>NC_090440.1:886081821-891949321 GCF_031143425.1 Pleurodeles waltl
TTAGGAAATAATACTTTTGACAGAGGATATACTGACAATGATGCGGTGGTAGCACAACATTAAGCTATCCTTTGTTTAGTAGCAAACAGTAGAAAATGTAGAAAAAAGAGAAATTTTGTCTCATAAAACAAATTATTCAAATAAGTAGAACCAACACATTCAGCAAAGCAGTTGCAGTGGCAAAGTTGATAGGTACCCTTCCTGATGGAAAACAATAATGTTGGCTGGACTGCCTTTAAACACATGCATATATATGCTGACTTAAGGGTTTCAGTTCAGAAGGCAGCCTTGGGAGGTGTGTAGCCATATATACCTATCTTCCTCGAACCAGTCGCGGCTCGTGTGGATTCCTGGTGGCTGGGCGGGGCGCGTGCGGTGGGGGGGAGGAATTCACTATAAAATTAAATTACATTTTTTTTAAAAACTTACCTCTGCTCCCACGCCGCGCGGCAAGCCGTTCTCCTCGCCTTCCGGATCCTGCAGGCACAGGCTCCCAGCCTGCCCTGTGGCCAATCCCGATGCTGCTCAAAGCAGCATCAGGATTGGCTGGGAGCTCTCAGCCAGGGCGCTCCCAGGCAGACTGGGAGCGTGTGCAGGCTCTTTCAAGTCTGGAAACTGTGTTGCCAGGCTTGAGAGAGACTAGGGCACAAGTATGTTTGGGTGGCCCGAGACGGCCGGCCAAACATAAATGCGCAGTGAGGAGGAATGCTGTGCACTCCCCCTCTGTGTACGTCACCCCTGTGGCCCAGCCCCTTTCAAAGAAAAGGATAATAAACATAGTTTGTTATCCTTTTCTTTTAAAGGTTTTTGCAGCTGCCGCTGCTGGCGGGGAGGAAACGCAAGGCTCCCCCCCTGCCTTGAACTCATCTTTAATTTTCAAGCACATACATTTATTTATAAGCCCACTCCTTATAAATATATGCACACATGTGTGTATGTATTACTATTAAACACATGTATTTATTTTCATAATGTATATTATACATATGTATACATATCCTGTAAACTCACTTGTGATAATGCTGCCTGAATATAATAAATATAACATTTAGAAACATTTAAAAACGACTTATATGGCCCTTTCCCCCACCCATGTTTACACCAGGCAGGTCGAGCTGGCCCTACTCCTGAGCAATGACGTCAGCTCAGTGGTGCATCACCTGCCACTGGATGCAGAAGACCCTGGGTGAGGAAGCACATACTGTGTCGCACTCTCCCCTACTTTTGTGGTCTGCCAGACTGAAGACCTTGCCGGACTTGCCACCACCATTAGGGGGGGACTGCACTATGCATAAAAAATGAAAGCTGCCACCTCTGTCTCACTAAAAATGTTGTGTGCCATTACTCACTCAACCAATTGTTATCACAGTTGGTCCCAGAGGGCACTGGAATGTTTTTTGCCTCTGCCATCACTAGGAGAACTAAATGAAAAGGGAAGGTAGACAATCACAAACAGAGAACAACTAAATGCACGGGTACAATCAGAAATTAATAAAAAGAAGAAATAATGTTGTAAAAAATAACAATGGTGCTCAAGGATAGGGTGGATGGAGATAAACGTGCCTACAGTAACAAGGAGGCATGTGGTATAGCTGGTCAGCAGCAGGCTGGGGTAGACAAATTGCTGCTCATTATCACAACATGGCTTCCTGTTGCAAGCTATTTTGCCTCTCCAATTAAATTTTTGTAACCCAATGAACTGGAGATATATTTTGCACAATTATGTGTAATTTCACAGCAATCTATTTGAAATTTTGAGTAATTGCATAAAGGCGAAAGAATCAAATTTTGCACACCTTAATTAAAATTCACGTGACCTACTTTGATGAGACCTTTTCTTTCTCCTGCAGGGATCGTAAAGAATTCTACACAATGAGCCTGGGTTTTAGACCTAGAACTTTAACCTGATCCTTATTGCTTTCAAAATCAGCTTCGTTAGGATTTCCCCTGTGCTGTAATTCCTGCCCAGAACCCATGGCTGAAGCTGAAAAAGTACTCTCTCCTCGGAAAAGGAAAGAACATTAAAAAAAAGTTAGGCTCCTTTGCTGTAGACCTTCCTGTTGTAAGGAGTGTAGTAATATGTTCGAAAAGGACCTGAGCTACTTGAATGTGGAATATTACAGTCACATGAACCAATGACATCCTTCCAATGATGTCCATGGATTTGCAAATCCAGGAAACGCTATAAATGCCCGCCGAAATTACAATACACAACCATATTTCACAGATAACGTGTCGTGTATAGTTTTAGATTACACGATTTATTATTTGATTTTAGTACTCTTTAGGAAGATTTGAATATCATACATTTAGTCTTCATTGTTTGCCTGAGACCACAGCAATGCCTGTCAATGTTGTGAGAAACATGCATTTTTATTGGGAATATTGCGCTTATATTTAAAATGTGTATAATGCAAAATTTGAATTATAAGTAACATTTTAAATGCAAATCACATTGTAAGAAAATTATAAACATACATTCTAAAATGTATTCTTTAGTATTAGGTATATAAAGAATGAAAATAAAGTGCCATATGGAACAGTGTATCTTTGTACTGATATGATTCTGCGTTTGCAATTTTTATTTTCACACACAGGAGGATTAATTTTAGATGATTGTATCAAAGATGGGCATGCAAGGATGAGTTTGTTACTTGTGCTAAGTTACGCTCCCAGAGCTGCACCATTGAAAGGCTTTTATTCCCATCAGCACCAGAAATATTATCTTAAACATCCAATTAACATTTGTATTTCTTTATGGAAGTTAGATATCCTGCAATGAATTCAGAGCTGTGAACTATGGGAAGAGGTGTGTGTGTGTCCATGTGTGTGTGGGTGTGTGTGTGTATTCACTGAAAAAAACAAAGGTTAAAGTAACATACAAAAGCACTGAAAGTCACCAGATATATAGTTACCACTGGTAACTATAACTCATATCCTATGGTAAGTATAACTCATGCCTCTGCCATGCACAGTTTTTTCATTACTAATGAATTATAGTTACCTTAGGGAACGAGTTAAAGTTACCAGAGCTAAATATAACTGGTGAATTTCAGTAGTTGTGAACATTTAAAACATTATGTTGTCACTGCAATTCTCACTTAAATATACCATTACTTAAACTTTTGGTTTTCTCAGTGAATTTATAGGATGATTTTTAACGTAAAATAGTACTTTGCCAACATACATAGAGCCAACCACCCGTGCTGGACTGCACCTGCTGTATCTTGGGCTAGAACAAAAAAAAGACTGTACCTGTGGTGTTTTGCACGATGAAATGTTGCCCACAAGTGCAAAACTCAGTTGGCTGACTCTGTTTTACAACCCCACAGCTGAAAAAGCTAAGAAGTCAGCCTTTGGGAAATTCAGTAGCCATAATCATCGGTCTGCTATTGGACACCACGGTGCAGCTTGGGAGACCAAGTCCCACTCCCAAACATCAAAAGTGACTCCCAGATCTGCTGGACCAGGGAAAGTCATTGCGGTGCAGTTTTGTCACCTAGCACAGAAGTTACTAAAAGTTAAACGAACCCACTGGTTTTGCTGTAGCCAAGAAGCAAGTAGACCAACTGGTTGTGTGCTGGACTTCACCCAGACTTCATAAGGCAATAACTAGATTTTGCACTGTGGCAACAATCTGAGGATAATCACAGGGGTTCGACTTGAAATCCAAATGAAGGAAGTCATTTGCACAATTGATGTCTCTGTATCCTCACACTGCCTTTAAATTTTCCAACACATGCCAAAGCCAGCAGTTGAAGTGGCCATCTGCGTTTTAGCCAAAGATTACTTTATTGACATGTTTCCTAGATTTCTCAATTCCAGCATTTCTCCGTGAACATAAGGTGGGCTCCATTTACCATAATAATATCCGCTTCAACATACCAGAAGTGCCCAAAAGGATGGAATTAATTTCACAGCAGAAAGGAACTAAATCTTTCATAACAACATAAAGGATTGTATCCTGTTCTACTTTTAAGTGTGCACAACACACTATATTCACAAAGGCTTTTTTCAGAGCCACCCAGTTAACAAATAAGTGTATTTTTATTTTTCAAACACAATTTTTAATGTATAAACTAGATCTGCGGATCCACCTCAAGGCCAATTACCAGTGCTGTACCATGATTCCAACTTTAGAAAGCCTTGTAGTGGATCCGTGGATCCAGTTACAAATTTTATTTGAAAAAGAAAATGTTGTTTCAAAAGTGTGTCTGGAAGAAGTGAGTAGGGCAATGTGTGTGTTCCAGACAGTAGGTAGTTTAGTATGTGTTAATATATGCTTGTCTGTGTAGCTGTATGTGTCACTCTTTGTGTGACTGTGAGCATCAGTTTGTAGGAACAGTTTTCTCTGTATATTTGTGTATAAAGAAATGTCAGTGGAAGTCTGTGTGTGACTAGTGGTTTGTGTGTATTGTGTGTATGTCTGTGTCTGTATGGGAGTTTCTGTATGTCAGTATAGGGATTTGTGTTTAAGTGTGTATGCAACTCTGAATGTGTTGACTTTAGTGTCATTGTATGACTGTGAGTGTGTGTCTGGTTGACTTGCTTTGTGCCTGAGTGAATGGGTGTATCAGCGTGTATGTAGATGTCCATCTAGGTAGTTGTGTGGGTGTGTGTATAAGTTAGCATTTGTTTGTGTAGTACTTAGTGTGTGGCTGTATTATTATGTGCATTTTAGTACACATGTGTTTTTCTGTGTGAATATGTGTGTTTGGTGTTGGTTGTTTCATGGGTAAAGGTTATATATATCAGGGTCTAAGGTTCTGTGTGTGTATGTGTGACTGTGTATAAGAAAATGTGTGCTTATGTGTGTTACTGTGCGTTTGTGTATGTGTTATGAGGCTGAGGGTATGTCTTTCTGGGGGGATTGTGTTGGGTTGTGTAGGGGAGTATGTGTGTGTGTTGGATTGTATACATATGTCTATATATCTAAGTGCATAGAGTTGTGAGGGGGTGTACTTGAGTGTGTGTTGGAGTTGTGAGGGTGTGTATGTGAGTGGACATATGTGGGATTGTGTGTTTGTGTATGTCACAATCTGTGTTGTGTGGATAAGTGAAAGTGTGTAGGTGAGTATGTATGCATGATTGTGTACGTGTGTGGTTAAGTGCGTAATAGGCCTGTGCATATAAATGAATTCAGCTCACGTAATTGGCGGAATTCAGGTAGCTCCATGTTACACGTGTAACACGGAGTTCCTGTGTAATTCTGCCATTCAGTGCATGCCCAAATTATTTTTCCACTGCCATGTGTGAGGCTCTGTTGGCAGGGCTCAATTATGGCACACAAGGCTTCTTTATCGTGCATTTGCAAGCATGAATGAGATTTCCCTACCCGCTATTATGGCTTCCTGTCACCATGGAGCCTTCTATCGCTTTTTATGACTCCACCTCTGCTTTTTGGGTAGATTTTCAACTTGAGACGCAGGTAAAACAACTCAAAATACTTTTTTGAGTTAAAATTCTACTACACCTGACAGTTTAAGTTTTCTTTAGTGCAAAAGCTTTTTTTTATTTTACTTTCTTTGTCAACAGGAAAGAAATGTCCCAGGGACTGCAACTTCCTCTTCCTGTTCATAAGGCTCCCTGCAGTACTTGTCACTTTTCATTTGAATTTCAAGGTGAAAGGATCACTCTGTCTGCTGCATATACTATTGGATTTTAAGGACTTTGGGGCATATTTAAGAAAAGTGGAGCTGCAAACAGTGCAGCGCCACTTTTCTTGTGCCCCTTAGCACCCCCTAATGCCACCATGTGTGCGCCGTATTTAAAATACAGTGCACCATGACGGTAGTTAGGGGACTAGCGTCAGAATGTTTGACGCTAGCCTGGCACTTTGCAGGATTAGCATAAACAATTCTGACGCTAATCCTGCAAAGCACCCAGAGGCCCTTTGTAAGCAAAGGAAGCCTCCTTTTAACGCCTGCTCTGAGCCATTTTTTTGGCAACCCCCAATGGGGAAATGCTCCCTTTCCAAACATTATGCCTGACGCAGGCATAATGTAGAGCAAAGGGTTTACAAAGTGGTGCAGTGCATGCATTGTGCCACTTTGTAAATATGTTGTGGAGTTTTTGGCATTCTAATGCCACATTAGCGTAAAAAAAATGACGCTGATGTGGTGTTGGAATGGCACTAGGGGCTCTTAAATATGCCCCCTTGGTTTTGTGACATCACAACAAATAAGTGATTCCTCAGCAGTTGGAGCACAATATCCATATCCAGGAACAGAAACCGGGAAAACTGAAGGCAACGCTTCCTTCTTGCCCCCATAAGATGATGCATTGACGCGCAGTCAAGACAGACATTTTGGAGGGTTGACGCAGGCTCGAAAAGCACACTTATACAGCCTATAGACAGAGGCTGCACATGGAGGGGGATAAGATGGGTCCAGAGGGAATCCCCTGAGTCTCAGATACTAACATTGTGCACTGAGGCGGGGGCTCTAGTCTGTATGCAAAAGGCAATCTATGGGGAATTCGGTGCCCATCTTAGTAACTCTTATGCTGAGCACCTGCACACCTCCCCGGATGACATGCAGAGGTTCTTGGTGGATGTCCCACTCCTGTGCATTGTCCCATGGGCCAGAGAGACCCTGGATGGTCCACTCACCAGGAAGGAGATCCTTGCCAAAATCAGATGTCTTAAAACTACAAAAAACCCAGGCAGCGATGGGCTGCCCATGGAGTTTTATCATAAATACACTGAAGTTTGGCCGATTGGTTATGGAGGTGTATGATGAAGCCTTGTGCTCCAGAGTTCATTTGGCCTCCATGCATGAGGCACTGGTCATCATGATTCCAAAGCTGGGCATCGACCCAATGGTTGCCTGTGCCTATAGACCAATATCTCTTCTGAACACAGACATGACAAATCTTAGCAGGGTGCTAGCGGCATGCCTGCTCCCATACTTGCACGCCTTGATACACCAAGATCAATCTGGCTTTATACTGAGGCATAACACCCTCCACAACCTGAGATGTTTGGCTCATGTTTACCATGCCTGCAGCTCCTGAACGATGAGTATGCTCTGCCATTCCTATACATAGAGCAAGGTTTTGATTCCCTGAATTGGACATACTTATGGCACATGCTCCAGAAGATGGGCTTGGGCCCTAGGTTTATTGGTTGGATCTGTCTCCTCTACTCTGAACCGTGCACCAGTGTGTGCTTGGGTGGAGTGGTCTTTGAGTCCTGGTAGAGTAAGAGTACAAAGCAGGGATGCCCTCTGTTGTCGCTCCTGTTTGTCATTGCTATGGAGCCATGGGCAAAAACTCTGCTCCAAACTTTGGGCAAGTGGGGGACATCACAGTCGAAAACTAATCATGTGGTCTCCCGCTATGCTGACTATGTCCTGGTGTATTTGAGGCAGCCAGTTTATTCGGTGCCTATTCTGCTTAATGTCATGCGTGCCTTCGGGGAGCTATCGGGGCGGTGTGTTAACCCAGATAAATCCAAACTCTTTCTATCAGGAAAATTGATGGGGATCCTGGTGGATGAGCTTCCGGGGGTAAGTTTCCACTTGGTGACAATTGATGTCCATTATCTGGAGGTCCGTCTGACACATACAACTCCTATGTACCTGACTCTTAATGTGGAAAGGGGGTGAAGGATCTTTGGGCCTCCATTAGATTTTAGAAGGAACTGCCAATGACCCTTATGGGCAGAATTGCTATTGTGAAGATGATAATCTTGCTACACTGTCTTAGTGTCCTACAGAGTACTCTATACATGATCCTCAGGCATTATTTTCACATCATAAATGGCTTGATTGTGGACCACCTATAAGGTGCCAAGTGTAGACAAGTTAGGCTTGTCACATTGAGGAGGATGTGGGGCCGGGAGGGACTTGAGATTCCACATCTGGAGCTTTATTACATGGTGGCCCAGTTCTAGCATGCAGTTCACTGGCTTGACCCGGGCAAAAACTAGGAGAAGAGGCTTCTGAGGGGCACCCATGGAGGGAGGTAATTGCTGGTTCTTCTCATGTCTGGCTCACAGGCCCCCCTACCCTTCTATGTGTTATCTGGCTTGTGGTGGGAGAATGGGAGGGTGTGGTCCGCAGAGTTCTTTGGGGGACCCTACACTATGGACATGCCATTGTGGGAAGTGTAGGCCTTCTTCTGGATTGCTGACTCCATGTCAGTTCAGAAGTGGAAGGATGAGATTGTGAGGTAATGGGAGATCTTTACCCTGGAGGGCGATCTATTATGAGGTAGGAGGCCATGGAATCCTTTTCTTTGGGCTTGAGCCACTACCTCCAGTATTTTAAAATCTCAACCACAGCATGGGAGGTGTGGCTGTCCTTTCCCAATGAACTGCCCCGGTCCAGTACATTGACCACAATGCTCAATATGGCCCAGGGTTGTCAATTGGTTTCCCACCTATGTAAGGCACTTCAGGATGACCTACTACTAGCACTGCTTCGATTTCAGGCCAAGTGGGAGTCCATTATAGGAGAACCATTATCAGCTAAGACCTGGTTGAAGATCCATGAAGGGGTGCAGATGGTCAGCTCCAAAGCACGGTTTAAAATTATACATTATAATTTTATACACTACACATACCTTACTTCACAGGTTTTACGTGGCATATATGACTCTGGCCTGGTGGGTTCCCACACACCGTGGGGCTCCGGCAGCTGATTTTCTCCATTTAGTATGATTTGTTCCAGTACCTGTGCTTTACTGGCAGGAACTGGTACGAAAGCTGAATAAAGCTTTGGGGTGGTACGTGCAGATGAATGTTAGCCAGGTATTGTTGGGTCTGCTTCCCTCCCCTGCTAAGAAAAAACTGAACAGGAAATTTGTTCTCCTTGGGCTGGTGCCTACGAAGAGACGTATAGTGGTAGCATGGCTTAGTTTGACACCACCCACGTATGCAGAGTGGTTGAAAGATGTCTCTGACTGGGTGATTGCAGAAGAGGTACAGATGAGGCACGTCTATAGAGATGATAAATTTGAGGATGACATACACGCCTGGTCCACTATGTTGATTGAACTGAGGGAGTCAAAGGACTTGGCTGTATCGGGAGCTGGAGCTCCTGATACAGCATGATGTAGTATTCATGCACTAGAGAATGTTGAGGTGAAACTCCGGGAAAATCCTAGGGGCGGGTTGATGCGCCATAGGCAGTAGAAACCAGTTTGCTGTGATCCAATGTTATGTGCACTGTAGAGGCTTGTATGAGAGCAGATAGGGATGGGGGACTCAATCAGTTATATATTGGATTTAGGGAACAATGGAAATGTAGCTCTTATTGTGTCATTGATTACCAGAAATGACTGTGCAAATACAGATATCTGTATGTACGATTCTGGCGGGTATACTTATGCCCATGAAAACTGAGAAGGGCAAAATGAAATTATGCCTAATGCAAGATTCTTTTACTGCACTGTCTATGTAATATCCCTGTAAACCATTAAAGTTTTATTTTAAAATATCTCAACAAGTAAATTCAAAAACTTTTTGATCAGGGTGCCGTTTGATAGAAGGCATCCACCAGTACTTTTTATACTTTTATTAAATGTTTTGATTAGATTGTGGTGGTAGTGGGTGGCCTGGAGTTGCAGTAGGGGCCTAGCATATGTTTTTGAATTAATTCTTTTATGAAGGAAAAAGGTTACACAGTTAAGTACATTTTCTCTATGTTTGTTAACTTTGCACTATTCATTTATTTTACCATGTGGTCTAGTCAGCTCATGGGCCATCCAGCCAGTACCAGTCACTGGGTGAAAGGAACCACTGTTTCTGTGGTACATGTTGTTTTCGTACATCTGTAATTTTTTAGGCCAGGGATGGTTTTGAATTAAATGCTAATGTTATTTGTAGTTCACATTTTATTGCTGCAAAAGGGTATGATGGTGGGGTAATATGACATCATACCTTGGGAGGTTTGTTGTTGCAATATTTTCATAACTGACTTACTTTTTGTTTTTTGGCATTGCTAAATTAATGGCAGTGTTTTCTATTTGCCATGCCTCCTTTGTCTGGGTAGTGTGTGTGTGTTTGCCAGAGGCCACCATTTTGTCTTTGTTCTCCATGTCATTTGGCCAGCAGCCATTTTGAGTAGTTAGTGTCCATCCATAGGCATGCATGTGTTCTTTGTAGTCCATGCCTCCTTGCTTGTTGTTGTTTGACCATGTATCTGGTGGCCATTTCGTGTAGGCAGTCAGTGTGCTTTAACCACAGGCCTGCTTGTGTTCTTTGTTCTCCATGCCTCCTTGCTTGCTGTTGTTGTGTGAACATGCGGCCGGCGGCCATTTTGTGTAGGCAGTCAGGGGCATATTTATACTCCATTTGCGCCGATCGCGCGTCAAAAATTGTGATGCACAATCAGTGCAAACTTTGCCCCATATTTAAACTTTGACGCCCGAGCCCGCGGTCAACAAAATTCCGCTGTGTGCGTAATTTTTCGGATGCGGCAACCCGCCCTGCGTTAATAATATGCAAGGTAGGCGTTCCCGTCCAAAAAATGGCTTAAACGGCCGTGCATCGTATTTATGCTTTCGGGTAAAAATGACGCACGGCCGGGAGGCGTAGCCAGAAAATGACGCACAGCCCGATTTGCATAAAAAATTAATGCCTGGGTCAGGGCAGGCGTTAAAATGGGGCAAATACACCTGTATTTAATCAGAACACACAGAACAAACAGCAGAGCAGCAGAGCAGCAACAGGGAGCCATGGAGGTCATTCTAATCCAGCGTGCATGCAGACGCAGAGCCCAGCAGCAGCAACAGCAGCTACAACAACACCAGCAGGGACCCCAAAGGCAGAGCAGAAGGCAGGAGAGGATATTCCGCCCAAGAACAACCCTTCAGGGCCTCAGGGAACACGACATCATACAGAGGTACCGGTTGAACTGGCAGGCCATTCAGCAGCTGCTGCGAAACATTGAACAGCAGTTGGCCCCCACTTTGGTGACACCCCACACCATACCAACAGAAACAAAGCTGCTTGCCGTACTCCACATGCTGGCAAGTGGCTCTTTTCAAGCAACTGGTGCCCTGGTAGGCGGAATATCACAACCATCATTCTCCGCATTTCTGCCCAAAGTACTGGATGCCATCATTCGCCTGACACCCCGCCACTTCTACTTCCCTAACACACTGCAGAAGCAGCAGGAAACTAAACAGGGGTTCTACGCAATCAGTGGCTTCCCACACGTCCTTGGTGCAATCGACTGCACACATGTACACCTTGTGCCACCTGCTGCAACTGAACACCTTTACCGCAACAGGAAGCACACACATTCAATCAACGTGCAGGCCATAGTCGATCACCAGGGATTGATCACCAACATCGTGGCTAAATATCCTGGGAGAGGCACATGACTCATTCATTTTCCGTCACTGCACTATCAACCAACACTTCCAGGATGGACGGTATGGCAATGGACTACTTGTTGGTAAGTACAAAAACCTACTTATATACACACTGCACAGCAACCCTATAGGACAAACAACACATACACCACAACAGCAACATCTACACAGGAACACACTGAGGTCCTTACATCACTAGCCATGTTTCTTAAGTCACCATTGAACCTGTCACACATTGGATTTTACTGTACAGCCTAATGTGAAGACATTAATGAGTGTGGTTGCCGAAATGTCACCTTGCAAATTGTAAGTGTCCCAATGACCTTTACATTAATACATTGCATAAGCCTAAAGGTATGGGATGTCCAGGGTACTTTGATATGGACGTGTTAACAGCACTTACAATTAAAACTCTACATTGAACTATCAACTCACCCCAAGTGAAGACACAAGGACACCTGTATGACAAGTCACAATGCTAGGGAGGGCACACTGCACTGAAAATCCCAAAACATACTGATAACAAACGGTTAGCAGACAAACACTTGCTCAGCCAAGGAAACAACACAATGCAGATGGTATAGCCTACAAGTATAGGATGTCACATCAGTACACAAAAGAGTCAAAGACAACACAAGACAACTACTGCCATGAAAGGTCTTTTCAATAGGGCCAGCTACATCAACATGATCCCATTCTTTTTCTCTTTCAGCTGATCAGGGGTATGGCATCCAGCCATGGATTATGACACCATTTGGCAACCCGAGTACTGCTGCAGAGCGTGCATACAACGAGGCCCATAAGAGGACACGCAGCATTGTCGAGCGGACCTTCGGCATCCTCAAGTCAAGGTTCCGCTGCCTCGACATCACTGGTGGTAGCCTCCTATATTCCCCCGAGATGGTCTGTAGGATCATCCTCACATGTGCAATATTGCACAACATTTGTGTCAAAAGGAACATTCCCCTCCTGGAACCAGACCCATACATGCCTGAAGACGAGGAAGAGGAGGATGCTGCCCTGCAACAGGAGGGGGAACTACGAAACACGGCTGATGGAGTGCGTAGGCGCCAACACATTGTGATTTTTTTTTTTTTTATATTATCACCATCACTACTTAATGAACTATTGTAAATAAACACTGATAACAAACACCACATCATGGTCTGGCTATTCATTTCGGCACACCTTTAGCTCTAAATATCAGAAGAAGAGTGTCGCCTCATGGGCATTAATGATATAACAATCAGGACACAGAAAAATACACTACAAATGTGATGCCTATCATACAACGGTCACATACACACACAATGTAAATGACTGACATCCTGTACAGTTCACCTTTGAAGGGCAATAGCTGAGGACAACACCTATTACACACATACATGTTGGAAACATGGTTCATCGCAGCATATGGCACACAACTAAAACATCATCACTCAACTAGGGGAAAACAGGCCTCATACATCAGGCAGTTGACATGCTTTTGCTTCAGGAACAGGAATGTATGACCAGACTCTTGGCAGCAGTAATTCCAACTACATACAATCTTTGCAATGACTATCTGTCACTAGAGTTACACATAAGCAGAACATACACAGCACAAGTGCCACACATATGACAAGCATCCAGCACATCACATCCCATCTACATGTCAGCCCTTTTCTAAAAACCTTACACACCCATGCGCCTGGTCACACCCCACCTGTCTGAAGAGGTCCCTGGAATGCTGATATGTGTACCCAGAGATTCCCTCATCTACACATACACACACTCACAAGAGTCATCCAGTGTGCCACACCCTTTCCTATGCCTACCATTGTCATAGTACCATCTCACTGCATGGAAGTCAGTTCAAATAATACACTGGCTTGGAGTTTTTAAGGCCTGGTATCACCTGTAGATTGCTTCCCGTGTGAAAGGTACTGTAGGCCATTTTAAAGCAAATCTCATCCGACAGGACTTGTGAGACACTGATGGAGGTCACACCAGTGATCCCCTCCATGCACACCACCCAAATTTACATGCCCCGTCCCTGCTGATGCCTCCTACAGCATAGATGTTGTCATTTGGGCAATTACACCATAAAGCATTGCTACTAATGTTGCCGTGTAACACTTTATCAGGGTTCATGTGTCACCTTCAAAACAACACAGGACATACACAGTGTGACATGTCAACTGTCTACTGCTCCCTCTGACCAGTCCTAGTCAGACCACTGATCATGTCATTTGTCAAAGAGCTGGCTCCTGATTGACCCAGCATCCTGTCAGCCTGACTGGCATCTGTCCGTGGGTCACCCTAAAGATACCCGGTGGCCACATATGGACCACACTTGCTGTCCAAAACCTCTCTTTCCTCAGAGGCTAATTTGTCATTTGCCTCATCAATGTATACTCAAATACATTGTATTGCATCATCTGACTTTTATTTGTATCATATTTGTTACAGTGCCCTTGAATAGCGAATTCATGCCCCATCCGTTGTCTGGGCCTCATTAATGCCTAAACTACAAAGTGTGACAGTGTGCCTGGGCCATAGCCTTTGATGGTGTACGTGGCCTCCAGCAGAACCAGCAACCTCAGATAATGTCCATGAAAAGTCGACACATATGAGGACCCTGACAGTTCACACGCTGAGTAACATTGTTCAAATAATAGAGATGGCTCGTGTGTGGTGAATACCAGCCATTAAATTCTGCACAGAGGCTATGATGTTTCCTGATGCATTTCCATCCACAGAGGCCAACTTGAGTACAATTGTTGCAATGACACATGCCGGATCCAGACACCTGAGACATTCTCTCACCCAGCACACCACGGTTGCCCAGTTGAAAGTCTCATTACACGTCTTCAGTGACAGGGTGGGACCATCCACGTGTAGGTTACCATTTCCTCAATGACTTTAGTCACATTTAGCTACAAACGATACTCATTAGATACACGATTAGCTGCCAATAACTCATGATGAGACCTAGACGTTACAGTGACAACATACACCTTAACAGTTGATACTGGATCAACATTGGACCACACACATCTACATGTACCATCCAATCAACAAAATGGTTGCAAGCAGCCTATCACAGTAGTGTCCCAGTTGTAACCTAGCAGGAAGATTGAAACATGCCACTAAACCTGGTAATGCATAAAGGGCCACATACATCAAAAACCTATTTTCTATCATGACATAAGGAACGTTGAGAATTTGCTATTAAATCAATGCTAAATGGTATGTCAGAATTCTCTAAAGAAGTAATAGGGCAAACTTCAAATGGGCAAATGGTATTACAGATTTGCAAAAAGAGAATCATACTCAATTTGCATCTATGGGCCTGCTGCCAATGGTTTAGCATTACTGAATTTGGGAAAACCTTTGATAAATTTCCAAGTCAGGAACAGCAAACCCCAGGGTGCTGGGGGCCTAAGTTCCCCTCTGCTGCACCCCAATTGGACATTTTTTACGGACATGTGAAGCACACACATGCATAAGGGGCATGTGTGCCCTACATGTCAATAGTGAAACATATTTTAGCTACATTAACTCGTAATTAGCACATGGTTACCCCCCAAAAAGGTTTAGGCGACAATTGCATTACCTAAATGGCCATTTTGCAATTTGGAATAGCTTGATACATGTGCTCACAAATTAGCTAATGAAGACATCCTGTTAGCTCTTTCATATTTTGAAAGTTGCAATCAGCAATTACCTACATGTGTGCGCAATTATGAGTAATATCCATTAAGGCCAATTATTACTATTGCACTGTGAATACCTTCTATACATCCTATAAGGGACATTTGCTTTAGCTAACCCCAGTGTTGATCACTTAGCACCGTTTGGTCATGCAAAATTCCATTACTCATTTGGACAAACGAAATACATATTTGTCATTATGTGTCATATTTTCACGCAGACAGCCTGTGCGTCATAATTTTTGACGCACAGGAGTGCAAATAATGCAGAGTCAAAAAATGTTTTAATAAATAGAAATAATATTTGGCTGCGGCTTAATTTTCACCTCTGGAACTGTAAATTATGCTGCAAACAAATATTATTTACCAATTATTAAAAATATTTTTACTCTGCATTATTTGTACTCCTGTGCATCAAAAAATATGACGCACAACCTGTATGCGTGAAAATATGACACATAATGGAAAAAAACAGCGGCCATGTTATGCAGGATGTGATGTAATAGGATATCCTGTTTACAGAATCTGTACAGTGGGTGTACTTTCACTTTGCAGTCTCTGATTATTCTAGACTGTGTGGCTGTGTGCAAAGTGTTGTCCTGTGAATTTGTGCTTTTGTGTCCAGAGTGCCATCTTACTTGTTGTTTTGTCATCAATATATTGTTGTAGAATACTGTCTGAGTGTGTGTTGTATAAATTTGTCCAGTCCAGTGTTGTATTTATTGTCTGTGGGAGTCTGCTGTGGGTACTGTTATATAGGGGATAGTTGGGCTCTTCTATTTGTTAAGTTTTCTTTGTATTTCCTCACTCAAACTTTTCCCATTTCCCCCCCTTTTTTTTTTTTACTACTACTTTTTCCCCTTTTTCTGTGCCTAAATGTCTGGTAGGCCACGTCTTTCCAGGATGGGTGAGGAGGAATTTGGGGGGTTCATATGTCTGGTTTGCCATTTCCTCCCACTGATGCAGGAGGCTGGGGGTAGGGTGATACAGGGGTATCACATGGAGGCCCGAAAAGTCTGGTGGGGGAAGGTGCGCCATCTCTTGGTGCGTCTGTATGGAGCCAACGGAATGAGCATCAACTGAAGCACCGCTGGGCTGACCTGATCTCCAGGGAGCAAGATCTGCTGGACCACCTGGGAATCATGATTGGTGGCCATGTTGGTGAGTACAGATCATGTAAATGTGCACAATTAAAAGCTGTATAGTGACATGAGATGATTGGTACCCAATCTGCCAGATAAGTAGCTGACTGTGTGTAATGCTAGGGAAACATACAGGGTAATTGATGCACTAAGTGAAGGATGACAAATGCTAGCAGTCAGGCAGCTCATGTTTTCCACACTTACAGGTTGCTTGTTGCTGAATGTAATGTAGTGCCGCCTTTGTGTCAGACAAGCGAAACATTAATGACGCAATCAGGACTCTACAGGTCACAATTGCCAGTGAAGTATGGATGTAGTAACATCATACCTACATATGTTGACGCTATAGCTAGACTGACATTGGAAACCCTACATGATGCTGAAAATGAGTGCTGTCTTCACGTCAATTGATGATAGCAATGTGGCCCAGACATATGTCTCATGTGTGTCTGGTGAGTGTGTAGGGAAAGTGTTCACGGAAGTGCTATGCCTGTTCGGGATAAATGTGCTCCTTCATATTTTATTGATACATGCCAGATCTGAACATGAACCATATTTGTAAAGGAGTCAGGTGCCCTCAGCTAACATCTTAGACAGGTATTTTTTTGTTACTTGTGCCAAAATCCGATTAGGGATGGCAGTCCAAAGGTATGGACTAGGGTGCAAACATCTATGTTTGGTGCCAATCACCATTGTTTGGACACATCAATTTATGAAACTGTAACAACATGAGGTATTGCCAAAGTACCTGGCCCTCTGTACCATGTACCTAACTGTCACAAATGTGTCATGACCACATAGGCTGTTTGACAGGTCATGCAGTCCTCAAGTAACCAGCTTTTGGATGTCTCTCTTGGATGCACATGATGAGATGAATACACACCTATATTGTTGCTGCACACTAATGGAGGTGCAGGTTTGCCACCACATGACAGTCAGGGCCACTGCATGTGTGTAGAAGTGTGTGTAACTGTAGCAGGAGACCCATCCTATGTAAATGTTGCCCAGGAATTATTCCATGCAGTATGAGCATGTCTGAAAGTGTTTCATTACTCATGTCAGCTTATCACATTGTATTTGTATTTGAAATTGTTTGTCAGTGCACAGATTCTGAGCATATTCTTCCTTCCATGCTTTACAGGTGGACCTGCACCGTACACAGTGGAAGAGGTGGCTCATTTTGAGGACCCCGACACCTACAGTGAGTGTTGACATGTGTGTTATGTTTTGTGTTTGCTGGTGATGTGTGATGGACTCCTGTGTGTTGAACACATTGCAAGATGTGATGCGCTGCCCAATCATTAGTCTTGTTCCATTAGTGGGATTTCAGTTATCACATTATTTTGAGTTGACCAATGCTTATCCATTTGTCTGATCTTGGGTTTGTAGGCCATTCTTGTAGGGCCCGCTATGGGAATTGGGGTGAGTCATGTGGAATACACTAGTTACAATAAGAGTTGCACTGTGACTCGTCTCGGACTGAGTCTGCATGTCAGACTGACATTCTCCCAGATAGCTTCTGCAAATGGCTTGTCTGAAGACTGCTGCTTCCCTATTAACCGATGTACTGAGTACACTGTAGGTTGGATCTTCTGGGAGCATGTACTTCCACAAGTTGTACTAGAAGTGTGTGGGACTAGAGTGCAACGGCCTAGGTGTGCATGCTATTCATGATCATGGGTGTTCTTGCTCCTCTGTGTCTGTTGAAAATTATGCCTCACTGGAAGTATGTGATGTTGCCCTAGGTCTAGCTGACTCCAATTTGTTGATAGCCCTTACTGGTGGTGTGTGTGTGGAGCCAAAAACATGTTGAGCTTTCTATACACTCCTGGGTGTGCATCTATTTTGGGATTGTTTGTTGTTCTTCCCCCCCCCCCCCTCAAACACAGGCATGGGTTTGTGAATAGGGTACCTAGGACTGAAGCAACCAGTATGTTACACATACTTGTGATTATATGAAATATGGTTTTGAACCTAGTGTACACACTCAGTTATGGCACATGAGTACTATACTATCAAATCCCATTACAAATTGCAGACCTTGAAGTTTGTGATTGTTATCACATACACTGACATATGTAGTCCAGGCAATAGGCAGAGGAGGTGCAGCATGATTGTTAGCTGCAACTGTCAGTACTTTGATGACAAGTTATTGCCAGTTGTTACCCATCATGTAGATTTTGTATGTGCTATGTGTGAGATGACCTTTGTAGGCGGGCTTTCCATGTACTTCCTCTGAGACTTTCAATGATCTGTATGGTGATATGAGCTGTTACAAGTACAGTAGATGTATTGTCAGATTGACCACTTGTGCTATTCCACACAATGCAGTTCCTATGGTAAATGGTTGCCCTTTGTTTTCACAGCTGCAAACATGACTGGCCCACAGAAGCATGAATTTGAGAAGCGGGCCATGAGGTACCAACACATCCTGCAGGTGCAGTCGGGGTTCCGAAGGATGGCCCGTAATACCAGTTGGATCGGGCCTCTGGAGCATGGTGGGCTTCACCACAGGGTGGCCCAAGGTTGCCCACTACAGCCACCACCACCACCACAACCGCCGGTTCTCCCCAGGTGGCACCAGCCACAGCGGGGACAGTTGTCCCTGCCTCTGCAGCACACCCAGGCCCCAGCAGTGTGACAGCTGCAGGCCAGTCCAGTGGGCTAGGCTCAACACGCCCACAGAGCACCTCTGCCGGGACACAAACAGCAGCAGCACCACCAATCGACCCTGCGGCATTCCTGGCTTTGGTACGCAAAATAGACAACCTTACAAGGAAGGTGAACAATCTTAGCCAGGATGACGGCTACATCAAGAAGCGGGTCATGTCTATCAGGCGAACCCTCCGGAGGGCCAACCTCTAGGAATGATGTATTCAATGGACATAATTCCCTCCCCTCCCTCCTCTTTCCTTGTTATCATGATTAGTGGGCTTGGGGGATTAGTGTTAGGTTAGTATAGGTTGTTAGTTTAGTTAGTGTTAGGGAGGAGGGTGGGGGGTCCTGATTCTTTCTACTTTTCCTTATTAAGTGTGTGGGTGGGGGTCAATGTTGGGGTTCCTGTGTGTTTTAACCGCTTCTATGCCTTGGACGAGATGATCTCGTCCAAGGCTACAGTTCCCCTGTGCCTTGGACGGGATCATCTCGTCCAAGGCACAGGGGAACTTGGGGGAGCGCTAGCGCGCCCCCCATGCACCCCCCTCCCCCTCAAGGCGGGGATGGAAGGGGAACACCTTCCCCTTCCACCCCCGCCCCACCCCCCCATGTGACGTCAGTGCGCGAGCGCGCGCTGATTTGTCACAGGGGCCTCCCCCATCGCACTGGAAGCTCTGCTTCCAGCGCGATTGAAAGAGAAATGCAAAAGCATTTCTCTTTCAATCACTGGGGGAGGCCCGGAGGGGCTTCAAAGGGAAGGAAAAGTATTTCCTTCCATTTGAAGTCTCTCCGAGGGTTTCAAAAGCCGGATTGCTTGCAATCCGGCTTTTGAAACCCCACTAGACACCAGGGATTTTTTTTTTTTTACTGAAATTCACATAAGGGAGCGACCCCTTGGGCAAGGGTCGCTCCCATGGGGGGCATTTTTTCGTGAAGGCCTTTTCTGCCCCCCCTGGTGGCAGATCGGCCTATTATTAGTCCGATCTGCCCCCAGGGGGGGCAGAAACCTCTAGGCACCAGGGACCTTTTTTTTTTTTCTTTTTTTTTTTATGTTTCATTTTATTTTTTTAGGTGGGGAGCGACCCCTTAGGCAAGGGTCGCTCCCCTTGGGGGAAAATTATATTTAGGCCATTTCTGCCCCCCTTGGGGGCAGATTGGCCTATGTTGATGAGGCCAATCTGCCCCCAAGGGGTGCAGAAACCACTAGACACCAGGGAGTTTTTTCTTTGCGTGAATTTCACGCAAGGGGAGCGACCCCTTAGGCAAAGGTCGCTCCCTGGGGGGGCAAATTTATTTTAGGCCATTTCTGCCCCCCCTGGGGGCAGAAACCTCTAGGCGCCAGGGGATTTTTTTTTTTTTTTTTTTTTTTTAGAGATGGGGAGCGACCCATCAGGCAAGGGTCACTCCCCAGGGGGGCAAATTGTATTTAGACCATTTCTGCCCCCCTGGGGGCAGATTGGCCGAGTTTAGGTCAATCTGCCCCCAAGGGGGCAGAAACCACTAGGCACCGGGGATTTGTTTTTTGGCGCCAATGTCACGCAGAAGAGTGACCCCGTAGGCAAGGGTCGCTCCGGGGGGGGGGGTTAGGGGGGCAAATTTATTTTAGGGCATTTCTGCCCCCCCCCCGGGGCCGGCTGAGCTACAGGCCAAACTCCACAGGTAGGCACCTTGCAAAAAACACCTCTGTTTTCTGTGAAAAAATATGTTGTGTCCACGTTGTGTTTTGGGCCATTTCCTTTCGTGGGCGCTAGGCCTACCCACAGAAGTGATGGTACCATTTTTATCGAGAGACTTAGGGGAACGCTGGGTGGAAGGAAATTTGTGGCTCCTCTCAGATTCCAGAACTTTCTGTCACCGAAATGAGAGGAAAAAGTGTTTTTTTGGCCAACTTTTGATGTTTGCAAAGGATTCTGGGTAACATAACCTGGTCAGAGCCCCGCAAGTCACCCCATCTTGGATTCCCCTGGGTTTCTAGTTTTCAAAAATGCGCTGGTTTGCTCGGTTTCCCCAGGTGCCGGCTGAGCTACAGACCAAAATCCACAGGTAGGCACTGCTTTTTATAAAAAAAATTGATGTGTCCACGTTGTGTTTTGGGCCCTTTCCTTTCGTGGGCGCTAGTCCTACCCACACAAGTGAGGTGTCATTTTTATCGGGAGTCTTGGGGGAACGCTGGGTGGAAGGAAATGTGTGGCTCCTCTCAGATTCCAGAACTTTCTGCCACAGAAATGTGAGGAACATGTGTTTTTTTAGCCAAATTTTGAGGTTTGCAAAGGATTCTGGGTAACAGAACCTGGTCCGAGCCCCGCAAGTCACCCCATCTTGGATTCCCCTAGGTCTCTAGTTTTCAGAAATGCACAGGTTTGGTAGGTTTCCCTAGGTGCCGGCTGAGCTAGAGGCCAAAATCTACAGGTAGGCACTTCGCAAAAAACACCTCTGTTTTCTTTCAAAAATTTGGATGTGTCCACGTTGCGCTTTGGGGCATTTCCTGTTGCGGGCGCTAGGCCTACCCACACAAGTGAGGTATCATTTTTATCGGGAGACTTGGGGGAACATAGATTAGCAAAACAAGTGTTATTGCCCCTTGTCTTTCTCTACATTTTTTCCTTCCAAATATAGGAGAGTGTGTAAAAAAGACATCTATTTGAGAAATGCCCTGTAATTCACATGCTAGTATGGTCACCCCGGAATTCAGAGATGTGCAAATAACCACTGCTCCTCAACACCTTATCTTGTGCCCTTTTTGGAAATACAAAGGTTTTCTTGATAGCAATTTTTTACTCTTTATATTTCAGCAAATGAATTGCTGTATACCCGGTAAAGAATGAAAACGCACTGCAGGGTGCAGCTCCTTTATTGGCTCTGGGTTCCTTGGGTTCTTGATGAACCTACAAGCCCTATATATCCCAGCAACCAGAGGAGTCCAGCAGACGTAACGGTATATTGCTTTCGATAATCTGACATTGCAGGGAAAAGTTACAGAGTAAAACGTAGAGAAACATTTATGTTTTTTTCACCTCAATTTCAATATTTTTCTTTTTCAGTTGTTATTTTCTGTAGGAAACCCTTGTAGGATCTACACAAATGACCTCTTGCTGAATTCAGAAGTTTGTCTACTTTTCAGAAATGTTTAGGTTTCTGGGATCCAGCATTGGTTTCATGCCCATTTCTGTCACTGACTGGAAGGAGGCTGAAAGCAGAAAAAATTGCAAAAATTGGGTATGTCCCAGTAAAATGCCAAAATTGTGTTGAAAAATTGGGTTTTCTGATTCAAGTCTGCCTGTTCCTGAAAGCTGGGAAGCTGCTGAGTTTAGCACCACAAACCCTTTGTTGATGCCATTTTCAGGGGAAAAACCACAAGCCTTCTTCTGCAGCCACTTTTTCCAATTTTTTTGAAAAAAACAAAATGTTCCCTGAATTTTGGCCAATTTCTTGGCCGCCTTCAGGGGAACCCACAAAGTCTGGGTACCTCTAGAATCCCTAGGATGTTGGAAAAAAAGGACGCAAATTTGGCTTGGTTAGCTTATGTGGACAAAAAGTTATGAGGGCCTAAGCGCAAACTTCCCCAAATAGGCAAAAAAAGGCCTGGCACAGGAGGGGGAAAAGCCCTGGCAGCGAAGGGGTTAAAAAAAAAAATATATTCAAAAAAATATATGATTGTTTAGGATAGTATAGTATGTGTGTAGGTTAGTATGTGTTGTCCTGCATGTGTCCTGTCTCATAATTGTGGGTGGGGGGTTGATGTTTAGATCGATTCGTTATATGTGAAGAGTATGTCTAGCTTAGGTTAGTTAGGGACAGTTGTGGGTAATGAGTAGTCAGGTTAGATTAGGGTAGGTATTAATTTTCCCTTAGTTGCCTCTGGTGTGATTAGTTTTGAATAAATATATAGATAACCCTTTGCATTATGTGTTAACTGCTACTTGATTATGGACTTGGCATCAGTGTAGATGATTGTTGTTCTATGACATTTGTGTCCTATGCTACAAACAAATACAAACTGAGGTGTAAAATGGCAGCTACCCCAGTGCTACCTTGGAAAGTATCCACCATTTGTTAGAACCACTAATCGGTGTTGACATGGATCACAAAGGATTTTTGTCGATGAGTATGTTTTCTACGTCACAATGTGTGCTTCCAGACTTGGTATTGTGGGGACATTTTTAGGTCGGACTGCAGTGTGATGTTCAGGGACATCTTTGAAGATGAGTTCTTGTTAACACTCTTGTCTTCATAACTGACATAGATCATTTGTGCAAAAATTCAGCATGATTACCTATTTGGATGTTTACTCAGAAAGGTTGATTGATGCTGTGTTTTGTAGTGTTTGCTTAGATTAGACTGCACAGTTCAATGTTTTAGTATTGCATGGTGACAACATTTATCAGTCCCTATTAGTTGACTTTGATATCTCTTGATGAAGCATTATTCTGTCCAACGCAGCATGATGGTGTGTGGTTATTCACTTCATCAGTTATTCTCCTCAGGATAGGCAGGCTATGATGCAATCCTAGCCACTGCACAGATGTATCTGACTACATGATGTCAGGACAGTTGTATTGACAAGCTACATGATTGTCACACAGGCACATTTGTGTTATCTACTGCACAGTTGATGTGTCAAATTACACAGAGAAATTTTTGGTGTGCAAGTGCTATTTATTGATAGGTGCTTTAGTGCAATATGTACATTGTCTATGTTTGCTGAGTCCGTTCTAGTGAAATCTTACATGGTGATCCTACAGAAGGGGTGTAGGTAATGCTACTGACATGCTGGGGGGATGTTACAGACAGTGCAGAGGGACAGGGTTTGCCAAATAGTAGGAGAGAGACATTAACTGGGCATGCTGACAAGTTATACAGTGGTTAGCAGAACAGTTATTGAGTATAGTTGTTGTAAGACTGGCATTTGACAAAACGTAGGACCTTGGTAAAAGTAGGCCATGGTGCAGGAACTAGTGCTTCCGGGTACTCTTCCGTGTGAATGTGATCTGTTCCATGTCTTCTTCTTCTGATGTGTGTGTTGCCTGATTTGTCCTTGTTGCTGTTGTTTGTGAAGGGGCAACACACACCTCAGTGTTAGAAGACGTGGAGTCAGACATCCCGGTTGCTGCTCCCTGTGAAGGTCTTAAGGGCAGTACTGCAGCAAGGAGGGTCTGCTGGTTTTTGAGAATAGCAGCCACATCACGATGGTAAGCAGCCAGGTCGGCCCTGAGGGAGTCATGATTGCATTTGTGCATGCAGTGGAATGTTTGGGGTGCGAGGTGTTGTGGCAACTCCCTTACTGCAGTGGTGAATTCCTTGACAGTTTCTTGTAGTCCTTGCAGTATGGATGTTAGGGCTTGCATAGCTGCTGCCTGATCTGCAGATGACATCATGCACGAACGCACCCCCTCAAGGCTGGCTGCCATAGTTTGCATCCCCACCAGCACCTCCTTGGCCAGCTCCCGCTGTACTCCAACTACAGTTCTTTCAAAGCTGGTGCCAGTGTCGTCAGAGTCCTCAGCTGTATTGGAGCTGGCAGGTCTTGCAATTGGGGTGGTGGGTGGTTCCTCTGCGATGGCTGCTTGTTCTGTGCTCCTCCTTGTGACTGAAGGTGGGGTCTGGAGGGTTTCAAGGACCTTTTGGATCGTCTCCTGGGGAATGTTTATGAGCTCGTCATCCATGTCATCAGGGAAATCTGGGACAAGCATATCGGCAGGTGATCCATCTTCTTCTGCAATGAAACAGGGTACAATTAGTGTGTCTGTGTTGTGACAATTTTGACGTGACGTGCCTGCCTTTTGATGAATTCACTATGTGATCTTGTTTTGTATTGATATCTGCAGTCCTTCAGATGGGCATTGTTTCAGGCCTATGGCCCACCTGTGTGTCACATGTATGTTATTGAGTTATCAGACTTGTCAGCCTCATCGCCTCTAGGTGTTGCTTTATGCCAAATAGAGAATAGCCAGCTTTTTGTCCTACTCGACCCTCCGTGTATATCCATTCTCATGGTGAGACCTTTCACTGGCTGTGGGTGTTCTGATGGTCCTGGCAGCACACTTGACCCTCAAGACCTGCCCCAATCCCTGAGCGTTCACATTGACTTAATTGTAATTGACATGTAGCATATCCTATGCATGGCAATGTTATGATGTGAAATGGATGTTGATATTGTTAATGTGTCCTGCTGATGTTGGGTAATGTGTGTTACATTGGATTGCCCTGATAATCGTATCAGTGTCCTATTTCGTCCTCTGACTGTGCAGGTGTATTTCATTGACCAGTTCCATGTGTCCCCTCCTCAATGCTGTTGTCTGAGCAGTAGGACATTTGTGATGTTGCCTTGTTTGCCAGGCACGGGATGGACCCTGACATGTGCAGCATGGGTGTGTCCTTAGTGCTGTGTCACTCCTATTGTTGTTTACATTGGCTGATGTTTGTGACACCTATGGGCATTGACATTTGAGTGTACTGGGGCCTTTGTCTTGTTTCAGGAGATTGTTGCAGATGTCATCCTCACCCCCTAATTTAGGTATGTATGTTCCATGGGGAGGTTACTGCCATTGGCTACTTGAGCTGCACACAGATCAGAGGTGGTAGTGGCAACTGTTGTTGCAGTTACATTGCAGTTGTCGTTTTGCCTAGAGGATTGCTAATAGGGCCCTAGTTACTGTAGGAGATATGTTGGCTTACAAGTGCCAGGATGTAAGTTTGACGTGTGGCCTTCCCTCCTGTCGAGGCTTTCCCTTTGCTCCATTGTTGGCATGACAGCATGCCCCCATGGGACTGTTGTTGGTGTAGTGTAATATTGTGCCCCAGCTTATGTTTGTGCAGGCCATGCCCCCCTGCAGTACCCCTTTACCCATGCCACTCCATGTATATGATGACTTACATGCAATGTGTATTAGGTATTTCCCCCCCTACTTACAGTCAACATTATTGTATTTTAATTCCCCATGTGACTTACCCTGCATGTGCGTTGTCTCGTGGTAGTCTGCGCTGTCCTGTCCTTGAATCCCTGTGACGATCTCCTCAGGGATGACGTCTGTGACCATCTCCTCCATGTGGTCCAGGGCCTCCTGGTGTGCTGGGCTCCCACCTCCAGTCTGCAGTGCTGCCTTCCTGTTCCTGGCCATCTTTTCCTTGTTCCTTCGTTTGCAGTCATGCCACCGTTTCTTACACTCGGTGACTGTCCTGCGTACTTCTGCCACACTGTTAATCTTGTCAACAATTTGTTGCCATATGGGCTCTCTCCTACTGATTGGCAACTTTGAGGTGATAAACAGTTGGTGCTGGTGTTCCGTCACCTCTTTAACCAGGATTTCCCGCTCCTCTGCACTGAAGCAACACTTTCTTTTCTTTCTATAAATGTCCTGGTTCTTGTATGGATCGTCCTGGCTGGTTCCTGGTCTGCTGTCATCTTCCTGAGGTCTGTAGTGGCATCTGGGATCCATTTTGGCTCTCCTCTGGTGCACTTGCAGTGTTCGCGTTTTTTTTTTACGCTATTGCGTCAAAAAACGGCGCATATCCGGTTTGCGGTGTCGTAAATCGACCCACAGTCATTTCCGCCGCGTTAACGTTGTTTTCCTTTACGACTTGACGCCGCGGTGTGCGTCAAAAATAATGACTCTCACCTGTTGATTGCGCCGCGGTGCGTCAAAGTATAAATTTGACGCCTGCACGGTGCTACGAAATGGCGTTAGCCGGCGGTAAATTTTTTGACGCAAAACTGCGGCGGCGCAGTTTTGCGTTAAAAAGTATAAATATGGCCCTGAGTGTGCATTTGCCTCAGGCCTTGCTTGCTGTTGTTGTTGTTTGTTTATGTGGCCGATGGCCATTTTGTCTGGCCAGTCTTTGGGCCATATTTATACTTTTTGACGCAAAACTGCTCTAATGCAGTTTTGCGTCAAAAAAATTAGCGCCGGCTAACGCCATTCTGAAGCGCCATGCGGGCGCCGTATTTAATCAATGACATTAGCCGGTGTTAGCGGCCGGCTAAGCCTGGTGTGCGTGGAAAAAAACGACGTACACCAGGCAGCGCCTGCGTAGAGGGATATGGAGCTTGGGCGCCAAAAAATGGGGCAAGTCAGGCTGGGGCAAATTTTTCGCCTCAACCCGATTTGCGCCATTTTTTTAGACTCCCAACCCCCATAGAAATGACTCCTGTCTTAGCAAAGACAGGAGTCATGCCCCCTTGCCCAATGGCCATACCCAGGGGACTTCTGTCCCCTGGGCATGGTCATTGGGCATAGTGGCATGTAGGGGGGCACAAATCAGGCCCCTCTATGCCACAAAAATACTTACCGGAACTTACCTTAATGTCCCTGGGATGGGTCCCTCCAGCCTTGGGTGTCCTCCTGGGGTGGGCAAGGGTGACAGGGGGTGTCCCTGGGGGCATGGGAGGGCACCTCTGGGCTCCTTCCGAGCTCACAGGTCCCTTAACGCCTGCCTTGTCCAGGCGCTAAAAAACGGCGCAAAAGTGGGCGTACGTCATTTTTTTTGACCCGCCCACTCCCGGGCGTGAATTTTGCCCGGGAGTGTAAATACGGCGCACATGCCTCGGAGTCAATTTTTTAGACGGGAACGCCTACCTTGCATATCATTAACGCAAAGTAGGTGTCCACGCAAAAAAATGACGCAAACTCCATGGACTTTGGCGCTAGACGCGTCTAACGCCAACGTATAAATATGGAGTTAGTTTTGCGTCGGAATTGCGTCAAAAAGAACGACGCTATTCCGGCGCAAACAGAGTATAAATATGCCCCTTTGTGTTTTGGCAATAGGCCTGCATGTGTTCTTTGTCCTCCATGGCTCCTTTCTTGCTGTTGTTGTTGGTTGACCATGTAGTCAGCTGCCATTTTGTCTAGCCAGTCATTGTGCTCTTGCCATTAGCCTGCATGTGTTCTTTGTTCTTCATACCGCCATGTTTGCTGTTGTTGTTTGAGCATGGAGCTGGCAACCATTTTTATCCTTCCACCCAGTGTATTGATACTTTTTTCTGCATTTTCAGAGCCATTTCCTAGCCTAGGGAAATTGATACAAGATGTCCATGCAATTTTTTGTTCATTTCTTTTTACCTTTTTTCACTGTTATCAGTTTATTGTGCTTGAGGATCACTGTACTCTGTCTTCTTATTCAACCTGCTCTGAGGGATGTGGCACTGGTTCTGCCACCACCACCACTTCCATATTTTAAAGTCTTTCACTGAGACCTGAATGCACCACAACCTCAGTCGAAGTATGCAATGGTCGACACACCCACCTACCTCCAGTTCTTTGGACATTGGCATAGGCACCAGCGGTACAATTAAAAGTTCTCCTCCATAGTTTGAGACTTATTTACGAGTAGCAAGCAAGAGGATAACATTGCAATATGCTCCAATTGCCTTATGAGGATTCATCAAGATAAGCCTAGTTCACAGTGTGATACTGGAGTCCAAGCAACCCATATGAAAAAACATTAAGCAATCCAATGGGAGGAGCACCTTACAAAATTGATACAGGTGGTGGTGGTGATGAGAGAGGGGAATCACCTCTGAGTCCAATTACTGTGGGAGGTACTGAGGAAGAAGATGGTGACAGCTTCACACAAAGCAGCTCTATCCCCAGCAGTGCACCAGCAGCATCACCCACATCAACAACCTCGAAATGGCACAAGACTGAGATGGAGACACCACTGCATACAGTGATGACTACTCCAAGACGCACATTGAGGGGCATATTTATACTTGTTTTGCACCAAGTTTGTGGCTTTTTTTTAATGCAAATTCTGTGCAAACTAACTCCTTTTTTATACTTTGGTGCTAGACCTTACTCTTCGTCAATGACATACAGAGTAGACGTTCCTGTGCAAAAAATTACTCTATGGCCTTAGCACCATATTTATCCCCCCCAGCTAAAATCACACACGGGAGCAAAGAGGGGTAAAAAAATGGTGCAAAGCTTGGTTTGCACCTTTTTTTTAACACCTGAGTCAGGGCAGGCATTAGGGGACCTGGAGGCCTATTTCCATGGTGGAACACCATGGAATAGGCCCACAGGTGCCCTCCAGAGGCCCCATGGACACCCCCACCCACACCAGAGGGACAAAGGAGGATGGGAGACCCCATCCATAGGAAGCATAGATACGTACAGGTAAGTAGATTTATTTTTTTAAGTGCCATTGGGGGCCTTGAAATGGGCCCCCCTACATGGCACTGGGTGCAGTAGCCATGCCCAGGGGACTCTGGTCCCCTGTGCTGACCATTGGGGAGGTGGGCATGACTCTTGTCTTTTCTAAGACAGGAGTCATGTGGTATGGATGGTTTTGCATCAGAAAATGAATGTAGGCAGGTTACAGTAATTGTTTTTACTCTAACCTGCCTAACGTCATTTTTTGGAGCAAATCCCCCTTCTCCTTTACCGCCAGCCCCATCCGACTAATGTCATTTTTTTATGCTAGCCTACCCTTTGCACCGCCTTGCACCATTCCATAAATAAGGTGCCCGCGTCTGGTGCACAGAAATGGTGCAAGCCGGTGCTAAACTGTTTGGTGCAAAACTGTATTAGTGCAATTTTGCCCCAAAAAGTATAAATCACGGCCTGAGTCTCCCACTTCCTGGTCCTCTCCGGGCATTGCCTGCATCAGTGGCACCACAAAAGAAAAAAATACAAGCTACTCTACTTGGCATGTTAAGGCAGTAGAGGCCCTATGAGCACAACAACCCAGCAACACTTTTGTGCAATGGGAATCTAGCTAAAATGTTTGCGCTGGACCTACTCCCTTTTTATTTTGTGGAAGGAGTGGGAATTTTAGAACTTGTGGTGGCCATCTGCCCAAATTGGAAGGTTCCCAGCTGAAACTATTTTGCCTGAGTAGCTCTTCCAGTACTCCATCACAATGTGCTGCAATTGGTTGGACAAGCTTTTCAGCTGAGTGCTATTCACACTATCCACCAGGTGGAAGACATGTGGACCAGTTGACAAGCAACTGATTACATGTATATCCCTGCACACTGGATCTTTTTTGTGGGAGTTAGGCAACAGCTATCTGCAGGTCTCAGCACTGAAGAAAGTTTTAAGGGCATTCAGTGGCATGGAACAGTAGTCATGTTCACCATGGAGAAATCCCATATAGCTGCAAACATCTTGAAAGACTTTAACAGGAAGGTGTTTGATTGGTTGCGACCCAGAGGTCTCAGACAACAGCAGTAATATAGTCAAGACCACCCCAGATGATAGATATTGCAGCGTTGTGTGTTTGGCGCACTGCATCAACATGATTGTGTAGAACTTCCGAAAAAGTAAGACATAGAGCCTGATTTAGAGTTTGGAGGATGGGGTTGCTCTGACACAAAAGTGATGGATATCCTGTCTGCCATATTACAGTACGATTATGTTCTATTGACATTGTAATATGGCCAAAGTTTAAATCAGGTCCTTAGTCACAAACATACCGACTACCTGCAAAAGAATCTACACTCATTTCAATCATTCTTTAAATCTCTGAAGCAGTTGAGAATCATTCAGCATGCTAATAAAGTACTGGTTGAAGTGCCAAGATGATGGAACTCAACCTACTACATGTTGCAACATCTGTCTGAGCAGTACAGATCGATCACTGACTATGTCCTTGACAGAGGAGGGGATGCAAGTGGGAAAAGCATCACCATGAAGGTGGACAAATCAGCCCTAGTCAAATGCCTGGCACAAATGCTACTTCCTTTTGAGTTTTTCACATTGGAAGTCAGCAAGGAGAACAGTACGATGAGCCAAGCTATCCTATTGTTGCATCTGCTACAGGACCAGTTAAAAAAGGTGTCACAAAGGTTCACCGGTGAGAATGGCAACAGAGAAGCACATTAGTTGGTTGAGAGCTTAATCTGTTGCTTGGCTGTTAATCCATGGCTGCAGAGAGAGATCATATCCTCCAAAGAGTACATCTGTGAGACAATACTTCAGTCACTAGTACAAACAAATACTGGTGACTTTCATTCTTTTTTCAGATGATTGTTGAGCAAGCAAGAAAACTGTAAAAGGAACCTCCAGACAGGGCAGTGCTATTGTCTCACAGCAGTCAACACCATCAACGGAACCAGCAAAAACACCTGCAACAGAAGAATTAGACCTAACCTCTGCAACAACTTGGTTTCAAGTGGAAAGGCTTAAGTCGAGTGCAGAGGTGAAGGCAAAGGAGGCTGAACAAATGACAGCACCAACGACCATTTAGAGGATGACCCAAAACAGGTCTACATGGACCAAAACCCACTAGACTATTGGTATGGGAAGATGTACCAATGGCCAGAGCACAGCAGGTGGGCAATAAGGTATCTGGCTTGTCCAGTAGCCAGTGTGTCTGCTAAGCATGTGTTCAGTGCAGCTGGTGCAGTTGTCACAGTAAGAAGGACCAGTGTCTCTCCTCAAAACATGGAAAGATTGACCATTAATAAAATGATCCAAAACTTCATACCACATGATTACCCTATTCCTTAACGACCACAGGAGGAGGCCAATTGGTCAGACTCAAGTGCATTAGGTGACCAACTTCTGGGTGAACACCCTTAGTTTGAGGACAAACTACTTTCCTGGCTGAGCAGGTCACCATAGAACTTTCAGATTATCATGTTAAACTTCTTTATCAATAAAAAAAAAATGGAAATAACTAGAGGAACATTACCTTGTGTCTGAATTATGTAGCCCCACCATTTATTCACATCGACGTTCAGATTGGAGTTGGACCAGCGTGCAATGAAGAAGCCTCCCTATTCCATTCAAGGACATTGGAGACAATGTCTGCCTCTGTCCCATGCCTATCCTTCTTTTCTTACTACCTAGCAGGGTTGCCCCAGTAAAGATGATTCATTTACAAGACTGCCAATGTCTGCTTTCATGAGAGAAGACTGAAGATGATACAATATGACAATTGTGTACCATTGTGCTTGGATTAGAACAGGTAACTAACTAGTGCCCCAATGAGTGATATTTTATTGAGTAAGTGTGAGCAGTGATTATTCATGTGGTAGTAGATATTGAGGGTATTCAACTAATTTGTAAACTTGATTCCGATGATTTCCATTGTTTGGGGGCTGATGGGTAATTTTGTCTTAGGGTGATTGGCCCTTTCACTGTTAGCTAGATTTACTTGCATGATCCACTCCTTGCTGTACTTTTTTTCTGGTTCTTCAGGGACCAGAACGGTTAGTTTAGTAAACAAATACAAATCCACACAAAATACTCAAATTATTTTGCTCTTCTTGTTCGTAAACAGCAGAACAGTACAGGTCTATCTCTCTCAATCATATTTGGGTTGGGAGTCTGACTGATTTGTTGCTGAGAGTCATTTCTTAGAGCAGAGCTCCATTAACAGCCAGAAAAAGGAAACTATCCACTTCAAAAGGAAGCCTAACAAACATGATGTTGACTCTGAGAGGCCTACTCAGTCCTGTGAACTTGAGAGAGGTGTATTGATTTTGAAAATGCTGAGTAGTGGGCTGACTCAGATAAATGTCAAAGTCCTCTGTTATGTGGTTGTGGTCAGGGGGTTGTACCTGGAGACAGACACATGAATATGTCACATCATCAATATCATATGATGGATGCACTTGGCTAAATGTTATGACAGTTCTGAGATTGATCAGCCAGGTACATGCATCTACTTATCTGGGACTGATTGCAAAAGTGCTCTCACTTCTCACTTAATCACACATGAGTCATCATGAGTGATTGCAGAAACCTATATCTTGCTCTACCTCTTTGGTCCACCTCATAAGGCTTACCTTGTGTCCTTTTCCTTGACTCCACAATATAATTACTATTTCACAATCCATAGGCCTTTTCTTCTCCTGCACAAAAGGCAAAAGCTCCACAACACTCCTGCTTACTTTACCAGTCCTGTTTAGCCAGGTGCCCAAGTTGGACATTCTGAGAAGAATGTAGATGCACTGCACAATTTGGCATTTACGTACAGTATCATTTTTCTTTTAACAATCATAATTTGTATTTCTAAAACCTAGATGACAGAACATTTAGACATATATTAACTTGGGTCTTTGGGGCTGAAAGGCTGTCTTTGCAATTCATTTAATTGAACTGTCATTCCTTCATTTCCTCCCACAACAGATTTGATGATGATGATGCGCTGCTCAGACATCGACCTAATGAATATTGTTCTTGTGTAGTGTTTATCTTTGTCACACATTTACCTGAATACCCTGTCCCATCCATTCATCAAACTCCTAGCCCTCTTCCCCCAGGCTGTGTGAAATATTTGAGGTGTTTCTTGTTAATTTACATCATCAATTTATCACACACTTGGTTGGGCAGGTGTGGTGATAAAGACATCAACTAACTGTTGGATCTTCTCTTACCTGAACAATAGCCCATGGCAGCCCCACTTACCTACTCATGCATAAAAGGGATACATATAATATAACGTCATTCATCAACGTTGTCATTCACGCCTTGTCCCTTGTGTTGCTTAAACACTTAACCTTCTCCTGTCCTGAGTCCACTCCTCTTGAATCAAGGATCTCAAAACGTTTGTTTCAATTGTTTAAATAAATAAATTAAATACTAGCTCTCCATTGCTCAAAAGTTACTAATGCTAGCTTTTGTAATAACATCAGGTCTTTGTGTCATGGTGATGGTAGTCTGGTCTTAGTCTTTGTTTTCTTTCAATCTAGTTGCCTGTGATGGATAATCCTTCTGAATACTCCTATAGCTGGAGTTCACCTAGGTGGGGGTGAGGCCTCTCTTGTGATGTCATCCCTGTTAGTGCGCTAGCCTACAGCTACTATCACCACCATTAAGAAGGTACCTTGGGAAACCCTGCAGTAAGGTTTTGGATGGTTGAGGGAGGTAGCACCCATCACCTCATCTATTCAGATAAGAGGACTAAGAGGTCAAAGAAATGAAGTGAAGTGGATTAGTTAGTAACTTCTACTAAAGTGTAAGGTCCATATTTAATATTTTTCAAGTAAAACTGCAATAACGCAGTTTTGCTATTAACGCCGGCCGGTGCTAAGGGTGGGCTAACGTCAAGGAAAATGGCATTAGCCCAGTGGGGATGGTGGTACTGGGGAAGGGGGTTTTGCACTGAAAAATTACGTTAGACTGGGTAGAGTAAAAAACATGACTCTAATCAGACTAGCGTCATTTGTCAATGCAAAACCTACCATACCACATGACTCCTGTCTTAGAAAAGACAGGAGTCAAGCCCACCACCCCAATGGCCAGCACAGGGGACAAGTGTCCCCCGGTTATGCCCATTACACCTGGTGCCATGTAGGGGACCTATTTCAGGGTCCCCAATGGCACTTTTAAAAATTAAACCAAATACTTACCTCTACTTACTTATATTTACCTGGGATGGGGTCCCCGATCCTCTGCTGTCCCTCTGGTGTGGGTGGAGGTGTCCCTGCGGCCTAGGGAGGGCACCTGTGGGCTTATTCCATGGTGTTCCACAGTGGAAATAGGCCCACAGGTCCCCTAACGCCTGCCCTGACCCAGGCGTTATATAATGGCGCTAAGCAAGCATAGCGCCATTATTTTGGCACGCCTCCCTCCAGTGCACCATTTTTGCACAGGAGGATAAATAAGGTGCTAGGGCCTTAAAATTATTTTTGGCTGGGAGCGCCTACCTTGCATCTCAATGACGCAAGGTAGTTCCCCGCTAGCAAAAAATTACTTTGACTCCAATATTTTGATGTTAGACTAGTCTAGCTTCAAAATATAAATATGGAGTTAGGTTTGTGCTGACTTAGCTTCAAAAAATGACGCTAATTCAGAGCAAACAGAGTATAAATCTGGGCTTAAGATTTTTTTATTTATGTTGTAGGCAATAGGTATGGGCACACCCCCCTAGTGATCAATAAAGCTACAAAGTGTAGTAGGTCAAGGGCATTACTGTCTGGTATACACTTTGATAAATGTTTGGGTACTGCAAAAGTTAACATCCTCAAACAATTAGACAGACCCAGTTGATTTTGTGTTGTTCCCACTCTGGTAGTGGGGTATATTGTTTGGGTATAAGTAACGTAAATAACTAGCAAATATGGCAAGTGTCTTCAGAATCAGCTAACGAAAGTCTAGGAGGAAAAGCCGATGTACAGTATGGGGGTCATTCTGACCCTGGCGGTCGGTGATAAAGCGGCGGCCTACCCGCCAACAGGCCGGCGGTCCAAAAAATGCAATTCTGACCCTGGCGGGAACCGCCAACACAGCCCGCCGCATTAACACTCCGACCGCCACGGCGGAACAAACAAACAGCGCGGCGGTCACCGCCAACAGCCAGGCGGCAGACAATGTACCGCCCACCCTATCACGACCCACCAATCCGCCACCTTTTCCGGGGCGGGAGCACCGCTGATAAAAACACAGCGGAAACAGACATTTTCAATGGAAAACGCTCACCTCGACACACTCCACGCGGAATCCGGACAGCATGGAACCCGAATTGAACATCATACCTGCTCTCGTCTACCTGCTCATCTACCACGAGTACGAACTCCGGCGCAGACGTCAACGGTGAGTACTGCACCTACGACACACGGGAGGGGGGAGGAAGAAAGGTTACGGGCATACACATATGCGACCCCCTCACCCCCCCAATATGTACACACCAATGCAGAGCAGGAAGTCACAGTGACACCACACAAACACCCTTTAAAAATACAATGACACAACCAAATTTGGAATAAATTTTCATGTACAAAAAAAGCACCTGGAAATAATTGAGCAACCGTGAAAAATATTTACAAAAACCAAAAAGATATACACATCAGTGTATCACTGAAGTAACAAGTCCTGCACATCCTACGAATCTAACATGTCCGTGGGCCAAGGTTCTGCGAAACAAGGGCAAAGCCCACACACGAGACCTGAGTCCTTTGGAGAGAACACTGCAGGGGCATCCGATGTCAAAACTACAGGCACCTCAGGGGGAAGGGAAGGGGGGGCCACCACAGCCACACGAGTCCACGACGCCAGATCCACAAGGAGCCACCATGCCCACTGTACCATCCTGGGGAGTGCAAAGCCACAGTCTCTCAAGTCTCTGCAGTGGGTGGGTTGCCCACTGTGCCATCCTGGGGAGTGCAAAGCCACAGTCTCTCAAGTCTCTGCAGTGGGTGGGTTGCCCACTGTGCCATCCTGGGGAGTGCAAAGCCACAGTCTCTCAAGTCTCTGCAGTGGGTGGGTTGCCCACTGTGCCATCCTGGGGAGTGCAAAGCCACAGTCTCTCAAGTCTCTGCAGTGGGTGGGTTGCCCACTGGACCATCCTGGGGAGTGCAAAGCCACAGTCTCTCAAGTCTCTACAGTGGGTGGATTGCCCACTGGCCCATCCTGGGGAGTGCAAAGCCACAGTCTCTCAGGTGGATTACAGAGTCCACTGGTCAAGGAGGAGGCATGAAGGGCACAGTGAACCATAAACAGTGCCTGAGACGGCGGGACCCAGCGCAGCGGTGCATGACATGGCGATGCCCAGCGGAGCGGTGCTTGAGACGGCGGGGCCCAGCGGAGCGGTGCTTGACAGGAAGGGCCCAGCGGAGCGGTGCTTGACAGGAAGGGTCCAGCGGAGCGGTGCTTGAGACGGCGGGGCCCAGCGGAGCGGTGCTTGAGACGGCGGGGCCCAGCGGAGCGGTGCTTGACAGGAAGGGCCCAGCGGAGCGGTGCTTGAGACGGCGGGGCCCAGCGGAGCGGTGCTTGAGACGGCGGGGCCCAGCGGAGCGGTGCTTGACAGGAAGGGCCAAGCGGAGCGGTGCTTGACAGGAAGGGCCCAGCGGAGCGGTGCTTGAGACGGCGGGGCCCAGCGGAGCGGTGCTTGAGACGGCGGGGCCCAGCGGAGCGGTGCTTGAGACGGCGGGGCCCAGCGGAGCGGTGCTTGACAGGAAGGGCCCAGCGGAGCGGTGCTTGAGACGGCGGGGCCCAGCGGAGCGGTGCTTGACAGGAAGGGCCCAGCGGAGCGGTGCTTGAGACGGCGGGGCCCTGTTCAGCAGTACCTGTCTTCACGGCGGGGCCCTGTTCAGCAGTACCTGTCTTCACGGCGGGGCCCTGTTCAGCGGTACCTGTCTTCACGGCGGGGCCCTGTTCAGCGGTACCTGTCTTCACGGCGGGGCCCTGTTCAGCGGTACCTGTCTTCACGGCGGGGCCCTGTTCAGCGGTGCTCCTCTGCACGGCGGGGCCCTGTTCAGCGGTGCTCTTCTGCACGGCGGGGCCCTGTTCAGCGGTACCTGTCTTCACGGCGGGGCCCTGTTCAGCGGTGCTCCTCTGCACGGTGGGGCCCTGTTCAGCGGTGCTCTTCTGCACGGCGGGGCCCTGTTCAGCGGTACCTGTCTTCACGGCGGGGCCCTGTTCAGCGGTACCTGTCTTCACGGCGGGGCCCTGTTCAGCGGTGCTCTTGCAGTATGTCAAGGGAGTCATACCTGGCCTGGACACCCTGCTCAGTCGCCCTCCGACCGTGCTGTGTCAGGCCCCTTCGGGGAGTGAGTCCTGGGCCCTTTGGTGTCGTCCCTTGCAGCCGGGATGGGGCTTGTGGGGCCCTCCTGCTCCGCGCTCCTGGTGGTTGTCCTCTCCGCCCTGCTGTCCTTCCGCTCCTTAGATGGGGCTCTCGGGCCCTTGCCTCCCCTGGCTGCTGTGGCCGGTGAAGTGGCCGGAGTCACCTCCTTGGGGGCAGCCGTCTCTGTCCGCTCACGGCGGCCCTTCAATTTCCGGGTCCTCTTGCCTGGGGGGGGGCTGGCTGTCCCCTTGCTGCTCACCGAAGTGTTACTGCCGCCAAAGGGTGGACTCCACATGCCATGCACCACTTGCACTGTAGTAGTTGGGCTGGTGGTGGCTGAGGTGCCCTTGGGACTTTTCCCAGTTGGAGGGGGTGGGTCGGGGGAGGGAAAGAGGTCAAAACTGGAGAGGTAATTTTTCTTGGGACCAAGGTAAGGGGTAGGAGTAGTGGTGAGAGAAGTGGAGGAAGAGGATGTGGTTGTATGAGAGCCAGGTGTGCTGTCCTTGGGTGCAGGTGACTGGGACGTAGGCTGTGGTGAGGTGGTTGGCTGTTGTTTGGGTGTCTGCCTGCGTTTATGTGTCTTGGAAGAGGGGGTGACAGACACAGTGGGAGAGGACACAGGGGACGTGTAAATGCCAGTGGGGGTGGTGACTGCAGGTGTGCGGACTGTAGTGGAGGGTTTGCTGGTGGTGGAAGAAATAGCTGATGTTGGGGTGCATGCAGGTGTGAGTGTAGACGTCACAGGGAGGGAGGAGGGAGACGAGGAGGACGGGGACACAGAGGTGGTAGTGACTGTTGATATGTCTGCATCTGTGTGTTGCTTGGGTGAATGCTTGTGTTTTCTGTGGTGCTTATGTTTGGATGAGCTGGCCTTGGGTGTTGAGGTGTGTGCAGGCTGGTCTGATGGTGTGGATGGGATAGGTTGAGGTACAGGAGACAGAGAAAGGGTGGAGGCAGATAGAAGAGGGAGACTGGAGACAGGGACAATGGCTGCCGTCAGTGCTGAGGCCAGAGCAGTGAACGCTCGTTGATGGGCAGCCTGACCCGAATGAATGCCCTCCAGGTAGGCATTGCTCCGATGCACCTCCCTTTCCACCCCCTGGATGGCATTCAGAAGGGTAGTCTGCCCAACAATGAGCGTCCTCACCAGGTCAATGAGCTCCGCACTGAGGGCAGCAGGGGTAACAGAGGCAGGGGCTGAGGTGCCTGGGGCGAAGGAGACGCGCGCCTTCCTGGCCGAGCGGCCACGGAGCGAAGACTGAGGGGCTGCTGGGAGGGCGGTGCTGGTGCGCTGGGTGGCGGCTGTACCTGTTGTTGCGGGGGGCACAGATGGTGCCACCCCCGCTAGGGAGCTCCCAAACGAGGACGTGTCCGTGTCGCTGGTGTCTCCACCGGCCCCCGTTGTGGTGCTCCCCTCGCCCTCCGGATCACTGGTGCCCTCGGTGTCTGTGTCAGTGCCCACCGGGGCCTGGTGACCTGCAGCTCCCTCCTGCTCCGACGCCAAATCTCCTCCGCCTGATGATGCTAAAACACAAGAAGACAAAGATTTAGGGTGGGGGGAGAAATTCAACAAAGTTGAGTGCATGCCTTAGCAATACCCTTTGCGGAGAGGACAGACACAGGTGCCTCGTGCACTAAGTCGCGAACTTGGGGTACACTACTCAGTACTTCTGACTAGGCAAACAGGTCAAGGGACAACACACGCGCACATGTGTGATGCTGGAGCATGGGTAGCTGCACTTGGCACCCTACAGAGGTGGGGGGCGGGGGCACAGGGGCATGCCTAAGGGAGCGGACTACACTACAGAGAGCGCCCGGGCCTAATGTCACCCACAGCCCTCCTCCCCCACCCAGACGCCTCCAATGCGCATACAGATAGGAGAATGTGCGGATACTCACCCCCTTGTGTCTGCTGTGCTGTCCTCAAGCGCCCATCCAAATTAGGGTAGGCCACCGCCAGGATCCGGGACATCAGGGGGGTCATGGTGCGACTGGCACCCCTCCTAGGTCAGGAGGCCATCCCCAGCAGTGTTTCTGCGGTCTTCCTCGTTCCGCGGCGGATGTCCTCCCACCTCTTGCGGCAGTGGGTGCCCCGTCTGTTGTGGACCCCCAAGTTCCGGACTTCCTCGGCGATGGCACGCCAAATATCGATTTTCTGGTGGGCGCTCACCTGTTTGACATGTACAGGGTGGGAAAGAGAAACCGTCACATATCTGCATGTTTGGAGTACATGCCCCCCCCTCCCCAACCTTGTCATGGTTCCCATTCTCTCATCTGTCGTGCGTTGCAATCCCCATTCCCTCCACACCCCACCAACTTACATCCCCCCCCCTCCACACAGGCATAACCCATTCAATGTGCACTGAGTGTACTCACCTGTTGGTCTGGAGGACCGTAGAGTTGCGCATACTGGGGGAGGACCCCGTCCACGAGCTTCTCCAACTCTTCTGAACTGAAGGCGGGGGCCCTTTCACCAGTAGCAGCAGTCATTGTCACTTCCAGACCGAGTTCACAGCAGCACTTGCAGTATAGGTCCTCTCCTGTGGATGATCAGGTCTCGAATGATTAAGCAGATAGAAAATGGTGGTCACGCCCGCGGCGGTGCGTACCGCGGCGGTGCGTCCCGAGACCGCCGGCGCACATCGTCATTGGCTCCTGAAACCCATAGGCTTCAATGTTAACCAATGCGTCTTCGCACAGCGGTCTTCGACCGCCTACCGCCACGGTGCGCCCCGCCAGCGCAGTGACCTCACATCCCATTGTCCCACTTCACAGGTCAGGCATCGGCCATTTCAAGGGCCCACATGGCTTAATTTCTAATGCGTCACACAGGCCTAGGCCTTGCAATGGCACACATACAAACATATCAAACCATACATTTACCTGTACTGTGCAAGCTGTGTTGTACGTACCTGTGAGTGGATTGACTCTGTACTCCATATTCTCCTTCCTAGGCACCGTCCGCTGGGACTAGCGATGAGAAGGAGGAATCCTCGCGTGTACCGGCCACTGGTGGACCTGTCCACAATGGAAGAACGCAACATAATACTACGATACCGACTTGACCGAGCCTCCATCCATGAACTGTGTGCCCAGCTGGAGCCAGCCCTGATGTCCCCCATCCGCCAACCCACAGGAATTCCCCCTCTAGTGCAGGTTCTGTTTGTCCTCCATTTCTTTGCAACTGGCTCATTCCAGACAACCGTGGCCATGTCATCTGGGATGTCTCAGCCTATGTTTTCCAAGATCTTATCCAGAGTGTTGTCTGCCCTGATGAAACTCATGCGGAGCTACATCGTTTTCCCAGAGGAGGGTGATTTGCCTACAGTGAAAGCTGATTTCTATGCCCTTGGACACATCCCCAACATCATTGGTGCAATTGATGGGACCCATGTGGCTTTAGTCCCCCCAAATGACGATGAACAGGTGTACAGGAACAGGAAGAATTACCATTCAATGAATATCCAGGTGGTCTGTTTGGCTGACCAGTACATCTCCCATGTAAATGCCAAGTTCCCAGGGTCAGTGCATGACGCGTATGTTATGCGAAATAGCAGCATTCCCTATGTGATGGAACAGCTACAGAGACAGCGTGTGTGGCTAATAGGTGACTCTGGTTACCCCAACCTGCTGTGGCTATTGACCCCAGTGAGGAATCCCAGGACCAGGGCAGAGGAACGGTACAATGAGGCCCATGGGCGTACTAGGAGGGTGATTGAGCGAACCTTTGGGCTCCTGAAGGCCAGGTTTAGGTGCCTGCATATGACCGGTGGATCCCTAATGTACTCACCAAAGAAGGTGTGCCATATCATCGTGGCGTGCTGTATGCTCCACAACCTGGCTTTGCGACGCCAGGTGCCTTTCCTGCAGGAGGATGGTCCAGATGGTGGTGTTGTAGAAGCCGTGGAGCCTGTGGAGAGTGAAGAGGAGGAAGACTCTGAGGACGACACAGACAATAGGGACAGAGTGATACAACAGTATTTCCAGTAACACACAGGTAAGAATCACCCACGCCATTTCACAATTGCTTATAGCCTTCTGCATCTGTACTTTCTGTAGTTCCCCACAGATGTTTTTCATTAATTTTTGCCTTTCCCTTCCCTTCTCAGTGCTGTCTGACTCAGTACCTGACTTCTGCTTGGTTCGCCCATGATATACAGCGTATTGACATTGGTATGTTGTCATGACTAATTGACAGAACAGAAATCAAACAGTAATATGTAATACATTTGTCAATAATACAGCATGACTCAAAACAGATTTGTGTGCAAAATGTGATTTATTTACAGTGCTAGATATCGGTACATGTGATTCTAAGGGTGATGGGTGGGGGTGGAGGAATATCCATGGCAGAGTCCAGTTCTCAGTCTCACAGGTGCATTGTCCTTTTGCCTGTGGAAGGATGGAGCATAGGCAGTTCATGGTTGGACAGGGTGGCAATGTGGGACAGTGGGAAGACTTGAGGGGGTATGTCCTGCTGGCGGGGGTCTTGACATCCTACTCTGTCTTTTTTTTTGGTCTCAGGCTCCTCTTACGGGGTGGTTGTTCTTCAGCAGGAGGTGGGGTTCTGGGGGGCTGTCGAGGTGTTGGGACCTCCTGTCCACTAGCGCCGGCGGAGGTGGTAGGCTGTTTCTGATCCGGGCTAGTGACAGGGGCCCTGTGTGGTGCACCATGGTCCCGCAACACGTCCTCTATACTGTGGAGGGCCAGGACGATGGTCCCCATTGCGGTCCCGATGATTCTCAGCTCCTCCCTGAACCCCATGTAGCGTTCCTCCTGCTGTGCCTGGATCTCAGTGAACCTGGCCAGTACCGTCGCCATCGTTTCTTGGGAGTGGTGGTATGCCCCCATGATGGTGGTGAGGGCCTCTTGGAGAGTGGGTTCCCTGGGCCTCTCCTCCCCCCCTGTCGCACAGCAGCCCTCCGAGCTGCCCGGTTTCCCCCGGCCTCTGTCCCCTGGACGGTGTGCCTGCTACCACTGCCCCCAGGTCCCTGTTGTTGTTGGGGTGTTGGGTTAGCCTGGGTGCCCTGTAGTGGCGGACACACTGCTGATTGAGCTGTCCTAGAGACAGAGGCATGGGCCCGCTGGGTGGGAGCTGTGCTGGTGTTGGCAGAGGGGGTCGGGTCTGGTGTGGCCTGTGGCTGCCTGAGGGGAACCGACTGCCCAGAGGTCCCCGATGGTCCGGGCTGGTCATCAGGTTCACTGTCGACAGAGCTGCTATCCTCAGTGTGGGCCTGTTCCGGTGGTGGGATGGACACTTCTGGACCCTCCTGGCTGGTGTGTTGTCGTTCGGGTCCTGCATGGGGTAAGAGAGTTTGGTTATTGTTTCTGTGTGTACAATAGCGTGCATGTTATGGGTGCCCTTGTCCCCCAGTGCAGGCATTCCCTTGAGGGAGGTGTTGTGAGGGTAGTTAGTGGGGGGGGGGTTAGTGCAGTGGTCATGCTTAGGTGATGGGTGCCCATGATTTGTGTTGGCATGCAGGAGTTGGTGTTGGGATGGGTGGGTTGTGCTGGTGAGACATTGTCAGGGAGGATGTGTGCTGGGGGGTTGGGGGTGAGGGTGGGGGTGTGGGTTGGCATGCTGGGGGGGTGGGGGGGATATAGTAGTTGAGATTGGACTTACCAGAGTCCATTCCTCCGGCTACTCCTGCGAGGCCCTGAGGATGCAGGATGTTCAAGACGTCTTGCTCCCACGATGTGAATTCGGGAGGGGTGGGTGGGGGTCCGCCGCCAGTCTTCTGGACCGCGATGTTGTGCCTGGAGACCATCGATCGGACCTTCCCCCGTAGGTCGTTCCATCTTTTGCGTATGTCCTCCCTATTCCTGGGATGCTGTCCCACCGCGTTGACCCTGTCCACGATCCGCTGCCATAGCTCCGCCTTCCTAGCTATACTGGTGTGCTGCACCTGCGAGCCGAAGAGCTGGGGTTCCACTCTTAGGATTTCCTCCACCATGACCCGGAGTTCTTGGTCCGAAAAGCGTGGGTGCCTTTGGGGTGCCATGGGGTGGTGTGGGTGAGGTGTGGGGTGGTGTATGTGATGATGAGTATGTTGGTGAGTGGTGCTTTGTGCTACTATGTGGTGTGTGTGATGGTGTAGTGTGCCTCAGTGTGTCTTGCTTAGGATTGTCTGCTGTGTCTCTCTCTCCTTCTCTCAGTAATTATGGTCGCAGGGGTTTGTGGGTGATGTGGGTGTGTGTTTTATAGTTGGTTGATTGTGTGGGAGTGGTGTGTGTATGTGTATCAGGTGTGTGTATTTCAAATTGTCCAATGTGGCTGTGTTTTGGTGATGTGTGTGTATTCTGACCGCCGCGGTGTGTACCGCCAATGGAATACCGCGTTTGAATGACCGCCGTGTGGATTCGTGGGTCGTAATGGCATGGGCGTATTTCTGTTGGCGTGACGGTGGAGGTTTGGTCATCTCCAGTTTATCGCTGCCCGCTGATGTGGCGGGCTGCATTGGAGGACGGAATTTTGGAGGTTTGGCCGTTGTGGGTCAGAATGTCCGTGGCGGTTAACCGCGGCGGTGTTATGGCGGTCTTCTGACCGGCGGTAAGGGCCTTTTACCGCCGAGGTCAGAATGACCCCCTATGTGTCTGTTGAGAGAGCATCCTTTTCTCAATTAAAAAAAGCCAGGCTGTGCTAAAAACAGTGCAAAGACACAAGACAGATTGCTGTTACATAAACTACCCATTTATTTTCTTTAAAGATTAAACCCACCCTCTCAACCCTCAACAGGCCCACCCTTCTCCCCAAAGAATTAAATGCATCTCCCAAGTGTCCAACATAGTTTAAAGCCAAATGTCTTTCCCCTAACTACCCTTCCCAATTCTCACCATCTCCACCTACAACAGAAGTCCCTCCCACCAATGATATTATTATTATATTTAAAAATGACTCAGAGAGCATTGTGCTAGCTGTGGAGGTGTGTCACCTCTCGGCAGAGCAGCTGCAGCACTAGGATGCGGTACTGTAACAGGGTGGCGCAATGATGACAAGTAGCCTGTGGTCTGATGATATGTAGAGTTTATTTTCATTAAGAGTTTTTCAAGGTGCTTTTAGATTTATGAGTGTAGGAGGTCACTATTCTTCTGATCTTGTTGTCTTCACTTCGCAGGGCACACAGGAGGCGCATGTGGGAAAAGAACAGAAAGAGATGGTGGTAAGTGGTCTACTAATGACTGTTTGTTTTCTCTTCCTATACTAAGCTCTGTTTCCTATTACGTCTCTCTTTCCTGTATGTTTTCTGTCTGGTTTGATTCCTGTCTTCCTCTTTTCCTTTTCTCTTTTTTGTATTTTAAGCTTTCTCTCTCTTTTATTTGCTCTCTCTCTTCTTTTTTTTTTCCTTTTTCCCCATGGGTATCGCGGCCTTCTCTGTAGGGCATTTTCTTTTCCTGTTCTGTCTACTGTCTGTTTGGTTGTTTTTTCTCTTGACCTCTCTCGCTTGACCGTACCTTTCTCTTCAATGTCTCGGCTGTATGACACATTTGTACGTCTCTCCCTCTGTTTTCTCCTATGACTTTCTTAATGTTGCGCTCTCTCAGCGCATTCCTTCCCTGTCTTTTGAAGCGACTTTCCCTGATTCTTGTCTCGCTTGATTCCTTAATGCACGCTTTAATGAAAGAAACAGAAAAAAACAAAACCTGGGATCTTGATCGATAACTTAGAGAAACAGGCAATAATGTAAACAATAAATAAATAAAAAATTAAGTGAATCCAAACAAAAGACAAAGCCCTAAACTAAACGTAGCTGGACCCTCCCTGTTACAGTCCTTACCCCCCCCCCTCCTTTATCCGCTCCACCTCCCCACTTCTCATATGGGTGTCCCACTCACCTGTGATGGCCACTCTCTTCCCCGAACGTGGCCGAAATTTGCGTTCAGTGCGTCCTGGGCCTCTGCACTGTCCTGACGCTGTGTCCGCGATCCTCACTGCTGGTTTCCCCACAGCCGTCGTCAGGAACGCCTCCGGTTCCCACATTATGTGTGTTTGATCCATCTTGCTCCTCCCTTTTTAGCCAGATGACGGCACAAAGTGGCTATTTCTGCCTGCTGTCACCCGGAAGCAGAATAGGGGTGGCCGCCGCCCGGAGGACTTCCGGGTTGGAAGTGTTCTGTGTTACAGTGCCCCCGGGGTACAACGGGTCCGACTGAGATAGCGTTGGCCCGTCACAGTCACTCCCCCTAGGAAGTGGCTGATAGAGCCACGCGTCCAACAGATACCGGGACAGGTAATCTGCGTTGAGTAGGCGAGAACCCGGGGAATGAAGAACCTGAAAGGAGAAAGATTGCAGTGAAAGGAACCACCGGAGGATACGTGCGTTATTGTCCTTATTGCGAGCCAACCATGTCAAAGGAGCATGATCTGTTAGCAAAGTGAAATGGCGTCCGGCCAAATAATACCAGAGGGACTCTACAACCCATTTGATAGCCAGACACTCTTTTTCCAGGATGGGGTAGTGGCACTCCCTTGGTAACAGCTTCCGACTGAAGTACACAACAGGGTGTAAGACCCCTTCTTCATCAGCTTGAGACAACACTGCCCCAAGCCCCACATCAGAGGCATTGGTCTGTACAAGGAATGGTTTGTTAAAATCTGGACAACGAAGTACTGGTTCAGAGGTTAGAAGGGATTTGAGATGCTCAAAACTATGCTTCTCTCGGGTAGAAAGAGAAGCCAGGCGATTGGGTTTCGTTTTCCCCAGTAAATCGGTGAGGGGCCCCGCAATGGTAGACAAACAGGGAATAAACCTACGATAACCCCACCACGCCCAGGAAGGCTAGAATGTATTTTTTGTGGCGTGGGAGGGGTAGATTGGTAATGGCTTGTACTTTTTTGATCTTGGGTCGAACCTTTCCTTACCCTATGACATACCTAAGGTATTTTATGGTATTATGGCCCAATCTACACTTTTCAGGATTTGCAGTAAGGTGAGCAGCCCGCAATGCCTGAATCACGTGGTATAGGTGGTCAAGGTGTTCCTCCCAAGTAGCACTATACACAACTATATCGTCCAGGTATGCAGTGGCATACTTTTGGAAGGGGCGAAGGATCATATCAATAAGGCGTTGGAAGGTGGCTGGTGCCCTGTGGAGACCAAATTGCAAAACGGTAAACTGATATATTCCTGAGGGGGTGGAAAATACAGTTTTCTCCCTGTCCTCGACCCTAAGGGGTATTTGCCAATAGCCTTTTGTCAAGTCCAGAGTAGTCATGTAGGTAGCCTGTCCTAAACGTTCTAAGAGTTCATCAATTCGAGGCATTGGGTATGAATCAAAGTGAGATACCACGTTTACCTGCCTAAAATCTATGCAGAATCTGGTGCTTCCATCTGACTTTGGCACTAGTACTACAGGGGAACACCATGGGCTGGATGATGGCTCGATTATACCAGCGTCTAACATAGCCTTCACCTCTTGTTCTACTACCTGCCGTTTGGCTTCTGGTATCCTATAGGGTCGTTGTCAAACTACTTTATCCCCAATTATACATATAGGGTGTTGTATCAAATGGGTTCTGCCTGGATTTTTGGAGAATACATCTAGGCTAGAGAGGACTAGGTGTTCTAGTTGTTTCTTTTGTTTTTGGGATAAGGAATTATTCATTTGAGGCATTGGTGTGTCACTGTGGGTGTTTTCTGTAGCGGGATACATCGGAATCTTGTTCGCCTTCAGTGGTTACGTATAATTCTTCAGAAGTCTCAGTATTCTCATACCATTTTTTAAGAAGGTTAATGTGATAAATTTGTTCCCTACCCGTCCCGCTGGGTATCTCAATTTTATATGTGGTGGGATTGACTTGTTTTAAGACCGTATATGGACCTTGCCATGGGGCCAAAAGTTTATTTTCGCTAGTGGGCAGGAGTACCAGCACTTTATCCCCCACGGTCAGGTTACGGGGTGTACTATGGGTGTCATAATGGGATTTTTGCTTTGCTTGAGCGTCTCTCAGGGTTTTGTGAGCCTCCTCCCAAATGAAATGTAAGTTGTCTCTAAGGTCTTTGATATGTGACACAACGTCCTTTATCTCATCCTCAGATTCCTCCCATTGCTCAGCCAGCATTTCCAGTAGGGTACGTGGCTGTCTGCCAAACAACAATTCAAAGGGGCTATGTCCGGTAGAAGACTGTATGTAGGTTCGTAACGTGTAGAGGACTAGTGACAATTTCCTTTCCCAATCTCTGCCCGAGTCACGGATGACCTTCCCCAGCAAGATGTTAATGGTTTTATTATAGCGTTCTACTAGACCATCCGTCTGGGGATGGTATACAGACGTTCGTATTTGTTTCACCCCAAGGGTATGACATATTTCAGACATAAGTCTGGACATAAAGGGGGTTCCCTGATCGGTAAGTATTTCTTTGGGGAAACCAACTCATGAAAAAAATTCAATCATGGTCTGTGCTATAGTTTTAGTGTTCATACTAGCTATGGGTATGGCCTTGGGTACCTAGTAGCATAGTCAACTAATACCAAAAAAAATTGGTGCCCCTTTACGGAGGATGTTAGAGGTCCCACTATATCTAGTCCTACCCGTGAAAACTGAACTTCTATTATGCGCAAATTATGTAAAGGGACAGTACGATCAGGAGTTGGGTTTATTAGTTGACATTTAGACACACCTGGCAATGTTTTCTAATGTCTCTGTATATGCCCGGCCAATAGAACCTTTGGAGAATAGCTGCCTCTGTTTTTTCTCTCTCTAAGTGACCTTCCCCGTTATCTCCGTGGGCCAAGTGGAGCACCTGTTCTCGATAGGACAGGGGAACTACTAACTGTGTTTTTTTTTCCTGGAGTGTTTTGACATTTTCTATGCAGCAAGTCATTGGTAACAGTGAACAGCGGACCTACGGAGGGCCCATCCGGGCTAATGCACTTTGCCATGTGTGTTTCAGAGTTGGAACCTCTCTTTGAGCCTGTTGGAAGCTACCTGCTATGGACATCACAGCTGTTGGATTAGGAGAGTTCAAGGGTGTAGGTTTGTTGTCCTTGTTCCAATATCTCTGCTTTTGTTAGCATTTTTTCTTTTTGCTGAGTTTCCGTCTATCCCTGGACTCCTCGATGTCGGAGGAAACAAAAGGGGCTTCCTTCCACCAGGCGTCAGTCACATGATCCTGATTGGCATTAGCCAATAAATCGGGAAAGTCTTTGTAGTCTGTGCCTATAATCATGCCTTCCCCGAGGTTAGAAATAACCCCTACGGAGAGGCGTTCTTCTTTTCCTCTCCAGTTTAGGGAAACTGCTGCTACTGGATAGGTTTTCTGATCTCCATGGAAACATGTTATAAGGACTTGGGTATGAGGGATCCACTGCTCAGGCTGCACATGGTCTTGTTTCACAACACTCTGGCTGCACCCGGAGTCAATAGGCACTTTCCGCTCTTCCTGATTAAGGTACATTATAGTGTTATATTTGATTTTGTTCTGCCCTGACCACATTACCTGTCCCTTTATCATGCCAATCTCCATTGGCTCTTCGGTTTCTTTGTTCAATGGGCAGTGTCGGGCAATATGCCCCCTCTCGGAGCAATTGAAACATTGTGGACCAGTCATGACCTCTCTTGTGGAAGAAGGATGAGAGGGGATAGTTCTCTCAGTACTTGGGCCGGCTATTTGGCGGGGGTAGACTAATTTGGAAGTTGATTCTCGTGGAACCAAGGAAGTGGGTTTTGGGTGAGCCCCTCGAAGCTCAGGAGCCCTATGGAAGGCACAGGCTAGCTCAAGAGCCTTATGGCTTGTAAGATCAGGGTGCTGTTTAACCCAGTTGAGGGGAGGGCATCCAGATATTGTTCAAGAGTGATATCATCAAACGTCTCATCCTTAGTGGTCTCGGTGGGATGGAGCCGTTTTCCTCCTGCGTGATACACCCGATAATACAAGGTGTGTGGGTTTTCCTGCGACATCCACTTTGTCTGACGAAACCTCACTCTGTAGCTTTCTTGATCCAAACCAATCCGTTCTAGGATTGCCTTTTTAATGTAATTGTAAGGGGTTACGCCTCCCGAATTTACCGCCTGATAAGCTGCCTGGAGATGGCCCGTTAGAAGGGGGGCTATGTACTGTCCCCATTTGTCTGTTGGCCCGTTGTCGGAGCTTGCCACTCGCTCGAAATTGGTGAAAAAAGAATCAGGGTCCTCATTGTCCTGATATTTTTGGAGAACACTGCTTGGAACATTAGGATGTAGCTTGGTCTGGACTATGGTTTCAGTCAGTTTTCCCAAGGCAGTTTCATGGACCAATTGATAATTTGCTATGATTGTAGCCTGACTCTTCAGGGCGGTCTGCAGTGCTTCCCTTTCTTCCTTGGCCTCCTTCAGCTGCTCCTCCCATACCAATTGTAGGTGCCGTTGCCCTTCTGCCAGCAGGGCTATCATGTCCGCGAGGGTGGGTTTTACTTCCATTGCGTTCCCTTATGTTGTGGGAGATTCCGGAGAAGGGGATCCCACTTCTGACACCACTTGTAACAGGGTGGCGCAATGATGACAAGTAGCCTGTGGTCTGATGATATGTAGAGTTTATTTTCGTAAAGAGTTTTTCAAAGTGCTTTAAGATTTATGAGTTTAGAAGGTCACTATTCTTCTGATCCTCTTCTTGTTGTCTTCTCTTCGCAGGGCTCACAGGAGGCGCATGTGGGAAAAGAACAGAAAGAGATAGTGGTAAGTGGTCTACTAATGACTGTTTGTTTTCTCTTCCTATACTTAGCTCTGTTTCCTGTTCTGTCTCTCTTTCCTGTATGTTTTCTGTCTGGTTTGATTCCTGTCTTCCTATTTTACTTTCCTCTTTTTTGTATTTTAAGCTTTCTCTCTCTTTTATTTGCTCTCTCTCTTCTTCTTTTTTTTTCCTTTTTCCCCGTAGGTATCGCTGCCTTCTCTGTAGGGCGTTTTCTTTTCCTGTTCTTTCTGTCTACTGTCTGTTTGGTCGTTTTTTCTCTTGACCTCTCTCGCTTGACCGTACCTTTCTCTTCAATGTCTCGGCTGTATGACACATTTATATGGCTCTCCCTCTGTTTTCTCCTATGACTTTCTTAATGTTGCGCTCTCTCAGCGCGTTCCTTCCCTGTCTTTTGAAGCAACTTTCCCTGATTCTTGTGTCGCTTGATTCCTTAATGCACGCTTTAACGAATGAAACAGAAAAAAAAAAAAAACTGGGATCTTGATCAATAACTTAGAGAAACAGGCAATAATGTAAACAATAAATAAAAAAAAACAAAGTAAATCCAAACAAAAGTCAAAACCCTAAACTAAACGTAGCTTGGCCCTCCCTGTTACGGTCTTTACTCCCCCCTTCCTTCATCCCCTCCACCTCCCCACTTCTCATATGGGTGTCCCACGCACCTGTGATGTCCACGCTCTTCCCCGAGCGTGGCCGGAATTTGCATTCATTGCTTCCCGGGCTTCTGCACTGTCCTGCCGTCCTGGCTCTGTGTCCATGGTCCTCGCTGCTGGTTTCCCCACCGCCGTCATCAAGAACGCCTCCGTTGTAGTCCTTGTTTTCCTCTCCGTCTACCACCTCGCCAAGGGTTTGTCCTCCGGTTCCCGCGTTGTGTGTGTTTGATCCATCTTGCTCCTCCCTTTTTAGCCAGGTGACGGTGTGAAGCGGCTGTTTCTGCCTGCCGTCACCCGGAAGCAGAATAGGGGTGGCCGTCGCCCGGAGGACTTCTGGGTTGGAAGTGTTCTGGGTTACAGTGCCCCCGGAGTCGGACGGGTCCGACTGAGATAGCGTCGGCCCGTTACAGTTACATGAGGTGGTCTGTGGGTGATGGTGAGGAGGGTGGGCAGCAGTGGTAGATCACAGCTGCTGGCAGCGCTGGCGATGGTATGGTTGGGATAGAGGCTCTAGGGTCTTGGTGGAGGTACTGGGGCAGTGGCACATGCCTCCACTTCCTCCTCCTCCTCCAAATAGCCAGCCAGCAATATTCAGCCTGGATGGTGTCCATCCAGTGACGAATGCAAAAACCACAGATGATGGACGGAATGCAGAGCAAATCAAACATTCACCCCCAGTCACAGATCTGGGTTTAATCCATCAGTTTTTTTGCTTGCCGGCAGAGGTAACTGTAACAAGAAAGAAAAAAAGTAAAAAACACAAATTGTAAATAATATTCAGTGCAAATACTTCTGTATATAATGGCACAGAAGCAGAACATTGCTGACCCCCCCAGGGCCATTAGAATTTGTTATGTGATTAGTCACAGGGCCATGTTTTCCCCATTCATGCATCACATAAAGTGCTGAATGCAAGGAATTAAGCCAGAATACCAATGCCACCGAATAAAAGTAAATTTTTTTGTTTAAAGGATTTCGTAGTATAAACAAAACTAAACAGATACCTGTGTGTTAAAAGAAAAATTACCTCTCACTAATGAGTAAGGCATACATGCACCACAATTAATAGTATTATTCTTGTTGCGCAACAATAATGGAGGCGTGCTAGTGCTGAGTCTACTACTCTCTGCAGTCAGCAGTATGTTTTTGGAGCAGCTGTAATGGACAATTTATAATCTCACTTTAATTCCTATGGTCCTGCTCGTCTCTTCTCCGACTGCTTTTCATTTCTACCCTGAATCCAAAGAGGCAGAGGATTAATAATAGTACAATGTCACACTTGTCACGTATAACGGGAACATAAGTTCTTGGTTGGCAAATGCAATGGGATCTCAGTCATTACTTTCCCGCTATGCTGCACTGTCATGCAAACTATTGGTACACTGTATTTATGAATGATAACACAATATTTGATGGGTCCGGGCCCATGGTCAATCTCTTGTTGTCAGTGTTTGAGCATTAGCAAAAAAAAAGGCTTTTCCACAAACGTGTGGTGAATATATAATAACTTACTTGCACCTTACAGTAACACAAGACATATAAGGGGGAGAGGGAACGCTTACTAAAAGAGCAGAAGAAAGCTACAGACAGGATGAAGTCGCTACAGAAACATTAAATATAGAAAAAAGGATAATGCAGGGATACAAGAATTTAACTAGATAGATGGGTTGGAAAAAAAGGATAGTGCAAACACAAGGCAAAATTATTTACCTAGAAATAGTAATAACGGGACTTACTGGGGACAGCAGAACCATCTACCATGGCCCTGGCTCTGGGGTTGGTGGTTCCACCCATCCAAACATTATTGGTAGTCATGAGCACAGCACTCGAAACCTAGCAGGTCAAGCATGTCCTGTTTGTGGCCAATAATGTCTGACAAGTGGTGTATCAGCTGCTGCATATTGAGCTGCACCACCACACTCTCCCCCACAGAAGCCGATGCTCCCACAGGAAGTAACCTCTTCCAGGCCTGCTGCCTACTGCCAGCATGGAGGGGATGTGGTGCTGGACCCAAAAAACAGTGCAGCCACCTCCATCTCTGTAAAAATGGGGCAAGACTGCACCCCTGTGTGGTGCCAGAGCCTGCAGGATGTGCGGCTAGTGGTGCCAGCACATGCTGCTACTTGCTGCTGCTCTACCATCGGGCTGGGTGATAAAGACATGAGGACAACAACACTGAGCAGAAAGGAAATAGTAGGAAGTGGAACACAAGGAAGGAAAGGCAAAATGTAAAATGCCCAAACAGAAAGACACACACTGATAAAAAACATGTAAATGAGGGGTAGGTGTCTGAGATAGAGGGAGGATTGGAACAGATGAAAAGAGATTTAAAATAGGCATAGCACCTTGCACAGAACAGCAGCGAAAGCAGGCAAACCAAAATGGCCATGTCCAGGTGCACTGTGTGGTGCTGTTCATGCTGATTTTCAGCATAAAATACTCTACCAGTGTGAAAAACAAAAGCCCGACAAGCCGGAAAAGTATTTTTTCCACCCGTTTACGGAGTTCTGCAGAGTATTTTGTAACTCTGTTGAATTCTGTGGAGCAAAACTCTGTGAATTTTGCCCAGGCCTAGTGAGTATGTGGGCTTGCGAGGATGTGTGTGTGTGATGGTATCTATGAGATTATGTGATTATGATGGTGGTTGTCACTCTATGTGCAGGGGTGGTTGTGTATAAGGGGTGGAAGTTAGTTTACATGTGTGAAAGTGTTGTATGTGTTTGTGTGTGTCATGTGTCTGTGTGTGAATGTTTTGGGACCCCCATTTTTTCCCAGCCCTAACTCAACAGGTCACTCTGAAACATTCCATGCACAAACTAGTTATGAAGTAGAACGTTTTTGGAAATATTTGTGGAGATTCGTCAAACAGCACCTAAGTTATTGATAACACACAAAAAAGGCATTTCTTATGGAAACACTGTCCTAACTAGAACTACCAAGGAGAGAAATCTTGTAATATGCTGTAAGTGATCAAGAATGAGTCTATGGACTTTAACTGTGATGCCTGGTGCAGTAACACTTCCTTTTTTTCCCCTTTTTTTCAAAAAAGTAAATCCCTATTGAAGTTTCACATACAATCTGGCACTGCAAGCACCACCACACAGAATACTTCAGATATCTGCAGGGTATTAGCGAGAACTAAAACCATGAGCTGACAAAATCCCATCTAAATAAACATAGACCCAAGTGGGGAACAGGACAGTTACATAGCACACCTATCTATGGCTGGGGGTGAGAAGGCAGGGAGCACCCTCAATAATTTGGAGAGGAACTGGTGATCAGGTAACCCAGGAGTGCTGTGCACCTACTCCACCCCTCTGGTCCCTGTGGCGGGGAATACAATGCAGCATCTTAAGTGGAGCTATTACCACTGTCAGAGGTCTCCTGCAGTATGGAGAGGATGTCATCCCAAGCAGCTACATTGGGTGTCCTCCTTAATCCACACACCTACTCTCATTGCAGCACAGTAGTCTCTCCCCATTTAATGATAAAGACCTGCCAAAGCACTTTACTCTGAAGCAGCGCAGCCTTCCAGTGCATTAATATCATATGACGGGCCAGCAGTAACACAAGTTGAATGCGTCGATTTACAGCACCACCTACCTTTCGGCACCTGTATAGACCTAGCAGACAACTAGTCTCATCCTCGACTGAACAGCCAGTAAACTGAGTCAAGACCAGACAAATCTCTGCCCACAATGTGGAAGTGTGTGGACATACCTCGAACGTATGCAGCATGTCTGCCATGATGGCGTGGCAGTGAGGGGAGTCAGGAGACACCGCAGCATAAATTCTATGTGTTTTTGCTGGGGTAAGATAAGCCCTATTCAAAATGTTGTATTGTATGAGTTGGAATCAGGTGTTGTGGTAAACTTTGCAGGGGTATGCTAGTGTTTTATCCAATCCCTTCTGGGACATTTCGTGGCCTAAATCACACTCCCAAGTGTGCCTGAACGGGGCCTATTGGTCTCCAAGTGTGTACAATAGTGCTTTTATCATCCGGGAACCCAAACACCATCCTCCAACAATTGTGTGAAGCACCTGGATCAGCGAATGTCGAGTGGGTTTAGTATCAGTAATGTCCCACATGTGCTTGAGTGTAGCTACCAGGTGCCTATGCATCAGGAACTGGCCCATAGGCAGACTTGACTGCTCCACAGTTAGCGCAAATGGAATGAGGGCCCCACCTGAAATAGATCTCCTAGAGTGATTACACCCCAGTTCCACAGCACCCTCCCCTCCCGACCAGTGTCATCTTGAAAAGTTCAGATGGAACACAAGAGAAACTCAGAAACATACAAGGAATCTTTTGGTGTGAGACACATCACCTGGTGATAACATACATGCACCACTCGGAGGAGACTGTTAGGGGACTGTGTGCCTCTGAGCTGAGGAGACATAAATCCTGTACTTAGATGAGAGCTCCAATCTGTGGGTTTGCACCTACTCCTTCCAGGTTGCACCCAGCCAGCCAACAGATGGCCACTAGAGCTCGGCAGCCAGATAATAATGCTCAAAGACCGGGGCACCCAGTCCCTTACACTCGGTCAGAAGCTGCAGGTTGTATAACACCACCATACATCTTCCCTTGTACCAGATGAGGCCTCAGAGCTTCACATTCAACATACCAAATGTACTGTAGGGGATGCATAGCAGCAATTTTATGAAGAAATATAGAAGATACTGAGCATTACCATTTTAGCAGGGGGGCACATGGCCCTGCACCATGAGTGTGAGAGAGCACCAAAAGGGGATCTAAGGTTGCAAAGAAGATAACCCTCTTGTGAGATTGCCTTTGATTACATCTTAAGGCTTGTGATAAATATTAATGCCCAAGTAGCGAAAAGTTTTTGGCTCTGATCTGACAAATGCATACTGACTGTAGTGTTATATGGAAAGCACTCCAGATGAATCAGGAACAAGCAAGATTTAACCCAGTTGACCATCAAACTCGAGTTGACTCTAAACTCATCTAGGATGTGTGCAACCTCCTCTATGCCATCGCAGACATCCATTATGTACACAAGAACATGGTCCATGTATAGGGAGATGATGTGAATGTCTCCACCCAGAGGAATACCCCACCCAGCTCCAGAGCGCTGGAAATGCTGTACTAGGGGCTCCATCATCAGAGCAAACAGCAAAAGGGAGAGGGTGCAAACCTACCAATGTGCTGGTGCTCCCTCTAAGATTCTATGCAACCGGCTGAGATTGAGGGTTGTGGATCTGCCTGACATAAAACCACTCTGGTCAGAGTGGACCAATGTCGGCATACGTAGCAAATGTCATGAGGCAAGCATCTTTCTAAGATTCTTATAGTCAGTACTGCAAAGGCCTATAAGATAAGACTTTTAAGGAATCCTGCCCAAGCTTTGTGAGGGACCCTAGGAGGGTTTCCCTCATGGATGTTGGCAAATATCCACCCTTAAGAGAAGCATATTATAATGTAGCCAATTTGGGGTCCAATAAGGCTTTGTAAGCCTTGTCAAATTCAATCGTCAGGCCATCCAGGTCGGTGGTTTTACAAGTAGGGGAATCCTGTATACACCCCTAATTTCTTGTTCTGTTAAATGGCCATACATGCTTTTCCCCCACCATGCCAGTACGTCTGGCAACCAGAAATCAATTAAGTAATCAGTGACACCGGACTAATGTATATGGGTCACAGAGTTATAAAGGGCCTGAAAGTGTACATAGAATGTGTTTTGAATCACCTCCTGGGTGGTGGTGATAGTGTCTGGGGAAATCCAGATGGCTGTCTTTTGTGTGGTGACCACTGTACTCTGTAACAACCATTCCAGTAAGCGCCTCGTCTTATCCTCTTCCACATAGAACCTTGCCGTATATGTCTTCTAATACATGAACCTCAATGATTCTAGTAGTTGGGCATGGCGGCTCCTAGCATCAACCAGGGCCACCCTAGCAGTCACATCAGCAATGGCAGCCTGCTTGAGGTCTCGCAGGGAGGATTTCACTTGAATGAGGTCCCGATGAAGTGTACCATGTGCTCCAATAACCATGCAAATGCAATACCCCCACACCACAGTTTTTAATGCATCCCATTTGAGAAGAGGGGGTAGGACCGATCTAAGGTAGGTCTAGAACACAACTGAAATCACCCCCAAGTATCCAGGATACATGTGACCTGCAGGTCCGCATCAGGGAGATGCATGCTAGAAGCTTTGCCTGATTACAAAACAATGGGGAAACCCCAAAAATTGCAGGACATGGGTATATTGTAGTACATATAACAAAGTGGTTCTACAGGAAAACCCAGGGTGTATAACTCAATTAGCATACTGCAATCTTATACATTTAACAAGTAATCCTTCATGGAAAAGAGGAGAAAAGTACAGAAAACAACAACAAAAGAAGCAAGTCTGTGCACAATACTTCGAATTGTATTTGAAAACAGTAATAAATACACATCAGCTGAAATACAATGGTTGTTCCTATTTATACAAAATAGAAAACACACATTAGACAATTCAAAGCTTGCTGAGAGCCTGTCTGTATACACTTCCAATAATAAGTGCATTGTTCATCAAAAGTAGGGATGACCACTTCCAGCCAAACACTCCCTCTTCGAAAATTTAAAACAGTACGGGAAAAATAGAGAGGTTATTGTCGACATTTCGACCCAAAGAAAAAGAGCCACTTAAAATCTTAAGGATGGGTATTCATCAGGGCAAAACACAAACAGGAAGGGGCAACCTAGATTTGTGCATCATTCGTCTTGGAATTCAGATGAACCCTTTATGTAAAAGGGGAAGGCACCATGGCTCCTCGTCCACAATGACTATGTCCACTTGAATCTGAGAGCAGAATAAATAAACTCCCTGAACTGCAGCCTCAAAGTGCATATTACCAATGTTAATACACTTTACGATGACTAGCCCCGTGTCTCTAAGATGGAAGAGCACTTCCTGAAGTAATCATGCTTCCAAAACAATGTGACATTATCTTCCTCCCTGCTGCAGCCGAGTTGGCAGTTCCCAGGGAAAGTTAAATGCTGCTCAGCATCAGTGGTTATGTGCTGTCCCAATAGGGATCCCCTAGGAGTACTACAATAAGAGTATGATGAAGGGCTCAGTAGAACAACAAAATTGAATTCCCAAATCCCAGGGTGGCAGAGCAACATCTGGCTGCCCAAACAGCAAAAGTAATACTGCAAGTTTGTGGGTCCTGCAACTTAAGAATGCAATGGTCATAGGATATTCATCAGGGAGTGTGAATATTAGGGAGTATTCCCTATGGAGTATCCGGTCGATGACAGAGAGTCAACTGGGTCAACAACAACAACAGTATTGACTGAAATTTTACAGGGCCTCCACAGTCCAGGAGATGGGGAGGTTGTCCCACCTATGCCCGCTCCTGCAGTCATTAGCAAGTCAGGAACATAGTAACCCTAAATTATATCAGCCATCCTCACTCTGTCAGGGGGCAGAAGGATGGAAAAGGCACTCAGTCGACCTGTTATAGAAGTTCCATTGGAAGAAATGTCCTCAAGGTACAACCATAGCACCAGCCACATTGGAGCCCTGGAGGTGGGCCACGATAGCGAAGGCTAATATCAGCTCTGAATGCCAATGACAGTGTGGGAGCACCAGAGGTACCTCCAACAGGTCCACATGACCTATCCCTGTGCTGCCGTGGCTGAGGCAGTCCTGGGAGAGGGGGTCCTGTGTGGCAGGGCACTGCTAATGTCTGGTGAGGCATGCCTGCGCTGCTCAATCCAGTCCCAGGCACCCAACTGCCTCTGTAAAGAAGTATGAAGTTCCATAGGAGAAAACATTCAGTTTGGCAGGTTTAATGCTTGTAAAGGAAGCTCCCCGATGCTGAATTGCAGGGTGAAATCAGGAAAAAGAAAGATCTGTGCATTGTCGAACGTGATGCAGCCCATCCTTCAGGCAGCCTGCAGGACTGCATTCCGGTCTCTGAAATTCAGTAACCTAGCCACCACAGGTCTTGGGAGTACCAGGCAGGGGCTGCATGGCAGGGATCCGATGTTCCTGCTCAACTGTGAAATGGGAGTGCATCCCTGCAACTACAGTGGATAACCAATTTTCAAAGAAGGCAGACGGGTTGTTGCCTTCTGCTCCCCCCAGACAACCAGCAATATGGACAATATTATGCCTAGAATGGCCTTCTAGGTTGTCCAGTTTTCAATTGTCTGACTCAACTGGTGAGGTCACTGACCTCGATAGTGAGTCTGCAGCTGCAATTCAGATATGGCAGATTCTGCACTTTTCACCCTGTCTGACAGTTTCCTCTGGTCTTGACATCTCCAGTGCCACTGCATTAAACAAGGTCCAGGTGGGTCACCGTGATGGTACTCTGGATTGTGTCTAACTTTGGGGTCATGGGGTTTACATCACAGGAGCTCTGATCCTCCGTGGGAGCAGGAGATGGGGTAAGCTCCATCACTTGTGCACCATTGACTGACACCCCCTGAGAGGGCTTCCCAGACTTCTGCCGTACCATTGTCACCTTCTTATGGCAGCCAAACATGGCCTGTCTGCATTGAGCAAGGATCGCCATTATTCAACGTGAGAGTGTCAGACACAACGAAGGCCAGCTGTCCTCGGGCACAGCACTCCATGCACAGCAGCACCAGGGAGGTACTAGCAGCCAAACTCCACATCTTCAGGATTGTCATCTAAAAGGAGATCGCCATTTTAAGCCTAGGTGGCCAGTTGCACAAGTGCCCCTTTAATTATGCAACAGTGCTACTCTGGACTCCACAAAACAGGCACCACAGAGCAGTCCTCCAAAAACGGGCTGGGTTGAAAACAGGAAAGGAGACAAGGTCTCAAGTGTGCACAGCAAGTAGAAGTGGAAGAAACAAACCCTAGAAGCATTTGCTAGGCGCAGTCCAGCACCAACACTGTTTGCACCCTCTGCCACAGCCTCACACAGGCCAAGGCTCACTCCTCCACCCTGTTCTCAGGCTTCATCACTGCTGGCCCCATGACAGGCCCCTTCCCAGCCAGGGAGAGAAAGAGAATCCATCCTCACATGTGACCTCTGGTCCCCACCTGTCTACAAGTGAGGCACCATAGCCCATGTCTCACCGCCACAACTCCTATCTCCACCTCCTCTGTCTATGCAGCCCCAGGCGGCCAGTGGACCCATCCACACAATGATATTGTAGGAGTGAAGGTCTCCATCCAGACCCACTGCCCCTGATGTACCACAGTCTGGGTTGCAGTGTCCAGACTCTCAGGGTTACTGCTGACATGGTTCTGGGCTGATTCTAGCCCCCATCTCGGGACGACTCACAGGGCCAGGCCCCTATTCTCCAGTGCTGGCTCTCACCATCCCTAGGGAGAACCTTGGATGGTGTTGGATGGCTTGCCCTCTCATCTTTTCACAGGAGCCTTCAACAAAGTGCCCGCCATCTTGCGGCACTTGGCCATACCCCTCAGTGGTAAAAATATTTCATCTATTGATATCAAGTCTTCTTGTCTGTATATTTAAAACTTCAAACCTGCTATATTAATGGCCCATTTATTAGGCTTCCAGCATTTCTGAGACCTTTCTGTGTGGGCTGCTGACTGTCTCTTGCCTCAGTAGTGTGGCAGTGGTTAACGGTGTCAAAGTTTGTCTAGGGATTGGAATCTCTATAAAGTTATGCTGTGCAGCTCTATACTGACAAACATATGGTTACTTGCCTTCAGTAGCTGTAATTTACTGCTGTACATGAATCATTAGTGAGTCGCCATATAAAGTGGGAGACATCCTCAATATCTTCTGTGAACTGATCATTCAGATGTCGACAACTTTACTTGACCTGTCAACAATGTGAGGAACTCCTGCTATTTATTAGCTTTAACAGTTCTCAATTCAGGGATGCTATCTCAAGTAATCCCAGACATTGATCTATCAGCCCCCACAGTCCACTTCTGATCTAGACCTCCTTCACATCTCTCCAACATTCACTCACAAGAAGGAGCTACCATTACAGCTCCAAGAGTTTAGGTTTAGAGCTCACGAAGGTTACTGAATCTGCTCAAGCAAATATCCATGAGGAACTTCTTATGATCCTCAGTGCAAACTAGCCATCGGCTCTCCTATCCCTTGACCTTAGGAGTGAATAGTAATGTCAACTGCAACATCTTGCTGTAAAGACTTAAAAAAATAAACCTTAATTTCTGGACATGCATTAAAATATATACAATACTTCCTCTCTAAACAACTGTTAGAAAATTATAATCCAGTCAGTTAAATAAACATAGCAGAAGTACTCACCAGAAAGCATTCACATTTACCCCTAGCTTGCCTGTTCATCAGCATAAAGGTACACCTAGTTGCCCAACTCCTGGTTCAGTACTAGGTAAATTTTCAAATGTATTTCAGATGCGACTCAAATCAATTTCCAACTGGAAGAAAAGTCAACAACCATAACAACATAACTTACGTGCTTTTCTTAAAGTATCATTAGGTGAAGGCGAGCTTTCTGTGCCCATATTGGTCAAAGACTGAGATTTTGATGTTGGGTGATACAGGAAGCAAATGTCCACACTTCAAATGTCCCCCAGACTAGATGTATACCGCTCATTGCATTTCTGAATCCTCCTTTATCTTCCAAGTCAATAAAATGGTCAAGGAGTCAAGAGCATCAACCTGCGCCTACCCTTTCTTCAGAGATTCCCCCCATTTTACTGACAGGATCATAAGGAGGGGTTGACAGAGGTTTTTGTGTTCTCATGATTGTACTATTACATAATTGCTTACACTACTCTCCTCAAAAGTTAATTGCTAATATGCAAAGACTCTATAATTTGGCTGCCAGGCTTTACTCAAATATTAAGTGGTGTGATCATAATAATTCAAATTATAAATCTAAGGATGACTCCCAGGAGGAACAAGGATAAAGTTTAGTTCTCTGCAATGATCGAGGACTTCTTGGCCAAAGGTCTAGGATACCTATAAAGACTTACACTCCAATTCGAGTCTAACAGAACCATGCGCTCCACATCTTCTCTCCGTTTTACCAAATAACTTTCAACTGGATTTAACACAGAGGCAGAACCCTGGAAGTTCAAGGTTTGTGAAATGTACTCAGTTCAAGCCTGAAGGCAAGGTCCAAATTCATGTGCTTCAGGGAGGAGCTAATATCTGAACAATTCTAGCTTGCTCTATATCAAAATTTGAACCTGGGTATTGTAATGAAGAATACTGGACTGTACCCTCAAACGCTAACTGGAATCTACAGCCCCCTTGTTGTTCTACTCTACTCATTGTGTCAGTTTCTGATTTTTCTGATAGAAAACTGAAGGACCCAAAAGGTGACACATAGGCTCTAATTATAACTTTGGCGGTAATAACTGCCTACCGCCACGGTGATGGTCTCCAACATACCACCACGGCAGCAACCATCCGTCTGCCAGATTATGAGCACTGCCTGACTTCTGCCACAATAAGGGTGGAAATCCGGCAGTGTTCATACTGGCAGACAGTGGTGACTTGGCGCTGCTAACATCAGCACCGCCCGCCAATAGAACGCCGTCAGCTGTATTTTGAGCAGAAATACACCCTGGCATGTTCTGCTGCCAGGGCGTGGCTGGCGGTAGCAGTGCTCCATCCCATTCCCAGCCGGATGACCTCCTCGCCGGACAAGGTAAGTCAGGCGTCTGACAGGGGAGGGGAGTAGGTGGGTGGGGGGTGTTGTGTGTGTGTGTCTTAGTGTGTGAGTGCATGTGTGAATGTGTCTGTGTGTGTTGTGTTGTATGTGTGGTCGTAAGCATATGAGTCAATGCATGTAAGAATGGTGAAGTGAGTGCTTGTCTGCGTGTCAGTGTGTCTGTGTGTAAGAATGTGTGTGAGTACGTTTGGACGAATGCATAGGTGAAGGCCTCTATGCCAGTGAATGAGTGAATGCGTGTATGCCAGTGAATGAGTGAATGAGTGTATGCCAGTGTACATGAAAGGGTGTATGCATAGTGTGTGTGGGTCTATGTGCACGTGTATGCGGGGAGGGAGAGTGTGGGGCGATGTGACTGTAGTGGGGGTGGGGGGTGATCTGTGCGTGTGTGTGCATTTATGGGGGTGGGGGGTGAATGTGTGTATCGGAGGAGGTGGGGAGCTGTCTGAATTGGGGGTGAGGGGTGTTCGGATGGAGGGGGGTGAGGGGTGTCAGGTGAGTGTTGCGGGGGTGGGGGAGCGGCCTACCGGTGACAGGGAAGGAATTCCCTGTCATCGGTAGGGCCTACTGCCATGGTTTTCATGGTGTCGCTACCATCACGGAAACCATGGCGGTAGGCTGCATCATAATACCGCCGGCGGTGCTTTGAGGGCCACTGGGTTGGAGATTGACATCTCCGGCCCGGCGGCTCATACCGCCATGGAGGTATAAGTGGAGAAGTGGCGGGTTGGCTGTAGCCAACCAGCCACACTTATAGTGTGTCAGTATGTACCGCCAGCCTGTTGGTGGTAATACCGCCACATTAACCCTGGCGGTCAGAAGACCACCAGAGACATGATGAGGGCCATAGTGCTTTACAAAGATTTTTAATAAATAAATGAATGGTTTGTGTACCTCGATGTCTCTTTCAATAATACATCAAATCCCAATGTCACCTATGTTCTTTTTCCTTTGTTGCCAGGGAATAGTTTTGAGGTTAGGCAATCTCAACCATGCATTCAATAGATATCCTCTATCTTCTGTTGGAGGAACTGCAAGTGTGTGGCCCTTTGCATACGATTAGGTTGGTGCAGATATGTGGTATTTCCAACAGAGATACACTTTTAGTATATTTCTCTTAGCTTTTATTTGGCTCCACAGCCGATAAGTATGATAACCACATTCCCCAACTGAGAGGCACACTTTGAAAGGAACAAGAAGTATCAGAGGGCTTCATATCTGAACTCTTTATTAAATTATGCCTAATACTTTAAATGTTCTAAGCAAGTAGTGACATGGCCTACCTCAACTTACCCTGCAGGGAAGGAAAACCATAGACTGTTCTTACCCACCCTCACACATGCTCTGGTAACACTCTAAATGTGGTCCGTCCAAACTTCCACTTAATGGCTTGCAGCCTATTTGAAATATGACAGTCTGTCCTGCAGAATTATTGAATTATGACATTTAATATATTACCCTGTGAATGACCAAATTAAGCCAGGCTTTTCTACTTTGTGTCACCCTCAACAGCTGGATGATGAGGTTTTGGTGTCCTTTAAATCTTAATTAATTGTTTACTGCTCTATTTATGGATGTGCCCAATAATTACTCAATAAACACCTGACCAGATACTCTCTTATTTGGTCCTTATGGTGCAATGTCCTAGACCTGTTATCTATTGCTCCATTTGTCTGACAGCAAATACCAGGCATTCTTTTTTAGTTGTTGCCATAACTTTGTGGAGCTCTCTGCCAAACAAATCTGAGTTTACTATGTTCCTGCAAGGAAATTAACACACTACTTTTCTGCAATTTCTATCTATTTAAGATTTCTTGTTTCTGGTGTTGCCAAAGAATCCCTCAAGTGCATAGAAACCCCTTAGTGTGTGCTGGTATACTATGAAAATGTCTCTTCTAGGTCTCTTGACCTAGTTGTAGTTGAAGCTTAAGCATAGTTGTTAGACCTCACATCCGTGGCGTGATTTCCCTTAACCTTTAGCCTTCAGACCTTCTGTTTTTGCTGAATTTGTTTTTGCTGGCCTTAGGATTCTCTGCACTTTACCACTGCTAACCAGTGCTAAAGTTCTTGTGCTTTTTCCCTAAAACATGGAAACATTGGCATATACCCAACTGGTGTATTTAATTTACTTATAAGTCCCTAGTAAAGTGCCCTGAATGTACCCTAGGCATCTAAATTAAATGCTATTAGTTGGCCTACAGCACTAATTGTGCCACCCGCTTAAGTAGCCCTTTAAACATTTCTCAGGCCTTTCATTGCAGAGCCTGTGTGCAGTTTTAAACAGCCATTCTTGCCTGGGTAGAAAAATCTTTTGCCAGGCCCAAAACATCCTTTTCAATACATCTAAGTCAGCACTAGGGCAGGCACAGGACAGCCTAGAGGGCAGGGTGCAATGTATTTAAAAAGTAGAGCATATACTTTTTAGTTTTACATGTCTCTAAATTTATTTTTCACCACTACAAGGCCTTTCTCTCCCATAGGTTAACATTGGAGTTGCCTTACTACATCTTGTAAGTATAACTACCAAATGGGAAGAGAAGACCCCTTCATTTTTGGTGTCACTGGGAATACAATTTAAAATCCTAACTTATGGTGAATTCAGATTTTAAATTGCAATTTTGAAAATGCCACTTTTAGAAAGTTGGAATGTTTTTGCCTTTTGACTTGCAGCCTGTCTGTGGTCACATGACAGGGTGTAGTTGGCAGTTGGACTTGGTGATTTCCTCCTAGACAGCTACACACAATGGGAGCTTAGGTATGATTTATTGGATCAGCTGGGGTAAGATAGGAGTAAGGAGTTGTACACAACCTTTCTTATATCTGAATCGGCGGTGTCCTGTCTGCACACAAAGGGCTTAACAACCCTGTATTGTCACTCCAGCCAGGTTGAAGTCAGGACAGGGGATGCAGGGGTCCTCTTGCACTTCAACACTACTGTCTAGACATTTCACCCACCTTCCAGAGTCAGTGCATCAAGGTATAAATAATGGACCTCAGACACCACATTTTCAATACACTTCTGGACCTGTGGATACTCTGCCAGGAAGAAGAACTGCTGTGCTGATGAATGCCTGCCACTCTGCTCAACTGCTGTTTGCTGGACTCCTGCTTTGCTTTGCTGACCTGTACCCGCTGCCCCCTTGTCAAGGACTGAAAAGGACTGGACCTGCATCACTTGATCCCAGAACCCAGGAGTAACTCCAAGGGCTAGATGACTGGCCTCCTGATCTGAAATTTCAGGTACATGAAAGACTTCCAATTGCCTTGTCTGCGTGATGCATCCCCGACACCGACCTTCACATCACAAGCCATGTCGATGGGATCCTCATTGTTGACACAACAGGACCTCACACTGCAGCCTCACCACATCTTGGAACTAACACATCACATCAACTGAATGACTCATCTTCTCCTTGGATCCATACACAGCTCCACAATCAAGATTTACGGTACTTTGTTTTGCAGGCCTAATTGGGTCTCTGTAGCTAGCCCTCACTCCATCATGGTCTGCCTGAACTTGTGTCTTTGTCCCAGTCTGGCGAAACCAGACTGCTCTGGTTGGTGCTTTATGCTTTTTGGCATTATTTCACTGTTTATTCTTAACAAATTCATAACTCAAGTTCTACTGATTGGATTTTTGTTGTTATGGCCTTGTTTTATTTATTAAATTAAGTTCTATTGTTGTACCCTGGTGTGAGATTATTTTATGGTGGTTGTTAAAGTGTTGAACAAATACTTTACACATTGCCTTTAAGTTAAGCCCAACTGCTCTGTACCAAGCTACCAGAGGATGAGTACAGATTACTTTGGGGTTTGCTTGTGCCTCGACCCTAACAAGAATTGTGATTGCTGCTTGAGCAGAGCTCACAATCCAGTCAACCAACAACCCAATTTCTCACAGCAGTGCAGATAAAAATGTTTTGAGAACCTTCCTTCCTCAGCCTGCCAAGAATAGTTCTAGAACACCTATACTTTTTTTCTATACTGTATTAGTTTTAAATGTGTGTGGGGTAATTGTGTCTTGATTGGTTGGGAAGCAAATCTACTTTTTTACATGAGCTGCATTCGTGCACTTATGCATTCTCTGTGTTTACTTTTTAAACTTTATTTGAAATTTTTAACCATAAAAAATGCATATAATATATTATACAGCATGGATATTATGATACATCGTACAATTTCCACAAATAGTTATGACAATGCAGTAGAAACAATGTAGGTATAATAATTTACTTTTAGTGATCTATGACTTTTCCATCCTCACTAAAGTATCCAACAATCAACAGCAACAGTAAGGGAATGCACAGGTGTTATTCCAGGTGTGTGGGAGGGCTATTGCAGGGTTAGGAGATTGCTGCAGAGTGTGTCCCAGATGCAAAAGTTTCCGAATAATGGGGACACGTTGTTAGATCTCTTATCTAATCAGGGTCTCAAGATTTCCGCCAATTCATGAAGATTCTGAGTTTGCCCAGCGATAGCACCATACCTGCAAATTGTCTGGAAGGCTTGGGAATGTCATTAACATACCCCAAGAGGGCAAAATTGGCGCTGCTTGTAGCCCACATGATACCATTTTGTTCAGTACTTGAAAAGGTTTAGACCAGTAGGCATAGATCTGTGGATATTCTCATGCAATATGGATATTCTCATGCAATATGCAGTACATTTTTAGTGTGGGAGCCACATCTCAAACCGTCCATTTCAGTTGTCAAGCCAAATCTAGTCATAGTGTTCGGCGTATAGTACAGCCTATGCAGAAAGTTCAGAAGAAGAAGAGCAAATCTACTACTGGGCATCCATTTTCTTAGTTTGCGTTCAGAATAAAACCACTCGGTATCCGCATTTTCGTGGCCGAGTTCTTGTTCCCAGCCTGCCTCCATGGCTTAAGTGGAGAGAGATTTTGAAAGGACAATATGGTTATACGTTTGTATAATTAGCATGAGCTGTATTGCACTTGTGTTCAGTAGTAGCATGGTCGAGAGTGGCACCAAGGAGATTCAGCAGGGAATGCTGGGTATACTGCCCTAAGTGAACTACGGAGCCTGTTGTATAACAGTACATGCAAAGAGGTAGAACGATCTGAACTAACAAACTCCTTCAGAGGTAAGGAAGTAAGAGTTCACAAGTAGGGTCCCTGTAGAGTGGGCAGTGGGAAAGGATATGGAGTCCTACCATCTTCTTAAGTGCCATCCTACCAGTCAGTGTCAGAGGAATTGTATTTCAGCTCCCCACCTGCTACCCCATTTGTCTGGCTCCATCTTTAAACACTGAAGTAAAATTCCAAACTAATGTAGGCTAGTGAGTCTGTCACTGCTTTTTCCTACCAGTGACTACTATGAAAGCCCTGACACACTCGAACAGTAAAAGAGATAATTATATCGTTATTGTGCCCCTCCATGCAAAGGACATTTGTATTCTAACTTTTTCAGAAACATACTTCTCCTAGAGGGTTGCAAAGCCAATAGGGCTAACCTACTAGAAGAGAGCTATTTGCTTGTTCAATGTTTGGACATGCTGTATAGCTGCGGGACAGTAAATAAAATACTGTGACATAGGCAGTGATGTCTTTCATCATAGCACTTTTTTGTGGGAGGCAGCAACATGGAGGGAGGAAATATAGGGGGCAACTGGATGGAGATTTTTTGGGAAAAAGATATGAGAAAGCCAGCACCGGCCGCGTCATAGTGCTTTTTTTTTGTTTATTGTGGGTTGGGGTGGAGACAACACGGAGGTGGATAGGGAGGGAGGGAAACAGAGAGGGAGAGAAGGAACACACATAGTGGATGAGGAAGCAGGTAGAGCAACAACACAGGCAATAAGTGGGGTGGAAGACTGAGCACCAACATAGACAATGGATTGGGTGGGAGATTGAGCAACAGCACGGGCAGTGGGTAGGGCAAGCAACAACATGCACAGCAAGCGGGAAGGAGGGAGCACACCAACAGAGAACGGATGAGGCTAGCAACAATACAGAAAATGGGTGGGAGGGGGTGGAAGGTAGAGCAGCACAATGGACAGTGGATGGGGCAAGCAACACAAAGTACAGCCGGTAGGGGAAGCAACAGCACGGAAAGTGGAAGAGGCAAGAAACAACATGGACAGTGTCAGGGCAAGGAGCAAACGAGAATGAGATTATGTCTATACAGCCAGAGGTTGCGATTTTAGAATTTGGGAATAAGGTTCGAGTCCAGACATTGACTCAAAATTCTTTGATTCTGGGCAAATTACTTAATCTCTCTGTGCCTAAAAATAACCTAGCCTTGTGTAATGTAACTGGTGCTCATGTAAAACACTCCAATGCCACTGGGGCGATTTTACGCAACAGGAAACTGCAGAAAAAAATAATACACAAAGGGTTGGGTCGGGGCTCGAAGAAGCACAGAGGGTAAGTACAGGAATGGGACTGTTGCAAAACGCACGCACTATAGTCAAGTGCTTAGACAAAGAGAAAAAAGTATAATGGAAGTATACAAGTACTTTGGACATGCTCCAGGGAAGGGACAAACACATGTGGAAGTGAATTCCCTACTTGCCAACTTATACAAAGAAAGCAAATAAGAGTGACAATGAATCCAACCTATGATAAACAATGCGCGACCTCCTACCCCTCTCTAAGTTAGCAAAATGTTTCACAAGCGCATGCACTGTCTCAGATGAGACCTACATAATAATGTCCAGTGGATGGCAGCAGCATGGTAGATTTCTCAACGTTCAGATTTGTTGAAATGAAAGTGCATCTGCCATACTGGCAGATGCCCTTTCCCCAAAGAGATTTTCACCAGGCATGTCGTGCCCTCTAAATGTGGCAGGTAATCCACTACAAGTATTAATATTGACGGAAGAGACATTAGTTGCCTCTGAATCAGGGGTGGCTCCTCTGCTATGGCGGAGGAGCATTAACCCCCCCCCCGCCAGCAGCAGCAACAAAACTTTTACAACAAAACCCTAATAAACTATGCTTATTAGGGTTTTTTTGTAAAGGGGGTTGGGCCATGGGGCATGACAGGGACCTAGGAACCGTGCACAGCACTCCCCTCAGTACTCATGTATGTTTGGCTGGCCGGCTCGGGCCAGCCAAACCCACATACACACTAGGCTCTCTCCAACCTGGCACTGTGTTGCCAGGTTGGTAACAGCAGGCAGAGACTTCCACTCTGCCTCAGAGTGCCCATCCAGCAGCATGAAAGCAGCATTAACATTGGTCGCAGAGCAGACTGGGAGCCTGTGCCTGTAAGTATTGGCAGCCAGAGGAGCAGATCCAAACGGCACTTTTTTTTTGTTACCCCACCGCCCCTTTTTCCTCCCGCAAGCCATTACTGCTCTGCATACAGCCTATTTAGTTACATTTTCAGACTACAACAAAATCAGTGCCAGCATTGTTTCCTCTTTCAGCTAGGTGACATTTTGCTACTTGCGGAAACAACATACACTCCCTGGTTAGTATTGCCCTAGTTTTCAAGGACATTATATCCGTTTCTGGCTGCTACAAATCCTTCTCTTCTGAAAGAGAGCTATTTCCTTATTTTCTTAGTAGATGAGCACACAGTCCCTCCCTTCTTCTGTCGCTGAGTTAATTACATTTCTAACCTACCTTTGTCCTTTAACCGATGAACTAATCGTTGACCAGATGTCTACAGGTCAACGCAACACTTGATACAGGAGCTCTTTCTCTACTTGTTCTGACTAAACTCATCAGCAGATGCAAGTTTTCCACCTTTCTAATATTTTTCATCTGACCAAACGGAGCACGTCTTACCACTGCAAACCCGTCTTTCTTCCCACGGTATTTTTATATTCCACCTCGGAAATACCAATATAACAGTTTGTGGATTCACTGCGTGTACCCTCCCATGAGTATACCACACATTTCCAGTTCAGAGGTGCGAATCTCGATATGTGTTTTTTTCCCAACACAAAATCTATCAGGTTTTATCTGGCAAAAACCGATTGGGGGCAACTCAGAGAATGTGGTAATTTCTAAACTGTCTTTTGCACGAAATCGCGATTTAATACGGGACTCAGACGAGGCACTTAGGGCCATATTTATACTTTTTGACGCAAAACTGCGCTAACGCAGTTTTGCGTCAAAAAAATTAGCGCCGGCTAACGCCATTCTGAAGCGCCATGGAGCGCCGTATTTATTCAATGACGTTAGCCGGCGTTAGCTGCCGGCACTGCCTGGTGTGCGTGAAAAAAAATGACGTACACCAGGCAGCGCCGGCGTAGGGGAATATGGAGCTTGGGCGCCAAAAAATGGGGCAAGTCAGGCTGAGGCAAATTTTTCGCCTCAACCCGATTTGCGCCATTTTTTCCGACTCCCAACCCCCATTGAAATGACTCCTGTCTTAGCAAAGACAGGAGTCATGCCCCCTTGCCCAATGGCCATGCCCAGGGGACTTCTGTCCCCTGGGCATGGTCATTGGGCATAGTGGCATGTAGGGGGGCACAAATCAGGCCCCCCATGCCACAAATAAAAAAAATAAAAAATACTTACCTGAACTTACCTTAAGTTCCCTGGGATGGGTCCCTCCATCCTTGGGTGTCCTCCTGGGGTGGGCAAGGGTGGCAGGGGGTGTCCCTGGGGGCATGGGAGGGCACCTCTGGGCTCCTTCCGAGCCCACAGGTCCCTTAACGCCTGCCTTGTCCAGGCGCTAAAAAACGGCGCAAAAGCGGCTGGGCGTCATTTTTTTTGACCCGCCCACTCCCGGGCGTGAATTTTGCCCGGGAGTGTAAATACGGCGCACATGCCTCGGAGTCACTTTTTTAGACGGGAACGCCTACCTTGCATATCATTAACGCAAATTAGGTGTCCACGCTAAAAAATGACGCAAACTCCATGGACTTTGGCGCTAGACGCGTCTAACGCCAAAGTATAAATATGGAGTTAGTTTTGCGTCGGAATTGCGTCAAAAAAAACGACGCAATTCCAGCGCAAACAGAGTATAAATATGCCCCTTAGAACCAGGATCTCCCAAATTCTTTTCTGAGTGTTTTCATCTCATAAATCACTACTGAATGCAAACTTGCCACGTCAAAACATTCTTTTAAAATTCATTTGTACATTACCCAATTCTTCCTTTGCAAAGTGGCCCAATGTACAATCATACTCGCCATCCGGAGAGACACCTTCACGTTGAGTTGATCTCTGTGATGCAGAATGCGGCCATAAAGCTAACCTAACAGGCTCTTCTCAAACAGCTCCATTCATCAGGCACGCGCAGCAAAGGGCTATAGAATTCCATCGCTAAGGGTGGGAAACATCAGACGGCTGCAGAGATTCTTTTGTGCAAAAAGGAAATCGTTTTATTTAAGACAATTTGCACTTCAGTGACTGAATCATCCATGCTGGGTGTTTTTTTTTTCCTTTGCTGGTCAAACCTTATAAAAAAAACTGTATTTCTGATGAGGCAATTTAAAGATGGGAGTGCACTGCTTTAAAACTGCTGAAAGTCACCCAGTACTTTGTCAATTTATCTCTGGCATTTCAAGTTGCTATTTAAATTTTAGAACTTTTTCTAAAAGGTCTTAGCAGAAGGTTGTGATGACTTTTTAATCTGATATTTCACGAATAATAGCTTCTGGGGAGCTGAAAGACACGAGTAGGCAGGGTACATTTCACCTCATGGAGACACATTCAATTTTCGCCCACTTTGGTGCTGGTATAAGCCCTTGTTCTTTTACTGAGCAGCGTACCAGAGGCATACGTGGCTGATGCCTATGGCTAGGCAGAGTAAATCAAAAACGCGGTAAACTCGAGCAGCATATCAGATGATAAAGTGCCTATAGACTCCTCACGGAGACAATATTTATGCCTTCAAAACTCAGCACTAAAGTCGAACATCACACCTACAAATATCCATCTGTGGATTTATTAATAAACAAGTGATGGTAAAGTCAATTTGCCCACCTTATAACTGAAAGTGTCTGAATGCTTTCATCCACGTAGTCGCGTGTGTACCCATAGGTGTACGCACTCATTCATCGTTGATGCACTCAGTCACTCATCCTTGTGCTCGTGCACCTATCCATCCACCTAGTGACTCATTCTTGTATTCACTCATTACCCCAGTCAAAATACAACATGCACAGATTCGCCCATCAAAGAAGAGGCACATCTTCACTTATCAGACAAACATATTTGTTGTAGTTATTGGCTGTGAGGCGTATGAGTTCTGTCTCTAGAGTGTGATTACCAGAGGTGGATGGAGTGTGAGACTGATTCCACACGTTTTTGACTACTAAGTTTTTAGAGGGGTGAAAGAGTTCTGTCAGTGATGGAAGACTGCTATTTTAGGAGGGTTGTGAGAATGTTGTCTGTAGTTTCTGACTGCCAGTATGTAGTGGTGTAAGATGGCTGTTGGTAGTCTGAGACTACTATTGTATGGGTGGTGTGATAGAGCTTCCATTAGTGTCAGGCTGCAACTCAATGTGAGGTGTGAAAATTCTTCTGGAAGTGCGCTGCTGGCTTTCTGTTAGTGATATGACAGTGCTCTTCTGTGAGAGCGCTATTAATATTTGGGGGCTGATTTAAGAAGATTTCCTTGCTCCCCTTAGCGCCCTTTGCAGCCACCATGTGTGTGCTGTATTTGAAATACGGCGCACCATGGCACAGGGTAGGGGGCAATAGCATCAGAATTCCTGATGCTATTGATGTACTCTGAAAAAGCAGTGCCAAAATGTTTAAACTACTCCTGCAGGGTACATAGAGGCCCATTGTATTGAATGTGATGCCCCCTTTTAACACCTGCTCTGAGCAGTCATTAAAAGAGCTGAAAAAAATGACAGAAGGAAAACTCTTTGGCCTCAATTTAAGAGGGCCTAGCGCCATTCCAACGCCACTTTTTTAATGCTAACGTGGCATTGGAAGGCCAAAAACGCCGTGCCATATTTACTAAGTGGTGAAATGCTTGTATTGCGCCACTTTGTAACCCATTGCACCACATTATGCCTGTGCCAGGCATAATGTACAGTATTCAAGGGGGGACATTCCGGCACTAGGGGGGCTGAAAAAATGGCACAAAGAAATCTAACAGGTTTCTTTGCTGCATTTGTATCAGCATTTTTAACGCCTGCTATTAACACGCATTAGAGGGTGGCTCACATTGTTTTCATTGGGCCTGTGGGTGCTTTTTAGGATTAGCATCAACATTTTTCACACTAATCTTGCAACGCCCCGGACTAGCATAAACAATTATGATGCTAGCACCCCTGACTACGGCCATGGTGCCCCGTATTTTAAATACAGTACACACAAGGTGACGTTAGCAGGGTGTTAAGGGGTACAAGAAAAGTGGCGCTGCACGAGGTGCTACACCACTTCTCCTAAATCTGGCCCCCTAGATTTCCTTGCACCATTTTTTCAGCCCCCCCTAACAGGGGAAAGCCCCCCCCTGCATTCCTCATGTCTGGTGCAGGCATAATGTGGCCAAGTGTTTACAAAGTGGCATAATGCATGCCTTGCACCACTTTGTAAGTATAGCGTGTGTAAAAAGTCACTTTAGCGCCGCCTTAGTGTAAAAAAATGGTGGTATGACGGCACTAAGGTGGTGCTAGGGCCTCTTAAATAAGGCCCTTAGTGTGGTTTGGTTTTCACCCATATGAACTTTAACAGTCTTCCTCACATTTTCAAGGAAACCGATGGGTGAAAACACTCTTACCCTCATTTATACTTTCGTTTTTGCGGAAATTACACACAGAATATGAGGAATAAATGCGGAGAATGAGGACAATGCGGTACAGATTCACAGTTTTTCCTCATATTCTCAGTCACACCGCAGTTGCGCTAAATGTGCCAGAAACTGGGGTATCATGGAGTAAAAAGTAAGAATGATGTGCGGAGAAATGACGGCCACTGTCTCCACTGTTATTTCCCACTTTATCGCCTTCAGGTTTTTTTATGGAAGAAAGAAAGCTCAAAGAGCGTATTTTTATTTTGCCAGCTTTTACCTGACAGTTTTAATGCTCCTAGGCCAAATAATACTTCTAGTACACATCCTGATCACTTGCCAGATGCACCCCAAAACACTTCAAGGGGGTCGCACTGCAACACGGCTTCACCAATGCAAGACTTATTTACAATTTTTTAAGAAAACAAACTCATATTTTAGAGCATAAATTCAACACAAAGGTTTAGGTGCGCTGTGCACAAGCACCAGTTATATTGCACAAAATAATATTCATTTTTACGCGCAATGATCTAGTATTGCCTGGAGTCAAAGGATACTGAACTAACCGGGAAACTCGAACCTTTTCCTCCATTCAACAGCTCTGGCAGTAAAGCCGCCACCCTTTATAATGCAAGCACACATGCATGCAAACTTTCAGCTGCACGAGTTCGGATGATTAACCGCCAACTCAATGCACCAATGTGGTGAGGAGAAAACCAAAAGAAAACTGCGTCTTTTAGTTAAGGTGTGTGTGCTCATGCGGAATCGTTCAGTCTACAGGATCACACAATGGGCGAAAACACAACCGCATGTGCGGTCAAGAATAAATGAGGGGGTCTCTGTGAATTCATTTATCTATGAAATTAGTCATACTCATGAAACAGTGCTTCAGGAATCAGTGCTAAGTGGCATATTCGCCCTTCGGTTTTCAGTCCCAGGTTGGATATTTGTTTACTTTCAGGAAACCTAGCCTAGTGACTACTGGCAGGATGGTCCCACCCACCACTTTCCTACATCAATCAATGACTTCCATATTATGTGTACAACCTGCCTGTCAGAAGAGAGGGCAGAGTGGATGTTATTCCCCAGAGCCTATGCTTTCTGGGCCCCATCCTTGTGCCACATTCCATTTTAAAGCAAGTTGGTCCACCATATTTATTGATGAGAAAGCAGCTAACATGTCTAAGATGCTGGATCTGCATTATTTTCTCCTTCCGTATCGGCCATTTAATAAAAAAATGACAACTAGTCTTTGTCCAATGCGGGACTTGCTTGAGTTTGTTGTTTTGGACCTCGGGAACAAACATCTGACATTCCTGTGGTTGTGATTACTGGTGTCACGAGCCACCAGTCATACCAGTGAACATAGACTCATCCCCTTCCCTGAAATCTTTACTCTTCACAGACACTCACTTCCCAGTTCCAGATTTTTCCCCTGTCCTCACATACATAGCTCTGCCTAAGTTTCTACGATTTCCTGTCTCTGGATGGTAATAGCCCCACTGCGCCAACACCCCTGTGTTTCATGCAAATATAGTGGAAATGTGTAAAGAATCCTCCACGTGCAGGGATGTATATATCACAGCAAGATTAATGGGAGCAAATGGATTGCCCCAAGCTATGATCACTATTCAGTACATATGCCAATGAGCCAACCCTATCTACTTTGGACACAATAAACGTGGGCTCTGAGGGATGGGAGTGGTTGTGGGGAGTAGACTTAGGTAACCATAATGTCCTCCCACATCTAACACTAGTGTTTCGTTTGGGGCAGTCACTATGCACCCAATAATCCTAGAAACAGAAGTCTGGTAGAAAAAACAAGTTTTTAGCAACCAGAAAATTAATATCCAAGAATTGTTATGGCATCGTGTTTCCCATCCTTTTCAGTGAGCCCCCAGTTATATATTAAAACACAGCAGACCTGTGAATCAGGAATTCCCACTGTAATGTCAAAAAGGATGTGCACAGCCCCACCTGGCATATTCTGTCAGGCTCCGAATGGTCATCTCTGGCCATTCAGATCAACTTATTGTTTGCTCCTAGAAGCAATTCACAGCTTCCTACAGCTATTCCAATGTTAATTGCTGATTGGCAAAAGTGAGAAATGCAACTGGGTTTCCATAGCCTCCAGAGGCTTTAGTTAGGAAAAAGGTAACTTTCTAAAAGTGCCTTATCCTCTTGATTCATTCACACAACTCAACGTTAGCCAGATTGGACAGCCAGTTGGTATGCGATGACACAGACAGTTTCCTCCAGTGGCATACAATACAGAGCTTGGCAGTGGCCAGACCCATTGCCAACCAGCTTTTCCCATGTTTTGTAGTGATATCACAGACATACAATCATGAAGGAGGACCAACAGGGATGTGGGCAACAGTCAGGTCCGTCCCAAACCACCAAGGGTGGCTCATACAAAAAACCAGTAGCTGTTGAGTGCCAGGCAGAAGCACAGAATGTGTACCATATCACATTCCCCCTACCCACAATGCCAAGTTTTGTCGTGCGGTGTCAGGCCTTCCCTGTGTAGTCGTACCACGGACCATTACCAGTAATGTAGCAGTTTAAAGCAGGAAAATGTCAACCTAGCTAAGCAGCTGGAAATAATTATGGGGATCAAAAAGTGAGGCTCAGGCCTTTGCGGTGTATACTTGGCCCACTGCTCCCTTGTGGAAGAGCAGAGTACCTCCAGTGTAGATTATGAAGAAGCAGCATTGATAGAGTCCGTCCATCACCACTTGGGCTGTTCCCCATATGCTAAGATATCGAGGCGGTCATTACAACATTGGCGGCAAAAGCCGCATACCGCCATGCAGAAGACCGCCAACACACCGCCACGGCCGCGGAATTCCGCCACAGCTAATATGACCCACATCTCGGAATCCGCCAAAAGTCAGACACCACACAAGTCCGCTACACCAAAGGTCAGTGATAAACTAGCGAAAAAAAATCCTCCACCGTCACGCCAACAGAAATACGCCCACACTATCACGACCCACGAATCCACACGGCGGTCTTTCAACCCCGGTATTCAATTGGCGGTACACACCGCCGCCCTCAAAATACAGACACCCTTACAAAACACAGCCACATTGGACAATTCCAAATACACACACCTGATACACATACACACACCACTCCCACACACCCAATACAATATAAAACACACACCCACATCACCCACAAACCCCTACGACAAAAAATTCAGAAAGAAGCCCAGAGAGAGACACCACCAGCAAGAACAACAGCATCCACAGGCACACAACACCATCACCCACACAACTTCCACGCACCTCACACAACACACCACTACATTTCACCACACTTATCACCACACACTCCACCCCACACATCACCTACACCACCCCATGGCACGGCAAAGACACCCCAGGTTCTCGGAGGAGGAGCTCAGGGTCATGGTGGAGGAAATCTTCCGGGTAGAACCACAGCTATTCGGATCACAGGTGCAGCACACCTCCATAGCTAGGAAGATGGAGCTATGGCGCAGAATAGTGGACATGGTCAACGCAGTGGGACAACACCCAAGAAATAGGGAGGACATCAGGAAGAGGTGGAACGACTTACGGGGATGGTGTGTTCCGTGGTCTCAAGACACCACCTGGTGGTTCAGCGGACTGGCGGCGGACCCCCACATCCTCACCCACAACTAACAACATGGGAGGAGCAGGTCCTGGCGATTCTGCATCCTGAGGGCCTCGCAGGAGTAGGTGGAGGAATGGACTCTGGTAAGTCAAAGCTTTCACTACTTCATCCCCCACCCTACCTGCATGCTATCACATACCCCCACCCTCACCCCAGCACCCCAACTCCTCACATATGTCCCAACTTCACTAACCACACATCCCAACACCAAGCCCTGCATGCAACAACAAAGCACGGACACCCATCACCAAAGCATGCCCACTGCACATACCCATACACCCCCCTAAACCATCATCACACAAGGTCCTGCACAGGAATGCAAGCACTGGGGTACACGGTCACCCACCCATTGCACACCATGGCACACACAGGTTTAATAAACATCCTTTTATACCCCTGCAGGACCCCTACCCAACGTCACCGGACAGGAGGGTCCACACATGTCCACACCACCAACAGAAGAGGCCCACAGTGATGACAGCACCTCTGTCCAACTGGATCTAGATGACCAGCCCGGACCATCGGTGACCTTGGGACAGTCGGTTCCCCTCACACAGGCACAGGCCACCACAGACCTACCCCCCTCTGGAAACACCAGCACAGCACCCACCCAGCGGGCCCATACCTCCGTTCCCAGGACACGTCAATCAGCTGTGCGTCCACCACTACAGGGAACCCAGGATAACCCACCACCCCAACAACAACAGGGACCTGGAGTCAGTGGTAGTGGGCACACGGTCCAGGGGACAGAGGCCCAGGAACACAGGGGAACAGGGAGGGCTGCTGTGCGACAGGGGGCAGACAGGCCAAGGGAACCCACTCTCCACAATGCCCTCTCCTCCTTCATGGGAGCCTACCACCACTCCCAGGAGACAATGGCAACGGTACTGGCCAAGTTTCAGGAGACCCAGCGCATGCAGGAGGAACAGGATATGGGCTTCAGAGAGGAACTCAGAACCATCAGCTCCACCCTGGGCACCATCGTAGGGGTGCTGAAGAAACTACTCAACACCAGGAGGGACACTGTGGCACAACAAGGGGACCCTGACACTAGCATGGACGATGAACTGCCCACCACCTCCGCCGGCGCTAGTGGACAGGAGGCACCGCCACAGGGCCACCACACCAGCACCCACCCCCTGCAGAGGGAGAACCACCCCACAAACGGTCCCTGAGATCCAGGACAAAGACAGAGCACGATGCCAAGACCCCCGCCAAGAGATGAGACCACCCTGATTGTCATCCTACTGTCCCACTTTGTCACCCTGTCCATGATTAAACTGCCCCAGCTCCACTTACTATGCCCATATGGGCAATGCACCTGTGAGACTAATAGACTTGACTCTGCCATGGACACTCCTCCGCCATCACCCCTCACAATTTCACTACCCCCTCCAATATTGAGCATTTAAATAAACACACCTAAAGCACAAAATGATCTGGAGTCTGTCTGTGATTTTGAAATAGTGTATTAGCAATTACAGTGACAAATTATTTTTTAAATAGTATTGTCAACATACCTATGTCACATAGCTCTAGTCCATGAGGAATCTAAGCAGATGTCACACAGTGGGACCCACTTCTGTGAAATCGTAAGGGAAAGTGACAACTCAGTGACCATACACTGGAAAACGACAGACAGGAGAGAGGTAGTAGTTTCAAAGTACATTCAGTAGGCAGGTTTGTATTCCTACCTGTGTCTCACTGGAAATATTGCAGGATCACTGAGTCCCTGTTGTGCATGTCTTCTTCCTCTGCTTCCTCCTCATCACTGTCCACAGGCTCCACAGCTGCCACAACACCGCCATCTGGACCATCCTCCTGCAGAAAAGGCACCTGGCATCGCAAAGCCAAGTTGTGACGCATACAGCAGGCCACGATGATCTGGCACACCTTCTTTGGTGAGTAGAATAGGGATCCACCTGTCATATGGAGGCACCTGAACCTGGCCCTCAGGAGGCCGAAGGTCCGCTCGATCACCCTCCTAGTTCGCCCATTGGCCTCATTGTAGCGTTCCTCTGCCCTTGTCCTGGGATTCCTCACTGGGGTCAGTAGCCATGACAGGTTGGGGTAAAAAGAGTCACCTGCAAATGGCGAGGGACAACTGTTAGACACACAATAACCTGTAGGGATTTCCCCAGACCCAGACAACCATTCCCACTGTCTTGCTTCCAGGTGCTCACCTAATAGCCACCCCCGGTGCCTCTGGAGTTGACCCATCACATAAGGGATGCTGCTATTCCGCAGGATGTAGGCGTCATGCACTGAGCCAGGGAACTTGGCATTCACATGGGAGATTTACTGGTCTGCCAAACATACCATCTGTACATTCATAGAATGATAACTCTTCCGGTTTCTGTACACCTGTTCACTCCTGTGGGGGGGGACCAAAGCCACATGGGTCCCATCAGTGGCACCTATGATGTTGGGGATATGTCCCAGGGCATAGAAATCACCTTTCACTGTAGGCAAATCCTCCACCTGAGGGAAAAAGATGTAGCTCCGCATGTGTTTCAGAAGGGCAGACAACACTCTGGACAATACGTTGGAAAACATAGGCTGGGACATCCCTGATGCCATGGTCACAGAGTTTCAAATGACCCACTTTCAAGGAAATGGAGCACTGACAGCACCTGCACTTGAGGGGGGATTCCTGTGGGATGGCGGATTGCTGACATCAGGTCTGGCTCCAACTGGGTACACAGTTCCTGGATCGTGGCACGGTCAAGCCTGTAGGTGATTATCAAGTGTCGCTCCTCCATTGTCGACAGGTCCACCAATTGTCGGTACACCAGAGGATGCCGCCATCTCCTCACATGTCCCAGCGGACGGTGCCTATGAAGGACAACAGCGAGCACAGAGTCAAACAACTCAGAGGTACGTACCCACAGTTTACACAGAACACCAATCATACACAAAAGGTGGCCTGTATGTATGTTGAATCTAGGCCTAGGTATGTGTGACGCAGTTGAAAAAAAAGCCATGTGGGCCCCTGAAATGGCGGCTGCCTGACCTGTAAAGTGGGACAATGGGATGTGAGGTAACTGCACTGGCGTTGTACACCGTCGCGGTAGGTGGTCGAAGACCGCGGCACAATGCTGCATTGATAACATTGGACATATGGGTCCCAGGAGCCAATGACGATGTACGCCGGTGATGACGGTACGCACCGCCGTGGATGTGACCGCCATTTTCCCTCTGTTCAATCACTCGATACCTGATCTTCGACAGGAGAGGACCTTCACTGCAAGTGCTGCTGTGACCTTGGTCTGGAAGAGACAATGGCTCGTGCGTCTGGGGAAAGGGCCCCTGCCTTCACATCGGAGGAGTTGGAGAAGCTCGTGGGTGGGGTCCTCCCCCAGTACACGCTACTCTACGGTCCTCCAGACAAACAGGTAAGTTCACAGGGAGCATGTTGTATGGGCTGTGCCTGTGTGGAGAGGGCTGGATGTAAGAAGGAAGGGGGGAGAGTGCTGCATGCATGAAAGACGGTGAATGCATGTGCCACATGGCAAGGGTAGGGATGGGGGCCAGTCACTTAGACGGTGCAGTTGGTAATGACTTCTCTTCTTCCCCTGTACATTTTATGTAGGTCTGCGCCCACCAGAAGAAAGATATTTGGTGTGCCATCGCCAAGGACGTCCGGACCCTGGGGGTCTACCACAGACGGAGCACCCACTGCCGGAAAAGATGGGAGGACATTCGCCGCTGGAGCAAGAAGACGGCGGAGGCTCAGCTGGGGATGGCCTCCCAACGTGGGAGGGGTGCCTGTCGCACCATGACCCCCCTGATGTTCAGGATCCTGGCGGTGGCCTACCCGGAGTTGGATGGGCGCTTGAGGGCATCACAGCAGACACAAGGGGGTGAGTACACTCTCATTCTGCTGACGTTGCGCACAGTGGAGGTGTCTGGGTGGGGGAGGAGGGCTGTGGGTTTCCCTAGGCCAGGGCGAGATCCGTAGGCAAGGCCCCTCCGTAAGGCAGGCCATGTGGCACCCCAGCCCACCTCTGTAGAGTGCCAAGTACAGCTAGTCATGCCCCTGTGTCATCACTGTGTGCAGATGTCGTCCATAGCCTTGTAGGCCATTTCCCAGGAATTGAACAGTTGAGCCCAAGAGCGCGGCGTAGTGCAGGGGGCTTCTGTGTCTGTCGTGTCCACCAACGGTGGCGGTAATCCATGCACTCAACATGTCTTTCTTCTGTCGTCCCCCCCTTTTTGTGGTCTCCCTGTTCTTTTGTGCATTAACATCATCAGACGGAGGAGCAGTGGCACCGGAGCACAAAGGAGCTGCATCCCACATGGCCCTGGAGGGCGAGACTACGGACTCGGAATTCACCAGTGGGACGGAGGGTGAGGGGAGCACCACGCCGGGGACAGGAGCTGACATCAGCGACACGGACTCGTCCTCTGATGGGAGCTCCCTTGTGGTGGCTGCAACATCTGTGCCCACGCATCTACAGGTACAGCCGCTACCCCCCTACCAGCACCGCCCTCCCAGCAGCCCCTCAGCCTTCGCCCCATGCCCGCTCACCCAGGAGGGTGGGCATCACCTTCGCCCAAGGCACCTCAGGCCCTACCCCAGTCACCCCTGCTGCCCTCAGTGAGGAGGCCATTGACCTCCTCAGGTCCCTCACTGTTGGGCAATTTACCATTTTGAATGCCATCAAGGGTGTAGAAAGGCAGTTGCAACAAACTAATGCATTCCTGGAGGGCATTCATTCTGGTCAGGCGGCCCTTCACCAAGCTTTTCAAACTCTGGCCTCAGCACTGATGGCAGCCATTGTCCACGTCTCTAGCCTCCCCCTCCAACTTCCTCCACCCAGACCGAATCCCCTGTTCCTCTGCCTATCCCAAGCACACCATCAGACCAGCCTGCACACACCTCAACACACAAGGGAAGCTCAGGCAAACATAAGCACCACATATACCAAAGGCACTCACGCAAGCAACACACACATGCAGACACACCAACATCCACTGCCTCCACTGTGTCCCCCTCCTCCTCGTCTCCCTCCTCTCTCCCAGTCTCATCTACACTCACACCTGCATGCACTACCTCTACAGCCACTATGTCCCTCTCCAGCACACCCACCACCACACCCCGCTCACGTGCAGTCACCACCCCCACTACCATTCACACGTCCCCTGTGTCCTCTCCCAGTGTGTCTGTGATGCCCCTTCCCACGATACACAAATGCAGGCACACACCCACCCAACAGCCATCCACCTCACGACAGCCTCCAGCACATGCACCTTCACCCAAAGTCAGCAAACAAACACCTCCTACAACCACCACCTCTTCCTCCACTCCCAAACCCCCTCCAGCTACCCGTCCCAATGTGTCCCAAAAACTTTTCCTGTCCACCCTTGACCTTTTTCCCACACCTCCCCCAACCTGTCCATCTCATAGGTCCCGAAGTAGCACCTCAGCCAAAACATCTCCGGGACCAGTGGTGCCTGTAGTCACCGGTCTGTGGAGTGCACCGGCCACCAGGACAGCCAGTGTGGCACGGAGCCACAGCACAGACAGTCCCCCACCTGTGAAGCATCAGAAGTAGGCCAGTGCCCGGCGGGAGAGGAGGAAGACTCCAGCCACCAAAGCCGCTCCCAGGTGTCCCGTTGGGAGTGTGGAGTCAGCTGTGACACCTTCCAAGGTGGGGAAGGGCCACAAGAAACCCGGCAAGTCTGGGAAGAGCTGCACGGCGGAGAAGACCACCATCATCCCCGCTGCCCAGGAGGCCACCGCCAGCCCCAGCCCAGCTGCCCAGGAGGCAACCGCCAGCCCCAGCCCAGCCCAGCTGCCCAGGAGGCCACCGCCAGCCCCAGCACAGCTACCCAGGAGGCCACCGCCAGCCCCAGCCCAGCTGCCCAGGAGGCCACCACCAGCCCCAGCCCAGCTGCCCAGGAGGCCACCGCCAGCCCCAGCACAACTGCCCAGGAGGCCACCGCCAGCCCCAGCACAGCTGCCCAGGAGGCCACCGCCAGCCCCAGCACAGCTGCCCTGGAGGCCCTGCCAGCAACAGCCCCGCTGGGCCATGAAGGACCACCAGCAAAAGCCCCGCTGGGCCATGAAGGACCGCCGTCTCAAGCACCGCTGAACAGGGCACCGCCGTCTCAAGCACCGCTGAACAGGGCACCGCCGTCTCAAGCACCGCTGAACAGGGCACCGCCATCTCAAGCACCGCTGAACAGGGCACCACCAACTCAAGCACCGCTCAACAGGTGTTGGAAAATGGGTTATTGGTAGGGCAGGTAGGTACCTACACCTAGCAACAAGCCACTAACCGCCACATAGGTACAGTTAGGTCTCAGTAAATTAATCCCAGCTCTACCCTTGGTAGCTTGGCATCGAGCGTCAAGGCTTAACTTAGGAGACAAAGTGTAAAGCATTCAAATATCACAAAACAGTAATTAAATAAAACACAGGAAACAGTTTAAAAATCCAAAACCAATTTATAAAAATAGCTTATATTTTTATCTTTAAAATGACACAAAAACGATTAAAATCGGTTCAGGGGAACCGGAGATATGAATTTTTAAAGTATTATTATTTTCTAGCGCTTAGAAACAAAAAGCGCCAATCGGTTCATCTGGTTGCACCAGGACCGGGGCAAAGTCAAACTTTCAGGCCGACCGCGATGGAGCCCTGCTCGGCTACAAGTCGCGGGAGGCCTCGGTTAAAAAGTTACCTTCTGACTTAGTCTCTTTTTTGATGTTTTTCTTCCCCGGGACGAACCTGCCAGTTGAATCCGACCTCCTGGAGCCCTTGTCCGGATACGCGAAGTCGGTTTCCTCGGTGGTGATTTTTACCTTCGGACTTAGTCGTTTTTTCGAGATGAAAATCCTTCGACCGGGGTAAACCTGGATCTTGATCCGACGTCCGTGGAGCCCTTCTCGGATTCGATGGCTGGGAGGTCCCGGTCAACTTTTTACCTTCGGACTTAGGGCCTCATTATAACCCTGGCGGGCGGCGGAGGCCGCCCGCCAGGATCCCGCCCTCCATATTACCGCGCCGCGGTCAAAAGACCGCGGCGGGTATTACGAGTTTTCCCCTGGGCTGGCGGGCGGTTCCAGTAAAACCGCCCGCCAGCCCAGGGGAAAACGACCTTCCCACGAGGATGCCGGCTCGTAATCGAGCCGGCGGAGTGGGAAGGTGCGACGGGTGCAGTGGCACCCGTCGCGTATTTCAGTGTCTGCAAGGCAGACACTGAAATACTTTTCGGGGCCCTCTTACGGGGGCCCCTGCCGTGCCCATGCCATTGGCATGGGCACGGCAGGGGCCCCCAGGGGCCCCGCGACCCCCCCTACCGCCATCCTGTTCATGGCGGCTTTCCCGCCATGAACTGGATGGCGGTAGGGGGGGTCAGAATCCTCATGGCTGCGGAGCGCGCTCCGCAGCCATGGAGGATTCCAAAGAGCAGCGGAAAGTCAGCGGGAGACCGCTGACTTTCCGCTTCTGACCGCGGCTGAACCGCCGCGGTCAGAATGCTCATTGGAGCACCGCCAGCCTGTTGGCGGTGCTCCCGTGGTCGGTGGCCCTGGCGGCCACCGGCCGCCAGGGTCAGAATGACCCTCTTAGTCTCTTTTTTGGATGTTTTTCTTTACCGGGACGAACCACGAAGTCAGGCCTGGTCGCGGTTGAGGCAAGCCGGCTAGAATTTCCGCGTCGGGTCGGTCCCTCTCTGGAGCTTTTTTCCAAAAATTCTCAAATCTTTTCCAAACTTCTGGGGCTTCACCCAGATGTTCTTTTAAGGTTCTTTTGGGGTCCACAGCTCACCCCAAGGGTCCAGAAGTTCTGTGATGGTCCTTGGGGGGTGCGGACTTCAACTCCCAGAATGCACCTGGCGCAAACTCCTTTTTGGCCACTGGACAGTGGTCAGCTGGTCGCTTTCTTCAGGAGTTGGTGCAGGGGACTCTGGTTAGCAATTTTTCACCTGTAGCAAACAGGGAGTCCCTCCTTGAACCAGTTGAAGCCAGGCAAAGTCCTTCTTGTGGTGAAGCCCAAGTGTGCAGCTGGTGCAGTCCTTCTGAGTGCAGGTTCCAGGTGCAGGCCGGGGTCCAGCAGGGCAGTCCTTCTTCTTCTTTAGTTCCTTTCTTGTTGAATTCTGGAGGGGATCTGAGGTGTGGGTGCAGGTCTGCCAGTTTTATCCTTGCTCCTGGGTGAAAAGCAGGGGGGCCCTGGTTCTCCAATCAGGGACAGGGTCGTCCCCCTGTGATGACCACTTCCTGGGAAGTGTGGCAAAAATCCATCCCAGAAGGCAACAGTCTCTAAAAATCCAACATGGATGAATCTGATTTTTGGAGGTTACATCTGGCTGAGCCCACCCACTGGTGTGGCTAAAAATCATAAACACACCCCTCTCCTGCCCTCTCCTAATCTAATCAAGGGGGCACCTAGCTGTCTGGGGTTGCAGGATGTGGGGGTGTTGCTGGGTGCTGCAAATGTCCTTCTCTGCCTTTGAAGACTAGTTTGGCAGCCCTCCCCCTTCCTGCCTCACCATCTGCTGAGGGGAGATTCTCTCCCCCAAGCACATTCCTTTGTGTGAAGTCAGGCCACTTCACACCTCATCAAGGCAGCCTGGCAGAAGCTGCTGCAGGCTGGCCAATCAGAGCACAGCAGCAAAAACAATGCAGAGCTGAAATTGGCAACTTTTTAGGTAAAGTCTAAACTTTTTACCTGCACTAGTTATATTAAATCCAACAACTGGAAGTTGTGGGATTGATTACAACAATCAATTTGATACCAAATTCTTGGTATGTAACATTTAAGGAGACTTTACAATTTAAAATAAAGTCTGCCCATTCTAGCCTATGAAGGCCATTTACTTCAATGAGGGGAAAACGAATTTGGCTGTTTTTACCTCACCAGGGCTTATAAATCTATTTTTATAAAGTCCCTGCTTATAGTTACATGGCACCCAGCCCTAGGGGCACATAGGGCACACCTTAGGGGTGACTTATATGTAAAAATAAGGTAGTTTAAGACTTTGGAAGTACCTTTAATTCCAAAGTCGAATTTGCATATAACTTTAATTTAAAAGCAGCCAGCAAGGCAGGCTTGCTTTTAAAATGACACTGGGCACCTCAGCAATGCACCTAGGTGTGCACCACCTATGCTGTGGTCCCTAAACCTACATGCCCTACCATATACTAGGGACTTATAGGTAGGTTAACTTAGCCAATTATAATTAGCCTAATTTGCATATCCATTTTACACAGAGCACAGGCCCTGGGACTGGTTAGCAGTACCCAGGGCACCATCAGAGTCAGGAAAACACCAGCATAAAGTGGAAAATGGGGGCAAAAAGTTATGGGGCCTCTGCAATCAGCCCTAGTTTCTCACAACAGGGCACCGACAACTCAAGCACCGCTCAACAGGGCACCGCCAACACAAGCACCGCTGAACAGGGCACCGCCAACTCAAGCACCGCTCAACAGGGCACGCCAACTCAAGCACCGCTCAACAGGGCACCGCCAACTCATGCACCGCTAGCCCATGAGCGGCAGAGGCACTGACGCAACTGGGTCCGTCACGGGGTGAGTGATGCACTCTGGGCACCAGTCCCCCTCCAGAACCAGTGGAGAGATCCATCCACTACCTCTGTCCTTCACAGGATGAAGCACTCTGGGCACCAGTCCCCCTCCAGAACCAGTGGAGACATCCATCCACTACCTCTGTCCTTCACAGGATGAAGCACTCTGGGCACCAGTCCCCCTCCAGAACCAGTGGACACTGTTATCAACTTGAGAGACTGTGGCTTTGCACTTTCCAGGATGGAACAGTAGAAACAACCCACCCACTGTAGAGACTTGTGAGACTTTGGCTTTGCACTCCCCAGGATGGCAAGTGGCCCCCTCGTTGATTTGGCGTCGTGCACTCAAGCGGCTGAGGTGCCCCCCCTTTCCCTCCCCCTGAGGTGCCTGTTTAGTTGCTGTCTGATGCCCCTCCAGTGTTCTCTCCGTCATGGTCGGGGATCTTGTGTGGGCCTCGCCCATACCGTGTGGTCCCAGTGTTCCACGGACTTTCTTTGTGCAGTACCTGGGCTACTATGCCTGGTAGATATTTTGGACATGGTGTATATATATATATATATATTTCTGCCTACTTGTTTGTAATATATTCCAATGGTTACACTCATTTTCTTTGGTCTTTGCATTCTTCCGCGGGGGTTTGGGGTGTGTAACTGTGATGTATTGAGATGCATTAGTGTGTGTGATGTAGTGGGTGAGGGTGTGGGTGTTGCATGTGTGTGTCCCTGTTTTTTCCCTCCCCCTCCCCTGTGTCGTAGGTGCAGTACTCACTGTGGTCTTCGCTGCCGGCATTTGTGCTCCTGGTAGAGGAGCAGGAAGACTATCGCAGGTAGGATTTGGAGTTCCGGTTCCATGGTGCCCTCGTTCCTTGTGGAGTGTGTAGAGGTGAGCGTTTTCCCTTCGAAATTACTGTTTCCGCCGTGTTTTTATCTGCGATAAATCCGCCCCGGAAAAGGTGGCGGATTGGCCTATCATAATAGTGTGGGGGGTACTTTGTCCACCGCCTGTCTGTTGGCGGTGACCGCTGCACTGTTTGTTTGTACCGCCGTGGTGGTCTGAGTGTTAAAGTGGCTGTCTTTGTTGTAGGTTTCCTCCACGGTCGTAATTTGTTTACCGCCGGCCTGTTGGCGGTCTTACCGCTGCTTTAACACCGTCCTCCAGGGTTGTAATGACCACCCAAGTGTCTAAGAGGATCAGCTCCCTACCAAATATTTCTTGGAAACTATGGCAAAGCTGAAGGTATTTCCATTGGGCTGTAGTCGGGAGACAATATTCCCGGGAAAGGTTTCAAGGGACTTAAAGGAGGAATCAGCAAGCAAATGGTCAAGCATAAGAATGCCACACTCCCTCGACACCGTCCAGTGCATCATCCGACAGTCAATACATATCTAAGCATTGTTCCATATAGCTGTATGGATCCACAGATTCACCTTCAATGACTTGTAGGCCTGCTTCCAAGCTTGGAACACGTGGATAATGGGTTTGTCAATCTGTTAAGTCTCTGGTTGTGCAACATAAAGGATTTAGAGAGAGTCCCAGCACTTCAATATGGTGCTTTTGATCCTATGCCAGATCGGTGGGTCTGCATTTGTCCCCAATCAGCTTGCCAGTTGTGAAAGATGATTGGCCGCATAGCACGTACCAATGTGGGGAAGGCATAGCCCCGCTTCCATATGAGCATATAGTTTGAGCATTACAAGCCAGGGTTTGTGGGCCCTCAAATAAAGCCTTCCCAATACACAGTTGAACTGTGGGGCCATCGCTATCTTAACAGCCTGCACTCAGCCAACTGAGATAAATGGAGATGCGTCCATTTTGCAAAGTCTAGGTGGGTGGATGCCAAAAGAGGGCATAGGTTGTTTTCTTACAGAAGATGCAACCCCTGGATAGACAACTGCCTAGGTATTTCAGTCACTTTGGCATCCATTTTCCCTTTACACCCTGTAAGCAATCTTAGATTAGGACTAGAGACATGGGCATTATCTCACATTTCCCACAAATTTACTCAGTAACCGGAAAGATCAGAGACAGAATCAAATAAGAACACAAGAGTCAGTATGGACGTCAGTGGTTGGGAGATCATCATCACAATGTCATCAGCGCATAGGAAAGAACTAATGGGTCCCGCAGTGGTGGATATACCAAGTATAAGGGGTGACGTACTGATAGCAAATCCTAAAGGCTTGAGGGCCAAGAGGAAAAGTAAGGGGGAGAGCCGACAGCCCTGCAGTGTACCTTTCTTGATGTAAATCATATGGGGAAAGGCGGCCTCCACAATCATTCTGTGCCATTGGCCCATTGTAGAGACATTTATCTTTTTAAATAAAACCCAGGTTGAGGCCGAAGCGCTACATAACCAGAAACAGATAAGGCCATTCAACTCAGTTGAATTCCTTCTCTGGATCCAGGAACTGCAAAACCCATTTATCCTAAACATTTTGCGACTCCCAATGAGAGTGGGCAAATGTGCGCATAGGATTCTGAGAAGAGCGTCCTGGCATGAAACCCAAGTGTGATATGTGGATCAGAGATGGTTTAACCCTCCGAAGCCGGTTAGCAAGGATCCGTGTTAGAATTTTCATACTGACATTCAACAGAGAGATGGATATGAGCCAGAGGCGAGACGATCCTTACCATCTTTAGTAATAACGTGATGGTTGCCTTATTGGAAAGGGGACCCAGGTTCCCAGATGTGGGTGCCTCCTGTAAGTTTTGGTTCAACACCTGTGCCAGTTTCAGTGCACAGGCCTTATAAAATTCCACAGGGAAGCCAGCTTCACCTGGTGATTTGCATGTTGGTAAACTTGCCATAACATCCTCATCTTCGTGTAAGGTGAAATCCGACAGCACCAGCAAGGGAATGGAGTCGTGAACTGGTCCTCGGGCAGTGTCAGGTCGCAACTGTCAGAGCCATAAAGGTGTTCATCAAAGGAGGCAAATTTCTCTGTACTATCTGTGGGTTCTGTAAAACGTAGTCAAGAATAGCTGGTATGGAGAGCTTGGCCTCTCATGGGCACAGTTGACAGGGTAAAAGGTGGGCTGCTTTTCGCCCTTCTCATGGTGTCTCTTTTTAAGGTTAGTGAGTGACTCCTCTGTGACAGAGGAAGAGCGCATTATATTCACTTATAGCAGCTTCCAGTCTGTGACTATTATCAAGTGAGGGTGTATTGTAATAGGATGCCATAAGAGAGGATACCAGCATTTCCAGACAGCTCTGCTCAGCAGCACAGCAACACTTCACCAAACCGCTAACTCTCATCAAAAGGCCCTTCTGGGATGCCTTCCCAGCTGCCCAAACCATCTGTGACAAGGCAACAGAGTGCTTAGTCTCCTCACAGAAGACCCTAACATGAGCATTTAGCATTGCCTTGTCCATCAGTAGGTTGTATGTGGAGGTCTACATATGCTATAAACCAGTCACCCAAGACCTAGTCCCCAATGACACCTCCAGAAGTACTGAGCAGTGATCCAGAAAGCCCCCCAGTTGGTGGGCAGAGTGAAACTGGAGGGAGAGAAGTGAGTAGTTCAACAAGAATCAATTCCATATCAGAGGGGTGGGAAAAAAGCCAAACATCCACTAGGCCATGGTCACTCAGCAGATCTGTGAGCTCAAATCTGTCTGAGGCGAACAAGTCAGGTGGACCAGTTAGTCTAGAATAGTATCAAGAGTCACATTCCAAGTGTCCGCTAATATTGTTCTCACCTTGCCAAACTCCGTAAGGGGTCTCTGCAGATAGCTAAAGTAGGCTGCTTTACGGCCCACGGACGCATACAATGAACCCAAGGCAACACTGCATGTTCCTAACTGCAATTTCACAAAGATGTAGCTGCCCTCAGGATTGCTCCATGTTTTCAATAGGGTATGTGGGAGTGATTTTTGTATCAAGATAGCAAATCCACATTTTCCATATGATCAGGAAGATGCCTTGCAGGTAATGGACCCAGACTCTGAAACCATAGTGTGGCTACTCCCCACCTCTCATCCCACCCAATCCTTGTGTAACTTCTCCACTTTGCCTATGGGCAAGTGCAACTCCTGTAGGAATGATACATCAGTATTATGGTTTAGGAGGAAATTAGGGATCTCTTTACATTTAAAAAAAGTAGACAAACCATTACCACTCATGGATTTAACACAGACAGACTGGACCGGAGGATGAGGTATCGCCATGTATGAAGGAGGGTGCCCACATGGATATTAGAGGGATCAGTGGTAGACGTACCCTAAAACATGTACTCTGAGGGAAAGCTGACCCACAAAAACTTAGCATAAGGCCGCTAACCAGGTATGAAGAGTGCAGTGTCAGCAAGAAGACAACATAAGGTAATGAGTAATGTGAATTCTCTGTCAATGTGTGCAGGGGACAACAATAACTAACCAACTGTGGCCTGCAGAATTAACCCTGGCAGTGGACACCAGGAGATCTTGCCGGCCCACCAGATGCCGTCAAGTCAAGGACTGTGGAGCGTCACCCAGGCACCCATGGGAGAGATAGGTTAGTGGGAGGTGGCAGCCGGTTAATAAGTGTGTCTTTCCTTCAGCTCTGAGTCTTCAGGTGGAAGGGAAACAAACCCCATTCTGTAAAAAATCAAGCCCCTCTACCCAGCAACACCCTGAGACCCCTCCTCCAGAAAGCATAATCATACATGACCATGAACAACAATGCAAGCATTGAACAACAAAGAAAACAGTACACTAAGCAGGGTAAATGAAACACAAACCTGCAGCAAAGGTTATAAAGATGGATAGGACCATAGTGAACTCATCGGAGAAATGGAGCAAGAATGGTCCAAGGCCTGAGTCTGATAAGAGGGCAGACATCAGCATCCTAAGAGGTCATAGGCCAATCCTTCAGAGGGGATCTGGATTTGTCTGGCCAATGTCCTTGTTCACAACCTCAATCACCCAGTCCAGACCCTCTCTGTCTGAATGGAGGTGGGAAGAGGAGCGAGGCTTGCCATGAAGTAGAGTGGGATTTGGTCGCCAGCATATGTATAATCTTCACTTTCCACCACTTGAGGTGAGGAATAAACAAGGTTAGAAGACAAGTCCATTGTGCCCTCCAAAGTGTAATGCACTCAACTGGTTCCAACCACGGGCGATACCGGAGCCGATGCTGGACCTTCACTACCTCTCAGGAAGATGCAGAACTCAGGGATGGTACACCTAGATTTTAGCCGGCTTTCAGAGGGGGAAGGGAGGAAGAGATAAAAATAAGAAAAGAAAACTTGTGGTACAGGTTCTGCTCAGCGAAGGTGCTAAGCCGCTTAACAGGATGAGTCACTCCTGGGACCTTTTGGGTGCAGGAAGAAAGACGATTACAAGACCAGCATCTCTGGTTTCATGAAGCAGCAATACACTAGGAACAAGAAGAAAAGGCATTTACCATCAATACATTTACATACTGTTACACAATTTACAATGTGCTGCTTCAATAACCAGCACTTAAAGGTTTCTTTATAATCACGACAAAAGAGCAGAATAACCTTCTATTTGAATGAGAATCTTCTGAGCCTCTGAGGAAGAACTTGAAATACTGATTGAAACCTATGACACTATGGGGGTATACTCAGAACATAGATTGGAGTTACTAGCACTCCCAAGTTTATATTAGGCACATGGATTGGAGTTAGGGACACTCCAAGGAATTCTACAAACAAGGTTGCTCTCTGATCATAGGTTGGAGTTAATATAAACTCTCAAGGTATGCTAAAGACCAGGTTAAACTCAGGAATAGGTTACACATGGTACGTTGGTTATACCCACAACAAGGTTATACTCAGAACAAGATTATGGCCCATATTTATACTTTTTGACGCAAAACTGCGCCAACGCAGTTTTGCGTAAAAAAAATTAGCGTCGGCTAACGCCATTCTGAAGCGCCATGCGGGCGCCGTATTTATTGAATGACGTTAGCCGGCGTTAGCCGCCGGCGCTGTCTGGTGTGCGTTAAAAAAAACGACATACACCAGGCAGCGCCGGCGTAGGGGGAAAATGGCGTATGGGCATCCACAAATGGTGCAAGTCAGGCTGAGGCAAAAAAATCGCCACAACCCGATTTGCGCCATTTTTTTACGACGCCCATCCCCCATTGAAATGACTCCTGTCTTAGCAAAGACAGGAGTCATGCCCCCTTGCCCAATGGCCATGCCCAGGGGACTTCTGTCCCCTGGGCATGGTCATTGGGCATAGTGGCATGTAGGGGGGCACAAATCAGTCCCCCCTATGCCACAAAAAAAAATTAAAAAAAATACTTACCTGGACTTACCTTAATGTCCCTGGGGTGGGTCCCTCCATCCTTGGGTGTCCTCCTGGGGTGGGCAAGGGTGTCAGGGGGTGTCCCTGGGGGCAGGGGAGGGCACCTCTGGGCTCATTCTGAGCCCACAGGTCCCTTAACGCCTGCCCTGACCCAGGCGTTAAATCCGGCGCTAATGCAGGTTTTTTAGACCCGCCCACTCCCGGGCATCATTTTTGCCCGGGAGTATAAATCCGACGCATATGAATCGGAGTCATTTTTTAAGACGGGAACGCCTACCTTGCATATCATTAACGCAAGGAAGGTGTTCACGCAAAAAAATTACGCTAACTCCATGAACTTTGGCGCTAGACGCGTCTAACGCCAAAGTATAAATATGGAGTTAGTTTTGCGTCGAATTTGCATCGAAAAAAACGACGCAAATTCGGCGCAAACGGAGTATAAATATGCCCCTATGTACGGGACAGGGTTTGAGTTACTGAAACTCTCAAGGTTGTAATTAATACATGGGTTACATTCGGAACAAGGTTATACTAGAAACAAGGTTATACTCAACACAAGGATGGAGGTGCTGAAACTATCAAGGTTGTGCTTGGTACATAGGTTACACTCGTAACAAGGTTATACTAGAAACAAGTTTATACCCAACACAAGTTTTTGTTACTAATACTCCGAAGGTATGCTAGAAAACAAGTTTACACTAGCTACATAGACCGAAGTTACGAGGTTCATTCAGAATTCAGCCTCTAGTTCATGAGCAGCACATTTCAAGTGCCAAGGTTTGGAGAAAGGGTCTGGAGCAAGGACAAGCAAGGAGTGCTGACGGAGAATTATGGAGAAGAAAGTGGAGCAAAGTCTAGGGTCTTGACAAGGGTGACAGACAGTCCTGCTAGGGGAATCAACCTAAACAATGACTCCGAAATAACAAGGTGCGTTGTCCACGAAAGCGGAACAACGCTTTTGTGAACAACGACTCTGTTTTTCTCTGCCATAACCACGCATGTCTTGAAAAACGAACATGCGTGATTAAGGCAGAGGAAAACAGACTCAGGATCGGGAGAGGATGGGGTCAGGTAAGTGGGGATGGGGTAGGGTTGGGGGCAGTTTTATGGGCAGGTGTGGGGGTACTTTTAGTTTTTAGGGGTGTGGGGTCAAGATAGTTTTAGTTTTTTAGGGGTGGGGGTTGTGGTAATGTTAGCTTTTAGGGGTGGGGTGGGGTTTGGGTAGTTTAAGTTTTAGGGGTGGGAATGGGGGGTTGCAGTAGTTTTAGAGGCCGGGTTGGGGGATCGGGCAGTTTTAGTTTTTAGGGGCACGGTGGGGGGTTGGGGTAGGATTGTTTTAGGGGTGGGGTGGGGGTAGGATTGTTTTAGGGGTGGGTTGGGGTCGGGTAGTTTTAGTTTATAGGGGCAGGGTGGGGCGTTGGGGTAGTTTTCGTTTTTAGCGTGGGGGTGAGGGGTCATAGTAGTTTTACGGGCAGGGTGGGGGTTGGGTAGTTTTAATTTTTAAGGGGAGGGTGGGGGATAGGGTAGGTTTGTTTTTAGGTGCAGGGGTGGGCTTCAGTGTAGATTTATTTTTATATTATGGTTGGGGTAGTTTTTTTTTAGGGGTGGGGATTAGGCGGGTCGCATGTTGGAATCACGCATTCTGTTCCACGCATGCCTTCAAAAAGAATGCCTTTACAATGATCATTGTTAAGGCATGCGTGGTAAAGGCATTTGTGGGAACAACGCAGCCGTTGTTCCAACCGTGTTGTTCAGGCATGTGTGGCTCCAGCATGCGTTGCTCCGTCATATATTCACCTGCTAGTACTATAAAGGATTAGTGCTCTCTTACCTGAAGGAAAAGTACTTAGCCTTGTCTAGTACTTTTACAGAAGTATGAAGACATAAGGCAGGTCAGAGTAAGAAGTTCAAGAGGAGTCAGAATCGTAGCTCATGAAGGGAGACACTGGAAGTGTCGCAGTAGTCAGGATCATGGCATCATCAGGAAGGCTTGGAGGACTAGAGCACTGAAAGATTCCAGGCAAATGAGGAGATGAGAACAGGGAGGAGGCTTGTGCAGGTCTAAGTGCTGAATGTCCAAGAGACTCAGAAGATGAGTGCAGGGACGAAGCTTGCGCTAGGCTAGAAAGCAGGAAGATCTAGGCAACTCAGGAGGTGAGTGCAGGGATGTTGCTCGTGTAGGAGGGGTACAGGTAAGGGTATTAGGCCAAGCACTGATGCAGGTTCAGAGGGGGTAGTCATACTGGAATTCAAGAGTGTTCCAGAAAGGCACATGTCCCACATGGCAGCGTGGAATGTTCTAATGAACCTGGGGATTAAACTAAACTAAACTAGCAAGTAGCAGGTGTAAACAGTAATTAACAATAATAAATTGTACAACGGAGCCCCAAGGGCATGATGGTACTATCCAACGGTTCACAGTGGCAACATGACAATCCTAAATGTGATGGAGATGTGACACAAAGGGGCATATTTATACTCTGTTTGCGCTGAATTTTGACACACAATCAGCGCAAACTGTGCACCATATTTAAACTTTGACGTCCGAGCCCGTGAACGCCAAAATTCCGCCGTGTGCGTCAATTTCTGGATGCGGGAAACCGCCTTGCGTTAATGACATGCAAGGTAGGCGTCCCCATCCAAAAAATTACTTAAACTCCTGTGTGGCTTATTTATGCTACCGCTCAAAAATGACGCGCGGCCGGGAGGCGGAGACGGAATTGACGCACAGCCCAATTTGCGTAAAAAAATAATGCCTGGGTCAGGGCATGCGTTAAAATGGGGCAAACACACCTGTACTTAATGAAAACACACAGAAGCAACAGCAGAGCTCCACAAGGAAGACATGGAGGTGCTTTTCATGCAGCAAGCACGCAGACGCACAGCACAGGACCAACAACAGCAGCTTCCACAACACCAGCAGGGACCCCAAAGGCAACGCAGAAGGCAGGAGAGGATATTCCGCACCAGGACAACCCTTCTGGGACACAGCCAACAAGACATCATTCAGAGGTACAGGCTCAACTGGCAAGCCATTCAATAGCTGCTGCGCAACACTGAGCCACAGTTGGCACCCAGCTTCCAGACACCCCACACCATTCCACCAGAAAACAAGCTGCTAGCTGTACTCCACATGTTGGCAAGTGGCTCCTTTCAAACCACTGGTGCCCTGGTTGCTGGGATCTCACAGCCATCATTCTTTGCCTTCCTAACCAAGGTACTGGATCATCTCCCTCACACCCGCAACATCAGCTTCCCCAACACACAGCAGAAGCAGCAGGAGACAAAACAGGGGTTTTACCAAATTAATGGCTTCCCACACGTCCTTGGTGCCATTGACTGCACACATGTACGCATTGTGCCACCTGCTGCAACCGAACATCTATACCGCAACAGGAAGCACACACACTCCATCAATGTGCAGGCCATTGTCGATCACCAGGGTTTGATAACCAACATCGTGGCAAAGTATCCTGGGATTGTACATGATTCATTCATCTTCCGTCACTGCACCATCAATCAACACTTCCAGGATGGACGATATGGAAATGGCCTACTTGTTGGTAAGTACAGAAACCCAGTTATATACACACAGCACAGCAACCCTCTTGGACACACAACACATACACCACGACATCGACACGTGGACAGGAGGACAATGAGGTTGTGACACCGCTAGGCATGTTTGATATCCTCACCCAATGGGATACACACCTATGGACAAATGACAGTTCCAAATAACAGCAGATGCCACTCCACAGACACAAGGGGACAATTTAAAACAACACAATGACAAAGGCATGGCCCAAACTGGCAGTACAATTTGGAAGATTAATCTTTCAATATCACATCAAGAACACTCAATCAAACACCCATCCAACCAATAAGTACTGTGTAAGGGGTGTGTAATGTGTTTCGCTGCAGGTCAAACACCATGACATACATAGCATGATGATGACTACAATGAAGGTCACATGCAATCATTGAGGCTGTACAAATATCTCACATCACTCCTGCTCTCACATTGCCCACTACCAATAAGCAAATGGACTGTGTGAAGAATACATATTGATGGGACAATATTGAAAGTGCACATTCCTAAACATACGCATTGCGACAAATTAACACACACACACAACAGATGCACAGGCACACAGACCTTCTGAAACTCAAAATGACAACCTCACAACCAAGTTAGCCATCTGAACTAGAACATGTTCAGTAGTATAGGTACACGTTACAACCTGAGTCGACTTGGCAAAGGGCAGAGAAATAGGTCTGCAGTAAACTTGTCACACATGTGAAATTAGTGCATTGTCAATTGTCAACACGTCAGTGCTGAAAATGTACGGAGATGTGTTGTACATTGTCACCTTGCCAAATCTAAGGGTCTCACTGATGTTTAAATAATTCTATTGCATGTGTGAAATTGGATGGAATCTCCAGGGTATATAGATGCAACTGTGTTACCACCACTGTGGAACTGAATCTGTGTATGGAAGTATCATCTTACCCCCATTTAAGACACAGGGACACCTCTTTCACATGACACAATGCAAGGGAGTACACACTGTACTGCAACTCTACAAAAATACTGCTGACATCCGGTCAACAGCCAAACACCTGTTCAGATAAGGAAACAACCCAATGCTGATGGTACATCCTAGAAGCCTAGGATTCCACACAATAACACAAACACTGATGAGTCACAGACAACACAAGAGAACAACTGCCATGCAAAGTAATAATGATGGTGCAAGGTACATCAACATGTTCTCACTCATTTTCTGTTTCAGCTGATCAGGGGTATGGGATCCAGCCATGGATCATGACCCCATTTGCAAACCCAAGCACTGCAGCAGAGCGTGCCTATAATGAGGCACATAGGAGGTCACGCACCATAGTCGAGAGGACCTTTGGCATCCTGAAGTCAAGATTCAGGTGCCTTGACATCACCAGAGGCAGCCTCCTATACTCACCAGAAATGGTGTGCAAAATAATTTTGACCTGTGTCATCCTGAACAACATATGTGTAAGAAGGAACATTCCCCTATATGAACCCGACCCACAAATGCCTGATGAGGATGAAGAGGAGGATGCTGTCCATCAACATGAGGGGGACCCTCCAAACATAGCTGCAGGATTGCATCGGAGGCAACATATTGTCCAAAATTTCTTTTAACTCTACTCATCCATCACCACTGTCTTACCATATGTCAAAAAACACCTATACTATTCACTATATCATGGTCTGGATAATCATTTTTGCATAACAGTATCTCTAATTATCAGAATCAGAGAGTAGCCTCATGGAGCATTGCTGAAATACAGATTAGGACACAGAAAAACCCAAATCTATTTTGATGCGTGTGAATGTACAGCCAAATTCACACACACTGTAAATGACTTATAGCCTATACATTTCACATTTGAAGGGCAATAGCAGAGGACCATACCTATTTCACACATACATGTTGGCAATATGGTTCATCGCAGCATATGGCACACAAAGACACCATCAGTCAATAAAGGAAAAAAATGCCTCATACATGAGGCACTGGATGTGCTGTTGCATTGGTGACAAGAAGGTATGACCAGACCCTTGACAGCAATAAGTCTTACATCACCTATCTTTGCAAGGACTATGTGTGACAAGATTTCCATATCAGCAGCAAATTGATAGCACAAGTGCCCCAAGTATGACTAGCATTGCTCACAAGAAATCCTCTACACATGGCAGCCAATGTCCTAAGTCCGGCCTCGTCCATGCTCCCTGTCTCAGTCCACCCTTCGTCATAGGTCCCTGGAATGGGAATATGTGTACCCAGATAACCCCCCTCTACACACACCCAGACTCACAATGGGAATCCAGTGTGCTTCCCTCTTTAGTATGGTATGCCATAGTCATTGTACTTCTGTCTGCATGGACGTCAGGTTAAATAATGCACTGCCTTGTAGTCTGTAGGACCTGTAATCACCTGTACATTGCTTCCCATGTGAAAGGTACTGTTGGCCCTTTGAACTTGAATCTCACCTATAGGACTTGTGAGAGACTGAAGCTGCACACACCTGTGAGCACCTCCATGGAGATCAGCCATTTGAACATGCACTGCCCTTGCAGCTGCCTGGAACAGCATAGAAGCTGCCATTTTATCTATAACACTGTTATGCATTGCCGTAAAAATCAACTGTGTAACACAGCCCTTGGGTTAATGTGTTACGTTCCAACACACAGGAGAAACACAGTTTTCAGTTTCCACAGTGTTCTTCCACCTTTGACCAGTCTGAGTCTGGCCACTGTGTATTTGCCTTGTTAAATTTTTGGATCCTGATTGACCCTACATCCTGTTAGCCTGACTGGTTCCTGTCTTTGCGTTACCCTAAAGGTTCCTTGTGGCTACATTTGTATCATAGTTGCTTTCCCAGCCCTCACTTTCCTCCTTGCGTATTGTGTCAGGTGGGTCTACAATGCATACTCAAATACATTGTATAGCATAATCAGTTTATTTATCATACCATGGGGGAACTTGTCTCCAAATAGCTGAATCATGGCCCATCCCTTGTCTGGGTTTCATGTATGCATGAGTGACAAATAGTGGCAGTGCACCATGGCTGTATGCATGGATTGGGTATGGTGCCTCCAGCACAACAAACAGCGTCAGATAATGTGCATGAAAAGTCAACACATGTTAGGACCCTGACAGTCCACATGCTGATTCACATTGCCCCCAACATATTGATGGGGTTTTCGTGGTGAATAGCTGTGAGATTAATCAGCACAGAGGCACTAATGGTCCCAGATGCAGTCTGAATTTTAGAGGCCAACCTATGTACAAATGTTGTGAGGACACCTGCCGGTATAAGAATCCTGAGACATTAACTGTCAACACCAGGGCAGTGCGCGCTCTATTGGCGACTAGAATGCAAAAACCCAGCAATCTCAAAACAACGTAATTTATGCATTGTGCTGATATGTTGTTGTTTAACCTTTTGCATTGCAGAGTTCAATCCTGAAGACTTATTTTTAATGTGCTTACAAATGCTGTTCATTTGCAATGTATTGCTGCAGGCTTTCAGAGTGGGTTAGGGTGTGGTCCCTTTCCAGGGCTTTCTAGAGACTTTCCCTGCAACATGCCTGGGTGTCGTTGTGGGCTGGGCCAAGACACTATAAAAAGGAACCAGCCCAGCTCCAAGTGCTCACTATTCAGAGGTCCCGGTGCAGAGCAGCAGCTACTTTCTGAGCTCCTGTCCCGGTGGCCTATTTGTTCTTCCAGACATCTGACTTTCATTCTTCATTTGGAGATCCTTGTTCTGGGCGGTAAGACGGTGGTTGGGCTGGCCTCCCGACGCCATTATCGAGAACTCTCATGTTCTTGGGCCTAATTCTTTTATGAATTGACAAGAGTACTTTGCGCGTGTGAAATATGCGCTTGAGTGTTTGTGACATTTGCAGGGTGACTTGCGAATCGGCAAGACGCGCGATTCGTTTCATGATAATTTAATCTTGTTATTCATTGCACGCTACAATTTCTTGACAGTTGCATGGTGGCTTAAGAATTGGCAAGACGCACAATTCGTTTTATGGTGTTTTAACTTTGTTGTTCATTGCGCGCTACCATTTCTTGACATTTACATGGTGGCTTAGGAATTGGCAAAAGACGGGCGATTCGTTTCATTGTACTTTGATCTTGTTATTCATTGTGAGCTGTAATTTCTTGGCATTTACATCGTGGTTTACGAATCGGCAAGACGCGAGATTCGTTTAATGATGATTTGACTTGATATTCGTTGCGTACTACCGTTTGTTGGCTTTTTACATGGTGACACTCGAATCAGCAAGATGCACGATTCTCTCCTCGAGTTTAATTCATGTTGTTTATTGTATGCCACTATTCTAAGATATTTATCATGTAATATTCGAGTTGACAAGTTATGTGATTTGTTTTTCCTGAATCCATATTGTGTTATTCACGGTGCACAATCCTTTTATGGTGTTTACTATATATATATAGATATATATATATATACACACATATATATATATATATATATAAATCTACAATATGCGCAATTTGTGTTGAAACATTTTAAGAGTACACAGAAGATCAGAGTGTCTAGATGCAATATTGTATGGTCCTAGTCTGCATTCTCAAAAAAAGGATTTATATGACTGGTTTAAAATTTAGTCAGAATGTTTTTCTGATTCTCATGTAAAGGAAAGTACTTGAATAAGAAAGTTTTCATTTAATCCATCTTGATTCCCTTTCAGGTATCCGGCCATCTTGAAATTTAGTAATTTTAAACTTAATTCTTAGATTGTTCATGTTTTCAGAATGACTATGCTTAGAGTCATAGTCTAGTATTGATTTCAGGAGATATAATTTTCATATTATGTGTTCTAACCTTTTTCTTACTACAGGTCTCCTTCCCAGCTGTTTCCCTTCCTAATCCCCTCTTCCCCTCTTGAACTCTCTTAGCCTCTGTGATTTATCTATCTGAGTCTTAGAGCTGTTCAGTGGTGGACGTGTTGTGAACATGCGCAGACCCCGAGGATCTGGTGACTCTGACACAATAGTGAGCCCACAAATTATTATCCTCCTGGTTTGTGTATGTTCTCAGCATGGCCATGCTGGACGAGTTAGTCAAGGCTATCACCCAGCTCCAGGCAGAGGTGGTATCTTCCAAAGAATTGACAACTAGCTTAGCTGAGAGAGTGAGTCAGTTGCAAGATAAGGTAGAGAAGAAAGAACAAAGTCCCACAGGTGTGTCCTGGCCAGGTACTTCTTCTCATGCTTCTGGAAGTAATACGACAAACATTTCCTTAAATGTTCCTACCGCAATTCCTTTAGCTCCCCCAGAACGTTTCTCAGATGACCCTTTGAAAGCGCAATCTTTCCTGGTTCAAGTGGAACTACACTTCACCTGCAGACCACATACTTTCCCCGATGCCCAGTCCAAAGTAGCTTTCTTGTTATCATATTTGGCTGGGGATGCAGCTACTTGGGCAATTCCTCTTGTGCGTAAAAATAGTCCCTTGTTGTACAACTGGAGAACTTTTGTTTGTGAGTTTGAGAGAGTTTTTGATCGTAGAACTGTAACACAGTCAGCAGATCGTGAATTATTAGTCCTAGTGACCTAGTGTCGTATTTAGCCAACTTTAACCGGCTGGTTGCTGAGACATCCTGGCCTGATGAAAAACAAGAGCAACTAAAAGATATCTTAGTGCAAATCGACCCACAACCTACAGACTGTCAAGAATTATTAAACCTTGTCTTGAGGCTTAATGATTGTTTGGCTGAACGTAAAGGAACGCGCAACAAGATTGAAAAATATTCATGCCGTGTTCATGATAACAGAGACTCAATAAATCCGAAAGAGAGAACGCCGGAACCGATGGAAATTGGAACCATCAGAAGACCTTTGACCAAAGATGAAAAGGACCTACGGAGAAAAAATGGACAATGTCTTTATTGTGGGCGGAAGGGTAATTTTGCCAAAGATTGTCCAATCAAACCAAAGAACAAGCAAGGTCCAGTTCAGAAGGTAGCAGCCAATGCACCAGTCGAGTTGGAAAACTAAAACACCCAAGATGCAGAGAAGGGTTGCTCTTGGGTGTTACCGTGGACCTTTCACAATCTAGACATCTTAAACTGGAAATAAGAGTTCAGGTCAAGAAAAAGATCTATTTCAATAAAGCTCTAGTCGATTCTGGGGCTACTGGGAACTTTGTTGATGTCCAATTGGTTTGTGCATGGGGGATCCCATGTATTGAAAAGAAGGCCCCAGAAATCATCCAGGCAGTCGATGGAAAACTCTTGACTGGAGGTCCAGTAACTCTTCAGACTATCCCCTTGTCGATGATTTGTGAAGATAAGAATAAAAGAAAGAAACATAAAGAGAAAATCATTCTTGACGTGATCCATGCTCCCCAATATAGGATTATCCTCGGCTTGCCATGGTTAACTCATCACAATCCAGAGATCAATTGGGCAGAACAAAAAATTGTGTTCTCATCTGTGCTATGTAACGAACAATGTCTCCAAAAGATTCAAGTACCAAAAGTTTGTAACTCTTACATAGCTACTGCCACGGAGAAAGAAATTCAGCTGCCCAAACAGTATTCATCTTACAAAGATGTATTTGATGAGAAAGGAGCAGAGACTCTACCTCCTCATAGATCTTATGACTGTCAAATTGATCTAGTCCCAGGTGCGATACTTCCCAACTGTTGTGTATATGCCCTGTCAGAACATGAAAATCAACATTTACGAAAATACCTAGATCAATTTTTGGAAAATGGCTTCATTCGCCACTCTAAGTCTCCTGCAGCTTCGCCTTTGTTTTTTGTTCCAAGAGCTAATGGAGAACTTCGAGCTTGCATCGACTATAGGGGTTTGAACAAAGTCACCATCAAGAATAAATATCCTTTACCTCTAATTCCGGTATTATTGGAACAAGTAAAGAGAGCAAAAATCTACACGAAGCTTGACCTTCGAGGTGCTTATCATTTGGTCAGAATGAGAGAGGGCGATGAATGGAAAACAGCGTTCAAGACAAGATATGGCCTTTTTGAATACGCTGTCATGCCTTTTGGTCTGTGTAATGCTCCAGCAGCATTTCAATTTTTCTTGAATGACGTTTTTAGAGAGTACCTCAACATATTTGCCATAGTCTACATTGATGACATTTTGATCTACTCTGACAATGAAAACGAACATGTCCAAAATGTCAAGAAAATTCTTTCAGCCCTTCGAAAGCACCATTTATATTGCAAACTAACCAAGTGTGAGTTTTATGTTACCACAGTTGAGTTTTTAGGGGTTATTCTTACCTCTCAAGGTATGGTGATGGCAGAAAAGAAAGTAAAAGCCGTATCTGATTGGCCCACCCCAAAGACTGTTCATGATGTACAATGTTTTCTGGGGTTTGCAAATTTTTACTGGAGATTCATAAATCATTTCTCCCAGACAGTGGCTCCAATCACTAAGCTACTAAGAAAGAAAGAAAAGTTTGTATGGTCCCCAGAAGCTGATCAAGCCTTCTCGACTTTGAAGAAAGCTTTCTCCACTGCCCCAGTCTTGACTCATCCTGATGCGAATCGACCTTTCATAGTGGAAGCTGATGCTTCAGATGTAGTACTAGGAGCCATCTTATCACAACCAAATAAAGACACTGGTCAACTTCATCCTGTAGCTTATATGTCTCGGAAGTTGAACAAAGCCGAACAGAACTATGTAATTGCTGAAAAAGAGCTTCTGGCGATTCGTGACGCCTTTAAAGAATGGAGACATCATTTGTTGGGTGCCAAATACACTGTCACAGTATATACTGATCATCGTAATCTTCAATTCATGAGTTCCGCCAGACTTTTGCGCCCTCAGCAATTACGCTGGATGCTGTTTTTTGCCGAATTAAATTTTTTAGTAACCTTCCGGCCTGGTAAAGATAATTGCAAAGCTGACGCCTTGTCCCGTCAAGAGTCTACCACGTTGCCTACATTTCAAGCCTCCAGAGTTATCATTGCTCCTGACAAGGTTCTATGTATCATAAAAACTGAAGATTTCTTTGAAGAAATTCGCAACTCTTTCACTGTTGAAAAATGGCAAACATGGGCCCAAGCAGATCCCAAAAGGTCAATCAAGCAAGGACTACCCTTTCATGGCACTCGTTTGTTCGTACCCACTACCAAACTTCGCAAGATAGTGTTTCATTGATTGTATGTTATACCGAAGGCAGGTCACCCAGGTATTCCTAAAACTCTTGAACTTATCCAACGCTATTTTTGGTGGCCTACCCTAACAAAAGATGTAAAAGCAATGGTAAACAACTGCGAAGTTTGTGCTTGCATTAAAACAAGTCATTCAAAATCAAAAGGGTTGTTACATCCACTTCCAACCCCAAGTCGTCCATGGGAGCACATTTCTTTATACTTTATTACCGGTCTGCCAGTGGTTCAACAGCATTCAGTAATTCTGGTGGTAGTAGATAGTCTCACGAAATATGGACATTTCATTGCCTGTAAAAAATTGCCCACTTCTAGTCAACTGGCAACTATTTTACTGAACAGAGTGGTTCGTTATCATGGACTGCCAAAAGTTATCCTCTCCGATCGGGGGTCGCAATTTGCCTCCAATTTCTGGAAGACATGGTGTAAAACACTCCAAGTGACATCTACGCTATCTACTAGTCACCATCCTCAAACAGATGGTCAAACGGAGAGACTAAATCAGACTTTGAAACAATACCTACGGGCCTACGCCGAAAAGGCACTTAATTCTTGGACATCTATGCTCTGGTTAGCTGAGTTAGCTTACAATAACTCATTCCACACTACTATTGGCGTTACACCCTTTTTTGGTTTATTTGGCTATCATCCTGACACCCTGCCCATCACAATTCCTCAAGAAAGTTCTCTTACTCCAGCTGTGTCAGAAACCATTCAGCATTTGCATCAAACCCAGAAACTGATTCAACAGTATTTAGAAAAAGCCAAACAAAAATACAAAAGGAATTATGACAAGAAACATTGTGAGGGACCGCAATATCAACCAGGTGACAAAGTGCGGCTTTCCACAAAACATATAGACTTTAAGAAGAAGGACATGTTTAATCCCAAATTTATAGGTCCTTACATAGTCCTTCAGCAAATCAATCCGGTAACCTACAAACTACAATTGCCCAGATCCTTACGGATTCATCCAGTGTTCCACACTTCCCTATTGAAAAGGGCAGTCCAAAAGGTCCACCCTCATCCAGCTCCTGTTCTAGGACAGGGAGAAGAAGAATATGAAGTTAAGAAAGTGTTGGATTCTAAACTACAAGGGCGTAATCTATGGTACTTAATCTCATGGAAAGGTTATGGTCCTGAAAGTAACTCATGGGTTTCCGCATCTGATGTTCATGCTCCACTACTTGTGAGACGCTTTCATCGTCTTAATCCAGGCAAACCAGGCCCTAGAGCACGTTTGGGAGAGGGGAGTACTGTCAACACCAGGGCAGTGCGCGCTCTATTGGCGACTAGAATGCAAAAACCCAGCACGCTCAAAACAACGTAATTTATGCATTGTGCTGATATGTTGTTGTTTAACCTTTTGCATTGCAGAGTTCAATCCTGAAGACTTATTTTTAATGTGCTTACAAATGCTGTTCATTTGCAATGTATTGCTGCAGGCTTTCAGAGTGTGTTAGGGTGTGGTCCCTTTCCAGAGCTTTCTAGAGACTTTCCCTGCAACATGCCTGGGTGTGGTTGTGGGCTGGGCCAAGACTCTATAAAAAGGAGCCAGCCCAGCTCCAAGTGCTCACTATTCAGAAGTTCGGTGCAGATCAGCAGCTACTTTCTGAGCTCCTGTCCCGGTGGCCTATTTGATCTTCCAGACATCTGACTTTCATTCTTCATTTGGAGATCCTTGTTCTGGGCGGTAAGACGGTGGTTGGGCTGGCCTCCCGACACCGTTATCGAGAACTCTCATGTTCTTGGGCCTAATTCTTTTATGATTTGACAGAGTACTTTGCACGTGTGAAATATGCGCTTGAGTGTTTGTGACATTTGCAGGGTGACTTGCGAATCGGCAAGACGTGCAATTCGTTTCATGATAATTTAATCTTGTTATTCATTGCGCTACCATTTCTTGACAGTTGCATGGTGGCTTAAGAATTGGCAAAAGACGGGCGATTCGTTTCATTGTACTTTGATCTTGTTATTCATTGTGAGCTGTTATTTTTTGGCATTTACATCGTGGTTTACGAATCGGCAAGACGCGAGATTCATTTAATGATGATTTGACTTTGATATTCGTTGCGTACTACCATTTCCTGGCTTTTTACATGGTGACACTCAAATCGGCAAGACGCACGATTCTCTCCTCGAGTTTAATTCATGTTGTTCTAGATATTTATCATGTAATATTCAAGTTGACAAGTTATGTGATTTGTTTTTCCTGAATCCATATTGTGTTATTCATGGTGCACAATCCTTTTATGGTGTTTACTATATATATATATATATATATAAATCTACCATATGCGCAATTTGTGTTGAAACATTTTAAGAGTACATAGAAGATCAAAGTGTCTAGATGCAATATTGTATGGTCCTAGTATGCATTCTCAAAAAAAGGATTCATATGGCTGGTTTAAAATTTATTCAAAATGTTTTTCTGATTCTCATGTAAAGGAAAGTACTTGAATAAGAAAGTTTTCATTTAATCCATCTTGATTCCCTTAAAGGTATCCGGCCATCTTGAAACTTAGTCATTTTAAACTTAATTCTTAGATTGTTCATGTTTTTAGAATGACTATGCTTAGAGTCATAGTTTAGTATTGATTTCAAGAGATATAATTTTCATATTATGTGTTCTAACCTTTTTCTGACTACAGGTCTCCTTCCCGGCTGTGTCCCTTCCTAATCCCCTCTTCCCCTCTTGAACTCTCTTAGCCTCTCTGATTTATCTATCAGAGTCTTGGAGCTGTTCAGTGGTGGACGTGTTGGGAACGTGCGCAGACCCCGAGGATCTGGTGACTCTGGCATTAACTTTGTCAGCACACCAAGGTTGCCCTGTTGACAGTCTCATTACACGTCTGCAGGGACAGAGCTGGACTATCCCAATGTGTGTTCTCAATTCCTCATTGGCTTTCCTTCAATTGATCTGTGAAGGATACTTTGTAGATGCAGGAAATGGCTCCACAGACTCATGAGTAGACCTGCACATAACTGTGACAACATAGACCCCAATAATGATACAGGCTAAACATTGGCCCACACACATGAATCAGACACCTCTGTGCATTTTACCACTGGAAATATGTGAACACATGCTGCTTGGTCTGCTGGTCCTCCACTGCCACAGGAGAGACATGACTCATTTATATGACTCCAACTGTGGCGTAACATTACATTTGTGTATTATATTTGGGACTCTGTGTCACAAACACGGTACCCACATAGCATTATTCCATGCCTGACTCATGGTGGGTAAACAAACAAGTGCCCAGGAAGTAGTATCCATCATTCCATGACATGTGATGGCTAAGTTTTGGAACATTGCCATGAACAACAGTCTGCTATCTATCCTGTGCATGCTTTGTCATCGGTGGTGCTTATGTTCCAAAAAACCTAGGAAGTGCACACAGCAGTTGTTGCTACGTGTATGACTAACACATGTCCTCTCTCATTTCCACACTAAATAGCATCTGAGGGTTGGACACATTGACTCCACATGCATACAAGCAGATTTGCTAAAATGCATCTTGTGATGGTCACACAGTGGGACAACAACAATAGTAGTAGCCAAATCACACACATTGACCCATAGGCATTGAGTTACTGTGTTGAGTTGTGTCGCCTTACTATCCTCTCTTGACGCAAAAAATGCCCAAACTGGGTAATACCTATTTGTATCCCAAATGTTTGGCCATCTATTGCATCAGTGAAGAGTGCAAATCCGGTACAAGTAGAGGATCATGGTCCGCAGTAGTATGATCTATCAAATGTGCCCATACGCCGTAATGCCCAGGGTGGGTGCAATCAGCCTATCTCTGTATTGTCACAACTGTCATGTACTATTACAAATGAGAAATTACCCAAACCCAGTTAAAGAGAGAAATGTTGACACATAAGTGTCAAAAAAGACACACATGCGGCAAAAAATTATGAATATGCGTCGAAATATGACGCACATTGCTATGAAACATCCATTGGCCGTGAGCGGTAATTCCCACACTGTACCCTCTGAAATTGGTTAAGTATGAAACATATTTCAAAATAGGGTTGGGGGTTATTTCTAAGCATGTGCGTAAAAACAAAATGACGCACAGACAGTAAGCGTCATAATATTTAGATGCTTAACAATAAAAACGCACCGCATTTGAGGCAGGAAGTGATGTAATAGGATATCCTGTTTACAGAATTGGTACAGTGGGTGTACTTTCACTTTCACTTTGCAGTCTGTGATATTTCCTAACTGTGTGGCTGTGTTTAGACTTGTCTCTCTGTGCATTTTGTGAATTTGTCTCCAGTGTGGTCTTTAAATTGTCTTTTTGTGTTTCATAGCTGTCTGTGGTATCCTGTGTTAGTATTTTTTTGGTCATTTGTGGTGTCAACATTTGTCTTTGTTGTGTTGGGAGTCTGTTGTGGGTAGTGTTAGTTTGGGGATAGTTGGGCTGTGTTCTTAGTTATTTTGCATTTCCCTGTCCTACTTTCCCTCTATTCTCCTCTGTACCCCTTTATTCCTTTTTTTTGGTGCAAGCATGTTGGGTAGGCCTCGTCTTGGAAGGATGGGAGAGGAGGAGCTGGGTGGCTTTATTTGGCTGGTGTGCCACTTCCTACCCTTAATGAAAGAGGCAGGTAGTCGTGTGATGCAGGGCTATCACACAGAGGCAAGGAGGCTCCAGTGGGCAAAGGTGTTGTACCATCTCAAGAGAATCTATAACACACCGCGCAATGACCACCAGCTGAAGCACCGCTGGGCTGACCTTGTTGTCAGGGAGCAAGACCTGCTGGACCACCTGGGGATTGTGATTGGTGGCCCTGTTGGTGAGTACAAATCAGAGTAATGTGCACATTTAAATGCTCTGTAGTGACAGTAGCTGATTTGTTCATATGCCGCAGGCAATGTTTTTGAACATGTGGAATGCTAGTTAAACATACAGGGCCATATTTCCTCTTTATTAGCACCACATTTGTATCATGTTTTGAAGCAAGAGCAGTGCAAACTTACAAAATACAACTGTATTTTGTAAGTTTGCGGCACCTCTGTGTCAAAAAGCAGCACAAATGCGGTGCAAAAAATGTATAAATATGGGCCACAGTTGCCTGTGAGATATACAATATTTCCTACACATTACCATCATTTGTTGACACAACAGCTAGACTAACTTTCAAAACACAACAGGAGCCTTTAAATTAGTGCTGGCTTCACCTCAATTGATGATGCCAATGTGGCTCTAACATATGTTTCATGCATGGTTTGTGAGTGTATCAGGAAACACATGTTTTAAATCCAGATTTTTACAAGTAATAGAGTGTTCCTCAATGTTCTGTGATACAAATCTGAACTGGATTCTGATACACACATAACAAGTTCTAGCTGACCTCAGGTAACATCTTAGACTGATATTTGGAGTTTGTAGTGCCACATTTAAATTAGGGATGAATGGCAAAAGATATGCACACGGGTTCATATCTCTATGGTTGGTGCAACGTACCATAGCTGTGGCACATCAAATGAAAGAAATGATACAAATTGAGGGCTAACAACTGTCCCTGGCCCTCTGCACATTGTCCCTGTGTGTCTTAAATTGGTCTTAGTCACAATGTCTGGGTGACTGGTATTGCAGTTCTCCCAGAAAGTGGCTTGGCATGTCTCTCATGGATACACATGATGAGAGGAATACACTCCATGAATTAGTCTGCTAACTAATGAAGGAGCATGTTTGCCGCCACATGATAGTTAGGGCCACTGCATGTGTGCAGATATGTGTGTCTCACTCACTGGAGTCCCCGGGTCTGTACATGTTTGCAGTGGCATGGAGGATGCAGTATTATCATGTCTGAGAGGCTTGACTTTCTGAGTTAATATTACACATAGTATTTGTATTTGGAAGTGTTGTACAGTGCACAGACATTGAGCACATCTCTCCCTTCCATGCCTTACAGGTGGACCTGCACCCTACACTATCGGAGAGGTGGCTCAATTTGCGGACCCAGACATCTCCAGTAAGTGTTGATATTTCTGTTCTGTGTTGTGTTTGCTGATGATGTGTGATTGACTCCTGTGTTGGACACATAGCAATGTGTGATGCGCTGGTCAATGATCGTTTTTTTTCCTTGAGTGGAGTATCATTTTTTCCCCATCTTTGAGTTGGCCATTCATTAGCGTATTGTCAAAATTTGGGACTGTAGGTCAGTCCTGTAGGCACAGCAATGTGAATAGGGATGAGTTATGTGGATAAAACATAAAATCTGAAAATGGAGCAGTGGACCATATTAGTGATTTAGTCAGCAAGTCAGACACTGATTCTCCCAGAATAGGGATGCCAAAGTCTTACCCACAGACTTCAGCTTCCCTATTCACTAATGAACATGTTTGACTGTATGTTTAACTTCCTAGCAGCATGTAGCTCCACATGTTGTGCTACGAGTATGAGGCACTTGAGTACAATGGCCTAGGTGTGCATGCAGCTCATGGCCAGAGGGGTGCTTGCATCTATCTGTTTGTTGTAAGTCATGGCTTACTGGTAGGAAATGATGTAGACAATGGTCTGCATTTCCAAAGATAAGTGTTGATGGGATTGTCCAAGGTTTGGGTGTATCCTAGTTGGACTTCCTCCTTACCTGTGGTGTGCTGGCCAAACCCATGTACAGCTGCTCTCCAAAGCTTGTTGCTTGCCCACCCCCCCCCCCCCCCGGCACAGGCATAGGGTTGTGAATAGTGTGCCTAGGACTGATGATCCAAGTTTAGTACACAGACATGTAAATCTGTAAATCACTTGTCCAAACCTAGGATACCCACTCCTGATTAGCAACTGCATTCTATCCTGGCAATTCCATTTACAACTCGCAGATCTTGTGGCCCTAGATTGTCATCAAGAACATAGTAATTTGTTGTCCTGTCAGTGGTGGAGGATTTGCAGCATAATTTTTACCTGACAAATGGCTGAACAATGATGCCAAAGTAAATCCAGTTGTTACCCATCTTTTAGGGTTTTGCTGTGCTGTTTGATGATAGGACATGTGTAGGCTGGCTTGGCATGTACTGCCTCAGGGACAATCAGTGATCTGTATGATGATATGGGCTGTTTCAGGTACATTAGATGCATTGTCTGATTTACTTCTGGAGCCATTTCACACAATGAAGTACCTAATGTTTGGTTTTCTATTTGTCTTAACAGCTGCCAATATGATTCCCATCCAGATTCAAGAGTTTCAGCGCAGGGTGATGCGTTACCGCCACATTCTAGATGTGGAGTCTGGGTTCTGCAACATGGCAAGGCGTTATCGTCATGAAAGAGCCTCCGGAGTGTGGAGGCCATTTTCCCAAGGGGGCCCTTCCATGTCCACCAAAGCCACCACCACCAGCACCACCACTACCACCCAGGTGGCACCAACATTAGCATGCTCCTTTGCTGGACCATCAACATCCACAGCTCCAGGACCTGTCACAGCACCATTTGCACCTCCTCCTACAGGCATGGCACCAACAAGGGCCCATACTTCCTCCACTGGCACCCAGACCACCCCTGCTGCAGTCATAGACCCTGCAGCTTTTCACCAGATGCAACGGAACTTGGACCATGTGTTCCAGAAAATGACCAGGCTGCAGCAGGAAGTGGCAAAAGTGAATCAGAGGGTGCATGCCATCAAAAAGACCCTGCGGAGGGCCAACTTGTAGACCTTATACTCAGCCATGATTCCCTCCCCTCTCTCCTCTTTCCTGGTTCTTTAAATCAGTGGGTTTAGGGGGCATAGTGTAAGGTTAGTATAGGCTGTTAGTTTAGTTAGCAGTAGTTGGTGGGGGTATCATACTTTTTCAAACTGTTTTTTATTATGTGTGTGGGTGGGGGACGATGTTGGGGTTTTGGTGTTTTAAACAAAAACAAAATATCTCTCTCTCTCTCTCTCTATATATATATATATATATATATATATATATATATATATATATTTGTTTAGTATAAGATAGTATGTGTTTAGGTTAGTAAATGTTGTCCTCCATGTGTCCTGTCTTATAAGGGTGGTGGGGGTTTGATGTTTAGATCGTTTCATTAAATGTGATAAGTAAGTTTAGCTTAGATTAGTTAGGGACAGTTGTAGGTAATGTGTAGTTAGAGTAATTTAGGTTAGGTAAGGTGTTTCCCCTGGTTTTAGCTTCTGTTATTACTGTTTAATAAATATCTAGGTAACCCTTTACAGTATGTGTCAAATGCTTGTAGATCAGGGCCTTGGCATGAGTGAACAGTGTCTCTTTTGTATTAGCTTTTGTGTCCCATGCTGCTACCAATTCCCAACTGAGCTGTTACACTGGCAGCTACACCAAAGCTACTTAGCTAAGATTCGGCCATCCATTGCACCCACCACTCATGGTTACTATGAATCCCAAAGTGTGGTTAATTTGTGATGTATGTTTTCAATGTCACATACTTTGCTACCAGATTTGGTATTGAGGACACTGTGGTAAGTCTGCCAGCAGCTTGATATCCAAGCGAATCCTTATAAGGTGAGTGGTAGTATGCTCTCATGTAGTATGGTTATACATAACTCACACCTATCATTTGTTACAATGTTCAGCCCGGTGACTTATCTGTATGGAAACTCATACACATCCATTCATGCTGTATGGTGTGTGTTATGTTAAAATCGGGTCAAATGCCACATACGTAAGTTTTGGCCTGAAGAAAAAATTTAAGGCACTATTTTCTGGCTTAGACATCCCTTGAGGAAGCGTTATTCTGTCCAACACAGCATTACGGTGTATAGTTTCTATTTTCCTCAGAAGTAACCCTCAGGAAGGGCAGATGATGGTACAATCCAGACCACTGTGCATAGTTATCAGCCAAGATTCGTTCAAGTCAGGTGTATTGACAATCAATAATCATTGACCTGAGTTAAACATCACTGATGGCCATCACGGTTGATGTGTCACATTACACAGAGACAAAGTTGTTGTGTAAGTGCTATTTATTTGAAAGTGCTGTAGTGTTATATGTACATTGCCCATGATTGTGAGTCCATTAGTGTGACATCTACCATAGGGATCCTATACAAGTGCAAAGGGACATGTCATTGGACATGCTGGGGTTGAAGTGTCAGACAGTGCAGAGGGACAGGATTTGCCGATGAGGTAGTGAGAGACAATCACAGGGCAGGGTGACAAGATAAACAGTGGGCTAAAGGACAGTGCTTGAGTACAGTTGTTGCAAGACTGGCACGTTACAAAGCACAGGACCTTGGTAATAGGTGGCCATGTGGCAGGGACTAGTGCTACAGGGTACTCTTACGGGTGAAGGTGATCTGTTCCACGTCTTCATCTTCTGATGTGTGTGTGTAGTCTCCTCTGCCCTTGCTGGTGGTGGTTGTGAAGGGGCAACACACACCTCAGTGTTTGAAGACGTGGAGTCAGACATCCCGGTAGCTGCTAACTGTGGGGTCTTAAGGGCAGTACTGCAGCAAGGAGGAGCTGCTGGTTCTTAAGAATAGCAGCCACATCACGGTGGTAGGAAGCCAGGTTGGCCCTGAGGTGTTCAATATTGCATTCGTGCACGCGTTGACAAGATTGTTATTGTAGGTGTTGGGTCAACTCTATTACAGTTGTGCTGATTTCCTTCAACCTTTTTTCAAGTTCCTGCAAGATTGTTGTTCGACCTTGCACAGCTGCTGCCTGTTCTTCAGTTGACATCATGCACAAAAGCACCCCCTTGAGGCTTGCTGCGATAGTTTGCATCCCCACCCGCACCTCCTTGGCCAGCTCCCGCTGTACTCCAACTACAGTTCTCTGAAAGCTGGTGTCAGGGTTGTCAGAGTCCTCAGCTGTGTTGGAGCTGGCAGGTCGTACAATTGGGGTGGTGGGTGGGTCCTCTGTGATGGCTGCTACTTCTGTGTTTCTCCTTGTGACTGAAGGTGGGGTCTGGAGGGTTCCAAGGACATCTTGGAGGGTCTGCTGGCTGATGTTTGTTAGCTCGTCATCCATGTCATCAGGGTAGTCCTGGACAGGCATATCCTCAGGAGAGCCATCATCCTCCGCAATGAGATATGGTACAATTAGTGTATCTGTCTTGTGGCATTTGTAATGTGACATGCCTGCCTTCCGATTATTTTCACATTGTGATCTTGGTTCCTGTTCATTGTTCCTGTCTTTCATATTAGCATTCTCCCATGGCCTATGCCCCACCTGCATGTCACATGTATTGTGGTCAGTTTGTGGACTTGTCAGCATCACATCCTCTAGGTGTTGGTTCAGGCCAAATTGTGAATTGCCACCTTCTTGTCCTACTCAACCCTCTACTTCCATTCTCATGGTGAGGCCTTTCAATGGCTGTGGGTGTTCTGATGGCACTAGCACCACACTTAACAATCTGGAACTGCCTCACTCTCTGATCTTTCACATCTACCTATATGTTGTTGAGATCTAGCATATACTATGTATAGCATTGTTATGGCACGAAATGGATGTCAGCATTGGTAATGTCTACTGCTGATGTTAGGGAATGTGTGCTACATTGGATTGCACTGATTGTCCTAGCAGTGTTCCATTTCCTCCTCTGACTGTGCGGGTGTATCTCTGTAACCAGTTACAGGTGTCCTCCCCCTCAATGCTGTTGTCTGAGCGGTATGACCTTTGGGATGTTGCATGGTGTCATTGGAGCTATTGTGACCCAGGCACAGGGTGGACCCTGACATTTGCAGCATGGGTATGACATTAGTGCTGTGTACCTCCTAATGTTTATGACAATGGCTGATGTTTGTAGCAACTATAGACAATCACATTTGACAGGATTGGGACATTGGTATTGATTTCAGGGGATTGATAAAGCTGTCATCATGAACCCTCTAATTTGGGTGTGTTTGATCCATGGGGGCGTTACTGCCATTAGCTACTTGACCTGCACACACAGCAGAGGTGGTAGTGGCAACCGTTGTCAATGTTATATTCCACTTGCAGATATGGCCAGAGATTGTTATTTGCGACCCTAGTTAATGTAGGGAGAATACTGACTGATGTGTGACGGGCTGCCAGTTTAACGCTGTACCCAACCCTCCTGGCCTGGCTTTACCTTTCCAACATCCTTGGCATGGTAGCATACCCCATGCAAAGGTTGTAGTATTGTGCCCCAGGTTTTCTCTGTACAGCCCATGCCCCCATGCCGTGCCCCTTTAGCCATGCCACTCCCTGAATATCATGACTTCCATGCATTGTGTAGTAGGTATGTCCCCCCGGTTGAAGTTAACAATTCAGCATTTTTATTTCCCCAGGCGACTTACCCTGCATGCGTGTTGTATCCTGGTAGTCTGCGCTGTCTTGTCCTTGGATCCCTGTGACGATCTCCTCAGGGATGACGGCTGCCACCATCTCCTCCATGTGGTCCAGGGCCTCCTGCGGTGCTGGAATCTCACCTCCAGTCTGCAGTGCTGCCTTCCTGTTCCTGGCAAACTTTTCCTTTGTCCTGCACTTGCAGTCATGCCAGCAATTCTTGCACTCGATGACTGTTCTCCATATTCTGCCACACTGTTTATCTTGTCAACAGTTTGTTGCCATATTGCCTCTCTCCTACTAATTGGCAACTTTGAGGTGACAAACAGTTGGTGCTGGTGTTCCGTCACCAGAATTTCCTGCTCCTTTGCTAGCGACACTTTCTTTTTTTCTTCTTCTCCCTGTCCTGGGCCTTGTGTGCGTCCTCCTGGCTGGTTCCTGGTCTGTTGTCATCTTCCTGGGGTCTGTGCAAGCATCTGGGATCCATTTTGGCTCTCCTTAGCACATTTTGCTGTGTTTGCGCCGCTTTTTTGACACAATCGCGTAAAAAAACAGCGCATATCCGTTTTGCAACGTCGTAAACCGGATCACAGTCATTTTCGCTGTGTTAATGTTGTTTTCCTTTACGACGTGACGCATTGGTTTGAGTAAAAAAAAATTACTCACACCTGTGGTTTGCGCCGCTGTGCGTCAAATTATAAATTTGAAATCCGCACGGCACAAATAAATGGCGTTAGCCGGCGGTAATATTTTTGACGCAAAACTGCATCAATGCTGTTTTGTGTCAAATAGTATAAATATGGCCCAAAGTATCCAGGTGTGACTTCAGCTGGTCCAGGTTATCAAATTCTGTAGTGTGGTCTTGTATGTTTATCATCATGAGGGCCAAGTCCAAAAGGCATCTCACTCTTCGGGGGTGCAGTGCCAGCAGCTATTTATGTTTGACTGCCATCTCATGCCAGAAATTTTCCATGATGTGTATCATGGCTCCACTGTGCTGAAAAGGTCCTCTACTGATGGCATACGAGACATGTTATAACCACTCTGGGAAGTGTGCTGAAATTCTAAAGGCATCTTATGTCAGGTGGGTCAGAGTGCATAGACAGGTGCCAAGAAAGACCAGCATCTTGTCACCTTCCACATCCTCTGGGACCACATAGTGCTGGATATTGTTCCACCGGGCCCAGTCCCCTAAGTCTGAGATCCAGTTCGTCCACCCTCATGTACATGGAATCAAGCCGCAGATGCATTTGCAAGATGTTGGAGCTCACGGACTTAATATGAGATGTGTTGGACATTGTTGGAAAGTGGATTATTGCTAAGGGCAGGTAAGTACCTACACTTGACAATAGGCAACAACTCCTCCAGTTCAGTCCAGTCAGGGTCTCAATAAATTAATCCTGGCTCAACGCTTGGTAGCTTGGCAATGAGCTACAAGGCTTAACTTAGGAGACAAAGGCCCTCATTATGAGTTTGGCTGGAGGTGGAGTTTGGAGGCACTGCCATGGTCGTAATGTGGCGGTCAGAACACCACGACCACAGCGGTCTGACCGCCACCGTGAGTCTGGTGGTCAAAAGACCACTAGACTCATAATGAGGGCCAAAATCACAAAACAGTAATAAAATAAAACACAGGAAACAGTTTAAAAATCTAAAACCAATTTATAAAAATAGATTATATTTTTATCTTTTTATTATTTTAATTTGACCTCCAAATGACTAAAATTGGATAAGGAGAACCGGAGATATTAATTTTGAAAGAATAAATGTTTTTTAGATCATAGAACCTAACAGCTCCACTTGGTAAAATTAGTTGCACATCAACTGGGAAAAGTCACATTTTGAGGCCAACCACAATGGAGTGCTACACGGCTTCAGCAAGCGAGAGGCTTCAGTCAAAAGTTTACCTTCGGACTTAGTATTTTTTTTGCAGTCTTCTTTCACACTGGGACGAAGTCTCAGATGAAACAGACCTCCCTGGAGCCTTTCCTTGGATCCGCGTTGCAAGCGGCCTCGGTGAAGAATCCTTAATCAGGACTTATTTTGGGACCAAGTCGGAATTGAAGCCGACCTCCCTGGATCCCTCATTAGATACCTGCACAGGAGGCCTCAGTGAAGATTCTATGTTCGGACTTAGTCTCTTTTTCAGGATGGAATCCTTCATCCCAGACCAAGTTGAAATTCAAGCCAACCACCTTTGAGTCCTCCTCATACCCTTTGCGCAGGACCGTCGTCGGACTGCCTTTAAACGAGCCCCCGTTGTGTTCCTGTGAGTCTTGCACTTCGAGCTTTTCAGCAGGACGAACCTGCAAGTCAGGCCAGGTCACGGTCAACGTAAGCCGGCTTGACTCTCGACATCAGGTCAGTCTACTGATGGAGCTTTATTGCAAAAGTTTTCCAATCTTTTCCAAACATCTGGATCTTCTTCCAGAAGGTCTTTGAAGATCCTTTAGGAGTACACAACTCACCCCAAGGTTCCCGAAGCTCTGAGTTGCTCCTTGAGGGTTAGGACTCCAAATCCCAGAATGCACCTGGTTCAAGTCCAAAAATTACCACTAGCCACTGGTCAGCTGGTCAGTTTCTTCAAGGCTTGATGCAGAGACTCTGTTCAGCTGTTTTCTACCTGTAGCAAATAGGGAGTCTCTTCTTGAAGTAGTTGAAGATAGACAAAGTCCTTTGTGTGGTGAAGCCCAAGTATGCAGCTGGTGCAGTCTTTCAGAGTGCAGTGTCCAGGTGCAGGTCAGTGGTCCAGCAGGGCAGTCCTTCTTCTTCTGGTCTTGTTCCTTGTAGGGATCTGAAGTGTGGGTGCAGCTCTGCCAAATTTACCATTGCTCCTGGGATGGAAAGCAGATAGGGTCAACTGTCCAATCACAGACAGGCCACCACCCTCTTGGATGACCACATCCTGGGAAGTGTGGCAAAAATCAAACCCAGGGAGCAACATTTCTCAAAAATCCATCATGGCAGAAATTCAATCCCAGAGGTAAGGTCTTGCTGAGGCCACCCACTGCTGTGGCTAAGTTTATCTTAACATACCCCTTTCCAACCCTCTCCGAATCTAATCAGGGGCATCTGCCTGTCTGGTTTTTCTGGAAATGGTGGTGGTCCACTTGCTGGACCAAATGTCCTTCCCTCCTTTGAAGTACAGTTTGGCTGCTCTCCTTCCAGCCTCTTTCACCATCTGCTGAGGCAGTTCTCCTCCCCAGGCACTCCCTTTATCCTCAGCCCAAACCACTTCACATCTCATCAAGACGGCCTGGCCAGGCTGCCAGAAGCTGGCCAATCAGAGAAGGGCACTACAGGGCTGAAGTTGGCAACGTTCAGGTGTAGTTCGAAAACTCTTTCCTTGAGTTAGTTATATTATATTCAACAATGGCAAGTTGTTGGATTTATTATAACAATAGGTTTGATACCAAACTGGAAATATTTAGCTCTTTCTGAGGCTTTATAAATTAAAAAATAAAGTCTTCCCATGTTAGCCTATGGACCCCATTCACTACAGTGAGGAAAAAAGGAATGTGGCTATTTGTCCATCACCAGGGCTTATAAAACATATTTTATAGAATTCCTTCTTATAGTTAATAGCAACCAGCCCTAGGGGCACTTAGGGCACACCTTAGGAGTGAATTATATCTAAAAATAAGGTTGTTTAAGACTTTGGAAGTACTTTGAATTCCAAAGTTGAATTGGAGGTTAACTTTAATTTAAAAGCAACTAATAAGGCAGGCCTGCTTTTAAAATGACACTGGGCACCACAGCAGTGCACATATGGGTGCATTACCTATGCTGGGGTCCCTAAAGCTACATGCCCTGTCATATACTATGGACTTAGAGGTAGGTTGGAATAGCCAATTATAATTAGCCAAATTTGCATAACCATTTTACAGAGAGCACTAGCCCTGGGACTGGTTAGCAGTACCCAGGGCACAATCAAGAGTCAGTAACCACCAGTATCTGTCCAAAACGTTTGGGGGTGACCAGGCAAAAGGAGGACTTTCTTACAGACAATATGGTGGTGTCAAAGGCAGACAATTTGACAGGTTTGTCAGTGAACACCTTGAGAATCATCAACAGTGTGTTCTCAGCCCTGGTGTCAGTAGTGCCAGGTGTGCGGAAGACGCCCTCTGATACTGCCTCTGCAAAGGATAGCTGTCTCATTAATTTTGTGCCAGGCATGAAGAGAGACGATGAAGCACAGGCAAGAGCAACTCATGTAAGGTAGTCTGCAGCATGTCCGTTGAGAGGGAGGCTAAACAACACTGGAAAATACTGTTCCAGAGTGGATCGCTTTCATGGGCCACAGCTTGGTGTAGAATCTGAGGAGAGACAGCTAGCAAAATGAGAGTTGTCAGTAAAAGATTACCAGAAGGACCAGTGCCAGGGGCTTGTCAAGCACAGCTTTACTGGTTGAGACCAGGTATCTTGTAGGATGGGAAACAAGGATGGTGCTCCAGTGGTCAATGGATTAGCAAATCACCAGTCTTCTCCAGAGTCACTCCATCAACATGTGGCTCATCAAAAGGAGGGTATTATTATCCAAGTGGCAGGTGTAGACCGCAGAACAATGCAGAGGAAGACATGGAATTGGGGAGTTTAGATGTCCAGGGCAAAAAGCACCCCCCCCCCCACACACACAGCTAAGGCACAGAATCATTAGTGCCCTGGAAAGCCTCTATCCTGGAGATGGACCTTCTCGAGAGTCATAGACCCCAGCAGCTGGTAAGGCACCAAAAATAATAGGCTAGTGACTCCCTGAGGCCTCTGGAGGCCTAAGTCTAACTATGGGACAGGGTCTTCTCCAAGCAGTCCTCTGCGTCTCTCACAATTATATGTAACAGGCAATTTAGAGTAGGCTACAAGTGATGTAGGGACTCCAACCTCAATGTGCTGGGGGCAAGGACAGCACATTCAATGAGGGAACTCTCTAGCTAGGTGGGCCAGCTGAGAAAGAGCAGGTAGGTGATATGAGTGCCTTTCTCTGCAGGTGGGGTTTGAGGGCAGGAGCACCTCATTCCTGGGCAGACCACCATCAACCTACCACCATGGTCCTTCGAAGATCGTGTCTGCCATCGCAGCCCATTAAGTCTCCTCAACAGCCACCCCATACAGAGCAGTGCACTTCTCCAGGCAGCCTCCACAATGTATATATATATATATATATATATATATATATATATATATATATATATATATATATATATGTATAAATATATATATATATATAGAGAGAGAGAGAGACAGAAATATTCACTGAAATAAGGATATAGGTGACTTTATAGTTAGGTGGCAATTACATTTTAAACAAAAAATCGCTGAGATTACGTGATTATAGTTAACTAAGTCACTATAATTCGCTACCTCGCCATGTCCAGTGGTGTCATTATTGATGTAAATTCAGAGGTTGCAATGTAGTTTTCAATGATAGCATAGTACGTCATGAATGATGCAATATGTGAGGTAATAAGCAGTACATATCAAAGGTTCAAGTTATATTTACTTCAGTTAACTATAAGTCATGAATTCAGTATTCCCTTATTTAAAGTGTAACATTTTTACATAACTATAATGTAACTTTAATCTTTTTTTGGATGATTTTCTAAGTTTTGTAATGTAATATAACAACATAAATAAATGCTATTTTAAGTGAGGCAGACCTACTGGCTTTCTCAAAGAGTTAGAACAACTAAATAGATCAGCAAGGGATCGGCACATTAACTTATGAAAAGCAGACCTATTGGTTTCAGCAAGGGGTCGGCACATTAACCTACAAAAAGCAGACCTATTGATTTAGCTAAAAAATCATCACAATAATTTATCAATATATATGTTCACAGTACTCCTTCTACACACAAACCAATACGTAATTATTTTTGTCTGATTTTTTTTTATCATGAAACACTTGCATTCAAACAATCATAAATTAGTGTCTGAGTCTTTCTGTAACATGTTTAAGGACTCAAAATGCAGGCATAGACCCAGCCACAATGGGTCCTAGCACTTCAACTGAAGAACGTAGAGCTCCAGCTTGAAGTGCTTTAAAAATAATAGTAAGCTCTCCTGCGGTCATGTATTCAATGACCCAGGAGACTTACACTGTTTTTTTAAACTTTCTTAGGGTCTGCTGTTCTCCTTACAGCCTTCACAACACTTTTCAAAATTGTTAGTGGTATCCCGTCCCTCCTTGGGGCACTACAACAACTAAAGTAGTTAATAACAAAGCAAATACAGGTCATTATGGGGCATCCCTCACTACTTTAACAGTGAAGTGGTGAGGACGAACCATTATTTTTATACTTGGGTGCCCAGATTCCTCCCGTTGCACCCACAGCCTATCTTTTCAAAGAATCTAGCAGTGCTGGGAGGCCACTCCCACGTGACAGTGGCTTTTTTTTGTTTTTGGAGTAGATGTCCAAGTCCAACAAGGGGCACCTACAACATCCACATCCATTGGGGGTGCAGGGGGAGGTCCATGGCCCTCGCAGCCCCACTGACTGCCCTGCCAGCACCCATCCTCGCTGTCAGCACGAGCTGGCTGTACTTTTTTGCTCTCACCAGATGGGAGCAGCTTTTGGTCTTATCTTGTGGGAGCAAACCTAGGGGGCTAATTTACAAGCTCTGTGTGCCACTGGTGTGTCATTTTTTGGGACACACCACTTTGCATTGCTTTTCATGGCCTTGTAGATATGGTGTAAGGGAACGCAGCACAAGTTGCTGTGTTAGCTTACACTGCGCCAGGGAGGCATTCCATGGGTGTCGCAGTGGGATTTCCACACAAACCAATTGGTTTTGACTAATTCCCAGATTTACAGGAATCTGTACATCTGGGAAGGAGCCAAAACTGTACGCCTCCCCAGGGTAGGTGCAACAGGATAAAATATCTTTATTTTGTTGTTTCCTCTTTCTATGTGTGCTGCATTCAACAGAAAGAGGAAAATGCCTCCCAGGATTGTTTTTGTGCAGGCAGGTGCCCCTTCCTGGACAAAAACAGTCCTTCTGACAACGCAGACACCCTTGCACCTTGGTGCAAGCGTGCCTGCATTGGCGCTAGGCAACAATTTGTGCACCAGTGCAGGTGGAAAGAACAGAAATGCACTATATCTTGCAGACACAGTACATTTTGCCCTTTCCATGTGGCGTAGGGCAGCACAGCAAGGCTACTATTAAATATTCCCCCTAGTTTCCTGTCTTGGAGAGCACAGGCAATGAGTTACGCTTCTTTTCCCTTTCCATGCTCTGCTGAGTCCATGCCCCTCTTCCCCGAATAAGACCTCAGGCTCCAGGATCCTGTCCCATGGATTCTGGAAGGGGGGGCCACATATGTTTTGATGTGAGGCAGCCAATTGGATTTTATCTTTTGGTCTGCTGGTCATGCAGCACTACAGCAGCTTGAAATCTTTAAAAATGTTAAACATTAATTCCTTAAAAACTACTAAACAGATTTTCACTAAGTTAAAAAAAATACACTTTTTGGGTAAAGATCTAGCTTTATGGCAAATTTGGTGTAATTGCTTTCAACCATTTTGGATGTAGCACTGTTTAATTTTCCTATCGGTATTTCCATTGGAAAAACGTGTTTTGAGACCTCACTTCTACTAGGCCTCTGTTTGACCAACAACCCGGAAACTTTCCAGGAAGGAGCACGAGGTAGATAAAACATCTTTTTGGAATGTTTTGTGAAGATTCATCAAAATGGCTCCAATATTTTGATATATACATATATATGTATATAAAACATAGAAATTCACCTAAAAAACAAAGGTTACAAGGACTTTACAGTTAGGCTCACATTTTATGCAAAGAAAATCATAGAAATTCACATGTTATAGTTAGACTTATTTCAAGTAACTATAACTCGTGCCCTAGGGTAACTATAACTCGCGCCTTTGCCATGCACAGTTGTCTCATCAATAATTTTATTGCAAATGTTGTAGTGAGAATATGAAAGATGGCATAGAATATGCCATCAATGATGTAATATGTGGAGTAATTTGCTTTGCATGGTGAAGGCATGAGTTATAGTTATCTCAGGGTGCGGGTTTTCATAACTTAAAAGAACTCGAACTATAACTGCTGAATTTCTAAGGTTTTGTACTAGTAAATTCAGAGCCTAACAATAACATTCCTATAACCTGTGTTTTTTTCTGTGAATTTCTATGGTGTTTTAACGTAAGTGCTATACATGAGTCCAACCACTGCAGCACACAGCCTCTGGCCGTGCGCATTGGTGGTTGGCCACAAGGCCTGGCCTGTAGTCAGGGCCTGAGGCCAACCCCCTATAAGCAACCACCTGTGCACAGCCTTCTACCATGCACAGTAGGGGTTGTCTGCCAGGGCTGGCCTGCAGCCAGTTCCTGTGACCTACCCCCCTAACCACCCAACCCAATGTTGCGCACAGCCCCTTGCGCATGCACAGTGGAAGTTGACTGCGTCCTTTCTGGGTGTGAAAATGATGTGAGAGGCTGTGTCTGGGGGTAAGAGTGGCAGTTAGAGTGTCTGTCTGGGTGTAAGAATGCGTACATCAGTATTTTAATGGGTGCATCAGTATGTGCACAGGTCTATGAGTTGGTGCATCAGGGTGTCAGTGGATCTGTGAGAGGGTGTGTGACATCTGAGTGGGTGTTTGAGTAAGTGCAAAACTGTCTGAGTGGGTCTGAGTGGGTATGTGAGTTTCTGACTTGGGCTGTGAGTGAGTGCATGAGGGTCCGAGTGGGTCTGTGAATGGGTGCATGAGTGTCTGAGTGGGTTTGTGATAGGATGCTTAAGTGTTTGAGTGGGTGTGTGAGTGGGAGAATAAATTGAAAGAGAGACACAGAGAGAGAAAGAAAGTGAGAGGGAGAGAGATAGAGGTTTTTTGGCTTTGAAGTCTGATATACTTAGAATGTGTTATTTGTCTCCAATTTAAAATAAAAAATGTATATTTTTTTGTAAATATACTTTTTTTTTTATTAAAAAAAAATGGAAATGGGTCCAGCTTGAGTCCAACCCCCAAAGCTCAGTTTAATCTGTCATTTTCACGCTGAGCTATGTTTTTTTTTTTTTTTACCTCTTTATGGGCTTTCTGGGCTCACAAGTGAGCCCTCAAGGGCTCCCCTACAGCCCCCACATATTTTTTTAGATTATTTATTTATTTAAAAAATATGTGTTTATCAAAAAGCCTTTTACTGGCTACCTGACACTGCCTTAAGGCTTCTCTCGTAGTGCCATTGAATCAGCAAGCACAGAGCTGCTTTGACAGCAGCTCTCTGTCTGCCTGCTGATGCATTTCATCTGTCTCCTGCACGTTTGCAGGAGACAGAGATGAAAGTTCAGCTGTTTGACCCGCTGTCAAACAGTGGAGTGTTTGCTGTGGCATAGCTGCAGCTGCAGCTGCAGTCAAGCTGCAGCAAACAGCTATGTCCAGGCTGTGGGCACCCTGGGACATAGCAGGAGCTGGCCCAGGGGGGTGGCGGTCCCCAGGGCCATCAGAGACTCCAATGTTTACATTGTACTGGGGGTTGGTAGTTCCCAGGGCATTGTGGGGGGATGTGGACCCCCTGCAAGTATTTAATTAGAAGCCCCGGGTGGTGGTCCCTGAGATGTGGGGGGGCAAGGGCCTCACATGGGCTTTCATTAATGCCCCAGAGGGTGGTGGTCCCTGGGGCATGGGGGCTGCAGGCCCCACATATACTTAACTAGAAGCCCCAAAGAGGTGGTGGTCCCTGGAGTTGTGTGGGGGCCAGGAGGCCCTGCAACACAAAATTAATAATGCTTCTGGGAACTGGCCAGTGGCCTATAAAAAAACAAGCGCAGATAAAAAATATATATATATTTTTGCTGCAAATTTGCGAATCTCTCGAACTCATGGCAAAACAATAATTTAAAAAATTGTTTTTGTTGTGTAGGGTGTGTCTCTGGAACCTCATCCACCAGTGCAAAGGGGTCAGGGAATCTCTACCCTGGCCCCTTTTCTTTTTCTTTTTTTTCGACTCAAGCTGAGTCCCAAGAAGGCTGCCAGCACTTCCTGATTTAAAGTTTTGGTAGCCAATCAGAGCTGTGCATTTTCCTGCACAAGCTCGTCTTTGTTTGTGAATACTTCGCAGCCAGATATATACAAATTTAATTTCCCTAAATTTCTAAAAAACTACTGAACAGATTTACACCAATTAGCAAAAAGCACAATTTGCGTACCAACAGCTAGCTTTCTGCCAAATTTGGTGTAATTCCGTCCAGTGGTTCGGGCTGTAGACTTGTTGACAGATCCTATGGGAATAAACATGGGAAACTCAATGTTTTTTGATCCCCTTTTTCTTGGCCCCCGCTTGACGGATCACCCAGAAACTTTCCATGTGCACCAAGAATCACCGAGCCACTTTTTTGAGAAAATTTTGTGAAGATTCGTCAAAAGTGCCAAAGATATAGGCAAGCCAATCAACGCTTTTTCTGTGGAAACATGGTCCTAGCTATAACTACCTGGTGGCAACCGCCACGAGGTAATATATATACATATGTATCGACTTTCTCCACACTCCATGAAAACTTCCCTATCCCAAATCCATTTATTGGGCAGAAGAAGCAAGGAACAGCACAATCTATTAGGAATCCAAAAGATGTCCTCTTTATTTTGCCAAAATTCATGGCAAAAGTGCAAATGCTCAGGAGACAAACAGCCTACGCGTTTTGGCAAAAGCCTTCAACTGGGCCTTTGAGGTCATTACAGAGTGTCTACTTAAAGGGGACCAACCCTAATTTGCCCTCACCAATTAAGAATAAAAACTAGAGACTAGACCAGAGCAGTACTATTAAAGCCTCATATGTGCAATTGAGGCCTGATAAAAACACATCACCTCACTTCCATTTTCCTCTATTATTTAGCTAGCATTTCAGCAAACTTCAAAAAGGCAGTGCTTGCAAGGGGAGTCTTTGGGGGTCATTCTGACCCTGGCGGCCGGTGATAAAGCGGCGGCCAACCCGCCAACAGGCAGGCGGTCAAAAAAATGGTATTCTGACCCTGGCGGGAACCGCCAACACAGCCCGCCACTTTAACACTCCGACCGCCACGGCGGGACAGACAAACAGCTCGGCGGTCACCGCCAACAGCCAGGCGGCAGACAATGTACCGCCCACCCTATCAGGACCCACCAATCCACCACCTTTTCCGGGGCGGGAGCCCCGCCGATAAAAACACGCGGAAACAGACTACGAACGGGAAAACGCTCACCTATACACACTCCACGAGGAAGGAGGACAGCATGGAGCCCGAATTACACATCCTACCGGCTATTGTCTACCTGCTCATCTACCACGAGTACGAACGCCGGCGCAGACGACAACGGTGAGTACTGCACCTACGACACAGGGGAGGGGGAGGAGGAAAGCTTACGGGCACACACATATGCGACCCCCCCCCCAACTATCTACACGCCAATGCAGAGCACCAAGTCACAGTGACACCACCCAAACCCCCCGGAATAATGCAAAGACATAATTAAAGTGAGAAACAACATTTATGTATATAAGAGGTTCTTTGAAGTCATGGTAAAATAGCAATATGAATAGTAGAAAAACAAGTAAGAAAATAACGAAAACGATAAACATAGGCAATGAGTCCTGCACAGTCACCTAAATTTCCACTGTCCGTGGGCCAAAGTGGATCAACACATGGGCAAAGCCCACACAGGAGACCTGAGTCCGTTGGAGAGAACACTGCTGGGTCATCAGATGACAAAACTACAGGCACCTCAGGGGGAAGGGAAGGGGGGCACCTCAGCCACATGAGTCGACGACGCCAGATCCACGAAGGGTCCACCATGCCCACTGTGCCATCCTGGGGAGTGCAAAGCCACAGTCTCACAAGTCTCTACAGTGGGTGGGTTGCCCACTGTGCCATCCTGGGGAGTGCAAAGCCACAGTCTCACAAGTCTCTACAGTGGGTGGGTTGCCCACCGTGCCATCCTGGGGAGTGCAAAGCCACAGTCTCACAAGTCTCTACAGTGGGTGGGTTGCCCACCGTGCCATCCTGGGGAGTGCAAAGCCACAGTCTCACAAGTCTCTACAGTGGGTGGATTGCCCACTGTTACATCCTGGGGAGTGCAAAGCCACAGTCCATCAGGTGGATTACAGAGACCACTGGTCATGGAGGAGCCATGGTGGGCAAAGTGCGGCGTGAAGGCCTGCCCGACACAGAATCGGGACTGCCAATGGGCCAGCGGTGCTTGAGACGGCGGGGCCCAGCGGAGCGGTGCTTGAAATGAAGGGCCCAGCGGAGCGGTGCTTGACAGGAAGGGCCCAGCGGAGCGGTGCTTGAGATAGCGGGGCCCAGCGGGGCCCAGCGGAGCGGTGCTTGACAGGAAGGGCCCAGCGGAGCGGTGCTTGAGACGGCGGGGCCCAGCGGAGCGGTGCTTGAAAGGAAGGGCCCAGCGGAGCGGTGCTTGAGACGGCGGGGCCCAGCAGAGCGGTGCTTGACAGGAAGGTCCCAGCGGAGCGGTGCTTGACAGGAAGATCCCAGCGGAGCGGTGCTTGACAGGAAGGACCCAGCGGAGCGGTGCTTGAGACGGCGGGGCCCAGCGGAGCGGTGCTTGACAGGAAGGGCCCAGCGGAGCGGTGCTTGACAGAAAGGGCCCAGTGGAGCGGTGCTTGACAGGAAGGGCCCAGCGAAGCAGTGCTTGACAGGAAGGGCCCAGCGGAGCGGTGCTTGACAGGAAGGGCCCAGCGGAGCGGTGCTTGAAAGGAAGGGCCCAGCGGAGCGGTGCTTGACAGAAAGGGCCCAGCGGAGCGGTGCTTGAGACGGCGGGCCCAGCGGAGCGGTGATTGAAAGGAAGGGCCCAGCGGAGCGGTGCTTGACAGGAAGGGCCCAGCGGAGCGGTGCTTGACAGGAAGGGCGCAGCGGAGCAGTGCTTGAGACAGCGGGGCCCAGCGGAGCGGTGCTTGACAGGAAGGGCCCAGCGGAGCGGTGCTTGACAGGAAGGGCCCAGCGGAGCGGTGCTTGAGACGGCGGGGCCCAGCGGAGCGGTGCTTGGCAGGAAGGGCCCAGCGGAGCGGTGCTTGACAGGAAGGGCCCAGCGGAGCGGTGTCTTTCTGCACGGCGGGGCCCTCTTCAGCGGTGTCTTTCTGCACGGCGGGGCCCTCTTCAGCGGTGTCTTTCTGCACGGCGGGGCCCTCTTCAGCGGTGCCGCCCTCTTCAGCGGTGTCTTTCTGCACGGCGGGGCCCTCTTCAGCGGTGCCTCTCTGCACGGCGGGGCCCTCTTCAGCGGTGTCTTTCTGCACGGCGGGGCCCTCTTCAGCGGTGTCTTCCTGCACGGCGGGGCCCTCTTCAGCGGTGTCTTCCTGCACGGCGGGGCCCTCTTCAGCGGTGCCTCTCTGCACGGCGGGGCCCTCTTCAGCGGTGTCTTTCTGCACGGCGGGGCCCTCTTCAGCGGTGCCTCTCTGCACGGCGGGGCCCTCTTCAGCAGTGTCTTTCTGCACGGCGGGGCCCTCTTCAGCGGTGCTTGTCCAGTCATCCCAGGGAGCCAGACCTGGCCAGGACTCCCTGCTTAGTCGCCCTCCGACCGTGCAGTTGCTGGACCCTTCTGTGACGGAGTCCTGGGCCCGTGGGTGTCCTCCCTCACACCCGGGATGGGGCTTGTGGGGCCCTCCTGGTCCACGCCCCTGCTGGCTGACTTCTCCGCCCTGCTGCCCTTGCCCTCCTTCGATGCGGCTCTCTGGCCCTTGCCTCCCCTGGATGTTGTGGCAGGTGAGGGCCCAGGACTTCGCTCCTTGGGGGCAGCCGTGTCAGTCTTCTCGCGGCTGCCCCTGATTTTACGGGGCCTCTTCCCAGGGGGGGGCTGGCTGTTCCCTTGCTTCTGGCCGATGTATCTGTGCTGGGGAAGGGTGGACTCCAAAACCTCTCCACAACGGTGACACTTGAAGCAGGGCTGGTGGTGGCTGAGGTGCTCTTGGGACTCTTAGCAGATGGAGGGGATGGGTCAGGTGGGGCAAAGAGGTTAAGTTTGGAGAGGTAAAGTTTTTTAGGACCAATGTAAAGGGTAGGTGTAGTGGGTATGGGAGTGGAGGAAGAGGATGTGGTTGTAGGAGAGTCAGGTGTGCTGTCTTTGGGTGCAGGTGCTTGTGACGTAGGCTGTCGTGAGGTGGTTGGCTGTTGGGTGGGTGGCTGCCTGCGTTTGTGTGTCTTGGAAGAGGGAGTGACAGACACAGTGGGAGAGGACACAGGGGACGTGTAAATGGCAGTGGGGGTGGTGACTGCACGTGGGCGGACTGTACTGGAGGGTGTGCTGGTGATGGAAGTACTGGCTGATGGTGGTGTGCATGCAGGTGTGAGTGGAGACGTCACAGGGAGGGAGGAGGGAGACGAGGAGGTGGGGGACACAGGGGTGGTAGTGACTGTTGGCATGTCTGCATCTGGGTGTTGCTTGGGTGAATGCTTGTGTGATCTGTGGTGCTTATGTCTGGATGAGCTGCCCTTGGGTGTTGAGGTGTGTGCAGGCTGGTCTGATGGTGTGGATGGGATAGTCTGAGGAACAGGAGACAGAGACAGGGTGGAGGCAGATAGAAGAGGGAGGCTGGAAACAGGGACAATGGCTGCCGTCAGTGCTGAGGCCAGAGCATTGAACGATCGTTGATGGGCAGCCTGACCCGAATGAATGCCCTCCAGGTATGCATTGCTCCGATGCACCTCCCTCTCTACCCCCTGGATGGCATTCAAAAGGGTAGACTGCCCAACAATGATGGTCTGTAGGAGGTCAATGACCTCCGCACTGAGGGCAGCAGGGGTAACGGGGGCAGGGCCTGAGGTGCCTGAGGCGAAGGAGATGCCCGCCTTCTTGGGCGAGCGGGCACGGAGCGAAGGCTGAGGGGCTGCTGGGAGGGCGGAGCTGGTGCGCTGGGTGGCGGCTGTACCTGTAGAGGCAGGGGGCCCGGATGTTGCCGCCACCGCTAGGGAGCTCCCTTCCGAGGACGTGTCGGTGTCACTGGTGTCACCACGGGTCCCCGTTGTGGTGCTCCGCTCGCCCTCCGTATCACTGGTGACCTCGGTGTCTGTACCATGGCCCACCGGGGCCTTGTGAGTTGCAGCTCCCTCGTGCTCCGATGCCAATTCTCCTCCGCCTGATGATGCTAATGCACACATGCACAAGAAGACAAAGAAAAAGGGTGGGGGGAAAAATAAAAACAGGTTGAGTGCATGCATTGTCAACACTGTTGCCGGAGAGGACAGACACAGGAGCCTCATGCACTACGCCGCGCAATCGGGGTACACTACTCAGTACTTGTGACTAGGCCAACAGGTCTCTGGACAACATATGCGCACATGGGTGATGCAGGACCATGGATTGCTGTACTTGGCACCCTACAGAGGTGGGGGGCGGGGCACAGGGCCATGCCTAAAGGAGGGGACTACACTACAGAAAGCGCCCTGGCCTAATGTCACCCACAGCCCTCCTCCCCCACCCAGACACCTCCACTGCGCGTAAAGATAGCAGTATGTGCTGGTACTCACCCCCTTGTGTCTGCTGTGATGTCCTCACGCGCCCATCCAATTCGGGGTAGGCCACCGCCAGGATCCGGGACATCAGGGGGGTCAAGGTACGACTGGCACCCCTCCTACGTTGGGAGGCCATCCCCAGCAGTGACTCGGCGGTCTTCCTGGTCCCGCGGCGGATGTCCTCCCACCTCTTTCGGCAGTGGGTGCCCCGTCTTGTGTGGACCCCCAGGGCCCGGACTTCCTTGGCGATGGCACGCCAAATGTCGACTTTATGATGGGCGCTGACCTATTTCACATGTACGGGTGGGAAAGGAAATTTCAACATTTTTCTGCATGTTAGATGTGATTGCCCCCCCGCCCCAACCCTGCCATGTGACACATGCTCTCATCTGTCGTGCCTTGCACTCCTCATTCGCTCCCCACCCCACCATCTTACATCCACCATACACGACCCAGGCATAGCCCATTCAACGTGCACCCAGTGTACTTACCTGTTGGTCTGGAGGACCGTAGAGTAGCGCATACTGGGGTAGTACCCCGTCCACAAGTTTCTCCAACTCTTCTGAAGTGAAGGCAGGGGCCCTTTCCCCAGTCGCAGCAGCCATTGTCTCTTCCAGACCGAGGTCACAGTAGCACTTGCAGTATAGGTCCTCTCCTGTGGATGATCAGGTCTCGAGTGATTAAGCAGATAGAAAATGGCGGTCACGCCCGCAGCGGTGCGTACCGCAGCTGTGCGTACCGCGACCGCCGGCGCACATCGTCATTGGCTCCTGAGACCCATAGGGTTCAATGTTAACCAATGCTGCTTTGCGCCGCGGTCTTCGACCGCCTACCGCCACGGTGAGCCACGCCAGCGCCGTGACCTCACATCCCACTGTCACACATCACAGGTCAGGCAGCCGCCATTTCAAGGGCCCACATGGCCTGATTTCTACTGCGTCACACAGGCCTAGGCCTTGCATTGCCACTCATACAAGCCATTCAATGCATAGCGAATCGTGTAATGTGCAAGCTGTGGGAACGAACCTGAGGGTTGCTTGACTCTGTGCTCCATGTTGTCCTTCCTAGGCACCGTCCGCTGGGACTTGTGAGGAGAAGGATGAATCCTCCAGTGTACCGACCGCTGGTGGACCTGTCGACAATGGAAGAACGACATATTATACTTCGATACCGACTTGACCGAGCCACTATACATGAACTGTGTGCCCAGCTGGAGCCAGACCTGATGTCCCCCATCCGCCAACCCACAGGGATTCCCCCTCTGGTGCAGGTTCTGTCAGTACTCCATTTTTTGGCTAGTGGCTCTTTTCAGACAACAGTGGCCATGTCATCAGCCTATGTTTTCTAAGGTTTTGTCCAGAGTGTTGTCTGCCCTGATGAAATACATGCGGAGATACATTGTTTTCCCTGAGGAGGGTGATTTGGCCACTGTGAAGGGTGATTTCTATGCCCTTGGACATATCCCCAACATCATTGGTGCCATTGATGGGACCCATGTGGCTTTAGTACCCCCAAAAGACAATGAGCAGGCGTGCAGAAATAGAAAAAGTTACCATTCGATGAATGTCCAGGTGGTCTGTTTGGCTGACCAGTACATCTCCCATGTAAATGCCAAGTTCCCTGGGGCAGTGCATGACGCGTATGTCATGCGAAATAGCAGCATCCCTTATGTGATGGAACAGCTACAGAGACACTGTGGTGGTCATTCTGACCCTGGCGGTCTTTGACCGCCAGGGCGGAGGATCGCGGGAGCACCGCCGACAGGCCGGCGGTGCTCCAATGGGGATTCTGACCGCGGCGGTAAAGCCGCGGTCGGACCGGCACCACTGGCGGGGTCCCGCCAGTGTACCGCGGCCCCATTGAATCCTCCGCGGCGGCGCAGCTTGCTGCACCGCCGCGGGGATTCCGACCCCCCCTACCGCCATCCAGATCCCGGCGGTCGGACCGCCGAGATCCGGATGGCGGTAGGGGGGGTCGCGGGGCCCCTGGGGGCCCCTGCAGTGCCCATGCCACTGGCATGGGCATTGCAGGGGCCCCCATAAGAGGGCCCCTACATGTATTTCACTGTCTGCTGCGCAGACAGTGAAATACGCGACGGGTGCAACTGCACCTGTCGCATAGCTTCCACTCCGCCGGCTCGATTCCGAGCCGGCTTCATCGTGGAAGCCTCTTTCCCGCTGGGCTGGCTGGCGGTCTGAAGGCGACCGCCCGCCAGCCCAGCGGGAAAGTCAGAATTACCGCCGCGGTCTTTCGACCGCGGAACGGTAACCTGACGGCGGGACTTTGGCGGGCGGCCTCCGCCGCCCGCCAAGGTCAGAATGAGGGCCAGTGTGTGGCTAATAGGTGACTCTGGTTACCCCAACCTGCCTTGGCTATTGACCCCAGTGAGGAATCCCCAGACCAGGGCAGAGGAACGGTACAATGAGGCCCATGGGCGAACTAGGAGGATCATAGAAAGGACCTTCGGGGTCCTGAAGGCCAGGTTTAGGTGCCTGGATATGACAGGGGGATCCCTCATGTACTCACCAAAGAAGGTGTGTCATATCGTCGTGGCCTGCTGTATGCTTCACAATCTTGCATTGCGACGCCAGGTGCCTTTCCTGCAGGAGGATGGTCCAGATGGTGGTGTTGTAGCAGCTGTGGAGCCTGTGGAGAGTGAAGAGGAGGAAGACGACGGGGACGACACGGACAACAGGGACACAGTTATACAACAGTATTTTCAGTAGCACCCAGGTAAGAATCACCCACGCCATTTTACATTTACTTCTGGCCTCCTGCATCTCTACTTTCTGTGTTTCCCCCCAGTTCCTTTTAACTGATTCTTGACTTTCCCTTCCCTTTTCAGGGCTGTATGACCCACAGCGTGACTTCTGCTTTGTTTGCCCATGGACTAATGCTTCTTGACACTGGTATGTCGTCATCACAATGTAAAAGAACATTATTGCACCGTTATGTGTAATACATTTGTAAAGAATACAAGCAGACTCCTGACATTTGAAGTGCAAATGGTGATTTATTTTAAGTGCTGCGTATAGGTCCGTGATAGTAAAACGGTGATGGGTGGGGGTGGAGTAATGTCCATGGCAGAGTCCAATTCTCAGTCGCACAGGTGCATTGTCCATATGCCTGTGGAAGGATGGAGCAGGGGCAGTTCAAGGTTGGACAGGGTGGCAATGTGGGACAGTGGGATGACATCAGGGGGTATCTTAGGCTGGCGGGGGTCTTGGCATCCTACTCTGTCTTCTTGTGTGATCTCAGGTTCCGCTTGCGGGGTGGTTGATCTTCAGCAGGAGGTGGGGTTCTGGTGGCCTGTCGGGGTGTGGGGGCCTCCTGTCCACTTGCGCCGGCGGAGGTGGTAGGCTGTTCGTCGTCCGGGCTGGTGACAGGGGCCCTTTGGGGTGCCACATGGTCCCGCAATGTGGTGACTATCTGGTTGAGGGCCAGGACGATGGTCCCCATTGCGGTCCCGATGTGCCGGAGTTCTTCTCTGAACCCCATGTACCGTTCCTCCTGCTGTGCCTGGATCTCCTGGAACCTGGCCAATACCGTCGCCATCGTCTCCTGGGAGCGGTGGTATGCTCCCATGATGGTGGTGAGGGCCTCTTGGAGAGTGGGTTCCCTGGGCCGGTCAACCCCCTCTGGCACAGCAGCCCTCCCAGTTGCCCTGTTTCCCCGGGCCTCTGTCCCCTGGACGGTGTGCCCACTACCACTGCCCCCAGGTCCCTGTTGTTGTTGGGGTGGTGGGTCAGCCTGGGTGCCCTGTAGTGGCGGACACACCGCTGATTGACGCGTCCTGGAGACAGTGGCATGGGCCCGCTGGGTGGGAGCTGTGCTGGTATTCCCAGAGGGGGTTGGGTCTGCTGCGGCCTGTGTCTGTGTGTGGGGAACCGACTGTCCAGAGGTCCCCGATGGTCCGGGCTGGTCATCAGGTTCCAGGTCGACAGAGCTGCTGTCATCACTGGGGGCCTGTTCTGTGGGCGGGAAGGACAAATCTGGACCCTCCTGGCCGGTGTGTTGGCGTTCGGGCCCTGCAGGGGTAAAAGAGTATGGTTATTGCTTCTGTGTGTGCCATGGCGTGCGATTTGTGGGTGCCCTTGTCCCCCAGTGCTGGCATTCCTTGTGGGAGGAGTTGTGAGGGTGGTTTGGGGGGGGTTGGGTCTGTGCAGTGGTCAAGCTTTGGGTGATGGGTGTCCATGGTTTGTGTTGGCATTCAGGGATTGGGGTTGTGTTGGGTGGGTTGTGCTGGTGAGACATTGGCAGGGTGGAAGTGTGCTGGGGGGTTGGGGGTGAGGGTGGGGGTGCGGGTTGGCATGCTGGTGGTTGGGGGGGGTGAAGTATTTGGGATTAGACTTACCAGAGTCCATTCCTCCGCCTACTCCAGCGAGGCCCGCAGGATGCAGGATGTTCAAGACCTCTTGCTCCCATGATGTGAATTCGGGTGGAGGGGTGGGGTTCCGCCGCCAGTCTTCTGCATGGCGATGTTGTGTCTTGACACCATCGACCGCACCTTCCCCCGTAGGTCGTTCCACCGCTTTCGGATGTCTTCCCGGTTTCTGGGATGCTGTCCCACAGCGTTGACCCTGTCGACGATCCTTTGCCATAGCTACGCCTTCCTGGCTATTGTGGTGTGCTGCACCTGTGTGCCGAATAGCTGGGGCTCTACCCTGATTATTTTCTCCACCATTACCCTGAGTTCTTGGTCCGAGAACCTGGGGTGTCTTTGGGGTGCCATGGGGTGGTGTGGGGTGGTGTTTGTGGTGATGAGTGTGGTGTGTGTGGTGGTGTGTGGTGTTTTGTGCGTGGATGTGGTGTGGGTGATGATGTTGTGTTCCTCTGTGTGTTGGGGTTTGCGTTAGCTGTGCTCTCTCTCTCTCTCTCTGTCTCTCTCTCTCTCTCGCCTTCTCTCCGAATTTCTAGTAGTGGGGGTTTGTGGGTGATGTGCGTGTGTGTTTTATAGTTGATTGGATGTGTGGGTGTGGTGTGTGTATGTGTATCAGGTGTGTGTATTTCGAATTGTCCAATGTGGCTGTGTTTTGTAAAGGTGTGGGTATTTTGACCGCGGCGGTGTGTACCGCCAATGGAATTCCGCAGTTGAAAGACCGCCACGTGGATTCGTGGGTCGTAATGGCATGGGTGTGTTCGTGTTGGCGTGACGGTGGAGGTTTGGTCATCTCCAGTTTATCACTGACCGCTGATGAGGCGGCCTTCCGTGGATGTCGGGTTTTTGGCGGTTTTGAAGTTGTGGGTCAGAATGACCGTGGCGGTTTGCCGCGGCCGCGGCGGTAGAATGGCGGACTTCTGACCGGCGGTAAGAGCCTTTTACCGCCAGGGTCAGAATGACCCCCTTTGTGTCTACAGTCCTTCACTGTGAATGAACAATCTCCAAAGATATCGAAATTATCAAAATGAAGTTTCAGTAAAGCACCTTTCATTCTTTAGAATCTAATATTGTAAAAAATACATTATAAATTCCAGTAAAGTACCTCTTGTTTTTTCAAACATGGAACATGTTCAAAAATTAACAAAGACACTCACAGTGAAGTCTCTGTTAAGTAGTGCACAGCTACTTGCACTTTAACCTTTATGATCGAATTCAAAATTATTCACAATTGACGATCATTTTTAAACACACTCGCCAGTGTAAGCGGTTATCAGTATTAATATGTTAATTCATCCTTCTTCTGACCTGCCAGACTATTTGAGTCATCTACTCCCAGGGCTCTTTGTCTACATTATAGATGGACATGGAGCTCAGTATCAGTTTTGAGGCCCCAAGGGGCTTCTGTCCCAGCTGTGATTATCCATCTTGACTCCAGCATTCTTAATGATAGTTCTCAGTCCCCGCCTCGCGGGTTGGCCAGGACATGCTGGATTCCATAATACTGAAATATGTTCCCCTCTCCTCTGTGTTCTTACCAAGCATGATTTGCTGTCCCAGAGGTGTAAATTTTGTCTGTGATTTCTCTTGAGTGCTGTAAGATGAGCAGTTTCACTTTATTCACTGTACTCCCTATGTATCTTTTCTCACATCTGAATTCTAACATGTACACTAGGTGCATTGTTTCACAATATATACATTTTCTTTTTAGTCTTTCTGTCCCATCCATAAGTTTGACAGATTTGTTTTTTCGGCCAATCTTGCATGCTTTACACTCCTGATATTTATAAAGAGCTTTCTGTTTTTGAGGTTGAGATGAAGCAGTAAATTAACATGCTGTTTTTTTGTATGTGATGTTGGGATGATTAGAAGCTAAAAGCCTCACTACTATCTTTGTGGTCTTTAGGCAAGACTGCTGCGGTGGTGGCCGCCAAAAGACTGCTATATTGGCGGTCATCCGACCACCGTATTATGACCCAAACCATAAACACTGCCAAAAAAAGGCCAAATATCCTAAACTGCTAGGACACTGGCAGGTGGAAAACTGGAGGTCCCACCACCAGCACTACCAGCCCGACACAAATCCACCCACCAGATTACAATCCACAAATCAGCACAATGGTACTTCCATAGTGTGAGTCGCTGTGGTCAGAAGCCACCACTGACAGAACACAACACCACATTGGACAATTTGAATACCTGACACACATCCACACACCCAACACACCAACACACACCACCATATAACACCCCCACACACAATCCACAACCCTTTGCAACTGAAACGCCATACAGATACACTGAGAGCAGGCACACAAACATCACATGCATCACACACCTAAGAAACAAACACAACACACACAGAACCACCACACATTCTGCTACAACTTTCCATCTCTCACAACGCACCCACACCCCACCATTCACCCAACACTGCATCCTTTCATACACAACACGTCCCCCAAATGGTAAACACATTCACAAACATACCCACAAAAGCACCCAAGATTTACCGATGATGAGTTGAGGGTAATGGTGGATGAAATTGTCAGGGTAGAGCCACAACTGTTTGGAGCACAGGTCCAGCTAACATCAATTGCCAGGTAAATGGAGTTATGGCAAAGAATAGACGACAGGGTAAACTCTGTGGAGAGCCATCCATTCACAAGGGAGGACATCAGGAAGAGGTGGAATGACTTACGGGGAAAGGTGTGTTCCATGGCATCGAGACACCAAATAGCCGTGCACAAGACTGGTGATGGGCACCCAACTCCTCCCCTACACTTCACATCTTGGGAAGAGAAGGTCTTGGAGATACTGCATCCTAAGGACCTGACTGGAATACCTGGGGGACTGCAGTATGGTAAGTACCCACAACAACAATGTAACACAACTGCTGTGTCTTACATGCTTCCTCAACATCTAAATACCCCACAATTCACTGATTTGCTCACTGCACCTACCTACCTAACACTCAATGCCCCTCTCCTATATCCCACCACCCCACACAGCCCTACTGCGCACACAGCCCTTGGTTATTACTACGACTCCCACAATGCATTAAACCATTAATGCTAAAACCCTTTGACCCTGCTTCTGTAGGCTGGTCGCTCCCCGCTCCGCCATCCGTGCCACCTCCATTCTGTTTTTTCTCTCCCGCTTTCCCTGCCGCTGCATCCCCTGCGGCCCCTCCCACCTCCCCCCTCCTTCTCACCGTTCCTTTGCCTGTTTTTACCCCGCCGCTGCGTCTCCTGCGGCCCCTCCCACCTCCCCCCTCCTTCTCACCATTCCTTTGCCTGGTTTTACCCCGCCGCTGCGTGCCCTGTGGCCCCTCCCGCCTCCCCCCTCCTTCTCACCATTCCTTTGCCTGGTTTTACCCTGCCGCTGCGTCCCCTGTGGCCCCTCCCGCCTCCCCCCTCCTTCTCACCGCTCCTTTGCCTGGTTTTTCCCGCTGCTGCGTCCCCTGCGGCCCCACCCCCCAGCCCTCTCATTCGTCAGGCCCTCCCGCCTCCCAGCTGCCACTCCCACCCTCCCCTCCTCTTATGGCAGCCGCGGCAAGGCCGCGCAGTGGACGCGCCAAGGGCGTGCCAAAGGCAAGCCCGTCTGCACCCGTCCACACCAAGACCGCACCCAGCGCCAGTCCCCCTGGCCCTCTCAGGCACACCTACTCGCCCCTCACCCTCCACTCTCTCAACCCAGGCCCCCACCCCACATGCACCCCATCTAGCCCCACACACACTCATGGCCCCTTCACCTGCCACACCTGTCGCTTCTCCTGCTCTTCATCCCTCACACCACACACCAACCATAGCGACCCCACCATCAACAAACACGACACCCCCAACACAACACTCACCCACCCTGCTCCCGCCAATCAACCCCGCCGCACACCAGCCCACAACCAGAACACACCCGCAACAACACCCTCACGCACCACACCAACGCCACCCACCACAACCACCTCAACTGCCTGCTCCTCAACATCCGCTCCCTTCACAAACATGCCATAGAACTCTAGGACCTCATCACACTCACCTGACATCGCATTCCTCACAGAAACCTGGACCAACCCCTCCTCAGAACCAGTCATAGCCATAGCCACCCCCAAGGAATACAAACTCCAACACAAAGACCGCCGAAACAGGCCAGGCGGTGGCATCGCCATACTACACAGAGACACCATCAAAGTCACCACCAGCTCCCAACACACTATAGACAGCACTGAACACATGCACTTCCTCATCCACATTAACAACAACTCCACCCTCAGAGGTACACAAATCTACAGACCACCAGGACCACGCCCCGCCTTCTGTGACACCATTGCCGACAGCATCAGCTCACATGCCCTCACCTCCACAGACTACATTATCCTCAGTGATTTCAACTTTCACTTAGAAAACCAACAGGACCACAACACTACCTCCCTCATAGACAACCTCACCAACCTCGGACTCAAAGAACTGGTCACCACACTCACCCACTCAGCAGGACACACGATCGACGCACTTTTCACCGCAAGCCAACACATAGCCTACACCCACACCACTGAACTCCTCTGGACTGACCACCACTGCGTCCACTTCTCCTTCACCAAACCCCCTACACACTACCATCAATACACCACCCCCTACCGCATGTGGGACAAGATCCCGACAGAATGACTAAACTCCCAACTGGCCCACAACCCCCCCCCCACGCCAACGACCCCAACACAGGAGCACACAACCTCTCCAAATGGATCACTAACTGTGCAGACACACTAGCCCCCCTCAGAAAACCCATCGCCACCCGCAACATCAAGAACGCCCCATGGTTCACCCCTGAACTCCAAGACTCGAAGCGCAAATGCCGCAAAGCTGAGAAAATATGGTGACTAGAACCTTCCACAACCAATTCTCCACCCTCAAAACCACCATTCGCACACATCACCAACTCATACGTACCGCCAAAAGAGATCTCTACAAGACACGCCTTGACAACAACTCTCAAAACCGCAAAGAACTCTTCACCATCATCAATGAACTTACCAAACCCAAAGCCAGCAACATAGACCACACACAGCCCCTATGTGACGCCCTTTCTAACCACTTCCTCCACAAGATCCTGGACATCCACAACAGCTTCATACCACACACACCCACCACACACACCCCTCACTCACCCAACCCCCACTCATGACCCCCCCCACCACACTCTCCACCTGGACCCCCACCACACACGAAGAAACCAAAAAAACCATGAACCCCATCCACTCCGGTTCCCCCTCCGACCCCTGCCCACACCGCATCTACAACAAAGCCAGCCCAACCATCGCCCCCATACTCTACAACATAATCAACTCCTCTTTCGACTCCGCCACCTACCCAAACCCCTGGAAGCACGTGGAAATCACCGCTCTCCTAAAAAAAAAACAAGCCGACCCGGAGATCCTCTCCAACTACCTCCCCATCTCCCTCCTCCCTTTCCCCGCCAAGGTTGCAGAGAAATTAGTCAACGCCCGCCTAGCCCACTTCCTCGAAGCAAACAACACTCTTAACCCCTCACAATCCGGGTTCCGCAAAAACCACAGCACGGAAACCGCCCTCAATCCATGCACTGACGATATCAGGACCAAAGTCGACAAAGGCGAGACCATCGCACTCATCCTCCTAGACCTCTCCGCAGCTTTTGACACCGTCTGCTACCACACACTCCGCACATGCCTCCACAACATAGGAATTCGCCACAAAGCCTTAGACTGGCTCACCTCCTTCCTCACCGACCGGAACCAGAGAGTCCGCCTTCCACCCTTCCACTCCAACACTACCAAGATCACCTGCGGAGTCCCCCAAGGGTCCTCCCTCAGCCCCACACTCTTCAACATCTACATGATCCCCCTAGCCAACATCCTCCGAGCACACGGAATCACTATCTTCTCCTATGCAGATGACACCCAACTCATCCTCCCCCTCACCCGCAACCCCACCACCGTCAAAACCAACCTACACGCCGCTCTCCTCGACACCGCCAACTGGATGACCACTAACCACCTCAAGCTCAACTCAAACAAAACCGAGATCATCATCTTCGGACCCAACAAAACCACGTGGGACGACTCCTGGTGGCCCACCGCCCTAGGCCCGCACCCATCCCCGCAAACCACGCACGCAACCTCGGCATCATCCTTGACCCCTCCCTCTCCATGACACAGCAAATCAATGCTCTAACCTCCTCCTGCTTCCACACACTCCGCACTCTAAAAAAATCCTTCAAATGGATTCCCCCAGAAACCAGAAAGACAGTCACCCACGCACTCATCAGCAGCAGACTGGACTACGGTAACGCCCTCTGTGCCGGAACCACACTCAAACTCAAACGCAAACTCCAGAGAATCCAGAAAACAGCCGCACACCTCGTCCTTGGCCTCCCCCACCACGAACGAATCTCACCACACCTCAAATCCCTTCACTGGCTCCCCATAGACAAGAGAATCACATTCAAGATCCTCATCCACGCACACAAATCCCTCCACAACACCGGCCCGACCTACCTCAATGATAGAGTGAACTTCCACACTCCCACACGCAACCTCCGATCAGCTGACCTCGCCCTAGCCACAGTCCCCCGCATCCACCGCACCACCACAGGAGGCAGGTCCTTCTCCTACCTCTCCCCCAAAACCTGGACCTCCCTCCCCACCGACCTTCGCAAAACCAAGGACCTCCTGGTCTTCAGAAAGAAGCTCAAGACATGGTTGTTCGATCAGTGACACTCCCTGCCCCCCTTCCTGTTTCCCCCCCCAGCGCCTTGAGACCCTCACGGGTGAGTAGCGCGCTCTACACATTTTTTGATTGATTGATTGATTGATTGAACACCTGCAATGTTCACATCAGGTCACATTTCATGCATGTATGACTATTGTACAACCTACACAATCTAAACTGTACAACTGAGGACCAGTACATGGCAATGACAGCAATGCAATGGCACAACACAATGGCAAGTAAGGCAAAACACAGCAACAGCCCTGTGACCATTCAAATTGGACACTGATCCATATCCCCAAGCTTGTACTGGAGTGACCATGGGTTGGAAAGTAAGGTGCCAGACTCAACGCACACAAAGAAGATCCATAGACAGGAGTATGTGCGCTGCATACCCACATACCCTATTCCCCATGGAACATCAGGTGGCAATGTACAGCCATTATGTGACATCACTACCAAGCCTGACTACACACCTGGTACCAGAGTCTAATTGTCAGGTCAAGTATCAGATAGTTGCAGAAATCCATCTGCAATGTCATATGTAAAAAAATATTGATGACAGCACACAACATGGAGTATGGCACTCTTGTCACAGACATCTATGTACTACCAAGCTATGCTGTGGAGCAACTGTCATTGTCATTGCTGGGAATCATGCTAAGCCATTGTCTGTATCACACAAAGAGGGTACCAAACAAACTTGTTTAACTGTACTCTGTGTGTCACTCTATCCACAGGTAACCCTGCCATTGCCACCATGGAAAGGATACCAGACACTGCGCCCTTCTCAGGATGAAGGCCCCAGTGAGGACAACATGCCTAGATGTCTAGACAGTGATGACCTACCTGGCCCCTCCGGGACATCTGGTCAGTTGATGCCTCCCAAATCTTCCCCCCACCCCAGTTGCACAGACATCAGTGCCAAGCAAGCGCCCCCAAACATATGTCCCAAGGACTGTTCAAACAATTGTGTGCCCCACAGTACAGGGTCCTGAGTCTGACCATGACACCCCAGACAATGGTAGCCATGCTAAGACTGGGAGTGGGCACACCGTGCCAGGGGCACAGACAACGGGGGGCAGGGGGCATGGGAGGGATGCTGTGAGACAGAGTATGGGGCAACCAAGGGATTCCACTGACCAGGATACCATATCCCAAGTCCTGGGAGCATACCAGTTTTCCCAGGACAGCATGGGCCAGATCATCACTATGTTGGGGGAAAATCAAAGGCTGCAGAGGGAATACCACCAGGAGGCCATGAAGCAGTGGCAGGCACATAATGCCACCATGGCCTCCATTACACGGGTGCTGAGGGACATCAACACCACCCTTCACAATATAGCTACCCACCATCAGGTCCCTTCCACTAGCAATGTTACATCTGCCCCATCTACATCAGTGGCAGATGGTAGATTGGAGGCCCTGATAGGGGAGCCCCAAGTCTTAGACACCCCTCTGTCTGTAGCAGAAGGACTTCCTGCAAATGTGGATGTCGATCCATACATCTGGCTGCAGCAGATGCCAAGACTAAAACTGGTGTAGATGCATGCATGTGACATAGCGTACAGATGTGTAGGAATGGTGGAGGGGTATGTGTGCACAATTGCTGTTACAGTTGTGTAGTGTCAACTAATATTGTTATGGTGCATCTAAACATTACGTTTTCCTTTTGTCTGTGTCATCCATGCAGGTGAACGTGATCTGGTGTGCCATTGCCAATCAAGTGCAGACCCTGGGAATCCACAGGCGGCGGAGCAACCATTGTCACAAGCGGTGGGAGGACCGGAGATGGTGGGCCCGGAAGACTGTGTAGCCCAGCTGGGGATGTCCTCCCAATGTGGGAGGGGTTCCCGTCATGGGGGTAAGTACTGACTCTTACCTGGTACTTGGCTCTGGTTCAATGCTGTTTGCTGTCTCACTGTACCTCCAGTGACCATGTTGTAGCTGAGGAATGTTTCAAGAATAGTGGTAATCAGTTGGTTCCACCTTGCCAGTGTATGAGATGTAGAGCTGTCATCATGTTTTGCTATGTGTGAATTTTGGAATCATGTATCATGACATCATTCTGACTACATGTGGAAATGTCCAATGTCAATGGCACATGTGTTGCACATCCTGCCCTTCCTATGCATGTGAGCTGGTGTTTCACCATTCCCTTTTAGCCTATCCCGGACCATACCTCTGCATGGGTCCGTCAGTGGCTGTAAGGTGTCTGACAACTCCCATCTGTGCTGATCACCTGTTGTAGCAACAGGTTGAGTCACTTATTTGGTACAGGCTTCAAGCATTACCTTTTAACTGCTAAAGCTATAGACACCATGTGAGGCTGCCATCTCATGTACAACAGAGATATTGCCTGTCTAGGCCCATACATATCTGTGCTTGTTATTGTAACCCTTTATCTCCATACATTGGGGTATGTGAAGTTAGCAATAAAGGGACATTGTACTTAGGATGTATGCTTTGGGTATTTGTGATACAATTGCTTTTCCATGTGATTGGCATGTGGGCATTTCATCTCAGTCCCAATGGGTGAGCAATAGTGAATGTAAGTGGTTTGCCAGAGCCAGCCTATTACTATAGATGATGTCAATGCTATGTGAAGAAATAGCCTACCAATTCCTTTGTAACCCTGGTAATGTGCTGCCTACATCATGTCTTATTGGTTAATTGGAGACACACTATGTGGAATAGGACAATCTAGTTATCCTTGGACAAGCTGATGTTTCCAGTCAGGTGAGTGTAGGAAAGTACCATCTTGCCTGGCATGTTACCCCCATTTTTTACTTGTGTGTATGTTTGTTTTTGCCTGTGTCACTGGGATCCTGCTAGCCAGGACCCCAGTGCTTATAAGTTGTGCCCTGTATGTGTTCCCTGTGTGATGCCTAACTGTATCACTGAGACTCTGCTAACCAGAACCTCGGTGTTTATGCTCTCTCTGCTTTTAAAATTGCCACTGCAGGCTAGTGACTAATTTTACCAATTCTGATTGGCACACTGGAACACCCTTATAATTCCCTAGTATATGGTACCTAGGTACCCAGGGTATTGGGGTTCCAGGAGGTCTCTATGGGCTGTAGCATTTCTTTTGACACCCATAGGGAGCTCCGATAATTCTTACACAGGACTGCCACTGCAGCCTGAGTGAAATAACGTCCACGTAATTTCACAGCCATTTTACACTGCACTTAAGTAACTTATAAGTCACCTATATGTCTAACCCTCACTTAGTGAAGGTTAGGTGCAAAGTTCATAAGTGTGTGGGCACCCTGGCACTAGCCAAGGTGCCCCTACATTATTTCCCCGGACTTTGTGAGTGCGGGGACACCATTACACGTGTGAAATACATATAGGTCAATACCTATGTGTAGCTTCACAATGGTAACTCTGAACATGGCCATGTAACATGTCTAAGATCATGGAATTGTCCCCCCAAGCCAAACCTGATATTCGGGTGCCAATCCCATGCATCCCCGGGGCTCCAGCATGGACCCCAGGTACTGCCAAACTAACTTTCAGGGGTTTTCTCTGCAGCTACCGTTGCTGCCAACCCTCAGACAGGTTTCTGCTCCCCTGGTGTTGAAGTAAGCCTCAGCAAGGCCTACTAGTGCAAGGGGTTCACCTTTCTCTGCACAAAGTCCTCAGACCATGTAGGAAGAAGTTGGCACAGAAACTGGAATAAAAGACAAAAGTTTATTACCCTCATAAGGTGGTACTACAGTTCAGACAGCACCCTTGGGTAATGTCTGAAGTAGCACACTGAACTGAGAGAGCATGGTCCTTTTATACCCACACAGGGGCTAAAAGGAGATGGTACAATTATGGAAGCAAGACTTGTATACATGTAAGGTCATGTGGAAAATGCACAGTCGACAGGTAGGAGGAGCTAACAGTTTCCAAGGAGTAACAGCTGCAGACCTTACTGAGCATGTGCGAAAGTAAGAGATGCTAAATATAACTTGTCACTAGGCAGATTTCAAGAGCAGTTAACAGAAAGGTAGGACAGAGCACATGGTGGGCACATGGCAGCATGTAGCAGAGAAAAAGGCTGCCATGAATACAAAATGGATTCCGCAAAATGTTCACAATAGTTACTAAATACAAGATGTCTTCTGCTAATGCTTAATCTAATCACTGCTAAATTACAACAGACGACCCTTTCAGCATTAGCTGAAGACATTCGTCTTTCTGGGATAATCTAAACATTCATCCTGTATATTTATGCTCATCATTTCAGCTATTTCCTTATCTAACATATGTTGTGCCTTAATTTCTGTAATATTTCTTTTGGTAGGCATACAAGCAGTAATACACATGGAGCAGAACATTGGACCACACTGAATACAGATACAGCATGTAATAAATATTGCAATTATTACACACAGGACCTTCCAACAGGTAGTTGGTAATATCCATAGTTACCACAAACAAAATATGTATTATGTGAAGCTGTAAAACTACTATTATTTACACTCTCAATAGTTAAAATCAAGGTACAATCGCTTATCCCTACTGGAATTCGTCCAATGCTTCGTATACATAAATCTGCTTTAGTTTTTGTAACAGAAATCACAAATTGTTCTTTCTTGTCAGAGTCTCGTATATTTGTGAAGACATATGGTATTGAAACATTGTCCGGTTGATACTCTTCCGATTCCCATTTAGTTCCTTTAGCTTGGGGATACCCATCTTTGTCTTGGTAGCATACTTTATTAAGGCGAAAAAGAAGTCCGCCCTCTGTACGTTTTCCAGATGCAAACAAAAGCATGTACCAAGCTTGACAAGAACCATTGTGTGAAAAAGGAAGAGGAATGAAAGGTGTTCCTCCTTTCTTTTGATGCGCAGATATCATTCCACATACCCAACAGTTAGTAGTATTTGTAGCATTATGAGTATGATGCAACATCTGAATGAAAGTATTATTGAAGTACGATTGACGGTGCTTCTGCTCCTGATAGGGAAGCGTAAAGTAATAGTGATCCTCTGGTACTGGAGTAGTGGCAACAAAAAACTCACGATCAGGAGACTTCTTTTCAATAAACCGGGTGATTGTTGCTGTAACCACCAAAACAACAACAAACCCCATAATAATAATGATCAATTTGTTATTCATTTTAGCAACAGTGATTATCAACCCTTTCAGAAATGAATTAAAAAACAATCGTTGGAGCTCTTATCCATGGGCAGCCGCTGATTTCTTCACCACGGGCCAAGACGGGTGTCACTACTCTAATGCACGGCTGATCCACCCCCCTTGCTACATTGGCTCTCCGTTTCACTAACCCAGGGCGGTAGCTCAACCAGTCTTTTCAAAACAATTTTCAGATTCTTTCCTTGGTCTCAAATTATATCGCGACACTCCAGAAGTCGTATGGTCCGGGAAGACCTCTGCAGATTCGTCAGGTGATATAGCACGGCCTTTCTCCGTAGTCAAAATCTCTCGATGATCGGTCAGCACAGCAGTTTCCACCAAGGTAGGTAGCACTCTCTTGCAGTGAGTACTATGGACCCAATTCTTTCGGTTCATCACTCGAACTGCTGTCCTTGTCGCAAGGAGCACCTGTTCTGGGCCTCGCCACCTTGGTTCCAAGCTGCTTGATCTTTCAAAAGACTTAATCATCACCTGATCACCAGGTCGGAGTTCATGGCCTTCACCTGTAGATCTGTCAGGAAGTGCTTCTCGAACCTGCTGATGAATAGAAACCAAATTGTCGGTTAACTGTGCCAAATATTCATTCATCAGGACACAAGGTACATCATATACAGATTTTGGTTTAGGAACTCCCCAAATATTCATTGGTCTCCCAAATACTACTTCATAGGGGCTAAGGCCAAGTCGGGAGTGTGGCACTGACCTAATAGATAATAATGCCAATGGTAATGCATCCGGCCAAGTTAAGGATGTGGAAGCCTGTATCTTCGCTAATTTCAGCTTCAATGTAGCATTATACCTTTCCACCAACCCTGCTGATTGTGGGTGGAAAACCGCATGGAACTTCTGTTTGATCCCTAATCCTTTCAGGACATACTTAATAACTTCCCCAACAAAATGAGGTCCGTTATCACTCCATCAAAGTCTGCAAACACCAAACCTAGGGAAAAATTCTTTCAAAAGCACCTTCGCTGTGGTAATGGCAGTATTATCCTTTGTGGGGTACGCCTCTATCCATTTACTGAAGGCACAAACCACCACCAAGACATACTTTAAATTGTTGCAGCGTTCATAATCCATTTGTAGAACTTCAAGAGGTGCAGTTGGTGTAGCAAACCCTCCTGCAGGAGTACGTGTCCCTTTTCCAGGATTGTATTGTAAGCAGATCAAACAAGACTGTACTACTCTCTTAGCTGTACTGGAAATTTCTGGATGCTCCCAAACTTGTGTAAGCAACTTCGTTATTGTTGAAGCTCCAACATGTGCCAGCCCATGTGCCATCTGAACCATAGGTTGTACAAAAGCTATAGGCAATTTCCATTTATCCATCTGCTTATTCCACCAACAGCCCTCATCATCCAATTCTCCATCTTTAGACCATTGCTCACGTTCTTTCACAGAAGCAGATTTCTGTATATCTAATACGTCTTGTCTAGCATTATGCCAACGTTCAGCTTGTGACTTCACTACATACATAGAAGTAGTACTTCGCTGCATCACAGTCTCACGTGCTACACGGTCTGCAAGAGCATTACCTTGCCCTATCTTATCGGTCACTTTCTTATGTGCACTACATTTCACAATAGCTAGTTTATTTGGATATGTCAATGCAGTCAAGAGGTTATGCACTAATTCTCCGTGCATTATCTGCATCCCGTGGGATGTGAGAAAACCTCTCTCCTTCCAAAGCAAACCAAAATCATGAGCCACTCCAAAAGCATAGCGGCTGTCTGTGTAAATGTTCACACTTAAATCAGTACTAAGCTCACATGCTCGTGTCAAAGCTATTAGTTCAGCTGCTTGAGCTGACTTCTGTGGTATACGAGCTGTCTCCACTACCGTGTGTATTGTGGTGATTGCATATGCAGCTGAGGTCGTACCATCTGGCAACTTCAAACAAGACCCATCAACCCACAGTTCCCCGTCTACATCTAAAAGGGGCGTATCTTGTAAATCAACACGACCCTTTGTCTGTTCTTCGGTAAGGAATATACAATCATGTGTTTCTTGTGACTGAGGCTGAGTCACCGGATATGGCAACAAAGTAGCTGGATTTAGTGTCGCACATCTCTTCAATGTAATGTGAGGAGCCAACAATGTCAACTCATAACCTGTCATAGGGGCGCTAGTTAAATGTTGTGTCTTTGTTTGATTTAAAAGAGCATCAACCGCATGGGGTACTAGCACCAACAGCTTATGTGACAAAACTATCCCTTCACTCTGACGTATTGAGACAGCTGTTGCGGCAACTGAACGAAAACACCAAGGCAACGCTCGAGCGACAGGATCAAGTACTGCTGAAAAATATGCACAGGGACGCTGCTTATTGCCATGTGTCTGTACTAAAACTGACAATGCACATCCATCTTTCTCGTGTACGTAAAGTGCAAAAGGCTTCATGTAATCTGGAGTACCTAACACTGGTGCAGAACAAAGGGCTTGTCGCAGCTGCCGGAAAGCAGTCTCACATTCATCTGTCCATGGGAGGGGCATTGGAGTATCTTTAGTCAAAAGTGCTAGCAAAGGTTTGGCAATGTGTGAATACCCTAATATCCATTGCCTACAAAAAGAAGTAAGACCAAGGAATGCACAAACATCTTTCTGAGTAGAGGGTACTGGTGTGTCTAAAATTGCTTGAATACGATCTGATGTAAGTGCACGGCCCTCCTTAGACAAAAGGTGACCTAAATAGGTTACCTTTGGTTTACAATATTGCAATTTCTTTCGTGACACTTTATGATGGTGTGAAGCAAGAAAAGAAAGTAAGGACAAAGTGCACTTTTCACATTGCTCCGGGGTATCAGCTGCCAACAAAATATCATCAACATATTGTATGAGAGCCACACCTTCAGGTAAAACAAAAGAATCAAGGTGTCCAAAGTCATAGTACAAGAACTAATTGCTCCCTCAACTTCCTCATAAAAGGCGGCTGGATTTTTCCGCGGGTCAGGTAATGCTGTTTTAAGTGCCATTACATCTGCCCTATTCCAAGGAGTATGCACCCAATTATAAATAAAATAACCCTTAGCATCAACAGAAGTTTTATCATCACTTGTACCCAATCCTTTAGGAGGAACATACAAAGGCGCGGCCTCCCGCATTGGTTTCGCGAGAACTATCATAATCTTATCTGTTTCAAAGATGGAAGCTTGCGCCCCTTAGATCTGAGATGCTCGTGCAACTGCGTCCGCAGCCCTTTTCTCTTCTTGCAAACGGACTGCCACAATACGTAATTTCATTAAAAGCCTGATTGCATCAGCCACGTGGGAGAAAACAAAAAGACCATCACGCATTTGCTTATGATCAGCTGCTACATCATCGGGCTCTAACTCATCAGAATATTTCCGATATAGTTCAATAACTTCTGAGCCAAATGCCACAGTAAAATATAGCTGCTCCTTTTCCGTCCACCCTTTCATGTTGTCTAAAAGTTCAGAAGCAGAAACAACGCTACGAATTGTTTTACGAGCAATAGATCTAAGCTCAGACGCACGGTCAGCAGGCAGCATAGAGCGACTGTCCCGCATCTTCTGTTGCTCCGAACTGGAGACTTTAGGTAACTCATGAGGGGCAAAAGGGACGACATACGGAGGTGGAGGGCGATCTAGTAACAATAAATCATCATGTGGTTTATTAAGGATAGGATAGAGAGGTTGCCTAACAGTGTATTGGCCAGTTACCTGTAGCTTACGTTCTTTCTCTTCTAGCTCCTTTAAGTCATTTATTTCTTTCTTTCTCATTTCCAATGCTTTCACATATACATTCTTCTGCTGCTCTTTCTCAAGCAAGGCTTGCTCACGCTTCACTCGTCCACGCGCTTCTTTCTCCCACATTCGTACACAGTCAAACATATCTTGCCTAGACTTTCGCTTACACATACATTGTTCCACATACTCAATCTTTCGCAAAATCAAATGACCCATGCATAGGCCAACGTAACTCAGGATCCGCGCGGGTGTATTTATTCCATAATGTGCTGTACATTATAGAAGAAAGACCATGTTTAACATACATATCTCTATTTGGCGTCCCCTCTGGGGGTGCCGGTTGCGATTCTTCCAGTCTCAAATTGGTACCATTACAAAAGCAACACATCCTACGAAGTGCGCTAAAAACAGGCATGCCAAAAATAGTGCAGAATATGCAATATTATAATCAAAGTAGCACTTAAGGTCCTGTTCTAATCAAAATTAAATTGCAGAAAATTCTCCTCATTACCTGCCTATATAAATTGCAATTTATATATCAAATCCAAAGAATACAAATTGACTAGTCACCCAAATCACGAGAGCCACAGTAAGTAGTGCTAAACTACATGACCAAGCACAGGCATCAAAACCCATAGCAAGTGCCGTAAAACGGCTCTTACCAATCACAGGGTGTCCAGGTTCCAACTGTCAAGTTCTAAAATCGACCAAATGGTCACTGCATGACGAATGAACAAAAAGGATCTCAGTCGAGGACCGGCGCCACCTGGATGGTCAAGTCAGAAGGAAGGGAAAAACGCTGTGGTTGCCAAGACTCGGGTCTCCTCAGGCATTGATCGTCCGCAGCGAGATCCCAATCCTTCGTCGCGACCAATCCGTTGGGCATCCGAGTCACCGATGAGTCCCTGTTCGGGCGCCAATTTGTAGAAGTAAGCCTCAGCAAGGCCTACTAGTGCAAGGGGTTCACCTTTCTCTGCACAAAGTCCTCAGACCATGTATGAAGAAGTTGGCACAGAAACTGGAATAAAAGACAAAAGTTTATTAACCTCATGAGGTGGTACTACAGTTCAGACAGCACCCTTGGGTAATGTCTGAAGTAGCACACTGAACTAAGAGAGCATGGTCCTTTTATACCCACACAGGGGCTAAAAGGAGATGGTACAATTATGGAAACAAGACTTGTATACATGTAAGGTCATGTGGAAAATGCACAGTCGACAGGTAGGAGGAGCTAACAGTTTCCAAGGACTAACAGCTGCAGACCTTACTGAGCATGTGCGAAAGTAAGAGATGCTAAATATAACTTGTCACTAGGCAGATTTCAAGAGCAGTTAACAGAAAGGTAGGACAGGGCACATGGTGAGCACATGGCAGCATGTAGCAGAGAAAATGGCTGCCATGAATACAAAATGGATTCCGCAAAATGTTCACAATAGTTACTAAATACAAGATGTCTTCTGCTAATGCTTAATCTAATCACTGCTAAATTACAACACTGGGGCCTGGGCAGCCCAGTCCCAGGAAGGCAGAACAAAGGATTTCCTCTGAGAGAGGGTGTTACACTCTCTCCCTTTGGAAATAGGTGTTAAGGGCCTGATGTCAGGGAGACCAGATCCTTGGGGTCTGTTCACGTTCCCAACATGTCCACCACTAGACAGCTCCAAAGCTCTGATAGAAAAAATCACAGAGCCTGAGAGAGTCCAAGTGGGGGAAAAGGGGATTAGGATGGGAACAGCTGGGAAGAAGACCTGTAGGAAGCAAAAGGTTAAACCACACAATATCAAGACTATGGGCCTCATTCTGAGGCCGGCGGGCGGCGGTCGCCGCCCGCCTGGCGGGAACCGCCATATGGCCGCTCCGCGGTCGAGAGACCGCGGAGGCCATTCTGGCTTTCCTGCTGGGCTGGCGGGCGACCGCCAGAAGGCCGCCCGCCAGCCCAGCGGGAAACCCTTTCCCACGAGGAAGCCGGCTCCGAATGGAGCCGGCGGAGTGGGAAGGGTGCGACGGGTGCAGTAGCACCCGTCGCGAATTTCAGTGTCTGCTAAGCAGACACTGAAATTCAAAGTGGGGCCCTCTTACGGGGGCCCCTGCAGTGCCCATGCCATTGGCATGGGCACTGCAGGGGCCCCCAGGGGCCCCACGACACCCCTCACCGCCATCCTGTTCCTGGCGGTCGGACCCGCCAGGAACAAGATGGTGGTGAGGGGGTCGGAATCCCCCATGGCGGTGCAGCAAGCTGCGCCGCCATGGGGGATTCCTCAGGGCAGTGGAAAACCGGCGGGACACTGCGGTTTTCCTGTTCTGACCGCGGCCATACCGCCGCGGTCAGAATGCCCTGCGGAGCACCGCCAGCCTGTTGGCGGTGCTCCCGCCGACCCCGGTCCCGGCGGTCCTTGACCGCCGGGGTCGGAATGACCCCCTATATCACATTGATTTTCACTAGACTATGATTCTAAGCATTGTCATACTGTTACCATGGATAACTTAAGAAAGGACTATAACTAGGCCTCAAAACGTCTAGGTACCTGGGAAGGAATCAAGAATGATTAATATAACTTCTCATATGAAACTTTTCATGAAATTTTACATATTGTCTAGGAATATAAGAACCTACTAGAATTATGTTTTCAGGACAAACATTGTCTTTTTACATGAGGACAAAAAGTAATCTGAACATTCCCTGGAAAACAATAGGAATTGTACTAAAGACTCAATATGCACATATAATGTAACATCTTGAATGTTAACACCTTTGTAGAAAATTCAAAAGCCCTGGATAGTTGTGTGCACTTCAGGAAACACTACACATCAAAGTTTTAATTGCCATGAAATGATCGCGCACTCTGAAAACAATCTGAAACATCAAGATTTAAATGCGGGAATGAATTGTGTGTCTTGCCGATTCGAATGCCACCATGCAAATGCCAAGAAATGGTAGCGCACAATGAGTATCGATTCGAATGCCACCATGCAAATGCCAAGAAATGGTAGCGCACAATGAGTATCAAGAGTTAAATGCAAGGAATGAATCGCGTGTCTTGCCGATTCAAATGCCACCATGCAAATGCCAAAAATGGTAGCGCACAATGAGTATCTAGAATTAAATGTAAGTAATGAATCGCGCGTCTTGCCGATTCTAATGCCACCATGCAAATTCCAAGAAATGGTAGCGCACAATGAGTATCAAGAGTTAAATGCAAGGAATGAATCGCGCGTCTTGCCGATTCAAATGTCAATATGCAAATGTTTTAAAATGGTCGCGCACACTGTTGCCAACCCGAATCTCAAAAGTCAAATGCCAAGAAGGAATCGCGCGTCTTGCCGATTCGAATATCAACATGTCAATGCCAGAAACCACAAGCACATTCACACGCACAAGGAAAAATATTTCAACATGAAAACTAGGCCCAAAAACACGAATGCCTTCGAAAACGGGATCGGGGGCCCAGCCCGACCTCCGTCTTACCGCCCTGATCAAGGATCACCAATACAATGAAGGGCAAAGGCCTGGAAGGTCAAGGTAGGCCTCTGGAACAGAAGCTCAAAAAAGTGCTGCTGGTCTGCACCAGGACCTCTGAATAGTGAGCACATGGAGCTGGGCTGGCTCCCTTATATAGAGTCTGGCCCAGCCCACAAACCACACCCAGTCGTGCTGCAGAGAAAGCTTCTAGAAGGCCCTGGAAAGGGACCACACCCTCACACACTCTGAAAGCCTGCAGCAATCCTTTGCAAATGAACAGTATTTACAAGCACCTTGAATATAAGTCTTCAGGATTAAACTCTGCAAAGCAAAAGGTTAAACAACAGCATATCAACATAATGCATGAATTACGTTTTCTCATAAGTGCTGGGTTTTTGCATTCCAGTTGCCCATAAAGCACGCACTGCCCTGATGTTGACAGTAATCCCCTGTCCCAGACGCGCTCAAGGGCCTGGCTTGCCTTGGTTGAGACGATGAAAATGCCTCACAAGTAGTGGAGCATGAATATCAGATGCGGAAACTTATGAGCTACTTTCAGGGCCATAACCTTTGCACGAGATTAAGTACCATAGGTTACGCCCTCTAAGTTTGGAATCCAACACCTTTTTGACTTTGTATTGCACTTCCCCCTGTACTGGAACTGGAGCTGGATGAGGATGGACCTTCTGGACTGCCTTTTTCAGGAGGGAAGTATGGCACACTGGATGAATACGTAATGACCTTGGTAACTGCAGTTTATAGGTCACTGGATTGATTTGCTGAAGGACAGTATAGGGACCTATGAATTTGGGATTAAACTTGCTTTTTCTTGAAGTCTACAGTATATGTATTGTAGAAAGCCACACTTTATCACCTGGTTGATACTGAGGTCCCTCACAATGTTTCTTGTCGTAATGCATTTTGTATTTTTGTTTGGCTTTTTCTAAATGCTGTTGAATCAGTTTCTGGGTTTGGTGAAGGTGTTGAATTGTTTCCGATACAGATGGTGTAAGAGAACCTTCTTGAGGGATCGTGATGGGCAAGGTGTCAGGATGATAGCCAAACACGCGAAAAAAGGGTGTAACACCAGTGGAGGTGTGAAATGAGTTATTGTAGGCTAACTCAGCTAACCAGAGCATTGATGTCCAAGAATGAAGTGCTTTCTCAGCGTATGCACGCAGGTATTGCTTCAATGTCTGATTTAGTCTCTCAGTTTGACCATCTGGTTGAGGATGATGGCAAATAGATAGTGTGGATGTGACTTGAAGCGTTTTGCACCATGTTTTCTTGAAATTAGAGGCAAATTGCGACCCTTGATCGGAGAGAATCATTTTCGGCTGCCCGTGGTAACGGACCACTCTATTCAGTAAGATGGTTGCCAGTTCACTGGAGGTGGGCAATTTCTTACAGGCAATGAAATGTCCATATTTCGTGAGACTATCTACCACCACAAGGATTACCGAATGTTGTTGAACCACTGGTAGTCCTGTAATGAAGTCTAAAGAGATGTGTAGCCAAGGTCGACATGGAGTTGGGATCTGCTTGAGCCCATGTCTGCCATTTCTCAATGGTGAAGGAATTACGGATGTCTTCAAAGAAATCTTCAGTTTTTATGATGCATAAGACTTTGTCTAGAGCAATGATAGCTCTGGAAGGTTGGACTGTAGGCAACGTGGTAGACTCTTGGCGGGACAAGGCGTCTGCTTTGCGATTGTCTTTACCAGGACAGAAAGTTACCACAAAATCAAATTCGGCAAAAAACAACATCCAGCGTAATTGCCGAGGAGTGAAAAGTCTGGCTGAACTCATGAACTGGAGATTGCGATGATCAGTACATACTGTGACAGTGTACTTGGCACCCAACAAATGATGTCTCCATTCTTTAAAGGCGTCATGGATTGCCAGAAGCTCTTTTTCAGCAATGACATAGTTCTGTTCGGCTTCGTTCAGCTTTTGAGACATGTAAGCTACAGGATGAAGTTGGACAGTGTTTTTGCTTTGTTGTGACGAGACTGCACCAATTGCCACATCTGAGGCATTGGCTTCCACTATTAATGGACGATCCACATCAGGGTGAGTCAAGACTGGGGGAGTGGAAAAAGCTTCTTTCAAAGTTGAAAATGCTTGGTCAGCTTCTGGAGACCATACAAATTCTTCTTTCTTTCTCAATAACTTGGTGACTGGGGCCACTGTTTGAGAGAAATGGTTTATAAACTTACGATAAAAGTTTGCAAACCCCAGGAAACATTGTACATCTCGAACAGTCTTTGGAGTGGGCCAATCAGATACAGCTTGTACTTTCTTTTCTGCCATGACCATACCTTGAGGGGTACGGATAACATCTAAAAACTCAACTGTGGTAACATGAAACTCAAACTTGGTTAGTTTTCAATATAAATGGTGCTTTCGGAGGGCTGTGAGAATTTTCTTGACATGTTGCACATGTTCGGTTTCATTGTCAGAGTAGATCAAAATATCATCGATTTAGACTATTGCAAATATGTCGAAATACTCTCTAAGAACGTCTTTCAGGAAAAATTGAAATGCTGCTAGAGCATTGCACAGGCCAAAAGGCATGACGGTGTATTCAAAGAGTCCATATCTTGTCTTGAACGCAGTTTTCCATTCATCACCTTCTCTCATTCTGACTAAATGGTAAGCACCTCGTAGATCGAGCTTAGTGTAGATTTTTGCTTTTTTTACTTGTTCCAGCAAGACAGAAATCAGGAGCAAGGGGTATTTGTTCTTAATTGTGACCTTGTTCAAACCCATATACTCAATGCAGGTTCGAAGGTCCCCCTTCGCCTTAGGGACAAAAAACAAAGGAGAGGCTGCAGGAGACTTGGAAGGGCGGATGAAACCATTCTCTAAGAATTGATCTAGATACTTTCGTAAATGTTGATTTTCATGTTCTGACAAGGCGTATACATGACAGATGGGGAGTATCGCACCTGGTATTAGATCAATTTGGCAGTCATAAGGTCTATGAGGAAGCAAGGTTTCTGCTTCTTTTTCATCAAATACATCTTCATAGGATGAATATTGTTTGGGCAATTTTACTTCTTTCTCCAGTGCAGTAGCTATGTAAGAGTTGCAATTTTTGGTTACTAGAGATGTCTGGAAGCATTTTTTTTTTTACACAGGGCTGAAGAGAACACGACTTTCCATTCTGCCCAATTAATCTCAGGATTGTGATGAGTTAACCAGGGTACGCCAAGGATAATTCCATGCTGAGGAGCATGGATCACGTCAAAGATGAGTTTCTCCTTATGTTTGATTATTTGGTTCTCCCCCTCACAGATCACCGACAAGGGGACAGTCTGAAGAGTTATTGGGCCTCCAGTCAAGAGTTTTCCATCTACTGCTTGTATTATTTCTGGAGTCTTCTTCTCGATACATGGGATCCCCCATGCGCGAACCAATTGGGCATCAACAAAGTTCCCAGTAGCCCCAGAATCTACGAGGGCCTTCTTGAAATAGTTATTTTTCTTTACTTCAACTTTTATGCCCAGCTTGAGATGTCTAGACTGTGAAGGGTCCATGGTGACACCCAAGAGCAGCCCTTCTTTACATCTTGGGTGATTTAGTTTTCCGGCTCGACTTGTGCATTGGCTGCAAGTTTCTGGACAGGACCTCGTTTGCTCTTTGGTTTGATTGGATACTCTTTGGCGAAATGACCCTTGCACCTGCAATAAAGACATTGTCCATTCTTTCTACATAGGTCCTTTTCGTCTTTGGTCAAAGGCCTCCTGATTGTTCCGATTTCCATAGGTTCTGGAGTTCTTTCCTTCTGGGTTCTTGATTCTTTATTATCGTGAACACGCCAGGAATATTTCTCAGTCTTTTTGCGTGTTCCCCTTCGTTCTGCTGAACGATGATCCAGTCTCAAAATTAAGTTTATTAGATCTTGACAATCTGTAGGCTGCGGGTCTATTTGAGCAAGGATGTCTTTTAACTCATCCTTGAGTCCTTTGTAAAACAGGGCCGCTTGCTTTTCTTCAGGCCAGGATGTCTCAGCTACCAGCCGATTAAAGTTATCTAAGTAAAACAATAGATCCTGGTTACCTTGTCGCAAGTCTAATAGTTCACGATCAGCCGACAATGTCACAGTTCTATGATCAAATACTCTCTCAAACTCATGAACAAAATTTCTCCAATTGTAAAGCAGGGGACTGTCTTTACGCACAAGAGGAATTGCCCAGGTGACTGCGTCCCCAGTCAGGTATGATGACAAGAAAGCCACCCTGGATTGGGCATCAGGGAAAGTGTGTGGTCGGCAGGTAAAATGTAATTCCACTTGAACCAAGAAAGATTGCGCTTTCAGGGGATCACCTGAGAAACGTTCTGGAGGAGCTAGGGGAATGGCCGAAGGAACGTTGAGGGAATTGTTCGTAGGAGGATTACCTCCAGAAGCTTGAGAAGAAGGACCAGGACAAGACACACCCAAAGGACTTTGGTACTTCTTTTCTACCCTTCCCTGTAACTGACTCTCTCAGCTAGGCTGGCTGCTATATCCTTTGATGACACTACCTCTGCTTGAAGCTGCGTGATAACCTTGACTAGCTCGTCGAATGTGGCCACGCTGAAAACACACGCAAACCAGGAGGATTATTAATTTGTGGGCTCACTATTCTGTCAGGGAGACCAGATCCTCGGGGTCTGCGCACGTTCCCAACATGTCCACCACTAGACAGCTCCAAAACTGTGATAGAAAAAATCACAGAGCCTGAGAGAGTCCAAGTGGGGGAAAAGGGGATTAGGATGGGAACAGCTGGGAAGGAGACCTGTAGGAAGCAAAAGGTTAAACCACACAATATCAAGATTATATCACGTTGATTTTCATTAGACTATGATTCTAAGCATTGTCATACTGTAGCCATGGATAACTTAAGAAAGGACTATAACTAGGCCTTAAGACGTCTGGGTACCTGGGAAGGAATCAAGAATGATTAATACAACTTCTCATATGAAACTTTCCATGAAATGTTACATATTGTCTAGGAATATAAGAACCTTCTAGAATTATGTTTTCAGAACAAACATTGTCTTTTTACATGAGGACAAAAAGTAATCTGAACATTCCCTAGAAAACAATAGGAATTGTACTAAGGACTTAATATGCACATATAATGTAACATCTTGAATGTTAACACCTTTGTAGGAAATTCAAAAGCCCTGGATAGTTGTGTGTACTTCAGGAAACACTACACATCAAAGTTTTAATTGCCATGAAATGATCACACACACTGTAAGCGATCTGAACACCTAGGTTTAAATGCGGGAAATGAACCGCACACACTGTCGATTCCAACAAATACATGCAAATGCCATGAAATTTTCGCGCACTCTGCAAACAATCTGAAACATCAAGATTTAAATGCGGGAATGAATCGCGCGCCTTGCCGATTCGAATGCCACTATGCAAATGCCAAGAATTGGTAGCGCACAATGAGTACCAAGAGTTAAATGCAAGGAATGAATGGTGCGTCTTGCCGATTCGAAGGCCACCATGCAAATGCCAAGAAATGGTAGCGCACAATGAGTATCAAGAGTTAAATGCAAGGAATGAATTGCACGTCCTGCCGATTCGAATGCCACCATGCAAATGCCAAGAAATGGTAGCGCACAATGAGTATCAAGAGTTAAATGCCAGGAATGAATCGCGCGTCTTGCCGATTCGAATGCCACCATGCAAATTCCAAGAAATGGTAGCGCACAATGAGTATCAAGAGTTAAATGCAAGGAATGAATCGCGAGTCTTGCCGATTCGAATGTCAATATGCAAATGTCTAGAAATGGTCGCGCACACTGTTGCCGACCCGAATCTCAAAAGTCAAATGCCAAGAATGAATCGCACGTCTTGCCGATTCGAATATCAACATATAAATGCCAGAAACCACGAGCACATTCACACGCACAAGGAAAAATCTTTCAACATGAAAACTAGGCCCAAAAACTCGAATGCCTTCGAAAATGGGATCAGGAGCCCAGCCCGACCTCCGTCTTACAGCCCTGATCAAGGATCACCAATACAATGAAGGGCAAAGGCCTGGAAGATCAAGGTAGGCCTCCGGAACAGAAGCTCAGGAAATTGCTGCTGCTCTGCACTGGGACCTCTCAATAGTGAGCACATGGAGCTGGGCTGGCTCCCTTATATAGAGTGTGGCCCAGCCCACAAACCACACCCAGACATGCTGCAGAGAAAGCTTCTAGAAGGCCCTGGAAAGGGACAACACCCTGACACACTCTGAAAGCCTGTAGCAATACATTGCAAATGAACAGTATTTACAAGCACCTTGAATATAAGTCTTCAGGATTAAACTCTGCAATGAAAGAGATTAAACAACAGCATATCAACATAATGCATGGATTACGTTTTCTCATAAGTGCTGGGTTTTTGCATTCCAGTCACCCGTAGAGCGTGCACTGCCCTGATGTTGACACCTGAGATGAGTAGCCTTTCCTTGCCTCTGGGAATGCTTTGAAGGGCACAGATGGTGCCCTCCTTGCATAAACCAATCCACACCAATTCAGGGAGCCCCCAGCCTCTGCTCTGGTGCGAAACTGGACAAAGGAAAGGGGAGTGACCACTCCCCTGTCTATCACCACCCCAGGAGTGGTGCCCAGAGCTCCTCCAGTGTGTCCCAGACCTCTGCCATCTTGAATGCGGAGGTGTGATGGCACAATGGAGACCTCTGAGTGGCCAGTGCCAGGAGGTGATGTCAGAGACCCCTCCTGATAGGCTTTTACCTGGTTAGGTAGCCAATCCTCACCTGAGGGCTATTTAGGGTCTCTCCTGTGGGTTCCTCTTCAGATAACGAATGCAAGAGCTCACCAGAGTTCCTCTGCACTTCTCTCTTCGACTTCTGCCAAGGATCGACCGCTGACTGCTCCAGGACGCCTGAAAAACCGCAACAAAGTAGCAAGAAGACTACCAACAACATTGTAGCTCCTCACCCTGCTGGTTTTCTCGACTGTTTCCTGATGGTGTATGCTCTGGGGGCTGTCTGCCTTCACCCTGCACTGGAAGCCAAGAAGAAATCTCCTGTGGGTCGACGGAATCTTCCCCTGCCAACACAGGCACCAAATTTCTGCATCACCGGTCCTCTGGGTCCCCTCTCATCTTGACGAGCGTGGTCCCTGGAACACAGGAGCTGGATCTAAGTGACCCCGACAGTCCAGTGGTCCTTCTGTCCAAATTTGGTGGAGGTAAGTCCTTGCCTCCCCACGACAGACAGTAATCCTGTGTACTGCATGATCTGCACTGCTAGGGCTTCTGTGAACTTTTTCAAGACTTCCTTTGTTCACAGCACAGCCCAGGTCCCCAGCACTCCGTCCTGCATTTCCCAACTCGCTGAGTTGACCTCCGACTTCGTGGGACACTCTTTTGTTGTGCTGAGAAAACCGCTGTGCTTAGATCTCTTGAATGCCTGTTCAGGTACTTTTGTGGGTGGTGCCTGCTTCTGCATGGGCTCTCTCTATTGCTGAGCATCCCCTCTGTCTCCTCCTCAAAGGGGTGACCTCCTGGTCCTTCTTGGGCCCTGGCAGCACCAAAAACCTTTAACTGCAACCCTTGCGGCTATCAAGGCTTGTTTGTGTTCTTTCTGTGTGGAAACAACTCTGCATCCTCCAGCACGCGGTGGGACATTGGTCCCCTTCCTTTGCAGGAATCCATCTTCAGTGCTTTGCAGTCAGTTGTTGCCTTTGCAGAATCCCCTATCTCGACTTTACTGTCTTTCTGGGGTAGTAGGGTAAATTTACTCCTACCTTTCAGGGTCTTGCGTGGGGTATCTTGGACACCCTTAGTGTTTTCTTACACTCCCAGTGACCCTCTACACACTACACTAGGCCTGGTGTCCATTTCTGGTTCGCATTCCACTTTTGGAGTATACGGTTTGTGTTGCCCCTAGGCCTATTGTCTCCTATTGCATTCTATTGTGTTTTACAGTGTTTGCACTACTTTTCTATGTGTTTTATTTACCTGATTTTGGTTTGTGTGTATATTTTGGGTATATTACTTACCTCCTAAGGGAGTATATCCTCTGAGAAACTTTTTGGCATATTGTCACTAAAATAGAGTACCTTTATTTTTAGTAACTCTGAGTATTGTGTTTTCTTGCGATATAGTGCTGTATGATATAAGTGGTATAGTAGGAGCTTTGCATGTCTCCTAGTTCAGCCTAAGATGCTCTGCTATAGCTACCTCTATCAGATCAGCCTAAGCTCCTAAAACACTACTAATCTACTAATAAGGGATAACTGAACCTGGCACAAGGTGTAAGTACCACTAGGTACCCACTATAAGCCAGGCCAGCCTCCTACAGTGAGGAATATGTATTGCATCACTCATGTGATCATGAAGTAATAGTCTGGTTGTACCACTATATAGAAAGCAGGTATGTGTTGTAATTGAAGATGTCTTTAATGCACTGGCAGTCATGTTGGGCCATGTGTAAATCATGTGTACATGTCATTTCCATGTGACATATTTTAGTCTGGAGTTAGGGACATGTATTCACGTCAGGTATGGTGTGAGTGATGTAGGTGTACTCATGTTGCCAAGTCCTGGAACTTTGAGCTGCATATCAGGTGGAATGTTGGGTGGCCTATGATGTCTATAGTAGCTGCCTGTTATGTTACTGTTGTGACACTCCACTCTGTGATTGACTATGAACGTGTAATGGGTAATGGGTGATATGTGGGCCATTGTAACTGGACATGCAATAATGAAGTGATGTGGTGTACCTGTGTTTGTTGTGTGCTGATATTCCTCTGTAATTGTGTGAATGTTATGCCATGGCTGTTCTCCAAACATGTTGTCTACACATCAGTTGTCACCTGTATGGGAGTGCCACTTGTTGTGGCTTGATCATTTCAGGTACCCCAGTTGGCATATCTGCATTCGGGTCAGCCAGCAATGTGATATGTGTGGCATGTACTGTGTGGGATGTGATTTGGGTAGTCTAAACTTTGAAGGGAAATGAGTATTTGAGATGGAGTGATCAGGTATAGCTTCAGGACATGCATGATGTGTTGGGATCACTCACCTGCTCTTCATATTGGTGAGGGGAGTATGGAGACATAGGATGTGAAATATGCTTGATATGTCTACTTCAACAAGGGCATGAATAGCATGTAGACATGCCTTTACAGGTGTACAGGTGGATTCATACAGTTGTGCTAGATTACTCACACTCTGATGTGGTTGAGAGGGATGACCTGAAGTGGTGGATAGTATTAACATAATGTGACTTGGGATAGGATATGTGTAATGCCATCTGAGATAGCCTAGCCCAGCCTGGACCTGTTTACCTGCATTACTGCATGTTTCCATGTGTGTATGTAAGGAATGTGATGACCCTTTCTCTGCCTCCCTCCCTCTTTCTCCAAGTGTATGCATCAGCATTGGCAGGTGAAGGAGACGGGGCACAGGCGAGTGGGGATGCTTCTGGACATGGGACCCAGAGTGTTGTGACCAGCAACAGCAAGTGACTCAGTGGCCCGGAGGGCTAGGGGAATGCCATGGTAGAGACTGGAATACAATCATCATCAGAAACTTCCTCCAGTGAACACACCCTGATGGACCCATCTAGGACCACCCCAGCATCTTTGTCGGCCACCCCCCCCATTCTACCACTGCCCTCCCTGTAACTCCCCACCCAGTTGTCCATGCCCGCTCACCCAGGATGGTGGGCATCTCCTTCACCACAGGCATCTCAGCCCTGCTGCCCTCAGTGAGGAGGCTATTGCCCTCCAGAGGTTGATCCCTCTGGGTCAGTCGATCATCATGAATGCCATTCGGGGACTTGCAGCTGAAGTACAACAGAGCAATGTATTCCTGAAGGGCATTCATGGTGCACTGGCTGGCCTATAGAGATCCTTTCAGGCTCTGGGCTCTACACTAATGGGGGCCAGTCACCCTTTGTCTTCCGTCCCCTGTCCATCTTCCCCTACCCAGTTCCACACCCTGCATCCCCGTCTCAGCCAGAGCACACAGACAGACAAGCATGCACCCACCTTAACAGCCAAGGATATAACAGTCAAACACAAGCACCACAAGACCCACCACTGGCATGTACACAAACAACCCACACCTGCAGACACACCAACAGCCACTACCTGCACTGACTTCCCCACATCCCCACCTTCACATACACTACACCTGACACACCAGCAGACACCACATCAGCTTTCACAGAACCAGCCACAACTCCAATCCTACCCACAGTCAGCACAATAGCAGAACCGCAGACATCCACCCGTCACCACATCCACAGCCACCACACCCACATGCAGCACATCCACCATACCTGCTGTCACCACCTTAACAGACACTCACCATCCAGCACGGCATCTCCCAGCTCCTCCACCCCCTCTCCTCCCAAGATATATAAACACCAACACTCACCCACCCAACAGACACCCAGCACACACAAGCATTCCTTGCAGACACCTGCACCCAAAACATCCAACAAAACACCTTCTACTAGTACTCAGTCTCCCTCCACTCCCAAAAACTTTTGCCATGCCCATCCGTGTGTGTTTAAGAATTATTTCCTCTTGGAGTTGAACCTTTTCCCTACTCATCTCCCACCCCGTGTGACCCCCAAAAGATCCGTTTCCCTCCCCAAGTCCAGCCTACCACCTACAAGTCCTACCCTGCCCCACTGCAACTACCCATGCCCCTCCCCTGCCAAGAAGTCTACCCCTCCTAATTGTTACAAGCCCTCCCCTAAGCCACGTCCAAAGCACCCACCTCCCAAGCCCTAAGACCCCCCACCCAAACCTAGGCCAAAACCCCCACCAGTGGCCACCCCAATCCCTGAGGTGCCTCCCTGCCCCCTTCATGCCCCTACCCATAGAGGTATTTCATAGTCAGGAGTCAAGTTGGGACAGTATGACATGCCAGCTGTGCATGTTACACTTTATCCTATGGGACTGGCCTAAGGCCTTTTACATTTGTATATTATGGTATTTTGAAGTTTTTTTAGCTCTAGTTATTTACATACATGTGGACCAGCCAGTTGTTGGTTCCAACGTTATCATCTTTATCCTGCCTTTCATTCATCATGACTGCTATGGTTTTGCCTGCTTCATATTGTGTGTGAGTGTGTCATATGTGTTTGGTGTTTGTGCTTGTGTCTGAGCTGCTTGTGTGGCTGTGTGCTTTGCATTTCTCCCCCAGTGATGGCTGGGAATGGTGTGCTGGGCATGTATGTGCGTGGGACATATTATTAGGTTGCTTTGTGTGGAATGATGGTGTTGGCTGTTGTGATTTGGAGTGTGGTGTGCCCTTGTGTGGTTGTACTGTGTGTGTGCATCTGTGTGGTGATTGGTATGTCCGAACCACTGTGTGGTGTGTTTGCGTGGTGTGGCGAATGCCTCATTTTATGGCTGTGTGATTGTATCTCTTGGTACTATTTTTTTGTAACGTTGTTTTGTACTTACGTTTTGTCAGGTGGGGGTGTGAGTTGTGGTATTTTAATGGTGCATTTGAGGTGTTACGGTTGTTGTGTATTTTGGTGGTGTTATGTGTTGTTATGTTTGACAGTGCTGGTGCTGTGTGTCTGGGGCTTGGTATGTATTTTGACAGTGTGTGGTGGCCGTTGTGTGTGTTGTGGGTCTGTGCGTGTGTGCATATGGCTGTGTGTGAATGTGCGTGCCAGTGTAGGAGTACATGTATGTGTCGCCCTCGCCACCCGTTGAGGATGTGTATGGTGTGTGTGCATAGCGACCTTGCCATTTTGCAACAGTGACAGGTAAGTGTGTGTGCCCATGGTTGCTGCCGTTATTGCTGCTTCTGGAGTTGCTGGGCGAGCAGGAGCAGCGGGAAGACGTGAGGGGCATGGTGGATCCAGACGGGTGTGGCTTCCTGAAGGTGGGTGTCTCCATTTATATTGTTGGTTTCCGCCAGGGTTTCAGTGGGGGTGCGCCCATGGTGGAAACCTTGGTGGTGTGCTACTTCGTCATCTGTCTAGAGGAAACATGGTCTCTGTCAGCCTAAAGGTGCCTCCCGCCATCCATGACAATCTGACCGCACTGGACGTGCCGGCAGTGGTTTGGCTGTATTCTGCTGGGATTACCACCATGTTCATAATTTGGCAGTCTTCTCTACCAGCCTGTTTGCTGTACGACCGCCACCGCCACCATGGCGATCATGAAACCGCCAAGATCATAATGACCCCCAAAGACTTTTAGATCTTCATCTCTTTTATTAATTTGCCAATTCCCACCAAGTAGTGTCTTAATTTCATGATTAGACCTGTTGAAGTCCAATAAATACCTCACAGTGTTATTTTCCCTTATAGTTGTTGGGGGTCTTGGAACCAAAAGCCCCTCCCTATTCCTTCCTTTTGCTCATTCCAATACCTTAGTTCAATACCCCTGTCTTTTAAAATTGTGAAATGTCTCCTGCCATTGGATCTCAAAATCTTATGTCTCTGCTCTCAAACATTTGCCCTAGAGTACACTCCATTTCAATGCTTTTAGGTGGGCATTGTTCGCAAATAAAATGCTGTTTCTGCTTGTTGTTTTTCCTATGTATTCTTGTACAAAGTTTCATATATATATATATATATATATATATATATATATATATATATATATTACCCTACTGGCAGTCACCAGTAGGTAGTTATAGTTAGGACCTAGTTTCCATAGAAAAAGCATTCTTGTTTTGCTAATAACTGTGACGATAAATCTTCACAAAATTTTCAAAACTAGTTTGCCACTCACTTTAACTACTATCTGGGAAGTTCCGGGGTGATTCATCAAGTGGACCAAGAAAAGGGGGTGGTACAAAAATGCTTTTCCCCATGCAATTTCCCATAGGGAATTTAGACACAACTACAGCCCGCAACGCTGGAAGGAATTACACCAAACTAGGCAGAACGTTAGATCTTGGTTCAGCAAGATCTCTTTTTCTAATTTTGTGTAAATCTGTGAAGTAGTTTTGGAGTGAATAAAGAAAAAAATTATGTATATCTAGAGACAAAGATCCACTGTGGATCCACAGTGTGGATCTGCGTATCCACCCTCCAACAGCAATGCCACAAATTGCTGGCCACAACTTGAGAGAAGAGTTGCAGCTGCAATTTTGCCAATTGGGACACGGTTCTCAGGGAAGATTAAAGCTATAGAGATAAAATAGGATATAAAGTATCAGGATGGAGGTATCCTGACCCAATTGTGCTGATGGAGGGGTCCCTAAGGGATCCCTTATGGGAAAGAAATTGCCTAAAAATGTTATTTTGGGGCACACAGGGATCTGCAGATCCTCCACAGTTCTAAGCTTAGTCCACATGTGACTCCATGATGGATCCATGGATCCAGACCCCAATTAAAAAAATACACCCACACACATGCTCACTCACACAACCATTCACACACTCCCACACCCACTCACAGACCCACAAAACCACTATCACAGACCCACACAGCCACTCACACACACACTTACACACACATACAGCCACTCATATACCCACTCACATACCCAGAAAACCACTTGCACACCCACTCACAGACCTATACAGACCCTCATACACCCACTCACACACCCACTTATACACCCGTACAAGCACTCATACTTTCATTCACACACCCACACAGCCACTTGCACAGCCACTCAGAGACCCACAGAGTGGGGTTGGCTGTATGTGATAGCTTGGCTGCACTCACACCCACTCATAGCCCCACAAAACCACTACCAAACCCAGTCACAAACAGAAAACAGCTAATCACAGACTCATTCACACACTCACACACACATACAGCCACTCACACACTAACTCACATACCCACAAAATCACTCAGTGTCACAGCTCTCCACTAGCTTAAGAAAACTAGCCTTTTATGTCTTAAAAGTGCACCCTCCAACCCATGCACCAGCGCGTATATGTATTGTGCATGCACCGATTTTACTTAGTGTATGATTTCACAGATTATTGCAGTCTTTGTATTTTGTGTCATGTGTTCTGTTCACATCATGGTAGGGTTCAGTGTTGTGGAGAGAAAGTTGTTTGTGCCTCACAAACCACTCATACACTCACGTACCCACTTACCCACACAACCACACACACCCAGTCACACACCCATACAGTCACTCACACACCCACTCACAAACCCATAGTGTGGGGTTGGCTGCATGTGGGAGCATGGCACCATGGTCTGGCTGCAGGCTAGCCCCTGGGGCTACCTCCCCATTGTGCAGGTCCAAAGACCGTGCACAGTGTGGGTTGGCTGCATGTGGGTGGATGACTACAGGGCCTGGCCGCAGGCCAGGCTCTTTGAACCATACCCGGTCACGCACAGCTAAAGGTCATGCACACTGCAGGGTTGGCTCCAAAAGCCAGGCCTTAAGGTCAACCCAGAGCAACGCACAGTCAAAGGCTGTGTGCAGTGGCAGTTGGATTAACATAGGGTTAGTAAATAATACTTTCAATGAAACAAAAAACCTAAAATTCACTGAAAGAAACAAAGATTACAGGGACACTATAGTTAGGAAAAAGAATTTTAAAAACTTGGAAATTCACTGCAAAAGCCAAGGTTACAGAGACTTTATAGTTAGGTTAAAAGTTTACACACAAACCATAGAGATTCTGTAGTTATAGTTATACTTATCTCAAGAAACTATAACTAGTTCAAAAGCTAACTGTTAGAAATTGGGTTTCTGGATGAAGGAGAGATGCACCCTGTCCAAGCAGAAACCTCAGTCCTAGTCAGAGTACGTCAGATACACACCATAAATTAACCTGTGCTCACCCTCTGGTTCTTGGCACAGAGCAGGCAGGATTAACTTTCTTTTAAAAAATGTTGTTTTCATTTTCAAAAACCATACAGCACATCATGACTTGGTAATCATTGGTGGGATACATTATTAACAGATGCTTACCACAGGAGTACTATTAGCATTACAGTGGTCAGGGTGCAGTCCACTAGGACATAACTGTGCACATATTTGCAGACTGCAACCTTCCTGACATGGGCATCGCAACACTCATACCCACCGATTTTTGGAGGCTGGTGGCCAACTCCTTCACGGTATTCACAGCATGTCACCACATCAAGGCAACTACAACAGCATTCAGAGTGGCCACGCACTAAACAACATCCACTGAATAATATAGCCAAGAGGGAGTTATCGCTAAGCTTGTGATACTACTGGTGTCCCAACTTCACTGTCTCCCATAGCTGCTGTTGCATCATCATGCAGCTTGGCAAGGAACATCTGGTACAGTCCCTAAATATCCTGTGGGCAGCTACTTATCAGCATGACATCATGGTACAGGTCAGACTGAGTGTTACAGTGGACCATATCCGGATGCCACCCAGGCAAAGGCTGCAGGTGTCTATAGGTCCTAGGGACTTTTCTATCATCACCCAGCAGCGCCAACAAAGGGGATGAAGCAAAGGTATGCCCCAGATCTCCCATAATCTCCTGGAAACCTCGGTCCAATAGTGTTGGATGCGGGGCCACAACCAGGTCATATGTGTAATGCCTGCATCTTCCACACTGCAGTGGGGGCAACAGGAACTGTCGTGCAAGCCATAACAATACAGTTGAGCCGGGGTATAGCACACCCAATTAGGATACTTGAAGTGGATCACCCAATGGCAGCTGTTTAGAGAGACAGTGCAAAGAATGGGGTAAGTCCATTGTTTATCACTAATCCCCAAATCTAGGTATTTATCTCAGTCCAAGCAGGCCCACCTGGGCAATGTGCCAACTGTGAGCCTGCTTACAACTTAGCTATCATGCACTGTGGTGTCAACGCTTACAACAAGTACGTCAGCATGGGCAGCTCCTGTGCATCTGCCACGGTTTATCTTAGTAACTCTTGCATCACGTCGACTCCCCTATAAGAATGGAACTGAGCTAGGGCTATTGGTGCGACAGTCCGTGTGCTCACCTCATCTACAGAGGAGCCCATCTGCAAAGAAATCACCTATGCTGTTTATGCCTAACTCGCGTAGTGTCCTCACCTCGGCCCTTTATTGCCCTCTGGGAAACCACATGGACGACTCCAGTGGTGTCTGCAGTGAGGAAAACAGGGGTCCAGTCTGTGCTTTTGGGAGTTCCTTCTACAAATATTGAGTGGCACCCACAAGGTTCATGGTATGATAGTGACGCATTGGCCTGTGGAACAACATTTTGGGCAAAGTGAGCTGAAGAGCGGAGTCACCCTCTAACCAGAGATGAGGCAGGTCCCCAGGTCCATGGAGCCGGTAATGAGTAAACATACATTTTGAGGGTCCGTAGTAAGCCTCCAGGTTCGGAGAGTTCAGACCACTAGCGTTTTAGAAAAGAGTAAGCATAACGTGTTCCAGCTCACTTGCAGCTGCTTACTGGCCAAGGACAGGAGCACAATGAGAGTGTGCAGGGTGTGGAAAACTGTACTAGGAAGGAGATGGGAATATTAGCAAATAAAAACAAAAAATAGGGTAACACTATCATCTTCATAATGGTGGTACTGCCACAGAGAGTTAGGGGTAAGCATATCCACTACTTGACTGCCTCCCTAAAGTAATTGTTGGTAATTACTGCAGCGGCATTGGGATGGATTTCCATGCCCAGGTATCACACTGAGTCTGTTGTCCACTGGAGTGGGTACTCCAGCCGTACTCGCATTGTGGTGGGCATGAAAGGGAACACTAGGGACTTGCTCCTATTAGTTTTCAGCCCACCAAAAAGAACAAACTCCCTGTGAACTGGGGATAGGTTGCACTCTGGGTTCCTTATATAAAGCAGCGTATCATCTGTGTAGGCATACAAAATGAGATTGTAGTGCTGGAAGTGAATACCACGGTGTGTATATTTGCGCAGCGCACAAGCTACAGGTTCCGCAACTAGAGCATACAAAGGCGGCAACAAGGGCCAACACTGCTGAGTACCCCTTGTGATGACAACCTCTCAACATAGAAAACATAACCCCACTCTCTACCATGTCAAATTATTTTTTGGCGTCGAGAAAGACAGCAGCAGCTCGCACATTTGAATTGATGAATAATAGCTCACCGAAGAGTGTCCTGAGATTGTAGGTCAAACACCGACAAGGTACAAATCCAAACTGCTCTGGGCCCACTACACTGAGGAGCAGGTGCGCTAGGCAATTTGCTAAAATTTTGGCAAATATTTAGGGGTCAGTATTTAATAATGACAGAGGACCAAAGGAGGAGTAGCAGTCTGCCAGTTTGCCCGGTTTTAAGAGAGTAGCCAGCAAGTCCTCATGCATTATAGTGGCATGCAAACATCTTTCACCATCTCTTCAAACCAAGTAACTAATTGGGGGGCTAGTTTATACTAGTAGGCCTTAAAAAAGGCCATTGTGAGTCCATCCGTACCAGGCGCCTTCCCACCTGGCATGTCCTTCAGCATCACAACTATCTCAGAGGGGCGGAGCGGTGACATACGATGCGCGCTATGTGCCACTATTAGCCACTTCACGGTAATGTGAGCAAGATAGCCCGGCGTAGCTTGTTTATCATGTGGGAAGCAGGAGGCATACTGGTCCTTATAATAACAACAAAAGCGGGCGATCACCTTATCCGTCCTAAGAGGCGCACCCTGCTCGTCATGAGTAGCAGCAACATGCTATCTTTGCACGCGAGTAAACAAGTGCCACCAGCATTGAGCCTGTTCGCTCACCATACATCCTGGCCCTTGCATAGATATCCAGATGTGTGACCTTGCTTAGCCACACCGTTATACTCCACCAAGCGGGTTGTGATGTCCCCCAACAAACTCTGCTCAGTTGAAACCCTATGTGCATGTTCTAGTTCCACGAGTTCGGCCTCCAACTGTGTTAGATGGCTGCGAATCGAGTGGAGGAAACCCTCACATTTGGATATGGTAATTCCCACAAATATAAACCTAAAGGTCTTCCCAGATGGTAGGAAACTTTACAACAGAACCTCCATTGACACTAAAAAAGTAATCATTAGCTTGTGCAAGTTCCTCATGAAATACAGCATCTGGAAGGGAGTATTGGGGAAACCACCAGGCGAAGGTAGAGGCTGCAAGCTGTCAATTTCAAGAATCAGAAGCACCGGGGATTGCTCTGAATATGTACTCGGTACAGGTTCTCATCTCCGGACACAGGGCACTAGGCTCTATGCAAGAAGCCAGTAATCTATTCAGGTGTGTATGTCGTGCACTGTGGAGTAATGGGCAAAATCCTCCCCCGTGGGAAACCTATGCTGCCAGAACTCCAACAGTCCACACACTGGTCAACGATATAATTAAGTGCACAGGTCACAGATGAGGGCTGCTGAGGCGCCCGTGGAGCGATCTCTATTTGGGCACAATACACAATTTAAATCGCTGTCCCAGATCTGAGGTAAATCTCCACACTGAGTGATTTGAGAGTGCAAGGTGTGATAAAACTGTGCGTCATCATAATTAGGGCCATGTACCCTCATTAACAAGGAGGCAAATCTGTCTTTGTAGCTGCGCACTGTTACTCAGCATAACATCAGCATCAACAGATACTTCCTTTAACTTGACACCAGAATCACGCCGGACCCAAATTAGCATGCCATGAGTGTCCTCAGTAAAGTCCACTGCAACACGTTCCCCTCAGCTGCCTTTGTGTAAGTAGCCCACTCCCTGGAACCATGTGCATCTCCTGGAGTATTGCAACACTAATGCCATGTCTCTGCAAGTACAGTACTATTTTGTGCAGTTTCCTGCCATCCTTCAGCCCCCTGATGTTCCACATAAGAAACTTCAACAACGGCGGGTGCTGAGCACCTACACTATTTTTTCCTCTGGCACTTCTGCCATTCGCCGTTCGAACATGTCCAGATGCTTCACATGCTTGTCCAGGAGATCTGTCATCCTGTCCATCCGGAGGGTATCGATTTTACCGTCTATAGTAGTGAGGCTGTGTTGCATTGCCATTAGTATTTAACACAACTCGCCACTCATCTCCAACCCCTAAGCATCCGGATTAATCTCAGGCCCCGATGTTGCTTTCTCACGAGGCCTCGGGGTCTTTTTGCAGATCAAAACGCAGTTTAGGCTGTGTTATATCTGTTTTCCCCATTGTGGTCCACTGTTCCCCAGACTGTGCTGAGGAGTTGCATGAGCTCTGTATTCGCTGCAAGGAACTGATCTAGGCAAGCAGTGCCACGGGGCACCACACGCAGTATGTTAAGTCCAAGGAGGTGCATTGGTGGCATGAAGGAGAAAGCATATAGAGTAGCGTTGGACTTTTTTGCTAATGCAGGGTCATCCCCAATCATTTTGCCTCCTGCATCCTATTTCTTCTGACCTGTTGCTGTTGACTTTTGAACTCTGAGCACTTTACCACTGCTAACCAGTGCTAAAGTGCATATGCTCTCTGTGTAAAATTGTATGTAATTGGTTTATCCATGATTGGCATATTTGATTTACTAGTAAGTCCCTAGTAAAGTGTACTAGAGGTGCCAGGGTCTGTAAATCACATGCTACTAGTGGGCCTGCAGCACTGGTTGTGCCACTCACATAAGTAGCTCTGTAATCATGTCTCAGACCTGCAATTGCAGTGTCTGTGTGTGCACTTTTACCTGTAAATTCGACTTGATAAGTGTACCCACTTGCCAGGCCTAAACCTTCCCTTTTCTTACATGTAAGGCACCCCTAGGGTAGGCCCTAGGTAGCCCCAAGGGCAGGGTGCAGTGTATGGTTAAGGTGGGACATATAGTAATGTGTTGTATATGTCCTGACAGTGAAATATTGCTAAATTTGTTTTTCACTGTTGCAAGGCCTGTCCCTCTCATAGGTTAACATGGGGACTACCTTTAAATCTGATTAAAGTGAAGATTCCCTTTGGGAGCGGATGGACATTTGGAGTTTGGGGTCTCTGAGCTCACAATTTAAAAATACATCTTTTAGTAAATTTAGTTGATTTTCAGGTTGTGTGTTTGAAAATGCCACTTTTAGAAAGTGAGCATTTTCTTGCTTATACCATTTCTGTGACTCTGCCTGTTTGTGGATTCCCTGTCTGGGTCAGTTTGACAGTTGGGCTGGTTGCACCTCACACTAGAGAGTGACACAAAGGGAGCTGGGGTGTAGTTTGCATTTCCTGATGAGCCAGCTGTGCTAGGAGGGAGGGGAGGAGTGGTCACTTACACCAGAAAGGGCTGTGCCTGTCCTCACACAATGCTGTATCCGACCCCCTAGTGAGTGTCTGGGGCCTGGCCTGGTAAAGGCAGAATTTCACATTCAAAAGAGACTTTACTTTGAAGTAGGCCTACTTCAAAGGAGAAATTGGGTATAAGAAGGGCACCCAAAACCACAGACTTTAGATCACTTCTGGACATCGAGAGGAACCTCTGCCTGGAGAAGAGCTGAAGAGCTGAGGAGAAGTGCTGCCCTGCCTGTGACTGTGCTTTGTGGAGCTATCCTGCAGTCACTGCTTCTGCCAGAGTAAAAGGGCAAAGACTAGACTTTGTGTGCCTTCCATCTTGTGAAGAAATCTCCAAGGGCTTGATTTAGAGCTTGGCTCCTGTTGTTTGAAGTCTCAGGGACAGCAAAGACTTCTCGCTGCCAGCACCTGGAGTCTCTGGAGAGACTCCTGCTCTGACAAGTGGTTCCCTATCCAGTCCCTGGGCCCTTGAAAGGAAAGCTGGTGGAAATCCAAGGAAATCGACTTCGGCCGACTTCGGACATACGCCGCTGCTGAATCCGGTGACACCGCCTGCACCCGACTCCATGATCTTTGCTGGAACGTGACCACCTTCGCAGGCCCGACATCGCTGCAGCCCCGCCGAAGTCCGTGACTCTGTGGAAGTCGCCGCACCATGTCGTGACCAACGCCACTCGAAGTGCGCGGATTCAACGTTTCGCACAGACGCCGCGATCCCAGACTTCTCGCATCGGCTCATTTTAATTTCTTCACCAAGGTACTATACCTGGGGGTCTACGCAACGCCGTGTCCGGCGCTGCTGGTGTCGGATTGTTGGGAACGACAATGCCGTGTTAACACCTCATCGAAGCATTTTGTATTTCTGAGCGCTATTTTTGAGTTTAATTTTAAAAAATTCATAACTTGACTTGTTTATATCGTATTTTTGTCATTTTGGCCTTGTTTTGATAAATATTTCCTATTTTTCTAAACTGGTGTTGTGTCATTTTGTAGTGTTTTTAATAACTACTTGTGTGCCTGGGACGAGGTGATCTCGTCCAAGGCGCTGGTTCCCCGGTGCCTTGGGCAAGATCACCTCGTCCTGCTAGGGGCCCCCGGGGGGAGCACTAGCGCTCCCCTCGATGGCCAGGCACACCCCTCCCCTAGGCAGGGATGGAAGGGGAATCGCTTCCCCTTCCACCCCGCCCCCCGTGATCTCCCCATGGCGTCTGATGACATCAGCTCGCTTTTGCACGCTGACCTCATCAGAGGCCTTCCCTCTGGCGCTGGAAGCTCAGCTTTCAGGGCCGGATCGGAGGAGAAATGCAAAGCATTTCTCCTACGATCACATGGAGGGGGTCTGAGAAGCCTGGAAGGAGAGGAAAGGCCTTTCCTCTCCATTCAGGCTTCTCTGAGCATTTCTGCTGCCCGATCACGATGCGATCGGGCAGCAGAAATGCCACTAGACACCAGGGATTTTTTTTATTTGTTATCTACTCAATAAGGAGAGCGGCCCCTTGGGCAAGGGCCGCTCTACAGGGGGCAATTTTTTTTTGGGCTGTTTCTGCCCCCCCGGGGGCAGATCGGCCTAAAATTATTTTTCTGATCTGCCCCTCTGGGGGGCAGAAACCGCCCTAGACACCAGGGATTGTTTTTTTTTTTTATTATTTTTTTTTATTTGTGGGGAGCGATCCCTTAGGCAAGGGTCGCTCCCCTGAGGGCAAAAAAATTTCTAGGCCATTTCTGCCCCCCTTGGGGGCAGATCGGCCTATTTTTATTAGGCCAATCTGTCCCCAAGGGGGGCAGAAACCACTAGACACCAGGGATTTTTTTATTTGCTAAATAAGGAGAGCGGCCCCTTGGGCAAGGGCAGCTGTCCAGGGCGGCAATTTGTTTTTTGGCTGTTTCTGCAAATTATTATTAGGCCATTTCTGCCCCCAGCGGGGGCAGAAACCACTAGACACCAGGGAATATATACCTTTGAGGGCTATTTGAAGTAAGGGGAGCAGCCCCTTGGGCAAGGTCTGCTCCTCGGGGGGCAAATTATTTCTAAAACATTTCTGCCCCCCAGGGGGCAGATCGGCTAGACACCAGGGAAAATGTTCTTTATTTTTTATTTTTTTTGTATGTTTGGGGAGCGACCCCTTGGGCAAGAGTCGCTCCAGTGGGGGAAAAATATTATTAGGCCATTTCTGCCCCCAGGGGGGGCAGAAACCACTAGACACCAGGGAATATATATTTTTGAGGGCTATTTGAAGTAAGGGGAGCAGCCCCTTGGGCAAGGCCTGCTCCTCGGGGGGGGGAAATTATTTCTAGGTCAATACAATTAGGCTGTTCTGCCCCCAGGGGGGGCAGAAATGCACTAGACACCAGGGAAAATGTTCATTATTTTTATTTATTTTTTGTATGTTTGGGTAGTGGCCCCTTAGGTAAGAGTCGCTCCAGGCGGGAAAATTATTAGTAGGCCATTTCTGTCCCCCCTGTACTCTGAGGTCATGTGTTGGCCGATGTGTTAGACAGAGAATTATAGAGCCTAGCTTTTGTTTTATGATTCTCTGGTTGAATGCCTTTTGGTCAACCTTTTACCATTTCATATGCAGGCCTGTGTTTTTTTCAAAAACAAGATTTCCTCTCCCTTCCCAATTCTTTAGACGTAATTTAATGTTATAGGCTAGGTTAATACACAGGAGATTATGATCACTTGCACAGTGCGGTACTATCTTGAAGTCGAGAATTAAATGAAAATCAGCTAGGCTGATAAGAATAAACTCAATGACACTCCCTTTGGAGTTCCCTGTGAATGTCGGAATTTCTGAATATTTTGAGGTGCTATCTCCATTGCAAACATAAGGTCATATTTACTAATAAAGGTATTTAAAAAATCCCTTTGATCTGAATGAATAAAATGGGTCATCTTCTCTCTTCCCTCAATCAAACAAATAAACACATTTGAGCCATCCGATTGACATTGGGGCATATTGAAGTCTACCCAGTACATGGTTAGGTCTTTGTCCTGAAGCCCAGTAAATGAATCGAGAAAATCAATTACATCCTCAAGGTTTTTCCTCAAAAGGCCATATGGTATATTATTTTTAGAAATTTATAAACAAAATACCTTTTCTCCCCTCAATCGATAATAGGACAATCATAAAATAAGGTGCTGACCAAATTAGGAATACCTCCATTTTTTTTAGTTGTAACGAAACAAGAACTAAGAGACCCTCTCTTGCCCTTCCTGCTATGGATGGTATCACTGGTTGGTGTAAAGTTAGAAAACCATCCAAAAAAAGGGATCTGTTGACCAGGTCTCCTGAAAACAAATTATATCATACATAGATACAAAATGTAGCCAGTCTGGGTTTTTTATTTTCGACCGGTGCCCGCTATATTCCTGCTAATCAGTGTTAGAGATTTATGTCCTAATCCTGCAGCCGGATCTTTAAGTAGTGGCAGTAGGAACCAAATCCCAAGGGGGAGGGCCTAACGGGTCCACCTCTCATCCTAATGGAGATATGTCTTGACCTTCTCCTTCCTTTAGCCTCTCCAAGTCGATCCTTCTATACATGGCTGAATGTATGAGTCAATCATTTTCATCTAGAGCGTTCACGGCCTGAAAATGATTTCCAAAGGAAGCATATATCTGAGCCTGTAAAACCACCAACCCTGAATTTTGGTTTCAGGATACTGTGAGGAAGCGTAAAAATAAAACAGAAGGATCATAGAAATAACTTAATGGGTACACTTGAATCCCTTCTTTTGCCCTTGCACAGTAGTCCAAATCTGCCAACAAGCGTTTGACCAAAAGAGGATTTTTACTGTTTATCACAACGCAGTCTCCCTCAGAAGCTTTCTTTGATGGGCCAACCCATTTCACTCTACATGCCAAAAGGATCTTATTATTTAAGTCCTCTTGATAGCTAGTTTTTGTCTTCAGCCAGTGAGCGGACTTTCTCGTCAGAACTTGTGTATCTTCATTTTTACGTCTATCTAAAAGAGGCACATTTTCTAGCACCAGGGTATACGGCGTGCATTCAGAGGGTAAATGCAGTGTCTCTTCCAGGTTATTAGTGGAGTTATTGTAAGGGGGTTTGATCATCCAGGATTAGCAGCCCCCTTTTGGTTTTCCAAGTTTGGTTTGTGCTCTATATATAAAGCTCTAACTTTAGCTAAGGGTTGAGCTAAGGGTGAACCAATTTCATTTAAAACTGGATTATGTAAAGCATTTCTATTCTTTAATGCATACTCCTGTCTATGGGTTTTCCCTGGCATGGATAGCTGTGATTGATTAAATAGGTAGAATCATTTAAGATGTCTTTCCTCACAGTACGTTCCCTTAACATGTCAGGGACCACGTGTTGTCCAGCATTATCTTCCAATTTTATATTGCTTCGGTTTTTGGTCCCAGAGACTCCATTCACATGTTTAGCCCTTCCTCCCTCCCTTCTCTTTTTCGAAGGTGGGGAATCCACTAAAGAGAAATCAGGAAGTGGGTCTTTATTTTATTCCTTAATTAGACTTGCATCCTGCAAGGGAAGATGCAAGTAGTGCGCGCATATTCCAACCTGGGGCGGGTCGGAGTTTGCGGGCTTTGGCAATGGCTGTTCCACTTGTGTGAACTTTACAAGTATGATAGGCTCCAGGGGTGGCCTCTGAGAGTGTTTCTGTAAAGCCCCAATGTTAACCTCGACTTACTCTAATCCAGTCTCAATAGCTCCCATAGTGGAGGATAAATAGCTTGTAATTGACGATTGGGCTGGAGGACTCGAGCCACTTTCCCCCCTTTGTGCATTATTCCTTCTCTTCCCCATTATGATAAGTGTTTCATGTACCTTTGGTATTCCACTCACAGCAGAGATCACTCAGCCACACGGGTGAAAGAGGGGGGCCACCCAACCTCTTCCGGCTGCTGATGGACAAAGACGGGCCCGGTCTTGGCGTGAGCCCACACACGAGCCTGGACGCGTCCTGTGCTGCAGGAGTGCAGGGCAGTCTTGGGCTTGTGGTCCGCCTCCACAAGGTCTCCTCAATTGCGTGTCCTGCACTGCGGGAGTGCAGGGCAGTTGATAACAGGCCGATGCCTGCCTCTTCCTCCTACTCGGGCAGCCTGGGCCTTGTGGTCTTCCCCCACAAGGTCTCCTAAATCATCTGTCCCGCACTGCGGAAGTGCAGGGCTGTTGATAACATGCCGATGCCTGTCTCCTCCTCCTACTCGGACAGCCTGGGGCTTGTGGTCCGCCGCCGCAAGGTCTCCTCAATCACGTGTCCCATCATAGTCTCATCAGTTATGAATGGGGAGATCTGTATTATAGCGGCCAGTGGAGTTGCCCGGGTCCTTTCTGGATTTTGAGACAGTATAGGTTGTAGTTGTCGAAAGTGCATAGAAAGTTCTAGGAATGACCGTACTCTGAGTGAAAAGTTGCTGATGTAGGTGACAACCGCAACCAGACTGGGCTTCTCTGATTCTCTAGGAGAGCACAAGCACGCTTCAGGGGGCTGAAGGAAGGAGTGTCTTCTCTAAAGTAAGAGCTAGGCTGGATTCTAGGGATCTGCCATCTTAAGGACAGGCGATAAAGTTATTAATCCATTTCAATGGAGGAGGTATATTATTTGTAGGGACCTTTACTGGTGGTAAGCAAGGGTGCAGTGGGGTTCATCAGTCACTTAATTAAAATGGAATAGTCTTCCTACCCATTTGCAAAACACTCCAGGCTCCCATGCTGCCGTTACAGAGTCAGGCAATTACCTGTTGCAGGCACCTGTGCCTGTTTTATTGCCTTATAGACTTTCCTGGTCCCAACGGGGGCCAGCTTCAGCCCCCACCACACTCTCCTGGCAACCTGTTGACCCTGACATTGAGAGGGAAGGTGCCTGAAAACAGCAGAGCCCTCTGAGTGGGATCGCGGTCACCGGTCTCAGGGGATGTACTCACTGGGATGACAGTGGGACATTCAAGACTCCCCCCCTGGGTACAGTGCACTGTGGGGGCTCACAGCAGGGCTCAGCTTAGACTCTAGAGGTCGATTGAGGATCTCCTGTGAAGGCAAAAGCACTGGATTCTCGGCTGCTTCGTCTCGATACCATCTTGGGTCAATGAGAACTACAGGAGCTCCGCAACCAATTTTTACTCCAAAAAGAAAAGTGTGCAATCTGCTGTGTGAGGGTGATGCTGGTGTGGGGACACACTGGGCCATACTGGCCACCACTGGCTGTATCACTTGCTGGACATGCCTTGGGAGAAGAGATTACAGCACTCAGAATAAAAGTGCTGTCACCTCCTCCTCGTTCAAACTATTGTGGAATGTCACACCAGTAACCTAGCAGGAGTTGAACCCACTGTCTGCCTCTTCTATGACCAGTGGGTGGGGGTTGACAATTTAAAAAAAGACATAGTCAATAAAAAAATAAAAATAAAAGCACAGTTGACAGAAATAAGGCAAGGAGAAAAATTTAAAATAGGGCAGTTAGGGAGGAAAAGTGATAATCTGGAGTCAGTGAAATTGATATGAAAACAGGTTGACAGAATCAAGCTGGAATCAGAAGGGCAGCCTCAAGAAAATTGCCCAATTGCATGTGTCACACTATGTACAATTTGGTGCTGTTTAATTACCACACAACACATCCTCGCTTTCATTTTTGATGAGAAGTATCAGGAATTACATTTTGAACAAGTATGTGTGAATTCACATAATTTTGGGGTAGTTGCGTAATATCCACAACGGAAATTATACAACTCTCACTCTGGCTTCATAATGAGTAGTCTGCAGTTCACTGTTATTTTCCTTTTTAGTGCACATAGGCCCAGATTTAAGAGGGCCTAGTGCCTCCTTGCACCACTTTTGTGTATTTTTTCATGACGCTAATGTGGCCCAACGAGGCCAAATTCACAGCAACATATTTACAAAGTGGCACAATGCATACATTGTGCCATTTTGTAACCCCTTGCACCACATTATGCCTGTGCTAGGTTTAATGTATGCAAGGGAGGGCACTCCCCAATTGGGGGACCGCAAAATGGCACAGTGGAATCTCTTAGAATTTAAGAGATTCCACTGTGCCATTTTTAGCGACATATTTACAAAGTGGCACAATGCATACATTGTGCCACTTTGTAACCCCTTGCGCCACATTATGCCTGTGCTAGGCTTAATGTATGCAAGGGAGGGCATTCCCCAATTAGGGGAACCGCAAAATGGCACAATGGAATCTCTTAGAATCTAAGAGATTCCACTGTGCCATTTTTAGCGACTATTTTAACTCATGCACTTGCAGGCATTAAAAGGGGGCATATCATTGTTTTCAATAGGCCCGTATGTACCTTGAAGTATTAGCGCCAACATTTTGGTGCTAATCCTTCACAGTACATCAATAGCATAAAAAATATTATGCTATTGCCCCTACCCTGTGGCATAGTGGGCCGTATATTGAATAAGGTGCACACATGGTGAGGGTAGGGGGAGCTAAGGGGCACAAGAAAAGTGGAGCTGCTTTGAATGCAGCGCCACTTTTCTTAAATTCGGGCCATAGTGTGCTAGGGATGTTGGAAAGCAGTGCATTGCCTCCATTCCATTTAAGTGGAAAAAGACCATGGCTTGAATAAGTCAGCTTTCCATGACCATTGGTTTTTTGAAGTAAGGATCTTTAGAACCATGATGTATCAGTTTTCTTGGTAATCTGCAATCTGATAGCAATGTTGATACAGATGACAAATCTAATCGACTTGGCTTTGTCCCTGATTTGAGGTAAAAATATTCAGATTCTTGTACAGATTCTTGTGGGTCAGTCTTGATTCTACTGCTGATGGTCTTTGATATTTCTGATTCTGCTTGTTTAGACTTTCAGGTTGAAATTGGGTGTTGTCAACAAACTGATGTATTTTCAAGTAATGATGTGCAGAGTGTATTGTACGTAATTGCCTGACTAGACCGAATATGTCAAATATAGGATGTTACTTAGATGACCCCATTTGTCCCATGAATCGGCTGTGATCTGTACACATTCATCTCGTTGGACAGGATGGATGCGAAAATGCCAGTAACGTCATCACAGGTCATGCATGTGTACTAATTACTCAATAGCGACTGATGGTTGACTGTCAAAGGCAGGAAATAGATCCAGGAAGACCAAGATGCAGGAAGGTCTCCTTTCAGTAAACAGAACGTTATCCTAAATGACCTGAATGGTCTACAGCTCGCACAGAATACTTAACTTCAAGGCAAGGATGATTGGGAAAAAATAAATACAATGATGTGTTCCAAGCATTAATCAAGTGCTATGCCTTGAGGCCTGTGCAAGGTTGACTTCACACGTACAGAGCCATTAAAGGTGAACAGACACAATAACAACATAAATTTAGTATTTACTAATTAAAATTTCGAAGTTCAGTGATAAATCTGAATTGATGGTGTGTTAAGAGCATCTGCTTAGACACCTCTGAAGTGTTTGGATTAAACAAAATAAAAGGAACCTTGAGAAATGCCTGTGGCTCTGCTTACAAATCTCCAGAAGTACCACGACCTGACTCGACATTCAATTTCAAATGTGCAGTGACATCACTGACCAAGTTGCACACTTACATGGCATTATGATTCCTTTGCGAAGAATGATTCGTTCTTGTCCTGAATGTAATTATGGATAAAGCCATGCCATTTAGGTGCGTTTCAAGGCATAAATGTCCTCAAATATCTACCAAGCACCAGAGAGCAGCAGTAGTACTGTGAATTATGTTTTTGTGATTGGATAGTGTATGTAATTCCAAATCCATATGCACTTGATCAACCATTTCCCCCAGTGAACTTGTTGTTGTGTCTGTGAAAGTAAAACCTATGTTCAGACATGCAACCCACATTCACTGCATCCCATAAAGTGTTGCAGTACGTTTTCAATGAGTTCCAGTAAGATAGAACTGTGGGACAGATTTAAAAGGCCCTATCGCCACCGGATCATCACTTTTAGTGACGCTCTGGAGGCGCTATGCACTGCGCCGTATTTTCAAGGTGGCAGTAAGCCATAATGCCACCTTGTAAATACGGCCCCTTCACACATGGGAGTGGTAGGGAGAGCTAAGGGGCGATAGAAAAGTGACCCGGCACTGGGTACAGCACCACTTTTCTTAAATCAGCCCCATTACATTTTGACACTGCCCCAAAATCTAACGCCACCCAAGGGGTGGCATTAGCATGGCATTTCTCCGCTTTTTTTTAGCTCTTTCTATGTGTGCTACATTCTGCAGCACACATTCATTTCATACGGGCGTCCTCTTTACTTGAAAGCAATGGTGAGCTAAATAATGATGGAATTGACTCTTACCGAGAGAAAATGCCATTTGCTCAAAAGCATAGGATCAAACATTTACATCCATCACTATTTGCTATTACACATACATGTCTACGCGGATTGCCGATTATTGCCCACGTGGGTGCTGAATAATGTATGTTAACACTGCTACAATCACATCCTTCACAAGCATTCACTTTAGTGAGTTTCCGTTCCTTCGTGTATATGTTTGATGAAAAGACTACATTGTCTTATGAAAGTAAATGGTGGTCAGTCAAATTGACAAATTGTTGCTGCTGTGGTGGACTTTATAAAATGGCGACATAAAATCTAAACTGAGGCCCTGATTTATAACTCTTTCACGCCGCATTAGCGTCGTTTTTTTGACGCAAAAGTGGCGCAAACATAAAATTCAATTGTATTTTGTTTGTGCCTGTTTTGCGTCAAAAAACGATGCAAATGCGATGCTACAAAAGTATAAATATGGGCCTACCTGTTTTGTGAATGGGGCGACATTTGGTTAGATTTTTGTTGCTAAAAGCTACATTTCCACTGTGTCTGTGGAAATATTTTAGTGGAATATTCAGTATAGAAACGTAAAGTTTCCTCAAGCCATTCTTAAGTTGCTTTTCAAGAGGATCTCCCTAATGCTAAAATTGTAGAGTCAGAGTTATCTTTACTCTAATCTAAGCATAATACATCATTTGCATATTTTACATAGAAAAACGATCAAACTAATTTGTGCTCCACTTATATATCAATTAAGTTTATTGGTTAGGTAAACCAAAAAGACTTATCATAATAATGTGTGAGAAGAGATAAGAATGTTTCTATTCCGAAAAATAGAAGCATAATGTGGTTAATATACTGCTTAAATTAATAGTATTTGGTACAAGGAACGTACATATAACTTTACAGAACATGTTTTACTGAAGTTAAAGTGTAAAAATGTTCCCTTTTTTATCCCCATGTGCCCTTGCGCATATGAGATATATTTTACATTTTTCACGTGTTAATTCACTTGGAAAATCGGCTGCTGTGGACCTTTTGTGAAACGTACCGGCAATTAACCAGTGCAAAAATGGAGCTGGGGCAGTTCTGGAGATACTACATCTTGTAGCTACCCTCATTCACAGAGGCAAGCGGTGAGATGCTTGTTTGGCACACGTCGGCAACTGCTGAAAGGAACAGTCAAGTGCCATGCTAAAACTGCACACTCCGGTCCCCTCCTGCTCACTGATCACTTTTTCTGGCGGTCACCAGAGTAATTAGTTACCTCCTGAGACTAAATAATTTTTAGTATAACACAATTTCAACCTTTAAAAATATCAAACCTTTAAAAGAGAATATTGAACTCAATTAATAGGTTAATACTTGTATACTGAAATGAATTTACGAGGAAAACTTAAAAAAACTGAAATACGACCTCTAAGTTATGCCACTAAAACTAAGATATATATAGTAATTGAAAAATCACCAGTGACCATTCAATGATCCCAACTAGGGTCAGGTATACTAAGGCTCATATTTAAAAAAAAATGATGGAGCGCAAAGCTGTGCCAAAATTGGCAGCGCTGTGCTCCGTCATTTTCACAAAGCAGGGATGAGCCATATTTCATTGAATACGGCGCACCCCTGTGTTTTCCCCTGCACTGGCACTAAATTAAGCTGCTTGTGCCAATGTAGGCATCCTTGCACCATCGTGTGAGGTTGCTTGCGTTGAGTGGTTTGATTGTTTATGTGTGGGAAGGTGTCGCTTCCTGCACATAAACAATCACTATGATTGCATGCAGCACACACAGAAGTGACAAAGCATCATTTTGAAATGATGGGACACCTTCCCTCACATAAACAATCATGTCTTGTATTTTTCTCTTTCTATGCATGCTGCAGAATAAAGCACGCATAGAAAAAGCAAAAAACAAGGAGGAATTAAAGCATTCTTCCTCGTTGCGTCTTGCTAACGCCACCCTTTGGGTGGCGTTAGATTTTGGCACTGCCTCAGGGGTATGAATCTCGTAAATCTGAGGCAGCGTCAAAATCCAATAGGTGTTGATGTGGCACACCCAAAGCAGCACCCATTGCATGCCCCTCTGGCACAGAAAACTGCATCGGAGGGGCTCATATTTACAAGGAGTCGTAACAGAAAGTGGTGTTTACACCTCCTTTTAGCGTCACAAAAAGTGACGCTCCAGTGGCGCTAGGGGCTCTTAATTATGCCCCTCAATGATTTTGAGCTTGCAAAACTTAATTTCGGAGTTTGGACTGCAAAAGTATTTCTGGCTGTGTACTCAACCAATTTTATGAGTCAATAAAGTTTTACCCAGTCCTAAAATGAGTTCAAAAATGGAGAATGAATCACCATTTAGAATGAGTATGTTGTAGGTATCCTTACAAACAGTGATTTCTAGTTAAATGTTCCAATGTTTTGCAATCTGAATTCTATTTGTGAACCACTGAAAATTACTGATAATCACGTTGGGGTGGTAACTCATTCAGAAAAGGGAAGAGGGTCCATATTGTGAATTTCCTAAAAGGTTTCTGGGAAAGGTGACAGTGATCCAGAGGACCACTCTCATCTCTCACAGAAAACTTTTCTAAACATGGAACCCTTTATTTAAGTAAAACTGGCTGCATTAAACAATATTTAAAAACAATTGCAGGCATGGTTGTCACAAGGACCCTGCAGTTGATCATGCCTGTGATTGTGGCCATTTGGAGTGGGTCACAAGTTGCACCCTCTGTAGTGATTATTACATCGACAGATCGGACTGCGAGTCCTTATTTTACTTATTCACACATAGGTTTGGTCGGAAAACCATTTCCTGTCAAAAAAGACTGGTCGCAATTTGTGACCACGTTTTACGACCAGACATCTGGATCTATTACTCACAAAAAGATGGAAAATGAACAGCAATTTAAAGATGTTAAAATAGTATACAAATTACCATGGGGTAGGATAAACCATGGTGTTCGTAAATATAATTTTGCTTACTGGACAGAATGTAAGGTACCATCTGCAGGTAATCAAAATGAATAAATCTCTGGCTTCCAGTGTCACCTATTCAAGAGTTATTGTTATGGCAACTTAGGCACAAAAGCATGAAATTTGATTTATTATGAGGCAAGCATTAAAAGAGGAGGTCTGGCATAGTCAGAATCGGTTAATTGCAGATCTGTACCTTAAACGTTTGTTTTAGGAGCAACTCTAGTTTCTAATATTAAGGAACAGACTGCACAGCACATGAATATGTACGTGCAAATCGTTATGATTCAAAGTAAAAACACATTTCTTAGCATGAATAGCAATATGATTCCTTAACGAATGCTGCCCTGAAATCGATCATTGGCAATATTAGAATGAAAGGAAACACGTTTCACTTGTTGTAACTACTTAGTTTCTGTTCTGGGATAAAAAAGAAACATTGCGATCTTGACAAGGAAATATATTTAAGATTCTCCGCAAATAAGCCTGATACTGTCAGACTTTATTTTAGAGTCCTATTAGCCGTTTCTAGGGAATTATTTATGACTAGTCATTGTTAAGTGTTTTACATTTCCATACTTTTAATATGCATTGGTATGCTGATCCAACCCAATGAAAAGAGATGAAATATTAAATTGTGAATCGAAAGCGCACCATGGTCCTGATTAGGAGCTTCATTACGCTTGCAGGGTGGTAACTTTGGATGCAGATTTACCATTACAGCGGGGTAAATCCAGGCCAGTTCCAGTGCAATTTCAAGTTAAGCCCCTAGGAATAGGAATTACCATGAGTGCCCGAATTTGCTTTAAAAAAAACCACACAGAAATCCCAATTCATTGGGGTTTCAGCATTTATTTACCGCTTGCTCTGAGCAGGTGATAAATGCATGTTCCTGCCTCCGGGTAAAGTGGGGGAGAAATAGGGTTGTGGGAAGTAAGAGAGGGAAGAGATCAATTGTTTCTGGCATGAGGGAGAGCACTGGATGCTCCCCATGCCAGCAAAAGAAAGGAAATTAGTTTAGATTCCTGCTGCAGCCAAAACCTCATGTGATTATATTGCGTGTAATTTCCTCTTGGAAAAATCAGTATTCCTATTTTCACACCAAGGAAACCGGGTGCAGAAACACAGGCGCACTCTCGTTCGTGCGGGGCGGAATTCCATATGGTAATCCACCTCCTTCTAACTCATAATCAGGCATGTGAATGACAGACCTTTCACTAAAATAATGTTCCCACAAATTCAACAATTACAATGATCAGAGTAAGAAACCTTTTTGTCTGTTCTGTCAAGTATGTGTGAACATAATGTGAACATGCTTTTTCTTTAGACACTTTGGGGTTCTTTTATTGACTCACGAAGGTATCGGCATCTTAAATTGGATTTTCAGGCCCTAGCTTGATTGAAGTCTGTGAAGCTTTACATAATTGACAGAATTACTTCTCTTCTGTTTCTGCTAACAAAAGTCAACAGCGTAACATAAACTAACTGAGACTACAGATGTGTTTCTGAAAACAGCAGCCTATCCCATCACCACGGTGCAAGGCCGCATAGTTGTTCACTTTCTGACTAAATGATTAAACAAAAAAATCACACTGGCAAATAATTGCTGACATTTTTCTCTCCAGAAAATGAGGATCCAAAATTGAGAATATGTAACAGTCCAGCAGTGTTATGTTTTTCTGGGGACTTGACATGTGAATGGCTGAGGGATGAACAATAATCTCCCACTTTCTGGAACATGACCTGTTCTGGCAGGCGGTGGTACAATTAGAACATTACAAAATTTCAGTTCCACAAGAGCATTAATGAATGGCAAGGGCATATCTGTGAAGTGTACATTTACAAAACTGCGAACTGTGAAAGATTTGCCATTCAAATTAGGGGTGTTTTACACCAAGATATTTTAAATATGCCATAGACAAAGAATGCTATGAGATATGTTCTTTTAACAGAGAGGTTGAGTCCGCCCAGGTGGCATTGCCCTACCTGGGTGGGGCTAGGTGGTCATATGATGAAGCATGACACCATTGAGTGTGTGAGACCACCTAGTCCGTAAAGGAAATTCCCCTTTTCTCATCCCACACACTAGAATCCACTGCTGTCCCACCTCCAGTCGAGGTTTACGAGGGGCATAGTGCAACAAATGTTACACTATTGACCTGCCCCCGGTATAAGAACCCTGTACTCTCATTTGTGTTTTTGTATATGTCTATGACACTCTAAAAAAAACAAGATGGAAAAGCTTGGCTGAGGATGGTGATTCCATTGACTCCTCCTGGCGTAGTGGTCTTGCTTTCTATAACTCTAGAGCCATGTCCAAATATGTACCTATACATGAGTCATGTAGAGGATGTCGAGGCGTGTTATACTTCAGATAAATGTCACAAAAAGTAGCTGGTGAATCCTGATACTTTAGATCATCTTCATTCAAATATTACTTACACGCCTTTCTTTAAAATCTCAAGACAGAGCCTCCAGCCATCTTGCAGATCACCCCTCAACGTTTCTGTCTTGTTGCCACACACAGTATTTTTCTTATTGATCTCCTAGTTAGATACCAGGGAGCAGAGGGTTGCTCAACTGGATGATATGCTGGGATTTGTTTTTCACTTCACTTGGATACACTATGGGGTAGGAGGCCATTGACGTGGGCTGCCTGTTTTTTAAAGCAGAACGGAATAATGTTTGTCCACCACTTTCACTTTCAAAACTGTACATAAGGGCCTTCGGTTTTGACCACTGACTCTACAGTAAAATAGAAAACCTACATACAATAAAGAGTCTTCAAGTAATTGTGCATTATGGTTTAGGCATTGAACGTAAATGGCAATTGTTCCAAAAGATAGCTTGACACTGAATGCATGCCTAGATATTTGACCACCTGAACCGCATTGTTATTTTGCCTCAATATGAATGCACCTTTATCATTAGCTCTTCTGTATCAAGCAATATCTGTGTCACTTGGTAGCACTGAGACTACTTGTATGAGTTTCTCCTTCATGTTTTTTATCATCAGTTTTGTGTGGATTATTGTAAGAAATTGGAGTATTAGTAAGGAGGGGTGAGAACCCCCAGCAAAAATTAATCACAATCCTTGTCAAGGTGAACCACCAAAGTCATTAAATAAACCTATGCTTAACGATCTGGTAGCTTGGCAGAAGGCAGTGAGGCTTAACTTAGAGGCACTGTGTAAAGTATTTATGCAGTACTCAAAGAGAAATAAAGTAAAAACACAACACAAGAAAAATCCAAGTCCAATTTAGAAAAAGAGTAGCAACAAATCAATAAAAATGACACCAACAGGACAAAAATGCAATTTGTAGAACTAATTATATGAATTTTGAAAGTTTGAATTAAAAATAGCATCAAAAAAGTACAAAAGCACCAACTGTGGTTATTGGGTCATACTTAGGCCAGGCTAAAGTTTAAACCGACTGCAAAGGAGGGGCCAGGTTCATCCCAGTGGAATGTATCCGAAGCAGGGATCGATGATGCAGAGTTGCTGAAGAGTCGGGTCCCAGTGCAGTCATTGACGAAGCCAAGAAAGCTCTGAGTGGGTGAAGTTTGTGCCCAGGAAGACTGAAGTCAGATCTCCTTCAGCAGGGCAGATGAGCTGAGACCTACCAGCGGTTCAATGTCAAGGGCTGTGGCTTAGGTGGGGATTCCAGCCTCTGTTGGTTCTCCTGGCAGAAAGTTGTCACAAAGTTTCTACGTCTCATGTCTTGCAATTGAGGACAGGAGGAGTACACTCAAACACCAAACAAGAGTCCAGGACTGGGAGGGGTGGCACCACTTGGAGATTTGGACTCACTCCAGCAGAGGCTAGCAGCAAGGCCTGGGGCAGGGCCAATTGGAAGTGGTAAACTGGGCAGTTACAGTGATGGAGGCCTCTGGAAGCGTGTTGTGGCCCTGTACCCCAAACAATAGGTCATTCATATTACACTTAAAGTCACTTCTAGGGCCCTGGGTCCAAGACAAGCAGGTTTAGTCTTCCTTCAAGTTCTTTAGATAGCAGAATAGTCCTTCTTCTGATTACTCCCAGGTCCCAGAGAGTTCTGAGTAGAGGTCTGTGGCGTTAAGAAATGCTCTGCTGTGTACACAGTCTGTAGAGAGATTCCTGGACTCCCTAAATGAGCACATATCAAAAAGGCTATTCTCAAGCAGTTTTCCATCATGTCAAAGAACTCTAGAAGGCATGCATGATGGCCACCCCAGGACCTCTCCTCCACCCCGCCAGAAACCAATCCTTTGCACCATCACCCTTTAATTTTGGCTGTCCTCCAGCCTCTATTCTACCACTTTCTACTTTTGGAATTAGAATTATGATCTTGAGAGATCTCAAGCCCTCACAAGACGTGGTGATTATTTTCCAGTGCACCATATATATACAGTGGCCCATCATCATATCCTTGCTTGGCTTCCTACTCCCAACAGAGTCAGGAGCTCTGTGTCCTTTTTCTTCCCTTTACTCTTGTGGGCTCCAACCTCCCGAGCACACCTGTTCCACACCTACAGCCTCAGTGTCTCCACCTCTTCTACGGATTCCACGCATCATCCTGTAAGAAAAGACAAAAAGAAAAAAAACTCTACTATTCTAAAAGAGAAAAGACCTTGTGGAAACAAAGTATCAAGTCTTGACACAATTGGTAACGTAGTGGCAAAACCTTTGACGGTGGCAAGACATTCAATGTTGAAGGCCTTCATTATGAAACAATTGATGGTAAAAAGATCATAATAGTTGCAGGTCTTTTATTGTGACAGAGAAATTTATAATGGCAACAAAGACTCCTAAAACTTTGGTCTTGAATAAGAGAGTGAACAAGTTAAATCACTAGTAGTACCCATAAGGATGAACTGGGTCTCAACTTGTACATCTACACATATTTACCGAGGGTTTGTACACACAAGCTTTATTCAGCCAGCAGGCCATCAAAGCAATACAATTCAAAGTAAAATCATCATAAATAGAACAATACAAATCTACCATAAACCAAATTTAAGAAAGAGAGAAAACTCCATTCTGCCCGAGCTAAAACCAGTTAAAATCATTATAGATAAAAGTTACGTATACGCCATGCCTCTACTAAAAACTTGCTTACAGCATAAATTAACACACTTGAATTGTGACTTTTTAGAATACTCAAAGCTAAAGCACATTTTCTTAACTTCAATTCCTGACAAATGTCACGAATCCATTTAGACCTTGGAGTTAAATAAGCAGGACAGAAAAACATAAAATGCTCTACTTTTTCCGGGGAATTACCACACACAGGACGAAGTATCAGATGTTAAATTGGATCCCCATCTGCTCATCAAGGCCATTAATGGTAATGTTCCGAAACGGAATCTGGCATACAGTCCTTTGCCTAATAGGTCAGGTATTATATCTAGATATAATTCAAATTCTGGGTACCATTTAAAATCAATGAAAAGATTGGTTAAACGACCACTAGATTTGCGGGAAATATTATTATTCCGTACGTAAGACCAGTAGGCTCCCTTCAATACTTTAACATGGGATTTCTCAAGTTGATAAGGGTTCTCCCATAAATCTCTCAGTCCCAATGTGCAAAACCAGCTGAATACATGTTTGATCCATGGGATAGAAGTAGAATTAGTACATTTTAGCAATTCTAGAAGTGAGGACTTATATACGACCAATTCGGGAACTATCCATAGCCTCACCCAATACAACAAGGGTCGTAGAATAATTAAGTCAGCCATTCGTTTTAACCCTAAGTCTAAAAATAAAGGGATTAATGGGGTGCTGATGGGGCATGCACATAAATCCCGAGCAAAGCTATTCTCAATTTTAGTTATTCTACTACTATCTGACATGCCCCAAATCTCTGCACCGTAGGCAGCGGCACCCTGCGCCTTAGCCACATAGATCTTTATTGCTGGGGATACAGCTTTGGCAATCGTGCTCCTATAAAGGCGCAATATGGATGCTGCCCGATGTTGCAAAAGCCCGGCACTCTTGCTAACCTGATCATCCCAATGAAGTAAATCTGTGAGCCTCACACCCAGGTAATCGATGGAGCTAACCTGGTCCAAAATAACACCATCTAGCCTTATAGTGCATTTCTTCCGAGGTCCGGAGCGGAGCACCATCAGTTTAGTTTTCTTCAGGTTCAGCTCTAGACCAGAATTCCCACAGAATGAATTAAATTTGTCCACCAGAATTTGTAAACCCATAGGGGTTTTTGAAATAAGTAAGGAGTCATCCGCAAAAAGGAGAATAGGAATTTTCTGATTGATTAAAGTGGGAGCATAATTCTGACATGCCCTTAATTCTTGCACCACCTCATTAATAAACAGGGAGAACAAGAGTGGTGCTAACCCACATCCCTGTCGGACGCCTCTTTTAATAGGGAATTTATTAGTCAATTCACCTTGTTTGCCCCACCTCACTTGCGCATATGTGTCTTCATGCATGCGTTTCAATAGGAGAATTGTATGGGCTGATATCCCTATTTTATATACCACTTCCCAAAGCTTTTCTCTTGGGACCAAGTCAAAGGCGGAACGCATGTCAACAAAGGCAACATATAAGGATTGCTTTGCCAGAACTACATATTTCCAATGTAACACAGCCAACCTAAAGGCCTGGTCTACCGTACTTATTTTAGGCCGGAACCCCGCCTGTAACGGTGAAAGAATCTGCTGCTCCGTAACCCAGCTCGATAGTCTACCTAGAAGCTGTTTGGCAAAGATTTTTGGCAGATTATCAATTAAACTAACCGGTCTATAGTTGGTTGGGAGATTTGGGTTACCCTTTTTGTAGATGGGGATAATTTCGGCACCCTTCCACATCTCGGGAATCTGTCCTCCTTTTATGATTTTATTTGACAATAAGTTGATATACCAGGACCATATAAGTGGCTCAGATTTATATAGATCGCCTGGGATTTTATCTAGTCCTGGGGCTTTACCAGATTTCAAAGAGTTAATAGCATCAGCAGTTTCTTCTAAGGAGAAACAAATGTAACTCTCAGGGTCATTTGGTAAAGTGAGTGGGTCTAAACCCACATTATCACAATCAAAGGCCACAGAGGAGGTAGTTTCCTCATAAAGAAGAGAGAAATGCTCCACCCAACATTCAGGTTGAATATGATTCCTTAGATTAGATCTACCCCCTCTCTCATGTTTAGTTAACAATTCCCAGAAAAGCTTGTTAATATTTATTTTTGAAGCATCCAACAACTCCTGCCAAATAGAGTCTTCCCAAGATTTCTTTGAATGTAAAATTGTCTTTTTGTACATACATCTTGCTTGTTTGATCACCACCGGAGTCCCAACCTTTATGGCCTTTTTTAGACTAGACTTGGCCCTCATACATGTATCGTTAAACCATCTACTGTTGTTCAGAGCCCTGCCTCGCGGGCTTGCCTTAGCTTTTTTGTAAAAAATACTTTGAAGTTTAACCATCATGTCTGCATGAATACCAAGAAGTGGAATAGCCTCAGAATCAAAATCTTCATAGGCTGACAAGTTATCAGAAAACATTAGGTACATTTCGTGTAACAAATAAGGGTTCAACATCACTTTTGGCCACCCTACCTTTGAATAAGCATTGTTAAAAGTAGGGGGAGGGACCGTTGTGAATTGCATGTTCGAGGTTCTACCAAAGATATTCCCAGAGAGGGTGAGTAACAGGGGATAATGATCGCTCTCGCACCTGGAGTCCACCCTCATATCCCGCAATAGCGGCCAAAGTCGCACATCCACTAAAAAATAATCGATAACACTAGTCAGAGAACCTCGTTGGAATGTAGGAGCAAGGTTTAAGTCAGAAGGAGTGCGCCCATTACAAGCCCTAAGGCCAAATTTTAAACATAGTGAGGCTAGCTGAGCTGCAACACGAGAACGTGGGCAGGGGCTATCACCATTCAGTTGTGCAATCCCCCATAATTCGTCCTCCTCCATGGTTAAATCACTAAATAACTCAGAGGGTTTGAAAGTACAATTTACATCCCCAGCAATAATTAAATAACAATTAGTTTGTATAGTGTCTAAAAAATCTGTAAGTAAAGTTAAAATATGTGATTCTGATCCACGTGAGACTGGTCGTGCGTATACATTAATAAGAATTATGTTAAAATTCTGCTGGAAAGAGATTTGTAAACCCATCAGATCCGGACAATCAAATTTTAAAACCTTATAATCACATTGCAGTTTTAAATTTGAAAGAATTAGAAGTCCCCCTTTTGCTCGGCCTGTTGCTTTCTCAGATGGTAGTGCAGGGACATTAAAGGAAAGGAACCCATCTATACTAGTTCGACCCTCAACCCATGTTTCTTGGAAAAGACACACATCTTGGGACTTTATGTAAGTAACCCAATCAATATCGTCCAATTTCCTAGCAAGGCCAGCAAGATTCCAAGTCATTATGGATAAACCAATAGTGTCTGTTTTAGTATCATAGGTTGTGGGAAAAACATCCTTGTAGTTCAACTCATCAGTGGTCTTGTCAAATCTAATTATTTGAGCTTCCTCTAAAATGTCCCTATTAAGGGCTTCCTGGGCGGATGACAGTCATACAGAGCCATGATGCATAAGTTCACCTTCCTCCCGGGAGTCTCTCATATTAGCATGGACATTCTGACCAGACACAGGGGCCTGTTTTAAATCAACTATTTTGGGGACTAACTTAATGCCTTCTCCTTTTAGCCCCTTGAACTGGCACATACGTGCAACAAAGTCAATGAGTTGGTCTGCCATGATTTTGTCCAAAAACACAATTTCAATTACATCAAAGTTTGACCCAGAGGGACTCCATCTTTCGGTTTTTAGGATGTCCGAGCGTATAACTGAAAGGCATTCCTGTCGATGACGCAACCAATGGATAACCTTATTAAGCCTAGACTCTTGGTCCTCAGCAGACCTGTATGACAGCTTTGGAACATTAGTTAAGTAAAGAGTATTACCTCCATACCTAGAGCCTATGCTTGATATAGGCATGTCTAAGGCGCTATGAGCTCTTTGGGAGGGAGTGATGCAGGTTGAGCCTTTAATCAGAGAGTTGATAGGATGTCTATCGATATTAGGAAGAGGGCAGTCCATTTTCTTTAAAATATTGGTAGTGGCATTATGCCTCGTAGTAAGATGGCGATTCGGAGGAGCAAGGGAGCTACCGACAGAGTCAACACCGCTCACCGCCATAGTTCCACCGGAAATTGAACTATTGCACCCTATATAATTACTTTTAGGATTGGCTGTATAAGGATTTAAATTAGCCTCTGTGGCACCCAAATAGAACCCAGAGCTTTGAGAATAGTCGGCAGGCCCCTTGCGCACCTTAATATTGGATGAAACTAGTTCGGCTGCCAAAATTCCACCTTCCTCAATTGTCTCTAACTTTTGGCACTTACTTCTCGGTTGCTGGACCATTTTCCCCTGTAGAAGTTTAGTTAACTGCAATACTAGATTCCTAACTTCTTCTACTCTATGAAGAATTAGAGGCAAGTTAACTTTACTAGCAGGTGTTTCAGAGCACGTAACAGTAATAGGGGGGGAGATAGCAGCCTCGATATCTGTCTTGGCCAAAAGGAGGTCATGGGTCTCGATCAAATCGCCCTCCTCGGTCAAGAGCTCAAAGCGATTTCTGCATGGTATATTAGGGACAAGCCTTATCTCAGGACTCAAAGGTAGGGGAATACGTTCTATTTCCTCTGCATGAGATGACCCCTGGGTGTGTGGAGAATTGGAGGTGCTACTATAAGCCGCAATACCCTGCTGAATAGAGGGAATAGTGGCATTGACAATGGGCAGTTTTCCTGCACCATCGGTTGGTTCCCCCTAGACAACTATTTGGCTCTTCTCCTTCTTGTTAAAAAACTCCAGGGTCCTTTTGGGATGGAGTGAAGGCTTACTCTGGGGCAAGGTTTCGCGGGTACCTAGTTCACTATTAAGTATGGCCTCCACCTCCTCAACTAATAGATAGATCTCGTCAAGTGATTTTGGGCCACCTTGTACGGGCTTATTAGTTAGTTTCCTAGGACGCTTTTTCTGTTTTTTTATATCATCCAGTAGTGCTGGCGGGTCACCAGCTTTCCTTTTCCCCATAGTTTTAAGTATCAAAAATAGCCAAAAAAGGAAAATAATAGTCTTCATTGAGAGCTCCCGTTGAGAGGTCTGTCCTGTCCCGGCCTCAATCAAGCAATGCCGGGCGAGGGCGGGTCCGTTTTCTACAAAACAGAGCCACTCAAGTTAAACTGTGCAATTTTCTTGGACATCAACTAAACTCTTTACTGCAGACGAAAGAGGGGAGGCCCAGCCCAGCCTCCTCCGGTCTCCGACGGGCACAGGACGGGACCGCCCTTGGCCCGGGCGTTGCCCGGGTGCCGCCTGCGCACGTCCCGCGAGCGGGAGCACAAGCTGGGAATGTAAAGGGCTCCTGCCCTAATTACACAGGTGCTGGTGCTTGTCTCTCCCGCGGCCCCCGGCTGCCGTTATGCGCGTCCCGCGAGCGGGAGCGCAAGCTGGGAATTTAACGGGCTCCTGCCCTAATTACACAGGTGCTGGTGCTGGTGCTTGTCTCTCCCGCGGCCCCCGGCAGCTGTTATGCGCGTCCCGAGGGTATTTTATGTAACAATATACTGCGTAAGGGTGAGTGATGGTATCATTTTAATTGCAACTTTAAATTTGTAACTGCAACGAGTGTGCTTAAATATTATAAAGTGTGCAATTCCTAACTTATCATTGTTACCTCTCTGTGTGCATCATAGAGACTACCCAGGAGGCCACCTGTGAACACCCGCTAAACCTAAAGGGCACCACACACATAACCTGAGAATCCAAGGAGAAAAACCTACCACAACAGCCTATGAGTAGACACCTGAAACCTCTGGATTTTTGTGATTATCTTTCCCACCCAACCTCCTTTAGCCTGGAAGATGACCGGCCAACACTTGTTTATTTCATGAGGGTTGATTGATCGGGGACTGGGTTGAGAATCTTCGCTCCCACAGAATCTGGTTATTCAGGTGAGTGGACTTCTAAATGTGGGCTAGACTTTTATGCACAATGCCAGCTGATGGGTGGAGGGCAAGTCTTTGTCCAAACTCAAACCAGTTCTTTTACATTGCTATTAAAAAGAGTTTTTGAACCATTTCTCTTGCTACACCCAAAATGAATTTAGCACTTTCTAAGTTAATAGTGTAGGACAATGTTAAACTGTGAAAGAGCCAGTCTTGCCACAGTTAAAATGACTTTGGACGTTTTCCCTGCCAGGACATGTAAAACATGAAATATACATATACTACTTTTTTGAAATACCAGGCACTCTACCCTATCAGCATTTAGGGCTTACTTTAGGGGTGACTTATAAATATTAAAAAGGAAGGTTTAGCCTGCCATTGGGCTTGTTTTGCCAGGTCAAATGACAGTTTTAAAACTGCACATGCATACTACAATGGCAGGCCTAGAGACACGATATAATACTACTTTAGTAGGTGGCAAAATGAGCACTACAACCCACTGGTAGCATTTTTTCTACCAGCTCTGGGTTCAGGAAACATGATACACTAAGTAAGTGAAGGACATTAAAGGTGCCAATCAGGTGTATACCAGTTTTATCATGTTTGAAAATGAGGGCACAAGTACTTAACCACTAGTTTGCAGGGGTAAGATACTCAGAGTCCTATGGCCAACAAAAATTAGTTCAGTAACCGAAAGCAAAAAAACTGGGGTGATCCTGTTCAAAGGCCAAATTTCCAATAATGATGTATAAAACATATTTTTAAGCTCGGCATGTACTCTTATTACATGACTGTTTCCATGAGCGTAAGGCTTCCATTGTTTCATAAAGAAGCAGAAATATTGAGGTGTGCCAAAACATTGCAGTGAAATATGCCAAACCTGGCAAAGAAATTACAGGGCTTAGAAACTGAGGCTTCAGCACTGCTATTACATTATCTTGGTAGAACTCAATTGACAAAGATGTGGTAAGTATGGCTACCAGATAGCTTCAGCTATCAAGACGTGGGCGTTACAAAGTGTGAAAAGCAGAATTTGCCACCTCAGAGCTAGCATGTCATGCAGCTTTCCAAAATGTATCTGCGGATGGTGTAACTTGGCACGTACATAACACAAATCTTACATAACTAAAGATGCACTTGGGGCGTGGCCAAGATGGAGACCGGAGCGGCAGCATAAACTGCAGCTCCGATCCCTGGCCCATACAATTATCCTGATTATAGCACTCTAGCCCCCCCTCCGTGGGGCGCGTGTGTCGCCTGGGGGGCCGTTCGGGAGCCGCGCCGCTGCCCGAGGCCGGGGAGCAGAGGAGAGGCGAGGAAACACTGAAAATCGCCACCATCCGTGAGACGCGGCGGGCGTCTGGCCGACCGCGTTCTCTTTCCGCCCTGTGCACACCGTAGGATCCTTCGAGCCCCGCTGCTGCTGCCTTTGCTCGATGGGACCGGAGCTGCGGACCGCCGGCGCCTGCGCCTCATCCGAGGTGCAGGGATTTTAAATTGTCCCGGGGGCCTGACTGGCGATAGCTGCGCCGCCGGGGCTCTCCCTTCGGCGGCGCCGCCCCTCCTCCCTCGCGACCTGCCGGAGCGGGTTTACCTGGATGCCGGCTTTGAGGGGAGACGGCCGCGGGTGGTGCCGGTGCCCCGGCTCTCCTCCCGCTTGCCGGGGGCTGCCCCGGGCGTCGCTGCCGCCGACCTGGTGTTCACCGCCCCTCTTCCCTCGCATCCTACCGCAGCGAGGTCGACTGGACACCATTTACTGACGGAGACGACGGCGAGTGGAGCTGGAGTCCCGGTTTCCCTCCTGCTTGCTGTGGACCACCCTGAGCAACGCGGCCGGCCCGGAGGTCGGACCGCACACAAAACTCAGCTGCACGGCCAAACTGATTGCGACCGCCATTTTTTTTTTTTTTTTAATTGACATTTACCCCGGCGGTTCAAACAAGGTAGCGGTGCATCCTGGAAGATACGGCACTGCATTGTAATAGTATACTGGAGGAGGTACTTCAAGACGTGGTTGTGCAGTGTGGCGGTTCAGTGTCGTTCTCACGCCCGGCGTGGCTCGTGGGTGCTGGCTTGCAATTTCAGGCCCACTGTTCCTATGGACGGGTGGTTTGTACTGGATAATCCGCTGTGATAGCCCAAATATGATGCCTTGACAAAGTCCGTTTCGCCGACGTGCAGCTTCCTCACAGCAGTCTCTATTATTCAGCTCCCCTTACACCAACGAATCGCGCCTCACCTCAGGAGGGGTGAGGTAACAAAGATAGTAATAAAGCGGACATCGGACCCGGTTGATTGCAAGAGGTGAGCCTTTCGGCAACTTTTATTGAGTCGCAGCGAGCTGTTGTGCTGGGTCTTCGCCCTGAGCCCTAAAACATCCGGTACAGCTATAACCTTTAACAACTCCGTAGTGGCTCGTCTTCAGCACAATAGCACCAGGAACCTTTATCAGTGTCATAACCTTTAGGCTGTGTAAGTAGTAGTCAACGCATTAGACTACTAATCTCTAATATCATTGTCCTGCCTCACCCGTCCTCAATATCCAGGCCGAACTGGTGTAACGCCTGACTCGGCTGTACACACCACTGCGTATTCACTTGTTGGTCTCGCGCCTTCGTATTCCTGCACCTACCAAATGGTCAAGCCAAAGACCCCACGTGCACCCCCTAGCAAAATGGACCATACTACTTCATCCCCCTCAGAGGCCCACTCTACCACGCAAGTGACCTTGGAGAAACTGGAACTTACCCTGCAATCACATACTTCGCAATTCGATAAGATACTGCAAGCTATTCTAGACACTAGATCCACCCTGGAAGCTAAAATAGGCTCGGTAACAGAAGACCTAAACTTACTGCGCACAGATCAACGCGCTCTAGCAGACAGGGTGGCCGAACTTGAAAATGATACTGCAACTCTACCCAGCACTGTGTCTGATCTCAAATCGCAATTAGCGCACCTATCGTTAGATGTGGTCTCCTTAAAACGCAGAACTGAGGATGCAGAAAGTAGGTCTCGCCGCAATAATATTCGGCTGGTGGGATTCCCTGAACGTGTTGAGGGCCTTAGCACTGAATTATTCATAGAGCAATGGCTCACAGACACAATTTTCAAAGGCAACATTCCGAAGTTTTTCTCCGTTGAAAGGGCTCACAGGATCCCCGGCAGACCCCCCTCACCTGGCTCACAACCACGCCCGCTCATAGTAAGACTCCTTAACTACCGCGATAGAGATCTCATCCTACAGTTATTCCGCAAATCTGGTCCGGTAAGCTTCGAAAATGCGCTGATCTCTGCTTATCCAGACTTTACGGCAGAAGTACAACAGAAACGTAACTCTTTCTACCGTGTTAAGGCATGTCTCCGCAAACATAGTATCAAGTACGCGTTGATGTTCCCAGCCAGACTCCGGGTGCAGGACGACACTCGCTTTTTTTTTTTCACCACCCCGGAGGATGCCTGGACCTGGCTGCATGCCAAAGGTCTGGCTGACCCACCAGTCGCAAGCACTTGGGACGACAATAGCTCTTGCACTACTTCGGGCCGCAGACAACGCAAAAAACGTGGAGCTAAACCATCACCTGAACAGGCACAGTCCGAACGCTCCCGGCTCCTGCGGGCCACATCCAGCTTCGTAAACGCATCGCCCACTACCTCATCCACGCAAATGGACGCGGACCGGGAACAGGACACAAATTCGGACTCAGCGGACTTCACGCGTGGTCCTTCCCTCACACCCCGTGCAGCTGATGACATATGCTAAGCAATTAAGTTCCTTCCGCTTCCGTTGTCTGGATGAGCTGGTGTAACTTCCCGTCTCTCTGGCTGCTTGGAGGCAGTCGTTTGTTGCTGCCGTGTTTTCGGCTGCGGCGCGGGGCTCGCGGGCGGCCCCCGGGGGGAGTACCTCGCACTTTGAACCATGAGTAATTTGGGCAGGGTAAATCCATGCCCACACATCAATGCCCTCTGGCTCCCCCCTGCTCCATATGGACCATTCTTTCAAGCCGGCACTTGCCGGAAATGTTTATCTATTAGTAATTTTAGTGTTGTTATATTTCATATTAGAGTGCACCTTTTTATCTATTGGTTGTTTTTGTTACAGGCTAGTTAACTGTAAATGCGGCAGCAAACGTACATGTCATATCTATTATAGTAACATGATTACAGCTCACAGAATAGTGCTCATTGACTGTCAAGCCCTAGCGGGGGGGCAACACAATACTTTCATACTGGGGGTAACGGATATCCACCCCTCCGGTTACATGACGGCTAAAAAAATAACATGGCTACCCAAACACACCAAGGTATCTTGAAATATAGGGTACTCACATGGAATATTAGAGGCATGGCAACTCCACGGAAACGCCAAAGAGTTTACGCCTTTCTCAAGAGGCATCAAATACACATAGCTCTATTACAAGAGACACATCTTTCCAAATCTACGTTGGAAAGCACACGTTCAAAATGGAAAGGTCAATTGCATGGCACCATTTCCTCGTCTTTCGCCCGTGGAGCAGCCATTTGGATTGCTCCTGGGGTCCCATTTGCCACGTCTCGCGTACAGTGCGACTCCAATGGTAGGTACGTGATACTCGAAGGTACCCTTGATGGATCCCCCTTAGCCCTAGTTGCACTATACTCCCCAAATGTAAATCAACGCGATTTTTTATCTACACTGTCTACCGGTAGTCTCAGCGATCCCACACTAGAGTGCATATGGGGTGGAGACTTTAATAATGTTCTTGACACTCAAATGGACCGCTCGTTTCCCCCACTCGCCACGGCCCCTTCCAATCGTGCCGCACAAGCTCTAGTGTGCTGGGCATCAAATAATGGGTTGAGGGATGTGTGGAGGGTGAGCCATCCTGTTCACCGCGAATATTCGTACTACTCCCCCGTACATAAGTTACACACTAGAATAGATATGATTTTTGTATCCGCAACCGTAATTCATAAAGTATGCATGTCTGAATACCTAGCGCGCACTATATCAGACCATAACCCCCTCTGCGTCATAATGGCATGGGGTCACACGCACACGCGCATACCAACATGGCGACTGCAACCAGAAGCTCTTTTAGATCCCCCCTTCCAAACAGATATGTCTAAAAGACTAGCAGATTACTTTCTATTGAACAAGAATACAACCTCATCCCGCGCTATAGAGTGGGATGCCCACAAAGCGGTGATACGTGGACATTGCCTCACGGCCACGTTCGGAATGAGAAAAACACTCACCAAAGAATTACAAGATCTGGAGGTAAAACTCCGCAACGCGGAGAATGAGTCAGCCGGCGCAGAATCCACATTAACAACATTGAACTCGCTCAGAGTTGCCCATAGGGAAGCAGACAATAGATTAAGCAAACATGACTACAGACATTACATGGCAAGACAACACGCTGAAGGGGACAGATCGGGCAGACTACTGGCCTGGCTGACCCGCCAACCCTCGCAGCCAACACCCATAGGTGCGATACGTTTAAATCCTGATATCGTTGTTAATACTCAGACGGGCATCAACGATGCCTTTTCAACATACTATCGCACCCTTTACACAGCCCCTCCCCCTCCTCCAGAGCAGCACCTTGCTGACATATTAAATCCTGTCTCTCAAAACCAACTTATACTTGATAACATCGCTGCTCTGGATGGCCCCATTACTATTGAAGAGCTGCGTATAGCTCTATCCCAAATGGCACGCAGTAAAACTCCCGGCTCAGATGGGCTACCGGTAGAATATTTTAATTCCCATACTACCCATCTCCTACATCCACTCATGGAGGTATTCAACGAAGCACACCGCAATCTGCAGCTGCCAGATTCTATGCGTGAAGCTTTGATAGTCGTCCTCCCAAAAGCGGGCCGGGACCCTCTGGATGTCAAATCGTACAGGCCGCTCTCCCTACTTAATACAGATTGCAAATTATTGGGGAAAGTACTAGCAAATAGGCTCCTCCCCTACCTACCAAACTTGGTACACCAGGACCAGTCCGGCTTTATCCCTGGCAGAAGCACCTTCTTAAATATTAGAAGACTCCTACACATAATGCATGGTAACACAAATACCGAAGCGGTGGCCCTCTCCCTAGACGTCGAAAAAGCGTTTGATACGCTAAGTTGGAATTATCTCCTACGCACACTCAAAGTGTTCGGTTTCAGTCCTGGCTTCATCAGCTGGATCAAAACACTTTATTCCATGCCTATAGCCCGGGTCAAAAATGGCCGCACTATCTCCGAAGCATTCCCTATAAGTAGAGGCACCAGACAGGGCTGTCCACTATCTCCTGTACTATTCGCTATTGCCATGGAACCATTAGCAATTAAACTACGCAACAACGCACACATATGGGGCATTCCGGAATTGAACACTTATCACATTATATCCCTATATGCAGACGATGCCCTAATATACTTGCGCAACCACTCGGCCTCTATGGGTGCGGTGCTGCAGTTGTTGGACTCCTTTGCCCTTGCCTCTGGCTTGCACGTTAATTGGTCCAAGTCAAGTATCTTCCCTCTTACCTCTATCCCGCTTGATCGCCACACGGCACTTCCACAATATAAACTACCGTGGTCATACACAACCTTTAAATATCTAGGAGTGCAGATCTACCATTCTATCACAGATCTGAAAGAGGGTAATATCGACAGAGTACTCAGCTCCACCCGCAGCTTAATACCTTTTTGGAGCTCGCTCCCCTTGTCCCCCATGGGTCGAGTGGCGATTGCCAAGATGCTTATCCTTCCAAGGTTTTTATATTACTTCACTGCCCTCCCGTTGTGCCTACCACGCTCGTTCTTTACCAAACTGCAATCAATATTAACCGACTTACTCTGGGGCAAGGACAGACGCAGGGTAGCGCTGACCATAACACAACACTCGCAAGAGGCGGGTGGGCTGGGCATGCCTAATTTCGAAAGATACTACGCAGCAGCTCAATTGTCGTGGCTCTCCACATGGCTCCAGGAGTCTCCCTCTGCTGAAAGCACAATGTTGCAGACACATATAGCCCCGCAGAAGCTGCTGTGTATAATGCTGTCGGGCCCTCCCTCCCAAATCCCAAAATTAATACTGTTGGAAGCAGCTCGGTTCTGCTGGCGCAGATACATCCAAGGCAAGTCCTCCTCTCCCCCTTACTCACCCTTGCTACCGCTATTTCAATTGCCGGGCACTCAAATCCTCTCAATGCATCACGATACGCGGGAAATAAACACACTGAAGGCGAGCGATCTATACTCTAGCTCTGTAATGTGCACCTTTGCGGAACTGGTGTCTGCCGGAGTGTTCCACAACGGGGCCTTCTTGACATACAGCGCCATTAAGCGGCTACTTAATAACCTTTGGGGGGTCGGTGGCGCCGAGCCCCCCGAGTCCCCATTACTTACCATTATCCTGACCATAGGTTGCACAAAAGGCATTATAACTAAATTGTATAAAGCATTGATGGCGGCGGTTTGCACCACTCTGCCGCATGCTAAGGCACGTTGGGACTCTGTCCTCCCTTCGCCACTACCTCAAAAGACTTGGATCGCAGCTCTTGCAATGATCAAATCAATATCCCGTAATCCTCGCCTGCGATACACCCAATTCAACTATATTCACCAATCATATTTATCCCCAGCCCGCATCCAAAGAATATATCCGAGCACAAGCCCGACATGCCCAAGATGCGCCACTCCAGCAGCTAACTTTTACCATATGGTTTGGAGCTGCCACTCAATAAACTCGGCTTGGCTCCGCGTTACAGACGTCACAACAGACATCTCATCTCATACTCTGTCACCCACGCCAGATTCCTGCTTACTTGGCGTACGCCACCGCACCAGAGGGGATAAACAAATACATAGATTCATAGACTTAGCATTCGTTGTTTTCAAACGGCTAATAGCAACGCACTGGAAAGCACCACACGTCCCTTCCCACATGACCTGGCTCCGCGAGTTACATTGTCGCGCACAGGCTGAAGCCCAGACACTCCGCTCATTGCAACACAAAGGCCTCATACAGGAGGGCCCCGAGGTGTGGGACACATTTGTGGTGGCAATAGAAGCCAGGGATGATTTGTATCCCCCGTGAGCAGTGTATTTTACACACCCACCACATCTCTGGCTGACATCGTCAATACGACAATTACGCTGCCCTAACCTTTCTCACTCTCACTTACACCCGCCATCTATGCCCTCACCCCTGTCCACAATGTAATCTCGCGACACACTAGGACACTTTCTCTACGGTCAAATGTACATGCAACCCATACCTAGGTTATCTAATATTACTTCTGCCTGGTATCCTTTTAAACTCCGCAAAACATAAGTCACATCTTAGTTATGACCCCCGCTTTACCCATATATATTAGCCGGACTTCTTCTTTATTCTTCCCCCTCCACCTGATGTGGATTATCTACATTAGTAATGACATTAATAGCGTTTAGCTGCATCTTTAATTAGCAAATAGTTAAGCTCAGTTTTCAAGCTGTAGGCTGTTTTATTTTTTTCTCACCTTAGCATGTTTATGCTGTCTAGTATTTGCTCTCTTTGCTTGCCCCCTTTCCCCCCATTTTTTTTTTTTTTTTCTCTTCCTTTCCTCTTCCCTCTCCTTCTTCCGTTTCTTTGTAATATTATTGTGTGTTAATGCTGTGCAAGTGTACATAAGCCAGCAAATGGATCGCAGAAGTATTGACAGCCAAATTATTGTTGTGTGAATGTTTCGTTTAATAAACAGATTTAAAAAAAAAAAAAAAAAAAAAAACTAAAGATGCACTTCCCTAAATTAATAGATTTTCAGGAACCGAATAATTGATTCCAGAAACAGATGGTGATACGGGTATGTTGGAAACCTGGTATTGATATATCCCAAAATAAGCTTTCATGGGGAAGAGAAACTTTGCATAGGTCAGAATTTGTATTTCTCATGGCATGTATACTGCATGCCAAAGGGGCCGTAGGTGGGCAGGCAGCATTCTGGAAATCAGGTGTGTAGTTCCAACAATACCCCAAAAAGTGCCCCATCCACTCTGGCTTAGCAGTGAATGTACGACTTCCTGCTCCTAGGTAGAGGTGAAGGTGGCTCTTAACCTTGTTTGTCTTTCAAACACGCATTTTAAATGCTTTATCCAAGTTCCTACAGATTTCATATCACTACATAAGAATCACAATGTTTATTATCTCTGAAGGCTTTTGATGTTGACGTTCAAGTATGCCAACATACATACGTTATATTTTCCATTACCTAATCCAGCAGTGTAGGCTGCAGGCATGCCATTCGTGAGTAAATATTCTCCAGGAAGGCTTTAAAACAAAGGAACCAGCATCCACTTGAAGGCTGCGCTCAGCAAACGTTGGCTGTCGGCCTTAAGATGAGTACAGGGTTCGGCTGCAGGCCACAGTCTGTGGCCAACCCCTGCCTTGCATGCCTGTAGGCCAGGCCCTGTGTAAAACTCCCATTGTGGAACAGGTTGTGCAGTCTGCCTGGCTGTAGCATTACTGTGGATTTGCTATGAAAGTTATGATTTGCATGGGTGTTGTGCACTTTATGCAGTGTGAAGCGAACCATAACTTTCAAATTTCAATGGCTTATAGGTTTTATTTTGTAACATAACATCATTGTAACTGCGAGTTTTAGGTGAATTGCACAGTTTTTTTTAAAGATACCTTAATGTGTTATATCAAATCATAACCATAACTTTACTTCAACTGCAGTTGTTCAATGATATATGTTATAGCTGTAGTGTTGTACCTCTGTAGTTCAGGTTCACACCTGACTCTACAGAAAAGAAGCCTGATGTTAGTAACTTTGACACCCTTAGATCAACCTATGCAAAAATCTCACAGAGCAAATTTGGGAAAAATAGGTTAATGTTTGGAGGCGGGGCGGAATACTCACTCAGGCAACAACCATAGTCTTTGTCCGAGTGAAGCACCAAAATCACTAAATTAACCTCCTCTTAAGTGCCTATATGTTATTTATCCACGTAACTGCAATTTAATGCCCATCCCCTTATACACCGAAAGCAGTGTATTCCAAGAGTTGACTTTCAATATTTGCATCAAAACTGAAATGCAACAATATCTAGGATTTTGGGATCCTCATCTTTTTTCAATTGTGTGACCAAAAACATCTGTTCCAGCACTTCAATTCACAGCTACAGGGGCATTATATCTTCCCTCCCCTACCCCCCCTCCAAACACACACCTTTTCCGTCAGGCTCTTGCCATGCCCTAAAGACGTCCCAAGGTTAAGATTCTACCTTCATCTTGTTTCCCAATCCCTCTGAACTATGTTGAACATAACTCCCACTCCAGCATATTATGGTGGGTACAGCACACACCTGATCAGACCAAAAATAAAACATTATATGATACAATGTAAAACTCCATTAAGTAAATGATATTCCAACACTCGCACCATCATGCGTTCATTCACACACTAAAACCATCTTCTTACAGACCTGCATCCACTCATCATCGTATGAAAAGATATCAACAATCATTCATTAATCAACCCAAACATCAAATATGACTGCACAAGAACCATTTATGTTGATATAAACACAAGTAGGTGACCAGAAACGTTCAGGCACGCAAGCACTGTTATTTTCACATGCATACAGATGTCATTTGCCAAAGCTATATAAGTCAGCGCTATAGCCTAGACACACACCTGTACGTACACCCTTATAAGCATAAAAAAAATTAATAGCATAACTATATCAAATTGCAATAATACAACCAAACACAAACGAGTGTACACTCAGTAAAATAACAAATACCTGAACCACCATCATTACAGACCTATATGTCAACCATTGTTTTCCCGCACATCCACAATTTTACAGTGCTCAACAGTCAAAAACTTAACCACTCCGTCATAAATCCTTTTACACACTTAAAAGCGCAAGCGGTATCAAGTGATAACATGAGTGGAAGTTCAACCTAACATTGTACAATGGGATGAGACAAGGTGAAGATAGCATCTTAACTTCACAATTCTTAACATTTTCGCATGGCAAAGATGCCATAAACATGTAAGACAGGCTTGGCTCCAATAAACTTTGGTCCATATTTATAGGAAAATGACGGGGTGCAACGCTGCACCAAAATTGGCAGTGCCACGCTCTGTCATTTTCACAACGCAGAGATGTACTGTATTTAATTGAATATAGCACACCCCTGTGTTGCCCCCTGGGCTGGCTCTAAATTTAGCTGCCAGTGTCAACGCAGGCATCCTTGCACCATCGTGCAAGGGTGTCTGCGTTGAGGGGTGTAATTGTTTATGGACGAGAAGGTGTCCCTTCCTGCACATAAACAATCACTAATTGCAATTTGAAACTTCTGTGTGTGCTGCAGAATACAGCATACACAGAAGTGCCAGAGCATCATTTTCAAATGATTGTATATGTGCAGGAAGGGACACCTTCCCGCACATAAACAATCATGTCTGGCATTTTGCTCTTTCTATGCATGCTGCAGCACACATAGAAAAAGCAAAAAACGAGGAGGAAGAATAGTATTCTTCCTTGTTGCGTCTTGCTAATGCCAACCCTGGTGTGGCACTAGGTAGATTCTGGCACTGGCTCAAGTTTACAAAAACTCGTAAATCTGAGGCAGAGTCAAAATGCAATGGGTGTTGCTGTGGCATGCCCACAGCAACACCCATTGCATGCCCCCTCCACGCAAAGGGCTGTGTGTGAAGGTGTTGTATTTACAAGGTGGTGTTAAGCCACAGAAAGTGGCTTAAAGCCACCTTGTAAATATGGTGGAGGGCATAGCGCCACCAGAGCGTCACAAAAAGTGAGGCTCTGGTGGTGCTAGGGGCTCATAAATATGCCCCTTTGTTTATAAACGTACCAGCTAGCCTTATTCATGGACTCGTGGAGGCACAGACCTCAGTTTTTAAATCTTTCGCTAGTGAAATGAATATTTGGCTCGGGTAAACTAACGAGCTCTTACTCAAAGTGAAAGGATCAGATGCCAAACTACATTAGTTCGTTAAAATTCTCAATTCCAATGACTTAAATGTAACCATGACCATAAAAGTCAGCAAAACCACATTAGAATACATAGATCTCAAACTGGTTTCCAAAGAGGACCTTATAGAAACACTGTTTTAAATAAGAGAGACTGGTTTTAACTTCATGTTACATCAAAGAGTAGCCATCCACCAAGCTTAAAATGGATTATTCAATACAGCAAGTTTTTGAGGGCAAAAAGTAATTATAGTTCTGAATCCACCTACATCTCCATACTTACTAAAATGATTAAGGGATTCAAGTGGTGAGGGTATTCAAACAAAACATTACAATGGGCATTAATCAAAGCTAAACAACAGTCCAGAGAGGCAATATGGTTTAGCAATAATGCCAAAAGTTGTACTCTATCAAACTTAGATGAAGCTAAAAATATCCAATTCATTATAACCTATGACACACAGGAGAACCTGATGAGACATTTTTTAGACAATTCTTAAGAATGATAAGTCTTTGATCATATACTTTTGTCATGCAAACTTTTCAAAATCACACTATTACACCGCAGCATGCGATTACATACCGTTCATGGTAAAACTTTACCATGAATGACCGGTTTTGCAGAAAAAACATTCCTTGTATGCATGATAACAATGAGAACAACAAGGTTTGTGATGTTTATTACTTTTCTTTAGAGTAAAATGTATTGTGGCATCCAAAGTTGAAATTTTTCACGCTAAACTATGGTGCATAATGCCAGTTTTGGATTTCACTTAATTTACCCTAAATATCATAAAATTACAAAAAAGCTAATTATGCACATTTTGTACTCACCTAATACCAATGGAAATGTTGAAACCTCAGTATACTAACTTAGAAAACTGTCCACTTAGGATACCGTTCAGGATGTTACCATGTGGTTGCTATGTCATCTGTTACTCAGATGCCAGTGGGAACGTGCTTCGGAACCCAAACTGCATCTTATGGATTTGCTAACATTTTACAAGTGCTCTACTTTCTTACTTTGGGATGTTATGACCTTTTTTTCATTTTGTACCTACATGAAATGGTGTATATCTATACAATGGTGATTACGATGTATGAAATGTATATATATATATATTTATATATATATATATTTATATACAGATGTAGCTATATATACGTATATTTCACTAAAAAACAAATTAACTATAACTCATGCCCTAAAGTAACTATAACTTACACCCTTCCCATGCTCAGTGTTTTCATCAATAATTTGATTTTACAGTGATATTATCAATGATGTCATAGAGGAGGTCATGATTGATGTAATATCTGGGGTAATTAGCAGTCCATGCAGAGGGCGCAAGTTATAGCTACATTAGGGCACGAGTTATAGCTACTTTAAAAAAAAACTCTAACTATAATAGCAGAATTTCCTTTAAAATCTGAATCCAACTATAACACCCTTGTAACCTTTAGTTTTTCAGGGATTTATTTATTTATTTATTTATTATGTCAGTTGAAAAGCCCATTGCAATGCATGCTGGGCGTGGTGAGGAGTTGGGTGCAGGACCTGGCCTAGCATTGTGCTACCCCCACCCAAGCTAGCTGCTCCTGCCCCTCCCTTGCCATCCATTGTCCAGGTTGATGCCCCTGGTCCTTCATTACAACCCTGTGTTGTAGTTGTTCTGCCACTGCCCTTCCTACCTACCCTGAACAGTTAATTTGCTTCCCCTTCAACCTCCTCCCTATCCTCTGTTGTCCGAGTCCATGCACCAGCCCCCTCCCTCCTGCCCTGCAAGGTCAGATATGCTGCCCTTCATTTAGCTTGATGTCCCAGCCCACTCCTTCTGCCCTCCATTGCCCAGTTCCATGCTTCATCATGGCCCTCCTGCTTTGCCTCTGTGCCCCTACCCTCCTTCCCCTGCTTTCTGATGTCTCTGTGCTTGTCCCTTCTCCTTTCCTTTTGTCCACCATGTTCCATGGACCTACCACTGCCCCTCCTATCTACTCTGAGTGTTCAGTTGAGTTGCCACTTCTGCTCCCACCTGACCAGCATGGTCAGATAACTGCTCCCTGTCCCTGCCACCTCCACCCTGCCTGTGCCAGTTTAATGCCCCTGTCCCCTCCCTTCTGTTGTATATGGTCTATTTTGCTGTCACTCCCTCCCTCTGTGGTCTGTTGTGCTGCAACTGCTCCTCCTGCCTACCCATGTGATTTGTTGTAAAGCCCATTCCCCTGCCTTATTAACATTGTTGAGGAAGTAGAGAGGCACCAGGACTCACTCGAGACTTCACCGCCCAAGAGTCATAGCCCCTCCCCACACTAAGCCGTGCCAAAAAAGAGCATATTACACTCTGCGGGTAATGCTGCACATAGACTGTGTGTGTGCGTGTGCGTGTGTGTACATATGTGTTTGAACTTTTTTTTCATTTTTCTTTTTTACCTCACATTAGTATACATGTGTGCAGCCTGCCTCCATGACTCCATCAATTTTCTTATATGGCCTTTTCTGTGGCCCCTTTAACATGTATTTCTGGATACATTACTGAGAACAAAATGAGCTTAATAGGACCAAACTCTAATCCAATATAAACGACACAGTGGTCCGAATCAGACAGCCATTTATTTGTAGTGGTCCTGACTAGCCAGTGCGTATGTTCTATTAAATGTCTAACTGCAGGCAAGATGAAACACTGTAATTGATGCCGCTGCACCATCTCGCCGTTCTGCCGCAATGAAGGCTTGGTCCATTTTAATCATCCGACTCCTAACGAGCCGGACAGGGCTCGGTCAGCCTGCGTTCGAGGGTAAAGTGCTTGGTGGCACGTTCTAATGACTAGTGAGTGCGCTGGACTCTGGCCGCCTGTCTGCCGTGGCTTGGCCTTGACGGAGCGCTTCCTAATGTAACCTCACTGCCAATTAGGCCTGCACTGTGGCGCGCATTACATGGAGTGATGAGCAGAGTTACTGCAGTACGCCGGGCTCAGGAACCTCCGAGCAATATCCCGTACCTGCCAATTACCAATGATCAAACTAAAACATTGCAGGGGGCACGCTGGCATCACGGGCTAACACATTTGCTAAACTGCCAAAGTGTAAAATCTTTTTTTCCTTAAACCATCCTAGTTGAGAATATAATACGAGGACTGTTTTTTTTTTTTTTATATACAAATGGCTAGCAGAGGACATAATGGCGAAGAGATATGCGGTCGTATAATTTATATTAACTGTGCTGGTGGCATGACAATAAACCACAAGACCGATAGCAGAGTGGTAAACGTAAGCAGAACCCAAAGATGGCATTGCTGACTATAATAAACTTTAGCTGTTCTGTATTTTCACAATGAATCCGAAGTTTGCTCTGGTGAATGAAGAATCTGTGTTATGCTGTTTATCTTTCTCCCGTCATAAAAGATTAAGGCTAACGAATAGATGAAACCTGGTGTTGGACTTTGTCGTCTGCATCCTTGGGCGCACAATCCCAATAGCCATAGAGGATTTTTACCCCATTTTTTGCAAGTAAATATCGGGAATAAGTGGTTGCCAGGGTGGCTAAGGTATTTTCGGCCCTGGGGGCATGGGAAATATTTTAAGATTGAGAGTGGCCCCCTATTTATTGTCCTGACGAATACCCCGGCATATGTTTCAGCATTTTTAGGGATAAAATTGTCAACTTCACTTTGATTATAAGATTGCTTTTAAAAAATAATTAAGCTCTGTGACAACTTCAATAATTGAAATGTCATGGGATATAGGCATGCATCACCGCAGACAATCGAATGTATTTGAGTTGCTGTTTATCATCACAAGTCACTACACAACTCAGGTACGTTATGCTGTTTTACTTTCTTTTTGGAGCACCTTGTCTTTGTCAAGATCCTAAGACCCTGATTTATACTTTTTGACACTAAACTACGCTAACGCAGTTTAGCGTCAAAAAGTATACTGCCGGCTAGCGCAACCTCAAAATGCAAGCCGGGCGTAATATTTATGGGATGACGTTAGCCAGCGGTAAGGCCCGGTTAGCATCAAAATAGTTGACGCTAAATGGGTGGGGGAGGCGTAGGCAAAACTGGAGGTTGTGCATCAAAGAATGGCGCTAGTCAGGTTAGAGTAAAGAAAATGCCTCTAACCTGATTAGCGCCATATTTCAGTGCACATCCCCCATGGACATGACTCCTGTCTAGGTAAAGACAGGAGTAATGCCCCCAGCCCAATGGCCACGCCCAGGGGCCTCATGTCCCCTGGGCATGGCCATTGGCCCCAGTGTAATGTAGGGGGGCCCAAGTTAGACACCCCGATGGCACTTAAAAAAAAAATCCATTTTATATACAACACATGATGGGACTATGAATTTTTGGCATATATTTTGGGTGGGCGTGCATTGATTAGTCAACATTTTACATTCAGAAAAGTGACTTCAATAGAATCACTTTTGTTTTTCGTAATCAGGAGGTGACACTTTATTGAATAATTTTTTTTCACTTTCACCAGTTTTTGTGCAGAGGTAGCTTATTTCACACTTGCTCTTTGTTAAAGTCACCTGACAATGACCTGTTACCTTGATAATGTCTTTCTTATATATGACAGCTCATAAGACATCACCAATGGCATCAATGCTTCATACAGTACATGAGTCACTCATGGGATGATGTAGAGCAGTGCACTGTATGTAACACGCACAGGACATACGTTTGAACATACCCTGCACTTGCATCCTACAACAGAGTAAGACAAACAGCACATGATTTGAAGTTATTCCCAGTCTGTATTATGACAGGGCATGCCTAAACCCAATACATACTAAGGCTATCATTTCAAATGGCCTCTTAATTCTGATGGAGCCAGTTACTTCAGTAACTGGCACTATATGAATTATGAGACCGAAGGGAACACCACATATCTCTTAAATTTCACCTGGAGAGACAAGATCATCAGGTGAAAGTCTGCCCCAGAATGATGAATATCCAGGGAAATCAGACCTAAAATATCCAATACCTGGGGTAATTCCTTATTTGGGAAGGGACCCTCCAGGTCTAAGTCTTCTTAGGGTGTGGTGTTGCTTTAAAAATACATTTAAAAATTGAGGTAATGCTTCTTGGGAATCTGAAAATGTCCAGGAATGCACACTATGTAGACAATGGAACCAGGTGCTCCTTCATTGATTACAAAGAGGGCCTCCTGTCATAAGTGATTTTATGCAGCCATTTAATTAGACAGGCAAGAGGCTGACCTTATTTGGTACCGGTTAATATGAAACGTTGTGCCAATCGATTAGACAGCCAAGAAGCAGACCTCATTTGGTACTTACTCCTCAATATGAACCTTTATGCAGTGGGAGAGCCAAAAATAAATCCTTCTTGATCCATTCATTCATTTATGTACATATGTCTTGTTGTTCCATTCCATTATTTATTTCTGACAATTCAGTTCAACAAAATGTACCCAATCCTGCCTTAATTGGAGTTTTGAAACTTGGTATGTCTTTCTTAAACATCAATATGTGGCCTCCATCACCCATTGCCTGATTTTAGGGTATGAAAAGTCAAAAGAATTGTGGCTCACAGAAAATTCCTAAGAGGAACCAAACACCCAGTTTGTGACAGAGCCCTGGACTGGGTCACCTCCTTTCTCATCAGCAGAACCCAGAGTACACCTTCCCCAATTCTGCTCGGAGGCCACTGAAATCATCTGCGGTGTACCAGCAGATCACTCGATCCCACAACCTCAACATCATCTCATACGCCAACGACACCCAGCTGATCCTCTCCCTCACCAAGGACTCTCCCAAGACCTACCTCCATGAAGGAATGAAGGCCATCGCTGAAAGGATGAGGAGCAGCTGCTTCAAACTCAATTCCGACAAGACAGATGTCCTCATCTTTGGCTCCATCCCCTCCACATGGGATGACTCCTGGTGGCCTGCCACTCTCGGATCCGCTCCGACTCCCACCGACCACACATGCAAACTAGATTCAACTTGGACCCCTCACTATCCATGACCCAGCAAGTCAACGCCATCTCCTCCTCCTGCTTCAACACCCTCCGCATGCTCCAAATGATCTACAAATGGATACCCACCGAAACCAGAAGAAAAGTCACCCAAGCCCTCGTAAGCAGCAAGCTGGACTACGGCAATGCCCTTTACGCAGGAACCACGGCAAACTCCAGAAGAGGCTGCAACGCATCCAGAACGCCTCCGCATGCCTCGTTCTGGACACTGCCACATCACAGACCACCTGAAAAACCTGCACTGGCTCCCAGTCAACAAGAGAATCACCTTCAAACTCCTCACCCACGCTCACAAAGCACTGCACAACTCCGGACCAGACTACCTCAAAGGCGATTCTCCTTCTACACCCCAACCCAGCATCTCTGCTCTGCTGACCTTGCCTTCACAACCATCCCAAGCGTCCGCAGAACTACAACCAGCAGTAGATCATTCTCGCACCTTGCTGCCAAAACATGGAATACTCTTCCCACCCACCTGCGCCATACCAAAGACCTTCTTACTTTAAGGAAACTTCTCAAGACCTCGCTGTTCGGCCAGTAGCAGCACCCCCCACCCACCTTCTACCCCCCTCGCCTCCACAGCGCCTTGAGATCCTCACGGGTGAGTAGTGTGCTTTACAAATCCCTGATTGATTGATTGATTGATTGAGGCTCAATCTGCGCAGCAGCCCAGGCATCCCTATCAGACTTACAGAAAGTCCCTGAAGAAGGCCAGAGCTTTAGAACTTGCAGGTTGAAACATTGTCAGTTACAGGACCTATGAATGGAGTATTCCTCATTTTAAATCATTTTAAGTCATTCTAGCTTTCCAGCTCTTCATTCATGTTTTATCACGATGTGTGATTTGATTTTACAAGGAGAGCAATTCACAAGGTGTTGCAATAGAGGTTTCAATGCATCATGCACACTTCATGAATATCCAAAAGCAAACATGATTTTTTAGCATTTGAGCCAGAGCAAAACATAAATATATATATTGTGTCTCTTTGCTCTCAAACAAATTGTAAACATAAAGATATTTTGATGCGAATATAATGTAACCTGAGCTCAGGTTTTATTTGTGCCTGACTTACACATAAGTGAAATATCAAATGTAGATTGTTTGTGCCATTTTATATGTATTATTGTATTATTCCCCCTTACGAGGACTGTGAGTAACACGGGCATTATACAGAAGTGTCTCGAAGGCACAGCAGGTGTTTGTGCCCAGAGGGCTCTTACGTGTAACAGAAGAGGCTGCAGACGCATGCGTGGTCTCTAGAAAACAAATCACATGGGTGCACATTGAGGGGCATATTTTTAAGCTCCTAGTGCCACCTTGTGCGACATTTGCGACATTTATTTCAATGCAAATGTGGCATTAAGGTGGCATTACCTATATTTACATATGCTCAGAGTAGAGGTTAAAAGTGGGTATACCTTTGTTTAGAATGGGCCCCTATGTACTCTGCAGGAGTACCGCCAAAATTTTGGCACTACTCCTGCAGAGTACATCAATAGCATCACATAAAATGATGCTATTGCCCCCTACCCTGTGTCATGGTGTGCCGTATTTTAAATACACACGCCACACACATGATTGGCGGTAGGGGGCGCCAATGGGTGTAAGAAAAGTGTCGCTGCACACTTTCCTTAAGTCTGCCCCTTAGTGCCTGTGGTAGGAAGGATCAATCGTTTGAATGAGGCTTGGCCATATGCAAATCAGAGAACGCTTTTGTCCCTGGGCTTATGCCATATTATAAATACAGGTTCAATGATAAAAAGGCTATTGAGAGTAGCACTCACTGTGAACATCTGATGAAACTCTGTTCGGTCAGTGAAGGACGGCGCTGCAACTTAAAACTATAACAAAGGGGCAAGCGCCCTAGTTGGTGCAGATGCATACTCCCTAGTTAGCTCCTGTACTTGGGAGAGACAATTTTTTCTATAGTCCATGGTACACCTGATGACGGTGAGCCCTGAGCAGACCGGTAATGTGTACTGGATTACTGTATTCTGGCGCCAGGTGGAATATTATAGTAAAGACAGAGTGAGCAATGTTTGTACTCATCCCCTAAAGGATGCACACTGCGTACTAAATCAGATGCAAACTATTTTGTTGTCCATTTTGCATCTTGCACTGGGATCCAAATGACCAACATAGAAAGAACTTAATAATGCATCACTGGTTATACAATTAAAACTGCCCGGTAACAACAAAAATGGCTGTACGCAGATTAAGTGCATTGTATTCACGCATTTGACTGTGTAGTTATTTGTTATTTCGCGAGTTATTTGGGAAAAAAAGGGCCCACTTCAGTGTTGGAAGCAAACAGTTCAGGAGCAAAATTGGGGGGCTTTTTTGTTTGGCCAGAAAGGTTTATTTGAGTTCCATTGAACCCGTTACATATTGGACAAGCTTGATGCATGGCTGACTGTAACCCGACCGTACTAGTCTTTGAGAAGCACCGCCCAACCTACTAGGAAATCTTCTAATTTCCCCTGGGGCCAATGAGCTTCTGTTGGTCAATGATTAGATTGCCACTTGTGCACCCGGTGGTACTATTTTTAGAATGTCTCACAAGGAAAATGCAGTCGTGCTGGGGTGCCTTTGCAAACTCTCCTCAGGGAAACGCTCCCTTGAACCGGAACACTTTTCAGTGTACATCTTCCATTTTCAATTACAGAGCTTAGGAGGCACAACCTTGATCCTGGAGAGAGAGTGCGACGCAGAGAGAGCCCTGCAAAATACATGCAGTTCTTTCGCACTCGTCCCTCACTGCCGCTAGTTCCAAGCACACGTATGAAATATTAATCGAAGCAGATGGCGCTTTCTTGTTACTTTCAGCTGAAAGACTAGTGACCGTTATAGCGGATGGCTCGGGAACGGACAGAGCTTGCATTTTAAGACCGTCCCCTCCCTTCCTTTCGAAAAAATTGATTTCCAGGAGGCTTGAATGGCAGCTGTCAAAGATGCTACTGAGCCCGAGGTCTGCTTAATTTGTCTCCAGAGATGAGAAATTCCGCGGCGACATTTGCCGGGGCTGTGAAGGTGGACTGGGTTGCATTTTTATTCCCGGCCTACCGCTGCTCTGGTACCGCGGAATAAGTATTCAGTTTTTGCCGCCTCCCTCGAGACTTGGGGTGCTCTCTAAATGCCAAGAAGGAGCAGTCAAAAGCATAAGGAGGCAATTAGAAAAACAACGAAAACTGCCATTTTAGACAGTGACATGAACTTTAGATTGCCTGCGTTTCTGGTCATGTATTGTGAAATACAGCTCAACCATCCCTATTCGGGAGTACGGTAGAGTACAATGATTTCCTCAAAACAAATTGGAATATACGCATTTCAGGGAGAAAATGGGAGAAAATTAGACACGTCAAACTGCTCGGAAAGACAGGATGTTGCAAGCAGTCTAAACTTAATAAAAAAAGAACGTGCTAACCCCACAAGTTCATTTACATAGAGGGAAGAGCAGTGGTGGCCTTCAGCTTTAGGATTGAGGGGGGCGGTGGGAAGCACACACTCATTCTTACACACACCACGCACGCACGCAAATCCATTAACAACACTCATAACATTCAAACATGCACGCACGCACCAAACATTCATTTTAAAAGATTACACACACACACACTTACCTTCAGCCTCGGAGGACCCAGGAGGGTTGCGACTGCTGCCTAAGGTCAGCCAATGAGGGAAGGCAGCAGTCCCGGCCTTGTCAGAGAGTGGGATGGGGTCAATGAGACTGCTGACACCTCCACACTCTGATGAGGTGTCACTGATTGACACTCGCCCTGGGCTCTTCAGGGTTTAAACCTGAAGTGCCCAGGTCGAAGTCAATAGGTGACACTTTCCTGGTCACCCAGGGGAGGGCCTCGAGGCACCTTTGCTGAGCTGAGGAGGTCACACCCATGGAAGTTGTGACCTCCTCAGCCCAGCAAAGTTCAGCTCAGGCAGCCAGGAGTCTGCGCAAATCGCGCATGTCTCCTCATGGCTGCCTGACCTGAACATGAAGAGTGTCAGTCAGACTGACCTTTGTTCAGCCTGACAGACACTCTTTGTGAGGGGCAAAAGGTGGGGGGGGGGCGTGGAGCCTCCGCCCTAAAGGATGGGCCGCACCTGGGGGAGAGGGAAGTCAGACAGCTCAAGGATCTACAGAGATTCATGCGTAGCACCGTTGCCGTGCTCAGAAACCATGCTCTGTACTTTTTTGCTTCTATGTCTAGGGGAGGTTCTGTTGCCCTAGCCATGCTCACACGTCTCTAATTGGAAGCACCCTTCTCCCAAACATTTCCTGGCTTCACCTATTACCTGAAAGTGCAGTCAGTGACTGTCAGGAAAGCAGGCTTGTGTTTTTTATTGTGGCCAGCCATGCCATTTTCAATCATTATTTAGTCAATAAAGCAACATGGATAATTTGTTACATCCAGCAGTCGAAGTGCATTAAAAAAGTAAGGGAACTGAGATGCTGCATGCATTGGAGGTAGGGTCAGTGAGCATGGGGCCGGAGTAAAAGGTGTGATTAAAAAGAAAAAATATTCAGTACGTTTTTTTTTGGTCTTTCACCCTCAGTGAGCTACATATAAAACAACGGACTGCTTGAAGGAAAAATAAAAACTTTTATTTCTCGTTGAGGAATTCATTATAGTACAATATGAAAACTCTATTAGCCCGCGCACTACTTAGGTCTGTGTGTAACTAGAATGCCATAGAATTAAATCTTGGTTGCACCAGTGGAGACTAGTGAGGTGTGTTTTAGTGTTATGAGGTCACAGCCTGTTGCAGAAAGCAGTGTGAATATGTAAGTCATTATTTCAATCTCTCATTGCACACAGTACAAGTCAGACTGCTACAAAAAGCACAAAAATATTTAACATAAAATGGTGTTTCCAAAATATTGATTTTAGTAATACCCAGACTGTACATAATGCATTGTTTTATTTTACATTACTCTTCCTTTAACATCTCCAGGGGTAGCAGGCGCTATATAAATACATTTATGATTAAAGCACGGTCTTCACAGCTCAATTAACTCTTTGTACCACCACTAAAAGAAATTAGGACCTTATTATGACAGTGGCAGTCTTTTCCAAAGACCGCAGTGGTGACGGCCACCAACAGACCGCTGCAGAGGCGGCAATCCGCCCACCACATTATGACGCACAAACCCAAAATGGACAGAAACTACCAAAACAACAATTCTGCAGGACCCAACGGAGGCGAAAAACTGTCAGACCCACCACCCTCCCCACTATGCCCTCAATACACTGCCTTCCAAATTATGGACCACGAATCACCACAGTGGACACTCAGTGGTGGTCAGCCATTGGCGGTGCACTCCGCCGCAGTAGAATTGGGTACCCAACACCAACAGATTGAAAAACCCACACCTGAGACACATACACACACCGTACACACCCAACAATAGCACCATAAAACACACCCTCACACAACCCACAACACTTTGCAAATACGAAAAACTAACTACACCTTGCCAGCAAAAGGACAATACAAGAACTGCACACACAAACCACAGCCACCTATTCACCTTTCACACATCACACACCATACCCCAGCACCTATCACACTCTGCACAACATACACACCACATCCATCACCCAATAAGCATGTCCCCACAGAAGAATTCCCATTTCACAGATGAGGAGTTGTGGGTGATGGTGGAGGAAGTCATCAATGTAGAGCCACAGCTGTTTGGTGCACAGGTCCAGCAGAAATCCATTGCCAGGAAGATGGAGCTTTGGCAGAGGATCATGCACAGGGCGAACTCTGTGGGTACATATCCACGCACAAGGGATGACTTTCATAAGAGGTGGAATGACCTACAGGGAAAGGTGCGTGCAGTGGCCTCCATGCAGCAAGTTGCCATCATGTAGACTGCTGGTGGGCCCCTGCGTCCTCCCCCACAGTTGACAGCATGGGAGGAGAAAGTCTTGACAATCCTGCATCCTGAGGGCCTCCCTGGAGTCACTTGAGGGCTGGACACTGGCAAGTCACCATTCACACCCTACCACCACCGATACCTGCATGGCATGTCACCCCCTCACCCTTACTCCCTTACTCCCTTCACCGCACTCCATCCTATGCAGTGAAGCACCCGCCTAACTACCCTCAACTGTGGGCCCCTGCATGCCCTACCCACTGCAAGCACACCCTTCCCAACTCTGCATGCACACACAACAGTAATGCATGGGCAGCATGTAGTACTACGAATCCCACAATCCACCAGTATACACTGGCCAAAGCTGGGAGGACAACACACAACTCATAGGGAAAGCCAAAAATGTAGAATATGTGACATAATGACAGTAACAAATCTTTCACATGTCCACATGTACCTCAGCCAATGTCAGCAACGAGCATGTGCCACGGCAATCCAGTCCTCCATCAAAAGATGTCCTCAGTGATGACAGCAACTCTGGATGTCCCGATCTGGATGATTTCCCTGGCCTATCTGGGACCACTGGACAGTCGGCTTCCACATCCCACACCCAGTCAACTACAGGGCCCCCTCATCCAACTCCAACACCACAGCAGCCACCTAATGTCCCCAAACCTCTGTCCCAGAACACGTCGATGACTTGTGTGCCGACCCGTACAGAGACCCGAGTTGGCACCACGCATGCAAGGCAATGAAGGCCCTGGTGTAGGTGGAAGTGGACACACCCAGGGAACCGACTACTCAGGAGGCACTCACACATGTCCTAGGGGCCTACCAACAATCCCAGGAAAGGATCGGCTAGGTAAATGCCATCTTGGAGGAGAACCAGCGGCTGCAGGGCGTACACCACCAGGAGGTCATGCAGCAGTTTAGGCCTTAAATGCCAACATGGCCACCATTGCAGGGGTGATGGGTGACACGGCAACACGAAGTGTGAGTACACAGCACACCAGTGGGCCCTTTCCACTAGACAGTCTACTCACCAGCCAACAACATCTAGTCAACAGGAAGACCTGCCACATCACTCACAGGCCACTATCACCCCTCCCCCTGCAGAAGGTGAACCACCCAGCAAACGTTCCCTGTGACCCAGATAGACACCAGAGACTGTTGCCAAGACCCAAACCACTGCCAGGAAATGAGCATCTCCTGAATGTCTCCCTTGTGAGCCACTGAGACACCTTGTTCACTTTGGACTGCCATTGCTCCTTTTCCTGTGCCCCCATGGATACTGGATCTGTGCAACAAACCCACTGGGCCACTACATTGAAGTTTACGTCCACCACCACTCCACTCTATTGCACTATCCCATCTTTTTGGTCACTTCAATAATACCCTTGAACACAACTGAAGTGTCTGTGCTTCATCATACAACAATGTGCAATGTCTGAAACTGCAGTATCCTGTTGAAATGTCCTGTAATGTGTGAACCCATCCAACAAATGTGCATAAGCAGTATGTAGTCATCACATCAGTACACAGTTGTGACCACACCAACATCTGCAAAAGGGAAAGCATAAGTGATAGTCAATTGAGAGGTAAAGGTAGTGCTTGGCACAGCATAGCAGGCACACATCACTTAACTGTAATGGAGATATGAACAGTAGTACAGTCTCACCTGAGTGTCAGTGGAAGTACTGCTGTATCATATGTGTCTCCTCCTCCTCCTCACTGTCCTCAGTGTCCTCTGCTGCCACAGGTGCTTTGTTTCTCCCCTCCTCCTGCAGGTAGGGCACATGGCATCTGAGGGCCAAATTGTGCCGCATGCAGCAAGCCATCACTATCTAGCAGATCTTCTTAGGGGCGTATAATAGGGCTCCACCAGTGACATGGAGGCACCAGAAGACTGGCTTTCAGTAGCCCAAATGTACGTTCAATAACCCTCCTGGTACGCCCTTGTGCTTCATTGTACTGATTTTCTACCCCAGTCCTTGGATTCCTCATTATGGTCAACAGCCAGGACAGGTTTGTGTAGCCGGAGTCACCTGGAAGTAGTGAGGGACACACATTACTCATGTACAATGACACAGAGTACAACTTCAGGTGACATACACTGGGTGAAGACTCAAGCTCAGCTATGAGCCACACTCTCTGCCTCTGTTGTCATGCCATCACCTGTGAGATGCTCCTATTCCTCAGCACATAGGCATCATGCACAGATCCAAGAAACTTGGCAGTGATGTGGGAGATGTATTGATCAGCAAGGCACACCATCTGGACATTTATAGAGTGGTAACTTTTCCTATTCCTGTAGACCTTCTCATTTCTCATGGGAGGAACCAAGACAATATGGGTTCCGTCAATGGTCCCAATCACATGTGGTATGTTTCCCATGGCGTAAAATCCAGCCTTCACAGTGGCCAAATATTCACTCTGGGGGGATGAGATGTAGCAGCTCATGTGTTTTAGCAAGGTTGCCAAAACTTTTCCAAGTACATTTGAAAACATTGGCTGTGACATTCCTGCAGCCAAGCCCACAGTCACCTGGAAGGAACTACTTGCCAGGAAGTGGAGCACTGACAGTACCTGTACTGCAGGGGGCATTGCTGTAGTGCTACGGATAGCAGGAATCAGATCTGGCTCCAATTGTTGACACAGCTCAGTAATTATAGCCCTGTCCAGATGATAGGTCATAATGTTGTCGCAGTCCTCCAGTGTAGCAAAGTCCACTAGGGGTCTGTACACGGGTGCTTGCCTCCTCCTCCGCAGTGGTAGGTATCTAGGTACCCACTCCAGGAAACGGTGAAAGGACCTGAGAAGCTTGGCCCGGAAGACAGCAGAGGCCCAGCTGGGGATGGCCTCCCAACGAGAGAGGGGTGCCCATTGGACCCTGACCCCCCCTTAATGGCCCACATACTGGCGGTGGCAAATCCTGAGTTGGATGGGTGCTTGAGGATACCACAGAAGCCACAAGGGGGTGAGTACACACTGTGTGGTATTTTTTCTTGTCGCCTGCCATGGTGTTTGTGTGCAAGTTTCCAGTCATGGATGCCCCAATATGCCCGATTAGCTAATCTTGTGGAGTTCTGCTTAGCAATGTAGTGTGGTATGTATATTTGGTAATGGCAAGTAGCTGGCATACCATGGCGGACATGGCTTAGTGAGTCCCAGTAGGTATGAAGATGGTAGTGTTTGGGTTCATTTCTGCTGTTGTTTCCAGGTAATAGTTTGGCATTGTGGTTCATACTGCACAGTGTCAGTCCCAGTGAGTGATTGTGATGTGTATGCCATGTGTGCTGCTGCTGCTGTGATTGACCATTTTCTCCCTTTCTTTCTCCCCCATTCTCTCTCGTTTTCTCATCCTCTCCTTGTGTGCATTAGCATCGTCTGGCGAAGGAGCTGGGGCTCTGGCGATTGGGAAAGCTGCAGCCCACGGGTCTACTGATTCAGAGGGGATCAGTGGGTTGAAAGGCAAGGGGAACACCATGGGGGGGGTCCGGAGCTACAACATCTGACTCTGATTTCCCCTGATGGAAGCTCCCTGGTGGTGGAGGACCCCTCTGGGACCACCTCAGCTACATCATCTTCCGCCACTCCCCGTACCGGCAAGGCCGTCCCAGTAGCCCCCAACCCAGTTGCCCATGCCCGCTCACCCAGGAGGGTGGGTGTCTCCTGTAGGAGGCTGGACTGGCTTGTAGTGAGTACCAAGGGGTACTTGCACCTTGCACCAGGCCCAGTTATCCCTTATTAGTGTATAGGGTGTCTAGCAGCTTAGGCTGATAGATAATGGTAGCTTAGCAGAGCAGCTTAGGCTGAACTAGGAGACGTGTGAAGCTACTACAGTACCACTTAGTGTCATATGCACAATATCATAAGAAAACACAATACACAGTTATACTAAAAATAAAGGTACTTTATTTTTATGACAATATGCCAAAGTATCTTAGAGTGTACCCTCAGTAAGAGGATAGGAAATATACACAAGATATATATACACAATAGCAAAAATATGCAGTATAGTCTTAGAAAACAGTGCAAACAATGTATAGTTACAATAGGATGCAATGGGGAAACATAGGGATAGGGGCAACACAAACCATATACTCCAAAAGTGGAATGTGAACCACGAATGGACCCCAAACCTATGTGACCTTGTAGAGGGTCGCTGGGACTATTAGAAAATAGTGAGAGTTAGAAAAATAACCCTCCCCAAGACCCTGAAAAGTGAGTGCAAAGTGCACCAAAGTTCCCCTAAGGACAAAATAGTCGTGTTAGAGGGAGAATGCAAGGAAAACACAAATCAGCAATGCAACAACGATGGATTCCTGTCTGAAGGTACCTGTGGAACAAGGGGACCAAGTCCAAAAGTCACAAGCAGCTCGGAGATGGGCAGATGCCCAAGAAATGCCAGCGGTTGGTGCAAAGAAGCTCTTTCTAGGCTGAAGAACTGTGAATACTGCAGGAACGACAAGGGCTAGAGACTTCCCCTTTGGAGGATGGATCCCCCACGCCTTGGAGAGTCGTGCAGAAGTGTTTTCCCGCCGGATGGACGCCAACAAGCCTTGCTACACGCAAATCGTGCGTTTGGCGTTTTTGGACGCTGCTGGGGCCCAGGAGGGACCAGAAGGTCGCAAATTGGACCTGCAGAGAGAGGGGACGTCGAGCAAGACAAAGAGCCCTCACTGAAGCAGGTAGCACCCGGAGAAGTGCCAGAAACAGGCACTACGAGGATGCGTGAAACGGTGCTCGCCGAAGTTGCACAAAGGAGTCCCACGTCGCCGGAGACCAACTTAGAAAGTCGTGCAATGCAGGTTAGAGTGCCGTGGACCCAGGCTTGGCTGTGCACACAGGATTTCCGCCGGAAGTGCACAGGGGCCGGAGAAGCTTGCAAAGTCGCGGTTCCCAGCAATGCAGCCCAGCGAGGTGAGGCAAGGACTTACCTCCACCAAACTTGGGCTGAAGAGTCACTGGACTGTGGGGGTCACTTGGACGGTGTCGCTGGATTCGAGGGACCTCGCTCGTCGTGCTGAGAGGAGACCCAAGGGACCGGAGATGCAGCTTTTTGGTGCCTGCGGTTGCAGGGGGAAGATTCCGTCGACCCACGGGAGATTTCTTCGGAGCTTCTGGTGCAGAGAGGAGGCAGACTACCCCCACAGCATGCACAAGCAGGAAAACAGTCGAGAAGGCGGCAGGATCAGCGTTACAGAGTTGCAGTAGTCGTCTTTGCTACTATGTTGCAGGTTTGCAGGCTTCCAGCGCGGTCAGCGGTCGATTCCTTATCAGAAGGTGAAGAGGGAGATGCAGAGGAACTCGGCTGAGCTCATGCATTCGTTATCTAAAGTTTCCCCAGAGACAGAGACCCTAAATAGCCAGAAAAGAGGGTTTGGCTACCTAGGAGAGAGGAAAGGCTACTAACACCTGAAGGAGCCTATCAGCAGGAGTCTCTGACGTCACCTGGTGGCACTGGCCACTCAGAGCAGTCCAGTGTGCCAGCAGCACCTCTGTTTCCAAGATGGCAGAGGTCTGGAGCACACTGGAGGAGCTCTGGACACCTCCCAGGGGAGGTGCAGGTCAGGGGAGTGGTCACTCCCCTTTCCTTTGTCCAGTTTCGCGCCAGAGCAGGGGCTAAGGGGTCCCTGAACCGGTGTAGACTGGCTTATGCAGAATTGGGCACCTCTGTGCCCAACAAAGCATTTCCAGAGGCTGGGGGAGGCTACTCCTCCCCTGCCTTCACACCATTTTCCAAAGGGAGAGGGTGTTACACCCTCTCTCAGAGGAAGTTCTTTGTTCTGCCATCCTGGGCCAGGCCTGGCTGGACCCCAGGAGGGCAGATGCCTGTCTGAGGGGTTGGCAGCAGCAGCAGCTGCAGAGAAACCCCAGGAAGGGCAGTTTGGCAGTACCAGGGTCTGTGCTACAGACCACTGGGATCATGGAATTGTACCAACAATGCCAGGATGGCATAGAGGGGGCAATTCCATGATCATAGACATGTTACATGGCCATATTCGGAGTTACCATGGTGAAGCTACATATAGGTAGTGACCTATATGTAGTGCACGCGTGTAATGGTGTCCCCGCACTCACAAAGTTCAGTGAATTGGCTCTGAACAATGTGGGGGCACCTTGGCTAGTGCCAGGGTGCCCTCACACTAAGTAACTTTGCACCTAACCTTTACCAGGTAAAGGTTAGACATATAGGTGACTTATAAGTTACTTAAGTGCAGTGTAAAATGGCTGTGAAATAACGTGGACGTTATTTCACTCAGGCTGCAGTGGCAGGCCTGTGTAATAATTGTCAGAGCTCCCTATGGGTGGCAAAAGAAATGCTGCAGCCCATAGGGATCTCCTGGAACCCCAATACCCTGGGTACCTCAGTACCATATACTAGGGGATTATAAGGGTGTTCCAGTAAGCCAATGTAAATTGGTAAAAATGGTCACTAGCCTGTCAGTGACAATTTGGAAAGAAATGAGAGAGCATAACCACTGAGGTTCTGATTAGCAGAGCCTCAGTGAGACAGTTAGTCACTACACAGGTAACACATACAGGCACACTTATGAGCACTGGGGCCCTGGGTTACCAGGGTCCCAGTGACACATACAACTAAAACAACATATATACAGTGAAAAATGGGGGTAACATGCCAGGCAAGATGGTACTTTCCTACACAACCCCCCCCCAAACGAAGGACAATAAGACTAGCCATTACCTGATGAGTCTTCATTGTCTAAGTGGAAATATCTGGAGAGTCCATCTGCATTGGAGTGGCTACTCCCAGGTCTATGTTCCACTGTATAGTCCATTCCCTGTAGGGATATGGACCACCTCAACAATTTAGGATTTTCACCTTTCATTTGTTTTAGCCAAAGTAGAGGTTTGTGGTCTGTCTGAACAATGAAGTGAGTGCCAAACAGGTATGGCCTCAACTTCTTCAGAGCCCAGACCACAGCAAAGGCCTCCCTCTCAATGGCAGACCAACGCTTTTCTCTAGGGGTCAACCTTCTACTAATAAAAGCAACAGGTTGATCCTGGCCCTCAGAATTAAGTTGTGATAGGACTGCCCCTACTCCTAATTCAGATGCATCAGTCTGGACATAGAATTTTTTAGAGTAACAAGGGCTTTTCAGGACAGGTGCAGAGCACATGGCCTGCTTCAGCTCCTCAAAAGCTTTCTGACAGTTTGCTGTCCATAATACCTTTTTAGGCATTTTCTTGGATGTGAGGTCATTAAGAGGGGCTGCAATGGAGCCATAGTTCTTAATGAACCTCCTGTAATACCCAGTGAGGCCTAGGAAGGCTCTCACCTGAGTCTGAGTGGTAGGGGGAATCCAATCAATAATAGTTTGGATTTTCCCCTGAAGTGGTGCAATCTGTTCCCCACCAACAAGGTGTCCCAGATAAACCACCTTACCCTGCCCTATCTGGCACTTTGAAGCCTTGATAGTGAGGCCTGCCTTTTGCAGGGCCTCCAAAACTTTCCAAAGGTGGACCAGGTGATCATCCCAGCTGGAGCTAAAGACAGCTATATCATCCAAATATGCTGCACTGAAAGCTTCCAGCCCTTGCAGGACTGTGTTCACCAACCTCTGAAAAGTGGCAGGTGCATTTTTCAAACCAAAAGGCATTACAGTAAACTGGTAATGTCCTCCAATGGTAGAAAATGCAGTCTTAGGTTTAGCATCTTCTGACATTTTGATCTGCCAATACCCTGCAGTCAAATCAAAAGTGCTTAGATACTTGGCAGATGCCAGTGTATCTATTAGCTCATCTGCCCTGGGTATAGGGTGAGCATCTGTTTTGGTTACCAAGTTGAGACCTCTATAGTCTACACAAAACCTCATTTCCTTCTTTCCATCTTTAGAATTTGGTTTTGGTACCAGTACCACAGGAGAAGCCCATGGACTGTCAGAGTGCTCAACCACTCCTAGTTCCAACATCTTCTGAACTTCTTGCTTTATGCAGTCCCTGACATGGTCAGGCTGCCTATAGATCTTACTTTTGACAGGTAAACTGTCTCCAGTATCTATAGTGTGCTCACACCAAGAAGTGGTGCCTGGCACAATGGAGAAGAGTTCTGAAAATTGTCCTAGGAGATTTATGCAATTATCTTTCTGCTCAGCAGTAAGACAATCAGCCAAAACTACCCCTTCCACAAGAGCATCTTGTTCTGTGGAAGAGAAGAGATCAGGTAGAGGATCACTGTCTTCTTCCTGTCCCTCATCTGTTGCCATGAGCAGGGTGAGATCAGCCCTGTCATAGTAGGGTTTCAGGCGGTTGACATGGAGCACCCTAAGGGGACTCCTGGCAGTGCCTAAGTCAACCAAGTAGGTGACTTCACCCTTCTTTTCAACAATTGTGTGTGGACCACTCCATTTATCTTGGAGTGCTCTTGGGGCCACAGGCTCCAAGACCCACACTTTCTGCCCTGGTTGGTACTGAACCAAAACAGCCTTCTGATCATGCCATTGCTTCTGGAGCTCTTGGCTGGCCTGAAGGTTTTTACTGGCCTTTTTCATGTACTCAGCCATCCTTGATCTGAGGCCAAGTACATAATCCACAATATCCTGCTTAGGAGCTTTTACAGGTTGTTCCCAACCCTCCCTTACAAGTGTGAGTGGACCCCTAACAGGGTGTCCAAAAAGAAGTTCAAAGGGGCTGAAGCCCACTCCTTTCTGGGGTACCTCCCTGTAGGCAAAAAGGAGGCATGGTAGAAGGATATCCCATCTCCTGCGGAGTTTTTCAGGGAGTCCCATAATCATGCCTTTGAGAGTTTTATTAAATCTCTCCACCAGTCCATTTGTTTGTGGATGATAGGGTGTTGTGAACTTGTAAGTTACACCACACTCCTTCCACATGGCCTTTAAGTATGCAGACATGAAATTGCTTCCTCTGTCTGATACTACTTCCTTTGGGAAGCCCACCCTGGAAAATATTCCCAGGAGGGCCTTTGCCACTGCAGGAGCTGTAGTGGTCCTTAAAGGAATTGCTTCAGGATACCTTGTGGCATGGTCCACTACCACTAAGATAAACCTATTGCCTGAAGCAGTAGGAGGGTCAAGGGGGCCAACTATGTCAACCCCTACCCTTTCAAAGGGAACCCCAACCACAGGCAGTGGGATAAGGGGTGCCTTTGGAGTGCCACCTGTCTTGCCACTGGCTTGACAGGTTTCACAGGACTTACAAAATTCTTTTGTGTCCTCAGACATCCTAGGCCAATGAAACAGTGGTACCAATCTGTCCCAAGTTTTCATTTGACCCAGGTGCCCAGCTAAGGGAATGTCATGTGCCAGTGTTAGGAGGAACTTTCTGTACTCCTGAGGAATCACTAATCTCCTGGCAGCTCCAGGTTTAGGATCCCTTTGCTCAGTGTACAAGAGGTTGTCCTCCCAGTAAACTCTGTGTGAGTCACTGACATCCCCATTAGCCTGTTTGACAGCTTGCTGTCTGAGACCCTCTAATGTGGGACAGGTTTGCTGTGCCACACTCAGCTCCTCTCTGGCAGGCCCCCCTTCACCCAAAAGCTCAGCAGTGTCTGCTTCCAGCTCCTCTGGTGTAGGTTCTGCACAGGGAGGGAATTCTTCTTCCTCAGAAGTAGAATCCACTGTAGAGGGAGGGATAGTAGGAAGTGGTTTGCTTCTACTAGCCCTAGCTTTAGGGAGCACTTGGTCCATTGTTCCAGGATCCAAGCTTCCCTGTCCTTTTTGCTTTTTGGCCTGAGCCCTTGTCAAAGCAAAAATATGCCCTGGGATGCCCAGCATTGCTGCATGGGCCTCCAACTCCACATCTGACCAAGCTGATGTCTCCAAATCGTTCCCTAATAGACAGTCTACAGGTAAATCTGAAGCTACCACAACTTTCTTTGGACCAGATACCCCCCCCCAGTTGAGATTTACAACAGCCATGGGGTGGCTTTGTGTTATGTTGTGAGCATCGGTTACTTGGTACTGGTGTCCAAGTATGTGTTGTTCAGGGTGCACCAGTTTCTCAATCACCATTGTGACACTGGCACCTGTGTCCCTGTAGGCCTGGACCTCAACACCATTTATTAGGGTTAGTTGCTTGTACTTCTCCAAGTTATGGGGGCAAGCAACCAAAGTGGCTAAGTCAATAGCCCCTTCAGAGACTAAAGTAGCCTCTGTGGTCTCCCTAATCAGACCAACCCCAACTAAATTACCAAAAGTGAGCCCAGCTACTCCCTTGGATTGGCTATTAGTAGGTTTGCTCCCACCACCACTGCTATTAGTAGGGACACTAGGTGTAGCAGTAGGGGTTGTAGTGGTAGGAGCTGTGGTGCCTTTCTTTGGACAACTGGGATCTGTTGTCCAATGGCCTTTTATCTTACATAAATAGCACCATGGTTTCCTTTCCTTGTTCTGATTAGAGGAAGGTTTGGGCCCACCACCCCCACCAGAGTGTTTTTGTGGGCCTGATGAAGACTCATTTTTAGATTTGTCCCCACCCTTGTCAGAAGACTTACCATCCTTCTTTTTGTTGCCATCTTTGTCACCCCCTGTATGAACTTTTCTGTTCACTCTTGTTCTGACCCATTTGTCTGCCTTCTTTCCCAATTCTTGGGGAGAGGTCAGATCAGAGTCCACCAAGTACTGGTGTAACAAATCAGACACACAATTATTAAGAATATGCTCTCTCAGGATTAAGTTATACAGGCTGTCATAATCAGTAACTTTACTGCCATGTAACCACCCCTCCAAGGCCTTCACTGCCTGGTCAATGAAATCAACCCAGTCTTGTGAAGACTCCTTTTTGGTATCTCTGAACTTGATCCTGTACTGTTCAGTGGTTAAGCCATAACCATCCAGGAGTGCATTCTTAAGAACTTGGAAATTGTTAGCATCATTTTCTTTTACAGTAAGGAGCCTATCCCTACCTTTTCCTGTAAATGATAGCCATAGGATAGCAGCCCACTGCCTTTGAGGGACATCCTGTACAGCACAGGCCCTCTCAAGTGCAGCAAACCACTTGTTAATGTCATCCCCCTCCTTGTAAGGGGGAACTATCTTATGCAGATTCCTGGAATCATGCTCTTTTGCAGGATGACTATGGGGAATACTGCTGCTGCCACCATGGGTATCTAAACCCATCTTCTGTCTTTCCCTCTCTATTTCTAAAGACTGTCTATCCAAATCCAGCTGTTGCTTCTTGAGCTTCAGTCTGGTTTGCTCCACTCTCAATCTATTGAGCTCCCTTTCCAACAATCTGTCATCAGGGTGGGTGGGAGGGACATTTCTAGATACAGAGGTATGATGGGAATGAACAGAAGGAGACCTGTCCCTTACAGAGGGCACCCTAACAGCTTGGCTACCAGTATAATGTGAGAGCACATCATCAGTATGATGTGATTCAACCTCTGTACCAACTATGCTAGACTGTCTAGTAATGGGCAGGCTGAGAAGTTTCTTTCCTGAACCTTTTCCTGGGGGAGTCCCTGGATCAGATTGAGAACCATTAGCTACTTTTTCTACAGATTGGGCACTTATGGCCTTATCCTGTACTCTAAGCATATTAATTAACAGTTCTAAAGAAGGATTCTTCCCTACACTCAAACCTCTCTCTATGCAGAGACTCCTTGCTCCTTTCCAGCTAAGGTGATCATATGCAAGTTTGGACAGTTCAACTTTTTGGCCTGTGCCAGACATTTTTTAGAGAGAGTTAAAGTGATAGACAAAGAGAAAAAAGTTTTCAGAACTTTTTGGAAAGACAGAAAAAAACTTTTTAAACTTTTAAGAACTTTTTGAAAGTTTAGAAGTACTTTTCAGCACTTAGAAAAGAGTGAAAAGAGGAAATGCAAAACTTTTTGGCTATGTGTATATACACTGACCTTGTTTTGTATATTTTTCTCTTATGAAAAGTACAATGACAAGAGTGGTAAGTAGTCTCAAAGCACTGATCCCACCACTGCACAACCAATGTAGGAGGCTGGACTGGCTTGTAGTGAGTACCAAGGGGTACTTGCACCTTGCACCAGGCCCAGTTATCCCTTATTAGTGTATAGGGTGTCTAGCAGCTTAGGCTGATAGATAATGGTAGCTTAGCAGAGCAGCTTAGGCTGAACTAGGAGACGTGTGAAGCTACTACAGTACCACTTAGTGTCATATGCACAATATCATAAGAAAACACAATACACAGTTATACTAAAAATAAAGGTACTTTATTTTTATGACAATATGCCAAAGTATCTTAGAGTGTACCCTCAGTAAGAGGATAGGAAATATACACAAGATATATATACACAATAGCAAAAATATGCAGTATAGTCTTAGAAAACAGTGCAAACAATGTATAGTTACAATAGGATGCAATGGGGAAACATAGGGATAGGGGCAACACAAACCATATACTCCAAAAGTGGAATGTGAACCACGAATGGACCCCAAACCTATGTGACCTTGTAGAGGGTCGCTGGGACTATTAGAAAATAGTGAGAGTTAGAAAAATAACCCTCCCCAAGACCCTGAAAAGTGAGTGCAAAGTGCACCAAAGTTCCCCTAAGGACAAAATAGTCGTGTTAGAGGGAGAATGCAAGGAAAACACAAATCAGCAATGCAACAACGATGGATTCCTGTCTGAAGGTACCTGTGGAACAAGGGGACCAAGTCCAAAAGTCACAAGCAGCTCGGAGATGGGCAGATGCCCAAGAAATGCCAGCGGTTGGTGCAAAGAAGCTCTTTCTAGGCTGAAGAACTGTGAATACTGCAGGAACGACAAGGGCTAGAGACTTCCCCTTTGGAGGATGGATCCCCCACGCCTTGGAGAGTCGTGCAGAAGTGTTTTCCCGCCGGATGGACGCCAACAAGCCTTGCTACACGCAAATCGTGCGTTTGGCGTTTTTGGACGCTGCTGGGGCCCAGGAGGGACCAGAAGGTCGCAAATTGGACCTGCAGAGAGAGGGGACGTCGAGCAAGACAAAGAGCCCTCACTGAAGCAGGTAGCACCCGGAGAAGTGCCAGAAACAGGCACTACGAGGATGCGTGAAACGGTGCTCGCCGAAGTTGCACAAAGGAGTCCCACGTCGCCGGAGACCAACTTAGAAAGTCGTGCAATGCAGGTTAGAGTGCCGTGGACCCAGGCTTGGCTGTGCACACAGGATTTCCGCCGGAAGTGCACAGGGGCCGGAGAAGCTTGCAAAGTCGCGGTTCCCAGCAATGCAGCCCAGCGAGGTGAGGCAAGGACTTACCTCCACCAAACTTGGGCTGAAGAGTCACTGGACTGTGGGGGTCACTTGGACGGTGTCGCTGGATTCGAGGGACCTCGCTCGTCGTGCTGAGAGGAGACCCAAGGGACCGGAGATGCAGCTTTTTGGTGCCTGCGGTTGCAGGGGGAAGATTCCGTCGACCCACGGGAGATTTCTTCGGAGCTTCTGGTGCAGAGAGGAGGCAGACTACCCCCACAGCATGCACAAGCAGGAAAACAGTCGAGAAGGCGGCAGGATCAGCGTTACAGAGTTGCAGTAGTCGTCTTTGCTACTATGTTGCAGGTTTGCAGGCTTCCAGCGCGGTCAGCGGTCGATTCCTTATCAGAAGGTGAAGAGGGAGATGCAGAGGAACTCGGCTGAGCTCATGCATTCGTTATCTAAAGTTTCCCCAGAGACAGAGACCCTAAATAGCCAGAAAAGAGGGTTTGGCTACCTAGGAGAGAGGAAAGGCTACTAACACCTGAAGGAGCCTATCAGCAGGAGTCTCTGACGTCACCTGGTGGCACTGGCCACTCAGAGCAGTCCAGTGTGCCAGCAGCACCTCTGTTTCCAAGATGGCAGAGGTCTGGAGCACACTGGAGGAGCTCTGGACACCTCCCAGGGGAGGTGCAGGTCAGGGGAGTGGTCACTCCCCTTTCCTTTGTCCAGTTTCGCGCCAGAGCAGGGGCTAAGGGGTCCCTGAACCGGTGTAGACTGGCTTATGCAGAATTGGGCACCTCTGTGCCCAACAAAGCATTTCCAGAGGCTGGGGGAGGCTACTCCTCCCCTGCCTTCACACCATTTTCCAAAGGGAGAGGGTGTTACACCCTCTCTCAGAGGAAGTTCTTTGTTCTGCCATCCTGGGCCAGGCCTGGCTGGACCCCAGGAGGGCAGATGCCTGTCTGAGGGGTTGGCAGCAGCAGCAGCTGCAGAGAAACCCCAGGAAGGGCAGTTTGGCAGTACCAGGGTCTGTGCTACAGACCACTGGGATCATGGAATTGTACCAACAATGCCAGGATGGCATAGAGGGGGCAATTCCATGATCATAGACATGTTACATGGCCATATTCGGAGTTACCATGGTGAAGCTACATATAGGTAGTGACCTATATGTAGTGCACGCGTGTAATGGTGTCCCCGCACTCACAAAGTTCAGTGAATTGGCTCTGAACAATGTGGGGGCACCTTGGCTAGTGCCAGGGTGCCCTCACACTAAGTAACTTTGCACCTAACCTTTACCAGGTAAAGGTTAGACATATAGGTGACTTATAAGTTACTTAAGTGCAGTGTAAAATGGCTGTGAAATAACGTGGACGTTATTTCACTCAGGCTGCAGTGGCAGGCCTGTGTAATAATTGTCAGAGCTCCCTATGGGTGGCAAAAGAAATGCTGCAGCCCATAGGGATCTCCTGGAACCCCAATACCCTGGGTACCTCAGTACCATATACTAGGGGATTATAAGGGTGTTCCAGTAAGCCAATGTAAATTGGTAAAAATGGTCACTAGCCTGTCAGTGACAATTTGGAAAGAAATGAGAGAGCATAACCACTGAGGTTCTGATTAGCAGAGCCTCAGTGAGACAGTTAGTCACTACACAGGTAACACATACAGGCACACTTATGAGCACTGGGGCCCTGGGTTACCAGGGTCCCAGTGACACATACAACTAAAACAACATATATACAGTGAAAAATGGGGGTAACATGCCAGGCAAGATGGTACTTTCCTACATCTCCTTCGCCCCAGGCACCTTAGGCCCTGCCCCCATCTGCCCTCACTGAGGAGGCTATTGACTTCCTGAGATCCATCTCTGTAGTGCAGTCAACCATAGTGAATGCCATCCAGGGGCAGGCAGCCCAGATGCAGCAATGCAATGCTTACCTGAAGGGCATTCATGGTGGCTTGGCTGCCCTACAGAGATTGTTTCAGGCTCTGGCCTCCTCATTGACGGCAACTAGTGTCCCTGGTTCTTCCGTCCCCCTTCCAACTACCTGTTTCCAGTCCCAAAGCCGTCTCCCCCCACCCATCTCACACACACAATCAGACCAGCATGCACCCAAGAGAACAGACAGGACTCGCATTGACAAGCACACGCACCACACTTTATTCCACAAGCACATACACAGCCAACACACAGAAGCACATACAACAGCAGCCGTGGCCTCCACTGTCTCCCCCTCCTCCTATTCCCTCACAGTCACATCAAAACTCACACCTGCAAGCACTGCATCATCAGTCCCAGATCCTGCCACATGTACAGCCTTGCACACAGTCACCACAACAGCAGACACGCAGACTAGCACCCCATGCACCACATGCTCAGTCACCACCACCACTATCAAAACCTCATACAGCACACCCACCTCACTTGCAGACACCACCACAACATACATACACATATCCTGTTTGTCCTCTCCCACCCTGTCTGCCCCCCTCTAAAGACACATAGACACTCCCACTCAGGCACTCAAAAGCCATCCATGTCACACACACTGTCCATGCACCTGCAACCCAATCAGCACCTACTCTTCATACAACCACTCCCTCTAACTCCACTTCCAAACCTCCTCCCACAATCCTCCCCATTGGACCTAAGAAACTTTTCCTTTCTCGCCTTGACATCTTCCCTCCTCCTCCCCTCCGTCCTGCCCGAAGCGGAAGCTGCCTCTCCCTCAGCCCAGTGCCTCCAGCTCCCAGTCCACTCATGTCCCTTTCCCTGCAGCTACATCTGCCACTAAGGAGCACAAGAGTGCACTACAGCCCCCCGCCCAAAGCCCCCACCTCTTCCACCCACTAAGCAATGAAGCAAAGATTCGCCCCCCCTGAAAGCCAAGTCCTAGGACCCCTCTCCCAAGAAAACTGCCCCCGCCCCCTCCACCCCCCACACCCTCAGGTGCCTGCCTCCTATCAGCATGATGCCCCTGCCCAGAGGAGTGACTTGGGCTGCCAGGAGTCAAGTTAGGCCTTGGACATTGCCCTGTTGGAATCGCCAATGGCCCTTTATGTGTGTGTATATATATATATATATATATATATATATATATATATATGTGTATTTTTTTCCTTCGAGGTCGCTGTTCCCACCTAATTACAGTGGTTGGACCAAAGGTATGTGTCCTGGCTTTCTTTGCTCCTGGGTTATGTTGTTGTTGAATAGCTCTGCAGATATTTCTCGGTGTGTGATATGTGTGTTTGGTGTGTGTTGTGTGTGGGTGTGTCATTCTCCCCTCCTACCTTGTGTTCTAGGTGGCTGTACTCACCGTCGTCATCAGAGTTGCTGCTCCTGGACTGCCATCGCGTGGTACAGCAAAGGGAAGACGTCCAGTTCAGGTTCCATGGCAGCAGCGGACTCCTCTGAGTCCCTGAAGGTGGGTGTCTCCTTTATAATATTCGTTTCCACCAGGCTTTTGGTGGCGGTGGTCCCGCCCAGAAAATCTTGGCTGTCTGTTATGCAATATATGGTGGGCAGGGTGTGGTGTTTCAACTGTTCAGTTTAATGTTCATGGTTTGGGCATCCGGCAGTCGCGGGTTTGCCTTGGGATGTGTGATTTGGGTACTGTTGTTGAACTTTCAGTTTGTGCCTGTAGGGTCGAATATTATTGAACCAAAGGTGGTGCAGGTGGGCAGTGGGAAGGTATGGTTGACGATGGAGGGCCTTTGCCTGGGCGACATATACCCTGTATCGACCACAGTTTACCATTACGGCTGATTTTAAAATAGTAAAATTGAATATCTGAGGAATGAGGACCATTGCCAGATGTCATAAGATCATGGCATATCTTAAAAGGAGAGGGGTCCACATAGTACCACTCCAAGAAACTCACATCACTGCATGCAAGCCTGACCAGCTGCAGCGCAGGTGGAGTGGCCAGATAAACACCACCACATACTCTGTATTTGCTCGGGAATACTGATATGGATGAGGGCGGGGGTCCCTTTCGAAGTTATTACCACAAACGTAGACCAGGAGGGCTGATATGTACTGGTGGAGGATAGATTGCATGGAAGAGACGTGACCCTGGGATGTATTTATGCACCCAACCAGGAACAGGTCCTGTTTTTACATGCCCTGTCGAGCCAGATGGCTAGACTACCAGAGGGGCAAATTCTGCTGGGCGGGGACTTTAATTGTACCCTTGACACTGAAATAGACCACTCTAAGTCGCCTCTGCCTGGAGCTGTGGCTCACAAGATATCGAAGTGACTGGTAGACTGGGTAGCACACTGGGGTATGGAGGATATCTGACAAACACAGCATCCTCAAGATAGAGATTACTCCTTTTATTTGGCCTCCACTGCCAACACACTAGAATAGACCATTTTGTGTGCACTAAGGCCAAAATTTGTACTTTGTTATCGCCACATGCATCAAAAAATGACACAAACGCAGTGTTAAAAAGGTCTAAATATGAGCCTAAATCTCTCAGCCCTGATGCAGCGCATTCCGAATACATAGGGCATACACTGTTTGACCACAGTCTTTTATTATTAACCTGGCACTGTGCAAGCGATAAGCCGTCTATCCCCACATGCATCTCTACCCGGTTGCATTGGAGGATGTGGCCTTTAGAGGCTCTCTCAGATCACACTTAACAGAGCACATAGCCATTAACAAGGAGTCCATCGCATCATAGAGCATTGAGTGGGAGATTTTAAAAGTAGTGACATTGGGACACTGTATGAGCCAGACTTTAGCGAGGCGGCGATCCCTTGAGCGAGATCTTACATGACTAGAACACGAGATACATGACAGAGACAAAGAACAAGTTGCAAGCTAAGGGGCGCAACAAAGACTGCTTCATACACGCGAGGCAGACAATGAGACCTTGGAAAGACTATGGCCCTCATTACAACCCTGGCGGTCGGTGTTAAAGCGGCAGTAATACCGCCAACAGGCTGGTGGGAAAAAAAATGGGATTACGACCATGGCGGAAACCGCCAACATCGACAGCCATTTTAACACTCCAACCGCCACGGCGGTACAAACAAACAGCGCGGCGGACACCGCCAATAGACCCCCACCCTATCACAACACGGCTATCCGCCACCTGTTCCGGGGCGGAACCAACGCGAATAAAAACACGGCGGAAAGAGTACACAGAAGGGAACAAACTCACCTCTCCACACCCCATGAGGAACCAGGATGCCATGGAGCCCGAATTGCAGATCCTGCCGGCGATGGTCTTCCTGCTCCTCTATCAGGAGCTCCAACGACGGTGGCGACGACCACGGTGAGTACTGTACCTACAACACAGGGGAGGGGGGAGGGAAAAGAGAGTGACACACACACGCAACACGCAACATCCCCACCCCCACCCTCACCCACAACACCATACACACAAATACATGCTGCAACGTTACAAATACACCCCCCCACTCCCACCTGGAAGAACGCAAGGACAAAAGGAAATGATTGTAATGATTGTAATCAATAAAAATCCATTAGTCAAAAGTCAAAATCCAGTATATACAAATATGTACACCAACTACACAAGTCCGGATAGTGCACCAATCATTGTCCGTGGACCACTGGGCCCAAAATGCATGGGCAAGGCCCACACATGATACCTGACTTCAAACGGAGAGAACACTGGAGGGGCATCACATAGAAAATATACAGGCACCTCGGTGTGAGAGGGAGGGGTGCACCTCAGCCTGATGAACGCACAGCACCACTGCTCCACGTGGGGGCTCCATGCCCATTGATGTATCCTGGGGAGTGCAATGCCACAGTCTCTCAAGTCTTTTCAGTGGGTGGTTTGCCCACTGCTTTATCCTGGGGAGTGCAAAGCCACAGTCTCTTAAGTTTCACAAGTGTTTGGTTTGCCCACTGCTTTATCCTGGGGAGTGCAAAGCCACAGTCTCTCAAATATTTTCAGTGGGTGGTTTGCCCACTGCTTTATCCTGGGGAGTGCAAAGCCACAGTCTCTCAAGTCTTTTCAGTGGGTGGTTTGCCCACTGCTTTATCCTGGGGAGTGCAAAGCCACAGTCTCTTAAGTCTCTCAAGTGGGTGGTTTGCCCACTGCTTTATCCTGGGAAGTGTAAAGCCTAAGTCTCTAAAGTGGATAACAGTCTCCACTGGTTCTGGAGGGGGCCTGGTGCCCAGAGTGCTTCATCCTGCCAAGGACTGAGGTAGTGGATGTCATTCTCCACTGGTTCTGGACGGGGCTTTGTGCCCAGAGTGCTTCATCCTGCCAAGGACTGAGGTAGTGGATGACTTTCTCCACTGGTTCTGGAGGGGGCCTGGTGCCCAGAGTGCTCCACGTGCAGTGTGGCCAGTACAATTCCCTCACCTGGGTGTGTGTGCCATGAGATTGCCGAGGTACAGGTAGCATGATACGCCATGGAGGCAGCGACATACCCCACACTGCTGCGGCTTCGCATTACATATGCAGGTGACAACTGTGATGACAGAGATGCTTCATAGGAGCTGCAGAGGGTCTTGGAACTCACCACCAGCCTCGGACGACTGACTACTGGGGATGGTAGCCATGTCTGCGGTTGTGCCACTGGCTGAGGATGTCGCAGGGCCGCTGGCCGTGCTTGCGGCAGTTGCAGTCGCGGCAGTGCTTGCGGCGGTGGCAGTTGCGGCGGTGCTTGCGGCGGTTGCAGTCGCAGCGGTGCTTGCGACGGTGGCAGTCACGGCAGTGCTGGTTGCAGGGTATGTGGTGGTGGTGCTGGCTGCGGGGTCTGTGGTTGCGGTGCTGGCTGCGGGGTCTGTGGTGGCAGTCCTGGCTGCGGGGTCTGTGACAGCGGTGCTGGCTGCGGGGTCTGTGGCGGCGGTGGTGGTGGCTGGGTCTGTGGCGGTGCAGGTGGCGGTGTTCACCGCCACACAGGTTGGCGTCGATGTGGACAGAAGGTGTGACACTGGTCCCTCAGTCGGTGCCACCATGCCCTCTCCTGACCTGCCCTCCAGTTTTTGGCCCTTCCCCACCTTTGATGGTGGCGCAGCTGTCTTACCACTATCCCCTTTCGTTTTCCCTGACCCCTTGATGGCAGGTGTTTTCGGCTTCTCCCTCCGGGCTGTGGGCACCTGTTTCACCTTAGCAGGTGGCGGAATGTCCTTGCCCTCACTCCGTGGCATACTGGCAGCCCTGATGGTTGGCGCACTCCATGACCCCGCAATTGCTGGCACCACTGTGCCTGGGGATGTGGTGGTTGAGGTGCTGGGCTGGGAACTGGAAAGCCTGGCCCTAGGAGAAGGACAGGGCGGAGGTGTAGGGAAGAGGTCAATATTAGCCAGAAAAAGTTTTTTAGAAACACTGGGATGGGTGGATGGAGGGCGTTTGTGAGTGGAGGTAGAGGTAGTGGTTGTAGGAGGTGTACGTCTGCTGAATTTGGGTGAAGGTGCATGGGCTGGAGGCTGTTGTGAGGTGGATGGCTGTTGGGTGGGTGTGTGCCTGTATTTGTGTACTTTGGGAGGAGGGCTCACAGACACACTGGGAGAGGACACAGGGGATGTGTGAATGGTAGTGGGGTGGTGAGTGCACGTGAGTGGTGAGCGATGTGTGGTGATGGGCGTGCTGGTGATGGAGGTAGTGGCTGAGGTTTTAGTGCATGCAGGTGTGAGTGGAGACAAGACTGGGAGAGAGGAGGGAGGCGTGGAGGAGGGGGGCACAGTGGAGGCAGTGGATGTTGGTATGTGTGCATGGGTATGATGCTTGTGTGAGTGCCTGTGGGATGTGTGGTGCTTATGTTTGCCTGAGCCACCCTTGTGTGTTTGAGGTGTGTGCATGCTGGTCTGATGGTGTGCTTGGGATAGGCTGAGATACAGGGGATTGGGTCTGGGTGGAGGAAGTTGGAGGGGGGAGGCTGGACACAGGGACAATGGCTGCCATAAGTGCTGAGGCCAGAGCCTGAAATGCTCTCTGTTGGGCTGCCTGGCCAGAATGAATGCCCTCCAGGTATGCATTTGTTTGTTGCAAATGCCTCTCAACACCCTGGATGGCATTCAGAATGGTAGACTGCCCAACAGTGAGGGATCTCAGGAGGTCAATAGCTTCCTTACTGAGGGCAGCAGGGCTGACTGGGGCAGGGCTTGAGGTGCCTGGGGCGAAGGAGATGCCCACCATCCTGGGTGAGCGGGCACTGGACACACACTGAGGGGCTGCTGGGAGTGCGGTGCTGGTAGGGGGGGTGGCGGCTGTACCTGTTGATTCGGGGGCACAGAGGGGCCCGCCAACGCAAGGGAGCTCCCATCAGAGGAGGAGTCGCTGTCACTGCTGTCTGCTCCTGTCCCCACGGAGAGCTCCCCTCGCCCTCCTTCCCACTGGTGGCTTCAGACTCCGTGGTTTTGCCCTCCAGGCCCAAGTGGGATGCAGCTCCCTCCTGCTCCGATGCCAATGCTCCTCTGCCTGATGATGCTATTGCACACAAGAACAGGGAGACCACAAAAAGGGGGGGGGAGACAGAAGAAAGACATGTTCAGTGCATGCAACACCACTACCGTTGGCGGACACTACAGGCACAGCAGCCCTCTGCACTACGCCATGCACTTATAGTTCCTAGATTAATCTAATGCCCATGGGGTACACGGCCTAAACCTGATTGCTGCACACCTGGAGGTCACAGGAGCCTGACTAGGTCTAGATGGCACTAACCACTAGTGGGGTTGGGGTGCCACTGAGCCTGCCTCATAAGGGACCTTGCCTACCAAGATCGCCCTGGCCTAGGGGAACCCACTGCCAACATCCCCCACCCAGACACCTCGTAATAGGTGCAGAGTCCGCTGAATGAGAGTGTACTCACCCCCTTGTGGCTGCTGTGATACCCTCAAGCGCCCATCCAACTCCGGATACGCCACCGCCAGGATCCGGAACATTAGGGGGGTCAGGGTGCAACAGGCACCCCTCCCACATTGGGAGGCCATCCCCAGCTGGGCCTCCGCTGTCTTCTTGCTCCAGCGGCGAAGGTCTTCCCATCTTTTCCTGCAGTGGGTGCTCTGTCTGTGGTGGACCCCCAGGGTCGGACGTCCTTGGCGATGGCATGCCAAATAGCCTTCTTCTGGTGGGCGCTGACCTAGAGGAATGGTACAGGGGGAAAGGAAATTGTTTACCCGTCCGGACCATCATACTCATTGGCCCACGTTCCCACCCTTACCCTGACGCACAAACACTCACCGTCTGCACATGCAGGCCTCAGTCCCCCCCCCATTTATCTTCCATCCACACCACTCCAAACAGGCATTGCTCACAGTGTACTCACCTGTTTGTCTGGAGGACCGTACAGTTGTGTGTACTGGGGGAGAACCTCATCCACTAGTTTCTCCAACTCCTCCGAAGTGAAGGCAGGGGCCCTTTCCCCAGACACATGAGCCATCGTCGCTCCCAGACTGAGGTCACAGCAGCACTTGCAGTGTAGGTCCTCTCCTGTTGAAGGTCAGGTATCAAGTGAGTAAACAGACAGAAAATGGCGGTCACGTTCGCGGTGGTGCGTACCGTCGCCGCCGGTGTACATCGTCATTGGCTCCTCAGACCCATAGGGTCCAATGTTAACCAGTGCAGGATTGCGCCGCAGTCTTCGAACGCCTACCGTGATGGTGTACAACGCCAGCGCAGTTACCCCATATCCCCTTGTCCTGGCAAGTGGGTCTTTTCAAACATCAGTGGCCATTGCATCAGGGATGTCCCAGCCTATGTTCTCAAACGTGTTGTCCAGAGTGTTTGCTGCCCTGCTTAAACACATGCGCAGCTGCATCGTTTTCCCTCAGGTGGAGGATTTGCCTACAGTGAAAGGTGACTTCTATTCCCTGGGACATATCCCCAACATCATAGGTGCCATTGATGGGACACATGTGGCATGGGTACCCCCCCCGCAGGAGTGAACAGGTGTACAGAAACCGGAAGACCTATCATTCTATGAATGTGCAGATGGTGTGTTTGGCCGACCAGTACATCTCCCTGTGAATGCCAAATTTCCTGGCTCAGTGCATGACGCTTACATTCTGAGGAATAGCAGCATCCCTTATGTGATGGGGCTACTCCAGAGGCACCATGTGTGGCTAATAGGTGAGGACAAGGACTCTATACAGTGTGAATAGTTGTCTGGGTATGGGATTGTCCCTACGGGTTAGTGTGTATCTAACAGTTGTCCCTCGATATTTGCAGGTGACTCTGGTTACCCCAACCTGTCATGGCTACTGACCCTAGTGAGAAATCCCAGGACAAGGGCAGAGGAACACTACAATGAGGCACATGGGCGAACTAGGAGAGTGATTGAACACACCTTCGGCCTCCTGCAGGCCAGATTCCAGTGCCTCCATATCACAGGTGGTTCTCTCTACTTCTCACCAATGAAGGTGTGCCAGATCATCGTGGCCTGCTGTATGCTGCACAACCTGGTTTTGCGATGGCAGGTGCCTTTTCTGCAGGAGGATGGTCCAGCTGGTGGTCTTGTGCAGCTGTGAAGCCTGTGGACAGTGAATAAGAGGAGGCAGAAGAAGAGGATATCGACAATTGAAACAACATATTCATGCAATACTTCCAGTGAGACATAGGTAAGAAGATGTCACTGCCTCCCACATCTCATACTATTGTTGGAGGTAGCATAAGTCTGTCATTGTCACTCAGTGGTTGGACCCTGACTTGTCACTTTGCCTTTCCATTTCACAGATGTGGGTCCCATTTTGTGCCCTCTGCTATCTTTCCTCCAGCCCTACAGCTGTGTTACATCGGTATGTGAACAATTAAATTGACATTGCTCTATTTCATGGTTATTGCAATTACACGTTTGTGAAAGCACAGACTGACTCCAGATTGGTTTGTGATTGAAGTGTGTTTATTTCTGTGCAAATAAGTGGAGGGGGTTGTAATATGGGCAGGGGTGACGGTGGAGGAATGTCCATGGCAGAGTCCAGTCTATTTGTTTCACAGGTGTATTGTCCAAAGGGGCATAGGAAGTGGAGCAATGGCAGTTTAAGGATGGACAGGGTGACAAAGTGGGAAGGAAGGGTGACATTCAGGGGGTCTCATTTCCTGGCAGGGGTCTTGGCAATGTTCTCTGTCTTGTTCCTGGATCGCAGGGACAGTTTGTGGGGTGGTTCTCCATCTGCAGGGGGTGGGGTGCTGGTGGCGTGTTCCTGTGACGGTGCCTCCTGTCCACTAATGCCGGCAGAGGTGGAGGGGTGTTCATCTTCCAGGCTAGTGTCAGGGGCCCCTTGTTGTGCCACAGTGTCCATCCTGGTGTTGACAAGGTCTTTCAGCACCCCTACAATGGTGACCAGGGTGTTGTCAATGGACTTCAGGTCCTCCCTGATTGCCATCGTCTCCTGGGAATGATGGTAAGCTCCCATGATGGAGAGGGCCTCGTGGAGAGTGGGTTCCCTGGGCCTGTCCTCCCCCGGTCACACAGCCGTCCTCCCAGTTTCCCTGTTTTCCTGAGCCTCTGTCCCCTGAACTGTGTGCCCACTGCCCCCAGGTCCCTGATTGTCTTGGTTAAGTGGGTTTGCCTGGGGTCCCTGTATTGGTGGACACACTGCTGATTGACATGTCATGGGGGCAGAGGGATGGGCCCACTGGGTGGGTGCTGTGCTGGTGTTTCCTGAGGGGGGAGACTCTCTGGTGGCTTGTGCCAGTGTCAGGGGAACCGACTGTCCCGAGGTCTCTGATGGGCCGGGCTGGTCATCTTGATCCAGTTGTGCAGAGCTGCTGTCATCACTGTGGGTCTCTTCTGTGGGGGACTGGACATGTCTGGTACCTCCTGTCGGTGACGTTGGGTTGGGGTCCTGCAGGGGTGTAAAGGCATGATTATTGCATCTGTGTGTGCCATCGTGTGCAATAGGTGAGTGACCCTGTAACCCAGTGCTTGCATTCTTGTCTTGGTCCTTGTGTGATATTTGGCTTGGGGTCTGTGTGGGTATCTGTACTGGACATGCTTTGGTGATGGGTGTCCATACTTTGGTGTTGCATGCAGGGCTTGGTGTTGGGATGGTGTTGGGATGGGTAAGTTGTGATAGTGGGGCATATGTGAGGTGTTGGAGTGATAGGGATGAGGGTGAGGGTGGGAATGTGTCATGGCATGCAGATAGGGTGGGGGATATAATAGTAAAGCTTTTACCTGTGATCCGAATAGCTGTGGCTCTACCCGGACGATTTCCTCCACCATGACCCTGAGCTCTGCCTCAGAAAACCTGGGGTGTCGTTGAGGTGCCATAATGTGGTGTGGGTGATGTGTGAGGTGGTGTGTGTTGTGATGTTTAAGGGGATGTGTTGTTGTGTGTTGTTTGAGGTGCGTGGATTTTGTGTAAGTGATGGTGTTGTGTGTCTGTGGATGCTGGTGTTGTTTATGGTGATGTCTCTCTCTGGCGTGGTATCACAATTCTGGTAGTAAGGGTTTGTGGGTGATGTGGGGGTGTGTTTTATATTGGATTGAGTGTGTGGGTGTGGTGTGTGTATGTGTATCATGTGTGTGTATTTCGAATTGTCCAATGTGGTTGTGTTTTGTAAATGTGTGTGTATTTTGAGCGCGGCGGTGTGTACCGCCAATGGAATACCGCGGTTGAAAGACCGCCGCGTGGATTCGTGATTCGTGATAGTGCAGGCGTATTCCTGTTGGCGTGACGGTGGAGGTTTTGTTATCGCCAGTTTATCACTGACCTTTGGTGTGGCGGACTTGTGTGGGTGTCTGTATTATGGCGGATTCCAAGCTGTGGGTCGTAATAGCTGTAGCGGAATTCCGCGGGCGCAACGGTATGTTGGCGGTCTTCTGCGCGGCGGTAAGCGGCATTTGCCACCAGGGTTGTAATGAGGGCCTATGATGCCGCAACTACTAGAGGTACCTTGTCTCAGTACATGAAGAGGAGGGTAAGACAGGCAGGGTATGTGCATGGCTGGTCTCCCAGGAAGTGAGAATGCCCCGATCAGTAGTCTGTGAATGGCAGTTGGGACATGTGAGTACTCCCCTTCAGGTATCACTGTCACATTTAAAACCTATTATATGTCCCTTTACAGGCAGGCAAATGACACCCTGCCATTGATGTTGGAGTGTCACTTGCAGGCACTACCGTTGCGATCCCTTGACCATGAAACAAAGGATTACCTCGGGGAGCAAATAACATTGGACAAGGTTAAGGCAGCCATTAAACAGCTGACAGCGGGCAAAACGCCAGGTATGGATGGGCTCCCTATGGAGTTCTATAAGTCGTTTGTTGACATCTTAGGACCCAAGCTGGTTGAGCTTTGTATGGAAGCGTATGCAAAAGGAATTCTTCCGGAGACAATGAGGGAGGCGCTGGTGGATGCTTTGCCCAAAACTAAATCTAAGGAGGCTTCAGTAACCGAGTTCTGGCCATTATCCAAGCTGAATTGCAACTTCAAGATATTGAGCAAGAGCATGGCTAATCAACTGCATGATGACCAAAATGGTTTTATACCTGCACGCAGCACCAACCTGAATCTTAGACAACTGCACTCACTCTTGCACGTCCCCCTGGACTTGCAACAACCCAACACTATGCTCCTGTCAGTCGACCTGGAGAAAGCATTTGACTCATTGAGGTATGACTATCTAAGTGCGGTGATGATCCATACGGGATTGGGGGATCAATGGGTGTGATGGGTAGAGTTGCAGCACATTTCTGACAGCAGGTTAATGACCGAGGAGTGCTGAGGGGTAACTCTAATCATATTATTTCATTATATGCAGATGATTTGTTGGTTTACCTGCGGGATTGGACAATGGGGATCCCCTGGGCCTTACAAATACTTGAGGAGTTTGGAGGCCCCTCGGGCTTAAAGGTGAATAGGAAAAAAACATGTGTGTTTCAGCTGCTCGTGGATTCAGTCCGTCTCACCACCTGCCCCCCGATATTCTGTGGTCCCCCCGCTTGTTTAAATACCTGGGGATACAAATATTCCATGGCCCCTGGGGCCTTCGGGATGGTAACTTAGGTAAAGCATTCAAATCTCTGAAATCCTGCGTGGCATTCTAGCGATCCCTTAAGCTTCCCCTGATGGCCCGGGTGTCACTGACTAAAATGATTATGCTACCCCGCTTATTATATTTTTTAATTAACCTTCCAGGGTCCATTCCAGTTCGCTGGTTCAGAGACCTTGATGCCCTCCTTAGGTGATTACTTTGGGATGGTGGTCGGCAGCGGATGTCCCTATCCACACTTTGTTGTCTTACAGGCGAGGGTGGGCTGGAGGTGCCAGATTTACTATCTGGCGGCCAGCTACAGTGGATTGCGACATGAATGGCAGACTGGAATCTCTCGGACCTGTGTGTAACACCTGGGAAGATTAGTGGTGACCTACTAATAGCTAGATGCTCGACTCAAGTGTTTCCATCGGACCCGGGTGCTCTCCTGACAGTGGCCCTGACCTGCTGGAGGTGGGGCTTGAGGCTTACTGGTGTGAGAGTCCTGTGTGCGCCTGAGCTGCCGCTGGTGGGAATGCCTCAGGGCACACCAGTGCGGACTTTCACGACACGCCAGATGAGGCCATGGACGGAAGTGGGAATGGTGACATTGGGGATTTCTTTCAGGCTGGTGTACTAGTCCCATTCGAGGCCATCACTGCCGAGACTGGCTTGCCGGTTGGGCAGTTCATTACCTACAGAGTGCTGGCATGAGCCATGTGGGGCCTGTGGAACACGGTGAATGCAGAACATGATGTGCATAGAGTGCTTCAGTACCTACTGTCGATGGGCAACGGTTCTCACTTAGAGACTTGGATTTATAGAGCCCTAAATGAACTGACTATAAAGTCGTTGCAGGCGTTGAGGTCCAGATCGGAGGTGACCCTGGGTAGGAGCTGACAGATTCCGAGTAGCAGAGAGTTCTGGCATACCCTGACAGGGTTTCCCATAACTTGCGATCTAAATAACTCCAATACAACTACATCCACATGACGCACTTTACACCACACAGGCTCAAAACAATATATGGAGGGGAACCCAGGGGATGCCCAAGATGCAAAGCTCTGGACCCAGACTTTGACCACATGGCATGGGAGTGCCCTGGTGTACAGAAGTACTGGCTTAAGATTATGAGACTACTGGGGGACACTTTGAAGTGACAGTTGACGACTGGCCCCTCTCTCTGTCTATTGGGATTGTTCCCTAGACCAACCCCTAAGAAGGTTGGCAACAGTTTTCTGGACCTGACATTGGTGTTAGCCAGATGCAGGATAGCCATGGCATGGAAATCCTTTGTGGGCCAGACACCAGTAGAGTGGCGGTGAGATGTAGTGAAGTGGGCACAGGTGGAGACATGCGCGCTGAGAAGGGAGGAAGCATGGGGGTGCATATGCACCCCATTGCTTCTAGGTGGTCTGAGGTGCTGGAGGAGTGGGAGACATGGGAGCAGAATAAGGACACAGAGACAGAAGCTTTACTATGTGCACCCTTGGTGGACCTAGGCCAGACTCCTGAGTAGATGAGACCTCAAGAAAGGAACACACCTAGCAGATGCCCTATAGATACACATTTACGCGACCGGCAGCAGCGACAGATGAATGGTGCCTACCGGTTGCGTGTTGTAGTTATGTGTATTAGCTACATGCGTGGACTTTGAATACTCATCACAATCAGCTAGCATGGACACCCTCTAATACTAGAGACTATTCTGCTATAAAGCAATAGCTCCCCATTCTTTAACCGTCCCCCCTAACATGATCAACCATAAGAACTCCTAGAAGGATAAGACCCACAGGCGTTATGTTTAGAATTTTATTTAAAGTTCTGATTTATTAAGATGGGACAATGATGTGTCTTTATTCTCTGATATGGTATCCTTTATGTTATGAGATGCTGCTGTACACCTGTTATGTGATTGATCCTGAATTACTGCTCTCTCCTGCCATGGGCATGATCCCACTGCAATGCTAACAGGGAGCCAATAATACTGATTATGTGTATGAAACTAGTACTACACCATATGAATATTGACCATGAGATGTAATGTTTTTGAAATTCCAATAAGCAAAGTTAAAAAAATAAATAATCTTTGGTTCATTTATTCTGGGTGTCTCAGATAGACATAAAAAACAAAACTGGATGGCCATTGGGTATTATCACCCTAGCATGTCTCCATATGGTAAGGTCTACATCTTTCGGCCAATCATTATTCAACGCTAAGGCCCATTGTTATACTTTTTTAGCGCCACATTTGCATAATGTTTTTACGCAAAAGCAGCGCAAACTTACAAAATACAATTGTATTCTGTAATTTTGTGCCGCATTTGCATCAAAAAGTGGCACAAATGTGGCGCTAAAGAAGTCTATATATGGGCCAAAGGTTCAATAGCCTTCTTCAGGACTATGAAATCCCTGCCTTTGTCACTGCCACATTCAGTCAGTTTAATTAGTGAGCAGTAGGAAGTTGCAAGTAATACCATGTAGTGACCTCACTTGTCACCTGTGTTTTTGATGTTTGGATTTGTTCTCTGTAAGAAAAAGACTATCACTATCAATAGTTTTCTTAGAGAAGGTAAATGTAGGCATTACGTATCAAGAGATGCGACTGATAATACATTCCAGTTACCAATTAAGTGAGCTTTGCATGCAATGCATTCCTATGTTTAAAGTGAAAACATTGTAAAGATGTGAGGCACTGTGCACACACACTTGTGAGTTGTTTGGTGGAGTTAAAATCAGAAATTGTAATCATGGGTGTTCTTACTCAAATATGTGTTCTGTATTTCCTAACCGGGGATGGGAGCAGGAGCATCGCCCTGCATTCACACACTGTGTTGCCGGGCTGGAGAGCGCAGGCACAGGCTCCTAGTCTGCCTGAGCCCGCCCTGAATGGGTGCTCCCAACCAATCCCGACAATGCCCTGAGCAGCGTCTGGATTGGCTGCAGGGCAGGCTGGGAGCCTGTGCCTGCAGCAACAGGAGAAAGAGGAGTGGCGCTGCGGTGAATCAGGTAAGGTTTTATTTTTTAATTAAATGTTACCCCCTCTACCCCACACCCCTGCGTGCCACACCTGCCCCGCCCCTTGTGAGTGCAGCGAGTCGCAACTGGTGTGTAGCCCCCAGGTAGCCACACCTGATATGGTTTAGGTGGCCCCACACACCAAGAGAAGTGTTCTACTGTGTTTGGAGTGGGCAGAATAGTGCATTCTGGGAAAGATAGATTCCACACTTCACCAGAAAGCATCACTAGATGGGAGTGGACCTGGTAGCCCATTAACTAGTGGTCACCACACACCCAAAGGGCAAGAACTGGGGACAAAAGTAGCACGTTTTGGCACCTAGACCTAAGATCACATCTGTACTGGATAAAGGATTAAAGAAGGACTGCCCTGTTGTTGCCTGGATGAAGCAAAGAGAAGCTGCACCAAAGACTTACTGAACCTGCTGCACCTTGAGAGAGCAAATAGAGGATTCTGGCCCTCATTCTGACCCTGGCGGTCGGTGATAAAGCGGCGGCCAAGCCGCCAACAGGCCGGTGGTCTAAAATATGCAATTCTGACCCTGGCGGGAACCGCCAACACAGCCCGCCGTATTAACACTCCGCCCGCCACGGCGGTACAAACAAACAGCGCGGCGGTCCCCGCCAACAGCCAGGCGGCAGACAATGTACCGCCCACCCTATCACGACCCACCAATCCGCCACCTTTTCCGGGGCGGGAGCACCGCCGATAAGAACACGGCGGAAACAGACTACGAACGGGAAAACGCTCACCTCTACGCACTCCACGCGAGATTCCGGCAGTATGGAACCAGAGTTGCAGGTCATCCCCGCACTCCTATACCTGGTCATATACCAGGAGCACGCCCGGCGGCGCGGAAGACATCGGTGAGTACTGCACCTACGACACAGGGGAGGGAAAAGATTACCGGCACACACCCACCCACCCATACCCACTACAACACACACATCAATGCATTCCCACAGATCACTGTCACAACCCACAAACCCCCCCCCCCCGAAATAATGCAAAGACCAAAAGAAGAGATCATAAACGGGCAGATATATTGAAATATGTACACCAGTAATCCCAATAAATAAATAAACTATGTACAAAATATACACAGCTACTAAATGTAGTCCAACCACTGTCCGTGGATCACAGGGGTCCTGTGCAAAGGGGCAAGGCCCAGTCCCACGACAAGAACTCCACGGAGAGAACACTGCAGGGGCATCAGAAAGAAAATAGGACAGGCACCTCAGGGGGAAGGGAAGGGGGGGCACCTCAGCCACTTGAGTACACGACGCCAGATCCACGAGGGGACTCCATGACCACTGGGCCATCCTGGGGAGTGCTAAGCCACAGTCCAAACAGTCCATACAGTGGGTGGCCTGCCCACTGGGCCATCCTGGGGAGTGCAAAGCCACAGTCCATACAGTCCATACAGTGGGTGGCCTGCCCACTGGGCCATCCTGGGGAGTGCAAAGCCACAGTCCATACAGTCCATACAGTGGGTGGCCTGCCCACTGGGCCATTCTGGGGAGTGCAAAGCCACAGTTCAAACAGTCCATACAGTGGGTGGCCTGCCCACTGGGCCATCCTGGGGAGAGCAAAGCCACAGTCCATACAGTCCATACAGTGGGTGGCCTGCCCACTGGGCCATCCTGGGGAGAGCAAAGCCACAGTCCAAACAGTCCATACAGTGGGTGGCCTGCCCACTGGGCCATCCTGGGGAGAGCAAAGCCACGGTCCATACAGTCCATACAGTGGGTGGCCTGCCCACTGGGCCATCCTGGGGAGTGCAAAGCCACGGTCCATACAGTCCATAACAGACCCCACTGCCACTGGAGGAGGCAAGTTGGCCAGAGGACATCCTGCAGCCCTGCCCGAGATAGATCCTGCCCTGCCACGTCTGCCAAAGGGCCAGCGGTTCTTGCCTTGAAGGGCCCAGTTCAGCGGTTCTTGAGACGGCGGGGCCCAGCGGAGCGGTTCTTGAGACGGCGGGGCCCAGTTCAGCGCTCCTTGCCTTGAAGGGCCCAGTTCAGCGGTTCTTGAGACGGCGGGGCCCAGCGGAGCGGTTCTTGAGACGGCGGGGCCCAGTTCAGCGCTCCTTGCCTTGAAGGGCCCAGTTCAGCGGTTCTTGAGACGGCGGGGCCCAGCGGAGCGGTTCTTGAGATGGCGGGGCCCAGTTCAGCGCTCCTTGCCTTGAAGGGCCCAGTTCAGCGGTTCTTGAGACGGCGGGGCCCAGTTCAGCGGTTCTTGAGACGGCGGGGCCCAGCGGAGCGGTGCTTGAGACGGCGGGGCCCAGTTCAGCGGTTCTTGAGACGGCGGGGCCCAGCGGAGCGGTTCTTGAGACGGCGGGGCCCAGTTCAGCGGTTCTTGAGACGGCGGGGCCCAGCGGAGCGGTTCTTGAGACGGCGGGGCCCAGTTCAGCGCTCCTTGCCTTGAAGGGCCCAGTTCAGCGGTTCTTGAGACGGCGGGGCCCAGCGGAGCGGTTCTTGAGACGGCGGGGCCCAGTTCAGCGGTTCTTGAGACGGCGGGGCCCAGTTCAGCGCTCCTTGCCTTGAAGGCCCAGTTCAGCGGTTCTTGAGACGGCGGGGCCCAGCGGAGCGGTTCTTGAGACGGCGGGGCCCAGTTCAGCGGTTCTTGAGACGGCGGGGCCCAGCGGAGCGGTGCTTGAGACGGCGGGGCCCAGTTCAGCGGTTCTTGAGACGGCGGGGCCCAGCGGAGCGGTTCTTGAGACGGCGGGGCCCAGTTCAGCGGTTCTTGAGACGGCGGGGCCCAGCGGAGCGGTGCTTGAGACGGCGGGGCCCAGTTCAGCGGTTCTGGAGACGGCGGCCGGTCTATGGCCAACTGCTCATTGCCTGGTGGTGCCCTCCTGGGCAGCGGGGATGGTGCTCCTTCAATGCCCACCTGGGCTGTGGGTGGTGGGGCCCTCCTGGCCAGCTGGGCTGGGTCCTCCCTGGGCAGCGGCTATGGGGGTGGTGGGCTCTCCCGGGGCAGCTGTGCCGGTTCCTCCCGGGGCAGCGGCTATGGGGGTTGTGGGCTCCTCCTGGGCAGCAGGCCTGCTGCCTGACCTCTCCGACTTGCTGCCCTTGCCCTCCTTAGTCGTGGGCCTGTGGCCCTTTCCTCCCTTTGGAGCTGTGGCTGGTGACTGTCTCTGGGTGGTGTCCGGGTTGGATGTTGAAGGCGGGCTCCTGCGGCGCCCCTTCCGCCTTCTGCTCCTCTTCCCAGGGGGTGGGCTGGCTGTCCCCTTGCTGCTGGGCGAAGATCCAGACATGCGGGCTGGCGGGCTCCAATACCCCTGCACCCTTGTCAAGGGGGCTGCAGGGCTGGTGGTGGCTGAGGTGCTCTTCTTACCCCGACGAGAAGGAGGGGGGGGCTCAGGGTCAGGAAAGAAGTTAGTAGTGGCGAGGAAGAGTTTCTTGGGACAATGGAGAGTGGTAGGTACAGTGGGAATGGGAGTGGAGGGAGAGGATGTGGTTGTAGGTGAGTCACGTTTGCTGTCTTTGGGTGCAGGTGCAGGAGGGATAGGCTGTCGTGAGGTGGATGGCTGTTGGGTGGGTGGGTGGCTGCGTTTGTGTGGTGTGGAAGAGGGGTCGACAGACACAGTGGGAGAGGACACAGGGGACGTGTAAATGGCAGTGGGGGTGGTGACTGCACGTGTGCGGACTGGAGTGGAGGGTGTGCTGGTGATGGAAACACTGGCTGATGGTGAGGTGAATGGAGGTGTGAGTGTAGACGTCACAGGGAGGGAGGAGGGAGACGAGGAGGTGGGGTCACAGAGGTGGTAGTGACTGTTGGCATGTCTGCATCGGAATGTTGCGTGTGTGAATGTCTGCGTGATCTGTGGTGCTTATGTTTGGATGAGCTTCTCTTGGGTGTTGAGGTGTGTGCAGGCTGGTCTGATGGTGTGGGTGGGACAGGCAGAGGAACAGGAGACTGGGAGGAGGGAGTTAGTAGAGGGAGGCAGGAGACAGGGACAATGGCTGCCGTCAGTGCTGAGGCCAGAGCCTGGAACGATCGCTGATGGGCAGCCTGACCCGAATGAATGCCCTCCAGGTACGCATTGCTGCGATGAACCTCCCTCTCCACCCCCTGGATGGCATTCAAAAGGGTAGTCTGCCCAACAATGAGCGTTCGGAGGAGGTCAATGACCTCCTCACTGAGGGCAGCGGGGGTAACAGGGGCAGGGCCTGAGGTGCCTGGGGCGAAGGAGATGCCCGGCTTCCTGGCAGAGCGGGCACGGGGCGAACGCTGAGGGGCTGCTGGGAGAGCGGAGATGGTGCGCTGGGTGGCGGCTGTACCTGTAATGGCGGGGGGCACGGATGGTGCCACCCCCGCAAGGGAGCCCCCTTCCGAGGACGTGTCCGTGTCGCTGCAGGGTCCAGTCGTCCCCGTCGTGGAGCTCCCCTCGCCCTCCGTCTCACTGGTCCAGTCTGACTCTGTGGCATGGCCCTCCTGGGCCATGTGAGATGCAGCTCCCTCCTGCCCCGATGCCACTTCTCCTCCGCCTGATGATGCTGATGCACACAAGCACAGAAAGACAAACAAAAAGGGGGGGGAGAGAGAAATAAAGGGATATTGAGTACATGGATCTCCGGTACAGTTAGCGGACATGACAGACACAGATGCCCCCTGCACTAAGTTGCGCACTTGGGGTCCGCTACGCATTCCGTGGAACATGCCCTACACGCCTAGAGTTGACAACTGCACCCATGGATAACACGGCCCAGGGATGGCTGTACTGACAAACTACTGAGGGTGGTGGCTGGGGACAAAGGGGCTTACGGGGGTGCCCAGCCTACAGATATCGCCCTGGCCTAGGGGGACCCGCAGCCCTCCTCCCCCACCCAGACACCTCCACTGCGCGACAACAGAGTAGATGATGCTTGTACTCTCCCCCTTGTGTCTGCTGTGCTGCCCTCACGCGCCCATCCAAATCAGGGTAGGCCACCGCCAGGATCCGGAACATCAGGGGGCTCAGTTGACGGCAGGCACCCCGCCTACGTTGGGAGGCCATCCCCAGCAGAGACTCGGCGGTCTTCTTGGTCCCGCGGCGGATGTCCTCCCACCTCTTGCGGCAGTGGGTGCCCCATCGATGGTGGACCCCCAGGGTCCGGACTTCCTTGGCGATGGCACGCCAAATCCCGATCTTCTCATGGGCGCGGACCTATGTGACACGTACAGGGAGGGAGAAATACCACGTTCAAGTTTGTCAGCATTTTCCTTGCCAGTGGCCCAACGCCCCCCATCCCCGCCAGGCCCCCCGCCATGCCCCCCGCCAGGCCCAACATGCCCCCCATCCCCGCCATGCCCCCCGCCAGGCCCAACATGCCCCCCATCCCCGCCAGGCCCCCCGCCATGCCCCCCGCCAGGCCCAACATGCCCCCCATCCCCGCCAGGCCCCCCGCCATGCCCCCCGCCAGGCCCAACATGCCCCCCATCCCCACCAGGCCCCCCGCCATGCCCCCCGCCAGGCCCAACATGCTCTCCATCCCCGCCAGGCCCCCCGCCAGGCCCCCCGCCAGGCCCAACATGCCCCCCATCCCCGCCAGGCCCCCCGCCAGGCCCCCTGCCAGGCCCAACATGCCCCCCATCCCCGCCAGGCCCCCGCCAGGCCCCCGCCAGGCCCCCAAGCCAGCCAGTGGCCCCAAATCCAGATTGAATTAAACTCACTTGTTGGTCTGGAGGACCGTAGAGTAGCGCATACTGGGGGAGGACCCCATCCACAAGTTTCTCCAACTCCTCTCCAGTGAAGGCAGGGGCCCTTTCCCCAGGCGCAGCAGCCATTGTCCCTTCCAGACCGAGGTCACAGCAACACTTGCAGTATAGGTCCTCTCCTGTGAAAGTTCAAGTCGCAAGTGGATAAGTAGATAGAAAATGGCAGTCACGTCCGCGGCGGTGCGTACCGCGGCGGTGCGTCCCGCCACCGCCGGCGCCCTTCGCCATTGGCTCCTGAAACCCATAGGCTTCAATGTTAACCAATGCGGCTTCGCGCCGCGGTCTTCGCCCGCCGCCCGCCGCGGTGTGCCACGCCAGCGCATTGACCTCACATCCCATTGTCACACTTCACAGGTCAGGCAGCCGCCATTTCCAGGGCCCACATGGCTCAATTTCAACTGCGTCACACAGGCCTAGGCCTTGCATAGCCACTCAGACACGCCATTCACTGCATAGAGAATCGTTTACTGTGCTAGCTGTGAGTACGTACCTGTGGGCTGCTTGACTGTGTGCTCCATGTTGTCCTTCCTAGGCACCGTCCGCTGGGTTGGGCGAGGAGACGGATGAATCCTCCCGTGTACCGACCGCTGGTGGACCTGTCGACAATGGAAGAACGCCACATTATCCTGACCTACCGTCTTAACCGTGCCACTATCCATGAACTGTGTGCCCAGCTGGAGCCCGACCTGATGTCCCCCATCCGCCAACCCACAGGGATTCCCCCTCTGGTGCAGGTCATGTCAGTACTCCATTTCTTGGCAAGTGGGTCATTTCAGACAACAGTGGGAATTGCTTCTGGGATGTCTCAGCCCATGTTTTCGAAGGTGTTATCCAGAGTGTTGTCTGCCCTGATGAAATCCGTGAGGAGCTACATCATTTTCCCTGAGGTGGGCGAATTGGCTACAGTGAAGGGTGATTTCTACGCCCTTGGACATATTCCCAACGTCATTGGTGCCATTGATGGGACCCATGTGGCTTTGGTTCCCCCAAGAGACAGGGAGCAGGTGTACAGGAACAGAAAAAATTACCATTCAATGAACATCCAGGTGGTGTGTTTGGCTGACCAGTACATCTCGCATGTAAATGCCAAATTCCCAGGGTCAGTGCATGACACCTACATCCTAAGGAATAGCAGCATCCCTTACGTGATGGAACAGCTACAGAGACACCGTGTATGGCTATTGGGGGACTCTGGGTACCCCAACCTGTCGTGGCTACTGACCCCAGTAAGGAATCCCCGGACCAGGGCAGAGGAACGGTACAATGAGGCCCATGGGCGTACTAGGAGGGTGATCGAACGCACCTTTGGCCTCCTAAAGGCCAGGTTTAGGTGCCTGCATATGACAGGTGGATCCCTAATGTACTCACCTAAGAAGGTGTGTCACATCATCGTGGCCTGCTGCATGCTTCACAACCTGGCTTTGCGCCGCCAGGTGCCTTTCCTGCAGGAGGATGGTCGAGACGGTGGTGTTGTGGCAGCTGTGGAACCTGAGGAGAGTGACGAGGAGGAAGACGACGGGGCTGAAACAGACAACAGGGACAGAATCATTGAACAGTACTTCCAATAGGACACAGGTAACATTTCAAAGATAATTTAGTAAATGTGAACTACTCTCCTGCATCTCTGCTGCCTGTTTATTTGCCTCAGTGTATGATGACTGAGTTGTGGCTTTTCCCTCCCTATTTCAGATCTGGGGTCCCCACTACGAGTCCTGTGCTTCGTTTCCCCATGGACTACAGCTTTGTGGCAGCTGTTTGTTGACTTCACCATGTACAAGGACATATTTGCACTGTCATGTCAATTACAATATATTGAAATCACAGCCAGACTCCAGATAGTTTTGTGCAAAATAGGTGTTTATTTAAGTGCTCAAAATGGGATGGGTGGTTTCAAGTGGGTGGGGGCTATGGTGAAGGAATGTCCATGGCAGAGTCCAGAGTAACAGTCACACAGGTGCATTGTCCAGAGGCCTGTGGAGAGATGGAGCATGGGCAGTTCAAGGATGGACAGGGTGACAATGTGGGACAGTGGGATGACATCAGGTGGTATCCATTGCTGGCGGGGGTCTTGACATCCTACTCTGTCTTCTTGCGAGATCTCAGGGCCCTCTTGCGGGGTGGTTCTTCTCCTGCAGGAGGTGGGGGTCTGGTGGGCTGCTGCTGTGCGGGGGCCTCCTGTCCACTAGCGCCGGCGGAGGTGGTTGGCTGTTCTTGGTCCAGGCTAGTGGCAGGGGCCCTTGGGTGTTGTTGAGTGTCCGCCCTGGTGTTGACGAGGTCCTGCAGCAGCCCTACCATGGTAACCAGGGTGGTGTTGATGGCTCTGATGTCCTCCCTGTACCCCCGATAGTGTTCCTCCTGCAGTACCTGGATCTCCTGGAACCGGGCCAGTACCGTCGCCATCGTCTCCTGGGAGCGGTTGTATGCTCCCATGATGGTGGTGAGGACCTCGTGGAGAGTGGGTTCCCTGGGCCCGTCCCCCCCCTGTCGCACAGCTGCCCTCCGAGTTTCCCTGTTTCCCTGGGCCTCTGCCCCCTGGCCGGTGTGCCCACTACCACTGCCCCCAGGTCCCTGTTGTTGTTGGGGTGGTGGGTTATCCTGGGTGCCCTGTAGTGGTAGACACACCGCAGATTGACGCGCCCTGGAGACAGAGGCATGGGCCCGCTGGGTGGGAGCTGTGCTGGTGTTCCCAGAGGGGTTTGGGTCTGTAGTGGCCTGGGCCTGTGTGAGGGGAACCGACTGTCCAGAGGTCCCCGATGGTCCGGGCTGGTCATCGGTGTCCAGGTCGACAGAGCTGCTGTCATCGCTGACGGCCTCTTGGGTGGGGGGTGTGGAGAATTCTGGCCCCTCCGCCGCGGTGTGTTGACGGTCGGGTCCTGCAGGGGTATAGAGGTATGGTTATAGTTTCAATGTGTGGCATATGGGTGTATCTATGGGTTCTCGTGTCCCCAAGTGCTGGCATTCGTGTGTGGGGGCTTTGGTGAGGGTGGCTTGTGGGGGGGATGTGTATATGCATTGGGCATGCTTTGGTGATGGGTGTCCATGCTTAGTGGACGCATGCAGGCCTAGGTTTTGGGATGTGTGGGTTGTGATGGTGAGACATTGGCGGGGAATAGGTGTGCTGGGGGTGGGGGTGAGGATGGTGGTGGGGGTGAGGATGGTGGTGGGGGTGGGGGTGAGGGTGGGGTTCGAGGATGGGGGTGAGGGTTGGGGTATGATTTGGCATGCAGGTGGGGGGGAAGCAGTAGTGAAGCTTCAACTTACCAGTATCCATTCCTCCGCCGACTCCTGCGAGGCCGTCAGGATGCAGGATGTTCAAGACTTCCTCCTCCCATGATGTGAATTGTGGGGGTTGAGGTGGGGGTCCTCCGCCAGTCTTCTGCACGGCGATGTTGTGCCTGGATACCATGGAACGCACCTTCCCCCGTAGGTCGTTCCATCGCTTCCTGATGTCTTCCCGATTTCTGGGGTGCTGTCCCACAGCGTTGACCCTGTCGACAATCCTCTGCCATAGCTCCGTCCTCCGGGCAATGCTGGTGTATTGTATCTGTGTGCCGAACAGCTGGGGCTCTACCCGAACGATTTCCTCCACCATGACCCTGAGTTCTTCGTCTGTGAAGCGGGGTTGTCTTTGGGGTGCCATGGGGTGGTGTGTATGATGTGTGGGGTGGAGTATGTGTAGTTAAGTGTGTTGAGTGTGGTGGTGTGTGTTGTTTTGTGTGGGGATAGTGTGTGGGTGATGGTGTTGAGTGGCTGTGGCTGTTAGTTTGTGGATGCTGGTGTCTCGCTCTGGCCTTCTTTCAGAATTTTTTTGCGTAGGGGTTTGTGGGTGATGTGGGTGGGTGTTTTATATTGTATTGTGTGTGTGGGAGTGGTGTGTGTATGTGTATCAGGTGTGTGGGATTCAAATCGTCCAATGTGGCTGAGTTTTGTTCGTTTGTGTGTATTCTGACCGCGGCGGTGTGTCCCGCCAATGGAATACCGCGTTTGAATGACCGCCGCGTGGATTCGTGGGTCGTAATGGCATGGGCGTATTTCTGTTGGCGTGGCGGTGGAGGTTTTGTCACCTCCACCTTTCCGCCGACCGCTGGTCTGGCGGTCGGTTGTGGCTGTCGGATTTTCGGAGGTTTGCCTTCTGCGGGTCAGAATGACCGTGGCGGGTTTCCGCGGCCGCGGCGGTGTTATGGCGGTCTTCTGACCGGCGGTAAGTGCATTTTACCGCCGGGGTCAGAATGACCACCTCTATCTGTAATGTCCCGTGGGAGAAAAAGTAGTCCCCTAGACAGAGACAATGACTCCATGAGTCGGTTGGCTGACTCCATGTTACAGCCACAGACGATAAATGCTGAAGAAGCCTACCCTGGTGAGTTGGCAGCCAAGAATGCCTAATCACTCCTGACCACTGAAGTGCAGCCTTGGGGACAGAGTCCCCACCCTCAAAAGTTGCTCGACCGGGGAAAGTCGGAGTATAGTTTGGTCACCCAGTAAGGAAGTTACTGCTAGTTAAAGGAAACTGCTGGTATTGCTGTCAGTGAAAAACAGTAGACCAGTGGCACCTGGTTTTTGGCTGGACTGTACCCTGACCCCTGTGGCCAAAGTCACCCCACCATGTTTGTAAACTGAGTGATGCCCCAGGTAGACCGCCAACACAGGCTCAGCATCATTGAGTATCTTCAGCATCTTGCATCCCTTGCATCAGAACCACAACATTGATGTCTGTGGCAGTTCACTCAAAGAAACCAGAACTGGACTGGAGCCTGCTTTTACTGCAAGGTAACTGGCTTACTGGCCATTATTGTTCCTTGTGACTGACTCCTGCCTGACTTAGTCACAAGAGTGCCAATATAGCAGTTTTCAAGTTACTTGTCGTGGCTAACCATGAACCGTGAGCCAAAGTAAATTGCAATAATTTATTGTGCTAAGTGAACATTTTTAAATTATTGCTTCTTTATAAATCATACTTTTGGATTCCTCTGGTAGATTTGTGTTGTAGAAGTGTCTATGTAAAGATAAAAATACAACGTATTTTTATAAATTGGTGTCGGATTTTTATTGTGTTGGATTCTCTTGTTATTCAACTGTTTTGGTACTTTTTTTGTCTTTACACCTGTCTTTTGATAAAGCCTGACTGTGCTGATCCAAAGCTACCCAGGTTTGAGCTAAGGTTTTATAAATCAACATGAGTGTACAAGGATATAAAATTGTGAATTTATTACACAGTGAGGTTAGAGAGCTACATTCCATAATAAACAACTTTCCTCATGTCACAATTTGAAATCAAGTAGAAATTTTGCAAGTCTGCTGTGAAAACCTACAAAAGGGCATTGACTTATAAAAAGAAGGTAACTACAAATTAATGGTGATCCAAAAATTAGTTTCTGTGCAAGCCTTTGACATCATAATAAAGATATTATTTAACTCTGCATTTTACCTAACTCACACACAATGCTGTAACTTTATTTCTGCGTGACTTGGATCACATCTAGGACTAGGCAGTGTAGGTAGCTGGCACATGGGCAAAGACCCTTTCAGCTGTAGAACATTTTGGCTTGGACAATGGAGCAAGAATCAAGTGTATTTAGTTCCAGGACTCAGGGCATATGTACAACCCAGAGTTTTGCGACTCATTTGCAAGTCGGAAATTGCGAGTCGCAAAGCCATATGTACAACAGTGTACCCCCCAATGTTTGCAATTCCCAATGGGGCCGCAAATGACCTACCTCATTAATATTCATGAGGTAGGTTGCAATTTGCGACCCCATTGGGAGTGGCTGGACTTACCGGAATGGTGGCCTGCCGGGGACAGCAGACCACCATGTCTGTGACTGCTTTTAAACAAAGCATTTTTTTTAATGCAGCCTGTTTTCCTTAAAGGAAAATGGAATGCATTTCAAAAACAAAAATGAAAAGGTTTCTTTTAATTTTTTCAGAGCAGGCAGTGGTCCGTGGGACCACTGCATGCTCCAAAAACATATTTTTGCTACCATTTACAAAGGGGAAGGGATGCCATGGGGACCCCTTCCCGTTCCTGAATGGATTAGCGGCAATTTTAAATTAGTGCTAACTGCGATTGTTTTGTGACCGCAGCCACTTGCGATTAGGAAGGAAATGCCCTTTCCTAATTGCGACTCGAAAACCTATCTTGCGATTTGGTAAATAGATTACTGAATCGCAAAATAGGGTTTGTACATACCAAAATGCTTTTTTCTTGTTTCAAGTGGCCCGATTCTGTGAATTGGGCAGTTTGTGACAAGAAAAAAGCTACGTACATCTGGCCCTAAGTGGTGTTAGTGCGTCGATCCTTAATAAGTAAACTTACAAGGGGACGCGCATAGGTCAATGATCCTTTTGATTCATTCAGGGTGTTCTCACCATAGTTTTCAGTACAGAGACAATAATCACTGCACAATAATCAATAAATATTGGTCAAATCAACAATTAATGGAGTCAGTAAATTTCACACCCCATGACTCTTCAACCATGAATAACCACACCTTTACAGGGAGTGCAGAATTATTAGGCAAATGAGTATTTTGACCACATCATCCTCTTTATGCATGTTGTCTTACTCCAAGCTGTATAGGCTCGAAAGCCTACTACCAATTAAGCATATTAGGTGATGTGCATCTCTGTAATGAGAAGGGGTGTGGTCTAATGACATCAACACCCTATATCAGGTGTGCATAATTATTAGGCAACTTCCTTTCCTTTGGCAAAATGGGTCAAAAGAAGGACTTGACAGGCTCAGAAAAGTCAAAAATAGTGAGATATCTTGCAGAGGGATGCAGCACTCTTAAAATTGCAAAGCTTCTGAAGCGTGATCATCGAACAATCAAGCGTTTCATTCAAAATAGTCAACAGGGTCGCAAGAAGCGTGTGGAAAAACCAAGGCGCAAAATAACTGCCCATGAACTGAGAAAAGTCAAGCGTGCAGCTGCCACGATGCCACTTGCCACCAGTTTGGCCATATTTCAGAGCTGCAACATCACTGGAGTGCCCAAAAGCACAAGGTGTGCAATACTCAGAGACATGGCCAAGGTAAGAAAGGCTGAAAGACGACCACCACTGAACAAGACACACAAGCTGAAACGTCAAGACTGGGCCAAGAAATATCTCAAGACTGATTTTTCTAAGGTTTTATGGACTGATGAAATGAGAGTGAGTCTTGATGGGCCAGATGGATGGGCCCGTGGCTGGATTGGTAAAGGGCAGAGAGCTCCAGTCCCACTCAGACGCCAGCAAGGTGGAGGTGGAGTACTGGTTTGGGCTGGTATCATCAAAGATGAGCTTGTGGGGCCTTTTCGGGTTGAGGATGGAGTCAAGCTCAACTCCCAGTCCTACTGCCAGTTCCTGGAAGACACCTTCTTCAAGCAGTGGTACAAGAAGAAGTCTGCATCCTTCAAGAAAAACATGATTTTCATGCAGGACAATGCTCCATCACACGCGTCCAAGTACTCCACAGCGTGGCTGGCAAGACAGGGTATCAAAGAAGGAAATCTAATGACATGGCCTCCTTGTTCACCTGATCTGAACCCCATTGAGAACCTGTGGTCCATCATCAAATGTGAGATTTACAAGGAGGGAAAACAGTACACCTCTCTGAACAGTGTCTGGGAGGCTGTGGTTGCTGCTGCACGCAATGTTGATGGTGAACAGATCAAAACACTGACAGAATCCATGGATGGCAGGCTTTTGAGTGTCCTTGCAAAGAAAGGTGGCTATATTGGTCACTGATTTGTTTTTGTTTTGTTTTTGAATGTCAGAAATGTATATTTGTGAATGTTGAGATGTTATATTGGTTTCACTGGTAATAATAAATAATTGAAATGGGTATATATTTGTTTTTTGTTAAGTTGCCTAATAATTATGCACAGTAATAGTCACCTGCACACACAGATATCCCCCTAACATAGCTAAAACTAAAAACAAACTAAAAACTACTTCCAAAAATATTCAGCTTTGATATTAATGAGTTTTTTGGGTTCATTGAGAACATGGTTGTTGTTCAATAATAAAATGTATCCTCAGAAATACAACTTGCCTAATAATTCTGCACTCCCTGTAATTATAAGTTTAGTAAGTTTTATTTCCCTTATATTAACAATACTAAAGTCATGAATCTTAATCATCAACTCAAATCAAACTAATTTTAATATTGCTGGTTAATCAACAAGTCGCAAAGCTAGAATCAAAAGACATTCCAAAGAATCAACCAAAAACATTAGTAAAGCCCAATTCAGTACGGCTATGATGTCCATTAAGTTCAGCAAAATAGTTTGTCAACAATTTGTCTCTTCAATTCGTCAGTCGTCATGTGAACAACCTCAACTAACACAGATTAGCATCAGCATGTCGGGCTTCATGCAAAACAATTTAGAACACAAATTTTGAAAACATCTACCTAGAGAAAAGTATTAAGACAGCGCAGTTGGTACCTAGAAAGAAAAGGCATAAGAATGCAATTCAGTCATTGTCATATCTACCTAGCCACAGTATGGGTCAGCAAGCAGAATTAGACTTTATCCTCAGGTCATCAATCGATCAGCAACATCAGGCTCTCAGTCAGAGAGTATGAGCCCAATGACAGACTCTTGAATCTCTTCTTCTCAATATCACCTCATAAAACAGAATAAGTCTGAAGTCTTTTTCCTCGGTCGCGTTGTTATATCAAAGTTCCCCAACTATCCCCCAATTTCCAATTGGTCAATTAATCGTATGTTAGTACTCTGCCCAATGATGTCCATATACCAAATCTATGAATTTTTATATTTCACAGTTTAAATGTCGTTGATTGGTTCGCCTTACGATGTTCTCATCATCTGGCTCGTCAGGTATCAATTTTGTTGCATCTTCGTCTCCAGTCAGTGTCTTCATTGTTCACGTCCTAAGAAAGTACATCTCATGCGCATTACATACAACTGGATAAATTATTAGAGACTTCATCTCTTGTCCGTCAGTTCCCATAGAAAGTTTCTGCTAAGCATTTTATTAAAACAATGAGCATTTCACAGTTAGTTCACCCTGTCAGCATTGTATATTAAATGCTAAGAAATACAGCTTCTGCGTGAGGCCTGGCAAAACTAGGCCAAGACACTTGCTGAGTTAAGGCCTACAATTAATAAGCAAGAACATAATTCATAACTCTTAGTATGACATATTACTACATTAATCTAATGCATTTTCAAGATTTAATGCGTATTAATCATAAATCAGTACATTTTGTAGACACTGGTGGACATTCTTCGAGGTCACATTTTCAAACGTGCACATTATTTTTCTACGTCATTCATTTTTCCACATAAGTCATATTCCACAATATGTAAATATTCATTACAAATTTCTAATTAAGACATCTGCTTCAGCAATCCCTCCTCTGATGACTAAATATGTCATCACATCAAATTTACTATCCATAATTTTCTAGTTCGATTTCTTCCACATTTTGTCTTCTCCTTGTATTTTCCCGGTAAAATCATTCCCTTTTCTTTTCTTCCCTCCTCAGATTGTTCAATTTAATTATTTTACATAATTACATAATCCCCTTATTCCTAATAGGCAACCTATGACAAATAATGCTCCCTGTATGATTTTCAATAGTACCCCATTCCAAATACTACTAAGCCAATTTCCCACTTAAACAAACCCCTTACCAACCTTTTCCCAAACATCAGGTTCTTTCAACTCCTTCAAATCACTACTTGTGTTAGTCAAATTAGTAAGTAAGTCCCTTATCTCTTTACTATTGTTAGGAATGTAAGAACAGCAATGCCTAGAGTTAATCATTTTAGAGACTCTGCCATTTTTCACTAAAAGAATGTCTAAAGCAAAACGATTTTGAAGAGCCATAGCTCTATCCGCAGCTAATTCAGTATCTATCAGGAGTGTAGCCCCTGAAAACTTTGTCAGCATGTTATCCACAATAGCAGACAACTTTAGAATCTTAATCAAATTTAGGATGACTCCCACTGAAGGAATCACCGCACAAAATATATTTCCCACTATCGTAGAAGAGGTCTCCCTCCTATGTCTCTTATGATGTAATTCTGTCATTTTCTGAAACTTCTTCAAATCCTCCAACTGGTAAATCTGTGGGAACACTATCCCCAAATAACATGTCCCATACCATCCTCTTGAAAGACGGCAATAAGCATTAAGTTCACAAATATAATAGATCCCCGGAATCGCAGGGTCCTGCCCATTCAACATAAATGTCCATTTACTCTGAAACAAAAACACATGCCTACACTCACTCGTACCCACAAATAAAGTGTCAGTGCGTGATTTAGTCCTATATATACAAAGCTTCCCTACATGTAATGCATCTAAAGCTAATTTTCCTTGTGTTTTAATTGCAGTGTAAGCATAATCATTTTGTAAGTCCATATCTCTCAGTCTTTTTCTAATTTCTCCTTTAGCACCTTCCTCCTGTCATCAGTATGATCTGAGAAGCTTTTCTCTAAAGGTGTAAGCAAGCATGTAATATTATTCTTGTGAGCAGAAGCTGTCCCAAATGTTAGTGGAGGCTCAAAGAATCCTCTAACTAATTCTATGTCATTATGCTTAGCTACTCTACTCAAGTATCTAATAATAGGAACAAACGAAAACACGAGGTCATGATTGGAGTAGAAATACTGAATGTACTCCTGGTTATAAAACCTTGTTAGTAACAGACTGCAACTTATCACATATGTTAGTGGAAGACTATGATAAGTGACTCCTTCCTCGACTGATGAAGGAATCTGTGTACACACAAGACAATCCTTTGCATCCATCATCTCAACATACTCACTCAACAAGAGATAGAAAACATTAGAAGAATGTTCCCCTTGAATATTAATAAAGTCATGCAAATACTTTTCATCTTACTGGAATCTCTCTAAAGCCGTTAATGTAGTAGTCTCAAAAGCAGAAGTATGGTTAGCTCCTTGCCCATCAAAAACAGACATACCCACAATCAACACTATAAACAAAATCCCACACATAATTGCCAAACTAATGCTCATATATTTACAGCGCCTAACATCTCTAATTTGCTTATCTACATCAGCCAAAATCTGTAAAGAATTAGAAAGCAGAAGTAACTTAGAAAACGTACAGCAAAATCAAAAATAGACAATTCTTTCAGCCGATCAGTTTCACTTCCAGGAACCCTTCTCCTTGTCAAAATCATTTAGCAGCTTTGTCAAAATCAGGTTTCAAATGTCAAATCAGGTTATCAATGCCTTTTCTGGTTACTTTCAACAGTCTCTGTCTCAATATATTTCTCAAATTGTTTCAACAGTTCAGTTCATCAATCTTCTTCAGGTCACCTCAAAATACTGACTTGGAACTCCCTATCAAAACAAAAAGAAATACACTCTTGTTGCCATTTGTTTGTAGTTGCATAGGCCAATTCAGGACCTGCGTATCTTCGACTTGCTATTCTCTTTCTTTTCAACTTTTGATCAGCATTCAACTCTCCTTTGCTTAATTCCTCCTTTCTCGTAGTATCTACTTCTTTCTCTATTGTTGGTTCAACTATCACCTCTTTCCTTTTCTCCACTTGCAAATTTGGCCACTCAGCTCCTTTTTGTGTACCTTCTGTTAATATTCTCTTCAGGACTGAACTTGAATCCTTTTCTTTCTCTGTGGTGTTTTCTCTTAACGGACCTGCAACAGGTTTAGGAGGAGTCAGATCACTTTGACTTTGATCCAGCTCAACTCCTTCCCCTTCTTGGTCTGGCACTTGCTCTGTTTGTCTTGCGGAATCATCTGCTTCTGGGAGAACCCTCTCAGTGCTAGGCTCTCCTACTGGTTCAGTTGTGATAGATTCCTCAGCAGTGACCTAGGGATCTCCACCTTTGTCTCTTACAGGAGTGAGGGAACCGTCCTCAACGAACTTAGGTTCAGCTTCAATTCTTCCTTGCTCCTTTTCCTGTTCTGGTGCCATAATTTGTCTCACAGTTGTTGGTACTCTCAACAACCATTCTTCATGATCTAGTGGACATGCCACTTTCTTCGTGTGACTCGCATGAATCCAGTTAGGGATCCCAGCACACTTCACAGTAGTCGTAGTTGTAAAAATCACTTGATATGGTCCCTTCCAGCAAGGCTCCAAACACGTCTTGTGCTCATGTTTTCAGACAACAACCCAGTCACCAGCTCTCAGGTTGTGTCCTGGATCATGGATTGGTGGCAGTGTGGTGGCTCCACCTGGTGAGAGAAAGAGCGGTATACATCAGCCAGACCCTTGCAGTAATCCAACACCATATCATCTGTAATGTTGGCAAGTTCATTTGCTGGAACTGCTGGCAACCTCATTGCTCTCCCCATGAGAATTTTGTGGGGCGACAATCCTGTCTTCCTGTCAGGTGTGTTTCTCATTGACATGAGCACTAAAGGCAATGCATCAGGCCATTTCAGATTTGTATCTGCACACATCTTTGCAGTTTGTGACTTCAAGGTGCCATTTATGTGCTCCACTAGTCCTGATGCTTCAGGGAGGTAAGTACAATGCAACTTCTGCTCAATGTTCAGTGCTGCAAAAAAATAGTTTAATCACTTCGTTATTGAAGCGCGTTCTCCTATTAGATTCTAAAGAGATCGGAAATCCGAAACGCGGTATCAATTCTTTAAGCAGCAATTTTCCTACTGTGAGGCTATCATTTCTCCGTGTAGGGTACACTTCAATCCAATGACTAAAGATGCACACAATCACCAAACCATATCTGAAACCTCCAAACGCAGGCATCTCAATGAAATCCAATTGCATTCTGCTGAATGGATATCCCACTCTTCCAATGTGGCTCAAATTTACTACTGTCTCTTTCCCCGCATTTAATTGCTGACAAATGACACATTGATGGCAGAATGCTTCAGCGGCCTGTCTAAACTTGGGGTTAAACCAGTCAATTTTGAACAAATGTACCAATGCATCCCTCCCAATGTGTGCTTGACCATGATAGTACCTCACCATCTTAGACAACAGGCTATTTGGCAAAACCATCTGACCCTCCTCAGATACCCACAACTCATCTTGCCTTTGAACACATTTCATTTTGCTTCGTGACATTTTCTCTTCCTCGTCAACATTACTCTGCAAAGTTTTTAACTCTTCTAAAGTATCAACTACTTTTAATGCAAAACACGTACATGTTGTGTCTCCTTCAGGTAACAATTCCCACTTGTCTTTGAACGATATACAGTTCAATGCACAAAACCTTGCGACTTCGCATATCCATTCCCCAGTGACAAGTCCTGCGACTTTAGATGTGCATTGCATTTCACCACGGCAATTTCTTTCAGGGAGTTGAATCGTATATAACAACTTCTTTATTCTTTCATCATTTCTCACTGGTAATCGAGTAGAGGTCAGAAAACCTCTCTGCGACCACAACTGACCAAAATCATGAACTATTCCAAATCTGTATTGGCCATCCATGTAGATAGTGACTCTCAATCAAGCAGAAACATGGCACGCCCTAGTAAGAGCATTCAATTCTGCTACCTGAGCAAAATACACTCCTCGAAGCCAGGAAGCTTCTAAAGTACCTGTAACTGCGCACATCCTGCTCTCAGTGTCTCTGTGATGTCTCTCAGACAAGAACCATCAATGAAAACAATTTGGTTGTTGTCTTCCAATCGGGTATCTCTAATGTCAGGTCTTGGTTTTGTGCATAACTCAGTTACTTCGACACAATCATGTTCAACATCTTCCTCTTTCTCAATATCAGTAGTATTACTTGGAAGTAAAGTTGCCAGGCTCAGCACTGTACATCTTTTCAGTGTCACATTTGGAGCACCCAAAATACTCGTCTCATACCTTGTCAACCTAGCACCATTCAAGTATTGGGTTTTCGTCCTTGTCAGTAAAATCTCAATCGAGCGAGGGACCATTACAGGCAGGGGATATCGCATTACTACTAGTTCACACTGTGAAAGACTCTGACCAACTGCGGCAACTGCATGCAGACAACCTGGTAAGGCTGCTGCAACAGGGTCCAAAGTATCTCAAAAATATGCTACTGGCAGATGAGCACCTCCATGGACCTGAGTCAAGACAGACAATGAACATGCATCACGCTCATGACAAAACAATATGAATGGCTTTGTGTAGTCAGGCATACCCAGGGCTGGAGCCCTGCACAAACTCTCTCTCAACTCAGTAAACGCTTTCATTTGATCTTCATCAAACACTATGGGGACTATGCCATCTTTATAGGTCAACTTCTGCAATGGTTTTGAGATTTCTGAAAAATTTGGAATCCATTGGCAACAATAACCCACCATTCCAGGAACATTCAAACATCTCTCTGTGAAGTCGGGAGATTTATCTTTAGAATCATTGTGATCCTTTCTCTGGATATTTTCCTTGACCCTTTCTCAACCTGGTGACCCAAATACTTCACTACCTTCTGACAGTATTGTAATTTCATTGGTGACACATTGTGACCATACTTTCCCAAATGATTCAACAGGGCAATCAAGTCGTACTTACACTCGTCTTTTGTCCTGGATGCAATCAACAAATCATCAATGTATTGCACCAGAGTCGATTGGAAAGGCAATTTTAATGATTCCAAATTATTTTTCAAGATCTGATGAAACAAGGATGGTGACTCTGTGTACTCTTGAGGAAGTCTTCATCAGCAGTAGACTCTATCTAACAATTTTAAACTAAAGAGAAATTGACTATCCTCATGAAGAGGCACAGAGAAGATTGCTTGTGACATTTCAACCACTGTGAACCATTCATTATAGCTGGGTTGGGCACTATGGGACAACACTTAACCACTATGTCATTTATTTTTCTCAAATCTTGAACAATTCAGACCTTCCCACATGGATTCTTCAAACCCATTATTGATGACTTACATGGGTTGCTTAACACCTCCTTCAAAACTCCCTGTTTCACAAAATCTGCAATTATCTGAGTCACATTAATCAGGAAATCTTGTGGCATATTATACTTGGAAAGCTTGGGAAACACTGCATTCATTGTTAGAGTAACTTTAATCAGCTCCACTCCTTTGATTAAACCCACTTCTTTCCCTGTCAAATCCAACGTTCTCTTGTACTGTTCCCTGCAAATCGGAATGAAGCTCTCTTACTGTGAACATTGGGAAAAACTCAAACAAAGGGTACTCCTCATTTGTAGTTTCAAACTCACATTCTGGGGATGGAGCTTCCTCATTGTCTCTATTTGTCTGGATCTCAATTCCATCAATTCCATCATTTGAACAAGTAGTCAGACACCTTGTCTTAGACAGCAAGTCCCTTCCCAGTAGGGATACTGGGCTTGAATCGCAGACTACAAACGTATGCAGTCCCTGAAAATTGCCAATCTCAACTTGTACGGGATCTGTAATTGGGTTTGTGAAATACTGATTTGCTACTCCTACAACTTGAACTGTCTGACCTGAAAAGGGCAAATTTGGAACTTCTGCAATTCATCACTTTTCAAAGTAGAGCTTATAGCTCCTGTGTCTGCCAAAAATGAGACTCTGTGACCCAGAACCTTCCCTCTCTCATGGGGTCCTCTCTGATCTACTTCTAGAGAAGTCGCAAGCACACATGGCTCCTCATCAGAACTATCGCTCATCCAGTCACCATTTATTTCATTCTCACTATGTAACGGGAAATGGTGCACTGCATTACTACTTCTGTCTTGTCTCTGACCTGTGACTTCTTGAGAAAGCATCATTTGTTGCTGCTCCTTCGGGGCTTGAGGTATCTGCATTTGCTGTCCAGGTACCATGGGAACCTGTTGCTGCATCAGCTGCAACTGTGACACTTGTTCAGGGGGCAATTGCACCTGTTGCATAGACTGAAAATTCTGCATTGCATTCACATTATTCTGGAAATTTGGATTAGGACCCCTTAATCTTGGTCCTCTCATATTCTGAAATGTGTTGACAACATTACTTTGCTGAACAACACCCTCCTGCACCATCATTGGACACTCCCGCTTCCAGTGTCCCACTGCCCTTCAAATGTGGCATGGCAATAACTTCTTCATTCCCTGCACATCACTCCGAGCCACTACTGTGCTCAAATCTGGACTGCGGTTCATATTGCCTCGGCGACCTCTGCCTCTCATCTGAGGCTGGAACATGACATTTCCCTGCTGCTGTGGCATTTGTTGCACAAAGGTCCCCTGTACTCCTTTTTGAGCTGCCTTGATTTACATCACCATTGCCTTTTCTTTCAACTTTTTCTGCTTCCACTCAATTTCATTACTACAGTATTTCGCATACTGCAACACCTCATCAATCGGCTTGGCTTGCCAGCAAATCTAATGACTCTTAACCATATGACCTATTGCAGGTCTCAGTCCTTCCACAAAATGCAGCATGTCTTTTGGTTCAACGGCTTCTTTGCTACTATAAACGCCTTAAACGCCTTCAACAATCTCTCATAGTACGCATGTATCGATTCCTTCACCTCCTGAACTGTCCTATCAATTCTCTGCCAGTCAATGTTTTTGGGCAAAATCCTTGTCTTTAGGAACTCAATCACCTTGTAGTAATGTTTCATTACCTCAGGGTATGGTGCACCTGTACTCTTATCTCTCTCTGTTTCACTTGTCTGCCAATCTACAGCTCTTTTGCATTCAACCCACAGATCAGCTGGAACCACTATTTCCAATAAGGTATTTAAGTCTCCCCACAGACATTTGTAGAGCTTCACGAATCTGTCCATCTGCTGATACCATTCTACCGGCTTTTACCACAGCTTTGGATAATTGTTTGTGAATGACAGAATATCACTACTACTCCAAGGGACACAAACCAAATTTCTCCCTGGAATTTCCCTCATTGGTAAAATCTTTATCGGATCCATGTCCTGTTGTACAATTTCAATCACTTCTAATGACTCTCGTTTCCTTTTATCTCTTTTCTTTACCCATCTGCCTTCCCATTTTTCGAATGCTCCCCAAACCTGAGCATTCTGCAATAATTCCTTAAGGTGCGCCTTCATTCCGGCAGACCTCATGTGTTAAAAATCTTTTGCTTCAAAATCTAATCTGTAGCTTCTCTTCAAATGCTTAGTTTTCTCGATTTCTACACCATGCTTCTCTGCCAAGTCTGCCAATCTCTGATGTACCTTGCTCACCTCTCTTGTAATTCTCAGGCATAAGTATCTCAACTCTGCTTCGGTGTAACCTCTAATCTATTCACCCCCATCGTTCCCTCAATTAGTTCGCCTGCTTCCATACCTAATCCAACACAATTTATCTGCTCCTCACCTTTGGAAGCATTCTGGGGGGTATTCAGCTTATCAAGCCATTCGGTCAAGTGCTGAGCTGTCAATCCCTGTAATGAAATGTTACTTGCATTCACCGGTGGCACCTGTTATACCACTGCATTTGATGTCTGCGGTGTCAACCATTTCAGGGTCTAACCTACACTAGGTCCATTCACAGCATCTGGAAGTGCAATGAGTGGACTGAGATCTAACAATGATCTTGACCCATCAAAGGTATGGCCCATAGAAGAGATGACCTGAACTTGCTCATTTAATCCCCTCCTCACTAGACACTGGGACATCTCTCCTTGTTCACTCACGTCTGGTTTCTTCATCATTAGGACCATTGCACCATACTCTGTGTCTGGCTAGTATTAACCTGCACTGCGCTCACTGTTTCCATTGCCTGTGCTGAAGCTGTTGCGCCAACACTAGTACTCGGACCATCATCATGCACCGCATACGGTGGTCGTCAATCTCTCAGTATCTGTGTAACAAGATATTCAGCATCAGAGTCCTCCTCCAATATGGAAGACTTTCTTGCTTCCTTACTCACAGACAAACCCTTATTAGACTTTCTAGTTGCTTTCTTACCTTCCGTCTCGTCTTCCTGTGTAATTGCCGGAAACAACTTAATATTCTGCATTGTCACCCATTTTTCTGCTCCCAATCCCAGCTTGCTTCCGCTAATGACTTCTCTACCTTTCTTACTCTTCTTTCAAATTTCAATTGCTGTTGCTGTCTAGCTACCAGCTCGCAAACTGCTAATGCCTCAAAATGTGCTGGTCTAGGAAGGGGCTTTGATTCATATAGCACCATTCGCAATTGCTTTAAAATCCTCAAATTAAACGTCCCATTCTCAGGGAATGCTAAGCTCCCATTTTTCTCTGTCAACTTGCACCACTGCTTTAACCTAAGACATGGAGCGACACCTTGCTCCACCATTACAATGTAAGCCGGTGTACCCTCTAATGATGTAGGCTCTCTTACATTCATCCTAATGTACGCATCTCCCTTTAGGGAACTCTTCAATGCTTTGAAAAACTTAGGCGGTCATTATGAACATGGGGGTAAACACCGCTGACCGATGTGGTGACGGTGAACAGAAGACCGCCATTGGCGGTGAACAGAAACCCACCATAAAATGAACCAAAATCCAGAATCCGACAAAAATCACCAGTCCACCAGTCACCGCCAGAACCCTGTCAGCGGAAACGCTGGACATCCCACCCCGCCACCGCTGCGCACACCCACATCCTGCCCTCCAAATAATGATGCACAAATCACCTTGGCGGTCAGTGGAAGCCGAACGACCATTGGCGGTGCAGACAGCCACGTGCGGCAAGTGGACCCATCAATAAGAAGTTCACACATTGGATAAGTTAGAAACCCACACACCTGACACACATCCACAACACCAGAAAACACTCACAGACAATTGCAATGAAAGTAGGCCAACAAAGACAGAGAACACCAGAAGCAGACAATGAATGCCACAATACACGAGACTCACACCGAACCACAGAAGAGCACCCTCACCGCGATTCCACCCCGACACCAATCACCACACTCACCATGTCACCCCCCAAACATCCACGCTTCACAGAAAGGGAGCTAAGGATCCTGAAGGTGGAGCCACAACTATTCGGGGCTCAGGTGCAGCACACACCCATCACCAGGAAAATGGAGCTATGGCAGACCATTGTCTACAGGGTCAATGCAGTGGGACACCATCCACCCACCAGGGATGACATCCGCAAGAGATGGAACAACCTGCGGGGGAAGGTCAGGGCCATGGCATTCAGGCACCACCTTGCAGTCCAGAAGACTGGGGTAGGACCCCCACCAACACCACCCGAATACACTGACTGGGAGTAAAAGGTACTGGCCACCCTGCACCTTGAGGGACTCACTGGACTTACTGGAGGAATGGACTCGGGTAAGTCGTGTACAATTACCCCATATCCATCACACCTGTAATGCATGCACCACCCACACCTCCAACATCCACCAGCACCACTACCCCACCCAGCCCACATTGACAACATTCAGTCACCCTGCATGCCCTCAAACACACTAACAGGCCCACATCCCTCCCCCTGTGCACAGCCACCTACCCCTGCAAGGAATCACAATGGCACAACACCACTCACAATGCACCTCCACATCCTAAGCAAAATGCAATACAAAACTCACAAAGGCACCCTGCATGGCCCCAAAGTGTAAAACCTTGCAAGTATTATATTTTTGATATACTATGTAAATATTATGGGGGTTATTACAACTTTGGAGGAGGTGTTAATCCATCCCAAATGTGACGGATATACCACCAGCCGTATTACGAGTTCCATAGGATATAATGGACTTGTAATACGGCTGGTGGCATATCCGTCACTTTACCGTAACTTTTGGGATGGATTAACACCTCCTCCAAAGTTGTAATAACCCCCTATGTGTTTGTTATAATTTTGCCTTATCTGTTGTGGTATATGATTTGTCAAGAGACTTTGGGCCAGATGTAGCAAACATTTGCGAGTCACAAATGGCCCGATTCGCTATTTGCGACCTCGCAAAATCCGAAATGGGATGCAAAAATCCCATTTCCGAAGTGCAAATAGCGATACAAGCCATTACTGACTCGCAAAATTTGCGACCTGATTCTGCGACCCGCAAACCATATGCAAGAGCCAGTCGCAATTTGCGATTATTCGCAAAAAAGCCCATTTTGCACATCCAGATTACCACTGATTCAGAGCAGGTGGTAACCAGAACCAAAGTATAAAAGGAGACCCAGAAGGCATCTGGGTGACTCAAAATGGCTGAACTGTATGTGATAGCATGGAGGAGGAGAGTCCACGCTGCCCAGCAGAGGAGGAGGCGGAGACAGGAGAGGGTATACAGAACCAGGCAGACACTGTTTCAACAAACTGAGAAGGAGATTTATGACAAATATAGACTGAGCAGTGCAGCAATTTTAGAATTAATTGAACTACTTAATCCTCAGCTTGAACGACAGACAATGCGCAGCGGCGCCATCCCTACACATGTGCAAGTGCTATGCTCACTGCACCTCTTGGCCTCGGGTAGCTATCAGGGGGTGATTTCCGTAGTAGGTGGGGTATCCCAGAGTTTACTCTCACAATTCTTCAGATCATTCCTAGATGCCATACTCACACACATGTCAAGATATACATACCTTCCCAGGAAATAGGCAGAAATTAACAGCACCAAGTTGGACTTCTACAGAATTGCCAACTTCCCACATGTAATAGGGTGTGTGGACGGGACACATATACAAATCTGCCCTCCTGCAAATCTGGAATATGTGTTCCGCAATAGGAAATGTACCCACTCACTAAACATCCAGGTGGTATGTGATGCACATAATGTCATTACTGACATTGTAGCTAAATTTCCAGGGAGTACACATGACTCATACATATTCAGGCAAAGTGGGATACACCAACGCCTAGAACGTGGGGAGTTTGGAGACGGAGATCTATTAGGTATTGCTGAATACACTCTGAAGCCTTACATACAGGTCACTGTGGAAACCATTCATGCCCTGCTAAAATTGCTTATTTTTGTCAAACAGGTGACAGTGCATATGCTCTAAGACCATGGATACTTACCCCGTACCTAACACCTGGCAATGAGAACGAGAGGTGATATAACAGTGCCCATCGGCGCACCAGAACTTTAATCGAGAGGACATTTGGTTTGTTAAAGGCAAGATTCAGGTGCCTCCCAAAAAGTGGAGGTGCACTCCAGTATGCCCCAGAAACAGCATTCAAGATTGTCACCGCCTGTCTAATCCTACACAACATTGCCACCAGACGTGGCCTACATCTCACCCCTGAAGACACAGACACACAGAGGATGAGGAGCAAGAGCTACCACACCGACAGCCTGGGGATAGAAGCATTGCAAATCAAGGCAGACAGAGATGGAACCGCATTGCAAACCAATACTTTGGCAGGTACGTGGCAATTGTCACCACACTCACTGATGTCAGACACACATAGCCCAGTTGTGTAGTGAAACAAACAAAAGCTTTTTATTACTGAACTATATGGGAAAAGAAAAGTGCTGTCTGTCACAGTCTGTAATTGTCCAAATGTAATGAAGACACATTATAAGTCATGTGCCTCATGAACAGTGCTGTATGGTGGCTCACACCCTCCTCCTTGAGCGGCCAGCATGGCTCATCCCTGGTGGGTCTCCTGTCCCCTGCCATGCACTACCACTCCGTAGCACAAAGGGGCTCACTGGCAGACACGCTTCTGATGGTTGACCCTTCCTCACTGTCCTGAGGGGTCTCCCCTGTGCTCCTTGCAGCCTGCCTACTTTCCATCAGGTCCACAGCATGGCTGATGCGGCCCAGTCCTCGCGGCACATCGCCAGCAAAGTGCCCAAGTTCCACCTGCAGGCTGACTGTCCGTCTAGAGAGGCCTGTTGTATTGGTTGCAAGACACCCGATGGATGCAGCCAGGCGGTCAAATTGTGCTGCTGTGTGGCGCTCCCTGCGCCTTACATGTTATCGGTCTGCCACTAGTTCAGTCCCCAGATGGCGGATGGCCTGTGTCAGATCCCCCAAATGTTCATTCATCCTGGTTCACATTGGCCAGCCCATTGGTCATGCTGCTCTGCATCCTGTTGAGGGTTTTTGTGATTGTCCTTAATTGTCTATTTTGCAGGCACTGACCATGGATGAGGGATGCCTCCAAGCCCACAAAGCCTGCTTCCCCTACCTCCTCCTGGGGTACCAACTGAACTCTGCGCCGGTGTCTGCACATTCATGCTGCTGCTGGCTCTGATTGGCTCTCTGTGGGGCTGGGCCCTGGGGTTGTGTCAGCTGCTCCCATGTCTTGTGCATGTTCCTCAATAGACCCTGGTAGTGTCCTGCTGGGCCCTGCAATTTCAGCAGCAGCCTCCTGCAGTGTCTCTGGCCCATGCTCTCCTCCCTGCCTGGTGTCGCTGCTGAGGGTGTCTTGTGGGAGACCTGTGGGACATAGGGGATACACTGTCAGTCTCTCACATCTGTTTTATTCCTCATAATAAACATTTGCCTATTGTCTGACTAATGTACTACATTTCCCATAATGCACTATTCTAGAGGTTGCTAGACTGGAATGGAGCTAGTCTGGTGGTGCCTGCTGCTGTGTACTGGGAGAGTGTGTATACTGCATTTGTGGGTGTCAAAGCACATCTCATGGTACTCACTTTTGGATGTCCCTGGCTATGAACTGTTCACTTCTCCCATGCCAAAGATGGCCTCTGGCTCCAGGGTCTGCTCAACCATGCTTTCCATGGCTGTGGGTGGTGGGACGGTGGATGGGCCTCCTCCAGTGCCCCTCATCTCTCTCAGGCGCTCTGCAACCCTTTCCTTCATCCTGGAGTGCAGGTCATACCACAGTTTCCTAATTTCCACAAGGGTGCGGCGGCTCACCCCTATGGCATTTATGTTTTCCTGGTTCTGCTGCCATTTCATTTTCTTTTGAGTGTCTGGGACACTCATGGCTGCCTTCCCAAATAGTTTGTCGTGGTGCAGGCAGCATTCTTCAGTCAGCACTTCCAGCTCTTTATCTGAAAACTTCACCTTCCTTCTCCTGCCAGCACTGCCTGTCTCCTCCATTGTAGCAGCAGCTCCTCTCTCCTGGGTGTGGCACAGCAGTTTGGAAAGGCTGTGGTCCTCCCAGATGTATTTGATGACTTCCTGGTTCTGATGTCATCACCAAGAGCCAGGAAGTGGGTTTTCAAACTGTTGTGCAGCACCTGCAGGCAATTTGCTAAAAGCGAGGTCGCAAATTGGGGTGCGACACCTATGCGACTCGTAAATTAGTATCGCAATTATTTCTTGAATTTGATTTTGTGAGTCGGAGATAGCGATTCGCATTGAGTCGCTAGTTCCGATTCGCAAATTTTTACCTACCTACAACTGGCCCTTTATGTGTTGTCCAAGTTTGGTTGTCATTTCATGTCTTATGTTTAGTCTATATAGGTAATTTTTGTATTCTTTATTACTATCAAAAATAGAAATAATTTTCAAATTTCTATGATACAAAAGCTTTTTTTATAAGTGTATGTATATTTTGTAATTGAAATAAGAGATAGGCAATTATAGAATGCAGCAGGAACACCACCAAGAGACCATGGAGCAGTGGAAACTGCACAATGCCACAATGGGCAGCATTGCAGGAGCGCTGATGCAGCTTGTACAAACCCAGTCTGAGACCCACACAGTACAGGAGGCCCCCACTACAGCACAGGAGACAGACCGGACAATGCCTGCATCAGCAGCAACATTCCACAAACTACCCTCAGAGGAAACACAAGGAACAACCATGTCATCCCCTTTAGGTCAATAGCAGGTGCACAAACGGACCCTCAGGCCAAGATGTGGGACTGGAACCCCTGCCAAAAACAAGGCCCCCTCAAAGAAGTGACTCTGCAACAATCTGTCCACCAACCATCCCACACAATCAACCAACAAACAGTGCTAACAATCAATTGAGCTCATGTAAGCATTGATGGACCTATCAATACTTACAACAAGGCTGCCACCATGTTGGCATTGAAGACAACCACTCATGACCAACTGCCATCACTGTAATTTGCACTATTCAATCCCTGCACCAACTAAAACAGGGCCTGTAACACTGTCCCCTATCATAATGTGTGAACAAAGTGAAGTATGGCTACAACTGGCTGATAACTACTTTATTTGTACCTGCGCAGCATGAAAGTACACACTCACCTTACATGTTGTTGTGCCTAAATATGTTAACAAAAAGAACCACTAAATTGTATTATGTCCTATGCAGACCTGGACACAGTTGCAGTTAGTACATTGAAACCCCCTACTAGATGACAAGGCACACTTACAGTATGTTTCACAAACACCAATGTCAGCCCTTAGTCCCACATGGTTCATGGAAGTAGAGTAGTGTCAGTTGGGTCCTGGAATTGACATCTCCCCCTTCCTCATCATCACCATCACTCTCGTCCCCTCTCAGATGAAGCTGGTCTGGAAATACACCACCATCCAATCCAAGAGGGGGATAGAATTTCTCACTGCCACGTTGTGAAGCATGCAGAAGGCCATCACTATTCTACACACCTTTTCAGGCCCATAGGCCACGGAACCCCCAGAGATATGTAGACAACAAAATCTAGCCTTCAGGAGACTTATTGTGCGCTCTATCACCCTCATAGTACTCCATGGGCCTCATTGTAATTCCTCTCTGTATCTGTTCCAGGATTCCTCACTGGTGTCAGGAGCCAACGCAAGTTGGGATAGCCAGAATCACCTAGAAAAAGGTGCAAAATAGAGCAGTCATTTTCAAGCCTCTGAGTCAGACAGCCTGGCTGTCTGCTAGGTGGCTTTTAGTGACAGAAACACCTACCTATGATCCACCCTCTGTCCTCTTGTAGTTGTTCCATCTTGTGTGGCACACTACTGTTCCTCAGCACAAAGGAATCATGGACTGAACCGGGGAACATGGCATTCACATTTGAGATGTACTGGTCTGCAGTACATACCAATTGAATGTTTATAGAGTGAACTTTCTTCCTGTTTCTGTACACCTGTTCACTGACTCTTGGAGGTATTATAGGTATGTGGGTGCCATCGATGGCACCTAACACATGTGGTATGTTGGCAACGGCATAGAAGTCAGACTTAATGGCAGGGAGGTCAGTACTTTGGGGAAACCTCACATAGCACTGCAGGTGTTGTACAAATGCATTCTGAAATCTTGTCAGTATCATGCTGAACATTGGCTATGAAAATCCAGCACCCATGCCCACTGTCTCTTGAAATGAGCCCGTAGCCAGGAAATGGAGTGAAGAGAGCACCTGCAGTTCAGTAGGGATGGCATGCAGATTACAATTTGCCAGAGTCAGTGGAGGATCCAGTAATGCACAAAGTTCGAGAATAGTTGCATGAGTGAGTCTGTAATTGATTATGATGTGACGCTCCACCATGGTCCGCATATCCACAAGTGGTCTGTACACCGATGGGGCGCTTCCTCGCCACAAGGGTCTGTACCTAGGAGGGATTTGAAACACTTGTAGGGAACACACATACATAGGCACACATTGTCAGTCATTGAGCACTGCTGACTTGATTGTAGGGACTCAAATGCTAAATGTTTTTGACAGGAAATCATCTAGACCATAATGATTGATCAGGGTTTGTCATGTGTGGCATTGTTAATGGTCACATGCATAGGTGTGTTAGGTGGACAATAGGGCCTGCATTGTGCAGATAGCATTATTAAGGCCAAAATGTCTGCCCCCTGTAATCCAGAACTGTCGTGTGGAAGTGACCTCATATCACTAGCAGTTGACGAAACAGCGTAAAGCGGTGTTTACCGCCGTTCGCACAGTCACTGGTTAACATGGATGCCAATGGGGAATTCTGGCGTATCACATGGCGTGGCACATCGCCGCGATACCCCTTCACTTGACTCCTTGATCTCGTGCAAGCAGGTACTCCACTGAGTGTACTGCTGTGTCCTGCCTCTGGTCATGGAAGTGGCTCGTGTTGCAGAGGAAAGGGCTCTGGCCTTCACCCAGGAGGAATTGGAGAGGCTAGTGGACGGGATCTTGCCCCTTTACGCCAAGCTCTAGGGACGGCCAGAGGTACAGGTGAGTCGGGGGATTGGGGGAAATGGTTGTGTGTAATGGATGGTGTTGGAAGTACATATGTGTGCACCTCTGACCCTGCATGGGCCATGGTTCATGAAATGCTGCATGCATATGTCCTGTTAGTTTGTGTGTACTATCTGTCCCATAGTGGACGTCTAGCCAGCTGTATATGTTTTCCAAGTGCCTGACCTCAGTGTTACATTTCTGTGTGTCCCTTTTAAGTCAGCGCCCACCAGAAGAGGGCACTTTTGCATGCCATCGCCATGCGATGAGGTGCGAACCCTGGGGGTCTACAACCGGTGGAGCACCCACTTCAGGAAGAGGCGCTGGGCGTGAAAAATCTGTGAGGCCCAGCTGGGGAAGTCCTCCCAACGGGGAAGGGGTGCTCGTCAGGCACTGACCCCTCTCATGCTATGCATCCTGGCGGTGGCATACCCAGACCTGGATGGGTGCTTGAAGGCTGCACAGCAGTCACAATGGGGTGAGTACACATACCACAATCTTAACCCTTGATGGATGTCTGTGTGTGCATTCAGGTTTATGCTGCTTAGTTACAGGGACTCTGACTGATGTCCATCTACATGATGGCCCTCGTAGGGAGTAGGGGTGTTTTGGTCAGGTCTCCTACACGTCGGGTCCTTAGGTTGTTTAGGAAATGGGTGTGGATCAGGGTTCTGGTCACTAGTCAGGGGCATGGCCATGGGTATAGTGGAAGGTACTGGCTGTTGGAGGGTCTGCTGGGTGGGTGTGTGTATGACCACTATGTTCACTCCTTTCAGCTATTTACAAGTGTCTCTCCTGTTTTGTCTCCCCATCCCTGTTCTCTTGTGATGTTTTTGTACATCAACATCATCTGGCGAGGGAGCTGAGGCACTGGCGAGTGGGTATGCAGCAGCCAACAGATCCTCGGAGGCAGAGTCATCCGACGCGAAGGGGACCAGCGGATTGGAGGGCGAGGGGAGTACCACGGGGGAGGAAACTACCACTGGAGGTAGTGACTCTGATATCCTCATCCGATGGGGGCTCCCTGGCGGTGGCGGACCCTAGTGGGCACACCCCTACACTATCATCTTCCGCCACCCCCCATGCCATCACCGCCCTCCCTTTTGCTCCCCACCGAGTTTCCCGTGCCCGCTCACCCAGAAGGGTGGGTGTCTCCTTCGCCCCAGGCACCTCCTCCCCTGACGCAGTCAGCCCTGCTGCCCTCACGGAGGAGGCTATTGACCTCCTGAGAACATCTCTGTAGGGCAGATAACCATTGTCAATGTAATCCAGGGGCTAGCATCAGAGATGCAGCAGACCAATGCTGGATGGCATTCACAGTGCCGTGTCTGGCCTACAGAGATCTTTTCAGGCTCTGGCCTCCTCTCTAACGGCAGCCAGTTTCCCTGGTCATTCCGTTCCCCCTCCAACCTCCTCCACCCCTTCCAGCACCCCACTCCCTTCACCCGTCCTAAGCACACAATCTGACACGCAGTCAAACACCTCAACACATAAGAAGCACACTTCTAAACAGAAGCACCACACCTCCCACCACAAGCATTCACACAGCCAACATACACATGCACACACAGCAACATCCACTTCCCCTAGCATGCCCACCTCTTCCGCCTCCCTGTCTGTCCCCTCTACATGCACACCCCAGGCACTGCACCTTCAGTCACTGTTGCTGAGCCTATTCCTGCACTCACCACAATAGCACACATCCAGACATGCACCCCAGACACCACACCTGCACTCACCACAACTACTGTAGTTGACACATGCAGCACACTCACCAGACTTGCAGACACCCACACAACATACATCCACACTGGCAGCTTGGCTTCTCCCACTGTGTCCACCCTCCTCCAAAAACACACAAACGCACCAAAACACCCACCCATCACACATCCCCCACACCTCAGCATACTGTCCAGTCATCTGCACCCACAACACGCACCTCTACACCACTTACGTCCAGACCCTCTATCTCCACTCCCACGCCCTCCTCCAGGTCCAACCCAATTGCTCCCAAAAAACGTTTCCTCTCCCTTGCTGACTTCTTCCAACCCAAAGGCCCACCCCGTCTTGTCCCTAAACGTGCACACCTCCTTGCCCTTTCCACCCCTTCCACTTCACAGCCCACCCCTGTCTGCCCTTCACATTCCCATTCCCCTTCCCCAGAGAGGAAGAAGCCCCGTGCAGAGTCAATTCCATCTGGCTCCACCCGGTCAAACCGCACTCCCCCACCTTCCAAGGCCAAACCCAAACCCCCTCCACCTTCCGAATGCAAATCCAAGGCTGATCCCCGTCATATATCCCCACCCCCACTACCCCTTGCCCCTGTTCCCTGAGGTGCCTGGATGCCCCATTGTTGCCCCTATAAGGTGTAACACCATAGCACTTTTGGGAGTCAGGTTGGGGTCATTGTAGCCCCAAAAAGTCTAGCACTATGGACTGGCCATTGGCCTTAATGTGAATTGTTTGCTCAATGACCTGCATTAAACGTTTATGTGTGTCCTGTGTTTTGGCAGCACACTCTTGAACACTGGTCTCTCGTTTCATTTTTTGTGGGTGTAGGACATTTGCAGGTACTATGGTCAGGTTGGATTTGCCTTGTGTCGGGTAAGTATCTCTTGCTGTGGGGTGTATGGCTTGTACTGCTGTGAAGGGTTGTGGGAGCATTGCGAGGTGGGTGAAGTGGGTGGGTATGTAACTGTGCCCTTTGTCCCCTTGTTTAGTAGACTGTGGTACTTACCGTCGTCGTCTTCGTCAGCAGTCTCGGTCGTGGAGGTATATGACAAGGAGCAGGGCTGGCATGATCTGCAGCTCTCTATCCATGTCTGCTTCGGCATGTTGTGTGAGCCTCCGGTTAGTGTTCCCTTATATTTGGTTTGTTTCCACCTGGCTTTGCGTGGTTCCCGCCCCAGAAATGACGGCGGTCTATTGGTTCATTATTTGATGGGCGGGTTGGGCCTTTCCGTCGGCCTGTGGGTGGGCTCTGCCGTTGTTGTCGGCACTCCTCTACTAGTGGTGGGTGGTTTTCAGGATGCCTGTCTTTTCAGTTGGTTCATTATTTGGCGGTCCGGACCGCTCCTCTGTTGGTGGTTTTTCCCACCGGTGGTGCCGTGTTTACGCCGTGTTCATAATGAGGGCCTTAATATTTTCTGCCCTTTATTTATTCAAAATCAGATCAGGAAATGACTTTTACTCCTAAGATTCCTTTCACCCACATTCTCAACAAGTTGCCTCTCACGTACGGCTGCCAAACCGTGTGCGTCCCTTCTCACTAACTGGCCTTTCCCAGCAAGGCTCCAATGTAGTCTCACTCACACACACTGCTGCTGACAAAGTCTTGCGGGTCGTCCTCCTAAACTTCAGTTCACACAAAACTAATGCAAAATATTGCGAGCACTAATAAAAAAACAAAAACCATAACCAAATCTGCTGGCTTACTACAGGAAGGTAACACAATCGCTTCAGAAACCTTACGGAATTTTACTGATGGCCCTTTTCCCTCATGCAGCTATTCCTCTTTCTCGGTCTCCCTGATTCACCAGCAAAATTAGATCTGCAAATTTTACTCTCAACTGATCAATGGGTCTGCCTGGTGCACATAGGACTCGCTAAATCTCATTCGAAAATTTCCTCTCGCCCACTTTACTCACACACTGACCCCTTGACCAGACCCGATCAACCTACTAAACCACACAGATTACAACATATAACTAAGTGTCTCATACACTTTTCAATATACTCAGGAGTCTCAGACCACGCAGGGTCCGTACATCAACAACCACATGGACAATATTTTAGCACAAAGTGCCACACACATGTGAAGTTCGATGACTTCCCTACTCTCATACTGCGGAGTAAGCACACTCCTACTAAAACTTCATTTGGAGTACAAAAACGCCCTAAATCCTCCCATACTTCACAATTCACCTGCAATTTGCATAAGCTGTGCAAGCGCAACCTATCCCTCTCACTAACACTACTAGCAGGATCCAGGATCTGGGAAAGTAATTTCTGGGCTTTAGGAAACATAATTTTCTCTATAAATGCCATTTTGAAAAACAAAATCTAAATCTCAATAATACCGAACTCTTAATGGATCAATCTCAACCTATTAACATAACCATAATCCAGTCTTCTTATCACAACTGTTAACACCTGTCACTCCATTCCAGACACCTATGCAAAGCCCCTTAAGAAACAAACCATCAGTCTGATACCATAACTGTTAGCGCGTCGATCCTTAATAAGTAAACTTACAAGGGGAGGCGTATAGGTCGATGAACCTTTTGATTTGTTCAGGGTGTTCTTCCCATAGTTTTCGGTACAGAGACAATAACCAGTGCACAATAACCAATAAACATTGGTTGAATCAACAATCAATGGAGTCAGTAAATTTCACTCACCATGACTCTTCAGCCATGAATAACCACATCTTTAATTGTAAGTTTAGTAAGTTTTATTTCCCTTAATCATCAACTCAAATCAAACTAATTTTAATAATGCTGGTTAATCAACAAGTCACAGAAAACATGATCTAATCAAAGCTTGAATCAAAAGACATTCCAAGGCATCAACCCAAAACATTAGTAGAACCCAATTCAGTAAGGCTATGATGTCCATTAAGTTCAGCAAAATAGTTTGTCAACCATTTGTCTCTTCAATTTGTCATGTGAATAACCTCAACTAATCCAGATTCGCATCAGCATGTGGGGCTTCATGCAAAACAATTTAGAACACAAATTTTGAAAACATCTACCTAGAGAAAAGTATTAAGACAGCGCAGTTAGTACCTAGAAAGAAAAGGAATAAGAATGCAATTCAGTCATTGTCATATCTACCTATCCACGGTATGGGTCAGCAAGGAGAATTAGTCTTCATCTTCAGGTCATTAATCGATCAGTAACATCAGGCTCTCAGTCAGAGAGCATGAGCCCAATGGCAGAATCTCTAATCTCTTCTTTGAAATATCGCCTCACAAAACAAAATAAGTCTGAAGTCTGTTTCCTTGGTTGCATTGTTATATCAAAGTTCCCCAAACTATCCCCTAATTTCCAATTGGTCATTTAATCGTATGTTATTACTCTGCCCAATGATGTCCATATACCAAATCTATGAATTTTAACATTTCACTGTTCACATGTTGTTGATTGATTCGCCTTACAATGTTCTCGTCATCTGGCTCGTCAGAGATCAATTTTGTTGCATCTTCATCTCCAGTCAGTGTCTTCATTGTTTGCGTGCTGGGAAAGTACATCTCACCCACATTACATACAATTGGATACATTATTAGAGACTTCATCTCCTGTCCGTCGGTTCCCATAGAAAGTTTCTGCTAAGCATTTTATTAAAACTATTTCACAGTTAGTTCGCCTTGTCAGCATTTTATATTAAATGCTAAGAAATACAGCATCTGCATGAGGCCTGGCAAAACTAGGCCAAGACACTCGCTAAGTAAAGGCCTACAATTAATAAGCAAGAACATAATTCGTAACCCTTAATATGACATATTACTACATTAATCTAATGCATTTTCAAGATTTCATACGTATTAATCATAAATTAGTACATTTTGTGAACACTGGTGGCCATTCTTCGAGGTCACATTTTCAAACGTGCACATTATTTTTCTATGTTATTCATTTTTCTACATAGGTCTGCTCCAAAAAAATATTTTTGCTACCATTCACAAAGGGGAAGGGGTGCCATGGGGACCCCTTCCATTTGCAAATGGGTTAGCACCAATTTGAAATTAGTGCTAACTGTGATTGTTTTGTGACCGCATTCACAGTCACAAAATGATGATACATCCCCCAGCGACTTGCAATTAGGAAGGAAACACCCCTTCCTAATTGAGACTCACAAATCTATTTTCTGATTTGGTAAATACATTACCGAATCGCAAAATAGGGTTTGTACATCCCAAAATGCTTTTTTTCTTGTTGCAAGCGGCCCGATTGTGCGAATCGGGCAGTTTGCAACAAGAAAAAAGCTGCGTACATCTGGCCCTAAGTGGCTAACTACATTTAGGATGACACTTCCAACCTGTAGGAACAAATTACTAACTCGTTTAGCATGGAGAAAGTTAGCCCATAAAATCTAACTGGATGGATTCAAGAAAAAAATGATAATTTTTAGAAGTAAGACCAAAATTGGTTAACACAGGAATACGTGAATCGGCTTTGAAAAACAAGTTCTTGAGGCCTCTGCATGGAAACAAAGGCGCAACGCCATAACCTCTCAATTACAACAGTATTGTGAATGAAGTCTACAGAGAAAATATAATATTTTTATTGACCTAACATCATTTAAGGGAATTCTTAAAATGTGGTGATATTTCTGAAACTTAATGTGCACTTTCATTGTTTCTGAACAATTTACAGAATCCCCAAAATACATTTTCCCACAAAATTTAGCAAGTAAGAGTCTCGGATAAGGCTCATTCAGCCCGGACGTCAGCCTTCCAATTTTCCCACAAAGGATTATTTTTTGATGTTTTACGAATAAGTGTGTTTCACTTGTGTATTTTTTTAACAAAGTTTGAAATGTATTTGTCGACCTGCTGTTTCCATACTCTAAAAGTGGCACAGCCCTGAGATGATTAATTACAAAAGAATGAGTTTAAACCTACAAAAAAAACATACGGTGTCAGCATATGGATTGCAAACGTACAATTGTACGGAAAAGGTCGCTTTAAAAAAAACACTCCAAAAATAGAGTACCTGACACTAGGTTTAGGGGAAAAATGTCAATCAATTTACTAAACGTAAAAATGTACAAAAAATCTTGATAATTAGCAAAAGAGAAACTGTGCTTGACATCTTGCTAGTATGATTGTGAAAAATAGGACGATTTGCTTGCACACATTCTAATTACTGAGTCTATTTTGGGCAATATTTTGACAAGGTTTAAAGAAGTGTATGCTCAACAAGATCCAAAAGTTATTTGTTAATTGCTACGGAAATCAGAGCAGCATGAAAACGATTCTTTTAAAAAGAATTTTAATGAGCATTTTTCGAAGATTCACTAGTGCATGTTGCATAAGAACTCCGACCATAGTTTTTTAATTGGAGGGTTTATCCCGAATAACAGTATACTACCATTTGGTATTGGACGAGTGTCTTCCAGTGGGGTGGTCCAAAAGTGCTCTTTCAGGCTAACGTAACCACCCCGAAGACGCATTTCCCTCCTTAGGTGGCAGCAGTGAGTGACCGGGAGCCTCTGATGCATGTATCCTACATTCCCTTCTGCCTAATAGCCCAAAACAAAGAATATTCTTTGATTTTTTAGACGGTACTTACTGCAGAATAATCACCATTGATGAGGGAAATCGAGGGATTCACTTTCCTAAATCACAAGAATGTATTAAATAAGTTTGTAATCTTGTTCAACTGTTTTTAAGCTTATTTATTAGTTAAACAAAATAGAGAAAGTGAAACAGACAGTAGCCCCAACCAAAGGGGAAGTGCGATGGTGCAAACAAAGTAGCAGTGCATTATAAACTTATGTTATATATCAATAGATAGTGCAACAGGGACCTTGAGTTATGTCACGTTTATAAGATAAAGTAGGTGGATAGCGAGTCGTGGTGTTCAAAAGTGGGTTGCCTCAGGGAACATTCGTAGATAAGGGGTCAAACAGGCATGTCAAACTGTTTCTATTGCAGTGGTCTCCGCTGTCAGAAGAAAGTTATGCAGTGGTTGCCGGATGTTTTTCAGCTGAGGTGTTGGAGGTTGTAAATATGCATACAGTTCGCTGGTGGTGTCACAGAATACCAGGCTTTGATAGTTGGTGAGTGCCTACTGCCCCAATGAAGTGCAATTTATTGCTTGGTTAGGAGCTGTGCAATGGAGGTAAAATGCGGACACTTTTCAGTATGTCCTGCACATAGACCAATAATGCAATTAACGGGTCAGGTGCAATATCTGTGTCTCTCATCTAGGTCAGTAGACAGAAAACAGAGAAGGGTGTAGTATGGGCACACATCCATGGCAGATGTACAAAGTATGACCCTGAAGTGTGACACTTCGGGCAATTAGAGGATTTTACGGGATCCAATCATGCCAGTGTGTTAAGTGTAACATAGGCTTCAAGTAGGAATTTGTAGTGCCAATGCACACAACAGCAAAGAACTCTTCACTGTGATCAAAGAATTCACCAAACCAAGCACAGACACTACAGACATCCCACACTCAAGATCTCTGGGACAGTCTCACCACCTTCTTCCACCACAAGATCTCAGACATCTACAACAGCTTTGCAACCAAAGACCCACCCCACCCACAACCACTGCACTCAAAGGGTCTAGTTCCCAGCTGACCCTGATCAACTGGAGTACCCTCTCCACTGACAACACCCTAAAAATCATGAAAACCATCCACTCTGGAACCCCGCTTGGATCAATGACCCTGCCACATCTTCAACAGAATCAGCGCCACCATTGCCCCCGAACTCTGCTGTACCATCAACTGCTCCTTTCACTCTGTCACCTTCCCGGAAGACTGGAAACAAGCAGAAATCAACTCCTTGCTGAAAAAACCCTCTGCCGTCCCGATGCGCCTCAAAAACTACAGACTCATCTTGCTGCTCACCTTTCAAGCCAAAGTAATCAAGAAGGCCTTAACGCCCAATTCACTGAATTCTTCCAAACCAGCTACACCCTGGACTCCTCACAGTCAGGCTTCAAAAGCAACCACAGTACTGAGACAGCACTCCTCACCGCAACAGAGGACATCCGCACTCTCCTCAACCAAGGCAAAACTGCAGCACTCATCCTCCTGGACCTCTCAGCTGCCTTCGACACCCTCTCCCACCACAGCCTCCACACTAGACTCCACGACGCCAGCATCCACAGCAAAGCCTTAGAGTGGAACTTCTCCTTCCTTGCTGGCTGAACCCAGAGAGTCAGGCTCCTCCTGCTCTCCTCAAAATTGACAGAGTTCAGCTGCGGAGTTCCTCAGGGATCCTTTCTGAGCCTCACCCTCTTCAACATCTACATGTCCTCACTTGCAAACCTCGTCAGAAACCACAGACTCAACATTGTCTCCTATGCCGATGATACCCAGCTGACCACCTCCTCACCAACAAGCCTACAGCCATTAACAACAACTTCTACAATGGAATAAAGGCAGTCACCGCCTGGATGAAGGACAGCTGCCTCAAACTCAACTCTGACAAAACCGAGGTCCTCATCCTGGGTTCCACCACCTCTGCCTGTGATCACTCCTGTATGCACGCACGCAACTTCGGCATCATCCTCAACTCCTTGCTCTCAATGAACCGCTAAATCAACACTGTCTCATCCTCCTGTTTCCACACGCTCCATCTCCTCCAAAAGATTTTCAAATGGATCCCCATCGAGTCCAGGAGAACAGTCACCCAGACTCTCATCAGCATCAAGTTAGACTACAGCAATACACTTTGCCCACACCACCTAAAAACTCCAAAAGAAACTGCAGAGAATCCAGAACGCCTTGGCCAGACTCATCCTGGACATCCCCCGCTGCAGCTAAAGCACCACTCACCTGAGAGATCTTTACTGGCTCCGGAGCAAGAAAAGACCCTCAAGCTCCTCACACATGCCTACAAGGTTCTCCACAACATCGGAGCCTCATATCTCAACTACCGCCTGTCCTTCTACACACCCACCAGGCACCTCCACTCTGCCGAGCTGGCCATAGCCACCACCCCAAGGATCTGCAAGAACCTAGCCAGAGGAAGATCCTTCTCTTACCTTCCTGAACAGAACTGGAACGCTCTTCCGCTACATCTCAGGCAATTACTCTCACTGGCTCAACTAAAGAAGAACCTCAAGACCTGGCTCTTCGACTAAACTGCAATTGCCCTCCCCTAGCACCTTAAGACCCTATCGAGTGAGTATCCGTGCTATTCAAAAACATTGATTGATTGATTGATTGGTAGTGAAGGAGTCTGTGACGGTAATTGGGCAAAATGAGGTATGTCTGAGCACAGCAAGCAAATCATATCTTATCAGTGCGTGAGTCCCCCAGATCTGTTTCCCAGGTGCTGCAGAGTTTCTCATCTTGAGGAGCAAAAAGGGCAATACTCGCATGGTGTAGTTTGGAGATTGATATTCGCCCATCATCATTGATAATCGCTAGGGAAAAGAGGGAAAAGGTAGGGGCTAGGACGAACGTTGGGATAGTGACTTGCAGCACACTGTGAATGCATTTCTTAATTACGTGGTCCTCATGAGAGACAACTGTGAGGCGGGCATTGTCAAATAGGGTGATAACATGACCTGCAGGAAAGATATCTCCGAAAGTATGTAGTGTGTGTTGTGTGAGTGTACACTGAACTAGCTTTTCACATGTTATGGGGAGACAGTGGTTGTCCGCCAAATGCAAGGATGAAAAGTAAAGTAATTTGACCCCTAAGAGAAGAAGAAGCTTCCTGCATGCCCAACTGGTGGTGGATAAAGGTTGGATATCTGCAGAGTCCAATGAGAGTCCTGCTGGAATGTGTGAAGGCAGAGGTGTCGAGTCAGCTAAATCAATTTCAAATTTGGCGTATGTTCACCTGCACATAGTTTATAGGGTTTAACAAGAAAGAGCTGTTAAAGTAGAACGTGTTGGGGAAAAACAGCAAAAGTCTATTTTTGGAGATAGTAGTCAGTGTTGTAACGCAAAGTGATGGAGCCCCCTTGAAGAATGCAAAGAGGGTTTCTAGAGTCTCCCATATCTCCCACATATTCATGACCTTGGGCTGTGTGGGACCTCCCTGAAAGTCTTGGGGGCCCTTGAAGGGTTAGGGACCCTCCTGCACCACAGGGTGTGCAGGAGTCTCTGTTACGCCCAGGAGAGAAGTCTACTATAAAACTTTTTTATGCATGGTATTTTGTTCCTGCTGGTGAGGGTGACTGTAGTTTCAAAATGTGCCAGTTTGCCATTTTCACAAAAGGTTGTTGGGAAATTTCTATTCCACGCATTCCTGTTTCTGACTTCAGAAAGATATGTCTAGAGGCAGAGTTTGACAGCCCACTACAGTATTACCAATGTCTCAATGGATGTCTGAGTCAAGACTGATTGCTACGGCCAGACGTTGCCTAAGGTACTTGATTGGGGGTAAGCACACATGGGGAAGATGACCCAGGACTTGAATTAATAAGTGTGCTGCCCATTGTAGCCACTTAGATTAGCCCTCTTTGGGAGGAAAGTTTTCTGTCAGATAACATGTGCTAAGAGTCATTGTATAGTCTGATTTCAGCATCCATGAGTGACTGCAAGTCCATTGAATCTACAACATCACTGCATTCTGCGTGAATTTTCCCCTCCAACTATAAAAATTAAGGCACAAAAGATGGAAATAATCTGCTTTTTAAATAACATTTAAATTTCCACACTAACTTTCAGGAGATGCACCTGCCTTACATACTACCACCCCATGGTTTAATCCTTAAATACCATTTCTTCATTTGCTCATTACAAGAGATATAAAAGGAGTTATCAATGTTTTTATTGTCAATTGTATCTGTATTTTATGTGCTGAGTTGCAGGTCATAAAAAAGAAACTACCACACGAATAGGCACGTATTACCAGTAGTAAAAAGGACATTAAAAATGGATAATACTGTGGTAAACTAACAAAAAAGTAGTAGGTCTACTGTCACTAGACCACTTTCTCACTTCATTGCTATTGTAAGAAGACGTTATAAAGTTTAAAGATTAAGCAAAAACTAAAGACTAATGGATTTTGCTAGTCTCATGTAATAATATTCCGTGTAGCCAAAGCAGTGCAATTTAGTGAGGGAAGAATGAAAGTGTGTGTAACCCTTCACTGCCACTCTCCATTCCCCCATATGTTTTTGGAAATAGCTTTAGGATTGTATAGACAAATTAAAGATAAATACATTGGGTTTAAATGTTATTTAGCACCTGTAATCTGATATCTACTGCATAGGCTGTTTACATCCTTTGCTTTTCTGAAGGCAAATCAAATGGGGTTTGGAAAGTCCCTTGGTAATATAACAAATGATGTTTTCACATTTTAATATGACATGTGGTGAATGTATTTTTTCTTTTTTCATGCATTTTAGTTTTTAATTTAAGCATCAATATACTGCTGTAAGAAACTGGGTTATTGATTGAGGAGATGAAAGCTCCCCTCAGGAAAAAGCCACCCTTCCCCTCAGAGTAAAACACAAAAGTCACCAAACTAATCTGTGCTTAACTCTCTACTGGCTTGCAACAAAGCAGTCAGACTTAACTTAGAGTTTTTATGCAACAAACAAACAGTAATAAATTGAAAACATGTGACAAGAAAGGTCCCACACAAATTTAGGGAAGTAGAGTAAGATTTAAGACATAAAATGATACTAGAACGATGGAATCCAAACAGTAGAACCAAAGGTATGCAATGTTAACGTTTTAAGTGAATATAGCGCCTGACACACAACTTGCACTAGACCAGGGGAAAATAACAAGTTCAGGCTGACTGCGATGGAGTGTGGATCAGCTGGACCAGGTTAGTCCAGCTGAAAGGTTACCTTTAAAGTCTTGCTCAAAGAGTTCCATTCCCAGTAGAGGAGACTGTGAGGAAGATGCTGAGCATCAAAGATGGTCGTCGCTGTGCTGCAAAGAGCAGGTCAGTCGTCATGGACTATCATTGCTCTATCTTTGCATTGGCAATCCCTTATGGGCTGTCATTGCTGTAGAACTACATGCAGTTATTATGTCTCTGGGGATGACTGTTGATGCAAAGACCAGGTCTACCTGAGCTTCATGCTGGCAGTCGTCATTGGTGGAAGAGTCTTGGTGCAAATTGGACATATTGCGTTGAAACTGAATTTCTGAATTTTCACTTTTTTTGGAGGAGTACACCTCAAGACTAATCTCTTGGTGATCAGAGACTCATTCCAGTAAAGGCCAGCAGAAATCAAGTAGGTCCACTTGCAGCAGGTAAGCTGGTCAGTTTCAGAGAGGCCTTTAAGCTTTTTATATCCCTCTAGTTCACATAGGAGGTCAGTCAACTATCTTTTGGAGTCTCTCTGGTTAGCCTTCGGATTAAGGCAAGCAGGTCCAGCTTCATTCTCAGAAGCAAGGCAGTCCTACAAGCAACAGCCCAGCCCCCTTGCAGAAGGACAGCCCTTCTTTAACTTTCACAGGTACAGAAGTGTTCTGAAGAGTGACCATGGAGGTACAATATTTATACCTGGTGCCAGCATTTGTGTGGGGGACTCCCTGTCCTATCCTCACATCTGGTTCTACAAAGTTCTTCCCCTTGCCAGGCTCCAAATAGTCTGGAGGAGACAGAAGGCAGGGCAAGCCTGGCGTCATGTTCCGTTCTCTGTGCAGGAGGCAAAGCTCTTTTAAGAGTATGAGGGGCTGTGTCCCTCCCCTTCCCAGTCATCCTGCCAGGATGACCCAGACAGTCCACAAAATAATTCCCTTTGAATTACTGTCTAAAAGCAATACAAACACCCCAACAGCAGAGCCATTTACATATTGTGACCTATAACACTGACAGAAGGCACAAATAGTTGGGGCAATAAAATGCCACATTTCTGAAAGTGTCATTTTCAAAGTTCTATCTTAAAATCCCATTTTAACAATAAAGGGAGCTTTAAATTACAATTCATTTGAGTGTAAACAGCATATATTTACCTGATCCTAATCCAAAGTTAGCACTTATTTAATGTAATAAGGTAACCCACTGTTAGTCAATGGGAGAGATAGGCCGTATAACAATGAAAAATGACTTTAGGAACTTTTCACTGCCAGGACATATAAAATGTAAGTAAATGTGTCCTGCTTTTTAAATACAATGTACAGATCTAGGAGCTATTCGGGCCTACCATTGGGGTGTCTTATAAGTATTAAAAAGGAAGGGTTAAGGTCTGGCAAAAGGTTAATATTGCCAGGCCTGCAATGGCAGTTGGAAACTGCACTACCGGCTGCAGTGGCAGGTCTGAGACAGGTTTGAAAAGGCTGCTTTATTGAGCGTCTCAACAACTGTTGCAGGCCCACGAGTAACATTTAAATGACATACCCTGGGTACATGCAGTACCATCTACTGGGGCCTTACCATATGAGTAAATTAAATGTGCCAATTAGGTGAACACCGCCAGTTTTATAATGTTTCAAGGTGAAAGCATAAGCAGTTTAGCTCTCGCTGACAGTGGTAAACTGCACAGAGTCTTCAAGCCAGCAGAAACAAATTCAAACAAATGCAAAACAGGAGGGGCGAAGGGAAAATGTTTGAGGGAATATCAGACCAAGGATGTCAGGTCTAACATTTGCCCTTCCTGGAACCTGTGTATGTGGAAGTACATCCGTTCCTTTCTTAAGCAATATAATAATAGAATGAGAACATTTTCAAATAAAAGGTATAAAATAGAAATAGATACACAAAGATAAAGGTAAAAGCAAATAACACACACACAGATGCATGCACACCACAGCCTCACAGGCACCTCACTGTATTTTCAGACTCAAAGTTTTCCAGTACCCATTGGCAGTACTTTTTTTCCAGAGTTGTGTAATTATTTTGCGGACTATCACATGCTGTCAGTTAATGGATTGTGCTCATCCTTGACCACCTCTATTAGCCAACAAAATGATAACTGTCAGGGGCCATGACAGCTTCTAGGGGGTGTCAATAAGGTCATTGCAAAGTTAAATGAGATGTCTGATTAGAAAATGTTTGGATGATGCTTTCTGATCATGAGGCAAAAAGACACAGACTGGAAGAGTCCCATATAGTCTTACACATCTGGACTGAGTGCACGTGTTACCTGGAATCAGCTGAAGATAATAGAGATCTGGATTCCTTGATGTCAAAATGATGGGGAAATGGTTCAGAAGATAAGGCTGCATATATGTATGGAGATGCTCTGTTCCCACATTATGGGGGTCATTACAACATTGGCGGTATAAGGCGCTTACCGCCATGCAGAAGACCGCCAATACACTGCCGCGGCCGCGGTAGACCGCCACAGCTATAATGACACACATCACGGAATCTGCCGAAATTCAGACACCCACACAATACCGCCACACCAAAGGTCAACGAGAAACTGTCGGAAACACATCCTCCACCTCCACGCCGACAGAAACACGCCAATTCCATTACGACCCACAAATCTATGCAGCGGTATTCCATTGGCGGTACACACCGCCGCGCTCAAAATACACACCCATCTCCAAAACACCGCCACATTGGACAATTTGAAATACACACACCTGACACACATACACACACCACTCCCACACACTTAATACTGTATAAAACACACACCCACATCACCCACAAACCCCTACTACCAAAAATTCAGAGAGAAGGCCAGAGAGACAGCACAAAACAGACAACTCCATCACACAGAGGCACACAACACCATCATCCACACAACATCCAAGCACAAAACACCACATAGCACTACACTCACCACACTCATCAACACATACACCACCCCACACATCACCTACACCACCCCATGTCACGCCAAAGACACCCCCGCTTCTCCGAGGAGGAGCTCAGGGTCATGGTGGAGGAAATCATCCGGGTAGAGCAACAGCTATTTGGCTCACAGGTACAGCACACATCCATAGCCAGGAAGATGGAGCTATGGCAAAGAATAGTGGACAGGGTCAATGCTGTGGGACAGCACCCAAGAAATAGGGAGGACATCAGGAAGAGGTGGAACGACCTACGGGGGAAGGTGCGTTCCACGGTATCCAGGCACCACATCGCGTTACAGTGCACTGGTGGGGGACCCCCACCTCCTCCCCACAACTAACAACATGGGAGGAGCAAGTCTTGTCCATCTTGCATCCTGAGGGCCTCGGAGGAGTCGTTGGAGGAACGGACACTGATAAGTCTAATCTTAACCATCATAACCCCCACCCTACCTGCATGATATCACACCCCCCACCATCACACCCTCCCCTATCACCCCAAATCCTCACCTATCTACCCATGACACCAACCATCCATCCCAACCCCAAGACCTGCATGACATAACTAAGCATGGACACCCATCACCAAAGCATGCCCACTGCACAGACCCACAACACCCCCCAACCATCAGCACACAAGCCCCCACACAGGAATGCCTGCACTGGGGTTCACGAACACCCAACCATTGCACTCCATGAAACACACACATGCAATAATCATGTACTTTTACCCCCGCAGGAACCCGAAGGAACGTCACCACACCAGAGGGTCCAGACAACACCACTCCACCCACAGAAGAGGCCCACAGTGACGACAGCAGTTCTGCCCCACTGGATCTTGATGACCAGCCCGGACCATCGTGGGCCTCAGGACAGTCGGTTTCCCTTGCCCAGCCACAGCCCAACACCGAGCTTACACCCTCTGGTAACACCAGCACAGCACCCACCCAGCGGGCCCAAACCTCCCTACCCAGGACAGGTCAATCAGCGGTGTGTCCACCACTACAGGGCACCCAGGCGAACCCACCACCCCAACAACAACAGGGACCTGGGGGCAGTGGTAGTGGGCACACAGTCCAGGGGATGGAGGCACAGGAACACAGGGGAACTGGGAGGGCTGCTGTGCGACAGAGGGAGGACAGGCCAAGGGAACCAACTCTCAACGAGGCCCTCTCCTCCATCATGGGAGCATACCACCACTCCCAGGAGACGATGGCGACGGTCCTGGACAAGTTGCAGGAGACCAGGAGGAACAATATTTGGGGTTCAGGGAGGAGCTCAGGACCATCGGCTCCGCCCTGGGCACCATCGTAGGGGTGCTGACGGACATTCAAAAGACCTTGAGGGACACCGTGGCACTCCAAGGGGCCCCTGACAATGGCCAGGACGATGAAATGCCCACCACCTCCGCCGGCGCTAGTGGACAGGACGCCCCGCCACAGGACCAACACACCAGCACCCCATCCCCTGCAGACGGTCAACCACCACGCAAGCGGGCCCTGAGATCCAGGAACAGGACAGAGCAAGATGGCAAGACCCCCGCCAGGAAATAAGACCACCCTGATTGTCCCCCACTTTCCCACTTTGTTACCCTGTCCAAATCAGAACTGACCTAGCTCCACTTCCAATGCCCAGATGTGCAATGTACCTGTGAGACTAATAGACTGGACTCTGCCATGGACATTCCTCCACCATCACCCATCACGAGTTTACAACCCCCCTTCATTTTTTGAGCACTTAAATAAATACCCTTGAAACACTAAAAACAAATGGAGTCAGTCTATGATTTGTAAATCTGTATTATAAATTACAGTTTCATAATGGGTTACCCATTGGAAGGCTAACATACCTATGTCACACATCACAAGCCCTTCAAGGATGCAAACAGTTGACACGTAGGTTACCACACTTGTGAAACTGAAATGGAAGGGTTCAACTCAATTAACAAATAGTGAGTGAAATGTAGGTACAGGATAGAGGTAGATGTGTGAAAGTTAATGTAATGGTCAAAATGAAAATTTTCTCACCTGTGTCTCACTGGAAATATTGCTGTATGACTGACTCCCTGTTGTCGTTTTCGTCTTCCTCAGCTTCATCCTCATCACTGTCCACAGGCTCCACAGACTCCACAGCTGCCACTACACCGTCATCTGGATCATACTCCTGCAGAAAGGGCACCTGGCGTCGCAATGCCAAGTTATGGAGCATGGAGCAGGCGATGATGATGTCGCACACCTTCTTCGGTGAGTAGAATAGGGACCCACCTGTCATATGGAGGCACCGGAACCTGGCCTTAAGGAGGCCGAAGGTGCGTTCGATAACCCTCCTAGTCCGCCCATGGGCCTCATTGTAGCGTTCCTCTGCCCTGGTCCTGGGATTACTCACTGGGGTCAATAGCCAGGAAAGGTTGGGGTAACCAGAGTACCCCAATAGACATACACGGTGCCTCTGGAGTTCACCCATCATATCAGGGATGCTGCTATTCCGCAGGATGTAGGCGTCATGCACTGAGCCAGGGAACATAGCATTTACCTGCGAGATGTACTGGTCTGCCAAACAGACCATCTGGACATTCATTGAATGATAACTCTTCCTGTTCCTGTACACCTGTTCAGTCCTGCGGGGGGACCAGAGCTACATGGGTCCCATCAGTGGCACCTATGACGTTGGGGATATGTCCAAGGGCATAGAAGTCACCTTTCACTGTAGGCAAATCCTCCACCTGAGGGAATATGATGTATCTCCTTACGTGTTTCAGCAGGGCAGACAACACTCTGGACAACACGTTGGAAAACATAGGCTGGGACATCCCTGATGCCATGGCCACTGTTGTTTGAAATGACCCACTTGCAAGGAAATGGAGCACTGACAGCACCTGCACGTCAGGGGGGATTCCAGTCGGATGGTGGATTGGTGACATCAGGTCTGGCTCCAACTGGGTACATAGTTCCTGGATTGTAGCACGGTCAAACTGGTAGGTCACGATTAAATGTCTCTCTTCCATTGTCAACAGGTCCACCAGCGGTCGGGACACCGGAGGATTCCGCCTTCTTCTCATATGTCCCAGCTGACGGTGCCTAAGAAGGACAACAGCGAAGAACCAGTCACTATTCCTCCAGGTATGTACCCACAGTTACACACAAGACTACACCAGACACAAAACCCTTCCTGTATGTGTGTTGAGTGTAGGCCTCAGTATGTGTGACGCAGTTGAAAATGAATCCATGTGGGCCCCTGAAATGGTAGATGCCTGACCTCTAAACTGGGACAATGGGATTGTGGGGTAACTGCGCTGGCATCGCACACCGTCGCGGTAGGCGGTCGTAGACCGCGGCGCAATGCTGCATTGGTTAACATTGGACATTGGACCCTATGGGTCCCAGGAGCCAATGAACAGGTGCGCCGGCGGTGATGATGCGCCCGTTGCGGACGTCACCGCTGCGGACGTCACCACCATTTTCTATCTGTTCAATCACTAGATACCTGACCTTCGACAGGAGAGGACCTACACTGCTAGTGCTGCTGTGACCTCGGTCTGGAAGCGACGATGGCTGCTGCGTCTGGGGAAAGGGCCCCTGCCTTCACTGCACAAGAGTTGGAGAAACTTGTGGATGGGGTCCTCCCCCAGTACATGCTACTCTACGGTCCTCCAGACCAACAGGTTAGTACACAGGGAGCACGTTGTAGGGGCTAGGCCTGGGTGGACAGGGCTGGGTGGAAGAGGGAAGGGGGCAGAAGTCATACTACAGTAAAGCATGGGAATAAATGGGCCACATGGTCAGAGTAGGGAGGGGGCCACTCACATTGATGGTGCAGTTGGTAATGACTGTTCCTCTTTCCTTGTGCATGTCATGTAGGTCAGCGCCCACCAGAAGAGGGACATTTGGCGTGCCATCGCCAAGGAGGTCCGGACCCTGGGGGCCCACCAGAGACGGGGCACCCACTGCCAGAAGAGATGGGAGGACATTCGCCGCTGCAGCAAGAAGACAGCGCAGGCTCAGCTGGGGATGGCCTCCCAACGTGGGAGGGGTGCCCGTCGTACCATGACCCCCCTGATGTTCCGGATCCTGGCGGTGGCCTACCCGGAGTTGGATGGGCGCTTAAGGACATCACAGCAGACACAAGGGGGTGAGTACACTCTCATTCTGCGGACTTTGCGTGCAGTGGAGGTGTCTGGTTGGGGGAGGTGGGCTCTGGGTGTCCCTAGGCCAGGGCGAGTTAGGTAGGCAAGGCCCCTCCATAATGTAGGCCATGTGGCACTCTACCCCACCTCAGTAAATTATCAAGTTGAGGTATAGTTGCCCCTGTGGCATCCATGTGCGCAGATTTCCACCAATGCTATGTAGGCCATATCCCAGAAATTGCATGTGCAGAGGGCAGGAGCGCGGCGTTGTGCATGGGGCTGCTGCGTCTGTCTTGTCTGCCAACGGTAGCGGTATGCCATGCACTAAAACTCTCTTTGTTCTTTCTCCCCCCCTTTTCCTGCTCTCCCTGTCCTTTTGTACAACAGCATCAACAGGCGGAGGTACAGTGGCACCGGAGCACGAGGGAGCTGCATCCCACATGGCCATGGAGGGCCACACCACAGACTCTGAATACACCAGTGGGACAGAGGGCGAGGGGAGCTTCACGTCGGGCACCGGATCACCAACCAGCGACACAGACTCGTCCGCCGATGTGAACACCCCTGTGGTGGCGGCACCATCTGTGCGCCCCACTTCTACAGGTACAGCCGCCACCCCCCCTACCAGCACCGCTCTCCCAGCAGCCCCTCAGCGTTCGCCCCGTGCCCGCTCACACAGGAGGGTGGGCATCACCTTCGCCCCAGGCACCTCAAGCCCTGCCCCAGTCACCCCTGCTGCCCTCAGTGAGGAGGCCAGTGACCTCCTCAGGTCACTCACTGTTGGGCAGTCTACCATTGTGAATGCCATCCAGGGTGTAGAAAGGGCGTTGCAACACGGTAATGCATTCCTGGAGGGCATTCATTCTGGTCAGGCTTTCTTTCAGCGAACCCTGCAATCTCTGGCCTCAGCACTGATGGCAGCAATTGTCCCTGTGTCCAGCCTCCCCCCTCCAACTTCCTCAACCCAGACCCAATCCCCTGTACCCCAGCCCATCCCAAGCATGCCTACAGACCAGCATGCACACAAGTCAACACCCAAAAGTAGCTCAGGCAAACATAGGCACCACACATCCCACAGGCACTCACACAAGCATCACACCCATACAGACACAGCAACATCCACTGTCTCCACTGTGTCCCCCTCCTCTTCTCCCTCCTCCCTCCCAGTCTCGTCTACACACACACCTGCATGCACCACATCTACAGGCACTAGGACTCGCACCAGGACACCCAGCACCACACGCCGCTCACCTGCACTCACCACCTCCACTCCCATTTACACGTCCCCTGTGTCCTCTCCCAGTGTGTCTGTGACGCCCCCTTCCAAAGTACCCAAACGCCAGCAATCACTCACCCAACATCCATCCACCTCACGACAGCCTCCAGTACCTGCACCTGCACCCAAAACAGCTAAAGTGAGACCTCCTACAACCACCTCCTCTTCCTCCACTCCCAGACCCCCACCAGCTACCCATCCCAGTGTTCGTCAGAAACTGTCCCTCTGTCAAATTGACCTTTTTGCCCCCCCTCCTCCAATTCATCAGTCCCGTCGTAGCGCCTCAGCCAAAAAGCCACCAGTACCAGTGGTGCGTGTTCCAGGTTTTTGGAGTGCACCGTCCACCAGGGCAGGCAATAGGACCCGGAGCCAAGGCACTGGCAGCCCACCCCCTGTAAAGGCTCCGAAATTGGAGAGTGGACGACGGGACCGTGTCAAGACTCCTGGTGGGACAACAAGTGAAATGGGATCGAAGGCGATTGGTGAGTCAGCTGTAACTCCAAAAAAGGTGGGGAAGGTCCAGAGGAAGTCTGCCCAGCCTGTTGTGAGTGTCACGGCGGAGAAGTGCACCATCATTTCCGGCGGTCCAGACACAACCGCCAGCACCGTCGTCACTGGTCCAGAGCCCACCGCCAGAGTCAGTGCCTAGGAGGGCCCAAGTATCGTAATGGGTCCAGACCCCACCGCCAGAGTCAGTGCCCAGGAGGGCCCAAGTATCGTAACGGGTCCAGAGACCACCGCCAGAGTCAGTGCCCAGGAGGGCCCAAGTATCGTCACTGGTCAAGAGACCACCGCACAAGACACAGCCCAGGAGGGCCCAAGTTTCGTCACTGGTCCAGGGACCACCGCACAAGACACAGCCCAGGAGGGCCCAAGTATCGTCACTGGTCAGGAGACCACCGCCACCGCCGGAGTCACAGCCCAGGAGGGCCCAAGTATCGTCACTGGTCAGGAGACCACCGGCACTGCCGGAGTCACAGCCCAGGAGGGCCCAAGTATTGTCACTGGTCAGGAGACCACCGCACAAGACACAGCCCAGGAGGGCCCAAGTATCGTCACTGGTCAGGAGACCACCGCCGGAGTCACAGCCCAGGAGGGCCCAAGTATCGTCACTGGTCCAGAGACCACCGCACACAACACAGCCCAGGAGGGCCCAAGTATCGTCACTGGTCCAGAGACCACCGCACAAGACACAGCCCAGGCGGGCCAGGATGCCACAGCCCCGCTGGGCAATGATGGAACGTCATGCCACACACCAATGTCCAGTGTGGAGATCGTCATGCCACACACCAATGTCCAGTGTGGAGATCGTCATGCCACACACCAATGTCCAGTGTGGAGATCGTCAAGCCACACACCAATGTCCAGTATGGAGATCGTCATGCCACACACCAATGTCCAGTGTGGAGATCGTCATGCCACACACCAATGTCCATATCAGAACTGCCTTGGCAAAGCACCGCTGAACAGTCCAGAACCGCCATGGCAAGCACCGCTGAAGAGGGCAAAGACCGCCATGGCAAAGCACAGCTGAACAGTCCAGAACCGCCATGGCAAAGGACCGCTGAACAGGCAAAGACCGCCATGGCAAAGCACCGCTGAACAGTCAAGAACCGCCATGGCAAAGCACCGCTGAACAGGGCAAAGACCGCCATGGCAAAGCACCGCTGAACAGGGCAAAGACCGCCATGGCAAAGCACCGCTGAACAGGGCAAAGACCGCCATGTCAAAGCACCGCTGAACAGTCTAGAACTGCCATGGCAAAGCACTGCTGAACAGTCCAGAACCGCCGTGGTAAAGCACCGCTGAACAGTCCAGAGGCCGCCATGGCAATGCACCGCTGAACAGTCCAGAACCGCCATGGCAAAGCACTGCTGAACAGGGCAAAGACCGCCATGGCAAAGCACCGCTGAACAGTCCAGAACCGCCATGGCAAAGCACCGCTGAACAGGGCAAAGACCGCCATGGCAAAGCACCGCTGAACAGGGCAAAGACCGCCATGGCAAAGCACTGCTGAACAGGGCAAAGACCGCCATGGCAAAGCACCGCTGAACAGGGCAAAGACCGCCATGGCAAAGCACCGCTGAACAGAGCAAAGACCACCATGGCAAAGCACCGCTGAACAGGGCAAAGACCTGTGAGAAGGTAGCCTCTTTCTAGCCTTGTTACCCCCACTTTTGGCCTGTTTGTGAGTGTATGTCAGGGTGTTTGTCACTGTTTTCACTGTCTCACTGGGATCCTGATAGCCAGGCCTCAGTGCTCATAGTGAAAACACTATGTTTTCAGTATGGTTGTTATGTGTCACTGGGATCCTGCTGGTCAGGACCCCAGTGCTCATAGGTTTGTGGCCTAAATGTATGTGTCACTGGGACCCTGTCACACAGGGCCCCAGTGCTCATAGGTGTGCATGTATATGTTCCCTGTGTGGTGCCTAACTGTCTCACTGAGGCTCTGCTAACCAGAACCTCAGTGGTTATGCTCTCTCATTACTTTCAAATTGTCACTAACAGGCTAGTGACCATTTTTACCAATTTACATTGGCTTACTGGAACACCCTTATAATTCCCTAGTATATGGTACTGAGGTACCCAGGGTATTGGGGTTCCAGGAGATCCCTATGGGCTGCAGCATTTCTTTTGCCACCCATAGGGAGCTCTGACAATTCTTACACAGGCCTGCCACTGCAGCCTGAGTGAAATAACGTCCACGTTATTTCACAGCCATTTTACACTGCACTTAAGTTACTTATAAGTCACCTATATGTCTAACCTTTACCTGGTAAAGGTTAGGTGCAAAGTTACTTAGTGTGAGGGCACCCTGGCACTAGCCAAGGTGCCCCCACATTGTTCAGAGCCAATTCCCTGAACTTTGTGAGTGCGGGGACACCATTACACGCGTGCACTACATATAGGTCACTACCTATATGTAGCTTCACCATGGTAACTCCGAATATGGCCATGTAACATGTCTATGATCATGGAATTGCCCCCTCTATGCCATCCTGGCATTGTTGGTACAATTCCATGATCCCAGTGGTCTGTAGCACAGACCCTGGTACTGCCAGACTGCCCTTCCTGGGGTTTCACTGCAGCTGCTGCTGCTGCCAACCCCTCAGACAGGCAGCTGCCCTCCTGGGGTCCAGCCAGGCCTGGCCCAGGATGGCAGAACAAAGAACTTCCTCTGAGAGAGGGTGTGACACCCTCTCCCTTTGGAAAATGGTGTGAAGGCAGGGGAGGAGTAGCCTCCCCCAGCCTCTGGAAATGCTTTGTTGGGCACAGATGTGCCCAATTCTGCATAAGCCAGTCTACACCGGTTCAGGGACCCCTTAGCCCCTGCTCTGGCGCGAAACTGGACAAAGGAAAGGGGAGTGACCACTCCCCTGACCTGCACCTCCCCTGGGAGGTGTCCAGAGCTCCTCCAGTGTGCTCCAGACCTCTGCCATCTTGGAAACAGAGGTGCTGCTGGCACACTGGACTGCTCTGAGTGGCCAGTGCCACCAGGTGACGTCAGAGACTCCTGCTGATAGGCTCCTTCAGGTGTTAGTAGCCTTTCCTCTCTCCTAGGTAGCCAAACCCTCTTTTCTGGCTATTTAGGGTCTCTGTCTCTGGGGAAACTTTAGATAACGAATGCATGAGCTCAGCCGAGTTCCTCTGCATCTCTCTCTTCACCTTCTGATAAGGAAACGACCGCTGACCGCGCTGGAAGCCTGCAAACCTGCAACATAGTAGCAAAGACGACTACTGCAACTCTGTAACGCTGATCCTGCCGCCTTCTCGACTGTTTTCCTGCTTGTGCATGCTGTGGGGGTAGTCTGCCTCCTCTCTGCACCAGAAGCTCCGAAGAAATCTCCCGTGGGTCGACGGAATCTTCCCCCTGCAACCGCAGGCACCAAAAAGCTGCATTACCGGTCCCTTGGGTCTCCTCTCAGCACAACGAGCGAGGTCCCTCGAATCCAGCGACACCGTCCAAGTGACCCCCACAGTCCAGTGACTCTTCAGCCCAAGTTTGGTGGAGGTAAGTCCTTGCCTCACCTCGCTGGGCTGCATTGCTGGGAACCGCGACTTTGCAAGCTACTCTGGCCCCTGTGCACTTCCGGCGGAAATCCTTCGTGCACAGCCAAGCCTGGGTCCACGGCACTCTAACCTGCATTGCACGACTTTCTAAGTTGGTCTCCGGCGACGTGGGACTCCTTTGTGCAACTTCGGCGAGCACCGTTTCACGCATCCCCGTAGTGCCTGTTTCTGGCACTTCTCCGGGTGCTACCTGCTTCAGTGAGGGCTCTTTGTCTTGCTCGACGTCCCCTCTCTCTGCAGGTCCAATTTGCGACCTCCTGGTCCCTCCTGGGCCCCAGCAGCGTCCAAAAACGCCAAACGCACGATTTGCGTGTAGCAAGGCTTGTTGGCGTCCATCCGGCGGGAAAACACTTCTGCACGACTCTCCAAGGCATGGGGGATCCGTCCACCAAAGGGGAAGTCTCTAGCCCTTGTCGTTCTTGCAGTATTCACAGTTCTTCAGCCTAGTAAGAGCTTCTTTGCACCAACCGCTGGCATTTCTTGGGCATCTGCCCATCTCCGAGTTGCTTGTGACTTTTGGACTTGGTCCCCTTGTTCCACAGGTACCCTCAGTCAGGAATCCATCGTTGTTGCATTGCTGATTTGTGTTTTCCTTGCATTTTCCCTCTAACACGACTATTTTGTCCTTAGGGGAACTTTAGTGCACTTTTGCACTCACTTTTCAGGGTCTTGGGGAGGGTTATTTTGCTAACTCTCACTATTTTCTAATAGTCCCAGCGACCCTCTACAAGGTCACATAGGTTTGGGGTCCATTCGTGGTTCGCATTCCACTTCTGGAGTATATGGTTTGTGTTGCCCCTATCCCTATGTTTCCCCATTGCATCCTATTGTAACTATACATTGTTTGCACTGTTTTCTAAGACTATACTGCATATTTTTGCTATGGTGTATATATATCTTGTGTATATTTCCTATCCTCTTACTGAGGGTACACTCTAAGATACTGTGGCATATTGTCATAAAAATAAAGTACCTTTATTTTTGGTATAACTGTGTATTGTGTTTTCTTATGATATTGTGCATATGACACTAAGTGGTACTGTAGTAGCTTCACACGTCTCCTAGTTCAGCCTGAGCTGCTCTGCTAAGCTACCATTATCTATCAGCCTAAGCTGCTAGACACCCTATACACTAATAAGGGATAACTGGGCCTGGTGCAAGGTGCAAGTACCCCTTGGTACTCACTACAAGCCAGTCCAGCCTCCTACATTGGTTGTGCAGTGGTGGGATAAGTGCTTGAGACTACTTACCACTCTTGTCATTGTACTTTTCATAAGAGAAAAATATACAAAACAAGGTCAGTGTATATACACATAGCCAAAAAGTTTTGCATTTCCTCTTTTCACTCTTTTCTAAGTGCTGAAAAGTACTTCTAAACTTTCAAAAAGTTCTTAAAAGTTTAAAACGTTTTTTCTGTCTTTTCAAAAAATTCTGAAAACTTTTTTCTCTTTTTCTATCACTTTAACTCTCTCTAAAAAATGTCTGGCACAGGAAAAAATGTTGAACTGTCCAAACTTGCATATGATCACCTTAGCTGGAAAGGAGCAAGGAGTCTCTGCATAGAGAGAGGTTTGAGTGTAGGGAAGAATCCTTCCTTAGAACTGTTAATTAATATGCTTAGAGTACAGGATAAGGCCATAAGTGCCCAATCTGTAGAAAAAGTAGCTAATGGTTCTCAATCTGATCCAGGGACTCCCCCAGGAAAAGGTTCAGGAAAGAAACTTCTCAGCCTGCCCATTACTAGACAGTCTAGCATAGTTGGTACAGAGGTTGAATCACACCATACTGATGATGTGCTCTCACATTATGCTGGTAGCCAAGCTGTTAGGGTGCCCTCTGTAAGGGACAGGTCTCCTTCTGTTCATTCCCATCATACCTCTGTATCTAGAAATGTCCCTCCCACCCACCCTGATGACAGATTGTTAGAAAGGGAGCTCAATAGATTGAGAGTGGAACAAACCAGACTGAAGCTCAAGAAGCAACAGCTGGATTTGGATAGACAGTCTTTAGAAATAGAGAGGGAAAGACAGAAGTTGGGTTTAGAAACCCATGGTGGCAGCAGCAGTATTCCCCATAGTCATCCTGCAAAAGAGCATGATTCCAGGAATCTGCACAAGATAGTTCCCCCTTATAAGGAGGGGGATGACATTAACAAGTGGTTTGCTGCACTTGAGAGGGCCTGTGCTGTACAGGATGTCCCTCAAAAGCAGTGGGCTGCTATCCTATGGCTATCATTTAGTGGAAAAGGTAGGGATAGGCTCCTTACAGTGAAAGAAAATGATGCCAATAATTTCCAAGTTCTTAAGAATGCACTCCTGGATGGTTATGGCTTAACCACTGAACAGTACAGGATAAAGTTCAGAGAGACCAAAAAGGAGTCTTCACAAGACTGGGTTGATTTCATTGACCATTCAGTGAAGGCCTTGGAGGGGTGGTTACATGGCAGTAAAGTTACTGATTATGAAAGCCTGTATAACACAATCCTGAGAGAGCATATACTTAATAATTGTGTGTCTGATTTGTTGCACCAGTACCTGGTAGACTCTGATCTGACCTCTCCCCAAGAATTGGGAAAGAAGGCAGACAAATGGGTCAGAACAAGGGTGAACAGAAAAGTTCATACAGGGGGTGACAAAGATGGCAATAAGAAGAAAGATGGTGAAAAATCTCAAGATAAGCATGGGGATAAGGGTAAAACCAAAGATCCCACTTCAAATCTTAAACACTCTTCAGAGGGTGGGGATAAAACAAATTCTTCCTCTTCTTCCCAACCTGCACACATTAAAAAGCCTTGGTGCTTTGTGTGTAAAAATAGAGGCCATAGGCCAGGGGATAAGTCCTGTCCAGGTAAACCCCCTGAGCCTACCACCACTAATACATCAAGCTCTAGTGCCCCTAGCAGTAGTGGTACTAGTGGTGGGACTGCTGGCAACAGTCAAGCAAAGGGTGTAGTTGGGTTCACTTATGGGTCCATAGTGGAAACTGATGTCATCAGTCCCAAGACAGTTTCTGTCACACCTAGTGGCATTGGCCTTGCCACACTGGCTGCTTGTCCCCTTACAATGGATAAGTACAGGCAGACAGTTTCAATAAATGGTGTTGAGGCCTTGGCCTACAGGGACACAGGTGCCAGTTTCACTTTGGTGACTGAAAACCTAGTGCACCCTGATCAACACATCATTGGACAACAGTATAAGATTATTGATGTCCATAACTCCACTAAGTTTCTTCCCTTAGCTATAATTCAGTTTAGTTGGGGTGGAGTTACTGGCCCTAAGCAGGTGGTGGTATCACCTAGCTTACCTGTAGACTGTCTCTTAGGTAATGACCTAGAGGCCTCAGGATGGGCTGATGTAGAGTTTTATGCCCATGCAGCCATGCTGGGCATCCCTGAGGAATTGTTCCCTCTCATTTCAAGTGAAATGAAAAAGCAAAGGAGAGAAGGCCTGAAAACTCAGGATCCCTCTCCATCAACAGGTAAAAAGGGTATCACAGTATCCCCTAACCACCCTACCATTCAGGATACCATTCCTGTGGTGGGAGAAACCTCTCCTGGGGTGGCACCTGTTCCAAGGGAATCATCAGCTGGCAAAGCTGGACTCCCTGAGGTAGAAGTACCTCTCTGTGGGATAACTAACATTGGTGAGAAAAAGAGCACCATTTTAGTTAACATGGAGCATCCCTCCAACCCTCCCAGAGAAACTTTAGTGCAGAAACCCTGCACTGCCTCACAACACTTAGGACAGCATCCCTGCCCTAGTATGGAGCTCATAGGACAGCTTCCCTGCCCTGCTCCAACTCAAGAGAAACAGCATCCCTGTTCTCTCTTCCAGCCATATGGACAAAGTTTTTGCCCAGCTATGGCTTTTCTGAGACAGCATCCCTGTCTGGCATTTCCATCACTACAAATAGGTTCAGTGGACAATTCCCACGGCTCTAAACTAAAACTTACTGATAGAAACTCTGAAAATACATCTTCACATTGTTGCTTAGCTAAAAAACTTCAAACAGGGTGGTTTACATCCCCACAGGGAAGTAACCATATAGTGGATGATAAAGGGAGTAACCAGTCTATTGCAGAGCTACTCTCTACTTATCACCACTTAGACAATAAAGTCTCAACTGGCCAAGGTTAGCCTTATTGTCCTTCGTTTGGGGGGGGGTTGTGTGAGAAGGTAGCCTCTTTCTAGCCTTGTTACCCCCACTTTTGGCCTGTTTGTGAGTGTATGTCAGGGTGTTTGTCACTGTTTTCACTGTCTCACTGGGATCCTGATAGCCAGGCCTCAGTGCTCATAGTGAAAACACTATGTTTTCAGTATGGTTGTTATGTGTCACTGGGATCCTGCTGGTCAGGACCCCAGTGCTCATAGGTTTGTGGCCTAAATGTATGTGTCACTGGGACCCTGTCACACAGGGCCCCAGTGCTCATAGGTGTGCATGTATATGTTCCCTGTGTGGTGCCTAACTGTCTCACTGAGGCTCTGCTAACCAGAACCTCAGTGGTTATGCTCTCTCATTACTTTCAAATTGTCACTAACAGGCTAGTGACCATTTTTACCAATTTACATTGGCTTACTGGAACACCCTTATAATTCCCTAGTATATGGTACTGAGGTACCCAGGGTATTGGGGTTCCAGGAGATCCCTATGGGCTGCAGCATTTCTTTTGCCACCCATAGGGAGCTCTGACAATTCTTACACAGGCCTGCCACTGCAGCCTGAGTGAAATAACGTCCACGTTATTTCACAGCCATTTTACACTGCACTTAAGTTACTTATAAGTCACCTATATGTCTAACCTTTACCTGGTAAAGGTTAGGTGCAAAGTTACTTAGTGTGAGGGCACCCTGGCACTAGCCAAGGTGCCCCCACATTGTTCAGAGCCAATTCCCTGAACTTTGTGAGTGCGGGGACACCATTACACGCGTGCACTACATATAGGTCACTACCTATATGTAGCTTCACCATGGTAACTCCGAATATGGCCATGTAACATGTCTATGATCATGGAATTGCCCCCTCTATGCCATCCTGGCATTGTTGGTACAATTCCATGATCCCAGTGGTCTGTAGCACAGACCCTGGTACTGCCAGACTGCCCTTCCTGGGGTTTCACTGCAGCTGCTGCTGCTGCCAACCCCTCAGACAGGCAGCTGCCCTCCTGGGGTCCAGCCAGGCCTGGCCCAGGATGGCAGAACAAAGAACTTCCTCTGAGAGAGGGTGTGACACCCTCTCCCTTTGGAAAATGGTGTGAAGGCAGGGGAGGAGTAGCCTCCCCCAGCCTCTGGAAATGCTTTGTTGGGCACAGATGTGCCCAATTCTGCATAAGCCAGTCTACACCGGTTCAGGGACCCCTTAGCCCCTGCTCTGGCGCGAAACTGGACAAAGGAAAGGGGAGTGACCACTCCCCTGACCTGCACCTCCCCTGGGAGGTGTCCAGAGCTCCTCCAGTGTGCTCCAGACCTCTGCCATCTTGGAAACAGAGGTGCTGCTGGCACACTGGACTGCTCTGAGTGGCCAGTGCCACCAGGTGACGTCAGAGACTCCTGCTGATAGGCTCCTTCAGGTGTTAGTAGCCTTTCCTCTCTCCTAGGTAGCCAAACCCTCTTTTCTGGCTATTTAGGGTCTCTGTCTCTGGGGAAACTTTAGATAACGAATGCATGAGCTCAGCCGAGTTCCTCTGCATCTCTCTCTTCACCTTCTGATAAGGAAACGACCGCTGACCGCGCTGGAAGCCTGCAAACCTGCAACATAGTAGCAAAGACGACTACTGCAACTCTGTAACGCTGATCCTGCCGCCTTCTCGACTGTTTTCCTGCTTGTGCATGCTGTGGGGGTAGTCTGCCTCCTCTCTGCACCAGAAGCTCCGAAGAAATCTCCCGTGGGTCGACGGAATCTTCCCCCTGCAACCGCAGGCACCAAAAAGCTGCATTACCGGTCCCTTGGGTCTCCTCTCAGCACAACGAGCGAGGTCCCTCGAATCCAGCGACACCGTCCAAGTGACCCCCACAGTCCAGTGACTCTTCAGCCCAAGTTTGGTGGAGGTAAGTCCTTGCCTCACCTCGCTGGGCTGCATTGCTGGGAACCGCGACTTTGCAAGCTACTCTGGCCCCTGTGCACTTCCGGCGGAAATCCTTCATGCACAGCCAAGCCTGGGTCCACGGCACTCTAACCTGCATTGCACGACTTTCTAAGTTGGTCTCCGACGACGTGGGACTCCTTTGTGCAACTTCGGCGAGCACCGTTTCACGCATCCCCGTAGTGCCTGTTTCTGGCACTTCTCCGGGTGCTACCTGCTTCAGTGAGGGCTCTTTGTCTTGCTCGACGTCCCCTCTCTCTGCAGGTCCAATTTGCGACCTCCTGGTCCCTCCTGGGCCCCAGCAGCGTCCAAAAACGCCAAACGCACGATTTGCGTGTAGCAAGGCTTGTTGGCGTCCATCCGGCGGGAAAACACTTCTGCACGACTCTCCAAGGCATGGGGGATCCGTCCACCAAAGGGGAAGTCTCTAGCCCTTGTCGTTCTTGCAGTATTCACAGTTCTTCAGCCTAGTAAGAGCTTCTTTGCACCAACCGCTGGCATTTCTTGGGCATCTGCCCATCTCCGAGTTGCTTGTGACTTTTGGACTTGGTCCCCTTGTTCCACAGGTACCCTCAGTCAGGAATCCATCGTTGTTGCATTGCTGATTTGTGTTTTCCTTGCATTTTCCCTCTAACACGACTATTTTGTCCTTAGGGGAACTTTAGTGCACTTTTGCACTCACTTTTCAGGGTCTTGGGGAGGGTTATTTTGCTAACTCTCACTATTTTCTAATAGTCCCAGCGACCCTCTACAAGGTCACATAGGTTTGGGGTCCATTCGTGGTTCGCATTCCACTTCTGGAGTATATGGTTTGTGTTGCCCCTATCCCTATGTTTCCCCATTGCATCCTATTGTAACTATACATTCTTTGCACTGTTTTCTAAGACTATACTGCATATTTTTGCTATGGTGTATATATATCTTGTGTATATTTCCTATCCTCTTACTGAGGGTACACTCTAAGATACTGTGGCATATTGTCATAAAAATAAAGTACCTTTATTTTTGGTATAACTGTGTATTGTGTTTTCTTATGATATTGTGCATATGACACTAAGTGGTACTGTAGTAGCTTCACACGTCTCCTAGTTCAGCCTGAGCTGCTCTGCTAAGCTACCATTATCTATCAGCCTAAGCTGCTAGACACCCTATACACTAATAAGGGATAACTGGGCCTGGTGCAAGGTGCAAGTACCCCTTGGTACTCACTACAAGCCAGTCCAGCCTCCTACAAGACCGCCATGTCAAAGCACCGCTGAACAGTCCAGAACTGCCATGGCAAAGCACCGCTGAACAGTCCAGAACCACCATGGCAAAGCACCGCTGAACAATCCAGAGACCGCCATGGCAAAGCACCGCTGAACAGTCCAGAGACCGCCATGGCAAAGCACTGCTGAACAGGGCAAAGACCGCCATGGCAAAGCACCGCTGAACAATCCAGAACCGCCATGGCAAAGCACCACTGAACAGGGCAAAGACCACCATGGCAAAGCACCGCTGAGCAGGGCAAAGACCGCCATGGCAAAGCACCGCTGAACAGGGCAAAGACCGCCATGGCAAAGCACCGCTGAACAGGGCAAAGACCGCCATGGCAAAGCCCTGCTGAACAAGGCAATGCACCAGGTAGGAATGAATGGCCCACCACATCAGGCATCCTTATCCCATGTTTAGCTGGGACAGTGACAGGACACTACCTTTCACAGGGAGACTCATGCAGTCTGGGCACCAGTCAACCCCCAGTACCAGTATGGACCTGCATCGACTTGAGAGACTGTGGCTTTGCACTCCCCAGGATTGAACAGTGGGCAAGCCACCCACTGTAGAGACTTGAGAGACTGTGGCTTTGCACTCCCCAGGATTGAACAGTGGGCAAGCCACCCACTGTAGAGACTTGAGAGAGTGTGGCTTTGCACTCCCCAGGATTGAACAGTGGGCAACCCACCCACTGTAGAGACTTGAGAGACTGTGGCTTTGCACTCCCCAGGATACATCAATGGGCATGGAGCCCCGTCGTGGATCTGGCTTTGCATTCATCTGGCTGAGGTGCCCCCCCTTTCCTTCCCCCTGAGGTGCCTGTAGTGTTTATATCTGATGCCCCGGCAGTGTTCTCTCTGATTTTGGTCAGGTATCTATTGTGGGCCTCGCCCATGCATTTTTGGACTGTTTGTGCACGGACATTGTTGTGTACATATCTGCAATACTTCTCGGATTATTTATGTAAATATGAGTGATTTTGGAATACATATATTTGTATATTTTTGTATGACATGTATATTGGCACATTATAATGTTTGCCCGAAATTCGCATTGTCTTTGCATTCTTCCGGGGGGATTGTGGGTTGTTACTGTGATTTTTGTGACTGCATTGGTGTGTATGTTGAGATATGCGAGGGTGGGGGTGGGGGTGTTTGGTGGGTGTCCCCCTAACTTTTGCCTCCCCTCTCCCCGTGTCGTAGGTGCAGTACCCACCGGTATCTTCTGCGCCTACGTCGCTGTTGGTCGTGAAGGAGCAGAAAGACAAGTGCAGGTAGTATTTGGAGTTCCGGCTCCATGGATTCGTCGTTCCTCATGGGATGTGTAGAAGGTGAGCGTTTTCCCATAGCAAAAGCTGTTTCCGCCGTGTTTTTATTCCCTGTGAATCTGCCCTGGAAAAGGTGGCGGATTGGCCTGTTGTGATACTGTGGGCGGTACATTGTCTCCCGCCTGTCTGTTGGCGGTGACCGCCGCGCTGCTTGTCTGTACCGCCGTGGCGGGCGGTGTGTTAAAGTGGCTGTCTTTGTTGGCGGTTTCCCCCAGGGTCATAATTCCCTTTTTTTGTCCGTCTGACTGTTTGCGGTATTACTGCATCTTTAACACCGTCCGCCAGGGTTGTAATGACCACCTATATCTCTACAGGTTTTCATGAAAAAAACTTTCTTCTTGATAAATGTCAGATTAACCTTTTGGTAGCAGAGATTAATTAATTACACATGCAAAACCATCACATTTAGAGTCAAGTATAAATGATGATCTGTAGTAAATGATATTGGTACTCACATGATATCCCAAACCCCGCTACCACTTGACTGTGTTGATCATTAACCATAAGTTTAACAATCCCATAATATTAAACAAATGATATCAAAGCAAACTTAACGTGTAGTCCAGTATATAAAAATTCAAAGGAATTTAATTTATTGTTTCAAGACATTTTATTCCAAAAAGTGTGGCAAGTTTTTGAATGGACGTTGATTGTGTATTTGTATTCAAGTGGCAGTAGGCATGTGTTTCATCACAAAGTGACATTTTCAAGGCTGCAACAATTACTATCAAGATGCAAAAAACCTTTTAAAAATCTTTGTTCTATATATGATCACATTGTATCAAGAGAAAAAGACAAAGGGGAAAACCCAGAAAATATCACATTGGTGGGACTCCACCATTTTCAAAAGGCATATTGAGAACAATAAAGTCCCTGGAGGACTTTAAGTTGTAATATTTCCCTCATTTGAGGACTTACATGATGACCTTCTGCTAGAATATGTAAAGCACACAATGTTCATAGAGGAATTATTTGCATACAGATATTTCAGCGATATTAAATACTATTAATGTTGTAATTAAACATAGCTCAAATTCAATAAATGAATGAATCTTCAAACAGCGTGTAATTTGTTTCTGGGAAAATGAAGAATTTATATATATTCACTAAAAATATCTCCATCAATATAGCAAAGCAACAAAGAGACAACCTCTTTGCTTTCACATTCAGCAACAGAAAAAACAGATATTTTGATTATAAATGTATCTGATCACATTTTGAGTTAACACCAAATAAATGTTGTAGGAAAGCGCCATTGTTGGCATGGATCCCGCTCCCAAACACTTTGTGCCTAGTGTACCTTTGTTTCCACAATTGGCACATCCCTGGCACACAGTTAAGTCCCTTGTAAAAGGTACCCCTGGTACTAAGGGCACTGTGGCCAGGGAAGGCCTCTAAGGGTTGAAGCATGTATTATACCACCCTGGAGGACCCCTCACTCAGCCCATGCACACTGCCTTGCAGCTTATGTGTGCTGTTGGGGAGAAAAAGGCAAAGTCGACATGGCACCCCTCTCAGGGTGCCCTGCCCACAAACTACTGCCTTCGGCATAGGTATGTCACCCCTCTAGCAGGCATTACAGCCCTAAGGCAGGGTGCACTATACCCGTTGAGGGCATAGCTGCATGAGCAATATGCCCCTATGGTGTCTAAGTTCATTCTTAGACATTGTAAGTGCAGTAAAGCAATATTAAGTATATGGTCTGGGAGTTTGTCATTACGAACTCCACAGCACCATCATTGCTTCACTGAACACTGGGAAGTTTGGTATCAAACTTCTCAGCACAATAAACCCACACTGATGCCAGTGTGGGATTTATTGGAACATGCACACAGAGGGCATCCTCGAGATGACCCCTGTATGTTAGCCCAACTGCTAGTGTAGGACTGGCTGGTCTGTCCCAGCCTGCCACTTTCAGATGGGGTGAGTGCTTTGTGCACTCTGTGGTCAGAAACAAAGCCTGTCCTTGGTGGAGGTGCTTCATACCTCCCCCTGCAGGAACTGTAACACCTGGCAAGCCTCTGGTTACAGTGCCCCAGGGCACTCCAGCTAGTGAAGATGCCCACCCACCCGGACAAAGCCCCACTTTTGGCAGCAAGTCTGGTGGGAAAATTAGGGAAAACAGGGAGGACTGACCACCCCAGCCAGGACCACCCCAAAGGGGTCCCGAGCTGAGGTGACCCCTTTACTGCAGAATCCTCCATCTTTTTGTTTGGAGGACAGTGACCAATAGGGATAGGAATGTGCCCCCTTTCCCAAAGGGAGTGGGCCCAAGGAGGGTGTAGCAAACGAACAGCAACACATCCAGTGTGACCAGCAGCCCCTGTCGGAATACAGAGGACTGCCCTGCACCTAAAAGGACCAAGACCTCCCGAAGACAGCGGCACTGTCTACAAAAGAAGAACAGAAGACTCTGCTTCTAAGGACTTCCATCTTACTCCAAATGCTTGAGTCCTAACCACTCTGCACCTGACACCCAGGTCCTGTGTCCAGGTTGCCCAACTATCCAGCATGAATCCCCAGACAATTCTGAAAGAGATTCCACCCTGGGCTGACCTCTCCACCCCTCAACCACAATGCCTGCAGAGGGAATCCCGAGGACCCCCCCAACTGCAACTGCTTGGGACGAAGATATCCGAAGCCTGGAGAAGCACTGCACACGCAGTCCCCAGGCTCGAGAGAAACCGACCACTATTGCAGCAATGACCAGTAGGTGGCCCTTCTTCCTAACCAGTCGTGGCTTGCCCAAAGAGCCTCCCTGTGCCTTGCCTGCAGCACCTAAGTGACCCCTTGGGTACCCTCATAGGGTTTCATTGGAAACCCAATGTTATGTTAGATGTTTTGTACAAATTGAAAATCGAGGAACTGTATGGAATTGAAGAAACTATTTGCTGGGGCAATAGACCAGCATCAAACCATCTCAGCTTGGAGGAGAGTAAGGCACTCAAAATACCAACACAAGACTCGCCTAATGTTATCAGTGAAGCTGACAAAGGTGACAACATAGTTATCATGAACAAAAGTGACTATATTGAGGAAATTGATCAGCAGCTGTTGGATGGGATAGTGTATCTTAGAATAGATCATAATTCTTGTCCGGCCATCACTACTAAAATTGAACTGAAATTAGCCTACTGGTGGGATCTATGTGTAATCTCGGATATAGAATTTAGGTACATGTTTAGTTCCATGTCCAGTGCCCCTTGTATGTACAATCTTTCAAAAATTAAAAAACAAGGGTGATTTTCAACTGGGAGGTCTATTATTGCAGGCATTGGTTTTCCAATTAGCGTTTCTCAGATAATATAGAATTCTATCTATAGCCAAAGATATAGAATTTACTACCATATATATATATGAAACTAAGGATATCATGAAGAAACTCCTTTGCCAATTGGGACATGGGTTAGTTTGAGAAATGTCATATCAAATCATCCTACCCACCAGAACTTACTGAAAGCATACTATACAGGGACAGGTAAACCGATGACAAATGTTTGAGCTAGACTGGACGAAGGCACTAATGTGCTATTGAGATTTATAAATTATCTCAACACAAATACCTATTACATTTCCTTCACCCGTCATTACAGTAAATCACACAGACTATCTTGATAAGGTATTATATGCATACAAGGATAAAGTCATATCCAAATTATTTAGAAAACCACCAACAGTCATTCCATTCTACATGACACAAGTGCACAGCCCAGAAACGAGCCACACACTATGCTTTGGATGTAATTGTAGTGCTGCTCAAATGTTCCTTAAAAAACTGAAGACTATGGAAGAACGATTAAAGCAAGGGGCTACCCTGATGAAATATTAGCTAATGCTAGACAAAAGATAACGATGACAGAATAACATACCATTCTACTTAATAGAAGAAAGAAGCAGGCCAATCCTAGTAGAACTAAATTTCTTATGCATTATAGCAGTCTCAGCCACTCTGTATATAGAATTTCATAGAAACATTGGCATCTGCTTAAAGTAGACTGTACTCTTTCAAGCATTGTACCTCAGAAACTAGTGGTGACACATAGGAGAGTCAAGGCACTCCGCAACATTTTGTGCTATACCTGAACTAACCTTACCCACATAAGGTCTACAATGAGTGTGGAAACTGCAATATAGGCCAATTTGCATAGGACAAAACAACTAGTTTTTAATACAATACAAACAGAAAGTACAACGATTCATAAATTGCAACATGAAATTTGTAGTGTATTGCATAATTTCTGAATGTCATCAGATTTATGTAGGCATCATTATTCTATCACTGAAAGAAAGGATTCAAGAACAACAATCTAAAGGAATCAGGAATATAAATGAAAACTATCCTTTCGCTGTACATTATAACACGTCACATGATGTGACAGAAATATTGAATCTGCGATTTCATGCCATTGCAACTCTGAAACCGAACCCAAGAGGCGGTAATAGAATCTTGGCTCTAACACAATTACTTAGAACGGTAAGCAAGAGCCCTAACCAGGACAGGGAATTGCATGGTTTCCCTATAGACTGAACTATGTATTTCCAATGTATCTTGATTTATTACTTACACTATAATAATGAATATCAACTGTGTAATATTTGTTAGCTATACATATAGATCGTTACATTGCTTGGAGCCTCTATGTGCTTTCTTGGTGTAACTGTCTTGTATATTGATTCTGTTTTTGTGACTATTTGACATTATATAATGTAACAACAGTTGACTACTTTTTTGATTTGGTTCACTACTATCAGCCTCTCTTGGGAATTTTACAAAACCAAAAGAATAAAGTTTGATATCCTTGTAAAGACATCTCCCAATGGCAGTTGCCACTGGGTAGTTATAGTTAGATCAATGTTTCCATAGGAAATGCATTTTTTGTGTTGCCAATAACTTTGACAAATCTTTGCACAACTTTCCAAAAAAGTTCACTTTTTGCCTAGTTTGTGCATTTGTTAATGAAATGTTTCAGAGTGATCAGTCAAGTGGAAGTGGGGAGGGGGTTAAAAAAAGGAGGGGTTCCAAAATGCAAAATCCCCATGCATTTTCCGTAAACTTCTTGAAGAAGGACTGCCTCAAAACTGTTGAACCGAGTTACATCAAATTTGACAGGAAGCTAGATCTTTACTGACTGTGATTTTTGTGATTAAGCTCCAAAAATATTTATATATCTGGACAGTTGTGTGTGAAGGAGCCTCGCAAGGGTCACTGAAACTCAATTTTAAAAGATAGAGCATCCTGCTTCACCTTGGGGGTTTTCTTCCTTTGGGTCACTTCACGGCCAGCGGGGACATGCTCACATGGAAGAGAGTGATATGTTTCACTGCCAGCAACATAAGAAAATATGTTGCTGCCAGCTATTGCAAAACACTGGGACTTGGTCCTCTATTCTGAAGTTAAAAAAAGAACATAAAGAAGCAGGGTCCCATCTTCTGGGGCCAGCTAATTTACTGTGACCCTCGGAGCCCACACCCATGACACAGTAGTTTCCCTGCCCACACTAGTGCAGGCTGGGAAACATGTACTTGCTCCTGTCTGGCAGGGGCATTTTTAAATCTCCAGCGAAATGGAAGCAAGCATTAATGGACTCGTTACAGTGCTGGTGCTCCTAGTGCAGCCAGCCCCATGGTGGCAGTCAGACCGCCACGGCTATGGTAGTCCAACTGCCACATTGCAAGATTGGCAGAGAGATGCGCCTAATAACCGTCATCCCTGCCAGGATCAAAGACCCCAAAGGGGTGACGGCGGTCTGGCTTGTAACCAGCCATGGTGACGCTAAACTGAGCGGTGCCTGGCTGTTACAACTCCTCTTTCCACCAGCCTTTTCATGGTGGGGAGCCCGCCAAGAAAAAGCTGGTGGAAAGCCAGTGCTAGGGGCCATGGGGGGCCTTGCACTGCCCATGCCATCGCATGGCCTCCCCTGCCCAGTACCATCGGAATGTGCACTGTCTGCTTTGCAGACAATGCATGTTCCAAGGGTGCTGGAGTGTTAGGATAACTTAACATTCTTCCTGCTGGGCATATTGCAATGTTCCCGCCGGTCAGCCCGGTGGGAACTTGCAATACGCTCAGGGGAAACGTCACCCCCATGGCGGTGTCGTCATCCCTGTGAATTTGGCGGTCCCCTGGTGTAACTGCCAAAGTCATAATAAGGCCCTAAGACTGCTCATATATTTAAAAATGCTCCTGCCAGCTGGGAGCAGACTTGCGTTCTATTTTCTTGCCCACAGTGATGCAGGAATGGAATGAAAACACATATTGCTCACACACAGAGGGAGCAGCATACATAGCTGCTCCCTCCAGGAGATGGAAATGCCGGCTTGAGAAAGCTAGGGCCAGGGGGGGCCTGGGGCTCTCACCGTGGCCCTCAGTGTGTTGGTTGATGGGTAACCTGGGTGGGCAACAGGGCACCCACCTATAATTGATGAGGGCCATGTAGGATGGGGTCCCAGTGCCAAAAGAGGCTTGGGTAAGGGCCCCCTGCCATTTTTAAAAAGGCACTGCCCTTGGGAGAAGTGGACCCTGGGGCCTATGAAGCCTTGGGGAAGGGGGCCAGGGCGTCCTCCTCCTCTTTATAATGTAAAGCGGCCCCTGGGAATGGGATCCCCAGGACATAAATAAGGCTTAGGTAGAGGACCACCTACCCTTTTAAAAAACAGACGGCCCAGGGGATGTGGTTCTCCAAGTCTAATAAGTCTCAGGGTACGGGCAGCATGGCCCGTCCCACTTTTTATTATATTTTGCCTCAGTGATGGGGTCTCTGGAGCCTATTAGGGCATAGGGGCCATGTATTCCCCCTTCCCTTTACATTGTATTTGGCCCTGCAGGATGGGTTCCCCAGGGCCTATTAAGGCTTGGGGAGTGGAGCTGCATGCCCCCTCCCCTTAGATTTGGCATCTAGGATGGGTTCCAAGGGCCAAAAAAGGCTCAACAAGGGAGGCACACATACCCTCCCCTGTTTAATTGTATTCGGCCAGAGGGAATGGAGTCCCTGGGGCCTGTTAAAGCTAGGGGAGGGTTCTGAATGGAAACCTCCTCTCAATATATCTGTTAAGGTCCCAGGGGATGGGACTCCCAAGGGTCAAGTGCCAACCATACCCTGCGCATGTCAAAGTCTGTGCGTGGCTTGGGATTGGTTGCCTACTGGGGGTTTGGCCACAGTGCCTGGCAGCATTTAAAGCCATGTGGCCAACTTCATGCAATGCATGACTGAAGGCTGTTAGTGGCCTGTGGCTGGCTGCCTGTGGGGGGAGGTTGCCTCTGGGTTGGTTGGCAACAGGGCCTGGCCTCAGACCAGGCCCACTTGCCAACCACCTACTGTGCACGCCAACGGCTTGCGCAGTGTTGGGTTGGCTGCATGTAAGGGGATAGGCTCTAGAAACTGACTACATGCCAAGCCATGTGGCCAACCCCATGCTGTGCGCATTGGTGGGGGCGGGGGGGGGTTGGCTTTACCTGTGATAATAAAATATTCCTTTATGTCAAAAAACTCTAGAAATTTACTGAAAAACAAACAAATGCTAAAGTGACAATATAGTTATTTGAATATCTCAGTGACAACTTTAACAATTTTTTAACTGAAAAAAACACAGAGATTCCCAGTTATAAATAGCAGAGCTAACTTTTATTTGTGCCCCGCCACACACTTCTCACGATCTCACATATTACATCGCTCATGACATAAGCCATAACATCATAAATTACATCAATGATTACATCATACAAGCTTCTTTTTGCACACGTTGCTCTATAAATTAATATTGGATTAGAGGTCAGAAAGTAAGTACAGAATAGATCATACTAATATTAAGCATCATTAATACCATCATATACACAACCACCTTCGGTGAGCCAAGCTTCTGTCATGTGCAACACTGACCCTAAACCATAAAGTTCATGTGTGGCAGAGTTCATGTTGACTATCAACCACAGATGGTCAGGTAATTCCTGGTGTACACGGTTTCAATCTGTATAACACTGTTCACAGAAATTCAAGTTTCCTCCAGATACTGAACTACTGTTACATGACTAATGCCCTACTACAGACTTTCTTTACCAGTATCAATCCACTCAGTCATTGAACCTACATTCAGAAATGAAGTGAGCATGAAAAGAAAAGTGGGTTCTCTAAACACTGCTTACTGTATGGAGAAAGGTTTGCTCTGCACCACATAGTTTGCAGAAATTCTTGTGAAAAATATACCACAGAGTATTAAAAGGTATCTGCTAAGAACTATGTACAGTCTATTCAAAGCTTGTGAAAAAATAAACTTTTCACTTAAAATAACGAAGGTTTGAAGTAGCTTGTCATCAGTATTACAATTCTATTATGGCCCATGGAACCTGTAATATGATGGACGGGGTATCTGTCATGTTTGTGACGGAGTAACCACTCCGCCAATCTTTAAATCAGGCCCATAGTCAACTAACTATAATGTTACTCCAACCTTTTTCAGTGAATTCCTAAAGTTTTTTAGAAATAAAAACAGATATTTCGATCACACATAATTATAACATAACTTTAAACTGTTGTTTTTTTCAGTATATATATATATATATATATATATATATATATATATACATGCGTTCTTTTCCTTTTTTGATTTCTCTATCATAATAGTTACATCACAGTGATATTCATACAATATTTAGCATGGTGTTATACAGAGTGTATTTTATGAATTCCTCAGCACTTGATCGAAACACAAGTCTTTCCTCGTACGCATCAATTCCAAGAGGGAAGCTAATTTCACTTATGTATTTTTCTGTGGGAGACATTCCTCTTTTGTTTTTGCATGTATGTTGCTTCTCAAATGGTACTCCATTTCTCCTCTCCTCTGAGTCATGAAATTATTTTTATTTCATTCAACTTCGTGGGTAAAGAGTATATTGGCATTGCTCTAGGATAATTCTCTTTGAGAAGGCAGGTACCGAGACACGTACTTACACATTTTATCCTTCATTTATTTTTGCTCACCATGCTACTTCAGAGTCCTAAGCAACATCGAGGACGAGTTCTCCATACTGTGGCACAGGTCAGTTTCATACAGGGTACGGTCTTAAAAATTCAGGGCTTACTGGCTACTCAATTTAAGCTCAGAATATGTATGTGTTTTTATTTGATTCAAATATGTTGATTCGTATATTTCATTTGGAGGTTTATCAGGGCACCATTCTTTGTTTATTTCTGGACCCGCACACCACTGACCTTGGCTGACTAGTGTTTGTGGTGCAAACTGCCATTAATTGTGCAATTTTTAGGGACAGTTCACCATAGTGTTACCTATTACTAGGTTCTCTCACCACTACTCTTTACTATACTAGTCATATGCACTATTCCGAGTAAGCTCACCTCCATTTCTTGATACCATTAGGTCTTTTAGACCATTCACACTTTAATGTCTAGCCATTTATGATACATATTGAAATATTGGACCCATCTACATACTTTGTCATTGATTACTTTTTGCTGATGTATTTATATTACTGTATTAATCTTTTAAAACTCCTCTCTGATGATATAGAAGTTTCATGGGCTATAAGGTGTGGATAGTTCACTAAGGAGCATGTTATTTCTTACCATCAAATTATAACACTGGGAGTCTCTCCTTTATTTATTTGGTCATTGTGTGAATATCTGTTGGATCTGGCCCTCTCTGCAGGGCTAGCCCCAAATGTTTTGTCATCACCCCTCCTATTGTTTCTGGAATCAGCTTTTGTTGGTTCTAGGAATCTGTGCACATTACCACTGCTAGCCAGTGCTAAAGTGTTTGTGCTCCCCTCTTTAAATAGATACAATAGGCTTACACCTGGTTGGCATATTTAATTTACTTATAGGTCCATTGTAGATTGAAATACCATGTGCCAAGGGCCTGTAAATAAAATGCTACTCGTGGACCTGCAGTACCTATGGTGTCACCCGCTTAAGTAGTCCCTTAAAATATGTAATAGGTCTGCCATTGCAGCATGAATGCAGTTTTACACTTTCAATTCAAACTGACAATTTAAACCCCCTTGCCATGCCTTTAACTATTCATTCACTGCATTCAAGTTACCCCTAGCCCTTTGTATCCCATAGGACAGGGTAAATTGTAATTGAAAGGTTGGTCATTAATTTTTACGTTTTACATGTCCTGGTAATGAAGAACTCCTAAATTCATTTTTCACTTCTGTGAGGCCTATCTTTCTCATAGGTAAACATTGAGGTTGCATTATTACATTTAATAAGTGCTAACTTTTGATTGGGAACACATCTACATCTCATGTTTGGTGTCTGAGAAATTGTAATTGAAAATTATCTTTAATGGTAAAGTCAAATTATAGTTACAATTTTGAAAAAGGGAACTTTTAGAAAGTTGGCATTTTCCTGCCCTAAATATTTGGAGCTTGAGCCTGCTCCTGGATCCCATGCCTGGGTGTAGTTGGACTTTGTTTATTCCTTCCAGACAGCCTCAGAATAGAGGGATTACTGTGCCTAGACGGACAATCAACTGGCCGGATGGGGGGAACGGGGCTGGGCACAGCCCTACTTACAACTGAATCAACTGTGCCCTGTCTTCACCCAAAGGATTTGTCACCCCTGCATTGTTCATTCAGCCAGCTTGGAACCAGGGCTGGGGAAGCAAGACATTCCAAACACTTCAAAGGGAATTATTTTGAAAGCTCTCCTACGTTCAGTTAAGGCACCAGGTACAAAACTAGGATCCCCATACCCACTCCTCAGTTCACTTTCTGGACCTGCAGAAGGATTCTCAGAGGACTGCCTGCTGATGTGTCTTGCTCTGTACTTCATAGGACTGGTTTGCTTCATGGAGTTTGCCTTGAATCCTTAGGGCCCTGCCCTGCTGCTTGCGCCCTATTCCACTACTTGAACCTAGAACTTCCAAAGTGACTCCAAGGGGAACTCGGCTGGTCTTCCAATCAGAGCCTCAAGGACAGAAAAGGCTCCAACCATCTTGCACCCGCTTCTGGACCCAGCCTGAATTAATTCTAACCCCCACAAGTGGGGCCCCTGAAGTCCTGATCCTATGGTTGTGGTGTTACAGTTGCCCAGATATCTGCCCATCTATCTGCAAAAGGTGCATAACCGATGAGCCTCACTTCGAGGCTGCTCCCACTGCGTTCTTCTCTGCAGCAATAAATCCTGTTCAGTGGTCCTTCACCAAAGTGGTATTTGGCCTTGTGGAATCCCATCGGCTACAGCCTCCAGCCTCGTCCTGCTTGAGTTTTCTGACTTTCAAAAAAGAGACTAAGTCCAAAAGTAGAAATCTTTACTGGGATTTCATCTAGAGGGTCCTCGATGATGATGCCTCCTCCTCAGACACCACCTGCAGCCAGGCCCCACTGAACTTTACCTTCTTGGAATAGTTTTTCCTGAAATTTCTTCTAGTTCCAATGGTCAGCGCAGACCACTTTTTGATTCCGACCTGAACCCCATCATAGTCAGCCATATTTTTTCAACTTTGACCTGTCTCATATGACCAGATGTCTGCAGTTGACGCTTTAGGTGGTAGATTTTTCCTTAAACTTGAAAGATTCATAACTCCGGTTCCACTTATTGGATTTTTTCATTTTAGTGTCAAATAGTTTATTAAAATGTACTGTTTTATTTATAAATTGTGTGGGATTTTTCTTGTGCGTTCACTTTATTACTATTTGTGTGTTGCATAAATACTTTACACATTGCATCTAAATTAAGCCTGACTGGTTTTGTGCCAAGCTGCCAGAGGGTTCACTACAGGTTAAATTATTAATGTATGGCTGTTCGCCTAAGGAGGGTTAACACACATTTCAACCAACAACCCAATTTCTCACAATAGCCAACTAAACTAACTGTCATTTTTGAACTGTTTATCACTTCTTCCAACAGTGTTCTAGGTCTTCTCTGGTATAACTGTGTGCAAATTTGGGTTTCCCTCTGTCTTTTTGTCTTGATACATTATGATCATATATAACTCAAGGGTTCTAAAAGGAGTTTTTGCATCTTGTTTGTAATTATTTGAGCCTTGAAGACGTTGTCTTATGATGAAACAGATGTTGGATGCCAGTTGCTCTATACATATACACAACAAAGGTCCATGAGAAAGCCTTTTTGTAATAAAACGTCTGGAAAACGTGAACTGAAATGCCACAACTTTTTATATGTTGGACTGTACATCACATGTGCTTCGGTACCATTTGCTTTATTCTTGAAAAATGTGTTAGAATTGAATTTTGTAACTTGACCCACTATATTAAAATAAATATAAATGTTTTATTAAATATAAACATTTCTATTAATTAACTTTATCTGAATCCTGCAGTTAGGTTGGGAGTGGACACGAAGCACTCACCTACCCATCAAAAACGTTGCTACGTAACAGGGAAAAGAATGTGTAAACTAATTTCCCCTTTTTAAACCCTATTTTCTTATTACCTGGGTTCACTCATTATTAATACATAGGCCAGTATGCTTAGGCTGGGCCATTGAAGGCCAATTAGATAACATTAGAAGGGTTGTTGTCCTCACCTGCCTCGTGCCTTAAAACTATGTATTATTAAGTTTGCCTCTTCATCCATTCCATTCACAACCACTTCCTTTTAGAAGAAGAAGGTAACCACGGGGATGCAGTTTTACAGACTAAAGAAGCTTCATAAATGTTATCGGAGAATAAAGTATCCTCACAATGCGAATAAAAATAAAAATACCAAAACAATGTATCGCAGTGACCTGATTTAGATCTTGGGGGTAACAGTCTCATCCTTGTTCCTTTTACTAAAAGTCCATCTGCTGCGTGACAGTCCCCCTGTCGTATTTAGATGTTAGCGGTCCAATAAATGAAGGCCCACATTCAAACCACCATCTCTTCCGCGAAGCACCTCCCGCATCAATGGCGTGAGAGGGAAAACTGCATGCTGGAGAGACCCCAGTCACCCTTTCTGCTGTGCAGAATTGGATGTGCCTTACCACCAAGAAAAAAGTGATGAACCGACCACCATGTCTGAGTTGGTGGATTGAAGGGGGGTGAAAAGTCACCTTTCTTCCCCATTCTACCCCCCTGTTTGACTGGACAGGTTAATTAATTCATTCGGAAGACAAAAAGGTATTTCCATATGTTATGCATGCTCAGTGTCCCTGCACAGTATATGGCAGAGGCTACCCTGAAAGGGGCATTAGGGACCAGCATAATAACATCTGCCAGGGACCCATAAATTCTGGTTTGGGCCACCTTAGCGCTCCAAACAAGTAAAGGGTGGAGAGGCATCCCTCTTTCCCCACGGTGTGAAATGCACCAAGGTTGGTTTGAACCACCTATAAGGGGGTCATCCCTGCACATCGGCTGAGGGGGTCAAAGTTATAGGGCCAGGGATATCCTTGAAAATGGGTTATTCATGTAAGGAGCAGGGGCAGTGCACAATGATCATCAAAAGAAGGAAAGGAGAACATAGGAGGAAGATGTGGGTGTTACCTTCAAACAGTTGAAAAGGAGGTTGCAACACTTTCTTGCCCATTATTCCAGCAGTCTGTCAGGTGTTGGTGCGGTGCTGAACCCTACTCTACCACTGAGAGTGAAACTAGTTGGGGTCATTGCTGTGAATGGGGAAAAATGGGAAAAAGAAGACTCACCTCGGCCCTCTTGATGCTTGCTACATTGCCGGCAGAAGACTGCTGCATTGTGCAGCCACGCTACTGTTTGTGACAGGGGCAGACATCACGAGAGCCCTCCAGCTGCAAGCAGATTTCACCCACATCACACATATGGGTCTACCTGTGGCAAGGAAGTGTGTGAGACTCAGCCCTGCACACCTGACAAGGAGCAAGGACCTTAAACTGGAAGGTTATGGCAGGAGAGAAACCAGCACAGGAGCAGCATTTTGTGGCCGCGAGCAGGGGATTAAAGCCGGCAGAGGACTGCTGCATAGTGTAGCAATGCGACTCTGTGAAGCAGGGACAGTTCATCACTGGTCCCCTACAGTGGCAAGCAACAGCTGTACATATTGCACCTCTGTCTGTACTGGAGTGAGGGAAGGATGTATAGACCTGCCCACACGCTGAAGAGCAAGGGCACTGGATGGGGAAACTGGATCAGGAGCTGCAATGTTGAACCTGCGATTGATGATTAAACTGCAAGTACTGGGGCTGGCAGAAAACAGCAACACAGCTCTGCATGGTGAACCCAAACAACTTCAGTCTCTGCAGTTGATTCACCTTGCGTAGCTTGGAAAGCACACTAATTAACTGCTTTCTCCCAACACTCCCCAATCTACTGCATGTTCGAGAATTTTAAGCATGAAGCACAGGCAAAGCTTCTCTGAGGATTAACTATTCTATATCAACCAGAAGCTATACCTCAGAGGCAAGGTCCTGTACATATGGTGTCACAGGCCACTGTAATGCAACGGTTCAAGTTCCCCCAAAGATAGGAAAATGGTCTATGGCCAATTTTAAAATATACTAAGTAGGCCTGGGTGGAGTTCACGGAGTCCGACTCTGCAGAATTCTGCGGAGATGAAAAAAACTCAGTGGAATTCAGCAGAAGCAGAGTTCCGTGACCCGCGGAGTACTGAATGCGCCCAATCTCGGAAGCGCCAAGCAGGGTCAGGCCTGGTCAGGCCAGGGCGGTAGGCAGTGAAAGCTGCAGTTTCAGGCCTCTTGTGCTCCCGCCTGTCCTGTGTGCACTCCACACGGGGCAGGCTGGTGCACAAGAGACCCTGAAACAGCAGCTTTCTTTTACTGCCTACATCCCTGGCTTAGGTTCAGGCCAGAGCTGTAGACAGCAAAAGCTGCCAAGTCTTTTGTGCACCAGCCTGCCCCATGTGCAGTGCACACAGGACAGGCCAGTACACAAGAGGCCTGAAAGAGCAGCTTTCACTGCCTATGGCCCTGGCCTGAAGTCAGGCCAGGGTTGTAGGCAGCAAAAGTTGCTGTTTCAGTCGTTTTTTTGTGCACCAGTGTGCACAAACAATGACAAAAGAGATGAGGACTTACCTGGGGGTCCACCTCTCCTCGTCGTCTGATGGTGACAAGAGACTCCCTACAGCGGCTGCCTCCCTCTGAGCTCCAATGCTCACTACAGCCCAGTTATGGGCTTCACAGAGCAGCGCAGACTACTGGGCTGCAGCATGCACCAGGTGAGCTCCGCTCCGCTGGTGGTTGCTAGCAGAGTTTTTGGACTTCTCTGTGCTCCAATTACCAAAATCTCCATTAGCTCTGCCAGTGGAGCGGATCTCCCAGCACACCCCTGATACTATGATGATTTTAGAAAAAAGCAAACAGTGAACCCACAAAGGCTGAAAAGACTGTGGACAGCTCATCACAAGCGATGCAACCCACTCACCATCCCCACACACCTTTTTCACAGGCTATGCACTAGCCAGGAGAAAGAGCCCGGGAGAACCACAAGGCGATGTGACCTAGCCCGGCAGTGCAGACAATGAGAAGGGAGAACCAAGGGGCAAGTGAACAGTCAAACAAGGTGGATAAGTTGTTGCATATGCTGTGAGGGGTGTCGGTTAAATTCTGTAAGGATTGCCTGTGCCGCTAGCTGGGTAATGACCCAGGTGAGGGTTCCAGCAGCCAGCAAGACAGAGGGTCATCAAGTGGCATTGGTGACTCCAAGTACACAAACATTGAACCAGAGGTGATGCAAAGACTCAGGAAATTCCAGAGAACCGCAACCAAGGCAGCAAAGAAAGTAGTTGCTAGAAATGGTCTCGGGCACACAGACTCGCCTCCTGCAGCCATCCAGGCTATGGCAGGATCCAGCATGAAGGCTAGCAGCAAGGTGGCAAGTGGTGAGCATATCAGTGCAATTGTGCATGAACGTTTGAAATCATTTGCACCCTTGTTGTTTAAAGGTATGGCACAAATCCAGGGCATAGCAGGAGTGCTTGCTCAGGAAGGAGGTGTGTCTGGGCCACGGTACACATATATGGGTCATACTCAGGGGCAGCACTTCCTTCCAGTGGGGAAACACTGGGCAGGGTCTTCTAATTGGGGAGGCATTGAGACAGGGGCAAGGCACGCTGGTCCCAGTGCAAATCAATGGTGGGAAACTCATATTAGCCACAGCAGCATGGGGCAGTGTGCAGGGGAACAGCTCATCAAGGGCATAAAAACAGCCTTATTGGGGCAAGCTCTAGTGGCCTGTACAAGACCCTCACCAGGGCAGCCATCGATGATCAAAAGAGCTACAGGCTTGACAAGCCTCATCCCATTGGCAGTGAAGTAAAGAGTTTGGCAGAAGGAGTTTATTGACATTTTTACACCGCTGGAAACACAGTTAGAAGGCTTAAACCTGGCATTGTGCAACAAGAAAGAGGAAGGCAGGAGAGAGAGAAAAAAGGTGAGGAAGGTAAGAATGTTTGATAACTGGCTCGATACATTCAGGATGATGGAATGCATCATTGTCTAAAAGATCCCTCACTGCACAGCAGACCTCTGGCTCTGAGGTCAAAATACACAAGGCACAGTAGCAATTCCTAGGGGGCGCATGGTTGGATTATGACAAGGGCTTAAGATTGAAAATGCAGACACATCATGAAAAGGAATGGATTGAAGAGCATGTGTCTGGGTTAATTCACAAAATGATGTCATTCTACAAGCTCAAGTAAAAGCTGGAAAGCACTGACAGACAGGGGGCTAGCATCAATTTGCTGAAACTATGACTCAACCAAGTGCACATGGGGAGTGCCATGCAAATTTAGGCACACTTGCACATCATGCTGGGGGGCCCCGTCCTCTGGGTGCAGGTCCAGCAAGCATCATGGTGACACAAGAGAGAGAAGCACTAGCAGGGGCAAGAGTGTTGGGGGGGACTACTAGGTAGGAGGAAGTGTCCACCTAGTCAGATCCCAGATTAACATGCACCAGCTCAGGAGGCTAGCCAATGGGTACCATAACAGAAAAGACGCTGCCTTACTGGTGAAGGTTTTGATGAGGGTTTTAAAATTTTCATTTGAAGGTACCATATCCATGGGCAGGGTGAGGAATCGGAAATCCACACAGGAACAACCAGGGATAGTGCAGAAGAAGATCAAAGAAGAGCTAGACCTTCACCCCTCCATTCCCCATGGAGTTGGTGATCTCACTCCTGGGGTGGTGCCCAAAAAGAAGGCTGGGCAGTTCATACTTATTCGCTATCTTTCTTTTCCAGACAGAGTATCAGTGAACAGTGAGATCAGCCTAGAGGCATGTTCAGTGGGGTACTCTACTGTGGAAGATTTGGTAAGGGCAACAGTTAAAGGTACCTCATGGCAAAAGCCGATATAGAATCCACTTTACTACTTCCCCCAGTACAACCAGATAGCTTTCACCTGCTAGGCTTCCAGTGCATGGGTGAAACATACCTCGACCAACCAATGCAAATTGCTACTCGGTATCCTGGGCGTTATTTGAGCATTTTAACATGTTTTTGGAATGGGCCCTGCACAATCAACACATGCAGGGTGGCAAGCTGAACTACTTAGATGACTTCCTGTTCATAGTGCGGGCAAGGAAAGAGGAGTGCAAGTACACTCTGAGGTATTTCCAAGACCTAGCCAAAGATCTGAGCATGCCACTGGCAACAGAAAAGATAGTGGGCCTAGCAACAAAACTAGTGTTCCTCAGGATAGAACTTGACTCAGTGGCGGCGGGGACATCCAGGTTACCACAGGACAAGGTACTTGAGATAAAGGAAGCGATAAGCATAATGTGCAGCAAAGAGAAGGATACACTCCGCAAGCTGCAAAAGCCGACTGGCAAACTAAGCTTTGCGGCCAGGGTCAAACCAGCAGGGCGGGTTTTTGCATGATTCCTGGCCAGGCTGACTGCAGGTTTGTGGGAAAAGCCTCATCACTTCAGGCTAGGGGCAGGGGTGAAGGGGGACTTGGTCATGTGGGACGCAATTCTGGCTGAATTTAATGGACTTCTGCATGGTTTTTGGGGAGACCATAGCACGGAAACGGCATTGATTTCCACCTCAGATATGATCCTGAGAAGAGGTGACGGGTCGTTTTTTGTTTTACTAGATCTTTCAGCAGCTTTTGACACCATTTCTCACTCTATTCTATGTAACAGGCTTGCCCAAGTTGGAGTAAGAGGGAAGGCCTTGCAGATCCTTAGTTTTTTTTGTCGGACCGAACCACAACGGTAGCATGCGGGGATTATAAGGCCTCTCCTTTCCAACTACCATGCGGCGTCCCGCAGGGTTCCTCCCTTAGTCCGACACTTTTTAATCTTTATATGTCGCCATTAGCTAATCTGGTGCGCTCATTTGGGGCTCAGATCGTCTCGTATGCAGATGATACTCAGCTGATTGTGCCTATTTCACATAATATGAAGGACTCAAAGGAAATTTTTCACTGCTGTATGACAGCTATTAATAAATGGATGACCTGCAACTGGTTGAAACTTAATGGGGACAAAACAGTGATCATGTACTTGGGGGGTAAAGAGTCCCCTTGGGATAATAACTGGTGGCCACCCGTGTGCGGGGGCTGCCCTTCACCGGTATCAGCCGCCAAAAATTTGGGTATTATGTTTGACGATTTAGTGTCTTTTAAACCACAGATCAATCAGCTGGTTAAGGTTTGTTTTGGACACTAAAAACTCTCAAGAAAATTCTTCACCTTCTGGAGGAAGACCTTAGACGCCCGGTGGTTTTGGCCACCTCTAGACTAGATTACTGTAATTCTTTACTGCTTAATGCTAATAAGTCCTCTCTCGATAAATTACAGTCTATCTAGAATACAGCGGCCCACCTAACTTTAAATATGCCCCATTTTGCCTCTGCTAATAGGTGTGTGGCATCCCTCCATTGGCTCCCAATCAGGAAGAGAATTATGTTTCAGACATTTTGCCTTACGCATAAAGCACTTCAGTCATTAGGATGTGACTATTTAAAAACTATTTTTTCCTTTTATCAACCTCCGAGACTTCTGAGATCAGCTTCTAGATTTATGATCAAGGTCCCACGCTGCAAAAAAGCGAGATGGGGAGATCGCGCTTTTTCGGTGCAAGCATCCAGACTCTGGAATGGTTTGCCGCTTCCGTTGCGACAAATACGGAATCATTTGGCCTTCAGGAAGTGCCTGAAATCCTGGCTCTTCGCAAACTAATTAGCAGTTTCTTTCTGTATTCACCTTTTCTGCATCTAAGGTTTGCATAGCGCTTCGATGCTCCCGCCGGAATGCGCTTTATAAATAATTCAATACAATTCAATACAATACAATACTTCTAATATGGAGAGAAGGAGGGGTGGCAGCCAGACCGATAGCCTTCTTTAGAGACGCAGTGGGCAGCTGAGGATTTGGGGCAATACTAGAAAGAGAATGGTGAACAGGGCAGTGGCCCAGGAGATGGAAGGATTTAGGCATTACCAGGAACATCACCTTTCTTCAACTGTTCCCCATAGTGGTGGCCCTGACAGTGTGAAAAGGTGGGCTGAGGGACATGAAGCTTACACTTTGTTCAAACAATCAAGGGGTGGTTCAGACAATAAACAATGGTACAGCGAGGTGCCCAGACATATTAAGGCTGATGAGGTTCATGGTAAAGCTACAGATAGAGAGAAACCTCCACATAAAGGGCAAGGACCATCCCCAGGGTGGGGAATTCACTAGCAGATGCACTCTCTCATTCACAGATGTGTAAATCCAGGAAGCTAGTGCCAGAAGCAGAGCAGAGGATCACCCCTTTCTTGGAGAATTTGTGGGAACTTGAAAGACAGACTCCTCAGTTCTAATTGTGCAGGCACTAATGCCGGGCACATCAAGACGTTATAAAAAATATGTGAGCACTGTGATGCAAGTAGGGGGCTGTGGTGACTGGGGGACACGGAAGCTACAGTAAGGGTGGTGGAACACGTAATTGAGTGGGCAGAATTACAAAACAAACAAAATCTTGGGTGCAGGCACACCTAATGGCAGTGGCCCTCTTCTCAAAACTAAACATAGGAAAGGACCTCATGGCCTCATACCAGGGCAGCCATGCAGGGCTAGAAACAACTGGAAGGGAAGTAATAGGATTCAAGGCGGCCCATAGATTTCAAGAAACTGACCCAAGTGTTGGATGCACTTGAAGGGGTGGCATTTGGCCCTTTCAAAGTTTCCCTGTTCAAAGTCGCTTTCTCAACAGAATTTTGGGGCATTCAGTGTGAGTGAACTTTTGGGCCCCAACAAAAAAGGATGTGGGCACAGCATGCCTACAAGCAGATGTCAAGCCAGATGTGTCAAGGGTGAAGCTGATACTGAGCACATCTAAAACAGACCAGTCGGGCAATGGGTGTTGGATACAGCTATGTCGTGTAGAGGACCCCAGATACTGCCCAGTTTGCTGCTTGTACACTTACAGGTCAGTGCGACCTGCAGGAAGACCTACTAAGCAAATTTCAGTTCTCAGCAGTCATGCGCAAGGCCCTGGGACAGGCACATCTCTCACCCACTGCATATAGGTCCCACTTTTTAAGAATATGAATGGCTACAACAGCTGCACACCATGGGATGCCAGACACTGGAATCGAAGCAGTGAGCAGATGGCGCTCCAATGCGTATAGAACATACGTGAGGCCTCAGCTGATGGGACACACAAAGGACTGTGTCACAGGACAAACTGACTGATGTACTTGTTGCCTTGACAGGGGCCTGGGATGGTCTGGGTGGTCGGATACTCATTCAATTGCAGAATGCAGTCATGGTGGACCCATGGTGGCAGCAGGCAGGCAACCCAGAGGACACAAGCATTAGGTGGTGGGTTTATCCGGGGATGAGATGGTGGCAACTATTGACGACCTTAGTCAATCGACAGGCAATAGCCTCCAAGTCCCCTGATGTCTTGATAATACACCTGGGTGGCAGCGACCTTGCCAAGATGGGAAGGAAGGACCTCCTCCATGGCATCTGGCTGGGATTAACAGAGGTGGCAAGGTCTTATGGCAGCACCGCCATCATATGGTCTGACATTATCCCCAGGCTATCATGGCGAGGGGCCTTGTTAAATGGCGTAGCGGATAACTCCAGAAGCAAATTAAATATGTCAGTCAGCAAGCTCTGCTAGGCTAACAACTTTAAGAAGAGCATCAGACATGGCCTGATCATCCCATGATGCCCAAAATAATACAGAGCAGATGGGTGCACCTGTCGGAGGAAGAAATGAAAGTGTTCTGGGCTAACCTATCAACAGCAATGACTTTGGCAGGCTGCAGCTAAATTAAAAAGGCAGCAAATCCCATAAGGCGAAATGGGGAGCCACCTGGAGACATGAGCCACAAAAGTGTTGTGGGATACAAAGGGATACATTTGTTGATAAAGGAGGCAGCATAACAACTACCTTAAACTTAACCATGCTGTAGACCTGACTCTAACCCTTAAAACAAACCTAACCACAAACCAACTGCTTGAACAAACCCTTAATTGCTTATTTGTTTTGTAAAACAACATACAATATGTTCCAATCTTTAAAAATGATTCTTCTTCTATTACTCAAAATTTTTAAAATGAAAATGACTGGTTTTTGTCATGCTTTCACCATTTCAGTTTTATACATTTGCTCCCTTTCATTTTATCTGGTGTCTATACTACTTCACCACAACACTCCAACATTTCATGCCAACCAGTTGTCTAAGTTATTTGCTGGACTTTCATAATTAGACGTTCAATACAATGTACAGAGGACTAGAATTATGGTGGTGAAGTTTTGAGAAAGCCACAATCCTCACAATTAACAAAATTTTCATAGGATAATTATTCCATTAAAAATATAGATTTTATAGGGCTTTATGGCAGGCAAATCCTGCTTTTCTACCTGCTGCTGCTAACTTTGTAAAGCTAGCTACCTTAGCAAAGCTGATAACAAAGGCTGGAAAAATTACCTGCAATAATTTTGTATACCTCTATCTGAAACACTGATTCTGCAGCTGTTTCATACTGCATTCCTGACCAGTTAACTTTGAGAACACTGCAAATACTTAATGTTAGAAATGTGGCCTCTAGTTGGCAAGGTATGCCCCCTATCCAAGTAGAGACCACAATCCTAGATAGGGTAAGTCACAACACAACCTAAATTATCCTGTGCTTACCCTCTGGTAGCTTGGCACAGAGCAAGCAGTTGTGTAATAACTCATAGAGTAACATAGTGAAAACACCACAAAAAGTATTCCTCACCAGTTTAACAAAATAGATATTTATATGAAAACAATAAGAATAAAATGACAAAAATCCAATATGCACAAGTCAAGATATCAATTTTAAAGATTTAGATGGGTCTTAATCCATAAGAATCAGTGGTTGTGTCTTTTTAACACACAGTACCTGAGATGCTTAAAAAATAACTACACAGAGAGCTGCAGAGGAGATGATGCGTTGGAAAATAAAGTGATGCATCAATTTTTCCGGTGCGGCAGAGGTAATGCATCAAATCTTTTCTCAAGGGCAAGGTGATGTGTCAATTTCAGAGTGTGCAGCCTTGGCTCCTTACTACGGTTTGGGGATATTTTTACCCCCAGGGCTGATGCGTGGAAAATCCAAGATGCTCTGTGAGGGTGAAACAGGTGCTGCTTGATCCGGTAGGTGATACAGTGATTTTTTTAGCCAGAAGACAGGGGCTGCGTAGAATTTTGCAGGTTTGCATTGATTTTCCGACACAGTAGATTTTCTCTGTGGTGATGTCTTTGACGGCCCTCACAGGAGGCAAGCTTAGGCCAAGCCCTAGGAGATCACCTGTGGGAGAAGGCAGAGTTCTTCCAGCAGAGTCAGGGAGCAGCAGGCAGCATGACACCAAGCAGAGGAGCAGTCTTCCCAGAAAAGTAGTCCAGATGAGTCCTTTGGGCAGCACAGCAGTCCTTCTGACAGTGTCCAATTGTAAGTCCAAAACTGTCCTGTGTTTATGGCTGTCTGGGTGGAATGCGCAAGAGGAGTTGTCAACCAGCACAGACCAGACAGAGATTGGAGACAAACTGTAAGACACAGAGCGCAGTAAGTGTAGAGAAATGCCTACATTCTTATAGAGGTATTTCTAAAATAGTAATATTAAACCCAACTTCACCAGTAAGCAGGATTTCTCACTACCATTCTAACCATATCAAACATGACAGTGCAACTCCTTTCAGATCAGATCTGAAATTACCATGTAAAAGTATGTAAGGGAATTTCCAATGCTGGCCTATGAGAAGAGCAGGCTTCACATTAGTGAACAATGACTGTGGGAGTTTATCGCTACCAGGACATGGCAAACTTATAAGTACTTGTCCTCCCTTTTACTTGCATAGCACCCTACCCTGTGGGCTACCTAAGGCCTATCTTTGGGATGACTTATACTTAAGAAAAGGGGAGTATGAGGCTTGGCAAACTGTTTTAAATGCAAAGTCGAAGTGGCAGTGAAACTACACGCACAGGCCTTGCAATGGCAGGCCTGAGACATGGTTAAAGGGCTACTTATGTGGGTGGCACAATCAGTGTTGCAGGCCCACCATTATCATTTATTTTACAGGCTCTGGGCACATATAGTGCACTTTACTAGGGACTTATAGCTACATTAAGTATGCCAATTGAGTGGGAGACAATGTTATAATGTTTATGGGAGAGAGCATGAGCACTTTAGCACTGGTCAGCAGTAGTAAAGTGTGCATAGTCCTAGAACCAGCAAAAACAAGATCAGGAAAATAGAGGGAGGCAGGCAAAAAGTTGGGGGAAAACCAACCTAAGGCTGTCGAGTCTAACACTGAAGATCGTTCTCATCTGCACTTTTTTTTTTTAACATTTTGCAGTTTTATATAGCACGAACCAGGTCAGAGGGCACTAAAATGCTTTACATGAGCATCAGAATGTACTACACATTTTTTAGGAACAGGAAGGTTACGTGATTTGCCCTGAACAGCAGGATTTGCAGTCAGTACCAGGATTCTGAACTGTGTCCCCAGTTCCAAACCAGGTTCTGCACTTCCAAACCTGGCTATGCAGTTACAAACCTGGTTCTTTAGACCCAAATTCGGAGCTCTAGCTGCTTGGCTACATCTCATCTATATGATCTAAGCTCTGCAAATATATCCTTCACTATTGATCCTGTTGGTAACATCATTTGTTTATCCCTCCTCCTTTCCTTCGACATTCGCACTGTACAGAACCAGTCCTCTACTTGCTAGCTTGAGGTAAAAACACAAAATACCTAAAGATTTTATCTAGATGAAGAGTTAGATTTCAACAACATATACTGGTAATGTGTGCGAAGGATGCCTAAGCCATTTGAATACACGCAGATGGTGCGGTGGGTCAAGTGCTGAAAGCAGAATGTCATTAAACAAATAATTAAGAACCTTTTTAAAGTTTTAAAGGTAGGCTGTGGCTACACTTACTGAGATGACAGTAAAGTTTGTTTAAAAAATTATATAAAAAAACACTGTGTAGGTGACACGATCATTACAAATGTGCAGAATCAGTTGTGGTGACGCACGATTTTGTAGTTTGAGTAAATAAAATTAAGGTAGCTGTATAATACCAACATACAAGTGCAGTGGTTTATGCCAAATACCAGGCCAAGCCATCAACTATCTCTTTTCTCAACCCTCTCTACATATGGTCAAAGTCCATGTTCAGTGAGCTATGTCTACATGTGGTTTAGTGGGGTATCTGACCAAAGGCTAGCCCTGTTTCCAAACCCAAAGGCATGGGTGACAAAGCTTGGCCCAGATTCTTAACAAAAGTCCTGGCCTTTCACCCATCCTCGCTGGTGCCTTACCAAAAGCCTTGTGCAGTGGGTTAAATGTATTTGGGGGTTAAGCGCAGGTCTGTGCCAGTGTTTAGCATCAGCACAGATTTAGAGAAAACACCGACTCTATTAAGACAGTTCACCACATGGTGCTGTTTGTCTGTCTTTTGTTTTAGGACAAGCAAAGTGTTTCATGGTGAAACATATACTTAAGAACATAATGTACTGGTGCGCCTAGTCCATTCTTACAACTTTAGGTGGCTTAGAATAGTGCAAAAGGTTGCACTTGTGTCAGATGTATAGTTAGTAAAACGCACTGGAAATGACATTTGGTAGACCTAGTTGGGGCAGTGGATGGTGTGAGCCCCAGTGGGTTATGGGAAATAAGTCGGGTCCTGGCAATTACTTTTTTTTTTTTTTTTTTACAAATTTACCACTAGTGCATGTCTTGGGCAAGCATTCCACCTCCCCCCCCCAAAAAAAAAAAAAAAAAAAACCTTATTCGCAAGGCCAGTGCAAGTTATTGTTTATTTCCAAAAAATAGAAATTCCTTTGTAATTGTTTCGTTTTTGCAGTGTATTCTATTGTCACAGTAACTGTATGTGTTTTTAAAGATAGATAGATAGATAGATGTGTTGTTCATTGTAACTTATAAATCATTATATTAGAAGGCTATTAATCGTCGTACTAACACACTAGAATCACACAACTCAGGTCACAATGTTCCATCAAAGCAGTCAGAACTGATGCAGCACTCCAGCTCTGGATTCTAGTGCTACCGACCAATAGTCCATCAAAATTCAATCTTTAGATTTTTTCACATATAACTACGTATAATGATGCACACTGCACACACGTATGCAGTTTTAAAATTTAATCCACGTATTTGCATTTCACTAATGGTCAATTGAAAAGGTTACATTGATATGTTGTTGGACTAAGCATAGTACTCATTCTGCCTCCAGTATGGCTTCATAGCGCTGCCTGAGACAAATGCATATCATTACAACGTTTCCATCTCATAATACCGTCTAATAAAAGAACGTGATTGAAGTTTAGGAGAAACATTCGACCCACGTATATCTGTAATATGCCTTTTACTTAACAGTAATGCAATAATCCCATGGTATAAATTCATTGATGCATTGTTTAGAACGGCATATTTGAGGCGACGAGTTTACCGATTCTCAAGGGCTGCGCTCTTTTCTGTTCGTTCCCTTGAGGAACCCTCTGCCTCTTGCCTACCGTGCCTGTGAGGCGGGAAGGGAAGACTCATCATCTAAGTAATTAACACAAGTGCTGTCATCAGTGCAGGTGCAGATCCCACCTGAGCCAGGTGGAGGTCGTTCTGCCTCATTCGTGCTTGGGTGACACGGATCAGCGCTTCCATACTTTCCATGCTCGGCTGGCTATCCATCACTGAACTGTATCATGCACCTGGAAGAGTGAAACATGTCCCCTGTCAGGCCCAAGGATGCCAGCTGGGAAGGTCACGCCGCACCAGAACAAATACCGCCGAGTGGAAACTCACCAGCTGCTCCAGTCGGTCTCAAAAGAAAGGCAGGCCAAGGAGCAATTTGGAGCTCAGGAGCCTGTTTCACGGAGCTGTGATCTCTACTGATGGCAATACATTCTGATTTTCAAGTAAAGTTGAACGTGAGGTTCATTTGCGCTCCTCGGCTGCTCCCTCTTTCACTCTGAGGGGCAGATTTATGGAAAGTGGCGCTGCACTCTTTCCCTGCGCCCCTGAGCACCCCCCTATACCCACCATGTGTGCGCTGGATTTAAAATATGGCGCACCATGGCGCAGTGTAGGGGGCAATAGCGTCATTGTTCATGACCCTATAGATGTACTGTGCAGGAGTAGTGCCAAAATATTGGTGGTATTCCTGCAGAGTACATGCTCAAAAGTGCAGTAAAAAATTGTTTTTTCCAGCTCCCCTAATGGGAGAACGCCCCCTTTGCATACATTATGCCTGGAGCAGGCAGAACATAGCGCAAAGGGGTACAGCAGCGCCACCCTGTAAATACAGTGCAGGTGTTTTGGCCTCATTGGCCCACATTAAAATAAACAATAATGACTTTAATGTGGCACAAAGTGACACTAAGGCATTATAAATATGCCCCCATGTGCGCCCTGAGGCAACAGTGTTTCAGCAGTGTGTTAATTTCAGATCTATAGTACAGATTTTCAGTTTCCCTGCAGATATCCTACGACCCAAAAGATTTTGGGATTCGATACAAAATCAGGGCATTTTTCGAACACTTTGTATTTGCGATTCAATGGGTTAATGCTTCTACTTGAATGTCAAGGCTACATATCTGGTGGGACCACCCAGCCTTTCCTCCTTCCGAGGTCGATTAAATGAGTAACATTGTATTGGGTAGCATTAAACATCTTATCTGTCAATACTGCAGAGAGACACATCACGAGTAAATATTTGCTCTACAAATATGCTGTAGGAGAATATTGGTTGCAAGCGTGCAGATAAAGTCACAGTAGTAAATTTCATGCAAAGGGTTAAAAAAGGCACAACAATGTATTGTTATCCTGATCCGTTTGGGAACACCCAAAAACTGTGATCTAATAACTGAGGTTTCACTCCCTCACAACTGTTAAAGTCTTTGGGGCACCACAGGAAACCCATTTAGCTCTTTGACTAATTAATGCTTCCATTTGCCCCACTCTGCCTATATAAGGTAGCACCACAACGTTCCAGTCATATACTATTGGCACACATTGATAAACTGATCAGGTCACACAAAGTGTGTTCATGCCTCTTATATACAATTGTAGATGTGCTCAGTTTTATATCTGAAAGATAAATATGCTACTTTTTGGATACAGAACATAGCTGGTAGGTATAAGTCTGACAAGTGGCACATCCCAGTGCTATAGACAGCTTATTACCTTGATTCAGAAATAGAACAACTTCGGAATTGTCTCAGGTGAACCACTGTCCATGAAAGCCCTGGAAAGATGATGACAAATGTTAAAGGCTCGCTGTTTAAATCTGGTGTGACCTATAGGCTACAAATCTGAATCCAGACAATACCAACAGAGCTTCCAACCTTTTGAGGACAGTGAGTAGAGTACCCTTATTTTGGACATTTGTTAGACCTCGTATTGAAAATGTGCAACATGGAGCACCAAATAAAATATTATTATTAATACCTTACTTTAGAAAAATTAGCACCTGATGTGGTTGAATGTCATACTTGCAACAAGTGGGTCAGTAACTAATTGTAGGACAAGTTTGGCTTGCACAGTATTTACTTGAAAATGTAAAAGGTGAGGGGCGTGGCTTACACACAATTCATGATGGTGGAGCTGGTCTCCTTCTTCAAGCCTCATTACAGCGGCGCAGTGCTCTTCAAAACATGCCTTCACTCCTCTCCCTGTGTCCCCGAATGCAGAGGTCTTGCTTCTTCGTTCCATTACAGTGGCTTTAGTGTCCCGGAGCCATAACTGTGATTCACAGTAAAAGCCATTTTGTGTAGCGCTCCCTCCGGGTTTTACTCCTCTCTTCAAAACCAATGATAAAATAACTTTTGTGCCAATATATTTTGGGGCATACTTGCCAGACCTGCTCTAAATATTTAATAAAACAGTCTTGAGACTGTCTTTACATTTTATACATCTCTCTTGTTCCTGGAAGATGCAGCCGTGATTTATTCAAATAAAGTGCACAACAGCTTTTCAGTCAGCATGTTACCTGCTTTTTATTCTTCACTTTCCTTGACATTGTTGCTCTTGCTGCAACTTCGTTTTTGGCATTTACCCTTACAATCACTTCAAGGAATGACATGTATCATGAAGTTTGGCCTGTGAAACTTTTTTATTCTGGCTGCAGTTTATTAATAACCTAGTGGCAAAGTATACTTTCTCAGCTCCTCTCTCATGTTTTTTTGTTTTTCCTCAAGACCTTATTTATTGGACGTAAATGCTATGGAGAATCTTCTTTGAACATTTGATGGTGCCTTCTCATTCTACCTAGTTCAACTACATAGTTACGACTGTACATCACTTCAAGACTGGTTTTACAGATTATTACTGTCCATTTCCTGCTTCCAGACTAAGCTTAAATAGATATTTCTTTATACGGGCAGAACAAAACTCCTTAAATCTACTCCTAGTCCCACTGTACGCTATGACAAGATGGCCAGTGACCTACTTGCATCTGGGAAGACTACATCTTCTGCACAAAACCTAAGAGAGTGAAAAGTAATCCTCCCTCACCAATTATACCATTTTATAATCCAATTCTAAACACCATCCTTAATGAGGTCAGGGGCTTAAATCCTTTTCTGTTGCTACTAATGAAAAGTTTAAAAAAGATGAGGATTGTCGGATCATTAAGGAGGGTAAACTGGTCAAAATGGAGTAGTGTGTTTTATTATTAAAGTAAAACGTGCCAATAATTGTAACCCAAACATCATTATAGCAGGTGACTTTAACCAATAGTTGAACCCCTTTATGGATAGGAAAACGAAATGCAAAATGAATCATGACAAATCTCATAAGGCATTCCAATCAGCCATCACATCTCAACCATTATTTGATATGTGAAAAAATTGCAATCCTGATAAATGTGAATTTACTTTTTTTTCTCCAATGTTCATCATACAATGTCCAGAATTTATTATGCTTTGCTTACAAACTCCTTGTTTCCTTCTTTATAATCATCAGAAATAGATTCAATTTTTATTTCCACTCATGCACAAATATTGTCCTCTTTTGATTTTTATCTTACTAACTCCAAACCTGGTCGATAGAGATTTAATAATTCCCTATTATGTGATAAAAATGTTATTACTGAAGCTACTGCTTTTATTTGGGAATTTATTTATTATAAAAACCTACCTATTGATACATCCATTTGAGAAGCTTTCAAAATGTAATTTGAACTTTCACTATAGTTTATTCTGCAAAGAAGAAAAGGTTAAATTCTCAATTTGCCACTTTGCTGTTAAATGTGCCATAAAAAATGGTGCCAGGAAATCTCATAGATTTCCTTTAACCATTTTTCAGGCGCCCACAGGCTTAATGTAGCACAAAGGGTTGCAGAGTTACAGCGCGGGGATTTCGGCCTCGTTGGGCCACATTAACATAAAGAATAATGACATTAATGTGTCAGAAGGTGGCACTAGGGCATTATAAATATGCCCCTAACTCCTTCCTTTCAACATTTTTGCCCCTACATTACAAGAACTTTTTCACTCCTTTCTTTTGACCTCAAATGCTAGTGGCTCTTTTTTTGAAGCCTTGATTGTTATTATCCCCAAGCCAGATAAAGACCCCATCTTTTGCAAAAAAATGTCGACCCATTTCATACATCAATTATGATTACAAAATATTTGCCAAAATCCTAGTATCATGCCTAGAAACTATTGTACCCCTTCTTGTGAAAACTGATCAACCTGGCTTCAGTAAGGGCAGACTTGTTGCAGACAATGCCAGGATGTTTTCTAACACTCTTGCGTTGCCTAGAAAAAGCAGTAATCCTCTTGCGAACCTACCTCTAGATGTTGAAAAAGCATTCAACCCCATTAATAGGCAATTCAAGTTCACCACTCTTCAGTGGTTTGGCTTTGCCCCAAAATGTGTTTTATTCATAAAACTAATATACTCCAACCCTTGTACCAGTGTTTTTGTCAATGTTCGTTGTTCTCCTTATTTTACTTTACATAGAGGCACTAGACAAGGGTACCCCCTTTCCCATTTTACATTATGTTGTTTGTTTACAGCCAATCCATGAATGTATGCCTATGCAAATGATGTTCTCATCTACATGTTCAACCCATTGACTGCCCTGGACCCTTTCACACAAGGCATCACTTTATAGTCCAGTATCTCTGGATATAAGTTACATTTTTCCGAAACTGAAATTTTACAATTGAACTCCTTTTGTTATCAATATATGTTTGCCAACACTAATTTTACATATTGTCCTTCCAAAATGTAAAACCTTGGTGTTTATTTTTCTCCCACTATCTCCAATACACTCAGGCCCTCATTAAGACTTTGTCAGTTTCCGGGCAAAACCGCCATGCAGAATATCGCCATCATACCATCAGTGCTGGCTGTACAGTGACTGCCGCATTATGAGTCACAAAGTGAAAAACGCCCAAATACAGCCAAAATTGCAACACCGCTAGGATGACCGATGGCGAAAGAATGACTGTCCAACCACCAGCCTGCCAACCCGACACCATTCTGTCTGCCCTATCAGGTGTCAGTTCCCTGCCCAGCGGTCCATGCAGGGTGGAACACGATTGGCGGTGTGCACCGCCGCAGTTCCAAAAGGTTCCCAACGGAACTGCCAATAGTAGGAAACACCATATTGGACAGTTTGAATACCCCACACCTGAGACACAAACACACACCTGATCACGACACTATAAAACCCCCCCACACACACCCAAAATCCCTTGCGAATCCTACGAACAGCACACATAATGACAACCTATTCACACAGATCACATACACCACAGGCATTTCCACACGGCACACTCAGCTCACACCACACAACTGCACGTTTTGCACTAGACGCACATCACACTAACACACCAACACCACAACCCACCTGTAACCACATCCAAACACACCCACCCCACCATCATGGCACATCAAAATGGCCCACATTTCATTGACAATGAGTTGAGGGTCATGGTAGATGAAATCATCAGGGTAGAGCCACACCTTTTCGGAGCTCAGGTCCAGCTAACATCGATAGCAAGGAAAACAGAGTTATGGCAGAGGATTGTTGACAGGGTCAACTCAGTGGGAACGCATCCACACACAAGGGAGAACATCAGGAGAGGCAGAATGACCTATGGGGAAGGTGTGTTCCATGTTGTCCAGGCACCAGATTGCCCTGAACAAAACTGGCGTGGGCCCCACCTCCACCCCTTGAGTTAACATCCTGGGAGGAGGTCTTGGACATTATGCATTCTGAGGGCCTGACTGGAATCATCGGAGTGCTCAACTCTGGTAAGTCAACAACAGCCCAAGGCATCAGCCACTCCTGGCCAGCATGCATCCCCACCACCCATCACTCCCCAATCCACCCCATTCCACACTTCTGCACCCCCAAGGCACCCCATACCCCTCCCCTGCATGCCACACCACCCCACTGCCACCATACCCACACATTCACCCCATAATGCACGTGTCACAATGCTAAGCACCTCGACTTCCACAATGCAAAACTCCCTACACATCAGAGGATCACAGGCCCACTTCACAGTGTCTGAAAAACCATACCACACGGCAAACCAACTGGCAGCCTCAACTGCGGTCCAACACATGGCAATGACAGCAATGTCATTCATTATCCTAAACCCTCAATGGTACATGGAACGATGGCACAATCCGCATCCCCCAAACAATGTCTGCATTATTGTAGCTGTCATTGCCATCACTGGGAAGCAAGTCAGGCAACACCATGCCTCACATGATGTGGCCAACAAAGACATCTACAAAATGGTACTCACTGCCTTTCCATCCACAGGTCCTGCCAGCAGATGCCAGGGTCAGACAGCCCTCCCCAGGATGAAGGCCCCAGTAGATGTCTGGACAGTGACGATTTACCTGGCCCAACAGGGATAACTGGTCATTCCATACCCAGCAGCCCCACCCTGGACACACCAGACTCTCTCTCCCTTGCGGCAAACACACCACAGCCAGCCTTTCCTCCCCAAACCAGTGCCCCAGGGATGGGTCAATCAGACGTGTGACCCATGGTACAGGGGCCAGAGTCAAGGGTACACACTTAACACAATAAAGGTCCTGGTGCTACTGGGAGTGGGCACATTGTTCCAGGGGCACAGGCACAGGGGGACAGGGGTAGTGGGAAGGGACTTGTGGCCCAAGGGATTGGGCAGGCACAACAACAAACTGCCGAGAGGGCCCTCTCCCTAGTCCTGGGTGCATACCACCAAACCCAGGACACGATGGGCCAGATACTCACCACTGTGCAGGAGAACCAGAGGCTGCAGAGGGAACACCATCAGGAGGCCATGCAGCAGTGGCAGGCCATCAATGCCACCATAGTCTCTATTGCAGTGGTGCTCAAGTAATCGACCACCATCCTACATGAGTCCTCCACCCACCAGCAAACCCCTTCCACTACCTACATCCCAACTGAGCCCTACACTACAGCGGCAGCTAGTGCAATTGAGGCCCTGCCTGAGGACCCACTGACCACCAGCACTCCTCCACCTGTAGCTGAGGGACCCCCATGCAAGCGAGGACATCCAACAAGACATCCTGCAGGTTCAGATGCCAAGACCAACACCACCATTGGGAAGTGACCCTCTCCTGAACATTCTCCATTGTTTGCCACTGACACAACCTGTTGACTGTCCACTGTCATCTCGTCGTTCTCCCATGGTCCCCTAGACTGGACCCGGACTACACATAGCTGGCCAGACTAAGCTGATGTGCTCACCCAGCATGACCCCACCCATTACGCCTTGCACATGTCAATCACAAATAAACACTATTGAGCACAGCTACTGTCTACATGTTTTATTGCAAGAAGTACCATTTACTGTTGCATTATATGTTGAACTGTGAACCCATTGTTCTGCCATAGTTTGTGAGAGTGACAGAAGGGGGAGCTATACGCAGCATGGATGATAGTGGAGCAGGCAGAGGCTCGACACATGTGTCAAGGGAGGCATCAGGTGAGGCAGGAACCACAGTGCACTACACAAATGCCTGCAAGTAGAACAAGACAGGGACAGCAATAACTATAGGAGTAAAAAATGCCAACACAACACACATGTAGCATAATTATAAAGTCCAAAGGTGAGTTGGCAAGTGTCAGTTTTAGCTATATGCCCATATTAGACCCATATTCCCAAGTTAACCAGCCCCAATGGCCCCACCATTACAGCAGACAAAGCTAAACTTTAGCCATGTTCCACAGATAATACAGTACTGTTGCACTGCCTCCCAATGTGGACTCTTTGGAGATGTAGCAATACTGTTGACACCAAAATGTATGGCACACATATTGCAGTTGATGTGGCAGCACAGGGAACAATGGAAAAGCTCAAACATGTCACATGTGAAGCAACACAACAGCAGGGAGATGGTTGAACTGAAATGTGCACAGTAGCAACTCCCCTGATGGGGAAGTGTGACCCCCCAAACCCACCCAGAGGCAGAGCTGCACCCGATTCCACCAGTTCTAACAGACACCCGGAGGATCTATGTCACAAGACAGCCATCAGTACAGGTCACATCACAGACATCTGACACATGCCTGTTTCTCAGTGGAACTATTGCTGTATCAACTCTGCTCTGGAGTCAGCTGCATCCTCATCATCTTCATCCTCTTCACTCCCAATGTCCCCTTCATCAGCCCCTGGTCCAGCTGACACCTCCTCTGCATCCAGCAGTGGGATGTGAGGTATCAGGGTCAAATTGTGTAGCAAACAGGAGGCAATCATGATCTGGCACACTTTCAGTGGTTTGTAGAGTAGGGCACCTCCGGAGATGAGTAGACACCGGAATCTGGCCGGTCCCTCTGTAGTGGTGCCACCATGTGTTGGATTTTGCTGTTCCACAGAATGTAGGAGTCATGCACAGAATCAGGGAACTTAGCTATCACTTGTGAGATACTTTGGTCGGCGAGACACACCATCTGCACATTGATAGAATAAAAGTTTTTTCGGTTCCTGAACACTTGTTCATTTCTCCTGGGTGGCACGAAGGAATTGTGTGTGCCATCTATGGCCCCTATCACATGACATGTGCCAAATTTAGAAGGCACCTTGGACAGTGATTAAATCAGCACATTGGGGCAACCTGATGTAGCAGGGCATATGTCTCAGCAGGGCACACAGTACATCCCTCAAATGTTACTGAACATCGGCTGTGACCTTGCTGCTGCCAAGCCCACTGTCATCTGGAACGACCCTGTAACAAGAAAATGGAGGACTGATAACACCTGTACTGTGGGAGGGATGGCATTGGGACGACGGATGGCAGGCAACAGATCAGGCTCCAACTGGGTCACCATCTCCATGATGGTATGACGGTTCAGGTGATACCTCTGAATAACGTGTCACTCTTCCAGGGTGGCAGGGTCGACTAGGGGCTGGTACACAGGAGCATGTCTTATCCTCAACATTGCACCATATCTGGGAATCAGTGAGGGGGAAGTCAGAATAAGCTGCATTGATTGTGTGGACACAATACAGCTGTGCAATAGTAAAAAAATTTCACCCATGTCACAGCTAACATTCAGCTACTATTCACTACAGAGACGTAAAATGGCAGCCGTCTGTCCTACATATAGGACAGATGAAAATGACCTCATACCTCTGGCGTTAGATGTCATGGTGGTAGGCGGTCGCAACCGCCGTGCAACTCCTCATTGGATAACATGGTTGTCTATGGGAGACTGGAGCCAATGGTGATCACTGCTGGTGGTGACGAGGATGTCCGCGGTGGACATGACCGCCATTTCATGTGCCGATGCTCACTTGACTCCTGACACTCTTGCAAACAAGACCTCCATTGCGTGTGCTGCTATGTTCTGACTCTGGTAGTCAAGATGTAATGTCCTGCAGGTGATAGAGCCCCAGCTTTCTCCCAGGAGGAACTCAAGAAGCTTGTGGATGGGATCCTACCCCTGTATGGACAGTCAAATGTTACCATCCTGTCTGATAGTGATGTGTATGTGGATGTAAGGCATTGGGACATGGTACATAGAGTGGTTACATGGAGATGGGTGAGGCATCTGAGCGTTAGTGGCTTGACCATGAGATGTGTGAGATGTGTGCTGTCCACTGCTGTCCCTGTGAAGCCACTCTACAATGCCTTTCCCCTTCTGTCTGTGTCACCTATGCAGGTCAGTGCCCATCAAACGAAGGCAATTTGGAGGGCCATTGTCAAGCAAGTGCGGACCCTGGGGGTCCATGCCCGGTGGAGCACCCACTGCAGAAAAAGGTGGGAGGACCTGAGACGCTGGGCCTGGAAAACAGCAGAGGCCCAGCTGGGGACATCCTCCTAACGAGGGAGGGGTGTCCATCGGACCCTGACCCCCTTAAAGGCCTGCATTGAGGCAGTGGCCTACCCTGAGATGGATGGGTGCTTGAGGACAGCACAGCAGACACAAGGGGGTAAGTACACACTCTTAGCTCATTAATGTGTTGCTTAGGTGGGTTGTGTTGAGGACTGGTGGGAAGCTGCAGCGTAGATATTAGGTAGATGCCTGTCCACTATGGGTATCAGTCACCCTGCCAGGATTGGTATCACAGATGTGTGCCCATACCATGCAGTCAGTGACTTACGAGAGCAAGTACTTCCAATGTGTAATTAGTGTGGTCACCCTTAACAATGTTTTGGAAACCAGCTCCTGCCAATGTCATCAGTACACCTGAGGTGTCAGGGCATTGTCATCTATGTTTTCTAACCACTGTGCCGGGGGGATGTAGGAGTCCTCATTCTGCTGGCTTGTACTGTATGTGTAGTGAGGCAGACTGGGGCAAGATGTCAGTGTTCTAAATGTCAATGGCTTAGTAGGCATGCTATCTACTGGATTCAGTTGATAAGGAGTACAGGAATTGTTTCCCTAAACTGCCATGTGGAATTGGCAAGTACTGGGCATGTGTGACCAGTGCGACTCACATCATGTACACGGGTACAACTGTACCACCATCAGTAGTACACATCTGCTTAGCTGTAGTTTTACCATGATGTCCCATTGTTGTAGCATGTATAGGTGAGGGGATAACGTGGCATGGCAGCAGATGAATATGTTGTTACACTGTATGACTGTTGTTCTAGCATTGACCCATTGCACCTCGTCTCTCTCGCCAAACCTCCCTCCCTCTCCTCCTCTGTCCTTGTGTGTATCAGTATCATCAGGCAAAGGAGAAGGGGCACCGGCGAGTGGGGAAGCTGATTCCCATGGGACCCAGGAGGCTGAATCCAGCAGAGGCGAAGAGACCAGTGGGACGGTTGGCGAGGGGAGTGCCATTGGGGAGACAGGATCGACCACACCATCCTCAGATTCCTCCTCTGATGACGGCTCCTTGGCAGTGGCGGACCTATCTGGGACCACTCTAGTTACATCCTTGTCCACCACCCCCGTATGCAGCACCCCCCTCCCTGTTGTTCTCCAACCAGTTGCCTGGGCCTGCTCACACAGGAGAGTGGGTATCTCCTTCACCGGCATGCACTTCTACCTCTACCCCAGTTATCCCTACTGCCCTCAATGAGGCGGCTATTAACCTCCTGAGATCCATCTCTCTGGGACAGTCAACCATTGTGAATGCCATCCAGGCACTGGCATCACAGCTGCAGCAGACCAATGCATCCCTGGAATGCATTCACAGTGCCCTGGCTGACCTGCAGAGATCGTTTCAGGCTCTGGCCTCCTCATTGACGGCAGCCAGTGTTCCACCTTCTTCCGTCCCTTGTCCAACCTACCTGTCCCCAGTCTCACATCCCTCTCCCCTCACCTATACAATGCACATATTCTGACCCACATGCATCCACATCAACAGACATGGTTCAGAAGGACAAACATAACCACTACACACGCCACCACCGCCATGCACACACAAATGAAGACATGACACTCCTTACACTGACTTCCACACCACCACCCCCTCACAGCCACTACACCACTCACACCTGCATTCATCACCTCATCAGTCCCAGATCCTGCCACATGAGCACTCACTGCCACCATCACTACAACATCAGACCTGCATAAATGCACCCCATATACCACATGCGCACTCAGCACAACTGTCAACACCCCACATGCAGCACACTCAGCCTACCTTCAGACACACCACAACATTCACTCACACATCCCCCCTGCCATCTCCCTGCATCTCCTCTCCCTCCCACTACATCTAAACGCCCACAGTCACCCACCCAAAAGTCACGCAGCACGCACATGGCATCCAAGCACACACCTGTACCCAAATCACCTCCATGTACACACCTCTCAACCACTCCCTCTACCTCCACTCCCATACCTTTCTGCCATGACATCCCCATGCCCCAAAGACATGTTTCCTCCATGAATTATCCCTGTTCTCCACCAGTGAACTTGTCCTTGACCCCCCCAAGTACTCTGTTACCCTCCCCACTGTCCTCCCCTGATCATTACCCTGCCCCTCCCCACCTAAGACTTCCACCCCCACCAAGTCCACAGTCACCCCTCCCAAGTCCAAACCCAAATACACTCCCCTAAAATCTAAATGTAAGCCCAAACCTCCCTCCTCCAAGCCTAAGGACCCCCCCAAAACAAAAACCTAAGGGCCACCCCTCGCAACCCAAACCAGCACCCCCACCCTCACCCTTGCCCATGAGGTGCCTGCATGCCCCATTGATGCCCCTGCCTAGTGGAGGCCAGCAGTTTGCAGTCAGGAGTCACGTCAGGCCCTCATTCTGTTCCCAGTGTGCAAGGGGCACTATAGAATTTATGGACTGGGCCTTGGCCCCCTTTGTACATAGTTTTTTATTATGCTTTCCTATCTTTTCTATATATATATATATATATATATATATATATATATTTATATATATATATATATATATATATATATATATGTGTATATATATATATATATCTATGCAGCACTGCACTGTTGGAGTAGATGGTAATAAGCTTGTCCTGGCTTTCCTTCCACATGTATGTGTGGTGAATATGAAATTTGGAGTGTGTGAGTGTGTGTATGTAGGTGTGTTGGTACGGATGTTTGCATGTTTGGGCATGGCTTGCCGTGCTGTGTGTGTGTTGTGTGTGTGTACTCATATCCTTCCCTCCAGTGTGTGCTGGGCAGGTGTACTTACAGCTTACGGTTGTGTCTTCGTCACTATCGCTGGTCCTGGAGTTCAATAGCCAGCAGGAGCATTGGGAAGACTTGCAATTCATGTGCCATGGTGCCTGCAGATGTGTCTGTGTTCTTGAAGGTGAGTGTTCCCTTTTGAGTGATTAGTTTCCACCACGCTTTTTGTGGCGGTGTGACTGCCTCGGAAATCCTGGCGGTGTGCAACCTTGTAATAGGGTCATGGGAAAGTGATTCACCACCGACATGGATGTTCCTGCTGCCGTCTTTGGGGGATCCTCCGCAGTGGCGGTTCATGTGACGACTTGGCTGTGTTGTGTTGGTTCTATCCCCATGCTCATAATATGCGGTCTGCTCCGACGGGGCCGCCACCTCCACCATGGCAGTCCATGGACCGCCAGGCTTGTAATAACCACCTCAGTCATAATTTTACTACTTTAAAATCAAAATTAGAAAATGACTTTCAACTTGGTCTTCTCTGCATTTATCATAGTGGAGTAGACTAGATACCATTAAAATGATGATTGTACCACATGCTCTTTATACAATCTCTGTGTTACCCTTCAAGATCCCTAATATTAGTTTTCACTAATTACCTTTATTTGTACAAAATTCCTATGGAACAATAAACATCTGCATATTGCCTTTTCCAAACTCAAAACCCAAAAAATGGAGGGACAGTTTGATTCCCTGATTTAAGCTTCATCATTCTGATTTATTGATTTGACAATTTCATGCCCTAATTAATGATTTTCAAGACTCACCCATCCCATGATAGATTACATTTGAATAATACTTACTGATGATTTCTCATTCATATATCTAATTGTACTTTTAAATTAAAAAATCCACTTTAAAATACTTCCAACATTTGTTACATGCATTATTTCCGTCTGCTCTTAATTTTCAACACTGTTTTAACCCTCCTTAATTTGGTATAATAAACTTCTCAATTATTTTCATAAATCGTTTTCCTTTAAGCATCGGAAAGAGAAGGTTATGATATGTGTTCATAAATTGGTGAAGGATAACTCTGATATACTTTTCCCACATTGCAACTATTTCTTACCTACCACATTTTAAAAGGAATATGGATGTCCTCTGTCCTCATTCAATTCCTTCACAATCACAAGTTTCCTCCTCACTAAGTTACACCTCTGCCATTGACACCTTTGGATATGACTTACCATGATTCTATTCCTAAAGCTTCAGCTATATATAAAACATTAATGTCACCACCTTCTGTTCGAACTAAAAACTACCTTGAAAGAGAAGCAGATCTTTAAATATCATTCTCTGTAATTCTAGAACAAATTCTGGCTTAAAATATTTAATATATCCAAAGCTGCCTGTATTACACAATCTCGTTTTCTGTTATAATAGAGCTGTTATTATACCAGAATAAATTTCCTTAATTTGACTCATCTGCTTCTTCTCTATGGTTGTCATGCTCCACATGTTGGTTCATTATCTTGTTTATTATATTATTGTTCACATTTTCTCAACTTTTGATAATCTATTTGGTCTAAATGTTTAAAGATCTTCAAGTGTAATTTACTGTTAACTTTCAGGATCTTTGTCATCTAGCTGTGAACATTTATCTCCCAAACCTCTGCTGTTTAGTCCTTTTATTGCACTTGCTTTCCAAGTTATACTTTCTTGTTCGAAAGTTGCTTCTAAATTATCAGTTTTTGCATGGTGAAATTTTATATGTGATAGACATAAATACACACTGTCTCTTCATTAACATTGCAACAGAAGATCAAATCAGATTCATATTGGGTACCTTTAATTAACAATCTCGCCTCACATTCATCTTCACCTTAATTGACTATTTTGCTTTTCCTTTCTTTGGCCCACTCTTTCTCTCTCCCAACTTTTCCTTCTTTCCTTCTCATTCTTTCTATCCTTTTGTATCTTCTTTCTTTTTATATAAAATGATAAACATTTTCTTTATTACATATGTTTTTCTTTAAAACAAATGCAATACTATTCATATAGAATTTCTATCTCAAATGTTACTCCTTTTGTCAATTATTTTGAGTCTTCAATAAAAACAGTTAAATGAAAAAAGTAAATGTTAAAGGCTGAAATCAGGTTAATTGTAGGTTTAAGGAGAAATAATTCTATATTGAATGCTCTCAAACATTCTACATTCACTTCTTGCATCTTCTGATCAGCTGCTGTTTAAAAGATACAGCCCATTTTGCGTATTTTCGGAAGGATTATCGAAGCACCTTGAAAGAACTGAAACTTACCTCTAATTTTCTTCTCTATGAGATGCACTTCACAGACCTCCACAGAGTGCAATCCTTTTTAGATTCAGTTTGGAAGATAACCACCTACCTTGTTGGATATAGCTCAGAAACATTGGGAAGAAGAACTAACAAGAATAGAATGTGGTGACAATGAGGGTGATTATGAGTTGGGCAGTTGGACCGCCTGAACTCCAATACAGCGGTGGTGAGGAGGCCGTTCATCTGGTGACCTCACCACCGTCATATTATTATGTTTCCACCTGGCTGACTGGTGGAAACATCATATAACAACGTTCTCATCCATTAGCCCAGCAGAAACAATGCAGCGGCATTGGCCTTGGCAGCCTCAGGGAGCAGAAGTCAATGTCATTGCACACAGCATCCTCTGGATGCGCACTGTCTGCCATAGCAGAGAGTGCTCATTCCGAGGGTGCTGACAGAGGGGCCCTTGCACTTCCTACAACATAGTCGTGGCCATTGCAGGGGCCCCCAGTGCTCCCAACTCTGCATTTCCACCAGCCTTTTCATGGAGGGGAAAAGGAAAAGGCTGGCAGAAAGGAACATCATGATCAGCACATTGGTGGAGAACTCATCACTGCCGTGGATGACCATGACTTTCACTGCCACCAACCCGTCGGGATCCCTGATCCTGGCAGTGGCGGTGGTCTCTTGGTTGTTCGACCACCAGGATTGTAATCTGGTGGTCAGATCACCAGGAATGCAGTGGTCTGACCACCACCGCGAGTTTGGCGGTCCTATCAGGCCCTATGTGCATAGTCTGTCTACAAGTGGTAGCAAAGAAGATGGACAGGAGATCATCAAGCAAGGCATCCAAATCCTGGTGCTTTTATCTACCTCATAAAATAATATTGTGCACAGTGGCTTGGTTCCTCATAGGTGTTAGAAATAGTAGGAAAATAATGTGCTCTGCTACTGTTTAGTGTCTCACCTCAACATTGGAATAAGACCTAGGTATATCATGTCAATCTTTTGTGGAAAGGAGTATCCTCTAAAGAACCCCCATCCTTTAGTTTGATCACTATTGTCCCTCAGATGATAAGAATTTCCCAAGTTACGAGCATGGGCACTGAAGGTTTATCATCAACACCTTATCTACAACAATTCTTTCAGCAAATAGAGAACAATTTTCATCCTGACTGCACATACTACAGTACAATGTATATACCATTGCAACAAAATCCACTGCCAAATCTGTCCTGGATAACAGAGGGCATAAGGACTGCTATCTAAAGGGGACTATAAGGTACTCACTGTATAAATAACACTGAACTTTGAAAAAGCTTCTACTTTTTTCCAGGTGAATGAAATTTATACATTTTAGTCAGTCCAAGGTATATGGTGGACAAATTGATCAGGTCAGCAATAACCAGTACCTCAATTTCTTTAGTTTCTTAAATCTGACCAAGGTTCAGTGACTGATCTCCTTTTAGACAACAGCTCATAATAAAAAAGTTTTTGTCACATCCCATGAGCTACATCATTACAACATCCTACCTGCAGAATTGTACAAAGCATTAACCATTTTTCGAAGATTATTGGACTAGTTGTTACAAGAACACCAATCCTATGTGTCCACATATCCGGATGGCATATTAACAATATTTTAAGCTAGAAATGTAGGTTTACAAGAATATTGCTGTCCTTTATATTGAGACATCAAAAAAATGTCATGGTCTGGAAAATCATAGGTAAGAGTATCTTTTTTTAGTGTTATTTCTTTCTGCAGTGTTTTAGTTTTGGAATTTGCATATGATTGTAATGTTTTTAGGCAAATATTTGAATATTTCAGGAGAAGAATTATGGTTTCGTAAGGAAATTGGTTGGGTAGGTATTTTTTTCCTTTAGAAATTTAGTTTTTTTTAATTTGTTTTTATAAATGGTTATTTTTTCGTAAAATATAATAACTAGAGTACATTGCTCTTTATATGTATTATTTCAGTATGGTGATATGTGTTTAATATTTTATATTTTAATTGCGGAGTGTAGGGTTTATAGGAGAAAAGGATAGGGAATGTTTTTGAAAGTATTAGTACATTTCATAAAACAAATATTGTAAAGAGTTATATTTTTGGAAAGTATACTTTCTGAAAAAAAGACATTTTATTCCAATTTAAAAATAATAATTTTAATTTGTTAAATATTTCTAAAATGAATGTATTATAAACTATTAATTTTAGATGTTTTATTTTGATGTTATTGATTTTTTAAATGTTTTAGAATTTTTGAATTTTTAGAAATATTTAAAATATTGAAGTTATTTATCGTAGAAACTGGCGTATTAGTTGAAGGGGTGAAAACCTGCTTCAAGCAATAATACTAATTGTCATCTGGATGAATCACCAAAGTCATTTAATATTTCTGTGCTTCACCCTCTGGTAAAGTGGCACAAAAGAGTCAGACTTAATTTACAGGCAATGGGTAAAGTATTTATGCAGCACCCAAACAGTAATAAAGACAAAACAACGCAAGAGTAGTCCTAAACCAATTTGGAATCAACAAGGCAAACTGGAATCTGGATCCGTAGTGGGGCTTGATGATGGCTGGCTGCTGTTGTGTGCGGCCCTAGTGAGATGACTAATGAAACTCTTCTCTCGTCTTTTGGTTTGCAAATAGACCTACTTCATGCCTACATTAGGAATAACAATTTCCTAATTGTGATTAGTAGGAAATCGCAATTAGGAAATCTCTATTTCTGATCTTTGTACATCTGGCCCTTAGAAACTTTTCTGGAAATCTAATCTCCTTCAGTTTGGCAAATCAGCAGGCTAGGGCTGACCAGCATTTTGATGTTGATGGCTATTGATTCACAGAGGATCCTGGTTTGCATTTGTTCTACAGGCAGAAAGTTGGCAAAAAGCTTCAATGCCCACTTTGTGTAGTTTGGGGACAGAAGGAGTACACTCTAACATCAGTCGAGGGTCCAGGGCCTGGGGGCACCACTAGGAGAGGTAGGACTCACGCCAAGAAAGCAGCAGGGTTCAGGGAAGGTTCATTTCAAACATGTCTGCTGAGCAGCTACTGGAAGTTGTTTGTGTCCTTGTAACTCAAACAAGAGGTGAGTAAACAGAACTTTGGAGTCAAATCTGGGATTCTGGGTTCAAGACAAGCAGAACCAGTCTTCTCTCATGTTCTTCAGATAGTACGGCAGTCCTTCCTCCAATTTCTCACTGGTCCAGGAATGTTCTGAGGAGATGTCCGTGAAGTGAACTTTTATGCCTGTGCCAGTCTGTGGGTGGAGGGCAAGCCTTTGTATAATCCGTAAACCAGTTCTGGTCTGTTCCTCTACACTCACTTGGTTTGGTGTCTGACTAAAGAAACAAAGGGGTGGCAGACCTAGGTGTGAGCTTCATCTGGCAGTGAAAAGGTAGGCATCATTTGAACCTGAAGAAGGGGCTGAGAACATCCACACAAGCCACTTAATCAAGAGAGGAGCCCCCTCTCCACTCCAAGGGCCTTTTGTTCACTGTCTCAAAGTAATATACGTCTTACCACCAGGAACCCATCAGGGGTCTTGTGTCAGCTGAACACTGACAGGAAAGCCTTTCGGCTTTATGGCAGATAAATGCCAACTTTCTAAAAGTGTAATTTCCAAAATAGTAATATAAAATCCAAATTGACCCTTAAGTTGGATTTCAAAGCATTATTCATATGAGTCCTATTTTTCAAACTAAGGCCTAATTATGGGCTTGGTGGTCTTCAGAATGCCAGACTTGTGGTGGCGGTCGGGCCGCCGCATCTCTGGCAGTTGAACCACCAGATAACAACCCTGGTAGTCGTACCACCAAGGGAAAGCCCGTCCGCCAAACTCCCGACAGGGTGGGCGCTGCCTTCGTGGTGACCTCCCCACTGAAGCTATTAAGAGTTTCCTGCTAGGTCGGTGGGCGAAAACCTCAGTTTCCACTCACCGGCCTAGCAGAAAACTGGCTACAGCATTGTTTCCAGCTAGTAATCAAGCCGGTGGCAATACTGTAGCTAGTAGAGTGCACCAGCATCCTTGCAATGTTCACTGTCTGCAAAGCAGACAGTGAACATTGGGATGGTGCTGAGCAGGGGGGCCCTGCACTGCCCATGCCAAGTGCATGGGCAGTGCAGGGTCCCCCCTGTGGTCCCCTGAACCTGTTCTCCACCAGCCTTTTTATGGTGGTGTTACCACCATGAAAAGGCTAGTGGAGAACACAGTCGTAATCCGCAGGGCAGCGCTGCATGCAGTGCTGCCCCAGTGAATTACGATCACTGCCAGGTCGCGGGGATCATGGATCCTGGCAGAGCTGGCAGTTCCCTGACAGTCTGGGGGTTGTAATGTGGCTGTTGGACCAAAGTGCCTGATAACAAGTCTGGCGGTCCGACCACCAGACCGCCATGGCGGCAGTCTCAGAAAGCCAACCAAAGTGGCAGTCCCACACCCACCATGTATAACAATGTTCCTGCCAGCCCAGCAACAGTGTTGATGATGCCAGTGGCCCTGCGGAGGACGCAGTCAGGGAAACAATGTATATTTTTCAGTAAGTGTCAATGCAGGTGTGTACATTTTGTGTAAAAATTACACTTATAGATGAGACGTGGAAAATATATTTAAACATGCGCCAATGCTATTGCTGAAGAATGGACCATGCGTCAAAGGCAGGAAATGTGATAGATACATTCAAGGTTTTACCTGTCTGTTTTGTGGTGTGGAGTTCCTAATGTGATGGGGGCCCAGGACCAAGGGGTCCACATCGGGAACTGATGTGAAAAGAAGGGATTGGGGGTGCAAACACCCCATCTGCCTCTATTCCGCAAGCTCAAGGTTGGCAGTGCCCACCACCGCAGTCGAGCCACGGGGAAGACACTTCATAATCTGGAGGGTGGTCCCCTTACCTGCACTGGCTTATGGTTGCTTAAAATCCCAGACCACCAATATAGCAGTCTGCAACAGGGTAGCGGTGCCTGTGGGACCATGGTGGTCTTGTGGCTTTGCAGCAGCCTACATCGTAATATGCTGGTCGGACCACCAATGCTGCAGTGGTCAGACCACCACCATAGAGGTCGCCCGATCACAAACTCATAACCAGGCCCTAAGTTATATTTTGTTTCATTTTTAGTGAATGAAAACTGTCTTACAGTTTGTTTTGTATTATGGTGCTTTTTTTAAGTGTTAAAGTATTTTATCTGTTGCCAAATAGTAGTAGGTGTTGATTTTGTAAGAGGGTGTGTAGGTTTTTAATGCATTGTATTTATTAATGTGTATATAGATTATACTTATTGAGTCTAGCTATGTTTTGTTAATAGTAACATATGTACTGAATAATAAAAATTACTAAGATATTTATAAATAAATGTGTCTGTCATATTTACCATTTCCATTGGTATTTACTTGTGGTTGGAGTATTTGCATTTGAGATGGATTCTAGGTATGGAAAGCATTGGTTACGCACAAATGCTTGTATTTTGAAAGGTAGTATTTGCTACATTTATTTGGTTTGTGTAGCTACTTTAAGTTTTAGTGGAGTATTACATAGTTCCATTCTAAGTTCTAGGTAGCGTTACTTTTTTTAAACATTTCTATGAACTGCCTTGGAATGCATTGTGCCACTTTCCCATTGCATTGTTTATTTTCTCTTGTAGAGCCATAGTGCAGTGGCATGTATGTTCCACCCCCAAATTTGATACTTGGGTTGATGTATGTGGCCAGTGTGGTGCAATCTGCCAACCAAAGTATGCTCAAAATAGTCTATTGGTGGACTTATTGTGAGCTTATTTGTATGGTGAGTTTATAAACAGACAGTAGTGGTTAGCTACTTCTATGCCTGGGGCATATACTAGGGTAATTTTTTTAAATCTTGTAAGCAAACTGTGTATTTGTTCACTACTCCACACTTGGTGAAGATTTTTCAAGGTGTCTCCAAACTAATAGTTACAGACCAGTATGCCTGAGTGTGGGTATTTTTTAGCATGGAAGAAATCATTGCTTGTTTGAAGCCAATGATATTTTTTTAACAGTTAGAAATTGTTTGTTTTGAATTTTATTTGAGTAGTCCATAGTATTCAGCACTTAACTTTTTAAAACCTTCATACACTAAAGGTGTTTTAATATTTGAAAAAAAATGTTGACCATTGTTGGACTTTTGCTTATGCAGGGTCATCCCCAGTCTTTTTTGCCTCCTGCCTCCTATTTTTTTCTGACATGTTGCTGTTGGCTTTTCAACTCTGAGCACTTTACCACTGCTAACCAGTGCTAAAGTGCATATGCTCTCCTGTTTAAATTGTATGTAAGTGGTTTATCCATGATTGGCATATTTGATTTACTAGTAAGTCCCTAGTAAGGTGCACTAGAGGTGCCAGGGCCTGTAAATCAAATGCTACTAGTGGGCCTGCAGCACTGGTTGTGCCACCCACATAAGTAGCTCTGTAATCATGTCTCAGACCTGCCCCTGCAGTGTCTGTATGTGTATTTCTACACTGTAAATTCGACTTGGCAAGTGTACCCACTTGCCAGGCCTAAACCTTCCCTTTCCTTACATGTAAGGCACCCCTAAGGTAGGCCCTAGGTAGCCCCAAGGGCAGGGTGCAGGGTATGGATAAGGTAGGACATATAGTAATGTGGTTTATATGTCCTGACAGTGAAATACTGCCAATTTCGTTTTCACTGTTGCAAGGTCTGTCTCTCTCTCATAGGATAATATGGGGGCTACCTTTAAATATGATTAAAGTGTAGATTCCCCTAGAGAGTAGATGGACATGTGGAGTTTGGGATCCCTGAACTCACAATTTAAAAATACATCTTTTAGTAAAGTTGATTTTAAGATTGTGAGTTTGGAAATGCCACTTTTAGAAAGTGAGCATTTTCTTGCTTAAACCATTCTGTGACTCTGCCTTGTTTGTGGATTCCCTGTCTGGGTCAGTTTGACAGTTGGGTTGTTTTTCACCTCACACCAGACAGTGACACAAAGGGAGCTGGGGTGTAATCTGCATTTCCTGATTAGCCATCTCTGCTAGGAGGGAGGGGTGGAGTGGTCACTCTCATCTGAAAGGACTGTGCCTGCCTCTGACAATGCTGTCTCCAACCCCCTGGTGTGTGTCTGAGGCCTTGCCTGGGCAAGGCAGGATTTCACAAGAAGGTGTGAGTCCCCTTTGAAGGAAGGTGACTTCAAAGACTAAAATGGATATAAGAAGGGCACCCAAACTTACAAACTTTAGAAACACTTCTGGAATCAAGAGGAACCTCTGCCTGGAGAAGAGCTGATCGCTGAGGAACAAGTGCTGCCCTGCCTGTGACTGTGCTTTGTGGAGCTTTCCTGCAGTGCTGCTTCTGCCTGAGTAAGAGGGCAAAGACTGGACTTTGTGTGCCTTCCATCTTGAAGAAGAAATCTCCAAGGGCTTGATGTAGAGCTTGCCTCCTGTTATTGAAGTCTCAGGGATAGCAAAGACTTCTTCCTGCCAGCACCTGGAGTCTCTGGAGAGACCCCTACTCTGCTCTGTGGTGCCCTTCCAGTTCCTGGGACCCTGAAAGGAGAGGCTGGCAGCCTAAGGACAAAAATACACGCACCGAGCACCGTGCGGAGAAAAGATCGACGCGAATCCGATCGCGGCTGAGAAAACGACGCGACGCCGGTTCCGCAGCTGAGAAACGACGCCGCAGGAAACGCGACCGAAAAACCGACGCCCGGAGCAGGAGAAACGACGCGCAGCATCGCTGACGGAGGCTGAGAGATCGCACCCTGCGCCGCGGGACTTTCGGATCGTCGTGTGGCTGGCTTTTTCAACGCGCACCGCCGGGCCGAGTTGTTTTCGACGCACACAGCCGTGCAGGGTTACTTTCGACGCACACCGCCCGTGCGGGGTTATTTTTTACGCAAACCAGGTACATTTACACGCTAGCAGCGCTAGTGTGTTGTTACAACTACCTAAAGACTCTTTTTATTTTAAACCTTTAAAAAATCATAACTTGACTTGTGTATGTTGGATTTTTGTCGTTTTGGTCTTGTTTTGTCTAGATAAATATTTCCTATTTTTCTAAACTGGTGTTGTGTCATTTTGTAGTGTTTTCATTAAGTTACTGTGTGTGTTGGTACAAATACTTTACGCCCAGCACTCTGAGGTTAAGCCTACTGCTCTGCCAAGCTACCAAGGGGGTAAGCAGGGGTTAGCTGAGGGTGATTCTCTTTTATCCTAACTAGAGTGAGGGTCCTTGCTTGAACAGGGGGTAACCTGACTGTCAACCAAAGACCCCATTTCTAACAACCATCAAATGGGCAGTGTACTCCTGGCATAATTACCCTTGGGATGGAAGTTTATTCTTTACACTGGTGAAGCTCAGTTCATGTCAATTCACACAATACCAGGGTATATCAGTGGTTCCCCAAGTTTAGCCATATATGTTCACTACTGGCCACCAAGTTGGTAGTGTCCAGGGAGTCACTAAATTCCTCCCTGGTACTTCTTTTGTGCCCTGATGAAATCACAGAAGTATATAACCATGTGCACGTCTCTGTGTAAAAGTATTATGAGAATGGGGTGCTACACATAGCCAGTGGTCAATGAGAAAAGCAGGGTCAGTGTGTGTGGATGCTCTAGAAAGTCACAGTACAGCATCACATATCCAGTATTTTTCAGGGACAGCAGAGAGAGGCTTTTCTGCTGGAGGGCACTTGCCAAGAATCTGTTAAATCAATGGGGCCTGGGTGTTTGGTGGCTATGGTCAATCAGAGCTTGTATTAGGCCATGTTATGAAGCTTTGCAGCTGGAACTATGGACAGAGAAGTGAACAGACAAGGTGCCAGTCAGGAGGGAGGGGAGAGGTCCAGATCCTCCTGTCAAAAGGATAAAGAGTGAGGATAAAAAAGAATCCAAACAGAAGAATGCTGGGTGCTAGGATAACCCAAGCAATGCAATAGCCAAAATGTAGAATGAAGCTTAAATACCAGGGAATGCAAACAGATAGTGATGTGTAAAAAAAAAAACACCCACAGACCAGCCAAATGAGGGAAAAGGGAAATCAAAAACAGGAGTGAAACGGGGACAATTTAGGGCAGCCTAAGTATAAAACAGAGGCATGGGGGGACTCAGGATATCTGTAACTAGTGTGCATTCCATTTCACACTCTTACAGGCAAGTGGAATCACAAACAGGGGTTTGAGTTATGCCAATTCAGAAGGGATGAGCTGGAGAATTTCTGGAACTGAAGTGTCTTCCCTCTGATTTGTTTGACAGGCGAACACAGCACAGATACTCAAGTGGAGATTCTCTAAACCAAAATAACCATCAGGGCATACCTCAAATGTGTTAGCTTCATTGGCATCTTTCAAGAGTCAAACATGTCCAGATATCTAGAATTCTATTTACATGCTCACATACCTTCCCAGACACATATGGACTCTACCTGTACATTTATTATTCTAGATATTAAGTCTACTGTAACAAGTCTTGAATTTTAGATCCTAAATCCATTTTAAGAGTCTTGAAGCTTATGGGGAGATAAAAAAGAATTAAACATTTAAAAAAAACATAAATAATATTTTAAGATGTTTTGTTTGTTAAAAGGATAGGTGTTTGAGGTGCAATTGGTCCTTAACAAAAATTCCTCTCTGTGTGGGTAATACCTGCATACAAAGTCTCCCCCATGGCCCCAAACACATACTCATGCACATAACACATCAAGTTAGTGCCTTTCAGGTGTTGAGAAAATGTAGTCTGGCCACAGGCCCAAACCAGGCACAGCTCCAAGTATAGGCAATGATTTAACTATCAAACCATTGTCTGATACATTTACCTGGGTATCTTAATTCATTAAGGGACATACATTATTGTGGACTAGTAGGGTAGAGCCACTTTGTGAAAGGTGTACTCTCAGGCCTGATTCATATAAGAATGGACACAACACTAACACAAAAATTCAAATGTACAAAGGAGCGTCTACTGTTGAGGCCAGCACAGATGAATGGCCAAAACCACTGAAGGTTTTGATGATTTTTTGTGCAGAGTATCTTAAAATGCAAACTCATTTGCAATTTGCAAAACAATTGTACTTTTTCATTGGCCCTCTCTGTAAGGCCACCTCTAAACGTTTTGTCTTCACCCCTCCTATGTTTCTGAAATTGTTTCTGTTGGCCTTAGGACTCTCTCATCTCAACATGGTAAAATTGGCTCACACCCAATTGGCACATTTAATTTACTTCTAAGTACCCAGTAAAGTGGCACTACATGTACCCAGGGGCTTTAAATTAAGTTCTTCTAAAGGGTCTGCAGGACGTGTTGTGCCACTCAATTAACTAGCCATTTAAAAAATGTCTCAGGCCTGCCACTGCAGCTTGCGTGTGCAATTTTAAGCTGCCATTTCAAGGCACAATTAAGCCTTGTACCAAGCCTAAACCTTCACTTGTATTACATAAAACTCATCCCTAGGCTAGGCCCTAAACAGCCTATAGGACAGGGTGCATTTTATTTAAAAATTTGGACAAGTACTTTTCAGTTTTACATGCCCTGGTAGTAAAAAACTTTCAGATTCATTTTCCACTATTGCAATGCCCACCTCTCCCATAGGAGAACATTGTATTGCCTTATAACTTTTATTACGTGATCACATTTGATACAGAGCAGGTAGTCATCTCATGTTTGGTGTTTGATGAATTGTGATCTAAATCCCTCTTTAATGGTAAAGTCATATTTTAAGTCACAAGTCTGTAAATGTAATTTCTAGAAAGTTGGCATTATCTTGTCCTAACCATTTGGTACCTGCAGTCTTTTCCTGGGTTAAATTACTATGTGTTTTTGGCCGTTGGTCTTTGTGTATTCCTCCGAGGCAGCATTACAATAAAGGGTTTAGGTGTTAGTAGGATGGCCCATCTTTGACTTGATATGGTTGAAGCTGTCACCTCCCACACTTGCACTTCAAAGGCACTGGCCCAGCTAAGACACAAAGGACTCCACGCCAGCTTATTTTGCCACCAGACAGACTGGAACCAGGGTGGATTGGCAGGATGTTCTAGATACCTCTATAGGAGAAAACTCTAGAAGCTACTCCAACTTCAAGTAGGCACCAGGTCAAAAAAGGGGCCGTCAAACCCACACTCAGTATACTCCTGGACCTGTGGATATTACAGAAGAAGGACACCCTGCAGCCCTGCTTCTTGAGGCCTGCCCTGTTTGCTGAGAAGGAATACTGGCCTTGCACCCTTCATCCCAGACTAAAGTGACTCCAAGAGTCAGCTGACAGGCCTACTGTTAGTGCTATAGAGACATAACCTAGCTTCAGAAGACTCCCTGCACCAGCTGACCCACTGCACTAGACCTGCAACAGGACCTGCTTGAGTCCTGCTGGCCTCTGCTGGAGTAAGTTCCTGATCATCAGGAGGTGCCCCTCAGGTACTGGAACCTTGGTGTGGCATCAATTGAACTCCTCCTTGAAAAAAGGAGAAATTCTAAAGTTTTGGGCTCTTCGTGACCACAAACAGGTCTTTTGCAACAAGAACTTTCTCTCTACGCTGCCCACCAACAGGAAGCTCTGGTGACGATGAACCTTACTCCTTGCACTACAGTGACTACTGGCAACAACAGGACTTGCAAGATCTGCACTTTGCGCTACAGCCTCGACAGCCTGTTGTGACCGCCAATGCGAATCTCCAGCAATGACCAACTGCGATACACGACAAGATCTTTATGCTACAGTGGCAATCGTCCATTATGCCCAGCCTACTCTTCACAATATAGCAATGACCGACCATGATTGTCTCCCTGCTCGTCGAGGCCCCGTCCACAGTGAATGGAACTCTTCGCACTGGACTTTAGAAAATAACTCTTTCAGAGGGACTAACCTGGATTCTGTATCCAGCCAGTGCTCCTTTGGAGTTGGCCTTAACTTGCGACTTTCACCTGGTCTTAAAAGGACGAGTGGTGCTTTGGGCTTTTAGGCACTATACTTACCTTAAACCTTTTTAAATGCCCATCTCTAGTTCTACTGATTGTTTTTTGTCATTTTGATGTTAACAGATTTTTTTAATTTTACTCTCTTTTTCTAAATTGGTGTGTAATTTTTCTTGTGTTATGTTTTCACTTTATTATTGTTTGTGTGCTGCATAAATACATTACACAGTGCCTCTGAGCTAAACCTGGATGTTTTTGTGTTAAGCTACCAGGCAGCTAAACACAGGTTAGTTTAGTGACTTTCGTGAATCACCCTAACAAGGATTGTGGCTGTTGCTTGAGAAGAGCTCACAACCACCTCAACCTACAACCGAAATTTCTCACTTTGGCAATATGATACACAACATGGCCTATTTGATCTCCACACATTTTGTGGCTGCTTGTGCAGTTGCAAAATAGTTACTGCTCTGCTCTTGCCTAGAAAAACAGAACACCCTTAATTCTGAATCAAGAGCTTCAGGTCCAAGCTGCTTCCTTCCTAGCAAGCTTGGCATGTGAAAACAGGAGTGCTATAGTGAGGGAGGGGTATTATGATAGTCTAAAACAGATTTAGGACTATGTTTTTAATATATTCAGAAGTGGGAAGGTGTTGCTAATGGGCAGTGTTTCAATGATTAGAACTGGAATGAGGAGTGACGATGAGGAGGTAATGGCCTTACTAAATACCATTTTATCTATTGGACTGCTTGGCACTTACTGAAAAAAGTAGCATTTTGGATTTTTGCAGTAATTCTGCAACCTCTGTAGGCTCCACCATTAGACTGGTGGCTTATTATATAAGTAGAAGCCCAGATTGCATCAAAGCACAAGGCTATCATGCCATCATAGCATTTATACATTGCCATCCAGTAACAAAAAGTCAGATCTTTTTATTCCTTCCCATATGACAAGTCACAATGATTCCACAATGGTCCTTTATTTCATGATGTCTAATAAAATCTAGAGGCTCATTGTGCTGCTGTAAATTATTCACCTGATGTACCCTTTCAGGGCAAGTGCTTACATAGAGTGCTAGATTTAAGTGATTGGAAAATGTGAGAAATTCTCGTCCTATGCAGGCTTTATCTCCTGATTATGTCACCATACATAATGAGCAATGTGGCTGCAGCATGCCTCCTAAATATTTAAAAAAAAACATTGGCTGGAACTGCTAGCATAAGGCCACTTCTTCAGAATCCAGCTTTGCACATCAAGGCCCATATTTATACTTTTTTTGCGCTGCATTTGTGTCATTTTGTGACGCAAAAGCGGTGCAAACTTACAAAGTATAATTGTATTTTCTAAGTTTGCGCCGCTTTTGCATCAACAAATGATGCAAATTCTGCTAAAAAAAAATATAAACATGGGCCCTAGTGCTGTAATTTTCTTGGTCACGTAAATATTGATTTTAACACAATCATAATAATGCTTCAATTATATGTGTTTTGCCTTGTACTTTTGCATTTTACATGAGCACCTGTTACATTACACAAGAAAACATTTTGTTTTTGCATATGGAGAGATGAAAGGCCCGATTACAAGTTTGGCGGTCAGACCACCAGACCGTCAAGGCAGCGCTCCCAAAAAGACTGGTGTGCCGGCAGTCTCCAGACTGCCATATCACAAAGTATGTAGGCCAAAACACTGACCGCCAAAACAAATCTCTGCTTGCCAGCAGTACGGCGGTCTGCAATCTTGGTGGTGCGAGCTCCATCACTGTCATGGCCACGCGGAACCGCAGAGCCTATTACAAAAACAGAGTCAATGTGGTGGTCTTCTTGCGGCAGTCAGTTTTTTTTTAGTAAATCCCTGCCATCCACTTAATTTTACACCCATATCATATTCCAAAAATCCCAATTTTTCTGCAGACAACACATGGAGGCCAACAAGACTGGTAGTGGTCCTTCCACTGCCCCAATACAACTCTTTCCCTGGAGGAGAATGTCTTGGCCATCCTGCATTCTGAGGTGTTCACAGGAATAGCTAAGGCAGTGGAGTCTTGCAAGTTACAACATAGAAACTGTCACATATGTTCAATGTCGAGCATGCTCACATCTCACCTTTTGCCACTGCGATGTTCAGCTACCTTCCCAACATGCAATACCCAGAGTTGCAGAGATGTCAGCTTGTCATTGTACATTGTAATACAGAAAAACACATGTATCAATCCCTACTGTAAGCCATATGTTGGAATGGGGTCTGTAAAAGTTTCAAAATCAAAAGATAATTCCAGCACCCATGGTATGTGTGTACATGTAAATGTATGGGCCAATCAAACTGCAGTGTGGCAACAGGTATGTAAGTCTAAACTTTTGTCAAGTGTTGAGAAATACAGAGACTGACATGACTACAAATACCAGGAGGCCCTATTTCTGTACCTCTAACCACCAGGCATTCCTGCACTTGCCCAAATACACCTGTGTGCCATCTCTCAAATTATGTACCCTCCCCTGGGAGTTTAGCATTTTTGTAGTGTGGAGAGGCAGCAAGTGACATGACCACAACTACCAGGAGTCACTGTTTCTGTACCTCTATCTACCAAACCTTCCTGCACTTGTCCAAATACACTTGTGTGCCATCTCTCGAGTTATGTACCTACCCTGTGAGTTCAGCATTTGTGTAGGAGGTCCTATTTCTGTACCTCTAACCTACAGGCCTTCCTGCACTTGTCCAAATACACCTGTTTGCCATCTCTCAAATGATGTACCTTCACATGGGAGTTAGCAATCTAAATATCTTGCTCAACTCAGAGAAGTGTCTGTTTACCTAGCTTGCTCTTGTCCCCAAAATGAAACTATTGAGGACAAGAATGACACCTTACCAAGTGCTGTTAAGGTATTAAGCAGCTTCGTCAGATTGGTAGTTGCTGGTAACACATTGACTCAGCACTGTTCATATGTTGGCTACAGCTACATATAACACAGGGCTGTGTGTTCCCCTGTATCTCACACAACCAGGCCTTGGAATGGTCAAATACAAGTCTCCTCTCCACTGTGTTGGATTAACTGTTTCCAATATGTCTTGTTCATTCCCTAATCTATAGTACAACTGGTCGCCACATCTAATGAGGTTCTTGAGTCTAATAGTTTCTGCAAGCTTCACACATGTCATGTCAACAACTTGAATACCATGGTAACATACCATAATCAGCAAAAGTACCACTTGAGAGTGTCCAAGGTCTCTACTTATAGTCACACAAAACTTTGGATGTAGATTCCACACCTCAACCAATAACATTGTATTCTATTTCTCAACAGGTCGAGCTGGCACAGCACCCAAACAGACATCATCCACCAACTAGATTCCCAACCCCCTCTGGATAAAGCCCTCAGTGATGACAATACTCCTGGACATGGTTGGCAGTCCTGTCCCTTCTGGGTAGCCTAGTCAAACAGCAACAGTGAGTCTCACTGTGCCCACAACAACACCCACCCAAATTGGTTCAACATAATAGACAACGTGCCCCCCAACCTATGTACCTTGCACATTTGCTACCATCTTGTGCCTCCCAGTCCTGGAATCTGAGGTGCAAACCAACAATCCTGACTCTGAGGTTCCAGGACCCAGTAGGAGAGGGCACCCTGTGCCAAGGGCACAGGCTCAGGGTTACAGTCTGTGGGAGGGATGTTGTGGGCCACCAAAGTGAGACCACTAGGTCCACTCATGACCAGGATACCATCATCCAAGTCTTGGGCGTCTCTCATGAGTCCCAAGGTGTGATGGGCCAGGTGCTAACTGAATTCGAAGAAATCGAGCAGCTGCAGAGGAACATGAACCACATATGGAGCCCAAACTCCAATATGGGCACCCTAACAGGGGTGCTGAGGGACATCCATACATCTTGAGCAGGGCTTTCCCCCAGCATCTACCCCTTCCTGTGGGCGAACTACATCAAACTCAAGTACATATGCGGCAGACACAGGAAGGAAGGCCCTGCCAGAGGACCAACCACCCTCAGACTCCCCTGCCTCTGCAGCAGGTGAATACCCCCAATGAACCCCCTCCTGCCCTTGCAAGCTGAAACATCCATATGAGAATCCAGGAGGTGCGGATGGCAAGACACCCACCACTGCCAGCAAAAAAACACATCCTTTAGGTCCTCCTTTGTGTGTTACACATTCACTCTCTGGACTGATCCTGAACCCCATTCCCTTTCTGATGGGAGGAGTACTATGGACTTTGGACTTTCAATGGTGTGGCATCTACTCCTAAGATGTCATTCGCCATGACTGACCCCTTCACCTTTCATGTTACTGTTTGCCACATGTTTGTTTTCACCCTTAGCATTGTAATAGATTCGCAAGTCACCAACTCATTTTCTGATGTCTTAAATTTCACATTTATCAATGTAGATATATCAGAACATGTGAATCATACAATTAAAAAACAAGCTGCTTGTGGAAGCAGGTATATGTTGTAGGGACACAGTGTCCAACTCAGGTTTACAACCATTCCACACAAACACATGCTGCCTCTTGGAGCAATCATGCCAGGCCAAGCAGGTGAAAGGGCCCCTGCCTTCTCTCCAGAGAATTGGGAGAAACTTGTTGAAGAGATCCTTCCTCAGAATGGGCAGCTCAATGGCTCACAAGAACAGGTAACTATGTTACATACATGTTTGTCTATTTTCATAACCATTCTTTTCTTCCTCACAGGCTAAAATGTGCCTCTGAGTCCCAGTGAGTCATTTGGGTGCCTTTTGTCACAATCTGTGTTCCATACGTCGGATGTACAGGTTGTGGATTGTGGAGCCCTGTACTCTGAGTATTGAAAATGCCCATTGTGTTTTGTGAAGTGTGATAAGCTCTTGATTCTCCTTCTGTTGCATTCAAATATCTATGCAAGTAAACTTTACAGCCAAACAATGATTTGTCTGATGATCTGATGAGGGTAAATAAAACAATACATGTATTCGCATTACAGTTTGAGCTGTGTGTGTATACTATTGAGTCAGTTGAGGATGTTGTAAGCAAAGTGTAAAGTCACACAAATTACTCAGCCCAGATCAGGCCTTGGCACACTGTGGTATGAGACCGATGTAAAACTCACTGAATCCTTTAGAGTGTCACACAATCCTGAACTCACTTTTAGGGTGGCCTCAGGATGTACTATCATGCATGGAAGTGATGGTAATGTGCTGTTCATGTAGGTTTTGTATGCTCAGCCTGCAGAGAGCACAGCTGGTCAAAGCCTTTTCACAGTATGGGACATAGCATAGGCTGGTGTACACAGTAACCGTGGCTGTGCAACTAAGGCACTGGGCCCACTCCCTGTAGACCTTCTACTCCTTGGATTTGGCCAAAATGAGTCTTCTGAAGCAAGATTTGGCACACATGCTTTTACATTGACTACATCAGGAATGGAACTGAGGTAAACACCTGACCATGTACTTATTTCCATTGACACTCATTGTCAATGTGTGTCATTGCCTAATGGCAGGACCCTTATTCCCACACGTCTATTGCCACCTTTCCAGAAGTCATGTTTGTATAGTACAGGGCTATTGCACAAGTAAAAAAAATCACAGTGCAGAGAGTTGGTTGATGCAGGGGAGATCATAGCATGTGAATCACTAGCTTTGTTACATGCAGCCAATCAGACCAAATGTACCTTGGTATGTTGAAAGTCATCCCTGTAGGAGTGTCTCATGTGGTGAGAGGTGTTTCCTGCGATACTAGTACATAACACACAAATCCACTCAGATTAGGGATGAGGTTTCATTACGTAGACAACATTTCTACACATTCACAGAGAAGAAGCTTCCAGTGACACCCATGCCAGCTCTATCATTGTCACCTAAGTGGTATGGTGCTGCCTGTACCATTGTAGTTGCCTGTGTAGACCATATGCAGCAAACCAATGTGGCTGGATGTAAAGGTGTCTGTACAGTCATGAACAAGTAGTTCACCCTTCCGAAAGTCACAATGGTATGCTGTGTTTCTTAGTGGCTCACATCACAGTACTTATTGCTTTGCCCTGGGCTACAATATGTCAGTGGACTTGCTAAGTCAGTTTCGGCCATGACCAGGTTTGTGGATAGTCAGCAGATAAATCCAAAAGTGTGCATTTATGTCCCTGTACCTATCACCATGTATGCTTTACACATGTTGTGTGTTGACAATTACAAAATGATTGTGCTAGGTGTTTAAAAAATGTGTGTTACACAACAAGTTACCCGTAAAAAGTGCAATTGTGACATCTTCAATTTTCTATTGCATCCATACATGTCAACACCAATCAGAAGCAAGTGATTTGGAGAGCCATGACCCGGAAGGTGCAGACCCTGGGGGTCTATCATCAGCAAAGCATCCATTGTTGAAAAAGGTGGAAGGACTTGAGACACTGGGTCCGGAAGATCATGGAGGTCCAGTACCAGTTACATTGCCAGATTGCATGAGGCAGCCATTTCCCCATGAGGCAGCATCTCCCCATGAATATTAGAGGCAGCCACCCCGTGAATATTGTAGATGGCCAATGTGCAATAGACAAGATGGGTTATTGTATGTTTAGATATAGTAGTTGGTGCATGGTGATGTGCCTTGCCTCTTGTCCTAGTGACCAGGGAAAAGACAGATTACAGTCCACTAATAATATCCTTTCTTGAACAGACACATGGCTGAGTGCAATTATCAATCACCTCATGTTGTTTCATGTTGTGGGTGTCATTTTTACCCAATTGTCCACATGTCTTCAGTGTGTCGACCACAACTTCAAACAACATGAGGCAATAGATACCTTTATTCAGCCATATGTCTGGTCAAGAGAGTATATTGGCATCTATACCCAACAGACCACTTTTCCTCAATGTGTCAAGAGTCCTGGTGCCTCACTACTGTGTTTCATATGGTGATATCCATTATACATGAGACATAGCAGATATCCTTTGTATGCAGTCACTGAGCAATGCTTTCACCTGGTAAGTAGGGAATGTAAAGTTAAATGATTTGTGTAACATCAGTGTTGGCATCATTATTTGTGCCTACATGTTAGCATGTGTACCTTACACTTTTGTAGTGACATTTTCACTACTGTTTCTTACATGATCTACCTGTCTTCATGGGTTGATGTCTGATTACATCACATATGTGTGCATGCCAAAAGCTCTTGTCAAATAGTTTCATATGATGGGTATACAGTTCATGTGTTATCACATACAGGAGTTTATCAACATTGTTTATTGAGGGGAGTGTCACAGAGGAGATCAGCTCCACATCTTCTTCGGAGTCGACCTCCAGTGGACATTCCCTAGTGGTGACAGAATACTCAGGACCTGCATCTGCTCCATCCTTGTCCACCAACCCGAGTTCCATCTTCACCCCCCTGTTGCTCTCCACCCAGTTGACCGGGCCTGCTCCCTCAAGAGGGTAGCTGTCTCCTTCGGGCCAGGCACCTGACCCCGTGCCCATGTTACCAATTCTGCCCTGAATGAGGAGGCTATTGACCTCCTGAGGAGCATCTCTGTGGGTCAGATCAACATTCTGAATGCCATCCAGGTGCAGGGCACCCAGCTCCTACAGATAGTTGCGTACCTGGAAGGCTTTCACAGTGCTATGTCTGGCCTACAGAGATCTTTTAAGGCTCTGGTCTCCTCCCTAATGGCAGCCTTCCATCCTCCACAATCTTCCCCAACACCTTCTTCTTCCCCATTAAATTTCCCTATTACCATTCCTGTCCAAAGCACACTCACACATACATACACACCTCAACGGCCACAAGCAACACACATAAACACAAACACCACAAGACACACAAGCAAGCAAGCACTCAACAGTCACTCACCTCACTCATAACCACCACCACATCCACTATACCCCAGACACCACCCCAACACACAAAACACAACCACTGCATCCACCATCCCCCAGATGCCACCACATCCACCATACACCCAAACACCACCCCAGCACTCACTAACCCAGCCATAACATATAAAATACCTCCAGACACCACCCACTTCACAGACACATCCACCACTCCCACCATACCCATCACATCCACATCACAGCCCACAAAGAAATGCAAATACCCACGCGCATACACACAACAGACACAAAAGGAACATAACACACACACCAGCACCAACAACACTTGAAACCACACCTGGCACATCCCTAATCCATCTGTACACCCACCCCATTTTCGCAAAGAAAGTTCTATGTTTCTCCTTGCCCTTAGCCCTGTGGAACCCACACCCCTCTCAAAGCAAAAGTGACGCCAACCACACCCCACCATCCACATCCAAGTCCTCCCCTGTTGCACCTGCACCCTCAGACCCCACCATGCCCCACCCAAACCCAAGAAGAAACCATACCTTCCAAAGTGAAGCCAATCCCTCCCAAGACCAAACCCATCCATCCTAAACCTGACCCCACCAAAGGGTGATCCCTGAGGTGCCTGGAATGCCTGCTAAATTCCCCTTCCTCTGAAGGTTTCTGTGGCAGTGATCGGTGAGGCAAGTTGTGGGGCACAGCAGTGTGCTCAGCACACCTTTCAGCAAGGACTGGCCATTAGCCTATTCTCCATTTTTGGTGGTCTGTAAAATAAAGTTCAGTTGTTTGCTTTTCTATACATTGGTCTTTCCATTACATTTCTACCTTTTTGATGTTCATGAATAATATGTGAGGTATGACTACAGTTGTATTTGTTTCACCCTGATTGATGATCCATTTGCTGAGGTTCATAATATCTGACTTTGGAACCAGTGCTAGAATCAACTAGGAACAGGGGAAATGATTTATGGATGGATGTGTGGATTCTGATCTAATTGGGTTGGCATTGCATTGGGTGTTGTTTCATATGGAAAGTAATTCTTATTGGCTTGGCCACTGTCAAAATCTATTGGGTTACATTTCTCCCCCAATGTAGATTGGACATTTGTTTAATGTGTGCAAGCTAGAGGTCTATTTGTCTACACATGGAGGGTGTTCAATTGTGCTACCTTCATATACACTTAAATGACATGTGTTCATTGTAACATGTGCACCTTACACCTAGTTTAGCTAAATGTGTGACCCATGCTGTTACTGGTGTATTTGCTTTCTAGACTTGCACTTACACATTTGCCAAATGGACATGGCACTTAGTTATGCTATTGGTTGTCCCTGATATTCATCAGGCCACAGATCCTATGCAAATAGTATTTTTTGAGACATTTGAAAAGTGAAATGTGTCACAGGACATCAGCCTTCCTGGGATTCCACCAATAACACATATCTAACCTGCAGGTTTTGTTTACATTATGTCTTAGGATATTTGTCACACAAACTATTCTGCATCCCATTTATCTTACATCATCTTGCAATGTGGGTGACATGTGTAAGTCCATTAAAAAGGATTTTGCATGGAAGGTGTGCCTGGGTTCAATTAAACATCCATACAGATTTATGTGTACTGTCATGACAGGCCATGACATGTGGACAATGTGAGGGTGTCACTTCAATTTGCAGGTGTGATATTGATGTGGATTTGCTGTTGTGTGGCACAATGTTTTGAACACATCACTATCCCTGAAACTGCGATGTAAACACATATCTTGTTTTGTGGAGTGTGGCGAGGCTGTGTCAGCGACAAAGGGGGCAACATGGGGCTGTGTTGGGACATAAGTTGTGTACAACTTTGAACCTGGGCACCTGAAATGTATTTGGGGCAAGGGGCACAGCACACATACCAGGTCAATGGCTGCCTGTTGTGTTGATATGGAGTTGGATGAAACAGGTAGGTATTTGACTTACCATCAGTTACATTCATGACAGCATCGATTTTGTGTGCCATCGAGCAGCACGAGCATTGGCAAGACATGTAGGATCGGCTTCATGGTGGCACCAGATGTGTGAGACTGCCTACAGTTGACTTTCGGCCTTATATCCCTCCTTTTTCGCCAGCTCAAATGTGATGGTTAGACTGCTATGGTCACGTCAGCAGGAACCAACATTGTGATTGGGACATCGGTTGCACTGGTGGTCCACCTTCCAATAGATACATTGACCTATCTCTCCAACACTGCAATCTAGATTTGCTGGCAGTGTGGGTGGGACTGCAGTTGTCTTTCGTCTATGTAGCCGCATGTATCGCCATACAGCGGTTGGACGGCCAATATGGCAGCGGTCCGACCACAGTTCTGGTGGTCCCCGGACCACCAAATTAATAATCAGGCCCTGAGTGATTTGCCCAGAGACACAAAATATTGTGCCAAAGCCAAAACCTAAATCTTGTTCCCCAAATCCAAAGTCTGCAGCTCTGGCCATAGTACCACATTCTCCCCCAAAGATCTTTCAGCTATGGCTTATTGAACGAGCATGTTTAACGTCCTCCTACAAAGCTTTCATTAAAACTATTTTGTATGCAACATATGTTACTTTCATAGTCGCATAATTCTAGCAGTCCATTTATCTGAGTCTACAGGTATCTTAATTAAAATGGTAAGGAGCGCAGAACGGGTTCTGTTCCTTTGTGAACATAGAAGGTGGACTTCCTTCAACTAAGTCCTAAGTATTAAGATAGTGAAGAGCGGCTTTTATCCTTTGTTAAAAAACTATAGACATTTGTTTGTTCTGGATCTACCAAACAAATAAAAAGAAGTATTATTTCTGCTATGTATACAGAAAAAAGAGGCAGAACTCTGAAAATAAAAATAATTAAACATTGCCAGAATTAAAAATGCCTGTATCCAAAGCTTAAGAATGTAAAAACAATCAAAATGGGCACCCTCTAAGGCGGGGCCCTGCGCAAACATTTAGGCCCTCATTACAACCCTGGTGGTTGGTGTTAAAGTGGTGGTAAGACCGCCAACAGGCCGGCGGTAAAAAAAAGTGGAATCGGAAACCGCCAACATAGACAGCCACTTTAACACTCCGACCGCCACGGCGGTACAAACAAACAGCATGGCGGTCACCGGCAAAAGGCACGCGGAAGACAATGTATCGCCCACACTATTATGAAAGGCCAATCCGCCACCTTTCTTGGGGTGGAACCAACGCGAACCAAAACATGGCAGAAACAGGACTTGGAAGAGAAAACACTCACCTCTACATAACCCGTGAGGACCAGGACGCCATGGAGCCAGAACTTCAAATCCTCCCTGCAATAGTATTCCTGCTCCTCTACCAGGAGCACGAACGACGGCGGCGACGACCACAGTGAGTACTGCACTTTCAACACAGGGGAGGGGAAGGAAAAGAGAGTGACACACACATGCAACACGCAACACCCCCACCCCCACCCTCACCCACAACAACATACACACTAATCCATGCTGCAACATTACATTTACACCCCCTAACCCCCCTGGAAGAACGCAATGACAAAAGGAAATGAGTTGAACGATTGCAATCAATAAAAATCTATTGGTCAAAACTTGAAATAAAGTATAAACAATTATGTACACCAACTATACAAGTACGGATAGTGCACCATTCATAGTCCATGGACCACTGGGCCCAAAATGCATGGGCGAGGCCCACACTCGATACCAGACTCCAAACATAAAGAACACTGCTGGGGCATGAAATCTAAATGAAACAGGCACCTCAGGGGGAAGGGAAGGGGGTGCACCTCAGCCGGATGATTGCACAACGATCAGCTCCACGAGGGGGCTCTATGCCCATTGATGTTTCCTGGGGAGTGCAAAGCCACAGTCTCTCAAGTCTCTCCAGTGGGTGGGTTGCCCACTGCTTTATCCTGGGGAGTGCAAAGCCACAGTCTCTCAAGTCTCTCCAGTGGGTGGTTTGCCCACTGCTGCATCCTGTGGAGTGCAAAGCCACAGTCTCTCAAGTCTCTTCAGTGGGTGCTTTGCCCACTGCTGCATCCTGGGGAGTGCAAAGCCACAGTCTCTCAAGTCTCTCCAGTGGGTGCTTTGCCCACTACTTTATCCTGGGGAGTGCAAAGCCACAATCTCTCCAGTGGATAACAGTCTCCACTGGTTCTGGAGGGGGTTTTGTGCCCAGAGTGCTTGATCCTGCCAAGGACAGAGGTAGTGGATGTGATACTCCACTGGTTCTGGAGGGGGCTTTTTGCCCAGAGTGCTTCATCCTGCCAAGGACTGAGGTAGTGGATGCCTTTCTCCCCTGGTTCTGGAGGGGGCTTTGTGCCCAGAGTGCTTCATCCTGCCAAGGACAGAGGTAGTGGATGTGATACTCTACTGGTTCTGGAGGGGGCTTTGTGCCCAGAGTGCTTCATCCTGCCAAGGACTGAGGTAGTGGATACCTTTCTCCACTGGTTCTGGAGGGGGCTTTGTGTTCAGAGTGCTTCATCCTGCCAAGGACTTAGGTAGTGGATGTAATACTCCACTGGTTCTGGAGGGGGCTTTGTGCCCAGAGCTCTTCATCCTGCCAAGGACTGAGGTAGTGGATGCCCTTCTCCACTGGTTCTGGGGGGGGCTTTGTGCCCACCTCCACTGGTTCTGGAGGGGGCTTTGTGCCCAGAGTGCTTCATCCTGCTAAGGACTGAGGTAGTGGATGTGATATTCCACTGGTTCTGGAGGGAGCTTTGTGCCCAGAGTGCTTCATCCTGCTAAGGACAGAGGTAGTGGATGCCTTTCTCCACTGGTTCTGGAGGGGGCTTTGTGCCCAGAATGCTTTATCCTGCCAAGGACTGAGGTGATGGATGTGATACTCCACTGGTTCTGGAGGGGGCCTTGTGCCCAGAGTGCTTCATCCTGCCAAGGACTGAGGTAGTGGATGTGATACTCCACTGACAGTGGGGCAACATGCAAGTTGTCCAGGCTCCTGGAACTGACCACCAGCCTCGGACGACTGACCTCTGGGGATGGCATCCATGTCTACGGTGGTGCCACTGGCTCAGGATGTCGCGGGGCTGCTGGCGTTGCTGGCGGCGGTCTCAGTCACGGCGGTGCTTGCGGCTGCCTCAGTGCATCGGTCCTGGCGGCGGTGTCAGTAGCGGCGGTGTCAGTAGCGGCGGTGCTTGCGGCGGACTCTGTGGCATTGGTGCTGGCGGCGGGCTCTGTGGCATCGGTGCTGGCAGCGGCCTCTGTTGAATCTGTGCTGTCGGCGGCCTCTGTGGAATCGGTGCTGGCGGTGGTCTTTGTGGCGGCGGTGCTGGTGGCGGTCTTTGTGGCGGAGGTGCTGGTGGTGGGCTTAGTGACTGCGGTGCTGGTGGCAGGCTCAGTGACTGCGGTGCTGATGGCGGGCTCAGTGACTGCGGTGCTGGTGGCGGGCTCAGTGACTGCGGTGCTAGTGGCGGGCTCAGTGACTGCGGTGCTGGTGGCGGCCTCAGTGTCTGCAGTGGTGGCGGTGGTCTCTGTGGCGGCGGTGCAGGTGGTGGTGCTGGTGGTGGTCTTGTCCGCCGTGCAGGTTGGCGTCGATGTGGACCTGCCCTTGATTTTCTGGCCCTTCCCCACCTTGGATGGTGGCGCAGCTGTCTTGCCACTTTCCGCTTTTGTTTTGCCTGAGCCCTTGGTGGCAAGTGTATTTGCCTCCTCCCTCTTGGATGTGGGCACCTTTTTGACTGTTGGAGGTGGAGGAATGTCCTTGCCCTCGCTCCGTGGGACACTGGCAGCCCTGTTGCTTGGCGCACTCCAAAATCCCACTATTGCTGGCACCACTGTGCCCAGTGATGTGGTGGCTGAGGTGCTGCGTTGGGACCTGGAAAGGTGGGCCCTAGGGGATGGACGGGGGGCGAGGTGTAGGGAAGAGGCCAACATTTGATAGGAAAAGCTTTTTAGACACACTGGGACGGGTAGATGGAGGGTGTTTGTGAGTGGAGGAAGAGGTAGTGGATGTCGGAGGTGTACGTTTGCTGACTTTGGGTGAAGGTGCATGGGCTGGAGGCTGTTGTGAGGTGGATGGCTGTTGGGTGGGTGTTTGGCTGCGTTTGTGTACTTTGGGAGGAGGGCTCACAGACACACTGGTAGAGGACAGTGGGGATGTGTGAATGGTAGTGGGGGTGGTGAGTGCACGTGAGCGGTGTGTGGTGATGGGCATGCTGGTGATGGAGGTAGTGGCTGAAGATGTAGTGCATGCAAGTCTGAGTGGAGACGAGACAGGGAGGGAGGAGGGAGACGTGGAGGAGGGGGACGCAGTGGAGGCAGTGGATGTTGGTATGTGTGCATGGGTATGATGCTTGTGTGAGTGCCTGTGAGATGTGTGGTGCTTATGTTTGCCTGAGCCACCCTTGTGTGTTGATGTGTGTGCATGCTGGTCTGATGGTGTGCTTGGGATAGGCTGAGGTACAGGGGATTGGGTCTGGGTGGAGGAAGTTGGAGGGGGAGGCTGGACACAGGGATAATGGCTGCCATCAGTGCAGAGGCCAGAGCCTGAAATGCTCACTGTTGGGCTGCCTGGCCAGAATGAATGCCCTCCAGGTATGCATTTGTTTGTTGCAACTGCCTCTCTACACCCTGGATGGCATTCAGAATAGTAGACTGCCCAACAGTGAGGGATCTCAGGAGGTCAATAGCCTCCTCACTGAGGGCAGCAGGGCTGACTGGGGAAGAGCCTGAGGTGCCTGGGGCAAACGAGATGCCCACCCTCCTGGGTGAGCGGCCATGGGACACACGCTGAGGGGCTGCTGGGAGGGCGGTGCTGGTAGGGGGATGGCGGCTGTACCTGTTGATGCGGTGGGCACAGAGGGACTCACCACCACAAGGGAGCTCCCATCAGAGGAAGAGTCGCTGATGTCACCTCCTGTCCCCGCCATGGAGCTCCCATCGCCCTCCATCCCACTGGTGGATTCAGACTCCATTGTCTCACCCTCCGGGGCCATGTGGGATGCAGCTCCCTCCTGCTCCCATGGCACTGCTCCTCTGCCTGATGATGCTAATGCAGACAAGAACAGGGAGACCACAAAAAGTGTGGGGGGGGAGACAGAAGAAAGACAAGTTCAGTGCATGCAATACCGCTGCAGTTGGCAGACATTACAGACACAGCAGCCCTCTGCACTACACCATGCACTTAGAGTTCCCTAATTAATCACAGGGACATGGGGTACAATGCCTATGCCCGATTGCTGCACACATGGAAGTCACAGGAGCCTGACTAGGTGTAGATGGCTCTTACCACTGCTGGGGTTGGGGTGCCACATAGCCTGCCTCACTAAGGGACTTTGCCTACAAAACTCGCCCTGGCCTTGGGGAACCCACAGCCCACCTCCCCCACCCAGACACCTCGTAATCCGCGCAGAGTCAGATGGATGTGAATGTACTCACCCCCTTGTGGCTGCTGTGATGCCCTCAAGCACCCATCCAACTCCGGATACACCACTGCCAGGATCCAGAGCATCAGGGGGGTCATGGTGCGACGGGCACCCCTCCCACGTTGGGAGGCCATCCCCAGCTGGGCCTCCGCCATCTTCTTGCTCCAGCGGCGAATGTCCTCCCATCTTTTCCAGTAGTGGGTGCTCCATCTGTGGTGGACCCCCAGGGTCCAGATGTCCTTGGCGATGGCATGCCAAATATCCTTCTTCTGGTGGGTGCTAACCTAGAGGAATAGTACAGGGGAAAAGGATAATCTTTAACCGTCCGGACCATCACAGTCATTGACCCATGTTCCCACCCTTGCCCTGACGCACATACACTCACCGTCCACTCATGCAGGCCTCAGTCCCCCCCGCCCCTGTATCTTCCCTCCACACCACTCCAAACAGGCATTTCCCATACAGCATGCTCACAGTGTACTCACCTGTTTGTCTGGAGGACCATAGAGTAGCGTGTACTGGGGGAGGACCCCATCCACTAACTTCTCCAACTTCTCCAAAGTGAAGGCAGGGGCCCTTTCCCCAGACACATGAGCCATCGTCGCTTCCAGACTGAGGTCACAGCAACACTTGCAGTGTAGGTCCTCTCCTGTCGAAGGTCAGGTATCAAGTGAGTGAACAGAGAGAAAATGGCGGTTATATCCGCAGCGGTGCGTACCGTCACCGCCAACGTACATTGTCATTGGCTCCTGGGACCCATAGGGTCCAATGTTAACCAATGCAGGATTGCGCCGCGGTTTTCAACCGCCTACAGCGACGGTGTACAACGCCAGCGCAGTTACCTCCTATCCCCTTGGTCAGGCAGCCGCCATTTCAGGGGGCCACATGGCATTAATTTTAAATGCATCACACCTATCTAGGCCTTGCATACACACAGTGACAGGCACATTGCGGATTGACAAATGTATGCAGTAAATGCTTTTTTAAAAACCTTAGTGTTGGCTGACTCTGTGCTCGCTGTTCTCATCCATAGGGCACGTCGGTTGGGGCAGGTGAGGAGATGGTGGCATCCTCCGATGTACAGACCACTGGTGGACCTGTCGACAATGGAAGACAGACACATCATTATTACTTACAGACTTGATCGTGCCACAATCCAGGAACTGTGTGCCCAGTTGGAGCCAGACCTGATTTCAGCTATCCCCCATCCCACAGGAATCCCCCTCGAGTGCAGGTCCTGTCAGCACTCCATTTCCTGGCAAGTGGGTCTTTTCAAACAACAGTGGCCATTACATCAGGGATGTCCCAGCCTATGTTCTCAAACGTGTTGTCCAGAGTGTTGTCTGCCCTGCTGAAACACATGCACAGCTACATCGCTTTCCCTCAGGTGGAGGATTTGCCCATAGTGAAGGGTGACTTCTATGTCCTGGGACATATCCTCAACATCATAGGTGCCATTGATGGGACACATGTGGCATTGGTACCCCGCGCGGGAGTGAACAGGTGTACAGAAACAGGAAGAGCTACCATTCGATGAATGTGCAAATGGTGTGTTTGGCCAACCAGTATATCTCCCATGTGAATGCCAAATTTCCTGGCTCAGTGCATGACGCTTACATTTAGAGGAACAGCAACATCCCTTATGTGATGGGGCAACTCCAGAGGCACCGTGTGTGGCTAATAGGTGAGGACAAGGACCCTATACCGTGTGAATGATTGTCTGGGTCTGGGGTTGTCGCTAAGGGTTAGTGTGTGTCTAACAGTTGGCCCTCGATATTTTCAGGTGACTCTGGTTACCGCAACCTGTCATGGCTACTGACCCCTGTGAGAAATCCCAGGACAAGGGCAGAGGAACGCTACAATGAGGCACATGGGAAAACTAGGAGAGTGATCGAAAGGACCTTCGGCCTCCTGAAGGCCAGATTCCGGTGCCTCCATATGACAGGTGGCTCTCTCTACTACTCACCAAAGAAGGTGTGCCAGATCATCGTGGGCTGCTGTATGCTGCACAACCTGGTTTTGCTACGACAGGTGCCACTTCTGCAGGAGGATGGTCCAGAAGGAGGTCTTGTGGCTGCTGTGGAGGTTGTGGACAGTGAAGAAGAGGAGGCAGAAGAAGAGGATATCGACAACAGAAACAACGTTATCCATCAAAACTTCCAGTGAGACACAGGTAAGAAGACATCACTGCCTCCTACATCTCATACATTTTTTAGACCTATCATATGTCTGGCACCTTCACCCAGTGTATGGACCCTGACTTGTCACTTTGCATTTCCATTTCACAGATGTGGGTCCCACTGTGTGACCTTTGCTATATTACCTCATGGACTAGAGCTGTGTGACATAGGTATGTTGACAATACAATGGACATTGCTATTTTTCTTAGTTATAGCAAATACACATTTGTGAAAGCACAGACTGACTCCAGATTGTTTAGTGATTCAAGAGTGTTTATTTAAGAGCAACATAGTGGAGGGGGTTGTAAAATGGTCAGGGGTGATGGTGGAGGATTGTCCATGGCAGAGTCCAGTTATTTGTCTCACAGGTGCATTGTCCAAAGGGGCATAGGAAGTGGAGCTAGGGCAGTTTAAGGATGGACAGGGTGACGAAGTGGAACAGAAGGATGACATTCAGGGTGCTCTCATTTCTTGGCGGGGGTCTTGGCATTGTTCTCTGTCTTTGTCCTGGATCTTAGGGACCGTTTGCGGGGTGGTTCTCCATCTGCAGAGGGTGGGGTGCTGGTGTCGTGTTCCTGTGGCAGTGCCTCTTGTCCACTAGCGCCGGCGGAGGTGGTGGGCTGTTCATCATCGAGGCTAGTGTCAGGGGCCCCTTGTTGTGCCACAGTGTCCCTCCTGGTGTTCACAAGGTTCTTCAGCACCCCTACAATGGTGACCAGGGTGGTGTTGATGCACTTGAGTTCCTCCCAGATCCCCAAATACTGTTCCTCCTGCAGCCGCTGGGTCTCCTGAAACTTGGCCAGTACCGTTGCCATCGTCTCCTGGAAATGATGGTACGCTCCCATGATGTTGGAGAGGGCCTTGTAGAGAGTGGGTTCCCTGGGCCTGTCCTCCCACTGTGGCACAGCAGTCCACCCAGTTCCCCGGTTTTCTTGTTCCTCTGTCCCCTGAACCGTATGCCCACTGCCACTGCCCCCAGGTCCCTGATGTTCTTGGGTTGGTGGGTTTGCCTGGGTTCCCTCTAGTAGTGGACACACTGCTGCTTGACATGTCCTGGGGACAGAGGTATGGGCCCGTTGGGTGGGTGCTGTGCTGGTGTTCCCTGAGGGAGGAGGCTCTGTGGTGGCATGTGCCAGTGCGTGGGGATCCGACTGTCCCGAGGTCCCAGATGGGCCGGGCTGGTCATCTAGATCCAGTTGCACAGAGCTGCTGTCATCATTGTGGGCCTCTTCTGTGGGGGTGTGGACATGTCTGGAACCTCCTGTCCTGTGACTTTGGGTAGGGGTCCTGCAGGGGTGTAAAGGTATGATTATTGCATTTGTGTGTGCCATCGTGTGCAATGTGTGGGCGACCCTGTACCCCAGTGCTTACATTCTTGTATAGGACCTTGTGTGATATTTGGTTTGGGGATCTGTGTGGGTATCTGTAGTGGACATGCTTTGGTGATGGGTATCCTTGCTTTGGTGTTGCGTGTAGGGCTTGGTATTGGGATGTGTGGGTTGTGATAGTGGGACATATGTGAGGTGTTGGAGTGATGGGGTGAGGGTGGGGTATGTGATAGCATGCAGGTAGGGTGGGGGATGAAATTGTTAAAATTTGACTTACCAGAGTCCATTCCTCCTGCTACTCCTGCGAGGCCCTCAGGATGCAGTATAGCCAAGACCTGCTCCTCCCATGTAGTTAGTTGTGGGGGAGGAGGTGGGGGTTTGCCGTCAGTCCTCTGAACTGCAATCTGGTGTCTTGAGGCTACGGAACGCACCTTCCCACGTCGGTCGTTCCACCCCTTCCTGATGTCATCCCTAGTTCTTGGATACTGTCCCACTGCATTGATCCTGTCTACGATTCTGCGCCATAGCTCCATCGTCCTAGCTATGGAGATGTGCTGCACCTGTGATCCGAATAGCTGTGGCTCTACCCGGATGAGTTCCTCCACCATGACCCTGAGCTTCTCCTCAGATTACCTGGGGTGTCTTTGCGGTGCCATGGTGTGATGTGGGTGATGTGTGAGGTGGTGTGTGTTGTGATGTGTGAGGGGATGTGTTTGTGTGTGTTGTGTGAGGTGCGTGGATGTTGTGTGAGTGATGGTGTTGTGTGCCTGTGCATGCTAGTTTATTGATGGCGGTGTCTCTCTCTGTGCTTCGTTCACAATTTTTGTCATAGGGGTTTGTGGGTGATGGGGGTGTGTGTTTTATATTGTATTGGGTGTGTGGGAGTGATGTGTGTATGTGTATCAGGTGTGTGTATTTCGAATTGTCCAATGTGGTTGTGTTTTGTAAATGTGTGTTTAATTTAAGCGCAGCGGTTTGTACCGCCAATCGAATACCACGGTTGAAGGACTGCCGAGTGGATTAGTGGGTCGTGATAGTGTGGGCGTATTCCTGTTGGCGTGATGGTATCGGTTTTGTTATCACCAGTTTATCACTGACCTTTGGTGTCAAGGACTTGTGTGGGTGTCTGGATTTTGGCGGATTCTGGCCTGTGGGTCGTAATAGCTGTAGCGGATTTCCACAGCGGTGTGTTGCGGTCTTCTGCACGGTTGTCAGCAGGATTTACCGCCAATGTTGTAATGAGGGCCTTAGTATTTTAAACACCACATAAAATGTTCCACTGCCCTGAGGTGTATGACCTTCCACAAAGGACCTTTAAACGACTAAAATACCTCAAAACTGAATTGCATTTGAATGATTGTAAAATTCAGGCAATTCATATGTTGCCAGGATAGATTCTACCATGGCAGCCACATGACCAGATGAGTGAATTATGTAATTAAAAACGTAAACTGTATAATTAGGCTTACCACTAAAACACACAAACACTTTAGAGAAATTTTGAAAATGTTCCATTAATATATTTGAAAAGCTGACTAGAAGACCATGACTGGGGCTGTGTTAATAGTTCATGCAATCTTTTATCTGTGTTTTTTTCAAAAAGCAGGCTCCCTCTTCTCTTAAAAAGCTTCTATACAACTATTTTGTATGTAAAATATGCTACTTTCAAAGAAAAAAACAAAAGGTTGAAATAAAAAATCCTCTTTGAATTTTTAAGGTTCGCTGCTAATGTTTTCTTATATCTACAGTCTCCTCGTTCAAGGGATCTCATTCTGTCCCTTCGAACTCATTTTAATTTCCAATCATAAAGGCAGAAAACTGATTCTCCTCATTCTTGAATAAGGCACTAACGATAACCTAAATTCAATGTGCTGATGAATGGCCAAAGCAAAAGTCAATTGTACATAGACGTGCAGACACAGTTCTAAAAGTGTTTGTTCATATATGTCTTGAGAAAGGCTCAAAAACAATAACTTAAAATGGCGAGCAGCATGCAAGAAACATTTTAAAGATATGATTAAGTCCAATTTAATCAGCCCGGGTGGAAGGAACATGGGCAGATTAAATTAGTACGATAGACCCTTTGTCGGCGCTAATGTCCAGTCCAGGGATAGCAAGCCTGTAGCTGGTGGTGAGCTGTGGATGTCAGCTTCAGAAAAACGTTCTGAGTGAGGATTGGTGTCCAATAGCAATTCTTTTGTCAGGTATGACCAACAGTCAGATGACTGAATGTCTGCAGACTATCAACTGTGAACTTCACAATGGACTTCTATACAGGGTTAGAGGCTAAGGTATTTGCTTCCCATCAGAGCAGATTGGTGATACGAAGGCCCTGCTTGCCACTGATTGAACTCTTTTGGGAGTGGAGTGCAAGCACCTCAGAGAAAGAGTCTCAGGGACATATTTATACTCTGTTTGCGCTGAATTACCGTCATCTTTTTGTACACAAATTCAGCGCAAACTTAACTCCATAGTTATATTTTTACTCTAGACCCGTCTAACGTCAAAATTTTGGAGTTAAAGTCATTTTTTGGATGTGTGAAACCACCTTCCGTCAAAGAGATGCAAGGTAGGCGTTCCCATCCAAAAAATGACTCAAAGCCCCTAGCGCCCTATTTATCCTCCCGTGCAAGGAAGGTGCATGGGGGAGACGGGCCTAAATATTGGTGCTAAGCCTGCTTAATGACATTATTTAATGACTGGGTCAGGGAAGGCTTTATGGGACCTGTGGACCCATTTCCAAGGTCAACCACCATGGAAAGAGCCCACAGGTGCCCATCCCAAGCCCCAGGAACATCCACACCCACACCAGAGGTACACCAGAGGATGGCGGACCCCATCCCAGGTTAAGTTGGGTAAGTAGAGGTAAGTACTTTAAAAACAAAATTAAAGTGCCATTGGGGACCCTGAAATGGGCCCCCCTACATGGCACTGGGTGAAATGGCCATGCCCAGGGGATCCTTGTCCCCTGTGCTGCCATTGGGGTGGTGGGCATGACTCCTCTCTTTTATAAGACAGGAGTCTTGTGGTATGGATGGTTTTGCATCAGGAAATGATGCAAGGCTGGTTAAAGGCATTTTTTTGCCTCTAACCAGCCCAGCATCATTTTTTGGCAGTTTTGCGTCAAAAAAGAATAAATATGGGCCTCTGTTTTCCCATGTAAGCAGAATCTTTCCCAATGGGACATTCCTTAGGGCTAAGAGGTGCTCCAGTCAACCTTGCTCATTGGCTCACTAGTGGTCAGATTGGCCAGAAAAACAGTCAATCGAATTAGTAAAGTATAAACTATTTAGACTGGGTGAAATATGCCATAACCTTTGGAACGGGAATGCCTAAGGTCAAGTGGAAAAAGAAAGGGAATTGGGAAGAATATGTTTAATGTGGGATGACAAACAATTTGCAATTATGAGGATTCTGATTTGCAGTATGTTGGTGGAATCAGTCCAATTCTACCATTCACCTTTTAATCCAGCTTTTTACAAAACACTTTGGGCCTGATTTAGAGTTTAGCAGCGAAGGTTACTCCATCACAAACTTGAAGGGTATCCTGTCCTCCGTATTATGGTCTCATTTTAGCCTGTGGAGATCGTAATATGGTGGACGGGATATCCATCACATTTGTGAGAGAGTACCCCGTCCGCCAAACTCTAAATCAGGCCCTTTAAAAAAAAAAATCTATATATATATTTGGGAACTTTCATGTTGTTACAAAAATAATTAAGGCACTAATAAGTCACTGTAGGAGTCTGGCCTGGCTTATAGTGGGTACCTGATGGTACTTACACCATGTGCCACGTCCAGTTATCCCTTGTTAGTAGATTAGTAGTGTTAAAGCAGCTTAGGCTGATAGAGGTAGCTATAGCAGAGCACTTTAGGCTGAACTAGGGGACATGCAAAGCTCCTACTATACCGCTTATATCATATAGCACTAAATCATAAGAATCACAATACTCAGTGTTACTAAAAATAAAGGTACTTTATTTTAGTGACAATGTTCCAAAAATATCTCAGAGGATATACTCCCTTATGAGGTAAGTAAAATACACAAAATAAACTCACAAACCAAAATCAGGTAAGTAAGCAGTTAGAAAGGTAGTGCAAACACTGTAGAATACAATAGGATACAATAGGCCTAGGGGCAACACAAACCATATACTAAGAAAGTGGAATGCGAACCACTTAGGGACCCCCGACCTAGTGTAGTGTGTAGAGGGTCTCTGGGAGTGTAAGAAAACACTAAGGTTGTCCAAGATACCCCACCTCAAGACCCTGAAAAGTAGGAGTAAATGAGCCTACTTCCCCAGAAACACACTAAAGTCGTGATAGGAGATTCTACAAAGACCACAACTGACTGCAAAGCACTGAAGACGGATTCCTGGACCTGAGGAACAGTAAAGGAAGTGGACTAAGTCTAAGAGTCACGAAAGTGTCCAGGGCAGCAGGAGCCCACTAAACCCCGATTAAAGTGCAAAATGGCTGCCTCTGGGTGGAAGAAGCTAAAGATTCTGCAAGAACGGAAGATGCCAGGAACTTCTCGTTTGCCCAGAAGATGTCCCACGGCGTGCTGGAGGACACAGAGTTGTTTCTATGCAGAAAGACCGCAATCAAGCCTTGCCAGCTGCAAAGGCTGCGGTTGAAGAAAAAGGGTGCTGCCCGGGACCAGGAAGGACCAGGAGGTCGCCACTTTGAAGAGGAGACAGAGGGGGCCCTCAGCAACAAACAGAGCCCACACACAAGAAGGCAGCACCCGCAGAAGTACTTGAACATGGGTTCATGAAAACTGAGCACGGCGGTCATCTCAACACTACAAAGGAGGGTCCCACGAAGCCGGTGGTCAACTCAGCGAGTTGAGCAAAGCAGAACAGAGTCCTGGGGAACTAGGCTGTGCTGTGCACAAAGGATTCCTTGCAAAAGTGCACAGAAGCCCTAGCAGCTGCAGTTCACGCAGGTCACAGGATTACTGTCTGGCGTGGGGAGACAAGGACTTATCTCCACCAAATTTGGACAGATGGACCACTGGACTGTCGGGGTCACTTGGATCCAGCACCTGTGTTCCAGGGACCACGCTCGTCACGATGAGAGGGGACCCAGAGGACCGCTGAAGCAGAAGTTTGGTGCCTGCGTTAGCAGGGGGAAGATTCTGTCGACCCACAGGAGATTTCTTCTTGGCTTCCAGTGCAGGGTGAAGGCAGACAGCCCCCAGAGCATGCACCACCAGGAAACAGTTGAGAAAGCCGGCAGGATGAGGTGCTAAAATGTCGCTGGTAGTCTTCTTGCTACTTTGTTGCAGTTTTGCAGGCGTCCTGGAGCAGTCAGAGGTCGATCCTTGGCAGAAGTCAAAGAGGGAGATGCAGAGGAACTCTGGTGAGCTCTTGCATTCATTATCTGAAGAGAAGCCCACAGGAGAGACCCTTAATAGCACTCAGAGGAGGATTGGCCACCTAGTCAGGTAAGCACCTATCAGGAGGGGTCTCTGATGTCACCTGCTGGCACTGGCCACTCAGAGGCCTCCATTGTGCCCTCACACCTCTGGATTCAAGATGGCAGAGGTCTGGGACACACTGGAGGAGCTCTGGGCACCGCCCCTGGGGTGGTGATGGACAGGGGAGTGGTCACTCCCCTTTCCTTTGTCCAGTTTCACGCCAGAGCAGGGGCTGGGGATCCTTGAACCTGTGTAGACTGGCTTATGCAAGGAGGGCACCATCTGTGCCTTTCAAAGCATTTCCAGAGGCTGGGGGAGGCTATTCCTCCCCAGCCCTTAACACCTATTTCCAAAGGGAGAGGGTATAACACCCTATCTCAGAGGAAATTCTTGGTTCTGCCTTCCTGGGACTGGGCTGCCCAGACCCCAGGAGGGCAGAAGCCTGTCTGTGGGTTGGCAGCAGTGGTAGCTGCAGTGAAAACCCCAGAGAGCTGGTTTGGCAGTACCCAGGGTCCATGCTGGAGCCCCGGGGATGCATGGGATTGGTACCCCAATACCAGAGTTGGCATGGGGGGACAATTCCATGATCTTAGACATGTTACATGGCCATATTTGGAGTTACTATTGTGAAGCTACATATAGGTATTGACCTATATGTAGTGCACGCGTGTAATGGTGTGCACTCACAAAGTCCGAGGAAATTGCCCTGAACTATGTGGAGGCACCTTGGCCAGTGCCAGGGTGCCCTCACACTTAGTAACTTTGCACCTAACCTTCAAGTGAGGGTTAGACATATAGGTGACTTATAAGTTGATTCAGTGCAGTATAAAATGGCTGTGAAATAACGTGGATGTTATTTCACTCAGGCTGCAGTGGCAGTCCTGTGTAAGAATTGTCTGAGCTCCCTATGGGTGGCATAAGAAATGCTGCAGCCCATAGGGATCTCCTGGAACCCCAATACCCTGGGTACCTAGGTACCATATACTAGGGAATTATAAGGGTGTTCCAGAGTGCCAATTGGCAAAAATTATCACTAGCCTGCAGTAACAATTTTAAAAACAGAGAGAGCATAAGTACTGAGGTTCTGATTAGCAGAGCTTCAGTGACACAGTTAAGCAATACACAGGGAATACACATTCAGGCCACGACTATGAGCACTGGGGTCCTGGCTAGCAGGATCCCATTGAGACATGGAAAAACCAACTGGCACACAAGTGAAAATGGGGGTAACATGCCAGGCAAGATGGTACTTTCCTACAGTCACTGTGCTTTTTTCAGCATACAAACAATGACAATTACGACAATGTAGCGAAGGATTGTAGACCAATGAGCAGGGGTGCATGGTGCATACCGGTGTATGACAGAGCCACGCATGGCAGAACCAAGCGAGGCTTAATAACGTGGTCGGAACCAGAGCTGCATCTTTTACCACTTATGCCTTTATCATGCATGCCTTCACAACAAAATTAATTGTAAAAGCATGCTTAGTAAAGGTATATGTGGTAACACCATGTGTGGTTGTGTGATACAAACCACCCCGACCCCCTCACCCCTGCCTTAAACCCTAAAACCTACCCTGTCCTAAAAACTACACCAGCCTGTCCTAAAAAATACTCCAGCCCCCAGTCCCTGCCCTAAACCCTAAAACCTAACCTGCCCTGTCCTAAAAACGATCCTGACAACCACCCTAAACCCTAAAAGCTATCCTGCCCTGTCCTAACACCTTCCTTGCCCTGTCCTAAAAACTACCCCAACCCCCACCCTAAACCCTAAAACCTACCCCATCCTCTCCTAAAAACTACCCGACCCACACCCTAAACCCTAAAACCTACCCTGCCTTAAAAACCACCCTACCCTGTCCTAAAAACTTCCCTGACCTAACCTATCCTGTCCTAAAAACGACCCCACCCTGTCCTAAACATTACCGCAATCCCATCTCTAAACCCTGCTCTGTTCTAAAAACTACCCCGAACCCCACCCCTCTCAACCTAACTCCCTAAAGCCTACCCGGCCCTGTCCTAAAAACTAACCTGACCACACCACCACCCTAAAACCTAAAACCTACCCTGTCTTAAAAACCACCCTACTGTGTCCTAAAAACTTCCCTGACCTAACCTATCCTGTCCTAAAAACTACCCTACCCTGTTCTAAAAATTACCGCAACCCCCTCCCTAAACTCTACTCTGTTCTAAAAACCACCCCAACCCCTACCCCACCATAAACCCTAAAGCCTACCCTGCCCTGTCCTAAAAACTTACCTGACCCCACCCCCACCCTAAACCCTAAAACCTACTCCACCCTGTCCTAAAGACTATCCCACCCTGTCCTAAAAACTATCCCTACCTGTCCTAAAACTACCCCATCCCCTGCCCATACCCTGAACCCTAAAATCTACCCTGCCCTGGCCTGAAAACTACCCCTACCCCCACCCTAAACCCTAAAACCTACCCTATCCTAAAAACTACCCCATCCTGTCCTAAAAACTACCACGACAGTTCACCCCCACCCTGAACCCTAAAAACATCCCGCCCTGTCCTAAAAGCTACCCGATCCCCTGCCCCCGCCCTAAACCCTAAGATCTACCCTGTCCTAAAAACCACACCATCCTTTCCTAAAAACTACCCCAACACCCCACCCAACATCCTAAAACCTACCCTGCCCTGTCCTAAAAACTACCCTGACCCCATGCCTCTACCCTAAAACATACCACACCCTGTCCTAAAAGCTACCCTGCCCTGTCCTAAAAACGACCCCAGCCCTCCACCTGTGCCCTGAACCCTGAAACCGACCCCCACATCTTCTAAAAACTTCACAGAACCCCTACCCCCACCCTGAACCCCAAAACCTATTCCACCCTGTCCTAAAAACTACCTTGACCCCCCACCATGAATTCTAAAACCTATACCACCCTTAAAAATCCCCTCGCCTGCCCCAGCCCCACTTACCCGAGCACCACGATCCTCTCCCAGCTGTTCCTACTGTTTGCCTGAACCACACATATGCATGGAACCTTAACCACGCATTTGCGTGGTTCAGGCACATGCTTGGTTCAGGCAAGCATGGTAAAGCTTGCGTAGCTACGGAACGTGTTGCTCTGGCTGCGTTGAAAAGGTAATTTCCTGTGCATATACAGGCCAATCCTTATAAGCCTCAGACGAGGGAGGTAAGCTAAATGAGCACATTCCGCAGTCCAGGGGTGGCAACAAGAATTCAATAGAATGATCCACATATAAACAAATAAAAAGAGCACATGGGCTATGTGTTAAAGGCATCTATGTGTAACCATGTAGGAGTCTGCTCTCCACCCAGTCTATCACCCGGGCATCTTGAGATGGTTCATCTGTAGCATGTGGGGGTGGTCAGGTTGAGCCCTACATGGGCTCTTTAGAACTCGTACAACAGTAGCAAGCCCCATGATGTGAGAGGCCCAAGGAGTATTGCCCTGTGTTAACGATCACTGAAAGGCATCCACCTGGTCTTTCAGCTTGAGCACATAAATGTCCCAAAGGGTGACAGCAGCCCCACCCCCTCACCTGGGAGTTGTGGGCCAGGGCACCAGCCTCTACGGTTGCCCACTTCTGCAGAACCCTAAACCAGCAGCCGATCAAGGGCAGCTGTACCACCAAGACATGGCTATCAACCGCGTTTGCGTGGTGCGTATTGTATATTTGGCTTTTCCCAACAAGCAAAGCAGGAGGTCAGGAGGCAACTGCACGTCAATCACTTCCAAAATATGGTCCATCACTTGCAGGCATATCTGTGCTAAAGGTGGACATTCCCACACCATAAGCAAAACAGTTGCATCCTGGTGACCACATCAGGGTCTCAAAGGGGCCACCTTTGGGAACATCTTATGTAGCCAGTGCAGTGTGAGACGTATGATATAGGTAATTAAACTGCATGAACTTCAGATGGGCATTACGGGATACGTGCTTCACCTGTTCAAGCACCATCGACCACTTCTTGGTGTCATAAATGTCACCAGCACGAGTTTCAGCGGGGCCTGCCAAGCATTCCAAGCTATGCATCCACAGCCTGCAAAGCTTTAGACAAAACAGTAAAGGCCCTACGTCTGAAACCGTGCATCAGAATGCACTGCCGTCCATGATGAAGGGTTGGGCCTCTTTACCCACTTCCAGAGTATTCTTAATTGCCAGAACAAGTGCATTGTAGGCCAGACATTGGCCTGTTCCCAGGCACATAACCCGCCTGCAAATCCTGAAAGGAACGCAGGTCCCAATCATCATAGATGTCCCCCATGCAGGCCACCCCAGCCTCGTGCCAGGATGTCAGGTCATGTGCCTTCAACAGAGCCCTCATCACAGGCATACTCCAGAGTGAAAGTTGTGGGTTTAAAGTGGCAAGCCATGCCATGGTTGAATATACCTGTTCTATCAGAGTTTTGTGACGTGTGCTAGTCTTCTCATCTCTCTTGGTGGGCCACCAGCGGAGAGCAGCCAATCTAAGATTTCTGAGCCCCCAGTTCCTCCCCGATCAATTTGTGCTCACCCATCGCATATCCCACCAGCCAATGCATATGCCATTGGAACTGTTCCACAGTGAATTGAACTTTGAGGTCCAGCACTCCCAGGCCACTGCCTAACAGCTAACGGAGCGTTCAGATTGAAACTCACTTACATGCTTCACCCCATATTAAATCAAAGAGTAATTTCAATAAAACCCCAAAACATTGCTCTTGTGGACACTACTGGCACCATCGCAAAGAAGTATAGCAGCCGCAGGATTGGTATCATTTCAGTTATTAAGGCTCAGCCCATAGGCGACTGTGGCAGGTGGATCCAGAGGCCGAAGGGCTGGCAATGCAACACAAGGTTTCTCCTGTGGTTCCCATCAAGTACATCCTTGTTGGTGTGGTATACATTAACCTATATCTGAATATCTCAAACCACCAGGGCAAGTAACCTGGTTCCAGTTCTTCCAGTGATGTGAATTTCACCCTCCACAAGGGGAAGATGCAGGACTTGTCCCAGTTCATCCAAAGGTCTGTCATATCACCAAAGAGGTCTAAAAGATCACAAACAGTCAGCAGATCATGCCCAGGGTTTCACAGATAGACCAGGACATCATCCACGCAGAGCAAAACTACATACCAGTGTGGCCCCAAAACAAAGCCTCAGTCCGAGCCCTGTGCTCGCAGCAGTGCTGCCAAGGGCTACATTGCCAATGCAAAAGTAATGGAGGAAAAAGAGCAACCCTGCGGTGTTCCACTGCCAATGTCAAATTGTTGTGATTTTTGGCGATGAATGCACCCTCTGGCACACAGTGCTGGGTAGAGAAACTTAACCCAACCCAAGAACTTTGGTCCCATTCCTAGGGCTACTTGGTCAAGCAGCAGGTATGATCACCCAAGAGTTTTGAAAGCTTTCTCAAATTCCAAGGAAACCACCTCTGGGAGTTCCATGAACCTCTCGACTGCACCCATAATGTGACACAACCTGCGAGTATTACAGGAGGTGGCTCTGTAAGGGATGAACCCGCATTGAAAAGGGAGGACCAGGGTTTGGAGATTCAGAAGCATCGATTAGCTATCACTTTGCACAAGATTTTGTGGTCAATGTTTAGCATTGACAGAGGGTGATAGGAGCTTACCACCAGGGGATCCCTGCCCAACTTGGCCAGCCCTACAATGAGGGCCTCGCTCAGAGAGAATGGCATCCTATCCTGTTGACACATGTCCTGGTGCACTGTGAGCAAACAGGGGGTGAGGGTAGTCCTGATCATTGCATAGTATTCTACCAGGAACTGATTAATTCCTGGGACATTGTTGTAGGCCATTTGACTTATTGCTGCCTGTATTCTTTCGAACTGTAGGGGCAGTTTGTGCTCTTGGCACTCAAGGGGGTTCAGTCGGGGAAGGAGTGTCCAGCGATATAATTCCAGAGGCATTCCAGTTGGGGTCGGATGGCTAGTGAGTACAGTGCTTCATAATACTGAGCAAAGGCTTCGCATAGGTCTGTTTGTGAAGCCACAATATCACCAGTAGAAGTACAAATCGCTCTGCTAACGGTCCTTGGGACTGCAGAGCTCAGAAGTCATGTCAATGTACGGCCTGGCTCATCACCACCGGCGTGCTGCAGAGCCAGTGATACTTTAAAATCAATGTTATTGACACAATGCATCTCTTCCCTACAGGTCCTGCAGGTCTTGGAGTTGAGTGAGAGCGTCAAATACCATCACTGCCTCCAGTTAAGTAGCCTCTAATGCCAGTACACTGTGAAGGAGGAATGCCCATTCACCCAGGAAGACTTGATACAATGTCCCCTCAGGACCACTTTCATGGCATTGCACTGTATTTGCTTGGAACCTACAGAACCCTCATTCTCATTAAAATAATGGAGCAGATGAGTGCTGATAGTGTCCCTGTAGGTAGCATCTAGGAGGACAACCATACACAGTTGCCAGGTCGGTATCAGTGCCCTGTCCTTCCCCCAACAGAAGGGCACCTTTAGGGGGCTGTGGTCCAAAAGTGTCCAACCCAAATACTCTGAGTTCAGCACATGAGGCCAGAACTCCACATTGAAGAAGGTGGCGTCTAACCTAGTGTGTATCTGGTGTCCCGGAGGGTAACAAAAGTATTCCACGTCCCCTGGGTGACCCAACCACCAGTCATCATGCAGTTGTGTTGTGAATGTCCGGGTTTTTAAATGTTTGGTCACCTGAAGGCCCTGCATCCCTGCATGAGTGAGGCTGGTGACAACGTGCCTAAAAAAGCACCCTGAATTGTGATGGGTGTGTATGGTGAAATGATCAATAACAAAAGCCCATCCAGGGCACCCTCTAGTGAAATATAGCAGCCATCAGTGTCCACCACTGTACATGACAGCCATCGTGTAAGTGATGTATGCCCCAGCAACGGCATGTCAGTGTGACTACCCACCACATAATCCATATTAACGCTGAGTATCCCCTCACAGCCTTGCACAAACCAAACCAATGACATACAACAAAACATAACAATACCACCACACCCTTGGCTTGGACTCTAACGGGCTTCATGCAACAACGTCCCCAACTAAACATCTATTAACAAAACCGTGACCTTAATGCTGAATAGTCCTTGCAGAGGTCTTTGAGGGCTGGGCCATGAGATAAATAATATAAAGTCTGATGTAACCTCAACAACTCGGGCCCAAGTGCAGAGCATGATAGCCCCAGGGCCTCCCTATAGTCAATCATTACCTCTGTTGCTCAAACGTGAATTTACCTTAAAAAACAAAAGACAAGAAGTGTCTGGCAAAACAGGAACAGTTTGTTTAATTAAACATTACGGCCAGGACAGCAGTTCCAGAATCAGGGTCTGAGGTAGATCTGGGTAGAGTTCACAGAGTTCCACTCCACAGAATTCCACTGAGTTGATGAAAAATTCCATAGAATTCTGCAGAGGTGGAGTTCCGTGACCTGTGGAGTCCTGAATGCGACCAATCCTAGAAGAAATAAGCAGGGTCGGGCTGGTTAGCCAGAGCCAACCCTGCTTTACACTTCCAAGATCGGGCACATTCAGGAGAGGGCCGTAGGCAGTAAAAGCTGCTGTTTCAGGCCTCTTGTGCATTGGCCTTCCTCATGTGCACTTCAGTGGAGCAGAGCTCACTAGGGGTGCACTGCAGTCCAGTTATGGACTACACAGCACAAGTGCAGACAGTCTGCGCTTGTGCTGTGTAGCCCATAACTGGGCTGCAGTGTGCACTGGAGCCCTGGAGCAGGGGCAGACGAAGGAAGAGAGTCAGGCCGCTGTGGAGGATGATTGGGAGAGGAGGACCCCTTGGAAGACCCAGACGAGTCTCTTCTTTTTCCTTGTTTGTGCATACTGGTGCACAAACAAGGACTGAAAGTACAGCTTTTGCTGACTATGGCCCTGGCCTGAATTCAGGCCAGGGCCACTGGCAGTCAAAGCTGCTGTTTCAGGTCTCTTGTGCACCGGCCTGTCCTTTGTGCACTGGTTCTGTTCCAGCAGCAGAGGATGCAGTAAATCCACAGGTATTCAGCAGCACAGCAGTCCTTCTTCCTGACAGAGTATCCCCAGGTAAAGAATTGTCCTGAAGTGGTAGTGTCTGGGATCCAGTATTTACACTTTGGTGCTCTGCCTCTGGAAGATGGGGGAAGCTTCTAGACAATGGCTTTGGAATGCAAGGTATCCCCTTCCTCCCCTGCCCTGGTTCCAAGCTGGCTGGAGTGACAATACAGAGTTGTTAAGTCCTTGTTTGTGTGGACAGGACACGGTCTATTCAGATGTGAGTCAGGCTGTGTCCAGCTCCTCCCTCCCATTCTGCCCAGGATGACCCATGTTAGTCACACCTAAGCTTCCATTATGTGTGGCAGCATAGGAGGAATACACAAAGCCCAACTGCCAACTAAACCCAGTCATGTGACCAAATACAGGCTGCAGGCACCAAATGACTAAGGAAAGAAAATCCCAACTTTCAAAAAGTAATTCTAAAAAAAAAAAGACAAATGACATGCTGTAGCAGATCACATGATAAATCCTCCTCCTGTGGTGGCCATCTTACAATGTCTACAGCCTCATCTGCTAAAAGAAAGGATAACTAAGCGTTCATCACATATAGCAATTATTGAACTGGATAGACAAATCCATTACTCTACAGGGAGAAAGTGATACTTATAACAAAAGATTTCAGATGATACCCATGCATTGGGTTTATGTTATGTTGAAACCACCAGCAACATGGAGTTTAATTTCTCAACATGTTGTTATAAGTATTGCATTCTCCCTGTAGAGTAGTGTGTTTATCTATCTAAGGATCTCCCCTGGATCCTTAGACTTGACCTTCAATACCAATTGTATGGGATCTGAGGGAGAGCTGAAAAGTGAAGATGGAATAATTGATGCACATATATCTATACACATGATTCTAATAACTAAATAGCTTTTGGTTCCAATACAGTCTGTCTGTGCAGTATGTGTATACAGTATTTTTTCAATTTTTGGGATAGTGGATCTATTTGACCAATGTGATTGAATATGGTAAATTGTGCTTAAGTAATTCCTTTAGGAACATTTGTTTTTTGTTTAGAATTGCTTGGACCCAGCCACTTGGGGGAATATTGGGCAGCCCCATGTATTCTTCACATTCAATGGTGACATTTTCAGAATTACAATTTAAAATCTGACTTCACCATGAATTAGGATTTTAAATTGTAATTCCATAGGCACGAAGCACAAACAGGTCATATCTCTCCATTTGGACGTTACACTTATAAGATGTAATCCATTCTTATCCTATGGGATAGATACCTACAAGAACACGTAAAACTTAGAATTATATAATCTACTCTTTAAATACATTGCACCCTGGTCTCTGGGCTGTCCAGGGCCTATTCTAGGGGCGACATATTTATTATAGAGGAAGCTTTGGGTCTGGCAAAAGGTTTATTTTGATAGGACGACATGTCTGTGTAAACTGCACACACAGGCTCTGCAGTGGGAGGCCTGAGGCATGCTTCAAAGGGCTACCTAAGTGGGTGGCACAATCAGTGCTGCAGTCTCATTCATAGCATTTCATTTAAAGGCCCTGGGCACATGTAGTGCACTTTACTCAGGACATATAGGTAAATTAGACATGCCAGATGGGGAATAAGCCGATATTACCATGTCTTAAGGAGTGAGCACATGCATTTTATCACTGATTAGCAGAGGTAAAGTGCTCAGAGTACTAAGGTCAACAAAAATAGGTTGAGCAAAAAAGGAGGAAGAGAGGCAAAACGTCTAGGGGAAGACCATCCTAAAGCTGACATGTGTAAGCCCATTATACCTTCCATGTCTGATGGTCCCAGCCTTAGGATTAGGTGCCTGGATTGGTTGGTATTGGGTATCCCAGAGTCCATTTAATGTGGCCTAATATTTATTTATAGAATGTTTGGATAAGAGCACAAAACCACCACACATGAAGGAAAGTGCCTATCTCCTGTTTGTAATACCAGCATAGTGCCAATGTGGAGGGGTGGCTCCGATATAGTTTAGCAGATGTTATGCACCATTTGTACAAGACTGATTTTCTTGAGTCGTTTTTTTAAGTGTCTTGCCATAGAATTTTGCACATCTTGGTTGGGGGTTCCATTCCCAGATCTTTTCCAGTGGCATTGGTATAAGTGAGGTGTGTTTGGTTTGGAGGTTTAGGTGACAGTATGCTCTGGAGAATAGGCCCTTCGTGTCTGTGGGTGTATGGACTAGTTTTTGAAAAGTGTGAGTGGTCTCATAGCAGCCAGCATGTCCTACATGCATCAAAACCAGTGCCTAAATTGGAACTATTGGAGGTGGGATTACTCAAAAATTTTACTTTCTTTTGGCTTGATCAAAGGATTCTATGCTCTCTACCAGGAAGATGTCTGTTATAATCTTTCTCCCCCATTCTGGGAAGTGCATAGGGTCAAAAACAGGTGTGAAGTAAACATTTCTAGTTCAAATGTGTTTGTTTGAGAGAGAAAGACAGATAGGATAGTTTTGGTGGAAGTGGTTATGCGCTTCTTGGTCTAGCATGCATAGTAAGCCAAGCTATGTTCCAGTCTGGGTGGCAGGCCACAGCTTCATCTATCAAATACAATTTCTTTAGTTTTTGGCATGAGAATCTTCCCCTATTTTAGGGAACATAACAAGCTAATTAGATATGCTGGACTTTTTGCCACCCCAAACAAAGAAGCGTGGTTTGGACTGCAATTGGGTGATTTCTAATGAGGATATGGGAGTTAGGAGCATTTGGAAAAGGTATCTTGTTGAGGATGCTCATATTATTGATGTTGTATACCCCAGCCAAGATATGTATAGTGGACGCAACCTTCTGAGGCCTTCAAGAATATTTCTGTGGTATTCCACCCAGTTAGCCTTGGTCTATCTCTCAAAGTGGCTTGTGATGTTGAGGCTCTGGGATCCAATAGATGTGACAACCCACTGAAAGGGGACTAATGATCTAATGTGGGGAAGGTGACTGGGGATACTGTTATGTTTGGAACATGTGCTTTTGTTTTATTGATTTTGTAGTCCGGCTCTCATTCAAACTCCTCAATTATGTCTATCAAGGATAGCAGAAAAAGTCCATGGTTAGTCACAATTAAAAGGATATCATGTGCAAATAGAGTGACTTTGCATGTTCATTGCCCAAATTGAATGCTAGAGATAATCTGTATTTACCTAATATTCATGGCAAGGGTCCCTACCACTAGGGCAATGAGGACTGGGAGATGCTGACATTCATGTCTTGTACCCCTGGCAAGTTTAGCGGGTTCTGAACATTGGCCATTTACCCAGATAATTGCTGTGGGGGAGGGGCAAGTGGCACAATTTAGTTTATCACTATTGGTCCCAATCGAATGCTATCTAATACTGCTGTAAGAAAAGTCACCCAGTGAAATGATTTTTCACTATTAATGGATGTAAACAAAGCTGTGTCCATTTGTTTCTTCAACCAAGTGAACGAGACAGCAGAAGCTGTCTGCATCCTGTCGGTTTCAGATGAAGATCACTTTGTTAGGGTTGATTACCCCAGGGAATAAGGAGTTAGGCATGTTGCAAGTATTTTAATGTTGAGTTTTGCATCCGTATTTAAGAGGGCAATTGGACGGTAGGGGCACAGTCAGATGGGTCTTTTCCCAGTTAATGAATAAGTGCTATTTCTGCTTTGTACATAATGGGGGTAAGACTAGTACATTTTGGAAAAGGAGTTAAACAGAGTCTTTAAATTATCTATAGAGAAGATCAAAGGTTTTGTAGAACTCCAGCATGACCCCATTAGGGGTAAAGACTCCTTCATAGGCATTAGTTTGAAACCTTGTGTCAGTTCAGTGGCATATAAAAAGGCTTCAAGCTTTATTTATGAAAAGGGGAAATAGGGGTCCAGTCCCTTTTGCTTAGGTAACCCTGTATGTCTGTGGAATTATCTGCCCCTTGTTTGTAGAGGTTCTGGTAGAATTTGCAGAAAGTCTCCTATTCCTCCTACTCACTACTAGTTCAGGTACCCCGAAACGTTCCAACTTATGGAATAAAAGATTTGGTCTTATTGAGTCTAATTGACAAGTTAATCTACTAGCCTTTCTTTGAAAGTCATCTACCTATTGGCAAATCTCCTGACTTTCCATGGCTAGCAAAATACTTTATGCCATCAGTGTAAAGCAATTCCAGTGCTTGTCATTTCAAATCACTGTTTAAGGTGTGGGACTTGAATGAACTAAACACCCTAGAGTGCATTGATGTGGTCAATGCACGCCAAGGAGTGGAAAAAGAGCTTTCTAAATATAGTTTTATTTTAATTCAACATTTCTTTGCAAAATATATTATGCACTGGGTAGTTATAGTTGGGTCAGTGTCCCCCATAGTAAATGGGTTATCTGTAATGCTACTAACGTTGGCGCTGTTTGATGAGTATCCACAAAACTTTCAAAGAAGGTGCTACTTTTGACTAGTTTGTGCATGGAACATTTCAGGATGTTCTGTCAAGTGGGGGCCCAGAATAAGGGGGATCCTAAAATGCAAAATCATCAATCATTTTCCATAGACTTCTTTAAACAAGGCTACATCAAAAACTGCTAAAAGGAATTACACCACGTTTGGCAGGAAGCTAGATCTTGGTACCCAGATTGTGTTTTTTTATGTAGTATTAATCTTTTCGGCAGTTTGAGATGTCATGGTTGAAAAATAATATAGATAATTGTACAGTTGGGTTCAAAGGACTCTCCTGCAAGTCCCTCAAACCAAATTTAAAAAAAAGATCCTTCTGATAGGGCCTCAGTGCTTTTGCCACCCTGGGCCAGTTTTCTCCAGCCGGAGTAAGCGCTATGATTGGGTGCCAAAAACATGAGCCAAATGCTGCTGGCAGCCATCACATGAATCAAGGAGTTAATCCCTTGTCCTGAACATTTAGAAAATATGAGGGGGTAATGTAGGGATAATCTGACCCCAAGGACCCATTGAGATGACTCCTCCTTGGTCCAAAAAAAGAAATAAAAATAGCAAAAATTCCCACAATCCTGTGGGCCTCCCATGGGATCATAAAGAAATGGCAGCTTGGGCTGCTTTGTTTTATTAATGGGGGGGGTGCACGCCCTCCTTCCCTAGCCCTTTACAGGGCCCAGGAAGCCCACCCCCAGGGCTGAATTTATTCAAAATGGGACGGGGACCACATGCCCCGCTCTCTGAGCCATCAAAGGCCCAAGGAGCCCACCCCTAGGGCTGACGGTTTTTAAAATGGGGAGAGAACCATGTGGTTTCCCTTCCCTAGCCTCCAAAGGCCCCAGGGAGCCTACCGCCAGGGCTGAAATGTATCAAAATGGGATGGGCCATGCAACCCACCCTCCCTGACCCATTACTGGCCCCTGGTATCCCATCCCCCGGACCGGCTCACATGCTATATCCCGGGGAGTCAGCCCTCGGGACATAGAGGTTTCTATGCCCGCACCTGTGCCGGCTCTAAATGTGCGTTTGCTCCCAGCTGGTGGGAGGATTTTCAAACATCCTTCCATGCAAACTCAAAGTTTGTTCCCAGTGGGTGATAGCTTGAAAAATGCCCCCACTGTTTGGGAGCAGACTTTTGATATGTTTTCCTGATCAAAAGATTTCTCCTGCCAGGAGGGAGCAGCATTAGTAGCTGCTGCATCTGAGCAAGAGCAATACTGGCTACCACTGGCATGCAGGGAGCCAACTTGGGGCACGGGGCCCTGGGGCTCCCTGTGTCCCCAAAACAAAGTGTATAGTGGATGCCCTGATGTCCTTTAATAATGTGGGCCCCAGGGAATAGGGTCTCCAGGGCCTAACAAAGATTGGGGAGGGAGTTACATGGCTCTCACCCCTGGAAAATACATAAGGCCCTGGAGGATGGGGTTCCCAGGGTCTCTTGAGGCTAAGGGAGGAGGGCCATGAAGCCCCCTAACCTTTAAGAAACATAAGGCCCTGTGGGCAACCATGCTGCATGTTATGGAAGGCCATGCAGAGCGGGGGATTGGCTTTACATAGGGGAAGAAAAAAATCCTAGATAATAACTGACACAACCAAAGGTGAAAGTAACATTATACTTAGCTGTGATAAAAAAAATCTGTTTTTGTTTAAAACAGAAACCATAGAAATTCACAAAAAAACAAAGGTTAAAACAACGTTATACTGTAGTTAGGTGAATATTTCACTGGCAACATTAACGTTTTGAACTAAAAAAATATAAAATGTAGCAGTTATAGTTAACAGAGCTAAATATAACTTGCGCCATCACCATGCATTACTTATGATTTAATATATTACATCACTCACAACATGTTTTATGACATCATTTATGACATCACTAATGAGATCTCAAATGACATAATTGATAACATCACCAGAGTCCTAAGATGGCTGTCACTACTTCCTGCTTTCTCAGTTGACGGATATATAGATTTTTTAACCTTCATTTTCCCAGAACTACTGAACAGATTTACATCAAAACACAAAAGCACAAAGCACCCTTTCTTCACCAAGATCCAGCTTTCTGCTAAACTTGATGTCAATCCGTTCAGAGACTTGGGCTGTAGCTGTGTCTAAAGTTCCTATGGAAAAATGAACGGGGTGGGACTTCCATTTTTCTTTCTTATCCCCCACATGACAGTTCACCTCAAAGCTTTCCATGCACAATCCAGTGAAACAATTGCACTTTTAAAAAATTTTAGTGGAGATTTGTCAAATATATTGTATCGGATGCAGCATTTGAATGCCCCCCTTCAAACTCCCAACACGTCTTTTGAAATGTGAAGAAATTACCACCACCAAGAAACAACTAATATTTTTAAGGGACTTTAGGGACTACCAGTCAGAAAGAACACTAACCTTCCACAGAAATTATGATCATCTATTTGAGGGGAACCTTACAGACCATTCAACAAAGCCAATTGTGAGTAATCAGATGACAACGGATCCCAATGACAGTGATGCATCTGACACTAACATGTCGGACGTGTCAGTGACAGCACTCAACCAAGGTCCACAAACTAGTAGCACCTCTAACAGGAAGAATTTTTTTAAAGCAGTTTCAAATGTTAAACCAAGAAAGGACAGAACAACAAGCAGAACAGAACTTTCGGAGGGGCAGAGGGAGAGGCAGAAGCAGATGAGGCGGACCAAAATGACCCAGCAGGCAGAACCAAGAAAAGAAAGAGCAATTCCGTTGGGACTGACAATAAGGGCAAGACAACCTCAGAAATGAATGTGGTTAATATATCAACCTGTGAGTTATCTAAGGACGAAATTGAGCTTTTGTCGCTCAGACTGTCCTTCTGTCCCTCTAGCAACTTCAATTATGTGCAGTCTAGGATGGATTTACTTTGTTCCACTTAAGGCCATCAGAAACCAGAGTGAACACTTCCTCACAAAGCCTGAATACACTTTGCATTTAGGATATTGAAACACTTCATACTCTAACTGCACTGGATGAAGACACCAGTGGCCATGAGGGCCCTTGTTTGAACCTTGATTATCTCAACATTGTGGTGGATTTGCCATGTCACAGTAACTTTAAACTTAATTCAATGTTCATACCAGGCATCCACTGTGATGCGGTGGAGGTATTTGAAAAAAGTACTGTCAAAGAGCTTACAAATTATGATATAGTACAAGGGAAGTACTAGGAACAATCTCTCACATGCTCAATTCCTGGCTCTAGAAACCCTAAAGAGAGACCCCTCTACTGTCATTCGTCAATCTGACAAGGAAGGGGAATTTTGTAGCGCTCTCCAAAAGTGAATACCTGAGGGAAAGGATGAGATAGGTTGATGACCTTACATGCTATACCCTGTCTAGTCTCTCTGAGTTTCCCTCAGACATAAATACTGGGAAATTCTAGATGAATGGAGAGACGGAGAGGTTCTGGAGTGGGAAGAGTAATTATTCCTTACGTGCAGTCACCCTACAATACCAGTAATATACCTTCTACCTAACCTTCATAAGGATGAAGTTAAAACCCTCAGGGAGACCTATTTTGTCTGTTATTGGGTCCTTGTTGGAGAACACAACCAAGTATATAGACCATTACCTCATACCATTTGACACAGCACTTCCTGTACATAAAAGATACCACACACTTCTTCACCATGATTGGGAATGTACAATGGGAGGACGACTACATGTTATTAGCCCTTGCTATAGGAAGCTTGTATACTAGCATCAGGCATGACTTGGGCATTCCGGCAGTGAGACACTGCAAGCATGGCCCATTTCTCTGTTATTCCATACTGAGATGGTGTTGGAGATGATCCTCTATTGCCTTACTAGCATTTTTTCACCTTTGATACTCAAATGTATAGACAACTACAGGGGACTGCGATGGGCATTTGTTTTGCCCCAGCTATACAAATGTATTCATAGGTTTGCAGGAGGAAAAGGTGTCCACACAGATTGACAGTTCTGAAAATAGAGTGATCACTTGGATCAGATTCATCAATGATATTTTCATCATCAAAGGTGATCAAGAATCAGCTGCCAATTTTGTTGCCACACTTATCATGTCATCAGTGACATCACTGATCATGTCATGGGTAATGTAATAAGTGAGGTCATGACCAGTACATTTCAGGGGCATAATCTATAGTTAGCTCAGGTAACTAGAACTGCTGAATTTCTATGGTTTTGTGTGTGTAAAATCTGAGCCTTCATGTAATGACCCTGTAACCTTTATTTTTCCAGTGAATTTCTAGGGTTTTTGTAACATTAACGTTAAGTAAGACACCCATCACAATGCATGGTGGAGGGGTGGGATGTAGGACCAGGCCTGGCATTGTGCTGACCCCACCTAAGCTTGCTGCTCCGCTTCTCCTTGCCATCCATTGTCAAAGTCCATGCCCCTGCACCTGCATTGCAGCCAAGTGGCCATCGTTCTGCCACTACCCTTCCCACCTACCCTGAACAGTTACCTTGCTGCCCCATCCACCTCCTCTCTACCCTCTGTTGTCCAAGTCCATGCACCAACCCCGTCTAATCTGCCCTGCATGGTCTGATATGCTTCCACTGCCCTCCATTTAGCTTGATGTCCCATCCCACTCCTCCTGTCCTCCGTTGCCTAATTCTATGCCCCATTAATGCTCTCCTGTTTAGCCTCTTTGCTTTATTTGCTCCCGCTACTCTTCTTTCCCCATGTGTCTTTGTGCATGCCCATGTTCCCTCCTTTTTGCCTACTATGTCCTATGTACCTGCCACTGCCCCTATTATCTACTCTGAGTATTTTGTTGAGCTGCTACTGCACCGCCCACCTTCCTAGCATGGTCAGGTGGCTACCACCTGTCCCTGTCACCTCCACCCTTCCCTTCTGAGTTTCATGTCCCTATCCCCTCCCTCCTGTCCTCCATGGTCCATTTCCTGCCACCCCCTTCTGCCCTCCTTGCTCTGTTGTGCTGCAATTGCTCCTCCTGGCTTCCCTGCACTGTCTATTGTGAAGCCCCTTCCCCTGCGCTCGCTTGTCTGTGTCTAACCTGTACCCCTCCCTTCAGTCCTCCATGGTCCTTTGTGCATGCCCCTGCCCCTCCCTCTTTCCCACCATGGCCATTGTGCTGCCAGTAACCATCTTGCTTGCCATACATTGTCTGTTGTGCTGTTACAGCTCCTCCCATCTGTCTTGTGTGGTCAGCATGCCACCACTGACCCCCTTCCACCTTCCCTCTGCTGTCTGTGTGTATGCCATTATAGTCTCACTGTAGCCCTCCATGCTGTGTTGTGCTTCCAGTGCCCACCCCACCTGCCCTCCATGGTCAGCTTGCTGCTCCTGCCCTCTCCCCTTGCCAACTGCCCTCTGTTTTCCATGTGCTGGCCCGAACCCCACCCTCCTGCCTTGTCTGGTCCATTGTCATGCCCTTGTCCCATCCCTCCTGTCTTTCATGGTCTGTTATGCAGCAACTGACCCTGATATCTGTCCAATATGGGTGGCTTGCTGCCCTTGCCTCTTTCCCCTCTCCTCACTGTTATCTATGTGCATGGCCCTGTCCCCTCCCTATTGCTTTCCATGGTATGTTGTGCTGCACCGCCTTCCTGCTTGCCCTTTGTGGTGTATTGTGCTGCTGCAACCTCTAATGCCTGCCTAGTAAGGTCAGTTTGGTGCCTCTGCCAATCCCCCTCCTACCCTCTGTGTTCCGATTCCATGACCCTACCCCATTCTTCCTGCCCTCCGCGACCCAATGTTCCATACTTCTGCTTGCTGCCTCTAAGCCCTCCTCCTTGCCCTCAATTATCCAAGTCCATGCCCCTGACCTCTGCCTCCCCACAGTATTCTAATGAACAACTAGATAGCTAACTTTAAAAATGAGAGAGTTTTATTCCCATAGAAGTTATGGTTAGTGTTCTAAAAAAATAAAATTAGGAAATATTTTCAGAGATCTCAAACAGTGACAAAGTACTTTTATGTTATTTGCTACCTTTATGTTTTTTATTCAATTGAGCACTTCATTATTTGTTACACTTACACTTACAGGAAAGGATGTGACATTACTGCTTGGGCTGTGCACATTGCATCTGGGGAACCAGGAGTTTTGGCGCCAGTTTGTCAACCTGTGATTCTGGGCAAATCCCATAATCGCCCCATGCCTAAAACCAAATTGAATGTGTCCCTGTTTAAGGTAATTAATGCTCATGCAAAGCACTCCAATAACTTTGGGTCAAGTTTGCGCTATATATGACTGCAAAAGCACAAAACCATTAAGGGCCTGATTAGGACCTTGGCAGATGAGATGCTCCATCACAAACATGACATATATCCCTCTGCAATTTTTCGACTTCCATGGGATAAAATGCAACTTGTAACGCGGTGGAAAGGATATCCTGGATCATAGGTCATATTCAGGCCCTAATTGTTTTGCACACTTTGAGATCTTTTTTCTCTGGTGGTCATCTTGGGAGATTAATGTGTTATGAAGCTCCCTAATTGACTCATTCACTGCAGTATCCTCATTAGAAAATGCTTTCGGTTTTCTACTTCGATTCCATCAAGATGGCGTTCAGATGTGCCACATTTTTGGCACTAGTTCATAATGTTAGTAATCTAGTTGCACATTAGAGCACTGTAGCAAAACTGATGATCACCAGGAAGTTAACTGGCAATCTGCTGCTAGTGTCAAAAGTGCATGTTTCAGCCTCCATGTCAGAATGTTTTAATGAAATAGAAGAGGAGGATATTTGTGAACTCACTTAAAAAGTGTCCTAATTTTTCTTTCTACAGCAGTAGCCATAATTTCTATGACAAAATGATCCTTCTCATTTTGTTTGTTTCTAAATTAAATGTTCTAAATCTTACCACTTTGATTCAATCACACAAGTTTGTCATAAGTAAGACTGTTAGCGCTCTAGTTGTTATTTAAAGCACTCTGGGAGGCTGCATGCCTAAAGACAGTATGGTCCCATCAACAAATGATTTATATTGCAACTAAAATCTGGTATGTATATTTATATATATATATATATATATATATATATATATATATATATATATATATATATATATATATTCAGTGAAAAAAACTAAGGTTACAGGGATGTTATAGTTAGGTTCAGAATTTACTCATACAAAACCATAGAAGTTCAGCAAATATAGTTAGAGTTCTTTGATGTGACTATAACTAGCACCCAAAGGGAACTATAACTCGTGCCCTCACCATGCACAGTTGTCTCATCAATAATTTTATTACAAATGTTGCAGTGATGATATGACAAATGAGATAGAAGGTGTCATCAGTGATATAATATGTGGGGTTTTAGCTATGCTTGGGGAGGGCATGAGTTATAATTACCTGAAGGCTCCCTGCTTGCTGAAGCATTTCACCTCTGTTCCCTGTACGTGTGCAGGGGTCAGAGATGAAAGCTCTGCTGTCAAACAGCAGACTGTTTGCTGTGGCTTGGGTGCAGCTTCAGAGCTGCAGCCAAGCCACAGCAAACAGCTATGTTCCAGGACATAGCATGAGCTGGCCTGGGGGGGGGGATGGCATCCCCAGGGCCATTATTGGCTCCATGAGGGGGGTCGTGTGGCCCTCCTCCAATGTGCACATAGCCCCAGGGGGTCCCAACCAGAACCCCTTTACATTATTTAAAATGTGCACCGGGGAGGTGGTGATCCCCGGGGCACGGGGCCACGCACTCTCCTGCTCATAATTAATTCTAAGCCCAGGACGGTGGTGGTTCACTGGGTTGTGAGGGAGGCCAACAGGGCTTTGGGGCAGCCCAACTGGCCTCCCCCACATATGAAAAACATTTTTGCCTCCGGGTGGTGGTCTGTAGGGCTTTGGGGGAGGCTGTAGGGCCTCCCCAACTTTAAAAAGCATTTAGCCCCAGGGGGAGGTGGTCCCTGGGTGTGGGAGGCAGCACCGCCCTCCTCACAAGTTTCTATCTTCACCCCGGGGAGGTGGTGGTCTCTGGGTCTGTGTGGGAGGACTTATGGCCTCCCCCACTTTAAAAAAGCATTTTGCCCTGGAATGTGGTGTTCCCAGGGACGCAGTACGCCTGGTCACATTACTTCAATAGCCCCAGGGATGTGGTGGTCCCTGGGGCTTATTAAAGCCCATGGAGGGGGGGTCCCATGTGCCCCCTTCTGTATTAAGCCATAAATACCCCCAGGACCTGGCCTACATGAGGCAACAAAATAGAAAGCGCAGGAGACCATGTTTTTTTTTTTAAATCTCAGAAAAATCCACAGATCCATCTGCTTATTTTTCAGATTTTAAAAAAAAACAGTTTTTAGCCATGGTTTGTTCCCTCAGGGACCCCCGAACCAGGGTTAAGGGGTCAGGGTGATTCTACTCTGGCCCCTTTTCTTTTCTTTTAACGTTTTTTTTCAGGAACTCGGCTGAAGCCGAGTCAGAAGGCGGCTACCAAAACTTCCTTGTTGAAGTGTGGGCCGCCAATCAGATATCAGCACGGGGACAGTTTGATCAGTGAAAAATCCACAGCGCTAGATATCTATATAATTTTTGGCCTTAAATAACTCCAAAAATACTGAACAGATTCACACCAAACCACAAAACCATTTCATGTAATTGTGTTTGTTGTTCATCCTTCTTCTGAACAGCCTGCAAACATATGCAAAGAAAAATAAAGTCATTTTGTGAGGAGGCAAGAGCGTAAGATGGCTCGAAGACTTGGTGGAGAGAGAGAGAGGCAGATCGAATGGCAAGTCAGAGATGAAGGAGAGAGATGTAGGGGAAGGGAGAGCCAGAAAGAAGCAGAGAGATGAAGAGAAGATAGCGGAAAATGTGACAGAAGAAAGAGGAGATGAGCAAGTTAAGAAGCAGTAGAGAGCGAGTGAAAGTTTAGAGAGCATGAGGGAGAGGGTGCCGGGGCAGAGAGTAGGGAAGAGTGGGATTACAGAGGGCAGACGTGGAGAGAGTGGAGGCAGAGGGAGGAGGGAGTCAGCAGTTCCTCACCCAGATCAATTTAGGCAGTCAGTCAAGAAGTGAGAAGCAGATAAGCAGCCTCCCTTACTGAACCTTCATGCGTTTCTGAATATTAGTTGCCCTTGCCCAGCATGGTGCTCCATGACAACTCTGGTACAGCATTGTGTACATGATCAGACTCTGCACCTTTGTGCACACTGTCACCCTTGGTACAGTATTATACACACTCCTGTATATTTAAAAACACTGTAGGGTATTTTAGAGAGAGTAGACGGGCACTCCTTGCCCAGTACTGTGTACAGTCAGCTATTATAGATCCCAGTTTAACTATCATGCCCCTAAAAGCATTGCGTGCATAGCAGCGCAACACTGTGCACTTTTAGTCCTCTCACAACACAAGTGCTCACTATCCAACCCCACTCACAGCACTGTTTATCCCTATTACAGCGTTAGGGTAAATATCAGTTCTGGACACCTTGTCATCTTTGGAGCAACTAACACATTCTGTCATTGTACATAGCAGTGCAGTACACACTCACAACACTGCACAGTTTCAACTTAGGTGCAGCAGTGTGCAAAATGTAATCTTTCTCACTGCACTGTGCACCTGACCAGTCAATGTGCAGCACCACCCTTGTACAGTCTGTACACATTTTTATTTGTGCACACTACAATATACATATCTTGTACTGAACAGCGCACACTACCATCCTCATCCTAGCACTGTTTGCGCTGGGAGCTCTGGTTCAGACCTTTCAAACTCTTCTCACCAAGCTACCTTCCCAGGGCTAGTACCGCCCAACCTGCATTAGGGTGTACAGAAGGTGCCCATGTGCGACAGTGTACTTACTGTTGGCTATTGTACACAATTTGCACACTTTCTGCCACAGCGTTAAAGTTTGAGGAAACTCACCCATTCAGCATAAAAAATAAAATTTTCATCCCATTTTCACAATGTCTCGTCTTTGTGGCTGCCATCATGTTGCTCCGGCTGTCTGACTCAGAAGAGTTACTGGCAATTGAACCACCTTCAGCACACCGTTTCTTAGTGTTAGGAGTACTGTAGAGGGAGGTTCATTGGCTTTCCCCTAGTTGCACCCACCCTCTCCAACTCACCTCCAAAATGTCACTTTTAGAAACAATCGGCCTCCTCCAGGGGCGAGCCTTGTTCTTAAGAGGGGCTTGGGTGAGTTTCAGCCTTTGAGGGTGCACTGTGCTCCTCAGTAGTGTGCAGCCCAAACCTCCCCTACCACCTATCAGCAGCACTATACTTTGCAAGCAAGAGAGCTAGGGCATCTGAACACTCCAGCACAGACAGTGGGGCCCCTTGCAATAACTAAACATGGGAGTCACAAGCACCTTCCCGCCAACTACACACTACCGGTGACAACAGACTGCATTCATCGAAAGCGATCATCACCTTAGGTGGCTGAAATCCACCTAGTACCTACAAAGTCTTTGTGATAATTATAACATCCAATTTGAACAAGGTTAATGAACCCACTCCTACCCCTAAGCATGACCACTTATTAGTATCTCCATGAAACCCACAAAAAACTGCTATGCTCCAAGTGCCTACATACATGTTTAACCCAGAGTGACCCACCACACACAGACCCAAGTGGGAAAGGACTAGCCACTAGCCACCTGTCCTGCCCATAGCAAAATGGTACACTCAATAATTGCTCCAAAAAGCACTATTAATGGATCATCTAAACCCCCAAAAAATGCAGGGATGTCCCTCATGCTTCTAGGCACTTAGAAACTTTGATTTAGCAGGTCTCTAGTGCACGAGGACCGGGCCATGGTGGAATGAAGTGTTGGAATGTGGCAGCCTGTGTGCAGGACCGTGTAAAATGCAGGACTGTGGAAGGATGCACCACCAAGAAAACAGAACTTAAAGTGTTGGTCAGTGGGTGAAATGGCTGTACAAAGTCCAAACATCAAAGAGGGGGCATGCACAGTGCTCTGCATTGCACATGGGCACATGTGGAGCATGCACAGTGCTGGGCAGGAATACCCACTGCTACAGTCCACCATAGCGTGCATGTGGGGACAGCAGCCAGACACAATGGGTGTGCAGGGGCGCTCACCCATACCTCACTCCTTTGTTTCCTCCCCAGCCTCAGCCAGATACACCTGCATGGTGACCACCCCCAGCTCCTCAGCAGCAAGCCTTTGCATCTGCACAGCCAGGATGTGCACCTCATTGAGGATAGAGAACTGGGCATGGGTGGCTCCCATGCTGCAGCAGCACCACAACAGAGTCAGAGCACCAAGATACCTGCCAACACATCCTAGTTGAAGTGTTGGAAGCCAAACAGCTCTCAGCATGGGATCCTTCGGATCCGTAGAGGATCCGCATCCTTAGATAAACAAATTTGATTTTCTTTAATAGCTCCAAAACTACTGAATGGATTTACACCAAATCACAAAAAAGAGATCTTTCTGGACCAAGATCTAGCTTTCTGCCAAATGTGTTGTAATTCCATTCAGCAGCCTGGGCTGTAGTTATGTCTAAAATCCCTATGGGAAATTACGTGGAGAAAACATGTTTTTGGACTCCCCTTTTTCTCAGCCCCCGTTTCATGAATCACCCTGAAACTTTCCAGTCAGCAGCTGAAGTGACTAGGACCCTAGCTCTGAAAATTTTGTGAAGATTTTCAAAATTAGTACGCCACTTACTTCAGCTGCTGTGTTGAAAGTTTAAAGGTGATTCATCAAATAGGGTTTGAGAATAAGGAGGGGGTCCCAAAACCCATTTTCCTCATGAAATTTCCCATTGAGATTTTAGACACAACTACAGCCCAAACCGCTGGATGGAATTACACAAAATTTGGGACAAAGATAGCTTTTGATCCAGAAAACGATATTTTTGGTATTTTGTGTAAATTAATTCAGTAGTTTTGGAGTTATTAAAAAAAATATATATCTAGGGATGCAGAGGCTCTGCGGATCCCATAGGTCTCATGCTGAGATCTGATTGGCTGCCAACACTTCAAAAAGGAAGTGTAGCAGCCATTTTGAGACTCACACTCAGCTGAGTCCAAAAACATTTTTGAAAAACAAAAGAGGGCAAGGTGGGTATACCCTGACCCCATAGCCCTGGTGCTTGGGTCTCCCAGGGACCCCACCTGGGCAAAAAAGCATGTTTTAAAAACATTTTCACTAAAAATAGTGGATAATCTGCAAATTTGGTGAAAAATCAAAAAATAAACAAAAAAGAAGTGCAGATTCCCATGGTTGTTATATAAAGAGTCCCTGGGTGCGTGAGGTCCCGGGGGCATAAGGCAATAAAAAAAGAGACGAGGGGCATGCATGTCCCCCTCCACAGTCTCCATTGAATCCCTGGACCTCCACCTCCTCTGTTTTTTTTTTATATATATTGGAGGGGGGCTGCGGGGATCCCCCTTCATTGACTCAATGGAGCCCCAGGGACCACCACCTCTGCCTGGGCTTTTTCTAAATAATGGAGGGTGGCTGTGCAGACTTCCCACCTCTTTATGGGGATAGCCCTGGGGGCTACCATCTCCCGGGGGAGTACTTGATTGATTTGGAGGGGAGCCGCAAGGACCCCTTTCCATAGCCCCATAGTCCTATAGGGCTCCAAGGACCACCACCTCCCTGGGGCCAGAACGGACAATTAAAGTTGAAGGCTGCTGTGCAGCTCCCCTCCCAGACTATAAACGTCCCTGGGGACCACCACCTCCAGGGGGCATGACCAATTCGTCCAAACGGAGGGGTCCCACACGTTTTCAGCCCCGGGACCACCACCTTCCCAGGCTGGCCCTAATGATCAAAGGAGGGAGGCCATGTGTCCACCTTCTGGGATCCAGCATGGCCTGGGGACCGACACCTCCCAGGGCCGGTTCTGGCTATCTCCTCATGTGCCTACCCTGGGGAGATACCAGTTTGCTTTTGCTTGGTGGGAGCTTTGACTGCTCCTGTCAAGCAAGAACAAACAATAACTCTGCTCCCACAAGCGGGAGCAAGAGAACTGCTCCAGCTCACTGGGAGCTGAGTTTTCATCTGTTTTCCTGCCAGCTCACCTGCCAAGAGATCAGGGAAACAGATGAAAGGATTGCTCCTGCACAGAAGGAGCTGCATATTTACCAGCTCCCTGTGTGCAGGGGCAATGGCAGCTCCTGCAGCAGATGGGGAGCCGGCAGGGAATGTGGGACATTGAGGCTCCCCCCGCAGTCCTCAGGAGACAGACAGAAGACCACATCTTCATCATACAAAGAAGCACTTACTGCATATAATTAACAGGTTGTACCCTTGTTTGTTAGAGATTCAACTCTTTGGAGTCTGGTCAACTTCTCCACAACAGGATTCATGTTGTCAGTATGAATATACTAGAGAAATAATCACATTGCAAAAATTAATTATAAACAAGGTCACTGGAGACATTACTTGGAATCCTTTACACACCTGTACTGTGGAATGTGCATTGCATATTTACAGAACAAGATAGAACTTACTAATTAGCCAGTAGAAAGTACTCCACTTGGGTAGACATTTTATGCAAAACTGCGGCTGCTTCTTGAATAAAGAAGCAGGTCAGGATGCATTCTGCCACTGAATCTCATTTCACAAAAACTATACCTGAACTTGCCTCCCCACCACCAGGATGCCTATGAGAGGTTGGTCGCATGGCCTTCCAACAGGGAAGGCCCTGTGGCCAACTGCAGGCGTGCATGACCAAAGGCTGTGCGTGGAGTGGGGTTGGGAGCCTATGGGTGGTTGGCCCCAGGACCTGGCCCTATGACTAATCCCCACCATACACATCCAAAGGCCAGAACTTGGACCTGTGGCCAACCCCCCACTGAATTAAAAAACATAGAAACTCACTGGAAAATGCAAAGGTTACAGTGATATTATAATTAGGAATTATTTCAAGTTACTCTAACGCATGCCCTAAGGTAATTATAACTCGCACTCTCACCATGCACAGCTAATTATCCCATACATTACATCAGTCATAGCATCTTCTATGGCACCATTGACATCACTGCAACATTTTCAATAAAATTAGGGATCATAAAACTGGGTATGGAGGGGACGAGAGTTATAGTTATCTTGGGGCATAAGTTATTGTTACTTGAAGTACCTCTAACTATAATAGCTGAACTTCTATGGTTTTGTACATGGAAATTCAGAATCTATATTGTCCCTCTAACCTTTGTTTTTTAAGTGAATTTCCAAGGTTTTTTAAATGCTAAATGCTAAATATAATGTCCCCGTAACCTTTCCTCTTTTCAGTGATTTTCTCTGATTTTCTACATGCTAATTCCTAACTATAAGGTCCTTGTAGGCTTTGTTTTTTTCAATGAAGTTCCATGTTTTTTTATCGCAGCAGGAGGTTGGCCCCAGTGGTAAGCAAAGATGACTGATAAGTGTATTAAGGTCCAGACTGTGCTAGCTACATCTATGTCTTTGTTAATAAATGAGCAATTATCTGGCTTTCATCAACCCATTAACTTGGACACTGTTCTTGTGGGATTCCATGTCTAAATCCTTACCCCACCACTGGCATGCCTACTCCATCATTGCACTCTCTCTTCTGCGCAAGCCAGGGTTCACTTTTCCAAGCAGTACCCTAATATAAAAATGCTGCCAATCAAATGCTGCATCTTGCAGAACATATAATGCAAGCAATCATAATGGCCACAAAGGAAGAATGGCCACAAAGAAAGGCTGTCCCTTCTAAAAGGCCTGACGTTGGTGATTAAAATTTATCGTGTGCAATATTTATCACATATTTTGATTGAGCCCAAAATATGGGGAAAAACGTGCAGATTGTGGTGCTTGTTGCACCAACATCTACATTTCTGGGTGTATAACACCCCCCAAACAGTAAATAAATATAAATATCGGTAGGTTTTCTCCGTTGAATTGTATTTAGGGGATGCGAACTTAATTGCAGCTGTTAATTATCAGGTGCTATAAACATTTGACCATTTATAATTTCAAACTCCTCCCAAAAGGTGCGTTGCACAACAATTGCATTTTGTAAATGCCTCTAAACAATGTCTAAACAATGTTGAAACTGAATGGGACACGCTTCCTAGTAGCTTCCTAGTTTAACACGTCGTTTTGTATTTGTACTGAAGGAATACATTCTTAGAAAATGTATTCAAGGAGCTGTAAGATATTAAACCTTGCCAATAAACAATCATATATTTTAGGCATTTTGAAACTGCAGCACTTCAGGAAATAGAAATAGAGATTTTTGTAAACATTGATTCTTGCAAAGCACTTACTGATGTGTATATGGTAGTTGCAGTTAAGGATGTGCCAAAGTTAAAACGTTACTGCGTTTAAATGTTCCAATGCTGGCGAGGATATTTTGAAAATTGTCTAACAGCCAATACATGCAAACATTTACACTTAAGCATATTCTCATGAGAACCACGGCTCTGCGATATTTTCTGTCACACGTATAATCATTTAGCTCCTAAAAATTGTTCTGAAGAAGAGTATTTCAAAGAAAACTGTTAGCATTATTTTCCACAAAGCCATTGCCCACAAACAACATCTCATAACATTGTAAAACAATTCGCGTACATTTTTCACCACGGAAATATCTAAGCAGATGAATTACACACGCCAAGTCCTGCATATTGTATCTCCTTACTCAGGAAGAAAAGTTTGGGTGGCCAAAGTAAATCGTCTTTTCAGTCTGTAAGAATACAAAACTTGGGAACTTTGCAACTTTTCAGGCATAAACAAATTTGACGCCCTCTTCTGCCACTTAATCATAGAATATAACAATGTATATAGCCTTCACAGCAAAGCACACATTGCAAATGTGCATATACATCAATCTCTCTATAAATATAAAACAGACTAAAATACAACAAATGTTGTAGTTTTAATTGTGGAATCTGGTTGTGTATGGAAGACGGTAGCATTAAATATGCATCTATTAAACTTCATGATTTGTCTTGTGAAAACAGTAGATGTATTCAGAAGTAGCCTAATGGTTTCAAATAAAAGCAATATAAAAAGTCAAGACAGTTGGAATGACAGTTTCTTTCAGATCATCCTGCGAATCATTGTTAAATCGGACTTTGCTTGTGCCATAATCGATGTCTGGCCGTGCAAAAAGCAAGACGTTGGCAAAACCAATAAACATGACATTGGCTGTTTGTTTTATCTTTTTTTTGCAAAACTTGATTGTTAGGAAAGCTGCCAAGCCCACATCAATCTAAAAAATATAAACATTGGCTATAAACCAGAATATTTTTTGTTGTTGTCAAAAAGCACCCATTGTAATAGCAGTCCCTACCGTTGGAGGGAACTACTTAGCATGTGGATATGCTCCATGTGAAAGAGCAGAATGTCATAACTCACAATGAAGTTAGCCAATTGCTGGTGTGAGCCGACCCATTGCCCCACACAGTATGCTGTAGTGGATGGAAGGAAAATGTGAATGATATAATAACAGACGAATGCATGAAGAACTGTGGTTAAAAGCCCTGTAATAGGAAGAGTATTGAAAATATACTTTTAATAAAAATCAAAAGGTCTTGCCTTACGCCGGACCTTAAAACACTTGGACCCAGATTTAAAAGGGCCTAGCGCCAATGCCACAATAGCATAATTTTTATTCACACTAATGTGGCGTTGGAAGGGCAAAAATGCCACACCATATTTACAAAGTGGCGCAATGCTTGTATTGCGCCACTTTGTAACCCCTCTCTCCACAGTGCGCCTACACGAGGCATAATGTACGCAAGGGGGCTGTTCTGGCGCTAGGGGGGCTGAAAAAATATTGCAAATCTAAGAGATTTCTTTGCATCATTTGAAAACATTTTTAATGCCAAATAAGAGCAGGCGTTTAAGGGAGGCTCCCATTGTTTTCAATGGACTACTGGGTGCTTTGCAGGAATAGCGTCAACATTTTTGATGCTAATCCTGCAAAGCGCCGGACTAGCGGCAAAAGTTGTGACGCTAGTACCCCTTACTACCACCATGGTGCGCCGTATTTTAAATACGGGGCATACATGGTGGCATTAGGGGGGCACAGAGGGGCACAAGAAAAGTGGCACTGCACTTTTCATAAATCTGCCTCTTACTTTGTATTGGTCCACGGATTGGGATAACACCTTCACCTCATTTTTAGAAGTGACTTAAAAGGGCTGCCTCTAGAAAAAGAACAAGATGTGAATGAAGTAACCACGTGCAACAATAGCACAAGACCTTCAAACTCAGATTCAACACCTTCCCAAGTCAGACAGAAAGTGGCTAGTTTTCACCTAGGAAATCGAATCTGTCCATATGAATGAACTGGGCTTAATTTCATAACATACAAAGTTCCACATTTAAACATTTCCACACTCACATGATAAAACGCAGTACGCCAAAGCGGGGATTTTACAAGGTATTTCCAGTGAAATAAATGTATGCTTTCTACATTCTTTTTGTGTAAAACCCTAGTTTATTGAGGAATCACATAATCCACCTTTTCACATTAGTTAAGCTATTTTTTTCTAATCAGGGTCCCGCTGTAACTACTAAACGCCTTTACAAGATTTGATATTAGATTAAATGGTTTATATGTTCCTGTAGTAATCATAGAGATACGCGCAGAATGCTCCAGGGAGGTGTGCATCCTATAATAACGTGGCGTTGAAATGCGGTTCATTACCACCAGCCGTGTTCAAAATAATAAGCCGTGGTGGTTAATTTAGAAACCCACTGGACCGAACAGAATTGAATGTTGGGATTTAGCACAGATGCGAGCACAGAACGTGGGCAAGAAACAGGAGATAGGCGCCAGGGTTTGCAGATATTTCGACGACTTCCGGAACACGTCTGAGGTTATATTCAAGTCATTGTTCATGCATGTACTGCCTTTAGGCAAATTACGACGCAAGCAAATATACACCGTGTGTTTTAAACTCTCCGAATATACATTTTCAAGTCACCTGACAAGTCAGCGGAATCGGGGACCCTGGAATTTAACTAAAAAATATCACTTTTGCTATTTTCATGTTGATGCAACGTTTGGAAGCATCGTCATTTGGTTCGTTATGTCAGTAATTCACCAGTTCACAGACCAGCTCAGGGTAATGAGGAGCGTTGAGGGATCCACTGACCAGTGGATGCATTTGTTGCGGCAGAACACAGAGACATTGTAAGAAATGGGCAACGAGGGGGCTGGTCCAGGGTCTCAGGCTTTCAGGGGACCCCTGATGGAGCCAGCTCTGTTCTGCAGAGCCTTGCCTTGACCACCTTCAATAACTCTTTAACTGGTTGTTTAAAATACTGTTTTCCTTTAATTTATTTCAATGTGAGAGTCTATTACAGACTTTTTGCTTCAAAATGTTGTGTTTGTTTCATGCAACAACAATAAACTTGTTTTTTAGATCAAAACAGAACCTCACATATGAGAAATGGGGAGATGACACAGAGATTATTTACAGTAATATTAGTGAGCTGCTACTGTGTTACAATTTTGAAAACATTGGTCACTAACCTTGAATATTGGATGTAACAACTTTAGAATCTGGACGAGTGGGCCTCTAACCAGTCAATGACCTGCCCAAAGAAGGAAAGAAAGATCTGAAATTGGATCACAAATTCAGATCTGTCCCAACAGAGGTCCCCAAAATAAATTTGGTCTCTGGCCCCCAAAATCCTCAGATGTCTCTGGAAAAACATCAATCAAAAATGTGTTTTTCTACGAGGAGCAATGTATAGATCTAAAATGAGCAGGGTTTTAGTAGTTGTGCAGACCTAACTCACATCCTGGACGTACACAATTAACAATATCAATACTAATTCCCTTGGTAAAGAGGCAAATGTCCTTCACCCAGAGTAGAACAGCTTTGAGTCATGAGTGACCAGTGAAAGGGGGATGGACAATATCTGATGTCCTTCAAATGCCTGCTTTCTTACTCTATACATAGAAGTTGCTTTGGGTTCTGATACCATTATGAAAGCATGTCCTCATTGAATACCTCATGTATCACATCACCAACTACATCATTCCACTCTCGCCCTAATGTCCTTGCAACCAGAGCCCGTTGTGCATGGCTGCAAATAGATAGAAGCCACCAGGCACAGGGCATGGATTGCTTATGCCCTTTACCCGAGCGCATGCTTTATGCCTGGAGGCCGACCAGACACCCCATGTCCCTTAATCCAGAATCTGACGTTCCATGCCCTGTAATGATGACCGGAGACCCAGGTGCTGGCTGCACATAGCCTTTATCTCATGGCAATGCCTTTTCACTGAGGGCCTACTGCAAATGGTCAAAGGAGTGTTACTTTAACTGTAAATCAGCACGACATAGCAAATGTTAACAAAAAAGCCAAAGTTATTGACGTTCACACAGATGACAAGAAACATCTATTATAAAAAACATAGATATTCTAATAAGTTTCAGTTGAAGGGATCTCACAGACGACAACACAAAATACTTCACTGTTGACTTCACACACATCATTGATCTTATCAATGAAATTCATGGAGGTGGTAGGGACACTGAAGGACTGACACCAGTAAGGATACTGAATCACCGAGACCAGTATGTACTGGGCATTGCTGAGGAATGAAAGATGGTTCAAAGGAAAAGAGTATGGAGCACTGGGCCTGAGTGTAAAATTCTACCCAAAATTCACTGAACAATGCATTTTGTGCACTTGTTGTTGAAAAGATGCATGGTGGGTTTCCAGACACTGGTTTCAGAGCACTGTGGCCATAGCACTGTACCTATGATTGCAAGTGCTGAAAATAGTTTATAAATACAGGGCTAGTCCTTAGCCAAGGCTTATCATCTCGGGCCCAATAGGGATGGTTGAAGAATGTCTCATGAACCCTTGTGATGTTTGTCTGTTAGAATATCAAGAAGAAAACTTTTGGCCTGCAAAAGTAATGGATTCAAAATGCAGACTACATAATATTGTGAAGGTACATTTGTAAAAATGTCCTCTTCCATCTCAACTTCTATTTACTATGATTACATATTTTCCACTGGCGGTACAAGCACCAGTGTAATTATAGTTAGTTCTGACTTGCCATGAGAAAGGCAATTCTTGTTTTCTTAGTAATTTTCTTGCTTTTTGATAAATCTGCACAAATCTTTCAAAAAATGAAAGTGCATACACGTTGCTCCTTTATAGAAAGTTTTGCACTAACCAGTCAAGCAGGGGCTTAGAAAAGGGGGTCCTAAAAGTAACTTTCCATTCTAATTCCGATAGGAAATTTCGCTCATTAATACAGAAAAATGGATGAACAAAATGAAATCATTTTAGACAAAAAGTTATGCTTTTACTCAAAGCACACTATTTGTGATTTGGGGTAACACGTTCAAATGTTTGAGAAATGATCATTTAAAGAGGTGCTCAGGTTGGGTATGTAGGTGTGAACACTGAGAAAAAGTGATACGTGGACTGTTAATTTTCACTTTCAAATAAAAAAAAAATACTCAAACTCAATTGGGCGATCAAGTGTTTTTTCTCCCATCAGCCAATTCGATACCATAGTTCCTGAGAAGGAATTGTGGTACTGGAGCATTCCAATTTTCAGGCAGCAGTATCAGGACAAAATGTTGAAGTCATCATTACAGGACTGGAGGGCTTGGTCCCTGTTAAAAGTTGCCATCTTTTGCTTGGTATTCCCCCACATTTTCTTTCACTGACTCATTTCTTTTGCTGAACCAATTTCTGTTGGCTTTAGGGATCTGTACAATTAACTCCTGCTAACCAGTGTTAAAGTGTTTGTGGTTTCCCTTCCAAACATGGTAAAATTGTTATACACCTAACCAACACATTTGATTTACTTATAAGTCCCTACTAAGTGACACAACCTGTACCCAATTCCTGTAAATTAAATGCTACAAGTTGGCTGAAGCACTCATTGTGCCATCCACTAAAGTAGCACTGTATAACTTTCAGGCCTGCCACTGCTACTTGCACTGCAGTTTTAAACTGTCAAAATAAACCTTTTGCTAGGCGTAAACCCCTCCCTTCAATACTTGTAAGTCACCCCCTAGGTAGCTCCTAATAGCCAAAAAGAAAGGATGCATTGTATTAAAAAAGTTGGATATGTGTACTTAAATTTTACCTGTCCTGGCAAAAAAAACCACCCAATTTCATATTTTACTCTGGAAATGCTAGCCTCTCATAGACTAACACTAGTTTAGCTCATTACATTTAATTTAGTGACCATTTCAGTTTGGCAACAACTACGTCTTACACTCATTTGAATTGGAATGGAAATATTCTTTAATCGCAAAGTTGGATTTTAAATTGCTATTTTGAAAATGCCAGTCATAGAAAAATGCTGTTTTACTGCCTAAACTAGTGGTTCCCAACTTGTGTTCCAGGGACCCCTGGGGGTCTGTGAAGCTTCCTCAGGGGGTCCGTGACTGCTTAGAAAAGGTAATAATATTAACAGATTAGGTCCCCAGCTTTCAGTAATGACTCATGGGGGGGGGGGGATCCCTGGGTTCCAATAATGCATCAGTGGGGGTCCCCGGGTTTCAGTACTGATAAAGTGGGGGTCCACAGAAGTCAAGAGGTTGGGAACCATTGGCCTAAACCAAATGTGTCTTTCTGCCAGTGACTAGGTCCACAAGCCTGTTAATGGCTCACCTGTGGGGTAAAATGTATTCTTTCCAAGCAGGGAAAAAAGGAGCATGGATGTGGGGGATGGGTGTTCCTCTCCAAAGCAGGATAGGCTTGAGGACAGTACCCAGCCCTTCCTGAACTTCAAAGGATATCCTCAGGGTTGTATCCAACCCCTTACTGACTTCAGAAGATCCCTGCCCTGTTACTGGAAAATGCACATCACACCTGGGCCTGCACGCCCTTGGTTTCCCTAGTCCGGCTGCAGCCAGTCTCATTAGAAAAGGAAGAACTAACCAAAGCCAGTTTAAGGTTAAACAAATGGGGTTTCCCACCTACAGGCAGGCACTGGGTACAAAAGAGGCATTCTCAGAAGTGGGAATCTGAACACGTCCTGACCAGTCAAGATTCCGAAGGACTGCCCTGCTCTTGAGGAAGGACGACTGGACCTGCTTTACTTGAACCCAGGACCACCAAAGTGACTCCAAGCGGCCATAGGCCCGAGCTACTCTTTGAGCTCCAAGTACAAAGCAACCTTCCAGACACCTCTTCTGATTTCCAGCTTTCTAGACCCACCTGAAATTGACCTAGCCCCCTTCTTCTGGCCTCTGTGGGAGCGAGCCATAACCCCTCCCCTCCCCCAAGTGCTGTCCTCAAGATCCTGGCTCCTTGGCTGGAGTCAGAATGTACTTCTCCCTGCTCAACTGACAGTTTCCACAGTTTCACCAGGTCTGGTGCAGCATGGAGCAGACTGATGCAGAGCATTGTTTTGCAGCACCCCATTGCTCCTGATCAGCGGCTTCTCAGGCCTGGTGCAGGACAACACAGGGGCCTCACATTGCTGACTTTCACTGCTCTACATCCGTGTCTTCACTGGATCTGATGTGGCCCAGGATGAAAAGGTACCTCTCTAGTGGGCTACACCTGGTCCCATACTCAACCAGCACTCCATTGCAGTGGACCTGAGCTTGTTACTTTGTTCCTGTCCAGCACGACCAGATACTTGCAGTAGGCACTTCACACCTTTTGGCTCTATTCTCACCTTAACATTTAAGAACCAATAACTCTGATTCTACTGATTAGATTTTTATTTACATTAAAATACTCTCCATGTCTTTTTAAATTGGTTTGGGATTTGCCTTTTGATTTCACTTTATTGATGTTTGAGTGTTGCATAGGTACTTTAATATTTTACACACTGCATCCAAGTTAATCCGGACTGCTTTGTGCCAAGCTACCAGATGGCTAAACACAAATGTATTTAGTGATATTTGTGGCTCACTCTGACAAGAATTGTTATTATTACTTGAAGTGGGTTCTCATCCCTTTAACAGAGAATCCAAAGGTGTAAAAAGAAAGCACATAAGGAGACAGGGTGATCACACGCTGACTCCCAGGCCCATACGGATCGTTGGATGGGGGAGAGATACAGGGCTCTCACCCAGTGTTTAAAATTAAAACATATGTAGTTTTCATACAAAATATAATGGTACTACTGCTGGATGCAGCAAGTCCCCTGTGAGTTACTGTGGTAATAATGAGGTACTCGCAGCACCATGGTAGCAATACAGTAGCAAAAAAAAAATGGTTTGCCTCCCCACTGAACACCAAACTGAGTTTCAGGGATTCAAGTGGGATGAAAAAGGTGGGGCGGGAGTTTCTTATAGGGACATGTCCAATGAGGTGTACATTTTAAACCTTTTGAATGGACAAATGGTAGCCTGTTTTTGATTTAGTGGTTTTTACATCCAATAAGAACCTGCTAAGTGTGATTTAAACATACATATATATTCCTGCTGTGTGAACTTGCATTGAGAAAGGAATCATTCACCGAAACGTGTATGACGATTAATTAATAAATATGGATTTATTTTAACTTTTGACACAGTGAGTGGATCTGCATGAAATGTGGCAGTCACTTGTCATAGTCAGCTGAAGTGCATTATGCCAATTTTCACACACATTGGTTGAGGGTTAATAATTTAAAAAGTGTGAAGAATGATATTTCTCCATTTTAGCTCACATAGGAAAATTTGCTCTCGTACAGTCCAAAATGCTAAATTTATAACAGACTTGGAGTGAAAGTAGAGCTTTACTTAGAAAGCATGCTTTGATGTTTTTGTGTAAAATTGTTCACTAGTTTTTGAGATGTAAATATTTTAAATGTTGCTGAGTGGGTTTTAAACAGCGATCATTTTTGTATATCTGTGCCATTTGGTATTCACAAATCCTTTGTGAAACCATAACATTATCAATAGAAAATGAGATTGGATGAGGGGGCGTTTTCTCTCATCATCCCTTACAGATCCACAGTTCCAGAGTTGTTACCATGAATCATAATATCCTGTCTGGTTGCCACAAGAGAAACATTACTCTTGAGGTGCCCACTTAAAAACATATGGCATGGATTCTGGAAAGGCAGATATGCAAAATGGCAGATATGCAAAATGGTGGCCAGAGTCCATGGCACTGAGAAGTGAATGGCAAACACCGACTGCAAATCCAGAGGAATCTTCATGTCCAGGTATCTCAGATTCAGGGAAAGCTTCTCCAACCGAGGCATCAACTAACAGGGATTATGGAGATGCATTTGGAATTCTGCACCTCTGAAAAGGAAGGATGGATCAGAGGAACTTGCTCTGGGTTTCAGGTTCCTGGCAGGATACTTTCCCTGGATTTCAAACTAGCAAGCACAAATCCCCCCAAAAAGAAAAAATATTGAAAAATATTAAATTAGTCAAAGCCAAAGACCAAAACCCATGGGACAACCCTTCTCTGCAGCAGTGATTGCCAGCCATCAGCATGTCAGGAGCAGGACTTGGCTGAAAGACTGTCACTGCAGCCAACCCCTGAGGTGCAATTCCAAAGGCCATGTGCAGTGGGTGTGGAATGCCTGCACCAGCTTGGTTGAACAAACTGGTAGAGGACCAGGAACTCTGGCATACACCCGCTGGAAGCAGCTAGTCCATGCACAGTAAGGATAGGTAATATTCATATGCTTGCTGAGCAATAACCAACGTTTAACTATGGTTTTTACAGTGAATTTCATTAATTGTTTTCAATAAGATATCCCCATCCACCTGCTATTTATGCACCCCTTCAACATCATGAATGTGTTCCATCCAAGCGCATTTACAGTGAGGGTAGATCGTACTGCAGGAAGTTGAGATCTGGTTCTGTTCAGTTTCCCAGGACTGAGCCACTTGTGATTGGTCTGTCGTTATTTGGTTTGGCTCATTCCAAGATTTATCTTTTATTTACAGGTTATAGGTAGGCTGTGTTGGGTTCTGCTAGAAACGTGCCTGTGGTTAAAGAGTTTTTGATTGTATTCAATACTAGAATACATGTACTTAACAAAACAACTATCTAATGGAACACCATTATAAAGGAACCACTACAAGGCAAAAGGCCCCACTCTAACCTTCTTCAAAAAGCAACTAACCCTTACTGATCCACATGGCCTGGTAAATGCCAGTGAGGCTGCTAGCTCACTATCAGATCCTTGCTCACCTCAAATATTAAACAACAATTTTACTTTCAACTTCACTCACAATACTTGGAGGAGAACCTGCTATTATCTTATGAGCATACTGGTTTCCACACTGGGAGGGGCACAAAATTCTCTATATCGGACAATCTGATCTCTGTATCGGACAATCTGAAAACAACAATGACCAAATATTTTGTTCTGATGTCTTCCAATATCTCTTACTCTTGTGTCAACTCCTCATATGCTGACAGAGTCTTCTTTTCCTTGGGATTGTTCCCATTTGTTGTAGCCAGATGATCAGGAGCTCTGCTACTTGAAGTGGATTTGGAACAATATAGATTCCTGGAGACATTCATGGATAGTCAGTGTGGCTATTGAGATTTGGTCATGTACTGTTATAGCACCTTGATGAATTTGCTTCATTCTATGAATATATGGTATGGAAGAAAGAAGAGAGAATGTGGGTCTTATGTCATTCCTTCTCATAGATCTATCTCTCAGCTTCCCTGTTAACCTCTCTTTCTGCATGAGGACTGTGCGTGCTAGTCTAATTTAGGCTCAAAATGATCCAACTGCGGGGCTAGTGTTTCACTTGTAGTTGTGCACCTCTGATCCACCTATGACCTGACTGCTGGCTCTAGTGTAAAGCTTAGTAATTGATACAATGGGTGGGGGTTCCTGGAGAAGATGGACTGGGTAACTGTTCAAACATGGCAGTTCTAACATGAAAGAAGCATAATTCCTGTCTGGAGGACACGTTTCTGGGTTTGCTAGCAGTGTTGTCAGTTTTCTTCTCTTCCTGCCAGAAGGCCTCATGCAGGATGATTTTTTTAACATTTTGAAATGTAGATGAAGCGATCCCTATACAGACCTGACATGGTACATAGGGCCACATGTACAAATGTCTAGGTGTGTGACTCGCAAATTGCGAGTCTTAGCGACTCACAATTTGCAAGTCACAAAACCTGATGTACAATAGTGTCTCAAACATTGTTAGCGATTCCCAAATGGGTCACTAAGGACCTGCCTCTTTAATATTCACAAAGCAGGTCGGCAATTGTGACCCGGTTGGGAATGGCGCACACACAGGGATGGTGGCCTGCTGGGGCCAGCAGACCACCATGCCTGTGACTGCTTTTAAAATAAAGCTGTTTTTTTTTAATGCAGCCCATCTTCCTCATAGGAAAACGAGATGCATTTCAGAAATAAAAATAAAATGTTTCAGTTTCATTTTTTCAAAGTAGGCAGTGTCTATTTGTTAAATAGATTACCGATTTGGAACATAGCATTTATACATACCAAAATGCTTTTTTCTGTGTGCAAACGGGCTGAAAACTGCGAATCGGGCCTTTTGAGCACAGAAAAAAGCTTTGTACATTTGGCCTGTAGTCTTTTTTAAGATCCTGACTCTGAGTGATGCAAAGCTCACAAATGTCAATCAATATGATGTTTTGCAGTACCACCCAAGACGAAGAAGTAACAACACACATGGGGGTCATTACAACATTGGCGGTAAAAGCCGCTTACCGCCGTGCAGAAGACCGCCAACACACCGGCGTAGCCGCGGAATCCCGCCACAGCTATTATGACCCACATATCGGAATCCGCCGAAATTCAGACACCCAACCAACTCTGGCCCAACAAAGGTCAGTGATAAACTGGCGAAAACAAAACCTCCACTGTCACGCCAACAGAAACACGCCCATGCTATTACGACCCACGAATCCACGCGGCGGTCTTTCAACCACGGTATTCCAATTGGCGGTACACTCCGCTGTGCTCAAAATACACACACATCTCCAAAACACCGCCATATTGGACAATTCAAAATACACACACCGGATAAACATACAGACACCACTCCCACACACCCAATAAAATATAAAACACACACCCACATCACCCACAAACCCCTACGACCAAAATATCTGAAAGAAGGCCAGATAGAGACAACAGCAATAGACAACTCCACCACACAGAGGCACACAACACCATCACCCATACAACATCCACGCACAAAACACCCCACACCACCACACATCACCACACTCATCAACACATACACCACCCCACACATCACCTACACCACCCCATGTCACGCCAAAGACACCCCAGGTTTTCCGAGGAGGAGCTCAGGGTGATGGTGGAGGAAATCCTACAGGTAGAGCCACAGCTATTTGGAGCACAGGTGCAGCACACCTCCATAGCCAGGAAGATCGAGCGATGGCGAAGAATCGTCGACAGGGTCAACGCTGTGGGACAGCATCCAAGAAATCGGGAGGACATCCGGAAGAGGTGGAACGACCTACAGGGGAAAGTGCGTTCCGTGATATCCAGGCACAACATCGCGATTCAGCGGACTGGCGGCGGACCCCCACCTCCTCCCCCACAACTAACAACATGGGAGGAGCAGGTCTTGACCATCATGCATCCTGAGGGCCTCGGAGGAGTCGGTGGAGGATGGGACACTGGTAAGTCAAATCTTAACTATCATATCCCCCACCCTACCTGCATGCTATCTCACACCCCCACCCTCACCCTCTCCCCTATCACGCCAAATCCTCACTAATGTACTCAATACACAAACCACACATCCCAACACCAAGCCCTGCATGCAACACCAAAGCATGGTCACCCCTCACTAAAGCATGCCCACAGCACATACCCTTAACACCCCCCCAACCATCATCAGACAAGCCCCCACACTGGAATGCAAGCACTGGGGTACACGCTCACCCACCCATTGCACACAATGACACACACACATGCAATAATCAAGCTTTTATACCCCTGCAGGACCACTACCCAACGTCACCAGACAGGAGGGTCCAGACATCTCTACCCCACCCAAAGAAGAGGCCCACAGTGATGACAGCAGCTCTGGCCAACTGGATCAAGATGACCAGCCCAGACCATCGTGGGCCTCGGGACAGTCGGTTCCCCTTGCACAGGCACAGCCCAACACTGACCTTCCACCCTCTGGTAACACCAGCACAGCACCCACCAAGCGGGCCCATACCTTCGTACCCAGGACACGTCAATCAGCGGTGTGTCCACCACTACAGGGAACCCAGGGTAACCCACCACCCCAACAACAACAGGGACCTGGGGGCAGTGGTAGTGGGCACACGGTCCAGGGGAGGGAGGCACAGGAACACACAGGAACTGGGAGGGCTGCTGTGCGACAGGGGGCAGACAGGCCAAGGGAACCCACTCTCCACGAGGCCCTCTCCTCCATCATGGGAGCATACCACCACTCCCAGGAGACGATGGCGACGGTCCTGGCCAAGTTTCAGGAGACCCAGCGCCTGCAGGACGAACAGTATTTGGAGTTCAGGGAGGAGCTTAGAACCATCAGCTCTGCCCTGGGCACCATCGTAGGGGTGCTGAAGGACATACAAAAGACCATGAGGGACACCGTGGCACTACAAGGGGCCCCTGACACTAGCATGGACGCTGAACTGCCCACCACCTCCGCCGGCGCTAGTTGACAGGACGCCCCGCCACAGGACCACCACACCAGCACCCCATCCCCTGCAGACGGAGAACCACCCCGCAAGGGGTCCCTGAGATCCAGGAACAGGACAGAGCAAGATGGCAAGACACCCGCCAGGAAATGAGACCACCCTGATTGTCCTCCCACTTTCCCACTTTGTTACCCTGTCCAGATTTGAACTGCCCCAGCTCCACTTCCCATGCCCAGATGGGCAAAGCACCTGTGTGACTAATAGACTGGACTCTGCCATGGACATTCCTCCACCATCACCATTTTGCCACCCCCTCCAATAATTAGCACTTCAATAAACACCCTTGAACCACAAAACAATCTGGAGTCAGTCTGTGATTATGAAAATGTGTATTAACTATGACAATGGCAAAATCCGTTCGAAAATGTAATGTCAACATACCTATGTCACACATCACAAGTCCATGAAGGATGCAAGCAGATGACACACGTTGGTAACCACACCTGTGAAACCGTAATGGAAATGTACAACTCAGTTACCATATACTGCTACTAATTGACAGACAGGATAGAGGTAGAAGTGTGAAAGTGAATGTGATAGTTAAAAAATTGTTCTCACCTGTGTGTCACTGGAAATATTGCTGTATGACTGACTCCCTGTTGTCTATGTCTTCTTCCTCAGCTTCATCCTCATCACTGTCCACAGGCTCCACAGCTGCACAACACCGTCATCTGGACCATCCTCCTGCAGAAAAGGCACCTGGCGTCGCAAAGCAAGATTGTGAAGCATGGAGCAGGCGATGATGATCTGGCACACCTTCCTTGGTGAGTAGAATAGGGAACCACCTGTCATATGGAGGCACCTGAACCTGGCCTTCAGGAGGCCGAAGGTGCGTTCGATCACCCTCCCAGTCCACCCATGGGCCTCATTGTAGCGTTCCTCTGCCCTGGTCCTGGGATTCCTCACTGGGGTCAATAGCCAGGACACGTTGGGGTAACCAGAGTCCCCAAATAGCCACACACAGTGCCTCTGGAGTTGACCCATCACATACGGGATGCTGCTATTCCGTAGGATGTAGGCGTCATGCACTGAGCCAGGAAACATAGCATTCACCTGGGAGATGTACTGGTCTGCCAAACATACCATCTGTACATTCATTGAATGATAACTCTTCCGGTTCCTGTACACCTGTTCACTCCTGCGTGGGGGGACCAGAGCTACATGGGTGCCATCAATAGCACCTATGATGTTGGGGATATGTCCCAGGGCATAGAAGTCACCCTTCACTGTAGCCAAATCCTCCACCTGAGGGAAAACGATGTAGCTCCTAACGTGTTTCAGCAGGGCAGACAACACTCTGGACAGCACGTTGCAAAACATAGGCTGGGACATCCCTGATGCCATGGCCACTGTTGTTTGAAATGATCCACTTGCAAGGAAATGGAGCACTGATAGCACCTGCACGTCAGGGGATGGCAGATTGGTGAGATCAGGTCTGGCTCCAACTGGGTACACAGTTCCTGGATTGTGGCACGGTTAAACCTGCAGGTGATGATCAAATGTCGCTCCTCCATTGTTAACAGGTCCACCAGCGGTCGGTACACCGGAGGATTCCGCCATCTCCTCAAATGTCCCATCTGACGGTGCCTATGAAGGACAAAAGCGGCCACAGACTCAACAAAATCCCAGGTATGTAGCCATAGCTACACCTAACACGACACCAAATACAAAGCTCATCCTGTATGTGTGTTGAGTGTAGGCCTAGGCATGTGTGATGCAGTAGTAAATGAAGCCATGTTGGCCCCTGAAATGGCGGCTGCCTGTCCTCTAAAGTGGGACAATGGGGGGTGAGGTATCTGCGCAGGCGTTGTACACTGTCGCGGTAGGCGGTCGCAGAAAGCGGCGCAATGCTGCATTGGTTAACATTGGACCCTATGGGTCCCAGGAGCCAATGACGAAGTGCGCCGGCGGTGATGATACGCAACGTCGCCGACGTCACTGCCGCGGATGTCACCGCAGCGGACGTGACCGCCATTTTCTATCTGTTCAATCACTCGATACCTGATCTTCGACAAGAGAGGACCTATACTGCAAGTGCTGCTGTGACCTCGGTCTGGAAGAGACAATGGCTGCTGCGTCTGGGGAAAGGGCCCCTGCCTTCACTGCTCAGGAGTTGGAGAAGCTAGTCGACGGGGTCCTCCCCCAGTACACGCTACTCTACGGTCCTCCAGACCAACAGGTAAGTACACAGGGAGCACGTTGTATGGGCTATGCTGGGTGGAGAGGGCTGGATGTCAGTAGCAAGGGGGCAGAGTTAAGCGACCATGAAGGACTGTGAATGCATGTGCCACATGGCAAGGGTAGGGATGGGGGCCACTCACTTCGACGGTGCACTTGTTAATGACTTCTCTTCTTCCCCTGTACATGTCATGTAGGTCAGCGCCCACCAGAAGAAGTACATTTGGCGTGCCATCGCCAAGGACGTCCGGACCCTGGGGGTCCACCAGAGACGGGGCACCCACTGCCATAAAAGATGGGAGGACATTCGCCGCTGGAGCAAGAAGACGGCGGAGGCTCTGCTGGGGATGGCCTCCCAACGTGGAAGGGGTGCCCGTCGCACCATGACCCCCCTGATGTTCCGGATCATGGCGGTGGCCTACCCTGAGTTGGATGGGCGCTTGAGGGCATCACAGCAGACACAAGGGGGTGAGTACAACATCTTTCTGCGGACTTTGCGCATAGTGGAGGGGTTTGGGTGGGGGAGGAGGGCTGTGGGTTCCCCTAGGCCAGGGCGAGTTAGGTAGGCTAGGCCCCTCCGTAATGCATGCCATGTGGGACTCCACCCCACCTCTGTAGAGTGCCAAGTACAGGTATACATGCCCTTGTGTCATCTATGTGTGCAGAAGTCCACTATAGCCATGTAGGCCAGATCCCAGGAATTGCATCTGTAGAAGCCAAGAGCACGGCGTAGTGCAGGGGGCTGCTGTGTCTGTATTGTCCGCCAACGGTAGCGGTAAGCCATGCACTCAACCTCTCTTTCTTCTGTCGTCCCCCCCCCTTTTTGTGGTCTCGCTGTTCTTTTGTGCATCAGCATCATCAGGCGGAGGTACAGTGGCACCGGAGCAGGAGGGAGCTGCATCCCACATGGCCATGGAGGGCCACACCACAGACTCTGAATACACCAGTGGGATGGAGGGCGAGGGGAGCTTCACGTCGGTCACCGGATCACCAAACAGCGACACGGACTCGTCCGCCGATGGGAGCTCCCTTGTGGTGGCGGCACCATCTGTGCCCCCCACTTCTACAGGTACAGCCGCCACCCCCCCTATCAGCACCGCCCTCCCAGCAGCCCCTCAGCCTTCGCTCCGTGCCCGCTCACCCAGGAGGGTGGGCATCACCTTCGCCCCAGGCACCTCAGGCCCTGCCCCAGTCACCCCTGCTGCCCTCAGTGAGGAGGCCATTGACCTCCTCAGGTCACTCACTGTTGGGCAGTCTACCATTGTGAATGCCATCCAGGGTGTAGAAAGGGAGTTGCAACACGGTAATGCATTCCTGGAGGGCATTCATTCTGGTCAGGCTGCCCTTCATCGAACCCTGCAATCTCTGGCCTCAGCACTGATGGCAGCCATTGTCCCTGTGTCTAGCCACCCCCTTCCAACTTCCTCCACCCAGACCCAATCCCCTGTACCCCAGCCTATCCCATGCACACCATCAAACAAGCATGCACACACCCCAACACACAAAAGTAGCTCAGGCAAACATAATCACCACACATCCCACAGGCACTCATACAAGCATCACCCACATACAGACACAGCAACATCCACTGCCTCCACTGTGTTCCCCTCCTCGTCGTCTCCCTCCTCCCTCCCAGTGTCGTCTACACTCTCACCTGCATGCACTACATCTACAGGCACTAGGACTCGCACCAGAACACCCAGCACCACACCCCGCTCACCTGCACTCACCACTGCCACTACCATTTACACGTCCCCTGTGTCCACTCCCAGTGTGTCTGTGACGCCCCCTCCCAAAGTCCACAAACGCGGGCACCCACACACCCAACATCCATCCACCTCACGACAGCCTCCAGTACAGTACCTGCAACTGCACCCAAATCACCTAAAGTGACACCTCCTACAACCACCTCCTCTTCCTCCACTCCCTGACCCCCTCCAGCTAGCCCTCCCAGTGTTCGTCAGAAACTCTTCCTCAGCGACGTTGACCTCTTTCCCCCCACCCCTCCAATTCATAGGTCCCGTAGTAGCACCTCAGCCAAAAAAAGTCCGGTACCAGTGGTGCGTGTTAAAGGTGTGTGGAGTGCACCGGCCACCAAGGCAGCCAGTGTGACACGGAGCCAAAGCACTGCCAGTCCACCCCCTGTAAAGCACCTTAAGTTGGAAAGTGGCCGATGGAAGAGGGTGAAGATTCCTGGCGGAAAAACAACTCACAAGGGTCCCGGGGGGAGTGCTGAGTCTGCTGTGACTCCTCCCAAGGTGTTGAAGGGGCAGAAGAAGTCTCCAAAGTCTGGGAAGAGCAGCACAGCGAAGAAGGCCACCATCCTCCCCACCTGCCGGGACGCCACCGCCAGCAGTATCGTCACAGGTCAGGAGACCACCGCCGGAGTCAGTGCCCTGGAGGGCACCAGTATCGTCACAGGTCAGGAGATCACCGCCAGAGTCAGTGCCCTAGAGGGCACCAGTATCTTCACAGGTCAGGGGACCACCGCCAGAGTCAGTGCCCTGGAGGGCACCAGTATCGTCACAGGTCAGGAGACCACTGCAGGAGTCAGTGACCTGGAGGGCCCCGGCAGCCACAGCCCCGCTGGGCACTGAGGGACCGTAATGCCACACACCGCTTTACAGGGCAGAGACAACAAAGGCAAGGACCGCTGACAGGCCAAAGACCGAAATGGTGAAGACCACTGAACACGGCAAAGACCGCCATGGTGAAGACCGCTGAACATGGAAAAGCACCGCCATGGCAAAGCACCGCTGAACAGGCCAAAGACCGACATGGTGAAGACCGCTGAACAGGGAAAAGCACCGGTGAACAGGCCAAAGACCGACATGGTGAAGACCGCTGAACAGGGCAAAGACCGCCATGGTGAAGACCGCTGAACAGGGCAAAGCACCGCTGAACAGGCCAAAGACCGACATGGTGAAGACCGCTGAACAGGGCAAAGACCGCCATGGTGAAGACCGCTGAACAGGGCAAAGACCACCATGGTGAAGACCGCTGAACAGGGCAAGGCACTGCTGAACAGGGCAAAGACCGCCATGGCAAAGCAACGCTGAACAGGCCAAAGACCGACATGGTGAAGACCGCTGAACAGGGCAAGGACCGCCATGGTGAAGACCGCTGAACAGGGCAAAGCACCGCTGATCAGGGCAAAGACCGCCATGGTGAAGACCGCTGAACAGGGCAAAGCACTGCCAAATCAAGCATCGTTAGCCCATGTGCAGCTGGGACAGTGACAAAACAGGGCCCGTCACAGGGAGCGTGATGCACTCCGGGCACCAGTCCCCCTCCAGAACCAGTGGAGACCTGCATCCACTCTGTCTGTCCTTCACAGGATGAAGCACTCTGGGCACCAGTCCCCCTCCAGAACCAATGGAGACCTGCATCCACTCTGTCTGTCCTTCACAGGATGAAGCACTCTGGGCACCAGTCCCCCTCCAGAACCATTTGAGACCTGCATCCACTCTTTCTGTCCTTCACAGGATGAAGCACTCTGGGCACCAGTCCCCCTCCAGAACCAGTGGAGACTGTTATCCACTTGAGAGACTGTGGCTTTGCATTCCCCAGGACAGTGACAAAACAGGGCCCGTCACAGGGAGCGTGATGCACTCCGGGCACCAGTCCCCCTCCAGAACCAGTGGAGACCTGCATCCACTCTGTCTGTCCTTCACAGGATGAAGCACTCTGCGCACCAGTCCCCCTCCAGAACCAATGGAGACCTGCATCCACTCTGTCTGTCCTTCACAGGATGAAGCACTCTCGGCACCAGTCCCCCTCCAGAACCAGTGGAGACCTGCATCCACTCTGTCTGTCCTTCACAGGATGAAGCACTCTGGGCACCAGTCCCCCTCCAGAACCAGTGGAGACTGTTATCCACTTGAGAGACTGTGGCTTTGCATTCCCCAGGATGGTACAGTGGGCAACCCACCCACTGTAGAACTTGAGAGACTGTGGCTTTGCACTCCCCAGGATGGTACAGTGGGCAACCCACCCACTGTAGAGACTTGAGAGACTGTGGCTTTGCACTCCCCAGGATGGTACAGTGGGCAACCCACCCACTGTTATCGAGTTGAGAGACTGTGGCTTTGCACTCCCCAGGATGGTACAGTGGGCAACCCACCCACCGTAGAGACTTGAGAGACTGTGGCTTTGCACTCCCCAGGATGGTACTGTGGGCAACCCACCCACTGTAGAGACTTGAGAGACTGTGGCTTTGCACTCCCCAGGATGGTACAGTGGGCAACCCACCCACTGTAGAGACTTGAGAGACTGTGGCTTTGCACTCCCCAGGATACATCAATGGGCATGGAGCCCTGTCGTGGATCTGGCGTGGTGCTGTAATCCGGCTGAGGTGCCCCCCCTTCCCTTCCCCCTGAGGTGCCTGTTGTATTTCTATCTGATGCCCCTGCAGTGTTCTCTCCGTTTGTGGACAGATATCTAGTGTGGGCCTCGCCTATGCAGTTTGGGCCCAGTGGTCCACGGACATTGAAATGTGCATACCTGCACTACTAATCGTGATGTATATATTTGGAAAGTGTATATCTATCTGTATATAGTAGGTTACTGTATTTTGATACATTACAATGTTTGAACTGATTTTGTTTTGCTTTGCATTCTTCCGGGGGGGTTTGTGGGTTGTGACTGTGGTGTTTGGAACTGCATTGGTGTGTGTGTTGTAGTGTGCGAGGGTCGGGTTGAGGGTGGGGGTGTTGCGTGTGTGTCCCCCTGACTTTTCCCTCCCCCCCCCCATGTCGTAGGTGCAGTACTCACCATTGTCTTCGGCGCCTATGTTGCTGGTGATCGTACAGGAGCAGGAAGACAAGCGCAGGGAGTATTTGTAGTTCGGGCTCCATGGTGGCCTCCTTCCTCGTGGAGTGTGTTAAGGTGAGCGTTTTCCCATTGCAAAAGCTGTTCCTGCCGTGTTTTTATCCACGGTGAATCCGCCCCGGAAAAGGTGGCGGATTGGCGGGTTGTGATACTGTGGTGTCTTCCGCCTGTCTGTTGGCGGTGACCGCCGCGCTGCTTTTCTGTAACGCCTTGGCGGTCGGTGTTAAAGCTGCGGTAATACCGCAAACAGGCCGGCGGACATAAAATGGGAATTATGACCATTGCGGAAACCGCCAACATAGACAGCCACTTTAACACTCCGACCGCCACGGCGGTACAGACAAGCAGCGTGGCGGTCACCGCCAACAGACAGGTGGAAGACAAAGTACCACCCACAGTATCACAACCCGCCAATCCGCCACCTTTTCCGGGGCGGATTCACCGTGGATAAAAACACGGCGGAAACAGCTTTTGCAATGGGAAAACGCTCACCTTAACACACTCCACGAGGATGGAGGCCACCATGGAGCCCGAACTACAAATACTCTCTTGTCGCTTGTCTTCCTGCTCCTGTACGATCACCAGCAACGTAGGCGCCGAAGACAACAGTGAGTACTGCACCTACGACATAGGGGAGGGGGGAGGCAAAAGTCACGGGGACACACACGCAACACCCCCACCCCCAACCCGACCCTCGCACACTTCAACACACACACCAATGCAGTTCCAAACAGCACAGTAACAACCCACAACCCCCCCGGAAGAATACAAAGACAAAACTAAATCAGTTCAAACATTGTAATGTATCACAATACAGTAATCTACTATATACAGATAGATATACACTTTCCAAATATATACATCACGATTAGTAGTGCAGGTGTGCACATTTCAATGTCCGTGGACCACTGGGCCCAAAATGCATGGGCGAGGCCCACAGTAGATACCAGTCCACAAACGGAGAGAAAACTGCAGGGGCATCAGATAGAAATACAACAGGCATCTCAGGGGGAAGGGAAGGGGGGGCACCTCAGCCGGATTACAGCACCACACCAGATCCACGACGGGGCTCCATGCCCATTGATATATCCTGGGGAGTGCAAAGCCACAGTCTCTCATGTCTCTACAGTGGGTGGGTTGCCCACTGTACCATCCTGGGGAGTGCAAAGCCACAGTCTCTCAAGTCTCTACAGTGGGTGGGTTGCCCTCTGCACCATCCTGGGGAGTGCAAAGCCACAGTCTCTCAAGTCTCTACAGTGGGTGGGTTGCCCTCTGCACCATCCTGGGGAGTGCAAAGCCACACTCTCTCATGTCTCTACAGTGGGTGGGTTGCCCACTGTACCATCCTGGGGAGTGCAAAGCCACAGTCTCTCAACTCAATAACAGTGGGTGGGTTGCCCACTGTACCATCCTGGGGAGTGCAAAGCCACAGTCTCTCAAGTCTCTACAGTGGGTGGGTTGCCCACTGTACCATCCTGGGGAGTGCAAAGCTACAGTCTCTCAAGTGGATAACAGTCTCCACTGGTTCTGGAGGGGGACTGGTGCCCGGAGTGCATCATGCTCCCTGTGACGGGCCCTGTTCCGTCACTGTCCCAGCTGCGCATGGGCTAACGATATTTGATTCGGCGGTGCTTTGCCCTGTTCAGCGGTCTTCACCATGGCGGTCTTTGCCCTATTCAGCAGTGCTTTGCCCTGTTCAGCGGTCTTCACCATGGCGGTCTTTGCTCTGTTCAGCGTTGCTTTGCCCTGTTCAGCGGTCTTCACCATGGCAGTCTTTGCCCTGTTCAGCGGTCTTCACCATGGCGGTCTTTGCCCTGTTCAGCGGTCTTCACCATGTCAGTCTTTGGCCTGTTCAGCGGTGCTTTGCCATGGCGGTCTTTGCCCTGTTCAGCGGTCTTCACCATGGCGGTCTTTGCCCTGTTCAGCGGTCTTCACCATGGTGGTCTTTGCCCTGTTCAGCGGTCGTCACCATGTCGGTCTTTGGCCTGTTCAGCGGTGCTTTGCCCTGTTCAGCGGTCTTCACCATAGCGGTCTTTGCCCTGTTCAGCGGTCTTCACCATAGCGGTCTTTGCCCTGTTCAGCGGTCTTCACCATGTCGTCTTTGGCCTGTTCAGCAGTGCTTTGCCATGGCGGTGCTTTGCCCTGTTCAGCGGTCTTCATCATGGCGGTCTTTGCCCTGTTCAGCGGTCTTCACCATGTCGGTCTTTGGCCTGTTCAGCGGTGCTTGCCTTTGCTGTCTCTGACCTGTGCAGTGGTGTGTGGCATTACGGTCCCTCAGTGCCCAGTGGGGCTGTGGCTGCCGGGGCCCTCCAGGTCACTGACTCTGGCGGTAGTCTCCTGACCTGTGACGATACTGATGCCCTCCAGGGCACTAACTCCGGCAGTGGTCTCCTGACCTGTGACGATACTGGTGCCCTCCAGGGCACAGACTCTGGCGGTGGTCTCCTGACCCGTGATGATACTGGTGCCCACCAGGGCACTGACTCTGGCGGTGGTCTCCTGACCTGTGACAATACTGGTGCCCTCCAGGGCACTGACTCCGGCGGTGGTCTCCTGACCTGTGATGATACTGGTGCCCTCCAGGGCACTGACTCCGGCGGTGGTCTCCTGACCTGTGACGATACTGCTGGCGGTGGCGTCCCGGCCGGCGGGGAGGATGGTGGACTTCTCCGCCGTGCTGCTCTTCCCAAACTTTGGAGACTTCTTCTGCCCCTTCAACACCTTGGGAGGAGTCACAGCAGACTCAGCACTCCCCCCGGGACCCTTGTGAGCTGTTTTTCCGCCAGGAGTCTTCACCCTCTCCCGTCGGCCACTTTCCAACTTAAGGTTCTTTACAGGGGGTGTACTGGCAGTGCTTTGGCTCCGTGTCACACTGGCTGCCCTGGTGGCCAGTGCACTCCACACACCTTTAACATGCACCACTGGTACCAGAGTTTTTTTGGCTGAGGTGCTACTACGGGACCTATGAATTGGAGGGGTAGGGGTTGTGGGGAAAGAGGTCAACGTCGCTGAGGAAGAGTTTCTGACGAACACTGGGATGGGTAGCTGGAGGGGGTCTGGGAGTGGAGGAAGAGGAGGTGGTTGTAGGAGGTGTAACTTTAGGTGATTTGGGTGCAGGTGCAGGTACTGGAGGCTGTCGTGAGGTGGATGGATGTTGGGTGTGTGGGTGCCCGCGTTTGTGTACTTTGGGAGGGGGCGTCACAGACACACTGGGAGTGGACACAGGGGACATGTAAATGGTAGTGGGGGTGGTGAGTGTAGGTGAGCGGGGTGTGGTGCTGGGTGTTCTGGTGCGAGTCCTAGTGCCTGTAGATGTAGTGCATGCAGGTGAGAGTGTAAACGACACTGGGAGGGAGGAGGGAGACGACGAGGAGGGGGACACAGTGGAGGCAGTGGATGTTGCTTTGTCTGTATGTGGGTGGTGCTTGAGTGAGTGCCTGTGGGATGTGTGGTGCTTATGTTTGCCTGAGCTACTTTTGTGTGTTGGGGTGTGTGCATGCTTGTCTGATGGTGTGCTTGGGATAGGCTGGGGTACAGGGGATTGGGTCTGGGTGAAGGAAGTTGGAGGGGGGAGGCTAGACACAGGAACAATGGCTGCCATCAGTGCTGAGGCCAGAGATTGCAGGGTTCGATGAAGGGCAGCCTGACCAGAATGAATGCCCTCCAGGAATGCATTACCGTGTTGCAACTCCCTTTCTACACCCTGGATGGCATTCACAATGGTAGACTGCCCAACAGTGAGTGACCTGAGGAGGTCACTGGCCTCCTCACTGAGGGCAGCAGGGGTGACTGGGGAAGGGCCTGAGGTGCCTGGGGCGAAGGTGATGTCCCCCCTCCTGGGTGAGCGGGCACGGAGCGAAGGCTGAGGGGCTTCTGGGAGAGCGGTGCTGGTACGGGGATGGCGGCTGTACCTGTAGAAGTGGGGGGCACAGATGGTGCCGCCACCACAAAGGAGCTCCCATCGGCGGATGAGTCCGTGTCGCTGTTTGGTGATCCGGTGACCGACGTGAAGCTCCCCTCGCCCTATGTCCCACTGGTGTATTCAGAGTCTGTGGTGTGGCCCTCCATGGCCATGTGGGATGCAGCTCCCTCGTGCTCCGGTGCCACTGTACCTCCGCCTGATGATGCTGATGCACAAAAGAACAGGGAGACCACAAAAAGGGGGGGGACGACAGAAGAAAGACAGGTTGAGTGCATGGCTTACCGCTAGCGTTGGCGGACAATACAGACACAGAAGCCCCCTGCACTACGCAGTGCTCTTGGCCTCTACAAATGCAATTCCTGGGATCTGGCCTACATGGCTATAGTGGACTTCTGCACACATAGATGACACAGGGGCATGTATACCTGTACTTGGCACTCTACAGAGGTGGGGTGGAGTGCCACATGGCATGCATTACGGAGGGGCCTAGCCTACCTAACTTGCCCTGGCCTAGGGGAACCCACAGCCCTCCTCCCCCACCCAGACCCCTCCACTGTGCGCAAAGTCCGCAGAATAAATGTTGTACTCACCCCCATGTGTCTGCTATGATGCCCTCAAGTGCCCATCCAACTCAGGGTAGGCCACCGCCATTATCCGGAACATCAGGGGTGTCATGGTGCGACGGGCACCCCTCCCATGTTGGGAGGCCATCCCCAGCTGAGCCTCCGCCGTCTTCTTGCTCCAGCGGCGAATGTCCTCCCATCTTTTACGGCAGTGGGTGCCCCGTCTCTTGTGGACCCCCAGGGTCCGGACGTCCTTGGCGATGGCATGCCAAATGTCCTTCTTCTGGTGGGCGCTGAACTACATGACATGTACAGGGGAAGAAGAGAAGTGATTAACAAGTGCACCGCCGAAGTGAGTGGCCCCCATCCCTACCCTTGCCATGTGGCACATGCATTCACTGTCCTTCATGGTCGCTTAACTCTGCCCCCTTGCTACTGACATCCAGCCCTCTCCACCCAGCATAGCCCATACAATGTGCTCCCTGTTCTGGAGGACCGTAGAGTAGCGTGTACTGGGGGAGGACCCCGTCGACTAGCTTCTGCAACTCCTGAGCAGTGAAGGCGGGGGCCCTTTCCCCAGACACAGCAGCCATTGTCTCTTCCAGACCGAGGTCACAGCAGCAGTTGCAGTATAGGTCCTCTCCTGTCGAAGATCAGGTATCGAGTGATTGAACAGATAGAAAATGGCGGTCACGTCCGCGGCGGTGACGTCCGCGGCGGTGTGTATCATCACCGCCGGCACACTTTGTCATTGGCTCCTGGGACCCATAGGGTCCAATGTTAACCAATGCAGCATTGCGCCGCGGTCTACGACCGCCTACCGCGACGGTGTACAACGCCAGCGCAGATACTGCACACCCCATTGTCCCACTTTAGAGGGCAGGCAGCCGCCATTTCAGGGGCCCACATGGCTTCATTTACTACTGCATCACACATACCTAGACCTACACTTAACACACATACAGGATGAGTTTTGTATTTGGTGTCGTGTTCTGTGTAGCTGTGGGTACATCCCTGGGATTTTGTTGACTCTGTGGTCGCTGTTGTCCTTCTTAGGCACCGTCAGCTGGGACATTTGAGGAGATGGCGGAATCCTCCGGTGTACCGGCCGCTGGTGGACCTGTTAACAATGGAGGAGTGACATTTGATCATCACCTACAGGTTTGACCGTGCCACAATCCACGAACTGTGTACCCAGTTGGAGCCAGACCTGATCTCACCAATCTGCCATCCCACAGGAATACCCCCTGACGTGCAGGAGCTATCAGTGCTCCATTTCCTTGCAAGTGGATCATTTCAAACAACAGTGGCCATGGCATAAGGGATGTCCCAGCCTATGTTTTCCAACGTGCTGTCCAGAGTGTTGTCTGCCCTGCTGAAGCACGTAAGGAGCTACATCGTTTTCCCTCAGGTGGAGGATTTGGCTACAGTGAAGGGTGACTTCTATGCCCTGGGACATATCCCCAACATCATAGGTGCTATTTATGGCACCCATGTAGCTCTGGTCCCCCCACGCAGGAGTGAACAGGTGTACAGGGTCGGAAGAGTTAGCATTCAATGAATGTACAGATGGTATGTTTGGTAGACCAGTACATCTCCCAGGTGAATGCTATGTTCCCTGGCTCAGTGCATGACCCCTACATCCTGCGGAATAGCAGCATCCTGTATGTGATGGGTCAACTCCAGAGGCACCGTGTGTGGCTATTAGGGGACTCTGGTTACCCCAACGTGTCCTGGCTACTGACCCAAGTGAGGGATCCCAGGACCAGGGCAGAGGAACGCTACAATGAGGCCTATGGGCGGACTAGGAGGGTGATCGAACGCACCTTCGGCCTTCTGAAGGCCAGGCTCAGGTGCCTCCATATGACAGGTGGTTCCCTATTCTACTCACCAAGGAAGGAGTGCCAGATCATCATCGCCTGCTCCATGCTTCACAATCTTGCTTTGCGACGCCAGGTGCCTTTTCTGCAGGAGGATGGTCCAGATGACGGTTTTGTGGCAGCTGTGGAGCCTGTTGAGCCTGTGGACAGTGATGAGGATGAAGCTGAGGAAGAAGACATAGACAACAGGGAGTCAGTCATACAGCAATATTTCCAGTGACACACAGGTGAGAACAATTCTTTAACTATTCACTTTCACACTTCTACCTCTATCCTGTCCGTCAATTAGTAGCAGTATATGGTAACTGAGTTGTACATTTCCATTACGGTTTCACAGGTGTGGTTACCAACGTATGTCATCTGCTTGCATCCTTCATGGACTTGTGATGTGTGACATAGGTATGTTGACATTACATTTTCGAACGGATTTTGCCATTGTCATAGTTAATACACATTTTCATAATCACAGACTGACTCCAGATTGTTTTGTGGTTCAAGGGTGTTTATTGAAGTGCTAATTATTGGAGGGGGTGGCAAAATGGTGATGGGTGATGGTGGAGGAATGTCCATGGCAGAGTCCAGTCTATTAGTCACACAGGTGCATTGCCCATCTGGGCATGGGAAGTGGAGCTGGGGCAGTTCAAATCTGGAAAGGGTAACCAAGTGGGAAAGTGGGAGGACAAACAGGGTGGTCTCATTTCCTGGCGGGTGTCTTGCCATCTTGCTCTGTCCTGTTCCTGGATCTCAGGGACCGCTTGCGGGGTGGTTCTCTGTCTGCAGGGGGTGGGGTGCTGGTGTGGTGGTCCTGTGGCCGGGCGTCCTGTCCACTAGCGCTGGCGGTGGTGGTGGGCAGTTCATCGTCCATGCTAGTGTCAGGGGCCCCTTGTAGTGCCACGGTGTCCCTCATGGTCTTTTGTATGTCCTTCAGCACCCCTACGATGGTGCCCAGGGCAGAGCTGATGGTTCTAAGCTCCTCCCTGAACCCCAAATACTGTTCGTCCTGCAGGCTCTGGGTCTCCTGAAACTTGGCCAGGACCGTCGCCATCGTCTCCTGGGAGTGGTGGTATGCTCACATGATGAAGGAGAGGGCTTTGTGGAGAGTGGGTTCCCTTGGCCTGTCTGCCCCCTGTCGCACAGCAGCCCTCCACGTTCCCCTGTGTTCCTGTGCCTCCGTTCCCTGGACCGTGTGCCCACTACCACTGCCCCCAGGTCCCTGTTGTTGTTGGGGTGGTGGGTTACCCTGGGTTCCCTGTAGTGGTGGAGACACCGCAGATTGACGTGTCCTGGGTACGGAAGTATGGACCCGCTGGGTGGGTGCTGTGCTGGTGTTACCAGAGGGTGGAAGGTCAGTGTTGGGCTGTGCCAGTGCAAGGGGAACCGACTGTCCCGAGACCCACGATGGTCCGGGCTGGTCATCTGGATCCAGTTGGCCAGAGCTGGTGTCATCACTGTGGGCCTCTTCTGTGGGTGGGGTAGAGATGTCTGGACCCTCCTGTCTGGTGATGTTGGGTAGTGGTCCTGCAGGGGTATAAAAGCATGATTATTGCATGTGTGTGTGTCATTGTGTGCAATGGGTGGGTGAGCGTGTACCCCAGTGCTTGCATTCCAGTGTGGGGGCTTGTCTGATGATGGTTGGGGGGGTGTTAAGGGTATGTGCTGTGGGCATGCTTTAGTGAGGGGTGACCATGCTTTGGTGTTGCATGCAGGCCTTGGTGTTGGGATGTGTGGTTTGTGTATTGAGTACATTAGTGAGGATTTGGCTTGATAGGGGAGGGGGTGAGGGTGGGGGTGTGAGATAGCATGCAGGTAGGGTGGGGGATATGATAGTTAAGATTTGACTTACCAGTGTCCCATCCTCCACCGACTTCTCCGAGGCCCTCAGGATGCATGATGGTCAAGACCTGCTCCTCCCATGTTGTTAGTTGTGGGGGAGGAGGTGGGGGTCCGCCGCCAGTCCGCTGAATCGCGATGTTGTGCCTGGATATCACGGAACGCACCTTCACCCGTAGGTGGTTCCACCTATTCCGGATGTCCTCCCGATTTCTTGGATGCTGTCCCACAGCGTTGACCCTGTCGATGATTCTTCGCCATAGCTCCATCTTCCTCGCTATGGAGGTGTGCTGCACCTGTGCTCCAAATAGCTGTGGCTCTACCCCTAGGACTTCCTCCACCATCACCCTGAGCTCCTCCTCGGAAAACCTGGGGTGTCTTTGGTGTGACATGGGGTGGTGTAGGTGATGTGTGGGGTGGTGTATGTGTTGATGAATGTGGTGATGAGTGGTGGTGTGGGGTGTTTTGTGCATGGATGTTGTATGGGTGATGGTGTTGTGTGCCTCTGTGTGGTGGGGTTGTCTATTGCTGTTGTCTCTCTCTGGCCTTCTTTCAGATATTTTGGTCGTAGGGGTTTGTGGGTAATGTGGGTGTGTGTTTTATATTGTATTGGGTGTGTGGGAGTGGTGTGTGTATGTGTATCAGGTGTGTGTATTTTGAATTGTCCAATGTGGCGGTGTTTTGGAGATGTGTGCGTATTTTGAGCACGGCGGTGTGTACCGCCAAAGGAATACCGCGGTTGAAAGACCGCTGCGTGGATTCGTGGGTCGTAATAGCATGGGTGTGTTTCTGTTGGAGTGACGGTGGAGGTTTTGTTTTCTCCAGTTTATCACTGACCTTTGGTGTGGCGGAGTTGTGTGGGTGTCTGAATTTCGGCGGATTCCGATATGTGGGTCATAATAGTTGTGGTGGGATTCCGCGGCCGCGGCGGTGTGTTGTCAGTCTTCTGCACGGCGGTAAGCGGCTTTTACCGCCAATGTTGTAATGACCCCCAATGTGTAAAGTATTTCTACAGTACCAAAACTAAATTCAAAACACAACACAAAAAACACCCAACACAAAAAAGGTTTTTTAATAAATAAAATGACACCAAATTGGGGAAACAGATGTCAAATTTTAACGCTTTTATAGTAAAAAAAAAAGCATCAAAAAGTGTTAAGCACCAATCGTAGTTAACTGGTACAGTAGACCAGGATCCAAGCGTGATTTGAGGCCAACTGTAATGGACCTCAGATCCGATATAGAATCAAGGTTCAACCTGGTTGCAAGTTTTACTTTCAAAATTAGTCTCTGAAATGAAAGTCCAACTTTTAAAGCAAGACAGCAAGCTGTGACTGAGAAGGACACCATGAGGTCAGATAGCCATATGATGAGGTCCCGGTGAAGCTGTTTACTTTGAGTCGGCAAGCTCTGAGCACGATAACCCTAAATCTTCAGTGCAGTGACAACCTTGGTCAGATCGGCTTGGCAGATTTGTCCCAGTCCACCGGAAGTCTTTGGATCCAAAATATTTTAAATTCCGATTTTCTCAGGACACCATGAGGGCTTTGACACATCCCAGGGTCTCAAGGCCTTGAGAATAGCATTTAGAGGTATGAACTCACTCCAGCAGAGGCCAACAACAGGATGCAGGGCAGGTCTAGCTGGAACTGGTCAGCAAGGCAGTTGCTAGCATGCTAAAAGTGAGAGCACAAGCACTTTACTACTAGTTAGCAGAGCTAAAATGCACTGAGTTCTACAGCCAGAAAAAACAGGGTTTAGCAAAGAGGTAAAAAAAACAGGGTGACAATACAAGAAGGGTGGATTTTCTACAACAGGCTGTACTAGAGTTCATTGGTGTATAAGCATGAAGGATGTAAAAGCTCTGATTTTCTCAAGTGAACTCTGCAGATTCACAGAAATAGGTAGCAATGTTCTTAATAGGAGGTAAAGCTCTGTAAAGCTCTCTCCCACTGATCACTAGGCTGCTCTTCATTTGGAATTTCAACTTACCTCTAAGGGATCCCAGTCTTTCAGAGCATTGCTTTTAGCTTTTGGTTCTTACTTTTTTCCTATGATGCGTTGTGCTGGACCTGGCCCTTTTTGCAGGGACATCCCCAATCTTTTTGCCTCTTTTCTCCTATTTTGCTAACCAGTGCTAAAGTGCATTTGCTCTCTGTGTAAACTGTATGGTTGATTGGCTTTCCATGATTGGCCTATTTGATTTACTAGTAAGTCCCTAGTAATGTGCACTAGAGGTGCCAAGGGCCTGTAAATCAAATGATAGCAGTGAGCCTGCAGCACTGATTGAGCAACCCACATAAGTAGCCCTGTAAACCTGTCTCAGACCTGCCACTGCCATGTCTGTGTGTGCAGTCTTGCACTGCCAATTCGACTTGGCAAGTGTACCCACTTACCAGGCCTAAACCTTCCCTTTTTCTACATGTAAGGCACCCCTAAGGTAGACCCTATGTAGCCCTGTGGGCAGGGTGCAGTGTATGTTGAAGGTGGAACATGCACTTATGTGCTTTACATGTCCTGATAGTGAAATACTGCCAACTTTGGTTTTCACTGTTGCAAGGCCTATCTCTCTCATATAGTAACATGGGGGCTGCCTTTAAATATTATTAAAGCACAGATTCCCTTTGGGGGCAGATAGAAAAATAGAGTTTAAGGTCTCTGAACTCACAATTTAAAAATACATGTTTGTGAAGTTGGTATTTAAGTTGTTAGTTTGAAAATGCCACTTTTACAAAGTAGCCGTTTTCTTGCTTAAACCATTCTGTGACTCTGCCTGTTTGTGGATTGACTGTCTGGGTCAGTTTGACAGTTGGGCTGTTTGTGAATCTCCTCTAGACAGTGACACAAAGGGAGCTGGGGTGTAGCCTGCATATCCTGATGAGCCATCTGGGCGTGAGGGAAGGATTGGTCATTTACACCTGAATGGGCTGTGCCTGCCCTCTTACAATGCAGTCTCCAACCCCTGGTGTGTGCCTGGGGCCTGGCCTGGGCAAGGCAGGATCTTACAGACAAGAGAGACGTTCCCCTTGAAGTTTGCCTACTTCAAAGGCAGAAGGGGGTATAACTAGTGGACCCAAAACCCCAGGCTTTAGATTTCTTCAAGAATACTTCTGTAACCAATAAAAACCTCTGCCCAGAAGAAGAGCTGAAGGAGGAGTACTGCCCCTTTGCCTATGACTGTGCTTTGCTGGGTTGGCCTGCAGTAGCTGCTGCTGCCTGAGAGAGGACAAAGACTGACTTTTTGTGACTTCCCACTGGTGAAGAACTCCAAGGGCTTGAACTGCGCTTGCCTCTTGTTGTTGAAGTCTCAGGGACATCAAAACTTCTCTCTGCCAGCACCTGTTTTTTCTGCTGAGAGTCCTGCCCTGCCAAGTGGTGCCCAACCTGTCTCTGGGCCCTTGAAAGGTGAATCTGGTGAAAAAGAACAGAAATCCACGCAAAGACCACCATGCGGGGAAACTTTCGACGTACCACCTGCCCCGCGGCTGGTAAACAACATGTCGCCAGCCTTGCGGCTAAAATCAACACTCCACCTGCATCGTGGCTTGGAGATCGATGCTACGAGGCTGGAGAAATGATGCACAACACCTGCAGTGGCTGCTGTAAATGACGCAAGCCCCCACACAGCACGGTTTCTTGACACCGTGCAACCAGATTTCAATGCAACATTTCTGGGCATGGAAAATCAATGCAAAGCCTGCCCGGACCCGAGGTGCCCCTCTGGGATCGACACAGTGTCTCTTGCAGGAGAGAAGAAATGAGGCACGCCAACCTGACTGGAGGAGGAACGATGCATGGTCTCACTTGTGAGTGAGAAATCCATAAATCGCTGGCCTTTTTAGATGCATGCTGTGGCTTTATTTTTACGCTACCCAGGTACTTTTGTGCAATAACAGCATTCTCATTGTTTTCTAAGGATTAAGACTCTTATTCTTTTTTAAATTCACATCTTGACTTGTGTATGTTGGATTTTTGTAGGTTTGGTCTTGTTTTGTTTAGATAAATATTACCTATTTTTCTAAATCTGTGTTGTGTCATTTTGCAGTGTTTTCAATGCTTTACTGAGTGTGTTGGTACAAATACTTTACACATTGCTTGTGAAGTTAATCCTGCTTGCTTGTGCCAAGCTACCAAGCGAGTGAGCAAGGGTTGACTGATGGTGATTCTCCTTTCCCCTGACTAGATTGAGGGTCCTTCCTCAGACAGGGGGTGACATGACTACCAACCAAAGACCCCATTTCTAACGCTTTGCAAGGAAGCCAGGCCTCACAGAATATTTTTGTGAATATTTTTGTGAATATGCTGCAGTAGCCTAACCCTATTAAGCTCATGCTCAGTGATGCTGGAAAATACATGTAAGAGATGGGGTTACTTGTTGAGGGGCTGAAGCCCTACTGAAGCAACAAAAACAATCCACATCAGGGTGGAGCCACAAGTGAACACCAAATAAACCTGTACTCAACTCTCTAGTAGCTTGGCACAGAGCAGTTAGACTTAGCTTAGAGGCTATGTGTAAAGTATTTATGCAGCACTTCAAACAGTAATAAAGGGAAAACAAAACACAATAGAAATCCCACACCAATTTATTTTAATAAGCAACTCAAGACAAAAACAACAAATATCGAATCAGTAGAACCGGAGATATGCAATTTCAAAGATTTAAGTAAAAATAGCACCATAAAGCACAAAGCACCAACTGTGGATATGTGGTCGTGCCGGACCAGGATAAAGTCACAAGTTTAGGCCTACCATGATGGAACGCAGCCTGGATGTAGGGACCCACTTAGGCCTATTGAACAAGAATACCTCAAATACTGGTTGCAAAGAGGTGTAAAGTCATGTGTTGAGGATGTGTCTCTCTTCAGAGGTGATACGAGGTTCGGGCAAGGAGATGCATCATGCAGCAGCAGTTCCAGATAGCTGCGAAGTGCAATATGATGTTCTTGCGTGGAGATACATCAGCTTCTATGGGTAATGCAAAGTCCGTACCTCAGGTATGTCCACCCAGCAGAGATGATGCATTAGTTCATAGGATGATGCATCGAACAGCTAAGGTGCTGCACCTGTTCTCCTGAAAATGTGCCATGGAGTAGGTGCTTTGGTTCTTATGGATCCACAGGTGAGCTGGCAGAGCACATTCAGGCCCACGTTCAATGGTCCAGGACTGGGGTGGCAATACTTGCGAAGGCAGGACTCACAGATGGTAGAGTCCAGGTGCAGGGTTCAAGGTATTGGAAGCCTTTTATGTCCTTGAGGCTTCTGATCACGTGGTCAGCCACCTAGCCCATGGAGTTACCCAGGGTGCCTGGGTTTAGAAAGGCAGGCTCAGTCCTTCTTACCCAGGCAAGAGGACAGCAGGTCAGCACAGAAGGGCAGTAGTCTTTCATACCAGCATGCCAGCTGACTGGCTTTCCTTTCAGCAGCACGTTAGTTCTTCTTCTTGGCAAAGCCCAAAGGTTCAGAAATGTTGTGAAGAGAGGTCCAAGGGGCCAAAATTTTAACTCGGTGCTCACTTTGAAATGGAAGAAGCTTCTAAAGCAGTGGTCTTCAAACCTATCAGTGCTGCACACCTCCCCCCCCCCCCCAGTGAAAAAAAAGAAACTTTTTCACAATTTTTCCTATTAAATTGGCAAGGTTTAAATATGTTTAGACTTATTTAAGCATTTCAGTTAGTGTTTTTACTGTTTTAAAAATACAATCAAATACATTATACTAAACATACTATTCTGGTCAGGCAGGCCTTACTAATGTGCTAAAAGTATTCGCAGTGTGATTATTAGAAGTATGGGGGGGGATTTTGAAGACTATTTAGAGTCCCTTTCCTCGCAATACATACTCCCAGCTTGGATACAAATGACAAAACATGTTAGTGACGGCCCATTACTGAGCGGTTTACTTTCGGCCAGAGCCTGGCACCTTCTTAGGATCACTTGAGACTGCCCCCCAGTTTGAAGACCCATGTTCCAGAGGTTTTCACTTCCTTACATGTAATACGTCCACTTCATTCCTGTCCTGGCCCCAGCTTGCCGGGGTCACAAAAGACCAATGTCAAACTCTTTGTGAGCGTATTCAGGCAGAAACGTTCTGATGTACATGTTTAGTAGGTGACAGCTCCAATGAGGATTGATGCCCCAGAAACTAATGAACAGCAATGGCTCCAGGCAATTATGAACATCAATATTTTAAATACGGTATAACTGATTTGGATATTTACAAACATTTTTAAGATTATGACAGTATTTACAATGTATACATTATATTAAATATATTTGGATAAGTGACAGTGGGAGACGTTTTAAAACACATTTTTGTATGGATGAAAAAACATAATAAACTCATTGATACTCAAATATACGAAGTTTTTTTTTCTGTTATGGTGTGATTGTGGTTGAGTAAGAACTATAGGTAATTAAATTAAAAAAGGACCCATATTAAATCGAAGACTCATAAGGAATGAAATAAAGATTGAAGAGTCATCAGTACATATAAGAGTGAAGCAACAAAATATACACAAAATAATTCGTTTAAGCCTACTAGACTCCTTTTTGTAATGCAAAAGCTCGAAATCTACTGAATGGATTTGCACCAAACTGCAAAAATAGTCTATTCTGAATGAAGTTATATTTACATTTCACATTTGATGTGATTTTGCCCCTGTAATCTTGCTGTAGAGCGAGCAAAAATTACAATAGAACTTAAAATGGAAGATGATTCTTTTTTGGCATCAACCCAAATAACTCTGCCCATTCTCCCTCCCCCCCCAATAGATGTACATGAAACCTGAAATATCAAAACTAAGCTCAGCCTTCTAGGCTGCCACATTTTGTTAACATTTAACAAACCGTGCTTCAGGAATTTGCAAATCAAAAAAGACCTTTATTAAGTGAAGAAAGAAACGTTTCCAGAAATAGAGTTACTATCGCCGACTGCAAAAGCGTTTTGTGCCAGTCTGCTGGGACTGCCGCTTGCCCCTTCCTAGAACTGCCCCTAAACGTAGTACCATTCTTTCCTCTGTAACACGCCCTCACACTCTTCTGTTCGGCCTCTGTTTCCGCACTTTCCTTTCGATATCCCTGTCCGTCCTTCGATCTCTTCCCCTGTTCCCTTACCTTCCATTTCCTCTGCTGGTGGTATCAATAGTATACGAAAAAACGAAAGAAAGAAATTACTTATATTGACAACGTACCCACCCTCATCATGACAAAGGCAATAACATTAATAGTATAGCAGTGGATTACTAATGAATCCCTTATATTCACTACGACTGAAAGCTTAATTTACTCTGAAGCGTACTCTCGAGGAAAATACGTATATTTGATAAAATTATTTTAAAAAAATGAAAAGAAATAAATTTAGGCAGTCACTACGGAGCTACGCACTCACATTAAACATGGCTTCTAATTGCAAGATATAATTAGGATACAAGCTAATATCACCCGCAATTGAGCAGAAAGTTATTTCGTAAAAAAAAAACAACGCAATTAATTGTAATTTACTCTCACTCACAAGATCCTTTATTGCACCCCTATTACTGCAAAACGGAGCAGGGGTAGGAAGTAACAAGACATAATTGAGAGGACAGATGCCTCATTAGCGTTATCAAGATTTTTTGTATTAAAACAAATAAACATAGAAGCTAGCATGCTCTCCAAAATTTAGCGTTTTGTGATGCGTTCCAATTAAAAATAAAATAAAGACAACTCCGTTTACGACCCTGACCTCGGATATTTCATCAGCGGCCCGCAGCAGTTTTTCTCTATGGGGAATTTGCGCTGCTATTTTTTTATCGTATAAAATACGACGGATGGAACGGGTTCTGCTCTGCTTGGTAGGAGGCCTGTACTTATTGGAGATATAACTCACCTCACATTAAGAGTTCTGTTCTAGGGTTTATAAAAACAGGGCTACTTATATCAATACGTATTATCCCCTACTGTGACCCCCTACACCTGACAAAATATATATTTAAGATACAGCTTGGATTTCATGGCACTTGGACATTTTTGGCATTGCGAAGTATATTTACAGTGGGATAAGTAGTTATTTCCACTTCAAGGTAGCTACTGAGCTAAATCTGACATGGTATCTTCTAAATTCGACCATTTGGAAAGGCTGAGTAAAAAGACCACACTAGATGGAATACCGAGCTATACCGTGCTTTAAATCCTCAAGCGAACCATTGGGGAAAAGGGAGGCTTAACCAAGACTGACACCAAGACTGGCACTTGGGCTGCTGCCTTCAAGCCAAAACTGTGCAAACCCTACAAACCTAACCTGCTCCCACCATCAGAAAGACCCAAGCAGGGTATTTCTGCCCCCCAACACCTCTGCCCTCTTTCTAACTGATTCTAAACATGCTACGTAAAGTGTCCTTCACATGCAATAAGTAGAGCTCCAGGCCCATAAAGAACAAGTGAACTCCATCCCCCCCAAAAAATACAGCATCAGCCAGCCAAGAATCCGCATGCTCCAAATACGGACCACCCTCACAGTAACTTTCTCTCTCCTCAGCATGTTGTCCAACAACGCAGCCATCGCCACCTTTTTCTCCATGGGCAAGCGTGCCTCCATTGACACCGCATCAATTTGGCGGGGCCCAACCTGTTTTCTGGAGCCAGGGGAACCCCCAGTTCGTCCATCGCCTCCTGAAAGGTCTGTAACATCACCATGCATTGCTCTAACTCCGGTTCACCCACCATGAAAAAATCATCTAGGTTGTGTGTGATTCTTGTATGCCCTTTCCTTGAAGAAAACAATCACTGTAGAAATGTGCTAAAGCATTCAAACAATGCGCAGGAGATTGAACAACCCATTGGTAGTGTCTTGTCCACATACTAGCAGCCCTCAAACTGAATTCCAAGGAACTCTAATTTGCCAGGGTGTACCAGCAACAAACAGAAAGCTGACTTAATGTTAACCTTTGCAGTGAGGGCCCCCTGTCCAACCCATTCAACTACTATCAACGCATACAAGACAGATACTTGCTCTTTGGGAATGAAATCATTTAATAAAGAACTCTCTGGCCAGGAAAGGTGCTGAATCAATCTGAACTGTTGCAGTTCTTTTTTAGGTACCACAGCTATTGGTGATATTATCAAGTTCTGCATCAGCCAAACCAAAAAAGAGGGCCTGCCATGCAATCTTCTTTTATCTCCTTCTGTAGCTTGTCCCTAACCACCTGCTTGTGACTCCCTGCTCATTTTAAATTCTCTGCCCACGATTGCTGTCTAGGTCCCCTGTACCCCAATCGAAACCTTACAAGAAACTGTCACGTAGCAGAGCTGCATACTGTTTTTGTCATACTGCCCCATCCAAAAAAGCAACCTATCCATCTTAACTGCAGTAGGAGCCTTTACCAACAGTTCCCTGTGCACTCCTCCATCCCCTGGGCATGTGTGTAGAAAATTGTTGGGGCCCCCTATCGCTCTGCTGAGTTGTCCACTGGCTCTTTGACCCCGCCTGCATTCTGTCCCCCATTACAGTTGATGAGCACTCATGCAGAAAGCGGCAGTATTCTCGGGTGCACAGGCCTTTGATAAAACACCAGCAGGCCCCCCCACCTGTCCCATGTTTTTTTTTCAGCATTCTGGCCTTTTGCTGAACCCCCCACTCCTTCCCGGGTGGGACGTTCCCAAAAGGTGCAGTAAAGTATAGGGTGACCGCATGCCGTAAATACAGCTTTGCCAAACTTCGTCGGTCCTATGGTGTGTTGCTAATAATCAGCATAAATCTTCAACCAGTTCATCTCTGGTTCAACCGCCATGTGAGCCTGGAACTCCTCGTCATTTTGTACCCATTCATACCCTCCATGATTCTGATGGGTCTTTATAATCACATCCATATACTTAAGGAGGGCTACCGATCTCTCTGGATAATTGTTGCAGTACACACTAGCAAAAATCAAAAATGCCATCGCCCATTTCTCAATAGTAACAGGGGCCTTAGGACATTTTGGTAGCTTTGCTTCCTCCTCTTTAGATCCCTCTTTTGACCGTAGCTCCCTGTGGAGGAGCTTCCCTGTGGAGGAGCTTCAACATTTCCAGATACTCCACTTTCAACATTTTTTCCTTTGTAGTTAGCATGAGTCCCCAATGTTTTTGATGTACCCATATATGGTAGTTTTTTACCTTTATCTCTTTGCTCTCTAACCTGTCCTGCTTATCTGCCTTATTGACTGACGGCTGTCCTTCCTCTGATCCTGACCCCATTGCCACTTTGGTGTCTACCTTCCTGTCTTTATCCCCTTGCCTATTTATTCTGTCTTTCCCTGCCTGAGTCCCCTCATCAGTACCCACCCCGATGTCCACTATGTATCTACCTTTCCAAAGGGGGGTCTCACCAAGCCCACAAGCTTCCATGGCACCCACTGTCACCGATACAATTATTTTCACTTTACCCTTAAAACCCTTACCTGGTGACAAGGATAGTAACCGCTCCTGACACTGCCGTCTTGCCAGTTTGCATTTCCTGGTTGTGTCCCAGAGCCTGCCAGTCCTTTTTGCCACACCGTATACTTGTAACATATGACCAACAGCATCATGTGACCCCCTTTATTCCAACCCTTTTTCGCTCTTCCACAATTCCTCCTCCTTGACCTGCATGCACTCAACATCCTGCACCTCCCCTTCTTCCAAGCTTTCGTCCTCATGATCTAGGACCGTGTGCCTACTCCGATCCATTAGTGATAGCCCGGACAGCCTGGGCTGTTTATCTAAACTCTTGCACAATCCTGAGTGTCACAGCTCCACGGCCACCGGTGGGCGCTGAGGGGCCGAACATTGCTCCCTCTACCACCCTGGCATGGAAGCTGATCTCCTGGGCTGACCTGGGATGCTGGAGGTTGCCCAACACCTGCCTTCCCTCTGCACTTCAACATTGATTCTGCACCACTCCACCACTCTCTGCATCTGTCCCTCGTTGTTCTGGATGGCCGCCTGGGGCCTAACCGTCTCTTCCTCCTGGAGATAACGAACTGTACCATGCTCCCCTGAGCCTTCTCTTGCTTTACCTGTAGTGCCCTGTGAAAAAGAAAAGAGGTCTGGAGAGCTGGTCTTCTCCCTACCTACCCCCTACAATGTCCTGACCTTGCCCTGATGCTACCCCCACTGCAAACTGTCTGCCCTCCACCCCTTCCCCTTCCTGCTTTTCCCATCCTTCCCCTCCCCTATTGAGCTTCGTACCACTGTGTGCCCATTGAACCCTTCCCCAGCCAAGACAGACCACCCATACCTAATATATACTTTACTCAGGGGCCTACATCTCCATTCCTCTGTAGTCTCTACCTCCTCCCTTGAGACATCACCCTGCCTCCCTGACTCTCCCCTTTTCTTCCTCCTCCTCACTCTATTCTAGCAAAACTGTCACTAATGCAGATGCAGGGTCCTGTTCCTCAACACTCGCTGGGACCCCCTGCCCATGTCTACCTTGCCTAGCGTGGTTGAATGATTTATTGACTTTGCCTGTAGCCCCTGTTGCCCCAGCCCCCTTATGGACCCAACTTCCATCTCCCATTCTCTTCTCACCATGCATCATTACCTCCCCATCCCTCCTCTTCTTTCCCCATATCCCCTTGTGCAGCTTCTGGCCCAGTCTATGGTTTGGCATAAGCTCATACTGAACAAAATGTGTGCATCCTGTCAAATGGACCTCGGAGTCCATTCTTCCCTTTTAACCTCCTGTTCCTCAAACAACAAATCCCCTTTCCCTCCCCAACCACTACCTCATCCCTTCACTGCCACGACACAGGAATTTCCCCCAGCACCATCCTCACCCCTCCCCACACTTGGGCTGCCATGTCTTGAGGAGAGCAGCGCTCTTAGCAACATCGCTCTACTTTCCCCTCCCTCACCACTTTGATTGCTGAGCATCACAGATGCGCTGCCGCCGCCTGTTGCAGGTGGGCCATGCAGGTCCACCCGAGGCCACTCTTGGGAACGGAGAGCGGCCTCCTATGCTCATCCAGAAAGCAGTCCTACAAGTGGGATGCAGCAGCAAACAGGCAATTACAGCCACTACTACTCCTGCTGCCACAGGTCTCATGTGCCGCACCTCGACAGGTGTGCCCTCCACCAAGAGGTCAAACCTACCCACCTCCTGGAGGAGCCTCATAGCCAACCAAACCTTTTACTCTGCCATTGGTAAGTCTCATTGTGCCACACCAAGAGCCGATAAAATTGCCACAAATGCTCTTATGCTGACCCAAAGGACACGCAAAACGGGAAAAAACATTAGTAATTTCTCCTACCCCATCAGCCACAATGTTGCCTCACTAAAATGGTGGCAAGTGGCACAAAATGGCTAGTTCAAAATAGCCCAAAATAGCCCAACTGGCACCAAAGCATTTTAGGACTGCTCCATTTCCTCAATAATCTCAGGGGGAAGACCTCCCCCGTGTGGGTTGCCACCCCCAAAACCCCATTAGCGAGAGGGCCGAAGAGCATGCATCTGTGTAGATTCACCAAAATTCAAGTGGTCGCAGTAGAGTGACATCACACAAGATTCATACGCTTGCCTTCATTCACCAAGGTTATTACAAGGTTCCTCCTAGTTCTAGACAAATCACCGATGCTCCGTGTGAGCACAAAATATTATGTGTAACATACTCTTGCTATGTTGTAGAGCACCCCAAACCCCAGTGGGCAGGTGCGCTCTACAAAAAAAAGAGTAAAACCGCTAAAAAGAGGTATCAGCTCTACTCCTGCCTCCCTGTAGTGAACTTTCTTGACAGGGCTATTGGAAAAATGGGGTGTGGCTGGAGAGATGTGAGAGATAGTGACAAAGCGGGGTCGCTGAGCATGAAAAGAAGTTTGTAGGAGAATCAAATGTCAGAAGAAGCATTAAAAATCAAGTAGCAATGTGCGAAAGCAGGCACACAAGACAATTATTTTATATAAAAAGGGAAACAGGAGATTTACATGAAAAGGATTACTTTTTAAAAAATAAATGCTAAATTGCAGGAGTCACATGATCGTCCCTTGAGTTTCCATAAACGTTGAAATAATACAAACAAGAAAAACAGGTCAAGAAAACGCTGAGTGATGGATGATCTTGTGAACCTGGGACCCCGTCCGGAAATAGACACTGTGAGCAGAGGCTTGTCCCTTCATTATGTGTCTGAGTAAAGTGCTTCAACCCAACTTTCAATAATCAAGATATTGCAAGTCCTTAAGAAAAGCCATGTGCTTATTGGGCAAGGTAAGAAAGCCACATTCCTTAAGGTCATGCTCTAAAGAAAAATGGCAATATATGAGATATTCTTTGTTTTCCCCAATTGGTCTTCTCTGCCACACAATGTGTCATCTTGTCTGAAAATTTAGGCCCCCATTACGAGGCTGGCAGTCTTAGGACCACCAGCCTTGTGGTGCTATTCAGGACTGCCACTGCTGTGGCATTCCGACCCCCACATTAAGACCCTGGTGGTTAGACTGCTAGAGTACTGCCAACACCGCTGGGATCCATGATCCCAATGGTCTGGCGGTGAAGGAGATTGCAATCAGCCAGGGCGACACTGCATTCAGTGCCGCCCTGCTGATTATGGCCTCGTTCTCCACCAGCCTTTTCATGGCAGTTTTACCGTCATGAAAAGCCTGGCAGAGAACAGGTGCAGGAGGCCATGGGGGGCATGCATGCACTGCCCGTGCACTTAGCATGGGCATTACAAGGGTCCCCTTACCCAGCACCATTGCAATGTTCACTGTCTGCTGGGCACCCTGTGGCTGCAGCACTGCCCCTGGCTCAATTATGAGCCAGAGACAATGCTGCCAAATGATTCCGCTAGGCTGGTGGGTGGAAACCTCGGTGTCTGCCCACCAGCCCAGCAGGAAACTCTTAATGGGTCCCGTGGGGAGGTAGCCAGTGTGGCTCCTAATGAGGCCCTTAATCTCTGCCAGGATTTCTACGGAGTCTATAGCAGCTTATGGAATTCGTCCTAGCATATATGGGCACTGGAAATGTATGAACAAAGTGGTGGTATACGGGCAAAATCTAACATTATTAGTCTCCCAAACATTGTGAGTACACTTATGCAGGCTCGAAACACTTTACATACCCTTTGTTGAAAGACTGCTGTTGAGTGTGTTTAGGTATTTCACCGTGGCAATGCCACCAATCATAGTCAAAGATCAATTGAGCCAGATATGATGGGTGCTCCACCACACCATTCCTTCTATCACCTTGTTTTTGTAGTAGATGCCTTAAGTGTGACGGGTAACCCCAGGCATGGGTCTATAATGGTACAGTGGAAAAAAAACAATGGTCTGGAATGTGCCCCAGGTTGATCGTCAGGAGCTGAGATTTACAGGGGTGTAGCTTAATCAATGAGATTTGTGGGTGGGGTTAAATCTCTACTCTCCCAACTAAGAGAGCAGTGGACTTCAAGTTACAGGGGTGGGAAGACCAAGGTTTGGGATACCGTTTCCATGAGGAAAAGGGTCATTACTGATTTGCATTAGGTCAGCCTCTATCTAGAGTGGCACAGTGAGTGAAAAACAATGGGTGCTAAATTTAAACCAGTTGTTTCAGATACTCTGCACTGGCACTTTATTGTCAACATCGGCATTTATGACAGACTGCCATGTGGTGGATGTTGGTCTACTTTGGAGGCCAGCACAATAACAATTGTTTATTCATTCAAAACACATAGAAAAGGACTAATACCTGCCTCTAAAGCAGCCATTTGTGTATGTCTGGGGGCCTGGAATAGTCAGAATTGTGACATATTTGTATGAGTGTGATGGTTAGTAGTTTTGTTGTTACTGTGATTGGCAGAACTGACAACTGCAATGGGCTTCGCAAGCAGAAGTGGTTCCTGACATGGGTCTTCACACTTATTTATTTTTACAAATTAAGCACTGGTTGGAATAGTACCCTGAGTGTTTGCCATTGGGTAAACTATTTGCCAGAATCTATCTCATCACCTTTTGGGTGTTTACCAGGAGGATGCCTGGAAACCTGAGATTGGCACAGCGTTCCAAGTCTACTGCTTCCAATGTTAGTGAATTCCAAAAAGTTAATTTGCACCCATTGAACGAGCACTTCTATGGGTGCAGATGTATTATTTGTTTGGTAAACCAGTTATTATATTTATTTAAGTTTCTACTCCAAAACAATGAACACATTTAAAGCACTAAGGGCGGGATGTACAAAGCATTTTTCTAGTCGCAAACGGGGTGATTCGCAGAATTGGCCCATTAGCAACTAGAAAAATGCTTTTTGGGATGTACACAGCCCAAACTGCGCATTGGTAACTTGTTACCGAATCGCAATTTGGGTTTTATGATTCCCTATTAGGAAGGGAGGTGTCTAGGGTGTCCCTTCCTAATACCGAATCTAAATGGTATGTATGACTGTTTTGTGACCTAGAATGCAGTCGCAAAACAATCACAATTTGCACCAATTTCAAATTGGTGCTAACCCATTCGCTAAGGTGAATGCATGAGGAAACGTTTTTAAGGTCGGGCAGTGGTCTTACGGACCACTGCCTACACTTAAAAAATGAAACTGAAACGTTTCATTATTTTCCTTTTAAAGGCAGCCAGTTTTCCCTTAAGGAAAATGGGCTGCGTTTAAAAAAAAGATTGCTTTATTTAAAAGCACTCACAGACATGGTGGTCTGCTGACACCAGCAGGCCACCATCCCTGTGATTTTTGCGATTCCTGCTGGCTCATAAATTGCAACTTACCTCGTTAATATTAATGAGGCAGGTCTATTTGCGACCTACTGGGAATCACAAAAGAAACTTAATGGAGTTTCTTACATTTGGAGTTGGGCTTCCCTAATTGCGATTCGCATGGAATCGCAATTAGGGAATTTAAATTCCAAATATTCCTACATGTGGCCCTTGGTGAAAAAGACTAGTGTGAAAAACTGGCACAGACATAGACTCAGCTAAGGGTGCCCAGGCCCAACTACCAAGCCAAAAATGTATTTGGGGAGGGGTGTCACATCTCAAACATCACCCTGAAGCTACTCCCCTACCTATCCCACCTGGGTCTGGTAGTTTCCCCGAGAACTCATGACTACAGTCTTGTACAAAACCATGGCATGGAGTCCCTGTCCTGGGATCACTTATTTTAATTGTATTTTCACAGTACCTACTCGTATTCATCTCTGTTGTTTGATGCCTTGATGGTAAGTTGTCATTTGGATAAATGTAGGCAGGCTCCAAGTTTCCATCCTTGCCTTTTGCATATTACAGATCATTTGATCAAGTGACTGATGGTCCCATACACTAAGCCAGACTTGCAAACAGAGATGAGCACACCATCAAATTAATAGGGCGTGCCAAGCCAAGGGACTAGTTGGGCTCTAAGAGCACATGCATGAGTCAGTCCATGAAAACATTTAGCATGTATATCATGCAACAAGCATAATGTAATAAAATAATACAGTCTCTTCCAAATTAAAAAAGTGTATTTGTTCAACATGTGGATGTGTTTCACCTAAGTAAGTTAGATTATATCACTGGAAATACAAACATTTATCAAATGCAGTAGATTTTGAACATGAACTTTAGAAACATTTATGGCTTGCCCCTACCCCCACTGACGTTTCTTTTAGTGAACTAAGAGGCAAGTCATCAGATTCTTACTATAGATGGAGCAACATTGTGGTCTATTAAATAAAACACAACAGATGCTTGTGCAGTCCACATCCTGAACTCAAGCATTTAAAGTACTCTCTTTCACGATAATGGAGAAAGGGGAGGCTCTGTGAAATAAAACGTTTACATAGGATCAGCAGGTATTAATTCCAGGTTATCTGGTTTCACATTTTGAAATTCAGTCACCAGCTATATATCTCTGTCTCTCTCTCTCTCTCCTGTTTTACATCAAATGTCATTGCTATATCTTTTATTCTTGCCAGAAAAACCAACATAGACATAGAACACCTAACTCTGGCTCCCTAAAACCAACTACAAAGCCAAAAATGTATTTATTTGGTGCAGTCACACCTCAAACAACACCCTGAAGCTATGCCTCTGGAGATTAGTTCAAGCATTCATTCCATTACCTTGCTGTTTTTCCACCACCATTTTTGTCAGCGCAGCCATTGCTCAATGAATGATTTTAAGGTGTAGCTGAAGGAGGTTCTGCCAGCAAGTTATCCAATCACCTAATACGGTGGTGAAGCAACATGAAATATAAATGGAAATTTCAAAATATTTTGTCAAGGTTTCTGTTATCCACAACCTCAGAACAAGGGTAAAAACATTTTGATGTAATTAACTTTGTGCAATAAAATGGCCTTGCCTTCTTCCCTCAGCCCAATGAAATCTCCCTTGGTCGTTATTCTTTACAGGTCCCTGCTATTAAAGTTCAACAAAAACAGGGCAGGTTTCTTTGTACCCAGTGCATTCTACAATTGTGCTACCCAATATACAAAGAATTTCCTGATGATCAATGCCACAACACAGTGCTTGTATATATGTAGACGTTCTTAGGCGTCCTCTAGAGTTGGTTAATGAAAATCCCTAGCACCCTTTCTGAAATTATTGTTGTTAGACCTCACAGCCTTAGGGTGGTCACCCCTAACTTTTGCCTGCCTCCCTCCACTTTTGAGATACTGTCTTTGCTGGTTTTTAGACTCTGCACACTTTACCACTGCGAACCAGTGCTAAAGTGCATATGCTCTCTCCCTTTAACCATGGTAACATTGGATCACACCCAATTGAGCTATTTAGTTTACTTATACGTCCCTAGTAGAGTGCACTATATGTACCCAGGACCTGTAGATTAAAAGCTACTAGTGGGCCTGCAGCACCTAAGTAGCCCCTTAACCTTGTCTCAGGCCTGCCAGTGCAAGGCCTGTGTGTGCAGTTTCACTGCCAATTCGACTTGGCATTTAAAAGTACTTGCCAAGCCTAAACTTCCCCTTCTTCTACATATAAGTCACCCCTAAGGTGTGCCCTAGGTAACCCCTAGGGCAGGGTGCTGTGTAGGTATAATACAGGACATGCACCTGTGTAGCTTACATGTCCTGGTAGTGTAAAACTCCTAAATTCGTTTTTACACTACTATGAGGCCTGCTACCTTCATAGGCTGACATTGGGGCTGCCTCATACATTGTTTGAGTGGTAGTTGCTGATCTGAAAGGAGTAGAGAGGTCATATTTAGTATGGCCAGAATGGTACAACAAAATCCTTCTGACTGGTGAAGTTGGATTTAATATTACTATTTTAGAAATGCCACTTTTAGAAAGTTAGCATTTCTCTGCACTTAAATCTTTCTGTGCCTTACAATCCACGTCTGGTTGGGTTTAGTTGACAGCTCCTTGTGCTTTCACTCAGACACACCCCAAACACAGGATACTATGCTTCACTTGCATACATCTGCATTTTGAATGGGTCTTCCTGGGCTGGGAGGGTGGAGGGCCTGCTCTCATACAAAGGACTGTCACACCCCCTACTGGGACCCTGGCAGACAGGATTGAACTCAAAGAGGACCTGGTGCACTACTAAGCCACTCTTTGAAGTCTCCCCCACTTCAAAGGCACATTTGGGTATACAAACAGGGCCTCTGCCCTACCACCTCTGACACTTCCTGGAGAAGATACTTGAACCAGAACCTGCACCCTGACAAGAAGAACTGCCTGGCTGCCCAAAGGACTCACCTGCTTTTTGAAGAGGACTGCTGCCTTGCTGTTGCCCTGCTGTCTTGCTGCTCTCTTGCTGTGCTGCAAAAGTGCTCTCCAAGGGCTTGGATAGAGCTTGCCTCCTGTTCCCTGAAGTCTCAGGACCAAAAAGACTTCTCTCCTGCAGTTGAAATCCCCGTGCGGCGAAACTTCGACGCACCGCCTTCCAAGAACGACGCACAGCCTGCTTGCGGGGAAAAATTCACTGCACACCGAGACCGGAACGATGCAGCCCCGACTTCGTGACAGAAGATCAACGCAGTGCCAGCGATGTGACCAGAACTTCAATGCACAGCCCTACTGGATCGACGCAGCGCCTGCCGTGAAGAAGAAAATTCCACGCATCGCCTACCGGAATCGACGCAGCCCCTGTGACTTCGCTCCACAAGCCCAGGATTTCACGCATCATCCCCGGGGCGTCTGAAAACCCCACAAGCCAAAGAGGATCCAAGTCCGCGCTCCAGAAATCGACGCAACATTTTCCCTGCCTGGAAAATAACAATGCAAGTCTGTGTGCGAAGGGGCGAAACTCACCGTTTTCCACGCATCTCCTCCTCTGCTGTCCTTTGCGAGGATTTTTCAACGCAAACCAGGTACTTTGCCCTGCAAGAGACACTTGTTGTTTCTAGGGCAATTTAAGACACTCCTTATTGCTTTTACAGTAATATTTCAACTCTAAGACACTTGATATCACTTTCAGGGATATCCCTACATTTGCTCATTTCATCTTTAATCGTTTTGACCTGCATTTATCCAGATAAATATTATATATTTTTCTAAACACTGTGTGGTGTATTTTTGGGGTGTTATTTTGTGGTATTGTATGATTTATTGCACAAATACTTTACACATTGTCTTCTAAGTTAAGCCTGACTGCTCAGTGCCAAGCTACCAGATGATGGGCACAGGAAAATTTGGATTTTGTGTTACTTACCCTGACTAGAGTGAGAGTCCTTGCTTGGACAGGGGGTAACCTGACTGCCAACCAAAGACCCCATTTCTAACAATTGGCATTGGGTTAGAGGGATCTAAAATGTTTCTCAAACACTTCTGATTCACTCTAGTCAACCCTACTTAAACACAGACTGTAAAATCCCCAAAAAGTGGTGTGCAATTCAGTTTTTATAAAAATGACTATTTTCCCGATGTATGTAGCGTAATGCTTCAATGTGCCCTTTCTGTAATGACAAAGTGCACTGGGATACTACAGCCCAGCTGCTTGTCTCTTCACTTTATGTAATCAGCGTCTTGATGCCATCGTATATTTTAAAAAGAAACCTGTAGAGATTATTTATAATTGTGTTTATTGTGAGGAACTCAACCACCCTTATTCACCAAAAATGTGCAGCTCCATTTATTATGTACAATTTCCTGTAAAGCGTTTGCCACTTTAGTGCATACCTGTCTCCTTAACCATTTAATTCTCTCCTTACTCATTGTAAGTGTAAGTGTTCCCTTTTTCAGCTGATTTGATTTTCTGATGGCCTGGTTTCAGCAGTTACAATTTTAGCCAGTGTCAAAAGGTCTGGTCAAATAGTGTGTAACAAAAAATATAAAACGCTAGAAACGACATGCCAGGAATTGCCAATTCATTTTTATGATAAAAAAAGAAATTGGTGAGAGGTAACTCATGTCACAGATGAAGGAGATGGAAATCTTCTGAGGTAGGAGTGGAGGAGGAAATGTAACTTGCCGTACTGAGCGTTATGACTGCTCTTACATTAGAAACTGAGGAAAAGAAAGACTACATTCCAATTTCTTCAAGCCCCCATTCAAAGGAAAGCAACATGGAGTTGGCACTTGATACCTACCACTGGGAACAAGGCAAATGGAAAGTTCTAGAATGAGTAGTTTCAAGCGAGGAAGATGAACCAGTGATTGGTCATGCTGAGAGTAAGAAGTGCAAATCTCTTCTATTTAACCTACTCGTGTACCAATACAACCTGCTTTCATCTTCCCTAAACCCATAAACCAGCACCAACAAGCTCTACCACAGTCACAACCCACCCATAGAAAAAAACAAATGCAGCCTAGCTCCACTAAAATGTGTGGCTTTGACCATACAAAGATTCTCTCCCCCATTTTTTGGACTTATTTACAGTTAGTCCAAATGAGGACTACATTGCAGGCTGCACAGGTTCCCACAACCAGTGCATCATGGAAAACCAGGTGGACAATATGGCACTGGGGGCCAGTTGGCCATTTGAAAAGCAAACATCCAATACTGCAGTAACAACACCTACAAAAGATGGCTTTTACTGAGAGAGAAGACCACGAAAGAGGTGCTAATGATGAAAAAGATTCCATCATCATGAGAAGAAGTCCTGCAGCTCAAACGGTGTACTCATTACCTGTGGAAACCTCAAGTTGGCAAAAGTAAAAGAGGAGTGTCACCATCAACCCAAAGCTTTAAAGCAGACTATCTCCACAAAGGTCCCTTGAAATGGAATATTTACAAAAAACAAAACAAATAAACAACCCATAATCAAGGCTATGCTCAGAAAGAGCTTTTGTGGCAGCAAACCCCATATCTTGTCCGTTCATACTTTGGTGAACGTGCCAAATTGTGCCTGACCTCCCCTGTTTATCTTTGGTAGACGAAGAAGAGATTCTGAATTTTGTGGCTGCTTTTCCAAAATGGAAGGTTTCAAGCTGAACCCATTTTTCAACTGTCACTGTGCCAGCAATGCACCATAAGTGCTGATATTGATTGCTCGCAAAATGAAGGGGAGCACTGTGCAGTACTTCCATCTCTCTACATACATTTGGACCATGTCATGATCTCTCCTGGATTTCTGCAGAAGTGAGTGAACAATCAAGAATATGTATCAACTTCTTCAGACTAGAGGGCCCAACAACAGCAAGGCCACTCCTGTCTATCGGGGAAGAGGGAAATGGAAAGAGAAACAACACAGCTTCTGTAGTCTGCAATTTCTTGAGGGAGGTCTGCTATTTGTGAGTTTCATACTCAGTTCCATACTCAGTACCTAAAACATAAATGAAGGAGATTATAACAAGACTTTAATTACACGTTTTAAATCGTACTTTTTATTTGACCCCTGGCATTTGAAATAGCTACCTGGCTATTGTCCTCTCCAATTGATGCAGAATATGGGTAAGGCAACATGGTAGGATGTAAATGGTATTAATTATCAGGTGTCATTAATTTCTTAAACATTCGTTCTGCATGCATATAAAATGTAACATACACAAACCTACCTCCTGGCCACAAAAGGTCCAAAATAGGGATTGGAGAACTGTCTCTTAGAAAGTAATCAACAGATCAGGCAGCCACAAACATAAATAAATGTGAAGGACACAGATGCATGAGAACATATATACAAAGAATATTACAACGCATAAAGATCAAAGCATTACATCATGCCCGAGTTGCCAGTGCAATTTGACCCGGTGACCTAGATTATAGGATACTTTAGTCCATTTTAATGGCCCAGTTAATTGCCCAGATCATAACTTAAATAAGATGTGCTTCTTATATTGACAATACCATTCACTCAGTTTCCTTTAATGTCCTCTATCATACAGTCATCCAAGAAACAAGAACTAAAGCAATGAAGCTGCCTTTCAACAAAATCCAGAAAGCAAGTTAAGTATTTTATGTTTGTACGTGCAACACATTACCCAACAGCTTCTCATGGTTTTGCTTGCTTTTATATTTTGCAGGTTGGATGTGGCCACTCTCTGATACAAACCCTCCACCGAGCAAAAGCTGTAAGGGAAGTTAGTTAAAAGCCGTTCAGGAAGCCGAAGATTCCCACAATGCTAAGAAGCACGAAGAATTGCGACGCTGACAAACATGTGACAGAAAGTTGCAAACCGACATTCAAAACTAGAATGGCAAGCATCAACACTCTTATGTGCTGCACGCTGCTTTATAACCGATGCTCTCAATATGACCACAAGCCCTGCTGCCGCACATGAGACACGTACAAAAGGTCATCCCCCCCAAGGGCAGCTCCTATTGGTTTTGGTTTAGTGAAATATCTGCAATGGCATTGTCTCAATAAACGGGGGCATGTGCATGACCTGGTGCGATCCCGTGGGCCATATCCTTTCTAATGTATCAGATAATGCAATTTGTTTCATACTCTTTTGTAGTCCACGACAGCTTTGACTTTGAATTCAGGCTCATTATCTATCATTATTGCAGATTATTTCTTAGGAATGGTGGCTCCTAGGTGTGGGAAAATGGGTTACTGGTAAGGGCAGGTAAGTACCTACACTTAGCAATAGGCCACTAACCTCCACTTAGGTCCAGTTAGGTCTCAGTAAATTAAACCTAGCTCAACCCTTGGTAGCTTGGCAACGAGCAACAAGGCTTAACTTTGGAGACAAAGCGTAAAGCATTCAAATATCACAAAACAGTAATTAAATAAAACACAGGAACCAGTTTAAAAATCCCAAAACAATTTATAAAAATAGATTATATTTTTATCTTTAAAATGACACCAAAACTAATAAAATCGGAAAAGGGGAACCGGAGAAATGAATTTTTAAAGAATTAATGCTTTCCAGCACATAGAAGCAACTAGCGCTCAAAGGGTTAAAAAAGGTCACACTGGAAAGGAACAAAGTCCAGAGTTCAGGCCACCCACGAGGTAACACTGTCACACTTACTTTCAGAAGTGTTTGATTCAGGAAAGTGGTCCACAGGACCAGCCAAAGGTTAAGAGGCTCTGGTGTGCCTCTTGGGGTCTGGGACTACAACTCCCACAATGCACCCAACTTATGGAGTTGCTCCAAACATTTCCAAACTTCTGGACCTTCTTCCAGAGGTTCCTTTCGTGTCCTTGAAGTGTCCACACCTTGATCCAAGGTTCCAGAAGCTCTGGGTTGCTCCTTGGGAGTTGGGACTACAATTCCCAGAATGCACCACGTCAGAATCCTCAAATGGCCACTGGACGCTGGTCAGCTGGGCTCTGCTTGCAGGACTAGATGCAGGGGACTCTGGGCAGCTCCTTTGTACCTGTAGCAAACAGGGAGTCCCTTCTTGAACCAGTAGAAGACAGATAAAGTCCTTTTAGTGGTGAAGCCCAAGTGTGCAGCTGGTGCCGTCCTCCAGAGTGCAGTGTCCAGGTGCAGGTCAGGGGTCCAGCAGGGCGGTCCTTCTTCTCCTGTAGTTCTTCCTTGTTGAAAACTGATAGGGATCTGAGGTGTGGGTGCAGGTCTGCCAGTTTTATCCTTGCTTATGGGCGAAAAACAAGGGGGTCCTGGTTCTCCAATCAGGGGCAGGTTCCTTCCCCCTGTAATGACCACTTCCTGGGAAGTGTGGCAAAAATCAATCCCAGGGAGCAACATTCCTCAAAAATCCATCATGGCTGAAAGAGATTTTTGGAGGTTACATCTGGCTGAGCCCACCCACTGGTGTGGCTTAAAATCCTAAACACACCCCTCTCCTGCCCTCTCCTAATCTAATCAAGGGGGCACATACTTGTCTGGGTTTGCAGGATGTGAGGGTGTTGCTGGGTTGCTCCAAATGCCCTTCTCTGCCCTTGAAGATCAGTTTGGCAGCCCTCCCGCTTCCTGCTTTACCGTCTGCTGAGGGGAGACCTCCTCCCCCAGGCACATCTCTTTGTGTGGAGCCAGGCCACTGCACACCTCATGAAGGCAGCCTGGCCAGGCTGCCAGAGGCTAGACAATCAGAGCACAGCAGCAAAAACACTGCAGGGCTGAAGTTGGCAACTTTACAGGTAAAGTTTAAAACTCTTTACCTGAACAAGTTATATTAAATCCCACAACTGGAGGTTGTGGGATTTATTATGACAATTAATTTGATACCAAACTTCTGGTATCTGTTACTTAAGGGGACTTTAAAATTAAAATAAAGTCTCCCCATTCTAGCCTATGGAGGCCATTCACTACAGTATAATGAGGGAAAACGAATTTGGCTGTTTTACCTCACCAGGGCTTATAAAACTATTTTATAAAGCCCCTGCTTATAGTTCAATGGCACCCAGCCCTAGGGGAACATAGGGCACACCTTAGGGGTGACTTATATGTAAAAATAAGGTAGTTTAAGACATTGGAACTACTTTTAATTCCATAGTCGAATTTGCATATAATTTTAATTTAAAAGCAGCCAGCAAGGCAGGCCTGCCTTTAAAATGACACTGGGCACCTCAGCAGTGCACCTATGGGGGCACTACCTATGCTGGGACCTCTAAACCTCCATGCCCTACCATATACTAGGGACTTATAGGTAGGTTGACTTAGCCAATTATAATTAGCCTAATTTGCATACTGATTTTACACAGAGCACAGGCCATGGGACTGGTTAGCAGTACCCAAGGCACCGTCAGAGTCAGGAAAACACCAGCAAAAAGTGGAAAATAGGGGCAAAAAGTTAGGGAGCCTCTGCAATCAGCCCTGTTCTCTCACACTAGCACAATCAACTTTCATAAGGGTATATGGAACAGAGGATGGATTCCTAATGTTTTTGCTAGTTCTGATTTCATAGCCACGTCATTAATACTCTTAAAGATTCTATATGGTCCTATATACCTTGGTTGAAATGTATGCAGGACTTATATACAGATATTACCTGTGGACACCCACACTTCTTATACTTTCTGAAATACTGGACTTAGTCAACGATGTTTGTTTGTCAGGTTTTCTCTTTGCACATGTTTGGATATCTCGTAAATGTTCAACAAAAACCTGTACTGCCGAGACATCTGATGCTAGTTTTTAATTGATTGTTAACACTGGTGATGATAACCATGATTACAAAATGGTGAAAAATTGGGTGAACTGTTTATAGCATTATATATGCAAAGTCAGCCACCCACAAGAAATCAATGCAATCTGAAATACTATGTTATACTTGACACCTTAGGTATTGCTCCATACATTGCTTTAACCTCTTCGTCTGTCCATCAGTTTGAGTATGATGACCGGAGGGCAGATAAGCATCCATATTCAGTAAGCCACAAAGAACCCATGCACAAGTTCAAAAAAAGTTGAGGACCTCGATTTGAAATCAAAACAGAAGGGAGCTCATATAAACATACTACAGCCTGGAGAAAGATGTCTGCGAGTTCTCTGAATATGCATAGGTGTTTTAAGGGAGTGAAATGTGCCATTTTAAACGAATGATCCCCCTTCACCAATACTGTGTCACACCCATTCTCTGTTTTAAGTAATTCAACCACAAAATCCAATGAAACAGTATGCCAGGGTGCAAATGGAATAGGCAAAGGTGTCAGTAATCCTGTTGGTGGTTGATGGCTAATTTTATTCTGGGCACAAATAACACATTTCTGGACAAATTACTTTGAGTCATTGGACATAGATGGCCCCAAAAAAATATTGCTTGATCAATTCCAGAGTCTTTTCTCTCCCTGGTGACCAGCCACTAACTCCAGCGCTTGTCATTGAAGTGTGTTTGTGGATTGTATAACCCCCTTGAATGTAAACCAAGTCATTGATCTTTTGCCACCCATGAACTTGAATAAACTGTAATAGGGCTGAAGCATTACACAATAAGTTTCCCATTCATCTTCCTTCTGGAGCACACCAAGTGGTAGGTGTCTCATCAATCCAGTATTCTAAAACTTTTAGCATCTTTAACTTGGTGTAATAGTGTAGATGTTAATGGTAGAGGGTACCTATTGTTTATTGTTACATCAATTAAAGCTCTATTGCCGATACAGGTTCGTAGTTTCCCCCCTTTTTTTCGGAACGAATAATAAAGGAGAAAACCCTGGTGTGCGTGATGGTCTGATGAACCCTATTCTTAGCATTTCATCTAGATATTCTGGGAAGTGGAGATTCTCTTTTTCTGTCACAGCATAGATCTGACTGCGGAATCCAAGCACTCGGTTGCAAGTCAATCTAGCAATTATAAGGCCTATGGGGGAGATTCATAGTCTTTTTTTAATCAACAACCTCAAATTCATGAAAACAAGGGGGTATGTTTTGAGTCTTATCTTCATGTGTACTAATAGCACTTGCTTGAGTTGTTTCAATGTGAGGTGAGGTTCTAAAGTTTGTTCACAGAAGGCATATTTTAAGGTTAGTGTATGTTTGACCCAATAAATGTCAAGACTATGGCCTTCATTATGAGTCTGGAATTCCAAGGACCGCCAGACTCACAAGGATATCTGACCGCCGCCAAAGCGGGGGTCTGACCTATTTGGTCGCGGTCAGGCCACCACAATATGACCATGGTGAAAGCATCACAGTCGGACAGCTGGCACTACCAGTTTCCCTCCACATGAAGGTTTGGAGGTAACGGTGGTCCTAATCCACCAGGGCAGTGCTGCATGCAGCACTGCCCTGGGGGCTATGAGTCCCCTCTACGCTAGCTGGCGGTAGCAGCACCATGTAAAAGCTGGCGGAGATGGGGGCAGGAAAGTGCAGTTGCCCTCATGGACTGCCATGTTGTGCATTTCACTGTCTGCTTAGCAGAGAGGGAAAAGCGCAATGAGTACTGTTGCACCCTATGCACAGCAACATTGTCGCAGGCTCGATTACGAGCCGGTGTCAATGCTGTGGGCTGTTTCTGGCTGGTCCAGCGGGAAATTCGTATTAGGGGCCACAGGAAGGTCATCGCACTGGTGGTGACCTGACAGCGGGAGCTTGCAGGTGGCCTTTTCCACCCACCAAACTCGTAATGAGGGCTTATGTGTCTGTAGTCAGGGTATCCCTAGGATTGCTTGAAATTGCAGTCTTAATTAGGTCAAAATGCACCGTTACTTTGAATGACTAAAGTCCGATCACCAGTAGGCATTGCAATAGGTACAGAAACCAAGGAAATACCATCAGTGATATTTACCTTACCCACTATGTCCTTCGGTAAGAATGGGTCCCATAATGAGCTGCTAGATCAATATCCAAAAAGTTTCTCGTGGCTCATAAGTCTAATAAGATCTTCAAGTTTATGGACTGACTCTCCCAAGTAAGCAGAGGTGAAACATGGAAGTGCTGATAGAGATTATTTATACTTGTCTTTTCCAAGGTTTCGGAGACTGTATTGACTTTTAGACCCAAAAAACAATCCCCAGTGTTCTTGGGCATTCTGGTTTCCTGCTTCAGATTTACTTTTTGATGCAGAAATGCAATCTTGTAAATAATGTCCCTTCTTACTGCAATAAAGACTTAGGGCCATATGTACAAAGCATTTTCTTAGTCGCAAAAAACTGATTCGCAGAATCAGCCCTTTGCGACTAGAAAAATGCTTTTTGGGATGCTCAGAGCCCAAATTGCCATTCTGTAACTTGTTACTGAATTCTAATTTGGGTTTTGCCATTCGGTATTAGGAAGAGGTGTGTTGAGGGCAACCCTTCCTAATACCAGATTGGAAAGGTGTGTGCAAATGTTTTGTGACTGGAATGAGGTCAAAAAACATTCACAGTTTTCCTCCAATTCAAAGTTGATGGGAACCCATTCGCAAAGGGGAAGGGATCCATAAGGGACCCCTTCCCCTTTCAGAATGAAAGAGAACATAGTTTTAAGAGAAGGCAGTGGTCCTCCATTTTTTCTTTTTCTTTAAGGAAAATGGCTGGGTTTAAAAAAAAAAGAAAGTTTCCTTTGTTTAAAAGCTCTCACAGAAACGGTGGACTGCTGAGCCCAGCAGGCCACCATCACTGTGATGACTGTGATTACTAATGGGTTGCAAATTACAATCTACCTCATGAATATTCATGAGGTAGGTAATTTTGTGATCCACTACTGTTGAGACAGGGCCACTCACCCGAAAAGCAGGATGTCTGCAGGGGCGATGGTATGCCCCTGACCTCCTGGAACACCTCTCAGCACTTCCTAGTAGACAAAGAAACCCAGACAGGTGTCCTAAAAGACAAAGGGGAAATGAAAGAGTAAGAGACAAAATACTGCCACGTCTTGCTGGTCCTTCGGGGGGCAGGTCGTTGTTGACAGAGTTATAGTAGAGTTTGTGCACTCAACTTCCTTGAAACCGAATATCTCTTTCTGATATGGGCACCGGAGCGGTAGAAGAACACTGGGATGCTCCAGCACTTTTCTTGGATAATAATAACTGTTGGCACAATTACTAACACTGCATTACCAAAAACCCAAACTCAGTACCATAACAATAAGTACTGCGATACTAGAGCTGGCTTCACAGAGATTCACTGTTGCACACTACAATTAGAACTGTGGTTGCACTTATCATGCACAAGAAAGACAAACAAGGGCATTAATTATATCACATATAACTTTCCTGCATGCATAGGGTTAAACTAAAAGGAACAAAAACAATCCAAGAAATATAAATGTCCACTCTGGGTTTAAACAGTTAGGGTGGCACAGTTTGGTTTGGTTTCACTGTGTGTGTGACAAAACCCTTCAAAAGCAAATTCCTCCAACCTGAAACTCAGGCATGAATGACATAATTTAAATCCAAGAGTTATGCTATTAGAGAAAGAAAACTCACGTAAATGTTCTTTCAAAATGTCACTGTCACATTTTGTAGTACTTGAGCTCAAGCAGATTTCCTGCAGCACATTTAGGAAAGTAACTACAATAATAATGTAGAATGTTCCGAAATGCATTTGTCTCCTCAAGGTAAGCACTCTGCCAAAATACAAGGTCTGAAATACACCAGCTGTTGTAGGAAAGAGTGGCGCTCAAAGAACAAACTCCCTGGAGAATACTAGTCAGTTAGCTGCAGTCTTTTCCGGAGTGCTGGAGGAATGCCTAGTGTCAGCTGGTACAGGAACGAAGAAAAGAATTGCCTCAAAAGTCCTGAATACGAGGATGACAGCAGGGGCTGGACTGCCAAATCAGATGCTGAGATCAGGAAGCAAAACAGAGCCAGGCAGGGAGGCATGCTTCACTTTGCTATTTATAGCCAATCAGGAAAGCAGTTGAGTTTCCACATGTGGATGAGTCACCACACCCAATTAGAAGCACATGTCTACACCTGCTCACATTAGCAAACAAGCATTGGTAAAACAAGCATTGATAAAACCAATTGTGTGACACAGCACATTATGTTTACTTAGAAACATGAAGGTTTAAGCAAGAACAGAGATATGATTTAACCCTAATCCCTGGGGATGTTGACAGATAACGCAGGAGGCACCTTGGGGATTCCTGACAACTACAAATAGCTCTAAAGGGTTTCATAAATTTGAATTAGCGATTTCCTGATTGCAATTCGCAGGAAATCACTAATACAAACATTAGTACATATGGCCCAGAGTTTCAAATCTCAGCATCTCTGATTTTCTTCATTGCTTAAAAGACCCTTAATTCTCCCTTTCTGTTTTAGTTCTTGGTCACTAGAAATGTTATCAGACTCTGACTTGTTGTCTCTGATTACCATCACTCTGGTATCAGACCACCCTTTATTGTGTCAATGTTCAGAAAGATCATGATCTAGCTTCACTACAAATTCAATTAATTTGCTGCATGTTTCAGAAGGATTCAATACTGTGGCTAATAAGTCTTTAAATTCCTCTTACAATTCCTTGCAAAACATGGACCTGTATTTATTTTCTGGCCATCCTGACTCCGCTGCCAGTCTGTTAAAGGCAAAAATATATGTTAGAAGATCTTTACTCCCTTGCCTTAAATTTAAGAGTTCTATGTCCCCTCCATGTGACGATCAAGTAGTTTAGTCAATTCTGCCTTAAAAGAGGTCATATAGAGAGTCATATGGTATAGGATTGTATCATTTAACGATAGGAATCAACCAGGAAACATCAGTGCCACCCAGAAACGACAGCACAAACGCCACCTTAGAATGTTCATTGGGGAAGTATGTTTACACATAAAATGTAACTCATACTGGTTAATAAATGTTGCAAATTCAGAGGGTTCTCCCATAAATCTTTCTAGGGGAGCTAAAGGTATTGCTGGAGGGGAGGTAACATGAATTACAGGATTTCCTGAACCTTAAGTATTCCCAAATGTTGAAGGTTGTGGAACGGTACTAATAGTTGTTTTTTTGCCTCAACCATTTGTCTGTATACTTGTTCCTGCTGCCTCCTACTCCTTTACAACATCAACTCTTTGTGCTAGAGACTGTGGGGGTCATTCTGACCCCGGCGGGCGGCGGATGCCGCCTGCCTGGCGGGAACCGCCATTTGGCCGCACAGCGGTCAAAAGACCGCTGGTGCCATTCCGACCTTCCCGCCGGCCCAGCGGGAAGGGGGCCTGCAACACTGAAGCTGGCTCCGAATGGAGCCGGCGGTGTTGCAGGTGTGCGACGGGTGCAGTTGCACCCGTCGTGCTTTTCACTGTCTGTTAGTCAGACAGTGAAAAGCAGGCTGGGGCCCTGTTAGGGGGCCCCTGCACTGCCCATGCCAGTGGCATGGGCAGTGCAGGGGCCCCCAGAGGCCCCTAGATGCCCGTTACTGCCAGCCTCTTCTTGGCAGTGTAAACTGCCAGAAACAGGCTGGCGGTAAGGGGGTCAGAATCCCCATGGCGGTGCTGCTTGCAGCGCCGCCATGGAGGATTTGCCCAGCCGGGGGAAATCCGGCGAGAAACCGCCGGACCCGGTTTTCTGACCGCGGCGTCAGAATGGGCAGGGAAGCACCGCCACCCTGTTGCCGGTGCTTCCGTCATTTTAGCCCTGGCGGTCTCGGACCTCCAGGGTTAGAATGACCCCCTGTGCCTCTTTCTGAAGGTTTCTTATAATATGAGCAAAGTCAGCCAAGGTAATCTCTTGTGCCTCTATCTCGCTCAGGCAAAAAACCCTTGCAGGCTTGCAGTTCTGTCAGTATCTCATCCGGATTTCTGCAGTAGTAAGCTGATGAAGTGAGGATATGTCCCAACTTCCTAAAAAGACAAGAGGGGCCAACAACAGTCACAGTCACTCCTGTCCACCATGGAAGAGAGGCGTTGATAGAGAAACAGCACATCTTCTGTAGTCAACAATTTCTTGAGGTAGGTCTGCTATGGATTGATTGTTCCCATACTCAGTACCTAAAACATAAATGAAGGAGATGATGACAAGATTTTAATTACACGTTTTATACAGTACCTTTATATGGTCTTGGTATCTGACATAGCAACCTGTCTATTCCCCTCTCCTGTTTATGTAGAGTATGGGTAAGGCATTATGGGAAAACCTCTCAAGTAGGAGTGGAGACTTCTGGAATTAATCATGCACCTTTGGGAGATATAAATGGTGTTAAGTAGCAGGTGTCATTAATCACTTATACATTTATTGCCTATGTATTTAAAATGTAACATACACAAACCTCCTGCCCACAAAGGCCCCAAACATGAATTGGAGAACTGTCTCATTGAAAATAACCAACAGGTGATACATCCACAAACAAAAATGATTAATTTGAAGGACACGGTTACATGAGAACATAAAGACAAAGAATATTACAAAACATAAAGATAAAAGCTGTCATTTTCAAGCCATCAGTGCAATTTGACCTGGTGAGTATGCTACTGAATGTGAATGTTTGTGTGCATGTGTGCACAAGAAGAAGTATTGATGTTTGGTCCTGATGAAGCTTCAATGGATCCTGTTGGACCAAAAGACGCGAAACATGTTGACCTTAGTTTAGAGGTACCTTAATTGTTATAGTCCTCTGTGGTTTTTGCTCTTTGAAAGTAATTGAGCATTACACTCAATTTGTGACTTTCATGGTCATTTTTAATCTTGGTCTTCATTCCCTGATTGAACTGATTAAAATTATGATGAATTTTTGGGATGAATAACCAATTTTATTTCCATAGTTTTGTTTCTCTCCACCAGTGCTGGTGCCCAAATATAGGCACTTGTGTCTTCATAATTTAAACCGATTAGCTGTTATAAAATTAATACGGTCAAGAGCCCCCGCCCAGGGAGCCCGTCAGGAGTTGCAGCGCCGGCCTGCCGTGGAGCATTCCCGATGATGATGCCAGTCATCCATTGTGATGCTTGAGGGTTTTTGCTCCTGAGACATTAGGTCTCCTAGAATCTTAGTATAGCTTGGAACAGTGTACCTTTTGATTATATTTTGTATATTAACCTCAGGAGATATGCTACCACAAAAAGAAAAGACACATGTCCTAGTTAGGGATTTATGTAAGTAAGAGGCAAGTAATGTGAATGGCTGATGCAAGCATGACACCTCCCAGATTGCCCCATCACAAGGAAAAGGAAACTAGGAATATTTGTTGTGGACCCACCACTTTTAAGGTTCTGTATTTCTGCTAACAAATGAAAGAACACAATAAATAATAAAAAGCAAACCTTGTTTAGAGACTCTTGAGGCAGCTAATGCTGACTGTCCACTAGGTGATGACAAATACTGACTTTTCTTTTTCCTGGAGAACATTATTTTTCTATTTATGAGGTGAAAGTCAGTGTAGATCCCCAAAGGATATCTGACCCATGTCCCACAAATGCTTCTGACAATCTCGCTCCCAGATATACAAAGTCCACACTTGTTTAATATTACATTGCACACACATACTTTCTCAAATGAAAGGTTGTTGCAAGTTCACAAAATAACCACCAAAGTTGTGCTAGACCCTTTGTTCGAATATGAGGGTTTCCGGTCATATTAAGCATGAGCCCATCTTTTTAATAGTTTTTGAGATTGTTGGAAATTACCATCTTTTGCATGGTGGCATTCCCCTAGATTTTTGCCTTTACTATTGTGTTTCTGCTAAACCCATCTTTGTTGCCTTTATGACTGTGTGTGCTTTACTATTGCTAACAAGTGGTAAAGTGCTTGTTCTCTCCCTTCCAAACATGTAAACTTGGTCTGCACCTCATTGTTACATTTAATGTAATTAACAGCCCCTCGTAAATGGTACCACATGTACTCAGGGGCCATAAACTAACTGCTACTAGTGAGCTGTAGCACTCATTGTACCACCCACTAAAAGAATAGCACTGCAAAACATGTCTGAGGCCTACCTTTGCAGTCTGTGTGTTCAGTTTTAAAAACTATCATTTATTTATAGCAAATAACCCTTTTCAAACTCTAAACCTTCCTTATTAATATATTTTTCAACCCTCAAAATAGGCCCTAAAATCTCATAGCACAAGGTGCATGGTATTTAAAAATTAGGATGTGTGCTTATGGTTTACATGTCCTAGCAGTGAAAAGAAAACCAAAGTTCTTTTCACTGTGGCAAGGATAGTCTCTGATAGAACAACACTAGTTTACCTTATCCTAATAACACTTGAAAAATTGGGTACAGAAGATGCCTATCCAGTCAATGGCAAATGCAGCCCACACGTGGGCCTGCCCACCGTTTGTTTCACTAGATAGACTGGAGCCAAACCCAAGGAAAAAGGATGAACTGTCCAGAACCATTTTTAGGGATATACATTGAGGTGCTCCCAGCCACGGACTGGCACTGTGTATAAAAGTGGCTCCCACACAATCTGAAATCAGAACACTCCTGGACCTGAGAAGATTGAGAAGAAGTACTTCCATGATGTCCGAAGAGGGAAGACTGGATCTTCTTGCATTGAACCCAGTAACCCAGAAGTGACTCTAAGAGTCGGTGGCTGACCTCCTGTTTGAACTACAGCTGACCAGACCCAACTGGACCTGGCCTGTTTCCCTCTGTTGGCTTCTGTGAGGTGAGTCCTTACCCCAAGTGCTCTCCTCAATGTCCATGCAGCTTCACCAGACCTGATGCACAACGGTTCCATGTGATGCAGATTCTCACATCACAGAACCTCACAACTCCTGATCAGGGACTCAATGGACCAGACGCTGCATAATGCAGAGACTCATATTGCAGTACTGCGCAGCCCATACCGCAAGGACAAAAGGTACAAATCCCTGTGGGCTGCACCTTCCCCATAACCCACTGGCACTCCATTGCAGTCAGCTTGAGCTTTTGGCTTTGTCCCAGTTGGCGCAACCAGATACTTGCAGTTGACGGTTGACATGGTGTGATTTTAACGTAAACTTTAAAACTCACGTCATAACTTTGTTCTACCGATTGGATTTTTGTTATTTACATGTTTAATTTATTTATTAATATATTCTACATTTTTCAAAACTAGTTTGGGATTGTTCTCTAATAGGGATTTCACTTTATTAAATTTGAAGTTCTGCATAAATAATTCACATATTGCTTATAAATTAAGCTTGCCTGTTTTGTGTGGAAAACTGGGTTGTTGGTTGATGGGGGAAGAGCGTTGTCGATGGTCATCGCTGCAATGCAAAGAACAAGCCAGGTGTCAAGGACAGTCATCACTGTAGCACAAAGATTCTACTGAGAATTGCCAATGGTCATTGCTGAAAATTCCCGTTGGTTACTGCGGGCTGTAGATGCTGTAGTGCGAAGTGCAGATATTGCATTACTAGTCTCTGTAGTACGAAGAGTCAGGTCGACCAGAGCTTTATATTTACGCTCATCATGGGGAGCAAACATTTGGCTCAAATGGGCCCTTTCACAGTTATGAAGAGCCCCATTCTTCAGGGGAGGTTCTCCTTCTTCAGAGGATGGCACTCTGAAGCCAACCAAGGGCACAGGACCTAGGGAGGTGGTGCTTGGGGAGAAGGGACTCACTCTTGCAGAGGCCAGCATGATTCAGTCGGGTCTAGCTACAGGTCGAGTTGCAGCAGGTCTGCTCAGCAGTTGCAGGAAGGTCTCATAAGGTTGGTATGCCCCTGTAGCTTTGGACATAAGGTCAGTCAGCTGACCATCAGAGTCATGCCAGGTAGCTTGGGATGAAAGTAGCAGGTCTAATCTTCCTTCTCATTCAGCAGGGCAGGCCTCATCCTTGTCCTGGTCCCAGGATGTCTGTAGTCACAAAAGATTAGTGTGAAGTTCTTTGTGTGTCTGCTGAAGCAGCTGCTTTAAAGTGCAAGTGTGGCAGCTGACAGCTCTGCCCCTCCCATCAAGAAAGGATGGCTTATCCTGCCAACATCCAGTCCCCCTTTGTGATACAGTCTTGGAGGAACACACAAAGGCCAACTGCCAACTACACTTAGTAATGGCATGTGACCCCAGATGCAGGCACGAAATGGTTAGGACAAGAAAATGGCAACATTCTAAAAGTGGCATTGTAATAAATGTGACTTAAAATCCAAATTTACATTAATGAGGGTTCTAAATTTTAATTCTTTAGAGACCAAACATGACATTTCCATCTGCTCACAAGCAACAGTTAGCAATTATGTAATGTAATAAAGCAACCCAATGTTATCTAATGGGAGATGTAGGGCTTACAGCAGTGAAAAACAAATGTAAGAGTTTTTTCACTACGAGGACATGAAAACTTAAAGGTACATGTCCCACCTTTTAAATACAATGTGCCCTGACCTATGGGCTGTGTCTTATCCAGTTGACTGGTTGACACCTGTTCGGTATAAGTCCAGAAGGAAGCTCAATGAAGGACCACACGCCAATTATGACTAAAATTTAGCTTTACTAGAATTTCAGGTAAATGTAGGCATTTAGCACATTAACAATTGTGGAATAAGAATAGCAATGAAAAACATCTATTTATATATAAGTACACTACAAAGAACATCTATGTATACATATGAGCAAAGAGTTCATTGACAGAATAAGAATAGCAATGAAAAGCATCTATTTATATATAAGTACACTACAAAGAACATCTATGTATACATATGAGCAAAGAGTTCATTGACAGATAGAAGGTTGGAATCACTGTATACCAAAATGTGTTACACTACGATGTTCAGGAAGCAAAATATAAATGAGTTGAATACTTCAGATAAGCTTTGATTTACTGCACACCAAAATGCATGTTTCAATTACTGCAGCAGGCTCACACTACGATGTTCAGGAAGCAAAATATAAACGAGCTGAATACTTCAGGTTATATACACAGTGCAAGCATAAATAATCAATCATAATAATAGAGTAGAGAAACAAAGGCCTTTCATCCCTGTGTGGAATTTAACTTAGTCCACGAAATGCTGGGAAGCCCTCTACCGCCTGCTTGGACCTCTCTCCCCCTCAAGCATCACGGTCAGCAAAACAGGGAGGCAGCGCTGGGCCATGGCAGCTTTCACAACTCCATCTGCGAGCTTCAAATCCCTCACCCACACTTCAGTGCTTAAATAACTCGAAGCTTGGATTCTATCTCTTTCTGGCATTTTCTAGATATGTTATCAGCACTTGGCTGCTCTGCCCTTCCTCAGCCTTTGTTTTCATTCCATCTTCTCCCTGTACTCTCATTCTCACAGTTGAGACGGAGTCTTCTACACAAATAAGCTTGAAAATAATATCATGAACTTTTCCACGTTGTTTGGGGGGTTTCAGCAGGCATCACGCTCATCTACACTGCTCAAGCTAATTAACCTTTTGCGTCACAATGTTTTCCACACCTTTCCCTATACTGATCAGGCTGTTTAGGTCCTACCGAAGGGGTGACATATGCTTGAAATGGGAAGTATTATGCCTGAAGAAAGGTTTATCTTGCCAGGCTAAAATGGCAGTTTAAAACTGAAGACAGGCTCCAATGGCAGGCCTGAGACATGTTTTACAAGGCTACATAAGTGGATGGCACCATAAGCGCTTCAGGCCTATCAGTTGCATTTTACTTACAGGCCCTTGGTGCAAGTAGTACCACTTTACTAGGGACTTGCAAGTAAATTAAATATATCAATTGGGCTGTAAGCTTATTTGACTATGTTTGAAGTGAGAGCACAACTGCTTTAGCACTGGTCAGCAGTGTTAAAGTGTGTAGAGTCCTAAATGGCAACAACAAAGGTTCAGAAAACAGGGAAGGGAGAATGCCAACAATTCAGCTAAAATCCTTAATTATCAATCTTCTTTCCTAATTTCTTCATGCATGGCATTCTAATATTTCGGTCCCAGGAATTAGAAACTTCTTCTACTCATTCTTCATGGTTGGAGTGATGGGTTGTGATGTCAATAATAAATTTTACCAGAGATCTTAATACTATCCTATGTGTAGTTAAACATAGTTTAGTGAACAAGAAACTGGGGCATTGTCCATGGACAGCTTTATATAATGGACACAGGGATTTATATCAAATGTGATCGTTCAGTTTAAGTCAGTTTAGAGATTTGCAAACCTCTATTACATGAATATATTTACAAAGGTCAAGACCTATTCTTAAACTTGCATTTTGAGCTATTTTTAGTTTAATGTTAATTTAGGTAGGGATGCCGGTGTATTAACTGTTATTACTAGAAACTTTGGCCAGATCTAAGAAGCTCTACCACTACATTAGCATCATTTTTGTGGTGCTAGGCTTCAAGATTCGCCACGCCAGATTTTAAAAAGTGGGGCAATGCATGCATTGCGCCATTTTGTTACTCCTTGCACTACATTATGCCTGTGCCAGGCATAATGTATTCAAGGGGGGCATTCCCCTGTTAGGGGAGGCAGAAAATCATCTTGCAAAGAAATCTAGAAGATTTCTTTGCACCAATTTTTGTGTCATTTATATCATACAGAGCAGGTGTTAAATGGAGGCACACCATTATTTATAATGGGCCTCAATGTGCTTTCCAGGATTAGCTTCAAAATGTTTGATACTAATCCTGCAAAGTGCCAAACTAGCTGCAACATTTTTTACACTAGATCCCTAACTAGTTCCATGCTGCGCCATATCTTAAATACGGCACACGCATGGTGGCATTAGGGATGCACTAAGGGGTGCAAGAAAAGTGGCTCTGCATTGTAGACAGCACCACATTTTTTAAATATGCACCTATGTTTTTTAAAACTTACTTAACCAGGAGTCAAACAGACAAGTCTCACAATTAGACCAAAGTGTGACAGAGTGGGGCCAATGGGAAATGTAGTTCTCAGACTCCCACTGCGCTCTGCTATGATGACCACAGTAACAGTAGTCACAAGACATCCCCAACCATTGGAACTACTTAACTTCGTACAGATGGAGAGGCCCTCCAAGAGGCAACTATAAATGTGCCAAAGCCAGTGATGGGAAGTGCTCTATTAGATTGCCAGCTAGTAATGAGCCTGCATGGTGCAAGGGAGCTTAGATACCACACAGGAGTGAATGTAAAGAAGGGAGAACCATCATACCTGGTTGCTGATCTTTGACAAAAAAACAACGGCTGGATAATGACCCATGACACAGAGTCAAATGATGATTAGGGATGAATTTAATTTTGTGCAACACACATTTCTGTGAACCAGGAATTGACCTCACTTATGGACAGATTTACGAGCCCTTTGCACCACTTTAGCACTACCTTAACATCATTTTTGTTTACACTAAGATAGTGCTAAGGTGGCCTTTTCCCCACACCATATTTTTAAAGTGGTGCAATGCATGCATTGCCCCACTTTGTAACCCTTTGCTCCACATTATGCATGCACCATGCATAAAGTATGAAAAGGGGGTGGTCCGGCACAAGGAGGCCCGCAAAAATGGTGCAATGAAATCTACAATTTTAATTGCGTCATTTTTGGTATCATTTTTAATTCCTGCTGAAAGCAGGCGTTAAAAGGACACACCCATTGCAATCAATGAGCCTCTTTGCACTTTGCCACACCAGCGTCAAACTTTTGACACTACTGGAGCAAAGCACCTCAATAACAATAACATTTTTGACTCTATTGTTCCTAATACCGCCACGGTGCGCTGTGTCATAAATATGGCACACACATGGTGGAGTTAGGGGGACACAGGGGGGCGCAAGAAGAGTAGCACTGCATTTGATGCAGCGCCACTTTTCTTAAATTCAGCCCTATGTATTTGATGTTCCGTAAAGTAATAACTGAATTAGATTTAGATTCTTATAATCACTTCATAATAAAGATGTTGATATCTTTTCCTTTAGAATCATAAGAGATGCCAGGATTTTATCTTGTACTGCCACAAAAGTCTGTCTTCTTGAACGTGGCAGTATTAATCATTTTGCACCTTTTTAGTTTGTGCACAAAAATGGCCCATTTCCACACCATAGAGAATGTCTATTTGCTCCAAAGGAGAAACTGGCAACTTTTTTCTTTGCCCACATAAATGCATGCATGCCAACTGAACGTCGCAAAAAGTATTTTGTCCTTCACCACATATCCTCACAAAAAAAGCTACTGCTAATCTTTACAGGTTGTATAAATTGAACCGTGCAGGGAAGTTATTCAATAATAAATGGCATTTTTTTAGTGACATTGAAATTCACGAGCAGAGAGAAGAAAAGGTTTAAATAGATGGACTAGTGTCAAATGTAAATTTTTACCTATTCAGTGCAGATGTTGATTCAGGACTGGTGCACAATAGGAGAACAATTACTTGGTGCAGACCTAAACCCACCACTTAATATATTAGCCCATAAATTATCTTCCTACATTAGAAGCCTTCTCGCCTGGTAGAATGGGTTGCTTTCTTTAGAAGGCATTTATGCTATGTAGCAAGTAACAGAAAAACGTGCTGCTGGTAATGTTGCCTAATAGAAATATCAGATCCGCTGTTAATTCAAAGAAGATTCAGTTCCTCTCTGCACCACCTATATGACATCCTCTAAGTAAGAGAAACTGACTAGCTGCTTCACAGACGATGTATTCCTGCAAATTTTCATGTGGTTTCACACAGTTAATAATTCAGCATTATTAAAAGTTCTTCAGTTCCTTTCAAGTGCAGAATATCATTTTATGGATTGTGAAAAAGCCCTCAAATTGAATTAGAACATTTCTTTTCTCAAAGAGCTTAATTCCAAAAACGTTTCGTTTTTTTCATGCCAAGGTACGGCAATTCTTTTAGTATTAAAATGCTGCTGACCCGGCCATGAGGAATTCCTCGTGTGCTTTAAATTTCACCGAGCTCCAGGAATATGTTGATTTTTGTTTTCAAATCACTGGATAATAACTTGTGAGTTGTACATTTCGCTGATCTTTATCCAGGCCAGTGGCAAAGTAAGGGCGATTTGAAGGGTCACAGCATGGGTGCAAGAATGGACTAAGGCATGATGTGGGTGAAAGAAACCATTGATCTCCTCTCCAGTCTTGAGCTTTTACACATTAAGAAAGGCTAACGTTCTCGTCTCTGTCAAGTATTGCGAAACAGATGGCACGCTTGACAAGTTTCCAAAGTTAATACCCAGGGCCTTCCAAGAACAAACCCAAAACATTTACAATAAAAGAGTAAGTATTAAAGCAAATGCACACTAGTGAGTGCACAATGACCAATGGCAACCTCATGCCAGTTATATGTCAATACTCAAAGGCCAACCCAAAGTCCAATCCCTAAAGGCCTACGTCCCCCCCACCCCTCTCACACACACCCGTTTCTGAAAATAAGTACAAGATTGGATATTATCACACACATATAGAAAAACAAGTATGCTCCCAAATTCAATCTTTATTGACCCATTGCAAAAGGATAATCTAAATCTTAATTTCCAGACCGTTTGCAGAGCCAGTCCTAAAAAAACAACTTTCATGTCAGCCCTTATAAACAGACCCAAATCAAGCCCCAATGGTCTGTGGTTCAATGCCTGTGTAAGAACCAACACACACCCAAACATTGTAATGAATAATGATTTCATTGTTCAAAATGTAACATTAATCAAACCCTATGTTAGTTTCAAAGAAACTCTCTATTTGTCTGAACGCCAGGTTAACTTCATCCCCTATTTTCAATTCACCATGGTCCCTTTCCCATCACTAAACACTAATACTCATTGGGCCTCATTTACAAAACCTGTGGTGCTGTATATATAAGATACAACACATTTCTCAGCTCTCTCCCTGCACAGGCACACAAATTGCTGCCATCAGACAACTAAGGCATCCTTGCGCCATGGTGTAAATGAGCCTGCGTTGTCGGAATGATTGTTTTTGTGCAGGAAGGGACACCTTCCCGTACAAAAACAATCACATGAGGTGTTTTCCTCTTTCTATGTGTGCTGAAGAATGCAGCACACATAGAAAGAGGAATACGGGGGAGAAATAAAGATATTTCTCCCCTGTTATCTCACTCTTATGCCACCCCTGAAGTGAAGTAGGAATCTGACGCATTCCCAGACTTGTAAATCTGGGAATAAATCAGATTCCTTCAGGTTCCATGGGTGTTGCATGGGAACACCCCAAGTTATGTCAACAGTGTCATGTGTGAAAGGGGTCCATATTTACAAGGCAGTGAAAACCCATGCAAGGTGGCTTTGCGTGGCCTTGCCAATATGGGTTGGCATACTGCGCTTCCGGGGCATAAAAAAAACAAAAATGAAACTCTGGTGGCACAGTGTTCTGCTAGGGACTCATATATGAGGTCCATATTGCCTAGACCAATCCCCTGATCCTTTGCTAGTGGCCATCCAAACCCACAAACACCTACCTTAATGATCAAAAAGGAATGCAAACCCAGAATGAATTGTCAAATATTATACAAATCCTTAGTAAAGGATGCAGGATATTTTCATTTTAAATGGAACCTGAACGTGCTACTTGTCGTTTGAGGAAGGACACAAATGGGTACTAATGGAAATTTGGCCCTGAAAAACTGCTCCACATATTACAGTAAGAACATACTTGTGGATAATCAAATCAGGCGGTATAGCCTTCTACAACAGAATTTATTAATCTAAAGGTGCTACTAGTTACTTTGCACACATAGGTGGAGATCTCCAACACTGTTCTGGTGATCTTCCTTTGATTATTATTTTTATTTTAAAATATCATATTTTAATGTAAATTATTAACACAAATTAACATTAAATATTTATTTTTAACCTGGAACTAATTTTACAGCACATTAACTCATCAAAGTATATATATGTGTTAAAAAACTGAATACATTTAAATTTATTAATTGAATTTATTTATGGACATAATGTAATAATATTCCAATCTTAACATTTTTATTTTTGTTTTCTCTAGTGATTGTTGGTAAAAACTGGTTTAAATAATTTAAATTATATGAAATTTCAAAATATACATAGCACTAGCTTTACCCTTTAAAGGAATAAAATAATAATTGAATTGTAATATGTGTGTTTTGACACACACATTCTTATATTCAAATAAAAAACATAGTTTAAGGGCAGTTATAGTTTTGAATTAGAACTGATAAGCCACTGAGGTACCCAAGTAATGGTTAGGGCCACAATCTATTACTCGCACGACTGCCTTGCTACAGCCATGCAAACCATAACCTGCTCCCCAGCTGCAGTGCTTATGCTTTTCTAACTCAACCAACATATATAAAGCAGTCATAATGCAGCACAGTGATTGCTAGTGCTGGCGGTGGGGATTGATCAGTCTTTGTAATATTTACTTAGCAACAAAGAGTGCTGCACTCCAGGGACTCCAGTTACCTTCTCCATGTATTTCTTATTAACTCTGCATCCACCTGACACAAACACTAACGCATTTCAACATCATGGTTCTGATCCCAGTATACTAGTCTATTTTCACTCTCTCAATTTATACAGTATCCCAGTCCACACATAATTATGTATTTTGAGAGTAGTAGTTTCACATAACTTTAGACAAAAAAGTGTTCATGCACCAATAGATAATTAAGGGCCCATACATAGGCAGGCTGTATATGTACTATTGAATAATCTTCATTCATTAATATTCTCGATTCTCTTCAATTTTGAGATCCACATAAAAATGTTTTATTTCGTATACAGTGATCATTGTCATGATGTTAGTCAGGCTGGCTACTTTCCACCCTTGTAAGTAACATGAGTGAACGGAAGTCCCTTAAATTTACGCTATATATTACAGGTCCCTTAGTGGTTATCTTTTTCTCTCATTACATTTACGTATTAGGCCATCATTGTTTTGGCCAGTGTGATGAGTGCAGTTTGTCTTTCTCATCCTTACCCATGGGTCAGTGGTACTCTGTATGCTGAGTATATCTTGGCTCAGAGCAAAAAGGTGCTTAGTTTGCTTGTTATATGTGAAAGATGACTATCCTTGAGTTTGTTCTATACCATATTTCCTGACATGGGTGGTACAGGGCTGCATTTTGTTACTGTCTTCTTTTTTCTATACTCAGTGCCCAAAAGGGCCTAATCTAATTACTCTATGTAAAAGGATTGACTGTGACTATCCTTATATTTGCTCTCTACTAATATTACCTAATGAATGTGATTCATAGCTCTGATCCTATTGCTATCTTTGCTTAGTGCATGTGATCTTAAGTAAGTCACAGATGGCTCCATATTCACCCACAAATATTATATTTTTTCATGTCTGCTTAGTTCTATTTTGCATAATTAATTTGTGAGTTAAATATTAATGATTCTTCCACATCACTAATCGATCTAATGTCTTATCATGTATTTAACAGTTATCATCTATAACCATATCTAATCCCAAAGTTATCCACAGAGGGTTCCTCCATTACATGTCATCTATTCCATACATGTTGTACCTTTCATTTTTGTAATGTATACACATGAATGTTCACAGATCTCAATTTCATGGAATGTCATAAATGTACATGCAATTCCTCATCATAATTCAGTCCATATGGGTGTTTTGTCAACAATCTGAGGATACGATCTCTAGTCTACGTAGTTTTAATTCCTTGTCTTCACCTCTTCCATCTTTTGTTATACATTCAATCCCATAGTAACCCATAGTCTTTCAATTATTTCCTGGATATTAAAGATAACGTTAAGCTACCATAACCTATATCTTGGTTTTACAAAGCTCAAATATGTTCCAATATCATCTTTTTCAAATTGCAGATCATGCTTCCAACATATTTCGTCCCACACTGGCACTCAATCAAGTGGACCACATAGTTCATATCGCAAGTTATCGTTTGATTAATTGTGATCTCATGGCCTCTGTAATCTTGGCCTGCCTTAATATTTTTGCCTATCTGGCAAGCATTACATTTGCTGCATTTTGTAAACCCTTGTCTCCCCTTCTCCAACCATGTTTGTTGTTTTGCATCATAATATTACTTTTCACTAGTCTATCTTTTAATTGTAGAACTTTTTTATGTCTTAGTCGAGGATCTGGACCTACTTTTTTACTTATATCCTGATCAGTGCTTACAATTTCCAATATATCACGAAGATGTTATGCATTTTCTTATTTTCCTAATATAATTCTGATATTGTCATCTTGTTTTTCTTCTTGCTTTGTCTTATTTTGTGCAACAATGTGACTCCGGTTCACATCCTTTGCTTTTTTCATTCCTTGGTTTATATTTCTCTGTGTGTATGCTCTCCTCTGAAATCTCTGTTCTGTTTTCTTAAATTGCATTAGCATGTGCTCATCATTGGAGCAATTATGTCTCAATCCTAAAAAGTCTTCATATAGAATGCTATTAATTGAATGTTATGGATGGAAACTAGTGCCATGTATGATGCTAGTCGTCAGTGTTAGCTTGTGGTAAACAGTAGTTCCCACATGTTATCTCATATATATACTTTTACATCCAATAATTCGATCTCTGTGGTGCTAGTGCTGTACGTAAATTACAGTCAACATTAGTTGTCATTAAGAATGTCCATGTAAATCAACAAATCCTCTTTTCTGCCCATCCAAATAATATAGAGGTCATCAATAAATCTAACCCATAATGCTATTTTTTTCCACGTCTCATTTTTCTCTGTCCAAGCCACCTCCCTTGCCCACCAACCCATGGTAAGGTTGATGTAGCTTGAAGAGAAAGAAACTCCCATCACAGTACCTCATGCTTGGATATACATGTGATGATTAAACAGGAGCACATTATTCTTCAGACACATCTCATTTAACTTGAGTCGCATTTGAGAGTGTTGTAGTTCCTTGATGTTTTTCTGTTTTAAAAATGCTCTACTGCCTGTTTTCCTATTTCATGTACAATGGAAGTGTACAGAGACACAACCTCAATCGTAGCCAGCATATATCCATTTTGCCAGTTGATGTCAGCAAGAGTCCTCTGTATCCTTGATAAATTAGCTTAATGTGGTTACTAGGGGGTGCCAAATATTAGTCCACATAGTTTTCCAATTTCGCACAAAGAAGAAAACAACAGCTGGAAATGATTGGCCTACCTGGAGGCTTATTCAATGTCTTATGAATTTTGGGTAAAAAATAAAATTTCTGGTATTATAGGGGCTTCCATTATGAAATTCTGTAGCTCATAATCATTGAGGAGGGAATCCTTGTGCCATACCTTAAGCTGTTTATTTACCTCGATTGTCAATTCATTAATGGTGTTTCTGTTTGATTTCTTGTTCCTTTTTACATTCTTGTGTTTAGTTTTCTCCGATTTCATCAAATCTGCTGTTACCAATTCATAGAATGTTTAAATCATATTACCTGGTGATAGGGTCAGGAAGAATTTTTACTTGGGATTCATACCAATGTGTTTATGGCTATTAGTTGCTATTTCTAATTTGTCCAATATTTGTATTTCTGTGAGGCATTCATCATCAAGGTCATAAATCAGGTCATAAGCAGTTTTATATATCCCCTTTTTGTGTAATAGTTAGTTCAGTGCTCTGGATCGGATCCCTTCCTTTCCCTTCTCATTTGGTTTTGGTTTAACTTTTGAAAAATATTTTGCCAACTTTGCTTTGCGTATAAATGTATAGATGTCATTTTTAGTTTGTACATAATCAAAGTGTTGCTCAGGGCAGAAGATCAGACCCTTGCTTAATAATGTTATTTCTTGTTCGCTCCGTTGGTAATCTGACAAATTTATCAATAGATTTTCTTCTAGTTCCTCCTTCTGATAATTCTGTGATTTTATTTTTGACTCTGTAATTGGTATTTTCTTCTTCCTGCCTCTTCTTCTTTTTTGCCACCTTCTGATCTATTTGATAGGTTTCCTCTTCCTCAACCTCTTCCTCTGCCCCTCTACGTTCTTTGATATATACACATTAGTTTAATCTCTTCTAAAAAAAGAAGTTCCCTCTCTTTCACATAATTCTGCATCTTACTTATTGATGGTTCAATTTGGTGATATATTTAACTTTCTTTCTCCAGAAGGATATTGCTTCTTTAAGTTCTCAAACCTCTTTGTGAATGTCAGCATATTTCCATTGACATAATCTTGTTAATCTCTTAGAAACTTTCTTTGTTTACTACCCTCTAATTCTGTTTCATGTTTATCCAGATATGTTTCCACAACTTTCCTAAACCATTTAGGCCCTCATTGTAACATTGGCGGTAAAAACTGCCTACCGCCGCGGTGACAGCCACCAAAAGACTGTCGCCGTGGCCACCAGCCATAAAATGACCACAGCAGGATTTCCACCACAAGAATGGCGGAAATCCTGCTGTGGCCATACTGGCGAATGGCAGTAAGGTGGCGCTGCTAACACCAGCAGTGCCACGCTATCAGACCGCAGCCAGCCGTATTATGAAAAATAATACGGCCTGGCAGTGTTCTGCTGGAGGGTGCAGCTGGCGGTAGCAGTGCCCCGTTCCGTCCCCTGCTGGAGTACCCCCTGGATCCAGGTAAGTCGGGTCTCTGACTGGGGAGGGGGTGTGGGGCGTTGTGGGGGTGTGTATGAATGTAGGTGTGTGTGTGAATGCAGGTGTGTTTGGAGTGTTGAATGCGTGTGTGCATGTACAGATGTGTGAGTGTGTGTATATTGTGAAATGTGAATGTTTGTCTGCGTGTATGTTTTGAAGTCTGTGTGTGATTGTATGCATACATGTTTGTTTGTGTGAATGCATGTGTGTATGCGTGTGTGTGAGTGTGAAGGGGGCGTGGATGTGGAGGGCTTGGGGGGTTTGGAGAGGTGGGGTGTGGGGTGGTATCTGGAGAGGTGGGGGGAGACCCCTATCAGTGACAGGGAAGGAACTCCCTGTCACTGATATGGCCTACCGCCATGGATTTCGTGGCATTACAAATGCCATGAAAACCAGGGCAGTAGGCGGGGTCATAATCCCACAGGCGGCACAATGGTGGCCACTGGGTTGGAGATGGATATCTCCAGCCCGGCAGCTCTTGCTGCCATGGCGGTCGGAGTGGTACATAGGAGGGTAGGCTTAAGCCAACCCACCAATGCCATAATGTGCTGCCAGCCTGTTGGCACTACTTACTGCCTCCTTATCGCCGACCGCTGGGGTCATAATAAACCTCTTATTCTCCTTCTCCTAGTTTTTAGCTTCTATTTTTATTTACACCTTTGCAATTAACCTATGGATTTACTCTATATCAATTTCTGCATATTTTATTATGGTAAGCAACATGGTTTTGGAGCATTGCATAGTATTAAGGTCAATTTCTCAGTGACAACAGTGATGTTTGGAACTAAAAGAACACCAACATTCAACAGTTATAGTTAGCAGCAGTAGCCATACATTGCGCTTCGACATTCACTCCTTATGGCGTCATATATGACATGACTCACGACATGTTCTATGGCGTCATTTATGACATTACTGATGACATCTCAAATTACATCATTCATGGCATTACTGATGATATCACTGATGACATCTCAAATTACATCATTGATAACCACTGATGACATCATCCAATGAGTGGGTTAGCCTGTTTTACAGTTTACATAATGGGAATTCACAACAATAGTACATACTTTAGTACAGCCTAGGTCCAGGTAATCGTTGTATGTGTTTACAACATGCCCATGCTCCTAATGCACCATAGATGTGTAGAGGTATTCAGCATGTTATAAATGTTTACATTTAAGATAAACTCTGTAAGGAAGCAACAGCTAAGATGTATTCATTATGGAACACACAACGTTTTGGTTCTGCAGAAAATCTTTGAAACAGGAGAATGACTCTACTTAGTAGATAGTAACTTTTGTAAGCATCCTTGAGTTATTATCAAGAATTGTGTCAGCATAAAAGTTTATACTTTACATAGAAGACTATGTGCACCAGATACTAACCTTTGTGCATTTGCTTGCTATGCTTCAGAAGATGGTCTATCTGTGAAGTTTTCTCCACAGTATGAAAGGTGGAGGTAGTATGATCTTAGGACATTCAGATTTTGTTCTTCGTTTTTCTTTTCTTTAAACTGTTGCATAGAATGTACACTGTTCTTAGTAAATACTTTTTAATACTCCATGGTGTACTTCTCATTAGATTTTCACTGTTTTCAAATCATATGGTGTAGAATCAACTCTCTTTATAAAGACTGTTTACAGTACCCTGTTAACTATTGATATCAACTTTATTTCTTAATATATGGTTGGTGTATGTCCGAGGTTTGACACAGATAAAAGCTGCCCCTAGTAGGGCACTTGTTTTGTAAATGGTATTCACTATGCTAGGTTTCTCCAAACAACTGTATAGATATTGAACACATTGTACAATGAGAGTTTTTAACAAACCAGTGGTTGATTGTTAATTTGAAGTATGTTTCGTCCAAAGGGTATGGTCTACGGTCAATGTTGCACATAATGGTTGCTTTCAACACCTGGGAGAGTAGTTCTGTGTTGGTAGAAATTATATATGATCTTCTTCTGAGCTAATTTGTACTTACTGTCAGACCTCTAAAGCCATGGTAATTTATACACTGCATGCAGGAAAACAAATTTTGGAAGATATCATCAGTGATGTAATCAATGATGCCATCAATGATGTCACTTGAGATGTCATCAATTATGTCATCGGTGATGTTATCAATGATGCCATTTGAGTTGTTATCTGTGATGTCATAGATAATGTCATAAAAAATGTCATGAGTGATGTCATATGTGAGGTCATATGCAGTAAATGGTGGAGGCATAAGTTATAGAAGTGCTGCTAACTATAACTGGTAAATATCTATATTTTTCTAGTTCAAAATGTCAACATTGTCACTGAGAAAATCACCTAACTATTTTGTTACTTTAACGTTTTCTTTTTTCAGTGAATTTTTAAGGTTTTTTTTTTCAATCGAAACCTGATATTTTAATTACACCTAAATTTAACATTACTTGAACCCTTTCAGTGAATTTCTTGGTATTTTTTGTAAAATAAATTCAATATTTAGGTGAGTGTATGTATGGTAGAATTATTTTGTAGTATATGTTGTGCTTAGATATTATTATGCCCTTTTTTATTATTTTGTCCTTTTTTTGTAACATAGGGTATGGTTCATACTTTGCAAAATGTTTCTAAAATAAGTGTGAGTATTAAAAAGATAAATATTCAATATGTCAGTAAGGAATGTGTATTTGCCCAGCTCTTGTAACTCTCATACGGATACATGATACCAGCAATCTAATTTTAGATGGCATTACTCTTGCTAGAGCCTCGCGAGACGCTTGTGGGCCTATCCTGAGATTGTATATTTTTAAACGTCTTTCCAGTTCATTTGTACAGGGTTCTTTATTATGTGTTCTGTTATTATTTAATGGTACTCCATAATACAATAGTAAATAACAGATGTTTGGATATTTATGTATTTTATTTTATTTATAAGTGATGGCTCTTGCGAGATGGCCGGGGGACCCAAATGCACAATCCCCTCTGTGGACTCTGAAAGGGCTGTACCTCCTGTTCGGCTCTCATGAGAGACATGCAAGATTGTATATTTAGAAGTAAGTTAATTATGGTGTTTTCCTGTAACTTTCTAGAAAGTAGAACATTAGACATGTTGATTAAGTTAGAAAAATTAATTATGTTTTGTTCTATTGTAGATATAAAGGAATTCTTTTTTTATGATTTCACAAGACACTCACAAGACTCTCGTTCTGGGAGAGAACACACACCTTAAGGAACAACTGTTATTGAGGGTAAATAGTAGAGTCAGATAAACACTATCTCCAGTATGACTCCTTCCCACAGTAGCAAGTGTGCATAATATAGTGAATTCAAAGATCAGCTACTTCTTTCCACTTTTCACAATCCAGTGAGACTCTTGTGAGATTGTACCTTCTTTTGAAAATGACAATTAACCATCTACTCATCACAGTACTTAATTCTTACACACTTCCTCTCAAAAACAAGGACCAAAATATGCCTTCCTACTGAAGGACTGTATTGAGAACCTGTCTACTTCTTTTTACTATTCATGATACTATGAGAGTGCTGCATGATTGTAAAAATTAGTTTACAACAATATACATTTATTTTTGTCACAGTAGTTATCCCTCCTCTCTAAATTCACACAGCAGTATTTATTTTTGTTTTCCCCATATGGCTTTTTTAATTCATTTACACAACACCTCCAATTCTTCAAAGTAAAGAGTAATGGTGGCCATTTCATCACTCACATTCCAACAGCTAGCCATTCAGAGTGCTTGCAAGAATCTCAGGAGTCTCTCACTTCCAGGAGGAGAGCATGAAGGCTCACTTGAAAACGGGCCTCTTGACCGATCACATGGCTCCATTTTTAAATTTGTACACTCATGGGAAGTTCATGAGACTCTTGTGAGCCCAACTGCCAAAATATACAATTATCTTTGACCCTTAATTTCTCAAAAACTAATGAATTAATTTACACCAAATCACAAAAGCACAATCTGTGAACCAAGATCTAGCTTTCTGCTGAATTTGGTGTAATTCCGTTCCACAGTTTTTGCTATAGCCTTGTCAAAGAAGTCTATGGAAAATGCATTGGGATTTTACGTCTTGGGACCCCTCTCCTCCTTTTTCCTCGACCCCCACTGAAATTATCACCCTGAAACTTCCTAGGAAGGAGCTTAGGTGGATGAACTTTTTGTGAATATTCATCAAACAGGGCCCAAAATTATTAACACATTTTAGAAAAAGCACTTTCTAAGGAAAAGCAAACATAACTTTAACTACTTAGGGCCTGAGTTAGATATTGGCAGACCGGTTACTCTGTCACAATGGTGACAGATATACCATCCACCAAAATTAAAATCTCATTATGTCTTATTGGATTCAAATATCGGCAGATGGGATAACCATTCTTGAATATTTAAAACCAGGCCCCAAGTGATGACGACCACTGTATAATGTGTATACATATATAGTCACTGAAAAAATAAAGGTTAAAGGGGCTTTAGAGTTAGGTGAAATGTCAGTTAAAACACATTTAAATTAACAAAACCACTGACATTCACCACTTATAGTTAAGTGTAGTAACTGTTATCTTGGCCCTAGCAGTTTCTTCAGGGTCCCTCCAAAAAGGTGCCAATGCTATTAGCAAAACAAAAAAGGCATTTCCTATGGAAACACTGACCTAACTATAACTACCCATTGGTGACTACATAACTTTCATCTGGTTAGTAAAATATAACAGGGTTGTAAAAAGCTCACATAGACTCTAAAGACACATATCATTTTGAGCTCTTACAATATGCTGACAGCACCATTCTGCTTGATCACACAAAAGTAGGTATAGAGCAATCACTTACATTGCTCCATTGCTATCATGTAATTATCAAGCATATAGGCGGTCATTCCAACCGCGGCGGGCGGCGGTAGCCGCCCACCATGCGGTTACCGCCGAATGACCGCACCGCGGTCAAAAGACCGCAACGGCCATTCTGGCTTTCCCGCTGGGCCGGCGGGCGACCGCCATAAGGCCGCCCGCCGGCCCAGCGGGAAAGGCCAGCAACGATGAAGCCGGCTCCGAATGGAGCCGGCGGAGTTGCTGGTGTGCGACGGGTGCAGTGGCACCCGTCGCGATTTTCAGTGTCTGCTTTGCCGACACTGAAAATCATTATGGGGCCCTGTGAGGGGGCCCCTGCACTGCCCATGCTAGTGGCATGGGCAGTGCAGGGGCCCCCAGGGGCCCCACGACACCCGTTCCCGCCATCCTGTTCCTGGCGGTATTTATCGCCAGGACCAGGATGGCGGGAAGGGGGTCGGAATCCCCATGGCGGTGCTGCAAGCAGCGCCGCCATGGCGGATTCCTTGGGCCAGGGGTAAACCGGCGGGAAACTGCTGGTTGCCCTTTTCTGACCGCGGCTTTACTGCCGCGGTCAGAATGGCCCAGGAAGCACCTCCAGCCTGGGTCGGAATGACCCCCATAGTCTATGTGACCATAGAGTGTAGGAGATTGAGCCATTGAAAGCGCTATCAAACTTAATTATTTGGTGATTTGGAAGGAAGGACAAGGGAGTAGGGGTCTCAGTTCAACTAGTCAACCCTAAAAGCCAAGTTCAGTTATTCAACTTCAACCTTGAATCTCCTCTACAATAACTTCTGCAATCCACTATTAGGACCAAGTTTGGTGGTCCATGGACGACTAAACTTGCAGTGGCAATCGAATTGCGGCAATCCTGGCATTCTGACAGCCCAATTACGATCCTGGAGGTCGGAACCGCCAGGAGATCACTGCCTCCACTGGGATCAGGGATCCCGATAGGTTGGTGGTGTCAAAGTCATGGTCAGCCACAGCAGTGCCGAGTTTGGCACCACAGTGCTGACCATGACTTTGCTTTCCGATAGCCTTTTACTGGCGGTGCCCCTGCCATTAAAAGGCTGGCAGAAAGGCTGTTCTGGGGCCTCCCCTGCCAGCACCCTCAAAATGATACTGATACTGATACTGCAGACAGTGCACATTTCAAGATTGCTGTGTGAACATGTAATACAAAGATTTCCGCCGGTCAACCCGGTGGAAACATCATAGAACGTCGATGGTGAAGCCACCAGCTTGATGGCCCCCTCATCACCGCCGTATTGGAGTTGTGGCAGTTCAACTGCCCAACTCATAATCAGTTCCTTAGTCTCTTACTATCAGTTATTTATGTGTAGTTAATTCTGCTGCTGAGTATGGCCTTGCTGCTTACCAAGGAACATAGTCAGCTAGGTTGGATCTTGTACAATGTTTTACTTTTCATTCACAATTTCCACTCTCACAATTCAGTGAACAAAGTCAAATTCAGCTGGAATTTAAATTGCTGAGGAAAACAAACGCTATCTGAATTTTCTTACAGTTTGTCTTTATTGAGCTAAATCATATTCTCTAAAATATAACATTTTGATTAAGATAGAAAAGAATTCTGAGATCCCCAATCTGTGAGTAGTTTATTTGATGAATCATTGAGGATATTGAACAATGCTACTGAAATGTTTCAGAGTCATTAAAACCATTTGGGCTTGGCAGCTAAACTTCAGGACTTAGCTAATTCAATTCTTAAGGACTGGGTAGGACTCAAATGCAGGACGATGTCAAGTCATGTTATTGCAAACGCTGTTTTAGTATAATGACCTGTTTATCTAAAAATCCCTTTCACTGCAGTATCAAGAATCAATGTAGTAATTTGTTGTTGTTTTGTTTCCATGAATTCAGGGCTACTTCAAATGCTTCAAATGTTTTTAACCTACTATGGGAAATTAGTAATGAACTCATGTTATGTAATCTGTATTTTTCCATAGGTACTTTTCCACATGTATTGTCAGCACCATGTAAATGTTTTAGGTGGACTTTTTTTTAAAAGTTGTCTGCTTATATTGAGAGACTACAGTGTTTGCCATGGGCGAGGACAGTTCTAGGCTATCTGCTTGCCTTGTAAAATTCATGGAGTTTGTGACTAGGTGGTGCTCCACTGTTAACATGATATATATCAGATAGTTATGAACAAAGTTAAGAATGCTGAGTGGGAGCATTAGTCATTTTTAGTTTTTTGATTTAGAGCCTTCATCCTCTGATTTATTTTTAAACATTTTGGATTTAATAGAAACATTGGTTTGATATTTTCTGTATTTTATTGCTGTATTTGTGTATTGTTAAGATATTTAATCATTAAATAATTTACAATAACAATGTATTCTTCAAACTTCCTTAAATGACATATCCCTATCACCAAAAACAAATCTCAATTCACAGGTCAATCGAAAGGACAATAGTTAAAGTCAATCCTGTTCCTTTGGCTAGCCTTAAAGTGAATCTAAAATGTATTCCCATGCTCTTAATTCCAGTTCAAATCCCTAGCAAACATAAAGCAAATTCCAACCTCCTAAAAACAAATCCCCATCCCCGAGTAATGCAAAAGACAGTATTTATAAGCCACTCTTAAGAAATATTGTTCGGACAGTCCAATGGTATCCCTAAAAGCCCAAATACCATCCAGTCAAAAACAAATCTCAAACGTGAATTCAAAGGTTCAAGCAATAAATTAAAATAAATCCTCAATGCATTAGCCAAGATCATATTCCGTACACTTCTCTGACAACTATGTAGTCCCCCAGTTCAAGTCAAATCCTTCATACTCTAGCTTCATTAATTATGCCCAATGCATTCTCCATATTCTTTCTACTCCCCTCACCACAACCCTCAATCATCACCCATCTGCAAGTCCCCTAACTTCATACACCTCCATATCCCATGGCAAATCAATCCAGGCTCAAACTGTACTCCCTCATACTGTGTCCCTGGATGAATGTATGGGTGTAAATTTAATTAGAACTCAGACAACTCAGTGCAACACCCAAAGATGCTGTGATTCATTACATGAAAGGGAGAAAGTGGGACAGCACAATATCTTATAAGATATTGCAAAGTTGCTCTTTAACCTGGTGCACCTTAAGTTACCTAGCCGTTCCCCCTCACACACACACACCCTCCACACACAGACACACACACACCCTTGCATCACAATGAAAGAGTGTGTGCCTGAAGCCTTCCATAGTTTTTTTTACTGACAGTGTATCATTCCAGTAAACAGAAAATAGACTTAGACATAATATAAAATGTTTGCAGCTTTCTATGTTTGCTGTACAGTACAGCACACATGCAAAGTTTGAAAGTTTTTGATAATTTGTTTTCTCACTTAATGCCTGCCCCAAGGAGGCATACATTTTTGGTTTGAAGACCTGTCTACAAACATTAGTAGATAGAGTTCTTCATCAAACGTGATGGGTGGTTGTATAGGAATGCCCATGTATCACCCATGGAATGTCCTCTTGATGCAAAGTAGTTCAAATCAATACATAGTGTTACTTTGTGATACTTCAGGTCTACTTTCAAGAGCAAAACAAATTTTGTTTTGGAAAGTAAATCCCTAGACAACACCTTTTAGCCAGTTTGTGTCACTTTTGTTGACATTGCACTAGCACAAAGTGTTGAGAAATCTGGCCCATGATCCCTCTCTAAGAACTGTTACATCATATATGATTTTGTTTCGGAGATCAAGCCTGAACTGCGAAAAAGCATTGTGGCTCTTCATTATCCAATTAATTATCTGACTTGCTTATGCGATTATTTTCTAGAATAGACAAACAAAAGTAAAGTGGGATTGGCCACCATTCACAAGACCACACCCTCAGGATTCACCTTTAAGGCAGGAGTGCCCCAGAATGTGAATTATTTAAGTATTGCACAAATTCTCTCGATCCTTTCTCTTTTTCATATTCATTTTAAGGCATTACCTAGCAAACCAGGTTTCCCTGACTCTTTCTAGGACTTTGTTGCATCTATAGTACAACACATCCCCTCAGTTATGGACATTGATGATTTCCAAAGTGGTCAGCCTTCTGGATGGTGACTCAAAAATACATTATTTGTCTCTGGAAAAAAAGTGAATTCAGACAACACACATCTTCAATCCAATGAACACAGCTGGACATAAAATAGATGGCATTTTCTCAAAATTAGGACTTAGACACACATTAGCTTAATCCACTCCTCTGTACTGACCACTAAGCCATACATTATTTTATCCACATACCATATGAAAAGGTTCCAAGTGCCACCAAGACACCTTGCAGCATGACATCTTTTAATAAGGCTAATGCAGCTTTGAAGATCATTTGAAAACATTGGTTGAAACATGCCAAGACTCTGGCTCTCAGTTGGAGTATGACAGCTGGTCCATTGATCCACCAAGTCAGTGAAGGAATATATACTCACTTTACCTGGCATTAGATCAACCACCATACTTAGATAATACTGCTGGGAAGGCACACATATCCCTGCTTTCAGCAGAGACACCCTTGATGTGACTCTTGAAAGCACTGAAATGTTTTTGAGAAGGCAAAATGTTTAATCCTCTGACTTTTTTGTTCTTCCAAAACCCCTCACATTTTTTTCAAGTATGTGGCAGTAGTTTCTTTGGTTTTCTATTTAGGGTCATGAGGTACTTTGGCCAATGTCCCACTATCTAAAGGGTTATAGCAAAAGGTTTCTACTGGTGGAGTCATTGTAGTCTCAGCTGTGAGCAGAGTAGGAGAACAGTGAGTTTGGTGGATGAGACATATGCTGCATATATGTTGGAGGACCCCATTCACAAAATCATACATGATAACCTTTATCTCCATGGAAAACACAGTGCTTACTCTCAATCACTCAATCTCAGATTCCAGTAACCTGATACTTCTCAAGAGCAAGTGGGATTTCCTCCAATACTATGGCCTCATTTGGTTTTCCAAACTGCTTTCTTCCCAAGAAAGGAAAACAGCCCTGAACTGATGGACAAACTACTGTACAGATGAAACTTCAAACTATATAGAACACCAACCAAATGTGATAGGAATAAGCATGCTGCTTTCAGTCTCACTTACTTCTTAGGCCCCTTGAAGGAACATTTAAAGAGCTTGTCTAAATTCCAAAACTCAAAGGTAAGCCTATTGTTTTAAAGGAACATCTTGAGCATGACATGCCACATGATATTTGCCTTGACTGTTATTTGTGGCTGTAGAATCCTGAGAACTTTACCCCTGCTAACCTGGGGAAAAGTGCATATGCACCCACATTGTAACATGATGGAATTGGCATGCTCCTATTTGGCATACTTAACATACCTCTAAGTCCCTAGTATTTGGTACAAAGTATACCAAGAGTCTGTGTGTTAAATATCACAAGTGGGATTTAGCACCTATTGTGCTCTCCACTAAAGTGACAGCATTTGTGTGACTGCAGGCCGACCCTCTGTAGCCTGTCTGTGCAGCTTTAAAACTACAAATTCAATCTGTCAAGACAACTTCTTTTTGACAGGCCCACACTTTCTTTTTAATTATTTATAATCCCCCGCTATGTAGGGATTACTGCCCATAAGGCAGTGTGTATGGCCTTTAAAAGACAGATGTGTAAAGGTTTAATATTAAACATGTCTTTGTGAAAAGGCCTTAAAAGCTATTTTCAGCCACCTCCAATTCAATCACTCCCTCCCAGGACCATTCAACAATCACTCTCAATTCTTCTGCAACAAAATCATTGCCATTTAGATCAACTTCAACCCACAACCAGACCCAGCAGACCTTGCAAACATCTCCAAAGCTCTTCAAAAGATCCAAGGCTCAACACATTGCTTGTTATCACCTCAAAAGTAACCGTTGTCTCTATGGAGTTCATGCACTCTGGGTTCCCATTCAACACCTACCCCCACTACATCTCTTCCACAGGACTGCAAACCATCACCACCATGTTCACACCCATTCTGAATACTTCCATCTCATTTGTCATATTCCCTGATGCTTGGAAACACACAGCTGTCCTCCTATTGATCACAAAACCATCAGTGGACAATTCAACTCTCAACAACTACTTGCTGATATTCCTATTACCACTCCCAGCCAAGTCTTTGAGAAAATCATCAACAGACGTCTCACCAAATACCTGAATGACCACCAACTCCTCATCACAAATCAGTTTGGTTTCAGATGCAACAATAGAAAGGAAATTGCCCTCATTGCCGCATAGATGACATCCACATAACCCTGGATGTAAAAGACACGTTGGCCCTCACCTTCATAGACCTCTTCACAGCATTTGACATGGTCTCCCATCCTATCCTCATCCAACACCTACAGAACAATGTAATCCAAATAAACACACTCTGCTCTTTCTTTGCTGGAAGGACCAAGTCCATCCACTTGGCACCATACACCTCAGCCGCCTGACCCTCTTCAATGTGAACATGATTCCATTATCTTCCATTATTTGCTCTCATGACATCTATGTCCTTTCCCACGCCAGTGACACACAACTCATTCTTTCACTCATGAACAAGACATCTAGTACCTGGATCAAGTTCAATGCCTGCACGACTGAAATCTCTAACTGGATGAAGACCAAATGTCTGAAGCTGAAAATCAACTAGACTGAAATTTGAGAACTTTTTGATGAGCACTTCACTGTGGAACTCTACATGGTGGCAAGCAGAGCTAGAAGTCGACGCCATCACTGCCTTGTACTTTCATACTCTGAAGATGCTGAGGAAGATTTTCAAATGGCTTCTGATTAGCACCCAGGAAACTGTCATGCATGCCCTTATCACAAGCAAGCTGGACTACGAGAGCATCCTCTATGCCGTGATCAATAAAAAACTCATCAGAAGGCTACAGACCATTCAGAACTCGATGGCCAGAATCACTCTTAACCCCTCCTGCTGTACATCATCCCTTCATCAAGGCACTACAAAACACTGGATATCACAACAAGGACATGTGCTTTCGCAAATCTTACAGACACTTGGACTCTTACTTGCACACATCCCATTCATATTGAATGGCTTGTCACAACACATAAGAACCTCCTCCTCACTTCTTGAACACCATAAGAAGTGGAACACCTGTTTTTTTGAGCAGTCGCACTAGGCCCTAGGTTTGGCTATGCTCACATCTGTTCAGCAGCAGGATGCCCTCCCAGGTGCTAGTACACTATACAAATCTGCATACCATAAAATAATAGAGAGGAGTGGCTGCTCACTTCAGTAGCCATGCCACTGGGGTAGGCAAACAGGTTTTTCACAAGGTGAGAAGTGTTTCACCTCTTGGACTTAGGCAGACAGGGGCAATGTGGGATTGTTTGCAGTAGGCCATGCAGAAAATGCTGTAAATGTGAGTGTGGTCAACCCAGGGATTTTTCACCTGATTGGTTAAGGAATGGCCGGGTGTTTCCCCACCTGTAGGCTGAGCAAGGTATACATGTGGAATCCCCAGTACTCTCAAGACACTTTCTGGACCTTTGGAAAAACAGAAGTGGACTGCATCTAAGAAGAGCCTAAATATCTGGAACTGCTCTTCCTTTTGTACCCAGTAAACAGACCTACACTACAAGGGTGACAATCTTTTCAGCCACAGGGACAAAGCAACCTACCAAATACCTTTTCTGCACTTTTACAGCTGACTAATTCCAACTGGTCCTGCCCTGGACCCTGCTGCTGACCTCTGCTGGGATGAGTCTTGGCCCCCAAATTCTTCCCCCAAGGTCTGGAACTGTATGCTGGTGTCAAGTGTACTCCTCCTAACTTTTCTGAAACATGGGACCTAGAAACATTTTGCCGTGAAAGACCTCCAGAGGACCGGGTCCAACTTGCCAAGCCTGTCTGATAAAGCTGCACAATTACTGGCCAAATATTCAGATTGCTTCAGCTCTGAGCATTTCTGCAGCAGCAAGTCCAAATCAGTGGGGTTTCACAGAGAAGATATTCAGCCTTGTGGAGCTCACTTCAGTTACAGCATGCAGCCTTCCCCTGCTGAAAAAGTCTGAGCTCCAAACAAAATGACCAAGTCTGAAAGTCGAAATCTTGACTGGGCAGAGGTGTGAAAAACAGCTGGCTAGCAAATGTGAAATGTTTGGACATTTGATGCAAGAAGTCAATGTCTTCACCTAGACCTTGTCCAGAAGATATCTGACTACGTGGAGCTCTTCTTCCACTGCCTGCTACCTTGCCCCATGAGGATGTTTGACCTCCATTTCAGAGACTAAGACTGAAGATAAAACATCCAACATAGTCAAACCTGGTGTCTGTATCCAACCCTCCCTCCATTGTGTTAAGACTCAACTTATTACTAGACACTGATTAAGCACAACCAGATGACCATGATTTGCACTTAACACCTTTTGGTACTATTTGTATATTTACATTTTTAGAATTCATTTATTGATTTGCCTTGTGTTTTGTTTTGCCTTTATTACTGTTATGGTACTGCAAAAATGCACATTGTCTCTAAGGTAATCCTGTCTGGTTTGTGCCATTGCTATCAAATAGTTATGCTCGGGTAAGTTTAGTGAATTTAAGGGTTCACTCTGACAAGGGTTGTAAATATTACTGGAGGTGGGTAATAACCCCCTTCAATTTATACCTTATTTTCTTACACAGGTAGTATTTATACATCTCACAGAAGTGCATCAGAAATTCACTGGCTGACAGCTTTGTCAAGACATCTATTGATCTGAAGCCTATCCTTGCAAAAGTTTTGGTCTGACAACTCCCAGTATGAGTCATGGATTCTACCCCTGCTTCCTGCCACTTTCAATGCCTTTCTCCAGCTATCCAGTGCTATCTTCCTGAAACTTGGCTGCCAGAATGAGAATCACTGTTTGACACCTAGCCATCAGAGATGATCAGTAAAGTCTTGCCACAATCTCCCTGGCAGCTTTATCCATTTTCAAATTTCTATCTGTGATGAAACCAGTCCATAAGACATGATTATTTTGTACCTCAAGCTTTCCTGAAAAAATTCTTAATCAACTGAAATAATCCAGATGTCAACAGATGAGTCACCAATAGGCTAATAGATCAATGCACTATTTCTGGGTAAATTGATCAAAAAGCAAGAACTGTTTTAAGGGCCAGAAAAATTAAATTAATAGCCAGACAGGCATTCTCAAATACTTTGGTTTTGAATCTTCGTTAATTGTAAGTCATGATCTGAAAGTTTATTTGTATAAGAAGAAAGCTGCCACCCCAATACTTCCTGACATCCTTGCCAGCCTTGTATATGCTACATCATCTCACTCTCCTCATACACCTCAGTGACAATGGGCAACAGAAAATTGATCTAGGCTGAACCTTTTCATTCCTCTCTGGCTACAACCACTTTGTATCTGCTCCACATTTCAGCACGATCCCCTCAGCCAATCAATTACAGCATTCTAGAGGGCTCAATTGTTGCTTCAATCTTTTTTAAAAACTGTCTCAGGCCTTTGGCCTGTCCCATTGAATCTCTCTGCTTAATCAAAAACATTTCTGGAAATGAAACTCAGATGCTGTTGAAAGTGGTACTATTATCAGACAAAACAGTTTTACACTCAGTTCCTATTTGTGAGCCATCAACAACCAACTGGATGACTGGAAAGAGTCTCAGACCAAACAATGAAAAAACAGAAATACACCCTTTGTCCGTACAATTTTGGCATATAGAAATTGCACACCATGTTCACCAACACTCACAGTGCTAACTCTGGACTTCGAAACTCAGCCTTGAACATCAGATAAATATGCTCGGAAATACTTTTTTCTATTGACTGAAAGCATTCAGGAGAACCTTCCATTTGCTTAACGTTTGTCTCTAGAGTCTTGCAAACTGTGCCATTTTGGTTACACATTTGACTACGCTAATACCCTCTAACTTGGTTCCCCTGATTTGCTGCTTCAAGGCCAGGATCAGGTTGAAAACATTATAGAGTAACTTAGGGTCATATGTACGAACACTTTTTCCAATAGACACAGAATGGGTAAAAACCTTTGCTACATCTGGCTCTTATTCTGAAATTGTAAGATGAAACCAGTACCGCCCTAGGTGCTCAGCACTGGCTGTCATTTATAAGAAAAGGTTATTTCAAGAAACTCTGCACCGCCAAAATAAAAATTCATAGATATCACCATAGTCAAAGTCTCTATTCAATACCAAATTAAAATTGTAATGTAGAGAAAGTCCTAAGTTAAAGGCTTAGCCTCTGCAGACAGCAAAACCTTTAAAATATGTTCACTGCTCAGATAAGGAACACTGGTGACCTTTCAGAAACCAAGAACATTCATTTGAAGAAACAAGCTCCTGGTGAATACTCATGTGTTGAGGACATAGTCACACTTAGTTAATGTTGTGTACCATATTCTATGCCACAGCTGGATAGCATTAGTCATCCTCATGCATGGCATCTTCACACTCTACACACACACATATATGAATTACCTACTAGCGGTCGCCCGTAGGTAGTTTAGTTAGGACCATTTTTCCATAGGAAATGCATTTTTTGACTTACCTATATATTTGGCACTGTTTGACGAATCTTCATGAAATTTTCCCCAAAAAAGTGTTGCAGTGATTCCTGTTGAGCATAGAAAGTTTAGGGGTGATCCGTCAAGCAGGGGCTGGGAAAAAGTAGACTCAAAACAATTGTGCTTCTCATGTTAATTTCCATAGGATTCTTTAGACACGACTACAGGCTGAACCACTGTGCGGAATTACACCAAATTTAGCAGAGAGCTAGCTGTCGGTATGCTGGTAATTCTTTTGCTTATTTGGAGGAAATCCATTCAATAGTTATTGATAAATGTAGGGAAATTCAAATTTGTATATCTCTGGCCGCAAAGTCTTTGCAACTAAAGATGAGCTTGAGCAGGGAAATGCATAGCTCTGATTGGCTGGCAACACTTTAAACCAGGAAGTGTTGACAGCCATCTTGGGACTCGGTTCAAGCCAAGTCTCAGAAAAAAAGTAAAAATAAAATAAAAGGGGCCATGGTAGAGACACCCTGACCCTTTAGCACCGGTGATTTTTTGCAGTGAGTTTATGAGATCCACAAATTTGCCGCAAAACAATAAAAAAAAAACAAGCATGGGCTCCTATGCTTGTTTTTTTTATAGGCCTCTGGGTGGGCCAAGTCCAAGGGGAATTAAAAATGTAAGAGTTTGGGGGATGTAAAGGGCCATCAGCCAAACTCCCGCAGTCAGGTTACCGCCAGTGCAGTCCCCTTCCCGCTGGCCCTATTACGGGTTCCCGCAGGGTCATCGGGCAGAAATGGAGTTTCCACCTTCAGGCCCAGTGGGAAACAGCCCACAACATAGACGCTGGCTCATAGTTGAGCCGGTGGTAATGCTGCAGTGCGTAGGGTACACCAGCACCCGTTGCACATTTTACTATGTGCAAGGCAGACAGTGAAAAGCGGAATGGTGCATGCCATGGAGACCCCTGCACTGCCCATGCCAAGCACATGGACAGTGCAGGGGCCCCCATGGGGACCTCTGCACCCTGGTTCTGCCAGCCTTCTTATGGCGGGGCAACTGCCAAGTAAACACCGGCGGAAGGGGCAGGGTCATAATCCTGAGGGGAATGCAGCTTGCGGATTGGGACCAACAGCACCGCCAGGCAGTTGGGCGGGCAAAAAGTGGCAGAGCTTGCAGTTTGATCGTGATGCAACTGCCATGGTCATAATGCAGCTGCCGGTCCGACTGCCACCGTGGCCCTGGCAGTCTGAAGACTTGCGCCTTCGCCATGCACAGTTGTCTCATCAATAAGTTATTGCAAATGTTGCATTGAGAGTATGAAAGATGGAATAGAGCAATGATAAAATATGCAGAGTAATTAGCTGTGCATGGCGAAGGTGTAAGTTATAGTCACCTTAGGGGCCGAGTTTTAGTTACTTAAAAGAACTCTAACTATAACTGCTGAATTTCTATGGTTTTGCACGACTAAATTCAGAACTTAACTATAACGTCCCTGTAACCTTTGTTTTTTCAGTGAATATATATATATATATATATATATATACATGTATATATATATATATATATATATATATATATGTATATATATATATATATATATATACATATATATGTATATGTAGATATATATCTATGTCTAGATAGATAGATACCATGCTTCTTTCATGCACGTATGCATCTACAACTTTCTGACTGCTCCAATGCTACTTTGAAGTTATACTTTTACCCTGTCTCAGCAGTACACAGCAGTACACTAAGAGCAACACCCCAATATTTTCAAAACATCGTGCTGGCATATATATCTGCTGAACCACCCATCACCCTTATACTTCACACATGCATGCGATGGATGCTTGTAGGAAAGTACCATCTTGCCTGGCATGTTACCCCCATATTTCACTGTATATATGTTGTTTTAGTTGTATGTGTTACTGGGACCCTGCCAGCCAGGGCCCCAGTGCTCATAAGTGTGCCCTGTATGTGTTACCTGTGTTATGACTAACTGTCTCACTGAGGCTCTGCTATCCAGAACCTCAGTGTTTATGCTCTCTCATTTCTTTCCAGATTGTCACTAACAGGCTAGTGACCAATTTCACCAATTTACATTGGCATACTGGAACACCCTTATAATTCCCTAGTATATGGTACTGAGGTACCCAGGGTATTGGGGTTCCAGAAGATCCCTATGGGCTGCAGCATTTCTTGTGCCACCCATAGGGAGCTCTGACAAATTCTTACACAGGCCTGCTACTGCAGCCTGAGTGAAATAACGTCCACGTTATTTCACAGCCATTTACCACTGCACTTAAGTAACTTATAAGTCACCTATATGTCTAACCTTTACCTGGTAAAGGTTGGGTGCTAAGTTACTTAGTGTGTGGGCACCCTGGCACTAGCCAAGGTGCTCCCACATTGTTCAGGGCAAATTCCCCAGACTTTGTGAGTGCTGGGACACCATTACACGCGTGCACTACACATATGTCACAACATATGTATAGCGTCACAATGGTAACTCCGAACATGGGCATGTAACATGTCTAAGATCATGGAATTGTCACCCCAATGCCATTCTGGCATTGGGGAGACAATTCCATGATCCCCCGAGTCTCTAGCTCAGACCTGGGTACTGTCAAACTACCTTTCCCGGGGTTTCACTGCAGCTGCTGCTGCTGCCAACCCCTCAGACAGGTTTCTGCCCTCCTGGGGTCCAGCCAGGCTTGGCCCAGGAAGGCAGAACAAAGGACGTCCTCAGAGAGAGGGTGTTACACCCTCTCCCTTTGGAAAAAGGTGTCAGGGCTGGGGAGGAGTAGCCTCCCCCAGCCTCTGGAAATGCTTTGATGGGCACAGATGGTGCCCATCTCTGCATAAGCCAGTCTACACCGGTTCAGGGATCCCCCAGCCCTGCTCTGGTGCGAAACTGGACAAAGGAAAGGGGAGTGACCACTCCCCTGACCTGCACCTCCCCTGGGAGGTGCCCAGAGCTCCTCCAGTGTGCTCCAGACCTCTGCCATCTTGGAAACAGAGGTGCTGCTGGCACACTGGACTGCTCTGAGTGGCCAGTGCCAGCAGGTGACGTCAGAGACTCCTTCTGATAGGCTCCTTCAGGTGTTGCTAGCCTATACTCTCTCCTAAGTAGCCAAACCTCCTTTTCTGGCTATTTAGGGTCTCTGCTTTGGGGAATTCCTTAGATAACGAATGCAAGAGCTCATCAGAGCTCCTCTGCATCTCTCTCTTCACCCTCTGCCAAGGAATCGACCGCTGACTGCTCTGGAAGCCTGCAAAACTGCAACAAAGTAGCAAAGACGACTACTGTGACCTTGTAACGCTGATCTGGCCGCCTTCTCGACTGTTTTCCTGGTGGTGCATGCTGTGGGGGTAGTCTGCCTCCTCTCTGCACTAGAAGCTCCAAAGAAATCTCCCGTCGGTCGACGGAATCTTCCCCCTGCAACCGCAGGCACCAAAGAACTGCATCACCGGTCCTCTGGGTCTCCTCTCAGCACAACGAGCGAGGTCCCTTGAACTCAGCAACTCTGTCGAAGTGACTCCCACAGTCCAGTGACTCTTCAGTCCAAATTTGGTGGAGGTAAGTCCTTGCCTCCCCACGCTAGACTGCATTGCTGGGAACCGCGTGTTTTGCAGCTACTCCGGCTCCTGTGCACTTTTCCAGGATTTCCTTTGTGCACAGCCAAGCCTGGGTCTCTGGCACTCTAACCTGCAGTGCACGACCTCCTGAGTTGTCCTCCGGCATCGTGGGACCCTCTTTCGTGACTTCGGGTGAGCTCTGGTTCACTCCACTTTGTAGTGCCTGTTCTGGCACTTCTGCGGGTGCTGCTTGCTTCTGAGTGGGCTCTTTGTCTTGCTGGACGCCCCTTCTGTCTCCTCACCCAATTGGTGACATCCTGGTCCCTCCTGGGCCACAGCAGCATCCAAAAACCCTAACCGCAACCCTTGCAGGTAGCAAGGCTTGTTTGTTGTCTTTCTGCACGGAAATACCTCTGCACGACTCTTCACGACGTTGGACATCCATCCTCCAAAGGGGAAGTTTCTAACCCTTGTCGTTCTTGCAGAATCCACAGCTTTTACCATCCGGTGGCAGCTTCTTTGCACCCACAGCTGTCATTTCCTGGGCATCTGCCCACTCCCGACTTGATCGTGACTCTTGGACTTGGTCCCCTTGTTCCACAGGTACTCTCGTCCGGAAATCCATCGTTGTTGCATTGCTAGTGTTGGTCTTCCTTGCAGAATTCCCCTATCACAACTTCTGTGCTCTCTGGGGAACTTAGGTGCACTTTGCACCCACTTTTCAGGGTCTTGGGGTGGGCTATTTTTCTAACCCTCACTGTTTTCTTACAGTCCCAGCGACCCTCTACAAGGTCACATAGGTTTGGGGTCCATTTGTGGTTCGCATTCCACTTCTAGAGTATATGGCTTGTGTTGCCCCTATCCCTATGTGCCCCCATTGCATTCTATTGTGACTATACATTGTTTGCACTGTTTTCTATTGCTATTACTGCATATTTTGGTATTGTGTACATATATCTTGTGTATATTTGCTATCCTCATACTGAGGGTACTCACTGAGATACTTTGGCATATTGTCATAAAAATAAAGTACCTTTATTTTTAGTATATCTGTGTATTGTGTTTTCTTATGATATTGTGCATGTGACACTAGTGGTACTGTAGGAGCTTCACTCGTCTCCTAGTTCAGCCTAAGCTGCTCTGCTAAGCTACCTTTTCTATCAGCCTAAGATGCTAGACACCCCTCTACACTAATAAGGGATACCTGGTGCAAGGTGTAAGTACTCCTTGGTACCCGCTACAAGCCAGGCCAGCCTCCTACATTGGTTGTGCAGCGGTGGGATAAGTACTTGCAACTACTTACCACTTTGTCATTTTGTACTTTTCATAAGAGAAAAATATACAAAACAAGTTCAGTGTATGTACACCTAACCAAAAAGTTTTGCTTTTCTTCTCTTACTCTTTTGCTAAGTGCTGAAAAGTACCTCTAAAACTTTCAAAAAGTTCTTTAAAAGTTTAAAATGTTTTTTCTGTCCTTTAAAAAGTTCTGAAAACTTTTTCTTTCTTTTTCTGTCCCTTAAACCTTTTCTATTATGTCTGGTACAGGTCAAACTCTGGATCTGTCCAAGACTGCTTATGACCACTTTAGCTGGAAAGCAGCAAAGAGTCTCTGCTTTGAAAGAGGTTTAGGGGTAGGGAAGAATCCCTCTAGAGAACTATTAGTTAACATGCTCGTTGAACAAGATAAGACCTTAGTTGCAACTTCTGGTGAGAGATTAGCTGATGGTTCCCACTCTGATTCTGGGGCACACCCAGGGAAAGGGTTAGAAGGGGACCTTCCCAACCTGCCCCTTAGCAGGCCACCTAGCATAGCTGGTACTAATGTGACTTGTCATCACAGTAAGAGTGTCACTTCTCATCACAGTAGGAGTGTGACTTCTGTAGGCCAGGCTGTTAGAGTGCCATCTGTTAGGGACAGGGCTCCCTCTGTTCATTCACACCATTCTTCTGTGTCAAGGCATGCCCAACCCACCCTCCCTGAAGACAGAATGTTAGAAAGGGAACTCAATAGATTGAGAGTGGAAGAGTCCAGGCTGAAGCTTAAAAAGCAGCAGCTGGATCTAGACAGGGAAGCATTTGACTTAGAAAAAAAAAGACAGAGGTTGGGGTTTGGACCCCATGGTGGCAGCAGCAGTATTCCAAATAGTCATCCTGCAAAAGAGCATGATTCTAGGAATCTGCAAAAGATAGTTCCCCCTTACAAGGAGGGGGATGACATTAACAAGTGGTTTGCTGCACTTGAGAGGGCCTGTGTTGTACAGGAGGTCCCTCAAAGGCAGTGGGCTGCTATCCTATGGCTATCTTTGAGTGGAAAGGGTAGGGATAGGCTCCTTACTGTTAAAGAAAGTGATGCCAATAATTTTACAGTTCTTAAGAATGCACTCCTTGATGGTTATGGCTTAACCACTGAACAGTACAGGATCAAGTTCAGAGAAACCAAAAAGGAGTCTTCACAAGACTGGGTAGACTTTGTTGACCATTCAGTGAAGGCCTTGGAAGGGTGGTTACATGGCAGTAAAGCTTCTGACTATGAAAGCCTGTATAACTTAATCCTGAGAGAGCATATTCTTAATAATTGTGTGTCTGATTTGTTACACCAGTACCTGGTAGACTCTGATCTGACCTCTCCCCAAGAATTGGGAAAGAAGGCAGACAAATGGGTCAGAACAAGGGTGAACAGAAAAGTTCATACAGGGGGTGACAAGGATGGCAAGAAGAAGGATGATAAGTCTTCTGACAAGGGTGGGGACAAATCTAAAAATGAGTCTTCATCAGGCCCACAAAAACACTCTGGTGGGGGTGGTGGGCCCAAATCCTCTTCAAATCAAAACAAAGAAAAGAAACCATGGTGCTATTTATGTAACATAAAAGGCCATTGGACAACTGATCCCAGTTGCCCAAAGAAAAGCACCAAGCCTCCTACCACTACAACCCCTGCTGCTACACCTAGTGCCCCTAGTAATAGCAGTGGTGGTGGGAGCAAACCTACTAATAGCCAATCCAAGGGAGTAGCTGGGCTCACTTTTGGTAATTTAGTTGGGGTTGATCTTGTTAGGAAGACCACAGAGGCTGTGTTAGTCTCTGAGGGGGCCATTGATTTGGCCACCTTGGTTGCTTGTCCCCTTAACATGGATAAGTACAAGCAACTTCCCCTAATAAATGGTGTTGAGGTTCAGGCCTACAGGGACACAGGTGCCAGTGTTACCATGGTAATAGAGAAACTGGTCCACCCTGAACAACACCTACTTGGTCACCAGTACCAAGTGACTGATGCTCATAACAACACTCTTAGCCACCCCATGGCTGTTGTGTATCTCAACTGGGGGGGGGGGTTACTGGTCCAAAGAAAGTTGTGGTTGCCTCAGATTTACCTGTAGACTGTCTACTAGGGAACGATTTAGAGACATCAGCTTGGGCAGAAGTGGAGTTGGAGGCTCATGCAGCAATACTGGGCATTCCAGGGCATATTTTTGCTTTAACCAGGGCTCAAGCCAAAAAGCAAAAAGGAAAGGGTGACTTGGATCCTGGAAGAAAGGACCAAGTGCTCCCTAAAGCTATGGTTAGTAAAGATAAAACACTACCTACTATCCCTCCCTCTACAGTGGATTCAACTTCTGAGGAAGAAGAATTTCCACCCTGTGCAGCACCTACACCAGAGGAGCTGGAAGCAGACACTGCTGAGCGTTTGGGTGAAGGGGGGCCTGCCAGGGAGTAGCTGAGTGTGGCACAGCATACCTGTCCCACACTAGAGGGTCTAAGGCAGCAAGCTGCCAAACAAGCAAATGGGGATGTCAGTGACTCTCACAGAGTTTATTGGGAGGACAACCTCTTGTATACTGAAGCAAGGGATCCAAAACCTGGAGCTGCCAGGAGATTGGTGATTCCTCAGCAATACAGAGAGTTCCTCCTAACTCTAGCCCACGACATTCCCTTAGCTGGACATTTAGGGCAAATGAAAACTTGGGACAGGCTTGTCCCCTTGTTTCCTTGGCCTAGAATGTCAGAGGACACAAAGGAATTGTGTAAGTCCTGTGAAACCTGTCAAGCCAGTGGCAAGACAGGTGGCACCCCAAAGGCACCCCTTATTCCACTGCCTGTGGTTGGGGTTCCCTTTGAAAGGGTAGGGGTTGACATAGTTGCCCCCCTTGACCCTCCTACTGCTTCAGGCAATAGGTTTATCTTGGTGGTAGTGGACCATGCCACCAGATATCCTGAAGCAATTCCTCTAAGGACCACTACAGCTCCTGCAGTGGCAAAGGCCCTCCTGGGAATCTTTTCCAGTGTGGGCTTCCCAAAAGAGGTGGTATCAGACAGGGGAAGCAATTTCATGTCTGCTTACTTAAAGGCCATGTGGAAGGAATGTGGTGTTACATACAAGTTCACCACACCCTATCATCCACAAACTAATGGACTGGTTGAGAGGTTTAATAAAACTCTCAAAGGAATGATAATGGGACTCCCTGAAAAACTCCGCAGGAGATGGGATGTCCTGTTACCTTGCCTCCTTTTTGCTTACAGGGAGGTACCCCAAAAAGGAGTGGGCTTCAGCCCCTTTGAACTCCTATTTGTACACCCTGTGAGAGGTCCTCTAACACTTGTGAAGGAGGGTTGGGAACAACCTTTAAAAGCTCCCAAGCAAGACATAGTGGACTATGTACTTGGCCTAAGATCTAGGATGGCTGAATACATGAAAAAGGCCAGTAAAAACCTTCAGGCCAGCCAAGAGCTCCAAAAGCAATGGCATGACCAGAAGGCTGTTCTGATTCAGTACCCACTAGGGCAGAAAGTGTGGGTCTTGGAGCCTGTGGCCCCAAGAGCACTCCAAGACAAATGGAGTGGCCCCACATAATTGTTGAAAAAAAGGGAGAAGTCACCTACTTGGTTGACTTAGGCACTGCCAGGAGTCCCCTTAGGCGGCTCCATGTCAATCGCCTGAAACCCTACTATGACAGGGCTGATCTCACCCTGCTCATGGCAACAGATGACGGACAGGAAGAAGAGAGTGACCCTCTCCCTGATCTCTTCTCTTCCACAGAACAGGATGCTCTAGTGGAAGGTGTAGTACTGGCAGATTGTCTTACTGCTCAGCAGAAAGACCACTGCATAAATCTCCTGGGTCAATTTTCTGAACTCTTTTCTACTGTGCCAGGCACCACTTCCTGGTGTGAGCACACTATAGATACTGGAGACAGCTTGCCTGTCAAAAGTAAGATCTATAGGCAGCCTTACCATGTCAGAGACTGCATAAAACAAGAGGTTCAGAAAATGCTTGAACTGGGAGTGGTTGAGCTCTCTGAAAGTCCATGGGCCTCTCCTGTGGTACTTGTACCAAAGCCTCATTCCAAAGATGGGAAAAGGGAAATGAGATTTTATGTTGACTACAGAGGTCTCAACCAGGTAACTAAAACTGATGCTCACCCTATACCCAGGGCAGATGAGCTAATAGATACACTGGCATCTGCCAAGTATCTAAGCACCTTTGATTTGACTGCAGGGTATTGGCAGACCAAGTTATCAGAGGATGCAAAAGCAAAAACAGCATTTTCAACCATTGGAGGGCACTACCAATTCACAGTAATGCCTTTTGGATTGAAAAATGCACCTGCCACTTTTCAAAGGTTGGTGAATACAGTCCTGCAAGGGCTGGAAGCTTTTAGTGTAGCATATCTAGATGATATAGCTGTCTTTAGCTCCAGCTGGGATGATCACCTGGTCCACCTATGGAAAGTTTTGGAGGCCCTGCAAAAGGCAGGCCTCACTATCAAGGCTTCAAAGTGCCAGATAGGGCATGGGAAAGTGGTTTATCTGGGACACCTGGTAGGTGGAGAACAGATTGCACCACTTCAGGGGAAAATCCAAACTATTATAGATTGGGTTCCCCCTACAACTCAGACTCAGGTGAGAGCCTTTTTAGGCCTCACTGGGAACTACAGGAGGTTCATAAAGAACAATGGCTCCATTGCAGCCCCTCTTAATGACCTCACATCTAAGAAAATGCTTTAAAAGGTATTATGGACAGCAAACTGTCAGAAAGCTTTTGAGGAGCTGAAGCAGGCCATGTGCTCTGCACCTGTCCTGCAAAGCCCCTGTTACTCCAAAGAATTCATTGTCCAAACTGATGCATCTGAATTAGGGGTAAGGGCAGTCTTATCACAACTTAATTCTGAGGGCCAGGATCAACCTGTTGCTTTTATCAGCAGCAGATTGACCCCTAGAGAAAAGCATTGGTCTGCCATAGAGAGGGAGGCCTTTGCTGTGGTCTGGGCACTGAAGAAGTTGAGGCCATACCTGTTTGGCACTCACTTCCTTGTTCAGACAGACCACAAACCTCTACTTTGGCTAAAACAAATGAAAGGTGAAAACCCTAAATTGTTGAGGTGGTCCATATCCCTACATGGAATGGACTATACAGTGGAACATAGACCTGGGATTACCCACTCCAATGCAGATGGACTCTCCAGATATTTCCACTTAGACAATGAAGACTCATCAGGTCATGGCTAGTCTTATTGTCCTTCATTTGGGGGGAGGGGGTTGTGTAGGAAAGTACCATCTTGCCTGGCATGTTACCCCCATATTTCACTGTATATATGTTGTTTTAGTTGTATGTGTCACTGGGACCCTGCCAGCCAGGGCCCCAGTGCTCATAAGTGTGCCCTGTATGTGTTACCTGTGTTATGACTAACTGTCTCACTGAGGCTCTGCTATCCAGAACCTCAGTGGTTACGCTCTCTCATTTCTTTCCAAATTGTCACTAACAGGCTAGTGACCAATTTCACCAATTTACATTGGCATACTGGAACACCCTTATAATTCCCTAGTATATGGTACTGAGGTACCCAGGGTATTGGGGTTCCAGGAGATCCCTATGGGCTGCAGCATTTCTTGTGCCACCCATAGGGAGCTCTGACAAATTCTTACACAGGCCTGCTACTGTAGGCTGAGTGAAATAACGTCCACGTTATTTCACAGCCATTTACCACTGCACTTAAGTAACTTATAAGTCACCTATATGTCTAACCTTTACCTGGTAAAGGTTGGGTGCTAAGTTACTTAGTGTGTGGGCACCCCGGCACTAGCCAAGGTGCTCCCACATTGTTCAGGGCAAATTCCCCGGACTTTGTGAGTGCGGGGACACCATTACACGCGTGCACTATACATATGTCACAACATATGTATAGTGTCACAATGGTAACTCCAAACATGGCCATGTAACATGTCTAAGATCATGGAATTGTCAACCCAATGCCATTCTGGCATTGGGGAGACAATTCCATGATCCCCTGAGTCTCTAGCTCAGACCCGGGTACTGCCAAACTACCTTTCCCGGGGTTTCACTGCAGCTGCTGCTGCTGCCAACCCCTCAGACAGGTTTCTGCCCTCCTGGGGTCCAGCCAGGCTTGGCCCAGGAAGGCAGAACAAAGGACTTCCTCAGAGAGAGGGTGTTACACCCTCTCCCTTTGGAAAAAGGTGTCAGGGATGGGGATGAGTAGCCTCCCCCAGCCTCTGGAAATACTTTGATGGGCACAGATGGTGCCCATCTCTGCATAAGCCAGTCTACACCGGTTCAGGGATCCCCCAGCCCTGCTCTGGTGTGAAACTGGACAAAGGAAAGGGGAGTGACCACTCCCCTGACCTGCACCTCCCCTGGGAGGTGCCCAGAGCTCCTCCAGTGTGCTCCAGACCTCTGCCATCTTGGAAACAGAGGTGCTGCTGGCACACTTGACTGCTCTGAGTGGCCAGTGCCAGCAGGTGACGTCAGAGACTCCTTCTGATAGGCTCCTTCAGGTGTTGCCAGCCTATCCTCTCTCCTAAGTAGCCAAACCTCCTTTTCTGGCTATTTAGGGTCTCTGCTTTGGGGAATTCCTTAGATAACGAATGCAAGAGCTCATCAGAGTTCCTCTGCATCTCTCTCTTCACCTTCTGCCAAGGAATCGACCGCTGACTGCTCTGGAAGCCTGCAAAACTGCAACAAAGTAGCAAAGACGACTACTGCGACCTTGTAACGCTGATCTGGCCGCCTTCTCGACTGTTTTCCTGGTGGTGCATGCTGTGGGGGTAGTCTGCCTCCTCTCTGCACTAGAAGCTCCGAAGAAATTTCCCTTGGGTCGACGGAATCTTCCCCCTGCAACCGCAGGCACCAAAGAACTGCATCACTGGTCCTCTGGGTCTCTTCTCAGCACAACGAGCGAGGTCCCTTGAACTCAGCAACTCTGTCCAAGTGACTCCCACAGTCCAGTTACTCTTCAGTCCAAGTTTGGTGGAGGTAAGTCCTTGCCTCCCCACGCTAGACTGCATTGCTGGGAACCGCGTGTTTTGCAGCTGCTTCGGCTCCTGTGCACTTTTCCAGGATTTCCTTTGTGCACAGCCAAGCCTGGGTCCCCGGCACTCTAACCTGCAGTGCACGACCTCCTGAGTTGTCCTCCGGCGTCGTGGGACCCTCTTTTGTGACTTCGGGTGAGCTCCAGTTCACTCCACTTTGTAGTGCCTGTTCCGGCACATCTGCGCGTGCTGCTTGCTTCTGAGGGGGCTCTTTGTCTTGCTGGACGCCCCCCCTGTCTCCTCACGCAATTGGTGACATCCTGGTCCCTCCTGGGCCACAGCAGCATCCAAAAACCCTAACAGCAACCCTTGCAGTTAGCAAGGCTTGTTTGTGGTCTTTCTGCATGGAAATACCTCTGCACGACTCTTCACGACGTGCGACATCCATCCTCCAAAGGTGAAGTTTCTAGCCCTTGTCGTTCTTGCAGAATCCATAGCTTCTACCATCCTGTGGCAGCTTCTTTGCACCCACAGCTGGCATTTCCTGGGCATCTGCCCACTCCCGACTTGATCGTGACTCTTGGACTTGGTCCCCTTGTTCCACAGGGACTCTCGTCCGGAGATCCATTGTTGTTGCATTGCTGGTGTTGGTCTTCCTTGCAGAATTCCCCTATCACGACTTCTGTGCTCTCTGGGGAACTTAGGTGCACTTTGCACCCACTTTTCAGGGTCTTGGGGTGAGCTATTTTTCTAACCCTCACTGTTTTCTTACAGTCCCAGCGACCCTCTACAAGGTCACATAGGTTTGGGGTCCATTCGTGGTTCGCATTCCATTTCTAGAGTATATGGTTTGTGTTGCCCCTATCCCTATGTGCCCCCATTGCATTCTATTGTGACTATACATTGTTTGCACTGTTTTCTATTGCTATTACTGCATATTTTGGTATTGTGTACAAATATCTTGTGTATATTTGCTATCCTCATACTGAGGGTACTCACTGAGATACTTTGGCATATTGTCATAAAAATAAAGTACCTTTATTTTTAGTATATCTTTGTATTGTGTTTTCTTATGATATTGTGCATGTGACACTAGTGGTAATGTAGGAGCTTCACTCGTCTCCTAGTTCAGCCTAAGCTGTTCTGCTAAGCTACCTTTTCTATCAGCCTAAGCTGCTAGACACCCCTCTACACTAATAAGCGATACCTGGACCTGGTGCAAGGTGTAAGTACCCCTTGGTACCCACTACAAGCCAGGCCAGCCTCCTACAATGCTTCTTGGTGCAAGGTAACAGTGCTTCAGACGAGCCCCACTGCAGCAAAGTACTAAGGAAATGCAATAACGATAATAATAGGAATTTTAGACAGTAGCAGAAGGAAGAAAACAGCCTTGGTAGCAGAATATTGAGCCTTTACTACTCTACTGCATAATGTTTTATCAAAAATATTGATAACCAAAATATAGATGCGAGATTAGAACATATTCCTGAATATTGTTTTACTATACTTAATTACACGTCTGCGTACCATGACGATGCATATATCGACCAGCTCGATATATAGGGTCTGTACAGAATAGTAGATCTATACTTCCTGATGCTTACCTTCTCGATATTTTAGTAGTTTGTATTTTTGTTATGATAGCATAAGCACGATATTAAAAAAAAAAAAAAAACTTTATTCTGACCCACATTGCCTTCTAGAGCCACAATCAGAATTTCTTGGTCAGTGCTACTGCTCTGATTCATAAACCACCCTCAGCAGAAATGATGGGAAGAAAAGACATTCCTTTTCTGTAGGAGCAAACAACGAGAAACTGAGAGATTTCTGAGGAATAATCAGCAAGGAAAAAAAGACAAATTTCTACCCACTGTGCTCCAGTGAAGAATTTCTATCTTATATGTTGTAAAGAGTATCATCAAGGTGCCGGTTTCTATTCGTGTGCAAAGTTGGGCAACTTTACCTAGTCCAAATGGCTCAATGTTTATAAACCTGACCAATTTTTATATTTTCATGAAGATGGCAAACATTGTACAATAAATTGTCGGTGAACAATTCCACTGAACAAGATTTTGCAACAGGAAATTTGCAAAGAGAACTTGCCGGTGAAATGTAATTAGCAGGCCCTCATCAATGGTGGACCCCATCCTCTACATCTGCATGAGGAATTCCTGTGGGATAGGGGCATATGAGATGACTTTGGTGATACACGCTTTGTGAAATTTTAGAAAAATCCTGGCATATCGTATTAAAGTTGCTAACATTTGCTTTTACAAAATGCATCAAAAAAGTCTACAAAATATGTGAGTCAAAAAGAAACTGAAAGCTTCCATTTTGCTGAAAGTAAATAAACGCCATTAAGCAATTTTCTTACTAAACTTTCTGTAAATAATACCCACAACTTAGGACCAAAACACTCAGGCCCATATTTATACTTTTTGACGCAAAACTGCGCTAACGCAGTTTTGCGCCAAAAAAATTAGCGCCGGCTAACGCCATTCTGAAGCGCCATGCGGGCGCCGTATTTATTGAATGGCGTTAGCCGACCGGCGCTGCCTGGTGTGCGTGAAAAAAAACCACGTACACCAGGCAGCGCCGGCGTAGGGAAAAATGGCGTTTGGGCGTCCAAAAATGGGGCAAGTCAGGCTGAGGCAAAAAAATCATCTTAACCCGATCTGCGCCATTTTTTTTGTGCGCCCAGACGCCATTAACATGACTCCTGTCTTAGCAAAGACAGGAGTCATGCCCCCTTGCCCAATGGCCATGCCCAGGGGACTTCTGTCCCCTGGGCATGGTCATTGGGCATAGTGGCATGTAGGGGGGCACAAATCAGGCCCCCCTATGCCAATTTTTTTTTTTTTAAAAATACTTACCACAACTTACCTTTTCTTCCCTGGGATGGGTCCCTCCATCCTTGGGTGTCCTCCTGGGGTGGGCAAGGGTGGCAGGGGGTGTCCCTGGGGGCTTGGGAGGGCACCTCTGGGCTCATTCTGAGCCCACAGGTCCCTTAACGCCTGCCCTGACCCAGGCGCTAAAATCCGGCGCAAATGCGGGTTTTTTAGTCCCGCCCACTCCCGGGCGTAATTTTTGCCCGGGAGTATAAATACGACGCATATGCATCGCAGTCATTTTTTAAGCCGGGAACGCCTACCTTGCATATCATTAACGCAAGGAAGGTGTTCACGCAAAAAAATGACGCTAACTCCATGAACTTTGGCGCTAGACGCGTCTAACGCCAAAGTATAAATATGGAGTTAGTTTTGCGTCGAATTTGCGTCGAAAAAAACGACGCAAATTCGGCGCAAACGGAGTATAAATATGCCCCTCAAGGTGGCAGTCCGACCGCCGCTATCTTGACAGTTCGCCCACCAGATTACGATGCTGATGGTTGGACCGTCAGGACACTACCGCCAGGTTCATGGATCTCGATGGGTTGGCGGCGGTGCACGTTGTGGTCAAGCACAGTGATGATCACGACTTACCTCTCTGCCAGACTCTCTTATGGCGGGGTCACCACCATGAAAAGGCTGGTGATAAGGCTGGAACAGAAAGTGCGCATTCTGAGTGTGCTGCTGGAACCTACTGTGCGGGCACGCTGTCAGTGCCGGCCAGCCTGGCAAGGAAGTCATAATACGGTGGTGGGGAGGCCGCTTGCTTGGCAGCCAGCTCTCCACTACCGCATTTGCGGTCCGGCAGTTACACCACCCTGCATTGTATTTATGCTTTTAGTAATTTGTGGGACGAAAGCTGCTGCAAAAAGGGCTTTTAATGTGGAATGTTTCCACAAATGCATGGTCCTTGGTACAATTCATCCGGTTCACATTTAAGCTGCCATCTTCAAACTGATGGTAGTCTGGTGTGAATATTTCAAGTTGATGCGAGGAATTTAATTTGACTTTTAACAGGATTCATCAACCTTGGTCCCCAAAGTCTCAAATCAGTAAATAAACTTTTATCATTTGGAGCAGTGCCGCCTGGCTCCTCTTCTTTCTCATCACAATCTCTCTTTCTGGCATCACCACTATGAAATAAAAATAAATATATTTTTGCCACAACACAGCAAAGTCCAATATTTCATTGACAGGCAACTAGAGAGAGTTTGATGGGGAATGTTTGCTTTTCTCTGCTTAGTATTTCAGAAAAAAACACTGTTAGGAGGAGCTTCGCACAAATGATACATGACAAATCAAAGTGTCCGCTTTTTAGTTATTTTCCTTATTCACTTTAGTCTCTCCCCTAATGCAGCCGAGGAATGCGTTCCAGAGTGAGGGATGAGTGGCATGCTGCCAAAGAGGGAGCAGGCTGCCCCGTGTTGCATTTGTTCTGCTATTTCTAAAACAGGTTCCGAATAGTTACTTTCAAAAGTGTCAGAATATTTCTCACTGTGCGCTTTAGGGTCTTAACTCACTAGAACCTGCTTACGTGTGTGCAGGGCGCAGCAGGAACGAAGCAAGCGTTTCAGTGCCCCCAGCAAAAAACATTAGGTGGCGCCATATGCATGCTACCTTCACTCAACTTTTGGAAATGCCGGTCTGAGGTCATTGTCAGCTTTGTAGACAAGTTTAGCATTTGCTCAGCTAACCCACGAGATAACAGTAAACATTAGCACGTTCTGAGAGGTTTTAGGGCAAGATGGATTCTTACGCTGGTCTCAAAAACTGGACGTAGTTTGTTACCAGTATTTATGCGACCAATATTAAGGTTTAGGGACTGACGTATTAATTATTAGGGTTGTTCATAAAGTTCCAAATTCAGAGTAGCTGACTGAATAAGAGGGATCACTCCATCAACAGTCGGCACACTACCTTGTCTTTGACTACATTTAAATAAGTATGTTTTTAAAGCAGCCCAACTTCATTTGCATTCTTAGCAGTGGTCCCCATGACCATTGCCTAATTCCCCAGAAACCTTTTCCAAAATTCATAAGAGGGAAGCAGTCCAAAGAAGACCACTTCCTTTTGGAAATTAGTTATTACCGCAACTTGAGTTTGGTAACTTTTCAAGGGTTTACAACAGGAATTACAGTCACAAACCATTGATACATCTGATTCAGATTTGATAATAATAAGGGGCACCAAAAACGCACCTCTTCCAAATACGACCCAAAATCCCGTCCCAAACTAATTTTAAGAGTCAATTTAATTTTACTGTCTCCTATAACGGGTTGTTACAGGGCCAAAAACGTTTTCCCAGTTGGAAACGTCAAATAGGAGTGTTTGCCATTACAAACGACATAAATCTGACCCTTAGTCACAGGAATTAGCTACTTGACCACACATAACAGATAGTGCTAAATTGATGGGTGAAATCTCTATGGACCCCATTCACAAAGGTACACTTAGACCAAAAGTCTAAGTTTAGATCAAAAGTTTAAGTTTAGACCTAAAGTCTAACTTTACTAGTTGTAAAGTTATACCTTTGGTCTACGTTTAGACCAAATGTCTAGCTTCACTAGTAGTAAAGTTATACTTTTGGTCTAAGTTTAGACTTTTAAGGCCTCATTATGACCTGGCGGGCGGCGGAGGCCGCCCGCCAGGATGCCGCCCTCCATAACACCGCTCCGCGGTCAGAAGACCGCGGAGGGTATTATGAGTTTTTCCCTGGGCTGGCGGGCGGTCTTCAAAAGACCGCCCGCCAGCCCAGGGAAAAACTCCCTTCCCACGAGGATGCCGGCTCGTAATCGAGCCGGCGGAGTGGGAAGGTGCGACGGGTGCTACTGCACCCGTCGCGTATTTCACTGTCTGCGTAGCAGACAGTGAAATACTAGCAGGGCCCTCTTACGGGGGCCCCTGCAGTGCCCATGCCATTGGCATGGGCACTGCAGGGGCCCCCAGGGGCCCCACGACAATACTTACCGCCATCCTGTTCCTGGCGGGCGAGCCGCCAGGAACAGGATGGCGGTAAGGATTGTCAGAATCCCCTCGGCGGCGCAGCGAGCTGCGCCGCCTTGGAGGATTCTTAGGGGCAGTGGAAAACCGGCGGGAGACCGCCGGTTTTCTCGTTCTGACCGCGGCCAAAGCGCCGCGGTCAGAATGCCCAAGGGAGCACCGCCGGCCTGTCGGCGGTGCTCCCGCCCCCGTTGGCCCTGGCGGTTCTCTACCGCCAGGGTCATAATGAGGCCCTTAGTCTGAACTTAGACCAAAAGTATAACTTTACTACTAGTAAAGTTAGACATTTGGTCTAAACGTAGACCAAAGGTATAACTTTACCACTAGTAAAGTTATATTGTAGGTCTAAAAGGTGGACCCAAGTCACAAAGGTAAACTTAGACCAAAAGTCTAAACGTAGACCAAAAGTGGAAGGCATTGTTAAAGCAGTTGAACTCTCTTGCATCCTACTTGAAGTGAGAGACAATAGGATGGGTGAGCAGAGAGTTGCCCTATTGTGCATTCCACTCATGTCACTAGAACTTTCTTGTCTTCTGCCTGGAGCACAGTGGGAGGTGTTGATGACACAAAGGTCCACTTGGAGCAAAGCCCACTTGATCCTGTCTTTCCAGTGTCTCTGTTTCTGAAGGTGGTTGAGTGTCCCTGGGCGTACCTTTGCATCCAAAGTACTTAGGCATGCAAGGTTATGCATGAGATGGGGGGGGAGTGGTTTGGCGCCGATGGCATAGGATGTGGACTGCAGGACTCCTGGCTGAGCTCCACCATCCAGTGAGGGGTAGGGCATGTAATGCTCATCTGGTTGTGCCTGGACTGGGTGGGTCGCAACTTCTCTGAGGGTATGTATGTGTGGCAGACCTGGAGTGACTGATAGGTTGGCTGTTGAGTATTGAAGAACACGAGGTGCATTGGAACACACATTGGTGATGCGCGGTAGAGGGGCACAGCTTCACCCTGGGTTCACACTTGCTGGCGGCCTTGCAGGATCTCTGTGCAGTGTGCAGTTGGACTGAGTCATGGGCTGTGATCCTCACCTCTTAGAGACCAACAGGGGCTTCCAGACCTGCCTGCATATTGCCTTTGGCTGCAGAGGGCCTCGTACTGCCGTCTGAACACACCTATTACCTGTTGGGGTGCCCCACTTTAGAGTGAGTCACCTCAAATGAGGAGAAGGGACTATGGACTGCAGAAACAATTGGCTGATGCTGAGTGCTGGCAGAGTGTGACATCCTGTTACTGGTTGCAGGAGTAAGGCCGCTCCCTGCGGTAGCCCCTACCGAGGACATACTTGGTTCTCTCTCTGAGAGCCTGCAAAACAAGGGCAATTAATTGATAGTGACACAAGTATGCATGGAAGGACCTGTTTGCAGTCATTCATAGGAAGTTTGATCTATGCCTGCACATTTGCTGGAGGCCTTTCTGAGCCCCCTCAGTTGATCACAGACACTGAAGGACATTCAGGGCCTGTGGGCACACCAGAGACAGAAGTGCGCCACCACCAATGAGTCCCCAGATGCATTACCAACTGTGACTGGTTGGTTTTTGAGGAAAGGTGCATGGTCCTTCCCACCCGATTGTCAACACTCTGCCCCCTAGCCTCCTCCCACCCCCACCATAGTCACTGGTGAGGTGGGTGGATCCCCACTTGGTGATCAATGGTGGAGGATGATCCAAAATAGATAGACTCTGATCATACTTTGCTTTCATCCCATAGATCGATGATGTCACTCCTCGATCATGCCTGACACCTCTGATTAAATCACTTAACTGTATCACTGTCAACGCTCTGGAATTGGGTTAAGTGTGTATTGTTACTGTACTAGGACTCTGTCCTGATTATCCTGTTTCATGCTTATCAGTTAGCTCACTGATCGACCATTATGGGGGAGCTCCATTGCTTAGTATTTTAACAGTCTTGTATTGCATAACTGAGACAGCCAGATTGGGTGCTGGGGACGGTACTCCCTGTAGATTCTAAGAGAATTATTTCCAAACCACCATGTGGTGAGAGACCAACATCAGCAATTGTATATAGAGATTGAGTGGCCCCTGGAGGCTGTCACTGCGTCACACTCCCGAGGACTAAAAATTGCACCCCACGCATACCAGGCCTGGTGCGCTCTGTGTGATAATCATAAGAAGCAAGCATCTTTTATTGAATAGTGGTGCTCCTCCTATCATGCCCCCCCCCCAGCTGATTAGAGGTGGCATTGAAGAGTGACAACGGGCAAACACTTGAAGAAGAAGGAGTGGCTGACTCAGGTGCTTCATAGAAGATAGACACTGCAGCTATGGCTGCAGGGCCTGTGGCATTTGGCCCTGCGCCTGGGGGTCCCCAGTGCATCCCCCTATACATTATCCTACAGGCCACAGACACCACTAGGGAGGTGCTTGTGCTAAAGATAGACATGATAGGTACAGACATAGGAATACTAAGAGATGACCATCAGAGATTAACTTCAAGGGTAACCACCACAGAGCTTAATATTGAAGACATCACTCCCAAACTAATGTCCCTACATAAATGAATTCCAAATATGGAAAGCAAGGTACAGATGCTGGAAAATAGGGCAATAAATGAGGAAAATAGGGCCAGAAGAAACAACAGCTGAATACTAGGCCTGCCTGAACAGATAGAAGTCCTGGATGTGAACATTCTCGCCTTCCTCAATACCTGGCTCTGTGATGAGGTAGCGCCAGAGGGGCTCTCCAAAGTCTGTGCCCTTGAACAAGTGCATCATGTTCTAGCCCACTTGCAGCCACTGAGGGCACCCCCCTAGGCTAGTGGTGGCAAAGCTCTTGCGCTATAGAGACTGGGACCACATCTTGGGTCAAGCTCAAATGAAAGGTGACATCATGATAGAGAATCAGTGGATGATGATCTTTCCGGACATCACCAGAGAGGTCCAGAAACAGAATGCCTCTTTATGGAGGCCAAGAACTGCCTTAGAAAACTGGTAACCCTCTATGTTATGCTATTTCATGCTAGGCTGAGAGTGACCTATAAGGAGAAGGTGCACTTTTGCACATCACTTCTTCTGCTGTGGGAATGGATAGAATGCCTCCCCCGGGAAGGAGAATGCTTAAAAAGTGGTGACCGAGGGGCACAATGGAGATCCACAAAAAAAAAAAAAAAAATAGGAATCAAGGGCTGCCCCTTCCTCCTGGCAGGCACATCACAAACAACAAAGGGCAGTAGAAATGGTGGTGGCCATCACCGTCACTAGACCCCCCGATGGGGGAGGATGGTCCAAAATAGACTCTGATCATGCTTTGCTTTCATCCCATAGATCGATGATGTCACTCCCCAATCATGCCTGGTACCTCTGATTAAATCATTTAACTGTATCACTGTAATCGCTGTGGAATTGGGTTAACTGTGTATTGTTACTGTGCTAGAACTCTGTCCTCATTATCCTGTTTCATGCTCCTCAGTCTAATGTGGGATCAATATTATTTTTGAATACATGGATAGTGTGACGTGAAGCCGGAAGGTGCTAAAGCTGTGTGAGCATATTGGCTGCATACAATTTGAATGTTATTTGGTCATTTTGTTCTTCTTGGTTTGGGATTGGGGAGTTGGGTACATGAACTATGGTTAAGGGAGTTTGTGTTTTGGAATGCCACTATCTGTCGGAGTGTGCCCCTGTCAATTGGCCCCTGAGCCCCTATCCACAGACTATCACCACTGTTCCTGCCCCATTGGATACAGTGGCATAGCAATGTCCCTTCATGGCGTCCACTGTAGTCTACAACCTTATTAGCTGGAACGTCAGGGGCCTTAATAATGAGACCACAAGGTACAAAGTAGATTCCTATCCGAGAAGGATGGGGCACATATAGCTCTCCCACAGGAGACCCATTTCATCACCTCTGAAAGACATATTCACAAAAGATGAAGGGGCCTGGGATATGTAGCATCACACTCTGCCTTTACAGGGAGATCATGCTTTGGATTCATTCAAGAGTACTATTTCAGAAAGACACATGAGCTTATTGACCCAGATCAAAGGTATATAGTGGTGAATGGATGCCTAGCGGGCCACGACCTAACTATAGTTTGGGTTTATGCTCCTAATGTGAACCAGGGGGGATTCCTGGTAAGCCTATCTAGGGTCTTGACTCTGTACATGACATAGAATATACTACTGGGTAGGGACTTCAACTGTGTAGCAGACCCAATCCTTGACAGATCCCACCTGCCACTAGGTGACTTTCTTGTCCACATACTAGCATGGACCTTCCTGACGTGACAGCAGGGTTGGGGATTAGTGGACTCATGGAGACAACTGTACTCTGGGGTTAGAGACTATTCTTTTCTTTCCGGCATGCACAAGCTCCACATGCGCTTGATACATTCCTTTGCTCACCATGGGTACATGGGAAGATATGAGAGTTGAGTAACTGTGTTGCACAATATCAGATCACAACCTGGTCTTACTATCCCTCCAGTGGCATAGAGAATGGCTGTGCATCCCTGACTGGTGCCTCAAGGTGGAGGCGCTTGAGGATCCAGTGTTTCTCCACAAAATAGGTATGCCATACACACTTATTTTGAGGCAACTGAAGCCTCGACCACATCTGATCGAGTGGGATGTATTTAAGACAGTGATTAGGGGGCAATGTATTGCTGAGGTTGTCGGAGTCTGGTGAACACTGGTAGGTTGAAACCAATGGGAAGCCATTGCAGGAACTAGAAATGGCCAGGCCCAGGAACCCAGACTCAAAAGTGGCCACTACTAGACACCAATGAACAATTGGCAGTACATACTGAGAGGCTGCTGTGCTTCGACTACTGAGAGTATACGATATCCATGCATGCTGGAAGAAGATAAGCAAGGGAATCTTTTGACCTGGCTGGCTAGCTCCATGAGTTGGGGCTCCATGATACTGGAAATAGAATCAGAGACAGGTGACCACCTGTACACCTCAGAGGGGATAAACAGTAGGTTTGCACAATACTATAAGTTACTATGTGCCCCCCGGCCAAAGCTGCCACCTCAAATGGTTGATGATTTTCTGGGTCCTCTTGTGCTCCTGACTCTCATGCTGGAGAAGGTGGAGGCCCTAGGCAGGGCCATCATGCTTCAATAAGTACGCGTTGAGCTAAAAGCTATGGCCCAAGGCAAGATCCCTGGAACTGATGAACTCCCAGAGGAGTACTGTTCAGTGTATGCTGATGACTTGGCTCCGAAGTTAGTCACTCTCTATGTGGCAGTCTGTGCATTGGGGCACCTTCATCCCTCTACTGGGGAAGTTCTGATTGTCCCACTGCTGAATCCAGGCCACCCCCTCATGATGCTAAGGGATATCCCCTCGTCCATGTTAAACATAGACTATAAACTTCTCAGCTGTATGTTGGTCACTTGTGTTCTCCCGCTTATGACCAGACTGATACATCCTGACAAAGTGGGGTTCATACAAGGCGCTGAACTTCCATAGGCTTCTCTCAATACTGGAAACGGAGTTCCCAGACAAGCAGAGAGAGGTGGCAGTAGCAATAGATATAGGGAGAGCTTTTCACAGCCTCCTTTGGGACTATCTTTATCAGTTGATGTTGAAAATGTGCTTGGGAGGGTAGTTTGTACACTGGACCACGTTGTTCTACGCGGTGCCTACAGCTCCAGTTCAGACTGGATGCTATATATCGGAAGCCTATACTGTGGGAAGAGGCACGAGACAAGGATGTCCGCTCTCCCCATTGTTATTTGTTGTAGCGGTTGAACCACTTGCTAATGTGCATTATCTGGGGTGGCATACTGGGGACTAAACACAGGGGGCAGGTTACATGATGCTGCTTTTCATGCAGATGACATGCTCCTGTTTCTGTGAGATGTGACTGAGGACCTAATGGGAGTAATATCACTATTAGGGCATTTTGGTTGTGTCTCAGGACTCCAATTAAACTGGCAGAAACCATATTTATTTCCACTTAGCAAAGGGACACCCCCCACAAGAACTGCATGGTCTGACATGGGAAGAGTCCTGTCTGAAATATCTGGAAGTCTAGGTTTACCATTATTCAGAAGACTTACTGGAAGGTAATATAGGGTGACCAGTAGTGAATTCTGGGCCAGGATAGATTTTTAGAAAAACCTACCATTGTTTATGGCTAGGAGAATAGCGCTGGTTAAGATGGTGGTGCTCCCTTGACTATTGCTCTTTTTCAACACAGTGGCCATCATAATCCCCCACTGACCCTTTTGAGACTTTTCTGGGGATCAGGCAGGTGCTGTGTTGCGATTATCAAATTGCAATGCCCCACGGATGAGGGGGGTCTAGTGGCTTCATATTTTGAAGCAGCACAACTACAATTGTTCAATCAATGGATTTTTTCACACCTGCACCAGGGCGTAGAAGGAGCATTCCTGAATACCCCTACACTTTGTTAGATGAAACTGGACCCTAGACGTCTGCTACCAGATGTCCCCACTGACTTGCAGGTACTTAGATATTGTTGACGAGGCAACCTACATTGCAGCTGTATTAACATGCCCTTCTCATCTGACCTGCCACTGCTGGCTTTGGAACCCATGGACCCAAGATATGCACTGAGAGGACTGGCAGGATGGGCCCAATATGACGTGTCACAGGTGGGAAATATTTACAGGGATTTGGAAATTATCTTATCTCCTTTGAGGATTTCTACTTCACCTTTGGGATACCTGTAGACAACTTACTCCTCCACAGGACGGTATTGGTGACATTACAGAAACATTGGAGGGTTGGAGCGGCTGGATCCCCCCCACACCTTTTGTCAGGTGCTATGCACTGCAAATGGCTGGATATGAGTGGTGACATGCCTGTATTGTGCCCTGCAATACCACATTATTACTCCACTAGTGGGCCCAAGGGAGAAATGGGAGGAGGACATGACAGTTCCAATCACAGAAGTGGCCTGGGCAGCGATGCTGGCTGTAACTTATAAGGTATCCCAGAATGACAGATTTATATTAAGCAATTTTTACTTTTTACACAGGGCATATCTCACCCCCAGCAAGATCATCCAGTTTTTCCAAACTGCTGGGTTCATACACATGGTATGGTCTTGTCCCCCTGGTTGAATAATGGAAAGGGGTGATGGACTGTATTAATGAGATCACCCTGAGATCTATTACATTTACTCCTTTGGCCTGCTCACTATTGGGTTTGTGGATTTAGCCTTGGTCCCGGCAATAAAGAGAAATCGCAATGAATTGGAAGACCCGAAGGGGCCCCAGGTTGACTTAATGGAGAGAGGAGTTCACCAGATGGGCACGATATGAGAGTGGGACTCTATCTCGGGAGGCACACAGAGGACACAGATGGATGCATGCGGACAAGGCATGGAATCACCTGGTTGATTATCTCAAAGTGCCTGAAGCTGACTCCACTTTTTGTTCCCTGCTAACTGAAAGTGAATTGGATGTGGGACAGGACTAGATGAGACTGATAATGGTGGTTTGAAGGTGGAAGAGGTGCTTTACTCAGCAGTTTCTTGGGGGGATGGTTGTGGGAAGCAAGAGACATGTTTCTACTAACCTTGATATTATGGTGGCACATGGGATGAGTGACATTTGTTACAGGTTCTGTTTGTACTGGGGAGGGTTATCTTAGATTTTTGAGGATGTGCCTTGATGTATATATGTTCATATTAATGATACAAAATTGATGCACGAATATACTTTATATCTACTTTAGGCATCAACCTAATACTTGACATGACATCCTTTCAAGATCACAGGGACGTAATGGCTGCAGAATTATTTTCTTTAAAACCTGTGTTAACTAAGGAGAGCAACTTTGGACAGACACAGGAGGGTTTGAAACAAACGTTTATTCAACTTGAATGCCATAAAAAAACAAGAACTCTCCAGTTGGTGGGATGCCACCACTTCAGAGAGATATCTGGATTTGAAATAAGTCCTTTGTGAGCTCCAGGTAATTATTTTCCTGACTTGGATATGTATGTCTTGGGAGAATGGGAACATTCGATTTCATCATTCTCTGTTCGCATGATCAATATTCTAATCAGACATGCAGAAAGGAAAAGAGGCTAACTGTTATCACAGATTGCTGTTCTAGAACAAGAAACTAAAAACTTAAACTTGTCAAAAGCCACAGAAAAAACTATACCATTCTTTAGGAGGTATTCAATGTGCACCAACTATACATTAAAGACAAAAAAAAAAAAAAACTTAGGAGGGTTGACAATGATTACCGAAATTGTCATATTTTTAGTTTAGACCGGAAATTTGATGATGTCAAAATTAATGTCCAGGCTACAATATCCAAAGAAAATAATGAAACATGTCCACCTCAAATAGTGTGGCTGAAGTCTCTAGCATTTAGAGTGGTGGGACTGACCCACCTGAGGAGGGGGTTTCAAACGTTACCACAGCAATAGGAGGTACCTCTTCTTTTTTAGAAGAACTGGAGAGGTACAGGAAATCGACAAGACAAAATGACAACAAATCCAAAATAAATATCAGAAAACAAGGAGGGGAGGCAAGAACAGTAGAAACAAACAGAAGGGAGGAACAGGTTATAAGATCTGGTTCACACAATCAAAATATCTGAGTTGCAAGTTCCATAATATTGCCCATTCCCACTACTGCTCCAGACAACAATACTGATACTGTACAAGTGATTAATCTCCCTCCTACTCCGCTCTTCAGTGACTAAATAAATGTATTAAGCAAAAGCCTAGGGTTTTGTGCCAACTCTAGGCCAGACTATACGGAGATACACATTGATCTTTTTAAATCTGTACGGCATTTGAAATTGCAAAAATATTTAGTGGACAAACTTAGTTCTAATAATATTACTAACCCTCTTGGTGTTCAATGTAATTGAACGATCAGAGACATACAAGATATTCAAATAGTTTTGTCTCTTGATCATGGGAATTCACATCCACCAACCATGCAAGACATCTTGGCACATCTTGATATTGAAACCAATTTGGAGATAGATAGGGGACTCAACCCCAAATCTTCTTTTACTCCAAACCTCTCCCCTGAGAATCATATTGATGTTTTTACCAGGCGGTTACCACAGACTTGTATAATTTGGAGGACAAACATGACTACAATTGGAAGGGTCACAGAGACAATCTCAACACTGGTGAACGGTCGGCCTTGAAAATATTAGCTAAAAACAAGGACATTGTGATTAGGGAGGCCTACAAGGGGGGTAATGTTGTTGTTATTAATATATCAGATTATATTGCAAAAAACAACAGACAACTCTCATGTGGACAAGCATATGTACATGTTAATGGCAACCCACTTGTGGAAGTCACAAGTGTGATTGAAAAGAGACTCTCCTACTGGAGAGAGTGTTGCCTCATTTCTGACTATGAGTATAAGTTATGCACACTACTACACCACGAGCACCTTGTATATATATAATTCCAAAAGTACACAAGACAGGCACTTGTCCTCCAGGGAGACCCATTATATCTGGGGTTGGTGCACCTACTGAACACAGTTCTGAATATATAGATACGCTTTTGCAACCTTTGCTTCACAACGTATCCTCTTTTATTCAGGATACTAAGGATTTGTTATGTCAGCTAGAGGATGTGGACTGCACAGGGGACTGTAAGTTTGTTACCTTCAATGAGAACTCATTATATACATCTGTTCCGCTGGAGAAAGGTCTGAGTGCATTGGCTTCCATACCTTCTCATAGGGATACAACCTTATACGAACATACTAATAGGTTACTAGATCTTACTAGACTTGTCTTGGACAATAACGTTTTTTTAAAATGATGGTAACTGGTACAGACAAGCGCACGGTGTCTCTATGGGGGCACCATTTTTCCCTCCTTATGCCAATCTGTATATGGGACACTTTGAGAAATATCATTTATGGTCAGACTGTCCACCAACAAATTTCCAGCACATTTTGTATTGGGGAAGATGGATAGATTGGATATCAGTTATTTGGACTCGTACACATAGGGCCAAACTGAATTCTTGGATGTTATTCTGTATACAACAGACAACAAAATACGCTCTAGAATGTACAGGAAACCCACTGCATGTAACTTTATTTTACATGCACATAGTGCACATCCAAGTGCACAAATCAATTCCATCTCCTATGGGGAAATTACCAAAATTAGATAAAACTTTAGCAATGATACAATATTTTTCCAGGAACTGGACTTATTGGAACAACACTTCCGGAACAGGGGTTATTCGGAACAGGTGATTTCCCTTCCTAGAAAGAGTATTACATTCTTGAGCAGAAGCCTCTCTCAACACATAAAAAATGCACCAGGAGAAATGATGTACGGTTGTCTGTGATTATTAGATTTAGTCCAGCAAGCTCTGCAGTGTACAGTATTCTTAAACATCATTGGCATCTGCTGTTATTAGATACTAATCTTGGCAAGATACATAAGAAGGGACCTTCTATCATTCACAGCAGTGGAATTAATTTGAGAGAAAGACTTTGTCCCAGTTACATTACACCCACTATACATGATAATCCAAGGATGTGGTTGCCCATCGGGCTGACAGGGTTGCATAAATGTGGGGGATGTGTAACTTGCCAGCTCACACTCTATAGAACTTTGAATTTTTCATATAAAACAAATGAGGTCTACCATGTAAAACAATTGCAATCCTAAGTTTATATATTATTATATTATATTGCATATGTGGCAAAATATACCTAGGTAGCACTATTCAATCTCTTAAGGAACGGGTCCAGGAAGACGTAAGAGCTATTAGGAACAACAACATTAATTAGCCGATAACTGTACATTACAACTCTGTGCACAGGGACTTAGTGGTTTTGAACATTGAGTTTCATGCCATTACTCAGATCCTGAGCCATCCAAGAGCTGGAGACAGAAATAAGGCACTTAGAAGATGCGAAGCCAGATGGATCATTAAACTGTGGGCTGTTGACAAGGGACTTAATACGGATAAAGAGTTACATGCATTTTTAGATTAATAGCTCATCTATGACCTATCACATACAGTTTTCTCACATTGATGGGTCATATAGGACCTCTGTATAATGATTAATGTTTTACTATTTATCAAAAATATTTCTGATGCTATTGGTTTTCTCTTGTCATGTAATATCATATGGTAATCCTGTCCCTCTGTGGTCCTAATATGCACCATACTGTCTAGTTTTATGTTTCTACTGTTACATCTAATGTATGAAATATTTCTTGTATACATTTGAGTGCTCTGTTGTTTTTACATTTTCCTTTATGGTCTGCACACTGTGTGGATTACTTGACATAGGCTACAGGGGAACCTTCTATGTTGTGCCCCATCTATGCAATAATCTATCCACTAGTTTTGTTTTCTGTCAATTCTTATTGTGTCTCATTGGTCTTACATTGTGGTATTGGATATTTATCATCTTACGCACACAGGGCTTTTCATATGTGGTGTAGGGGATGTCATCATTTGACTTTAGGAACATTTTTCTGCCTAGATATGTGGCATATGCAATCCTTTGTCGAGGTGTCTAAGTTGAGTTGTGTTGGTACTTCCAGGTATACTAAATGTTTTTTTTGCATTGTTTTGTTTGCCAATAACAAGTGTTGTAATGTCAGTACTTGTTTCTAAGATCCTGTTTTTAATCTTACGGATATGGACACTAGGATGCAGCAGTCATATAATTTTTGAAGTCCTGAGATCATATGTTTCATAGTCCCTTTGTGTCATTGATCCATGAAATAATGAGGTGCAGTTTTCCCGGATTATTTATATTTCACTTACCAATATAGCTGCCACAGTTCTTGACTTGTGTCAGGGCACTGGATAGTGTGGTCCCTTTCTGGCTTCGTTGGCATAAGCTTACTTATCTACGTTTGACAGGCGCTAACATCAGATCAGTTTCTGACGACATGGCCACATTGTTTTACGGTCTACCTTAAGGTGATTATGTAGAATATATTGGATATTTGTTTCTGGAACTTATAGAGTGTCAAGCATCGTATGGGGAGCAATATAGGTGCAGTGTACATCATATGCCTATGTACTCTGGACATTCTGGGGGTCGCCGCCAGGGCCACCGACCACGGGAGCACCGCCAACAGGCTGGCGGTGCTCCCACGAGCATTCTGACCGCGGCGGTTCAGCCGCGGTCAGAAGCGGAAAGTCGGCGGTCTCCCGCCGACTTTCCGCTGCTCGGGGGAATCCTCCATGGCGGCGGAGCGCGCTCCGCCGCCATGGGGATTCAGACACCCCCTACCGCCATCCTGTTCATGGCGGGAAACCCGCCATGCACAGGATGGCGGTAGGGGGTGCTGTGGGGCCCCTGGGGGCCCCTGCAGTGCCCATGCCAATGGCATGGGCACTGCAGGGGCCCCCGTAAGAGGGCCCCGCAAAGTATTTCAGTGTCTGCCTTGCAGACACTGAAATACGCGACGGGTGCAACTGCACCCGTCGCACCCCTGCAACTACGCCGGCTCAATTCTGAGCCGGCGTCCTCGTTGCAGGGGCATTTCCTCTGGGCCGGCGGGCGCTCTTTTGGAGAGCGCCCGCCGGCCCAGAGGAAATGTCTGAATGGCCGCCGCGGTCTTCTGACCGCGGTGCGGTCATTTGGCGGCTCCCTCCAGGCGGGTGGCTCCCGCCGCCCGCCGGGCTCAGAATGAGCCCCTCTATGCCTATACATGTCTTACGTTTAATATATCTTCCGTTTTTCTTGATAATGGTGTGCACTCATGGGTTCGTCGATCATGTTTTTGGCACATGTCAGTCATTGCTTTAACAATGTTTGAGTTCTCTAGCAAGTGGTTATGTTGAATATACTATACAGTAGAGACTATGGGGGTCATTCTGACTCCCGCCGGCGGCGGTAACCGCACGCCTGGCGGGAGCCGCCGAATGACCGCACTGCGGTCAAATGACCGCGGCGGTCATTCTGAGTTTCCCGCTGGGCTGGCGGGCGACCGCCAGAAGGCCGCCCGCCCAGCGGGAAACCCCCTTCCACGAGGATGCCGGCTCCGAATGGAGCCGGCGGAGTGGAAAGGGTGCGACGGGTACAGTTGCACCCGTCGCGATTTTCAGTGTCTGCTATGCAGACACTGAAAATCTTTATGGGGCCCTGTTAGGGGGCCCCTGCAGTGCCCATGCCATTGGCATGGGCACTGCAGGGGCCCCCAGGGGCCCCACGACACCCGTTCCCGCCAGCAAGGTTCTGGCGGTCAAAACCGCCAGAACCAGGCTGGCGGGAAGGGGGTCGGAATCCCCATGGCGGCACTGCCTGCAGCGCCGCCATGGAGGATTCCTCAGGCCAGGGGAAAACCGGCGGGAAACCGCCGGTTTCCCTTTTCTGACCGCGGCGGTCAGAATTGGCCTGGATGCACCGCCAGCCTGTATCCACGGTCCCCGGCCCTGGCGGTCTATGACCGCCAGGGTCGGAATGACCCCCTATGTATTAATCAGCTGTTTTTATTGACAGGAGCAGGACATATCATGGTCCTATACAACATTTTCACTCACTACATTTTGGCCATGGTTTTCTGATCAAATAAGCCTCCTTGACATTTAAAGAGCGAAGATTGTTTACTCTTCCCTAAGACGTAGTCTTCTTGATTTTGATTTGCATTTCCAGGTATTTATGCATGAGTTTTTATTTTTATTTTTTAGTTTTCAACTTCAAAATGTTTGACTTGGTCCCATACGTTTCTCTTGGTCTTATTGTATGTGACGTAAGTTGGACATTTGAGTCTGTCATATGGCTAAAGTCACTATGTTTCATTATAATTCGCCTATAAGTGGATGACTTGTACCATTAATTGGCCACATCTTATGACGTTACTTTATGGTAGATTCAGACTATGGCCCTCATTATGCACCAGCGGTAAATTCCGTTTACAGCCACGCTGACAGCTGCCAACTTACCGCTGCGGTGGTGAATATCCATTCACCATATTATGACACACACACACTAATCCAACAGAATTCAGTCACATACACAACTCCACTAGACCAAAGGTCAGTGATAAACTGGCGGTCTCAAAACCCACACCATTACGCCAACAGAGCAACGCCCATCACATTATGACCCATGAATCACCATGGTGGACATTCAACAGCGGAAAACCGTTGGCGGTACATACTGCCGCGCTCACAATGGACACCTACAGACAAAACAACACCACATTGAAAAATTCAAACAACACACACCAGACAACCATACACACACCACATCCACACCACTATAAAACATACACCCACAGTACCCACAATCCTTTATGAATATAAATCATTGGCACAACAGTGACACCAAGACCACTGCGACAACTAGACCCACACACCACTCACACCCAAACACCCCTCACATACTCCGCATCACACACCACAACATATTACCCAACTCACCGTCACCAACACACATCATATAACACCCGTGGCACCGGCACCACCGTTTCACTGAGGAGGAGTTAAGGGTCATGGTGGAGGAAATTGTCAGGGTAGAGCCACAGCTATTTGGAGCACAGGTGCAACAGATATCAAGAGCAAGGAAGAAAGAGCTATGGCGTAGAATCATGGACAGGGTCAGCTCCGTGGGACATCACCCCAGAACCAGGGACGACATCAGGAAGAGGTGGGACGACCTACAGGGGAAGGTACATTCAATTGCAGCAAGGCACCAGCTCGCTGTATAGAGGACTGGCGGTGGACCCCCACCTCCTCCACCACAACTCATAGCATGGGAGGAGCAATTCTTGCAATAGTGCATCCTGAGGGCCTGGCCGGAGTTGGAGGAGGACTGGACTCTGGTAAGTCAACTTTCAACAATTTTCACACCCCATACCTGCATGCCATCACACACCAGCACCCTGTCCCCATCACTCCACTCCATCCCACACACTCCACCATCACATAACACTAATCCCAATGCCAAGTCCTGCATGCTGTACCAATGCCCTTCACAGCTCTCCATGGACACTCATCACTAAAGCATGCACAGCATAGGGAAACTAACAATCCCACCATACACCAACATACACAAGTAAAAGCTGGCAGGGCAACAACAACCATAGAGGGGAAGCCAGGGATGTACAAATGTCATACACATGAAGCATAATACATAATTTACATCCCCATAGGTACCCCAGCCAATGTCACTGGAGAGGAGGTGCCATCACTATCCAGTCCCCGAACAGAAGAGGCCCACAGTGATGACAGCAACTCTGGACTTCAGGATCTGGATGATCTACTTGGCCCATCAGGGTCCACTGGACAGTCAGTTACCCAAGCCCAGTCACAGACCACCACAGAGCCTCCCTCATCAGGAACCGACACCACAGCACCCACCCAGTGTCCCCAAACCTCTGTCCCCAGAACACGTCAATCAACAGTGTGCTCACCTGGGAGTCCAGGCCACACCTCGCCCCCAGGACACTCAGGAACCTGGAATCAGTGGCAGTGGGCACACCATTCAGGGGACAGAAGCACAGACCAACAGGGACACTGGGAGGACTGCTGTGTGCCAGGGGGAGGACAGGACCAGGGAACCAACTCTCCAGGAGGCACTCTCTGAGATCCTGGGAGCCTACCAACATTCCCAGGACATGATGGGCCAGATCCTAGACAACGTGCAGGAGAACAGGCGGCTGTAGGGAGACAGTATCAGGGGATCAGGGAGGACATGCAGCCCATCAACAACACCCTGATCTCCATAGCAGGGGTGCTGGCAGACATGGCCACATTATGAGGGAGGCAGTGTTACACCAGCTGGCCCCTGCCACTAGCCAGTCATCTGAGCAGTCCTCCACTTCCGCTGCCGCTTGTGGCCAGGAGGCCCCGCCACAGGACCAACAGGCCACCAGCACCCCTCCCTCTGCAGAAGGTGAACCACCCCATAAACTCTACCTGCGAACCAGACAGAAGCGGGAGACACTTGCCAAGACCACCGCCAGGAAATGAGACTCTCCTGATTGTCCCCCTTGTGTCCCACTTAGTCACCTTGTCCACCTTGAACTGCCATTGCTCCCCTTCTTATGTCCCCAAGGACAATGCACCTGTGCTACAAACAGACTGGAACAATACCCTGGACTTTCCCCCATCATCAGCCCATTCCATTGCACTTTCCCCTCTATATATTAGCACTACAATAAACACCCTTGGATAAAAATCGACTTTGAGTATTTCATGTATTTCAAATATGTGTTGATTGAAACAGCTACAACCATTGCAAATGAACTGTACATAGAATGAGCATAGAATGAATTAGCTGTAGCTGGCTGTTGTGATCACACAAGGAGAATTTGTCAAATAACCAACATCTGAAAAAGGAATATCCAGAGGTAACAGTAAGTGGGCAAATAAGTGGGAAATGCCAGCATGCCAATGCCACACAGAATACAACTAAAGTCATAGATATGTAAAGATGCACTGTCTCACCTGTGTTTCATTGGAAGTACTGACCTTTGTGGGTGAGTAGCACAGGGATCCACCTGTTAGATGGAGGCACCGGAACCTGGCCTTCAGGAGGCCAAAGGTCCTTTCAATTATCCTTCTGGTTCACCCATGTGCCTCATTATAATGCTCTTCTGCCCTTGTCCTGGCATTCCTCACAGGCGTCAGCCGCCATGATAGGTTTGGGTAACCGGAGTCACCTGCAAATATTGAGGGACAACATTTAGCCACACACTATGCTATATGGCCAACGCCATAGGCATACACCAACATATACTAGGTGGGAACCAGGGCTCACCTATTAGCCACACCCTGTGCCTCTGTAGTTGGGCCATCACATTTGGGATGCTGCTATTCCTCAGGACAAAGGCATCATGCCCGACCCAGGATACTTAGCATTGATGTGGGAGATGTACTGGTCCACCAAGCACACCATCTGCACATTCATGGAGTGGAAACTCTTACAATTCCTGAACACCTGTTCATTCTGGCAGGAGGGGGGACAAATGCTATATGTTTTCAGTCAATTGCACCAATTATATTGGGGATATGTCCCATTACATAGAATACAGCCTTTACAGTAACCAAATCCTCAACCTGGGGGAATGCAATTTAGCTGCACATGTGTTTTATCAGGGCAGACAACACTCTTGTTAGCACATTTGAGAACATTGGCTGTGACATTCCTCCTACCAAGCCCAATGTCACTTGGAAAGAACTAGTTGCCAGGAAATGGAGAACTGATAACACTTGCACAAGAGGGGGGAATCCCAGTGGGGTGACAGATAGCATATATCAGGTCAGGCTCCAATTGGGCACACAGCTCTATGACTGTGGCCCTGTCCAGTTTATAGGTGAGTATTATGTGTCTGTCCTCCAGTTTAGAAAAGTCCATCAGGTGGTCTGTACATGGGGGTATGTCTCCATCTCCTATTTATCTGCAGTGGTAGACATCTAAGGGACAAAAGAGTGAGGAGTTTGTCACAAACTGAACAATGGAGCCACAACAGCAGTCCACAATGTGCAAGCATGTAATGGGACAGTGTAATTTGTGAAGTATGTGCCTATTTATCCTGTGACACAACATTAATCCATAGGCCTTTTCACCCCCCCTGAAATGGCGTCTGCCTGTCCTGTGTGTAGGGACAGGTGGAAGTAAGGTAATGCCGCTGAATTTGTGCGCCGTGGCGGTCGTGACCCACCGTGCAAATCCTCATTGGTTATAAATGGGCCCTATGGAGTACAGTGGCCAATGGTGATCCACGCTAGTGGTGACGGTATGCCATTTTCTATCAGATTCCTCACTTGTTTCCTGACCTTCCATAGGAGAGGACCTACACTGCATGTGCTGCTAAGACCTGTGTCTGGAACATACCATGGCCCGAGTGACCAGGGAAAGGGCCCCAGCCTTCATTTCTGGGGAGTTGGAGCGACTGGTGGATGGGGTCCTACCCCAGTACAGACTGCTGTATGGGCCTCCAGACCAACAGGTGAGTACACTGTGGGCACGATGCCTGTGGCATGAATGCATGGAGTTGTGTGTGCAAAGGCGTAGTGTAAGGGGGGTGGGTGGATGTCCTCTTGGTGGTGTACATATTGTGTGTGTGCTGGGCTATGTGTGTGCCAATGATGATGGAAACAGGTATGGTAGGCCATTTGTGTTACTGGCTGGACTGTTTGTCTAATGGTGTTCTCCTGTCTGTATTGCCCCTGCAGGTCAGCTCCCATCAAAAGAAGGGAATATGGCGTGCCATCGCTAAGGACGTGCGGACCCTGGGGGTCTATGGCAGGCAGAGCACCCACTTTCGGAAACAGTGGGAGGACCTGAGATGCTGGGCACAGAAGACTGTGGAGGCCCAGCTGGGGATGGCCTCCCAATGCGGAAGGGGTGCCCATTGGAACCTGACCCCCCTGATGGCCCGCATACTGGAAGTGGCCTACCCAGAGCTGGATGGGCGCTTGAGGGCATCCCAGCAGCCACAAGGGGATGTGTAAAGTGGATATCATTGAAACTCACGCCTGGAGGGGTGGTAACCTGGTGGTGTTTGTGTGTCAGTGGTTGCCCCTAGGCCAGGCCAGATAAAGCAGTGTAGGTCCTCTGATTGTGAAATATTGCTTACCCAGCTTGTTAGTATTCACTACTGGTCAGGGCTGCTTGGGTCCCAGGTGTGCTGCAGGTGGAGGTGTCTACCCCTCCTCATTCCTTGTTGAGTAACCATTTCACTGGTAGTGCCATGCATAGTGCGTAAGCCTGTTCCCGGTGTGTGAAGGTGCTGTTTATGCCAACGGTGGTGTTGGTGCAGTCATGGACCCAGTGTCTCCTTTGTCTCTCTCCCCGCTTTCTTGTTTTGTCATCCTGTCCTTATGTGCATTAGCATCATCTGGTTGAGGAGCAGAGGCACTGGTGACAGAGGGAGCTGCTTCCCACAGGACCCTGCAGGCAGAGTCCACCGACGTTGAGGGCACCAGTGGGACGGAGGGCGAGGGGAGCACCATGGCGGAGACTGGAGGGGACAATACAGGCTCAGATACCTCCTCCGATGGGAGCTCCCTGGTGGTGGTGGACACCTCTGTGGCCACCGCATCTGCAGGTACAGCCACCACCCCTGTACCAGCACCGCCCTCCCAGTAGCCCCTCAGCAAGTTGCCCATGTCTGCTCACCCAGGAGGGTGGGCATCTCCTTCACCCCAGGCACCTCAGGTCCTGCCCCAGTGAGCCCTGCTGCCCTGAGTGAGGAGGCTGTTGACCTCCTGAGATCCATCTCTGTATGGCAAACAACCATTGTGAATGCCATCCAGGGGTTAGCAGCCCAGATGCAGCAATGTAATGCATTTCTGGAGGGCATTCACGGTGGTTTGGCGGCCCAACAGAGATCGATTCAGGCTCTGGCCTCCTCTCTGTTGGCAGCCATTGTCCCAGTTTCAACCGTCCCCCTCCAACTTCCACTTCCCAGTCCCATTCTCCTCAACCCCAACCCATCCCAAGCACACAGGCAGACGAGCATGCACACAAGACAACACCTAAGAGTGTTACAGGCAAACTCAAGTACCACACTTCATCCCACAGGCACTCACACAAACAACATTCATTTGCAGACACAATAACATCCACTATCTCCACTGTCTGCCCCTCCTCCTCCTTCACCTCCCACCCAGTTACATCCACATTCACACCTGCATGCACTACATCAATATCCACTGCCAGCATCATCACCACACCAAGCAGAACACACACCTCACTAGCAGACACCTCCACAACATCCATGCCCACGTCCCATGTGTCCTCTCCCACCGTGTCTGTCCCCCCTCCTAAAGTACACAAACGCAAGCACTCAGACACCCAACAGCCATCCACCTCACAACAGCAGACAGCCCATGCACCTGCACCCAAATCCAGCAGACAAACACTTCCAACAACCACTCCCTCATTCTCCACTCCCATTACTCCTCCCTCTTCCCGCCCAAACGTCCCAAAAAAGCTTTTTCTTTCCTATATTGACCTCTTCCCTACCCCTCCCCCCCTCCGTCCTGCACGTATGGGCAGGGTAGCAAGCACCCAGCTAAGCACCTCAGCCAAACATTCCACAGGCCCAGTGGTAGCACCACCTACTCGTGGTGGAAAGGATTCCAAGCCAACAATACTGAAGGGGAAGGAGCCTGCAGCAACTGCAAAAAAAGGGAAGGAGCCTGCAGCAGCTGCAAAAGAGGGGAAGGAGCCTGCACCAGCTGCACAAAATGGGAAGGAGCCTGCACCAGCTGGAAAGAAAGGGAAGGAGCATGCACCAGCAGCAGAGAAGGGGAAGTAGCCTGCACCAGCAGGCAGAGGGGGAAGAGCCCATCCACAAGTGCCAGGAAGGGTAAGGGACCCCCAACCCATGAACAGGTGGACAGGAGGCAATCTATGCCAGCGAAAGCTGACAGCCATAAACCGCCAAGACCAGCAGCTGTCACAGAGCCTCCACCGCCAACCGTGATTGTGCAGCCATCGGAGGGTGAAGGGGCTGAGCAGGAGCCTTCCACAACCACCACCACAGTGCAGCCATCGGGGGGTGCAGGGGCTGAGCAGGAGCCTCCTACAACCACCACCACAGGGCAGGCATTGGAGGGTGCAGGGGCTGAGCAGGAGCCTCCCACAACCACCACCACAGTGCAGCCATCACTGCCGGCAGACGCCATATAGTCCAGCCTACAATGGCTGCTGTGCGGCTTGCCTCCTCCAGAACCAGTGGGCAACTCACCCACCTGAGAAACTGTGGCCTTGCATTCCCCAGGACAAAGCACAGGGCATGTTGCCCCCCCTAGAACCAGTGGGGAAGTCACCCACTTTAGAGACTGTGGCCTTGCATTCCCCAGGACAAAGCACAGGGCATGTTGCCCCCCCCCAGAACCAGTGGGGAAGTCACCCACCTGAGAGACTGTGGCCTTGCACTCCCAAGGACCAAGCACAGGGCATGTTGCCCCCTCCAGAACCAGTGGGCAAGTCACCCACCTGAAAGACTGTGGCCATGCACTCCCTAGGACATAATAATGGGCATGTTGCCCCCTCCAGATCCAGTGGGCAAGTCACCCAGTCGAGAGACTGTGGCCTTGCACTCCCCAGGACAAAGCAATGGGCATGTTGCCCCCTCCAGAACCAGTGGGCTTTTTTCCACATCCGGCTGAGGTGCCCCCCCTCCGGAGGTGCCTGCCTATTCGCCAGCTGATGCCCCTGCAGTGTTCTCTCTGGATTGGGGCAGGATTCGAGTGGGGCCTTGGACTTTGCCCTGTGGTCATGTGGACCCTGTGAACTATGGACTGGGCAGTGTCCCTTTTTTATACTTGTACAGATCTGTTTAGATCGGATTGTTGAATTTATTGTTGGACTGATTGCAATCATTTTCTTAAATTCCTGTTGCCTTGGCATTATTCTGCAGATTTTCGTGGTCAAATTGCTTTTGTAATGCATGTGGTTGTGTGTATGGTGTGTGTGAGGATGGTGTGTGTTGTGCGTGATCTTGCGATAAAGAAGAATTCTCCTTTTAAGAAAGACTGGATCGGTACCTTTGTGACTCCAATTGTGTATCTACAGTACTTAATTGGACTAATACCGAGAGCTGTGGTTCTACGTTGGTGTCTTGCTTATCATTTTGTATTAACACTGAGTCTGTTTGCTATTGTCTAATGGGTCAGGTGGATATATCGGATGTCTCACTAACTTACACCGGAGATGATGTTTTTACTGTTGAAAACCTCAATAAAATGTGTTTTTTTAAGAAGAAAATGTTAGGCATGAGGTACAATGGCATTAAAAATGCATATAAACCTGTACTGGGCGTAGGATGTATATAAATAGAGTACACTAATACATATGGGTCCTAATTCTGACCCTGGCGGTGTCTCACCGCCAGGGCAGAGGGCAGAGGAAGCACCGCCAACAGGCTGGCGGTGCTTCCGGGGCATTCTGACCGCGGCGGTAAAGCCGCGGTCAGAAAAGGGGAACCGGCGGTTTCCCGTCGGTTTTCCCCTGCCCCAGGGAATCCTCCATGGCGGCGCTGCATGCAGCGCCGCCATGGGGATTCCGACCCCCTTCCCGCCAGCCTGGTTCTGGCGGTTTTCACCGCCAGAACCAGGCTGGCGGGAACGGGTGTCGTGGGGCCCCTGGGGGCCACTGGCATGGGCACTGGATGGGCCCCCTAACAGGGCCCCAACAAGATTTTCAGTGTCTGCATAGCAGACACTGAAAATCGCGACGGGTGCATCTACACCCGTCGGAATGACACCCATGATGTCTTCACTTCTACGTAAGAAGCAGTTGTGGTCTATAAAACCTGCAGTTGGGTATGGAATGGTTTTATCTGTGCATACATGCTCACCTGTAGTCATAGAACTGACTGCTCTGGGCAAATGTCTTGGCAAATGAGGAGGCGCCGAGCATTGTGTGCCTACATCTTATTATATAGGACTTTGTGAAGTGTTGTAGCTGTAACATAAAAACTGTACCTGGGCATAGGATTGCAGGACTGAAACGTATGAGGTTGCACCTGGGAATGTGAAGCTATATGCGTTTTTTCTATGATTGTAGTTGGGAATGCATATAGCAATGGAAATGCTGAACCAATTAGCTTTTTCAAGACTTGTTTAGTATACTGTAGAAGCAATCCTGATTGGAAGCTATGATCATAATGCTAGATGGTCTTTTCCTTCAGCAATATCTTCACAGGAAGAGAATCGGTTGGTTTAACAGTTTTTCCAATTTGTATTTAGAAAAATCAAACACATTCATACTAAACATGGAGATGTGTTATATATACTTTGCACAAATAAAAATAGGGGACAAAGGGCCAGATGCATCAAAGCTTTTTGCATTCGCAAACGGTGCGAATGCCCGTTTGCGAATGCAAAAAGCTATTTCAGAATGTATCAAAGGCATTCTGAATGCAATTTTAAGGAATCGCTAAAATAGCGATTCTGTAAAATTGCGACCCTGTTTAGAGAGTTGCAAATTGCAACTCTCTAAATAAGAAATTGCAAATAAGGAATCCTTATTACCGATTTCTAAAGCGCGTGTATGAAGCAATTCCTTAATGCGAATTGGGCGGTAACCATGTGCAATTTTTTTTAATGCATTTCAAATGCATTTTAAAAATTTACATGTAAAGCACACATGCCCTTTTGGCATGTGTGCACCTTACATGTTGTTAAAAAATGTTTTGGGGTGCAGCAGAGGGGGTCTCAGGTCCCCAGCACCCTGGACTTTGCATTTCCCAAAATTGCGAATTCCAGTTAGGAATTCGCAATTTGGGACATGCAAAATATTCACAAATATGGGCCGACAGGCCCATAGATGCGAATGGGGGCTGTATCGCAATTTGCGATTCGGTAATATCGTTAGCGATTTTTAAGAAATCGCTATTACCGAATCACAAATATGATACATTGCATTTTGCGAATCAGAAATAGCGATTTCTTAAAAATCGCTATTTCCGTTTCGCAAAAGGCCTTTTCCATACATCTGGCCCAAAATGATTAGTGTACTACTAGCCTGTCAACAACCCCTTTCATTCTAAGGCAAGCTATTGCTGTTCCACTTCTGAACAAGTCACTAGTTGGCCTTGAAGAACTGAAATATTTCCAACGTATTTCTGTTCTACTTCTTCAGGGGAATAGTTCTGAAATCAGCTCTCCTCATTTCTTACATCTTCTCCCGTCTTAGAACCAGTTCAAACTGTTTTTTGCCCAATTCATGACACCAAACCAAATGTGTGTCCTGATAGCACTTGCCAAAGTCTTCCTGGTCATGGACCAGGACTGTGACGGTTTGGTACAGTAATATTGTAAAAAAATATCTTATACTAAATATTGTTTACAAAAATATATCCCCACTGGAGTTAACAATACATCATTCGCACCCAATGCGACACTTAGGGCCATATGTACGAACACATTTTCCCATTGACACAGAATAGGAAAAACTCTTTGATAATCCATCCACCGAGTTCTAAAACAGGCCCTATGTTTGTAAACGATATTTATAACATAATATTTCTGTCAAGCACTATTTTTGCTAACAATGTTCTGATGGCTGGGCCACCGCCCTGTTAACCATCCATGACTGAACTCCAGGCTTCAAAAATGTGCATCGAATGCTTGGCCCTTGACTGGTTCATGTTCTTTCTGCCTAGCAGGGTAGAGGCGTTCTTCCTCCTAAATTCTATACGATTGACCTTGGAATGTAGTGTTGCACATTGTTCGTCACACATTACCTTTTTATTTCTTACAGCACATTTGACCCCCGACTTGGGACATTTAGGTGTATGTTTTACACATTGGCCGATGACTCCTAATTACTTGTCAAACTGGATGGTCCTGACGCTAATTCCAATTCAAGCTTTTAATCCTGCATGCTTGTTGTTGCTAAATGGATGGTGGATGACATGTTACAACCGAACTCTGATTAAACAGAAATCCATATAATTAAATAAATAAAGATACTGAACTGAAGCACTGCTATGCGACCTGGTAGAATCTGTCTATTTCTGCTGTCTACAAACTATGGCCCATATTTATACTTGTTTGCACCAAATTAGCCTCATTTTTTTTAAGCTAATTCAGCGCAAACCTAACTCCATATTTATACTTTGGCACTAGAGACGTCTACCACCAAAGTTATGGAGTTAACGTCATTTTCTGGATGTGAAAACCTGCCTTGCGTCAATGAGATGCAAGGTAGGTGTTCCCGTCCAGTAAAAATCATGTTATGGCTCTTGTGCAATATTTATCCCCCCCCTGCTAAAACCTACCACAGGGGCCTTAAAAAATGGCGGTAAGCTTGCTTAGCACCATTATTTAATGCCTGGGTCAGGGCAGGTGTTAGGGGACTTGTTGCCCTCTTTCCATGGTCAGAGACCACAGAAAGATCCCAGAGGTGCCCTTTCCTGGCCCCAGGGACACCCTCATCCACCCCCAACCACACCATGAAGACAACTAAGGATGGGGGGGCAATCCCAGGTAGGTAGAGGTGAGTATTTTTTTTTTAAAGTGCTATGGGGTGGTCTAACTTGAGCCTCCCTACATGGCACTGGGCCCAATGGCCATGCCCAAGGGAATAGGTCCCTTTGGCATGGCCATTGGGCTGGGGGGCATGACTCCTGTCTTAAATGAGACAGGAGTCATGCCCACGGGGCTCTAACATCAGAAAATGTCGCTAGTCTGGGCAGAGGCATTTTTTGCTTCTGCCCGTACTAGCATCATCCTTTGACATTAAACCCCCTGTTCCCTGTACGCCTTCCCCACCCAGCTAGCATCCTTTTCTATGACGCTAGCCGGGCCTTACCGCCGGCTAGTGTCATACCATAAATATGATGCCCGGCCGGCGTCTTGGTATGGCATTAGCTGGCGGTAAACGTTTTGACGCTGATCTGTGCTAGCGCAGTTCAAAAGTATAAATATGGGCCTATGGGTCTTATTTTCAAGCCCCTTGCGCAGTCTGTGTGTTTTTCCATATAAAACATTGACACACTTGCAGCGCAAGGGGCTTGTAAATAATCCCCTATGCTTGTGAAAATAATCATCCCCTCTCAAAGCAAATTCCCTTTCATAATGTATTAAGAAACTGCTTGGAAGGAACATGATGGAAAATTCATTTCAAATTGCAAACCCGGATTTGTATTATTTGTATCTTTAGTAAACGTGTAGGGGATGTTTGCTGAAAACATTGTTCAGACTACAACACTTCCTTAGGGATGGAACACCAACACTCCGAAGAAAATGGATCATCTCATTGGTGGCTCTTCAGGATCTCTGAATTTCACAGCACCATTTAGCATCATTATTTTTTCAATATTTTCTCTGGGGGAGAATCCCATGAAGCCTTTGGGAAGAATTTGGACTTGATTCCCATGCAAGCAAAGCCAATATGTACATCCCACCATAAAAAAATCCATTAATGGTCACTGAAATTTGCAATATAATGTGAAGAGCATGTGTATATCTTTCATAACAAAATCAACACAAATTTTAAGGTAGATACTGGACTCTATGGCCCAGATTTAACACAAATGACACACAACTGTGCTAGACATTCCTTTGCGCCATCCTTGCACTGTTGTTATGAAAGAAACTTACGTTGGCTCAATGGAAAGGTTAGCATAAAAAAATGACGTTAACCATTATGACACGCTGTATAAGAAAAATGATTCTCATGCTACAAAAGTGGCATTAGAATGATTAGCCGCACATATTTTGACACTAAGGCGGTCACCGCCATTTGGCCGCTCCGCGGTCAAAAGACCGCGGAGGCCATTCTGGCTTTCCCGCTGGGCCGGCGGGCGCCCGCCCTGCAACATAGAAGCCGGCTCCGAATGGAGCCGGCGGTGTTGCAGGGGTGCGACGGGTGCAGTTGCACCCGTCGCGATTTTCACTGTCTGCTATGCAGACAGTGAAAATCATGCTGGGGCCCTGTTAGGGGGCCCCTGCACTTCCCATGCCAGTGGACACCCGTTCCTGCCATCCTGTTCCTAGCGGTAAAAACCGCCAGAAACAGGGTGGCGGGAAGGGGGTCGGAATCTCCATGGCGGCGCTGCTTGCAGCGCCGCCATTGAGATTCAGCCCAGACAGGGGAAATCCGGCGGGAAACCGCCGGATCCCCTTTTCTGACCGCGGCTTTACTGCCGTGGTCAGAATGGGCAGGGAAGCACCACCAGCCTGTTGGCGGTGCTTCCCTGGTCATCCACCGCCAGGGTTGGAATGACCCCCTAAGTCCCTCATTACAACCCTGGCGGTCGGTGGAGAAATGGCAGTAATAGCACCAACAGGCCGGCGGAAAAAAAATGGAATTACAAGCAAGGCGGTGACCGCCATGCTAAACCACCACTTCTCCACTCTGACCGCCAGGGTGGTAACGATGGCTGGGCTGGAGACTTCGGTCTCCAGACCAGAGGCTGTCACAACACCACCGGCGGTATCACGACCCCACATACCGCCATGGATTACGTGTGTTTCTGTACCGCCACAAAATCAATGGCGGTAGGCACTATCAGTGCCACGGAATTCCTTCCCTGGCACTGATACGGGTCTCCCCCCCCACACCCTTGAGCCCCCTACCACCACCCAAAGGTGGCGGGACCCCCTCCCCACCCCCAACATCAAAACACCCCCCCACCCTACATACAGACACCACCATTACACATACCCGCACGCATACCAACAAACATACCAACAGACACACACACAGTCATACACGCACACATACATACAGACATACAAACAGACAGACATGTACACATTTTCAAACACACAACACCCCCCGCTTGCATACACGCACTCACACACCCCCTCTACACACTCACACTCACACCCATGCACGTACACAACACACAACACCCCGCCCCTAACAGACGATCACCTGGTCCGGTGATCCTCCGGGAGGGAATGGGATCCATGGGAGCTGCTCCGCCACCAGCACCCCATCACCAGAACACCGCCACACCGAATCATGGGACGTGATTCAGTGGGCGGTGTTCTGATGACGTGGCGGTGGAGGTGGAGCACCCTCCACTTCCCAGCCGACCGCCAGTATGGCTGCTGGCGGCTCTCCGTCCGAAAAAGGACGGAGGGCTGGCAGCAGTCATAATACGCTGTGCGGAAAACCGCCTTCACTGGCGGTCTTCAGCACTGCGGTACCTCGCCGGTCTTGTGGAAAGACCGCCGAGGTTAAAATGAGGGCCTAATTGTGTTAGTGCCATTTTTGCAGCTTTAGCATAAAAAAAGCCTGCAAGCAAGTAGAAAAGAAACAAGGACCCAAGATGGCGATTGGAGGACAGGAGAGATCCCAATCAGCCCAGTACAAGCCAGTTTGGACCAGCAAAATCCGAGGCAAAGGAGAAAAGGACGCAGAAGTGTCGCTTCAGTGAGGAGGAGAATAAAATCTTGGTCAGAAAGGTGAAGGAGCACCAACACCAGTCTTCATCACCTCCAAATTGCCAATTGGTAGGAAGGAGGCTATATGGCAGGCAGTAGTAGATAAAGTCAACAGTGTGGCAGAGGTGAAGAGGACTGTCACCAATTGCAAGAAGCGTTTGCACAATTGCAAGTGAAGAACTGAAGAGAAACTGGCCAGGAACCGAAAAGCAGCACTGCAGACTGGAGGTGGAAGTCCCACACTACAGAGGAGCTGGATGAGCTACAGGAGATGGTGGCAGCAGTCATATCAGAGGAGCCAGTCACCGGAATTGCAGGACAGGACAGCGCAGACGTCCAAGACCTACCACAAATGCACTGTAAGTTGCAATGGGGGACAATCTGGAAATGACCAAATGGCAGAAGGGGGAGGCACATAGGACACACTGAATGCAAGCAAAAGGGTCACATCAGGACACATAGGGCCAGATTCTAAAGGCCCTATTGCCACCAAAGCGTCACTTTTAGTGATGCTCCAGTGGCGCTATGCCCTGTACCATATTGACAAGGTGGAGTTTAGCCACTTTTTGTGGCTTAAAACCACCCTGTATATATGGCCCCTTCACACGCAGCACTTTGCTTGGCAAGGATTTGCAATGGGTGTTGCTGTGGGCCTGCCACAGCAGCACCCATTGCATTTTGATGCTGCCCTAGATTTATACGTTTTTGTAAACGTGAGTCTGCACCAAAATCTAACACCACCCCAGGCATGGCGTTAGCATAGTGCAACAAGGAGAAATGATTTCATTCCTCCTCGTTTTTAGCTTTTTGTATGTGTGCTGCACCTTGCAGCACATAAAGAAAGTGCAAATGGCCATAGAAGTTGCCCCCTCCTGCACAAAAACAATCTCACCCCTGTGCCATAGCCATCCTTGCACCATGGTGCAAGGGTGTCTGCAATGGTGCTCGGCAGCAAAAATAGTGATGGTGCAGTGTTGCACCATAGAGAATTTGAAATGGTGCATCCTTGTGTATTGAAAATGACAGAGTGTGGCGCTGTCAAATGTGGTGCAGCTTTGTGCTCCGTCATTTTCTTTGAAACCTGTGCTATAATGGCTAGACACTTCAAATGTGCCCACACCTTACCCTTATATCAACCGACCATTTCTCAACCTTCACACCAATTGGTTTACTGTTGCCACTGATCCACCTGCCCATGTGTAACAACACTCAGTTAGCAACATGTACCACGCTTGCTGCACAGGGTGGCCCAACAAGAACTGCCACACACCTCCATGCACGATTGGGAATGGGCACAAAAGTGAACATATACAACACATGGGGCATTTCTGTGCAAATCATCTGTGCTGCTTTACAAGTAGCTTCCATTTCACCATGTAGTAAGATTGCCTGTGTATTGGGAATGGTTGGGGTCGTGCACAAAGGGACACCTTCATACATAACAATAGCTACAAGTGGTCTCATTGTCGCAAAAGGAGGCCAATTTTACAAGCCCGCAATGCAACATTAGCATCACACCAATTGATGCCAATGTGGATACAAGGTGCCTATTCCCCTTGTGCTACATTAACAAAGTCACATAATACATTCGTAGATCCATATTGTACATCCTTTCACCACTATGTGCCTGTGCCAGATATGATGATTGCAAGGAAAAATCCCTAACGCAAGGAGGGAATACATAATGGGGCTGACAAATCATAAAGGTTGCACTGTGCTATCTGATGTGCGAGGCCTGCCAAAGACAGACGACAAAGTGACACAAGCATTGTAAGCAATGGACCTCCCTGTGCTTTGCTGCACTAGTGCCATCATTTATGGTGAGTAAAGCACTACTATAGTGACAATACTCATTAGCCTACTGTGGGAATGTCTACCTGGTGACCAGTAATGTAAATAATGTGCTTCCATGGTGTCAGTGACTGGGGCAAGGGGCCTGCAAGGAAAATGGTGGAGTGGGATCAATGCACCAAATACACTGAAAGTTTTCCCTATGTGTGATGTGCAATGCAACACACAATAAATAACTAAAATCTGTAGAGTTACAAACTTGTCACACACCCACTTGTCACTCCCACACCACCCTGAGTTCTTGGGCTACACTTAACCAAATCGAGATGTGCAGATCTTTTCAAAGGCATCAGAAGCTGGGTGGGTTACACATGTCTTGCATAGGAAGATCACAAATATACTACACGCAGTGTCGGGTGTGAGAGGGGCACATGGTAAATACACCAGGATAAGGTATGCAAGGTGCTTTACCTTGGCATGTTAAGTCTGACCTACCACTATCCACTACTGGAGTAGAAGTCCAAAAAATAATATGCTTGGGTAGAGCACTATGGTGTCTGTGTCTGAATATACAGGATATAAAACATTCAGGGTATACAATACTCAGTCCAGCAATGCATCTATCCTTGCAGCTATGCAACAAAGAAACCAGAGATACATGGATGTTGTCCTGCAGGAAGGGAGAAAATCCTGTTTGCACACACACACACAAGGTGGTTGAGGCTGACGATGGGTGGTGCAGGATGCCGGACATACCACTCAAAGTGGCTAGGAGGATGCATGTGGACAGCTCACTGCCTACCATCACTCCAACAACACACATAGGGTGGCAAATGAGTCAGTTACTTACTCAAATATCTGTAAAACCATATTCCAAGTATTTCTGTACTTCTCCAATTGTGGTGTGAGCAAAAATCCGGAACAACACCCATGGCATGCAAAGTTAACACAGTTGAGTCAATGAAAGGGGTAAATATATCGAAGGCTATGATTAAACAATCAAGGTGGGTGTCACAAACTGGGAACTGTGGACTGGCAGATTGTGCAAATGGTGACTCCACAGAAGTGATGATCAGGTATCACAGTGTGCCATTAGGGGTCCATAAATGTGTGTCTAGTTGTGGGGATCAGTACCATGTCACTGAGTCACCAGTAGCAAGTAAGTGATGAGCCATGTCACTAGCCACTATGGTCAGAGATTGACCTTTCACTATCCCATTGCAGAGGATGGTGCCTTACCTCCTGCGGGCATGCCTGTCCTGGATTTTACAAATGAGATGGATGACCAGCTGCCAAGCATCAATGCTGACACTTTCCAGGAATTCTGGGTTCCTTCCAGACAACATCCCCAGTCACATGGAAGACACACAGAATTGTGGGGTCTCCGCATGAACCACCCAACTGCCAACACACAGCACCGACCAATTATGCCACAGCCCTGGACATTGAAGACCCAGATATTACCTTTCAGAGGACAGCAGTAGAAGTCCAGCAGGAGCTGGCACAGCAGGTGGGGATGGAGACAATGGCAGGCAGCCTAGAGGGAGTGAAGAGGTGCCTCAATCTGATTAAGGGCAACTCTGCTACCATCAGAGGCACCCACTTCCCACTACGTGGACTCCAGCAGTACCTGGCTGACATAGCTACTGTCATGAGACAGAGGCTCAACTAATTGCCCTCCCAAAGTGCCAGTTGCATGATTGATAACAGGCTGGGGGCCATCCAAAATGTCCTTGAGTCCATGCAGCAGGATCTGACCTCCCTCAGGGAAAGCATGGCTGCCTACCATCGTGATGTAGCAGCTGTGTTGCAAAACCAGCAGTTCCTCCTTGCTGCAGTGATGCCTTATGCATTCCCACAAATGTCAGCTGCCGTGACCTTTGATTCCACATCTCTATGCCCTGATGTGTGTGTACCCCTTAACTTCAACAACAGCACCACCCATGGCACAGGAGGCACCACACACCTCAGAGGATAAAGATGCGGAAGGTTCAACATTCACACAAAAAAACATCCAGTAGCAACTGTCTGTGCCACATTGACAGTATATCTTTAGTTCTGTGCTTAAGATCATGCCAGAGTTGTGACAACTGGCAATGTGCCGTCTCCACTCTACCACTGTTAAATTATCTAGCATGGACTGTCATTGTCTCAATCCCTACCTATTGTCAATTTGGGCACCTCCTCACTAATGCTCACCTGTCCTTCACATGTCTCATGACATGTCCCTCACCCTCACCCTTGGACTCTGACTGGGCATTCAGTGGCTTGAAGTCTCTCATGGGGTCAGTGAACAGCACATTGTACATTATTGGAAACAAAATTTGCACATGTAAATATAACACCATATTCAGGTGTCCTGATTTTTTCATTGTTCCTCCAACTGTTACAAATGTATGCATTGTGTGAAGCTATGTCAATGACTACAGAACCAAAGGACACGTGTGGCCTTCTGTCAGACAAAAAGGCACACACTAGGACTCAAACATGATTAAGGTGACTGTATTGTGGATTACAACCAAACTTCTGAGTCTTCAAAGCATGTATTAAACAGATATCTATGCAAGTTGACATATGGCATGAATGGTTCAGAACACAACTGTTTGGAAATGTCCCTGATGATTGTACCACCACAACAGTGATGTGAGCAACTAAACAGGCATATGTAAGGCTGTGGGGCGCAGCCGTTACTGTGCCAGTATCCCTAAATAAGATGGAGTTTAATGTGCTAAACTGTTTAAGAATGATTTTTACAGACCTTAGCACTAACAATTGATGTTGCATGATTACCTGGCTAAGAATTTGTGTCCATTCACAATCCGAGTATCAGGAACTATGCTTAAAAGTGCCTTGAGTAGCTGATGTCAAACCACTGCCAATCAGATAGGTCCCTGGTCATAGGCAGTACACATAGGCCCTCATTCTGATTCTGGCGGGCGGCGGAGGCCGCCCGCCAGAATTCCGCCATCCAAAATACCGCGCCGCGGTCAAAAGACCGCGGCGGGTATTTCAAGTTTTCCCCTGGGCTGGCGGGCGGCCGCCAAAAGACCGCCCGCCAGCCCAGGGGAAAACGACCTTCCCACGAGGATGCCGGCTCGTAATAGAGCCGGCGGAGTGGGAAGGTGCGACGGGTGCATTTGCACCCGTCGCGTATTTCACTGTCTGCCAAGCAGACAGTGAAATACTTGTAGGGGCCCTCTTACGGGGGCCCCTGCAGTGCCCATGCCATTGGCATGGGCACTGCAGGGGCCCCCAGGGGCCCCGAGACTCCCCCTCCCGCCATCCGGTTCCCGGCGGGAGAACCGCCAGGAACTGGATGGCGGGAGGGGGAGTCGGAATCCCCAAGCCGGCGCAGCAAGCTGCGCCGGCTTGGAGGATTCCTGGGGGCAGCGGGAAACCGGCGGGAGACCGCCGGTTTCCCTTTACTGACCGCGGCTAAGCCGCCGCGGTCAGAATGCCCCGCGGGGCACCGCCGGCCTGTCGGCGGTGCCTCCGCGTCCCGCGGCCCTGGCGGTTCTATACCGCCAGGGTCGTAATGAGGGCCATAGTCACATATGGAAATCAATACTGCCTACCCAAAGGCATTTGTCTAACGTGACCAGTGCAGACATGATAACACCCACACAGTCATTCATCATGGACACCTTATTGTTGAAAACTAACAGGATTTATTGATACTTAAAAACACTACCTATTAAAACCTAAACTATACACTAACCCACACTAAGCTAACCTATACTAACTTATTTTCACGTATCCCTACAGCTATCTATCCTAATCTAAACTTATCTTTTACATGTAATGCCACACAATAAAGATTGCCCCCCAACCACCTTAAGAGACAATTGACGAGTAGGACAACATGAACTAAAGCTACACATAGGCTTACGAAACGTATTGCCTAAACAACTATATATATATATTTTATTTATTTATTTATATATATATTGTTTTTCACGGAGCCCAATACATAACCCCCCAAGATCCCCAGAACAAAAATGATACCAACCCCCCAACTATACTAGCTATGTCCTACAACTGACCTAATCTATGCTACCTAAACTATGTCTACCCAACTAAAACCCACTAAAACTATTTATAATTAGAACTAGGGGAAGGGAAGAAACTGGGAAGCAGTCGCTGTCCACACTCATAGTTTCTTGAGTTTCTTCTTGATGTACTTCAAGAGTTTGTAATTATGGGCATTGTCCGCCTCCAGTTTTGCCAACCTTGCCTTGAGGTCTGCCATGTCCTTCCACATATCTGCCTCAAAGGAGCCTGTGGCAGCTGGAGGTGGCTGTTGCTGGGCTGCTGGTGCAGTCTGTACTGTGGATGTGAGGGGGTGGGACCTGTTGAGGAACTCCTGACCCTTGGTGTTGAGGTGATACCTTTCCTGCCGCTGGTTGCAGGCTGTTTTGCTAACCCCCCATATCAGAACACCAGCAATGACCCCAATGCCTTCTCCCTACGGTACCTCTTTGCCATCTCATGATAACCTGTCTGCACTTCGCAGATGTGGCAAAAACGCCCAGCTCTCTTCACAAATGCACGCTTCTGTGCTGGGGTCATTGTGGTTGTTAAAACATGAGGAGAACATGTCATCAAAAACTGCGTTGGGTAAAGGAAGAACAGCCTTAATGTATACAGCATCTTCAGATGACACATGTTGTCCATTTGACAACAATGTCAAGACCCATGTCCATACAAATCTGCCTACCAGACATCTACGGTATCATGTTCATGTCACAAGGATGACAGCTATCCAATGTTGCACACTAGGGCCCAGATTTAAGAGGGACCAGCGCCTCCTTGCGTCATATTAGCAGAATCATTATTGTGCCACTGACATGGCCCAACAAGGCCAAATTCCTTGTGCCATACTAACAAAGTGCCACAATGCATGCATTGTACCACTTTGTCACCCCATGGCCACATTATGTCTTGGCCAGGCATAATGTATGCCGGGAGGGATCCCCAGTAGTGGAGCCTCAAGACAAGACACAAAGGAATCTAAGAAATTCCACAGCTTCATTTTTTTTGGCTAATTCTAACACCTGCTCAGAGCAGGCATTACAAGGGGGCACATCATTGGTGACAATGGGTCCCTATGCACAGTTCAGAGTTAGTGCCAAATTATCTTGCGCTACCCTGGACCATACATCAATATCATAAAAATTTTTTACTCTATTAGCCTCTACCCTGCACCATGGTGTGTCAAATTTGAAATACGGCACACATATGGTAGTGGTTAGGGTGCGCTAAGGGGCGCAGGAGAAGTGGTGCTGCACTGGGTGCTGCGCCTCTTTTATTTAACTTACCCTATCTGTGCACAAGCTTGTTACATCTCCTTAGTACCTGGTAAACACCATGCACATCTCATACACATGTGATGTGACCATGATTGCTCACAATTATCATGATGAGTAGATCATGTAGGTTAATCTGCACACATCTGGTTTGCTACCATCTGTAGACGTGTCCCACATCCATCTGGAGAAGTGCTGAAATCTATAGGTGTACTCAACTGACTGTTGCCCTTGACATAAAGCTCCTTGCATGGCCGGTGCCTCACTTCATTTCTGAAGAGTAGTGAAGCACCAGTGGTTCAAGTGTCTCATTGATAAGCCTCTTGGAGACCTCAATAAATGTACATAAATTGTACCATGTCCATAGTAAATTGGTGCAACATGTGGCACACAGTGAAGCAACATGTGCTGTGAGAAATATGTTGGCAACATCCATGCAATTCTAAAAGCCAGCACCTCTTACACATATCCTGACCGACATCACTGTGTCTGTGGGCATAGTTACCTTTACCTAAAACCCACAAATCCATTGCAGCATACGTTGGCACATGTGCATCATTCAACTCATTCCACATCCTGAACATAACATCAGACATGCTGTTGATACCCAAGCATAGATGATGGTGTCTTACTTGTCACACATTCCATTTTAACATGGCATTGCACACACCATACCCACTTACACACAACCCTGGATCTACACATGTAACATACAAGGTGACACTTACTGGCTGCATCAGGATCTTCAAATCGGGAAACCTCTCCAATAGTGTAGGATGGAGGTCCCCCTGCAAGGCATGACAGGAAAACATAGATTTGTGATTGTTGCACAAATAAAAGCATGGACAACTCTTACACATTTCACTTGTTTAGCTGAGTGAGCTAGTCAACTTAGTGTTAGGAATGAACAACTGCCATCTATTACATGTCAGTCAGAAAGACATAGTCCACAAAAACATGTACAGATATGGGATGCACACATACATACATGTCTCTGATACATACATTACAATTTGTTTGGGGACAGAACACTGTCCATTGGCAGAAGCTAAGAACTTTGTAGTTAATCTATGTAAAAATGGAGCAACCACTCAGATGCCTGACTCTTTTTAACCCCATACTACCACCACATAACTCCATCATGTGTGGTCATATGTAATCTATGGCATATCATGGCACATGTCATGACACTGACTTTGTAAACTATGACATTATGGTGGCATTTAGCATGCTTTGCACCATAAATTAAGCTACTAAACCTGCAAGTGAAATTAGGCACAAAGATAACAATGGAATTGTAACTTTACCAACCTGCCTTAGGCAGTAATACATGTTAACTCCAAAAATGGAATGATGGAGCCATGTTGTTTTAAAGGCTCTTTTTTGGCGTGCCACAAATGGCTGGAATACACACTTTGCATTGTTCAGGCCTTGTGCTGCCATCATGTAGCACTAGGCTTTAAAACTGCCACAATGCTTGCATTGTGCAAATCTGTACATATGGTTAGTGTTAGAAATAGGGTCTTTGGTTGGCAGTCAGATTACCCCCTGTCCAAGCAAGGACCCTCACTCTAGTCAGGGGAAAAGAGAATCACCCTCAGCTAACCCCCGCTCACCCGCTTGGTAGCTTGGTTCAAACAGGCCGCCTTAACTTCAGAGTTCTAGGTGTGAAGTATTCATACCAACACACACAGTAACTTCATGAAAACACTACAAAATAACACAACACAGATTTAGAAAAATAGGAAATGATTATCTAAACAAAACAAGACCAAAACTACAAAAATCCAACATACACAAGTCAAGTTATTGATTAAAATGTAAAAAGAATCTTCATGTTCTTTTAAACACAACACTAACGCTGTTAGCGTGAAAATGTACCTGGGTCGCATCAAAAATATCCCCGGAAAGGTGAGTGTGTGTCGAAAGAAGCCTGTGATGCGTCGATATCACTCACAGGTGAGACCATGCGTCGATTCTCCTTCAGTTGGGTCGGCGTGCGTCATTTCTTCTCTCCGCAGGAGAGCGATGAGTCGATCAGGACAAGCACTCTCAGGTCCGGGCAGGCCTTGCGTCGTTTTTACACGCCCATCAATGTTTGCGTTGGAAATCCTGCCACACGGTGATCCAAAAACCACACAGTGTGGGTTGCAATCTCACCAGCCACTATCAGCGATGCTGCAAGTTGTTTATCCAGCCACGTGCGTCAATTTACTAGCCACGCTGCAGGCATAGCGTCGATTTCAGCCGAGAAGCCGATAATGCATTGTTTTTCCGGAGTGTGCATCAACATTTTCCCCAAAGGGCAGTCTGTGCGTGGTTTTTTCAAACTTGGCCTGCCAGCTTCTCCTTTCAAGGGCCCAGGAACTGGATAGGGCACCACTTGGCAGGGCAGGAGTCTCAGCAGAGGCTCCAGGTACTAGCTTAGAGAAGTCTTTGCTGTCCCTGAGACTTCAACAACAGGAGGCAAGCTCAGCTTCAAGCCCTTGGAGATATCTTCACAAGCAGGAAGGCAACACAAAGTCCAGTCTTTGTCTTCTTGCACAGGCAGAAGCAGCAATTGCAGGATAGCTCCACAAAGCACAGTCACAGGCAGGGCAGCTCTTCTTCCTCAGCTCTTCAGCTCTTCTCCAGGCAGAGGTTCCTCTTGGTTTCCAGAAGTGAGTATGTGGTTTTGGGTGCCCTTCTTATACCCACGTTGCCCTTTGAAGTAGGCTTAATTCAAAGAAAAGTCTCTCTTGTTTGTGAAATCCTGCCTTACCCAGGCCAGGCCCCAGACACACTCTAGGGGGTTGGAGACTGCATTGTGTGAGGGCAGACACAGCCCTTTCAGGTGTGAGTGACCACTCCTCCCCTCGCTCCTAGCAAAGATGGCTCATCAAGCTCCCTTTGTGTCACTGTCTAGCCCCTTCTGTGCCCAGGACGTAATGGTTACGTCCTGAGGCACAGTGCTCGTGTGCCCAGGACGTAACCATTACGTTCTGGGCACAGAGCCCAGAGGGAGCGCTAGGGGTTCCCCCCCAACCCCCAAGGCAGGGATGGAAGGGGAAGCCCTTCCCCTTCCACCCCGCCCCTCCACTCCCCATGAGACATCAGCGCGCGAGCACGCGCTGATTGTCACAAGGCCTCCTCCCATCGCGCTGGAAGCTGAAATGCAAAGCATTTCTCTTCCGATCACGTGGGGGAGGCCGAAAGAGGCTTCAAAGGGAAGGAAAGTTATTTCCTTCCCTTTGAAGTCTCTCTCAGTGTTTTGGCAGCCGGATTGCAAGCAATCCGGCTGTCAAAACGCCCACTAGACACTAGGGATGTTTGTTTTTAAAATGAAATTGTCATAAGGGAGCGACCCATTGGGCAAGGGTCGCTCTTAAGGGGGGGATTTTTTTTTAAAGGCCTTTTCTGCCCCCCCGGGTGCAGATCGGCCTATAATTAGGCCAATCTGCCCCCGGGGGGCAGAAACCACTAGGCACCCGGGAGTATTTTTTTTGTTTTTGTTTTGTTTTATATTTTTGAGGTCGGGAGCGAGCCCTTAGGCAAGGGTCGCTCCCATAGGGGGCAAATTATATTTAGGCCATTTCTGCCCCCCTTGGGGGCAGATTGGCCTATTTTTATGAGGCAAATCTGCCCCGAGGGGGACAGAAACCACTAGACACCAGGGAGTTTTTTTTTTTTTAGCAAATTTCACGCAAGGGGAGCGACCCCTTGGGCAAGGGTCGCTCCCAGGAGAGGCATTTTTTTAAAGGCCTTTTCTGCCCCCCGGGAGCAGATCGCCTTTAATTAGGCCGATCTGCCCCCGGGTGGGTCAGAAACCTCTAGGCACCAGGGATCTTTTTGGTTTTTTTGTTGTTTTTGTTTTGTTTTCTACTTTTGAGGTGGGGAGCGACGCCTTAGGCAAGGGTCGCTCTCCTAGGGTGCAAATTATATTTAGGCCATTTCTGCCCCCCTTGGGGGCAGATTGCCCTATTTTTATGAGGCCAATCTACCCCCAAGGGGGACAGAAACCACTAGACACCGGGGAGTATTTTTCTTTTTGTTTTGTTTTATATTTTTGAGGTGGGGAGCGACCCCTTAGGCAAGGGTCGCTCCCATAGGGGGCAAATTATATTTAGGTAATTTCTGCCCCCATTGGGGGTAGATTGGCCTATTTTTATGAGGCCAATCTGTCCCCAAGGGGGGCAGAAACCACTAGGCACCAGGGAGTATTTTTCTTTTTGTTTTGTTTTATATATTTTTGAGGTGGGGAGCGACCCCTTAGGCAAGGGTCGCTCCCATAGGGGGCAAATTATATTTAGGTCATTTCTGCCCCCCTTGGGGGCAGATTGGCCTATTTTTATGAGGCCAATCCGCCCCCAAGGGGGACAGAAACCACTAGACACCGGGGAGTTTTTTTTTTTTTTAGCGAATTTCACACAAGGGGAGCGGCCCCTTGGGCAAGGGTCGCTCCCAGGAGGGGCATTATTTTTAAAGGCCTATAATTAGGCCGATGTGCCCACCCGGGGGGGGGGGCAGAAACCTCTAGGCACCAGGGATCTTTTTTTTTTCTTCTATTTTTGAGGTGGGGAGGCACCCCTTAGGCAAGGGTCGCTACCCTAGGGTGCACATTATATTTAGGCCATTTCTGCCCCACTTGGGGGCAGATTGGTCTATTTTTATGAGGCCAATCTGCCCCCAAGTGGGACAGAAACCACTAGACACCAGGCAGTTTTTTTTTCCGTGAATTTCACGCAAGGGGAGCGACCCCTTAGGCAAGGGTCGTTCCCCTGGGGGGCAAATTTATTTTAGGCTATTTCTGCCCCCCTGGGGAGCAGATCAGCCTATTTTAATTAGGCCGATCTGTCCCCAAGGGGGGCAGAAAACACTAGGCACCGGGGATTTTTTTTTTTGTTGTTGTTGGGGTTGGGGGGTGGGGGATCAAATTTATTTTAGACCATTTCTGCCCCCCCTGGGGGCAGATCCACCTATTGTTGTTAGGCCGATCTGCCCCCAGGGTGGGCAGAAACCTCTAGGTGCCAGGGCTAAAAAAAAAATTCTTTTTTTTTTTGTTGTTGTTTGTTTTAGAGATGGGTAGCGACCCATTAGGCAAGGGTCACTTCACTTGTATTTAGACCATTTCTGCCCCCCTTGGGAGTAAATCGACCGATTTTAGGTCAATCTGCCCCCAAGGGGGGCAGAAACAACTAGGCACCGGGGATCTTTTTTTTTTGCACCAATGTCACGCAGGGGGAGCGACCCCGTAGGCAAGGATCCTTCCCCGGAGGGATTGGGGGGCAAATTTATTTTAGGCCATTTCTGCCCCCCCCGGGCCGGCTGATCTAGAGGCCAAAATCCACAGGTAGGTACTTTGCAAAATACACCTCTGTTTTCTGTGAAAAAATGTGATGTGTCCACGTTGTGTTTTGGGCCATTTCCTTTCGTGGGTGCTAGGCCTACCCACACAAGTGAGGTACCATTTTTATAGGGAGACTTGGGGGAACACTGGGTGGAAGGAACTTTGTGGCTCCTCTCAGATTTCAGAACTTTCTGTCACCGAAATGAGAGGAAAAAGTGTTTTTTGGGTCAAATTTTGAGGTTTGCAAAGGATTCTGGGTAACAGAACCTGGTCAGATCCACACAAGTCACCCCATCTTGGATTCCCCTAGGTGTCTAGTTTTCAAAAATGCATTGGTTTGCTAGGTTTCACCAGGTGCCAGCTGAGTTAGAGGCCATAATCCACAGATAGGCACTTTGTAAAAAACACTTAAAATCAAATCAAATCATTAACATTTATAGAGCGCGCTACTCACCCGTGCGGGTCTCAAGGCGCTAGGGGGAAGGGGTTACTGCTGCTCAAAAAGCCAGGTCTTGAGAAGTCTCCGGAATGCGGAGTGGTCCTGGGTGGTCCTGAGGATGGTGGGGAGGGTGTTCCAAGTCTTGGCCGCCAGGTAGGAGAAGGACCTCCCACCCGCCGTGGGACGGCAGCGAGCGCGAGGCTGGTGCAGCGGAGAAGACGGGTGGGAGCGTAGAAGCTGAGGCGACGGTTAAGGTATTCTGGTCCCTTGTTGTGGAGGGCTTTGTGTGCGTGGGTGAGGAGACGGAAGGTGATCCTTTTGCTGACGGGAAGCCAGTGCAGGTGTCTTAGGTGTGCGGAGATGTGGCTGTTGCGGGGTATGTTGAGGATGAGGCGGGCGGAGGCGTTTTGAATTTGTTGCAGACGTTTCTGGAGTTTAGCGGTGGTTCCAGCGTAAAGGGTGTTGCCGTAGTCCAGGCGGCTCGTGACGAGGGCGTGGGTCACGGTCTTTCTGGTGTCTGCGGGGATCCAGCGGAAGATCTTTCGGAGCATGCGGAGGCTGAGGAAGCATGAGGATGATATGGCGTTGACTTGTTTGGTCATGGTGAGAAGAGGGTCCAAGATGAAGCAGAAGTTGCGTGCGTGGTCTGAGGGGGTTGGTGCGGTCCCCAGGGCCGTGGGCCACCAGGAGTAGTCCCAGGCGGTCGGGGTGTTACCGAGGATGAGGACTTCCGTTTTGTCTGAGTTCAGTTTCGGACGGCTGAGTTTCATCCAATCTGCAACATCCTTCATTCCATCTTGCAGGTTGGTCTTGGCGCTGGTTGGGTCCTTGGTGAGGGAAAGTATCAGTTGAGTGTCGTCGGCGTAGGAGGTGATGATGATGCTGTGTTTGCGTACGATGTCGGCGAGGGGGCTCATGTAGACATTGAAGAGTATCGGGCTGAGCAAGGAGCCTTGTGGGACGCCGCAAATGATCTCGGTGGGGTCTGAGCGAAAAGGTGGAAGGTAGACTCTTTGGGAGTGGTTGGAGAGGAAGGAGGCGATCCAGTCCAGGGCCTGGCCTTGGATCCCGGTGGAGCGGAGGCGGGTTATTGACGGGAAGCCAGTGCAGGTGTCTCAGGTGTGCGGAGATGTGGCTGTTGCGGGGTATGTTGAGGATGAGGCGGGCAGAGGCGTTTTGAATTCGTTGCAGACGTTTCTGGAGTTTAGCGGTGGTTCCAGCGTAAAGGTTGTTGCCGTAGTCCAGGCGGCTCGTGACGAGGGCGTGGGTCACGGTCTTTCTGGTGTCAGCGGGGATCCAGCGGAAGATCTTTCGGAGCATGCGGAGGGTGAGGAAGCAGGAGGATGATACGGCGTTGACTTGTTTGGTCATGGTGAGAAGAGGGTCCAAGGTGTTACCGAGGATGAGGACTTCCGTTTTGTCTGAGTTCAGTTTCAGACTGCTGAGTTTCATCCAATCTGCAACGTCCTTCATTCCATCTTGCAGGTTGGTCTTGGCGCTGGTGGGGTCCTTGGTGAGGGAAAGTATCAGTCGAGTGTCGTCGGCGTAGGAGGTGATGATGATGCTGTGTTTGCGTACGATGTCGGCGAGGGGGCTCATGTAGACATTGAAGAGTGTCGGGCTGAGCGAGGAGCCTTGTGGGACGCCGCAAATTATCTTGGTGGGGTCTGAGCGAAAAGGTGGAAGGTAGACTCTTTGGGAGCGGTTGGAGAGGAAGGAGGCGATCCAGTCCAGGGCCTGGCCTTGGATCCCGGTGGAGCGGAGGCGGGTTATTGACGGGAAGCCAGTGCAGGTGTCTCAGGTGTGCGGAGATGTGGCTGTTGCAGGGTATGTTGAGGATGAGGCGGGCAGAGGCGTTTTGAATTCGTTGCAGACGTTTCTGGAGTTTAGCGGTGGTTCCAGCATAAAGGGTGTTGCCGTAGTCCAGGCGGCTCGTGACGAGGGCGTGGGTCACGGTCTTTCTGGTGTCGGCGGGGATCCAGCGGAAGATCTTTCGGAGCATGCGGAGGGTGAGGAAGCAGGAGGATGATACGGTGTTGACTTGTTTGGTCATGGTGAGAAGGAGAGGAAGGTGGTTATTAGGGTGCGGTGACAGACGGTGTCGAAGGCAGCCGAGAGGTCGAGGAGGATGAGGGCGACTGTTTCTCCGTTGTCCATCAGGGTTCTGATGTCGTCTGTGACTGAGATGAGGGCGGTTTCTGTGCTGTGGTTGGCTCGGAATCCGGACTGAGAGGGGTCGAGAAGGTTGTTGTCTTCAAGGAAGTTGGTGAGCTGCTTGTTGACGGTCTTCTCTATGACTTTGGCAGGGAAGGGGAGGAGTGAGATGGGGCGGAAGTTCTTCAGGTTGCTTGGGTCAGCCGTAGGTTTCTTCAGTAGGGCGTTGACTTCAGCGTGTTTCCAGCTCTCGGGGAAGGAGGCAGACGAAAACGAGGTGTTGATGATGGTCTGGAGGTGCGGGGCGATGATGTTGTCGGCTTTATTGAAGATGAAGTGTGGGCAGGGGTCCGAGGGGGCACCGGAGTGGATGGAGTTCATGGTGGCTTTGGTCTCTTCTGTGTTGATGTGGGTCCAGGCGTTGAGGGTGATGGCTGGGGGTGTGGGTTCTGTGGTGATCGGCTGGGTCTGGTGTCCGAAGCTGTTTTGTAGGTCGGTAATCTTACGATGGAAGAAGGTGGCGAGGGAGTTGCAAAGGTCTTGTGAGGGCGTGATGGCGTTGGCGTTGGGGTTGGAGAGCTCTTTAACGATGTTGAAGAGTTCTCTGCTGTTGTGGCTGTTTTTGTCCAGTCTGTCTGTGAAGAAATTCCTTTTGGCTGCGCGGATCAGGTGATGGTGTTCGCGGGTAGCGTTCTTGAGGGCAGTCATGTTGTCTGCGGTGTGGTCCTTATGCCAAGCTTTCTCGAGGGTGCAACAAGTTTTCTTTGATTCCTGAAGTTAAGGGTGTCAGAGAACCAGAGAGGTTTTTTGGTGTTGGACTGTCTTGGAGGGCGTCTGAGGGGAGCGAGGTTGTCTGCGCAGTTGGTGATCCAGTTCGTGAGGCTGAGGGCTGCGTCGTTGGGGTCAGCGGAGAAGGTGGGTTGGTTGTCGATGAGGGTGGAGAGAAACTGTTCTTCGGGGATTTTGTTCCACTGTCGACGTGGGATGGGTTGTGTGCGGAGGTGGCTAGTCTCGCGTCGGAAGGTGAAGTGGACACATCTGTGGTCGGTCCAGTGTAGAGCGGAGGCGTGCTGAAGGATACGTGTTTGCTGGCGGAGAAGATGGGGTCGAGCGTGTGTCCGGCGATGTGGGTGGGGGTGTTCACCAGTTGCTTGAGGCCAGGTTGTCGAGGTTGTCGAGCAGGGCAGTGGTGTTGGGGTCGTTGTTCTGTTCCAGATGGAAGTTGAGGTCGCCGAGGAGGATGTAGTCCGGCGAGGCGAGGGCGTGCGGGGAGATGAAGTCGGTGATGGAGTCGCTGAAGAGGGCGCGCGGTCCGGGGGGGCGGTAGATGAGGGATCCTCTGAGGGTGGTCCTGGGGTCTGTGCGGATCTGGAAGTGCAGGTGTTCGGCGGCGAGGGGGGTGTCTTCGGTGGAGGTGGTAACGTTGATGGAGTCTTTGAAGACGATGCCGATTCCTCCTCCTACTTGGTTGGTGCGGTCTTTCCTGGAAATCTTGTAGCCTTCGGGGATGGCAATGGCGATGTCGGGGGCCGAGGAGGTGTTCATCCAGGTCTCAGTGATGAAGGTGACGTCTGGTGCGGTGGAGTCCAGGAGGTCCCAGAGTTCAACGGCGTGCTTGTGGACGGATCGTGCGTTGATCAGGATGCATTTGAGGTGGTTGATGGCGCGTGGGCTGGCGGTCGTGGTGGTTTCGTGGTGGAAGGTAAGTTTGCAGGTGTGACATGCGAAGGGTCCGTGGGTACGTTTCGGGTTGGCTTGGAAGCAGGTGCTGGAACGCCCTGGGTTGAGGGCGTGGAGGGTGATGGGGCCGTAGCGGTGCAGCGGGGTTTGGGAGTGCTGAGGGCCAGGGGTCGTGGCGCTGGGCGCGGGCCAGGCGCAGACGCACAGCGGCCGCCATAAGAGGGAGGAGGGGGGGAAGGGGTCAGCTGGGGGCGGGGGACGGAAGTGGGGCGACGAATGGGAGCTGGGGGGGCGGGGCGTGCAGGAGGTGGCGGCGGGAAAGCGGAGGGAGGGGGGACAGGTAGAGGGGAGAAAAGATGGGGAGGGGGAAAGGGTGGCGGGGAGTTTAGGAAGAAAGTTTAGGAGGAAAGTTAGGAAGATAGAGGGGGGGTTAAAGAGGTGGAGGTGAGTGAGGGTGAGAGATAGAAGATAGGGGGTTACAGAGGTGGAGGTGGAAGTGAGTGAGGGTGAGAGATAGAAGGGTAAACGGATAGGAAGATAGGGCGGGTTACAGAGGAGGTGGCGAGTGAGGGAAAAAGATAGAAAGATAGGTAGATAGGGGCGTTACAGAGGGGGTGGCGAGTGAGTGAGGTCAGAGAGACGAGTCGGGAGCAGGAGGGCAGACGTGGGAAGATCCAAGAAGAAGGTGAAAGAAGAAGAGGAGCAGAAGAGAGAAGAGCAGAAGAGAGAAGATCACAGAAGAAGGTAAAGAAGAAGAGGAGCGAAAGATCAGAAGAGAGAAGATCGCAGAAGAAGGTAAAGAAGAAGAGGAGCGGAAGATTAGAAGAGAGAAGATCACAGAAGAAGGTAAAGAAGAAGAGGAGCAGAAGAGCAGAAGAGAGAAGATCACAGAAGAAGGTAAAGAAGAAGAGGAGCAACGAGCATCAGAGAGAAGAGCCAAGAAGAGGGACACAGAAGAAGAAAGCACACGCAGGTCGCGGTGCAGAGGAGAGAGAAAGAAGCACACAGGAGAAGAACACAGATGAAGACAGAAGACGGGGAGCAGGGAAGAAAGAAGAGTACAGATGAAGAATACAGAAGAGCACAGAGGAAGATCAGAGATGAAGAAAAGAAGCAGGAGAGGAGGTGAGTAGCGCGGGGCAGGGCGAGGGGCTGGGCGGTGGGGGGGGGTACTTACTGTGAATTCGCTGGGCTTGCTAGGAGGTCTCAGGAGCCTGGGCTGGTGGAGCTGCAGCAGCAGGGGGAGCGACCTACCCTTGGGTCAAGGGTCGCTAACTCTGTCGCGCAGCGCCGCCATAAGAGGGAGGAGGGGGGGAGGGGTCAGCTGGGGGCGGGGGACGGGAGTGGGGCGACGAATGGGAGCTGGGGGGGTGGGGGCGTGCAGGAGGTGGCGGCGGGAAAGCAGAGGGAGGGGGGACAGGTAGAGGGGAGAAAAGATGGGGGAGGGGGGTTAAGGGTGGCGGGGAGTTTAGGAAGAAAGTTTAGGAGGTAAGTTAGGAAGATAGGGGAGGGGGGTTACAGAGGTGGAGGTGAGTGAGGGTGAGAGATAGAAGATAGGGGGTTACAGAGGTGGAGGTGGAGGTGAGTGATGGTGAGAGATAGAAGGGTAAACGGATAGGAAGATGGGGGGGTTACAGAGGAGGTGGCGAGTGAGAGATAAAGATAGAAGGATAGGTAGATGGGGCGTTACAGAGGGGGTGGCGAGTGAGGGAGGTCAGAGAGACGAGTCGGGAGCAGGAGGGCAGACGCGGGAATATCCAAGAAGAAGGTGAAAGAAGAAGAGGAGCAGAAGAGAGAAGAGCCGAAGAGAGAAGATCACAGAAGAAGGTAAAGAAGAGGAGCGGAAGATCAGAAGAGAGAAGATCACAGAAGAAGGTAAAGAAGAAGAGGAGCCGGAAGATCAGAAGAGAGAAGATCACAGAAGAAGGTAAAGAAGAAGAGGAGCAGAAGAGCAGAAGAGAGAAGATTACAGAAGAAGGTAAAGAAGAAGAGGAGCGACGAGCAGCAGAGAGAAGAGCCAAGAAGAGGGACACAGAAGAAGAAAGCACGCGCAGGTCGCGGTGCAGAGGAGAGAGAAAGAAGCACACAGGAGAAGAACACAGATGAAGACAGAAGACGGGGAGCAGGGAAGAAAGAAGAGTACAGATGAAGAATACAGAAGAGCACAGAGGAAGATCAGAGATGAAGAAAAGAAGCAGGAGAGGAGGTGAGTAGCGCGGGGCAGGGCGAGGGGCTGGGCGGTGGGGGGGGTACTTACTGTGAATTCGCTGAGCTTGCTAGGAGGTCTCAAGAGCCTGGGCTGGTGGAGCTGCAGCGGCAGGGGGAGCGACCTACCCTTGGGTCAGGGGTCGCTAACTCTGTCGCGCAGCGGCCGCCATAACAGGGAGGAGGGGGGGGGGGTCAGCTGGGGGCGGGGGACGGTAGTGGGGCGACGATTTGGAGCTGGGGGGGCGGGGGCGAGCAGGAGGTGGCGGCGGGAAAACGGAGGGAGGGGGGACAGGTAAAGGGGAGAAAAGATGGGGAGGGGGGGTTAAGGGTGGCGGGGAGTTTAGGAAGAAAGTTTAGGAGGAAAGTTAGGAAGATAGGGGAGGGGGGATTACAGAGGTGGAGGTGAGTGAGGGTGAGAGATAGAAGATAGGGGGTTACAGAGGTGGAGGTGGAGGTGAGTGAGGGTGAGAGATAGAAGGGTAAACGGATAGGAAGATAGGGGGGTTACAGAGGAGGTGGCGAGTGAGGGAAAAAGATAGAAAGATAGGTAGATAGGGGCGTTACAGAGGGGGTGGCGAGTGAGGGAGGTCAGAGAGACGAGTCGGGAGCAGGAGGGCAGACGCGGGAAGATCCAAGAAGAAGGTGAAAGAAGAAGAGGAGCAGAAGAGAGAAGAGCAGAAGAGAGAAGATCACAGAAGAAGGTAAAGAAGAAGAGGAGCGGAAGATCAGAAGAGAGAAGATCACAGAAGAAGGTAAAGAAGAAGAGGAGCGGAAGATCAGAAGAGAGAAGATCACAGAAGAAGGTAAAGAAGAAGAGGAGCAGAAGAGAGAAGATCACAGAAGAAGGTAAAGAAGAAGAGGAGCAGAAGAGAGAAGATCACAGAAATAGGTAAAGAAGAAGAGGAGCGACGAGCAGCAGAGAGAAGAGCCAAGAAGAGGGACACAGAAGAAGAAAGCACACGCAGGTCGCAGTGCAGAGGAGAGAGAAAGAAGCACACAGGAGAAGAACACAGATGAAGACAGAAGACGGGGAGCAGGGAAGAAAGAAGAGTACAGATGAAGAATACAGAAGAGCACAGAGGAAGATCAGAGATGAAGAAAAGAAGCAGGAGAGGAGGTGAGTAGCGCGGGGCAGGGCAAGGAGCTGGGCGGTGGGGGGGGGTACTTACTGTGAATTCTCTGGGCTTGCTAGGAGGTCTCAGGAGCCTGGGCTGGTGGAGCTGCAGCGGCAGGGGGAGCGACCTACCCTTGGGTCAAGGGTCGCTAACTCTGTCGCGCAGCGGCCACCATAAGAGGGAGGAGGAGGGTTGGGTCAGCTGGGGGCAGGGGACGGGAGTGGGGCGACGAATGGGAGCTGGGGGGGGCGGGGCGTGCAGGAGGTGGCGGCGGGAAAGCAGAGGGAGGGGGGACAGGTAGAGGGGAGAAAAGATGGGGGGGTTAAGGGTGGCGGGGAGTTTAGGAAGAAAGTTTAGGAGGAAAGTTAGGAAGATAGGGGAGGGGGGGTTACAGAGGTGGAGGTGAGTGAGGGTGAGAGATAGAAGATAGGGGGTTACAGAGGTGGAGGTGAGTGAGGGTGAGTGATAGAAGGGTAAACGGATAGGAAGATAGGGGGGGTTACAGAGGAGGTGGCGAGTGAGGGAAAAAGATAGAAAGATAGGTAGATAGGGGCGTTACAGGGGGGGGGGGCGAGTGAGGGAGGTCAGAGAGACGAGTCGGGAGCAGGAGGGCAGACGCGGGAAGATCCAAGAAGAAGGTGAAAGAAGAAGAGGAGCAGAAGAGAGAAGAGCAGAAGAGAGAAGATCACAGAAGAAGGTAAAGAAGAAGAGGAGCGGAAGATCAGAAGAGAGAAGATCACAGAAGAAGGTAAAGAAGAAGAGGAGCGGAAGATCAGAAGAGAGAAGATCACAGAAGAAGGTAAAGAAGAAGAGGAGCAGAAGAGAGAAGATCACAGAAGAAGGTAAAGAAGAAGAGGAGCGACGAGCAGCAGAGAGAAGAGCCAAGAAGAGGGACACAGAAGAAGAAAGCACACGCAGGTCGCGGTGCAGAGGAGAGAGAAAGAAGCACACAGGAGAAGAACACAGATGAAGACAGAAGACGGGGAGCAGGGACGAAAGAAGAGTACAGATGAAGAATACAGAAGAGCACAGAGGAAGATCAGAGATGAAGAAAAGAAGCAGGAGAGGAGGTGAGTAGCGCAGGGCAGTGCGAGGGGCTGGGCGGTGGGGGGGGGTACTTACTGTGAATTCGCTGGGCTTGCTAGGAGGTCTCAGGAGCCTGGCCTGGTGGAGCTGCAGCGGCAGGGGTAGCGACCTACCCTTGGGTCAAGGGTCGCTAACTCTGTCGCACAGCGGCTGCCATGAGAGGGAGGAGGGGGGGAGGGGTCAGCTGGGGGCGGGGGGGGAGTGGGGCGACGAATGGGAGCTGGGGGGGCGGGGCGTGCAGGAGGTGGCGGCGGGAAAGCAGAGGGAGGGGGGACAGGTAGAGGGGAGAAAAGATGGGGAGGGGGGTTAAGGGTGGCGGAGAGTTTAGGAAGAAAGTTTAGGAGGAAAGTTAGGAAGATAGGGGAGGGGGGTTACAGAGGTGCAGGTGAGTGAGGGTGAGAGATAGAAGATAGGGGGTTACAGAGGTAGAGGTGGAGGTGGAGGTGAGTGAGGGTGAGAGATAGCAGGGAAGAAAGAAGAGTACAGATGAAGAATACAGAAGAGCACAGAGGAAGATCAGAGATGAAGAAAAGAAGCAGGAGAGGAGGTGAGTAGCGCGGGCAGGGCGAGGGGCTGGGCGGTGGGGGGGGGTACTTACTGTGAATTCGCTGGGCTTGCTAGGAGGTCTCAGGAGCCTGGGCTGGTGGAGCTGCAGCGGCAGGGGGAGCGACCTACCCTTGGGTCAAGGGTCGCTAACTCTGTCGCGCAGCGGCCGCCATAAGAGGGAGAGGGGGGGGAGGGGTCAGCTGGGGGCGGGGGACTGGAGTGGGGCGACGAATGGGAGCTGGGGGGGCGGGGCGTGCAGGAGGTGGCGGCGGGAAAGCAGAGGGAGGGGGACAGGTAGAGGGGAGAAAAGGTGGGGGAGGTGGGGTTAAGGGTGGCGGGGAGTTTAGGAAGAAAGTTTAGGAGGAAAGTTAGGAAGATAGGTGAGGGGGTTACAGAGGTTGAGGTGAGTGAGGGTGAGAGATAGAAGATAGGGGGTCACAGAGGTGGAGGTGAGTGAGGGTGAGAGATAGAAGGGTAAACGGATAGGAAGATAGGGGGGCTTACAGAGGAGGTGGCGAGTGAGGGAAAAAGATAGAAAGATAGGTAGATAGGGGCGTTACAGAGGGGGTGGCGATTGAGGGAGGTCAGAGAGACGAGTCGGGAGCAGGAGGGCAGACACGGGAAGATCCAAGAAGAAGGTGAAAGAAGAAGAGGAGCAGAAGAGAGAAGAGCAGAAGAGAGAAGATCACAGAAGAAGGTAAAGAAGAAGAGGAGCGGAAGATCAGAAGAGAGAAGATCACAGAAGAAGGTAAAGAAGAAGAGGAGCGGAAGATCAGAAGAGAGAAGATCACAGAAGAAGGTAAAGAAGAAGAGGAGCGGAAGAGAGAAAATCACAGAAGAAGGTAAAGAAGAGGAGCGACGAGCAGCAGAGAGAAGAGCCAAGAAGAGGGACACAGAAGAAGAAAGCACACGCAGGTCGCGGTGCAGAGGAGAGAGAAAGAAGCACACAGGAGAAGAACACAGATGAAGACAGAAGACGGGGAGCAGGGAAGAAAGAAGAGTACAGATGAAGAATACAGAAGAGCACAGAGGAAGATCAGAGATGAAGAAAAGAAGCAGGAGAGGAGGTGAGTAGCGCGGGGCAGGGCGAGGGGCTGGGCGGTGGGGGGGGGGGTACTTACTGTGAATTCGCTGGGCTTGCTAGGAGGTCTCAGGAGCCTGGGCTGGTGGAGCAACAGTGGCGGGGGAGCGACCTACTTCTGTTTTCTGTGAAAAAATGTGATGTGTCCACGTTGTGTTTTGGGCCATTTCCTTTCATGGGCGCTAGGCCTACCCACACAAGTGAGGTACCATTTTTATCGGTCGACTTGGGGGAACGCTGGGTGGAAGGAAATTTGTGGCTCCTCTCAGATTCCAGAACTTTCTGTATCCGAAATGAGAGGAAAAGGTGTTTTTTGGGTCCAATTTTGAGGTTTGCAAAGGATTCTGGGTAACAGAACCTGGTCAGATCCCCACAAGTCACCCCATCTTGGATCCCCGTAGGTGTCTAGTTTTCAAAAATGCGTTGGTTTGCTAAGTTTTCCCAGGTGCCGACTGAGCTAGAGGCCAAAATCCACAGGTAGGCACTTTGCAAAAAACACCTCTGTTTTCTGTGAAAAAATGTGATGTGTCCACGTTGTGTTTTGAGCCATTTCCTTTTGTGGGCGCTAGGCCTACCCACACAAGTGAGGTCCCATTTTTTATCGGGAGACATGGGAGAACACAGAATAGCAAAACAAGTGTTATTGCCCCTTGTCTTTCTCTACATTTTTTCCTTCCAAATGTAAGGCAGCGTGTAAAAAAGACGTCTATTTGAGAAATGCCCCGGAAGTCAGAGATGTGCAAATAACCACTGCTTCTCAACACCTTATCTTGTGGTCATTTCGGAAATACAAAGGTTTTCTTGATACCTATTTTTCACTTTTTATATTTCTGCAAATGAATGGCTGTGTACTCGGTATAGAATAAAAACCCATTGCAAGGTGCAGCTCATTTATTGGCTCTGGGTAGCTAGAGTTCTTTTTTTTTTATAAAGAAATTTTTATTGATTTTGCATGAAAACAGTAATAAATACAAATCAACATGATGCCAACGGGCATTTAAACGGTGGTCGAATCCTAGGTCCCCCCCACACCTTGTTGATACATATAATATACAATCTTTAAACCTAAAAGCCTGCCGTGCCCTCCCACCTCCCCATATCTTGTTATGCTTATTTAAGCAACCTCTGGCCTCATATATAAGTTTCTCACGCTGCGCACACCAATCCACCCCCGTCTCCACTTAGTCAGTGTCGGCGCATTCTTTGCCTTCCATTCTGTCATTATATCCCTCTTGGCCACCAGGCATGCCACCCCTAAAAAGGTCCGGTCTGATCTTCGCAGCCCAATGTCACCCATGACCCCCAGGAGGAGGGGCACTGGCAACCTCTCCACCTCCTCTTGTAAGACCCCAGAAACCTCCTGCACAACCGCCCCCCAGTAGGCCGCTATTATCGGGCATGCCCATACCATGTGGAAGAAGTCAGCTGTGGGGCTCCCACAACGTGTGCATTCCGCCGAGGAGCGGAGGCCTGCTCTGTGTAGTTTGTCGGGCGTGAGATATGCGGCATGCAGAAAGTAGGTTTGTATTAATCGGAGGCGAGTGGCCATTGTAAGAGAGCGCGGGGCCATCAGTGCTTCTGTCCAATCCATGTCCTCCATGGGACCCACCCAATCCTCCCACCTCCTGCGAAGTCCTCCCAGGGGGCCCGCCGCGACGGTAGTTAGGATGCGATATATCTGGGAAACCCCTCCTCTGCCCAGGTTTCCCATCAGAGCCTTGGCTTCCATGGGGCTATGCTCGGGGATGATGTCCCCAGTCTGTACGTGGACTAGTAGGGCATGACGCAACTGAAGATATCGGTAGAACTGTGTCTTGTTCAAGGCGTATTGTTTCTGGAGGTCCTGAAAGGACCGCATATGTGACCCTTCCCAGATATCACCCAGAGTGGAGATACCTATGTTGTCCCAGGTCTGAAGGCCCTCCAGGCCTGCCACATGTTCCAGCTGCCTCCCGTGCCATAGCGGGGTCTGTTGGGTAAGGCGTCCCCACCACCCCGTCACTTTCTGAGCCGTCCGCCATCCCTGTAGTACCACTTTGGTTACATCTGGGGTATCTCGAGGGATCGGATTCCCATAAAGGGCGCCGAAGATCTGTGGGTAGCCCATTGTTTGTAGTTCTAGTTTGTATGCGGGGTCTCACCAACCACCTCCCACCCAGTCATTAATTACAAGTGTATGCATCGCTAGATAGTAGTATTGGATATTAGACATGCCTAAGCCCCCCTCGTATATGTCCCTCTGACATGTTTTAAGCGACAATCGTGCGCGAGTTCCGCCCCATATGAATTGGCGCGCTAAGGAATCCATCTCCCTGAACCATTTCGTGGGGACGGGAAATGGGAAGCTCTGTAGGAGGTATAGGAGCCTGGGGAGGATCATCATCTTGTACAGCGCTATTCTGCCAAGTAGATTCAGGGGGAGCACCTTCCAGCGCAGGAGGTCGAGCTTGATTTTCTTTGTTAGTGGCGTGATATTAAGTTCCCACGCTAACTCGGGAAGAAGTGAAACATGTATTCCTAGGTATTTGAAGCTGTTTCTCCGAACTGGGATGTTTCGTTGCCAGTCTATACAGTCGCGAGAGCGGTGTAGGGGGACTAGCAGGGACTTGGCTGGGTTCAGGATCAGTCCTGAGGCTTCTGCGAAAAGTCTCAGGATTTCTAGGACGCGTGGGCCGCTTTTGGGTGGGTTGGAGATATACAGGAGAACATCGTCTGCGTATAATGCCACTCGGTCTTCCGAACCGATGGGCCAGTGCCAGCCCTCAATCAATGGGTCGCTTCTCAGTAGTATCACCAAGGGTTCTATTACTAGCGCAAAAAGTAGAGGGGATAGCGGGCATCCCTGTTGCGTTCCACGGCCAATGGGGAACGGGTCGGAGACTACTCCGTTCACCCGGACTCGGGCAGTCGGATTAGAGTATAGGAGTTTCACTAATCCTCTGAATTTCGGTCTGAGCCCATTTTTATGCAGGACCTGTTCGAGGTAAGACCAATCCACCGTATCAAAGGCCTTTTCAAAATCAAGTAGAAGTAGTGCCAAGTATTTGTGTGACAGAGTTTTGCGGTGCGCCAAAGCCAGATGTAACCGCCTGATGCAGTGCCTGGTACTACGGGTAGGCATGAAGCCACATTGGTCAGGGTGAACCAGAGTGGGCATTACCTCCTTTAGTCTGGAGGCAAGGATCGAGGAGAGTACCTTAATTTCGACATTTAGGAGAGAGATGGGCCGGTACGCTGAGCAGTGTCGTGAAGGGGGCTGGGTTTTGGGGATCACCACAATTGTCGCTTGGTCAATCTCAGTGGGGAAGCGGCCTTGGTTTTCAGCTTCGTGGTACATGTTAAGTAGGTGGGGACCCAGGATGTCACTGCATTTACTATATAGTTCTGCTGGGAAGCCGTCCGGGCCTGGGGTTTTGCCCGTTGCCAGGCTGGATATTGCACTGCTAATCTCTGCAAGGGTAATGGCCTCCTCCAATCTATTTCTCGCCTCTGGGAACACCCTCGGAAGGGTAATATCGTTTAGTAGTGGGGTCTCTCTCTCAATGGGGGGGCGTGGGTGCTTGGCATATAGACGCGTGTAGTAGGAGGCGAAACTATGTGCAATTTCTGCAGATGTTTTAACAAGGGAGCCCGAGTCCTCTAGGATCTCGGGTATAATTCTGTCGGCCATGGGGCGGGTGGCTAGCCAGTGCAGCAGTTTCCCGTTTTTATCCGTTTATATTCGGGCTGCTGAGGCTCTCCACATGTGTTTGGCCGACTCCAGCATCATATGTTTGATATCCTCTCTCAGCCTAGTCAGTCGCCTCATGGTAGAGGCCGAAGCCAATTTACATGCTGGCATTCCAGTCTTAGGGCCTCGGTTTCCATTCCATCCAGAGATCTGGGAGTTCTGGTCTCGCTCACGGGACCGAAGAATGTGTTTGGCGTGCCCTCTAAGAGTAGCCTTACAAGCGGCCCATATTATTCCCGGGGATTGAACCGAACCTACGTTAAGTTCAAAATATTGACTGAGGTGATTCCTGAGCTCCTGCGTGTAATCTTTATCCTGCAGGTGCCAAGCGTTCAGGCGCCACATAGGCCGCTTGGTGGGGTCTACTCCGCCTAGTCGGATACGTATTGGTGCATGGTCCGAGACCCCTCGGGGGAGAATCTCTGCCCCGGTGATGTTTAAGAAGTCCAGAGCGGGCATAAACACAAGGTCTATTCTGGATTGCGTCTGGTGGGCCGCGGACGTGTGTGTGTACTGGCGCTCTCTGGGGTGCCAGGTGCGCCACACCTCGCACAGGCCAAGGCTTTCCGCCCAATTGCTTAGGGCTAAAGCCCTCTTAGATCTATTGGTGGTGATTTCCCCAGATATGTCCAGAGTTGGGTCAAGGACCGCATTGAAGTCGCCTCCCAGTAGGGTGGTCCCTTGGGGAAGTCCTGAGGTCACTCGGTGGAGCGAAAGTAGGAAGGTGTCAAGCCCCGCTGGAGGAGCGTAGGCACATACAAGGTTTAACGGGTGCCCCTGAAGAGTCCCTGTGACTACTACGAATCTACCCTGTGGGTCGGACTGCGTGGCTGTGATCACCATGGGTAAAGATCGGTGTAGTAGGATAGCCACCCATCTAGAGCCTCTGGAGAACCCTGCATGGTATACTCTATCATATCCTCCTCGCGCGAGCATAGGGCATCTGGATCCCAGGAGGTGGGTCTCTTGGAGGAGGACCACAGAGGGGGAATATCTACGGAGAGTGTGGAATACTGCTGATCTCTTGATCTTGTCTAATAGGCCATTTACATTCCAGGAAAGGACTTGGGTCATCGAGGGCCAAGCGTGAGGTGTGCAGGTGTTACGCAAGATTTAGTGTGCGGGTGTAAACCTAGGGACGACCATTTCAAACAATTTGGCGAAATCTTAAAGTTACAAACCAGGCTGACTAACTTGTAGCCCTTTAAACCCAACTCAAACTCCCCCCCCCCCCCGAAACTCCCCCCCTCCCCATACTCCCACCCCGGAAGCATCTGTCGCCCAAAAACCCAACCAAAACCAGACAGCCAGCATTGCTGTCGTTGGGGTGGAGTGGTGGACCCCTCCTTTCTTTTGGATCAATTGCAATTAGCGGTCGCAAAACAAGCATTCGACACCATACTTTAGAAAGTCTCCGGTGTCGTCAACGGCAGTCCCACCGGGGCCTGCCCGAGCACATCAGGCGCGGCCAGTCTCTCCCCGCGTCCAACGAGGGGGCCGCACACGACTTGTCAGCCGAGCACCGGAGATTGACTTAGGCGACCGTCTTCTGTCACTAGGGCTGGTGTCTGAGGCCCCGGAAGAGCGTCTTTTGTGATCTCATTCTGTGAGCCTGAGTCTTGGGCCGTCTCACCGTCCGCAGGAGTGTTCAGGTCTTTCCGCCTACTTCTCCGAGATCTGGTGCGTCGCCGGCTCCTCCGGGGCCCCTCTGAAGAGGGGGGTACGATACAAGGGGTTTTCCCGGCAGCCCCCGGGGGACCCCTCTGGGCCCCGATGCCCTCCTCCGTCAGCCAGTCCCACGCCACCTCAGGTGATTCGAAGAAGTATGCTTTCCCAGCCATGAGAACTTTGAGGCGTGCAGGGAAGAGGAGCATGTACGAAAGTTGCATTGCCCTGAGTTTTTGCTTAACCTGCTCATACGACCTGCGGCGGGTTTGGACCTCTCTGGTGTAGTCCGGAAAAATTAGGATTTTGTGATTTTCCCATTGAAGATCTTCCAACCTCCTCGCTTCTTTAAGGATGTTGTCTCTGTCTTTAAAATTAAGAAATCGTGCGATCATTGGGTGCTTCGGGCCGCCCGGAGGGGGGCGAGGTGCGAGTGCCCTGTGGGCTCGTTCAACTGCGAACAGGGGCGAGAGGGATTGGTCCGGCATCCACGTTTTGATCCATCTCTCTAGGAACTCGGAGGCCTTGTCATCTTCTATACCCTCGGGGAAGCTGATAAAGCGTAAGTTGTTGCGTCTTGCCCGGTTTTCAGCATCCTCTGCACGGAGGTGAAGCTCGTTGGTTCGGGTCTGCAGTTGGGCCACTTTGATTTTGAGGTCAGACAAATCAGTATCATTCTGAGAAACTCGGGATTCCACCTCAGTGATTCGGTTTACTGCATTTCTAAGGTCTTGTCTGATGAGGCCCATATCCACTCGTACTTCTCCGATCTTGGTTTCTACGGCTACCTGCGATGATTGAATAGCTTGGAGAATGGCGCTCACTCCGTCCAGGGTCGGACCCCCGCTGGCTGTGTCTCCCCCTCCCCGCTGGCCCGTCGTCGTCGTGAACTGATCGATTTTTTGTTGGGAGGGTGGAGGCTGTTTGTTCGCCTTGTCCTTTCCCATCGTGGTGCCCGGGGCGGGGGCCGGGTGTGTCACACTCTCCGTATTTATGTTTTCAAGCCCAGGTTTTCAATTTGTTTTCCGGTGTCTTGGACCAGGGAAGGTATCGCTGTGCCGCTCCGCGCAGGGACGGTGAGGTGTCACTGTCTCAGGGGCGTCTTCTGGACTAATTTACTCTCTCTTGGGCCCTGTGGAAGCATCTTTTGCCGGTACCGTTGAAAGACCTGGTTGTTGGCTCCCATCCGGTAGCTTCCCTCCTCTCACCCTCTGCTTAGGTGAAAGGGACTCACTATAGATCCGGGCTCAAGTCTCACCACACCCAGGATCTGGTGTTTCCGTAAAGGGCCCCGTTTCGCCACACGCTGGCCTCTACTTCTCAGATCTGTCTCGACAGGGATCAATTGTCTATAGTTCGAGGCCTTAAAGTTCAGACTGTTTTAGGGTGTGTGTCTCCACTTCTCGGATCCTGGTCTGCTACCAGCTCTTGGTGTGGGCCTTGGCAAACCCCCTCTGGATGGAGATCTGAATGGGAGCCGGAGGTGGGCCACTGCCTGTCCCCCTCACTGTAGCAATGACAGGGGAGGGGGGGTTCACGACTCGTCGACCCCCTCTCCTTCCTTCTCCTCCACTCCTGGGCCCCGGATAGTGTCTTCGTCCTCCCGGGCGGACCCGCCCGACCTCCAGTCGAGTCCCAACCCCCCGCGCGGCCCCAGCCCCTATTACGTACCAGGAGGGGGCTGCTGGGGGAACAAGCAGCGGCGGCGGTCTTCCCGTCCTCGCCCAGCCGCTTCACTTTCATCTCGCGGGCCAGGCAGGATGGATGGGGGGTCCAGGCCTCCCGGCCTGCACCCGCAGGTCAGTGCACAGGGCGGGCCGCTCACCTGGTGCCTTCTTCCTCGGCCGCCCGGCCACAGGGACCCGCCGCCGGGGCCCGGTCCAGGCCCCCCCAGGGACTCTCTCCGTTCTTTCAGCCTGCCGCGCACGCCATCAGCTCAGCTATCGGCCTGGCCTCGGCCCAGCCGGGCGCGTCGCGGTCGCCATCTTGTTTTCCCTTCCCGGGATCGGCCTGATCTCCGCGCGGGCATAAAATGCAGGATCTCCGTTTTTTTGCCGTGCGCGACCCCCGCGAGACCCAGGGTCACAGGGGTGTCCGAAATGGCGTCTTTCAGCTCCCTTGGACCGCGCTAACTATGGGCGGATGACAGAGGGGTCCAGAGCACTCTCAGAGTGCGACCGCCATCTTGACGCCCGAAGCCACACCCGGGTAGCTAGAGTTCTTGATGAACCTACAAGCCCTATACTGTATATCCCCGCAACCAGAAGTGTCAGCTGACGTAACGGTATATTGCTTTAAAAAATCTGACATCGCAGGAAAAAGTGACAGAGTAAAACGTGGAGAAAAATGGCTGTTTTTTTCACCTCAATTTCAGTATTTTTTTTATTTCAGCTGTTATTTTCTGTAGGAAACACTTGTAGGATCTACACAAATGACCCCTTGCTGAATTCAGAATTGTGTCTACTTTTCAGAAATGTTTAGCTTTCTGGGATCCAGCATTGGTTTCTTACCCATTTTGGTCACTAACTGGAAGGAGGCTGAAAGCACAAAAAATAGTAAAAATGGAGTATGTCCCAGTAAAATGTCAAAATTGTATTGAAAAATTGGGTTTTCCAATTTAGGTCTGCCTGTTCCTGAAAGCTGGGAAGATGGTGATCTTGCCACCGCAAACCCTTTGTTGGTGCCATTTTCAGGGAAAAAGCCACGAGCTGCCTTCTGCAGTCCTTTTTTCCCATTTCTTTTGAAAAAACAAATTTTTCACTGTATTTTGGCTAATTTCTTGGTCTCCTTCAGCGGAACCCACAAAGTCTGGGTACCTCTAGAATCCCTAGGATGTTGGAAAAAAAGGACGCAAATTTGGCGTGGGTAGCTTATGTGAACAAAAAGTTATGGGGCCTAACCGCGAACTGCCCCAAATAGTGAAAAAAAGGCTCGGCACAGGAGGAGGAAAAGGCCTGGGAGCAAAGGGGCCAGAGAGGTGCAAACAGCCCAACTGTCAAACTGACCCAGACAAGGAATCCACAAAGAGGCAGAGTCACATAGTGGTTTAAGCAAGAAAATGCTCACTTTCTAAAAGTGGCATTTTCAAACACACAATCTTAAAATCAACTTTACTAAAAGATGTATTTTTAACTTGTGAGCTCAGAGACTCCTAAACTCCACATGTCTATCTGCTCCCAAAGGGAATCTACACGTTAATCATATTTAAAGGCAGTCCCCATTTTAACCTATGAGAGGTATAGGCCTTGCACCAGTGAAAAACAAATTTAGCAGTATTTCACAGTAAGGACACATAAAACACATTAGTACATGTCCTACCTTAAACATACACTGCACCCTGCCCATGGGGCTACCTAGGGCCTATCTTAGGGGTGTCTTACATGTAAGAAAAGGGAAGGTTTAGGCCTGGCAAGTGGGTACACTTGCCAAGTCGAATTGGTAGTTTAAAACTGCACCCACAGACACTGCAGTGGTAGGTCTGAGGCATGATTATAGGGCTTCTAATGTGGGTGGCACAACCAGTGCTGCAGGCCCACTAGTAGTATTTGATTTACAGGCCCTGGGAACCTCCAGTTCACTGTACTAGGGACTTACCAGCAAATCAAATATGCCAATCATGGATGAACCAGTTACATGCACATTTTGTATAGGAGCACTTGCACTTTAGCACTGGTTAGCAGTGGTAAAGGGCCCAGAGTAGCAAAAACAGAGTCCAGCACACATCAACAACCTGGGAAACAGAGCCAAAATGTTAGGGGAGACCACGCCAAGGATGCCAAGTCTAACAGTTAGCTGATACTTGCCTCCATCAGCCACAATACCTACAAATACTATGCCACTGATGTTGCATTAGGAGCCTATTAGTCCTTCTTACATTTGTGTTCTTGTCGTGTCACTCTGCACATACATGACTCAAGGAACATACACACCCATGACCACCAATACTCCTGCGTCATGTTTGTCATCACTTAAACGTTACTTAGCACATTTCCACAGTTGTAAAGCTCATGATGGACATGTACATTTGTGCCTGGGAAACATGAACCCTTGCACCACTGCTCACGTGTGTACCATTCAGCACTTCAATATGTATATGGGATACACAAGGTACATAGAGAGGAATGTGCAAACTTACTGTCCTGACCCTTGCCATGACATGTTGCAGTTATCCTTATGTCCTACTGTCCTGGACATGCAAATTAGGATTTTGCAATGTAAAAAGGGTACTTATCAACAGGTCCGCCAACCTGAATCCCCAGGTGATTCAAAAGATCACCTTCACGAGCAATGTGGTCTGCCCACCGATGTTTAAGCTGGTTGTCTGTGCGCTCCACTGAGAAGTTCCTACATAGCTGGTAGAGCACCTTGCCCCCCACAGCTTCCTTGCCTCCATTGGGTTGTCCATGATTGTCCAGCCACCCATAGCCACCTTGTTGGGGAGGTAGTGGTACACTAACCAGATGTACCCTCCCAGTTCATCATCACTCATCCAATGGGCTCTCTCCTTCCCCGACATCTTGCATTTACCATCCACTGCAAAATAATAACCAAAACAATAATAAATTGTACCCCAGCTAACATAAAATACCCCAACAAACGAATCTACCCCAAGACAGACATCCGACAATACTTAGACAATAACAGGACAAAAACGTTCAAAACACTTGCAAATTTTACAGAAAGAACTAGACACAGACAGGACACAACACAAAACAGTCAAGATCTACCACTCCTCACACCAGTCCAAGCACCAAACAACCTCTCTCAACCACAGATAATAAGACTGCAAAGTAAAAGAGAAAGTAAATTCACTTTTCCGTGTTTGCAGGAAGGAAGTCATGTTACATCACTTCCTGGGCATATGTATCAGGTCTTCTGATATGCGTCAGGTTTTTGATGCATGGTGGCCATGGAATTTTTCTATGAAGGCTCACAAGGCCTGTTGACTTAGATTTGATGGGCAGGGCGTCATTTAGGCATATGCAATGTTTGTAGGACTGCTGCATGCATTGTTTTTTGATGCATGCCAGGAATGCATGCACTTTGGAGGGAAGGCTGAGAAGGCAAGAAGATTTAGGGTAGATGCGCATGGTGCCAGGTGTCATTTTTGTGATTTGCGATGTATGGAGAAGTACTGAATACGTCCTTTTTCTACGCATGACGGCCATGCGTGCATATTGAAGGAAAGGCTGACAGGGCACCCAGATTCACATACCTGTTACAGGGGCTTTGCATCTATATAGTTTGTATGGTATGGCAACATGTGTATGCATGTGCATTTCACTGTGTACCGGTAACATAGGAAAGTGTTACCATATGTTTGTAGGTGTATGTGATGCTTGGGAGGACTGATACTATTTGCAAATATGCATGTCTTTGAGGAATGTTTTCCACATAAATGTTTACACATGTGTACTGAGTGTACATATGTGATGCTACTCATATTGAGGGTCTACCACATTGTCATGTCAGAAATCAGACTGTACGTTTCAAAACACAGCATAAGATGAATGGTTCATGTACAATACATGTTCATGCATTTGATACCTTTGACAAATCTTTAGCAAAGGATGCTGCTGACTAAGGGTGGGACAAGATTGGGCAAGCCATGACAATGTGAGTGCAAGTATGTCCACACTCTGGTGTGTTGTAAGGGCCAAACATCATGATGCAAAGCAACACATGTAACGTATACTTCCCTATCCATGCAAAATTTTGGAGATGGTGTGCTGACATGTGTCATTGTAGGTGTGTATGTGACAGATTTGAGTGTGAAAAGAGATGTTTCATGTATGATACAGTGGTGTGTTCAAGGATTTGACACAAATCAATTCTCAAGTCTAACAGTGATATATGTAGGCTATTGTCTCAAGGCTGTGTACCCATATCTGTGTTAACTCTGTTTCCCAATGTGGAAACATTTGTACTGGTTATCCAATTTTGTAACTAATCATGTAACACAAACACACTTTCTTATGTAAATTGTACCCTTTTATCCATAGCGAAATAGACAGCACCAAGCCTGGTCCACCTAGGTGGGACATGTGTTGAAAAATATAGGTCCTATGTGTGAACAACACACAATCTATATGGCAGGGCTGCTCTCAGGCAGTGATGGCACCCTAGTCATCAGTGCTCCTGTGGCACTTTGTATGTCTACAGGCCCGTTGTTGCATTTATTGACACAGGTTGACTGTGGACACCTCAGCTCAGTTCACTGTGCACAATCAGCAGGCCCCTGAGTGTGTCAAAAGTCAAAGTAGCCTCCTCTAGGGATTGGGGGGCTTTGGGTGGTAATCTGCCATCCTCATGATGGATTATCGGCACTGCAATGCATAGTCCCCTGCAGACAAACACCTGCACATTTGTGATCCCATGGCTAAGTATGTTTTGTTACCTTTGGAGTTCTTCATGTCAGGCTTGCCCTATCATATACTGGGGACTGGCAGCTTGATTGTGTAGGATATGTCTCATCATTTGCCATGGTTTTACATGACTTGGCATAAATAGGTGAGATTATTCCTATGATGCTTGGTTAGGTCATTGATAGATTGTGGAACTGGCCAAACAAATTTGTAGTCATTGCCAATGTGACTGACCTACACATTCTCTGTAGATATATCTCTGGTGTTACAAGGAAACATTGATGTGCTATAGAGTGAGCATTAGTCTATGTGTGTTCATTCACGCACATTGATGGAATATCTTGTAATGAATGGTCCTAAACCTTCAGTGCTGGGAACATTTCTGCTGATTTGCCTTAGTACCCATTTTTGTCATCAACATTGTCCCTGCATTCATTCACAGCATAGTAAGTCAGACTTGTGTACTTTGGAGATGGACACAGCCTTTTCTAGAGGCTAAGTAGTAGTATTCCTCCCATTTCCAATCTTTGCTTGATCACATGATTGCTCCCTGAGTGACTTCAACATTTTGGATCTCAAAATGATGTAAGGGAGTATCTCAGCTGTCCTTTCACATAAGTTTTAATGTATTCCTCTTTTTATTGACACTTTGGCAAGAACATATCATATTCATCCAAATGCATTCTAGATGGAGCTTAGCCGCAAGCAACAAGCACAATCTGTGGCATCGCTGTCATTAGCAATCATTAAATACGGACATGCACAATTCCCTCTCTGACCCCACCCGGTCTATCTGCGGCTCACAATGGTTTCCATCCAAAACTGATGTTGTTTCAACAAGGGGGCTTGTACATTTATGTAAGTGTTCCAGCATCCCCTGATGTTTACCCATTTCTGGGGGCAGGCCTGGCATTCGTATACCATTTTCTCAGCCACCATGCATCAGTCCAAGTCTCTGTTACAGTCGCTGACTTCTGGTGCAAGGGACGCCCCCCCCCATAGTCTTGCAATGTTTCTTTTAGCTATATTCAATCCAAGTGTCATCCATGATACCACCACCCCACCAAGATTCATATCCTCACAGATATTTAACAGACACTATTTGGATGAGCCAACTATTGTGCTTACCCACACCTCGTTCATGCTGGCAATCACTGAATTCTAGCAGTTCTGTATGGCAGGGCACCCATGTAATGTGGAAATAATTTCCCTCAAGGCCTCACCCCTTCAGAAAATGGGTGTTGTTTGTTTTGTCTATTTTGGCCTTAACCGTGCCTGCCAGGTAGGACCTATGCAGGATCCGTAGCTGCACCAGATGAAAGTGGGCTCTAATTCCCGCCTCCCATGGGGAACCCAGCACCGTGTACCATTCATTCTCATCAAGACTTCCCACATCCTGCTCACATCTTTCCTTGAGGTGTGTAATTGGTGTGGCGTATATTGACTAGCTTTTGATAAGTTAGGGGTATGGCTTTTGTATGCAGATGTTCTTTGAACAGTCTACTTTCCAGGGGAGAGGACTTGGGCAGGTCTACATCCCCCCGGAAGTGCTGACCAAAGAGAGTGACACACCTGAAGATAGCGGTAGTATTTGGGTGGAGCCAAGGCGTACTTGGCCTGTAGATCTAGCAAGGGATCAACGTGAGCCTTTGACCATAGGTCTCCCACTTTTGATATACCTATTAGATACCATTCATTAAACCCAGGCAAATCTTTCAGGTTACCAAGTGCCCCAGAATCCCAAAGGAGTGTGGCCTGTGTAATTTTCCCAGCCCATGGCCAGAAGTGTGGTACGCCAGTGTGTGAATGTTGTTGCCATTGGTCCACTAGTGTGCATCGTCTTGTGGGTGGCATATAGGGCTCTCAATTACCCTCCCATTGCATCAGCCACCTCTCCATACGGGAGGCCTCGTCATCTGAGGATGCATGCATCCAATAATTTATGTATGATAGTTGCGCTCTCCAGTGATATTTTCTGATATTAGGAAGGGAAATCTTGCCATCTCACCAGCTCCTAGTCAGCTTGGCCAGAGCTGTTCTTGCTGTGCCTCCATTCCTTAATAGATTTTTGAGTTTGCTATGGTATGATGAGGGTACTGGGAAGGGGGTATTATGCAATAAGTATGAAAAGTGTGGGAGAGACATCATCTTGAAAAGATTGACCCTGCCAGGCAGTGACAACAGGAAAGCCCTCCATTGTGGAATGTCTCATCTAAAGTGGGTCAGGAGTGTGAGGTGATTAAGGGAGTAGAAGTCTAATGGGTCTTACGTTATAAAAAATGCCCAGGTATTTGAAGCCCTCAGTCACTACATCAGCTACACAGCTGTGCAGCATTCTGGGGGGAGCTCCTTTGAGGACATAGATAATAGATTGGGTGAAGTTAATCTTATAGTCTGAGTACTGGTCAAATAGCATTGTTATGAGCACTATCTGGTCTAGGGTCTTGGTGGGGTCTGCCACATACAGCAGAATATCATCAGCATACAGTGATAATCTGTCTTCCTATTGCTCTGCCCAGCTGAGGCCATGGATTAAGGAGTCATGAAGCACCCAAGTTGGTAGCGGCTCTAGGACCAAGGCGTACAGGAGTGGAGCGAGTGGGCACCCTTGCATTTTGCCCTGGTGAAGGGGAAATGGTTCAGACCAAATGCCAGTCACTACTACTTGGGTCTGGGGGCTGTATATAGGAGTTGTGTCCATCTAATAAAGTGGGGACTGAAGCCCAGCCTCTCCTGCACTGCAAACAGGTACAGCCATTCCACGGTGTCAAAGGCCATGCGCGAATCAAGGGACAAGATCACAGCGTCTTCCTGAACAGTGTCTGTGTGGCCTACTACCCAGTGTAATGTGTGGATCTTAAGAGCCGTATCGTGGCATAAAGCCTGACTAAACCAGGCTAATCAAGTTGTGGACTACGGAGCTCAACCGCGTGGCCTGCACTTTGGCTAATACTTTCACCTTAGCGTTCAGCAACTAGATAGGTCTGTAGGACCCACTGTCTTCCCTTGGGTTCCCTTCTTTATGGATGACCACTATGGAAGCCTGGCACTGGTCTAACGGGTGTACTCCCCCCTTATGGCTCTCCTCATACATCTGCTTCAGATGTGGGGCAAGCTTAGCAGCTGTCAACTTATAGAGTTCTAATGGTACCTCATTGTGCCCTGACGTTTTGCCTGGATTTAATTCCTTGATGGCTCGTACTATTTCCTCCTGGGAAAGTTCTTCTTGTAAGGCTTCCCTATCCTCTGTAGGGAGGATTGTGAGGTGGATGTCACCCAGGAACTCGACTGCTTTGCTTTTCATGGAGAAACACCTTGCTGAATAGATTTTAGCACAGTAGTGGGCAAACGTTTCGGCTATGGCTTCTCAATTACTAGCAAGTTCCCCTGATTCCTTCTGGATCCCAGCAACCCATGTATCCACTGTCTCCTTCCTGTCTAGCCAGGCCAATAATTTTCCTGTTTTGTCCCCATTTCATAAATGTGCTGCTGTGTTGTCCTATGGTGCATATTAGCAGCCTCCTGGGCCACGTCTCGGTATTCCTTTTGCTTAAGGGCTAGGATGTGGGCTCCCCCTGATCCCTCCTCAACTGGTGAGCCTGCCTCACGGGACAATAACTCACATTCAAGAGCCTCCAATTTGGCCCTTTTTACTTTTTTCCCTCCCTCCATCATGGAGAAACTGACTCCCTTGACCACTGTCTTATAGGCCTCCCACAACACGAGTGCAGACTCAACTGAATTGCTGTTTTCCTTGAAATATTGGTCTGTTGCAGCTAACATCCCTTCTTTAAATTTTGACACTTTAAGATAGCAAGGGCTCAATATATTGCAGCTAGTTTTAGGCTTCTCACCCCGACCATACACCAGCCAGAGGGGTAATGGTCAGAAATATCCCTGGCTAAGTTAGTGATCTCCCTGACTTTTAATAGCTGGAAATCTGGCATGAGAAAGTGATCAATTCAGGAGAGACTATCATGCACCCCGGGTAAAAGATAAAGTGGCGGGTCGCTGGGTAAATGATAGGTCATACATCTACCAGTCCCTGGACAGTGAGAAAGTCAGCAAATGGCTGTCTAACTGAGTTCAAGAGCATGGGGGGATGTCATTCCATGCTTTCACTCAGCATTGAATTAAAGTCCCCTCCCATGATCAATTCCCCATCTGGAAGACTGTGTAGCAGAGTGGTGACGGCTGGTAGTACCGTGTCATGAAGTCATGGTGGGAAGTATACTGAAAGTAGGTTCAAGAGGTCCTATGTCCCTGAGTGCGCCACACAGCGACCCTGCTGAATGGGCCATATTTGCCGAATGACCAGGGGCAACGTACTCTTCACCAAGATTCCCACTCCTCTAGAGGAGGTGGTATTGAACACATGAGCAGCCATTTTATATCCCAAACTGTCCAGGGCGTGACACCTATTGCCCAGGAGATGATCTCTTTTAGAAGAACTGTATTTGTGGCTGCTGTGGTGGTGTTTGCGGTTGCTGCGGTGGTGCTGGTGGCACCTGGCGTTGTTGCTGTTGTCTTCTCTGGGTGCCGAGCTGTAGCAGTAACAGGTCCATGTTGTCCAGTTGCTTGCCAATGTTCCTTCTTTGTGTTTTCTTTATGTAGTAGTGTGTAGCCCTCATTATAATGCCTGGTCTGACCAGGCGTTGAAAATTTTGATGCTAATCAGACTTAGAGTCATTTTTTAGAGGTCCTTTGTGTGCGTCGTTTTTCTGTCGGGTTGTATACATGGCGCTAGCAGGCTAGCATCACATTTTTGGGAGGGAACACCTACTTTGATATCATTGTTGTGAAACAATGCAAGGTGAGGTGGCACTCCCAAAAAGTATGTAAAATCTGAAATGTTGTCGCTAGACTGCTCTAGTGACAAAATATAAATATGGGGCTGGGTTGGCACCGCTTTTGCAGAAAAAAATGACTCAAAGGCAGCGCTAACTTTTCTTAAATCTGGGCCTATGTTTCATTCTGATAATCTCCATTCACATTTTATAGACCTGGTGTGCCCAGTTTAGATCAGTTCCATGGCAGATATTCAGGATAGCCACATAAAATAAATTTACATTAATTTATTCGAAATTGAAATTATTGCCATAGTCAGTAATTTTCCCATACATTTGGTGGGTAAGGCACTCCTGCACCTACATCAGTGGATCTTGGTATAGGCACATCAAGTGGACTACATTCCTGTTATTATGTTTACATTATGTGCATTAGACTCTTGAAGTTTGTTATGATGTTGTCATCATCATTTCAGTGATGAGATAGTTCTACTTGTTTCACTAACTAAAGATGGTTTTACTTGTTTAAATGATATTATTCCAAAACATACACTCTCAGGCCCTGTGACTGAATTACCTCTAATGTGCACAACAGGTGGCTTGTGCAATGTGTCTCTCATATGGTTCGAAGTATTTATGCCTGTACTTTGAATAGATTAGATGTGGACAACTTGCACAATGCACCTCTTGCATGGTACCACCAAGGTTTACTGTAATTTATTATTTATTTAATTTATTTAAAGTATGTGTTTAACATACAGTTGCCACTACAGTTTCCTGGTCCGTAGATCGAAATAAGTATCCATCATGGCTATAAACATAGGTGGTCATTCCAAGTTTGGCGGGCGGCGGTTGCCCCCCGCCAAACCTACGCCGCCACTTGGCCGCTCTGCGGTCAAAAGACCGCGGGGGCCATTCAGACTTTCCCGCTGGGCCGGCGGGCGCCCGCCAAGGCAGCGCCCGCCAGCCCTGCGGGAAAGGCCCTGCAACACAGAAGCCGGCTCCGAATGGAGCCGGCGGTGTTGCAGGGGTGCGACGGGTGCAGTTGCACTCGTCGCGATTTTCACTGTCTGCTATGCAGACAGTGAAAATCATGCTGGGGCCCTGTTAGGGGGCCCCTGCACTGCCCATGCCAGTGGCATGGGCAGTGCAGGGGCCCCCAGGGGCCCCACGACACCCGTTCCCGCCATCCTGTTCCTGGCAGTAAAAACCGCCAGAAACAGGCTGGCTGGAAGGGGGTCGGAATCCCCATGGCGGCGCTGCTTGCAGCGCCACCATGGAGGTTCAGCCCAGCCAGGGGAAATCCGGCGGGAAGCCGGATCCCCTTTTCTGACCTCGGCTTTACCGCCGGAGTCAGAATGGGCAGGAAAGCACCGCCAGCCTGTTGGCGGTGCTTTCCGTCGTTCACGGCCCTGGCGGGTTTTACCGCCAGGGTCGGAATGACCCCCATAGTAAGGAAGTAATCAACATCTGTAACTATAGTCACAACAGTTATTTCATTTTATTTACAGGACCAGGACGCCTGTTGGCAATCATGCCCTCTAAAAATAGGCTTTTGGAAAAGTATGCTGAATTTTATGGGGCTGACCACAAACAGCAACAGTCGGTAGGCAGAAAGTTTGTTAAGAATACATGCGATAAATCTAGAGTTGGATTTAGGGTCAGTATCCTGCTCGGGGTTGGATGGTTTTGTTTTCTCTCTTGATTTGATGGATTTCACCTCCTCTCTATTGTATTTGTGAAGCCCAGAAACATCTGATTGGATAAACTGTATCCCTTCACCAGGTACTTGAGGAGGCTTTTTTCATATTGTGTTGAGCACTTCATGGGTCCGTACATTTTTCGTTCATCAACATTATTTCCCTTTGCTTTCCGTGGCACTTTTCCTTTTAGCCCCGAGTTCCCATTGCTACCCAAAGAGAATATTTCTCAACATGTATTAATTTTTACATTTTTATGAGGGGTTAGCCGCTGTCTAGTGCTACTTTGTCTCCTGCTTACTTGTTTATGCTTAGTGTGCACTTGTTATTCATTTGTTTTAACTTTTTTATTATTATAATTTACCATTCCAATACGGTTATCCACCATGTAAGAACATTAGACTGAAATTAGCTGCCATTCTTCCAAATGCATGTGCATGCACCCTACACACAACAGCATTACAAGGTAATGCATCAAAATGCATGCATATGCATCTGAAACAGTCTTGGAAGGGTTTATCTTTAAAACAATGACTTAATGCATGAGTTTGCTTTCAATTGGATAAGAAGCGTTAGCTAAACAAATAGGTCTGCCTTTTAGATCCAAGAAGTAATGGCTTTGCAAGTGCTTGTTCTGTACAGCAATCTCTTTGCTTACTGCTTCGCCCTCAAGTTACCAACTAACATTGTTATTCATTTGCTTAGCTAGACTCTTAAACTGGGTAATCCCGACTCTTTTGTGCAGTGTGCTGAACTCGTCTAGTCCGCACCTACAAAGTTCACCAGAATTAAATACATATGTAAATTAATATTTGCGTACTGTTTTACAACATTTCTTCGCAGCACTCAGTTCTGTTTTGTGACTACATAAACTGATGTTTGTATCTTTTATAAAGAGCCTGCTTTTACAAAAGAAAAACACAACTGCCGCAAAATACCTTTGACTGCTGCAGACAGAAATGGAGCAAAGCAGCACATGGTCACAATACTTAGGGGCACCATGGCGCAGGGTAGGGGGAAATAGCATAATAATTTTTTATGCTATTGATGTACTTTTGGTGCTAACGCTGAACAGTACACAGGACCTCATTGTAACCAATGGTGTGCCCCCTTTTAACACCTGCTCTGAGCAGGCATGAAAAAAGCCCAAAAAAATGATGCAAGAAATCTTTTAGATTTCTTTGAACCATGTTTTCAGCCCCTTTAGTGGGAGCACCGCCCTCCCTTGCATACATTATGCCTGGAGCAGTCATACTGTGGTGCAAGGGGTTACAAAGTGGCGCAATACATACATTGTGCCACGTTGTAAATATGATGCAGAATCTTTGCCATAATATTGCCACATTAGCGTAAACAAATTACGCTAATGTGGCGATACATGATGCAAGGGCCCCTTTAATATGCCCCTTAATATGTTGCTAAAATGCACAGTACAGCAAACTCCGCCATCACCAGTTCCAAGCTCGGCTACAAAAGGAGGAGGGTCATGCATGAGGCTAGCTACCCCTCTGTAAAAAAATAAAAATCTTTCTACAGAAATGTCAACCAAAAGAACAAAATACATCCAGGCCTTAGGAAAAGAGGAATCTCCTTTATAGAGATCTATGACTCCTTGTCATAACAGCAAGAGATCCCTGGAAGCCACACAGCTGATCCACCTACTTTTGACCAAGACTATCATCATCAGGACATGGAATGTGAGAACCATGCACAAGACAGGCAAGACAGCCCAAGTGGCAGTAGAGATGAAAAACTACAACCTTGCTCTTCATGGCATCAGCAAGACCAGATGGACACATTCAAAAATAAAAGACTGCTGTATTCTGGACACAATGAAGAGAAAGCCCCACACACTCACAGAGTAGTACTGATGATATCACCAACTGCCAACATACCTCAGATTGGATGGGAAGCCCATGGTGCCAGAACCATTACAGAGACCTTCGGCACAAACAGAACCATCACAGCGACCTTCTGCACAAAAAAAGAGGATCAACATGCATCTTATCTAGTGCTTTACACCTACAAATTACAGTGAAGAAGAGGAAAAAGAAGCTTTACAACAGTCTCCAGTCAATCCTGGAGAAATGTCCTGAGAAAGACATTATCTGTAGGAAAGTCCTCCTTTTTGCCCTGATCACCCCCAGACATTTTGGACAGATACTGGTGGTTACTGACTCTTGACTGTGCCCTGGGTACTGCTAACCAGTGTAAAGTGGCTTATGCAAATTCAGATAATTATAATTGGCTATGCCAATATACCTATAAGACCCTAGTATATGGCAGGGCATGTAGGTTTAGGGACCATTGGTGTACTGCCGGGAAGCCCAGTGTCATTTTAAAGGCAGGCCTGCCTTGCTTGCTGCTTTTAAGTTAAAGTTAACCCCATATTCGACTTTGGAATTAAAAGTACTTCCAAAGTCTTCAGCTACCTTATTTTTACATATGTCACCCCTAAGGTGTGGCTTAGGTGCCCCCAGGGTTGGATGCAGTGTAACTGTAAGCAGGGACTTTGTTGAAGATGTTTTATAAGCCCTGGTGAGGGAAAAATAGCTACATTTGTTTTCCCCATTGTAGTGAATGGGTTCCATAGGCTAACATGGGGGACTGTATTTTAAAATAATAAAGAAAGGAGCTAAATATGGCATGTTTAGTACCAAATTAAAAGTTAAATAAATCCAACAGCTTGTGGAATTTAATATAACTTGCACCTAGAAAGAGTTTTAGAACTCTTTCTGAAAGTTACCAGTTTCAGCACTACTACAGAGTAGTGCCCTTCTCTGATTGACCAGCCTCTGGCAGCCTGGCCAGGCTGCATTGATGAGGTGTGAAGTGGCCTGGACGAAACACGAAGGAAGTGCCTGGGGGAGAAGAACTGCCTCAGCAGATTGTGAAACAGGATGGGGAGAGAGCAGCCAAACTGTACTTTAAAGGAGGGAAGGATATTTGGGCTAGGAAGTAGACCTCCCCCATTTCCTACAACACCAGACAGCCACGTTCCCCCTAATTAGATTAAGCGAGGACTGGAAAGGGGTGTGTCAAGGGAAACTTGGCCACACTAGTGGGTGAGCTCAGCTAGACCTAACCTCGGAGACTGGATTTTTGCCATCATGGATTTTTTGAGAATGTTGCTAACTGGGATTGATTTTTGCCACACTTCCCTGGAGGTGGTCACTCAAGAGGGTGGTGGTCTGCATATGATTGGACAGAGCGCCACCCCCAGGCCCCCCTGCTTTCTTCCCCCAAGGAGCAAGGATAAAACTGGCAGAGCTGCACCCCAACTGAGATCCCTACAAGGAACAAGAGAAGAAGGACTGCCCTGCTGGACAAATGGCCTGCACCTGAAAACTGCACTCTGAATGACTGCATCAGCTGCACACTTTGGCTTCACAACTTGAAGGACTTTGCCTGTCTTCAACTGCTACAGGCAGATAATAGCTGACCAGAATCCCCTAGATCAGCTCCTAGAAAAACTGACCAGATGACCAGTGACCAGTGATCCTTTTTGACTTTGAGCCAGGTGCATTCTAGAAGGTGGAGTCCTAACCCTCACGGAGCAACTCGTGGTTTCTGGAACCTTGGGGTGAGTTGTGGACTCCTAAAGGACCTTCAAAGGTCTTCTGGAAGAAGATCCAGAAGTCTGGAGAAGTTTGGAGCAACTTTGGAAAAATGCTCCAGAGGTGGACCAACATGATGTCATTAGTCAAGCCGACTTATTTCAACCCGCGACCCAGTTTGACTTGCAGGTTCGTCCCACTCAAAATCTCCAGAGCTCTAGACTTCCAGGATTTCACCTTGGTCTTGTGGTAAGGGAGTCCAACGATTTCAGCTCGAAATGGCGGGTTGTCAGACGTCGGAGAGAAAAAGCTCCAAAATGTTTCTAAATCTGAACATAAAAAGTTGACCAAGGCTTCCCGCATAGCATACCCGAAGAAGGTTCCAGGAAGGTTGGCTTCAATTTCAAGTTTGTACCGAACAAACATTTCTGTCATGAGAAATCATCTAGGTTCAACCCTAGAATCCTTCACCATGGTCTCCTGTGACGCATATCTTAAGAAGGCATCATGGAGGTCGGATCTGACTTGTGACCTTGTCCCGGTGAAGAAAATCTTCAAAAAAAAAGACTAAGGCCGAGATTTATGGTGGCATAGCGCCATTTCAGTGCCACATTAACATACTTTCTTTTACACTAATGTGATGTTGGAAGAGCAAAAATGCCGCGCCGTATTTACAAAGTGGCGCAATGCCTGCGTTGTGCCACTTTGTGACCCTTTGCGCCACATTATGCCTGCGCCAGGCATAATGTATGCAAGGGGGCATTCCAGCACTAGGGGGGGCCTAAAAGATGGCACAAAGGATTCTATGAGATTCCTTTGCGCTATTTCTATGGGCATTTTTTAACGCCTGCTAAGTGCAGGCGTTAAAAAGAGGCTTCCATTGTGTTCAGTGGGCATCTGGGTACTTTGTAGGATTAGTGTCAACATATTTGATGCTAGTCCTACAAAGGACCGGACTAGCATAAAAAATGATGACGCTAGTCCCCCTAACCACTAACATGGTGCATCGCATTTTAAATACGGCGCACACATGGTGGTGTTGCAGGGGCACTAAGTGGTGCAAGAAAAGTGGCACTGCACTAGGTGCAGAGGCACTTTTCATAAATCTGGACCTAAGTCCGAAGGTAAAACTTCGACCGAGGTAGCCCACTCACTGCAGCCGAGCATGGCTCCATCGCGGTCTACCTCAAATTTTGACTTTGCCACGGTCAAGTGCGACTAATTGTCCTGATTGGCACTTTTAGTTTCAATGCGCTAAAAAACATTTATTCTTTAAAAATTCATATTTCCAATTCCTTTTATAGGATTTTTGTCATTTTAGTGCCATTTTAATGATAAACATATAGGGGGTTATTACAACTTTGGAGGAGCTGTGAATCCGTCCCAAAAGTGACGGTAAAGTGACGGATATACCACCAGCCGTATTACGAGTCCATTATATCCTATGGAACTCGTAATACGGCTGGTGGTATATCCGTCACTTTACCGTCACTTTTGGGATGGATTAACACCTCCTCCAAAGTTGTAATAACCCCCATAGTCTATTTTTATAGATTGGTGTTGGTTTTGTATTGTGTTTTGTGTTTTACTTATTTACTGTTTTGTGATTTTTAAATGCTTTAAATTAAGCCTAACTGCTCATTGTCAAGCTACCAAGGGTTGAGCTGGGGTTAATTTATTGAGACCAAACTGGACCTAATGGGCATTAGTGGCATATTGCTAAGGGTAAGTACTTACCTGCCCTTACCAATAATCCACTTTCCAAAATAATCATACTGGTGGGGGACCTCAATGCCAAGACTGGAAGCAACAACACTATGTTCAAAGAAGTCATGGCCAACCATAGTCTTGGCAACATGAACGAGAATGGTGAAAGACTAGCAGATCTCTGCACCTTGAGCAGTCTGGTTATAGGCAGCTGTGTATTCTCACACAATAGAATACAGAAGGTAATGTGGGTGTCACCAGACTATTCACTGGAGAATCAGATTGGCCATGCTTGCATAGGAAGTTCCAGAGGTCCTTACAGGATGTGAGAGTGCTGAGATGAGCAGACGTGGCATTAGACCATAACCTGATCATAGCCAGGCTGATGCTAATGCTGAAGAAATCATGGATAGAACTGACAAACTGATGCCAGCGATATAACACCACTTTCCTCAAAGATGCATAGAAACTCAGTGAATACTCAGTCACCCTCAGCAACAAGTTTCAAGTCCTGGAAGAATCAGAAGATAACAGAAACCCAGTGGGAGAAGATCAAAGAAACAATAATATCAACCTTCTAGGTCCCAAGAAACACCAGCATAAAGAATGGATCTTCTCTGAGATGCTCTGTGAAAACCAAGAGAGAAAGGAAAAGAAAGCTGCAGTCAACACAACATGAAGAAGAGCAGAAAAAGCAAAAGCTCAGGGTGAGTACACTAATGTTAGCAAGGAAGTAAAGAGAAGCCCAAGAGCAGGCAAGCGAAGATTCATCTATGGTCTTGCCACAGAAGTCCAGGAACAGCAAGCCATGGAAACTTGTAAGAACTCTACGATCTAATGAGGATACTCAATGGCAGACAAAGCAAGCCAGAAATACACGTTAACAACAAAGCGGGGAAGACAGTCATGGGTAATGAAGACCAACAATGAAGATGCGTAGAGCACTTTGAAGAACTGCTGAACCACATTCTGCCGACAGCTGACAAGGACTTGCCAATCAACTGCAGTAGACAAATCAATGAAGAACTACACCAAGCAATCAAACATCTGAGAAATGGGAAGTCTCCAGGACCTGACAGCATTCCTGCAGAGCCACTGAAGTCAGACATTAAAACATAAGTAGACAAGTTTTACCTCATGTTTGGAAGCCTCTGGGAAGATTCTCAAGAAATATGACCTGAGTAACTATGCAAACTACACAAAGCTAACTCTTATATCAACCCCAGACAAAGGGGGTCATTCTGACCTCGGCGGTAAAAGGCGCTTACCGCCGGTCAGAAGACTGCCATAACACCGCCGCGGCCGCGGGAAACCGCCACGGTCATTCTGACCCGCAACAGGCAAACCGCCAAAAACCCGACATCCACAAAAGTCCGCCACACCAACGGCCAGCGAGAAACTGGCGATGACCAAACCTCCACCGTCACGCCAACAGAAATACGCCCATTCCATTACTACCCACGAATCCACGCGGCGGTCTTTCAACAGCGATATTCCATTGGCGGTACACACCGCCGCGGTCAAAATACACACACAGCTCCAAAACACTGCCACATTGGTCATTTTGAAATACATCAGGAAGCGGTGGAACGACCTACGGGGGAAGGTGCGTTCCATGGTATCCAGACACAACATCGCGGTGCAGAAGACTGGCGGTGGACCCCCACCTCAACCCCCAGAATTCACAACATGGGAGGAACAGGTCTTGGCGATCCTGCATCCTGAGGTCCTTGCAGGAGTAGGCTGAGGAATGGACTCTGGTAAGTCTAATCTCAACTACTTCATCCCCCCCCCACCCACCGGCATGCCAAATCATACCCCACCGTCCCCCCCCACCCCCATCACACATCCTCCTTGCTAATGACTCACCATCACAACCCACCCATCCCAACACCTAGCCCTGCATGCGACCACAAACCATGGACACCCCTCACCTAAGCATGCCCACTGCACATACCCATCCCCCCCAAACCACCGTCACAACAGACCCCACAAGGGAATGCCAGCACTGGGGTACACGGGCACCCACCCATTGCACGCTATGGCACACACAGAAGCAATAACCATACTCTTATACCCCTGCAGGACCCGAACGCCACGACACCGCCCAGGAGGGTCCAGAAATGTCCATTCCACCCCCAGAAGAGGCCCACAGTGATGACAGCAGCTCTGTCTCCCTGGACCCAGATAACCAGCCCGGCCCATCGGGGACCTCGGGACAGTCGGTTCCTCTCAGACAGCCACAGCAGACCTACCCCCCTCTGGGAACACCAGCACAGCACCCACCCAGCGGGCCCATGCCTCTGTCTCCAGGACACGTCAATCAGCGGTGTGTCCACCACTACAGGGCACCCAGGTTAACCCACCACCCCAACAACAACAGGGACCTGGGGGCAGTGGTAGTGGGCACACGGTCCATGGGACAGAGGCCCAGGGAAACAGGGCAACTGGGAGGGCTACTGTGCGACAGGGGGAGGACAGGCCAAGGGAACCCACTCTCCACGAGGCCCTATCCTCCATCATGGGAGCATACCACCGCTCCCAGGAGACAATGGCGACGGTCCTGGCCAGGTACCAGGAGATCCAGGTACTGCAGGAGGAACAGTTTATGGGGTTCAGGGAAGAACTCAGAAATATCAGTTCCGCAATGGGCACCATCGTTGTGGCTCTCAATCAGATTGTCAGCACATTGCGGGACCATGTGGCACCACAAAGGGCCCCTGTCACTAGCATGGACCAAGAACAGGCTACCACCTCCGCCAGCGCTAGTGGACAGGAGGCCCCGACACAAGAACAACAGGCCACCAGAACCCCACCCCCTGCAAAAGGAGAACCACCCGCAAGCGGTGCCTGAGATCTAGGAAGAAGACAGAGTAGGATGCCAAGACCCCCGCCAGGAAAGGATACTCCCTGATTGTCATCCCACTGTCCCACATTGTCACCCTGTCCAACCTTAAACTGCCCCTGCTCCACCTTCCACAGGCATATGGACAATGCACCTGTGAGACTGAAAATCTGGACTCTGCCATGGACATTCCTCCACCATCACCCATCACCGAATTGCAACCATTACCCAAAATTGAGCACTTTAATAAACACACTTATTGCACAAAAATAATCTGGAGTCTGCCTGTATTTTTGAACAAATGTTTTACACAGAACCGTGCCAAAATGTCCAGTTCCATTGTGATGACAACATACCACTGTCACACAGCTGTAGTCCATGGGGAAACAAAGCAGAGGTCACGGAGTGGGGCCCACATCTCTGAAATTGGAAGGGAAAGTCACAACTCAGTTAACATACACTGGGGGGAAACTCAGACAGTAGAGAGGCAGGAGACATTAAGTAAATGTAAAATGCCGGTGTTGATTCTTACCTGTATGTCATTGAAAATACTGCTGTATCACTGTGCCCCTGTTGTCTGTGTCGTCCTCTTCGTCTTCCTCCTCTTCACTCTCCGCAGGCTCCACAGCTGCCACAACACCACCATCTGGACCATCCTCCTGCAGGAAAGGCACCTGGCGTCGCAAAGCCAGGTTGTGAAGCATACAGCAGGCCACGATGGTATGGCACACCTTCTTTGGTGAGTACATTAGGGATCCACCTGTCATATGGAGGCACCTAAACCTGGCCTTCCAGAGGCCGAAGGCCCGATTGATCACCCTCCTAGTACGCCCATGGGCCTCATTGTACCGTTCCTCTGCCCTGGTCCTGGGATTCCTCACTGGGGTCAGTAGCCAGGACAGGTTGGGGTAACCAGAGTCACCAATTAGCCACACACGGTGTCTCTGAAGTAGTCCCATCACGTAAGGGATGCTGCTATTTTGCATGATGTACGCGTCATGCACTGACCCAGGGAACTTGGCATTTAAATGGGAGATGTACTGGTCAGCCAAACAGACCACCTGGACATTCATGGAATGATAACTTTTCCTGTTCCTGTACACCTGTTCACTTCCTCTGGGGGGTACCAAAGCCACATGGGTCCCATCAATGGCACCTATGATGTTGGGGATATGTCCAAGGGCATAGAAGTCAACCTTCACTGTAGGCAAATCCCCCACCTCAGGGAAAACGATGTAGCTCCGCATGTGTTTTAGCAGGGCAGACAACACTCTGGACAACACCTTGGAAAACATAGGCTGAGACATACCTGATGAAATGGCCACTGTTGTTTGAAATGACCCACTTGCCAAAAAATGGAGTACTGACAGCACCTGCACTAGAGGGGGGATCCCTGTGGGTTGGCGGATGGGTGACATCAGGTCTGGCTCCAGCTGGGCACACAGTTCCTGTATAGTGGCTCTGTCAAGCCTGTATGTCAGTATGACATGTCTTTCTTCCATTGTCGACATGTCCACCAGCGGTCTGTACACGGGAAGATTCCTCCATCTCCTCGCAAGTCCCAGCGGACGGTGCCTAGGAAGGACAACATGGAGCACAGAGTCAATCAACCCACAGGTACGTTCCCACAGCTTGCACAGTACATGATTCTCAGTGCATTGAATGGCTTGTATGAGTGTTGATGCAAGGCCTAAGTATGTGTACGCAGTAGAAATTAAGATATGGGGGCCCTTGAAATGGCGGCTGCCTGACCTGTGAAGTGCGACAGTGGGATGTGAGGTCAATGCGCTGGCGTGGCACACCGTGGCGGTAGGCGGTCCAAGACCGCAGCGCAAAGCCGCATTGGTTAACATTGAACCCTATGGGTTTCAGGAGCCAATGAGGAAGTGCGCCGGCGGTCGCGGTACGCACCGCCGCGGTACGCACCGCCGCAGGCGTGACCGGCATTTTCTATCTGCTTAATCACTCGATACCTGATCATCCACAGGAGAGGACCTATACTGCAAGTGCTGCTGTGACCTAGGTCTGGAAGAGACAATGGCTGCTGCGACTGGGGAAAGGGCCCCTGCCTTCACTTCTGAAGAATTGGAGAAACTCGTGGATGGGGTCCTCCCCCAGTATGCGCTACTCTACGGTCCTCCAGACCAACAGGTAAGTACACTGGGACCATGGTTTGTGGCCAATGCCTGGGTTGAGTGGGGTGAATGAAAGATGGTGGGGAGGGGAGCGAATGAGGCATGCATCAAACGAAAGATGAGAGCATGTGCCACATGGCAAGGGTGGGGATGGGGGGCCACTCACATCGAGCATGCAGAAGGTGATGTCTGTTTCATTTTCTCCCCCTGCACATGTCACATAGGTCAGCGCCCATCAGAAAATCGACATTTGGCGTGCCATCGCCAAGGACGTCCGGACCCTGGGGGTCCACAACAGACGGGGCACCCACTGCCGGAAGAGGTGGGAGGACATCCGCAGCGGGAGCAGGAAGACCGCGGAGGCTCTGCTGGGGATGGCCTCCCAACGTAGGAGGGGTGCCAGTCGTGCTTTGACCCCCCTGATGTCCCGGATCCTGGCGGTGGCCTACCCCGATTTGGATGGGCGCGTGAGGACATCACAGCAGACACAAGGGGGTGAGTACAAGCACATTCTGCTGATTTTGCGCACATTGGAGGTGTCTGGGTGGGGGAGGAGGGCTGTGGGTATCCCTAGGCCAGGGCGTTTTCTGTAGGCTAGGCCCCTCCGTTAGGCATGGCCCTGTACTCCCGCCCCCCACCTCTGTAGGTTGCCTAGTACAGCTAATCATGGCCCTGTGTCACCTATGTGTGGAGTAGTCGTCCATAGGCTTGTAGGCCATGTCCCATGGATTGAGTAGTATACCCCAAGTGCGCGGCGTAGTGCAGGGGGCTTCTGTGTCTGTCCTCTCTGCCAACGGTAGTGGTAATCCATGCACTCAACATGTCTTTCTTTCTCCCCCTCCCCTTTTTTGTGGTCTTCCTGTTCATGTGTGCATTAGCATCATCAGGCGGAGGAGAAGTGGCATCGGAGCGCGAGGGAGCTGCATCTCACATGGCCATGGAGGTCCATGCAACTGACTCTGATTTCACCAGTGAGACGGAGGGCGAGGGGAGCTCCACAGCGGGGACACGTTGTGACACCAGCGACACAGACATGTCCTCGGAAGGGAGCTCCCTTGTGGTGGAGGCAACATCCGTGCCCAGCGCAACAACAGGTACAGCCGCCACCCAGCGCGCCAGCTCCGCCCTCCCAGCAGCCCCTCAGCCTTCGCCCCGTGACCGCTCACCCAGGAAGGTGGGCATCTCCTTCGCCCCAGGCACCTCAGGCCCTTCCCCAGTTACCCCTGCTGCCCTCAGTGAGGAGGTCATTGACCTCCTGAGGACCATCATTGTTGGGCAGTCTACCCTTTTGAATGCCATCCAGGGTGTAGAAAGGGAGGTGCACCGGAGTAATGCATACCTGGAGGGCATTCATTCGGGTCAGGCTGCCCATCAGCGATCGTTCAACGCTCTGGCCTCAGCACTGACGGCAGCCATTGTCCCTGTCTCCTGCCTCCCTCCTCAAACTTCCTCAACCCAGTCCCACTCCCCTGTACCTCTGCCTATCCCAGACACACCATCAGACCAGCCTGCACACACCTCAACACCCAAGAGAAGCTCATCCAGACATAAGCACCACACATCACACAAGCATTCACCCAATCAACATCCACATGCAGACATGCCAACAGCCACTGCCTCCTCTGTGTCACCCTCCTCCTCGTCTCCCTCCTCCCTCCCTGTGACGTCTCCACTCACACTTGCATGCACAACATCTTCAGCCACTACGTCCATCACCAGCACACCCACCAGAACACTCCGCACACATGCAGTCACCACCCCCACTACCATTTACATGTCCCCTGTGTCCTCTCCCAGTGTGTCTGTCACCCCCTCTTCCAAACCACACAAACGCAGGCAGCCAACCACCCAACAGCCATCCACCTCACGACAGCCTCCAGCACAAGCACCTGCACCCAAAGACACCAGACTTCACTCTCCTACAACCACATCCTCTTCCTCCACTCCCATACCCACTACAACTACCCATCCCTGTCTTACTAAATTGATTTTCCTTTCCAACCTTGACCTCTTTCCATCAACTGACCACCCCCTCCATCTCATAAGGCTCCAATCAGCACCTCAGCCACCACAAAACCTGGACCTACTAAGAAAATAGTCCAAGGATTTTGGAGTCCACAACCTTCAAGCCCAGCTACTTCAGCTGGGAGTAAAGAGACGGCCAGCCCACCCCCTGCAAAAAAAGCAAAGAAAGCCAGTGCCCGGTGCGAGAGGACAAAGACAGCAGGCTCCACAAGCACTACCCTGGCACCGTCAGGGAGTGGGGTGCCACCTGGCACACCGGCAAAGGGAGGAAAGGGCCACAGGACAAGGGTGGCAAGGGCAGCACGCCCGACAAGTCCGGCAGCAGGCGAGCTGCCCAGGAGGGCCCCGCCATCCCCAGCCAAGCTGCCCAGGAGGGCCCCGCCAGCCCCAGCCATGCTGCCCAGGAGGGCCCCGCCAGCCCCAGCCAAGCTGCCCAGGAGGGCCCCGCCAGCCCCAGCCAAGCTGCCCAGGAGGGCCCCGCCAGCCCCAGCCAAGCTGCCCAGGAGGGCCCCGCCAGCCCCAGCCCAGCTGCCCAGGAGGGCCCGCCAGCCACAGCCCAGCTGCCCAGGAGGGCCCCGTCAGCCACAGCCCAGCTGGGCAATGAAGGAGCGCCAGCCACAGCCCAGCTGGGCATTGAAGGAGCGCCAACTCAAGCAACGCTGAACATGGCAAGGACTGCCAAGGCAAGCACCGCTGAACAGGGCACCGCCATCTCAAGCACTGCTGAACAGGGCACCGCCATCTCAAGCACCGCTGAACAGGGCCCTTTAAGTCAAGAACCGCTGAACAGGGCCCTTCAAGTCAAGAACCGCTGAACAGGGCCCTTCAACTCAAGAACCGCTGAACAGGGCCCTTCAAGTCAAGAACCGCTGAACAGGGCACCGCCATCTCAAGCACCGCTCCGCTGGGCCCTTCAACTCAAGCACCGCTCTGCTGGGCCCTTCATCTCAAGCACCGCTGAACTGGGCCCTTCATCTCAAGCACCGCTCCGCTGGGCCCTTCAACTCAAGCACCGCTCCGCTGGGCCCTTCAACTCAAGCACCGCTCCGCTGGGCCCTTCAACTCAAGCACCGCTGAACTGGGCCCTTCATCTCAAGCACCGCTGAACAGGGCCCTTCAAGTCAAGAACCGCTGAACAGGGCCCTTCAAGTCAAGAACCGCTGAACAGGGCCCTTCAAGTCAAGAACCGCTGAACAGGGCCCTACAAGTCAAGAACCGCTCCGCTGGGCCCTTCAACTCAAGCACCACTCCGCTGGGCACCGCCGTCTCAAGCACCGCCCCGCTGGGCACCGCCGTCTCAACCACCGCTCCGCTGGGCCCTTCAACTCAAGCACCGCTCCGCTGGGCACCGCCGCCTCAAGCACCGCCCGCTGGGCCCTTCAAGTCACGCACCGCTCCGCTGGGCACCGCCGTCTCAAGCACCGCCCCGCTGGGCCCTTCAACTCAAGCACCGCTCCGCTGGGCACCGCCGTCTCAAGCACCGCTGGCCCATTGGCAGAAGGGGCAGCCCGCAACTGTGTCGGGCAGGGCTGCACGAAGCACTCTGGGCACTATGCCTCCTCCAGGACCAGTGGAGTCTGTAATCCACTTGTGAGACTGTGGCTTTGCACTCCCCAGGATGGCACAGTGGGCAATCCACCCACTGTAGAGACTTGTGAGACTGTGGCTTTGCACTCCCCAGGATGGCACAATGGTCAACCTACCCACAGTAGAGACTTGTGAGACTGTGGCTTTGCACTCCCCAGGATGGCACAGTGGGCAATCCACCCACTGTAGAGACTTGTGAGACTGTGGCTTTGCACTCCCCAGGATGGCACAGTGGGCAATCCACCCACTGTAGAGACTTGTGAGACTGTGGCTTTGCACTCCCCAGGATTGAACAGTGGCCTGGGAGGCCCCTCGTGGATCTGGCGTTGTGCACTCATATGGCTGAGGTGCCCCCCCTTCCTTTCCCCCTGAGGTGCCTGTAGTTTTGCTATCTGATGCCCCTGCAGTGTTCTCTCCATTGGAGCCGGGTATCGTGTGTGGGCTTTGCCCATGTGTTTCGGCCCATTGGCCCACGAACAAAGGCTGAAACCCAATTTGGACTGGACAATTTACATATGTATATATAGTTAGAGATGTTTGATATATTTTTTTACTTAGCCGTACAATATACTTCAAATTTCAGGCTCATTTATTTTTGTCTTTGCATTCTTCCGGGGGGTTTGGGGGTGTCACTCTGAGTTGTTGCTCTGCATTGATGTGTATGTAGTTGTGGGTGAGGGTGGGTGTGTCGCGTATGTGTGTCCCCGTAATTTTTGCCTCCCCCCTCCCCTGTGTCGTAGGTGCAGTACTCACCGTTGTCTTCTGCGGCGGCGTTCGTGCTCCTGGTAGAGGAGCAGGAAGACAATAGCTGGTAGGATGTGTAGTTCGGGTTCCATGCTGTCCAGATTCCTCGTGAAGTGTGTAGAGGTGAGCGTTTTCCGTTCGTAATGTCTGTTTCCGCCGTGTTTTTATCGGCAGGGCTACCGCCCCGGAAAAGGTGGCGGATTGGTGGGTTGTGATAGGGTGGGCGGTACATTGTCTCCCGCCTGTCTGTTGGCGGTCACCGCCGCGCTGTTTGTTTGTCCCGCCGTGGCAGTCGGAGTGTTAAAGTGGCGGTCTCTGTTGGCGGTTCCCGCCAGGGTCAGAATTCCATTTTTTTACCGCCTGCCTGTTGGCGGGTTGGCCACCGCTTTAACACCGACCAACAGGGTTGGAATGACCCCCAAAGTGTTCAACAGAGTCATACTGAACAGAATGATAGAACAAGTCGACACTCAGTTGGGAGAACAGCAAGCTGGTTTCCACAAAGATAAATCGTGCACAGACCAGATTGTAACACTGCCCATCATCACTGAGGAGTCGACATAATGGATTTCCCTCCTCTATGTCAACTTTATGTGAAGGCATTCAATAGGGTGAAGTGAGAGACCCTTTGGAAACTCCTAAGTCACTAAGGTGTGCCACATAAACTCATAAGAATCATCAGAAACTCCAATGAGGGAATGACCTGCCAGATAGTAAATAGAGGACAACTCCCAGGGATCTTCCCAGTGAGGACAAGGTTCTGCAAAGGTTATTGGCTCTCCCCTTTTCTCTTCCTGCTGGCCATAGACTGGACAATGAAGACATCAAACAGCAGGGAAAATGAATGGGATCCAGTGGACACCATGGATGCAGTTCAATGACATGGACTTTGCAGATGATCTGGCCCTGCTGTCCCATACCCATCAACAGATGCAAGAGAAGTCTGACAATGCGGCAGCCACATTAGCACAACTTGGCCTTAACATCCACAGGGGAAACAATCAAGATTCTGCAGCCTAACATGGCCAGAACAGCTCCAGTCACTGTTGCAGGTGATGGACTGAAAGAGATTGAGGCCATCACCTACCTGAGCGGTGTCATAGACAAGCTTGACAGCACAGATGCTGACTTCAAGACAAAATTCAGCAAAGCAAGGGCTGTCTTCATTCTGCTAAAGAAGATCTGGAGCTCCAAGGACCTTGTGCTACAAACCAAGATCAGGCTTTTTAACACCAATGTAACATCAGTTTGCCTGGATGGAGGAGAAACTTTGAAAACAACAGTGACCACCACCAACAAAGTCTAGACCTTTTCAGCCTAGACAGCTGCTAGCACAAGTGATCCTCCTCCTCCAAATCCACTGGCCAAACACCATCAACTGCAACGACCAACGGAATCAGACTTCCCAACTCCCTGCCTATCAATAAATCAAGAAAAGAATCTGGAGCTGGATAGGTCACACGCTCTGCAAACCTAAATCAAACACCACCAGCAAGCCATGACTTGGAAACTGCAAGGCAAAAGGAAAAGATGAAGACCAATATACACCTGGTGCTGAGGTCTCATGGTTGACTGGGAGGAGATGGGTGTGACCTGGAGTCAGATTGAAAGAAAAGCCCAACACAGAGACGGCTTTGGAGACCTGGTTGACTGCCTATACCTCAGGAGGGGTGGCAGGCATAAGTAAGTAGAGTGAAGCAGCTAAATAGTTTGTGTGCTGCAGCCTCAGGATTCATGACCTTTGTCCTTCTTTGGTCAGCACTAAAATATTTTGTCTTTTTATGGCAACACATTTGTTGCAACTCACCCTGCACAAGACTCTACAGTAGCTATCTTTAAATCAAACCTCCCTACAAAGGTTCTGTCTCACCATCAGGTATGGTCTGAGAAGGAGGTCAGCTATATGACAACAGATCCTCATATTCTCAAATTATAGAATATTTGTACTATGAGGAGCCCCTTTTAGGTCAGTTCTGCTAAAATTTGGAATTCACGCCCAACACATATTTGCCTGCCTACCTAAGAGTTAAACACTAGCTTAGAGAGCCACCTGGGCTGTATTACGGAAAGTGCCCCGGAGGTGCAGCAGACATGCGCACCTATGTTGTGCTCCCCCAGGGCACTTTAGTGTTACAGAAAGGGCAACGGACGCTTGTGCAGCCCTTTCTGTAAGACAGATAGGCCCTCATTCTGACCCTGGCGGTCGGTGATAAAGCGGTGGCCAAACCGCCAACAGGCCGGCGGTCCAAAATATGCAATTCTGACCCTGGCGGGAACCGCCAACACAGCCCGCCGCATTAACACTCCGCCCGCCACGGCGGAACAAACAAACAGCGCGGCGGTCCCCGCCAACAGCCAGGCGGCAGACAATGTACCGCCCACCCTATCACGACCCACCAATACGGCACCTTTTCCGGGGCGGAAGCACCGCCGATAAAAACACGGCGGAAACAGACTACGAACGGGAAAACGCTCACCTCTACATACTCCACGCAAGATTCCGGCAGTATGGAACCCGAGTTGCAGGTCATCCCCGCACTCCTATACCTGCTCCTGTACCAGGAGCACGCCCGGCGGCGCGGAAGACATCGGTGAGTACTGCACCTACGACACAGGGGAGGGAAAAGATTACCGGCACACACCCACCCACCCACACCCACTACAACACACACATCAATGCATTCCCACAGATCACTGTCACAACCCACAAACCCCCCCTCCTAAATAATGCAAAGACCAAAAGAAGAGATCTTAAACGGGCAGATATATTGAAAAATGGACTGCAGTAATCCCAATAAATAAATAAACTATGTACAAAATATATACATCTACTAAATGTAGTCCAACCACTGTCCGTGGACCACAGGGGTCCTGAGCAAAGGGGCAAGGCCCAGTCCCACGACAAGAACTCCACGGAGAGAACACTGCAGGGGCATCAGAAAGAAAAAAGGACAGGCACCTCAGGGGGAAGGGAAGGGGGGGCACCTCAGCCACTTGAGTACACGACGCCAGATCCACGAGGGGACTCCATGACCACTGGCCCATCCTGGGGAGAGCAAAGCCACAGTCCAAACAGTCCATACAGTGGGTGGCCTGCCCACTGGGCCATCCTGGGGAGAGCAAAGCCACAGTCCATACAGTCCATACAGTGGGTGGCCTGCCCACTGGGCCATCCTGGGGAGAGGAAAGCCACAGTCCATACAGTCCATACAGTGGGTGGCCTGCCCACTGGGCCATCCTGGGGAGAGCAAAGCCACAGTCCATACAGTCCATACAGTGGGTGGCCTGCCCACTGGGCCATCCTGGGAGAGCAAAGCCACAGTCCATACAGTCCATACAGTGGGTGGCCTGCCCACTGGGCCATCCTGGGGAGAGCAAAGCCACAGTCCATACAGTGGGTGGCCTGCCCACTGGGCCATCCTGGGGAGAGCAAAGCCACAGTCAAAACAGTCCATAACAGACTCCACTGCCACTGAAGGAGGCATGTTGGCCAGAGGACATCCTGCAGCCCTGCCTGAGACAGATCCTGTCCTGCCACGTCTGCCAAAGGGCCAGCGGTTCCTGCATGGAAGGGACCAGTTCAGCGGTTCTTGCCTTGAAGGGCCCAGTTCAGCGGTTCTTGCCTTGAAGGGCCCAGTTCAGCGGTTCTTGAGACGGCGGTCCCCAGCGGAGCGGTGCTGGAGACGGCGGGGCCCAGTTCAGCGGTCCTTGCCTTGAAGGGCCCAGTTCAGCGGTTCTTGAGACGGCGGTCCCCAGTGGAGTGGTGCTGGAGACGGCGGGGCCCAGTTCAGCGGTTCTTGCCTTGAAGGGCCCAGTTCAGTGGTCCTTGCCTTGAAGGGCCCAGTTCAGCGGTTCTTGAGACGGCGGTCCCCAGCGGAGCGGTGCTGGAGACGGCGGGGCCCAGTTCAGCGGTCCTTGCCCTGAAGGGCCCAGTTCAGCGGTTCTTGAGACGGCGGTCCCCAACGGAGCGGTGCTGGAGACGGCGGTGCCCAGTTCAGCGGTCCTTGCCTTGAAGGGCCCAGTTCAGCGGTTCTTGAGACGGCGGTCCCCAGCGGAGCGGTGCTGGAGACGGCGGGGCCCAGTTCAGCGGTTCTTGCCTTGAAGGGCCCAGTTCAGCGGTCCTTGCCTTGAAGGGCCCAGTTCAGCGGTTCTTGAGACGGCGGTCCCCAGCGGAGCGGTGCTGGAGACGGCGGACATTCAATGGCCAACTGCTCATTGCCTGGTGGTGCCCTCCTGGGCAGCGGGGATGGTGCTCCTTCAATGCCCACCTGGGCTGTGGGTGGTGGGGCCCTCCTGGCCAGCTGGGCTGGGTCCTCCCTGGGCAGCGGCTATGGGGGTGGTGGGCTCTCCCGGGGCAGCTGTGCCGGTTCCTCCCGGGGCAGCGGCTATGGGGGTTGCGGGCTCCTCCTGGGCAGCTGTGACTGGTCCTCCATGGGCAGCAGGCCTGCTGCCTGACTTCTCCGCCTTGCTGCCCTTGCCCTCCTTAGTCGGGAGTCTGTGGCCCTTTCCTCCCTTTGGAGCTGTGGCTGTTGACGGTGGCTGGCTAGTGTCCTGGGGGGATATAGAATCCGGGCTCCGGCGGCGGCCCTTCCGCCTTCTGCTCCTCTTCCCAGGGGGTGGGCTGGCTGTCCCCTTGCTGCTGGGCGAAAATCCAGACCTGCGGGCTGGTGGGCTCCAATACCCCTGCACCCTTGTCAAGGGGGCTGCAGGGCTGGTGGTGGCTGAGGTGCTCTTCTTACCCCGACAAGAAGGAGGGGGGGGCTCAGGGTCAGGAAAGAAGGTAGCAGTAGAGAGATAGATTTTCTTGGGACAATGGAGAGTGGTAGGTACAGTGGGTATGGGAGTGGAGGGAGAGGATGTGGTTGTAGGCGAGACAAGTTTGCTGTCTTTGGGTGCAGGTGCAGGAGCGGGAGGCTGTCGTGAGGTGGATGGCTGTTGGGTGGGTGGGTGGCTGCGTTTGTGTGGTGTGGAAGAGGGGGTGACAGACACAGTGGGAGAGGACACAGGGGACGTGTAAATGGCAGTGGGGGTGGTGACTGCCCGTGTGCGGACTGTACTGGAGGGTGTGCTGGTGATGGAAACACTGGCTGATGGTGAGGTGAATGAAGGTGTGAGTGTAGACGTCACAGGGAGGGAGGAGGGAGACAAGGAGGTGGGGGTCACAGAGGTGGTAGTGACTGTTGGCATGTCTGCATCGGAATGTTGCTTGTGTGAATGTCTGCGTGATCTGTGGTGCTTATGTTTGGATGAGCTGCTCTTGGGTGTTGAGGTGTGTGCAGGCTGGTCTGATGGTGTGGGTGGGACAGGCAGAGGAACAGGAGAATGGGAGGAGGGAGTTAGTAGAGGGAGGCAGGAGACAGGGACAATGGCTGCCGTCAGTGCTGAGGCCAGAGCCTGGAACGATCGCTGATGGGCAGCCTGACCCGAATGAATGCCCTCCAGGTACGCATTGCTGCGATGAACCTCCCTCTCCACCCCCTGGATGGCATTCAAAAGGGTAGCCTGCCCAACAATGAGCGTTCGGAGGAGGTCAATGACCTCACTGAGGGCAGCGGGGGTAACAGGGGCAGGGCCTGAGGTGCCTGGGGCGAAGGAGATGCCCGGCTTCCTGGCAGAGCGGGCACGGGGCAAACGCTGAGGGGCTGCTGGGAGGGCGGAGATGGTGCGCTGGGTGGCGGCTGTACCTGTAATGGCGGGGGGCACGGATGGTGCCACCCCCGCAAGGGAGCTCCCTTCCGAGGACGTGTCCGTGTCGCTGCAGGGTCCAGTCGTCCCCGTTGTGGAGCTCCCCTCGCCCTCCGTCTCACTGGTCCAGTCAGACTCTGTGGCATGGCCCTCCTGGGCCATGTGAGATGCAGCTCCCTCCTGCCCCGATGCCACTTCTCCTCCGCCTGATGATGCTGATGCACACAAGCACAGAAAGAGAAACAAAAAGGGGGGGGGGGAGAGAGAAATAAAGAGATTTTGAGTACATGGATCACCGGTACAGTTAGCGGACATGACAGACACAGATGCCCCCTGCACTAAGTTGCGCACTTGGGGTCCGCTACGCATTCCGTGGAACATGCCCTACACGCCTAGAGTTGACAACTGCACCCATGGATGACACGGCCCAGGGATGGCTGTACTGACACACTACTGAGGGTGGTGGCTGGGGACACAGGGACTTACGGGGGTGCCCAGCCTACAGATATCGCCCTGGCCTAGGGGGACCCCCAGCCCTCCTCCCCCACCCAGACACCTCCACTGCGCGACGACAGAGTAGATAATGCTTGTACTCACCCCCTTGTGTCTGCTGTGCTGGCCTCACGCGCCCATCCAAATCAGGGTAGGCCACCGCCAGGATCCGGAACATCAGGGGGGTCAGTTGACGGCAGGCACCCCGCCTACGTTGGGAGGCCATCCCCAGCAGAGACTCGGCGGTCTTCTTGGTCCCGCGGTGGATGTCCTCCCACCTCTTGCGGCAGTGGGTGCCCCGCCGATGGTGGACCCCCAGGGTCCGGACTTCCTTGGCGATGGCACGCCAAATCCCGATCTTCTCATGGGCGCGGACCTATGTGACACGTACAGGGAGGGAGAAATACCACGTTCAAGTTTGTCTGCATTTTCGTTGCCAGTGGCCCAACGCCCCCCATCCCCGCCAGGCCCCCCGCCAGGCCGAACATGCCCCCCATCCCAGCCAGGCCCCCCGCCAGGCCCCCCGCCAGGCCCAACATGCCCCCCATCCCCGCCAGGCCCCCCGCCAGGCCCAACACGACCCCATCCCCGCCAGGCCCCCCGCCAGGCCCCCCGCCAGGCCCAACATGCCCCCCATCCCCGCCAGGCCCCCCGCCAGGCCCCCAAGCCAGCCAGTGGCCCCAAATCCATATTGAATTAAACTCACTTGTTGGTCTGGAGGACCGTAGAGTAGCGCATACTGGGGGAGGACCCCATCCACAAGTTTCTCCAACTCTTCTCCAGTGAAGGCAGGGGCCCTTTCCCCAGGCGCAGCAGCCATTGTCCCTTCCAGACCGAGGTCACAGCAACACTTGCAGTATAGGTCCTCTCCTGTGAAAGTTCAAGTCGCAAGTGAATAAGTAGATAGAAAATGGCGGTCACATCCGCGGCGGTGCGTACCGCCACCGCCGGCGCCCTTCGCCATTGGCTCCTGAAACCCATAGGCTTCAATGTTAACCAATGCGGCTTCGCGCCGCGGTCTTCGACCGCCGACCGCCGCGGTGTGCCACGCCAGCGCATTGACCTCACATCCCATTGTCACACTTCACAGGTCAGGCAGCCGCCATTTCGAGGGTCCACATGGCTCAATTTCAACTGCGTCACACAGGCCTAGGCCTTGCATAGCCACTCAGACACGCCATTCACTGCATAGAGAATCGTTTACTGTGCAAGCTGTGAGTACGTACCTGTGGGTTGCTTGACTGTGTGCTCCATGTTGTCCTTCCTAGGCACCGTCCGCTGGGTTTGGCGAGGAGACGGATGAATCCTCCCGTGTACAGGCCGCTGGTGGACCTGTCGACAATGGAAGCACGCCACATTATCCTGACCTACCGGCTTGACCATGCCACTATACAAGAACTGGGTGCCCAGCTGGAGCCCGACCTGATGTCCCCCATCCGCCAACCCACAGGGATTCCCCCTCTGGTGCAGGTCCTGTCAGTACTCCATTTCTTGGTAAGTGGGTCATTTCAGACAACAGTGGGAATTGCTTCTGGGATGTCTCAGCCCATGTTTTCGAAGGTGTTATCCAGAGTGTTGTCTGCCCTGATGAAATACGTGAGGAGCTACATCATTTTCCCTGATGTGGGCGAATTGGCTACAGTGAAGGGTGATTTCTACGCCCTTGGACATATTCCCAACGTCATTGGTGCCATTGATGGGACCCATGTGGCTTTGGTTCCCCAAAGAGACAGGGAGCAGGTGTACAGGAACAGAAAAAGTTACCATTCCATGAACATCCAGGTGGTGTGTTTGGCTGACCAGTACATCTCGCATGTAAATGCCAAATTCCCAGGGTCAGTGCATGACGCCTACATCCTAAGGAATAGCAGCATCCCTTACGTGATGGAACAGCTAGAGAGACACCGTGTATGGCTATTGGGGGACTCTGGGTACCCCAACCTGTCGTGGCTACTGACCCCAGTAAGGAATCCCCGGACCAGGGCAGAGGAACGGTACAATGAGGCCCATGGGCGTACTAGGAGGGTGATCGAACGCACCTTCGGCCTCCTAAAGGCCAGGTTTCGGTGCCTGCATATGACAGGTGGATCCCTAATGTACTCACCTAAGAAGGTGTGTCACATCATCGTGGCCTGCTGCATGCTTCACAACCTGGCTTTGCGCCGCCAGGTGCCTTTCCTGCAGGAGGATGGTCGAGACGGTGGTGTTGTGGCAGCTGTGGAACCTGTGGAGAGTGACGAGGAGGAAGACGACGGGGCTGAAACAGACAACAGGGACAGAATCATTGAACAGTACTTCCAATAGGACACAGGTAACAATTCAAACATAATTTAGTAAATGTGAACTACTCTCCTGCATCTCTGCTGCCTGTCTATTTGCCCCAGTGTATGATGACTGAGTTGTGGCTTTTCCCTCCCTATTTCAGATCTGGGGTCCCCACTACGAGTCCTGTGCTTCGTTTCCCCATGGACTACAGCTTTGTGGCAGCTGTTTGTTGACTTCACTATGTACAAGGACATATTTGCACTGTCATGTCAATTACATTATTTTGAAATCACAGCCAGACTCCAGAGAGTTTTGTGCAAAATAGGTGTTTATTTCAGTGCTCAAAATGGGATGGGTGGTTTCAAGTGGGTGGGGGCTATGGTGAATGAATGTCCATGGCAGAGTCCAGAGTAACAGTCACACAGGTGCATTGTCCATAGGCCTGTGGAGAGATGGAGCATGGGCAGTTCAAGGATGGACAGGGTGACTATGTGGGACAGTGGGATGACATCAGGTGGTATCCTTTGCTGGCGGGGGTCTTGACATCCTACTCTGTCTTCTTGCGAGATCTCAGGGCCCTCTTGCGGGGTGGTTCTTCTCCTGCAGGAGGTGGGGGTCTGGTGGGCTGCTGTTGTGCGGGGGCCTCCTGTCCACTAGCGCCGGCGGAGGTGGTTGGCTGTTCTTGGTCCAGGCTAGTGGCAGGGGCCCTTTGTTGTTGTTGAGTGTCCGTCCTGGTGTTGATGAGGTCCTGCAGCAGCCCTACCATGGTAACCAGGGTGGAGGTGAGGGCTCTGATGTCCTCCCTGTACCCCCGATAGTGTTCCTCCTGCAGTACCTGGATCTCCTGGAACCGGGCCAGTACCGTCGCCATCGTCTCCTGGGAGCGGTTGTATGCTCCCATGATGGTGGTGAGGGCCTCGTGGAGAGTGGGTTTCCTGGGCCCGTCCCCCCCCTGTCGCACAGCTTCCCTCCGAGTTGCCCTGTTTCCCTGGGCCTCTGCCCCCTGGCCGGTGTGCCCACTACCACTGCCCCCAGGTCCCTGTTGTTGTTGGGGTGGTGGGTTATCCTGGGTGCCCTGTAGTGGTAGACACACCGCAGATTGACGCGCCCTGGAGACAGAGGCATGGGCCCGCTGGGTGGGAGCTGTGCTGGTGTTCCCAGAGGGGTTTGGGTCTGTAGTGGCCTGTGCCTGTGTGAGGGGAACCGACTGTCCAGAGGTCCCCGATGGTCCGGGCTGGTCATCAGTGTCCAGGTCGACAGAGCTGCTGTCATCGCTGATGGCCTCTTGGGTGGGGGGTGTGGAGAATTCTGGGCCCTCCGTGGCGGTGTGTTGACGGTCGGGTCCTGCAGGGGTATAGAGGTATGGTTATAGTTTCAATGTGTGGCATATGGGTGTATCTGTGGGTTCCCGTGTCCCCAAGTGCTGGCATTCGTGTGTGGGTGCTTTGGTGAGGGTGGCTTGTGGGGGGGATGTGTATATGCATTGGGCATGCTTTGGTGATGGGTGTCCATGCTTAGTGGACGCATGCAGGCCTAGGTTTTGGGATGTGTGGGTTGTGATGGTGAGACATTGGCAGGGAATAGGTGTGCTGGGGGTGGGGGTGAGGATGGTGGTGGGGGTGAGGATGGTGGTGGGGGTGAGGGTGGGGGGTGAGGATGGGGGTGGGGGTGAGGATGGGGTTCGAGGATGGGGGTGAGGGTTGGGGTATGATTTGGCATGCAGGTGGGGGGAAGCAGTATTGAAGCTTCAACTTACCAGAATCCATTCCTCCGGCGACTCCTGCGAGGCCGTCAGGATGCAGGATGTTCAAGACTTCCTCCTCCCATGTTGTAAATTGTGGGGGTTTAGGTGGGGGTCCTCCGCCAGTCTTCTGCACGGCGATGTTGTGCCTGGATACCATGGAACGCACCTTCCCCCGTAGGTCGTTCCATCGCTTCCTGATGTCTTCCCGATTTCTGGGGTGTTGTCCCACAGCGTTGACCCTGTCGACAATCCTCTGCCATAGCTCCGTCCTCCGGGCAATGCTGGTGTATTGGACCTGTGTGCCGAAGAGCTGGGGCTCTACCCGAACGATTTCCTCCACCATGACCCTGAGTTCTTCGTCTGAGAAGCGGGGGTGTCTTTGGGGTGCCATGGAGTGGTGTGTATGATGTGTGGGGTGGAGTATGTGTAGTTAAGTGTGTTGAGTGTGGTGGTGTGTGTTGTTTTGTGTGTGGATATTGTGTGGGTGATGGTGTAGTGTGCCTCTGTGTGATGGTATTCTGTGATCGCTGATGTGTCTCTCAGTGCTTCTTTCTGAATTTTTGGTCGTAGGGGTTTGTGGGTGATGTGGGTGTGTGTTTTATATTGTATTGTGTGTGTGGGAGTGGTGTGTGTATGTGTATCAGGTGTGTGGAATTCAAATCGTCCAATGTGGCTGAGTTTTGTTCGTTTGAGTGTATTCTGACCGCGGCGGTGTGTACCGCCAATGGAAAACCGCGTTTGAAAGACCGCCGCGTGGATTCGTGGGTCGTAATGGCATGGGCGTATTTCTGTTGGCGTGACGGTGGAGGTTTGGTCACCTCCACTTTTCCGCCGACCGCTGGTCTGGCGGTCTGTTGTGGCTGTCGGATTTTCGGAGGTTTGGATGCTGCGGGTCAGAATGACCGTGGCGGGTTACCACGACCGCGGCGGAATTATGGAGGATTTCTGACCGGCGGTAGGCGCCTTTTACCGCCGAGGTCAGAATGACCACCATAGTGCTGATGCAAATATAGCACCAGTGCTATCACCAGAGGGTGATCCCTTATCTGCATAGGGCATGGCCCGTGCAAATGAGGGAATCCCTTTGCCTCTGTGCCTGTGTTGTATTAGAGACGTGGGCACAGAGGAAAGGAAGCTGTCAGGAAGTGCACTAACAGTGCACTACCTAAAAAGTGGTGCACTCTCAGTGCGTGCCATGATGTCAACCCTCTAGAGGAGGGAAAGGGAGTCCTAGGGACCCCTCAGACATTCTCTTGCAGGTGGATGCAGCCACTCACTGCTCCTGCCTGCAAGAGGATATATAATCCCCCTTATAAATTGAGGTGGGTTGCGGCCTGCACAGTGAAATACAGAGCAGCTTTAAAGCAGCCACTCCTTGTTTCACTTGAATGCACTTCCCCCCTCAACAGCACAAGCGCGCGGCTACCTTGGAGGCAGGGCATTCAAAGTAATAGGGCACACTTTCTCTGTTTGCACTCAGCACCCGGCATAGTTGTTTTAAGATTCGCCTGGCGCAAACAAGTCAAAGTGCGCCCTATGTGTAATAGGGTCCCAGGTGGACAGCTGTTAGCACAAGCGCTTATTAATACGCTTGAAAGAACTCTCTACAGTACTTCCAATCACTTTCGTGTAAACTTTTAGAAAAAAAGTTAATATCTCTGACCTACTGTGTATTTCTAATGTCTTATTTCTTTTGGTTTACTTACTTGATGCTCATGGTTTTTCCAATATGTAAAGCGCCTTGCCACGTTTGTAAGGGTCAAGATGTATTTCTTTATCAAAAAAACAAAAAATGTTAAATTAATAAATTTGCAGCCCAAAGTTGTCTGCACGGATAGAATGTGGCCAAAGTTCTTTGAGTTTCAGTTGGTGTGATGGAGGACCCTCTCCATTAAACAGTTCTGCAATAAAATGAACCACTGAAATGAGCTCTCGATGTCAGGGCATCTCTAATCTCCCTCACTTAAAACACGTCTTGTATTTCTATGCAAAACGGATTTTATTGGCTTAAGCATCTCACGTTAAGTGTTTCAAACAAGTTTTTAATCTGAGTTTAATAAAGCTATCATTGCGCGCTAATTCGATATAAATTGGTTACTCCAATGGTTTTCATGGTTTAATTAATTCTGATTAACTTTACTCTAAACTGGGAGCTGATTTACACAGAAAGAGTGGATTATAATAGCCCAACTAAAGGAATGTCTCAGCAACAGAGGTAAAGGAGAATTAGGTAATAGATTTTCCCTCTCTGCAAATGTACCAAAGAACATAATACAGTTTGGGCTGGAGGGCTATAACATGTCTCACAGAGCCTGAAATCGCCATGGAGGGCGTCTCCGTGGAGGTGGGCGACAATGGCAGTGGTCTGAGATGGAATGCTTTGTCGAGCCTCTGCTTGTACTCACATACTTGCTTTATTAATTAAATAACCCGGGGAACGCCATACAACATGACTGTGACGTGGGCTGTTCTAAAATGTGTGTGACATTCAACAAGTAATGGCTGAAGGAGAATGATTGATTGCCACTCTGCTTATCTGTTGTGTGTTGAGGGCATTAGCTCTGGCAAATAACCAAAGCTTTGTACAGTCAGAACTTGCAGATGTGACTATATAGTAAAGGTAATGGGTTTTAAGTTTCCTCCTTTTCGCTATGGACAACCAAGTACAGTTAGATCTCCGTGGTGCAGTATGGGTTTTTTTTCTCGGAAAATAATGCACATGCTTGACCTTTGTACTAACAGACGTTACCTTTCGAATTCCCCAGGCCACTGCATGTATAGCGAACTTCATTTATCTAGCAATGGTTTTTGGGCCATTTGGGAATGATCAAGTCGATAAAAGGCAACATATTTCGCTCACAATCAGCCAAACTGTTGGGAGATAGCCGTAAGTGCATTGCACAGCCCTGCATTTGGCCTTTATGCCTGTCAAAATCAACACAGTACAATGGGGTAAGTCTTGTCATACTAAGACACTCATTTAAAGGTTTGGTGGAGACAAACTCGTGGTTCTCTCCGCTCATTCAAAGTCGGGGAAGTTCCTGGTGTCCCATGGTGTTGCATGACATTCCAACCACTACTGGTTTGCGTATCACAGAGCCAGGCGGATTGTCCTATTTAGAGAGGATGTAGATTCTTTTCCAGTTTACAGTGAGAGCGCACTATTTTGTTGCTGCCTCCTTGGTTAACTCTTGTCCTCTGCTGATGATGTGGCGTTCCAGCTCCCCCAATTTGAGGTCATGAGTTTGTCAGCTTGAGAATACTGCTATCAGAGTTTGACCCTGATGCCCATTGCCTGCAGCAGAGGCTCCTTTTGTTCCTAGGGCGCTGTTGTTTCTTACTTCTGTCCCCGCGGTTTCTCCTGCTCTGGTGCTGCTAGGCACTGCTGTGGAATTGCTGTGTTCTTTGATTGACTATATCAAAGATTTACAGGTAGGCACACTACCTGGATGGCAACACGGCATGTGTGGCAAGGAGTTTGAGCAACAGCAGAGAAAAAAGGAAATAGCAGCTGCTATCCAAGTAGGCATGCTCCTCCACAGGCTTAAAGGATCCCAAATCGATTACAGCATAGACAATACCACTACTCGGACTTCTAGCATAAAGTTTTGCCTCTGCCCGTTACTCATACTATACACCTAGCATGGACACTTCCACATTTTCAATGATTGGGGCTGAAGATGGCGTTAAGTGTAGGAGAGTCTAAAGGTAGTCTTCCAGTGCTCCACTCTGCCTAATAGCTTCTTATAGTGAAGCAAAATGAAGACAGCCAACCGAGTAGGGTAAGAAAACAAGTACAGGGAAACTTCTTTTAGGATCCAATGCTCAGAACAGCTCAATCAGTTTAAACAGTGCCTCATATGACCAGGTAGCACTACAAGTTGAACAATGTCTGATTCAAACGTAAGAGCTAGCAACATTGATGTCAGATAACTGTGCTACTTTTTCTACTCCCTCTGTTTCCACTGTTTCGTCTCCTGATTCCTTGCAACATACATCTATTAAATACAGCTTTTTTATGCCTTCAGCAATGTTGGATATTATCCCATGAGTAACTGCTGTAATAGTCATGTTGGGGGATGGTGTGAGTGTGTGTGGCGGGTGGGCAGGTTTGGGGGGGCTAGGTGATGTATTGCTCAATATTCTCAAACTTGGGAGAGGGTATTACTACCACTTCTTTAATGGATCTATTAACTTTATCTAATAAATCAAAGGAAATCAAGGAAATACAGACTCTGGAGATGAACAGCTGCATGATAGTGCGTCACATTATCATCTAGATGACTCTCATTAGATATTATTTTCCCTATCTGACTTATAAGCAAAATTAGTGAAACAATTAATTCTAGTTTTTGGCAGGTGACAGGTTCAGAATTAGGACAGATTTAAAAGCTGGGAAAAAGCCAGCTGAGAGCACACTTAAAAGACAGGAATAATGAAGGCTAAGAGGAAACTGGTTGAGGAAGCTGTGCTACAGGAATCTATCCTGTGGTACATTGCAAAGATAATATGCAATGGGGCGACTCTACAAACAATCTGACATTCATAAATGATCATACAGTCATTGCTTGCACAGAGTCGCTCTGGTGATCATTCACCTCTGCTAGTTAGAGAAAACGTAAATGTCTACTTCAGAGCCTACCCTGTCCACAATGTAAGAAAAATGTTAAAACAGGTCAGAATTGTAGTCTCATAATCTTAATAAGGTGGAATAGTGGGCTGGGGCCCTAGACTAGAGCTCAAGCAAGATGGATAATAATTTGAAGGAGCAAGTCACAACACTAGAGTTGGAAACTGAAAGATCTTTATCATTGGTCCCAGCAGAACAGGCTCTAGCTGCTGGACATACTGGAGAATGCAGAAAGATTGGTCCCAAGAGGCTTCACATTCCGGCTATTCTAAAAAGCAGTTTAGCAGATTTCAGATTGGAATATGTATACTCACTTGTAGCAGGTTCATCTATTCCCTCTTTGAACTACTTGAGCTCCCCAAGCTGGGGGTATGCCTTGGACAATCTTTATCACTATAGACAATTTCCTTTTGGGACAAATGATATATGATCATTCTTTCGCCCCTAAACCTCTGTCCAGTGACAAATTCTCTCTCTATGTACACTGTGATTTCTCTCATGCTACAGCAGAATGCATCTGGGGGCTTTGGCAATTGATATATCCTTTACAATCTGTTGGAACAGTGGTCAATCTTCAGGAACCTGACAAACTGAAAATAGTTGATGATCATCATCCATACTGTGGTGCTACTAAAGCTACAGCTTAGGAACAACTGAAATATTGACAAAGAGGTGTTACCTTGGAACTAGCATGACTCAAGATAAACTCACAGATATTTTATAGAGAGAGGGTCTCAGTAGCAGACCTTTGAATTGATGAAGACAGAAACTAATCAAATGAAATCTCTGTTTTCACTTTCTCTCTTTATACTTACTTTTTTACCAACATAAAGTATTTTATGAAATAGAATAATGCTTCTCATACCTCTGATAGTACTGAGGTGGCATTGGGGATGGTTGGGTTTGGTCTCATTCCACATCCAACCACACCATATTGGCTGTCTAATGGCAGGCAGCCTGGAGGAGCTTAGTGTTCCCTTGGAAGAGTTTGGTAGGGTTGATATTCTGAGAGATAATATATAGGGAAGGGTTTTGTGTGCTAAGAGAAGGCTGGGGAAAAGGAAGCGATGTTTGGAAGAACATTGTTAAAAGAAAAATGACACTGTATGTTGTGACATGTCCAATATCTGGCTCTTGGCTGGTTAATAGCTAAAAACGCAAGTTTTATCCTTGCCAGAATTTTAACGCGGACTGTTAATGGGTTAAACACATGCACAAAAAAAGGGCTCAAACTAAATCATTTGAATTCAGATAAGGTCTCTCTATAAGAAACTCACATAACTGTTCATGAATATTCTATACTTCGTTAGTTAGGCTGTGCTATAGTTGCTGCTATTACACATTGCCTCTATTAATGAATTCACGATTTTTGGTAGACATAATATGTGACAATGGGTTTGTACTAAGGCTGATGACAAGGCCACTGGTCAATTGTTCAGGTGGGTAATGGAAGGTGATGATATGTCCAGTTTATGGTCTAAATATTGATGACTCAAAAGCCTCCACACATTTGCTTTTACATCTGGCAGATGGGAGGGACCTCTGATGCTTCATGGAGGTATTAGTGTACCCTTAACTCTGCAGACTGATAACTGAAGTAAAAAGGGAGTGCCAGACATGAGTAGGATTCAAGGGATTATTAAGCATGTAGTTAAATCTTATGGCTTAAAGGATTGCTGGCCTACAATAAAAGGTAATCAATGTGGTACACCTTTTATTCTAACCCACATAAATATTAGTCACAAATTGATGTATATTTAAGACTGAATCTTTAATCCAGAAGACTACCAGTATACCTAACCAGTCTAAAATGATATCTGATCATACCCCTCCTCTTTTGATCTAGTTTGTTCAACCAGCAAACTGATTCACAGGCATTCAATTGTTCATTATTAGCAGATGATGTCTATAGCAAAAAAAATCACTACATTATACAGTAATTATTGTAGATTAATGTGCAGTCAACTCTAGCTAATGTACTATGGGATACATTAAAAGCTACAGTTAGAGGAACTATACAAGGCTAGACAATGAATAGAGATACATCAGCCCATCAAAAGAGTTAGAAGCTTTGGTTTCAACTATATCACTCAGAAGGACTACTTCACTCACTGGCTTGCTTCAAGCAAACCTCAAGTGAAATACTTGAGACCTAAAAGCAACTAGTTAATATTTAATATCTACAAGTTAAACAGATAAAGGATAAAGTGACCAAACTATTCCATCAAGATTGATTATGCACTTCTTAACATTGCAGTGCAATGGGTAAATGTTAGGCATTGAAACTGAAAGGCAAGGCTGTGATGACAACTATACCCATAGCTTGTAGTAAGTCAGGATGCAATGTCTCAATGCTTAAGGATACCAGGGAAGACATTTGAGAATTCTGTTCTGTGCTACACACAAAATAATTTGATTACCTCTAACAAATATGAAGAGTAATAACCTCAGGAATAAAAAATAAAAAAAAAATCCAGTAGATTCTACGACTATGGCTGTACTATTGTCATCTATTACAATGGAGAAAGTGTCAAATATAATTGGAGACCTTCTGGATATTAAGGCGGTAGGGACAGACTCCATACCATTTGAGTTCTATAAAATATTTTATGGATCAATTATATTTCTTGACTGAGATGATATCTGGGCAGAAAACATGGCATCCTTTGAGCATGGGAAGAAACTAATTTTGCTATAGTTTTTAAAAAAGCTTAAAGATCTTGAGAAGTGTGCCTCAATGTTGCATCCTGTTAAATAATGCAGATAACAATATGTTTACTGTACAGCAGCTAGTTAGCTATTCCCATGTTTGACGCAGTGGCAGTATCCTTGATGAGAGCTGATATGATCCTGTTGGGTGCTGAAAAGGAATTTAACAGGGCTGCGTGGCCATAGCTTTCAGCTGTTTTATCCAAACAAGGCTTTGGGCATAATTGTCATGAATTTAACAGGGTGCTCTACCAGAATTTAAAAAGTGGAAGAAGGCAAAGTAACCACTCTCATAACATTTGTTTCCTCTTTAATTAGAACATCATATTTGGCATCTTAAAAAAGGGCTGAGGACACCTCCCCTGTACCAATACAAAGAGGTAGAAGGACATTTGCTGCATCTGAAGATAGCAATGTGAATTGAGTTCATAGAGAGCAAGTGAGGCTCATGTTTCTGGGCAGATATTCGGTTATTCACTGAACATAGATAGAAACCAGTTCTTAAACAAAGAAATAATTGTTAGGGATAATCTGGGTGTAAAGAACTCAAAGAACATGGATCAGATAATCAATCAGAACTATCAACTTAAGGAATTCAGCAGATGCAAAGGTGGAACCTATTGTCCATTGTTGTCTATTGGCACCTTGGACGATGTAAGGTATTATACCTATTTTATTCTATCCCATAACTTCTGAGAGCAAAACCTTTTTCTGAAAAGTTGAATCAATTTATTCATAGTATCTGTAGATAAAGGAAACCCTAGAAAAGACTGTCTTATTTTAAATGCCCATTGGTTGAGAGAGGGTAGGCTCAACCAGCTCTCTGGGCTTGTTTTTAGATTTCTATGGTTTAAAGAACCTCACAGATGCTGAGTCTTATAAACAGAAATAGTGTCTTGGATATCTCTATGTAAACAGTACTATAGGCACTATTTGTTGATCCCTCATATTTTAAATATTTGTAATTTAAGGTATTCAGAGTTTCTACACAATACTGCAACACTGGCCAAATTTGTTGTTAAGGGAACTTAGCTTAGCCAGACCTAACCTCCAAGACAGAATTTCTGCCATTCTGGATTTATGAGGAATGTTGCTCCCTGGGATTGATTTTTGCCACACTTCCCAGGAAGTGGTCACATAAGAGGGTGGTGGTCTGCCTGTGATTGGACAGCTGTCCCCCACTTTCCAACCCAGGAGCAAGGATAAATATGCTAGAGGTGCACCCCCACCTCAGATTTCTACAATGAACAAGACAAGAAGAAATAGGACTGCCCTGCTGGACCCTTTACTTGCACCTGGACACTGCACTCTGAAGGACTGCACCAGCCACACACTTGAGCTTCACCACAAAAAGGACTTTACCTGTCTTCAACTGGTTCAAGAAGGGACTCCCTATTTGCTAAAGGTAGAAAATAGCTGAACAGAGTCCCATGCATCAAACCTGAAAAAAACTGACCAACTGACCAGTGGCTAGTGGTCATTTTTGGATTTGAACCAGGTGCATTCTCAGAGCTTCTGAAACCCTGAGGTGAGTTGTGGACTCCTAAAGGACCTTCAAAGACCTTCTGGAAGAAGATCCAGAAGTTTGGAGAAGATTGGAGAACTTTTGGAGAAAAGCTCCATAAGTGGACTGACCCAACGTCAAGAGTCAAGCCAGCTTACGTCGACCACGACTTGGCCTGGCTTGCAGGTTCGTCCCGCTGAAAAGCTCTAGAGCCCCAGACTTCCAGAAATTCACTAGGGGCTCCTGGAAAGGCACTCCGACGACATCAATTGAAATCAGCAAGCTGTGGAGGGTCTTCTGCCATCTGAGAGAAAAAGATCTGAAAACATTTCTAAGTCCTAATGTAAAAAGTTGTCCGAGGCTTCCCGCGCAGTGCATCTGAAGAGGGCTCCAGGGAGGTCAGATTCAATTTCAAGTTCAGCCAGGACAAAGATTTCCGTCACAAAAATTCATCTAAGTTTGAAGGTAGAATTCTTCACCGAGGTCTCCTGTGACGCTTCTCCGAAGAGGGCTCCAGGGAGGTCGGATCTGACTTGCAACTTCATCCTGCTGAAGAAAATCTTCAAGAAAAAGAATAAGTCAGAAGGTAAAACTTTGACCGAGACCTCCGTCTCACAGTAGCCGAGCAGGACTTCATCGTGTTTGTCCTCAAATTTTCACTTTGCCCAGGTCGAGTGTGATCAGATGTTTAGAGTGGCGCTTTTATTTTCTACGCACTAAAAACAATTAATTTTTTTTAAATCCATATCTCTGGTTCCCTTTATTGGACTTTTGTCATTTTAGTGTCATTTTAAAGATCAAAATATAATCTATTTTTATGAATTGCTGTTGGATTTTTACTGTATTTTGTGTTTCACTTATTTACTGTGTGTGAATTTTAAATGCTTTAAACACCTGTCTCCTAAATTAAGCTTAACTGCTCATTGCCAAGCTACCAAGGGTTGAGCTGGTATTAATTTTTTGAGACCTAACTTGACCTAGTGGGGGTTAGTGGCGTGGCCTATTGCTGTTTTGCTTTCACTAATGACGGAGCTGACAACAATCTCTGGAATGCACTTCTTAGTTTAAAGAAGACATTTATTATTACTTCACCATGAGGTTCCTGAGAGAGGAGATTAGTAGGTTGGAGGCACACGTTTAAAAATAGTCACAGCAATGAAAGGAAAATATATCAAAGTGATTCTCAACTGCAATGCACACAGCAAATAACTGTCAAGCAAAGAATAAAAGTCAAAATTCATCACTGTGGGGCATATCACTGCTCGTCATCTTTCTCATGCCAGCAAGTTGATGACCCCTGTTCAACTGCGAGAAAGAGATTTCCCACTGTCACAGGACAGGTCAGGCAGTTGACGTCCACTCCTGACTGAAGTCTCGGAAAATTCCCCTTCACTGCTGCCCAGGGAGATCTTTTATAATATTCAAAACATGCTGGCTACTGTAGGTCAGAGTTGGAAGAAACACCGTCGAAAGTTGGCCAAGTTTTCAAGGTTGTCTCTCCCCAGGCCGCACTAGAGAAAAACACAAAATATGCGCTTCCTTATTATGCTATCATGTTCGGTGAGAGAAAATACGAAAAACACAAGCTTAGTTTACCATGTGGAAAAACACAGCTCATCTGCAATGTCTCAACTGCATTGTCTAACGCCACGATAAAGCCAATAGGCAGCTAAACTGAATACAAACTGTAATGTGCTTCTGGTGAACATTGAACAACTAATATGCACTGTGGTGAAACACAAAGTCAGTGGTCAAACATACTTCATTTCAGTACATCTCCACTCTCTGACCAATGACTTTTGTTTACTTTTCTCTTATTTCAAATAAAAAAATAAAAAAAGAAAAACATTATAAGCAAATCAGGTTTGCATTGTATACAGCAACATAATGTAATGATAAAAGCAATCACTGTAAAGCAATGGAAGTGGATTAACATATTGATCTCATAACCTTTCAAATCAGATACACCTACAATGAAAAGAATGAACTGATTGAATATTGTCTCTAACATGGCAGGTTGGTGTAGAATTAGATGAAAACATCATGAGTTCTACTCATGTAAACATACACGGTCCACCTGAAAGGTTTACTGGAATGTAAGTGAAAGTTAGGTTTCCACACCAAAAACAGACAGCTAACTGGCATTGTTGTTACAGTGGAAGAATTTAATCAAACAAGTTGCAATGGTACTCTGTATAGATCCCATGTAAAACTTGAACCGGAGGCGGCAGTTACACAAAATGGATCCAAGGGTTTTGTACTTTAATCAATCAGGTTCAGGTTGTGGGTGCGGTCCCTCCCCCGACCCCACACGCAAACACCCGAAGGGAGACCACACAGCACACTCATGGTCAGTGGAGAGTCGTAGTAGAATCTGCAAAAGAAAAAGGTATGACTTTTCTTGCGTATAACATTTGTCATCTGAAATTCGCTCTCCTTTTTCTTTTCCTTGTTTTATAATCAGCCGGGCATTATTGTGGCCCTTTATTGTGATTTCTGCAGGTTCTGGAGTGTCATTTGGGGATTCAACCCACACCTTAGCACTGAGGTTTTTATCTGCTGCACCACAGCCTCCCTTTCCTTGCACTGTCAGAAGGGCTGGGGCAGACTTCTTCCTTACCAAACCTCCATTCACTGCACTTATGACAAGTTGGGCAATTCTGTCTCCAATCTGTATGAATAAATCAGATCCTAGACTATTTAACAGAATAACTTTGATTTCTCCTTGGTAATCTGCAGCAAATACTCCCCCTAAAACCTGATCAATTTGCCTTATCTGTCCTGGTAACTTTCCTCTCCCCAACTGATCTTTGACTGTTTGTGGGACAGATCTCTGTTGTGTGTGCTGACAAACAGGACATTGCAAAATCACAGTTTTTATTAAATCTAGGGGAATGTGCATCTCTCTAATCTCTGCCCACCTGTAAGTGGCTTTTTCTCCCAGATGTCCACATTTCTGGTGCGCCCTCTTAGCCATCCCCACCAAGTCAGAATTCTGGGTTGACACTTCTGTCTTTGCACTTTTGTCTGCAAGGGAATTGAACCAGCGTTCTAATGAGTCAATGGGACAATAAGCATCTGTGACTTTATTCTGTTTTAACTTTTCGCAAATTTCCTACCACAACTCTTTGAACCAGTTGTGTACAAGCCATGTGGAAAACCAAACAGATAATCCATTGGCAGTGAACCAAGAATCAGTGTCACACACAGTGTACAACTCTGTATATTGGCTACTTTTTGCTTCTCCTGTGGTAGACAACAACTTTTCAGTAACTTGATTGTAGGACACTGTCAACACCAGGGCAGTGCGCGCTCTATTGGCGACTAGAATGCAAAAACCCAGCACACTCAAAACAACGTAATTTATGCATTGTGCTGATATGTTGTTGTTTAACCTTTTGCATTGCAGAGTTCAATCCTGAAGACTTATTTTTAATGTGCTTACAAATGCTGTTCATTTGCAATGTATTGCTGCATGCTTTCAGAGTGTGTTAGGGTGTGGTCGCTTTCCAGGGCCTTCTAGAGACTTTCCCTGCAACATGCCTGGGAGTGGGTGTGGGCTGGGCCAAGACTCTATAAAAAGGAGCCAGCCCAGCTCCAAGTGCTCACTATTCAGAGGTCCCGGTGCAGAGCAGCAGCTACTTCCTGAGCTCCTGTCCCGGTGGCCTATTTGATCTTCCAGACATCTGACTTTCATTCTTCATTTGGAGATCCTTGTTCTGGGCGGTAAGACGGTGGTTGGGCTGGCCTCCCAACGCCGTTATTGAGAACTCTCATATTCTTGGGCCTAATTCTTTTAGGATTTGATAGAGTACTTTGCGCGTGTGAAATATGGGCTTGAGTGTTTGTGACATTTGCAGGGTGACTTGCGAATCGGCAAGACACGCAATTCGTTTCATGATAATTTAATCTTGTTATTCATTGCACGCTACCATTTCTTGACATTTGCAGGGTGGCTTAAGAATCGGCAAGATGCGCGATTCGTTTTATGCTGTTTTAACTTTGTTGTTCATTGCGCGCTACCATTTCTTGACATTTACATGGTGGCTTAAGAATTGGCAAAGGACGCGCAATTCGTTTCATTGTACTTTGATCTTGTTATTCATAGTGAGCTGTTATTTCTTGGCATTTACATCGTGGTTTACAAATCGGCAAGACGTGCGATTCGTGTAATGATGATTTGACTTTGATATTCATTGCGTACTTCCATTTCTTGGCATTTTACATGGTGACACTCGAATCGGCAAGACGCACGATTCTCTCCTCGAGTTTAATTCATGTTGTTTATTGTATGCCACTATTCTAAGATATTTATCATGTAATATTCGAGTTGACAAGTTATGTGATTTGTTTTCCTGAATCCATATTGTGTTATTCATGGTGCACAATCCTTTTATGGTGTTTAATATATATATATATATATATATATATATATATATATATATATATATATATATATATATATATATAAATCTACAATATGCGCAATTTGTGTTGAAACATTTTAAGAGTACACAGAAGATCAGAGTTTCTAGATGCAATATTGTATGGTCCTAGTATGCATTCTCAAAAACGGATTTATATGACTGGTTTAAAATTTAGTCAGAATGTTTTTCTGATTCTCATGTAAAGGAAAGTACTTGAATAAGAAAGTTTTCATTTAATCCATCTTGATACCCTTACAGGTATCCGGCCATCTTGAAACTTATTAATTTTAAATTTAATTCTTAGATTGTTCATGTTTTCAGAATGACTATGCTTAGAATCATAGCTTAGTATTGATTTCAGGAGATATAATTTTCATATTGTGTGTTCTAACCTTTTTCTTACTACGGGTCTCCTTCCCAGCTGTTTCCCTTCCTAATCCCCTCTTCCCCCCTTGAACTCTCTTAGCCTCTATGATTTATCTATCAGAGTCTTGGTGCTGTTCAGTGGTGGACATGTTGGGAACGTGCGCAGACCCCGAGGATCTGGTGACTCTGACAGACACTGCATTCCATTGTCTTTTAGTATCCATGCATTTCAATGAATCATTAGTAAAACAAACATGCTTTCTATCCTCAGGGGACAGGAATTCAAATGGTGCACTCAATTTCACTGGTGACTCTTTTACCTGTGGTACTCCCTGCACCCTCTCCTCATCCTGCGAAGGGGCTTGTGACACCTGTTCATTTAGGGCTGCAGAGCCTGTCGGTCCTATTTCAGCCCTGTTTTTTAAGTACCAGATCCAAATTATGATACTAGCCTCTTGTGCCTGTCCTATACTGTGAGATTTAGGTGAACTCATCACCCACTGCATGATTGATATTTCATATTTCAGAATTACATTATAATTTAATGTCATTTATTCAGTATTCACTAGAGCCCAACAACAAGTCAAAAGCTCTTTTTCCAAAGGAGTATAGCGCTCCACAAAGTCAGATAGTTTTCTAGTCCAAAGCCCCCGGGCGCCCTTGTCCTCCCCTGTTTCTGCCACATACTCAAGTTTACATATTGTTCATGAACATTTACATGTAACTCAGTGTTTCACTCTTACGCTGCGCCCAAATCTGAAGTCTGTTGAATTATTTAATTTGTCAAATCAAAAGCACACAGCTGTGCCTCACTCCATTCAAACTCATGTTTTTTCCTAGTTACCAAAGCATTAAGGGGGTCATTCTGACCGTGGCGGTAAAATCCGCCAGGGCCAACGACCGCGGGAGCACCGCCAACAGGCTGGCGGTGCTCCCTTGGGCATTCTGACCGCGGCGGTACAGCCGCGGTCAGAAACTGAAAACCGGCGGTGTACCGCCGGTTTTCCGCTGCCCTAGGGAATCCTCCATGGCGGCGCAGCTTGCTGCGCCGCCATGGGGATTCCGACCGCCATCCTGTTCCTGGCGGTTTTGGCCGCCAGGCACAGGATGGCAGTATGGGGTGTCGTGGGGCCCCCGTAACAGGGCCCCACCAAGATTTTCAGTGTCTGCCATTCAGACACTGAAAATCGCGACGGGTGCAACTGCACCCGTCGCAACCCTTCCACTCCGCCGGCTCCATTCGGAGCCGGCATCCTCATGGAAGGGTGTTTCCCGCTGGGCTGGCGGGCGGCCTTCTGGCGGTCGCCCGCCAGCCCAGTGGGAAACCCAGAATACCCGCGGCGGTCTTTTGACCGCGCAGCGGTATTCTGGCGGTCCCAGCCAGGCCGGCGGCTTCCGCCGCCGGCCGGGGTCAGAATGACCCCCTAAGATTTTACTCAGATGAGGGCTATACTGTTTCCAAAAATCAAGCAATTTCATGAAATTCGGTGTCTCTTGCTTAGTGCAAATAGTAAGAAACTCTAAAACCTTTTGTTTTACTCGTGACAACATCTTTCTATTTTCTGGATTCCACTGAATTCCCACTAACTGCACATTTTGCGACAGTACCTCTGCCTTATCTGAATTAATTTTACACATCGTACTTTGCAAAAGTGGTATGAATATAACATTGTCAACTTCTTGCTCAGTGTAATCTTTTAAAGAATGCACTTCAACTCTTGCCAAAAACTGTGGGATGCTCTGTGCACGGAGATCTACGCTCTGCTCATGAGGCTCACACTGGCCCCCACCTTTTTTAACCTCCTCATTACTGGAATGTGAAAAGCCAGATTCTCCTGTAACAGCTTTGTAGATTTCAGTTTTATCTTGCAATAAGTTGTTCTGACTGATTTGCTCACGTAAATTCTTATTTTCATGTTCTAACTGTTTACATCTCTCATGTATTTTTGTGTAAGCAGACAAAAGTATCCAAACCTTCCTGTTAAGAACAAAAGGGACATCATTTCTTTCAAAAAGCACCTTTTCTAAATATGAAAACAATTTTGCTTTATCCAAGCACTCATCCCAAGACTTAGAAAGTCCTGATAAACAAGAAAACATGTTTGTCACAGCACCATAAGGCAGTTTAACTTCACATGCATTTTCAAACATGGTCTGCGGTGCTTCCTTCAATTCTCTAAACAACAAAAACAATTACACTTTTAAATCGTGCACTTCCAATCCCCAATTCGACTTCCAGACTGACGACTATGGCAAAATGTTTTGCTTTCACTAATGACCGAGCTGACAACAATCTCTGGAATGCCCTTCTTAGTTTAAAGAAGACATTTATTATTACTTCACCAGGAGGTTCCTGAGAGAGGAGATTAGTAAGTTGGAGGCACACGTTTAAAAATAGTCACAGCAATGAAAGGAAAATATATCAAAGTGATGCTCAACTGCAATGCACACAGCAAATAACTGTCACGCAAAGAATAAAAGTCAAAATTCATCACCATAGGGCCTATCACTGCTCGTCATCTTTCTCATGCTAGCAAGTTGATGACCCCTGTTCAACTGCGAGAAAGAGATTTTCTACCCTCACAGGACAGGTCAGGCAGTTGACGTCCACTCCTGACTGAAGTCTCGGAAAATTCCCCCTCACTGCTGCCCAGGGACACCTTTTATAATATTAAAAACATGCTGGCTACTGTAGGTCAGAGTTGGAAGAAACACCGTCGAAAGTTGGCCACGTTTTCAAGGCTGACTCTCCCAAGGCTGCACTAGAGAAAAACAGAAAATATGCGCTTCCTTATCATGCTATTGTGTTTGGTGAGAGAAAATACGAAAAACACAAGCTTAGTTTACTATGTGGAAAAACTCAGCTCATCTGCAATGTCTCAACTGCACGTTAAAGTCAATAGGCAGATAAACTGAACATTGAACAACTAATATGCACAGTGGTGAAACACAAAGTCAGTGGTCATACATACTTAATTTCAATACAATTGCTAAGTGTAAATACTTACCTGCCCTTACCAATAATCCACTTTTCAACAATGGGAAATATATAGATATTCAGGAAGGGACAAAAAAGCAATAAAAGATCTGGAAATCTTGAGGTGATAATTATATCAGAAGATGTAGGAAATAGTATATTAGGGGGCATATTATTGCCAATCTCTAAAGGGCCTTTACCAAGCAGGACCTTTATTATGCAGAATATTTATCACGCAGCCTTTACCAAGCAGGTAAGTGCCACATGTATAAGACACAGTATAGACTTTAACATTTACATGCATTCTTTACTATGTGCTACTTTTCAATGTAGATAAATATATAGTTTAATAACATAGTTTTTGTATTATTGAAAACAGTGGGAATGTGTTGATACATGATAATGGTTTGTAAGAGTAAATGCAAGGTAATGGTGTGGTGGCAAAGTGAGGTAAATAAATTGTAGGATTTAGCTGTGGGTAGAGGTAATGGCTGGTAAGGGTAATTTTAGGGTTGGGGTGAGTATAGGAAATGTATGGTAAAGACCCACAAAGTAATGCAACTTGTTGTAATGGTCATTGTTTTGTATTACATGCACAAACTTGATTAAACACCTACCTACAAATTAAAAGAATTTACAATTATGCCATAATCTACAAGTATAACATTCATTCTTTACTGGTCCCTACCCCTTTTCCAAATTCACCATATGCTTGCTGTTAAAATTGAGGCCTCTAGTTGGCAGTGGTTTGCACCCTGTCCAAGTAGAGACCCTCACTCTGGTCAGGATAGGGGAGTTGCACAGTTTAAATAACCCCTGCACAGCCCCTTGGTAGCTTGGCACAAGCGGTTAGGTTTATCTCAGAGGCAATATGTAAAATATGTGTACACAGACACAGTAATGCAGGGAAAACATCACAAAAGTGCGACACACACGTTTGGAAAAATGGCCAATGTTTATCTGAGTAAAACAAGACCAAAACAACAAAAATTCAACATACACATGCAAGGATATGCATTTTCAAACGTTAAATATAAGTAAAGTGCTTAAAAACACAAGGGCTCCAACTGGGGCTATCGCAACGTCTTGATGGAGTCATTCCCAAAAGTCATTCACCACTCGAGAGGGAGTGCGGGTCGGTCAGTGAGTCACGCAGATCCCAGGTACGGTACCTTGGAAAACAGGGAAACAAAGATGTTACATGCAGTTGGGGAGGTGAGGCATCCCTGGAGTCAGTGTGGCTTAGGTTCCTTACTACTACCGGCGAGGTGAGGCATTGGTTCCTTACTGCTAGGCAGAGGTATTAGTTCTTTACTGTTGCAGGGGAGGTGATGTGGCATCGGTGGCGATGCGTCGGTTCCTTATGACAAGGTGGGATCAATTAATCCAGCAGGTCAAGACACGAGGCGTTGACTTCACAGTGTCACGATCACACCACGGGGCCACATGTGCTGCGACAGAGTCGGGTGCTGTGGCACTCGAGAATCATGCTGTGGTGGGACTTCGGAGTCACTGCAGCAGCATCAGCCCTGGGTTGTTGGTCACGAACATTGCACTGAACGGGAACCACGGCTCAAGTACAGGCAGCAGGGTGAAGTTGGAGAGTGGTGCCAGTTCTGAAGTAGTTCTGGAGTGAATGTGCTTGTTTCTTCTTGGGTACACCAGAACTCACTCCGAAGGGCCCAGAAACTAGAATTGGCACTACTTGGCAAGTTGGGACTCTCAGCAAGAGACCCCAGGTGCTGGCAGATGAGGTTTCTAATGTCCCAGAGACTTCCTAATGGAGGCAAGCTCAGTCCAAGCCTATGGAGAACCTTTGGAAGCAGGATGTAGAAAGCAAAGTCCAATCCTTTCACTCCCAGTACAGAAGCAGAAGGCTAGCAAAGCAACAGGCAGAGTGCCTGTCCCACCTGCAGCATCAAGCTCTTCGTCTTGGCAGAATGTCCTTAATCCAGAAGGATTCTAACTTTGTGGGGTCAGAGGTACTTATACCCATTTCTGCCTTTGAAGTACGCAAACCTCAAAGAAAAGTCTATGTAGTGCACAAGACCCTGCCTTTCCTGCCCTAGCCCCAGATACACTTCAGGGCTTTGGAGACTGCTTTGGGTTAGGACAGGCACAGCCCTACTGAGGTGCAAGTATCAGCTACTCCCACCACTCTAGCTCAGGAAGACCCATCAGGATATGCATGACATACCTCAGCTCCCTTTGTGTGATTTTCTAGAGTGAAGCACCCCAAATGTCATCCTGACCCAGATGTGTATTCTACATCCAGGCAGAGGGACAGAATTGTTAAGCAAGAAAATTCCCACTTCTTAAAAGTGGCATTTTCAAACTTAAAATGTAAAAGCCAACTTCACCAAAAGATATATTTTTAAATTGTGAGTTCAGAGACCCCAAACTCCATATCTCCTTCTGTTCCCAATGGGAAATTCACTTAAAAGATATTTCAAGACATTTCAAGACAATCCCATGTTACCCAATGGGAGAGACTGTCCTTGCAATAGTGAAAACTGAAGTTAGCAGTATTTCACTATCAAGACATGTGCAACACAGCAGTACATGTCCTACCTTTTCAATACACCCCACCCTGCCCATATTTCTGCATTGGCTTGCGCTTAGGGTAACGTACATGTAGTAAATCAAACATTTTGGCCAGGCAAGGGGGTGCACTTCCCAGCTCGAAATGGCAGTTTAAAACTGCACATACCAACACTGCAGGGGCAGGTCTGAGACATGTTTGCAGGGCTTCTTGTGGGGGGCACATTCAGTGCTGCAGACCCACTAGTAGCTTTTGATTTACAGGTCCTGGGCAGACTTGGTGCACTACAGTAGGGACTTACTGGTAAATCAAATATGCCAATCATGGATAAACCAATCACCAGTACCATTTATACAGAGAGTACTTGCACTTTAGCATTTGTCAGCAGCGGTAAAGTGTCCAAAGGAAATTGCAGCACACAGTCAAAAACACTGCTCTTTTCTGTTATACAGTCTTCATAATTGCTATGTGTACAACTGGAGAATTGTAATTTTTTCATTCAAATCAAGGGCAACATACAACAGTATAAGTTGCTTTTTCATTGATGTTTTATAAATCCTGTTGTTTTTGGATGTACATTGTGGCCTTCATTATGACATTGCTAGTAAATTCCGCCTAACGCCACACTGATGGCCGTCAACATACCGACGCGGTGACAGATATCTATTTTCCATACTATAATACACACACACCGATCTGACAGAATACAGCCACATACAAAAATACACCATACCAAAGGTCAGTGATAAACTGGCGGTCCCAAAACCCATACCGTTACAGCAACAGAACAATGCCCATCACATTATGACCCACGAATCACCACAGCGGACATTCATCGGCGGTAAGCCATTAGCGGTATACACTGGAGTGCTCAGAGTGGACATCTACATACAAAACAACACTACAGTAGCCAATACCAAAAACACACACTTGACACTCATACACACACTACACCCACACACCTACACCACTATAAAACGCACATCCACATCACCCACAAACCTTTACCAACAACAATTACTGTCAGGAGATTGACACGAACAGCACAAAGACAACTAGACACACACACCACTCATACCCATACATCCCTCACACACTCCACATCACACAACCCACCACATTACTCAACACACTCTCACCAACACACACCACACAGCACCCATGGCACCACAAAGGTACCCCCGTTTCACTGAGGAGGAGTTAAGGGTCATGGTGGAGGAAATTGTCAGGGTAGAGCCAGAGCTGTTTGGGGCACAGGTACAGCAGATTTCCATTGTCAAGAAGCTGGAGCTATGGCGGAGAATTGGAGACAGGGTGAACGCCATGGGACAGCACCCAAGAACAAGGGACGACATCAGGAAGAGGTGGAAAGACCTACGGGGGAAGGTACATTCCATAGCAGCAAGGCACCAGCTTGCCATACAGAGGACTGGCGGTGGACCCCCACCTCCTCCCCTATAGCTCACAGCATGGGAGGAAAAAGTCTTGGCTATACTGCGTGTTGAGGGACTCGCTGGAGTAGCCAGAGGACTGGACACTGGTAAGTCAATATTTACCACTTTTCACCCCCCATACCTGCATGCCATCACATCCCCTCACCATCACTCCCATCACTCCACTACATTCCACGCACTGCACCTGCACATATGACTAACCCAAATGCCAGCCCCAGCATGCTATACCAATGCATGGACACTCCTCCCAGCCCTGCATGGACACACATCACTAAAGCATACACAGCATAGGGAAACTAACAATCCCACAATACATCACCATACACAAGCAAAAGGTAGCAGGGCAACACCAATGATAGTGGGGAAGCCAGGGATGTACAATATGTCATACACATGAAGCATAATACATCACTTACATCCCCACAGGTACCTCAGCCAAAGTCAGTGGAGAGGAGGTGCCACGACTATCCAGTCCCAAAACAGAAGAGGACTCCAGTGATAACAGTAACTCTGGACTTCAGGATCTGGAGGACCTGCTTGGACAGCCGGTCACCCAAGCACAATCACAGTCCACCACAGAGCCTCCCCCATCAGGATACAACACTACAGCACCCACCCAGCGTACCAACACCTCTATCCCTAGGACACGTCAATCAGCAGTGTGCTCACCTGTACAGAGACCCCAGGCCACACCTTGCCCCCAAGACAATCAGGGACCTGGGGTCAGTGGCAGTAGACAGGGGCACAGGCCAACAGGGACACTGGGAGGACTTCTGTGAACCAGGGGAGGACAGGACCAGGGACCGATTCTCCAGGAGTCACTCTCCGAGATCCTGGGGCCTACCAACATTCCAGGATATGATGGGCCAGATCCCGGGCAATGTGCAGGAGGACAGGCAGCTGCTGGAGGAACAATACCAGGGGATCAGGGAGGACTTGCAGGCCATCAACACCAACAGGATCTCCATAGCTGGGGTGCTGGCAGACTAGGCCAACATCATAAGGGAGGCAACAGCACATCAGCGGGCCCCTACCCCTAGTCAGTTGAACAGCCCTTCACTTCTGCTGCCGCTGGTGGCCAGGAGGCCCTGCAACAGGGCCCACAGGCCACCAGCACCCCTCCCCCGCAGAAGGTGAACCTCCCCGCAAATGTTCCCTGTGACCCAGACAGAAGCCAGAGACAATTGCCAAGACCACCGCCAGGAAATGAGACTCTCCTGATTATACACCTTGTGTCCCACCCTGTCACTGTGTCCACCTTGAACTGCCTTTTCTCCCCTTCCTATGGCCACGTGGACACTGCACATGTGCTACAAACAGACAGGAACAATACAGTGGACTTCCCTCCATCATCACCCCATTTCATTGCACTTTCCCCTCAATTTCTTGGCACTACAATAAACAGTTGTTGAACACTACTCAAATACTTGTAGGTCATGTGTTGAAACAGTGTATCAATGGAAACCGTTACATCTGTTGCAAATGAACTGTAAAGTGTGAGAGCATAGAAATAATGACCTGTAGCTGGCTGTAGTCAGCACATCAGTACGCAGTTGTCATTGCACACACATCTGTAAAATGATAATCCATAGGTGACAGTAAGTAGAGGTAAAAAGTGGGTAATGCCATCATGCCACAGCCACACAGAATACACCAAAAGTCATTGCAATGTGAAGTTGAACTGACTCACCTGTGTGTCATTGGAAGTACATATGGATAACTGTGGCTCTGTTCCTCACTGTCATCAGGGTCTCCTGCAGCTACAGGGGCATCTCCAGTCTCCTACTCCTGCAGAAAAGGTACATGGCATCTGAGGGACAGGTTGTGCAACATACAGCATGCCACAACTATCTGGCAGACCTTATCAGGTGAGTAGCACAGGGATCCACCTGTCAGATGGAGGCACCTGAACCTGGCCTTCAGGAGGCCGAAGGTTCTTTCAATAATTCTCCTGGTTCATCCATGTGCCTCAATATAACGTTCCTCAGCCCTTGTCCTGGCATTCCTCACAGGGGTCAGCAGCCACAATAGGTTTGGGTAGTCGGAGTCACCTGCAGGTATTGAGGGACACCATTTAGCCACACACTATCCTGCGAGGTTAACACCAGAGGCATACACTAACATACACTGGGTGGGGACCAAGGCTCACATACTAGCCACACCTTGTGCCTCTGTAGTTGGGCCATCACATTTGAGATGCTGCTAGTCCTCAGGACAAAGGCATCATGCACCAACCCAGGATACTTAGCATTGACGTGGGAGATGTACTTGTCCGCCAGGCACACCATCTGCACATTCATGGAGTGGAAACTCTTACGATTCCTGTACCCCTGTTCATTCTGGCGGGGAGGGGGAACAAACGCAATATGTGTACTGTCAATTGCCTCAATAATATTGTATAGAATCCGGCCTTCACAGTAGGCAAATCTTCCACCTGGGGGAAAGAAATGTAGCTCCACATGTGTTTTACTAAGGCAGACAACACTCTTGCCAGCACGATTGAGAACATTGGCTGTGACATTCCTGCTGCCAGGCACACTGTCACTTGGAAAGAACCTGTCACCAGGAAATGGAGCACTGATAGCACTTGCACAAGAGGGGGGATCCCATTCGAATGACGGATAGCAGATATCAGGTCAGGCTCCAACTGGGCACACAGCTCTATGATTGTGGCCCTGTCCAGTCTATAGGTGAGGATAATGTGCCTGTCCTCCAGTGTAGCTAAGTCCACCAGGGGTCTGTACACAGGGGTTTGTCTCCACCTCCTATTCATCCGCAACTGTAGGTATCTAAGGGACTCAAGAGTGAGTAGTCTGTCACAATTTGAACCACTAAACCACAACATCAGTCCACATGTTGCACTTATGAATTGGGACAGTGTAAATGTCGAAGTATGTGCCTATTTAACCTGTGACGCAGTAATTGTCAATAAGCCTGCCCCCCCCCCAGCGAAATGACGATCGCCTGTCCTGTATGGAGGGACAGGTGGAAGTGAGGTAATTCCACCAACATTGAGCATAGTGGCCATAGGCGGTCTTGCACCGCCTGCAATTTCTCATTGGATAATATTGGGCCCTATGGAGTACAGTGGCCAATGGGGATGTACGCTGGTGATGACGGTTTACACAGCCGCGGACATGACCGCCATTTTCTAACTCAATCCTCACTTGTTTCCTGACCATCAACAAGAGAAGACCTACACTGCGTGTGCCCGCTATAACTGTCTGGAACCTACCACGACCCGAATGACTGGGGAAAGGGCCCCAGCCTTCACTTCAGAGCAGTTGGAGTGACTGGTGGTTGGGGTCCTACCCCAGTACGGACAGCTGTATGGGCCTCCAGACCAACAGGTGAGTACTGTTTGTGCAAGATGCATGTGGCATGGATGCATGGAGATGTGTGTGAAGGCATGGTGTAAGGTTGGGTGGGGAGTGGGGGATTGTCTGTTGGCGGTGTACATGTTGTGAGCTGGCCTATGTGTGTGCCAATGGTGATGGAATCGGGTATGGTGGGCCATGTATGTCACAGGCAGGATGTGTGGACTCTGGGGGTCTATGGCAGGCAGAGCACCCACTGTCGGAAACGGTGGGAGGACCTGAGACTCTGGGCATGGAAGACTGCAGAGGCCCAGCTAGGGATGGCCTCCCAGAGAGGAAGGGGTGGCCGTTGGACCCTGACCCCCCAGATGGCCTGCATACTGGTGGTGGCCTACTCTGAGCTGGATGGGCACTTGAGGGAATCACAGCAGACACAAGGGGGTGAGTACAGGGGGTTTCATTACATATTTTGGCTGGTGGGGTGGTATCCGGGTGGTGGATGTGTGTTAGAGGCTGCCCCTAAGGCCAGGCGAGGCCAGACATTGCAGCGTGGGTCATCTGATGGGAAATGGTTGCATGGCAAATACAGGGAACCTAGCTTGTTAGTAGTCCATTTCTGGCATCATGGGTCCCAGGTGTGCTGCAGTTGGCGGTGTGTGCGTCTCATCTTGCCTTATTGACTAGCCATATCTCTGGTAGTGCACTACATAGTGCTTAAGCCTGTTCCCTGTGTGTGACGGTGATGTGAATGCCAATGGTGGTGGTGGTGCAGTCATTGACCAAGTGTATCCTTTGTCTCCACCCTGTCTTGTTTTGTCATCCTGTCCTTGTGTGCATTAGTGATAGAAATGTGGTCTTTGGTTGGCAGTCATGTTACCCCCTGTCCAAGCAACAACCCTCCCTCCAGTCAGGGTAAGTCACACACAATCCAAATCATACAATAACACAATATATCACCACAAAAATACACCACACAGTGTTTAGAAAATTTTATAATTATCTGATAAGATGCAGGTCAAAACAATTAAAGATGCAATAAGTAAATTTGAGATATCACTGAAAAGTGATATTATGGCGGACATTACAACATTGGTGGTAAAAGCCACATACCGCCGTGCAGAAGACCGACAACACACCGCCGTGGCTGCAGAAAACCGCCACAGCTATTATGACCCACAGCATGGAAACTGCCAACATTCAGACACCCACACAAGTCCGCCACACCAAATGTCAGTGATAAACTGGCGAAAACAAATCCTCCACCGTCACGCCAACAGCAATACGGCCACACTATGACGACCAACGAATCCACGCGGTGGTCTTTCAACGGCGGTATTCCATTGGCGGTACACACCGCTGCGCTCAAAATACACACACATTTACAAAACACTACCACATTGGACAATTCGAAATACACACACCTGATACACATACACACACCACTCCCACACACCCAATACAATATAAAACACACACCCATATCACCCACAAACCTCTACGACCAAAAATCACGAATGAAGGCCAGAGAGAGACACCACCATCAACAATACTAGCATCCACAGGCATACAACACCATCACCCACATAACTTCCACGCACCTCACACTACACACCACTACATATCAGCACACATCACCCCACACACCACCCCACACATCACCTACACCACCCCATGGCACGGCAAAGACACCCCAGGTTCTCAGAGGAGCTCAGGGTCATGGTGGAGGAAATCATCCGGGTAGAGCCACAGCTATTCGGATCACAGGTGCAGCACACCTCAATTGCAAGGAAGGTGGAGCTATGGCGAAGAATAGTGGACATGGTCAACGCAGTGGGACAGCCCCCAAGAAATTGGGAGGACATCAGGAAGAGGTGGAATGACCTACGGGGGAAGGTGCGTTCTGTGGTCTCAAGACACCACCTTGCGCTTCAGCAGATTGGCGGCGGACCCCCACCTTCTCCCCCACAACTAACAACATGGGAGGAGCAGGTCTTGGCGATTCTGCATCCCGAGGGCCTCGCAGGAGTAGGTGGAGGAATGGACACTGGTAAGTCAAATCTTAACCATTACATCCCCCACCCTACCTGCATGCCAGCACATACCCCCACCCTTACCCCCATCACTCTAACTCCTCACAAACGTCCCAACATCAGAAACCACACATTCTAACCCCAAGCCCTGCAAGCAACAACAAAGCATGGACACCCATCACTAAAGCATGGCCACTGCACATACCCATACACCCCCCTAAACCATCATCACACAAGGTCCCAGACAGGACTGCAAGCACTGGGGTACACGGTCACCCACCCATTGCACACCATGGCACACACAGATGTAATAAACATCCTTTTATACCCCTGCAGGACCCCTACTCAACGTCACCGGAAAGGAGGGTCCACACATGTCCACACCACCAACAGAAGAGGCCCACAGTGATGACAGCACCTCTGTCCAACTGGATCTAGATTACCAGCCCGGCCCATCGGGGACCTCGGGACAGTCGGTTCCCCTCACCCAGTCACAGGCCACCACAGAGCTTCCCCCCTCTGGAAACACCAGCACAGCACCCACCCAGTGGGCCCATACCTCCTTCCCCAGGACACGTCAATCAGCAGTGTGTCCACCACTACAGGGAACCTAGGCTAACCCACCACCCCAACAACAGGGACCTGGGGGCAGTGGTAGTGGGCACTCGGTCCAGGGGACGGAGGCCCAGGAACACAGGGGAACTGGGAGGGCTGCTGTGCGACAGGGGGCAGACAGGCCCAGGGAACCCACTCTCCACGAGGCCCTCTCCAACATCATGGGAGCCTACCACCACTCCCAGGAGACGATGGCAACGGTACTGGCCAAGTTTCAGGAGACCTAGCGCCTGCAGGAGGAACAGTATTTGGGCTTCAGGGAGGAACTCAGAACCATCAATTCCACCCTGGGCACCATCGTAGGGGTGCTGAAGGAAGTACTCAACAACAGGAGGGACACTGTGGCACTACAAGGGCCCCCTGACACTAGTCTGGACGATGAACTGCCCACCACCTCCTCCGGCACTAGTGGACAGGAGGCACCGCCACAGGACCACCACACCAGCACCCAACCCCTGCAGAGGGAGAACCACCTCGCAAACGGTACCTGAGATCCAGGACAAAGACAGACAACGATGTCAAGACCCCCGCCAAGAAATGAGACCACCCTTATTGTCATCCTACTGTCCCACTTTGTCACCCTGTCCATCCTTAAACTGCCCCAGCTCCACTTCCTATGCCCATTTGGGCAATGCACCTGTGAGACTAATAGACTGGACTCTGCCATGGACATTCCTCCGCCATCATCCCTCACCATTTTGCTACCCCTTCCAATATTGAGCACTAAAATAAACACCCTTTAAGCACAAAACAATCTGGAGTCAGTCTGTGATTTCGGAATACTGTATTAGCAATTACTGTGGCAAAAAGCTCTTTCATTTGCAATGTCAACATACATATGTCACACAGCTGTAGTCCATGAGGAATCAAAGCAGATGTCACACTGTGGGACCCACATCTCTGAAATCGTAAGGGAAAGTGACAACTCAGTGACCATACACTGGGTGAAAACGACAGACAGTAGAGAGGTAGTAGTGTTTAAGTGCATGTGGTAGTAGGCAGGTTTGTATTCTTACCTGTGTTTCACTGGAAATATTGCTGGATCACTGAGTCCCTGTTGTCCATGTCTTCTTCTTCTGCTTCCTCATCTTCACTGTCCCAGACTCCACAGCTGCAACAACACCGCCATCTGGACCATCCTCATGCAGAAAAGGCACCTGTCGTCGCAAAGCCAAGTTGTGAAGCATACAGCAGGCCACGATGATCTGGCACACCTTCTTTGGTGAGTAGAATAGAGATCCACCTGTCATATGGAGGCACCTGAACCTGGCCTTCAGGAGGCCGAAGGTCCACTCGATCACCCTCCTAGTTCACCCATGGGCCTCATTGTAGCGTTCCTCTGTCCTTGTCCTGGGATTCCTCACTGGGGTCAGTAGCCATGACAGGTTGGGGTAACCAGAGTCACCTGCAAATGGCGAGTGACAACTGTGAGACACACACTAACCTGGAGGGATATCCCCAGACAACCATTCCCACTGACTAGCTTCCAGGTGCTCACCTAATAGCCACACACGGTGCCTCTGGAGTTGACCCATCACATAAGGGATGCTGCTATTTCGCAGGATGTAGGCGTCATGCACTGAGCCAGGGAACTTGGCATTCACATGGGAGATGTACTGGTCGGCCAAACATACCATCTGTACATTCATCGAATGATAACTCTTCCGGTTTCTGTACACTTGTTCACTCCTGTGGGGGGGGTACCAAAGCCACATGTGTCCCATCAATGGCACCTATGATGTTGGGGATATGTCCCAGGGCATAGAAATCACCTTTCACTGTAGGCAAATCCTCCACCTGAGGGAAAACGATGTAGCTCCACATGTGTTTCAGCAGGGCAGACAACACTCTGGACAACACGTTGGAAAACATAGGCTGGGACATCCCTGATGCTATGGCCACTGTTGTTTGAAATGACCCAGTTGCAAGGAAATGGAGCACTGACAGCACCTGCACTTGAGGGGGGATTCCTGTGGGATGGCGGATAGCTGGCTCCAACTGGGTACACAGTTCCTGGATTATGGCACGGTCAAGCCTATATGTGATGATCACATGTCTTTCCTCCATTGTCGACAGGTCCACCAACGGTCGGTACACCGGAGGATGCCGCCATCTCCTCACATGTCCCAGCGGACGGTGCCTATGAAGGACAACAGCGAGCACAGAGTCAAACAACTCAGAGGTACGTACCCACAGCTTACACAGAACACCAATCATAATCTAAAAAGTTGCCTGTATGTGTGTTGAGTCTAGGCCTAGGTATGTGTGACGCAGTTGAAAATGAAGCCATGTGGGCCCCTGAAATGGCAGCTGCCTGACCTCTAAAGTGGGACAATGGGATGTGAGGTAACTGCGCTGGCGTTGTATACCGTCGCAGTAGGGGGTCTAAGACCACTGCACAATGCTGCATTGGTTAACATTGGACCCTATGGGTCCCAGGAGCCAATGAAGATGTACGCCGGCGGTGACAGTACGCACCGCCGCGGACGGGACCGCCATTTTCTATCACTTCAATCACTCGATACCTGATCTTTGACAGGAGAGGACCTACACTGCAAGTGCTGCTGTGACCTCGGTCTGGAAGAGACAATGGCTCGAGTGTCTGGGGAAAGGGCCCCTGCCTTCACATCGGAGGAGTTGGAGAAACTCGTGGATGGGGTCCTCCCCCAATACACGCTACTCTACGGTCCTCCAGACAAACAGTTAAGTACACTGGGAGCATGCTGTATGGGCTATGCCTGTGTGGAGAGGTGTGGATGTAAGAAGGAAGGGGGGAGAGTGTGTCGTGCATGAAACGACGGTGAGTGCATGTGCCACATGGCAAGGGTAGGGATGGGGGCCAATGACTGTGCAGTTAGTAATACGTTTCTCTTCCCCCTGTACAAATCATGTAGGTCAGCGCCCACCAGAAAAAATATATTTGCCGTGCCAACGCCAAGGACGTCCGGACCCTGGGGGTCTACCACAGATGGAGCACCCACTGCCGGAAAAGATGGGAGGACATTCGCTGCTGGATCAAGAAGACGGCGGAGGCTCAGCTGGGGATGGCCTCCCAACGTGGGAGGGGTGCCCGTTGCCCCATGACCCCCCTGATGTTCAGGATCCTGGCGGTGGCATACCCGGAGTTGGATGGGCGCTTGAGGGCATCACAGCAGCCACAAGGGGGTGAGTACACTCTCATTCTGCTGATTTTGCGTGCAGTGGAGGTGTCTGGGTTGGGGAGGTGGGCTGTGGTTTTCCCTAGGCCAGGGCGAGTTCCATAGGCAAGGTCCCTCCGTAAGGCAGGCCATATGGCACCCCACTGCACCTCTCTAGAGTGCCAAGTACACCTAGTCATGCCCCTGTGTCATCCATGTGTGCAGATGTCGTCCATAGCCTAGTAGGCCATTTCCCAGGAATTGAACAGTGGAGCCAAAGAGCGCGGCGTAGTGCAGGGGGCTTGTGTGTCTGTCGTGTCCGGCAACGGTAGCGGTAATGCATTCACTCAACATGTCTTTCTTCTGTCGTGTGCATTAGCATCATCAGGTGGAGAAGCAGTGGCACCGGAGCACGAGGGGGCTGCATCCCACATGGCCATGAAGGGCCACACTATGGAATCGGACTTCACCAGTGGGACAGAGGGCGAGGGGAGCTCCACGGCGGGGACAGGAGCTGAGACCAGTGACACGGACTCATCCTCTGATGGGAGCTCACTTGTGGTGGTGGCAACATCTGTGCCCCCCCATCTATAGATACAGCCACCACCACCCCTTCCAGCACCGCCCCCCAGCAGCCTCTCAGCCTTTGCTCCGTGCCTGCTCATCCGGGAGGGTGGGCATCACCTTCGCCCCAGGCACCTCAGGCCCTGCCCCAGTCACCCCTGCTGCCCTCAGTGAGGAGGCCATTGGCCTCCTCAGGTCCCTCACTGTTGGGCAGTCTAAAATTTTGAATGCCATCCAGGGTTTAGAAAGGCAGTTGCAACAAACAAATGCATTCCTGGAGGGAATTCATTCTGGTCAGGCGGCCCTTTAGCAAGCTTTTCAGACTCTGGCCTCAGCACTGATGGCAGCCATTGTCCCTGTCTCTAGCCTCCCCCCTCCAACTTCCTCCACCCGGACCCAATCCCCTGTACCCCAGCCTATCCCAAACACATCTCTAGACCAGCATGCACACACGTCAACACACAAGGGAAGCTCAGGCAAACATAAGCACCACCCATCCCACAGGCACTCACGCAAGCATCACACACATGCAGACACACCAACATCCACTGTGTCCCCCTCCTCCTCGTCTCCCTCCTCCCTCCCAGTCTCATCTACACTCACACCTGCATGCACTACCTCTACAGCTACTACTACCATCACTGGCACACCCACCACCACACCCCGCTCACGTGCAGTCACCACCCTCAATACCATTCACTCATCCCCTGTGTCCTCTCCCAGTGTGTCTGTGACCCCCCTCCTAAGATACACAAACGCAGGCACACACCCACCCAACAGCCATTCACCTCATGACAGCCTCCAGCGCATGCACCTTCACCGAAAGTCAGCAAGCGAACACCTCCTACAAACACAATCTCTTCCTCCACTCCCAAACCCCCTCCAGCTACCCGTCCCAGTGTCTCCCAAAAACCTTTCCTGTCCAACCTTGACCTCTTTCCCACACCTCCCCCACCCCGTCTGACTCCTAGGTCCTGAACAAGCACCTCAGCCACAACATCTCCGGGACCAGTGGTGCCTGTAGTCACCGGAATCTGGAGTGCACCGGCCACCAGGGCAGCCAGTGTGGCACGGAGCCACAGCACGGACAGTCCCCCACCTGTCAAGCATCAGAAGTTAGCCAGTGCCCGGCGGGATAGAGTGAAGACTCCAGCCACCAAAGCCGCTCCCAGGGGTACAGGTGGGAGTGTGGAGTCAGCTGCGACACTTTTCAAGGTGGGGAAGGGGCACAAGAAACTCAGCAAGTCTGGGAAGAGCAGCACAGCGGAGAAGAGCGCCATCATCCCCGCTGCCCAGGAGGCCACCGCCACCAGCCCTGCTGCCCAGGAGGCCACCGCCAGCACCAGCCCAGCTGCCCAGGAGGCCGCCACCACCAGCCCTGCTGACAAGGAGGCCACCGCCAGCACCAGCCCTGCTGCCCAGGAGGCAACCGCCAGCACCAGCCCTGCTGCCCAGGAGGCCACCGCCAGCACCATCCCTGCTGCCCAGGAGGCCACCGCCACCAGCCCTGCTGTCCAGGAGGCCACCGCCAGCACCAGCCCAGCTGCCCAGGAGGCCACCGCCACCAGCCCTGCTACCCAGGAGGCCACCGCCAGCACCAGCCCTGCTGCCCAGAAGGCCACCTACCAAAACACAAGGGGGAGACCCTATCACCCTAACCTGCCTAGGGTCAATAAAATGTCAAAAAATATATATATAGGCGACAGGAAGTGACAAATCTGATCCTAAGTTTAAAGAACAGTGCTTGATTCTGTTACTTTTGAATTCATTTCTTTCTTACATTTATTTCCAACACTTTGAAAAAAAGGAGCTATGGTTGTTCAATACATAAATAAATAAACACCACAACAAATGTAAACCCACATAATTAAAACAAACACAATAGACGGAACATTACTCACATTACTAACAAATGGTTAGGGTTTAACAATCTAAGACACACACGGAGGGTTATGCCCTACACATTTAGTCAGTGGTCACTTTTGTGTCAATACACTTGTGATCCACTTATACTAGCTAAGGTACTGGGCTTTGAGTGCACTTCAATATCCGAAACGCTGTGTGTTTATTTTCCCACAGGCGTTATATAGTGCACCTCAAGTCTTTGAATTATAGTCCATTATTTACCAAGCCCACACACTTGCTAGGAAAGAAGTCAACGCGTTTCGGCCTTCTGATTTAGGGCCTCATCAGGACTGGAAAAGGTCAATGTCATCTCTGAACTATAGGCGAAGGAGGAAATTGCTAACTGCAATCCTCTAGTGTTTTTATTACAATTTGCTCTGCTTATTTTCAACTACAACTGGCGCCAGGTCTCAAACCAATTACCGCGGGCTGTGTAGGATCGAGTCCACTTTTATTACTGCAGCCTAACCGCAAGCCGTGTTCTTCCCGATTGTTTGGTTGCTAAGCACAGAAGGCCACCGCCACCAGCCCTGCTGCCCAGGAGGCCACCGCCAGCACAAGCCCCACTGGGCTAGAGAGGACCGCCAGCACATGCCCCGCTGGGACAGAGAGGACTGCCAGCAGAAGCCCCACTGGACTAGAGAGGACTGCCAGCACAAGCCCCGCTGGACTAGAGAGGACCACCAGCACAAGCCCCGCTGGGCCATGAAGGACCACCAGCACAAGCCCCGCTGGGCTAGAGAGGACCGCCACCACAAGCCCCGCTGGGCCATGAAGGACTGCCAGCACAAGCCCTGCTGGGCTAGAGAGGACCGCCAGCACAAGCCCTGCTGGGCCATGAAGGACTGCCAGCAGCTGAGTCACTGCAAAGGAGCCCGCGGCTCCAAGCACCGCTGAACAGGGCACCGCCGTCTCAAGCACCGCTGAACAGGGCACCGCCGTCTCAAGCACCGCTGAACAGGGCACGCCGTCTCAAGCAACGCTGGCCCATGAGCGCCAAGGGCACTGACGCTACTGAGTCTGTCACGGGCAGAATGAAGCACTCTGGGCACCATGCCCCCTCCAGAAGCAGTGGAGAGATCCATCCACTACCACTGTCCTTAGCAGGATGAAGTACTCTGGGCACCATGCCCCCTCCAGAACCAGTGGTGAAAAGCATCCACTACCTCTGTCCTTAGCAGGGTGAACCACTCTGGGCACAATGCCCCCTCCAGAACCAGTGGAGACTGTTATCCACTTGAGAGACTGTGGCTTTGCACTCCCCAAGATGGAACAGTGGGCAACCCACCCACTGTAGAGACCTGAGAGATTGTGGCTTTGCACTCCCCAGGATGGAACAGTGGGCAACCCACCCACTGTAGAGACTTGAAAGACTGTGGCGTGGGCAACCCACCCACTGTAGAGACTTGAGAGACTGTGGCTTTGCACTCCCCAGGAGTGAACAGTGGGCAACCCACCCACTGTAGAGACTTGAGAGACTGTGGCTTTGCACTCCCCAGGAGTGAACAGTGGGCAACCAACCCACTGTAGAGACTTGAGAGACTGTGGCTTTGCACTCCCCAGGATTGAACAGTGGGCATGTGGCCCTCTCCTGGATTTGGTGTCGTGCACTCAACCGGCTGAGGTGCCCCCCCTTTCCCTCTCCCTGAGGTTCCTGTTTTGTTGCTCTCTGATGCCCCTGCAGTGTTCTCTCCATCATGGTCGGGGATCTTGTGTGGGCCTCGCCCATACCGTGTGGGCCCAGTGTTCCACTGACTTAATTGGAGCACTACCTGGACTACTATGCTTGGTGTATATTTTGTTAATGGTCTATATATATATTTTTGCCTACTTTATTTTAATATATTACAATGGTTACACTCATTTTCTTTTGTCTTTGCATTCTTCCAGGGGGGTTGGGGGGTGTAACTGTGATGTATGAATATGTATTAGTGTGTGTGTTGTCGTGGGTGAGGGTGGGGGTGGGGGTGTTGCGTGTGTGTGTCCCTGTGTTTTCCCTCCCCCCTCCCCTGTGTCATAGGTGCAGTACTCACCGCTGTCTTCGCCGCCGGCGTTCGTGCTCCTGGTAGAGGAGCAGGAAGACTATCGCAGGGAGAATTTGGAGTTCCGGATCCATGGTGTCCTAGTTCCTCGTGGGGTGTGTAGAGGTGAGCGTTTTCCCTTCGGAATCCTGTTTCAGCTGTGTTTTTATCCGCGGTGAATCCACCCCGGAATATGTGGCGGATTGGCCTGTTGTGATACTGTGGGCGGTACTTTGTCCTCTGCCTGTCTGTTGGCGGTGACCACCGCCCTGTTTGTTTGTACCACCGTGGCGGACGGAGTGTTAAAGTGGCTGTCTTTGTTGGCGGTCGTAATTGCAAAATTTTTACCGCCGGCCTGTTGGTGGTCTTACCGCAGCTTTAACACTGAATGCCAGGGTTGTAATGACCACCTAAGTGTCTTAAGTCTTTTAAAAGCAAACAAAGTCTCTTTCAAGCACAAAGTACCTGGTTCGGGTGAAAACTCTCTGCAAAGAACTGCAGAGGAGGAGAAGCGTGGAAACAAAGGATTGTGCGTGGATTTCTCAGGCCACACACGGCAATGCATGATTTAGTTTTCACGCAGGGACAGCTGTGTGTCGATTTCTGGCGCTCGGTCGTGGTTCCTCTTCAGGTTGCGGGATTTTCAGACGCCCCGGGGACAGTGTGTGGATTTGCTGCGCTGGCAGGACGAAGACACAGGAGCTGCGTCGATCCGGTGAGCGTTGCATCTAATTTTCTACTGCACGACAGGTGCTGTGTCGATTCCTCACTGGAAGTAGCACTGCGTCGTTCCGGCTCAGGTGTGCGTTGATCCAGTGGGCTCTGCGTTGAATTTCCGGTCACTATGATGACGCTGCGTCGATCCTCTCATTGCTAAGTCGGGCTGCGTCATTCCGGTTCGGCGTGCAGTGAAATTTTCACTGCAGTGCAGACTGTGCGTAGTTTCTGGCAGGCTGTGCGTCGAATTTCGCCACACAAGAAGTCCTTCTTGAAGAGATTAAGGTGGTCATTCTGACCTCGGCGGTAAAAGGCGCTTACCGCCGGTCAGAAGACCGCCATAACACCGCCGCGGTTGCGGTAAACCGCCACGGTCATTCTGACCCGCAACTGGCAAACCGCCAAAAACCCGACATCAACAAAAGTCCGCCACAGCAACGGCCTGCGAAAAACTGGCTATGACCAAACCTCCACCGTCACGCCAACAGAAATACACCCATGCCATTCCGACCCACAAATCCCTGCAGCGGTCTTTCAACCGCGGAATTCCATTGGCGGTACACACCGCCGCGGTCAAAATACACACACCTTTACAAAACACTACCACATTGGACAATTCAAAATACACACCTGAGACATATACACACACCACTCCCACACACCCAATTAAATATAAAACACACACCCACATCACCCACAAACCCTTACGACCACAATTGCGACTGAAGGACAGAGAGAGACAGCACAGCATAGAGTAGACCATCACACCGAGGCAAATCACAACATGTCAAAGACCAGCTCACCTGAGTTCTTGTTCAGTTCTGATGGAGGTTGAAGACAATCCGACCCCACCCTGAAACTGCTTGTTCCAGCACACTAGTTTTTAAAACAGTGCACTAAGAACAGAAGCTCAAGGGAAGGGGGGAAGTGGATAAAATAAAAAAAAGAGAGACAACACCGTTCTTGCGTTTCCACTGTTGAAGTGCTGCACAAATCTGCGGCCCTTTCTGACTTCTGTAGAAACTGGTGCCTAATGAAACATAAACAAAGAACAGATAAGTGCAACCTATTCCTAAATGGGTTCCTGACTATCCCTTTATTTATTAGAAATTCTCTTCTAAAAGTACCTCTTGGATCCTGGTCTCTAGTTTCCAGGTTTGGAATGTGTTACTGCTCTGGGATGTGTTTTCTATTACTGTAAAACTTTTTTCCCATATTTCCAGAATCTTTTATAAAACAAATCCTGTACTTTTACATCAAAATACAGCATGTAATTTGTGCAAGTCCTTGATTTACTGTTTGCCTTGCTGTTAATGGTTTCCACTGTTCGATTCTTAAAAGTTCCATGAGAAAAAACAATGTTTGCTTCACAAAGTTCTGCAAAATATTCTTGTAACAAAGAGTTTGAATTCAAATTGTCTATACACGAATCCAGAAATTGTTGTCAAAGTTCTTTCAGGTAATAAAAGGTTTTGCACTTACTTGTTGCTGGCAAGAGATACTGATCAGTCTAACCTTGTCTTCTTTCTCTTTTGCAGGTTACTCATAGGAGAGAGGCTGAAGCAAGGAGGAACCGGAAACCGGAAGAAGGAAGAGCCAGAAGCTGCGCCCATTGAAGTCAATGAAAGTCTGTAAAGAGCAGGAGTGCCAGCGCCGAGGGATCTGTTCTCAGGTAAGCGGGAGGTAGACGAGCACAAGCACTGGGTGAGGCTCGGGGGATGCCTTTTATAGACAGGGCTGGGTGTGGTTTGAAGGGCTGGGTGTGGTCCTCACATGCTGAACATGTTCTTGGAAGGTGTGCAGAGCTGGTGTGGTTTGAAGAGCTGGGTGTGGTCCTCACATGCTGCACATGTTCTTGAAAGGTGTGCAGAGTTTCAGTTATTATGCAAATGAGTTGGATTAACACATGGCCTAGGGAGGAGTGTTTTAAAGAAGCCTTGGTAAAAGCAAGGCCCAATGTGTAAACTAAACAGCACATTAAACAACATACACAGAAGCCTGGTGGGGGGGGGGGGAAGGTGAGATAACAAGAAAGGCTTTCAATAGTAAGTTTAAAAGGGAGCTATTACAGAACCCACTAGTGCAGTGAGAGGGGACATGCTCTTTGCTGTGTACAAACCCTAACACAACATCACCCACACAATTTCCACGCACAAAACACCATACACCACCACACTCACCACACTCTACAACACATACACCACCCCTCACCCCATCCACACCACCCCATGGCACCCCAAAGACACCCCAGGTTCTCTGATGCAGAACTCAGGGTAATGGTGGAGGAAATAGTTCGGGTAGAGCCCCAGCTCTTCGGGGCACAGGTGCAGCACACCACCATTGCCAGGAAGATGGAGCTATGGAGCAGAATAGTGGACAGGGTCAATGCTGTGGGACAGCATCCACGAAATCGGGACGACATCGGGAAGCGGTGGAACGACCTACGGGGGAAGGTGCGTTCCATGGTATCAAGGCACAACATCGCGGTACAGCGGACTGGCGGCGGACCCCCACCTACTCCCCCAGAATTCACAGCATGGGAGGAGGAAGTCTTGCACATACTGCATCCTGAGGGCCTCGCAGGAGTAGGCGGAGGAATGGACTCTGGTAAGTCAAAGCTTCACTGCTTCATTCCCCCCACCCCACCTGCATGCCAAATCATACCCCCACCCTCACCCCCACCCCCATCACATCAACTCCTTGCAAATGGCTCACCATCACAACCCACCCATCCCAAAACCTAGCCCTGCATGCCTCCCCAAAGCATGGACACCCATCACCAAAGCATGCCCACTGCAAATACCCATCTCCCCCACAAGCCACCGTCACAAAAGCCCCCACAAGGGAATGCCAGCACTGGGGTACACGGCTACCCACCCATTACACAAAATGGCACATACAGAAGCAATAACCATACTCTTATACCCCTGCAGGACCTGAACGCCACCACACCGCCCAGGAGGGTCCAGAGATGTCCATCCCACCCCCAGAAGAGGCCCCCAGTGATGAAAACAGCTCTGTCTCCCTGGACCCAGATGACCAGCCCGGCCCGTCGGGGACCTCGGGACAGTCGGTTCCCCACAGACAGCCACAGGCTACAGCAGACCTAACCCCCTCTGGGAACACCAGCACAGCTCCCACCCAGCGGGCCCATGCCTCTGTGTCCAGGACACGTCAATCAGCGGTGTGTCCACCACTACAGGGCACCCAGGTTGACCCACCACCCCAACAACAACAGGGACCTGGGGGCAGTGGTAGTGGGCACACGGTCCAGGGGACAGAGGCCCAGGGAAACAGGGGAACTGGGAGGGCTGCTGTGCGACAGGGGGGGGACAGGCCCAGGGAACCGACTCTCCAAGATGCCCTCTCCTCCATCATGGGAGCATACCACCACTCCCGGGAGACGATGGCTACGGTACTGGCCAGGTTCCAGGAGATCCAGGTACTGCAGGAGGAACAGTACATGGGGTTCAGAGAGGAACTGAGAAACATTAGTTCCGCAATGGGGACCATCGTCGTGGCCCTTAACCAGATAGTCACCACATTGCGGGACCATGTGGCACCACAAAGGGCCCCTGTCGCTAGCATGGACCAGGAACAGCCTGCCACCTCCGCCGGCGCTAGTGGACAGGAGGCCCCCACACAACGACAGGCCACCAGAACCCCACCTCCTGCAGAAGAAGAACCACCCCGCAAGCAGAACCTGAGATCTCACAAGAAGACAGAGTAGGATGCCAAGACCCCCGCCAGCAAACGATACCCCCTGATGTCATACCACTGTCCCACATTGTCACCCTGTCCAAACTTAAACTGCCCCTGCTCCATCCTTCCACAGGCATATGGACAATGCACCTGTGAGACTGAAAACTGGACTCTGCCATGGACATTACTCCACGATCACCCATCACCGTTTTACAATCATGTCCCTAAATTTAGCACTTTAATAAAATCACTTATTGCACTTTAAAAATCTGGAGTCTGCTTGTATTTTGAACAAATGTATTAGACATAATGTTGCCAAAATGTTCAGTTACATTGTGATGACAACATACCACTGTCACACAGCTGTAGTCCCTGGGCAAACAAAGCAGAGGTCACGCAGTGGGGCCCACAGCTCTGAAAACGGAAGGGAAAGTCACAACTCAGTTAACAGGAACTGGGGGGAAACACAGACAGTAGAGAGGCAGGAGACTTTAAGTAAATGTAAAATGGCGGGGTTGATTCGTACCTGTGTGCTACTGAAAATACTGTTGTATCACTGTGTCCCTGTTGTCTGTGTCGTCCCCGTCGTCTTTCTCCTCTTCACTCTCCACAGGCTCCACAGCTGCTACAACACCACCCTCTGGACCATCCTCCTGCAGGAAAGGCACCTGGCGCCCAAAGCCAGGTTGTGAAGCATACAGCAGGCCACGATGATATGGCACACCTTCTTTGGTGAGTACATTAGGGATCCACCTGTCATATGCAGGCACCTAAACCTGGCCTTCAGGAGGCCGAAGGTCCGCTCGATCACCCTCCTAGTACGCCCATGGGCCTCATTGTACCGTTCCTCTGCCCTTGTCCTGGGATTCCTCACTGGGGTCAGTAGCCACGACAGGTTGGGGTAACCAGAGTCACCAATCAGCCACACACGGTGTCTCTGTAGCTGTTCCATCATGTAAGGGATGCTGCTATTTCGCATGATGTACGCGTCATGCACTGAGCCAGGGAACTTTGCATTTACATGGGAGATGTACTGGTCAGCCAAACAGACCACCTGGACATTCATCGAATGATAACTTTTTCTGTTCCTGTACACCTGCTCACTTCCACTGGGGGGAACCAAAGCCACATGGGTCCCATCAATGGCACCAATGATGTTGGGGTTATGGCCAAGGGCATAGAAATCACCCTTCACTGTAGCCAAATCGCCCACCTCAGGGAAAACAATGTATCTCCACATGTATTTCATCAGGGCAGACAACACTCTGGACAAAACCTTAGAAAACATAGGCTGAGACATCCCTGATGATATGGCCACTGTTGTTTGGAATGATCCACTTGCCAAAAAATGGAGTACTGACAGAACCTGCACCAGAGGGGGAATCCCTGTGGGTTGGCGAATGGGGGACATCAGGTCTGGCTCCAGCTGGGCACACAGTTCCTGTATAGTGGCTCGGTCAAGTCTGTATGTCAGTATGACATGTCTTTCTTCCATTGTTGACAGGTCCACCAGCGGTCTGTACACGGGAACATTCCTCCATCTCCTCGCAAGTCCCAGTGGACGGTGCCTAGGAAGGACAACATGGAGCACAGAGTCAAGCAACCCACAGGTACGTAACCACAGCTGCACAGAACACGATTCGCTATGCATTGAATGGCTTGTATGAGTGGCAATGCAAGGCCTAGGCTTGTGTGACGCAGTACAAATTAAGCCATGTGGGCCCTTGAAATGGCGGCTGCCTGACCTGTGAAGTGTGACAATGGGATGTGAGGTCAATGCGTTGGCGTAAAGCAGCATTGGTTAACATTGAACCCTATGGGTCTCAGGAGCCAATGACGATGTGCGCCGGCGGTCGCGGTCCGCACCGCCGCGGTACGCACCGCCACGGGCGTGACCGCCATCTTCTATCTGCTTAATCACTCGAGACCTGATCATCCACAGGAGAGGACCTATACTGCAAGTGCTGCTGTGACCTCGGTCTGGAAGATACAATGGCTGCTGTGACTGGAGAAAGGGCCCCTACCTTCACATCTGAGGAATTGGAGAAACTTGTTGATGGGGTCCTCCCCCAGTATGCGCTACTCTACGGTCCTCCAGACCAACAGGTAAGTACACTGGGACCATGCTTTGTGGGCAATGCCTGTGTTGAGTCGGGTGGATGAAAGATGGTGGGGAGGGGAGCGAATGAGGCATGCATAGCACGACAGATGAGAGCATGTGCCATATGGCAAAGTTTGGGAGGGGGGGCCACTCACATCGACCATGCAGAAAAATATTATATTTTTTTCCCCACCCTGTCCATGTCACATAGGTCAGCGCCCATCAGAAGATCGACATTTGGCGTGCCATCGCCAAGGACGTCCGGACCCTGGGGGTCCACAACAGACGGGGCACCCACTGCCGCAAGAGGTGGGAGGACATCCGCCGCGGGAGCAGGAAGACCGCGGAGGCTCTGCTGGGGATGGCCTCACAACGTAGGAGGGGTGGCTCCCGTCAATTGACCCCCCTGATGTCCCGGATCCTGGCGGTGGCCTACCCCGATTTGGATGGGCGCATGAGGACATCACAGCAGACACAAGGGGGTGAGTACCAGCACATTCTGCTCTGTTAGCGCACAATGGAGGTGTCTGGGTGGGGGAGGAGGGCTGTGGGTATCTCTAGGCCAGGGTGACTTCTGTAGGCTGGTCCCCTCCGTAAGGCATGGCCCTGTGCCCCCGCCCCCCACCTCTGTAGGGTGCTAAGTACAGCTATCCATGTCCCTGGGTCACCTATGTGTGCAGTTGTCATCCATAGGCTTGTAGGCCAAGTCACAATAATTGAGTAGTGTACACCGAGTGCGCGGCGTAGTGCAGGGGGCTTCTGTGTCTGTCCTCTCCGCCAATGATGTCGCCAATGCATGCACTCAACATGTCATTTTTTCTCCCCCCCCTTATTTGTGGTCTTCCTGTTCATGTGTGCATTAGCATCATCATGCGGAGGAGAAGTGGCATCGGAGCACGAGGGAGCTGCATCTCACATGGCCCCAGAGGGCCATGCAACCGACTCCGAGTTCACCAGTGAGACGGAGGGCGAGGGGAGCTCCACAACGGGGACCCGTGGAGACGTCAGCGACACAGACACGTCCTCGGAAGGGAGCTCCCTTGTGGTGGCGGCAACATCCGTGCCCACCGCTACAACAGGGTACAGCCGCCACCCCACGCACCAGCTCCGCCCTCCAAGCAGCCCCTCAGCGTTCGCCCCGTGCCCGCTCGGCCAGGAATGCGGGCATCTCCTTCACCCCAGGCACCTCAGGCCCTGCCCCATTTACCCCTGCTGCCCTCAGTGAGGAGATCATTGACCTCCTCCAGACGCTCATTGTTGGGCAGTCTACCCTTTTGAATGCCATCCAGGGAGTAGAAAGGGAGGTGCACCGGAGCAATGCATACCTGGAGGGCATTCATTCGGGTCAGGCTGCCCATCAGCGATCGTTCAACGCTCTGGCCTCAGCACTGACGGCAGCCATTGTCCCTGTCTCCTGCCTCCCCCCTCCAATTACTTCATCCCAGTCCCACTCCCCTGTTCCTCTGCCTATCCCAGCCACACCTACAGACCAGCCTGCACACACATCAACACCCATGGGCAGCTCATCCAGACATAAGCACCACAGATCACACAAGCATTCACACATGCAACATCCACATGCAGACATGCCAACAGCCACTGCCTCCTCTGTGTCCCCCTCCTCCTCGTCTCCCTCCTCCCTCCCTGTGACGTCTCCACTCACACCTGCATGCACACCACCATCAGCCAGTACGTCCATCACCAGAACACCCACCAGAACACTCCGCACACGTGCAGTCACCACCCCCACTACCATTTACACGTCCCCTGTGTCCTCTCCCAGTGTGTCTGTCACCCCCTCTTCCAAACCACACAAACGCAGGCAGCCACCCACCCAACAGCCATCCACCTCACGACAGCCTCCGTCACAAGCACCTGCACCCAAAGACAGCACACTTGACTCTCCTACAACCACATCCTCTTCCTCCACTCCCATACCCACTGCACCTAGCCTTCCCACTGCTCCTAAAAAGTTTTTCCTCTCCAAAATTAACCTCTTTGCATCACCTGACCCACCCCCTCCATCTCGTAAGAGTCCAAACAGCACCTCAGCCACCACAAGCCCTGCACCTACAAGGACCATAGTCCAGGGCTATTGGAGTCCACCAGCTTCTAGGGCAGCAACATCGGCCAGCAGCAAGGGGACAGCCAGCCCACCTCCTGGGAAAAAAAACTAAAAAAGGGAAGGGCCGGCGTGAGAGGCCAGAGACGGCAGCCCCCAAAGGCAATACCCTGGCACCGTCACCTGGCACATTCACAAAGGGAGGCAAGGGCCCCAGAGAATTGGCGAAGGAGGGCAAGGGCAGCAAGGCGGACATTTCCGGCATCAGGCGAGCTGCCCAGGAGGGCCCCACCAGCCCCATTTCGGGTGTGAAGGAGGGCACCCACGGGCCCAGGACTCCAGCACAGGAGGGCCCCGCAAGCGACAGGTCGGAGGGCGACTGAGCGGAAAATATTGGCCCGATCTGGTTCCCTGGGAACACATGTCAAGCACCGCTGAACAGGGCCCCGCCGTGGCAAGCACCGCTGAAAAGGGCCCCGCCGTGGCAAGCACCGCTGAACAGGGCCCCGCTGTGGCAAGCACCGCTGAACAGGGCCCCGCCGTGACAAGCACCGCTCCGCTGTGCCCTTCATCTCAAGCACCGCTCCGCTGGGCCCTTCCTGTCAAGCACCGCTCCGCTGGGCCCTTCCTGTCAAGCACCGCTGGGCCCTTCATCTCTGCACTGCTCCGCTGGGCCCTTAATCTCTGCACCGCTCAGCTGGGCCCTTCCTGTCAAGCACCGCTCCGCTCGGCCCTTCATCTCAAGCACCGCTCCGCTGGGCCCTTCCTGTCAAGCACCACTCCGCTGGGCCCTTCATCTCAAGCACCGCTCCGCTGGGCCCTTCCTGTCAAGCATCGCTCCGCTGGGCCCTTCCTGTCATGCACCGCTCCGCTGGGCCCTTCATCTCTGCACCGCTCCGCTGGGCCCTTCCTGTCATGCACCGCTCCGCTGGGCCCTTCCTGTCAAGCACCGCTCCGCTGGGCCCTTCATCTCAAGCACCACTCCGCTGGGTCCTTCCTGTCAAGCACCGCTCCGCTGGTCCCTTCCTGTCAAGCACCGCTCCGCTGGGCACTTCATCTCAAGCACCGCTCCGCTGGGCCCTTCCTTTCAAGCACTGCTCCGCTGGGCCCTTCCTGTCAAGCACCACTCCGCTGGGCCCTTCCTGTCAAGCATCGCTCCGCTGGGCCCTTCATCTCTGCACCGCTCCGCTGGGCCCTTCATCTCTGCACCGCTCCTCTGGGCCCTTCCTGTCAAGCACCGCTCCGCTGGGCCCTTCATCTCAAGCACCGCTCCGCTGGGCCCTTCATCTCAAGCACCGCTCCGCTGGGCCCTTCCTTTCAAGCACCGCTCCGCTGGGCCCTTCCTGTTAAGCAACGCTCCGCTGGGCCCTTCATCTCAAGCACCGCTGGCCCATTGGCAGGGCCGGATCTGTGTCGGCCAGGGCTTCACGAAGCACTCTGGGCACCATGCCTCCTCCAGAACCAGTGGAGTCTGTAATCCACTTGATGGACTGTGGCTTTGCACTCCCCAGGATCGTACAGTGGCCATGGAGGCCCCTCGTGGATCTGGCGTCGTGGACTGAACTGGCTGAGGTGCGCCCCCTTCCCTTCCCCCTGAGGTGCCTGTAGTTTTACTATCTGATGCCCCTGCAGTGTTCTCTTCAATGGAATCGGGTCTCGTGTATGGGCTTTGCCCATGTGTTTAGGCCCATTGGCCCACGAACAATGGATGATAGCCAATATGGGCCGGACTTTTGACCTATGTATATATTGTTCATGATGTAATATATTTTATTTATATTTTCATATTTCACTTAACTTCAATTATGCTATAATATACTTCATTTTTAATGATCATTTTATTTTGTCTTTGCATTCTTCCGGGGGGGTTGGGGTGTGTCACTCTGACTTGTTGCTCTGCATTGATGTGTGTGTTGTAGTGGGTGAGGGTGGGGGTGGGTGTGTGGCGTATGTGTGTCCCCGTAATTTTTTGCCTCCCCCCTCCCCTGTGTCGTAGGTGCAGTACTCACCGTTGTCTTCTGCGCCGGCGTTCGTGCTCCTGGTAGAGGAGCAGGTAGACAATAGCTGGTAGGATGTGTAGTTCGGGTTCCATGCTGTCCAGATTCCTCGTGGGGTGTATGGAGGTGAGCGTTTTCCCGTTCGAAGTCTGTTTCCGCCGTGTTTTTATCGGCGGGGCTCCCGCCCCGGAAAAGGTGGCGGATTGGTGAGTTGTAATAGGGTGGGCGGTACATTGTCTGCCGCCTGTCTGTTGGCGGTGACCGCCGCGCTGCTTGTCTGTACCGCCGTGGCGGTCAGAGTGTTAAAGTGGCGGGCTGTGTTGGCAGTTCCCGCCAAGGTCGGAATTCCATTTTTTTGTCCGCCTGCCTGTTTGCGGGTTGGCCGCCGCTTTTACACCGACCGCCAGGGTTGGAATGACCCCCTAAGTCTTTTTGGTCCTGAGACTTCAGGGAACAGGAGGCAAGCTCTATCCAAGCCCTTGGAGAGCACTTCTTTACCACAGCCAGAGAGCAGCAAGGCAGCAAGGCAACAGCAAGGTAGCAGTCCTTCACAGAAAGCAGGCAGCTGAGTCCTTTGGGCAGCCAGACAGTTCTTCTTAGCAGAATGCAGGATCTGGTTCAAGTTTCTTCTCCCTGTTTATATACCCAAATGTGACTTTGAAGTGGGGGAGACTTCAAAGAGTGATGTTGAAGTGCACCAGGTCCCCTTTCAGTTCAATCCTGTCTGCCAGGGTCCCAGTAGGGGGTGTGGCAGTCCTTTGTGTGAGGGCAGGCCTTCCAACCTCCCAGCCCAGGAACTCCCATTCAAAATGCAGATGTATGCAAGTGAGGCTGAGAATCCTGTTTGGGGTGTGTCTGAGTGAATGCACAAGGAGCTGTCAACTAAACCCAGCCAGACGTGGATTGTAAGGCACAGAAAGATTTAAGTGCAGAAAAATACTCACTTTCTAAAACTGGAATTTCTAAAATAGTAATATTAAATCCAACTTCACAAGTCAGCAGGATTTGTATCACCATTCTGGCCATACTAAATATGACCTTCCTACTACTTTCAGATCAGCAGCTACCACTCAAACAATGTATGAGGGCAGCCTCAATGTTAGCCTATGAAGGGAGCAGGCCTCACAGCAGTGGAAAAACAAATATAGGAGTTTTACACTACCGGGACATGTAAACTACACAGGTACATGTCCTGCCTTTTACTTACACAGCACCCTGCCCCATGGGCATACCTTAGGGGTGTCTTATATGTAGAAAAAGGGGAGTTTTAGGCTTGGCTAGTACTTTGAATGCCAAGTTGAATTGGCAGTGAAACTGCACACACAGGCCTTGCAATGGCAGGCCTGAGAAAAGGTTAATGGACTACTTAAGTGGATGGCACAATCAGTGCTGCAGGCCCACTAGTAGCATTTAATCTACAGGCCTTGGGCACATATATTGCACTCTACTAGGCTCTTACAAGTAAATTAAATAGTCCAATAGGGTAAGATCAAGTGTTATCATGTTTAAAGGGAGAGAGCACGTGCAGCTTTGGCACTGGTTAGCAGTGGTAAAGTGTGCAGAGTCTTAAAACCAGCAAAAATCAGTATATAAAAAGTGGAGGGAGGCAGGCAAAAAGTTAGGGGTGACCACCCTAAGGCTGTCAGGTCTAACAATTAGCATGATCTGGTGGAGGAGCAGGGACACCGGCAACAGAGGGAGCTGCATCCCGCAGGCCCCTGGAGGCAGAGTCCACTGACGCCGAGGGAACCAGTGGGACGGAGGGCGAGGGGAGCACAATGGCGGAGACTGGAGAAGACAACACAGACTCTGATACTTCCTCAGATGGGAGCTCCGTGGTGGTGGCGGACACCTCTGTGACCACCCCAGCTGCAGTTACAGCCGCCACCCCCTGTACCAGCACTGCCCTTCCAGTAGCCCCTCAGCAAGTTGCACATGACTGCTCACCCATGTGGGTGGGCATCTCCTTCACCCCAGGCACCTCAGGCCCTGCCCCAGTAAGCCCTGCTGCCCTGAGTGAGGAGGCTATTGACCTTATGAGATCCATGTCTGTAGGGCAGTCAACCATTGTGAATGCCATCCAGGGGCTGGCATCACAGATGCAGCAATTCAATGCTTTCCTGGAGGGCATTCATGGTGGATTGGCGGCCCAACAGAGATTGATTCGGGCTCTGGTCTCCTCTCTGATGGCAGCCATTGTCCCTGTTTCTACCGTCCCCCCTCCAATGTCCACTTCCCAGTCCCATTCTCCTCAACCCCAACCCATCCCAGGCACACATACATATGTCCATGCACACAAGACAACACCCAAGAGTTGCACAGGCAAACACAATCACCACACTTCATCCCACAAGCACTCACACAAACACCATACAGTTGCAGACACAACAACATCCACTGCATCCACTGTCTCCCCCTCCTCCTCCATCACCTCCCTCCCAGTCACATCCACACTCACACTGGCATGCACTATATCAACATCCACTACCAGCATCACCTCACCAAGCAGAACACACACCTCACTAGCAGACACCTCAACAATAGCCATGCACCCATCCCCTCTGTCCTCTCTCACCATGTCCGCCCCCCTCTCCTAAAGGACACAAATGCAAGAATTCACACACCCAACAGCCAACTTCACATCAGCATACTGCCCATGAACCTGTACCCAAGTCCAGCAGACATACACCTTCCAGAGTCAATACATCATCCTCCACTCTCATTACTCCTCCTCCAGCCCCACATCCCTAAAAATCTTTTCCTTTCCCAATTTGACCTCTACCCTAAACCTCCACCCCGTCCTGCCTGTATGGGCCGGGTACCAAGGACACAGCTCAGCACATCAGCTAAACAGTCCACTGGGACAATGGTGGCACCACTTACTCATGGTGGTAAGGATACCACACCTCTATTGAAGAAGGAGAAGGAGCCAGCACCACCAGGAAAGAAGGGGAAGGGACCTGCACCACTTGTAAAGAAGGGGAAGGAGCCTGCACCACCTGCAAAGATGGGGAAGGAGCCTGCACCACCTGGAAAGAAGGGTATGGAGCCTGCACCACCTGTAAAGAAGGGTAGGAGCCTGCAACACCACACAGTGAGGGAAATAGAACATCCACCACTGCCAGGAAGGGTAAGGGATCCATGCCCCATGTATTGGAGCAGACGAAGCACTCTATGCCAGCTGAGGCTGAAACCTCCACCACCACCAGCTGTCATGGGGCCTCGACCGACAGCTGAGGAAGTGCAACCATCAGACAGTGAAGATGCTGCCCAGGAGGCTCCTCCATCCACCACCACACTGCAGCCATCAGAGAGCGCAGAGGTTGCCCAGGAGGCTCTTCTATCCACCACCACACTGCAGCCATCAGACAGTGCAGAGGCTTCCCAGGAGGCTCCTCTATCCACCACCATAGTGCAGCTGTCACCACCAGCGGACGCCATGTAGGCCACACTCCAGGGGCTGATGTGCGAGTTGCCCCCTCCAGAACCAGTGGGGAAGTCACCCACTCCAGAGGCTGTGGCCTTGTACTCCCCAGGACAGAGCAATGGGCATGTTGCCCCCTCCAGAACCAGTGGGCAAGTAACCCACCTGAGAGACTGTGGCCTTGCAGTCCCCAGCACAGAGCAATGAGCATGTTGCCCCCTCCAGAACCAGTGGGGAAGTCACCCACTCCAGAGACTGTGGCCTTGCACTCCCCAGGACAGAGAAATGGGCATGTTGGCCTCTCCAGAACCAGTGGGGAAGTCACCCACTCCAGTGACTGTGGCCTTGCACTCCCCAGGACAGAGAAATGGGCATGTTGCCCCCTCCAGAACCAGTAGGGAAGTCACCCACCTGAGAGACTGTGGCCTTGCACTCCCCAGGACAGAGCAATGGGCATGTTGCCCCCTCCGGAACCAGTGGAGAAGTCACCCACTTCAGAGACTGTGACCTTGCACTCCCCAGGACAGAGCAATGGGCATGTTGCCCCCTCCAGAGCCAATGGGGAAGTTCCCGTATTTGGATGAGGTGTCCTCCCCACCCCATCCACCTGAGGTGCCTTCCCACTTGCAAAATGATGCCTCTGCAGTGTTCGTTCCAGATTTGTCAGGATACAGGTTGGGCCTTGGACTTTCCCCTGTGGCCTTGTGTGCCCTTATGACTTTGGACTGGGCATTGGCCCTTTATGTACATCTGTAAATATATTTGGTTTGTGTGGTGGGTTTCGCTATGCTAGTACATTGTTGGTACTTCAGCAATCTGGTCTGTGTTTCATTATGCCTGGTATCGTGTGCCCTTGGTTTATGTGTGCAGCTGGTTGTGTGTATGGTGTGTGTTGTGTGTGTGTGTCACTCCTTCCGTCCATCCCTTGTGTGCTAGGTGGCTGTACTCACCGTCGTCGTCTTTGTTGGCGTTGTTGCTCCAGGTGGAGCATAATGTAGAAGATCATCAGGAAGACTTGCAGTTCGGGTTACATGGCGGCATAGTTGTTACCCGTGTCTCCAATGGTGAGTCCTTTTACTTCTGAGCTCTGTTTCCACTAGGCTTTTGTTGACATTGGTACCGCCACGGAAAAGGTGAAGGTTTGCTCTGTCTTAATATGGTGGGCGGTACTTTGTCTTCCGCCTGGCTGTTGGAGGCTACCACCGTTGTTGGCGCCCTGGCGGTTGGTGTGGTGCATTGGCTGTCTATGGGAGTTATCACTGCCATGTTCATAATTTGGCAGAATTTACCGCCAGCCTGTTGGCGGTATTACCGCCACTTTATCAGACACCTTTAGGGTCATAATGAGGGCCTGTGTCTTGATAGCGTTTGTATTTGTACTAATGGTAACAAAGAGAGTCAATTTGGGAGTTTATCTTTGTAATTTTGTCACTTATCCATGGTATCTTCCATTTCTTTTTTGCATTATATAGACATTTCCATGTGGGATTATTCTGTTAAAAGCTTTGTTAATGCAGTCATATAATTTTTCTGCTGTGGTTATCAGTTGAAGGTTTACGTAACCAGCAAGATAGATTTTCACTTCTTTCACGCTGAGTTGTTCCTTTGTAGTTTTTTTGGAGTGCGAAAGAGAGTTGATTACATGCATTGATAAGTATGATAAATGAAAGAAATGAGGTGGTGGTTGGCTCAAGAAATAGAGTAAATTTGTTTGATGTTGACCTTCTCTGGATTGTTGAAGATCTTGCCTTATCTATGTCTTGCTATATGAGTAGTTCCAAAGAGGAGTTGATTGAAAATTTGAGCTTCCAAGCTAACTGTAATACTATTTGGTCCTGGCATTTTTTGTTTGTCATACAATATGATTAAGTTGCCAAGGAAAGACAAGTTGGTGTATTCAATGTCTGTATTTGATATGGAGTCAAGGAAAATTTTTGTGAAAGCTTCTTAGCTTTAGGGTGGTCTGGACTGTAGTAAAGATGTTTAGGATAAAGTATGTGTAAGGGTGCATCATATTAGTAATTACTCACAGTCTTATATATTATTATCTTTGATTTTGGTAGCAGCAATCAATTCCTTGAATATAAGTGCCAATCCTCCTCTGATTTTCTCTTTGCAATTCTGTGTATGGTTTTGGTCTCCTGGTGTAGTTGTCTAATGAATTCTAGTGCTGTGTCATTGACCCCTAGTGTTTCAACAATGAAAAACGCGTCTGGATTTGAATCACGTATTATGTCATTGATATTTTATTTAACACTGCACAGTGATTGTACATTGACCAATGTATAGTTTAGGTGGAACAGTGATATGCAGGGGAAAGGGGTGAGTAGAGGAGAAAATTGAGATTGGTTTTCTGTTTTCCGTAGTTGTGGCATGAGGTAGAGGAGGTGGTTTGCATGTGTGTTGTGATTTGAGGTAGGTGATGTTTATAAATATAAAGGACACAGACATTTGTGTGGTGCTTTAAGTGTTGTCCTAGTTTTTATTGTCATGCTCATAGAGACATAGAAGAAATTGAATAGGGTTGGTTTGGTATGGACATTTGTTGTATCTTGGTCCCATAAGCTTCACACTTTTTTCATAGTTATAAAGAAGGACAGAAATGGTAGAGCTACAAATTCCACAATATTTGTTCCGGTGACATAGATTTTCAGTCACCAGATTACAGATTCATTTAAACAAAATAATTTATATGGGTAATTGTGAAATAAATCAAACACTTATGAACTGCACTGTAATTAGACAATTAAATTAAGAAAGAGAGATGGATGTTTCTACTTCAAACTCAGGAAATGGGTTGACACTGGCTCACAATTAAGAATAGGGATGATATGTTTTTTGCACCTTTGCAAAATAAGGCTAGTTTCTTTTTAGAAAAAGCTAAACCTCTGACCAAAGCAGGTGCTCAAAACCAACTTACAAACTTGAGATAGGGAAGCTGGTGGACTGTATCTCATAGACCACCTATGCATTACATGAGACTGGTGCTTTCTGGAAAGTGATCAACCATACAAGTCCACAGCACTATTTGTCTTTTAGTAATCTCTGAAACTCTCATTAGCATGGATGGACACACACAAGAAATTCACAGTGTATATCTTGAAGACTTGATTAAAATTGATCTAGAGCAGATAATATGCATCATTGTAGCTATAACAAAATGGAACCAGTCTTTGTTAATTGACCCCTCCCTTGTGCCTCTGGCTAAGCTGTCTTCTTTCTAAATTTGCTTGTCTGAGTTCCCTGAGGTAGTCTACATCCAGCATACTTTAGATGAACAACACGCCTGTTGTTCTCTACTTTGAGAAGGTCAATTGCTGGCTTATTTTTTGGTTTTCACAAAGAAGCTCATAAGGCAGTGCTGGCTCTAAGGATGGTGTCTGATTTCCATCACAAAGGATGTTTGCTCGCATGAGTAAATGGCTCAGGTAGAAAGCTAAAAAATCCACTCTGTCTAATCCATGTCTATACTAGGCTTAACTAATTTTCCTGACTAAGCCTAATAAGTAACTATGTAAAATGCAAGAATTAGCATGTTAATTCTGTTGCTCCTTCACTAAATGTTATCATAAATTATAAATCAGATTGATACACATATGTGAGTAATTGATGTTCTATCAAACTATAATAAAGCAATTGTTAAATGTTGTACATATGCAATCAATACTAAATGCAGCACATTTAGAAATCAAAAATATGCACTAAAATACATAAATGTATGAAATGCATTGGGAGTGTGTAGGAGGGATGGGGGATGTATGGAGACGAAGGCTGATAAGATGTATTAATCATGGTGATTTATTGTTTAACACAGATACAAAATTAATAGTTTGGTATGTAAATTTGTGTAGATCTTCACAGGAAACATTGTTACTAATGGTGCTTCTCTTGTTTTTCTTTATTTATAGGTCCTTCAAAGAGGATGTCACTGTCAATGACCTCAGGGAAATAAAGGGTGGTAAGTATGATGGTCTGTAAGACTATAAGTAAGCTACCACCAACACCTGTGAGTGTTGCGTTATAGTGCCCGATGAAAACAGGGTTTCCCCAACCCGTGGTGGAAATCAATAGGTATTTTTATCTCCCATCTATCTATGTGGTGCTCAACAAAATAGAGATCTCGAGTTTTCCTCGGCTACCCCGAAGTATGCAGGGTTTGCCGTGCATAAATGGAGACAAAACAAAAAAAATGAAACTGGCAACATACACCCATGATATTAGTTGAAGAGACAAACTTTAGTGCCAACCACTTAGCCAAACAATATTGTGTCCCTCTTTGATTCCCATTCCCGGCTCCATTAGCCCATATTAGTGCATGTATTTCCCCATGATTCCCACTCCCCGTCCTGAGTCACTCACCGGCAGTGCCACAACTCTCCTGAGTTGCGGCAGGTGAATCAGCATCCTCTGGCAGCATCCACCACTCCTCAGACCACATCTCTGGGGGCTTATGGAGGCCTTTGGAAGGACCCTTTGGGATTTCTGTCTCTCCGTCTCAGTCCTCCAGCCTTTTTGCTGTCCGGCGATTCCACTGGATACTCTGCGTGTCTCAAGACTTTCTTCGACGTCTTCCTGCTGCAAGCCCTCTTCTTCTTGTGATTGCTCTTTTGAAGTCACAGCCCTGCCCCCCCTTTGCAGAAACAGAAAAGTCATTCCACACTGTTTGTGTTTCACATGGTTCTCGCCCCTTCTCAGTCTGTTTCTCTTTTTCCTTTACAGGTTTGTCAGCGACAACTGGGAATGAAGGAGTGCTTCACGGTGCGTTCTTCAGGTAAGTTGTAGCATTCAGGGGAATCTTCCTCACAGAGTGCATACAAAGAAAAATACAATGATCATATCAATGTTAAAGGTAAGCAACTTCTGCATATATGGGTCTCAACTAGGATGAAAGTCAGTAGAGTAGAGGCAAATTGTGCTGTTTACGGGTGATCACTTTGAGAATAAAGGTGGTCAACAGATTGTCACAAGGGACAGGCCTAAGATGCATCACTTCCCTTACCCTTGTGAGACACATTACTGGTTGGCAAGTATGGAAGCTGTGCCTCCATGCAGATGAATGCCAGGCTAGAACAGAGTTCATATGCCACAGGCAGTGGAAAGATGACAACAAATCATAGAATAATTATTATTCGATGGGTAATAAATAGCTGAATTCTTAATGACTTTAAAGTGTGACAAATAAAACACTGAGGCAAATTGTATGTTATATGTTTTTATAGAGCAAGATAAATATCCCTAGGGGGTACCCTGGTGCTATGTATGAGGTATATATTAACTCTACAACATTAATGATGATCATTATAGGTAAAAGGAAAATGTTTTAAACTTTCCTGGAAATAAGCAACTCCACAGAGTCCTTTACCAAGTAGGCAACATATTCCATTGTCTGGCAGTAAGAAAGAAAAACTAGAACCCACCTAACCCAGGATATCTGAAATGTTAAACTAAATATCCAATGTTGTGGCACTGAAATGAAGTGATCTCATCAGGACACAAATAATTAATTTTTCCTATATGTAAATATGACTTTTTTGGTTAAAAGCCAAATGGATGACACTCAGACATGATGTGTTTCCTCACAGGTATGCAGGGAAGAGCAACTAAGACCAAAGAGATCCAAGTATATCTATCCAGATCTAGCAAAGAGAGAACTGACATGTTTTGCAAGAGTTGTATTCTTTTGATATTACTCTGAGGAGACTTTGACATAAACCAATACAATAATCTAAACAGAATAGTATGCGAGCATGATAGACGACCCTCATCCAATCTATTGGTAGGAATGGCCTGACCTTCTTCAAAAGTTTGAGATAGTAAAATCAGAGATCAGTTTATTGATATAGAACTATCAATTATTATTCTTTGATTGTTTACATAAATGAATTGCCTTGTTCAGGTATCATGGGTGCTCATAATTCCTAGCTGGAATTTGTGAGCACCCGTGATCCAAAAGTCAGTCTGTTATGTATTAGGTTTCTGCACTTTTGTTGTCATCTAACAGACAACTTCTGTAAGACAGGATTTAAACATGGATTTCGTATTGCCTTGTAAGTCATTCAATCTTATCACCAATTGGATGTTGTAAGCGTAGGCCATGAGTGTGATTCAAAATGATATGAAGAGATGAGCTAGCAGGGTCATATAAATAAATAGGGTGAGGCTTACTGAGAATCCCTGTGGTACCCATTGATTGTCTGGTTTAAAAATTAGATTGAAGAAATGAATGACTTCTATCTGCAATATAAGATTATATGCAATTCATTGCTGAGCCTCTGATGCAACAACCAAATAATCTGATGCTTCATATGTCATGAGAGATTATATTAAAGATGGCAGAGCGATGCAAATGAATTAATGCTGATCTGCTGCCCCTGTCCAGCATCCCTCATATATCATCAACCAGTGCTTCCAGTACAGCGTAGGTGCTATGAAAAGACCTGAGCCCTGATGTGCTAAATCCAAAATGTCTTTATTATCAAAAAAAGGTAGAGGCTTGACAAAAGATATGTTATTCTGATATCTTTATTGTTACTGGCAATTAAGATATGGTCTGAGGAAGTGCGGTTTATTGTATGGTGTAGTTGTGCAACTTCAATGTCTAATTAACTCCGTGACCTGTCTTGGGTCCAGTCAGTATTGTTTGCAAAGCATGAATAGCTGTGGCTTCAAGCAGTCCAGCTTTAACAAAGGAACAACTGTAAAGCATTTAGAAGTACCAAAACAATTGAATAAGAAAGAAACACAACAGAAAGGAAATCCAATATCAATATTATAAAAAATAGATCATAATTGTATGAAGTTGTAAACACCAAAACACCCAAAATCCACTGTGGTGTCCCAAAAATATGCATTATAAAGTGAATTGGAAATCATTGCTTTTCACTCAAAATTCTAAAATTGCATTGGCAACTACAGCAGTTAGCATTTACTTTTAAAACTTTTGAAAACTTTATGTTTGGGTACTCCAGTCTGCTTTGAGCGACCAACACTGACAGGGAGCAAGTCAGAGGGCCCAATTACACTTAGTAAGCAAAGTTACTTTGTAGTCAAAGCAGTCTGCAGTCAAATTGCAGGCTCTATGGGCACGCTCTGGTACACATCAATGGAGTGGTTCTGATGCAAGTGATACAGGGTGCTGAAGATGCTATAGATGCTAAAGATGCTGATCCAATCGATGGGGCTCTTCCTGCGATATGACTTAGCACACAAACATGATGGGGTGACTTTGTTCACAGAAGCCAGTGCCCCTAGAATTTCAGCCAAATTCAAGCAAAAATAAATAGTATCACTGGTCTACAAGTCTTTGGCCATTGCAAAGACAGTGGATCCTTTAAGCTGTGGCTAGCGTCCTCATTAGGCTGACAAACTGCAGTTCATTGACTCTTCAGGGCCCAGGAAACTTAGGGGCAACTTTTGAGAACCAGGACTTGGTCTCCAGGCTATGCTTGGGGAGTTAACAATGAACAAGCACTTGTGGCTACCAGCTTTGTCAAGATGGCTTCTTCAGGTTTTGTGGCCCTGGAGTTGTACAAGAAAGTCAGCAAACTGACTCTTGGCATTCAGCTCTTCAGTCTGGGGTATGAGAATGACTTTTCCTCAAGCAGAGCACCACATGCACAGCCCTCACTTTGCTAGCTTCTGAGGAGAGCAGATGGCTGTTGTTTGGTCAGCATTTGTGAATGACTACTGGAAACTTTGACAACAGAGTAGGAACTTTCTAAAGTTTCTGTTTACCCAAAAGCTACATTAAATTTGACTTTGCCATCAAGTCCGGTTTAATGTAACAATTCAGTTGATAGTATCAACTTGTAGGTGTTAGCAGAGCTGAATTGTCATTGTATTGTCCCACACTTTCCAATGGGGCTGCTAGCCTTTCCACAGTAAAATCAACAGTTTGGGTTATTTAATGTTAGGACATATGAAAATATCTCCTACTTTTTATTATATACAGCACCCTGCCTTAGAGCTTCCTAGGCCTATTTTAATGATCACATATATAAATATTAAATAGGAAAGTCTGGTCTTTGACACTAGTTTAAATGCAGAGTTGAAATAGCAGTTTTAAAAGTGCTCTACCAGTCTGCAGTGGCAGGCTGGGAGTCATGCTTTATTTTTTCACACTCATGGTGGCGCAATATGTGCTGTAGCCCATGAGGGACACTTCTAACTTACAGGCCCTGGGCACCCCTGGTACCATATACTAGAAGCTTATGAGAAAGTAACATGCCTATTGGGTATAGGCCAATTTAACATACACTTTAGAGAATCAGAGCACTGGCACTATGGTCTGGCTAACAGGCCTCAGTGCACTCTCAGAGTCAAGAAAACAAGCAGCACCAGTTCAAACCTTTTACAGTCATCATGAAAAAAAGCATTCCTTACATGTGTGGTAGTAGTTGCTCAGTGTATTTCGGTCGGCCTGAGATGTTTTCAGTACACAAGTGATGATTGCTTGTTTCCAAGCTGAAGGTACCAGGGCTGTGCAAATAAAGGCATTAAGAATAGGGGTAAGAATGTGACTATAATAGTCTGGAGTTAAAAGTAATATTTTGGGGGGCATGGTTCTAATAGGAAGTGGATCTAATTGTGTTTAAAAGAAATGCTGTAACCTCTCATGTTAGCTGAACCAAGCAAGTTAAGAAGAGCTGATTGAGAAAGGTGCCCTCTATCTTAGTGTTCACTAAGTTTTAAAATGGACTGAAATGTTCTGTACTGTTTGATTTGAGTACAGATGTTTTGGATTGTATCCTTAAAGAAATCTGCTAACAAAAGGTCTGCGATTGATTGAACAGTTTGCATTACGTTCTGGAATAATGAAAAACGGCTAATTTAAAAAATAATTTTAGTTGTTTTCTACAATGGTCTCTCCAAATAAGTGATGTTCATCACAATTAAAAGTTCTTGATAGCAATTAAGTGCTGCTCGTTTTGTTTTTTACGCTCTGGGTTGTACTCTTTCCTTCAGCTACTTTCTAATCTTTAGCAATTCTGCTTGGTTTATGATACTCAGTATCAGACCCAGTGTAAGAAGATATTCTATATCCAGGGCAGGTAGCTTTAACTAGTACAAAAAGATCTAGGGGCAGATTTAAGGAAAGTGATGCTGCATGCAGTGCAGCGCCACTTTCCTTGTGCCCCTTAGCGCCCCCTTCCACCATCATGTGTGCACCATATCTAAGATACAGCGCACCATGGCACAGGATGAGGGGCAATAGCATCAACATTCTTGACGCTATTAATGTACTGTTCAGGATTAGCGCCAAAATGTTAGTGCTAACCATGAACAGTGCATAGGGGCCCGTTGTAAACAATGGTGTGCCCCTTTTAATGCCTGCTCTGAGCAGGTGTTAAAAGTGCAGAAAACAAGGATGCAAACAAGTCTCTTAGATTTCTTTGAGACATTTTTTTGGCCCCCTTAACAGGGGAACGTCCCCTTTGCATACATTTTGCCTGGCACAGGACTAATGTAGCGCAAACGGGTACAAAGTGATCAATGCATGCATTGGGCCACTTTGTAAATATGGCACGGGGAAGAGGCCACCTTAGCATCACCTTAGTATAAAAAAATTACGCCAAGGCAGACCTAAGCTGGCGCTAGGCCCTCTTAAATCTGGGCCATAGCTTCTTGGTAATCCAGGATTCGTATTGTACATACATTAGTTCTGCCTCAACTAGGCAAGTAAAAATTATTGCGGCCTGACCTATCATTATCGCCCATAATCTTCCACTAAATATTACCCCTTCGAAGGAATTTAGATATTGCATTTAGAGCACTGCCATAACGAAATTTGAGCCCCCCCCCCCCCCTGCAAAGTACATAGAGCACCCCCTCCGGACTCACTAGGAGCTCTCAGCCTAGAGTACTGTGCTCTTGAGCTCGGGCCCCCCTGCACATGGGGGCTGCGGGGGCTTTGTTATGCCACTGATTTAGGGTGATGACTAAGTATATGCCAGTTGAATACTTTTGCCACATTATAGGTCCATGGACGATGCAGGCATATTTTAATGAATTGATGTTATGTCTTGATGAAAAGATGAAATCACATACACGTCCCTGACTATGCCTAGCAGGGTAATCTAATTGTTTAAGCCCAAGCAATCTATCCAGAAATGAAAATCTCCAACAGGGGGAAATTGGCTTCTGATGGAAACAAAGATGCTAAAAGTTCTAAGGGCCTTATTTATACTTTTTGGTGCAAAACTGCACTAAGGCAGTTTTGCCCCAAAAAGTTTTGCACCGGCTTGCACCATTTTTTAGCACCAGCTGGGCACCATATTTATGGAATGGTGCAAGCCGGTGCAAAGGGTAGGCTAGCTTAAAAAAAAATGACGTTAGGCAGTTTTGAGTCAAAATAAATGATTCTGACCGATTAGCATCATTTTTTGACGCTAAGGGGCATATTTATACTCTGTTTGCACTGATTTAGCGTCATCTTTTTTTACTCTAACTCAGTGCAAAACTAACTCCATATTTATACTTTGGTGCTAGACCCGTCTAGCGCCACATTTATGGAGTTAAAGTCATTTTTTGGAAGTGCAAACCTACCTTGCCTTAATGAGATGCAAGGTAGGCGTTCCTGTGCAAAAAAATGACTCTATGGCCTTAACACCATATTTATACTCCCATGTAAAAATGGTGCAAGGGAGGGAGGAGGGGTCAAAAAATGGGCCAAAGCTTGCTTTGCCCCATTTTTTAAGACCAGGGTCAGGGCAGGTCTTAGGGGACCTGAGGCCCTATTTCCATGGTGGAACACCATGGAATAAGCCCAGAGGTGCCCTCCCTAGGCCCTAGGGGCACCCCCGCCCACACTAGAGGGACTGCGAGGATGGGGGACCCCATCCCAGGTAAGTACAGGTAAGTGCATTTTATTTTTGAAAGTGCCATAGGGGGCCCTGAAATGTGCCCCCATACATGGCACAGGGTGCAATGGCCATGTCCAGGGGACCCCTGTCCTCTGTGCTGGCCATTGGGGTGGTGGGCATGACTCCTGCCTTTTCTAAGGCAGGAGTCATGTGGCATGGTAGGTTTAGCACCATAAAATGACGCTAATCTGGTTAGAGTCATTTTTTTTTACTCTAACCTGCCTAAAGCCATTTTTTGGTGCTAAACCCTCTTCTTCTATACTGCCAGCCCCACCCGACTAAAGTCATTTTTTTAAATTCTAGCCTACCCTTTGCACCGGCTTGCACCATTCCATAAATATGGTGCCCGGCTGGTGCACAGAAATGGTGCAAGCCGGTGCTAAACTTTTTGGTGCAAAACTGAGTTAGTGCAGTTTTGCAGCAAAAAGTATAAATGAGGGCCAATATTTTGTAAGTTCGCGCCACTTTTGCTTCATAAAATGACGTTAATGCGGTGCAAAAAAAGTTTCAATCAGGGTCTTGGTGCTAGATGGGTCTAGCACCAAAGTATAAATATGGAGTTAGATTTGCACCAAATTAGAGTAAAAAAAAATGACACTAATTCGGTGCAAACAGAGTATAAATATGCCCCTCAAAGCGCTGTGTTAAATGCACTATTGAATGGGGCAAAATGGCTACAGAATTTCTGCGACCGATGGAGTAATTGTTTACCTAAAACCTAATTGTTCTCTGTGTGGGACACCATCCACCTTAATCTGTTCCACCTTCAAGAATTATTTAAAAACCACCACTAATCCTCCTACCCTCTAAACACAACGATCAGTTCAAGCTACTTTATACTTTGATGGGATTACTGTGGCATGAACTGGGTCGGATGCTGCATGCATCAATGCCTCGGTGGGAATAAGATGTAGACTTTATTGCTGGTAATTAAGTCAAAATCTAAATTTTTATGTTTTAAAACTGAGTGTAGGTTGAGAAAAGTGCATCATTCAAACCAGGTGATTTAGTCACTTCGAGGAGTTAAGGAACAGCTTGACTAATATAAATAACAACGCTAGGTAACGCCTTATAAATGAAGGATGAAGCCTTGGTTGAAGTGATCTGTAAACACTTTGCAAGCCCCATCACCATAAATACCAAAACAGACTGCCAGGTGGAGAGCTATTAATATAGTGTACCTACATCCTATCAAGTCACATGCAAGAATTTACATCTTGGGAAGGGGGGAAGTGATTAGAGAATTTTAAATACCTTATGGGTGTCGATGACATTAGGAAAAAACGTACTTGTCAATGTATTTTTAGTCCTAGAACAAGGCATCGTGATATAACATTTAATGAGCATAGTCACAACTTTGTTTTCTCAATAACCCAAAAAACTTTTAGCATGTGTGCAGCAAAATCATTAGCAAGACTCTAAAGGAAAAGTGCAGTTTGCGAAATTTGCAAAGCTGGATGGGTCTGGAGGTACCTATATACCCCCTTATGTCAATCTACTAATAGAATAAAAACGTATGTATTTTCATTCAGCGTTTCGGGTTGCTGGAAACTCCGATTTCTTAAGTGAAATGTTCCTTCGAGTACCCAGAACTGAAGTCATGACAAATTACGTGGAAGTAAAAGGTGAGTATACCAAAACCTAAAGAGCGGTAAAAAAATAAGGTGCACATTGATTTCTTGTTTCAACTCATTATTGACTAACATTTCCCACATATCCTTCATTTGAACTTTTGTGTGATAAAACTGCATTGTCAGAATGCGTGCGATCTTCTTTGCAACTATAAAATGTATCACAAATGCTGGAAACTTTTCATCTTATGGGATCAGTTGCAGTTGCCTTCCCTGCGGCAGCCGGGGAAGGGAAGCCAGCCTGCTGTTGGCCCCGGGCTTCCATCCTGGCCTGCACCGCTCCAGGGAACTTGACAGCCCATCTCATTGCATATGCATGCAAACGGGGTTCCAGAGGACGGCTGTGCGCGGGAGAATTGTACGAGTTGGCATGTTCGCCATCTTAAGAGCTTCCCGTTGTCTGGAGACCCCTTCATGAAGACCAACAACAGGAGTTTTCATTATTTGTAATTTGTAGTTGCAGACATCATGCTAATGCTCAGGGGCTGTGTCCCCGTTCGAGTGTTGTTCTGCACTACAGTTACGACAACATGTCTTCTGAAATGCCACTGGTCTTCCTATCGACCATCTTGTTTCCAAAAGATACATTTTAAGTCCCTTTTTAATAAACAATTTTATTGATTTCATTGCCACAAAAAAAAATCATCCCCACGTCAGGTATCATGTCATAATCACTGTCATCTGCATTTAATAAAGCAATTAATAGAACTCATACTGATCCTTTGAGTAAGCAGAGTCCATGTACGGGAGCACTCTGGAGGCCCCCATCAATTGCCCCATATCTTGTCATATTTGGTGAGGCATCCCCTCGCCTCGTACACCGGATTCTCTTGGTCACACCAGTCTACCCCGCATCGCAATTTGTGTTAATTACGTGGTTGGGGAGCACTCCAGTTGGATGCTATATCCCACTTGGCCACCACAGTGGCTGTGCCCAATAGTGTTTGGTCTTTCCGTGTTCCACCAACTCTCTCAAACACTCCCAACAGCAGCAGCAGGGAAAGTTCCACCCCTCATCCCAGCGCCACTAAGAGCTCTTCAACTACAGCTTTCCAGTACTGCAATATGATATAACAAGACCAAACCATGTGATTAAAGTCCGCAGGAGCCCGGGAACAGCATGAACATTCAGGGCCTGCAAGGAGGCCCGCTTTAAACAGATGGTCCAGAGTGAGGTATGCACAGTGGAGATAATATGTTTGGACAAAGCGGAGTCTAGAGGATATTGCAATGACTCTAGGGATCGCATCTCACCACATCGCGCCAGCCTTAATGCTCTACAGGTCCCAACCAGTCCTTCACATCAGATTCTGAGATAACTCAGTGTATTGCGTCATTAATGGCCAATGTATGTTACTGCTGGGAAACACCACCCCTTCCCAATGCTGCACACATCATGAGTTTAGCCCCGATAGGGAGTAACTCAGGAAGTGCCGTGCCCTGTGATATGTGTGTTTGTAATGCATGTCGTAGTTGCAAGTAGGTATGTAATTGTGACACAGATAGCCTATATTTGGTTTGAAGTTCTGGAAAGGAGTACATATGTGTACCAGACCAAACATCTCCAAGTTATGTGTTGCCAATGACGTTCCAGCGGCTCATTCCCTCCAGTACCGTGACTTCCCCCAGCCATGTACCCTACCACAGTGGGGTATGTTGAGTGAGCCTGGAGCTCTATCCGGTGTGGCACAACGCAGCCCTCCACCCAAAAAAGACCATACCAGTCACCCCTGGTAGGGAATCAGTGAGAATTGCACCATATAGCATCACCATGATTCATTAGAATCCCAATGAGGTGAACTCCACCCTGTAGGTTGGGTTGGACCATCCCCTGTTGAGCCACTTGTTTATCACCAGGGGCCACAACGCCAGGTAATACAGGTAAAAGTTGACCATAGCAAGACCCCCGTCATATGGAGCACATTGGCAGTTGGCATAAGCCAGGCTCAGTCTAGAGTTGTGCCATAAGAAAGAGATAGCCAACAAGGCCATCTCACGAAAACAATGGCAGGCCAGCACTTGCGGGACATTCAGAAATAGATAAAGGAGTTGTGGGAACACTGTCATTTTAGATAAGGCAATTTGTCCCATCACATTCAGAGGGAGAGACTGCCACTTCTGTAGGTCTGCTTTGACTCTACAGGTCAACAGTGTAATATTAAGCACAATGTATGTGCAGAAAGAACTGCCCCCTGAATACCCTAGTACCAAAAACTCAGGCAACACACTGGGATATTGGTCTGCCAGTCCACAGAACTTTGCAGTGGTGATAATGGCATCAAAATCAATTTGGATGGATTGATGTGTGAGCCAGAGGCCTCAGCAAAGATCTGTAAAAGTTGAAGACAATGGGGGCTGCTGGTGTCAGGGTCTGACAGGGACAGGAGAACATTGTCTACTTATAATGTGATTCGGTCCTCATGGCCTGTGTCCTATTCCCATCAACAAACCTGCACATCGCATTGAATTAGTCGAACAAGGGGCTCACTTACTTGCACAAAAAAGGAGGGGGAACAAGGGACACTCTTTTTGAGTCCCTCGGCATATGGGAAACTCACCTCAGATCACCCCATTAATTTCTATGAAGGAAGTACAGTTACAATAAAGCACCCAAATAAAGCCATGGAAGCATGGTCCAAATGCAGTTCTCTGCAAGACCCAAGACAGATAGCCCCAGTCCACCATGTTGAATGCCTTCTCAAAGTCGGTCAGTAGCAAGGCTATATGAGGTGTAAGGAGGTCCCAATGGGCAAGGGCCATGTGGAGGTGCCTCAGACAATGTCTTGTTCTCCTGGCTGGCATAAAGTTACATTGGTCTGGATGCATAAGAGTATGGAGGACATGTTGATGACAGGAGGCCAGGATATATGCAAAGATTTGACTTCTCCATTTATGAGGGAGATGGGGTGCTAATCAGTACAAGAGGTGGATGGAGGGCAAACCTTCAGTGTGACCATGATGGTTGCTTGATCAAGGTCTAGTGGAAAGGAGCCTGTCTCCGCCATCTCTTTGTAGAAGTTCAGCAGACGGAAAAAAATAACTTCTCTATATTTAGTATTGTATCCATTGGATAGCCATCAGGGCTGGGCATCTTTCCAGATACCATGGCCGAAATGGCAGCCCAGATTTCTTTGACCATAAAGGGTTTGGTCCAGTTCCTGCACCTCAGTGGGAGAATGCTGAGGGAGAGACACCTCATCCAGAAGGGGGGAGGACTCGTCGAACAAAGGGCAAGGGACTGCAGCGTGTAATATGTAGCAAATGTCTGGCAAATCTCTGGAGAGGTACGGTAAACGTGACCAGTAAAATCCACTATTGCCGGTATGATTCTGCTAGTCAAAGATCATAATGGCAAACCAATATAGCAATTAGCCATTTTTATCCGCCCACTTGTATACTTGCGTAGTAGATGCATGCCAGATCTGTTTCGCCACATCAAGCTATAGGAGACAAATCTCCTTCCAAATCAGCCTCAACTATCTTGCAGTGTTTCCTTGAGGATCGATGGGAAGCTGTGTCGCCAGTCGGAAGGGTGTGGGTTTCTAACTGGGTTATGTGGTGATGTTGCACCTTTGCTCTTCCTCTGAGAATACTCTTAGCATAAACTCTGATGGTGACCTTACAGGCCACCCAGAGGGTGCCCATGGAGCAACTGTACATACACTGATTTGGAAGTAAGCCTTTATTTCTTGTTTCACTGCACCAGTGTATGTCTCCTCCTGGAGGTGCCAATGCATTGAGCCTCCACATAGGATGCAGGACATTGTTAGTTGCATCTAGCTGCAAATGCACCGGGAGGGATCCGAAATCCCACGTGGGAGAATCTGTATTTGTGAGACCAACAGACAGTCAGTAGCAGGTGCGAGAATCATGTTGATACGTGTGTGGGATGGTGGGTGGCTAATGTGTGTGTACTGTCTGTGCCCAGGATGCCACAATATCTAAACATCACAGAGACCCAAGACATTTATCTATTTAAGCAGGTGTTGGGTGCCGCCACACAGTGCTCTGATGAGAGGCCTGTGGGGTTGGCCTCAGTGTCAGGGACAGCATTGAAATCTCACACTATCAATGTGGGACTCTCATGTAACTGTGCTATAACTTTGGTAAGCGCGTTAAGGAAGGAATTCAGGGCTGTGATGGGGCATAAATACACAGGAGATTCAACAGTCGTCCCTTCACAACACCAGTGAGGGTGAGATACCATCCCCGGGGATCAGGCAGCGCCTGGGGAACCACTATAGGGAAGGCAGATCGCAGGAGGATCTCCAATTCATGGGATCCTTTGGTGTAGCCAGTGTTGTAAAGTCTGTCATAGCCCTGGCACACCAGGAACAGACCATTCGTACCTATGAGGTATGTCTCCTGTCATATCAGGACCGATGGTGAGAATCAGTGGGCGTAGTGCAGTACTGTGAAGTGCTTAACACGGTCTAGGAGACCATTCAAGTTCCATAACAGCATGTGTAAGGTGGCCATGATGAATTAGGCTGCAGTAGCACAGACGGTTCAAGGGACATCTGGAGTAGGCAGTCCTAGGGGGTGGTGCATTAGTGAGACAGTGTGGTAGTACGACAGTGAGAACATCGGGATTTGCATGATGTGACTACCTAGAACAGGACAATAGCATACAACCACAAAAAACTCCAAGAACATGGAGTCAAAGAAAGTCCCAAACCAACATCCCTCAGCTCATACTTTGCCCCAAGAAGCATCTGTCACCCTTAAACTTGCAACAAAACTTAAAATCAGAGGTGGACTCCTCCATATTGCAGGATCGTTATCCTTCATTAGTGCGCAACTTTACAGGATACACACAGATTCCCCTTGTGAGAAATGTTGAGTGCATCCTCATGGCCAGGCGTCAAGCTGAAACAGATTTGGTGCTGGACAGGGAAGGGGAAGGCATCCCACACTATCCATCATCCTATGGGTTTGCCATGCTAGTTTGTCCTCCATAGTTCCACAGCGGATCAGCTCTGGGTTGGTGGCACCTGTGATCCAGAACTTGGTGAGGTTGTGTGGATTACACCGCCCGTTTGGGAGCAGTTACGAATTCTCTTCCATTGCCGGACGACCTCTGCGATGGTCTTTGCTGATGTACCAACCTTAGGGGGAGGTCAGCGGCTCGGTCTGTGGAGTTGTTTTTTTTAGCTGAGCCAGTCCCAAATCGAATCTGGTGTATCAAAGAAGTGTGTTTTCTTGGCATGAATCACTTTAAGCTGTTCTGGGAACAAAAGAACATAAGAAAGATTAAGGCCCATATTTATACTTTTTGACGCAAAACTGCGCCAACGCAGTTTTGCGTCAAAAAAATTAGCGCCGGCTAACGCCATTCTGAAGCGCCATGCGGGCGCCGTATTTATTGAATGATGTTAGCCGGCGTTAGCCGCCGGCGCTGTCTGGTGTGCGTTAAAAAAAACAACATACACCAGGCAGCGCCGGCGTAGGGGGAAAATGGCGTATGGGCGTCCAGAAATGGTGCAAGTCAGGCTGAGGCAAAAAAATCGCCACAACCCGATTTGCGCCATTTTTTTACGGCGCCCATCCCCCATTGAAATGACTCCTGTCTTAGCAAAGACAGGAGTCATGCCCCCTTGCCCAATGGCCGTGCCCAGGGGACTTCTGTCCCCTGGGCATGGTCATTGGGCATAGTGGCATGTAGGGGGGCACAAATCAGGCCCCCCTATGCCACCAAAAAAAAAAAAAAAAAATACTTACCTGGACTTACCTTAATGTCCCTGGGGTCGGTCCCTCCATCCTTGGGTGTCCTCCTGGGGTGGGCAAGGGTGGCAGGGGGTGTCCCTGGGGGCAGGGGAGGGCACCTCTGGGCTCATTCTGAGCCCAAAGGTCCCTTAACGCCTGCCCTGACCCAGGCGCTAAAATCCGGTGCAAATGCGGGTTTTTTAGTCCCGCCCACTCCCGGGCGTCATTTTTGCCCGGGAGTATAAATACGACGCATATGCATCGCAGTCATTTTTTAAGACGGGAACGCCTACCTTGCATATCATTAACGCAAGGAAGGTGTTCACGCAAAAAAATGACGCTAACTCCATGAAGTTTGCCGCTAGACGCGTCTAACGCCAAAGTATAAATATGGAGTTAGTTTTGCGTCAAATTTGCGCCGAAAAAATCGACGCAAATTCGGCACAAACGGAGTATAAATATGCCCCTAAGGGCCCTGAGCTTTTGCTTAACTGCTTCATATGATCTTCGCTTCTGCTGCACTTCTTTGGTATAGTCCGGAAAAAAATGACTTTAGAGTCTTGGTAGTGGAGTTCTGGGAGGGATTGGGCCTCTCTTAAGATACAGTCTCTGTCCCTGAAGCTGAGGAATGGGGCAATTATGGGCCAATGTGGTGCTCCAGAAGGGGTGTTTAGAAGGTAAGTGCCCTACGGGTCCTTTCCACCAAAAACCAGGTAGAGAGCTCATCAGCCATCCAGGTTTTAATCCACTGCTCCACAAAGTCAGCAGGCCCACACTTTTGAGAATGCCCACAAACTTAAGGTTGTTATGGCGGGAGCAGTTTTCAGCGCCATCCTCACAATGGTAGAGCTCAGCAGTCCGAGAGAGAAAGTGAGCAACCTTTACTTTGAAATCTGATTCCCTGTCTTCAATGTTGACAGGCATCCCTCTGCCGTGCCTGTGCAATCCTACTGGCAGCAGTTCACAAGTCTTGAGGAGAGTGCTACATCCACATGGACTTCACTGAGTTTAGATTTGACTGCAGTCTGTGATGCGTGTATGGCCTCCAATTTTGTGGCCAAATCTCCCTCTTTAGGTGCTCCATTGTCTGCTGCCCCACATCCTGCTGCTCCAGAGCTCGTAGTGAACTGGTCTATGTGGGGCTGGGAAGAATGAGGTCACAGGATTTTTTCTTTCCCCATAACTGCAATGGGGGATCATAATTATTTTATGCTTGGGCCTGGCCCGCTTGTGGGGGTTGCACAGCAGCATGGCAGCTGGATGAGTGGCTATCCTGTTCGGCAGATGACAGTGAGCCACAGGAGAGTGGGGCTGGCCGGCAAGATACTGGAATATCCACATGCCATTTGCACCCACTTGTAGAGGGTTTGGTTTGACCAGTTCCTTTTTTTATTTCATCAGGCGTGCACAGAGGGAGGCTGAAGCTAATGTTTCAGAGGGCTGTAATATGGGCAGGCCCTGCTCCATGCCATGATCGTCAAACACCGAACAGGAGCCACCTACATGTAGGTGGATTAGTGGGCCACAGGGTCCAGAAAGCCCACGTCAGCAAGAGCATGCATTAATTTGGTGTCAGCAATGAAGGGTAGTAAAGGTACGCCTAACTTGAATATGGTCAACACTTGTCCCTTTTATCACAGCTTCCAGTGACATCCTGGTCTGCCCATTCAGACTGGCCATTACAGCATTGTCATGCAAGAAATGTCAAAATGAAGCCACCAACTAAGGCTGGACTCCCTCTGACAGGCTACCAAGTCCTCGTTGTTCAAGGCATCCACTGGTTGGGCCAATTTGAGTCCAGAAGGGGTCAGGAGGTGGGATAGTGTCCATGCAATGGATCCTCTGAACCAATTCAATGACAATGGCAGCCCCAAGCGGTCCATTTCATCAGTGCACAGTCACTCATTAGCATGAGGGCTGCATCGCCAGGTGTGCACACCCTCTTCCAAGTGCCCCGCTCACAGGGCTCACTGTCCACTCGGGTTGTCGTTTGATCAGTCCTGGTGCAGGTCCCAAAACAGGGTGCCGGGCCAGGTATCCCACTGGTTGTCACCTCCCCCGAGTGTCAGAGGGACGGCAGGCCTATCATCATCACAGGGCCATTGTCCGCTCTTCTCTCCCTTGGGTCAATTTTGCTTATTTTGGCTGCAGTAGCAGCACACAAGGGTGCGGGTTGCCAGCAGATGAATTCAGGCAGTGAAAGTTGCACTAGATAAAGGCGGATGGCGGCAGATGACGGAGGGGTCCGAACCCACATTTAAAATCTTAAAATGTATATGCACACAGTTTAGCTGGAATGAATGTTTGCCGTCTTTGGATTGCCTCTCTTCAGCTCTTATTTTTATTTAAGCCTGGTCAAAAGCTAATGCTTTACTCAATAGTTGTTATTCATGGTGGCTAGGGATCTTTTGAACTGTTTGGACCCCAAATTCAAGTGAGCGAGCGAAGTATGCCTCATATCTTCTAGGAGGGTTTTGAATTGCATGTTTGAAGGGTTCTCTTTCTGAAGAAATATTGAAAACAATGTAGTCAAATAGTTGAATTTTTAATCCATAGGTTTCACATAAACCTGCTAAAAAGAAACAGGACATTTTTGAAAAATTCTAGCAATTTCATGGTGTGCTATTAAGCCCAATGCTTATCACAAGTGGGCAAAAATGTGGACTGGAATGCAGCCTGAGCAATCCCCAGTGGCTGAGATTAATTCCCGCATTTTTTCAATCTCTTTGTTGTTTTTTGAAGAAGATGCTGTAAGTGGGACACTTATGTCCAGATGTGGGTCACATGCTCACTGTGCAGAGGACTTAAGCAGTGTCACATTGATATGTTCTATGTAAGCCAGAAGTAGTCCAGTATTGCTTAAGTTATCATCTGAAGGGGACCTGGCCTGGTAGTTTGAGCTGGAGAGTTCATATTGGAGCAAGGCCAAGACTTGCGTAAGACCGAAGTCTGTCTAAAATGGCGCAGTGAGCAAAAAGCAGTGGACTGAAAAGTGGCCTAGTCGCTGATTTTAATTCAAGCATTCCAATCAACACTTTGTTGTTTGGTACCTTGTATGAATTGGGCATTGTTGGGCTTTTTTGCTTATGTAGGGTCATCCCCAATCTTTTTGCCTCCTATTTGTTCTGACCTGTTGCTGTTGGCTTTTTAACTCTGAGCACTTTACCACTGCTAACCAGTGCTAAAGTGCATATGCTCTCTGTGTAAATTGTATTGTTGATTGGTTTATCTATGATTGGCATATTTGATTTACTAGTAAGTCCCTAGTAAAGTACACTAGAGGTGCCCAGGGCCTGTAAATCAAACGCTACTAGTGGGCCTACAGCACTGGTTGTGCCACCCACATAAGTAGCTCTGTAATCATGTCTCAGACCTGCCACTGAAGTGTCTGTGTGTGCAGTTTTTAACTGTAAATTCGACTTGGCAAGCGTACCCACTTGCCAGGCCTAAACCTTCCCTTTTCTTACATGTCAGACACCCCTAAGGTAGTTCCTAGGTAGCCCCAAGGGCAGGGTTAAGTGTATGGTTAAGGTAGGACATATAGTGATGTGTTTATATGTCCTGTAAGTGAAATATTGCTAAATTCGTTTTTCACTGTTGCATGGCCTGTCCCTCTCATAGGTTAATATGGGGGCTACCTTTAAATCTGATTAAAGTGTAGATTCCCTTTGGGAGCGGTTGGACATGTGGAGTTTGGGGTCTCTGAGCTCACAATTTAAAAATACATCTTTTAGTAAAGTTGATTTTAAAATTGTGTGTTTGAAAATGCCACTTTTAGAAAGTGAGCATTTTCTTGCTTATACCATTACAGTGACTCTAACTGGTTGTGGATTCCCTGTCTGGGTCAGTTTGACAGTTGGGCTGGTTGCACCTCACACTGTACAGGGACACAAAGGGAGCTGGGGTGTAGCCTGCATATCCTGATGACCCATCTGTGCTAGGAGGGAGGGGAGGAGTGGTCACTCACACCTGAAAGGGCTGTGCCTGCCCTCACACAATGCAGTCTCCAACCCCCTGGTGAGTGTCTGGGGCCTGGACTGGGCAAGGCAGGATTTCACATTCAAAAGAGACTTTACTTTGAAGTAGGTCTACATCAAAGGAGAAATTGGGTATAAGAAGGGCACCTAAAACCACAGACTTTAGAGCACTTCTGGAAACAAGAGAAACCTCTGCCTAGAGAAGAGCTGAAGAGCTAAGGAAGAAAAGCTGCCCTGCCGGTGACTGTGCTTTGTGGAGCTGTCCTACAGTTGCTTCTTCTGCCAGAGTAAGAGGGCAAAGACTGGACTTTGTGTGCCTTCCATCTTGAGAAAAAATCTCCAAGGGCTTGATTTAGAGCTTGCCTCCTGTTGTTTGAAGTCTCAGGGACAGCAAAGACTTCTCTCTGCCAGCACCTGGAGTCTCAGGAGAGACTCCTGCCCTGACAAGTGGTGCCCTATCCAGTCCCTGGGCCCTTGAAAGGAAAAGCTGGTGAAAATTCAAGGAAATAGACTTCGGACGACTCCGGACCGACGCCGCAGCTGAATCCGGTGACGCCGCCTGCAACCGACTCCGTGATCTTCGCTGGAACGTGACGACCTTCGCAGGCCCGACACCACTGCGGCCCCGCCGAAGTCGGCGACTCCGTGAAAGCTGCCACACCACATCGGGACCGACGCCGCTCAAAGTGCGCGGATTCAACGTTTCCCACAGATGCCGCGATCCCCAACTTCGCACATCGGCTTGTTTTCATTCTTCACCAAGGTACTGTACCTGGGGGTCTGCGTGACTCCGTGGCCGGCACCGCTGGTGTCGAATTTTTGGGAACGACTCCGTCATGACGCCGTGTTAACACCTCATCGAAGCATTTTGTGTTTCTTAGCGCTATTTTTTTATTTAATCTTTAAAAATTCATAACTTGACTTTTACATGTCAGATTTTTGTTGTTTTGGTCTTGTTGTGTTTAGAGAAATATTTCCTATTTTTCTAAACCTGTGTTGTGTAATTTTGTAGTGTTTTCATTAAGTTACTGTGTGTGTTGGTACAAATACTTTACACCTAGCAATCTGAAGTTAAGCCTACTGCTCTGCCAAGCTACCAAGGGGGTAAGCAGGGGTTAGCTGAGGGTGCTTCTCTTTTACCGTGACTAGAGTGAGGGTCCTTGCTTGAACAGGGGGTAACCTGACTGTCAACCAAAGACCCCATTTCTAACATTGGTGATCAGCGGTTGGGATCTGGACTTACATTTGTCCTTGACATACAGTAATTAAGTGTACACTACTGTTTTGAGTACAGACCACTACGTGACCACATACTACTTGTTTGTTGATCAGCGGTTGGGATTTGGACTTGTATTTGTACTTGACATACAGTTATTAAGTGTACACTACTGCTTGAGTTCAGACCACTGTGTAACCACATACTACTTGTCTGGTGATTTTTCTTTTTTTCTTTACGGACTCCTTTTGGTTCTACTTCCATATTTTTGGTGACCTCTTTGTTGATTTTGGAACTTTGCACTTGTTGCCATCATGTCTCAATCTGAAGATGAAACAGCTGGAGCTGTGTTTGAATTAGGGAAACTGAAGAGGTACTCAGTTGCTCAATGGAAACAGTTCTGTAAAGATCTTGCCGGTCCCATTAAGAGCTTTGCCAGGAAGGGGAAGCTGAAAAAGGCACTGAGGGCATGGGTGACAGTCAAGGAGGCTGGGTGGCACACAGAGGTTAAAGATGAGGAAGTGCAGAGTCTACACAGTGGTGTAGTGGAGACACCTGTTACACCTGGGGGGAGGGTCTCCAGGATAGGTAGCAGCGTCTCATCTAGGGGTCTGACTCCTGAAGAATTGCAGGACAGACAGGCAGAGAGGGAGCACCAGAGGGAGTTGGAGAAAATGAGGATGGCCTTAGAGGTAAAAAGATGATTTTGGCTTATGAGCTAAAACTGAAAGAGCTGGAAGTCATGAGGACTGAGTCCAGCTGGAATGGTGGCAGCAACAATTTTATATCCAGTGCTGCTGAAGAAGTGCATATGCCCAGAGACGTGGTGCCCTAATTGAAGGAGTGAGTTGACACACATCAGGAGGTTCAGGGGTATGAGGTAGCTCCAGTGATGCACAGGGTCCCTGAGATGGATTGGGGAACTGGCATGGGGAGTCATATTCCTATTGGTGGGAGGGACACTCTACTGACTCTAGGTGAGAGTGACAGGGAGAGGGGTTCCCCCCAGGTAGAAGTCCTGGTCATTAAGTGTGAAGACATCCCAGAAGAGTGTGGGTTGAGTGTCAGGGACAGTCAGGTACTGTCTCAACATTCTCAGGAGGGTGATGTGGGATGCTTTTTCAAAGCAGAGTCACTGGATGGTTGGGTGAAGGGTACTTTGGTGAACTTATGTGAAGGGATGTGTGATGTAATTGCTGGAGAGCATATGTCTAGTCCTTATTTTCCAGAGATACGCCAACACCTGGTGGAGTGTGAGATCTCCGACCCCAGGGTACCTACACTGGAGGGATGTCTCTGGGTGAGTACCAGAGAGTCTGAAGAGGCATTTGGGGGTGCTCCTGACAGGAGTGGTCTGAGTATTTCCCAACCAGGTGAGGTAGGAAAGCATTGTTGTGTCCCAGGTAGGTCCAAGTGTAGTGGGATGGGTGAGGGACCCCATATCCAGTCTCAGAGGAGAGGGAATGGGGATGGGTTGAGGCCCAAGGTGCCCGTGATCTGGTCCCAGGTCCTGAAGGGTTCCATGAGGGAACACCAGGAGAGGAGCCTAGCCTGTACCGTAGGGCCATTTGTTGAGGGAGACCCCACAGTGTCAGGAGAACTTGGGGGGCGGCTGTAGCAAGCGTCCCACCAGTTCTGGTGTCTGGCAGTACCACTCCTAGTGAGGGGGTGCAGAAGTCCAGACAGAGGGTTGAGAGGGGCTTACGGACCCCAGTGAAGAACCTGGAGGGTCTGGGGTCAGCTCTGAGAGCAGAGCCCCCTAGGAATGATCTTGGTGAGACCATGTCTGAGTTGGGGGGAATCCAGATTCTGTCAGATGAGCAGACGTCAGGAGACCTGCGCCAGCCAGACTCTTGTGTGGCCCTTGGGGATGGTGTGTCCCTTGAGGGGGGTAAGTGTGCCCCCCGGAAGTCCTGGTGTGCCAGGCAGTGGTTCAACCGCAGGTTGGTGACTCTGGGTTGGATGACCAGGTTCAGAGGGTAAACTCTGACCTGCTGCGGGGTAAGTATGCCCCCCAGGAAGTCCTGGGTTGCCATGTGGTGGTCCAGTGTGTGGGTACAGACCCTGAACTGGAGGGTCAGGTGCAGGGGGTAAACCCTGACCTGAAGGGTGGGGTGGTTTGCCCAATCACCCCCGTGTGATTTCAAGGGGTACTCTCCCAGAGGGGGGTGCAGAACCCTGAGAGTAGGGGCCGGGGAGGAAGAGACTCTCCCCTCACCCCAGTGCAATCTAAGTGTGCAGACCCTGGATTGGAAGGCCAGGTTCAGGGTGTCCCCCCTGACCTGGAGGAAGAGGCTACTGCTAACAGTGCCCCTACCATGTTGTCTTCCGGGGGGGGGGCACTCCTAGTTGGGGGTGCAGGACCCCAGAATGGGGGGCAGGGGGAGGGAAGCCTCACCCCTGGTCCTGGACCAACCTGAAGGTACAGACCCCAAGTTGGAGGACCAGCTTCAGGTTAACATCCCTGCACTGGTGGGAGAATTGTGCAGGATTGCTTCTACAAGCACCCTGACAATGTTTGACTCTGGGGGTGCCGCTCCAAGAGGGAGGGAACAAAGCCCCAGAGGGGAGGACCAGGGTCAGGTTGTCATCCCTGACCTGGTGGAAGGGAGAGTGGTCAAAGGGTACCCGGCACCTGGGCTACCTCCCCCCACTCTCCACAGTCACAGTGGTTGGAGAGGCCTGAGGTCAGGCTCTCAACCCTGACAGTTGTCAGGGGTCACTGTGACTTGCTGTCCTGTTGGACAGGGTTGCCCCGGGGGGGGGGGAAGAGTCACACCCCAGGGGTGGAATGGGCAACACCACTGTGTTGGTCCTGGTGGTACTATCTGCCCATAGGGATCCATCTGTGAGCAAAGTAAAGTTAGGTACTGCACAGATGGTATCTGCAGATGTGGAGAAGGGTTCCCCATGGGTTAGCTTAGTGGGCCCTGAGAGTATGGGCAGAGGGATCCAACTGGAGTCAGGAAGGTGTAGAACTGGAACATGCCCCTGCTGTTGTGGGCCTGGGTCCCTATTCTATCGCCCCAATCAGGGAAGTACACCAAGGTACTGATTTTTCTCCCCTGGCTTTAGGCTGGTAGGGGGTCGTGTTGGACTTTTTTGCGTATGCAGGGTCATCCACAATCTTTTTGCCTCCTATTTTTTCTGACCTGTTGCTGTTGGCCTTTGAACTCTGAGCACTTTACCACTGCTAAACAGTGCTAACGTGTATATGATCTCTGAGTAAATTATATTGTTGATTGATTTATCCATGATTGGCATATTTGATTTACTAGTAAGTCCCTAGTAAAGTGCACTAGGGGTGCCCAGGGCATTTAAATCAAATGCTACTAGTGGGCCTGCAGCACTGGTTGTGCCACCCACATAAGTAGCTCTGTAATCATGTCTCAGACCTGCCACTGCAGTGTCTGTGTGTGCAGTTTTTAACTGTCAATTCGACCTGGCAAGTGTTCCCACTTGCCAGGCCTAAACCATCCCTTTTCTTACATGTCAGAAACCCCTTAAGGTAGGCCCTCGGTAGCTCCAAGGGCAGGGTGCAGTGTATGGTTAAGGTAGGACATATAGGGGGTCATTCAGACCTTGGCGGACGGCGGAGGCCGTCCGCCAAGGTACCGCCGACAAATGACCGCACCGCGGTCAAAAGACCGCGGCGGCCATTCAAACATTTCCGCTGGGCCGGCGGGCGCTCTCCAAAAGAGCGCCCGCCGGCCCAGCGGAAATGCCCCTGCAACGTGGACGCCGGCTCAGAATTGAGCCGGCGTAGTTGCAGGGGTGCGACGGGTGCAGTTGCACCCGTTGCGTATTTCAGTGTCTGCATACTTTGTGGGGCCCTCTTACGGGGGCCCCTGCAGTGCCCATGCCATTGGCATGGGCAATGCAGGGGCCCCCAGGGGCCCCGCGGCACCCCCTACCGCCATCCTGTTCATGGCGGGTTTCCCGCCATGAACAGGATGGCGGTAGGGGGTGTCTGAATCCCCATGGCGGCGGAGCGCGCTCCGCCGCCATGGAGGATTCAATGGGGCAGCGGTAAACCGGCGGGAGACCGCCGGTTTACCCTTTCTGACCGCGGCTGAACCGCCGCGGTCAGAATGCCCTTGGGAGCACCGCCAGCCTGTTGGCGGTGCTCCCGTGGTCGGTGACCCTGGCGGTCACCGGCCGCCAGGCTCAGAATGACCCCCATAGTGATGTGTTTTATATGTCCTGACAGCGAAATATTGCTTAATTTGTTTTTCACTGTTGCAAGGCCCGTCCCTCTTATAGGCTAATATGGGGGCTACCTTTAAGTCTGATTAAAGTGTAGATTCCCTTTGGGAGCGGATGGACATGTGGAGTTTGGGGTCTCTGAGCTCACAATTTAAAAATACATCTTTTAGTAAAGTTGGTTTTAGGATTGTGTGTTTGAAAATGCCACTTTTAGAAAGTGAGCATTTTCTTGCTTATACTATTTCTGTGACTCTGCCTGTTAGTGGATTCCCTGTCTGGGTCAGTTTGATAGTTGGGCTGGTTGCACCTCACACTGAGCAGTGACACAAAGGGAGCTGATGTGTAGCCTGCATATCCTGATGAGCCATCTGTGCTAGGAGGGAGGAGAGGAGTGGTCACTCACACCTGAATGGGCTGTGCCTGCCCTCACACAATGCAGTCTTCAACCCCCTGGTGAGTGTCTGGGGCCTGGACTGGGCAAGGGAGGATTTCACATTCAAAAGAGACTTTACTTTGAAGTAGGCCTACATCAAAGGAGAAATTGGGTATAAGAAGGGCACCCAAAACCACAGACTTTAGAACACTTCTGGAAACAAGAGAAACCTCTGCCTGGAGAAGAGCTGAAGAACTGAAGAGCTGAGGAAGAAGAGCTGCCCTGCCGGTGACTGTGCTTTGTGGAGCTGTCCTGCAGTTGCTGCTTCTGCCAGAGTAAGAGGGCAAAGACTGGATTTTGTGTGCCTTCCATCTTGAGAAGAAATCTCCAAGGGCTTGATTTAGAGCTTGCCTCCTGTTGTTTGAAGTCTCAGGGACAGCAAAGACTTCTCTCTGTCAGAACTTGGAGTCTCAGGAGAGACTCCTGCCCTGACAAGTGGTGCCCTTTCCAGTCCCTGGGCCTTTGAAAGGAAAATCTGGTGAAAATTCAAGGAAATCGACTTCGGACGACTCAGGACCAATGCTGCTGCTGAATCCGGTGACGTTGCCTGCAAACCGACTCCGTGATCTTGGTTGGAACGCGATGACCTTCGCAGGCCCGACACCGCTGCAGCCCCACCGAAGTCCGCAACTCCGTGGACACCGTCGCACCATCTCGTGACCGACGCCGCTCGAAGTGCGCGGATTCAACGTTTCGCACAGACGCTGCGATCCCGGGCTTCGCGCATCGGCTTGTTTTCAGTCTTCACCAAGGTACTCTACCTGGGGGTCTGCTTGACTCCGTGGCCGGTGCGACTGGTGTCGGATTGTTGGGAACGACTCCGTCACGACACCGTGTTAACACCTCATTGAAACATTTTGTGTTTCTAAGCGCTATTTTTGTTTTTAATCTTTAAAAATTCATAACTTGACTTGTGTATGTCGGATGTTTGTGGTTTTGGTCTTGTTTTGTTTAGATAAATATTTCCTGTTTTTCTAAACCTGTGTTGTGTCATTTTGTAGTGTTTCCATTAGGTTACTGTGTGTGTTGGTACAAATACTTTACACCTAGCACTCTGAAGTTATGCCTACTGCTCTGCCAAGCTACCAAGGGGGTAAGCAGGGGTTAGCTGAGAGTGATTCTCTTTTACCCTGACTAGAGTGAGGGTCTTTGCTTAAACAGGGGGTAACCTGACTGTCAACCAAAGACCCCATTTCGAACAGGCATTTAGGCCCTCATTCTGAACCGCCAGGGCAGAGGGCAGAGGAAGCACCGCCGCGGTCAGAAAAGGGGAACCGGCGGTTTCCCGCCGGTTTTCCCCTGCCCCAGGGAATCCTCCATGGCGGCGCTGCATGCAGCGCCGCCATGGGGATTCCGACCCCCTTCCCGCCAGCCTGTTCCTGGCGGTTTACACCGCCAGGAAGAGGCTGGCGGGAACGGGTGTCATGGGGCCCCTGGGGGCCCCTGCAGTGCCCATGCCACTGGCATGGGCACTGCAGGGGCCCCCTAACAGGGCCCCATTAAGATTTTCAGTGTCTGCTTGGCAGACACTGAAAATCGCGACGGGTGCAACTGCACCCGTCGCACCCCAGCAAATCCGCCGGCTCCATTCGGAGCCGGCTTCATCTTTGCTGGGGCTTTCCCGCTGGGCCAGCGGGCGATCTTTTGAAGATCGCCCGCCGGCCCAGCGGGAAACTTGGAATGCTCCCCGCGGTCATTTGACCGCGGAGTGGTGTTTGGGCGGTTTCCGCCTGGCGGGCGGCGCCCGCCGCCCGCCGGGGTCGGAATGACCCCCTTAGTGATTTAAGATTGTAAATCTTCATAGAAGGATTGCCTTAGAAGGTGAAGTTTCTTAGTGGATTTAAATGAAGTAGGAAAGACTTCAGAAGATAGGGAGTGATTAAAAAGGGATGCCATAAAAAGTAACAGAAATGAAAGTACAGGCCCTGATGTGTCAGTCTAGAAGTGAAAGTGTTTCTAGGCAAACAAAGAAGCATCTTACACAATAAAAAAATACCTTCACCAATTTTAAGAAAGAAAATCTTCACAATTTTGCACACCATGTCAGGTGAAGCCATGATAAATAAAAAATGGGGAGTGAGTCAAGTGGGGGTGTTGTGCCAACTCATGGTGGATGTTCATTGATATAAAGCAAGGGTAACTTTCCAAGTAGTGACGCACAATCATTCCTGGGATGAAAGGTCTACGAACTCACATGAACTTTAACCAAGCCCCAAAAACAGATGCCATAGCAAACACAAATAGAGTGAAGCCAGTACCAGAGCGAGCCTGGTAAGTGGCAGGGGAAGAGTAGTTAAAGCAATAAAATAATCAGAAAACAGGGGCAGACAACATTCAGGGAGAAGCTGAAAGCCCCCAACTATCCCAGCAGGGATTTGGAACAGTCCTACAAGGGAGCACAAAGCTACCAAGACAGCGTGCACAACGCAGTAGCCTCAAACCTAGCCTGGAGTACAATAGGGAAGTTCAAGACCAACCCACACATCAGTAAAAGACCATACAACTATGCCCAAGCAAAGGATCAAACACCAGAACCCCCTACTGAAATCGCAGCATTGAACACAAGAGGATGGGCCCAAGAGCACCACTTTCAGCAATGGAGGCAAAACAACTGAACTACCAGGAATGGGAGCTCTCTAAGAGAAAGCAGATTCAGCCACAACTATCGGGTGGACCCCAAAGATCAGGAAATGAATGACAGACCAAGCAGAGAGCAGACAAAGGAAGGTCAAACATAAGAACCAGAGCAGCCCTCACGCAGAAACACAAAGCCAAAAACGAGAACAAACTTAACAGAGTCCCAAAGCCTGACAGTGAGTTTGGAACAGAGCGCCAAATACAAGAATAAGCTCATCACAGCCCCAAAGCCTAATAATACATGTGAAATGGGAGGCAAAACACAAGAACTAATTCAACACAGCTCCTAAATCCAGCAGGAAGCATGGAACAGAAGTCCGAGCACAAAATCCCTGTGTACTGTTGCACACCCTTGTTGGGAGCATTTTAAGCTGGTAAACTTTTCTGTTTAATTGTGTTTTCAATTTTGGAGGCATTCATCACTCTAGGCACTTTTTGTCATTGAAAGTATTCCCTACTCGTCAGCAAGACTAAGTGGACGTCATCTTTGGGGTTACGGTCTACCTTTTTTTTAGCAAAGACTATTTAAGATTATATAGTAGTGTGACAGCACAGCGGGCATGGGCAGCAGGTGCGCCGATGGTGCACTGTAGGCATGCCAAAGGCAAGCCTGTCTGTGCCCATCAGCCACCGAAATGCGCCATGCGCCAGACCATCTGGCTGTTTGGAGGCTCACTGCTACTCTAAGGAAGCACTGTTAGGCCTGAATATTCCAGATAGGTGATTGAATTGTAGCTTCCTAGATCCTGAAGTAAATTTAAACAATTTTTGCTGTACTACCTGCAAGTTTACCCCTCTTCCCGACGGCCCTGATATCTAGATCGATGAAGGTACATAAGCACTGTGAGCATTAAGTCAACTCTGAATTGTTTTTAAATAAATTTCTAGTCACTTGCCAAACATAAACTTGAATGTTTTGAGTTTTTAGACTCCTAGAACCCTCAACTGGTATTCTTAACTGAAAAGTGGCTACACCTCCAACGTAGACACTGTATCAGCACTGCCTGCGGGCTATGCCATTAGTGGTCATGGTAGACAAGGTAAATGTGGTGGCGGCCTTGCAATAGTGCATTACGACTCGCTGAGTTTATCATGCAAACTTCTGATCACTCTAAATTACGAAGCCCTTTCAGATGTAGGATTACACAAAGTTAGACCTTTCATGCACTTCTGATTTATAGGCCCCTGAACCTAAGGCTCCTTTTCTAGTTGATATATGAAATCATATTGACATTAGTATTCAATACCCTAATTACACTTTAGTTGGGGATTTTAATTTCCATTTGGAAGATTTGAATGACAAAGATGCCACTCTGTTAATGGATAATTATGTTTCTTTGAGCTGAAACAAAGAGTAATGTCTGCCACACACAAAATTGGCCACACTTTAGATTGCATCTCCTCAAATAATCCCAACCTTAGTTGTGATGCTGTACTGCCCTTGACCTGGTCGGACCATATGGCAGTTCAGTTTAGGTTAAACATTTTGAAATAGTTTCAAGATACTAAAATGCTAGGGCCGAGTAAAACTATCTGTCTAGGGAATAAGATAGACATAAAAGCCCTAGTAGAGAGCCTTGAACTGGCTAAACCTGATCTAGGAACTGAACCTAATTTAGTGGCCAAAAGTTATCATGATGGCTGAGCAGAGAAGCCTTGAACCAAGCAGCAGAAAAAAAGTTAAATGTCATAGGAAACAGCCATATGCTCCATGGTTCTCTTCAGCGATTTTAGTCATGAAACAAAAATGATGTTGACTTCAGAAATCTTGGAGGCAGTACTACAGTGCGATATGCAGAGGCAACTACAGAAAATCAATTGGTGGATATAAATAACTAATTTTGGCTGAAAAGACCAAGGGCCAGATTTAATAGAAAATGATGGTGCGCTGCGCCAAATTTGGCAGCGTTGTGCACCGTCATTTTCAAAACACAGAGATGCACTGTATTTACTAGAATACGCTGCACCCCTGTGTTTCTCCCTGTGCTGGCGCTAAATTTGCTGCCATGCACCAACGTAACAACCCTTGCACCATAGTGGAAGGATGACTGCCTTGAGGGGAAGATTGTTTTTGTGCAGGAAGGAACATCTTCCTGCACAAAAACAATCTTAAATGGTGATTTGCTCTTTCTATGTGTGCTGCAGAATGAAACAACAAAATAGGAGAAATTAAAGCATTTCTCCTCATTGTGCCATGCTAACACCACCCCAGGGGTGGAGTTATATTTTGGCGCTGCCTCAGGTTTACGAAAACTCATAAATCTGAACAGCGTCAAAATACAATGGGTGTTGCTGCCCCTTCAATGCAAAGTGCTGGGTGTAAAGGGCCCATATTTACAAAGTGGCGTTAAACCACAAAACGTGGCCTAACGCCACCTTGTAAAGACATTGCAGGGCATTGCCCGCCGGAGCATCACGAAAAGTGATGTTCCAGTGGCGCTAGGGGCTCTTAAATATGCCCCCAAATTTCAAACAGACAACATCCAGTCGGCCTTGAATTCCTCAAAGAAACTCTTTAAAGTAGTCCAATCTCTCTCACGTCTAATCCCGCCCCAGCTGCCCTTCTAGTCAGGCATTCTGTGAAAGGCTGACTGACTTTTTTAAAAACAAAGTCGAAATGATGTAGCGAGAATTTGATTCCACCCTTTTTTGTAGTTATTATAGTTCACCCAAGTAAGTGTAGGGTAGTTTTGTGGTTAATCCAAGTCAAGTGTCCTTGACATTTGACTCCCGGAAATCTGAGTAACATGACTTTCCATTCCTGAGTGTTGACCAAATGATTAAGCTTATTGGTCAAGTAAAATCTGGAGCTCCTTTCAACCTCTGTCCACATAAGCTAGTACAGACTGTATTCCACCAGTCATGACGACGCTGCCTCTGTTAAAAGAATCTTCACTGGACCCTAAGGAGAAGAAAAATTTACATTCAATCTCACAGCTTCCTTTCTCAGATAAGATACTCGAAAAACTCCTCAATGCCAGCCTATCTGGATATCTGAAAGAGAATTATCTACTGGAGAATGCTCAATATGGTTTCAGATCAGGTTTCAGATTAAGCTTTGATTGCTGTCTCAGAAGAGATCAGAGCCATTAGGGACAATGGTGGGAGAGCAGCAGTGGTCCTTTTAGATATTTCTGCCACATTTCACACAGTCAGTCACTCTATTCTGCTAGGACGTCTGAGCAAATTTGGGATCATAGTATAGTAAAGTCAGGTGGTCACAACCAAATAAAAATCTGAGATCAGCTGCATCTTTTTTAGTTTTTGTCCATTGATAAACAAAGTCTCCTGGGGTGATCACACTTTTGTCTTTAATACCTGTCAGCTGTGGAACAAATTAACACTTTACCTCAGAAATCAATTGAATCTTCTTAGGTTTTGTAAATGGCTGAAATCCTGGATGTTTGCTTCGTCTTTCAAATTGCTGAGCCTCCAATCAGTTTGTCTTCGGTATGCTTCTAGACTCTAAGCGCCAAGACTCCCTCAGGTATTCACACTCATTTGAAATTAAATTCAAATTAAATTCAAAACTACTTCAACATAGCACCAAGTCCAGCAGAGAGACCAGGGCCCATATTTATACTTTTTGACGCACAACTGCGCCAACGCAGTTGTGTCTCAAATATTTTACCGCCGGCTAACGCCATTCCAACGCGCCATGCGGGCGCCTTATTTATGGAATGACGTTAGCCGGCGCTGCGGACTGGTGTGCGTAAAAAAAAAAGACTCACACCAGGCAGCGCCGACGTATGGGAAAATGGGGGTTGTGCGTCAAAAAATGGGGCAAGTCAGGTCTGAGGCAAAATTCAGGCCTCAAACCGGATTTGCGCCATTTTTTTTTACGCCCAACCTCCATTTACAGACAGGAGTCATGCCCCCTTGCCCAATGGCCATGCCCAGGGGACTAGTGGGCATAGTGGCATGTAGGGGGGCCCAAATCAGGCCCCCCTATGCCACAAAAAAAATCTGAAAAAAATACTTACCTGAACTTACCTTTACTTCTCTGGGATGGGTCCCTCCATCCTTGGGTGTCCTCCTGGGGTGGGCAAGGGTGGCAGGGGGTGTCCCTGGGGGCAGGGGAGGGCCCCTCTGGGCTCCTTCCGAGCCCACAGGTCCCTTAACGCCTGCCCTGACCCAGGCGTTAAAAAACGGCGCACATCAGGCTGTGCGCCGTTTTTTAAGGCCCACCCCCTCCTGTGCTTCAAAATGACGTCAGAGTATAAATATGGGGCACAGGCCTTAAAGTCATTTTTTGGAAGGGAACGCCTACCTTGCATATAATTAACGCAGGGCTGGTTCCCCCTTCCAAAAAATGACACACATGGTGGAATTTTGACGCCCGCGGGGTCGGACGTCAAAGTATAAATATGGGGCAGAGTTTGCGCTGATTGTGTGTCAAAATATTTGACGCACATTCGGCGCAAACAGAGTATAAATATGCCCCCAGGGGTCTTAAGATTTGAGCCTAGGAGAACAAGACACCTCAACCAGTCAGGAGGAAGCAAAGTCCCCTAAATACATAAGGCAGAGGCAGGCCAGCCCTGAAAGGAAAGCCAGCTTGACTGAAAACAGAAAAAACATAGAAGCTCAAGAAATCCTACAAACACCCAGGAAGCAGTTAAGGCACCCCAATAGTACACAAAGGCAATCACAGACCAGGGCCCCAAGACCAAACAAGGGGCATCAAGTGAACCCATGGCAACATGCCTTGCAAGAAAAATCTCAGCAGCAGCCATCAGTGTGTGCAAGGGACCACAGACATTACAATCAGGTTGTAGAAGAAGCGCTAGGACAAACAGTAACAGAAAGAGGACAAGAGACTGAAAAGCCAAGAGCCACCATCATCAAGCAACACCCAACTCCGTCAAAGTCAAGAAAGGTGGGATCAAAGATCCGAGCTTCTTCCCACAACAAACATGGTCAGTGGAGAGTGAAAGAAAAAGGAAGACAGATTACACTAGAGACTCACTCCGACCAATGGGCAAAATGACAGCTTTGGCCACTACAGAAATAAAAGAGAGAAGACAAACTGTCAATGCTGCATCACCACAAGCCCAAAACTGACTTGGTTCAGTATGGTCAAAATAGAGCCTGCACTCCCTCAGATACCATTGGAGTGAAGCAAGAAAAAACATCCTATAGGAAGTCCCACTGCAAGCACACTGCAAAGTGAAAGAGTATGTCTAGTAATTCCTAGACAGAGCCCTTCATTAGATGAGGAAGATATCCACAAGTGAATATATGTGTGCAGCAATGCCCCAGTGCATCAATACAGAATACAGAGAACCTCTGACAGACTGCTGAACCTTCTGTGCCACCAATGCAGTAGGGCAGCATGCATATCTTTTGACATCCATAAACCACTTCTCATCAGAGAAGATGGCCAAGGAGAGGTCAGAGCAGCCACCTAGCAGCAAGATTCCTTGCCTGAAGCCCTAGGCTATGTCCACATGAGGCACTGGGAAAGATACTAAGCCTCTGAGCCCTAGATGGCCACTGGCTCCCAGGTAGCCAGTGGTGGTAGATAGGAGACCTCAAATGTTACCCCCTCATGGGAAAATAGGGAAAATTAAACCTGGTACAAAAGCCCCACTGTCCGTGCTATTCACAGAGAAGCCAAACACCTTGGCCACATATAGGATCACCATCTGTCCCCATAATGTAAGTGATGAAGAGACAAGCCCAGCCTTGGTGTAGAACCTTATTGTTCGCCCACTCATACAGGCATGCTGGTACAGGTAGGAAGGAAACCAGATCAGCAGACCTTACTCGTCCAGGACCATGTAGCACAGTCTGTGGGAGCAGACAAACAAAACAAAAAATAGGTCGCTGTCCCCTTTATAGTCCTTAGTTTTGGAGTCTGGCTTAAAGGGGCAGTGGAGGAGAGTCTTCAATTTGTTTTAGGTAGGTCAGTTGGTGTCTGGTAGGGCAACCTCTCACTTAGTAAGCAATGTTTCATGAAAGGGTTGAGGGGGGGAAATGAAATAGGAGTAATAGTTGAATTTGTCCCCCACAGTTCACTCGCCATTCTTCTGAGTGCTGGATAGATTTTAGAGGTGAAGCTTTTCAAGGAGGGGGCCCCATATTATTCAAGTGGCTTCAATCCAGTCTAAAATCTACAAGTTAGCAGTTACCTCTGACAATGACAAAATTGTTCTGGCTTGGATATACATAATTTCAGTTTTAACTTGAAAGTAATAAAAAGATGAAAGTTTGACACCAAGGAATCAACACACCTTAGACAGAAAAAGAAACTAAATAAAGAATGGATGAATGAATCAGAAGATATCAGAAAGCAATACAAGACTGTAAATAAATATTGTCAAGGACAGCACCAAGCTAGTCCTTCATGTGGGTAAAGTCATTGACTGATGGCACTCTAAGACAAGGGCCCTGATTTAGTGTTTGGTGGACAAAGTACTCCATTGCAGTAGCGACTGAGTACCCTATCCACCAAACTCTGTCTGCTTGCCCAGTTAAGACTTGGTGGGCTGCCAGGCTTATGCAGAGTAACTCTTACCCCGTTGGCGTACACCTTCCTTTGACGGTCCCAAGGAGTACGGGCAGTCAGAGGTAAGCCATTCAACCTTCTACCCTGTTTAGAGTGGGGGGTGGATGGCTTTTTTTTCTGTCACTACAGACATAGAAAAAAATAAAAAACAAAAATGACTCTCACATCATGGAAGAAAACTCCACTGGTTTTAGGGCCATTCGTTTTTACTGTAAAAAAAAAATTGGGGGTTTGCTTTTGGGAAAAGTAAAAACTTTTAAAAGTTGTGTGTAAGCACCTGTCATCTGTGATAAATGCACTTTCTATGAACAGTTGTGATCAAGGATCATACAAGCAACAAAAGCCACATGTATTGCAACCAAAAAGCCATGTGGATTGTAATGTGGTCCCCACTGCAAAACTAACAAATTTCAATCATACTTGTTTGATGTACTATCATGGAGCTATTACATTTCTAACTCCACTTGGATGGGGCAAGTTAGGTGCACATTTCATCTAAAAAACATAAATGTGCTGAAAGCCCCATTAGATTTACAGTAATAGACATCATGCCACAGCACACCATAACTTCGCTAGAAATGGTGAATGGATGCATAATGAGTTACCCTTTCAATGGGCGTTCATCACCTCAAGGAATAGAAAGTAAAACCGGCAAGTCATCTTTCTGTTTACTCTCTTCATTACCACCCCAGGATCTTTAACATACATAAAGGTGTCGTGTAGGTTCTCATTATCCTAATGAGACTCCTGGATTCGGTGGCAGAATCACCTGTACTGCAGGGGACAGAGTCTGATCCCACACCATGTGACACCTGTTGGCCTAATCCGGGTATATTCTGGCTAGCTAGCAGTGCCTCATCTCCACCCAAGAGCAGGGATGATTAGGGCAACCGGGCGCATGACATAAATGACTCCTCAGGGGAATCGTGGTCACTCAGATCTCATCCGTTTGTCTCAGTTACATTAGTCTCACGTATGCAAGGACAATCAGAGGCAGAGTAAAGTTCAATAAGGTTTTATTGAAGTAACTGTATATTAGATAACAAGGCAAGCACTGCAATAACTAGGATGATGAAGCACAATAAGATTAAATGTGTGACAAGGAGAGTGAAACACAAGAATAACACTACCGTATTGTCACTAAGGTTTGTAGCGATAGTTCCTACCTAGGCTATGTTAGAGCACAGCATGTTAAGCTCTAATTCTGCCCTTCAGGTTCCCCCTGGGAAGTATCATCCCTTATACCTGAGCAGGAGGCCTGTAGTCTACATAAGCAGCTTTAGCGAAGCAATCAGCAATCAGCATACAGTCTGGCTGGAATCTCCTTCTAGCGTACATGGGTAAAGTAGTGTTTTTATAATAAAACAGCTGATGTTCCAAGAAAGGAAACCCACGTAAGAGTGTGCATGCTTCTGTGAACATTGGACACAAAGCGTACCACTTTTGGCGGCAACCTAAGTTTAAGTTTTAAGTTTATTTAATTCCATGAATTGGAACTCCTAAGAGGTCCACATGCATAGCTGATACACAAGTGACATAAATCATCAAGATAACATGTTCTAAAATAAAATAAAATTATATCAATTATGCAAACACAATAAAATTCCTCAATTAACTTCTGTATGCAAAACACGAAGACTCAACCCCATTTTCTTCTTTACAAATAAAACCATAAAATGCAACAGTGCAAATCAGTACCCTGAAAGAAACCATACTTGGAGAAAACCCTAACAGACATTAATATTTTCTTCAATAAGGACACTTATGCAGCGTATGCTTCCAAGTGGAAGGTGATCATTTGGATCCAAAAAGTCAACCCGCAGCATATCAGGGACGCATTATAGGACATTACCATGTTCTGCCACACAATAGAAGAAAATCTCCACTCCTTTGGTGCACAATATAACAACTAATATTCATTCTCACAGCTTCCTTGATGGATCACTTACAGTCATCTTGAGGTAAAACCAGTACACGAAGACTCAAAAAAGGTTTAAAAAAGACTGGCAAAATTTAACAAACCCTAAAACAGAATAATTCATTTGGAGGATTATATACAGCTTCCAAGGCCTCTCCAGCAGAACAAATATTATAATGCAGGAAGAGAGGTTTCAACCATTTTTTCCTAAGTGTGGCTAAAGCCAAACAAACAAATAATACATGCTTAAAGCTCTGTACACCCAATTGACACAGATCACAATTATTATCGGATCCATCCCATTTGGAGGTTAGTTCTCTGAGAATCAATTTATCTAATCTCAACAAAATGAACAGAAGCCTCACCCCATGTGGGAGATTCCAGGGCCGGTATGGTTGAGACTGTTTAAAGATTGCTTTTTTTTGTAAGCGTGGCCAGTCTCCTCTTTAGACAACAAGATCCTAAGTCAAAAGAGAAGCTTTTGGACCAAGTCGCTTCTTTCAGAATATTTTTAAAAACAGGAGGTGGTAACAATGGAATCAGGCCCGAATCAAGCACCAGCAATTCCATTGACAGATTATAATTTTAAAAAAAGTAGATTTTTCTTTTAATCAGCCAAAGATTTATATATAAACTAGGTTTCTTAGAGTGAGTTCCCTGCTATGAGCAAGGCTATAATCCCTCCGGACCACCGCCACTAGACCCAGTACAAAAGTGTTCTTAATACCAAATTCAAGGCTGAGAGCTGCCACTGAGGCTGAGTTGTTACAAAAAACTAGTGCCCATATTTATACTTTTTTAGTGCTGCATTTGCACCGCTTTTTGACACAAAGAGGTGCAAACTTACAAAATACAATTGTATTTTGCAAGGTTGAGCTGTTTTTGGGTCAAAAAATGATGCAAATGCGGTGCTAAAAAAGTATAAATATGGGCCTAGGCGTCTTAGAATCTGCCCTTCCATCCTGCTGAGAAAATTCAAATTAGGAATCTCTGTACACTACAAAGCTTACAAGAGGGTGGCAGAGATCTTTGTTTAATAAGCAGTTAGGAAATGGAGGAAATGACGTCGGCCGTCTGCGTTAAAGAGTGCCACTAAACCCTGTGCTTGAAATAGGCTCTTTGTAGCATTATTATGCATATGATCTTGGTCACTGAGTGAAGAAAATAAAATTTTCCCCAGAAAGCAATAAGATTTTACCCGCTCTAATTTTTGTTGACCCAGGAACCAGGAAAATATTATTTTCTTACCCAATCTTTTCCCTAGGAAACATACTACTTGTGACTTCGATCTATTAATCTGCAAATGGTGTTGTGTGGAGTAGTGATTTAACGCAGTGAGATGCTGATTTAAACCTTTCGGAGTGAGGTCAATCACTACTATATCATCAGCGTATAAAAGGAAGGAAAGTGAATGACCTCCAATTTTGACAGCAAAGCCATCTGCATTCTGTAAGGAACAGGGCAGATCAGAGAAGTATAAAGAGAATAATAGTGGTGCCAATAAGCAGCCTTGTTTCAAACCATTTTTGGGGTGGAATTTAGATGACAGGCCCTGTTCCCCTACTAGCAAAACTTTGCACCAGGTAGAAGAGTGCAAAGTGAAATCCAAGCGTACCAAGTTTGGGGGTACACCCAATTTATGTAATTGTTTCCACAAAATGTTCCTATCTACCCTATCAAAAGCTGTGGAGCAGTCTATAAAAGCAGCACATACTGTAACACCCCTGATCTGAATATATTTTTCATTTATAATATGCATCAATAAGATATTATCCAGTGTACTATGTTCCTTTCTAAAGCCTGTTTGTTCCCGAGGGAGTATCTAATTTTCCTCGACCCAAGAGGTTAAATGCGTTACCATACTTTTCGCAAATATCTTGCCAGTTGCATCCAGAAATGCAATTTGGTGGTAGTTTATGGGCAATGATTTATCTCCCTTTTTATATGGTGGGACTATGGCACTTCCAGTTCAGGATTCAGGGACTCTGCTGTGTGAATAGCAGGCGCTGAAGACCGGGTGGAGAATTTTTGACCAGAGCCGGCAACCTATCTTGCTGCAGCCTTGAGAAAAGCACAGAGGTAAAGAAATGTCTTGTTTAAGAATGCAGTGCTGACGTAGGTGAAGAACAGCTAGATAGAGAAAATAAAACAAGACAGCAAATATGGCTACTGTTAAAATAATATAATAAAGCTAAATAAAATATATCTAGGTTAAAGTGCACAGCAGAAGGCTTAGTTTACTAAAATAATATGTATAAAATTATAGCTAAAATGGCTACACAACACCTTCCCCTTGCCGGTTCAAAGGTGGTTCAAACCCTACTCTAACATATGTATAAGCCACTAAAATGCATCTTAAGCCTAATGTCAACAATGACAAGTCAAATACACTTGAGCATGTATTAAAAGGACAATTAAAAATTTTAAGGGTGGCATCTAAAAGGCCGAATTACAAAAGTCAGAGTCATTTTTAAAGTCGCCAATCGAATCTGGGATAATTAAAGATAGCAAATCTTCCACTTCGGCAGGTGGTAAAGTAGGACGTTCATCACCAAGGAAAACCAAGGAGCATTCGTATTCCAAAGCCTGAGCTCCAGCCAGCTAAATATCCGTCCCATGAGTTCACCAAAGTGTCTTGGAAAGTTAGTACTTAAAAGAGACTGTAACTCTGCGGATGACCTTGCAACCTGAAGCACATATGTCTCGCGTGCAGATGTAAGTGCCATATGTTTTAGAAACAGTAAAGCCTTGAGTCTGCTCAACTGGTCAAAATTCACGTTTGAAGTAGCGATATGGGGCCAAATCTCAGCTACTTCACTCTATCGTGTAGGAGGAAAAAGTACATTACTGCAGCATGTAACAATTTTGGAGACCAAAACAACATAAAGTATTCTGGCTCGCATCCCACAACAGCTCTCACTATTAAGGAGCACATAGTTGCCACTCGAGAGCACCTGGAACGCAGATCTAATCAAGGGCACTGGGACTCCCTTCATGTAACAAACCAAGTTCGCTGCTGAAGCGTTGCACACCCCATGCAAGGACAGCTGTTTACAAACCATCAAATGACTGACAGAAGTCTTGCATTCACTACCGCTAACAAAGACCTCTTTCATTCCACTGAGACATTTAAACGAGAAGGGTAGCTCCCACACCTTGTGTATGTAACTATCTCCTAACCTTTCATATCTACACACTGGAATGTGTTTTAAGGAAGATGTGAATTGAAGTGTTGAAATAGGCAGATTGATGACCCCATGTATTAACCCCTCAGCGGATGGTATTTCAGCTACAGTAAAAGGCAACTTTTCTCATTTCTCAATTTTTAATATGACTTAAGTTGCTTTTCTTTTAGCCATTAGTTGTTGTTGTTGCGTTAAATACATGTAGAAAATATTTCCCTCGCACTAATGTGTTGCCAGGGAACGCAATTTGCTTTCAGTGTTTGCAGTGTCCAACCTAAACCGCATAATTGATCTTAGTTGACTCTGTCCATGGTATAAAGAGGACATGTCGCTCAGTACTGTGTCTATTGCAGAGGAAACATTGTTGTTTAAGGTGTATATTCAATCGGACAGGGTATTAATCTCATTATCTACAACAGCTAATGCCTTCTGTAAATTTTCCTGATCTATTTGCCTTAACCGGGCAGCATCTTCTTGTTGAGAAAGCGTCCAAATTTAATTATAGACTGCATATAAGAAGCACTTCCTGCATTGTTTTCTGGGGCCTAGCAGGAAATCCTGTAAGTCAGTATTATTAGACAGGAGACTGAGGTGTTCTTTAAAAGCATCTAGTGAGGAACTCTTCAACCATTGCTGGCATAGTTTCCCTACACTGTATGTCGTCACTATACCTGTGTGTTCAGATGACACATAGCAAGGGTCAGGCCTACTTATTCTAAAACTCCCTGTGGAGTTTACAAAACATTATTTATGACACCCATTGGCCATAATAACCCCCCACCAGGACATGAAAGTGAAGCATTAAATGTGCCATTTTGGACCCATTCATCGAGCTGATCTCCAGTTGGATTTATATACTTTTGCCATTTGTAAAATTTTGCAGGGGTAGGAATACTGGGCACGTTCAAATCGTTAATTTTTGCTAAGCCCAAAGAACTTGTCTGTTGTACAGTTTCATTTAAAAATATAATTTAAACAGGTATCAGGCATGCTCTAAACAAAGCTTCCCTTCCCCTTATTTGCCACATTTTGTTCCCCACACACTATTTAAGTCAATCGACTTCAACCAATATTCATAGTATTTTATGGCCAAACTGTAAACAAAGGAATTTGAATACATGAATTTTGTATCTGTCAATAATATATGTGCATTTTCCAAAGAATGGCAATTTAAAATAACATGGCTCAGCATTTTTAACATTGCGCAAAGAAAAATATGTGAATTTTCCAGAATATATTTTTGAACTTCCTTGTGGAGGAGTTGGACAATGTCCCATTGTGTGTAATTAAAAATAGTTTTTGAGGTGCTTGCTCTGTAAATGAAATGGTGTCCATAATAATAATAGCAGAACATTTCACCATCATTTTCTTTGGATTGATAAACATCCTCACTTTCAAATACAGTAAAATACTGCAACTCAGTCATCATAGAACAACTGTTTTTACATCCCAGTTATCAGAAACAACTCCAGGTATTATTATATCATTCATAGAAAGTGTAAACACAATGGTATTTGAATGACCTCCGTCGGACCGTGTAAATCAAATGTGACTTTATTCCACACAATCCAATCAGGAACTGGTATAGCAGAAATGCTCACGAAAGACAAGTCTCTGTGGACTTTGTGCAAAGAAAAATTGGGTCTCAGGACCTCTTCCACTAGTTCAACTGTTGATCGTTCAGGAAGATAATGACCATGTATTAGTAGAAAGAAAGTAATAACAAAGCCAATCCAAAGGAGGAAAGTTAATACAGTCAAAAAAGCCACAGATAGTTCCATGAGAGAACAAAATAATTTGTTTTGAGACAAATTATCAGCTTACGTGTTCTTGACAATTGAGATGGGTAAGAGACAGATGAGTCAGAAAAGGTGTCATTGATGTCGGCAAAGTATCCACAGGCAGTTCATGCAAAAACTGGAGCCATATTTTGAAAAGGAGAACCATCAGTGGTGTCCCATGGTGATTCATAATAGACAATGCCATCCGTCTGTGTAGAATTTGAGGAGGATCGGTCAACATTTTCTGTGTTGCTTGTTGTAAAAGATGCTAGTGGAACTAAGGAAAGATCATTTTCCACCCTCCCCAAGCTCGGAGAGGTGTTTGCTGTTTAAAACTTGTGGAGGGACATCTTGACCAGTAGATAGGGGGATTCAGGTACTACTGGTTGTTCCTCTTGGTATGCTGTGCAGGATTTCCACATGGTGTAACATGACATTTTTGATAGAGACAAAACGGTTTCCTTTAGAACTAGGCTGCAGTGGTAAAATAACAGTTCTGGTACCGTGTATTCCCAGGACTGGAACCGGTGCATGATAGGAAGGACCAAACTCCTTTTTTACAGCAACTTGTTCATGTACTAGATCCTCAACCTTTGGAATCCAGCCGGTAGATTTTATTGGTACATCCTTATTTCCTAAGGAGGCAGCACTGGCAGAAGTGTTGTTGTCATGGAACTGTTGTATTTCCTGCAAGACAGTGACACAATCATTTATGTCAAAAGGTGTTTCTACCATCTCTACGCCAGGACCATCAAGATCTGGAACATACATTCGAGTTCCAAACAGGCACTCGTATGAAGTATGACCCTCCCCAGGACCTTCTAGGCAGATTATTAAGTGCTCTCTTGACTCTATACAGGTGATTAAGCCAACTACAACCCGTACCTAGTACTCTGGATGTTAAGGATTGTTTTAAATCTCAGTTTTGTCACTAGACAACACTATTTCCATTGGGATGAAAAGGAGACAAGTAATGGAGTTGGACCCCTAATGAAGCCATGGCGTCCCTGAATGCTCTTGAGGCAAAAGCAGGGCCCTGGTATGAGTGGAAAGTCACACCTGGATATGTGCCGATAAAGACTTGCAAATCTTTAATAACAGTCCGAGCGTCAGCCGAGCATTGTGGCCACATCCATAGAAATCTGGAGCAGGAGTCAACAGCAACTAAAATATATTTGTATGCACTTTCAGGTGTCAAAGGACTTCAATGATCCAAGTACACACATTGTAATGGTTTGTTTGAAATTAGGAGGGGTGTCTGCGGTGGGCGTTTGAGGGTGGCCGCTTTAATTTGTTGGTATATATCACAACAAAGGACATACTCCTTGGTCTGTTTGTAGAGACCTGGCCACCAATAATGAGCCTGCAATAAAGATATTGTAGCACCACACCAGCATGGGCAGAAGCAACTCCCTCATGCACTGCTTTAATCAAATCTGGTCTTCGATCTTTGTTGGGAATCTTGCAATTACCCACAACTGGTTTTATAGCTATGGCAGAAAACAGGTCTGCCATCCGGTAGGATTATTTAGCAGGAAATGCTTTTGGCAAGGGCATGCCTTCAGCCGTGGCTGTCATGGCAGCCCATATGTCATTGTCCAGTTTCATCCTAGAACGGGTTACTGCAGCAACAGAAGCCGTAGCACCTGCTGATTTGGCTGCTTCATTAGCCAATGTATTTCCAGCAATGTGTATTCCAAAGCACTGGTGTCCAAGTGTATGTACAACATGCACATTTGGTAGCGTTTCTTTCAGCTCCGCCACTTTCCCAACAAAAGTGTGTGTTTGATAGTGTTACTTTTAGAATCTCTAAACCTATTTTGGTGCCAATAATGTAGATATTCATTGAAGGACTAGACACAATAGTACAAATCACACACAGTCAGGGGCATGTTTATACTCTGTTTGCACCGAATTAGCGTCCTTTTAAAAAAATCTAATTCGGTGCAAAACTAACTCCATATTTATACTTTGGTGCTAGACACGTATAGCACCACATTTATGGAGTTAAAGTAATTTTTTGGAAGTGGAAACCTACCTTGCCTTAATGAGATGCAAGGTAGGCGTTCCCTTGCAAAAAATTACTCTATGGCCATAATGCCATATTTATAATCCTGTGTAAAAATGGTGCACGGGAGGGAGGAGGGGTCAAAAAATGGTGCAAAGCTTGCTTTGTCCCATTTTTTAACGCCTGGGTCAGGCAGGCATTAGGGGACCTATGGGTCTATTTCCATGGTGGAACACCATGCAATGAGCCCACAGGTGCCCTTCCCAGGCCCCAGGGACACCCCCACCCACACCAGAGGGACAATGGAGGATGGGGGACCCCCATCCCAGGTAAGTACAGTTAAGGATTTTATTTTATTTTTTAAAGTGCAATTGGGGGGCCTGAAATGCCCCCCTCCCCCCCTCCCACATGGCACTCAGTGCATTGGCCATGCCCAGGTGACCCTGGTCCTTTGTGCTGGCCATTGGGGTGGTGGGCATGACTCCTGTCTTTTCAAAGACAAGAGTCATGTGGTATGGATGGTTTTGCGTCAGAAAATGACTCTAGGCAGGTTAGAGTCATTTGTTTTTATTCTAACCTGCCTAACTTCATTTTTTGGGGCAAAAAACGCTTCTTCCATACTGCCAGCCCAACCCGACTAAAGTAATTTTTTTTGCTGCTAGCCTACTCTTTCCCCCGGCTTGCACCATTCCATAAATATGGTGTTCGGCTGGGGCACAGAAATGGTGCAAGCCGGTGCTAAACTTTTTGGTGCAAAACTGAGTTGGTGCAGTTTTGCACCAAAAAGTATCAATCAGGGCCTCAGTGTTAGCTGATCAGGATCCGTGTGTTCCAGTGCCATTACCAGAGCCTTTAGCTGTGCCAGTTGTGCAATCCTCTAGGGTTTGCATAAAAGTATGTTGTGGATAGAATTTATTACTCTCCGTATAGCCGCTTCCAACTGCACAAGCAGAGGAGTATTGATGCTTTGTGCCTATAGCAGGTTGTGCTGAGCCATCGGTGTACAAGACTTTTTGATATTGATCAATAGGCAATGTATTTGACGGAACTGGGTATTCTAGTTCATAGTGCAAAAATTCTGAGTTTGTAACTTTGGGTCAAAAATATAGTCAACATCAGTGGCTGTCAGAGACGTTGCCCATTGGATCCAACATGGATGTAATGCTTTAGCATTTGGAACGCTGGCTTTGGTAACAGCCATGAGGGCTGGGATTGGAGATACGACAATAATGTGTTTCCCCTGGGCTAGTTGTCTTTCTTTAATGACAGCCATCTGAACAGGAGTGAGAATTGTCTCAGTGGGAGCAAAACGTTGTTCTGCTGTTGAATACAAATGTGATTTGTATGTAATCGGGACTGTCTCACCCTCATTGAATGTTACATAGGTGAAACCAATGGCCCCCCCAATTACTCTGGGGACAAGATGTTTTTTATTGTCTCTTGTGTGTAAGTGTTGTGCTGCAAGCATGTCCTGTTGCAATGCTCTGAGAATGCGTGTGTTCACCTGTCCAAAATTTACTGGAAAAGTCAGGACGTATCAAGTCATATAAGGGTTTGATGCGCGATGCATAATCGGGAATGTAAGTTCTGCCAAAATTTAGAAAACCCAATAGTGATTGGAGTTCTTTAATTGTATTTGGAGGTTGTAACTGTGTGCATTTTTCTAAGAATTGTGTGGCTAGGCTCTTACCTTCACTTGATAATTTGTAGCCCAGAAACAGGACACCAAGAAAGGCTATTTTTGTTTTTTTGAAGTTGAATTTATAGCCGAATTTGGCAAATTCTACAACAATGCTGGCTCCCCGTCTTAGATGTTGCAGTAATTTGTTGTCCATAAGGTAGATATCATCTACATAGGACAATGCTTCAGGGTCAATGTCGTGCAATATTGAAGTTACACAAGCTGCAAACAGTTATGGACTGTTCTTGTACCCCTGTGGATAGCGACAGAATTGTTTTCTGGGAGCCTAGTGCACTGAAACTTGTTAAGTCTCTACTCTGAGGTGCTCTATTTTTGCAGAAGAAGCCAATGGAAATATCCAATGTTGTTTTGTATTTTTTGCATACTATGTTGTTCATAAGTGCTGTGCTATGACAGTTTTGTATAGCATATGTGCGTGTATGACTATTTAATTGTCCGTAGTCTAAGACTATTCTGTATGAATGGTCCAGTTTAGCTACAGGGAATAAAGGATTACTCATTGGTGAAAAACAGGGCTTGATTATGCCCTGGTACTCCAGTTGTGTGAGTATTTCCTTCACAGGTACTTTAGCATCATGTTTTATTGGGTATTGGGGATGAGGTTGAGGTTGATTTTTAATTGGAATTACATGAGATGGGGAATCTTTATCCCACCCTACGTGGTTGTGGTATAATGCCGGTGTCTGCGCCAATGCCCAATCAATGGTGTAGGATTCTGCAAGCTCATCAGGAAAAGGAGACGAGAAAGAAAGTTTGATAATCTCTTCCCCATATAGGCAAGTACGGACAAATTCATGTGGCCAGGCTTTTTCGGCCAGTAAAATATTATAAATGTTAACGACGCAGTCCCAAATGATTGTGTCAATTGTGAGTTCAATGTCTCCTAACTGTATTGTTACTTTGTATACCCTACCAGGCGTGGAGCCACGCATGTCCACAGTTTCAACTTGTAAGAAGTCATTAGTTGCTTTCACCTCCAGATGCTCTTGAAGATTCCACCAAACTACTGTGACCTCTAATGCGCTGTCTTGCAGAGCTAGTGCCCACATCTTGTTCTTCAATAGAGCCCTCTTCTTGAGTGTCATGACGAATCACAACTGCTGCCACTTTTTTCTTTTTAAATTGGGGTTTTTGTTGGGGAAGTTTCTCTTCTTTTTAACAGAAATTTCTGTAGAGCGTTGTGATTCCTGTCTCAGTTTCACATAAGCAGTTCTCTGCTCTGACCGCCCACCTCTCTCACTACATTTTTCCAGTGAGTCCTGAAAGGAACAAAATTGACGTGTATCAGTATATTGATATCTGTCATGCATTTTGATATTATCTCTATTTCTGAGATTATATCTATTCTGTGGGATCTCCTCATGCGAGATTCTCTCCTTTCTTTTTTAGGTGTTTGTTGTTTTTTATTCTAGCGTTTTTTTAGAACCTTCAGGTGCTTGCTTGGTAAAATCGTTATTAGATTTACCCCAGACTATCTCGTCCAATACTAGAATAGGTCTCCGCAATAATCTTTGGCAGCTCACTTTCTTGATCCTGTACAGGAACGTCCTTGAGCCGCATACCCACTGCTACTCCTACTGCTTCCCCTTTAAGGTTATTCAGTATAATGGAAGATACAGTGTCAAAATTGCCCACAAGTTGCATCCCCAAGTCTAAGGCCTAGGCAGCCCCATATTCATCTTGAATTTGTTATAACACTTCTAGAAGATTGGCAAGTGTCAGTGTACTGTGTGCTGTAGTATAGAGCGTGGAAAACACCATGCCCATCCCCCTAGAGACATCTGATCAATCCCCAAGTATTGCAGTTATCTACTGTGGGAACCATCCCAAACGGCAAGCACATAGTTAAAATTCTATGCTTATCCTGAGGTCCCGTATGGGGAAATACTACTTCCAGTTAATTTATTTTTTGAGCTAACTAAAACGGAATCTCTTCCCATTTGGCGGGTACCTTACCCATAATCGAATGTACAGTCACACGATTAATACCTGGTGTTGCTGCATGTGGTTGCACCGGGGCAGCACGTGCTGGGTTTTGTATTTAATGTTTGCATTACAAATTGTACTAATAGTCTGTACATTGCCGTAAGCTCAGCATATAAGCGGCGAACCTCAGCCACCGTTAAGGCTGCTGCATCAGGGTGCGGTGTATATGTGGCCAATAAAGGTCAGGTACAACCATCATTACTAAGAGGACCTAGCCTAACATGAAGGATTGTATGAGGTATGGCGCCATCAAGCCATTTATTATGGCCTTGATAAGATATTTCTAAATATGCATATGCTCTATATTGTGCAGGTATGTTTGCAGGTGTACAGTAGTGAAATGTATTTGTGTTCCTATCAACTGCTGTAAATGTGGTCAAGAATAGAAAATTTCTGTTCTAGGCTGCATGAGCTTCAACAACAAACATAACTGGACTCCCCTGGGCCTTTAGGCCATGAGCCAATAAATGTGCAGTAAGGGGTGGTCGCATGTTGACTGTAATTGCTACCTGCTGCGGGTTCGGCCTAGGTGAATGGTAAATTTAGTTCAGAGATAAGCACACTAAATGGGGATTCCCTTTTAGAGTTCACGCTTTAACAACCTACAGCATTAGTTCGGTACTCCCTACTTAGCGGAGGATATCACGGACGTCTCTGTAAATAGTACTGAGGTGTCGCATAGGATCTTAATGAGATTACTGGATTTGGGTGGCAGAATCACCTGTACTACGGGGGAGTGAGTCTGATCCCGCACCATGTGACACTTGTCGGCCTAATCCAGGTTTAGTCTAGTTAACTAGCAGTGCCTCATCTCTACCCAAGAGCAGGGATGATTAGGGCAACCGGGCGCATGACATAAATGACTCCTCAAGGGAATCGTGGTCACTCAGTTCTCATCCGTTTCTCTCAGTTACATTAGTCTCACTTATGTAAGGACAATCAGAGGCAGAGTAAAGTTCAATAAGGTTTTATTGAAGTAACTGCATCTTAGATAACAAGGCATGTGTGCAATAACTAGGACGATGAAGCACAATAAGATTAAAAGTGTGACAAGGAGAGTAAAACACAAGAACAACGCTACCATATTGTCACTAAGGTTTGTAGAGAAAGTTCCTACCTAGGCTATGTGAGAGCACAGCATGTTAAGCGTTAATTCTGCCCTTCAGGTTCCCCCTGGGAAGACATCATTCCTCATACCTGAGCAAGAGGCCTGTAGTCTACATAAGCAGCTGTAGCAAAGCAATCAGCAAACAGCATACAGTCGTGGTCATCTGGCTAGAATCTCCCTCTAACGTACATTGGTCAAAGTAGTATTTTTATAATAAAACAGTGGATGTTCCACGAAAGGATCCCCATATAAGTGTGTGTATGTTTCTGTGAACATTGGAGACACAGCGTACCACGTTTTCCGGAAACCTATCTTACTGCAGCCTTGAGAAAACCAGAGTGAAAGAAATGTCTTGTTTAAGAATGCAGTGCTGCCCTAGGTGAGGAACAGCTGGATAGAGAAAATAAAAAAATGTGTTTAATGTTAAAATATTATAACTAAGCTAAATAAAATAGATCTAGGTTAAAGTGCACAGCGGAGGGCCTAGTTTACTAAAATAACATGTATAAAACTGTAGCTAAAATAGCTACACAACAGAGGGGTTGCCAATCTCTTCACACATCTATGAAGCTCTCAACACAACAAGTACAATATATAGTGGGCCACTCCTGGGCTAAAACACTGAGCACAGACAGTTGTAAACTTGACACCCTTGACTAAACCTTTACAGTAGGGTGTTGACAATAATACTTTTTCATATTTACTATCAGATAAATATTTTGCTTTGTGTGCAGTGTCAGCAAGATAGGAGGCCAGATATGCTTGTTCTCATTATCCTCCCTGATCAGTATTTCCAGTTTTACTCCATTTAAGAACATACCATTTTCTTTCATTCAGTTGTTTATGTTGCCTAAGCACCACTGATAATTTTGTTTCTGATGTTGTTAGAAATTGGGTTTCTGGTTTGCAGAGATATGCACCCTTTCCAAGCAGGAACCACAATCCTAGTCAGGGTAAGTCAGATACACACTAAAGGTTAACCTGTGCTCTTCCTCTGGTAGCTTGGCACAGAACAGCCTGGCTTTACTTATGAGAGAATGTGTACAGTATTTGTGCAACACTTCAAACAGTAAAACAGTGAAAACACCAAACAAAAAGACACCACACCTGGTTAGAAAAATAGAGCTTAATGCTATGAATAAAATAGGAATAAAATGACAAAATAGCAGAAGTCTAGATATGCCTTTTTAAACATTAAAATACAATATAGTGCTTAAAAGCATTATGCACCAACCGAGGATATCTGGTTGCACTAGACCTGGGAAAATCAAAAAGTTAAGGCTAACCACGATGGAGCACAGGTTGCATACAGGCCAAAGTAAGTCTCGCTGAAGTTCTACCTTCTCAGAATTGAGCCAAGAGTCCCGCTCAGGGGGGAGAACTTCACTGGGTGCAGGGAGGGCATCTCTGGAGGTCTGCGGGCATGAGGAGTCAGACTGGCATCACAGATGGGTGGACTGGAGCCTCGGTTTTCTGAGCAGAAATGCTGCTGTGTGAAAAGATGAGCTTGCAGCTGCTCACGCTGATTCCTTGTGCTAGTAGTGCAGTTCTGATGCATGCATGTCTGTTTGCTGTCGCAAAGATCCCCAAATCTGGATTTCAGGAGCCACAAAACCACTTTTTAGGTCTCAGGACTGGAGGGGTGCCTCTTGGAGGTGAGGAGCTGGTTGAAGATGGACCCGGGAACAATAGTAGGAGTGTTGGAAGTCTTTTGTATCCCTGAGTCTTCATAAAGCAGGAGGCAAGCCAGCAAGCATTTGTAGTCATTTTGGCTCTGGGAAGAAGTGATGCAGAACCAGTCCTTCTCACTCCCAGGCAGGAGGGCAGCAAGCAGTAGGTTAGCTCAGCAAAGCAGAAGGCAAGCAAGGTAGCAGCTCAGCAGAGTGGCTGTCCTTGTAGCAGCACATCAGTCCTTCTTCCTGGCCAAGTATTTGCAGATTCAGAAGTGTATTGAGTTGGTGGTGTCAGAGGTCCAGTACTTATACCCAATTGTGCTTTTGAAGTGGTAGAGACTTCAAAGAAAGGTCTTTGAAGTGCACAGAGTTCGTCCCTTCCTGCCCTGCCTGCAGACTCGCTACGGAGGGGTGTGTAGTTTTTTTCTGTGTGGCTGGACACTGCCCTTTTAGGTGTGTCAGCCCCTCCCTCCCATCTTGCTAGGCTGGCCTATCAGGATGTTGATAAGTCACACCTAAACTCCCTTTGTGTGCAACTGTCTAGAGCGAATGCACAAGCCCAGCTGTCACCCCCGATGTGTAATGGAGACATGCAGCATGATGGCCAGAGAGCAGGATCTGCTGGACCACCTGGGTGTGGTGATTGGTTGCCCTGTTGGTGAGTATCACATTGACACATGTGTACAGTAGAATGCTTCTGAGAGACAGTAGCAGATGTGTTGACGTGCTGCATGCAATGTTTGTGGCCAGGTTGAATGCAAGCAGAAGAAAGAGTTAGTGTCCCAGTACTGAGATGGAGTCCACATGTCTATACATGTTAACAATGCAGGCCTGAGGTTTGTTGAGTCATGTACCACTATCACTTAGGGCCACATGTACAAAGCTATTTTTTATTGTCACAAACGGCCCAGTTTTCTTAATTTGTGTGTTTACATCAGGAAAAAATGTTTATTCCAATGCTCATTCCCAATTTTGCCATTCTGCAATCACATTGCCGAATCACAAAACAGGGTTTGCTAGTGGCATTTAGGAAGGGGTGTTCCCTTCCTATTTGCGATTCGCAGTCCACTGATTGATTGTTTGATGACCGCAAATGCCGTCACAAAACAATTGCAGTTACCACCAGTTTCAAGTTGTTGCTAACCCATTGGACCCCTTCCCCTTTGTGAATGCATGCAAAATAATTGTTTCAGAGCAGGCAGTGGTCCCACTGACCACTGTCTGCTTTAAAAAAATAAAAAGTAAACATAATAATATTTTGTTTTACATGCTTTCTGTTTACCCTTAATGAAATAAGGCTGCATTTAAAAAAATAGCAGCATATAGAAAGGGAAAATTTAGGCCTGACAAGAGAATTAACTTGCCAGGTCGATATGGCTGTTTAAAACTGCACACACAGGCTCTGCAATGGCAGGCCTTAGACATGGTTAAGATGCTACTTAAGTGTGTGGATCAGTGCTGCAGACCCACTAGCAGCATTTAATTTACAGGCCCGAGCACATGTATTGTAATTTACTAGTGACTTAAAAGTAAATTAAATATGTCAATTGGGGTTAAGCCAGTGTTTTTATGATTTAGGGGAGAGAGCTCAATCACTTTAACACTGGTTAGCATTGATAAAGTGCACATGGATCTAAAGACAGCTAAAAGAAGTCAGAAAATGGAGGTAGGCAGGCAAAACATTGGTGGTAGACCTCCCTAAGGCTGTCCGTTCTAACAGATGTCATGTTGACTGTCCTTGGTGCACATTCGGAAAGGAACCTGGTAGTTCACCAATATATATGTAAACTGAAGAAGGTACATATTGAACAATATGGGTGGGAGGGCGTTCACATGTGTGGCTTGTGATTGTCCTTGTTTCCTTTAATTTGTTTTTTGAATGTCCTTTTGATATTTCAGTTCTGCTGCCTCTCCAGGTCTTCTTGGTAGAGTTAATGTGTTTGAGCCTGTCCTCATTTTTACATCTCACCAGTGACAGCACCTATGCACTGTTGCTTGCAAAGATCTATTGTGTCTAAAAAAAAAAATACTTTTTTGTCTCACCAATTATATACCATTAGTTTGCTTTACTGACAATTTTACTTTCTTCCTCTTCATTCATTAGTGTGTGTCAGTTTATGTCGGCTCGACTTTGTCTTTTTCCACTGTTAAGTTGGCGAGTGAGAATTTGCGACCCTCTGACAAGATTTCTCTACCCAGGCGGTCCAGCAGGTCGTAACCGTTCACCTTGAGAAAGCTGCCACTTGAGTAGAAAATGTACTCGAGTGACAGAAGCAAGTAGTGCTCGCTGCACAATGTGGTGCCATTCTTGCTGATTTTACAGCATGGAACAAGCTCCTGGCACTAAAAATCAGGGTGAGCAGCAAGAAATGTCCGAATTCTGCCCGCTTGTGGAACTCCATGGAATGGTGTGGAATTTTCATGTAACTGTGAAACTCTGTGAGTTCCGTCCAGGCCTACTCCTGAGAACTTGAATCACATTCACTTCCATTTATCTCTAATTACCCTGTTACCCTCAAGTCACGCTCAACTCCCTTTACCTCTACCCACCAATGAGACCATGTCACCCTCATCTTCCTTTACCCCTGCTCAACCTTAATTCCTCAAGTCACCCTCACCTTTCTTTACCTCTACCCAGCACTGAGTCCTCAAGTCAGCCTTACCTCCTTTATCTCTGCCCATCCCAAACCCTAAAATCACCCTTACCTCTCTTTACCGCTACCCACCCTATAGCACCGAGTTGCCATCACCAGTCAACCTCGACTCCCTTTACTACTGCCCACCCCTGAACCATGAAATCCCCCTTCCCTTCCTTTACCTCTGTCAACCATTGAACCCTCAAGTGACCCTTACATTTCTTTACCTCTACTCAACACTGAATCCCTCAATTTACCCTGACATTCCATTACCTCTACCTAACCCATAACCTTCAACCCACCCTCACTGTCCTTTACTCCAACCTATGCAATAATCATAAAGTAACTCTCACCTCTATGCACCCTCAAATTATGAAATCAGTCTCACCCCCCTTTAAATCTATTCACCCCTGAACTCTCAAGTCTCCCTTTCTTTGTTGCTATTGATTTGCGTGTTCTCTATTGAACTTATTGTACTTGTTGCTCTGTTTAAGTTAAGATTCTTTCACCAATTCGGTCAGCCTGTATTGTTTCTTTATATGTATCATTTGGTTTTAGGATTAACATTTGTGACTTTAGCATCGTTAATATAGGGAAATAAATTATTTAATTGATAATCAAATGGTGTGGTTATTCATGGCCAAATTCGTCATGGTGTGTTCTTTATCAACTCTTTAATTAAATATGCTATATAGTATTGTGTTTAGTTTTGTTATGCTGAAGTTTGACTTAAGTTATAAAAAGCAGTATAAAAGATTAATCGACCTTAGAGGTGTGTCTGCTTTCTAGTTATCATAACTATAGATAACCAATACGTGCTCCCGCAATGCTTCCCTGTGTGGTAATGACTGTGTGGTAAGGGTGTGAGGCAAAGGCTGTTTCCTCTGAAGCAGGAAACATCCCCACCTCTTCCTTAAATGTGCTCCTGCCTTCACACCAACATTCTGAATTGTTTTAGGGGCACTGTTGGTTAGTTTATGTCCTTCAGAATGTTTGGTAGGCACCTTTGCTTTTCAGTTTGTCCCCTCCCTCCTCCCCGCTTTGTACACACCCTACAATATTAGGTTACACCTGAGGCAGTGCATGTGTTTTCAATACATTTTCTTTACTTACAGGAGGCCTAGAGTTGCCCATTGCTTGCCATTTTTTGGCTGAATTATCACTAATTTCCTTGAAAGTGCTGACTTCACTTCCTCTATATGTGTTTGTCTGAAGCATGACCCAAGTACTGCTTCCCTTGTTAGTGTCTTTCCACTGCTTATAGCTTTCAAAAGTACTTTTTTCCTTTTTATTTGCCCCACCACCCTCCTGCGTTTTTGCTTGTCCAGTGCACCCCCTCCCCGGTTGTTGCTTGCCCCATCCATATCTCCCCTTCATTGCTTGCCTCCTCCTTTGCAGCCAGACAAATCACCTAAAATTCACCAATGGGATTTAAGATGGCACAAAGATGCAGATGGCACTGCACTCCCTGCTCTGAATGGCCATTTTTTCGTTGTCTTCAAGTGGGGCCAACACGCAAAACTTCAGCTTAGATGCAAGGTAATTAATATTTTTTTTGGTGAAGGCAGAGAATAGTCTCGTATTAAGAAAATTGATCACTTTCCCTTGCGGTCAGCACTGGCTGCAACATAGCCCTTTGTTTTTTTTCTAATGTTCAGCAATTCTGCACATGAACATGGCTAAAAGAAACTGACAAAGCAAATTGACATAGGCAAGACCTATTGGCTTTGCCAGTGCTTGTTTGTCCAACTTTCATTATTTTTTATAAAAAGTTGTCATATTGGATAATCCATTTTGTTTTGCTGTTGGTCCTCAGCTGCTAGGCTGTAGCGTGATGGTTCAGTGTGGATTTGATCTCTGTTCAGGATGCCTCTCTGCTAGGAGGTTGTTGGGCCCTCATTCTCTTGCCAGTTTTATGCTGCCAGTTCACCCAGATGTCTTCCTAATTCACCCCTGTGCCTCTTCCGGGCTCCTGCTTCTTGGAAATCTTGAGTGGTGATCCCTGGTGCATTTCTACCTTTTTGGTGGTTTTACCTTGGGACTGGCTGTTGCTGATTTCCTTGTTCTATGGTTTTGGACTTTGCTTGCCTGTTGGTTTAGTCATCCTCGCTGGCTTTCTGTTAGTCTGCTTCTCTTATTGGTCTGTCACTCAGATCTTGGGGGATCCATGGTGCCTCTCTTAGTGAGGGGGCCCCTGGGTATTGGTTTCTGATGATCTCCCTGTGGACTTTTTTAGCCTATATATTTATCTTTTGTGTTCTTCACCACATAGTAGAGGTTGCTGGTTCTAGTAATGTTATGCCTAGCTCTGTGCTCGGCTCACAGCCAGGAGTGGTCTCTACTAGCTTGTTCTTGGAATGCTTTCTCTGCCTAGCCTTCCAAGGTACGTTGGCTGTGGATGCAGCTTGTTCACAGCTTTTTTTTGTTTGGTGTGCTTTAAGTTCTTCTCAGCACTGATTCCTACTATGATGTTGTGCTGTGGCATTTTTTGGCTTCTTGCAGTGACTCAGGGTTTCCTGTGTATGGTTTACAATCAATCCAAGGGTTTACTGCTTTGGTATATCCTCTCTTAGTAAGGACTGGAATGAGAAAGGGTTGGGGAGGTAATGTATTGATTACTTATTGGTAAGCTAAATCATTCTGATAAACCTTTATTGTTCCAGAACATACGTCCTTCCTTCTCTTCCCTTTATCACCATTACATTGTCAGGAGCTTGGGGATGTCAGGAAGTGATGTGTGTGTCTTCCACCCTAAGGATCCCTTGGAGTTCGGGAGACACCTAAAAAGCAAAGTTTGGGGAGGGTAGTGCGAAATTGTTTTTATTTTTTTCAACAAGGTCATTTGGTGTCTGGAAAAGGTAGACACACCCCACTCAGTAAATATTAGAAGGAGGAAGAGTAATCGGAGTAAATGAAGGTTACCGGTAAGTAATCAGCACATTTTAAATGCAGTAATAACCACTCTACTTTCATTCTGTTTTAGTTGACATGCATGTTTTCAAGGAACATGCTCTAAGAAAACCTACTTACCAAACACAGAATTTTCGATGTGTGAGTGGCATAAACTTTACTCCTAGTAAATATGTGCCCTCGATGGAGATTTCTAAGTGTAAGAGGACTACATTTTTTATTTGTTAGACTTTGCTTGCTGAATTTCTTTTCCTATGCCATACGTACTACCTTAGATATAATGGTATTCGGAAAACATTAGTAAAGTATATTTTTTCTTGTTTGATTTTGCCAAGCTGGGAGAAAATTGAAGTACTCTCTACCTATACATGGGGTTTTGAATTCTGTGTTTTTCCTTTATGTCGTTTTCTTTTATTTGAATTTGTATGTATATTTTTTGCTTTTTAAAGCGTTTGGCATTTTATTTTTACAGGTTTTTTCTCTTTATACTTTTGATGAGTTTAACTTTGGGGTAAGTGTTGCGCTATAAAAATGTAAAATAACATAATTCATTTTTACAATACATTGCCACCTTATTCAGGTGTACAATGTCTTCATAGTAATGATTGCTAATGTATAACACTGAAATTGCTCTGGAAAAAGTTGTGATCCAAGACATCAAAATTGGGGGGCCTGAAGTTGCATGGAAGATGAGGCCCCATGCAGGTTGGTGTTGCACATGAGGCCTGGCTGGGGTGTGCATTTGTGACTCTCCTGTAGTGCTCTTATTGCTCCAGAGGGGTTAGTCTTTGGTTGGTTATGCTTTGCTTCGTCAACAGCCCATGACCCCTTCTCTGTACTTATACCAGTTAAGGATCCACACCTGGTAAAAACTGATCCAGTGTTTCTGGACAGGTAACCATGGGCCCAGAAACACTGGACAATTCAGAGTGTAGGGAGGTGGGGTACACAGAATGAGGATATTACTTCTGTCTAGAAGATGAGGATGGAGCAGTGAGCTACTTCCCTATTGGCTACAAACCAGTTGACTAATGCTTAGCCTTTCCCTATAAAAGGATCATAGCAAGAGTAGGCCCAGGCGCTTTAAGTGAAACATTACCAGGACCACGTTGGAAACTGTCAAAGATGCTAATGACCAAGGCCTCCCTAAAAACTATAAATAAGGTGTACATCTCTTTATGCACCCCACAGTGTTTAACACTCACGGGTTCTGAAAGGAACATCCTGAAACTAGGTATATACTTTCCATAAAGTCCTCAAGCAAAACAATAATATATGAAATCTCTACTGCAAAATAAATACTGTATTATAATCTCATATACTATGGCACAAAAGCTGAAAATCAACACAAATGTTTTTGTCATACTTTGCGAGCAGACCAAGGCCCTCATTATGACATTGGCGGTAAAAGCCGCTTACCGCCGTGCAAAAGACCGCCACCACACCGCTGCGGCTGCAGAATTCTGCCACAGCTATTATGACCCACAGTTCGGAATCCGCCAAAATTCAGACACCCACACAAGTCCGCCACACCAAAGGTCTGTGATAAACTGGCAAAAAAAAAACCTCCACTGTCACGCCAACAGAAATACGCCCACACTATCACGACACACAAATCCACGCGGCGGTCTTTCAACCGCGGTATTCCATTGGCGGTACACACGCCGCGCTCAAAATACACACACATATACAAAACACAACCACATTGGACAATTCCAAATACACACACCTGATACACATACACACAAACTCCCACACACTCAATACACTATAAAACACACACACACATCACCCACAAACCCTTACGACCACAAATCACGAACGAAAGCCAGAGAGAGACACCACCATCAACAACACTAGCATCCACAGGCACACAACAACATCACCCACATAACTTCCACGCACATCACACAACACAACACTACATATCAGCACACTTATCAGCCCACACACCACCCCACACATCACCTACACCACCCCATGGCACAGCAAAGACACCCCAGGTTCTTGGAGGAGGAGCTCAGGGTCATGGTGGAGGAAATCGTCCGGGTAGAACCACAGCTTTTGGGATCACAGGTGCAGCAAACCTCCATTGCAAGGAAGATGGAGCTATGGCGAAGAATAGTGGACAGGGTCAACGCAGTGGGACAACACCCAAGAAATTGGGAGGACATCAGGAAGAGGTGGAATGACCTATGGGGGAAGGTGCGTTCCGTGGTCTCCAGACACCACCTGGCGGTTTCAGCGGACTGGCGGCGGACCCCTACCTCCTCCCCCACAACTAACAACATGGGAGGAACAGGTCTTGGCGATTCTGCATCCTGAGGGCCTCGCAGGAGTAGGCGGTGGAATGGACTCTGGTAAGTCAAAGCTTTACTATTACATCCCCACCCTACCTGCATGCCAGCACATACCCCCACCCTCACACTCGCCCCATCACTCCTACTCCTCACAAATGTCCCACTATCACAAACCACCCATCCCAACACAAAGCCCTGCATGCAACACCAAAGCATGGACACCCATCAATAAAGCATGCCCACTGCACATACCCATACACCCCCTAAACCATCATCACAGAAGGTCCCACACAGGAATGCTAGCACTGGGGTACACGGTCACCCACCCATTGCACACCTTGACACACACAGATACAATATTCATGCCTTTATACCCCTGCAGGACCCCTACCCAATGTCACCGGACAGGAGGGTCCACACATGTCCACACCACCAACTGAAGAGGCCCACAGTGATGACAGCACCTCTGTCCAACTGGATCTAGATGACCAACCCAGCCCATCGGGGACATCGGGACAGTCGGTTCTCCACACCCAGTCACAGGCCACTACAGAGCTTCCCCCCTCTGGAAACACTAGCACAGCACCCACCCAGCGGCCCCATACCTCCGTCCCCAGGACACGTCAATCAGCAGTGTGTCCACCACTACAGGGAACCCAGGCTAACCCACCACCCCAACAACAACAGGGACCTGGGGGCAGTGGTAGTGGGCACACGGTCCAGGAGACGGAGGCACAGGAACACAGGGGAACTGGGAGGGCTGCTGTGCGACAGGGGGCGGACAGGCCCAGGGAACCCACTCTCAACGAGGCCCTGTCCTCCATCATGGGAGCCTACCATCACTCCCAGGAGACGATGACAATGGTACTGGCCAAGTTTCAGGAGACCCAACGCCTGCAGGAGGAACAGTATATGGGCTTCAGGGAGGAACTCAGAACCATCAATTCCACCCTTGGCACCATCGTAGGGGTGCTGAAGGAAGTACTCAACACCAGGAGGGACACTGTGGCACTACAAGGGGCCCCTGACACTAGTCTGGACGATGAACTGCCCACCACCTCCGCCGGCGCTAGTGGACAGGAGGCACCGCCACAGGACCACCACACCAGCACCCCCTGCAGAGGGAGAAACACCTTGCAAACGGTCCCTGAGATCCAGGAACAAGACAGAGAACGATGCCAAGACCCCTGCCAAGAAATGAGACCACCCTGATTGTCATCCTACTGCCCCACTTTGTCACCCTGTCCATCCTTAAACTGCCCCAGCTCCACTTCCTATGCCCATTTGGGCAATGCACCTGTGAGACTAATAGACTGGACTCTGCCATGGACATTCCCTCACCATTTTGCTACCCCCTCCAATTTTGAGCACTAAAATAAACACCTTTAAAGCACAAAACAATCTGGAGTCTGTCTGTGATTTAGCAATAACTGTGGCAAAAAAAGCTCTTTCATTTGTAATGTCAACATACCTATGTCACACAGCTCTAGTCCATGAGTAATCAAAGCAGATGTCACACTGTGGGACCCAGGTCTGTGAAATCGTAAGGGAAAGTGATAACTCAGTGACCATACACTGGGTGAAAAAGACAGACAGTAGAGAGGCAGTAGTGTATAAGTACATGTAGTAGGTAGGTTTATATTCTTACCTGTGTTTCACTGGAAATATTGCTGGATCACTGAGTCCCTGTTGTCCATGTCTTCTTCCTCTGCTTCCTCGTCTTCACTGTCCACAGGCTCCACAGCTGCAACGACACCGCCATCTGGACCATCCTCTTGCAGAAAGGGCACCTGTCGTCGCAAAGCCAAGTTCTGAAGCATACAGCAGGCCACGATGATCTGGCACACCTTCTTTGGTGAGTAGAATAGGGATCCACCTGTCATATGGAGGCACCTGAACCTCGCCTTCAGGAGGCCGAAGGTGCGTTCGATCACCCTCCTAGTTCGCCCATGTGCCTCATTGTAGCGTTCCTCTGCCCTTGTCCTGGGATTCCTCACTGGGGTCAGTAGCCATGACAGGTTGGGGTAACCAGAGTCACCTTCAAATGGCGAGGGACAACTGTGAGACACACACTAACCTGGAGGGATATCCCCAGACCCAGACAACCATTCCCACTGACTAGCTTCCAGGTGCTTACCTAATAGCCACACACGGTGCCTCTGGAGTTGACCCATCACATAAGGGATGCTGCTATTCCGCAGGATGTAAGCGTCATGCACTGAGCCAGGGAACATGGCATTCACATGGGAGATATACTGGTCTGCCAAACGTACCATCTGTACATTCATCGAATGATAACTCTTCCGGTTTCTGTACACCTGTTCACTCCTCTGCGGGGGGGACCGAAGCCACATGTGTCCCATCAATGGCACCTATGATGTTGGGGATAAGTCCCAGGGCATAGAAATCACCTTTCACTGTAGGCAAATCCTCCACCTGAGGGAAAACGATGTAGCTCCGCATGTGTTTTAGCAGGGCAGACAACACTCTGGACAACACGTTGGAAAACATAGGCTGGGATATCCCAGATGCTATGGCCACTGTTGTTTGAAATGACCCACTTGCAAGGAAATGGAGCACTGACAGCACCTGCACTTGAGGGGAGATTCCTATGGGATGGCGGAGAGCTGACATCAGGTCTGGCTCCAACTGGGTACACAGTTCCTGGATTGTGGCACGGTCAAGCTTGTATGTGATTATCACATGTCTTTCCTCCATTGTTGACAGGTCCACCGACGGTCGGTACACCGGAGGATGCCGCCATCTCCTCATATGTCCCAGCGGACGGTGCCTATGAAGGACAACAGCGAGCAAAGAGTCAAACAACTCAGAGGTACGTACCCACAACTTACACAGAACACCATTCATACTCAAAAAGTGGCCTGTATGTGTGTTGAGTCTAGGCCTAGGTATGTGTGACGCAGTTGAAAATGAAGCCATTTGGGCACCTGAAATGGCGGCTGCCTGACCTCTAAAGTGGGACAATGAGATGTGAGGTAACTGCGCTGGCGTTGTACACAGTCGCGGTACATCGGAGGAGTTGGAGAAACTCGTAGATGGGGTCCTACCCCAGTACACACAACTCTACGGTCCTCCAGACAAACAGGCAAGTACACTGGGAGCATGATGTATGGGCTATGCCTGTGTGAGGAGGGGTGGATGTAAGAAGGAAGGGGGGGAGAGTGTGGCGTGCATGAAACGACGGTGAGTGCATGTGCCACATGGCAAGGGTAGGGGTGGGGGCCAATCACTTTGACGGTGCAGTTGGTAATAACTTTCTCTTTCCCCTGTACAAATCATGTAGGTCAGCTCTCACAAGAAAAAAGATATTTGGCGCGCCATCGCCAAGGATGTCCGGACCCTGGCGGTCTACCACAGACGGAGCACCCACTGCCGGAAAAGATGGGAGGACATTCGCCGCTGGAGCAAGAAGACTGCGGAGGCTCAGCTGGGGATGGCCTCCCAACGTGGGAGGGGTGCCCGTCACACCGTGACCCCCCTGATGTTCAAGATCCTGGCGGTGGCGTACACAGAGTTGGATGGGCACTTGAGGGCATCACAGCAGCCACAAGGGGGTGAGTACACTCGCATTCTGCTGACTTTGCGTGCAGTGGTGGGGTCTGGGTGGGGGAGGTGGGCTGTGGGTTTCCCTAGGCCAGGGCGAGTTCCGTAGGCAAGGTCCCTCTGTAAGGCAGGCCATGTGGCACCCCACCCCACCTCTGTAGAGTGACAACTACACCTAGTCATGCCCCTGTGTCATCTATGTGTGCAGATGTCGTCCATAGCCTTGTAGGCCATTTCCCAGGAATTGAACAGTGGAGCCCAAGAGCGCGGCGTAGTGCAGGGGGCTTCTGTGTCTGACGTGTCCGCTAACGGTAGCGGTAATGCATGTACTCAACATGTCTTTCTTCTGTCGTCCCCCCCCTTTTTGTGGCCTCCCTGTTCTTGTGTGCATTATCATTACCAGGCGGAGGAGCAGTGGCACCGGAGCAGGAGGGAGCTGCATCCCACATGGCCATGGAGGGCCACACTATTGACTCAGAGTTCACCAGTGGGACGGAGGGCGAGGGGAGCTCCACAGCGGGGACAGGGGCTGAGACCAGTGACACAGACTTGTCCTCTGATGGGAGCTCCCTTGTGGTGGTGGCAACATCTGTGCCCCCCATCTACAGGTACAGCTGCCACCCCCCCTTCCAGCATCGCCCTCCCAGCAGCCCCTCAGCCTTCGCCCCGTGCCCGCTCACCTGGGAGGATGGGCATCACCTTTGCCCCAGGCACCTCGGGCCCTGCCCCAGTCACCCCTGCTGCCCTCAGTGAGGAGGCCATTGACCTCCTCAGGTCCCTCACTGTTGGGAAGTCTACCATTTTGAATGCCATCCAGGGTGTAGAAAGGCAGTTGCAACAAACAAATGCATTCCAGGAGGGCATTCATTCTGGTCAGTCGGCCCTTCAGCAAGCTTTTCAGACTCTGGCCTCAGCACTGATGGCAGCCATTGTCCCTGTGTCTAGCCTCCCCCATCCAACTTCCTCCACCCCGACCCAATCCCCTGTACCTCAGCCTATCCCAAGCACACCTACAGACCAACATACACACATGTCAACACATAAGGGAAGCTCAGACAAACATAAGCACCACACATCCCACAGGCACTCACGCAAGCATCACACACATGCAGACACACCAACACCCACTGCCTCCACTGTGTCCCCCTCCTCCTCGTCTCCCTCCTCCCTCCCTATCTCGTCTACACTCACACCTGCATGCACTACCTCTACAGCCACTACGTCCCTCTCCAGCACATCCACCACCACACCCCGCTCACGTGCAGTCACCACCCCCACTACCATTCACACATCCCCTGTGTCCTCTCCCAGTGTGTCTGTGACACCCCCTCCGTAGATACACAAACGCAGGCACACACACACCCAACAGCCATCCACCTCACGACAGCCTTCAGCGCATGCATGTAGGAGGCTGGCCTGGCTTGTAGTGGGTACCAGAGATACTTACACCTTGTGCCAGGTCCAGTTATCCCTTATTAGTATGGAAGAGGTGTTTCTAGCAGCTTAGGCTGATAGAAGGTAGCTATGGCAAAGCAGCTTAGGCTGAACTAGGAGGCATGTAAAGCTCCTATTATACCACTGGTGTCATATGCACAATATCATAAGAAAACACAATATACAGAAGTACTAAAAGGTACTTTATTTTTATGACAATATGCCAAAAGTATCTCAGTGAGTACCCTCAGTATGAGGATAAGTTATATACACAAGATATATGTACACAAACCAAAATTATGCAGGTAATAGCAAGAAAAGTAATGCAAGCAGTGTAAAGTTACAATAGATTGCAATAGGAGCACATAGGTATAGGGGAAACACAAACCATATACTCCAAAAGTGGAATGCGAACCACGAATGGACCCCAAACCTATGTGATCTTGTAGAGGGTCGCCGGGACTGTAAGAAAACAGTGAGGGTTAGAAAAATAGCCCACCCCAAGACCCTGAAAGGTAGGTGTAAAGTGCACCTAAGACCACAAGAGAGCACAGACGTCGTGATGGGGGATTCTGCAGAAAGAAAAAACACCAGCAATGCAACAACAGTGGATTTCCAGACCTGAGTACCTGTAAGACAAGGGGACCAAGTCCAATAGTCACAACAGTGTCGGGAGTGGGCAGGAGCCCAGGAAATGCCAGCTGAGGGTGCAAGGAAGCTGCCACCTGTTGGAAGAAGCTTGGAGTTATTCAAGAAAGAAGAGGACTAGGAACTTCCCCTTTGGAGGATGGATGTCCCACATCGCGATGAAGCTTGCAGAGGTGCTCCCACACAGAAAGACTGCAAACAAGCCTTGCTAGCTGCAAGGGTTGCGGTAGAGGTTTTTGGGTGCTGCTGTAGCCCAGGAGGGAGCAGGATGTCGCTACTTGGAGGAGGACACAGAGGGGGTGCCCAGCAACTTAGGGAGCCCTCACAGAATCAGGCAGCACCCGCAGAAGTACCTGAACTAGGCACTTGGAAGAAAAGTGAACCGGAGTCCACCCGAAGTCACAAAAGGGAGTCCCACGATGCCGGAGGACAACTCAGAAGGTTGTGCACAGCAGGAAGGAGTGCTGGGGACCCAGGCTTGGGTGTGCACGAAGGAAATCCTGGAAGAGTGCACAGGAGCCGGAGCAGCTGCAAATCACGCGGTAGCCAGTAATACAGTCTAGCATAGGGAGGCAAGGACTTACCTCCACCAAATTTGGACTGAAGAGTCACTGGACTGTGGGAGTCAATTGGACAGAGTTGCTGAGTTCCAGGGACCACGCTCGTCATGCTGAGAGGGGACCCAGAGGACCAGTGATGCAGTCTTTTGGTGCCTGCGGTTGCAGGGGGAAGATTCAGTTGACCCACGGGAGATTTCTTCAGAGCTCCTGTTGCTGAGAGGAGGCAGGCTACCCCCAGAGCATGCACCACCTGGAAACAGTCGAGAAAGCCGACAGGATGAAGCGATACAAGGTTGCTAGTAGTCGTCTTGCTACTTTGTTGCAGTTTTGCAGGCGTCCTGAGCAGTCAGCGGTCGATCCTTTGGCAGAAGGTGAAGAGGGAGATGCAGAGGAACTCTGGTGAGCTCTTGCATTCGTTATCTGGAGAGATCCCCAAAGCAGAGACCCTAAATAGCCAGAAAAGGAGGTTTGGCTACCTAGGAAGGAGGATTGGCTACCAAGAGAGGTAAGAGCCTATCAGAAGGAGCCTCTGACATCACCTGCTGGCACTGGCCACTGAGAGCAGTCCAGTGTGCCACAGGCACCTCTGTTTCCAAGATGGCAGAGGTCTGGGACACACTGAAGGAGCTCTGGGCACCTCCCCTGGGAGGTGCAGGTCAGGGGAGTGGTCACTCCCCTTTCCTTTGTCCAGTTTCGCACCAGAGTAGGGCTGGAGGATCCCTAAACTGGTGTAGACTGGCTTATGCAGAGATGGGCACCATCTGTGCCCATCAAAGCATTTCCAGATGCTGGGGGAGACTACTCCTCCCCAGCCTTCACAACTATTTCCAAAGGGAGAGGGTGTTACACCCTCTCTCAGAGGAAATCCTTAGTTCTGGCTTCCTGGGCCACGGCTGCCTGGACCCCAGGAGGGCAGAAACCTGTCTGAGGGGTTGGCAGTAGCAGCAGCTGCAGTGAAGACCCCGGAAAGGCAGTTTGGCAGTACCCGGGATCTGTGCTAGAGACCCGGGGGATCATGGAATTGTCCCCCCAATGCCAGAATGGCATTGGGGTGACAATTCCATGATCTTAGACATGTTACATGGCCATGTTCGGAGTTACCATTGTGACGCTGTACATAGGTAGTGACCTATGTACAGTGCACACGTGTAATGGTGTCCCCGCACTCACAAAGTCCGGGGAATTTGCCCCGAACGATGTGGTGGCACCTTGACTAGTGCCAGGGTGCCGACACACTAAGTAACTTTGCACCCAACCTTCACCAGGTGAAGGTTAGACATATAGGTGACTTATAAGTTACTTAAGTGCAGTGGTAAATGGCTGTGAAATAACGTGGACGTTATTTCACGCAGGCTGCAGTGGCAGGCCTGTGTAAGAATTGTCAGAGCTCCCTATGGGTGGCAAAATAAATGCTGCAGCCCATAGGGATCTCCTGGAACCCCAATACCCTGGGTACCTCAGTACCATATACTAGGGAATTATATGGGTGTACCAGTATGCCAATGTGAATTGGTAAAATTAGTCACTAGCCTGTTAGTGACAAATTTGGAAAGCAGAGAGAGCATAACCACTGAGGTTCTGATTAGCAGAGCCTTAGTGAGACAGTTAGGCATCACACAGGGAACATATATAGGCCACAAACATATGAGCACTGGGGTCCTGGCTAGCAGGGTCCCAGTGACACATAACAAACATACTGACAACATAGGGTTTTCACTATGAGCACTGGGCCCTGGATAGCAGGATCCCAGTGAGACAGTGAAAACACCCTGACATATACTCACAAACAGGCCAGAAGTGGGGGTAACAAGGCTAGAAGGAGGCTACTTTCTCACAATGCACCTTCACCCAAAGTCAGCAAACGAACACCTCCTACAACCACAACCTCTTCCTCCATTCTCAAACCCCCACCAGCTACCCGTCCCAGTGTGTCAAAAAAACTTTTCCTGTCCAACCTTCACCTCTTTCCCACACCTCCCCCACCCCGTCCGTCTCATAGGTCCCGAACTAGCACCTCAGCCACAACATCTCTGGGACCAGTGGTGCCTGTAGTCACGGGAATCTGGAGTGCACCGGCCACCAGGGCAGCCAGTGTGGCACGGAGCCACAGCACAGACAGTCCCCCACCTGTGAAGCATCAGAAGTTGGCCAGTGCCCGGCAGGAGAGGGGGAAGACTCCAGCCACCAAAGCCGCTCCCAGGAGTCCCGGCGGGGAGTGTGGAGTCAGCTGTGACACCTTCCAAGGTGGGGAAGGGCCACAAGAAATCTGGCAAGTCTGGGAAGAGCAGCACGGCGGAGAAGACCGCCATCATCCCCGCTGCCCAGGAGGCCAGCACAAGCCCAGCTGCCCAGGAGGCCACCGCCAGCACAAGCCCAGCTGCCCAGGAGGCCACCGCCAGCACAAGCCCCACTGGGCCATGAAGGACCACCAGCAAAAGCCCCGCTGGGCCATGAAGGACTGCCAACACAAGCCCAGCTGGGCCATGAAGGACTGCCAGCACAAGCCCCACTGGGCCATGAAGGACCGCCAGCAGCTGAGTCCCTACAATGGAGACCGCCGTCTCAAGCACCGCTGACCAGGGCACCGCCGTCTCACGCACCGCTGTACAGGGCACCGCCGCCTCAAGCACTGCTGAACAGGGCACCGCCGTCTGAACCACCCCTGAACAGGGCACCACCGCCTCAAGCACCGCTGGCCCATGAGCGCCAAGGGCACTGACGCTACTGAGTCCGTCACGGGCAGAATGAAGCACTCTGGGCACAAGGCCCCCTTCAGAACCAGTGGAGAAATCCATCCACTACCTCTGTCCTTAGCAGGATGAAGCACTCTGGGCACCATGCCCTCTCCAGAACCAGTGGAGAGATCCATCAACTACCTCTGTTCTTAGCAGGATGAAGCACTCTGGGCACCAGGCCCCCTCCAGAACCAGTGGAGAGATCCATCCCCTATCTCTGTCCTTAGCAGGATGAAGCACTCTGGGCACCAGGCCCCCTCCAGAACCAGTGGAGAGATCCATCCGCTACCTCTGTCCTTAGCAGGATGAAGCACTCTGGGCACCATGCCCCCTCCAGAACCAGTGGAGAGATCCATCCACTACCTCTGTCCTTAGCAGGATGAAGCACTCTGGGCACCATGCCCCCTCCAGAATCAGTGGAGAGATCCATCCACTACCTCTGTCCTTAGCAGGATGAACCACTCTGGGCACCATGCCCCCTCCAGAACCAGTGGAGAGATCCATCCACTACCTCTGTCCTTAGCAGGATGAAGCACTCTGGGCACAAGGCCCCCTCCAGAACCAGTGGAGACTGTTATCCACTTGAGAGACTGTGGCTTTGCACTCCCCAGGATAAAGTAGTGGGCAAACCACCCAGTGTAGAGACTTGAGAGACTGTGGCTTTGCACTCCCCAGGATAAAGCAGTGGGCAAGCCACCCACTGTATAGACTTGAGAGACTGTGGCTTTGCACTCCCCAGGATGGAACAGTGGGCAAGCCACCCACTGTATAGACTTGAGAGACTGTGGCTTTGCACTCCCCAGGATGAAACAGTGGGCAAGCCACCCACTGAATAGACTTGAGAGACTGTGGCTTTGCACTCCCCAGGATGGAACAGTGGACAAGCCACCCACTGTAGAGACTTGAGAGACTGTGGCTTTGCACTCCCCAGAATGTAACAGTGGGCATGTGGCCCCTTCGTGGATTTGGCATTGTGCACTCAACCGGCTGAAGTGCCCCCCTTTCCCTCCCCCTGAGGTGCCTGTTTAGTTGCTCTCCGATGCCCCTGCAGTGTTCTCTCCGTCACGGTCGGGGATCTGTGGGCCTCGCCCATACTGTGTGGGCCCAGTGTTCCACAGACTTAATTGGAGCACTACCTGGACTACCATGCTTGGTATATATTTTGTAAATGGTGTATATATATAATTTTGCCTACTTGCTTTTAATATATTACAATGGTTACACTCATTTTCTATTGTCTTTGCATTCTTCCGGGGGGGTTGGAGGGTGTAACTGTGATGTATTAATATGCATTAGTGTGTGTGTTGTAGTGGGTGGGGGTGGGGGTGTTGCATGTGTATGTCCCTGTTTTTTCCCTCCCCTCTCCCCTGTGTCGTAGGTGCAGTACTCACCGTGGTCTTCGCCGCCGGCGTTCGTGCTCCTGGTAGAGGAGCAGGAAGTCTATCGCAGGTAGAATTTGGAGTTCCGGGTCCATGGTGTCCTCGTTCCTCATGGGGTGTGTAGAGGTGAGCGTTTTCCCTTCGGAATTCTTGTTTCCACCGTGTTTTTATCCGCGGTGAATCCGCCCCGGAAAAGGTGGCGGATTGGCCTGTCATAATAGTGTGGGCGGTACATTGTCTCCCGCCTGTCTGTTGGCGGTGACCGCCGCGCTGTTTGTTTGTACCGCCGTGGCGGTCGGAGTGTTAAAGTGGCTTTCTTTGTTGGTGGTTTCCGCCACGGTCGTAATTGCTAATTTTTTACCGCCGGCCTGTTGGCGGTCTTACCGCCGCTTTAACACCGTCCGCCAGGGATGTAATGTCCACCAAGGTCTCCTGAGAGATTATTTGGGTGTCTTAGAGTTGTGCCTATGCTACAACTTGTTGGTAGATGGGCTGCACATGAGCACAAATAATATTCACTCCTTTGTATCAAAGATACTTTCCATCAGGTTTTACATAGAGATAATTCATTGTGGAAAAGAATGTGGTACAAGAAAAACAATGCCTATAATGGTCCACAAAACACGTCATTCCACATTTATTTGTACTTGGACATGAATGGCACCTGTGTCCAGATGTATATATTATTTGTGACAAAGTCTATTTGCTTCCACATTTTACACTTGAGGTTCAACACGCAAGTGTGTGCACATGATGTAATGCATTACCAATGTTCAGCACATGACTGAACTCTTCCATGTGATGTAGCAGAATTGTTACTGCTACCTTGGATATCCCAGAAATGATCTATATGTGACAAAGTTTGTATTTTTCTTCGAAACACTAATAGATTAACTGTGAAGTGGTGCACTGAAAGCCTATGTTAATGTGCATTCACTGCAGAATCGCAATTTTCATTAGTGTGATTTAGCCCTAAAATGTTAAGTATAATCATTTGTTTTGATTTCACTTGTTTCTTTGTCATGCTAATTAATAGCTTGTATTGAAACAACAATGAATTATGAAGAAGTCGCGTTTTGGGGGCTATGGCTCGGGTGCCACTTAGACTGGCGACTATTGGGCTCCATGCTGCACTCGAACTGCTGAGATTTTAATTGTGGTTTCTGCTTGCCATTGAGGCAGAAACTGCATCTACCATGCAGCCAAACATCTCCTGAACACACTCATCATTGCCTGATGGCTTTCTGTTGATTTATGCTGACTTTCGAGGGGATGGCATCATTGGAATTTTGTGGCTTCCAATTTATTTTTTACCATGTCAGGCAGCTTCTTTGCAGCGCGCTTCAACTGGCCCTGAAGTACTCTCAATGACTTATCTCCTGTGACTCTCCAGTGATGTCCTGCATTGTTCACCACAAAGTTAGCATTTTCCTGCCATCATTTCCATCTTATTTGCCACATACCTTTCTCATAGTCAATAGTGGCTTATTATTTCAGTCTCTCAGACCTTTTGCTGATATCTACACTTTAGATTTAGAGCCTGAGGAAGACGTTGGGTCTACTTTTTTGGCTATTTTGTCCAAACTTTTAATTATTCTCCTGTAAGTGGCCAATTTACATATTGGCAGAATAAAGAAATTAATATATTCAAGCAAAGGTCAACCTATCATTAGATCAGATCCTGGCCTTTCTTCTACAGTACCCTTAATTGATGATCCGAGTCACTCTCTTGACATGGCTCAGTCTGGTGCTTCTCGCTCAGCAGTTTCAGCTATTACTTCATTGACATAGAACTCTCCCTCCTTTTCTAATAAAAGGTTAAAAAAAGACAGTGTCTCCTACATCTTTAGTTACTTATTAGAGGAAATTCAGGCCTTAAGACCATTTATTGTAGAAACAACCAGTTGTTTCCAAACTCTCAATGATAACCAGTCCAATATGGAGCCGAGAATAACATTGGTAGAGCAACATGTCAGCGACGTTAAGGATGAATCCACTAAAACCGTAGTTCTGGAAAGGGAGTTCCTATTTTCGAAGATGCACACAAAAGACATAGAAAACAGATGTAGACGTAATAGCCTGTGATTGTATGGCCTACTTGAAGGTGTTGAAGCTGAGGACCCTGTTTCTTTCTTCACTTCATTTCTGTTTTAACTACTATATTTACCTTTATCTACCAGCTTAAACATTCAACATGCTCACAGATTGGTTCCTCAATTGTCTTCTTCAACCACTCCAACCAAATCCTATGGAGTGATTATTCTCTTCCTGGAGTTCACAAACCACTTGAAGGTTCTGCATGCAGCTAAATCTAAAAATAAGGTATATGGTATGGTGCACAAATCTTTTTTTCCCAGGACATCTCTATGACAAAGGCTAAGCAATGTAAAGACTTGGGGGGTCATTACGACATTGGCGGGCAGCGGTAACCGCCGTGCGGCCGCCAATGCGGCCGCACTCGCGCGGCCCCCATTACGACATTCCCGCTGGGCCAGCGGGGATGAGGCCGCAACATAGGAGCCGGCTCCTAATGGAGCCGGCGGTGTTGCAGCCGTGCGACGGGTGCAGTTGCACCCGTCGCGCTTTTCACTGTCTGCTATGCAGACAGTGAAAAGCTGGCCGGGGCCCCCAGGGGCCCCAGGACACCCCTTACCGCCAGCCTCTTCCTGGCGGTGCAAACCGCCAGAAACAGGCTGGCGGTAGGGGTGTCATAATCCCCAGGGCAGCGCCGGCCCCGGCGGTGCGACCGCGGCGCTACTGCTGCGGTCGTAATAAGGGCCTCCGTACCGCCAGCCTGTTGGCGGTACGGACGCTACATTACCCCTGGCGGTCTCCGACCGCCAGGGTCGTAATGACCCCCTTGATCTTCTTCCTGCTTTAGAAACTTTAGGTGTTCACTTATTTCACGTGTGAACATTAAAAGTTACATTTCAGAACAATACTGTTTCCTTTGAAGATCCAGCTAAGCTTAGAAAATTCATGAACTCTCTCTCAAGAGTTTCAATGGACACCAATGGTCCCTCCTCCTTACGTTTAATTTTGTGCATTGTTTTATTGTGTTATTCATTTTTATTGACTTTTCCACAGGTTGTTGCTGGTGTTTGTTTATTTTTTGTTCAATTTCCCTCTTCTTTCTTTCTCCTGCAGATAATCAATCGCCCTTATTTGCCTGTTTCCTACTCATTCTATATAGCGTTTTGGTGTGGTGTGATGTCCTTTGTTGTTTGTGCTATCTTCATCAGTGTGTATCTACCCCAATATCCTTCTTGTCCTTGCATAAAGTATGTTTCCTCAGTAGTCACTTTCTCACATGTACTGTCCTGTTTTGCTCTATATATTCCTTTTTCCTTTTCTCCCTAGCTTCCTTACCATGTCCGTTTCTTCCCTTTTAGTCACTATCTGATATTCCTACTATCTTCCTGCTGTGTTGCCTGACTCTCGGATTTCTGGAGAGTGCAGGCTGGGTCTATTTTGGGCCACCTACACAGAGTTATCCTAATTACGAGTACACTCAACGCCTACAGTCCATACTGTTTTGGAAGATTACCTCTTTCCCTACACTGCAAGGGACGGCTCTATTTTCTGCTGGATTACTAATTTTTGTTTGCCTTGAAAAAATCAGTGTGGACGAAACACGTGTTGGCTGTTTCTGAACTCTGATATGCCTTTTCTAACATGTGGACATGATTATCATTGAGCAATTATTGGATTTTCCCACCACAAAGGATTAAAGCATTTCCTGCAACTTTATTTATCTCAGACTTATTATTTGGAGTGCCCTGGTTGCTCTTTTTTCTTGCATTTTGTACTCTACAGCACATGGCATAGGTGGGTTTCCGCCAATGTTCTGTGCATCCCAAAACCCGTGGTGGTTGGGTTTCCTTACCAGGCTGGCCCCCTTCACAGGACTTTACATATGATTTGTGTACTTTTGAGCTCCTTGTTTCGGATGTGCGACGAATAGCATCAACCACCTTTGTTTAGTAACTTTGACTGTTTGCAAGTAGATTGTGAAATGTTTGCCAAATTGCTAGCTTTGCAGCTACCCAAATTGATAGGTAAGGAACAATCTGGATTTGGCAAAGGTCGACTTGGCTCAGATAACTCTCGATTATATCTAATGTATGAAATAAAGCTTCTTCTCTTTCTTATTCCTTAGTTTCTCTTTCAATAGATGCAGAAAAGGCATTTGAAAAAATTGATTGGACCTTTTTACTTAAATTTCTTAATTGGCATGAACTTAGTCCCAATATTATTTTACTTTTATCTTTACTTTATAAAGCCTCATGGACTCTGTGTTGGTTAATGGATGAGTTTTCCAATATTTTCCACTAAAACAAGGAGGTCGACAAGGGTTTCCTTTATCTCCTCTCTCAGTTGTTTTAGCTCTTGAAAACTTTTTATCTCGATTCACAAAAATAATCATACATCAGGTTTCCAGTATGGACATAAACACTTGAAAATATCTGCCTATGCAGATGACATTCTTCTTTTTCTCTCCAATGCTGATGTTATAATTTCCTCTCTGCTCCGTGAAATATCTGAGTTCTCTTTAGTATCAGGTTACAAAATCAATTCGGATAAAACAGAGGTTTTGCCCATCACCAAATTCTGTATTAAAAATCTTTTGACCCTACCAGCTTTCATTGGAATAATTCTAGGATTAAATATTTAGGTGCCTGGTTTACCAATTCAATTACAGAATCAGTAACAATAAATATGAAAGAAGGAATAAACAGAATTGAGAAACTTCTATCTTCTTGGAATCCATTATTCTTCTCTTGGTGAGGTCATCCTGACTCCATCAAAATGATACTTACAACTACTCTGTTATATATTTTGTCTATCATCCCTGTACATATATCTCTTACATATTTTTTTTTAAAAAAAAGATTATCTCCTCTCCAAATTCATTTGGAGTAATAGAAGACCAGGAATTTCCCTATCACATTTTAAAAGTCCAAGCCAGTAGGTGGTGCTAATGTTCTCGACTTTCAAACTTATCATAAAGGTTTCTGTCTGAGACCAGCCTCTAATTGGCTCCTCACATTATCCCCCCTATTTCTGCCTCTTTGGCTTGATATTGCACACCCCCCGATAGCATCATTCTGTCGTAAAGAAGTCTGTTTTTTCTTTTCAAAGAACATCTCTACCTCCTCACCTTTATTTAAACACACCTATTTACTATTGAAACCATATGATCAGCCTTATACTTTATCTAGGGATTCCTTTCTGCAATCTCCTCTTTGGTTCAATCATCTTATTAATTTAAACAATAAACCTATTTATTGGAAATCTTGTAAACACTATTATTGATTTTCAGTTCACTTTGTTATATTGGTTACTTATTGTTATGTAACTTTATTCTCATAAAAGCTGATTAAATACAAAAAAGAAGTAGGGTTTTAAATGTTTATTGCAAATGTCTAAATGCAGACCTGCATTATTTCTAATCGGGAATATATTAACAAGAATTATTTAGTTTTAATTCTACTATATAACACGCTCTGACAAAGCTTATTAATGATGAATTTACAATTTGAATGTTATAAGTGCTTTGCTTGATATAAATGAATATGCCCTTTTAATTCATTTTACTTTGCCTGAGTGAGGTATGCAAGGCCCTGTTTTCTGACTGTGTAGAAACATGTTTAGTAATTCTTGCTAATGTCATGTTTCTTTCAGACTTTGTTCCCATGAAATGCTAATTTGGAAAAAGATGTCCTATTGTTTTACACATAGTGAGCCTTTGAAAGTAACCTTGAGCCCAGTACACTGAGGAACTGTGGAAGTGGACTGTATACATTTGTTTCAACTAAGAGCTAAGATGAATGCCATTCACATGATGAACTTTGTAATATGTCCCTATGTTGCAGTTCCATCTCACATGATGGACTTTGAGTAGATAGACATAGCTTCTAATTCATGTTGATTGATAGATGAGTGAATCATCTTGCACTTTGGACTTTAATATACCGTTCCCCAGTTGGACTTTGGTCAGTCTTCCCCACTCCACTCTTCTTTCTGGATCCCCTTGGAAAGACCTCTCTACCCTTACACTTCATTTTCAATCTTTTGCTGAGACTTAGAATTTTTCCCTTGACCTGAGAAGAAGACTTTTGACCGAGCTTCTGAAATGCTGATGTCTTCCCTTTTTTCTGCTTTTTACCAACTTTAGTTAGTCACCTTTTGCTCCAGATGTTAATTTTCAATTTTTTTTCTTCTTTTTATTTTTATATTTCTATATACGTGTCTTTAGCCCAGCACATGCTAATTTGAAACTTGCCAGTTTTTAGGGTTTCCCCTTTGTTTTAATTATAAAGTTGGATGATTTTAAATTGCCTTAATGCTTATGAGAATGGACAGTACTTGTTTTCTACCCATCAGATTATTCTTTTGATGTTTTGTATTGCCATTTTTAAGTGTTTAGTCTTTTTCATGATTGTTTGAATCTTTTTGGTGGCCTTTATCAACCCCTGGTTATTCTGAAGCTTTATAATTTTATTTTGAGAATAAGTTACAGAAATTTGACCCTGAATTTCTAGTAAAACCCTTATTTCAGACTGGAGTTTTCCTTGTGTGGCCAAATGGGTCAAACTGTCAATTTAAATTGCGCGAATTTAAGTTTTTGATTGACTATTTCTCTACCCCTTTATGCTGGCTGAAATGATTTATTGACCTAATTTAAAGCATAACCGAAAAATGCTTTAACAGATCTTGGTAACAGAGTACTGGTTTCTCCTACGAGGAGGGAGAAATAGTTAGGTATAGTGTTAAAGCTCATGATTTTTGTCATGTGAATTGCCCGACCTGAAAATGTTGATATCATAGTTTATTCCGATTGATGAAGCTCCAGCGCTTTTGCTCTGCAAGGGTCTGTGTGAGTATTAATAGGGTCTACTTTTGTGTTGCTTTGGTTAAAGATTGTGGTGAAGTGTGGTGTTGTGAAGTGTTTTGTAGAGTTTTCAAAGTTGTGTGATTTTGGCGCATTCTAATAATAATTTACAGTTGATCCTGGTATAAAGCACAAGTGTAGAAGACACTTGGTCAACTTATTGTCTGCTGTGTAAGGTGCTTATTGTGAGACTTCATCAACAGTGCCAATAGTATTCCTTGTGTGAGTGTGGGTGGTTGGTATTAGTGAATCCTGAGTGCACATGGAGGATCTGTGTCAACTGGAGCGAAATCTGTTGGTCAAGTTTCATTTGTTGTGTAATTGTAAAATCATGGTCAGAAACTGTAGCTCTGTATTGCCCTGAAGTGTTTTGTTATCCTGTCCTTTAGTGAGCAGACAGGTTGCTGTTTTTTTGCTCATAATATTTTGCATTAGGTTTGCATGAAAAGAGTGTGTGTGAGAGAAATTGTATAGGCGAGTTAACTGCTGTTAAGAGTGAGATTTACATCATTGTGTGTTTCGCTGGTATAGGTTGGTTGGTGTGAAGCCGCACTGCTATTGTTGGACTACATCACAGAGTGTGACCCTGCTATTGGTTATTAACCCTTTCGCTGCCAGGCCTTTTCTCCTTCCTGTGCCAAGCCTTTTTTTTGCCTGTTTGAGGTAGTTCGCGAATAGGCCCTCATAAATCTTTGTTCACACAAGTTTTCCAGATTTGTGTCCTTTTTTTCAAACATCCTAGGTATTCTAAAGGTACCGAAAGTTTGTGGGTTACCTTGGAGGAAACCAAGAAATTAGCCAAAATACAGCTAAAATGTTTTTTTCAGAAAAATGTAAAAAATGGCTGTAGAAGAAAGGGTGTGTTTTTTTCCCTATAAATAGTATCAACAAAAGGTTTGTGATGCTAAAATCACCATCTTACCAGCTTTCAGGAACAGGCAGACTTTCCTCAGAAAAGCACATTTTTCAGCACAATTTTGGCATTATACTGGGACATTCCCCATTTTTAGTTGTGCTTTCAGTTTCCTTCCAGTTAGTGACAGAAATGGGTGTGAAACCACAGGTGGATCCTGGACAGCTAAACATTTCTGAAAAGTAGACAAAACCTTAAATTCAGCAAGGGGTTATTTTGGTAGATTTTGGTAGATCCTGCAAGGTGTTCCTACAGAAAATAACATCTGAAAAAAAAAAAAATGAGCTGAAAAAAAACAGCCATTTCTGTCCACATTTTCTTCTGTAACTTTTTCCTGCTATGGTAGATTTTTGAAAGCAATATACCGTTACATCTGCTGGACTTTTCTGGTTGTGAGGATATATAGGTCTTGCAGGTTCATCAAGAACCCTAGGTACTCGGAGCCATTAACTGAGCTGCACCTTGCAATGGGTTTTCATTCAATACGGGGTATACAACAATTCATTTGGTAAAATATAAAGAGTGAAAAATAGGTATCAAGGAAACCCTTTGTATTTCAAAATGGGCACAAGATAAGGTGATGAGAAGCAGTGGTTATTTTCACATGTCTGAATTCGAAGGTCTTCATACTAGCATGTGAATTACAGGGCATTTCTCAAATACACTACTTTCTTACACACTGCCCTACATTTGGAAGGACAAAATGTAGAGAAAGACAGGGGGCAATAAGACTTGTTCTTCTTTTCTGTTTTCCTCGAAGTCTCTTAATAAAAATGGTAGTTCACTTGTGTGGGTGGGCCTAGTGCCCGCGACAGGAAACCCCCCAAAAAAACCATGGACGCATCACATTTTTACATTGAAATCCAACGTGTGTTTTAAAAAGTGCCTAGCTGTGGATTTTGGCCTCTAGCTCAGGCGGCACCAAGTGAAAACTAGCAAACTGGGCATTTCTGAAAACTAGACACGTAGGGGAATCTATTACAGGGTAACTAGTGGCGCTCCCACCAGCTTCTGTTACTTAGAATTCTTTGCAAACCTCAAAATGTGGCAAAAAGTACTTTTTCTTTACATTTTGGTGCTGCAAAGTTCTGGAATCAGAGGGGAGCTACAAACCTCCTTTCACCCAGTATTCCTCCAAGTCTCCAGATAAAAATGGTACCTCACTTGTGTGGGTAGGCCTAGTGCCTGCGACAGGAAATGCCCCAAAACACAACGTGGACACATCACATTTTCCCAAAGAAAACAGACCTGTTTTTTTGTAAAGTGCCTAGCTGTGGATTTTGGCCTCTAGCTCAGTCTGCACCTAGGGAAACCTAGACACCTTGGGAAATTCAGAATGGGGTGACTTGTGGGGCACGCACCAGGTTCTGGCACCCAGAATCCTTTGCAAACCTCAAATGTTTATCTAAAAAAAACACTTTTCCGTCCCATTTCAGTGCTCCATAGTTCTGGAATCTGAGGGGAGCCACAAACTTCCTTCCACCCAGCAATCCCCCACATCTCTCAATAAAAAGGGTACCTCACTTGTATGGGTAGGCCAAGTGCCCGCAACAGGAAACCCCCCAAAACGCAAAATGGACACAACAAGTTTTTACATTGAAAACTGATGTGTTTTTTTTAAAGTTCCTAGCTGTGGATTTTTGTCTCTAGCTCAGCCGGCACCTAGGAAAACCTACCCAATCTGTGCATTTTTTAAAACTAGTCATGTAGGGGAACTCAGGATGGGTTAACTTGTGGGGCTCTCACCTGGTTCTGTTACCCAGAATCCTTTGCAAACCTCAAAACTTAGCAAAAATATCACTTTTTCCTCCCATTTCAGTGATGGAAAGTTCTGAAATCTGAGAGGAAACAAACATTTCCTTCCACCAAGCATTCCCCCAAGTCTCCGAATAAAAATGGTACCTCATATGTGTGGGTAGACCTAGTGCCCGCGAAAGGGAAGGGTCCAAAACACAACATGGACTCATCACATTTTTCTCATGAAAACTGACCTTTTTTTTGTGGATTTTGTCTTGTAGCTCATCCAGCACATAGGGAAGCCTAGCAAACATGGGCATTTCTGAAAACTAGACACCTAAGGGAACCCAGGAAGTGGTAACTTGTAGCACTCTCACAAGGTTCTGTTACCCAGAATCCTTTGCAAACCTCATAACCTGGCAAAAAATCCACTTTTTCCTCCAATTTTGGTTTTGGAAAGTTCTGGAATCTGAGGGGAGCCACAAACTTCCTTCTACCCAGCATTCCCCTACTTCTCCCGATGTAAATGGTGCCTCACTTGTGTGGGTAGGCCTAGTGCCTGCCAGGGAAATGCCCCAAAACACTATGTGGACACATCCAAATGATCAAATACAAAACAACCTGTTTTTGCGGGGGGGCCTGTGTTTCTGGTCCTGGGCTCAGCAGCCATCTAGGGAAACTTACCAAACCCAGACATTTCTGAAAACTAGACACCCGAGGGAGTCCAGGGAGGTGTGACTTGCATGGCCTCCCCAGTGTTTTCTTACCCAGAATACTCAGCAAACCTCAAATGTAGCTAAAAAAATCACATTTTCCCCACTTTTCTGTGTGGGATCACCGCACCAGCACAAATGTCTTACCACCCAATGTTACCCTCAGTCTCCCAATAAAGCTGATACATCACTTGTGTAGGTGGGCCACGTGCCTGTGACAGGGAAGAGCCAAAAACCTGTTGAAATTGAGGTGGAACCAAAGTGGGTCCAAAAGGGCAGTTTGGAAAAAAAACATTTTTAGGCTGACAAGTGGGCAGAATTATTATCTGGATGTATGCGACAATGCTGGGTGGTATGAATTTTGTGGATTCCTGCAGATTTTGGAAGGTTCCATCACAAAAATGTGGGGAAAATGCATGATTTCAACCAAAGTTGGAGGTTTGCAGGTCATTGTGGGTAAGAAAATGGTGTGAGGTGCTTGTGAAGCACACCACTTTGGACTCACTTAGATGTTTAGCTTTCCGATGTGTCTAGCTCTCATAGATTTTTGTAGATGGCAGCGTCCCAAAGTCCAAAAAGTGCAGCCCTCACCATTCCAAGAGGGACGATTTTGGGAGATAGCCAAGCTCTCATGGCCCAAATACAAAATCAAAACCCAAAATAATCAAATGCCCTCTTGCTTGCCATTAGCATAGGATCTTTTAGTGTGTGGGGGAAGAACTGAAAGACAGCTACCCCCTTCAGTTGGAGTGGGGGCATAACCATGTCCATACTGGTTGGTAGCCACCACCCCACAATTATTTTTAATTCCCTGGCATCTAGTCGGCTTTCTCCCCCCCCCCGGGAAGTGGATATGGGGTAATTGTACCATCTGCCCCCTGGTAGGTAGAACAAATTTAGCCCCATTTATTTGGGGTTCAGGTATGGCCATACCCCAACCCTCTTTTTTCAAAAAAATTCTTCCCTGGTGTCAAGCGTTCTTTCTGCACCCTTGGGGGCAGATGAGCCTTACAAAAACAGGGCGATCTTCCCCCAAGGGGGACAGAAATGGCTATCAGTAATGTGCCCCCATTGGGAGTGACTCTTGCCCAAGGGGCTGCCCCGCCCCAAAAAAAACACACACACAAGCACACACACCAATCCCTGGTGCCTAAGTGGTTTCTGGCCGCCTGGGGGGCAGATGGGCCTAAGAGAAATAGGCTGATCTGCCCAAATGGCTAAAATAATTTGCCCCCATGGGGAACAGCCCTTACGTAAAATAGTAAAGAAAAAAATCCCAGGTGTCTAGTGGTTTATGCCCCCCCCCTTTGAGGGCAGATTGGCCTAATAAAAGTAGGCTGATCTGCCCCCAAAGTGGGCAGAAATGGCCTAAAAGAAAACTGCCCCCCCAGGGGAGCGACCCTTGTCTTAGGGGTCGCTCCCCTTACGTGAAATTGGTGTTAAAAAAATACTGGTGTCTAGTCGTATCTGCCACCCTTGGGGGCAGTTTGGCCAAATAAAAATAGACCGATCTGCCCACAAGGGGGGCAGAAATGGCCTAAAATAAATTTGCCCCTCAGGGGAGCGACCCCTGCCTAAGGGGTCGCTCCCCACCTGTAAATATATATATATGTATAATATATATATATATATATATATATATATATATATATATATATATATATATATATATATATATATATATATATCCCTGGTACCTAGTGGCTTCTGCCCCCCCCCTTGGGGGCAGAACGGCCTAATTAAAATAGGCCCATCTGCCACCAAGGAAGGCAGAAAAGGCCTTTAAGGAATGACCCCCCAGGGGAACGACCTTTGCCTGAGGGGTAGCTCCCTTGCATGAAATTGGCACAAAAAAAATCCTTGGTGTCTAGTTGTTTCTTCCCCCCTCGGGGGCAGATTGGGCTAATAAAAGAAATGGCCAAAAATAAATTTGCCCCCCAGGGGAGTGACACTATATATATATATATATATATCCCTGGTGCCTAATTAAAATAGGCTGATCTGCCCCCAAGTGCAGGACGAGCTGGTCTCGCCCTTTGCACAGACCAGCTCGTCCACGGTGCCGAAGGAGTTAACATTGAAGATAGAATTGTTGGTACACAATTACTTACTGATTGCGAGCAAAAATGTTATTGTGATTTATTGAATTTGATTGAAAATTAAGTTCTTTAAAGCATTGAAAAGTCAGATGAAAGGAGATGTGTTTATTCCAGTTGGAAAGGGAATAGAGACCCCACCCAAACGTACTCCAGGTCATTATGTTATGTCCTAAAAAGGTCTTCGCACATGTTTGTGGCTTGAACAATGGCAGAGTTACAGAGAAAGAATGTACATTTAATTTAAAAATCACTGTAAACCTGAGGCGAGTACTTTATGTAATGAAACTGCCTCCAAGACCTTTGAGGCGCTTAATACATGAGAACATATGACTCACTAGAAACAGTAAGATAAGTATGACAGTAGAATGAAGAAAGCAAAAAGACACATGCAAAAGCAAGATGTGATAGCAAAAGCTTGGTGAGCAGATATCATTAAGGGAGTCAGATTGTTTCCAGCCTTTTGTAATGAAGAAGGAGAAAGCACTAAACCAAATAGTAAGAAAAAGGCCTGAAAAGGAAGAACAGACAACAGATACGGAAAGAAAGCTGAAATTTATCATTTGTAAAGCGCACTACTCACCCATGAGGGTCTCAAGGTGCTGATGGGGGGGCTGTTATTGATCGAACAGCCAGGTCCTGAGGTGTCTCCTGAAGGTAAGTAGGTCCTGTGTCTGTCGTAGGTGGTTGGGAAGAGTGTTCCACATCTTGTCTTTGAGGTGGGAGAACGTTCTGCCACTGGCGGTCTAGCTGCGGATGTGTGAGATGGTGGCGAGGGCAAGGTCAGTGGAGCGAAGTGTTGGGTTGAGGTGTAGAAGGAGAGCCGTCTGTTGATGTATTCTGGTCCGGTGTTGTGTAGTGACTTGGGAGCATGGGTGAGGAGTTTGAATGGGATTCTCTTGTTGACAGGGAGCCAGTGCAGGTCTCTCAGGTGGGCTGTGATGTGGCAGTGGCGGGGGATGTCAAGGATGAGCTGTGTGGAGGAATTCTGTATGCGTTGCAGTCTTTTCTGGAGCTTGGCTGTGGTTTCTGCATAGAGGGTGTTGCCATAGTCCAGTTTGCTGCTTACGAGAGCTTAGGTGACCGTCCTTCTGGTTTCAGTGGGGATCCATTTGTAGATCTTCTGAAGCATGCGGAGGGTGTTGAAGCAGGAGGAAGACAGCGTTGACTTGCTGGGTCATTGATAGCGATGAGTCCAGGATGAATCCCAGGTTGTGTGCGTGGTTGGTTGGTGTCGTTGAGGTTCCCAGTATGGCAGGCCATCAGTAGTCATCCCAGGCAGAGGGGTTGGAGCCGAGGATAAGGACCTCAGTTTTGTCAGAATTCAGTTTCAGGCAGCTGTTCTTCATCCATTCAACAATGGCCTTCATTCCTTCGTGGAGGTTGGTTTTGGCGGTAGCCGGGTCCTTGGTGAGGGAGATGATCAGCTGGGTGTCATCGGTGTATGAGACGATGTTGAGGTTGAGAGATCAGGCGATGTTTGCGAGCGGCGCCATGTAGATGTTAAAGAGGGTCGTGCTGAGGGATGATCCCTGGGGTACACCGTAGATGATTTTGGTGGCTGCAGAGCGAAATGGAGGGAGGCGGACTCTCTGAGTTCTGACGGTGAGGAAGGAGGTGATCCAGTCCAGGGCTCTGTCGTGGATCCCTGCTTCTTTAAGGAGTGTGCGTAGGGTGTGGTGGCAGTCAGTGTCGAACGTGGCCGAGAGGTTCAGGAGGATGAGGGCCACGGTTTTGTTGCTGTCAAATATCGTCCTGATATCATCGGTGGCAGCGATGAGGGTGGTTTCGATGCAGTGGTTGCTGCAGAATCCGGATTGGGACAGGTCCAGGGTGTTATTCTCCTCGGTGAAACCGGTCATTTTATAAATGAGCTATTGTTAAATCATCCCCCTCCATACAATTCTGGGCAGATAGGAGTGACAGGTGAAGTAGTGAGAAATGTGAGTTTTTTTGTCCCTACTGAGCCAGTTGAACCGAACCCTAATCAGAGAGTGTTGGAAAGTGGATTATTGGTAAGGTCTGGTAGGTACCTACACTTAACAATAGGCCACAAATCCCTACTAGGTCCAGTCAATGTCTCAATAAATTAATCCTTACTCAACATTGGCAAGTTGTTGAATTTATTGTAACATTTAATTTGGTACCAAACTTGCTATGTTTAGTTAATCTCTATTAAAAATAAAACTTTACTGTTTTAAAATTAAGTCTCCAATGTTAGCTTTGGTAGCTAAACCCACAAGCAATTAGGCTTAGCTTAGGAGACAGGTGTGTAAAGCATTTAATATCAACGAAACAGTAAATAAGTAAAACACAACACAAAATAAAAATCCAATAGTTATAGTATTAGAAAATATTTTTATCTTTGAAATGACCCCAAAATGACAAAAATCCAATGTAGGGAAACAGAGGTATGAATTTTAAAAAATTGAATGAAAAAGAAAATGCTTTCTAGCGCCTAAAAACCAAAAGCACCAAGTCAACTGGGGCAAAATCAAAGGTTGAGGCTGACCGCGATGAAGCCCTGTTCAGATACACTGAGCGGGAGGCCATGGTCAAAGTTTTACCTTTACACTTAGACAATTTTCTGGAGCTTTTTTTCTCGTAGCCGGGCGAAGCTCCTCTTCAGGCCAGGTTGCAATGGGACGATGGTGGCTTTATTCAGTGCAGCTTTCCGGTCAACTCCTAGAAGTCTCGCTGACGGGGAAACACTCCAGAGCTTCAGCTGGACAAACCTGAAATTCAGGCTGGATCATGGTTCGACAATGCCAGCTTGACTCTTGTCGATTCGTTGGTCACTTTATGGAGCTTTTTTTTCAAAGTTCCTCCAAACTTCTGAATCTTCTTCCTGGTATACCTTTTGGGTCCTCAAAGTGTCCACAAACTTGATCAAAGGTTCCAGAAGCTCTGAGTTACTCCTAGGAAGTTGGGACTACAGTTCCCAGAATGTACCTGGTCAGAATCCTTGAATGAGCACTGGACTCTTGTCAGCTGGGCTATTTATGCAGGATGTGATGCAGGGGACTCTGGTCAGCTCCTTTGTACCTATTGCTTACAGGAAGTCCACTTCTGGATTTGCAGAAGCAAGGCAAAGTCCTTTTCTGTTGAAGCCCAAGTGTGCAGCTAGTGTAGTCCTTGTGAGGGCAGTATTCTAGGTGCATGCAGGGCTCCAGCAGGGCAGTCCTTTTTCTCCAGCATCTTCTTCCAGCAGGGAACTGAATTGTGGGGCAGCTCTAAAATATTTATCCTTGCTCCTGGGGGGGAGAAGCAAGGGGTGCTCCTGTCCAATAAAGAGCAGGCCCTCTTGAGTGACCACTTCCTGGGAAGTGTGGCAAAAATCAATCCCAGGTAGCAACATTCTTCAAAAATCTAAAGATGCAGATCCGGCTGAGTCCACTCATTGGTGTTGCTAAGTTCCTCTTTAACACACCCCTTTTGAGCGCCTTTTTTAATCTAATCAGTGGGGCTCTCAGCTGTCTGGGTATGCAAGAAATGTGGGAGGTCCAGTTTCTGTCTTAAATGGCTTTCCAACCTTTGAAGAACAGTTTGGCAACTGTTCCCCCATCCTGCTCTGCCATCTGCTGAAGCAGTTCTGCCCCTCCCCCAAATGCTTCCTTTGTGTCAGCCCATGTCATTACGCACCTCATAAACGTCGCATGACCCATGCTACCACAGGCTGACCAATCAGGAAAGGGCACTACAGGGCTGAATTTTGTAACTTTTAGAAAGAGTTCTAAAACTATTTCCCTGTGCTAGTTCTATTAAATTCAACATTGGCAAGTTGTTGGATTTATTAGATCATTTAATATCGTACCAAAGTTGCTATGTTGAGTTCATCTCTATTAAAAATAAGACTTTACTATTTTAAAATGAAGTCTCCAATGTTAGCCTATGGGGCTCCTTGACTACAATGGGGAAAAAAAATTGGCAATTTTTCCCTCACCAGGGCTTACAAAGCATCTTTTATAAAGTCCCTGTTTATATTTAACTGCACCCAACCCTGGGGGCACTTAGGGAAGACCTTAGGGGTGACATATGTAAAAATGAGGTAGTTCAGAACTTTGGAAGTTCTTTTAATTCCAACATCGAATTTGCATTTAACTTTAACTTAAAAGCAGCCAGCAATGCAGGCCTGCCTTTATAATGACACTGGATACCAGAGCAGTGCACGTTTGGGTGCACTATCTACCTGGGGTCCCCAAACCTACATGGCCCACCACACACTAGGGACTTACAGGTGAGTTGTCAGAGGCAATTATAATTAGGTCTCATTTGCATATTCTATTTTACACAGAGCACTCGCCCTGAGACTAGTTAGTAGTGCCCAGGGCTCAGTCAGAGTCAGTAACCACCAGTATCAGTCCAAAAGTTTGGGTGGTAATCAGGGCAAAAAGGATGACTTTTCCACAAATAGTGCCCAACCCAAATGTGAGTTCAGTAGGACAGACTCCTACTACAAATCAACCAGCTCGGAGCTTTACTATAAATCAGCCAGCATAGAATTTTAACTCGAAGGAACCTGTGCTGAATTTTACCCTGAATCAAACAGGACAAGCTGTAAACACTACTTTGACATGAAAGAGTTTAGGAATGGCTGTTCCACAGAATCAAATCAATGACATGAACCTGGTTGCATTGACAGTTCCAGTGACAATTAGTCCAGTTGTTCTTTTGTATTCTCCAGGCATGACTGGGAATAATCCACACACATTAAATGGCCCGAATGTACAGAATGATTCAAATGTACCAAATGGTTTTGCATCAAACAATGCACAGGGATTTGTAAGCCCGAGTAGCACAGAGACGGCGTGAATGAACTCCCTTCCGAGACCATTTAACCCTATGTGTATTGTAGATACTGCTTCACTGACAAGTGAGACAAAATTTCCTCCTGATGCAAGGTTTTCTCAGAGATCCTCACCATATTTTGTGTCTAGATCAGAAAATCCTTTGCAAATGTACTATAGTATCTGTTGGACCGGGTCCTTTTTGCAGGGTCATCCCCAAACCTTTTGCCTCCTTCCTCCTATTTTTCCTGACCTATTTTTGTTGGCTTTTGAACTCTGAGCACTTTACCACTGCTAACCAGTGCTAAAGTGCATATGCTCTCAGTGTAAATTGTACTGTTAATTGGTTAATCAATGGTTGGCATATTTGATTTACTAGTGAGACCCTAGTAAAGTGCATTAAAGGTGCCCAGGACCTGTAGATCAAATGCTACTAGTGAGCCTGCAGCACTGGTTGTGCCACCTACATAAGTAGCCCTGTAATCATGTCTCAGACCGGCCACTGCAGTGTCTGTGTGTGCAGTTTTAAACTGTAAATTCGACTTGGCAAGTGTCCCCACTTGCCAGGCCTAACCCTTCACTTTTCGTACATATAAGACACCCCTAGGTAGCCCCATGGGCAGGGTGCTGTGTATGTTTAAGGTAGGACATATACTAATGTGTTTTATATGTCCTGACAGTGAAATACTGCCAAATTAAGTTTTCACTGTTGCAAGGCCTATCTCTCTCATAGGTTAACCTGGGGGCTATTTGGGACCCCTGAACTCACAATATAAAAATACATCTTTTAGTAAAGTTGGTTTTGAGATTGTGTGTTTCAAAATGCCACTTTTAGAAAGTGGGCATTTTCTTGCTTGAAACATTTTTTAATCATTTTTGTGACTCTGCCTGTTTGTGGATTCCCTGTCTGGTTTAGTTTGACAGGTGGGCTGATGCACCTTTCTCCAGACAGTGACACAAATGGGGCTGGGGTGTAGCCTGCATATTCTAATGAGCCATCTGTGCTAGGAGGGAGGGAAGGAGTGATCACTTGCACCTGAAAGGGCAGTGCCTGTCCTCACACTATGCAGACTCCAACCCCCTGGTGTGTGTCTGAGGCCTTGCCTGGGCAAGGCAGGATTTCACAATCAAGTGAGAGTTTCCTTTGAAGTAAACCTACTTCAAAGTCCAAAACGGGTATAAGAAGAGGACCGAAAACCACAGACTTTAGACACTTCTTGGGGTAGACACTCTACCTCACAAACACTTCCTGGAGAAGATAACTGGAACCAGAACCTGCATCCTGCCAAGAAGAACTGCCTGGCTGCCCAAAGGACTCACCTGACTGCTTTCTGTGAAGGTCTGCGGCCTTACTGTTGGCCTGCTGCCTTGCTGATCTCTGGCTGTGATGAAGAAGTGCTCTCCAAGGGCTTGGATAGAGCTCGCCTCCTGTTCCCTGCAGTCTCAGGACCAAAAAGACTTCTTTCTAGCAATGGAACTCCTTGTGCGGTAAAAATTCGACGCACAGCTTGCTAAAACCGATGCACAGCCTGCCCTGCGGTGAGAAATTCACTGCATGCCAAACCAGAACGACGCAGCGTGACTTCGCGAGGAGAAGATCGACGCAGAGCCTGCGTTGCGACCGGAACTTCAACGCACGGTCCACCAGATCGACACACAGCTGACCTGGGACGAGGCAGCCTGACTTCCAGAGGGGAAATCGACACAGGTCCTGCCATGCGGGAGAAAATTCCATGCAACGCCCACCGGATCGACGCAGCGCTTGTGACTTCACTCCGCAAGCCCAGGATTCCACGCACAGACCCTGGGGCATCTGAAAACCCCGCAACCCGAAGAGGATCCACAACTGAGCGCTGGAAATTGACGCACAGCCGTCCCTGCGAGGAAACTAAACGACGCATCGCTGTGTGCGGCCCGAGAAATCGATGACCACCCCTTTGTTTCCACGCTTCTCCTCCTCTGCGGCCCTGTGCGGAGATTTTTCACGGAAACCAGGTGATTTGTGCTTGAAAGAGACTGTTTGCTTTAAAAAGATTTAAGACACTTGATATCACTTTTCAGTGATAGCTCTACATTTACTTATCGCATCTTTGATCATTTTGACCTGCAAATATACACATAAATATTATATATTTTTCTAAACACTGTGTGGTGTATTTTTGTAGTGCGCTATGGTGGTATTGTATGATTTATTGCACAAATACTTTACACATTGCCTTCTAAGTTAAGTTCTCAGTGCCAAGCTACCAGAGGGTGGGCACAAGATAATTTGGATTGTGTGTGACTTACCCTGACTAGAATGAGGGTCCTTGCTTGGACATGTCTATTGTGAATACCCCAAATCAAGCAATTTCAGGTTCTTCGAGAAAAGAAGCAATGCTGAATACTCTGATAAGCTTGCAAGATTTTACTGCCCAGCAATTAAATGATAACCTGAATAATTAGAGTCCTGTCGGTGAAACAGTGGGAACGCGCTGCAGTGCAAGAGCAGAATACGTCCCAGAGAGAGATAGACCATTGGTTGTAGCCAGATGGAAGTTAGAATCAAATGAGATGACACTGGGAAATTTAGACACAGCTCAATAAAATATCTACACTGAAGATGACTTGTGGTTTGTGTGCAAAGACATTACAAAACATGCAGGTCAAGCTCATGACAAACAAGCTGAATTAGCCTAGAGTTATGATGTTGATTAGGAGTAATCAAAACCTTGGAAGAGAAATTAGAGATTAGACTTTACTGACAAAGATATATGAGACCTCCTGGAATGAGATTGCAGATTAGAGAATTAATTTGTTTAATTCAGAAATGGGGAGCTTTAGGCCATTGAGAAAGAAGATGGGCAAAGAAAAGAGATCAGAAGAAAGCTAAAACATATTTGCCTCCAGTGGGAGCAAGTCAAGTTGAGGGGAATGTGAAGAGGCTTCCCATGAGAGAAATTCCTGGTAGAGGGTATGTTCATGTACCTTGGAGAAGGAATGATGTTCTGTCCTTCCCAAATGATTACCCAAAATTAAAAGAGAAACCAGTGAAGTGGTACAAGCAGAAAGAGTGGTTTGATCAATTTTTGAAATGCCTATGGGAAGATTTGAATACATTGTTTGACATTGTGGTTCAGAGTGATTTAACACTGAGGCCCTCATTATGACATTGTGACATTGGCAGTAAATCACATTTACTGCCATGCTGACAGCCGCCAACTTACCGCGGCGGCGGCGGATATCCGTTCACCATATTACGGCACACAGTAATCCGTCAGTATTCAGCCACATACACAAATCTGCCAAAGTTCAGTGATAAACTGGCGGTATCAAAACCCACACGTTACATCAACAGAACAGCGCCCACCACATTATGACCCACGAATCACTACGCGGACATTCAATGGTGGTAAACGGTTGGTGGTACATACCGCCGCACTCAAAATGGACACACACAAACAAAACAACACCACATTGGACAATTCAAACAACACACACCTGACACCCATACACACACCACACCAACACCACTATAAAACACACACCCACATTACCCACAACCCTCTACAATTACAAACCCTTGCCAGCAGAGAGTCACCAAGACCACTGACACAACTAGAGCCACACACTACACTATTCAGACCTATTCATCACTCACGCACTCCACATCACACACCCCAACACATTACCTAACCCACCCTCACCAACACACATCACACAACATCCATGGCGCCACAAAGAAACCCCTGTTTCACGGAGGAGGAGCTAAAGGTCGGTGGAGGAAATTGTCAGGGTAGAGCCACAGCTATTTGGAGCACAGGTGCAGCATATATCAATGGCCAGGAAGATGGAGTTATGGCGGAGAATTGTGGACAGGGTCAAAGCTTTGGGACAGCACCCCAGAACAAGGGAAGACATCAGGAAGAGGTGGAACGACCTACGGGGAAGGTACGTTTCATAGCAGCAAGACACCAGCTCGCTATCCAGAGGACTGTCAGTGGACCCCCACCTCCTCCCCCACAACTCACAGCATGGGAGGAGCAAGTCTTGGCAATACTGCATCCTGAGGGCCTGGCTGGAGTCGGAAAAGGACTGGTCTCTGGTAAGTCAACTCTCCACTATTATCACCCCCCTTCCTGCATGCCATCACATACCCTCACCCTCACTCCCATCCTCATCACTCCACTACATCCCACACACCCCACCATCACAACCCACTCAACCCAATGCCAAACCCTGCATGCTGTACCAATGCATGGAGACCCCTCACAGCCCTGCATGGGCACTCATCACTAAAGCATGCGCACCATAGAGAATTAACTATCCCACCATACACTTACACAACTGAAAGTTGGCAGGGCAAATCCAACCATAGAGGGAAGCCCTGGATGTACAATATGTCAGACACAGAAACCATAACACATCATTTACATCCCCACAGCCACCCCTGCCAATCTCACTCTGGTCTTCAGGATCTAGATGACCTACCTGTCCCATCAGGGCCCTCTGGACAGCCGGTTCCCCAAGCCCAGTCACACACCACCACGGAGCCTCCCCATCAGGAAACATCACCACAGCACCCACCAAACGTACCCATACCTCTGCCCCAGGACACATCAATCAGCACTGTGTCTACCTCTACAGGGACCCCAGGGCACACCTCGCACACAAGACAATCAGGGACCTGGGGTCAGTGGCAGTGGGCACACGGTTCAGGGGACAAAGGCACAGGCCAACAGGGACACTGGGAGGACTGCTGTGAGCCAGGGGGAGGACAGGCCCAGGGAACCGACACTCCAGGAGGCACTCGCCGAGATCCTGGGAGCCCATCAACATTCCCAGGACACGATGGGCCAGATCCTGGACAATTTGCAGGAGAACAGGAGGCTGCAGGAGGGACAGTACCAGGGATTTAGGGAGGACTTGTAGGCCATCAACAACACCCTGATCTCCATAGCAGGGTTGCTGGCAGATATGGCCAACATTATGAGGAAGGCAGTCTCACACCAGCGGGCCCCTGCCACTAGCCAGATATTTGAACAGCTTTCCACCTCCGCTGCCACTAGTGGCCTGGAGGCCCCACCACAGGACTCACAGGCCACCAGCACCCCACCCCCTGCAGGAGGAGAACCACTCTGCAAATGTTCCCTGCGATCCAGACAGAAGCCAGAGACACTTGCAAAGACCCCCACCAGGAAATGAGACTCCTGATTGTCACTCTTGTGTCCAGCTCAGTCACCCTGTCCACCTTGAACCGCCATTGCTCCCCTTCCTATGTCCCCTTGAACATTGCACCTGTGCTACAAACAGACTGGAAAAATACCCTGGACTTTCCCCCGTCATCACCCCATTCCATTGCACTTGCCCCTCCATATATGAGCACTTCAATAAACACCCTTTGAAAAAAAAAACTTGGAGTATGTCATGTATATCAAATTCTATTCATTAAGACAGGTACAAACATTGCAAATCAACTATACCAAGAATAAGCATTGATTAATGACCTGTAGCTGGCTGTAGTGATCAGACCAAGATTATATGTCCGGTCACCAACATCTGCAAAGTGAATTGCCAGAGGGAGCAGTAAGTGGGCATAGAAGTGGAAAATATAAGCATGTCATTGCCACACAAATTACAACTAAAGTCATTGAAATGTGAAGTAACACTGTCCTACCTGTGTATAATTGGAAGTATTGTCAGATCACATATGTTCTGTTGTCCTCATCCTCATCCTCTGCCTCCTCATCCTCACTGTGCACCTGGTCTACTGCTGGCACATGGGCATCTCCAGCCTCCTCCTCCTGCGGGAATGGGACATGACATCTGAGGGCCAAGTTATGCAACATGCAGCATGCCACCACTATCTGGCAGACCTTCTTTGGTGAGAAGCACAGGGAACCACCTGTTAGATGGAGACACCGGAACCTGGCCTTCAGGAGGCCAAAGGTCCTTTCAATGATCCTTCTGGTTCGCCCATGTGCCTCATTATATTATGCCCTTGTCCTGGCATTCGTCACAGGGGTCAGCAACCATAATAGGTTTGGGTAACCAGAGTCACCTGCAAATATTGAGGGACAACATTTAGCCACACACTATCCCTTATGGCCCACACCATACCCACCTACCAACATCTATTGGGCGGGAACCAAGACTCACCTATTAGCCACACCCCGTGCCTCTGTAGTTTGTCCACACATTTGGAATGCTGCTATTGCTCAGGACAAAGGCATCATGCACCGACCCAGGATACTTAGCATTGATGTGGGAGATGTACTGGTCGCCCAAGCACACCATCTGAACATTCACAGAGTGGAAACTCTTACAATTCCTGAACACCTGTTCATTCTGCCGGGGGGGCGACAAATGCAATATGTGTTTCATCAAGTGCCCCAATAATGTTGGGGATATGTCCCATTACATAAAACTCGGCTTTCACAGTGGCCAAATCCTCAACCTGGGGGAAAACAATGTAGCTGCACGTGTGTTTTATCAGGACAGACAACACTCTTGTCAGCACGTTTGAGAACATTGGCTGTGACATTCCTGCTGCCAAGCCCACTGTCCCATGGAAAAGAACCAATTGCCAGGAAATGGAGTACAGATAGCACTTGCACAAGAGGGGGGATCCCAGTGGGGTGACAGATAGCAGATATCAGGTCAGGTTCCAATTGGGCACACAGCTCTGTGATTGTGGCCCTGTCAAGTCTATAGGTGAGGATAATGTGCCTGTCCTCCAGTGTAGCCAAGTCCACCACGGGTCCGTACACTGGGGTATGTCTCCATCTCCTATTCATTCGCAGCGGTAGGAATCTAAGGGACAAAATAGTGAGGAGCCTGTCACAAACTGAACAATGGAGCTACAGCAGTAGTTTGCATCCTGTAAGCATGTAAAGGGTCAGTGTGATTTGTCCAATATGTGCTAATATCTCTTGTGACGCAGCATTATTCCAGGGCCTGCCCTCCTCGAAATGGCATCCACCTGTCCTCTGTGGAGTGACAGGTGGAAGTGAGGTACTTCCGCTGACATTGTGCACCATTGCGGGAGGCAGTCGGGAACCGCCGTGCACCTCCTCATTGGTTAACATGGGGCCCTCTGGGGTACAGTGGCCAATGTTGATCTACGCTGGCGGTGACAGTATGCACTGCAGCGGATGTGACAGCCATTTTCTATCTGATTCCTCACTTGCTGCCTGACCTTCCATAGGAGAGGACCTACAATGCATGTGCTGCTGTGACCTGTGTATGGAACCTACCATGGCCGTGTGACCGGGGCACCAGCCTTCACGTCGGAGGAGTTGAAGAGACTGGTGGATGGGGTCCTACCCCAGTACGGACTGCTGTAGGGGCCTCCAGACCAACAGTTGAGTACACTATGGGCACGATGCATGTGGCATGAATGCATGGAGTTGTGTGTGTGAAGGCCTCATGTAATGGGGTGGGGGATGTCCTCTTGGTGGCATACAGGTTGTGTGCTGGGCCATGTGTGCGACAATGGTGATGGGAATGGGTATGGTGGGGCATATGTGTAACAGGCAGGACTGTTTGTCTAATGGTATTTTCCTGTGTGTATTGCCTCTGAAGGTCAGCGCCCATCAAAAGTAGGGTATATGGTGTGCCATCGCCAAGGAGGTGAGGACCCTAGGGTCTATGGCAGGTGGATCACCCACTGTTGCATACGGTGGGAGGACCTGAGACGCTGGGCACGAAAGACGGGGGAGGCCCAGCTGGGGATGGCCTCCCAACGAGGAAGGGGTGCCCATCAACCCCTGACCCCCCGATGGCCCGCATACTGGCAGTGGCCTATCCAGAGCTGAATGGGCACTTGAGGGCATCACAGCAGCCACAAGGGGGTGAGTACAATGCCCATCATTACAACTTACAAATAGTAGGGTGGTATACAGGTGGTGGATGTGTGTCAGTGGGTGCCCCTAGGCCAGGACTGACATTGCAACGTAGGTCCCCTGGTGGCTAGCGTTCTGAAGGGATAATCCTACTACCTAGCTCGTAGGCATCCACTACTGGTCAGGGCTGCGTGGGTCCTAGGTGTGCTCCATTTGGTGGTGCGTGCCCCTCCCCAAGCCTTGGTGGCAAGCTATTTCTCTGGTAGTACAATGCATAGTGCGTAGGGCTGTTCCCTGGGTGTGTGAGTGTGCTGTGTACGCCAACGGTGGTGTTGGTTCAGCCATTGACCCAGTCTATCCTTTGTCTCTTCCCCGCTTTCTTGTTTTGTCATGTTGTCCTTATGTGCATTAGCATCATCTGGCGGAGGAGCAGGGGCACTGGCGAAGGAGGGAGCTGCATCCCACAGGACCCAGGAGGCAGAGTCCACTGACGGTGAGGGCACCAGTGGGATGAAGGGCGAGGGGAGCACCATAGCGGAGACTGAAGGGGACATTTCAGACACAGAAACCTCCTTCAATGGAAGCTCCCTGGTGGTGGCCGACACTTCTGTGACCACCCCAGCTACTGGTACAGCTGCCACCCCCGTACAAGCACCACCCTCCCAGCAGCCCCTCGTGCCCGCTCACCAAGGAAGGTGGGCATCTCCTTCACCCCAGGCACCTCAGGCCCTGCATCAGTTAGCCCTGCTGCCCTGAGTGAGGAGGCTATTGCCCTCCTGAGATCCATCTCTGTAGGGCAGTCAACCATTGTGTATGCCATCCAGGGGCTGGCAGCCCAGATGCAACAATCTAATGCATTCCGGGAAGGCATTTACACTGGATTGGCGGCCCAACAGAGATCGATTCAGGCTCTGGCCTCCTCTCTGATGGCATCCATTGTCCCTGTTTCTACCGTCCCCCTTCCAACTTCCACTGCCCAGTCCCATTCTCTTCAACCCCAACCTATCCCAGGCACACATACAGACGAACATGCACACAAGACAATACCCAAGAGTGTCACAGGCATACACAAGCACCACACTTCATCCCACAGGTACTCCCACAAACACCATCCAGTTGCAGACGCAACAGCATCCACTATTTCCACTGTCTCCCTCTCCTCCCCCTCCACAACCTCCCTCCCAACCACATCCACACTCACACCTGCATGCACTACATCTACATCCACTACCAGCATCACCACACCAAGCAGAACACACACCTCACTGGCAGACACCTCCACAACATCCATGCACATGTCCCCTGCGTCCTCTCCCACTGTGTCTGTCGCCCCCTCCTAAAGGACACAAACGCAAGCACTCAGACACCCAACAGCAATCCACCTCACAACAGCATACAACCCATGTACCTGCACCCAAATCCAGCAGACAGACACCTCCAACAACCACTCCCCATCCTCCACTCCCATTCCTAATCCCTCTTCCCGCCCATATGTCCCTAAAAAACTGTTCCTATCCACCATTGACCTCTTCCCTACCCCTCCCACCCCTGCCCTGCACGTATGCCAGGGTATCACGAACCCAGCCAAGCACCTCAGCCACACAGTCCACAGGCCCAGTCCTAACCGCACCCACTCGTGGTGGAAAGGGATCCAGGCCACATGTACTGAAGGGGAAGGAGCCTGCACCAGCCAGTCTAAATGGGAAGGAGCCTGCCCCAGTAGGCAAGAAGGCGAAGGAGCCTGCAGATGCCACTCAAAATGCAAAGGAGCCTGCACCTGCCACCCGAAAGGCCAAGGAGCATGCACCAGCAGGCAGGAAGGCCAAGGAGCCTGCACCAGCAGGCAGGAAGGCCAAGGAGCCTGGACCAGCAGCTGTGACGGAGCCCCACCACCAACCATGTGCAGGAGCCTCCCCCCACCAGCAGCACCACCACAGTGCATCCATCCGAGGGTGCAGGGGATGTGCAGGGGCCTTCCCCACCAGCAGCACCACCACAGTGCATCCGTCCGAGGGTGCAGGGGATGTGCAGGAGCCTCCCACCACCAGCACCAGCACAGTGCATCTATCCGAGGGTGCAGGGGATGTGCAGGAGCCTCCCACCACCTCCACCAGCACCACAATAGTGCATCTATCTGAGGGTGCAGGGGATGTGCAGGAGCCTCCCCCCACCAGCAGCACCACCACAGTGCATCTGTCCAAAGGTGTAGGGGATGTGCAGGAGCCTCCCCCCACCACCAGACCCACCAAAGTGCATCCATATGAGGGTGCATGGGATGTGCAGGAGCCTCCCCCCACCAGCAGCACCACCACAGTGCAGCTGTCACCGCCTATGGACGCAAAGTAATCCTGCCTTAATGGTCTGCTGTGCAGGCTGCACCCTCCAGAACCAGTGGGAAAGACTCCTACTCGAGAGACTGTAGCCCATCACTCCCCAGGACCAAGAGCACAGGGCATGTTGCACCCTCCAGAACCATTGGTCTTGTTTCATCTCCCGGCTGAGGTGCCCCCCCCACATCCCCCTGAGGTGCCTGCCTATTTACCAACTGATGCCCCTCCAGTGTTCTCTCAGTATTGAAGCAGGTGACAAGTGGGGTCTTGGACTTTGGCCTGTGGCCATGTGGCCCACGCAAATTGAGGACTGAGCAGTGTCCCTTTTTCTGTAAATTTGTATATATCTGTTATATTGCCTAACTTATTATTTCTACTGTGTTGATCTTATTACAAACACTTTGGCGAAATCGTTTTGTCCTTGCATTTTTCAGCCGATTTAGGGGGGTAACTTGTTTTCTTGGGCAGCTGGTTGTGTGTATGGTGTGTGTGTGAGGTTTGTGTTGTGTGTGTGTCACTCCTGTTTTCCTCTCCCCCCTCCCTTGTGTGTTAGGCGACTGTACTCACCGTTGTCGTCTTCTCCGGCGTTGGTGTAGAATATCATCAGAAAAACATGAAGTTCTGGTTCCATGGCAGCGTGTTTCTTCTCTGTCTCTCCAATGGTGAGTCCTTTCACTTCCGCGCAGTGTTTCTGCCAGGCTTTTGAGGTTGTTGCTACCGCCCCGGAAAAGGTGGCAGATAGTCTGGTCATAATATGGTGGGCGGAACTTTGACTTACACCTGGATGTAGGTGGCTACCGCCGTGGTGGCTATTGTTTCTGCCCTGGTAGCCGGTGTGGTACATTGGCTGCCTTTTAGAGATCTTTCTGCCAGGGTCATAATTTGGCAGTAGTTACCGCCAGCCTGTTGGCGGTATTACCACCACTTAATCACCTACCGCCAGGGTCGTAATGAGGGCCTGAGTGTAAGGTTGCTGTGGATTGGCCGGATAGTGAACCTGCAAAAGATCCAAGGATAAATTCTCCATCTGAAGAGGTGATGAGTAAGTATCAGAAAGTGAATGGCTTTTTGAAAAACAAGGTGTCCCCGAAAGATATTGATTGGGTAATAATTGACAGGATGACTCAGGAATCTAAGGAGTAAATATATTGGAATTATGAGAGATTGTTTCAGGTTTTCAAGCATTTCAGCAGTAGACCATAGAGGCTAAAGACATGGGTCATTTTGTATTCAGATTTGTTCAGGGATTAAAGCCAGACATAAATAACATGATCCAGCAGCATTTGATTTGTTGGCAGAACAAACCAATTTATGAAATCATGTGGTATGCAAAATACTGTGGCGATTAATTGGAATTAAAGCAGGAAAAGTTGAAGGAGAAGCTGTTGGTGATAAAATTGAAAGCTGCACAGAATGCTAATCAGAATCAACAATTTGCAGGAAATACTGCGGTATGGTGGTATGCAAGGAATGCAACAACAGGGAAGCAATAATTTCCAGCAGCAAGGTAAAAGGCGTGGTGATCCTGCAGATCGGAAAGGAGTTGTAGATGTGGCAACTTTGAAAAGAACTAAATCATGTCACGGTTGTGGCCAGTTGGGCCATTGGATTGGAGTGCCCACTTAGTGGTGCAAATGAACAGGTATAGAGTAATGAAGTTGTACAAGTGCAAGGTTCAAATGCAGAGAGTTTGGAGACCCACAATGCAAAATGCAAATTTGTCCCAGAGACAGGAGATGTAATTTCCATAAGCACCAATGTCCCAACAACAGACAAATATTTCCTGACAGAATTTAAATCAGGTTACAAAATGTAGATGCAAACCAGTTGACAGCACAGTTTCCTTTACTTGATCTATGACTTTTCAGACATTTTTTCAGTTAAGATGCCCCAAAAGGAGGAGGAATGCATGCTGGGTGCTTCTTTACATATGAATCAATGTGGTCCATATGTTGAGGGTGATGTAAATGGTCACAATGTGTCCTTTTTAGTAGACACAGGCGCCTCTCACTCAACTGTTAGAACAGCAGAAGTACCACTTGCCACTTTCAGGAAAAATAATTACAGTTGTAGGAGTTGCGATTGTCCATCCCAGTAACAGAATCCATCTCCATAAAAATAGGCTCCTTTGAAGATGAGCATCAAATCATGGTATGTGCTTCAAGTCCTGTAAGTCTGCTTGGATGTGACGTACTATGCAACTTGAATTGTTCCATCAGTTGTACGCCACCTGGTATTAAGATCTAGACAAATGATGAAGAAGTTGCATTTAAAATTGTGCTTCAAACCCTGAGTGTCACATTGTACCCAACGTTGATTTGGAATTATTTTTTTCTCGAAGATTTGAAAGATACTGTGTCACCTGGAGTTTGGGACTTTTCAGGAAAAGAGATAGGACTCATTAAAGGAGTTGAGCCTAACAAGATCCCTTTGAAACCAAATGCTGTGTACCTGAGAATTCCACAGTATAACATGATACTTGAAATAATGGTAGGAATTAACCGAATGATCAATTCATTGATAGAACAGGTAATTCTAAGAGAGAAAATAGAAAATCCACATAAGGGGTTGCACTAGCCCAGTGGAAAATAGCATAATCCAGGACCTTAGAAAAGTGAATTAAATTAATGTTCCATGTTGTCCCATGGTACCAAAGCATGCAGTGATTTTATTTCAAATTCAATGTGAAGCAGAATGGTTCATCGTGATTGACTTGTGCCAAGCATTGTTCTCCATATTGTTCCATGAGGAAAACCAGTTTCTCTTTGTGTTTTGATTTGGCAGTCATGTTTTAGCATGGTGCTGAGTCCTACAAGGTCCTTCCATCTTCAACTAGATCTTGAAAAAGAATCCGGAGTCCCTTAAAATGCCCTACTATTCAATCTTGGTCCAGTGGTGTCAAATACTCAGGAAACATGTTGGAGAGATATAATTGCTCTGTTGAACCACTTAGCTGAGAATGGACATAAAGTTTCCCTGACTAAATTTCAGTACTGTAAGAAAGAATTCTTGCACCTAGGTCACCACATTGAGAAAGGTGCAAGGGAGGTGTTGCAAGAAAGAATCTCAGCAGTTCTGAAAACAAATCCCCCAAGGATGCAGAAAGAAGCCAGGATGTTTCTGGCAATGGTTGGCTACTGTTGGCAGTGGATTTCAAACTTTTCCCTTTTGGCCAAACATTTTGAGAGGCTGGAACACAAAGATGTGTCTAATCCAGTACCATTGAATGACAACTGGAAGCATGCCTTCACAAAGGAGAGAGGAATTCACTGTTGTGCCCCTGCTCTGGGAATGCCTGATTACAATAAATATTTTACTTTGTACTGATATGAGAGGGAGGGATGCACTCTTTCAGTTTTGACTCAAATGAGTGGAAATGCAAATAGGCCAGTAGCATATTTTTCTGCCAGCATAGAACAACACAAAATCATTGTTATGGGTCATCCTTTGAAGGTTTTTGTCCCCACTCCATAGAAATCTTGTTAACCTGAACAAACACTCAGCATTTAACAAGTGCACATCCTATACATTATGAGTAGGTCACACTGGCTTCTCAGAATTTTTCACTCAAACGCTGAAATTCTTTGAATTCAGTGAATACTTTGCCAGTTCCTGTAAACGATAAAGATAAAAATGATGATTGTACTGATTAAATTGAGCATGACTTTTCTAGATGTCACTAAAGTATGTAATAAGCCAAGAGTTTTTTCTGTTCAAGTAGCTGAATTAGTTGCTTTTACCTGCATCTACTTGACCAGACCAACGAGCGCTATAAAGCATGCGGTGGCACTTTGCAGTGTGGGACGCACTAGAAACTTTGTCAAGGGACTACATATCCCAGACCACTTTGTGGCCCCAGGAGGCGGCCATTTTCACCTGCATCAACTTGTCCAGACCAACGAGTGCTATAAAGCGCGCGTGGGTCCTTCGCGGCAAGGGACGTACTAGAAACATTGGCAAGGGACTACATATCCCAGAGTGCTTTGTGGCCCCTGGAGGCGGCCATTGTCACCAGCACCTGCATCCACTTGATCAGACCAATGAGCGCTATAAAGCATGTGGGGGCACTTCACGGTGCGGAACATGCTAGAAACTTTGGCAAGGGACTACATATCCCAGACTGTTTTGTGGCACCAGGAGGCGGCCATTTTCAACAGCACCTGCATCCACTTGACCAGACAAACGAGTGCTATAAAGCACATGGGGGCACTTCACGGCGTGGGACGCACCCAGGCAAAGCCCGGGTCAAGGGCGGGCCTGTCCATGCCCGTCGGAGCCCAGAGGAGGCTGGGCCACCCCCTAACACTTATCTCCAAGTAGGCTTCGTTGACCCTCATTTTTTATTATAGTATCCTTCTGCAGGTTGTATCATTAAACTGACTCACTATAGTACACTTATCCACCAATTACAGTCCTTTGATGGGTAAAAGGAAAACAACAGAGATTGGGGCAGGGGTGGTGTTAAGTGGAAAAGACATAAGCATGCAGCTAATAACTGTGTTATGAACAGATTTGACAACCTTCTTGGTGAATGCGAAGAAATTTGAATCTCTTCCCCGGATAATGACCCAAACCAAACTGGGGGTGAGTGCTTTCCAGTCAGGAAGGGGGTGGGTCACAAGAAAATTGCTGACATATTCGTAAAACACGGCCAACAGGTCACAGCCACTACAGAGCAGGGGGAAGGGAGGAATGTCATCACCCACGCGCCCTCATTATCAGCGAATGAGCCACCACCAGATCCTAATGACTCTCTTCAGTGTACCAACTCCTTTAGCCCTTTAATAAATACAGTATCTCACACCCACATGACGACCCTGACCAAGGCATTAGGGTGGGCGAGTAGGTAGACGTAAATGTGTATTTAGCCCAGACAAATGCACAGCACATCTTATGCATACAAGATTTAAAGAGGGAGGTGTCAGAACTCAAGTCTATGGTTAATTCCTTAATTGCAATAGTCAAGCAGCTAATTCCTTCAGACGCCACGACGACCATGCATTATATCCGTAGCCCAACGCCTAATCAATTAGGTACCTCGATGAAGTTGCCCAAATTGCCAGCAACCAGTTCTGCTGGCCAACCTTTAGCTGGTGCTAAGATCAAGAATTCCTATCAGCCGCCCCCACACAAAAGCTTAGGCGCAGGAAAGGCATTTGATGCCTGCTACCAAATCCCCAAATTCACGAGCGACACTGTCCCTAAATGCACAGCACAACCCGCCATTGACCGGTTTCAATCTAAAAGCACTGTTCTTATGGTCTGTGTTCCCAAGCTTCACCCACTGGCACAAAGGGAACGGGGAGATTCTATCAGAAATAAGGCAATTCATTGGATTTGTCATGTAAGAGGCTGTTACTCTGTAATATGTGAGGACATAATTGATGCAGTCAGAAGGCCTGATCCAGGCACACACTTTGACATGCTACAGTTGACATTTAGGGACAGGAGCATGGTGGATAGCCTGGTGGCCCTAGAAGCAAGAACAAGTGCACCAAGGCAATCCTGTATCCAGTTCAAGTACCCTAGGCCACCTGTGCACTATGGGGTTCGCCCCACTCATTGTCCAACAGGCAATCTATCTGCTCTCAGTGAGAAGGATTGACTTGAAGTACCATCCGAAACACATGTTGAACTTCCCTCCGACTTACATAAAATAAATGTTCCTGGTCTGGCTGTAGTTCCCAACATTGTCACCACAAGCACCCACGTTCCTCTTCCTAACAGATTTCACCAGACTGCCCATGACCCATTGCACAACCGTGATAACATTGTACTTTCCCTCCCCCATGAACATCACTTACCAATCCAAGAACAGACAGCTAAGCATGAGAACACCTCACCTAGAGCTAGGCCAGCTCCTCTTCATAGATACCACCACTCAACCCAGGACCTGCCTGGCAATAGCGATAACGACCCCTCCCCCTTCAATCAACTCCACCTGCCAAACCAACCTCTGGTAACTAAACCTTCAAATATCACGTCAGTGGACAGGGCGGTCCTCCAATCACCGGGGTACGACTTGTCTTATGGAATGTGGTAGGTTTGAGATCTATCCTCCCCCTCCCATCCTTTACCTCCTTTATAGAGGAACACGACATATGTCTTCTCCCGGAGACATGGTTGACCGATCCACTGTTTCGAACTGGCTACTCAAATTTTTATATTCCTGCTTTGCCCTGTATCAGGGGCAGGCCTTCAGGGGGTTTAACCATTTGGACTAGAACATCACTAATCTGCTGCATATCACATCTATCTATTGATTCTCCCGACCTGTTAGGTCTTCGCCTATCGTTTGGGACAGACACAGTTGTGATCAGTTTTAACATCTACACTAGAGGCATTGGAGGGATCTGGTCTCCAAAACCCTCTCTTGTGGAGGCATTTTTGCAAAACTGTCCCCGGCATCATAAAATCATTGTGGCAGGTGTCTTCAATGTCACATTTGAACCTCTTGACTGGGATGATCTTGGGTCCACCCACGAGAAGGATCGGGCATGGTCTATCCCTGCCCTGGATATCCCGCCCATTAAAAGGTGGACGCAAGTTGCTGTCCACGTAAAATCATTGACCATGGAATTTGGACTCAGGGCACTTAACAGCAGGACCAAATCAGACGCAAAGGGTTGTCACACATATAACAAAGTCAACCATACTAGTAACATTTATTATTATCTAGTCAACATAAGACTATGGCCCCTAGTCATCGACATGATGGTTATTGAGGGATCTGAAAGCGCTGAAAGCGATCATAACCCTCTTTCAGTCCATATGTCATCTTCGTGGAACCACTTGTCCATGATTAACACCTCAGTAATAGCACCAGTGGGGAATTAGTCTGGTAAATGGCAAACGTCACCTAAAGTGGAATAAGGTTCTGGCCTGACTCATGCTCATCGATGCTGCTAACAATACCTGAGGACCACATTGATGGGTTTAGAGACAGGTCCTGCAATCCCCAATGAGGAAATAAGCTTAACTCACACCTCATGCTTCAAGGGTATTGCGGCCCACTTCTCAGTAGATATAGCTCCTGATAGCAAGAGGCTTAAGGGTAGGCATCGCTGGTTTAACAAAGAGTGTCGGTTCTCAAACAAGCACCTAATCCAAACTATTAAATCTAAGGATGTAAATGCCATTCGCTCAGCTAGAAAGTCTTACAAATCAGTTATCTGCAAAGCCATGCGTGAACAAGATGACAAGTGGTGGGCAGCACTTAGTGATGCTGCACAAGAGAGGAACTGTAGTGCATTCTGGTCCCTGGTAGCGTGCGGCCCAAGAAACGATGAATTGAACATCACAACTATAATTTCTCGAAAGGACTGGGTAGACCATTTTAGTGGGTTGTACTCTCATGACAATACAACTTCCGAACATAAGGACCTTTGCTCAAATATTACTTTAACATCCACCCCTCCAGTGCTGCAACTGTTCTCCCAAGCGGACATAGTATATTCCTTAGGTACTCTAAAGTGTGGTAGGGCACCTGGCTCATATGGTGTTTCAGCAGACCTATTCTTAACCGATTTTGCAATCTGGTCAAGATATATCACCATCATAGCGAATGCAATAGCATCTGGGGTGCCAATCCCTGAGTCCTGGAAGGGGGCCACTGTTGTCCCGATTTTTAAAAAGGGTGACAGAGCCCTCCCTTGTAATTATAGGCCAATTGGCGTAATAGATTGAGTGCAGAAAGTGTTCTGTCACTGCCTTTTGGGCAAGATTGAAGACCGGATGACTGAACACGACATCCTTAGTCCCCTCTAGGCAGGATTTCGTAAAGAAATATCCACCATTGAGCAAGCCCTTAGGTTTTTGCTTTTATACTGGAAAACTGTTTTATTGGCAAAGGGAATCTGAATGTTGCTTTTGGGGATTTGATATCTGCATTCGACCTAGTACCCCATAAAAAGCTTTGAGAAGTCCTTTCCCTAATGGGAATCCCCTAGCACACTCTTGTACTATTAAATCGGCTCCATGAGGGTAATTATGCACGTGTCAGGTGGGATGACAAGAGACAGCTAACTGACAGAATCCAGGTTTCCAGGGGTGTACTGCAAGGGTGTGTCCTTGCCCCCACCCTGTTCTCCTTGTACATTAATTATATCGTCCCCTCTCTACTCAGAGTGGAGGCTGATGCACCACTGTTAGGCACAAAGAAAATTCCGCTCTTTGCAGATGATACACTTCTGATATCTAAGACCCCAAGCAGATTACAGAAACTCCTCATGTGCTTTGAGGAATTTTGTTCCATGTGGGACTTGAAATCAATGCTTCTAAAACAAAACTGATGATGCTCAATCCCCACAGATCCTTCAGAGGGAAGTTTATTCTCAAGGGTACCCCACTTGAAAAGGTGGCCACTTTTAGGGCCAGATGTATTAAAAAGTTTTGCACTCGCAAATGGTGCGAATCGGTAAATTCGGCCGTTTGCGAGTGCAAAACAGTGGTCTGCGATGCATGAAATGCATTTGCAGACCACAAATAAGAAATCGCTAAAATTGCGATTTCTTGCGTTGCGACCTGGAAATTGTGAGTTGCAATTTGCGATTCGCAATTTCCAGGTCGCAAGGCTATGCTGGAAAAAATCGCAAATTGCGATTTTTCCAAAAATGTCATTTTGCACTTGCAAAATACCATGATATGCAACCAAGTCGTAACCTGGTTCAAAGTTTAAAAATGCAGTAAAACTGCATTTTTAAATTTAACATGTAAAGCACACATGCCTTTTTGGCATGTGTGTACCTTAGATGTTGAAAAAAATGATTTTGGGGTGCAGGAGAGGGGGCCTTAGGCCCCCAGCACCCTGGCCTTTTGCTTTTCCGAAATTGCGATTTCTGGTTGAGAAATCGCAATTTTGGAAATGCAAAAAATTCACAGCTATGGGCCAACAGGCCCATAGCTGCGAATGGGGCCGGTATCGCAATTTGCGATTCGGTAATAGCATTTGCGATTTTTAAGAAATCGCTATTACCGATTCGCAAATGTGAAACATGGCCCTTTGCGAGTCGGTAATAGCGATTTCTTGAAAATCGCTATTACCGAATCGCAATGGGCCGTGATGATACATCTGGCCCTTAGTTATCTGGGCATAATGTTAACTGAAAAAATGTCTTGGAAATCACATATTGCAAAGCAAGCACTAAAACTAAAATAAACAACGGGGGTTTTAATAAAGGATGTTAACCTCTTGCATACCAAACCAATACGCCCTGCAATCCAGATATATGAAGCCAAGGCTGTGAGTTCAGCCCTTTACAGGGCTGAACTGTGGGGCTATGCCAAAGCCCAAGAAATAACGATTTCTGAAACTAATTTCCTAAGAAATCTCGTGTCCCTCCTGACAGGTACTCCATTGTTCCCCCTTTTTAAGGACCTAGGCATCAAACGCATTGGCCACAAAGCCTGCCTATGTCCCCTTTTGTACTGACGGCGTCTTTGGATTACTCAAGAGCTTCCCTCCTTTGTGGTAGCCCTACAGGTCATTTTAGAAGCTGACCATTCTCATAGTATACCCTGGCTCCGACACATCAAGGGGTTACTTTATAAGCTTGGGTATAGAGATCTCTGGGATTTTCCAACTACTACCTCCTTTCCTTCAAAAAGCAACCTCAAAAAATTGTATTGGCATATGGTAGACTCTGAAGATCTGAGGGTTGCACTTCACTCTACAGTATCATGTGATTTTGCCAACCTAAAAGGGATGTGCAAATATGAGGCTTTCTGGGACATAATCACGATGCCAAGAGAAATGAAGTTGTACTTCCAGTTCCGCATTGGCACCTTGCCACTAAGATTACTTACCAGTTGCTGGTCACATGAAGAAACAACCATCTGCCCAGCTTGCAAAGCACCCATTGAAATCTTCCCTTGTGTCCTATTTGTCTGCCCTGCATATGCTACCTCTCATAGGAAATGGCTGGCCCCGGCTCGGAGACTGCTGGGAGTTCGCAGGTCCGACACAGCCCTCCAATTTCTCAGATCACACACATGCCCGATGTTAGTGATTGCTGTTGCCTAGTTCATTGGAGCAAGTTTGATTGTCAGAGGAAAACTCTTATCTGTATAATGGTTTTAGCAAGAGTGTATCAATTCACTCTGGAAGTGCATTTAATTTTAATTTTTTTTATCTAAACACATGTACTGTACATATTTGATATAACCTTGTGTATTTATTTCCTGCTGCTATGTGATTTTATGGCTCTTATAGCAGAAATAAAGTTCTCTTGACTGACTGACTGAGTTGCTCTTACCCAAGCATGCTGTGTTTCTGACCAGCTGATGGTGACAATTTTCCCCAATAGTTAGGATGGCTTTGGTGTCGTGCATGACTTTGGACAGTTGTATTCCCAGAAAAGGCTTTATGGCTTCTTCTGGATTGCCTATCAAGAACGGAGACAAATTGAATAATCTTTTGAATGCATTGCAGTTGCCTGCCCAAATTGTAATTATGAAGTGCTCTGCACACCGCAAAGACACTGATTATGTGACTATCGGGAACAGCTGTGCCGCTGAGGGGGGTGAGATACAGTGCCCTGGATTGTACTGCCTTTAATGGAGAGTACTCCAACGAGACAACTGATGAGACATGTCACAGTCTTCAATTATCTGCTACAGATACCTAGCAGGCAGTTAAGAGGTTGCAGGAAGAAGTGTTAGAAGAAGAACAGCAGCGTTGTGTCAAAAGAGAAGAAGATGATATTGGATTTCATGTGATGGAAGAGTTGTGATGCCTAATAGTTTGTTACAACCTATGGCTAGGCATTACCATGGTCTGGCTCACATTGTTTTTGATGCTATGGTTAGGAAAATCAAGCAAACTTAGTTTAAACCTGGATTCAAATTAATGGCAGAATCCCTATGTCATAGATGTGTCAAGTCAGCAGATGAATGCAGGCAAACTTATAGCAGTTAAACTGAGTCATATAGGCAGATTAGGAGGACCTTTCAATAGAATGCAGCTCAATGATATTGAGCTTCCTGTGTGCAATGGGCTGAGATACACCTTGGTCACTGTGGGGGTGATTCTCAGAGTTCCCCCCTCCAAAATACCGCTCAGCGGTCGTGAGACCGCGGAGGGTATTCTGGCTTTTGCACTGGGCTGGCGGGCGTCCGCCAAAAGGCCGCCCGCCAGCCCAGTGCAAAAGAGCCTTCCCACGAGGACGCCGGCTCAGAATTGAGCCGGCGGAGTGGGAAGGTGCGACGGGTGCAGTGGCACCCGTCGCGTATTTCAGTGTCTGCAAAGCAGACACTGAAATACAAAGTGGGGCCCTCTTACGGGGGCCCCTGCAGTGCCCATGCCATTGGCATGGGCACTGCAGGGGCCCCCAGGGGCCCCACGACAACCCATACCGCCATCCTGTTCCTGGCGGGAGAACCGCCAGGAACAGGATGGCGGTATGGGCTGTCAGAATCCCCATGGTGGCGCAGCGAGATGAGCCGCCATGGAGGATTCTAAAGGGCAGCGGAAAACCGGCGGGAGACCGCCGGTTTTCCGCATCTGACCGCGGCAAAACCGCCGCGGTCAGAATGCCCTGCGGGGCACCGCCAGCCTGTTGGCGGTGCTCCCGCCAACCCTGGCCCCGGCGGTCCATGACCGCCGGGGTCAGAATGACCCCCTGTGTGTTTTGTCTCTTGATGGGTTGAGGCTTATCCGACCAGGGGAAATTATGGTCTCACTGTTGTCAAACTGTTAATTAGATAGCTGACTTCCTTAGATACAGACTGAGGTACACATTACAACTTGTGCGGCATTACAAGTTGAACAGTAAGATGGAGTAGCTGCTGCAAAACGAGTTGTACCCGGAGACAAATGGCCAAGTGAGCAAACTATGCCAGTAGTGCAAGTGCCCCCAACAGTTCCAGAAAAAACAGAAGAATCTGGTCAGAGCGATACTGATACTGACAAGCCAGTAGCTCAGAGATCAAAGAGAAAGAGAGTACCTTGTCAAAACTACACAGCAGCTGACTGGACATACTTTACAGAAAATGACTGGCAGAAAGAATTTACAACCTTTTGTTTTAACAGTACACATCCAGTTAAAGATTCTTGAATTTTTTCTTGTGGCAGAATTTAACTTTGAAATTTCATTGCCACTTGATGAACTGAGACATTATATCCTGGATTTGTTTATTGTTTGTTGTATTTGTGCATTATCTAGAGGCTTTTTGAACATTTGGCAGAAAAACTTGATGAACTTTCAAGAAGATAAAGAAGATTTTTGCAACTAACATTGAACTTTGTGGAAGAGACAATTTTGCTATTTGCTTTGCTCACAAATAGGCCAAGGTAGAAACTCCACCCCACTTGCAGAGTTTTCAGAATTCAGGCCCTGGGCTATGTGGATTAGCGCGGAGTTCTCGAATTCCACCATCCGGCCTGAAGCAGATTTTTTTTCTCCGTTTGTGCATGTAATTTGTTTTTGGAGCTTGCGAGGGCCTTGATATTGTCAGGCCACTAGCGAGCATGCAAAAGATTTTGCACCCGCTCACGTGGCTTCCGACCGCAATGGCCTCAATATAGTGGCACTTGTGAGCACAAACACACCTCGAGTAGAGCTTCTACTCGAGAAGCAGCTAAATCTACTCAAAAATAGGTTTTCAAGTGGATTTGATTCTCCAAAGGAACGTTCAAGTTGTTTTTTAATGCAAGAAGCCTTTGTTTTCAAACAGGCAGGAAGTGCCCCAGAAACTTCAACTTCCTATTTCTGTCCAGCAGGCTCCTCCCAGTACTTTCTCCAGCTCCTGGTCAATTCTCACTTGGATTTCAAGTTGGAAGAATCAATCTCTTTGTCTCCTGGATATATATATTTTTGGATTGAACAACTTTGTTTTTGTGACATCACACAAGTAAGATAAACAACTATTGTATCAGGGTGTTGTTTGTTTGATAGGGCATGCACCAGTATTTCTTTGTAATTTTATTTGATTTTTGAATTTCATTGTGGTAGGTGGCCTGGAGTTTAAGCAGGGGCCTAGATATTTGTTTTGCATTTCATTGACTTTTCATCTTTTGTAAACGAAAGTTGTTTCACAGCTCAGAACCTTTTCTTTATGTTTCTATGTGGCCCAGACTTCCAATGGCCATCTAGCCAGTAGGCCCAGTACTAGTTATCAGTGCATGAAAGAAATGTTTCTGTGATATATGTATTTAAAACGTCATTTAGGGCAAATATTCTGTACCCAATTAGTATGACAGCTCTCAACATGGAGTAAGGAAAAAGATTTGTATGTATAACTAAGGAATGCTGTGCAGCATCTGTCAATTTCATCGCAGAGAATCATGTTAAGCCACTGTCTGCATCTCACAAAAAAGCAACCAAACACACATTCTAAACTGACCTCTGTGTCTCACTCCCTCCACAGGTAACCTTGCCATTGCCACCATGGAGAGGATACCTGAGACTGCCAGTCCCTCTCAGGAGAAAGGCCACACTGAGGACAACACGCTTGGATGTCTGGAGACTGACAAACAACCTGGCCCATCTGGGACGCCTGGTCAGTCACCGTCTCTCAGCCTCACCCTGCCCACGTCAACTTCTCCCAACACTGTTGCACCCACATCACAGGCAACCATTCGACCCCAAATCTGTGTCCCAATGAAGGTTAAATCTAGTGTGTGTCTCAAAGTCCAAGGACCTGAGTCTAACCCTGGCACCCCTGACAATGATGGACCTGCTACAACTGGGAGTGATCAAACTGTGTCAGGGGCACAGGCACTTTTGGGCCTAGGGTGTGTGGAAGGGATGCTGTGGGACAGAAGATGAGGCATCAAAGGGACACAGCTGACCAGGAAACCATCTCCCAAGTCCTGGGAGCATACCAAAGTTCCCAAGACAAGATAGGCCAAATCATCACCATTTTGAGGGAAAATCAAAGGCTGCAGAGGGAACACAAACAGGAAGTCATGCAGCAGTGACAGGCACACAATGCCCACATGGCTACCATTGCAGGTGTGCAGAGGGACATCAATACCACCCTTCTTAGTTTCTCGAGACACAATATCAGGCCCCTTCCACTAGCAATGTTACATCTGCCCCTTCTACATCTGCAACAGCAGGTGGAATGGAGGCCCTGCCAGGGAAAGGATATGCTTCAGATACCCCTCCTTATGTAGCTGAAGAACCCCCCACACACACGTGGACATATACCCAGATATCCAGCTGGAGCAAGTGCCAAGACCAAATCTACTGCCAAGACGTGAACCTCTCCTGATGTGTCACCCTTATGTGCCACAGATACACCCTGTTGACTGTTCTGAAACCAACTCGATTTTCCCATGGTACAAGGACACTGGACTTGCGTTACAAACTGGTGTAGCAGCTACCATGATGAATACATCAACCATGGCTTCACTTCACTTTTATTTTCATTTATGCACTTTAATTGTATCGGATAGCATTTTGATATGCACAATAAATCACACTTAAACACAGCTTATGTGTATGTGTCCTTTATAATATATGTACAATAGTCATGCTTGCCAACAGTGGTCTGGTCATGCCCCCGTGTATCAAACATACAGTGTAATGGTCATCAGATGGAGGCTCCCTCAGCAGGAGACACAGTACAACAGAAATGTCACAGGACAGATGTCAGAGAGGTTGACATCCAGGTCAACACAATTGTATCATCAGTATTCCAATCTGCAAATAGAGCATGGCAGAGAGTACCATCAGAATGTAAGTCATGGTGTCATACAATGCACATACACAGGTTATATAAGTCAGGATCATGGTAATCTACCTACAAAGCAGGGGCACACAGATAGGTCCTCTATATCACCAGGTATAGGCTCTCCACATACCAATACTATAGCTACTAAATATAATATCCCATGGAACACACAAAGAACATGTCTAAGGAGCCCAGTACAGAAAACATACACTAACATTGGCCTCGTACCTGTAGGTTTGTCATTTACCTGTGTCATTATTCAGTTTGGAAATCAAAATTAGAACAAAAACAGCTAGGTCCCATGGCTATCACCAAGTACTCCACCCACTGTGAAGCAAAACCCCACTTCTATGAAGGATGAACTATCAATTTACCACCCCACTGAAATGTATCTCATTTTACCAGGTATCTGTCATGTACACCTCTCATGTCTGTTAGCAATTACCATTGGCTACTGATACAGAATACCTCAAGCCTAGGTTGCAGAGCCAAAGTGCATCTAGAAAAATCAGTGAGTGGAAGGAAAAGAGGACAGGAGATTGCACGAAACATACCTCAAATAGGAGAAGCCTTTACCAGAAGTGTATGTTAGCATCTGCTGTAACAATACATGAAAAAGTAGAACATTCTGTCCTGTGCACATTACAATATATCAGTCTGCATCCACAACTCACACATAGGCACTTGAGTTAATTACACCCCCACCAATGAAGCAAGAATGGAGGTGTAAAGGCAGCCATTTACTTCAAGTTGTGCACATTCATCATAGCAAAAGGTCAATTCACTTACCTGTATGTTAGTTGAAGTACTGCTTGATGAGATCTGCCCTAGAGTCACCTGCTTCTCTTCCTCTGGCTCTTCATCACTTGCCATATCAGCATTTTCAGCCACTGGTCTAGCTGCCTCTCCCTCATCCGCTATCAATGGAATCTGAGGTCTGAGGGCTAAATTATGGAGCATACATCAGGCAACATCATTTGGCATACCTTGTGGGGCAAGTAGAGGAGGGCTCCTCCAGATAGGTCCAAGCACCTAAATCTTACCTTCAGGAGCAAAAATGGTCTCTCTATTACATCCCTTGTCCTCCGGTGGGTTTCATTGTAACAGAGGTTGCCTAGCATGGTTGGGTACCTCACTGGTATCAACAGCCAAAGATGGTTTGAATAGTCTGAGTCACCTTTGAAGACAATGGCTGAACAATACAAAAATGTATGTGGGACTTGCTATGTTGTGCTGACAGTAGACATAACTCAAAAAACACACTACAATGGAAAATTACTAACCAGCCAGGCCCTCTCTGTGTGGAGTCATGCCATTAGCTGTGGGACATTGCTGTTGAGTGGTAGTTCTTCCTGTTCCTATATACCTGTTCATTGTCACTGGGAGGGACCAAAGCTACATGGGTGCCATCAATGGCTCCTACCACACGAGGAATGTGTCCCATCTAATAAAACTCTGCCTTCACATAATCCAAATCCGTGTCCAGGTGTCTCACAATGCACACAGTACATCCTTCAAAACAAGACTGAATATGAGCTGAGACATCCCTGTTTGTAAAGCCACTGAGCACCGGTTTATATATCTAAGACACTGCATTGGATTCAACCTGACACAGATATGCAGGATAACGACACCGCATTGAGTATTACTCCTTTTCCTTGTATATAAGGAGGTGAAGAAGGTTGTATATGAAAGATTGAGATGGACATTCGTGAAGTATTGATGTAAGTAGTAACAAGATAGAAGATAATAAAGGACCACTTTTAAAATATGGCAGTTTGATGATTAAAGAAGCTGGACATATTGGTTCATTGTAATACTGTAGAAGTCTCATTCACGAGACTTGTTGGTCCATTTGGGGTAATTAATTTATTTGTGTGTGTGGATTTCCTTTGCTAAAATCGATTAGTTTTGTCCTTGATGTATGTATTTTCTAAAGTTTTGAGTGAATGCAATGGTGTGATTGAGTATATTGTAATTTTTTCCTAGGGGGTCATCACTATTATTTATCAATTAGTAATAGAGCTATTTTTGTTAGTATTGAATTTATGAATACATATTTGATTAAATAAATACAACAAAATTTTGCTTATATATAAATGTCTATGATCTTTCAGCTTAGGATGTTTAATGATTTGTGAATTTGGGATTCCATCTAAAGGAACCCTTTGCTATTTTTCCTTCTTTTTTTGCCATTAGGGACTTTTTGTGGTTTTGTTAAGCCACTGTATTCTGAAAGGAGCCTGTGGCCAGAAAGTCTAGCACTGACAAGACTTGAATAATGGGAGGTATGCCATAGGGATTGCGAATGGCAGGCATCAGATCTGGCTCCAACTGAATACAAAGATCCCTAATGGTATGAGGATTAAGACAATGGGGGTTATTCTAACTTTGGAGGAGTGTTAATCCGTCCCAAAAGTGACGGTAAAGTGACGGATATACCACCAGCCGTATTACGAGTTCCATAGGATATAATGGACTCGTAATACGGCTGGTGGTAAATCCGTCACTTTTCCGTCACTTTTGGGACGGATTAACACCTCCTCCAAAGTTAGAATAACCCCCAATATGTCTGGATGACATGCCTTTCCTCCATGGTGTCCAGGTCTACTAGTGGACAGTGCACTGGTGGTTATCTCTCTCTCTCCTCATTGCAGGATAACTATGAGAAGACAAGTGAAAATACTGTGAGTTATACTGTATGCACACATCTTGTACACTTTGTTTATTACCTCAGACTAACATCTGTAGAGGACACCTAGCACTTCAGAAATATACAGTACAGCCCATAGATATGCACTGATTTTACCCTCCTTGGTGCTCATTGGCAACTATGACAAAGGGATTGTACATATGATACTATTGTTAGAGTATATGTGTGAAAGACTTAGCTGTCCTGTATGAATCACAGATATGTTTTGGAATCGATCTAAATCTTTCTGCAGACTAAGAACCTCTGATTAGCTGAACATAGTTACCACCATGTTTACTCACTCAACACAGCTTTTACTTCACATTTGCACAATATGTTACACAACATGATGGCACTACATACAGATATACAGCACTTTCGGGGAGTAAGTGAATGATGCAGATGAGTAAACACTTCCATCAATGAAATGTGCCCAAAATGGCAAGCGCCTGACCTACTGGAGTGGACAGGTGGAAGTGACCTAAGTCTGTCGGCGGAAGTCAGCATGGCGGTAGGCAGTCGCAACCGCCATGTAACATGCAATTGGGACACATTGCTAACCTTGGTGGACTTGGACCGATGGTGATGTCCACCGGCAGTGACTGTCATGTTTGTGGCAGCCATGACCTCAATCTTCAGCACTATTGCTCAGTTGACTCCTGACACTGTTACCAGCAAGACCTCCATGACATGAGCTGCTGCATACTGCTTCTGGCAGCTGTTAGAAATGTTTTTTTTGGTTGGAAGTCAGGTTAACCCATGTCCAAGCAAAGTTCATCACTCTAGTCAGGGCAAAGGAGAATCATCCTCAGTTAACCCCCGCTCACCCCCTTGGTAGCTTGGCATGAGCAGGCAGGCTTAACTTCAGAAGCAATGTGTAAAGTATTTGTACCAACACACACAGTAATACAGTGAAAACACTACAAAATTGACACCACACCAGTTTAGAAAATAGGTAATATTTATCTAAGTCAAACAAGACCAAAATGACAAAAATCCAACACACACAAGTCTAGATATGAATTTCTAAAAGAATAAGAGTCCATGGGCCAGATGTTCAAAACTTTTTGCACGTCGCAAACAGCGAATTCCGCTGTTTGCGATGTGCAAAAAACACATTGCGATGCCCAGTCCCCGTTTTGCGAGTCAATAATCTGATTACCGACTCGCAAAATGGGATTGTGAGTCGCAATTAGTAAGGGGTGTTCCCCTTCCTAATTGCGAGTCGCAGCGCGATGCTGTATTGTTTTGTGACCACGAACGCGGTCGCAAAGCAATCGCAGTTACCACCAGTGTCACACTGGTGGTAACCCATTTTCAGATGGGACCCCTTCCCCTTTGTAAATGGCATAATTTTTTTTTTTCAGAGCAGGCAGTGGTCCTATGATCTTATGGACCACTGCCTGCTCTGAAAAAATGAAACAAAAACGTTTCATTTTTTAGTTTTGTAATGCATCTTGTTTTCCTTTAAGGAAAACGGGCTGCATTACAAAAAAAAAAAATGCTTTATTTAAAAGCAGTCACAGACATGGTGGTCTGCTGTCTCCAGCAGGCCACCATCCCTGTGAGTGCCGCCACTCGCAAGGGGGTCGCAAATTGCGACCCACCTCAATATTAATGAGGTGGGCCTTTGCGACCCCCTAGGAGTCGCAGATGGTGTCAGGGACACCATCCTACATTCCGGATTGCGACTCGCAAATTGCGAGTAGGACTGACTCGCAATTTGCGAGTCACAATCCAGATTTTTACTACATCTGGCCCTTAATCCTTAGAAAACAGTGAGAATGCTGATGTCACACAAAGTACCTGGTTTGTGTAAAAAATAAAGCCGCACAGGCGCGCGTACATTTGAAAAGTCAGCAATGCTTTGATTCCTTACTCACAAGTGAGGCTGTGCGTCATTTCCTTCTCCGGTCGGGTCAGCGATGCGTCATTTTTCTCCCCCACAATAAAGACATGCATCGATTTCTAGACGGGGCGCGTCGGATCCTCGAAGAGTCGGGTTGATTTGGATGCCCTGGGACGCTGCATGGAAAATCCAGTCACACGGTGTCAAAAAAACGCACTGCATGGCGTTTGCATCGTTATCAGCCTCTGTAAGAGGATGTTGTGCGTCGTTTCTCCAGCAGCGATGAATGGATTTCTAAGCCGCAATGCAGTTGGAGCGTCAGTTTCAGCCACAAAGTCAGCTGCGCATCGTTTATCAGCGGTGTGCGGAAGATGCGTTGAAAATGTCCCCACAAGGTGTTCTGTGTGTAGATTTTCAGTTCTTGTCTTCCAACTTCACCTTTCAAGGACCCAGGGATTGGATAGGGCACCACTTGGCATTGCAGACAGCTCAGCAGGGAGTCCAGGTGCTGGCAGGGGAAGTCTTTGATGGCCCTGAGACTTCAACAACAGGGGGCAAGCTCAGTTCAAACCCTTGGAGAGTCTTCTCGAACAGGAATGCACAAGGTCCAGTCTTTGTCCCCTTTCACAGGCAGAAGCAGCGACTGAAGGATAGCCCAACAAATCACATTAACAGGCAGGGCAATACTTCTCCTCAGCTTTTCAGCTCTTCAGCTCTTCTCTTGGCAGAGGTTCCTCTTGATTCCAGAAGTGATCTTGAAGAACACTAAAGTCTGGGGTTTTGGGTGCACTACTTATACCCATTTCTGCCTTTGAAGTAGGCAAACTTCAAAGGAAAGTCTCTGTTGTTCACAAGATCCTGCCTTGCCCAGTCCAGGCCCAAGACACACACCAGGGGGTTGGAGACTGCATTGTGTGAGGGCAGGCACAGCCCTTTCAGGTGTGAGTGACCACTGCTCCCAGATGGCTCATCAGGATATGCAGGCTACACCCAAGCTCACTTTGTTTCACTGTCTAGAGGAGATTCACAAACGGCCCAACTGTCAAATTGACCCAGACATGCAATCCACAAACAGGCAGAGTCACAGAATGGTTTAAGGAAGGAAATGCCTACTTTCTAAAAGAGGCATTTTCAAACACACAATCTACAAACAACCTTTCCCAAGAGATGTATCTTTAAATTGTGAGTTTAGAGACCCTAAACTCCACATTTCCATCTGCTCCCAATGGGAATCTACACTTTATTAATATTTAAGGGCAGCCCCCATGTTAACCTATTAGAGAGAGAGGCCTTGCAACCGTGAAGACTGAATTTGGCAGTATTTCACTGTTAGGACATATAAAACACATTAGTATATGTCCTACCTTAAACATACACGGAACTCTATCCATGGGGCTACCTAGGGCCTACCTTAGGGGTGCCTTACATGTATGAAAATGGAAGGTTTAGGTCTGGAAAATGGGTACACTTGCAAAGTCGAATTGGCAGTTTAAAACTGCACACACAGAAACTGCAGTGGCAGGTCTGAGCCATGTTTACAGTGCTACTAATGTGGGTGGCACAACCAGTGCTGCAGGCCCACTAGTAGCATTTGATTTGGAGGCCCTAGGCACCTCTAGTGCACTTTACCAGGGACTTATAAGTAAATCAAATATGCCAATCATGGAAAGCCAATCAACAATAAAATTTACACAGACAACATATGCACTTTAGCACTGATTAGCAGTGGTAACGTGCCCAGAGTCCTAAAGCCAAAGAAAACAGGTCAGAAAAAATAGGAGGAATGAGGCAAAAAGATTGGGGATGACCCTGCAAAAAGGGCCAAGTCCAACACAAGCCCCCACCAGCCTAAATTCAGGGGAGACTGATCAATACTTTGATGGATTTCCTTGATTGGGACGACAGAACAGGGACCCAGGCCCACAACAGCAGGGAGATATTCCAGTTCTACGCCTTCCTGACTCCAGTTGGAGCCCTCTGCCTTACTCTCAGGGCCCACTAAGTTAACCCATGGGGAACCCTTCTCCTCACCTGCAGATATCATCTGTGCAGTACCTAACCTTACTTTGCTCACAGGTGTATCCCAGGGGGCAGATAGCACCACAATAGCCAACACAGTGGTGTGGCCCACTCCACCCCCAGGGTGTGATTGCTATCCCCCCCAGGGGCAACTCTGTCCACCAGGACAGCAAGCCACAGTGTCCACTGACAGCTGTCAGGGATGAGAGCCAGGCCCCAGGCATTTCACTGCTCTCCAGCCACTGTGACGGTGGAGAGTGAGGGGTAATAGCCCCAGGAGTCTGGCAACCTTTGATGACTCTCCCTTCCACTAGGACAGGGATGACAGCCTGACACTGGTCCTCCCCTCTAAGGCTCTGTACCCTCCCCTTAGGAGTGGCATCTCCAGAGTCCAGAATTGTGAGGCTGCTTGTGGAAGCAGTCCTGCACAATTCTCCCACCAGTGGAGGGATGCTAACCTGAAGCTGCTCTTTCAACCTGGGGTCTGTACCTTCAAATTGAATCAGGGTCAGGATCTAGGCTTCTCTCACCCTGCCCTCCCTTCTGGGGTCCTCCACCGCCCCTAGAAGTGGTCCCCCTAAAATCCAACATGGTAGGGGCACTGTTAGCAGTAGTCCCTCCCTCCAGGTCAGAAGGAACACCCTGAACCTGGCCATTCAACTCAGGGTCTGTACCCTTGGATTGAACTGGGATGAGTCTCTGCCTCCCCTGCCCATACTCCCAGGGTTCTGCACCCCCCACAATGGAGAGTAACCCTAGAATTCACACCAGGCGGGTGATTGGGCAACATGCCCCCCATCAGGCCAGGGTTCACCCCCTGCACCTAACCCTCCAGCCTAGGGTCTGTATCCTCAGACTAGCCCATTGCCTGGCAATCCAAGTCTTCCTGGGGAGGACACCTACCTCCCACAAGGGAAACACCTTCCCTAAGGGCCACATAAGAATCTGACTGGCACTGGTCCCCTTACCTCTGCCTACCTGGCAGAGCCTGTTCCCCCCAGCCCAGAAATGGTATCACCAAGGTCATTCCAGGGGGGCTCTGACCTCAGAGCTAATGCCTGACCCTCCAGGTTCTCCAGTGGAGCCCTTTACCTCCTCTCAACCCTCTGCCTGGACTTCTGCACCCCCTTACTATGAGTGGTACTGCCAGACACCAGACCTGGTGGGACGCTGACTACAGCCGCCCCCAAGTTCTCCTGACACTATGGGGTCTCCTTTACCAGATGACCCCACGGTACAGGCTGGGCTCTTCTCCTGCTGTTCACTCATGGAACCCTCCAAGACCTGGGACTGGATCTCAGGCACTCTGGGACTCAGCCCACTCTCATTCCCTCTCCTCTGAGACTGGATATCGGATTCCTCACCCATCCCATTACACTGGGACCTACCTGGGACACTGGAATCCTTTCCCAACTTACCTGGTTACGAATTACCTAAGCCACTACCTTTAGAAGCACACCCAAATGCCTCTTGAGACCCTCTGGTACTCACCCAGGGGTCTTCCTCGAGTGCGAGAGCCCTAAGGTCCGAGAACTCACACTCTACCTGGTGTTGGCATAGCTCTGGAAAACAAGGACTGGACATATGCTCTGCAGCAATCACATCACACAGCCCCTCCCATGTGTTAACCAAACTATCCTTCACCCAACCATCCAGATTCAGCCTTGAAAAAGTACCCCACATCACCCTCCTGAAACTGGTGAGATAGCACCTGACTTTCCCTGACACCCAACCCACATTCTTCTGGGATGTCTCCACAACCAGGACTTCTGCCTGAGGGAACCCCTCTCCTTCAAGTTGATCACCATGTCTCTGGGCATGTGCACTTCTTCAGCACTCGACATTAAATTGTTGCTGCCACCATCTGAAATGGATTCAGCCCTCATGGCTTCTAGCTTCCTCAGTCTTAGCTCACAGGCGAAGATTATCCTTTTCTCCTCTGAGTCCAGTCTTCTCTTCTCCATCTCCATTTCCATCCTAAACTTCTCTAACTCCAACTGGTGAGCCCTCTCTGCCTGTCTGTCCTGTAACTCCTCAGGAGTCAGACCTCTGGATGACACACTGCCACATATTCTGGAGATCCACCCCCTGGCGTAACAGATACATCCACTACACCATTGTGTACACTCTGCACTTCCCCATCCTCATCCTCCTCCTCTGTGTGCCCCCAAACCTCCTTGACTGTCACCCAGGTCCTCAGTGCCTTTTGAAGCTTCCCCTTCCTGGAGGAGCTCTTAACCGGACAGGCAAGATCCTTACAGACTGTTTCAATTGAGCAACAGAGTAACAGCCCAGTTTCCCTAATTCAAAAACCAGATTGAGACATGATGGCAAACAAGTGCAAAGTTCGAAGGCAGGAAAAGAGTTCCCAAAGAGAAGTTCAAGAATCAATAAAAAGATCACCACCAATATGGAAGCAGGAAAAAAAGTCCAAAAGGAGCAAAAGCAAAAACAAGCTGTATGTGGTCACGTAATGGTCTGAACTGAAAATAGTAGTGTACACTTAATCACTGTGTGTCAAGTACAAATACAAGTCCAATCCTCACTGCTGATCACCAATGTTAGAAATCGGGTCTTGTATTTGCAGACATGTTACACCCTGTCCGAGCAAGGACCTTCACTCTAGTTAGCACAAAGGAGAATCACCCTCAGTTAAGCTCCGCTTACCCACTTGGTAGCTTGGCACAAACAGGCAGGCTGAATTTCAGAAGCGATGTGTAAAGTATTTGTACCAACACACACAGAAATACAGTGAAAAGACTACAAAATGGACTCCACAACAGTTTAGAAAATAGGTAATATTTATCTAACTCAAACAAGACCAACATTACAAAAATCCAACATACACAAGCCAAGATATGAATTTTCAAAAGAATAAGAGTCATAGGCCCTCATTGCAACATTGGCGGTAAATCCTGCTTACCGCCATGCAGAAGACCACCAACACACCGCCGCGGAATTCCGCCACAGCTATTACGACCCACAGCTCAGAATCCGCCAAAATCCAAACACCCACACAAGTCCGCCACACCAAAGGTCAGTGATAAACTGGCGATAACAAAACCTCCACCGTCATGCCAACAGGAATATGCCCACACTATCACGACCCACTAATCCACGTGGCGGTATTTCAACCACGGCAGTCCTCAAAATACACACACATTTACAGAACAGTACCACATTGGACAATTCCAAATACACACATCTGATACACATACACACACCTCTCCCACACACCCAATACAATATAAAACACACACCCACATCACCCACAAACCCTTACTACCAGAAATTTAGACGAAGGCCAGAGAGACAGCACAGCAAAGACAACCCCACCATACAGAGGAACACAACACCATCACATATACACATCCATGCACAAGACACCACACACCCCTAAACATCACCCGACACATCACAACACACACCACGTCACACATCACCCACACCACCCCATGACACTGCAAAGACACCCCAGGTTTTCTGAGGAGGAGATCAGGGTCATGGTGGAGGAAATCATCCAGGTAGGGCCACAGCTATTCGGATCACAGGTGCAGCACACCACCATAACTAGGAAGATGGAGCTATCGCGCAGAATCGGGGACAGGGTCAACGCAGTGGGACAGCACCCAAGAATAAGGGATGACATCAGGAAGAGGTGGAACGACCTACGGGGGAAGGTGCGTTCCGTGGTCTCAAGACACCACATCGCGGTTCAGAGGACTGGCGGCCCACACCCTCCTCCTCCCCCACAACTAACAACATGGGAGGAGCAGGTCTTGGCTATACTGCATCCTGAGGGCCTTGCAGGAGTAGCAGGAGGAATGGACTCTGGTAAGTCAAATCTTAACTACCATATCCCCCACCCTACCTGCATGCTATCACATACCCGACCCTCGCCCTAACCCCCATCACTTCAACTCCTCACATTTGTCCCACTATCACAAACCACACATCCCAACACCAAGCCCTGCATGCAGCAACAAAGCATGGACATCCTTCACCAATGCATGGACACTACACATACCCACACAGACCCCTAAACAATTACCACGCAAGGTCCAAGACAAGAATGTAAGCACTGGGGTACAGGGTCACACACCCATTGCACACCATGGCACACACAGATGCAATAATCATGTCTTTACACCCCTGCAGGGCCCCTACCCAATGTCACCGGACAGGAGGTTCCAGACGTGTCCACTCCCCCCACAGAAGAGGCCCACAGTGATGACAGCAGCTCTGTCCAACTGGATCTAGATGACCAGCCCGGCCCATCTGGGACCTCAGGACAGTCGGTTCCCCTCACACTGGCACAAGCCACAACAGAGCCTCCCCCCTCTGGAAACACCAGCACATCACCCACCCAGCAGGCCCATACCTCTGTCCCCAGGACACGTCAAGCAGCAGTGTGTCCACCACTACAGGGAACCCAGGCTAACCCACCAACCCAAGAACAGCAGGGACCTGGGGGCAGTGGCAGTGGGCACACGGTTCAGGGGACAGAGGCCCAGGAACACAGGGGAACTAGGAGGGCTGCTGTGCCACAGGGGGAGAGCAGGCCCAGGGAACCCACTCTCCACGAGGCCCTCTCCAACATCATGGGAGCCTACCATAATTCCCAGGAGATGATGGCAACGGTACTGGCCAAGTTTCAGGAGACCCAGCGGCTGCAGGAGGAACAGTATTTGCAGTTCAGGGAGGAACTCAAATGCATCAATACCACCCTGGGCACCATTGTAGGGGTGCTGAAGGAACTCGTCAACACCAGGAGGGACACTGTGGCACAACAAGGGGCCCCTGACACTAGCCTGGACGATGAACTGCCCACCACCTCCGCCGACACTAGTGGACAGGAGGAACCGCCACAGGACCACAACACCAGCACCCCACCCACTGCAGATGGAGAACCACCACGCAAGCGGTCCCTGAGATCCAGGACAAAGACAGAGAACAATGCCAAGACTCCCGCCAAGAAATGAGACCACTCTGAATGTCATCCTATTGTCCCACTTTATCACCCTGTCCATCCATCAACTGCCCCAGCTCCACTTCCTATGCCCCTTTGGACAATGCACCTGTGAGACTAATAGGCTGGACTCTGCCATGAACATTCCTCCACCATCACCCCTGACCATTTTACAATCCCTTCCACTATTTTGCACTTAAATAAACACCCTTATATCACAAAACTATCTGGAGTCAGTCTGTGCTTTTGCAAATGTGTATTTGCAATAACTGTGGAAAGATGCAATATCAATTGTGTTGTCAACATACCTATGTCACACAGCTCTAGTCCATGAGGAAACAAAGCAGATGTCACACAGTGGGACCCACATCTGTGAAATCGAAAGGGAAAGTGACAACTCAGGGTCCATACACTGGGTGAAAGTGACAGACAGATGAGAGGTAGATTAAGTGTATCAGATGTAGCAGGCAGTGATGTCTTCTTACTTGTGTCTCAATGGAAGTATTGATGAATCACCATGTTTCTGTTGTCGATATCCTCTTCTTCTGCTTCCTCGTCTTCACTGTCCACAGGCTCAACAGCTGCCACAAGACCTCCTTCAGGACCATCCTCCTGCAGAAAAGTCACCTGTCGTCACAAACCCAAGTTGTGCAGCATATAGCAGGCCACGATGATTGGCACACCTTCTTTGGTGAGTAGAATAGAGAACCACCTGTCATATGGAGGCACCTGAACCTGGCCTTCAGGAGGCCGAAGGTCCTATCTATAACCCTCCTAGTTCGCCCATGTGCCTCATTGTAGCGTTCCTCTGCCCTTGTACTGGGATTTTGCACTGGGGTCAGTAGCCATGACAGGTTGGGGTACCCAGAGTCACCTGCAAATGTTGAGGGACAACTGTTAGACACACAAGAACCCTTAGGGACAACCCCAGACCCAGACACCTAGTCACACTGTATAGTGTCCATGTGCTCACCTAATAGCCACACACGGTGCCTCTGGAGTTGCCCCATCACATAAGGAATGCTGCTATTCCTCAGAATGTAAGTGTCATGCACTGAGCCAGGAAACTTGGCATTCACATGGGAGATGTACTGGTCGGCCAAACACACCATCTGCACATTCATTGAATGGTAACTCTTCCGGTTTCTGTACACCTGTTCACTCATGCGGGGGGGTCCAATGCCACATGTGTCCCATCAATGGCACCAATGATGTTGGGGATATGTCCCAGGGCATAGAAGTTACCTTTCACTGTAGGCAAATCCTCCAACTGAGGGAAAACGATGTAGCTGTGCATGTGTTTCAGCAGGGCAGACAACACTCTGGACAAAACGTTGGAGAACATTGGCTGGGACATCCCTGATGCTATGGCCACTGTCGTCTGAAAAGACCCACTTGCCAGGAAATGGAGTACTGACAGGACCTGCACTAGAGAGGCGATACCTGTGGGATGGCGGATGGCTGACATCAGGTCCGGCTCCAACTGGGCACACAGTTCATGGATTTTGGCACAGTCCAGTCTGTAGGTGACAATTACATGTTGCTCTTCCATTGTCGACAGGTCCACCAGCGGTCTGTACACGGGAGGATGCCGCCATCTCCTCACCTGCCCCAGCAGACGTGCTCTATGGAGGAGAACAGCGAGCAGAGGGTCAGCCAACACTGAGGTACGAAAACACAACTTTATTGCTCACATTTTTCAATCCGCTATGTGCCTGTCTTAGTGAGTATGCAAGGCCTAGATATGTGTGACGCATTTAAAAATAATGCCATGTGGCCCCCTGAAATGGCGTCTGCCTGACCTGTAATGTGGGACAAGGGGATATGAGGTAACTGCACTGGCGTTGTACACCGTCGCGGTAGGCGGTCGAAGACAGCGGCGCAATCCTGCATTGGTTAACATTGGACCCTATGGGTCCCAGGAGCCAATGACGATTCATGCCGGCGGTGATGGTACGCACCGCCACCGACGTGACCGCCATTTTCTATCTATTCACTCACTTGATACCTGATCTTCGACAGGAGAGGACCTACACTGCAAGTGCTGCTGTGACCTCGGTCTGGAAGAGACAATGGCTCATGTGTCTGGGGAAAGGGCCCCTGCCTTCACCACGGAGGAGTTGGTGAAACTAGTGGATGGGGTCCTCCCCCAATACACACTACTCTACGGTCCTCCAGACAAACAGGTAAGTACACTGTGAGCATGCTGTATGGGCAATGCCTTTGTGGAGTGGTGTGGATGGAAGATAGGGGGGGAGAATGAGGCGTGCATGAAACGACGGTGAGTGCATGTGCGTTCCTGTAGGTCAGCGCCCACCAGAAGAAGGATATTTGGCGTGTCATCGCCAAGGAAGTCCGGTCCACCACAGACAGAGCACCCACTGCCGTAAAAGATGGGAAGACCTTCGCCGCTGGAGCAAGAAGACGGCAGAGGCCCAGCTGGGGATCGCCTCCCAACGTGGGAGGGGTGCCCATCGCACCATGACCCCCCTGATGTTCCGGATCCTGGCGGTGGAGTATCCGGAGTTGTATGGGCGCTTGAGAGCATCACAGCAGCCACAACGGGGTGAGTACACTCTCATTCAGCTGAATCAGTGCCGTTGGAGGTGTCTGGGTGGGGGAGGTAGGCTGTGGGTTCCCCTAGGCCAGGGCGTGTTTAGTAGGCAAGGTCCCTTCGTAAGGCAGGCCATGTGGCACCCCACCCCACCAGTGTTCAGAGCCAAATACACCTAGTCAGGCTCATGTGACTTCCATGTGTGCAGCAATCGGGCATAGGCCTTGTAACCCATGTCTCTGTGATTAATTAGGGAACTCTAAGTGCATGGCGAAGTGCAGAGGGCTTCTGTGTCTGTAGTGTCCACCAACAGTAGCGGTATTGCATGCACTGAACATGTCTTTCTTCTGTCTTTCCTCCCCCTTTTTGTGGTCTCACTGTTCCTGTGTGGAATAGCATCATCAGGCGGAGAAGCAGTGGCACTGGAGCAGGAGGGAGCTGCATCCCACATGGTCCTAGAGGGCGAGACAACGGAGTCTGAAGGCACCAGTGGGACGGAGGGCGAGGGGAGCTCCACGGCGGGGACAGGAGCTGAGACCAGTGACAGGGACTCCTCCTCTGATGGGAGCTCCCTTGCGGTGGCGGGCCCCTCTGTGCCCCTGCATCTACAGGTACAGCCGCCACCCCCACTACCAGCATCGCCCTCCCAGAAGCCTCTCAGCATGTGCCCAGTGGCCGCTCACCCAGGAGGGTGGGCATCTCATTCGCCCCAGGCATAGGGCCCCTGCCCCTGTCAGCCCTGCTGCCCTCAGTGAGAAGGCCATTGACCTCCTCAGATCCCTCACTGTTGGGCAGTGTACCATGCTGAATGCCATCCAGGGTGTAGAGAGGCAGTTGCAACAGACAAATACATACCTGGAGGGCATTCATTCTGGTCAGGCAGCCCAACAGCGAGCTTTTCAGACTCTGGCTTCAGCACCAATGGTGCCATTGTCCCTGTGTCCAGCCTCCCCCCTCCAACTTCCTCCACCGAGACCCAAACCCCTGTACCTCAGCCTATCCCAAGCACACCATCAGACCAGCATGCACACACCTCAACACACAAGGGAAGCTCTGGCAAACATAAGCACCACACATCCCACAGGCACTCACGCAAGCATCATACCCATGCAGACAAACCAACATCCACTGCCTCCACTGTGTCGCCCTCCTCCTCGTCTCCCTCCTCCCTCCCTGTCACGTCTCCACTCACACCTGCATGCACTACATCTTCAGCCATTATGTCCATCACCAGCACACCCATCACCACACACCGCTCACGTGCATTCACCACCCCCACTACCATTCACACATCCCCTGTGTCCTCTCTCAGTGTGTCTGTGAGCCCACCTCCCAAGGTACACAAATGCAGTCACACACCCACCCAACAGCCATCCACCTCACAACAGCCTCCAGCCCATGCACCTTCACCCAAAGTCAGCAAACGTACACGTCCTACAACCACTACCTCTTCCTCCACTCCCAAACCCCCTCCATCTACCCGTCCCAGTGTGTCTAAAAAACTTTTCCTTTCCAACCTTGACCTCTTCCCCTCACCTCCCCCACCCCTTCAGTCGCCTAGGGCACGCCTTTCCAGGTCCCAACCCAGCACCTCAGCCACCACATCAGCGGGAACAGTGGTGCCAGCAGTAACCGGCTTCTGGAGTGTGCCAAGCAGCAGGGCAGCCAGTGTGCCAAGGAGCCATACCACGGACAGTCCCCCACCTCAGAAGCATAAGAAGTTGGCCACTGCCCGGAGGGAGAAGGGCAAAACACCTGCCACCAAGGGTTGGGAGTGGGAAGACAGCTGCGCCACCATCCAAGGTGGGGAAGGGGCACAGAAAGAAAGGGAAGTCGCCGCCAACCTGCACGGAGGACAAGACCACCACCAGCACCGCTGCCAAGGACACCGCCACCACCAGCACCGCTGCCAAGGACACTGCGCCACCAGCACTGCTGCCAAGAACACCGCTGCCACCAGCACCGCTTCCCAGGACACCGCCGCTACCACCACCGCTTCCCAGGACACCGCTGCCACCAGCATCGCTGCTAAGGACACCACCGCCTACAGCACCGCTGTCAAGGACACCGCCACCACCAGCACCGCTGGAAAGGACACCGCCACCACCGGCACCGCTTCCTAGGACACCGCCGCCACCAGCACCGCTGCCAAGGACACTGCAGCCACCAGCTTGCTCACTGAGCCACCCACCAGCACCGCAGGCCAATGAGCGCTGCAAGCACCGCCGCTACTGAGGCCCCAAAGAGCAGGATGAAGCACTCTGGGCACCAAGCCCCCTCCAGAACCAGTGGAGATTCACATCCACTACCTCTGTCCTTGGCAGGATGAAGCACTCTGGGCACCAAGCCCCTTCCAGACCCCGTGGATATTCACATCCACTACCTCAGTCCTTGGCAGGATGAAGCACTCTGGGCACCAAGCCCCCTCCAGAACCAGTGGAGATTCACATCCACTACCTCTGTCCTTGGAAGGATGAAGCACTCTGGGCACCAAGCCCCCTCCAGAACCAGTGGAGATTCACATCCACTACCTCTGTCCTTAGCAGGATGAAACACTCAGGGCACCAAGCCCCCTCCAGAACCAGTGGAGACTGTTATCCACTTGAGAGACTGTGGCATTGCACTCCACAGGATAAAGCAGTGGGCAACCCACCCACTGAAAAGACTTGTGAGACTGTGGCTTTGCACTCCCAGGATAAAGCAGTGGGCAACCCACACACTTGAGAGACTTGGGAGACTGTGGCTTTGCACTCCCCAGGATAAAGCAGTGGGCAAACCACCCACTGGAGAGACTTGAGAGACTGTGGCATTGCAGTCCCCAGGATAAAGCAGTGGGCAAACCACCCACTGGAGAGACTTGAGAGACTGTGGCTTTGCACTCCCCAGGATGAAGCAGTGGGCAACCCACCCACTTGAGAGACTTGAGAGACTGTGGCATTGCACTCCCCAGGATAAAGCAGTGGGCAAACCACCCACTGGACAAACTTGAGAGACTGTGGCATTGCACTCCTCAGGATAAAGCAGTGGGCATGGAGCCTCCTCGTAGATCTGGCATCGTGCACTCATTCGCCTGAGGTGCCCTCCTTCCCTTCCCCCTGAGGTGCCTGTTGTATTTCTATCTGATGCCCGTGCAGTGTTCTCTCCATTTTGATTGGGTATCTTGTGTGGGCTTCGCCCATGCATTTTGGGCCCAGTAGTCCACGGACTATGTATGTGCAGTTCATGGATTTGAATTCTTGGTGTATATATTTGTTAATAGTGTATAAATATATATTTTTGAGTACTGGATTTTAATTGATTACAATTGTTACAATAATTTCCTTTTGTCTTTGCATTCTTCGGGGCAGTTGGGGGGTGTAACTGTAATGTATCGACATGTATTTGTGTGTGTGTTGTAGTGGGTGAGGGTGGGGGTGTTGCGTGTTGCGTGTATGTGTCACTCTCTTTTCCCTTCCCCCTCCCCTGTGTCGTAGGTGCAGTACTCACGTGATTTTCGCCGCTGGCGTTCGTGCTCCTGGTAGAGGAGCAGGAAGACAAAGGCTGGTAGAATATGGAGTTCTGGCTCCATGGCGTCCTGGTTCCTCGTGGGGTGTGTAGAGGTAAGCGTTTTTCCTTCCAAGTCCTGTTTCCGCCATGTTTTTGTTCGCGGTGATTCCGCCCCGGAAAAGTTGCCAGATCTGCCTGTTGTAATAATGTGGGTGGTACATTGTCTACCGCCAGTCTGTTGGCGGTTACCGCCGCTGTGTTTGTTTGTACCATCGTGACGGTCGGTGTGTTAAAGTGGCTGTCTATGTTGACAGTTTCCGCCATGGTCGTGATTCAATTTTTTTTACCGCCAGCCTGTTGGTGGTGTTACCGCCGCTTCAACACCGACCGCCAGGGTTGTAATGACCCCCATAATCCTTAGAAAACAGTGAAAATGCTGTTGTTACACAAAGTACCTGGTTAGCGTAAAAAATAAAGCCGCACGGGCGAGCGTACATCGCAAAAGTCAGTGATGCGTCGATTCCTTACTCGTGAGTGAGCAAGTGCATCATTTCCTTCTCCGGTTGGGTCAGCGATACGTAATTTTTATCCCCTCCAAGAAAGCGTTCCGTTGATTTCCGGGCGGGCACCTCGGATCTGCGCAGAGTCGTGTTCACTTGGACGCCCAGTGATGATGTGTAGAAAATCCGGTTGTACTGTATCAGAATACCGAGCTGTGTGGGGTTTGCGTTGTTATCAGCCTCTGTAAGCAGGTGTTGTGCTTCGTTTCTCCAGCTGTGATGCATTAATCTCCCAGCTGTGATACAGGTGGAGCGTTGGTTTCATCCGCAAAACCGGCGGCTCATCGTTTATCAGCTGAATTGCGAAAGGTGCGTTGAAAATATCCCTGTATGGTGTTTTGTGAGTGGATTTACAGTTATTGTCTGCCAACTTCACCTTTCAAGGGCCCAGGGACTGGACAGGGTACAACTTGGCAGGGCAGGAGTCTCAGCAGAGAGTCCAGGTGCTGGCTCAATTCAAGCTCTTGGAGATTCTTCTCAAGCAGGAATGCACAGCAAAGTCAAGTCTTTGTCCCCTTTCACAGGCAGAAACAGCAACTAAAGAATAGCCCAACAAAGCACAGTCACAGGCAGGGTGAAGCTCTTCAACTCTTCTCCTTGGCAGTGGTTCCTCTTGATTCCAGAAGTGATCATGAAGAAATCTAAAGTCTGGGGTTTTGGGTCCACTACTTAAATCCCTTTCTGCCTTTGAAGTAGGCAAACTTCAAAGGAAAGTCTCTGTTGTTCACAATATCCTGCCTTGCCCAGGCCCCACACACATACCAGGGGGTTGGAGACTACATTGTGTGACGGCAGGCACAGCCCTTTCAGGTTTGAGTGACCCCTCCTTCCCTCCCATCCAGCCCAGATGGCTCATCAGGATATGCAGGCTACACCCCAGCTCCCTTTGTGTCACTGTCTTAAGGAGATTCATAAACAGCCCATCTGCCAAACTGACCCAGACAGGCAATCCACAAACAGGCAGAGTCACAGAATGGTTTAAGCAAGAAAATGCCTACTTTCTAAAAGGCCTCACAGCAGTGCAAAACGAATTTAGGAGTTTTACACTACCAGGACATATAGAACACACATGTTCATGCACTGCCTTTTACCTACATAGTACCCTGCCCTATGGACTACCTAGGTCCTACCTTAGGGGTGACTTGTATGTAGAAAAAGGGGAGGTTAAGGCTTAACAATTACTTTTAAATGCCAAGTTGAAGTGGCAGTGAAACTGCACACACAGGCCTTGCAATGGCAGGCCTGAGATATGGTTAGGGGGCTACTTATGTGGGTGGCACAACCAGAGCTACATCTCACTAGTAGCATTTAATTTACAGGCCTTGGGCACAGGTAGTGGACTTGACTGTGGACTTACAAGCAAATTAAACATGCCAAGTGGGTATGAGCCAATGTCACTGTTAGAAATGAGGTCTTTGGTTGGCAGTCAGGTTACCCCCCTGTCCAAGCAAGGACCATACTCTAGTAGGGTAAAGGAGAATCACCCTCAGCTAGCCCCCCTCACCCCATTGGTAGCTTGGCACAAGCAGGCAGGCTTAACTTCAGAGTGCTAGGTGTAAAGTATTTGTACCAACACACACAGTAGCTCAATGAAAATACTACAAAATGACACAACACTGGTTTAGAAAAATAGAAAATATTTATCTAAACAAAACAAGACAAAAATGACAAAAATCCAACATACACAAGTCAAGTTATTAATTAAAAAGCAAAAAGAGTCTTACATCCTTGATAAAACAGGTAAAACACTGTTAGCGTTGAAAAATACCTGGGTAGCGTCAAACTAACATGCACAGGCGAATGTGTGCCAAAAAAGGTAAGCGGTGCATCAATTTCTCACCCACAAGCGAGACCGTGCGTAATTTCTCCTTCTCTGGTCGGGTCAGCGTGCATTGTTTTTCTTCCCCACAGGGGAGCGATGCGTCGATCCAGGCAGCACTCGGGGTGGGCTGGCGTTGCGCCATTTTTCCGTGCCCAACCAGGTTTGCATCGAAAATCCTGCTGCATGGTCTCAGCAAAACCACGCAATGTGGGTTGCAGCGTTAACAGGCTTCATCAGCGGGTGTGAGTGTTGTTCTTCCAGCTCTGCACGCCGATTTTCCAGCCGCAATGCCGGTGGAGTGCCGATTTCTGCCGCGAAGCCGGCGGCGTGTCATTGTTCATCCACGTCTCGGAAGGTGTGTCGAATGTTTCCCAGCACGCGGTCTGTGTGTGGATTTCCAATCTTGGTCTGCCAGCTTTACCTTCCAAGGCCCCAGGAACTGGATAGGGCACCACGTGGCAGGGCAGGGGGCTCAGCAGAAAGTCCAGGTACTGGCAGAAGTCTTTGATGGCCCAGAGACTTAAATAACAGGAGGCAAGCTCAGGACAAGCCCTTGGAGATTTCTTCACAAGTAGGAAGGCACACAACATCCAGTCTTTGTCCTCTTGCACAGGCAGAAGCAGCAACTGCAGGATAGCTCCACAAAGCACAGTCTCAGGAAGGGCAGCGCTTCTCCTCAGTTCTTCAGCTCTTCTCCAGGCAGAGGCTCCTCTTGATGTCCAGAAATGATCTAAAGTCTGTGCTTTTGGGTGCCCTTTTTATACCCATTTTGCCCTTGAAGTAGGCTTACTTCAAAGGAAAGTCTCTCTTGTTTGTGAATTCCTCCCTTGCCCAGGCCAAGCCCGAGACACACACTAGGGGGTTTGAGACTGCATTGTGTGAGGGCAGGCACAGCCCTTTCAGGTTTAAGTGACCACTCCTTCCCTCCCTCCTAGCACAGATGGCTTATCAGGAAATGCAGACTACACCCCAGCTCCCTTTGTGTCACTGTCTAGAGAGAGGTGCAAACAGCCCAACTGTCAAACTGACCCAAACAGGGAATCCACAAACAGGCAGAGTCACAGAAATGGTTTAAGCAGGAAAATGCCCACTTTCTAAAAGTGGCATTTTCAAACACACAATCTTAAAACCAACTTTACTAAAAGATGAATTTTAAAAGTGTGAGTTCAGAGACCCCAAATTCCACATGTCTATCTGCTTCCAAAGGGTATCTACGCTTTAATAATTTTTAAAGGTAGCCCCCATGTTAACCTGTGAGAGAGATAGGCCTTGCAACAGTGAAAACCAAATTTGGCAGTATTTCACTGTCAGGACATATAAAACACTTTAGTATATGTCCTACCTTAAACATACACTGCACCCTGCCCATGGGGCTACGTAAGGCCTACCTTAGGGGTGTCTTACATGTAAGAAAAGGGAAGGTTTAGGCCTGTGAAGTGGGTACACTTGCCAAGTCAAATTGGCAGTTTAAAATTGCACACACAGACACTGAAGTGGCAGGTCTGAGCCATGTTTACAAGGCTACTAATGTGGGTGGCACAACCAGTGCTGCAGGCCCCCTAGTATCATTTGATTTACAGGCCCTAGGCACCTCTAGTGCACTTTACTAGGGACTTACTAGTAAATCTAATATGCCAATCATGGAAAGCCAATCAACAATATAATTTACACATAGAGCATATGCACTTTAGCACTGGTTAGCAGTGGTAAAGTGTTCAGAGTCCTAAAGCTAACAAAAACAGGACAGAAGAAATAGGAGGAAGGAGGCAAAAAGATTGGGGATGACCCTGCAACAGGAGCCATCATGGCACATCCTGCAGGTGTGTAGGGCCCCTGTCTTCACCCTGGAAGAGCTTGAGAGGCTAGTGGAGGAGGTCCTACTCCTGTATGGACAGCTATATAGGCCCCAGAGGAGCAGGTGAGTTCAATGTTCTAGCTATGTGTGATAGGTGTCCTGTGTGATGTTGCACTGGGCATGTGAACTTGTGAGGGTGGAGATGCATGCAGATGACATAATGTGAAGGCTTGTGTGAAGAGATGATAGGTATGTGTGCCTTCTTGCTGTGACTGATGTGTACTGACCACTCCTGTTGGTATGGCTCATGTTTACATGACTTTCTTCTTTTCTCTGTGTTATCCGTGCAGGTCAATGCCCATCAGAAGAAGGGGATTTAGTGTGCCATCACCAAGCAAGTGCAGACCCTTGGGGTCCACAGTCGACGGAGCACCCATTGCAGAAAGCGGTGGAAGGACCTGAGATGCTGGGGCCGGAAGGCCACTAAGGCCCAGCTGGGGTTGTCCTCCCCAAGAGGGAGGGGTGCCGGTCAGACCATGACCCTGCTAAAGGCCCGCATTTTGGGAGTGGCCTACCCTGAGGTGGATGGGCATTTGAGAGCAGCACAACAGCCACAAGGGGGTAAGTACTGACTGACTCCATATACATTCCACTGGTAGTTAGGCGTTTGATGTCACACTTTAGCAGCTGTGACATTGTATTAGGTATTACATGTATGTTGACTACTAGGCATAAATAGTACTCAAGTTGCCTGTCTAAACGATGGAGATCTCGTCTTTGGATTATTCATGTGGAAGTATAGATCACATGTGTCAAGGAATATCTAGGACTGCATGTGGAGATGCACATTTGACAGTGCCACATGTGTGACTCTACCCAGCCATATATATGTCCGTAAGCTGTTGTATCATCCTACCCATCTAGATTTCCCAGGTCCTTTAATATGAATATGTAATTATGTAGATCTAAGCTGTCAGACCACTCCCATCTGTAAAGATCAGCTGTATGTGCTACTTAGGGCCTGACGTATTTGGAACAGGGCATAGTTATTTTGTGTTCTGGTACACGTGTTGACTCCATGTGAGGCTGAGATATCATTCAGTCAATAGGTATGGCCAGTATTGGACTGTTCATATGGGTTTGTGGAGGTGTCGCCATTGTTTCTTCAAATTCATACTATGGGAATTGTGAAGGTTGTAAATGAAGGACATCCAACTATGGGTGTCTGATTTTGTCTATTTGTCCTTACCATGCATTTCCAAGCCATTGACATGTGGGCAAATCACTTTTATCCCAATGCCTTTGTTGTAGAGGAGGTAAGTGGCTAGGTTGTCCTACCCTTTGACAATGTGCAATGTCCATGCTACCAATAAGAGTGTGATATATGGTATTACGTGCCTACATCATGTTTGAATGGTTACTTGGGGGCAGATCTTGTAGAGTGGGACAATCATTGCTACCCATAGCCTAGCTGATGTGGGCTGTTTGGAAAGGAATTATTAATGGCTTGCCTCATATTTCAAGATGTAATTGTTTAGCTGTACTACCATTTCTCATTCAGGTGTTGTTGTTGTGGGGTATGTTGTCAGTGCAATGGCAGTCGTGTAGGTCCATGTGTACATCATGTGTACATGTCTTTTCAGTGGTATATGTGTGTTGTCTGAACTTAGCTACTGGAAATCACAGGTCAGGAATTGTGTGAGTGATTTTGGTGGACTCATGTTGTAATGTCGTGGCTCTCTATCTGCATGTCGTGTGGAATGCAATGTGTCCTCCTAGGAATTAGTAGGTTGTCCTTTGTTCAGTAGTTGTGACTATGCTCTCTGTGATGTCAGTGGATGTCTCTTGTGTGCTAGGAAGGCTACTGCTGCTGTACATGCATTTATGGTGTGATATTGAATATCTGTGAATAGTGACTGCAGCTATTCCTCTAAGATTTGGTAGATATAGTGACAGGGCTGTTCTCCAGACATGGAATGTAAAAATGTAATGGCAACTGTTTGAGACTGCCACATTTTGTCCATCAGAGTTTGTTTGCATTGTGTCATATATGTACAGAGAGATCAGCTAGGCATGCGATTGAAATGGCAGGTGTTGTGTCATTTGTGAGGAGAGTTGTCTTTACTTGCATGGAACATGACTTGTGGTCATGCACTGCTCAAGTGTAGATTCGGAATAGGCATGATATGGTGTTATTAGTCAAGTGCATTCCCTTAAAAGTGATAAGATTATGGAAAGTTATGTCCTGGATTAGGATGATATATCAGCTTTAGGCAGAGTATGATGAGCATGCTGACTTTGATTTACAGGTAATTTGATGGGATGCTTCAGTTGTGCTCCCTTACATTGATTATGATGTCGGTGAGAGAAATGACAAATGGGGTAGATTGTTTTGACATGAATTAGGATCTGTGGGTTTCAATATGGGATTACCTTGCCAGGAGATGTATACCTAGAGTTGTGCATGTTGTAATATTTGTATGTGTATGTGTAGAATGTGATGAACTGCTCTCTCTCTCTCTCTCTCTCAATCTCTCCCTCCCTCTCTCTCACTGTGCATCAGCATCAGCAGGCGAAGAAGACAGAGCACAGGTGAGTGGAGATGCTGCCGGCCATGGGACCCGGAGTGCTGATACCACCGACATTGAGGGACCCATTGGCCTGGAGGGGAGTGCCACGGGGAGACTGGATCCAGCACATCATCCTTGGAATCCTCCTTAAGTGGACACTCGCTAGCAGTAGCGGACCCGTCTGGGACCACCTTAGCACCATCTTAGTTTGCAACCCCTTCCTACCACAGCCATCCCTGTAGCTCCCCACCCAGTGGGCCGTGCCCACTCACCCAAGTGGGTGGGTGTCTCCTTTGCTGCAGGCACCTCTTCCCCTGCCCCTGTCAGCCGTGCTGCCCTCAGTGAGGAGGTTATTAACCTCCTGAGGTCGATCTCTGTGGGTTAGTCGACCATCCAGGGACTTGCAACTCAGGTCCAGCAGAGCAATACATTCCTGGAGGGCATTCACGGTGCAGTGGCTGGCCTCCAGAAATCCTTTCAGGCTCTGGCCTCCACATGGATAGCAGCCAGTCACCTTTTGTCTTCTGTTCCCCCTCCACCTTCCTCTTCCCAATCCCAAAAGCTCTCTTACCCAATCCAGCCACAGCACACGATTAGACAAGCATGCATCAACCTCAACATCCAAGGGTAGTGCCGGCAAAAACAAGCACCACAAGACCCACCACAGGCATGCACACAAGCACCATCCACCTGCAGACACAACAGTCACTACCTGCCTTGTTACCCCTACACCCCCAGCATCACAACACCTGACTCACCTGCATTCACCACACCAACATTCACCGCTCCAGCCACAACACCTATCCTACCCATTTCCTCGATCGTCCCTGTGGGACTACAAAAGCTTTCCTGTAGCAGTTTAACCTTTTTCCTAATCCTCTTCCGCAGTGTGAGACCCCAAAACACTCTGTGTCCCTCTCCAAGTCCAGCCCTTCTACCTCCACCACCTCCTCTGCCCCCCTGCAAGTACCAATGACCCTCGCCCACCAAGAGGTCTACCCTACCCAAGAGTTCCGAACCCTCCCCTAAGCCTCGACACAAGCCTCCCTTCCAAACCCAAACCCAAAGATCCCCCTCCCAAGCACAAATCCCTCTTCACTCCCTCCCCCCACTAATCCCTGAGGTGCTTGCCGTCCCCTTGATGCCACTACCTGTTAAGGTTACATGCCAGTCAGGAGTCAAGTTAGGGGCACATACATGTGCAGTATGTGCATGTTGCACTTGTCTACGTTGGATTGGCCTATGGCCTTCATCTTTGCATGTATATATTTTCATATATTTATTTTATAATCTAATACATATCAGGGCCAACCTGTTGTTGGTCCAAAGGATTCATCTTTGCCCTGCTGTTATTTTCTTAAGGCATTTTTCGAGTTGCCAGAATTTGTTTGCGTGTAGGTATGTTTTGTGTGAGTGGTGGTTGTGCTGCCAGTTGTGTATGGACAGCATGTGTGGTTGTGTGTAGGCATTTGTACCCCATTGATGGGTGTGTATCGTGTGATGGGCATGTGTTTGTTGGGGGCATGTTGTTGTGTTCGTATTGTGTGGTGTTTGTGTTGACATGTGGTATTTGTAGTGTTGTGTGCCTTTGAGTGGTTGTACCGTGTGCATGAGTGTGTGTGGAGATTAGTGTGCCAGATGTTGGTGTTTGTGGGGTATGACGTATCCTGCATTGTTTGGATGTGTGATTGCGTGTGTTCATTCTCTGGTGTTGGTACGTTGTGTTGTATGTATGATTTGTCAAGAGTGGGTGCTTGACGATGCTTTGTGGTGTTACGGTTGTGGTGTAGTTGTGTCTTTTGGTGGTGTTGTGCGTGACTGTGCCGGTGCTGTGTATCCGGGGTTTAGTTGTGTTTCAGCCGTGTTTGTGTGTGTGTGTTGGCCGTAGTGTGAGTACAATGTATGTGTGTGTGGATATGTGGTTGTCTGTGAGTGTGCGTGCTGGGGTGGAGATATGTGTGTGTGTCGCCCTCGCCACCCATTTCCGATTGGTTTGTTGTGTGTGCATAGGTACTTTGACATTTCACAACAGTGACAGGTAAGTATGTGTACTCATGGTTGCTGTCATTATCATCATCGCTGGTTCCGAAGTCGTTGGGCGAGCAGGAGCAGTGGGAAGATGTGTAGTTCTAGTGGCTCAGGACAGGTATGACTTCCTGAAGGTGTGTGTCTCCTTTTATACTGTTGGTTTCTGCCAGGATTTCAGTGGTGGTGCATCCACTGCAGGAACCCTGTCGGTATGCAGGATCATAATATGTCCGACGGGATCATGGTCTCCGCTGACCTGCAGGTGGCTACCATCGATCGTGGCAGCCTGACCGCACTGGCGGTGTCAGAGGTGGTTTGGCTGTATTCTATTGAGAATACCACTATGGTCATAATTTGATGGTCATCTCCATCAGCCTGTTGGCGGTACGACCACCACCACCAACATGGCGGTCCTGGGCCCGTCAAATTCATTATGACCCCCACATTCCAAAGAAAAGATGCAGGATGGTTGTTTTTAATGCATTTTTTGAAAAGCTGCAATCTACAATAATATAGATGAGCTGCAATTATTAGGGCAGCAAGGCATAGCAAGATTAGAATTGATAAGACCAGTGAAAAGAAAAGAAACAACCCAAGCATATTGAAATAACTTGTACACAAGAATCCTACCTGACCCCTAACTCCTAAGCGAGAGCATAGAGATGATTGGCCAATCTGTCATTGCTTAGTCTATGAGAGGAGGAACCAATGCCATTACCTGAAAACAGGGGTCTGCCTGCCATCTCCTTGGCTGGTTGTAAAGACAGGGCTGAGGTTAAGAGTGAAATGACATACAGAATTGATGAATCCCGGTTGGAATGGCCTTCCTCCTTTCCCTTGGCCTGTACAATGTTTTTATAAGAACCATATTTCTGTTCTGTGAAATAGGCCTGACGTGGGCATGTCCCTAAGTGTCAGACTGTTTATTTACACTTGTGGTGACAATACAAGCTGGATTAGCATTTACTGCTCTTGTCAGCCTTGGACAATGGTACATAGTGAAATGGTTGCACAGAAATAATAACACATTCACAGAATCACAGCTGATTAGTAAAAATAAAACATCCCCACTGAAAAGCGGGACAACGAAAATGAATTTAAAAAAATGAGAGCCCATATGTAGGTAAAAGGGCACAGGCTGCAGGCCACAGGCCTAAGCTAAGCTAAAATGTATCTGCCTAATCAAGGTGCAAAATAAATACACAACACCAGTGTGCTTAAGTCATAGGCTTTCATGTGTTCTTTGTTCTCCATCCCTTCTTGCTCGCTGTTGTTTGACCCTGTGGCTTTCAGCATTTTCTGCATCCAGCCAGTGTACCTTTGCCATAGGCTTGCATGTATTCTTTGTTCTCCATACCTCCTTGCTTGCTGTTGTTGTTTGACCACGTGGCTGGTGGCCATTCTGTGCATTCATCCATGTTCTCCATGCCTCCTTGTTCACTGTTGTTGTTTGTCCATGTGGCTGGCGGCCATTTTGCGCATTCACCTAGTGTTGTCGCGCCGCGCGGTGCGGCGCGAGCCGAGAGCTCGACTCAAGCCGGGCGTTCGGCTTGGACCGCACACCGCGTCTTGAAGACGCGGCGCGCCCCCAGCCTCTCCTGCGCTTATCGAGGCCCCAGACATAGCATGGGGCCTCGTTCTACTTTCTGCTCTCCACTATGCTGGGGTCTATGACCCCTCTTACCTGTCTTTTCGTTTCTTTTCTCTTTTTCTTCTTTTTCTTCTTTTTTCTTCTCTCCTGCAGTCTTTTGTTGTGCTTTTCTTTATGTCTTTTCCCCCTTCCCAGATCCCTGTTCCTTCCCAGCATTCCTTGTTCCCTATTCTCTATGGTTCCTGTTCTATTCTGTTCTATGTGTTGTTTCCCTGTCTAAGATGGTGTCCTTTTACTTCCTGTGGGTCACTTCCTGTTTTTTAGTATATAAGGGATGTGTTTTCTTCTTTCTTTGTGCTGCAACACTTTCTGCTCAGTTAGTGTCTTCGCTCCTGATTTCCTCACCTTTTGGTTCTGGATTTCAGCATTCTGTGTTTCCTGACTTTTGCTCCTTTTGGATTCCTGTTTGTTTGTTCTTGTTTTTTCCAGGAATCTTCCCGTTCAGAGATTTTTTCCCCTTTTTCTAAGGGTTTTTTTTTCCTCTGGCGCTATTTTCTGAAGGGCACGGTCTGTTCTTGGCGTCTCCATTGCCTACAGCACCGTGGCTACCAGAAAGAGTCGCCACTTTTTGGGCCAAAGTCGAACATTGAAGATCCACGCCACCAGATCTGCAAATTCCAGGCGCAAGCAGCACGTGAGTCGTGACAGATTGCAGCGCCTAACCATTCCGAGGTCCTCAAACACCATGGATGACGCAGTGGCGGCTGCTGCAGATCCGGAACAATCTCTTTTGACCACGATTCAGCAACAAGCTCAGGAATTGCAACAACTACGCAATGAAAATGCTGCGTTACGACAGGCTTTGGCTCTCCGCACCAGTGATGTTCCAACTATCTCCGCTTCTACCCCTTGTTTCTCTGGTGAACCAACCAAGCTTCGCGAGTTCCTGGATGCATTAACAGTGTACTTCGCCTTCCGACCTACCCAATTCTCCCACGACAGGACCAAGGTGGGTTATCTTATCAGTGCCTTATCCGGTCCAGCCTTGGCCTGGGCAACCCCGATGGTGTCCTCCAACGACCCTGTATTGTCGGACTATTCCACCTTTGTGAGTCGCTTCAAACAGATGTTTAGCCGTCCTGGATTGGAAGCCTCTGCTGAAGAAGCCCTATGTGACATCCAACAAGGCTCGCAAGACGTCCTACAATATATAACCCGTTTTCGTCAGCTGGCGGCAGAGACCACTTGGGTGGAACGTACTCTGGTAACTTTATTTCGTAGAGGACTCAAAGAAGAAATAAAGGATGAACTAGTACATTCTACCAGAGCGGAAGATCTTCGTGGCCTGATGGATCAAGCACTGTCCATCGAATATCGTCTTCAGGAACGGAGATCGGAAAAGAAAAGGAGTAGAGGGTTTTCCCAGCCAAGTAGCTCACGAGCTTGCCTGCAGCGTTCCGAGGAACCTCGCACTCCTGCTAGAGACATCGAAGGGGAACCCATGCAGGTGGATACTACCCGAGGTCCGCTCTCTGCTAGTGAACGAGAAGACAGACGCAAGAGAGGGTTGTGCCTGTACTGTGGTTCTGCTGGTAACATGCTTCGTACCTGTCCTGTACGTCCGCCCAGGCCTTCGGGAAACGCCACCTCCCGTCCTCTGTAAGAAGGGAGGGGACTGGATCTACAGCTATACCTTCCATCAGCTCCTTTAATGACAATACAACCGCCTTGTTCATTTTTCCTGTCCTGTTACAACTTCCTGACGGTCGTCAAGAAAAGACTATGGCATTACTAGATTGTGGTGCTAGTGGTATATACATGGACAAGACGTGGGCTGCTGCTCACCAAGTTCCTACACAAGCAAAAGAAGTACCCGAACAGGTACACACCGTGGATGGATCCTTGATATCCTCGGGTCCTGTAGACACCACTACCCTGATGTTAAGTCTACAGGTGGGAAACCATCAAGAACACATTTCCTTCGATCTTACCACGTCCCCCAACCATACCATCATTCTTGGAATTCCGTGGTTCATCAGACATAACCCGTATATAAATTGGGTAACCCGGACAGTTTCTTCGTCTTCGCAATTTTGTCATGAGAACTGTTTTACTTCCGACAAGTATTGGTCTCCGAAAAGATCCTTAGATACTGAAGGTGCCACTGGTATGTCCATTAATACGGTCCAAGGGGTCCCAGACCACTATTTGGAGTTTCAGGATGTTTTCCAAAGACCGTCGAAACCTGTGCTACCTCCACATCGAGAATATGATTGTGCTATTCCATTGGAACCCGGCACAATTGTTCCTTTTGGGAGGATGTACTCTCTCACGGAACCCGAAAGGGAAGTTCTAAAAGAGTATCTGGACGAAAATATACAGAGTGGTCTTATTGTTCCATCGTCGTCTCCGGCTGGGGCTCCTCTCTTTTTTGTGCCCAAGAAGACAAAGGATCTTCGTCCTTGCCTGGATTTTCGAGGTCTGAATAAAATAACAATTAAAGATCGTTATCCTTTGCCTCTCATCAGGGACATACTAGAAGCTATCAGAGGGGCTCAACGTTTTACTAAATTAGATTTACGAGGAGCTTACCACCTTTTACGCATCAAAGAAGGCGACGAATGGAAGACAGCTTTCAGGACTCCATTTGGCCATTTTGAATATAGGGTTGTGCCGTTTGGTCTCACTAACGCCCCCGCAATCTTCCAGAGATTTATGGACTCAGTGTTTTCAGACCTTCTGAATCAGACAGTCGTGATCTACCTAGATGATATTCTTATTTATTCTAGAAATCCTGAACTCCATTCTTCCCATGTGAAACAAGTTCTTCAAAGACTTCGTGCTCATCAACTATTTTGCAAACCAGAAAAATGTGAGTTCGACATGACGGAAGTCAAATATCTGGGCTATCATTTAAGTCCCACCGGCATAGCTATGGATCAAGAAAAGGTACAAGCTATCCTAGAGTGGCCTTCTCCTTCTTCCATAAAAGAAACACAATGTTTCCTAGGGTTAGCAAACTTCTATCGACAATTCATTCTAGACTTTGCCAGACTGTCTAGCCACATAACTCACACCTTAAAAAAGGAAAATTTAAAGAAAGGGTTTGTCTGGACTGAGGCGGCTGAAGCAGCCTTTCAAGAATTAAAGAGAGCCTTCACCCAAGCCCCCATCTTGAGACATCCAGATACCACCAAACAATTTATAGTCGTAACTGATGCTTCTGAGAGAGCCATTGGAGCTGTCTTACTCCAACGACAAGAGGATGATGGTCTTGAACATCCTGTTTTCTACTTGTCTCATATCCTTTCCACAGCTGAACAACACTATTCTGTACTGGAAAGGGAATTATTGGCTCTAAAAACAGCCTGCCTTGAGTGGAGACAGTTTCTGATGGGTTCCAAGGAACCATTTGAGGTGAGGACAGACCACCGTAACCTACAATGTTTACGAAATTTTGTATGCCAGAATAGTCGTCAGGCCCGCTGGGCCTTTTTCTTCAGTCAGTACGATTTTTTCATCACATATATTCCTGGATCTCAAAACATTCTGGCTGATGCTCTGTCTCGCCGATATCCAGAGTGTACTCCTTCCTCATCTCAGTATCTTCTGGAACCCAGTAAGATCATTGGAGTGGCTCAGTCTTTCCTGGAAGAAGTACAACTGGAATACGCCAACCTATCGGACCACGACATAGAAGAACTAAGACCATTATTACATAAGAAACAAGGATATTTTTATTATCAAAACCTGATATTCCTCCCTACTAACAAGGTGCAAGAAAAGGCATTACAAATGTGCCATGATTCACCTGTGGCTGATCATAGAGGCATCAAGGCCACACAAGAACTTCTTTCACGATTTTTCTGGTGGCCTACCTGGAAGCTGGATGTGGAAAGATACGTTCAGGCCTGTCCCATATGTGCCCAAATCAAGATACCCCATACCAGACCTGCAGGATTACTACAGCCTTTGCCTGTTCCACCGGCCCCATGGCATACCATCTCTACTGATTTTATGTGTTCACTCCCACCATCAGCAGGAAACCGGGTCATTATGGTCACTGTGGATTCTTTCACGAAGATGGCTCATTTCACTGCCCTGAAAAGGCTACCTACTTCTCAAGAACTAAGTCAAATATTCATTGATCATATCTTCCGTCTCCATGGACTTCCACATACCATAATATCTGATAGAGGACCTCAGTACATTTCCCGATTTTGGAGGCATTTTTGTAAAACACTAAATATTAATAGAGCCCTGTCTTCAGGGTTCCATCCTCAGACCAACGGCCAGACCGAGCGTCTGAACCAAGGACTAGAGCAATATCTTCGATGCTTTTGCAATTCTACCCAAAGTAACTGGAACACTTACCTCTCTATAGCTGAATTTTCCTACAATAACTCAGTCCATAGTGCCTCCAAGGTCACTCCCTTTTTCTGTTCTTATGGTTTTCATCCTACCTCTTTTCCTACTTCTCCACAATCCAACTCTCCTCTACCCGCTATTACCTATTTTTCCAAACGCCTTCTCTAAATCCATAGACTAATTCGATCTAATTTCTTACATACCAAGAGATATATGAAGAAGGCTGCAGACAAGAGACGTGCAACCAATCCAGACTATCATCCGCAAGATAAAGTCTGGCTCTCCTCCAAATTCCTACCCTCACGTCTTTCTCAAAATAAGTTCACACCTCGTTACTATGGGCCTTTCCGTATTCTTCAGTTGGTCAATCCTGTCACTGTCCGTCTTCACTTACCTCATACATGGAAGATTCATCCGGTCTTTCATGTTTCTCAGCTTAAACCTTATGTGCCTGACCCTTACTCATGTCAGTTTCCTTGTCCACCTCCTGTACTCGTGGATGATGTTCCTAAATATGAAGTACAGGAAATTTGTGACTCTCGTCTTTTTCACAAACGCCTTCAGTATCTGATTCATTGGAAGGGTTATCCTCTCAGTGAATGCTCTTGGGAAGATGCATCTTCCGTTCACGCACCTCTCCTGATTCAACGCTTTCACTGTTTATTTCCTCTCAAACCTGGACCTTCGGGAGGGGGACCTACTGTTGCGCCGCGCGGTGCGGCGCGAGCCGAGAGCTCGACTCAAGCCGGGCGTTCGGCTCGGACAGCACACCGCGTCTTGAAGACGCGGCGCGCCCCCAGCCTCTCCTGCGCTTATCGAGGCCCCAGACATAGCATGGGGCCTCGTTCTACTTTCTGCTCTCCACTATGCTGGGGTCTATGACCCCTCTTACCTGTCTTTTCGTTTCTTTTCTCTTTTTCTTCTTTTTCTTCTTTTTTCTTCTTTCCTGCAGTCTTTTGTTGTGCTTTTCTTTATGTCTTTTCCCCATTCCCAGATCCCTGTTCCTTCCCAGCATTCCTTGTTCCCTATTCTCTATGGTTCCTGTTCTATTCTGTTCTATGTGTTGTTTCCCTGTCTAAGATGGTGTCCTTTTACTTCCTGTGGGTCACTTCCTGTTTTTTAGTATATAAGGGATGTGTTTTCTTCTTTCTTTGCGCTGCAACACTTTCTGCTCAGTTAGTGTCTTCGCTCCTGATTTCCTCACCTTTTGGTTCTGGATTTCAGCATTCTGTGTTTCCTGACTTTTGCTCCTTTTGGATTCCTGTTTGTTTGTTCTTGTTTTTTCCAGGAATCTTCCCGTTCGGAGGTTTTTTCCCCTTTTTCTAAGGGTTTTTTTTTCCTCTGGCGCTATTTTCTGAAGGGCACGGTCTGTTCTTGGCGTCTCCATTGCCTACAGCACCGTGGCTACCAGAAAGAGTCGCCCCTTTTTGGGCCAAAGTCGAACATTGAAGATCCACGCCACCAGATCTGCAAATTCCAGGCGCAAGCAGCACGTGAGTCGTGACAAGTGTGCCTTTGCCATAGGCTTGCATTTTGTGCCTCCAGCCAGTGTGCTTTTGCTATAGGCTTACTTGGATGGCTGTGATATCAGTTTCATAAAATGCTTGAGGATTATTGTAGCATATATATGCCATATGATTTTGATGAACAGTGCTCATATATTACATGAATTTTTTTGCATTTTTTTATTTTGCACCTCCTTGCCTCACAATAGATTTATTCCCATCGTCTCACACAAACATTGGGAATTATTAATTGATTCTTATTTTAATTTTTTTAATTTTAATTTTTAATTTGATTTATTTAATTTTTGTTCTATTTTATTTTATTTATTTTAGATTTTTTTATTATTTTTCAAATGTATTTTTTTATTATTTTATGTGTTTTTTTGCCTCAATCCATTCATCCATATATCCAGGAGGGTACAAAGCTGCGCAACAGTATTCAGTTCTTCTAAGTATAATTCCATTGCCTCCTGGACACCCTTCCTGTGGTGTACCACAGACACATTCAGCATCATTCATTTTTTAATGATTGTTCCATTTCCCCCTGGACCATGTTGCCTGCCATAGATGTACCCTAACCTTCATTTTTTTTAAAGATTATTCCCATTACTCATGCACTTCCCTGACTGCCACAGTTGTTTCCTTTAGAATAGTTGGACATAAAGCAAAGAGCTATATCTGTATGTTGTGTTATGTTTTCCTGATTGGAAATTACATTTTATGGTACAGTGGTCTGGTTTGACTTCAAAGTGGTTCATTTACTATTACCTAAGAAACCAACCAAACTAATTCAAACTGCAGCAATGAAGCACAGCAGTAGCTACATGTTTTTCTTGCTTGGTTGCTTTTAGGTGCACACGAGAAGTCACCTGTGGTACTGCCAAACAGAAGGCCTGTACAGTAACTTCAATCTCTTTCACCTTTTCAGCTTAGTGCCACTGCCAACTGTCAGTTTTAAGATTACCCCAAGAAAGTTGCTCCCAAGAAAGTAGTCAGTGAGAAGAAGCAGCTTTCCACCAGTGGTGTTCGACAATGACCTTTTTTGGGAGATGTGTGCCTTTCACACCAGCCTCCGTGGAGGAACCAGGGAGCAGTACTCCCACATCGTCAACAGCACCACCCTAACCAAACCCCAAGACCATGTCTGTCAGTGAGGCAGCCACCGCAATCGTTGTTACACCAAAGAGCATTGATGCTGAATTTGAGATGTCCCTTTCTCAAAGTAGTACACAATTATTTCAGAAAACAGAGCAAAGTGGACAGCAGCCACAGCTGGCAATAGTAGATCTTCCTGAAGTTGGAGCAGAACAGGAGGTCGAGCTTTCTGCCAAGCAAGAACCTCCTCTTTTTACAATCATTGGCTCCCAGATCTCTAGCAAGGAAAAAGAAGGGTACTACTCCACCATCACCTCCAAACACCACTTGTGATGATGATGATAGGGACATGGAGTGGACCCGGCAGAGTCTGGCAGATGTTAGGGGAGGCAAGGGAAAAGGAAAGTGCCTGAAAGCCTTAGAGTAATGGAAGGGACTGACGAAAAGGATGATGACATGATGACAAGGAGGCAGTCATTTGGAAGCTGGCATACAGGAGTCGGACATTACTATTCAGCCTGCTCCGAGAGATGTGGCACAGGTAGTACTACCTTGGATAAATTTAGCACCATGGTTTCAGAATTGCTGCAACCCAGAGATCACCAAATTGTATTTGTTGTCAGGGACAATGGCAGTAACATAATCAAGGCCATGACAGACAGTGTCAATTTCAGGGTCCTGCATTTGGTGCACTGCATCAACCTGCTTGTGCAAGAGTTTCTAAAAAAAAAGAAGACATAGTCAGCACATACTGACTGCCTGCAGACAAATCTGCACACAATTTAGCCATTGTTAAAGCCCCATTTTTAAAGCCCAGAAGCAGTTGTAGATTGTTCAGCACACTAATAGAGTATTAGTTAAAGACCTGATACATGAGGCGTGAACAGAGAGGTGTATGGAGGCCAAAACTCACAGGAGGATTGGTAAGGGAAGATCTGCTAATGGCCTGAGCTCAGCAGGCTGGCAATAAGGTATCTGGTTTGTCCTGTAGCCAGTGTATCAGCTGAGTATGTGTTTAGTGCAGCTGGCACAGTTGTTGCAGTGAGAAGAACCAGTCTCTTGCCTCAAAACATGGAGACATTGGCTATGATCAAAATGAACCAACATTTCACACCACATGATTACACTGTTTCGAAAAAACCACAGGCAGAAGAGGATTGGTTAGAATCAAGTATGTTAGCTGACCAACTATTGGGCAAACCACCTGGGTTTGAGGATGAACTCTACTTTACAGACCAGGTATGCCTGCATCGAAAATACAATTGGTTATCTAATCTAATCTAATCTACCCATGCTGGGATTGGAAGAGGTAATTTTAACTAAGTACAGCTATTGCAACAATGAGCAAACAATTGTGAGTGATGATGAAAGATTTATGTGGTGGCAGACAGTGAGGGAGGGTGTTCAATTAAAAGAAAACTTTGATCAGTCTTTTGTGCATGATAGGTGATCATTTTCCCTGGAAGTCATTGGCCTCTAAAAACTTACTTAGCAAAAATCCGCATGTATGGTCTACTTTTTTTTGGGTTCATCAGAGACTAAACCAGTCACTTTAGTTAAACAAAACACAGATCTATGCAGCATATATCAATTCTGTTCCTCTACTTGTTCTTTAACAGCAGTGCACTACACACGTCAGTCCTGCTCAGATCGGGACTGGGGCAGAGTTACTTGGAGTCAGAAGGAGAATGGAAAGACTCAGGGCAGTACTACCTCATCATCAATAGCTAGAAGATGGGAGTGTAATGGATTTCAAATGGAAATGGGAAACTGTGAATCGGAGGCCTAGTAATCAGCTATGTGGAATGGAGAGAGGTGCGTTACTTTGGGTTGGGAAATGCGGAAGAGTGAGTGTGTTTCACTGGTGGTAAAAGTGAAAGTATGAGTCAGCTTGTTTTTTGCTCTGCTTCATCTTGGTACACCGCTCATGAAGCTTACCTGCCTTCTGTCTTCTTCTTGACTCTATAATACAGTTACTGTTTTACAATCTGCAGGTCTATTCCTCTCCTGCATGAACAAAAGGCAAAAGATGAGCTCAACACTCCTGCTTACCTACCGGACTGGTTCAAACAGGCACCCAAGAGTGATGGACATTCTGAGGAGAATGCAGATGCACCACCCAATTTGGCAATACACTATCATTTTTCTTTTAACAATCATATTTTTGTGAACTTGGCTTGTTCAATTCACTCCTCCATTATTCAATTGTTTAAAACCTAGATGATAGAACATTCACATACCTATAACTTGAGTCTCTGAGGCAGAAGTACTGTTCGAAATGCATTTAACTGAATTGTGCCGTACTCATTCCTTAATTTCCTTCCACATCAGAATGATGATGAGGTGCTGCTCATCTCTCTCATGAATACTGTTGTTGTGTTATGTTTCTGTTTGTCATACCTTTCCACAAATCCCCTTTCTGATTCATTCATCAAACCCCTAACCCTCTTACTGCGGACTGTGTAATTTATTAGGCTGTGACTTATTTCACACCAAATAGATCCTATATTTGGTGGGACAGATATGGTTAAATGAAACAAGAACTCACTGCAGGATCTTCTATTTCCTGAGCAATATTCCACACTAGACCCACTTACCCAACCATGCATAAGTAAGAGAGAATGTTATTCCTCGATCTCAATTTCACCATTCAGGACTTTGTTCTGCATAAATAAACTGTGTAACCTTGTCAACTACAGAGTACAGACTTTGAGTACTTTTTCCTGACTTGAGGATTTAATAACTTTGGTTTTCAAATTCCATGCTCACTGTTGCCCAGAATAATTTACTATTGCTAGTTTCCATTATGGGATATTCTTTGATGTGTCATGGTAGTAGTAGTCTGTCCTCAGTCTTTCTAAAGCTATGTCATAACTGTATATGTATAATCAACTAACTCTTGGTTTTTCTTTCAATTTAGTTGTCTGTGATCCTTTTGATGACTCCTAAAGTTGGACTTCACAGAGGTGGGTGTGGGACATCGCTGTGATTACTTACCTGGTAGCACACTACCACTACTATAAAGGAACCTTGGGAAACCCTCCAGTAAGTTGTTGGAACTTGGAAGGTAGACAGAGAGAAGATGCCAGCCATCACTTCACCTACTCAGGTAAGAGAATTATGGGGTGAAGTGAACTACTTTACTCAGCATGTAACTAACTTCTATTGTAGATGAGATAAATGCTTGTGCATTTATGTTTCTGTAGGCAATATAGGGGATGGCATTATACCCTCCTGACTGGCGTACACCTAGAGAAATAGATTAAAAAGACAAGCTGCATGAAAAGGCATCAGTGCAAAGTTAAAGGAAAATACACAAAAAACTTCAGGCATAAGGTTGATTATAAAGGACTCCCTTTTTCTAACATATAAAATATAAATAATGAAATGCAAAAATAAGAGGCCCACCCCTCACCCACATCTTTCCGCATCTCCAACCAATGTCCAAAACATGTTGATGTCCAAATAGAAAGTGTCCATAACCAAGAAAATCTCCCTTTCCAAATTCCCACACTCTTCACCCACAAGTCCCTCCCACCAAATGAAATTTGTAAAAGGGCTAAAAGAGGGAATTTTGTATGAGGGTCTCCATAGACATGCCATCTGATTGGTCAAGTGTGCCAACTCATGCAGCACGCATCAATGGCAGAGCCGGTCTGAAAGGGGGGTCAGCATGGGGACAGGCAGCTCCACTCTGCCAGGGGTGCTGGTGTGGCCTGGAGGTGCATGTAGTTGACTAGTGGAAATAAGCCCAGGGCCAGGAGCAGGGGCATGTGCCAGGCGCGCCTCATCAACCAGCCACTGGTAATGTGCCCTGGTGGACTCCAGCCTCTGACGCCAGAGCCGGGCCGCGATCTCCTGCCTGTTCATTGAAGGTGGACCAGCAGGAGTAGCTGTATCATGAAAAAATAATAAAAAAGACAAATTATAAAGCGTGATCTGTGCAAACGCTTGTTTTTTTTTTCATGACATAGTGGCACAGTATAAGTACTTTTCTGCTGGCCTCCTATTGCCATTGAGATTTTTGATGTGATGATTAGGAAATTCAGTTACAGGGAGGGAAATGATTTTAACAACACATGCCTCACATAAAACAACTGACTGGAGGAAAGGAGTCAGCTAAACATTTAAAAACAGTGATTTTTTCTAGTAAAGAAGTTTCTGAAAAATTAAACCACACAGACACTTTAAAGAATAAAAAGAACTCTGTTTAATGAGTGAAGCATCATCCACTATGGAGTAAATGTCTTCTCTTCTCATTGTGCAAAATGGCTGCAAGTGTGCTAGCTTGAGCATCCGGTACAAATCTGCTACTCTCTGTAGTCTGCAGCTGGGCAGATGTGATGGACAAAAGAATCTTTGATTCCAATGGCCCTGTCCTTCTTCAAATGCCTTTCAATCCACCCTGACTCCAAAGATGTGATTATATGTCATATACATCATGTATATCATGTGAATAACATATATCCTGTCCGATATAAGTAGGTGGCAGGAAAAACAATGCACTGCAGTACAGGGAATGAAACAGGATATACAGATTTTTTTGGGCACGTTTGCCACAAAGTATCTTATCCACAAAGCACAAACTCACAAAAACTTAATCCCACTTGATTTTCTGACCTCACCATCAAACACAAATTATGTAAATAAAATACATTTGGTTGGCAGTAAGAAAATGAAATGGAAACTTGACTTAGGGACTGATTTATATTTTAGGCTAGAGTTTGGTGGGGGAGGGTAACTTCATCAAAATTTGACATATATTCTGTTCACCCTGTTACAATTCAGAATACAGTGGATGGGATATCTGTCATGTTTGCGATGGCGTATCCCGCTCTGGCAGACTCTAAAACAGGCCTCTCTTCTACTACAGCAGGAAAAGGTACAGGGAAAAGTCCGGGTAGGTATGGTAGAGGTTTTGTTATAGAATACTCCGGAGGGGAGGGTTTCACTGATGATTTAGCTTAGGCTTAGTCATTCACTGTAGTTAAAACTGAGAGTTCATGAATGTGAAATTTGAACAGCTGTAAATCCATCATGCAAGCCATATGAAGTATGAAGTATGAACCACTTGTCCAGGCCGTAACAGTTGGCACATGCCAAAAATGTTTTTATTTTTCCACTATAGACAGAACTTTGGAAATAATAAAGGAGTGTGGCACTAGGGGAGGTAACTAAGTGGACACTGGGAGGGTAGAGAAAGACACCTTGTTTTTGTTTTGGTTTGCAATCCATTGAAAACTTTATAAATGCTACATTAACACAAACAGATGCACATTGCACAGCCAACACTGCAGTGTCAGATTGAACCATGCTGCAGATGGGTGAGATCATCATGGCCCATGGCATGTGACTCGTGAAGTGCCATGTGAAGGGAGGTCATGAATTATGATGGATTGGTGGGATCTGCCTTACTTAACAAATACAACACCTATGCTAGTAATTATCAATAATCAAGCAATGTGACTCACCATCACCTGTCCCTGCCGCAGCAGAGACTCCCCTTTCAAGTGCTGCATCTGGCGCACTGGCACTGGTAGTCTGCTCAGCTAGAAAAAACATTACACATTTTAGATGCCACATAAACCTCCCCCTTTATTTTTTAACAACTGCAACACATGTCTACCCTACAGTTCAGTTTGCATTAACTCCTCTCCCATCTAAAATATCACTTTGGACAATTTGTTGGTTGACAATGTTAGAAAAGCCAGTAGTCAAGCCAGCCATAATGGAGAGGCAGAGAAAGAATGATGACCATGAGTCATTTAAAGCACAATAAAGGGGTAGAATAAATGGTTCAATGAAGGACATATGGTTTTGTTTTGGTTGGGAATGTAGGCAAATGAAATGGGACCATCCTCATGCTACTTTACTGCCATGCTGCATTGTCATCTAAACTGATGCGATAATGCAATATAGCATTAGGGATGGGTTTCACCATGGTCCATAACCTTGACCACTCTCTTGTTATTTCAGCATTCACAAGAAATAGGAAGCCTTTTCAACAAACAAGCATAGAAAAGCATGCTTGGGTCTGCAAACTCTGCAATCTTCACAGTAGACTATCTAATCTAGTGTCTAAGTCTTACAGTACCAGTCCATGGAGTATAGTAAAGTTAGGGGAGAGGGGCAGCATAATCAAGCAGAAGAAAGCTTAAGGTACAGATTAGTACAGAAACAGGAGGAAGTCAGCTACAGAAATAAGACATATAGGAAAAAGGATAATGCACTTTGGGATAACAATAATAAACATTGAATAGAATGAAGAGCATTTGAAAAAAGTCTAAGCATAAGGTAAAGGAGGAAAATAATTATTCTAATAGGGAGAAGAATAATTTAGAGAAATAAAATTAATAAGAACTTCCTTTGGGCCAGCAGAGCCATGTGCTACTGCCTCAGTGCAGGTGGTGAAGGTGGAACTTCCATCCACCAAAGCACTGGTGGTGGCACCCTCCTCAGCCTGACCCTCTAATGCCCTCTTCTTGCCCTTGTGTGCAGATGTAAGAAATAAAGAAGATAAACAAAAATTAGTGACACAGTTAATCTCCTAGAAAATATTTTGACATGCAAAGGCAAACACAGTAACATATTGACATTTTAATTTTCTAAATCATATTGCCTAGTACCTACATGACCAAGTCAACCTATTCCTAATTTTCAACACCTTACCTATGCCTTATTTCAAATTTCCTAAGCTACATTTCGAAATACTAATGCATTGCAACGAATGATCTTTGCCTTGAAAATCGCATTCGCAACCCCCTTTGATTGCCCAATTCAGTCAGTTTCCCTTTTCAATGCATAGATGTCTGCATATATCAGTGGAAGATTGTTCAGGACTGTACGAGCTACATTAAAAAAAAAAGACACAGAGAATGCAAACTCACTGATATGTATGTTACTTACTACCACTACTACCACAGTATCCCTGTTTTAGTGTCTGGAGGATAGAGGAGCCAGCATAACTTCTTAAATGTTCAGCGCACAGCAATGTGCAGAACTAGGTAGTACCAATCATCTGGCTCGCTCATATTTGATCACATAATATTCATGACGTTTTGTTATATAAAATTAATTTACCTCTGAGTGTGAGCCGCATGTTGTTTGAAAAAAAAAATCATTATGGGACACAACAAAATTAGTTATAATTAATTACTACTCACCAAGCCCCACAACCTGGATGCCTAGCAGGTTGGGCAGGTCCTCTCCCAGTCAAGGATATCGGCCCAGTGATGTATCAGCTGCTACAGGGTGTGCCAAAACCCAGCACATCGGCGGCACAATGGCACACCCTCCCCCACAGCAGACGACGCTCCTGCAGGCCGTATCCTCTCCCAGGCCTGCTGCCAGTATGGAAGGGAAGTGGTGCTGCACAAACAAAACAAGTACATCCACCTCCTCCTTGATAGAAATGGAGTGAGGCTGCACCCCATGGTGGCACTCGCAGCTAGTGCTGTCCACTTCACCCTGCACTCGCACCACCTCATCCCGCATGATCTGCCATTGAGCTGGGTGGAAGAATGTTAAAAAAGAAAGGGGGAAAAGAAGAAATAGAAAGGGGCAAATTAAGTTATGAGACATTAGGTATAACCTAATAAAGAAACAAAAAAACACAGAAAATTAAAACAAAAACATAAAACACACAACACAAATACACACACTAAGGAAATAAATGTAAAACAGAGAGGGATTAGTTGGATGATGTAAGGATGACTAAAATAGAGTAGGGATTGAAAAGTAGGCCCAGCACCATGCAAAGAATAGAAAATGTAACAAGGTCTCGCCTGTGTGCAACAACATGGTGTTGTTTTTGCTTGCGTTGCAACAAGTAGCGCGCCACTGGCACCAATCAGCGTGTACAGGTGACCAAGTGCAACTCTGCCTGTGCAGAGTTAGGTTGGTTTGCAGAGTTTTTTCTTCACCCCGTGGAATTCAACATAGCAGAACTCTGCAGACTCTGCCCAAGCCAACTCACAAATAAGAAATGACTGAAAGAGATACTTGATAATTTGCTGCTGCAATTTGCACTTTTGCATGTTTCCTTTTTTCATTTCTGATTTTTGAATTTTGGTCTGACATTTGAGAACTCATTGAGTCAAAACAAAACAAGAGAAGTACGCTGACATACTTTTGTGTAGCAGAAAGTTACAATTATTGTTTCATTGCTTATTGGATTGAGTTTGACCACACCTATTAGTTTAGAAAAGGTTAAATCCACAAATGCCCCAAGTTTTACAAGTCCTATAGCAAATAAAGAGTCCTTGTTCACTGAGAAAGATTTACATGCAGATGGTTCCAGAATTGATCTGTCTACAAATGTATATTATAAGCTATAGTATGAATAAAATAATACCATAGAAGTTAAAGACTGCTCTGTCTGCACCCAGTTGCCTTCATCAGTTAGTGAGGGAATTACTTATAGTATCCCCTTGACATATGGGATTTCTTGTAGTTTGTTGCTGACTCTTTTGTATCAGCAAGAATATTTCCAGTATTATTACTCAAATTATGATCTCGTTTTCTCAGTTGTCCCCATCATGAACCATTTGAGCAGCATTGCCAAAGCTAAAAACATTGAAACAGTGGGAGGTTTCCTTGAACCTACATTGACATTTAGTACAGTCTATGCCCATAGAAACATTCTGGCTTGTATTGTCACCCCAGTAGAAAAGGATTTTATTGGACAAGTTGAAGAGAGAAGAAGAGAGATGAAAGCTAAAGTAAGAAAGGGATAGTGCACCATAGTTGGGGTAGAGAAGAAGTTTATTGATCCCTTGCCTTAGATAGGCAGTATGTAGGAAGCTGAGTGTATATAGACCTAAATCGAAAACTGACATAATATTTGTAGGGACTAGTGAATGTAGACATGTTTTTGTTTAAGAGAGTTTGGATTTTCATGTTAGGTGGACAAGACCCCGCTATACCAGTAGTTTATTTAATCTGTGGGTGAAATGTTTATAATAATTTACCTAAAGGATGGTAGTCTTTCCAAAGATTTTTCATGTTGAGTATTTCAATGATCCTGTTTGCATTGAGAAGTCAAACACCAGAGTTGCCAATGCTCTAGAGACTGTAGGGGATATTTGTGTGCCATTATTCCATCTGTGGGAGTGATCCTGAGTGATCACAAAGTAAGGAAGTTGTCAACAATTGTGGATAAGCTATCTATAGATACAGCAGGTGCCTTCTTGTTAGTAGACACAGAAATGGATGCTGTAAGATCAATGGCATTTCAAAATTGACCTGCGTTAGACATCTTTCTTGAGGAGGAAGGCAGAGTTTGCAAGATATTGCAGGTTCAACAATGTTGCACTTACATTCCAGACATTAGGCAGGAGCTGAGGAAGTATATTGTAAATATGACAAACCTGAAAAGGACCTGAAACAGTTAAAGATAACAGGTGCCTGGGAGTCAATAGGGAATGGCTCAGCAGTTGTGAAGTGGTTTGGAAAGTTCAGGGAGAGGAATTGTAGGTAGTAACCTGAGACATATATTGATAATAGCGTTGTGTGCCTTAGTTGCATTTGATCTCTGCAAGTTATACAAGAAGCTGAAAGAGATCAGAGAGATGAGAGCAAAGAGAGGAAAAAGAAAGGGAGAAATTGAGTTAGAGACTAGGAGAAGTATCTATTACAGTGACATTAAGCAGTTAGAGGAGTCCAGAAGATCTGCCCTGGCTCAACCTCAAAGATTTTGATCTGTCTCATTGACATGAGAGATTGTAATCTTATGCAATGGCTTGATTTGCCAAGGGATTGATGTAGCAGAAATGTTATTGTGACCTTGGGTGTCACAGAAATCAATTATATAACAGAGTTTGTTACCTGAAACACTAATAGATTAACTGTGAAATGGTGCACTGAAAGCCTAAATTAATGTGCATTCATAGTAGAATAGCAATTTTGATTAATGTGCTATAGCCTTAAAACTTTAAGTCTAATCATTTGTTTTGATTTCACTTGCATTTTTGTCATGTTATTCAATAGTTTGCATTGAAGCGACAATTAAATTTGAAGAAATAGTTACATGCAAATGTCTAAAATGCAGACCTGCATTATTCTTAATGGTATGTATTAACAATAATTATTTTATTTTAAAACTACTGTAAAATGAACAATGACGAAGCTTATTAGTAAAGAATTTATAATTTGTTAGTTATATGTGCCTTGCTTGATATAAATGAATGTGTAATTTTCATTCATTTTACTTAGGCTAAGTGAGGCCTGCAAGGCCCTGTTTTCTGACTGAGTAGACAAATGTATAGTCATTCTTGCTAATGTCATGTTTCTTTCAGACGTTCCCATGAAATGCTAATTTGGAAAAAGATGCCCTATTATTTACGCATAGTGATCCTGAGACAGTAACCTTGAGCCCAGTACATTAAGGAACTGTGGAAGTGGACTGTATACATTTACTTCAACCCTTACAGATAAGGTAAGATGGATATCTTTCACACAATGGCCTTGGGAATATGCCTCTATATTGCAGTTCCAGGTCGCATGATGGGCTTTGATTGGACAGCTACACCTTCCTATTCATGTGGAGTGATGAATGAGTGAATCATCTTGCACTTTGGACTTTAATATAGAGGGTTCTCTGGTTGGACTTTGGTCAGTCTTCCCCACTCCACTATTCTTTCTGGATCCCCTTTGACTATAAGAGGTACAGACCTCTCTACTCTTACCCTTTAATTTCAATGCTTTGCTGATTCTTAGAATTTTTCCCGTCAACTGAGAAGAAAATTCTTGACCATGCTTCTGAAATGCTGAGGTCTTTCCTTTTTATCTACTTTTTGCCAACTACGGTTAGTCACATTTTGCTCCAGATGTTTTGCCAAACTCTTTTTCTCCTGTTTCCTTTTATTTTTTTGTCCGCATGAGTTTAGCCCAGCACATGCTAACATGAATCTTGCCAATATGTAGGGCTTCCCCATTGTCCTAGCTAGAAACTTGGATGATTTTGAATTGCCTTAATGCTTAGGACAACTGAACACCGCTTGTTTTCTACCTATCAGATTATCCTTTTAATGTTTTGTATTGCCATTGTTGAGTTAGTTCTTTTGATTTTAGTTCATTTTAATCTTTCCATCTCCTTGGTCAACCCATGATGAATCTATACCTTTATAATTTTGTTTTGAGAATCATTTACATAAATCTGAGTCTGAATCTGTCATAAAACCGTTACCTTTATTTCAGACTGGAGTTTTCCTTGTGTGGCCAAATGGATCATACTGTCAATTTAAAGTGTGCTGACTGAAGTTTTTGATTGAGTATTTCTCTACCCCTTCATGCTGGGTGAAAAGATTTATTGACCTTGTCTAAGGCATAACTGAAAAATGCTTTATAACATGCTTTGCAGGAATGGATCTAAACGTGAAGTGTTTCCCTTTCGGTCGATGACGCTTCCACGTTTTAGCTGCAATTTACAATCTGCCACGATCTACCACTCAGCTGAAACATTGATGTGTATTTCAATGGGAAATGATTACAATGCTAATTTGGAACCCATTAATTACAAGTAGATAAATCATAAGTGAATATTTTATAGTTGATCAATTGGCACTTAGCACCATTTAACGTGGTGATACTTTTACATTAGTGCGCTGGTGTGTTAACGTGTATTGCAAATAAATATACATATGAAAGCGAGCGCTGAGTGATGAAAAAGTCACACATTACCACAAAGTACTGAAAACGTAGTGCCTTCCTAAATGGAATAACATGTCTGATTGTAATTGCTAAGTTTAAGGAGCATGAAAGCACTATGAAATCATAACATCTTTTCTTGATGAATATACTGTGCAAAATTCATTGTGAGATGATTTAGCTTTAATGAATAGCAACAATTATTCTACGCATATCTCCATTGACTTTACTTTCACTCCTAACTGCTCATAGCAGTATACAATTATGTACACAGTAAATAACTCATTACAGGTAGAGAGTCATTCCCTTTTCACCAAGGGTGAGCAAATTTATTCAGACAAGCACCTCGCAACTTCATGTAACTTAAATAAATTAAAAAGAAAACCATCCTGATAAAGTGTGGAGTGGCTGAAGTTTATAAAATAAAATTGAAGGTTGTGGGCTCCAGACATGGTTGTGGGCCATAGTAGAAAAGGTCCCCTTTACCATTTATGGCCGTGATTGGGTTCTTGCTATTCAACAGCCATACATTTCTGTTTGCCACCATCAGCCTACTTAGCGGGACATCTGGTGATGGGGAATCTCCAATGATAGGCAGTCCTGTTTCCGTTTTTGTCACTCAGTGTAGTGCTAAGGACATTCCTACATAGTTGTGAGTTAAAAAATGTCCACTGACCACTGGTAGCCAATGCCATGATTCCATGCAACTGTGTTCCCTCTTCTTCCTGGGTGCCTTAAGGTGGTCTGTACTCCTCCGAGGACAAAACTTCACTGTGGCAATGATCGTGCGTTGTATGTCAGAATACCAGGGACAGAAAACTTGTGATATAAAAAATACTGTGGCTGAAATATCGAATAAAATATTATGAAGGTAAATTATTTTTAGTGAAGCATAGATATACTACCCTTAACTGTACATGTATATTGTCAAGATGCATAAATGTGGAATTAAGTATACGAATCGTATAATTAATTACCTGCATACATTTACCTTACTGATATTTTGGTTCTCAGTCGAGCGGCCGTACTGTTTTTATATCAACGTATTTTGTTCCTGAAGTTCTGACAGGATACCCGATATTGTCGTAGAATTTCGAAGGACTAAAACATATTTGTGGACTATGAGCTATTCACATTTTTAGTTAAGCATAACGCCATCATTCATAAACCGACATCGTTAAATATTCATTGTCCTCCTGAATGGTGCTAACACTATTATATTTGTACAGTACACATAAAAGAGCATAGTAGGTTGACTGGTGGTCTTTCCTTTAACATAACCAATAATCGTATAGTCAGAGTGCAACTGTTAACAGCCTCAACCATGAATATTAAAATATTAAAATTGCTATTTGCTTCTGTTGAAGGTTCCCTGGAATATACCAAGATATAAAACGAGGATATTCCATTGAATGCTATTTTTTATTTAAATGTACTCAATCAATTTACTTCGCAGCGTGCAAAGGCAATTTAGTGAGACACACGTTATTCTCCTTGGAAATTTTACATCCTATTGTGCATCTTCCTGACAAAATTTATGAAATTCACGAACAAATAGATGAGCTTTGCGGTACTCCTAAGAGACAGATACTCCTACAAAGAACGGACAGTAGAGGTACTTGATTGTTAGTCGAAATAAAGGACCAAAAGTTGAGAGCATTAAATAGCAGATGCAGGTCGGATATTCCCATCAGTTGTTTGGGTGTAAGATCTTGTCAAACTGAACTTTTATCACCTTTTGTACCACAAATATTCGGGAACGCTTTATATCTCCTCGACTTGAAAGTGATCACTGTATGCACTTCATTTCCTGTTCTGTTCCTGTAGTATGATTGTTCTTAAGCTGAAACCCAAACATTCAAGTGGCCACAAAGCTCTAAAAACTCCAAAACGCACTTACATTGTCTCACAAATTTGTGGCTGTCTGTAATGAGCGTATGGCAGCACCAGTTGCAGACAGAATGTGTTCATTCAGGTAGCAAAACCCTCCCACCATGCGCACTGTAAACTGTGTAGCCGAGAACCTTTCTTTACCAAGACTAACTGCCAAAATGCTGACCAAAAAAATAAAAATAAAACTGAAAGAAGAGAATGTACGCTCACAAAACTCACGCGAACCTATGTGCATCGTTTTATAGCGACCTGGGGAAAGCTGCATACTTAGCGAGCCCAATGAAATTGACACTTATGAAAGATCTCATGAGGTTGCGGTTTAGCTTAATCCCACTAAAAGCCTATAAATGTGGGCGTTTAAAAGGCTCATTGGAGCACAACTGTCGCTGGCGTAATTTCACAATGGAATTGCTGTTGCACATCATCTGCCCCTGTCCTCAAGCGCCTAAGGTGCTACTGGCTAAAACCTGAAAAAAGCAAAGGGAAATTAGCAGAAATAATCGATATTTTTATATTTAAATATAATGGCTTTAAACGTGTTTTATGTTATACATAAGCATTTTTCAGTAAACGGGGAATCTTCTAAAGCTTGTTATGTTTGTAACCCTCCTTTACGATCATTAAGAGGGTACACCTTCTTATACCAAACTGAGTAATTATTATTCATATATTTTCATTGGGTGTGCAATGCTTTATGTTTTTTTTTTTTTTTCCCGTCGTGCCTAGACTTTCTATATTCTGTTTTTTAGGGCCGGCATGTGAATGACAGTGATCTTATTTTTGTATTAATTCATATTAATGTAATGTGATAGCTTTTATTAATATTTCAATACAATATTCCTTTTTTTAGATCTACTACAGCTACCACTGCTTACAGATTTGTATACCACTTACGTTTTACACTGAACGAACTTGTACTGCCTGATACAATCAATAACAGATAGGGTCCCTTCTTTTCTCCTCCCATTGGACGCAGATGGCTACATCTGAAGACGTGTTTAATTCTAATGCACTTGCCATCCCACCTAATTAAATACATACCACCAAACTGATAATAAATGCCCAGAAATTATAATCACACATATCAGAAATCGATGACTCAGGATCTGTCTGTCAGGGCGACATGCTTGTGTGTTTACACTGCGTCTAACCAGTAGGAAAATTAAAAAAATGATATTGAAAATTTAAAATAAGATCCCTGAGCAATGTGGCAAATCCTCATGTAATGTTGAATAAACCACATTTATACTGTCCGGCTATCGTAATCTGTACCCGCTCATATCTGCTCTCTAGTATGAATGGCTTTCTGCTATTTAATAGAATATTGGCCCTTTCTGTATTGTTCTTTTTTATTTTCACTTATGAGCATTAGCAATGTTGTCAGGGGTGAACTGAACAAACACAAATGATGGACGGAATGCAGAACCAATCAAACATTCACCCCCAGTCACAGATCTGGGTTTAATTCATCAATTCTTTCGTTCACCATGCCACCCCAGTTTGGATCCAGCCATATACAAATCAGTCTTGATCCTGTTCCCCATGGGAACAGTCCAGCCCGAGCTGCTAGGCCAGGTCCTTCCTGGACCGGAAACAAGCATCCTGGGACTGGTTTCAGGGTATCACCCTTCATCAGCCAGGCGAGGTTGAATCCAGTGGCAGAGTGAGCCCGGGACCCACGTCTGTGCATACCCGGCACACTTATGGCGACAAAAGTGTACAAGGGTGAACTGACCATACATTATAATATCCTTAGACGAGCTTCATAGATGACAGTGATGCTGAATACAAGTGTTCCTATTATCGATAAAAAAAGAGAAATGTGCTAAGGTAAAATGCAATAAATGATGACAAGTTCTACTCGCACTCCGTAGAGGGCTCTACATTTTTACTGTTGAGCCCTTCATGAACTTCTCACAGATACTACACACCTATTAAATGTAGATTGCAGAGTTCTCCACACATCATTTTCAATGTATAAATCAGGACTTTCACAGTCCTTGAAAGAAGGTGCAGAAAAACATGCCAGCCTTCACCCAGTTTTGAAGTCGTGAGTGGGCCCACTGGGGCTCGCAAGGAAATAATACCAGTCTGCAGGGGACTGCAGCAAGGCATAGATCTAGGAAAAAGCAGGAAACTTAACTGTTTGTTGGTCATTTCATCTGGATCCTTGCAAGATTTTGCTTGTGTAACAAAAATTCTCCTCACGTGCACTTACAACCCATCCTCTCTCTTCCACCACACAACAGGGCATTTAGATATGCCACTTCACCCCTGTCAAATCTCTTACAGATGCATTTGCTACATATTTATGACTGGCAGTGTACGCACCAGAGAAGGTCTACTCTAGTCACTCCAATCCATTTCCCATGCATTCCTTTGGTGCTTAATGAAAGGTGGTGCAGAAGGCAGGACATTTTTTGAGAGGTATACAGGTGTCTGGCAAGCCATTGTCAAGAGCTTTGCTGGTATATGCAACTGCAGATTCCGTTCTCCTCCCTGGCCTGAACCCAGATTGTCTGCCAGAAACAATAAAGATTTACTCAACAAAATCTTGGATTGCAGTGCATTGTCTAATCCTGTGATTCCCTTTAGTTGAGAAACACCCGTTTGAATAAGATGCTTGATTGAAATGCTTGATTAATGTTAGGACAAAACATTAGACATGTGATGCATTATCAGACATATTATGAGCTAAGCTTATTGGTTCAATTTCCTACACCATTTTGCATGTTCTGCAGTGTGTGTGGCTTGAAATATGAAAGCATTCCACTACCAGGCCAGTGCATCAGATGCTGAGTTGCATAGTCAAATGAAAACACATAGACACTCAGAAGTCAGGAATATCCCATTGCTGCATGTGTATAAAGGACAGCTGACCGTGTCATGAATAAAAGGTGAGATCACCGACAACACACTTTATTGATGAAGCCTCTTAGTGTAAAACATTTCTACCAGAAACATTTGTACAATTTATGAACTAGATGTATGTGGAAGCATTCCGAAGACTGACTTAGAGTTTGGCAGACAAAGTACTCCTTTGTTACAATGATGGCGTACCATTCTGGCTAAACTCTTGGCCCTCCCAAGATTTAGAGATGGGTAATGAAATGTCTTAATTTGCATAAACCTTAATCTGACAGCTCGAGGGAGAAGGGGCCATGGAAGGTTCACTATACTTAGAGTGGGCAGTTGGATGGGATTTTTCACTGCCACCTCTAGACATATCTTGATGGTGAAGGACAGTAAAAAGACAAAAATTACCTCCACACAATTGGAGTAAACTCCCATAGTGTGGGCACACTTGATCTCTTTTTGGTATCCACTGTTGAAGTTTGTTCTTGGAAAGTTAAAAAAAATGGAAAAGTTTGATGGCTAGCCCTCATATTTGATGGTGCCACCAATCAAACTTTTCCTACATTGTCAGAAACTGTCTTAATATGGGTTCTTATCAATGTATAGATTTGTTTACAAGGCCAGCATACAATTTAAAATTTGGTGGGCAGACTGTCCTAGGAATGGAGAAGGTAAAGTCCTCTGCTATCCCGACAGACTTAGGGCCTCATTATGAGTCTGGCGACACTGTGGAGTTGGCAGTCTCCCTCCATCCCTATTACAAAGTTTCCATTGGGCTGACCGGTGGAGACCTCTGAAATCAGAGATTTCTGCCAATCAGCCCACTGGAGACTGTGTGGTGGCATTGGCCTTGACTCCTCATGAAGCCGGGATCAATGTTGTTGCACAGAGGATGCCCCCAGCACCCTTAGAATGCGTACTGTCTACTTAAGCATACAGTACGCATTCCCAGGATGCTGGGCAGTGGGGCCCCTGCCCTGGGTTTCCGACAGCCTTTTAATGGTGGGATCCCCGTCATGAAAAGGCTGACAGAAACTGAACTCATGATTAGCATGGAGGCACTGAACTCAGTGCTGGCGTGGCAGTGCACAATTTCAACTGCTATGAGCCCGTCAGGAATTATGATCCTGGCGGGGAAGGCAGTCCCCTGGCAGTCCAACCGCCAGGGTCTTAGTGTGGCATTTGGACCACCTGGAGTGCAGAGGTCTGACCGCCACAGAGAGGCTGGCAGTTGCAAGACTGCCAACCTTGTAATTAGACTCTTAATTCTGTCTTTCAAACTCAAAATCAGGCCTGCAGAATTTTCAGGTGAGTAGCTGTAAAACAAATAAAAAAAACTACAGAGGAACATGCAGGAAATACCTAAGTAGCAGAACAGTAGCTAGCAATTAGTCTTTCAATTAGGCAGGACAAAATATATATACAGAACTGTTATGGCAGGTTCTTTGTTACTATATGCAGCAGCAAATGTGAGGATCATGATATGTAGTCAACAGGATGTGCATTTTCTTATGTGTTCTTTGAGAGCAGGTGTGACAAGTGAGATGTACCTGGTGACCTTGAAACTCTTTGGGTAAGAGTTCTAACAAAGTGGGTCAAATAGGCTAGGGGACCAGAATCCTGGAGGCTCGAGGTATCCGGGTGGTGAGTAAATTATGTTCATCTGGAACATAGATTTCGGATAAGTGTGTATTATTTGTTAGTGTGTTAGATAAGTAAAGGGAAGAAGTGCAACAAATGTTTGCAAAGATGAGAATCAGACATTTATTCAGCACCCACCTGAATAGATGATGGAATAGTAAGTGTGAAGTGAATCTAATTACTTTCCTTGCAGGCACAGGAGATTATGGCTGTCGGTCAACATCTTGCAAATGTTAATCACATGATACTTAACTCCTATGACAGTTGTAAAGAAGTTGAAACAAAGAACAAGATGCATGTGGCCATCCAAAAGTGGGAATGGTGGTACCAAAGAGGAGTGGTGAACAAATTGAAGAGAAGGGGGCACAGAAACAAGCATTAGGGCATACCGACTGGGAAGGATGTGGGCAAATAAGTGAATGAGCATGGAAATGGCACAGCATTAGATAAGAGGAGAATAATGTTTTAGTGCCGCATCAGCAATGCTAATTAAGGGAAGAATGGGGAGGGAAGTCATAATTGTGGCTCTGTCTAATAGTATTTTAATTATTAGGTGACTTTGAGGAGCAGAAATAATATGGGTTAACAAAATTAACACATGAGAGATGGCAGTCTAGGTGAGTTCAGAGACTGGAATCCAGTCTAGATTGTGCTAATTAATGCTATCCGAGGCAGAGATTAAGCCATTTGAATGCAGTGTGTTCCTGATGTGTAAAGTAGTAGCCTAGTTTAGAGGCATGCCAAAAGTAACATAACCTGGGGTCAGTCCTAGGTTTTTTTCTTATGGGTAGAGCTACTACAATGTTAAGGAAGGATAGGGAGGAGCTAGTGTGTCAGAAATTATTGGACAGTGTTATCATGCGGGCAAGTATAGAGGGACATAATGTTGATGATTTGGGGGCTAAATGGGTCTGATGGATTATAGATTTGTTCTTGAGAATTTGGGGATAAGCTTGACTAGGAGCAGAAGAAAGATATGGCCACATAAGAGTTGGGCTGTGAGAGCCTCTAATTAAGATTGTATATTTGGGCAAAATGAGGAAATTACAATCTATGGATAATAAGCAGTCGCAGCTCGCAGTGCCTAAAAGGGGTGGGTGTGGCGGGACAGGGAGGGGAAGTGGGGACAGGGTGAGGGGGGAGCAGGGGGGCACATAATTATTAATTTTTTTTTAAATCTAAAACTTACCTGATCTACTGAACCGTGTCGCTGAAAGCAGAGGCTCCCAGCCTGCCTGCACCAATCCTGACGCTGCCCAAAGCAGCATCAGGATTGGCTGGGAGTGCCCAGCCTGGGCGCTCCCAGGCAGACTGGGAGCCTGTGCAGGCTCTCTCCAGCCCGGCACTGGAGACAGTCTACTGTGCATGAGTGTTCGGCGGGCTCAAGACGGCCATCCAAATAGACATGTGCTCTGAGGGGGAGTGCTGAGTACTCCCCTTCAGTGCATGTCACCCCAGTAAACCTGTCCCTTTCAGAATGATAGGATAATAAACACATCCTTTTGTTCTGAAAGGTTTGCAGCTTCTGCTGCTGGGGGAGGGGGTTGACGCTCCTCCACCCTTATGAAGGAGCCGCCCCTGGTAATAAGAGGAATTTTCTAATTTTTATAGTGATTGTTTGTTAAAATCTTTGGCCCACCTCACCATCCATTATTTCTTCTGTCAGAATATTACTGTGAGGGACATCCTTGATCAAGAAATTGAAGAGAGGTAGACTGTACCCTCCCATAACATTGATAAATGCCAGAGAAAGAATCCGCTGGGGCAGTGTGGAGAGCTTCAAGTTGGTAGAGGTTGTACTGGGAATCGGTGGACAATGAGCAGGATGGTACAGTATGGATAGCTGCCAAGTCAAGGTAGTCATCCTGTTTCTCTTAAGAGCCTTCCTGGGGCACCAAGAACAGTTTCCCACCAACACAAATGATCTCTGTTGCTGCCACTCATTTCTAAAGAATGGGTAGAAATGCACTTTGTGTAGCTACCCAGCATTGCTAACTCTCTGTCTTCATACGTTGAAATACCCCTAGATATGTTAGAGGGACAAATTCAGTGTAGGATAAGTGGTAGGGCAACAAGAAGAGCATAAGCCATCCCTGGTGCCTAGTGGTAAGTGCCGTCCTGTTTTAGCTGTGTGTGTTCACCCTGTCCTGAGTTACCTTGTCTCAGCTGTTGTGTGTTACCTCGTCTGTTTTCACTATCCACTCTGTGTTTTCTCGTGTTCTCTGCCTAGTCCACTCCATGCTTTCCGTGTCTACTGTCTACCTTTCAGCTCTCTGTTTGAACTCCGTGTGCTTTTCCGTATCCAGCTCTCTGTTCTCTGCCCCGTGTCTTTCTGTCTACCTTTTTCTTAGCTCTCTGTTTGAACTCCGTGTGCTTTCCCGTGTCCAGCTCTCTGTTTTTTTGCCCGTGTCTTTCTGTCTACCTTTCAGCTCTCTGTTTGAACTCCCTGTGCTTTTCCGTGTCCAGCTCTCTCTTTTTTGCCTACCTTTTCTTAGCTCTCTGTTTCCACTCCGTGTGTTATTCCGTTTAAACTCTCTGGCTTTGCTCCGTATTCTCCTTGCTTTTGGTTTTCTTCTTGCCGCCCTGTGTTGACCCCCTGCACCCCCCAGCGCCTCGGCTCCTCCGAGCCATCTCCTTCTCCTGCTGCTGCGTCCCTGCGGCCCCGCCCCCTTCGAGCCGCCATTCGTCCACGCCTCCCGCCTCCCAGCTGCTCCTCCCTCCCTCCTCCCCTTCTTAATGGCAGTCGCTGCGCGACGAGTGACCTTTGACGTCTGTGGCCACTGGATCACTCCCCGCACGAACAGCGAAACCCAGCTGTCCCCGTGACCTCCCCCCCGCCCTCGCTGCTCTCCGCTGGCCATCCCTGGTGCTTAGTGGTAAGTGCCGTCCTGTTTTAGCTGTGTGTGTTCACCCTGTCCTGAGTTACCTTGTCTCAGCTGTTGTGTGTTACCTCGTCTGTTTTCACTGTCCACTCCGTGTTTTATCGTGTTCTCTGCCTAGTCCACTCCGTGCTTTCCGTGTCTACTGTCTACCTTTCAGCTCTCTGTTTGAACTCCATGTGCTTTTCCGTATCCAGCTCTCTGTTCTCTGCCCCGTGTCTTTCTGTCTACCTTTTTCTTAGCAATCTGTTTGAACTCCGTGTGCTTTCCCGTGTCCAGCTCTCTGTTTTCTGCCCGTGTCTTTCTGTCTACCTTTTTCTTAGCTCTCTGTTTGAACTCTGTGTGCTTTCCCGTGTCCAGCTCTCTGTTTTCTGCCCTGTGTCTTTCTGTCTACCTTTTAGCTCTCTGTTTGAACTCTGTGTGCTTTTCCGTGTCCAGCTCTCTGTTTTTTGCCTACCTTTTCTTAGCTCTCTGTTTCCACTCCATGTGTTATTCCGTTTAAGCTCTCTGGCTTTGCTCCATATTCTCCTTGCTTTTGGTTTTCTTCTCGCTGCCCCGTGTTGACCCCCTGCCCCCCCAGCGCCTCGGCTTCCCCGAGCCGTCTCCTTCTCCTGCCGCTGCGTCCCTGCGGCACCGCCCCCCTCGAGCCTCCATTCGTCCACGCCTCCCGCCTCCCAGCTGCTCCTCCCTCCCTCCTCCCCTTCTTAATGGCGGTCGCGCACAGCGGGCGTGCCGCTGGTGCGCTGGAGGCGTGCCAGAGGTAAGCCTGTCTGCGCCCGTCTGCGCCCGTCCGCACCTGGACAGCGCCCAGCGCCACCCCCCCTGGTCCTCGTAAACCCCCACACTCCCAGACACCACTACACTGCAAGTGACCTCAATGCACTCAACCCTGGCAGCTGCAAAGCATGCTTCCAGTCCTCAACAAGAAATAGCCATGGCCCCTTCACCTGCCACGACTGCAGATTCACCTGCGACAGAACCACCAAACCTCCAACAACCAGAACCAACCACCTCCACTGCATACTCCTAAACACCCGCTCCGCACGCAAGCACGCCATCGAACTCTGGGACCTGCTCGACACCTCAGCCCCGGACGTGGCCTTCCTTACCGAAACCTGGTGGAACGACTCCTCAGCACCAGACATCGCCAAAGCCATCCCAGAGGGCTACAAAATCACCCGCAGGGATCGCTCAAATGGAATCGGAGGAGGAATAGCCATCGCCCACAAAGTCACCCTCAAGGTCCTCACCCACACGGACGACACCCTCAAGACTGCCGAACATCTGCACTTCCAAATACACACCGACCTCAACACCACCCTCAGAGGAACACTCGTCTACAGACCTCCCGGACCATGCGCACCCTTCAGCGACTCCATCTCGGACCTCGCCATTACCCACGCACTCGCCTCTACAGACTACATCCTCCTCGGGGACCTGAACTTCCACCTCGAGAACAACAATGACTTCAACTCCACCACCCTGTTCGACAACCTCGGCAACCTCGGCCTCAGACAACTCGTCACTGCTCCCACCCACGCAGCCGGCCACCCGCTTGACCCCATCTTCTCCACAGGCACCCACATCACCTTCGACCACACCACCAAACTCCAACGGACTGACCACCACTGCATCCACTTCACCTTCCAGAAAAAGGTCAAGCACCACCGTACCCTACAGCCACCCCGCCGCCACTGGAGCAAAGTCACCCAAGACCAGCTGACCAACGCCCTCACACAGAAGCCACCAGACACCGCCACCCACAACCTCAGACAGTGGATCAACGACTGCGCCAACTCCCTCGCACCGCTCAAGAAGTCCACCCACAACCAAGGCACCAAGAAAGCCACCTGGTTCACCAAAGAGCTTCAGAACTTCAAGCGTATCTGCCGGAAACTCAAGAATAAATGGCTCACCGAACACACACCTGACAGCCTCACGGCCCACAAAGACGCCACCCGCAGACACCACCACTAATCCGACTAGCCAAAAGATCCTCCTTCAAAGACGCCTAGATAACAACGCACACGACAGCAAAGAGCTCTTCAGCATCGTGAAGGAACTCTCCAACCCCAGCGTCACCATCAACGACATTCCACCCTCACAAGAACTCTGCGACTCTCTTGCCACCTACTTCCACCAAAAGATTACCGACATCCACGACAGCTTCAACACCACAGCTGCCCCCACCACGCCAGACACCACCCCGGCTAACACCACCCGCGCCAATCGCATAACCGCCTGGACCAACGTCAGCGACACCGAGACACGCAAAATCATTAACTCCATACACTCTGGATCACCATCAGACCCATGCCCTCACCACGTGTACAACAAAGCAGACGTGACCATTGCTCCCCAACTACGGAAGGTCATCAACATCTCCTTCGAAACAGCAACATTCCCTGAAAGCTAGAATCACGCCGAAATCAACCCCCTCCTTAAGAAACCCAAAGCAGACCCCCAGGACCTAAAGAACTTCAAACCCATCTCCCTACTACCCTTCCCTGCGAAGGTCATACAAAAAATCGTCAATACACAACTGACTCGCCATCTCGAAGTCAACAACATCCTGGACCCCTCCCAATCTGGCTTCCGACAAAATCACAGCACCGAGACCATACTCCTCGCCGCCACAGACAACATCAGACGCCAAATGGACAATGGCGAAACATTAGCCATCATCCTCCTGGACCTATCCGCCGCCTTCGACACGGTATGCCATCACACTCTGAGAACCCGCCTCTTCGAACCTGGAATACAAGAGAAAGTCCTTGAATGGACTACATCCTTCCTCTCCGACAGAACCCAGAGAGTCCGCCTCCCCCCTTCCACTCCAGAGCCACCAAAATCATCTGCGGCGCACCCCAGGGCTCATCCCTCAGCCCAACATTATTCAACATCTACATGGCACCCCTGGCCCAAGTAGCCAGCCGTTACAACCTCAACATCATCTCCTACGCCGATGACACCCAGCTCATCCTCTCCCTCACCAAGGACCCACACACCGCCAAGTCGAACCTCCACGAGGGAATGCGGGCCGTTGTCAAATGGATGATAAACAGCCGCCTGAAACTGAACTCAGACAAGACGGAGGTCCTCATCCTCGGACCCAACCCCTCCGCCTGGGACGACTCCTGGTGGCCAACATCTCTAGGAACCCCACCTACACCGACCAACCACGCACGCAATCTGGGCTTCATCCTCGACTCTTCCCTCTCCATGTCAAAACAGGTCAACGCAGTCTCCTCCTCCTGCTACAACACTCTCCGCATGCTCCGCAGGATCTACAAATGGATCCCAACAGACACAAGGAAAACAGTAACACAGGCCCTCGTCAGCAGCAGGCTAGACTACGGCAACGCACTTTACACAGGCATCCCGACAAAACACCTACGATGCCTCCAACGCATCCAAAACGCATCTGCTTGACTGATCCTTAACGTACCTCGCCACAACCACATCACTCCCCACCTGAGAAAACTCCACTGGCTCCCCGTGGACAAGAGGATCACTTTCAAGCTCCTCACCCAGGCACACAAAGCACTCCACAACACCGGACCTGCTTACCTCCACAACAGAATCAACTTCTACACCTCCACCCGAGAGCTCCGCTCCACAGACCTCGCACTCGCCACCGTCCCCCGCATCCACCGAAAGACATCCGGAGGCCGATCCTTTTCCTACCTCGCCGCCAAGACATGGAACACCCTCCCTACCAACCTATGACTGACCCAGGACCTACTCACCTTCAGGAGACTCCTCAAGACCTGGCTCTTTGACGAGTAGCAGCGCTCCCCAACCCCCTAGCGCCTTGAAACCCTAACGGGTACGTAGTGTGCTTTATAAATATATTGATTGATTGATTGATTGAGAGAGTGGCTTCGATATTAGCAATTGGGCATAAAATAGGTTGCAAAGATAGTGGCCAACAGAGAAAAGAAAAAGTTTTCCAGAAGTGGACAGCAGGTCAAACCTGGATTTATGCTAGCGCGTGTGGGTGAGAAGATAAGGATCTGAGATTCAGAGAAGTTTGCAGTAGCAAGTGATGATGTGAAAAGGGATTATGACTCTGTATTCATTAATGGGTTCAAGCATTTGCGTTTTCTCCCATTACAAGAAAAGTTAATGGGTGGGAAATTAGATACACGGTGGGGTGAGCAGCATTTAAACTTGAAGGTCTGCTAAGGAACTGAGAGCCAGAAGCTATTTGGAGTGCGTCATGTAATGCCTCAAATAAGTTGGAGGCCAGAAGTCGGCCTTACTAAGGTTTCTAGGGCTAAAGTAAGGGTGAATTTTCTGAGGTTGATGATAGTTTCTAGAAATCTGGGGTGATGTGAGGGAGGATGTTGATACCATGTGTATCAGAGTGTGATCAGTTCTAAAGAATTAGGGGCCAGATGTAGCAAAGAACCAATTTGCGACTTGCAAATTGCGAGTCCTTGCGACTCGCAATTTGCAAGTCGCAAATTGGTATGCAGTACGGTGTCTCAGACACCGACTGCGACTCGCTATGGGGTCGCAATGACCCACCTCATAAATATTCATGAGGTGGGTCGCAAATTGCGGCCCCATAGCGAGTATAGGCACTCGCAAACATGGAGGCCTGCTGTCGTCAGCAGACCTCCATGTTCGTGACTGCTTTCAATAAAGCAGTTTTTTTTTTTTTAAGTGTAGCCCGTTTTCCTTAAAGGAAAACGAGCTGCACTTAAAAAAAAAAACGAAACCTTTAGTTTCGGTTTTTTTTCAGGGCAGGTAGTGGTCCCTTGGACCACTACCTAACCTGAAAAAATATTTTTGGGTCCATTCACAAAGTGGAAGGGGTCCCATGGGGACCCCTTCCAATTTGCCAGTGGGTTACCATCCACTTGAAGTGGATGGTAACTGCGACACCATTTGCGACCGCGTACGCGGTCGCAAATGGTATTGCATACCACTCAGACTCGCAAATAGGAAGGGAACACCCCTTCCTATTTGCGATTCCGAAATGCATATTGCGAGTCGGTACCGACTCGCAATATGCATTTCTGCATTGGGAAACGCGTTTAGCGACTCGCAAACAGCAATTTTTGCCGTTTGCGAGTCGCTAAACGTTTCCTACACCTGGCCCTAGATTGTGGGATGACTGACTGATGTATTAGAGATGAGACTATAGTCAATAAAGGCGCCATGCATGTGAGAACGGAAAGGTGTTTGATTTTTAATACCAGATTGAAGTCTCAGAGTACAATGATTCAAATTGAGGTTATAGAGAGTTGCATCCAAGTCAGAGGCAATGCAGACTATCTTGAATTTCTGTATATAGTTATATGGGTGGGCATTTTACTGGGAAGTTTTGGTGCGTGAGATAGGTTCAGAGGCAAGGAGACATCTTGGAGGTATGCTGGGCTTGTTATTAGTGATGCCTTGAGTAGGAGTGCAACTCCTTGTTTGTGAAATTTAGTTAATGTATGTAAAAATGTTGGTTTTGCAGCTTGGAGAGTGACTGTAGTAGTAGTGTCATGTACACAAATCCATGTGATGTGGAAAGTGAATTTGGTGGCAGATCAGTTGTATGATCAGAGTAGTAGTGTGACCATGGAAGGAGAAGGCAGAAGAAGAATAGGAGTGATGTGGTAGTTTGGAGGGCACATTGAGGCTCTGTGTTACAGGTATAGCCGTTCTGATAATGCTAAGCACAAAGAAGTGTCAGGAATATTTGGGCCAATACTTCTTTGTAGAGTGCTCTGGATTTATCTACCACTTCCATTATGTGGCTCATTTTACATATTATATCAAAGCAATAGGGATCTTGGAGGCCATGAAAATCTCAAATAAAACATGTCACTGAAACAATGAGGTGCTATGCAGTTACCAAATTCAAAGGAAGCTGGCTGTGTCTGTGAAAGCGAGACAGGCCTAGAATACAGCAGTTGTGTAGAGCATGCTTACTTATGCCCATGATTCATAACCAGTTTGATTTCTAAAATAAAATCTTCTTGATTGGACAAATGGCATGTATAGTTTATCGTCATCATGAGTTGAGCAACCTGGAAAATTTAGTCTACGTAAAAATGGAGTGCATTTGAATCACATAATAGTCTTTTGGGGAAAGTGTGATTGAGATAAAAAGACTCAAAAAATGAACATCTTTAAAGCTTTTTTTATAAAAAACAGTGAATATTTCAGTTGGAGGTGAGCTGTGTGGTTTAAGAGTAGGTGAGTTTGAGGTAGTTTTGGTGTAACTATAGTTATTTTAGGGCTGAATGTTTACATTTGTTTAAAGTTAAAGCTAAAAACGACAATAATAAAATCCACCATCAATAGGCCTAACAAGACCACCAAATTCTACTCTTACATTCCCATTTAATTGTCCTTAAGGCATTGAATTGGTCACTGAAGAATTACTTATATTCATAAATAGAAATGCACACAAACATTGATGGATGGAATGGCGGAATTAATCTCAGCTACTAGTAATCACTTGGGCCACATCCCAACCCATCGTTGTTCTGCACCCCATACCACCTCAGTTCGGACCCAACTATATGCAAATCAGTCTTGACCCTGGTCTTATCAGAACAGTACGAACAGCCAAGGCAGGTCCTCCCAGAACCAGAATACAAGCAACACAGGACCGTTTTTGCCATAGTTATTGTAGGAGGCTGGCTCTCCATGTAGTGTGCAAAAAATACATGCACCGTGCAGAGCCAAGAAACCCCATTTTGATATCCAGAGGTAAAAAGCAGACCACCTAATGCTCTGTTTCTGTGGTAGTGTGGACGAGCAGTTAGGCTTATCGTAGTGATGTGCTAAGGATTTGTTGAACTCACAGTATCAATAAATGTGACAGACACTCAAAAGAATAACTTGAAACCAATTTACAAAACTACTTACGATTTTTATAAAAGTTGTAAAACCAAGATCATCAAAATCAGGGACGTACTTTTTAAGTTATGATTTTTCAAAGTTTAGCAAAAATAGTCTTTTTGTGCGTAATCATGCACCCTAGGAATCAATGGGAGAAATCTTTAAAAATGCATATAAAATCAGACAATGCTCTCACAAGTGTCACCTTCTGTTTTTTGTCGAGGTCGTCAAGATGTTCTCTGGGCCAGCTGGAGAAGTTCAGGCGGTTCCCAATTCAGGCGGGAGCAGCGGCTGAAACTCTTGGAACTGGTGCAGAATGGAGAAGGTGCCACTTGGAAACACACTGCACAGATGGACTTAAAGGAGTCTGTTGGGTTCCCTTGGAATGTAGAGGTTACAAGGGGTTAAAGACAGCGAGAGCACAGCTGTTTTTCCGATGCATGGGCAAGGGAGGCTGGGTGCAGTGCAGATAGGCCAGCCAAGGGGGATCTTTAGGGCCAGGTGCTGGTCACTTTGAGGGTGGATTGCAGGTCAGCAAGGCCATTCTGGGGGGTGGTTCTGGGGTGTCCTGAAGTTCCTCTACTGGTGCTTGCTTCTGGTCCTCGGGGAGTCAGAGTGCACTTTTCTTCTGGGTGTCTGACGTTGGGGGTCCAGTACCATGGGCTATTGCTCATCTCAGTCACTGGAGGTCACAGGGATTGTCCTCTGGGTCCATTGGGTGGAATTTGATTGGGCTGCTATTCCATCCATTGTCCAGTCGACCCCTTAGCGGCGATTGTCGAGTCCTGGGTGTAGCAGGTTGGGTTTGGCATCTTTTAATTCTTGCAACAAGACTTCTGTTCTCGAGCTCTGGATCTGCTTTGTCACTGGTCTTTTTGTGTCCATCAAATCTGATCTGCAGGTCTAGGAATGCCCAATGAATACTGCATTTAGTGGGCATTAAGGGGAGTACCTGAAAGTGGCTACTGGGCCACCTCCCTTAGGGTGGCTACACCCACTATGTGACCACTTCCTGTGGTAAGAGGTCACATCCCTAACCCTGATTAGCTATTTGGCTACCATCCAAGATAGAAGAATATGAAATGGAGTGGTCACCTCAACTGCGACACCTGGGGTGTGCTGCAGGCTGACGGGTGCCAAGCTTCCTACTCTGACTAAGGTTTCCCAACAGTTTTCCTGCTCAAAGTGGGGAGAAAATCATTGGGCACCATCTGCTGCTAGCAGCAGAGCCAGAGGTCAGATTTCAAAGGCAGTAAAGCCTTTGAAGCTGACCGTTGGCCGCGGTACCTTCCTGGGGAAGGAGGTGTATCATCTCCACTCAGGAAAGGCTTTGTGTTCTGTATCCTTGGAGCAGAGGCTCTCACCCCAGCAGTGCAGATTTGTGCCTGGTGGCAGGCTGGCTGCTAAAAACCAATGATGCCAGGGTTGTTAGGTTTCGCAGGGGGAACCACTAAGGTACGCTCTGGGTACATGTTATAATAAATCCAACACTGGCATCAGTGTGATTTTATTATTCTGATTAGTTTGATACCAAACAACCCAGTATTCAGAGAGGTCATCATGTAGCTGGGGAACTCATAATGACCAGTGTCCAGCACATGTATTTGCTATGGCTTCCCTGTATACTTACTATGTATCAAGGTTTTGTAAAGACATAGTAGAGGCATATTTGCTCACTCATGCAAACAAATGTATTATAGTGCACCCTGTCTTAGGGCTGTAAGGCCTGCCAGAGGGGTGACTTACCTATAGTACATGCAGTGTTATTGGACAGGGTCATATTGAGTTTGCAACTTTTAAATACACCTTGCCATGCACTTACAATAGCAGTCAGCAGGAAGCTGGGATGGGGCCTCTCAGAGTGGCACAATTAGTGCTGCAGCTCTGGGGGCCCTCTTTAGTACTCAAGCCCTGGGTACCAGGGGTACCATTTACTAGGGACTAGTGCCAATACATATTGAAGTTTTGGGGAAAGAGATATGACACTGGGAACGTGTTTAGCAGGAACCAGGGCACTTACAGTTGGAAATCACATCATTTTCCAAACAAAAAGTGAGGGGGTGGGCAACCATTTCAAAACTGTACATTTCTCACTGTTATGAGCTCATCAGCTGGGCACAACTTTGTTTCAGTGACATACCTGTCCCACGTAAGGCAACACTTTAAGTATACCAAAGAGTGATGGGTGGAATGCTTGAATTAAAATCAGTCACTGGTAATCACTCGGGCCACATCCCAATCTATTGTTATTCTGCACAATATGCCACTTCAGTTTGAAACCAGCAATTCTCAAATCAGTCTTGATCCTGCTCCAATCGGAACAGCCTAGCCCGAACTGCCAAACCAGGTCCTCCCTGAACCAGAACACAAGCAACCTAGGACTGTTTTTGCCCTAGTGATGGGATCATCAGCCAGGGACAGCTTGGTTCTAGTGACACAGCAGGCACGAGACCTATATCTGGGCATATGTGTCCCACTTAGGGTGACACAATAAGTATACAAAACAGAGATTGATAGAATGCTTGAATTAATCGAATCATCTGGGCCACATCCCAACCCATTTTTTATTCTGCACATCATGCAACCTCAGCCAGGGCCTCCCTGAACTGGAACACAAGCAATCCAGGACCAGTTTTGTCCTATTTATGGGCTCAGCAACTGGATACAGCTTGGTTACAGTGACACAGTTTGCACGAGATCCATGTCTGGAATAATGCGTCCCACTTAGGGAAATGCACAAAGTATACAAAAGAATGACGTATGGAGTGCTTGCATTAATCTCAGCGATTGGTAGTCACTCGGCAGCATTCCAACTCATCGTTATTATGCACACCATGCCACCTCAGTTTGAACCCAGCTACATGCAAATAAGCCTTGACCCTGCTCCAATAAAAAAAAAACTGCATCAACTGCTGATGGATGAGATGCGACCTGAGCAATTTCCAGTGGCTGAGATTAATTCAAGCATTCCATCCACCACCTTGTTGTTTTTGCATTCGCCGCCCTAAGTGCACCGGGTATGCCCAGATGAGGGTCCTAGACTCATTGTGCTACTGGAACAAAACAACACCTGTGCTGAAGAGTCCTAACTAGGGTGAAACATCACCTAGATTGGTTGTATTCCAGTTCAAGGAAGAACTGGCCTAACAGTTTGGCATGGACTGTTCCCAGGAGGAGCAGGAACAAGACTGATTTGCAGAGGGCTGAGTCCAAACTGAGGTAGAATGGTGGGAAAACAAATGATGGATTGCGATGCGACCCCAAGTGATTGGCAGTGGCTGTGGTTTATTCAAGCATTCCACCCACTACTTTGGTGTTTTTGCATTTGTCGCCCTAAGTGCTCCGGGTACACCCAGATGAGTGTCACAGGCTCGTTGTGCCACTGGAACCAAGCTATATCTGGCTGAGGACCCCTAGCTAGGGTAAAAACTGTCCACGGTTTATTGTGTTCTGGTTCAAGTAGGACCTGGTATGGCAGTTCAGGTTGGACTGTTCCCATGGGGAGCAGGATCAAGACTAATTTGCATATATCTGGGTCCAAACTGAGGTGGTATGATGGGCAAAAGAATGATGGATTGTGATACGGCTCCTTCGATTGCCAGTGCTGAGATTAATTCAAGCATTTCATCCATCACCTTGTTTTCACATACATACACATGCAGCAGGCATTCATGCAAATATTTATCTTTTGAAGAAACAAACTTGCTATAGGTAGAAAATAGGTTCATTAGGACACTCGTCCATAAAACATTCTAAACCAATAAAAGTGTTACATTATAACATCAACTTAAATACCCACTGATCCCCCCAAAAGTAGTGCAACATATTCAAACTTTGAAATTGTTTAGTACTTTAAAAATAAAGGTCTTTAAATCTTGATATGGTTAGAAATATATAAGACACAATCGCACATGAGACAAGGAGCATCTTACATTCAGGGAGTGTGTGTAAAATCCATTTCCATCCTGGACAGCACTACACCTTTCAGGGCTTGAAACAACTGGGGTACTCCCCAGTCTCACTTTTGAAATTTAATTCCGTAGCATTATAATAGAGCCAGAGACAAAGCTGTAGTGCGTAGGGTGCACCAGCCATGTAACCTCTGGCAGAGAAGTGGGTTGTAATCCCCATGGCAATGCTGCATGCAGCACTGCCCTGGCAGATTAGGACCGCCAGCACCACCAGCCCCTCCTATGGAGGAAATCTGGCACTGCTGGAGGCCAACCGTGGTGCAACCGCCACAGTTGTAATGTGGCAGTCGGACCACACATTGGCGGCATTGGTCCATCGCCACCACGATCCTGGCGGTCTTCCGACCTCCAGGGTCGAAATAAGGCCCTAAGGGGGTTATTCTAACTTTGGAGGAGGTGTTAATCCGTCCCAAAAGTGACGGAAAAGTGACGGATTTACCACCAGCCGTATTACGAGTCCATTATATCCTATGGAACTCGTAATACGGCTGGTGGTATATCCGTCACTTTACCGTCACTTTTGGGACGGATTAACACTCCTCCAAAGTTAGAATAACCCCCTAAGTGTTATTGTATAAAGGCAGATATTGTAATTATGTTTTTCTATCCATTGATGTAATCTACTCACCCTTTTACTGGCAGAGTTGGGTCATATATAATTGTAATATTGTCATGGTTTTAATTAACTGAAATAATAAATTTGAATTTGAATTTGTTTCATTATAATATAATTTCATTTATATATTGAAACCCCCAAAATCATTGTTTAGAAAAACACGGGTAAGAATATTGTTTTTACTATTGTATTTACTATTTTTGTTATACATATCACTGTATTTAATATAGATGTATGAAGTATAATGTTTTCTGAATTATTGTAATATTTTATTTTTTTAATTTATTATAACTATTATATTCTTTTTCTTATTTTTTTTATAACTATGTTAGGAAAAGGATGTTGTTTCTATGGGCATGTAATGTGTATTTTTACCTATTTACATTTTTCAATTTATTTTATGAGTATTTACATTTTGCAATAGAAATTTCTAATTGTTTTAAAAAAAATATTTAGATTAATTATTCATAATATTTGAAATTATTTTTATTTTTTAGTGTGTGAACATAGCATTTATTAAATACTGTTTGCTTTTCTAGTGATTAAAGTATGCTTTATAGGGGTAATGGATGAGGCGTGTTTTATATTTTTTGATGTTGATTATTAAAAAGTTTATTTGTTAAATAATGTGGTTTAAAAAATGTACATGTATTATTATTTTTATTTTTAATGTACAATCTAGTGTATTTTTTAAATATGTGATGTATTTCTGCCTAATATTGATGTCTTAATTTTTTATTTATTTGTAATGTTTAAAGCATTTTTTTTAACATTCTGAATGTTGGCACCAGTGGAGATAGGAGATGATGTGTAATGAATCAGACATTTTTCAGATGCCTCTACTGGTTAGCTTGAGCACCCTGATCAGAGCAGCAGAATGTTATAATATATTTTAATGTAGGTTGTCCGAACTCTATCAAAAGGGTATGGAATGTTGATATGTTCTGTTCGTTGTCATGGGAGCAGTGGCATTCTCTCTCTACCAGCTCCTTGCAACTGCCACAAACAGAATGCCATCACTACATTGCAACATACATCTGATCAGGGTGCTCCAGCTAACCAGTAGAGGCATTATGAAAAAGAGATTTTGAGCACATGCTGATTGACATTCAAGTTTTGAATTCAGGGAGTACCCTGTCACTTATGATCAAGGTCGTGTGTTAATCAGGTGACTATATCCTGATGCGGCCCTAATAGTCATTCGGGTCCAAACATTGACACCCCCCACCCCTTTGGTAGCCTATAGGCTATATTACACCAGGAGATACTGTGTACAGATTGACACGATTTCTGTTTCAAACAATTTTGAAGTGATTGTTCAACCATTGGGTCATTTACAGTGCCTTGTGTTATGTATGTTGTAAATATGTTCATACTTTGCGCACTGCATCATCTGCGCTATAATCACTTTGCATGCTTTGCAACTGAATAAGGCTAATTAACCCCTTCGCTGCCAGGCCTTTTCCCCCTGAGTGGCCCAGCAATTTTTTGCTCTTTGGGGCAGTTTGCACTTAGGCCCTCATAACTTTTTGTCCACATAAGCTACCCACGCCAAATTTGTGTCCTTTTGTGCCAACATCCGAGGCATTCTAGAGGTACCCAGACTTTGCGAGTTCCCCTGAAGGACACCGAGAAATTAGCCAAAATACAGTGAACATTTGATTTATTTTCCCAAAAATGCGGAAAAGGGGCTGCAGAAGAAGGCTTCTGTTTTTGTTCCACCTGAAAATGGCATCAACAAAGGGCTTGCAGTGCTAAAATCACAATATTCCTAGCTTTCAGGAACAGGCAGACTTGAATTGGAAAACCCAATTTTTCAACACAATGTAGGCATTTTACTGGGTCATACCCCTTTTTAAATATTTTTTATGCTTTCAGCCTCCTTCCAATTAGTAACAGAAATGGGTGTGAAACCAATGCTGGATACCAGACAGCTAAACATTTCTGAAAAGTAGACAAAATTCTGAATTCAGCAAGGGGGAATTGTCTAGATCCTACAAGGTTTTCCTACAGAAAATAACAGCTGAATTAAAAAAATATTGAAATTGAGGTAAAAACCTCCACCAAAAACCAAACCTGTGCATTTTTGAAAACTAGACAGCTAGGCGAATCCAAGATGGGGTGACCTGTGGGGCTCTCACCAGGTTCTGGTACCCAGAATCCTTTGCAAACCTCAAAATATGGCCAAAAAAACACCTTTTCCTCACATTTTGGTGACAGAAAGTTCTGGAATCTGAGGGGAGCCACACATTTCCTTCCACCCAGTGTTTCCCCAAGTCTCCTAATAAAAATGGTACCTCTCTTGTGTGGGTAGGCTTAGCGCCTGCGACAGGAAAGGCCCCAAAACACTATCTGGACACATCAAAATGATCAAATACAAAACTACCTGTTTTTGCGCAGGAGGGCACCTGCGTTTTTGGTCCTGGGCTCAGCAGCCATCTAGGGAAACCTACCAAACACAGACATTTCTGAAACTAGACAACCAAGGGAGTCCAGGGATGTGTGACTTGCGTGTTTCCTTCAATGTTTTCTCACCCAGAATCCTCAGCAAACCCCAAATTTAGCTAAAACATCAGATTTTTCCCACATTTCTGTGTGGGATCACTGCACCGGGACAAATTTCCTACCACCCAACGTTCCCCTCAGTCACTCGGTAAAAATGATACCTCACTTGTGTAAGTGGGCCAACTGCCTGTGACAGGGAAGAGCCACAAACATGTCAAAAGTGAGAGGGAACCAAAGCGGGTCCAAAAGGGCAGTTTGAAAAAAAACATTTTTAGGCTGACAAGTGCAGCAGAATTTTTATTGGTATAGATGAGACAATGCTGGGTGGTAGACATTTCAAAAATGTGGGAAAATGTGTGATTTCCAGCAAAGTTGGAGGTTTGCAGGGCATTGGTGGTATGAAAATGGTGCGGATACATGTGAAGCACACCATCTTGGAATTACCCAGATGTTTAGTTTTCAGATGTGTCTAGGACTTGTGGATTTTTCTACATGGCAGCATCCCAAAGTCCAAAAAGTGCACCCCCCACCATTCCAAGTGGGACGATTATGAGAGTTAGCCAAGCTCTCATGGCCCAAATGTAAAACCGAAACCCAAAATAATCAAATGTCCTCTCTATGCTTGCCATGGGATAAGATGTTTTAGTGTGTGTCGGGGGAGAGCTGAAAGACTGTTACCCCTTATAGTTGGGGTGGGGGCATAACCAGGCCCATACTGGTTGGTAGCTACCACCCCACTATTTTTTTTTTAATTCCCTGGCATCTAGTAGACATTCTTCCCCCCTGGGGTGTGGATCAGGGGTAATTGTCCCATCTGCCCACTAGTGGGCAGAACAACTTTAGCCCCATTTATTTGGGGTGGGGGTTTGTCCATACCCCCATCCTCTTATTTTGGAATAAAAATCTTCCCTGGTCTCTGGTGGGCTTTCTGCCCCCCTTGGGGGTGGATGCTCCTTCTAAAAATAGGCCGATCTGCACCCAAGGGGGTCAGATATGGCCAACTGTAATGTGCCCCATGGGGAGTGACACTTGCCCAAGGAGCTGCCCCCCCAAACAAAACACACACATACACACACACCAATCCCTGGTGCCTTATTGGTTTCTGCCCCCACAGGGGCAGATTGGCCTGATAGAAATAGGCCAATCTACCCCCAGGGGGAGCATAAATAGCCTAAAATAAATTTGTCCCCCTCAGGGGAGCGACCCTTGCCTAAGGGGTCGCTCCTCTTGCGTGAAATTGGTGCAAAAAAAAAATCCCTGGTGCCTAGTTGTTTCTGCCCCCCTTGAGGGCAGATCGGCCCAATAAAAATAGGCCGATCTGCCCTTAAGGGGGGCAGAAATGGCCTAAAATAAATTTCCCCCCCAGGGGAAGGACCCTTACCTAAGGGGTCACCCCCCTTGCGTGAAATTGATGCAAAAAATAAAAATCCCTGGTATCTAGTGGTTTCTGCCTTGGGGGCAGATTGGCCTAACAAAAATAGGCTGATCTGCCCCAAAGGGGGGCAGAAATGGCCTCAAGACTATTTGCGCCCCCCCAGGGGAGCGACCCTTGCCTAAGGGGTTGCTCCCCACATATAAAACAATAAAATAAACAACAACAAAATCCCTGGTGTCTAGGGTTTTCTGACCCCCTGGGGCAGATCATCCTATTTACAATAGGCTGATCTTCCCCCAAGGGGGGAAGAAATTGCCTACAACAAATTCCCCCCCCCCCCCAGGGGAGCGACCCTTGCCTAAGGGGTCGCTCCCCTCACGTGAAACTGACAAAATAAAAATTCCTGGTGTCTAGTGGCTTCTGCACCCCTCAGGGGCAGATTGGCCTAATAAAAATAGGCCGATCTACCCCCAAGGGGAGTTAAAATACAATTTGACCCCCAGGGGAGCAACCCTTGCCTAAGGGGTCGCTCCCCATGTATAAAAAACAAAAGTAAACATAAAAAAATATATATCCCTGGTGTCCAGGGGTTTCTGCCCCCCTGGGGCAGATCGGCCAAATTATAATAGGCCGATCTGTCCTCGGGAGGGCAGAAAGGGCCTAAATATATTTTGCCTCCCTGGGAAGCAGCCCTTGCCCAACGGGCCGCCCTCCTTGTTCAATAATATTTTATTTTAAAATCCCTGGCGTATAGTGGTTCCTACCCCCCTTGGGAGCAGATTGGCCTAAAAAAAATAGATCGAACTGCCCCCATGGGGGGCAGAAATGGCCTAAAAGTAATTTTGCCCACCGGAGAGTGACCCTTGCCTAAGGGGTCGCTCCCCAAATATTAAAAAATAAATACACAAAAAAACAATTCCCTGGCCTCTAGTGGTTTCTCCCCCCCCCCACCCCGGAGGCATATTGGCCTAAAAAAAAGATCGAACTGCTCCCAAGGGGGGCAGAAATGGCCTAAAAGTAATTCTGCCCACCGGGGAGCGACCATTGCCTAATATATTCCCTGGTGTCTGGGGGGTTTCTGCCCCCCCCCCCCCCGGGCAGATTGGCCTAATATAGATCGGCCTAATTCTGGTAGGCCAATCTGCCACCGGGGGGGCAGAGATGGCCTAAAAATAGTTTGGCCTCCTGGAGAGCGGCCCTTGCCCAAGGGGCTGCTCCACTCATGGCAATACCCTACAAAAACAAATCCCTGTTGTCTAGTGGGCATTTCTGCTGCCCGATCGCATCACGATCGGGCAGCAGAAATGCTGAGAAAGACATCAAAGGAAAGGAAAGGCTTTTCCTTTCCTTTGATGCCTTTCTCTGCCCCTCCACGTGATCGGATGCCATGCCGGGGGCAGGGGTGGAAGGAGAAGCGATTCCCTTTCCATCCCTGCAGTTGGAGTGCTGAGACTATGCTCATGGGGATGAGCCTGTTCAAGGATGTACCGGTTATGTCCTTGGCACCTCAGCGCCGCAGCCAAGGACATAACCGTTACATCCTTGGCTGCCAAGGGGTTAACAAATTATGTAAATAAAATTAGGGTTCCCTGTACTTATTACTGATTGTCTCAATTGTTGAATTAGGATTGATGTTGACAACTGAATTGGGTCCTTAGATGCATATATGAGGGTGCCCTGTGAAGTGAGTCTCACCGGACAATTGTTGTATTGTATTACTTTTAGAAAGCTGGTATTTTTCTGCCAAAGGTAAGTGTGCTTTCCTATCAGTGTTAAGGGTCATCAGACTATTAATGGATCACCTGTGGTCTGATGTGTATTGCTCCCAGATAGAGAACAAGGGGCCAGATGTATCAAAAAACGAAATTGCATTTCTTAAATAGCAAATTTTAAGAAATTGCTATTTAAGAAATGCAAAATGGTATGTATGAATTTTGCGATTCGGTAACAACGATTTCTTAAAATTCGCAAATGCTATTACCGAATCGCAAATAGAGAATCCGACCCCATTTGCACCTATGGGCCTGTTGCAAATGTTTTTGCATTTCCTAAATTGTGAATTCCAGTTAGGAATTCGCAATTTAGGAAATGCAAATCCCAGGGTGCTAGGGGCCTAAGGCCCCCTCTGCTGCACCCCAAAAATATTTTTACAGACATGTGAAGCACACACATGCCCTAGGGGCATGTGTGCGCTACATGCCAATTTTAAAAATGCATTTTTAAAATTTGCACATGGTTACCACCAAACTTTTGTTGGTGGTAATTGCATTTCCTAAATGCCCAATTCGCATTTAGGAAATGCTTGATACATGTGCTTAAGAAATCGCAAATAAGGATTCCTTATTTGCGATTTCCTATTTAGAGAATTGCAATTTGCGATTCTCTAAATGGGGTCGCAATTTTAAGGAATCGCTATTTTAGCGATTCCTTAAAATTGCACTGCGAATGCCTTTCATACATTCTAAAAGGCATTTTTGCATTCGCAAACGGCCGAATTTTGCTATTCGCACCGTTTGCGAATGCAAAATCGCTTGATACATCTGGCCCAAAGTTCCTGTGTGGAGAGGTACGGGTCTTCCTGACAGGGTGGCTGGGGTGGCTGGGGAGGAGCTGTGCCCCTGCCCTGATTGCTCTTCAAAGGGTACCCAGCCCTTCCTGACTACAGACACCTACCTTGTCACTGACAGATGCATCTTCCTTCCTTCCCCTTGTTTCACTAGCCAGGCTGGAGCTAAACCAGTTTTAGTGTTAAATAAAGGAGTATTCCCCATCCACAGGCTGCTACAGGGCATAAATGTGGCTTCCCCAGAACCTGAAATCAGAATATTCCTGAGTCCAAACCCCAAAGTTCTGTCCTGGACCCTTGGCTGTAGTCATGCCTAACTGAAGGTTTCACCAGATTTGATGCTGAGATTGGGAGAGCCCCGTAGAGCTGCTCCACACAACTCCTGATCAGCTACTTCACCAGATCCGATGCTGAGCGATGCAGAGTCCCACAGAGCCATGGAGCTCCTGACTCAAACCCTCACTGGTTCCAATATAGAGCAATGTCTAACAACACAGAGCTTAAAGACTTGCACCACACAATCTTTGCATCAGAGTCAAAAGGCAAAACTTTCAGTAGGATAAACCTGATTCTGCATCCAACCCATGCGCCACCGCTGCCAACCTGAACTTGTGACGTTGTCCCAGTCCAACATGAACAGATACTTCCTGTTGGCATTGTGTGCCTCTTGATGCTATTTTTTAATTAAAGCTTTAAAAACTCATAATACTGTTTCTAGTGATTGGAGTTTGTAATTTTAGTTTAATTTTATTTATTGAAATGTACTCTATTTTTTCTAAATTGTTTTGGGATTTCGCTGGTGTTATGTTTTCACTTTATTACTATTTACCTACTGCATAAATATTTTACACATTGCCTCAAAGTTTAGCCTGCCTGCTTTAGTGGCAAGGTTCCAGAGGGTTAAGCACAGTTTTATTTAATGACTTTTGTGGTGTACCCTGACAAAAGCTTTTATTATTATTTGAAGTAGGCTCTCACTCCTTAAACTACTACTCATATTTTGACTTATATTTGACTGCTTTTTAAATTAGTGTGTTTTAATTTGTTCTTTTTTAATTATTGGTAACAATATTTTGGTGTGTGTAGTTCTGTATGTATTTAGCGTGGTAACAGTATTGTGTGAGGCTTTATTTTTTATTTTCACATTTAGATACTTTACACATTTTTACCTGCAATATTTTGATATTTGTTATATTGTATAAGACTGAAATGTTTTTATCAGTATTTTTTTGTGATATTTTTGTGTTTGAATTTTGTTTTCCTCAGTATTCTGTCATAGTAGTGGCTAAATATCGTATAGCAAAAACATCACCCATTGGAGGTACTAACAGAAAATCTAAGCCCAATGGAAAAATATTTTTGTAAATGATTATTGGGTCATGCTATTTATTTTAGACAATTATTATTTGTCTATATTCTTTTTCACCGACAGGTTTGGCTTGTTAGCTGTTTGTACAGTAGTTGTGTCATTGTTTGAAAAGCTGTTCAAGAAACAGCTGTTCATCAAAAACTCTGTCCTTGTTTAAGATTATATATCGGGGTTGAGCCAGGGATTCCTTACATAAATCTTGTGAGAGGTCAGTCACAGTTCACATCAAGACTGTGACCTCTTTTTCCCATAGCTCAGTCTTTGGCTTGTGTATACTAGTATTTTAAATATGCACTGATGACCAGACAGACAGCTATAAACAATGCAAATCTGACTTTGCTTCAACCCTCCTGGGATTATGCTGAAAACGCCTGAGCAATTTGTCCCTTGTACCCCAAAGCCAGGCTTTAAAATGGTGAGCAGCACAGAAAGTTAATGCACCTGCTGTGATAAACCGAGTGTAACTTCACCGTTTGGAATCTTAGGATGGAAATATAGCTTAGTCTATTCATGTGCGGTTTGCAGTTGTATTCAGCCACAACCTTGGGCATTCTTCAATAAGCAACAAAATACACAGAGACTTAATCAAACTCTACACTAATGAGAATGCAGTGAATTTATAGTTGTTAAAGTGGATATTGTTAAACAATGTGATGTAGCATTTTGATGACGTGCTAATCTTCTATCTTAAAATCAACATTTCATTGTATTTGTGAGTTTAGGTTACTTTTTAAAGCCAACTTGATAAACTGTTCTCCCTTCTTCTGTTATTTTACTTGTTTTAAATTCAACCCTACAGGGACTGCTAACTCAACTTCTACAAAAGTGGTTTTACTGCTTAACGTAGCATTTTGCTGATTTTATGCTATGCTGTGTTTAATGTCTTTCTGAACAGTACTATGGCCCTCATTACAACCCAGACTGTCAGTGTTAAAGCTGCGATAATACCGCGAACAGTCCGGCGGAAAACAAATGGAATCATGACCGTGGTGGAAACTGCCAACATAGACAGCCACTTTAATACTCCGACAGCCACGGCAGTAGAAACAAACACCGCGGAGGTAACCACCAACAGACGGGCGGAAGACAATGTAGCGCCCACCCCATCACAAGAGGCCTATCTGCCACCTTTTCCAGGGCGGAAACAGTACACAGAAGGGAAAACACTCACCTCTCCACACCCTACGAGGAACCAGGACATCATGGAGCCCGAATTGCAGATACTGCAGATGCTGGTCTTCCTTCTCTTCTATCAGGAGCACCAAAGACGGCAGCGACGGCCACGGTGAGTACTGAACCTACAACACAGGGGAGGGGGGAGGGAAAAAAGAGTGACACACACACGCAACACGCAACACCCCCACCCACAACAACATACACACAAATACATGCAGCAACATTATACATACACCCCACCCACGCCCTGGAAGAACGCAAGGACAAAAGGAAATGATTTGAACAAATGTAATCATGTGAAATCTTATTATCAAAGTTCAAAATCCAGGAAATACAATTATGTCCACCAACTACACAAGTCCGGATAGTGCACCAATCATTGTCCGTGGACCCCTGGGCCCAAAATGCATGGGCGAAGCCCACACTAGATACCTGACTGGAAACAGAGACAACACTGCAGGGGCATCAGATCGAAATGAAACAGGCACCTCAGGGGAAGGTGGAGGGGGGCACCTCAGTCAGATAAATGCACGACGCCACTGCTGCACAAGGGGGCTCCATGCCCATTGCTGTATTCCGGGGAGTGCAAAGCCACAGTCTCTCAAGTCTCTTCAGTGGGTGGTTTGCCCACTGCTTTATCCTGGGGAGTGCAAAGCCACAGTCTCTCAAGTTTCTCCAGTGGATGGGTTGCCCACTGCTTTATCCTGGGGAGTGCAAAGCCACAGTCTCTCAAGTCACTTCAGTGGGTGGTTTGCCCACTGCATTATCCTGGGGAGTGCAAAGCCACAGTCTCTCAAGTCTCTCCAGTGGGTAGGTTGCCCACTGCTGTATCCTGGGGAGTGCAAAGCCACTGTCTATCAAGTGGATAGCAGTCTCCACTGGTTCTGGAGGGGACCTGGGGCCCAGAGTGCTTCATCCTGCCAAGGACTGAGGTAGTGGATGTAATTCTCCACTGGTTCTGGAGGGGGCCTGGTGCCCAGAGTGCTTCATCCTGCCAAGGACTGAGGTAGTGGATGTCATTCTCCACTGGTTCTGGAGGGGGCCTGTTGCCCAGAGTGCTTCTTCCTGCCAAGAACTGAGGTAGTGGATGTCATTCTCCACTGGTTCTGGAGGGGGCCTGGTGCCCAGAGTGCTCCACATGCAGTGTGGCTGGTACAATTCACTCACCTGGGTGTGCGTGGCACGACATTGGTGAGGTACAGGTAGCATGATGCGCCATGGAGGCAGCGACATACCCCACACTGCTGGGGCTTTGCATTCCACCTGCAGGTGCCAACAGTGATGACAGTAATGCTTCATGGAAGCTGCCCAGGGTCCTGGAACTCACCACCAGCCTCGGACGACTGACCACTGGGGATGGTAGGCATGTCAGTGGTGGTGCCACTGTCCGAGGACATCGTGGGGCCACTGGCGGTGCTTGCGGTGGTGTCTGTGGTGGCGGTGCTTGCGGCGGTGTCTGTGGTGGCGGTGCTGGTGGCGGCGTCTGTGGCGGCGGGGCTGGCGGCAGCACCTGCTGAGGGAGAAAGCAGGATGTCTCCTGCAGCCTCGGACAGCTGCCCACCGGGGAAGAGGCTGGGGACTGTTGCAGCGGCTGTAGACGTGCTGGAGGCGGTGCAGGTGGCGGTGCAGGTGGCGGTGTTCGCCACCGTACAGGTTGGCGTGGACGTGAACAGAAGGTGTGACACTGGCCCCTCAGTCTGTGCCACCATGCCCTCTCCTGACCTGCCCTTCTGCTTTTGGCCCTTCCCCACCTTGGATGGTGGCGCAGTTTTCTTGCCACTATCCTCTTTCATTTTCGCTGACCCCTTGGTGGCTGGTGGTTTCGGCTTCTCCCTCTGGGATGTGGGCACCTCTTTCACCTTGGCAGGTGGCAGAATATTCTTGCCCTCTCTACGTGGCAAACTGGCAGCCCTGATGGTTGGCACACTCCATGACCCCGCAGTTGCTGGCACCACTGTGCCTGGGGATGTGGTGGCTGAGGTACTGGGCTGGGACCTGAAAAGCCTGGCCCTAGGGGAAGGACAGGGGGGAGGTGTAGGGAAGAGGTCAATGTTAGCCAGGAAGAGTTTTTTAGACACACTGGGACGGGAAGATGGAGGGGATTTGGGAGTGGAGGAAGAGGTAGTGGTTGCAGGAGGTGTACGTCTGCTGAATTTGGGTGAAGGTGCATGGGCTGGAGGCTGTTGTGAGGTAGATGGCTGTTGGGTGGGTGTGTGCCTACTTTTGTGTACTTTAGGAGGAGGGCTCACAGAGCCACTGGGAGAGAACACTGGGGATGTGTGAATGGTAGTGGGGTGGTGATTGCACGTGAGCGGTGTGTGGTGATGGGCGTGCTGGTGATGGAGGCAGTGGCTGAGGATGTAGTGCATGCAGGTGTGAGTGGAGACGAGACTGGGAGGGAGGAGGGAGACGTGGAGGAGGGGGACACAGTGGAGGAAGTGGATGTTGGTATGTGTGCATGGGTATGTTGCTTGTGTGAGTGCCTGTGGGATGTGTGGTGCACATGTTTGCTTGAGCCACTCTTGTGTGTTGATGTATGTGCATGCTGGTCTGATGGTGTGCTTGGGATAGGCAGAGGTACATGGGATTGGGTCTGGGTGGAGGAGGTTGGAGGGGGAGGCTGGACTCAGGGACAATGGCTGCCATCAGTGCTGAGGCCAGAGCCTGAAATGCACTCTGTTGGGCTGCCTGGCCAGAATGAATGCCCTCCAGGTATGCATTTGTTTTTTGCAAATGCCTCTCAACACCCTTGATGGCATTCAGAATGGTAGACTGCCCAACAGTGTGGGATCTCAGGAGGTCAATAGCCTCCTCAATGAGGGCAGCAGGGCTGACTGTGGCAGGGCCTGAGGTGCCTGGTGCGAAGGAGATGCCCACCCTCCTGGGTGAGCAGGCACGGGACAGACGGTGAGGGGCTGCTGGGAGGGCGGTTCGGGTAGGGGAGGTGGCGGCTGTACCTGTTGATGCAGTAGGCACAGAGGGGCCCCCCACAGCAAGGGAGATCCCATCAGAGGAGGAGTCGCTGTCGCTGGTCTCTGCTCCTGTCCCCGCCGTGGAGCTCCCATCGCCCTCCGTCCCACTGGTGGCTTCAGACTCCGTAGCTTCACCCTCCAGGGGCAAGTGGGATGCAGATCCCTCCTGCCAATGCTCCTCCGCCTGATGATGCTGTTGCACACAAGAACAGGGAGACCACAAAAAGGGGGGGGGGGAAGACAGAAGAAAGACATGTTCTGCCATGCAACACCACTAACGTTGGCGGACACAACAGACAGTGAGATGCCCTCTGCACTATGCCATGCACTTATAGGTCCTAGATTTTTCACATGCCCATGGGGTATGAGGCCTAACCCAATTGCTGCACACCTGGAAGTCACAGGAGCCTGACTAGGTGTAGATGGCTCTTATCACTGGTGGGGTTTGGGCGCCACATAGCCTACCTCACAAGGGACCTTGCCTACCAAGATCGCCCTGGCCTAGGGGAACCCACTGCCCACCTCACCTGCCCAGACACCTTGTAATGCACGCAGAGTCAGCTGAATGAGAGTGTACTCACCCCCTTGTGGGTTCTGCGATGCCCTCAAGGGCCCATCCAACTGCGGATAGGCCACCGACAGGATCCGGAACATCAGGGGGGTCATAGTGCGAATAACACCCCTCCCACGTTGGGAGGCCATCCCCAGCTGGGCCTCCGCCGCCTTCTTGCTCCAGCGGCGCAGGTCCTCCCATCTTTTACGGCAGTGGGTGCTCAGACTGTGGTAGACCCCCAGGGTCCAGACGTCCTTGGTGATGGCACGCCAAATAGCCTCCTTCTGGTGGGCGCTGACCTAGAGGAATGGTACAGGGTGAAAGGACATTACTCACCCGTCCGGACCGTCATACTCATTACCCACCAGTTCCCACCCATGCCCTGACGCCCATACACTCACCATCCGCGCATGTAGGCCTCAGCCCCCCCCATGTATCTTCCAGCCACACCACTCAAAGCAGGCATTGCCCATGCAGCATGCTCACAGTGTACTCACCTGTTTGTCTGGAGGACTGTATAGTTGCGTGTACTGGGGGAGGACCCCATCCACTAGTTTCTCCAACTCCTCAGAAGTGAAGGCCGGGGCCCTTTCCCCAGACACTGTAGCCATCGTCACTTCCAGACACATGTCACAGAAGCACTTGCAGTGTAGGCCCTCTCCTGTTGAAGGTCAGGTATCAAGTGAGTGAACAGAGACAAAATGGCAGTCACGTCAGCGCCGGCGTACATCTTCATTGGCTCCTCGGACACATAGGGCCCAATGTTAACAAATGCTGAATTGCGCTGCGGTCTTTGACTGCCCACTGTGACGGTGTACAACGCCAGTGCAGTTACCTGATATCCCCTTGTCCCAACTTACAGGTCAGGCAGCCGCCATTTCAAGGGGCCACATGGCATTAATAATAACTGTGTCACACCTATCTAGGCCTGGAATACACACAGTTACAAGCACATTGCGGATTATTAAATTTCTGCAAATTACATTTTGTGATACCTCAGTGTTGGCTTACTCTCTGTTCACTGTTCTCCTCCATAGGGCACGTCTGCTGGGGCAGGTGATGAGATGGTGGCATCCTCCGGTGTACAGACCCCTGGTGGACCTGTCGACAAGGGAAGAGAGACACATCAGAGTCACATACAGACTTGATCGTGCAACAATCCATGAACTGTGTGCCCAGTTTGAGCCAGACCTGAAGTCAGCTATCCGCCATCCCACAGGGATACCCCCTCTGGTGCTGGTCCTGTCAGTACTCCATTTCCTGGCAAGTGGTTCCTTTCAAACAACAGTGGCCATTGCATCAGGGATGTCCCAGCCAATGTTCTCTAACGTGTTGTCCAGAGTGTTGTCTGCCCTGCTGAAACACATGCGCAGCAACATTGTTTTCCCTCAGGTGGAGGATTTGCCCACAGTGAAAGGTGACTTCTATGCCCTGGGACATATCCCCAACATCATTGGTGCCATTGATGGGACACATGTGGCATTAGTACCCCCACGCAGGAGTGAACAGGTGTACAGAAACCGGAAGAGCTACCATTCGAAGAATGAGCAGATGGTGTGTTTGGCAGACCAGTACATCTCCCATGTGAATGCCAAGTTTCCTGGCACAGTGCATGACGCTTACATTTTGAGGAATAGCAGCATCCCTAATGTGATGGGGCAACTCCAGAGGCACCGTATGTGGCTAATAGGTGAGGCCAAGGACCCAATACAGTGTGAATAGGTGTCTGGGTATGGGGTTGTCCCTAAGGGTTAGTGTGTGTCTAACAGTTGTCCCTCAATATTTGCAGGTGTCTCTGGTAACCCCAACCTGTCATGGCTACTGACCCCAGTGAGGAATCCCAGGACAAGGGCAGAGGACACTACAAAGAGGCACATTGTAGTGAACTAGGACGGTGATCGAACACACCTTCGACCTCCTGAAGGCCAGATTCCGGTGCCTCCATATGATAGGTGATTTCCTATAATACTCACCAAAGAAAGTGTGCCAGATCATTGTGGACTGCTGTATGCTGCACAACCTGGCTTTGCGACGGCAGGTGCCTTTTCTGCAGGAGGATGGCCAGCTGGTGGTCTTGTGGCAGCTGTGGAGCCTGTGGACAGTGAAGAAGAGGAGGCAGAAGAAGAGGATATCGACAACCGAAACAACATAATCATGCATTACTTCCATTGAGACACAGGTAAGAAGATGTCACTGCCTCCCACATCTCATACTATTGTTGGAGCTAGCATAAGTCTGTCATTTTCACTCAGTGTATGGACCCTGACTTGTCACTTTGCCTTTCCATTTCACAGATGTGGGTCCCACTTTGTGCCCTCTGCTAAATTTCCTCCTGCCCTACATCTGTGTTACATCGGTATGTACACAAGTAAATTGACATTGCTATATTCCATGGTTATTGCAATTACACATTTGTGAAAGCACAGATTGACTCCAGATTGTTTTGTGATTTAAGTGTTTTTATTTCTGTGCTAATAAGTGGAGGGGGTTGTAGAATGGGCTGGGGGGTGATGGAGGAATATCCATGGCAGAGTTCAGTCTATTTGTTTCACAGGTGCATTGTCCAAAGGGGCATAGGAAGTGGAGCAATGGCAGTTTAAAGATGGACAGGGTGACAAAGTGGGACAGAAGGGTGACATTCAGGGGGGTCTCATTTCCTGGCGGGGGTCTTGGCAATGTTATCTGTCTTGTTCCTGGATCTCAGGGACTGTTTGTGGAGTGGTTCTCTGCAGGGGGTGGGGTTCTGGTGTTGTGTTCCTGTGGCGGTGCCTCCTTTCCACTAGCGCCGGCAGGGGTGGAGGGCTGTTCATCGACCAGGCTAATGTCACGGGCCCCTTGTTGTGCCACTGTGTCTCTCCTAGTTTTGACAAGGTCTGCCAGCACCCCTGCAATGGTGACCAGGGTGTTGTTAATGGACTTCAAGTCCTCCCTGATCCCAAGGTAGTGTTCCTTCTGCAGCCGCCGGGTCTCCTGAACCTTGGCCAGTACTGTTGCCATTGTCTCCTGGGAATGATGGTAATCTCCCATGATGTTGGAGAGTGCCTCGTGGAGAATGGGTTCCCTGGGCCTGTCCTCCCCCTGTCATACAGCTGTCCTCCCAGCTTCCCTGTTGTCCTGTGCCTCTGTCCCCTGAACCGTGTGCCCACTGCCACTGCCCCAGGTCCCTGATCGTCCTGTGTTAGTGGGGTTGCCTGGAATCCCTGTAGTGGTGGACACACTGCTGATTGATGTGTCCTGGGGACAGAGGGATGGGCCCACTGGGTGGGTGCTGTGGTGGTGTTTCCAGAGGGGGGAGGGTCTGTGGTGGCTTGTGACTGTGTCAGGGGAACCGACTGTCCTGAGGTCCCTGATGGGCCGGCTGGTCATCTTGATCCAGTTGTGCAGAGCTGCTGTCATCACTGTGGGTCTCTTCTGTGGAGGGACTGGATATGTCTGGCACCTCCTGGCCGGTGACGTTGGGTGGGGGTCCTGTGGAGGTGCAAAAGCATGATTATTGCATCTGTGTGTGCCATTGTGTGCAATGGGTGAGTGGCCCTGTACTCCAGTGCTTGCATTCTTGGCTTGGTCCTTGTGTGATAGTTGGTTTGGGGTCTGTGTGGGTATCTGTACTGGACATGCTTTGGTGATGGGTGTCCATGCATTGGTGTTACATGCAGGGCTTGTTTTTGGGGTGTGTGGGTTGTGTTGGTGGGGTATCTGTGGGTTGTTGGGGTGATGGGTGTGAAGGTAAGGGTAGGGTATGTGATGGCATGCAGGTAGGGAGGGGGATAAAGGAGTAAAGATATGACTTACCAGAGTCCAGTCCTCCTGCTACTTCTGCGAGGCCCTCAGGATGCAGTATTGCCAAGACTTGAACCTCCCATGTTGTTAGTTGTGGGGGAGGAGGTGGGGGTCCACGGCCAGACCTCTGTACTGCAATCTGGTGTCTGGATACCACAGAACACACCTTCCCCCGTAGGTCATACCACCTCTTCCTGATGTCATCTCTAGTTCTTGGATGCTGTCCCACTGCGTTGACCCTGTCGACAATTCTCCGCCATAGCTCCATCTTCCTTGTAATGGAGGTGTGCTGCACCTGTGATCCAAATAGCTGTGTCTCTACCCAGACGATTTCCTCCACCATGACCCTGAGCTCCTCCTCAGAGAACCTGGGGTGTCTTTGAGGTGCCATGATGTGGTGTGGGTGATGTGTGAGGTGGTGTCTGTTGTGATGTGTGAGGGGATGTGTTGGTGTGTGTTGTTTGAGGTGTGTGGATGTTGTGTAAGTGATGGTGTTGTGTGTCTGGGAATGCTGGTGTTGTTTAAGGTAGTGTCTCTCTCTGGCCTGCTTTCAAATTTCTGGCAGTAAGGGTTTGTGGGTGATGTGGGTGTGTGTTTTATAGTGGTGTGAGTGTGTGGTGTGGGTATGTGTGTCAGGTATGTGTATTTCAAATTGTCCAATGTGGTTGTGTTTTGTAAATGTGTGTGTATTTTGAGCGCGGTGGTGTGTACCGCCAATAGTTTACCCTGGTTGAAAATACGCTGCATTGATTCGTGGGTCATGATAGTGTGGGTGTATTCTTGTTGGCGTGAAGGTGTCGGTTTTGTTATCGCCAGTTTATCACTGACCTTTGGTGTGGCGGACTTGTTTGGGTGTCTGTATTGTGGCGGATTCTGAGCTGTGGGTCTTAATCCTGTAGCAGAATTCCGCGGCTGCAGCAGTATGTTGGCGGTCTTCTGCACGGCGGTAAGCGGAATTTACCACAAGGGTTGTAATGAGGGCCTATACCTTTAGATTTCCCTTTGTCTCACGTGAATATAGTTCAGCTTATTTTCGGCATAGGGCTGAGAGCAGATTTCCAGAGCAACAGTACTGGCCATTTGTGCATCGCACACCACAAGCCTCTCATTGTCTAAATAGTATGCATTATGAGTTATTAATTAATACTCATTTTATCACAATGTTCATCCTGTCAAGATTCAAACTATGACTATTAAGCTCTACAGCAGTCACTAATCCCAACTGAACTATCTAACTAGTTAAAGACTGCATACATTGATCTCTCTTTCAACAGTGTCCTCTGAGCATGAAAAATCCTATTTTAAAGTCCACAAAGAAGCTAGTTTAAATTTGTATCAGACATTTGTGTATGAAAAATGTAACAGAAAGTTTTCAATTAAGAAGGAAACAGAAAATAATACAAACTGAATACCTAACATGCCAGTGCTACTATTACCCCTGTCCAGGGCGTTAAATCAAATAAAACGGGGTAAGTCTCTGGTTTTAGAAATAAGTGAGGCCAGTTTGTATTCCACCATTCTTTTGAGACCTCTATTAATAATGATATCCACATATTTTTAGCCTGAGGGCAATCTTTCAATGGGATGGTCACCAAAGCGGGCCCTAGAGTTTGTGCATGACCTGGTTAGTGCTTCACTTTTCCTCCACTTTAACTTTTATCTGGAGTATTCTGAGAGGAAATTGTTTACACATATAATGGCAGTTCAGGGTGATTTTGGACTAGACAAGGTTAAAAGTTTATCATCAACTTAAAAAAAGTATTTGATTAATCCTGATATAGTTTGTATCCCATGGACATCACTAAAGTGGCGTGTCACAGCTGATAGATGTTCCTGAGCCACGAGGAACAGCACTGCCCAAAACGGACATCCCTAATGGGTACTACATCTGATCCTAATTGTCTTGGTCAACAATCATTTGCAATTAATGGTCTCTGATGGACATTGTATGACCAACAACATTTGGACGCAAATTCATATCCAAGCCCAACCTTTTTGAGAGTCCTGAAGAGATATCCCCACTCCATTCAATGGGATGCTTTCTCAGCCTCTACAGATATAGTCGGATATTCCATGGGGACAAATCTACTCCCCCACTGGAAAGGCGCCAAGGGTATTTAGAGGATGTCTGGATGAATAGCTTAGCACAGAGTGGCATAATTTTGTTGAGCCTAGTTGGTCGGACTTTTGCTAAAATCTTCACATATACAGTGAGAAGAGGTTCGGAGTGGTAGCTGGTGCATTCAAGGGAGTCTTTGCAGGTGAGGGATATTGTAACATTATTAGAGATAGGGTGCATGGTACCAATCGTTTCTTCCTCATTGTTTAACAGAGGTTTGAGGTTGGTTTACCTGTCTTGTACAATTCAGTAGGGTTTCCATCTTCCCCAAGGGATTTACACTTTCAAATGGTGGAGATGGTTTCACCAATTTCCCTGTTCATAATCTCTACGCTCCAGCCTCAGGTGGCAAGGTGGGGAGGAACAGGTTGCAGAGAAAGTCTCTTCTGATGACTGGGTGTCAGCCATTTCCAGGATATACAGAACCTGATGGAAAGAAGAAAATATTTTGGTAATGTTCATGAGGCAGTTGAATAAGTCATGCTGAGGTTAGTATACAGGTCACTAATTCCCTCTGGCACAATTGCATCAGGAACTACCTATCAGCTTTCTCCCTGTGTTCATAATGCCATTGATGTAACTTCACTAGAACCTTACAAGCATTACCTGTAGCAAATGGTCAGTGACCATTTGGATGATTCCACATCTGCAAAACAAAAAGCAGGATATTGCTTGTTCTCCTACATCACACCCCAAACAGGGAACAACCTCCCTCAATAAATCAAAGCCTCCTCTTCACTTCTTGATATCCACAAGAAGATGAAGACTTGGCTCTTGAAATAATACCATGGGGACCACATACCTACACAGTGCCTGGGAACCTTCATGGGTGATTAGCACACTACACAAATCTACATCACATGACACATCTTGCCTTCAAGTTCAGCCTGACCACTTTTGTGCCAGCCAACCAAAGGGTTCAGCAGAGTTGAATTCAGTTTCTTTTTGTTGCTCACCCTGACAAGAATTGTGGTTGCTGCTTGAGAAGAGTTTCACCTCCCTCAACCAATAACCCAGTTTCTCACAATGCTGGGACCAAGTGCAAAAAGGATGCACTGTTCTTTGTGGTAGGCATTTTCAAGAAGCTTCACTGGCTTCCCATACACAAGCACAGTCAATTCAAACGTATTTTCAACCACAGACTATAAACCACAAATTAAAAGCATATTCTGGCCCTCTTTGCTCTTCAATTTGGACCCTCACAAGACACCAGTGCTACTCTTCTCTTAACTAACCTTACTGTGCCAATATCCCCTTCTGCATCCTGGACATCAGGAACTTCCAACAGGGACAGCTGAAGCAGGTCAAATCATTATTCTTGCCCTTCAAAGAATTCTCTATAAAGGGCTCTAGAAAGACCTACATATCCTAGCTGAAGTCTCAGATCTATACAGAGACATCAACTGCCATTTTCCCTTATTTGCATACTGTAAGTTTATGTGAACATATGAGCATGACTGAAGATACTCTTTATCAAAACCTAAACCATAAAGCATAAGTACCTCTAAGAACTCTCAAGAAGCAGCATGCATTATTTCTAGAAGCAGGGAAAGAAATTCTCTGTTTACCGTTTCTCGCAATGCTGTGGGCCCTGGACATTTTTCTCACAACTTAAAGGATAATCATTTTTGAAACTAAGAAAGTCTCTTTCATTTGCTTCTTCACTCAGCCTTTAATGAGAGGAGAGCCCTCTTCCACTGGCACCAAATGGTATTATGAGTATGTGATACGTTTGAATTGACTGTGCCTGTGTATGGGAAGCCAGTGAAGCTTTTTGAGTTATGGTGTGATGTGGGTGTGGCATGGAAGCTCAAATATAAGTCTTGCAGTGGTGTTATGGATGATCTGGAGCAGGTGTAAGAGTTGTTTGGGGATTCTGGTGTAGAGTGCATTGCCATAGTCCAGCCTGCTAGTGATGATTGCTTGTGTGATAGTCCGTCTGGTGTTCTGTGGCAGCCATTTGAAGATCTTTCACAACATATCTCAATAATGAGGAGTGAGAAGCCACAAAATCTGGGTACCCTCAACCTCTCGAATGTTAGACCATACAATGAAAAATGAAGAGTTATTCCTTTCTTTTTGTACCCTAAATCCTACAAGCAATGGATTATGAGACCCTAAAATCTCTTAGATTTTTTTTTAGGGTCCTCACCCACAGCTGCCACCCATGGCATGCTTCATCATCGGATCCTCACCCATTGCAGCTACAGTGAGTGTGTGGGGTGAACAATCTTTGTAAGCAGAGCCATTTCTAAACATGGATTATTCTAGTTTAAATTGCCTGCAAGCTCCTCCATTTGTGTTTTTAATCCAAGGTCCTTTGGCAAGGTTATAAACCAAAACAAAATGATGTTGCTGAGTATAATGGTCCAAACATAAAGATGGAGTTGACATGCTTCAGCCTCACTAAGGCCCATATTTATACTTTTTTTTGCAATGCATTTGTGTCACTTTTTTATGCAAAAGCGGCGCAAATTTACAATTATATTTTGTAAATTTGTGCTGTTTTTGCGTCAAAAAATGATGCAAATGTGGTGCAAAAAAAGTATAAATATGGGCCTGAGTGCCCCTAAGTGTCAACGGCCTTTCTTCAGGACCAATGAAACTCTAATTCCTACTCAACTGTGGTTGATCTTACCACTTGTCTACTGTATTAATGGTGTGATACTCTCACACTCTGAAATGCCTGCTCGTTCGTACAGACCATACCTCAGGAATTGTCTTCTATTTATTTATCATAGATTCATAATTGGTGCAGAATTGGGCTGCATTCAAAGTGTAACATCATGCTTAGCATCTAGGCACAATAGTAAAATACCCAGACTAACATTCACCATAAGGCACACATCATTTAAAAACACATTTATAAGCATAGCACACATTGTGTAATGTGGTTTCATTCAAATACACATACTCAAACTCCAGTGGTAGTGACCTATACTTTTGGTCAATAGTATCCAGCTCCATAAGGTTCTGGGGGAGGATGGTCCCTGTAGTCATGCATTAGGAATGTAAAAGATAATCATGATAGTAAGCATGTGATCGACAATGCCATTGGTAACCTCAATAATTAATTATGATTTACTTTGTCAAGGGAATCCGTCCTGCCCTGTACCATCCTGCCCTGTACCAGCATAGGAACCTCTGGGCCTTGAATGTTGCCTACTCATGCCCTGAGTGTCTTTAAATATACCTCCCCATATTGGAGGAAATCCTGACTTGTCTCCCTGTGTCAGGACTCACATGTTCAGAGCATAGCTGACACGCAGAGGCATGGTTTGGTCGTCGTGTCAGCTCACCTACAATAGTTTGTACTGGAAGAGGGCCACTTTGAGGATCCTTTTTTTATATAAGTTAACTTGACTTGGTGCTATTACCTGGGTGATAGAATTGATTAGGAATGTTTTTTAATGCTTTTGAAGAGGTCAATGCATATGCCTTTTCCAAAGTGCCTAAAGTCTAATGTTCTCTCCTGCTACATAATGGTATAACCTCGAGGTGATTATAGGGTTGGCTAACAAGCCCAGGTTGGAGAGGTCTGGGGCTAACCTCTTCTTTACTCATTTACCCCCTTTCTTATTGCCAGAACATTTTCCTTCTTATTAATCCAACAGTTCCTAATAGGGTCACAGGATCAGTCTGGTATCTTGAAATTACCCAGTGCATCAATTTAATTCTCAAGGTGGACCCAATAGACAGAGCTATTTGTTCTGTAGGAAATTCTACCAAGGAATGTTATCATTTAATCCTTGTCCATGGTGGACAATTTATGAATCCATTGTTGCTCTTTTTCAAAGAGAATCCTCTCAATGTGCCTGTTCCCCCCTTCCACTTGTTCCAATATGACCAATTTATACCTGTATAGAGTGTGATCTGGTATTTTACTAGCATACTGCTTGCAACGGATATTGCTCCTCTGTTCTCATATCCTAATCCTGACCTTGCAGACTTTCATACCTATGTACCTAAGGTTACATGGGCATGTTATAGATATATGACATGTTTGGTGTTACAGCTTGTGCCTTCTTAGTTGCCAGGGAAATGGTAGACTCAGATATAATTATTTGGTGGATGATGTCAAATGACAAATGCTACACTGTCTGTAATGTCCCCAATACCCCTGAAAGGCCCCGTGCAGGGTGTATGGTGTTAGTCATCCTCCCTGTATGCCTCGTTCTTGTGTGTACTAAGGAATCTCTTAGACTTCCCACCCTCTTTTGTGAAAAAATGTGGGTAGTCTTACTTCCTGGGTCCCGTATTAAGGATACACCTCACTGACCTTCTGTCAGTGACCCCACTGACCTTCTGTCAGCATCCATTGCTCCCCTCCCACACTACTCCACTGGGTAGCTGTTTCCCCTCTGCACTCCAGGTCTTGAGTTTGAGGCCCTCCTCCACTCCGAGGCTCCCGCCTGGGCCTCACCCCTGGAGGTCCAGTGGTGAGTCTGTCTCTGCTTTCCTGTCCCTTCTCATCTCTTGTTCTGCTTCTCCAGCACTTCTCATTTTCTATATTCCTTCTTTATTTCTCTTTTTCCCCTTATTCTGTGCCTGCCCCGTTCCAGCGCTGCTTCCCGCCTCCCAGCTGACCAGCCCCTCCCACCTCCTTACCACTACTTAATGGTGGCTGCGCACAGCTGGTGTGCTGCTGGTGCACCAAAGACATGCCAGTCTGCATCTGTACGCACCCGGGCTACACCTAGCGGCACGGATCCTGGTCCCCGCCTCTCATCGCTCCAACGCCAGCTTTCTCAATGCCCTCAACACCAGACAATCCACCGCCTGCCACCTCGTGTCACTGAATGACACCCAGGGCTCATTCACCTGCTGCAACTGCACCTTCTCCTGCCTCCTCACAACAAACCCACCAACCACATGGCCTCCAAGAACTGGACTCGACCACTTCAGCTGCATCCTACTCAACACACGCTCCCTCAACAGACACACTGTGGAAATATGGGACTTGCTTGACTCCAAACCCCCAATGTCGCCTTCTTCAAGGAAACATGGATGAACCACACCTCAGCCCTGGACATCACCATCATCATCCCCTACAGCTACAAAATCATCCACAAGGACTGCACCAACCGACCGGCAGGAGGCATCACCATCGTTCACAAAAACAAGCTTCGCCTCACAACTAATTCTGACGACCACTCACCTGACATGGAGCACTTCCACTTTCAGGTCCAGACCAACCTGAACAGCACCCTCCATTGCACCCTTGTCTACAGACCACCTAGACCTCGTCCCCCCTTCTGCGAATCCATAGCTGACTTCATTGCACACCACGCTCTCACCTCAACGAACTACATCCTCCTTACAACCTCAATTTCCACCACAACCTCAGCCACCACAACACATCATCCCTATTGGAGAACCTCACCACCAATGGACTCAAACAACTGATCAACTCTCCAACCCACTGAGCAGAACACATGCTCAACCCAGTCTTCCCTGCTAGCAATAAAATCTCCTTCACCCTCACCTCCAAACTACATTGGACCGACCACTGCTGCATCCACTTCTCCTTCACCAAACCCACTGAGCACCTCCATGTCCACAGCTACCAGCGCAGAAGCTGGAACAACATTTCCAAAGACAAAATCAGCACCGACCTCTGCAAAACACCACAGCTGACTTCCACGGATGCCAACACATCAGCACACAACCTCCACCTATCGATGTTTGTCAGCAGCAACACACTGGCTCCTCTCAAGAAACCCTGCGGTAAACAATCCTCAGAGAAAGCCAGCTGGTACTCCCCCACCCTCCAAGAGGCCAAGCGCACCTGCAGATGGCTTGAGAGAAGATGGAGGAGCAGCACGTCCCTAACTGACCACACATCCTTTAAAACCGCCGTGACCACACACCACCATCTCATCAGATCCACAAAGAGAACTGCCATACAGGAATGTACCAACGCCAATGCACACAACAGCAAAGAACTCTTCACTGTGATCAAATAATTTGCCAAATCCAGCATAGAATGTCAAAGACATCCCCTCTCCCAAGACCTCTGTGACAACCTCACCAGTGCTCGGTACCCCACCAACACCCACTGACTAGGGACATAACCTGGGCATCCTCGTTGACTCCTCGCTTTCAATGAAAAGCCAAATCAGTGCCACCTCATCGTCCTGCTTCCACAAGCAATGCCTGCTTCTGAAGATTTTCAGGTGGATCCCCAACAAGTCCAGGAGAACAGTCATCCACTATGCTCTCGTCAGCAGCAAGCCGCACTCTACGCCGGCACCACACAAACACTCCAAAAGAAATTGAAGAGAATCCAGAACGCCTCATCCAGACTTATCCTGAACATCCCCCAATGCAGCCACATCTCTGGTCACCTGAGAGACCTTCACTGGCTACCAATCAACAAAAGAATCACCTTCAAGCCCCTCATGCATGACTAAAAGGCCTTCCAGAACATCGGACCTCAATAACTCAACCACTGCCTCTCCTTCTAAACACCCACCAGACGTCTCTGGTCTGCCAACCTGGCCGTGGCCACTATCCCAAGACCTCAGCCGCAGGAAGATCCTTCTCCTACCTCACTATGCAGACCTGGAACTCTGCCACATTTTAATAATCCTCACTGTCTCATTTCAGGAAGGACCACAAGACCTCGCTCTTATAACAGATACCAGGGGATGATCTTGTTTTTCTGCTACTGAGGTTTCAACTAGGGATTCTTGATTTTGCTTTCTCACTCATTTTATTGCTCTCTGGATAATCTGTTCCGCGCAATCCCATAGTCTCAATTTCTCTACCAGAGACTCCACCTGCTTCTTGAAATCAGAGACCCGATTGCAATTTCACTATAGTCAAAGAATCTGACGAAATGGGAGATTTTCTCTCAGTGGGCATGGATGGAAGCTGTTGAATTTCACACAAGCTATTCTTGTGTATACCTTTGTGAAAAGTCTCAGACTGTAGTGTGCCTCGTTCCAGGAATAGCCTTACATCTAGAAATGTCAGGGACTCGTAACTGATGGTGTGTGTATATCTGAGATTGTTATCCTGTCTGTTTAACAGTCTTGTGAAATCCATGGTGGTTGTGATGTCACCCCTAAATACCACAAGAATGTAATCAATATAGCGCGTTCATAATTTTATCAATTGCCTATATGGGTTACTGTGATGTAAAACATGTTTCTTCTCCAGGTTATAGACATAGAGCCCTACCACACTCAGGGCAAATGTACTTCCCATAGTTGTACAGTGCACTTGTAGAAACAGGGTTCCCTCAACTTCAAAGAAGTTCCTGGTTAAGACTATTCTGGCACACTCAGCTAAAAACTCCCAAGGAGTGAATTGCGTCCAATTTGTGCTCTCTGAGGTTTCTCGAATAACACCTAAGGTGTCCTCCTGTGGACGAGTACCGTACAAGCTTTCCATGTCATGACTCAATGATAGGTTCTGCTGTTGGTCAAATTCAATCTCTTTTATGTGTGTTAAAAAGTTCTTAGTGACTCTCATGTACGTCTCTGCTTTTTGTACCTAGGGTCTCAACAAACAGTAACAAGACTGGGACAGTGGTTCTAACAATGACCAGAACTCTGATACGACTGACCTACCTGGATAGGAGGTTTCCACTTTTATGGACCTTAGGAAGGGTATACAATTATGGTGCTACTGGAATGCCATTTCATGAAAACTCCTCGTCCTGCTTACTGATCCATCTTTCACATTCAGCCTCTTCCACCACAGATTAGATTTTTCTCATGAGTGTGGTAGAAGGGTCAGTGTCTTGTATCCTGTAATTGTGTCAGTCAGCCAATACCCTGAAGCACTCTGTCTTGTATGCAGTGGTAGTCTGAAGGACAATACCCCCACCTTTGTCTGCAGGTTTGATGATTATGCTTGTCCTATTTCAGTTCATTTAGTGCCTCTTTTTCTACTTTTCTCAGATTTTCTCATTTTCTCATATTGTTAGCATACAGTTCTTCCACTTCTCTAAGTATAGCTTGTTGGAAAGCTAGTAGCTGTACTGGGGTTGTATGTGAAGGTGGATAGAAGGTCAACCTTTTTTAAAAAACTGTGTCTTCCTGTCCTTGTATTTGATCCTGAGCACTAAAGTATGCCTTCAAATGCAGTGTCAGAAAGAATGCTGCTAGTTTGCAGTGAAGGTGGAGTTTATCAAAGGTAGGGATACATACAAAGCTCAATCCCTTGTTAAATACCCACCATTTGGTTTCTGTGAGTATTTTGTCAGTAATTTTAGTCACTAGTTTAACCCTGTGCCTGGTCCCAGGAGAGCCATGGTCATGATCCATGTATGTAACCTGTTCTCTTCAGTGTTCCACTGTACTTTTCTATTTTTTCTTTCTTCTTCTGTGGCCTTTCCCTCTTGCTAAAAAAGGGGCTACTGGTTTGGTGGGAACCTGGGTGCCATATTTTGATTAAAGTGGGGTCCCATGTCATTATTGGTTGGCCTTGTTGTGGAAAAACTGGTTGATAGAATGGAGTGGTAGGCATGACATTGTTAATGCCTTGTCATGGTTGGGCCCATGGTCTCCTCCTATTTCTCCACCTTGATTTACCTGTCTGGATACTGTCACTAGACCACCCTTTTGAGTTGGATGACCTATTGTCAGAGGAGTTTGTGTCAGTTTGGTCAATGCCCATGTTTGTTGATGCCTTATACTTTAGTACTGAGTTTGGATACAAGTTAGAATGAGAACTTCTTTACATCCTTCTAGAATCTGTGAATCTTAGACTGCATGTTGGAGGTGGCACATTCTAATTGGCTGAGGTGAGGCCCTAGCCAGGAAGAACCCACCACTCCTGTCCGGGGTGGGTGATTACACTGACGGTATAACCTGCACTCACCCTTGGATAGTTTGGCACATAGCACTCAGGCTTATAAAAGAGGCAATGTAAAGCATTTGTACAGCACATCCACAGAAAACATACACTGAGTATCACAAACAAGACTTCTCACAATGACTATGTAAATAATGTTTGTATTCAGCACACATAAGAATTGACACCACATGAATGTCATGAAGTTTCTGGGCATAAATCAAATTCAGAAATATCACAAATAGTATGAGGCCTAACAGTGTTAATATGAAATTAGCAGTATGTGCTCAAGTAAAATAATACTTTCCCTCCCCGCACCCACATGCGTTACTAACATGTTGGCAACAAAAGACCCACCCCAATGATCACCCCAATTCAATATAAAACAGTTTCAGGATGCATCCTGTTTCCCAAACATAGCAGCAATGCATACATATAGAGAACTATAACACTTTTGAAATAGCTCCATGGCCTAGGTCTCACCAATAAGCATCAATGTCAACAACAATAGCAAACAACGTGCACAGCAATGCTGCTGCGTGGTGAAATCAAACCCAGACACTCAATCTTACACACTCACTCCGCACTGCAACACAGTGCCAAGGATGTCAGTCACGCTTACGTATACCTACTCAAACACATTCTCACCCACCACCCTATTGCGGCACTCTGACAACTGGCAGGTGAGGTGTAAATGAGTTTGCAGACCCTCTTGGACCCTAACCTTCCTCCACCTTCCAACCAATTCCTGCCTCCTGAGAGCTAGAAATGAAGCAAACTTTCCCTGGGTATTAAGCCACTCATGGCTGATGGCTACAGTTAGTCAAGATCCTAGAGCAAAGGTACAGGGGAAGAAAGAGAGAATGGCTGATCAGGCAACAGTCAACAAATGGAGGTTTGGTCCTCACTCGGCAAAATCACACAGGAGTCTCCACACTGGCCTCCCGGCATGGTCCCCAGTCTGAAAAGAATGGGGGAGAGTAGCCTTGGGACACGCTGTTCACAGTGGCTCTCAGCCAAGCCAGACACTCCACTTCACAGATAGTTACCAATTCTGCACCTCCCAGGACTGGAAGAACTACGTCTGGGCCACGATGACTTGAACTGCCCCAGGCGTCCTGGTTGCACACAAAGAGTTTACCAAATTCCGTGCACTCTTGGTATGGGCACAAGATCTGGTGTGCAATGACCTGAGTCACACCAGACACTTCTGAATGCTGACGCAAAGTGCTCTAGGCAAGGCCTCCCTCGAATGAGGTCAAATGTCTGGTGCGCAATGACTTGAGTCACACCAGACAATCCGGCTTACACACAACAAGATACTGATGCAGTGCCCCCCAAAAATGACTTGAGTCATACCAGACAGTCCTGTTGCACATGAAAAGTTACCACTTCTATGCCTCATTGGAATGAGGCACGATGTCTGGTGCGCAATGACTTGAGTCACCCCAGATGATCTTGCTGCACAAAAAAAAGTTACCAATGGCGTGCCTCCCTGGAATGAGGCACAACGTCTGGTGAGCGATGACTTGAGTTATAACAGACGATCCTGCTGCACACAAAAAGTTACCAATACAGCGTCTCCCGGAAATGATACATCACACCTGGTGCGCAATGAATCAAGTTGCACTAGACACTTCTAAACACACAATCAGTTCCCATTCTGTACCTCAATGGAATGTGGCACAACGTCTGGTATGCGATGACTTGAGCAGAACCGGATGAATACGGTCACAAACACACACAGACGCCAGTTCGGAACATGCCGCACGAGGTAGAATGCGGCATTGCTCCAGGTACGCCCCCACCTCCAAGGTTCGCAACCAGTGACATGGACACCACACGCAATGAGAGAGCAGTTGGTTGTCCCACAAGAGAAATGCAGTACACCCCCCAACAACGGGCCATGCAGGGTCCCGCAACCAGTAATCCATTTACTACCAACCAAACGCATATGCGTGATGTGGCCCCACGATGAAGGGCCACAATCTTTGAATGCGGGCATCACTTTGCATTCTCGGAACCAGGCAAATCCGTCTCCAGGTCCAATGCTTAGCTCAAAGGTACCAGCTGAAATCCAACAAATGACATAGGTGCATAGGAGGACACCACTCTCCAGATAACACAGTAGATGGTGTAGGTCCCTTTCAGGGGGCCTTTGATGTCCCTGAGACCTCCACGCAGAGCAGGGGGCAAAGCAACAAGCCCTTGGAGACCACACTTCAGAGTGTCACACTGCAGCAACCAGTGTGGCTAGGCTAGCCACGCTGCAGAAAGGGAGCACAATCCCTTCCCAGGACAATACATAATCCTGTGCACAACATATTCCTCTGGCAATGTGCACCATGCAATGCGGGGACTCTATCTTGTGCTCCTGCAAGTTTATCTCTAAATTTCTGAAGTGTGGTCCCCCTAATTATACACATGTGGGCCTTTGAAGTTGGGGGTGGTTCAAAGGGTTCCCCTTTGAACCACAGATGTCTCCCCTACATTTCAGTCCTGTCAGCCAAGGGCCCTGGAATGTACATCCTTATTTTTAGTGGTGCCATGATCCGATTCCAAGAGGCCAAGTGTCAAAACCTCTCCCTCCAATGTATCCAGCCAGGCCCTCACATGGCAGAGGTCTGTCGTTTTCGGTTGTCCAAGTATTATAGCCCTTGCTGGGGAATGCACAGATGTGTTTTTCACAGCTCCCAGTGAAATGAAGCTTGAATTGAAAAGGGACACAAGGATTTTAGAACATGGAAATGTCCACTTTTTAGAAGTGACATATCCAAGGTATAAATGGCAAAACCACCTTTACCTTAGGAAAGAGTTTGCCTTTAGGAATCTAATGATAGTAAACATGATGAGGCTGCTCCACTGCAATCCACTATTGCATCTAGAATTAATAATAAACTGTCCCCCATATTAACCTATGGGCTGAGTAGCTCTCATTGGCAGTGAAAACACACATGGGCATTCTTCACTCCATTACCACGTGCACTGGTGCACGCACAAGCCTGCAGGGGCAGGCTGGACACAAGCTTTGAAAACACCACAAGGCTGCAAGTGTGCCCATACAGTCCTGCTGTGTCAGGCTCAGTACATATGTAAAAACCCTAATGTGCAAGTGCACATTCTGGCAAGTTATGCAAGGCTCGGTACACATCTGAAAACACCAATGTTCAAAGGTGCACATACTGGCAGGCACCACATCCCAGCAGATGACGGAAAGTTGCACCCACTTTCACACTGTACTCACAGTGGGAAAGTGCCCAGGGCACGAGGGCCACTAAAAGAGAATCAGTAAAGCCTCCTAGAAAAAGCAAAATATCTTAGAAAACCACTACCTTAGTGTATCAGGTCTAACACTGTGTCAAGAAGTCCTTGTACTTTGTCATGTCGTTGTTAATCGCATCAAGTTTCATTTTGAAAGCAGTCACAGTAGCCTTGAGATGGTTCTCACTTGTCTGGATTACTATGAGAATCGACTCTGCTAATCTCTTTGCTGTTTTAATAATCAAGATCAGCCAGTCCCTGGTACAGTGCCAAGATACTTTGGCCCACTCCTTCCTGGAATTGGCATATTCAAGAAATATCCTTGGGGAATTGCTACCAATAGGCTTCTCGGGGTGCATTAGCCCTGAGGTATTCTGTCAAGATGACACCATGTAGGAAAGTTCTATTGCTGCTCCTTTTAAGCTCGGTCAGTGAATCCCAGTATAGTGTTTGTACTATAATCTGAACTATTTTTAAGTCAGACAAGAGGGATCGTCCTGTGAGAATCTGGTTTACATCCTCGCCAGTAAATGTCAGGCCTAGATTCTTTGGCATACTCAGATTGTTGTGTGCCTAAATGGTGATATCCTAGAACGTTATGCAGGAGATCCCTAGCAGGAAATGTTATGACAAAGATTAACGTTTGCAGGATTTATGCTTGGTATTAGTCAGTTCTACAGAGGATTTTATTTTCCGTTTTACTCCTAAAGCTGTGCATTGCTAAATATATGTATTATAATGAGGAATGAGAAGCCAAAAAATATGGATACCCTCAGCCTCCCAAATGTTAGACCATATAATGAAAATTGGAGGGTTATCCCTTCCTCTCTGCAGCCTAAATCCTACAAGTGGTAGAATGTGAGACCCTAAAACTTTTTTATTAGGATCCTCACCCACTGGTACCAACTGTGGCATGCTTCATCCTCATGCACTTCACCTAGTGTGAGTGGGTGGGTGGGAGACAGTGTTGAAAACCATTGAGAGGTTACGAAGGATGAGGGGTGCTGTTTCTCCTCAGTACAGGATGTCGTCTGTGGCCATGATGCATGCTGTTTCGCTGCTGAAGTTCTTTCTGGATCCTTATTGAGTGTTGTCTAGCAGGTTGTGAAGCCTGAGGTGGGTAGTGAGTTGCTTGCTGATGGCCTTCTCAATCACTTTGGCTTTGTAGGGGAACAGTAAGATAGGTCAGAAGTTGCTCAGTTGATCCAGGTCGGTTGATTACTTCTTGAGAAAGGCATTGACTTCTGTGAGTTTTCTGTCATCAGGGAATGTAGTAGATGATGAAGGTGTTGATGATGTGGATCAGGGTGGTGCTGATCGGTGATGGTCCCAGGTTGCACATATGGTGGGGGCCTGGTTTCCTTGGGGCACCTAAGTGTATGGTTCACATGATTGATGATGTGTTATCTCTGGTGAGGGTTGACCATTTGTAAAGGTGATCTTTTTGGTTAATGATTGCTAGGTTACTAAATGAATTTGCTAGTGTCAGCTCGGTGTGTGAAGTTGCAGTTAATGCTTGTGATTTTACTGTACAGGACATTAGATAGGTTGTTGCAGAGTTGTTGGGAGTTGGTGATTTTGTTGATGGAGGCTGACTTTGAGGTGAAGTATTTGACACTCAAGAAGATCTCCTTATAGCTGTTGGACCTTCCTTCGATGCGGTCAGCTTGCACTCTTCTCTTGGTGTTTCTTAGTTGCTGGTGTTAGCATCTGAGTGCAGCCTTGTTGGTGGTTTTGTTGATGGTTTCATGGCTGATTCTCCAGTTTCTTTCTAGCTGTTTACAGTGTCCTTTTGTGTCTTATAGGACCGCTGTGAACTGACTGACCTGCTTATTGAATCTGCTTTGCGTGTGGAGCCTGATGGGTGCAAGAAGTCAGCACAGTTCTTGATCCAGTTGTTGAACTTGGTGATATCTTTGTCGAGGTTGTTTGTGGAAATAAGTTGATCACTTTGCCAGAGCTGCTGCTTGAAATGCTGATACTGGTGGAAGTGTTGACTTGAGGTGTGTTGATTTAGAAGTGGAGGATGTAGTGGTCAGTCCATGTGAGTGGTGAGGCGGAGTTGTATTTGATGCTGTCACTGGTGGTGAATACAGGGTACAGTGTGTGTCTCACAGTGTGTGTTGGTTGGTCCTGAGACAAGCTGGGTGAGTCCTCTGCTGCCCAAGCTTTCGAGGAGTGCTGTGGAGCAGGTTCTGTCTTCCAGGTGGAAGTTGAAGTTTCCAAGTAGTATGTAGGCTCTGCAGTCGATGATGAGTAAGGCGACAAAGTCAATGATAAGGTTGCTGAAGGTGGCTTGTGGTCTGGGTGGTCAGTAGGTGATGGATCAATTCAGGTTGACGTTTTGGAGATTTTCACCTTGAAATGCAAATGTTCCATGAAAGGAGTAGCATTCTTCCTGGATGTAGAACATTTGATGGATTCCTTGTAGATAATTGTGAGTCCTCTCCCTAACTTGTGAAGGTGATCCTGTTGAGTGATCGTGTATCCCTCTGGGATTGGCATGGTGGTGTCAGGAGCAGATATGGGGTTGAGCCAGGTTTCCATTAGAAAGAGGAAGTCACTGCTCAGCAGGTCCCAGATTTTGGTTGCCTGTTTGCTGAGTGATTGTAAGTGAGTGTTGTCATGTGGGCTTGCTGTGTGTGGTGCTGTGTGGGGATATCTAAGGCATTGCTGGTGCTTGCATGGTGTGTGTGAGTGGGAGGCTGTAGGAGAACCAGCAGTGGGTACTGGTGAAAGCTCATAGCATGGTTTGAGGTGCAGTGTGGCAGCAAGGTGGGGATCAGTGTCAAAAGATGAGCAGCCTCAGGAGCACTGCAGAGTATAGCTGGGTGATGATTGGACCAGGGTTTCAGGTGCTGGGTGTGGTCATGGGTGGGGTCCTGGCACAGATGGATGCAGGCAGGTTTGGCTGTAGTGCACCTTCAGCACGCCAGCAGAACGGTCATGCAGCTTACACCATTATGTTGGTCCTGAGAGGGGGAAGAGCATGGGGGTGGTGGGAAGGGCTGCTATGCACAGTAAGAAGAGGTGGGAAGGTGGTGTAGCAGGAGGAGCGGGCAAGGAGTGGGAGGAGATGGAAGGTGGGAAATGTGTGGGAAGGAGTGCTCTGGGGAGCGTGACAAATGACCTGAACAGGAGATGAGGCACACACAATTAACAAGGCATAAAACAGGCAAAAAAACTGGTGAAAGAGTAGAGGCTTAGAGGGGAGAAAAGGCAGATGAGAGGCAAGAGTGAAAAGAGGCTTGGGGGGGCAGACAAATCAGAAATACAAAGTGGATGAGGGTGCAAGAGTGAAAAGAGTGAAAGGAGGCTCAAAGGGGGCAGAGAAATATGGGACAAAGCTGCAGACCAGAGGCAAGAGTGAAAAAGAGGCTGGAAGTGGCCAAAGTAAGAGTGAAAGCGTGAAGGGAGGTGTGAGATGAAAGCAGTCACATGAGAGAGAGAAGGTAGAGAAGGACAAAGAGCTTGGCAGAATCTGAAACTGGGAGAGAGAGGGTAGAAGAGGATGTGTAGTGGAGAGCAAGGCAGCAGCCTCAGGCAAAAAGGAGCTAGGTCTGAAAGAGTCTAGACTGGATGGAGGACCAGTCCCAGGTAAGTGAGTGGGGGTGTGGGCATCTCCTCTACTGGATCATACAGTGGCCACTATTAAGTAGGTCCTGGGATGGGGTAGGAGTGTGGGGGCAGTGGGCAGGGTAGCTATGTGCAGGAAGAAGAGGCAGAAAGGCAGCATGCCAGGAGGAGCAGGTAAGGAGCAGCGGAGGTGGGACCATGCACAGGAGGGGTGCTGTAGTGAGCACCAAAGGATGCTGAATGGGGAAAGAGGAGCACAAATCTCAGAAGGTACAAAACAGACACAAACATTGATGAAAGAACAGAGGCTAAGAAGGGAAGTGGGTGAGAGGCAAGAATGAAAAGAGCAAAAAGAGGCTGGGGTAGCGAAAAAACAAACAAAAAGCGGTTGAGAGAAAGAGTGAAAAGAGTGAATGGAGGCAAAAATGGGGGGGAAGTGGATGAGAGGCAAAAGAGTGAAAAGGAGGCCCAAAAGGGCCAAAGCAAATGTGAAAGAGTGAAAAGAGGCATGAGATGAAAGCAGTCACACAAGCGAGAGAAGTAGCAGAAGGAAAAAGAGCTTGGCAGAAGCTGAAAGTGGGAGAGGGAGGGGATAAAAGTAGGTGAAGTGGAGAACGAGACAGGAGCCTCAGGCAGAAGGAGCTGGGTACAGACTGGTCAGAGGATCACTCCAAGGTAAGTGGGTGGGTTGGCCCTTAGTGTATGCTCTCTCGATAGGGTATTTAAAGTATTTATCCAACACTCGATTAGTAATAAAGTGAAAACACAACATAAGAACAATCTGACAACCATCTAGAAAAATGTTGTACGTTTTATTAAGGGATGGGCAAAACTTGCGTAGTTTTGGGTAGCATAATTCCACAAAAATACTGTAAAATTATGCAAAATTACACAAAACTATGCAAAGTGTATCTCACACTGATAAAATTATCCAAAGGTCCATGCGTGTAAAATTTCAGTTAAAAAATGTAATTTTGAATTGATTTCCTGTTTCTCACATTCAAACCAGTTTTCATTTAAAAATGGCCTGAACAGTTTGCTAGGGGTAAAGAAATCTACCTTAAATGTTTGTTGACCACCCACATTAATGGAACTATCACTCATGTTCAAAACACTGCCATTTATTTGAAATGTGTAGTTTCACACTCATAAATATCCCAAATGGTTCGCTCGGGTAAAATATCTATCTAAAATGCCACTCGCATAAAAAGATTACCTGAATCATCCGTCTTGGGTTAAAATTTCTCCCCAACATTAAGCAATGTGGATTAATAGTATAATCCCTGTAATTTCACACAGATTTTGTTATACAAAATTACTAAAATTACGCAAATGACTTTGGTGTAATTGAAATTTCACCCAGGTCTGATTCTAATAAATAAAGTGATGCTAGAATTGCAAAAATCCAATCAGCAGAACTGGAGATATGCAATTTTAAAGTTTTAGGTAAAAGTAGCACCAAAAAGCCCAAAGTGACGAGTAGGGTTTTCTGGTTGTGTGGGAATGGAACAACATAACAAGGGTTGAAGCCAACCATGATAGAGGAAGAAAGCCTTGCTGGTCAATGTACCTGGTTGTACTTGGACTGAAAGGACCGCTGATCAGGAGCTGTTAGGTGTTGTGTCAAGTTGTGTTGATCTGATTCAGTCCCAGTGAGGCCACCCATCTTGAAATGCAAGGAGCTGCAATGGGAGGTCCTGGTGTGCTGCGTCGGTTCCAATGAGGCTCAGACCATAATATGCAAGGTACGGCAATGTGAGGTCCTGCATCAAGATGCAATGCGCTGTGTCGGTTCCAGTGAGGCCACCGATCAGAAGACGCAAGATGCTGTGATGCAAGGTCATGTATTGTTCTGTATCAAGTTGTGTTGCGGCTGAGTCCTGTTCTGAGGGGACCCACAGTTGGGCACACTATGACGGCAGCCAAGGGTCTGTGATCTTGGGGACACCTCTTGGAGATCAGAACACACTCCAGCAGAGGCCAGCAGCAGGGGGGTGGTAGGTCCCGTTGACTCTGGGCAGCTGGTCTGATGCACAGAAGGCCTCTGGAGCTTGTAATGTCCCCGTAGCTCAGAACGGGAGTCCATTCAGCTAGACCTTACTGTCACTCTGGTGGTTCTGAGTTCAAGAAGCAGGTTAAGTCTTCCTTCCTCAGGCAGCAGGGCAGCCCATCCTGGAGCAGGGCAGACCTTTCTGGATCAGGACAGCAAAGCAGTCTTTCTTTTCAGTCTTCCACTTGTCCAGAAGTGATTTGATAACTGGTTTAAGAAGTCTAATGTTTATATTTGGCACCAGTATTTGAAGTGTGTGGAAGCACCTACACCACCCTCTTCCACCTTTCCAGGCTCTAAGTTGTCCAGGGTCACAATAGGCTGGTGTCAAATCCCCTTGTGTGTGTGTGTGTGTGCTGAGGCAGCTCTTTGAAATGCAGTAGAGGCATAAGACAGCACTGCCCGTAACCATTTTAGCAGGATGGCCCATCCTGCCAATACCTAGAACCCATTTGTGTCACTGTCTGGGAGGAATACACATAGACAAACTGTCAACTACACCTAGTCATGTGATCCATGGCCCAGACAGCAGGCACCAAATGATTAGGACAGGAAAATGTTAATGTTCCAAAAGTGGCATTTTCAGTATTGTGCTTAAAATCCAACTTTACTATTGAAGAGGCTTTGAAGTTAGACTTCATTTGAGTCTAAAAATATTTTTCTTATCTTGTCCCAAACTTAAGTTATCAATTTATAAATGTGATAAGGTATCCCAATGTTATACTATGGGAGACAGGCCTTGCAATGGTGAAAAATGACTTTAGGAGTTTTTCACTATCAGGACAAGTAAAACTTAAACCTGCATGTTCGACGTTTTAACTACTATTCAATTCAATGTTTTTCAATTCATTTTCTGTTTTCAATATGTTTTGAACTCAAAAGAGATCCACATAAAAATGCACCAATTCATCCATACATTCAATACAAAATATGCAAAAAGTTATTAGAATTGGACACACTATATCAGTGCTAAATGCAGTACTCCATTAGGAATACAAAAAATACAAGGTAGCGCAAATGTGCAAAAGCATACTATTAAAGCAATTACATTTGATGCTCAAACACAATACTGTGAACAATACAATCATTATAAGACTAAACAAGATTGCAAAATGCAAGTGAACCAAAAAAGTGCCGTTTGTGAAAATAGCTATGAGCATGAAATAGGTTATTCTGCCCTCTCAAACTAAAGTGAAATAGTGCCATAGTATTTGTCAAGCAACCTACATTAACATATCACATAGAATTTATCATAAAGGCTATATTTGCATACCAATGATTGCTTTCATCTGAAATAAAAATAATCTACCAATAGAAAAGCATAACCGAAACAAATACTCATATAAATGCAAAGCTAAAACACATTTAGCAAAAGAGCAAGCTGGTTCACCGAGGAACTGCACTCATCCAAATGCAACTGCTGACAACTTGAATGGAAGTGACGCATCAGCAAAAAAACAGAAGACCGCACTGCCTTCAGGACTGACATCAACCAGTACCACTGCCCCTGAAAGAAACCAGGAAGAATGCACTAGCAGAATGCATCAAAGCTGGCACAAACCACAGCAAAGAGATCCTCGCCATCATGAAGGAGTTCACCAACTCCGCAGCCACTGAGAATGACATCACTCCCTCCCAGGAACTGTGCGACAACCTTGTAGACTTCTTCCACTCCAAGATCTCAGCTAGCAATGAAAACTTTGAACACCAGCTCTTGTAGTGAATCCTAGTTTTCGAATTCACATGGCTTTATTCGGTTACTTTCAACCATAAAAGCAAAAAACAACATTCGAAGATTTTTTTTTTTTTTATAAAAAAGGGTAAGAATAAAATAGAATAACACATGTTCAGCCTTAAAACACATAAAATTACTTTCCTTCAAAATGCACCTGACCCCCTAGTACCTATCATTTAAATTAGACATGGGGTTTTATTTCAGTCTTAGGTGCATAGTTAAAATTTGACAGCTAAAAACTTTTTTTAAAATTTATTCCTCATCATCATTTTTCCCCAGGGAACGGATACGTATATGCCAAGCAGCTACAATATACTTGCTAACCGCACAAGATAGAGGGAGGGAAGTATCCCTCATCATGATCCTTAAGGCAGCCATGCAATGTCTTATCCCCATATTTCTGCACACGGGTCGTAACCACTTCCGTCGCGCAATCATATATGCAGGGCATATAAACTTAAAATGTACAATAGATTCTGAAGTGTGATTGCAACTAGGACAAAGATCAGAACGTGGAGTCAAACTCCGTGTACTACCATAAGATTTAAGAGGCAGGCAACCATATCTGAACTGAATATACAAACTCTTACTTAGTGGATCAAGAATTGTATCCATAAATGGTTCCAGATACTGATACCATTTGAAATCAAAAAATTGTGAAGTCAATCTGCCGTGTGTTGAACACAGCAGGTAGTTTTCCCTGACATATATCCAGTAAACAGTTTTCAAATGGTTCTTCTGATCCTTCCTTATACTCTCTGGATGGCTCCAAAACTCGCTAAGACCCAATCTATAAAACCATTTTGAGATGTGATTAAACCAAGGAATGGTAAGTACATTAGGTCTATCTAGGATGTCTTGAATAGACTCCTTATATGTGGATAGCTCAGGGGTGGTCCATACACAGACCCAGAAAAGCAATGGTCGTAGGGCAATTACATCTGAGATGTATGAAAGACCAAGGTCCCAGAACATTGGCAGCAGTGGAGTATTACGAGGACAAGCCAAAGTTGACCTTACAAAGTTGTTTTCCCCCACTGCAAGCTTGCCAGTGTTTGAGAACCCCCAGATTTCTGCACCATAGACCGCAGCACTCTGTGCCTTAGCTCGGTAGATTTTAATGGTTGTGGTAATCACTCTCTCAGAGGTAGACTTGTGGAAGCGTAGAATAGCCCCAGATCTCTGGGCCAAAAGAGCTAAACTTTTATCGATTTGGGCCCCCCAATGCAGATTGTTGCTAATTCTCACCCCTTGATAATCTATGGAGCTTACCATGCCTAGGGGGGTACCATTGTAGAAATTGAATATCTCTTAATGGGGCCACAACCCAGGGTCATAAGTTTAGTTTTGCTATGATTAAGCTCAAGTCCATAATCACCACAAAACGAACTAAACTTATCCACAAGTACCTGGAGACCCATAGGAGTTCTAGAGATCAGGAGGGAATCGTCAGCAAATAGCAAAATTGGAATTTTGTGGTTATTCAAGGATGGAGCGTCATTTTGGCAGTTGGTAACAACTTGCACCACCTCGTTGATAAACAATGTAAATAGAGTTGGGGCAAGAACACAGCCCTGGCGCACTCCTCTCCTAATATCTATTTTGTCGGTGAGTTCCCCCCGATTACCCCATCTAACTTGTGCAAATGTTTTTTCATGTAGCCTTTGAATTAAATGCACTAAGTTTCCTGGGATACCGATTTTGTTTAATACTCCCCATAGTTTCTCTCTTGGGACAAAATCGAACGCAGATCTTAGATCTACAAAAGCAACATAGAGTTTTTGCTTAGATAGGGTGACATACTTCCAAAATAGTAATGACAGTCTAAAGACTTGGTCCATGGTGTTAGTTTTAGGCCGAAAACCGGCCTGTAAGGGGGATAAGATTTGATTATCTTGGATCCAATCAGTAAGTCTATCTAAGACTTGCTTAGCAAAAGTCTTCTGAAGGATATCAATAAGGCTGATTGGTCGATAATTTGCAGGTGAACCTACATCACCCTTTTTATGAATCAGGATTATTTCTGCACCACGCCAAGAATCTGGATTAGGGCTACCAGCTGCTATGGCATTAGACAATAAATTTATGTACCATGCCCATATCTTTGGTTCTGATTTAAACAGGTCCCCTGGAATCTTATCTGGACCAGGAGCTTTAGCTGGCCTCAGAGAATTAATTGCAGCTGTTGTTGCGGCTAATGTAAAAACAATACTCTCAGTTGCAGTCTTGGTAACAGCCCAACACTCATCATATCCAGGGACCTCCAGAGCTTGCGGTACAGTCAGAGCATAAATTACAGAAAAATTAGACACCCATCTTTCGGGCTGAATGTACATACCAATGACATCATTACCCCCTTTCGAACTGGAGGCCAACAGCCGCCAGAAGGAACTGTCATCTTGATGTTTGACTGCTTCAAGTAGCTTCTGCCATGTCTCATTATCCCAATCTTTTTTTGCTTGTTTCAGGGCTTTAACATACCTACATCGGGCCTCTTTAATAGCCTCTTGGGTAGAGTTTTTTACAGCCTTGTTTAAATTAGATCTTGCTCGCACACAGTCCTGATTGTACCAATCCCTACGAGTTATGTCAACAGGTCTCGGTTTAGAAGGAATTTCCCTATAGAAGATACCCTGTAGGGAGTCCACCATTTTGTTGTGGATAGCCATAATGGGAATATCAGAGGCTTCTTGTTCCTCGTAGTCTGCGAAAAGTTTTTAAAATGATGAATATATTTCCCTAATCAAGTACGGGTTGGATTCAACCTTCGGCCAGCAGACCCGAGAAAGTCTATGATTCAGGCAGGGGAGTGGGACATTAGTGATCGTTGTGTGCTGGACTCTTAAAAATGCATGGTTGGTCAGTACAAGGCACAGAGTATTATGATCACTATCAAGGCGAGGTAATATTTCCATGTCCAGTGAACTTGACCAGAGCCTAATGTCCGCCAGAATATAATCAATAGTACTAAAGGAAAGCCCTCGCTTGAAAGTAATAGCTCGCTCTGGATCAGATTTAGTGCGGCCGTTACATTCTCTCAGGCCATGTTTCAGACAAAGGGAAGACAACTGAGATGCAACACGGGAAGCAGGCAAAGACGCAATTTCCTTGGATTGGGGAATACCCCAATATTCGTCCTCCTCAGTAGTCAGATTGTTGATGGTATTGTACAACACAAAAGAACAATTGAAGTCACCTGCTAAAATCAGAAGATCTGAAGAGTCCAAAAGCTCTATATAATCCGTCAGCTGGGTGAGAACAATTGATTCTGACCCACGGGGAACGGATCTTGCATAAGTATTCAGAACTATCATCCTAAATCCAGGTCGGAATGTGAGTTGCACACCCAGCAAATCATAGGAATTAAACTTGGTATCATTCTAGCTTATTATTCAACAAAATCATTAACCCTCCTATCTGTCTTCCAAAGCCACCAGAGGCAGGTTGGGCAGCAGAAAAATAGGTTGTAAAGCCTTGTATGGATATCTGTTCTGCAGTTCAAGTTTCCTGAAAAAGACAGATATCTTGTTTATTAACAAGGCTTACCCATTCCGGATCACCCAACTTTGACTTAATTCCTGCAACATTCCAAGATATAACATTGATTTTGGGAGGCGTAGATATTAACTTGGTTCTCAATAGGGAGGCAGTAGATGGAGTCCCTGTAAGTTGACGCTCATCATTTACTATTTTAGGAAGTACTGTGCAGGGGGCAATAAGTCAGTCCAATTCAGAAAGTAAGGGGGAAGGATTCTCAGATTTAGATGGTAAAGAGTTGTCTGAAGAAGAAATAACCCCGGCTACAATAGTTCCAGATGTACAGCATCCTCTGCATAACGGGACCCCAGGAAGCTGACTACTAAGTCTGAGATTCGATTCCCTACCTCTACTTAATGTACCTCTCCGTGTGTTGAAGGCCAGGAGATCATTGACTAGACTACTATCATTAAAGAGAATCGAAATATAATCAAATTCCGACCCTAACTGATTATATCTGTGGACCTCACATATCGGACCGGATAACAGAGAGGCAATTCCTCTGGGAACGTATTCAATGAATAACTTTGTTAATTAGAGAGTCACTCGACTCTCTATTGCCCTGAGGTAGCTTTGGCACCCTAGTCAAATATATAATGGCATCTTCCCTCCTCCTTCTTGACCTTCCCTTGAAGTCATGGGTCTGTGAAAATGTCAAATAATCAGGGTGAGTAACTGAACGGGGAATAACACGACAACTTGCTGCAGAGGGCGTTCCTCCTGAATTTAACTGAGAAGTTTTTGGACAAGGAATACCTTTATTCCCCCGTCCAGAGGTGAGTCCACACTTGTTTACACCTAATTTTGGAACTCGCTCATTGATGGTAGAAATGGTCTGACAGACAGACCTGCCATGCCTTGGAGAGCTGCCATTACTTCCCCTAGCGATATTGTATGTAGAAAGAGATGTTGTTTTGTCACCTAAGGTAAAGAGACTAGATTTTTTGGTTTCCATCAGTGAATCAGAGGAAGGAACAGACTCGTACGGCACAATGCAATTACAACCAGACTTTTGATCATAGAGTCCAGAGATTTTGTTCATCAGAGATACCAACAGACACTTAACATCTTCTAATTTCTGAGAAATTATAGCTAACTGAGAAGCTTCATTGCTGCCCATCTTTTTATCCAGAATATCCTTGTCAGTTCCTTCTACGAATAAGGTTTGTAAGTGTCCAGGACTTACAGAATTAGAGGACAAAACCGAAAACCTATTTGAACAAGGAATGGTAATAAGAGGCGGAGACATGCACCTCAAGGAAGGTGCACCTTCCACAGGCAAACATCCGTTTGTTTCCACCAATGATGGTGAAATCTCCAAAAGTGAAGGAATTGCAACCTGGGAATGAGGAAGAGGGTGTAAATCCGCCTTAACCTCTACTCTATGCATCTGTGTTTTTTTCTTAAAGAGATCAGGAATCTTTTTGGAAGGAATAGTGTCCGGAATAGAAGGGCCAGTAACAGAAGGACTCCTCAGTATTGCCTCAACCTCTTCAAACAGTGAATCAATTGTTTTGAATTGCTGTAGATTTGTGGTAAAACATCCCTCCACTTTCCCAACAGGTTTTTTGGGGGGGTTTTTTAACCTGAGAGTGGGATACTGATACATCATCGGCCTTCCGCTTCCCCATGTCGTCTTTCCAATAACAAAGCTAAATAATTCCAAACACGTCTGGAAAAGATGGCCCAGCCCTGTTTCCTGCTATCAGGTGCGAATGGCATCAGAGGGAAAAGAAGCCCCTGGGAGCAAGGGATAATAAGGACTTGTTCCACTGGCCCCTTTAATGCTGGTTGATGCTCGTAGTCAAATAAAACTAATCAGACTAAACAGACAAAATTCCTAAATCCTCTAAACCAAGACCAATAGCTGAACAGACAAGTCTTTAGGGGGGTGGCCCAGCCCAGTCTCCTCCTGGCGATGACGGGCGCAAGATGGGCCCGCCCTTGGCCCGGCCTTCACCCGGGCACGGCCCGCGCGCGTCCCGCGCCGCGATGAAATGCGGCGCGCTATGTAGCGCCGTGAAAAGGGAGCCTCCCCCTGTCAGGTGACTGCTGCTGAAGGGATCCTGGGACTGGAAGTCCCACCAGGGTCCTATTGTCCAAAGTGCAGGCGGCGGGAATGTGCTGCGATGAAATGCGGCGCGCTATGTAGCGCCGTGAAAAGGGAGCCTCCCCCTGTCAGGTGACTGCTGCTGGAGGGATCCTGGGACTGGAAGTCCCACCAGGGTCCTATTGTCCAAAGTGCAGGCGGCGGGAATGTGCCGCGATGAAATGCGGCGCGCTATGTAGCGCCGTGAAAAGGGAGCCTCCCCCTGTCAGGTGACTGCTGCTGGAGGGATCCTGGGACTGGAAGTCCCACCAGGGTCCTATTGTCCAAAGTGCAGGCGGCGGGAATCCTAGTTTGTTTTAATGGGATAACAGGAGTTAGCTCAGCCTTTGGCTTGCAGACTCGTGCCCCTGTCACCTAGTGACTTTTAACCTACTTAGCTTGCTCTGTCTTAGCCCATTTATTTAATTAATTCTTCTAAGATGGCTGCTGTGTTTATAGTTAGGCCATTTGTTTAAGTTTATGTTATCAGTGTCACTGCGCTAAGGCGTCAAATCAAGCGACAAAGACAAACAAACTGTAGGGGTTCACATTAGGTACTTTCCCTCTTCATGCTTTTGAGGGAATTGTTTACATTAATTACCGTCCCAAGCATGCTGTGTTATATATTGTTTGGGAACAACCTACATCAGGGGTCCAAGTAGATCTGTATAAACACCTCACTTTAGACAGATAATCAGAGGGTTCCGACCAGATACCATCGCTGCTATTGATGCTGCACGTCTCCTTGATGCTGACCCGGACTTCGTGTTCCTACAGAGTCTGAGCTAGAGGCCTCATTCCAAGATAACAAGGGTTGGGGGCTCTTCTCAGGGACAAGGCATTGGCAGATTAGGTTTAACATACCCAGCTCTCCTTTAGGTAGAAGGTAAGGTCTATCAGAATAGGGTAATAGGACATATTATACACTCTATGTCTTTCCATGTTAATGCAAGATGATGGGGGTCTTTCTAACAATGACTCTTGTTTTTACAATTCTGTCTCCTGCACTATTCATTATCCTAATCATTGCAGCCTATGCAATTTACCACAGATTGCAGATTGTGTTGAATGAAAACTATTGAAACATTACTGCATCTTCATTATTGTCTGTGTTTGGTTGAGACATGATGTATCTGTGAGAAAGGGGTGATCTCCGTTTAACCACAACACTCCCTGAGATGTCACAATCTTGAGTCCATGCGTAAAGGCTGCCACAAATCACCTTCAACTTTTTGGGGTTTTGGTGAGGTACTGCTAGTGAGCTGGAAGGGTTAGGACTACAGTTGTGACTTGTTGTAGGATAGCCATAGTCACCTACAAACATTAGTACTGTCATCCTTAAACAAGAGTCCAACTACGACACTCTCTGCCAGAGACAAAGTCAACCAGCTCACATGCACAAACAAACCCTAAACATCTTTTCACCCATTGGGAACTCCTCACCACCGAAGACCTTATCTCCATCATGAAATCTGTACAATTAGGAGCACCCACCAACCCCTACCACCCAATTTGACTTCAACCTTGGATGCAAGACAATCAGCGAGGAGCTCAGGATGGTCCTGAATACTTCCATCACCGCCACCTCCTTCCCGGAGGCCCCTCCTAAAAAAACATCTGCCAACCCAGCTGAATTGAAGAACTACCAGCTCATTTCTCCACTCCCATATCCAACAAAAGTCTTTGAGAAAGCAATCAACCAGCAACTCACTTAACACTTAGAAAACCACAACCTCCTGGATGTCTCCCAATCTGGATTTCAAGCTAACCACAGCACGAGCCAACCCTGATTGCACCCAAAGGATCAGTCTCTCACCATTCACCTCAGAGCCCAAGAAGATCATCTGTGGAGTCCCCCAAGGATTGTCCCTCAGCCCGACTCTTTTCAGCACCTATGTAACCCATGTGTCCATCACTGTCAGATCACACAGACTCAACATCATCTCCTACACAGACAACACACAGCTCATCCTCTCACTGTCCGAAGATTCCTCCACCACAAAAGCTAACTTCCACAGATGAATGAATGTAGCGGACTTGATGAAGGACAACTTTCTCAAGCTCAACACCAAAAAAATAGAAGTCCCCATCTTTGGGAACAACATCTCACAATGGACTGAAACGTGGTGGCCAGCAGAGCCAGGTACAATGCCAGACCTTCCACCACTTGACCAGACACCTCCAATCAGCTTCCCTCTCCTTGCAGACACCCCATGGATCCGCCAAGCAAAAAGAAGAGGAATATCTTTCTCTCACCTGGCAGCCAAGGCTTGGAACAACCTCCCTCTGCACCTCAGGACCACAACATCACTTCAGCAATTCAGAAGAGAACTAAAGACCTGGTTGTTCGAATGATCATTTCTCCATGCAGCAGCATACAGCTCCAGCACCTCGAGATCCCGTGGGTGATTTGCCGTGCTCTATAAATGTTTGATTAATTGATTTTTAAAAAATGTAAAAAAATTACAATCTTAGTACAAATTATTCAGTTGGCAAGGCAAGCACACAATTGTGAGCCGCCAAGGTTATATTATATTTCAACAAGAAAGGTCTCAAAAGTGACAACGTGCAGATAAAAGGTTTGGACATGCAAAAAACATATGATTTTGAACATGAGATAGAAAAAGATCACATAAGCTCTCTTCCTTCACTATGCCTTCCCAAGTTCCTTTATTAGCCCATAACAGGAGAACATTTAGGCCCTCATTATGATATTGGTGGTAAATCCCGCTTACCGCCGCAGTGACAGCCGCCATCATACCGCCAGGGTGGTGAATATCTGTTCGCCATATTATGACACCCACACCAATCCAACAGAATACAGCCACATGCACAAATCTGCCAGCCCAAAGGTCAGTGGAAAAGTGGCGGTCCCAATGCCCATACCGTTACGCCAACAAAACAACGGCCATCACATTATGACCCACGAATCACCACAGCGGACATTCAGCGGCTGTAAACCATTGGCGGTACATACTGCCGCGCTCAGAATGGACACCCACATACAAAACAACACTACATTAGCCAATACTAAAAATACACACCTTACACTCATACACACACCACACGCACACACCCACAGCACTATAAAACACCCACCCACATTACCCACAACTCTTTACAAATACAAATGATTGCCACCAGACTGACACCAAGACCACTGCGACAACTAGACACACACACCACTTACACCCATATATCCCTCAGGCACCCCACATCACACACCCCACCACATTACTCAACACACTCTCACCAACACACCACACAGCACCCATGTCTTAACAAAGGCACCCTTGTTTCACTGATGAGGAGTTAAGGGTCATGGTGGAGGAAAGTGTCAGGGTAGAGCCACAGCTGTTTAGAGCACAGGTACAGCAAATATCCATTGCAAGAAAGATGAAGCTATGGCGGAGAATCGTGGACATGGTGAATGCCGTGGGACAACATCCAAGACCAAGGGATGACATCAGGAAAAGGTGGAACGACCTACGGGGGAGCGTACGTTCCACAGCAGCAAGGCACCAGCTCGCCATACAGAGGACTGGTGGTGGACCCCCACCTCCTCCCCCACTGCTCACAGCATGGGAGGAGAAAATCTTGGCAATACTGCATCCTGATGGACTCGCTGGAGTAGCCAGAGGACTGGAGACTGGTAAGTCAACATTTACCACTTATCACCCCCCATACCTGCATGCCATCTCACACCCTCACAGTCACTCCCATCACTCCACCACATCCCACATACTGCACCTACACATATGACTAACCCTAATGCCAAGCCCTGCATGCTATACTAATGCATGGACAGCCCTTACAGCCCTGCATGGACACCCATCACTAAAGCATGCACAGCATAGGGAAACTAACAATCACACAATACATCACAATACACAAGCAGATGGTGAAAGGGCAATACCAATAATAGAGGGGAAGATAGGGATGTACAATATGTCACAGACATGAAGCATAATACATCACTTACATCCCCACAGGTTCCCCAGCCAATGTCAGCAGGGAGGATGTGCCATGACTATCCAATCCCCCAACAGAGGATGCCCCCAGTGATGACAGTAACTCTGGACTTCAGGATCTGGACCAACAACCTGGCCCATCAGGGACCACAGGACAGCCGGTCACCCGAGCCCACTCACAGTCCACCACAGAGCCTCCCCCATGCATATCCAACACCACCCACCAAGCATACTCACACCTCTGTCCCCATGACACCCCAATCAGCAGTATGCCCACCTGTACAGGGACCCCAGTCCACACTTCATACCCAAGACAATCAGGGACCTGGGGTCAGTGGCAGTGGGCACACCGTTCAGGAGACAGAGGCAGAGGCCATAAGGGACACTGGGAGGACTGCTGTGTGCCAGGAGCAGGAAAGGACCAGGGAACCGACTCTCCAGGAGGCACTCTCCGAGATCCTGGGAGCCTACCAATATTCCCAGGACACGATGGGCCAGATCCTTGACAATGTGCAGGAGAATAGGCAGCTGCAGGTGGGGCAGTATCAGGGGATCAGGGAGGACTTTCAGGCCATTAACACCACCATGATCTCCATAGCAGGGGTGCTGGCAGACATGGCCAACATCATGAGGGAGGCACCAGCAGCGGGCCCCCACCACTAGCAAGTCCATTGACCAGCACTCCACCTCCACTGCAGCTAGTGGGCAGGAGGCCCCGCCACAGGACCCTCAGGCCACCAGCACCCCTCCCCCTGCAGAAGGTGAACCACCTCACAAACATTGTCTGCGAACCAGACAGAAGCAAGAGACACTTGCCTAGACCATCGTCAGGAAATGAGACTCTCCTGATTGTCCCCCTTGGGTCTCACACAGTCACCTTGTCTACATTGAAATGCCTTTTCTCCCCTTCCTATGGCCACTTGGACAATGGGCGTGTGCTACAAACAGACTGGAACAATACCCTGAACTCTCCTCCATCATCACCAATTCAGTTGCACTTTCCCCTCAATTTTTTAACACTACAATAAACACCCTTGAACACAACTTGACTACTAGTATTTTATGTGTTGAAAATGTGCATTTATGGAAACAGTCACATCTAGTGCAAATGATCTGAACACTGTGAGAGCATAGAAATAATGACTTGTAGCTGTCTGTAGTCATCACACCAGTCACCAACATCTATAAAATGACAAGCTATAGGTGACAGTAAGTTGAGATGCAAGGGGAGTTAATGCCATCATGCTACAGCCACACAGAGTACACCAATTGTCATAGGAATGGTCTGTTGCTCTGTCTCACCTGTGTGTCATTGGAAGTATTGACGGATAACTGATGTTCTGTTGTCCTCATCCTCAGCCTCTTCATCCTCACTGTCCTCAGGGTCTACTGCTGCCACACGGGCATCTCCAATCTTCTCCTCCTAGAGGAAAGGTACATGGCGTCTGAGGGCCAGGTTGTGCAACATGCAGCATGCCACTACTATCCGGCAGACCTTCTTGGGTGAGTAGCACAGGGATCCACCTGTCAGATGGAGGCACCTGAACCTTGCCTTTAGGAGCCCAAAGGTCCTCTCGATGATCTGTCTGATTCGCCCACGTGCCTCATTATAACGTTCCTCAGCCCCTGTCCTGGCATTCCTCACAGGGGTGAGCAGCCACAATTGGTTTGGGTAGCCAGAGTCACTTGTATGTATTGAGGGACAACAGTTAGCATCGCACAATCCTATGGGGGAACAGCTGAAGGCATACACTAAAATACAGTGGGTGGGGACCAAGGCTCACCTATTAGCCACATCCTGTGCCTCTGTAGTTGAGCTATCACATTTGGGATGCTGATATTCCTCAAAACAAAGGCATCATGTTCCGACCCAGGATACTTAGCATTGACGTGGGAGATGTATTGGTCCGCCAGGGACACCATCTGGACATTCAGTGAGTGTTAACTCTTACAATTCCTGAACACCAGTAGATTCTGGTGGGGGGAGGGGAACAAACGCAATATGTGTCCTGTCAATCACCCCAATAATATTGGAGATGTGTCCCATTGCATAGAGCCTGGCCTTCACAGTGGCCAAATCTTCCACCTGGGGGAACGAAATGTAGCTGCACTTGTGTTTACTAGGGCAGACAACACTCTTGCCAGCATGATTGAGAACATTGACTGTGACATTCCTGCTGCCAAGCCCATTGTCACTTGGAAAGAACCAGTTGCCAAGAAATGGAGCACTGATAGCACTTACACAAGAGGGGGGATCCCAGTCAGATGACGGATAGATGAGATCAGGTCTGGCTCCAATTGGGCACACAGCTCTGTGAATGTGGCCCTGTCCAGTCTAGGGCGGTCATTCTGACCCTGGTGGTCAAAGACCGCTTGGGCGGAGGACCGCGGGAGCACCGCCGACAGGCCGGCGGTGCTCCAATGGGGATTCCGACCGCGGCGGTAAAGCCGCGGTCGGACCGGCAACACTGGCGGTCTCCTGCCAGTGTCCCGCCGCCCCATTGAATCCTCCAAGGCGGCGCAGCTTGCTGCGCCGCCGAGGGGATTCCGACCCCCCCTACCGCCATCCAGATCCCAGCAGTCCGACCGCCGGGAACCGGATGGCGGTAGGGGGGGTCGCGGGGCCATGATGCATTTATGTAATAGGACAGTGTTAATGGCGAGGTATGTGCCAATCTAATCTGTGACTCAGTTAATGTTGATATGACCATTGATCCCCCCTCGAAATGGCAACCGTCTGTCCTGTATGTAGGGACAGGTAGAAGTGAGGTAACTCCGCTGACGTTGGGCATCCTGGCAGAAGGACGAAATTCCTCATTGTATAATATGGGGCTCTATGGAGTACAGTGGCCAATGGAGATATGCGCCGGCAGTGACGGTGTACACCGCCGCGGACGTGACCGCCATTTTCTATCTGATTCCTCACTTGTTTCCTGACCTTAAACAGGAGAACACCTGCACTGCGTGTGCTTCTGTGACCTGTGTCTGGAGCCCACCATGGCCCATGTGACCTGGGGAAAGGGCCCCTCCCTTCACTTCGGAGGAGTTGAAGCGACTGGTGGATGGGGTCCTACCCCTGTATGGACTGCTGTATGGGCCTCCAGACCAACAGGTGAGTACACATTGGGCACGATGCATGTGGGAAGCATGCATGGAGATGTATGTGCAAGCATAGTGTCATTGGGGGGTGGGGAGAATGTCTTGTGGTGGTGTACATGGTGTGCACCGGTGCGATGTGTGTGCCAATGGTGATGGAAACAGGAATGGTGGGCCATTTGTGTGACAGGCTGGACTGTTTGTTTAATGCTGTTCTCCTGTCTGTATTGCCTCTGCAGGTCAGCACCCATCAAAAGAAGGAGTTATGGCGTGCCATCGCCAAGGACGTGCGGACCTTGGGGTGTCTATGGCAGGCGGAGCACCCACTGTCGGACAGTGGGAGGACCTGAGACCCTGGGCATGAAAGACCGCGGAGGCCCAGCTGGGGATGGCCTCCCAACGAGGAAGGGGTGCCCATCGGATCCTGACCGCCATGATGGCCCACATACTGGCGGTGGTCTACGCAGAGCTGGATGAACGCTTGAGGGAATCACAGAAACCACAAGGGGGTAAGTACAGTGGGTATTATCCCAAAAATTGGCAGGTGGGGTGCATAGTGCTTAAGCCTGATCCCTGTGTGTGACGGTGCTGTGTGTGCCAACTGTGGTGTTGGTGCAGTCACTGACCCAGTGTTTCCTTTTTCTCTCTCCCCCCTTTTTTGTTCTCTCATCCTGACCTTGTGGGCACTAGCATCATCTGGTGGAGGAGCAGGGGCACCGGCGACAGAGGGAGCTGCATCCCACAGGACCCAGGAGGCAGAGGTCACAGATGCTAAGGGAACGAGTGGGACAGAGAGGCGACAAGACAGACTTAGATACCTCCTCCGATGGGAACTCCCTGGTATTGGTGGACACCTCTGGGACCACCCCAGCTGCAGCTACAGCCACCAACCCGTACCTGCACCGCCCTCTCAGTAGCCCCTCAGCGAGTTGCCCGTGCCCGCTCAGACAGGAGGGTGGGCATCTCCTTCGCACCAGGCACCTTGGGCCCTGCCCCAGTGAGCCCTGCTGCCCTGAGTGAGGAGGCTATTGACCTCCTGAGATCCATCTCTGTAGGGCAGTCAACCATTGTGAATGCCATCCAGGGGCTGGCATCCCAGATGCAACAAAGCAATGCATTCCTGGAGGGCATCCACCGAGGATTGGCAGCCCAAAAGAGATCGATTCAGGCTCTGTTCTCTCTGATGGCAGCCATTTTCCCTGTTTCTACCATCCCCCCTCCAACTACCACTTCCCAGTCCCATTCTCCTCAACCCCAACCCATCCCCTGCACACATACTGACAAGCATGCACACAAGACAACACACAAGAGTGGCACAGGCAAACACAGGCACCACACTTCATACCACAAGGACTCACGCAAACACCAGACAGTTGCAAACACAACAACATCCATTACCTCCACTGTCTCTCCCTCCTCCTCCTCCGCCTCCCTGACAGTCACGTCCACACTCACACCTGCATGCACTGCACCAACATCCACCACCAGCAGCACCACAACAAGCAGCACACACACTTCACTAGCAGACACCTCTACAACATCCGTGCACGCGCCCCTTGTGTCCTCTCTCACCCTGTCTGCCCCCCTTCTAAAGGACACAAACGCAAGCACTCACACACCCAACAGCCATCCACCTCACATCAGCACACTGACCATGCATCTGCACCCAAGTCCAGCAGACATACACCTCCTACAACCACTCCCTCTACCTCCACTCCCATCCCACCTTCCTCCCGCCCCACCGTCCCTAAGAAGCTTTTCCTTGCCCAACTTGACCTCTTCCCTCCCCCTATACCTCTGTCCTGCCGGTAAGAGCAGGGTCCTAATGACCCAGCCCAGCACCTCAGCCAAACAGTCCATGTGAACAGTGGTGGCACCACCTAGTCGTGGTGGGAAGGATACCACACCTCCAGCCAAGAAAGGGAAGGAGCCTGCATCTCCAGACAAGAAGGGGAAGGAGCCTGCACCTCCAGCCAAGAAGGAGAAGGAATCTGCACCTCCTGCTTTGAAGGGGAAGAAGCCCTCGACTCCTGCCCAGAAGGCTAAGGAACACGTACAACCTTCCATGAAGAGGAAGAAGCCATCAACCCCTGGAATGGTAAGGATTCCACACCCCATGTCATGGAGAGGACAAAGACATCTACTCCAGCGTAGGTTGTCAGGGGGACACCCCCACAAACACCAGTGGTCATGGAGCCCCCACCGCCAGTTGAGGAACTGCAAAGGCTGCCCAGGAGGCACCTCCATCTGCTACAACAGTGCAGCCATCCCCACCCGCAGAGGCTGCCCAGGAAGCACCTCCATATTCCACAACAGTGCAGCCATCACCACCTGCAGAGGCTGCCCAGGACGCACCTCCATCTGCCACAACAGTGCAGCCACCACCACCAGTGGAAGCCATGTAGGAGACCCTTGAGGGGCTGCTGTACAATGGGCAGACTCCAGAACCAGTGGGAAAGTCACCTACTCCAGAAACTGTGGCCTTGCACTCCCCAAGACGGAGAACTGGGCATGGAGCCCCCTCCTGAACCAGTGGACAAGTCACCCACTCCAGACACTGTGGCCTTGCACTCCCCAGGACAGAGAACTGGACATGGAGCCCCTTCCAGAACCAGTGGGAAAGTCACCCACTCCAAAGACTGTGGCCTTGCACTCCCCAGGACAGAGAAATGGGCATGGAGCCCCCTCCAGAACCGGTGGGCTTGTTCCCAACTTCGGCTGTGGTGCCCCCACCCCAATCCCCCTGAGGTGCCTGCCCACTTGCAAACTGATACCCCTGCAGAGTTCTGTCCGGATGAAGTCAGGATTCGAGTTGGGCCTTGGACTGTGCCCTGTGGCCATGTGGGCCCTTTGTACATTGGACTGGGCAGTGTCCCTTTGTGTACATTTGAACATATTTGTTTCACAGACAATTGGATTATTTATTAGCTGTTGATATTAATACGCTCACCTTAGTGCGTTCCTGTTGTCCTTGCATTATTCTGCTGTGTATCGGGTGCAAATTGTTTTTCGTGTGCAGCTGGTTGTGTGTATGGTGTGTGTGTGTTGGGTGTGTGTCGTGCATCTGTGTGTCACTCTAATTTTCCTCCCTCCCTCCCTCCCTTGTGTGCTAGGCGGCTGTACTCACCGTCGTCATCTTCATCGGCGTTGGTGATCCAGGTGGAGCATAACCTAGAAGGTCATCGGAAAAACTTGCAGTTCGGGTTCCATGGCGGTGTAGTTCTTCCCTGTGTCTCTGATGGTGAGTCTTTTCTCTTCTGTGATGTGTTTCTGCCAGGCTTTTGATGGCGTTGGTACCGCCCCAGTGGCAGATTGTAGGGTCTTAATATGGTGGGCGGTACTTTGTCTTCCGCCTGGCTTTTGACGGCTACCGCCGTGCTGAGTGTTGTGTTTGCACTGGCAGTTGGTGTGGCACATTGGCTGTCTATGGGAGTTCTCACTGCCATGGTCATAATTTGACAGTAATTACCGCCAGCCTGTTGGGGGTATTACTGCCACTTTATCACTCACTGCTAGGGTCATAATGAGGTCCTTAGTCTTAATTAAAAAAAAACAATTCTCATTATTTCATGTGACAAATTCCATTAAAGATAAGGTTGGGGCTTTTTACAGATGCTGCTTTATATTACAAGCTCATTCCTTACTTTCTGAAAGCAATTCCGGCTCAAAATATAGAAAGATGTTTTAAAAAAATGTTTTAAAGAGTTTTGGAAGAGGGGAATTTGTGCAATAAGGAATATCAAACATTTGCAGGGCTTTTAAGTAATTAGAATAAAGTGCACTTCTTCCCTTCAAACTATTTCAAATTTCGAATTTGAATACAGCTCAGATAGAACCAAACTATTCCCCGACCTCAGGACAGCTGCCATAGCTAGCACTGTTGTTGAAGGCAGGCCAAATTCATGTTCAAGGGCTGATGGAGAGGTCATAGATTTTAGATTACACATTTGGCACCATATACACCCTTCTACTTTCTCAAAAAAGGACCAGTACTGCTCATCCATCACTTTACAGGCATAACTCACTGTAGACAGTATTTTTCCCTTACAACCCGAAAGTTCAAGAGCAAAATCCCTTGCCCACAACACTTATACAACCTGTGAATAGCTGAGGCCTGAGACTGCGCCTTGCTTTTACAATGATTTATGTGGTCTTGACTTAAGCAATTACTTTACTTTTCCTAAAACCCAAGTACATTCCTGCCTAATTCCACAACCGGACGATCTAAAAATTATAACCTTACTCTTTGATATATTATTTTTTTTAAATGCCCTTCAGCATATTTCTCCAACATGTGTATCACCCTTTGGCCCATATTTATACTTTTTGACGCTAAACTGCGCTAACGCAGTTTAGCGTCAAAAAATTTTGCGCCGTCTAACGCCATTCTGAAGCGCCATGCGGGCGCCGTATTTATGGAATGGCGTTAGACGGCGCAATCAGACCGGCGCTGCCTGGTGTGCGTGGAAAAAAACCACGTAGACCAGGCAGCTCCGGCGTTGGGAAAAAATGACGTTAGGGCGTCTTAAAATGGCGCAAGTCCGGTTGACGCTAAAAAATCGTCTTAACCCGACTTGCGCCATTTTTTTTCGACGCCCATCCCCCATCAACATGACTCCTATCATTGTAAAGATAGGAGTCATGCCCCCTTGCCCAATGGCCATGCCCAGGGGACTTCTGTCCCCTGGGCATGGTCATTGGGCATAGTGGCATGTAGGGGGGCACAAATCAGGCCCCCCTATGCCAAAAAAAATTATTTAAAAAAAAATAAAAATACTTACCTGAACTTACCTGAATGTCCCTGGGGTGGGTCCCTCCAGCCTTGGGTGTCCTCCTGGGGTGGGCAAGGGTGGCAGGGGGGGTCCCTGGGGGCAGGGGAGGGCACTCTGGGCTCATTTTGAGCCCACTTGTCCCTTAACGCCATGCCTGACCCAGGCGTTAAAAAGCGGCGCAAATGCGCCGTTTTTAGCCACGCCCACTCCCGGGCGTCTCTTTTGCCAGGGAGTATAAATACCACGTAAAGGCCTGGGAGTCATTTTTTAAGACGGGAACGCCTCCCTTGCATATCATTAACGCAAGGAAGGGGTTCACGCTAAAAATGACGCACATTCCGGGAACTTTGGCGCTAGACGCCTCTAACGCCATAGTATAAATATGGCGTTAGTTGGCGTTAGTTTAGCGTCGAATTTGCGTCGAAAAAAACGACGCAAATTCGGCGCAACCAGAGTATAAATACGGCCCTTTATCTCACTAATTCTCCCAGCTACGTCTCAAATAGAAAGCAAAAAAAGTAGAGGGGCAAGCAAGTGCCCCTGCTTTAGACCATTATGCATGTCCACTCCACTTGACAAACCTTGGTTCCCTCCCAACAGGACTTGTGCCCAAGTAGAAGAATCCAAAGCAATTATTAGTCTCAAAAGGTAAGGAGGAATACCCAATATAGATAATTTTCTCCACAGCGTCCCTCAGTCAACCCTATCAAATGCTGTGGAGAAATCGACAAAAGCAGAGTAAAGGGGCCATGCCCCTAAGCACAGGGTACTTTTCAATCAAGGTTTGAAGAGCGATGATGTTATCTAGAGTATCACTATTTTTTCAGAAACCAGCCTGCTTAGCTGAAATAAGATTATTATCGAACGCCCACTCCTGGAGATACAATAATATTCTTTTGGCAAACAATTTGCCAGATGCATCCAGGAGAGCAATTAATTGATAACTGGTAGGGGAGTTCCTCGGTCCTTTCTCAGATGAAGGTACTATAATGCTTTCCTTCCAAGACAAGGGGATGTCACCAGACAGGTAACAATACTGAAATAAAGGACGTAAAAAGGCAGCACATAAACAAGCGTCCTCATTAATTACTAATATCCGTATCTCACCGGAGCACATAATCCCTGAAGTCCTAGCACTCTTTATAAATCCCTCAATCTCCCTATCAGACGGCGGGCCATATAATTCCATCAAATCTACTACAGCACTATACACTAACTGACCACCAGAACTTGGGTTGTGGGCATATATACTGAGACCACTTATCATCAGATATCAAAACTGCCTCAGCAGTTATCCTAGATTTGCAGCCAATATTTACATGAAATATGAGAAATAGCAGCTTCCCGAAAGTTAACTCAAGTTAATTAATTTTCTATCCTCCTCCTTTCTACGTTCTACCACCTTCAGTCTTGTTCTTTTTCGCTTAAGGCGATTCATTTCCCTCTGCCCAACACTGGAAGAAGTTTTAAATTGCTTTTTGACAGGGAGTTTGATTCAAGATTCACATTTTTTTACTGCCCAAGCGATCTTAATAGAGGATTCAGAACTTCTGCCTCTATCTTTACTCCCCAAAGAACAAAAAATTATCAGATACTTTTTAAACCATGGAATAGGGTTCTCTAACAAAGGGTCAGAAAGGCCCGAACATGCAATTTTAATACAATAGCCCAAACGTATTGCAAGAATCGAGAACTTTCAGCTCCAAATCTAGAGACTACACTATGGTCATTCAAATCATTCCTTAAGCTATCAAATTGAAAACAAACTCAAAACATTTGATCGGATACCACCATGTAATCAATTAACAAATGACCACAGGGGAGTGAAAGGTAAAAGAAGGGGGGGCATGTTCAGGGAATCTACCATTCAAAAACATAAATTCATTAGATCTCAGACTTTCTGAAAAACAAAAGCCCTACCTATCTCATCTAGTTTTTATGGGTAAAACTGGCTCGGGAATACACCATGTCTCATCCAAATCATTATTACCGAAAGTCGTACAAGCACAGTTTGAGACTTTAGCATTAAAGTCACCTACAATAATAACCAGAGACAAATAGTCCCGGTGACTAATGCTATGTATGAGGGAAAACATATTATTGTGAGTGTTACCAGGGGAAACATGTATTTTTGCAACCAAAAAGGATGACACCCCATCCTTCACATTAGTCAAGGCTAACTTTAGACAAAAGTAAAGTCTTAAAAAATAAACAAATACCTTTGGGTTCCAATTAATATCATTACAGAGCAGAATGGATGTTCTTCCACTAGCAGGGCCTTTTACAGAGGATTTTGCAGCACAGGAATAAACAAAATCATTCTCATGTTTAAATTCAGAACAGGCCCCGGTTTCTTGGAGGTAAATAACAAGATTCTTAAACGGTGCTACAAAGTTCAGTTTCAAGTTGGACTGACTAAGGTCTGCCATATTCGAGATTCCAATTTGCCCAGGTGGTTGCCTCCACCACACCAATAACTTTGTGGTGTTTTTGGCCCCATTCAAAGTACAAGCTACCCAACTCCCAACTAGATAACTCATCTTCCACCACCGAATCCCAAGCACCTGAAACCTACTTAATCACAACACTTATCACTCCCCCCAAACCGTTGTCTACGGAAACGGTGATGCCCTACAAATTAAGAGACCTTCCCTTCTATTTCACAACTAATAGGGTTCCTTGAGGGTCTAACATGGTACTATCAGAATTGATCACATAAATAGAATCAACTGGAAGGACATCAGTTCCTCTTTTCCGAAAATGATCCATATTCTCTAAAATCAGCATTACAACAATCCTGAAACTAAATATTACACTCATACGTGGGCAAGGGGCAGATGGTTCTCTATAGACAATTTCAATGCCTTGTTACCAATATAAAGTTCCCAATTTCAGATAGTATATGTAAAATGAGTTGTACATTAAAAGGACCAAAGTCACAATCAAACATGGAAACAAAATCCAATGCGATCAGTAATGAATCTGTTTCAGAACCCCCTGAGTGATTACAAAATCTTGTCCCACACCACAGTAGGAAGCCAATGAACATAGAAAAATGGTTGTGCCTCAGACCACTCTTAAGTGCATGCCTAGTGGGCATTGTCCCCGAAGAGGAAACCAATGATGTCATCTCATGATTCCACCTCTCCACTTGGGAGTCCAATGGCAATGTTCCAATCCGTCAGAGACCGTGACTCATCACCCCACTTCTTCCCCCATCATTTTGACAGGTCTTTACCATATCCTCCTGCAGTCCATAAGTAATATCCCAATATTGGAAGATGACCCCTCTCCCAAACCATTCTGATCCAACACCTCTAATACGTTAGAAGAAGCTATCAACTTAGTGGCAGGGCCTAAGTATGGGCAGGCATTATTCAATAGTTGAAAGTCTTTCAACAGATCAGAAGGAACCTTATTTAATATTTCAGAATTAGTTGACTTGGGGGGGTACCAACTCCTCCAAAACAACTGCAAATCTTGTTATTTTTTGTTTATGTTTCACAATCACTTGTTTCTTCTTCTTTTTCCCCTTATAATGTCTTTCCCTACAGTTCCCAGCAATATCCCCATTCTTGTTGGGGTCCCCATTTGTGGCTACTTTGGGAGGAACAGCAGAGGATGGAGCATGATTAGAAGGAGCATCACCAGATAATGATGTTCTTTTATTGAAAATTGGAAAAACAGGTAGAGGATTCTCCATTTTTCTGGACCCCTTGCTCATCCTGGTTGCACCCCTGGAATAGACAATCTAAATAAAACACATTATCCTCCTCTTGTTTATCACCATTCCCCCCATTTGTTTTCACCAACAGAAGGGGGTAAGCCCTAAGCAAACCTTGCCTATCCCCTGAATACCAAAGTCTTTTAACCCACCATTAGCCTCTCAATTAAACCGCGTGGCCTGCAATTTCAGTTCACTTGACTTTAGTCCCTGGACTGAGCTTGAACCAGGGGAGGTCAGGTACTGAATCCCCATGAGTATTGGCAACAATACTTCCAGTAAATAAACAGAATTGGAAACTGATCTTTCCAATAAAGCTAGAATAGAGGATAACACTTTTTTTCTAAGTAAAACATGATTTCAAATGAAGCAAAGCATTTCACCTACCCACTCCTTCCCCCTCTAAATTAAACAGCTGCACAGGCCCTTGAGACCCAGGAGATAAAAATGAATCACCATTCATCGAGTTCACTAAAATAGATGATGAGGCCCTCCAGGAGAGCGTACTGCTATACAGAGCAGCCAGAGATGAGAGACTAGGCATACATCACAAACCCTGGCTCCCCCCAGAATCAATAGATGATATCAGATGTGCCTTTCTCTGTGAATTCATACTGTTGAAGACATCAATGTCTTGCAACGTAAAGTCCTCCAGTGCACCAGGTGCCCCTTTAAATTCATCATAATGTGACCCATTAGGGATGTCCATGTGAGTTGCATGACTGGAATGTGTTATGCTGGTGAGTCATCTTGCCCACAATGAAGATCCAAATGATCCACCTGAACAGAGCTAAATACCAGCCCTTGAGTACCATGAAAGCCACTTTCAGCATGCAGTTCAATATGACTTTTGGAGGTGGAACACAGTATCCCAGCATCTGCAGGATTCATCCCAATATCCCTATGTTTCACCCCAGCTACAACTGCTTCAACTACATCCATTGAGCAGGGGGATGCATAGAACGAACTTAACTTAGCTCAAGAAAGTGAGTGTAAATGTTGATCAGTTTGGACTTCCTGACTAGAAGAAGCCCCATTTAACAGAGCAAACTCTAAAGTTGCATCAACTATTTCATCCACGCCAATTGTTGACTCCTTCTTTCCTTTCTCTTCTTTATTTCCAATCATCATGAAGAAGCTCTAAATTGAAGGATAAGACTTAAAATGGCACAACTCTGACTTCTTTCGTCAAATGGACTTTTAACTTCAAGAGATTATTTGAAGAAGGAGATATCACAATCAAACGACCACAGCGTAATCTCCCGAGTGTCATTCTAGCAGACTACCAGGAAATGTCCTAAAGGATACTTTGACTATAATTCAAGTTTGAAACTAAGCATATGTATAAGTAAAAAATTATTCTGAATGCAAATGAGGATGCAGATGTAAAATCACAGATAGCAGCAATAGCAACAAAAGCTTGCCGAACTTCACTCACCTCTCTCAGACAGTCTTCAAACCCCAACTGACCTCCCCAGGCTACACCTAAGCTGCCAGCCAACCCCACAAACAAAACACCACCTTAACCTTTCCTGCACCCCCTACGCCACATGCACAGCGCTAAACATATACCAGTGTTGCACACTCTGGCTGATCCCTCCGTTGTAGTACCCCAACCAACCGAACTCACCTTGCCTCCACAGCGTGAGGGAGAGGGCACCACTAGCAGGAGTCAAAGCTAAAGAGCACACCAACAGCAGTACACCAGGCACTCCACACACAGCAGGGAGAATGAGAACGGGGGACTAAGGAAGAGAGGCAGGTAGTGCAATGGGAGATTATGGCATGTGTACACTGGCTGCTTCAGTAGGCCTTTGTGGCCTCCCAGGCCTGCAGATCAACGCAGCTCCCACTTGTTACCTTCACCTTGCCATCTGCCATCTGATACCACCTGGCCTTCTGGCCTCTCCTAGCTTTAGATGAACTCCAGCCTTTAGATGATCTCAGGCTAATCTCCAGTGTATACCATATGCAGAGTGCAAATGTACAGTGTGCAACATGGTGAAAGACAAAAGAACCAAAAATCCCTAAAAAAGAAGTCAAGAAAACTAAAAAGGAGGGTGGAGTAGATAAAAGAGTGGAGGAAGGCCACAGAGGTGCAATCCGCACCCACACCTAGGCAGGCCACTTCTGCTCACAGCGGCCCTCAACCCTGCAGAGTGCCACATAATGTACCACTCCCCTGACCCTCTCTACCTTGACTTGACCCCTAAAATGTTTCTCTCAGTTTCTCGCAGTGCCTTCAGAAGCTTCCAAAAAGGAAAAAGGCACGGTCTGTTATAGGCAGAATTCCATCAGTGATTCACCAGTGGTCTATGAATCTGTTACAGTGGCCAACATAGTGACTGCAGCCGCTTCAGGACCCCGGGACACCACAGCTGCCTGCTGCCCTCTGGGTCCAAGCGGGAGATTGTTGACTAGCTGAAGTGAAGTAGGCAGTGCCGAAGAGAGTAGGAAAAGCGGGACCACCATAAATTATTTCCTGAATGCGCTCCATGGTCTACAGTCTGTAGCCCACATTCACGGCGCAGACCTCAGACCTTAAAAAGGCCTCACTGAGAACTGAGCATCCACTGAGCACCCGCTATAAGGCACCACTGCGGGGTGCCACACTAGGGTCCCCCTGTGTTCTCTGCTCCTCTCACCATCCAAGTTGCCCTGCGCTCCCTCTCCTCTCCGCTATTTACTCCTCACTGTGTTGGTGCGTTCCCTTGCCGCACCTCCTCCTCAGTCTATGTTGTCCATGTGCATCTATGTGCATCTTTGTCCTTATCAGCACGAAAGGCTTCAAACTAAACACTCTGCCCTATGAGCCTTTAGGGCCTATATTAGTGGTGACGTATAAGTATTAAAAAAGAAGGTTTAGGCCTGGGAAGAGGTTTATTTTGCCAAGGATAAAGGGCAGTTTAGAACTGCACAACAGACTGCAGTTGCAGATCTGAAACTTGTTTTAAAAGGCTACAGCAGTGGGTCTCACAATGAGTGCTGCAGGACCACATTTAATTTACAGGCTCTGGGTACACATAGTATCACTTTATCAGGGACTTACAAGTAAATAAAGCGGCATATTTATACTTGTTTTGCACCGAATTTGCATCATTATTTATGCAAATTCGGTGCAAAACTAACTCCGTATTTATACTTTGCCGCTAGACCCGTCTAGCGCCAAAGTTATGGAGTTAAAGTCATTTTTTGGATGTGGAAACCTACCTTGCGTCAATGTTATGCAAGGTAGGTGTTCCCGTGCACAAAATGACTCTATGGCCTTAGAGCCATATTTATCCCCTGTGCTAAAATCACGCACGGGAGGAGGAGGGGTCAAATAATGGTGCAAAGCTTGCTTTGCACCATTATTTAACGCCTGGGTAAGGGCAGGCATTAGGAGACCTGTGGACCTACTTTCATGGTGGAACACCATGGAATAAGCCCACAGGTGCCCTTCCCAGGCCCCAGGGACACCCCCACCCACACCAGAGGGACAGCGGAGGATGGGGGACCCCATCCCAGGTAAGTATAGGTAAGTACAGGTAAGTATTTTTTAAGTGCCATTGGGGGCCCTGCAATGGGCCTCCCTACATGGCACTGGGTTCAATGGCCATGCCCAGGGGACCCTGGACCCCTGTGCTGTCCATTAGGGTGGTGGGCATTACTCCTGTCTTTTCTAAGACAGTAGTCATGTGGTATGGATGGTTTTGTGTCAGAAAATGACACTAAACTGGTTAGATTCTTTTTTTTTTTTACTCTAACCTGCCTAATGTCATTTTTTGGTGCAAAACCCCCTTTTCCCATACCGCCACCCCTACCCGGCTAACGTAAAAAAAAATACGCTAGCCTACCCTTTGCGCCAACTTGCACCATTCCATAAATATGGTGCCTGGCTGGCGCTCAAGAATGGCGCAAGCAGGTGCAAAACGTTTTGATGCAACACTGCATTAGTGCAGTTTTGCACCAAAAAATATAAGTATGCCCCTAAATGTGCCAATCAGGTGTAAGCCACTTGCCTGCGTTTTAGGGGAAGGGCATTAACACTTTATCACTGATTAGCAGTGGTAAATTGTAAGGAGTCCTAAAGCCAAAAACGGAATCAGCAAAACAGGAGTGGTGAAGGCAAAAAGTGTGGTGGTGACCCTGCGGACAGGGCCAAGTCCAAATAGCATCTTCAGGGAAATTTAAGTCACAGAGGATGTGAGTGTTGGAGTAGCTGGTGTAGAATGTTGAGGTTGGAAAATATAGGGTGAATTGTAGAGCTGGATCTATTATATCTACAGTAGAGATGGAAGCCCAGGCTGCACAAACAAGGGTTTGGCACATCAGCAATTTGAAGGATTTAATTGAATGCGTGGTGTAGTGCACACAGCCATGAAGGTATTTGTATTTAGATCAACAGTGCCATTGTCCGTCCTGCAGGGACGTTGATGTACTGAATGCTTTGTCCTGGTGGAACCAGAGTGTCTCGATGTAGATGGAGGTGAGAGAGAACCAGTTCCCAATGAGGAAGGGAGCATCAAGAATATGTGTAATATTGGTGAGTTTGGAATATCTAGTATTCGAACTGTTTTCTATGGGCGATGATGCGTAGGTTTTTTACTAGATTGTTAAAATCACCAGTGTATGTCTGGGTACTCTGTTTGTGGGGGCGTAGGCAGCCCACAGTGGATCTGAGTGGAACAGTAGAAGGCAAATGTCTTTTGAGGGATAAGGTGAGGTCTGGAGAGAGTGGATCGCTGGTTTTGACTCTTAGCTCTTCTAGACATAAATAGAAATTAATCATTGACCATTGGCGAAGACGTGCCGACACCCTGAAGATGAGTGGAGGGGTCTGTTAGCTGTTGTGCTTTGATGGATGAAAGGAGATGGATATGGAGCGATCAAATGGCAGTTCAGTCATTCAGATGCTGAAGTATGCCTTTGTGTTATTCATCACTTCTGAGGCAGAAAGGGAGCCTGTTACGGGCAGTGTGGATGATAATGGTTCCAGCCATCAAATCAAACACATCATAGGAAACATTATTTTTTCACAAAACCCACCGAAGCCTGAAAATATGAAAATAGCCCCTCATGTTTTTCTACTGTGAGAACTAATATTCAGTTTCACTCTGAATCTTCCACCTTGTTACAGATTTCAAGTGCTCAAGTTTACAATGTTTTTCCTGTTGTGGATTTTTTTACTGACCTAATATAATAAGGTAAATATATCACTTGAAAACAATCATTTGTCAAGGCACAATGTTGTGCTTTTAACAACAAATAGTCATCTGGTAACCTTACATCGTTTGCATGCACTGCAATCGGAAACACAATAATTTAAATAAACAAGTAAACATTATAAATATACTGTTAAGGTCTGGGGTTCCCAGTGCATGACTTGCTAGTACAATAGGATCTTTGTGGATTAAAACCATTTTGAAACAAATTTGTATCTTCACATTTATCGCGACCCGGATTATTTTAACTAAAATATTTATATGCATTTGCCGCAATGCAAATTACTTTGTGCAGACTCGAGGCTATAAGTGTTTATTAGTACATGAAGTAGAGAGGATGCGAAATGGGAAAAGGAAATGGCAAGAAGCCTATCTGTTTTCCAGCTAATGAAATTTTGTGCAACCCACACTCACGGTGCGTGACACTAATAGCACTCGCCTCTGCGTAAAGAAAAAAATCTAATTGAATCTGCTACCATTCACAGTTGCTAGTTTGGAGGGCAATTGACTTGTATTCATTATGTACAAGATCATGAAATAACGACCGCGCCTTACGGATGGTAATGACATTTTGAAACGTCGGATGGAAAGTTCTTGTAATTACCCTTTGGTTTCTGAGAACTGCTTTGTGTCCTTGGTGCCGTTTTGATGATGTACATCTGCGGTCTGTGACGGTGTATTCACAGACCACTTGCTATACAGACAGAGGCAGCGGATTCAGGACAACGCACAATTATAGCAAAATACCAAAACATGGCCTTTTTCTGTGTGTATGGAGCACTCCAACAAATTGCAAGTTTTTCTTTGAAAGCTGACATTTCTCACACCATTCTTGCTACAGTACAGATTCGGGATTGTCTTTATTTAATCAGTAACCAGAAGAGATTCCAATGCCTGCTTTATTGTTACTATTGTGCTTGAATTTTAGCAACCTTTTAAACACTGGGCTGCGTCACCATACAATGGCCTTTTCTTTTCCATCGTTAAAGTCCTGAGAAACAAGCAGGTACTCTGGTACAGAGTGCCGGCACTTCTGTTTCTCCATTTCAAGCACTGCCCTGGATCATGACCCACCCCCCTTGCTATGACAAGGCTATGGTAATGAAGCCACCAGATTCTCATCGATGGTTAACACCATATCGTGACCAGCTTCCACCCACCTTTACAACCTCTCCCACGTTCCTCATCACACTGCTGTCTCGTGAGTTAGGTCCTCATACTGGAGGTGGGCAATTCACATGTCTCTATTTCAGTGGCGTAACGAAACTGGAGGGGGCCACCCTGCAAAAAACATGGAGCACCCCCCCCTTCAGCACTCACTTATGCGCTCTCAGGCCAGTGTGTTGTGCTGAGGAATGCCCTAGAGCTCGCCCTTCCAGCACCCCCGGACGCGCCCACCACTGCCCTATTTAGGCCCAGATTTATACTTTTTATAGTGCCACATTTGCATAATTTTTTGACTCAAAAGCGCACAAACTTACAAAATAAGGCCCGTATTTATACTTTTTTGCGCCGCATTCGTGTAATTTTTTTTATGCAAAAGCGGCGCAAACTTGCAAAATACAATTGTATTTTGTAAGTTTACGCCATTTTTGTGTCAAGTAGTGGTGCAAATGCGGCGTTAAAAAGTATAAATATGGGCCTAAAACCGTATTTTGTAAGTTTGCGCTGCTTTTGGGTCTTTAAGCGGCACAAATGCAGTGGTAAAAAAGTATAAAAATGGGCCTTAATTTTTTAGAAAACCACGCCCTTCCTATTGGCTATATTTCCTCTTCGCCCACATCACATTCTGTACATTTCAGTGAAGCCAGGGGAGAGCGGTTGTGATAAGGAAGTCCGGACTCCTAGTAATGACGTAATCAGGACATCGTAGACTGTTTCAGCAAGGAATCAATCTTATGGTTAGACAACAGGAAAAGCAAGTAGGTGTACCCCGAGCATGAAAAGTGATGAACAAGGACTTTGAAAGGACAAACCATTTGATTAAGACATCTTGACATGTGGTTCCAGTGTGCAAAGGTTCTGCACATAGAAAATGGAGAAATAATGGATCACGGTGGATAGGACAGTTGATGGCCTTCAAGATCATGGAATACCACCTGATGTATAATTGATTCAATACTCATCACTTTGGGCCAGATGTACCAAAGGACTTTACCCATTCTGTGTCTATGGGAAAATGCTTTAGTACATATGGCCCTTTGTCACATATATTTAACTGTTTACTAACATACATTTCAAAAGAAGGAATCGATTAATTCAAGCGTTATAAGCAAAGTTAATAAGTCGAAACATTATTCATGCAAAAGTGCATGTGCGGCACAATACAAGCAACCATATGGTGAGGTATGCATATTTTCTTTTAACAGGAAATACAGTGTGGCTCAATATGTTGGCTTTGGTTGAAGAGCTTATTTTGCCGAAGGCCCTGCAGGAAATAAGATATGACCTGTTGAAATCATTTATCAGTTTTACTGATTTAAATGGTTGTATCCCCGGTGAGGAACAAAATGTCAGTATTCCGATAATGATGTTCTTACTCATGCTCACTGTCGCAAAGAGGCTAGGATAAGCGTATTCTTTCAAATTCCCTGCAGTGCATCAGTGCCATCCTTTTCTACCACATTATTTTAAGAAGAGCACATCTATACCAGTCTAGAACAATGTATTTAGCTAAATCGCGTTCATCCGATATGATCTACATAAAACTAACCTCTCATACCTCTGAATGATGCGCTTTAAACAACTTTCCCATCTATATTTTTGTATGTAGGCATAAAAGGAGAAAGCAAACATCTGTTTCCTGTTTTCATTGCAGAAGCCTAAGCCAGGAAGTCAAAAGTCTTTCAGATTTTACCATTGTGGTTGTGACAATACCACTGCAGACATGGCCTATTGACGCTGAGGGTGTGACCGAGGTAAGACAAACTCTTCGCTTGTTGAGTGCTTGTAGTCCTTGCTGCTTGCTGCCATGCTGCTCAAGGGCATCTGGCGTAGGCAGCATACCATACCAGGAAGCTCACTACTCCTGTATGTAGTCAGTAACTAAAAGGAAGGAAACACGCTGTATAGAACGTCACCCAAACACATTTTGAGAGGGGAGAGAAGTATCAGCTCTAGGGGGAAGAGGGACGGATTTTACATGAGTCCCATTTCTCTTAACAGAGCAGTGCTCAGTGCTTAAACGCAATGGGCTGTTTACAAGTGGAAACGATGTGCAACCTGCAAAGGAAACATTTAATATTTTCCATGCCATGCTAGTGTTAGTAGGTTCAACGTTTTTCAATAGGCTTAGCTGGTTCTGCAAAACTTAGCGATCTACGAACTCAGAATGACAAGGAGGTAAGCATCTAAAGATGTGGAGGCTACATTTTCCATCACTTGCACAGAGGGGCTGTAGGCAGACTAAGGGGGTTATTACAACTTTGGAGGAGGTGTTAATCCGTCCCAAAAGTGACGGTAAAGTGACGGATATACCACCAGCCGTATTACGAGTCCATTATATCCTATGGAACTCGTAATACGGCTGGTGGTATATCCGTCACATTTGGGACGGAATAACACATCCTCCAAAGTTGTAATAACCCTCATAATCTTTTGATGAGCCTGAGTGGGGACATTCTGATTCTGGTGCTTGGCTTCACCAGAAATCACCAACAATGTTACTCTATGTGCATTGTACTCTGTCTTTCAGCAGCCATAGAATTGCTTCACAATATTATGACATAATATTGTCCTTCACAGTTGTTGTTGATGTTTACTTGTCAGAAGCACATAACAGAAATTAAAGTTTAGCCTTTGTTTGGCATGGTCCTGGGGCATTTGGCTGGTGGTATTTTGGATCAGCAACACAGGGCATACAAAAACTTGCTGATGACCCTCCTTTTCAGTACTCAACGCTAGTATCTAAATGATCAAAGAAACACGACATTTGCAGTGTTTCCTCCAGCAAGACTTGTTCTGTAGTATAGTGGACCAGTAATACCACATATATATTATATCTGATCTTTCATCACTTTTAGCCAGTATTTATCCAGGACAGCCATTTATATTATATTATATTAATAACCGTTCAAGAGCTATAAGCAATAATTAGACAAGATACTACCTATATTAACATATATTTGAAGAAAGTTAATTTAGGAATATGACAATTATTTCTACGAACTGTGCAATGTAACAAGAATGTTTCTAGCAAATCTTTCCAATTAAGTTATCAAAAGACACCTTCAGAGATATGGATGTTTATCAAAAGTATTTATTGTTAAATTCTTCATCTTTTTAACTGTTCACTACTACAGTATAACACGTGGCATCCTGCAACCCCTGTATTAAAAGTTTGTCTTAATTTTCTTTATAATTGGTGACTTGTGACTACATTGCTAACCTGTTATAAAGAAATTGCATAGCCACTCATCTGTAATAACTTATTACAGTTGAGTTCTGGCATCACAATGTCTGCTGCCCAGCCAGCAGATGAGTTGAAAGGCAGGTTCGGTCAAGAAGCATAATTAGAATGAAATAGATATTTATGGCAACATATTTATTTTTTGCTCTGCTTAGATAATTATAGAAATGTTAGAATCTTTCTGTATATTTTTAAACATTCCGAGTTTCTGTACTTTAAAAAAACAGATTTGTATTAAACTACTTCCAATATATTTTTGCAGCAAATATCTATTTTTTGATGTGTTTAACTTTGCACCTTAGATTCCATTTTTATTCTCGATGTTTGAAAATATACTCTTTCTTTCATATGAAAGAGCTACACACCAAGGACTTAAGTGATTTGTGGGAAAGCTGATAGTTTAATAATTTATTATCAGGAATAAAGTGCCCTCTGCCATACATGATAAGGATATTGCAAATCACTTTAGAGGTCCGTGACATTATGAAGAACTCACCCTTTGGCCCTGGTACATGGTCATTGAACTCCTCTGTGACTTGTAATATCCTTATAATATACAGCAGAGGGTACTTTATTCCATATATAATCCTAAAGAGACAATTTATATTAACATAGACTGAACTTAAAAAGATTTACATACACATATCCAACAATAGTAGGTAGACAAAAATACAAAAACAGATAGAATAATTCACTAATACTTAAACTTTTGCAGCACTACAACCCGGTAGACAGGAAGTTGCTTTGCTTCTGAAAACAATATCTAACCAATGCACAGCAGATATATTACTATAGTAAGAATCAGTAAAGCTCCACGGTTTCACACTTAGATCCCTGGCCCCAATATGATACGCCCTCTAGTCAATGAATTTTCATCACCTCCAAATTGCTGGAATAGACCACATATTATCCCATACATTTACATCCAACACTTGACCTCACGCTAGCTAATTGATACCACACAGTACTACTGATAGAGTTGAACACCTAGACATGGCACAGAAGATTTCTCTCTGTGGTCTGTAATAGAAATTATGGATTGATAACAAAAAGTGCAGAGAGACAGTGACTATAAGGCCAAATTAATGAGAGACTGTGCCCTATACAAATGACAATATGATCAAATGTAACTTGACAATTACTGCCAATGTTTTGTGAAGCTAGCTTCATAAGGTTTTCTTTGGGCTATGACTATGTAGTGGATATTATTCTACTTTGTTGCTGCAGCAACCTCGGTTCAAATCTGAGTGCCAAATAATCAAAACAAATGTCATAAGTAAGAGAATAAAAAGTTTTCTGTGGCCCAATATCAAAATAAGCACTTTGAAGTGTCTGTAGGCAATCCATTGGATTTATGTAATTGATTCAACTGTTGATAATTGAATAATGATCTTTGTTTTGGTCTTCATATAACTGCATCATCAGCCAAATAGTATAGTAGGACAAAAGAACCATCTGTAGGCCTGGGTGTAATTGCAATTCAGGAGAATAATATGGAAGTTCAACGAAGATGGGTGCATCCTGAGCTCATGATGGGCCTTGTTCACAAAGGTAAAAGTACACTTTTGTGTAAATTTACGGTTGTTTGGAATTCACAAAACTGCGTTTTAATCATACGTTTACGAGTGAAGAGAGTTTACACCGCACATACAAAAATACAACATGCCTATCTTTTTATGCATGGAGTCTCCACACTAGTAAATGTACGATTAACCCCTTCCATGCTGAGGAAGGCCCTCAGGGCTCATGTGCTGAGCAGAACCCCCAGCCATGGTCTGCACACAAGCTAGAAATCCCTCTTTTGCAGACACCAGAGGGATTCCCTTCTAACAAAATACAGCCTTGGGAGGTATGGATGAAGTTACTATAGTTATTATATAGTGGTGGGAGGCTACCAAAATTGGACATGCCAATGACACCCACCCACCTTCAAATATGTAAACAGTCTTTCTGTTCCCCCTGGGGGGCAGTTGGGACAATAACCCCCGACCTGGCCCCTGGGGGGGCAAAAAACCCACTAGGCACCAGGGATTACTTTTTTGTTTCCAATCTTTAGGATGGGGGCTGCTGAAAATGGGTATGCCAATGCCCCCCACCTCCAAAAATGTAAACAGTCTGTCTGCCCCCTGGGGGGGGCAGAAAGTGAAGTAGGTGCAAGGGACTTTGTAAAATAATGTATAGGGGTGGGGAGCTGTCCAAAATCGGCATGCTGATGCCCCCCACCCATCCCCAAATATGTAAACACCCTTTCTGCCCCTGTGGTTGAAGTAGAGTTCAATAACACCTGATCTACCCCCCGCGGGGCACTGGGCACCAGGGATTACTTTTTTTCAAACTTTGGGGTGGAGGCCTGCCCACAATGGGCTTACCAATGCCCCCCACCCACCGCAAATATGTAAACAGTCTTTCGGCCCCCCTGAGGGGCATAAAGTGCACTAGGCATCAGCGACTTTTTAAATAATGTATAGGGGTGGGGGCTGTCCAAAAATGGGCATGCCGATGCCCCCCACCCATCCCCAAATATGTAAAACGTTTTCCTTTCCCCACTAGTGGAGAAAGGGGAAATAGCCCCTGATCTGCCTCCGTGTTTTTCAAATGTTGGGGTGAGGGGCTGCCTAAAAGGGCTAGCCAATGCCCCCACCCACCCCAAACATGTAAACAGACTTTCGGCCACCTCCCATGGGGGGGGGGTGGATGGGGATTATTACCCCCGATCTGCCTTCGGGGTGGCAGAAAGTCCACTGGACACCAGGGAAGATTTGTTTTACAAAAACGAGGTGTGGGGTTATTGCCATGTCCCCACCTCAAATAAATGGGGGCAATGTGTTTCTGCCTCCCCTGGGGGCAGATGGGATAATTACCTCCAATCCACCTCCCGGGGGGCAGAGAGCCCACTAGCTGGGGGCTGCTCACCAAGATGGGCATGGTTATGCCCTCCACCCAAACTGAAGGAGTTAACAGTCTTTCAGCCCCTCCTGCAGACTAAAGAATATCATCCCAATGGCAAGCAAAAAGACAATTTGGGTTTTCATTTTACATGTGGGCTGAGAGAGTTTGGCTAACTCCCAATATCGCCCTGCTTGCAATAGTGAGCAGCTGCACGTTGCGGACTTGGGTACGCTGCCACCTGGAAAAACCTACTAGAACCAGGCACATCTGAAAACTTGGGGAGTCCTGGCTGGTGTGCTTCACATGTACTCCACATAATTTTCTTACCCACAATGCCCTGCAAACCTCCAACTTTGCCTGAAATCACACATTTTCCCTACATTTCTGTGATCGAAATTTCTGGAATCCGCAGGAATCCACAAAATTCCTATCACCCAGCATTGCCTCATCTGTACCGATAACAAATCTGTTCCACTTGTGAGGGGGCCAAAAGCAGAGTCAGCTAAACATTTGCAAAAAACTTCCCTTTTGGACCCACATTGGTTCCCCCTCAATTTCTACATTTTCTTCAGCTTTTTCCTGTCACAGGCACTTGGACCACCTATACAAGTGAAGTATCAGTTTTATCAGGAGACCAATGGGTATGCTGGGTGGTAGGAAATATGTGATACCACACAGAAATGTGATGAAAATGTGATTTTTTTATCTAAATGTGAGATTTGCAGGCAATTCTGGGTAAGAAAATGCTGAGGGATCCATGCTAGTCACACCTTACTGGACTCCCTCAGGTGTCTACTTTTCAGAAATGTTTGGGTTTGGTAGTTTACTCATGATGGCTGCTGAGCCCGGGTCCAAAAACCCAGATGTCCCCCTTACAAAAACATTTTGTAATAAATAATTTTAATGTCTCCATAACACGTTTTGGGCCCTTCCCTGTAGTGGGCACGAGGCATAGCCATATAGATACATTTTGAGGTTTAAAAGGGATTCTGAGTAACATAAACTGGGGAGAGACACACATGTCACCCATCCTAAGTTCCCCTGGGTGTCTAGTTTTAAAAAATGTACAGGTTTGCTAGGTTTTCAATTGGTGCTGGATGAGCAAGTGCCCAAAATCCACAAGCTAGACATTTTGCTGAAAACAAGTCAGTTTTCAGTGGAAAAATGTGCTGGGTTCATGCTGCGCTTTGGGGCATTTCCTGTCACGGGCACTAGGCCTACCCACACAAGTGTGGTAGCGTTTTTATCAGAAGATTTGCGGGAATGCTGGGTGACAGGAAGTTTGTGGCTCCCTTCAGATCCCAGAACTTCGCATCACTGAAATATGAGGAAAATGTGGTTGTAAACACATGTTGAGGTTTGCAAAGGATTCTAGATAACAGAACCTGGTTAGAGCCCCACAAGTCACCCCATCCTGGATTCCCCTAGGTGTCTAGTTTTCAAAAAATGTACAGGTTTGCTAGGTTTCCCTAAGTGCCGGCTGAGCTAGAGCTCAAAATTTCCAGCTAGGCACTTTGCAAAAAGCATGTCTGTTTTCAGTGGAAAAATGCAATGTGTCCATGTTGCATTTTGGGGCGTTTCCGGGGGCAGGCACTAGGCCTCCCAACACAAGTGAGGTACCATTTTTATTTGGAGACTTGGGGGAACACAGAATAGCAGAACAAGTGCTATTAACAATTGTCTTTCTCTGCATTTGCACCATCCAAATGTAAGACAGTGAGTAAGAAAGAGGACATTTAGAGAAATGCCCTGTCATTCACATGCTAGAATGGGTACCCCCAAATTCAGAGATGTGCAAGTAACCACTCTTCCTAAACCTCATATTATTTGCCCATTTAGGAAATACGTAAGCTTCCTTGATACCTATTTTTCACTCTATATTTCACCAACTGAATTGTGTATTCTCAGCACACAATGAAAACTCATTGCAAGGTGCAGCTCATTCACTGGCTTTGGGTACCTGGGGTTCCTGGTAAGTCTATAAGCCCTATATGTTCATGCAACCAGAAAGGCTCAGTGGGTGTAACAGTATATTGCTTTTGAAAATCTGCCATGGCTGTAAAAAGTTACTCATGAGAACATACACAGAAATAGTTTTTTTTTTTTTCAACTCAATTTCTTTATTTGTTTATTTCAACTGTTACTTTCTATAGAAAAACCTTGAAGGATATACAAAAATGACCCCTTGCTGAAGTCAACATTGTGTCTACTTTTCGGAAATGTATAGCTTTCTGGGATCCACCATTGGTTTCACAACCATTTCTGTCACTAAGTGCATGGAGTTTGGAAGCACAAAAAATAGGAAAAAGGGGATGAGTCCCAGTAAAAAGCCAAAACTGTGTTAAACTTTTTTGGCTTTCGGATTCTAGTCTGCCTGTTCCTGAAAGATGGGAAGATGGTGACTTTAATAAAACAAACTCTTTGTTGATGCCATTTGCAGGGAAAATACCAGACACTTTCTTCTGCAGCACTTTGTTTCTAAAAAACAAAACAAATTTGAGCTATATTTTGGCTAATTTCTCAGTCCTCACCAGGGGAATCCACAAACACTAGGACACAAATTTGGCATGGAGAGCTAATGTGGACATAAAATATGGGGGCCTAAGCACAAACTATCCCAAACAGCCCAAAAAAAGGCTTAGCACAGGAGGGGGAAACCGATTCGCAGTGAAAGGTTTAAAATGCAGTTTTGTAAATTATAAACAAACCTAAACTTACACAAAAATATAAGTTTATCTTTGTGAATCATGCCCCATGTTTGCAATGGTGTTATCCTTCAATTAAAATTTAGACCCAAAACTCAACCAGTCACAGTGCTCATTGTGCAAACGTCATACAATCACAATAGGCCCATGACCCTTTCCATTCTATAATGCAACCCACAGTTTAATATGACTAATTCCATCAAAGTCCATTTTCAAATGTAGGAATTCTAAAAACGGAGTCCCTTTTACTAAGCTGATACTTTATCAAAATTAAATTCAAACTACAGCCTAGCTGCAGGATGCCTATATTCCAAAATGATGTGTGTCCTCTTTTGATCGGATTTGTTAACTCACCATGTAACTGTTTCATATTAGTAACTTTTGATTTACTATTAGTTCGGATTACTGTAGGTCGGGCTACTTAAGTATAAATCTAGATACTAGATGACACGTAAACATACATGTCAATTAAACGAGAAATATGGGCCTATATTGCTATTGAGAAGTTCCAGTGACATTCACAAAAGCAAACCATCAGGCGGAAACCCAGGGGGTTTATAATTGTCATCTCTACCACAGAACAAGAAAGTATTTATTTTATTGTGTGGTTATTTAAACCATTACAATTAGCAATAACATATACAGTGTTAAAGTGTCCAAATCAGAAAAGAATTGAAAATGTTTTTACAATTAGCATAGTTCAAATTCAAACCATAAACACATGAGTTAACTTGGGGAACAGGCCGAGGTGGCTCTCAAGGCTTGTGGTAGTTGTTGAAGCCGTAGTCCAGGTGGTTGCTTTAGTGCCTAATAGAATCAAAGTGCAGCATACAGGAAGAAAAAGAGCAAAAGCTATTGTTAATCAGTGAGAGGTACCAAGGGGCATATTTATAAGCCCCAAGCACAACTGTAGCATCACTTTTTGTGACACTTCAGTGGCGCTGTGCACTGTGCTGTATTTACAAGGTAGCATTAAGCCACTTTTTGTGGCTTTAATGCCACCTTGTAAATATGGCCACTTCACACTCAGCACTTTGTGTGGAAGGGGCGTGCAAGGGGTGTTGCTGTGGGCTTTCCATAGCAACACCCATTGCATTTTGATGCTGCCCTAGATTTAAAAGAAATCATGAATCTGTGGCATCACCAAAATCTAATGCCACCCCAGAGGTGGTGTTAGCATGGCGCAACGAGGAGAAATACTTTTATTTCTCTTAGTTTTTTGCTCTTTCTGTGTGCTGCATTCTGCAGAACACAGAAAAAGAGCAAATCACCATTTAAGATTGTTTTCCTTTCTGCACAAAAACAATCTCCTTCACAATGCAGCCATCATTGTACCATGGCACGAAGGTGGCTGCGTTGGTGTTTGGCAGCTAATTTAGCACTGTCACAGGGGGAAACAGGGATTTGCCAGATTTGTCTAAATATTGCACATCCCTGCATTTCACAACTGTTGCAGCGCTACCAATTTTGGTGCAACATTGCGCTTCATCAGTTCTTCATAAATATGCCCCCAAATGCCTGAGGTTCACCCTTAAAGTTAGTGCATAGTTAGAGTTAACAAGCGAGTTGGAACAGGCAACTGCACTAAACTGATTGACTAAGGCTAAGTGCAGGGTAAAGAAATAGCAGCAAAATGTCATAGGCAACTTCAGCTGTAAAAGCAAAATGTGGCACAAAGACCCACCTAAAGATCACATCCAAGACCAGCACTAGTAGTAGCAGAGGAGCCTGCGGAATGCTTAACCAGTGACTGGAGTCAAACTGCGTAAAATACGGTGTAGAGAGTGACAGCAGACTTTTTTCCGACAAGAATATATACAGCAGCCTAGAGCTCGTGCCTAAAACAAGCACGTGGTTGGCAGTTTACATTCAATAAAAGTGCAATGCATTTAGCAAATACTGCAGCCCAACTCTTGTGGAACTAAACAGTGCTAGGTCGCCTGCATAAAGCAAATTGCTGATAAGCCGTCCCCTATCATAGTGGAGTGACAGTTGGTAATGTCAAGGACGCTGGACAAATCTGAAATAAACAAGTTGAAAGTACGAGGGCAGCACACACCCTTGTTTTAACCCCCCCATGTGATATCAATTTTCCTAGAGATACAGGAACCATCTCCTACTTTGATGCAAACTCATGTATTGGTGTGCACCTCAATGATGACCTTAAGGAGTTTCAGTGGAATGCTCTGCTTCTTTAGTTTTGTCCAGGAACTGTGTGCCCAGTTGGAGCTGGACCTGATGTCAGCTATCCGCCATCCCACAGGAATCCCCCCTCTAGTGCAGGTCCTGTCTGTACTCCATTTCCTGGCGAGTGGGTCTTTTCATACAACAGTGGCCATGGCATCAAGGATGTCCCAGCCAATGTTTTCCAACGTGTTGTCCAGAGTGTTGTCTGCCTTGCTGAAACACGTAAGGAGCTACATCGTTTTCCCACAGGTGGAGGATTTGGCTACAGTGAAAGGTGACTTCTATGCCGTTGGACATATCCACAACATCATATGTGCTATTGATGGGACCCATGTAGCTCTGGTCCCCCCACGCAGGAGTGAACAGGTGTACAGGAACTGGAAGAGTTATCATTCGATGAATGTACAGATGGTATGTTTGGCAGACCAGTACATCTCGCAGGTAAAGGCTATGTTCCCTGGCTCAGTGCATGACGCCTACATCCTGCGGAATATCAGTATCCCGTATGTGATGGGTCAACTACAGTGGCACCGGGTGTGGCTATTAGGGGACTCTGGTTACCCCAACCTGTCATGGCTATTGACCCCAGTGAGGAATCCCAGGACCAGGGCAGAGCAACGCTACAATGAGGCCCATGGGCGGACTAGGAGGGTGATCGAACGCACCTTCGGCCTCCTGAAGGCCAGGTTCAGGTGCCTCCATATGACAGGTGGTTCCCGATTCTACTCACCAAAGAAGGTGTGCCAGATCATCATCGCCTGCTCGATGCTTCACAATCTTGCTTTGCGACGCCAGGTGCCTTTTCTGCAGGAGGATGGTCCAGATGGCGGTGTTGTGGCCGCTGTAGAGCCTGTGGAGCCTGTGGAGCCTGTGGACAGTGATGAGGAGGAAGCTGAGGAAGAAGACATGGACAACAGGGAGTCAGTCATACAGCAATATTTCCAGTGACACACAGGTGAGAATATTTTTGTTTACTATTACATTCACTTTCACACTTCTACCTCTATCCTGTCTGTCATTTAGTAGCAGTATTTGGTAACTGAGTTGTACCTTTCCATTACGGTTTCACGGGTGTGGTTACCAACGTGTGTCATCTGCTTGCATCCTTTATGGACTTGTGATGTGTGACATAGGTATGTTGGCATTACAATTGAAAACGCATTTTGACACTGTCATTGATAATGCAAATTTACCAAATCACAGACTGACTCCAGATTGTTTTGTGCTTTAAGGGTGTTTATTTAAGTGCTCAAAAATGGAGGGGGGTTGTAAAAGGGTGATGAGGGATGGTGGAGGAATGTCCATGGCAGAGTCCAGTCTATTCGTCTCACAGGTGCTTTGCCCATATGGGCATAGGAAGTGGAACTGGGGCAGTTCCAATCTGGACAGGGTAACAAAGTGGGACAGTGGGCGGACAATCAGGGTGGTCTCATTTCCTGGTGGGGTCTTGCCATCTTGCTCTGTCCTGTTCCTGGATCTCAGGGACCGCTTGCGGGGTGGTTGTCTGTCTGCAGGGGGTGGGGTGCTGGTGTGGTGGTCCTGTGGCGGGGCGTCCTGTCCACTAGCGCCAGCGGAGGTGGTGGGCAGTTCATCGTCCATGCTAGTGTCAGGGGCCCCTTGGAGTGCCACGGTGTCTCTCATGGTCTTTTGTATGTCCTTCAGCACCCCTACTATGGTGCCCAGGGCGGAGCTGATGGTTCTGAGCTCCTCCCTGAACCCCACATACTGCTCCTCCTGCAGGCGCTGGGTCTCCTGAAACTTGGCCAGGACCGTCGCCATCGTCTCCTGGGAGTGGTGGTATGCTCCCATGATGGAGGAGAGGGCCTCGTGGAGAGTGGGTTCCCTTGGCCTGTCCGCCCCCTGTCGCACAGCAGCCCTCCCAGTTCCCCTGTGTTCCTGTGCCTCCGTCCCCTGGACCATGTGCCCACTACCACTTGCCACAGGTCCCTGTTGTTGTTGGGGTGGTGGGTTATCCTGGGTTCCCTGTAGTGGTGGACACACCGCTGATTGACGTGTCCTGGGTACGGAGGTATGGGCCCGCTGGGTGGGTGCTGTGCTGGTGTTACCAGAGGGTGGAAGGTCAGTGTTGGGCTGTGCCTGTGCGAGGGGAACCGACTGTCCCGAGGCCCACAATGGTCCGGTCTGGTCATCTGGACCCAGTTGGCCAGAGCTGCTGTTGTCACTGTGGGACTCTTCTGTGGGTGGAGTGGAGATGTCTGGACCCTCCTGTGTGGTGATGTTCCGTAGTGGTCCTGCAGGGGTATAAGAGCATGATTATTGCATGTGTGTGTGTCATGGTGTGCAATGGGTGGGTGTGCATGTACCCCAGTGCAAGCATCCCTGTGTGGGGGTTTGTGTGATGATGGTTAGGGGGTTGTTATGGGTATGTGCAGTGAGCATGCTTTAGTGAGGGGTGACCATGCTTAGTTGTGGCATGCAGGGCTTGGTGTGGGATGTGTGGTTTGTGTTTGTACATTAGTGAGGAGTTGTAGTGATAGGAGAGGGTGTGACGGGGGGGTGTGTGATAGAATGCAGGTAGGGTGGGGGGTATGATAGTTAAGATTTGACTTACTAGTGTCCATTCCTCCACCGACTCCTCCGAGGCCCTCTGGATGCATGATGGTCAAGACTTGCTCCTCCCATGTTGTTAGTTGTGGGGGAGGACGTCGGGGTCTGCCGCCAGTCCGCTGTACCGCAATGTTGTGCCTGGAGACCACTGAACGCACCTTCCCCCGTAGGTCGTTCCACCTCTTCCTGATGTCCTCCCGATTTCTTGGATGCTGTCCCACAGCGTTGACCCTGTCCACGATTCTGCGCCATAGCTCCATCTTCCTGGCTATGGAGGTGTGCTGCACCTGTGAGCCAAATAGCTGTGGCTTTACCCGGAGTATTTCCTCCACCATGACCCTGAGCTCCAACTCGGAAAACCTGGGGTGTCTTTGGAGTGACATGCAGTGGTGTGGGTGATGTGTGGGGTGGTGTATGTGTTGATGTTTGTGGTGATGTGTAGTGGTGTGTGGTGTTTTGTGCGTGGAATGTTGTATGGGTGATGGTGTTGTGTGCCTCTGTGTGGTGGGGTTCCCAATTGCTGTGCTCTCTGTCTCTCGGCTTCCCCAAGATTTCAGGTTGTAGGGGTTTGTGTGTGATGTGGGTGTGTGTTTTATATCGTATTGATTGTGTGGGAGTGGTGTTTGTATGTGTATCAGGTGTGTGTATTTGGAATTGTCAAATGTGGCGGTGTTTTGGAGATGTGTGTGTATTTTGAGCGCAGCGGTGTGTACCGGCAATGGAATCCCGCGGTTGAAAGACCGCCGCGTGGATTCGTGGGTCGTGATAGCATGGGCGTGTTTCTGTTGGCGTGACGGTGGAGGAATAGTGTTCGGCAGTTTAACACTGACCTTTGGTGTGGCAGACTTGTGTGGGTGTCTGAATTTCAGAGGATTCCGAGATGTGGGTCATAATAGCTGTGTCGGTATTCCGTGGCCGCGGCGGTGTATTGGCAGTCTTCTGCACGGCGGTAAGCGGCTTTTACCGCCAATGTTGTAATGACCCCCAAAATGATTTGTTTAATTTATTTAGGAAAGTTTTATTATATATATATATATATATATATATACATATATATATATATTTATTTATTTATTTTTTTTCACTTAAAAAACAAAGGTTAAAGGGATAAAGGAATGGTGTAGTTAGGGTCAGAATTTACACACACGAAACCATGGAAATTCAGCTGTTACAGTTTAGAGTTATTTCAACTATAAGCTTATGCCCTAAGGTAGCTATAGCTCATGCCTCCACCATGCACAGTTTTCTGATCAATAACTTAATTGCAAATATTGCAGTGATAATATCAGTGATGCCATAGAATAAGTCATGAATGATGTAATATATGGGCTAATTGGCTGTACATGGTGAGGGTGTGATTTATAGTCAGTTACCTTAGGGTAATAGTTATAGTATATTTATATTAATTGAAAAAAAACAAAGTTATATTTAGGAATTAGCATTTAAAAGACCTTAGACATTCACTAAAAAAAACAAAGGTTACAAGAATGCTATAGTTAGGAATAGGCATTTTAAAAACTTTAGAAATTCACTAAAAACACAACGGTTACAGAGACATTACAGTTAGGTTCGAAATTTACATGCACAAAACCATAGAAATGCATCTATTATAGTTAGTTATCTCAAGTAACTTTAACTTGCGCCCTAAGGTAACTATAAATTCTGCCCCCGCCATACACCGTTTTTTTGTCAAAAATGTTGCTGCAAATATTACAATGGTGTTATCAAGAATGTCATGAGTTCCATCCGGCACCCCAGGACATAGCAGGACCAGCCTTGAGGGGTGATGGCCCCAGGGTCATCAGTGATTCCTGATGGGGGGCCACACAGTCCCTCTCCAACGTGCATAGCTCAGGGGAGGTGGTAGCCGCCAGGGCTTGGGGGTCTGAAACTGACCCCCTTTACATTTTTGTAACTGTTTGCCCCAGGTGGGTAGTAGTCCCTGGAGCTGCAGGGGGGCTGGGTGCCCCCCTCACTCAATATTTCATATGCTCTGGGGAGGTGGTGGTCCTCAGGGTTGCAGGAGGCCGTACTGCCTCCGCACCATATTATGTAAATGCCCTGCGGTGGTGGTGGCCCCCAGGGCTTTGGGGGAGGCTGTCAGGCCTCCCCCACATATACAAATAATTTTGCCTCAGGGAGGTGGTGGTCCCCAGGGTATGGAGGGTCCATATGGCCCCTCCACACCGTATTACATAAATGCCCCAGGGAGGTGGTGGTCCCCTGGGCTGTGGGGGACGTAGTTGGGCCTTGGGCCTCCCCCACATAAAAAAGCATTTTGCCTCAGGGAGGTGGTAGTCCACAGGGCGCAGGTGGGCAGCGCTGCCTCCCAATGAAATTGATCATATGACATGAGGTAATGGTCCAGGGGTCTGTTGGGGGTCAGGAGGCCCCCCTATCAAAAAAAAACTATGCCCCTTGGAGGTGGCCCACCCTGGGGGTTTTAAAAACCAAGCGCGGGAGCCATTACTTGTTTTTTTAATAACTTTTACTGCTAATTTGCGACATCATCAAAATTCAAAAATGCTTTTGCTCCTTGGGGGGAGCGGGTAGGTAATCCCTCTGGCACCCCAGCACCAGAGCTAAGGGGTCAGAGTGACTCTACCCTGGCTCCTTGTCTTTTTTTTCACACTTTGTTTCTAGAAATCGGCTAAAGCTGATTGCCAAGATGGCTGCCAACACTTCCTGGTTTGAAGTGTTGGCAGCCAATCAAGGTTGTACATTACCCTGCTCGAGTTTGTCATTGTTTGAGAAGTCTTCGCGATCACAGATATACACATTTGTTTTCCCTTCAATATCTCCCAAACTACTAGATGAGTTTACACCAAATCATAAAGCAGCCTCTCTAGGTTTGAGAATAGGTGTGAGAGGGGGTATCTGAGGGTGAAAGTGGCTGTCAGATTGCCTGTCTGGGTGAGAGAGTGTGTACATCAGTGTTTTATTGGCTGCTTCTGTGTGTGTGCGGGTCTGTGAGTGGGTGCATGAGGGTGTCAGTGGGTCTGTGATTGGGTTTGTGACAGTCTGAGTGGTCCTGTGAGTAGGTGCGTGACTGTCTGAGTGGGTCTGTAATTGGATTTGTAAGTGTCTTTGAGTGGGGGAAAGATTGAAAGAGAGAGAGAGAGAGAGAGTGAAAGAGAGTGAGAGAGACAGAGATAGAGAGTTTTTTAGGCTTTGATATATGATATACTTAGAATTAGATATTTCTGGACGAAGTAAAAGGAAACATTTAATTATCATTTAAAAAGAGTAATATTACCTTTCAGTTTGAGCCTTAAAAATTTGTACTAAAAAAAAAGAGGGAATCGATTCTGGCTGGACTCTCACCCTCAATGCTCAGTGTGAAAGTCTGTGACCTTCACACTGAGCTATTTTTTGTTGTTTTTTTAAATTATGTTTTTAAACCTTTTATGGGCTTTCAGGGACTGAGGTCCCTACATATTTTTTTATAATTGTATTTTAACACAAGCCCTATATAGGCTATCTGGCAATGTGGGGGAAGCCTCAAGGCCTCCCCCACAGTTCCATTACTTCAGCAAACATCGAGCTGCTTTAACAGCAGCTCCCTAGTTGCTGAAGCATTTAATTTCTGTCCCCTGCATGCATGCAGAGGACAGAGATGAAAGCTTTGGTTTTTGACAGCGGGATCTGTTTGACAGGTCCTGTGGCAAAACCCGAAGTGTTTCCTGTGGCTTGACCTCAGCTTCAAAGCTGCAGCCAAGCCATAGCAAACAACTATGCCCCGGTGGTGGGCACCTTGGAACAGGGGAGGAGCTGGCCCTAGGTGGGGTGGTGGTCCCCAGGGCCATAATTGACTCCATGAGGGGCCAACCCTCCTGCATGCACCTAAACCTTCGGCTGTGGGCAGCATCCGTTTGGATACAGTGGGTGGGTTTTTTTCAGTTTTTCTCTGGATTTGCGAATCCTCAAGTAGATTCGCAGATCCATGATCTGTGGATCCATCCGTGCATCTGCGGATCTGTAAACTGGCCCAAAAAAAATAATTGGGAAATTTTTACCCACCCTCTTTATGTCCTATGGGGTCAGGATACCTGTATCCTGCTGTACAAGTCTAACAAAATCAGAAGGGATGGGGAGATTTAGCAAAGTTTCAGTGTACAGCCTCCCTGGGTACTGAATAATTTCCAAAATTGGTACACTGTTCCTATAAAGGAAAAAAGACAAAGAGCACAGGTTCAAAAATACACTTCTTAAATTAGAAGCAAGAGCCCTCACACACCCAATGGATGTCATGCTTCATCATGGGGCCAGCTCCTCATCAGGCCAGCGCTGCAATGCTTGACCGGCTCCACAAAGGGGCACTTTACCGGAGATCTTTAATCAAGAGTGTGTGCCAGGGTAGGAACAAATTTAGACCTATTCTCAGTAAAGAGCAGGAGAAAAAACAAAGTTAAAATTGGCTCAAGGGCCTCCAAACAACTAATTTAATTGGCGTGAAGACCCTAGATCAAGATTACAAATGAACAGGAGTGGAGAGGGAATAAGTTTCCGCCACTCAACTAACAACACCAAATTAAAGAGGATATTTTCCTTTTAGCTGGTAATCTGGTCAACATGTTTCGCGTTCTAGATGTCTTTACAGATCATGCAGCGCTTCATCAGGACCTAAAAATTAACTCCTAAGCTGCACTATATACACTGATAGGATTTGTAGAGAGAATTACTCACGTAACACGCTATACTACTTCCAGCCTAAGTAGGGGAACCTGTGCAGAAAAAAATAAACAAAGTCACTGAACACAATATAGTGTGTCAACATCTTGGCAACGTCCAGTGGTTTAGTGACCATATGTGTGCGTAGTGTTGCCATGCAGAAAGAACGTGAAGTAAATCACCATACAGAACTGTTTCTTACCCTCCCATATTAGGGATAAAGTTCTTTGGGACAATACAGACCTTTGGACCAATGACGCTCTAAAAAATTTTTAACAAAAGACACCACATGTTTGTACATGGAAGCATTTACACACATATGTATATGTATAGTCTCTCTTTCTCCTACAGAAAACATAGAGTAAAGACACCTTGTTTACTGACTACAGGGGGTCAAAAAACTATAGAATAGCTGGTGAGAAAGACTGGTAAAATGGCTACCCATGGCTCAGACCTTCATCATGTAGCCCAATTGTAGTACACATAGCCCAGTCAATTAGGAAGAACCAAAGGATGTATATAGGGACTAAACTGCCAAGCAAGAGCCTTGCCACACATTTATAAAATCTCTCAACTATCTTGAATACAAGTCATGGTTAGCAGGCGCTGTGGGTCACAATCATTGGTGTTGCTGTGAAAGGTATGCATATCAAAAACAAGTGTCAAAAGCTCATAAAAAATTACAGTGGCAAACACCCACGAATAGGGTCGAAATCAAGTATATCACATAGTTGAATACAATGGTGTAAAAACTCCACAAGTATGGTTGGAACTCGCAGTGCGGTTATGTATTCTGCAATGGACCCATTCGGCGGCCGTCATCCTCGGTAAGGATCGACAATGCGTCCGGTGAAGTCAGGACCTGTAAGAGGGGGCCACTCCTCGTTCAGGTTGTATCAAGGAGAATTGAGTATATCAGATGGTATCAGGGTTGGGACCGAGTTTATCACATAGTTGGATACAGTGGTGTGAAACACCGCAATACAGTTAGGATTTGCAGTGCGATTACGTGTTCACCATTGGTCCCACCCGGCGGCAGCTGTCTTCGAAAAGAATCAGCAGTGCGTCTGGTGAGGTCAGGACCTGTGAAAAAGAGCCGCTACCTGTCATGGTTGTGTCAGGGCTAGGCAGGTCATGTACAAAAGTTAAACATATCGGCATTGAAACTTCTGAGTACGTGGAAATGTATTTCAGATAGAGTATAACGGTGAAACTCCGCCGATTAACTCCAGTATCATTGTACTTACATATTGGAGCATGGTCCCCTGACGAAGACCCACCCGATGGCTGCCGTCCCAGAAGTAGCAAGTGGACGGCGGCAACGCCAGAAAAAGGTCCGTCAGAGCGTCGGGACCAATCAGGTAATCGTATTGAAATTGAGGGGAGGGACTAGTGTCTGGAAGAGACTGATAGTGATTTTAAAGGGAAACACCCAGTTTGTGCATTTCGCATATATTTTTGCGAGTCTGTAGTGCGACGACATTACGACGAAATCAATAGTTAAGCATAACCCATATTGAGGAAGGACGAATAGAACATGTCACCACCCACCACACAAGGTGTACACTAACCTTGGAGATAGACTACTAATGCAGAAGAAGAAAGGGAAAGGGGGAACGGGAGGTCACAGGTATAAAGGAGATCCTCCATTATCACTTCAGTAGAACCAGATGGACAAGTGGTCCAGATTATGAAAAATGGAAAAATGGAGTAGAAGACATTTATCTTGATTGTCTAATGATCATGAAAAGTAAGGAATGTACATACACATCCTCTGGTCAAGTGACTGGGAAGAAGCTCGTCCAAGGAATATCATCATTTAGCCCACTAATATGGGTGCCTAGGGGCATATTTATACTCCGTTTGCGCCGAATTTGCGTCGTTTTTTTCGACGCAAATTCGACGCAAAACTAACTCCATATTTATACTTTGGCGTTAGACGCGTCTAGCGCCAAAGTTCATGGAGTTAGCGTCATTTTTTTGCGTGAACACCTTCCTTGCGTTAATGAGATGCAAGGTAGGCGTTCCCGTCTTAAAAAATGACTGCGATGCATATGCGTCGTATTTATACTCCCGGGCAAAAATGACGCCCGGGAGTGGGCGGGACTAAAAAACCCGCATTTGTGCCGGATTTTAGCGCCTGGGTCAGGGCAGGCGTTAAGGGACCTGTGGGCTCAGAATGAGCCCAGAGGTGCCCTCCCAAGCCCCCAGGGACACCCCCTGCCACCCTTGCCCACCCCAGGAGGACACCCAAGGATGGAGGGACCCATCCCAGGGAAGAAAAGGTAAGTTGTGGTAAGTACTTTTTTTTTTTTTTTTGTGGCATAGGGGGGCCTGATTTGTGCCCCCCTACATGCCACTATGCCCAATGTCCATGCCCAGGGGACAGAAGTCCCCTGGGCATGGCCATTGGGCAAGGGTGCATGACTCCTGTCTTTGCTAAGACAGGAGTCATGTTAATTGCGTCTGGGCGCCAAAAAAAAATGGCGCAAATCAGGTTAAGATGATTATTTTGCCTCAGCCTGACTTGCCCAATTTTTGGACGCCCAAACGCCATTTTTCCCTACGCCGGCGCTGCCTGGTGTACGTGGTTTTTTTTCACGTACACCAGGCAGCGCCGGTCGGCTAACGCCGGCTAACGCCGGCTAACTCCATTCAATAAATACGGCGCCCGCATGGCGCTTCAGAATGGTGTTAGCCGGCGCTAATTTTTTGGGCGCAAAACTGCGTTAGCGCAGTTTTGCATCAAAAAGTATAAATATGGGCCCTAGTTTGTAAACCCTTTGTTGTTCTTTTTCAAACAGGCTCTTAGAGCCATTAGTAAGATAGTTAGGAGACTCTAACACTACCCACCGTATGTCGTCGGGTATGATTGGTCTCGCAAAAGTGAACACTGAGTTTGGTAGTTGTCCGTCCACATCGGATGTTGCTGCGCTGTTCATTGATTTTAATCTTTACTGGCCGTGTAGTCATCCCTACATAAGGCAACTGGCAAGGGCAAGTAATCATATATATACAGTTACGGGTGTTACAATTAGTATGTTTGAAGAGCTGCCATCATCCTATCAGATATACATCAAGAGACTCTGGGGGTGATTCTAACTTTGGCGGGCGGCAGAGGCCGCCCGCCAAAGTTCCCCCAACAGAATACCGCTACGCGGTCAGAAGACCGCCGCGGTTATTCTGTGTTTCCCGCTGGGCTGGCGGGCGACCACCAGAAGGCCGCCCGCCAGCCCAGCGGGAAACCCCTTCCCATGAGGAAGCCGGCTCCGAATGGAGCCGGCGGAGTGGGAAGGGTGCGACGGGTGCAGTAGCACCCGTCGCGATATTCAATGTCCGCATGGCAGACACTGAAAATCTTTTAGGGGCCCTCTTAAGGGGGCCCCCTGCAGTGCCCATGCCAGCATGGGCACTGCAGGGGCCCCCAGGGGCCCCACGACACCCCTCACCGCCATCCTGTTCCTGGCGGTCACAACCACCAGGAACAGGATGGCGGTGAGGGGGTCGGAATCCCCATGGCGGCGCAGCAAGCTGCGCCGCCATGGAGGATTCCTCAGGCCAGGGGAAAACCGGCGGGAGACCGCCGGTTTTCCGTTTCTGACCGCGGCCATACCGCCGCGGTCAGAATGCCCTTGGGAGCACCGCCAGCCTGTTGGCGGTGCTCCCGCGGTCATTGACCCTGGCGGTCAATGACCGCCAGGGTCAGAATGACCCCCTCTGTCTGTGAGGTTAACGGGTATACATTACAATACCCACAGGGGTGATGCCCCTGTACTGGTGGCAACTGCCACAAAGTGGTCTGGTTAGATTTTAAAGTCAACATCCTGGGGGGGGTGTGGACCACTAGATCTTTAATATTTTTGGTCTTTTTAAAGCCAAACAAATGTTTTGGGATGTATTCACCACCACTACCCAAAATGGACTATCGTTTGTTGATTCATTTCTTGATAATATTGGACAGTGGGGTGTAGGTGTAGACGCAAGTCAGTCGAGGATCTGAATGATTGGGTTTAGATGTCAAAAGTGCCTCTCTATGATTGTTACCGGACCATTTGCGGGCAGAGTTAACTATCTGCAGAGGTTAATGTCTATCATATAGTTTGTGGGATAGATGTTATGCTTCTGCTCCTTTTCACAGGTCCTGACCTCACCAGACGCACTGCCAATTCTTTTCGAAGACAGCGGCCGCCGGGTTGGACCAATGCTGAACACGTAACTGCACAGTGAATCCTAACTGGATTGCAGTGTTTCACACCACTGTATCTAACTATGTGAAAAACCTAGTCCCGACCCTGATGCTACGTGATACATTGGATTCTCCCTGATACAACCAAGACAAGGAATGGCCCCTCTCAAAGGTGACCTCACCTGACGCATTGCTGATCCTTCCTGAGGATGGCGACCGCTGAATGGGTCCATTGCAGAGTACGTAACCGCACTGCGAGTTCCAACCATACTTGCGGGGTTTTTACACCATTGTATTCAACTATGTGATATACTCGATTCTGACTCTATTTGTGGGTGTTTGCCACCGTAATTTTTTATGGGCTATGACAGTTGTTTTTGACATATATAGCTTTCACAGCAACAACAACAATTGTGACCCACAGCACCTGCTAACCATGACTTGTACTCAAGATAGTTGAGAGATCTTATAAATGCGTGGCAAGGCTCGTGCATGGCTGTTTAGTCCCTATATACATCCTTTGGTTCTTCCTAATTGACTGGGCTATGTGTACTACAATCAGGCTACGTGATGAAGGTCAGAGCCATGAGTAGCCACTTTACCAGACTTTTTCACCAGCTATTCCATCGTTTGTTGACCCCTCTAGTTGGTAAAAAAGGTGTCTTTACTCTATGTCGTCTGTGGAAGAAAGAGAGACTATACATATACATATGTGTGTAGATGCTTCCATGTACAAACATGTGATGTCTTTTGTTAAAATTTTCCTTAGAGCATCATTGGTCCAAAGGTCTGTACTGTCCCAAGGAGTTGGATCCCTAAAATGGGAGGGTAAGAAACAGTACTGTATGGTGATTTACTTCACGTTTATTCTGCATGGCAACACTACTGACACAGATTGCCACTAAACCACTGGGAGTTGTTAAGATGTTGACACACTATATTATGTTCTGTGACTTTGTTTATTTTTTCTGCACAGGTTCTCCTACTTAGGCTGGAAGTAGTGTAGCATGTTATGTGAGTAATTCTCTCTACAAATCCTATCAGTGTATATAGTGCAGCTTAGGAGTTACTTTTTAGGTCCTGATGAAGCGCTGCACGATCTGTAAAGACATCTGGAGTGTGAAACATGTTGACCAGATTACCAGCTAAAAGGAAACTATCCTCTTTAACTTGGTGTTGTTAGTTAAGTGGCTGAACCTTATTCCTCTCTACTCCCGTTCATTTTTAACCTTGACCTAGGCTCTTCAAACCAATTAAATTATTTGTTTGGAGGCCCTTGAGTCAATTTTAACTTTTCGTTTTCTCCTGTACTTTACTGAGGGTAGGTCTAAATTGATTCCTACCCTGGGACACACTCTTGATTATAGATCCCCGGTAAAGTGCATGACATCCATTGGGTGTGTGAGGGCTTTGCTTCTAATTTAAGAAGTGTCTTTTTGAACCTGTGCCTCTTTGTCTTTTTCCTTTATAGGAACAGTGTACCAATTTTGAAATTATTTAGCACCCAGGGAGGCTGTACTCTGGACCTTTGCTAAGTCTCCCTGTCCCTTCTGATTGTGTTAGACTTGTACAGCAGCTTAGCTGTTGGACAATTTCCAACCATTATATTCTTTGACGTAGACCTTTTAGGCATACCCTGATCCTCCTCAATGGAAGACTTTCAGAGTCTTAGCTTTAACGATGATGTAGTGACTGCCATTCTTTAGACTCTCTCCATCCTAGGGAATGATAGGACTGGTCCATCTGGGAGTCAGGAGGAGGATTGGGACAAACTTTCCTCTTTAAAACGTGATCTGATCAAAACTCTTGTTCATGGGACGATTATGACTGAATACCTCCGAGCTAATATAGCTCCTAATGGAGTCATTGTGGCCAATGTGCCCAGAATCTTTTTACAGGATTTGATCTTTAGAAGAGATTGGGCATAGATTGCATGAAAATGCACCAGGGACTGGTTAGTCCTTATCATTAATACATCTAAGAGATTAGCCGATTCTATAACCATTGAGATTATTATGACAGAAAACACCTTGAAAACAAGTTTGTCTCTTTCTGCTTTCAAGACACGTCTGGTAGAGACAAATACTGAACTGAATGAAAACAAAGAATATCTTACCCTTCAGAAAATAAAAAAATGACAAAAACATATCAACAAGTTCAGTAGAGAGAAGGTGTATCCTTACACAAGGCAAGATTATGAGGCTGACACTCAGTCACATTCTTCCATGGATTCAGGTCCAATCCTTAGAAAAGCACGTACTTATAGTAATAGCTCTTCACCTGATGGCTGGAGTACTGATGAAGGTGGATAACAACCCTTCTGCAATCCTCCTCTCTACCCGGTTTGTCAACATTTACCATGGCAATCCCCTTATCCCTTTTACCAACCTCACCCCTTTGTACCCTTCGGATCTTTTTCAGGCAGAGGCCGGGGCAGAGCAAGAGGTAGGCGCAGAGGAAGAGGGCGCGATGTACAATGGACCAGAGAAGAACCCCAAACGGTGACCAGGAGTCAGGGCAAGAACCCAAATCTAAAGACCTAGTAGTCAATCTATTCTCTAGACATCTCTCCACTGATGAGCTACGTGTGTTGAACAAAGGGTTAGGTTTTGTCCCGGCCCCCCAGGAAGATTTTTTTCACCTCAATTGTGAACTTTCAAATTTTTTTAGGAAGATACAATTACATTTCTTTTTCAGGATAAACCTTTGGAGTGCCAGGAAGATTCTGGCCTAAGGAAGCCATCCACCTTTATCCCTCCCACCTCTGCAATGCCATGCAAAGTACTCGCATTTGAGAAGGCGGTTTTATTAGATGTGAAAACATTACAACCTAAACACACTTTTAAGACATCTCCTCTACGGAAAAGGAAGCAATTTATTCCCTGGCCAGAGACCCTGACATAACCAACAAACCAGCCGATAAAGAGGGGGAGATAGTTATCCTAGATGCACTGACATACAAACAGGAGTGTCTACATCTTTTGAGTGATTCAACCTACTACTCCCCCATTACTCAGGAACCCACTGATGGTTTACAATCCAGGAAACAGTCCATGATTGATGAAGCACTGACTATCACATGTATTTTACGGAAGGAGGCTGACTTTCTTGACACCTGTAATCCATGTATTCCCTATTTCTATTGTCTACCCAAGATCCATAAGGGTATTCAACCTCCTCTGGGACGATCCATTGTGTCAGGTATTGGTTCAGTATTGGAACCTTTATCCACCTTTTACGACCATTTCTTACAACCCTTAGTGAGGGAGATTTCGACCTTTCTACAAGACACTACTGAAGTCCTCAAACTCATTGACCAGACCAATGCCTCTGACCCAGTCCATGCCCTGATTAGTTTAGATGTGGAGTCTCTCTACACAAATATTCCTCAGGCCGTGACCCTCCAGGTCATAGAGGATCAATTGAATAGAAGGACCATGTCTTTATCGACCCCCACCTCCTTTATCATGGAGTGTGCCTCACTAGCTCTGACAGAGAACTACTTCAAATTTGAAGACCAACTTTACCACTAAAGACGAGGGACTTCGATGGGAAGTACATTCGCCCCTAGTCTGGCTTGCCTCTACATGTATCATATAGAGGAACTGTTCATACTCAATGATTCCAAACATAAAAAAAAAAAAAAAGATTATGGTGTCATGTATATGATAGACATTATCCTCTGCAGATAGTTAACTCTGCCCGCAAACGGGCCCACAACAATCATAGAGAGGCGCTTTTGACATCTATACCCAATCATTCAGACCCTTGACTGACTTGTGTCTCTACCTACACCCCACTGTCCAATACTATCAAGAAATTAATCAACAAACGATATACATTTTGGGTAATGGTGGTGAAAACATCCCAAAACCTTTGTTTGTCTTTAAACGGACCAAACATATTAAAGATCTAGTGGTCCACACTCGCCCCAGGGTGTTGACTTTAAAATCTAACCAGACCACTTTGTGGCAGTTACCACCAGTACAGGGGCAACACCCCTGTGGGTATTGTAATGTATGCCCGTTAACCTCACGGACAGATTCTCTTGATTTAATTCCGATAGGACGATGGCAGCTCTTCAAACATACTAATTGTGACACCAGTGACTGTATATATATATGATCACTTGCCCTTGCCAGTTACCTTATGTAGGGATGACTACATGGCCAGTAAAGATTAGAATCAATGAACACCGCAGCAACATCAGATGTGGACAGACAACTACCAAACTCAGTGTGTACTTTTGCGAGACCAATCATACCCTGCCTAGCCCTGGCACAACCATGACAGGTCCTGACCTCACCAGATGCCCTGCTGAATCTTTTCGAAGGCGGCAGCCTCTGGGTGGGACGAATGATGAACACGTAACCGCACTGCGAATCCTAACTGGATTGCGGTGTTTCACGCCACTGTATCCAACTATGTGATTAACTCGTTCCGACCCTGAACTATGTGATATACTCGATTCTCCCTGATTCAACCTAGACAAGGAGTGGCCCCTCTCACAGGTCCTGACCTCACCTGACGCATTGCCGATCCCTCCCGAGGACGGTGGCTGCTGAATTGGTCCATTGCAGAATACCTAACTGCACTGCGAGTTCCAACCATACTTGCGGGGTTTTTACACCATTGTATTCAACTATGTGATATACTCGATTCCGACCCTATTCGTGGGTGTTTGCCACCGTAATTTTGTATGGGATTTTGACAGTTGTATTTGACATATACCTTTCACAGCAACACTAACGATTGTGACCCACAGCACCTGCTAACCATCACTTGTATTCAAGATAGTTGAGAGATCTTATAAATGTGTGGCAAGGCTCACAGTTGGCAGTTTAATCCCTATGCACATCCTTTGGTTCTTCCTAATTGACTGGGCTATGTGTTCTACAATCGGGCTACGAGATGAAGGTCAGAGCCATGAGTAGCCTTTTTACCAGTCTTTCTCACCAGCTATTCTATCGTTTTTTTACCCCTCTAGTTGGTAAACAAGGTGTCTTTACTCTAGGTCTTCTGCAGGAGAAAGGGAGACCATACATATACATCTGTGTGTAGATGCTTCCATGTACAAACATGTGATGTCTTTTGTTAAAAATCTTTTTAGAGCCTCATTGGTCCAAGGGTCCATATTGTCCCAAGGAACTTGATCCCTAATATGGGAGGGTAAGAAACAGTTCTGTATGGTGAATTACTTCACGTTTATTCTGCATGGCAACACTACGGACACAGGTTGACACTAAACCACTGAGCGTTGTTAAGATGTTGACATACTATGTTGTGTTCACTGACTTTGTTTATTTGTTCTGCCCAGGTTCCCCTACTTAGGCTGGAAGCAGTGTAGTGTGTTATGTGAGTAATTCTGTCTACAAATCCTATCAGTGTATATAGTACAGCTTAGGAGTTACTTTTTAGGTCCTGATGAAGCGCCGCACGATCGGTAAAAACATCTAGAGCACGAAACATGTTGACCAGATTACCAGCTAAAAGGAAAATATCCTCTTTAACTTGGTTTTGTTAGTTGAGTGGTGAAACTTTATTCCCTCTCCCCTCCCGTTCATTTTTAATCTTGACCTAGGTTCTTCACGCCAATTAAATTAGTTGTTTGGAGGCCCCTGAGCCAATTTTAACTTTTATTTTTCTCCTGCTCTACCTGTATCCTGACCCTTTTTGTGTTTTTTCTCTCTTCTTTTCCCACCCCTCAGCCAATGCGACAAAGAAATTGGTGGCAGTAACTTTTCTGTCAATGTGCGGTCAGCCAGTCAGATTCTTCTTGTAGCGCTTGGATCCAAAGATCGATCCATGGTGGATCCGCGGAGCATCCTCATCCCTATATAGCTATATTGTTTGGCCTTAAATTACTACAAAACTACTGAATGGATTTACACCAAATCACAAAAAGCGTGATTTGCACAACAGAATCTACCTTTGTGCCAAATTTGGTGTAATTATATTCAGTGGTTCGGGCTATAGGCGTGTCTAAAGGTCCTATGGAAAAATGAATGGGGAAAATGTGTTTTGAAACCCCTCTGTTTCTCGGTCCAGTTTGACAGATTAACCCAGAACTTTCAAGACAGAAGCTGAACTTAGCAACGTTTATATTTTGAAAATTTCATGAAGATTCATAAAAAAACCCCAAAGTTATTAGAAAAACAAATAAAATTTCTATAGAAACTAGGTCCTAAGTATAACGTCCTAGTGGCAACCGCAACTAGGTAATATATATATATATATATATATACATATATATATATATATAAATATATATAGTTGGTCTAAGGGTTCTATTTTGTGACTTTTCAGACAATGTGATAAAGTTTAAGGGCAGATTTAAGTGCCACTAGTGCCTCAGTTGTGCTACATTTGCATAATTTATTTTTACACGAATGTGGCCCAATGAGGCCAAAATCACTGCACCAAATTTACAAAGTGGCGCTGCTTTATAACCCTTTGTGCTACTTTATTCCTGCACCAGGCATAATGTATGCAAGGGGGGCAGGCCCCCGTTAGGGGGGCAGAAAAAACGGCGCAAAGAAATCTAAAAGATTTCTTTGTATCATTTTTATTGTTACTTTAAATGCCTGCTCAGAGCAGGTGTTGAATGGAAGCACACCATTGTTTTCAATGGGCTTCAATGGGCTTTGCAGGATTAGCGTCAACATTTTTTATGCTAATCCTGCAAAGCTCAGAACTAGCGTCAAAAATGTTGATGCTAATTCCCCTTACTCCCACCATGGTGCGCTATATCTTAGATACGGCACAAACATGGTGTCATTAGGGGGTCGCTAAGGGACAGCACCACTTTTCTTAAATCATGCCCTTAGTTTTTAAAGGGCAGAGAAGCTTTTGGGTATTAACCCTATCCTAGCATAGCATACCTCAACACTTATTTGTTCATGTAAGGTAATCCGTAGGAGGTGGGCTCACCAAATTTGAGGATTCTGTGTAATTTTTAGGGTGGAGCACGCAAGCGATCTGGCCTGTTGAAATCTCTCTGTGGGCTTTTAACCACGTCAACTCCTGCTATTCATTTTTTGTTGTCCTTGTTTTAAAAGCTTCATTTTGATTGGCAGATTTTATTAAATGTTCATCCTTTGTGTGCTGAGTTCCCTCCCAGGCGATTTCACTAAGTAAAAATTTTTGTTGCCCATTACACTACGTTATGCTTCCTCATGTTACATCGTGTCATGGCCCTTCCTCTGAGTTCGGGTTGCTTTCAACCCAGGCGAGATACTTTCTAGGCATTCACGCAGGCAGTCAATATCTCTCGCGCTCACACTCATGCCGGCTGAGGCGCTTTGAATTGACTTGCTTATGTCAACTGTTTTACTTTTCATTTTCTATTTATGTGGCAAGAAAAGACAAGTTAGGAATTTACAGCTCCAACAGCTCTAACTCGAGCAAACGGGAGACCCATTGCATTGCAAATGCTTGTTCTATTCTGAGGTCCGCGTTCTTTTGTTATCGATTACAGTCACTGAATAAGAAAACATCCTCAGCGCCTTCCTTCACTAGTGTGAATTGATTGTTTGAAGTATCTTTCATCCATTTGCCACGTGTTTCTCTTGAGACAAACTCTCTTAAGTGCTCTAGTTGACCTGCCCCATCTCACCAGAGGATGCGTTGTGTGTGTGTCTGTGCTTCAACCAAAGTGATTCGTTCTGCCAGGAGTAGTGTGTGGCTCCCACTTCACGACCCCTCGAGTGTTTCTTCTCTGCTTCAATCTTCCATACCTTCTGTCTGATGGCTATAGGATGGGCAGAAAAGGATGCATGTAAGCATGTTTTGCGTTTTAGTTTAGTGACCTAGACGCTTCCAAGGGGTTGCTTTAGTAAAGCATCTGCATGGCTAGGTTGCCTTACGTTAAGAAAAGTGTTGCAGCGACTTTGCATGTCCTCCTTTCCCAAATTATTTGTGCCTGTCATGTTTGTCTCCTTCTCCAATTCAAGCCCTCATCTTCTAGTTGGTGTGCTGCTTCAAGTCATGTATTCACTGACAGTGCACTCCAATGTTATTTAGAGAATCTGATTTCTAGGAAAAACACGAATTGCCAGCACCTTTCTAAACATTGCATTAGTTTTTACTGCTCTGTTCCTTCTCCCAAAAGTTAGGTAGTTGCTGTCAGGTTTCTATTGCTCTGATAACATTTGGCTCTCGTTTTCTCCCCATCTCCGTGTTTCTGATATAAATTTTATACAGCTGCACAGACTCTTCTCTTCAGAAATTTCAATTACACGATGTATAATTAAAGATGCACTTTCTCCTGGGAAACATTTCCATCAGGAGATTCCACTCCTCTGTGCATAGAAAGACAAATTCACATTTCCCAACTATAAAATGCACTGTTGATTGTTCAAAATGAATTTTATTTGCACTAAACTCCACCTTTCGCTGACAACTCTCTAGTTTTAAAACATTTTTCCGTCTACGTCTTGGACATTACGTGTTGTTGAGGGACAATTACACTAAGGGGTTCATTACAACCTCGGCGGTCTGCCAAAGTACACAGGAGGGGGGCTCCACCTTCCCGGCCCAACACCTACCTGTTTCACTGAAGGGGCACTTTGGAACCCGGGACCCCCGCACTGCGGGGGCTGCAGAGGCTTTTGATATACCTCTGTTTTGTGACCAATGCGGTAATTTGTGAAGCAACCTATGTACTAAGAGGTTGGCTTGCAAATTATAGATTCACAGTGGACTTTTAAAAACATTATATTTCTATAAATACAATCAAGTTTCCTTAAAGGAAAAATGGGATGCATTTATACCAAAAAAAAGCGTAATTTTCATTAAGAATAGGCAGTGGTCTACTGTCTACTCTTAAGAAAAGAAAAAAAAAAAAAAATCTAAATTCACAAAGGGGACACCTTGCCATTTGAAAATGGCTTACCTCTTCCTTTTAGGAGGTGGTAAAATATTGCTGTTTTGCTCTCAAAACATTAGAACCTACCATTCCAGTTTTTGGAAGAGACATTCTAAACATACCGCTTCTAAATACCAAATAGTTATTTAGTAGCAAACCAAAAATGTGATGATTTAATTTGTTACTTGATCACAGTGTAGGTTTAATACATAAGAAAAAGCTTATTTGTGTTTGCAAACAACAGCCTGATTCTGTGAATCGGACCGTTAGGGACTGCATAAAGGTTTTGCCCATCTGGCCCATAGACCTGCGATCAGTGTCCGCTCATTCCCTTACCAATAGTCACTAAAATGAATCAAGCAGAAAAGCGGATGATTAGATGCACTGGGCCTCATACTGTGGAACATCTATAACCTTAACTGGAAATCTGAACACACGGCAAACATTTCAAACTATTCGGATTTGCTTTCAACAGATCCATAGAGTGGTGATAATTCATTTCCCACATTTCTCTTTCCACTACAGATATGCACATACCTTTGTAATGTGGTTCCACCAACAGATGCATTATGTATGCTAGTCTTTCAACACTGTAATTACCACACTTCTACTACGTTCGATTCACACCACTATTCTGTCACATAACACTACTCAATTATAAAGTTAGTTGCTACTTTTCGCATAATTAACAATCATGTATGCCAACGTGTATCTCCCTAATCACCCTTGTGATTATAAAATATGATCTAGACATTGAGCCTTGCATGGTCAATGGCTCACCTGGTGTTGCCTTTTACCCAGTTGCATCCCAATGGTTTAGGGCTAATCGCTGTGGTATTTACATCTGCAGTTTATGCAGCCCATTCATCTCTATTCAAGGAATACCTCTTGGTACATGGAATGTTCTAATCAGGTATTCTAGATTACAGGGTTAAGACTGGAGGGAGATGAAAGGAAGATGAAGTGAGGAGAGCTGCTGGCTGATCTCTGTGGATGAGATATTTATCTTGGATCTAATAAAAGACTTCAAGACACATCGTCTATGGATATTATTTCTACACTGGCAACGAAAGTGGGATGTGTCCAATAGGATATCTCAACACAACAGTCACACCGTTGGATCTCCATTGACAGTTGGATCTTTCCTTACTATATTCATAATTTCCTGTTGGTGAGTTCTTCCTGTCATTTTACATCTTTTGGATCTATGTAAATACTAAAAGGAAAATAATATGGAAACTGATGGAAGTAAAGAACATTAATGGACTGAGAGATCCAGTTATCCTACTAAGTTCCTGAGGAAAGGTTTCAACTGTAGGTTGGTTGTAAAGCGTAGGATCTGTCTGTGTCGTGTTGGAGCTTTGACTGATTTACTTACGCGCATTAAGAAATAAAGAATTTTTTTCTTAATTCGTATCAAGCGCTTGCAACTCCTCGACGTTTCATTTATGTTTGAAACGCTCTACTGGACTCCTGCCTCGAGCGCTGTCACGCTCCATCGCACTTTGTGCATGAATTGAATTGCGCCCGTGCGCTCCTCTTTTCCAGCGCGTCTCCTATAACAGCCTGGGCGCCGCGTGTTTGTTTACCGCGCGCTCCTCTTTTATTAGTTTCAGTGCGGGGAACAGTCGGGACACTGCTAGCGCGTCAATTTCAATATCTTCTGGATATTTAATCATAAGCCTAAAGCAGGATAGGTAACTCACCAGTGTTATTCCGCGATCTGCTTGAGGACTTGTGCTAACATTAAAGAGATATAAAAAGGAGGAAGGAATACGTTTTCTATAACACAATACACAATGAACTGCCTTTAGAAAATGAACTCCTGGTTCAAATTGTCCTAACGAGAGGTATAATCTACAAAATATTTCATAGTAGTTGAAAGGAAATATTATATACATAAAAAAAATATAAAAAAATAATAGATAGTTATTAATAACAATAACACAATATATATAAGAAAGAACATTATTATTTTTTTCTCTTCTACAAAACGACAATTATGCAAACTATACCTCCACCTCCTTTTTTCTTGACGGTGTCTGGCGAAGCACCTATTATATGGTCAAAATGGAAAAAGTCATTTCTTCACTATACTGTACAAGAGTATGTGGTTCCTCTTTATCAAATGAAAGGAAAGTTTCCCTTCTCATGCATTGTTTGGGATGTGAAGGTCTGGAGATTTTTGAGACCTTACCTGAACCAGAAGATGATGGGACGGATTTAAATGAATTTGAACTTTGTCTAAAGAAACTAGATCTGCACTATCTTCCAAAGATTAGCACGATTTTAGAACGTTATCACTTTGGTATGCGGGAACAAGGACCAAATGAATCTATTGAGGAGTACATAACTGCCTTAAGGAAACTGGCGGCTACATGCAAATTTGGATTAACGCTTGAAGAACGTATAAGAGATCAATTTATGCTGAAGTGCTCTAGTGACAAAATTAGACAAGAGCTTTGGAGTAAGGATGATCCATCTCTACAAGAAGTGGTGACGATTGCCAAAAGTGTGGAGCATACCTTAGCATGTGTGGGGGAATTGGAAAAAAACAGATTTCCTCCTGTAAATAAAATATCTCCTAAGAACGAGCAAACAGGAAAGCCACACATCAGAAGCAGAAGGAGGAAAGGATGACACAAAACTAACACAAATTCAAAGATCTAAGTACAAAGATACTAAGGTGGTCATTCCAACCTCGGCGGTAAAAGGCGCTTACCGCCGTTCAGAAGACCGCCATAACACTGCCGCGGCAAACCGCCACGGTCATTCTGACCCACAACAGGCAAACCGCCAAAATACATACATCCACAAAAGTCCGCCACACCAAAGGCCAGCGGGAAACTGGCGATGACCAAACCTCCACCGTCACGCCAACAGAAATACGCCCACACTATCACGACACACGAATCCACGCAGCTGTCTTTTAACCGCGGTATTCCATTGGCGGTACACAATGCCGCGGTCAAAATACACAAAACACTTACAAAATACAACCACATTGGACAATTCAGAATGCACACACCTGAGACACATACACACACCACTCCCACACACCCAATTAAATATAAAACACACACCCACATCACCCACAAACCTCCACTCCTAGAGATTCGTGAACACGCACCGAAAAAAGACATCCGAGCACCCAGACGCCCAATTCACTGTCACCCAGCAATATTTGCACGCACTTCACACAACACAACAATACACATCACCACACTTAGCAGCACACAATCCACCCCACACATCACCCACACCACCCCATGGCACCGCAAAGACACCCCAGGTTCTCTGATGATGAACTCAGGGTCATGGTGGAGGAAATTGTACGAGTAGAGCCACAGCTGTTCGGGGCACAGGTGCAGCACACCACCATTGCCAGGAAGATGGAGCTATGGAGCAGAATAGTGGACAGGGTCAACGCTGTGGGACAGCACCCAAGAAATCGGGACGACATCAGGAAGAGGTGGAACGACCTACGGGGGAAGGTGCGTTCCATGGTATCCAGGCACAACATCGCGGTGCAGAAGACTGGCGGCGGACCCCCACCTCCTCCCCCAGAATTTACAACATGGGAGGAGCAAGTCTTGAACATCCTGCATCCTGAGGGCCTCGCAGGAGTAGGCGGAGGAATGGACTCTGGTAAGGCAAATCTTAACTACTTCTCCCACCCACCCCACCTGCATGCCAACTCATACCCCCACCCTCACCCTCACCCCCATCACATCCTACTCCTTGCAACTTTCTCACTATCACAACCCACCCATCCCAACACCTAGCCCTGCATGCGTCCACAAAGCATGGACATCCATCACCTAAGCATGCCCACTGCACATACACATACAAACCCCCCCCAACCACCGTCACAACAGCCCCCACAAAGGAATGCCAGCACTGGGGTACACGGGCACCCACCCATTGCACGCTATGACACACACAGAAGCAATAACCATGCTTTTATACCCCTGCAGGACCCGAACACCACGTCACCGCGCAGGAGGGTCCACAAATGTCCCCTCAAGCCCACAGTGAGGACAGCAGCTCTGTCTCCCTGGATCTAGATGACCAGCCCGGCCCATCGGGGACCTCGGGACAGTCGGTTCCCCTCACACAGCCACAGGCCACAGTAGACCTTCCCCCCTCTGGGAACACCAGCACAGCACCCACCCAGCGGGCCCATACCTCTGTCCCCAGGACACGTCAATCAGCGGTGTGTCCACCACTACAGGGAACCCAGGCTAACCCACCACCCCAACAACAACAGGGACCTCGGGGCAGTGGTAGTGGGCACACGGTCCAGCGGACAGAGGCCCAGGGAAACAGGGGAACTGGGAGGGCTGCTGTGCGACAGGGGGGGGACAGGCCTAGGGAACCCACTCTCCACGAGGCCCTCTCCTCCATCATGGGAGCATACCACCGCTCCCAGGAGACGATGGCGACGGTCCTGGCTAGGTTTCAGGAGATCCAGCTTCTGCAGGAGGAACAGTATATGGGGTTCAGGGAGGAACTAAGAAACATCAGTTCCGCCATGGGTACCATCGTAGTGGCCCTGAATGAGGTAGTCACGACATTGCGGAACACTGTGGCACCTCAAAGGGCCCCTGACACTAGCATGCACCAAGAACTGCCTACCACCTCCGCCGGCGCTAGTGGACAGGAGGCCCCGACACAAGACCAACAGGCCACCAGAACCCCACCCCCTGCAGAAGGAGAACCACCCCGCAAGCGGGCCCTGAGATCCAGGAAGAAGACAGAGTAAGATGTCAAGACCCCCGCCAGCAAAGGATACCGCCCTGATTGTCATCCCACTGTCCCACATTGTCACCCTGTCCAACCTTAAACTGCCCCTGCTCCACTTCCCACAGGCATTTGGACAATGCACCTGTGAAACTGATAGTCTGGACTCTGCCATGGACAATCCTCCACCATCACCCCTCACCGATTTGCAACCACCCATCCAATGTAGAGCACTTGAATAAAAACACTTATTGCACAAAACAATCTGGAGTCTGGCTGTGATTTAGAACAAATGTATTAGACATGACCGTGCCAAAATGTTCATTCACATTGTGATGGTAACTAACCGCTGTCACACAGCTGTAGTCCATGGGGAAACAAAGCAGATGTCACGCAGTGGGGCCCACAGCTCTGAAAACGGAAGGGAAAGTCACAACACAGTTACCATACACTGGGGGAAAAAGTCAGACAGTAGAGAGGTAGGACTCTTTAAGTAAATGTAATATGCCGGTGTCTACTCTTACCTGTGTGTCACTGAAAATACTGCTGTATTACTGTGTTCCTGTTCTCTATGTCGTCCTCTTCGGCTTCCTCCTCTTCACTCTCCACAGGCTCCACAGCTGCTACAACACCACCATCTGGACCATCCTCCTGCAGAAAAGGCACCTGGCGGCGCAAACCCAGGTTGTGAAGCATACAGCAGGCCACGATGATCTGGCACACCTTCTTTGGTCAGTACATTAGGGATCCACCTGTCATATGGAGGCACCTGAACCTGAACCTGGCCTTCAGGAGGCCAAAGGTTCGCTCGATCACCCTCCTAGTCCGCCCATGGGCCTCATTGTACCGTTCCTCTGCCCTTGTCCTGGGATTCCTCACTGGGGTCAGTAGCCAGGACAGGTTGGGGTAACCAGAGTCCCCTAATAGCCACACCCGGTGCCTCTGGAGTTGACCCATCACATACGGGATGCTGCTATTCCGCAGGATGTAGGCGTCATGCACTGACCCAGGGAACTTGGCATTAACATGGGAGATGTACTGGTCAGCCAAACACACCATCTGTACATTCATCGAATGATAACTCTTCCGATTCCTGCACACCTGTTCACTCCTGCTGGGGGGGACCAAAGTAACATGTGTCCCATCAATGGCACCTATGATGTTGGGTGTTAGAAATGGGGTTTTTGGTTGGCAGTCAGGTTGCCCTCTGTCCAAGCAAGAACCCTCACTCTAGTCAGGGTAAGTCACACACAATCCAAAATCAGCCTGTGCTCATCCTCCGGTAGCTTGGCACGAGCAGTCAGGCTTAACTTAGAAGGCAATGTGTAAAGCATTTGTGCAATAAATCATACAACACCATAGCATAACACCACAAAAATACACCACACAGTGTTTAGAAAAATATATAATATTTATCTGGGTATCTTCAGGTCAAAACGATCAAAGTTGCAATATGAACTTGTAAAGATATCACTGAAAAGTGATATAAAGTGTCTTAAGTCTTTAGAAAGTAAACAAAGTCTCTTTCAAACACAAAGTACCTGGTTTCTGGTGGAAAATCTCCTCAGAGGGCCACAGGAGAAGAGGTACGTGGAAAACTGGTGTGTGCGTCGATTTCTCCTCAGCACACACGGACTTGCGTCGTTATTTTCCACGCGGGGAGTCGTGCATCGTTTTCCGGCACGCGGACAGTCTCTTTCTGTGGTTCGCGGGGAGTACCAGATGTCCCGGGTCTGTGCGTGGATTTTCCTGCTTGTTTTCCGGCTGCGCGTCGTTCTGCGGGGCTGCGCGTAGAAGTTTCGATCTCACGGCAGGCGTCGCGTTGATTTCTCCTGGGGAGTCGGGCGGCGTTGTCCTTGCGAGGCCGTGCGTCAAAGTTTCGATCTCATGGCAGGCGTTGCGTCGATTTCTCCTGGGAAGTCGGGCGGCGTTGTCCTTGCGAGGCCGTGCGTCAAAGTTTCGGTCGTCCCGAAGGCGTCGCGTCGATCAGCGTCGGTGTGCGGCGTTTTTCTTGCCGCGGAACAAGCTGTGCGTCGAAAATTTCGGTGCACGGAGCGTCCAAGAGGAAGAGAGAAGTCTTTTTGGTCCTGAGACTTCAGGGAACAGGAGGCAAGCTCTATCCAAGCCCTTGGAGAGCACTTTTACAGCCAGACAAGAGTTCAGCAAGGCAGCAGGCCAACAGCAAGGCAGCAGTCCTTTGTAGAAAAGCAGACAGGTGAGTCCTTTGAGCAGCCAGGCAGTTCTTCTTGGCAGGATGTAGTTTCTGGTTCAGGTTTCTTCTCCAGCAAGTGTCTGATGAGGTAGGGCAGAGGCCCTGTTTTATACTAAGTTGTGCCTTTGAAGTGGGGGTGACTTCAAAGAGTGTCTAAGAAATGCACCAAGCCCCCTTTCAGTTCAATCCTGTCTGCCAGAGTCCCAGTAGGGGGTGTGGCAGTCCTTTGTGTGAGGGCAGGCCCTCCACCCTCCCAGCCCAGGAAGACCCATTCAAAATGCAGATGTATGCAAGTGAGGCTGAGTACCCTGTGTTTGGGGTGTGTCTGAGTGAATGCACAAGGAGCTGTCAACTAAACCTAGCCAGACGTGGATTGAAGGGCACAACAAGGTTTTAGTGCAAAGAAATGCTCACTTTCTAAAAGTGGCATTTCTAGAATAGTAATATTAAATCCGACTTCACCAGTCAGCAGGATTTAGTATTACCATTCTGGCCATACTAAATATGACCTTCCTGCTCCTTTCAGATCAGCAGCTGCCACTTCAACAATGTATGAGAGCAGCCCCAATGTTTGCCTATGAAGGGAGCAGGCCTCACAGTAGTGTAAAAACAAATTTAGGAGTTTTACACTACCAGGACATATAACCACACAAGTACATGTCCTGCCTTTTACCCACACAGCACCCTGCTCTAGGGGTTACCTAGGGCACACATTAGGGGTGACTTATGTATAGAAAAAGGGGAGTTCTAGGCTTGGCAAGTACCTTTAAATGCCAAGTCGAAGTGGCAGTGAAACTGCACACACAGGCCTTGCAGTGGCAGGCCTGAGACAAGGTTAAGGGGCTACTGAGGTGGGTGGCACAACCAGTGCTGCAGGCCCACTAGTAGCATTTAATCTACCTGCCCTAGGCACATGTAGTGCACTCTACCAGGGACTTACAAGTAAATTAAATAGTCAATCATGGATAAACCAATCAGTAGTACAATTTACACAGAGAGCATATGCACTTTAGCACTGGTTAGCAGTGGTAAAGTGCCCAGAGGTCAAAAGCCAATAAGAACAGGTCAGAAAAAATAGGAGGAAGGAGGCAAAAAGTTTGGGGATGTCCCTGTCAAAAAGCCAGGTCCAACATGACCCCCTACCAGCCTAAAGCCAGGGGAGAACAATCACTATCCTGATGCACTTCCCTGTTTGAGGCGACAGAACAAGGACCCAGGCCCACAACAGCAGGGGCAGGCTCCAGTTCTTTGCCTTCCTGACTCCAATTGGATCCCTCTGTCCATACTCTCAGGGCCCACTAAGCCAACCCATGGGGAACCTTTCTCCTTACCTGCGGATCCCATCTGTGCAGCACCTAACCTTACTTTGTTCACAGATGTATCCCAGGAGCAGGATAGTACCACCATGACCAACACAGTGGTGTTGCCCACTCTACCCCCGGGGTGTGACACTTGTCCCCTCCCCAGGGATAACTCTGTCCACCCGGACAGCAAGCCACAGTGATTACTGACAGCTGCCAGGGATGAGAGCCAGGCCCCAGGCCTCTCAAAGCTCTCCCACCACTGTGGCTGTGGATAGTGGGGGGCGGTAGCCCCAGGTGCTGGGCACCCTTTAACCACTCTCCCTTCCACCAGGTCAGGGATGACAGCCTGAACCTGGTCCTCCCCTCTGGGGCTCTGTACCCTCCCTCCTGGAGCGGTACCCCCAGAGTCCAACATGGTCAGGGTGCTTACAGAAGTCGCCCTGTACCATTCCTCCACCAGTGCAGGGCTGTTAACCTGCAACTGGCCCTCCAACCTGGGGTCTGTACCTTCAGGTTGGACTAGGGCCCGGGGTGAGGCTTCCCTCCCCCTGCCCTCCCTTCTGGGGTCCAGCACCCTCCAACTAGGAGTGGCCTCCTCAGAAGACAACGTGGTAGGGGCACTGTTATCAGTAGCCCCTCCCTCCAGGTCCGGGGGGACACCCTGAACCTGGCCTTCCAGCCCAGGGTCTGTACCCTCAGACTGGATCACTGCCTGGCAAACCAGGACTTTCTGGGAGGCACACCTACCCCCCACCAGGTCAGAGTTTAACCTCTGCACCTGACCATTCAACTCAGAGTCACCACCCTGAAGTTGAACAATTGCCTGGCACGCCAGGACTTCCTGGAGGGCACACTGACCCTCCACCAGGTCAGAGTTTAACCTCTGAACCTGGTTCTCCAACCTAGGGTCACCACCCTGAGGTTGGGCAACTGCCTGGCACACCAGGACTTTCTGGGAGGCACACCTACCTCCCACCAGGTCAGAGGTTAACCTCTGAACCTGGTTCTCCAACCCAGGGTCACCACCCTGAGGTTCAACAATTGCCTGGCACGCCAGGACTCTCTGGGGGGCACACCTACCCCCCACCAGGTCAGAGTTTAACCTCTAAACCTGGTTATCCAACCCAGAGTCAGTACCCTGAGGTTGGACAACTGCCTGGTACACCAGGACTTTCTGGGGGGCACTAGTACCCCCCACCAGGTAAGAGTTTAACCTCTGAACCCGGTTATCCAACCCAGAGTCAACACCCTGAGGTTGGACAACTGCCTGGCATAGCAGGACTTCCTGGGAGGCACACCTACCTCCCACCAGGTCAGAGGTTAACCTCTGAACCTGGGTATCCAACCCCGAGTCACCACCCTGAGGTTGAACCATTGCCTGGCATACCAGGACTTTCTGGGGGGCACACCTACCCCCCAACAGGTCAGAGTTTATCCTCTGAACCTGGTTAGCCAATCCAGAGTCACCACCCTGAGGTTGAACCATTGCCTGGCAGGCCAGGACTTCCAGGGAGGCACACCTACCTCCCACCAGGTCAGAGTTTAACCTCTGAGCCTGGTTCCCCAACCCAGGGTCACCACCCTGAGGTTGGGCAATTGCCTGGCACGCCAGGACTTTCTGAGGGCCCACCTACCCCCCACCAGGTCAGAGTTTAACCTCTGAACCTGGTCATCCAAGCCAGAGTCAACACCCTGAGGTTGGACAATTGCCTGGCACAGCAGGACTTCTTGGGAGGCACACCTACCTCCCACCAGGTCAGAGTTTAACCTCTGAACCTGGGTATCCAACCCAGAGTCACCACCCTGAGGTTGAATCTTTGCCTGGCATGCCAGGACTTCCTGGGGGGCACTCTCACCCCCCACAAGGGACACACCGTCCCCAAGGGCCACACAAGAGTCTGGTTGGCGCAGGTCTCCCGACCTCTGCCCATCTGGCAGAGTCTGGGTTTCCCCCAAACCAGAAACGGTTTCACCTGGGTCATTCCTGGGGGGCTCTGCTCTCAGAGCTGTCCCCTGACTCTCAAGGTCCTCCACTGGGGTCTGCAACCCCCTCTCAACCCTATGTCTGGACTTCTGCACCCCCTCACTAGGAGGGGTACTGCCAGACACCAGAACTGTTGGGATTCTGGCTACAGTCACCCCCCCAAGTTCTTCTGACACTGCGGGGCTTCCCTCAAAAGGAGGCCCTACGGTGCAGGCTAGGCTTCCCTCCTGGTGTTCTCTCATGGAACCCTCTAGGTCCTGGGACCTACCTGGGACACTACAATCCTTTCCCACCTCACTCGGTTGGGAACCACCTAGACCACTCCCTTCAGGAGCACCCCCAAATGCCTCTTCAGACTCTCTGGTACACACCCAGAAGTCTGCCTCCATTGTAAGTTCCCTGGGGTCAGAGAACTCACACTCCACCTGGTGTTGGCGTAGCTCTGGAAAATAAGGATCAGACATATGCTCTCCAGCAATTACATCATTCTGCCCTTCACATGTATTAACCACAGTACCCTTCACCCAACCACCCAGTAACTCAACCTTGGAAAAGCACTCTACTTCACCCTCCTGAGACTGGTGAGACAGTATCTGTCTGTCCCTGACACTCAACCCATACTCTTCTGGGATGTCTCTACACTCTATATCCAGGACGTCCACCAGGGGGGAACCCTTTTCTCTGTCACTCTCTGCTAGAGTCAGTAAAGTGTCCCTCCCCCCAGAAGGAATATGACTCCCTGTGCCAGTTCCCCAATCCTTCTCAGGGACCCTGTGCATAACGGGAACTACCTCATACTCTTGAACCACCTGGGGTGTGTCAACTCCCTTCTTCAAGTTGGGCACCACATCTCTGGGCTTGTGCCCTTCTTCAGCAGTACTAGATGCAAGATTTTTGCTGCCACCATCTGAACTGGACTCAGCCCTTTCGGCCTCCAGTTTCAGCTCTTTACAGCTCAGCTCTTGAGCTGCAATCTTTTCTTCTTCCAGGGCTAAGAGTCTTTTTGCCTCAACCCTTGCAAGATACTCCTCTAATTGTTGCTCCTGTCGCCTTTGACCTCGGAGCCATTCATCTATCTCTGGGTCTCTTTCCTCATCTGGGTAGTCTTCCTCCTCATGTGAGCAGTCTTCCTCCTCATGTGCGTAGTCCTCCTCCTCATCTGAGGGGTACTTAGTCATTTGGTTTCTTGCTGCCTCTCTCTCTGCCCATCTTTCCTCCCCCCAGACTATGTAGTTATGTAGCATCTCCGCCTTAGTAGATCTCCTTGCTACAGGAAGGCCCCATTTTCTGCAAAGCTTCCTTAGGTCAGCCTTAGTGAGGTGGTCAGTACGAACAAAGAATGAGTAGGTAAGCAATCCAATTCTGATAAGATCTTACCAGCAAAAAACAAAATCCAAAGTCCAAAATATCAATAGTATATCCAGGAGGACATCAGAGAATCAAAAGCCAAAAAAAGATGAAAAATCAAGTTGACCTTCAACTGTGGGTAGGTAGTGAAATACTTAGCTACTGTATGTCACTGCACAAACACAAGTCCTATCCTCACCGCTGATCACCAATGTTAGAAATGGGGTTTTTGGTTGGCAGTCAGGTTGCCCTCTGTCCAAGCAAGAACCCTCACTCTAGTCAGGGTAAGTCACACACAATCCAAAATCAGCCTGTGCTCACCCTCCGGTAGCTTGGCACGAGCAGTCAGGCTTAACTTAGAAGGCAATGTGTAAAGCATTTGTGCAATAAATCATACAACACCATAGCATAACACCACAAAAATACACCACACAGTGTTTAGAAAAATATATAATATTTATCTGGGTATCTTCAGGTCAAAACGATCAAAGTTGCAATATGAATTTGTAAAGATATCACTGAAAAGTGATATAAAGGGGGTCATTCTGACCCCGGCGTGCGGCGGGAGCCGCCCGCCTGGAGTGAACCGCCAGAATACCGCTGCGCGGTCAAAAGACCGCCGCGGGTATTCTGGGTTTCCCACTGGGCTGGCGGGCGACCGCCAAAAGGCCGCCCGCCAGCCCAGTGGGAAACACCCCTCCATGAGGATGCCGGCTCCGAATGGAGCCGGCGGAGTGGAGGATGTGCGACGGGTGCAGTAGCACCCGTCGCAAATTTCAGTGTCTGCTGAGCAGACACTGAAATTCAAATTGGGGCCCTCTTACGGGGGACCCTGCAGTGCCCATGCCATTGGCATGGGCACTGCAGGGGCCCCCAGGGGCCCCACGACACCCCTCACCGCCATCCTGTTCCTGGCGGGCAGAATCCCCATGGCGGCGCAGCTCCGCCATGGCGGATTCCCATGGGCAGCGGAAAGTTGGCGGTACACCGCCGACTTTCCGTTTCTGGCCGCGGCTGTACCGCCGCAGTCAGAATGCCCGGCGGAGCACCGCCAGCCTGTTGGCGGTGCTACCGCCGACCCCGGCCCCGGCGGTCCTTGACCGCCGGGGTCAGAATGACCCCCAAAGTGTCTTAAGTCTTTAGAAAGTAAACAAAGTCTCTTTCAAACACAAAGTACCTGGTTTCTGGTGGAAAATCTCCTCAGAGGGCCACAGGAGAAGAGGTACGTGGAAAACTGGTGTGTGCGTCGATTTCTCCTCAGCACACACAGACTTGCGTCGTTATTTTCCACGCAGAGAGTCGTGCGTCGTTTTCCGGCACGTGGACAGTCTCTTTCTGTGGTTCGCGGGGAGTACCAGATGTCCCTGGTCTGTGCGTGGATTTTCCTGCTTGTTTTCCAGCTGCGCGTCGTTCTGCGGGGCTGCGCGTAGAAGTTTCGATCTCACGGCAGGCGTCGCGTCGATTTCTCCTGGGGAGTCGGGCAGCGTTGTCCTTGCGAGGCCGTGCGTCAAAGTTTCGATCTCACGGCAGGCGTCGCGTCGATTTCTCCTGGGAAGTCGGGCGGCGTTGTCCTTGCGAGGCTCTGCGTCAAAGTTTCGGTCGTCCCGAAGGCGTCGGGTCGGTGTGCGGCGTTTTTCTTGCCGCGGAACAAGCTGTGCGTCGAAAATTTCGGCGCACGGAGCGTCCAAGAGGAAGAGAGAAGTCTTTTTGGTCCTGAGACTTCAGGGAACAGGAGGCAAGCTCTATACAAGCCCTTGGAGAGCACTTTTACAGCCAGACAAGAGTTCAGCAAGGCAGCAGGCCAACAGCAAGGCAGCAGTCCTTTGTAGAAAAGCAGACAGGTGAGTCCTTTGAGCAGCCAGGCAGTTCTTCTTGGCAGGATGTAGTTTCTGGTTCAGGTTTCTTCTCCAGCAAGTGTCTGATGAGGTAGGGCAGAGGCCCTGTTTTATACTAAGTTGTGCCTTTGAAGTGGGGGTGACTTTAAAGAGTGTCTAAGAAATGCACCAAGCCCCCTTTCAGTTCAATCCTGTCTGCCAGAGTCCCAGTAGGGGGTGTGGCAGTCCTTTGTGTGAGGGCAGGCCCTCCACCCTCCCAGCCCAGGAAGACCCATTCAAAATGCAGATGTATGCAAGTGAGGCTGAGTACCCTGTGTTTGGGGTGTGTCTGAGTGAATGCACAAGGAGCTGTCAACTAAACCTAGCCAGACGTGGATTGAAGGGCACAACAAGGTTTTAGTGCAAAGAAATGCTCACTTTCTAAAAGTGGCATTTCTAGAATAGTAATATTAAATCCGACTTCACCAGTCAGCAGGATTTTATATTACCATTCTGGCCATACTAAATATGACCTTCCTGCTCCTTTCAGATCAGCAGCTGCCACTTCAACAATGTATGAGAGCAGCCCCAATGTTAGCCTATGAAGGGAGCAGGCCTCACAGTAGTGTAAAAACGAATTTAGGAGTTTTACACTACCAGGACATATAACCACACAAGTACATGTCCTGCCTTTTACCCACACAGCACCCTGCTCTAGGGGTTACCTAGGGCACACATTAGGGGTGACTTATGTATAGAAAAAGGGGAGTTCTAGGCTTGGCAAGTACCTTTAAATGCCAAGTCGAAGTGGCAGTGAAACTGCACACACAGGCCTTGCAATGGCAGGCCTGAGGCAAGGTTAAGGGGCTACTGAGGTGGGTGGCACAACCAGTGCTGCAGGCCCACTAGTAGCATTTAATCTACCTGCCCTAGGCACATGTAGTGCACTCTACCAGGGGCTTACAAGTAAATTAAATAGTCAATCATGGATAAACCAATCAGTAGTACAATTTACACAGAGAGCATATGCACTTTAGCACTGGTTAGCAGTGGTAAAGTGCCCAGAGGTCAAAAGCCAATAACAACAGGTCAGAAAAAATAGGAGGAAGGAGGCAAAAAGTTTGGGGATGTCCCTGTCAAAAAGCCAGGTCCAACATTGGGGATATGTCCAAGGGCATAGAAGTCACCCTTCACTGTAGGCAAATCCCCCACCTCAGGGAAAACGATGTAGCTCCGCATGTGTTTCAGCAGGGCAGACAACACTCTGGACAACACCTTGGAAAACATAGGCTGGGACATCCCTGATGATATGGCCACTGTTGAAATGACCCACTTGCTAAGAAATGGAGTACTGACAGCACCTGCACTAGAGGGGGGGTCCCTGTGGGTTGGCGGATGGGTGACATCAGGTCTGGCTCCAGCTGGGCACACAGTTCCTGTATAGTGGCTCGGTCAAGCCTGTATGTCAGTATGACATGTCGTTCCTCCATTGTCGACAGGTCCACCAGCGGTCTGTACACAGGAAGATTCCTCCATCTCCTCGCATGTCCCAGCGGACGGTGCCTATGAAGGACAACAGCGAGCACAGAGTCAAGCAACCCACAGGTACGTAACCACAGCTTGCACATAGCACGATTCCCAATGCATTGAATGGCTTGTATGAGTGTTGGTGCATGGCCTAGGTATGTGTGACGCAGTTGGTAAATAGGCCATGTGGGCCCTTGAAATGGCGGTTGCCTGACCTGTGAAGTGCGACAGTGGGATGTGAGGTCAATGCGCTGGCGTGGCACTCCGCGGCGGTAGGCGGTCGAAGACCGCGACGCTAAGCCGCATTGGTTAACATAGAACCCTATGGGTTTCAGGAGCCAATGACGATGTGCGCCGGCGGTCGCGGTACGCACCGCCGCGGGCGTGACCGCCATTTTCTATCTGCTTAATCACTCGATACCTGATCTTTGACAGGAGAGGACCTACACTGCAAGTGCTGCTGTGACCTCGGTCTGGAAGAGACAATGGCTCATGCGACTGGGGAAAGGGCCCCTGCCTTCACTGAGGAGGAGTTGGAGAAACTTGTGGATGGGGTCCTCCCCGAGTATGCGCAACTCTACGGTCCTCCAGACCAACAGGTAAGTACACTGGGACCATGCTTAGTGGGCAATGCCTGGGTTGATTCGGGTGGATGAAAGATGGTGGGGAGGGGAGCGATTGAGGCATGCATCAAACGACAGATGTGCCACATGGCAAGGGTGGGGATGGGGGGCCACTCACATCGAGCATGCAGAAGGTGATGACAATTTTTCTCTCCCTGTACATGTCACATAGGCCAGCGCCCAGCAGAAAGTCGCGATTTGGCATGCCATCGCCAAGGACGTCCGGACCCTGGGGGTCCACAACAGACGGGGCACTCACTGCCGGAAGAGGTGGGAGGACATCCGACGCGGGAGCAGGAAGACGGCGAAGGCTCTGCTGGAGATGGCCTCCCAAAGTAGGAGGGGTGACAGTCGTCAATTGACCCCCCTGATGTCCCGGATCCTGGCGGTGGCCTACCCCGATTTGGATGGGCGCGTGAGGACATCACAGCAGACACAAGGGGGTGAGTACAAATACATTCTGCTGACTTTGCGCGCAGTGGAGGTGTCTGGGTGGGGGAGGACGGCTGTGGGTATCCCAAGGCCAGGGCGATTTCTGTAGGCTAGGCCCCTCCGTAAGGCATGGCCCTGTGCCACCGCCCCCCACCCCTGTAGGGTGCCAAGTACAGGTATCCATGGCCCTGTGTCATCTATGTGTGCAGTTGTCGTCCATAGGCTTGTAGGCCATGTCGCACGGATTGCGTAGTGGACCCCAAGTGCGCGGCGTAGTGCAGGGGGCTTCTGTGTCTGTCTTGTCCGCCAACGGTAGCGGGAATCCATGCACTCAACATGTCTTTGTTTCCCCCCCCCTTTTTTGTGGTCTTCCTGTTCATGTGTGCATTAGCATCATCAGGCGGAGGAGAAGTGGCATCGGAGCACGAGGGAGCTGCATCTCACATGGCCATGGCGGGCCATGCAACTGACTCGGATTTCACCAGTGAGAAGAGGGCGAGGGGAGCTCCACAGCGGGGACTCGTGCTGATGTCAGTGACAGCGACTCGTCCTCTGAAGGGAGCTCCCTTGTGGTGGCGGCAATATCCGTGCCCCCCGCAACAACAGGTACAGCCGCCACCCAGCGCACCAGCACCGCCCTCCCTGCAGCCCCTCAGTGTTTGCCCCATGCCCGCTCACCCAGGAAGGTGGGCATCTCCTTCGCCCCAGGCACCTCAGGCCCTGCCCCTGTCACCCCTGCTGCCCTCGGTGAGGAGGTCATTGACCTCCTAAGGACCATCATTGTTGGGCAGTCTACCCTTTTGAATGCCATCCAGGGTGTACAAAGAGAGGTGCACCAGAGTAATGGATACCTGGAGGGCATTCATTCGGGTCAGGCTGCCCATCAGCGATCGTTCAACGCTCTGGCCTCAGCACTGACAGCAGCAATTGTCCCTGTCTCTAGCTTCCCCCTTCCAACTTCCTCCACCCAGACCCAATCCCCTGTACCTCTGCCTATCCCAGACCCACCATCAGACCAGCCTGCACACACCTCAACACCCAAGGAAAGCTCATCCAGACATAAGCACCACACATCACACAAGCATTCACACAAGCAACATCCACATGCAGACATACCAACAGCCACTGCCTCCACTGTGTCCCCCTCCTCCTCATCTCCTTCCTCCCTCCCTGTGACGTCTCCACTCACGCTTGCATGCACAACATCTTCAGCCACTACGTCCATCACCAGCACACCCACCAGAACACTCCACACATGTGCAGTCACCACCCCCACTACCATTTACACGTCCCCTGTGTCCTCTCCAAGTGGGTCTGTCACCCCCTCCTCCAAACTACACAAACACAGGCAGGCAGCCACCCATCCAACAGCCATCCACCTCACGACAGCCTCCAGCCCAAGCACCTGCACCCAAAGACACCAGACTTCACACTCCTACAACCACATCCTCTTCTCCCACTCCCATACCCATTACACCTACCCGTCCCTCTCTTTCCAAATTGATTTTCCTTTCCAAACTTGACCTCTTTCCTACCACTCCCCCACCCCGTCCGTCTCATAAGACTCCAATCAGCACCTCAGCCACCACAAAACCGGGACCAGTGAAGACTGTTGTCCATGGACTGTGGAGTCCCCCACCCTCAAGGGCATCCAGTTCAGCTAGGAGCCAAGGCACGGCCAGCCCACCACCGGAAAAGCATCCTAAGATTGCCAGTGCCTGGCGCGAGCGACCAAAGACCCCAGGGACCAAAATCCCTACATTGGCACCGTCAGGAAGTGAGGTGCCACCTGGCACACCGCCAAAGGTGGGAAAGGGCCACAAGTGTGCAGGGAAGGGTGGGAAGGGCAGCACGCCCGACAAGTACGGCAGCAGGCCAGCTGGCCAGGAGGGCCCCACCAGCCCCATCCCAGGTGTGCAGGAGGACACACACAGGACCGGTACTGCAGGCCAGGAGGGCCCCGCCAGCCACAGCCCAGCTGCCCAGGAGGGCCCGCCAGCCACAGCCCAGCTGCCCAGGAGGGTCCCGCCAGCCACAGCCCAGCTGCCCAGGAGGGCCCCGCCAGCCACAGTCCAGCTGGGCAATGAAGGACCGCCAGCCACAGCCCAGCTGGGCAATGAAGGACCGCCAGCCACAGCCCAGCCGGGCAATGAAGGACCGCTAACTCAAGCCCCGCTGAACATGGCAAGAACTGCCAAGGCAAGCACCGCTGAACAGGGCAAGGACCGCCAAGGCAAGCACCGCTGAACAGGGCAAGGACCGCCAAGGCAAGCACCGCTGAACAGGGCAAGGACCGCCAAGGCAAGCACCGCTGAACAGGGCAAGGACCGTCGAACAGGGCAAGGACCGCTGAACAGGGCAAGGACCGCCAAGGCAAGCACTGCTGAACAGGGCAAGGACCGCCAATGCAAGCACCGCTGAACAGGGCAAGCACTGCTGAACAGGGCAAGCACCGCTGAACAGGGCAAGGACCGCTGAACTGGGCCCTTCATCTCAAGCACCGCTCCGCACCGCCGTCTCAAGATCCGCTGCACTGGGCCCTTCATCTCAAGCACCGCTCCGCTGGGCACCACCGTCTCAAAAACCGCTGCACTGGGCCCTTCATCTCAAGCACCGCTGAACTGGGCCCTTCATATCAAGCACCGCTGAACTGGGCCCTTCATCTCAAGCACCGCTCCGCTGGGCACCGGCGTCTCAAAAACCGCTGAACTGGGCCCTTCATCTCAAGCACCGCTCCGCTGGGCACCGCCGTCTCAAGCACCGCTCCGCTGGGCACCGCCGTCTCAAGCACCGCTGAACTGGTCCCTTCATCTCAAGCACCGCTCCGCTGGGCCCTTCATCTCAAGCAACGCTCCGCTGGGCCCTTCATCTCAAGCACCGCTGAACTGGGCCCTTCATCTCAAGCACCGCTGAACTGGGCCCTTCATCTCAAGCACCGCTCCGCTGGGCACCGCCGTCTCAAGAACCGCTGCACTGGGCCCTTCATCTCAAGCACCGCTGAACTGGGCCCTTCATCTCAAGCACCGCTCCGCTGGGCACCGCCGTCTCAAGAACCGCTGCACTGGGCCCTTCATCTCAAGCACCGCTCCGCTGGGCACCGCCGTCTCAAGCACCGCTGAACTGGGCCCTTCATCTCAAGCACCGCTCCGCTGGGCCCTTCATCTCAAGCACCGCTCCGCTGGGCCCTTCATCTCAAGCACCGCTGAACTGGGCCCTTCATCTCAAGCACCGCTGAACTGGGCCCTTCATCTCAAGCACCGCTGAACTGGGCCCTTCATCTCAAGCACCGCTGAACTGGGCCCTTCATCTCAAGCACCGCTCCGCTGGGCACCGCCGTCTCAAAAACCGCTGAACTGGGCCCTTCATCTCAAGCACCGCTCCGCTGGGCCCTTCATCTCAAGCACCGCTCCGCTGGGCACCGCCGTCTCAAGCACCGCTGAACTGGGCCCTTCATCTCAAGCACCGCTCCGCTGGGCCCTTCATCTCAAGCACCGCTCCGCTGGGCCCTTCATCTCAAGCACCGCTGAACTGGGCCCTTCATCTCAAGCACCGCTCCGCTGGGCACCGCCGTCTCAAGAACCGCTGCACTGGGCCCTTCATCTCAAGCACCGCTCCGCTGGGCACCGCCGTCTCAAAAACTGCTGAACTGGGCCCTTCATCTCAAGCACCGCTCCGCTGGGCCCTTCATCTCAAGCACCGCTCCGCTGGGCACCGCCGTCTCAAGCACCGCTGAACTGGGCCCATCATCTCAAGCACCGCTCCGCTGGGCCCTTCATCTCAAGCACCGCTCCGCTGGGCCCTTCATCTCAAGCACCGCTGAACTGGGCCCTTCATCTCAAGCACCGCTCCGCTGGGCACCGCCGTCTCAAGAACCGCTGCACTGGGCCCTTCATCTCAAGCACCGCTGAACTGGGCCCTTCATCTCAAGCACCGCTCCGCTGGGCACCGCCGTCTCAAGAACCGCTGCACTGGGCCCTTCATCTCAAGCATCGCTCCGCTGGCCACCGCCGTCTCAAAAACCGCTGCACTGGGCCCTTCATCTCAAGCACCGCTGAACTGGGCCCTTCATCTCAAGCACCGCTGAACTGGGCCCTTCATCTCAAGCACCGATGAACAGGGCACCGCCGTCTCAAGCACCGCTGCACTGGGCCCTTCATCTCAAGCACCGCTCCGCTGGGCACCGCCGTCTCAAAAAACGCTGAACTGGGCCCTTCATCTCAAGCACCGCTCCGCTGGGCACCGCCGTCTCAAGCACCGCTCCGCTGGGCACCGCCGTCTCAAGCACCGCTGAACTGGTCCCTTCATCTCAAGCACCGCTCCGCTGGGCCCTTCATCTCAAGCACCGCTCCGCTGGGCCCTTCATCTCAAGCACCGCTGAACTGGGCCCTTCATCTCAAGCACCGCTGAACTGGGCCCTTCATCTCAAGCACCGCTGAACTGGGCCCTTCATCTCAAGCACCGCTCTGCTGGACACCGCCGTCTCAAGAACCGCTGCACTGGGCCCTTCATCTCAAGCACCGCTCCGCTGGGCACCGCCGTCTCAAAAACCGCTGCACTGGGCCCTTCATCTCAAGCACCGCTGAACTGGGCCCTTCATCTCAAGCACCACTGAACTGGGCCCTTCATCTCAAGCACCACTGAACAGGCACCGCCGTCTCAAGCACCGCTGAACTGGGCCCTTCATCTCAAGCACCGCTGAACTGGGCAACGCCGTCTCAAGCACCGCTGAACTGGGCACCGCCGTCTCAAGCACCGCTGCACTGGGCCCTTCATCTCAAGCACCGCTGGCCCATTGGCGGAAGGGGCAGGCCCGCATCTGTGTCGGGCAGGGCTGCACGAAGCACTCTGGGCACTAGTCCCCCTCCAGTACCAGTGGAGACTGTTATCCACTTGAGAGACTGTGGCTTTGCACTCCCCATGATTGAACAGTGGGCAAACCACCCACTGTAGAGACTTGAGAGACTGTGGCTTTGCACTCCCCAGGATGGCACAGTGGGCAACCCACCCACTGTAGAGACTTGAGAGACTGTGGCTTTGCACTCCCCAGGATATGGCAGTGGGCAAGCCACCCACTGTAGAGACTTGAGAGACTGTGGCTTTGCACTCCCCAGGATATGGCAGTGGGCAAGCCACCCACTGTAGAGACTGTGGCTTTGCACTCCCCAGGATGGCACAGTGGCCATGGAGGCCCCTCGTGGATCTGGCGTTGTGGACTCATCAGGCTGAGGTGCCCCCCTTCCCTTCCCCCTGAGGTGCCTGTAGTTTTCCTATCTGATGCCCCTGCAGTGTTCTCTCCGTTGGAGGCAGGTATCCTGTGTGGGCTTTGCCCATGTGTTTTGGCCCAGTGGCCCACGAACAATGGCTGATGGACATATCGGACTGGACAATTTATGTATATGAAGTTATAGATGTGTGATATATTTTATACTCAGTCTTACAATATAATTCTATATTTATAATCATTTCCTTTTACCTTTGCATTCTTCCGGGGGGTTTGGGGGGGGAACTGTGATGTGTTGCTATGCATTGATGTGTGTGTTGTAGTGGTTGAGGGTGAGGGTGGGTGTGTCGCATATGTGTGTCCCCGTAATTTTTTGCCTCCCCCTCCCCTGTGTCTTAGGTGCAGTACTTACCGTTGTCTTCTGCGCCGGCGCTCGTGCTCCTGGTAGAGGAGCAGGAAGACAATGGCGGGTAGGATGTGTAGTTCGGGTTCCATGCTGTCCAGATTCCTCGTGGGGTGTATGGAGGTGAGTGTTTTCCGTTTGAAATGTCTGTTTCCGCCGTGTTTTTATCGGCGGGGCTACCGACCCGGAAAAGGTGGCGGATTGGTGGGTTGTGATCGGTTGGGCGGTACATTGTCTCCCGCCTGTCTGTTGGCAGTGACCGCCGCGCTGTTTGTTTGTCCCGCCGTGGCGGGCGGTGTGTTAAAGTGGCGGTCTCTGTTGGCGGTTTCCGCCAGGGTCGGAATTGCATGTTTTTTTACCGCCAGCCTGTTGGCGGTTTGACCGCCGCTTTAACACCGACCGCCAGGGTTGGAATGACCCCCTAAGTGCTTTCGGTGTGGAAATTTGGGGCATTTTGCATCTTTTAAAAAGTGTCCTGCTATCAATGCCATCTGCAAAGTATGTGGGAAACGTGGACACTTTGCCAAATGTTGTAGGTCGCAAAAGGACTTTCCTTCAACTTCAGTCAAAATGGTACAGGACTGCATTTTGATGGTGGATGAACAAGGAAAGAAGAAGAATTATCCGAAAGACCTTGTAACAATGTGTGGAATTAAGTGTGAAGTTTTCTTTGATTCAGGAGCATGGTTAACCTTAATGTCTAATGAGATGTTTGATAAGTATTTGAGTCACAGTATAAAGTTGGAAGATCCTGATGTAATCCCGGAGGGCTATGGCGGTCAAACTATAGAGCTAAGGGGACACTTTGAATCTGAGATTATCTTTAAGTCAAACTCTATTGTTGCAAAGATCTATGTTCCAGTAAAAGGGGACAGCGTCTTAAGCTGGCCTCATCAAAGAGAACTCAAGGTCATCTTAGATCCTAATAACTCCACACCTGTGTTGCTCAAAAAAGACTTTGTGAAGAGTGTTAGTGGTGTGTGTGAAATATCTACTGACGTTAATGTGGAAAGAGTACCAAACTTTGTGCATGAATTCAGGGATGTGTTTAATGACACTTTAGGGTGTCTCACCAAATATGTACAACGCATCAAGCTCAAAGAAGGAGCAATACCTGTAGCTTGTAAGGTACGACCCATACCAATATCTGTGAGGGACGATGTGGAGAAAGAGTTGCACAATTTGTGTCAGAATGGGATTATTGAACCTGTTGAGGCTTCAGAATGGGTTTCTCCCATAGTTGTCGCACGTAAACCCTCTGGCGATATCAGACTGTGTCTCGACTTAAGGAATCTTAACAAGGCTGTTGTGAGTGATCTATTTCCACTCCCTAATATCACGGAAATGGTAACTCTCTTGCATGGTGCTAAATATTTTAGTACATTAGACTTAGCTTCAGCCTATCATCAAGTGATGCTTCATGTAGATTCAAGGGATCTCACTACGCTTATCACACCTTTTGGGACTTTTAGATTTGTAAGAATGCCGTTTGGGCTAGTATCAGCTGCATCGGTGTTTCAACGGTTAATGCATGATCTATTTAGTTCTGAGAAAGGTGTGAAATATTTTCAAGATGATATTCTGGTATTTGGACGGACTAGAGAAGAACATGAAGAGAGAGTTAGGAAAGTGTTAAGTATCTTAAAGGATCATGGGCTCACGTTAAAACTCAGTAAGTGTCATTTTGGTAAAGAGGAAATAGAAGATTTGGGACACAAAATTACTTCTACTGGTCTGTACCCGAAACAAGACTTAATAGAAAGCATTTTAAAACTGCATTTCCCAAAGAACAAAGAAGAATTACAGGCTTTCTTTGGTATGGTTGAGTTCCATGGAAAGTTTCTGCCAAATCTAGCTATGAAAACCGAAAATATGTGAAGACTACTCAAAAAGGGTGTTGAATGTGTATGGAGTGATATGTGCGAAGATGAGTTTAAGATTGTTAGGAATCAACTGTCTAAAGTGGGCTGTTTGAAATCGTTCCATCCCAATGAGTTGAGTGTAATCATGACAGATGCGAGCACAAGAGGCTTAGTGGGTGTTCTCTTGCAGAAAGGAGAAGGACATGATTGGAGACCAGTTGTGTACTGTTCGCAAACTTTGAAAGGCTCAGAGGTGAATTATTCTACGATTGAGAAAGAAGCAATAGGAGTTTCTTGGACTATTAACAAATTTAAGAACTTTGTGTGAGGAAGACTCTTCCATGTTTATACTGACCACAAACCTTTAATTGAAGTCTTCATGAAAAAGGGTCTCGACCAAATTTCTTCCAGAATAAGTAGGTGGGTGGTTAATCTTCAGGATTTCAATTTTAAAATGTTTTATGTTCCTGGAGCTTACAATAATACTGCTGACTGCTTGTCCAGACTTGCATCTGTCTCAGAAGAAAACTTGTGTGATAACCAAGAAAACAATTTCAGTGTGTGTAGAGTAACAGAAGGGGTAATTGACCATGATGAGTGGGTATGTGCAGTTGCGAATGATTCCATTTTGCAACGAGTATGTAATTTCCTCAAGGACAAATGGGACTTTGAAGATTTAAGAAGTTCTAATATTTTAAAAACATTCTGGAAGATAAGAGATGAGTTGTCAGTTTCTGAAGAATTATTGTTTCGCGAGGGGAGATTAGTAGTACCGAATGCATTAGTTGAGAAAATCATTCAACTTGGACATACTGGCCATCAAGGCATAAGTAAAACTAAAGCTAGGATTCGTATGAACTATTGGTGGCATGGAATGGATTTATGTATAGAGAGAGTGATTAGAGACTGCCCTGACTGTTGCAACAGCGATAAAATCTACAAAACGAGCGTGCCTTCAATGAGTATCAGAAGTTTGTCTAACAGGCCATGGGATGTTGTGGCTATGGATGTTGTTGGACCGATCTATGGTAAAGGAGGGAGTAATTATATTTTGGTATTAATTGATCAATTTTCCAGGTGGGTGGAGATTGGTATAGTCAATAGTGTGGAAACCAAAAGAATAATCAATCTTCTGGAAGAAGTTTTTGCTCGAGAGGGTTTTCCCAACGCCATCCTAACAGATAATGGTCCACAATTTGTGTCCAAGGAAATGGAATGTTATTTGAAGAGGTGGGGGATAAAGCACAAGTTGTGCTTGTTGTATCATCCTGAAGGGAATGGTATTGTTGAGAGGTTTAATAGGTGTGTGAAGGAGTGTATGCAGTTGGAAGTAGCTGCAGGGAGATGTTCCTTTTGAGTTATTCAGGGGAAGGAAACCCAATACTATGCTTGTTCCAGGTTGGGTCACCGGGGGTAAGGATAAAGCTGTCTCTTGGTCTCATGGGGAGCATGATAGGATGTGTGAAAAGAAATCAGTGAACAAGAGAAAGGAATACTTTGACAGAACAAAACATGCATGTGATGTGAAAGTGGATGTTGGCGATGAAGTTTTGGTTAAGAGACCTGTTTTGGGTAAGAGTGAGAGCAAATTTTGGGGTCCGTTTAGTGTAACGAAATTGTTCAAAAATGCTGTAAAGGTTAACGATGGCAGAATATGGAATCTCAATCGTATTGTGATCTCAAAGAAAAAAAATATTTGATTCTGCAATGTCGTTCTTTACTAAATCTTATTTTATAGTTTTTTTTTTATCACATTTTAAAGGGTAGTTTATTCCTATGTTCTATGTATATAGTTTATAATGTTTATTTTCTGTTTCTTTTTGTTTTCTTCTGGGGAAAGGTGTGTGGTATTTACATCTGCAGTTTATGCAGCCCATTCATCTCTATTCATGGAATACCTCTTGGTACATGGAATATTCTAATCAGGTATTCTAGATTAGAGGGTTAAGACTGGAGGGAGATGGAAGGAAGATGAAGTGAGGAGAGCTGCTGGCTGATCTCTGTGGATGAGATATTTATCTTGGATCTAATAAAAGACTTCAAGACACATCGTCTATCGATATTATTTCTACAATCGCCTCCATAATCTTGTGAAAGCAGGCATGAAACATGGCCAAGACATAAGCCCAACATGTTGCTGGAACATAGCATGGGCTGATCAATGCCATTGCAACTTCACCCATGGTGGTGGTGTAAAAAATCAACATAGCAGACCATTGCTGTTGGAATACCCAAAGACGGCACCAATGTACACATTAGAGACACACAGGGCACAGTTACCATTCTACTAAGCGGGTGATCAATAGGCAGAAGTTAGGCAGGTCTCAGATGCAGCAGCATCAAATGGACCTGGGAACAGCTGTGAAGCAAATAGGCACAACTGACAGTGATAATAGCAGCATGCTCTGTATATAGATGGAGGACAGATGAGATTGAGAGGTTGCTGCAAAAGATGGCCATGACCAGGAGTGGATGAAGTAGATATGGATGGAGAACAACTCCACCATTAGAGTTGAGGAGAACAGAAGAGGGATACATTGATGTAATCTTAATCAAATGTTGCTTCCTATCACCAGTTAGTTGATGTCCACAACCTTAGAACTGGCCTCCTTTGCAAGCTCATGAAAGTTAGTACAATAGATCTGAATCTCAGCTTCGGATTAGCCAACGATGTCAGATACCTGGCATACTGGGCACCTGATGCTGGGTTTAACCAATTTTGTGGTGGTATTGAGCTAGTGTTGATCTGCATATTGTTTGGGGGGGATTCCTATGTAGGGCAGAAAAGAAGACTTAGGACTACTGAAGTTCTCTTTCTTACTAGAATAACCTTTTCCATTGTGATCTCTTTTGTAGCTGCACTCTATCTAGAGTAAACCCTCACATAAAACGGGAATGAGATCATGTGACCAAGAATCTTTTCCCAATCTCCAAAATCCCATTAGCAATACTATAGCCAGGGCCACTGGAACTATGCAATTATATGACCATGAAGTTTTCCCTAACTCACCTGCTGCATAATTGGCAGTTGTTTACTAAAATCATGGTGACATATGTTCTGACACAGTGGAAAGCCCTAAGCAAAAGTTGCTTATTAATATATTTGATGTTAAGTGCCTACTAATGAGGTTAACCCTTTGCCCAGACAGTGTTAACGTGTAAAAATGACAAAATTATGAAGTAATACCATTACAAGATATGCTGCATTATGTTGCATTATTTGTATTTTCTTGCAACATAATTTAGCCAGCCCTGCAGCATTATACGGTCCTCCTCTGCCATATACTTCAGGGATATAAGAAATTGAGTTGCTGATTGAGGGGGGTAAAGCTCGACGCAGAAACACCAATCCATATCAGGGTGAAGTCACATGAAAACCCTAAATTAACATATGCTCAAACCCCTGATAACTTTGAACAGAACAGTCAGGCTTAACTTAGAGGCAATGTGTGAAGTATTTGTGCAACACATCAAACAGTAATACGGTCAAAAGACACCACAAAAGAATCCCACACCAGTTTCGAAAAAATAGAGTAATGAATAAAACAAAATCAAATCAACAAAAATCCAATCAGTAGAACCGAAGATGTGCAGGTTTGAATGTTTTAAGAAAATAGCACCAAAAAAGCTCAAAGTGGTAAATGTGGATATCTGGTTGTGCCGAACCTAGACAAAGTCACAGATTCAGGATGACCACAATGGAGCATGGGCCGGCCACAGGGACCCAGTTAGGCCCATTGAAAAAGAGTACCTTAAGTCTTTATTGTGGGGCACTGCAAGTCCCACATCAAGGAAGTGTTGCTCAGCCAAGGTGATGCATCAGTTATTAGGTGCTGAGGAGCTAGGATGCAAGGTACTGCAATATGTTGAGGATTCCATTGATGAGGGCTTATGATGTGAAGTCTGGTATCCAAGATGTGCCATGCAGTTGAGTCGATGTGTCAGTTCCGAGAAGTTGTAATGCTGCAATGCGAGAATCTGCAGCATCATTAAGGCTGCCGTTGAAGAGGGAGTTGCGATTTGAGGGCCTGCATCAGGAAAGCTTCACAGAGGCAGTTGTTTTTACGCAGGGTCAATGCAGAGTCATTGCATCAGGAGAACCCTGGCAGAAAAGGTGATGCATCAGTTTTGCTCACGGTTGCACCATGGAACGGCGGAGGTGCCTTGGTTCTGCTGAATCCACAGAGAGACTGACAGATCACCTTCAGGCCCACTTCCGAGGGTCCATGACTGGGGTAGCACCACTTGGCAGGGTAGGATTCACAGATGACAGAGTCCAGGTGCTGAATGCAAGGTTGTTGGAGCCTTCTGTCCCTGAGGATGTAGTCGGAAGGCTAGTCAACTGTCCCTTGGAGTCACCTTGGACTTCTGGATTCAACAGATGCAGGTCCAGTCCTTTTCACCCAGGCAACAGGGCAGCAGCCAGCAGGTCAGCACAGCAACACTTCTTCCTGCCAGAATATAAATGGGTCCAGAAGTGTACTGAAGAGATGATGACGGAGGTCCAATATTTCTTCCTTGTGTCCTTCCTCTGGAAGGTGGGAGAAACCTCTAGAAATTATCTTTGACATTCAAAGGATTCCTGTCCTCCCTGCCTTGGTTCCAGACAACTACATAGGGTATGCAGACTTTTGAATGGATGCAGGGCACAGCTTTTTCAAGTGTAAGTATGGCTGTGCCCAGCTCCACCCTTCCACCCTGCCAGTGATGGCTATTCCAGGTACACCTGTGTGTGGCTCTATTGGAGGAATATATAAATCCCAGCGGATAGCTACACCCACTCATGTGATCCAGAGACAGGCTACATGCACTAAATGGCTTAGGCAGAACAATGCCAAATTTTCTAAAAAGTACTTTGAAAGTCTAAAACTACCTTTTTATCACATATAAGTCACTCCTGTGGTCTGCCTTTGGTGTCCCAAGGGTAGGATGCCCTGCTAAAAAAACAGGGACATTATAAAAGATTTTTTATATGCGCTGATGGGGGAAAAACTGCCAATGTCATTTTTCCCCATTGTATGGCTGCTAGCACCATAGGCTAACATGGGAAGGGTTTGGTAAAGATAATAAAAACTAGCTAGCAATCCTATTCAAAGGATCAAAATAGTGGTTATAATAAATCCAGCAACTTGCCAAGTTTAGATTTGTTATAACTATTGCAGGAAGGTAATTTTAGAACTTGTTTTCCTGAAGTTACCTAAAACAGCCCTGTAGTAGTCCCTTCTGATTGGCCAGCCTTTGAAAGACAGGGCCAATTAAAAACATTAGGGATACCATGGAGCTTGATCTGGCTAGGCTACCCACATTCACTGCAGGAGACCTTAGGGGGTTGTGTAGGGCTAAGGAATTACCAACTTTCACCAATATAAGGAAGTCAGAGCTGATAAATTCCCTTACAGCCTGGGCAGAGGCCCAGCTAGCAGAGACACTCTCTGACAGAGAAGACGCTCCAGAGGAAGCAAAGGGGGAAGAGGACCCCTTCAGTGTCAGTGAGGGTGAGGCAGAACATCTTTCCACTTCTATAGTAACTGGGGCCCGGCCTAGAGCTAGTTGGGGAAGAAGATCCACCACAGGAGATGAAAAACTGTCTCTCAGGGAGAGAGAATTTGAGGCCCAGTTAGCTTCCATAGCTCTGGAGACAGAAAGTTAGCCCTGGCCAAGAAGAGATGGGCACATGAGGAAAGAAGAGATGGAGGCAGGCAAGAAGAGGTTGAGATGTCTAGGGGTAGTGGCTTTAATAGAAAGCTGCCCAGGTAGATTGTCCCTAGATATAAGGAGGGTGATGGTATAGATAAGTGGCTTGCAGCATTTGAGAGGGCCCTTAGGATGAGGAGGGTGAGCTCTCCGTACTGGGGTTCACTCCACTGTGAGCTGATTTCAGTAGCTGGGATAGACATGCTCTTAACCCTACAGGGGAAGGAAGCTGGGTCCTATTCTCACAAGAAGCAATGCCTTGTCAGGAGGCTTGGTCTCACCACTGAGCAGTATAAAATCAAGTTTAGGGACACCCAGAAAGCCTGTATCCAATCTTGGGTTGACTTTGTTGCCATCTCAGTGAAGGCACTAGAAGATTGGATTAAGGGTAACCAGATAAGTACCTATGAGGGGCAATTTGTTCATAAAGGAGCACATAATGAGCAATTTCCCTCAGAGAAGCTACACCAGTATCTAGTTGACTCTAAACTGTCAAGTCCCAGGGAACCGTGTGAGACAGCAGATAATTAGGTTTGCACCAGGGTGACCAAGAAAAACCAGGGAGGGGCTCAAAGGAAAAAAGGAGGACAGGTCCTCTCCCAGGGAAAAGCCCTGGGTAACTAGGATAAAAAAACAAAAGAGTCCTCTAAAGTTCCCGAAACACTTGCACAAGAAGGGGGTGACCCTGAGCCATTCCATTTTTAAGGAGAAGGCGTATCAGGAGAAGTTCCTTGACCCTACAAAGGCAGGGAAGTGTTTTGACAATATGCAGCCAGGACACAAGAGGGGAGATGCTCTCTGTTCCAAGAAGCACCCCACTCATGGGCAGTCTAAGGGGATAGCTAGAGTAGGGATGGGGTAGAAGTTGGCTCAGAGTTGGGGAAGGGGTATGCAGAGGTTAAACAGAGGTAACCTTAGTTTCGGCAGGTGGAGTAGAAGTTGCAGTCCTGTCAATCTTACCTCCAAACATGGAGAAGTACATGCAGTGGCTTAAGATCAATGGTGCTGAGGTTGAAGCTCTGAGAGATATAGGAGCCAGTGTTATCATGTGGTGGACATACTGGGACATACTGGTTTCTCTAGAGCAGATCCTACCTGGTGCTTTCCACAGTGTTACCAATACAGACAGCAGAGCCTAGCTCCATTCCATTGCAATGGTGAGCTTGTAATCAGGAGGTGTGACTGGTCCTAAGAAGATAGTTGTGTCTCCTGCCATCCCAGTAAAGTATATACTGTGAAACTGGGAAACCATCTTGAATCTTCTGAATTGTCAGGAGTGGAAAGGAAGGTCAATGCACAGATGGTGGACCTCCCTGAGTGGATATATGCTGCGACTAGGTCACAAACTGCACATCAGTGGAGTGCAGGACACTTGGACTCTAGAGCAAATGGCAAAGCCTCTAATAACAAGAGAAGGGTGCAGGGTCTGGTGAGCCACCCCAAGATGCTCCAGTGGTCCAGGAGGAATCCATTACTGGAAGGGAGGATCTGGGCTCTCACATAGGCACTCTAACCTACCTGAGATCTTTCAGACTTGGCAGAATTGCAAGGAGCAGGTGGAAACACCAGTGAAGAGTTATTTCAGGGACAAACACAGTGTCCCACTCTTGAGGGTCTGAGACAGACTCCCTCAAGGCAAGAGCAGGGTGATGTCAGTGGATTCCACAGAGTCTACTGGGTGGGTGAAGATTTCCATACTGAGGCCAGGGACCCCAGAGTAGGGGGAACCAGTGGTGGTCCACCAGAAGTATAGAGAGTTTATCCTCACACTGAGCAATGACATATCCTTGGAAGGACATTTGGGTAAGACCAAGACCTGAAACAGGCTGGGCAACCATTTCTATTGACCCAGCATGTCTGTCAAAGTAAAGGAGTGCTATAGCTTCTGTGGAACCTCTCAAGCCAGTGGAAAGACAGGGGGGCAAGCCAAAGGCTCCCTTGATATCACTGCCAGTGGTTGGGATTTGGTGTTTGTATTTATTTTGTGTATGTGTTGTGCCGTTATGGAACATGGTGCTGAAATTCTTGGTTCCCTAGGCCTACCAACTGCCTCAAGCAATAGATATATTGTGGTGGTAGTGGACCATGCCAGCAGATATCCAGAGGCAATACCTCTCAGAATGGTCACTGCTCCTACAGTGGCAAAAACCCTACTCAGGGGGTCATTCCGACCCTGGCGGTCATGGACCGCCATGGCGGAGGGCGGCGGAAGCACCGCCAACAGGCTGGCGGTGCTTCCTGGGCTATTCTGACCGCGGCGGTAAAGCCGCGGTCAGAAAAGGGGAACCGGCGGTTTCCCTCCGGTTTTCCCCTGGCCCAGGGAATCCTCCATGGAGGCGCTGCTTGCAGCACCGCCATGGGGATTCCGACCCCCTTCCCGCCAGCCTGTTTCTGGCGTGTCCACCGCCAGAACCAGGATGGCGGGAACGGGTGTCGTGGGGCCCCTGGGGGCCCCTGCACTGCCCATGCCACTAACAGGGCCCCACAAAGATTTTCACTGTCTGCTTTCAGGAGCCGGCTTCCTCGTTGCAGGGGCTTTTCCGGCCCAGCGGGAAAGTTGGAATGACCGCTGCGGTCTTTTGACTGCGGTGCGGTCATTCGGCGGTAACCGCATGGCAGGCGGCGACCGCCGCCCGCCGCGGTCAGAATGACCGCCTCAGTGTCTTTACCAGCATGGGTTTTCCAAAGGAAGTGGTCTCAGACAGGGGGGCTAAGTTTATGTCTGTCTATCTGAAAGTGATGTGGGATAAATGTGATGTTACCTTCAAGAGTTCACCACCCAATATCATCCCTAGATAAATAGACTGGTAGAAATTGTCAATAAGACACTGAAGGACATTATCATGGGTTTGTCTGACAAGCTCAGGAGGAGATGGGATGTTTTTCTCATATGCTTGCTATTTACTTCATGGAGATGCCACAGAAAGAGGTGGTTTTAGTCAATTTGATTACTGATTGGGCACCCTGTAAGAGGGCCATTGTGTTTGGTGAGAGAGTCTTGGGAGAAACTTAAAAAAAAAAACAAGCAGAATGTGCTCGTCCATGTGCTGGGCCTGCGGTCTTGCAAGTCAGAATAGACAAGCAGAGCACTCAGCAACCTGGAGGCCACCCAAGGGCTCGGGAAGCTTTGTATAACCAAAAGGCTACTAGCCTGAGTACCATCCAGTACAGTTGGTATAGGTGTTGGAGTTGTGGCTCCCAGAGCCCTCCAGGACAAATTAGGAGGGCAATATCCAATTTTAGAGAAAAAGGTTGAGGTTATCTACTTGGTGGACCTTGGCACCCCTAGGTTTCCCCACAGAGTCCTGCATGTCAATAGACTGAAATCCCACCAAGACAGGGCAGACATGGCCATTCTGATGGTCACAGATGAAGGGAGTCAGGAGGAGAGTGAGTCCGTGCCAGACCTCCTCTTCACTAATGTCCAATATGGGTCAGTGGAGGGAGTTGTACTCTCTCCCAAGCTGACAGACCAGCAGCAAAAAGAGTGCAGGCAAGTGTAGAAGTGGTTTGTTGGGCTGTTCTCCTTGACCCCTGGGTCACCACTTGGTGTGTCCATGATGTCGACACTGATAACAGCCTACCTGTCAAAGATAGATTGTACAGGGTGTCTAACCAGGTCAGAGCCAGCAATAAGTGAGTTAGCCAAGATGCTTGAGTTAGGGGTATTTGAGCCCTCTGACAGTCCGCGGGCAAGTTCAGTGGTCCAGATTCCCAAGCCTAGTCCCCAAGGAGGGAAGAAGGAATTAAAATTGTGTGTGGACTACAGAGATTTGAATGCAGTCACCAAAACTGATGCTCACCCCATATCTAGAGCTGATGAGCTCATTGACAGGTTGGTGGTGAAAAATACCTGAGTACATTTGATCTGACCTCAGGTTACTGGCAAATTGCCCTATGTCTAAGAGTAAAGGATAGGTCAGCATTTTCCACTCCAGATGGCAACTTTCAATTGAAAGTGGTGCCCTTTGGTTTGAGGAATGCCCCTGCCACCTTCCAAAGGTCGGTGAGCAGAGTCCTGTCCAGTTTGAAAACATTCAGTGCAGCTAATCTGAGTCATACTGATGTATGCAGTTCCATCTGGGAGCTGCACCTGGTCCACCTGAAGGAAGTGCCTTAGGCCCTGCAAAACCCAGGACAGACTATCAAGGCAAGCAAGTGGCAAATAGGGCAGAGCTCAGTGGTGTACTTGGGCCACCTTGTTGGAGGAGGTCATGTACAATCTCTCCAGTGCAAGATCCAGACCATCCTGGATTGGGAGGATCCTAAAACCCAGAGACAGGTCATGGCCTTTCCTGGTCTGACTGGTACTACAGGAGGTTTGTTAAGAACTATGGGACCATTGTGGCTTTCCTGATAGAACTCACCTCTAAGAAGCAGCCCGAAAAGTTAATTTGGACCACAAAGTCTCAGAAACCTAAGGCACTCTGAAATAGACTTTGGGGCATATTTATACTCTGTTTGCGCCGGAATTGCGTAGTTTTTTTTACGCAAATCCGACGCAAAGCTAACTCCATATTTATACTTTGGCGTTAGACCCGTCTAGCGCCAAAGATCTTGGAGTTTGCATCATTTTTTAGCGTGGACACCTACCTTGCGTTAATGATATGCAAGGTAGGCGTTCCCGTCTAAAAAATGACTCCAAGGCATGTGCGCCTTATTTAAACTCCCGTGCAAAAATGACGCACGGGAGTGGGCGGGTCAAAAAAAATGACATCCAGCCGGAGCCCAGAGGTGCCCTCCCATGCCCCCAGGGACACCCCCTGCCACCCTTGCCCACCCCAGGAGGACGCCCAAGGATAGAGGGACCCATCCCAGGGAACTTAAGGTAAGTTCGGGTAAGTATATATATATTTTTTTTTTGTTGCATAGGGGGGCCTGATTTGTGCCCCCCTACATGCCACTATGCCCAATGACCATGCCCAGGGGACATAAGTCCCCTGGGTATGGCCATTGGGCAAGGGGGCATGACTCCTGTCTGTGCTAAGACAGGAGTCATTTCAATGGGAGTTGGGAGTCAAAAAAAATGGCGCAAATCGGGTTGAGGCCAAAATTTTGCCTCAGACCTGACTTGCCCCATTTATTGACGCCCAAGCTCCATTTTCCCCTACGCCGGCGCAGCCTGGTGTGGGTCATTTTTTTTTACGCACACCAGTCAGCTGCGCCGGCTAACGTCATTCCATAAATAAGGCGCCCGCATGGCGCTTTGGAATGGCGTTAGCCGGCGTTAAACTTTTTGACGCACAACTGCGTTGCCGCAGTTGTGCGTCAAAAAGTATAAATATGGCCCTTTGTGTTCAGAACCAGTCCTGCTAGCTCCTGACTACGATAAGGAGTTTATTGTTTAGAAAGATGCTTCAGAGCTAGGAATCGGGGCAATGTTGCCACAAGTGACTGAAGAGGGCCAAGATCATCCAGTTGCATTCATTAGCAGGCCACTACTCCCCAGAGAGCAAAGATGGACTGACATTGAGAGGGAAGCCTAAGCTGTTGTCTAGTCCCTGAATATGTTGAGGCCATACCTGTTTGGTACTAACTTCCATGTTCTAACTGATCACCAACCTCTGAGGTAGCTCATGCAGATGAGGGATGGATCCAAAACTGTTGAGGCAGTCCATTTCCCTACAGGGAATGGACTTCACAGTGGAACACAGACCTGGTTGTGCCCATGCCAAAGCAGATGGACTTTCCAGGTTTTTCCACTCAGCTGATGAGGACAACCAGGGTGTAGGTTAGTTATCAATCATGTTTCATCTGGGGAAGGAGGTGTGTAAGATAGCCATCCTTTTTTACTCTGATCACCACATTGTTTTGACTGATACTGGTCATTACTGACTCTGAATGTACCCTGGGCCCTGCTAACCAGGCTCAAGGCCAGTGCTCTGCTTAAAAGGCATATGGTAATTGATGTGCTTACAATTGGTTCAGAATGCCTACCTGTAATTCCCTAGTATACAGTAGGGCATATAGGTTTAGGGACCACAGTGGCTTTAATACACTTAAGGATGCACTACTGTGGTGTCTGCTGTAACTCTAAAGCCAGCCCTACCTTGCAGACTGGTTTTAAAATAAAACTATGTCCAAATTCGACTTTGAGATTAAACATACTTCTAAAAACGAAAGACGATCTTTTTATTACATATAGGTAACCCCTTAGGTGTCCCAAGGATAGGGTGCCTAGATATAGAAAAGCAGGAATGTCAACAAATATGTTTTATATGCCCTGGGGAGGGAAAAACTGTCAATTTTGTTTTCCCCCATTGTAGTGCTGCTAGCTGCATAGGCTTAATATGGTAAGGTTTATTAAACTTAAATATGTGTAACTTTTGACAGGAATGAGCTAGATCTCCAATTTAAAGTATCAACATAGTAGTTACAATAAATCCAACAACTTGTCAAAGTTGGATTTATTATAACTATTGCGGGAAAGTCGTTTTAGAACTTGCTTTCCTGAAATTACCAAAAACAGCCCTATGAGAAGCCTCTTCCGATTGGCCAGCCTTTAACAGCCTGAGCCAAGCTGCTCCCTGATTAGGTGTGAATAGGCCTGGGGCTGAAACAATAGAGACATCTGATGAGAGGAGATCTGCTGCCTGCAGATGCCAGAACAGGAAGGGGGCTGGGTAGCAAAACTGGTCTTCAAAGGGAGAAACACAGATAGTACTAGAAGCTGGTCCACTCCCACTTCCTGGACCCCCTCCCAGAAGGGAGCCTATCTAATTAGATTAAGAGAGGGGCTGGAAGGGGACTGTAGAGAAAAGTTAGCCACACCTGTGGGTTGAGTTAGCCATACCTGAACTTCAAGAAGTGATTTTCTTTATTTTGTTTTTTTGGAGATGTGCATTCTAGAATACAAATATGCCACAATTCCCAGGAAGTGGTCATAACAGAGTGTGCAACTTGAACCCCATTGGTTGGAGGTGACCCCCTCGTGCCAGCCCAGATTCTGAAATAAATATGTGAGAGCAGCACTGAACCTCAGATCCCTAAAGCTGTGGACTGCACAAAGAGAGTACTGATCTCAGAAGGACTGCACCTGCTGCCTTTTATGGCTTCACAAAAGAGGACTTTTCCTATCTTAAAAGATCAAGAAGTGGACTCCCTGACCAGCAACAGGAAGAAAAGTGCTGGAAGAAGTCTCCTGCATCAACTACCACAGGACAAGCCCAGCTGACCAGCTTCACTTGAATGTTACTTGGATTGACCAGGTGGATTGTGTGAATTGTAATCCCCAAACCCCAAGAGGCAAATCAGAGGTTCTGGACCCTTTTATAACCTCAGTGGACTTTCTGAAGAAGTTCTGAATGTTTGGAACTTTTGGACTACTTTTTGGAAAAAGCTCAGTAACAAGCCCGGCTCTTCGTCGAGAGTTAAGCCACCAACCTCGCAGTGCAAGTTGGTCTGACCTCACTGCTTTTCCCACTCAAGGCACAGGAGCTCCATGCCATCGACGATGAAGACAAAACCTCTGGGAGTTCACCGAGGCATACCGCTGCATCAAGTCACCAACGCAAATCAAATCAAATCATTAACATTTATAAAGCGCGCTACTCCCCCGTGCGGGTCTCAAGGTGCTAGGGGAAAGGGGGGGTTACTGCTGCTCGAATAGCCAGGTTTTTAGGAGTCTCCGGAAAGCGGAGTGGTCTTGGGTGGTCCTGAGGCTGGTGGGGAGGGAGTTCCAGGTCTTGGCTGCCAGGAAGGAGAAAGATCTCCCATCCGCCGTGGAGCGGCGGATGCTAGGGACGGCAGCGAGTGCGAGACCAGAGGAACGGAGGAGGCGGGTGGGGACGTAGAAGCTGAGGCGTCGGTTGAGGTATTCCGGTCCCTTGTTGTGGAGGGCTTTGTGTGCGTGGGTGAGAAGTCGAAAGGTGATCCTTTTGCTGACTGGGAGACAATGCAGGTGTCTCAGGTGGGCGGAGATGTGGCTGTTGCGGGGTACGTCGAGGATGAGGCGTGCCGATGCGTTTTGAATGCGTTGCAGGCGATTTTGGAGTTTGGCTGTGGTCCCGGCGTAGAGGGTGTTGCCGTAGTCCAGGCGGCTCGTGACGAGGGCGTGGGTCACGGTTTTTCTAGTGTCGGCGGGGATCCAGCGGAAGATCTTGCGGAGCATGCGGAGGGTGAGGAAGCAGGCAGAGGACACGGCGTTGACTTGCTTGGTCATGGTGAGAAGAGGGTCCAAGATGAAGCCAAGGTTGCGGGCGTGGTTTGTGGGGGTCTGTGCGGTGCCGAGGGCCGTGGGCCACCAGGAGTCGTCCCAGGCGGACGGGGTGTTGCCGAGTATGAGGACTTCCGTTTTTTCAGAGTTCAGCTTTAGGCGGCTGAGCCTCATCCAATCTGCGACGTCCTTCATACCCTCTTGTAGGTTGGTCTTGCCGCTGGCGGGGTCCTTGGTGAGGGAGAGTATAAGTTGGGTGTCGTCGGCGTAGGAGGTGATGATGATGTCGTGCTAGCGAACGATGTTGGCGAGGGGGCACATGTAGACATTGAAGAGTGTCGGGCTGAACGATGAGCCTTGAGGTACGCCGCAGATGATCTTGGTGGGTTCTGAGTGAAACGGAGGGAGGTAAACTCTTTGGGAACGGTTTGGGAGGAAGGAGGCGATCCAGTCCAGGGCCTGGCCTTGGATCCCGGTGGAGCGGAGGCGGGTGATTAGGGTGCGGTGACAGCCGGTGTTGAAGGACCAAAACGCAGAACCAAAATCTGGATCCGGGGACCTGATTGCTCAGCATTAAGAGAAAATGCTCCGAAAAGTGACCAAGTGCAAAGATAAAAACTTGACTGACCCCAGCCACTCATTGCATCTGACCCACGCTCCATCACGGTCAGCCTAAAACTTTGATTTGGTCCTGGTCCTGTATTTACCAGTTAGCAGAGGTTGGCACTTTTCAAAGTCAAAATAAGCTTTATTTCAGCACCATGTTCCATAACGGCACAACACATACACAAAATAAATACAAACACCAAATCAACAACTTGAAAATACACATCTAAAACATTAAAACCATCCCTACTGTGATGTTCTCTACAGCATCAAGGTCCTAAAACTTAAGACCTATACACCAAAAAGCACAGATGCCATACATCATAAGTTACTATATCAGCATAAAAACACAATAAAATAGAATAAAAGGTATGGATTTGTACAGGAGAATTCATTACAGAAAGATAAAAATACAGTACTAGGCGATAAAGCAGCAAGCACAATACATATTAAATAAAAAAGTCAACTGCAAAATTGTGCAAACTTGGCAATCAAAACATGCCAACCAGTGCATAACTCAGCCAAGGTTTGGCAAATTAATGATATCCTTTCGCATAGAAAAAATATTTGTCAATGTGGGCTGGGGGCCAACCACAGGATAGCCCATTGCTAAATTGTGTAAAGCTAATGATGAATTCATTCCAGCCAGAAGGAGTAACTCAGCCAAGATGTAGCAGCTTGACGCCATCCAATTACAGGGAAAATGAGAATACCGATGAAGGGGCCAACAGATCTTGAGGCGAAATGAAAACTACATTTAGAAGAAAACAACATATCCCTAGTGGCCCTTCTTTCATCAATGAGACAACACTATCTCTCATTCCTTTCCCATTGCTTAATTGCCTTTGCCCTAATGGTCCATAAAAGCATAAAGAGGACTAGAATCCAATTGCAAAATTATCAAGGTGTGCATACTATCACGTGCCCCTAAGACCCTGGCAACTGGCTTAATCCATTTCAAGTGAGGACTTACATTTGCACAACAAGCTAAAATGACATGACCAACAGATTCTTTGGCAGACTTTCAACCCAGACATAAAGACTATTCAGCAGAGTTTGACACCTAACTGTCCATAAACGACCTCAGTGAGAGGGAGACAAATGTAAACTGGATATTCAATTTCCTGTCTTGGTATCGAGATAAAATCTAGATAGGGCTTCAAAGCACTAACAGACTTAAAATCCAAGAACAAACTTGCCAGTGCCCTTCTATCGCAATAGGTTATATCATTTTGGATGACTGAAGATCAATAGTACTTCTTTAGTTGGGCCTTTGATGGAATAGATTCCAGCTGATTAAAGTCCCATGTAACCTGAAGGCCCAGTGCTGTAAGCAGCTTCTTAATATTAGAGAAACATGATACCTTGTGCAAAGAATCACTTCTGGCTACTTCTCTGAGATCTTCAACATACAAGCGTAGCTTGCATGTGGTCAACAGCCTTCTCTAGAAGAGCAGGTGCCAGAGCCTGACTTTACCTCAGATAGATTTCCAGCCCATGTCAAATTGTAGGGGTAAAAGTGGGGTGCTAACTGGCAGTTGGACAAGATTTCTCATAAACTTATGCTCCAACCTTGTTAATTCATTAATCCATGAGAATCCTCAAAGCTCAGCCCCATAGAGTACCAACCCCATGACCTTTACATAATAAATCTGCTTAGCAACTACTACAGGTTCAGATACAGAAGGTCTATGCTCATGCAACAGAGTCCCTACTATTTGCCTAGGTTTGGTTCCCATTTTATCTATGTGGGGTTGCCATGCCATATTATTTGACAGCTTAGGTAATCAAATGTACTAACTCTCTCCAAGACATCTCCACCCAATATGACCTATGTGGGTTGATAGCCATACATTTTTTCTTGCTAGTATTAATAGCAAGTCCCTGTAACATACAGAATCCTTCAAATTTATTCAAGAGAATTTGAAGACCAGCAAGTATCTTGGCTACCAATAGAGTGCTGTCTGCAAATAGGAGGGTTGATGTCTTGTGCTTACCAGTTGACGGAGCATCTGCCAAAGGGATAGACAGGACATTACCTATTATGTTTAAAAACAATTAAAATAAAGTGTGGACAAGCATACGTCCCTGTCTAATACCTTTGTCGATATTAATAGGATCAGTTATTTGACCTTGTTTCCCACACCGAACAGCAGCCTGTTTGTCCTCATGCAGGTGTATAATTACAGAAACAATGTCACTGGGCATACCCATGTCTGATAAAACAGACCATATCAAATGCGAACTTTAAATCAATGAATGCCACATCTAAACTGCCCCTACTTATCAACACAGTTTTCCAATATGGAAGCATGAGCCTAAACACCTGATCTATAGTACTCGTCTTGGCCCTAAATCCTGCCTGAGAGGGTGTCAAGAGATTCTGGTCTTCAATCCACTCTTAAACCTTAGCCAGAAAATTTGCGACTAACAACCTTCTGCACCACAACAATGAGGTTTATAGGCCTTTAATTACTGGAGGAACCCCTTGCCCCATTTTTATAAATTGGCACTACTTCTGCCTGTTTTCATAAGGAAGGAATGAGCGCACCTATGGCGACATGATTAGCCAGCACCATAATATATTTTGCCCAATTCTCCCTGTCCTGCTTAAATAAATCTCCCGGAATACCATCTGCACCCTGTGCTTTACGGTCCATGATGTTGTCAATTGAGGTGTTGAGCTCATCCAGGGTAAACATATTCCTGTGGCCAGATAGAGAAATTATTAATTTGGGGACATGAGGCTCTATCTGGGAGTCGTCTGAATAGAGAGATCTAAAGTGGTCTACCCACATCGCCGAGGGGATCGCAGTGTCCGACTGAGGCAAAGCCTCACTACCCCCTCTACTAACTAAACCCCAGAATTAAGATCAATCATTCATTTCAAAAGCAACTTTTAAATCCTGCTACCTGTTTTCCTTCCACAATCTTCTTGCATGTAAGTGGGCTTGCTCATAGCCTGCCCCCAATCTACTTATACTACCCCTTCCTTAAATTTAATCGCCTTGATCAATTCAGTCTTGGTCTTGGTCTTCCCACACTTCTTTTCATGTTAGCTAGAATGATTGCATGTTAGTTTCTTCTGATTCACCACCAAGGCCTTGAAATGTTGTCTAATGTGCTCAAAAAGGGTTGAGTGGATGTTAGCAACCTCAGCTCAACATTACTAGGCATCAGCACAGCTATCTCATGTGTGGCGATATTTCTCTCATTGAATCTGTTTTAAGGGCCACCCGCTGCCATTTGAGGCAGCACCTATTATTTGTGGGAATGAGCTCTTGAGTACAACTAGGGGGTCATTGGTCGCTTACATGCAGCCCAAATATTGGCTTCATATTCAGGCATAGTGAGTTATCGTCACTCTCAGAGGTCTCCCTCACTTTCATATCAATTACATTACCCACAACCTAAGGTAATCAATTCGGCTGGTGCCCTTGTGCCCCTGGAATGTGTGGGACCCAGCACTACTGCTGTTAGTTCTGCCATTCGTGGTTCCTAACCCAAATTCTAATGTAAGCACCTTCAGTTACAGTGCCAACCTTACCCATTTTTTACTAGGACTAGATTAAGCTCAAGGATGGACCATAGTTTATCTTCCATTACCTTAAGATTGACATCATCCATATGTAAGGGCTCAAAAGTAGTGTTGAATCCACTGCCAATGATTAAATGATGCAGAGGTGGAGTCTTATCTAACCTGGCCTCAAAGGACTGCAATGTGGAGGACTGGGAGCCACCTCTAACCCCCCTTACATAGAGGTTATAAATGTCCATCCGAATATTTGCTTCACTTTGACTTGGATGCCTAGAACATCTTGGTTGGCTACCGAAAGCAATTTAATAGTGCAGCTAAGCAGACTTTTAGCCCAAATCAACAATTCACCTGATGGCCTCCCTTTGTGGCTAGAAATGGCAGGACTAAAGAAGGTCAAATAACCGATCTGATGCTTAGGATCAGTAGACCAAGTCTCCTGAAATAAATAGAAGTCAAAGCCGCTAATTAACTCATTTCACTCTGCTAGCAACAGCTTTGAACACAATACAGCTACATTACATGAAATTAACAAAATTTCAACAGGCAGGTGTAGTGTTGCGCCGAAACCTGCGACCGCACCACAGAGTGCTAGGACCTCAGGGACCATAAGATGTCCAGCAAGGGTCAAGTGTCGGAAGAGGAAAGAGAGGGGACTTTAGAAAAAGGAAAAGGATTGGCAACGGATGCATGCGTGCAAGCGGGAATAAAGATAGAGAAACCTACCTTTGTGTGTCCCGGTCTTTCTTGCATGACATTTCAACTGGTGATGAAGGTAAACTTTTGAGGAATACGTGATGCTGGGAGCCCACCACGGGTGCATCTGCATGCAGCGCGGCCAACAGCATGTCGCAAGCACTGCCATAGTGCGAAATGGGGAGCCTACCCTGATTGTGCTGAAGATGTTCCAAGAAAAGGCACTGGGAGCCCACCCCACTACCTCCACTCTTCGTTGTACAGCCCCCAGCAGCAGCGCACAGCAGGGGGTAAGAAGCCCAACTATATAGCGTCGGCATGATCCAATGTAAATCTTATGGTAAATCCTGTGAGATTACGGCATTCCCGTTGGCCATCTTGAGGTCAGGCAACTTAGCCAATGAGCTGCAAGAACTAGAGGGCGGCCATATTGAGGTCAGGCACCCATACAAAACCCACAGGAGACCCACTGTAAAGCCATACATGCTCACAGAAGGGTGCGGAAGGGGCATAGAAATGTGCAGGCGCACCGCAACGCTGGCAAAGAACCACTACGACCATAGCGCTGCCCGCAAGTCTCAAGGCACCCATGCAACATCACGCTTGACCTCCCTCGTGCCACGACTGGCTGACGCTACCGTTGATTAACACTACATGTCCATGTCAGCAGACTCAACACGACGCACAGGCCACAACACGAATGGGGCTGCATCGGTGGTGCTCAATATGTGCAGACCAGCCATGCTGGGAGTTTCATTCCTGCGCCTGCTGGAACCGCACGCCCTTGCATCAGGAGAAGGCATGGGCCTCCACTGGCAGGACTGGCTGGAAGACTTCGAACACTTCATGAAAGGGTCACAAGTTACTGACGCTGTGCAACAGTTCATTGCATCACGCAACCTCATTGGAAAAGAGATTGGGCAGATCATCAAGGAACTGCTGACAAGACACGCCATCATCATATCAAGGGGTCTGCAAGGCGCTTAACAGGAAATTTCGTCACAAAAAAGACATCAACTATGAATGGTACAGTTTCAACCTAGCATCTCAGGAGAAGGATGAATCCATGAGGGAGTTCATCTGGTGACTAAAACGCCTAGCCCGATACTGCGCTTTGGACGCGTTCATAACGAAAGACGCTCTGGGACTGCGGATCATTGAAGGATGCCAATCCAAGTCCCTCTGCAGATGTCTTTTAAAGAGACGATACTCGGATGAAATAGAGGAAATGACGAGAGTCAATGATCAAGCAGAGGAACACACAAAGAAAATGGCAGCAGGAAAGCTAGAGAAACCTGAACAGGCATTCAGGCTTCAAAATCGTCAGAAGGAACGCCTGTCCCTGGAATGCCAGAGAATGCCGAAATCCACAAAATATCTCCGACAAACACGACGTTGCCACAGCCCCGATAAATGGGGCCAAAGAGAGTCTCAGCTAAAATGCCATCCCTGCGGCCAAGACTTCCTGCACACTGATCAGTGCCCAGCGTTGGGTCAACAATGCCACCGCTGTGGCAAAGAAAACCACTTCAAAAAGATGTCAGCATGAGAAGGATGTGCGTGACTGATGAGACCGTTCCACCAGCTCATCCAGGGCAAGCTGTCACTCACATCACACATACGAATTGAGACGCTCTGATGCCTGTGTGTCACGATCTCTCATACCAATCTCACAAGACAGTGAAGAGTCCATTTGCATGGTCTCCAACCAAGACAGAATAAAGAAATACCTGAGGCTGCATCTCCGAATCGGAACACACTCTACTACATTTGTGCTAGACATTGGTGCATCCCTCAACTACATCAATGTCAGAGTGTCCAATATGATGAACCCGAAGCCCAAACTACACAAAGAGGCTGTGCAAGTCTACACATGGATTTCCAAAGACCCTCTGCCAAGTTGAGGGCAATTTCAAATGTCTCTCACTTACTAAGATAGGACCATACAAGCCCAGATTCATGTGATTGAAGGGCCAGTTTGCCCATGGTTGAATGAATGAGGGTGGTGGAGATATTATATCGAGTGGAGGATGAATCAGACATTGTACGCAGGTTTCCAAAGCTATTCACAGGACTAGGGAAGTTGGCTCACTTCCAAGTTCACCTGCACATAAATGAACAAATAACACCAGTGGTTCAGCATCATAGGAAGGTACCCTTTCGCCTTCAATAAACAGTTGATACGAACTAAGAGACCTCCTCAGGGCCGACATCATAGAAAGAACTGTGGGACCCACCCTGTGGGTGTCCCCGGTGGTGGTGGTGCCCAAATGAGGATCTAGCTGCAAAGTGTGCCTATGTGTGGACATGAGAGCTCCAAACACAGCCATTGGATGGGAAAGACATCCGGGACACTACATCACAAGCACAAGCAGCAGGTCTCAGCCTCCTTCCCTCCTCTATGTCCAGCCTGCAGCAGAGGAGGATGAGCCCCTGAGGGTCTGTGCTGTTATCTTCATCTTTAGACCATCACAGACCCCACCCTCAAACCCCAAATGTGCACCTGCTTCACCTCAGCCCCAGGAGGAGAAGAAAGCCTGGAAATGTCTGCACAGATTCCTGCTCAGGCCTGGGAGAGGTTATATACAGACACTGTATGGCTCCAGCATGTGAAATGAAAAGATGAGGTACTTCAAGACATAAAGAGGGACCTCACCTTAATGACTTACCTCAGGCACCATTCACAGAGCTAATTCTTTTGGAACCTTTGGAACCTGACTCTGCTTGTGCTCGCCCCCGGCTTTGGAAACGCCGTTCAGGATTCGCAGACACTTGGAGTGTCACATTCTTGGAAAAGCACATGTCAGAAACTGGACGGCTCGGGCAGCGCACCCAGAAATCACACATCAGAAGCCGGATAGCTCGTGCATCATCCCAGGCAGCGTCCAGTGAGGAAAGCCACGAGGAAGGTAGGAAAACGCAAAGGGAGAACAGAAGCAGTGCTTTGTTTTCACTGCAGGACCTTCACTTGTTAAGGGCTGTGGTCGGAGAGGTACTAAAACTGGGGGTGAAGCCGGCAGTCAGGTAAGTGCAATCTGTTTTATTATTTTTCTGTGTGTTTTTCTGTCTTTTTCTTCTACTACCTCATGGCTCCCAGTAAGCTCCAAAAAGCTACAGGAGCTAGGAAGGGGAGAAAAGTAAATGCGCAAGTATCACCCCCAAGTGCAATAAACAAAAAGGAGAATGAGGAGAATGGTGCAATGGGGGATCATGCAGGGACTGGATTTACATAGTAGGAGACTAATCCTGGATTACAAGGGATATCGCTGATGGTGAGGTCTATTAGGGACTTTGTGGGGAAACATTTTAAAGGTGTACTTTCCAGGAAGGAGCCGGGAAAAAGGTCCCCCATATCCCACAGCGCTACCTCTGAGTTGTTATATAAGGAGATGATAGGGGACTCTATGCCCCAGACCCCTTCGGACAAGGATATGTTCTGCTTGGAACCTAGATTATCATCTTCACCCTGTTTCCCAGTAAAGAGCTTTGGGAGTGTTTACTCCCATGAGGATCAGCACAGTATGTGGGGGCAAGAAAGAATGGATATGGAGGAACTCGCTGCAAGTGGAATCCCACCTCAAACTCAGGACATTGACCACAGGGCAAATGGTGACCAGGGAGAACTACCACTTGAGGGGTGAAAATCTTACCTCTACATTCCCATTGGATTTTGTGGATAGCCATAACTCTTCAGCATCAATTCTAGACGTGATGGTCTTGATGCGAAACAACTATACAAAGTATTTTTTAAGCTGTAGTAGTGAATTCGGATACGTTGAAGGCACATAAGGTTTAACTGCAGTGTATAGTCTCGGAGCTAAAGCAAATTTATAGTTGTATGCCTAATATGGTGAGACCTGTCGAGGTTCAGAGAGGGCAGGCAGTCCAGGATGAGGAAACTGAAGTTAGAAGTGATATGGGTTTTAGAGATAAAGCCTCTGTATCAGAGGAGAGGCCCTCCGTATATATCTCTAAATGCCCAATGTTAATAAAAAGATGGAGATGCCAGTATGGATATGGAATCCTTCCTTATTTGGTATTCCAAAGAAAGGAGTAAAAGAACACAGAAAAGAAGCAGGGGAGATCTGGCAGGAAACGTATAGGGAAAGTCAGCCAGCCCAACCCTATTAGGGGAGTCCAAGTAGATTCTACTGTTAAAAGTAAAAGTTGTATATCAGGTAGTAAAGGTGCAACTGCAGTGACTAAGAGTAAGGGTAAGTCCATGGATAAGGAAAATACTAGTAATTATAAGATTTCAAATTCTATCCCTAAGACATTGCAAGTAGGCTTGAGTGGCATACGTCAGAAAAGGTATCCGGTATGTAACAATGGGCAAAGGGAGGCTCCCCGCTATGATTGTGAAATCTGGAATCAGGAGTTGGCGAGTAGATAAGAATTATACATATACAGAAGCATAATATCAGAGGGCACCCCAATGTATAGGAATTATCGTTGGGTGGTGTTGAAGCTACAGAGAAGGCGACAAAGTCCTTATGGGTTTATTTTGGGCCTTCATTGGGTAGACGTGGGGGGAAAAGGATAAGGAAGTTACACCCCTTAAACTGGTCACGGCTTCTAGAAGTTTTTTCTCTGTGTCCCAGTTTGAAGTCAATCTTAACAACTGATTTGAAACAGGTAGGCTTCCTGCAGAAGACAGATGGTAAAGATGTCACAAAGCTCCTGTTGTATTCAGGATTAGTAAGAGATACCATTCTTAATGCAGAAAGTGAGCTACAAATTCAAAGTGTGAAAATATTTGGGGAGCCGGTTAGGGTAATAGATGGGAAATACCCTGCAAGTCACATTCTAGGTTTTCTGAATCATCATGGTGGACTGAAGTCAAACCAAGTTAAATGGGGGCAGCAGGAAGGCCCTACCACTAATAGATTAGTTATGGAAAACAGGGTAGCAGGATCGAGGTTACTATCCCTTCATAGGATAAAAACAAATATGGGGAGTATCCATCACAACCTAACAGGTACAACTGTTTGAGGTGGGTGGATGCAGACCATGATTTAAATGAAGTGGATTAGGAGCAGGCCTCTCTGCACAGCATCAATTTGCTCTCCTAGAACTTATCCAGGCTTAGTAGTGCAAAGAAACAGCAAGTGGTTAATGGAATGTTAAGGCAGTATTCTATTCTATGTTATCAGGAGACCTGGCTGTGTAGAGAACCCCCACCATTAGATGGTTTTATGGGGATTTATTGAGTGTCCACAGAAAATAACGTATGCCGGCCCTCTGGGGGATTGCTAACTTTGGTCTCGACCCAAATTGCCTCCAGGGTATGGCAGATTTAAACACGGTGTAAATGGATAATGGCCTGTGGCTTACAACTGCTGGATGTAGGTAGGAGAAAGAAATATATTATCATTTTAAATGTATATATAAATGTGTATCGTGGCACTGATTATACAAGGAAGATTCAATTGTTTAAGAATCATGTTACTGCCATAGGTGAATTATACTCTCAAACCATGACTATTATGATGTGAGATTTTAATCAGAAACTGCTTTCTGAGTTGGTGGATGGAAAGTACGGGGAGTGTCTTGCTGCTTTTAATATTCAATCTATTTGTATGCCACATAATGTGGCAACTGGGAAGGATATTGCTTTATTAGATTTCCTTTTGTCAAATAGATTAGTGAATTTAAATGATTGTGTGCCCACAGATATCTCAGGTAGAAAAACATTTCAACAAGGCAATGAGATGTGCCCAATCGATTATGTGTTTGTATCGTTGTGGGCCGTTGAGCTGGTGATAAACTTTGAGGTCTTGTGGGTGGAGGGGAGTGATCATTATCCGTTAAGAACTATTATCCAAATGGATATTGCCCTAAGACGGAGGAGGGACCTAATTTTGAATAATGATTGCTTAAAACATTTACGAATAAGGCTCTTGGAAAAGCACCCAATTTTACTAAAGGAATTGCAGTGCAATTATAGTGCTATAGATAATGGAGAGGTTCCCTTAGATCCTTTAGTCGGGTAAGAGAAGGTAATAAATAAGGTGGTCAGGTGCCTTACTCCCGAAGTCAGGAATTTTAATATTGGTCACTCTAAAAATAAAGATAGGAAGCATGAAACAAATAACTGGTTCGATAAAGAATGTAAGATATTAAAATTTAATATTAGGAAACTGGAAAGGTACCAAAGGAGTGCAAGAAACACAGATGTAGGATGACAGCTTTATAGTTTAAAAAGGGAACTTAAAATTTTGGTAGCATGAACGAAAAGGGAATCAAAAGCAAAATGTTAGGATGTGATGTTGAAAACTATAGAATCTAATGATGTTAGGAAATTTTGGAGATTAGTACAGTGTGGGACACAAATTTTTCAAAAGTGGACCCTGGGACAGGTGGGAGAGGATGTGTGGATAAAATATTTAGAAGAGACATATAATCATGGTGTTTCGGTAGAGCAGAGTAGAACCATCTTTAATATTGAGAAGGAAACAAAGATGAGTTTTGCTAAGTTAATAATTCAGGAGACTATCGAAAGGATAAAACTCACAAGGGCAGCTGACCCTGATAATGTGCCAGCAGTTGTATTAAAAACGAAAATTGCATGGTGGACCAGGCTGTTTTACTCTGTCTTCCAGGAAATCCTGGCAACAGGAAGATTTCCGGAGAGTTGGAAAGGGGCTGTGATCCAATTCACAAAAAAGTGTTTATTCTCTTCCGGGAAGCTATAGGCAAATTAACTTGCTGGATATAGGTGTCAAGATTTTTTCTAAGATATTATTGAAGATGATTAAGGCCCTCATTACAACCCTGGAGGTTGGTGTTAAAGCGGCGGTAATACGGCAAACAGGCTGGCGGAAACAAAATGGGATTGCAACCGTGGCGAAAACCGCCAACATAGACAGCCACTTTAACACTCCGACCACCACGGCAGTAGAAACAAACAGCGCGGCGGTCACCGCCAACAGACAGGCGGGAGACAAAGTACCACCCACCCTATTACAAGAGGCCTATCTGCCACCTTTTCCAGGGCAGAACTAACGCTATCAAAAGCACGGCAGAAACAGTACACAGAAGGGAAAACACTCACCTCTCGACACCCAAAGAGGAACCAGGACGCTATGGAGCCCAAACTTCATGTGTTACCCATGTTGGTTTACCTCCTCTTCTATGAGGAGTACGAACGGCGGCGGCAGCGACTACGGTAAGTACTGCGCCTACAACATAGGGAAGGGGGAGAGGAAACAGAGTGACACACACACACGCAACACCCCCACCCTCACCACCACACACAACAACAGACACACAAATACATGCAGCAACATTACATATACACCCCCCGACCCCCTGGAAGAACGCAAGGACAAAAGGAAATGATTGTTACCATTGTAGTCAAGACAAATCCAGTATTCAAAAGTCAAAATTCAGTATATACAAATATGTACACCAACTACACAAGTCCGGATAGTGTACTAATCATTGTCCGTGGACCACTGGGCCCAAAATGCATGGGCGAGGCCCACACATGATACCTGACTCAAACCGAGAGAACACTGTTGGGGCATCAGATTGAAAATATACAGACACCTCGGGGGGGCACTTCAGCCTGATGAACGCACGGCGCCACTGCTACACAAGGGGGCTCCATGCCCATTAATATATCCTGGGGAGTGCAAAGCCACAGTTTCTCAAGTCTCTCCAGTGGGTGGGTTGCCCACTGCTTTATCCTGGGGAGTGCAAAGCCACAGTCTCTCAAGTGGATGTCATTCTCCACTGGTTCTGGAGGGGGCCTGGTGCCAAGAGTGCTTCATCCTGCCAAGGACAGAGGTAGTGGATGTCATTCTCCACTGGTTCTGGATAGGGCCTGGCACCCAGAGTGCTTCATCCTGCCAAGGACAGAGGTAGTGGATGTCATTCCCCACTGGTTCTGGAGGGGGCCTGGAGCCCAGAGTGCTCCACGTGCAGTGTGGCCGGTACAATTCCCTCACCTGGGTGTGCGTGCCACAAGATTTGCGAGGTTCAGGTAGCATGATACGCCATAGAGGCAGCGACATACTCCACATTGCTGCGGCTGCACCTTCCACCTGCAGGTGTAAACAGTGTTGGAAGAAATGCCTCATGGAAGCTGCCCAGGGTCCAGGAACTCTCCTCCAGCCTCAGACGACTGACCACTGGGGATGGTAGCCATGTCATCGGTGGTGCCTGTGTCCGAGGATGCGGCGGGGCCAGTGGCGGTCCTTGCGGTGGTGTCTGTCGTGGCGGTGCTTGCGGCGGTGTCTGTTGCGGCAGTGCTTGCGGCGATGCTGGCGGTGGTGCTGGTGGCGGTGCATGGGTCAGCACCTGCAGAGGGACACAGCAGGACGTTCCTGCAGCCTCGGATGGCTGCCCACTGGGGAGGATGCTGGGTACTGTCGCTGAGGCTGTAGACGTGCCGGGGGTGGTGCAGGTGACGGTGCAGATGGCGGTTGTGGTGGCGGGGCAGCTAGCTAGCGGTGTTCGCCGCCGTACAGGTTTGCGTGGTCGTGGACAGAAAGTGTCACACTGGTCCCTCAGTCGGTGCCACCATGCCCTCTCCTGACCTGCTTTTCAACTTTTGGCCCTTCCCCAGCTTTGATGGTGCCTCAGTTGTCTTGCCACTATCCCCTTTGGTTTTTGCTGAGCCCTTGGTGGCTGGTACTTTCGGCTTATCCCTCCATGATGTGGGCACCTTTTTCACCTTGGAAGGTGGTGAATGCCATTGCCCTTGCTACGTGGCACACCGGCAGCCCTGATGGGTGGCACACTCCATGACCCTGCAGTTGCTGGCACCACTGTGCCTGGGGATTTGGTGGCTGAGGTGCTGGGCTGGGACGTGGAAAGCCTGGCCCTAGGGGAAGGACGGGGGGGAGGTGTAGGGAAGAGGTCAATGTTAGCCAGGAAGAGTTTCTTAGACACACTGGGATGGGAAGATGGAGAGGGTTTTGGAGTGGAGGTAGAGGTAGTGGTTGTAGGAGGTGTATGTCTGCTGAATTTGGGTGAAGGTGCATGGGCCGGAGGCTGTTGTGAGGTGGATGGCTGCTGGGTGTGTGTTTGCCTGCGTTTGTGTGCTTTGGGAGGAGGGCTCACAGACACACTGGGAGAGGACACTGGGGATGTGTGCATGGTAGTGGGGGTGGTGAGTGCATGTGAGCAGTGTGTGGTGATGGGCGTGCTGGTGATGGAGGCAGTGGCTGAGGATGTAGTGCATGCAGGTGTGAGTGGAGACGAGACTGGGAGGGAGGAGGAGGGTGACACAGTGGAGGCTGTGGATGTTGCTGTGTCTGCATGGCTATGGTGCTTGTGTGAGTGACTGTGGGATGTGTGGTGCTTATGTTTGCCTGAGCCACTCTTGTGTGTTGATGAGTGTGCATGCTGGTCTGATGGTGTACTTGGGATAGGCTGAGGTACAGGGGATTGGGTCTGGGTGGAGGAAGTTGGAGGGGGAGGCTAGACACAGGGACAATGGCTGCCATCAGTGCAGAGGCCAGAATCTGAAATGCTCTCTGTTGGGCTGCCTGCCCAGAATGAATGCCCTCAGGTATGCATTTGTTTGTTACAAATGTCCCTCGACACCCTGGATGACATTCGCAATGGTAGACTGCCCAACAGTGAGGGATCTCAGGAGGTCAATAGCCTCCTCACTGAGGGCAGCAGGGCTGACTGCGGCAGGGCCTGAGGAGCCTGGGGCGAAGGAGATGCCCACCCTCCTGGGTGAGCGGGCACGGGACACACACTGAGGGGCTGCTGGGAGGGCGGTGCTGGTGGGGGGGTGGCGGCTGTACCTGTTGATGCGGTGGGCAAAGGGGTGCCCTCCACCGCAAGGGAGCTCCCATCAGAGAAGGAGTCGCTGTCAATGCTGTCTGCTCCTGTCCCCGCCGTGGAGCTCCCTCGCCCTCCGTCCCTCTGGTGGCTTCAGACTCCGTTGTGTCGTCCTCCAGGGCCAAGTGGTTTGCAGCTCCCTCCTGCTCCGGTGCCAATGCTCCTACGCCTGATGATGCTATTACGCTCAAGAACAGGGAGACCACAAAAAGGGGGGGGAGACAGAAGAAAGACATGTTCAGTGCATGCAACACCTCTGCCGTTGGCGGACACAACACACATGGAGCAGCCCTCTGCACTACGCCATGCACTAACAGTTCCTAAACATTTCAGCTGACCATGGGGTACGAGGCCTAGGACCAATTGCTGCACACCTGGAAATCACGGGAGCCTGACTAGATGTAGATGGCTCTTACCACTGGTGGGGTTGGAGTGCCACATAGCCTGGCTCACAAGGGACCTTGCCTACAAACCTTGCCCTGGCCTAGGGGAACCCACTGCCCACCTCCCCTACCCAGACACCTCGTAATACGTGCTGAGTCAGCTGAAAGAGAGTGTAGTCACCCCCTTCTGGCTGCTGTGATGCCCTCAATCGCCCATCCAACTCCGGATACGCCACCGCCAGGATCCGTAACATCAGGGGGGTCATGGTGCGAAGGGCACCCCTCCCACGTTGGGAGTCCATCCCCAGCTGGGCCTCCGCCGTCTTCTTGCTCCAGCGGTGCAGGTCCTCCCATCTTTTACGGCAGTGGGTGCTCCGTCTGTGGTAGACCCCCAGGGTCCAGACGTCCTTGGCGATGGCACGCCAAATACTCTTTTTCTGGTGGGCACTGACCTAGAGGAATGGTACAGGGGGAAAAGGAAATTACTTACCCGTCCGGACCGTCATACTCATTGCCCCCCAGTTCCCACCCTTGCCCTGACGCACATACACTTCCCATCCGCACATGCAGGCCTCAGCCCCCCTCATGTATCTTCCATCCACACAACTCAAAACAGGCATTGCCCATGCAGCATGCTCACAGTGTACTCACCTGTTTGTCTGGAGGACCGTACAGTTGTGTGTACTGGGGGAGGACCCATCCACTAGTTTCTCCAACTCCTCCGAAGTGAAGGCAGGGGCCCTTTCCCCAGACACATGAGCCATCGTCGCTTCTAGACTGAGGTCACAGCAGCACTTTCAGTGTAGGTCCTCTCCTGTTGAAGGTCAGGTATCAAATGAGTGAACAGACAGAAAATGGCGGTCACATCCGCGGCAGTGAGTACCGTCACCACCGGCGTACATCGTTATTGTCTCCTGGGACCCATAGGGCCCAATGTTAACCAATGCTGAATTGCGCCGCGGTCTTCGACAGCCCACAAACTCAGTGTAGTACGCCAGCACAGTTACCTCATATCCCCTTGTCCCACCTTACAGGTCAGGCAGCCGCCATTTCAGTAGGCCACATGGGATGGATGTTAACTGCATCACACCTATCTAGGCCAGGAATTTAGACAGATACCGGCACACTGCGGGTTAATTACGTTTCTGAAAATAAAACATTGCGATACCTCAGTGTTGGATGACTCTCAGCTCGCTGTTCTCCTCCATAGGGCACGTCCATTGGGGCAGGTGATGAGATGGTGGCATCCTCCGGTGTACAGACCCCTGGTGGACCTGTCGACAATGGAAGAGAGACACATCCTGGTCACATACAGACTTGATCGTGCAACAATCCAGGAACTGTGTGCCCAGTTGGAGCTGGACCTGATGTCAGCTATCCGCCATCCCACAGGAATCCCCCCTCTAGTGCAGGTCCTGTCTGTACTCCTTTTCCTGGCGAGTGGGTCTTTTCAAACAACAGTGGCCATGGCATCAGGGATGTCCCGGCCAATGTTCTCAAACGTGTTGTCCAGAGTGTTATTTGCCCTGCTGAAACACATGCGCAGCTACATCGTTTTCCCTCAGGTGGAGGATTTGCCCACAGTGAAAGGTGACTTCTATGCCCTGGGACATATCCCCAACATCATTGGTGCAATTGATGGAACACATGTGGCATTTGTCCCCCCCCCCCCACAGAAATGAATAGGTATACAGAAACTGGAAGAGCTACCATTCGAAGAATGTGCATATTGTGTGTTTGGCAGACCAGTACATCTCCCATATCAATGCCAAGTACCCTGGCTCTGTACATGACGCTTACATTTTGAGGAATAGCAGCATCCCTTATGTGATGGCCCAACTCCAGAGGCACCGTGTGTGGCTAATAAGTGAGGTCAAGGTCCCAATACAGTTGACATAGGTGTCTGGGTATGGGGTTGTCCCTAAGGGTTAGTGTGTGTCTAACAGTTGTCCCTCGACATTTGCAGGTGACTCTGGTTACCCCAACCTGTCATGTCAACTGACCCCAGTGAGGAATCCCAGGACAAGGGCAGAGGAACGCTACAATGAGGCACATGGGCGAACTAGGAGGGTGAGCAAACGCACTTTCGGCCTCCAGAAGGCCAGATTCCGGTGCCTCCATCTGACAGGTGGATCCCTCTACTACTCACCGAAGAAGGTGTGCCTGATAATCGTGGCCTGCTGTATGCTGCACAACCTGGCTTTGCCACGCCAGGTGCCTTTTCTGCAGGAGAATGGGCCAGATGGTAGTCTTGTGGCAGCTGTGGAGCCTGTGGACAGTGAAGAAGAGGAGGGAGAAGAAGAGGATATTGACAACCGAAACAACATCATCAGGCAATACTTCCAGTGAGACACAGGTAAGAAGATGCCACTGCTTCCCACATCTTGCTCTATTGTTGGAACTAGCATAAGTGCATCATTTTCATTTAGTGTATGGACCCTGACTTGTCAATTTGACTTTCCATTTCAGAGATTTGGGTCCCACTTTGTGCCCTCTGCTATGTTTACAGCTGGCCTACAGTTGTGTTACATTGGTATGTGAACAAGTAAATTGAATTGCTATATTCCATAGTTATTGCAATTACACATTTGTGAAAGCACAGACTGACTCCAGATTGTTTTGTGATTGAAGTGTGTTTATTCCTGTGCTAATAAGTGGAGGGGGTTGTAAAATGGGCTGGGGTTATGGTGGTGGAATGTCCATGGCAGAGTCCAGTCTATTTCTTTCACAGGTGCATTGTCCAAAGGGGCATAGGAAGTGGAGCAATGGCAGTTTAAGGATGGACAGGGTGACATAGTGGGACAGAAGGGTGACATTCAGGGGGGTCTCATTTCCTGGTGGGGGTCTTGGCAATGTTCTCTGTCTTGTTCCTGGATCTTAGGGACCGTTTGCGGGGTGGTTCTCCATCCGCAGGGGGTGGGGTGCTGGTGTCCTGTTGTTCCTGTGGGGGGGCCGCCTGTCCACTAGCGCCGGCGGAGATGAAGGGCTGTTCCTTGTCCAGGCTAGTGTCAGGGGCCCCTTGTTGTGCCACTGTGTCCCTCCTGGTGTTGGCGAGGTCTGCCAGCACCCCTGCAATGGTGACCAGGGTGGTGTTAATGGACTTCAAGTCCTCCCTGATCCCAAGGTAGTGTTCCTCCTGCAGCCGCTGGGTCTCCTGAAACTTGACCAGTACTGTTGCCATCGTCTCCTGGGAATGATGGTAAGCTCCCATGATGTTGAAGAGTGCCTCGTGGAGAGTGGGTTCCCTGGGCCTGTCCTCCCCCAGTCGCACAGCAGACCTCCCAGTTTCCCTGTTATCCTGTGCCTCTGTCCCCTGAACCGTGTGCCCAGTGCCACTGCCCTCAGGTCTCTAATTTTCTTGGGGGGTGGGTTTGCCTGGGTTCCCTGTAGTGGTGAACACACTGCTGATTGACATGTCCTGGGGACAGAGGGATGGGCCCGCTGGGTGGGCGCTGTGCTGGTGTTTCCTGAGGGGGGAGGCTCTGTGGTGACTTGTGAGAGTGTCAGGGGAACCGACTGTCCTGAGGTCCCAGATGGGCCAGGCTGATCATCTTGATCCAGTTGTGCAGAGCTGCTGTCATCACTGTGGGCCTCTTCTGTGGGGGACTGGATATGTCTAGCACCTCCTGTCTAGTGGCGTTGGGTAGGGGTCCGGTTGGGGTGTAAATGCATAATTATTGTATGTGTGTGTGCCATCGTGTCCAATGGGTGGTTGACCCTGTACTCCAGTGCTTGCATTATCGGCCTGGTCCTTGTGTGATTGGTGATTTTGGGGCATGAGTGAATCTCTGTAGTGGACATGCTTGGGTGATGGGTGTTCATGCATTGGTGTCACATGCAGGGCTTGGTTTTGGGATGTGTGGGTTGTGTTGGTGGGGTATCTGTGGGTTGTTGGGGTGATGGGTGTGAGGGTAACAGTGGGAGTATGTGATGGCATGGAGGTAGGGTGGGGGGGATACAGTAGTAAAGATTTGCCTTACAAGAGTCCAGTCCTCCTGCTACTTCTGCGAGGCCCTCAGGATGCAGCATAGCCAAGACCTGCTCCTCCCATGTTGTTAGTTGTGGGGGAGGAGGTGGGTGTCCACCGTCAGTTCTCTGTACAGCAATCTGGTGTCTGTAGACCACGGAACGCACCTCCCCTCGTAGGTCATTCCACTTCTTTCTGATGTCATCCCTAGTTCTTGGATGCTGTCCCACTGCGTTGACCCTGTCGACGATTCTGCGCCATAGCGCCATCTTCCTTGCAATGGACGTCTGCTGCACCTGTGATCCGAACAGCTGTGGCTATACCCGGACGATTTCCTCCACCATGACCCTGAGCTCCTCCTCAGAGAACCTGGGGTGTCGTTGAGGTGCCATGATGTGGTGTGGGTGATGTATGAGGTGGTGTCTGTTGTGATGTGTGAGGGTGTGTGTTGTTTGAGGTGCGTGGATGTCGTGTAAGTGATGGTGTTGTGTGTCTGTGGATGCTGGTGTTGTTTTTGGTAGTGTATCTCTCTGGCGTGGTTTAAAATTTCTGGTAGTAAGGGTTTGTGGGTGATGTGGGTGTGTGCTTTATATTGGATTGGGTGTGTGGGTGTGGTGTGTGTATGTGTATGAGGTGTGTGTATTTCGAATTGTCCAATGTGGTTGTGTTTTGTATATGTGTGTGTATTTTGAGCGCAGCGGTGTATACCGCCAATGGATTACCGTGGTTGAAAGACCGCCGCGTTGATTCGTGGGTCGTGATAGTGTGGGCGTATTCCTGTTGGCGTGATAGTGTCGCTTTTGTTATCGCCAGTTTATCACTGACCTTTGGTGTGGCGGACTTCTGTGGGTGTCTGTTTTGAAGCGGATTCCGGGCTGTGGGTCGTAATACCTGTAGCGGAATTCCACGGCCGCATCGGTATGTTGGCGGTCTTCTGCACGGTGGTAAGCGAGATTTACCGCCAGGGTTGTAATGAGGGCCTAAGGAGTGGGCGGATGCAAATTCTATCCTACTACTGGAGCAAGGTGGTTTTAAGGAGAGTCACTCGACCATTGATCACTGTTTTAGTTTGTGGGCCATTACAAAGAAATCTATAGAGTGGGGGGGCACTTTATTGTTGTTTTTTTAATTTTAGCTCGGAGTTTGATTCGGTTGATCGGGTACTGCTGTGGGAGGTATTAAAGGGCTATGGAATACCAAAAGATTTGCTTTTAATTCTTAAGGAACTGCACAAGGACAACTGGGGACAAATGGAGCTGGATAGTGCAGGTTTACTTTTGAGGAAAATCAACTTCAGAAATGGCCTCAGGCCAGGAAGTGTACAGGCCCCTACCTTGTTTTTTCTGTTTCTTGCCGGCTTTCCTGAAGTCTGAAGTTTGCCAAATGCTTTCAGTCCCAAAATGAATGGCAGAAATTAGTTGTCTTTTGTACGCAGATGATCTGGTGATTTTTGATTGGACCGGAATTGGATTGCAAAGGAAACTGAATACATTTGGGGGTTATTGCATACGGAAAAAAATAAAAATTAATATGGAAAAAACTAAAGTGCTCAAACAAGGGAAGCAAGGGAAGAGTATGAGTTGGACAATTAATTATACAAAAATAGCGAGAGTGAGCAAATATAAATATCTAGGGTTATGGTTTTCACAGAGTTTAGGTTGGAAGGACCACCTCGCCTCCTCACAAGATAAAGCACTGGTGTCAATAGCGGGCCTAAGGAGATTTTGATAAACGATATGGGGACCCTTCTCTCAGTATTAGGAGGCTATCAAGCTCTGGTAAGGCCACAGTTTATGTATGGAACAGAGGTGATGGGTCTAGGGGGTAGGAAGAGATGAGATTTGAAAGAAGGAAAGTGTCTGAAAAGGCTACTTGGCCTTCCCACCTCGACCCTGGGGCGAGCAATTAGAATAGAGACAGGTTTATTAGGGTAGACACAAACCATTTGTGCTGAGATGTTAAAACTCTGGAAAAGAATTTATAGCATAAAAATATCAAAAATCTCTCAGTTATGTAAAAAGGAGCTACTGCAAAGTGAATTAACATGGGCACAGGGGGTTAGAGGAAGAATCCTGGCCTGCGCACAGTTACTAAATATACAGGTAAAAAGGGGGATCGATGAGATGAGTGTGAGTATAGCAGAGTTTAAAAGCCTATTAAAACAGGCTTCCAGGGCTGAGGATCTCTTGCATGTGATTAATAAAAGATCTGGGGCCAGATGTAGGAAAATCCTGCATTGCGACTCCCAAATTGCGAGTCTGCGCGACTCGCAATTTGCGAGTCGCAATGCAGGATGGTGTCCCTGACCCCATCTGCGAGTCGCAAGGGGGTCGCAAAGGCCCACCTCATTAATATTAATGAGGTGGGTCGCACTTTGCGACCCCCTTGCGACTCTCAGCACTCACAGGGATGGTGGCCTCCTGGAGACAGCAGACCACCATGTCTGTGACTGCTTTTAAATGAAGCAGTTTTTTTTTTTGTAATGCAGCCCGTTTTCCTTAATGGATAACGAGATGCATTACAAAATGAAAAAATGTTTTCAATGCCATTCACAAAGGGGAAGGGGTCCCTTTTGCGAATGGGTTGCCCCCATGCGACTCGCAAATAGGAAGGGGAACACCCCTTCCTATTTGCGACTCGCAGTCCCGTTTTGCGAGTAGGTAACAAGGTGAATGGGGCATCGCGCTGTGCGAAAATCGCTGCTTGCGACACATAAAACCATTGGTACATCTGGCCCTTGTTTCTCATTTGCTGAATTCCTGGAAGAATGATGGAATCTTCCCTTATTTGGAAAATATTCCAAACATTAGGATGTGTCACAGCCTATTAAGTTTTCGCTATTGAATAAATTTAGTTTGTATGTCAGACATCCAGGAAGGTCTGAAAAATGAACAGAAAATGTGTCAATGTGGACTTAATGGGAAAATGAATTCAGTCAATATCCTGATTGATTGCTTGTAGTTCTTACCCCAATGGAAAAAATACTTAAAACCTATTTTTTTAAAAATATGGTTTTAGAGAAAGAGGGCAAGCGATCAATCTTTTAATGGACATTAGATTTTTAGATGTGATATATGCGCTGGGTCACTTTTTAGTCACCGTGGAGACAACCTTGAGAGATTATAAAGTGGGTTAATCACTAGATTGAGGAAGAACGATTACCTTATATATTAGGGTGTATTTATATAATTAGGATATGTTTTAATATATTCATTATCTAGTGTTTAATTGTGTACAGAGGATTTTAATGTGATTTGGTGTTTTACTTATGTTTAAAAAGGCTATGGCCTAAATAAACATGTTTTTTTTGCTGTTAAATTTGCTCTAAGTATATTTAGTGCAGACCACGAAAACATCTGCTGTGAAGCAATTGGTCTTATTAGATGTTCTTGAAATACAAGAAAAGATATTAACTTCTTATATGTAACAAACGGTGTCCAGGTGATAGTTTTTATTCCTTACCTTGGCAACTTATTGAATATGTCAAAGAATAATGTGACTGTTTTATTTGATCTATGACTGTTAATTCATTATGAACTATTGACAAGTTTTATCATCTTAGATTTTCAGTGTTAATTTTTACTTGTTGTTTATAGTTGGTAAATGCACTGTGGATTTTGCTACAAATTTGTGTGTACTTTTATGGCATTATTGCCAAATAAAGTAATTTTTTTGACTGACTGACCCCACATCAGCGACATGATCACGTTACTCAATGGGGCAAAGGTATTCTCCAGGCTGGATCAACACAACGATCACCACCAGCTCAAACTCCGTGAAAGTTCATGCTACATCACCACATTTTCAATGCATCAAGGGCTATTTCTGTAAAATGGCTCAGCTTCGGCATCTCATCGGCAGCTGAGATATTTCAAGAAGCAATCAGGAGAGTAATCTTACACATTCCCAATGCCCTTAACTATAGCAATGACATCCTTATATTTGGAGCCACTGTCAAAGAACATGACATAGCCCTGGATCAGGCATGGCAGGCTCTTCTGGAGGCCAACCTAACCCTTAATAAGGACAAGTGTGAGTTTCACAGGACCACTCTCAAGTTCTATGGACACATATTCTCAGGTGAGGGGATGAGGCCAGATCCCGAGAAAGTCAAAGCCCTCACCGACACCCACCACCCACAGGATGCAGGACCAGTTACTGTGCCCGGTACATCAAGGACTACGCTACAATCAGCTGCCTTCTCCAGGAGCTGACCAAAAAAGGTCAACCTTTCTGGTGGTCGGCAAGATGTGATCAACTATTCATTGCAATCAAGGACACTGTTGAGGAGGCCAGCAATCTGGCATAATTCAATCCTCATAAGAAGACCAAGATCACCGTCGATGCCAGTCCGGTGGGACGCGGGCCATCTTAGGTCAGTGTAACAAAGACAGCTGTCAAAAACACATAGCATATGCCTGCCGCAGCTTGACTGACTGTGAGAGAGCATACTCTCAGCTGGAAAAGGAAAGTCTGGCTGCTGTTTGGGCTTATGAGCATTTTCACATATTCATATATGGGAAACACTTCACTCATCACAGACCATAAAGCATTGATAACTATATTTGAAAATTCCTGAGCCAAGATGCCTCCCAAGATCCAGCGATGGGGAATTCAACTCCAAGAATACACGTACACCCTTGTACGCAAGCCCGGAAAAGCAGCAATGCATGTGGACTACTTGTCACAATGCCCCAGAACATTTTGACAACTAAACCATCACTAGCAAATGAGTACATTCACCTTGTCATTGCTTAAGCAAGACTACCTGTGGTCCCCCTTGAAGCCATAATTGAGGCAACTGCAGTGGATGACACACTACAAGATGTAATGCGACACATAAGAACGAATGGGTGGGGCCACATGGAAGAATCCAAAATCAATCAACTCACGTATCTCAAAGAGCTAACCTCTTTTCAACACATAAAGGGTTAACTGCCCATTGCAGAGGATGGTCTACTGCTCAGAGAAAAAAGAATTGTCATTCCAAAGAGTTTACGTCAGGGTGTGGTCAACCTGCTCTATGAGGAAATCGAAGGAAGGGTAGCCACAAAAAAGGCCTTACGGGAACGTGTCTGGTTCTCTTCCCTGGATGTGATGGTCGAAGCTACACTAAAAGATTGTCCACAATGCCAGCTGGTCAACCGAGAAGATTTTCCTGTGCAGCTACAAATGTCCGAACTACCAGACTGAGGCCCTCATTCTGATTCTGGCGGGCGGCCTCAGCCCTCCATAATACCGCTCCGCGGTCAAAAGACCGCGGAGGGTATTATGAGTTTTTCCCTGGGCTGGCGGGCGGTCTCCAAAAGACCGCCCGCCAGCCCAGGGAAAAACTCCCTTCCCACGAGGATGCCGGCTCGTAATCGAGCCGGCGGAGTGGGAAGGTGCGACGGGTGCTGTTGCACCCATCGCGTATTTCACTGTCTGCAAGGCAGACAGTGAAATACATTTTGGGGCCCTCTTACGGGGGCCCCTGCAGTGCCCATGCCGTTGGCATGGGCACTGCAGGGGCCCCCAGGGGCCCCGCGACTCCCCCTCCCGCCATCCGGTTCCCGGCAGGAGAACCGCCAGGAACTGGATGGCGGGAGGGGGAGTCGGAATCCCCAAGCCGGCGCAGCAAGCTGCGCCGGCTTGGAGGATTCCTTGGGGGCAGCGGGAAACCGGCGGGAGACCGCCGGTTTCCCTTCTCTGACCGCGGCTAAGCCGCCGCGGTCAGAATGCCCCGCGGGGCACCGCCGGCCTGTCGGCGGTGCCTCCCCGTCCAGCGGCCCTGGCGGTTACAAACCGCCAGGGTCGTAATGAGGGCCTGAGTCTGGCAACAAGTGGCAGCCCACTTTTTTGGCCCACTGCAGTCCGGCAAATACATTCTTGTTATAATGGATTAATATTCCCGATTCCCAATTCCACAACAAATATCGTCCACCAGGGCTGCCACTACCATACCAACACTGAATGAAGTCTTTGCAGCCTGGGGAACCCCAGAAGTAATCAAGACTGACAACGGCCTTTCGTTCAACAGTCAAGAGTTCGCCAAATTTGCCAGACACCTCAATTTCAGATATCAAATAACCACTCCCAGGCCAATGGGATGGTGGAGAGGTTCATGGCCACTCTGCAGAAGATCATGCAACAAGCTGAACTGGCCAGAAGGGATGTCCGGCAGCACAGAATCAAGTGCTAAGAGCATACCGAACCATACCACACTGTAGTGTAGCCATTTTTAATATTGCTTTTTGCGCGTTTGCTTAACGTATTAGACCTCTGTGCACTTTGCCCTAGATGCATTTTATTTAGCCCCCCACTGCTATTTTACAATAACCAGTTTCACGGTCTTGTTTTATTTCCTTCTATCACACTGTTTAGCTTACTTCAGCACTGTGTTCTCAAACAATACATTCTTGCTCGCTCTGTGTTTCAGTCAAGGATACAGTCTGGTACATTGCCGATAGACGTGGTAGAAGTTTAGTCTTTATGGTTCGTAGAAGGTACACATCCTTATGTAAGGACGTTTCTTAGAACACTGGCGTGGTAGTTATAAAAACACTTTCTAGTCCTGATACACGTAAGAGGGAGATTCCGACCAGGAGCCCACAACTAGATGCTGACGGCCCTGTTGCAGATGCTGATCCAGATCACAGGCCTTTGCTCAGGTATGAGGGTTGATGTCCTTCTGGGGGAACCAGAAAGGCAGGCTTAGAGCTTCACATGCTGTGCTCAAAATATAACTTAGAGAGAACATAATTTAGTTGCAATATGATAGCCTTATTCTTATGTTTCACCCTCCTCGTTACTATTTCAATCCTACTGTGCTGTATGGTTCTGGTTATTGCGGCTCACGCCTTGTTATCTAAAATGCAGTTGTTTTATTAAACCACTCTTTAAAACTCAAACTGCCTTTGTCATTTATATATGAGACCACACTTTGTACGAGAGAGCTGGATATGACCTGAGTGACCACGACTTCCCTGGAAAGCACTAAGATGTCCTGCGCTTGGCTGCCCAATAGTCTCTTCCCTTTGGGAGAGATGAGGCACTGCTAGTTAGCCGGAGCATAACCCGGATCTGGGTTGACAAGGGTCCTTCACCGTGGGTCAGACTTAGTCCCCCACACTGCGAACGATCCTGCCGCCCAAAAATCCAGTAGTCTCATTAGGATAATGAGAGCCTACGCGACATGGCGCCGCCAACGTTTGGTCTGGCTCTAATTTTCGGGTCCGCCAGTTTATCTCGGTCTCATATAATATAATGATCCCTCAGTTCCTTTAGCGGAGATGTCCGTGGCACTGAGGATTTCCACCACCGCGGTATAGGTAATCCTATTTACAGTGGATGGTTGTTCAAGCTTGAACCTTAAAAGGATAGACCCCGTCTTGGTGTGCCTTCTCTGAATTTTCACAGTTTTTTGAAGTGGCGAATCCCCAAGTGATACAGATAGCTCTTAACATGAGACAACTTCTCACAGCACATTTGCTAGCAAATGGCCGTACGATCCAGGGTGGTCCAGTCAAGTTTGTGGTGGCCGCCCACGCAGCCTATAGAACAGAACTTTTTTACTCTTGGGTCACATTTCCAGCAGTTGATGAGAATCCAAATACATTTCAAACATATACAGTTGCGAACGCGCCTGGACAGTACAGGGCATACGCATACTTAGAGATACCTCTATCTTATCAAGAACAAAATAATTGGCTTGATGGCTCTCTACCTCATACAATATTGCCAGTAAGGTTAGGTCCACTGAGTAATGATGGTCCAACCTGGCCTTTATTGGTCACATATACACCACAACCGCAGTATCCCATAAAGCACGAAGCAAGGCCACCGGTGAGAGAAATACTTACACAATTAGAATACCAGGGAGTAATTGAACCCTGTGTCTCACCGATGAATAATCCCTTATTCCCTGTAGCTAAACCGGACCATTCATATAGAATAGTCTTAGACTACAGACATTTGAATGGACATACACGTACATATGCTATACAGAATTCCCATAGCGCTGCACTAATGAGCAACATTGTGCGGAAAAAATATAAAATGACTTTGGACATCTCGAATGGATTCTTCTGCCAGAATATAGCACCTGAAAGCAGAGATTGTGGGGGTCATTACGACCTAGGCAGGCCTTTTTTCAAGACCGCTGAGGGACCGCCGTGCGGAAGACCGCCTGTGCAGGCGGTTTGCCGCTCAGCCTATTATGACCGTTGGCAGCTCTCAGTCCCTTTACGGACGGAGAGCCGCCAACAGCCATAGTGGCCGGAGGCGGGGAAGTGGAGGTTGCTCCACCTCCACCGCCACGCCAACAGAATACCGCCCAGCGAATCACGTCCTGGGATTCACCGTGGCGGTGTTCTGTTGGCGGTGTGGTGTCGGCGGAGCTGCCCCCATGGCTCCCGTCCCCTCCCGGAGGATCGACAGAACAGGTAAGTTGATCGTCCATTAGGGGAGGGGAATGGGGGGGGTTGTGTGTTGTGTGTTGTGTGCGTGCATGGGGGTGTGCGTGTGTGTATGTAGAGGGGGTGTGTGAGTGCGTGTATGCTTGCGGGGTGTTGTGTGTATGGGAATGAGTGCGTGTATGTCTGTGGGTATGTCTGTATGGATGTGTGCGAGTATGTTTGAATGTGGGTGTGCGTGTCTGACTGTGTGTGTGGATGTAGGCATGTATGTCAGGGTGTGTGCGTGTGTGTGTTGGTGGTGCCTGCATGCGTGTCGGGTGTGTGTGTGAGTTATGTGATGTTGGGGGTCGGGGTGGGGAAGGGTGCCCTGCCACGTTTGGGGATGGTAGGGGTGGTGGGGGTGTAGGGGAGGGAGTCGGGTGGAGGGTAGGGGAGACCCCTATCAGTGCCAGGGAAGGAATTAACTGGCACTGATAGTGCTTACCGCCATGGATTTCATGGTGGTTCAAACCGCTGGAAATCCACGGCGGTAAGCTGGGTCAAAATACCGCCTGCGGTATAGTGACGGCCGCTGGGTTGGAGACCCAGGTCTCCAGCCTGGCGGTCGTCTCCGCCCTGGCGGGTGGAACGGAGAACCGGCGGATGACCATGGCGGTAACCGCCATGGTCATAATTCCCCAAGGTAAGACCGCTAGCCTGTTGGCGGTCTTACCGCTGGTTCTCCGCCATCCGCAAGGGTCGTAATGACCCCCTTAGTGCGCTAGGCTCCCAGAAAAATTCTGTCGTTTGCCTCAAGGGTATAAGAACAGCCCAGGACTGTTTGCAGCTCCTGTGACTGCAATTTTACACGAGTTAGATCCTGAAGCATTGTCATATGTGGATGATATATATCTCACAGATGACGAGTTGTTACAACATTTAAGACGGGTAGCCCGCATTGTTGTAGGTTTTGTCGATATTGGCTATAAATTTAACTTCAAAAAACAAAAATTGCCTTCCTCAGCGTCATATTCCTGGGATATGAACTGTCGGATAAGGGTAAGAGCCTAGCGCCACAATTTTTAGAAAAGTTTGCACAATTGCAACCACCAAATACAATTAAGAAACTACAATCATTGTTGGGCTTTCTAAATTTTGGCAGAACATACATTCCTGAGTATGCTACACGCATAAAACCATTACATGAATTGATACGTCCTGATTTTTCAATCAAATTCTGGACAATTGAATATACACATACTCTTCGGGACTTACAAGCGGATCTACTAGCCGCAAAATATTTACACACACAGGACAATAAGACGCATGTGGTCATCAGGGTGATAGCTGGTGCCATTGGGTTTACTTATGTCACATTTAATGAAGGTGAGACAGTCCTGATTGGATACAAGTCACACTTGTATTCGGCTGCTGAACAATGATTTGCACCCACAGAGAAAATTCTTACTGCTGTACAGATGGCTGTTATTAAAGAAAGACCTCTTGGCCAAGGAAAACGCATTATTGTCGTTTCTCCTATTCCGGCCCTCGAGGCTGTTACAAAAGCTAGCGTTCCAAACACAAAAGAACTTCACCCGCAATGGATACAATGGGCTACGTCTTTAACAGCCACTGATGTAGATTACATTTTTGACCCAAAGTTACAAACTCAGGAATTTCTGCAATATGAAGTTGAATATCCAGTTCCCGCTGACACGTTGCCTATTGATCAATATCAAGTAGTCATGTACACCGATGGCTCTGCGAAACCGGCGATTGGGACAAAACACCAATATTCGGCTGCATGTGCGGTAGTGAGCGGCTATATGGAGGGGGGGAAATTCTGCCGCCAACATACTTATACACAGACCTTAGGGGATTGTACAGCACAATTGGCTGAGCTAAAAGCTCTACTAATGGCACTAGAACATACAGATCCAACGCAGTTCACACTGATTGTTTGTGATTCGTATTATCGCGTCCAGTCTTTTAATGAATATATACATTACTGGCGCTTGAATGGGTTCAGAGATTCAAAAGGCAACACCATAAAACACAGACTACTGTGAGGGAAGGTAGCAGACTTGAAAGAGACGCTACCCAAAGTCAATGTTGTGCATACACTTGGACACCAGCGCGTTGGAATACACGTTGCTGGAAATACTTTGGTTGATGGAGCCGCAAAGTCAGCAGTGGCATTTGTCACTGTAGCTACACTGACTCGTTCGAGTTCCAAACCAGACACAGAGATTATGGCTGCCATAAAGGCTACGGTTGATGGCATGCCTTATCCTAAAGGATTTCCTAATAAATACCAATACTTCATGAGAAGTATGCTGAATGCTGAAGTTAAAATTCCTAGCGTAGGCGTACGCGACATCCCCAATAAAGCTGTAAGACTACAATTGATTAAAGCAGCACATGAGGGAGTGGCATCTGCACATGCTGGCGTGGCCACTACAATTTCGCTATTGCAGGCCCGTTACTGGTGGCCTGGTCTCTATAAAGAGACTTAGCAGTATGTCCTTTGTTGTGACATCTGTCAACAAATTAAAGTTTCAACAGCTAAGCGCCCGCCACAGACACCCCTCTTAATATCCAACAGACCATTACAACGTGTGTACTTGGACCATTGCGGTCCACTAACACCAGATAGTGTATACAAATATATACTAGTCGCGGTTGATTCTTGCTCCAGATTTGTGTGGGTGTGGCCACAGCGCTCGGCTGACGCTCGGACTGTTATTAAAGATTTGTGAGTCTTTGTTGGTACATATGTAGTTGCGTCATTCCATTTGGACCAGGGCCCTGCTTTTACCTCAAGGGCATCCAGGGACACCATGGCTTCGTTGGGGGTCCAACTCTAGTACTCGTCTCCATTTCATCCTGAGGGAAATTCTGTTGTGGAGCAATTAAACCGCGATTTAAAGCAATCCTTAACAGCCAGAGTCTTAGGTACGGGTCGTAGTTGGCTAACCCACCTGTATGGAGTTCAGAGAGCACTCAATAACCTGCGTAGATGGTCCCTGGGGGGTCGTACTTCATATGAGTACCTGTTCGGAACACAAATGTTTGTTCCGGATCTTGATGGTCTTGGTGTGGAGGTGGCGGAAACGCCTTTGGACATGAATGATCGTATCACTGTTTTGCAGGAATTACAGCAGTTCCGTGAAGATAACTCTTGTAAAAGTGCCGCCTCCACAGGAATTAAGGATGTGCCAGTAACACCTACCGGCTCGATTCCCAGGGTTGGGGATCTTGTGCGTGAAAAGGTCGCAGTGAAAAAATTATTTGGCCCTTCTTATCGAGCACCAGTCCCTGTGTTGTGGATACACAGAACGAGAACTGTTATTTTACCAGCGTTGCCAGGTGCCAAAGAAAATCGCTTTGTTTCTATTGACAATGTCAAGTTATAACATGTGGCCAATTCTACACAGCAGACCAAGAGGAACGTCCAGTAGTTCCTAAATCCCTCTCACTACTGGGGAAGATGTTCCGCTTCAAGTTATCTATACCAACACTGTTGCCTCTCCGAGCTTGGGGAGGGTGGATGATGATCTTGCATTAGTTCCACTAACAATGAAGAACTTAGAAACATTTGATCAAGTCACCATGACTACTGATGTGACGGATGGTGCTATCTACAGTGTACCACCGCGAGAAACACCAACTCCTCCATTGAATACGGCAATGCCTTTTGCACGAACTGCCTCTGGTTACTTTGCCAATAATAACAATGGTCTATCGGACTCGTTTGCCTCTTCGACTACTGACCTGTTAGGTCCACGTAAGCTGATGCGTTGGCTTAAAGATACGTATTTTGTTTTTTCATGGAACTATCTGTGGCTTTTATTGACTATGCTGGCATTCTTTCTTTGGATTGGGTTTGTCATTACCTTTTTTCTGTTGATCCATGGTCATTTTCTTCCTGAGAGATCAGAAGTTGAACAGGTGGAGGAGGTGTTGAAACCACATTTTTCATCACATAGGGTCCGAAGAGACTTGTCCTTTGTGAACATTTCTGCAGTACCCATTCCGGAATGGATTGTGTGGGATAAAGTAATGTTTGATATATACGGTCCCACTGAGATAATTCAAATACCGTATGTTCTAAAGTTATCTATGAATGATATAGTAATACCAGGCATTGTATCTGATGATTGGGATGTGAAGACAGTTGATTCAATGATGAAAGAATTACAATATTATACTGTCTATGAAAATGAAGATGTTTATCAGTTTAAAGAGAATTATGGTGAGATGTTTTGCTATAATTATTATGGCACCATTTCATACACAAAGCAAGTGGTCCAAAAACAATATTTGACTTTATGAAATGGGAACATTGCCCAACTCCCCCGCAAGGGAGTTCCAAAACTTACTTTGATAAATTTACGTATTTTTCTGGGCATCATCAAACGAATGCTAAGTCATATTATTTTAGGTTAACTCTGTCTAAAGATAAACAAATGTTGTTGACTAACACGAAATTCATATATTCAGATTCCTTTGTTTCCAGACTGTCAATTGAAGGTTACGAATATTGGTCAAAAAATATTGATTTGAAAAGTGTTGAAAAACATTGGCAAACAAAGGGTAGAGAAACATTGTTTAGAACATGTCTCATTCCCGTCCAAATGATTGTTTTGAATGAAACAGTACAACAGACTAGCTGTTTAGGCTTTGCAACAATCAGAGGATTGAACATGCCTAGTATACCTGTCCCTGTCAAAATTTATAACTAGCAGAAATACATAAATGTCACTTTTAGTGAACTTATAGAATGGGTCCAGAATGGTACATTTAACACTTCATTGACACATCCAGGTGGGTGGTTATTGTGGCCAATAGACACCAATGGGTGTAATCAAGGTTTTGTCACCTCTTCCGGGGGTTTCCGGATGAGTAGGTCAGACCCTCGCTATATATCACCAGAATATGCTGAAATAATTACTATATATAGTGTCGGAAAATTGTACCAGCAATTGTTAAAATCATCCTCGCTAGATGCAGTTAAGACACATCTCACTCTCCTGTCTAATTACACTGACTTACAAGATTTTTTGTCAGGCCCGAAGACACCACGTAGGAAGCGTTTTTTGTATGAAGTATACAATGAAATATGGAAACTTTCCCAGCAGGAGGCTGCAGCCCGGTTAAGGCAGATAGATCAGGAAAATTTGAAAAAGGCATTAGCTGTTGTGGATAATGGAATTCACACCTTGTCCGACCGAATACATACAATTAACAACATTGTTTCTTCTGCTATAGACATTAAACGATCTGATATGTCTTCTTTATATCATGGACAGAGTCAGACCAAGTCCATTATGCAGTTGGGTTGGACACTTCAGACACTGAAGGCGGGTCGCGTTCCGTGGCAGCACATCAGTGCCAGGGACATATTTTTTTCTTTTAATTTAACGCGACAACAACCACTAATGGCAAGAAAGAGGCGACTTATGTCATGCTTAACATTAAAAAGTTAGAAAGATTGCCTTTCACCGTGGCCGAGATTGACTCTGCAGAGTGGTTAATACACGGGGTTATTAATCTGCCTATTTCTACATTACAATTCACTTCTTGTCTGAAACATGTTCCGGTAGGCAGATATGAAAAGTTGGGAGATAGTTACATCCATGAGGTGTGGGAGCTTCCCTTCTTATACAAATGTCTCAATGGTATGAAAGAAGTCTTTCTTAGTAGTAGTGAATGTGAGACTACGGTCAGCCATTCGATGATTTGTAAGCAGCTGTCCTTGCATGGAGCATGTAATGCCTCGGTGGCGAACTTGGCTTGCTATCTGAAGGGAGTTCCGGTCCCCTTGATTAAACGCACATTCCAGGTGCTTTCAAACGGCACCTACTTCCTTCTCAATAGTGAAGACTTTTGTGGTATGCGGGCCGGGATAGTTTATGTTGTTTCGGTCACTAAGATTGTTACTTGCTGCGGGAGTGTGTTGTTTCCCCCCACTAAAATTAGGGAGGTAGCAGATATTTGGCCTCACATTGCTATTCCAAGGTGAATTTCGACAAGTTAAGTAGACTGATGGTTTTATTATTTCAGAAGCATGTGGCCCTTACATCTGCATGCGAGACCTATGCACTTCAGGTGGCAAGGTCATCAGCGGAAATACAGTCCCTGTTATATACCAACTTTCCGAGCCACTTTGGTGAACTCGTGGGAGGTATATTTAATGCGTCCAGCACGGCTGGATTAGCACATTTTTTCAAAGCCGTTGGTGTTGGTTTCGTTCACACCTTCTCTTCCATATTCGGTTTAATACCTTCGGCTATTCATTCAATTTTTGGAAGCATTTTGGGGGGATTTCCGATAACTTTGGCTTTATTAGCCGGCATTCTGCAGTTGCTGTTGTTTTTCCGCAATGGCTGTCCCGCCGCAACAAGGACAGATGTGGGCGCTCACATCAGCGCAGCTGTGTCGTGAACGCATGATGCAGCACTTTGGAGCAACACACCTGGAACATTTGGAGTGTGACTGGTCTTTGTCATTTAGACCAGTTTTGGATTGTGTGCAGTCCGTGTTTAGGTGCCTTTGGTGCTCTTTTGAACATGCACTTGACGTCTGTCTCTCACAGCAGCGCCCCCAAGTGGTTGATGTTGATCTGTTGATGTTCCCGATGAGGGCTCATTACCAGACATGCGCGCTGCGGCTGCGTTTGCTTCGAGAGGCTGATTACGAGATACCCTTCCTGGAGGAAGTTGATATTAACTCGTTTATAGGCTCTGCACGGGATGCCGCCTTGGTTGACACTGGGGCTTTGGAACACACCTGCTCCCTAAAAGTCTTTGGCGTGGATCTTCCAGTTTTGTCATCTGCCGAAGTGGAGAATCTCCTGCTTTCCATGACCACTGTTTGAATTGAATTTGTTCTAAATTGACATTGTCATATGAATTCGGCATTTTGCCGCATGCGCATTATTTAAATTGAGGATTGATATGCTTTGGTGTCCTCTTAACTTGTTGAAATTTGGTAGGGTTTTAATCATTTTTTAGCTTAGGGCATTTTTAGCTTTGGCTTAAACCACTTTCTACCGACAAGGGGAGGGTGTAGTGTAGCTATTTTTAATATTGCTTTTTGCGCGTTTGCTTAACGTATTAGGCCTCTGTGCACTTTGCCCTAGATGCATTTTATTTAGCCCCGCACTGCTATTTTACAATAACCAGTTTCACGGTCTTGTTTTATTTCCTTCTATCACACTGTTTAGCTTACTTCAGCACTGTGTTCTCAAACAATACATTCTTGCTCGCTCTGTGCTTCAGTCAAGTATACAGTCTGGTACATTGCCGATAGACGTGGTAGAAGTTTAGTCTTTATGGTTCGTAGAAAGTACACATCCTTACGTAGGGACGTTTCTTAGAACACCAGCGTGGTAGTTATAAAAACACTTTATAGTCCTGATACATTTAAGAGGGAGATTGCGACCAGGAACCCACAACTAGATGCTGACTGCCCTGTTGCAGATGCTGATCCAGATCACAGGCCTTTGCTCAGGTATGAGGGTTGATATCCTCCCGGGGGAACCAGAAAGGCAGGCTTAGAGCTTCACATGCTGTGCTCATAATATAACTTAGAACATAATTTAGTTGTAATATGATAGCCTTATTCTTATGTTTCACTCTCCTCGTCACTATTTCAATCCTACTGTGTTGTATGGTTCTGGTTATTGCGGCTCACGCCTTGTTATCTAAAATGCAGTCATTTTATAAAACCAATCTTTAAAACTCAAACTGCCTTTGTCATTTATATATGAGACCGCACTTTGTACGAGAGAACTGGTTGTGACCTGATTGACCACGACTTCCCTGGGAAGCACTAAGATGTCATGCGCTCGGCTGCCCAATTGTCTCTTCCCTTTGGGAGAGATGAGGCACTGCTAGTTAGCCGGAGCATAACCCGGATTTGGGGTGACAAGGGTCCTTCAACGTGGGTCAGACTTAGTCACCCACACTGCGAACGATCCTGCCGCCCAAAAATCCAGTAGTCTCATTAGTCCACGGTATCACAAACAAATGCACGGCCACCCTCATGCAAGGCTGTACTGTGCACACCAGAAAAACTCAGCTCGCCATGTACACCCAGCCACTGATCACGTGAGCTAGCGGAGATGGACAGAACCAAGAAAGCAAAAATGAATGAATACGCGTACAGGCATAGGATGGCTCAGCCTTCGACAATCTGTGAAGGAGACTGGGTACTCATCAGGCAAGAACAAAAGAGAAAATTGGACAGTCGATATCACAAGCACCCACTGCAAGTAATAAACCAGAATGGCACAATGCTTATGGCTGCTTCTCAGAATAAGAGAGTGACTCGGAACATCGCCCACTTCAACAAATGCAACACACTACCCAAAGAAGCAACATTGGGGGGACAATGATGCCACGGGGACGCCCCCATACCAGCCTCAAGACTGGGTCTCTTTCTTTCCGCAGCTGTTGGGGAACCTACACCACCCACCACAGCAAGTCGACCACAGCATGCTTGTCACAGGCCTGTGCAACTCACAGAAGAAATATAAAGGATGCATCCCCAAAACAAGCTCATCTGTGCAAGCGAGGGGAAGATGTAGTGTTGCGGCGAAACCTGCGACTGCAACCAGAGAGCACTTGGACCTTGAGGACCATAAGATGTCCAGCAAGGGCCGAGCGCCGGAAGAGGTAAGGAGGGGACTTTAGAGAAAGGAAAAGAATTGGGAACGGGTACATGTGCACGAGCGGGAACATAGAAAAAGAAACCCACCTTTGTGCGCCGTGGTGTTTCTTGCATGACATGTCAACAGCAGGATTCACATTATTAGCTTCAGAGTGTGCCTGGGCAATTGCTGGCAAATAATTGTTTGTGCAATCGACATAATATGCAAATTAATCCCCCTCCCAAATTTCCCCCCTTCTAGTGGGTGAGCCATATTATACACACTTCCGTCTCCTACCTGCCCTTTCCTGCATCAAAATTTGTGGATCAAAATCAACAGCCCCATCAACCGGAACAGTGGAGAGTGACACTGGACCCCTCTGATAGGGGTAGTCAATTAACATCCTCAAAAACAGTAAAATGATTGTGGATAGGTACATTAAAGAGCCTGTATGGTCCTACTGCCCTTCCTTGAGAACCAGTCAGCCTAGTCTGGCAAATAGCCCTAAACAAGGAATAAGGGGGCCTGGGGCGTAAAATAGGTTTATAAAAATAACCAAATGCCAGCAGCACAATTCCCGATCCCTGCTCTTGGCACTGTCTATCATCACTCAATAGCCTGCGCACCATTTCTAGCTCTTTAAAATTTACAATTATGGAATCACCCGGGCATTCAACCCGGTCTGGGCCGATCCACCCTACCCTTCATGCCAATAATATTTCCTGGTCTAATCTAGCTGGAAAATTCTTATTTTTGCCAGGCCAATGCAAACATTTATTAATTATTGCCTTGTGTGTTTTGTTCTCATCTTCCCTTATCTTTGGGACTCCCGACATAATAGCAACATAAGGACACGAGGACGGGGGCAAGTTAATAACAGGAGGAAAAGTGGTTTGTGTATTGCCACCAGACTTTCCCAGCCTTACACCAACCCCCTCTCAAGAGTGAAGTCTCCGCCAAGGGCCTCTTCCACTGAATTGGGTGGCTTAGCTGTAGATGATGGCCGAGGGACAATCGGGTGGGACATCTGGGTCGATGCAAAATGCTCTGCGGATAGTATTGTAGAGCTAATTGCAGCTCCAGGTCCAGATATATCAGCACCACATGCCACCTGTCGGGACTGAGTATCAGAGTCAACAAAAAAATGAAGTGCCTTTTCGATCTTGGCAAGGCGTTTCACTAGAGGTGCAAGGTCAGCATTGAGGATCCCCTTAACCCTGTTCGCCACCTCATTTACTAAGTTAGCCAACCAATCTGAGCCAGGACCAAATCCTTTTCCAGCAAGGTAAAGAGGCTGCATGTTCACTGTAGACTCAACTTGGTTTAGTGCATTAGTGTAAGAAATCTTTGATTTACTCTGCACGGCCCTCTGGGTCCTCTGCTTTTTCTTGACATGTTTACCCTCCGTGGCACTGCCTTCTGGTGGCACAACCTCATGAGATGTGTTTAAGCTTATATCTAGGGCCCCAGTTAGTGGGCTAGATGGAACCTCATGGATCTCATTGGTGATAGAAAGGTCAGAGGGGCTGGCTAGCCAAGTCTGATGCAGGCCACCTTTGCATCCACTTACAGCCTCCTCTCCGTTAGTTGTATCTTGTTAGAGACAACCCCTATCACTCGTTGAAGCATTCGATCAATAGGCATGGGTTTGGGGAGTGGGGTAGCAGCCTGTGATCCACCTGGACACTTCCTTTTACCCTGTCTACTGTCCTTTCACTTAGACCTGTGCCTCAAATCGAAACAGGACAAATGTCAAATCCTGAACAGACTACTTACAACGCAACTCAGAAGTATCAGCACACTCACCCTGGCTCCATCGAAGTTAGGGGGGTTGCTCAGCCTCGTCCAGTCACGGATGGGTGCAGACAGGCCCACCCTTGGCCTGGGCTTTGCCTGGGCACGTCCTCCACAGCGGGTTGCTTCCCCTGCTTATGAACTCCTCCTAACCTGGTCGAGCCCATGTTGGTGGCTCCTACTGCAAAGAGAGTTGGGGGTTGTGGTTTCAAGCCCCCCTGCCTAAACACAGTCTACTGCGCAGCAGATTTCTTCCCCTGCTTATGAGCACCTCCTAGCGTGGTTGGGCCCACTTGGTAGCTCCTGCCCCAAAGAGTGTAGGTGTTGTGTTTTTAAGCCCCCCTGTCGAAAACACAGTCTGCCACGCAGCAGGTTCCTTCCCTTGATTTTAAGTGCCTCCTGGCTCGATCAGGTCCATGTTGGCGGCTCCTGACTCAGAGACTTTGGTGGTTGAGGTTTCAAGCCACCCTGCCACAAACACAGTCTCTTTTCACTTTTAGGCACTAGAAAGCACATTTTTGCATTTAATCTTTAAAATTCAAATCTCTGGTTCCCTACATTGGATTTTTGTGATTTGTATTTCTTTGTAAAGTTAAAAATATTCTCTTTTTTTATAAACCTGTGCTGGATTTTTATTGTGCCTTGTGTATTACGTATTTACTGTTTTGGTGATATTAAATGCTTTACACACCTGTCTCCTAATGGTTAAGCCTAACTGCTCACCAGCCAAGCTACTAAGGCTTGAACAAGGATTAATTTATTGAGACTTGACTGGATCTTATTTGTGATTAAAGTGTTATTACTATTTGTAGGTACCTACCTGCACATTTTAACAAACAACCATCCAACACAGTTTGAAACTGCACACACACAGTCTGCAGTGACAGGCCTGAGACACGTTTAAAGGGCTACCAAGTGGGTGGCACAATCAGTGCTGCAGGCCCACTAGTAGCTTTTATTTTACTGGCCCTGTCTATGTGTAGTGCCAATTTACTAGGGACTTTCAAGTAAATTAAATATGCCAATTGGGGTTAAGTTAAAGTTTTCATGTTATAAGGAGTGAGCACCTGCACCTTCAGCACTGGTTAGCAGTGGTAAAGTGTGCAGAGTCCTAAGACCAGAAAAAACGAAATCAGCAAAATTAAGACGAGGAAGGCAAAGCATCTGGGGGAAGACCACCCTAAGGATGACAGATCTAACAAGATTGGTCTGACTATAGCTTTGTAACAGATGTGACTAAGGGGGTCATTATGACCCCAGCGGTCAATGATAACGTGGTCGTAATACCGCCAGCAGGCTGGCAGTACATACCGCCACATTATGATATTGGCGGGTTGGCTGCAGCCAACCTGCCAATTTACCATTCCGACCACCGTGGTGGTAACAGCCGCCGTTCTGGAGATAAGAATCTTCAGCCCTGTGGCCGCTATTGCACTGCCTACTGCATCATGACCATGCCTACCACCATGGTTTTCATGGCATTCACAACGTCATGAAAACCAAGGCAGTAGGCCCTACTTTGACAGGGAACTCCTTCCCTGTCACTGGTAGTAGGCTCATCCATCCCCCCAAGCACTCCCCAGAGGCCCCCAACCCCCTTCATCTATGCCCCCTCCAATCCCCCATTCACGCACACACGCAGACACGCACCACGCATACACACACTCACTCATACAGGCATACACGCATTCATTCACACATGCATCCATTAATTCTTGCACACATCCGTACACACATTCACACTGACACACATTCACGTTTCCATTCATACACACATTCTCACACAAGCATACACCCATGCAAACAACACTACACACAGTCACATTCACACACACTCACACATTCATGCACACAAATCCCCCCACACACACACAACATCCCCCACCCCCTCCCCTGTCGGAAACCCAACTTACCTGGATCCAGGGGGTCTTTTGGCAGGGGACGGGACGGGCCGCTGCTGCCGCCAGCAGCGCCTGCCAGCAGAACACTGCCAGGCCATATTATTTGTCATAATATGGCTGGCGGCGGTCTACTGGTGTGGCGCTGCTAGTAGTAGCAGCGCCACCTTAACACCATCCGCCAGTATGGCCACAGCCGGATTTCCGCCCTTCTTGTGGCAGAAATCTAGCTGTGGTCATATTATGGCAGACAGATGATAGCCGCGGAGATGGTCTTTAGGTGGTCGTTGACACAGCGGTAGGCGGCATTTACCGTCAAAGTCTTAATTAGGGCCTAAGTGTCAGCATCCCAGCAAAGCTTTTCCTGGATATTCAATGGTGTTTGTTTAATGCAAAATAGCTTCTTTATTTTTCACTTCAATCCGTTTTTGTCCATTCAGAAAATCAGCCTACAAACCTTTGTGATGAATCGTGGGTGTGCTTTGCACAATGGAATATGACCCAGATGACTTTCTTGATTTGGTAAAACACTGATATATGAAACAAGCATTTTGCAATGGAATGGGTGTAGTGTTTGCTCGAGTTATTAGCATTTTACATTCCTAACTGGACTTTTCTTGCCACATACATTGAAAATGAAAAAGTAAAACAGTTGACATAAGTGAGCCGATTCAAAGCGACAGGACCGTCATGAGCCTCAGCGCCAAGAAGACACACAAAAGGAGAAAGAAGTTCGAGCCCAGTCAAACATATCGGCAAACGTGCAATTTTCCATGTAACATGGTCGGTCCCCAAGGCGGTACAAAACCGCCCCAACGAGGAACAAACGTAAAGAATTTACCAATGATAACAAAAGATTTTTTAAAGACAAGCCCACTAACGAGTAAAAGTGATCGGCGTGAGGTGGGCGTGGTTAAAATCCCTGATACCGAGACAAGACGTCGGAAAAGCAGCGCTTGCTCCCTGCTATTCTCGACCTAAAAATGGGTCTATGTTGAAATTCTCCTAATCACTTAGGAACTCTAACAGAGGTGCCCTTGCACACGACATTGAATGACTTTAAATTACTTGCCATTCAAACGCTCAACTGCTTGTGCGGGAGTGCAGGAATTTAAAATGCATTTTACGTCACGCACAATGAAGAAGTGAGAAGGCGGAATGCCATTGAAAAACCAAGGAGCCAGGAGAACGGTAGAAGCACATCCGCAGATAATCCACAGCAGGGCACGAATGTCCAAATGAATCCGCTGTGCCTGGCGTACCCTCGGCTTTCAGTCTGTGCGCGGCACCTACAAAGTGTTTGTTTACCCTACTCATATTCAGAGGATTTTCTTATTTCCCCAAACAGCAGGAACTGCACTGCTCATCCTCAGATAAACTTTGATGTAAATCCTCTGCAGTGCCCGAACACGGAGATTAAACTCAAGCCCATAACACTAAAACGTGGACCCATGGGGCTTCCCAGTGGCTTCTTTTATCCTTGATGCGCACCGGAGACGACTTAAATGGCGGCCAAGGGGACATATCGAATTCCAGGGGGCACTTCAGGTAAAATAGCTTAACTCCATGGCAACGGCAGCTCCACCATGTCCAGAAATACGAGCAAGAGACACCCTGCTCTCCGAGAAGTTAAAAGGAGTTATACTAAGAGGGTCGTGTGCCATGCTGCGGGTTGTCAGGGAAGAGTGCATTATTCGAAATTGTCGCGCACTGGAGCGATGCACGGATCACGTCAGTTGGCAAACAAGGTAACGTGCAGGACGGCTTGGACACAAATAGGCCGCGTTCCCCGCAATGATTACCATTATCTTCTTTCAACATGTTGATAAAGTGTTATCGTTAAATTACTCGCAGGAGGTAAATCGTGCTAGTGCTGTGGAATCCATTACAGTCTGTCAAATCACTCTCCTAATGGAAAACGACTGTCAGGCCCATTACAGTTTGGTTCAGCAGCAGCCGCTGGTATATCAGAGGGGTGGGGCTAGCGAAGTGCTCCACGGCATCAAAAAAAGTGAAAACAGTAAAAAAAAAATGCACGATAAAAACACAAGCGTGCATTATATTACAATTAACAATTAAAACATTTTACTTACCCACGCTGCGTAGTCCTCTGTGTGCTTCCTAATCTCCTACCGACAAGAGTGGAAGCAGAAACTCCCCTAGGCAATACTGGCGCTGCTCTCATGCTGTTAACCAGCATTAAAGCAGTGCCAGGACTGGACGGAGCATCCTGGCTTGACGATCTTTAAGGCCCTGTAGGCCTGTGCTTGGTCTCCACCCAGCTGTCTAAGGCAGCTTGGTGAAGAGCTTCAAAGTGGGCATGTGAGTTTGGCTGGCACAAGTCTGCCGAACAAACTCACATGCACACTTTGTAGTGCCTGGCCAGCACTGTTGTAGTCGTCAGTAAGAAGAGGACATGCCCCTCCTTGCTCCGGAGCAGGCTGCGGCACGCTATGTGAAAAATAAAATGGCAATGAAATCATTTCATTGCCTTTTTATTCTTCACGCTTAGTGTGGCTCGCAGCAGGCGGTGGGTTGACCCTCCCCCACCCTCAGGGAGAAACCACCGCTGGTTTTGTTATGTCGCTTTGTCTGTAATGCACACTATAACTCTTTGTAATGGGATCAGCTTGAGCAAGCGTGCTATGCCCAGCAGGAACAGCGCAGGCCAAGCCGTCCAATAGGGTGTGAGAATTCCACTGGGCATGTACCTAGTCTGCTGCACGCCCAGCCAGAGCAGAGGTGTTCAAACAGTTTTGCACTGAGCCACCCCTAAATAATATGTTTTGAAGACGGACTCCCCCTCCAAAACGTTATGGCAACAACCGGCAGAGTTGAAGGGGTGCTTTTCCGTAGGTCGTAATTCACACTAAGTGTAAGGCTTATTAAAGAGCAAAGGCATAAAACAAACACAGAATCAACTAACAATTCTATTCCCCATAATTGGGGTACTGTGAGCGCCTTACACTCCTTGGTCCCAATGCAACTGCAGATGCTGCGCTAATGATAGGTGCAGACCTGAGATGCAGGCTATCTCCTCCTCTTCTTTCACCCCTTCCTCACTTTGCTAGATCATCACTTGAATCTTGAAACAGGATGTTTGTCTCTTTCTGAAAAAAAAAAGAGCTACCACAATTTCCCCTCCTCCCTCCCCCCTATGCAGCAAAGGAGCCCTCTGCCGTAATCCTGGCAAGGAAAATGAGTCCCAATGTCCCCCTTTCAAAGTAAGACATTCATACATGTGATGCAACAAGCCTCTCAAACTACTGATCTCAGTACTTAATTTGTACAGGAATGAGTGCGGGTGCACAATACTGTGTTCAGAAGTCTGCCGCTGGTACAATTAATTGTTCTTTATGTATTTTTATTCACTACCATACACTGATATACTCCTTGCCCCTTTTTTCCTACTTTTGCGGGTACCTGCTTTCCCTTTAGTGATAGTCTTTTTTTCTCTGTCTTTCCGTTTTGATTATTTTTACTTCTCTTAACTAGGTCAGTCTCTGATGATGATCCTGGTGCTAGTCCCCAAAAATGAGTACTGGTGGCCCCCACCTCCAACCACTGGCTCAACTTAAGTACTGCCTGGGCTCCAGTGCCACTACACCAGCTTCACTAATGATAGCTACTGCCCTGCGAAGCAGATTGTTGCTGCCATCCCTCTAACTCCCATCTCTCTGATGTCCAAACCAAGGTGTCTCCTCTTCTTCAATTTTCCCTACCTTTGGGCAATTGCACCAGGGCTCAAAGCAACACTGGCACAGCAAGTATGGATTGCCCCCTAATCAGTGTGTTAAATGGGCCGGTACTGTCTGGTACTGAGAACCTTGAAAGGGAGAGTACCTGCACTTCTTTGTTTTGAAAGGTAATATAAAGGTAGTATCAGTAGAGTTCTGTAGCATGTCCTTTTCATAGACACTCACAAATGCTTCCACTAGATAAACTCTGATTACTTATTAGAAAGTTATATATTTTCAGAGCACCTGATGAATTGGGAACACTGCATTTTGCTGCAGCATATTTCTTACTCTGTAATTTTAAAATAATGACATTCACAGTGATTTGTGTCACAGGTTGATACCTCATAGCACTATAAATAAACAAGTCACTATTCCTCACTTCACCAATCACGATTTAATTTTGTGACTCTGTAATTTCACACACACACTTATAACTGAGCCCCCAAATCTTAAAGGAGTAAATTTCCCACCCATTAGTTAAACTTGCATTCATTTTTCATTTAAGGTGTGTGCCTGTTTTTTTCGGGTGCAGTTACCTGAAGGTGAAAACAACGACAAAATGCAGAACATTTTCCTCTTTTTGTCCGCCTCTTCGAACCTGTATCTACACTTACTGACCCTGCTCCCATGTCCCACACTTTTCTTTTACGCACTCCATCTGCTGCATCTAAATCAGAGGTCTTCAAACTTTTTGATGCTGGGACCCCCTCTCAAAGATTTTTAGGTCTAAGGACCCCCTCCTGACAAAAAATTCTAGAACCTGGTACTCCTCATCATCGTCAATAATAAATGTCCGCATTTTCCACAGCAAATCATTTTTATGGTGAGGAAATAATATTAAACAGTGTTTAGCAAACCAAAGGTCAGTGAGTGTGGGTGCGTGGCCAAAGGTGTAGCTAAAAACAAAGGTCCTCCTTTATGAGGATTTGGTGTAGGACAGTGCCACAGGTCTTCTTGCTACACTTTCCTACACCAATACAAAAGGGCAGGAATGGACCGTATTTATGAAATACAATGCATTTCTGTCCTTTCCCCCTGCACTGGCGCACAAATTGCTGCCTAGCACCAACGCAGCCAGGATTGTTTTTGTGCAGGAAGGGGCACCTTGCTGCACAAAAACAATCCAGAGAGGCATTGTACCTCTTTCTATATGTGCGGCAGATAGCAACACACATGGAAAGAGGAAAAACAAGGAGAAATTAAAACATTTCTCCTCATTATGCCTGCTCTGGGGAGGCGTAAGGTTTTGGCACTGCTCCAGTTTACGTGATTTTGTAAATCTGGGGCAGCGTCAAAATCCATGGGTGTTGCGTGGGAACACCCACCACAAAGCCCACGGAACCTCTCCTTGATGCAAAGTAAGGCAAGGCAGTGGCGCTGTGTAACTACAATTAAAAGCACACACACTTCTTAACTCTTTGCACTACCCCCTAAAAAAAAGACTAAGGGGGTCATTCCGACCCTGGCCGTCATGGACCGCCAAGGCCGGGGACGGAGGAAGCACCGCCAACAGGCTGGCGGTGCTTCTGGGGCAATTCTGACCGCAGCGGTAAAGCCGCGGTCAGAAAAGGGGAACCGGCGGTTTCCCGCCGGTTTTCCCCTGCCCCAGGGAATCCTTCATGGCGGCGCTGCATGCAGGAGGAGATTTATGATAAATATAGACTCAGCAGCGCAGCTATACTAGATTTAATAGAATTACTCAAACCACAGCTACAACGCCAGACTGTGCGCGGCTGCACCATCCCTACACATGTGCAAGTGCTATGCTCACTGCACCTCTTGGCCTCGGGTAGCTATCAGGGGGTCATTGCTGTGGCAGGTGGGGTATCCCAAAGTGCACTCTCATGGTTCTTTAGGGCATTCCTAGACACCTTACTCACACACATGTCCAGATACATATACCTACCCAGGAATGAGGCAGAAATCAACAGCACCAAGTTGGAATTCTACAGGATTGCCAACTTCCCCCATGTCATAGGGTGTGTAGACAGGACACATATACAAATATGCCCTCCTGCAAACCTGGAATATCTGTTCCGCAATCAGAAGTGTACCCACTCACTCAATATTTAGGTGGTATGTGACGCCCATTATGTCATCACTGACATGGTTGCTAAATTTCCAGGCAGTACTCATGACTCCTACATTTTTAGGCACAGTGGGATACACCAACACCTAGAACGTGGGGAGTTTGGAGACGGATACCTCCTAGGTAGAGCTGAAAACACCTTGCAGGCATACACACAGGTCAATGTGTAAACCATCCATGCCCAGCTAACTTTGTACTTTTTGTGCCAAACAGGTGACAGTGCATATGCACTACGACCATGGATCCTTACCCCGTACTTAACACCCAGCAATGAGTCAGAGAGGCAATACAACAGTGCACATAAGAGGACCAGGAATATCATCGAACGTACCTTTGGACTGCTGAAAGCAAGATTCAGATGCCTCCACAGAAGTGGAGGTGCCCTCCAGTATACCCCAATAACAGCTTTCAAAATCGTTGTCGCATGCGCTATACTGCACAACATTGCCACCAGATGTGGGCTACCTCTCACCCCTGAAGACCCTGATTCCGAGGATGAAGAGCAAGAGCTACCACATCACCATCATGGGGATAGGAGCATCGCAAATCAAGGCAGACTGAGACGGAACACATTGCAAACCAATACTTTGGAAGGTACGTTCTAACTTTTACCATACTCACCAATGTCACACACAAAGAGTCCATGTGTTAAGTGGAAAGAACAAGTGATTTAATAAGTGCAAACAAAAAAACTATATACATTTGGAACAGGTCAGGGGCTTTAATAGTCCACCTGGCATGGGACACATTGACTTCATGTGCCCCAACCCCAGGACTGTGTGGAGCTCAAACCCTACGGCGGGCTCGGCCAGCATGGCTGGTACTAGGGGGGTCTGCAGTGCCCTGCCTTGTGCTTCCACTGCGAAGCACCCTGGTGTCACCGGCAGAGACACTGCTGACAGTGGAGCCCTCCTCACTATCTTGTGGCGTGTCGTCTGTGCCCCTGGCCACCTGCTGTGCCTCCATTAAGTCTACAGCGTGGCTGAGACGGCCCAGTCCACGTGCCACGTCACTGGCAAAGTGGCCCATGTCCACTTGGAGGCTGACCTTGCGCCTAGAAAGACCTGTAGTGTTCACGGCCAGCCTTACAATTGAGGATGACATCCTGTCTAGGCGGTTCAGCAGCTGCCTGTCCCGACGACGTGCACTCTCTGTCTGCGTTAGCAGTCCTGCCACGAGTTGACGCATGTGTGAACTTATCAGTTGCAACTCAGAATATACAAGCTGCATGCTGTATCCTTGATTGCGCTCCATGCGCCGCAATGCCCCGGTAATCCTCCTTATTTCATGTGTCTGCAGGCGCTGACCCCGTAGGAGTGCGGCCTCAGTATGTGAAATGGAGGCATCCCCTGATTCTGCCTGCCGCTGTGAGGATGGAGTTCCACGTCGCCTGCGACGCGGTGGAGTCCCTGTGACGTCTCCCGTGGCACTTTGGCTGGTACCTGGTGCAGGCTGAAACACCACTATTGCAACTGGAGTTTCGTGAGGGGACATGTTGTCGGTGGTGCAGGTCGCAGTGGTGGCTGGTCCTGTTCCCTCGTGTGTCTGCTGGCTGACCAGTGGCCCCTGGCTGCTTGGGCTGGTGGGGGTGTCTTGTGGGAGACCCGTGGGACATAGGGAACACACTGTCAGTATCTACTATCTGTTATCAACTTCCTAATAAACTGTTGCCTATCAACTGCCTACTTGACTACATTGCCCATAATGCACCATTCTGGTGTTTGCTACTCTGAAATGGAACTATTTTGGTTGTGCATGCTCCTGTGTACAAGGTGGGTGGGGGTATGGCATTAATGAGGGTACATGCATGTCACATGGTACTCACCGGTTGATGGTCCTGGCTCAGATGTGTCCAGCTCTCCCATCCCGCATACACCCTCAGGCTCAAGGGTCTCCTCTACCCTTTCTTCCAGGGGTGCGGGTGGTGGTACTGTTGATGGTCCCCCTCCTGTGCCTCTCATCTCCCGGAGCTGCTCTGCCACCCTCTCCTTGGTCCGGGAGCGCAGGTCGTACCACCTTTTCTTGAGTTCCTCAATACTCCGGTGGCTGACACCCAGGGAGTTTACTTTTTCCTGGATCTCTATCCATAGTCTCCTTTTCTCTGTCTCTGGCATGATGAGGGCTGCCCTGCCAAACAACTTGTCATGGTGCTGACAACACTCCTCAGTCAACACCTCCAACTCTTTTTCTGCAAACTTCAGTTTCCTCTTCCTTGGGGTCTCTTCCATGGTTGCTGGAGCTCTGTGTGTTTGCAGTTCTGCAGTTGAAATGGGTGTGGTCCTCCCTCCTCCCAGGTGTATTTGTAAACTCCCTGGCTGTGATGTCATTATCATGTGACAGGAAGTGTTTTCCAGAGTGTTCTGCAGCACCTGCATTCAATTTTCAGCACAGTCGCAATTTGCGACACCCACTCGCAAATTGCGTGTCTGTTTTTTGCGCGGTCGCAAAAAGCGACCTCGCAAACAGCGGACTCGCTATCTGCGGTGCGACTCCATTTGCGAGTCTCAAATTGTCCTCGCGTTTTCTTCCTGCATTGCAGTTAGAGAGTCGGAAATTGCGAGTCGCAAAGAGTCGCTAATTTTTCGCTACCTACATCTGGCCCTTAGAGAAGAAGAGTGAAGTCTCCAGTTTGGAATGCATTTCTTGAGTCTAGATTTTATGAATAAGAGACCTTTATCAGAGAGTGCCTTAAAGGTGACACAACCTCCTTTGAAGATGATCTTTTGCTCCAAAAGAAGCCAATAAAGGTCACTCAGAAATAGGATGATATGGCAATTTCTAGGCTGTTTGTATGGTGCTTTGATTAGGACATTCTGGCGTCTGGTGAATAAAATTTTCGGTAGACTGACATGAAGCGAATTTGCATACTCAAGTGGGGAGATTACCAGGGCCATAACAACTTGGGTAGGAAATTTGAAGTTAAGGAATCTAGATATTTTAATTCTTCCAACGTTTAAAAAGCAAGATGCAATTACTGATCCTAGCTGAGGTGTTAAGGATATTGCATTGTCGATAAAGACTCCCATACTTTTAGTCACTTTCTTAGGGGGTAGTGAGTTCCCCATGTCATGGACCAAAAAGAGTAATTCCAAAAATCCACTTCACTACTCAAGATGACAATCTCTGTTTTGTCTGTATTAAGTTTAAGATAATTTCTACACACCTAATTATGGATGAAAAGCATTGTATCTTCAAAATTCTTCTGGAAGGCCACAGAGCTATTCAACCTGAAGAGTAACTGTGAGTTAGCTGCAAAGTTATAAATTATGCAGTTCATATTGCTTAATGCTTGGATGAGAGGGCAAATGTAGGTACTAAAAAAGATGCATGGAAAGAGAGGAGCCTTGTGGTACCCCACATTCCAGTTCCCCTTCTGGTGCCATGAATGGGATATGACAGACTGACTGGGCGTGCGGTTCTCCAGGAAAGATATTATCCAATTCAAAGATGAACTGAAAAGCCCTGCGGCCTCAATATGGTCCACCAATATAGTATGTTCAACTGTGTATAAGGCACATCTTCTACTACTGACAAGATGACTGCCTCAGTAAAATGTGCATGCTGAATTTCAGCTTGACGCAGATGTAAGAATTGTGACTTCTCAAGATGGAGGCAAAAACACTTACATGAGCTTCTAGTAATTTTATCAGGAAAGGTAAGAGGGAAAGTGCCAATCACTTTTTATCACTAGGAGATCTTCACCAGATTTCTTTGAAGAAGGATCACAACTGAGTCCTTAAATGATCTAGGTACAGATCCTTGGGATGAAGAAGAGATAAATAGAGACAATACGGGACCTGTAACAACTGAAAGGACAGATTTGAGGACTCAAAGTTGACAGGTGTCTTTTGGGTAAGCCAACTTAATTTTAGACAACAATTTGGAGAGGCATTCTTCACTAATAGAAGGGAAGGTCGCTAAAATATTAGAGTTCCTGTTCTCTGAGGTAATGAACTTTTTGCCCCTCACAACAGAGATGCTATCCTTTATAGCTTTTATTTTTTCAATAAAGAAAGAGTTTAACACGTTGCAAAAATCCTGAGAAGGATAGAAAGGAAAAGAAAGTCTGTCAGGTTTAGATAATTCTGATACAGTTTTAGAACTTTTCTTTCAATTATTCACAGATTGTAATATTTTTATTTGTGAAGAAAGAAGACTTTGCTTGCAATAATAAGGCATTATATTACTTCAAATACTTTTTAAAAAGTATCTTTTTTTCTGGCGCATTGGCCCTCATCACGACCCTGGCGGTCCGAAGACATACACACCCATTCACACTGACATACATACACAAACACCACTGACACGCACACATTCACTCTCACCTCCAGCGCATACCCACATTTACACCCCCTCCCCCTCACACGCATGCATCAATTCACACACCTCTACCCTCCTCTGCACCACATAGACTCATACACTCCCCCATTCACACCGTGCACATGCACTCACCCCATCAATCCACATTCACCAACATACACGCACCCACCTCTCCCCGCATTCATGACACTCACACACGCACTCACACACACCTCTCCCCACCCCGCTCCCGGTTGGAGGATCACTTACCTTATCCATGGAGGAGGCCATCCGGGACAGGTCCCGGTGCTTCCACCGCTGACAGCGCCCTGCTACCAGGACACCGCCACGCTGTATTACAGGTTGTAATATGGCGTGCGGCGTCTTTTTGTCACGGCAGTGCCGGCTGTGGAACTGCCTCTTCCACGTCAACTGCCAGCACGACTGCTCTCGGATCTCTGCCTGATTTCAGACGAAATCGGACAGCAGTCATAATGCAGTGGTCTTAAGAACGCCAGCAATGGCAGTCTTTCGGCATCCGCGGCTTTGGCAGTCTTGTTAAAAGACTGCCAAAGTCATAATGAGGGCCATAGTCTTTATGCCATTTCTGCTCTACTTGCCATAATTCTAGCTTCGCTCATTTCAATATCTTAGAGAATCACCAAGAGGAATCATGGTGTTTAAGTACTTTGGAAGTAGGTATGGGTCATAAATCAAGATTTTCTACATATATGTTTCTATCATTCAAATAATATTTTACTTTTCGATCCTTGTCTGTGAAAGCGTTCTTCTTTATGCAATTTGGATTCCTTGATGGTGTGTTGTCACTTCCTGTGATGTCATTGACAAGATAGTGTCAAAGGGCACATGATTTCACTCCCGATTAAGCCACAAGGTCACAGATCCTATGATGTCACATCCTGCAACATCATCTGGAGTTCAGAGGGTATGTGATGTAGTTTCAACTAACATTGCCATTTTGTTGAATCTACATCCATGGTGTATGTGTGTCTCAATTGTCTAATAGCATGTCTGGAGTTAAGGCAGTATACAGTGTCTGAGTATCTAGGAAGCAATGTAATTAAATGGGAGTGAGAGAAACCATACTTACTTCGTTCCTGTTTACAAAGGTTTCGTGCAGTGGAGAAGGCTAAATAAAGGACTGATTTCTGAAATCAAAAACTAATTAAAATGAGTCTGAAATTAACAGCAGTGTTGAAAATGCATGGACATTAAGGGATTGTCCACATGAGTAAGACACCTGCAGAGACAGGTCATTATTCATCTACCTACCAACCACCTGCACAACATTTAACAACTTCAGATCATATACTGCTTATTCAGCATGAATGTGGAAATGAGTTCCTTTACCTGGCTTTTACTCGGATTTAGAGTGTGTGTAACATCACAACATTGTGGCTGTCTGTAATAAGAATGGCTAATCTATATAGTATTTGTTACTTCAGCTTTGCTGTTTTATAGCACTGTAAATAGGACTCATTCATATACTTCAGAAGAATGAAAGGTTGGGTTTGACCTTCTCAGGACTCAAACGTTTGACCTTCTGTCCGTAACAGACAGAACCACATTATGCTACACACTGCCAGTGGAAGATATGGGGCCAGTTGTATAAAAGAACCATTTTGAAATTTCCAAATTGTGAATAATTGTGATTCCCAATTAGGAAACAGTAAATTGGCATGTACAGAGACAGGGCGGCATTTTTTTTGCAATTTGGTAATGAGGCTCATTGCTTAATAGAGAATCTCAATGTGCGATTAACTATTTGGTCAAAATTTGCAAATGCAGTCACAAATTGGGACTACTATAAAAAAAAATAACTGCTGTTCTGCTTCCTGGGTTGAGGTAAGGACCCCAACTCCAGAAAGTGCTGCCCAAGAAAAGCCAGGAGAACAGGCAGAGTAAGGAGTGAGGGACTGGTGCTTAATACTAGTGACCTGAGGAGCATTAAAACAAATATTACCAGAGTAACGGCCAGCCAGCAGCCAGGGAAGGAGGCAGGGGCAAGGAAGCACAAACTGAAGTTCTCCAAAAAAGAACTGGAGATACTAACAGAGGAGTTCTGCAACAACAAATGAGCAGCTGTTTGGACGTGCATCCATGACTGTGCCTCTGACCCAAAAATGCAACATCTGGAAGGAAATGCAGCAGAAAATAAATGCTGTATGTGTGGCACAGTGCCCAGTGGAATAAATTCAGAAGAAGTGTTATGACCTCCTGTCTTACACAAAAGAACTGGAGGTCCCATGCCTTAGTGAGTCCCAGGTAACAGGAGATTGTCCCCCAACTATACTCCCACCCACAACACTGGAGACAATGGTAGAGACTACCTGGGAGCCAGAGGCAGTAGCTGGATTTGGCAGTCTTGAAACTTCTGCACCTGCACCATCTCAAAGTGTACCTCAATTTCATTGTGTAGTACATGCATGTAAAAAATAGAACTGACACAGGCAGATCAGTATGGGACCATTATATAGCAAAAGTACCCCTTATGGTGTATCATGGGGCTTGTAATCAAATAATTCCAATTTGTAGTCAGTGTCAGGCATTTATTATATCAAATTTGTACAACTAAAATGGGTTCCCCATATGATGAAATTAATAGTGTGTCCATTCTTCAAATGGATGAAACTGAGGAAGAAATGGAATGCCCAACTGGTGAGGGAGAAGAACAGGACCAAATGGAGGAGGGAGGAGCAGTGTTAGGCGAGAATCTGCTCCCATCACTCCAGCAGTGAACCTTCCTCCACCATCAGTGCTTCTTTCTCCACCATCATTTGAGGAAAAGGATGCCATCAAGCTGCCGACTCCAATCCAGCCACAAGTTGTCAGGCCAGACACCAGCATACTGCAGTGCATGCTTGTAGATGCCGTAACATATCTCACGTTCAGGTGCCATCTGCAGAAAAGCAAGCACCGTTTGGGGGGTTTGAGGCATCCATGCTGCATATCCAGCACCTACAGCACAAACAAGTTGAATTAGTCCACCATATATTGTGTAACATTTAGCAGCAAAATATCAGGGGGTTTCAATACAGTGGCCACTGAAATGGTGGGCAACCTAACTGATGTCACTGCTAAACTGTGCACACAGATGACTGAGGGCAGTAGCAAACAAAGGTGCAGAGAGAGGAGCAGTGATGTGCATATGGGTCCCTTAACAAAGTCCATTGTGAGTTCTGCACATGCCACTCCAGCCTTATTAAAGAGCACTGTGAGACTGCAGGTCGAAATGGGGCACTTCAGTGGGGATGTGGCAATGGGCCTTGGCCAGGTTACCCCTGCAATGGAGGCCATACAGAGAGCACAAATTGCAAGTGGGGTGGTTGAACAGGAACCTGATCACGAGGATTGGTCAAGTGTCAGCAGCATCTCTGCCACTGATGCACGAGTGCCAAGATGCTGTAGTAGCCGTACTCCTGCACGTCCACATGATGACACTTCCCATACTAGACATAGTCACAAGAAAAATTGAGGGGTACAGATCCTGGAGTGCCTCTATATTTTGTTTAATGTTAGGTTGATGCTGTAACCAACCTACATTTGAGCTAATATTGCATACATTAATGTGCAAAACAGAATATTAAGAAACAGTAGTGAAACACTTGATAATAAAGGTCTGTTCACTTTGATCACTCAAACTATTGTGTAAGCATATTATTTCATAATGTTGAACTAACCATGACTTAATTTGCAAAGTAATGTGTGGCAATGTGGTCTCTGTACCTCCTCTCCTCCCCTGCTCTTCTCTGTTGGATACTGAACTGGGTGCCTATGATGTTCATCCTCAGAATCCGATTCTGACACCACAGTGTGTAGACATCTGCTGCTAGCAAGGTTGTGTAATATGGCACAGGTTCCTACCATGTTGCAGGCAATTTCTGGCACATATTGCAAGGCATATTTGTGCAGGCAGCAAAACCGTTATTTCAGGAGCCCAAGTCTACGCGCAATTACACGTCTGGTGCGACGATGTGTTGTATCTCCTCTCATCCTAGTTGGTGGGTGAGAGGTAAGGTGTGAAAATTCATGGGCATAGGACATACACACTGTCACCTGCAAAACATACATTAGTGTGAGGCAACATACTTTTTGTGTGTATTGGGCAATTACATATTATTTTGGAGATGCATTGTAAGTACCTAATAAATATTCATCATCAAACTTTCAGGTCATCTGTAAATTCCTCTGTGCCTAAACATATAGCAGTCACGGGTGTTTCCCGAAAATGTTGACACTAGATCAGTGATTATGTTGTCGGCATGCATACAACTTGAATGTTCAGGGAAAGGGTATTTTTGTGGTTGCTTAATACCCAGTATGGGATGGTGGACATGTGGCTATATGTGTCCCTTCTATACACTCTATGGCATGAAGGACATTGATAATCCTGTAAAATTGAAATTTTGTTATTTGTATTTACTATGTGTTCCTGGTCAGATATATGGAGAGGTGGATGTAGATAACCATGGCATCTAGAAATTTCCTGAAGAAACACAAAAGCGTACTTGAGACACCTCTCCTGCAACAACAATAACATCCCGGTAATGTCCACTGGCTAATAGGTGTAACAAGCAACACACCTGCACATGGTTGAGGTTGGGATTGCTGGGCAGAGTACTGCTTTCTATATTTGGCTTTAATAGGTCTATGATATCAACGATGACTGTGCTACTTAGCTTGTATTGGTCACATATTTCCTCTTCTGTTTGTTGGAAAAGGGTCAGAATGGAGTGAAAAATCCTTTCTTGGCTCTGCTTTCTCCTCAGCTGAGCAGCCAGTATGCGCATCCTTCTTGCTATCAGGTACAAAGTAGCAGTTGTGGACAGCTGTGGTGCATTCCAGCCCAGCTTTTATAGTTTGCACCCATTTACCACTTGGTTTAAATTGGTGGTAAATTGTATGTGGATACAGGCCAAATAGTGACTATTCGCTATTTGCGACTGACTTAGGTATCCATTTTGTGAGTCGGTATTAGCAATTCTGACTTGCTATTTTCATTTTCCAATTTTTGCGAGCCACAATCCGGTTGCAACACAATTTTAGTTTGGCGAATGACTTTCGTGCATAGAATATTGCCCTTTTTGCATTTGCTCACCGGTTTATAACTGATTTACAACTCTAAAATAGTTTGTACTTTTGTCCCATAACGACATATTTGTTCCCTATCATAGACTAGGGAGAACCTCCCCTTCTAATATGAGCCCGTAGTCTCCAAGAGCATATTTGTTGTTTAAATCATATCATCAGTCAATGTCAGGAATACAATACAAAGTGACACAGTAACCAGACTTGCAAATTTCCATCACCATCATTTTAGGCTACTGCATGAGTACTTAGATGTCCCCATGGATTCTTCAAGTCTTTTCTAAGCTCCTGGAGCAGTGGAGTTTTAGGCTCCTCTCTCCATAAATCATTTATCTGCATTTACATGTAATCTATAGTCACCATGTGCCTTAATTCATTAATCCATGTATTTCATTTTAATTAAATTACAGTAGGTAACCACGTTTGAGCTTGTTAAGAAATCACATATAGTTGTATTGAGTTTAATGATTACTAATCTAACTGCATTTACTGAATCTTTACATTTCAATAATGATCATTCAACTGAAATGGATTAACAATACGGTAATTTGCTTCAATTTCCATTTTTGAATTTACTTAGCTTGATGTTAGGTATTAGTTGAGCGTTGCTCATTTAAAGTTTGCTAGTATGCTGTTTTCCTTTCTTCTGCAGGTGTGTTATCGGGTTTGTTAGTTAGAGGAAAGGTTTATTTTATGTATTAGACTGATCGTGAGGGGAAGTTGGCAGCAGGTATAGATGGATGAAGGTGACAGGAGCCTCCTGTAACCCGGCGTAACAGAAGATGTATCTCTCAAGGAGAAGCAGCTGTGTACCTCATTGTGTGAGGATGAAAATTTAGGAAGGGGAATGCCACCATGGGATTAGCTCTGGACTGTGAGCACAATATATGGATGTCCTGGAACATTTGATTGTGCTTTAATTGTGTTCTATATTTAGTTAGCACAGACTTTTTTGCTCTGTCTTTGAAGAGAACAGATCCGTTTCCTGTGGTTTCCCGAGTAGAAAGCTTCATGCTAGACATTATTTTATTTCCTCTGTGCTTCTACCGAGGTTCACATTATGCTAGCACCTTTTTTCCCTTCCCTGTAGAAATCCATAACTCACTTTCATTGCTCAGTTTAGACAAGGTGAGTTTCTTTATGGAACACATAATTTGGATATTTTGCATTCTTTACATTTTGGTTGTTACCATTCTGACCTGGCCTTCATACTACTTAAATTTAGAGTACGTACGCATCTTAACATCTTGATTGTACTAATATATTTCCTTATTGCCAATTTTGTTAAGTGTGATTTGACAGATATTTAGAAAATAAACCTTCATGATTGAATACCACCCTCTCTGTCATCATTGTGAAGCCACGCTGGTTTCACAGTAGTTGAAATGTGTTTCCAAAATCACCTCCCTCTCAACACTTCCAATTAACAACCAACAGCCCATATGACAAGTGGAAGATTTTGTTGGATAATTTTACCAAGAGACTGAGATTCAAATGCCCTCTGTCTATCATTCCTCAAAAGCTATAGTGTTAAGGATTTGGAAATCACAAAATATTGCAATAGATTGTGAAGACATCATAATGCTAGCACCCACCAAAGAACACTCCTGAGGAAGTGTTTACTTTATTTTGAAGTTGATGTTTTTTTCCCCTGACTCAATTTTAATTCACTCTGTTAAACCTGCCATGCTTGGCATGGTTTCCTCTTAAAATGTTGTCCCCCCCGCCAGTTTTTGCAACTTTGTTTTTTTCTGGCCGTTGGATTCTGCACAGTTTACCATTGTTAACCAATGCTGAAGTGCTGGTGCTCTTTCCCTAAGACATGGCAACATTGGCATATACTCAGATGGCATTTTTCATTTCCTTCTAAGTCCCCAGTAGAGTGCACTACATGTGCCCAGGGCCTGTAAAGTAATGCTTCTAGTGGGCCTGTAGCACTGATTGAGCCACCCACTTGAGTAGCCATTTAAACATGCCTCAGGTCTGCCATAGTAGGGCCTGTGTGTGCAGTGTGGAACTGCCATTTCAACCTGACAAACTAAACATTTTCGCCAGGCTCTAGCATTTCTTTCCAATGAATATGGTAGACCCTGTACAGCCCATAATGTATTTAAGAAGTAGGACATGTATTTTTTAGCTTTACATGTCTGGGTGGTAAAAAGCATTTAAATGCATTTTGTCACCACTGCAAGGCCTATCCCTCCCCCAGATTAACATTGCAATTTCCTGAATACACTCTATAAGCATAATTTCCAAATGGGAAGAGATAACCCCTTCAACTTTGGTGTCTCTGGAATTACAAATTAAAATCCTAAAATATGGTGAAGTCAGATTTTAAACTGTAATTCTGAAAATAACACTTTTAGAAAGTTGGCATTTTCTTGCCATAGTCATTTGGTGCCTGCTTCCCATCTCTGGTCACATGTCTGGATATAGTTGGCAGTTGGGATTTGTGAATTCCTCATAGACAGCCACACAAAATGGGAGCTTAGGTGTGACTTGATGCCCCATCCTGGGCAGGATGGGAGGGAGGAGCTGGACACAGTCTCACTTACACCTGAATAGGCTGAGTCCTGTCCCCACATAAAGAGCTGCACCCTCCTGTTAGTCTGTAGCCAGGGTAGGAGGACAGGAAATATGTGCACTTCAAAGGCATGTCTTTGAAATCTTCCGTACATCAAAGGCACCACTGGGCACAAGAAAGTAATCTCAGACACCATCACTTCAGTACACTTCTGGGCCTGTGGATACTCTACCAGGAAGAAGGACTGCTGTGCTGCCGAAGCACTGTCACTGTCACTGCACTCGTCTGGATGTCTCCTTTGCTGTGTTGACCTGTCACCTACTGCCCTCTTGCCTGGGAGTGAGAGGAACTGGACCTACATCTTTTCAACCCAGAGTGACGGCAAGGGCAAGTTGGCTGGCCTCCCTAATCTGAAATCTCAGGGACGCAAAATACTTCCAACCACACTGCTTCTGCACCTGGACTCTGCCATCTGTGAGTCAATCCTGCAAAGTGGTGCCATCGCAGTCCTGGACCCTTGGAAGAGGGCATAAGTTGCTTAGCAGCAGAACTGATGCATCCACTTTGTTGAGCGGCACATCTCCAAGCAGAACCGACGCATCTACTCAGCTGAGCGGCACATCCTCAAACAGGACAAACACATTGTCACTGCTTTGTGGATTGGACCAGGCACAAAAGGCTTGAATCGCCATTGCACCCTGCATCTTGGGTCAAAACAACACCTTTGGAATCACTGCTGTGTGACGCTTCACTGGAGCAGGTCCTCGCATCTCTCATGGACAGCAGCCTTGACGCTGATGCCGAAGCTTTGCATCGCAGGTTCCCAGTTCATCAGAAACGATGCATTGCCTTGGCTGTGCAATGCATCCCTGACACCGGCCTTTGCATCGCAAGTCCTGTCCACAAGATCCTTGACCTAGACCCACCAGGACCTCGCATCGTAGTTCCGGCACATTTTGGAACCATTTCAACACCTCAGCTGCACGACGCATTGTTGACTCGGATCCATGTAATGCTCTGCAACCAGGATTTAAGATACTCTGTACAGCAGGCTTAGTTGGGTCCCTGTAGCCGGTCCAGGGTCTATTGTGGTCAGCCTGAACCTGTGACTTTGTCTGGGTCTGGCGCAACCACATATCCCCAGTTGGTGCTTTATGCTTTTAAGAGCTACTTTATAGTTTATTCTTTAACAACTCATAATTTAAGTTCTTCTGTTTTTACTTTTGTCATGTTGGTCTTGTTTTATTTATTAAATTAAGTTCTATTTTTGTAACCTGGTTTGGAATTCTTTTCATGTGGTGTTTTCACTGTTCTACTCTTTGAAGTGTTGCACTAATACTTTACAAGTTGCCTTCAAGTTAAGCCTTACTGCTCTGTGCCAAGCTGCCAGAGGATGAACACAAGTTAATTTGGGGTTTGCTTGTGCCTTACTCTAACAAGCATTGTGGCTGCTGCTTGACCAAGGCTCCCACCTCCATCAACTACCAATCTAATTTCTCACCCACTCTTCATTATTGTGATTAAGTTTCCAATAGATTAACAGGTCTGAAGCATGTGGCACATGTCCTGTCCTGAATACCACCAGTTATACGTGTACTTCTATGGCTCTCAATGCAAGATCCCGATATTGTAGTCACTATAGATGAAGCTTGCCTAATGCTGTAAGCTGAGAATGGGTAGGGGTGTGCCACAGAAACAAAAGAAGGACTAGAAAAAATTATACCAACATTTACTGCAAACAGAATTTGTGGAATTTGACTTATTCTTTTCTGAAACTGAAGGTAATTATATAGCATTTCCTAGCAATGAATGTCAGTGGAGTTCTTTATATGAAGTTATGTACTTGTGCATACTAGAATACAGGCTTTATGTCGAACTGCTTACACAGCTGGAGTAAGCATGCATGTCAACAGTTTATTGTGTTTGTTGAGGGGATAGGAGGGGACAAAAGATGGTGGAAGTAAGTGAGTATAGACAGGCATTTAGTGGCAGGAAGGTGATGAAAAGGTAAGTTTTATCTGGTTCTCTGAATTATTCCACAAAGGAGCTGCAGAGGTTTGGAAAATGGACCTTCATTTCAGAGCCAAGGGGCATAGATTCAGAAGGATGAGAAAGAGTTATCTTCTGGGTTCCTTTGCTCTTTATGGTCCTCCATCCAGCTGTGCCTGGGATGTGCAGTGAATGTTGTAGAAATCCAAATAAAATGCAGCCTTGACATGAAGTAAGAATATAGGGCCAGATGTAGCAAACGTTTTGCGACTCGCAAACGGCAAAATTTGCTGTTTGCGAGTCGCAAAACACATATCCCAATGCAGAAATGCATTTTGCGAGTCGTTACCGACTCGCAAAATGCATTTCAGACTCGCAAATAGGAAGGGGTGTTCCCTTCCTATTTGCGAGTCGCATTGAGATGCAATACCATTTGCGACCGCATATGCGGTCGCAAATGGCATCGCAGTTACCATCCACTTCAAGTGGATGGTAACCCAATCGCAAATTGGAAGGGGTCCCCATGGGACCCCTTCCAGTTTGTGACTGGAGCCCAAAATATTTTTTCAGGGCAGGGAGTGGTCCAAGGGACCACTCCCTGCCCTGAAAAAAACCCGAAACTAAAGGTTTCGTTTTTTTTTTAAGTGCAGCTCGTTTTCCCTTAGGGAAAACGGGCTACACTTAAAAAAAAAAAAACTGCTTTATTTAAAAGCAGGTCGCTAACATGGAGGTCTGCTGACGTCAGCAGGCCTCCATGTTAGCGAGTGCCTATACTCGCAATGGGGCCGCAATTTGCGACCCACCTCATGAATATTCATGAGGTGGGTCATTGCGACCCCATTGCGAGTTGCAGTCGGTGTCTGAGACACCGTACTGCATAGCACTTTGCGACTTGCAAATTGCGAGTCGCAGGGACTCGCAATTTGCAAGTCGCAAATTGCTTTTTTCCTACATCTGGCCCATAGTTACTGTAACATATGTACACACAGCAGAAGAGGGCTTGAATTCAATTCAGGGTGGTAGAGGGGCACTGGAGGTGAGGTTAATGTGCCTGAGTTTCTTCTCAGGAGCCTTGACGGCCTTGCAGCATGACAAGAAAGGTACTCCCAACCGCTGTCATATACAGTTCATGGGAGCTGCTGCTGGAGCACTGAGAACAACACAAGAGGCACTAAGCCCCACAAGATAGCTGGGAGCGATTATGAGCACATGCATGTGCTGCTCCCACAGTGTAATCCCATTTGAGGTAAGATTTAAAATTGTTGCTGATCATTGTCTCTTGACTCTGAAGTCCACAAGGTTTACCTTTTCTAATTAAGCTGAGGATCCTTTCCAATGCCAGTAATGTATACAGTCTCTCGGTTTGACCTGCTGTACTGTTTAAACGTCTGTTTTTTAATAACGTTTTATTGCCTTATGATGTATTTGCTCCAAGTGTTATTTGCAGTGGCTGCTGGCTTATACTTACAGCGGGCAGGATGCATCAGGGGTGTACAAAAATAGTAATATTTAAATAAGGAACTTACCTGACAGCGTCCTCGTCAGGGCGTCCTCCGCTCGTCTCTCCTGGAAGCACCAACTTGCAAGAGACCCAGGAAACAACAGCTAACTAACAAATCCTGGTGCTACTTTCATGCCGGTAACCAGCATGAAATACTCCAATCAAAATATCCAGAAGGAATAGATATGTACCCAACTATCTAAGTGAAAAACTCAATTGTTCACTAAAAAATAATTTATTTTATTTCCAATTAAACCAATCTAATTATAGTGCACCAGAATACCTGTGCACCCAACAAAAATATAATATACCAAATTAATAAGAAAATACTAATTATATATACACATATTATACATGGAAAAATCAATCAACAGTTCCATTAGAGCACTGTAATACATCAAATAAAATAAAATAAAATCTGCTTAACCATCCGATGTCCAGCAGTCACAGATGAAGGAAGTGACAGTTGTCCAAGGCAAGTATCTCGCCTCAGTGAGAGGTAACAATCACTGATAAGAAGTCTGATACAGTCCACAAATTCTTAAATCCCACAATTCGAAAATTCCAACAGTCACTCCTTAAAAGATACAGTCGACGCGTTTCGGCCTTAACAAATCCGGCCTCCTCAGGACAATGGAAACAGTGCCTGTATGTACAACATAAAGAAATTACCTAAACCATTATGGCTCATAACGACTATTTACTCTACCAGGTGAGGGAATACCACACCTGTTCAACATAGAAACACCCCTAGGTGCACAAGAATTAAAAAGTGAAAAGTGACCAATATGGGTCATTAAATAAATAAATAAATAAGGATGCTGACCACAGTAATTAAATTGTAGAGTAGTGGATAGACACAAAAACCAGTCCCCGAGATGTGCCAAATGCAAACATTTAACATTTAAACAAAACCTATAAAGATAATAAAAGCGTAACCTAAAAAGATAATGATAAACGTGTAGCCTGAGAGACTGACCTGCATGGCAGTAGACATAAATAATTGTCGCAATAGGGCTACTGCTCTAGAAAAAAACAGAGGAAGCAGAGTTAAAAAAAAAGATATATATAAACAGCCAAGTACCAGCGCGACAGCAGGCAAATCAAAGCTGCCGCAAAGAACAAGTACAGAAAAGGCCTTGCGTACCTCTTATTTAGACATAGAGCCGGACGAGTGATTTCCAAGCATCGAAGCTCTTAAAAGAAACTCGCTCGCAAGATGCGCGTTTAAATCAATAAACAGAGCCCCGGCAGGCTCTCTAGCTACACGTGTGCAGAATGAACTAAACATCAAAAAGGTGACTTCAAAAAATGACACATTTCCTCATTGAAATATGGGCGCCATTTTGAAGCGTCCGAATGAACTACAAAAACGAATACACACACATCTAACCAACCTTACATGGGCACATTTCTTCAACAGCAGATGGCAGGCAAAACACGTAATACATTTTTTTTAAAGAAATCAGAAATAATAATAACAAAAACACACAAAGTGCATAATAAAGAAATCTATATACAAAACAACCATTAACACAAAAATGCGACACAGGTATATCATAAAAGAAAAAATAAGGAAAAAATATATATATACAGACCTATCCATATATTAATTACAATACATGACAACATAATATCTACACAACTATAATCCAAATATATACACTACTTACAAAGCCTATTGTAAATAAAATAATGACAGACATCTGCTGCTAATATTGGCATTACCTATACAGAATCTGACAAATATACCTTTTAGACTCATAGTTGCCACATATATAGTATATAATAATATCACAAGAAGCAGCAACACTAAACAGTCACTATACCACATCATAATAAAATAAACAACTCGGGGACTGGAAGCAACCACATCTCCTACTAAAAAATACTTGACAAACCACGCTGGTACTAGACCAGTCGCAATTATATTAAATTAAGGCCCACATTTCAGACAGATCATTTAGACCCCTCCTGGCCGTTCCAAATCTTTCAATCAGGCGAGCTTCCATTCTGTCCAGAACGGAATAGCTCAAACTCCCTGCTTTTATTTTGTCAATTACATAGAGGATTGACCATCTGATGTCTTCTGGACGATGATCCTGTTCAATGTAGTGATCGACCATTTGAGCACCACGAACAGCGCATCTAATCCTTGACATGTGTTGAAGAATGCGTGTTTTCACGGGTTGTGTCGTCTGACCAATATAGGTCAGTAGACAAGGGCAAGTGATACAATAAATCACGTTCTGAGTGTTACAATTAAAAAAACTGAGTTGGTGATGTATTTTGCCATTCAGCTCTACCTGACTACTCTTCTCTGTGTACTGGCACGCAAGACAATTCATACATTGAAAATGTCTGATGATTGGGGGAAGGGCCAGCATACTTCTCAAGTCAGCCTTTTTTTTAGTATTAGAACTAATTGGGGCATGTACCAGAGAATCATAGATATTCCGACCTCTCTTAAAGGCAAACAAGGGTTTATCCAGCCCAACAGGAAGAAGTAACTTCCAATTTTTTTCAATAATAGCACGAATACGGTTTGCTTTAGGATTGAATGTAAGTACACACGTAAGAGGACATGCTGTCTTTTTTTACTTGGGGACTAACAGATGTTCATGTGGAGTATACCATGCACGTTTAGAGGCCCCTTTGACAATTTTCTTAGGGTAACCCCTATTGATCAATCTGGATATCAATGATTCAGTCTTTTGAAAATAGTCTTCTTTGGTAGTACAATTACGACGAATCCGGAGAAATTGACCGTAGGGCAAGATCTCTCTGAGTGGCCGCGGATGATTACTTGAAAAATGAAGAAGGGTGTTTCTATCGGTAGGTTTTTTATAAAGACTGACCGAAATAAACCCTTCAGTCGATTGAATCCATAGATTTAGAAAGTTGATCCGTTTACAATCAGATGACAACGTAATCTTCAGATCAGGTGTTAAATGATTGACCCATTGATGAAAAGCAGTAAGAGCCTCGAAACCGCCTTCCCAAATCATAAAAATGTCGTCGATGTAACGCAACCACATTTTAATATGGGTATGAAAAGGGTTATTTGTTTCAAAAATTCATTTGTCTTCAAAAAATGCCATAACAAGATTAGCGATTTCAGGGGCAAAGTTGCACCCCATTGCTACACCTTTAACTTGCAGGTAGAGCTCATTGTCAAATGTGAACACGTTATTTTTTAGACACACCGTGGCTAACGCAAGCAAAAAAGAAGAAGGGACCTTATGCGGAAGGGGCCTCTGATTTAGATAAACATTCATGATTTGTAATGCCTCATCCTGAGGGATGTTGGTGTATAACGCCTCGATATCTAAGCTGACCAATAGTTGTTTACTCTCATCAAAAGCGTTACCTTCAAGTTTATTGATCATATGCATAGAATCACGCACGTATGCTTTAGTGTTATACACTAAAGGTTTAAGGAAGAAATCTACATATTGAGCCAAAGGTTCAAGTAAAGAACCACAGGCCGCAATAATAGGTCTCCCAGGTGGATTAATGGCATCTTTGTGGATCTTCGGAATGATATAAAGAAGGGGAATACGTGATTGACTTAGATTTAAAAAATCATATTCTTTCTTACATATCCATCCCTCTCTAAGTCCTTCATCGGTAATAGAGGTAATAGTAGCTTTCAATCTAGGAGTAGGATCGTCTGTTATCTGACGGTAAAGTTCCTTATTATTGAGTTGGCGACGTACTTCCGTACAATATTTATCCTTATCAAGTATCACTATACCACCACCTTTATCAGCTGGCTTAATATTGATAACCAGCATGAAAGCAGCATTAGGATTGGAGGGAGCAGCCTCTCTCAGTGCTCACAAGAGCACTGGAGGCATGTGTATTATCTAGCCCAGATGCCTTAAGACAGCTAGGTTAGAGAAGTTTAAAATGCACATGCCAGGCTGGCCATTGAAAGACAGCCATCCAAAGGGACATGCACACTTCAAACTAAAGTGCACAGCTCCCTGCTGCTGCCACTCAGCAGCAATTGACCCACTCCATCCTGACACTCGGTTCAGGATGGGGTGCTGAAAAATGAAATGGTAATAAATAAACTTTATTACCATTTTATTTTTTAGTTCTGGGGGTATGTTTTTTAGTGGGCAATGCTCCTCCACTCTTGTGGAGTGTCCTCCCTAGGTTATTGGATATTTTGTTGGCTGGGCTAAGAGACATCAAATTGATGCATTCCTTGGGGAACAGCGGCAAGAAAGTGGTGTGGTCCCTTCACTCCAGTGCATTGATCATTTGAAGCCGACATTTGGTACTGATTTTTGTATTTTATTTAATTTTTCTGTTCCTGTGTTTGCTTTTTAATTCTTAGATACAGTTGATTAGTCAACCTAGTATTGGTTCTTACACTTTCAACATTGTTCAGACAAATGACAAAATTAGTAATGTTTGAATTGCACTGCCAACCTTGGTCTTTTATAAGTTTACTGTAATTATTGATGGCAGTGTACAATCTGATTTGCTCCTGAACTTTTTCATACTTGTCAAAAATTCATGCAGCTATACTAACGCAGGTTTTGCCCCAAAGAGAGTGTAAATGTTCACTTTGGCTTTCATAGAGAAATTGCAATGGTCTATTTTAGTGATCCTCTGTTTTTATGTCTACAGCTAAGATTTGGAGGCTTGTGGTCGCTTTTGTGACAGACATTAATATGGAAGGCTGGTATGCTTGGTACCGTTGAGATACGTTTGCAATTCTGTATGTGTGGAATGTGAATGATCTTTAGTATTCCTCAGGAAAGGTGATCCAAGAGGAAAATGTTTCTGTTTGGTAAGCTTTACTGGCTTCTACTATGAATGTGACATCACTGCCCTCATCTGTTAAGCCACGCACTACTAGGTGTAAAGTTAATGCTTGTCTAGCATTCTCAGGAATGTTTATGGCGTTAGCCATATTGTGTATTAGGTAAAGAGGTGAAACACCAAGTGGGGAGAAGAAGTCCTTTTAGTAGTTTGAGCTCGAACTCCTGCAGCCTAGTTAGGTGCTCCCTGTTTAGCTGAGGAGTATCTTCCCCAAGACAATGGATGTCCCTGTATAATGGTACTTAGGGTACCTATTGTGTGTGACACAGTGATAGTCAGGGTATCCATAAATTAATGCCTAAACACAATCGACGGTGGCACTATGTTGTAGTTTGACTCTTGCTCTAGGCAAGACTGCTGGTTTAAAGAAGACAGTACTTAAGTTTGTAGGTGACTAGGCCAGTCCTACAACAAGTCGCAACTGTCGTCCCAACCCTCCCGGCTCACATGCACTACCTCACCAAAAACACATAAAAGTAAAAGGTGATTTTGGTAGCCTTTATGCATGGACTCAAGAATGCGACATCTCAGGGAGGTCGTGATCAAATGGAGATGACCCCTTTCTTATATGAACAACATGTCTCAGTCAAACACAGGCAATGAAGGAGATGCAGTAAAGTTTTCAATAGGCTTTATTAACAAGACTGCGATCTACGATAAGTTGCATTGGCTTCAATGATTAGGATGATGAATAATGCAATAAACAGAATGGTAAAAACAAGAGTCATGAATACATAGACCCCCACCATCATGCAATAACATATAGGCCCCCATTGTGACCTTGGGGGTAAATACTGAATACCGCCGCGCTGACTGCCACCAGCATACCGCCGCAGAGGCAGACATCAGTCTGCCACATTATGACACATACATACAACACCGACAGAAAACAGCCACAACCACAAATCCGCCAGATCCACTGAACGTGATAAACTGTCGGTACTACCACCCATACTGTTACGCCACCAATACTACGCCCTCCAAATAATGACCCACTAATCACCACAGTGGACATTCAACAACAGTAAACCATTGGCTGTGAACACTGCTGCCGCGGATATGGCCATGCAACGACAAAACAATACAACATTGGCCAGAACAAAAAACCCACACCTGGCACAAATACAAACACCCCACACACCCACCAATAGGACTATAAAACACACACCCACATTACCCACAAACCTTTGCGAACACGAAAAGACCGCAACAGCCAGCCACGCAAATCACAGAGACAAGTTCACAAACACACCACCTCCACCCATTCATTTGTCACCCACAACACACCCAACACCCCACCACATTAGTCAACACCCTCTGCACAACACACACACCACACAACACCCATGTCCCCTAAAAGGCATCCCCGTTTCACTGATGAGGAGTTGTGGGTCATGGTTGAGGAAATAGTTAGGGTAGAGTCACAGCTGTTTGGAGCACAGATCCAGCAGATATCCATTGCTAGCAAGATGGAGCTATGGTGGAGGGTGAACACTGTGGGACAGCATCCACAAACAAGAGACGACATCAGGAAGAGGTGGAATGACCTACGGGGGAAGGTGCTTTCCAAAGCAGCAAGGCACCAGCTCGCTATCCAGAGGACTGACGGCGGACCCTCACCCCCCCCCCACAGCTGATAGCATGGGAGGAGCAATTCTTGGCAATGTTACATCCTGAGGGACTCACTGGATTTGCCGGAGGACTGGACACTGGTGAGTCAACATTTACTACCTATCACCCCCCCATACCTGCATGCCACCACCACCCCACACCCTGACAGCAATAATATAGGGGAAGCTAGGGATGCAGAATATGTCACAGACATGTAGCATAATACACCATTTACATACCCACAGGTCCCCAGCCAATCTCAGCAGCGAGGAGGTGCCATGGCTAAACAGACCTCCACCAAAAGATGCCCCCAGTGATGACAGAAACTCTGGAGTTCTGGAATCTGGACCACTGGTCAGTAGGCTACCCCAGCCCACATCCAGTCCACCACAGAGCCTACCCCCTCAGTATCCAACACCACAGCAGCCACCCAACATCCCCAGACCTCTGTTCCCAGGCCACGTTAGTCAGCAGTGTGCCCACCTGGACAGGGTCCTCAGTCCGCACCTTACAGGCAAGACAATCAGGGTCCTGGGGTCAGTGGCAGTGGGCACACCATTCAGGGGACACAGGCACAGGAGGCCAGGGACAGTCAGAGGACAGCGTTCTGCCAGGGGGATGAAAGGCCCAGGGAACCGACTGCCCAGGAGGAACTCACTAATGTTCTGGGGCCTTACCAACCGTCCCAGGACAAGATGGGTCAGGTGATAGACATCATGCAGGAGAACCAGTGGCTGCAGGAGGAACACCACCAGGAGATAAAGAAAGAATTACAGACCCTGAACACCACCATGGCCTCCATTGCAGGGGTGCTGGGTGATATGGCCAACATCATGAGGGGCTACACATCACACCAGTGGGCCCCTTCCAGTAGCCAGTCTAATGACCAACCCTCTGCATCTGCTGCAGCCAGTGGGCAGGAGGCCCAGCGACAGGACCCACAGGCCACCAGCACCCCTCCCCCTGCAGAAGGTGAACCACCCTGCAAACGGTCTCTGAGACACTTGCCAAGACAAAGACCACCACCAGGAAATGAAGCCCTCCTGAATGTCCCCCTTGCGTTCCACTGTGTCACCTTGTCCACTTTGAACTGCCATTGTTCCCCTTCCTGTGGCCCCTTGTACACTGGACCTGTGCTACAAACAGATTGGCCCACTACACTGGACTATTCCCAGCCATCACCAGACTATATTGCACTCCCCATTGTATACCAATTTTCAATTAACACCCTTGGAGACAACTTGAGTAATTGTGCTTTATCTGGAGGTAATGTACAATGTATTAAACTGTAATTAACTGAATGATCCTTTGTAAATGTCCAGTTACATGTTGATCCATCCAACAACTGTGTCTCAAACATCACAGTAGTACACTGTTGGAACAACACCAACATCTGCAATAAGGGAAGGGATAGCTGCCACTCAGGTGGGATGCAAAGGGAATGGCTTGCATTATGCTGCAGTCACACAGTACAACACTAAAATGTAGAAATGTTTAGTTCAACAGTCTTGCCTGAGTGTCATTGGAAGTACTGCAGGATCAAATGTGACCTGTTCTCCACATCTTCTTCCTCTTCCTCCTCCTCACTGTCCTCAGTGTCCACTGCTGCCACAGCTGCATTGTCACCCCCCTCCTCCTGCAGATAGGGTACATGCCATCTGAGGGCCAAACTGTGCAACATGCAGCACACAACAACGATTCAGCAGACCTTCTCAGGGGAGTAGCATAGGGATCCACTTGTCAGATGGAGGCACCTGTACCTAACCTTCAGGAGTCCGAAGGTCCTCCTGGTACGCCCATGAGTATCATTGTACCTATTTTCAGCCCCTGTTCTCGGATTCCTAACCAGTGTCATGAGCCAGGACAGGTTTGGATAGCCGAAATCCCATGCAAGAAGTAAGGGACACACATTATCCCTGCACAATGGCATGGGCTATGTCTCCTGAAGGCATACACTGACATACAATGGATGGGAACTCAGGTTCACTTATTAGCCACACTCTTTGCCTCTGTAGTTGTGCCATCAGCTGTGGAACACTGCTGTTCCTCGGGACAAAGGCATCATGCACCGATCTTGGATACTTGGCAGTGACGTGGGAGATATACTGGTCAGCAAGGCACACCATATGGACACTGAATGAGTGGAAACTCTTCCGATTCCTGTACACTTGTTCATTGACTCTGGGAGGGGGACTAAGTCAATATGGGTCCAGTCGATAACCCCAATAACATGTGGTATATGTCCTATTGCATAGAATCCAGCCTTCACAGTGTGCAAATCGTCTACCTGGGGGAATGCGATGTAGCTGCACATGTGTTTGAAAAAGGCTGCCAAAACCCTTGCAAGCACAATAGAGAACATTGGCTCTGACATCCCTGCAGCCAAGCCCACTGTCACCTGGAAAGAGCCAGTTGCCAGGAAATGGAGCATGGAGAGTACTTGCACAAGGGGGGAAATTGCTGTGGATACCTGGTATCAGACCACGCTCCAATTGTTCACACAGCTCCGTGATTGTGGCCCTGTCTAGATGATAGGTGAGTATGATGTGCCGGTCCTCCAGTGTAGCCAAGTCCACAAGGGTTCTCTACATGGGTGTGTGCCTCCTCCTATTCTTCCTCAGTGATTGGTACCTAAGGGACCCAAATATGAGAAAGGAGCGACAACAGGAACCATGAACATAATACAGCAGTGTACACAGAGCATGCTTCTATGTTGCACACTGGAATTGTGTAGGTGAGTACATTTGACTACAATGACGCACTTATCAATCAGTTCATGTGTACCAGCATTAGAAAACAGCACCCGCCTTTCCTGTATTCATGGACAGATGGAAGTGACCTCACTCTGTTGGCGTTCGCGTGGCATTCTACACCGCTGTGCAATTCCTCATTAGCTATCATGGCCCTCTATGGAGGACGGGAACCAATGATGATCAACGCCAGTGGTGACGGTGTTCACATCCACGCATGTGACCGCAATTTCCTTTCTACCACTTCACTTAATTCCTGACTTTCTACAGGACGCCATCTCCACTGCGTGTGCTGCTGTGGCCTGTGTCTGGAACCTGCCAGGGCTCCTGTAACAGGGGAAAGGGCCCCAGCCTTTACATCAGATGAGTTGGAGTGCCTCTTGGACGGGGTCCTACCACAGTAAGGGCAGTTGTATGGGCCTCCAGACCAACAGGTGAGTACACCATAGGTACGTTGCATGCAGCATGGCTGCATGGAGATGTGTGTGTGTGCTGCCAGTGTGTCAGGTGGGGGTATGGCTGGTGGCAGTGCTAATACAGGGGTACGGGTCATGTGTGTGCCTGATGAGGGGATAATGCTTTTTGTTGGCCATATGTGTGACAGGCTGGATTGTCAGGTTCATGGTGTCCACTTTCTGTGTTTCCTCTGCAGGGCAGCGCCCATCAGAAGAAGGGGTTGTGGCGTGCCATCGCCAAGGACGTGCAGACCCTTGAGGTCTATAGCAGACGGAGAACCCACTGCAGGAAACGGTGGGAAGACATGAAATGCTGGGCCCGGAAGACCGTGGAGGCCCAGCTGTGGATGGCCTCCCAGTGAGGGACGGGTGCCTGTTGGAACCTGACGCCCCTGATGGCCCGCATACTGGCGGTGGCTTGAGGGCATCACAGCAGCCACAAGAGGGTGAGTACAGTGCGTTTGCCAACAATCTCTGCTGCCTGGCATGGGATTTGGGTGCAGGGTACTAGTCAGTGGATGCCCCAATATACCAGTTCAGACATTGCGGTGTGGTCCAGCTCAGGTTAATAGGGTGGAAAGCATGTATTAGATAGCTATGTAGGTGGCTTCCCATCTCAGACAGGGCTTAGCTGGTCCCAGTTGGCGTGTTGCTTGCAGTGTTTGGCTCCTACCTGCTGTGGTACTTAGCCAATGGAATGCCAGTGTGGTCCATACTGCCTATTTTCAGGCTCAGTGTGTGACAGTGATGTGTCTGCCATCTGTGCTGTTGGTGCTGAGGTTGAGCCTGTGCTCCCTTTCTCTCTCTCTCCCTCTCTATCCTTTTATCATCCTGTCCATGCGTGCCTTAGCATCATCTGGCGAAGGAGCAGGGGCACCGGCGAGTGAGGGAGCTGCAGACCACGGGACTCAGGAGGCAGAGTCCACTGACACCAAGGGGACCAGTGTGACAGAGGGTGAGGGGAGCACCAGGGCGGGGATAGGAGGTGATACCACTGATTCTGATTCGTCCTCCGATGGGAGCTCCCTGGTGGTGGCGGACACCTCTGGAACCACCCCAGCTACAGAATCTACATCCACCCCCTGTACCAGCACTGCCCTCCCAGAAGCCCCCCTCTGAGTTGCCCGTGTCTGCTTACCCATGAGGGTGGGCATCCCTTTCGCCCCAGGCACCTCAGGCCCTGCCCCAGTCAGCCCTGCTGCCCTCAATGAGGAGGCTATTGACCTCCTGAGATCCATCTCTGAAGGGCAGTCAACCATAGTGAATGCCATCCAGGGACTGGCATCCCAGATGCAGCAATGCAATGCCTTCCTGGAAGGCATCCACTGTGGGTTGGCGGCCCTACAGAGATCGTTTCAGTCTCTGGCCTCTTCACTGACAGCAGCCAGAGTCCCTGTTTCATCTGTCTGACCCAGTTCCAGTCTCCTCAACCCCAACCCATCCCACGCACACATTCTGACAAGCATGCACCCAAACCAACACAAGACTTGCACAGACAAACAAAGGCAGCACACTTCAGTCTACAAACACTCACACAGCCAACACACAGATGCACACACATCATCCACTGCCTCCACTGTGTCCCTTCTCCTCTTCACAGTCACATCCTCACTCACATCTGCATGCCTGCATCAACAGTCCCAGAACCTGCCACCTGCACAGCCTTACCCACTGTTACTACAACAGCAGACCTGCAGACATGCACCCCACACACCACATGCGCATTCACCACCACCACCACCTCATGCAGCACACCCACCTCACTTGCAGACACCACCACAACATCCATACACATGTCCTGTTTGTCCTCCTCCATCCTGTCTGCCCACCCTCCAGAGACACACACATGCTCACACTCAGACCCCCAACTGCCATCCACCTCATGCATGCACACTGTCCATGCACCTGCACCCAAGTCCAGCACACCTCCTCCTCCTTCAACCACTCTCTCTACCTCCACTCCCATCCGTCCTCCAACATCCCACCCCATTGTCCCTAAGAAGCCTTTCCTTGCCTCTCTTGACCACTTCCCTCCTCTCTCCCTGCCCACCACCCCAGTCCAGTACCTCAAGCACGCAGTCTGCCACAGCTCCACCCCCAAAGTCTCCAGCTGCCACTAAGGGGCACATGAGTGAGACGCTGGCTCCCCAAGGACACTCCTCCCCACCAAACAGAGGGCTTAAGTGCCGCCCCCTCCCAAACAGACTGGCAAGACCATGGGGCCACTGCCAAAACCTATGGCCAAGGAGGCCCCACCCAAATCCCTGGCCAAGGAGGCCCCACAAAAAACCCTGGCCAAGGAGGCCCCACAAAAATCCAAGGCCAAGGAGGCCACACCCAAATCCCTGTCCAAGGAGTCCACACCCAAATCCCTGGCCAAGGAGGCCTCACAAAAATCCAAGGCCAAGGAGGCCACACCCAAATCCCTGGCCAAGGAGGCCCCACAAAAATCCCTGGCCAAAGAGGCCCCACAGAAATCCAAGGCCAAGGAGGCCACACCCAAATCCCTGGCCAAGGAGGGCCCACACAAATCCCTGCCCAAGGAGGCCCCACTCGAAACCATGGCCAAGGAGACCCCACTCAAAACTGTGTCCAAGGAGCCCTATCCAGTACCAGAGGCCATGGAGCAGCATCCCAAAACAGAGGATAAGGAGCAGCATTCGGTATCAGAGGCTATGGAGCAGCATCCCGAATCAGAGGCCAAGGAGCAGCATCCAGAACCAGAGGCCAAGGAGCACCATCAATAACCAGTGGGCAGGCAGCCGCCTCCAGGACCAGTGGGCAGGGAGGCCCCTCCCAATGGGTGCTCCCCGACCCCCCATTTTCAAAATGATGCCCCAGAAACAGTGGAGTTCAGTTGTTATGAGGAGTCAGGTTGGGGCTTGGACTTTGCCCTGTGGGCATTTGTGACTTTGGACTGGCCTTTGGGCCTGCATGTATTTCTCTCTGCAGTTGTGTATGTTTTTGTATTTTACATATTCATACAACAGGAATACAGTGGTTGGAACTGTGTATGTGTCCTGGGTTTCTTTACTCCAGGGTTCTGTTACTGTTATTTTCCTGTGCATCTGGTTCTGGGTGTGTGGTATGTGTATGGTGTGTGTTGTGCATGTGTGTGTCACTCTCCCCACCCTCTCTCCCTCCCTTGTGTGCTAGGCAGCTGTACTCACCGTCATCATCTTCATTGGCGTTGGTGCCATGGCCTGTTAGATGGCCATGGCCTGTTGGCGGTGATACCCCCATGTTAACCCTGGTGGTCAGAAGACCGCCAGGGTCATAATGACCACCATAGTTTGGAATAGATGTGAACTAGGCCCTAATACCCCTAGCATGATGAACCTATTCTCTGACCCAAAGAGAGCTCGGTGTGTTAAAACTAATCTGCCAGAGTCATGTCCATGAGAAGATCGCCCAACCCTTATTACCTTGGAATGAGGTCTCTAGAAAGGACTCTGTAGAGACAAGAAGACTGGGTCAATCTCAAGGCGACGTGTAGTATAGATAGCATCAATGGCATCTGGTAGGAATCCCTCTGATTATCTTGCCTGTGTGAGATGTATTTATACAGATCTGGTATGACCCTGACGCAGGTATGTTCCCAAACAATAGATAAGAAGGCATGCTTGGGGCTGCAATTATATAAATAATTCTCTGAAAAGGTACATTATGTTACTGGGACACGAAAGTGGGAAAGTACATAATGTGACAACCTATGTATCGCATATATCTTTGACGCTGATAGGGACGTCTTTACAGAATGGCACTGATAATGTGAAACTAAAACATCTTCCTAACCATAAACATGGCAGCCATCTTGGAAGAATTAATTAAATAAATGGGCTAAAACAGAGCTAGCTAAGTAGGTTAAAAGTCACTGAGTGATAAGGGCGCTGGCTTGCAAGCCAAAGGGTAAGCTAAACCCCTGATTCCCATAGGATCCACTGCATGAACATTTGATGTTAGAGCGGCAGACCCTGAGGCAGAGATCTGGCTCAAGACCAGGGTTCAAGTCCCGCTTCGGCAGGTCTTGGGCTCAATTCCCCTTGACCAGATAATTCTCGCCTCGGTGCCTAATCTAATTCATGGGTCCCACTCTGCAACTCTGGGCAATAGCTTGCTTAATCTCCACAACGGCCCCAACAGCGCTTGGATGCCTGGCTTCACCCTGGGGGTGCTCAGGAGTGGGCGCCTCACAGGGAAAAGCCAGGAGGGGTTCCATAGCGGTATGAGTACAGCGCCTTGAGACCCTAACGGGTGAGTAGTGCGCTATACAAGTGCTAATTTACATTTTACATTTACATCAAATGTCCATGAAGGTATCATCTATTGTTGATTTTGAACTGCCTCAATGTAATGTATGGGACAAGGGGAAGCCTCTAGAGAATCCTTTTAAATGTTGTAGATTATGATCTTTAGTGAACACTTGTTCAAGGATGATCTCCTGGGTATCACTTTCACTGACTTAATCATTATCTGCACAAAAGGATGATGGACGGTGTGCTGAACAATGCAAGCACTCACCCCCAGTCACAGATCTCGGTTTAATCCATCGTTCTTTTGCTCACCATGCCACCCCGGTTTGGCCCCAGCCATATGCAAATCACTCTTGACCCTGTTCCTCATGGGAACAGTCCAGCCCAAACTGCCAAGCGAGGTCTTCCCTGGACCAGAAACAAGCATCCTGGGACCTGTTTCAGGGTATCCCTCTTCATCAGCCAGGCTAGCTTGAATCCATTGGCACAGTGAGCAAGGGACCCACGTGTGGGCATACCCTTCCCACTTGGGGCAGCTTTAGCAACACAAAAGGATGATGGACGGATACTGAACAATGCAAACACTCACAGATACAGGTTTAATCCATCATTCTTTTGCTCACCATGCCACCCCAGTTTGGACCCAGCCATATGCAAATCAGTATTGACCCTGTTCCTCATAGGAACAGTCCAGCCCGAACTGCCAAGCCAGGTCCTCCCTGGACCAGAAGCAAGCATCCTGGGACCAGTTTCTGGGTATCACCCTTCATCAACCAGGCTAGCTTGAGTCCAGTGGCACAGTGAGCAAGGGACCCACGTCTGGGCATACACTTCCCACTTAGGGCAACTTTAGCAACACAAAAGGATGATGGACGGAGTACTGAACAATGCAAATACCCCCACTCACAGATATGGGTTTAATCCATTGTTCTTTTGCTCACCATGCCACCCCAGTTTAGACCCAGCCATATGCAAATCAGTCTTGACCCTGTTCCTCATGGGAACAGTCCAGCCCGAACTGCCAAGCCAGGTCCTCCCCGGACCAGAAACAAGCATCCTGGGACCGTTTCTATTTTATTTTTTGTATTTCTTTTTTTGTGTCAAAAACCTTTATTAACAGCTTAAGATAGGCGATACATAGGTTGTTATAGAGTGGTACATCTTCCCTTAGGAAGGGCAGTCCACTTCAACTATGTTTCAAACATACTTTAACAATACAGTTGGTTTACCTTGTGAAAGAAGTAGTAAAAGGGGCTTTGGTTTTTTGGGGCAGTGTGAGGAGTTCAGTGGGAAAGAGGGGTTAGGGTTTACAGTTCTTCCTCCTTCTCACTCTCCTTGTTGTCCTTGTCTGTGTAATCTCTCAGCAGGTTGTGTACCATTCGACGGCACGCTTCCCTGCTCACCACCTCCCCGTAGGTCCCCATTCAGGTCCTAGCATACAGGAGGATGTCCTTAATGCAGCAGAGAATTCTCCAGCATCCTTGAATAGCCTCCACTGAATGTGTCTTTGGAAATAGCCCATACACCACTGAGTGGTGAGTGATGTTTGGGTATGAGATGTGGGCTTCCATTTCTTGTCTTAAGGCTGCCCACAGTCTCTGGGCAAAAGGGCAGGCCCAGAACAGATGGTATGCAGTTTCCTCTGCGGGGCATCCCCTTGGACATTCTCTGTGTGGGCATAGGTCCCTGCCGTGCATGAATGACCAAACTGGCTGTCCCCCTTTCACGGCCATCCATGCAATGTCTTTGTGTCTGTTGGTCAGGGATGGGGAGGATAAATTTTCCCACACCTGTGTTGCTGTAGCGGGTGGTAGGTCGCTCACTGGTTCTGTTGTGTCCCTGGACCTGATTAGACTGTGGATTGTCCTGGGCTTCCATAGGCTTGGTGTGACACAGTTCAGTCCAAATTCTACCACATACTTCTCAATCTCCTTGTAGTACCAGGGGAGGTCCCAGTTGAACATTGCTGCATTCTCCCACTTATCCCACCCCAGTCTTCTCCATACCGGGAGCAGGAAAAAGCGGAAGACCCTGTAGGCTGAGTGGTCCTTGTTCTCATTTAGCAGGGTTATTCGGACGCAGTCACATGCAAAGAAGGCTCTGAGGATTGTCGGGATGTCAGGGACTGCCTTCCTTCCCTTGCGATGCTCCTTGTGCATGACTGACCTTTTCACCCTGGCCATCTTTGAGAGCCAAACAAAGTGGAAAACCATGCTGTTCACAGCCTGTGCTACATTGGCCAGGAGTGGCCAGGCCTGTGGCACATACTGCAGCACGGGCAGTGCGTCGTTCCTGAGCACCAGACCCTTTCCTTTAATGCTCAGGTGTCTCAAGCTCAAGAATCCCAGTTTCTGCTTGACTTTGGCGAGGTGTTCGTTCCAGCTTTTCGCCGCTGCTCCCGGTCTCCCAAATCAAATAACGAGGATCTTTACCAGTCCTGCCTCAATGGGGAAATGGAGAGGCTCGTTACACAGGTCCCAGCGGCTGAAGAGCTTTGCCTGTGATTTGTCCACGTTGATCTTTGCTCCTGATGCTTTGCCAAAGTCATTGTATGCCTCCAGCAGGGACTGGACCGATTTCCCATCCGTGCAGAAGAGGGTGACGTCGTCCATGTACAGCGTGCACTTGACTTCTTTCTTTGCGTCTCCTGGTGTCAGGACCCCTCTGATGGTCGGATTCTTCCTGATGCACTCTGCGAGTAGCTCTATAACCAAAACAAACTGAGAGGGCGAGAGCGGGCAGCCTTGTCTTACCCCAGACCTGATAGGAAAAGGGTCTGTTTTCCAACCATTTACCATGACTGAACTGAAGATGTCTGTATACATTATTTTAACATATTTGCAGAACCGCTCCCCCATCCCAAAACCCTGCAGTACTCTCTCCATGAACTGATGGGAGACACGGTCAAAGGCCTTTTCTTGATTGAGACAGACCAGTGCAGCGTGGATATTCCGGTCCATGATGTACTGGATCGTGTCCCTGATCAGTGCTAGGCTGTCTGCGACCCTACATCCTGGAAACCCACAGGTCTGATCTGGGTGAACTATCTCTCCCATAGCGCCCTTGAGTCTATTCACCATTGTCTTTGCCAGGGTCTTGTAGTCCACATTCAGGAGAGAGATGCGACGCCAGTTCTTGAGGTCACATCTCTCCCCCTTATGTTTATACCGGAGCACGTTTATTCCTTCCCTTAATGTGTGGGGCATGACTCCCTCCTACTCCATTTCCTCATTCAGCTCCAGAAGGTCTGGTCCCACCAGGTCCCACAGTGAAGTGTAGAATTCATTTGGTAGACCGTCACTACCTGGTGTCTTTCCTGACTTGAAGGATTTAACTGCAAGGTGCAGCTCCTCCAGAGTCAGGGGTGTGTTCAGGACTTCCCTTGCAGGTGCGGAAACCTTTCTCGGGATACCTGACAAAAACTTTTCTGCCTGATCCCCATCTGACCTCTTCTCTAAGTAGAGGTCCCCATAGAAGTCTGTCACAGCCTTCCTAATGTCTTCCTTGGTGTCACACAAAGTTCCCTCCTTGTTGCGCAGTTGAACCAGAGGGGTGTGCGCAGAGTAAATTTTCTTAAAGAAGAAGAAGTTGCATTTCTCCCCTTTTTCCAGGTTCTCCACCTTAGCACGGAAGATGATCCTCCTGGGTTCGTCATGAAAGTGCTCGCTCAGCTCTTTCTTGACTGCCTCCAGAGGGTTCATGACGTCCCATCCCCGGAGTTGGAGGTCGTGCAGTTCCTGCAGCTGTTGCTGCAGTCTACTGAACTCTTTCCTTCTCCCCCTTGCTGCTTTCCTGCCCACATTCTTAAAGGAGTCCTGCATCCTGCCTTTCACCCAATCCCACCATTCCCCTATGGACTGGAAGGTGCCTTTCATGACTTGTCACTCACTGTAAGTCCTCCTCAGCTCCTCCTGTACATCCTCTCTACCCAGCAGAGAACCATTCAGCTTCTATGTGCCTGGACCTGTCAGGAACTTTCCTGTCAGTTCCCCCTGGAACCTGATAGCTTTGTGATCAGAGAAATGCACTGTTACCATGGAGTGTTGCCTGATCCTCACTGATTTAGACGTGAAAACAAAGTCTATCCTGGAGTACACGGATCCATCAGGGCGGCGCCAGGTAAGTTCCTGGCATCCAGCCCCATGAATACAATGACATCTGTCAGGAAGACCTCACCCACCATCTCTGCCAGGAGTTTCGTGGCATCATCCATCCATCCTTCTCCAGTCCTGGTCCCACATCGACCACCTCTTTCTAGGGTACAGTTGAAATCCCCACACATCATGATTGTTATTGAGGTAACCAGCTGTGGTCTTAGGTGCTGGAACAGCTCCCGTCCCTCACCTACATCAGAAGGCTTATAGGCATTGATCAGTCTAACTGTTTCTCCTGCCCACGAGCTGTCAACGGCAAGATCCCTGCCGCCTTCCAGCTCAGTGACCGAGTACATTGTGAAGCACCTCCCTCTGACTAAAGTAGTGACTCCTACAGACCTACTGCTGTTCCCCCCAGACCAAAAGATAGGCCCAAATGTCCACTGCGGTTTTAGGTGTGTGTATGAAGCTGCAAAAGGGATGGAGCATTCCTGAATCATGTACACATCACATTCCTGGCTGGCAAGAAAGTTCAAGGTGCTAGCACATCTACGCTTGTCTCTGATGCTTTTCACATATAATGGAAAACAATGAAATAGCCATCTTAATTAGTGTTTAAGAGTTAAACTTAGGCTTCAATACTATCTAGTCAGAGTAATTAGCTGTTTATACACAGTGACAAGGCTACTTACAGGGCTGGTAGGCTCCTGGCGGGTCTCCGGCATAGGGACTGTTGTCTTGGCCACCGTTGCTCGGTGCTTCTCTGAGGCTGGCTTACACTTCTGGCTGGTCTCTGGCTATTCATCCGCCAGGTTGGTGGGTTGGTTTTGCTCTTCCTCCTCCATGGAGGCCTCTTCCTGCTCGACTCTTGCTGGCGATGGTGGTGGGTACACCTCCATGACGCTGGCTAGCGCCCTCATTCCCTCATCTGTACATGGCTGGGTCCAAACTGGGGTGACGTGGCGAGCAAAATAACGATGGATTAAACCCAGATCTGGGGGTGAGTGTTTGAAAACTTTCAACACTCCGTCCATAATTTTATTTTGTTTCGTGATGTTAATCATTATCTGCGCTGGGCTTTGGAAATTTAGCAGTAAAGTCTCCCATCCATACTACCGATTATAAGCAGAAGATTTTTTTTTTCTATTTGGAAAAATGTGTCATATGAAACCAGAAGTTCAGAATGTCAATCTATATACAGAGGAACAGGACATTGTTATGATATGTACTCAGAGCTTGGTCATGTGATTAGATACGTTGATGCTTATAAGACAAATGGCTCGTCATGAACACCAGGAATTTGTTCATACTATCAGTAGAGTATTGCTTTGGTCAATGTGGGCCACAAGGATGGCTTGGACAGTGAAAAAAATGTTATTGGGAAACAGTCTATTTGCTTCTGTGAAGAAGACAGACCCAATACACTAAGGACCATATTTATACTCGGTTTGCGCTGAATTAGCGTAATTTGTTTTTATGATAATTCAGCACAAACGTAACTCCATATTTATACTTTGGCACTAGACAAGTCTAGCGCCAAAGTTATGGAGTTAACATCATTTTCTGGATGGGAAAACCTACCTTGAGTCAATGAGATGCAAGATAGGTGTTCCAGTCCAGAAAAGGACAATATGGCCTTTGCACCATATTTATCACCCTGTGCTAAAATCCAGCATAGGAGGATGGGGGACTTAAATAAAGGCGCTAAATTTACTTAGCGCCATTATTTAACGTCTGGGTATGGGCAGGCGTAATCGCACCTATAGGCTGATTTTCATGGTCAGAGACCATGGAAATTGCCCACAGATGTCCTTCCTTGGCCCGAGGCTCTACGCACACACACCCCCACCCACAACAGGAGGACACCTAAGGATCGGGGACCCATCCCAGGTAAGTATGTATATTTTTTTAACCTACACCACTCAGGGGCCCTCACTTGGGGCCCCCTGCATGGCTCTGGCCCCACTGGCCATGCCCAGGGGACATTTGTCCCCTGGACATGGCCATTGGGGTGGTGGGCATGGCTCCTGTCTTTACTAAGAGCGGAGTCATGTCCATGGGGGTTGAGTGCCAGAAAATGGCGCTACACTGCTTAGAGGCAGTTTTTCGGCCTCTGAACAGTGTAGCGCCATAATTCGCACACAAGCCCTGGTTTCCCCTACACCTTCCCAGCCCTGTTAGCGTCCTTTCCAAGGATTCTTACAGGGCATTAGTGCTGGCTAGCGCCATTCCATAAATATGGTGCCCAGCCGGTGCTATACTTTTTCGCACAAAACTGCGCTAACACAGTTTTGCGTGAAAAAGTATAAATCTGCCCCTAAATGTCAGCAAGTGATCAGGTAGGAAGAGACTAATGGTTCATTCAGCAGGGCACAGCAGGATACTGTTGCATCCAATGGTACTATGAGATTGTGTTCTTCAAATTTGCAGTCCTATGAAAGTCTTCCATTTTGGCATGGAAAGATTGGAGTAGGACAAACTCAAAACCTATAGCCACTAAAATATTTTTTCTGCTGGAACCTCTATGTTTCCTTTTTCTGCTCTTGTGATATTCTTTTGGACTTTGTTACTTTATGTTTGGATTTTGTCCCTTTTCTAGCAGCTAAAGAACTCAGTATGGCAAGGTCAGGAGCTAGAGCTGAGCAGGGCTTCAGAAGACCAAAGGTCTGATTTATAAAAAGTTAGCACCACCTTTGTGTGATTGTTTGACACAAAAGCAGCGTAAACGTACAAAATATAGTTATATTTTGTAAGTTTACGCCGCTTTTGCATGGACAAGTGACGCAAAGGTGGCGCTAACTTTTTATAAATCATGCCCCAAATATCTAATACGTGAGGTGCCACTGAAACTTTGACCCTAAAGCAAAGACATTCTGAGTAGGAGGATTCAGGAATTCTTGCTTGCTGAGGTCCCACATTTTCATGTAGACTAGTCAGTTGTGCCAAGTACTATGTAGGTCAAAAAAGCTCTAATTTTGCAGAATGCTGAATACTTTTCCCCTAAAACTTTCAGGATCCCAGTACACATCTAACAATGGGACAAGTGCTCAACAACCTTCTTCAAACAAAGTCCAGTTTTAACTGATCTGCTGCTTCTTGTTCAACAGTGCCATCTCTGTAGACTTACAGAGCTCAGCTTGCTTGCATGATCCTCGGAAATAACTTCCCATAGCATGAGTTCAAGAGGAAGAAGAATCGAAATCTACATTCCTTCCTCGGTCTTGGCTAGTTTACTCTGCCATCTGCCTTATTTTTATTTTCTTCACCAAGCCCAGTTGTGTTGCAATGTCCAGGTGGTGGGATCCCAAATATATGGTGATAGACCAGGAGAGGTTGATAAAGGGTTTGCACAGATTCTCCTTAACTTCCCATTCCAGATCATTTACATTTTTTCAGTCATACTTCTGACTTATTCTTAAAAGCATTTAGTTTTCCAAATGACAGAAGGATATTTCAACTGCTCAGATCTACCTACAAACTTGTCTATTGCAATGAATTACATGACTCTGCCCACTAGCGGAAAGCCTACTCAAACTGATATTGTTCTGTTGCTACCATCCTGGTTAACAACAAACCAGCTTCTACCATGCCTCTGCTTTCACATAAGAAAGAAAAGCTGTTGTTGTGTAAAATTGTAAATTAGTTTTGTGAAATTTTGCGAAAAGTCTGTGGATTTATGCACACAGCTACAAATTATTGTGGTTATCTCACATGACTTTTTTCACATGGCCATGTTTTGTGAGAAATAGTCACGCAAGATCCAGGCAGAAAACAGGTTAAATAGTGACATGTCTCTGAAAGATTTTTACTGAAGGAATGGCCTTTGCAGTTGGAAATTAAGGCCCTCATTACAACCCTGGTGGTAAATGCCACCTACCACCGTGCTGACGGCCGTCAACATACCGTGACAATGGCGGTATTCCTGTACGGGTATTACGACCCACTCTGAGAAATCCGCCACTATACAGACACCCACACAAGTCCGCCAGACCAAAGGTCAGTGATAAACTGGAGATAGCCAAACCCACACCGTTACACCAACAGGAATACGCCCACAGTATCATGACCCACGAATCACGCAGCAGTCTTTCAACCGCAGTAAACCATTGGTGGTACACACCGCCGCGCTCAAAATGCACACACATTTACAAAACACCACCACATTGGACAATTCAAACCACACACACGTGACACATAAACAAACACCACACCCATACACTTACACCACTATAAAAGACATACCCACAACACTCACAACCCCTTACAGTGAAAAAAACGATAGCACACAGAGAGACAAGGCAGGAGCACCCACTCAATCAGAGGCACAGAACAGCATCACCCATACACCATCCATGCACATCACAGCATACACTACAACACATCACCCCACACAACCTCACACATATCACTCGCACCACATCCATGGCACCCTAAAGACACCCCAGGTTTTCAGAAAAGGAGCTAAGGGTAATGGTGGAGGAAATCATCCGGGTAGAGCCACAGCTTTTCGGATCACAGGTGCAGCAGACGTCCATTGCTAGGAAAATGGAGCTATGGTGGAGAATAGTGGACAGGGTCAACGCCGTGGGACAGCACCCCAGAAAAAGGGATGACATCAGGAAGAGGTGGAATGACCTACGGGGGAAGGTGCGTTCCGTGGTAGCAAGACACCAGGTAGACGTACATAGGACTGGCGGTGGACTCTCACCTCTTCCCCCACAACTAACAACATGGGAGGAGCAAGTCTTGGCAAGCATGCATCCTGAGGGCACTCGCAGGAGTAGCAGGAGGACTGGACTCTGGTAAGTCATATCTTTACTATTATATCCCCCACCCTACCTGCATGCCATCACATACACCCACCCTTACCCTCACTCCCATCACTCCATCACCTCACATATACCCCACCATCACAACCCACCCCTCCCAATACCAAGCCCTGCATGCAAAACCAATGCATGGACCCCCATCACAGACCTGCATGGACACCCATCACCACAGCATGCCCAGTAAATCACCACTCACACAAGGCCAAGATGACAGGGAAATCACAATCATAGAGGGAAACACACCCATGCACAATATGGCCCATGCAGATACAATAACACGCTACGGGTATTACGACCCACACTGAGAAATCCGCCACTGTACAGACACCCACACAAGTCCGCCAGACCAAAGGTCAGTGATAAACTGGAGATAGCCAAACCCACACTGTTACGCCAACAGGAATACGCCCACAGTATCACGACCCACGAATCACCGCAGCAGTCTTTCAACCGCGGTAAACCATTGGTGTTACACACCACTGCGCTCAAAATACACACACATTTACAAAACACCACCACATTGGACAATTCAAACCACACACACGTGACATGTATACACACACCACACCCATACACTCACACCACTATAAAACACCCACCCACGTTACTCACAACCCCTTACAGTGAAAAAAATTATAGCACACAGAGAGACAAGGCAGGAGCACTCACTCAATCAGAGGCACAGAACAGCGTCACCCATACACCATCCATGCACATCACAGCATACACTACAACACATCACCCCACACATCACCCCACACATCCTCACACATATTACTTGCACCACATCCATGGAACCCCAAAGACACCCCAGGTTTTCTGAGGAGGAGCTAAGGTTAATGGTGGAGGAAATCATCCGGGTAGAGCCACAGCTTTTCGGATCACAGGTGGAGCAGACGTCCATTGCTAGGAAAATGGAGCTATGACGGAGAATAGTGGACAGGGTCAACGCCGTGGGACAGCACCCCAGAACAAGGGATGACATCAGGAAGAGGTGGAACGACCTATGGGGGAAGGTGCATTCCGTGGTAGCAAGACACCAGGTAGCTGTACATAGGACTGGCGGTGGACCCTCACCTCTTCCCCCACAACTAACAACATGGGAGGAGCAAATCTTGGCAATCATGCATCCTGAGGGCACTTGCAGTAGTAGCAGGAGGACTGGACTCTGGTAAGTCATATCTTTACTATTATATCCCCCACCCTACCTGCATGCCATCACATACCCCCACCCTTATCCTCACTCCCATCAATCCATCACCTCACATATACCCCACCATCACAACACACCCCTCCCAATACCAAGCCCTGCATGCAAAACCAATGCATGGACCCCCATCACAGACCTGCATGGACACCCATCACCACAACATGCCCAGTAAATCACCACTCACACAAGGCCAAGATGACAGGAAAATCACAATCATAGAGGGGAACACACCCATGCACAATATGGCCCATGCAGATACAATAACACTGCATTTGCATCCCCAGAGGACCCATACTCAACGTCACCGCAGAGGAGGTGGCAGCTACATCCAGTCCCCCCACAGAAGAGGCCCACAGTGACGTCAGCAGCTCTGCACGCCTGGATCTTGATGACCAACCTGGCCCATCTGGGACCTCTGGACAGAGACGGTTCCCCTGCCACAGTCCCAACCCACCACACAGCCTCCCCCCTCAGGAAACACCACCACAGCACCCACCCAGCGGGCCCATCCCTCTGTCCCCAGGACACGTCAATCAGCAGTGTGTCCACCACTACAGGGACCCCAGGCAACCCCACAAACGCAAGAACATCAGGGACCTGGGGTCAGTGGCAATGGGCAAACGGTTCAGGGGACAGAGGCACAGGACAACAGGGAAGCTGGGAGGACTGCTGTGCCAAATGGGGAGGACAGGCCCAGGGAACCCACTCTCCACGAGGCACTCTCAAACATCCTGGGAGCATACCACCATTCCCAGGAGACCATGGGCCAGATACTGGCCAAGCTGCAGGAGACCCAGAGGTTGCAGGAGGGACAGTACCTGGTGATCATGGATGACCTAACAAAAATATACACCATCCTGGTCACCATTGCAAGGGTGCTGGCAGACATGGGCAAGACCATGAGGGAGGTAGTGGCACAACAATGGGCGCCTGACACTAGCCAAACTGAGGAACAGCCTTCCACCTCTGCTGGCTCTCGTGGACAAGAGGCCCCGCCACAGGACCAACAGGCCACCAGCACCCCACCCCCTGCAGAAGCATAACCACCCCACAAACAGTCCCTGCGATCCAGACTGAGAACATTGCCAATACCCCCGCCAGGAAATAAGGCTCCCCTGATTGTCACCCTTGTGTCCCACACTATCACCCGGTCCACCTTGAACTCCCATTATTCCCCTTCCTATGCTCCATTGGACAATGCACCTGTGATACCAAGAGACTGGACTCTACCCTGAACTTCCTTCCACCATCAGCCCAGCCCCTTGCACCACCCCCTCTACTTATGAGCACCTACATAAACACCATTGGAACAAATACCAATCTGGAGTCTGTCAAATTATTCAAATATGTATTAGTCCAACATTAGCAAAGCATTGCAACTCAAAGGTACAGTGAAATATACTTTAGGATGACCTCTGGTGGGCAGCAGTACACATAGCAGGAGCCAGAGTGGGGCACAGAGATCTGAAAATGGAGATGCCAAATGGTACAATCAGTGGCCATACACATAGGGAAACAGGCTGCCTTGTACAATGTCCAACAGATAACTGAAATGTTAAGTGAAGTTATAGTGTCTTACCTGTGTGTCCCTTGTTGGGTAGGCTCAGAATCACTCCTACCCCAATAGTGTTGGCAGCCGTCTACTCCTGGGCAGGTTCCTCTGGGTTTCAGGTGTACAGCTAATGGCGTTAGGCATTGAACCCCATGGGCTGGTGACTGTCTTAGTAACTGGTAGTGCAAGGCCTAGTGCATAGGGATGCTCCCTGTGTGTTGTGTATACCAATGCTAGTGGTGTTGCTGGCATTGACCAAGTGCATCCTCTGTCTCTCACCCCCTTTTTGTTTTGTCACCCTGTCCTGTGTGCATTAGCATCATCTGGCAGACGAGCAGAGGCACCGGCGATGGAGGGAGCTACATCCCACATGGGCCTGGAGGCCGAATCCACTGAGGGTGCGGGCACCAGTGGGATGGAGGGTGAGGGGAGCACCACAATGGGGACAGGAGGGGAGACCAAAGACAGCACCTCCTCCTCCGATGGAAGCTCCCTGGTGTTGGCGGACACCTTTGTGCCTACCCTAACAACAGGTACAGCCGCCACCTCCCCTACCAGCACCACCCTCCCAGCAGCCCCTCAGTGTGTTTCCTGTGCCCGCTCACCCAGGAGGGCATCTCCTTCCCCCCAGGCACCTCAGGCCCTGCCTCAGTCAGCCTTGAGGCTATTGATCTCCTGAGATCCCTCACTGTTGGGCAGTCAACCATTCTGAATGCCATCCAGGGTGTCAAGAGGCATTTGCAACAAACAAATACATACCTGGAGGGCATTTACTCTGGTGTGGCGGCCCAACAGAGACCATTTCAGGCTCTGGCCTCAGAACTGATGGCAGCCCTTGTCCCTGTGTCTAGCCTCCCTTCTCCAACTTCCTCTACCCAGACCCAATCCCCTCAACCCCAGCCTATCCCAGGCACACCTTCAGACCAGCATTCACCCAAATCAACACACAAAGGTGGCTCAGGTTTCTAAAAATGTCATCAAGATTTATTTTGACATTTCTATCTTGCAGCTTTGACTAATGCAGTCCAGGACTTTTGGGGCAAGCCAGGTGATGTGTTTACAGTTTTTCTTGTGGGTGGTGGAAATTTACATTTGAATTTTACGCCACGTTTGCAGTTCTCATATATTTTTACCTTGGCCTTACCTAACAGTCAAATAAGTCAACTGCGATTAGCTAGTTCTCCACATTCTAGGGATTGGACAACACAGACTGGGAGATGTTTTGCAGGCACCCAGTGCCCAGTGTCAAAATATAGCAGCAAATCCAGTAAACGTGTTTGGGAATAATGCAATAGAAGCATTTTCCCACTGTGCGTTTTGGAAATTGGTGAGACATATATCCCATAAACATTAGTTGTATGAAATTAAATATGTTATTCTCTATAATATTCAATACAATATTGACTACTAATTAATTTTCATGCCCTTTCCCCACATCATAATGATTGTGAAGGAAGCACAATTCTGTTCTACTATGGTGTATGAAATTGAAGTATTAATGAAAAGGGTGATGACGGTGAGAGTCCTTCTTCAGATAATAATTACAGCCATTGTCTAGGTGAATCACAAAAGTCAGTGAAAAAACCTGTACTTGATTCTCTGCTAGCTTGGCACAAAGCAGTCAGGCTTAACTCAGAGGCAATGTGTGAAATTATTCATGCAATACTCAAACAGTAATAAAGTGAAAATACACCACAAGAAAAATCCCAACCACTTTAGAAAAGTAGAAAATATTTTAGTTGCTAAAATTACAAAAATAACACCACAACGACAAAGATCCCTTATGTAGAACTGAAGATTTACATTTCAAATAGAAACAAATAGCACCAAAAAGCACAAAGCACCAACTGTGAGTATCTGGTCACTATAGGCTGGGTCAAAATCCAGTTAAGGCGATGAGCGCGGGTGGGATACCCAGACCAGATTCATCCTGGTTGAAAGCTTATTTTCTGACCTAGAAATGTTATGAAGAAAAAGTGTTGGTCAGTGAGTCGTTGGCAGGGCCAGCTGCAAGCTGGTTCTGAAGCACAGATTGGTGATGGCGGGTTGAAGAGTAGGTTCCCTTGCAGTCATCGATGGAGGTGGAAAAGCTCCAAGTTGGCAAAGTCATTGCCCAGGAAGGCCTTGACATTGATTGTATGCTGTTCAGTGTCAATCCTAGTGTACACTTCTCAATTCGGACTTGGAAACTTTTCTGAAAGTTGGATCTCCTTCAGAGGGGAAAATTGTCAAGTTGAGGCCAATCAACAATCCAACGTCAATGGCTGTGGCTTTAATGGTGGTTCCAGTCTCTGTTGGTTCTCCATGCAGAAAGCTGACAAAACATTTTTCTAAGCCCCACTTCTTGCAGTTTGAGTGCAGGAGGGGTACACTCTGACACCAGTTAAGGAGCCGGGACCTGAGGGCACCACGTGGGAGTTAGGCCTCACTCCAACAGCAGGGTCAAGGGCAGGCCCAGTTGGAACTGGAAAGCTGAACAGTTGCAGAGAGTGAGGCCTCTGGAAGCTTATTGTGCCTTCTGGCTTAAACAGGAGATTATCCTACTGACACTTGAAGTCATTTCTGGGGCACAGCGTTCAAGGCTGGAAGGTCCAGCCTTCCTCCATGTTCTTCAGACAGAACGAAAGTCCTTGGTATGATTCTTCGCTGGTCCAGGAGTATTCTGAGGAGAGGACTGTGGGGTCCGGTTTTATGCCCAGTGCCAGCCTGTGGGTGTAGGGCAAGACTTTGTCTGCCCCATAAACCAGTTCTGATCAGTTTCTCCCTCCCAATGAATTTGAAGCCAGTCTAGCTAGAAATACAAAAGGGATGAAAATCTAGATGTGAACTACATCTGCCAGTGACAATGTAAGAATCCTTTGAATCCCAGGTAGGGGATGTATACATGGCCAGGTCCTCCTGTCAAAGGAGGAGAACCCTCTCCTTACATCCAGAGCCCTTTGTCCACTGTCTGGGAACAAAACACAACTCACCAAAGGGGAGCAATCATGGGTCAGGTGACCGCTGGACACTGGCAGGAATGGTTTTAGGCAGGACAATGACAAATTTCTAAACATGTAATTTCCAAAATAGTTATATGAAATCCAACTTGACAATTAAGTTGGATTTTTAAATTACTATTAAAATGAGTCCTTTAATATTTTTTCTAGCTACTAGCAAACTTAATTTTTCACTTAATAAAGGTTTATGGTCCCGTTGTGCAATATAGAGCACTGATCTAATGGTACCAGTGTAATGTGTAATACATTCAAATGCTGAACAATGGGCAGCCTCATAGTTCTGATAAGAAGAGTTAGCAGGTGTGTCATAATGAATATGCTATCTTTCTATCTGTAGTTTACAATGGGTGTTCATTTCTTCAGTATTGTGCTGGAAAACATTTTCAAAATATGTCAAACATATCACTAATTGTATTTATTTTTGTATTAATCAATGGAAGAGCCTGCCTTGACACTGTTAAAATCAGCTTTGGAGGTTTTTTTTATAGTCAGGGCATGTAAAAGCATTATTAGACATGCCCTACTTTTTCAATATCATCCACCCTGCTCTATGGGTTTTTAAGGCCTACCTTAGGTGTGGCAAATCTATTAAAAAGGAAGGTTTAGGCCCGGCAAAAGGGTTATTTTGCCAGGTATGGATGGCAGTTCAACATTGAACACCTGGGTTGCAGCGGCATGCCTTGAGACATGCTTTACAGTGCTACTTAAACGGGTGGCACAATAGGTGATTCAGACTACTGCTAACATTTATTTTGCAGGCACAGGTGGTACCATAAACTAGTGCTGGGCATGTCCCTTATTAGGGGAAAACCCTCAAACTTTCTACTTTTTCTTCCTGTTGTTTTGCTGACCTTAGGACTCTGGGTACTTTCCCACTGTACTGCAGTAGCAAAGCCTGGGCACCCATTGGTTCAGGTGCTATATCCAGAAGTGCCCTTTAAAAATGTTCACCACATACTAGGGGTGCGTACAGCACTGGCTCCTAGTGGAACATTGTACTGAGTGTGCCACCCACGAGAATAGCCTGTCAAGCATGTATTTGGCCTAACGCAGGCGTGTGGATGTGCAGTTGCACTGGTGGTGAGGTTGGCACTTCTAACTCTGCAGCCAAGCCTGAGTGAGCCCTCTGCTACTCCTGGAGCACCCGCTGAAAGGTGGGGAATGTGCTTCAGTTGAAGGATGGGCAGGTAAACATTGGTGTCCCATGCCCTAGTTGGAAAGAACACCCACTTGGGTTTTCCCTTCCGAGGGGATACGCAGTTCCCATGGGGTGTGCTGATTCTCTACCCAGTGGTCTTAGGGCCTAGGACACCTTCCCATTGTAAGTATAGTGTAAAAGTATGCGTGCTTCTCCTACACAGGTGAGGGGGTGGCATGGTCAGTGGATGCACCCATGCCCACTGGCGCTCCAAATGTATGCTCAACCTGTCATAGCAGGCCTGCGTGTGCATACATGCACCTAGGGTGCTTTTAGTTAGATACCCTGCCTGTCATAGAAGGCCGGTTTGTGCAAACTAGGACCTATGGTGCTCTTAAACATATGGCCATCCTGCCATATCAGACCTGTGTTTCACACTTGCACCTATGGTGCTCTTCAAAATGTGACCAGCTTGCCAAAACAGGGCTGTGTGTGTGCACTTGCACCTATGGTGTTCTTATACAAGTGTCAAGTCTGCTAATGCCAGCTTGTGAGTGGGCAACGGCACATATGCCCAGGGAGTGAAGTACAACCATATGTGTTTTTACAATGAATATGAAAACTGCTTTGCCCATAGGTTAACATGGGGAAAGTTTACAATTACTCCAAACTGCAATAGTGGTTTGCCGTAGAGCAGTCTCATAATATTTCCCGTTATTGGATTTGTCCTCACAAACCCCTTCCCATGGTGAGAGGGCGTTGTCAATAAAAACTTAGAAATGGCACTTTTAGAAAGTGGGCCTTTATGTTCTCTAAATTGTTCTATGTGCCCTATTAAATTTAACTTTAGTCGTCACTTGAGGCTGGGGAAGCATATCTGTGCATTTCCCAGCGGCCGCTACAAACTTGGGCACACAACTAGAATGACAGGCACTGCCATTTGAGGGTCTGGCTGGATTTATTGGAGGGAGAGGTTTTGGGCCAGATCATGGCCCACTAAAGATTAAGATCTGCATTCCATAGCCCCATGGAAGAGAGGGCTGAAATTTAAGGGAGACATCTGCGGCCGAAAGGGAAACCACAATGCTGTTTTTCATTCCATGGAGGTACGGAATTGGTAACTCTTTGGTGTTCATTATGACTTTGGCGGTCGTCCCTGAAGACCGCCAAAGCCACGGGTGCCAGAAGACCACCAGTGCTGGCGGTCTTCTGCCCACCATATTACGGATACTGACGGATTCCTGCCACACTTTGGGTGGAAATCCAGCAGTAGTTGTGCTCGTGGGCGGAATCGCATGGGCGGTGTCAACACCGCCCCCGCCCCACCAGAAGGACACCGCCAACTGTATTATGTGCAATAATACAGCATAGGGGTGTCCTGATGGCAGGGCACTGCTGGAGGTGGATGCAAGTATGGATGCGTGTGGGTGAATGCATGTATGTAAGTGAATGAGTGTATGCGTGGTGCGTGTGGGTGTCTGTGTGCGTGTGGATGTGTGTGGGGAGGGGGGCGCTGTACCTGGAGCAGGGGCTGAGGGGTTTGTGCTTGCTGGGGGTAGCCGTCTACCAGTGACAGGGAAGTAATTCCCTGTCACCGGTAGCCTTTCCGCCAGAGTTTTTGTGGCGGTGCTACTGCAGCGGAAACCCTGGTGGAAAGGCAGCTCCTAATACCGCAGGCGGTCTTCTGTGGACCAATGGGTCAGAGATGCTCATCTCTAGCCCAGCAGGTCCGACCGCCATGCCAGTATGAGTGGAGATGTGGCGAGTTGGCAGAGGCCAAGCCTCCACACTCATAATGTGGTGGTCTTAACCACCAGCCTGTTGGTGCTGAAACCACCACCTTTGCCCTGGCGGTGAGGAGACCGCCTGGGTCATAATGACCACCTTAGTCTGTATTTGGAATTGTCTGGGATGACTCAAGTCATTGCACACCAGACGTTGTGCGTCATTCCAGGGAAGTAAGGAATTAGTAACTCTTCATGTGTGATTGAAAATGTCTGGTGCGACTCAAGTCATTGCACACCGGACATTGTGCATCATTCCACAGAGGTACGCAATTGTTATTTTGTGTACGATCTGAATTGTATGGTGTGCCTCAAGTCATTGAGCACCAGACATTGTGCCACGTTTCCAGGGGGCTTGGAGGAGTGGATTCATGTACTGGAGTGCTGGTCCTGCTGGGTGCAATTTTGAGTGCTGTGTGTCCTACAGTGACCCTCTCCTCGTGCTTTGCAGAACAGGGCTTGTGGAGGAAGACACAGTGCAGATACCTTTAAGTGTACTTCCCAACTGGGCCAAACCTCCATTTGTCAACTGCTGCCTGATCAGCCTCTCATCTATCTTTTCCCCACCTTTCCCCCAGAACCCTGAATAATTGTGACTCAGTTAGTAATCTGCCTAGTACCCGGGGAAAAGTGTATTTCATTGTAAGCCCATGGGGGCCGGGTAGTAGGGATTGATTGAAAGGTGGAGGAGGGTTTAGGCCCATCGTGTCTGCGAGTACAGTAACAATTGACCTTCAGATATCAGTGCACCACATTAGGGTGTTGGGAGCAAGTGTGTGCGAGTGCATGCAATAAACGTCTGCCTGATATCGTGGCACCGCATAGCAGTGTAAAGTGTGTGTGTGGGAGTGACTACCTACAATTAACTGCATTGCACTGTGATGTTGCCATACACATTGTTTCCTTGCCAGAAGATTATCATGGTTGACATTGGTTTTTACCTGTGCGGTCTAGACCTACAAGGCTATTCAAAAGCGCTGTAATCATCAGTGTGTACACATTTCTGTCATTGTTGTGAACCGGGGTGCACCCAATAACTGTATTGTATTGAATGGGAATCATTGTTAGGGTGGGCCTCATGCTGACAACGTTTTGCACCTTATGAGGGTTCTGGGAGGGAAAGTTGGATTTTTCCTAAGTGTACATATTGCAGATCTTGTTTTAACATGGGCCAAGTACTGCTATTTTTATTTCCAAATGTGATTTGTTCCCAGACATACCTGATGTATATGTCGTGTTAGTTATTGTGTGTGTTGAATACGCTTCTTTACATGCACAACATGTGAAGTCTCTATTGTGATGCTCAGTGTATTTGTTGTGTCAGTGTGCTGTGCCAATGCTTTACATGTTGCCCCTGTGACCGCAGGTTATTCAACAAGTGTAGTCGCCGACCCCTGACAGGAGTGGTAGGTTCTCCCTGGCTGGGACCTTGCCTCAACCAACTAGAGCGTGCTACCTCCAAAAACTAGGGCCCATATTTATGAAAAGTGTTTGGCACCTTTACACAAAAGCAGCGCTAACCTACTGCCACATTTAAATTTTGTCGCTAGACCTGTCTAGCGTAAAAATATCTGAGTTAGCATCATTTTTTGGGAGCGCCAACCCACCTTGCATGATTTTGCCACAATGATATGAAATGTAGTTGTTCTCTTTCTAAAAATGACTCTAGCCCTCCAGCTCCATATTTACACCGACACAAAAACGACGCACAGAAAGGAACCAGGCTCAAAAAATTATGCAAAGCCTGATTGGTGCCTAATTCAGACCAGGTGTTAAAATGAGGCCCACACACCACTACTTAGAGAAAACACACAGAAGGAGCATTGACAACCTACTGGACAACATGGAACTGTTAATGCTTCAACTTGTCAAACACCGCAGATGACGGCAACGACAACAGGTCCCTCCAGCTCCACCACAGCAACCCCAAACACCACCACAACAGCCACAAAGGCGGCACAGAAGGTGCGAGGTGATATTTCAACAGAGTAAAACCATCCTTGGGCTCAGGGAACAAGATGTCATCAGAACCTACCATCTGAAGTGGAAGTCCATTGTACGCCTGCTGCACAACTTAGCTTCTGACATCACTGCAAGGGTGAAAACTCCAACAAATATTCCACCCATGACAAAACTCCTCTCAGTCCTCCATATGCTGGGGTCAGAATCATTTCAGACAACAGAAGCACAAGTTTCTCATATCTCCCAACCATCCTTCTCGGTCTCCTACCAAAGGTTCTGGATGCAATCATCAACTTCACACCCCACCACATCTGCTTCCCCAACACCCAGAAACTCCAGCAGGGAACCAAGCAAGGTTTCTACCTAATTGCTGGGTTTCCGCATGTGCTGGGTGCAATGGACGGCACCTGTGTCCAACTTGTGCCACCTGCAGCAACAGAACACCTCTACATGAACTTCAAACACACCCATTAGATAAATGTGCAGGCCATTCTAGACCATCGTGGGCTCTTCACAAACATCCTAGCCAAATATCGCAGCAGCGTTCATGATGCCTACATGTTCCGGCATTCCACTGTCAACGAGTTTTCCAGGATGGGAAACATGGCAATGGACTACTCGTAGATAATCCATCATACCAATAAGTACACAGAAAACACACCAGCCTTGCAGGACAATCAAAACATACACCACACTAAACACACTTGGGCAGGGAAACACAGATGTATAGACAACAGCACATATGCACATGCCACACTACACCACATTCATTGCACATCCCACACACCCATATCTACATAATACAGCCACAACGTGACTGGCACACCACGTGAAGGACAGGTGGAGCTATTTCCGCTTTACATATAGAAACTGGGCCCAACCACTACAAGTGTCCACTGGTTACCAATTAAATACAGTTGCCACACACATTACGCCAAACAATGAATAGCTCAGCTATGTTTCTGGCATAGGCCATGTAAAGAAATTCAAACATAGGCACAGGCCCAAATTTGTCATGGTGTTCAAGCCTCTGGTGGCACCAATATCAAATCCACCCAAGTGTTGCCATTACCAACTATATATCATCTACACATACCTGATGTACCTGTAGTGTGCACCTTCACCTGTCTGCTGCATTGTGCTGCACACATAGGAATACAACATCACCAGACATGCAAAACCATGGGAAAGATAAACAAGAAGTGGTGCAGCACCTATTCCAGTGCCACTTCACATGTACCCCTTAGCACCCCCTATTGCCACCATGTGGGCACCATATACAAGAAACGGACCACCATGGCGCAGAGTAGGTGCAATACTGTAAAGATAATTGATGCCATAGTAGAACTCTGTAGGACTAATGAGAACATACCTGACCGTTCATGCACCGTACATAGGGACCCATGCAAAAATATGGAGTGTCCCCTCCCAATGCCTGCACTGTGCATATGTTGAAAGTGTTTGTGATAAATCATGTATAGGGACCTTGGAGATTCCACTGCACCTATTTTGCTACTCCTCCAAATGTGTGAATCACACCCTTGTACACATGATGGCTGGCACAGCCAACGTCTTCCAGGAAGGGTCACTATGTGTCGCACTACAAGTGTGGTGCCACATTATAACATGGAGGCCTGTGTTTGGCTTTGTAGGTCTACCATGGTGACAATACAAATGACTCCATTGTGGTGCAAGGAGGTGGTAGGTTCCACTAACAATAGGACACAGCCTCAAATATGGACAACACAACACGTTTGGCATGGTTGAACTGTCAGTTTGGATTTATTTAGACAATCACCAGGTCCCTTAGCCACAACCCATTTTAGTAATGTCCATCAACACAAGCTAATGCAACCATAGCAAAAAAACAGGAACACACACAATACCAGAAGCTAGTCGGAGTCACCATTCTACCTAAAAGTAACATCTGCCATGGAACATACAAAACCACAAAAATGTATTACCAACACATTTTCTCTCATTCCTTTGCAGCCGACCAAGGTTACGGCATTCAGCCATGGGTGATGACTCCTTTTAGCAACCCGACCATGGTGGAAGAACATGCATACAGTGAAGGGCATAAAAGGACATGAAATTTGGTGGAGAGGACATTTGGGCTCCTGAAATCAAGGTTCAGGTGCCTGGCCCCGACAGGAGGAAGCCTGTTGTATGCACCACTCCTGGTATGCAAGATGATCGTTGTATGTGCTATCTTGCATAACAAATGTATACAGATCAGTGTTCCATGGGATGAACTGGTAGATGTCCCTGCTGAGCAGGAGAATGACAATGGTGCAGCACAGTTGGAGGGGGAACTACAAAACACTGCTGCTGGAGTTCACGGGAAACAACATATTGGACAGAACATCTATACCTAGACACTGTCCAAATAAAATCACTTTGTAAATATCATCAGTACATCACTGTGCATCAGAATGTCCATGGTCTACTCATTCTCCACCACATATACCATTGGAATGTTGCTCATACCTCAGAGAGCAATTAAGAGAAACATCAGTTACAAAGATAGTTGGAATATAGGTTGTGATGTAAAAGGGTGTAGCGCCTCCATGCAACACATCAGTGTCAAATAACCCACGGCCATGTGGCTCACAAAGTCCTAAATCCACGCACTACAAAAAATATGTGGCGTTAAGTGGGCATTGTGCAAATTCCTACCCCTTTTCCCACATCATCGCCACACCTGGCAAGATGTATACATGGGGGTCACACAGATGCTAGGGCCTATTTTCAAATGGTGCATTAGAAAAATAGGAACTGAACTGTGTCACATCTCAGGCGGATATCTGCTATGGCAGCACTGAGCCGTGTGACAAAGGTGGAGACCTTTGGCATCAATGGACCTTCATTGACTGTTCAGGGTTAGGAACCAAAGTTTGAGCCTAAGTCTGCACCATATTTCAATAGAGTTACATTCTGGAACTCCATTGGGCCTAACCTTGCCACATGGTGTGCTGTACCTCAAGTGTAGCACACACATGCTAGTTGTGGAGTGCGCTAGGGGTTGCTAAACAAGTGAAGCAGCAACGGGTGCTATATCTCCGCTCCATACATATGGCCCATAGCCAGGATTTTACAATAAAATGGGAGCATGAACCACCAAATGAATGTCTGAGTGGAATGTAGGCAGAGTCTGTCCCACTCTCTATGTACATTTCAACACACTTGTCACACAAATCTGCTGGCTTGACACATACCTGCAGCCAATCCAGATATACATCTGAAGACTGATGTACAGGTGTATGGCCTAGGTAGGAAAGGGTTTGCAATTTCCTACAATGGTTGACATGTGTCAGCAAGGTTACCTAGTACAGTCTGTATCATACCATCACACACCACATATGAAAACACAATTCTCATTGACACTCACATGCCTGACCAAGAGAAAGTTACCAACAGTGCCAAAATTCCCTAAAATGTCTAGGTCTCCAACATGCCACTCAGGTATAGGATGTGCACGTATGTCTAGCAATGTCCAAACATGTCACAGACTCATCCAAGAATGTAGAAGAAGGAGACAGATATGTTGCATGTGGCAAATAATTAATACAGTGCTGAGATGACTTCACACACTTACAAGATACACTCATGGTGACAGTGACATAGGTTGTGGAATGCAAAATGTAGTGCATACCCATGTACAGCAAAGGATGTGGAAGGACAGCTGAGAGAATCCCACAGATTCTTGGAGACACAACAGCGGGAGGTCACTTGGAGAATACACAAGTGCTGTGGCAGGTGTACTGTCATGTGTGTGTGCAAGTCATGTAATGTTGCAAAGCTTGGAAATAGGAGGGAAACTATCATGTAGCTAGTAGTAGAAGATGTGTACATCTTGAAATTACACAAGTTGCATGTTGTATCCTGTCCATGTATGACAGGACAATGTTTCAGCAGAAGATGTGTACAAAGTGTAAGCAGCCTAAAGAATGCCAGCAATGTAGGACCTTATCTATTCCAAACAAGATATGCCCTAAATTATGTGGAAGGTACTCAGATAGATCAATACTGACTGTGTAACACACAATGTCACCATGTGTTCACCTATCATATGTTCAGAGAGGATGCCTAAGTCAGTATATAATCCACTGATGTTTGCTACAATAACAATGTTGTAGTTGGCCATCGCATACTATCCTGAGAGAAGGTAGTGACAGATGACATCATCTGTCCCCTGGGGCATACTAAAATTACAAGTTACACTAGAGATACAACCCCTAACCAAGCTGCAAATGGAAATTACAACAAATGTATTACCACGTCTGTCAGACCATGCCAAATGTTGATACATGTCCTGCATGTAGAAGTAGCCAGCCCTCTGTACATGATAGGACAAGCCTGACATTAAGTCCCTCAAAGGAAAATGAAAATCCCAGGCCATTTGATCAAAAAAGTGTATGTGTCAGTCTGCAGGAACTGTGCATTGCTCTGCTAAAGAGCTACATGATGAGGCTAGATCCCCGCCCAACACCCTCTAACCCCAATGCTGAGCCTGCATTGACTCTTGACACAGTCAAGGGCCTGATGCATGTGCACACTGGACTGAGCAGAGTGGAGCACCGTAAACCTGCGCCAAAACATGCAACCATGGGTCTGTGTGGGCATAAAAAGTCACACAGTAGTAATGATGACTAGGCTGCCATCATTGCCTGACTGCAACACTGCTACACAGTTCTATGCCTTGTTTGTGACAGTCATAACAAACATGTTGTGGTAGATTGTAAGTACCTAGTTTGTGGCATGCACACATATGTCTGATATCTCTGCATGACTTAAATGGAACAGGCCCGGTATTTTCTATTGGAGTCCGCACAAAAGTCAACTTTCCACTAATGAAAATGCATTGGTATCACATGATCATTGACAGACTTATATGACCATCAGATGTGTTCCAACGTACGGAAACATAGGTAGCACTGATATGACTACAAAGCCATTTAGCAAAGACCAACATGTGTCCATGCAGGAAGATAGATATGTGAGGTATCATATCCCATGAACACACTGCTGTGGTAAATTTTACACATATGACATGACACATGTCTTTCCACACACACGGCACACACCAACCTTCATTGACACATGTGAGTACACCATCTCCTGCATAAGAGATGCATGGGGAACTATATGTCACACGTGTAGCAGAGCATCATGAAGCCTGAACCACATCTCAGTTACCACACATGCACTCACATTGCCAGGGGTAATGTGAAATCAACCCAGCCGTATTCCACTGCAACCTTTAAATAGGATTTGTCATGGGTATCACATGCATGACCATGTACTGGGCATAGCCCATCACATCTACTGTGTTGTTGCTAAATGTACATTTGGAAATCAGACATTACAATGTGGTAGACCAACAAACATGTTAGATCACATATGTAAACTCCTAGTACACATGTGGTAACATGCATGTAGACAAAGTCTAGCAACACATGCACATATGCAAACGGTATCAGACATCACATGTAACATATACTGAGGTTACAGTTAAAAATGAACATGCACACAGATGTAACCATACCATACTGACTACATACATGCATAGCACCTGTGACATGGTATGTGAATCTAGGTTCACTGTCAGCCTTTCCAACAAAATTTACGCATTCCTGTTATGCATCAAACGTTTTGACACAAACAGCAATATTCCATACTCCGCTATGCCAGAAAATGAAGCCTGGATCCTGCACATCAATCGCAAGTCCCCAGGCCTTGCCGGGCTTCATGGGAAGGAATACCACGCATGAACATCATGCTTCAAAATATTTTATGCAAATGCCAATACTTCTTACTTTGCTAATCAAAATTGACGCCTGGCCCCTGTGCGACAAGCGCAAGTGCTGAGGTCTTGTCAGCCTCAATGGGAAAAAATCAACACATGACTGTCATGCATCAAAGAAAACGGCACATATCAGAAAATGTGATGCACAGGCCCAGGAAGTGATGAAACAGGATTTCCTGGCTGCATGCATGGTACAGTGAATTTCACTTTCACTTCACAGTCTTTTTGACTGTGTGTGGGTGTGTAAAGCTTAGTGCTGGTGGAAGATTGGTGTTGTTGGGGAGTTCTGTGCTGTGTCCTGTTGTTGTGTGGTTTTTGTCTTTTTCCTCAGTCTTTTGTAGTGTTTTTGTCCTGCCTTTGTCATTGTATTGTGTGGCATTTGTCTAGGCGTAGCATTGTTTATTGGGGTCTTTGGGGTTAGGTGAGGTTGTTGAAAAAGTTTTTTGGGGGGGATCGCACATTTGCAGTTTGCTCTTACTGTGTAATGTCTGGGAAAGCGAGTGGAACAAAGATGATAGCAGAAGAACTGGGAGGGTTTTCTGGCTGGTGCAGCATTACCTTCCCTTGATGCTAGTATTGGGTGCCCGTGTAATATAGGGCTACCCCACAGAGGCATGTAATATTTGGAGTTGTGCGCACAAACCACTAGTTGAAAACACCAAGGGGCTGACATCATAGCATGGGAGCAAGATATACTGGATTCAGATTGGGAGATCAATTGGTAAGTACCCGAATTACACAGTAACATTCTTATTTGCATGTGCATGACAGGCGGACATAAGGTTGAGTGCAGCATGTTTTGTCAAGGGGAAGGACACGTTGTGGGCCTGAATTAAGAGCCTCTCGTCCCACCTTAGCACTGCCATTATGAAATTCATAAATGATGCTAAGGCAGAGCTGAAGTACCATTTTCCCAGTGTCATATTAACAAAGAGGTGCAATGTGATGCATGCATAGCACCACTTTGTTAAGCCTTGTAAAACATGATAGCTGCACCAGGAATCATGTGTGGGAGCGCCTGCTTTGCGGCCAGAAATTCGATGCACAGGCCACCGGATTGATGCACAGCCAAACCCGAAGGACGCAGCCTGACTTCACAAGTGAAAAATCGACGCAGCGCCTGCCATGCAACAGAATATTTGACGCTTCACCTACCGGATCAATGCAACACCTGTGACTTTGTCCAGCATGTGCAGGATTTCCACGGATCGTCCCTGGGTGTCAAAAAGATCCCCCCATCGCAGTGAGGAACCAATCCTGAGTGCTGGAAATTGATCCAAAGGCCCTTGCAGTGTGGAAAGAAACGAAGCAACGTATGTGCCGCCCCAGAAATTACGATGCACACCCTATTTTTCCACATCTCCTACTCTGCTGCGTGAGTGCATGTATTTTTGACACAAACCAGGTACTTTGTGAAAACAAGAAACAACTGTTGATTTCTAAGATTTAAGACTCTTTTTAATCTTACAAAAGTGATATGTCAACTTGTGCTTATTGAATCTTTATCCTTTTTTACCTTAATTTACCCAGATACATATCTTATGTTTTTCCTTAACTGGGTGGTGTATTTTTGCGGTGTTTTCACTGTGTTACTATATGATTTATTGCACAAATACTTTACACATTGCCTTCTAAGTTAAGCCTGATGCTCAGTGCCAAGCTAGCAGAGGGTGGACACAGGATAATTTGGATTGTGTATGACTTACCCTGACTAGGGTTGTGATCCCTATTTGGACAAGGGTGTATACCTCTGTCAACTAGAGACCCCATTTCTAACAATGTTTCTATTATCAGCCACATGTTCTGATTTTGTACCACAGACTTGCCCCGTTTTACAGACAGTATGGGGCAGGCCTGCATCTGTGGCAGCACTAGCACATTACTCAGATGCCTGCAGCTACGCAGGCATACTTGGACCACAGTTCAAGTGTGTCTGTGTTGAGGGGAGTGCATATGCGCAGGTTGGTATCCCTTCTTGTACATAAACTTTCTATTATGGTGACAATGGCTGCCCGCACTGTATTGGCAAGACATCCGTAATGTTATTCAGCTAATGTGCAGGAAGGGACAACTATGTGAACATAAGGAAACTGCCATGGCATTTTAGCTATAGTGTGTGTGCCTTGAAATGGCACACACATATTAGTGACATGAAACAAGGATGAATCAACACATTCCTCAACACTTTGCTATGCTCACATCACCTCAGGGCAGCTGTTAGTCTTTTTGTGCTGATAATGAGTAAGATGTGTTCAACATCTGGGGCAGGGGCAAAAGCAATGGGTGTTAAAATGGAACAGCCACTGCAACAACCTTTGCATGCCCCTCTGATGCAGAATAATGTGTAATGCTGCTCCATATGGACATGGAGGTATAACGCAACAAAACAGCTGCATGACAAATCTTTGCACATGTGGTGCAGTGAAATGCACCACTGGAGCTTCAGAGAAAGTGAAGCTTTGGTGTCCCAGGGTCTCCATTATATGACCCTTTAGCTCACAGACAGAGTATTAATGTTTGGCAGTTGTTCTGATCTACCACTAAGTTGACTAGCTTACTCATCTTAACAAGTTGAATGTGAAACTGTTATCCATGCACAGAAATGTCCAAATATCACTAACCAATGTTTTCCTGTCATGTATTGCAGGTGGGCCTGCACCCTACACCACTGGAGAAGTGTTCCAATTTGAAGACCCCAATGCAGCCAGTAAGTCTCACCTTGTGCATCATGTGTGTCATTCCAGAGTTTTGTGTGAGAGGGTCTGAAGTGTGCAATGCAATGATGAAATGTATTGTGTGACCAATGAGATGATGTCATCTGAGTTAGGATATGGACATCATGTCTGATGCTATGTTGAGGATGGAGTGTGAGTTGCTTGTTGCACAAGTGCCAATGTGTACTGCTATAAAATAGTGGGTGTTAGGAAAATGAAAGCATGCCCATATACATATTGATGTCAATCATGATATGTGTTTGAGCTGCTGTTTATCTGATTAGCATACCTGTTGCCAACATATATGTCACAGCACTTCTGACAGCACTGTGTGCCAGATGTATCATTCAGTTACTCAGGAAATGGTCCAGGGGCTTATGTAGGATACACTTACACCAGGGGTGACTCACTACTCTTCAGATATTAAGTGAGGCAGCGTTTGTGCTAGGAGCCTTATTGTGCTGGCCAAAAGTCAGTTGAGTACACAATGAGAATACAACTCTGCTCCAGATGGTTGTGGGGCATGTCAGTGGATTGCAGCAACCTGGATGTGTGCAGAATTCTCAACATGGTCTACACATCATGATATTTGTAAGTGATCTTGGTCACATCACTGGTGCATAGAATGTGAATGCTGTGTGTGTACCTGGTTCTTAGGAGATGTCTAGCATGCATGTGCACATGTTGTTCAATAAACAGGAATACAGCCGCTGTACCCAGTGCAGTGCCAAGCTTTCTGTGCCCCTTAGGGCACCCATACAGCCACCATGTGTGAGCCGCATTACAAAATTTGGTACAACATAGTACGGGGGCAATAGGTACAAAATCTGTAGACAACATAGATATACTGTTCATGCTTTGGCCAAACTATATGGGCACTAGGCCTGAACTGTACATGTGGGCCCATTGTGAGCAATGGTGTTCCCCCTTGTAACACGTGGTCTGAGCAGGTGTTAACCCAAGGACATATGAATGATGCTTAGCCAAACCTTAGAATTGCCAGTAGGAAGTTTTCTGTCCCCCTATCAGATGACCCCCCCCCCCACCTTGCATCCATGATGCCTGGCCAAGGCTTGATGTTCACCAGGTGTGTCAAAGTGATGGATTGCATACATTGTGCCACATATTGACAATTGCACAGGGATTTTGGCCACTTAATCTTCACTAGTATGATGACACAAATGTTGAGCAAGGACGCCGTAGTCCACTTACCTCTGGGCCATGATGGACAACAATGGATAGCTGTTACCCCAGTGACATCTACATGGTACCGTAGATGGCTGGTAGGAGGTCAGTATAGATTTGGAGTTTGTCAGTGTTGTGCAATGTGTGGTAGACAACATGTGTCATCTGAGGATGCTGTGTACATTGCATGTCTGTTCTGCCTCCAACCAATGCTGTATTTAATGCCATGTTCTCCTCATGTTTCGGCTGCCAATATGACCCCAAACAAGAAACTTGCTTTTGAGAAGGGGGCTGACAAGTGCAGACACATAATGGCAGTACAGACCGGATACCAAAGGATGGAGAAGAAATATAGGATCGAGAAAGATTGGATAAGTTGGAAAGAGAGAATTCCATGATTTACAATGTACTTACGTACTGCAAGAAGAAACTGAAAAAGATGTAAACTATTTGTGCCACAGCCTCCCAGTTCCTTACCTCTCCCGTTTACGAATGTTAACTTTTTAGTGGGTTTTAGGTGGGTAGTGTTAGGTTAGTAAAATAGTGTAGTTTGGGTTGTAGGTCAGTGTAAGCATAGTTGGTGGGTGACTTTTAGTACATTTTTTATTTTGATGGGGTTGGCTAGGAGGATATTTTGGGGTTTCTATGTTAATAAAAAATATAAAATATAAAAAACTTACAAAAAATATATACTTGTTTAGGAAATAGGTTAAGTTAGTACATGTGTAGCCTTAGTTTATGTTGTCATACTTGTGTCTTGTCTCTTAAGGGGGCTGTGGGGGAAAATGTATAGAGTGTGAAGTTACATGTGTAAGATACGTTCAGGATAGAATAGATAGGTGTAGGTGTATGTTAAGATAAGTTAGTTTTAGTTAGTTTAGTATAGGGTAGTGTATAGGTTAGGTTTTGATATGAATAAATCCTGTTAGTATCAGATAGTTATCTCTCCATGTTGATTGAGTGCCTGGGTGTTCTCATGGGTGCACTGGCCAAGTAGGAGGAATGGCTTAGGGTATGCTTTCTGTCTTTATTTCCATGGATGACCATGTGCATCCCTTATGACCAATGAGCTGTCAGAGTGGCTTCTAAATGCCATCAGCTACTCAAAACATTTGTCATCCACAGGTCCAGCCATTTACATTGTGTATGTATACGGAATCTTGGACAGGTAAGTATGGAACTTCAACTGTCATCGCTGGGACTTGGCAGAATTATTGGTGGAAAGTGTGACACATATGACATCAGCGATTTTAGGGTGAATATCCTGCCACACTGACAGCTGCCCGACACTGATGAAATTTGCCTCTTCTGAACCACACATATTAGTTGTACTGGTGCTCTCATCTGGGTAAATAACAATACACTTGGTTTTGACCCATACATGCCAAATGTCAACTTCCATGGATATCTGCTCAATACATGTATTTAGGGCTATGTAAGTTGGTTGTAGTCCACAACACCATCACTCACCTTTTTCATGTTAGGATCCTAGTGTGTGGCTTTGTGTCTGACAGTAATGCACACATGTGATTAGGTTCTGTTCTCATTGATATAGCTTCACACAATGTATATTTTTAGATGAGTTGATGGATCACATTGAACGTTGAAATGTTACATGTGAACAAGGTGATTAGTTTAGGGGTGCAAGTGTATTTTCCAATGCAATACAATGTTCAGTTCACAGACCCCATGAGAGATCCTGAACCATTGGTTGTACAATCAGAGTCAAGGGGTAAGGGACATGTCATAAGATATGGTTAGGACAAGTGTGTATTAGTGTGGAGATGTCCAAATTGCCAATAGGTATGATTTGAGACAATGACAGTACGTAGCAGACAAGTCAACAGTGGTTGTGTGAAGAGGGCACATTGCCAGCTTTCACAATACTGGCATGATCTTAAGCACAAAACTAAGGAGATACTGTCCATGTGGCATAGACTGCTGCTACTGGGTGGTTTTCCATGGGAATGTTGTTCCTTTCACATCTTCATCCTCTGATGTGTGTGTTGCCTTCTATGCCATGGTTGGTGCAGTTGTTGAGGTTGAGGGGGCTACGCGCACATTAGGGGACAGAGATGTGGAGTCAGAGGTCCAGGTAGTTGCTATTTGTGGGAACACGTAAGGCATCACTGCAGCAATGAAGAACTGCTGATTTCTCAACACCACAAACATCACAGTGGAAGACATCCATGTTTTCCCTGAGGGAGGACACTTCCCACTGAATGGACTCCAGGGTATTCTGTATAACCCCGACCTGTTGTCTATCATGCTGCTTCCACTTTGGGAGGGCAATTGTTGAAGCCTCTTCCTCATGACAGCAGCTATGTCAGCCAGGGACTGCTGGCGTTCACACAGTGAGGAGTCTGTGCCTCCGATGGCAGCTGAGCTGTCCTTATTTGGACTGAGCCACCTCTGCACTCCTTCTTGGCTGCCTGCCGTGGTCTCCATTACATGGTCTCCATCCCCATCTGCACCTGGTTGGCCAGCTCCGGCTGGACTCCTACCACTGTCTTCTGAAAGGTGATGTCTGCGTCCTTGGAGTCAAGGGCTGTGTCATGACTGGTTGGTGCTGTGTGTTGGCAGCTGAGTGTTTCATGTGGAGACCTTGCAACGCTGTGTGTCCTCTCTGCGACTGGAGGTGGTGTCTGGAAGGAACCTAGGACATACTGGAGAGTCTCTTCATTAATGGTCAGCAGCTGGTCATTCATGTCATCTGAAAAATCCAGGACAGGCATGTCGGCAGGAGGTAAGGTATCATCCTGTGCAGTGAGATAGTGATATGTCAGTCTTTACCTGTGGCAAATCATTTACTTGTTACAGGAGGCTCAGTGACATGTTACAGAACCCAGGTTGTAGTTGTAAATTATGTGTAGCATTGTACATCACACATGGGGCAATCTTTCAATATATTTTGTGCTTTGATCCCACACTACCAACTTACTTGCAGGCTTTTTGCCACTGACACCATGGTGGCACATAATTGGCTTTCCTTTTCACCATGGTGGACATTCCCACAGTAGTGTAATGCGTGTTGTCACTCTTTCAGTGCTATAATGCATTGGTACCATTAATGATGGCACTAGTGAAGCAAAGCATAGGTAGGTTAATTGGTTACAATGCTTGTGTTACATTCTCATCTGCCTCTAGCAGGCCCCACATGTGCTAATTGGAAGGGACAGTCCAACCATTAGGGATTGTCTGCCCCATTAGTTTGCCCCACCCTACATTTGGGGCATTTCCTTGCATACAGCATATCTGCCACATACATATGTTGGGCTAAGGATGTAGAATGTGGATCCATGCAAGCATTTTGAGACTTTGTTGGTGTGGCACAAGGGGAATGTCCAGCGTGGATCCACATGGGCAACTATTTGCATGATGGCACAGTTGCATTATGCATTATGGGCTAGTGACATTGTGCCAGTAGTGCAACATTGATGCCATTTGTGCCAGTTTTTACTCATGTAGATGTCCCATTAAGCAGTACACCAACCATTCACACAACACAGTCAACCTTGTTACATGGTGAGATTGCAGCTACTTGTATATCAGCACCAACGATGTTCACAGACATCCCGCATGTGTTGTATGAGTTCACTTCTGTGCCCATTCCCAAATGGCGCATGGAGGTGTGTGGAGTTGTTGTTGGTCCACCCTGTGCGGTTTGCATTCCACAGGATGCAAACTTAGGGCCTGAATTTTCTCAAGTGGTCAGTGCAGCAGCAATAAATGTTGCACGGCGCAGCACCAGTTTTGAAATGCGGGGGTGCACCATGTTTACTAGAAGACGGCATACCCCTGCAATTTCCCTTACACAGGCATCGTCACATCATGATGAAGGGGTGCCTGCATTGAGGGGATAGATTGTTTATATGCAGGGAGTTGTCCCTTCCTGCACATGTACAAGTAATTTTGATAGGGTGGCATTTCAATGTGTGCTGCAAGATGTAATAAAAGTATTAGACAAATTATCCTCCTATTGCTGAAAAATGAAAGGCAGAAAAGGACAAAGGAAAAGTGAATGCTGAGAAAGATGACCTCCTGAAAGCACAAGGGGACAGATTTATGAAAAATGGTGCTGCACTATTTTCTAGTGCCCCTTAGAACCTCCCTAACGCCCCCATGTGTGTACCGTATTTAATATACGGTGCACATATGGCGGTAGTTAGGTAACTAGCTTCATAATTTTTTTATGCTAGTTCGGCGCTTTACAAGATTAGCAATCAAAAAAATTGACGCTAATCCTGCAAAGCCCATTGAGGGCAAATGTAAACAATGGTGTGCCTCCTTTTAATGCCTGCTCTGAGAAGGTGTTAAAAGTGCCAAAAAAAATACGTAAAGAAATCTCCTAGATTTCTTTGTGCCATTTTTTCGGAACCACTAATGGGGAAATGCCCCCTTTGCATACTTTATGCCTGGACAGGCATAATGTAGCACAAAGGGTTACAAAGTGGTGCAATGCATGAATTGCACCACTTTGTCAATTTGGCTCAGCGATTTAAGCCTCGTTGGGCCACATTAGCGTAAAAACAAAATGACACTAATATGGCTCCAGGAGGCGCTAGGGGCTCTTAAATCTGCCCCAAGATGTTGTTGCACTCAGACGAGGTGGGCTGTGGCATGTAAGCCTCACTGGCTTACCTTTTTATGTTTAATTATTTCAATCCTTAGGAGTGAATTGCATCAGTGGATCCGAAGGTGGCTTGATGATCAGTCGACAGTTGTTGATCGCATGACATCTCTGATCACCAGTATTTCAGCCAGGCAGCGGTTGTTGCTCAACTTGACACACGTGTGCTTTCTCTGCCTCTGGCTCGCCGCAGAGAGATGTTGCGGAGACCAAGATAATTAGGAAAAAGGTCAGGCTCAATGCACTTTATGTCTCCTTTAGACCAAACTGACTGTATAAGTATGTAAGAAAGTTACAGTGCCGCATCTCATTACCTGGAACAAGCAGAAAGAAATTTCCCATTACTGTTTTACATGGTCTGCATGACAGCCGTAGATACCTTCAAGGTGAGGCGGCGAGGACGCAGAATGAACAGTGGCAGGCTCCGCCGCCTGAGCCAGCACGCACACCCGCTCATAGGCAGCAGGACAAGCTTTCCACTGAGCAGGCCACGCCGCCGCGTCTACTGCTTGGAGGCAACACATGCCGCTCACTCACATCAACACGCCACTGTTCATTTAGAGTGCTGCCACCGCTCATGGTACAAAGGCCTGGAAGGCAATGCAGGGATATTGGCAAATTAATTCATCCTAGCTACAGCACATAATCACATCATTAGATGATTATCTTTTTTGTAAAAAAAATGTCAAATTTGCTCCAGTTTGGTGTCATTTCACAACCAGAATTGCAAATACCACAGAAAACGTTCATTTTGGGACGCAAACTAACCTCGTTATAATGAGTTATCTCATATGGAATGGGGAATTAACTCAAAATATGGAATTTCTGTCTCAATTTTCCACAGGTGATTCCTGAACACTTGCATGTTTCAGGGGGCAAATTCTAGAATATTTGTTGGGATATATTTGTCCGTGAAAGACCCGGGTGGAGTGATACCACATGTTTGATTACTGCAATTCCTGATTCAGCCTGAAAGCACGTGTAACTTACTGAATCAGAAGCTCGTCAGTGGTCACAACTTGTCAAATGTGCAGCTACTTTCGATTGCTTCGAGTGGTTATATTTTCTTTTGTTACCCGCGCATAATGAAATTAGTAAGTGATAATTAGTATTACTGCAATCCAATTCAACAGTATTTAAAGTATCCACCCACAAAGAGCTGTTTCTGCTACAGTATGACCCGTACTTTGTATTTACGAATACATTGTCATGTTCGTTATTCAGCATTTTCATCAAGACACTTCATTTTAACTTTTATTTATCATTTTTATACTTAGCTGTTTGAAGTGCTACTCATTTTATCAGTTTCGAATGAATGTCAGGATGAGCCAGCCATGCCAGGATTTGAACCAGTGACCTTTAGATCACACCTGGATCTGAACCGCCAGCAATTAATTAACACATTCGGCTTTTTAGATTCCGGTTAACACCCAGATGAGCCTTTTCATATGTATGCATTGTCTGTTTCTACCACTCTCCTATACTGCCTTTGCCATAGCAAAAGGAAGAATGACCTGTCACCCAGAGCTCTGATGTCCTACGTCCAACATGAGTGCTCTTCACTTACACCCATCACGCTATTGAGCATATTCCTTCCAATATCAGTCTAGTTTACCAGAACTATACATCTTTCTTCATGGTTCCAGAAGCTAACCCAACATGCACTGCTCTACAGGCATCCTTCCTTACGATTTAGGCTTGCCCATCACACAAGGCTTTGCTGTCTGCTCCATTGCCCAATACTCTTCTGTCATGCTCCATGCTACAGCTATTAGCAAACCAAAAGGATGATGGACAGAGTGCTGAACAATGCAAACACTCACCCCCAGTCACAGATCTGGGTTTAATCCATAGTTCTTTTGCTCACCATGCTACCCCAGTTTGGAACCAGCCATATGCAAATCAGTCTTGACCCTGTTCCCCATGGGAACAGCCCAGCCCGAACTGCCAGGCCAGGTCCTCCCTGTACCGGAAACAAGCATCCTGGGACCAGTTTCAGGGTTTCAGGATGCTCAGGCTATGGCTGAAAAGCGTTGTGAGGAGGCATTGTTTTATTAAATATATCTGACCACAAATTGCTGTCCGAGCGCGTCCTTTGTACTTTGGAGGAGTTGGTGTGAGATATATGTGGATAGCTGGATCCACGCTCAGACCGCCACCATTTTTGCAGCTTCGGGACTCCGGCATTTGAGTTTGGTGACACATATATATATATAGTTTACGCCCGCCGGCCCAGCGGGGATGCGGCCACAACATAGGAGCCGGCTCCTAATGGGGCCGGCGGTGTTGCTGCTGTGCGACGGGTGCAGTAGCACCCGTTGCGCTTTTCACTGTCTGCTATGCAGACAGTGAAAAGCTGCACGGGGCCCTGTTAGGGGGACCCAGGACTCCCCTTACCGCCAGCCTCTTCCTGGCAGTGCAAACCGCCAGAAACAGGCTGGCGGTAGGGAAGTCATAATCCCCAGGGCAGCGCTGCTTGCAGCGCTGCCCTGGCGAATTATCACCGCCGGGGCTAAAACGGTGGGAAACCGCCTGACCCGGCGGTGCGATCGCGGCGCTACCGCCGCGGTCGAAATATGGGTCTCTGTACCGCCAGCCTGTTGGCGGTACGGACGCCACTTTAGCCCTGGCGGTCTCAGACCGCCAGGGTCGTAATGACCACCTAAGTCTGTTAACTTTGCTCCCAATAAACATTTTCCCACAGCCACATTGTAGGACATGCACTGCAAACAGTGTTTCACAGTTGCGGCTGTTTTTAATCGCAAACCTTCTTCCAGTCGTTAATTAAAATTCACCTGTATTCAATTGAAAGGTACAGGCTTTACATCTCTGTCATTTCCAGAATCCCCTCTGGTCCTTCGCCAGCCAGTTAGAATCAGTATTTGGAACATCTTGCATTAAACTATGTACTAAGCAGTCTTCTTATGAGGCTGTCCTATTGTGTGTTATCCTTGGTTGTACTGATTTAAGGGTCTCATCCAGTCTCAGTATTTGCCAATTCCTCTGCAAAGTGTTTTTCACATGAGCACTGGACTGATCAATCAAATTCCATGACGTATTGGAAAGATGACGCCTCTACTCCTCTTAGTTCAAACTGTTTCAAAGTTAACAAATATTGTCTCTTTCGTGAGGGTGCCTTGCTGAGAGCATCCTCCAGAACACCGCTTGGGTAATCTCTAGCTCTAAATCTGAAAATACATATTTTTTGCTTCATGATGAAATTCTATTTCCTCAGAATAATTTCTTCTTCTTGCGTGAAGCAATTCTCCATATGGAATGTTCCATTTTAGAGACTGTGGGTGTCCACTATTTGCATGCAATAAATTATTGCAGCTAGTAGGTTTCTTATGGATGCAGGCACACACCTTTTCTCCCTCAATGTACATTTGATGTCTAAATATGCAAAATTTGTTGCACTGATTTCATAGGTGACCTTCAGTTTTTGGGGGTTGTTTTTCTAGAATTTTATTAAATTAATTAGATCTTGTTCATCTCCGACCCAAATGATGAATAGGTTATCTATAAATCATACCTTCAGTAAGATAAGTTTCAGGACTTCATTATCCTCCTCCTCACAGATCGTTTCCTCCTCCCAGTGACCCATCATCAGATTTGCATTTGTAGCTACAAATGATGTTCCCATGGTTGTCCCGCTTAGCTTCAGATAGTACTTTTGATCAAACATGCAGTTGTTCTGTGTCAGTCAAAAATACAGCATCTCTAATTTTGCCCTTTGGGATCCCCCCTGAGATCGCAACACCAGAGCTAAGGAGTCAGGGTGTCCTTACCCTGGCCCGTTTTCTTATTTTTTACATTTTTTTGGGGACTCGGCTGAAACCGAGTCTCAACATGGCTGCCAAAACGTCCTTGTTGAAGTGCTCTCTGCACAAGATTGAGAGAGGTCATGAATCCTTCACGTCCCCATATTTACAAATTAGGATTTTCTTTAATATCTCAAAGAATACTGTACAGATTAACACCAAACAACAAAAAGGCTCTTTCTAGACCAAAATCTACTTGTCTGTCAAATTTGGTGTCATTCCGTCCAGTGGTTTTGGTGCTATCACTGTTCAAAATTTCCAAAGGGAATCAACATTGAAAATGCTTTCATTTTGACCCCCTTATCTTGGCCCCACTCCCCCCAAATTTTTCAGTCAGGAGCTCACATAACGTCACATTTTGGGGGAAAATGTTGTCAAGTTTCGTCAAGAGGTGCCAAAGACATAGACAAGTAAATTAATGCCAAAACAGGTTAAGAATTATAAACCTACAGCCCTGATGTGTGAATATATGCATGGATTTGAACCTGGATTGGTGCCTTGGCATTTTGTGTTTGTATGTATATATATATATATATATATATTCTACCAATACGATACTGCCGGAATCCCGAATCACAACTCCATGGCGGTCCGAGAGTGGACCCGGAAATCCACATATGCAAAAATCACATCCCTGGGTTCAAAGGAGATGCCCGGACAACATCTGTAAATGCATGTAATATTTTAATAAATAGCAAAAAGCCTCCTTACAACGCGTTTCAGCCGTAGCCTTGATCTCATATAGGACGGCTGGTTCGATTTACAAATTAAATATCCTTTCGAAACCACCAACAGAAACAACGGACTAGTCACAAATGTTTCTACATTAACACAAAAGGGCAGTGGCCATCTTAAAATATCAAATGCCTGCTTATATTAACACACTCTTTCAAAGATATCATCGACTATATAGACAATGAGTAATTCATAAACTTAATATGTATTGATCCAAGTCCTTGCAGAATCCTACACTCATCATTTATTACTGTAGTTGTATTTAACTTTTTATTAATTTGATTGTGCAGTGATAATCAGATACATTAATATTGCCCTAGTAATATCTTCAATTTATTTGCATTATATATTTCATCCCCGATTCTGGCAAAATTCCACGTAGGCCACATTATACCCCAATTGTACACCTATACTTAAACATTTCTACCAAATCCAAACCAACACACCCCTAAAAAAGTATTGTTAAACATTTTTTTGTCATAGACACCAAATGTGTATCTAAAGAACAATAATCAATTGTCCTGAAAAAGTTGTTCTGAAAAAATTATCCTTAAATAATTATCCTGAAAAAATGATTATTATGTCCAGAAGTATTCATTTCTTTTTAACCCAAATGTACATTCATCTCTTCACTCAAATGTAAACCCAAAGGGGTCGTAGTGTTCAATTTAATAATTAGTTTTGATTCCAAAATCTGCAACTTTCTCTCTCTGTTTCCACCCCGTATGTCCTGCTTAATCTGATCGATAACTGCAAAACTAAGTAATCTTTCATCACCATTGTGGGTTATATGGAAATGTCTAGCTATGGGATAATTATGATCATAGTTGCAGATAGCTCTCATGTGTCCTAAAACTCTCTTTTTGGCCTTATGTATTGTGCTCCCCACATAAAGCTTATAACAGGGGCACTTCTGACAGTACACACAAAAATTTGTGTTGCAATTATAATAAGCTTTAATCCGATGTGTCCTGTATCTGTTATTAATTGGCACCTCTGTGCAATTGGTACTATACCTGCAAGCCTTATATCGAGTACAGCAGTAAAAACCCATTGGATTCCCAGATGGTGTTTTCGTGTTCTCTGTGTTTGTCACCATATTCTTACTCAGACTATCTTTTAGGGACCTCCCCTTCTGAAAAGTAACCAATGGCCTGTTCGTAAGCTGTGCATCTAAAAGAGCATCCATCTGTAAAATATGCCAACTCTTTGTAAGAATTTGTTTTAGTTCAAATGCCTGATTTGAATATGTGGTGATGAATCTCAAACTCTCATCAGGTTCCGATTTAGCCTTCCTCACATACAAAAGGTCCTCTCTTTTGAGATTATCCACCTTCTGTTTGGCTTGTCGAATGAAATTGCTGCTGTAGCCTCTTTCCTTAAATCTAGTACACATTATCAAACTTTCGTGGTGATAGTCCTCCCAAGTACTGCAGATATGTTCTCCATACGGGATACTCTCTATCAGTCTGGGTGGATGTGCACTCTTAGAATTAAGTAAACTATTCCCAGCTGTAGTTTTCCTATATAGCTTAGTGCTCAACATGTTGTCATGAACAGTAATCTCTACAGCCAAAAATTGGATGCGCTGGTTGCTATGTTCTTCACTTAAATGTGAATTATACTCATTTTCGTTCAAAGCCACCACAAAACCTGTGGTGGATCGCTCATCCCCTTTCCAAATCACAAAAATGTCGGCAATGTACAGACACCACATTACTACTTTCTCCTCATAGCATGCTCTACTGGTAGATACCTGTTCTTCCCACCAACCCATAAACAAATTTGCATAACTCGGAGCAAAGCACGTACCCATCGCTATATGTGATCAAGGCTACAGCTGAAACGCGTTGTAAGGAGGCGTTTTGCTATTTATTAAAATATCGCAGCATTTTCAGACGTTGGCCGGGCATCTCCTTTGAACACAGGGATGTGGTTTTTGCATATTTATTGAAATATATATATATATATATATATATATATATATATATATATATATATATATATATATATATATATTTAGAAATCATACTTGTATATGAGGAAAGCCTGGACACCTCCAAAGTGCTACAAATTAATTTTATTGAGGAAACAGGTTTCTCCTCTGATGCGTTTCGGCCGTAGACTTGATCATGGATGACGTGGGTATGAAAAAACACATATTTAAATAACATCAGACACAAACAACAGACATCAATGTATCTATATACAATATAACTTAGATAATGGTGGCCATCTTTGAACATTGTTGTTGACCCTCGTAATCGGCAGTAATCTTGCTGGCACCTGTTTCTATATAATCAAATACAAATATTCGCGATTTTCATAATGCCACAACAAAGATCTAATTGGCCAAAGTTTCTATTTAATCAAATGCAAATATTTACTGTTAACATAATATAATACATATTGTGCCACAGCAAAACACAATATCTATCCTTCAAAGTATCCCTTCCCTGACCACAAAAAAACACTGCCAACTATTGATTATAAACAATTCATTACAAGCATTGGACTAAATATGTCTCCATACCATACATGATTGTAATTATAATTCCTTTCTATAATTGTAGCGATTAGTCCTTAGAATATAAAACCATGTCACAGTCAAGCTTGAGTGGGCAAAACGTAATGTCACACATACACGGCGTGATTTTGCTCTGGAAAGAAAAGAACATAACACATATGTCTTGAAATGGCAAACAAATGGAATTTAAATGAATATTACAGATATGGTGATCCAGAACCAACAAATGATTCCCAGGGGGCATCACTGCTGATCATCATGTGTCCCAGGGGACCCACTGTTGATTATAAACAATTCATTGCAGGCATTCAATTAAATATATCTCCATACCATACATGATTGTAATTACAATAATTCCTTTCTGTAACTGTAATGAACCTGGCCTGGACCACTGTGCCACAGCTTCCATATTCAGGAGTGTATATATATATATATATATATATATATATATATATATATATATATATATATATATATATATAAAAAAATAAGGTAAAACCTTTTTGTCTTCAACTCAGTAAATATCACCTAAAATATCACTGAGAGCACGCTCCAAGTGTTTTTCTTCAGTGCCATGAAGGGAACAAATTGTGATATATATATATATATATATATGTATATATATATATATCACAATTCATTGTCAGAGTCTGTGTTGTCACCTCCTGTGGGTAATCTGTGTGTGTGTTTTATAGTGCTGCTGGTGTGTCTGGTGTGTGTATCAGGGTCAGGTGTGTGTTTTGGGAATTGTTGTGTTGTTTTGTATTTGGGTGGCTATTCTGCTGCGCCAGTGTGTACCACCAATGGTTTACCCCCGTTGAATGTCCACTGTAGTGATTCGTGGGTCATAATGTGGTGGGCATTGTTTTGCTGACGTAACGATATGGGTAGTAGTAGCAATACTTTTATACTGAACTTTGGTCTGGCGGATATGTGTTTGTGGCAGTATTCTGTTGGTTTTGTGTGTGTCATAATATGGGGATTGGATGTTCGCCTCCGTGATGGTAGTTTGGCGGCCGTCATCGCTGCCGTAAGCAGGATTTACCACCATTGTCATAATGAGGGCCATAGTGTTGCCCCAGGGGGTGGTGGTCCCCAGGGCAGCGGGGGCTGTGCATCCCCCGATCCAAATTACGTGTTACTTTGGGGAGTGGTGATTCTCAGGGCAGCAGGGGGGCAGAGGGCCGCCCTGCATTAATTCTGAGATCGCTCTGGGGAGTTGGTGGTCCCAAGGTAGGGTGCCAGGAGGCCCCCTCCTGCATATTCCAAGAGCTGAGGGTAGGTGGCAGTTCCCAGGGCAGTGGGGAGGGGCCAGCCCTTGCATACAAGCAACATAAGGCCGGGGGAGGTGGTGGTCCCAGTGGAATCCGGAGTGGGCCAGAAGGCCCTCCCTGCTTTTTTTCTTTCTTAAAAAAGCCCCCAGGCTTGGTCCACCGGGGTCATTAGATTAACAAAGCACGGGAGATGGCTCCTCATTTTTCAAAAAATGTTGTGACATGATTCACGGATCCACCACATCTCTGCTTGTAAGATAAAAAAAAAAATGCATTTCGGTTCTGAGGGGTTCCTTTGGGACCCCACCACCAGAGTTAAGGGGTCAGGGTGTTCATACCCTGGCCTCTTTTTTTTTGTTTTACTTTTTTGAGCGGGACTCAGTTGAAGCCAAGTCCTAAGATGGCTGCCAACACTTCAACTGCTTCTGTTGTTAAAGTGTTATCAGCCAATCACATATCAGCACGAGATTGTTAGAAATAGAAATTAGTTTTCCCCTTGATTTCACAAAAACTAATGATTGGAATTACACCAAAACAAAAAAAAAGCACTCTTTCTGGACCAGGACCTACCTTCCTGCCACATTTGGTGTAATCTTGTCCAGTAGTTTTTGCGCTATCGCTGTTCAAAATCCCTATGGACAAAGAATAGGGAACACATGTTTTGGGATCCAGCTTTCTTCTCGGCCGCCCCTGAACAGATCACCCCGAAACTTTCCAGGCAGCAACTGACAGGACTGGCAACTTTTTGGGGAAAGTTCTTGAAATTTGTCAAGCGGCGCTAAAGATGTAGGCAAGTGAAAAAAAAAACACTTTGTACATAGAAGGTAGGTCCTAACTATAGCTATCTACTGGTGACCTACATATATATCCTGAAAACCAGCACTCATACTTTGGTCAGTGATTGCTAACCCATGACAGGTAGAGCGGCCGGGACAGCTGAGCATACAGGCGAGAACAAGCAGGCTGCAACAGGGCAAGAGGACAGACAAGATGCTTACTCAGGAGTGCATGGGTGAATCAAAGGATTACTCCAACATGACATGTTTTGTCCTTCACACTGGCCTCATTCACGTATAGACATGAAGGCACAGCGGTGTATATGCACACATGAATAATTAAACAGTGAAAACTGACTAAGGTAGGTAACTTCAATACAAAATCTTAGTGTGGTAAATCATAAAATACATAGGATGATAATGTCTCATCTAGTGTCTAAAATGAAAGGAGAAATGCAACCAAACCGTTGTGGGATTTTTTTGTGTGTTGTTTTTACTTTTGTACTGTTTGAAGTCATGCACAAACACTTTGCGCACTGCCTTTATGCAAGAAAGTCATCTTTTTGGCCCTGATCACCCCCATTTTTGACTCATATTGGTGATTACTTAGTTTGTGTCCTGGGCTCTAAAAAACTAAAGGTTGATTTGGGACCAAACGCGCACACACTCCAATACTGTGTATAATTGCTAGTATCCAAAATGTCAGCTGGTATTCCTAAGAGGAGGAAGCCACCCTTGTTCCTCTGTTGGGACAAGTCCACACAATTCACTGCAGATCTCCGAGCACTCACTAAAAAGTTTACTCCTTGCATGTGTGAACATTTTGCGAATGCTCAGAAATCTGCTGGGCTTTGTGTGCTGGGCTCTGAAAACCAGGCCCAGGGCCAGTGTCAATAGGTGTAATTATAATTGGCTCTCACAATCTACCTGTAAGTCCCTAGTATATGGTATAGCATATAGTGTTAGGGACCCCTCGTGGAGCTAGGGGACTTTGGAATTAAAAGTACTTCCAAAGTTATAAACTACCTTATATTTAGATATGTCACCCCTAAAGTCTGCCCCAGGTGCCACAAGCAAAAGGTGCAGTGTAAATATAAGCAGGGCCATTTTTCCATAAGCCCTGGTGAGGAAAAAACTTACAATGTAGTTTTTCCGTGTTGTATTGCATTATCCCCATTGGTTAACATAGGAGGGTTTTATTTGAAATTGACAACATCTTACTTTTGATAGGAGCAAGAAAAAAACTAATTCATGATACCAAATTATTAGTTAGAATACATCCACCAGCTTGCCAATGTCCGATTTATTATAACTATTACAGGGAAAGAGTTTTAGAACTCTTTCTAAAAGTTACCTAAAGCAGCCCCGTGATAGACTTTTCTGATTGATCAGCCTCTGGCAGGCTGAGCCAGGCTACCCTAGTAGATGTGAAGTGGCCTGAACTGAGACAAAGGAAGCATCTGGTGTGTGGAGAAGGGGGCTGGTGGCCAAACTGATCTTCAAAGGAGGGAAAGACACTTGCGACAGAAACCAGCACTCCCCCATTTCCTGCACCTCCATCAGATGAGAGCCCCAGTATTTAGATAAAGAGAGGGGCTGAAAGGGGAGTGTTAGGGAAAGTTAGCCACACCAATGGGTCGGCTTAGCCAGACCTGCACATCTAGAACAGATATTCTCCATCTTGAATTTATAAGGAACCGTGTTTTCTGAGATTGAAATATGCCACACTTAACAGGAAATGGTCATCAGAGAAGGTTTCACCCTATATCCCACTGGTCAGGGGTACACCCCTGCTTGCCAACCCAGAAATCTTCAGAAATTTGGAAGAGTTGCCCAGCAACTCAGATCGCTGCTGGAAGAAAATTAGAAGAAAAAGGACTGCCTTGATGAATCCCTGGTCTGCACCTGAAGCACTGCACCTAGAAGGACTGCAGTCTCCAGCCCAGTGGTCATCTCCGCCCTGGCGGGCAGAACAGAGAAGCGGCGGATGACCATGGCGGTCATAATTGCAAAAATTTGACCGCCAGCCTGTTGGTGGTCTTACCGCCGCTTCTCCGCCGTCCGCCAGGGTCGTAATGACCCCCAATATCTCTTCAAGAAGGACTCCTTCTGTGGTGAAATTTGACTCACAGCTTGTCAGAGACGACGCACAGCCTGCACCGCTGTAAAAATGTCACTGCATGCCGAACCGGTACGACGCAGCCTGACTTCGCAACAAGAAGATCGATGCAGCACCAGCGTAGCAACCAGAAATGTGACGCACAGCCCACTGGATCGATGCACAGTCGACCCGGAATGACGCAGCCCGACTTCCAGAGAGAAATCGATGCAGTGCCTGCCGTGTGGTAGAAAATTTGACGCAGTGCCCACCGGATCGACGCAGCTCCTATGACTTCATTCTGCCAGCGCAGGAAATCCAAGCACTGTCCCCGGGGCGTGTGAAAACCCCGCAACCCAAAGAAGATCCACAACCGAGCACCGGAAATCGACGCACAGCCGATCTCCTGCGTGAAAACTAAAGAACGCATCGTAGCGTGCGGCCCGAGAAATCGACGCACACCGCTTTGTTTCCATGCTTCTCCTACTCTGCGGTTCTTTGCAGAGATATTTCAGGCCAACCAGGTACTTTGTGCTTGAAAGAGACGTTGTTTGCTTTTAAAAAGACTTAAGTCACTAAATATCACTTTTCAGTGATATCGCAACATATACTTTTTGCATTTTAATCGTTTTGACCTGCATTTATCCAGATAAATATTATATATTTTTCTAAACACTGTGTGGTGTTTTTTTGTGGGGCTATATGGTGTTATTGTATGATTTCTTGCACAAATACTGTACACATTGCCTTCTAAGTTAAGCCTGACTGCTCAGTGCCAAGCTACCAGAGGACGGGCACAGGATACTTTGGATTGTGTTTGACTTACCCTGACTAGAGTGAGGGTCCTCACTTGGACAGAGAATAACCTGACTGCCAATCAGAGACCCCATTTCTAACACCAGGGCACACTCGGAGTCAGTAACCACAAGTATCAGTCAAAGAAATGGGGGTGATCAGGGCCAAAAGGATGACTTCCATACACTGACCCCCTCAGAAAAAAGGTGATGGGTAACTAACCTACACCCTAGTAGTCCACATCAACTAAGTGGAAACCCTGGAAAGTCCATCTGCATTGGCATAAGCACTCCCAGGTCTGTGCTACACTGTAAAGTCTATCCCTAGTAAGGAAATTGACCACCTCAGCAGTTTTGGATTGTCCTCCCTCATCTGCACGAACTATCTAAGAAGTCTGTCGTAAGTTTGAACATGGAAGTGAGTTTCAAAAAGGTATGGTCTTAACTTCTTCAGGGTCCAGACCAAAGCAAAGGTTTCCTTCCCATTGGCACTCCATCTTTGAACTCTGTGGAGCAGTCACCTGCCAATGAAGCCAACTGGCAGATCCTGGCTCTTATCATTATCTTGTGCCAGCACTGCCCCAAATGACATTTTTATGCTGCTTTTTAGAAGTTAGTTCTATCAGGGGACCCATAATGGCCCCATAATTCTTGACAAATCTCCTGTAAAACCCAGTCAGGCCAAGAAAGGGCCTGACCTTAGTCTGGATTTTTGGAATCCAGCATGGTCTATATTTTGGTCTGGAGAGGATGTACGTGGCCTCCACCTACAAGGTGGCCCAGCTATACTACTGAACTCTGTTGTATCTGGCATTGTCTTTCCTTGATTGTCAGACCTGCTTGTGGCAGGGCCTGAAGCACTTCCCTAAGGTGGACCAGGCGATCCTCCAGGTGGAACTGTATACTGATATATTATCAAGATATGCTGCACTAAAGGAATCCAACTCAGACAGGACTCTGTTCACCAACCTGTGTAAGGTGGGAGGGGCATTCTTCAAACCAAAGGGCTTCACCTTGAATTGAAAGTGGCCCTCTGGAGTGGAAAATGCTGACCAAATCCTTGCTCCTGGACTTAGGGCAATCTGACAGTACCTGAGGTCAGGTCAAATCTGCTGAGGAACTAGGCAGCCCCCAACCTATCAATGAGCTCATCAGCTCTAGGTATGGGTTGAGCATCAGTCTTGGTGACTGCATTCAAACCTCTGCAGTCCACATCCAATCTTAATTCTTTATTCTTACCTTGGGGATTATGCTTGGGTACCAGTAACACTGGACTGGCCCAGGGACTATCAAAGGGCTGAGTTACCCTTAGCTCCAAAACCTTGGCTACCGCAGCCTTGATGTTGACTCTGACCTGGTCGGACAACCTGTACAACTTGTCTTTGACAGGTCAATGTCAATGCCATTGACACACCAAATTGTGTGTCCAGGGGTCAGGGAGAACAGCCCAGCAAACTTGATTGCAATATTTTTAGTGTTGGTCTGTCAGCTTGGGAGAGAGTACCACTCCCTCCAATGACTCATCCTGCACATTGGTAGGAAGGAGATCTGGCAGAGATTCACTCTCCTCCTCTCTTCCCTCATCTGTGCCCATGTCTGCCCTGTCTTGGTGGGGTTTTATTCTGTTGACATGCAGGATCTGGTGGGGATTCCTGGGGGTGCTAAGGTCCACCACATAGGTGACCTCAATCTTTTTCTCCAGAATGGGGTAGGCCCCAGTCTATTTCTCCTTGAGGGACATGGGAGCCACATGCTCCAACACCCACTCCAATTGGCCTGGATGGTACTCAGGCAGAGTAGCCTACTGGTCATGCCAGAGCTTTATGAAGCTTGGCTTCCGCCCTTTATGTACTCTGCCATGTGAGATTGCAGGCCTAACACAAAGGCAAGCACATTCTGCTTGGACTCCTTGAGAGGCTTCTCCTAAAACCCAAACAGTAACTCAAATGAGCTGAAGCCAACCCCCTTTTGGGACACTTCTCCGTAGCAAACAGCAGGCATGGGAGGAGAACATCCCATCTCCTCCTGAGTTTGTCAGACAAACCCATATTCATGCCATTCAGGGTCTCATGAACTCCTGCTACCAGATGTTTGTCTGGGGATGATATGGAGTAATAAGCTTGTAAGTAACACCATGTTCATCCCACATCTCCTTTATATAAACAGACATAACGTTTGTTCCCCCATATATGACTATCTGAGAGAACCTCCTTTGGGAAACCAAACCTGATGAACACACCAAGTAGGGCCCTGGCCACTGTGGGAGCAGTGACTGTTCTGAGGGGTATTGCCTCTGGATACCTGGTGGCTTGGTCCACTACCACCAAAAATGTATATGTTGCCTGAGTCAATTGGTGAGTCTAGGAGACCCATAAGATCAATCCTTACGCTCGTGAAGGGAGTCCCAACTACTGACAGTGGTATTGAGGGAACCTTTGGCTTGCCCCCTGTCTTGCCACTGGCCTCACAGGTGATACAGGAGCTACAGAACTCTTCCACTATGGCAGACATGTTAGGCCAATAGAAATGGTTGACCAGCCTATTCCAGGTCTTGGCCTGCCCAACATGGCCTACCAAGGGGATGTCATGGCTCAAGGTGGGAGGAATTACCAATTTCTAAACTTCTGGGGATCACCACTCTCCTGGTGACCCCCGGTTTGGGGTCCCTTGCCTCAGTATAGAAGGCTCCATCCTCTCAGTAGACCCTGTGGAATCCACTGACATCACCCTGCTCTTGTCTGGCGGCCATCTGCAAGATTTCACTGCAACATTTTTACTGTCATTTTTAACGCCTGCTCGGGGCAGGTGTTAAAGTCATGGGCCCATTGTAACCTATGGGCCTCCATAATGCTTTGTTGCACAAGCTCCATAATTTATGGTGCTAATCCATCAAAGTGCCACAATAGCATCCTAAATTGTGACGCTGTTGTGGAAACAAGCACCATGGTGCACCGTATTGTAAATAGGGTGCAACCATGATGTTGTTAAGTGGGGCAGGGGTGGCACAAGAAAAGTGGCGCATTGGGACTGATGCATAACTTTCTTGTAAATATGACCATAAGTATGAGGGTAAAATTTGGACCGAGGCCTCCCACTTAGTGTATCTGACTTGAGCTCTTTCGTCCCAAATTTTGATGTGGTCCTGCTCAAGCATGACCAGATGGCTGCGGTTGGCGCTTTTTGCTTTTAAGCGCTAGAAAGCACACTTTTACATTTAATCTTTAAAAATTCAATTCTCTGGTTCCCTACATTGTTTTTTTTGTTATTTTGGTGGCATTTGAAAGATACAAATATTTCTGATGTTTATAAATTGATGTTGGATTTGTATTTTGTGTTGTGTATTACTTATTCACTGTTTAGTTGATATTAAATACTTTACACACCTATCTCATACGTTACGCCTAATTGCTTATGGGCCAAGGGTTGGTCAGGGGTTGGTCAGGGGTTAATTTATTAAGAACTTGACTGGACATTAGTTGTGATTGTGGCCTTATTACTAAGTGTAGGTTCTTACCTGCCCTTACTAATAAATCACTTTCCAACACTCTAAGTTAAGCTTGACTGCCCTATGCCAAGCTACCAGGAGGTGAGCACAGGTTAATTTGAAGTTTGCTTGTATCTTATTCTGACTATGAGTGTGGTTGCTGCTTGACCAGGGCTCACACCCCAGTCAACCAGTAACTCGATTATTTACATTATCTTTTCAAATTTAATTTCATAAATGTTCAATCCCTTTATTTTAGGAATTTACTTTCACATGATTTTTATTATTTTCTAGAAATATGATTCAGTAACAGGGTGGCTTTAATTTGTCAAGTTGTTGAATTGGTGACTGATTATGTGACCACTTATAGTAATTTACAGAAATGATCTTTCATCAATCTGCGTTCAGTGATGGGATTTTCACTATATTGGGAAAACTTTATTAAGGCAAAGATCCATCACAGCTGACCTTTCCAAGCTGTCTCGTCTTCAGAATAATGTTTTCAGTTATTTCTGTGACTGTCAGAATGCGACAGAGAAGTCACATAAATATAAAATAAATATAAAACAAAAATGTTTACAAAAAATAAATATTTAGTCCAAAATAAAAACTTAAACCATTTACTAGACATTATAATCTTCTCCAAAGTTTGCGCTAGGGGGCTTCAGTGCACTTAAAGTGTTTACCCATGCCAGTAAAGAGAAGATGTGCTAGTTCTCTATAGAGCTGCTGCAACTTTCAAATCTATATGCTAGTACTTCAATTGAGGGACAGCAGCAGTGGTGGCTCCTCCACTATGTCGGAGGAGCGTCACCTCCCTGTCAGCAGCTGCAAAATCTTAAAAAATAAAATGATAATAAACAAAGTTTACTATTGTTTTATTATTAAAGGGGTGGGGCCATGGGGGATGACAGGGACGGAGGTGGAGTGTCGGTGGCCCCTCCCCTCGGTGAGCATGTGTGTTGCTGGGAAAGGAGGCTCAGGCTTCCAGTCTGCCTGAGAGAACAAAGCCAGGGAGCTCAGGCCACTCCTGACACTGCTCTCATGCTGCAAGCAGCATGAGATCAGTGTTAGGATTGGCCACAGGGCGGGCTGGGAGCCTGTGCCTGGTAGCCTCCAGATCGGTGGTGCAGCAGGGACAAGGTAAGTTTTTTTTTAATTATTTATTTCTTTTGTTCACTCTTCCCCCACCCCACCAATTTGCCCTGCTGTCAGTGTTTCAAAAATGTCCTTGTCGTTCACTGTACTGGTTCTTCTGTGCTGAGGTGATGTTGAAATGTTGAGTGAAAGGTGTCTGGCTTTCTGTCTTCTCAGATGGGTTGGCCAATGATCAAGCATAAACAAAACCTCTCTCTTCTTTAGTTCAGATTTGTGTGTGGGTGAGAACGTAAACTGGGGATTGCTGTTGTGTGTGCAGTAGTTTCTCTTCTCAAGGGTCCACAGCAACCGCCTTAAATAAACCGCATAAGCACTTAAATCACCCACAGAAGACAAGCAAGGTAATGCCGGATATGCCATTGGTCTCACTGGTTAGCAGGGTACTTGACTGCACCAAAGTTCTACAATTAAGTTCAGTTCAATGGGGGTGCTGGCATGGGGGAAAAATCTTTGCTGTAATTCATGAAAACTCTCAAGAGCAAAATTGTTAAAATATTTGTGGTACACGACTGGCATTATATAGGGAAAATGAGTATTGTCTGTGTTAGATTTTAAGGTAATTGTTTAAGAGCATTTTCTCCCTAGCTAAAAGTCAAATTTACAAGGTTCACCAAACCTCAGAAACTCCTTTCAAAGTTTCAAGTATCAAAATATTGGGGCATATTTACAAGCCCCTAGCACCACTGAAGCATCACTTTTAGCAGTGATCCAGTGGCACTGTGGCCACTTCCACATTTACAAGGCAGCGCTAAGCCACTTTGAGTGGCTTAACACCACCTTGTAAATATGGGCGCTTGATATTTATTCAAGAGCTATATAGCATCCTGCTCCCAGAAGTGGCTTGCGGTGCCAAAGAGGGGCGGGGTGGTGTGCACGTGGGTGGGGAGGTAGTTTGGGGGGGACAATTGTGTTTTTTAAAAAACTTACCTGAATCTTCACCACCACCACTGTGCTGCTCCTCTCCTGTGCCGACAGGCTGCAGGCACAGGCTCCCAGCCCACTCTGCAGCCAGTTCTGATGCTACTCAGAACATCATTAGGATGGGCTGTGAGGGCCCAGCCAGGGTACTCCCAGGCAGACTGGGAGCCTGCTCTATCCAGCCCGGCAACACAGTGCCGGGCTGGAGAGAGCCTCCGGCGCATGTGTGTTTGGCTGGCCCGAGACAGCCTGCCACACATACATGCACAGTGAAGGGGAGTGCTGTTTACTCCCCCTCAGTGCTTGTCACAGTCTGTGGCCCGCTCCTTTTATCAGAGAATGATAATAAACATAGTTTATCTTTTTCTTTTTGGTAAAAGGTTTGCAGCTGCTGGTGCTGGCAGGGGGGCAACGCTCCTCCGTCCTAGCGGAGGAGCCATTCCTGCCTGCTCCATAAAGTAATAGTACAAAATATGGAAGAACATACATATACTGAAAACAGCAAGATTTTATCAAAATAGCATGCAATCAAGTGCAGCAATAGCATAACCACAAAAATTAATTGATCGACAATTCCATAAAAGCAAGAACAGAAGCAGCGTTCTGGAATATGGTGTTCAGTGAAAGAAGGTTTAACATGGAAAACAGCAAGTCCTTGATCAACAGATCGATGAAACCAAGACCAGAAATAGAATTATGGAGTTGATATTAGGTTCAGTGCAAAAAGTTATACCAGGGACAACAAGCTTCTTGTTTCCTGAACAACATGACTATGAGTAATAGTCGCAATTCATCTGAGACTGGCATGCGGATGCATATAGTAAAACCTATAAAGACTAGGCATGGGTGTGTCTCGCAGAGTTTTACTCCACAGAATTCTGTGAAATTACAGAAAAACCCTGCAAGATTCTGAGGAGTTCTGCGAGTTGGTGGAATCGGGCATGTTGTGCTGCTGGTGCTGATTTTTAGATTTTTACTGCCAGGAACATCTTCTTTCCTGTAAAATCAGCGCAAACAGCAAAATGTGGTGTTTTTCATGCTTGAGTAGTTTTTCTACTTGGAACGGCCACAAACTGTTGAAAAATCTCAGCTAGAGGCGTTTTAGCACCTGAAAATTGCAATACGGGATGCAAATTCTCTCTCACGCTTGCCAACTTAACATTGGTGAGCAGTGCATGAGAAAAAACTCCTCCATATGGTGGTTGGTAGAGAGTTTCTGGAACTCTGTGCTCCAAGCAAAGCCCAGAATAGGAAAAACTTTGTGAACTCCACCAGCGGAGCAGAATTTTTCACCCACCCCTAATAAAGACCAGTGGTTCAACAGCCAAGAGCAGATAACTCAGGTGCAATTGGAAATGCCAAGGTCCAATGTGAAGTCTGTAACTACCAAAGAAGTTGGAGTAATAACAGTACTACAAGTTACAATGCTGGTATAATGCCAGTATGATGACGATGGAAGGGTGTAGCTCCAAGTGCTGCTATGGCTGCACTAATACTCACTCTGCTATTCAGATAATACAGCCTCATTCATCTCAGGGGAGTTAATCAAGCACTTTCTGCTAAAGAGTACAGGAGTAGTGATAGAAGAAGTACATCATTTATACGGAATCTGCACTTTTCCGATGCAATGTAACCTGTGAAGGAAAAAGGCAAGGATAGCACACTGCGAAATTTTCTCATACCGGTTTTATGGGCTACCCCACATGTGAGGAGATAAATAACAATAATAAATCCAAAACGTGAAAATATAAGTTATCCAAGTCCGTGTACCAGCTGGTGATGATCGGCCAGATCAGAAATGAAACCATATTTCTACCGGAACATGGACACATTTGTAATGAATTTGTTCATTCATTCATGAAAAATAGAAAATCTATGAAAATATAACTTTTGAAATCTGTTAAAGCTGAAAGGAATTCTTCTGGAAACACAACATGCTATGGGTTTGCTGCTTTTTCATATGCTTGCTATTGATTGGCTGCCAAACCACCATATGCCATGTGTGGTACCTTTGCCAAGTTCTGACACGTTGCAAACAATACAGTGTATTTCTGGTTTCACTATCAACATTAAGTATCACCTTCAAAATCTCATTATGAAAACTGCTGTTGACTAAAAAGCTGAAGGTCTCACATAGCGATGGAGCCTGTTTGCATCTATGTTGATGACTAGGAATCCCATTGCACATTACTGATGGGGACATTTTTGGGAAAGTCAGAACCGCGACATTAATACAGCAGTGCGGATGCAGTCTGCAACAACTCAGTCCCGCAAGGATTCCACGGGGCATTAACATTTGCCCGCAGTCCAAAGCACTGCTCGTTTGTGCTGCTTTGCGCATTAGCTTCCCCGTCAGGCAGCAATAAGTGCTTGTTAAGAAACAAGTCCGGGAGAAAGGTTAAGTGAGCAGTTTGCATAATTGGCTGTGGGGATGAATATAAAATTACTAACATGCATTTATTCATCTAGTAAACTGAAAAGCGTATGCATCCGAGTCGTCCGCATAGTGAGGCATCAGAAATATTCGAACACTGTGTTCTTCAAGGGCCCCATGGATTTATCAGTCACAAATGTCGAATTTGGCCGTTTGCAACCGCCACATGGCCCTCTCACATGTACCAACCCTATTTTGTGATTCGAAAACCTATTACTGACTCGCAAAATAGGCTGTGTGGGGCCACATGTACGAACTTCAGGTTTTGCGACTTGCAAATTGCGAGTCATAGCGACTCACAATTTGTGAGTCGCAAAACCTGATGCACAACAGTGTCAATCACACTGTTTGCGATTCCTCATGGGGTAGCAAATGACCTACCTCATGAATATTCATGAGGTAGGTCGCAATTCGCGACCCTATTGGGAAAGGCTGCCCTCACAGGGATGGTGGCCTGCTGGAGACAGCAGACCACCACGTCTGTGACTGCTTTTAAATAAAGCTTTTTTTTTTAATGAAGCCCATTTTCCTTAATGGAAAACGAGATGCATTTCAAAAACAAAAAATGAAAAGTTTTCTTTTAAGTTTTTCAGAACAGGCAGTGGTCCGTAGGACCTGCTTTGAAAACATATTTTTGCTGGCGTTCACAAAGAGGAGGGCGTCCCCATCCCATTTGCGAATGGGTTAGCACCAGTTTGAAACTGGTGCTAACTGCGATTGTTTTGTGACCGCATTTGCGGTCACAAAACAATTATAGATGGGAATCTGATTCGCAATTAGGAAGGGAACACCCCTTCCTAATGGCGACTCGCAAACTCTTTTTATGATTCGGTAAATAGATTACCGAATCGCAAAAATGGGTCTGTACATCTCAAATAGCATTTTCCAGGTCGCAAATGGCCCGATTCGCCATTTGCGACGTGGAAAATGCTTCATACATGTGGCCCGTGATTCAGTATTAGAAAGGGGTGTGTTTAAAGCGTCCCTTCCGAATACCGAATCACACTGGTATGTGTGAATGTTTTGCAACCGGAATGCGGTCGCAAAACATTCATACTTTACCGACTCCATGAAGGAGGTGGTAAATCACTCGTAAACTGGAAGGGGTCCCAAAGCGAACCCTTCCCTTTCGGAAATGTGAGCACCCACATTTTTTAAGAGCAGGCAGTGACCCAGTGACCACTGCCTACTCTTAAAAATGAAAATTAAGGTTTTCATTTTTGTTTTTGAAATACATCCCGTTCTCCTTTAAGGAAAACAGGGTGCATTTAAATAAACTGCTTTATTTAAAATGCAGTCACAGACATGGTGGCCTGCTGACTCCAGCAGGCCACCATCTCTGTGATTGCTGGCCATTCCCAATGGGTCACAAATTGTGACCTGCCTCATGACTATTTATGAGGCAGGTCCCTTGCGTCCCATTTGGGAATCACAAACGATGTCTGAGACCAATGTTGTACATCACATTTTGTATGTTACCGATTGCAAGTCACAAAAAGTCACAATTAGGAACTTGTAAAATATAGAGATCGTACATGTGGCCCCAAATTTCTTATCTTCCCTAAACCATGGAAGACAGAGATTTTGCAGAGAACCATTTGAGCTCCAGAAATGTTTTAAGGCATGGGAAAAGTGGGCAATTGCCTAGGGCCCCACCTTTCAAGGGGCCTCCTGGGGAAGGGAATTTTGTCTTTATCTAGTTTAACTTGTATCTATTTCCGTATCTCAGCCTCTCTCCTCTCAGTTTACCTTCACCTCTGAGTCTCTCTGGATTTGCAGTGTGGCATCCCAAGGATTTTTGGGGACACTGGAAAGACATAAATTAACTGTATTTTGTGAACCCTGTTTGGTACTATGCAGATTCCAATTACCAGAAAATGGGCAGTTAAACTATGAACAGGGGCCCCCAAAAGATATCTTGCCCAAAGTCCCAAAAATCCTTAAGCAACACTGTTTAGCTGCATGCAGTGATGAGGTGTATGTAAAATGCTGGGTCCAAATTTAGCCCCTTAGATTTCCGTAAGATAGTCTATGAAATGTAGATCTCATTTTAAGGGCATTGCTCATCTACTACTGGCTTGCCCTGTAGTGCCCCAGGCATTTTCCCTCCTACGCGTGGCCTCATAGGTCTTGAAGTCAGCAGCAGAACAGAGAGTAAGTGAGCTTTTGGGATCGCCTTGCTTACTTTCAATAGTTTCCGCATTTCAACCATCCGCTAGCTCCTAAGCAGCAACTAGGAGGCCTTTAGGGGCTAAGGGTGAACGGGATAATTATGTGATGTCATCAAGGCAACAATCCATTTTCCAGCGCAACAAACTATGTACTAACACTGACCTTCACTTTTTTCAGGTCCAGACAGGAAACCCGAAGGCCACATTTATGAGCACCCTAGCAGCATACTGCGCCACCGGACCGTTATTTCTTTTACACTTTGGTGGTGCAGTCTGCCAGCCCTTATTTACAAGGTCACCCAAAGCCACCTTGCATGGCTTTTCATGGCCATGTAAATACAGACCCCTTTCATGCTCAACACTGTGTGAAAAGGGTGTTCAATGTGTGTTGTTTGGGGTTTTCCCATGCAACACCCATGGAACTGGAAGGAATCTGACACATTCCAAAATTTACAAGTCTGAGAATGTGTCAGATTCCTATGCCACCTCAGGGGTGGCATAAGAATTACGCAAAGTTGAAAACTATCTTTACTTCTCCCAGTTTTTTCCTTTTCTATGTGTGCTGCATTATGCAGCACACAGAAAAAGGAAAACACCTCTTGTGATTGTCTTTGTGCAGGAAGTCTGCACAAAAACATTCATCTCCGCAATGCAGGCACCTTTGCACGATGTTGCAGGGGGGTGCCTGCTTTGGCGCTAGCACCAATCAGTGTGCCAGTGCAAGGGGAGAGGACAGAAATTTACTGTATCTCATAGATGCAGCATATTTCTGCCCTTTCTCAGTGCCTCAGGGTGGCGTAGCAAGGTAGTTGCTGCACTACCCTGCCACCACAGGCTTCGTAAATGAGGTCCCAAATTTGGCACAGGTAAAAATATTAAAAACAGCTCCAACTTGCAGCACGCTAGAATGGGACTATCGGGGCATCCTTGGTTCATGTTAATCTTTGCTGCTCTGAAAGCAGCCCCCTAGACTGCCGCTAACTATTTATGTGGCAGAATGGCTACCCACACCTATTTTTTGTCATACTCTCCAGAAAAATACTTTTGAAGGGAAATGTTTCTGGAAAAAGTTATTGTTTCACCCAACAATATCTTGGTGATTTTTCACTTAATTTGATGAAAGAAAAATATGCAAAAAATGCATTTGCCGATTTCTTTTCTCCTAAAACTATAAAAAAATAAAACTACATATATTTTATCACACTTCATTAAACGTGAGTAATTTATGAAGAGTGCAGAAGCAAAGTCACACAATGGCATACATCTTAGTTTAGCAGTTTAGAAATTTAGGGGCAGATGTATCATCACGGCCCTTTGCGATTCGGAAATAGCGATTTTTAAGAAATCGCTATTTCCGACTTGCAAAGTGGCATGTATCACATTTGCGAATCAGTAATAGCGATTTCTTAAAAATCGCAAATGCTATTACCGAATTGCAAATTGCAATACTGGCCCCATTCGCAGCTATGGGCCTGTTGGCCCATATCTGTGAATTTTTTGCGTTTCCAAAATTGCGATTTCTGAACCAGAAATTGCAATTTTGGAAATGCAAAACCCCAGGGTGCAGGGGGGCTAAGGTCCCCTCTGCTGCACCCAAAAATTGTTTTGGGGGACATGTAAGGTGCACACATGCCAAAAGGGCATGTGTGCTTTACATGTACAATTTAAAAATGCATTTTTATATTTTGCACATGGTTACCACCAAGTTCAACTTGGTGGTAATTAGCAATTCTTAAATGCCAAAATCCCATTTAGGAATAGCTTCATACATGTGCTAAGAAATCGCAAATAAGGAATCCTTATTTGTGATTTCTAATTTAGAGAGTCGCAATTTGCGACTCTCTAAACGGGGTCACAATTTTAAGGAATCGCTATTTTAGCAATTCCTTAAAATTGCGTTCAGAATGTATTTTATACATTCTGAAATGGCATTTTGCATTCGCAAACGGGCATTCGCACCATTTGCGAATGCAAAATGCTTTCATACATCTGGCTCTTAGATGTTTGGGGTTCTTCTTATCACATTTACATTACTGAAAAAAATTAACTATTGCATTTGTCATTTTTTAAAAATACCTCTCTTTCCTTATGGAGGTTTTGTCGATGCATAGCAGCAAACAAATTGTAATCTTTTCCTAATTTAACACCTGTTCCCAAGACTTATAGGAGAGCTTTTGATTCTGAGGCTCCATTTAAAAAAATATCTTTTGTAGAAGAATGTCATTATTCTGCATCGGGTCACACCTTTAAATACGATGCTACTTCTGGTTCATTTATTATGCTGAGTCTTAAATGTTTTCAACTCAGATATGAAAAAGAAGTTTCACTGTGCCCCTAGATTACACTACGGTAGGCCTTTGGGAATTGGTGTTCAAGTCTTCTTGCTGCCTAGGAATGTTTGACTCTGTTTGCTTGGGGTGTAGAGAGTGTGTCTAAAGGTATAGAATTTGCATCCACTAATTCAGAAAACTCATTCTTGCGTATGACCAGATTTATCGCTCTTGAGATCCTGCTTGCTAGGAAGAATTTTGTAAACTAAGCCTTTGAAAATGCTAGAAGATTCTAGGCCATGTCCAGCTTATTCTCAGGGCAAGTAGACTGAACAGTTTAAACCTGGTTCAATGCCATTGGGTTGTGGATCCAATTTTCCAATTATCTCACAAACGACTAGATTTCAGAGAGAGATCCAAAATCCTTGGAAGAAATAGAAAACTGTACAGTCAATTTAATTTGAGATTCATACTTCCAAAGAATGCCCAAATGCAGAATGCAACAGAGATATGTTCTGAACCAACTGTGTTCTGCTTCCGTGGACAGTTCCTGCCACACCTACCTGTCAGCCTCCTCTTCCCATTTATTAAGGGCTAAGGGAGCAGTTTAGCGCTTGATGAATGTAAATAAACTGGAAAAAATGGTGGATGTCCTATAGTCCTTTTTTCAATTCTAAAGTGCATAGTTTGCATTCTGTCAAATTGTATATGACACCCTAAGTGCCTCATTTAGAAGAAACTGAGGCATCATCATCGATGCATCACATTTCTTGCGCCTGCCGCACATCCCCTAACGATGCCATGGACTCTCTCTAGTTACATTACAGAGCACCATGGCACACGTATTCACAGATGCATCAGAAATTCTGATGCATCTTTTGGTGCTAAAGTGACACATTACTGGAGTTGCATCGTTAAACTGATGCAACCCCAGCAGTGTAAGGAGAGTCCCATTGGAAAAAGCCAATCGTCAATTTTACACCCAATCTGAGCTGGCAATAGAATTTTGATGCAGTGAAGTCATAGAGTGATCCAGAGAAAAGTTGTTAATTTCACTGCACCAGTTCTACATGACTTTTTCCATGGGAACTCCTACTTTTTCTGTGGGAACATCTCCCCTGCATACATTATACTTGACCCATAGAATATGATGCAGGGCTTTACAAACTGATGCATTGGGCCCAATGTGTAAGTTTGTAAATATGGAGCAGTTCAGTGCCCTGACAGCACGACTTCTACGTCAAAGAAAAATGACACAGCAGCGGTGCAAGGGGCTTGTAGACGAGGCCCTAAGTTTTAGCCTCTTGGTCTTGTGGCTGCATGAGCTCTTCTATCCATCTTCTTGCTTTGCCCTTAACTTCATTTTGTTCAGTGTCATCAATGTTGCCACACCTAATCTAGATTTCAGTAAGGAGATGTATTCCATGAAAACTCTGCATATAACTATTGAACTCAAAGCACTATGCAAAGCTAATGACTACTGTGCGAACCAGTTAGCACAGAATCACACTGGTCTGCAAGCCACTCATATTTCAGTTCTACATTTGCAGGGCTTGTGCTGCATCTTGATTTCCACAAATAGAACTCCTGCTAGGCTGTGCCACACCGAATATTAAGCTTTGCTATTGCCACATTATGGCCTGCTGCTACTGTACTCCTCTTTCCTTCTCTGCCACATCTACGCCATTTAATACCATCCATCAAAAGACATCAATCAAAGGGAAAGATTCTACCCAATTGGGAACTCTGTGTGTGCAGCTTTCCTGCACCTTTTTATTAAAGGTTGAGCAGGAGTTTGTGCAACTGCGCACAATGCAATTTTCACTGCACCCTCAGTCTTTTAAAAAGGTTATTAAATTGATGATCAGTTTTGTGCCCCTTCTGTTTTGTGCGAACACCCATCCAACACATTAGTAAATATGCGCCCCATGTTTTCTAGCCTGAATCCACCATTCTCATCTCTTGATCCAGTCTCCCGACCCTCCCAAGTCAGGGAGCTCCACATTCTTTTTTCAAACCCCTCCTTTATTTTTCGTTAGATTCCTTGCAGACGTCGTGCAAACCTAAAGGTGTTTTGCCCATTTTTAATTAAACACAAATTATTTCCCACCCTACTGTGGTTCCACGTTAATATTGTCGTAATCAATGCAATATTTTCAGTTTCATCTTAGATATTTTTTGTATAGAAAAATCAATGTGGTTCTGAGATATCAAAAGCAGTGTTTGCAGTGAAAAAGGCACAAAATCAATCCTTACATATTGCTTAGTTTAATGTCCTCTGTAAACATTACTGCTGTGATAGTTTCATAAACTAAGATGAGACAGGCCAGGTCAGAGTAATAAATAAATGTTTCTCTCTAGTAAAAAAAAAAAGTAACTTTTTTTTGGATGCTGCTCTAAAACAAAGAAAGAGACTTTTATTTAAGTACTTTTTTCTTCCACTAGGAGTATTTAAATTCCGTTCTACTGTTTTTAGGGACAGCATTCTCTTTTTGCTGAGGCGTGGGCTAACCCATTACAGATAGCAATAACAATTTCAATAGGAGCTACACATTAGACCATTGTAGGAACGTTTTATTTAGAATGATTGCGCACCCAAAAGGCAAAATAAAATCGACTCAGAGCAGTCTGAGTTTCAGTGAGGAATGCTTTCATTAACTAAGGGCCACCTACGGTGGCGATTCATCCTTCAGCATTTTCTTATCTCAAGTTCAAAATATCCAACTTTTCTCTCTTATCTTTCAGTGCACTTGAAGTTTGTGGTCAACGAAATAAGTCATAATACTAAACTTTCACCAAAATTCCAGGAGATAATTCCAATTATTCCCTGTAGAATTTACCCCTCATATGTCTAAAAAATGTCGCCGCTGTGTACCAATATATTCCTGTAGCAAGGCAACAATGTTCCTGTTTTCACCCCAAGAGAGTTCATTCAATGGTTGGGTAGATTGGTGACTCCTGTGGGTCTCTTCCATATTTGAGACACAAATTGCTCCGATTTGCAACTCAGCCTTTGAAGTGCAGGAATACAAGCAGTGTCTGCTGACAATAAAGAAGCAAGGAAACTAGATTTGCACATTCACACTTTTTTAATTTGACCTAATAGTACTTCAGTGATTCATGGCGAATTGATGCATATATAGTACAAGAAAAGACTTAAGGTTTGATGTGTGAAGATTGTGGCTTTGCGATTGGTTAAGAGAGAGAGAGAGAGAGAGAGAGAGTGGAAGAGAGAGAGAGTTATGCAACTTTCTGGCCCAGGAATTGAGCTAATTAAGTACCTGCAGGATTTATTGATGTCCCACGAGCGCTACTATAAATAGCCTTTATGAAATAATATAAAGGTACAGATATTGACATAAAATATTGCAGAAAAAATATTGAGTACAGATATCTCGACTTTACGATGTGACTAAAGCATATCTCTTATTTTTTGAATGATAGGCTTTGATGATGCAATGGCTAAATGTAGGGATTCCCTGAGCATCCTATTAGTGTGCTCTACCAGACCATTGGCTCTGAGACAGTATAATGGTGTTCTGATGCGTTTATACCTAGGCCAGTAATGAAATATTTCATTTCCTCTGACACCAACTGAACCCCATTGTCCGTAATAAGTGTGCATGGAATATCTTCAGTAGTGAATATCTCTGAAAGAAAACTGACGATGCTTTTAGTATTGATGAAATTTACAAACTTTATGGTGTCCAATTTAGACTATAAATTTCTCAAGGAGGCCTGAGGCATCAATAGTTCCTATTGTGTCCAGACCTAGTTTATCCCAGAGAATATTTGGAATCTCCACAGGGTTTAAAGGAGTTCATTTAATGTACGCATATTTATCACTTCGACTGCATGCATGGCATTCTTTGACTACATTTTCTAACATGGAATCCATAAAAGGAAACCAATAACTTGCTCTTACTTTGCTTTTGGTAAGATTTCTCTCAAAGTTGCCTTCATGTGCTAGTTCACAAATATGTTCTCTCATTCCAGTGGGAGGTATGATTTTGCTTGGTCTTAATATGAAATCTCCTTCTAATGATAACCTTTTCCTTACATTCCATTATGGTTGGAGTTCTACAGGGAGTTCACAACATTTTTTAAGCCATCCCTCAATAATTCTTTCTTTAACTAGTCTCTTGGTCCAACCATCAGAGTTGCTTTCTTCCCATTCAGATTTCAAAATAGCTGGGATGGAATCATTCAACACAGGAAGTTCTTAGACAAATTCATGAAAAAATATCAGTTGCAGAATTCTTTGTTCCAAGAACGTATAGTATAAGAAAATTGAAACCCTACAAATTCAGAACCCATTTACTAATTCTAGGTGTAGTATTTTCAATGTCTATCTGGGAAAAATTTGAATAAAGGGTTTATAGTCTGTTCTGAACAAAAGGTAAACCCCGCAAGTAATATTTAAAATGATTAGTAGCCCAATAACAGGCTAGGGCTTATTTTACAGTAGTGGAATATTTATTTCAACATCTTGCAGGGTTCTTGATGCAAAGGCAACCATCTTTTCTTGCAATCTATAATTTGTAATAGAGTGGCACCCAGTCCTATATTACTGGCATTAGTGGCATGGATTATTTTGAGCGTAACATCAAAATTTAATGTATTCCGGGCATTAGCAGTGGCTTCTTCTTGTTAAATGTGAAGATATGTTAAATTTTCTACTCAAAAGGAGTATTTGTTTTTAGAATAGCCCTGGTAGTTGAAATTGAAAACAATCTTTCTAAACTTCATTATGTATTTAGATAACCCTAAAAATGATTTAATTTGGCCTTGTTTGTCGGCGTGGGGGCTTTTAAGACAGAGTCGAATAAATCTATTTTGGGTTTTATCCCTTCACCAGAGAATGTGTGTCCTATGAAATCTACTGATGCCAAATCTACTTTGCACTTATTTTTTTACAGTTATACCAGCATTCCTGAGTTTGGATAAAACCACTTTAGGGTTGTGGGCGTATTCCTCTTTATTGGAGCCATTAAATAGAATGTCATCCTGAAAAAAATCAGTTTTGTTTGTCTCTCCTAATATATGTTGCATGATTCTTTGGAAGACCAAGGCCACCAAAGCTAGGCCAAACGGCACCCTCAAACACTTCTAAGTCCCAAATGGTGTGGTGAAAGCTGTAAGCCTCTGTAAATCATGAGGAAGAGCTATCTGGTGGTGTGCGGATGACAAATCAAGAACTGTGAAATGTTTAGCATCATACATAACACTCAGCATTTCATTTATTTTAGGAGGTGGACGTCTATCCACCCATATGATGACTTTACATTTCTTAAATCCACACAGACTTCTATGCCTCTCCTTTCTTTTTCTGTGTTGTCACTATAGGCATCAATGACTCAAAATTTTGCACAGCCACTATGACTCCGTGTTCTAGTGTTTAAAGTAATTTTTTAGAGGATCTCTCATAAGAAGACAAATAGATATGGGTTTGTGTATCACTGGGATTTCATCAATTTCAGTTTGATTTTATGCAGATAGTCATTTAATAATCCTAATTTATTAGTAAACACCTCTGGGAATTCTTCACCAATGTCTTTTCCTTCTAACGTTCTATCTACCAACAAGACTTGTTCATCGATATTTGGATCTAAAGTTATACCTAGATCTTTCTGGTATTCCCAACCTAACAAATTACATCCACGCTTATTGACATATTTCCCACTGCATGTCTGCTCTTGAATGAAATATGCATTCTTACAATGCCTTCTAATGGAATAGGATTTAAATTGTACCCTCCTGGGTTGACGTCAGAACTCTCTAAAGTGTATTTACCTTCTGGTAAATTATTGTGCAAAGTTTGGCTATCAATCAATGTATATAGTGAACATGAATCTGCATATACATTAACCTTCTTTCCATCTAATTGGATATCACATGAGGGTTACTTTACTTGCTCTCCATCTTCAGATTCATTCATTTGAAATATTTGTCTATCATATTCCAAAAAATCATGTTCCTCAGTATTTACCACATGTACAATTTTCTTGGGTACTTTCCAAATTTTGGCAAAATGTCCCTTTTTATTACATTTACTACAGATTAATTAATTCCCTTGATGGACATTTTAGGAAATTGGCCAGATGACTAGCATTCCCACATTTTAATCTGTCACTTTCGATATTAGATTTGACATTTCCCTCATCATTGCTTTTGCACACTTTTTCTTCATTGGTGAGTACATTTATCTCTTTTTCATATTTATGGATTTCTTTGGACTACTTCATTTCTTTAACATATATAGCAGTGTGTTCAATACTTTTTGCTATATTTATAGTCTCTGTAAGGTCAGGATTTGGGGTTAATAATATCTTTGCATCAATGGCATACCATGATTGCTCTATGGCCTCTAGTAGGACCACCTTGTCCAGTATTTCAGATGCTGAAAGAGCAGACCCAGGTTCCTGAGCAGTGCTGCGGGGCTGCGCTAATTTATACATAGTACTTTGCTTGGTGGTGAAGGGCGGATTGTGTTTGGTCATGGCTACGTCCATATAGTGACTCCAACTATAATGTGGTAAGATGCATTGTGGTGCAACCCGCTAAACACCCCTGAGGGGCCCACAAGGGTGGCAAAGACAGTCAGCCAGCAGAGATCCTGCGAGCTGTCACAAGGATAGCAGGATGAGTAGGACATGGATGACTGGCTCTCCACACACAGTCCTGTCAGGACCCAGTGGGTGCCACAACCAAAACCCCTTCAAGACCACGAGGCAGGACCAGCGATCAACTCAGTGGGCAAATATCTATACATGTCCAATTCTCCCTAGGAAGGGCCAGGAGGCCTCCAGGGACAGAGTAGGCTATGCTACCCTTTGAAGAGTCCTTCTTATGGGTAGATTATTTCCATGTGCCCACTTCTTATGTACATAGAACATCCGATATCGACATTTTGACTCAAGGGTTATCTGATCACTCCTCATAGCTATAACCATGCTCCTTGGACCTTAACGACCTGACTTTCATTGTTAACTTATGCCTTGGCATCTACGGCTTCCCTTGTATACAACACTGTGAAGGAGCCCCCTCCCTAGCCCCCTCCTTACATGGCAGTCCAGCAGCAATTGCTTCCTGCTGTTGTCCTCCGATTCACACTTAGGAACACCTAAAAGAAAGAAAGGACAACAACGGTGACGCCAGGTAATCAACTAGCATCAGGTTAAAGAAAATAACAAAGGACTTTCTCTTTTAGGAGGAGCCGCAGGGAGACGAGGGTGTTAAAGAAGGCCCAATTCACTGAAGCGTTAGTCCACACCCAGAAAGCCTCAGAACACTGAGCCGGCCCAAGTGAGAGACGTGGAGTGTGAATCCCAGAGGAGCCCGACTGAGGAGCCCAGTCTGAGCCCACAAGCAGGAAACACCCTCACCTCCCACAAAGAGGGTGAAGATGGGAGTGGAAGTGTCCCGGGTGTCTGCCGAGCAGCAGAAGCCAAAACAGATGTCAGTGAAGATGAGAAAGCCTGGTTTGAAGACTGGTGGATGCCGCCAGTCAAAACAAAAAGACAGAGCCTAAGGGGGAAGCCAGACCCACCTGATTGCATGTCAGACTAGTCTGCAAGCTACTGACGAACAGGAACACTGTGCACATGAGGGAAATGCTAGGAGGCTCAGAGCAGAGTTGAGTTATGCCAGACCTGCTGATACTTTGAGTTATTCTTTTTTTTGTTTTAGGTATTTTGAGCATTCGTCCCATTTTTTTCACTACCAAGCTGGAAGCCCTATCACTTTGCAGTACAAACTTAGCCTTGGGTCCCCCTCTTGTTGTGGCCTGCCCAGGTGTACTCCCTCTAGCATGGGTGCTATGGTGATGGTATTCAAAATAACATTGGGAAACCCTGCTTACCCCAGTGTATTTTCTCCTTTCCCTCAAGGGTGCTGGCGGCAGCTTTCCATGAGTGCCTATGAAGGAGGAGAAAAAGAAGGATTAAGACTTTGTTTTAGTTGTTGAATAAAAAGCCAAGATTCACAAACAAACCAAGCCTCAAAAGCCATATTTCAGCCCTTCCCTCCCACAAACGTACATTATGCGATTCATAGAGGAGTTCTGTGGATCCCACAGTGATCCTTTGGGAGGCCTTCAAACTGGTGCTCCGAGGGTAGTACATAAGTTATTGTGCCGGGGAATGCCTCCGTAAGAAACAGAGCCTGGCAGACATTGAGTCTCAGATATGAGACTTGGAGGAACACGTGCACCATACCGATGGTCATTTAGCACAACAGCAGCAGGTTCTAGCTCAGCAGCAGCACCAGCTGCTGATAGAAGAAGCTAAGCAGACATGGCAGGTGGCTCAGAGCCACATCTACCAATGGGGTGATACATTCAGTAACCTACTTTATGGACTATGTCAGACAGCCTGCTGGCCCACTGTTCTCCTCCTTTGGGATACCAACCGATTGCTGACAGCTTTACTGCCTACTTCACAATGCTATATGCCCAACAGGATGATGTGCTTCATGGGCAGATGCGTGAATTTGTAGATGAATTGACCCTCATAACCCTCTCCAACTCTGTAAGAGCCCAAATGGATGAGGAGATTCCGGCGGTGGATCTCTAAGCGACCCTCTCAGGGCTCCAATATGACAAGTCACCAGGGCCCAATAGGCTGCCATGTGTATTTTTCAAGACATATATGTCTAAATTCGGGAAACACCTCCTGGCAGTCATACATGCAATCAGCGCAGAGGGGTCACTTCCTCCTGATTGGTGCCATGCTGAAATCATAATTTTTCCCAAGCCATGCAGTTCACCAGAAGAACATTCCTCATATCAGCCCATCTCCCTCCTTAACATAGAAGCCAAGCTACTAGCTGAGGCAATAGCGAATAGACTGGTGCATCACTTTTCCGAATTGACTCATCTGGACCAGGCCGGTTTTATGCCTGACAGTGCTACTCGCCACAACGGCCGATGAGTGTTCAATGCTGTTCCCCTATTGGATCGCCTTGGGCAACCCACCACAATATTTTTGTCTGATGTTGATAAGGCATTTGACACAGTTAGTTGGGACTACCTCTCCATACTGCTAACCTGGCTGAACTTTGGCTCCAGGTTCCTTCGGTATGTCTGTTTACTGTATTCCAACCTGATGCCAGCAGTCATGGTTGCTGGTAACATGTCGGATCCATTCCCAATCCAGCGGGAGACATGTCAGGGATTTCCTCTCTCCACGCCATTATTTGCCCTCATCATGAAGCCTGTGGTGGTCTGGGTCTGGATAGATGCACAGGTGCGGGGATGCCCAGATCGCTCAGACAAACTCACCTTCTATGCAGACAGCCTGTTATTCTTCATTACCAACCGCAAGGTGACAGGGCCAAGACTTCTTCAGATATTGACCATGTTGGGTGCAACCTCAGGACTCCATATCAACACTTCCAGATCCACAGTTTTTCCCGTAAATGGTTATACAGTGCCAATGGACTGGGCTCCAGATTTACAAATGAAGACCAATTCCTTTAAGTATCTTGGGGTGTTTATCACACCTGGAGCTGCACTCACCAAGCATGCAATTTGGAGGCAGTCCTAGCTCAGGTCAGGGAGGTGATGTGGATCTGGTCGCTCCTGATCTTATCACTTGACGGCCTCTCAGTGATTTTTATAAAGGTGCTCTTGCCCCAACTGCTTTATCAACTACAAAATCACCCTCATGGGTTTCAAAGGTCAGAGTTCAACCAGATTAATACAATCCTCACTGGGTTTCTTTGGGGTGGGGGGACTCGTGCATTGCCCTGGCCAAATGTTTTCAATCAACATTTTATGCATTTAATGGCACTATTGCAGCTGTGGACATATAGTCATCATCAGCGAGTGGTGGTGTGACTACTGGGGAGATCTGGCATGTGCGGTGGAGAGGTGGGCAATGGACACGGTTTCTCTGTTGGAGTATCCTTATGAAGGGGTCAGCCCAACAGCCTTTCCCCAGCTAAGCCAATGGACTGACCACATGGAAAAACATTCTATGACAAAAAGGATGGTGGGGGAAGCTCACAGAACAGACACCACTATGGCACAGCACTGTATTGTGACAGGTGGCACAATGAGAGGGTTTTAGGAAATGGGGCGTGATCGGTATATCTACACTGGCAGATGTCATGTCTGACACAGTCCTGAAAACTTTCTGGGAACTCCAGCAGGAGTTCAGCCTTCATTGCAGCCAATTTCATTGCTATTTGCAACTTTACCATGCACTCGCCCCTTATATAAACAATCGTCACACCCTCCCAGATTACAATGTTATAGAAGGTAAGCTTCCTGTAGAAGACCTAGGAGACCATGAGTTAACCATATTTTATCTTACCCTTCTCATACACAGCCCACATACATTGTCAGCACTCCATACAGCCTGGGAGACTGACGTTGGCGCTCTTGATGATGACGACTGGACCAATGCTCCAAGGTCACCTCGACAGACATCCATTTTGGCCCACCTGAGGCTCATAAAGCTTAATTACCTCCACAGGCTCTATTACACCTTTGGCACATGAGGTTAGTGACTCTCCATTATGCCTAAGATATCGTATTGAAGACAGTCCCTTCTTTCACATGGTATGGGGATGCCATGTCTTGTGCAGATATTGGAATGGAGTGATTTCCTATCTGGGCAGGGTACTCTCCTTGATAATACCTGCAAACCTGAAGTTGACCCTCTTGCATGTTACAGACGGCCTTGGGAGGCAAAAGATACAAAGGGACACTCCTGTTCCTAGAGCTGAACTTAGCACAAAAAAAAGATATAGCCAGACAGTGGAAAGCTGAGGCCACTCTGTCCATGGCTGTGTAGAAGAGAGGTCTGGGCCACTACATGGGCTTGGGAACCACAGTCTATCAAACCAAAGCACAATAAGGTCTAGCATAATTGGGCTGATTTCTGGGGGATTATTTTGCAGCCAGCCTGCTTGGAACGCTCCTTACTGTATGAATACTTTAGAGATTATGGACAGGGGCTGGAAGAAAAGAAGGGCAGGCACACAATGTTGCCTGACATGCATTTGTGTTTTTAGAATTGTAATTGTGAGTCGTTTTCTTTTTTGAATAATTGCCACCCTACTTGGCCTGTTTGCAACAATAAAACTCAATAAAACCAATCATGTGTTATTTGTATAGCACAGCTTTTCACCCTAGTGAGTATACAGATGCTCGCTGAAGATGTTTATTTGAAAAGCCAGGTTTTCAGTCCCTTTCTGAAGTGGGTCAGCGAGGGTGTGGTGTTTAGGGGGAAGGCGTTCTAGGCTTTGGAGTCCAGGTTAGAGAAGAAGTGTTCTCCAGTGTGGCAGTAGCGTATGTGTGGTATGTTTGCCTGGGCAGAGGTTACTGGTAGGTTGGTGGAGGCGAAGGTGGTGGTTCAGGTAGGCAGGTACTTGGTAATGTAGGTCTTTATAGGCATGGGTCAGGATTTTGAAGTGTCACTGTTTCTGGATTGAGAGCCAATCGAGGTCCTTCAAATGCTGGGTTTCTTGGGTTCTCCTGGGCAAGTTGAGGATCAGTCTGACAGCTGCATTTTGGATCATCTGGAGTCCTTGCATGACTTTGGTGGTGGTACCTGTGTAGAGTGCATTGCTGTAGTCCAGTCAGCTGGTGATGAGGGCCTGCATCACTGTTTTACTTGTGCTGATGGTGAACCACTTAAAGATCTTGCAGAGCCTGCAGAAGCAGGCTGTGAAAACAGTGTAGACCTGGCATTTCATGAAGAGTTTGATGTCGATAATGATGCTGAGGTTGCAGGCATGATCTTTCGGTGTGGGTTGGGTCTGAGCTCTGTTGGCCACCAGGCATTGTTCCAGAGGGTTGAGTATCTGCCAAAGATCAGAACCTCTGTTTTGTCCATTGTTGTCAATGATTCTCCAGGAAATAAATTGATGGTCTAAAGACAAAGTTTATTTTGCAGACAGGTACATGAGCCCGCAACCCGTGCTGCCACCGTCGTCAGAGAAAAACTTTAGCTGCTCTTCTGAACAACCACAGGGAACGGATCACAAGCTATTTAAAACAACACGTTTAACAGATATATTTTTCATGAGGCACATTTGAACATAAGCACATTAGCCCCAATAGAACTGAGAGGAAGCTACAGCCTCGAGAACATTAGGGGTTCTGAGCGTGTTCGAGCCGGAGCACGCTAAAACACAGAACCAACTACATCACAGGAAAGAGAACCACACTAAAACACCTTCCCCCCTTTTAAAAAAAGAATTGCAACAAAGTAAAATGAAATAAAAACTAAAACAAAGAAAACTCAAGAAACATAGTAATCCTTGAATTTGATAGGCATTCCTACATTGCGTTTCTCACTAACAGAAATAGGGGAAACAATTACAGCACTCGTTTGATGAAGAGTTTGCCTACAATTTGTAGGTGATAATGACACTACTTCATTCTCTGAAACATCTACCAAATCAGACATACATGCATCAGAAATGTTGCTACCACAATTAGTTTGTTGAACCTCAATGAATGTAAAAATTGAAAAAGAACCAGGATCCTTGGCAGCTAAAATGTTGGAGCAGGAGTGATTTTGATCAGATCCCTTTTCTCCACCAGCCTTTATTTTTCAACAACACAGAACCCTTTGACACCTTTTTAACCTGTACAGGTGACATGAATTGTGAATGACCTTTCCTCACCCTTACAGGAACTTTCACAAGAGCCCAATCACCTATCACAAAATTAACAACCTTAATTCTGTGTTTCTTTTCAAAAGGTTGCTGTGAGCAAACCTGATTCTTTGAAACTGTAGTCTCTAGTTCAGAAACATCTCCTAACCTATACTTGTTGAACTTCCTCATCCAATCTGGACAAATGGCACATTATGGAAACCTTCTACATAAAAGAACGAATAGACATACCCCTATAGTACTTTGGGGAGTAATCAAATATGATCAAATTTTCTGTTGTAAAAATGTTTTCACATCAACCCCACTTGCTGAAGCAGTCTCAACTCCTTCTTTAAGAAATGTGTTCATATATTCTACCAAACCATTGGCAGAAGGAGATTATAATGTAACCCTAACATGATTCATTTGATGTTTCTTAATAAATACTTTCATTTTGGCTGAAACAAAATGTGTGCCATTGTTAGTCACTATTTCTTTAGGTGATCCTTCAACTGCAAAAAGTTTCATCAAAAATGTTATGAAAGAATCAGTGTTTGGAATGGAAGTAAAACCTACATAGATCCACTTTGAAAAATAGTCAACCAACACCATCATATACCTCTGTGAAACTGTAATAGTTACAAAAGGTCCTGCAAAAGCCAAAGCTACTTTCTGCCAAGCTTCTTGTGGCAAAGAAACATGCAAGAGGAGTAGCAACAGCTTTCTAAAGTTTATCCGAAATCAGACAAGTAGTACAACCATCAATAAATTTAGACACCTGAGACCCAAATCCTGGCCACCAATAAAACTGCTTGAGAGTCTTGCAAGTACTGATAATACCTAAATGTTCCTTATGTGCCTCTTTAATTAGAAAAGCACTCATCGAGACTGGACAAATACAATAATCACTCCGTGTTAGAAATGGGGTTTCTGGTTGGCTAGGGTATGCACCTCTGCCTGGCAGAACTGACCCACTCTAGTCAGGGCAAGGGAGTTACACGTCCAAGATAACCCCTGCTCACCCCCTTGGTAGCTTGGCACGAGCAGTCAGGTTTAACCCAGAGGCAATGTGTAAAGCATTTGCACAACACACACAACACACTTGACGCAATTTCCCCACCACAAAGGAAAACAACACCAGATTATATGAAAATATACTGTATTGTACACAAGGCAATTATCAGACCAAAGATCACATATCAGTACTATCCTGCTACCTTAGCAGTTGTCAGAACGTGACACATTAGTTACTCTGCAAACTAGCAGTAGTCACACATAACACACAGGTTACTCAGTATTCTGCAACATAAGCAGTTGTCAGGAAAACACGTTATTACATCACAGCACTTGTCATAAGAATATCATAAAATGCCCATAGTAGGAACATTAGAAAACATGTGGCAAGTTAGAAAAACATATTAGCAAGCCTGTCCATGAAATTAACATTTGCATACACATATGTAAAAACATCAAACGCAGGTAGGTAATATATGAATCAAACAAAAGTCTGTAGAAAGAACTTTGGATTGCAACTATATTGGTCCTTTAAACAGTACCTAGTTGGATGAAGGCACCTCCAGTGCCTAGAAGGCGAACAATGGGGCCCCCGGCACTCCTATGCGCAAAACGGGGGCCTCCGTTATATTCTGGGGTCAGAGGAGGGCGACATTCACCTCCTCTCTTTTAGAGACAGGCCCCTCCGGGGACCGTGATTACTGGGGGCCCCCCAGGGCCTCAACCGGCCCTCATGAGGGGGGCCAAAGCCAGCAAAAACAACTTAGGGCAGGAGGGGGGCACCACGCACCCCCTCCGGTTTAATGACAGGCCCCTCCCGGAACCCGTGATCTCTGGGGGCCCCCCCGGGCCTCCACTGGCCCTTCCACCAAGGGGGGGGCCACAATAATGCCCATTTTACCTAACATCAGAAAAGGAGCGTCCTGCTCCTAACGCAGAGGCCAGGGGGCACTCCCTGCGCCTTCCCGTGGTCCTGCCATGAAGCCACAAGAAGATCGGACCCCTCCTGGGGCCCGAGCAGACACTCGCCTGCACCCGATGCGGTGTGCGAGTGTTCTTCCAGCTTCCCAGGCCGCTGCGGTGATCTTATTTAAAGGGGCACAATGCAGCAAGTAGCCTACGAGCTCCCAAGGCTCCATAAGCGCGCTGCAATCAGCGCTATGGCAGCCGCAACCATGGAGAAGCACCCCTCGTGAAGAAATGGATGCAGGGGTCAGGGGCCACAGCACCCTGCCCCTGGGGAGCAGAATCTTAAGACAAGGTCCTCAGGTGGAGGGCCCAGCTACAGGCCAGCACAAGGGAAAGGCAGCAAGTGGCAAGTCCTTCACAGTGACCAGGCAGGTCACAGGTCAGCACAGCAGCAGCAGTCCATGGCAGTTCCTGGTGAGTCCTTTCAGCCTTTGGTGTCCAGTTCCAAGATGATTCCAAGAGTCTCCAAATTGTGGGGAACATTGCCCTGTACTTATAGTCAGTTCTTACAGTGTTTTACAATAGTAGGGAGAGGAGGTTCCAGCCAGTTACAACTGGTTCTGGGAGTGCCCCCGCTCTCCTTTCAGCACAGGCTCCAAACATCAGTGGGGGGTTAACGACCCTATTGTGTGATGCCAGGGCACAGTCTTTACAAATGCAGGTGTGCCCCGCCTCTCCCTTCTCTCAGCCAGGAAGACTATTCAGTATGCAGATGCACCTCTGTGACACCTCCACCCTCCCTGTGTACAGGCTGTCTGAAAAGTATGCACAAAGCCCCAACTGTCACTCTGCCCAGACGTGGATTGGAGTCAAGCTGCAAAACACCAGAGTCATAAGCACAGATAAATGTGCACTTTGTAGAAGTGGCATTTCTGTGATAGTAATAAAAAATACACCCACACCAGTAAGCAGCATTTATTATCACCATCACAACCATACCAAACATGCCTAAGCTACCCTGCATAAATCAGACAATACCCTTTACACATAAGGCAGGGCATTTCTAATGCAATCCTATGAGAAGGCAGCACTCACAGCAGTGAGACACCAAGTTAGGCTGTTTGTCACTACTAGGACAGGCCATGCAATATGGGACATGTCCTACCTTTCTACATACATGGCACCCTGCCCATAGAGCTAGCTAGGGCGTACCTTAGGGGTGACTTACATATAGTAAAAGGGGAGTTCTGGGCCTGGCAAGTAAGTTTAGATGCCAGGTCCCTGTGGCAGAAAACTGCGCAGACAGGCCCTGTGCTAGCAGGCCTGAGACAGGTTTTGAAAGTCTACTTCAGTGGGTGGTGCAAGCAGCACTGCAGGCCCACTAGTAGTATTTAATTTACAGGCCCTGGGTATAGAGATACCACTGTACAAGGGACTTATAGGTAAATGAAATATGCCAATTAGGTATAAGCCAATCATACCAACTTTAGATGGGAGAGCACCTCCACTTTAGCACTGGTCAGCAGTGATAAAGTGCTCAGAGTCCTAGAGGCAACAGCAACAGGTCAGAAAAACCAGGAGGAAGGAGGCAAAAAGACTGGGGATGACCCTGCGTAAGGCAAAAAGTCCAACACTCCGTAACAATACCCCATCATCAAAAGATAATTCATGAGAAACCCTCACTTAAAGATGCAAACTAGGCCCAACATTCCTTTCTGTCGGACTACCGTTATCCAAGAAAGACTTAACTTCTACCAAAGTTTTATCTTTCTTAACAGCTGTAACCCAAACTTCAGGTGAAAACGGGTCAGAGTCCTGTACAATGTCGTGCACCAAAGCAGCAACACAATCATTTTTATCATGACTGTCAACACCTGCTAGAAACGGCATTGTCAGTCTGGAAAGACAATCTGCACATACATTTCTGCCACCCTGAATATATTTAAGAACAAACTCCTGCAACTTTGAAAGCAATCTCACTAAACAAGAAGATGCTCTCCCTGAACCATTACAATTCAAAATATGAAGTAAAGGCTTATGATCGGTGAACAAGTCAAACATTTGTCACCTCAAATTAACTTTTTAAATCTCTCTACAGCCATGAACATGCTAATGCTTCATGTTCAATGGTGCTGTAATTTAATTCAGAATTAGAAAGTGAACGTGAAGCAAAAGCAACAGTGCACTTATTCCCCTGGTCAAACTGTGACAACACCATTCTTAACCCAATCTGACTAGCATCCACAGTGATAACACACTTTCTCTCTGCAACAAAAGAAGAAAGTGCTGGTGCAGAAACTATCATGTTCTTCTGCGTAATAAACACTTCATCTAACTGGTCCAAACATACTTAGACCCTTTTTGAGTAAATTTAGTAATGGTTGCGCAATATAAGCATTACCCATAACAAGCCGTGAATAATACTCACTGAAGCCCAAAAACGACCCAAGAGTATCTTTATCCCTGGGAGGTTGTGCATCCTGAATAGCCTTAATAAGTGAACATTTCAGAGAAATACCTTCTGGAGTAATACTTTGCCCCAAATCATGAAAATTCTCAACATTAAATTAACAATTGCCAGCTCAAAGTGTAATACCAAATTCTCTGAATCTGTTAAAAACTAGAATTTTGTTATGTTCAGAAAGACTATTTACAAAAACAAGAATATCATCCTCAAAAGCCTGAACACCAACGATACCATCCAATACTGTATCTATGAACATCTCAAAGCACTAGTGCTGAGGCTATACCAAAAGGTAATCTAGTAAATTTAAAAGTTCGAAAAGGGGTGATAAATGTAGTTAAATCTTGTGCTATGTAGTGCAGAGGAATATGATGGTAAGCAGATTTGAAATGCAATAAATAAAAATGCTTAGCAGTACCAATGTTTGCTAACAGTTCCTGAATTTTTGGTAATGGATGAGCTTCACAAATAATGTTTTTGTTGAGTCTACGAAGATCAGCACAGAGCCTAATGCTATTGTCTTTTTTCCGCACAACAATATTAGGACTTACCCATTCTGATGGACCAGCTTCTTTGATAACACCATCCTTCAACATTTTAGCTATTAACATTTTCAATTCATGTATGATACTCAATAGAACAGGACACAATTTATGTGCAATGGGAACAGATTTGCTTTTAAGCTTAATAGAATGAATATATTTTTTTTATGCAATCAATGCTATCACTAAACAAATCAGGAGAAGATTTCAAAATGGTTTCCTGATAAGTTAAATTTGAAAATTGTACAGAAGACACAGCAACATCAAAAATTTGGACAGTTGAATCAGACACTGGGACCAGCATAAGACCTAACTTTGCCAGGTCATTCCACCCATTAATATGCCAACCTTTAACTCCTACATAAACCTTTTTTATTGCTTGGCCACCCAAACAAGTAATTGGTTGCTCAAAATATCCCACCATGTCAATGTCTTGGTCACCATACGCCTTAGGATGTACATCAGATTCTTTAAACATCACAAAATCTTTACAATGTGAATTGAAAAGAGCATCAGAAATAATGGCGTTAGGAGCACCCAAATCACACATCATTTGAATAGTAATGACATCTCCCAGATTCACCTGACAAACAGGGGCTTTTATCCTGCAATCCAATCCAGTATTAACATCCAAAGTCAAGACTAAATTGGACAAATCGCAAGGCACCTCTTCAACTGGCACCTCAGCACTGTGAACCTTAATGACCCCTTTTCCCATCCTACACACAGCATAAAAATGCTCAGTTTTCTCACACTTCGTGCAACATTTATCCACAGCTGGACAAAGTTGAAAATTACCCAAATGTGATTTTGAACCACGTCTGTAACAAAAAGAGTTATTTTTCACAGGGTGGTTTCTAACATTTCTATTTTACTTGAGTTGCACTGAATCCACCTGATCCTTAAGAGAATTAACAGCCACAGAAGACATTGAGGAACACTCCATTGCCATTGCATTTGTAGAAAAAATAGAACATTCTATACTAATTGCTAAATCTAAGACTTAATTTAGCGTTGGATCTCTACACGTAAGTAACATTTCCTGAATTTTTCTTGAATAACAGCTATAAACAAATTGATCACGCAAAGAAGTGTCTAATGATGTAGCAAAATTACAGGTGAAAGCTAAATGTCTCAAAGCAGAAATTAACTCTTCAATAGACTCATCTGCAGCTTGTTTCCCTTTAAAGAAATTAACCTCTTGGATGCCCTGGACGAAGTGGTTGCGTCTGCTGTCGTGGTGCTCAGGCACCATGGACGTTACCACCTCATTCAAGTATAGGTCCCCGGGGGAAGCTGTAGTGCACCCCCCTCCCATGGGCAAGATGGAAGGGGAATTACTTCCCCTTCCACCCCAACATCCCCTGACCTCCCCCAGTGATGTCTGATGACATCAGCGTGTGATTGCACACTGACCTCATCAGAGGTCGCCTCCCATCACGCTGGAAGCATGACTTCCAGCGTGACCAAGGAGAAACAGGGATTTTTTTTTAAAATGTATGTTTGTAAGGGGAGCGACCCTTTAGACAAGTTTTGCTCTGCAGGGGCCAATTTCATTGTTAGAAATGGGGTCTTCGGTTGGCAGTCAGGTTACCACCTGTCTAAGCAAGGACCCTCATTCTAATCAGGGTAAGTCACACACAATACAAGTTATCCTGTGCCCACCTTCTGGTAGCTTGGCACTGAGCAGTCAGGCTTAACTTAGAAGACAATGTTTAAAGTATTTGTGCTATAAATCATGCAATAACACAGTATAAACACCACAAAAATACACCACACAGGTTTAGAACACTATAGAATATTTATCTGATTAAATGTAGGTCAAAACGATCAAGATTTGATAAGTACACATTGAAATATCACTTTAGAAGATGATAAAAAGAGTCTTAAGGGCTTAAAAGCAATAAATGTCTCTTGAAAGTATAAAGTACCTGCTCTGTGTCAAAATTATCCACAAGGGATCGCAGAGGAGGAGATGTGTGGAAAACATGGAGGTGTGCGTCGGTTTCTCCGGGCGTACACAGATGATGCGTCAATATTTTCCACATAACTCCTCTTTGGGTTGAGGGGTATTTGGATGCCCCGGGGACGATGCAGAGAAATCCTGGGCGTGCGGGACAAAGTCACAGGAGCTGCGTCGATTACTCTTCACAGGAAGTCGGCCTGCGTTGTTCTGGCTCGGTAATGCGTTGATCCAGTGAGCCGTGCTTCGAAGTTACAGTCGCAACACTGGCGTTGCGTCGATCTCCATTCAGGGAGCCGGGCTGCGTTGTTCTGGTTTGGCAAAGCAGTGATTTTCTCAGTGCAGTGCAGGCTGTGCATCGATTCCGTCAGGTTGTGTTGTGATTTGTCACCGCACAAGGAGGTCTTTGCAGAAACAAAGTCTTTTTGGCCCTGAGACTTCAGAAAACAGGAGGCAAGCTCAATCCAAGCCTTTGGAGAGCACTTCTCAGCAGAGCCAGAGGGCAGCAAGGCAGCAGGGCAAGAGCAAGGCAGCAGTCCTTTTCAGCAAAGCAGTCAGGTGAGTCCTTTGGGCAGCCTGGGAGCTCCTCTTAGCAGGTTGTAGGTTCTGTTTCAGAGTTCCTCGCCCAGTAGGTATCTTGTCAAGAAGTGTCTGAGTTGATAGGGTCAGATGCCTTGAGTGGCTTAGTAGTGCACAAGGTCCCTTTCAGTTTCATCCTGTCTGCCAGGGTCCCTGTAGGGGGTTTGGCAGTCCATTGTGTGATGGCAGGCCACTGTCCTTTGACATGTAAGTGTCACGCCCTCCACCCTCCTAGCCCAGGAAGACCCATTCAGTATGCAGATGTGTGCAGGTGTGACGGATCATCCTGTGTTTGGGGTTGTCTGAGTGAAATGCACAAGGGAGCTGTCACCTAACCCAGCCAGATGTGGATTGTAAGCACAGAAGGATTTAAGTGCAGAGGAATGTTCACTTTCTAAAAGTGTCATTTCTAAAATAGTAATATTAAATCCAACTTCACCAGTCAGCAGGATTTTGTATTACCATTGTGGCCATACTAAATATGACCTTGTTACCCCTTTCATATCAGAATCTACCACAAACAGTATATGAGGGTAGCCCTAATGTTAGCCTATGAAAAGGAGCAGGCCTCACAGCAGTGTAAAACAAAGGTAGGAGTTTTACACTACCAAGACATATAAACTACACAGGTACATGTCCTACCTTTTCTCTAAATAGCACCCTGCCCTATGGGTTACCTACGGCCTACCTTAGGGGTGTCTTATATGTAGAAAAAGGGGAGTTTAAGGCTTGGCAAGTACTTTTAAATGCCAAGTCGAATTGGCGGTGAAACAGCACACACAGCTGTTGCAATGGCAGGCCTGAGACATGGTTAGGGGGCTACTTCTGTAAGTGGCACAATCAGTGCTGAAGGCACACTAGTAGCATTTAATCTACAGGCCCTGGGCACATGTAGTGCACTTTTACTAGGGACTTATAAGTAAGTTAAATAAGCCAATTGGGTATGAGCCAATGTCACCATGTTTTAAGGGCAAGAGTATATGTACTTTAGCACTGGTTAGCAGTACAGAGACCTAAAACCAGCACAAACAGTGTCAAAAAGTGGAGGGAGGCAGCCAAAAAGTTGAGGGTGACCACCCCAAGGCTGTCAGGTCTAACATTCATTATTAGGCCTTTTTGGTCTGTATTAATTAGGCTGATGTGCCCCCTTGGGGCAGAAGTCATTAGACAACAGGGATTTTTGTAAATGAAATTAGCATAAGGGGAGCAACCTCTTTGGCAAGGGTCGCCCTTGGGGGAAGATCGGCCTATATTAATTAGGCAGATCTGCCCGCGGGGGGGCAGAAGCCAATAGGCACCAGGGATTTTTGTTGTTGTTTACATTGATAACGGGAGCGACCCCTTAGCCAAGGATCTCTTCCCTGGGAGGGGGGCAAGTTGTTTTTAGGCCATTTCTGCCCCCTTTGGGGGCAGATCGGCCTATTTTAACTGGGCTGATCTGCCCCCAAGGGGGGCAGAAACCACTAGGCACCAGTTTTTTTTTTGTTTTTTACAGATGGGGAGCGACTCCTTAGACAAGGGTCGCTCCCCTGGGGGGCAAATATATTTAAGACCATTTCTGCCCACCTTGGGGCAGATCAGCCTATTTTTCTTCATCCAATCTGCCCCCAAGGGGGCAGAAATCACTAGACACCAGGGATTTTTTTACAGCAATTTCCAAAAAGGGGAGTGACCCCTTAGGCAAGGGTCACTCCCCTGGGGGGGAAATTACATTTTGGCCATTTCTGCCCTCCTTGGGGTAGGATCAGCTTATTTTTGTAAGGATCATCAAAAAAGGATCATCTGCCCCTCCTGGGGGGCAGAAAGCCCACCAGACACCTGGAAAAAATGTATTTAAAAAAAAGAGGCTGAGGGTATGGCAATTACCTCCGATCCACTCCCTGGGGGGACAGAAAGCCTACTAGATGCCAGGAAATAAAAAAAAAACAATAGTGGGGTGGTGGCTACCAAACAGTATAGGCATGGTTATGTCCCCACTTCAACTGAAGGGGGTAACAGTCCTTCAGTTCTCCCCCTGCACACTAAAACATCCCACGGCAAGCAAGAGGACATTTGATTATTTTGGGTTTTGGTTTTACATTTGGGCCATGAGAGCTTGTCTAACTCTCAAATCGTCCCATTTGGAATGGTGAGGGCTGCACTTTTTGGACTTTGGGACGCTGCCATGGAGAAAAAGCTACGTGACCTGGACACATCTGAAAACTAAACATCTGGGTGAGTCCAGGGTGGTGTGCTTTACATGCACCCTGCACCATTTTCTAACGCACAATGCCCTGTAAACCTTCAACTTTGCTGGAAATCACAAATGTTTCCCAAATTTTTGTGATGAAACCTTCTGGAATCTGCAGGAATTCACAAAATTCCTACCACCCATCATTGTTGCATCTATGCCGATAAAAATTCTGGCCCCCTTGTAAGGCCTAAAACCTTTTTTTCAAACTGCCCTTTTGGACCTGCTTTGGTTCCCCTCGTTTTCAACATGTTTTTGACTCTTCCCTGTCACAGGCACTTGGCCCACCTACACAAGTGAGGTATCATTTCTACAGGGAGACTGAGGGGAACATAGGGTGGTAGGAAATTTGGGCTGGTGCATAGATCCCACAAAGAAATGTGTGAACAATTTGATTTTTTAGCTAATTTTGAGGTTTGCTGAGGATTCTGGGTAAGAAAACACAGGGTCATCCACGCAAGTCACTCTCCCTGGACTCCCTCAGGTGTCTAATTTTCAGAAATGGCTGGGTTTGGTAGGTTTCTGCATACAGCTGCCAAGCCCAGGACCAAAATCGCAGGTGCCCCCACCCCCTGCAAAAACAGGTTGTTTTGTATTTGATAATTTTGGTGTGTCCACATAGTGTTTTGGGGCATTTTATTTTGTGGGCACTAGGCCTACCCACAAAAGTGAGGTACCATTTTTATCGGGAGACTTGGGGGAATGCTGGGTGGAAGAAGATTTGTGGCTCTTTCCAGATTCCAGGACTTTCTATCACTGAAATGTGAGGAAAAAGGGTTTTTTTGCCACACTTTGAGGTTTGTAAAGGATTTTGGATAACAGAAACTGGTGAGATCCCCACAAGTCACCACATCTTGAATTCCCCTAGGCGTCTAGTTTTTAAAAAATGCACAAGTTTGGTAGGTTTCCCTAGGTACCGGCTGAGCTAGAGGCCAAAATCTACAGCTAGGCACTTTGCAAAAAACATGTCTGTTTTCTTTTGGAAAATGTAATGTCTCGTTGTGTTTTGGGGCATTTCCCGTCTCGGGCACTAGGCCTACCTACACAAGTGAGGTACCATTTGTATTGGGAGACTTGGGAGAATGCTGGGTGGGAAGAAATTTGTGGCTCCTCTCAGATTCCAGACCTTTCTGTCACCGATATTTGTGGAAAAAGTGTTTTTTTGCCACTCTTTGAGGTTTGCAAAGGATTCTGGGTAATAGAACCTGATGAGAGACCGAAAAGCCACCCAATTTTGGATTGCCCTAGGTGTCTAGTTTTACAAAATGCACAGGTTTGGTAGGTTTCCCTAGGTGCTGGCTAAGCTAGAGGCCAAAATCCACAGCTAGGCACTTTGCAAAAAACAGGTCTGTTTTCTTTGGGAAAATGTGATTTGTCCATGTTGTGTTTTGGGGCATTTCCTGTTGCGAGCACTAGGCCTACCCACACAAGTGTGGTTCCATTTTTATTGGGAGACTTGGGGGAACACTGCGTTTAAGGAAATTTGTGGCTCCTCTCAGTTTCCAGAACTTTCTGTCTCCGAAATTTGGGGAAAAGGTGTTTTTTTGCCAAATGTTGATGTTTACAAAGGATTCTGGGTAACAGAGCCTGGTGAGAGCCCAACAAGTCACCCCATCATGGATTCCCCTAGGTGTCTAGTTTTCAAAAATGCACAGTTTTGGTAGGTTTCCCTAGGTGCCAGCTGAGTTAGAAGCCAAAATCCACAGCTAGGCACTTTCCAAAAAGTACGTCAGATTTCAATATACAAATGTGATGTCTCCATCTTGCGTTTCCTGTCGTGGGCATAAGGCCTACCCACACAAGTGAGGTACCATTTTTATCAGGAGACCTGGGGGAACACAGAATAGAAGAACAATTGTTATTTCCCCTTGTCTTTCTCTACATTTCTTCCTTCCAAATGTAAGACAACTGTGTAAAAAAGACATCTATTTGAGAAATGCCCTGTAATTCACATGTTAGTATGGTCACCCTGGAATTCAGAGATATGCAAATAACCACTGCTTCTCAACACCTTATCTTTTGCCCATTTTGGAATCAAAGGTTTCCTTGACACCTATTTTTCACTCTTCATATTTCACTAAATGAATTGCTGTATACCCGGTATGCAATGAAAACCCATTGCAAAGTGAAGCTCTTTATTGGCTCTGGGTATCTAGGGATTCTAAGTCCTATATATCCCTGCAACCAGAAGAGTTCAGCAGAAAATAATGGTATATTACTTTTGAAAATCTGACATCGCAGGAAAAATTTACAGAGTAAAACATGGAGAAAATGGGTTTTGTTCACCTTCATTTCAATCGTTTTTTTTTATTTCAGATGTTATTTTCTGTACGAAAACCTACACAAATGACCTCTTGCTGAATTCAGAATGTTATCTACTTTTCATAAAATGTTTACCTTTCTGGGATCCAGCATTGCTTGCATGCCCATTTCTGTCACTAACTGGAAGGAGGCTAAAAGCAGAAAAAATAGTGAAAATGGGGTATGTCCCAATAAAATGTCAAAATTGTGTTGAAAAATGTAATTTCAAGTCTGCCTGTTCCTGATAGCTGGGAAGATGGTGATTTTAGCACTGCAAACCCTTTGTTGGTGTCATTTTCAGGAACAAAAACCACAAGCCTTCTTCTGCAGACATTTTTCCCAGTTAAAAAAAAATGTTGCTGTATTTTGGCTCATTTCATGGTCTCCTCCAGGGGAACCCACAAACTCTGGGTACCTCCAAAATCCCTAGGATGTTGGAAAAAAGAACATAAATTTGGCATGGGTAGCTCATGTGGACAAAAAGTTATGAGGGTCTAAGTGCCCCAAATAGCCACAAAAAAAGGCCTGGCATCTGAGGGGGAAAAGGCCTGGCAGCAAAGGGGCTAAACCTTTCTAGAAGAATGCTGGGTTCTTTTGAAAAAGTTGTTTTGAAGATGTGTGAAAGCTTCTGCAAACTCATCACAATCACCAGCAGCTTCTGGACAATGCAGAACCACAGGAAAATTATCAAACACTTGTTGCTGTTCTTGCCCCAAATGACTGTACAAAATAGCAGCTTTGTGTCTGGGTTCAAAGTCATCTGCACCAATAGCAATTAAATATTTCCTGAAAGAACTTAACCAAATGCATCACTGAACTGCTGGCTTTCCTTGATGTGGTACAAAATCATTTATGTTGGAAAAAATTGAATTTGCCATTCTGAAATGACACTAAGGGCCGTATTTATACTTTTTGGCGCGCAACTGCGCCAACGCAGTTGTGCGTCAAACATTTTTACTCCGGCTAACGCCATTCCAAAGCGCCATGCGGGCGCCGTATTTATGGAATGACGTTAGCCGGCGGAGCTGACTGGTGTGCGTAAAAAAAAATGACTTACACCAGGCAGCGCCGGCGTAGGGGAAAATGGAGCTTGGGCGCCAAAAAATGGGGCAAGTCAGGCTGAGGCAAAATTTTCGCCTCAACCCGATTAGCGCCATTTTTTTTGACTCCCAACCCCCATTGAAATGACTCCTGTCTTAGCAAAGACAGGAGTCATGCCCCCTTGCCCAATGGCCATGCCCAGGGGACTTCTGTCCCCTGGGCATGGTCATTGGGCATAGTGGCATGTAGGGGGGCACAAATCAGGCCCCCCTATGCCACAAAAAAAATAAAAATAAAATACTTACCTGAACTTACCTTAAGTTCCCTGGGATGGGTCCCTCCATCCTTGGGTGTCCTCCTGGGGTGGGCAAGGGTGGCAGGGGGTGTCCCTGGGGGCATGGTAGGGCACCTCTGGGCTCCTTCCGAGCCCACAGGTCCCTTAACGCCTGCCCTGACCAGGCGTTAAAAAATGACGCTAAAACGGCTGGATGTCATTTTTTTGGGCCCGCCCACTCCCGGGCGTCATTTTTGCCCGGGAGTGTAAATACGGCGCACATGCCTCAGAGTCATTTTTTAGACGGGAACGCCTACCTTGCATATCATTAACGCAAGGTAGGTGTCCACGCAAAAAAATGACGCAAACTCCAAGATCTTTGGCGCTAGACTGGTCTAACGCCAAAGTATAAATATGGAGTTAGTTTTGCGTTGGATTTGCGTAAAAAAAAACAACGCAATTCCGGCGCAAACAGAGTATAAATATGCCCCTGAGGGGCATATTTATACTCTGTTTGCACCGAATTAGTGTCATTTTTTTTTTACTCTAATTCGGTGCAAAACTAACTCCATATTTATACTTTGGTGCTAGACCCCTCTAGCACCAAATTTATGGAGTTAAAGTCATTTTTTGAAAGTGGAGACCTACTTTGCCTTAATGAGATGCAAGGTAGGCGTTCCCGTGCAAAAGATGACTCTATGGCCTTAACGCCATATTTAGGGGCATATTTATACTCTGCGGCATATTTATACTCTGTTTGCACCAAATAAGTGTCATTTTTTTTAACTCTAATTTGGTGCAAAACTAACTCCATATTTATACTTTGGTGCTAGACCCATCTAGCACCAAGGCCCTGATTTAAACTTTTTTTGCACTGCATTAACGTAATTTTATGACACAAAAGTGGCGCAAACTTACAAAATATTGGCCCTTATTTATACTTTTTGCTGCAAAACTGCACTAACTCAGTTTTGCACCAAAAAGTTTACCACCGGCTTGCACCATTTCTGTGCACCAGCCGGGTACCATATCTATGGAATGGTGCAAGCCGGTGCAAAGGGTAGGCTAGATTTTTTTTAAATGACTTTAGTCGGGTGGGGCTCGCAGTATAGAAGAAGAGGGTTTAGCACCAAAAAATGGCTTTAGGCAGGTTAGAGTAAAAATAAATGACTCTAACCAGATTAGCGTCATTTTATGGTGCTAAACCTACCATGCCACATGACTCCTGCCTTAGAAAAGGCAGGAGTCATGCCCACCACCACAGTGGCCAGCACAGAGGACAGGGGTCCCCTGGGCATGGCCATTGCACCCGGTGCCATGTATGGGGGGCCATTTCAGGGCCCCCTATGGCACTTTCAAAAATAAAATGCACTTACCTGTACTTACCTGGGATGGGGTCCCCCATCCTCGTAGTCCCTCTAGTGTGGGTGGGGGTGCCCCTAGGGCCTAGGGAGGGCACCTCTGGGCTTATTGCATGATGTTCCACCATGGAAATAGGGCCACAGGTCCCCTAACACCTGCACTGACCCAGGTCTTAAAAAATGGGGCAAAGCAAGCTTTGCCCCATTTTTTGACCCCTACTTCCTCCCTTGCACCATTTTTACATGGGAGTATAAATATGGTGTTAAGGTCATAGAGTCATTTTTTTGCACGGGAACGCCTACCTTGCATCTCATTAAGGCAAGGTAGGTTTCCACTTCCAAAAAATGACTTTAACTCCATAAATTTGGTGCTAGACGGGTCTAGCACCAAAGTATAAATATGGAGTTAGTTTTGCACTGAATTAGAGTTTTAAAAAAATGACGCTAATTCAGTGCAAACAGAGTATAAATATGCCCCTTAGCTTCAAAAAATGATGCTAATCTGGTCAGAATCATTTATTTTGACTCAAAACTGCCTAACGTCATTTTTTTTTAAGCTAGCCTACCCTTTGCACCGGCTTGCACGATTCCATAAATATGGTGCCAGCTGGTGCTAAAAAATGGTGCAAGCCGGTTCAAAACTTTTTGGGGCAAAACTGCCTTAGTGCAGTTTTGCACCAAAAAGTATAAATAAGGCCCTCAATAGTTGAACCTAGAATAAATCTTCTTTAAATATGCCTGAATAAATTTTGATCACTTGTTCATAAACAGCAGTATTCAATTGGTAAAAGTAGTGTCAAGACTATGAACAAAGTACCTCAATACCAACTGAAAGGTGTGCCTGTCACCGAAGATGACGTTGAAATCGAAGGAAACAGGACAAAACAACAAAAACAGGTATGCCGGTCACTGATCAACAAGCACCACACTGATGTGTGTAACACAACATGCACACGTCGTAATCCTAACAATGTGTGGCAATCCAGGAAATGAGTTGAGCGTCACGAAATAAGGAAGAGTGCATACGTAGGGGTGAACAGGCAATCCCCAAATGTCAGCGCATGTGTGTGCGGCAAAAAGGAATCAATAGAAACGATCCAGCATGAGAACTGAATGTGAGCAGCTCTGATCCAGCATGAGGATTGAAACCCAGCAGCTCTGTGAATAGTCGTGGTGATGACCGCAGCTAATTAGCAGCTCCAACACAAAGTGTTCATAAAAATGCCATAAAAAGGCGTGGTTGCAAGCTCAAACAACTCATCGCCAATGTTGTGAATGATTCCCTGGGAAACAAATCGATGATCCAAAGACAAAGTTTATTTTACATACAGGTACTTGAGCCCGCAATCCATGCTTCCACCATCGTCAGAGAAAAGCTTTAACTGCCATTCTCAATGGCAACGACCACACAGAATGGATCACAAGCTATTTAAAACAATATATTACATGAGCCACATTTAACAGATATATTTTTCATGAAGCGCATTTGAACTTAAACACATTAGTCCCAATAGAACTGAGAGGAAGCTACAGCCTTGAGAACACTCAGGATTCTGACCGCGCTGAAGCCAAAGCATGCTAAAACACAGAACCAACTACATCACAGGAAAGAGAACCACACTACAACATCAGTGTTGAGCTTCAGTAAGTTGTCCTTCATCCAGGCGGAAACGTTTTTCGTTCAGCTGTGGAAGTTGGTCTTCGACTTGGTGGGGTCTGTTGCGAGAGGGAGGACGAGCTGTATGTTGTCAATGTAGGAGATGTTGTTGATGTTGTGGAATCTCATAATGTCTATGAGTGGTGTCATGTAGGTGCTGAAGAGTTTTGGGCTTAGGGAGGAGCCTTTGGGGACACCACAGATGGTGTGCTTGACCTGTGAGGTCTTTAGACACGACTGCAGCCCAAACTGCTGAACGGAATTACACCAAGTTTGGCAGAAAGCTGGACCTGTGTCCAGAAAGTATCTCTTTGTAATTTGGTGTAAACCTGCTCATTAATTTTTCAGTAATTGAAAAAAATGATTATATACATCTAAAGATGCAGAGGGTCTATGGATCTGACAGATCTCATGCTGAGGTCAGATTGCCTGCCGCCACTTCAACCAGGAATTGGTGCCAGCCATCTTGCGACTCTGGACTCGGCTGAATCCCAAGAAAAAAACATAAAATAAAAGGGGACAGGACAGAAATACACTGACCCCCTAGGCCTGATGTTGGGGCATCACAGAGACTACGCTGGGGGCCGGAAGCTTTGTATTTAAATGTTGCATTGAATTAATGAAGGATCTGTGGATTTGCAGCCAAATGTTTAAAAAAATTAAGCACTGTCTCCTCCGCTTGTTATTTTTTGTCCCTAGGATGGGCCAGGTCCTAGGGGAATTCTTCATATTATTATGGAATGGGGGTGCTTGTGGCCTTCATCACCAGGGCAATTTCAGCCCCAATGACCCCATCCCCCAGGGCATGGCCAATCTTGAGAAGGGGGAGAGGGGCCACATGGCCCTCTCTCCCCAGGCTGATTTATGTTTTGGGGAACCTTCCCTTGGGGTCCAGCTGAAATAACAAAGGGGAGGAGGTTGTGCAGCCACCTTCCAGAGCCATCAATGCCCAGGAGACCCCATCAACCAGGGCTGGCTCCTGCTATGTCCCACAGTGACCACCCCTGGGACATAGCAGTATTCCTGCCCTCACTGCTGACAGGGAAACCTGAGTTTGCTCTTGCTTGGCAGAAGCAATTTCAAAGTTCCCGGCAAGCAATAGCAAACATTAAGTCTGCTTCCAGATGGTGGGAGCTTTAAAAATTCTCCCACCAGCAGGGAGTACACTTCACATCTGATTTCCTGCCCATAGTGACGCAGGCAGGGAAACTTAGCAGTTTAACTTCTCCTTGTGTGCAGGAGCAATACCGGCTCCTGCTGAATGCGAGGAGCCGGCTGAGGCCACAGGGTCCTTGGGGCTCCCCCCACCTCCCCCAACCAGGGTATGGTTGGGCATCAGGGCACCCAACCTTTGTTAGCCAGACCATGTGGGATGTGGTCCCTGGGGCTGAAATCAGTCCGGTGTGGGAGGGCGACAGGCCCTACTTCCCGTTTAGAAATTGGACATTCCCCAGGGGATGGGGTCCTTGGACAAAAATCATCCTGGGGAGGTGGGCCACATGGCCCCTCTTTAGATATGGCCAGGGCCCAGGAGATAGGGTACCCAGGGCCAAAATTGGCCCAGGGAGGGAGGCTCTGTGACCTCCTCCCCCATAAATATAGTGATGGTCCCCAGCGGATTGGATCCCTGGAGCCACAAATGGCCAGGGAGGGAGTCACATACCCTCTCCCTTAAAGAAAATCACCAGGCCCCAGAGGACGGGGTCCCTGGGCCCAAAATAAACCCAGGGATGGGGACACATGCCTCCTCCCCCATAAAACGTGCTGGGTGAGGGGGCATGGGGTCCCCGGGGACTAAATCAGCCTGTGGCTGCGTGTCCCCTCCCCTTTAAATATACTGTCAAGCCCCTGGGGATAGGGTCCCGAAGGCCAAATCAGCATGGGGAGGGGAGCACTTCCCTTAAAATATGTTGCTAGGCAGTGGGGGATGGGGTTCTTTAGGGACCAAAAGAGGCCTGGGTATGGGGGCCCAGTGCCCCCTCCCTCTAGGAAATGCACCAGGCCCTGAGGGATGAGGTCCCAAAGGCCAAAAGCAGTTCAAGAAGGGGGCCCAGAGGTTGGCTGCCTTTGGGGGATTGGCAACTGAGACTGGCCACAGTCCATGCCCTATGGCCAAAATTCTACTGAGCACAGCCAAAGGCCACGCATGGCAGCAGTTGGATTAATGTATGCTGATTAAATATTACTTTACATTAAGAAAAAAAAACTAGAAATTCACATAAAAAACAAAGGTTACAGGGCATTATATTTGGGAAATAGCATTAAACAACAATAGAAATTCACTGAAAAAGTCAAAGGTTACAGGGTGGTTATAGTTAGGAAATAGAATTGAAAACAACCTTAGAAATGCACTTAAAAACAAAAGGTTAAAGGGGCATTATAATTAGGTTCAGATTTCACACACACAAAACCCTAGAAATTCAGCAATTATATTTAAAGTTATCTCAAGAAACTATATCTAGTGCCCTAAGGTAACTATAACTTGCACCTTCATCATGCACTGCTAATTATCCCACATGTTACATCACACATACCATTTTCTAGGACATCATTGATAATAACACTGCACACTTTTCTGTAAAATTATTGATAAGAAAACTGCGCATGGTGGGAGGCTTGACTATGTATACAGATACAAACACACACATATATTACCTACTGGCGTTCACCAGTAGATAGTTATGTTTCGGACCCAGTTTCCATGGGAAAAGCAGTTTTTGTTTGGCCAATATCTTTGGCACCATTTGCCGAATCGTCACAGTATTTTAAAAACTGGTTTCCTGCTCACTTCAGCTGCTGTTTGGAAAGTTTTAAGGGGTAACCGTCAAGTGGGGCTGGGAAAAAAGGGGGTGTCCCAAAACTCATTTTCCCAATACAAATTCCCATAGTGTTTTTTTATACTTGACAACAGCTCGAACCGATGGACAGAATTACACCAAATTTGGCTGAAGACTAGACCTTGGTTCAGAAAGAGTGTGCTTTGTTTTTTGGTGTAAATCTGTCCAGTAGTTTTGGAGTTATTCAATTAAAAAGATTTATGTATGACTAGAGGTGCAGATCCACTGCTGGTCCGCAGTGGTGGATCCTCAGATTCACGCATCAAAAGCAATGCTGTGATTGGCTGGCTGCAACCTGAGAGGAATGTTGTGGCTGCCATTTTGTGTATTGGGACGCAGTCCTGGGGGGGAAAAACCTAAAAGTGATAGGAGGGGGTCAGGGTAGAAGAGTCCTGACCCCACAGGACTGAATAGGGGTTTGTGTGAGACCCCTCATGGTCAAGAAATTGCACAAAACATTTTTGGGGGGCATGCAAGGATTTACAGTGCTCTCCACAGCCCCAATGTAAATCCACAATGAATCCATATATCTAAACCCCAATTACCCACTAACAGATCCACTCACTCACACACCAATTCACACTCACACATGCCCACTCACAGACCCACAAATCCACTCACACACCCACTCAGGCACTAACACCCACTTACACGCTCATGCAACCCCTCACACACTGATACAGCCACTCACAGACCCACAAAACCACTCATACACCCACTCACAGACTCACACTGCCACTCATATACTCACTCACACACCTAGTCACACACTTGCACACCCACTCACATACCCAAAAAACCACACACCACGCAGGCACTGACCAACACAGCCACTCACACACCCACTCACACGCCCATTCAGGCACTAACACACCCACTTACACACCCACAAAACCACTCACACACCCACTCAAAGACTCACACAGCCACTCATACACCCACTTACACATCCACTCACACACCCACTTTATACCCAAGCAACCACTCACACACCCATTAATCCAATCACCACCTACTAACAGACCTACAGACCACTCACACCACCAAACAGACCCAGTATATTCTGCAGCACCAATACAGCCACAATAAATTGTGTAGCAAACAGACAAAGAGACATATCCCTCTCAGGATCGTTATTGTGCAGAAAGGTTCCACCTTCATGCACAAAAGCAACCCTGCTTACAACGCAGGACAGGTGCCTGCATTGGCACTAGGCAGCACAGGTAACAGACAAGAATGCGCCGTACAATATTAAGAACAACACATTCCTGCCCTTTTTTCTATCACGCAGTGCAGAGCAACAAGGTGGTTTGCGGCACTGCCCTGCGTGATTTCTTAATACATTTGGGGCCATATTTATACTTTTTGACGCAAACACAGTTTTGCGACAAAAAAATTAGCGCCGGCTAATGCCATTCTGAAGCGCCATGCGGGCGCCGTATTTATTGAATGGCGTTAGCCGACCGGCGCTGCCTGGTGTGCGTGAAAAAAAAACACGTACACCAGGCAGCGCCGGCGTAGGGAAAAATGGCGTTTGGGTGTCCAAAAATGGGGCAAGTCAGGCTGAGGCAAAAAAATCGTCTTAACCCGATTTGCGCCATTTCTTTTGGCGCCCAGACGCCATTAAAATGACTCCTGTCTTAGCAAAGACAGGAGTCATGCCCCCTTGCCCAATGGCCATGCCCAGGGGAGTTCTGTCCCCTGGGCATGGTCATTGGGCATAGTGGCATGTAGGGGGGCACAAATCAGGCCCCCCTATGCCACAATTTTTTTTTAAAAAAAATACTTACCACAACTTACCTTTTCTTCCCTGGGGTGGGTCCCTCCATCCTTGGGTGTCCTCCTGGGGTGGGCAAGGGTGGCAGGGGGTGTCCCTGGGGGCTTGGGAGGGCACCTCTGGGCTCATTCTGAGCCCACAGGTCCCTTAACGCCTGCCCTGACCCAGGCGCTAAAATCCGGCGCAAATGCAGGTTTTTTAGTCCCGCCCACTCCCGGGCGTCATTTTTGCCCGGGAGTATAAATCCGACGCAATAGCATTGGAGTCATTTTTTAAGACGGGAACGCCTACCTTGCATATCATTAACGCAAGGAAGGTGTTCACGCCAAAAAATGACGCTAACTCCATGAACTTTGGCGCTAGACGCGTCTAACGCCAAAGTATAAATATGGAGTTAGTTTTGCGTCGAATTTGCGTCGAAAAAAACGACGCAAATTCGGCGCAAACGGAGTATAAATATGCCCCTTGCTCCTTAGTGAACAGGGTCAGAAAAAGACAGAACAATTTTCCGATCAAAGGCGGCATTTTTTGTGATATATGTCGATGATAAAAAGAGGAAACTGCCTTATCTTTGGGAATACGCAAGAATTAGAAGCACAGTATCGGAATTTGCCATTCTTAACAAATGCTCCTTCAAAGAGCTCTTAGTGTGCGCGTGCCTCTTTGAAGCATGTGATAGGCTTTGATGTAAGATGGATGAGTGCATTTGTTATGATGCCAGTAAAAATGTTCTTCAAAATGGCTGACATCTGAAATTAATATTTTGCTGGTGCGTAATCGGAGATTGATCAAAATGATTGATCAAAATGCATGCATTAGGCTGACATGCTCCTGTTCTCCCTTTGGTGGCAGGAGAGAATAGGGAGAGTACCTTAATTACAACTGCGCCAATGCTTTTGATTTCTAAAAGACCTTTCAAGCTGATTTTAAATATTTAGAAAACCCAGTGGATCTGAGCAGTTTCCAAATACCAGCCCTTTGCGAATCACTCCCAGTATGCCGATAGTTTTGTTACATAGCTGAAGAATAAATGCAGGGGACTTATTCAAATGCAGTCTGACTGAAAAGTTAGCAACATTGATTATGTGGTCTTTGTATGTGTGTGACTGCACACAAAAACACAAGGTCAAGCACCCTGTGGCGTTCCTAATGAGTTTATTGCACATCATGAAGCAAGCACCAAACAAACACCGTTATTACAAAAAAAACAAAAAAACTATTTCAATCAATTCATAAACTTTATTTCGACCAAAAGGCCGTTAAAAGCACCGTTAAACAAAAACATTTAAAATCGTTCATACTAAGATAAAAGCAAAACTTTCATAAAACAAATACATTAGAGGTGTCAACAGGTAGAACACAAAAATATAATTAATAACGTTCTCCTTGAAGCCTAACACTCGCTAAAGTAAGTGTAACAAAAGCTACAAAACGTATGCTAGAGACTAAGCTAGATACATACAAAATTGCTTAATTCATTGTGTATGTAAAGTGCTAGTGCAATAACCAAGACAAGGAAGAAATAAATAGAAAACGGAAGACAACTCCTCAAAGTTAAAACATTTAGATCAGAGATGTGGAATTAAAACAAAGACCCTCATTATGACATTGGTGCTATAGCGGTCAGACCGCCACCAAGCCGGCGGTGCAGGCCACAAGGGTCAACCCACTGAAAGAGAGGCAGTTTGCCGACAGTACTGCCAGTGCGGCCAGACCACCGCTGACAGCGGTTGCCATCCCCAGGCTGGCGGTAGCCACTGCACTGCCCACCCTATTATGACACTACAGACCACCACGATTTCCAGGGTGGGATGCCCGCCACCCAATGGTTGGTGGAAACAGCAAGTACAAAAGGACCCACTCACCTCCAGGGACACAGACGACTCAGTGGAAGTGATGGAATGCCACCTTGAAATCTTTCCAGCATTCTTTCTCGAATTCCTCCTCTATGACCGCCAATGCCATTGGTGAGTACACCTGCACAAGGGGGGATGGGGAGAGTGACACACCAACATACAACATACACACCAAGCACAGACTCCAATGCGGACACACGCAACACAACACCAGTACCGAGACATACACACACAAAACACAGCCATGCCAAACACACAGCCGATCACAACCACACCACTAGCACCAACAAGCAGAGACACACAAACCAATACAAAGACACAAGACTAAATACAATGCCCAAATACAAGAAAGAACAGTGAATCTGAATATAAAAAAAAACCTAGAAATGCACATTGTACAGCGCGTGATAGATGGATGGAAACTCACCAGTAAACAAAAAGACTCAAAAACTGTATGGTAAGGGAACCAACAGGAATCCTGTGGTGTCAATATATTAAGAACAAATGCAATTTAAATGTGCAACAAAAAGCACCAAGGCCCGTAGGCCAGTCCAATGTCCAACTGGCATAACTGTGCCTCTCAAAGACTCAAACTTGACTCCTGACAGGCTAATTGCCTCAACAGCTTTGGTCTGGATAGAAGGGCAGAAGCTTTGGATCCATGTTTTGGGGCAGGCTTTGTTTTGGGGACAGAGAAGGCTTTTCTTGCGGGTGGAGGGGCATCAGAGGTAGAAGGGGGTGACATGAGGACTTGGAAGTGGAGGGACGTGGCTTGGGGATGGAACCATGATGGCTAGGGGCAACAAGGGTGGAACAGGCTCAGGGAACAGGTCAAGTCGGGCAAGGAAAAGCTTCTTAGGAACAATGGGGATGGATTGGGAAAGTGGTTTAGGAGTGGCGGTAGAGGGAGTGATAGTAGGACGTGTACGTGTGCTGGATATGGGTGCAATGTATGCAGAGTATGTATGTGTGAGGTGGAGGAATTTTGAGTGTCTGAATGTGGGCGTTTATGTGTTTTGGGATGAGGGTGAAAGAGAGGCTGAGAGAGGACAGACAGGTCATGTGGATGTATGTTGGGGTGGTGTCTGCATGTAAGGTGGGTGTGCTGCATGTGTCAATGATGGTGGTTGTGGTGAGTGCGGATGTGGTGCATGGGGTGCATAAATGAGTGTCTGCTGTTGTGGTGACTGAGGGCAAAGTGGTGACAGGAACTGGGAGTGAGGATGCAGTGCTGGCAGGTCTGAATAGTGATGTGACTGTAAGGGAGGAGGTGCTGGGGGAGACAGGGGAGGTAGTGGCTGATGTTGTGTCTGCTTTTGCGTGTTGAGTGTGTGCATGCTTGTGATGTGATTTGTGGTGCCTGTGTTTGTTTTTGCATACCTTGTCAGTTGATTTGGATGAGTGCTTGTCTGTATGTGTAGCTTGGCTGGGGTAGGGGAGAGGGCATTGGGATGGGGCACAAGTAGCAGGGGGGGACAGAAGTACTAGGGACACTGGCTGCTGTCAATGACGAGGCCACAGCCTGAAATAATCTCTGTAGGCCAGTCAAGGCTTTGTGAATGTCCTCCAGGTAGGCATTACACTGCTGCATCTGGGATGCCAGGCTCTGGATGGCATTTACGATGGCTGACTGCCCTACATAGATGGACCTGAGGAGATCAATAGCCTGAGCATTGAGGGCAGCAGGACTGACTGGGGCGGGGCAGAGGTGCCTGCGGTGAAAGAGATGCCCACCCTCCTGGGTGAGCGTGCACGGGCAACCGGGTGGGTGGTGCTGGTAAGGGGGGATTGAGGACGAGGATGGTGCTGGGATGGTCCCAGAAGGTGCTGCTTCCACCAGGGAGCTTCCATCAGAGGAGGAATCAGTATCAATGGTATTTTCTCCAGTCTCCCTTGTGGTACTCCCCTCACCCTCCAACCCACTGGTCCCCTCAGCTTCAGTGGTCTCTGCCTCCTTGGTTCAGTGGGTCACAGCCTCCCCACTCACAGGTGCCCCTATCCTTCACCTGCTGATGCTAATGCACACAAGTATAGGATAGTACAAATAGGAGGGTAGGGGGTGAAAAAGATGGGAGCATAGGGTCAATACCAATCCCCATTGCACATTTGTTAATTCCAACAACATGACTCATTGAACATTTCTGAATGCACTCTCCACAACATCAATAGACATTTACCCACACCCACTGTGCATACACTCTGATGTGCATACACAATCATGGAACCTCTACAATTACACTCAGGTACTACTCTACATTGTAAGGGATTTTGTATACAGGATCGTTACTGTGAGAAGTCAGTCCATGAGTGATATTTGTACATTGTCATACCTACCCATGTCACCCATAATGGACATGAATAGATATGTATTGGAACCAACTTAAGATCCTGTGTGTCCATGTCACATACCACAATTTGTCACTGTACAAATGCCATGGCAACCTGTTGCACAGATGCTTCCCTATCACAGCACTCATATTCACAGCACAACTGTATGCTACTTACATTAACTGTCATAGCTACAGTAGACATCCTTAATCCCACGGTTAACACACCCTTTCCAGTCTAAAGCAAACTGTACAGGAAATGTACTCTGTGACTCACCCCTTGTGGCTGCTGTGTTGCCCTCAAGTGCCCATCCAACTCCGGGTAGGCCACCACCAGTATGCGGGCCATCAGGGAGATCAGGGTCTGAAGGGCACCCCTTCCTCAATGGGAAGCCATCCCCAACTGGGTCTCAGCAGTCTTCAGGACCCAGCGTCTCAGGTCCTCGCACCGCTTCCTACAGTGGGTGCTCCGCTAGATATGGACCCCAAGGGTCCGCACTTTCTTGACAATGGCTTTCCACAAGGATTTTTTTCTGATGGGCGCTGACCTGCATGGGAGACATAGAAGAAAAGGCACATTAATGTAGACCCAACAACCCACGATATTCATAGGCCTACTAAGAGTACACATATCAGCATCGTACATGACTTCACACTTCCACAACATTCCTAGCGGTCATATCCGTAGGTAGACCCTCCATTGGAACATCCTGCAAACAAATAATGACACAGTTACATACCCATGTAGCAACAAAAAAAAACATAATGCAACCTACCTGCTGTTCTGGAGCCCCATACAGCTTTGTGTACAGGAGAAGGACCCCATCCACAAGTTTCTCCAGTTCTTCTGATGTGGAGGTGTGGGCCCTATCCCCTGTAACCCGCACTATCGTGGCTCCCAGGAATGTGACACAGCAGCACACTCAGTGGAGGTCTTGATGGCTGGAGAGTCAGGAGTCAAGTGAGATATACTGTAGAAAATGGCGGTCATGACCGCAGCGATCTGCACCATCACCGCTGGCGGGAATCGTCATTGGTCCCTGTATGCCATAGATGTCAATGTTAACCAATTAGGAGTTGCACGGCGGTTCCGACCGCCTACCTCAATGATGGCATACACCGGCAGATTAAGCTCACCGACATCTGTCCCCTGCATGCAGGAAAAGCAGCAGCTGTTTTGCAGTGCAACTGTTACAAATACATAACTTTATAGCATCACTACTCAGTTCCATCATGGACATGTGATGAGTTACGCCCTGAGACTGTGTAAATTACAATCATGCAGTATAAACTTGGAGTGTGCACAGATTCAGAAAATGACATCATGACATATTGATGGTGACTGTACACTAACAGTGACAGACAAGCATCTTACTGATGTCATCCATTGAAAATCCTAGCTGCAACTAACATGAGAATTTCAACAGCTTGGTACATTGAAGTCTGCTTTGCATGCAACAAGGGGTAGCAGATGTGATGTTGATTCTCCATTTGGGACTCAAGAGTAGGATGCATGAAGTGTAATCGTTGACACACTTTTGTTGTATGCCATGTGTAGATACTGACCACTGTGGGGGGTGAGGCATTCACCTGTGTACTGGCCCCTGGTTGACTTAGCAATGATGGAGAACACCACATCATCTCCCACTATCGACTGACCCGTGCTACACTCAGGGAGCTGTGTACCCAGCTGGAGTCTGATCTGCTGCAGCCATTTGGCAACCTACAGCCATTCCTCCAGCTGTGCAGGTGCTATCTGTCCTCCACTTTTTGGCCACTGGCTCATTCCAAGGGATAGTAGGAATGGCAACAGGCATGTCTCAACCTATGTTCAGCAATGTGTTTAGGAATGTCATGTCCACCTTAGTCAAACATATGGACAGCTACATTCAATTTCCAAATCCTGTAGATTTGGCCAGTGTGAAGGCTGGTTTCTATGTAATGGGACATATCCCTCATGCGATTGGGGCCATAGATGGGACCCATATTTCATTAATACCACCCAGGGCTGATGAGCAAGTGTACAGGAACCGTAAGAGCTTTCACTCCATTAATGTGCAGATGGTCTGCTTAGCTGACCAGTACATCTCCCAGGTGACTGCAAGGCTTCCAGGGTCTGTCCATGATTTATGTATCCTCAGGAATAGCAGTGTCCCACGGTTGATGGCACCTCTACAAAAAGTGAGGGTCTACCTCATCGGTGAGTATGATGAGTGTATATATAATTACTGTTACCCCAGCCTTCCAACTCAGTCTGGATGTGACATAGTGGATTGTAAATGTTAGTTTACCCTATCCACAGGTGATTCAAGTTATTCCAGTCTCTCCGGGCTACTGACACCGGTGAGGAATCCAAGGACCCGGGCTGATGAACAGTACAGTGAGGCTCATGGGAGGACAAGAAGGGTGATTGAAAAGACATTCGGTCTGTTGAAGGCAAGGTTCAGATGTTTGCACATCTCTGGGGGTTACCTGCAGTACTCACCACAGAAGGTGTGCCAGATTGTGGTGGCCTGATGCATGGTCCACAATCTGGCACTAAGGAGGAACATCCCATTGCTGGAGGAGGTAGGAGTAGGGGATAATCCAGTGGCAGAGGAGGGAGGAAATATGAGTGACGAAGATGGAAATGAGGAAGATATAGGCACAAGGACAGATCTCATCCAGCAGTACTTCAGCTAAGCTTCTGGTAGGTACTTCTCTACGTGTCACATGATGGAGTACAGATTGGGTGTACTTCCTTATCCATTCCTGATATGAGTAGGTGTTGATCTCATTTGGGGATCAGATAAATGTATACAAGAGTGGTCTGAAAAGTATGTCAACAGTCCCACTGCAATGTTATTTAGTTCATCTGTCTGTGTTGCACACACATCAGATATCCTATCTACTTCTTCACACATTTGTGTGACTACATTCTGGTATCACATGTTTATTGGCATAGTTTGCTGCTTCTTGTGACTTCAAGTGATGTAAATACTTGGCATCCAAGGGAGTTAGCTGTGTAGTACAACTACAGTAAGTGTCTATTACTCAGGTCATTACTATTAGATGCAACGATTATCTTGTCTCATAGTACCTGAACAGGGTTGTGGTCATGTGTGCAATACCACTGGATTGTCTATCAATGTGTAAACTTACAGTGTAAATCGTTTAACCATCATGATGTGCAGGTACATACTGTTGGCAACAGTGAAATTAATATGTGATGTACATTATGTGCTATCAATTGTAGATGTACTGTAGATGATGTTTCACTACTCTTCCCAGTCTGCTACCTGAGGACCCAGGGATGTGTGGACACTGACTTTGCTGCAGGGAACCGGATGACAGGACGATACATACACGTCTTCATGGTGTTTTAAGAATTAATTTCTGTGACATGTCACACTTTTGTTGCATTATAGTAATGAGTAAACACATAACACCACAACTTGTGTGTGAGTGTATTTATTGTGTATACCAAAGGGTGGATAGGGTGCAAAGCAGTGCAATTGTGGTGTTCAATTCCATCAGTCTGTAAGGCCAAGCAGATGGTAGCACAGGTCCAGTATCCATGTGGAATTTGGAAATGGAGCTATGGCATTAGAGAGTCAACAAAGTGTTGTCAGGACATGGTGAGTGTAAAATATTTTAAGTGAAGTGTCATGCATGAGAGGTGTGCAGGTGTCTGTGATGTCTGTGTGCAGTGCGATCTTCAGCGTGGTCGTGCAATGTATGTCAGTTGTTTGCCATAGCAAGGGGTTGTGTGTGTGTTTCATGGGGGGTGTTGGTGTGTGTATGTGTTTCAGGTGTGGGGTATTCAAATTGGCCTATGTGATGTTGTGTTGTAGTGCAGGTTCCATTTCGGCCACTGTGGTCCCGACCGCCAACAGATCACTGCCACGATGTGACCACTGTGGTGATTTGTGGGTCGTATTGGGGGAGCGTGGTCCTTTTCTGCTGTGGCGATGTGAGTGGTGGGACCGCCTCTCTGCCGCAGTCGTTTGGCCTGACGGTGTCTGATTTGTGTCTGTGTTCTGGCAATTTTGTTTTCGTGTGTCATAATTGGGTGGGCAGATTACCCTTACCACTGCGGTCTTTTGGCAGCTGCCAGCACGCCGGCGGTCTTTGGGAAAAACCGGCAGTGTCATAATGAGGGCCAAAGTCTTTGTAGCCTAACCTGGGCTGGAATTTAATAACAATACAAATACACTCTCCATTTACTAAATACATCAGTGCCCTAAAAAATAACCCAGACCACCCCAAACTTCTAAATAAACAAATATTAGAGTTGGTTTTTATCTGCATGACTTAGCTAGTAACTGTAAAACTCTATTCCTCTGCTCCCTTGTAGTGCTGTTAAAATAACAGTTTGGTCTCTAACCATCTGTCGCCCCATATATAAGGCAAGAAGTACATAAAAAACAAAAAGTCCAGTTAAACAGTAATCACTTCCCCAAAATACTCCTGGCCTTTACAAAGGAAGAGATGTAATCAGTGCTTAATTTGAGCTTGTTGTTTCTGGTGTGGAGAACTGGCATTTATTTTTGAGGGCCAGCACGTATTTTTCTGCCTCAAGCATTTACTGCAAGCAAAAGACACACAGGAAAGACTGAGGAAGAGAAAAACGAAAAAATGTAATAAAGGGGAAAAGCAAAAAGCTGAAAGAGTGACCAAAAAGTGGCTGTAAATGGATTAAAGAGGCCCGAGATGGCTTCAGGATTACACATCCTCAGTATTCCGTGTTCGCACAAATAATTGCGGCAGCCGCATGATTAAGAGGAGGGCTTTGGGCACTGGCACGTTTTAATTTACAAATTAAGCACTGGATGTAATCATACAATGTGACACATATTTGATCTGTAGGGAGCAGTTGCAGATACCGCAACGCTTCTCTGCACGATCTGATATTAACCCCTATGCTGCCAGGCCTTTTCTCCCTCAGGTGGCAGGCCTTTTTTTTGGTATTTGGGGCAGTTTGTGCTTAGGCCCTCATAACTTTTTGTCTACATAAGCTACCCACGCCACATGTTCGTCCTTTTTTCCTAACATCCTAGGAATTCTAGAGGTATGCAGAGTTTGTGGTTTCCCTTGAAGGAGACCAAGAAGTTAGCCAAAATACAGCAAAAGTGTTTTTTTTTTTTTTAAATGGGAAAAAGGGCTGCAGAAGATGGCTTGTGTTTTTTTCCCTGAAAATGGCATCAACAAAGGGTTTGTGGTGCTAAAATTACCATCTTCCCAGCTTTCAGGAACAGGCAGACTTGAATCAGAAAACCACATTTTCGACACAATTCTGGCATTTTACTGGGACATACCCCAGTCTTACTATTATTTGTGCTTTTAGCCTCCTTCCAATTAGTGACAGAAATGGGTATGAAACCAATGCTGGATCCCAGAAAAAAGCTAAACATTTCTGAATTCACCAAGGGGTGATTTGTGTAGCTCCTAAAAGCTTTTCCTACAGAAAATAACAGCTGAAACAAAATAAATATTGAAATTGAGGTGAAAAAAACAGCCATTTTCTCCACTTTTTACTCTGTAACTTTTTCCTGCGATGCCAGATTTTTTAAAGCAATATACCGTTACATCTGCTGGACTCTTCAGGTTGCAGGGATATATAGGGCATGTGGGTTCATCAAGAACCCTAGGTATCCAGAGCCAATAAATGAGCTGCACCTTGTAATTGGTTTTCATTTTATACCGGGTATACAGCAATTCATTTGCTGAAATATAAAGAGTGAAAAATAGGTACTAAGGAAACCTTTGTATGTTCAAAATGGGCACAAGATAAGGTGTTGAGAAGCAGTAGTTATTTGTATATCTCTGAATTCCGGGGTCTCCATACTAGCATGTGAATAAGTGCATTTCTCAAATAGATGTCTTTTTTACACACTGTCTTACATTTGGAAGACAAAAATGTATAGAAAGAAAAGGGGCAATAACACTTGTTCTTCTATTTTGTGTCCCCCAAGTCTCCCAATAAAAATGGTACCTCATTTGCATGGGTAGCCCTAATGCCCACGACAGGAAACGCAACACGGAAACATCACATTTTTACATTGAAATCTGATGTGTTTTTTCCAAAGTGCTCAGCCGGCACCTAGGGAAACCCACCAAACCTGTGCATGTTTGAAAACTAGACCCCTAGGGGAATCCAGGATGGGGTGACTTGCGGCTCTCAAAAGGTTCTGTTACCCAGAATCCTTTGCAAACCTCAAAACTTGGCAAAAAAACACTTTTTCCTCCCTTTTCGGTGACAGAAAGTTCTGGAATCTGAGAAGAGACACAAATTTCCTTCCACACAGCGTTCCTCCAAGTCTCACGATAAAAATGGTACCTCACTTGTGTGGGTAGGCTAGTGCCCGCAACAGGAAATGCCCCAAAACACAACATTAACCTATCACATTTTCCCAAACAAAACAGCTGTTTTTTGCAAAGTGCCTAGCTGTGGATTTTGGCCTCTAGCTCAGCCGGCACCTAGGGAAACCTACCAAACCTGTGCATTTTTGAAAAGTAGAGACCTAGGGGAATCGAAGATAGGGTGTCTTGCTGGGCTCTCACCATATTCTGTTACCCGGAATCCTGTGCAAACCTCAAAATTTGGGGGAACAAAACACTTTTTCCTCACATTTCGGTGACAGAAAGGTCTGGAATCTGAGAGGAGACACAAATTTCCTTCCACCCAGTGTTCCCCCAAGTCTCCCAATAAAAGTGGTACCTCACTTTTGTGATTAGACCTAGTGCCCGCAACAGGAAATGCCCCAAAACACAATGTGAACACATCACATTTTCCCAAAGAAACCAGAGCTGTTTTTTGCAAAGGGCCTAGCTGTGGATTTTGGCCTCTAGCTCAGCCAACACGTAGGGAAACCTACCAAACCTGTGCATTTTATAAAACTAGACATCTAGGGGAATTCAGGATGGGGTGACTTGTGGGGCTCTCACAAGGGATCTGTTACCCAGAATCCTTTGCAAACCTCCAGATTTGGCCGAAAACCACTTTTTCCTCATATTTCAGTGGCAGAAAGTTCTGGAATCTGAGAGGAGCCATAAATTTCCTTACACCCAGCGTTTCTCCAAGTCTCCCAATGAAAATGGTACCTCACTTGTGTGGGTAAGCCTAGTGCCCGGGACAGTAAATGCCCCAAAACAGAACGTGGACCTATCACATTTTCCTAAAGAAAACAGGGCTGTTTTTTGCAAAGTGCCTACCTGTGGGTTTTGGCCTCTAGCTCAGCCGGCACTTAGGGAAACCTACCAAACCTGTGCATTTTTTAAAACTAGATACGTAGGAGAATCCAGGATGGGGTGACTTGTGGGGCTCTCACCAGGTTCTGTTACACAGAATCCTTTGCAAACCTCAAAATGTGGCAAAAAAAACACCTTTTCCTCACATTTCAGTGACAGAAAGTTCTGGAATCTGAGAAGAGCCACAAATTTCCGTCTAACCAGCATTCCCCCAAGTCTCACGATAAAAACGGTACCGCACTTGTGTGGGTAGGCGTAGTGTCCGCGAAAGGAAATGCCCCAAAACACTATGTGAACACATCAAAATCAAATACAAAACTACCTGTTTTTGCGGGGGGCACCTCTGTTTTTGGTCCTGGGCTCAACAGCCATATAGTGAAACCTACCAAACCCAAACATTTCTGAAAACTAGACATCTGAGGGAGTCCTGGGAGGTGTGACTTTCGTGGATCCCCCAGTGTCTTCTTACCCAGAATCCTCAGCCAACCTCAAATTTAGCTAAAAATCACATTTCTCCCTCATTTCTGTGTGGGATCACCACACCGGGACAAGTTTCCTACCACCCAACATTCCCCTTAGTCTCCCAGTAAAAATGATGCCTCACTTGTGTAGGTGGGCCAAGTGCCTGTCACAGAGAAGAGCCAAAATCATGTCGAAATTGAGGGGGAACCAAAGCGGTCCAAAAGGTCTGGTTGAAAAAAAACATTTTTAGGCTGACAAGTGGGGCAGAATTTTTATTGGTATAGATGAGATAATGTTGGGTGGTAGGAATTTTGTGGATTCCTGCAGATTCCGGAACATTCCATCACAAACATATGGGAAAAATGTGTGATTTCCAGCAAAGTTGGAGGTTTACAGGGCATTGTGGGTACATTTGAAGCGCACCACCCTGTACTCACCCATATGTTTAGTTTTCAGATGTGTCTAGGTCTTGTGGATTTTTCTATATGGCAGCATCCAAAAGTCCAAAAGGTCCAAAAAATGCAGCCCTCACCATTCCTGTCATGGCCTAAATGTAAAACCAAAACCCAAAATAATCAAACGTCCTCTTGCTGGCTGTGGGATAAGATGTTTTATGGTGCGGGGGAGAGCTGAAAATCTGTTACCCCCTTAAGTTGGGTGGGGGCATAAGCATGCCCATACTGGTTGGTAGCCACCACCCCATTTTTTTTATTTTTTTATTCCCTGGCATCTAGTAGGTTTTCTGCCTCTCCGGGGAGTGAATCAGGGATAATTGCCCATCTGCCCACCGGTGGGCAGAACAACTTTGGCCCCATTTATTTGGGGTGGCCATACCCCCACCCTCTTTTTTTTAAATAAAATCTTCCCTGGTCTCTGGTGGGCTTTCTGCCCCCCTTGGGGGCAGATGGGCCTTCTGAAAATAGGCCGATCTGACCCCAAGATATGGCCAACAGTAATGTGCTCCAATAGGGAGTGACCCTTGCCCAAGGGGCTTCCCCCTAAACAAAACACACACATACACACATACCAATACTTGGTGCCTAAGTGGTTTTTACCTCCCGAGGCAGATCGGCATAATAGAAATAGGCCGATCTGCTCCCAAGTGAGGCAGAAATAGCCTAAAATAAATTTGCCCCCAGGGGAGCGACCTTTGCATAAGGGCTTGCTCCCCTTGCGTGAAATTGGCGCAAAAAAAATCCCTGGTGCCTAGTGATTTCTGTCCCCCTTGGGGCAGATGGGCCTAACAACCATAGGCCAATCTGCCCCCAAGTGGGGCAGAAATGGCCTAAAATAAATTTGGGGACTCCGACGACATGGCAGGCCCCTCCAGGTTGTGATGTTCAACCCCAGTAGTGGCCTCCATGAACACAGATCCTCTTCAGGGACCAGGGGAGCCTTGTGATTTGCTAGGCCTAGAGGATCTGGCCCATCCCCGCTCTCCAGAGTGATTTCCCTCAGATAAAGTAGGCTCCTATGTGTTTAGCCACCTTAAGAAGCCTTCAGACAAGGAGGTCCGAGCCAAGCTCTGCGTGGAATGCCCTCCCCCCTCCCTGGCAGGCAAAGTATCCTCTACCCCCAAGATTAATTCTCTCATGGGTACGTTTCTCCAAAGGTTTATTTGCGATCCCAAAAAAGAGATTGACAGGTCTTGGAAGTCTTGCCCAGACATACTCCTCGATGTAGTGGGTCCCCTCACCAAAATATTCAAGCTAGCTGAGGAGGCAAAATCCTCTGGTGCCACACTCTCCCCAGAGGTTGTATCTGGTTGGGCCCAGTGAGCGCTCATCTTTCTAAGCAATACTAACTATGCTCTCTCCATGGAGAGGTAATCCTCACTGCTAATCAAAGTGGACCCTAAACTTGGGGATCTCGCTTCCACAGAAGCGGGTATGGTGGCACAAGCAGGCCTCTGTGGTGATCCCTTTGTAAAAGAGTTGGCCAAATTCATGGCTACCTTCATGTCCCTGGACAAAGCCCAGACCTTGATCAAAAAGGTCTTCCAACACTGCCTTTTTGTTGGGGCAGGTCATGACAGAGGGCGCTCAACTGGCTACTTCTATTTCGAAGGTTCTCCAAGGGGACAGACCTATCGTAAAGGGCAAGACCAGTCTCGCTCCGGAGAGTTCTTTCACACCAGAAGGGGTCAGCTAGGATACAGCAATAGAGGCTGATCCAGGGACCACTTCCAAGGATCCCAAGCCGACTGAAAGAGGGGTGTCGTCTTGCTCTGTTTCTTCAAAACTGGGAAGCTCTTACCTTGGATGCTTGGGTGCAACAGATGATCCGGGGCATACAAATACAATTTTATGGTTCCCCATATCAGCTCTCTTGTCCACATACCTAGGCTTTTTCTCAATAGGAGGAGGGGCTCATTGATCAAGAGATGGAGGAGTTGCACCGCAAAGATGTGATTGCTTGGTCCCAACTGAACCCTTAGGGTTTTCTGAGCAACATCTTCTTGGTGGAGAAATGGCATGGCAGTCAATGACCGGTCATCAACCTCCGGGAATTCAGCGGTTGGTTGGTCTACCGCCATTTCTAAATGGAGACAATCCATCTCCTCTGAGACCTGTTGTGCCCGATGACTGGTTCATACATTTAGGCCTCAAAGACTCGTACCTCACAGTGACCATTTGTCTTCCTCCTCCTTGTTTTTTACAATTCCAGTGGCAAGGGCTGATTCACGAGTTTAAGACCCTCCCCTTCAGTCATTCTTCAGCCTCTTGGTGCTTTACCAAGTCTTGAAACAAGTGATGGAATGTTCAACAACCTCCTCATGATGGATCAGTACCCCTTCTGGTTGCGAGATCAACTGCAAGAAGCAATTAACCTACTAGAAAGTTTGGGCTTTATCATAAATGCCAAGAAGTCGCTAATGATACCATCCAAGCAGACTACCTTTCTGGGCTTGGTTATCAACTCAGTAGACAGGACTCTAAGGCCCATATTTATACTTTTTTGCACCGCATTTGCGTCATTTTCTGACGCAAAAGTGGCGCAAACTTACAATACAATAGTATTTTGTAAGTTTGCGCCACTTTTGTGTCACAAAAAGATGCAAATGCGGTGCTTAAAAAGTATAAATATGTGCCTAAGTCTTCCTTCCAGGAAGTTCTCAAAAATTCACAGGGAGCTGAGGAGGACACAGTTCAAGCCCTTGACCTCTTTACGCCTAGTGGTTCGGATAGTAGGTCTCCTCTCTTCCTTTATCCAAGCAATATTTCTGGGTCCTCTTCATTACAGGGCCCTCCAATGACTCAAAGCTTTCCATTTGTGCAGAGGCCTCTAATACTCAAAGCAAGTCCCTCTTACAGAGGAGGTAAAGACGGAGATGAGATGGTGGCTGGCCCACATGGGGGCTTACAATGGTGAAACCATCTTTAGATCACATCTGGACCTCATCATCATAATCTGAAACCAGCAACTCCGGCTGGTTAGCGCATTGAGTTCACTCCTTCAAAGGTGGAAAATGGTCAGCAGTGGAATAGGTCCTTCATATCAACTGCCTGGAACTCATGTCAGGTTTGTTTGTGGTGCAATGTTGGATCAAGGAAAAAGTAAGTTGTTGTGTGTTGCTGAAGATGCACAATTTACCAGCAGTCAGCTACAAAAATAACTTGGGGGTCCCAATCGAATGTCCTTGTGGACCTGGCCAAAGAATTCTGGAGTTATTGCCTGAGCAACAATATTTCAGTCAAGGTGGAATATCTTCCAAAGGCATCCAACCAAATTGCAGGTTATTGCTCAAGAAAGTTGCCCGACATGAGTTTAAGGCAGTTACATCCGCATTTTCTTTCCACAACTAAATTCAAGGTGGGGCCCATTCTCAGTAGACATATTCACTTCCTGGCTAGTTCACCAACTCCCAAAGTACTTTAATATGAATTTGGATCCTCAAGCTTCAGTGTTGGATGCCTTTATTCAGGATTGGTCTAAGGAGAAAGGCTACGTGTTTCCCCCTTTTGCCATGATCACAAGATTATCGGTGCAGGTATGGAGGCAACAGACAGATTTGCTACTGATCACACCAGTCTGGAGATCTCAAGTGTGGTTTTCAGTTCTTCTAGAACTTTCTTAGGATTTTCCAATCCTTCTTCTCCATGCTCTAGATATTCTTTGGAATCCCGTAGGCCAAAGGCACCTGTTTGTCCTCCAAGGCCATCTACCTCTAATGGTGTGGAGGATTACTGAGAAAGGTGGAGAGTCCCAGGGCTTTCACAGTAAGTTGAAAGATTGCTGACCACAGCCTGGGCCGATGGCACCACCAAACAATATAAATCTGCATGGTCCAAATGGGTACATTGGTGTATCAACATAGTGAGGGTCCCATGGGGTGCGACGCTGTCCCAGTTATGAACTTCTTGTTGTCCCTGGCATTTGAAGGTCTGGCCACTAGGACAGTAAATTCTTGTCACTCGGCTATCTTGCAGGGCCAGTTGCCAGTGCAAGGGGCCTCGGTGGGAGAGCATCTGCTAATATGTAAGCTGCTGTGCGGAATTCAGCTATCACTACCTCTGAAACTTTGCTACTCCAACCTATGGGATGCCAATGTAGTATAAAATCTTTTTCGATCTTGGCAAAGAAATGAATACATCTCACGCAAAGAGTTATCAGCTAAATTGGCAATGCATCTGTTCCTGGTGTCCTGCCACACGGTCTTGGATGTTAGAGCCTTGGACATTTCATATTGGGTTTTTACTCTGCAAGGGGTCACCTTTTATATCTATTGGAGAACTAAAACAGATTCTCAAATGATCTCCTACCCAGCCTTTGATAAACACCCCAAACTTTGTGTGGTGCACTGCCTTAAGGCCTATGAACAACTGACGGAAGAATTCCATCCTCCATGAGAATAGCAGCTTTGGACATTATTAAAAAAGCCTTTCAAGGAGGTCTCCTCCCCCACCATTGCTCACTGGGTCTGTTGGGTGATGTAAGAAGCAGGCATTACCCATTCAGTCAGAAGGGCGATGACTTCAAAAGCCTTTTCTTTGGAGGCAAGACCAGAGGACATATTAATGCAGCTGACTGGTCCTCAAACTCTATGTTTAAAATATTTTACTTTAAACCAGTGATTGACATGGCTGCTTTGGTGGTGCACAAGCTATTAAATGAGCATTATGCTTGTCTCCTGTCCTGAAAGAGAGTGAAAAATGTCCTAGCTGACGTAACAGAAAGTTTCAATTCTAATAGGAACACAGAGGCGAGGATTATTCTAGGGCCTAAGTATGCTTTTTCTAAACTTTCTTTATGAATCTTCTGCTTGCTGCTTTCTAAAGTATGCATGACACTAGATTAGTTGCATCCTGATGGCATTGCCTTAGTTGATGTTTTCAAGTAATGTTATGTAATGTGGAGAGGATTTCTTTAGGATGATGTAGTCATCCTGTGCTTGTTTTCTCCAGGCAACAAATCAACAAAAGGCCAAAAAGGAGGGATTGTTCTCCTGTCAGGTCAAGACAGAGGGAGTGGCGATGGGGATTTCTGCTTGTATGGACTGTACTGGTGACTGTTGATTGGTTGTTTTTTGTGGTCCTTTCCGGTGGCATTTTGGGAAAGTTATTGTTCTTTAAATACTTCTGGATATAATAAAGGAATGAAAGAAGAGCATAATCTTTGCCTCCGTGCCCTTAATAGAATTAAAAGTTTCCGTTAGGTAAGCTAGGACATTTTTCATTTTTCACAGTAGGTGCAGGTACTTTTATAATCCACCTGAATGGGGGCAGAATAACCAGATTTTCTTTCTATATGGAATAATTCATTTTATTATTATGTAACAGCAGGTCTGGAGCATAGGAACTCTTGAGTAGTGTCTACAGGGCATTGATAATCATTTTTTTAAACAGTTCCTAGTTATTCCTAAAGTTCTTGCTGAGTAAGAAAACTTATGGTAGACCTGTATCTTAGCTAAAGAATCACAAGGTAGTGTCTTATCATGTCCTGTTGAGAGCCTCCCTAGACCTCGTGCCATTGAGATATTGGGAGCAAACACCTTCAAGGCTGCGGAGAGAGATAAAATCACCAAATGCGGTTGTTTAAGTCTAGTTGGTCATTAATTTTATTTTCAGTGTTAACAGTAAGAAATCCATTGAAGCTGCAGTAGCCACGCTCCTACTGTAAGGACGATTGGTTGTTAGCAGTGACGTAGAATGCCATCCTGTCCCACAATCCCCCCTCACTATTGTTGGATAGTATGGCAAACCCATTGTACGTGTAGTGAGTCACATTTCTCATGGTTGCACCATGGGTATTCCCATGCAACACCCATGGTGTTTGAAGCATTTCCAGGTAAACCTAAAAAAAGCTCAAAAAAGATACGCCTCCCCAGGTGAGGCCTAACAAGGAGGAATAGTTTTATTTCTCCTTGCTTTTTCTTCTTGAATGAAGCACACATAGAAAGAGGAAAACACCTCAGGGGATTGGTTTTGTGCAGGAAGGTGTCCCTTCCTGCTCAAAAACAATCCTGCATGCAGTACTGGCACCTTTGCAACATGGTGCAAAGGTGCCTGCTTTGGCACTAGGCTTCCAAAAAAGCACCAGCGCAGGGGTAAAGGAAGGCATGCACTATATTGCCTTAAATACAGTGCATCCCGGTCCTTTCCCTGTCACACAGTGCAGTGCAGCAAGGTGACTTGCTGCACTGCACTGCATGACTTTTTCATAAAGAGGCCGCCTAAGAGCTTAGCCCAGTTTAGCTTTTTTTGGTTGTCCAATACCAGTCATTCAGGATCTTGAAATCTAGAAACATAGAATCCATAACTTACAAAGGGGTGGGCCAGTCCACTTGGGTGCATTCTCTCAATAATAGGACCTGCCAATGCAATCTAACAGCACATTCAGCAGGCTTGTAGTACATTTCAGTAATGAATACCCCATATAGCTCTGATGCAACTTCGCAGTAGTGCCACCACAATTTGAGGTATTTCACAACTGGTGAGGTCGGTAAGTGCACTATGTAATAGTTGGCTTAGATATTCTATCGAACAGAATCATAGCTGTGACTAGTCATGCTAACAAACAAACGTGGTGTAAGAAATTGGGATGTTAATTGACTGTGGTGTGAGCCATAGTCAAGCAGCAACCATAATCTTTGTCTGGTGAGGTGCAAGCCAACTGTAAATTAACTTGTGCTCAGCCATCTGGTTACTTGGCACACAGCAGTCAGGCTTACTCTGGAGGCGATGTAAAGGATTTGCTCGACACTTCAAACAGTGATAAAGTGAAAAATACCACACAGAAAGGATCCCACAACAAGTTAGAGAAGTCAGGCTATTTTTAATAAATAAAACAAGACCAAAACAACAAAAATCCAATCAGTACAACTGGAGAGATGCAAGTTTAAAGATTTCAGTGAATATGGCACCAAAAACACAAAGAGCCTGTGGCTATCTTGTGGTGCCGGATCAGGACAAAGTTACATCTTCAGGCCAATTGTCATGGAGTTGGGCCAGCTACAGGAACTCTATTAGGCCCACTGAACAAAGTACTTGTTTTTACTTCCTGGTTTGCAGAGTTTTGTGAGGGCCCCACTTGAAGATGCATCGCGCAGCTGAAGCAATGCATCAGTTCCCAGATGCAGTGAGGCTGTGATGCATGGACCTGTGTTGTTGTTGAGGATCCTGTTGACAAGGGCTTGTGATACAAGTTTACCATTGTGGATGCTTTGCGCAGTCAGGCAATGAGTTGGTCCCAAGGAGCTACAAGGCTGCGATATGGAGTCTGGGGTAGTCATTGAGGCTGCCGTTGATGAGGGATGTGAGGACCTGCACTGAGGATGCGTCGTGCAGTGGCAGTTCTGATGAGACAGTAAGCTGCATTGCAATATGGGTCTTTGTGACAATGGAGATCAATGCAGTGGCTGCAATGAGTCATTTTTGCAAGGGGTTGCACCACGCAGTAGAGGATACGTGTTGGTTCCACTGGATTCACACAGGCTGACACAGCACCTTTGGCCCACTTCCAACAGTTAAGGACTGGGGTGGCACCACTTGGCATGTTAGACTCACAGATGTAGAGTCTAGGTGCCGGGGTAGAGGTTTTTGGATCCTTCTGTCCCTGAGGCTCATGTCAGGAGGCCAGCAAATAAGCCCTTAGAGTTGCTCTTAGGTCCTTGGTTCGACAGATGCAGGTTCAATCCTTCTCACCCAGATAAGAGGGCAGCAGGCAGCAGGGCAGAAGTCCTTCAGTGCAGCAGCCAGCAGAGAGGCAGTCCTTTTAGCAACACAGCAGTCCATCCTCCTCTCACCGAAACCACAGGTCCAGAAGTGTACTGAAGAGTTGAAGTCTGAGGTTAAATATTAATACCCACTTCTTCCTCTGAAGTGGGAGAAACTGGTAGAGGCATGCCTTTGAAGTGCACATGTGCCCTGCCTTCCTTGCCCTGGCCCCTGACTAACTACAGGGCTTATGCAGCCCTTTGTTTGGAGGCAGGACACAGCCTATTCAAATGTAAGTAGGGCTGTGCAAAGCTCCTCCTTCCTATCCTGCCAGTGATGGCCCATCCTTGCACATCAAGGCTTCCTATTATTTGTGGCTGTCTAGGCGCAATACACAAAGCCAAACTGTCAATTACACCCAATTTTGTGACCCAGAGACAGGCTGCAGGCACCAAATGGCTAAGACAGGAAAATGGCAACTTTCTCATCGTGGCATTTTCTAAATTGTAATTTAAAATCAGACTTCATCATAAATTGGAATTTTTATTTACAATTCAAAGGAAACCAAGCAGGAACGGGTTACCTGTTCGCATTTGGATGTTACAGTTCATTAAATGTAATAAGGTAACTACAATGTTTTCCTATTGGAGAGGTATGTTTTGCTGTATTGAAAAACAAATGTAAGGGGTTTTCACTAGCAGGACATGTAAATCCTAAAAGTACATGCCCTACTTTTTTAAATACATTGCACCCTGCCCTCGAGGCTGTCCAGGGCCTACCTTAGTGATGACATAGGTATTGAAAAGGAAGATGTGGCTTGGCAAAATGTGTATTTTGCCAGTTTGAAATGGCAGTTTATTACAGCACATACAGGCTGCAAAGGCAGGCCTGAGACATGTTTAACGTGCTACTTGAGTAATTGCCACAATCAGTGCTGCAGGCCCACGAGTAGCATTTAATTTACAGGCCCTGGGCACAGATATTGCCACTTTACTAGGGACTTACAAATACATTGAGGATGCCAATTAGGTATTAGCTGATTCCACCATGTTTTAAGGAGAGAGCACAAGCACTTTAGCACAGGTTAGCAGTGCTAAAGTGTGCAGAGTGCTAATGTCAGAAAAAAATAAGTCAGCAATCAGGAGGGTTGAAGGCAAAAGGTTTGGAGGAAAACCACACCAAAGATGCCAGGTCTAACACATGGCATTTATTAGAATGTTTCCCTTGTGCCAAATAGGCACTACCCTGTGTAGCAGAGGGTGCACTCTGAAACATTGTGTACCATTTGCCAAGACTTGAACAACATGGGTTGTACTGTAGAATTATTATTGACTTTGATTCCATGCATCATTTACAGATCAGAAGAACTTAATCGAGACAGTTAAGCGTCTCTCTCTCTCAATGATTACCGAAACCAGAGTTTCTGATATTTACGGTTTGAAGTATTTGATCCATGATAATTCATTGTTTGTGGAAGAAGTTATCAAGTTTAGTGAACTTAGATCTCCTGATGTGGCATATGCCCAGAGCTTCTGAAGCACCAGCATAGGTTTTCTCCTTCCCAATACATACACCTTTATATTTGTGTTTATTCTTATCACCCACAATTTATATGTTTGTAATGTTAGCACACCAAAAGGTATATATGTATCTGTCTGCTGCTGTCACCTTTACAGACTGCATGGTCCCCTAAAATGACAGATTGAGCTCCATCCATTTTGGAAAGAAGTTGTAGTTTTGTTTATAAAGGGAAGCAGGTTGCTTTCCACCAGTTTCTCAGGGTCTCTGATTATACAAACCTCTAGATATTTGAGACCTCCTGGTTCCCATGCAATACTCATTTGATCCTGAAAGGCTCTCATAGAGATGCACAACATGGGCAGTATCTCACCTTTGCTTCAATTAATCGTGTAACCTGAGAAGCTATAAATGATTGGATCACAATCATTACACCTGTAATGATGAGACTGGATCCGTAAGGTAAGCAGAATGTCATTTGCTTCAAGAAATATTTATGTGGCTCATCAGTTGAGTAGATCCCTGTATGTGCATTCCTTACTATATATGTTCTAGGACCAGCAGAAATGGGAGGGGTGATGTGACCTCCCTAATGGGTTTTTCTTCTGATATGAACTGTTCCAGAGAGGAAACCATTACAGCTGATGTTAGCAGTTGGACTGTCATAGAGTCAGCAAACATTGGTTAGTAATGATAAACTAAGCCCTGCCTTCTCAAGGACCCAAAAAAGTAGCACTATTCCATGTGATCAAAGGCCTGTTTGTATTTGAACAAGATGGAATGGTTGTCTGTTTGGCTGTCCCTGGCCACCCAGAGCAAGCATGACAAAGTCCACAAGTGGTTCCTGGTCGATTGACCAGGCACAAACTCTACTATCATGCACAAACCAGGGTGGGTATGACTGTGCAACCTCTTCACAAGAATCTTGCCTAGAATTTTGTCATCCACATTAATGAGGGTGATTAAATGATACCAAGAGCAGAACAATGGGTCCTTTCTGTCTTGGAAGAGGAGAGGGAGATAGGGGTCTCGTTAGAGATGAGGCCCAGGTAGCAAGTTCATTCAGTCTCTTTGAAGGCTTGTTATAGAAGATGTGTTACATGTTCTTTCTCCATTTAAATACTTCATCTGGCTTCAATTTGAATGTAGGCAGGTTTGCTGTGCCTTAAAGTGTTGCTTTACATTCTTGGAGCAGTGTAGACAAGAGTAGTGATTGCATACATTGATGCTCGTATTGCACAGCGTCTGCACTTTCTGATATGGGCAGTGTTTCATAGACTGACACAAAGGCTTCAGTTGCGTTAGATGATGGGTGTAAAAGCAGCCAGTCTTGTTGCCATTAAGGCAATAGAGATTTACGATTCCATCTAGTACAACTGCGCTGCTAGCAGTCTGCAAGGTTTCTCCCCATGCATGCAGTGCCTCTGTTGTGTCTCCACTACGGGCCGTTCTGCCTGTTCAATTGAAAACAATTCTAACCAGTATGGGCTGCTGAGGATGGAATCAGATTGTATCATTCTGTCAGTTCTCTTATGGTTCTAGTTGGGATCTGGAATCTTTTCTGACACTGGTTGAATATCTCACCGTAAGGATTTTCCACAATGCCTTGAATACTGCCCACAGGATTTGAGTCAAGTGCACAATCTATATTGTCTCAACAAAAGCATTAATGTGTGATAAAAGTGTATTCTTATCGTGGAGAGTCCAATACATTGAGGTCCTCATATGCAATTGGGTGGGTGGGGTGCAATGTGACCCAGATCCATCCTCATTTTAACTGTAATCCCTCCCACAAGGATATCACAGTGTGTTGTGTAGGGCAATAATGTTCTATGCATTAGGAAGTAGTAAATAGGGGATGAAGTACCAAGAGGGCAGTTGAGAAAAGTGTTAATTCAGTACGTTTGGTGAAGGAGGCACATTGCATATATCCAATTGATCGGTCAGTGCTGCCAGGTTCAAGTCTTACAACATGGAGATGATACCAAAATCTAGCAATGGTCTAGAGAGCGCTGAATGAAATGTAGCTTGTGTGAGTTTGATGCATATTTGATTTCCATGAACAACGTTCTACCATCTATGTTTAAATTTAATAAAGCATACCTACCAGCATAGTCTATCCAAGTTATGAGGGCTTTGCGTGAGAGTGTTTTGCATGTAAGATTAGGGGTTTAGATTGATCAGTAAGATGGGGGATTGGGGTGCTTCACATTTCCCAACAATCACACTGGCACATAATGTTAAAATACATTATACGACAAGCAGAATGTGCGAGGGGCAGTAGAAAGGGAAAGGAATGTGGATTGGTCAGTGGCGGCTCCTCAGCCATGGCGGAGGAGTGTCACCCCCCCAGCAACAGCAGTTGCAAACCTTTTACTTCAAAACGATGATAAACTATGTTTATTATCATTTTGTAGTAAAAGGGGCATGCCATTGGGGATGACAGCCACGGAGGGGAGTGCACGGAGCACTCCTCTCAGTCGGCATGTATGTTTGGTCAGCCGTCTCGGCCGGCTAAACACACATGCGCAGTAGGCTCTCTCGAGCCTGGCACTGTGTTAGCAGGCTGGAGAGAGCAGGTACAGGCTCCCAGTCTGCCCTGGCGTGTCCTAGCTTGACACTTCCAGCCAATCCTAATGCTGCTCTGAGCAGTGTCAGTATTGGCCGCAGGGCAGGCTGGGAACCTTTGCCTGCACTCTAAGACAACCAGAGGTGGAACGGCAAGAAGCAGAGCAGAGGTACATTTTGTTTTAAGTTTATTAAAATTCCTCCCCAACCGACCCCCCCACACACACTGACCTGCCCCCTAGAACCCCAGTGAGCCGTGACTGGGATTGGTAGGATTACTAAGTGAGAAAAAACATTATTTTCTGAAATAACCAAAAATTGTAATTCTTTCCAAACAGAGAGTGGAGTGTGTGTGCACTTTAGTCTGTGTGTGCAACAATTCCCGTGGAAATCCAACAGACACTTCAAAATCCCGACTGAAAGCATCTGTACCCAACTATTGATCACAAAATACATTTATTAAGGGGTCTTAACAAGCCAACCCCCACCCCTTCCCCCGAAACTACGCCCCTGTTTAGGAATGGGCATCCCACATTTCTTGGAGCTATTGTGGGAGTCGATGAGCAGTCCCAGCACTTTTCCTGTGTGGCTACTACTAATCAATATACCTTCCTAGTCTCTTTTCAGTATTTGTCATGCATTCTTAGACAGATGTGACTTTTAAGTAATGCAACGTTAGAGTGTTTCATGATAAGGAAGTGGAACATTCACTCTTCACATAATGTTTAAGGCTGTTACAATCTATGATGGAATATTGAGCTATACTAGCGAATGCTACATCCTGACATGATATTATGTTAGCTAGACAAATACTTAAGGAAGTGACTTCCCGCTAATATGCCGCTAACAAGGATGTTGGCAGGGAAGGCTTTGTGGAATGGAAGTAATCACCAGCATAATGATGCTGCTGGCAAATCATTCAAGAATGTATCTAAATGAGTGAATGTAGCAGAACACTGATGTATGGAGAGGCCTCAGTTTTATGGGGCAATGGCCCTATGTCAGACCTCTTTCCATAGCCCCAGGACTCACATTGGGGTTTAACTGCAGAGAATGTGGTGTCAAAGAACATGAGGTATCAAGGCTAAGACTGGGACTCGTTCATGAACCCAATGAACTGCCAGTTTAGTCAAAGAGGAGAGGATCAACAATATTTTCCGTGTCTGGTTCATTAGCACGTGGTTGTTGTCATTACAGAGATCAGTGAGATATAGAAAAAATGGCACATACATTCTCTAGCAGAGGGACCTATAATCTATTCGGTTAATCTAAAATGTTGTCAGGAATTTTTTAAGGTACCATAGGGCAAGCAGGGGCTAATGGACCCCAACCCTGGAGGATGAGGTTGTTTTCCACTTGGTTCAATGGCTCTGACCTTTGTGGCTCTGCAAAATGCTACTGGACTAAGTACAACCCTTTCCACGCTTGACTACTAAAGTAGCAAAGGCAAGCAGACACCTGCTTCTCAGTAAAGTATAGATACAATAATATGATGTCTTGGCCAATGTTTTCCTCCTGTATAAAAAAGAAAGTACTGTTAGTTTCACAGCAGAAATTAGTACTACATATTCCAATATCATGCAGGTTTATCATAAACCAACAGTGAGGCACTATAATCCTCAGTATTCCTTCTTCTACCCTAGTACTGAACTCTATCTCTCTGGTGTTAAGATCCCAGTATTACCATATCATCTATGCTATGGATGTAGGCAAAGTGAGACTCAGGAGCAAATAGCATAGATGTTTTCCTAGTTAAATTTAGGAACCTACGTTCAATGTCTCTAGCAGTTTGTGTGTCTTAATGCTCAGCCTCATCTGTGTATCTCAGTCTTTCTATTCCCCATGCGCAGCTAAGTCCCAGGGTTACCTGCTGATGCTTCATGGCCATATGGGCTGTGCTATGGTTGCAGGCGGTGGCCCGCCCTCAAGGGGTGGAATCTTTCATTGTAGGATAACTCAGTGGTTGCAGCTTGTGGGACAACCTTCATAGGCTTGCATCTAATAGGCGGGGTAAGCCGGAAGTACCAGTCTCTGGCAGCAGCATTCATCTGAAAACTATATGCAGACCTCCACTCAGCTTATGCCTTCCAGATCGAGTCCCTTGGTGACGCATGGAAGCTGTGGTGGCCTCCTGACTGTTTGGACTTTCCGCAGAGGCAGCCATTAGACCAGTGGCTACAGCAAAATCATTTGGCCCTTGTCAGTCTGTCTGTACACCCAACACCGATTGTTCTGTAAAGTCTTATATACAGCTCCTCAAGAAGCGTGTAGGGATACTGGGGGACAAAGTTTCAGCAAGGGGCACTTCTTGATTGTTCTTTTTGCATCAAGAGCGTTCTCTGGGTACTCTTTACACTGGGAACATGCTGGACCTCATACCTATTGGAAGACTAAGTGCACTCCTTTGCTCTCTCAGCAGGCAGGCACGTTTCTAGGTGCTTCATGCAGATTCACAGCTTTTTCAGGGAAAGTGCTGACTTTAGGTGATGTCTCCCAACCTCTGGAGACTGGTTGTCATGCAGGCACCAAGTCCTGGTTACACAGCATCATTTTGAGTACTATGTAGCAAACTTCATTCCTTGGTAAAACATTTTGTTTAAAAAACGGGATTGGATCAACGTGAGATTGTTTAAATTCCACGTTTTTTACATATTTTACAGACAGGGAATGTGAATCTATTGTCTAAGACTTCAGAACCAATTTGTGTTGATTGCCCTACACATCTCATTCTCAGGCTGCTCTGCAGACACGGCATTTGTAAGAGGTACCCATGATAGAGGTGCAAACAAGTGTAAGATCTCTGCACCTGTGTTACGGCCTCAAAGGGTAATATGGAAAGTTTAGATGACAAACCCTAATGCAAATTCATGCTTTCCACCACATTAGAACTGTGGGCCGAGACTTGAATGTACTCAAACCTACACGTTTTTGTGAGGGGGAAATGGAGTAGAAGAAAAACACAATGGAAGCTACGAGAATTCATGATTGCTCTTATCTCCCTCGCTCACTCTTGTACTCTCTCTCTCTCAACAATTATTGAACAGTGGGGGTAATACACCCCAGATTGGCAGCTGGTGTGGGTATACCAATAATCAGACAGAGTTTGAGTATGAAAATAACTGCTTATATATAATATTAGTGACTGAGTACAATCCTGATAGAGCTTACTTGATGCAATGATAAGTAGCGCTTATAATGAACCTAGGAATTAAGCAGAAACCTTCCCAGAACGCAGGAGTTCCAGGAGATGTTGTTTGTCAGGTTGACATTTGATTAAGTTCAGGTGTAGAAGGTGGGAAACTAACAGAGGAGCCTTCTTCATAAGTGATGCAAGCAATAAGGAAGAAAACACAAAGAAAATGCAGAGAAAACAAAGGTGTCAGAAACACAAATACAGTGAGAAACTAAGGCCCAGATTTATGAATTTCTAGTGCCACATTAGCGTCATTAATTTTTTTAAGCTAATGTGGCATTAGGCTTCAAAAATTGCTGCCCTATATCTACAAAGTAGTGCAATACATTCATTATGCCACTTTGTAACCCTTTGCACCACATTATGCATGCGACATGCAAAATGTATACAACGGTGGCGTTCCTCCATTAGGGGGGCCACAAAAATGGAGCAGTGGAATCTAAGAGAGGATACTTTTATTGTCTGCTCAGACCAGGCCTTAAAAGGGGGCACACTATTGGTTACAATGGGCCCCTATGTACTGTTCAGGGTTAGCGTCAACATTTTGGCGCTAACCCTCAACAGTACATCAATAGCGTAAAAAATGTTTATGCCATTACTCCCTACCCTGTGCCATGGTGCTCCTTATTTTAAATATAGTGCACACATGCTGGCGGTAGGGGGGCACTAAAAGGCGCAAGAAAAGTGGCGCTGCATGGGGTGCTGTGCCACTTTTCCTAATTATGATCCTAAATGTTTGGCAACCAAACTACCAAGTAGTTGTTCGGCAACTTTTTCATTCTATGCTGCTGCTTACACTATCCTGGAGAGAGTCCTTCCATTGTTCTGCTTGGTCTTTTTTATCTCTGACTGACCTGAATGACCCAACACCCATGACTGAGCCTCAGCAGCTAACAGAGGAACAAAGAAGTGTTAGATCTCAGCACTTGGCTTCCAGATGCAGTAATTAGAGACTGACAAATTAGCAGACCAGGCCTAGAAACTTCCCTCATAATAAACAATAGAAACTGCAGGTTCACCCCTCACTTCTAGCATTTGCCAAGTAGCAGTGCTTAGGAAGAACTAATTAGCAGCTCCTTGCTCACAGATTCTTCATGAAGTGTCTAATGGCATCTCTGTCTTCATCCTCCTTTCATATATAGGTCTACAATCTCCAACCACAGAAATACAGGCAATACCACTCCAGAGTCTGGAAAAGCACTCCTTACTCTCCATCTTGTGCCATGCTACAAGCAGAAGCATTCAAAATGGATCCCACTGGACTCAATACTCAGACTAACACAAACACAGAGCCCCATTACTATCCATGTGTCATAAGTTCACTGTACATGCAAACATGCTCATAATGCTCACAGAATTTCAGCTGCTGGTACTGGGCTTCAGATGAAAGTGTACAGTGTTTACAGTACTAGCAAAAATAGGTCTTGAATTTGTCTGTGCTGTCAAATCAGACCTAGAAGTACGGATGAGAAAAAAATTCTGCTCCTTTGGCAGAGTTTGCAGAGTTTTGCCCACTCTGTACTCCGCTTGGAGACCGGAGTTCTGCCAACCACCTTGTGGCAGAGTCTTTTCTCACATGCGACTCACCAAAGTTAAGTTGGCATGCGCAAGTGAGAATCTGCATCCACTAGTGCGATTTTCAGCTGCTAGAACTCCTCCCTGCAATATTTCTCAAAGCAAGCGGTCGCCGCAGGTTCCGTCTGTTCACATTGAGAAAGCTGCTGCTCGCGTACAAAATGTGCTTGAGCAGTATAAAGAAGAAGGAAGAAGCTCCTGACCCTAAAATCAACACAAGCAGAACAATGTGTCTGATTCCACCTTCTCACGGAATCTCACAGAGTTTTCATGTAATGAAGAATCTACTAGACTTTGTGTTTGTATGAGATTCCCAAGTACCTTCTTGAAGTAAGCAACTAAACATTGATTAGTAGATTGATTGATTGATTGATGAATTAATGGTTTATTGATTGATTGCCCTTACATAGTTGATGATCAGCAACTAAATACTGTCTAGTGCTTAGATAGGAGTGATCATGATCACCTAAAGAGGACTTGTTAAGAGTAATCTTATTAGTTTGTGACTGTGATGGTTTTATCATGTCTTTACAGAGCAGAACTCATCTTACTCGTGAATTGATTTGTGATAACTGGTGAGCTTTCAGAGTTGTGGGATATAAACTGCCATTCAAATATCCCAAAGCAAGTTAAGTAGTGAGGCTGCCCTCATTCAAATTAGAATATTGAGTATATGCCCTGAGAAAAAACTTAATAACAAGCCCAAATGTAGCATTTTACATTGCAATATTTAATTAAATTTCCTAGAAAAGACAGGTTTTAAAGATAGACCAGGAGTACCACTCATTAAATATCCTGATTCCTTCCTGGTGTGCCAAGTAATCCTAACCATTCCAATAGGGATTGTGGGCTTGTTTCCTGAAACGTCAGGAGAAATGGGACACACAGTAACTTTTTGTGTGAAATATGTTACAATAAATTCCCACAAACCCACAGGCCGTACAGCAAGTTAATTAACTGGGTATGCAATTTGACATGACTGCTATTCAGCTTTCAGAATTGAAGTAGTATTTTACTAGTGCTGTTACACCTGCTTCCTTGCATTATTGTAATCGAGCCCATTACACATACAGAATCTACTTGGAATGTGGAAGGTAGCAAAATGAAAAGCAGCATGTTTCACCCTCTCCGGCAGTAAACAGCAGTGCTGCCCCGTAGGTCAAACAGCCCTTACAAGGTCAGACAGTAAACAGGAGATATGTTTTTTAGGTTTTACAAATCTCAATACTGCAGGCCACAGACAGCACAGCAGTGCTTCTGATGATGTTAAAAGTGCCAACAGTACATAGGGTGAAAAGCATGAACTTAAGTCCTAACATGTCAGCAGGTGCCCTCTGGCACCCAGGAAATACATTAAGTGATAGTATTCCCTAATCAATATCAATCACGGCTCAAATATCATCCACAAGTTACTTTTTAACCCTCTGATTGCTGATATGTTTTTGTGTGCCTCCATGAAGTAGCTGTGTTTGAACAAAATGGCGATTGTATGCTCAGACTCATGTACATCTTTGACATTTTTATTCAGCTATGTGGTTCTAAAAATTCTGGACCCATGTAATTTACTTTGCCACAGCAGTACGATTTTAGTATCAAAAGACCGATAATGACTAGTACACTAAGCATGAGCATTTTTGCTCAATTCCAGCAGCGTTTTCACCTCGAAATCACCATTTTCGTCCTGCACTCGTGGCTCCCATTTTATACACAGCAGCCATTTTTAAAAGTTGCCCTCACATAGGCTTATAATACAGTCAGATTTGATTCCAAGGACACGTACACCTTGATTGACTTTTCTCTGACCTGGGCAAGCTGGAACCATTGCCTCAGGCCAAACCTGTTTGGTCAGTCCCTCTCCCAGTGGCCGAATCAGATAGCATCAAGGCACACCAGGCCATAAAACCCTTATTATCGCTCACACACCCTGCCTAACTTGCTCACACCTGCACCTGCTCTTTTCTTCTTCTTACTTTACGAGGGGGAGGTGCCCGTTTTTATTAGGGGTCCACACTTATCTGATGTAAAATACTAGGCCTTGCCGGGTAATTTATTATGGGTTGGATGACATGAAATATGAGGTTTCATCATGACACTGTTTTTTCCTTTGTAGTGAAAACATGTGAATGACCAACCAAAATGTCAAGAATGTTTGCCTGAAGCTTAAAAAACTGTATATAAGGAAACCTGACTTTGCATTGAAACACAGTCTCCTGAGAACATACAAACCGTGCTGTTGTACTTCTAGGACGCTTGTCACTTGGTTGCAGCCAATAAATTCGATCTTTGACTTCACCTAGAAGACTCTGAGTTTCTGTGGTCTGAATCAGGAAAGTACCCGAGGTCTTTGGGTGTACCCTGGCACCGCTGGGTTACCGGATCAGTACCGGTTCTGAAAAACCCAGTACCTCAGTTGGCGCCCAACATGGGGCGATACCAGCGGTACCGGTCCAAGCCTGAGGTCCGTGGGGAGCTTCGTGTGAAAATTCTGGAGGAAGGCCGCCACTTCATCGACCCCTGCATGTCGACGTGGTCCGAAAGTCTTTGCTGCGAGGTTCCCCGCTTCCCGACGGCTACGAAGGACTGCTGCCCTGGCTATCGCCCTGATTTGGACCCTTGATGTTTGGTAGAGCGAAACGATAAGACGAGTCTTCTGGAGACGTCATCGATATTTTCAGTTAAGTATAAGTGGAGCGTCTCCCAGTCCTTAGTTGGACACTTGGTTTGGTCCTTAGTTGGACATTTGGTTTGGTATCCCTTCGGGATCACTTTGATTTGGAACTTGCAAGTACCAAAGCCGAAGGACTCGTGTATTCACGAGACTATCGTAAACGATAATCCTTTGAAGTTTGAAGCTAGACTAGTGAGCAAAGATGTCTGGTCTTAGCAGACTTGGAAATTTGTTTTGTCTTGGTTGTAAAAGGGATTCCCGGTTGGAGGACTCATGTCCGGTTCCTCCGATTGGAACTCCAACCTATGAACTATATGTGAAGCACGGAGTAGGCCCCATCACGTTTAATAAAGTATGGGTCCGCTATTCTTGGAAATAATTGAGAAAAGTTTTCTTTTTTTTCTTGTAAATATGACTTACAACTAGGATCTGCAAACGGTTCTGTAAGTAAATTGCGACGGCGCTATTTATGAAAAATGGCTAAAGCGCGCTGTATTGTGTGTACTGAGTGTTTTCTGTTTATATCTGAAATGAGCTCAATGTGTGTTTGTGGGTCTTCTTGATGTTTACAGTTTGTTAAGTAAAATGTTGGTTAATTAATATTAAGTAGAAACTTAGAAAAAATCCAGAAATGAACCATGTGATGTGCTAACATAGCTATATGTTGCTCTTTAATTTATAGAATGAGCAATTGTGCACATATACAAAACTGCCGTTAAATGCTTAATAAATTAGAAAACACATTCAATAGATATAAATAGGGCCCCCAAAAAAACCGAAATTATCTATTTTTGCAAAAAAAAAAAATACATTTACAGCATTTTTCTTAGATGCATTGTATTAGATGTTCACAGGCAAACTTTTCAGCTGCAGTATATTTGATAGGAATGTTCAATTCAGCCAGCACTTTCCCAGTTAAACACAGGTGGAATTTTGCATAACCTTCCTTTTAAATGAAAGTGGCGCAAAAATGTGACGCATTTCAAGTTAGGCTTATGCGCTTAGGCTTGTGAGTTAATGTATCCCAAATAATGGGCAAGGGATGCAGCTTGCTTTTATATGTGGAATTATCACAAAAAAAAGAATAATTGGGTTTTTATTTTATTTTTAAAAGAAAATTATTAATTATGGAAAAATTATTTAAAAAATAAGTGCCTTTCAAAATCGTTTTTTAATATTTATAAAGCTTAATACCTATACTATGACCTCCTAACATTAAAATTTAATTTAAGTTATGTTGCACCGCTAAAATGACATTTGTATGTGCAATTTTCCCTTGGCGCAGGAGCAAACAAGCTAATTTCTATAAAGTATAAGTTAATATTTTCAATGGCTGACTCATGGATTGTGTAATAGACATTCTGGTAATGCATATTATGCAAGAAAATTGTAGGATATTGATTTTTTAATGCCTAAAATATCAAAGTCGATTTTGGGCAAAAGCACTGTTTAAACTGCATTTTCTTTCATTCAGAGTACTTTTTAAAGTGTCTCAGGCTTCAGTAAATGCATACATTTAGGTTTGATATATATTTGCAGGTTGTGCCTTCTTATGATTCAATGAGTCAATGTGCCAGTACAAAGGCTTGTTTTAATATCAAGGTTGAAGGTTCTAACTTCAGCTGGGCCTACTGAGACGTTCATTCATTCGAGGTTGATGAAATATGTACCATTGCATGGGATTGCAACAAGCATTTATTCTAACAACTGGAATGTGTGTTATTAAGGTTTGTGAATTATTCACAGTAAATGTAGTTTAATAATCTGGAAATAGAGATAAAAAAAATTTAGCGCCTAAAAAGGAATTTCTTTTTTTTTTTTTTTTAAATAGAGTGAATTATTCCAGGTTAGAAGGAAAATAGGAAGGCCTACTGTCTTTGACAGATTCAGAGTGGCAGAAGCTAGGAGAGCTACAGAGGCTGGCTCAAGTCATGCTCCTGAGATGCTATCTTTAGTTTTCCCGTAAACAATGGAGGAGGCTGTCATGTTGACACTTGTGACCTTTTAAATTAGGGCCTTGTCTCTGTGAAATGCAGAATGACCCTACGGGCCTCTAAAAGTGGGATTTCTGGTTTCTCCAGAAGAACATCAATACAATTAAAGAACTTAATTCCAAAGGGAAAATATAAAAAAAAGGGGTTTCTTCGAAAGTCCCAACATCATGTTAAATGCTCTGCAGAACTGATACATTTGTGTCTCCGCTCTAAAAAAATAAAATGATGCCTGCTAGTTGCTTTTATTTGACAGAAAACGAAGTGTTGCATTAAGTCTTAGACAGAAAATAAGATGCAGCCTTTTTTTAAAAATTTTGAAGGCTACATGCCTTAATGAGAACGATTTGCCAATTAAGACTTATTTTTCACAGTGGAAATTGAAGGTGCCAAATTAATATGGAGTGTCAGTGTAACAATTTTTACTTTTAGAAAGGTAAAACTAAGGTGGCTTGATGTTAGCAAAGTAACTGACAAGAGGGTAACAGTTAAGTAATGGAAATTTATTTTCATGTATTTGGTCCTATCATGAATTGTTCTTGCTGGTCCTGTATGTTAGAAGAGAAACAGTAAAGTTATATTTGACAGCAGATTTCCATTGCCTGGTGATCTACTGTCAAAAGGAGGGTAAGGATTTTAAACCTGACAAATTAAACAGGCCCAAATATTGGGTTTTGGGCTGCAGGTTTACAGTGCATAAAGTACATGACATGGTGTTGTGTGTCACCGCTTATTCACACATGCTATTGTTTTGTCTATGCTTTTTGTGCTTGATACACAGCAAGTATATCTGATAGCTTGACGTTTTGTGCGTTTTTATTATTTTTTTTTTGTTTTTTTTTTTGCATGTTTGTTGCTGCTTTTGATACTATTACAAGCTCCCCTGTGTTGTGAGGGGATGGTCATGACGATGCCCATCGCTACGCAACAGTTGGTTGAACTTGTTCTGGTTACTAAATTCCACAGATAATGATATTTCATGCTGTGAACATAAAAGACAACATTTCACCAGTGCATGTCTATTTGGCTATAATGATATTGAAGGAAAATAAAAAGAGATATACAGGATCAAAGTGTGTCACCTGCAGTTAGTCACGTTACTGCCCCTTCCCTTAAAGGAACAGGCAGCCCTACATTTATGTAGCCTTGATTGGACCTAAGGATGAAATTATAGATCTGTGACTCAAGGTGGCCTAATTTCTATATTACATTAGTTAATGATGTTCTGTTTCCTAAGTAGCATATGGCTTTCGTTCCTTAAAAGAAAACCAGGTTTTCATTTTTTCCTGAAGAAGGAACTGAAACATTAGCTAGGAGTAAGGTATATGGTGTAGTCGCCAACAGTAGAGTTAAAATTTGTGTAACTTTGGCCTTTGTGTATCACCCGTACTCTCGGTGTTGTGTCACATGCCTGACTATCACCCAAATAATTGTTTTTGTTCTTCCTATAGATTTTTTCTTTTGTTACTTCCCCTGACCAATGTCGCATCATGCTTAGTTATTGAGATTTTAGCTATGTCCTAGTCCCATTTCTCTTTTTCGAATTCCTTTCACCAGTCAGCCCTTTTATTATTATTGATGTATTGTTCAGGTTCACATTTCCAGACTGCAGTGATGTACCAGGGACCCCCATGTTATGTATAATTCCCTTTGGTATGACCAGACTGGTTTTCAAGAATTTGCCTTAGGCCTGCTTCAATGTTTTCCAGCCTGACTGTCAGGGTAGCGATAGACTGGTTAACTGACTCAATATTATAGTAAGACAAGTTTTCCATCTCAATAGGAGATATCTTATGTTTACCTTTTTGAACATGACGAATTTTCAATGTCTATTTTAATTTGGTTTTTGGTTCCCTTCTGTTCCTGCTACTTTAATTTGTGGTGGGATCAGATGTGTCCTAATCATGCAAATATCAGGACCCTCTAGTTCTTGTCTTTTTGTTTGCACATTTGACTATTAGCCTATGTATTACATAGTGCACCTGATGCACAGTTTTTAAAGGAAGGTTTCTACATGTCCCTGATAATCGGTATCATGTGATTTCTCTATTGAGATGTTCTAAGGTAAGGAGGAACACCTAGACTTAATCATTGAGGAAAATATGTGTTTACCCCATTAGACAATGCCACTGTGTGAGGAAATCCATTCAGATAGAATTCTCATGTAGCCATAGATGGCAGAGAATAATGGAGAGATGCCAATTAAAGATGCTAGAGACCCTGTTTTGCCCTTCTGCCTTTGTCTTTGTATTTTATGCCCATGGTGTATGGCTACTCCTTTGAAGATTGCAGACCACCTGCTTGCAGTCCCCTTGCTAAAAACCATGAACTGTTTTTTTTACTAAATTGAAGGAAACTAACAACTGCGGCAAATTTCCTACGTCACTAGACTCTGTGGGTATCAAGTCATAATAACCTGCAGGACATTGATTTAAGCCTAATTCCCATCAGTGACAGCTACAGATGAAAGACGGACGTCTTGGCCCTACAGTCTCAGCACCCAGAAAGTAGCAAAGCTGGACAGCGATCGCCAGCGCATGGTATCGTACTTGCTCCATCAGACGGCGTTGGACATCACAAAACCAAAGTTTCAGTGTAAAGGAGCTAAAGAGAAGGATTCCTGTTGTTGATGGCAGAGCTGTTTTGAGGTTTCATTTCTCTACCTGTCATGTGCTGGTAACCTCTGACAGTGTGCAATCCCTTGAGCCCCTTGGCCTGAGTTTTGGCCACACACCCCCTTTTTCTTTGCTCCAACGGAAGAAGGGCAGTGCACCAGAGATTTCAAGTTTGGAAAAAGGCAGTATATTGTGGTGCCCATGAAAGAGCAGCTTAAGCGTCCTCTGACACTAAATAATGAGTGTTGGAGTCTGAAAGTGCTGCTGAGCTTGAGCTATTTCCCAATGAATGGTGCTTGGGTCTGCACGAGATGATTTGTGCCCTTGATCAATGAAGAGCACATTGTTTGTAGTGTCTGCCACAGAGGAGAGACACTGGTGCATTGCTTTAAGACATTGAGACTTTCGAGTGAGCTGTGGGTGTTTGCCAGGAGGGCACTCCAACTAAGCAGTACTTTTCTCACGTAGAGGCCTGAATTGAGAGGCCCATGCGAAAGAAAACAACAAAAGAAAATTTGATGGACAATAGAAGCCTGCCAGAGAGGCTTTTTGAACGGACTCTGGGCATAGTTGGTTTCACAAGAGGTTTCCGTGGACTCTGGGCATAGTTGGTTTCACAAGAGGTTTCCGTGTGATTGTATAGACTAGGTGTTAGGAGACTGATTGTTTTGCTGGCATTGTTTTAAAGTACTATTCTGTTTAGTAAAAGCAGAATAAAGTCCATTTTCTGTGGAAAGAGTACCCCCGTTCACCTTAGAGCATTGATGAGAGTCACTACTGTTCCACCTGAACATACAAAAATTACTGAAATGCAGAGGAGCCCTAAAAATGTTACTAGATAATTTTAGGATTTGCTTTTTGGTTAGGATTGTGAAAAATTATTATTTCATTTGTACTAGTGGTCACTACTTTCTCCCGTTGTCTATATGTTCTTAATAACGTGTTTTCTAGTGTCTTTTAAACATGACGTTGTCATTTATGGGTGGGATTGTTTTTCTCTACTCAATTGACTTCTGCACCCACTTCCCAACCTATGTCTTTTCCTACTATTGTTTCTTTGCACTCTTTTCACCCTTTTCCTGAACATGAGCAGGTTAGAAGATCAGAATTCGTAAGCAATTCTTTTGTACAGCTTCTGCATCAACACTAGTTAGTAGTGAACATCACTAATTGTTGGGTGTGTGATCTTATGCCACCTACTGCAGATAGAGGTATTCCTTATTTTGTCCTGCCATATGTGGCCTTTTGTTCTACTTCATGTTCAAGGAGACCTGTCCAGAGAGAGTTACCAAGTACTAGAATTTTGCTCCAGCAACATCTCCATGGCCTTATAAACATAGACCTGGACTCAGATTAACATGAGAATAGGTTTATTGCCTATGTAAGGGCAAAAGGAGGGTTTGTGGTTCTAAAAATTCTGGACCCATGTAATTTACTTTGCCACAGCAGTACGATTTTAGTATCAAAAGACCGATAATGACTAGTACACTAAGCATGAGCATTTTCGCTCAATTCCAGCAGCGTTTTCACCTCGAAATCACCATTTTCGTCCTGCACTCGTGGCTCCCATTTTATACACTGCAGCCATTTTTAAAAGTTGCCCTCACATAGGCTTATAATACAGTCAGATTTGATTCCAAGGACACGTACACCTTGATTGACTTTTCTCTGACCTGGGCAAGCTGGAACCATTGCCTCAGGCCAAACCTGTTTGGTCAGTCCCTCTCCCAGTGGCCGAATCAGATAGCATCAAGGCACACCAGGCCATAAAACCCTTATTATCGCTCACACACCCTGCCTAACTTGCTCACACCTGCACCTTTCTTCTTCTTACTTTACGAGGGGGAGGTGCCCGTTTCTATTAGGGGTCCACACTTATCTGATGTAAAATACTAGGCCTTGCCGGGTAATTTATTATGGGTTGGATGACATGAAATATGAGGTTTCATCATGACACTGTTTTTTCCTTTGTAGGGAAAACATGTGAATGACCAACCAAAATGTCAAGAATGTTTGCCTGAAGCTTAAAAAACTGTATATAAGGAAACCTGACTTTGCATTGAAACACAGTCTCCTGAGAACATACAAACCGTGCTGTTGTACTTCTAGGACGCTTGTCACTTAGTTGCAGCCAATAAATTCGATCTTTGACTTCACCTAGAAGACTCTGAGTTTCTGTGGTCTGAATCAGGAAAGTACCCGAGGTCTTTGGGTGTACCCTGGCACCGCTGGGTTACCGGATCAGTACCGGTTCTGAAAAACCCAGTACCTCAGCTATACAAACCATAGTTCTTTTCAGCATATTCTGCGCTTTAGTGCATCTTACAGAACACATTAACCATATCATCTTATTTAGGGGTAGGTGTAACTTGTGGAATTCTGTGTAGGATAATCATACAGAATTACCTAATATAATGTGCGATTATGCAGAATTACGCAAAAAGAGCAGTTCTGACTTTGGTGCTATATTCTTAGCATTAAAATAGTAAGAAATAGAGCGAAATGCAACAGAACACATAGAGCAGTGGGAGCAGTTGCTTGAATATGCTAAATGTGCACTTGAGGTGAGATTGTCCACCAATGTACTCCCAGAATTTAGCACTAGTTTCTTAGTGGAAAATTCAGCCTTGCCTCTAAATGGAAGTGAGGACGCATTTCCTGTTACAAGAATAGCGCTAAATGCAACAGTAGATAAACAGCAGCAGCACCAGCTGCTCACACTCTCTAAATGTGCTCTTGCAGTAGAATGTTGATCCCACAATTACTCTTAATACTGCAAGCAGTAGTAATCACATTATTATTGGGAAGTCTGCAGCAAAAAGTAATGCAGAATTACCTAAATTACTGCAATTACTCCAGCGTAATCAAAATTACTCCCAGGTCTAAGTTTTTCATGAAAAAGTAATGAAAACTGTGAAATTTGTTTAATATTTTCTTGCCATCCTTAAAAGGACAAACATAGTTCCAAGAACACTAACCAGGTAAAGGTTTCCCTAATGTCTGAAGTTTGGAAATACCAAATATATGTGGGTTGTCTACAAGATGTAGTCTACACAATCAGCTGTAGCATATTAATGCAGATCACTGATTTATGGCATTATCACAATCTATGATGCACTGCTTATATGATCACAGACACCAAAGCAAGGACTATTTGGAAAGCATAAAAACTATGTAATGTTTATGCTGTACACTCTAACGTATCTGTTTCTGCACTCCAGACTATTCTAAGTTCCTTGAATATGACGTTTATCATATTTTCCTTAATTGATCCCTAAAATTAGGGAATTCCGTACCAGACTTCCTCTCTCAGAAACATATAACTGCAAAGCATCTCTACAGGAGCACTGAGGTCTCTGTAAAAATGGAGAATAGGGTAAACTTAACAACAGCACTTGAGAGAGACTCCTGAATTGAGAAACACATAAATTCTGCCCACTACCTGGATGTGTTCCCTATTTTTTTACAATTTATTTCGGTGTGTGCTTTGCTTTGCCAGATCCCACAGGTTCAGGAGGGGACAGATAAAACTGATCTATGGGAAAATGTTTCAGACACACACAGATTAGCGGGACGGCAATCGCCCCAATTAAAGTGGAATCGTTTTTTTCCACACATCCACTGATTTGATGATCCTGCTCATCCCATAAAGATTGAGAATCTGCAAAGGAGCCTGCTGAGCTTCAATAGTTAAACTGTAATTAGACAGCAATGAATTCACTTTTTGAAACCGCATTGCACACTTAGGGCATTAGCAGATCATAAAGACTAATGAAAGGTAAACGCTGAAATTGCCCAATGGTTTCCGGGGGAGATTCCTTGAAATGAATTATGCGTGGTGTTATGCGGTGAAGAACTTCTGCACAGAACTTTAACAGTTTGATTGTTGTGGGTTATGATAAGAAAGCTGATTTCAAGATTAATACCGAGTTTATATCACAGGAGGTAAAATTATGGAGAAAACCGCTGCTTATATTTGTCAGTGCATTAAAAAAACTTTTCAAAAGATGAACCCGCAGAGGAAACAGTTTGCTTTTACTTCTCTTTTTTCTCATACAAGGAAACATATTAGTCCCTCATTAAATGTTTTATTATTCCTTCCTAATTCGCTGACTTTGAGTATTTTTGCGCTACAAAAAATAAGCAAAATGTTGCAAATTATGCCAGGGCAAAACTTAGCACAAGTTTTTTTTTGTGAGGAGTGGTTCGAGCAGAAAATGTGTGGGTGGGAGACATGTTAGAGAAGTAAATGTAATGCAAGAGAAAGTCAGGGGCGGGTCGTTCACCCCACTGGCTTAGAGCCAGCAGCTAAAAATAAAATTACATTTTACTATTGTTTAATTTTTCAGCTGCTTGCTCAGCCAGTATGTGCAGGGAGGGCTAAGGGCTAGGCCATGGGAGGAGGGAGGAGGAGGAATAGAGGGAGTGCACTAAGTGCGCATGTTTGTTTGGCCGGTGGTCTAGGTCTGGGCAAACTGACATGCGCACTTAGGTTTCTCCGAACCGGCTGTGCTGCACATCTGGGTTGGAGATACTGCACAGGCTCCAGTGCACTGTCTGAGCGGCAGACCAAGCCTCTCAGACCAATCCTGGCACTGCTCTCATGCTAGGTATAAAATTAGAGCTGTGCCAGGATTGCATGGGGAGCTTGTGCTGGTTTGATTCCCTTACCCTGAATAGAGTGAGGTGCCATACTTGGACAGGGTGTAAACTGACTGCCAACTAGAGACCCCATTTCTAAAAATAACAGATAGTACAGATAGTCTAGAGAGATACAAAAAGAGAAAGAGAGGTCAATGAGAGGATATGATACATAGCCTTGCAACCTGAAGTACCCACTGTCAGCTCAGCAAGATTGTTATTGGCAGACTGAACTCTTTGACAGCTTACAGCAATTCGGATGCTAGTTACCGTAGTAATTGGTGTTTCTGAATGAATGTTTCAACACAAGGAACACTGGCTGTGCAATTCAGCACTTGGAGAATTCCCCGTAGTTTCTTCTTCAGGATATGAACTTAAGTTTGGATAGCTCTAAATCCTGTTGATTCCCTGCTTGTTGTTCTTTCCTGCTCTTTGTCCTGTGTTCTGAGCTTCCTGATAAATCCACGATCACATGCAACCAGAATATGTGTTGAATTCTAGGTTCGGTGCAATTTCCTCAATGGCACGGTTGTTTCTCTGTGCAACTTGAACAGGGAAAACGGGAACAAAAGGGGAAAGATCTGTTTTTACCATGCTTTAAAGTAATCTTGTTCATTGCCCATCATTCTAGCCAGTTGATCAACTTCATTTGGTTTCATCAGTTTCCAAACTCCTGTCATATAATTGGATAGGTCTGCAAATCCTGCAGGATGAGCTCTTTCGGTGTTTGGACACCTCGCTGCAGTTTATCTAGAGTGTGGCTCCACAGCAATACCAGGAAAGGTCTGGGTATTCGGTTGGAAATGCTCTTTCGCCACTTGGAAAACTTCCTAGGTTTAGAAAGGCTTACTCCCTATTGGAATCCTGCAGGACTTTTGCTTAGACAGGACCCTACTAGTTATTGGATAGCTCTGAGAAGTTTACAACCACGCCCCTAACGCAGCTAGACAGCTCATGGTATGTTAACCAGGAAGCAAGTCTCAACTGGTGAGTGTATTGCTAACAAAACCCAGCAATTCGTGCTCTTTACCTTCAAGAGCACGCTACACTATTGAGGCTGAACCCCAAAATTACTTATTCTTCAACTGGGAGCTCTCCTGTTTGGTCCGAGCATAATTCACACACTAGTGATTAGATGTATCTGGAGCGCAGGAAACTGTACATTTTTCAGAAGTTAAATAACTCAATGTAATACCGAGTGATTTCACAGCTCAAAGAATTCTGCACGCTACATTCCCTTAGTTGTGGTGGACAGGTCTATGTATATTAACTACTTATTCTCAAGGACGCTCTACGTTCCAGAAAGGCTCACCTCTTCAAGCAACACGTCATCAAAGGGCCAGCAGTGTGCCACACTGACTTCCTTCCTGCTGCCCCGTCCTCTTCTTTTCGTACTTTCTGTACCTGCTTCTACTAATTATATATTGTGACTGGGGCAAAAAGTCAGTGCACCCCAGGTAGAGCAGGATGGAAGGATGAAAGCCACGTAATGCAAACTGTACTAACATCGTCAAAGTGATAGATTTTGAGGCCTCATCGAAGGTTTAGAGACGCTACAACTTATCCGAGAACCTAAATTGGGCCTGGTGTAAATTGTTTATAAAGCACATCGATCACATTGATGAATAGCAGTTAAACTGGTATTATTGGGAAATGCATAGAGAGGGCAATAGCATTTTTTGCTAACCCTACACATAATTATTATACACACTTCTTTGATTAGAGACGTGATTGTTGTGCTAGAAAAATATATGCATAACTCCTGTCTACACTGCTACTATTACATGTGCAACCAAACTTGAAAAAAATGCACATCCTGGAGGATCGCACTGACAGATGTGTACCTAGCAAAACTTTTTTAAATTACCCATGTTAAGCGCCCTTTATTACTTGAGCAACCTCCGCGATTTTCCAAGTCTTTGAGAAATGCTACTCAGACTGAATTCTAACAAAACAGTTCTGTGATTCATGAACCATGAGCTCGTTCACCTGTCCACGGCTCACTGCAGAGGTGCAGGTGCACCTCACCTCTACGTGCACCTCTAGCTTCTTTTCTGAGAAAGTTGAGTATGTAAACAGTTCCTTCAAGGATCTCTGGCCTTCTTGTTCTCCAGAGAGAGTCAGGGGGCTTTCTGTCCCGTTTTATGAGACATTCACCACTTGGACAGCTCGAGGCCGAAGCTACCAAGGTTGTGATTCCTCACGGGTGTTCAGGGGGGCAACTAGACTTGAACTTCCAGGGAGGTGGGGACTACACTTCAAGCATGCGAGTGGGGTTAAACTGCTAACTTTGCTGTTGTTGTCCATTTGATGTCACTCACAACCCCAGTGTGAAAAACATCACTGTAATTTACTGTTATCCATCTATATTGTTTCACAACCAAGCTCCAGCCTGACTGTTCTTGAGAGTTTAGGGACATATAGCCTCATGCATATTTAAAGTATCTTGGGCACACCTGTTTCTACACTCTTCTACTTCATATGCTAGATTATTGGAATCAGGATCCTCAGAACTAGGACCTGTTGATTCCTGTCTCAAGTTCCCTACATCCTCACTGGTGGTTGATCCCAGCTTACTAAATGCAAGGTTTTCCACTTCATTCAGGTTTCCTGATGGTGCTAACAATATAAGTCAGCTCCTTTGGACATCGTGCTTTGGAGGGACTGTTGGCTCAAGGATTCTGGTCACTGACAGGCCACTGGCACTCTTCAAGGTAAAGGCAGCTTTCAGTCTCTGTCACTTCCAGCATCAAATGAAGGGACAACATGTTCTGGTACAACAGACAATTCATCGACTGTGCTTATGTGAACCGATAAGGAGGACCTCAATCAAGTTTTCTTTGCCTGGTAGCCCTAAAGTTAGAAGCATGGGTGGAACTGCACCTTCTCTCCTTAAGGGTTTTTCACATCAGAGATCAGATAGATGTAGAGTTTAAGCAGGACACCTCCATCCTCCCAAGACCCGTCCATATGATTATCCATCTTCAGAACAATATGACGATGGTTCAGGGGACCTTTTGTAAACCTGTTTGCTTCCCCTAAATACCTAGTTACCAATGTTATGCTCACATAATCCCACCCTAGTGGCTTGGAATGTGGATGCAACTAGCCTTCCTTTGACCTTGTCATCTACTGTATGCATTTTCTCTTTCAACTGCTGATTCTTCTATGGATCAAGACGAAACAGCAGATGTTGTCTAGTAGTTCCATTCTGGCTTTGCAGGTCCCAGTTCCCCTTTTTGTTCTTTCAGTTTAGAAACTCCTTGATTCCCTGTCTCCTCAGTCCCCAGGTGTGTTTTCCAATAGGGTGTCTGCCTCTTTCTCTACCAGCATGGAGGTTGAAATAAGTGATTTGTAGAACAGCAGACTCACAAGCCATCTTGACAGGGTCTCTGCAATCAAAAATGTAGATGCCCCTTGACCTTAAAATATTATTTTATCCACTGGAAATCTTTTCAACAGTGGTGTACTACTCAGTTTCTCCTATATTCATTGTAAAGTCCTTTCTATAATAATATTTTGGGTGGAGGGCTTTTAGGAGAAACTTGCTGTGCCCACCTTAAAAATGCTTGGGTCAGTTTGGGTGAAGAGGAGGTTCTAGTTTCGCACGTCCTGAAGGATTTTTTTGGCTTGTTATATCTAGGCTTTCATCTCCTTATTTGGTCTTTCCTGTGGTCTTAGAATCACTTTGCTTCTCCTCTCCTGAGCCTTCATTTTCTGCTGATCTTACATTTCTGACAATGGAGTTTGTTTTTCTGGATTTCAATCTCTTTAGCTTGTCTGATTGGTGAGCTGCTTTTTTCTATTGTGCAGACCACACTTCTTGAAAATCCTTTTGGATGGTACTGTGTTTTGTCCAGATCTTGACGTTCTCCCCAAGGTAACAACATTAACTCATCTGGATAAGAAGAATGTTTTGTCCATTTTTCTCTCTCTCTCTTTTGGTTGACGGTTGTTCTTTTGGACTGGGCGTACTTAGTTCTGTCCAGCCTTAAATTTTGTATATCACCAATAAACTGTTTACTGGGTGTTGCATTAGTAAGTGACATACTGTGTGCATATTTTCTTAAGTTGTAGATTAAAGGCTTGGTTTGGCTGCGGTTTACCTCCTATAACGACAAGGATGAGGGGTGAAGAGGTATTGTATTGATTACTGATCCTACTCTTCCTCAACACAGACATTACAAAAAGCTCACCATGCTTTGACTTCAGCTCTCGAGTTGGCTATGATAAGTCAGTGTGTATGATGGGAAGCCATACCCTTTATAACACACAGTGGAGCGGTGTGGACTGTCTTTTCAGAGTGCTCCTGAGTTTTTCCTGTCTGAAGATAGGCATAGGTCACAGTTGATGACTTTGACAAGGACTTTTAAGATTAGGAGTAATGAAGAGTACTGTGAAGTAATCAGGACATTAGCGATTATGCCATAATATACTGATATGTGCAAATGTTAAATCATTTCCAAGTAGGCTACAAGCACTATGAAATCCTATGCACCTTTAATTGGTGAGATTCAACATTTCTTTTAGAGTTCTGGAACATGTATTTGTGATGTTATAGAGTCTGTCACATTGTGGCCTTCTTATTCCTGATTAACATTTAATTGTTCTCTAGCCAAAGACATGCATAATTCTTTGGCTGCCACAGCGTGGAAACCAATGGATGGCAGCTTCTTCTCAGAAACAAATTATCTACAGTCCCACAGTGTGAAAATAGAATACACTGCACACTGGCATCCTGGGCCAGCTGTGGAAACATAGCTGGATTTACCAGAATAAAAGTGGGACACCTTTCACGGTTGGATGGCATGACTGTTACCAACATATGTGTAGTGTATTTGCACCAAGTATATGGTCTCACAGTGGTTTCTAAACCTGATGTGTGTGTACATAGACATTTTTGAATTGCTGACTGCAAAATTGTATAGGTTTTTGAATACAAGGGTGGAGGAACTTCAGCTTGAGTTCTCTCCTGCTGACCTCCATTTGATGCCCCTGAACTACACCTATCCTGCCCTGTTCACCAACCCCCTCCCCCTTTTTGTTCATCGGCTAATATATTGGTTACAGCACAAGTTAAGAAGGGCCAAGGTGCTATGATTCAGTGGAGGAGTAGTGTGCAGAAAACCTATGTGCTGTACACAGCTCCGCAGCACCCATAAAACATATTGTTTGTACCCACAATTACATAGGCAGGCCAATTAATTGGGGTGGTGTGTAGAAGATGAGCTGGGAGTGCAGGGGCAGAGCATGTAACAAGCTGTATCCCCTTGGGAGGCTAAAGATGTCACACAAGAGAAACTCAGTATGGGGTAGAGGAGACAGAATAAATTCAAACTAGCATTGCAGGCAGCTATAGGACCAGAGAGTTCACCTAATCACCCCAAAACAGTTTCTGTAAAAGTAAAAACGATATGTATGGCCCACTGTAAAAGGAACAGCTGAATCCAAAATACACATTTCTTAAGCCAACAACTACTTGGGATGAAGGTAGCTTTCCGACTGAGAAGAAAGCATAATTTTTTAGAATAATCCATGGAACCTAGTGGCAGATTTACTTTTTCACACAATGCAGCAATCCGAGTAGCTATGCTGCGTTGCGTGAAAGGGACAGAGCAGGACAGTGCCATAGTTGAAAAGATATGATGCTGATGCTCTCTTTCTAAGTCCTGGTGCACAATCAGGCTGCCTAGTGCCATCCAAACACCAAAGTGCAAAGGCCTATGCACAAGTCTAGCGTAGGTTTCGTACTGAAAGTATACCCTTCCAGTTCAAACAACTATGACTCAGATTTACTAAACTTTCATGCAAAGCAGCAAGGGAACATTCTGAGTTGTGTGAAAGGGAGAGAGCAGAAATCTGCTATATTCACTAACATATGGAGCAATTTTGCTCTCTCTCTTTGAACTGGTGCACCAATGCAAGCACCTTTGCACCCCATCACAAGGGTGCCTGTGTTCTGGTCAGAATGGGTTTTGTACAGGAAGTGATTTCTTCCTTTACGAAATCTAATCTAATTGACCTATTTCTCTTTGTATGTGTACTGCAGAATGCAGCACACATGCAAAGAGCAACTAAGGAGGAGAAATAAAGATATTTCCCCTGTCTCTGACAGCCTAAGATGAGCACACCATTTTGTTGAAGAATTACAGACTTTAGTGAATCTGGGTTTGTGTGAAAATACATGGGTGATTGGACAGGAACACCCATGCTCCATCCATGTAACGCCTCCCTGATGCAAAGTATAAGCGCTGCCTCAAGTTACTTTTTTTTTTACAAAGCCAAGCATGATGCTTTGGTATCATCAACTCGGGTAGCCAGCTATCCATGAAGGAACAAGTCAATGCAATGTCATCCGCCTGCTTTTACACCCTTTGCATGCTCCGCAAGATAATGGTGACTCCCAGCAGACAACAGAAGAACATTCATGCAGGCCCTCATCACCAGCATATTGGACCACAGAAAGATGCTCTACGTAGGAATTACAGCACACCTCCTGAAAAGATTCCAGACAATACAGAACAGGGGCAAAACTCCTACTCGACTTCCCCAGAAGGGCACACATCACACTCTATATCCAAAAACCACACTGGCCCCTCAATTCAGAAGAGATGCCAGTTCAAGATGTTGATTCACACCTACAAAGCCCTGAACAATGTGGGACCAGCCTACATCATAAATTGCCTAACCTTCCACCATCCGACTAGACACCACCACTCAGCCTCCCTCTCCCTCGCAGACCCCCTCATAGATGCATTGAGCCAACAACGGAGGATCCTCCTTCCTGCACCTGGCAGCGCAAGGCTTGGAACAACCTCCCCCTGCACTTCAGAACTGCACCATCACTCCAGCTATTCAGAAGAGAACTAAAGGCTTGGATGTTCATGTGGTCATTTCTCCTTGCAGCAGCATACAGCTTCAGTGCTATGAGACCCTCATAGGTGATTTGCCACACTCTATAAATGTTTGGTTGATTGATTGATTGATGACCATTTCATGCACACTAAAGCAAAGCAACACAAAGCACTACTTGGTGTCACTTTAAGGGATATTTTCAGTAAGAACAAGTTGTGCACTGAAACGTAATGGGGAGATTCACCAGTATTTCATGCAATGCAAATCAGCAATCAAATTAAGATAAGGCCCTGCTGTTCTCTTCCAAAGCGCGGGCACATGCTCAGGCTTCCTACTGCATAGCACTTTGAATAAAAACCACGAGTGGCAGGAACGGAACATCCGTGTACCACAGATGGACTGCCCCCTTGACGCAAATTAGTGCATTGCACTATTTGCATTAATTTTTAAACCGCTTTCCAGGTAAAAAAAAAGTTTGGCGTTGGAAGGTATGTGGTTTATCAACACTTTGCAACACTTTTATGACTTTGCATGGTGCAAAGTGTTGATAAATGTGACAAGTGTAAGAATACAAATTTTCTAACTTTCATTTTCAGTTTAAATAGTGCCTCGTATTGTTAATGGCTTCAAAGCACTAAATGTAAAACCACTATTAACATTTTATTTCTAATTTTATACACATATTTTTTTTTACTTTGGCAGGGGACCCCTACTGTGTATGTGTAGATTAGGTGGAAAATGCTAACAGGGGCTTCAACGCCTGTTGTTCTTTCTCCAAACACTTTGAGTGCCTTAATGGTTACCTTACAAGGGATCTGAATAGGCAGTGGCAGCAGGGAATGCAGTGGGCCTGTCAGTAAAAGGGAAACAAAATAAAGCCTGATAAGCCAGTAAATTGCTTTTGAAAGGTCCGCAAAGCACTTCGAATGAGGCTACCCTTGAGGTGTTGCAGCCCGGAGTAGCCCGCGGCAGCAGGAGAATTCTGTCATTCCTTACTGCAGCAGCCCCGGTTCTTAAGATGACTCGGGTGGCTAAAGCCCTTTTAGTCCAATGGGCATTGCGCGTCTGCCGGTGTTTATTCCCCTCACTGAATACAGTAATTTGATCTCCCTCGGTACCTTCATAGCTTCATGCATTGGTACTGAGGCCTTCACGCTCTAGTCCACCGATCCCTGGTTTTCATGGTTCCATGGTTTGATCAGCTTTCGCACATTTTTCACTGGTGTTTTGACTGCTCTTTGAATATTGCATTCTTATCTCGCTCAGTCCCTGGCTAGCTTAATTCATTGGTACTGAGGCCTTAACTGTCCATCACCCCTTCCTTATTGCCTGCAACAGAGATCACTCCATGTTGGTGTCCTAAAGCTTTAGATCTTTTCTAGGGCTTCCAAAAGTGCCTAAAGGCTCTCCTCTTAAGCTCTCGTCCAGCATCCCCAAATGGAAAATGCCTGCCCAGATCTACTGCAGCTTTGTTGGGAAGTTTTCTCAATTTCAGAGGAAAAATGCAGACATTTTTCTACCTGCTCTGAAAGGCCAGAAAATCTCAGCAGAAGTGGTGGTGGTATGGGGGCAGAGGGTTCCAGGGCACACTTCTATCTGCCCGATTGGAGCAATATCTGCTGGACTGCCGATGGGGGTGGGTGGGCAGAGTCTGGGCAGTGCTGCTGCACTCATTCTCGGGCCAGAAGCATTAGTGACAGGCTCGGTGTGTCTGGACCCAGAGTTATCGGGTCCAGCATTTTCAAGCCAGAACAGATAATAATGGGCAGACACACTGGGAATGATAACTTAGATTATTTCACTCAGTTATTGCACTGGTGGAATACTGCTATTTATAATAAGTGTCTGAGTTATTCACAACATGGACAACTAAGAATACCAATTCTGTAACCACACACTTGTGCGTCCAGGTATCGCAGACTACCATAGCTCTTGTGATATGTTCAGGAATGTGAAAGCTGTGTACTACAGAAGCTGTAGTTGTCTCTATTCCACTCCTCCAGTCGGAGCATTCAATGGTTCATCATGGGACTCTGAGTCCAGCAGTTTGAGTAACGGCAACACTAACCCAGCACAATGTATTGGTGCTATTGCATTTAGACCCATATTTATACTTTTTTACGCAAAAGCGGCGCAAACTACAAAATACAATTATATTTTGTACGTTTGCACCGCTTTTGCGTAAAAATATGACCCAAATGTGGCGCTAAAACAGTATAGATATGGGCCTCAGTTCCAAGCAGTACATTTGAAGCTTGCGAAATACTGCAGTCTGGATATTTCAATACTTGTGGGGAGATGCATATAAGACATTTTTCCAACCACAAAGTCATGCAAAGTGATGCAGATATGTGCAAAGACTTGATATGGTATTTACTTTACAACACAAAAGTTGTTTTCTGTATAGCACAATTATCGCTTTGCTTTACGTTACGTTAAAGTGGGGGTTACATGGGGAGCACCTGTGCAACCTTGGTTTTGACATCAAGACAGATCTACAAAGGTTTTCAGACCTGGCTTTGACTCTCCCCGAGGCACGCACAAAAATGTTTTAATTTGTCTTAACATTTCAAAGATTGCATGTGTGCTGCACTGTACAGCACACTTGCTGAACTTATCTGAGCCCACTTTCAGTTTCTTGTAGGCACAGCTGCTGACATATTTTGGGAAGTGCCTGGCTCCCGTTTGGCTTGGGCACCATATTTGAAGGGTTCTATCCTTGTTTTTTTTTTTTTTAAATGTTTTCTTTTCTCACTGCTGTTTTAATTTGGTTTTAATTTACCAGTAGTCTCCTGGGCCCGGGACCCCTGTAATAGGATTCCGGGTGCTAGAACCCAGTTTGCATTTTGATTTCTTTTCCCACTCTTTTCTGGATTGTGCTGCAAAGCATGGTAGACACCCTTTGTCACGCCCCCTTCAATGGTGGGCTATTTACAGGATACAAGAGCACACCTGCATACAGTGGGCGTGCTGCTGGGGTGCTGCTGGCGTGCCTCTGGTGAGCCCGTCCACACCTGGCTTGTGCTTCACACCAGTCCCCCTGCCTGTTTGGATTCCCAGAATATAGTAATGAAAGATTTCACAAGAGATGAGGTTTGGGTCCTCAACAAGAAAGCTAAAACTAATGGGTGTACTAAGTCAGACCCTCTGGTATTTTGGACAAGGTTGTCTGTAAATACTGCGGTGCATTAGTTTTGCACAAAGAGTCTCGGGCTTATGATACACCTAATAGCTTATTTAAGGGGCAATCAGAAGCCACAGCAAAAGTTCAAAGTGCGTGATGGGCTCTAATTAATGCTAGGTCTTTAGTGAAGCATTGCACAGCATTTGCCATGTTTATAGAGACTTTTGAACCTAGGTTGGTGTTTATAACAGGAACATGAGCAGATCCAACATTTGCTAAATGCTACTGCTGTAGGGTATACCATCTAGATAGACCTATAAAGTGGGGAGGTGGGCTACTTATTAAGCTGGGCATATTCTGGATGGAAACTTAACCAATGACGATTCCCTAACTAACAGAAGGGTTTTTTGTAGTTAACTTGGTCTGATCATAAGGCCATTTTATTTGGGGCCACAGGCTAAACAAGTAGAGGCTCTAATCCCACTTTATCCACTCATGGATGGCATAAAATAGACCCCAAATCATTTAGATTATCTCTTGAGGAACCCCACCCGGTGTGCTCAGATGACATTGATAAATCCACCAGGAACTATTCCAACTGTCTGAATACTGCTGGCAACACCCTGGTGCCAGTGACGGTAGTTAATTGCCAGAGAGGGAACTCCCCTTCCCTCCTGGTACTGGACGACCTAAGGAAGCTTAAACAAAGCTGCAGAAGGCAGGAACGAATTAGGAGGAAAGATTATAATGACTTAGAGAAAATAAAATACAAGGAATGTCTGGCAGAGTACAAAACTGTGATTTTAAAAGTAAAAGCTTCCTTTTTTACACAGCAAATCAAATCGGCAAAAAAAACTCCAATGAAGAATTATTTCAGACAGTAGCCAAATTGACAACACTTCTGACTAATGTAGTGGCAGGTAAAACCCAAGACTTCTGTAACACCTTAGCAGACTTTTTTCAATGAAAAGTGCAAGATGTTTATAATAGGTTCTCCACCAGAGCCCTCCCCCTAGCTCATGGAGAGGCGGACTCCCTCATGTGTTCCAAGATTGATGCTTGGGAGAGTTTATTCCTCCCACAAAGGAGGAGGTAGTAGAACTTATTAATACTACTAACTCTGGATCTCCATGTGATCCCTGCCCCCTAAGGTGCTAACTTATTCCAAATATGATTGCATCCAAGCTTACTGAAATATTTGCACACATGTTCAAAGTAGGCTACTTCCCTACCAAGTGGAAGTAAGCCTCGCTGCTACCGCTAATAAAAAATACCCAATCTCAATGCCTTGGATCACAAAAGTTATTGTCCCATTTGGAGACTACCCATGCCTGCTAAAATTAATAAACAAACAATTAGTTAAACACATCGAAAATAATTCTCTTCTGGAGCCAACGCAGTTTGTATTTCGATCTGGACATAGTACAGAGACAGCACTTCTCAAAGCCACCGAGGAAATACGATTTTCACTTGAGCAAGGAGGAAGAGTGTCACTGATCCTACTTGACCTACAGGCAGCATATGATACGGCTAATCACAGGCACCTGTCGAACTGTCTCTTTCAGATTGGGATCAATGGAAAACCACTGGAATTGTTAAGCTCCTTCCTTCTTGGCCGTGAACAGTCAGTAGCTTTATGTGAATTTGTATCTCACTCCTTTTGCTTATCATGCTGGGACCTTATCATGCAGGGTCGCTTAGTCTGACCATGTTTAATGTTTATGTCACTTCACTTGGTGATCTTATAAGGTCCTTTGGCTTTTCTCTTGCATCATAAGCAGACAACACTCAAATTGTCATCTCCCTGGCCAGCAGCGATAACAACACAGGTTCCACGACTGCATGTTGGCTGTCAGTGCATGGATGAACAATAATGTCAGAAATTAAATTCAGAGAAGACAGTGGTCCTAGTATTTGGTAATCAAACCTCCTTTTGAATCCCATTACGGTCGCCACAAGAATAAGGTACAGTCCCTACCTTCATTAGGAAAGCGCAAAATCTGGGAGGTTTAATTGATGACAAACTGACACATTCTGACCATGTTAATTCAGTCGTTTCTCTGCTTTCTACTCCTTAAAAATCATAAAAAAGATTATTCCCTACATCCCTTCTGACCTACAGAAGACATTTGTTGCTTCTTTGGTTCTTGGAAAATTAGACTACTGCAACAGCTTATACTTAAATATGCAACAGCAGTTATTGAACATATTACAAACTATACAGAATGCAGCGGCATGCTTGCTGCTGAAAATTCCCAAATTTCAGTCAGCCTAAAAGACCATAAGGAAACTTCATTGTCTCCCAATCAGACTGAGAATCACTTTCAAAGCCTTATGCATCACCTATAAAGCGGTGCACAGTTTGGGACCTGATTTTCTGAAGAAACGTTTCAGCTGGTATATTCCAGCAAAGACCTGATGGTCAGTGATGTCCAAAAATGTTATTATTCCCAGATTCAACAGAGCTTCTTGAGGTGGAAGGAGTTTTGTGATCAAGCCGCCAAAGCAAGGAATGTTCTACCTCTTGATATAAAAGCCAAGCCTAGTCTTTTAGCCTTCTGGAAAGCCTTGAAAACTTGGCTCTTTAACATATAGTAAAGCCTTTTACCAAGGTACAGCAGAGCTAGTCCCAAGACTTTTATAGGTATGCAAGCGCTTAATAGGCATCCTTAACATTAACATTAACAAAGCTACCACCTTGGTTTTGACACAAAGACAGATCTACAAAGGTTTTCAGACCTGGCTTTGCATAAAAAAAACAATGTCTCCCTGGGGCAGGAACAAAGTCAGAGACATTTTTTATTTTCTCTTAACATTTCAAAGATTGCATGTGTGCTGCACTGTACAGGACACATCCAATGGGAAATGTAAAAAATTGTCTATGCATAAGATTTTGTACCAGAAGGATAACCTTGAATAAAAAAACCTATGCGGGGTGTGCATGTGTGGTTGAGAAGGTGCAAGGCAGTCTTAAAGAGCACCAGCGCAGGGGAAGAGAGCAGCGCCAGGCCATATTCAGTAAATGTGTCTCTGCGCTGTTCTCTCCCACCCCCAACACAATGCAGTGCAGAAACTCTGGTCAGCCTTAATTGTGCAGAAAAGTGTTGTAGTTTCAGGGTATTCAGAACTTGCATAACTCCAAATAGGAGCGGTCAGGCTGCATTTCCCTATAGAAGTCTGAAATCTGCAAGATGAATAACTCGAACAGCTCTACGTTGAGCTGTTATGTAGTTGCCCAGCAGTGCTTGAAGGGGTGTCTGACCATTGCAGTTTGAGAACATTCACACCTTTTACCGTTTTCCATTTTACCCATCTAGGGTCAGATTTACAAGGCCCTAGCGCCTCCTTGCACCACACTAGCGTCATTTTTTTTACACAAATGTGGCTCAAGATGGCTATTTTCACCACACCATATTTTCCAAGTGGCACAATGCATGCATTGTGCCACTTTGCAACCCCTTGCGCCACATTATGCCTGCATCAGAATTACGTAGGGAAGTGAGGCATTCCGGCTTTAGGAGACCCACAAAAATGGAGCAGTGAAATCTACAAGATTTCACTGAGCCAGATTTAATGTCATTTTGAACACCTGCTAAAAGCAGGCGTTAAAGCGTTAAAGTGACACACCATTTAATCAATGGGCCTCCTTGCACTTTGCTGCACTAGCTTAAAAATTATTGACCCTAGTGCAGCAACAGTTTTGATGCTATTGGCCTAACATACGCCATGATGCGCCGTATTGTAAATACAATGCACCCAAGCTGTCCTTAGTTGGGGCAGGGGTGAAGCAAGAAAACTGGCGCATCAGCACTGATGCGCTAGTTTCTTGTAAGTATACCCCCTGATTTCCTAAATGTACGTCCATGCAGTTGGAAAAAAAATCTTACTTTGCACAGCTCCACCTAAGAGCAGAAGCTGCCATTCGCAATCTTTCTGCTTGTCTTTGAAATTTGCAGTTTGAGCACTCCCCGCAAACTAAACCCCCAAACAAGGATGGTGATCTTTTAACCTCATCCCAGGCAGTACTTCTGCATATGTCCGCATCCTGTAATCTGAGCACCTCAGGACTAGAACAGCTCTCAATTAGATACATTTGATTGCATACAATGTTTAGCTTCACTTTATCTTTGTGGCCAAACATACTAAATTGAATCCAAAGAGGCATCCACATTTACCATTATGTATGCAGGTTTGAGAATGCCGATTTGTAATCCTTGCTAAAAAAGGTAAGCTTCCATCAGCAGGAAACTTTAGGTTAGTGCCTTAATCGGCCTTTCCTAATCACAGCCATAATATGATTATTTTTGCATTTTTCAGAGGATCAAAATAAAAAACGACAAAACTATTTTTCCAATGCATGAGTGCCTATGTCAAGCAGTGCAGAGTTAGGAATAACCCATTTTTGAAGATTTGATGCCAGTTGGTTTCAGTGCATGGCACAGTATTGCATGGGGGCTAGTCGAGAGGAATAATTAGTCCAACAGAAAAAAAGTGAGTGCAACATTCGTTAACAAGGGAGCTCCACCACTTAGTCACATTATCCCCAGGAACGTGTTCATTTTATGATGAATGTCGTTTTTGTATGGTTGTGATGGACAGCCTGTTACATGCTCCAAGTAATCAGCAAAAACTCTATAGATACACATATTAAAAAGAGATTTATAGAAAAAAAAAAATTGTGCGAAGAACAACAAATGTGTAGAATTGTTTTTTTATGTAAAACAGATACCTGATAAGGGTAGAGATGAAATATACTGCAAGGTGATGGATGTTTGAGTTTTCAATTGCTCTTTCTTTCCATTTGGATTTCCTTTAAATCATTTAAACTGATCCTTAGAGAGTTATTTTGGTTATATGGGCGTCTTGTTGCGTACATTTGCATGCATTTGCAATTATCATTAATGAATAGTGAGTAGTGAGGCATTTGCACAAATACCTGTTTGCATTAGCACAATTTGGATACTTCTGATTTAGTATGTGAAAGCCAAATTAAAATTTATGTTTAATTTATACGTCACCTTGGAGAAATGTTACTTGAAAATATATTTTGGATCGTGTCATATTTTTAATTCACTCTTACTAGTCGGAACCCTTGCTCAAGTCTTTTCGAGCAGAGCAAATTTAGGCCCATATTTAAACATTTTTAGCGCCGCATTTGCGTCATTTTTTTACGCAAAAGCAGCGCAAACTTACAAAATACAATTGCTTATCATCAGACCCTCCATGGATAAGAATCTTTGAAAGTTCTGATGATAACCCATAAAAAAAGGTTTTGAAGTCTGCATTAATGAGCTTACCATAAATCACAAAAAGAGTCTAGCTTCATTGTTTGCTCTAGACTATGAAACACTACTTAAAAAACACAGTGTGTCATTTCACCACACTAGCGTCATTTATTTACACTAATGTGGCTCAAGAAGGCAATTTTAGCTGCACCATATTTACAAAGTGGCGTACTGCATGTATTGCTCCATTTTGCGACCCCTTGTGTAACATTATGCCTGCGTCCGGCAGAATGAATGCAAGGGTTGCATTGTGGTATTAGGAAGCCTGTAAAAATGCACCATATTTGGCATCATTTTTATTGCCTGCTCGAAGCAGGTGTTAAAGTGATACACCCATGTTAATCAATGGGCATCCCTGCACTTTGCTGCACTAGTGTCAACATTTCTAGGCTAGTGCAGCAAAGAGCAACAACAGTGTCAAAAGGTTTGATGCTATTTGTAGGAGGCTGGACTGGCTTGTAGTGAGTACCTAGGGGTACTTGCACCTTGCACCAGGCCCAGTTATCCCTTATTAGTGTATAGGGTGTCTAGCAGCTTAGGCTGATAGATAATGGTAGCTTAGCAGAGCAGCTTAGGCTGAACTAGGAGACGAGTGAAGCTCCTACAGTACCACTTAGTGTCATATGCACAATATCATAAGAAAACACAATACACAGTTATACTAAAAATAAAGGTACTTTATTTTTATGACAATATGCCAAAGTATCTCAGAGTGTACCCTCAGTGAGAGGATAGGAAATATACACAAGATATATATACACAATACCAGAAATATGCAGTATAGTCTTAGAAAACAGTGCAAACAATGTATAGTTACAATAGGATGCAATGGGGACACATAGGGATAGGGGCAACACAAACCATATACTCCAAAAGTGGAATGCGAACCACGAATGGACCCCAAACCTATGTGACCTTGTAGAGGGTCGCTTGGACTATTAGAAAATAGTGAGGGTTAGAAAAATAGCCCACCCCAAGACCCTGAAAAGTGAATGCAAAGTGCACTAAAGTTCCCCAAAGGACAAAGAAGTCGTGATAGGGGAATAAGGCAGGAAAGACACAAACCAACAGTGCAACAACGCTGGAGTTCCAATCTGGGGTACCTGTGGAACAAGGGGACCAAGTCCAAAAGTCACAAGCAAGTCGGAGATGGGGAGATGCCCAGGAAATGCCAGCTGCGGGTGCAAAGAAGCTTCTACTGGACAGAAGAAGCTGCAGTTTCTGCAGGAATGCAAATGGCTAGAGACTTCCCCTTTGGAGGACGGATCCCTCTCGCCTTGTAAAGTTGTGCAGAAGTGTTTTCCCGCCAAAAGAACGCCAACAAGCCTTGCTAGCTGCAAATCGTGCGGTTAGCGTTTTTGGACGCTGCTGTGGCCCAGGAGGGACCAGGAGGTCGCAAGTTGGACCAGGAGGTAGAGGGGACATGGAGCAAGACAAGAAGCTCTCTTAACAGCAGGTAGCACCCAGAGAAGTGCCAGAAACAGGTACTACAAGGATGCGTGAAATGGTGCTCACCCGAAGTTACACAAAGGAGTCCCACGTCGCCGGAGACCAACTTAGAAAGTCGTGCAATGCAGATTAGAGTGCCGTGGACCCAGGCTTGGCTGTGCACAAAGGATTTCCGCCGGAAGTGCACAGGGGCCGGAGTAGCTGCAAAAGTCGCGGTTACCAGCAATGCAGTCTAGCGAGGTGAGGCAAGGACTTACCTCCACCAAACTTGGACTGAAGAGTCACTGGACTGTGGGGGTCACTTGGACAGGGTTGCTGGATTCGAGGGACCTCGCTCGTCGTGCTGAGAGGAGACCCAAGGGACCGGTAATGCAGCTTTTTGGTGCCTGCGGTTGCAGGGGGAAGATTCCGTCGACCCACGGGAGATTTCTTCAGAGCTTCTAGTGCAGAGAGGAGGCAGACTACCCCCACAGCATGCACCACCAGGAAAACAGTCGAGAAGGCAGCAGGATCAGCTTTACAGAGTTGCAGTAATCGTCTTTGCTACTATGTTGCAGTTTTGCAGGCATCCAGCCTGGTCAGCAGTCGATTCCTTGGCAGAAGGTGAAGAGAGAGATGCAGAGGAACTCGGATGAGCTCTTGCATTCTTTATCTAAGGAATCCCAAGAGACAGAGACCCTAAATAGCCAGAAAAGAGGGGTTGGCTACCTAGGAGAGAGGATAGGCTAGCAACACCTGAAGGAGCCTATCACAAGGAGTCTCTGACGTCACCTGGTGGCACTGGCCACTCAAAGCAGTCCAGTGTGCCAGCAGCACCTCTGTTTCCAAGATGGCAGAGGTCTGAAGCACACTGGAGGAGCTCTGGGCACCTCCCAGGGGAGGTACAGGTCAGGGGAGTGGTCACTCCCCTTTCCTTTGTCCAGTTTCGCACCAGAGCAGGGCTAAGGGGTCCCCTGAACCGGTGTAGACTGGCTTATGCAGAATTGGGCACATCTGTGCCCAAGAAAGCATTTCCAGAGGCTGGGGGAGGCTACTCCTCCCCTGCCTTCACACCATTTTCCAAAGGGAGAGGGTGTAACACCCTCTCTCAGAGGAAGTCCTTTGTTCTGCCATCCTGGGCCAGGCCTGGCTGGACCCCAGGAGGGCAGATGCCTGTCTGAGGGGTTGGCAGCAGCAGCAGCTGCAGTGAAACCCCGGGAAAGGCAGTTTGGCAGTACCAGGGTCTGTGCTACAGACCACTGGGATCATGGGATTGTGCCAACTATGCCAGGATGGTATAGAGGGGGCAATTCCATGATCATAGACATATTACATGGCCATATTCGGAGTTACCATTGTGAAGCTACATATAGGTAGTGACCTATATGTAGTGCACACGTGTAATGGTGTCCCCGCACTCACAAAGTCCGGGGAATTGGCCCTGAACAATGTGGGGGCACCTTGGCTAGTGCCAGGGTGCCCACACACTAAGTAACTTAGCAACCAACCTTTACTAGGTAAAGGTTAGACATATAGGTGACTTATAAGTTACTTAAGTGCAGTGTAAAATGGCTGTGAAATAACGTGGACGTTTTTTCACTCAGGCTGCAGTGGCAGGCCTGTGTAAGATTTGTCAGAGCTCCCTATGGGTGGCAAAAGAAATGCTGCAGCCCATAGGGATCTCCTGGAACCCCAATACCCTGGGTACCTCAGTACCATATACTAGGGAATTATAAGGGTGTTCCAGTAAGCCAATGTAAATTGGTAAAATTGGTCACTAGCCTGTTAGTGACAATTTGAAAGAAATGAGAGAGCATAACCACTGAGGTTCTGATTAGCAGAGCCTCAGTGAGACAGTTAGTCACTACACAGGTAACACATTCAGGCACACTTATGAGCACTGGGGCCCTGGTGAACAGGGTCCCAGTGACACATACAACTAAAACAACATATATACAGTGAAAAATGGGGGTAAGATGCCAGACAAGATGGTACTTTCCTACACAACCCCCCCCCAAACGAAGGACAATAAGACTAGCCATGACCTGATGAGTCTTCATTGTCTAAGTGGAAATATCTGGAGAGTCCATCTGCATTGGAGTGGCTACTCCCAGGTCTATGTTCCACTGTATAGTGCATTCCCTGTAGGGATATGGACCACCTCAATAATTTAGGATTTTTACCTTTCATTTGTTTTAGCCAAAGTAGAGGTTTGTGGTCTGTCTGAAGAATTAAGTGAGTGCCAAACAGGTATGGCCTCAACTTCTTCAGAGCCCAGACCACAGCAAAGGCCTCCCTCTCAATGGCAGACCAACGCTTTTCTCTAGGGGTCAACCTCCTACTAATAAAAGCAACAGGTTGATCCTGGCCCTCAGAATTAAGTTGTGATAGGACTGCCCCTACTCCTAATTCAGATGCATCAGTCTGGACGTAGAATTTTTTAGAGTAACAAGGGCTTTTCAGGACAGGTGCAGAGCACATGGCCTGCTTCAGCTCCTCAAAAGCTTTCTGACAGCTAGCTGTCCACAATACCTTTTTAGGCATCTTTTTGGATGTGAGGTCATTAAGAGGGGCTGCAATGGAGCCATAGTTCTTAATGAACCTCCTGTAATACCCAGTGAGGCCTAGGAAGGCTCTCACCTGAGTCTGAGTGGTAGGGGGAACCCAATCTATAATAGTTTGGATTTTCCCCTGTAGTGGTGCAATCTGTTCCCCACCAACAAGGTGTCCCAGATAAACCACCTTACCCTGCCCTATCTGGCACTTTGAAGCCTTGATAGTGAGGCCTGCCTTTTGCAGGGCCTCTAAAACTTTCCATAGGTGGACCAGGTGATCATCCCAGCTGGATCTAAAGACAGCTATATTGTCCAAATATGCTGCACTGAAAGCTTCCAGCCCTTGCAGGACTGTGTTCACCAACCTCTGAAAAGTGGCAGGTGCATTTTTCAATCCAAAAGGCATTACAGTGAACTGGTAATGTCCTCCAATGGTTGAAAATGTAGTTTTAGGTTTAGCATCTTCTGATAATTTGATCTGCCAATACCCTGCAGTCAAATCCAAAGTGCTTAGATACTTGGCAGATGCCATTGTATCTATGAGCTCATCTGCCCTGGCTATAGGGTGAGCATCAGTTTTGGTTACCAAGTTGAGACCTCTATAGTCTACACAAAACCGCATTTCCTTCTTTCCATCTTTGGAATGGGGTTTTGGTACAAGTACCACAGGAGAAGCCCATGGACTTTCAGAGTGCTCAACCACTCCTAGTTCTAACATTTTCTGTACCTCTTGCTTTATGCAGTCCCTGACATGGTCAGGCTGCCTATAGATCTTACTTTTGACAGGCAAGCTGTCTCCAGTATCTATAGTGTGCTCACACCAAGAAGTGGTACCTGGCACAGTAGAGAAGAGTTCAGAGAATTGATCTAGGAGATTTATGCAATGGTCTTTCTGCTCAGCAGTAAGACAATCAGCCAAAACTACACCTTCCACAAGAGCATCTTGTTCTGTGGAAGAGAAGAGATCAGGTAGAGGATCACTGTCTTCTTCCTGTCCCTCATCAGTTGCCATGAGCAGGGTGAGATCAGCCCTGTCATAGTAGGGTTTTAGGCGGTTTACATGGAGTACCCTAAGGGGACTTCTTGCAGTGCCTAAGTCAACTAAATAGGTGACTTCACCCTTTTTCTCAAAAATTGTGTGGGGTCCACTCCATTTATCTTGGAGTGCTCTTGGGGCCACAGGCTCCAAGACCCACACTTTCTGCCCTGGTTGGTACTGAACCAAAACAGCCTTCTGATCATGCCATTGCTTCTGGAGCTCTTGGCTGGCCTGAAGGTTTTTACTGGCCTTTTTCATGTACTCAGCCATCCTTGATCTGAGGCCAAGTACATAGTCCACAATATCCTGCTTTGGAGCTTTTAAAGGTTGTTCCCAACCCTCCTTTACAAGTGTGAGTGGACCCCTAACAGGGTGTCCAAAAAGAAGTTCAAAGGGGCTGAAGCCCACTCCTTTCTGGGGTACCTCCCTGTAGGCAAAAAGGAGGCATGGTAGAAGGATATCCCATCTCCTGCGGAGTTTTTCAGGGAGTCCCATAATCATGCCTTTGAGAGTTTTATTAAATCTCTCCACCAGTCCATTTGTTTGTGGATGATAGGGTGTTGTGAACTTGTAAGTTACACCACACTCCTTCCACATGGCCTTTAAGTATGCAGACATGAAATTGCTTCCTCTGTCTGATACTACTTCCTTTGGGAAGCCCACCCTGGAAAATATTCCCAGGAGGGCCTTTGCCACTGCAGGAGCTGTAGTGGTCCTTAAAGGAATAGCTTCAGGATATCTTGTGGCATGGTCCACTACCACTAAGATAAACCTATTGCCTGAAGCAGTAGGAGGGTCAAGGGGGCCAACTATGTCAACCCCTACCCTTTCAAAGGGAACCCCAACCACAGGCAGTGGGATAAGGGGTGCCTTTGGGGTGCCACCTGTTTTGCCACTGGCTTGACAGGTTTCACAGGACTTGCAAAATTCTTTTGTGTCCTCAGACATCCTAGGCCAATGAAACAGGGGAACCAATCTGTCCCAAGTTTTTATTTGACCCAGGTGCCCAGCTAGGGGAATGTCATGTGCCAGTGTTAGGAGGAACTTTCTGTACTCCTGAGGAATCACTAATCTCCTGGCAGCTCCAGGTTTAGGATCCCTATGCTCAGTGTACAAGAGGTTGTCCTCCCAGTAAACTCTGTGAGAGTCACTGACATCCCCATTAGCCTGTTTGACAGCTTGCTGTCTGAGACCCTCTAATGTGGGACAGGTTTGCTGAGCCACACTCAGCTCCTCCCTGGCAGGCCCCCCTTCACCCAAAAGCTCAGCAGTGTCTGCTTCCAGCTCCTCTGGTGTAGGTTCTGCACAGGGAGGGAATTCTTCTTCTTCAGAAGTAGAATCCACTGTAGAGGGAGGGATAGTAGGAAGTGGTTTGCTTCTACTAGCCCTAGCTTTAGGGAGCACTTGGTCCATTGTTCCAGGATCCAAGCTTCCCTGTCCTTTTTGCTTTTTGGCCTGAGCCCTTGTCAAAGCAAAAATATGCCCTGGAATGCCCAGCATTGCTGCATGGGCCTCCAACTCCACATCTGACCAAGCTGATGTCTCCAAATCATTCCCTAATAGACAGTCTACAGGTAAATCTGAATCTACCACAACTTTCTTTGGACCAGTAACCCCCCCCCCAGTTGAGATTTACAACAGCCATGGGGTGGCTAAGTGTGTTGTTGTGAGCATCGGTTACTTGGTACTGGTGACCAAGTAGGTGTTGTTCAGGGTGGACCAGTTTCTCTATGACCATAGTTACACTGGCTCCAGTGTCCCTGTAGGCCTGAACCTCAACACCATTTATTAGGGGTAGCTGCTTGTACTTATCCATATTAAGGGGACAAGCAACTAAGGTGGCTAAATCAATAGCCCCCTCAGAGACTAACACAGCCTCTGTGGCCTCCCTAACAAGGCCAACCCCAACTAAGTTACCAATAGTGAGCCCAGCTACTCCCTTGGATTGGCTATTAGTAGGTTTGCTCCCACCACCACTGCTATTAGTAGGGACACTAGGTGTAGCAGTAGGGGTTGTAGTGGTAGGAGGCTTGGTGCTTTTCTTTGGACAACTGGGATCTGTTGTCCAATGGCCTTTTATTTTACATAAATAGCACCATGGTTTCTTTTCCTTGTTTTGATTAGAAGAGGATTTGGGCCCACCACCCCCACCAGAGTGTTTTTGTGGGCCTGATGAAGACTAATTTTTAGATTTGTTCCCACCCTTGTCAGAAGACTTACCATCCTTCTTCTTGTTGCCATCTTTGTCACCCCCTGTATGAACTTTTCTGTTCACCCTTGTTCTGACCCATTTGTCTGCCTTCTTTCCCAATTCTTGGGGAGAGGTCAGATCAGAGTCCACCAAGTACTGGTGCAACAAATCAGACACACAATTATTAAGAATATGCTCTCTCAGGATCAAGTTATACAGGCTGTCATAATCAGTAACTTTACTGCCATGTAACCACCCCTCCAAGGCCTTCACTGAATGGTCAATGAAATCAACCCAGTCTTGTGAAGACTACTTTTTGGTCTCTCTGAACTTTATCCTGTATTGTTCAGTGGTTAAGCCATAACCATCCAGGAGTGCATTCTTAAGAACTTTGTAATCATTCGCTTCATTTTCTTTTACAGTAAGGAGCCTATCCCTACCTTTTCCACTAAATGATAGCCATAGGATAGCAGCCCACTGCCTTTGAGGGACATCCTGTACAGCACAGGCCCTCTCAAGTGCAGCAAACCACTTGTTAATGTCATCCCCCTCCTTATAAGGGGGAACTATCTTATGCAGATTCCTGGAATCATGCTCTTTTGCAGGATGACTATGGGGAATACTGCTGCTGCCACCATGGGTTTCTAAACCCAGTTTCTGTCTCTCCTTCTCTACTTCTAAAGTCTGTCTATCCAAATCCAGCTGTTGCTTCTTGAGCTTCAGTCTGGTTTGTTCCACTCTCAATCTATTGAGCTCCCTTTCTAACAATCTGTCATCAGGGTGGGTGGGAGGGACATGCCTTGAAACAGAAGTATGGTGAGAATGGACAGAAGGAGACCTGTCCCTTACAGAGGGCACCCTAACAGCTTGGCTAACAGAAACATCAGTACCACTGTGGTGAGAATAAATGCTTTTGCTATGATGTGAGACAACACTATTTGTATGGTGTGGCTCTTCATCATTACCAACTATGCTAGACTGTCTAGTAATGGGAAGGCTAGGAAGTTTCTTTCCTGAATCTTTTCCTGGGGGAGTCCTTGGATCAGATTGGGAACCATTGGCTACTTTTTCTACAGATGGGGCACTTCTAGCCTTATCCTGTTCTCTAAGCATGTTAAGTAACAGTTCCAAGGAAGGATTCTTCCCTACTCTCAAACCTCTCTCTATGCAGAGACTCCTTGCTCCTTTCCAGCTAAGGTGATCATATGCAAGTTTGGACAGATCAACATTTTGGCCTGTGCCAGACATTTTTAGAGAGAGTAAAAGTGATAGAAAAAGAGAAAAAAGTTTGTCAGAGCTTTTAGAAAGACAGAGAAAAAAACTTTAAAAACTTTTTAGTACTTTTTAGAAAGTTAGAAGTACTTTTCAGCACTTAGAAAAGAGTGAAAAGAGGAAATGCAAAACTTTTTGGTTATGTGTATATACACTGAACTTGTTTTGTATATTTTTCTTTTATGAAAAGTACAATGACAAGAGTGGTAAGTAGTCTCAAAGCACTTATCCCACCGCTGCACAACCAATGTAGGAGGCTGGACTGGCTTGTAGTGAGTACCTAGGGGTACTTGCACCTTGCACCAGGCCCAGTTATCCCTTATTAGTGTATAGGGTGTCTAGCAGCTTAGGCTGATAGATAATGGTAGCTTAGCAGAGCAGCTTAGGCTGAACTAGGAGACGAGTGAAGCTCCTACAGTACCACTTAGTGTCATATGCACAATATCATAAGAAAACACAATACACAGTTATATTAAAAATAAAGGTACTTTATTTTTATGACAATATGCCAAAGTATCTCAGAGTGTACTCTCAGTGAGAGGATAGGAAATATACACAAGATATATATACACAATACCAGAAATATGCAGTATAGTCTTAGAAAACAGTGCAAACAATGTATAGTTACAATAGGATGCAATGGGGAAACATAGGGATAGGGGCAACACAAACCATATACTCCAAAAGTGGAATGCGAACCACAAATGGACCCCAAACCTATGTGACCTTGTAGAGGGTCGCTGGGACTATTAGAAAATAGTGAGGGTTAGAAAAATAGCCCACCCCAAGACCCTGAAAAGTGAGTGCAAAGTGCACTAAAGTTCCCCAAAGGACAAAGAAGTCGTGATAGAGGAATAAGGCAGGAAAGGCACAAACCAACAGTGCAACAACGCTGGATTTCCAATCTGGGGTACCTGTGGAACAAGGGGACCAAGTCCAAAAGTCACAAGCAAGTCGGAGATGGGCAGATGCCCAGGAAATGCCAGCTGCGGGTGCAAAGAAGCTTCTACTGGACAGAAGAAGCTGCGGTTTCTGCAGGAACGCAAAGGGCTAGAGACTTCCCCTTTGGAGGACGGATCCCGCTCGCCTTGTAGAGTCGTGCAGAAGTGTTTTCCCGCCGAAAGAATGCCAACAAGCCTTGCTAGCTGCAAATCGTGCGGTTAGCGTTTTTGGATGCTGCTGTGGCCCAGGAGGGACCAGGAGGTCGCAAATTGGACCAGTCGAGCAAGACAAGGAGCCCTCTTAGCAGCAGGTAGCACCCGGAGAAGTGCCAGAAACAGGCACTATAAGGATGTGTGAAACAGTGCTCACCCGAAGTTACACAAAGGAGTCCCACGTCGCCGGAGACCAACTTAGAAAGTCGTGCAATGCTGGTTAGAGTGCCGTGGACCCAGGCTTGGCTGTGCACAAAGGATTTCCGCCGGAAGTGCACAGGGGCCGGAGTAGCTGCAAAAGTCGGGGTTCCCATCAATGCAGTCTAGCGAGGTGAGGCAAGGACTTACCTCCACCAAACTTGGACTGAAGAGTCACTTTACTGTGGGGGTCACTTGGACAGAGTTGCTGGATTCGAGGGACCTCGCTCATCGTGCTGAGAGGAGACCCAAGGGACCGGTAATGCAGCTTTTTGGTGCCTGCGGTTGCAGGGGGAAGATTCCGTCGACCCACGGGAGATTTCTTTGGAGCTTCTAGTGCAGAGAGGAGGCAGACTACCCCCACAGCATGCACCACCAGGAAAACAGTCGAGAAGGCGGCAGGATCAGCTTTACAGAGTTGCAGTAGTCGTCTTTGCTACTATGTTGCAGTTTTGCAGGCTTCCAGCGCGGTCAGCAGTCGATTCCTTGGCAGAAGGTGAAGAGAGAGATGCAGAGGAACTCGGAAGAGCTCTTGCATTCGTTATCTAAGGAATCCCAAGAGACAGAGACCCTAAATAGCCAGAAAAGAGGGTATTGGCTACCTAGGAGAGAGGATAGGCTAGCAACACCTGAAGGAGCGTATCACAAGGAGTCTCTGACGTCACCTGGTGGCACTGGCCACTCAGAGCAGTCCAGTGTGCCAGCAGCACCTCTGTTTCCAAGATGGCAGAGGTCTGGGCACCTCCCAGGGGAGGTACAGGTCAGGGGAGTGGTCACTCCCCTTTCCTTTGTCCAGTTTCGCGCCAGAGCAGGGCTAAGGAGTCCCCTGAACCGATGTAGACTGGCTTATGCAGAATTGGGCACATCTGTGCCCATGAAAGCATTTCCAGAGGCTGGGGGAGGCTACTCCTCCCCTGCCTTCACACCATTTTCCAAAGGGAGAGGGTGTAACACCCTCTCTCAGAGGAAGTCCTTTGTTATGCCATCCTGGGCCAGGCCTGGCTGGACCCCAGGAGAGCAGATGCCTGTCTGAGGGGTTGGCAGCAGCAGCAGCTGCAGTGAAACCCCGGGAAAGGCAGTTTGGCAGTACCAGGGTCTGTGCTACAGACCACTGGGATCATGGGATTGTGCCAACTATGCCAGGATGGTATAGAGGGGGCAATTCCATGATCATAGACATATTACATGGCCATATTCGGAGTTACCATTGTGAAGCTACATATAGGTAGTGACCTATATGTAGTGCACGCGTGTAATGGTGTCCCCGCACTCACAAAGTCCGGGGAATTGGCCCTGAACAATGTGGGGGCACCTTGGCTAGTGCCAGGGTGCCCACACACTAAGTAACTTAGCACCCAACCTTTACTAGGTAAAGGTTAGACATGTAGGTGACTTATAAGTTACTTAAGTGCAGTGTAAAATGGCTGTGAAATAACGTGGACGTTATTTCACTCAGGCTGCAGTGGCAGGCCTGTGTAAGATTTGTCAGAGCTCCCTATGGGTGGCAAAAGAAATGCTGCAGCCCATAGGGATCTCCTGGAACCCCAATACCCTGGGTACCTCAGTACCATATACTAGGGAATTATAAGGGTGTTCCAGTAAGCCAATGTAAATTGGTAAAATTGGTCACTAGCCTGTTAGTGACAATTTGAAAGAAATGAGAGAGCATAACCACTGAGGTTCTGATTAGCAGAGCCTCAGTGAGACAGTTGGTCACTACACAGGTAACACATTCAGGCACACTTATGAGCACTGGGGCCCTGGTGAACAGGGTCCCAGTGACACATACAACTAAAACAACATATATACAGTGAAAAATGGGGGTAACATGCTAGGCAAGATGGTACTTTCCTACACTATTGGTTTAACGTGTGCCATGGTATACTGTATTGTAAACACAGCACACCCATAGTGTCATCGGGTGGGGCAGGTGAGAAGCAAGAAAACTGGTGAATCAGCACGTATGCACCAGTTTCTTGTAAATATGCCCCAATGCCTTTGCACCTGCTTGATAGAATTGCATAAAACATTTGATAATGAAGAGGTGAAAAATGACAGCTACATTTTGAGATATAATTAATGACATCACTGTTATACTAATCACAGTGTGTAAACAGGGATAATATGTGAACAGGAGTGTAGATAGAAACCTTACCTTTTTAGTTCACTGTCCACGGCCTTGGCTTTGGTACATGTACAGTGATAGCTGTGAAAGGGTTCTAAACAACTACCTGCCACATACCAGTGCCCAGCCACCTCGTTCCTATAATCCACTGTGCATGGTGCTTGGGTCAATGTGAATAAATCAAAACTCGTACAGTAGCTCTCTATCTTAATAGGAGGCTTGCTGATGAGTCACCAATGTGTTTTTCTTTATCTTCAAGTTAGACCTCCCTATCAGAATGGGCAAATACGTTTGGGACTCGTTATTATTTAATTCACTCATTGTCCAATTTTCTAAAATTTGTTGGAGGATACAGCAAAACCATTCGTCAATAATGTTTGCCAATTTGTCAAAAAGGCCGAAAACTAAAATTACGTTTCTAAAGACTAACCAGCTCAGCCTTTACTACAGTCAGAATCCCCGCTTTTATAATTGTGAGACGAGACTTTGGGCCATATGTACGAACACATTTTCGCATTGACACAGAATGGGAAAAACCCTTTGCTACATCTGGCCCTTTTTTCTTTCTTATTTTCACCAGCTCAAAAGGTTGTTTTTGCCTGTGGCCTGCTATTAGCCTGTTGGTCAAAATTCTGCGCTCCAAAAAGTTTTTTTTCTGGAGTCAGCATTTCACCATACTCTTCCAAAAGCTTTACCTTTTGTAGAACAGTTTTATGCTTACCCTGATAGAATGGCTTGAGGTTCAGCGTGGTTTACCAAATTAATCTAAAAAACCTATTCATTTTTTCTGCTCCTTATGCAAACACTTTCAGTGATGTGACAGCACAGACTGACTGGTGATCTTGACAGAATATGCGAAAATGTCCCTTATAATCACTGTGGCATATTTATCACCTGTATTTTTCTTGTTGTCTCTATGAGCTGTTAAACCTGTGTTTGGTGAAGAAATGATAATGGTTGACAGCAATACAGGTAAAGAAGTATTTAGAGGTAGAGTATGCAAAGTTTTATAAATTTGGCCAACTTTGCACTTCGCAAATACTGGACAGTTTTGCAAATTTTCATGTGGGCTAAAAAAAGTTATACCAGTACAATTTTCCCTATAAAAAGAAATTTGATCAAAAAAAGGTCTGCCATATAGTGGATTTTTCAAGGTTTCACCTTGCAAAACATGTCTGTAAACTTTACCAGTTTTGCTTTATCAGCTTGACCTTGTAAAGGATAAGGATTGAAAACGTATTTGCATTGTATTTGAGAGGAAATATTTCACAACATCAATCCTTTGCAGCCCTGCACTGAAGTGCAAGCCAATCAAATTATCAGGGACATTTATCAAAAAGATGAATGAACGGATCATTGAAGCTCCTCTTATAATTTGCATGATAATTGGGAATCAAATTTTGTTTTAGTTATCTAAATGCCAAACATATTTACAGAAACGAATAACAATACGCCCAAATGTACTAACTTTCAAGCTCTTTCCTCTTCCCGCCCATCAGCATTCTCCCAGAGCATCGATCATTTTTTCCAAACGTATGACTTTAAGACATTCATTGAGACTTCTCACAAGTCTATATGTTCAATCCCCTACAACCAGAATCAAAGAATAATTAACTGCAATAAGTGTAACACAAGCAAAAGTATGGTATCTCTTCATCCGTTAGCAAATCAGTAGCCTATTACTGAATACTGAGATGGTGTAGCACTGTCTAGCACTCTAATACAGTGCGCAACCATTAAGAAATCCATCCCATATTTCGTGGAATGTCACTACTTCATCATTTAGATCGTATCCCACCCTTTCATATGATACTAGTTTGCACATGTCTCATATCCTTGCCTCAAGATCAAGTTGGCTGTTGGTTCTTCACGGTCTAAGTATTCAGAGTTTTGCTGGTGCCATAGCTGATGCGAACCATCTCCTCCGGCTTTGTGTAATTATCTTGTGCTGCCTGTCATTGTGTAGGAGAACCATTTGCTTTGTCACTGGGTAAGTGTATTCTCTCTTCCATTATCTTCCAAAACCTTGCCCAATACAGACCGAGGCAGAAACATTCCCAAAGCATAAGCACAGTATCGCTGTTCATGCTAGAACATCTCCAACAGCATCTTGCAAGTTTTTTAGGAGACCAATATCATCAGTGTAGGAGTTTGAAATATCACTGTTGCAGTCAGGTTTCTTTGAGTTGTTTATAATGTTGGACCATTAGCTTCGATACGTCTTCCTCACTGTAGTCTATCTGCAGGCAATTTGACCACCGATCCTTTAATTCCTGAGAGGGCAGTTCCAAAAAGACCTAGTTCGTGAAAATTCGATAGTCCAGAGACATCTCCTTTGTAAATTCCCAGGTACACAGAGAGTTGGAAACCGTTGATTTCCCTAACTTGGTGGAGGAAAGGCCAAATGCCGTATTGAGACAGTGAATACGACTCTGGTTATTCCAAAACTGCTGGGGTTGAAGGTTTAGTTCAGTTTGTGCCTCTACAAACGTTTTCAGTAATCTGTTTAGCAGTTGGTGGTTTAGGCCCATATTTATACTTTTTGACGCAAAACTGCGCCAACCCAGTTTTGCGTCAAAAAAATTAGCGCCGGCTAACGCCATTCTGAAGCGCCATGCGGGCGCCGTATTTATTCAATGACGTTAGCCGGCGTTAGCCGCCGGCACTGTCTGGTGTGCGTTAAAAAAAATGACGTACACCAGGCAGCGCCGGCGTAGGGGGAAAATGGCGTATGGGCGTCCAGAAATGGTGCAAGTCAGGCTGAGGCAAAAAAATCGCCACAACCCGATTTGCGCCATTTTTTTACGACGCCCATCCCCCATTGAAATGACTCCTGTCTTAGGAAAGACAGGAGTCATGCCCCCTTGCCCAATGGCCATGCCCAGGGGACTTCTGTCCCCTGGTCATGGTCATTGGGCATAGAGGCATGTAGGGGGGCACAAATCAGGCCCCCCTATGCCACAAAAAAAAATATAAATAAATACTTACCTGGACTTACCCTAATGTCCCTGGGGTGGGTCCCTCCATCCTTGGGTGTCCTCCTGGGGTGGGCAAGGGTGGCAGGGGGTGTCCCTGGGGGCAGGGGAGGGCACCTCTGGGCTCATTCTGAGCCCACAGGTCCCTTAACGCCTGCCCTGACCCAGGCGCTAAAATCCGGCGCAAATGCGGGTTTTTTAGACCCGCCCACTCCCGGGCGTCATTTTTGCCCGGGAGTATAAATACGACGCATATGCATCGCAGTCATTTTTTAAGACGGGAACACCTACCTTGCATATCATTAACGCAAGGAAGGTGTTCAAGCAAAAAAATGACGCTAACTCCATGAACTTTGGCGCTAGACGCGTCTAACGCCAAAGTATAAATATGGAGTTAGTTTTGCGTCGAATTTGCGTCTAAAAAAACGATGCAAATTCGGCGCAAACGGAGTATAAATATGCCCCTAAGTGTCTTCAGACCACGAGAAATAAAGTTTCACCACCTCAGTTCTATTCCACATAGACATATGTCCTTGCTGCTGCATAAAGGGGTATTTGTATGTATTCTGCTGTACTGTCCTGGCGCAACAGGCGTTCTGCGACATGTGCAAGTCATTGGTACTAAAACAATGTTGGAGGTGATCTTTTGATGTGCATCTGCTATCTAGTGTATGCTGATGCCACCTGCTTTAACAAATAGGTAGGCCTCAAGTCATTGGAGTGTCAGGGGTTTCATATGGATTGTATCTGATTTGTGCTAACCCAAGTGATAGCCAATAAAATTCCACATGGGAAAGCTGCAGTTCCCTACTCTCTGTAGCTACAAGGAACTTGGATATTTTAAAATTTAATTTTCCTCTCGACTCGCCCCAGTTACCACTAGAGGAACTTTTATTCACTTTGGATATTTCTGCGAATAGTGTAGTTGGAATTCTTAGTGGCAACATTGAGAATATATAATTTAGATGGGGCATCACATTCATTCTGGTCACCTGAGTCTTGCCCCACAAAGATAAATTAAGAGAGAGCAACCTGGTTAGGTCAGATTTGATCAGAACAAGTATGAGGTGCAAATTGGATGTTTTCCTTGGAAGTGGTGTTATTCAGTGGCTGCAATAGCAGTGTTCTTAGTAGGCAGGAGAACTTCACAATTCCCTCAGTTAATCGTATCACCGGAGAAGGATGGAAACACAAGATTATCTTCATAAGAGCCGAAATGGAAATTCTAGGATTGAATAAAGTCACCAAAAACTGAATTTCATTAGGTAGGATTTTCTGCTCTCCTCAATTGACTTTGTTATGGTAGATAGCAATTGCAATAGGTGCAAGAACTAGTTTTAAGAGCAGTGGGGAGACAAAAACTATTTGCATGATGTCCTTCTAGATTTCAAAATCTGGGGACATTGTGGGCGACTGTTGCTGGTAGGGCAGTGAATAGCTGCTAATTTTTGCAAGGTATTTTTCTCCTAAACCCATTAACTCTATTTATCATAACAGGTATGTCCATTGTACCCTGTAAAATGCTTTCTCTGTTTCCAATGAGACAGCTATTTTTTCATTTGTGTTGTCTCTTTCCTATCACAGTGAATGGACGTATGATCTTTAGTAAGATGCAGTTAAGTCCCCTTTGTCCCTGAGAGGTTTTAGAATATTGTGATTTAACTTGACATGAATCACGTCATGGTCGGAAGTACTGTTCAGCAATATTACTGTGTCAGTCATCCAGGTGAGGAAGAGTGCAGAATTCAGGAAGTAACCAATGTGTGTGCATGTTCCATGGTTACAAGAGGTATATTTGTAGTCTTGAGTCCTCAGGTGTGCTACCCTTGAGGGTTATATCGATGAAAAATGTAACAGAAGGCCTTTTAACAAGCCCCAATACATATGTTGTTGTGCTAATTGATGACCAGATTTATCTAAGAATGGATCTAAAACTGTGTTTCAGTCCCCTCCAATGAGAACCTTGAAGCAGGCTTGATAGTTTAGGATTTGCATTTTTCTTTTATCATGTATCAGTATAACAATGAGGCTATCAGTAAAATTTGACTTCATAATGTAACAGTAAGACCCTGAGGGTCACTTCACATCTTGTGGTCCTTAAGGGGCAGTCTGTGCTTGATCAGGATGGCTACTCCTTCCTTATGATATGCTCTTGAAAGGTCAGTGGTGTTTGTAGTTGGATGGTCTTTCCATGCATTGTGTGTCTGCCCACCCATTCCCATCTAAGTCTTTGACTCTGTGGATTGGATAAGAGGGTTTCCTTGATGAGGGCAATATCAGGCCACAGTGAGTAGAGGTAGCTGGGAACTTTCTTTGTTTTTACATAATGAGTGAGATCATTTATGTAAAATAATAGTTATTGATAAAACATGGTAGGAGTGCATTCTGTGGCTGCCAGTCAGAATCCTAGAGAATTGAGCACCGTGAGCAGGGTGAGGTGTGGAACAATGAGGGGTGGAGAAAACCTATGTGTAGTCTAGAACCTAGTCAGTGGAATTCCGGGGAGAGGTGGGGGGAGGGAAAGAGGAAAAAAGGTTGCGGACTCCAAAATATTACAATCTTCAAGCATTCTATAGATAAATGGAAAGCTTTTTGGTAATGTGTAGAGGCTCTAGGCACAAGAGTGGAATTTCTTTCATATACATAGTAGGCATCTAGCAGGCTAAAAGTGCCCAGGTTAGTGTAGACTGCTGCAAGTATTGTTTCAAAGTGGAAATAAGAACTTTGCATAAAGGCTCTAGTGGTTGTGGAAATGACGGCGGCCGCAACCCACGCACTCTGTCGCTAAGCGCACGGACCTGGTCTCTTCCCCAGAAGCACATATGCGCTGATGAATACTGAGGAACATCACCTGCAGGGTGCCGGTAGTAATGAAGGAGGGTGCAGCACGGTGGTAGACCAACTGAGTCACCATCTTCTTTTTATGCAAGGCAGGATGAGGAATCTCGGCAGCAGCACTCAGATGAGCTCCCCTACTTAAAAGATTTATTGGCAGCGCAAGCACCCAGAATGCTGAGGTGAGTGCCAGTCACCGTAAGGAGTCAGGGTGGACCGTGACTCACTCCCCTCTCTGGGTAGATCACGACCAGGAAAGCAGGGAAGCAAGTGGCCTTCCTATGACAGAGTATGACAGCGTGAACTGTACTGCACTACATGGTACTCTAATGGAGCAGTTAGAGCACTTAGATTCGGCCATAAATAGGACTGCAGTACGGAAGGAGAGCCCTGGGGGGAATTCTGATGGCTGACACTGTAAATATGAAGAAGCAGACCTGTGGTGTTAGCTAAGGAGAAGACAGCAGCCAGCCAAGGATCTCCAGCCAGAGGGCAGTTGTTTTTTGTGTCTCGCACCCTAGTGGGAAGCCTCCCCTGCAACAGTTAAGCTTTGGATACAAACCTGAAGGCTGACATAATTGGCAGAATTTGTGTTTTTGAGACTTTGATACAGTAAGGAGAATTCTTAAGCCAAGCATGAGAACATTTCAAAGGAAAACAGTGAATTTAACTACTGTAGCACTGAGTCAATCTACGCCCACTCAACTGAAACACAAGGGAGGCCAACTGAAATCAGCCACTGCCCGCACGAGCCGCAATGTGCAACAAAAGATGGAGTCTAAAGTCATTGAGTTCCTAGAGGCAAAGAAGGACATGGCTTCCAGTAATCAGACAGGGAGCGAGAGGGTGTTGAAATTGAAAGTATGGGTGATTTTTCAGACCTCCAGCTAATGGACTCTCCTTCAGGTTTGGAAAGTACTGGTACTGACAGTGCGAAGGGACATGGATTGGGGGCAACCATAATGGGAGCGGTTTCAACCCTAGCAGCCGGGCCTAAGAAATACCATCTGTTTTCCAAGCAACCGAAGGGCACTACACGGACTAATCCTCTGACCCCGCTTTTAGCGATGGAAAGTAATAACCAACAGGCTATTTTTTCTCAATCAATGTCCCCGGTGGCAATGACACACCAGATTGTACCTCAGAGTCTGAACCCCAATGATGAAGCAATCCTGACGGCTCCAGTAGAGAGAGGTATCTCAAAGAGCCATTAGTTCCTGTAGGCCCTGGGAGACATTGGGGATGTCTCTGAGCAGTTTATTACACATATGATTAAGACTATTTTAGCTGAGATCAGAGTGCTGAAAACCACACAAGCGCAGGAAACTGCAGCTCTTCATGAACATCTGGGAAAGATTGAGGAGGGTATGGCCAAGGTTCCGGGCAGACTGAAGGAGGTGGAAGCCAGGATTTTAGAGCTAGAAGACAAGGTTGAGTCTATGCAGCAAGAAGTTATCCAGCTGGAAAAGAATCAATGCCCCATCAAAGATAAATTGCTGGACTTAGAGAACTATAATAGGTGGTCAAACCTTGAAGTCATTGGGGCGCAGGAAGGGAGCAAAGGTCTGCAGGTATCCTAATGGGTGGGCACACTATTGAAGAATGCAATGCTGGAGCTAGTGGGCCATTTGACCATCACTAGGGCCCACAGGGTGCCTGCCCAGTGCCCTATGAATGGGAAATATCCTTGTGCAATCTTGATGAACTTCGCCAATTATCAAGGCAAAGATCGTATCCTGTCAAGAGCCATAGAAAAGGGATCTTTTTCAACCTCCGAGGTACCTCCAGTTAAAATCTTTTCAGATATATCGACACTCACAGCACGGAGATGGAGGAAGTTTGTTAGGATGACTGACAATGATTGTCCAGCATGCCAAGCTTAAGGTCTTGGTGATGGGCCAGTTTCATCTTTTCTTAGACACCGGGGAGGCCCAAGCGCTTCTCCAGAATCTATCTAATCAGGCTGCTAAGTAACCAATCACGCTCTGTATGTAATCGCCTCTCCCTCCTAGAGATAGCAGATGTGTTCAGTGATTCATGAGGATTCCTCGATCCTTTATAGGAGGGACTTTGTACAATGTGACAGATGCAGAGAGTGCACTTAAGACATGGAGGGCACATGTACGTTTTTAGTGGAATGTTCAGAAATGCATTTTGGGGGGCAGTGGGTTTTTTGGGGATCCTGGGTCATGAGTGCAGAGTGGTGTAGTACCATGGCACCCAGGATATTTTGGTGTGAGAGGGAAGAGATGTGGGTATAATTCTCCCCTAGGGGTGCAGGGAGTGGGTGTCAGGTGAAGGGCAGTGGCTTTTGGGATTTGGCAGTTGAAAAAATGTAAGAGTTCATAACAAATTTTTTGGCATTGGATGAGATTATTGGATTTGGGAATGTTGTGGCCTATGCAGGAATGGCTGGCGGAGGCAGAAAAGCTAAGACCTATTCTAAAATCAATGATGCAACAAAGTGGTATTAAACGGACAGCCCATCCAGGGTCCAGACAGGATCTATATAGGGCGGGGAAATAGGGTATCACTTGGTCTAATGTGTTATCTAATGATGCATTTGAGATGCAACTGTTTTGCATATGCAGGAATACGTTTGCATGTCACATGGCAGGCCCTTTACTCCTCGTTGGCATAGGTATGTCACTATTCTTAATATGCTCATCGCCTTTTTTTAGCATGGGGTAGATACCTATAAGCATGTCACACTTTTGTATTAGAGATGCTTTCGAGGTTTTAGAAATAATAGTTTAGCACTGTACTGGGCGAACAATGTAGAGGGGTAACTAGTGGGGTGTTCAGTCAGCTAAAGTAAGGTATATTGTCATTTGCACTTTCTTTCTTCTCAGTATAGGAGATCCATTACTGTTTGTAGGAGGCTGGCCTGGTTTGTAGTGGGTACCTAAGGTATTTACACCTTTTACCAGGTCCAGTTATCCCTTATTAGTGAAATGTAGTCAGTGTCTAGAAGCCAGGCTGTCCAGAGGTAGCTGTAGGTAGAGCAGACAAGGCTGAACTAGGAGACATGCAAAGCTCTTGCAATACCACTGTAGTCACACAGTACTCACAGACATGAAAGACAATACTCAGTGTTACAAAAATAAAGGTACTTTATTTTAGTCACACAATGTCAAAAATACTTTGGAGGCAATAATCCTTTAGAAGGTAAGTAAATTACACAATATATACACTAGTAACCAACAACAGCTAATTAAATAGTCAGAAAATAATGCAAACAGTGAAAATCACAATAGGTTGCAATGGGCCTAGGGGGAACACAACCCATATACTAAAATAGTGGAATGCGATAGTCGGTTTCCCACCTAGACAAGTGTAGTGTGTGGAGGATGCACTGGGAGTGTAAGAAAACACCAAAGGTAAGTAAAATACCCCACCCAAAAGCCCAGAAAAGCAGGAGTAAAACACAGCAAGTTTCCTAAAACACACGTGATACAAGATAATGCAAGAACCAGAAGAGACTGCGAGACACTAATGATAGATTCCTGGACCTAAAGACCTGTGAAGAAGGGGACCAAGTCCAAGAAGCGCTGAAGAGTCCAGGGAGAACACGGGCTCCTGCTAACCCGGATGAAGCTGCAAAAGAAGAACCACCAGTGAGAACACAAAGTCAATATTGCACCAAAGAAGAGAGATGCAGGTTCCTGGTTGGTGCAGAAGATTTCCCACGCTGGATGGATGAATAAAGTATGGTTTGTGTCACTAGATTCTGGCAACAAGCCTTGGAGCACGCAAAACACTCAGTTGGTGGAAAATGGCACTGCCCGGGACCAGGAGGGACCTGGTGGCCTCTACTCAGGAGGGGGAAACAAATGGGGCTCTCAGCAACTCGGAGAGCCTTCAGAAGACCAGGCATCACACACAGGAGTCCCACAGCAGAGGGACAAAGGAGGTGCAAACGGAGGCCCATGCAGCATTACAGAAAGGATTCCCACGCCGCCGGAGAACCACGCAGGAAGCTGTGCGTCACAGGATGGAGTGCTGGGGGCCTAATCTGTGCTGTACGTGAAGAACATCTTGGAAGGATACACACAAGCCTTGGCAACTGCAAGTCATGCATTGCACAGGGTACTGTCTTGCGTGGGGAGGCAAGCTCTCACCTCCACCAAATTTGGATAGCTAAAAGTTGGGACTGTCGGAGTCACTTCAGGCCACTGGTCGTTGCTGCAGAGAAGTGCCTGCTGAAGCAGGGATGTGACTCCTTCAGTCCACGGGAGATTCCTTTGGTTCTTCTGTTGCAGGCTGAAGACAAGCAGTCGTCAGAGGATGCACGACCTGGAAACTGTTGCAGTTGCTGGCAGGAGCTGAAGATACAATGTTGCAAAGTTGTCTTAGCTTCTTTGCTGCAGTTTTGTAGAGTTCCTGGAGCAGTCAACAGTTCAGGCTTGGAAGACCTGATATATAGGTGACTTATAAGTGACCTGGTGCAGTGAAAATGGTTGTGAAATAGTGCATGCACTATTTCACACAGGCTGCAATGGCAGTCCTGTAGAAGCCTTTGTATGGGCTCCTTATGGGTGGCAAAAGAAATGCTGTAGCCCATAAGGATCCCCGAACCCCAATTCCCTGGGTAACTATGTACCATATACTAGGGACTTATAAGTAGGGACCAGTATGCCAATTTGGAGTGAATTACTGAGTTACCAGTATGTGGTGACAAATTTGGAAACAGAGAGAGCATGAGCATTGGAGATCTGATTAGCAGGGCTCCAATGACAATTTAGAAAACAGTGAAACACACTGACAAGCAGGCCATAACCTATACGCACTGGGGTCCTGACTAGCAGGATCCAAGTGACACAGTTAAAAACACACTGACATCAGGCAGAAATTGGGGGTGACATGCCAAAAAGAGGGTACTTTCCTACACAACCCCGCTCCCCCCAAACGAGGGACAATAAGGCTAACCTTGCCCAGAAGAGTCTTCATTGTCTAAGTGGAAATATCTGGGGAGTCCATCTGCATTGAAGTGGTTACTCCCAGGTCTATGTTCCACTGTAAAGTCGATCCCCTGTAGAGAAATGGATCACCTCAACAATTTAGGGTTTTCTCCTTTCATCTGTTTTAACCATAAGAGAGGTTTTTGGTCTGTCTGAACTATGAAGTGAGTCCCAAACAAGTAGGGTCTTAGCTTCTTCAGGGCCCAGACCACAGCAAAGGCCTCCCTCTCTCTGGCTGACCAACGCTTTTCTCTAGGGGTCAACCTTCTACTACTAAAAGCAATAGGTAGATCCTGGCCCGCTGAGTTAAGTTGTGATAATACTGCCCCAACCTCTACCTCAGAAGCATGAACTCCTTAGAATAGTTTGGGCTTTTCAGGACAGGTGCAATACACATAGCCTGTGTAAGCTCCTCCACCTAAGCTTTTTGACAGCTGGCTGTCCATAAAACCTTCTTGGGCATTTTCTTTGAAGTGGGGTCATTAAGAGGGGCAACAATGGAGCCACAGGGGGTCATTTTGATCCCCGGCGGTTCAGCCCACCATGCCGGTGGTGGGTAAAAAGACGACCACCGGCATGGCGGGCTGAACCGCCATATAATGTACAGTCTGACGTTGAAAGGAATCATTATCTGACAGGGCAGCGCCACTGCCCCTCGGATAATGATCCCCACAGCCAGCAGCCTTTCCCTGGCAGGTTCCTGGCCCCTCCACCTCCCATGGGCAGTGCAGGGGCCCCTGTGCAGTGCCCCATTTCGCAGGTCACTGCCTGATTTACAGGCAGTGATCTGCGCGACGGGTGCAGCTGCACCCGCCGCACAGAGGCATTGACAGCGGCTCCATGTGGAGCCACCAGCAACGTCCCAGCCATGCATTCTGCTGGGCCAGAATGTTTATTATGCGGCCAGCCGGGTCCCGGGGGGCTGGCAGTCAGTGAAATGACCGCCAACATGAACATGACGGTAAAAACCACTGTGTTTATAATGACCCCCATAGTTCTTAATGAATCTCCTGTAATACCCAGTGAGACCAAGAAAGGCTCTAACCTGGGTCTGAGTAGTAGGGGGAGACCAGTCTAAAATAGCCTGGATCTTCCCCTGTAGTGGTTCAGTCTGTTCCCCAACAACTAGGTGTCCCAGATAATCCACCTTCCCCTGCCCTAACTGGTAGTTTGAAGCCTTGATAGTGAGGCCTGCGTTTTGCAGGGCCTCCAAAACATTCCACAGGTGGACCAGGTGGTCATTCCAGGTAAAGCTAAATACAGCAATATCATCTAGATATGCTGCACTGAAAGCTTCCAGACCTTGGAGGACTGTATTCACCAGACTTTGGAAAGGGCATAACTATAAATTGGTAATGCCCTCCAATGGTTGAGAATGCAGTTTTAGGTTTAGCATCTTCTGATAGCTTGATCTGCCAATACCCTGCAGTCAAGTAAAAAGTGCTCAGATACTTGGCAAATGCCAGTGTATCTATCAGCTCATCAGTGGGTATACGGCGAGCATCAGTCTTGGTGGCTGGATTGAGCCCTCTGTAATCCACACAAAACCTCATCTCCTTTTTCCAATTCTGAAAATGTGGTTTTGGTACAAGCAGCACTGGGCTGGCCCAGGGGCTTCCTGAGTGCTAAATCACTCCTAAGTCCAACATCTTCTGAACCTCCGGTTTAATACAGTCTCTGACATGGTCAGGCTGCCTATAAATCTTACTTTTGACAGGTAAACTGTCTCCAGTATCAATGGTATGCTCATCTCACACCAAGTGGTCTGACGAGGTGTAAGTGAAAAGAGTTCAGAGAATTGACCTGAGAGGTGCCTGCAGTCCTCCTGTTGCTCTGCTGTAAGGCAGTCTGCAAGGATAACTCCTTCCACTGAGCCATCAGCTGCAGTGTTGGAGAAGAGGTCAGGGAGAGAGTCACTCTCTTCCCCCTGCCCCTTGCCAGTGGCCATGAGTAGGGTCAAGTCTGCCCTATCATAGTAGGGTTTCAGGTGGTTCACATGAAGTACTCTTAGAGGACTTCTAGGAGTGCCTAGGTCTACCAGGTAGGTGAACTCACCCTCCTTTGCCATTATGAGATGTGGTCTACTCCATTAGTTCTGGAATGTTCTTGGCGTCCTGGATGGTACTCAGTCAGGACAGCCTTCTGGTCATGCCATTGTTTTTGTAACTCTTGGCTTGCCTGAGGGTTTTTAGTGGCCTTTTTCGTGTACTCAGCTATTCTTGATCTTAGGCCAAGTACAAAATCCACAATGTCTTGTTTAGGGGGCTTCAAGGGTTGATCCCACCACTCTTTGCCAAGTGCAAGTAGACCCCTAACAGTGTGACCAAAAAGGAGTTCAAAGGGGCTGTTGCCCACTCCCTTCTGGGGTACCTCCCTTTAGGCAAAAAGGAGGCATGGCAGTAGGACATCCCATCTCCTCCTGAGTTTTTCAGAGTGTCCATGATCATCACATTGAGAGATTTGTTAAATCTCTCAAACAATCCATTTGTTTGTGGATGATAGGGTGTGGTGAATGTATAGGTTATACCACATTCATTCCACATTGCTTTTAAGTATGCAGACATGAAGTTGCTACCCTTGTCTGATACTACCTCTTTGGGGAAGCCCACCCTGGAGAATATCCCCAGTAGGGCTTTTGCCACTGCATGAACTGTAGTGGTCCTGAGAGGGCTAGCTTCTGGATATCTAGTGGCATGGTCCACTACCACTAATATGACTCTATTTCCATAAGCAGTTGTCAACTCCAACCCTCTCAAAGGACACCCCAACCACAGGCAGTGGGATCAAGGGGGCCTTTGGAGTGCCCCCAGTCTTGCCACTGGCTTGGCAAGTGACAAAAGAGCGACAAAACTTGTTTGTCTTCTGACATGTGAGGCCAGTGAGAGTGAGGGGCCAGTCTGTCCCATGTTTTGCTTTGCTCCAGTTGTCCAGCAAGGGGAATGTCATGTGCCAGTGTTAGGAGGAATTCCATATACTGCAAAGGAATGACCAGTCTCGTGGTAGCACCAGGTTTGGAGTCCCTTGCCTCAGTATGAAGGAGATTGTTCTCCCAGTAAACTCTGTGAGAGTCACTGATATCCCCTGCTTTTTTTTGACAGCTTGCTGTTTCAAACCCTCTAGTGTGGGATAGGTCTGCTGTGCCACACTCAGTTCCTCCCTGGCAGACCCCCCTGCACCCAAGAGCTCAGCTGTGTCAGCCTGAAGCTCCTCTGGTGTAGGTTCTGCACAGGGAGTTGACTCCTCCTCATCAAAAGGGGAATCTTCTGAAGAGGGAGGAATAGTGGACAAGGATTTGCCCTTTCTACCCCTAAGTTTTGGAGCAATTAGTCCATTGTTCCAGGATCCAAGTTTCCCTGTCCTCTTTGCTTCTTGGCCTGAGCCCTGGTGAGAGCAAATATGTGCCCTGGAATTCCCAGCATTGCTGCATGAGCCTCAAATTCCACTTCAGCCCAAGCTGAAGTCTCCAAATCATTGCCCAGTAGACATTCTAAAGGTAGGTCAGTGTATACCACAGCTTTCTTTGGACCAGCAACTCCCCCAGTTGAGATTCACAACAGCCATGGGGTGGCTAACAGTGTTGTTATGGGCATCAGTCACTTGGTACTGATGACCAAGTAGGTGTTGCTCAGGGGATACCAGTTTTTCCATCACCATAGTGACACTGGCACTGTAGGCCTCAACCTGAACACAATTTATAGGGGTAGTTGCTTGTACTTATCCATATTAAGGGGACAAGCAACCAGGGTGGCATGGACTATGCCACCATCTGAGACTAAAACAGCCTCAGTGGTCTCCCTAACTACAAAAACCCCTACTACATTGGCAAAAGTGAGCCCAGCTACACCCTTAGATTGGCTATTTGAAGAGTTTTTCCCACTACCACTGCTATTACTAGAGGCACTAGTGGAAGCAGTGGGGTTTGTGGTGGTGGGAGGTTTGGTGTTCCTCTTGGGACAAGTGGGATCACTTGCCCAATGGCCTTTGATTTTACACAGGTAACACCAAGGCTTTGTCTGTTGTTTGGATGAGGATTTGGGTTCAGAAGATTTTTGGGGACCTGATGAAGACTATGACTTTTTATCTTTGTCCCCACACTTATCATGAGACTTACCATCCTCCTTCTTGTCCTTGTCACCCCCTGTATTAACTTTTCTGCTCACCCTTGTTCTGAACCAATTCTTGGGGAAAGGTCAGATCTGAGGCTACCAAGTACTGGTGCAACAAGTCAGACACACAATTGTTAAGAATATGCTCTCTCAGAATTAGATTATATAGACCCTCATAATCAGGCACTTTGCTACCATGTAACCACCCTTCTAAAGCCTTCATTGAACAGTCCACAATGTCTTTCCAATCTTGTGAAGGCTCTTTTCTGGTTTATCTGAACTTAATCTTATATTGTTCAGTGGTTAAGCCAAATCCATCCAAGAGTGCTGTCTTAAAAACATTGTAATTATCTGAATCATCTTCTCTGACGGTATGGAGTCTGTATCTCCCATTACCAGAGAAGGACAACCACAGAATAGCAGCCCACTGCATCTGAGGGACCCTGTGAACTTTATACTCCCTCTCTAGTGCAGCAAACCACTTGCAGATGTCATCCCCCTCCTTGTAAGGGGGAACAATCTTGTGCAAATTTCTGGAGTCAAATAAATGTGTTCTCTCTAACACCACAGCTCCTGAAATTGCTATTGCTGCTACCACCATTGGGAACTAAGCCCAACCTCTGTCTTTCCCTTTCCACAGCTTTCCTATCTAGGGCCAACTGTTAGATTGGGTTTTTTCTATCCTCCATAGACAGGAAGCTAAGCAGCTATGCAAATATTCCTAATATACCTTTTATTCCTCAATATCCCTCAAATAGCTTTTCAGATCATTTTCTGCTAAAGATGGAAGTCTCAGAAATAAGGTAGAAAGGCCCGGTGGGCGATGGCACTTTAATAAAGTAAACCTCGAAGATAAAGAATGGTGTAAGGTGACAAATTATGAGATAATAAGTTATTTTCATTAGATGCAGAAAAGGCATTTGACTTAGTATGCTGCAAAAGTCATTTTGTTATTCTTAGGAAGTTTTGGTGCCACGAGAGATTTATTCAGATCATATCTCGCCTTTATAAATGGGCAACAGCCCATATGGTTACGAATTCTCATAATATTGGGGCCTGCAATGTTACTAGGGGCACAAGGGAAGGATGTCCCATCTAACCCATTCTTTTTTTTCTATTTATATTGCCCTTAGCAATAGCAGTGCAGGCTGACATGAGTAAAGCCACCAATAAGCAGCATGACTAACAATATATTATATTCTGATCACATAGTCCTTTTTTAAACCCAGATATAGCAAATCTAAGGAGTGCTGATAAAGTATTCTAGGAGTTTCAAGAACTGGGCAGGTATAACACTAATAACCTGAAAACAGATATTTTATTATGTAATTGCACACTCAACACTTTACCTGCAAAATGTCACCCCTTAGTTAATCCAAGGTTGAAAAGATATTTAGGGGTATACATTACTGAAAATGTGAGTGAACTATATTGATTGCATTATTTCCCTCTGATGAGTAAGATGAGGGCACTCCTCCAAAATAGACCAATCTACCTCTCTCAAAAATGGGCCATGTCGCTTTGATTCAACTGTCAATCTCACCTTTGTGTATTTTTTGTATGCAGCTATTCGATTTGCTCTCCAGATTAAGTTTTGTAAGGAACTGGAGGGAATGTTCTCTGCCTTTATCTGGGCCAATAAGACTCCTAGATTGGTGTTAGATTAATTACAAGGTCCAGTGAAAGCAGGGTCCCTTGCTTTGCCTTAGTTAACAGTATATTATTTTGCTAATTTTGCACACGTTTCACAGAGGCTTTTTAAAAACCCCAGCAATGACTGGGATAGATAATTTTTTTCTCAATTTGATCTTTAGTGAGTGGTCCCTTAAACATATAAGGACCACTGTGTAAGCACTACAATATCCCAGCCTCCCAGCCATTAATGGAGACACCCACCTGGTAGATATCTACGTTGGGAATTGACCTCTATTAGATAATTACACTGCTTCTAGATGTGAGTGTAATGGCTAAAGTAAGGTTTTGGATTTCCTAAACTCTGCTGATACCTGGAAGGCTTGGGCAGAAATAAGACCCTCTATCAGGCACTTTAAAACAATGATATATTGGTCCTTTATTAGCATAAGACAGTTTTTCAATAAACTAGATTTTAGTAAATTTGTTCCAGCCTGAATCTGGTGGTGGAAGACTGGATAGAAACCACAACCAGAAGATCAATCAGCAGCTAGGTTGGTGTTCTTAGACAACAGAAAGCCAATGCATTATACTTGAAAGCTCGAGACAAGTGGTAGTCTAAGAAAGGTCTTCAAATTACAGTGGAGACATGGAATAAGATAAATGTGTATTACTCTTCTTTAATGAAAGGAGTGAATTTCCGTAGAATACAATTCTTTGCAAATTGGCTACGTTATAGAACACAGGCTTATTTGCTTAAAATTAATCCCCAGGTACTGGATAGGTGTTTTGGGTGCTTAATTGTAGGAAGGGGTGAGGGGGTTAATTGGACCGATATTTTTTTGTGTTGACCAAAAAAAAAACTTTCTGAGCAGAGATCCAGACATACTGTTCTCTCATTTTAGGGCTGGATCAGTCAATAGATGTTTACACAAACGTTCTGGGGCACTCAATGTCAATATTGCACCATGCAAAAAAATGATTGTTTATATCTGCACAAGTAGCTAGATCAATAATTCTGCAAAATTGGTGATCAGAAGTGATCCCGACATACCAACACTGGTGGTCCAAAATGATAAAAAGTAAGAGGGTCGACATGTGCTAAGATCAGGATCTTATAACAAATTTCAAAGATTATGAGAGATATTGGGGTAGCTCATCTCATGCCCACAGAGGCAGAATTGAATAATATCAAAGCAGAAATCTGAGATTTTGGGCAATGTGCAATATAACATTATTTCTAGATATGTATATGTATTCTATAGCATTTGAACATTGTTTTATATCATAATGATTTTAGTTCCTTGAACATGCCATTTTAACGATGAATGAACTCTTCCAATAAAAATATATATATAAAAAACTTTGCAGAAAGGCTGGAAACTGTTTGAGAAAGAGGAAAAGGACATAAATCTGAAATTATTTCCAGTAGAGTGGCTGAGGTGAGAGGAAATGGGAAACATTGTTACAATTACAGAACTCTTCTTCAATCCTATTTTTCTAAAAGTTACATTTGTGCATAAGGAGTCTCAAATGTTAAATTACCAGAGTAGACTCAATTAAAAAGTAAGGTATTGCTTCACTAAATTTGGAGGGAAAGTGAGAACTTCATTAAATGTGCAAGTTATGCTAAACCTTCACATTCCCTTGAGTAGCATGAGTAAATTACACATAGTGAAAAAATGTTAACGCATATATATGTGATTCAAATAACAAGAGGAGCTTTGCCATAAACTAGGTTGTAAATACTGTGTCACAGATTTTCAAATGGCCAAGGACTATATAGTTGAGTCTGTTATTTGTATTTCCTAAAGGAAATACTAATCCCTATTTAAAATGTTTGAATGTCAATGTGTACAGAAATTAATGAGTTTGCACTGATTTCGGTGAAGAATGAGAAAGGTATTTTGCATCCAATTTATGCTTCAATCATTTTTGTTGTGGTTTCAAGCATACATCTCAGAAGGCAGGCATACCACCTGAACTAAACCACAAGCATAATGTAGCTCCACCCTCTCTCACAAAAGACCACCATTCTCACCCCCTGAAACCACTTCATGCCCAATAAGTCACTATGGGTCAAAGAATGAAACCAAGGGTCCCTCAAAATTCACTGCCTGAAAAGGCTCTGCTCTGAGATAAGAGGCCTAGAACTAGTAGCCTGCTAGAGGATGTCAGGTGTCCATTATTATTAAGTAGGTCAGGATAGGGTCCAAAATTGAACTGAACTTGTCCTATTCATTCTGTAGGTCTTATGCTATTTTCTTGCCTGCTAGAATGTTCCGACCCTTTGCAACTGAATATTAGTGTTCGGAGTGAGCTCTTTATCTGTTCTGTTTCGCCCCCCAGTAGAAAGTGTGAGATTTTTTTTCCCCTTGGGACAGTGTAGGGTAGGGTTCTGAAAAGTCGGTCCTGGAGAGCTGGGTCCATGCCAGATTTTTAGCATATCCACATTTAGAAAAAAGATGTTTCAGAAATCTACATGTTTCTAAATGTGGATATGCTAAAAATCTGGCATGAACCCGTCTCTACAGGACCGAATTTGCAGAACCCTCATGTAGGGGATAACCTTTCCTACTGTGTGAGATTATTTTCAATGAGCCAAGCCTTGATGTGAGCTATGATTCCCAGGATTACCTCCCAATAGGATCCAATTTGAGGGCAGGTTCATACTATGTAGAAAACAGTACCCATTTCACTGCATCATCTTCAAAATTCTTGTGGGTATTTTCTGTCCTTGGCGTGAAGTTTCACTGGTGTATACTTATAAAGCGGAACCCTCCCTTATGAACATTGTGCTTAATAATTTGTGCAGGTATAAATTATCTCATTATTCGTCATCTAATTATTCTCCCAATTCCCAGTCCCACCTTTTCTGGTATGAAAATACTTTCTGTGTAGTGTTAACACTGAGGGTAGAGTAGTTCTGGGAAATCATGTGTTTGGATATAATTAGGCCCTGGAGGAATTTCCATAAGAAATAAAGGGCCCGATTACTGTTGATAAAATATGTGATGGGTGACTGTTATGCCTGGCATCCTTGGCTTGGCTTTCCCCTATTTTTGCCTTCAGACCTCCTTTTTTGCTGCCTTTGTTTTTCCTGCTAATCAGGGCTAAAGTACTTGTGCTCCCTGCTTAAAACATGGTTGGAATTGGCTCATACCCAATAGACATATAAAATGTACGTATAGGTCCCCAGTAAAGTGGCACTGCCTGTGCCCAGGTTCTGTAAAATAAATGCTGCTAGTGAGGTGAGCCTGTTGCACTGATTGTATCACCCACTTAAGTAGCTATTTAAACATGTCTGGGATCTGACACTGCAGTCTCTGTGTGCAGTTTTAAACTGCCATTTCAAACTGGCAAAATAAAGCTTTTATCAGGCCCAAACCATCTTTTTAATACATATAAGTCACCCCTAGTGTAGGCCCTTGACAGCCCAGGGGGCAGCGTGCAATGGACATGTTCTTTTCAGCTTTACCTGTCCAGGTATGTAAAAACTCTTAAATGTATTTGTTTACTACTGCAAGGCCTACCTCTCGAATAGGGTAACACTGGGGTTACCTTATTACATTTAACAAGCTTTGGCTTCCATATGAGAATATGTAACTCCTTCATGTTTGGTGTCTTTGGAATTGTAATGAAAACTCCTAACTTATGGTGAAGTTGCATGTTAAATTACAATTTTGAAAATTCCTCTTTTAGAAAAATGGCATTTTCCTTCCTTATCCATTAAGGGGGTCATTCTGAGCTTGGCGGGCAAAAGACCGCCGCGGTTATTCTGAGTTTCCCGCTGGGCTGGCGGGCGACCGCCAGAAGGCCGCCCGCCAGCCCAGCGGGAAACCCCCTTCCATGAGGATGCCGGCTCCGAATGGAGCCGGCGGAGTGGAAGGGGTGCGACGGGTGCAGTTGCACCCGTCGCTGATTTTCAGTGTCTGCTTGGCAGACACTGAAAATCTTGGTGGGGCCCTGTTAGGGGGCCCCTGCAGTGCCCATGCCAGTGGCATGGGCACTGCAGGGGCCCCCAGGGGCCCTGCGACACCCGTTACCGCCAGCCAGGTTCTGGCGGTCAAAACCGCCAGAGCCAGGCTGGCGGTAAGGGGGTCGGAATCCCCATGGCGGCGCTGCCTGCAGCGTCGCCATGGAGGATTCCCCAGGGCAGCGGGAAACCGGCGGGACACCGCCGGTTTTCCGTTTCTGACCGCGGCGGTACCGCCGCGGACAGAATGCCCATGGATGCACCGCCAGCCTGTTGGCGGTGCATCCGCGGTCGTTGGCCCTGGCGGTAGTATACCGCCAGGGTCAGAATGACCCCCTAAGTGTCTCCAGCCTGTCTCTGGGTCACATGACAGTGTGCAGCTGACAGTTGGGCTTTCTGTATTCTTCCTAGACAGCCCTACAGAATAAGGAGCATAGGTGTGTCTGAATGGGCCATCTCATGCAGGATGGGAGGGCGGAGCTGGGCACAGCACTATTTATAATTGAATAGGCTATGTCCTGCCTTCACACAAATGGCTGCACACTCCTTTTATTTAGTCTGGAACCAGAACAGTAAAGGCCAGATGCCTGGGGACTTGAAAGGGAAACCTCTAGAAGCTTTTCCCACTTCAAAGGAAAGCCCAGGTGTAAACTTTGGACCCGGACAACCCCTCACCTGTGGACACTCTGCTAGGAAGAAGGATTGCTGTGCTGCTTAAAGAATTGCCACTCTGCAGAGCTGCTGCTAAGAAATACTGGTGCCCTGCTGTTTTGACCTGCTGACTTCCTGCCTGGGTAAGAACAGGACCTGCATTTGTTAACCTAGGAGCACCAGAGTGATTCCAAGGGCAAGTTGACTGGCTGCATGACTTGAGCCTCTGAGACAGAAGACTCCAGCACCCTGGACTCTCACATCTGTGAGTCTACCCTGGCAAGAGATGCCAACCCAATACTGGACCCAATGTGTTCCGCCAGCCTTTGTGGATCCACCATAGCCAATGCATCTCCTCTGCTGCACAATGCAACCCCGATTAGAACCAACACATCATTGCTGCTGCACGGCTCTTACCTTCCTGAAAGATCTGGATCCCCTATGCAGCTGCAACATCCTTGGAACAGCTGGATCGGGACACATCCTTGGTGCAGGCCCTCGTATCTCTCATCGATGGCATCCTCCATGACAACTCTGCATCAGAGCCTCGCAGCGCCTCAAAATTGACTAATCAGCCCGACTGAGCGATGCATCCTTGACGTCAGACTTTGCATGACAAGCCCTCATCCACAGGATCCTCTATGTCGATGCAGGATTTTTCATCGCAGCCTTTCTGCACAGACATATTGCATAGACACATTGCTTTGTCTGTGCACTGCACCTTCAACGTGGCAATGCTCAGCAAACTAGGATTTAAGGTACTTTGTTCAGCTGGCCTACCTGGATCCCTGTAATGGCCTGAGATCCATTACAGTCAGCCTGAACTTGTGACTTTGTCCAGTCTAGTGTGACCAGATATCCACAGTTGGTGCTTTGTGGTACTAGTTTTACTGAAATATTTAAACTTGCATATCTTTGGTACTTCTTATTGGGTGTTTGTTATTTTGGTCTTGTTTTATTTATTAAATTAAGGGGCACACTTATACTCTGTTTGCACCGAATTTGCGTCAAACTTTTTGATGCAAATTTGACGCAAACCTAACACCATATTTATACTTTGAAACCCGACCACGCAAATGGCAAAATTCTGCAGTGTGCGTCATTTTCTGGATGCGTGAAACTGCCTTGCGTTAATGACATGCAAGGTAGGTGTTCCCGTCCCAAAAAATGACTTTAAGGCATGTGCGCCTTATTTATACTCCCACGTCATTTTGATGCACAGGACAGGGCAGGCCTTAAAAAATGGCGCACAGCCTGATGTGTGTATTTTTTAACGCCTGGGTGAGGGTAGGAGTTAAGGGACCTGTGGGCTCATTTCCATGGTCTCTGACCATGGAAGCAGCCCACAGGTGCCCTTCTCTGCCCCCAGGGACACCCCCTGCCACCCTCACCCACCCCTGGAGGACACCCATGGATAGGGGGATCCATCCCAGGTAAGTACAGGTAAGTAGAGGTAAGTATTTTCTTTTAAGTGTCATGGGGGGCCTAACGTGGGCCCCCCTACATGGCACTGTGCCCAATGACCATGCCCAGGGGACAGAAGTCCCATGGGCATGGCCATTGGGGAGGGGGGCATGACTCCTGTCTTTCCTAAGACAGGAGTCATTTCAATGGGGGTTGTGCGTCAGAAAATGGTGCAAGTCCGGTTTGAGCCATGATTTTTTACTCTAACCTGACTTGCACCATTTTTTGACGCACAACCCCCATTCTTCCCTACGCCTGCGTTGCCCGGTTAGAGACATTTTTTTTACTCTAACCAGGCTGCAGCGCCGGCTAACGTCAATCCATAAATAAGGCGCCCGCCTGGTGCGTTGGAATGGCGTTAGCTGGCGGTACATTTTTTGCCACAAACGAGCACCAGCACTGGTTTGCGTCAAAAAGTATAAATATGGGCTTAAGTTCTATTTTTGTAACCTGGTGTGAGATCCTTTTGTGTGGTGTTTTCACTGTTTGAGGTGTTGCCCAAATACTTTATCCATTGCCTTCAATTTACGCCTCACTGCTCTGTGCCAAGCTACCACAGAATGAGCACTGGCTAATTTGGGGTTTCCTTGTGCCTTACCGGGGCATAAATTGCGGTTGCTGCTCGACCAGGGCTCACACCCCAGTAAACGCACAACTCAATTTCTCACATTGGTAATCAGATGTGAGAACAGGCTTGTGTTTATGCAGTGCCATACAGTGATTTGGTGTACACTACCTTACCCGTCTAACACCAGTTTAAATCTAAATTCTCCCTGATTAGACTTTTTGATTCTTGTAAATATATTTTTCCTCTACCTGGCTGTTTGTGTCTGAAACCTCACCCACAAAGATGGAGATTGAGCTGGCCAACCTGGAAAGCTACACTGTGGCCCAGGAATTTTGTCAGGAGAGAGGGGCTACTTAACAAAAGGAGCACCAAGATGGAGTAGCTCCAGAAATCTCTGAGAGCACGGATGGAGGCTCATCAAGTGCCAGGAACAACTGATGACCCAGAGGATGCGGAGAGTAAGAAAGGACCAGAGCAGGAGGGCTTTGGACTGTGACCTGTTGAGGAGGGAACACAAAAGGATGATGGACAGAGTGCTGAACAATGCAAACACTCACCTCAAGTCACAGATCTAAGTTTAATCCATCGTTCTTTTACTCACCATGCCACCCAAGTTTGGACACAGCCATATACAAATCAGTCTTGACCCTGTTCCTTATAGGAACAGTCCAGCCCGAACTGCCAAGCCAGGTCCTCCATGGACCAGAAACAAGCATTCTGGGACAGGTTTCAGGGTATCACCCTTTGTTAGCCAGGCTAGCTTGAATCCAGTGGCACAGTGAGCAAGGGACCCACATCTAAGCATACCCTTCCCACTTAGGGCAACTTTAGCAACACAAGAAGATGACGGACGGAGTGCTGAACAATGCAAACACTCACCCCCAGTCACAGATCTGGGTTTAATCCATCGTTCTTTTGCTCACCATGCCACCCCAGTTTGGACCCAGCAATATACAAATCATTCTTGACCCTGTTCCTTATGGGAACAGTCCAGCCCAAACTGCCAAGCCAGGTCCTCCCTGGACTGGAAACAAGCATCCTGAGACAGGTTTCAGGGTATCACCCTTCATCAGCCAGGCTAGCTTGAATCCAGTGGCACGGTGAGCATGGGACACACGTCTGGGCATACCCTTCCCACTTAGGGCAACTTTAGCAACACAAAAGGATGATGGACAGAGTGCTGAACAATGCAAACACTCACCCCAGTCACAGATCTGGGTTTAATCCATCGTTCTTTTGCTCACCTTGCCACCCCAGTTTGGATCCAGCCATATGCAAATCAGTCTTGACCCTGTTCTTTATGGGAACAGTCCAGCCCAAACCAAAATATGGGACTTGCTAAGTAGTGATGCACTTGACATCCCCTTTATCACAGAAACTTGGCTCAATCCCTCACTGGCTCCTGACATCACTGTGGCAATTCCAGTAGGCTACAACTGTGTTCAACAGGACTACCTTCACATTCCAGGAAGAAGACTTATTATCATCTACAAAGAATCTATCAAATGCAAAAAAAAACACAGAGAACACCACCCCCTTCATGGAACACCTGCACATCAAGCTGGAAATCTCAGAATACTTAATCCTAAATGGAACCCTCACCTACTGACTACCAAGACCATGAGCCTCCTTTACCATCCTCATCGACTCCAGATCCTACATTCTCCTCGGCTACCTCATCTTTCACCTGGAAGACTGAAATGACCCCTACTCCACAGCACTCCTTGAAAGCTTGAGCAACACTGGACTTAACCAGCTTGTCCCAGAACCAACACACACCACAGGGCACACACTGGACCCCATCTTCACCACAAGCAACAGCATTAAATACAATTCCACCATACCACTCATATGGACCAACCACTCCATCATCCACTTCCAAATCAACATACCTCAAGTCAACACCTCTACCAGGTTCAGCATTAAAACCTGCAGCTTGGAAAAAAAATCCCACAGATGTAGACTGGCTCAGTGCCCTCAGCACGGATCAACCTATCCCCACAGACAACCTTGACATGGTCATCAACAACTTCAACACCTGGATCAAGTACTGTGCATAATCCTTCTCACCCATCTAACCCGAAAAACATATTAGATGACACAAGCCGGCTAACTGGTACACAGAAGGCCTCTGAGACACCAAACAACACTGTAAACAGCTAGAAAGGAAATAGAGAGCTAAGCATGACACCAACGATTGAACTACTTACAAGGCTGCACTCAGATGGTATCACTGGCAAATAAGTGACATGAAGAAAAAAAGTACTATTGGACCGCATCAAAGGAAACTCCAACAGCTGCAAGGAGATTTTCTCAATCATCAAAGATTTCATCTTGCCCTCAGTGACTGTCACCAACGTTGCTGCCTCCCAGCAGCTCAGCAACAACCTATTCAACTTTTTCCACAACAAAATCTCAAACATCTACAGCAACTTCGCACACCAACCCATCCCCAGAGAAGTCTTTGCTAACCTACCCACCACCAACCAAGATGGCCATATGACTGAATAGACAACCCTCGCCAGAAATGCCACAGCAGCAATCATGTGCATCATTTACTTAGGGGCCCAAATGGACCTATGCCCCTACCACTTCTATAACCTGGGAACATCACCAATCAGCACCTCCCTGACTCATGTCATCAACACCTCCATCACATCTGCCATTTTCCAGAGTGAATGGAAACTTACAGAAATCAACACTCTCCTGAAGACGCATCGTCCTGCTTCCCTATCAAGCCAATGTGATTGAGAAGACAATCAACAAGCAACTCACAACAAATCTCGAAATTTACCATCTGCTAGAATACACTCAATCAGAATTCAGAAAGAGCCACAGCACTGAAACAGCACTCATTGTGGCCACCAACTCCTACACAGACACCAGACCACCCAGAACACTGCTGCAAAACTCATACTCAACCTCTCATGCTGCATTCACATCACACCACATCTCAGGAAGCTTCACTGGCACCCCTTTCACAAGCACAGATAGTTTAAACTTCTCATGCACACACACAAAGCCCTACACAACACAGGACCAGAATACCCAAACAGCCACATACACTTTTACCAACCTACCAGACACCTACACTCTGTCTTACTCACACGCATTCCCAGCATTCATAAAATCAAAACTGGAGGTTGCTCATTCTCTTACATCACACCCAAGACATGGAACAACCTCCATTTACACATTAGAGCCTCCTCCTCACTTTCTGCATTCCGCAAGAAGCTGAAGACTTGGCTCTTTGGATAAGCATCTTGGGGACCACAAAACTACACCCATGTCCAAGGGCCTGGATACTTTCCAGGGTGATTAGTGTGCCATACAAACCAATATATCATAACATAACAGTACAGTTCATAACAGTACAAAACACACCATACTGGAGCCAGCATGAAAACCATCAGATGTCATCTGATGTCTTCAGAGCAGAATGTCCCTAATACATTCCGCTAAGTTGTTGCAATTGACAACCATGTCACTACCCAGTGGCTCTGGTTCTCCTTAAATGTGGGTGGGTCTCATGTTCCTTAAAGCTATTTGTGAGTCTGTTCATGCCTGTGGACTGAATGCTTGCCAATGACTTGGAGCCTATTGCCTGGAAGGAGATGGAACTCAGGTCCCACTTGGAGATATTAGGGTTGCTTGAGTGCGTTTGCCTGGCCACACGGTTCATGGAAGCCTCAGAGGGTAATCAGGAAGGTTGGGAGCCAGGAAGAATGGCCCAGAAGCCTGCCAAGAAGAGAAAGGGCAAGGTTTGTGGGAAAACCACTCCTGAACCTGTCACACTCTGGAAGAAGGTTGGCCCAGAGGGGGATTCCTTGGAGCCTAAAGGGGACGATGTGGCCGAACTGGGGAACCTGCCAGAGCTGACTACTTGACAGAAGGAAGGGGTTCCCTCCAGGAAGGAGTTCTGCAGAGGGAATGCCATACTCTTGCGGGCCTATGGCAGCAGGTTGAAGCAAAGGCAGTCTGTGACACCTTTGGTCATCACTTGATTTACTGGGAGAATGGTCTATATTGTGAGCCTAGGATCCTGAGCCTGGTGCAACATGTAGGCATGTCTTTGAAGTCTCCCCCACTTCAAAGGCCCAACTGGGAATAATTACTGGACCTCTGACACCACCACTTCAGTACACTCCTTGACTTGTTTGTACTCTGCCAGGAATAAGGACTGCTGTGCTGCAAAAGGTTTACCACTCTGCTGGACTGCTACTGTTCTGCACTCCTGCCTTGCTGTGCTGGCCTGCTGCCCTCCTGCTGCCCTCCTGCTGCCCTCTTGCCTAGGAGTGAGAAGGACTGGTCCTGAATCTCTCCAATCCAGAACCCAGAGTGACTCCGAGGGCTGGTTGGCTGGCCTCCTGATCTAAAGTCTCAGGGAGATGAAAGAGTTCTAACCTCCCTGCTTCTGCATCTGGACTCTGCCATCTGTGACTCTGCCCTGCCAAGTGGTGCCACCCCAGTCCTGGACCCTTGGAAGTGGGCCTAGGGTGCTCGCTACAGTAGAATTGATGCATACTCTGCTGTAAGCACAGAACTGAAGCATTGTCGCTGCTGCGTGGAGCAGAACCAGAGCATCACTGTTAATGGGGAGGTCGTAACCGATGCAACAGATTTGCATCATCTCATCTTGGAACAGGGACATTGCCTTTGGAACTGCCACTGAGTGATGCTTTCCCTGGGTGCAAGCTTCTCACATTCCTCATCAACTGCAGCTCGGACAAAGATGCTGAACCTCTCCATCACCTCTACTGCGTGTATTGGAACCAAACCACCTTCTCGACTGGGTGCCTCATCCTTGACACCGGTTTTAGCATTGCAGGCACAGTCAACAGGATCTTCAATGTCAGCATATCAGGATCTCACATCGCAGCTCAGAAACATCACCTTGGTTGTGCTGCACATCTTTGTTTCAGACCCACGCCCACACTCTGCAACCAAGATTTAAGGTTCTTTGGTTCAGCTGGCCTAGAAGGGTCCCTGTAGATGGTGGCCCATACTTCATCGCAGTCAGCCTGAACTTTTTACTTTGTCTCAGTCTGGCACAACCAGATATCCCCAGCTGGCGCTTCTTTCTTCTAAGCACTATTTAACAGTTTACTCTTTAAAAATTCATAACTCAAGTTCTACTTCTTGGATTTTTGTCATTTTGGTCTTGTTTTATTTATTAAATTGATTTCTATTTTTCTAACCTGGTGTGGAATCCTTTTTGTGTGGTGTTTTCACTGCTTTACTGTTTGTACAAATACTTTACGCATTGCCTTCAAGTTAAGCCTGACAGTTCTGTGCCAAGCTACCAGAGAGTGAGCACAGGTTAATTTGGGGTTTGCTTGTGCCTTACCCTGACAAGAATCGTGTTTGCTTCTTGACCAGGACTGACACTGCAGTCAACTAACAACCCAAATTCTCACAATTTGGATACCAGTCTCAGTGTCCATTGTGGATGCATGTTTTAAGTCCACCCTGGTACACCAGCCCACAATGCTGCATTCTAGAAGGTGTCTCTGACCCTAACTGCTCTTGTGCAATAGGCCCCAAGATTGACTTAAAGTACCTCTGTGGTTCATTCCCTGGGACATCTGAAAGAGTAATGGCATTGATACACCACGGGTAAGGGCCCACATACATGGTGCAGCACTGAGCCTCAAAGCAGGAGAATGCAGCCTAGGAATTCACACACCATTACAGAGCTCTAGAAAAATTAACTTCCCTTGTTACACATCCTTTCCGATTCAAAGCACAATTTTTAGCCAATCCAAACCAAGTCAAGATTCCTGATTCAGTTGTTATCTTCTAACAAACTAGATATTTTATGCTGATGGACCCGCATTATTGTGAAAGAGGGCCCGATTTCTCAAGACTTTGTCACAGTTGACAAAAGTGCCTTTCACTCATAAGCACTACTGGGCATTTAAGATGTGACCGCATCTCTGTCACATTGTCCTCTGTTCTGCTTAATCTAGAAGCTCCAGAGCGCCCAGGAAGTACTTAGTGAGTGACAAAGAGGCTGTCTTTCCAGGCAGACTGCCTTCATCTTTCCATGTACCGAGGGTCCAATTAATCATCTGTCATCGGGGTCCCTTCGCTCGTTTACATTTACCATGCAAAGTGGAAGCCGCTGACATTTGATGCCTCAGAAGCACGCGACTGCCTGAATGCCACGGTATGAACCACTACAACGGCCGCGGCAATTCATGTGTAGTCAGACGACAATGTGGGCTAAGTGTCAAGGGGCGTAACGCTGACCCCTGCCGCTCCTGCGGTGCTGAGGGGTGGTGGGGGGGTTGTGGATCCCGCACCCAGCTAAGGCCTATGGATAACTGTGAGAATAGGGGGTCTCTGGGCCCCCTCAGCACATCTGTAGGGATTTCATCATTTTGTGTTAAGCCCCATCCGAAGTCAAGGACGATTTAAAAGTTAAACAGAAAAATAACAATAAAATCTGGCCTGTGAAAAATCATAGGTCAGCAGTGCACCATGGCTCTTTCTGTCCCCGCCTTGCACTGACGTACTGTCCATCAAGCAGTAGGAACTGGGAAGAACTGGTAGAACTGTTCTGAGGCCTCGAAACACAATGTTTCAGACAGGAAGAGGATTATGCTAAAAAGTTATCTTTTATAGTTATTAATTCAAATACTTTTACAATCCCTTGATGTTTTGACGTTGCTTGATGAGAGCACAAGAAGATATATTCTGATGTACAGTTTGAACTCCTGGACACATTGACTAGAACTAGGCTTGCAAAAAATAATATATTCCATGTAATCAGTATGCAGGTGATCACTGCTATTTTTAAATTGAATGTACAATTATCACAATTACATGTGCACAGTTTAATCCTAAGGACGCGAAATATGTACGTGTAATAAATGCAAGAAACGACTTTCATTCATCTGGTTTACACACATGAAGAGCGACGCCATTTCATTTTTTAACCACGTCGTGCACAAGCACAAGGTTTACCGTTGATACTATTGACTGCTTCCTAGTATCTCTCTAGGAGAATATACCTCTGCAGTAGCAAGATGTAAAAAGCACTATGATGACACGTTGGCGCTTTATAAAACATGTGAATGAATAGACATTTTGGCCAAATGCTGCATACTTTGGAAGGACTTACTCCGCATATTTTGTGGATACAACTCATGGCATCACAGATAATGTACATTTAGCCGCGTTTTTTCTAACTATAACTCGAAAGGAAACACCTAAATGAAAGCCGAACAAGTGCTGCCGACTTTGGAACTTAGGAACTGGATTCCAGTCTCAGCGTTGGCTCAACATCCTGTGATTCGGGAAAATCACTTAGGGCCTGACGTAGAACTCCGTGGACGGGTTACTCCATCACAACTGCGACATCTGCTGAAATTTAAATTCCATTGTATTCAATGGGATTTAGACTTGGGTGGATGACATATCTATCACTATTTTGAAGGTGTAACCCGTCGACCAAGTTCTAAATCAGGCCCTTAATCTTTGCCTGACAAAAAAAAGGAATGTCCTTGTGCAATGTAACTGGTACAGGCATAAGGCACTCAAATACCTCCTGGTCGAATTTTCCCTACATAAAAATTGCAAAAAAAAAGTAAAATGAGGTGAATAAAATAAATGCAGGTTTTTCCTCGGATGTAGAGGACTTGAGCCTGCTCAGTCGGGATACAGGGATGGGCTCATTAACCTGAACTGTCCATATGGGTTTCCCATTTTGACCAATTGGAGATGATTCTCACCCTGCTTCTTATGTCTTGCCTTAGATTCAAAATAATTGCACTACAATCAGGGCCATTTGATTTATGCAGCAGTGAATGGTCAAATTATGCTGCATGGTTGTATAAAATAAGCAGCAAGAAATGGCAAATTATGCAGCATGATGTGGCACATTTTGTGATAGTATTACTTCATTATTTTGTCATTTTTGCATTTGTTATCACTGGGCATTTGTTGCATCTCAGTAGTACCAGTCTAACACCAAAATATATCAATAAGCAACTGAAGGATGACCAGTCAATCTTTGCAAAGGGTCTTCCACTGTGTGGCAACACGTGATGCTGTGTTTTTAGTAACTTTTAATCCATTTGAGTTAGAAACACATTTGTTTTTCTTAAAATCTGCAGATCGTGCCACAGTTGACGGTATGTGTGGCAAAAGCACCAAAACTATAATCATGCGAAAAATGCTGAGGCCGCACAATTGCATAATTCCAGTGGCCCTGACTATAATTTCAGATGTGGTGCAAATTTCGGTTGTGCTACAAAAGTCAGGGGGTGCCTGTGAGGATCATTTCACTCTTTTCTTTCCACAAGATGAGGGCAAGGAAATTGCTCCATGCTGTTGGAGTGGATAAGGGTTGGGGGAGAGGCTGGATGAGAAATGGACATAAGTCTGCATTACAAGGAGTGGCAAAGAAAGCAACAACAGGAGGATAGACACTGTGACCTATTCCAGGCCTCCCATCCATGCTTAGCAAATTCTTTGTCTCTCTTCTTCGCCTTAAAGAGCTACAAGCAATGCTTACCATATATGCTGCACAAAGAATATATGCATTGAGCACCCTTGTTTTGCATAATTTGCTGTGTGTCATTATATGAAGCATGCTTTAAAAATAGAGTAGACCATCCCAGGTCTTTCTGAATCATTTACTTTTTTAAAGAAACAAATGAGGCATGACAAAGAAATGGGGTGCATTATTATCCTTCATAACATGTACAGTTGCATGGGCGTCTGGTATCAGGAGCAGCTTGTGGGCTATGTGAAGAGCAACCACACCTCGCTTGGGTGAACATTTTCAAGTGGTGCTTCATGGCCTGTCAGGTACCAGGTACACACATATGACCTATGTGACCACCAAAGTCCATGGATAAGGAATAACCTCAACATCCAGGGCCATGTAAGCAGTAATCTTATTATCACCCTTCATATTGTGTTAGCAGCAGTGAAAGTAGTTCATGTCTATCCAGGTCAACTTATTCAGAAAGGTGCTAGCAAACGAGCCAGGTCATGATATTCATAAAAGGAAATAGAGTTTTGGATCTGCTGCAAAGGGGATTAATAGAATAACAGATGCTGGGTACAAACTGGCAACAAATGACCTATTTTTCTCCGAAAAGGAATGTGAGGTACCCACAAGAGACCAAGATCACTGTAATGGATTGAATGCATGGGAGAGCATTTACTGGTATGGATGTTGAAAAGTCAAGCTTGAATGAATAGATCGTGATGAAAAATATAGAAGGAAATCCCTGCGTCATCATGAAGCCAGAGGAAATACCAGAGTAAAGGAACCTGGTTGCGCTCAGAGGTATTCTGGTTTCTACACTTTGAACAGACTAAAGATATTTTAGTAAAACTTCGGTTAGTTTCACATAGAAGGAAATGCTATACTGTCTAAATCAGGCAAATTGGAAAGAGGAGACTCTCCCTTTTCAATTTTGCACTTCCACAAAAAATCTTGCTTGAAGATCGAAGATGGAACCGCAATCCCCAAGCAAGAATTCTCAACTAACCACTAAGATGTCTTTTGTTTGAGAGATGGCCCCTTGGTGTAATGGCCTACTGCATGGTGGCCCAAATATGTTTTAAAACGTTGCTGTTTCCTGGATGCCCAACTGGACCCTGTGTCCCCCAGTCAGGCCTTCCTTGTAGGAAAATAGAGGTTGCCCTTTTGTTTCTTTTTGTGGTCCATGCCTTTATTCTTAGTGCTGCACCAAGCGTATTATTTCAAAACAGGGGCACTATTGGAAAGTGCCTTCTATAATCTGGATAAGACAAATGATAAGATGCCTACCGGCCAAAACCTGCAGAACTCCACCTGATCTCTGCTTTTCAGAAAGGTGTGAGGCATGGCAGATTTCCATGAATGCCGACTGATCCTTGAAAAAAAAAATCCTGCAGCTACTCCTATCCCCAGAACTACTGAAATTCAAGGGATAAAACTTGACGTTTTTTTGTTGTATTTAGGGGTTTTCTAGTGACACATGATGGATCTACTATACAAGTGAGGTGCCATCTTTATTGAAAGAAATGTGGAAAGACTGGGTGACAGGGCCTCTTTCAATTCCTGCAGATTCGGAAAGCTTCCCCCTCCTAAATGTGACAAAAGATGTGTTTTTAGGCAAAATGTATCATCCACACTGCTTAAGAAAATGTAGGGGGATGCATCACTTCTGCTAGCCCCATGATTTTCAGTGAAAATACTCCCTGCTACACAGTAAGTGTAACTCTGTCTCAGATCCAAAACATAAAGACCGATGTATAGCTGGAGTTTAACTATAATGTTGAATTCTTCGATCCAGGGTTTCCAGTGGGCCTGCTGCTCAAACTGCAATACCTGTGTCTGAAAAAGAATGTCATTTTAGCCAAAATATTTTCCATAATTAGCACCTAGGCAAGTGCTCGGGTAATTGTGTACAAAACTGCACAATGTTTAGCTGTCATTGGTTCTAATGCATGTTTCTGGAGCAGGCTGCAAATGACTCATGTTAAAAGTGTGGCAAGGTTGCTGATTTCTGTTAGGAAAATGCTCTCATGGTCAGCTTTGCAGAATGTAGGTAAATCATTATGACGTACTGAACCTGTTTTTATGTCTTGTAATATTGCTGGTCGGAATCCTTGCTGGCCTGCTGTGATTCACAAATCATTACTAGTTTTCACGCCTAATCTCCCCTAGGGCTGAGGTTGACTAAGAATTGGCTTCAAAAGCCACCCATATAAAATAAATCTATAAGGACAATCCCCTTGCTCCACACATACAATGACTATATTTCCTTGTAAAAGGAAACCGGCAAATGTAATGTTATTTGTGTCTTGAGTTGTGTCGAAGACTACTGACACTGCTCACTGAACAGTATGGAGAACAGATGGGAACAGGAAGCTAAAGACATTCTTAGATCCCTGCTTGGAACTTTTGATTCTTCTTAGGCGCTGCAAGAGGACCATAAAATACAATTTGGCCTTTCGAGGCCCTGTTTCGCTACCACTGTCAGCCTTGCCCTATGTGCTTTTTATATTTAAAAGAAAACATTGAAAGTGGATAACACACCACTATTTACCTGTCCATTCTCCTATTGTGGTGAGCCATGAAGGTTGTCTAGTTCTCAGTCGATCACACTCAACTGGAATAACGTTGATTTTTTTAAAACTGATTTTCTATATTTTATGTCAATTTACACTTTCCATTTTTCCCGTTTGAACTAACTTGATTTGGAAATTTGTAGTCCTTTACTTCGTAAGTGTAACTTTGTTTTGGTGCTGTGGCACATGTGCAGTATCTACTTTCCTCTGAGGACGGCATTGCTGCTGTTACCAGCCTACCATGGTTGAGCAACATTGCAATTTTTCACAGAAAGTAGACTATCTAATCAAAGTCAGATTGTTCTGTCTTTGTGGGAACTAAGCCACACATGGCAGGGACCCTTCACACAAGTACTTTACTTTTTATCAAATATTACATGTGAACAACAAAGTTCGGTGGCCCATTGCCAGGTTTTGAGGTCAAACAGCCATTTCCTGGAGAGCAACAGCACCATGCATGGGAGATAAACATTGACACCTTAAATGTTGTGTCAACACCCACTTCTTTTACATTCTGGTTTTCAGTTTCTAACTTTCTTTGGGTGTTTTTTTGCCTTTTGTCATGCAGATGTCAAGTGGCATGAGTAAATTAAGGTGAGTAATAAGGTCTAGTGTATTATTAAAGTAAGCCCATTCATTCTTTACTTTTGTCCCTCCTACTCTCTCACCTTAATTTTTGGTCTCCACTATCCAAAATCCTTCTTTCTCCATCTTCCTCCCTCCCCTACGCACTCGCCCATCACACAGGTCTAAAAAATAGAGAAATCAAACAACTCATTAAATTCACACAAGTCATACCCGAGGCAAGCCAGAGAGCTCAGCTTCAGAGGTGCAAATCGAACAAAGGCCAGAGTCAAGCTACATTAACAGTGTGAGGACTGCACCTCAAACAGGAGCAACTATGAGCCTAAGCAAAAACTCGTGCCTTGGTGTAGAAGAGATCAATACCGTAGGACTAAGAATTTCAACTTCTTTAAAGGTGTACACATGCTTCGGATAATGTTTTTAAAAATAGTAGATGCACAAAACAGTAGGGAAATACAATTATCCATTCATTGAAATAAAGGATAATCATCTGGCGGAAATCCCAATAGCATAGAAGTGCACAGGTAATGAACAACAAACTGAGGGAGAAAATTGAGATTTTCAAAGTTTACAGTATTGGGACATGGATCATTGTTGACCTGAGAGCATCTAGTGGCCTATAGTGACCATTTATTTCAACATTCATTCATATTTTCATAAGGTCAGTATCTTATCTTGCAGTTCTTGCTTAATCTCAATTGTACCTATTGTCCTTAGGAGCCCTAGAGGTCATTCGACATAAAAGGCGAGTCGTATTTATGTTTTATTCTGGGATCCTATCAAGTGGCAGAGTTGCCTATTGCCCCAGTTCTTGTCAATCGCTTCATCAACCATCCACCTTCCAACCCGCAGGCTCTAAAATTAACTTAAATGCCATTTCATGTTATTTGTCAGATGACAAATTTCATGAAAGGCATTAGCAATTAGGAACTCCACTCTCATCAAGGAAAGTAATTAGCGAGAATGCATGCCGTTTACGAAAGCCCGTTCAATTAAATGGAATAACATGGTTTTTGCAGCAACAAAGGAAGGACGAAGCAGATCTTAGCGAGTAAATAAAGCTGTAATCAGCATGATTAATTTAAAATCTGGGGAAGGGATGGATCAGATTGATGTTCTCAAACTCTAATGGATCCCAAGAGACGGGGGTAGAAATCATTTCTCTGTGGCGGGACGCCGTCTCATTAATTGTAAGCAACGAGAAAAAAATATGCAACTGACAAATGTTCTTTTGCCATAAATAGAGCTTTTTTTTGGTAAACAAATTGCTTACTTTTTTATGAACGTGATGGGCCGTGGAAATAAATCTCATTATTTTATGTACTGTAAAAATATGGGCTGAAACATACTTAGAATTGGAAATGAATGTTTCCCAACTATTACTGTGCATGGCATATCTGAAGCTTTCCAGGGAGTCGTCGCATTTTTAAAACACCAGTAATGGGAGAGTTCATTAATGGAAATGGAACGCTAGAGCAGAAATGCATGAAATGCTGTATTGTCAGCTACTAGGGCAGGCATATCAGAATGCAACATTCTCCTTCCTTTCACCAGTCGTGCACAGCACACCTGGGCTCTCCCAGCGGCCTTGGAAGGCCCTGCTTCTGCAAACAGCTGGCCAGCAATGGTGCCTTTACCACATGAGCCAAGGGTGTTATTGGCATGGTTAAGGTGGATGGACTCGACAATGGTGTGTGGCGAGAAACAACAGTGCTCCCACACGCCCGATACTATTTTCCAGGAACATGCCTCAAAAATACCCATGCTCGATGCTCTTTCATCATTATGAACCAGCACCATTGACAACATTGAGAAAAGAAGCCAGAACTTCCTTGGTCCTATTCGTGCAGAAAATGATTACCTTAATATACATATCACATGGAGTATTCAAATCCCAGAGGCAAATTGCAGATTATTTTGAAGATTATATTTCCAGATTTGTGTAAACTGCAGGATCTGTAATCTTGCGCTTAATGGTGAGGTTAAGCAGGCTTTTCCTTAATTCATAAAGATCTGCTCTGTCTGGCCCATAACATTCTGCTTTTTCATCTTTTCCTCCCACTCGCTCATTGTAGCGCCACTTTTGATAAAGCTGTGAAAGGCAACTGCGCAAGACGCAGCATGGTGCAAATCCAACCCAGTAATTGGTGGAAATCAAATTTCTACTAACCTTTTGCAAATCACTAAAACGTTTATTGTGGATTCTCACAGCTGCAGACTTATATATGTAAATTAAACTATTTGCTTCTACTATTCCTCACTTTTTTTTATACTATTCTCACAAACTGGGATGTGATTCATGCATGTCATAAGGTACATGCAAGTATGTATGGCATTCAAACACCAACAGGGCTTATGCCCAGCGGTCTTTGAGTGTATTATTTATTCCTGTAACAAACTTATCTTGCACATCTGTACACACATAAAGATATAATTAGACTGGTTGGTCCAATCTCCCCATATTTTCTTTTCTACTTTGACATTTTCATTATGTACTCAGGTACCGTTGGGAAATGTGTTCTCAGACCGTTCCCCCAAAGTTGTGACTTAGAAATACCTCTATGGCTCTAATTACGAGTTGCACAATACTGGGGCAATTTAACCACTCAGTACAATTGCATGTCATATTGCTGTTTTCATGCGCTGAAGTCAATTGAGTGCCCAGTTTCAAGTAAGATCCCAAGGACTGTGGAATTATAATGTGGAGCCAATTTTTCTGGAGGTAAAACACAGGAAATCTGCTATTCTGTGCAGTTTTGCTGCCTAAATTCACCACCTACTCATAGGAAGAGGTAAATGTAGGAAAGGCCGGTGCAGGGAGTTGGGGGGTGAGGAGGAAGATGGGAAGTGGGGACGTAGAAGAGGGATGGGGACTTTTTCTTTAGCAGGAGGCATAATTGTATACTTCAACCTGTTGTGGGAGGAAAGCGGGACGAGACCTCGCTGCTGCAGCCAAAGTCTCATGCAAAGTTTTGGCTAGTTTTTCGAACTGGAAAAATCATGATGGGTTCTTCCACATCTAATAAATTGAGATGCAGAAAACAATCTACCCACTAATAATCAGGTGGACCAAAATAAATGCATGCAAGCATGCATTATTATGTTTTTTGCCTGGCCAGAACAGAGGTCCTTTGTGGTACTAACCAACATTAAAAGTCTTATATTATAAATGATTATTATTACATAAGGAATTTCATGGCCATATAGTGGGACAAAGTAGTTTGTTCATAAAGTTGCCTATATTTTATTTGTTATTAAAGAAATCCTATGGTTGCTGAAATGTAGAATGCACGTGGAATATGTGTTGTGAAAATAAACGCGCAAAATTATACGTCTCATTTGTTACATAAGATATGTAAAGGTCTCTTTGACACATGATAGTGATTCACCATGTGTTGTAATTGATTGATCGAGATTTCTTATGAAAAGTCCCAGCCAAGCAGTGGCATAAATAAACATAAGACCATAAATATAATCTCCTCACAAAATGTCCACACATTTTGATAGATTAATAGTTCAGAAAATAACAGAAACCCACGTATGTGTATCAGAAGTGGGTGGCTGGGGGAGGGCCTGGTCGAGGGCTGTTACAAAAGATAACGTTGTGGATGGGCAGCTGTCTCTGATGCTGTGTTTTTAGGGGTGAGAGCAAAGCGCTCCGTCCCGTGTTGTAATCTCTCTTTGGGCTTCAAACCACGCCCATGTCACGTCAGTCTTTTTCAGTGGTTTGTGGGCTTTCCTCTTAAAATCTGCTTGCTTTTATTAGTGAAAGGCGTGCATACATCATGCCTTTTCTGGTGTTTAGCCCTCCTCGGGCGCATCAACCAACTACTGAAAACATACGAGGCTCGGTGTTTTCCGTCAGGTTTCTGCACTACTTTTTCTCTTTATTCCGCAGCGCGATCTTACTGGGCAGTAGTCCAGCACTTTGCATGACATCGATCTTGTTACGTAAGCAATTGCACTTTTGCTGGTTACATAGATAATTGCACTTCTGCGGTTACATAGATAATTGCACTTTTGCAAATGGTTTTCACTGTAAGTGAACTTTTATTTCTCTTTGTGTGTTTGCTTTGCGCTAATGGCGGCCATCGGCTCGCTTATCTGAAACTTTTATTTTTCAGTTTATATGGCAAGAAAAGTCCGGTTAGTTATGTGAAACTGTTTTACTTTTAATTTTCAATTTATGTGGCAAGAAAAGTCGGGTTAGGAGTTTACAATGTTAATTTTTCTAGCTAGAGCAAACATGAGACCCATTGCATTGCAAATCATTGTTTTAAACTCGGGTTGAAATCAATATGTAGACAATTCGATCTTTGCTCGTGTTTGACGTCACCTGAAACCCGCTCTGGAAATCATCCTCATTATTGAGTGCTATCCATCTATATTTGTAAGTATTCTTTAAATTATTTCAACAGCAGTTGTGAATCAGCCCACGCAGTCTGTTAGCCGAAAGGCTATATGGCGAGATAGCTCAACAGCAACACTTTATTGCAGTATGGTGTTGTGATTTGTTTGATTAAAGTTGAATAATTTTCACAAATGTAGACTGGAATAAGTAATTTATAGAAACGTATTTACACACTTACTTACATGATTCCATGAATTATGCAATGATGCCTGTGTACATGCAGTTAATGTAGCATTAACTGCAATTCTTGTCAGGGTGCAGCACAAGCAAAAACCGAATTAACCTGTGCTTAACACTCTGGTAGCTTGAAACAAATGCAGGCAGACATAACTTCAAGGCAAGCTTTAAAGTATCTGTGCAGCACTTCAACCATTAATAAAGTAAAACACAACACAATAATAATTTGCAACCAATTTAGAAAAATACAAAAAAAAAAAAAAATGAGTTCAAAGCGACAAAAATCAGTAGAACCAGAGATATGCAGTTTTAAAGTTTTAAGTGAAAATAGTGTGTAGAAGCACAACTCACCAACAATGATAAGCTGGTTGTGTAGGAATAGGTCAAAGTCACAAGTTCAGCTTGTCTGGGATGGAGCATAGACTGAATGCATGCCCAAGTTAGGCCTGCTGAACAAAGTAACTTAAAACTGAGTTGTGGAGTATTGCGAGATCCTCCATTAACAATACGTTGTGGAGCAGTGGTTCCAAGAAGCTCCAAGTCTGGATGCAGAGTCCTGCATTGTCATTGAGGATGCTGTCAACAAGGAGCTTGTGATGCGAAAACCTGCTACAAACATATTTTGCAGACCAGTGGATATAAAGATGTTGCAGGCTGTGATGCGAATACCTGCACTGAGAATGTGCTGTACATTAGCCGTTCCAAGGAGACTGTGAGCCACTCTGTGAAGTCTGGCATCACAGATGTATTGTGCTGCAGCAGTTCTGAAGCAGAGCAGTAGAGAGAGGCATAGCCTTGTGCTAGTTCTTCTCAAAGGACCACAGCTGAGCTAGCAGAGAACCTTCAGATCCACTCCCATTGATCTAGGACTGGGGTGGCACCACTTGAGGGGTAGGGCTCACAACAGACTTGTTTCAGGTGCTTGGCTCAAAATAGTTAGAGCCTTTTCTGTCAATGAGGCTGTGATCAGGAAGCTAGCCAACTAGCCTTTTGAGTAGCTCTGATGGTCCTGGTATCAACATGTAAGTCAAGTCATTCCAACTCAGGCAGCAGGGCAGCAAGGCAACCTGACAACTGAGTAGCAATCGTTCTTGCAGAGCAGTAGTCCTTCACAGGTACAGAGATGTACTCAGGAGTTGGATCTGGGGTTTCATTATTTACACCTGGTGCAAGCTTTGAAATAGGACAAGGTTCTGGAGGTTTCCACCCCCAGAGGTGTCTAGAATTTCGTGCTTCTGTGCCTTGGCCCCATCTTATCTTGGGTCAAAAAAGACTGGAGTCAAAGCATTTGTGAGTGTGCTCAGCCAGAGTCTTCATGATCTGCAAGTGTAGCAGGTGACATCTCCTCCCCCTCATCAAGTAAGAGATGGCCAATCCTGCTAACATACATTCTCCTTTATTTCACTGACAGCTACACCTAGTCATTGGATACAGGATACAAACACCAAATGTTTATGACAAGAAAATGCCAGCTTTCTAAAAGTGGCAGTCTTAGAATTGTGACTTTGCAGTTAAAGAGGGAGTTTAATTACAATTCTCTGCATTCCTACTAGCTCCCAATTAAAAGTTAGCATTTACTACATGTAATTAGGTAACCCAATGTTATCCCATTTGAGAAGTAGATCTTACAGTAATGAAAAACAAATTGAAGAGGTTTTCACTACCAGGGCACGTAAAACGTAAGAAAACATGTCAAAGGGTTTAAATACACTGCATCATGCCCTCTGGGCTGCTTAAGGCCTACACTAGGGGTGACTGATATGTATTGAAAACAAAGGTTTATGCCTGGCAAAAGGTTTACTTTGCTTGTTGAGATGACAGTATGAAACCGCTAACACAGGCTGCAATGGCAGGCCTGAGACATGTTTAACAGGCTACTTAAGCAGGTGGCACAATCAATGCTGCAGGTCCTCTTGTAGCATTTACTTTATAAGTCCTGGGTACAGGTAGTACAGTTCTGCAAGGGACTTTCAAGTCAATGAGGTTTGCCAATTGAGTGTAAGACAATTTCACTATGTTTAAAAGAGAGAGCAGAAGCACTTTAGTACTTGTTAGCAGTGGTGTAGTGTGCAGAGTCCTAAAGCCAGTAAAAATGAAGTGAGTCAAAATAGAAGGATAGAAGACAATCATTTTGGGGGAAACCATGCTAACAATGTTAGGTCCAACACAACTCATAGCTTTTGTCCCTTCTTTAAGGATTTGAACAATCTTACTCTACACTTGGGGAACAAGTCTTTATGAGGAATGGTAGCATGCAGGAGAACAATTCCTTGAGAGCAAATCTGGAGAAATGGCACTCCTTGGGGCCACTCAGGCTACTCTCAAACCAGCTTGTCAACCAGGTACTCACAGACCTGCCAGCTCACACATTAACACTGTGTGTCACGCTATTTCAGCTGCCTTCACACGGTCACCCAGTGAGGAGCCAAAATCACACTGTGGCAGGAAACGGAGCTGGAAAAGGCTTTACAGAGCAGCTTCCCAACTCTATTTTGAAGGCTTCAAGCAGCTGATGCCCTTTAAGAGATATTAAAACACCGCAGAACATCGGAGACAGCATGTAGAAAAGTACCATCTTGCCTGGCATGTTACCCCCATATTTCACTGTATATATGTTGTTTTAGTCTATGTGTCACTGGGACCCTGCCAGGCAGGGCCCCACTGCTCATAAGTATGTGCCCTGTATGTGTTCCCAGTGTGATGCCTAACTGTCTCACTGAGGCTCTGCTAACCAGAGCCTCAGTGGTTATGCTCTCCCTGCTTTCCAAATTTGTCACTAACAGGCTAGTGACTAAATTTACCAATTCACATTGGCATACTGGTACACCCATATAATTTCCTAGTATATGGTACTGAGGTACCCAGGGTATTGGGGTTCCAGGAGATCCCTATGGGGTGCAGCATTTCTTTTGCCACCCATAGGGAGCTCTGACAATTCTTACACAGGCCTGCCAGTGCAGCCTGAGTGAAATAACGTCCACGTTATTTCACAGCCATTTACCACTGCACTTAAGTAACTTATAAGTCACCTATATGTCTAACCTTCACCTGGTGAAGGTTGGGTGCAAAGTTACTTAGTGTGTGGGCACCCTGGCACTAGCCAAGGTGCCCCCACATCGTTCAGGGCAAATTCCCCGGACTTTGTGAGTGCGGGGACACCATTACACACGTGCACTATACATAGGTCACTACCTATGTATATCGTCACAATGGTAACTCTGAACATGGCCATATAACATGTCTAAGATCATGGAATTGTCACCCCAATACCATTCTGGTATTGGGGGGACAATTCCATGATACCCCGGGTCTCTAGCACAGTACCCGGGTACTGCCAAACTGCCTTTCCGGGGTCTCCCCTGCAGCTGCTGCTGCCAACCTCTCAGACAGGTTTCTGCCCTCCTGGGGTCCAGGCAGCCCTGGCCCAGGAAGGCAGAACAAAGGATTTCCTCTGAGAGAGGGTGTTACACCCTCTCCCTTTGGAAATAGGTGTGAGGGGCTGAGGAGGAGTAGCCTCCCCCAGCCTCTGGAAATGCTTTGAAGGGCACAGATGGTGCCCATCTCTGCATAAGCCAATCTACACCGGTTCAGGGATCCCCCAGCCCTGCTCTACCGCGAAACTGGACAAAGGAAAGGGGAGTGACTGCTCCCCTGACCTGCACCTCACAGGGGAGGTGCCCAGATCTCCTCCAGTGTGTCCCAGACCTCTGCCATCTTGGAAACAGAGGTGTTGGGGGCACACTGAACTGCTCTGAGTGGCCAGTGCCAGCAGGTGACGTCAGAGGCTCCTTCTGATAGCCCCCTTGGTAGCCAATCCTCCTAACCTGGTGGCCAATCCTCCTTTTCTGGCTATTTAGGGTCTGTGCTTTGGGGAATTCTTTAGATCAGTGGTTCCCAACCTGTGGTCCGGGGACCCTTGGGGGTCCGCGAAGCCTTCTCAGGGGGTCCGCGAGAGCCTAGAAAATTCAAAAATATGAACAAATATTGACAAATTAGGTCCCCAGCTTCCAGTAATGATTCAGGCGGGGGTCCCCGGATTCCCATGATGATTCAGTGGGGATCCCTGGGTTCCATTAATGTTAAAGTGGGGGTCCACAGAAATCAAAAGGTTGGGAACCACTGCTTTAGATAACGAATTCAAGAGCTCACCAGAGTTCCTCTGCATCTCCCTCTTCACCTTCTACCAAAGGATCGACCGCTGACTGCTCAGGACGCCTGCAAAACCGCAACAAAGTAGCAAGACGACTACCAGCAACATTGTAGCGCCTAATCCTGCTGGCTTTCTCGACTGTTTCCAGGTGGTGGATGCTCTGGGGGTAGCCTGCCTTCACCCTGCACCAGAAGCTCTGAAGAAATCTCCCGTGGGTCAACGGAATCTTCCCCTGCTAACGCAGGCACCAAAAGACTGCAACACTGGTCCTCTGGGCCCCCTCTCATCCTGATGAGCGTGGTCCCTGGAACTCAGCAACTCTGTCCAAGTGACTCCCACAGTCCAGTGACTCCTCAGTCCAAGTTTGGTGGAGGTAAGTCCTTGCCTCCTCACGCTAGACTGCATTGCAGGGTACGACGTGATTTGCAGCTGCTCCGGCTCCTGTGCACTCGTCCAGGATTTCCTTCATGCACAGCCAAGCCTGGGTCCCCGGCACTCCTTCCTGCAGTGAACAACCTTCTGAGTTGTCCTCCGGCATCGTGGGACTCCCTTTTGTGACTTCGCATGGACTCTGGTTCACTTTCCTTCCAAGTGCCTGTTCAGGTACTTTTGCGGGTGCTGCCTGCTTTTGTGGGGGCTCCCTGAGTTGCTTCTCCTCCTAGTGGTGACATCCTGGTCCCTCCTGGGCTACAGCAGCACCCAAAACCCTCTCCCGCAACCCTTGCAGCTAGCAAGGCTTGTTTGCAGTCTTTCTGCATGGGAATACCTCTGTAAGCTTCATCACGACGTGCGACATCCATCCTCCAAAGGTGAAGTTCCTAGTCCTCTTCTTTCTTGCAGAACTCCAAGCTTCTTCCAACCAGTGGCAGCTTCCTTGCACCCTCGGCTGGCATTTCCTGGGCTCCTGCCCACTCTCGACACTGTCGCTACTATTGGACTTGGTCCCCTTGTCTTACTGGTACTCAGGTCTGGAAATCCACTGTTGTTGCATTGCTAGTGTTTGTTCCTCCTGCATAGTCCCCCTATCACGACTTCTGTGCTCTCTGGGGGTAGTAGGTGCACTTTACACCTACCTTTCAGGGTCTTGGGGTGGGCTATTTTTCTAACCCTCACTGTTTTCTTACAGTCCCAGCGACCCTCTACAAGCTCACATAGGTCTGGGATCCATTTGTGGTTCGCATTCCACTTTTGGAGTATATGGTTTGTGTTGCCCCTATACCTATGTGTTCCTATTGCAATCTATTGTAATTCTACACTGTTTGCATTACTTTTCTTGCTATTACTTACCTAATTTTAGTTTGTGTACATATATCTTGTGTGTATAACTTATCCTCATACTGAGGGTACTCACTGAGATACTTTTGGCATATTGTCATAAAAATAAAGTACCTTTATTTTTAGTAATTCTATGTATTGTGTTTTCTTATGATATTGTGCATATGACACCAGTGGTATAGTAGGAGCTTTACATGTCTCCTAGGTCAGCCTAAGCTGCTTTGCCATAGCTACCTTTTATCAGCCTAAGCTGCTAGACACACCTCTTCTACACTAATAAGGGATAACTGGACCTGGCACAAGGTGTAAGTACCTCTGGTACCCACTACAAGCCAGGCCAGCCTCCTACACAGCATCAAAAGAAGTCAATAGGGAAAATGCATTCCCTCGATTTTTCTTCAAAATGGCCCTATGTCCTGCTCTAAAATGTTGGCACGTATGCATCACTATTGAAATATACTTGAGGTTGTCATAAACAGAACTATTTTATGCCATGGTCGAACTATCCTAGTTCATGCTGAAGATGATAAACTCCCCTGGAATTACAGTTCCAAAGACCTTCTGGCCTTCCAATTTTTTTATTTTACTCCAGTGCTCTTACATTCTCTGCCAGGCATTCAGATAGGTGTACTAGGTGTCATATAAGTCTCAACAACACGATTTGTGTAAATGATTGGGGTTCAGTCATCCATTACCTCATATTAAAAGTATGATTGCACAAATGTGATGGCTTTTCCCCATCCGAAGTGTAACCTATGTACAATGTACATTCATAAATTCTACAGCAGTCATGAGTGTGAATGTGAACATGTTTTCCAGGAAAGTGCCAAGCTTCCTTGAAACTCTTTTGTGAATTCAGAAATCTGATCCCATGCTAGGGTGAAGACCTATAATTTCAGGTTTTACCCTTTAGCTTGCTAGTAGTTTATAGCCCATACTTTGGCACCCAATCAACTGTTTTCTAGAGAGCGATTTTATTTTCCAAGTGCTTAGTATTTTGTTTCCTATTTTTTAAAAATAGACATATTACATTTACAGCATATTCTATCCAGTTTGTATAATTCCCCAGTCTTATATGAATCATGACCAGTGACCCTTTTTTGTTTGGATAGGGAAGGGGCTTGAGAGGTTTTCTAGAGGGCAAAGTGCCTATTAGGTAGCTTTAGGCACAAGACCCAGCCACCTTCAACTCAGTGAAATTATTTTAGAGGTTGGCAGGTCTGCAGTAAACATTTGCATTTTGAGCATTGTAAAAGCAGTGCCAAAAGCAAGAAAAGGTTGTGCAGGGGCGGAGTATACTCGCATGTCACAGTCAATGCTAAGGTCACCTGCACTTGTAGCAGCTGGTTCTGAAGGCAGAGAGGACCCCAATGTTTGGTGTCAGTACCCTGATTTATTGAGCTGGTTGGGATTCCAGGTGACAAGGTCAACACCTGCAACAGACCAGACCAACAGAGCTTCACCAGGATCTTTATGCTTGATCCTGGACAAGAGGAAGCATGTAGACCTCACTACACATTCAGGAAGCATCATCAGCAGTGGCCACACAGGTCTAGCTTGATAATCTGGACAGAAGCACACACTATTTTTCAACGTTCCAGCTGTTGTGCAACAGCCTACTGCTGCTCAGAGCCTGAAAATTCTTTGCAGTTTGAAAAGTCAAAGAACCAGTGTGAAAAAGTGAATTATTAATTGGGATGGCTAGTAGTCCTCGATAAGTAATAAGGTCCCTCTCTTGTTTCATCCAGTTAGCTTTTCAATCACTGAAACCTGAGCTCAACCCTTGGTAGCTAGAGCACAGGACAGACAGGCTTAGTTAAGAAAATGTCTAAAGAATTTAGAATTACCAAAACAGTAAAAAAGTCTAAGACATAACACACTAAAAATCTCACCCCAATTTATAAAAATAGAGGATAATTTAATGAACAAAATGACACAAAAACAACAAAAATCCAATAAGAGGACCTAGAGATATGAATTTTAAAGATCTTGAAAAGAAAATAGCACCAAAAAGAATTATGTGCAAATGCTGAACAACTGGTCATGGTGGACTGGGACCTAGGTGCAATTTGAGGCCAACTGCAATAGGGCACGGGTTAGGTACTCCAGCCAGGCTTGAGCTGGTTTTAGTATTTGTGTGGGAGTCGGAATCCTTCAGAGGTGCAGGGTAGCAGGCTGAGTCTGAGAAGGACTCTACAATGTTGAATCGACATTGGACATTGGACAAGGTCCCGGGGAAGCTGTTGGCCTAGGGGGGAAAAACTCTAAGTGCAAATATTCAAAATTCATCAGCAGGGAACTCCACTCACCACAATGATACTTTTAATGCCTTCTCCCCAGTCAAGATTTCTACATTCAGACTGAGTCACTTTTTTGAAGTTCCAAATGATTCATCAAGTGGGACAAGGCTGCTGGCTGTAGCGAAGAGGACTTCACAAGGCCAGACACCTTTGCTGTGCTTTGCTGAAACACGTTTGCTGCTCTGGAAAACCTTATGGCAAAAGAAACTTGAATCTTTGACCCAGTGGCAACACAGCTTGTCAGATCTACCTGGTGGGTTTGTCTAAGTCATCCCAAGTCTTTGGAACCAAAAAGTTTCCAAGTCCCAGGTGTTCCAGAATGTCAGGAGGAGTAATCTTTGACACAGCAAAGGGTCACAGGAACTCAGTAACAGCACTTGAGGGACAATACTCACTCCAGCAGAAGCCTACAGCAGGGTCCAGTACAGCCAGCATTAGGAACTGGTAAGCTGTGTGCTTCAGAGAAGGACTTCTTGCAGCTTCTTTTAGCCCTGTAGCTTAACAGGCGGTCAGTTAACTGCTTCTTTGTCCTGGGGACATGTGAGAGCACATCCAGCCCTTCAAGTCTCCTCACATTTCTCAAACAGATGAGTCAGTCCTTCTTCTATTCTTCTATGGGTCCAGCATGTTCAGCCAAGAGTACCGGTGATGCAGCATTTATTCCTGGCATCAGCTTGTGGGTGGGGTGACTCCTTTCTAACCTATGAGGTAAAAGTTGCCAGGGTTTATCCTACAACATTTCCAGCATTTCCCATGTGCCATACAGCAGTCAATCCCATAGTGCATCTCTCTGCACAGGCTCACAATGGTGAATTCCTTCTCCTCTTGCAAAACCTGTATGCACATCCCAGAGGAATGACCAGGGAAATGGGCAACCCCTCCTCTATGGTCACTTCAAACCAGTCCTGGGGACAGTTCCCTCCCCAATGGGATCAGAACCTGCCTGACTTGGGGAACAAAGAAAAGGTTAACCCAGGTGTCAGCTAATATTTGCCTGTGACAAAGAAGGTCTCTTCAAAGTTAATCAAGTTATTGGACTTTGTCCAAATAGCCATTCTTCTAGAGAAGCAGAAATGCCTCCCACAACCAGGCCTTTGTCTTTGCTCTAGGAGTAGTTTTCACACTTAATTCAGGGCTTGAGCACTTATGCAAATGGGCTTTTAATACTTATTAATCCAATAACTAAATTTACAGTTATTTTCTAGTTGATGATACCATTATTAAATTTAATTGTGCATCGCATTGTTTTTGTATGGAACAGCCAGCCTTCATACAGTGAAAATAGGTTGTAGGTGCTAGTCACAGTAAGGGCATATTTAATATGAAGGTCCTGATTTAGATATTTTTGGATGAGTTATTCCATCACAATGGTGACGGGTATCTTGTAAGCTGAAATCTAAATCCTATATAAGATAATGGAATTTAGATTTGGCGGATAGGACGTCTATCACTGTTGTGACGGAGTAACTTGTCCACCAATATCTGAATCAGGCCCTAAGTTTCTAGATGTCCTACTTTTAAATACCCTGCACGCTGTCTTATGTTGTATAAGGACTAGCAAGGGTGACATTAATATTTAAAAGGAAGCTTTAGACCTGTTGAAAGAGTTTTAGGAGAGGTTGGGTTGCAGCTTTTAAACTGCCGCAGCCTGTCTAAAATGGTAGGCCTGAAGCCATGTTTACACTGTTACTGTAGTGGATGGCATTATAGGTGCTGCAGTCCCTAGTGACATTTAACTTATACGCTTTAGGTACACTTTGTACCATATACTAGGGAGCTGAAAGTATGTTAAATGTGCCAGTTAGAAGTGAAACCAATTTCAACTTGTTTAGGAGTCAGAGCACATATAGCACACTGTGGGCTAGTTTGCAGATACCCAGTGCATGGAGTTAAAAAAACTGCATCATCAGTCAAAGTCAAACAACCTGCAGCATCAGTCCACAGCATCAGTCCACATCCAAAAAGTGCCACTTTCCTACAACTAGGATGTAGCAAACATGACCTCTTGAGAGGATCTTCGGGGAAGGGCACGATTTGCCCTCATCAAAGAAAGTCTTGTGTGTTCACTGGCTATACGCAGCTATTCATGGACACTCTCCAATTGCATTTTCTGGTGGAAAACCCTGTGTATTCACCTCAAGTGGGTTATGGTGATAAGGAACAAGAGGGGAAAAAACTGAGGCATGGGCCGGTCCTTTCTTCTGTGCATCAATTCTCCATCTATCAAATACTGTAGGCACAAATACAAAAATGTTCAGGATAACCCAAACAGGTTAACTCAAATAACGATTGCAAACAAGCTCCCACGCACACGTTGATGCCTTGCTCTCGTTATTACAAAACCTATTGACATAATGTTCGTTAACATTTCCAATCTGTCAGTAACCTTCACTCAACAGTGTACCCACTGCATTGAAAAGTGTATACATTTTGCCACAGGCCAGGGACTGTTTAGAAGAAGTCAAAGGGGCTACCACCCAAACACCACAGGGCGGGGCGACCAATGGAGGGTCTCCTCAACCAGTAGGCACATCAAGAGTGTGCCTGAGGAGTATTAGTTTGCAGTATGAGGGTTCTGTCAGGAGCTCAGCCTCACAAACTGTTGCCAAAACAGCAAAAAGTCAGGGAATCTTGAAGCGGCAAAGGAAAAAAGGTGAGAATTGTGCAGCTACGGTGCTCGCTGGGGGCTTTCATCTTTATGGGCACTGTCACCTAAATGTGCAGCAGAGTTCTGTTATAAGAGTCTCTATGTAAAATGAAAACTGAGCCGTAAAGACGCTCCCTTGCATTATTGTACCGCATTTTGCTTTAAATCTGCAGTGCAGACTGTTCACGGCTTGATCCAAAGACGGGCCCAATGCGTTTATGTTTTCTCTCCCAACCTGGCAGATCAGAAACAGTGGCACCATCACAACCGGCCCCACGCTTTGCTGTCTATTTAGCCGAATGCATGTGCATGAAAAGCCATAAAAGAGCCAGTTTCACACTTCTACTTTAGTTTTGAAAACTGTGGGGTCCAGAATAATAACGCCTCTGAACTTAAAATACCATCGGCGTTGTTGCAAATTGCCTCCCCTTAGAGAACCGCCTCTTCATTGAAATGTATGCATGTACGCTGCCAGCATGAGCCTCAGATGGCTTGTGCCATTTCTCTATAAAAGTACATTTGGTCTTTGCATCCAATTTATGTGGCTTTGTGAAGATACCGCATGATCCAATTAGCCAATTTTTTCCTCGCATCGTAGAAGTAATAGCTACAAAGTACCTCTTCGGAAACTAGGACGAGGAAAATACATTGTGGCCAGGCAGGGTAATTGAATCCGAGCAGAGTACATGCAAACACTACGCTGGACAGGGGAAGCAATGTTCCTCGATTCTGTGTACCTTAGTGGTTATGTTCAGAGCAAACAACCCGGTGTCCACATGTCCAGATTACTTACCTTTAAAAACACGCGCAAATAAGCGATCTACCTACGTTCAGTTACTTCGGTGCACTTTTTACTTTCCGCGAAATAAACGACTACAGTTCATTAACCTAATGCGACCTGTCATTCCTTAACACCAGCCCCCCAATGATTATCATTGACCTTAAACCTGAAACAGTGGGGGGCGTTATACATTTTTTCACTAATATGTTTTCTTGGTGGTAAGGAAGGTAGTGCTTGGTAGCAAGACCTTATTCACTTTGTTATGACGGCAGATTAGAGGAGATGGCTGTGTATTATCATAATGCTTGTCCATAGATGTGTGTTGCATTTTGCTACGGTGGTGATGTGTTGTATTTTGTGCTGCTTTGTGTTTGTGCTGCACTACTGCATTGTGTTGCTGAATGTAGTTATTGTGCTGTATTCCTTTTCACTGTTTTTGTTTTGTTGTACTATGTCGTTGTTACGTTATTTGACATTGTGTTATGTCAATTTGCTGTTGCTTATTTTAGAGATGTCACCAAACGCTACTATATTTTTAGTTTAAACAAAAAAATCACATCTTTGTGATTGACAACCATTTACCATTGTCTAGGGTGCCAAAGTACTGCTACTCGATTTCTTTAACTACTCAAGACACCAGTTAACACAAAACTGTAGTAGATCAATCAAATCAAATCATTAGCATTTATAAAGCGCGCTACTCACCCGTGCGGGTCTCAAGGCGCTAGGGACAAAGGGGGTGGTTATCGCTGCTCGAACAGCCAGGTCTTTAGGAGTCTCCGGAAAGCGGAGTGGTCCTGGGTGGTCCTGAGGCTGGTGGGGAGGGAGTTCCAGGTCTTGGCCGCCAGGAAGGAGAAAGATCTCCCACCCGCCGTGGAGCGTCGGATGCGAGGGACGGCGGCGAGTGCGAGGCCAGAGGAGCGGAGGGGGCGGGTGGGGACGTAGAAGTTGAGGCGTCTGTTGAGGTATTCCGGTCCCTTGTCGTGGAGGGCTTTGTGTGCGTGGGTGAGAAGTCGGAAGGTGATCCTTTTGCTGACTGGGAGCCAATGCAGGTGTCTCAGGTGTGCGGAGATGTGGCTGTTGCGGGGTACGTCGAGGATGAGGCGGGCTGAGGCGTTTTGAATGCGTTGCAGGCGATTTTGGAGTTTGGCGGTGGTCCCAGCGTAGAGGGTGTTGCCGTAGTCCAGGCGGCTCGTGACGAGGGCGTGGGTCACGGTTTTTCTGGTGTCGGCGGGGATCCAGCGGAAGATCTTGCGGAGCATGCGGAGGGTGAGGAAGCAGGCGGAGGACACGGCGTTGACTTGCTTGGTCATGGTGAGAAGGGGGTCCAAGATGAAGCCGAGGTTGCGGGCGTGGTCTGCGGGGGTCGGTGCGGTGCCGAGGGTCCATGCCTTATACCAGCATGCCTTATACCAGCACTTCCGGTGCTTGCTTTATGTGATACAGCCCACCATGTCAATAGCACTTCAATGTTTTATTAGTTTTGCCAGTATCAGATGTAGAGGTCTGCATGGGTGTTAACTGAATTTGTAAACTGGGTAGAAAAATTGTCGGCAGCTTTTCATTTTGTTGTAAACAATGTTATTCATGGAAATACCGCCGACCACAATGCACAATAAATTATGTTACTAACATTAAGCATTGCTCATATTACTGTCCACAAACTAAAGTACCACAGACAGAATGTACTATCCCCTGACAACTTTAAATATCACAGACACCAAGCTATTTACATGATATTGCTGCATACAAGACGATCAGGTTACAGATTCATATAGATACCCACCCACAAGAAATGGATCTGGAGCAAAAGTAATATTGGAGCAAAACAAGCATTACACCCATATCTGTGCCCAACAGCAATCTTAAATAGAGAACCATCTTGTGAGGATTTGGGTGTTGTTAGACCTGACAGTGGGTCAAGATGGCCAAAGCACACAAAATAAATAGTCCAATAGTGTGGCAAGGATAGGAGATCCCTGATGGTGTGTTGTCGGTTGAAGGAAGTAAGAGGTTGAAAAAAGTCTTAAGGCTTAGTTGTAGATGGTGTCTTTATTTGTAGGTGCTAGAAATCATAGTGCCTTCATCAACATACAGCCAACACGTGTTTCGTCACACAGGTGACTTCATCAAGGCTGGGCCGTCCGGCCAGAATGGTAAGTAAAGTGGGTGCCCGGTGATCAGCTAAGTGGGCTATAGGAAATGAAATAGATCTATTCAAATAAGTAGATCTGTAAGTAATAAAGCTGCCCATGCAGCAACAGCTGAGTATGGTAATGAGCAAGTGTGCTGTGACAGGTATAGGAGACCCTGATAAGCCTGGAATCAAAACCTGTGAGAACCGGTATGGACAAGTGTAGCGCGCGGTGTCCGGAGACCTGACAGTCTTAGGTGGTCACCCCTAACTTTTTGCCTGCCTCCACGTTTAAGATACTGGTTTTGCTGGTTTTAAGGCTCTGCTCACTTTACCACTGCTAACCAGTGCCAAAGTGCATATGTTCTCTCCCTTTAAACATGGTAGCGTTGGATCATACCCAATTGGACTATTTAATTTACTTATCAGTCCCTAGTGGAGTGCACTATATGTGCCCAGGGCCTGTAGATTAAATTATACTAGTGGGCCTGCAGCACTGATTGTGCCACCCACTTAAGTAGCCCCTTAACCTTGTCCCAGGCCTGTCATTACAAGGCCTGTGTGTGCAGTTTCACTGCCAATTTGACTTGGCATTTAAAAGTACTTGCCAAGCATAAAACTCCCCTTTTTCTACATATAAGTCACCACCAAGGTGTGCCCTAGGTAACTCATAGGGCAGGGTGCTGTGTAGGCAAAAGGCAGGACATGTACCTGTGTAGTTTACATGTCCTGGTAGTGTAACCCCCCTAAATTCATTTTTACACTGCTGTGAGGCCTGCTCCCTTCATAGGCTAACATTGGGGCTGTCCTCAGACATTGTTTGAGTGGTAGCTGTTGATCTGAAAGGAGTATGAAGGTCATATTTAGTATGTCCAGAATGGTGATACCAAATCCTGCTGACTGGTGAAGTTGGATTTAATATTACTATTTTAGAAATGCCACTTTTAGAAAGTGAGCATTTCTCTGCACTTAATTCTTTCTGTACCTTACAATCCACGTCTCTCTGGTTTTAGTTGACAGCCCCCTTGTGCATTCACTCAGACACACCACAAACACAGGATACTCAGCCTCACTTGCATACATCTACATTTTTAATGGGTCTTCCTGAGCTAGGAGGTTGGAGGGCCTGACACTCGCATGTCAAAGGACAGTAGCCTGCCCTCACACCCCCTACTGGGACCCTGGCAGACAGGATTGAACTGAAAGTGGACCTTGTGCACTTCTAAGCCACTCTTTGAAGTCTCCCCCAATTCAAAGACACATTTCAGTATTTAAACAGGGCCTCTGCCTCTACCAACTCAGACACTTCCTGGAGAAAAAACTGGAGCCAGAACTTGCATCCTGCCAAGAAGAACTGCCTGGCTGCCCAAAGTACTCACCTGTCTGCTTTCTGTGAAGGACTGCTGCCTTGCTGTTGCCATTCTGCCTTGCTGCTCTCTGGCTGTGGTGAAAAAGTGCTCTCCAAGGGCTTGGATAGAGCTTGCCTCCTGTTCCCTGAAGTCTCAGGACCAAAAAGACTTCAACCCATATTTATACTTTTTTTGATGCAAAAGCGGTGCAAACTTACAAAATATAATTGAATTTTCTAAGTTTGCGCTGCTTTTGCGTAAAAAAATGACACAAATGTGGCGCTAAAAAAGTATAAATATGTGCCTTCATCTCTACAAGAAGGACTCCTTGTGCGGTGAAATTTGACAAACAGCCTGCCAGAAATGACGCACAGCCTGTATCGCGGTGAAAATTTCACCGCACGCCGAACCGGAACGATGCAGCCCGACTTTGCTCCGAGAAGATCGCCGCAGCGATGCACAGCCCACTGGATCGATGCAGAGCGACTTCCAGAGAGGAATTGATGCAGTGCCTGCCGTGCGGTAGAAAATTCAGAGTAACACCCACTGAATCGACACAGCTCCTGGGACTTTGTCCTGCCAGTGCAGGAAATCCACACATCGTGCCCGGGGCGTCTGAAAACCCCGCAACCCGAAGAGGATCCATGACCGAGTGCCAGACATTGACGCACAGCCGTCCCTGTGTGAAAACTAAACGATGAATCGCCGTGTGCGGCCCCAGAAATCGTCGCACACCCCTTTATTTCCACGCATCTCCTCCTCTGCAGTTCTGCAGCTCTTCACAGAGATTTCCATGTGAACCAGGTACTTTGTGCTTCAAAGAGACTTTGTTTGCTTTTAAAAGACTTAAGACACTTTATAACACTTTAATAGTGATATCTGAACATATACTTATTGCATCTTAATCGTTTTAACCTGCATTTATCCAGATAAAAATTATATATTTTTCTAAACACTGTGTGGTGTATTTTTGTGATGCTATATGGTGTTATTGCATGATTGATTGCACAAATACTTTGCACATTGCCTTCTAAGTGAAGCCTGACTATTCAGTGCCAAGCTAACAGAGGTTGGGCACAGGATAATTTGGATTGTGTGTGACTTACCCTGACTAGAGTGAGGGTCCTTGCTTGGACAGGGGATAACCTGACTGCCAACCAAAGACTCCGTTTCTAACAGGTGTATTATATGATATGGCTGTGGAGCCTTATCCTGGAATACACTTGCAGAAACGATCTTGGGTCCGGCCAGGCTCATTTGTTTAATTTTTAGCTGACCCCTGGGCAGCTGTGGCTTCAAGCAGTAAGGCTTAACAAAGGAACTGAGTTTAAAGCATTTAACAGTACCAAACAACAAAATAAGAAAGTCACACAACACAAAAGAACCAGGACACTCATTTATTAAAATAGAATATATTAATATACATTTTTAGAGACCTTGATGAGCAAAATCCACTAGAGGGTTTCAGAGATACAGATTTTAGAAGGCATTATATTTCTAATTGCAACTGCAAACAAGCATTGGGCAACAATAAGTTTGTAAGCTTTTGAAAAGTTTGACATTTTGAAAGAGTTAGTTTGCTTACCCCGGCCTGGCTTAGAGACCAAATCTGACAGGATGGAGGTCTGGGGGACCAGAGAGGATACTTTGGACAGTTAATTGGACACCACAGCATTTTTAACGCAAGTTCCAAAATGTACAGGATGACCGCCATAAACTTCAATGGAGTGGTCCTGATGCTCAAGATAAAGGCAAAAAGGCCAAGGATGCTCTAGTTGAGGTGTGGTCAAGAAGGCTGCCCTTGTGGTTATTCCTCTGTACATGGATGATGAGGGGCAACTTTGGCCACATAGGTTGGGGGTCCCTAGAAGTCTTATATGTTGCAGTAACTGGCCAGCCAATGCTGGACTACTGGTCTTCTTGCTTTGCGATTGGAACAAAATCCTTATGTGAGAGCTTGTGTCCCTTGTAGGCAATAAATCCAGACTCTAATAGCACTCCTGAGCCCAGCAGAAGCAGACTTGGGTGCAACTTTTGCCTATCTCGGTTTTGTCTCTTGGTGTACCTGGTGACTGGTAGAAGAAAAACTCTGCAGTGGCTATCAACTTGTCAGTTTGGGATTCTTCTGCTTTTGTGTCCCTGGAAATGGTCCTAGTGGATCAGCCAACTGACCCTTGGAGTCACTGCTTTGATCTGGGGCCAGATACCAACTTTTTTCCAAGCCATGCGCATAGTCCAAATGTTACTAAATAAAAGTGCAGCAGGTGCAGTCCTTCCAATGGTGCAGCCTTTCATTGTGCAGATTCAAAGGGAACTTGACAGTCCTTCTTCGATCTTTTCTCCAAATCCAACATGATCTCAGGGCCTGGGTGCCAAGGGTGCCCTATTTATCCCATGCAAGTCTCCCAACCAGACCACAAAGTCACTAGCCAATGAGCTACTAGGTTCCCTCCCTTCTGGTGACATGTTTCCCACAATGACGTGGTATCTGGTTATCCTATAGTACACTATTCTAGCTATTCTCAAGATGTCGGGACCCCTCTTTGGTCATCAGGAGCTTGGTAGTCCACCCTAGTGTTGTGGCTACCTTAAGGCTACACGCCCATGGGAAAATCAGGTTGGGCACTGGCTCTGAATCTCTGTACCTGTCTCCAACTTGTCTACATGAACAAAAGGCAGCCTGCCCGGTAGTGTTATCAACATTTTCCCAACAAAGGCAGCTTCCCCTTTTGAAGCTCATCTTTCTGGCTAACACCCCGAATAACCATCCTGGGACAGGAGCTAATACCTTGCTCTGCAGCGACCGCCTTCGTTCTTAATACTGGGAGTCATTCACATGCCTCCCAAGGTGGGTAGAAAGCTGTCTAAACTGATTTTGCAGTTGTGAATCCTGAATTACAGGGTTTGTGAATGTTAAATCACTTTTTGCTGATGTACTAACCCCATTCTGCTACCGGGAAAACATTTTCCAATTTGTAAAATGGATTGCTTGACTCGTACTTAATTCCAATTTGGAAGTGGTTTGTAAATAGTTTCCTTCCAAATTTTGAGTTGATGAGGTATGTACCAAAGGTTTATAACCATAATTCCAGTTTCAAAACATTATCTGTTATTAACTCCCAAGTTGGGATGACAATTGATGTTAAATTGGGAACTGGTCATGTTTGGACCGCTTCCCCATTTGGAAGTGATGCAGCAGCTTCCAGGTGAGTAGTCAGTACGTCATGGGACCATTGCTCTTACAGAAGTTTTGCAGAACTGATTTTCTTTTCTTTTAAAGCAGTCACGTTCCTGCAAGAAACTTGGGCTGCTTAAAAGCAATCCATGTTTGGGAGGCAATCAAAGGCATAGTGGTCTGCTGTTCACTGAAGGACACATCCCAGTGCTTGTAGTTAATCACAAGAAGATGCAAATTGTGACCTGATTAATGAACAATAATCAGACACATGAATCTGCAATCCTATTTTGTATTTTGTGAACCAGCCTACTTGTACGTTGGTAGGTTCATAAAATCAGGTTGGATTTCTAAAAAGCCACAGTGAGTGATCACTTTTTGTGAATTTAGTCTTTATAACCCAATATTCCTTCTCATATTGAACAATAACATCTCCTTAAGGTGCCTCCTCCCAATTACACTTCAATTTGGTCCATTATCTCATTGATACCAGGGCTCCTATTATATTTTGTACTTTTCAGAAAATAGAGAAACGAGGGAAAGAGCTTTAGAGTATTTAACTTATTTCCTGCTTTTCCATAGATCACTTAGGGCCTCATTACAACTCTGGCGGCCGGCGGTAAGCTGGCGGTAACACCACCAACAGGCTGGCGGTGTACCGCCGCCTATTATGACTGTGGCGCATTAGCAACGGCCATACTGCCGACCCCTCCAACATACCGCCAGGCTTCCGCCTGGAAGTCATAATCCCCAACCTCCAGTCTGTCCATGGAAGTAAACACAGCCATGGAAAGCCTGGCGGTAAGGGGGACTCGGGTGCCCCTGCACTGCCCATGCACTTGGCATGGTCAGTGCAGAGGCCCCCAGGCACAGCCCCATCGTGCATTTCACTGCCCGAATTTCGGGCATTGACATGCGCGACAGGTGCAGCTGCACCCGCTGCGCATCAACATTGCCACTGGCTCTATTATGAGCTGGCTGCAATGTTGATGTGACTTTTCAGTTGAGCCAGTGGACAGAAACGCTTAAAAGACCGCCGAAGTTTATTGAGGGCCTTAGTCTCACTGTGGAAAGGCCATTGGCATGGTTGTTACCAGTCAGCTTTGCTGATCTAGGTTTCTTTTTTCTACATAAGAAAAGCTTAAGTTGGACACCAAAATATTGACATTTTCAGTTCAAAATAAAAACCTATTAATGTATTTTGTATTTAGTTTAAAAACTAGAGTTTGAAATACTACTATTTTTTTCCAGTTGAGTTTTATGTTTTCAGCATCCCCCATTCAGTTCAATATTCTACTCTTACCACTGCCGTTCGTAGACTTATTTATAGTCCTTCCTCTATGCATGATCCGAACCCTAATCATAACAGCTAGTCTAAATCCCTCCATAAGGTTAACATGCATCTCAACCTTCAGTCCCACCTTCTAAACCCAAAGGTAACTTCATTGTTTTTCCTATGCTGTAAAACACCCTAAATGTAACCTATTCATTTGGGACATCTCAATTCCTTCTCCTAGCCCTAACACTAAAATGTATCCAAACTCTTTCTTTCACCTTCAGGATATCTCCAAACGAAAGGTATCTGCAGGACATATTCTAACCTAACCCTTTAACAAGAACTTTACCTCATTAATCCCGGAAACTATTACTGAGCCTAGATTTTCTGTGTCCCTATTTCTTTGAATTGCCCTAACTTATACTGCTGCTGTTCTCACTTCATCCTTTTACCCAGTGCCTAACATGTCAATCAATGAGTAAATGGTCCCAAAGCTTTGCTCTGACGCCTGTGACTGGTGCTATCAAATGTTGGGGTGCTGAATGCCAAGACTGTGTAGTCTTGATTCCAACTCATGCATTTTTCATCCACGACCAGACCATCCATGCCCCTTTATCTCTCTCTGTGAGGTTCTTTTCATCCCTGCTTTCAATTGTTGTCACTATTTTCCTGTCCTTCTATTCTTCTTTCTTTTCTTCATTTGGATTTTTCTCTCTCTTGTTCTGGGTGAAAGTCTGATGATGAATTCTAACTGCAGGTGGTACCCACCTGCAACTATGCACCTACCAGCTCAAAATGAACACTGTGTTTACCTTTTTCCACAACACTGTCACCATTTTCACTTTTTGCAAACTAAAGGATTTAGATTTTTTTGTTTTTTCAGAGTTTTAATGTTGATCTTTTGATATTTCGCATTTTCGGTTCGAAACATTTCACATAAAGGGGTGCTGGGTTCAGACGGATTATGCCTTTGATCTCGAAACATCATAAATTCATGTCTGTTTTATTTCCCTGTCTTTCTTCTACTCCCTAGAATCAAACTATGTCCCTCATTATAAGTTTGGCAGGCTGCGGAAGCTGCCCGCCAAAGTCGTACTGCCATCAGGCCGCCTGTGCGGCTTGAACACTGCCCACCCTATAAACAGTTCACTGCAGGGCCATAACATCGAAGCCGGCTCCCAATGGAGCCGATGCCAATGTGGCGGTGCAGCTGCACCAGTCCCGTTTTCCACTGCCCATAGTTCGGGCAGTGGAAAGCACGCCGGGGCTTTCCATGGGGACCCCTGCACTGCCCATGCCAAGTGCAATATTACGATCCATAGTACGGCGCAGTGGTTTCCTGCATGGCGGTGCGGTGCTGGCAGTGGAAAGTGCCTGGACCCACCCCCTCCTGGAAAGCCACCTCACCAAAGCAGGTAAGTTGATCATCCGAAATGGGGGGTATTGTCTGAATGTGTGTGATATCTGTGTATGAATACGGGGGGCGACGGGGTGTCTGTGTGTGCGTTTGTGAGTGCATTTTAGCTGAGGGGGTTTTGTGTGTGTGAGTGCGTGTATTTTTGTGTGAATGCTGAGGGGGAAGAGGGCATTATTTTGAGTATGTGCATGCAAATGTTTGTGTCTGAGTGCGTGTGTGTGAGTGAATGGGTGTGTCTGACTGCGTGTTTGGATGGGAGTGTGTGAGGGTGTATGTAAATGAGTGAATGGGTGAGTGGGGGTGTGTCAATGTCGATGTGTGGTGTTGTGGGGGTAAGTCTGCCGGTGACAGGAATGGAGATTTCTGTCGCTGGGTGCATGACCGCAAGCATTTTCGTGGCAGTGCGACTGCCACGAAAATGTTGGCGGTATGCCACGTAATAATACCGAAGGTGGTATTACAGCTGCCGCCAGGCCAGAGGTGCTCACCTCGGGCAAAAGGGTCCGACCAGCCTGGCGGTCCGGGCGGCATTTCAGCGGTTTGGCTCCAGCCAAACCACCAAAGTCGTAATATGGCAGTCTTTAAAACTGGCCCGGCGGCAGTAAGCCCACCACTAAGAGTCTGGCAGTCCAAGGACCACCAGACTCATAGTGAGGGCCTTTGTATCTCTCTGCATCAAGGGGACATTACTTGATTCGATCAAAGCAATTACCAATATTCGAAAACAGTCAGGGTTGGGCTTCTGATCAAACGAATCATACTTGAAGTGGGCTTCAAGAAGGAGAGATATGTTCTTGTCTCCAAAAAAGTGTATTGCATTTATGCTGCAATCTACACCACACAGCCACTGCAAAATAACCTTTTGTCTGCTGTTGAAATTTGTACTGGAAGGGAGTGCACCAAATACAAATCCTGTGCTAGACCACTTATACTCACCTCAGTAATATAATGTGAACTGAGTATAGTGCAAGGCAATCTGTTTGTACAACAACAGTATGGCAAATCTCTGTTGAAATGGTATTGCACTGTTTTTTCTCCTCAGAGCAAGGCAGCACGGCAGATTCAGATGCTGCGCAAAATTGCATTATCAATTTGGAACATGGCCAATGTTCTTTCCAAGCTGGTGATTTTAACAATTTTTTTAATGATATGTATGGAACATGATTACCTTTGTTTTTAAAAACAGTAAAGGCACTTTTTTATAACTAAGGCTGTTCATGCTGTGGTGACATGTATCTTTGTTTTACAAGAGCTGAACAAGTTGGAACTCCTTTTATACACATTAGAGGTGTAGTGGAATTCAGGGTAATGTGCCATACATGAATCTGACCCTATTTGATTACCAAGAAGGCCCTGCAAAGGTCAAAGTATGGGTAAACAGTAAAACGTCCTGCCATTCAACATTCTCAGTCTTCTCCCAGTAAATACTGTACCTCAAATGTGTGGGTGGGCCTAGTCAATATGACAGGAATAGAACAACACATTGACAATGTGCAAAACATATTCATACTTCATTGTCTATATAAAGTCACATGTTTGACCTGTTCCTGTCTGTTTTGGTAGACCCTCCCACACATATGAGTTACTGTTACCTATTATCTACTGTTGGTACGACTAATTATGAGGAGAATGTGGACATACTGCTTGGCTGAACTTCTGCTGTTCCCCACAAAGTCTGGAACTTTTATTTACAGACACCCTGCATTGGGTGGCTATGCTCCTACCTTGCTACGGAGGCCCACCCTGGGCTGCAAGTGCTGTATCTGCCCACTGCTGACCCTTTGCTGGCCCCCTGTCTGCTCCCCCACACCCCTGCTATAAGGCATCCCCAGGAAATTGTTTGAGCAGGCCTTCTTTTAGACTGTCATGCTTGTGGCTGTCTGAGGCATCCCTCTAGTTTGAGAGTGCCTGCGGGTTCTCAACTACTCATGTACCTTCTTTGCTGCTGTATCCTGGTGCCACTGCCATTATGGCATTCCAAGGCCTACCAGCGTGGCAATTATATTATTCCTTAAGCCCTCTGTGCGTATAGTGGTTTGTTTCATATTAAGTCTATGTTGCTTCCCCAAATTTGCTCAGTGCTGCTGCCACCTGAGGAGGGGGTCATTTTAGGAATTCACTCTTTTTTGCACGTTCCCCCCACCATTGTCGACTGATATCAGTGGTGTTCGACTATTGTGAGCACATTGAGGCCTGTTAGTCAGAACTCAGTGCCAGTGTCCTCACCAGTTGCAAAGTATCCGTCGGATTGGCTATCCCTAATTATTAGAGACTGCTTCACGTATCCTTTCGTGTTTGATGGAATGATTTGGGACAGAGCCTTGGCCCAGGAGGCCCCAGACTGCTCCCTGACAGGGGTGAATGAATGTAGCATTATTTCTCATATAATGCTATCTTTTCCTGGTTGGCTGGCCCTACCCATATCTCCTCTCGTTGGTTCCAGTGTGCTCCTCGGTACCACAAGCCGTGATAGGAAAGCAAGGCGGGATACCTTTTTTGTATATGCTCTTGTGCAGCCAAAATAGGCTGTAATTTTAGTAACATCTGCTCCATATGCGCTGCAGCTTGTATGAGCAAGATGCGTTATGTGGTAGGTGCCTTGCCACGTAATTATGTAGCACGGAAGATTGGGTCAATCTGTATCCTGCGAATGACCTCTGGTATGGTCCCTTTTTGCCCCGTCCCCTGATGTTTGAGTTTGGGACTAATTGTATTCTTGTTGACCTAAAGGCATCTGGGTTCTCCTCTGTGGGCTTGCCGTTTGAGATGTTTGTGGGATGTTCTTTTGGTGTATACTTTCTTAGGATGCCCGCGTCAGTCCACATTGACGTGCCAGGTTGTTTTTCTGATTTCATTTGGTGTATACTTTCTTAGGATGCCCGCATAAGTCTGTATTGATGTGCCAAGCTGGTTTTCTGATAAATATTGCCATGGGTCCACCAATTCAGGACTTCTCTACTGCTTATCTGTTAAATCTTACTACCTCGTCACACTTCCTTACAAAGGGGTAATGTTGAGTAAGACTAAATCTGACCCTGGTGCTTTTGTTGTTTTAGGGTCAGCCCATAAATGCTGTGCAAGAACAACTGACCATTCTGTTCCTCCCAAGTGACAAAGACTGGAGCCTGATCCCTGCGGAATTACTCAGCGGTAGCTGTGCTGTCTGAACACCTTCCTTCAACTGATATCTTGCTCCCTTGCTGAATTTAGACTTCCTGTAAACCACGCTAATAACCTTACACTGTAAGAGAGAGCCTTGGAAGGCTCATGCTAAAACGTTTTCTGTTCTTGGTGTCACTATCACAGAGCAGGTTGCCCTCTTAGCAGTCCGTGGCCTTTGGGAACTACTATGTGTGAGGACTTTCACCATGTTACAGAGGGGCAATGAGCCACTGGAAATGTGAGCTACCTGAAACCCCTACAATGAGGCGCTTCCTGCATATGGAAGTGGAAGCACAGTGATCTTGGCTTATGCCAGATCTCACAGAGCCTCTAACTTGGCAAGTAGATGATTTGCCCAGGGTCACACCTTCCCGATTGCTGGGAAAGAGGCACACTGTCTCCTTGCCGTAAGCCCATAGCCCCCCCTAGACTGCTGGCCCTTGTGTCTGCTAGTGCCAAGCTTTACCGAGAGTGCCACAAATGAGTGAATGGTGAATGGGAAACAACGCACAGTCAATTGGCAGTGCAAGGTGAAGACATCAGCGTACCTCAACCAATACATTTAGTACCCCAATATTCATATACAATATGTTAGAAATGGGATCTTTGGTTGTCAGTAAGGTTACCCCCTGTCCAAGCAAGGACCCTCAATCTAGTCAGGGTAAGTCACACACAATCCAAATTATCCTGTGCCCACCCTCTGGTAGCTTGGTACTGAGCAGTCAGGCTTAACTTAGAAGGCAATGTGTGAAGTATTTGTGCAATAAATCATGCAACAACACAGTAGAACACCAAAAAAATACACCACAAAGTGTTTAGGAAAATATATAATATTTAACTAGTAAGATGTAGGTCAAAACAATCAATATTCAATAAGTATACATTGAAATATCACTGTACAAATGATATAAAGTGTCTTTAGCCTTTTAAAAAGCAACAAATGTCTCTTCCAAGCACAAAGTACCTGGTTTGTGTTCAAATTCTCCGCAAGGGACCACAGAGGAGGAGTTGCATGGAAAACGGGGAGGTGTGGATCGATTTTTCCATTGCACACAGACGATGCGTTGCTGAGTTTTCACGCAGGGCAGGGGAGGGCAGGGCAGGATTTGCAGCGATTTGCGGCGTCTTGACTGGGATCCTCTTCTGGTTGCTGGGTTTGTTGATGTCCCGAAGATGATGCATTGAAATCCTGGGCATTCAGGACGAAGTCACAGGGGCTGCGTCGATCCGGTGGGCATTGCTTGGAAATTTCTGCCTCACGGAAGGCGCTGTGTCGATTCCTCTCAGGAAGTCGGGCTGCGTCATTCCGGCTCAGCTTTGCATCGATCCAGTGGGTGTGCAATGAATTTCCAGTCGCAACGCTGGTGCTGCATCATTCTCCTCTTCGGGAAGTCAGGCTGCGTCAATCCGGTTCGGCGTGTGGTTATTTTCTCACCGCATTGCAGGCTGTGCGTCATTTCTTGCAGGCTCTGCATCGATTTTCACTGCATAAGTTCTTTTGCAGGAAAGAAGTCGTTTTGGTCCTGAGACTTCAGGCAACAGGAGGCAAGCTCTGTCCAAGCCCTTGGAGAGCACTTCTCAGCAGAACCAGAGGACAGCACGGCAGCAGGGCAACAGCAGGGAAGCAGTCCTTTGCAGAAAAACAGTCAGGTGAGTCCTTTAAGCAGCCAGGTAGTTCCTCTTGGCAGGTTGCAGGTTCTGGTTCAGTTTTTTTTCTCTAGTGGTATCTTGTCCAGAAGTGTCTGAGTTGGTAGGCTCAGAGACCCTGTTTAAATTCCCAAATGTGCCTTTGAAGTGGGGGAGACTTCAAAGAGTGGCTTAGAAGTGCACATGGTCCCCTTTCAGTGCCATCCTGTCTGCCAGGGACCCAGTTGGGATGTGGCAGTCCTTTGTGTGGGAGCAGGCCACTGTCCTTTGACATGTAAGTGTTATGCCCTCCACCCTCCCAGCCCAGGAAGACCCATTCAATATGCAGATGTGTGCAAGTGTGACTGAGCATCCGGTGTTTTGGGTTGTCTGCGTGAATGCACAAGTGAGCTGTCAACTAAACCTAGCCAGACGTGGATTGTAAGGCACAGAAGGATTTAAGTGTAGAAAAATGCTCACTTTCTAAAAGCAACATTTCTAAAATAGTAATATAAAATCCAACTTCACCATCAAGCAGGATTTTGTATCACCATTCTTGCCATACTAAATATGACCTGGCTACTCCTTTCAGATCAGAATCTACCACTCAAACAGTAAATGAAGGTAGCCCTAATGCTCTCCTATGAAAGGAGCAGGCCTCACAGCAGTGTAAAACGAACTTGGGAGATTTACACTACCAGGACATTTAGAACACACATGTTCATGTCCTGCCTTTTATCTACACAGCACCCTGCCCCATGGGCTACCTAGTGCAGAGTCCTAAAACCAGCAAAAACAGTGTCCAAAAAGTGGAGGGAGGCAGGTAAAAAGTTTGGGATGACCCTGCAGAAAGGCCATTTCCAACACAATAATAACACCAATAGAAATTAGCATTGGCCGGTCTGTCCAAAGAACAATAGATTCATGAAGCTGATGACAGCCCCTTATATAGTGGTGCTTGCCGACAGCTTGGAAAAATAGGAATTAGTTGATCCCGCAATTCCCTTTACCTGCCTTGCTTAAGAGCATGAGAACCTTGCTCTAATACCTATTATCTGGCTATTATACATCCCCTTATACCACTGTACTATGAAGTAAATATAGCTTTGAAAGCTGTTATTTTTCCTCTTTCTAGCAGGTGTTTTGTTGAAAGCACATTCTAAAGTTTTAACCCTAAGTTTGTTGGGTCTTTCCGTTAGAAAGCAAGGATTAACTCTCTGTTTTGTCTTTTACTGCCAGCATAGATGTGCTGTGTGACTTAGGGGGAGCAGCAACTCTATTGAAGCCTACAAATGCAAATCTGTTAACATCTGACGTATTGACTCTATTAGGATAATAGTCTTATGACGCCTATGATCAGAACTAGACTAGAAATCAAAATTAGCCCCGGCATAAATGTTCAATATAGCCCTTCAGTGCAAAAGGGTTTGACTTGAGCGGGTGAGGGGCCATTGTTGTACCATGTCAGCCCATTCTGCTCATATAGCAGTCCCCTAGCCTGCAGCCCAGAAGAGGTACATTGGAATGTAAAATATCGAATCAGAAAGCCTGTATCAGCTATTCTTGCCATTTTGCTACTTCATTGTCTATCACGGACTCTCATCATTCCATTGCAATAACGCTATAATAGTTTTTTTTCCGATAAATACATTAATCCCTTTTTGCCTTTCTCAATTTTTGTTCCACACTTATTTTGTATTTTGTGAATCAGCATTTTTGTGAATCTGGTGATATAGTTAGTGAAGACACATAACTGAGGAAAATTAGCCTTTTTGTGGAAAGGGTTAGCATGAACCTCCATTTCTGTATTGGGACACTATATATTTGATGGCACACTGAGGGCATTTTTATAAACCAGTTTAGTGTTCTGGAATCTTACCACCCTCTGCCTCCACATAGCCATCAACTGGATGTCCGTTTGCTTTCTTTTGTGTTAGGGCTTTGTTTACCCCTGCGCATTTTTGTGGTTCTCTTTAGCAAGAACTCAACATGCAAGTATTGGCCCTTGACACTGTGGAGATCTCCCCAGCATTTAAGTGCTAAAAGAAAACTTTTGCAACTCCTCGTGGCAAACCTGTGCCAATGCATAACTTTATGCTCTGGCATTCACTGGGGTACAACACTCTTGTGCCACTACAAAGCCAGGCCACCGCAATAGGGGCCCGTGAAGAGCAGGACGCAGTCCAGTCTCTTCACCAGAGCTCTCGGGACGGATGTAGACAGCCAAGGAGATGATAGGCTGGGGAGTGGGAGGGTTCTCGGGGAGGTTACAAAAGTGGGTGGGGCTGGAGGATCAGCCTCTTCAGCGGAGGGGCTTTGGTAGTGTTTTTAAAAAAAATAAGAAAGGATATAGGGAAACCATGGCCGTGGGCCATGATACAAACGTTATTCATGCCGCGCTTCGCATGATAGGCGAAGCCGGCTGCGGAAACTTGCTCAGACCTGGCATTCTCGACCAGGCCTGGGTAGGCATGCCGTGTGCACTGCAGCAGAGGGGGTGGTGGCGGTGACCGCTGCTCCCAATTTAAGGGGTAAAGAAAAAAGACAAAAAAGGGGTGAGGCGCAGCGCATCCATCCCCCCTCCACTAACATTGCAGGGAGACCACAGGGGGAGTATCTGAGGGATGAAGGGCTGGGGGGGAGAAGCTGGAAAGAGGGTAGTCATCTGTGGGCACGGCAGGCTCTCTGGGACCGGGCCTGTCCCGGGGGGGGCTGCTTAGCAGGCATTTCAAGAACTCGTGGAGCCAAAGGGTTTAGAGCAGCCATTAGGCCTCACCATGACTGGGGCTACAGTCAGAGATCAAGGATTAGGCACAGGGGCTGGGGGGCACCAAGGGGGAAGGCAAAAAAGGTGGTGCTGCTGCAGAGGGCTCTGAGGGTGCATTGACTGACACCAAAGATGAGACAGCTGGCAAAGGGGCTGGGAGGGCAGTTAGATGAGGGCAGACAAGAGCAGGAGGCGGTTTAAGCACAACACCCTATTTCCACTGACTGGTTAGCAGTGGACATTGAGGCTAGGATTCAGGAATAGAGGAAACTGGTAGAGGAGACAGAGATCAGGTGGCCAAGCTATGCAAGGAGAGGAGGGGGCAGAGGGGAGGTCTAGGAAGGCGAAGAAGAAGTCAGTGGGGATTAGTGTGGGCCAGGATGAAGGGCACAGGTCAGAGAATGGCAATTGGGTGTGGATTCCACATGAGGAGCAGTGGATAGCTCAGGAGGCCAGTACGGCTGGTGAGACTGGCAGCGTGACGGCAGCGTCTGGCGCACTTGGCCAGGCGTGGCAAGGAGAGTCAATGCCAGCATCAGAGGCTGGCAGAGAGGTGGGGAAGCCAACGCAGGGCAATACGGCCCCAGGATGTTGGTCGGAAGCGATAGAGGGGTCTTCGGCGGTCTTGTCAACACTATGGGAATGCACAAAGAACACGCCTGGCTTATGCCACAGAGGTTTCAGGGTGGATGATGAATATAACATGGTGGATGCAACTGGCGCTGATGAAGGAATGGGTGTGGATGAAGAGGAGGTGATTGAATTGGATTATGAGGAGGACGATTGGATGACTGGGAAAAAGGGGAGATTCCAGGAAAAGAGGTGAGTGGGGTACAAGGGAAAGGGCAGGGGCACAGGAGCGTTGCAACACCCATTTCTCCTTCGGTTTTGCAGGCATCAACGTCCACTGCACATGAACATGAGGTCTCCCGCAAGGATGGAGGCAGGCGCAAGTCATTGCTGGACGCTGGAACGACTGGTCGTGGGGTCCAAGGTAAAGGAGTCTGGTGAGCATCATGGGATGAGCAGAGGGGCAAAGCCGGCACAGCACTATACAAATCTATTGGTGTGGGGGACAATTCGATATACATGCTGTCTGATACAGGTGTGGTAGCTGCAGGAGGTAAGGAGCAGGGGGAAATGGGGTGCTGCTGGTGCAAAGCCGGGACGGAGACACAGGGGTAATCGGGGGTAAAGAGGATGAGGACAAGGGGGGGGTGGAACACAAGAAGAGACTCCCATACATGGGACTCGCTATGCCTTTGGGGTCACATGTAGCAGACAAGACAAAAGCGAAGATATGGAAGAATGAGTATGTTGACGTTTCAAGCTTTTGCACAGGGATATTCAGGGGAAGGAAGGTTCTAAGGAAGAGGAGCGGGAATTGGCACGTAGGCCTAGGGTTCCAATAACTATGGACAATTGGACCTCTGTTTTTTTTTATTTACACCAGTATCTACTGTGAGAAATACCTAGATAGGGTCATTGCCATGTTTAAATATATGGACATTATTCGGAAAGCCCAAATGCACTTCGGGGGGTTCGCATGGCTGAACAATGATGAGGAGTTCAGAGCCAGAGTTAGCATTAACCCCGAGAAGCCGTGGGGGGATGTGGACTCAGAATTGTGGATGCAATGGATGGCATCTTGTCATTTGGTTGCATCCACCCACACATCTAGTGGTCTCCCGGTAGTTTAGAAGCCTTTTCAGCAGCATCCCGCTCAGGGAGGGGCGGGTATGCCTCAGAGGGTGCAGGTACCTAGCTCAGGAGCATGCTGGAACTTCAGCAAGAGGTTTTGCTCCAGACACCCCTATAAATTTAAACACGAGTGTTCCAAATGTGGGGTAAACACCCAATCATGCAATGTTTTTCACTCACCAGTCAGGCTGAGCAGTGGAAGTCTACCAGGGGCAGAGGGGGCCAAGGCGCTACTGGACCAAAGAGCACCTACTCCAATTAAGTTGGAGAGGTTACTGCCTTGGTTGCGCGTGCACCCGGATATGGACACACCGTTCAAATTGGAATGGGGTTTCAGAGAAGGCTTCAGGGTGGGATATCAGGGGCCATAAGTAAGGAGATGGGTGGATAATTTGCAGTCAGCTAAGGCCATGCCAGAGGTGGTGGCGGCGAAATTGAGCAAGGAGGTGACGGAGGGTAGAATTTTGGGTCCCTTTTACGATTGGCCCATGGAGGATTTAATGATCTCACCTTTGGGTGTGGTACCGAAAAAGAGCAGAGGGGATTTTAGGCTGATACACCATTTGTCATGGCCTGAAGGGGCATCAGTGAACGATTTCATTGCGCCGGAGGATACAAGGGTGGTATACACCACTGTGGATGATGCCATTCAGCTCATACGGGGATGTGGAAAAGGTGGGGAGCTGGCCAAGTGCAATATAGTGGCAGCTTTTCGGCTGCTCCGCATTCACCCAGATGATATTTCTCTGCTAGGTATACAGTTGGGAGGGTCATATAGGTGGACAGAGTGCTGCCTATGGGGTGTATGATTTCTTGTGCGTTGTTTGAGGCTTTTAGTACTTTTCTGCAGTGGGTTTTTGTTCAGGTGAGTGGACATCCGATGGTGTCACACTATTTGGATGATTTTCTTTTTGTAGGGACATCACAGTCAGACTTGTGTGGCAGGGCACTCCAGTGTTCTGAGCAGTTGGCACAAGATCATGGGGTACCCATAGCCCCAGAGAAAATGGAGGGCCTTAGTTGTGTCTTGGCTTTTTTGGGCATCTAACTGGACATGAGGGAGTTCATAGCTCGTCTTCCGGGTGTGAAGGTTGAAGAGATTCTGCTATTTTTGAGGGAGATTAGATTGAAGAGGAATATTGAACTGCGTGTGGCCCAACAACTACTGGGATTTCTTAATTTTGTATGTAGAGTGGTCTGGGGTGGTAGGACTTTTTGTAGGCGCACGGGGTTGGCAATGTTGGGTGCATCCCTCCTACATCACAGGATTAGGTTGACCATGGGTCTGCGTGAAGACATTAAAGTATGGGACCTGTTTTTGACACAGTTCAACTGGGTTTCCATGTCTTTCCATGAGGAGGACACTGTTTGGCAGGTGCACATTTTTTTTAATGCAGCAGGTGCATTGGGTTTTGGTCTGTTTTGGGATGGACGATGGTGTGCAGAGACATGGCCAGCCCAGTGGTTGATTCAAGGTAGGAGCATTGCCTTTTTGGAATTCTTTCCTCTGCGTTGTCTATGTGGGGAGATGAATTGGCTAACAGGGCAGTGATGTTTCATGCGGACAACTTGACGGTGGTTGATGTGGTGAACAGAGAGAGGGCCAGGGATCTTAGAGTACTGCGGTTGCTGAGGAGGTTTATGTTGCGTTGCTTAACTTTGAATATAATATTTAAGGCTGTGCATATTCCAGGGGTAAACAATTCCATTGCAGATTCCCTGTCTTGTTTTCAGTGGCAGCATTTCAGCCAGTTGGCACCCGGCGCAGAAGAGCACAAGACAGCAGTCCCAGCAGACATCTGGGAGTGGGGGCGTGATGGTCATGAGACTGGTGGAGAGGTCGCTAGCAGAAGCAACCCTCAGGAGTTACCGCCTAGCATGGTTGGAATTTCAGGATTTTGAAGTTTGCAGGGCACAATTTTGGAGACAAAAGCAAGGAACGCTTGAGGCTCAGGTGATGCGTTTTGTTATATTTCTGATTAGGAGGGGTTTATCGCCAGCCACGATTGGGGGCAAGTTGGCAGGGTGTCTTTTATGGGAAGTTGTTTTTTGACAGGGACCGGTGAGGAATGACATTCTGGGAAAAATGCTGAAAGGTTGGGGGAGAATCCGCACAGGATCAGTTTTTGTTTGTGAAGCCATTACATTTGAGTTGCTTTTGGAGATTTTGCATGTGTTGCCCGTTCGTTGTTTGAATGCCCACCTCGTGGATCTGTTTCGCTTGTGCATGATAAGGATGTTTTACGGGGCATTCCATGCGTCTGAATTGTTACGAGTGGGGAAAGCTTGCGGCTTAAGGGTGAGTGAGGTGCAACATCAAGGTGAGAGACTAGGAATCTGGTTGAGGCGATCAAATATGGATCAACTGGGGAAGGGTAAGTGCATATGGTTGGAGAAAGGGGGAGTGTTGGAAGCATGCCCGTAAGGGACACTTTCAAGGAGCGCAGGGTGAGTCGAAGAGAGAGTGTATTTTGTCATGAGAATGGAACGAAAGTTACAGCTTTCCAGTTGTTGTCCATTTTGACAATGGGTCTGAGACACCTGGGTAGGCAGGCGGGTAACTTCAGTACTCACCCTTTCAGAATTGGTGCAGCGACTTGAAGAAGCCAGGTTGGGGTGGGATTGGGATTGGGTCAGGCGCATTGGACGGTGGTGATCAAAATGCTGTGAGAGATATGTAAAGTCCTGATTTGGTAAAAGGGAAAGGTAGAGGCAAGTTTGGGGGTAGTGAGTGGTTGTCAGAGGTGTGGGTTTTCAGGAGTGTTGTTTTGTTGTTTTGCACGCTGATATTTGTTTCTCTTTCCAGGTTGCGTGAGTGGCAGAGAGAAAAATAAGGCAATCAAGTGGGTGGTCAGACACTCTTTCATTCTATGGGCAGCAAAATATGCAGGGAAGCAAGTCCATGGACGGTCTCTGGGACTGTCGAGTAGCATGCACAAGATGATGTGGTGGGGAAAGAGTGGCATTAGGTGGGGCAATTTGCTTCTTTTTATTACATCAATTTTGCCAACATGGGGATGTCCGGATGTATTGGTATTGCATCTTGGGGAGAATGACCTGGTCCGTCTCTCTGGGCTCACCCTACTGCAACACATGCAACTGGATCTGGCACTGCTGAGGCACAACATGCATGGGACTTGTTTAGTGTGGGCAGAATTTGTGCCCAAGAAGGGCAGGTGCTTTTCAGGGATGACGTGTGCATCTCTCGGAGATGGGGAATGCACATTAAATGATGGAGTTGCGTTTCTTACTGACTAACTCATGGGGAGAGAAACTTTGGTGGAGTAAGGTTGATGGAAAGGCATGAAGTGGTGCAGTGGGTTTGTGCTAGTGGGGCAGCAAAATGCCAACAGGGTTTGTGCTGGGTGGCAGTAGATGGGGGAGGGTGGAGAGTCAGATGCGGGCTTGTCCATCCTTCCAGGGAGGAAAAAGAAGCAAGTGAAAGATGACAGACTTGGGGAGGCCCGAGTCAGGCAGGGAACAAAAAGAAAAGGGGCATGTGTGGGAAAGGAAGTGGAAATTGGGTGAGCGAAGGATAAGTGGTGGATTGAAGTGAGGATGGAAGACGGGGAGTTACAAGGTTAAAGATGAAAAGTTGTCATTTAAGTTCCAATTATATTGATGTTTTATTATGATGAGCAAGCCTGTCCTCGGGTGTCGGAGTCTATGTCTGGAGTTTTCATATATACGACGCTGTTCTCAGTTGCATGCCATCTGCAACGTACCTTCCTGACACTAGCTATGGTGTGCATTGGAGTCGCTATATTGTGCACAGCATTGTAATGGAGAAGCCAGTAAACCCTTACCCCACACATTAAAGAAGCAAGCTCTGTGTGGAGTGAAAGTGACTGGGGATGAAAGGACTGTTCCACTGGTCACTTTAAGCACTGCCATGCTGGCTCCAGGTGTTTGTGGTGCTGTCTGCCTCAAAGCCGGAAGCATCACCAATATGGTGGTAGCAGACAACGATTGTGGCAGCATTCATCAGCTTCGCCTAGCCAGTTGAAGTCCTCAGGTTTTGGCATTGCAAGTCCCGCTTTCATATTTGCTAGCTGCTGCTGTCTCAGTCCTGCTCACACTTTGCCCGTTTCTGACAGCTCTTACCAAAGGCTGCCTTGGCCGCTCCTCTCCTCAGTTCCTTGCAGTGCAAAGTGTTGGTTAGGTGGCCGCAGCTCCGTTTTGATACTGTGATGCAGCAGTTCACCTTTTCTGCACTACAGCACACCTATCAGGGTCCGAGCAGGGTCCTCTTCAACATCCGATGGGATTATCTCGGGGTCTGATGGGTGTTTCCATGGCATCTTCAATGTTGGCTCTTCTTCCTGGGGCAGCTTCAATTTTCTTGAAGGAAAGGAGGGTTGATGCGAGGTGCTGAAGATGCTGCCCTGCATCCCTTTTGAACCACTTGGCCTCTGCAGACCAGTCCTTTAACTGGCGGCTTTGAACAATGCCATCCAATCACAGAGTCTGGTTTTCATGGGCATCTGAGCTCATGAGGTTTTATGCTCCCACCCTTGGAAGACGTTAATCGTAGGCCTCCAACTAGTCCGCTATGCTGACCGGCCCACATCACCTATCTGTGAGGGTGAACTTGAGTGTGCGCAGGTTTTACTTCTAAGTCTGTTGTGCTCATAGGTCTATATCAATTGCAGTATGGAACTGTCAGTGCTGCAGCAGTGAATGTTCTAGGGCCTGCCCCAACCCAGCGCAAACCCCCATGCTCTTCACCCTGGTCTCCTAGCTGCCACCTACATAGAGGCGGTACCCCTGTGGTGAACTCTATTTGGGCCCTTCAGGGCATTGGTAGTTAGCTTGACCGAGGACTCATGGTTACATATAAGGTGTGATTATGCTTATGTGCAAGCACATATTTTATTGGCTAAAACAACATCTATGACCTAATCCTTAAATGTTTCCACTTTATCATTTCCAGTCCTTGAATAGGGACTACAAGTCCCATCTACACCGGTGGCGGCCATCTTGGGTTAGGCAACCTCCCTTTAAGGCAGCCCCACCATGTGGAAGCCACTCACTATCCTGTGATCATCGGGAACGTAGGTGCTCCAGTTCAGTGTCGGCGATCTCTTTCACCAGCCTCCTGTCGCCTTTGGTACGCACTGTGAGCGCGTCTCTTGCCTGGTGTTTCTGATTCTAGCTCGGTTCCCTTTGCAGCATTACTACCTGGCTCCCACTGGAAATCAAAGCCTGGCTCCTGCTGGAGATCGAAGTCTGGCTCCCACAATAAAACAAGGACCACAGTGTGGCCATGCTCAGCTCCAAGCGATAAGACGGAAAGCTTTCTCCACGATCCGTATTCCTTTTTTCTCTGACAAAATGCTTCATCCTTTCACCAGGTTATTTGAACAGCACTATGCATTTGTTTCTTCAAGTCAAGGTCAGAGTGTTGTTGGATTATCTATGTCACGTTTGTTCATTGACAGTGCTACACATATGCCTCATCTGCTCAAGGTCGGAGTGCTGCTTAAAGACTCACATTATCTGATTTACGTTTTTTATTCTGACTCATGTGAATATTGGGTTCGAGATTTATTGTTGCCTTCTTAAGGAAAGGTTCTGTACTGAATATTGAGTGCATGAATGAATACAGATCTTTGGAGGACATTATTTTGAGTGCTTGAGGAAGTGTGAAAAGAACAGTTATTTAAGGATTGGCTCTCCATGAGTCTCGGTTGTTTGTGCCTACCTCAGAACTACACAGCACAGTATTTCATTGGTTACATGCTAACCCCAAAGAAGGACATCCGGGAATCCCAAAAACTATAGAACTTGTTCAGAGATACATTTGGTGGCCAACCTTGAAAAAAGATATCAGAACGATGGTCACAAACTGTGAAAAATGTGCAAGAGCTAAACTGATCATTCAAGACCCAAAGGTCTTTTGTAAACTCTTCCAACTCCAAAGAAACCATGGGAATATATAACTCTAGACTTTATTACTGGACTTCCTAAGGTGTAACATCACTCTGTGATTTGTGTAGTTTTGGACAGCCTTAAGAAATATGCTCACTTTATTGCTTGTACTGGATATTGACCTCAAGTCAATTGGCAAACATTCTTTTGCAACAAATAGCTTGACTTCATGGGCTATCTAAAGTGACCCTTTCAGATCGCGAGTCCCAGTTTTCATCCTATTTTTGGAAAACATGTTGCAAGGCTCTACAGGTCACTTCTACATTGACACAGGTCACCATCCACAAATGGATGACCAGACAGAACATCTTAATCAAAATTAAAAACTATATTTACGATGCTATGCAGAGGAAGCCATAGACTCAGGGGTAACATTACTCTGGCTGGACAAAATAGCTTACAATAATTCTTATCATGCTCAACACCCTTTTATAGATTATTTGGGCACCACCCTGATACTTTACCAATCATGACACCTCAGGAAACGACACTCACACCCGCTATTACAGATGCTTTACAACAAATCCATGAACCACAAACACAAATCCAGAAACATTGAGAAAAGGCCAAATCAGTATACAAAAGACAGTTTGAAAAAAACATTGCTTAGGTCCTCTTTACAAAGCAGGAGACAAGGTGTGGCTTCCCATGCCCCACATTATTTAAAAAAATAAACATATGTTTTACTCTAGGTATATTGGCCCGTACCGAGTCATCCGACAAGTTAATCCTGTCACATATAAGTTACAATTACCCCAATCATTGCACATCCATCCAGACTTCCACATTTCTCTTTTTAAAAATGGCTCCACAACACTGCCCCCCTCACCCACCCCTGGTGTTGATACATGGGGAGTGGCAATATGAGGTTCGAACAATCTTAGATTCTAAATTCTGTGGTCAATCCCTGTGGTATTTAGTGGCTTATAAAGGTTGTGGATCAGAGAATGATTTCTGGGTTCTAGCTTGCGATGTGCATGCATCTTGTTTGCTGCGGTGCTACCGTCTCCTCCATCCTCACAAGTGGGGCCCCAGACCACGCTTGGGAGGTGGGTATACTGTCAACGCTGCAATGGTGCTCCTTCTTGGGCCCGCCCCAGCCCAACAAAAACCCTGATGCTCTTTTCCCTGGTCTCCTAGTTACCACCTACATGCAGGCAGTTCCCCTTGTGGTAAACTCCATTTGGTTCCTTCAGGGCGTTGTTGGTTATCTTGCCCCAGGACTCATGGTTGCACATAGGGTATGAACATGCTTATGTGCAAACATATACTTTATTGGCTAAAACAACATCTATGACCTAATCCTTAAATGTTTCCTTCATCTCATTTCCAGTCCTTGAATAGGGACTACAGGTCCCAGCTACCATTGGGCAGCCATCTTGGGTGGGGCAACCTCTATTTAATGTGGCCCCACCCTGCAGAAGCTGCTCATTATCCTGTGATCATCTGGAATGTAGGAGCTCCAGTTCAGTGATGGCAGTTTCTTTTACCAACCCCCTGTCGCCTTTGGTAACATGATGTAAGTGCGTCTCTTTCCTGATGTCACCGATGCTAGCTCTGCACGCTTTGCAGCATTATTACTTGGCTCCAGCTGGAGGTCAAAGCCCAGCTTCCACTGGAGATCAAAGTCCAGCTCCCTCAGTAAATCAAGGACCACAGTGCGCCCATGCTTAGCTCAGAGCAGTAAGGCAGAAAGGGGTCTCTACGATCCAAATTCCTTCTTTCTCTGACAAAATGCTTCACACTCTCACCAGGTTATATTAACAGCGCTGCGCATTTGCCTCACCTATTCAAGGCCAGAGTGTTGTTTAAAGACTCATGTTATCTGAGTTACGTTTGTTTATTGTGACTCGTGTGATTCTCGGGGCTCGAAATTTATTGCTGCCTTCTTAAGGAAAGGTTCAGTACTGAGTATTGAGTGTATGACTGAATGTAGATCTTTAGGGGACATCATTTTGAGTGCTTGAGGAAGTGTGACAAGAACACTTTGAGGGCCGCATATCTGACAAGAGCACAGATGTGTTCATACTCTTGTATGAGTCTTTACCATTAGAAGATTAACATTGTGCAGCACAATGTTTTGTGGATCCTCCAGAGACGTTAGGTAGAGTATGTTGCCAACTACCATACACCAGAAATGTTGGTTATGATTTATTTGTTGGCATAATAACCTTTTTCCTTCTGGATCTCCTTCCCCGCTGTTCCCTTCTTTTACCCTTCCCCTTGCCTGGCCACTCTAATCCTCAGCGCTATTAAAGCAGGTTGAGCTGCATGGTGGTGGGCCAACTAAAAACCATGGTGGTCGTTACGAACATGGCGGTAAACACCGCACCGCCGGTGGTGGCGGAAACTACTGCCAACAGACTGGAACCCCAGACCACCAAATAATGAAGCACATGATAAAAAGGCAGCGGGCCATCCACCCACTGCCATTTTGGTAGTCCCCCCGTCGACGGGGAGGTCATCCTCAGCCCGGCGGAAAGGCCCTAACTGCCCACCAAATAATGAAACACCAAACTGCCTTTAGTTCCGGGGTGGGAACCACCACCATGCAAAGCTTTGCGGACACAGCCCCAATAAAGGGAAACACTCACCGTAGGCACATAGAACATGCCAACTCCGACATGGACCGAGAGTTGAGAGTTGGAAATAATCCCAGTGCTTCTCATTGCCATATTTCTCCAGGACTGTGACCGATGACAAAGACGATGACAGTAAGTACTGCAGCCTAGTACACATGGGAGGAAAGGGCACAGTTATACACCCACCCACCCACACCGCAACGCACTCCCATAACAAGATGTACTTACCAGACACAAGCCAACAAATACCTGCACCAATGCACACACCTGTGCACACTTCCCCCCATGAAATGCTGCACAACACAGGACTGCTGGGCACTAAAATTTACTTCAACTCTATTAAAAATAAAAGTACAAACAAGGCCTTAGGCCAGTCCACATGTACAAGTCCCAAAAGGGCAAATATAGGCTACCCATGACTCCTACGATGGCAAAGGAAACTACACTGAGAAGGGGCATCTATGGGGCAGCCAGGCGCCTCAGTGATCACGGGCAGGGAGTGGCAAGGCATGTTTGGTAGGGGGGGTCTTGGGCTTATGTTTAGGAGGTGGAGGTGGAGAGTGTTTGGGCTTGCCCTTGGAAGGAGGGAGAGTGGGCCTGGATCAGGGGTGGCAGAGGGACCTGGGGCAACATGGGTCTTCTTCCTCCCTGGGGAAGGTGCACGGGAACGGGAAGGGCGGACTGTCGAGAACTTTGAAGAGGAAGCAGTGGCCTGGGCGAGGGCATGGGAACGTTAAGGGACAAGACGGAGTGGGCCAGTGGGTTCAAACAGGTCAACAGGGGAGAAGAAAAGCTTCTTAGGTGCAGTTGGAGGGGTTTTGGAGCCAGGTCTGGGAGTGGAGGTTGCGGGAGTGTTGGTACTAGGTGTAGGTGTGCTGGACGTGGAGGCAGGTGCCTGTTTAGTCTGCTTATGTAGGGTAGATGTGTGTGGTGTGGATAAGTGTGAGCATTTGAGTGTTTTGGGAGGGTGAGTGAACACAGTGAGAGAAGACATGCTGGCAGTGTATGTGGATGTTGTGTGGGTGTCTGCAGTTCTGGTGAGTGTGCTGCTCATGTCTGTGAATGTAGTTGTGGTGAGTGCAGGTGTGGTGCCTGGGGTGCATGACTGGATGTCAGCTGTTGTGGTGACTGCAAGAATGGGGGCAGCAGCAGTGACTGAGGGTGCAGTGCATGTGGGTGTGCATGGTGGGGTGACAGACAGAGAGGCAGGGGAGATTGACACAGTGGGTAAGGTAGATGTTGTTGCGTGTGCTTTGGTATGTTGAGTGTGTGTCTGCATATGGTGGGAAGTGTGGTGCTTGTGTTTCTCTATGTGTTTCTTGTGTGTTGATCTGTGTGCATGGCTGTCTGTATGTGTGCTTGGGATAGGTGAAGGGAGTGGGGTGCTGGAAGGGGTAGAGGTGGTGGGAAGGGGGACGTAAAGATCAGGGACACTGGCTGCTGTCAAAGAGGAAGGCAGAGCCTGAAAAGATCTCTTTAGGCCAGACATAGCACTGTGAATGCCTTCCAGGTTTGCATTGTATTGCTGCATCTGGGATGCTAGCCCCTGGATGGCAGGCACGATGGTTGTCTGCCCTACAGAGATGGTTCTCAGGAGGTCAATAGACTCCTCCATGATGGCAGCAGGGATGACTGGGGAAGGAGATGAGGTGCCTGGGGCAAAGGAGACGCTCACCCTCCTGGGTGAGTGGGCACAGGCAACTCGTTGGGGAGCTACTGGGAGGGCATTGATGGTATGGGGGTGGGGGAAGATGGCAAAGAATGGGCGGGCCCAGTAGGGTGCGCCACCACCAGGGAGCAGCCATCGGAGGAGGTATCGGAGTCACTACCTCCAGTGGTAGTTGCCTCCCCGTGGTACTCCCCCCGCCCTCCAACCCACTGTTCCCTTTGGCGTCAGTAGACTCTGCCACATGGGTCCCATGGGCTGCATTATCCCCACTTGCCGGTGTCTTAGCTCCCTTGCCAGATGATGCTCAAGTACACAAGAGTACAGGAGGGGACAAAACAAGAAAGAAGTATGTCAATTCCAGGAAATATGTACATGTTGGGACACATACATTCCCACCTAGATCAGGCACTAACCCTAAGCAGACACAACACATGTTATGAATGTGCCCCTGAGTGGTAGGCATGATCCCACTACATTCCCATCCTGCCCCACCTCTCTGTAAAAGTGAACCAATGAGAGACAATGCCAAACCAACACATCTGCAAGTCCATGAGGCTACCTTGAATACAATGGCCCAAACAGGGGACCCCTCACAGGCCTACAGACCCAACCAAAACTACCTAGAACACTATCCCACGGATGTGGAGGGGGTCATGACTGCAGGGACACACCTGTCTATGTGCCTGGCAATACTATGCATGCACCCCTTAGAACCTAACCACACTCATCATAGTGGCATCACAACAGTGTTGGTACTCACCCCCTTGTGGTTGCTGGGCGGTCTTTGAGCGCCCGTTTAAATCCGGATAGGCCACCACTAGAATGCAGGCCTTTAGTGGGGTCAGGGTCAGACGAGCATCCTTTCCTGGTTGGGAGGCCTTTCCCAGCTGGGCCTCTCCGGTCTTCCTGGCCCAGCGCCTTGGGTCCTCCCACCGCTTCCTACAGTGGGTGATTCACCGGTTGTAGACCCCCAGGGTCTGCACTTCCTTGGCGATGGCTTGCCACAGTGCCCTCTTCGCATTCACACATCAAATAAAAAACACATACAGGCATTCGCCACATTCACGCACATCTAAGGAAGACAAATAGCAACTCACCTGCTCCTCTGGTCGCACATACAGCTTGGCATACAGGGGTAGGACACAATCCACCAGCTTCTCCAGCTCCTCACCGTGAAGGCTGGGGCCCGTTTCCCTGTAACACCTGCCATCTCAGGGACCAGAGTCAGGACACAGCAGCACATGCAGTGGAGTTCTTCCCTTCTCGTAATGCAGGGGTCAAGTGTCAAGGGCCTGTCAAAATTGCGGTAGATACCGCAGTGTGCACTGTCACTGCTGGCGGGGATCATGATTTGCTCAGCTTCCCAATTGACAAACATGTTATCCAGTGATCAGGTGCACGGTGGTGAACACCGCCTACCGCCATTACAAGTAACACCAGCGGAATTAAGTCACTTCCACACTGCAGTACCTGTATGGCAGGAGGCTGCCATTTTGAATCCACCACGCCTCCATAGCCTGGCCGGAAGCCTCATCCATGGCTCCATTCCCTCTCCCCTTCGTTGAGTACTGACATGAGTACTGGTCCTCCACATGTATTCATGGTGGGAAGTGTGTCTACACTGTGATGCCATTATGATTGAGACACCTGACCACACATTAGCTTGACAGGATTACCTCCTTCTTTGTGTCTGTGTGAGGTACATTTGTCTCGCATGTAAAACATGAATTCTGTCACAATGTGATGCAAGTGTATGTCCTAACTCATTGTGTCATCCTTCCTCCCCCATAGGTACATGTGGCGAGGGAGAGCCCCATCTGTTTGCAGACCCCTTGTACATTTGGCCACCATGGAGGAACGTCACATCATCATATATTACCGACCAAATCGAGCATGATCCTTGAACTCTGTGCAGAAATGGAGCCTGTCCTGAAGCCTGCTAATGGGAATCACCATGCCATACCTACAACTGTGTAGGTACTATCTGTGCTACATTTTTTGGCCAAAGGCTCATTCCAAGTGACAGTGGGCATGGCTGCCGGGGTACCTCAGCCAATGTTCAGCCACATCCTGTCCAATTTCCTGAATGCATTCTTGCAGCACCTGCAAAGTTATGTCCAGTTTCCTTAAAAGGCTGATCTCACCGCCATCAAATCAGTATTCTGTGCTTTTGCAAATATCCCCCAGGTGATAGGTGCCATTGATGGTACCCACATAGCCCTCATACCCCCAAGAGTAAATGAACAGGTGTTTCAGAATCACTTCATGAATGTCCAGTGCTGATCAGTACATTTCACATGTCAATGTAAGGTTCCCAGTATCAGTCCATGATTAATTTGTCCTGAGAAACAGCAGTGTTCCACACATGATGGGATAACTACAGGAGGAAGAAGCTTGGCTCATAGGTGAGTGTGTATGACACTGGATCAGTTACATAGCTGACAAGCAGGCTGTATGCAAGTAGATAGTGTGTTTTCAACCCTCTTTCGCCCACTTTTGCAGGGGAATCTGGCTACCCAAACATGCAATGGCTCCTGACACCTGTGAGAAATCCCAGGACAGATACAGAAATGCATTATAATGAGACACATGGTCGAACTAGGAGGGTGATTGAGCAGACAATAGGACTCCTGAAGGCAAGATTTCATTGCCTGCATCTCTCTGGAGGATCCTTGTGCTATGTCCCTGACAGCGTGTGTATGCTAGTGGTGGCCTGCTGCATGCTACACAACTTGGCTGTTAGGAAAGCTATCCCACTTCTAAGGGGAGGATGCTGTCCAACCAGCCCTGCCACCTCAGAGGAGGGATAAGAGTGATGGTGAGGACCTAGCTAATCCGGCTATACTTCCAGTGACTCTCAGGTACATTTCCTATGATGCTGATGGCTTCACTGCATTGTTTCAGGCTGACTCATGTAATAAGTGCTGTGGTGTCCCTTACCAGTGATGTAGCAAATTCATGACTGAAGGGGCAGATGTGAGTTAATGCAACAGAATGTACAGCGTGACATACTTCAGACACTACAGTCTGTTGGACCCCTTCCTGCAATGCAAGCGGCATCATGATGGTAACTGGCTATTGCACACACAATCACATTTGATTGCTCATAATCAATAAGGACAGAGATTTAGGATGCACAAGTGTATTTATTCCAAGCCAAAACATCCATGAGTGAAGGAACAGTGAAAGGGAATGGGCACATGGTGAGCAACATTCTGAGGTACATTTGCACAGCTGTTGGTAGCACAGGGGCAGAGTCCATAGGGCCATTGGAAGATGGTGAAGTGGCAGTGGCATGTCAACAAGGTAGCTCAGTGGCAAACAAGGGAGTCAGTTCAGGGCAGAGTCACTTCCTGATGGTGGGCTTGGTCTTGGCTGGTGTTTCAGCAGGTTCTCTGGGTCTGAGGCCACGTTTGCAAGGGTGAAGCTGGGCTGCAGGGGAAGGGGTGCTGGTGTCCTGTGAGTCCTCTAGCAGTGCCACCAGTCCAGTAGCTGCTGCAGATGTAGATGGCAGGGCAGTGTCCTAGCTAGTGGATGGGGCCTTCAAGTGACTGGAGGACTCAGGCTGGATGTTTTTCTGGTGCTGCAGTAGTATCATTGCAATGGTGGCCAAGGTAGCATTGAGCTGTTTCCATTGCTCCATGACCTCCTGGTGGTGTGCTAGCTGCAGCCTCTGATTCTCCTCGAAGGTGGCCAGTATCTTGCCCATCCTGTCCTGGGATTGGTGGTATGCTCCCAGCACCTCAGCAATGGCCTCCTGGGCATCAGCATCCCTCCTTGGGCCACCCTCCTGGGCCATTAATACCATCCCACTGGCCCTAGCCACCTGTGTCTGTGTCCCCTGCACAAGTCTGGCAGTCACACTTGAAATGGGCTCTTTATCATCCTGCGTGGTGGTGGGTGGGGACTCGGGCCTCTGTACATGTGGGCTGGCAGTCCGTGGTCTGGGGACACTGGTGTGGGGACATTGGGCCAGAGCTGATGGTGGTGGCTGGTTGGAGGGGTGTCAGTGGTATCCTCGGTGGTACGACGCCAACGCCGTCACGCCCTCACAAGACTTGTGCAACTCCCTCGCCACCTTCTTCCATCGCAAGATCAGCGACCTCCACGACAGCTTCGGACACCAGACCCAACCAAGCATCACCGAACCCACACCCCCGGCCATCACCCTCAACGCCTGGACCCACATCAACACTGAAGAAACCAAAACCACCATGAACTCAATCCACTCCGGCGCCCCATCGGACCCCTACCCTCACTTCATCTTCAATAAAGCCGACGACATCATCGCCCCGCACCTCCAGGCCGTCATCAACTCTTCATTTTCTTCTGCTACCTTCCCCGAAAGCTGGAAACACGCCGAAGTCAACGCCCTACTAAAGAAACCTACGGCTGATCCTAGCGACCTGAAAAACTTCCGCCCCATCTCGCTCCTCCCCTTCCCTGCCAAGGTACTAGAGAAGACCGTCAACAAACAACTTACCACCTTCCTGGAAGACAAGAACCTGCTCGACCCTTCACAAACCGGATTCCGAAGCAACCACAGCACTGAAACTGCCCTCATCTCAGTCACAGACGACATCAGAACCCTGATGAACAATGGTGAGACAGTCGCCCTCATCCTCCTCGATCTCTCGGCGGCCTTCGACACCGTCTGTCACCGCACCCTAATAACCCGCCTCCGCTCCACCGGGATCCAAAGCCAGGCCTTGGACTGGATCGCCTCCTTCCTCTCAAACCGCTCTCAAAGAGTTTACCTCCCACCGTTTCGCTCAGACCCCACCGAGATCATTTGCGGCGTACCTCAAGGCTCAGCCCGACACTCTTCAATGTCTACATGAGCCCCCTCGCCGACATCGTACGCAAGCACGACATCATCATCACCTCCTACGCCAACGACACCCAACTTATACTGTCCCTCACCAAGGACCCCGCCAGCGCCAAGACCAACCTACAAGAGGGCATGAAGGACGTCGCAGATTGGATGAGGCTCAGCCGCCTAAAGCTGAACTCTGACAAAACGGAAGTCCTCATCCTCGGCAACACCCCGTCCGCTTGGAACGACTCCTGGTGGCCCGCTGCCCTTGGTACCACACCGACCCCTTCAGACCACACCCGCAACCTCGGCTTCATCTTGGACCCTCTTCTCACTATGACCAAGCAAGTCAATGCCGTGTCCTCCGCCTGCTTCCTCACCCTCCGCATGCTCCGCAAGATCTTCTGCTGGATCCCCGCCGACACTAGAAAAACCGTGACCCACGCCCTTGTCACGAGCCGTCTGGACTACGGCAACACCCTCTATGCTGGGACCACTGCTAAACTCCAAAAACGCCTGCAACGTATTCAAAACGCCTCGGCCCGCCTCATCCTCTACGTACCCCGCAACAGCCACATCTCCGCACACCTGAGACACCTGCATTGGCTCCCAGTCAGCAAAAGGATCACCTTCCGACTTCTCACCCACGCACACAAAGCCCTCCACAACAAGGGACCGGAAAACCTCAACCGTCGCCTCAGCTTCTACGACCCCACCCGTCTCCTCCGTTCCTCTGGCCTCACGCTCGCTGCCGTCCCTCGCATCCGCCGCTCCACTGTGGGTGGGAGGTCCTTCTCCTTCCTGGCAGCCAAGACCTGGAACACCCTCCCCACCAGCCTCAGGACCACCCAGGACCACTCCACATTCCGGAGACTCCTCAAGACCTGGCTTTTCGAGCAGCAGTAACTCCCCCTTCCCCCTAGCGCCTTGAGACCCGCACGGGTGAGTAGCGCGCTTTATAAATGTTAACGATTGATTGATTGGTGGCTGGTTGGAGGGGTGTCAGTGGTATCCTCAGTGGGGCTTCTGGAGGGTGACTGTCCAGGGGTGTGGGATGGGCCAGGGATTTCCTCTGTGTCCAGACATCCATCTGCACTCTCCTGAGTGGGCCCTTTGTCTTCAGGTGGAAGACTGGCACTCCTTAACATCTCCGTCCGGGTAGTATGGGTGGTGGTGCCTGTAGGTGAGAGAATTAAGATGTGGGTGTCCTGCATATTCTTGTCCTTTGCAGCACTGGTCAGCAGTAATTGGTGGTTGGATTCCCATATAGTGGCATGCAGGGTCCCTTCATGTTCTCTTTGATGCATGTATTGAGGGGAGGTGGTGCATTGTGGGTGTTGTGGTGCTCCTGAGATTACATGCATGGGTAGGTTACTGTGCACTGAGGGCTGGATGGTGGTATGTATGGGGGATTGTGGGCATGCATGTGACATGGATATGAGTGTGTGGGTGTTGTGGACTGGGTAGGGGGTGGGATCCTGGTGGTAGTGAGAGGGATGGGATGATACGTGCTTTGCAAGTGTGGTGACTCCAGTCCTCCACTGAGTCCAGTGAGGCCCTCCAGGTGCAGGGTAGCCAAGACCTTCTCCTAGTTAGTGCAGTGTATGCTTGTTGTGGACTCAATATCTGTCATGCTATTGGTGTTGCAAAGGATTGTAGGGTGTGTATGTGTGTGTTTTAAAGTGTTGTGGATGTGTGTCAGGTGTGTTCTTTTTGAACTTGCCAATGTGTGCATTTGTTGTTGGCGGGTCCCATTGCTGACCGTGGCGGTCCGTACGGACAATAGTCGTTCGACATTCACTGTCCGCCAAGCTGATTTGTACATCATTATTTGATGGGTGGGGGATTTGTCTGCAGGGCGGTGGCGGGGTGAGGTATACTGCATTTCTGCCGTTGTTGGCCCTGGCGTGGGTGGAGGTTTCAAGATTTTTGAAGGTTTGTGTTTTTGGCATCATTATACGGCAGTGTGCAGTTCTCCGCCACTGGCGGTCTTTCGTTCACCATCAGCACGGCCGTCGGCAGTGCTTGCCGCCAAGTTCATAAAGAGGGCCTAAGTGTAGATCCTGTGGACCAGCCGCTTTGACAGGAATTTATGTGTGACAGCTTCAGTGAGTGTGGCTTGTATGTGGTCATTGACATATAGTAGCATGATGTTGGTCATTAAGTGGGACGAACAACTTATTTTCATTTTTTCAAAGATGAGTTAGTTATTTACCTTGCATAAATTATTTGTTCCAAAAATAGGCAGCAAATACTAAAAGGTATCTTCCTACGATTCGAGGATTGTGTTTGTTGTTTAATTGAAGTAGGCATGCTTTAATAATTTTAGTGTTTATAGAGATATTCTTTCAGTGGAATCCTTCGTGTGGGATACCCAAAGCTTTAAAGAATATTATTTGAGTAGTAGGCAATCTGTGACATTAAGGGTTGGTGTATAGTGGTCTTTTGATCTAAAATCCATTCTCATGCTTTGAGGTGAGTACTGTTCCGAAAACTGATCCTTCCATAGTGTAGAAAACACATTATCAGGAAAAGTATTTCTATAATTCTTTGCACGAAAGTTAGAAATGGAAAAATGCATCTTAGCACTTGCAACTGGAAGAAGGATGGTTTCATTACTGAGCTTATTTGTACTTCCAAGATGGCCACACAGCAGTTGTCTGATGTGGTGTTTTGAGTGTAGTTCATCCAGGTTTCTACTACTATTAGACAGAAGTCAAGTTTATTTGGTCTGACGTGACTTGGGAATATTTAGGATGGTCTACGTTTAAGATGTATTTGTGAAATATGTGTATTTTACTTCTGGTTCCTAATGTGGTGTCATATCATTTTTGACCTAATTTGAGAAAGCAGGAGATACATTTGATAGCCATCGCCGTAATTTCTAAGCTGAGTCTAGGCTGGGTAACAAAGTCGGTCAAGCATCTCAAAAAGCCCATCCTCTTGTGTCATCAGCCCCTACGTTGATATTTTACATCCCTGGGATTAGGGTGAATTTGACATAGCTTTGTTCCCTACATTCATAAAAAATACACATCAAAATATGAAATATATCGGAAGAAATAAATGTATTTTGAAGTAGTACCATGCTAAAAAGTAACACATATGATGGCTTGATTTGTCTTCTAGTTCAGAGAGGATTATGCATGGATTATGCATGCATTATCCATTCATCATCAGAGTACTTAGATGTACATTTTAAGAGGTCTTCTTTTGTGCTATTTATCAGTCCAGGTTAGGCCTTGGTGCTTTCTCCAATGATGGATAAGATTTCAAAGTAGAGGGACTTAGCTCTCAAGGCAATTTCTATCACTGCTGTTTTTGTGCACAACGATAAAACACTTTACCCAATTGTTTATTTTATTTTATGTTACCTTCAAGAAATTATTAGCCATCAATGTGATAAATTGTACGGAATAGGAAGCCACAAATAAATTCAGCATGGTCGGTAGACTGACGGACATCGTATTTTGCTCTGCGGTTCAGACATCGGTGCCAGGTTGCTCTGTATCTTCTGAATTAAAATGGTCACTAGATCATGCAATAGAGTCCCTTGGCTTGAATGAAGCAGGGTCCCACCAGATGTTTGCGACCACCTGTCATCATACATGTGAAAACAGAAAGCTGATTACAATTGATGTTTACTTGGTGACAGTATGGCATTCAAAAAGGTGTACTGTATTGTAACTAGCAGTTGACAGTCAGGCCTGCCAATGCACAAGGTGGCACCATGTGTCACGTGATATCAACTTCCTTCACACAGTCACTGAGTGAGGAGTTAATATCACATGGTGGCTGGCACAAACTAGAAACCATTGCACAGATCGGATTTCCAGCTTGTTTTTCGAGGCTTTGAGCAACCAATGTCAATTTTGGGGTGTGAAAAATCAGTGAAAGCCTCAGAAAGCTTTTTTGTGTAGGGCAGGGAATTTTGTGGGGGGAGATGGAACAAGCACCTTCTAGGGAGTTCTTGGCACAAGGTCCCACCCATATCCAACCCCCCTCACACTGAAATATTTTTAAAAGTTGGAAGGTCTGAACACATGGAGGGTCATTCCAACTTTGGCGGGCGGCGGAGGCCGCCCGCCAAAGTTCCGCCGCCAGACCGCGGCGGTCATTCTGGCTTTACCGCTGGGCTGGCGGGCGACCGCCCAGCGGGAAAGCACCAGCAACGAGGATGCCGGCTCCGAATGGAGCCGGCGGAGTTGCTGGTGTGCGACGGGTGCAGTTGCACCCGTCGCGATTTTCAAGCAGACATTGTGGGCCCTGTTAGGGGGCCCCTGCAGTGCCCATGCCAGAACCAGGCTGGCGGGAAGGGGGTCGGAATCCCCATGGGACACCGCCGGTTTCCCGTTTCTGACCGCGGCTGTACCGACGCGGTCAGAATGCCCATGGAAGCACCGCCAGCCTGTTGGCGGTGTTTCCGCGGTCGTTGGCCCTGGCGGTCCATGACCGCCAGGGTCAGAATGACCCCCATGGTGTCTGCAAGAACACTTTTCATGGTAGCTTGTAGCTGGTACTTATTTACTTACCTTATTTACCTGAATATGCCACCAGAGTTTCCTGCTTGGTTGTCAATGAGGTCAGTAATTGCTCTTTTCCATGCTGCAGACACAGCACTCCCACAATTTAGGATTGACCAATACTGACCTAAATTTGCTCATTGGTCTCTTTCTTATCTTTGCAGTTGTTTGCAATCATATGATATTGAATGCATAATTTAAGACCAACCAGCACTAGAGAGAAGGTGGTTCTTCAAATCTGGATCTGGTCCTCAATCTATAGTTTAATGGCAGGCATGCTGGCGATCCTGGAAGATCTTCACAAATAACTAGTAATCTAGAGGCGTGCAAGAGCGCAAATTTGACAATTTCTTACTTTTAAACTTGGAAAATGAATATTTGTGAGCTTTACACATTTGGAACACCTAAAAAAAAGTAGCTTGTGAAACCCTTTAGTACAGACAGAAACATTCCTGATGGCAGTGATGGGCTATGGGTCGCCACTCAGGGCAATAAATGGACTGGCACAGCTTGGCAGCCATGTACCTGTTCTGAGTGTCCACCAAAGGTAGAGCCACAGCTACTGCATCACTTTCCTGTCACTACACCAGCAATTCCTCAAAAGTATGCCCAGAGGCCCAGCCCTAAGGAACGGTACACATACTGATTCTCCACTGAGCTACAGCTGATTCCCATTATCCATTACCAACTACCTCCTAAGGCCAACCCCTTTTCCCTGTGGGAGAAATTTACCTGGTAATTGTTTGAAGGCTACAGATTGATGATCTGTGGTAATATCCCCTGGCAATGCATGCCCTGCCCTCCAATCATCATGGAGCAGGGAATCATCAATGGGGTGGTGGGCTAGCAGATTCCGCCAAAACTAAGCAAATCAGGAGAAATCAGGAGACCTCGGCCCCGTTTTTAAAGACAAAGATTAACAACTCAATCTGACTATGAGATCATAGCAGCATCTTTGCCACGCCTACAGAAAACACCACCATCTGTCCATATTCTGCACAGAATTATAAGTCTGACTACAAAGTGATCTAAGGGCTCGAATCAAAAAATGGGTTTAGAAACCCATTACGATTCCCTATTTGGAAGGGGTGTGTTAAACAGAGCTCCTTCCAAATTTGGAAGTTGAAAGGTAGGTATCAATGTTTTGCGAGGTTAATTTTGGTTGCAAACCATCGATCTGTTAACAGCTCCCAAGTTACAGTCATAAATTAATCACAAAGAGGAAGGAGTCCCCTTTGCCCCTCTTCTCCTTTTGGTGTGGCAGCTTAGGGGAAAAGCTGGCTGCTCTCATTGAAAGTTTTTAAAATAAAAAAAGTTTTTCTTTTTAAAGCAGCCGGGGTTCCTTTAAGTTCCCTATGTTGGAAACCAACAACAGCGATGGTGATCTGCTTCCATGCCTGTGATATTATCCAGTCAAAAGGGATGGATTACAAAGTGCAACCTCCCTAATTAATATAAATTAAGCATGTAATTTTGTGACTCGCTCGGAGTTTTGGTGCTTTATGAACTGACTTATTTCTACAAAGGTCGGTCGCAAAATCAGACTGCTTTCGCAAATAGTGCAGTGAACAATTCCCAAAGACTTTTGTAAATGTAATCTTCAAGCATGAAATCAATCAATCAATCAATCAGTGAATTTATAAAGCGCGCTATGTACCCGACAGGGTTTCGAGGCGCTGGGGGTGGGGAGGTGGTGCTGCTAGCGTTCGAAGAGCCATGTCTTGAGGAGTCTCCTGAAGGTGAGGAGGTCCTGGGTCTGGCGTAGTGAGGTGGGGAGAGAGTTCCAGGTCTTGGCGGCGAGGAAGGAGAAGGATCTGCCGCCAGAGGTCTTGCGCTGGATTCGGGGGATGATGGCGAGGGCGAGGTTGGCGGAGCGGAGTTGACGTGTGGGGACGTAGAAGTTGAGTCTGGTGTTTAGGTAGGTGGGTCCGGTGTTGTGTAGTGCCTTGTGTGCGTGGGTGAGGAGTTTGAAGGTGATCCTTTTATCCACAGGGAGCCAGTGGAGGTCCTTCAGGTGGGGGGAGATGTGACATCGGCGGGGGTATGTCGAGGATCAGGCGGGCGGATGCGTTCTGTATGCGTTGGAGTCGTTTGATGTCTTTCACTGGGATGCCTGTGTAGAGTGCGTTGCCGTAGTCAAGTCTGCTACTGACGAGGGCTTGAGTTACCGTCTTCCTGGTTCCTGTTGGAATCCACTTGAAGATCCTGCGGAGCATGCGGAGGGTGTTGAAACAAGAAGAGGAGACGGCGTTGATCTGTTTGGACATGGTGAGGGCAGAGTCGAGGACGAAGCCGAGGTTTTGTGCGTGGCTGGCTAGGGTGGGTGGGGGTCCGAGGGCGGTGGGCCACCAGGAGTCGTTCCAGGCCGAGGGGGTGCGTCCGAGGATGAGGACTTCCGTTTTGTCGGAGTTGAGCTTCAGGCGGCTGTTGTTCATCCACTCGGCGATGGATTATAGTCCCTCATGGAGGTTGGTTTTGGCAGTGAGCGGATCTTTGGTCAGGGAGAGGACGAGCTGGGTGTCGTCGGCGTAGGAGATGATGCTGAGGTTGTGATGACGGGCCAGTTGTGCGAGGGGGGCCATGTAGACGTTGAACAACGTTGGGCTAAGAGAGGAGCCTTGGGGGACGCCGCAGATGAGGTTGGTGGCTTTGGAGCGGAAGGGTGAGAGTCGGACTCTCTGGGTTCTGTCGGAGAGGAAGGATGAGATCCAGTTGAGGGCTTTGTCTTGGATGCCGGCTTCGTGGAGACGGGTTAGCAGGGTGCGGTGGCAGACTGTGTGGAAAGCGGCTGATAGGTCGAGGAGGATGAGGGCTGAGGTTTCGCCGTTGTCCATTTGTTGTCTGATGTCATCTGTGGCAGCGAGGAGTGCGGTCTAGGTGCTGTGGTTTCGTCTGAATCCAGATTGTGAGTGGTCTAGGATGGAGTTGTCTTCTAGGAAGTGGGCGAGCTGCGCGTTGACGATCTTCTCGATGACCTTCGCTGGAAAAGGGAGGAGAGAGATCGGTCGGAAGTTTTTGAGATCGTTGGGGTCAGCCTTGGGTTTCTTGAGGAGGGGTTGGATTTCTGCGTGCTTCCAGCTGTCCGGGAAGGTGGCGGTGTTGAAGGAGAGGTTGATGATCTTGCGGAGTTTGGGGGCGATGGTGGCGTCAGCTTTGTTGAAGACGTGATGTGGGCACGGGTCCGTGGGAGATCCTGAGTGGATGGAATTCATGGTTGTTAGGGTTTCGGTGTCGTCTACTTGGGTCCAGGTGGTGAGGCGGCAGGCGTGGGAGGAGTCGTCGGGGGTGGGGTCTGGCGGAGGTGCGGTGTTGAAGCTGTCGTGAATGGCTGCGATTTTCTGGTGGAAGAAGGTGGAGAGATCGTCGCAGAGTTTCTGGGAGGGAGGGACGTCGTTGATGTTGGCGTTAGGGTTGGAGAGTTCCTTCACGATGCAGAAGAGTTCTTTGCAGTCGTGGGCGTTGTTGTTGAGGCGTTCTGTGAAGTGGGCGCCCTTGGCGAGTCGGATCCGTTGGTGGTGTTCACGGTTGGCGTCCTTGAGGGTGGCAAGGTTGTCGGGTGTGCGCTCGAGGATCCATTTCTTCTTGAGTTTCTGGCAGGTGCGTTTGGAGGTGGTCAGTTCGTCTGTGAACCAGGCTGGTTTTTTCTTTTCTTGGTTGGCGGTGGGTTTCTTGAGTGGGGCTAAGGTGTTGTCGCAGTTGAGGATCCATTGATGGAGGTTGATGGCGGCGGTGCTCGGGTCGGTGGGTTCGGGTGGTGGGTATTTGGCGAGTGTGCTGGTCAGTTGGTCTTCGGTGACTTTTCCCCAGCGGCGGTGAGGCGGTAGAGGGATGCGGTGGTGTTCGGTGTTTTTCTTGAAGGTGAAGTGGACGCAGTGATGGTCGGTCCAGTGGAGTACGGCGGTGTGGCTGAAGGAGATGTGGTTGCTTGAGGTGAAGAGTGGGTCAAGTGTGTGTCCGGCGATGTGGGTGGGGGTGTTGACCAGTTGACGGAGTCCGAGGTTGAGGAGGTTGGTGGTCAGTGATGCGGTGTGGGCGTCGTTGTTGTTTTCCAGGTGGAAGTTAAGATCTCCCAGGAGGATGTAGTCTGGAGAGGCGAGGGCGTGGGTGCTTGCGAGGTCGGAGACGGTGTCGCTGAAGGGGGCTCTTGGTCCTGGAGGGCGGTATATGAGGGTTCCTCTGAGGGTAGTGTTGGGGTCCGTGTGAATCTGGAAGTGGAGGTGTTCGGCTGTCTTGAGGGTGTTGTCCGTGTGGGTGTGGATCTTGAGGGTAGATTTGTGGGCGATGGCTATCCCTCCGCCGATTCCGTTGGTGCGATCTCTTCTGGTGATCTTGTATCCGTCAGGTATGGCTATGGCGATGTCAGGGGCTGAAGAGTCGTTCCACCAGGTTTCGGTCAGGAAGGCCACGTCTGGGGCGGTGGTGTCGAGCAAGTCCTAGAGCTCGATGGCGTGTTTTCGTGCAGAGCGTGTGTTGAGGAGGATGCAGTGCAGGTGGTTTGTGTTGGTTGTTGCTGGCTTCTTTGTTCTGTTGCAGGAGAAGTTGCAGGAGCGGCAGGAAAAAGGTCCTTTGGTGTGCTTCAGGGTGGCCAGGAAGCACTCTGTGGAGGGGCCAGGGTTGAGGGCGAGGAGTTCGCGGGCCAAGTAACGGAAGCAGGAGGTGCGGGGGCGTGAGGACCAGGGGGGGTGGCGCTGGGCATGGTCCAGGCGCGGACGGGCGCAGACGGGCTTGCCTCTCGCGCCAGCCATTAAGAAGGGAGGGGGAGGGAGGAGCAGCTGGGAGGCGGGAGGCGGGAGGGAGCGGCGAATGGGGGCGCGAGGGGGGCGGGGCCGCAGGGAGGCAGCGGCAGGGAGCGGAGAGCAAGGGGGAGCGCACAAGGGGCGAAAACACGAAAAACAAGGCAAAAAAGTCGGGCACAATTTTAACAAACAGTCACAATTTTAAAACAATCGGAGAAATACACTAATGGCACAGTCTAACAATCGGGGAGACAGCAATCAGAGGGGCACAACGGGGGCAGAAGCGCAGGAGGCGAGGCGCTTGAAAAAACTGTAAAACGCACTACAGGGTGGCGAAAAGTGGCACAATCAGAAGGGGCACGGCGGGGGCAGAAGCGCAAGAGGCAAGGCGCTTGAAAAAACAGTAAAACGCACTACAGGGCGGCGAAAAGTGGCACAATCAGAAGGGGCACGGCGGGGGCAGAAGCGCAAGAGGCAAGGCACTTGAAAAAACAGTAAAACGCACTACAGGGCGGCGAAAAGTGGCACAATCAGAAGGGGCACGGCGGGGGCAGAAGTGCAAGAGGCAAGGCGCTGAAAATGGAAAAACACTTACAGGACGGCGGAAAAAACGGCACACGGGTCAAGTGAAGCCTCGAACACGCTAGCAGCAGCGTGGGTGGGGGTCAGAGGCAGGAGACAGCAGGTTGGTGCTGCGGACGTGGGGGGCGAGCTCAGGACCTAAAACAGGTCAGAGGTCGCTCACTCGCGACGCGCAGCGCCAGCCATTAAGAAGGGAGGGGGGAGCAGCTGGGAGGCGGGAGGGAGCGGCGAATGGGGGCGCAAGGGGGGCGGGGCCGCAGGGAGGCAGCGGCAGGGAGCGGAGAGCAAGGGGGAGCGCACAAGGGGCGAAAACACGAAAAACAAGGCAAAAAAGTCGGGCACAATTTTAACAAACAGTCACAATTTGAAAACAATCGGAGAAATACACTAATGGCACAGTCTAACAATCGGGGAGACAGCAATCAGAGGGGCACAACGGGGCCAGAAGCGCAGGAGGCGAGGTGCTTGAAAAAACAGTAAAACGCACTACAGGGCGGCGAAAAGTTGCATAATCAGAAGGGGCACGGCGGGGGCAGAAGCGCAGGAGGCAAGGCGCTTGAAAAAACAGTAAAACGCACTACAGGGCGGCGAAAAGTGGCACAATCAGAAGGGGCACAGCGGGGGCAGAAGTGCAAGAGGCAAGGCGCTTGAAAAAACAGTAAAACGCACTACAGGGCGGCGAAAAGTGGCACAATCAGAAGGGGCACGGCGGGGCAGAAGCGCAAGAGGCAAGGCGCTGAAAATGGAAAAACACTTACAGGACGGCGGAAAAAACGGCACACGGGTCAAGTGAAGCCTCGAACACGCTAGCAGCAGCGTGGGCGGGGGTCAGAGGCAGGAGACAGCAGATTGGTGCTGCGGACGTGGGGGGCGAGCTCAGGACCTAAAACAGGCCTCTGAGCATGAGGCCTCTAATTCCATTTTATAATGGGTCATCATTTCTACACTTAGATAGTAGGCTCATCTAAATAGCAAAGAAATAATTTAGGGCCATATGTACAAACACTTTTTCCCATAGACACAGAATGGGGAAAAACCTTTGCTACATCTGGCCCTTAATGTGTTTTGCAATGTTGATGACACAATGTGAGTGCCTTCTGTCAAGGTTTAGAGAATAAATTAATTCTTAAAAATATAACTGTTTTCAGGGGTCTGAGCTAAACGGAAGTGCATGCAAACTGTTCTGATTTGTTGTGGCAGAGCGCGCTACTCCTGTGGTAGCCGGTATGATATCTAGCGCAGGAGAGAAAAGGTGGCTCACCTTGTAACTTCTGACATACATGGGAAGGTGAAAATGTAATAACATTCCAGAACTGATGGCTTTTGATTGTTAGAGATGAAAACTTAAACTAGATTGGAATCAATATCTTTATTCATCTTCTAAAGCTTGTCTGAGCAACCAAAGACAGGGATGCTTTTAGTGTAAAAATACTATTGATCTGAGTGGATGACATTTCTATTCTGTTAGGTGGTAATGCTCATAAGTACAGGGATTATATAAAGTAATTATCTTCATCTAAAAAAGAGAAATGGTCATACATACTTTCTCCGCACCCACCCTACCATTTCTGCATGGTGTTTAGCTGGCAGATGTGGGCAGAGTTGGTACCCAAGGGGGGATTTGTGGACCCACCACTTAAGGTGGATAGGTTCTCACAGGCAATAAAACACACTTATGAGTCTTGAGGCAACCTAGCTGCCCTCACCACACCTATCACCCTCTATTACAGCAGCAAGTGTGTGGCCTAGTCATATATATCATTTGACATGGAAGATGACATAATTCTTATTATAGTTGGCAGTGACATCATTAGCATGGTAATGCCACTATGGAGATGTATACCGACCTACTCATAATCAATTGTAAGCGGTTCTGTCAGTGAGAATATTGAAAGTGCTTGAGCTTCCAGAAATATCTATTCCATCGTTTGTTATTGTGCAAGAGCTCCGCATCAAGGTTGTCCTCTGACCAGATAGGAACAACCACAAGAATGTTATTATCTTCTGATTTCCTTGCTTAAGTCTTATCAGTGACTATTAACAAATAAGGCCCTTAAAAGGCAACACAAGTGGCTGAGCAGAATTAGTCATATCTAAGCACTCAAGGACAGCAGTTCCAAGTTTAATTTGTATGGACTGTTTTGCACTGGTGGCTGGGGAAAGGGCAAAGTGGCTGGGTTGGGAGATGTGGAACAAAACAAAAGCAGTAAGAAAAAAAATCTTCCCTTCACTCTGCCACTCTTGAGGTCTCTGCTGCACTGCAGGCAGACACAGGCTCCCAGCCTGCCCTGCGGCCAATCCTGATGCTGTTCAGAGCAGAGTTAGGATTGGCCAGAGCGCCCTGGCTTTGCACTCCCAGGCAGACTGGGAGCCTGCGCCTACTGTCTCCAACCCGGCAACACAGTGCTAGGTTGGAGAGAGCTCAGTCCACATGTGTGTTTTGCTATCCTGAGATGGCCGGCCAAACACAAATGCATACTGAAGGGAGTGCACACCACTCCCGTCCATGGCTGTCATTCCCCCATGGCACTGCCCCTTTCAAAATAAAATAATAATAAACATCATATAATATTGTTTTATTTTGTAAGTTTTGCAGCTGCTGCTGCAGGGTGACAGTCCGCTGTCATAGCGGTGGAGCCGCAAGTCCTGTTTTGTTTCTCCATGAAATGAGCCACAAACTACCTTTTTGCAGTTTTCCACACATTTCAGTGGTTCGCTTGTTTATGTCGGTTGGTGAAGCTGAAAATTCTGAGACTAGCGTAAAATTGTCAAAATTCCTCATAGAGGAACAAATTGACAAATGCAGGTGCAATGTTGCGTTTCTATGAAATGTTGTGCCTACCACTATACACTAAGACAATAAATTTATTGTAACACTACTGCACCGGACATATTTGATTTTAAATAATGGTACAAGAGAGAAACGTAAACATAGTTTTACTATCCCGCACAAAGGCTGCTATTATCTGAGAATGTGAGTGTAGCAGCACTTCACAGTTCTATGCAGCATAACTGTAGTGCTATACACCCAAAAGTAACTTCAAAAGATGCTTGATCATTTTGGAACGTCTAAGAGCATTAATCCCACAGCAAATCTATCTCAGATGTGGTTCTATTCTGAGATAGCTTTCTAAGAACATTGAGAGTATTCATCACATGCTTGAAATAATGTGAAAGGGCACGAAAGTCCACTCTCTCTTCTCTTCCCCATGATATGTTTAGCTCCCTAATTTGCAATAGTAATACCTGAAATAGGTCTGCGTTACTTCAAATTTTATGAAAAATAACTGTCTTCCCCTTATTACATCTGTCTAACCAACTGTGTCTATGCTGGACCTATGCTGAAGTGCTTCACAAGGCCATCTGTTGACCATGATATTTTAATGAAGAGTAACAAATGGAAAGGATATATGGTACGCACCACGAGTGATATGGTCCTTCCTGTCTGGCATGAGTGTCATAGATGCTTAAGTACTCATGGTCTCCCTCAATATGCCAGTGGTATAAAAGGGAATCTTAAATGTAGTCTTCCTCTCTCGTGTGCTTTTCATGTAGTGGTTTGGTTGTGGTGGTCCTAGTTTGTTCTAAATTGGGTGCTTCAAACAGTTATGCTGATTCTTTGAAACCACTGAACTGCAAGACTACTGTGTATGGAATATCAATAGCTATTCTGGTAGACTAATCAACTCCCTTTTAACTCATTTTGTTGCTTCTATTAATTCATAAATTATTATTTATTATTTATAACAATAGGTTATATTTGTGTGAATTTTTAGAGACCTTAATCATCAAAATACACTGGAGGGTTTCGGGGGCACAGATTTTAGAAGCAATAAATAGCTTTTATATCAATCACAAACAATCAATGGGCAACAAAAAGATTGTAAACTTTTAAAAAGGTTAAAAAAATTAGTTCAGCAACTCTGGCTCGAGTTAAGCAACCAAGTTCATCAGGACAAAGGCTGGGGTGCAGGAAGGATACTTTGGACACTTTATCTGAACACAAGAGCATTTTTAAGGCAAGATCCAAAGTTTACAGGGTGACCGCCCTAGACCTCAACGGAGTGATCCTGATGCTGAGAGATGCAGGGAAAAAAATGCTCCAAGGATGCTTCGGTTGTAGTGCAATCAATGAGGGTGTCTTTGTGGGTGATCCTCAGTCCAGGGGAGAGGGGGGGTGAGCTTGGCCACAGGGGTCAGGGTCTTTCGCAGTCCTTTAATTTGCAGTAGAAGGCCGGCCAATGCTGTGTTACTGGTCAGTCTTAGGTGGGGGCTAGTGTCCCTTGTATATGATGAATCCAGACTTCTGTTAGTACTGCTAGGTCCAACAGACACGTATTTGTCCTCTTGGGTGCCTGGTGACTGGTATAGGCAAAACATCTGCGGGCCTACCAATTTATCTGTTTGGGCTTTTTCAGCTTTTGTATCCCTGGAGCTGATTCCAGGAGATATGCCCACTGATAATTGGAGTCACTGCTGGTTTTGGAGGCTGGCAATCAACTTCTCCTGAGCCAGGAACCATAAGCATTGTCCAAACTTTCATAGCCAAAAGTGCAGCAGGTGCAGTCCTTTCCGTGGTGCAGCCTCTCTTCGTGCAAGTCGAAGAGCAGCTGGACTGTCCTTCTTCAGTACTCTCTCCAATTCCAGAGTGACCTGAGGGTTAAAGTGCCAGGGATGCCATATTTATCCCAGGAAGGTTTCCTGAGAGGACCACGTGGTCACTAGCCAGTGGGCTGAAGGGTCCCCTCCTTCCTAGTGACGAAGTTCCTGTTGTGTGCGGCACCTGGCTAATCCAGACTGCCACATGTGTGTGCCTTTCAAGATGACATGACTCTTCCTCCATCATCAGAAGTTTGGTGGCCCACCCTAGAGGTGTCTACCTGAGGGCTACACGCCCATGGTAAAACCAGTTTGTGAGTGAGATTTCCCTCTCTGGCCCTGTCTCCATTCTGTTTACAGGAACAAAAGACATCCTACTCACAGGCATTGTAGTTGGCAGCCCATCAAAGACAGTTTCACCTTTGAAACCTGCCTTCTGGGCTAACCTCTTGAGTTGCCATCATGGCAGAGGAGGTGACACATTGCTCTGTGGCAACTGCATTTGTTCCTGAGCCTTGGAGTTTTTCACACATCTCCCCCAATTGGCAGAAAGCTGTCTATGTGTGCACGCTTTTATGTGTGAGGCCACTGGACTAGCAGAAGCACAAAGTGGCAACTTTTTACCTTATAGTACCCAGTTAGGTAGTCCCAAACGGAAGTTAACCGGGTAGGGGTGTCACTTGGTAACTCTGACTTAGCCAATGGGGCTGTTAACTTTACCCACAGCAAAATGACAATTTGGAAGTGTTGCTGTTAAGACGTATTAAAAAGTATGGGGGTCATTCTGACCCCGGCGGTCAGAGACCGCCGGGGCCAGGGTCGGCGGGAGCACCGGCGACAGGCCGGCGGTGCCCTGCAGGGCATTCTGACCGCGGCGGTTCGGCCGCGGTCAGATGCGGAAAACCGGCGGTCTCCCGCCGGTTTTCCGCTGCCCTTGTGAATCCTCCATGGCGGCAGAGCGCGCTCCGCCGCCATGGGGATTCTGACACCCCCTACCGCCATCCTGTTCCTGCCGGGTCTCCCGCCAGGAACAGGATGGCGGTAGGGGGTGCCGCGGGGCCCCTGGGGGCCCCTGCAGTGCCCATGCCAATGGCATGGGCACTGCAGGGGCCCCCGTAAGAGGGCCCCACTTTGTATTTCAGTGTCTGCTATGCAGACACTGAAATACGCGACGGGTGCCACTGCACCCGTCGCACCTTCCCACTCCACCGGCTCAATTCTGAGCCGGCGTCCTCGTGGGAAGGATGATTTGCCCTGGGCTGGCGGGCGGCCTTTTGGCGGTCGCCCGCCAGCCCAGGGCAAATCCCAAAATACCCTCAGCGGTCTTTCGACCGCGGAGCGGTATTTTGGTGGGGTAAGTCTGGCGGGCGGCCTCCGCCGCCCGCCAGACTCAGAATCACCCCCTATATGTCTTACTTAACAAAATACAACTCCCTGCTGTAGGGTTCTATAGGCCTTCCTTAGGGGAGACTTACATATAATTTTAAGGGATAGGGTGGCCTTGCCATTGTTTTGCCATTGTTTTAAAAGTCAAACTGGCAGTGAACACGTTGTCCTTCTAGTCTACAGTGGCAGACTGGGAGCCATTTTGAATGTTGTCACACCACGGATGGCACAAACAGTGCTGCAGCCCTGAGTGGACACTCTGTCTTACAAGCCCTGGGTATCCTGGGTACCATATACTAGGGACTTATAAGAAAGTCAGTCCTCTTCTATTTAGTGTACCTAATTCAACATGCAATTTGTATAGGGTTATAACACTGGCACTAAGGTCAGGTTATCAGTCCTCAGTGAACTCTCAGAGTTGAAAAAACAGCAGCTTCATTCCAAAAAATGTGGGGGCGAACATGCAAATTAGGCATTTCCTTAAAAAAGGCAAATGACACTACAAATGGAAAGTATACAGTCGCAACAAACATTTGGTTCCTGTGATTACACAAGAGTATATCTACCCAAAACTATATTTATTACAAGCTATTTATCATTTGGGTACCCGTTTTCACAAAGGGTAACTTCATTGATTTTTAAGACTATGTGGATTCAATTCACACTGTATAAATTTGCTAATATAGCTGCAGTATTAAGAAGTCTACTCAAGAAGAGTGAAATGTTTTGTTGGGAAAAGGAACATCAGCAAGCTTTTGCATTGTAAAAAAATTCTATAATTAAATCACCTCCATTAACTCCATTTTGTCTTTCTACATTGTGCACAGTTTTCATTGATGTTGCTGGGGCAAGTTTAGGAGCCATCCTTATGCAGAGTTCGCAGGTGTGATAAAACTGTTGTATTTGTAATTAGGCTGTTATCTTCTGTTGCAATGCCCTAATCTACTGAAAGAGAGGGCCTAGTGTATTCTTGGGTAATTAAACATTTTAAAACATATCTTTGGGGAACAAGATTTTTTATGGGAACATACCACAAAGCGTTAATCTCCCTAATTAAGGACAAAGTGCAGGTAAAGCTTCCTTATACCTAGTTAGAATTATTTCTAAACTATATGACTATAACATTTACATCCACTTCATTGCTGGGTCATGTAATGTGGTGGCTGATTGTTTATCTAGATTGGTAGAACAGACAACCTACAGGAATGGGAGTTTTGAAGTATTGGAAGAACTCACTTTTGCTTTTGTGAATGATGAGTTCGAATTATGCCAATGCAGCTAATCAAGGAAAAGTGGTGCAAAGTGTCCAGGAAGGGCTCCTTGTTGAAAAAATCAAGCTATTTTGCTGTCAGAGTTGGCCGGAAGAAAAAATGTATGCTGGAAACGTAAGGAGAGCCTTTCTGTATGTGAAGATCTAATATTTGAGAATTTGAGAATAGTTCCACAATTCCTCCCAGGGAATTAATTCTTACATTCTCTCATTTGCTCATGCTGGTTATTTAGGCAAACCTTTGACTAAAAGAAAGGTCAAAGAAAATTTCTACTGGCTTCATATGGATTCACAAATTAATGATTATGTAGGGAGACGTCAAATGTGCTCCAATTCTGACAAAGTGTAGGAGGCTGGTTCTCTACAAAGGGTATGAAAATGACGTGCACTTTGAAGAGAGTCCAAGCAACCCCACTTTCATATCCAGAGGTAAGAAGCAGATGACCTAATGTTCTGTTTTTGTGGTAGTGTGGGCAAACAGTTAGGCAAATCCAGGAGATGTGCTAAGCATTTGTTGTACTCACAGTATCAACAAATGAAGACACACATTTAGAAGAATAACTCAAAACTAATTTATAAAAGTACTTCCAATTTTCATAAAAATGTTAAGCCCAAGATCACCAATATACAATAAATATCTCTTTTATTAAGATTTTCAAAGTTTAGAAAATGTCTTGTTTTTGTGTGTAATTATGCACCATAGGAGTCAGTGGGAAAAACTTTAAAAATGCATATTAAATCAGGCAATGCTCTCACAAATGGCATCTTATATTTTTGTGTCGAGGTTGTCGAGAGTTCCTATGGTCCAGATGGAGAAGTTTGGGCAGTTCCTGATTCAAATGAGAGCAGCGGATGAATGTTTGGAGCTGGCGCACAGAGGAGAAGGGGGCCACTTGGAAACACACTGCACAGGTGATGCCGTAGTTGAACTCTTGCTCTGGGCAAGACTGCTGGTTTAAGGATGACAGTACTTATGTTTGTATGCGACTATGCCAGTCCTACAACAAATCGCAACTGTCGTCCTAACCCTCGCGTCTCACAAGCACCACCTCACCAGAAATCCCAACAGTAAAAGGTGATCTGTGGTAGCCTTTACACATAAACTCAAGAGTGTAAAATCTCAGGGAGTGTTGTGGTTAAACAGAGATTACCCCTTTCTCACATAAACTCAATGTCTCAATCAAACACAGGCAATGAAGAAGATGCAGTAAACTTTCAATAGGTTTATTTATCAAACCTGTAATCTGTGTTAAATTGCATGGGTTGCAATGATTAGGAAAATGAACAGTGTAAGAAACAGAATGGTAAAAACAAGAGTCATTAATACAAAGACCCCCACCATCTTGCAATATCATGAAATGACATGAACTATGAGTTATGTCTTTATACCCTAATGTCATGTACCTGAAATCTAACCTAAAAGAGAGCAAGGCGTTTTAAACCTAAACTGCTAATGCCAGGTCCGTGAGAGAAGCCCCACAACCCTTTTTACCCTGGAATGAGGTCTCTAGCTCAGACTCCATAGGGACACGAAGACTGGGTCAGCGTCAAGGTGACGTGCAGCATCAATAGCAGCGATGGCACCTGGTCGGAATCCCCCTGACTGTTTTTTTAAGTGAGAATTATTTATACAGATCTACTTGGACCCCTGATGTAGGTCTGTTCCCAAACAATAGATAACAAGACGTGCTTGGAACGGTAGTTTATATAAACAATTCACTCGAAAGCGCGAAGAGGGAAAGTACCTAATGTGAACACCTACAGTTTGTTTCTCTTTGTCGCTTGATATTGATGCCTTAGTGCTGTGGCACTGATAACGCAAAACTAAAACATGGGCCTAGCTAAAAACAAGGCAGCCATCTTAAAAGATTTAATTAAATAAATGTGGTAAAACAGAGCAAGCTAAGTAGGGTAAAAGTCACTAGGTGAATGGGACACGAGTCTGCAAGCCAAAGGCTAAGCTAACTCCTGTATCCCATTAAAACAAACTAGGATTCACTACAGTGGACTTGTCTTAAAGGGAAGCCCAAAGGGTCCCCTTGGAGGGGGGAGGTCGCAGGGGGACCATGAGAGCACATCTGGTTGGTTGGTGCAGGAGCCAGGGAGGCCGGGTGTAGCACAGATAGGTCAGCCAGGCGTTTTGTATTTTGGAGTCCTTGCCGTCAGGTGCAGGCAGCTTTGAGGGCAGATTATGGGTTAGCTCGGCCACTCGGGGTGGATCTTGAGTGTCCTGAAGTCCTTTTGCTCGTGCTTGCTCCTGTGCTTGTGGGAGTCCAGAATGGACTCTTCTTCTGGGTGTCCGACGTAGGGGGTCAGGTACCCCAGTACTCCAAAACCGTAAAAAGTCTTAGTGCCACCAAACTTTGCACAGTGCTAAGTCTTGTTCTCTGGAGCTGTTGTACAGTTTTCAGCTGGGCTGCTGGGTTCTGGTAGCTGGTCAGCAGCGGGTTATTAAATCAGACTTCATGGGTTACATGCCTGCAGGTTGCAGGAGAGAGATACCTTCATTGTGAGGGAGGTTCTTGGCAACTTTTAGAATCCTAGTGGTGCTCTGGGGTTTTGTAGAGTTCTTCAGATTTCCAGCCGACACCTCAGTTGAGATTATCGAGACTTTGGAGCAGCGGGAAGGGTTTGGCAGCTTTTTCTTTGTGCAGCGGCACTTCAGTTCTGATGCCCTGGGTCTTCTTTGTCCTGGTCTTCTTTGTGTCCTTTGAATATGAGGTCTTGGTCAGGGGATGGCCTCTAAATACTGTATCTAGGGGGCATTACGAGGAATAACTGGTAGCGGCCAATGGGCCACCTACCTTAAGGTGGCTACATCCACTAAGTGACCACGGCCTGTGGAAACAGGACTCATCCCTGACTGGCTATTTTTGCTATCATCCAAGATGGAGGAAAATTAAATGGTGTGGTGACCTCAACTGCCACACCTGAGGGTTGATGCAGGCTGAGGGTGCCCACTTCTCCTATTCTTCCTAATTTTCATACTGGTTTTCCTGCCTAAAGTGGGGGTAAAACCTTTGGGCTGCCATCTGCTGCTAGCAGCAGAGGTGGGGGCAGATTTCAAAGGCAATAAAGCCTTTGAAGCTGACCACTGGTGCAGGATGTCTGTCTGGGGGAGGAGGTGTGACACCTCCACCCTGGAAAGGCTTTGTGTTCTGACTCCTGAGAGCAGAGGCTGTCACCCCAGGAGTCCGGAATCGTGTCTGGTGGTGGCAGGCTGGTTAAGACCAGTCAGCAACCATACAATGGCTGTTAGGTTTTTCAGGGGGCATCTCTAAGATGCCCTCTGGGTACATTTTATTATAAATCCTGCACTGGTATCAGTGTGGGTTTATTATTCCAAGATATGTTGATACCAAACAACCCAGGGTTCATAGAGGCCATCATGTAGCAGGGGAACTTGTAATGACCAGTGTCCAGCACATGCATTTGCTATGGCTTCTCTATACACAGGCCTTCCAGAGGGGTGACTTACCTACATTGGATGCAGTGTTAGTGGACATTGCACTCATGGTGAGTGTCTTGTTCGTGTTTGCAAATTGGCTACACCTTGTCACGAACTTGCAATGGCATTCTGCATGAGGTTGGAGTGGCACAATTGGTGCTGTAGCTCTGGGTGCCCTTTTCAGTACCCATGGGCTAGGTACCAGGTGTACCATTTACTAGGACTTACAAGGGTGGCTGAAGTGCCAATTATATTACAGCTTTGGGGAAAGAGATCTGACCCTGGGAACCTGTTTAACAGGGGCCCAGGCACTTACAGTTCAAAACCACATCATGTTCCAGGCAAAAAGTGGAGCGCTAACCATGTCAAAAGAGATGGTATGCTGTTAACTTGGAAATTCTGAGTTTTCCAAGAGGACTTGACAAAAGTTGACAATGGAGTTGCCGGAACTGTATGACACATGTTATCAAGAAAATTGTATGTTTTAGTTCTGATAGATTTCTTTTCCAAATGAGCAGTTATTAGATGGATATATCATACACTGACACTGTCATTGGTTTTTTGAAGAATTGTTTTCTAAAGAGGGTTTACCTGAGTATATCATGAGAGGTAATGGTATACTATTTACTTCTGCCAAGTGTCAGAGATTTAAAATCAGTTCTACTGAGTATAGAGAAATTGCTTCATACGAATAGTCTTGTAGTGACATTTAATAGAGCTGAAGCAACAGGTATAATGTTCTGTAGTCTGTTGCAGAAAAAATGGGCTTATGACTTTTCCAACATTCCATCACTGTGTGCCACTTTTTCAGTTATTGAAAGGAAGGAGCCTTGCACAGAATTGATACCAACCAGGATTGAAGAACAGGAGCTGTTTTCAGATTTAAGGTCTCCCTATCAAAAATCCAAAATTAATGTAGAAAACAGGCATGGTGAAGTTTGCTCTTTTTATAGTTCAAGGGTTATTGGAAAGTTTAAAACCAGGTGACAGGTTCAAAATAAGATTCAAATTAAATGTTTTTAATATTGAGAGTGCTTTGAATTGTTCAAGTTGGTAAATCATCAGTCAAGCTAGATAATAACTCACAGTGGAGCCTTAACAAGCTTGTTGAGTGCAGAGGTGTCTCAGTCTGAATAAGGATAAGTCTTCTGCCATCAGAGGCACCCACTCTCCACTACTTGAACTCCAGCAGTCCCTCGCAGACATACCTGGTGTGCTGAGGCAGAGGCTGGATCAATTGCCCTCCCAAAGTGGCACCAGCATGATTGACAACAAGCTGGGGGTGATCCAAAATGTCCTGGAGTCCATGCAGCAGAATATGGCCTCCCTCATTGAGAACCTGGCTGCCTACCACCCCGATGTAGCTGCTGTGTTGCGAAACCAGCAGTTTCTCCTTGCTGCAGTGATGCCTTACATTTTCCCACAAATGACTGCTGCCAGGACCTTTGATTCCACATCGCTTTCCCCTGATGTGTGTGTGTGTGTCCTCAAATTCTACACCAGCACCACCCCTAGCACAGGAGGCACCACACACATCAAAGGATGAAGATGTGGAAGGATCATCATTCACAAGAAAATACACACAGTAGCTACAGTCTGTGGCACATGGACAGTATCTCTTTAGTTCTGTGCTTAAGATCATGCCAGAGTAGAAACAGCTGGCAACATGCCCTCTTCACTCTACCATTGTTTACTCATCACGCATGGACTGTCATAGACTCAATTCCTACCTACTGTCAATTTGAACACCTTCTCACTGAGGAACTCCTTTCCTACACATGTCTCATGAAATGTCCTCCCCCTTGGACTCAGACTGGACATTTAACGACTTGGGATCTTCACAGGATCAATATACTGCACATTGTACATCATCTGAAAAAGACCTTCCACATGTAAATAGATTACTATATTAACAAATGAGCTGCTTCTGTTAGTGATCCATTAACTGTTGGAACTGTATGCATTGTGTAAAGCTATTACATTGACTACTCAACTAAAGGACATGCATGGCTTTCAGTCAGACACAAAACCACACACATTGACTCAGACATGATTAAGGTGACTGATAGCATTGTGGACTGACACAAAGGGCCTTATTTATACTTTTTGGTGCAAAACTGCACTGAGGCAGTTTTGCCCCAAAAAGTTTTGCACCGGCTTGCACCATTTTTTAGCACCAGCTGGGCACCATATTTATGGAATGGTGCAAGCCGGTGCAAAGGGTAGGTTAGCTGAAAAACAAAATGACGTTAGGCAGTTTTGAGTCAAAATAAATGATTCTGACCAGATTAGCATCATTTTTTTATGCTGAGAGGCATATTTATACTCCGTTTGCACTGAATTAGCGTCATTTTTTTAAAACTCTAATTCAGTGCAAAACTAACTCCATATTTATACTTTGGTGCTAGACCCGTCTAGCACCAAATTTATGGAGTTAAAGTCATTTTTGGGAAGTGGAAACCTACCTTGCCTTAATGAGATGCAAGGTAGGCGTTCCCGTGCAAAAAAATGACTCTATGGCCTTAACACCATATTTATACTCCCATGCAAAAATGGTGCAAGGTAGGGAGGAGGGGTCAAAAAATGGGGCAAAGCTTGCTTTGCCCCATTTTTTAAGACCTGGGTCAGGGCAGGCGTTAGGGGACCTGTGGCCCTATTTCCATGGTGGAACACCATGGAATAAGCCCAGAGGTGCCCTCCCTAGGCCCTAGGGGCACCCCCACCCACACTAGAGGGACTGCGAGGATGGGGGACCCCATCCCAGGTAAGTACAGGTAAGTGCATTTTATTTTTGAAAGTGCCATAGGGGGCCCTGAAATGGGCCCCCATACATGGCACAGGGTGCAATGGCCATGCCCAGGGGACCCCTGTCCTCTGTGCTGGCCACTGGGGTGGTGGGCATGACTCCTGCCATTTCTAAGGCAGGAGTCATGTGGCATGGTAGGTTTAGCACCATAAAATGACGCTAATCTGGTTAGAGTCATTTTTTTTTACTCTAACCTGCCTAAAGCCATTTTTTGGTGCTAAACCCTCTTCTTCTATACTGACAGCCCCACCCAACTAAAGTCATTTTTTAAAACTCTAGCCTACCCTTTGCACCGGCTTGCACCATTCCATAAATATGGTGCCCGGCTGGTGCACAGAAATGGTGCAAGCCGGTGCTAAACTTTTTGGTGCAAAACTGAGTTAATGCAGTTTTGCAGCAAAAAGTATAAATAAGGGCCAATATTTTGTACGTTTGCGCCACTTTTGTGTCATAAAATGACGTTAATGCGGTGCAAAAAAAGTTTAAATCAGGGCCTTGGTGCTAGATGGGTCTAGCACCAAAGTATAAATATGGAGTTAGTTTTGCACCGAATTAGAGTAAAAAAAAATGACACTAATTCGGTGCAAACAGAGTATAAATATGCCGCAGAGTATAAATATGCCCCTAAAATAGCGTTAAGGCCATATAGTCATTTTGTGCACGGGAACGCCTACCTTGCATCTCATTAAGGCAAAGTAGGTCTCCACTTTCAAAAAATTACTTTAACTCCATAAATTTGGTGCTAGAGGGGTCTAGCACCAAAGTATAAATATGGAGTTAGTTTTGCACCAAATTAGAGTAAAACAAAAATGACACTAATTCGGTGCAAACAGAGTATAAATATGCCCCAAAAATTCTGAGTCTTCCATCCATGTAATAAAGAGGCATCATGCAAGTTTACTCATGGCTTGTATGATACAGAACATAAGTGTCTGGAAATATCTCAGATGGTTGCACCAGTACAACACTCATGTGACAATCAAATTAGACATTTATAATACTGTGAGGGGCAGCCATGAGTATGCCGGTATCTATTTCCCAGTTGAGGTGGAATGCAGTGTTCCATACGTTTGACCAATGAATGTTACATTACTTACCAATACAAATAGATGGTGTCTGATTACATGTTTGGGAATTTGTATCCATGCACAATCATAGTGTCAGGTACAGTGCTGAATAGTGTATTGAGTAGTTGATGTGTACTGCTGCCAATCAAACAGGTTCTTGGCCATAGTGAATACACATAGTCACACATGTAATTCACTAATCAATGCACACCCAAAGGCATTTGTCTAATGTGCCCTGTGCAGACATGATACCATCCAGATAGTTAATCATCATGGAGACTACATTGTAAGAAACTAACAACATTTATTAAGATTATAAAATTCATACCTATCAAATACCTAAACTACACACTAAACTGCACTAACCTAACATATACTGACTAATGATAACTCACCCCTACAGTTATCTAATCTAATCTCAAATTATCTTATACATGTAATGCCACACAATAAATGTTGACCCCCCGCCTCTCTTAACCCCTTAGCTGCCAGGCCTTTTCCCCCTCAGGTGCCTGGCCTTTTTTTGGCCACTTGGGGCAGTTTGCGCTTAGGCCCTCATAACTTTTGTCCACATAAGTTACCCATGCCAAATTTGGGTCCTTTTTTTCCAACATCCTTGGTCTTCTAGAGGTACCCAGAGTTTGTGGGTCCCATTGAAGGAGATCAAGAAATCAGCCAAAATACAGCGAAAGTTTTTTTTTTCTTCAAAACAATGGGAAAAAAGGGCTGCAGAAAAAAGCTTGTGGTTTTTCCCCTTAAAATGGCACCAGCAAAGCGTTTGGAGCGCTAAAATCACCAGCTTCCCAGATTTCAGGAACAGGCAGACTTGAATCTGAAAACCACATTTTGCAAGGCAATTGTGGCATTTTACTGGGACATATTCCATTTTTACTATTGTTTTAGCGTCCTTCCAGGTAGTGACAGAAATGGGTAAGAAACCAATGCTAGATCCTAGAAAACTAAACATTTCTGTAAAGTAGACAAAATTGGAATTCAGCAAGGGGTCATTTGTGTAGATCCTACAAGGTTTTCCTACAGAAAATAACAGCTGAAAACAAAATATTGAAATGGAACTGAAAACCAGCCATTTTTCTACACGTATTACTCTGTAACCTTTTTCTGCGATGTGAGTTTTTTTAAAGGAATATACCATGACATCTACTGGACTCTTCTGGTTGAGGGGATATATAGGGCTTGTAGGTTCATCATTAACTATAAGTACCCAGAGCCAAAAATGAGCTGCACCTTGGAATGGGTTTTCATTATATACCGGTTATACAGCAATTCATTTGGTGAAATATGAAGTGACAAATAGGTATCAAGAAAACATTTGTATTTCCAAAATGAGCACATGATAAGGTGTTGAGAAGCAGGGGTTATTTGCACATCTCTGAATTCAGGGGGTCCCCATACTAGGATGTGAATTATATTGCATTTCTACAACTAGAGGTCTTTTTTTACACACTGTCTTACATTTGGAATGAAAAAATGTAGAGAAATACAAGGGGCAATAACACTTGTTCTTCTATTCTGTGTTCCCCCAAGTCTCCCAATAAAAATGGTACCTCACTTGCGTGGTTAGGCTTAACTCCCCAGCAGGAAACGCAACATAGACACATCACATTTTAACATCGAAAACTGATGTGTTTTTTGGAAAGTGCCTGGCTGTGGATTTTGATCTCTAGCTCAGCCGGCAGGTAGGAAAACATACTAAAACCCGCGCATTTTTTAAAGCTAGACACCTAAGGGAATCCAGGATGGGGTGGCTTGTGTGGCTCTCCCCAGGTTCTGTTACTCCTTTGCAAACCTCAAACTTTGGCCAAAAAAACACTTATTCCTTACATTTCAGTGACAGAAAGTTCTGGAATCTTAGAGGAGCCACAAATTTCCTTCCACCCAGCATTCCCCCAAGTCTCCTAATAAAAATGGTACCTTCCTTGTGTGGGTAGGCCTAGCGCCCGTAACAGGAAATGCCCCAAAACACAACGTGGACACATCACATTTTCCTCAAGATAACAGAGCTGTTTTCTGCAAAGTGAATTGCTCTGGATTTTGGCCTCTAGCTCAGCTGGCAACCAAGGGGAGCAGAAATGGCCTAAAATAAATTTGCCCCCCTAAGGGGGGCACTCCCCACATATAAAACAAACTTTCAAAAGATCCCTGGTGTCTAGGGGTTTATTCTAATTACAATAGGCCTATCTGCCCCCAAGGGGTACAAAAATGGCCCCAAAAAAATTCCCCTCCCCCCCGGGGAGTGACCCTTGCCAAAGGGGTCGCTCCCCTCACCTGAAACTGACAAAAAAAAATCCCTGGTGCCTAGTGGTTTCTGCCCCCTTTAGGGGCAGATTGGCCTAATAAAAATAGGCCGATCTGCTCCCAAGGGGGGCAGAAATGGCCTACAGTTAATTTTTCCCCTAGGGGAGCCACCCTTGCCTAAGGAGTCGCTCCCCACATATAAAAAAAAAAAAAAAAAAAAACTGGTGTCTAGGGGTTTCTGCCCCCCTGGGGACAGATCGGCCTAATTATATTATATTAGGCTGATCTACCCCCAGGAGGACAGAAATGGCCATAAAATAATTTTAGCGGTTCTTGCCCAAGGGGCATCGTGATCGGGCAGCAGAAATGCTGAGAGAGACATGAAAGGAGAGGAAAGGCCTTTCCTCTCCTCTCGTGCCTCTCTCGCCCCCTCCATGTGATCAGAGAAGAAATGCTTTAGCATTTCTCCTCCGATCCGTGCTGGAAGCTGAGCTTCCAGCGCGGAGGGGTTGGCCTCTGATGAGGTGAGCGCACAATTGCGCGCTGTCATCATCAGATGCCACAGGGGATCTGGGGGTGGAAGGGGAAGCTCTTCCCTTTCCATCCCTGCCCAGGGGAGAGGGTGCTTGGCCATCGAGGGGAGCACTGGGCCCATAGCAGGACGAGCTGGTCTCGTCCTATGCACCAGGAAACCATGGCCTAGGGCAAGACCGGCTCGTCCTGGGCACCCAGGGGTTAAGAGACATCAGACAACAAGGACAACACTTACTAAAGATAAACATTGACCAACCTATTGCCTAAACAAATACATATTTTGTTGTTGTTTTTTTGCTTTTTTCCACATTTACCCAAAAAACAAAACCTACTCCCCCCTCCAAAAAAAGTGTAAAAATTCGAACCCTCTCCAACTATTACAACTTTGTCCTAAAACTAACATACATGTGTAACTAACCTATATCTACCAATCTAAAACCCATTATAACTATAAACTATTAAAAATAGGGGAAAGGAAGGTACTGGGAAGGGAAAAGGGTCCAAAGTCAGTGCCTCTTCATTTTCTTTTGAGTAACTTAAGAATTTTGTAATTCTTATATGTCTGCTCCTCCAATTTTACCAACCTCTGCTATGTCCTTCCACATTTCCTCTTCAAAGTTTTGATCCGTGATAGTTGGTCTTGGCTGGGGATGTGATGGTGCTGGAGTACAGCCTGTAGATGTTGAGGGAGCGGAACCTGCAGAGCCACCCCTGACCTTCTGGGTTGAGTTTGCACTTGTGTGGGTTCTCTGTGCACATCTTTTTGCTTTAATCAGTAGACATGTCCCACACTCATCAGAACAAGAAATGAAATCTCAATGTGGACTAAACTATGTGATTTCTCAAAAAGCTCCTTGCGTGGCCAATGCATCACTTTTTTACTAAAGAGAAGTGAAGCACCACCAGTGCAAGCGGCTCATTGATAAGCCCCTTGGAGACCTCTTCACATGGTCATTAATCGTAACATGCCCAGAGTTACTTTGTGCTCCGTGTGGCACAAAGTGCAGTTACCTGTGCTGTAAACAATATGTTGCCAACATCCACACATTTCTTGGACCCAGCACCTCAGCCACATATCTTGACTGACATCACTGTGTTTGTGTGCGTATTTACCTTTTCCAAAAACTCACAAGGCTTTTGCAGCACACGTTGCCACCAGTGCATCATTTTGTTGTATACTACATCCTCAACATGACATCAAGCATATTGCCAATACCCAAGGATAGATAATGGTGTCTTAATTGACACACATTGCCATTTAACATGGCATTGCACACATCATACTATCTCACACACAAACCTTGCGCTACACATTAGACATACAAGGTAACACTTACTGGCAGCATCATGGTTTACAAATCTTGCAACCTCACCAATTGTGTAGGGGGCGGGTCCACCTGTAAGACATGACATGAAAACATAGCTTTGTGATAGTTGAAGAAAAACATGGATAACTGTTACACATTTCACATGTTTAGCTGATTGACCCAGATGACTTAGGTTACTGAAAGACCAACTGGCCACTATAAGTCATGTCAATTTGACAGTCATTGTTAGCCCACACAAACACGTACAGTTATGGGCTTGACCCATACGTACATGTCTCAACTACATATGTAACAATTTGCTGGGGACAATACAGTGACAATTGTTAGAAGCATAGCACTTTCATGAAAATCAATGTAAAAATGGTGCTTCATCTCTGATGTTCCACTTTTTCTGCAGCCCCCTACCAGCACCTAACGCCACCGCGTGTGTGCCGTATTTAACATTTGGCATCAGGACAATGGTGTTGTAAAATTTGAAGTTATTGTGGTACTTTTCATGATTTGCACCATACATGAAAACCTGCTAAGTGAATTGAGGCACATTGTAAACAATGGGATCATTATTTTACCGGCTGCCTTAGCCAGATGTTCAATATGATGCCTAAAATGGTGCCATAAAATTTAGTAGATTTAACTGCTCCATTTTAGTGAGCCTCCTACCAACGGAATGCACCCCTTGCATTAATTATGCCCGGCGAAGGCATAATGTGGTGCTAGGGTGTAAAAAGTGTCACAATGCTTGCATTGACCTACTTTGTACATATGGGGCAGTAATACTTGCCTCCATCTACCACATTAGCATCAGAAAAAATGAGGCTATTGTGCACTAGGAACTTCTAGTGGCCTTTTTACATTTGGACCCTTATTGTGTCACTCTGCACATACATGACTCAAGGAACACACACATCCATGACTTCCTATACTCCTACTTCATGCTAAATACCACAGTGATCAAGCCCCTGATGGGCATGAAGAGTTGTGCTTGGAAAACATGTACTTTGCACCATTACACATGTGTGTTTACTTTTGTGCACCTCAAAATATACATGTGATACACAAGGCACAAAGACAGAAATGTGCTAATTGTCAGCTTCCCGGTGCATTGCTGACCTTCTCATGAATGCAGGCTGTCAGAGACACACCACTTGTTGTCTTCAGCTTTGTTATGACATGGTGAATCCCTATGGCATACAGTCATGCAATAAGGATGAAGCTACATTTAAGGGGTACTTACCAGCAGTTCCTCTGACCTCAATTCCCAGGTGATCCAGGAGATCCTGTTCCCGGGAGATCAGGTTTGCCCATTGGTGCTTCAGCTGGTGGTCAGTACACTGGACAGAGAGGATCTGGGTAAGCTGGAACATCACCTTGCCCCAGCACAGCTTTCATGCCTCCGTCCTGTAGCCCATGATGATACGGCCACCCTTGGCCACCTTGTTTGGAAAGTAGTGGCAAACCAACCATATAAACCCTCCCAGTTCATTGCCAGTCATCCTCTTGGCCCTTCCCTGACATTGCACAAAACCTCCACTGCATCCTTTACCCACTAAAATAAAATACTAATCCCCAATTAACCCCAACTACCCCAACAAACTTAACTTATCTACCCCAAAGACAAACACCCAACAATACTAAGACAATAACAGCACAAAATGACAAATACAATGGCAAAATGCACTTTAGGGACAAAACACAGAGAGCACTCCAAATTCAGCACTCCTCACACCAGCACAAGCACCACACAACCTTTCCCAAGCACAGACTACAAGACTTTAAAGTAAAACTGAAAGTAAGTTCACTTTTCCATGTGTGCAGCAAGGAAGTGCTATTACGTTACTTTCTGAGCTGACGGGGCGTAACGTTTTAGTTTAGACGCGCAGGTGCGATGCATCAGTTTGAGTATTTGAATCATTGATGATTTAAGTACAATTTCTAAGTGAAGAAGTTGTGCACAATATTATCTCTTCTGTGTGCTCCAGCAGCAGACTTTTGTTGTTCCCCATCCTCCAGTTGTGCATCACTGTCCTCATCCTCCTCACTGGGGGCACCTACCTGTTCGTCCCAGGGGACATTGGTGCGAACACAGATGTTATGCAAAATTGCACAGACTAGTATTAATTTGCACACAAGAGGTGGAGCATGTAATAGACTTCCTCCAGTTATACCTAGCCACCTAAACCTGGATTTCAGCATGTCAAATGTCCTCTCAACCACATTCAATGTCCTTATGTATGCTTCATTGTAACCCCTCTCAGCAACAGTATATGGGTTTCCATATGAGGTCATGATCCATAGCTGGATGCCGTAACTTTGATCTGCTGCAATAGAATGTGAGAAACAGTGTCAGACGTGGATATGTGTTTATTGCTAAATGCCATGGCACTGTTTGGGTGTAAGTGGAGTGGTGAATGTGACTTCCATTTGGTTTTGTGTATGTTCCTGTTTGAGTGCATGGTTGTATTGGTGTGTGGTGGTGTACTTTTCAATGATGAGTTGTGCCTCAGGTGCCTGTTGATTGTAGAAAAATTTCAGGCATGACAGTTGACTCATGCGGAATATGTGTGGTGTTGTCAATATTTGTCCCTTAGTTTCATTACTTTAGACCTGCAGAAGAGTGATGTTGCCTAAATTTGTACCTATTTTGTGTGTTGTGTGCCATGAGACAGGTGTAGCGCCCTGTGTGTTTCATGTGAATCCCACCCCCTTGGACTTGGAATACTTCTCTTGCTCAAAGAGTTATTGTAGCAAATTGCTGGCTAGAATGCATATGTGTATGTAGTGAATATGCACAGTGTGGCACAGTTGTATGGGATGTATTGCAATGTATGCAACAAATTTACAGGCACCTAAAGGACAAGCAGGGCATAAGGTGCTTTTCTGCACTGCACTGCATCACCAGCCCAGCCCAGCAAACTGACTTGATATTGTGCATTTCTATCCTCTACCAGTGCACTGGTACTGGTTCAGCTGACACAGTCCACTGTAAGCACCCTTGTATCATGGTAGGGAGATGTGGAATTTATGGGTACGATTGTTGCTGTTCTGTGAGGTGTTCATTCCTACACGTGATCTATCAATGATGGCGATGTCCTATTTCAATGTGTGCTGCAATATGAACCACACATGGTAAAAGTAAACACTATGAGAGTATCAGGTATTCTTGATAAAATGTAAATGGTGATGCCACCACTAGGCTGGCATTAATTGTTGCTGCAGCCTCAGGTTTCTACATTGTGGTAAATGTGGAACAGTGCCAATATGCGAGTTGTTTGATGGTGCATGGCCAATGCAATACACATTGCTGATCTATTCCATGCTAAGTGTTATATGTGATGGACCCGTATTTTCGATTCAACATGTGGACATATGTAGTGGCTTGTCTCCAGCTTTTGAATGTAAAAGGGGCATTACTCCACCAGAGCATCATTAAAAGTATCAGTCAGGTGGTTCTAGGAACTTGTACATGTGGCCATATGTGAAGATGGAGTATTGCATGTGGCATATGTTGCTCTCCAAACATCTGTGTTTCCCTGTCCATGTATTGTTTGTCCCACATGTGTTATGTAGTGTATGCTAGCTTACCTATGAGTAGACCATTGCCATATTGTCCATCCTGGAAAACAATGATTTATTGTTGAGTGTCGAAAGATGTAAGCATCATGCACGCTGCCCGAATATTTAGCTTGGATGTTGTTGAATATTTCAAGATTGTCCACAATGGCCTGCACATTAATTGAGCATGTGTGTTTCCTATTCCTATAAAGGTGCTCAGTTGCAGCAGGAGGGACAAGTTGGACATGTGTGCAGTCCATTGCACCCAGCACATGCGGGAACCCAGCAAATTGGTAGAATCCTTGTTTGGTCTCCTGCTGCAGCTGCTGGGTGTTGGGGAACCAGATGTCGTGGGCAGTGAGGCAGATGATGGTATCCAGGACCATAAGGAGGAAGGCAGCAAAGGATGATTGTGAGATGCCACCCACACTTGCTGCAGTGGTCTGAAATTATCCAGAGGCCAGCATGTGCAGGATGGCCAGGAGTTTGGTCATGGGTGGTATGGTTGTAGGACTTTCCACTCTTGCCATGATGTCAGGAGCAGTGTGGTGGAGCAGCCGTACGATGGACTCCCGCTTGAGACGGTAGAGTCTGATGGCCTCTTCTTCCCTAAGCCAAGGATGGATGCGCACTGGCGAAATAGTCTCTCCCTCCTTCTGCGCTGCCTTTGTGGCTGCAGTGGTGGTGGTTGAGGGTGCTGGGATGGTGCTGGTGGCACTTGGTGCTGTCACTGTCTTCCCCGGCTGCTAAGCTGTAGCAGTAACAGGCCTATGTTGTCATGTTGTTTGCCAGGGTTCCTTCTGAGTGGTTTCCTTATGTAGTTGTGGCTTGGCCTCTTCAATTCCTGGTCTGACTAGGCGTTATATTTTTGACGCTAATCGGAGTTAACGCCATTTTTCCGGGTTGATCCTAGGTTTGCGTCTTTTTTCCGTTAGCTTGTAAATTTGGCGCTAAAGTAATTTTTCAGGAGGGAACACCTACCTTGCATATCATTGTCGTTAAAAGTGTAAGGTTAAACAGCGCTCCTAAAAATGATGCTAACACCTGAAAAGAGGTGCTAGACTGCTCTGGCGACACTTTCTAATTATAGTGCTGGGTTAGCGTCACTTTTGCATCACAAAAAATGGTGCAAAGGCGGTGTTACATTATGTTTACATTTATATGTTTCCCTTTGATGCACTACAGTGTGTGCCACACTTCTGATTTTGTGTATATATATATATATATATATATATATATATATATATACATATAGCACCTAGTGGCAGTCTCCACTAGGTAGTTATAGTTAAGACCTAGTTTCTATATAAAAAGGTGTTTATTACTTGCCTATATTTTGACAAATCTTCACAAAACTTTCCAAACAAAATTGCCTGTGCTGTCAGCTGCTGCCTGGAAAGTTTTTGGGTGATCCATCTAGATGGGGCCAAGAAAAAAGGGGGTGGGGCAAAACATGTTTTCCCCATTCATGTTTCCATAGGGATTTTGAACAGCAATAGCGCAAAAAGTACTGGATTGAATTGCACCAAATGTGGCAGAAGGGTAGGTCCTGGCTGGGAAAGCACCCCTTTTCTATTTTGGTGTAATTCTGTTCAGTAGTGTTTGAGAAATTAAGCAAAAAAATAAATTTGTATATTTAAGGATTAGAAGAATTTGCGACCCCTCCCGATCTTGTGCAGAGATCTGATTGACTGATAACACTTCAACAACAGAAGTTGTTGAAGTGTTGTCAGCTATCTTGGGACTTGGCTATAGTCCCCCCCAAAAAAGTAAATAAAATAATAAAAGGGGCCAGGATACAAACACCCTGGCCCCTTAGCTCTGGTGGTGAAGCCCACCCTCTCCCTGGGCTAAAAAGCATTTTATTTTTATTTTACAAGCAGGGATGCAGTGGATCCATAAAATTAAAAAACTGGTTTTGTATGACTGAAACATGAGCCTCACTATAATGTCCCTGTAACCTTTGTTGTTTTCAGTGAATTTCTAATGTTTTTTTATTCTATTTCCTAACTATAATATCCATGTAACCTTTGTTTTTTCAGTGAATTTCTAAGGTTTTTTAAATACTTTTTCCTAGCTATACCATCTCTGTAACCTTTGTTTTTTCTGTGAATTTCTATGGTTCTTTAAATTCTATTTCGTAACTATAACATCCCTGTAACTTTTGATTTTTTAGCATATTTAAATTGTATTTTCTAACTATAATATGTATAGTTTAAAAATGGGTGTATGACTGCTTATATTGGTTGGTAAGTGAATGTATGAGTACATGTATGAGGATGTCAGTGAGTGTGTCAGATGTTTTGTGGATATGTGAATGGGTGCATGAGACTATGAGTAGGTCTGTGAATGTGCATGAGTCTCTCATTGAGTCTGTAAGGGGGTGCATGAGTCTGAGTGCTGTGTGTGAGGGTGAATGAGTCTCTGACTGGGTTTGTGAGGAGATGCATCATTATCTCAGTAGCTATGTCAATGGTTTGTCAGTGTGTGAGTGGGTCTCTGAGTGGGTGTGTGAGGGTTTCAGTGCATCTGTAAGTGGGTGGGTTAGTGTCTCTGTGGGTCTGTTAGTAGATGTGTGAGTGTCTGAGTGTCTATGTCAGTGAGTGAGTCAGTGTTCATGTGGGTCCGTGAGTGGGAATGTGAGTGCCTGAGTGCATCTGTGAGTGGATGCATGAAGATCTAAGTGGTTCACTGAGCAGGTGCATGAGTGAAATTTTGGGTCTATGAGTGGGCAGTGAGAGTCTGAGTGGGTCTGTGAGTGGGTATGTAAGCATCTCAATAGGTCTGTGACAGGGTGCATCAGTGTCTGACTGAGTCTGTGAATGGGTGCATGAGCATCTAAGTGGGTCTGTGAGTGGGTTCATCAGTGTCTGTATGGTTTTGTGAGTGGCTGTGGGAGTGTCTCTGTGGGTCTGTGAATGGGTTCGTGAGGGTCTGGGCAGTGTCTGAGTGGGTGTGTGAGTGTCTGAGTGAGTGAGTGCATGAGGGTGTGAGTGGGTGCATGAATGTCTAAGTGGGTCAGCGAGTGGGTGGGTGTCTGAGTCGGTCTGTGAGTGAGTACATGATGGTCTGAGTAGGATGTCAGTGGGTACATGAGGGTCTGACTAGGTCTGTGAGTGGGTACATGACTTTCTGAATGTTACTATGAGTGAATGAATTAGTGCGTGAATGACTGTGAATATTATTTTTTTGCCAACATTTGCAAATTTGTCGCAGTTTTACATGGGGGGCCCACACTATGGGGGTCATTACAACATTGGCGGTAAAAGCCGCTTACCGCCGTGCAGAAGACCGCCAACATACTGCCGCGGCCGCGGAATTCTGCCACAGCTATTATGACCCACATCTCAGAATACGCTGAAATTCAGACACCCACACAAGTCCGCCACACCAAAGGTCAGTGATAAACTGGCGAAAACAAATCCTCCACCGTCACGCCAACAGAAACACACCCATGCTATTACGACCCACGAATCCACCCGGCGGTCTTTCAACCGCGGTATTCCATTGGTGGTACACACCGCCGCGCTCAAAATACACACACATCTCCAAAACACTGCCACATTGGTCAATTCCAAATACACACACCTGATACACATACAAACACCACTCCCACACACCCATTACAATATAAAACACACACCCATATCACCCACAAACCCCTACGACCAAAAAAGCTTGATGAAGGCCAGAGAGAGCGAGCACAGCAATAGACAACCCCACCACACAGAGGCACACAACACCATCACCCACACAACATCCACGCACAAAACACCACACACCACTACACATCACCACACTCATCACCACATACACCACCCCACACATCACCTACACCACCCAATGGCACGCCAAAGACACCCCAGGTTCTCGGAGGAGGAGCTCAGGGTCATGGTGGAGGAAATCGTACGGGTAGAGCCACAGCTATTTGGATCACAGGTGCAGCACACCTCCATAGCTAGGAAGATGGAGCTATGGCACAGAATAGTCGACAGGGTCAACGCAGTGGGACAGCACCCAAGAAATCAGGAGGACATCAGGAAGAGGTGGAACGGCCTACGGGGGAAGGTGCGTTCCGTGGTCTCCAGGCACAATATCGCGGTTCAGCGGACTGGCAGCGGACCCCCACCTCCTCCCTGACAACTAACAACATGGGAGGAGTAAGTCTTGACTATCATGCATCCTGAGGGCCTCGGAGGGAGTCGGAGGAGGAATGGACACTGGTAAGTCAAATCTTAACTATCATATCCCCCACCCTACCTGCATGCTATCACACACCCCCACCCTTGCCCCATCCCCTATCACTCCAACTCCTCACTAATGTACTAATAACACAAACCACCCATCCCAACACTAAGCCCTGCATGACACAACAAAGCATGGACACCCATCACTAAAGCATGCCCACTGCACATACCCATAACAACCCCTAACCATCATCACACAAGCCCCCACACAGGAATGCTAACACTGGGGTACACGCTCACACACCCATTGCACACCATGACACACACAGATGCTATAATCATGCTTTTATACCCCTGCAGGACCACTACCTAACGTCACCAGACAGGAGGGTCCAGACATCTCCACCCCACCCACAGAAGAGGCCCACAGTGATGACAGCAGCTCTGGCCAACTGGATCCAGATGACCAGCCCGGACCATCGTGGGCCTAGGGACAGTCGGTTCCTCTCGCACAGGCACAGCCCAACACTGACCTTCCACCCTCTGGAAACACCAGTACAGCACCCACCCAGCTGGCCCATACCTCTGTACCCAGGACACGTCAATCAGCTGTGTGTCCACCACTACAGGGAACCCAGGATAACCCACCACCCCAACAACAACAGGGACCTGGGGGCAGTGGTAGTGGGCACACGGTCCAGGGGACGGAGGCACAGGAACACAGGGGAACTGGGAGGGCTGCTGTGCGACAGGGGGCAGACAGGCCAAGGGAACCCACTCTCCACGAGGCCCTCTCCTCCATCATGGGAGCATACCACCACTCCCAGTAGACGATGGCTACGGTCCTGGCCAAGTTTCAGGAGACCCAGCGCCTGCAGGAGGAACAGCATTTGGGCTTCAGGGAGGAACTCAGAACCATCAGCTCCGCCCTGGGCACCATCGTAGGGGTGCTGAAGGACATACAGAACACCATGAGGGACACCGTGGCACTCCAAGGGGCCCCTGACACTAGCCTGGACGATGAACTGCCCACCACCTCCGCCGGCGCTAGTGGACAGGACGCCCTGCCACAGGACAACCACACCAGCACCCCACCCCCTGCAGACGGAGAACCACCCCGCAAGCGGTCCCTGAGATCCAGGAACAGGACAGAGCACGATGGCAAGACCCCCGCCAAGAAATGAGGCCACCCTGATTGTCATCCCACTGTCCCACTTTGTAACCCTGTCCAGATTGGAACTGTCCCAGCTCCACTTCCTATGCCCATATGGGCAGTGCACCTGTGAGACTAATAGACTGGACTCTGCCATGGACATTCCCCCACCATCACCCCTCACCATTTTACCACCCCCTCCCATATTTAGCACTTCAATAAACACCCTTGAACCACAAAACATTCTGGAGTCAGTCTGTGTTTTCGAAAATGTGTATTAGCTATAACAATGACAAAATCCATTCACAATAGTAATGTCAACATACCTATGTCACACATCACAAGTCCATGAAGGATGCAAGCAGATGACACACGTTGGTAACCACACCTGTGAAACCGTAATGGAAATGTACAACTCAGTTACCAAATACTGGTTGAAATTGTCTGACAGGATAGAGGTAGAAGTGTGAAAGTAAAAGTAGTAGTAAAGAAAGTGTTCTCACCTGTGTGTCACTGAAAATATTGCTGTATGACTGAGTCCCTGTTGTCAATGTCTTCTTCCTCTTCTTCCTCCTCATCACTGTCCACAGGCTCCACAGCTGCCACAACACCGTCATCTGGACCATCCTCCTGCAGAAAAGGCACCTGGCGTCGCAAAGCAAGATTGTGAAGCATAGAGCAGGCGATGATGATCTGGCACACCTTCCTTGGTGAGTAGAATAGGGAACCACCTGTCATATGGAGGCACCTGAACCTGGCCTTCAGGAGGCCGAAGGTGCGTTCGATCACCCTCCTAGTCCGCCCATGGGCTTCATTGTAGCGTTCCTCTGCCTTGGTCCTGGGATTCCTCACTGGGGTCAGTAGCCATGACAGGTTGGGGTAACCAGAGTCCCCTAATAGCCACACACGGTGCCTCTGGAGTTGACCCATCACATAAGGGTTGCTGCTATTTCGCAGGATGAAGGCGTCATGCACAGAGCCAGGGAACATAGCATTTACCTGCGAGATGTACTGGTCTGCCAAACATACCATCTGTACATTCATCGAATGATAATTCTTCCGGTTCCTGTACACCTGTTCACTCCTGTGGGGGGGGACCAGAGCTACATGGGTGCCATCAATAGCACTTATGATGTTAGGGATAGGTCCTAGGGCATAGAAGTCACCTTTAACTGTAGCCAAATCATCCACCTGAGGGAAAAAAATGTAGCTCCTCATGTGTTTCAGCAGGGCAGACAACACTCTGGACAACACGTTGGAAAACATAGGCTGGGACATCCCTGATGCCATGGCCACTGTTGTTTGAAATGACCCACTTGCCAGGAAATGGAGCACTGATAGCACCTGCACATGAGGGGGGATTCCTGTGGGATGGCGGATTGGTGACATCAGGTCTGGCTCCAACTGGGTACACAGTTCCTGGATTGTGGCACGGACACACCTGTAGGTGATGATTAAATGTCGCTCCTCCATTGTCAACGGGTCCACCAGCGGTCGGTACACCGGAGGATTCTGCCATCTCCTCACATGTCCCAGCGGGCGGTGCCTAGGAAGGACAAAAGCGACCATAGAGTCAAGCAATTCAGAGGTATGTACCCACAGCAACCCAGAACACGAAACAAATTCCAAAAAGTTGTTTGTATGTGTGTTGAGTCTAGGCCTCGGTATGTGTGACGCAGTTGAAAATTAAGCCAGGTGTGCCCCTGAAATTGCGGCTGCCTGACCTCTAAACTGGGACAATGGGATGTGAGGTAACTGCGCTGGCGTTGTACACCGTTGCGGTAGGTGGTCGGAGACCGTGGCGCAATGCTGCATTGGTTAACATTGGACCCTATGGGTCCCAGGAGCCAATGAGGAAGTGCGCCGGTGGTGATGATACACACTGCTGCGGACGTTACCGCCGCAGACGTCACCGCCATTTTCTATCTGTGCAATCACTCGATACCTGATCTTCGACAGGAGAGGACCTACACTGCAAGTGCTGCTGTGACCTCGGTCTGGAAGAGACAATGGCACGTGCGTCTGGGGAAAGGGACCCTGCCTTCACTGCACAGAAGCTGGAGAAGCTCGTGGATGGGGTCCTCCCCCAGTACACGCTACTCTACGGTCCTCCACACCAACAGGTGAGTACATAGGGTGCAAGTTGTATGGGCTATGCCTGGGTGGAGACGGCTGGATGTAAGAAGGAAGGGGGCAGAGTTCTGTGACCATGAATGAGTGTGAATGCATGTGCCACATGGCAAGGGCAGGGATGTGGGCCACTCACTTTGACGGTGCAGTTGGTAATGACTTCTCTTCTTCCCCTGTACATGTCATGTAGGTCAGCGCTCACCAGAAGAAGGATATTTGGCGTGCCATCGCCAAGGACGTCCGGACCCTGGGGGTCCACCAGAGATGGAGCACCCACTGCCGTAAAAGATGGGAGGACATTCGCTGCTGGAGCAAGAAGACGGCGGAGGCTCAGCTGGGGATGGCCTCCCAACGTGGGAGGGGTGCCCGTCGCACCATGACCCCCTTGATGTTCCGGATCCTGGTGGTGGCCTACCCTGAGTTGGATGGGCGCATGAGGGCATCACAGCAGACACAAGGGGATGAGTACACTCTCATTCTGCTGACTTTGCACGCAGTGGAGGGGTCTGGGTGGGGGAGGAGGGCTGTGGGTTTCCCTAGGCTAGGGTGAGTTCCGTAGGCTATGCCCCTCCGTAATGCAGGCCATGTGGCACTCCACCCCACCTCTGTAGAGTGCCAAGTACAGGTATACATGCCCTTGTATCATCTATGTGTACAGATGTCCACCATAGCCAAGGCCATATCCAAGGAGCTGCATCTGTAGAGGCCAAGAGAGCGGCGTAGTGCAGGGGGCTGCTATGTCTGTATTGTCCGCCAACGGTAGCGGTAAGCCATGCACTCAACCTGTCTTTCTTCTGTTTCCCACCCCCTTTTTGTGGTCTCCATGTTCTTTTGTGCATCAGCATCATCAGGCGGAGGTACAGTGGCACCGGAGCACGAGGGGGCTGCATCCCACATGGCCACGGAGGGCCACACCACGGACTCTGAGTACACCAGTGGAACGGAGGGCGAGGGGAGCTTCACGGCGGTCACCGCATCAGCAACCAGCAACACGAACTCGTCCTCCGATGGGAGCTCCCTTGTGGTGGCGGCACCTTCTGTGCCCCCCACTTCAACAGGTACAGCAACCACCCACCCTACCAGCACCACCCTCCCAGCAGCCCCTCAGCCTTCGCCTCGTGCCCGCTCACCCAGGACGGTGGGCATCACCTTCGCCCCAGGCACCTCAGCCCCTGCCCCAGTCACCCCTGCTGCCCTCAGTGAGGAGGCCATTGACCTCCTCAGGTCAATCACTGTTGGGCAGTATACCATTGTGAATGCCATCCAGGGTGTAGAGAGGGAGTTGCAACACACTAATGCATTCCTGGAGGGCATTCATTCTGGTCAGGCTGCCCATCATCGAAACCCTGCAATCTCTGGCCTCAGCACTGATGGCAGCCATTGCCCCTGTGTCTAGCCTCCTCCCTCCAACTTCCTCCACCCAGACCCAATCCCCTGTACCTCAACCTATCCCAAGCACACAATCAGACCGGCCTGCACACACCTCAACACACAATGGCACTCTGGGCACCAGTCCCCCTCCAGAACCAGTGGAGACATGCATCCACTCCGTCTGTCCTTCACAGGATGAAGCACTCTGGGCACCAGTCCCCCTCAAGAACCAGTGGAGACTGTTATCCACTTGGGAGACTGTGGCTTTGCACTCCCCAGGATGGTACAGTGGGCAAACCACCCACTGCAAAGACTTGTGAGTCTGGCTTTGCACTCCCCAGGATGGTACAGTGGGCAAACCACCCACTGCAAAGACTTGTGAGACTGTGGCTTTGCACTCCCCAGGATGGTACTGTGGGCAAACCACCCACTGCAAAGACTTGTGAGACTGTGGCTTTGCACTCCCCAGGATAAAGCAGTGGGCAAACCACCCACTGCAGAGACTTGAGAGACTGTGGCTTTGCAATCCTCAGGATGGTAGAGTGGGCAAACCACCCACTGCAGAGACTTGTGAGACTGTGGCTTTGCACTCCCCAGGATGGTACAGTGGGCAAACCACCCACTGCAAAGACTTGTGAGACTGTGGCTTTGCACTCCCCAGGATGGTACAGTGGGCAAACCACCCACTGTGAATACTTGTGAGACTGTGGCTTTGCACTCCCCAGGATGGTACAGTGGGCAAACCACCCACTGTAGAGACTTGAGAGACTGTGGCTTTGCACTCCCCAGGATGGTACAGTGGGCAAACCACCCACTGCAAAGACTTGTGAGACTATGGCTTTGCACTCCCCAGGATGGTACATTGGGCAAACCACCCACTGTAGAGACTTGAGAGACCGTGGCTTTCCACTCCCCAGGATACATCAATGGGCATGGAGCCCCGTCGTGGATCTGGCGTGGTGCTGTCATCCGGCTGAGGTGCCCCCCCTTCCCTTCCCCCTGAGGTGCCTGTTGTATTTCTATCTGATGCCCCTGCAGTGTTCTCTCCGTTTCAGGACAGGTATCACGTGTGGGCCTCGCCCATGCATTTTGGGCCCAGTGTTCCACGGACATTGGATGGTGCATACCTGCACTACTGATCGTGATGTTTATTTTTGGCATTTGTATATATTTCTGTATATATTGGCTTACTGTATTGTGCTACATTACAATGGTTGTACTCATTTCCTTTTGTCTTTGCATTCTTCCGGGGGGGTTGGGGGTTGTTACTGTGATGCTTTGAAATGTATTGGTGTGTGTTGTAGTGGGTGAGGGTCGGGGTGGGGGTGGGGGTGTTGCGTGTGTGTCTCCCCCCTCCCCTATGTCGTAGGTGCAGTACTCAGCGTTGTCTTCGGCGCCGCTGTTGCTGATGTTCGTAGAGGAGCAGGAACACAATCGCATGGAGTATTTGGAGTTCCGGCTCCATGGTGCCCTCCTTCCTCGTGGATTTGTTCAGGTGAGCATTTTCCCATTGGAATGGCTGTTTCCGCCGTGTTTTTATCCACGGTGAATCCGCCCCGGAAAAGATGGCGGATTGGCCTGTTGTAATACTGTGGGCGGTACTTTGTCTTCCGCTTGTCTGTTGGTGGTGACCGCCGCGCTGTTTGTCTGTATCGCCGTGGCGGTCGGAGTGTTAAAGTGGCTGTCTTTGTTGGCGGTTTCCGCCACGGTCATAATTCCTATTTTTTTACCGCCGGCCTGTTTGCGGTCTTACCGCCGCTTTAACACCCTCCGCCAGGGTTGTAATGACCCCCTAAGTGTTTCGGCGTATTCATGGATATCATGCATCATGAAAAAAAAAAAAAATTATGTTCATGATTTAATTCTCAAAGACCCACCATATCACAGGGCTAGGGTCAGGGTACCTCCATCCTGACCCCTTATGTCACTTTTCATTTTATTTTTCAGCCCTGGAGACAATGTCCCATTACCTAAAATGACAGCCACAACTTTTTGGTCAGGTTGTGGCCAGCCAATCACAGCATTCCTAGTGTTGTGCACATTCGCGAATATGCCACCGTAGATATACAACTTTATTTCTCCTTTAATATCTGAAATGCTGCTGAGCAGATTTACACCAAATATCCAAAAGCATAATCTGCATACCGAAACCTACCTTTCTGACAAATTTGGTGTAATTCCGTCCAGATGTTAAGGTTGTGTTCATATCCAAAACTCCTGTGGGAATTAATATGGGAAATGCATGTTTTTTGATCCCCTCTTTTTCTCGGCCCCACTTAATGGATCACCCCAAAATGTGCACAACCAGAATAACTGGCACACTGTAAAAAAAAATTGTGTGGGGGGGGGGGGAATTGTCAAATGGTGCCAGAGATATAGGCAAGTCAAAAAACATTTTTTCTATCGAAACATGGTCCTAAATATAGCTACTAGTGATCGCTAGTAGGTAATATATCCATATCTATATCTATATCTATATATATATATATATTTATATAGATAGATAGATAGATAGATAGATAGATAGATAGATAGATAGATAGATAGATAGATAGATATACAAAGTCCAAAATAGTAAGTAAAGCACTCGCTCAGGCGTGAAGTTGATCACAAACTTATGATCACCCTCCATGAAAGTTTGTGATCAACTTCACGCTGAGTGAATGCTTCATTGACTATTTTGGACTATAGATATTTTGGACCAGTGTTCTGTAACTATAACTTGTACCCTAAGGTAACTGTAACTCCCGCTGTTGCCTTGCACTGCTCATTACTCCAGATATTAGAGCACTAATGCCATCTTTTAGAGCACCATTGATAATGTTACTGTAACAACTGCAGTAAAATTATTAATGAGATAGCTGTGCATGGTGGGAGCACGAGCTATAGTTACCCTAGGGCATGAGTTTTATATATATATAAATATAAATATACTGTGGTGGATACATATATATATATATATATATATATATATATATATATATATATATATATATATATATATATGTGTGTGGATATTACCTACTGGCGGTCCCCAGTAGGTAGCTATAGTTAGGACCTAGTTTCTATAGAAATTGCTTTTTTACTTGCCTATATTTTTGTCGCTCACATCTTCTGATGTCTGGAAAGTTTCGGGGTGACCCATCAAGCGGGCCTGAGAAAAAGAGGGGGGATCAAAAAAGGTGCTTTCAAATGTTAATTCCCATAGGGATTTTTAACAGGAATAGCACCCGAGCCACTGGACAAAATTACACCAAATTTGGCAGAAAGGTAGCTCCTGGTTATTTGGTGTAATTTTGTTCAGTGGTTTTTTGAAATATTAAAGAAAAACAAAATGTGTATATATAGGGACGCAAAGGCTCTGTGAACCCTCTGGATCTCATGCTAAGATCTGATTGTCTGCCAAAGGTTCAGGGATATAAAGTGAGGCTTGCATTTTAGAAATTCAACCGTTATAGGCAGAATTATTTTAAGCAACTATAACTCATGCCATAAGGTAATTATAACTAACCCCCCTGTGGTGCATCTAACCATTCCCTATGACCTTTGTTTTTTTCAGTGAATTTCTATGTTCTTTTAATGTAAAGTGATTTTCTTTACCATATGTTAATTCAACCACCACCTTAGGTCAACCCCTATAACCACCCAGCCCAGTGCTGTGCATGGCCTTCAGCCGTACACAGCAGTGGTTGGCCACAAGACCTGGCCTGCAACCAAGCCCTGTGGCCAACTCCTGTCACAACCCAACTCCACACCATACTGCACATGGCCATGAGCAGCAGAGTTTGGCCACGGCCTGCAGCCACCCCCATGCCATCTGGCAGTGCATGGTGGGGTTGGCATTGTAGGGTTGACAGAAGGGCTTGGACTGTGGGCAGTCCCTACAGCCAGCACCCCAAAGTACCCAACGCCACACTATTCATGGCCTTTGGCCATGTGCAGCAGATGTTGGCTGCAGGTTCGATTGGCCCCCTCCCATGGCAAATCCCAGGACCCCATCCCCACAGGACCTGGCCTAAACAAAATATTATTTTTTTTGAGGGAGGGGGGCCACGCAGCTCCCCCTCTTCAGGTCAGTTTCAGCCCAGGGATCTCATTCCCTGGGACCCAGCCTAAATATTTGATATTGTTTGGGGGGGGTGAATGGCCCACCTCCCCAGTCCAAATTTGGCCCTGGGGACCCCATCCCCAGGGGCCTGGTCTAAATATTTTTTTGGGGGGGGTGAGGGCTGTGTGCCCCCCCTCCCCAGGGCAATACCTGATTCTCTTCTCTGCCTTCTGTTGAATTTTCTTGCTGGAGTGCTTGACCGGCTTCTGATGCTCCACCCCTCACGGGATCCTCCAGTTATATATACAAATATATATATAAATATACAAATATATATATATATATATATATATATATATATATATATATATATATATATATATATATATATTTTTTTTTTTGTCTCCATTCATTTTTCCATAGGGATTTTGAACAGTGATAGCACCAAAACTTATGGACGGAATTATAACAAATTTGGCAGAAAGGTAGGTCCTGGTCCTGAAAGCAACCTTTATGTGATTTACTGTGAGTCCGTTCAGTGATTTTCTTGTAATTATCCGGAAAACAAATTTGTATATATAGGGACACGGATCCTCCTCATATCCCTTTCGGATCCTCTGCAAATTTGGAGGAAAAAGAAGGCCCTAATTGGCTGGCTGCAACCTGTCAGAAAAGTTGCAGCCCCCATTTTGTTTCCCGCATTGCCTGTAGGTGGGAAAAAAAACTGTGTGAAAACATATAAGGGGTCAGGATACAGGTATACTGACCCCATACGACACGTGGGACCCCCTCATGGGCAAATAATTGCCCTTCTTTTTTGTTTTGGCTGATCTGTGGATTCTCAGATCCTGCATGGATCCTTGAGAAAAGCAAGGCCCTGAATGGCTTGCCACAACCTGACACAAATATTAACGTGTGCATTAAAAAAAATAGAAATTCACTGAAGAAAACAAAGGTTACAGGGACGTTATAGTTAGGTTCTGAATTTTCACATACTAAAGAATAGGAAATCAGCAGTTATAGTTAACGAGTTCTTTCAAGTCAAGTGACTATACCTCGTGCCTTAAGGTAACTATAACTCCCTTACTCGCCATACACTGCTAATTACCCCAAATTTTCAAAGAAAAAACTGTGCATGGCGGGGGTGCTAGTTACAGTTACCTTAGGGTGCGAGTTATAGTTATAACTGCTGAATATATATATATATATATATGTATATATATATATATATATGCACAAACAATCAGTCCTCTTTATGGCTCAAAAAATCACCAGTGTCCTTAATATAGGAGCTTAAATTTTGTACTAGCGGTGCCAAGAAATAATCTACATAGGCTGATACATTTTCATATGGTGCTCCACAGCTTGAAATGATTGGGCGTCCTGGTGGATTTTTTAAACTTTTATGTATTTTTGGGAGAAAGTAAATGGTGGGTAAAGTTGGATTCTCATTTCTCAAGAACGTTCTTGCATCACCACTCAATAAGCCTTCCTCATACCACATTAAGGCCCATATTTATACTTTTTGACGCAAAACTGCGCTAACGCAGTTTTGCGTCAAAAAAATTAGCGCCGGCTAATGCCATTCTGAAGCGCCATGCGGGCGCCGTATTTATTGAATGACGATAGCCGGCGTTAGCCGCCGGCGCCGTCTGGTGTGCGTTAAAAAAAACGACGTACACCAGGCAGCGCCGGCGTAGGGGAAAATGGAGCTTGGGCGTCAAGAAATGGGGCAAGTCAGGTTGAGGCAATTTTTTCGCCTCAACCCGATTTGCGCCATTTTTTTCCACTCCCAACCCCCATAGAAATGACTCCTGTCTTAGCAAAGACAGGAGTCATGCCCCCTTGCCCAATGGCCATGCCCAGGGGACTTCTGTCCCCTGGGCATGGTCATTGGGCATAGTGGCATGTAGGGGGGCACAAATCAGGCCCCTATGCCACAAAAAAAAACAAAAAAAAAAAACTTACCTGAACGTTCCTTAATGTCCCTGGGATGGGTCCCTCCATCCTTGGGTGTCCTCCTGGGGTGGGCAAGGGTGACAGGGGGTGTCCCTGGGGGCATGGGAGGGCACCTCTGGGCTCCTTCAGAGCCCACAGGTCCCTTAACGCCTGCCTTTTACAGGCGCTAAAAAACGACGCAAAAGCGGGCGTACATAATTTTTTTTGACCCGCCCACTCCCGGGCGTGAATTTTGCCCGGGAGTATAAATCCGACGCACATGCCTCGGAGTAGATTTTTTAGACGTGAACGCCTACCTTGCATCTCATTAACGCAAAGTAGGTGTCCACGCTAAAAAATGACGCAAACTCCATGGACTTTGGCGCTAGACGCGTCTAACGTCAAAGTATAAATATGGAGATAGTTTTGCGTCGAAATTGCGTAAAAAAAAACGACGCAATTCCGGCACAAACGGAGTATAAATATGCCGCTAAATTGACTATGAAACAGGAAGAATACTAACGTTTGCCAAGAGGTTTGACCTATTAAAACAACAAAATAATGTGGGAGTTGAAAAGATGATGAGTTCCCCTGAAACATCGATAAGTGAATCCGACGTGGAACTGAGTGAAGGAGAAGGAACATCTACAGTTACCAAGAAAGTAACTTTTTTAGATGAGATGAAATTGATTTATATGGATCAGCGAGCACCGAGAGGCAGAGACAGAGGTCAGACACGAGGAAGGCGGAGAAGATTTGGAATAGATCGGGGAAACGCCGGAAAACTAGAAGGAGATCCAGAAAAAACAAAAGGGTACCCATTGAGAAGCAAATACAAGAATTAAAGGAATAATCAGAATTAGAACATGATGTGAACCTAATAGTCAATCTTTCCAAGCATGAATTGACGCAGGAAGAAAGAACTCTCCTAAACAAGGGTCTAACATTTTGCCCTGAAAAACACTATGAGGGTCATTCTGACCCTGCGGCCGGTGGCCGCCAGGGCCACCGACCACGGGAGCACCGCCAACAGGCTGGCGGTGCTCCAACGAGCATTCTGACCGCGGCGGTTCAGCCGCGGTCAGAAGCGGAAAGTCAGCGGCCTCCCGCCGACTTTCCGCTGCTCGTGTGAATCCTCCATAGCTGCGGAGCGCGCTCCGCAGCCATGAGGATTCCGACCCCCCCTAACGCCATCCTGTTCATGGCGGGAAAGCCGTCATGAACAGGATGGCGGTAGGGGGGGTCGCGGGGCCCCTGGGGGCCCCTGCCGTGCCCATGCCAATGGCATGGGCACGGCAGGGGCCCCCATAAGAGGGCCCCGCAAAGTATTTCAGTGTCTGCCTTGCAGACACTGAAATACGCGACGGGTGCCACTGCACCCGTCGCACCTTCCCACTCCGCCGGCTCGATTACGAGCCGGCATCCTCGTGGGAAGGTCGTTTTCCCCTGGGCTGGCGGGCGGTTTTTCAGCAACCGCCCGCCAGCCCAGGGGAAAACTTGTAATACCCGCCGCGGTCTTTTGACCGCGGCGCGGTATTTCGGAGGGGGGAATTCTGGCGGGCGGCCTCCGCCGCCCGCCAACATTGGAATGACCCCCTATGTTTATGTGGAAACCAGAATAGATCTGTAAACATTTGTGCGAAAAATCAAACTGGCAAAATTCTTTGCAACGAATATATCCAAAAAAGGTTCAAATGATGACAGTGGAACAACCAGTCCGAATTTGATTTTTCAACAAAAGTCGGATATATAGACTATGGTGGTCATTACAACCCTGGCGGTTGGTGTTAAAGCGGCAGTAAAACTGCCAACAGGCCGGCGGGAAAAGAAAGGGAATTACGACCGTGGCAGAAACCGCCAACACTGACAGCCATTTTAACACTCCGACCGCCACGGCGGTACAAACAAACACCGCGGAGGTAACCGCCAACAGACAGGCGGAACACAATGTACCGCCCACAGTATCATGAGAGGCCAATATACCACCTTTTCCGGGGCGGATTCACGCAAACACAAACACGGCGGAAACAGGACTTCGAAGGGAAAACGCTCACCTCTACACACCCCACGAGGAACCAGGACGCCATGGAGCCGGGACTCCAAATTCTACCTGCCTTTATCTTCCTGCTCCTCTACCAGGAGCACGAACGCCGGTGGCGAAGACTATGGTGAGTACTGCACCTACGACACAGGGGAGGGGGGAGGGAAAAAACAGTGACACACACACACGCAATACGCAACACCCTCACCCCCACCCTCACCCACGACAACACACACACCAATACATATTGATACATCACAGTTACACCCCCCAAGTCCCCCTGGAAGAATGCAAGGACAAAGGAAATGAGTCGAATGATTGTAATATAGTCAAATACAGTAATCAAATAATTTACATATATACACATTTACGGAATGAACAATTATATACACCAAGAACACAAGTCCAAGGGATTCCACCATCATAGTCCGTGGACCACTGGGCCCAAAAGGCATGGGCGAGGCCCACACTCAATACCTGAACAAGATGGAGAGAATACTGCAGGGGCATCAGATAGAAATAAAATAGGCACCTCAGGGGGAAGGGAAGGGGGGGCACCTCAGCCGGATGAGTGCACGACGCCAGATCCATGAGGGGGCTCCATGCCCATTGATGTATCCTGGGGAGTGCAAAGCCACAGTCTCTCAAGTCTCTCCAGTAGGTGGTTTGGCCCACTGTTCAATCCTGGGGAGTGCAAAGCCACAGTCTCACAAGTCTTTGCAGTGGGTGGTTTGCCCACTGTATCATCCTGGGGAGTGCAAAGCCACAGTCTCACAAGTCTTTGCAGTGGGTGGTTTGCCCACTGTACCATCCTGGGGAGTGCAAAGCCACAGTCTCTCAAGTCTCTACAGTGGGTGGTTTGCCCACTGTTCAATCCTGGGGAGTGCAAAGCCACAGTCTCTCAAGTCTCTCCAGTGGGTGGTTTGCCCACTGCTTTATCCTGGAGAGTGCAAAGCCACAGTCTCTCAAGTCTCTACACTGGGTGGTTTGCCCACTGCTTTATCTTGGGGAGTGCAAAGCCACAGTCCCTCAAGTCTCTCCAGTGGGTGGGTTGCCCACTGTTCAATCCTGGGGAGTGCAAAGCCACAGTCTCTCAAGTCTCTCCAGTGGGTGGTTTGCCCACTGCTTTATCTTGGGGAGTGCAAAGCCACAGTCTTTCAAGTCTCTCCAGTGGGTGGTTTGCCCACTGCTTTATCCTGAGGAGTGCAAAGCCACAGTCTCTCCAGTGGGTGGTTTGCCTACTGCTTTGTCATGGGGAGTGCAAAGCCACAATCTCTCAAGTCTCTCCAGTGGGTGGGTTGCCCACTGCTTTATCCTGGGGAGTTCAAAGCCACAGTCTCTCAAGACTCTCCAGTGGGTGGGTTGCCCACTTTTCAATTCTGGGGAGTGCAAAGCCACAGTCTCTCAAGTGGATAACAGTCTCCACTGGTTCTGGAGGGTGCTTTGTGCCCAGTGTGCTTCATCTTGCCAAGGACTGAGGTAGGGGATGTGAATCTCCACTGGTTCTGGAGGGGGCTTTGTGCCGCTTCATCCTGCCAAGGACTGAGGTAGTGGATGCCTTTCTCCACTGGTTCTGGAGGGGGCTTTGTGCCCAGAGTGCTTCATCCTGCCAAGGACTGAGGTAGTGGATGCTTTTCTCCACTGGTTCTGGAGGGGGCTTTGTGCCCAGAGTGCTTCATCCTGCCCGTGGCGGCCTCAGCAGCGTAGTAATCATTGGCGCTCACTGTCCTGCGGTGGTGCTGGCGGTCTTGTCCTGGGCAGGAGGGCTGCTGCTGGCGGTCCTGTCTTGGGCAGCGGGACTGCTGCTGGCGGTCCCGTCTTGGGCAGCGGGGCTGCTGCTGGCGGTCCATTTTTGGGCCACGGGCTGCTGGCGGTCCTGTCTTGGGCAGTGGGGCTGCTGCTGGCGGTCCTCTCTTGGGCAGCGGGGCTGCTGCTGGCGGCCCTCTCTTGGGCAGCAGGGCTGCTGCTGGCGGTCCTCTCTTGGGCAGCGGGGCTGCTGCTGGTGGTCCTCTCTTGGGCAGCGGGGCTGCTGCTGGCGGTCCTGTCATGGACAGCGGGGCTGCTGGCAGTCCTGTCTTGGGCCGTGGGCTGCTGGCGGTCCTGTATTGGGCAGCGGGTTGCTGCTGGCGGTCCTCTCTGGGGCAGCGGGGATGCTGGCGGTCCTGTCTAGGGCAGCAGGGCTGCTGCTGGCGGCCCTCTCTTGGGCAGCGGGGCTGCTGCTGGCGGTCCTCTCTTGGGCAGCGGGGATGCTGGTGGTCCTGTCTTGGGCAGCGGGGCTGCTGCTGGCGGCCCTCTCTTGGGCAGCTGGGCTGCTGCTGGCGGTCCACTCTTGGGCAGTGGGGCTGCTGCTGGCGGTCCTGTCTTGGGCCGCGGGCTGCTGGCGATCCTGTCTTGGGCAGGGGGGCTGCTGCTGGCGGTCCTCTCTTGGGCAGCAGGGATGCTGGCGGTCCTGTCTTGGGCAGCGGGGCTGCTGCTGGCGGCCCTCTCTTGGGCAGCAGGGCTGCTGCTGGCGGTCCTCTCTTGGACAGCGGGGCTGCTGGTGGTCCTCTCTTGGGCAGCGGGGCTGCTGCTGGCGGTCCTGTCTTGGGCAGCGGGGCTGCTGGCGGTCCTGTCCGCCGTGCTGATCTTCCCTAACTTGCCGGTTTTAATGTGCCCCTTCCCCAGCTTGGATGGTGTCGCAGCTTTCTCCACACTCCCAACTGTACCCCTGGGAGCGGCTTTGGTGGCTGATTTCTTTCCCCTCTCCCGCCGGGCACTGGCCAACTTTTTATGCTTGACAGGTGGGGGACTGTCCGTTCTCTGGCTCCTTGCTACACTGGCTGCCCTGCTGCCTGATGCGCTCCATAATCCGGTGACTACTGGCACCACTGGTCCCGCCGATGTTGTGGCTGAGGTGCTAGGTTGGGACCTGGAGAGTCGGGCCCAGGAGACTGAAGGGGTGGGGGAGGTGAGGGAAAGAGGTCAAGGTTGGTCAGGAAAAGTTTCTTAGGAACACTGGGACGGGTAGCCGGAGGGGGTTTGAGAGTGGAGGAAGAGGTTGTGGTTGTAGGAGGTGTAGGTTTGCTGACTTTGGGTGAAGGTGCATTGGCTGGAGGCTTTCGTGAGGTGGATGGCTGTTGGGTGGGTGTGTGGCTGCGTTTGTGTACCTTGGGAGGTGGCCTCACAGACACACTGGGAGAGGACACAGGGGACGTGTGAATGGTAGTGGGGGTGGTGACTGCACGTGAGCGGGGTGTAGTGGTGGGTGTGCTGGTTATGGACGTAGTGGCTGAGGATGTAGTGCATGCAGGTTTGAGCGGAGACGAGACAGGGAGGGAGGAGGGAGACGAGGAGGAGGGGGACACAGTGGAGGCAGTGGATGTTGGTGTGTCTGCATGGGTCTGATGCTTGCATGAGTGCCTTTGGGATGTGTGGTGCTTATATTTGCCTGAGCTTCCCTTTTGTGTTGAGGTGTGTGCATGCTGGTCTGATGGTGTGCTTGGGATAGGCTGAGGTACAGGGGTGTGGGTCTGGGTGGAGGAAGTTGGAGGGGGAAGGCTAGAGACATGGACAATGGCTGCCAACAGTGCTGAGGCCAGAATCTGAAATGCTCGCTGAAGGGCTGCCTGACCAGAGTGAATGCCCTCCAGGTATGCATTGGTTTGTTGCAACTGCCTCTCTACACCCTGGATGGCATTCAGAATGGTAGACTGCCCAACAGTAAGGGACCTGAGGAGGTCAATGGCCTCTTCACTGAGTGCAGCATGGGTGACTGGGGCAGGGCCTGAGGTGCCTGGGGCGAAGGTGATGCCCACCATTCTGGATTAGCGGGCACAAAGGCAAAAGCTGAGGGGCTGCTGGGAGGGTGGTGCTGGTAGGGGGTGGCGGCTGTACCTGTAGATGCGGGGGCACAGATGGGCCCGCCACCGCAAGGGAGCTCCCATCAGAGGAGGAGTCTGTATCACTGGTGTCAGCTCCTGTCCCCGCCGTGGAGCTCCCCTCGCCCTCCGTCCCACTGGTGGCTTCAGACTCCATAGTTTCGCCCTCCAGGGCCATGTGGAATGCAGCTCCCTCCTGCTCCGGTGCCACTGCTCCTCCGCCTGATGATGCTAATGCACACAAGAACAGGGAGACCACAAAAAGGGGGGGAAGACAGAAGAAAGACATGTTGAGTGCATGCAGTACCGCTACCATTGGCAGACACGACAGACACAGAAGCCACCTGTAGTACGCCGCGCACTTGGAGTCCACTATTCAATCCCATGGACATGGGTTACAAGGCTATGGGCACTTTCTGCACACATGGATGTCACAGGAGCCTGACTAGGTGTAATTGGCACTGTACACAGGTGGGTTGGGGTGCCACAGTGCCTGCCTTAAGTAGGGTCCCCGCCTACTAAACTCGCCCGGGCCTAGGGGAACCCACAGCCCACCTCCCCCACCCAGACACCTCCAATGTGCGCTGAATCAGCAGAATGAGAGTGTACTCAACCCCTTGTTGCTGCTGTGATGCCCTCAAGCGCCCATCCAACTCCGGGTACGCCACCGCCAGGATCCTGAACATCAGAGGGGTCATGGTGCGACGGGCACCCCTCCCACGTTGGGAGCCCATCCCCAGCTGGGCCTCCGCTGTCTTCTTGCTCCAGCAGCGAATGTCCTCCCATCCTTTCCGGCAGTGGGTGCTCTGTCAGTGGTCCCCAGGGTCCGGACTTCCTTGGCAATGGCACGCCATATGTCCTTCTTCTGGTGGGCGCTGACCTACAGGAATAGTACAGGGGAAAAGGAGACGATATTACCGCCTGCACAGTCACAGTCATTGGCCCGCATCCCTACCCTTGCCATGATGCACGTGCACTCACCGTCTTTTCATGCACGCCTCATTCTCACCCCCTATCTTTCATCCACACCACTCCATACAGGCATTGCCCATACAGCTTGCTCACAGTGTACTTAACTGTTTGTCTGGAGGACCGTAGAGTAGCGTGTACTTGGGGAGGACCCCATCCACGGGTTTCTCCAACTCCTCCGTGCTGAAGGCAGGGGCCCTTTCCCCAGACACATGAGCCATTGTCTCTTCCAGACTGAGGTCACAGCAGCACTTGCAGCGTAGGTCCTCTCCTGTCGAAGATCAGGTATTAAGTGATTAAACAGACAGAAATTGGCGGTCACGTCTGCGGCTGTGCATACCGTCACCCCCAGCGTACATCGTCATTGGCTCCTGGGACCCATAGGGTCCAATGTTAACCAATGCAGGATTGCGCCACAGTCTTTGACCGCCTACCGCGACGGTGTACAATGCCAGCGCAGTTACCTCATATCCCCTTGTCCCACTTTACAGGTCAGGCAGGCGCCATTTCATAGGCCCACATGGCATTATTTTTTACTGTGTCACACATATGTAGGCCTTGCCTAAACACTCATACAGGCTAATTTCTAATTGTTAATATTTTCAGAGTAAGCTGTGTTTACGTACCTCGGAGTTGGTTGACTCTCTGCTCGCTGTTCTCCTCCATAGGCACCGTCCGCTGGGGCATGTGAGGAGATGGCGGCATCCTCCGGTGTAAATACCGCAGGTGGACCTGTCGACAATGGAGGAGCGACATGTGATCATCACCTACAGGCTTGATCGAGCTACAATCCATGAACTGTGTGCCCAGTTGGAGCCAGACCTGATGTCAGCTATCCGCCATCCCACAGGAATCCCCCCTCAAGTGCAGGTGCTGACAGTACTCCATTTCCTAGCAAGTGGGTCTTTTCAAACTACAGTGTCCATAGCATCAGGGTTGTCCCAGCCTATGTTTTCCAATGTGTTGTCCAGAGTGTTGTCTGCCCAGCTGAAACACATGTGGAGCTACATCGTTTTCCCTCCGGTGGAGGATTTGCCGACAGTGAAAGGTGATTTCTATGCCCTGGGACATATCCCCAACATCATAGGTGCCATTGATGGGACACATGTGGCCTTGGTAGCCCCCCACAGGAGTGAACAGGTGTACAGAAACCGGAAGAGTTACCATTCCATGAATGTGCAGGTGGTGTGTTTGGCAGACCAGTACATCTTCCATGTTAATGCAAAATTCCCTGGCTCAGTGCATGACGCTTACATCCTGCAGAATAGCAGCATCCCTTATGTGATGGGGCAACTCCAGAGGCACCGGGTGTGGCTATTAGGTGAGCACATGGACCCAATACAGTGGGAATAGTTGTCTGGGTCTGTGGATGTCCCTATGAGTTTGTGTGTGTCTAACAGTTGTCCCTCGCCATTTGCAGGTGACTCTGGTTACCCCAACCTGTCATGCTACTGACCCCAGTGAGGAATCCCAGGACAAGAGCAGAGGAACGCTACAATGAGGCCCATAGGCGGACTAGGAGGATTATAGAGCGGACCTTCGGCCTCCTGAAGGTCAGGTTCCGGTGCCTACATATGACAGGTGAATCCCTATTCTACTCACCAAAGAAGGTATGCCAGATCATCGTGGCCTGCTGTAATCTTCACAACTTGGCTTTGCGACGACAGGTGCCTTTTCTGCAGGAGGATGGTCCGGATGGAGGTCTTGTGGTGGCTGTGGAGCCTGTGGACAGTGAAGACGAGGAAGCAGAAGAAGAGGACATCAACAACAGGGACACGGTGATCCTGCAATACTGCCAGTGAGACACAGGGAAGAAGACAACACTGCCTGCTACATCTGATTTAAATGTACTACCTCTCTACTGTCTGTCATTTTCACCCATTGTATGGTCACTGAGTTGTCACTTTCCCTTATGATTTCACAGATTTGGGTCCCACTGTGTTTCATCTGCTTTGTTTCCTCATGGACTATAGCTGTGTGACATAGGTATGTTGACATCACATTTGAATGAGCATTTTGCCACTGTAATTGCTAATATACAATTTCGAAATCACAGACAGACTCCTGATTGTTTTGTGCTTTAAGGGTGTTTATTTAAGCGCTCAATATTGGAGGGGGTTGTAAAAAGGTGAGGGGTGATGGTGGAGGAATGTCCATGGCAGGGCCAGTCTATTAGTCTCACAGGTGCATTGTCCAAAGGGGCATAGGAAGTGGAGCTTGGGCAGTTTAAGAATGGACAGGGTGACAAGGTCAGACAAAAGGATGACAATCAGGGTGGTCTCATTTCTTGGCGGGGTCTTGGCATAATTCTCTGTCTTTGCCCTGGATCTCAGGGACCGTTTGCGGGGTGGTTCTCCCTCTGCAGGGGGTGGGGTGCTGGTGTGGTGGTCCTGTGGTGGTACCTCCTGTCCACTAGCGCCGGCGGAGGTGGTGGGCAGTTCATCATCCAGGCTAGTGTCAGGGGCCCCTTGTTGTGCCACAGTGTCCCTCCTAGTATTGACGAGTTACTTCAGCACCCCTACAATGGTGCCCAGGGTGGAATTGATGGATTTGAGTTCCTCCCTGAAGCCCAAATACTGTTCCTCCTGCAGCCGCTTGGTCTCCTGAAACTTGGCCAGTACCGTTGCCATCATCTCCTGGGAATGGTGGTAGGCTCCCATGATGTTGGAGAGGGCCCTGTGGAGAGTGGGTTCCTTGGGCCTGTCCTCCCCCTGTTGCACAGCAGCCTCTGTCCCCTGAACGGTGTGCCCACTACCACTGCCCCTAGGTCCCTGGTGTTGTTGGGGTGGTGGGTTAGCCTGGGTTCCCTGTAGTGGTGAACACACTGCTGCTTGACTTGTCCTGGGGACAGAGGTATGGGCCCGCTGGGTGGGTGCTGTGCTGGTGTTTCCAGAGGGGGGAAGGTCTGTAGTGGCTTGTGCCAGTGTGAGGGGAACGGAATGTCCCGAGGTCCCAGATGGGCCGAGCTGGTCATCTAGATCCAGTTGGACAGAGCTGCTGTCATCAATGTGGGCCTCTTCTGTGGGTGGAGTGGACATATCTGGACCCTCCTGTCCGGTGACGTTGGGTAGGGGTCCTGCAGGGGTGTAAAAGCATGATTATTGCATCTGTGTGTGCCATGGTGTGCAATGGGTGGATGACCGTGTACCCCAGTGCTTGTATTCTTGTGTAGGACCTTGTGTGATAATGGTTTAGGGGTGTGTATGGGTATGTGCAGTGGCCATGCTTTGGTGATGGGTGTCCATGCTTTTGTGTTGCATGCAGGGCTTGGGTTTGGGATGTGTGGTTTGTGATATTGGGACATGTGTGAGGAGTTGGAGTGATGGGGTGAGGGTGGGGGTATGTGACGGCATGCAGGTAGGGTAGGGGATAAGGTAGTAAAGATTGGTCTTACCAGAGACCATTCCTCCAGCTACTCCTGTGAGGCCCTCAGGATGCAGTATAGCCAAGACCTGCTCCTCTCATGTTGTTAGTTGTGGGGGAGGAGGTGGGGGTCCGGCGCCAGTCCTCTGTACCGCGATGTGGTGTCTTGAGACCACGGAACGCACCTTCCCCCGTAGGTTGTTCCACCTCTTCCTGATGTCATCCTGTGTTCTTGGGTGCTGTCCCACTGCATTGACCCTGTCGACGATTCTTCACCATAGCTCCATCTTCCTAGCTATGGAGGTGTGCTGCACCTGTGATCCGAATAGCTGTGGCTCTACTCGGATGATTTCCTCCACCTTGACCCTGAGCTCCTCCTCAGAGAACCTGGGGTGTCTTTGCAGTGCCATGGGGTGGTGTGGGTGATGTGTGGGGTGGTGTGTGTTGTGATGTGTGGGGTGATATTTAGAGGTGTGTTGTGTAAGGTGCGTGGATGTTATGTGAGTGATGGTGTTGAGTGCCTGTGGATGCTCGTTTGTAGATGGTGGTGTCTCTCTCTATGCTTTTTCTCAATTGTTGTCGTAGGGGTTTGTGGGTGTGTGTTTTATGTTGTATTGGATGTGTGGGAGTGGTGAGTGTATGTGTATCAGGTGTGTGTATCTCGAATTGTCCAATGTGGCTGTGTTTTGTAAATTTGTGTGTATTTTGAGCGCGGCGGTGTGTACCGCCAACGAAATACCGTGGTTGAAAGACCGCTGCGTGGATTCGTGGGTCGCGATAGTGTGGGTGTATTCCTGTTGGCGTGACGGTGGAGGTTTTGTTATCGCCAGTTTATCACTGACCTTTGGTGTGGTGGACTTGTGTGGGTGTCTAGATTTTGGCGGATTCCGGGCTTTGGGTCATAATGACCGTGGCGGAATTCCGCGGCTGTGTGTTGGCGGTCTTCTGCACGGCGGTAAGCAGCTTTTACCGCCAATGTTGTAATGACCCCCTATGTTTGATTTGATGCATAATCTTGAAGATCATGACTTGTCGGAGACACAAATATTAGAGGAACTGCAGATTGATACAGCAGGACACTGTCGTACAGACTTCAAGCCTAAATCTAAGTTCTGTCCAGTGTTATCACCAGGAAATAGGATGGATACCTTCCACGACCTGGTGATTGATGAACTTGACAAAATAAGGAAGATCAAGAATGTGAAAAGTGAGAACATTACTTCACAGGAACGTAAGGCACTCAAGGAACTTATGGAAAATAATCACTTGGAAATAAAACCAGCTGATAAGGGAAGTAACATAATGATTATGGAAAAAAAAACAGTATATGGAGGAGGCGTATCGACAACTAAATGAGAAAAATCATTATTTGAAATTAGAAAAGAATCACATAAATGATCTAATTTTGGAACTAAACCATCAATTGGATATGTGGTATGAGGAAGGCTTATTGAGTGGTGATGAAAGAACGTTTTTGAGAAATGAGAATCCAACTTTACCCACCATTTACATTCTCCCAAAAATACATAAAAATTTGAAAAATCCACCAGGACGCCCAATCATCTCAAGCTGTGGAGCACTATATGAAAATGTATCAGCCTATGTAGATTATTTCTTGGCACCGCTAGTACAAAGTTTAAGCTCCTTCATTAAGGACACTGGTGACTTTTTGAGGATCCAAGCAGGCATTGGATGGGATGAGGGCTACAAATTAGTCACTATTGATGTGGTATCCCTGTATACATCCATTAACCATGAAATAGGATTAAAAGCAGTACATTACTTTTTGCAACAACGTGATATAAGCAAGTTGAAACACTCACAGATGTTGCTTAAAATGATAGATCTATGCCTGAATAACAATATATTCTTCTTCAATCAACAATTATATGCCCAAATTCCCGGCACATCGATGGGTGTGTCCTTTTCACCAAGATACGCAAATCTCACCATGGGTTAGTGGGAGAAACATATTGCGTGGGGTGGAGATAATGAAGTATTAGCGGAGAAGGCTATACTTTGGTTAAGATACATAGTCGATCTTTTTATCATTTGGAATGGCACAGAAGAGGAATTCATGCAATATTTTGATAAAGCGTAATCAAAATTATATGGGTATTCAATTCACGTATAATATGAGTGATGACTGTGTCCAATTTTTAGACGTGAAGGGATATATAGAAAACAATCATATTGAGACGACCCTATTTTGAAAAGAAACATCTACTAACAATATCCTGCATGGTGAAAGCTTTCATCCAACACCACTTAAAAGAAGCATACCATTTGGGGAATCCATCAGGATAAGACAAAATTGTTCGACTGACCAAGTAACAGCAGTTCATAGAAACTAGATATAGGTTTCTTCAGAGAAAAATATAAAACTAAGGATACAAAATCTGGAGAATTGAAAGCAAGAGTGGGTACAAGAGAAGAACTTTTGAACAAATCTAAGATAAATAACACACAGGAGGAAGTGAACATAAGATTTATAATGACATATAGTAAGGAAAGTCATCTAATTTCAAATATCCTGAATAATTATTGGGCCATTATTAAAAAGGACCCAGATGTAGGCAAAATGGTGAGTGACAGACCAATGATAACTTATAAGAAAGTTCTGTCGCTACAGGATCTGTTAGTTAACAGCCACTTTCAGATGAAAAAACAATCAAATTGGTTGACAGTACAAACAACTGGCTTTGTATGTTGTAACAAATGCAAAGCATGTCGTATAGGAATGAACATGAAGGACCCCAATGGCAATAAGGTGATGATTAACAAAAGGATCACTTGCAATTCCAATTAAGTGGTATATATAATCCCATGTATCTGTGGATTATGTTATGTGGGCAGTACGATCTGCCCTCTTAAAAAACGGATCTTGGAACATATTAGAGCTGTCCAGAACAAGGATCCGACCTATGCCATGGCTAAACATTTGATGACTCACAATGGGGCCAGTTGGACAGACATGAAATTCTTGGGAATTGCGAGTGTGGACAGTAATGAAAGAGGATGCAATAGGGAGTTGAAAATGAGGCGTCTGGAATCACGCTTCATCATACAGCTAAGAACTAAGAGTCCGAGGGATCTTAATGGGGATGAGGAACTGCATTATCATCTGTAATTCAAATTGTCACAGTATGGATATGAAGGGATATAATACAGTCATATTAGAAGTTCATCACATAAAATGAATGAGTACAATAACTACATATACTGACTGGTATATATTAATGCAATGTTATGTAGATTAATAATAAGGTTGAGGTTGGATACATAGACCACATGATGAATAATAGTGATGATATTTGGAATGATTCTCCTGAAATAGGATTATATTAAGTAGACAATCAAAATATAATGGAAATATTTGAGTTTGGACTTATTTGGTTGCATATGTAAATATTGTTTGGTTTTTGCACTTAGGGTATTGTATGTCTATAGAATTAGTATCTGGAATCCTTTGTTTTTAATATGGATTGTTTTTTTCAAATACTACGTGTCCCATAATGCACTAGAATGGGTGGTAGTGAATAAGACTATAAATAAGAGACACTGAAGAAAGACTGAGATACTGTGAACAAAACCAGTAGATCGAAACGCGTCGGAGGTGATGGTTAGTGACTTTTTTGACTGCAAATAAAGATAAGAGTTATTTTTTTCTCCTCGAGTGCAGTTTTGCAGTTTTTTGTAACTGCTTGTTTTGGAATATATATATATTGACTGAAGAATTAGAGAAAATAGTCAATCAACAAGATGTTTCTAATCAGTTAACTAAAATGGAAGAACGAATTAAGAATAAGGAAGAAGAAATCAAATCACGCAAGGCATGCAAATTCAATAGAGATAAACTAGATTATGAACATGGAAGAATTTATACATTCGCACGTAAGTACGACATTTTAAGAACAAAATATGTGCCTAAGAGTGGAATAGAGGCTGTTATACATCAGGCCTCTACAGATGACAGTTCGGAGGTAGTTTCCTCTGCAGATGAGGCACCACACAATAAACTGGATTTTCAGTGGGAATTGCGACTTATGCAGATGGCCACACCACCCGCTGGCCCAAATCGAAGACGTGGCCGAGGAGGCGTAGACGAGGCGGGGGAAGAGGAAGAGGCAACAAACATAAGGAATTAAATCCAGCACTCATCCTCTGACCAGTCTGCATCACGCCAGCACCATTGTCAACATCTCCAAAACCACTCTAACGGATAATCAATCACGCATTCTTGATTTGGGACTTAGTTTTTGTCCTCATGTCCAATGGGACTATGTCAGCACACATATTGAACTATACAAATTTGTTTGTAAATTACGTCTGATCAAACATTTTTCTAACAAGGACAAAACCCCCAGCTCCCAAAGTGGGAGTAGTATGGGTCCTTCCTCAGGATTCAACATTGAGGATAGTACTGAATTGATTGCCATTAATGATCTAGCAAAAGAGGGCAATGTGTGGCCATTCGATCAATGAGGACACCAACACAAATATCATGATGTTGAATGAAATGGGCTTTGTTACTGATCAGCACAGCACCAGTCGTTTGAAACATCTGAGTAAATTCAATCCTCCATTACCCAGTGGAAATCTAATTGACACATTTCACGAGTTGGTGGTTGGGGACATTGATAAATTCGGATGAAATCTCCGTCTAAAAATATGGGTAGATCGAACTTCACCCAACAAGATTGGAAAGATTTTAATATATTGAGATCCAATACGTCTATCATCATTAAGCCCTCCGACAAAGGCGGAAACATTGTTATCATGGATACACAAGAATGCATTAAAGAAGCCCATTGACAATTGACTAACACTGATCATTATGACAAGTTACGGATTAATCCTATGGTTCAATATCAACAAACCTATCATGAGATGCTCAAAGAATGGCACATCAAACATTTGATTGATTATGATGAATATCTATATCTTAAGATTGAACATCCAAAAATTCCATGCATTTATTTTTTGCCCAAAATTCATAAAAACAAATCACATCCCCCGGGCAGACCGATTGTTAGTATGAACCAGTCTCTGTTGGTAAATACTTCAAGATATTTAAATCCGTTTCTGTGCACCTTTGTTATCGAATTACCCACATACTTATGTGATACTAATGATTTCCTGGCCAAGATACACAATATTCCTTGGCACAAGACTATCTAATGGTCACTATGGACGTGGCTTCTTTGTGTACTTCCATTAAGCATCAATATGGAATACAAGCATGCAGATTCTTTTTAAGAACACGGCCTATTGAGTTCCTTGAACACACAGAAATGCTTTTGTCTATGTTACCATTTTGTTTGACCCATAATCTCTTCATGTTTGACAATGAAAGCTTTTTGCAAAAACAGGGGACAGCTATGGGTGCTTCCTTTGCTCCACTTATGCCAACCTATATATGGGTTGGTGGGAGAAAGTGGTGGCTTGGTCTGAGATTAATAACATCTATATGGACAAAGTGGTATTATGGGTGCGTTATATTGACGATCTTTTTATCATCTGGGATGGCTCTGATCAATCATTATTGGACTACATAAATGTACTTAATGAAAATGAGTTTAACATTCACTTAGAAACTACTTTCAGTAGAGACACTATTGAATTTGTAGATGTTTTACTAGAAGTAAAAGATCATCGATTAGAGACCACCATCTATTGAAAACCCACGGCGTGCAATTCTATTCTGCATGCCAATAGTGGACATCCCACGACACTGAAATGGAGTATACCTTATAGCCAATTTCTGCGGGCTCGCAGAATATGCTCTGATGACAGTAGATATGATATGGAAATCTTGACCATGACAGAAAGATTTTTAAGTAGAGGATATCCTTTTAAAATCTTGGTTGATGCACTGAACTGAATCTGAATTAAAGAGAAAAGCAGGGACGAGTTACTGTTTAAGAATACACCCATAGACAATGGGACCAAACAATCATCTGCTAGAATATTTTTACAATTCAATCGACAACATGGCTCATTGAAAAATATTTTACAAAACAATTGGCATATCTTACAGAATGATCCGAATATCAGAGATATCATTGGCCAACATCCTTCCATAACCTATCGTAAGGCTCGCTCATTAGGAGACCATTTGACTCGAAGTTCTTTCTCTATGAAAGACAATACATCCTGGTTGAGCAAAAAAAAGTTTGGGGTTTTGGAAATGTGGCCATTGCAAGGCATGTAAATATGCGCAGAACATGCAAAACTATCAAACATTTGATGGTCGTCATTGTGAGATAAAGGATCGGATCACATGTGAAACCGAATATGTGGTCTATGTTGTTGAATGTGGATGTTGAAAAAAATATATTGGTAGTACCATCCACAAATTGAAGATCAGATTTTTACAACATTTTAGAGCCATTAAAAATCATGATAGAACGTATCCTTTGGCTAAACACTTTTGGGATACGCATAATGGCGATTGTAGCACTTTAATATTCTATGGAATTAAATTCATTAAAAGCAATCCTAGGTTGGGTGATAGAACATTAGAACTTAGACAAATGGAATCAAAGATGATTTTATTACTAGGGTCTGAATCTCCCTGGGGTCATAATCTTGATGCTGAATTACATGTTCACTTATGAAACACTAAAGGTATTGAATATTATTAGAACTCAATTGCAATGAAAAATGATATTTATTGTTACACTGTCAGCATCTATTGGATTATGTAGACGCTATAAGGGCTACATTTGCTATGAATCATGGGGTTTTGAATCTCTTTTAGTTTGCCTTATGAAATACAGATAAGCATGTTTTGATTTCTTATTTTGATTCTTCTTCCTACATTTGTATGATACGCAGGGAAGCAAATTGTCCATCATTGTTTTTAACATGTGACGTTCACATTATTTACATAAGATGTGTGTTTGATTTTTTTGCACTTTGCACTTTATTTAGCGGCCTTTCTCTTTGTACATGCATATATCAGTGATTGAACAAATGATGAAGAAGCATCATATTGCACTTTTAATCTCATCCAATTTTATTGCATGCTCTGGACATTAGGCACTTTGAACAACTATTGTTAATTATTAACTTTAAGATCTGAATGATAAAAGGCTCTTCGGTTTGAGTCACAGTATATGATGTCATCTGTGCAAGATGCCTCCAGACAAAAAACCCTCTGCTTAGCTCAGTAGTGTATCTGGACCATTCATAATTATTTATAGCACGTGACATTTTATCTCGATCTTGATTTTAGAAAACAATAGTGATTTTACTGATTGTTTATTTGATCTAAAATATATGTAAATTGAAGCATTTAATCATATGATAATAATTAATTATTTATATTTCCTATGATTGCATGTATAAATATTTGATCAAAAACACGTGATAGAATATCTGCTGATAAATTTCAATAACATTTTGCATTGGATTCAATAATGATATGATATTTGATTCCACTAGGATTTATTGTTTTGGGCTCTTTTATAATGTAGTAGTGCCATCTCAATTGGTAATGAACAGCATTTAAGTTTCTTCATTGTTTGAAACTACTATAATGATTGATGTATGCCTTTAATTGTTAGAATTTCTATCAGTGTCCATGTTAGCATGCAACAACATACACAAATTTATGTGAAGGCAATATTATGATAAGAATATGCACGCTAATGTTAACTAATTGCATGTTAAAAGATGGCCGCACCATTAGCTTGCACTAGCATGGTATGGAAACAAATGATGGTTTTTTAAACTATGTACATAGGATGCCGTTTTATCGGCCGAGTGTGTCCAGTAGAAGGCGTTTGCTGAAACGCGTTGACATTCTTTGCAGGAGACCATGGTTTGATTACATGGAATAAAGCTGATGAAATCCATTATTGAATATTGATTCGTCCTTGTCCTCGTGAGTCGGTGAAGGAATTGGTGCAGCCGTTTGGTGGTTATTGTCCCACCAGTTGTGGATTAATATATATATATATATATATATATATATATATATATATATATATATATATATAAATATACATAATCACAACGTCCAGCTGATGCCTATCACTTCCACCTCGCGAGATCGGTGCGCATTCCAGGAAGCCAGAAATGTGCTAACATAACCCAACAGTGCCATAATAGTCCTATGGACACACACAAACACACTCCAGGACTGGGGTTAAGTGAAGAACATTTATTCAGCCTCGCGTTGCGATCTATATGAATTACCACATTTACCTATACATACATTCACATATTCATATACCACAGCATGAGGAAAAAGGCCAGCTCACTAAGCTACTGGCTTATCTCTCTATCACTGACTGCATTTTTCTTATACATATGTGCAGAGCTACCTAAAAAGTGGCACACTTAAATACCAGGGATAATTGGAGAATATATGTTTTCATTTATGCTTTTTATGATTTGTTAGGTTTTTACACTTTTTTTGTCAGGTTCTAATCTGATGCACCTCATACACCACATCTGATGTTTCCCTCTGTCAGCTCATTGACTTGCTTGTCGGAGCAGCTCATTAGAAATGCAGAGTGCCTTGCTGTCTTTGTTAGCCTTCTTCACTTTCACTGTCAAGCAAAGAAAACTAGCAGCATCAACCAGCCTTTTGAATACCATTCTTTATGTTGTCTTAGTGCCACTCTGTCCATTACAATATCACATGAAGCTATTGTATCCCATAGTGGAAGCAATAACTTTATCTTGTGTCTCTGCTGGTGCTTCAACAGAGGACTGGTCTCACTGGCAAGTCATGTCAATCCTCTTTTAGCCACCCTCATCCACAGGTTAAGCAATGATACTTGACACTAAGGCCCTCATTTCAACATTGGCGGTTGGCCGAGGCTGACTGCCAATATTGGACCGACAGTCGGCCGCTAATGTGGCCAGGAACCCACCGGCCGCATTTGGACATCCCCGCTGGGCCGTAACATTGCAGCCGGCTTCTAATGGAGCCGGCGGCAATGTAGTGGTACGGCGGGTGCAGCAGTGCCTGTTGCGCTTTCCACTGTCTGCCAAGCAGACAGTGGAAATCGCAATGGGGCAGTGCTTGGGGGCCCCTGCACTGCCCATGCCAATTGCATGGGCAGTGCAGGGCCCCCCAGGGGCACCCTGAGTCCCCTTACCGCCAGTCTTTCCATGGCGGTGTTCACCGCCATGGAAAGGCTGGCAGTAAGGGGAGTCGTAATCCCCAGGGCAGCCCTGCCCTGGTGGATTACGACCGCCGGGACCACCATGGCGGTATGACCGTGGCGCTTTCGCCACGGTCAAAATATGCTGTGTAGGACTGCCAGTCTGTTGGCGGTACTACAGTCACATTTCCCCTTGCGGTCACCGACACACAGGGTTGAAATGAGGGCCTAAATGTTGGTGCCACGTGCATTCTCTTCCTTGTTCCTGTCTCATGTTGTTGCTCAGGTGCCTTCATAGAGTGAGGGTTGCCTTAATAACAGTTCCATCTTTTCTGCAAACTGTATTTTAAGGGGCATTGGGTCATAACAAGGCTACTTTGTTTGGTGCTTGCTCCTTAAGGAGCCCATGCCTTTTAGTCTTTCCTTTATTTCAGCTAAAACTCTTTCCGCTGATTCAGAAGTGAGAGGGCAGTGAAGGGAGATGCATCGTGGGATAATCATCATAACTCCAGTATTGTGCAAAAGGCCATTTATTAGGACAGGGTTGTAACAAACATTATAACATGTAATAGCACATTTTGAACTCCTCAACATATCATCTGTATTTCTCCTTTGTCCCCTCATCACCATTTTCCCCTCAGTAATGCCTCATGCATTCTTTTTGCCTTCAACCTCAGTCACTTCCTCCCATTACCGTTGTCCTCATCTCTTCCTTTCAAAACATCTCCCAACCATGACTTCATTCACCTGTTACATTCAACCTACCACCAGATCTCCTTTCACCTGAACTCCTTATTCCTCCTCCCAAGGGGTGGATTCACCTGAATCTTACTCTCCACCTCCCACATATTGCTCCCACTCACCAGCAACCCATCATAACTTGGCAGTTCTCACCCCAAACCTTCAAAAGCCCTGTAGGGTGGGTGGGTGGCAAAAAGCTCCTTTCCCTTTACCCCATGAGCCGGAAGAGGATGTCATCACTTCCTTCCAACACCGTCATCCTCATCCTTGCAAAACATCCTACAACTACCACTTCATTCACCGGTTCCAGTCAACCTACCCCAGATCTCCTTTCACCTGAACTATTTATTCTTCCTCCTAAGGGGTGGATCCACCCACCGGCATCTGACTCTCCACCCTCCCACATATTGCCACCCAGAAAAAAAAAACAAGGGGTGTTTTTTCAGCACCCCTGTATGGAATCACTACTGCAACACATTCAATCCAATCTGTTCTTTCCACACTACAACCATTCATTCTACAAGCTTCCCAATGCATCCCTTAGTTCCAGCAGATAATAGTCGTGTCCCAACTCAGAAAGGTGGACCCCGTCATTCCGGAAAAGCACCCCGTCTTCCTTGTGAATACCCCCATGAGCCACCACCTTGATGCAATTTACAGCACAGAAAACTCTCATTGCTCTGTCAACCTTCTTATGGGCCTTGTCGATGGTGGCATGCTTGACCGCTCCTCTCCACTTTCTGTGTGGCACAAATTCCGTGCATACCAAACATGTCCCAGACAGTTTGTGTTTTAGTATCTCCAAGTCCCGCTGCATGTGTTGCGGTAGTGTCACACCCAACAGTTGTACCAAATCATTCTCCTCCAGATGGATCACCAATTTATCCAGACAACCTCATCTGGGCACCTTGGATGTTAATAAAGGAAGTAAACCACCCGACCTCATACCCCTTTCACCCCACCACAGCACCTGGTGCCGCTTGCTGGGCAGTCCATAAATCTGATCGTCTGCATACTTGCTGCCCAGTGGACAAACGAGTGCCCCACTATCCAAGTCACCGCTTTTTGGCTTGATGGACCGTCCACACATCCTAAGAAAAGAGAACTTGATTAACCACCAATCTTAAAGAGTCCACATCCCTTCCCCCAACAAAACCCACTGACCTCCTTCATTTGCGCATAAAAAGCTCACTGCACTCCAAGTGCCACCTCCTAATCCGACGTACCCTGTTTGATCCTCACCCCAATCATGCTGCAGATGTTGCCTCTCCAATTTGAAAAGAGTGGGTCCCAAACAATGCAGGATCATGACCCACTGCCACCACCGCCTTGCACAGCACCGCCAGAAGCTGAAAAGCTGTGACCCTGCTGCCATCCTGATGGCAAAACTCTCCAACTTGCTTTGCACCTGGGCTAAGCCAGAAAAACATGTCATTCCCACACAGGGCATGCCGTCTCACATCCCACTTCTTTCAACCAGATCCAGTTCCCCCTCCACGCTTGGTTTGTCTTAGACTTTCTCAACCATATCCCCACTCGACTGGATTCCATCCGCACTTCACCCTTTCTAATGTCCCCTTCAGATCCCAACTCCTCAGACAGTCTGACTGCATAAAAAAACATCCAAATCTTAGACAGAAGAAACACCAACACTTCAAAACTGTCATAACAGTACTTGCAAAGCCAACCCAAAATGTCACCCAGCATTTCAAATGTAATGGTCTCCCGCAGACCTCTTCTTAATCACGACCTCTCTCTCCCATCCTTTCTGGACCCTGCCCAGCATTTCATCCCCAATCCGGTCAAGGTCAGCCAGTGGCCACTCTCAAAAAGGACCTACAATCCTCCCCTCTTGTATTTCCTTACTCAATTTTGCTTTTACTACCTTTGGAAGTTCTTTAGCTGACTGCAAATTGTCAGCCCACCTACAACTCCAAAATCCTTGGTACCCCCACTCAAAAACCTTCCCCAAAAAACCCATTCCAGTCTTGAGACATGACCCATGTCAATATTGTCCAGAGAGATATTAACATAGGCCAACCACGGGTTGGACAAACCCTTATCGCATGCAAGGCACTCTAAGATAATATCTTTAGTTAGTGCTCCTTACTCTGCATGCCACACCAATAGCCTCAACAAAGGGGGTCTAACAAGAATCAGATCTGACAAATAATTAAGGCCCAATTCTTTGTGACATACAAAGTGCAACAAGGAAATAGGGACACCCAACACTTTCCTACAAAACGATTGTCCTACCTTTGCAGGGCAGGAAAATCATGAATGCCCCAAACGCCAGCCCAATAAATAGCACTAGGAATACATTGGGCCTTATAAATTTTTTATGAAGGCTTCTAAGCCTTGCCACCCTTAAGGCAAGGGAGACTTAGCAAAGAGCCAGTGGACCCGGACAGTTTTGCTCTACACTGCAAAATAGGAGGGGCCCAGGATCCACACAAACTAAAACTCATACCCAAATAGGGAAAATAACTCACATAGGCTAAGAGATTGGAGCCCAGTCTGACTGAGGAGATTTTTGTTTGCTTAGACCATAATAAAAGATTTTGTAACACTAGTTTGCATATCAAGATCGCGCATGAAAGAATCAAATTAATGGACAAATTTACGCAGGGCATTTGGCATAACCCCCATTAGGATGGCATTGTCCACATAAAGAAGCTTTGGAAGGGGAGGGCCCTTAACCTTGGGAGTGCCTGGCGTAGACAAAATAGGGTGAGAGCTATGATTGTTAATATATAAGATAAAAAGCAAAGGGGCAAGGATGCACTCTTGATAAACTCTCCGCCCTACACAAAACTAATCATTTACTTCACCTTTCTGATCCCACTTTGCCCCATGCACTCATAATCTCACATACACACACTCTCTCTCACACAAATTTACTCTCACCAGTACACATGCACTCAACATACATTTAAAAGCATTTTTTTACTTACTGCAGCTGACAAAGAGTGTCCTTTTCCAGCTAATTGTACTCAATCTTTTATTACACTAATAGTGAATAATATATTATTTATCACTTTTAGGGTAATAAAAACTGACAAAAAAAAACCAGGAGATTGGAACCCCAACCAATATCCATAGGGATGATACCCCTGTGTTCCTGGCTCTGATTTTTCAATTCTAGGGAGCACAAGAAAACCTCAAATAGTACCAGAAACGGTTATGCTCTACCTCAACGACCATTTTTTTGGAAATCAGCTCCACTTTTTTTTTTCACAACACATTTTTTTGGATTTTGTTGCAAGTATAACAATATGTAAAATGTCAACATAAGATCCTCAAGCGGCGATGGGTGGAGATGTTGATAACAACCCATTGGCTGAAGCCTTCCAGTGTGGCCACCTAACTAAGGGTAGATCCTTCATATCCGACATCACTGGAGGGTGTGACTGCAGAGCTCTCCCCATATAATACTTGCCATGTAGTCGCCTCTTCCAGCACCCATTTCTTTAGCACAGAGACTGGGTTGCCTTGAGTGTCGAATAGCCATTAATAATGACCACTAAGTGAGAATCTATATAATATGCCTCAGTGTCAGCTGCTGCAATGCTCCCTTCATATGTAGAATTAAAGCATTTAGTGGGAGGCCTTGGTTACATTGAAAGACACAAAACATTGAGTGAACATTCCAGAAGGAGGACTTGGGAAGTGTGTCCAGGTAATTTGTAGTTGGTATAGGAAGCAGGGAAGTAAGACCATTTTGAAAATTGCTGATCGCCTCATGAGGGTCAGTGGGAGGGTGGACCAGGCCTTGACATCTGCTGCTGGTCTGTCTAGTAACGCTTGAATGTTTAGCATCCAGGCAGTTGCCATGGTGGTTGTGATGTGCACCCCCATCTATTCAAAGTTGTGCAAGGCTTTCGGTATACCCACTGTCCATCCCAGGGTTGTAGGAGGAGAAATTGGAAAAATCACTCATTTATTCAAATTTATTGTTAGGCCAAAGGTATGTCAAAGGATTTGAAGTGCCCATGAGTCCAAAGTCTGAAGTGTCAGGGTCAGTCAGAAAGATAACTGTGTTGTACACATATATGGCACTTCTATCTGAGTCGTTGTCCTCAGTCAAAACTTGTTATCTGTGTGTCAATTAGGAGCCCCTCTACCAAAGGTTCTATAATAATGGCCAACAACAGGGGGGGCAACAGGCACTTCTGCTGTGTGCTTTTTTCAATGGAGAATGGTTCAGTGATCTCTGTGCCTACCCTAACCGGCACTGAGAGGTTAGTGTAGAGGAGCTTAACATATGTTATGAATTTGAGTCTGAAGCCAAGGTGTGGAAGAAAGGCAAATAGATATGCCCAGCTTACAAAAGCAAAGTGCTGGATTTTTGTTTTCCTTTTGCAAGGTCATCTCCAATCTTTTGGCCTCCGGCCTCCTATTTTTTCTGACCTGTTGGGACTCTGGGCTTTGGGACTCTAGGCACTTTATCACTGCTAAGCAGTGCTAAAGTGCCTATGCTCTCTGTTTAAATTGTATTGGTGATTGGTTTATCCATGATTGGCATATTTGATTTACTGGTAAGTCCCTAGTAAAGTGCACAAGAGGTGCCCAGGGCCTGTAAATCTAATACTACTAGATGGCCTGCAGCACTGGTTGTGCCACCCACCTTCGTAGCCCTGTAAACATGGCTCAGACATGCCACTGCAGTGTCTGTGAGTGCATAAACTGCCAAATTGACTTGGCAAGTGTACCCACTCGCCAGGCCTAAACCTTCCCTTTTAATACATGTAAGGCACCCCTAAGGTAGGCTCTAGGTAGCCCCATGGGCAGGGTGCAGTGTATGTTAAAGGTGGGACATTCTACTTATGTGTTTTACATGTCCTGACAGTGAAATACTGCCTGATTCGATTCTCACTGTTGCAAGGCCTATCTCTCTCATAGGTTAACATGGGGGCTGCCTTTCAATATGATTAAAGCGCAGAATCCTTTTGGGAGCAGATAGACATGTGAAGGATGGGGTCTCTGAACTCACAATTTAAAAATACACCTTTTAGTGAAGTTGGTTTTTAGATTGTGTGTTTGAAAATGCCACTTTTAGAACGTAGGCATTTTCTTGCTTAAACCATTCTGTGGCTCTTCTTGCTCATGGATTCCCTGTCTAGGTTAGTTTGACAGTTGGGCTGTTTGCACCTCTCTTATGCATGTGAAAGGGAACAAAAACTGGACTTTGTTGTGCATTCCTGCTTGTGAAAAATCTCCAAGGGCTTGAACTGAGCTTGACTCCTGTTGTTGAAGTCTCAGGGCCATCAAAGACTTCCCCTGCCAACATCTAGACTCTCTGCTGAGACTCCTGCCCTGCCAAGCGGTGCCCTATTAAGTTCCTGGGCCTTGAAAGGTAAAGCTGTCAGACAAAGACTGAAAATCTACGCACAGACCGAAGTGCGGGGAAATTTTCAACGCACCTTCCTTGAAGCGGCTGATAAATGACGTGCTGCCGGCTTCGCAGCTGAAATCAATGCTCTACCTGCATCGCAGCTGGAAGATCGACACAACATGGCTGGAGAAACGACGTGCAACACCCGCTAACCGAGGCTGATAATGATAAAAACCCCATGCAGCGCGGTTTTGTGAGATCGTGCAACCAGGTTTTCAGCGCAACATCGCTGGGCGAGGGTGTCTGTCCCGATCGATGCATCGATCTCTTGAGTGAGAGGAGATACGATGCATGCCAACCTGACCAGAAGAGGAACGACGCACTGTCTCGCTTGCGAGTGAGAAATTGACGCATCGCTGGCCTTTTCTGACGCACACTCACCAGTACGGTGTTATTTTGACGCTACCCGGGAACCTTTGCATACTAACAGCGTTCTCATTGTTTTCTAAAGGATTTAAGACTCTTTTGCTTTTTAAATTCATAACTTGACTTGTGTATGTTGGATTTGTTGTCATTTTGGTCTTGTTTTGTTTAGATAATTATTATCTATTTGTCTAAACCTGTGTTGTGTCATTTTGTGTTTTCACTGAGTTACTGTGTGTGTTGTTACAAATACTTTACACCTTGCTTCTGAAGTTAAGCCTGCCTGCCCGTGTCAATCTACTGAATGGGTGAGCGGGGGTTAACTGAGGGTGATCCTCCTTTACCCTGACTAGAGTGAGGGTCCTTGTTTGGACAGGGGGTAACCTGACTGCCAACCAAAGACCCCATTTCCAACACAAAGGCTTTTAAAATGTTTGCCAACCGTGTTGCTGTTGGTCTGTTTAGTCAGTGTGCTAGAGCTATGGAATGTTTTAGTTATCGGGCATTGAAACATGTGGCTTGTTTGGGCATGAGGCCTGCTTAATCTGGATGGATCAGGAAGGGGATGACTCTGACCAGCCTATCAGCAAATGCCTTGGGAATGATCTTGACTTTGGTGTTTAGGAGTGAGATAGGCTGATAAGAGGAACATAAGTACACCCTGGTAGTCCTCATCAGCTAAGTGGAAAAACCTGGAAAGGCCATCTGCATTGGCATGGGCAGTCCCAGGTCTGTGCTCCACTGTGAAGTCCATCCCCTGTAGGGAAATGGACCACCTTAACAGTTTTGGGTTTTCCCCCCTCATCTGCATCAACCATCTGAGAGGTCTGTGGTCAGTTTGTACACGGAAGTGAGTGCCAAACAAGTAAGGCCTCAACTTCTTCAGGGACCAGACCACAGCAAAGGCCTCCCTCTCAATGGCACTCCATTTTTTCTCTCTGGGGAGTAGTCGCCTGCTGATGAAGGCAACTGGGTGATCATGGCCCTCTTCATTAACTTGTTCTAACACTGCCCCAATCCCTTCCTCTGAAGCATCTGTTTGTACTACAAACTCTTTGCTATAATCAGGGGCCAGTAACACTGGTGCTGAACACATAGCCTGTTTTAGGGTGTCAAAAGCTTTCTGACACTCTGGGGTCCAAATGACCTTCTTGGGCTGTTTCTTGGAGCTAAGCTCAGTCAGAGGGGCCACTATGGTCCCAAAATTCTTAACAAACCTCCTGTAGTACCCAGTCAGGCCTAGAAAGGCCCTGACCTGAGTCTGGGTTTTTGGAGCCTCCCAATCCAGGATAGTCTGGATCTTGGGCTGGAGAGGTTGTACATGGCCTCCACCAACAAGGTGGCCCAGGTACACAACAGAGCTTTGCCCTATCTGGCACTTTCTTGCCTTGATAGTCAGGCCTGCTTGAAGCAGGGCCTGAAGCACTTCCTTCAGGTGGACCAGGTGGTCCTTCCAGGTGGAACTAAATACAGCTATATCATCCAGATAAGCTGCACTGAAAGATTCCAACCCAGATAGGACTCTGTTCACCAACCGTTGGAAGGTGGCAGGAGCATTTTTCATGCCAAAGGGCATTACCTTGAACTGAAAGTGGCTCTCTGGTGTGGAAAATGCTGACCTCTCCTTAGCTCTTGGACTTAAGGCAATCTGCCAATATCCTGAGGTCAGATCAAATGTGCTCAGGAATTTGGCAGCCCCCAGCCTGTCAATGAGCTCATCAGCTCTAGGTATGGGGTGAGCATCAGTCCTAGTGACTGCGTTTTGACCTCTGTAGTCCACACAGAATCTCAATTCTTTCTTCCCACCTTGGGGATTAGCTTTGGGCACCAGTACCACTGGACTGGACCAAGGACTATCAGAGGGCTCAATTACCTTGAGGTCCAACATCTTAGCCACTTCAGCTTTGATGTTGGCCTTGACCTGGTCAGACAGCCTGTACAGCTTGTTCTTGACAGGCAAGCTGTCACCAGTGTCAACATCATGGACACACCAATTGGTGAGTCCTGGGGTCAGGGAGAACAGACTAGCAAACTGTCCCAAAACTTGCTTACAGTCTTTTTGTTGCTGGTCTGTCAATTTGGGAGAGAGTACCACTCCCTCCACTGACCCATCTTTTGCCTTTGAGGACAGGAGGTCTGGCAGAGGTTCACCCTCCTCCTCCTTCCCTTCATCAGTGACCATTAGCATGGTCATGTCTGTCCTGTCCTGGTGGGGTTTCATCCTGTTAACATGCAGGATCCTGTGAGGATTCCTGGGGGTGCCAAGGTCCACCAAGTATGTGACCTCACCTTTTTTCTCCAGAATTGGATAGGGCCCAGTCCACTTGGCCTGTAGTGCCCTAGGAGCCATGGGCTCCAAAGCCCACACCAGCTGTCCTGGTTGATACTCAGGCAGGGTAGCCTTTTGATCATGCCAGAGCTTCATGAGCTCCTGGCTGGCCTCCAGGTTTCTGCTTGCCTTCTTCATATACTCAGCCATGCGTGACCGCAGGCCCAGTACATAATCTAGCACATTCTCCTTGGATTCTTTGAGAGGCTTTTCCCAAGACTCTCTCACCAAGCACAATGGGCCTCTTACAGGGTGCCCAAACAGTAACTCAAAGGGGCTGAATCCAACCCCCTTCTGTGGCACCTCTCTGTAGGCAAACAGCAGGCATGGGAGGAGGACATCCCATCTCCTCCTGAGTTTGTCAGACAAACTCATGATCATGCCCTTCAGGGTCTTATTAAATCTTTCCACGAGACCATTGGTCTGTGGGTGGTAGGGGGTAGTGAACTTATAAGTAACACCACACTCATCCCACATGGCTTTCAGATAGGCTGACATAAAGTTTGTGCCCCTATCTGAGACCACCTCCTTTGGGAATCCCACTCTGGTGAACACACCAAGTAGGGCCCTAGCCACTGTGGGAGCAGTGACTGTCCGGAGGGGTATTGCCTCAGGGTACCTGGTGGCATGGTCCACTACCACCACAATGTACCTGTTACCTGAAGCAGTTGGTGGGTCTAGGGTACCAACAATGTCAATCCCCACCCGCTCAAAGGGAGTCCCAACCACTGGCAGTGGTATCAGGGGAGCCTTTGGTTTGCCTCCTGTCTTGCCACTGGCTTGACAGGTGACACAGGAGCTGCAAAACTCCCTGACTTTTTCTGACATTTGGGGCCAATAAAAATGGTTGACCAGCCTGTTCCAGGTCTTGGTCTGTCCCAAATGACCAGCTAAGGGGATATCATGGCTTAAGGTAAGGAGGAATTCTCTATACTTCTGGGGGACCACTACTCTCCTAGTAGCCCCTGGTTTGAGGACCCTTGCCTCAGTGTAGAGAACTCCATCCTCCCAGTAAACCTTGTGGGACCCACTGGTATCCCCTTGTTCTTGCCTGGCAGCAGTCTGCCTCAGGCTCTCAAGAGTGGGACACTCTCTTTGTCCCTGGCACAAATCTTCTCTGGTGGGCCCACCTGCCCCTTGCAGGTCTGCCAAGTCAGGCATAGTTTGCAGGCAAAGTGTCCCTCCCTCAGAGTTCAGATCCTCCCCCTCAGGGTTGGATTCTTCCTGATCCTCTGTACTTGTTGGGGCTGGCAATCCAGACCCAGTGCCCTTTCTCTTTTTCTTGGAGGCTTGGCCCATTGTTCCAGGGTCCAAGTGTCCAGCATTTCCCTGTTGTGCTGCCTGTGACCTGGTCACAGCACACACCCATTCAGGGAGGTCCAGCATCTGTGCATGGACCCTTCTCTCCACTTCTGACCATTCAGATGCTTCAAGATCATTTCCCAGCAGACACTCTACTGGGAGGGCAGGAGCTACAGCTACCTTTTTAGGGCCAGTCGCACCTCCCCATTCCAGACTCACCATAGCCATGGGATGGAGTTTGGTTCTGCTATCTGCATAAGTCACCTGGTGGAAGACACCAGGTAAGACCTGCTCTGGAGAAACCAGCTTTTCTGTGACCATTGTCACACTGGCTCCTGTATCTCTCAGAGCTTCCACTTCAGTCCCATTGACTTTAGGCCTCTGCCTATACCTCTCCATGATGGGAGGTAAGGTGGCCATAGTTGCAATGTCCACCCCACCCACGGATACTAAGGTGACTTCAGTGTACCCTGATTCCACCCCTGGGCCAACTTCCACCCCCAACCCTACACTAGCAATCCCCTGGGATTGCCCACCAGTGGGGGGCTTCTTGGAGCAGATAGCATCTCCTCTTTTATGTCCAGGTTGATGACAATCAAAACACTTGCCGGCCTTAGCAAGCTCCTGAAACCTTCCTGCTTTAGCAGGATCAAAATTCTTTCCCTGATACCCTTTCTCTTTAAAAGTGAATTGGCTCGGGGCTCCCCCTCCCTGAGAAGTTTTTGGGGACTCTTGTGAGGACTCTTTGGGCTTTTTATCATCTTTCCCCTGGTTCTTCCCCTGAGAAGAACCATGTCCTCCCTTTTTCTGATCACCCCCTGGGGGTTTCTGGTTAACCCTAGTTCTTAACCAGTCATCTGCTGCCACCCCCAGCTCTCTGGGGTTGGTCAACCTAGAGTCTACTAGATACTGGCGGAGCCTCTCTTGGACACAATTAGTTAGAAGGTGCTCCCTCATAATCAAATTGTACAGCCCCTCAAATGTACTTACCCTGTTGCCCTGTATCCAGCCCTCCAGTGCCTTTACTGAAATGTCCACAAAGTCCACCCAGGACTGGGTGCTTGTCTTTTGGGTGTCCCTAAACTTGAGCCTATACTGCTCTGGGGTCAGACCAAACTTTTTAGTCAAGCAACTCTTTATACTGGGGTATGAGTCTGCATCCTCCCCACTCATGGTTAGGAGCCTATCCCTCCCAGAGTTGGGAACTAACTCCCAAAGAAGTGAACCCCAGTACTGAGGCTTGACTTTCCTCATCTGGAGGGCCCTCTCAAAGGCCCCCAGCCACTTATCTATGTCATCCCCCTCTACATAGGCAGGAACCACCCCTTTGGGTAATCTGGGGGCCAAACCCCCACCCAGGGACACCTCAGCCTCTTTATCGCTGCCACCATCTCTTTTCTCTTTGCTTGCCCACTTTTTCTTTTCTAGGGCCAGCTTCTCTGCTTCCAAAGCTATGTATGCTAGCTGGGCCTCCAGCTCTCTTTCTCTGATGGATGGGTTCTCTCCTCCTGAAGGGACCCCCTTCCTACCACTAGCTTTGGGCCTGCCCCTAGTGACTGTATCTACTGAGGACCGTTCTTCCTCTTCCTCACTTAGGCTCGGATGCCTTCCCTCCCCTGAGTGGTTAGAGTTAGCATCTTCCCCTTTTTCTTCCTCCTCTGGAGCTTCCTCTGTCTCTACCTCTTGGGCCTCAGCCCATGCTGTCAGGGATTTAATCAGGATTTGCTTCCTGAGATCAGTGGTTGCAGGCAACCCTCTCTCAATACACAACCCCCTAAGCTGGACTACTGTCAGTGTGGGTAGGCTAGCCAGATCAAGCTCCATGGTTCCCTAGTTTTGTGTCAACAAAAACTTTTTGCAAAAATTGGAAACAAGAATTTAGAAAAATTACAAAAATTCAATAATTGAAATTAATCCAAATTAATAATTAATAAAAAAATTAAAAATTAAAAATTAAAAATATATTATTTTTTTTTGCACTAAGACAATTTAAAGGATTTTTAATTTGTTTTACTTAAACTGTAACGTGATACTGAACACAAGTACAGGATCCCGTCGCTACTTCCAATTATGTTGGAAAATGGGTTATTGGTAGGGCAGGTAGGTACCTACACCTAGCAACAAGCCACTAACCTCCACGTAGGTACAGTTAGGTCTCAGTAAATTAATCCCAGCTCAACCCTTGGTAGCTTGGCAACGAGCGTCAAGGCTTAACTTAGGAGACAGTGTGTAAAGCATTCAAATATCACAAAACAGTAATTAAATAAAACACAGGAAACAGTTTAAAAATCCAAAACCAATTTATAAAAATAGTTTATATTTTTATCTTTAAAATGAAACAAAAACGAATAAAATCGGATAAAGGGAACCGGAGATATGAATTTTTAAAGAATTAGTACTTTTCTAGCGCTTAGAAACAAAAAGCGCCAATCGGGTCATCTGGTTGCACCAGGACCGGGGCAAAGTCAAACTTTCAGGCCGACCGCGATGGAGCCCTGCTCGGCTACAGGTCGCGGGAGGCCTCGGTCAAAAAGTTACCTTCTGACTTAGTCTTTATTTTGATGTTTTTCTTCACCGGGACGAACCTGCCAGTTGAATCCGACCTCCTGGAGCCCTTGTCCGGATACGCGATGTGGGTTTCCTCGGTGGTGATTTCTACCTTCGGACTTAGTCGTTTTTTCGAGATGAAAATCCTTCGACCGGGGTAAACCTGGATCTTGATCCGACGTCCGTGGAGCCCTTCTCGGATACGATGGCTGGGAGGTCCCGGTCAACTTTTTACGTTCGGACTTAGTCTCTTTTTCGGATGTTTTTCTTTACCGGGACGAACCACGAAGTCAGGCCGGGTCGCGGTTGAGGCAAGCCGGCTAGAATTTCCGCGGCGGGTCGGTCCCTCTCTGGAGCTTTTTTACAAAATTTGTCAAATCTTCTCCAAACTTCTGGGGCTTCACCCAGATGTTCTTTTAAGGTTCTTTTGGGGTCCACAGCTCACCCCAAGGGTCCAGAAGTTCTGTGATGGTCCTTGGGGGGTGCGGACTTCAACTCCCAGAATGCACCTCGCGCAAACTCCTTTTTGGCCACTGGGCAGTGGTCAACTGGTCTCTTTTTTAGGAGTTGGTGCAGGGGACTCTGGATAGCAATTTTTCACCTGTAGCAAACAGGGAGTCCCTCCTTGAACCAGTTGAAGCCAGGCAAAGTCCTTCTTGTGGTGAAGCCCAAGTGTGCAGCTGGTGCAGTCCTTCTGAGTGCAGGGTCCAGTTGCAGGCCAGGGGTCCAGCAGGGCAGTCCTTCTTCTCCTTAAGTTCCTTCTTCTTGAAAGTTGGCGGGGATCTGAGGTGTGGGGGCAGGTCTGACAGTTTTATTCTTGCTCCTGGGTGAAAAGCAGGGGGGCCCTGGTTCTCCAATCAGGTACAGGGTCGTCCCCCTGTGATGACCACTTCCTGGGAAGTGTGGCAAAAATCCATCCTAAAAGGCAACAGTCTCTAAAAATCCAACATGGCTGAATCTGATTTTTGGAGGTTACATCTGGCTGAGCCCACCCACTGGTGTGGCTAAAAATCATAAACACACCCCTCTCCTGCCCTCTCCTAATCTAATCAAGGGGGCACCTAGCTGTCTGGGGTTGCAGGATGTGGGGGTGTTGCTGGGTGCTCCAGATGTCCTTCTCTGCCTTTGAAGACCAGTTTGGCAGCCCTCCCCCTTCCTGCCTCACTATCTGCTGAGGAGAGATTCTCTCCCCCAAGCACATTCCTTTGTGTGAAGCCAGGCCACTTCACACCTCATCAAAGTAGCCTGGCAGAAGCTGCTGCAGGCTGGCCAATCAGAGCACAGCAGCAAAAACAATGCAGAGCTGAAATTGGCAACTTTTTAGGTAAAGTCTAAACTTTTTACCTGAACAAGTTATATTAAATCCCACAACTGGAAGTTGTGGGATTTATTACAACAATTAATTTGATACCAAATTCTTGGTATGTAACATTTAAGGAGACTTTAAAATTTAAAATAAAGTCTGCCCATTCTAGCCTATGAAGGCCATTTATTTCAGTGAGGGAAAAACGAATTTGGCTGTTTTTACCTCACCAGGGCTTATAAATCTATTTTTATAAAGTCCCTGCTTATAGTTACATGGCACCCAGCCCTAGGGGCACATAGGGCACACCTTAGGGGTGACTTATATGTAAAAATAAGGTAGTTTAAGACTTTGGAAGTACCTTTAATTCCAAAGTCGAATTTGCATATAACTTTAATTTAAAAGCAGCCAGCAAGGCAGGCTTGCTTTTAAAATGACACTGGGCACCTCAGCAGTGCACCTAGGTGTGCACCACCTATGCTGTAGTCCCTAAACCTACATGCCCTACCATATACTAGGGACTTATAGGTAGGTTAACTTAGCCAATTATAATTAGCCTAATTTGCATATCCATTTTACACAGAGCACAGGCCCTGGGACTGGTTAGCAGTACCCAGGGCACAGCCAAGAGTCAGTAACCACCAGTACCTATCCAAAAAGAGTGGGGGTGATCAGGCAAAAAAGGAGGACTTTCCTACACTTGGTCTTCCAAAATTCAGGGGACAGTCAAATGTTGGCAACAGCTTCTTTCAGGACATCACAGAGAGGCTTGTTTAGTTTAGGCATGAATAACTTAAAGAATTTGCTAGAGAAACCATTTCAACCTGGCATTTTACCGTATTGGAGCTGGCTCAAGTCTGTGGCAAGTTCTTAGCTCATGTGACCCATATCTAGTGATCACCTCTCAGAATCAGGGAGGGGCCAGAGGGGCAGGTTTGATATGAAATTGTGGATCAAAGTCTCTGACAGGGTATTGTGCATGGTGACGGGCAATAGCTTTGTCTCTAGTAATTTTCTGTCTGGTAGGGGTGAGTAGGTATGAGATCGAGTAGTGGTATGTAATGTTGGAGCAGAGATAGTGGAAGAGTTTACTGGCTTTGTCTCCCCATTGATAGGTATGAGATTGTGAAGCCAGGTAAATAGTGTTGGCCTCTTCAAGCAGTATTTCTTGCAACTGTGTTTGGATGTGGTTGATGTTGTTATGTAGGCTCTGCGTAGAGGTGTCTCTATATTATGCTTTGAGGTAGTGGATCTGTGTCTACAGTTCTTTGGTTGCCCCTCATTTCTTGCACTTCCTCTTGGTTAGGTAACTATTAATCTCTCCTCGGAACGTCACCTGAATGACTTGGTGAGGACTATTGAGTTGCCAATGAGCAAAGTGAGTGTAGTGTCACGGAGGCACCAGGCTGACAAACTAATCATGGAGTTCTCCTGTTATTGCCCGTTCTCAGGGTGATCATAGGTGGGGAGTGGTCAGAGAGACTCTGTGTGATGATATGTGCATCTGAAAGTCTGTGTGCATCCAGGAATGAAGAAATAATAATGATGGCAAAGTGCCCCGAAACAGAAATTACATCCTCTTTTGCCTCAATGGCTCCAGGTGCCTGAAAGGCTCAGTGTGTCTAGGAATAGTTGTAGTAGGGGGTGGCTGATCCCACCCCAGGCACAAAGTCTATCAAATGATTCCTTAACCACCCCACTCCAACCCCCTCCCATCACCATGGGGCCCACCAAGAATTACCAATTCAGTTTTGTGACTGTCTCAAGGAAGGCAGAAGTCAAGGGATGTGGGGAATAGATATTTACCAGTGATAGCGGTTCTCTCTGTAGGATCCATTTAATGACTAGATATCTGCCTCATTGGGCAGGTCATACTTTCTGAACCTCATATCGGAGGTGGCCTTTTAACAGCATGGTTAGGCCGTGGGATCCTCACACAAATGCGGCATGATAAAAATGTTTACAGCCATATCGGGCCAGGAATGGAGTCTTGTTTCTCAACAGATGAGTCTTCTGGAGAGAAAGGGTAATGGCATGTAGCTGTTTTGTGGAGGATGGTGGTTCTTTTAATTTTTTGTAGTAGGCCATTTCATTCCGGGACAGAAGGTTAATCTTGGTGTTCAGGACTCAATGTTAGTGGTCATCTAGGAGGAGAATTAGTGTGGGGGAGGGCAGTGCAGCACCACCCACTAGGAATGTTGGATGTGCCAAGACCAAAATACAGCAAATGGAAATAGAAACCATGACAACCAACCTCCCTCCCTATGATCCTAAACAGTGAAGCATCTGTGGTGGGGTAGATTGCCAGCTACAGCAATGGGACATTGCTGGCATACTGCCTTAATGTGTCACCTTCTAACACAAACTAATACCACTGCCCTTGGTCTTTGATGGTGGAATGTCAAGTGGGTCACTGGTTGCAAAGTGCAGGGTGGAAATAAGTTGCTTTCTTTGTGCCGGCCTGCCTCTTTGTATGAGTTGTTATGAATGGCAGTGCTGTCTGTTTGGTTGGATTCTTCTGTACTCTGCCTGAGAGATTGAGAGACAGGTCTCACATGGCATGTCGTGTTTGACTAATTATGAAGATGAGATGTTTCTCATGCCGTTAGTTGATGCCAAGAGGATGAAATATCGGCTGGGCCTCCCTGGGCTCTCTCCAGGGTCATCACAGTGTCAGCTTCCTGTTGGGCTTTGAGTTTATGTGATCGTCTCATCAGGATGAGTGGGACCATATATCACCGCATTCCAAGGTTCATGGTTGCTGTGGAGGGGACTGTGTGAGTCTAATGGGAGAGGAACTTCATTCTTGTTGCAACAGTGTGTGTGGACTGCGGTGGACATTTTCGTCTGTCCACTGAATAGTGTCTTTGGGGGACTCAAGAAGAAAGCTTTGCCCTGATAGATGACCTTGAATTTAGCAGGATACAGTAGCCTGTACCGGATGTTTAGATGTTGCAATCTATTTTTTCGCAGCAGTAAATAATTTTCTTTGGTCTTGGACTAATTTGATATAGTCCTGGAAGCTCATGATTTTATGAGACTGGAGCTTTATGGCTGCCTGTCATCGAGTGTGTCAGAGGATTGCATTTCTGTGTGCATAATTTAGTATACATGCTGTCATGGGCTAAGGCGGCTCCCCAGGAGGCAGTGTTTGTGTCATAGCCCTATGTGCTTGCTCAGTGATAAAGCAAGAGGAGAAGGCTTACATTAGCAAGATGGAGAGCAGACACTGATACAGGAATTTTTCAGGGGAGGATCCTTTATAGGATCTGTCTTGACTTACATATACTTAGAATTATTGTCTGTAAAACTGTATACCTTATTGGGTTTTGTGTTGTATAATTTGCAGCCTTGATAAAGTCCAGGAGGACAAAACAGGTGTTGGCTGCTGACTACCATACCATTGTGGATCACATGGTTCTTGACCTCGTATGAAATAAATTAACCCACATTGGAAAAAACATTTACATGGAATGTAATTTTATTGCTACAGTGTGCAGTGATGTATTGCTTTCAGATTTTCCGCTTTGGTTTTCCAGACCGACTTTCTACCTTGTGGCACGGTAGTTTACCGCTGTGGCACCTGTTTCATGTAATTTCTCTCTTTTTATGTATTGAGTACGTTATCACAATCAGGGCTATTGTTGGATGTGCGGAGCTTTAGGGCAATGCCACCCTTGTCTAAATTATCCACAGACAGACTGTTTATATATGTGTTTCAGCAATTTGCGCTGTTTCTCTTCCGTGTGCTAACTTTTAAGGTACAACAACAGTGCAAGTAGCCCAAGCTACAAATACATGCTTTGTGAAAACAGTTTGCCGTTTGCCTGACAGCAGTGTTATGAAAAAATCCCAACTAGATCTTGTATGAATTTGTGAGGTTATGGACAGTGTCAACTTAATCCTGCCATTGAACATAAACTTTTCCAGTGGAGTTTAAGTAGCTTGTGAGCCTGGCTATTATACCTGTGGTATCTGGTGTTTTATTTTAGAAATCAACTGGAATACCTAAGGCACTCCTAAAATAATTTGTTATTTTTTGATGAATGCAAATGTATAAAACTGGCGAATGCAAGGGTTTACTGATGCACAGATGCATGTGCATATTTCCAGCGTGCCACTTTAAAACGTTATCAACCACACAATTCAACACAGCAACTGTATTGCGTTTTTATGAAAACCATGGACAATATTATACTGTTGTCTGAAAACAGGGATTTTAATTACACCACATGACGCCGCCTCCAGTGTATTTGTCTCTGGGAGCAGGTACTACCCTCTAAAACAGAGGTTCCTAATCTGTGGTCTGGTGCCCCCTGTGGGTCCGCAACGTGTACTTAGCGGGTCCATAACTGCTAAGAAAATTAAATATTAACGGATTATTAAAGTGTATATAAAATAAGAATCAAAGTGAAAAACTGAACATTTTAAAACTTATTGTAAATTTGAAGGAATTCGAAATTAGAGGCTAAAATTAAGTTATCCTCAGTTTGATTCATGAGAGCAGTGCAAGTGCATCAAACAAAATATAGAATGGATGATGCGTGGCCTTAATTGAATTTACAAAAGCTCCAATGTTGCAATTAAAATTATACTTTTTATTTTTTTTATACTTGTTTGTGAAATAAAATATTTGATCATTTCTGTATGTGTTTGTAATAGGCCTCAAAAGAAAGAAAGAAGGCCCACCTTAGTCAACACATGGCTTAAAGGGGAAACGTGCAGGAGCATGCACAGTGTGAGACAAATAGAGGCCTAAAGCAGGGTACCATGTTACAATGGAGTACAGGGGCAGAAAGGAAAACAAAGGAATAGGCCAGGTGCAGGTTAAAGCAATTGCAGCCGGTCTTCGCATACCACAGATAATTTAGAAGGCCACACACACAAGAACCTGAGCCACTTCCTGATACGAGTGTTAGGAGGAGGGGTACATCATAGCAGACCTGAGAAGAGGACACAGGATTCTTGTGAGTGTCGAGGTTGGTAGAGGGAGGAGGGCAGACCATAAAACTTCAGAGTAAGGGGGCAGTGTAGGGAGGAAACACAGATAGAATTCCAAGGGTGGGATCAAAAGAAACTGTGCTTGTTAGAGGATGCATACGTATATTATATGCGCTACAGCTGCAATTTTAGTGACAAGTAGTCAGATGTGTTTTGTGAGAATTGTTGCTTGTGCTCGGAATGAAGGTAGATAATGTTATATTGAGCTACTGTGTTCATTGGAAATATGATAAGAAAGCATATACAAATTAAGCCTATAAAAGATGCTGTTTGTAAAAGCTGAGTGTGGTTTCAGTTACAGAACTGAGCTATGCTCCCAGCCGTATTATTCTTTGATAAATACTATATTGCTACCAGAGTTGTGTCACTTCTCTCTTCCTGAAAACTCAACTACATGTTTCATGAATGATTATTTCTCTATTTTTGTGTATTGTTTTCCTTAGCCGGGGACCCTGGCTTCCAGTAATAACTCAGTGGGAGGCAACAGATTCCTATAATGATTCTATGGGGTGCCCAGATTACAGTTATAATTAAATCGGGGTCCACAGAAGTCAAAAAGTTTAGAACCACTGTTCTAAAAGGTTACTAATACAGAGTGTGCAGCACTATGCTGCAAGTCCAGCAGGACGAAAGGACCGCCAATTCAAGAATATGTGAGGCCCCGGGAGTATCATTTACAGGCAATTAAGGAGCTTGTTTAAAGGGCCCCAGCTAAATCTGTGGAAACTACTGTTCGGAGTCCGCATCAAGATCTAAATTGTGAAGCCCGATGATGACCTCTCTAAAATCCATACGCCCAGTCCTTATTGAGGTCAAAACATGTTTGCAAAAATCACAAAGGGATTGTTAAAATGACATTTCGGCATCACCAACAATATCACAAGTTTTTGAAGTAAACCAAATGGACTGATTGATGTCAACTACAAAGGAGTCAATATATCAACTGTAAAGCTCTTGCATTATAGGGCAGTGTGATAAATACGTGCCCGCTAATCCAGAGACTCGCCTTAGAGATAGCTGCTTAGATTGTTTGAAAAAGAAGGGACTCAGAATAAGATTGCATTGTTTGTATTGTGTTTAGATTTGTGTTCGTGAATTTGAATATTGTGTTTGGGTGTAAGGAACCATTCAAGGATTTTACTGAAATCTTGTATATATTTTCAACAAGGCAATTGTGTGAATGGAAAAGCTAAAACTTTGCATGCTTAATGAATAATGCATATTGGCACACAGTATTGGTATGCTGCTACATGTTTGTTTTTGAATGATTAATAAATAGCCAGCAGGGGGCTTTTTTTGTAACAGTTGCATTTGTGTGATCCCTCTCCCACTGAGGCTCCACAGGATCACACCCCATTGTTTGCTCTACATTGGTACTGATGAAAGCATTCTATCCTAGTGACGGCTAAGATGATTTAATATGTTGACACCAGACCTAAATGATTACATGTTGTGAAATATTTTAGGTCTGGCTGTCGAGAATGTTATTTTTTTTAAATAAGCATTTTTAAGATAGATACATTTAGGGGTTCTTTTCACCCACCATAGTATACAGAAAAGTGATGTGTGTCCGCCCATTCTAGCAATAGTCTTCCCTCACTGATTGACAATACTTTTCCTGTGCACAAAGTGCACTTCCCCCTAAAACAATAGTCCTCCTTGTGGCCAGAGAAGGAGGACCAATGACTTGATTCTTTTCAAGAAAATATTTCTTTTTTATTTTGCTATTCATTTGTTTGCTTATTTTTTTAATGGGCCGACAGCTCTTTGCATACACCAACCAGGCCACTCCCTGCTGCTAGCAGTGATCTTCATTACACTTGGGCACTGATGTGGGCAACCATATTTGAATGGAGCTTTTCAGCCTTATTTTCCAAAAAAGTATTCAAAACCCACTCAATAATCTGCAAATGCTTGCAAATACATGTCCACGTATGGCCACCTTGGAATGGTTTTTGTTAAACACGTTGTCACTTTAAGATGGCTACCTACACATGCATTTGGCCACATCAACAAACATAATGAATTTCAAGTTGACTGTCCGTCTACCTGCATGCATGCACATAAAAAGGCTCAACCTTAGAGTGTTTTCTGTTACAGATTAGCATTAGTTTACTGTTCTATGTTTGCTGAGGTTTTGCATACTTCACAAGGTAAAGTAATACTAACATATTCCAAAGAAACATGGATTGGCAAAGCCAAAAGCTCAGCCGCCAGGGCCGTGCCTATTGGCTTTTCCAATGCTTGTTCGAAATGTTGCCTTTAGCAAGGGGTGTACCACATTAGAAGAGACAAAAAAGGAAACTAGTGAGGGCATAAGACACAGAATGATATATAATGAAATACTCCCTATGAGCATCTCTTTCAAAGAACTATTTAATAATTTGGCCTGTCACTACTTCTGATTCGATTCTCGATTCTGCGAACTCATTTCAATAGGCAACTTAACCGTTCTGTGCACTATGTAAAATAGGGGATTTTTAATATCATTTATGCAGTAACCATGGTGGCCAGGGATGGACTGAGGGGCAGCTGAAGAAACAAATGAGCCTGAAAGGGGGGAGGAGTAAACGAATTATGAGGGTTAGTCTGAGAATAAAGTTGTACAAAGGAGCTGAAGGAAGTACACAAGCAAACTGTTATTATTTTTTTTATAGCTGCTCGAACCTGAATGATTCCATAATTAAGAAGAACAAACTTGCCCACTCATTTTAAGTCTTGTATCATAGTCCCCTCAACAAAGCAACAGTATGGTGAAAACTCCACAGCTCACCAACTCCGTAACTCTATTTGCGCTGTCTGCTATGGTCTGTCTCTATTCCAGAAGCACGGTATTCATGGCTAAACCATTTGTTATGTCATCCACACAGAGGGCCACATTTATCAAACTTTCACGCAGCACAGCAAGCCACCTTACTGCATTGCACTGCGTGAAATGGAAGGGGCAGAAATGCCCTGTTTTTAACATTACGTGGCGCATTCCGGTCCTTTCTTTACTGCTGGCTCCCTTTTGGCTGTCTATCAGTAATGCAGACACCCTTGTGTCACAGTGCAAGGGTGCCGGCGTTGCAGGCAGAATTCTTTTTGTGCAGAAAGGGATATCTTCATGCAAAAAATCCTCAGAGGCATTTTCCTCGTTCTATGTGTGCAGCAAAATGCAGCACACATGGAAAGAGGAAAAAACTCCTTTTTAAGCCTCAAGTGGGAAGGCTAGCATTTTGCCACATTACCAGATCTACCAGTAAAAATACATCTGTAAGGGCACCAATAAATATATGGATGAATATTTGAAAACACCATTGCTCCACCCAAGGAATGCATTCCTGTGGCAGAGAATCAAAACGCAGCAATTTGCTTTGCATTACTCTGGATTTATCAAGCAACTTAGGATCGCACAATGTGGCCTTGCATGGCTTGATAAATCTGACTTTTTACTTGCGTCGTCCTTGCACCTCCTTGCATGGCGCAAGGGTGACTCAACTCAATGATAAATATGCCCCAGAAGGACTGCACTAACTTTGTCACCTGCGCAGATGACTACTAAAGGAGCATTAGCTTATCCTTGATGAGGTCTGGCTGCTAAGGGGCAGTCTGTGCAGCACTTAGCTGAGGTTTGCCTGCCTCTAGGTGCTGCTGCCTCATGAAGACACATATATACACTAGGATTTTAAGGAATAAAGCAAGTGAATGTTAGATGATGTCAGAGTGTGATTAAATGTATTTGTCAATGTTACCAACGCTATTCCTGGCATCATAAACAAATTACAATATATGCTTGAGGATGTTTAGAAAAGTTGTTTTGTTATTCCCCCAGCATATCTGCTGGAGATAGGTCCCTGTATGTGAGCATAAGTACCAGCATCACTCCCTGCCAGCAGCAGCAGCTGCAAACCTTTTAAAACAAAAACTATGATAAACAATGAATATTATCGCTTTAATTTTAACCTCTTCGCTGCCAGGCCTTTTCCACCTTAGGTGGCAAGTAATTTTTTTGGCTATTTGGGGCAGTTCGCGCTCATAACTTTTTATCTACATAAGCTACCCACGCCATATTTGTGTCCTTTTTTCCAACGTCCTAGGGATTCTAGAGGTACCCAGAGTTTGTGGGTTCCCCTGGAGGAGGCCAAGAAATTAACCAAAATACAGCAAACATTTCATTTTTTTTTTTTAAATGGGGAAAAAGGGCTGCCTTTTTACCCTGAAATGGGCATCAACAAAGGGTTTGCAGTGCTAAAATCACCATCTTCCCAGCTTTTAAGAACATGCACACTTGAATCAAAAAAAGGAAATGAAATTTTTTCAACACAATTTTGGCATTTTACTGGGACATACCCCATTTTTACTATTTAGTGTGCTTTTAGCCTCCTTCCAGTCAGTGACGGAAAGGGGTGTGAAACCAATGCTGGATCCCAAACAGCTAAACATTTCTGAAAAGCATAAAAAGTTCTGAATTCAGCAAAGGGTCATTTGTGTAGATTGTACAAGGTTTTCCTACAGAAAATAAGAGCTGAAATAACAAAATATTGAAAATGAGGTGAAAAAAACAGCCATTGTTCTCCATGTTTTACTTTTTAACTTTGTCCTGTGATATCAGATTTTCAAAAGTAATATACCGTTATGTCTGCTGGACTCTTCTGGTTGTGGGGATATATAGGGCTTGTAGGTTTACCAAGAACCCTAGGTACCCAGAGCCATTAAATGAGCTGCACCTTGCAATGGCTTTTCCTTGTATACAGGGTATACAGCAATTCATCTGGTGAAATATAAAAAGTGATTTCCAAAATGGGCACAAGATAAGGTGTTGAGAAATAGTGGTCATTTTCACATCTCTGAATTCCAGGGTCCCCATACTAGCATGTGAATTACAGGGCATTTCTCAAATAGACATTTTTTTTGCACAATGTCTTACATTTGGAAGGAAAAAATGTAGAGAAAGACAATAAGCAATAACACTTGTCTTCTATTCTGTGTTTCCGAAAGTCTCACGATAAAATTGGTACCTCACTTACATGGGTAGGCCTAATGCCAGCAAGAAGAAATGCAACATAAACACATCACATTTTCACATTGAAATCTGACGTGTTTTTTGGAAAGTGCCTAGCTGTGGATTTATGATATAAACCACAGAGGGTAATCCTGCAAACCCAAGAGGGTCTGGGTATAAATTAATGTCAATAAACTACAGTGCCCACTCTTGGACCAACTATAACATAACATATACATGCAACATTATCAAATACTATTTAAAAAAACTTTTATTATTTACATACAGAATGAAATTAATATATCCACATACAAATACCCCTATCACACATTGTACAAGAAGGACAGAGAAAGGAAGTGTCAAAAGAAGAAGTGCTCGTGTTAAAGAAAAAAAGAAGTAAATTTCACACCTAATCTTTAAAATCTAAATATATAAGACAGCCTGTTGGTTCAACTTTTAACATATTGAATCTTCCAGTATAGTTAAAGGAGTATTGAATCCCCAATAAAGTCCTTCTTTCATCCTAAAACCAAAACAGAAAAACACATCCAGGCTCAAAAATCATCTTCGACATTTCGACCCACTCTGGCTTATTCCAGGCTCTTAATCTATTGATAGATTCTTTGGCACGAAGAAAAGAGTGGAGATACTGGATAGACAAGGATGTATTTTTTAAGATATAGTGGCATTTTGAATAAAGGAGAATATCCCCATGTGTTTGGGATTTAAGACGTTGTGAAGTTCTACTGAAGAGGATTCTGGCCCTGAGAATGGAAGCATAATAAGTTGGTCCCCTATCCCCTTTTTTAGTCCCGATGAAGACCCATGGGTGAGCCGAAAAATCTTATACACCCCTGCCCAGGAAAGGTCAGCAGACTATTGGCCCAGTTTGGGAAATGAAACGATTGCTGTACAAGCAGAACACAAGGGAAGATTCTTCTTATGGAAGAGGAAACTTCACACACATATGTGTGTCATGCTTCATCATCGGTGACCCATCCCCACCCTGGTAGGACAGTGCCACCACAATGGACTCAACATCCTGGTGGATCTAGACCAGAGGGAGTTCTTATATAAAAGCTGCTGAATAAGAGTGGGATCCAGCTATATTAAAAGTACCTTGAGGACTGCTGGTATATTTACCATTATTTATGGTGAACTCTCAATGTGACTGGGACACTAGTTTTTTATTTTTCAAAAACAAAATTTCAATTTGGGATTTTGTTTTTGAAAATCAAATGCGTTTGCAGAGAGGCTGCATAAAACGTGCCAGTCACTCAGCAAACTTACAATGTGTTGAGAGGAGCCACCATGATGGTCGCTCCTCTGAAGGCATTGACCCATGCCAGGCAGACATAGATCACTAAATATGGTGGTATGTAGTCCACAATGGCAGTTCAATTTCATGCCTCTTCTGCTCTGATGGAATGGCGTATAACACAGCAAAACTTAAATAATGCTTTTAATTTTATTTTCAAGTTAGCTAAAACTATTCCCATCTCAAGACTGTTCACTCCTAAAGCCATCATCATTTCTCCATCTAGAAGCTCTAGTGTGATACAAATGATTTTCCATACAGGTAACACTTGACTGGAACTCACTCCTCCACGAGCACGCATAAATAAAGCTCACATCTTTAGTCCCAGAGGAACACCAAGTACCTTCGATGGGGCAGGTGAGACCTCCTTGTATTCTGGTATACTGTAAGCTGTCAGTTCAGCAAGTCATTAATGTAACTGATTGTCAAAGTGTGGGTCAGAAATAATGCTTAGGAGGCCTAGGTCATGGTTTAATTTTGGCGTTTATTACAAATACATATGTGTTCGCTGCAACAATAACAAAGTTTCTCTTGTTCTGTTATCTTCCTTAGGGAGCGTCCTGTGTATGTGGCTCAACTGTGACCAAGGAGTGACGGTTTTCTCTTGTTCTCTTTCCTTCTCTTAGATTTCTTGCCGATCTCCCACCATCATCCTCAGGTAAAGAAGAGACACTGCAGTAAGTTGTTATCTTTTATAGTATGCACCACCACCGATACACCCATATGATGTCACTCATCTGGGGAACAGAATGCTAGGATTATGCCCATGGGAGGGGTGGATAAGCTCTCAAACAGTGGAGAATGGTATATTATTTATGCACGAGAACACCATGGTGACTAGTGTAGATGCTGCATGTCTTCAGCAAAACATTCCTCTCTCCCCGATCTGTGTGGTGTAGAGAAGAAAGAATTGGTCTCAGACGCAAGCCAGAGAAAACAAATGAAATCACGGAAGAAAAGGGAAAAGAAAAAAACTCATACCAGAACAGAAATAAGAAAAACTCAAAGTATGCCACAAAATAAACCCTCCCCATAATATTCACCTTTCTGGCATGGCCACATAAGAATGGAAATACATCCTCAGTTGAAAGAGGGGAGGTATATACTCCTTTTGTGTAAGCTGTTCATTGTGAGGTGACACGAAAATGTATTCTTTAATGACTTTCATGGGTCACACCAGCAGCTGAATATCCAAGATGATTGTTCCCAAAATGTGAATTTTTAAAAGGTCCAGTATAGTGTTTACCCCACAACCTTTCATCACATTTTCAGACTGTCATCCTTTCACATCAAAATAAATTAAATTTGTCTTTCGTAGAACCAATATTTTGCATCTGATGGCATCTGTTAATCTCTTACTGGTTGACCTGGGCAACTTGATGATCATGAAGTTTCTAGAGTTATTTACTAGGGCCCAAATGATATATTTTAGTGAGTGGTGTCAACAGCTCTGATCCTAAGAGAGGTCTTCAAACATTTGGCATTGTTTCTTACATATTGGAGAGGTCACTTGTGAGGTGGCTTGTGAGCCACGTTGTGTATTGTCACATTAGGAACAGGTCCCTTCTGAGTTTCTCTGCTTTATGATTGTATCCCTGGAAAAAGTGGTAAAGAACTATGAGGTGAAGTAAATGGAAAAGGGAAGTGCCTTCTGTTTTTATTGAGGGTGAAGAATCCTAGGACACAGGACATGGACACACTTTCATTAATGGAGAAATAAATGTCCACTTGAGCTACTTTGTCAGCTCGTTTTTCAAGGATTGCTTCACTGGGGGTAGCCACCCTATTTGTTTGACTTTGGCTTCAGCATCTTGATTTCCTCTACCAGAATTATAATCAAAGTCTTCTGTTCCATGATCACAAGGAATACTTCATCCTGTGGCTTCAGATCCATCTGAAACTATAGTCAACACAAGGGGCTAAGAGCCACTTGGTCAAATCACTTTGGCAGGGTGGATGCACTGCCATTCAATAACTTATGTTTCTCCCTGATTATGGGCCTTCCCACTGTCCTTCTACCTCTTGACTCTCTCTTTCATGGCCAGGCTAGTATGGTCTTGTTGTGGGTGCTCATGATTTCCTGTGATTAAGAAAAAAAACCTTTAGGTCATTCTTCCATAGGGTACAAAAACAAGGCTTTATTCTCTATTATGTTAGAGCCGTCTATGCCCTGTGATGGAAGAATTAGCTTTGCTGTTACTAAATGCTTCTGTTTTTGATTATTTGGCATTTTGAGCTCCAGGGAAGAACCCCTTGTTTCAACCCTGTCAACTTTCTCATCCTTTAGTCTCATTTTCCTTCTACTGTTTCTCTAACAAATGCAGGATACTTCCTCCTGTATATCTAAAAAAAACTGTAATGGACATTGAATTTGTGGTGATTCCAAAATTGACAACAGACATGGCATTGGGAGTGAGCAAGGTATGCACTTTGCAAATCTTATACACAGACCACTCTCCATGTTCATTGTTTTTCTAGCAGCAGTCTGTGCGAGAAGATAAAGTGGAAGCTTAGGGGACTCATGCTAGAACTTGTTGGGGCATGTGAACAAAGTAGCTCTATGGTTTCATTATGAGAAACACTTGCCACTCCTGACTCAGCAAACCACTCAAGAATACACAGCTGGCCCTGAAAAGTCATGCAATGTGGGGAAGTATTTGAAGTCTTACTTGAGTCTGTAAGATGAGAGAGAGGTAATGGGAGCAAAGTAACTTTTATTTGACTTCTATTCAGGGGTCCAAACCTGTCTGTGCATGGTCCACGTGCAAATCACTCACCTGTGGAATTCTAACTTCTGGGCCTGTTTCACAAATGTATGCTTACACTTTTGTTTAGTTTACCATTTATATGGTATTCACAAACTACAAATTTAATTTTACTAATAGCACTTTTGGAATTGCAGATTCTAGATTGGACTATCCTGAATTTGTATGGGTGGACTTCTCTACCCCAACAGCTTAGCTGTGTCTGCTTGACTTTATTATTTACTCGTTTTCAGCTCCAAAAAAACGACACCCATAATTGAAATTTTATGGCAAGACCGGAGGCTCCTATTATGCGTTTCTTTTCTTACTTTAATTAAATAGCAGCAGTCAAGAAACATACTATGATTCCCAGAAGGCCAAAGAACAACAGCCAATGGGAATCAAAACGTAGTCATAACAGTGTGCACCAATCACATACATACTAGGGTATTATGACATCACTTGACTGCGAACAGCCCTCTTTTCTTGCTGCTCGCAGTCAAGATAAGTACCCTTTTGTCTTTCTCCACACAATTTGACAGTGTTTTAATGTTGTGTCTTTATTATTATTGACCTTTATTTATTTTTATACTCGCGCTTTCCAAACACGTTCACTTTAACTTTATTCCTTTATTTACACAGACGGCAGGTTGCCGCATTTCTCGAGCGCCTCTCGGCTCGCGCGCTCTATTTTAACTGTTTTCCTAGCGCGCGGCGCCCCGCGCGCTCTCCTGCCATGTACCCGGTTCTTTCCTCAGGCGGCAGTTAGCCTGCTCGCGCTTAAGGAAACACCGGGCGCTCTGCCAAGCTCCATTCCCCTGAGGCCTAGCAGCTATTTTTAGACGTGCTACTAATAGCGCCTCACAGCAAATTGCAGGCTTTAGCTCTTACAATACCTGCTCGACTTTCTCCTGGCTTCACAGTCCTTATTCCTCCTTCGTTTGCCTCGCAGCTGTTTTTTCAGCTGCGCGACGCCCACAAAACGTCCTCTTCCCTAATTTTAACCCCTCTCTGCCCAGTTTCATTGACAACATGAATTCAGATAATTCCCCCTCACATCATGATGTTGAGGATATTAGGCAAGAACTCTCTGCCTTCATCAAATCCTCTGTCCATCAGGCAGTATCTTCCTCTATACAAAAAAATTCTAAAAACCTAGAACATTCATTTTCTGATATGATTTCTAGGACTATGTCGGCCCAGGCTGTGGGGGAATGCAGTCAGCGCCTTTCTCCTAGTAAAAATTCTAAAAAATCTAAAAAATTGGCGCAAAAGAGAAGTGAGGTTTCCTCACATGTGGCAGAGGACGCGGTTCCTCAAAAGGCTCCCACCAAGGAGTATAAAAATGTGGACATTGGGAAACCAAATTTAAAACATAAATCTAAAGCAAAGAATATTATTTCTCCCTTGATTATTTCACCCATCCCTGATACGGATGACGATTTGTCGGATTTGTGCTCCGATTCCAATGTCTCGGATGACGCAGACAATAGTACTTTTTCTCCCCCGCCCCCGAAGAAGGCCAAGTTATCCTCCCTTCAAACCTCCACGCTCCTGGACCCAGAGGGTTTCCTGATGTTTGACCCTTCCAATATGCTTCACCCCAACTCCACTGAGTGGGTTCCCACAGACCATGTTGCACAATATGTCTCTGCAAAACTTAATTGCCCCTTAGACAAACAAACCAGGGCGAAATTAAAATCAGAGTGTCCTCGCCCCTCCCTGTCCCGTAATCTATCCGCTACTCCCTCTATTGACCAACCTCTCTTAACATTTTTTACAAAAATGGGCAAGGATCCACGCAAAGGGGTGGATAAAGCGTGGGCCTCTTACCAAGACAAATTGCTGGATGTTATGGGGCCGCTAACCCGTATTTTTGACATTGCGGAGGCGGCCAGAATCGATGGTTCCTTCATTGATCCTGAAGATCTTACTTTATGGGTCCAACGTACCTTTTGCCTTCTAGGTAATGCGAATTCCATCCTTATGCATGAAAGGCGCAATGGTCTCCTCTTGAAACTTGACTCTAAGTTAGTCAACTTGGCGACTGTCCAATCCAATTCTCAGACAGATGGTGCACTGTTTGGAGAGTCCTTCATCAAAGAGTTAAGCAAATATGTAACAACTTTTACTTCACTGGACAAGGCTCAACAATCGATGAAAAAGATGTTTTCACAACGTGTTTTTGCAAGGGCTGGCAGAGGAAGGAACCGCTTTGCCGGCCGTTCATACCACAATCAAGGTTCCAGAGGATATCATAACGCGTCCTACCAGGAATATAGACCGCAGTTTTATCCCCAAAGAAGCAGGGGTTTCTGCTCCAGAGGCTTCAGGAACTCCAGACCCTCTTCCCAACCAAGTAAGTCATATTTTTTCTTCCATTCCCATAGGAGGGCGTCTCCGTTTTTTCCTACCAAAGTGGTCATAAATCACGGCGGACCCGTGGATTCTCAACACTATTCAGGGTTATTCCATAGAACTTTACACAAGTCCTATTCAGACTCAGTTAGCCCCTCTTCCTCGTTTTTCCTCAGACATGGCTTCTCTCATAACTTCAGAGGTGCAATCTCTATTGCAATAACAAGCCATTGTTCCTATCCTTCCCGATCCAACAGGTTTTACCAGCTCAATTTTTCTGGTTCAAAAGAAAAACAAAAAGATGTGCCCTGTGATAAACCTCAAGTATTTCAACCATTTTGTAGTCTATCATCATTTCAAAATGGAAACTATTTTCCATCTCCGAGATACTCTTCTTCAACAGGATTGGATGGTTTGATTGGATCTTCAAGATGCGTATATAGTAGTCCCAAACCATTCTCATTTCAGGAAGTTTCTCCAATTTCAGTGGTCAAACCAGTTTTTTCATTTTACCTCTCTACCCTTCGGTCTCTCATCAGCCCCATGGTGTTTCACCAAACTCATGAAACCCGTGGTAGCTTTTCTCAGGGCCCAAGGCGTCAGACTCATCATCTATCTCGACGATATTTTAATAATGAGTCAGTCTCCACAGTCCCTCCTGTCTCATCTATCTCTCACGCGTTCCCTGCTATCGGACCTAGGTTTCATCATAAACAGAGAAAAATCCATTCTAATTCCCTCTCAAGTTATAGAATTCTTAGGATTCCAAATAAATTCAATTTCGGCCACTCTGAGGCTTCCCTCTGCAAAGATCAAGACCATAAAGTCGGAAATTCTACAAGTCCTTCGCAGTTCTCGGATCTCGCTGAGAACGTTAGCGCGAATTGTGGGTCTGCTCTCCTCTTCAATTCAAGCCATTTTCCCAGGTCCTCTCCATTACAGAGCCCTTCAAAGGTTAAAAATTCGGCACTTAAGGAAGGGTCTCTCGTACGCAGATATCATTCCACTAGACGTCGATTCTCGCACAGAGCTTCAATGGTGGATAGACCATTTAGATGCTTGGAACGGAAGGACTATCTTTGCATCAGCCCCAGATCTAGTATTAGAATCAGATGCAAGCCAATCAGGATGGGGGGCCCGATGTGGACCAATCTCGACTGGAGGCACATGGTCGTCAGAGGAGTCCAAAATGCATATCAACTGTTTAGAGATGCTTGCCGGCTCCTTTGCAATCAGAAGCCTTGCAAAAAACAGAGTGCGCTGTGCCATTCTCCTCAGAATGGACAACATCTCTGCCGTTCGTTATATCAATCATCTTGGAGGCACAAAATCCAAACCTCTGACGGAATTAGCCAAGGGGTTTTGGGAATTCTGCCTTTTAGACCACATTTCGGTTCATGCAGAATATCTTCCGGGGTCTCTCAATTCTGTGGCAGATTGGCACTCTCGTCATCTGCGAGATTCAAGCGACTGGAAACTCCACATTTCAATTTTCCAGGCCATACAAAACAAATGGGGTCCCCTAGCAATAGACCTTTTTGCCTCACGCCTCAATTCCCAGCTTCCCCAATTTTACAGCTGGCGTCCAGATCCATTGGCCTTAGCATCAGATGCTTTCTTACAGGACTGGTCCCCTTCCCTCAATTATGCATTTCCCCCTTTCCTCATGATCAGCAAGGTGCTGGCCCATCTCAGGCGCCAACAAGCCACTTTAATTCTCATAACCCCCTTCTGGCAGTCACAAACTTGGTTCCCAGCCCTTTTAGAACTATCAATAGACTTCCCGGTTCTGATTCCTTCCTTCCCGAACCTATTGCTCGACCCTCTAGGACGCTCTCACCCTCTTATAATGGACAATGTGCTAACTCTCTCTGCATGGAAAGTCTCGGGCAATCCCAATCTCTCCCGAGCATTTCGGCAGAAGCTTCCCAATATATCTCACAGTTTTGGGCCCCAGGTACAAAAAAGGCTTATTCATCAGCCTGGTCTATTTGGCACAGCTGGTGTTTGGGAAAACAAATTGATTCCTTTTCAGCAGATTTGATTTTTATTCTAAATTTTTTAGCAGCCGAAGCCAGTAAAGGCAAAGCCTTTCGTAGTATCAACCTATATAGATCAGCCATTTCTGCCAATCATTCCCTAGTTAATGGGAAACCTGTTGGAGAACATCCTTTGATCTGCCGCTTATTAAAGGGAGTAAAGTTTTCTAATCCTCCTTTACCTAAATACAGTCAGTTATGGGATGTTACCATTGTTTTAAAATTTGTATTGTCATGGCCTGATAATCTCATGCTTTCTCTAAAAATGTTATCTGCAAAGTTAACCATGTTATTGTGCCTTGTCTCTATAAAACGTCTTTCAGATGTTAAAGCTCTAGATATTTCTAACCATCAATTTACACCTTCTGGGGTTTTGTTTACTGTGGTTCGTCGAACTAAAACCAATTTATCCTCAGTTTTTTATCCTTATTTTCCTGATCATCCAAAACTATGTGTGGGACAATGTGTGAAAGCGTATGAATTGAAGACTGCAGATTTAAGATCCTCTTCTCATTCCCAATTACTAATTTCATTTAGGAAACCTCACTCTCCCGTTTCGGCAGCTACCCTGGCCCGGTGGGTTCGCTGGTTGATGTCTTTGGCGGGCATAGATACCTCTATGTTTGGAGCTCACTCTTCCAGAGGGGCAATGGCTTCTAAAGCGTTCTGGACAGGCTCCCGTTTAGAAGATATTCTTAAATCTGCAGACTGGTCTAATGACAACGTATTCAAAGTTTTTTATTGTAAACCTATTGATAATGTTTCTCTGAATATAACTAATATGCTTTAAACTCGCATAATAGGAGCCTCCGGTCTTGCCATAAAATGTAGATTTTCCTAGTACTATGACGGAAAGTCTTAATTTTATTAAAGACACGGAGGCGAGTATTATCCCTCCACTTTCATTAACTTTGTTTTCTTTCCCTCCCTTTCTTCTAGCGCCATTGGCCATCACTCAACCTTCCACTTAAGTCTCCTCCTTCTGCTTGGGTTTCTACTCTTCAAGCTTCCATGGCTCCGCTCAAAGCCGGATTTCCCACAGGAGTCATCTACCAGAATCCGTCTTAGTTACCTTGGATTTTGAACTATTGTTCTGATGTTTTGTCTTTTATTATGGCAATTCTCATTTTGTTCTCTATATTTCCATTGTTTAATTCTAATTGACTCTCTCGCAAGAAAAGAGGGCTGTTCGCAGTCAAGTGATGTCATAATACCCTAGTATGTATGTGATTGGTGCACACTGTTATGACTACGTTTTGATTCCCATTGGCTGTTGTTCTTTGGCCTTCTGGGAATCGTAGTATGTTTCTTGACTGCTGCTATTTAATTAAAGTAAGAAAAGAAACGCATAATACTCGCCTCCGTGTCTTTAATAAAATTAAGACTTTCCGTCATAGTACTAGGAAAATCTACATTGTAGAAAGGAGAAAGAGAACTTTAAAAATTGTCACAAAGCTCAAACAAAACAAATATCTTACTTCATCAGTAATTATGTTTCTAGTAATTGTAATGTTTTGCTAAACGTGATAATACGTTATTCGGGCAACTCACTGCTAAAGTTAAAAGGCTGCTCAAAATCATATGTGTTATAGTTGCATGTAAATAGCCCTTAATATCACGAGGAGCTGTTGAAGTGTTTTTCGGAGGGGTGACTTTCCTCTCCTTTGGTTGTGCGTGATTGGAGAGGAGTGGTTTTGTCGTGTGGCCGAGACAAAATATGTTTCACCATCATGCGTAATAAGCAGAGTTGTGCTTTTTTTATGTCACTACGCCCCAGAATATAGTGAATCGAAATCAAGTGAGAAACAGTCATACTAAGCTTAGAGTTGTTGCTAAACAGTTTCTGTTAAATCTCTTATTCCTTTGCACGTTTTTATTCAGGTATGCATAGTTGATTTGCTTATAATATTAAACAGAATGTACATCCCGATTTTGTCAATATTGTATAAAAAAATTTTATTTAATTTATGTATTGTCTAATTAACACTTGAATTATCTTGGAGAAGTATGACGTTTTCCAGTTGTTTTGCTTTATTTCATGCATTTGCTAAAAAAAAGATAATGCGAAAAAAACTGTTGAGGCATTTGTATGTGGCTGGAAACGTGTGGAGATGCAGTGTTGCCTATGTGGGAAGTATTTTGCTGACATGCTTGATTGACAGTGGCTATTGCATTGCTGCAGATGTGTATCTGTGCTTAAGAGTGGAGGGGTTCAATTGGGAGTGATAAATAACCAAGGGTATTGTAAAAATATTTGTTGTCAGATTATACTATTAGCACAATTAAATGAGTATGGGTAATGTAGTCCATGCACATTTTTTTTGCTATTTATTTTCAAATCAGTAATATAGAAGACACATAAAAAGTTAAAAACAAAATACATTTATAAGAATGGAACATTAAAATGTATTACAACTTTAAATATAAAATGTATAATTGTATGTAAACATATATATGTATATATAAAAGCACTGCATACCAATTATCAAACAATAGACCTATAAAAACCATATACCCTGAAATAGAATGATCTACCCAGAGAACCAAGACACAGACAGTGGAACACACATCAGAGACAGACGACCTTGCCATGATAGAAATGTAGCACTAGAAAGGTCACCCATCATCCACAGAAGGGGAAAATCCAGAAGAAATTGAATCATGGTGTTCTTTTGTACAGAATCCATTGGTACTTCAACTGTAACCCCTACTTTTGTCACACAGCCAACATCACAAAGAAGTGCACTTATGTCTAAATATCAGTTTTTAGGCAGACAAGCAAGGATCCTCAGGCAAGCCATTACTATATTATTAGAGAATATACCAGTTGGGTTAGCAGATGAAAGGTAAGAACTGTATATGGTTCCTGATAAATGTGCTACTATGTCAGTGTTAAGTTATGGAGAATAACACATTACACACCATATATATGTTGAGAAAGTGTTGAATTTTATGAATTCTATAAATGTACTATTTTGAGAGTGAGCAAATTAAGATGTTTGTCAGAATGGTTGGTAGGGAAGCATATGTCTATTCAAACTTTTCAGTATGACATATATTCCAGAAAAAATCAAGACAGAATATTCTGTGATATTCCCCCATCAACTGCTACAGTGCTGGTAATTACCGGATGCAAGGGTGTGAAGATTAAACAACACTTAAATATAAGTAGGTGATAGCATGGTCACATTGAGTATACTACTCCAAAACAGGCTGTAACTCTGCAATCAAGTTAAAAAAATTATGAAGCTGATTTAAGAGGCCCTAGCGCCTCCTTGCGCCACATTAGCATCATTTCTTTTACCCCAATGTGGCTCACGAGGCATGCATGCAGTGCACCACTTTGTAACCCTTTGGGCTACATTATACCTGTACCAGGCATAATGTATGAAAAGAAGGTGTTCCCCCAGTAGGGGGGCCGAATCAATGGCACAAAGAAATCTACGAGATTTCTTTGCATCTTTTTTTGGCACTTTGACACTTTTAACACCTGCTCAAATCAGGTGACAAAAGGAAACACACCATTGATTTCAATGGGCCTCAAAGGGCTTTGCAGGATTAGCATTAATATTTTGTATGCTAGTCCTGTAAAGATCCGATCTAACGTAAAAAAAAATGGCGCTAGTATCCCTAACTACCGCCATGGTGCGCCCTATCTTAGATATGGCACACACATGGCGGCCCTAAATCAGGCCCTATGACTTTACTAAATCTGTACTTTACTATAAACCTCCTAATCTCTTTGATGAAACAAGGACAACTCAGTCTAAAAATTCTCTCCCTTCTCCTCCTCTAATGTGCTCATAGAATTCACATTCTCCTTACAGTAGCATAGATTGATGCCATTGTGAAAATTTGCAATGTATTTGGGTGAACTTTATACTTTGCAACTAGTTACCACCTGCTTCAACATTATGCTATAGTATGCTATATATGATGCTCTGTCTAGTACTTGATATTAGCTCTTTTTTGTGACTCTTCACGGTTTTCTTATGTTTAGTACATACAATTTTGAATTATTTAGGAAATACAAATTACTGAATTGGCAAATATTCAATGCACTGTACAATCTCATTGAACATACGTTTAGTTTTAATTGATAAAAGATAAGAGGCCATTTTAGCGATTAACGTTCCTAAATTGTAAATACGGCACACCACGGCAATCGTTACCACAACAGCATCAACATTTTTTACACTGTTGCAGCGCCTTGCTGCACTAGCGTCAAAAGGTTTGGAGCTAGTGCAACAAAGTACAGGGAGGCCCATAGATTATTATTGGTGCATCACTTTAACGCCTTCCCTGAGCAGACGTTAAAAATGATGGAAAAAATGGCGCAATGTAATCTTGTAAATTTCACTTGGCCATTTTTTCCGGCCTCCCTTCGTGGGAACACCCCCCTTGCATACATTATATCTGGTTCAGGCATGTTGTCGTGTAAGGGGTTGCAGAGTGATGCAATGCATGCATTGCGCAACTTTGTAAATATGGCACGGGGAATGGCCACCTTGACGCCCCTTAGCGTCATAAAAATTATGTGAAGGCAGAGCAAGTGGCTTGTAAATCTGACCCTTACGGTTCTGCACCCACGGAGTTTCCCTCTGAAGAGGAGGAACTGATCTGTATGCCAATCTCTGAAAGACAGGAGGGGTCCCAGGAAAGAGAATCGTAATGCATACTTTGCCCAGACTCATGCCATGATACAAGACCAACTCTCCTAAATCTCCCAGCAGTAGAGGAATTTAATGAGTGAATGAATGGGAAAAGGAGGGCATTGTAAAACAAATGTGGGCTTGTTAAACCAGCTCACGTCCCTAGTTCCCTGGCGGAGTGAACCCAGAAGGGCTTCAGAACTGAAAAGCCTGTAGTGCACTTACCTAAATGCTGTTGTTTGTGCCACTAATGATGCTGCCAAATGGTCCACCAGGACCCACTGAGTAGTACAGGTTGTTCTGAGCTGCAGCTTGTTCCTTTGATGTAGAGTGCACTTTAATGGATCAGTAGATGAAGCTTCCAGGCAAGTAATGTTTTATATACTTTCACAGGACTTTTTAAAATAAATTAAGTTTGCGTGCGCGAACCAGATATTCAGTAGTTCAAGATGTTCAACTTTTTTGACCGTCTCTCACTTCCATGTGGGTTCTATGAAGTAGGAAGTCACTATAGTGCATGCATTATATTGCATCACAATGTTACATCCACACATCGACTACCTCTACATTAAACAGCAAGTATATAATTACTATTCTTAATTTCCACTTATACTTACATCCCAAATCTCGTTAGGGTGCAATTAAAAAGTCATTGTATAATTGCCTTACAGTGCAGTTATAGGTCTTTGTAGTGGATGCACTATTCTTGCAGAATGATACTAAAGAAGTTGAGGTGTCACATAATCATCCATAACCATCATTAATCGCAAATTCCTGTAATTTCCTACCAACTTTCCATCATAATAATTCATCTCTTGATTATCTTTCATACAATGAATTTAACATGGCATTTTGAACCATCCTTTAGCAGTGCTGAGGAGTTCCTCTCTTACCCCCACCCTCTCGCCTAGGTCAGCAATGCACATTTGCTGTTAAAGGCAGGTCCAATGACTAGCGATCAAAAACCACACAAGCAACACAACACGAGAAGCAGGAGTGGTGCCTCCGGCGAAAACTATGAAACAAAACAAACTGAAAAAATATACTTTAATTTGTTGAGCTCCATCCAATTTCCCCTTGCCACTGAACCAGACAATGAGTGATGCGTCTCAGATGGAAATTTAATACAGCTTTTATTTCACGTTTTCTGAGCAAGTCAGCAGTCGCTTTATGACGCCTTCCCTAATCAAAATGTATTGTATCAGGGAAAATTCCCACGCAACCCTGGCATGACCTACATCAGAGGGCTTCGGGGCATACTGAAAAAATATCCTTTCCCTAAATAAGAGCCGAGCTCCAGGGAGCTTCTGAAACACATATGAAGGATTGCGAGCCAGGTGGCTATTTCAGTGCGCGGCACCGGCTGCTAAGCAGGCCCCGGTGACGGATCTGACCAATCTCTACAAGCATGACAAATTACTGCCGGCCGCCGCCATGATAGCCTTGTGTTGACGCACGGTGCTCACTCCATCAAAGACAGATCTGCTCTCTTATTAAGTTTTCAAAACTGATCATAACGTACAGTAAATTCCCCCTGGGGACCGACAGGCTGAAAGAGGCCGCACTATTTGCAAGGAATCTTTCCCTGAATTACATGGATTGGATTTGTTTAACAGCGCACTGCTCGGCCATATCAACGTCCATACATCCAGTGTTTTCTACTCTGTGCTCCCTTGCGCTCCCTTTTAGGTATCATCGGAAAGCAGATAGTTCTCTGTGGGATGTGAGTGTGGAGAATTATTTCTCGAGTTACTCCAAAGCACCCTCACTTCAAAAACTCAGTCAAATCAAAATCACTCACTTTTGATGTCATAACAATTATTCCCTGGCACATTTTAAGTCCAAAGTGATGTAATTTGCCAACTTATTTTATACTTAACAATTTCGCTCTATTATTGCATGTAGTTTTGTAGTGAATCCTAGTTTGTTTTAACGGGACAACAGGAGTTAGCTTAGCCGTAGGCTTGTAAACTCGTCCCGCCGTCACCTAGTGACTTTTAACCTACTTAGCTTGCTCTGTCTTAGTCCATTTAATTATTTATTTCCTTTAAGATGGCGGCCTTGTTTATAGTTAGGCCACTTGTTATGAGTCTTATTATCAGTGTCACTGCGCCAAGGCGTCAAGATCAAACACGAAAGACAAACAAATAGTAGATGTTCACACTTAAGGATTTTCCCTCTCTATACTTTTGAGGGATTGTTGATATTAATTGCCGTCCCAAGCATGCCTGTTATCTATTGTTTTGAATTACACTTAGGTCAGGGGACCTTGTAGATCTGTATAAATACATCACACTTTAGACAGATAATCAGAGGGATTCCGACCAGAGGGCATCGCCGCCATCGCTGATACCGATGCTGCAGTCGTCAAGACGCTGACCCAGTCTTCGTGTCCCTGCGGAGTCTGAGGTAGAGACCTCATTCCAAGGTAACGAGGGTTGGGGGCTCCTCTCATGGACACGGCTTTGGCAGATTAGGTTTAACAAACCCAGCTCTTCTTTAGGTAGGAGGTTAGGCCTATTCACATTAGGGTAATAGGGCATATTCCATCTTTTATATCTTTTTCATGTATTTGCAAAATGGTGGGGGCCTTCATAACAATGACTCTCTTCTTCACAATACTGTTACTTGCTATATTAATTATCCTAATCATTGCAGTCCATGCAACTTACCGCAAATTGCAGTTTTGTTAAATAAAAAGCTATTATAACTATACTGCATCTGTGTCATTGCCTGTGTTTGTATGAGACATAATATATCTGTGAGAAAAGGGTAATCTCCGTTTAACCACGACAACCCTGAGATATCTTACTTTGAGTCCATGCGTAAGAGACTGCCACAAATCACCTTTTACTATTCTGTTTCTGGTGAGGTGCTGCTAGTGAGCCGGTGAAGTTGGGACAACAGTTGCGACTTGTTGTAGGAAAGACTAAGGCGGTCATTCCGACCGCCAGGGCCGGGGACCGCGGGAGCATCGCCAACAGGCTGGCTTGCTGCGCCGCCATGGGGATTCCGACCCCCATACCGCCATCCTGTTGGAACAGGATGGCGGTATGGGGTGTCGTGGGGCCCCTGGGGGCCCCTGCAGTGCCCATGCCAGTGGCATGGGCACTGCAGGGGCCCCCGTAACAGGGCCCCACTGAGAATTTCAGTGTCTGCATAGCCGGCATCCTCGTGGAAAGGGGTTTCCCGCTGGGCGGGCAGGCGGCCTTCTGGCGGTCGCCCGCCCGCCCTGCGGGAAACACAGAATAACCGCGGCGGTCTTCTGACCGCGCAGCGGTATTCTGGCGGCTCCCGCCGGCACCGCGGTTACCGCGGCCGGCGGGAGTCAGAATGACCCCCTAAGTCGCCTACAAACAAAAGTACTGTTGTCTAAAACCAGCAGTCTTGCTCAGAGCAAGAGTCCAAACTACGACAGTTTGTGTATAACTTATTGCATATTTGAACAATTTGATTCTATTTTTGCAAGTATTTTGTGTATTCATAAGTGTGGTTATTGTTTCCAAATCGTGGTGTACTTTAATTGGAAAAAAAGCAAAAATGTACAAGCAGTCAAAACATACCTTACCACAGCCACTGGGATTACTCAATACACTAGAAAAAGACCGGGTCCCCAATGCACCTTTGTGAGAGTTTTGCAAAAAAAAGGAAACAGGTAAGAGACTATAATGACCAACACCCCAAAAGACTGGTGGAACCAGAGCGCTATCTTTTTCTCTCTCACACAGCCACTCACAACGTAGTTGTCCCTCCTTTACTGGTCTGTTCTCTCTCATTATTGTGACTGCGCCACCAATGCGCTTTGCTATTTAGTGACCTGTTAGAATGGGGAGTCTTGTGATACATGATTTACATGACTGGCAAGGAAATACAAACATTTTGGGAAATGTTCACATGGAAGTCGATTCACCAAAATGCCAGGGGTAGAGTAAGTGACATCACATACCCTTTGTCCTTAATGACATCACAGGAGGCCCTGGAAAAGAGACTGGAAGTAACACCATATGACCCTTGAGCCTTATTTTTTTTAGGAAATCATGTCACGTGACCTTAACCTTGCTGACATCACAATAACTGACATCTTTGACGTTCCACAATAACAGCATGATAAATGTACCAACTCAACACAGACAAATGTCTGTTTGGGATTATACCTATATTATTGTGCTGACTTGATCTTTGACAATTTTGGGGCATAATACTTACCCTGAATTGTAGTGAGCGAGTGAAGAGAGTAGGCCTGACATCTTCTGTAGGGTTTTGCTCCATTAGAATTTTTTTTAAAGAAATCGATCTGATAGTGCAATTTTGAGGACAATGTTCACATATATCTGCAAAAATGTTGTAGGTTTTCAAAGAGCTTTCATTAAATATTCAACCCCTCATTATCTACCAAACTGCTGAAACATGATACTCTTCAGGAGTTGACTCCAGTTTTCCAAAATGTGCAATTGCTACTCCATATGTCACAAAATGTCCTCTAGTGTGCTAGGACACACATTTTGACATGTTTGCTCAATATGCCATGGGTGCCCCAATATGCCAGAACCATAATTTTGCCATTTATGCTGTCCATATGTCACAGGTGACCCTTATTTATTACCTTTGTATGCCAGGGTCAGAAATTTGTGATGGTTGGCACTCTCCCACATGTCAGGATGTCCTGCTTTACGCCACACATTGCCTCCAATGTCATAGCATCACCATTTTGTCATGGGTAGCCTCAAGACAAGAAGTTAATCAAGTATACCAGCAGTTTTAAATGTGTGCTCTTGTGTGTTATAATAACCTCTAGTATGCCAGGACCAGTATTTTACCATGGTTGCCCATTATGCCAAGAATTACTGTCAGCACCAGTCTATTGTTTGGGGTGTCTGTCATGTTAAGACTTGCCTCGTGTATGCCAGTGCCATTATCTTGTTATGAATGTTCCAGTAACACAAAAATGACCAGGATGCCGATGCTAATGACAGACCCTTAAGCACAACACCACATTCTCACTCACGTTATCTAACACTGTCTCACACTCATTCTTGTTCTTTCTCACACATTCTCACTCACTACATGTCACTGACACTTACAATCATTCACACACACACACACGCACACAAAGACACACATAATTATACAAGCACTCTCTCTCATGCAAACACGTTTTCACCGAGCAAGCAGATACTCAACATTCTTTCAAAAGCAGTGTTTATTTCTTTCAGCTAGCATCAAAGGTCTTGTTCTAGATACTAGTGCTTCATTTTTATTACACTAATAGTGATAACAGAATACTATTCACTATTAGTAGAATGAAAAATGACCAGAAAACAAGGAGGGTGTAGCCACCCCTGTGTGTCTGGCACTGATTGTGCCACCTTTGAGACCAGGGGTTTGCAGGTGACGTGCCAGGAGTCGCAAAGAGCAATCCAGGGGTCGAATTTGAAACCATACACAACCCCTAAGTGACATCCATTAGTGTTCAGTCTGCTTGTTTTACCAGCAACTGCTGAAAGAACTAGCGAGAGGTACATCCACTTGTAAAAGGCCAGACGCCTGATTGGTTTAATCCAGAGAGTGAAATGCAGGCCCACTGGTTGAATTCCGGGGGCTAGGGTGTCCACTGTTGATCTCAGCTGTGCTTTCATGCCCTAGCTGCTGCTACTTGGCAGACCTTTTCCTACAATCTACATTTTTAAGTGAGAATACGTCCATTCTGAAATATTGCTTTTGGTGTGACAAACTACATCTATGCTTTGCTATTAGGGTGCTTATCCAGTCTCTTTTCCAGGGCCCCAGTAGTAGCTGGGAATGGACCTAATACACGCATGATTCAATAATGGCTTCTACAGCTGTTATAGAGCACAAGGGGTTTAAACACTAGCCCCGTGCCCCACTGGTGCATCACTTTTTGTGATGCACCAGTGTGGCATAGTGCAGACCTATATCTACAAGGCCACGAAAAGCCACTTTGTGTGGCTTTATCGGAGCCTTGTACATACAGTGTAAGCAACACAGTGCCAGTCACTGTGTTGCCTTACACTGCATCAGGGAGTGATCCCATGCAACACCCATTGGTTTGGACGCATTCCCGGATTTATAAGAAACTGTAAACCTGGGAATGCGTCAAAACTGTAAATCTCCTCAGGGCAGGCACAATGAGGAGAAATAGAAGTATGTTTATTCCTCCTCGTAGTATCCTCTTTCCATCTGTACTGCATTCTGAAGCACATAAAGAATGAGGAAAATACCTCTCTGAATTGATTTTGTGCAGGAAGATGTCCTTTTCTGCACACAAAGAATCCTGCTGATAACACAGACACCCTTGCACTAAGGGGCAAGGGTGCTTGTGTTGGTGCTGGGCAGCAATTTGGGCACCAGCATAGGGGAAAGGACGGAAATGTGCTGTATCTGGTAACTACGGTGCATTTCTGCCCTTTCCCTGTCGCACAGGGCAGCTCAGCAAGGTTACTTACTGTGCAACCCTGAGCCATGGGGCTTGTAAAAATGCCCCTGGCTGTCATGAGGGATGGTTCTAGGCCAGACGTTCAGGTTAACCATTATTGAAGAACAGCCCAGATTTACTCTCATTCTCACAATGGAGCTCTGCATGAAAAATCACAGGGCTGTGTTGTATCAAGGACAAAAAGTAGCACCGCTCCAGATTTAGCAAAGGGTGCCTGTTAATTACATCTTCGGCGGTCCTTGCTCTAAAAAACACTGTTTTGGATGAAGCTCCTTGACTTGTGCTATTGTGGAAAGGTGAACCAGCTTTGTCTAGCAGTGGAGCGTCACTAGAGGCATACCGATGTACAGTAGTCAAACATGTAAGATGTGGATTTCTGTGTAAAGCACACACTGTACTTGGGCATAGCAGGAGATCACATTACCTTAGTTAACCTGGTGTTATGCCAAAATGTATAGTTTCAAGCTGTCTACATAAGGGCCTCATTACGAGACTGGCGGTCTTAAGACTGCCAGCCTTGCTATGGCGCTCGGACCGCCCCATCATGACCATGGCTTAGGCGCCATGGTCCAACCACTGACACCGCTAGTCTGCCGCCAGCCTGCAGCCTGGCAGTCCTGGTGATTGTAATCCACCAGGGAGCAGCGCTGCCCTGGGGATTACGAGTCCCCATCCACCAGTCTTTCCATGGCAGTCAACACTGCCATGGAAAGGCTGGCGGAATGGCGTCATCGGGGGCCCAGAGGGCCCCTGCACTGCCCATACACTTGGCATGGGCAGTGCAGGGGGGCCCCCATGGACAGCCCCATTACGCATTTCACTGCCCGAGTTATGGGCAGTGAAATGCGCGACCGGTGCTGTAGCACCCGACGCACCACAACATTGCCGCCAGATCAATTACAAGCCAGCACCAATGTTGTGGTGAATTTTCCGCTGTCCCAGCGGAAAACTCCTAATATGGTGGGCAAAAGACCTCCAGCACTGGCAGTCTTTTGCCACCACCGGCTTCGGCCATCCTGGAAAAGGACCGCGGAAGTCGTAATTAGGCCCTAAGTGTCCAGGTGGTGCTAATTGGCATTGGGACATTGTTTAGAAGCACATTAAATGCTGGAAGTATATTTTATGCAGTCTCACTTCTTTTTGCGATGATAAGTGGTGGTTTGTGCTAGAAAGAAATCTACAAGTTCTTATTTGTGATCACAGACAAAATACAAACATTGATTTGTGCTGCTGAGAACCACAATTTTAGTTGCCAAAATGAAATGAGGGCAAAGCAGGTCACCCTTACAGTATGAAATATAGTGATAAATAGCACTTCAGTGAGAATTAGCACCACTGTGGTAGTATTTGTACTTCAGCGCCTAGAATCTATCAGGAAAACAAGGCACAGCATCTGAGAGGATAAGATGCTAGCTGTAAATCCTGTCTGCAATAACATTGCGTTTAGAAGATAACTTTTGTTATAATTGCACTAAGGAAGAGAGACAATCTGCAGCTTCATTTAATTGTTGTTAATTAATATTGTTTTATGTTTATCACATTTATGAGCTGGCACACGCCAAGCTCACCCTCTCACACGCCACTCGAGAGCTATAACATTTTAAGTACGGCTCATTACAGATCCACAAATGTAAAAAATCTTGCAATAATCAAGAGGACTTGATAGAAGCCAATTAAAATGGCCCCTTCTGATTCATTGACTTGGGGTTTACACTGTAGTATACACAATACGCTGCTTTTTGTCATTTTATTTCATACATTAGGGTGCAACCTGTCAGTTTGGAATAACTAATAGACACCACTATGGAATGTAACATTCCTGAAATGTATGGATGTTCCTACGTGTTCAATCTTACTGGTAAGGACAAGCTAGATAAACCATTTGTGTCATGCTAGCATACCCAGGTGACAGGTGAATACAACAACGAGAGACTCATCTATCTGATCTTTAGCTTTCATGCTTTACTATTTCAAATCCTTTATGATCACCTGTTTTTTCACTCTTGTGTTTAAACTACTAATGTCTCTGTTAACACTGAAATTTTACTAATGAATATTCATGTATTCTGAATGTTAAATCTTCATAGAAAATGACTTAATAGAGAAAATATTACATGAGTTTGAAAATATGCCTTCTTGAGTGACCACCAATAATCACAAAGTATACCTATTGTTGGACGTTTTTTGCTTATGCAGGGTCATCCCCAATCTTTTTGCCTCCTTCCTCCTATTTTTTCTGACCTGTTTCTGTTGGCTTTAGAACTCTGAGCACTTTACCACTGCTGACCAGTGCTAAAGTGCATATGCTCTCTGTGTAAATTGTATTGTTGATTGTTTTCTCCATGATTGGCATATTTGAGTTACTAGTCAGTCCCTGGTAAAGTGCCCTAGACGTGCCCAGGGCCTGTAAATCAAATGCTACTAGTGGGCCTACAGCACTGGTTGTGCCACCCACACTCTTAGCTCTGTAAACATGGGTCAGACCTGCCCCTGCAGTGTCTGTGTGTGAAGTTTTATACTGCAAATTCAACTTGGCAAGTGTACCCACTTGCCAAGCCTAAACCTTTCCTTTTCTTACATGTAAGGCAGCCCTAAGGTAGGCCCTAGGTAGCCCCAAGGGCAGAGTGCAGTGTATGGTTAATGTAGGACATATAGGGGGTCATTACAACCCTGGCGGACGGTGTTAAAGCGGCGGTAAGACCGTCAACAGGCTGGCGGTCTTTTTTTTTAAATTATGACCATGGCGGTTACTGCCATGGTCATCCACCGCTTCTCCGTTCCGCCCGCTGGCCTGGAGACCTGGGTCTCCATCCCGGCGGCCGTGACAATACCGCTGCTGGTATTTTGACCCGGCTTACTGCCGTGGATTTCCAGCGGTAGGAACCGCCATGAAATCCATGGCGGTAAGCACTATCAGTGCCAGGGACTTCCTTCCCTGGCACAGATAGGGGTCCCCCCACCGCCCACCCCCACCCCGACTCCCTCCCCTACACCCCCCACCACCCCTGCCACCCCCCAAAGGTGGCAGGGTCCCCCTCCCCACCCCGACCCCCAACATTACCTTACACATACACACCTGACACGCACGCAGGCACCACCAACACACATACACGCACACACCCTGACATACATGCCAACATCCACACATACAGTCAGACTCGCACACCCACATTCAAACATACACGCACACATCCATACAGTCATACCTACAGACATACACGCACTCATTCCCAAAACACGCACCACCCCCACAAGCATACACACACTCACACACCGCCTCTACATACACCCACGCACACCCCCATGCACCCACACAACACCCCCCCACCTCCCTCCCCTGACGGACGATCGAATTACCTGTTCTGTCGATCCTCCGGGAGGGGACGGGAGCCATGGGGGCAGCTCCGCCGACACCACACCGCCAACAGAACACCGCCGCACAGAATCACAGGACGTGATTCGCTGGGCGGTGTTCTGTTGACGTGGTGGTGGAGGTGGAGCAACCTCCACTTCCCCACCGCCCGTCACTATGGCTGTTGGCGGCTCTCTGTCGGACAAACGACATAGAGCTCCCAACAGTCATAATACGCCGAGCGGAAAACCGCCACCACTGGCGGTCTTCAGCACGGCGGTCCCTCGGCGGTCTTGTGAAAAGACCGCCGAGGTTGTAATGACCCCCATAGTAATGTGTTTTATATGTCCTGACAGTTAAATACTGCAAAGTTCGTTTTTCACTGTTGAAAGGCCTGTCCTTCTCATAGGTTAACAGGGGGACTACCTTTAAATATGATCAAAGTGTAGCTTCTCTTTGGGAGCGGATAGACATGGAGTTTGGGGTCTCTGAGCTCACAATTTAACAATACATCTTTTAGCAAAGTTGATTTTAAGAGTGTGTGTTTGAAAATGCCACTTTTAGAGAGTGAGCCTTTTCTTGCTTAAACCATTTCTGTGACTTTGCCTGTTTGTGGATTCCCGATCTTGGTCAGTTTGACAGTTGGGCTGTTTGCACCTCTCCCTAGACAGTGACTCAAAGGGAGATGGGGTGTGGTCTGCATTTCCTGATGAGCCATCTGTGCTAGGAGGGAGCGGAGGAGTGGTCACTCACACCTGAAAGGGCTGTGCCTACCCTCACACAATGCAGTCTCCAACCCCGTGGTGCGTGTATGGGGCCTGGCCTGGGCAAGGCAGGATTTCACAAACAAGAGAGAATTTGCTTTAAAGTAAGCCTACTTCAAAGGGCAAAATAGGTATAAGAAGGGCACGCAAAACCACAGACTTTAGAACACTTCTGGAAACCAAGAGGAACCTCTGCCTGGAGAAGAGCTGAAGAACGGAGGAAGAAGAGCTGCCCTGCCTGTGACTGTGCTTTGTGGAGCTATCCTGCAGTTGCTGCTTCTGCCTGTGCTAGAGGACAAAGATTGGACTTTGTGTTGCCTTCCTTCTTCTGAAGAACTCTCCAAGGGCTTGATTTAGAGCTTGCCTCCTGTTGTTTGAAGTCTCAGGGACAGCAAAGACGTCTCTCTGCCAGCACCTGGAGTCTCTGGAGAGACTCCTACTCTGCCAAGTGGGGCCCATCCAGTTCCTGGGGCCCTGAGAAGAGCAGCTGTCAGCCCAAGAGTGAGAAATCCATGCACAGACCGCCATGCAAGGAAAAGATTGACGCAACTCCGATCTGCGGCTGAAAAAGCAACGCTCCAATGGTTTGCGGCCTAAGATCGACGCTCGCCTGCAACGTGACCAGAAAATCGACACCCGCTGCTGGAGAAATGATGCGCAGCATCGCTGACAGAGACCGGTGAGATCACAACCCGCGCTGCGTGGTTTTTGGACCATCGTGCGGCTGAATTTGTGATGCAAACACTGCTGGGCATTCAAAAATTATGCAAGGCCTGCCCGGACCTGAGAGTGCTGACTGGATCGACATATCGCTCTCCTGTGGAGAGAAGAAATGACGCATGTCGACCCGACTAAACGAGAAACAACCCAAGGTCTCGCTCGTGAGTGAAATTGACGCATCGCAAGCCCTTTTTGATGCACACTCGCCCGTGCAGGGTTATTTTTGATGCACCCAAGGTACATTTTCACACTAACAGCCTTAGTGTTGTGTTCAATATTACATAAAGACTCTTTTTGCTTTTAATTGATAACTTGACTTGTGTGTTGTTGATTTTTGTCATTTTGGTCTTGTTTTGTTTAGATAAATATTTTCTATTGTTCTAAACCTGTTTTGTGCCATTTTGTAGTGTTTTCATTAAGTTACTGTGTGTGTTGGTACAAATACTTTACACCTAGCACTCTGAAGTTAAGCCTGCTGCTTGTGCCAAGCTACCAAGGGGTGAGCGGGGATTAGCTGAGTGTGATTCTCTTTTACCGTGACTGGAGTGAGGGTCCTTGCTTCGACGGGGGTAAACTGCCTGCCAACCAAAGACCCCATTTCTAACATTTATTATTAAGTTATTAATGAAAAATGTCAAGCTCTTGTTTGGAGGAATGTAGTATTATGCCATATTGATCGTTATGTAATAAGTATTTGCTTTTTTAATCATAGGCCTTAATTTAGAGAGGTCTTGGGCCCAGTTGCACAGTCTCATGTCAAGTTCCATTGCTTAGACAAATCATAAAATGGCTGCTTAGTGAATTAAATTGTAATTTTCCATTGCTTTGACCGAATGCTAGTTGCTGACTTTCTTTCCCATGAGAGCTGCTTGCTATATTATGGTGTACTAGTTATGGATACTTTGTTAAATTTAGTGTGTGTAAAGGTTATGCTCCGAGGAACTAACAATGGATGTACTGACTGGAATATAAGCTGATACAAATTTGTTACCTGATGAGCCTAACAACGGGAACAGGAGAAGAGAAGCCAATCATTGACATGTGAATGAAGGTTTAGTAAATTCTTATATTTGAGGTTCTATTTTCATTGGACTAAATGTAAACGTACGATTCTTTGACCAATAGTAATGTGGGAAATAGGTTTTGGGAATCTAACTTAGCTGGACTGCATGGAGAGGAGAGAGGCTATTATCTTTCTTGACCATCCCAAGAGGAGACATGTTCACATTTTCCCAAATCTATATTGAGGAGCGACATTCTATTATGTTCATTCCTGAGGTATTTCTATCTTGAACTTTATCTCTGAATTCTGCTGCTTTGCTGACTGAACAGATGCCCAATTGACAAAGACTGTCGCAGCTTGCAGAACCATACTGAGGCAAGGTATACGACGATGTTACTGATTGCTATGTCTATTTGCTTTTGTCCTTAGGTAGCAACCACTAGTTTTGATAGAGTCATAGTTAGATGTTTTTCCAATTTTGTGTTGACTAAATTGTTTTGCATGAAGCCCAAACATGCCATTCTAATCAGCAAGTTATTAAGGATACCCACGGATTGATGCCTGCTACATATTAACAGCAGTTGATGTCTTTTCTTTGCTGAATCTAAATGTATGTAATTTCAATTGTACAGTTATTCTTGCCATTAATTTGTACTGTAACTTTAGAATATATAGTGATCCAAGCTTTGATTAAACTGAGATTCTTTAGAAGATTGAGTCAACCAGTATTGTTTCTGTATGCTTACCTTTTGATTTTGAGACTAAGTTACGTTATATTAGCATTGTTAATATAGGGAAATAAACATTCTAACTTTTACATAAAGGTGTGGTTACCAAGATTATTGATGTTATTGATTGGTATTGTTAATGATTTGTATTGGAACTGAGACTTATTGTGGGAACTACTCTAAGCGCAGTCAAAAGGTCCATCAAACCTCTAGCGCGTCCCCTTATAAACTAATGATAAATAACCATATAAGGTCAGGTGCGCAAACAATAATGGTAGCAGACTATGATTGTTAGTCTCCTTAAGAGCCCGGTACATGGTTAGTCCCCTAAAGAGAAAATAATTTGCAGAAAGTTTGGATTTTCAGATTCAATGATACAAAGTGGAGAGAAACTGTATCCCTAATTACTTAGAATGACTTTCCCAGAACCTTGAAGCTTGCCAATGATTATTTGAGGATGTTCTCGGCATTCTAGTGGCAGTGTGAATGGAATAGGTTTTGAACTTGCACAGATTATCCAGATCGCAGGTGATTTGGGATGTTACCCTACTTGTATTGAACAGACAAATTGGGTTTTGATTTTGTTTAGTGCTCGCAATAATTTTTCATTAGTTGACTGTGAATCTGAGTTTGGGAGGACAAGCTGCAAGACTTTGTTTGCTGCTGTACGTGTGAGTGTGATGTCATTGGAGCTGTGCTGGGATAGGTTGGTTAGTGAGAAGGGTTGCGCACGGATTCTCAAACAACCATGAAGCGCAATTGGTTGAGAAGGTCGGTGAAGAGGATTCTGGAATTGAAAGTCACTTCTCAATTTGATTTAGAATAACATATAGGTGGCACAAATTAAATTGTTCAAAGCTTTAAAGAGTGCCTTAAGGAGAGATACATATATTACTACGAGTATAGGAGATATTGCACCACCGGAAGGTACACCTGCTTACAGTGTAATAGAAGAAAAGGGTGCTGTGCCGTATCTTTGGCTGAAACAATGATGCAAAGTGACAGAGAAAGATAGGAGTTTAGCTTTTCCTGCCCACTGAACCTTTAATTTGAGGAGCTTAGAGGATCTGAGGAGGGTGCTATATAACTTGAAACCCTCTCTGAGACTTGCACAGTTTAAGGCATTAGCAGTCTGGGAATTAGTATCCAGACAGCAACAGAAGTTTGAGAGGAGAATGAGAAAGGCATAAAAGACACTAGTGGAGGCTAGATTGCACAGCGATCATATATTTTGGAGAACAGACTTCACAGGGAATTAAGTTGTTTCCTGCAATTACACCGGATAGTGAGAGAGGAGAAAGGAAAACTACCAGAAAGACAAATAGAAACCCTCCAAGAGTAGGGGGAGGAGCTCAAAAGAGTCTAGGAGATCTATACCCCTAGAGTAAGAGTCTGATGATGAGTTTATTTTACAGATACTCAGAAATCATCCCCCACCATGTGCAGCACAAGAGAGCGGTCTGAGCACTAGTGTAAATCCTTTGGCACGGACACCGGTTAACATGACGACAAGTCCAGTACAGATTAATCCTAGCATGACCCAGAGCCCAATGCAGAACAGCCTTAATCTATCTACTACATCGGCAGCACAAAGTCCGATACCACAGCCGAATGTCTCAGGAATTTACCCTGATGTACCCATTGTGGAAACTGCCACAAACCTAATAGTGCCAACAGTACAGGGTTACCTGAAACCGACATTGGTTCAGACAGAGCCAACTCCACTCTTACTGCCTCAAGTGCAGTCACAAGCAATGCCAAAGTACACTCCTATAAAAGGGACACAGACAGATATGTCCGTACTGATGAGTCAGAATACGGGAATTATGTATCCACAGAACCCAAATGTTAGACCAAGCCCAGACGCTGTGTCTGTACCTGTCAGCATTGGTCCAGTCATACCCTTGTTTGCCCTGGGAAATACCAGTACAAATGGGCAGGGAGTCCAATGAAGAAAAGATGATTCTTCATTGGACTCAATGAGAATACAAGAGTAGTCTCTCCTGTAGGACAGATCTTTGACGGAACAGGATAATTATTGGATCTTATTCCCTTTGAAGTTCCTCCGAATACTGCAACAGTGTCAACTATCGGTCATAGCCTGAAGTTACTGACACCGCAGTCTCCAAAACTAACTGTACAACTGTTGCCAATTCCTCAGCCCAGCAACCTATCACAGCAAGGTTTGAGTGCTCAACAACTGACTGAATGGTTAGATAGGCTGAATACCCCGCAGAGTGCTCCTAGGGGAGAGGAGTACTTGAACCATTCTAGACTAGGGATTGAAGCGGGTGAAGTTATTAAAGGTACTATGGTTGTGAATAGACTAAAATCCTACATCGAAGCAGAATTGAGATATGTGTGCTGGAAAATTCCAAGGGAAGCAAGCAAAGTGCATCAAAAGCTAGTAGACTTAGCAGGAAAATATGGTATAGAAATAGAGAAAACAAAATATTTGAAGAGGAATTACAGGTTAGATTTTGACTCAAAGTACTTTGAACACATGAGATCTGCAGGAATTAAGGCATACTTTACGGAATTACTCCAAACCGTACAGACATAGGGAACATTAGACAAGTGGGAAGGCAAATGGGTAAAGAAGAGAGATAAGAAGAAAAGGGATTCCGCAAATCTTACTGCGAATGTGCAGCATGGTAAGGACCCAGTAAAATTTTTACCAATGAGAGAGATTCCTGGAGGGAATATTGTACATGTCCCCTGGAGCAGAAGTGACATTCTGTCCCTTACAAACGATTATCCCTGGTTGAGGGTGAAACCAGCAGAATGATACCAGCATACAGACAGGTTCGTGAAACTTGCAAAATGCCTGTGGGAAGATTTGATCACCCTGTTAGAGATAGTAGTTCTGGCAGATTTATGGGTTGAGTGCAAGAGAAGCATAGATTAGCTGACAAAGGAACCAGAGAGAGACCCGATTACAGGTGCACCATCTCCCGAGGTGATGAAATACTGCTATAAAGTGATTGAATTTTTGAAAATGAGAATTTCACTCAAAAACATTGACTGGCAGAGACAGCCCAGGAAGCGAAAGAATCAATACATACGTATTATGAGAGATTGTTGCAGGCGTTTAAGCATTACAGTGGTACTGAAACAATGGAGCCTTAAAGACATGATTCATTTTGTGTTCAGATTTGTGGAAAGGTTGAGACCTGAAATTAGCCAGATGATTAAGAGCCATTTGATTTGCTGGCAAGCGAAGCCGATTAATGAGGTATTGCAGTATGCCAAGTACTGTAGTGATGAGACTGAGCTGAAGCAGAGAAAGTTGAAAGAAAAGGCGATAGTGATGCAGATTAAAGTGGCAGAAGCTGGGATACAGGGACATTTTCTGCAGCAGCAACAGCAGGAAAATGTGGTATTTCAAAATCAGGCGAGAGGTATAAGTCGCGGAGGCATTGGAACGGAAACCGTAGTCCCGATTTGGGTGCTGTAGTGGTTCAGAATGAATTGCAGGCAATGAGGATATTGTTGTCATGTCACGCTTGCGGAGGGATCTGACATTGGAAGTGGGAGTGTCCGATGATGGTACAGGAAAGTGTTGTTCAGCAAACAAGTGATATCAATTTGTTCCAAAAAACGAGAGGACCAAGAATGACAGATCATAATCCAAATTTTCAAAGTAATGTGAATCAGATGCAAAATGTTCAACCCATGCAGCAGGTGCAAATGTCACATGTGCAGATGGCACAGTTACAGCCAATGCAACAGCAGGATCAAATGGTACCTAGACAGCAAATCCATATATCTCTAGCCCCAATGGAGCAGCAGCAGGTGATGCTTCCTCAACAAATCACAGGTCAGACGTTTAACCATAGTAATAACACAGTTGACCAATTCCTGTTACACTGTGAGAATGGAATAAACGATGATTGGGTGAGCGAGAGTTCAGACAAAGAGGAATGTGTGCTTGCAGCTTCCTTAGAAGTAGATCAGAAAGGTCTATATGTGAAGGGAAAAGTAATGGGTCGCAAAGTTTCCTTTGTGGTTGACACAGGAGCTACATGCTCCACAGTGAGAACTGCAGAAGTTGCAAATTTGCCCCTTTCAAGAACAGCAGTCCAGATTGTAGGAGTAGCGAATCAGTATTTGGCCAACCCAATTACAGAACCAGTTCAGGTTAAAATTGGCAACTTTGAGGGATTACACAAATTCGTACTTTGTGACTCAAGTCCGGAATCCCTACTGGGAAGGGACTTGCTGTGTAAAACAAGATTCTTGATTACTTGCTCAAATGATGGAATTGAGATACAGATGAACAGTGATGATGAGGATGACCCAGCTCCAGAGACAGAGTTTGAGATAATGAATGAGTAGTACCCTCTGATTCGTTTCTTTCCAGTTTTCACAGTAAAGGATTTTCCTTCTGACTTGCAAGGAACAGTTAAAGAGAGAGTGTGGGATTTGACAGGGAAAGACATTGGCCTGATAAAAGAAGTTGAGACAGTTAAGGTTCCAGTAAAGCTGAACACAATTTTCCCCCTGATTTCCCAGTACCACATAACACAGAACATCATTGAAAAAGTTGCTCCCATAATTGCAGAATTTGTGACTCAAGGGGTTTTGAAAGAACTATTGAGCAGCCCATGTAATTCACTGATAATGGGATTGAGAAAGCCCTGTGGGAAAGTTCGAATTGTTCAAGATTTGAGAAAATAAATGACATTGTGATTAAGTGTTGTCCTGTAGTACCAAATCCAGCTGTGATTTTGTTTCAAATTCCATGTGATGCTGAATGGTTCACCGTTATAGACTTGTCACAAGCCTTCTTTTCTTTATCTCTTCATGAGGATAGACAATTTCTCTTCTATTTCAATTTTTTAGATCGAGTTTACTGCTGGTGTAGTATTCTTCAAGGGATTTCAGAATCACCTTCGATTTTTAACCAGATCTTGAAAAAGAACCTGGAGTCATTAGAAATGCCTTTCTAATCGACATTGGTACAGTACATTGATGATTTGTTGAATGCATCCAAAACAAAGGAAGAGGGCAAATATGACACAATTGCCTTGCTGACCCATTTAGGAAAAAATTGCCATAAAGTGTCCCCAACTAAATTACAATACTGTCAGAAAGAAGTGAAATATTTGGGTAACCAGATTGAGAAGGGGATTAGGAAAATATCCGGAGAAAAGGTCACATCCATATTGCAAATGAGTCCCCAGCCACACAGAAAATTGTCAGCATGTTTTTGGGGATGATAGGCTACAGTTGCCAATGTATTCCCAACTTTTTAGTCATTTTGAAGCCATTGCAGAAGCTGACTCACAAAGAAGTCACTAATCCCCTAGTGTTAGATCAGGCCTGCATGAAAGCATTTTCTGAGTTGAGAGAAAGTTTGTGCACAGCCCCGGCTTTGGGAATGCCTAACTACACAAAACCCTTCATGTTGTTCTGTCATGAGCGTGATGCATGTTCTTTATCTGTTTTGACTCAAGGTGGTGTAAACCTCCCAGTAGCGTATTTTCAGCTACTTTGGACACAGTTGCAGCAGCTTTACCAAGCTGTTTGCGTTCAGTCACTGTGGTTGGACAGAGGGCATTGTGATGGGACATTCCCTGACTATTATGATCCCTCACTCCATTGAAGTTTTACTTACATGAGCAAAGACGCAGTACCTAACAGGTGCCAGGCTTACTCGCTATGAAACAAGCATCCTGGGGTACCCTAAAGTGTAATTGAAAATATGTGCCGTGCTTTATCTGGCAACCTTACTCCCAAATGAGAATGTTGAAATTGGAAAAATGGAAGATATTGAGCATGATTGTCTTGAAGTAACTGATCTGTGCACAAAACCGAGACTCAATATCAGAGACACCAGATTGGAAGAAAATTATCAAAATATCTTTGTTGATGGTTCCTGTCTAAGGGACAATACAGGAATACTGCGAGCAGGATATGCAGTGTGCACAATTTCTGGTATACTTGAAGCGTCCTGGCTTCGAGGAGTATACTCTGCACAAGTAGCAGAACTGGTAGCCCTTACTAGAGCGTGCCATGTTTCTGTGCAGCTTAAAGTTACCATCTATATGGATAGCCAGTATGGATTTGGAATAGTGAATAATTTTGCCAGTTGCGGCCTCAGAGAGGTTTCCTGACCTTTTCTGGCTCAACAGTATAAAATGGTGAGAGAATTCAGGAGTTGTTGCAAGCTATTAAAATACCTGAAAAGATTGCTGTGGTGAAATACAGTGCACATCTGAAATCACAAGATTTTGAGTCAATGGTAAATTGATCTGCGGATCTACTCGCAAGGTTTTGTGCATTGAACTGTATATCATTCAAGGATAAGTGGGAACTGTTACCTGAGGAAGATGAGACATGTCTGAGTTATGCATTGCATGTAATAGATACCTTGGAAATGCTGAAAACACTGCAAAATAATGTTGACAGGGAGGAGAAAAGGTGATGGGCAAAACTGATATTTGTACAGAATCAGGATGAATTGTGTATTTTCAGAAGAAGGTCAATTAGTGCTGCCGAACAGTTTGTTGACTCAAATGGCTAGATATTATCATGGTCAAGCACATGTTGGGAGGGATACAATGATTTGATTGTTCAAACAGAATTGGTTCAATCCAAAATGTAAGCAGGCTGCAGAAGCAGTTTGCCATTGTTGCGTCATTTGCCAACAAATGAAAGTAGGTAAGGGGACAGTGGTCAATTTGAGCCACATTGGAAGAGCAGGAGGTCCATTCAGCAGAATGCAGATGGATTTTATTGAGGTGCCTTGGTGTGGAGGATTGAGATATGGTTTGGTGATTGTCTGCATCTTTAGTCATTGGATTGAAGCTTATCCTACACGAAGAAATGACAGCCTTACAGCAGCGCAATTACTGCTTGGGGAACTGATACCACATTTTCGGTTTCCGCTCTCTTTAGAATCAGATAGAGGAAGTCACTTCAACAATGAAGTAATTAAATTACTATGTGCAGCCTTAAACATTGAGCAAAAGTTGCATTGTAGCTACTGCTCTGAAGCATCAAAACTTGTCTAACAGATGAATGGTACCTTGAAATCAAGAATAGCGGAAATGTGTGCATCCACAAATCTAAAATGGCCCGACAAACTACTGTTAATTCTGATGACAATGAGAAACACACCCGACAAGAAGACAGGATTGTCACCACATGAGATCCTCATGGGCAGAGCAATAAGGTTGCCAGAGGTTCCTGCAAATGCTCTTGTGAACATAACAGATGATATGGTGTTGGACTACTGCAAGGGTCTAGCTGATGTGGTTTGCTCTTTCTCTCATCAGGTGGAAGCCACCACACTCAATCATCTCAAGATCAAGGACTGGGTGACTGGGTTATGATCAGAAAGCCTGTGAGGAAGACGTGTTTGGAGCCTTGGAGGAAAGGCCCTCACCAGGTAGTTTTGATCACTACCACAGCTGTGGAGTGCACTGGAGTTCCAGAGTGGATACATGCAAGCCATATGAGAAAAGTGAAATGTCCTTTGGACAATGAAGAAGAGTTGTTGAGAGTAACAACAACAACCAGACTAACCTCAGAGCCATAAAGAGGAGAAAGAGAAACTGAGACCAGATCTGAGCAAATCGAGAATGGTTCAGCCACTCCTGTGAGAGACGAAGGAGAAGGCCTACAGAAAAGTGAAAGTGAACCAACCTCAATTGAGACAGCATGAGAGTCTAGTCAGAGGAGGGCTCTCCCAGAATAACACAATCTTAAGAGACAGACAGAACAAACAATAGACCTCAAGGGAGAAGGAGTTGAGGCGGATCAAAGCCACTGCAGACTGACTCTTCTTGAACCAGTTGCAGGTCCATCAAGAGAAAGTCCTGCAGAGCATTGAGAAAAAGTCCACTGAAAGGAGATAAGTGGCCGGAGTCACATACAAAGAGAAAAGATGCAATTGCAGTGACAACTATTGAGGTGGAAATAGATATGACAAAGAGAGAAGATCTGAGTGAATGAGAGTCGAATGGAGATCGAAAGCTGAAAAGAAAGAGAATTGCAAGCCTAAGGTACGCTGGTCCTAAATGGGCATATGCAACAACAAGTGAATGGCAAAGAGAATTTTTGTCTTTTTGTTTTGATCAAGACATCCTAGGTCAATATTTTGGCACTTGAAGGAAACCAATGAACTGAACTGTTGAAACCAACCTGAGAAAAGTACAAAGGAAAAAAGAGACTGTTGAAAGTAACTGGAAAGGCTTTTTGATAACCTGATTTGACAATATAACCTGATCTGAAAAGCTGCTAAACCGATTTTTGACAACCTTACTTTTTTTGACAAAAGGATCCTGGCAATACGGCTGAAAGCTGTATATCATTGCTAAAAGAAGATTGAAGATTTTTGTTTTTGATTTTGCTATATAGTTACTATTTTTCTCTTTTACTTTCTTATTCTTTACAGATCATGAGCAACATTAGCCAGCAGGGTAGGAAGAATAGATGCTGTAAATATTTGAGTATTGGTTTGGCGATTGTATGCATGATATTGTGTCTGGTATTGATTGTGGGAATGACTGTTCGTGACAAGAGTAAAGCCAACCATACTTTAGCTTTAGAAACAACTACAGCACTCACAGAAATATCTGCACATATATAATGCGCAAGAGGAACTTTCTTCTATTGTTTTCTATTGCTTATTAAGTGAAAATGTTGAGACGATTGATGCGAGAAATTGTTATGTTTGCACGCAGATTCTCTCATCAGTCAAAGAAGGAGTTACCTATCATAGTTTGCCCCTCACTTATGGGATGAGTTGTAGTCTGTTACTAACAAGATTCTATAACCAGGAGTATATCCAATATTTCTACTCCAACTACAATGTTGTTTTTTCATTTGTCCCCATAATTAAGTACCTGAGTAAAGTAGCTAAGCAGAACAATATAGAATTAGTAAGATGATTCTTTGAGCCTATGTTAACTTTTGGCACTGCATATACACATAGAAACAATCTGAAATGCTTGCTTACACCACTAGAGAAGAGCTTCTTAGATCAGACAGATGACAGGAAAAGGGCACTAAGGGAGAAGTTAGAAAAGGGTTCAGAAAAAAAGGACTTTTAGAAATGATTATGCATTTAGTGAAATAAAAACACAAGGGACGTTAGCTTTAAATGTACAACACATAGGAAAGATTTGTATATATAAGCCTAAATCTAGCACTGATACATTGTTGGAATGAGTGAATGTAGACATGTGTTTTTGTTTCAGAGTAAATGGACATTCATGTTGAATGACAGGATCCAGCGATTCCTGAAATTTATTACATCTGTGGGCCGAATGCTTATTACCGTCTTCCAAGAGGATGGTATGGCACATGTTACTTGGGGATAGGTTTCCCAAAGATATTTCAACTTGAGTACTTGAAAAGATTACCAAAAATGACTGAGTTACATCACATTAAGCAAATGAGAGAGTCTCCTTCTAGTATAGTGGGAGATATACTTGGAGCGATAATTCCTTCGGTAGGAGTTGTTCTGAATTCTATGAATATTCTAAAGTTGTCTGCTATTGTGGATAACATGCTGACAAATTTTTCAAGAGTCATGATCCTAATGGATACAGAAATGGCTGTGGTAAGATCTCTGACTCTTCAGAACCACCTTGCATTAGACATTCTTTTAGCAAAAGATGGCGGAGTTTGCAAAATGCTGAATTCAAAGCATTGTTGTTCATATATTCCTGATAATAACAAAGAAATTAGAAGCTTACTTACTAATTGGGCTCAGCAACATTGGGAAAGGGATAATGTTGAAAATAATACAAGGAATATTGATTATTGTTATTTACGTAATTGAAGCATGGGGCATATGTAAATTGTATCATGTGATTAAATCAATGAAAATGAAAAATGATCAGTGGAGGAAAGAGCTACAAATAGAAAATGTGTTCAGGGAAAATTCAAAGAGGGAATGTAGATTAAAAGGGATAGAGATGTCAAATTTTAGCTGAAGCAAACATTTGTGTGGGAAGATGTAAATGTGATGACATATTTAGTCATCAGAGGAGGGATTGTTAACACTGAAATTTTACTAATGAATATTCATGTATTCTGAATGTTAAATCTGCATAGAAAATGAGTTAATAGAGAAAATAATACATGAGTTTGAAAATGTGCCTATTTTAGTGACCATCAGTAATCACAAAGTGTACTTATTAACAGCTTATTAAAGTAAAATGTCAAGCTCATGTTTAGGTAAATGTCATATTGATGGTTGTGTAATATGTATTTGTTTTATTAATCGTAGGTCTTAATTTAGTGAGGTCTTGGGCCCAGTTGCACAGCCTCATGTCAATTTGCATTGCTTAGATGAATCATAAAATGTCTGCTTAGTGAATTAAATTGTAATTTTCCATTGTGTTGAGCGAATGCTAGTTGCTGACTTTCTTTCCCATGAGAACTGCTTGCTAGAATATGTTGTACTAGCTCCTGGAGGTCTTTTGCCTGCCATATTAGGAGTGTTCCGCTGGGAAATTGGGCAAAAAGATCGTTTTCGACAGCTGGCCCAGTGGAACACTCACGGCAACGTTGAGGCCGGCTCATAATTGAGCCAGCGTCAATGTTCTAGTGGGCCCAGTGTGACAGCATCCGTCATGCATTTCACTGCCCCTAATTCAGGCAGTGAAATATGCAATAGGGCTGTGCATGGGGGCCCCTGCCCGGCCATGCCAAGTACATGGGCAGTGCAGGGGCCCCCATGGGCCCCCAACACCCCTATTCTGCCAGCCTTTCCAGAGGCTGATGGATGGGGACTTGTAATCACCAGGGCAGCATGGCTTTGGTTCATTACCACCGCCGGGACCGCCAGGCTGCAGCTGGCGGTGTCGGAGGTTTGACTGAGGCGGCTCAGCCACGATAAGAATGGGGCAGTATGCTTATTCATAGCCAAGGGGTCAAGGTGTGTGGAAATTACTGACTCCGAAGATTATTGATGTTATTGATTGGTATTGTTACTGATTTGTATTGGAACAGAGTTTTATGGTGGGAACTACTCTAAGCGTAGTCAAAAGGTCCATCGAACCTCTAACGCGTCCCCTAATAAACTAATGGTAAATAACCAAATAAGGTCAGACGCGCTAACATCTCCACTATGATTGAACTAGAGTTTTCTTACGATGTGCAAACAGCATTCTCTTGTAGTTCATTACATTTAATGGAAATCTTTGAAAATATTATGACATTTTGTTAAATTTTCCTTTAAGTATACAAGAAAATGACTGAGGAAGCAAATTCAGGGGGTGGCGTGGCAATCTCCATTGTTGTCCAGTTGTACTCCAGTTATCTTAGACAGCTTCTCACACTCTTCATGTCACCTTTAAAAAGACTGTGATACTTTTTCTTCGCTATTTCACAATCTTGTGAACTCTCCCCTTCTTTTCTGTATGCATCTTCAATGCCACTTTTTATGGCATCCTTTCTCTCATTTCTCACATCCCTTCTGTAGCTCTACCCTGTTGTTTCAAACTATTAAACATTTGAAAACTATTCCTACTTTAAAATTTGTGTGTGTGGGATGAATGTGATAGATCTTGGCAGCAGTAACATTACATAAATGTAATGTTTTTTTATTAAATATATGAATATATTGTAATGTAAAATATAAATGTAAAATGATACCAATTACTGAAATAATATTTACCTGTAACTAATACATTAACTAATTACAGCACCGTAACTCCTCAAATTGTATATGTATTTAATAGTATATAATGTAATTTATAAATATTAATGTAAAAATACACTCACTAACCATTTTACTTTTGTTTAATTTGTAATAAACAGGGTTACACTTGTTTAATTTAATACAGGCATTAAATTAATTTAATTTTTTACACATTTTTAAAATTAAGTTAAAATGTAATTTTTAATACACAGAGAATAATTCTTCTTATATACAAAAACATATACATATATATACAAAACATAGAAACAACAAATGAATAGCCATCAGCCGACACGTGTTTCGTCCTGACTGGACTTCTTCAAGGCTGAGAAAATCACAACAAGCAACAATAAATACATTACAAACATATATATACAATTATTACACAAACAATGAAAACATATGTACATTTTATCCTATTATTGTCCAAGATAACCAAACAAAAATGTTCTTTTGGTCAGTTCGGTGTCCAAAATGTTATATACATATCATATTTATAATATTAATTTAAATCTAGACCAAAGACTGCAAAGGAAGAAAAGAGAACCACCACCACATAGTCTTAGTGGCAAAGCGTTAGTTGGTGTCCAAAGATATAGCATAGAATACTCCCTATATCTTTAAGAATTGGTACATCACCTCCATAGCCCAAGTTCAACATACCACATGCACACCCAAGTGTAAAAAAGACTTCTCTTTTGTTGGCATTCTACCATTACATAACCAAAATTTATATTTCGTCAAAAATAGACCGCTCTATGCCTAAAGTGACCCCTCTTTATACCTTGGTGTAAAATAAGTTGTGTACCTTTGCTCACTTCTATGTCCATTATATTCATGTCACATCTACCACACTCTATAGCAAGAGGGGAGAAAGAAAGGCCATTACATTAGTCACCTTTTACTTTATCCTAGGTATTCCTCAAAAATGTGAGAGTTTTTCCTTATAATGCCATTACTGACCTGTTTCAAAACCAAAGTCAATCACATCTTTTCCTTCTTCATCATCAATTTAAAAAAAATGGACATTGCTTAGTTTCATCTATTGGTGAGTCGACTGAAATACAAAACAAATACAATATCTCTAATAACCTTTCTACTAAATAAAATAGCCTTTAATTCCTATCACCATCCAATCACCTAACAAAGTTTAAATCAGTGTCTCCATAATTTCCAACAATGAAACACACATATTACTATAGCCCCATTTTTTCAATACTTGCACTAAATACCATTACCAAATTCATACTGTTCACTTACCTAGCCACCCCTCTTCCTAAGCTTTGGTTTGCTTTCCAAACCCGTTTGTTGATATATCTAAGCACAGCCCGTCGAGGGAAATCTATGCCTCCTATGGGCCTTCCGTAAGCCCAGACATCAATGTGAGCCCTTCGCCGGCACTGATAAATGCTGCGTTAGTTCTTAGAAACAAGATTGTTCATAACCGTGACGGACGGAATCGCGTGCCCCCCGTGAGTCCTCCGACCATTATGTCTTGCCGGAAACCCTCGCGCCGGCATTTAAAATGCCGCGTTGATTTTCAAAGCAGAGTACTAGACATTAAAGATGGACTTCCGCCTGTCCGACCAGACTATGGCGGCCATCTTAAAGTGGTGCATTGATCAGGATAGAATTACTGGACAGCAAGGGTGGACTATTTGTGTGTATATATGGCGGTCATTTTGATGTCACATTTCCAGTCTATAAACATATTAGATCCAAACTCATGCCAAAACGGCAGCCATTACTGAATGGCAATTATAATGCATCGTGTCATTTTGCTAGTAGACCACTCCAAATAGACAGGAGAGATTTCGATGAACAAATTATATGTATTTGCCAAAAAATCACCATTAATAGTAAGCTGGTAAATTATTGAAAGTGTATGGAAAAGTGTCAATTAAATCTATTTGCCAACAAAAGAGATCACTTCTCCCTTAGTTTTTAACCATCACATTTCATGAATTGCAACATAATTAATGCCCTCACGTGTATGCAGAAGTATCAACATCAATGCTCATGCAGTGAGAGGAAATAAGAGGTCCCCCCAGTGTATAGAAAAACTAAGGTGAAAGAAGGAAAGATCCTCCCACCAAAGTTAAAAATGATAATACACTGTATATCACCAGAGTCAATTACTCATACATATGTATGTTATTCTTCATCAATAGTATACCCAGTGAATACATTCAAAGGAAATGATACAATTCATCATCCAAATTCATGCCCATTTCGATCGTTCTCAATTTAATGATCCATTTTCCCTCATTTTTTCGCAAATCCAGTGTTCTATTACCACCCCTAACATTTGTCGGGATATGATTTATACCCATATATTTTACTAATGGGAGCTCAGTTCCTGGATGTTTATCATTGACATGACGTACTAATGGAGATGCTGTATCATAATTTCTTAAGGCTCTGATATGTTCTTGGATTCGTTCCTTTAAGGGCCTGATTGTACTGCCCACATATATCTGGCCACATATACATTCCAATATATATACCACAAATTTTGTATTACAGTTGATAAAGGTGGATATTTTGTATTTGTCACTACCATTATAACTGAATTCAGAAGTTTTATGCAGTGCCATGTTGCACATATTGCAATTCCCACACTTGTAAAAAGCTACAATTTTTTTGGGAAGCCATGTAGCTTTGCTTTCCATTATAGGTGGTAGGAAACTTTTACAGACTTCATTTCTAATAGTTTTTCCTCTTCTGTGAACCATTTTTGGTTTCTTAGGAAGTAGAGCAGCAAGTGTCTCATCCGTGTGTAGTACGTTCCAATGTTTACATAAAATACGATATATATTGTGACTATTCTGACTATACGCCGTACAGAAACTTGTTGCTTTGTAGGCCGAATTATCTCGCATTTTCATGTTTTGACCCAAGAGAGTAGATCTACAGGTTTGATCAATCTTTTTTCTTGATGTTTTAATGATATGCTTTGAATAGCCTCTCTGTGTAAACCTATCTTCCAATTTATTAAGTTCCATATTACATACATTTGGATCACTACAATTTCTTTTTAATCTTGTCATTTCCCCAAAGGGAATAGCTAAGATTTGACTTTTGGGGTGCGCACTTTCTGCATGTAGTACAGAATTACAGGCTGTTGGTTTGCGATAGATTTTTGTGTGGATCTTATTATCCATGATGGATATCTCTAGATCCAAAAAGCAAACTTTATTTTTACTAAATTCATACGTCATTTGAATGTTGAAGATATTGCAGTTGATGTATTCATAGAATTCCATTAATAGTTGTTCAGATCCAGTCCAAATCATTAAGACATCATCAATAAATCTTCCCCAGAAGAAAATGTTATCAGTGAATATAGAAGGGCCCTTTTTCCAAATGTGTACTGCCTCAAAGAAACCCATGTATATATTTGCATATGATGGAGAGAATCGTGAGCCCATAGCTACTCCTTGTGATTGCTTAAACCATTGCCCCTCATGTAAAAATACATTATTTTCCAATGTAAATTCAATCATATACAGTATCATTTCAGTATGTTCCATGTGAGATGCCGATCTCCCAGACAGAAAATGTCGCACTGCCTGTAAACCTTTATCTTTGGGGATACATGTGTATAAGGATGATACATCTAGAGTGACCAACATCATATCTTGAGTCCAATTCACGTCCTCCAGTTTACATAGAACATCCTTCGTATCCTGTAGATATGAAGGAATGTTTTTGACAATCGGCTGCAGATAGCTATCAATGAACTCAGAAAGTCTTTCCGTAGGTGATCCTATTCCTGATATTATAGGTCTACCTGGCGGTGAAATGGCACTTTTATGCAATTTAGGTAAAGTATATATACATGGTGATGTAGGGTAAGGATTGAAAATATATTAGAATTCTAGATCGGAAATCAAGCCCTGATTACACCATAAAGATAACAATTGCTCCAATTCATCAACAATCTTTTTAATGGGATTACCTTGCAATTTCAGATATGCACTACTATCAGCCAATTGTCTGTCAATTTCTCGAACGTAGTTCGCTCTATCTAAAATCACAATGTTTCCCCCCTTATCTGCCTCTTTGATCACTATGTCTTGATTACTCCCCAGTTCTTTCAAGACCAATCTCTGTTTGTTAGTTACATTAAATGATTTGTGAAAGTTGCCACATTTTATCTGTTTTTGAAGTTTAAACAGATCTTCTTTTACTAATTTTCCAAACACTTCTATGGCATTATTACTAGGTAATTTAGGGGTAAACATAGATTTTGGTTTGAGGCCACTATTTAAAGATGTGTCCTGAACAATTTTAAGGTCATTTAGTAAGTCTAGCCTATCCATGTTGTTATAATCCATATTTTCCAAAGTCAGTAAGAGTTCAATATCTGTAATATCTTTGATAGTGTAATTTCTCATTGTAGTACTCAACGTGGTGTCAGGAGTTGCTTCCATATGTATTTCTGTCTTATCTGCAAAGTATTTTTTAAGTTTCAATTGTCGAAGAAATTAAAAAAAATCAATATGTACTTGCGTCATGTCACAAAGATTCGACACACAGTAACCCAATCCTTTACCTAACACTTTTTGTTGATCTTCAGTGAGAATATGTTTAGATAAATTAACAATCGAGATGCTGCTACAGTCCTGTACATCATCTACCATGTTTTTATTGGATGTGGGTATCAATTTTTCTTGATTTTGTTCCTTGCTGCTCTGGTCTGCATCCCTGTTGCTGGCTGATTTTTGGCCTCCTCTTCTCCTTTTGCCTCTACGTGTTTTGGCCTTACATTTTGAAAAGGTTGGTTGTAAGCATACCTCTTGTTTCCTAATCTGTACCTTCTTGCTTCCTGTAAAAAACTAGTGGTGGGCATTTGGTCATCATTTGAATTTGTATTGTCACTAGAGACGCTAGTACTGTCTGATTCATCTGACGTGATTGAAAAGTCAGATTCGTTGGTTATATGACAAGATTTTGAAAGAAATGCTTGACAAACATCAAATGTATATCAAGAATAAAAAAAAATCAAAATTACGAAGAGATGATAGAGATTATGAGAGTGGTAGGGTATACACGTTCGCCAGGAGATTTGATAACTTCATTCATAAAGGACAAGCTGCAGGAGTGAGGGGCACTTTGGGAACTATAACCAACGAATCTGACTTTTCAATCACGTCAGATGAATCAGACAGTACTAGCGTCTCTAGTGACAATACAAATTCAAATGATGACCAAATGCCCACCACTAGTTTTTTACAGGAAGCAAGAAGGTACAGATTAGGAAACAAGAGGTATGCTTACAACCAACCTTTTCAAAATGTAAGGCCAAAACACGTAGAGGCAAAAGGAGAAGAGGAGGCCAAAAATCAGCCAGCAGCAGGGATGCAGACCAGAGCAGCAAGGAACAAAATCAAGAACAATTGAAACCCACATCCAATAAAAACATAGTAGATGATGTACAGGACTGTAGCAGCATCTCGATTGTTAATTTATCTAAACATATTCTCACTGAAGATCAACAAAAAGTGTTAGGTAAAGGATTGGGTTACTGTGTGTCGAATCTTTGTGACATGACGCAAGTACATATTGATTTTTTTAAATTTCTTCGACAATTGAAACTTAAAAAATACTTTGCAGATAAGACAGAAATACATATGGAAGCAACTCCTGACACCACGTTGAGTACTACAATGAGTAATTACACTATCAAAGATATTACAGATATTGAACTCTTACTGACTTTGGAAAATATGGATTATAACAACATGGATAGGCTAGACTTACTAAATGACCTTAAAATTGTTCAGGACACATCTTTAAATAGTGGCCTCAAACCAAAATCTATGTTTACCCCTAAGTTACCTAGTAATAATGCCATAGAAGTGTTTGGAAAATTAGTAAAAGAAGATCTGTTTAAACTTCAAAAACAGATCAAATGTGGCAACTTTCACAAATCATTTAATGTAACTAACAAACAGAGATTGGCCTTGAAAGAACTGGGGAGTAATCAAGACATAGTGATCAAAGAGGCAGATAAGGGGGGAAACATTGTGATTTTAGATAGAGCGAACTACGTTTGAGAAATTGACAGACAATTGGCTGATAGTAGTGCATATCTGAAATTGCAAGGTAATCCCATTAAAAAGATTGTTGATGAATTGGAGCAATTGGTATCTTTATGGTGTAATCAGGGCTTGATTTCCGATCTAGAATTCTAATATATTTTCAATCCTTACCCTACATCACCATGTATATATACTTTACCTAAATTGCATAAAAGTGCCATTTCACCGCCAGGTAGACCTATAATATCAGGAATAGGATCACCTACGGAAAGACTTTCTGAGTTCATTGATAGCTATCTGCAGCCGATTGTCAAAAACATTCCTTCATATCTACAGGATACGAAGGATGTTCTATGTAAACTGGAGGACGTGAATTGGACTCAAGATATGATGTTGGTCACTCTAGATGTATCATCCTTATACACATGTATCCCCAAAGATAAAGGTTTACAGGCAGTGCGACATTTTCTGTCTGGGAGATCGGCATCTCACATGGAACATACTGAAATGATACTGTATATGATTGAATTTACATTGGAAAATAATGTATTTTTACATGAGGGGCAATGGTTTAAGCAATCACAAGGAGTAGCTATGGGCTCACGATTCTCTCCATCATATGCAAATATATACATGGGTTTCTTTGAGGCAGTACACATTTGGAAAAAGGGCCCTTCTATATTCACTGATAACATTTTCTTCTGGGGAAGATTTATTGATGATGTCTTAATGATTTGGACTGGATCTGAACAACTATTAATGGAATTCTATGAATACATCAACTGCAATATCTTCAACATTCAAATGACGTATGAATTTAGTAAAAATAAAGTTTGCTTTTTGGATCTAGAGATATCCATCATGGATAATAAGATCCACACAAAAATCTATCGCAAACCAACAGCCTGTAATTCTGTACTACATGCAGAAAGTGCGCACCCCAAAAGTCAAATCTTAGCTATTCCCTTTGGGGAAATGACAAGATTAAAAAGAAATTGTAGTGATCCAAATGTATGTAATATGGAACTTAATAAATTGGAAGATAGGTTTACACAGAGAGGCTATTCAAAGCATATCATTAAAACATCAAGAAAAAAGATTGATCAAACTTCTAGATCTACTCTCTTGGGTCAAAACATGAAAATGCGAGATAATTCGGCATACAAAGCAACAAGTTTCTGTACGGCGTATAGTCAGAATAGTCACAATATATATCGTATTTTATGTAAACATTGGAACGTACTACACACGGATGAGACACTTGCTGCTCTACTTCCTAAGAAACCAAAAATGGTTCACAGAAGAGGAAGAACTATTAGAAATGAAGTCTGTAAAAGTTTCCTACCACCTATAATGGAAAGCAAAGCTACATGGCTTCCCAAAAAAATTGTAGCTTTTTACAAGTGTGGGAATTGCAATATGTGCAACATGGCACTGCATAAAACTTCTGAATTCAGTTATAATGGTAGTGACAAATACAAAATATCCACCTTTATCAACTGTAATACAAAATTTGTGGTATATATATTGGAATGTATATGTGGCCAGATATATGTGGGCAGTACAATCAGGCCCTTAAAGGAACGAATCCAAGAACATATCAGAGCCTTAAGAAATTATGATACAGCATCTCCATTAGTACGTCATGTCAATGATAAACATCCAGGAACTGAGCTCCCATTAGTAAAATATATGGGTATAAATCATATCCCGACAAATGTTAGGGGTGGTAATAGAACACTGGATTTGCGAAAAAATGAGGGAAAATGGATCATTAAATTGAGAACGATCGAAATGGGCATGAATTTGGATGATGAATTGTATCATTTCCTTTGAATGTATTCACTGGGTATACTATTGATGAAGAATAACATACATATGTATGAGTAATTGACTCTGGTGATATACAGTGTATTATCATTTTTAACTTTGGTGGGAGGATCTTTCCTTCTTTCACCTTAGTTTTTCTATACACTGGGGGGACCTCTTATTTCCTCTCACTGCATGAGCATTGATGTTGATACTTCTGCATACACGTGAGGGCATTAATTATGTTGCAATTCATGGAATGTGATGGTTAAAAACTAAGGGAGAAGTGATCTCTTTTGTTGGCAAATAGATTTAATTGACACTTTTCCATACACTTTCAATAATTTACCGGCTTACTATTAATGGTGATTTTTTGGCAAATACATATAATTTGTTCATCGAAATCTCTCCTGTCTATTTGGAGTGGTCTACTAGCAAAATGACACGATGCATTATAATTGCCATTCAGTAATGGCTGCCGTTTTGGCATGAGTTTGGATCTAATATGTTTATAGACTGGAACTGTGACATCAAAATGACCGCCATATATACACACAAATAGTCCACCCTTGCTGTCCAGTAATTCTATCCTGATCAATGCACCACTTTAAGATGGCCGCCATAGTCTGGTCGGACAGGCGGAAGTCCATCTTTAATGTCTAGTACTCTGCTTTGAAAATCAACGCGGCATTTTAAATGCCGGCGCGAGGGTTTCCGGCAAGACATAATGGTCGGAGGACTCACGGGGGGCACGCGATTCCCTCCATCACGGTTATGAACAATCTTGTTTCTAAGAACTAACGCGGCATTTATCAGTGCCGGCGAAGGGCTCACATTGATGTCTGGGCTTACGGAAGGCACATAAGAGGCATAGATTTCCCTCGACGGGCTGTGCCTAGATATATCAACAAACGGGTTTGGAAAGCAAACAAAAGCTTAGGAAGAGGGGTGGCTAGGTAAGTGAACAGTATGAATTTGGTAATGGTATTTAGTGCAAGTATTGAAAAAATGGGGCTATAGTAATATGTGTGTTTCATTGTTGGAAATTATGGAGACACTGATTTAAACTTTGTTAGGTGATTGGATGGTGATAGGAATTAAAGGCTATTTTATTTAGTAGAAAGGTTATTAGAGATATTGTATTGGTTTTGTATTTCAGTCGACTCACCAATAGATGAAACTAAGCAATGTCCATTTTTTTTAAATTGATGATGAAGAAGGAAAAGATGTGATTGACTTTGGTTTTGAAACAGGTCAGTAATGGCATTATAAGGAAAAACTCTCACATTTTTGAGGAATACCTAGGATAAAGTAAAAGGTGACTAATGTAATGGCCTTTCTTTCTCCCCTCTTGCTATAGAGTGTGGTAGATGTGACATGAATATAATGGACATAGAAGTGAGCAAAGGTACACAACTTATTTTACACCAAGGTATAAAGAGGGGTCACTTTAGGCATAGAGCGGTCTATTTTTGACGAAATATAAATTTTGGTTATGTAATGGTAGAATGCCAACAAAAGAGAAGTCTTTTTTACACTTGGGTGTGCATGTGGTATGTTGAACTTGGGCTATGGAGGTGATGTACCAATTCTTAAAGATATAGGGAGTATTCTATGCTATATCTTTGGACACCAACTAACGCTTTGCCACTAAGACTATGTGGTGGTGGTTCTCTTTTCTTCCTTTGCAGTCTTTGGTCTAGATTTAAATTAATATTATAAATATGATATGTATATAACATTTTGGACACCGAACTGACCAAAAGAACATTTTTGTTTGGTTATCTTGGACAATAATAGGATAAAATGTACATATGTTTTCATTGTTTGTGTAATAATTGTATATATATGTTTGTAATGTATTTATTGTTGCTTGTTGTGATTTTCTCAGCCTTGAAGAAGTCCAGTCAGGACGAAACACGTGTCGGCTGATGGCTATTCATTTGTTGTTTCTATGTTTTGTATATATATGTATATGTTTTTGTATATAAGAAGAATTATTCTCTGTGTATTAAAATTTATATCTGTATGGACATATAATTTTTTTGGTTAGTTGTATATCTATATACAGTATTTTTTGGTCTGAATTATGATTGTTTATTTCATTTAAGGAAGAAAGAGAATCAAATAAGCATTTTTAGGGATATTGATCATGATACGTCATTTGGTCTTTTCAAAATATTAGATTATCTCTTAAATAGAGATACTGTTCTGTTTGGTGTGCCCCATTGGTTTGTTTGTGTATCATTAGAACGGGTTTATTCAAAAACCCGGTTCCACACATCAGGACAACGATGTGTTTCAATGTTTGAGCACCCATAAGCTTCTTCTTACACAATCAGAATGTGCATTGATTTCAACTAATGAGTTGCCAGTTATATTTTTTATTAAAATGTAATTTAATTACTTGTAAAGCAGCCACCTTCCCCCATGCATAGCCTTCTGCAACACCAGCATATAAAAAGTGACACTATTGGCTTAATCAAGGGGGGAGCATATCAATATGTATAAAGTATATCAATCATATTTCTCCAAAAATCATCAATAATTGTAATTAGCTGTATGTTTAAATGATTCACACAATGCAATATTTATTCATTTTTAAATGGTTAATAAATGTTTAATAAATAAACAAGTCTGTGACTCTTTCTTTTTACATAGTTTTTATTAATACATTTTGTAGGTGAAAAACATTTTTTAGACCAGAAAATACAATCAGGAAAACAACCACGGAGAGCCATGCACTCCAGCTGAAGAGCATAGAGGTTCAGCTAGGAATGCCTTAAAAATATTGTCATTTCTCCTGGGGGCTGCTGGACTTCATAAAACCCTCTAAAACATTAAATAAAACAACTTTTTGGTGCTGTTTTAGGGGCACCATCAAGCTAAAACCCATGCAGGGAACTATAGGGTGCTCCTTCAAAGGAGCAGTGAATAATACATTTACCTCTCCTGAGGCTCACTGTGAGTGTCCCGGTGCATAATGATTTTATAAAAGATGTAATGATTGCTGTAATATCTGGGCTAATTAACAGTCCATGTCTAGGGTGCCAGTTATAGTTACCTTAGGGCACAAGTTATAGTTACTTTCAATAACAATAAGTATAACTGGTGAATTTCTAGGGCTTTGGACGAGTAAATTTAGAAACTAACTACAACGTCCCTGTAAGCTTTGTTTTTTTCTGTGAATTTCTATGGGTTTTTTTCAACGTAAAGTCATTTTCATGACTATATGTTAATCCAACCACCTCTGTGCATGGCCTTTGGCCATGCGCAGCAGGGGTTGACCGCAGAGCCTGTAGTCAACCCCGGTACTCACCCACCTTGCACCACGCACTGGCTTTGGCTGTGCACAGCGGGGGTTGGCCACAGGGCCAATCTCCTATAACTACCCAACCCTGAGAGAAAGAGAGTGAAGTGCAACATTGTGAGAGAAAGCAATTTAGAGAAAGATTTGACAGGGAGAAAATGTGAGAGAGAGACAGAGATAGAGTTGTTTTATGCTTTGAGGAATGCTATACTAAGAACTTGATATTTTCAGAAAAATTGAAAAGAAAAATATTTTTGTTAAAAAGAGTGAGATCACCTCTCAGTATATTACTTAAATATTTATAGTTGAAAAGAGTCTAAAGCAAGAAATGACCACAGACTCAAACCCGTACACTTCAGTGTGCATGTCTGAGACCTCAATCACCAGGCCAGAGGTGACTCCTTCCATGACAGTATCCCGACTTAGACATGAAATTCAACCCACAGTTTTTTGAGGGGAAAAAGACTTCAATGTTCCTTCACCAGGAATGTTTAACAGTCAAAACACTGGAAAATAAACAGACACACTGTCATGAGACACTAGGATTTGAACCTTCAACCTAATGACAGTCCAAGACCTTTAGTATTAGGCCAGGAGTTACCTTGATCTGTTGTCCATCAAAATTTCACGGTAATATGTGCACCAAACATCTTTCTAGTTTGACGCTTTGAATTCATTGTATGGAGTGACCATTGCAATAACAATCTCTCTCTCTTTAGTATGGGATAGAAGAGAGAGAGAGAGAGGGGGAGAGGACCGCAGGGGAGCCTCAAGGCCTCTGCAGTCCTAGCCAGCTCCCCGCATTCTGCAGAAGCCGGCATTGCTCCTGCAAGCAGGGAGCTACTTTAAATGGCATATTTTCATCTGTTTCTCTGCATAAATATTTGCGTGCACGAAAACAGATGAAAACTCTGCTTTCTGCAAGTGTGAGCTGTTTGACAGCTCTCACTTGCTGAAAGTGGATTGTTTGTTCTGACATTGCAAGAGCTGTCAAAGCACCTGCCTAGTCAGAGCAAACAGCTATGTCCCAGGGGTGGGCACTCCAGGACATGGCAGGAGCCAGCCCTGGAGTGACAGTCCCCAGAGCTATGTATGGCTCCTTGAAGAGGGCCACTGGCACCCTCCAATGAATCAATCACCCTTGGGGAGGTTGTGGTCCCCTTGTCTGAGGGTTCAAAATGGACACCCTATTTTATATAAATTTAGCCCCAGTGAGGTGGCGGTCCCTGGGGCTCTGGAGGGAGCCGGGTGGCTCTCACATTTAATTTGCTATTAGCCTTGGGGAGGTGGCACTCCTCAGGGCTGCTGGGAGGCTGGCTGGCCCCCGCATCTAAATACTTATTAGACTTGGGTAGGAGACAGACCCTGAGGTGGTGGGGGGGCAGGTAGCCCTCCACATTTAAATAGTTATTACCCCCAGGGCTGCGGGGGGCTACCCCCCCCACATTTATTTTTTATTAGTCCCAGGCAGCTGGTAGTTCCCAAGGGTACGGGGGACAGGCATCCACCCTGCATTTAAATAGTTATTAGCCTCAGGGAGGTGGCAGTCCCCAGGGTTGTGGGGGCCCACATTTCATTGTATGTTCAGCCTGGGGAGGTGATGACCCCTGGGGATTTAGAAGCACAGGAGGGGGTCCCATTCACGCCCTCCTTATTTTTGACATGCCCCCAGTACTTTGCCCATTCAGGGGCTTCATTAAAAACAAGCGCCAGAGCCTGTGCTTGTTTTGTTTCATTTTTGCCACGGATTTGTGGATCCACTGCAAATTTGTGGCAAAAATAAAATAAATGGGTTTTTTGCCCTGGTGGGTCCCTCTAGAGTCCCATCACCAGATCTAAGAAGTCATGGTGTCCTAGCCAAGTCCCAAGATGGCTGCCAACATTTCCTGGTTGAACTGTTGGCAGCCAATCAGAGCTCTTTGTTTACCTGAACAAGCATGTTATTATTTGCAAACCCTTTGCGCCTCTAGGTATCTGTTTTTTCCTATTCCTTTAATATCTAAAAAAGTACTAAATGGATTTATACCAAATAACAACAAGCAATGTTTATGGACCAAGAGCTACTGTTCAGCCAAATTTGGTGTAATTCTGTCCAGCAGTTCGGGATGTAGTTATGTCTAAAATCCCTAAGAGAATTACAATGGAAAACACACTTGTTTGACCCCGCCTTTTTCTCACCCCCCCCCTTGATGGATCGGATCTCCCTGAAGCGTCCCATGTACAACAAGACTCTCAGCACTTTTTTGGGAAAATTTCATGAAGATTCGTCGAACGGCGCCAAAGATATAGACAAGCCCAATAACACATTGTCAATGGAAACATGGTCCTAACTATAATTATCTATTGACGACTGTGAGTTACTTTAGGGCACAAGATATAGTTACTTGAAGTAACTCTAACTATAACTGGTGAATGTCTATGGTTTCATATGTTTAAAATGTGATCCTAACTATCTCGTCCCTGTAACATTTGGAGGCAGATTTAAGAGCCCCAAAAGCCTCCTTGCACCACATTAGTATCATATTTTTTTAAGCTAATGTGGCCCAATGAGGCCACAATTGCACACCACATTTACAAAGTTGCACAATGCATGCATTGCACCACTTTGTAACACTTTGTGCTACATTATCCCTGCACCAGGCACTCTGTATGCAAAGGGGGAGTTCTCCCATTAGGGGGGCCAAAAAAATGGCACAAGGAATTCTAAGAGATTTTTTTGCATCATTATTTTCATCACTTTTAACGCCTGCTAAGAGGAGGTGTTAAAAGAAGGCACCTCATTGTTCACAATGGGCCTTAATAGGCTTTGCAGGATTAGTATCAAGATAATCCTGCAAAGATGTGAACTAGCATCAAAAATGTTCATGCTAGTTCCCTAACTACTGCCATGGTGTGCCGTATCTGAGATATGGTACAAACATGCTGACGTTAGGAGGGCGCTAAAGATGGGGGCACTAAGGGGCATATTTATACTCCGTTTGCGCCGGAATTGCATTGTTTTTTTTTACGCAATTCCGACGCAAAACTAACTCCATATTTATACTTTGGCGTTAGACGCGTCTAGCGCCAAAGTCCATGGAGTTTGCGTCATTTTTTAGCGTGGACACCTACTTTGCGTTAATGAGATGCAAGGTAGGCGTTCCCGTCTAAAAAATTGACTCTGAGGCATGTGCGCCGTATTTACACTCCCGGGCAAAATTCACGCCCGGGATTGGGCGGGTCAAAAAAAATGACGTACGGCCGCTTTTGCGCCGTTTTTTAGCGCCTGGAAAAGGCAGGCGTTAAGGGACCTGTGGGCTCGGAAGGAGCCCAGAGGTGCCCTCCCAAGCCCCCAGGGACACCCCCTTCCACCCTTGCCCACCCCAGGAGGACACCCAAGGCTGGAGGGACCCATCCCAGGAAACTTAAGGTAAGTTCAGGTAAGTTTTTTATTTTAATTTTTTTGTGGCATAGGGGGGCCTGATTTGTGCCCCCCTACATGCCACTATGCCCAATGACCATGCCCAGGGGACAGAAGTCCCCTGGGCATGGCCATTGGGCAAGGGGGCATGACTCCTGTCTTTGCTAAGACAGGAGTCATTTCTATGGGGGTTGGGAGTCGAAAAAAATGGCGCAAATCGGGTTGAGGCGAAAAATTTGCCTTAGCCTGACTTGCCCCATTTTTGACACCCAAGCTCCATATCCCCCTACGCCGGCGCTGCCTGGTGTACGTCGTTTTTTTTCACGCACACCAGGCAGCGCCGGCGGCTAACGCCGGCTAACGTCATTGATTAAATACGGCGCCCGCATGGCGCTTCAGAATGGCGTTAGCCGGCGCTAATTTTTTTGACGCAAAACTGCGTTAGCGCAGTTTTGCGTCAAAAAGTATAAATATGGCCCTAAGGGTGCAAGAAAAATGTTCTTAAATCTGGCCCTTATTTCCATAAGTGAATGTATATATGTGTTTTGACTGTTAAACAGTCCTAGTGAAGGAACATTGAAGTCTTTTTCCCCTCCCAAAAAAAAAAAAAAGCTCACGAAGGCAGGAACGCCGAAACACGTCCTTGTGCAAATAAATCTCGGTAAATCAAAATGCCCATGGAGTGCCTTCTTTCCTATTGGTAGGAAAACAGTGTGTGTGTGTGTGTGTATATATATATATATATGTATGTATGTATGTATGTGTATATATATATATATATATATATATACATACATACATATATATCTATATATATATATATATATATACATATATATATATATATATATATATATATATATATATATATATATATATATATATATATATATATATATATATATATATATGTAAATAATCCTCCAAATGAAAGCCCCGTCACAGGACACGATACCCTAGGAGGGTGGAGTGCCTGCTGGGGGAGTACTCCAGCCGAACAATGCATATCCAACACACGAATAGAAACATGCTCACTTGAATACAATGCAAAAATAGAATTTACACGTGCTTCCACCATGCACAGCTTTTTTCGGTAAATGTTTTTCTGCAAAGTATTACATTGATATTATCAATGATGGTATCAAAGATGTCATGAGTGCCGTAATTTGTGGGGTAATTAGCAGTGAATGGCGAGAGCGTGAGTTATAGCTACTTTAGATAACTCTAACAGGTGAATTTCTATGGATTTGTATGTTTAAAATGTGAGCCTAATTATAATGTTCATGTAACCATTGTTTTTTTAAGTGATTTTCCATGGCCTTTTAAATTCTATTTCCTTACTATACCGTTCCTGTAATCTTTGTTTTTTTCAGTGAATTTCTGTGATTTTCTTAACGTAAAGTAATTTTCATTACTATATTTTAATCCAACCACCTCTGCGCATGGCCTTCTGCTGTGCACAGCTGTGGTTTGCAGCAGCCCATGTGCAGTCGGGATTGGCTACAATGCCTGTCCTGTGGCCAGATGCTGTGGCCAACTCCCCTAAACACTCAACCACTTGCTGCGCATGACCTTTGGCCGTGCACAGCAGGAGTTCGTTGTAACATGTCTCTCTGGGTGTGAGAAAAGGTGTGACAGGGTGTATCTGGGTGTGAGAGCGTCTGTGAGATTGTCTGTCTGGTTGTGAGAGTGGGTGTGTCAGTGTTGTAGCGGGTCTGTGAGTGGTTATGTCAGTGTCTGTGTGGCTCTGTGAGTGGGTGCGTGAGGGTTTCAGTGGGTCTCTGAGTGGGTGTATGAGAGTATGAGTGGGTCTATGATGAATGAGTGACTGTCTGAGCAGGTCTGTGAGTGGGTACAGGAGGTTCTGAATGCAGTAATGAATGGGTGCAATAGGGTCTGAGCAGGTCTGTGAGTGGGTGGGTGTGGGAGTGTCTGAGTGGGAGTGTGAGTGGGTGCGTAAGGGTCTATGTGAGTGTGTGAGTTGGAGAAAGAGATTGAAAGAGAGAGAGAGAAAGAGAGTGAAAAGGGAGTGTGAGAGAGAGAGAGAGTTAGAGTTGCTTAGGCTTTGATGAATGATATACTTAGAATGAGATATTTCTGTACAAATTGGAGAACAAAAAGTATTTGTCAATTAGAAAGAGTGAGATACCCTTTCAGTATGAACCTTAAACTTTGGAAGTTTAAAAGAAATAAAAGAAGGGAAACCTCAATGGGCACATCTAGAGTAGAACCCTCAACTTTCAGTGTGAAGGTCTGTGACTTTAACCTTTAGGCACAGGTGACTCCTTGCTGTGATCCTTTCAGACATATATACGAAAGTCAACCGACAAATGTTATTGGAAAGAAACGTGAATGTTTCATCACTAGGAAGGTCTAATAGTCAAAACACTAGTAAATAAATAAACACACTTCCAAGCAATGCTAGGATTTGAACCTTCAGCCTACTGATTGACCGTGACCATTAGGGCAAAAGTAACTATTTTATCCATCCAAACGTAACTATAACATTCTTACCAAATATTTTGGCAGTTTGACAATCTCTCTCTCTGTCGCTCTCTTTCTCTCTCTCTCTCTCTCTCTCTCTCTCTCTCTCTCTCTCTCTCTCTCTCTCTCTCTCTCTCTCTATCTTCTATTCCATTATGAAATGGAAGAGAAAGAGATAGAGAGAGCGAGAGAGAGAGAGTAAAAGGACTGTGAGGGGAGCATGATGGCCCTGAGGTCCCAGCCAGCTACTCACGTCCTGTGGGAGCTGGCTTTGCTCAGCTCCCTGCTTTGGGAACAACGATTTCATGTTTCTCTGCTTGCATATTTGCATGCAGGGAAACAGATGTAAACTCCCCTTTCTGAAAGCTGGAGCTATTTGACAGCTCCTGCTGTCAGAAGGCGGACTTTGTTTGCTTTTGCTGTTAAAGCTCCCACTCAGCAAAAACAAACAGCTATGTCCTGGGGGTGGGCACCCTTGGGCATAGCAGGAGCTGGTCCTGGGGGGTGGTGGTCCCCAGGACCATCAATGGCTCCACCATTCTATTTGCCCGAGAGAGATAGGGGTCCCTGGGGCTCAGAGGTCTGCAACGGAATCCTTTAATTCTTTTTATTTCAGCCCTGGAGTGGTGGCTGTCCATGGAGCTGCAGGGTGGGGGCTGCGTGCCCCCCCTGCATTCCATTGCATTTGAGCTCCAGTGAGGTGGCGGTCGCTAGGGCTGCAGGGCCCCCACATTGCCCCCACATTACATTTCATTAAAGCCCTGGAGAGGTGGTAGCTTTCAAGAGGTGCAGGGAGGCACACAGCCCCCGCATTACATTAGATTTGAGCCCTGGTGAGGGGGTGGCCCCTGGGAGTTGTGGGCGGGGTGCAGCCTCCACATTGCATTTCATGAAGGGCTCAGGGAGGTGGCGGTCCCTGGGGCTGCGAGGGGCCATGTGGTCCCCGAATTACTTTTTAGTAAAGCCCCAGGAGGTGGTCGGGGAACAATAAGCCCAGGAGTGGGGCCCTGTGTGCCCTCCTCCTTATTTTTTTACATACCCCCGGACCTGACCTACCCAGCAGCTTTAAAAAAAACATGCTGTTTGACAACTCTCACATGCAGAAAGTGAAGTGTTTGCTTTGATTTGGAAGGAGCTGTCAAAGCTCCTGAAAAGTGAGAACAAACAGAAAAACGCTATCCACTGCAGCTGGGGAAAAGTAACTAGGAGCCAATAGATGTAGGCTCTCAGCACCACACGACCTGACAAGTGAGGTAACATCGATCAGGGCATCCGCAACTTCTCCGCCTGGATCAGAAAATGCCCAGACAAAGTCGCCCCTCTGAAACTCTCCGAATGCTCCGCAACATTCAGATGGATTCCAGTAAACACCTGAAAGATCGTTGCACAAGCCCTTGTCACCAGCCACCTTGACCACTGTAATGAGCTCTCACCAATATATCTTTCCAACCCTTCAAAAGGCTCCAGACAATACAGGATGCGGCAGCCAGACTCATACTGGACCTAGCCAGGTGAACCCACATCACTCTCCACCTCAGGAATCTACATTGGATCCCTGTCAAGAAAATATGCCAGTTCAAGACGCTCACACATGCCTACAAAGCCATCCAGAAACTAGGACCTTCCTACATAAAGCACCGGCTGAACTTCTATATTCCCTTGAGACACCTGCTCTCCACTCCACTTGCCCTTGCACATGTCCTCCGCAACCATTGCATCTGCAGCAGAGGCAGCGCATTCTCTTACATTGCTTCCATAGCCTGGAATGACCTCTCCCTCAACCTCCGAACGGCTCCCTACCTGACAAACTTCCGAAAGCAAATCAAGACCTGGCTCTTCAATGCAGATACAGCAACCTCAGCCCCCACACACCCCTAGGAGCAATTTTTCTGTGCTTTAAAAAAAAATTAATTGATCGATTGATTGAAACAGCTATGTCCTGGTAGTAGGCACCCCAGGATATAGCAGGAGATGGCCCTGGGATATGGCAGTCCCCAGGGCCATCACAGGCTCCTTCAGGGGGTCCATACAGTCCCCCTTCAATGTTCTTTTTGCCCCAGGGTGGTGGTGGTCACCGGGACTCAGGGGTTCCACAACAGACCGTCTTCATTCTTTTATTGTAACCCTGGGGAGGTGGTGGTCCTGGGGCTGCAGGTGGTCCAAATGAGGCCACAATTGCACACAAAATTTACAAAGTTGCACAATGCATGCATTGCACCACTTTGTAACACTTTGTGCTACATTATCCCTGCACTAGGCACTCTGTATGCAAAGGGGGAGTTCTCCCATTAGGGGGGCCAAAAAAATGGCACAAGGAATTCTAAGAGATTTTTTTGCATCATTATTTTCATCACTTGTAACGCCTGCTAAGAGGAGGTGTTAAAAGAAGGCACCTCATTGTTCACAATGGGCCTCAATAGGCTTTGCAGGATTAGTATCAAGATAATCCTGCAAAGATGTGAACTAGCATCAAAAATGTTCATGCTAGTTCCCTAACTACTGCCATGGTGTGCCGTATCTGAGATATGGTACAAACATGGTGACGTTAGGAGGGCGCTAAAGATGGGGGCACTAAGGGGCATATTTATACTCCGTTTGCGCCGGAATTGCGTCGTTTTTTTTTACGCAATTCCGATGCAAAACTAACTCCATATTTATACTTTGGCGTTAGAAGCGTCTAGCGCCAAAGTCCATGGAGTTTGCGTCATTTTTTAGCGTGGGCACCTACTTTGCGTTAATGAGATGCAAGGTAGGCGTTCCCGTCTAAAAAATTGACTCCGAGGCATGTGCGCCGTATTTACACTCCCGGGCAAAATTCACGCCCGGGAGTGGGTGGGTAAAAAAAAATTACGTACGGCCGCTTTTGCGCCGTTTTTTAGCGCCTGGAAAAGGCAGGCGTTACGGGACCTGTGGGCTCGGAAGGAGCCCAGAGGTGCCCTCCCAAGCCCCCAGGGACACCCCCTGCCACCCTTGCCCACCCCAGGAGGACAAGTTCAGGTAAGTTTTTTATTTTTATTTTTTTGTGGCATAGGGGGGCCTGATTTGTGCCCCCCTACATGCCACTATGCCCAATGACCATGCCCAGGGGACAGAAGTCCCCTGGGCATGGCCATTGGGCAAGGGGGCATGACTCCTGTCTTTGCTAAGACAGGAGTCATTTCTATGGGGGTTGGGATTAAAAAAAAATGGCGCAAATCGGGTTGAGGCGAAAAATTTGCCTCAGCCTGACTTGCCCCATTTTTTGACGCACAAGCTCCATATACCCCTACGCCGGCGCTGCCTGGTGTACGTCGTTTTTTTTTCACGCACACCAGGCAGCGCCGGCGGCTAACGCCGGCTAACGTCATTGATTAAATACGGCGCCCGCATGGCGCTTCAGAATGGCGTTAGCCGGCGCTAATTTTTTTGACGCAAAACTGCGTTAGCGCAGTTTTGCGTCAAAAAGTATAAATATGGCCCTAAGGGTGCAAGAAAAATGTTCTTAAATCTGGCCCTTATTTCCATAAGTGAATGTATATATGTGTTTTGACTGTTAAACATTCCTAGTGAAGGAACATTGAAGTCTTTTTCCCCTCCAAAAAAAAAAAAAAAGCTCACGAAGGCAGGAACGCCGAAACACGTCCTTGTGCAAATAAATCTCGGTAAATCAAAATGCCCATGGAGTGCCTTCTTTCCCTTTGGTAGGAAAACAGTGTGTGTGTGTGTGTGTATATATATATATATATATATATATGTATGTATGTATGTATGTATATATATATATATATATATATATATATATACATACATATATATCTATCTATATATATATATATATATATATATATATATATAAGTAAATAATCCTCCAAATGAAAGCCCCGTCACAGGACACGATACCCTAGGAGGGTGGAGTGCCTGCTGGGGGAGTACTCCAGCCGAACAATGCATATCCAACACACGAATAGAAACATGCTCACTTGAATACAATGCAAAAATAGAATTTACACGTGCTTCCACCATGCACAGCTTTTTTCGGTAAATGTTTTTCTGCAAAGTATTACATTGATATTATCAATGATGGTATCAAAGATGTCATGAGTGCCGTAATTTGTGGGGTAATTAGCAGTGAATGGCGAGAGCGTGAGTTATAGCTACTTTAGATAACTCTAACAGGTGAATTTCTATGGATTTGTATGTTTAAAATGTGAGCCTAATTATAATGTCCATGTAACCATTGTTTTTTTAAGTGATTTTCCATGGCCTTTTAAATTCTATTTCCTTACTATACCGTTCCTGTAATCTTTGTTTTTTTCAGTGAATTTCTGTGATTTTCTTAACGTAAAGTAATTTTCATTACTATATTTTAATCCAACCACCTCTGCGCATGGCCTTCTGCTGTGCACAGCTGTGGTTTGCAGCAGCCCATGTGCAGTCGGGATTGGCTACAGTGCCTGTCCTGTGGTCAGATGCTGTGGCCAACTCCCCTAAACACTCAACCACTTGCTGCGCATGACCTTTACACTCAACCACTTGCTGCGCATGACCTTTGGCCGTGCACAGCAGGAGATCGTTGTAACATGTCTCTCTGGGTGTGAGAAAAGGTGTGACAGGGTGTATCTGGGTGTGAGAGCGTCTGTGAGATTGTCTGTCTGGTTGTGAGAGTGGGTGTGTCAGTGTTGTAGCGGGTCTGTGAGTGGTTATGTCAGTGTCTGTGTGGCTCTGTGAGTGGGTGCGTGAGGGTTTCAGTGGGTCTCTGAGTGGGTGTATGAGAGTATGAGTGGGTCTATGAGTGAATGAGTGACTGTCTGAGCAGGTCTGTGAGTGGGTACAGGAGGTTCTGAATGCAGCAATGAATGGGTGCAATAGGGTCTGAGCAGGTCTGTGAGTGGGTGGGTGTGGGAGTGTCTGAGTGGGAGTGTGAGTGGGTGCGTAAGGGTCTATGTGAGTGTGTGAGTTGGAGAAAGAGATTGAAAGAGAGAGAGAGAAAGAGAGTGAAAAGGGAGTGTGAGAGAGAGAGAGAGTTAGAGTTGCTTAGGCTTTGATGAATGATATACTTAGAATGAGATATTTCTGTACAAATTGGAGAACAAAAAGTATTTGTCAATTAGAAAGAGTGAGATACCCTTTCAGTATGAACCTTAAACTTTGGAAGTTTAAAAGAAATAAAAGAAGGGAAACCTCAATGGGCACATCTAGAGTAGAACCCTCAACTTTCAGTGTGAAGGTCTGTGACTTTAACCTTTAGGCACAGGTGACTCCTTGCTGTGATCCTTTCAGACATATATACGAAAGTCAACCGACAAATGTTATTGGAAAGAAACTTGAATGTTTCATCACTAGGAAGGTCTAATAGTCAAAACACTAGTAAATAAATAAACACACTTCCAAGCAATGCTAGGATTTGAACCTTCAGCCTACTGATTGACCGTGACCATTAGGCCAAAAGTAACTATTTTATCCATCCAAACGTAACTATAACATTCTTACCAAATATTTTGGTACTTTGACAATCTCTCTCTCTGTCGCTCTCTTTCTCTCTCTCTCTCTCTCTCTCTCTATCTTCTATTCCATTATGAGATGGAAGAGAAAGAGATAGAGAGAGCGAGAGAGAGAGAGTAAAAGGACTGTGAGGGGAGCATGAAGGCCCTGAGGTCCCAGCCAGCTACTCACGTCCTGTGAGAGCTGGCTTTGCTCAGCTCCCTGCTTTGGGAACAACGTTTTCATGTTTCTCTGCTTGCATATTTGCATGCAGGGAAACAGATGTAAACTCCCCTTTCTGAAAGCTGGAGCTATTTGACAGCTCCTGCTGTCTGAAGGCGGACTTTGTTTGCTTTTGCTGTTAAAGCTCCCACTCAGCAAAAACAAACAGCTATGTCCTGGGGGTGGGCCCCCTTGGGCATAGCAGGAGCTGGTCCTGGGGGGTGGTGGTCCCCAGGACCATCAATGGCTCCACCATTCTATTTGCCCGAGAGAGATAGTGGTCCCTGGGGCTCAGAGGTCTGCAACGGAATCCTTTAATTCTTTTTATTTCAGCCCTGGAGTGGTGGCTGTCCATGGAGCTGCAGGGTGGGGGCTGCGTGCCCCCCCTGCATTCCATTGCATTTGAGCTCCAGTGAGGTGGCGGTCGCTAGGGCTGCAGGGCCCCCACATTGCCCCCACATTACATTTCATTAAAGCCCTGGAGATGTGGTAGCTTTCAAGAGGTGCGGGGAGGCACACAGCCCCCGCATTACATTAGATTTGAGCCCTGGTGAGGGGGTGGCCCCTGGGAGTTGTGGGCGGGGTGCAGCCTCCACATTGCATTTCATGAAGGGCTCAGGGAGGTGGCGGTCCCTGGGGCTGCGAGGGGCCATGTGGTCCCCGAATTACTTTTTAGTAAAGCCCCAGGAGGTGGTCGGGGAACAATAAGCCCAGGAGTGGGGCCCTGTGTGCCCTCCTCCTTATTTTTTTACATACCCCCCGGACCTGACCTACCCAGCAGCTTTAAAAAAAACATGCTGTTTGACAACTCTCACATGCAGAAAGTGAAGTGTTTGCTTTGATTTGGAAGGAGCTGTCAAAGCTCCTGAAAAGTGAGAACAAACAGAAAAACGCTATCCACTGCAGCTGGGGAAAAGTAACTAGGAGCCAATAGATGTAGGCTCTCAGCACCACACGACCTGACAAGTGAGGTAACATCGATCAGGGCATCCTCAACTTCTCCGCCTGGATCAGAAAATGCCCAGACAAAGTCGCCCCTCTGAAACTCTCCGAATGCTCCGCAACATTCAGATGGATTCCAGTAAACACCTGAAAGATCGTTGCACAAGCCCTTGTCACCAGCCACCTTGACCACTGTAATGAGCTCTCACCAATATATCTTTCCAACCCTTCAAAAGGCTCCAGACAATACAGGATGCGGCAGCCAGACTCATACTGGACCTAGCCAGGTGAACCCACATCACTCTCCACCTCAGGAATCTACATTGGATCCCTGTCCAGAAAATATGCCAGTTCAAGACGCTCACACATGCCTACAAAGCCATCCAGAAACTAGGACCTTCCTACATAAAGCACTGGCTGAACTTCTATATTCCCTTGAGACACCTGCTCTCCACTCCACTCGCCCTTGCACATGTCCTCCGCAACCATTGCATCTGCAGCAGAGGCAGCGCATTCTCTTACATTGCTTCCAAAGCCTGGAATGACCTCTCCCTCCACCTCCGAACGGCTCCCTACCTGACAAACTTCAGAAAGCAACTCAAGACCTGGCTCTTCAATGCAGATACAGCAACCTCAGCCCCCAGACACCCCTAGAGCAATTTTTCTGTGCTTTAAAAATTTTTTATTGATTGGTTGATTGAAACAGCTATGTCCTGGTAGTAGGCACCCCAGGATATAGCAGGAGCTGGCCCTGGGATATGGCAGTCCCTAGGGCCATCACAGGCTCCTTCAGGGGGGACATACAGTCCCCCTTCAATGTTCTTTTTGCCCCAGGGTGGTGGTGGTCCCCGGGACTCAGGGGTTCCACAACAGACCGTCTTCATTCTTTTATTGTAACCCTGGGGAGGTGGTGGTCCTGGGGCTGCAGGTGGTCCACACGGCCCCCTGCATACATAGTGTATTCTGCCCCAAGAAGGTGCCCTAAATCATTATCCTGGGGAGGTGGCAGTCTTTGGGCTGCGGGGGGTGGTCTCCTGCATACCAAATTAATTAAATCATTGCCCTTGGTAGGTGGTGGTCCCTGGGGATGTGGGTGGGCTCATGTGGACCACGCACACAATTAAAAGTTTGCCCCGGGGAGGTGGCGTTCCTGGGAATACAGGGAGGCACTGCATGGTGTCCGTCATACTTAGCCTATTTTGTCCTGGGGAGGTGGCAGTCCCTGGGGCTGTGGGTGTCCACACAGCCCCCCACATAAAATTGCAGACGCCCTAGGAGGGAGGCCCCTTGCTCCCTGTTCCTTTCTAAAGCCCTTAACGCCCCCAGAACCTGGCCCACACAGGGACTAATTAAAAGAAAAGAGTGATAAACCACCATTTAAAAAACAAAAGCTTTGGGAAAATCAGTGGATCCAGATCAGCAGATGTTTCCGATGATTTTAAAAATAATACTTTTTCACCCTGGTGGGGTTTCTCTGGGATCCCAGCACCAGAGTTATGGGATCAGGGTGACTTTTCTTTTTTTAGTCTTTTTTTTGGGCATTCAGCTGAAGCTGATTCCCAAGATGGCTGCAAACAATTCCTTGCTGAAGTGTTGGCAGCCAATCAGAGATCATCATGGTTCCAGATGGATCAGTGAACTATCTGCATGACCAGGTATCTATTTTGTTAAACTCTAATACCTACAAAACTACTGAATGAGATTATTTCAAATCACAAAAGCATGCTTTCTGGACTAAGGGCTAGCTTTCTGCCACATTCAGCGTAATTCCCTTCAATGGTTTGGGCTGTAGTCATGTTCGAAAAGTTGAAACATCCCATTGACACAGAATGGTGAAAAAGTGTTTGTGCCCCCCTTTTACGCGGGCACTGCTTGACACATCACCATGAAACTTTCAAGACAGCAGCTGAACTGACTAAATTAAAAGTTTTGGAAATTTTGTGAAGATCCTTTAAATGGCACCAAAATTATTGGCAAAACAAAAAAAATTCTGTCTATGGTAAAAATGGTCCTAACTATAACTACCTAGTGGCGACCGTCACTGATTATATCAGAGATACCACAGATTTTATGAGAACTATAGAAGGCATCCAAGGAGATAACAATTCCCTCTTAATAACCTTAGACATAACCAGCTTGTATACATGTATTTCTCACCAACAGGGTCTGAGAGTAGTGGAATCATTTTTGAGAAGCCTTATGACCACAATTTGATGACTGTGGACCTAATTGCTTTTTGTCTAACTCACCTAATATTTCTTTTCTCAGGAGAGCTGCACCAAGAGATCCAGGGAACATCAATGGACACCTGCTTTGCCCCCAGCTATCCAAATGTATAGTAGGCCAGTGGGAGAAGTACGTGGTCTGGGCTGAGGCGATTGACCCTTGGGTTGAGAGTGGTGTACTATGGGTGCGGTATATTAATGACTCATTTAATGTGTGGAATAGTACCCAACAACTGATTGAGGAGTATATCGAGCAACTTAATAACAACACCCTTGATCTGTTTTTTTAGAAGTCATTTCAGTAACACCTCAGTGGCTTTTTTTTAGATCTGTAGGTCTTTGTCAGGGTGGAGGGGGCAGCTACAAACTAAACTGAATAGAAACCCACTGCCGGTAGTTCTATCCTGCACGCAAAGAGTCAGCACCCCCATAGCCTGATCAGGAGTATGCCCAATGGGTAAGTGCTGTGCATTAAGCCCAAAAAGTTCCTTGCCTACAGATTTCTCAAGGGCAGGTAATGAGGCTTTACTCAGATTTCAGCAAAGGGGATATTCAAGTACAGTATTGGGTCAGGCTACTGAGAGGGCCAACCTTTTAGACAGACAGCAGTTGCTAGTGCATCGATCAGATGAGAGAGAAAGTGAACAGGATGTGGTCAGGTTGATCACAGGTGTTCAATGGATGCAGTGCCTCCATATGATATTTTGAAGAGGAATTGGAAGGTCCTAACGACTGACCATGTATTAGCATCTACTCTGCCATCAGTCCCACAAGTGACTTATAGGAGGGGCAAATTGCTGAAGGACCTTTTGGTCCACAGCTATTACACTGAGAATGTATAAATAAAACTATACATCTCAATAATCTTCTTTTATGCAAATAAATAATATATTTTGATGCCATGTATAAAAGCCCCCTATTGATGCATTTTTAAAGTGGCATGTGGTGTGCAATATCAGTTGTACAAGTGCCCTATTGGCAGATATTAAAGTGACACATACTGTGCAAAATTATAATATTGTACACATTGTCAATGTCTCTAGATGGCACACATCTGATGCTCTAATAACTGATGTTAAGGTGTCAGGTGCTGTGCAATATAAACCCCAATGTCCATATCCCCTCATCTTAAAATGGCTACTGTAGATATCGCTCAATCATTACCAAACTTCACATTCAACATGGTATTAGGTTTGAGGAATTGCTGCTAATGGTTTATATGTTTTGGGTAATGATACCCAAGGACAAACACTCATAAATTACCTTCTTCCAAGAGCAAATAAATCAACAGATAATACCTCACTAGGCTAATGGCCCCTACTCAATCTCCACCTGCAAGTTAAGCCACTCAATTTCACATCAACAGAATGGAAATGACTTTCGATCATACTATACAGCATGGCACAGAGGATATAAATAATGGGGAGGGCCGATTGGAGAGTAAAGTTCATATCAAGGCAAGAACTGAAAAGGCAAAATATTCAAATAAGGAACTGGTTTTGAATGGATCAGGAGACTTCAAAGCAAAAAGACTTGTGTTTAGTAGTTGTAGCATGATCCAACATTAATGGGGTCCCATCCCTCCCTAAATATGTATATGCAGTCCTGTATCAAGATTGTGCCCTCATGGTCTCACTGTTCCCAATGAGAGGATTATCCTAGACTCAACGTTTCTCATTTTTAATGCTCGATCCCCCCTCATAGGGTCCATCTTGACATGCTTGATACTGTAAAATGTCAAACACTTGCAATCTCCCTCATGAATATCCCAAAAGTGTCTAGCCATCGGGTATGAGTTATCTTGATTCTTGATGGCTCTATGGTGTTGCAAGAAAATAATATTTTTTGTGAATTGTGCTCCCAATATATTTTTCTAACATCCTCATTGGATGACATATACAGCAAATTCCATTTCACAAGTAATTCTTTCTGTGATTAAGCACGATTTCCCTTCAAATGTCTCATGGGACTGCATATCTGTTGCATAGTTGCATGCTTTACAATGCCCACAGCACCAAAAACCCAGACTCTTTTCAGTCAACCATGTTGATTTCCTCTTTACCATGAACAAACTTCTAGTTAACATGTCTCCCAATGATCTCGGTTTCCGAAATGTGATCTGAGGGTGTGGGCCAATCTTCATCCTAATATGCGTGTCCTATTGTAAAACATGCCAATTGCTCGTAAGAATTGTCCTAAGTGCTTTATGTTATTGATTAAATTACAAAAGGAATCTAATAGGGGAGGATTTTGCACTTTCCTTTTCCCTACAGCATGGATTTTTATAAAGCAAATCTTCTTATTTCTTGATTTTCACCCTTTCAAATGCATGAAATAGGAACTTCTGCGGATATCCTCTTTCAAAGAATCTCTCTATCATTGCAGATACTTCCTTTTCAAATGCTGAATCCCTTGAGCAGCTCCTATGTGCTCTTAAAAATTGGCTGTAGGGAATGCTCCAGATGAGAGCCCTAGGGTGCCTACTATTACCATGCAGAATAGAATTCCAGGCCATTGGTTTATGGAAGACACATCTTTCCAGTTTTCCATCTTTTACTTCAAGCAGAACATCCAAGAACTCAACGTTGATGATACTCCATGTCGCAATAAGTTGTATATTAAAGATGTTCTTGTTCAATTTGTTGATTATTCTTGCAGCTGGCTCCCTCCTCCATCCCATATAAACAACAAATCATTAATGAAGTACACCCAGAGCATCACTTTCTCCATGTATACATTGAATTTGTCTGATCATGCTACCTCCTTTTCCCACCATCCCATATAAAGTTTGGCACAAATGAAGCCCCCATAGCTGTACCTTGTTTTTAGAGGTAGTTATTGTAATTGAACAAGAAACCACTAGGCAGAATTACACCAAATCTGGCAGAAAGCTAGCTTTCAGTAAGAAGTTTGTGCTTTTACTTATTTGATGTAAATCCGTTCAGTAGTTTTTAAGAAATTAAAGGAAATCAAAACTTGCATATCTGTGATTGCGAAGACTTTGCAACCAATAACGAGGTTGTGCAGGGAAATACACATATCTGATTGGCTGCCAGCACTTCAAACCAGGAAGTGTTGGCAGTCATATTGGGACTTAGCTTGAGCCGAGTCCCACAGAAAAGTGTTAAAAAAAGACAAAGGGGTCAGGGTAGTGTAATCCTGATCCCATAGCTCTGGTGCTGGGGTCTCAGAGGGACCCCCCAGGGAAAAAAAGCATTACATTTTTTAAAATCTCAAAATGACATCATTAATTTGCAGGAATTTGTTTTAAAAAAAACTGTGGGCTCCCACCTTTGTTTCCCAATAAGTCCTCGAGTGGGCCAGGTCCCGGGGGCACTGTTCTTATTCATAGGGTGACCTCCTTGCCCCCACAGCCCAGGGGATCACTACCTCCCACAGCCATTTGCTAAACTTTGTGCAGGGGGTCACACAGCCACCTGCGCACCGGGGACCACCACCTCGCTGATGCAAAATTATTTTTGTTAGACCAGACAGCCTTAAACTGGTCATCCCCAACTTTTTCCTGCCTCCCTCCATGTTTCTAACACTGTTTTTGCTGGTTTTAGGACTCTGCCTACTTTACCACTGCTAACCAGTGCTAAAGTGCATATGCTCTCTCCTTAAAACATGGTAACATTGGTTCATACTCAATTGGCATATTTGATCTACTTGAAAATACTTAGCAAAGTGCACTACATGTGCCTAGGGCCTTTAGATTGAATGCTAGTAGTGAGAGTGCAGCACTGGTTGTGCCACCCACATAAGTAGCCACTTAGCTATGTCTCAGGCCTGTCATTACAAGGCCTATATGTGCAGTTTCACTTCCACTTCGACCTGGCATTTAAAAGTACTTGCCAAGCCTTAAACTCCCCTTTTTCTACATATAAGTCACCGCTAAGGTAGGCCCTAGGTAACCCATAGAGCAGAGTGTTGTGTAGGTAAAAGGCAGGACATATACCTGTGTGTTTTATATGTCCTGGAAGTGGAAAACTCCTAAATTCGTTTTCCACTGCTGGGAGGCCTGCTCCTTTCATTGGCTAACATTAGGGCTATCCTCATATACTGTTTGAGTGGTAGATTCTGATCAGAAAATGGTAAACAGGTCATATTTAGTGTGGCCAGAATGGGAATACAAAATCCTGCTTACTGGCGAGGTTGGATTTTATATTATTATTTTAGAAATGCCACTTTTAGAAAGTGAGCATTTCTCTGCACTGAAAATCCATCTGTGCTTACAGTCTGCCTTCAATCCACATCTGGGCTGGTTGACAGTTCCCTTGTGCATTGCACCCAGACAACCACAAACACAGGCTACTCAATCACACTTCAACACATCTGCATACTGATTTGGTCTTTCTGTGCTGGAAGGGTGGAGGGGAATGACACTTTCATTTCAAAGGCGTGTGGTCTGCCCTCACAAAAAGGACAGCCAAACCCCCTACTGTGACCCTGGCAGACAGACCTTTACTGAAAGGGGACCTTGTGCACTTCAAAACCTCTCTTTGAAGTCCCCCCAACTTCAAAGACACTTTTGGGTATATAAACTGGGTCCCTGAACCTACCAACTCAGACACTTGTTGGGACAGACACTCTGAACCAGATCCTCCAACCTGCCAAGAGGAGCTACCTGGCTTCCCAAAGGACTCACCTAGACCACTTTGCTGTGAAGGACTGCTGCCTTGCTTTTGCCCTGCTGCCATACTGGCTTCTGGCTCTGCTGAGAAGTGCTCTCCAAGGGCTTGTATTGAGCTTGCTTCCTGTTCCTGAATTCTCAGGGCCAAAAATACTTCTTCTCTTCAAAGAAACTCCTTGTGAGGCAGAAATGGACGCACAGCCTGCCAGAACCGATGCACAACCGGACTAGAGGTGAAAGAATCACTGCATCTCCGACCTGGAACCATGCAGCCCGGCTCCCAGAGTGGAGATCGACTCAGGGCCAGCATTGCGACTGGAACCTTGCCGCACAACCCACGAGATCGACGCATCACTGACCTGGAATGATGCAGCCTCACTTCCTGCATGAGGAATCAACACAATGCTTCCATGCGACAGAAACACTGATGCATCGCCCACCAGATCTATGCAGCACCTGTGACTTCATCCTGCCCACACAGGATTTCCACACATCATCCCTGTGCATCAAAAGACCCTGCATTGCAGTAAATATCCAAGACTGTGTGCCGGAAATAGACGCAAAGCCCTTGCAGTGTGGGAAGAATTGACACATCATCTGTGCGCATCCAGAAATCCGACACAAACCTTTCATTTTCCACGCATCTCCTCCTCTACAGTTTCCATGCGTGTAATTTTGATGCGTTAGGTACTTTGTGCACACAAGAGACATTTGTTGCTTTTTAAAGACTTAAGACTCTTCATATCATTGCAAAAGTAATTTTTCAACTTGTACTTATCAAACCTTGATCGTTTTTTACCTTAATTTACTCAGATAAATATCTTATATTTTTCTATACCTGTGTGGTGTATTTTTGTGGTGTTTTCACTGTGTCATTGCTTGATTTATTGCACAAATACTTTACACATTGCCTTCTAAGTTAAGCTTGACTGCTCAGTGCCAAGCTACCAGAGGGTGGGCACATGATAATTTGGATAGTGTGTGACTAACCTAACTAGGATTGTAGTCCCTACTTAGACAACGGTGTATACCTCTGCCAACTAGAGACCCCATTTCTAACAATTTTCTTATGTGAGGGAGGCAGTCAGGCCCAGCCCCAGGGATCACAACCTCCCCGGGGCTTTTATCTAATGTGGTGCTGGGTCTGCACAGCTCCCCACAGCCCTGGCGAACCCCACCTCCCTGGGGCTTTTATCTAATATGTTGGGGAGGAGCCAAATGACAACCACAACCCTGGGGACCACCACTTCTCAAGGACATTTAACCAATAAGCTATAGGGGGCCATGAGGCCCCCTCCAGCCCTGGGGTACCGACACCTCCGCAAGACATTGTGGAAATTTGGTGTGGTGGGCCACGCAGCCCCTCCTTGTCACAGTGTCCTTTCCTCAGGATCTGCATGCCACCAAACAAAAGGCCCACCTTCTGGCATCACCAACTCAGAAAGCTATTATAGCACAGAGTTATGGTGAAGCCAGTCGGGGGGAAGGTAATTAGGGTAGGGAACAGCAGGGAGAGAGATCTGAAAAGGAAAAATGGTTAAGCATGTATGTATATACTTATGCATAACAGCATTACCATTCAATTATACACTTAGACAAAGGCGTCTCCGTGAATGCAAGTGTTGAGACTCTTATGGAATAGACAAAGGCATCTCCATGGATGTAAGTGTTGAGACCCTTATGGAATAGACAAAGGCATCTCCATGAATGCAACTGTCGAGACCCTTATGGAATAGACAAAGGCGTCTCCGTGGATTCAAGTGTTGAGATCCTTATGGAATAGACAAAGGCGTTTCCGTGGATGCAAGTGTTGAAACCCTTATGGAATAAACAAAGGCATCTCTGTTGATGCAAAAGTTGAGACCCTTATGGAATAGACAAAGGCGTCTCTGTGGATGCAAGTGTTAAGACCCTTATGGAATAAACAAAGGCGTCTCCGTGGATGCAAGAGTTGAGACCCTTATGGAATAGACAAAGGCGTCTCCATGGAGGCAAGAGTTGAGACCCTTATGTAATAGACAAAGGCATCTCCACGGATGCAAGTGTTGAGACCCTTATGGAATATACAAAGGCGTCTCCAAGGATGCAAAAGTTGAGACCCTTATGGAATAGACAAAGGCGTCTCCGTGGGTGCAAGAGTTGAGACCCTTATGGAATAGGCAAAGGCGTCTCCATGGATGCAAGTGTTGAGAACCTTATGGAATATACAAAGGCGTCTCCGTGGATACAAGAGTTGAGACCCTTATTGTAGGAGGCTGGACTGGCTTGTAGTGAGTACCAAGGGGTACTTGCACCTTGCACCAGGCCCAGTTATCCCTTATTAGTGTATAGGGTGTCTAGCAGCTTAGGCTGATAGATAATGGTAGCTTAGCAGAGCAGCTTAGGCTGAACTGGGAGACGTGTGAAGCTACTACAGTACCACTTAGTGTCATATGCACAATATCATAAGAAAACACAATACACAGTTATACTAAAAATAAAGGTACTTTATTTTTATGACAATATGCCAAAGTATCTCAGAGTGTACCCTCAGTGAGAGGATAGGAAATATACACAAGATATATATACACAATACCAAAAATATGCAGTATAGTCTTAGAAAACAGTGCAAACAATGTATAGTTACAATAGGATGCAATGGGGACACATAGGGATAGGGGCAACACAAACCATATACTCCAAAAGTGGAATGCGAACCACGAATGGACCCCAAACCTATGTGACCTTGTAGAGGGTCGCTGGGACTATTAGAAAATAGTGAGAGTTAGCAAAATAACCCTCCCCAAGACCCTAAAAAGTGAGTGCAAAGTGCACTAAAGTTCCCCTAAGGACAAAGAAGTCGTGTTAGAGGAATAATGCAGGAAAGACACAAACCAACAATGCAACAACGATGGATTTCCAATCTTGGGTACCTGTGGAACAAGGGGACCAAGTCCAAAAGTCACAAGCAAGTCGGAGATGGGCAGATGCCCAGGAAATGCCAGCTGCGGGTGCAAAGAAGCTTCTACTGGACAGAAGAAGCTGAGGTTTCTGCAGGAACGAAAAGGGCTAGAGACTTCCCCTTTGGTGGACGGATCCCTCTCGGAGTGGAGAGTCGTGCAAAAGTGTTTTCCCGCCAAAAGAATTCCAACAAGCCTTGCTAGCTGCAAATCGTGCAGTTAGCGTTTTTGGATGCTGCTGTGGCCCAGGAGGTCGCAAATTGGACCAGGGGGTAGAGGGGACGTCGAGCAAGACAAGGAGCCCTCTTAGCAGCAGGTAGCACCCGGAGAAGTGCCAGAAACAGGCACTACAAGGATGTGTGAAACGGTGCTCACCCGAAGTCGCACAAAGAAGTCCCACGTCGCCGGAGAACAACTTAGGAGGTCGTGCAATGCAGGTTAGAGTTCCGTGGACCCAGGCTGGACTGTGCACAAAGGATTTCCGCCGGAAGTGCACAGAGGCCGGAGTAGCTGCAAAAGTCGCGGTTCCCAACAATGCAGTCTAGCGAGGTGAGGCAAGGACTTACCTCCACCAAACTTGGACTGAAGAGTCACTGGACTGTGGGGGTCACTTGGACAGAGTTGCTGGATTCGAGGGACCTCGCTCGTCGTGCTGAGAGGAGACCCAAGGGACTGGTAATGCAGCTTTTTGGGGCCTGCGGTTGCAGGGGGAAGATTCCGTCGACCCACGGGAGATTTCTTCGGAGCTTCTAGTGCAGAGAGGAGGCAGACTACCCCCACAGCATGCACCACCAGGAAAACAGTTGAGAAGGCGGCAGGATCAGCGTTACAGAGTTGCAGTAGTCGTCTTTGCTACTATGTTGCAGGTTTGCAGGCTTCCAGCGCGGTCAGCAGTCGATTCCTTGGCAGAAGGTGAAGAGAGAGATGCAGAGGAACTCGGATGAGCTCTTGCATTCGTTATCTAAAGTTTCCCCAGAGACCCTAAATAGCCAGAAAAGAGGGTTTGGCTACCTAGGAGAGAGGATAGGCTACTAACACCTGAAGGAGCCTATCAGAAGGAGTCTCTGACGTCACCTGGTGGCACTGGCCACTCAGAGCAGTCCAGTGTGCCAGCAGCACCTCTGTTTCCAAGATGGCAGAGGTCTGGAGCACACTGGAGGAGCTCTGGACACCTCCCAGGGGAGGTGCAGGTCAGGGGAGTGGTCACTCCCCTTTCCTTTGTCCAGTTTCACGCCAGAGCAGGGCTAAGGGGTCCCCTGAACCGGTGTAGACTGGCTTATGCAGAATTGGGCACATCTGTGCCCAAGAAAGCATTTCCAGAGGCTGGGGGAGGCTACTCCTCCCCTGCCTTCACACCATTTTCCAAAGGGAGAGGGTGTAACACCCTCTCTCAGAGGAAGTCCTTTGTTCTGCCATCCTGGGCCAGGCCTGGCTGGACCCCAGGAGGGCAGATGCCTGTCTGAGGGGTTGGCAGCAGCAGCAGCTGCAGTGAAACCCCAGGAAGGGCAGTTTGGCAGTACCAGGGTCGGTGCTACAGACCACTGGGATCATGGGATTGTGCCAACTATGCCAGGATGGCATAGAGGGGGCAATTCCATGATCATAGACATGTTACATGGCCATATTCGGAGTTACCATTGTGAAGCTACATATAGGTAGTGACCTATATGTAGTGCACGCGTGTAATGGTGTCCACCGCACTCACAAAGTCCGGGGAATTGGCCCTGAACAATGTGGGGGCACCTTGGCTAGTGCCAGGGTGCCCTTACACTAAGTAACTTTGCACCTAACCTTTACCAGGTAAAGGTTAGACATATAGGTGACTTATAAGTTACTTAAGTGCAGTGTAAAATGGCTGTGAAATAACGTGGACGTTATTTCACTCAGGCTGCAGTGGCAGGCCTGTGTAAGAATTGTCAGAGCTCCCTATGGGTGGCAAAAGAAATGCTGCAGCCCATAGGGATCTCCTGGAACCCCAATACCCTGGGTACCTCAGTACCATATACTAGGGAATTATAAGGGTGTTCCAGTAAGCCAATGTAAATTGGTAAAATTGGTCACTAGCCTGTTAGTGACAATTTGGAAAGAAATGTGAGAGTATAACCACTGAGGTTCTGATTAGCAGAGCCTCAGTGAGACAGTTAGTCACTACACAGGTAACACATTCAGGCACACTTATGAGCACTGGGGCCCTGGTGAACAGGGTCCCAGTGACACATACAACTAAAACAACATATATACAGTGAAAAATGGGGGTAACATGCCAGGCAAGATGGTACTTTCCTACTCAACCCCCCCCCAAAACGAAGGACAATAAGACTAGCCATGACCTGATGAGTCTTCATTGTCTAAGTGGAAATATCTGGAGAGTCCATCTGCATTGGAGTGGCTACTCCCAGGTCTATGTTCCACTGTATAGTCCATTCCCTGTAGGGATATGGACCACCTCAACAATTTAGGATTTTCACCTTTCATTTGTTTTAGCCAAAGTAGAGGTTTGTGGTCTGTCTGAACAATGAAGTGAGTGCCAAACAGGTATGGCCTCAACTTCTTCAGAGCCCAGACCACAGCAAAGGTCTCCCTTCTCTATGGCAGACCAACGCTTTTCTCTAGGGGTCAACCTCCTACTAATAAAAGCAACAGGTTGATCCTGGCCCTCAGAATTAAGTTGTGATAGGACTGCCCCTACTCCTACTTCAGAGGCATCAGTCTGGACATAGAATTGTTTAGAGTAACAAGGGCTTTTCAGGACAGGTGCAGAGCACATGGCCTGCTTCAGCTCCTCAAAAGCTTTCTGACAGTTTGTTGTCCATAATACCTTTTTAGGCATTTTCTTGGATGTGAGGTCATTAAGAGGGGCTGCAATGGAGCCATAGTTCCTAATGAACCTCCTGTAATACCCAGTGAGGCCTAGGAAGGCTCTCACCTGAGTCTGAGTGGTAGGGGGAACCCAATCAATAATTGTTTGGATTTTCCCCTGCAGTGGTGCAATCTGTTCCCCACCAACAAGGTGTCCCAGATAAACCACCTTACCCTGCCCTATCTGGCACTTTGAAGCCTTGATAGTGAAGCCTGCCTTTTGCAGGGCCTCCAAAACTTTCCATAGGTGGACCAGGTGATCATCCCAGCTGGAGCTAAAGACAGCTATATAGTCCAAATATGCTGCACTGAAAGCTTCCAGCCCTTGCAGGACTGTGTTCACCAACCTCTGAAAAGTGGCAGCTGCATTTTTCAATCCAAAAGGCATTACAGTAAACTGGTAATGGCCTCCAATGGTTGAAAATGCAGTTTTAGGTTTAGCATCTTCTGACAATTTGATCTGCCAATACCCTGCAGTCAAATCAAAAGTGCTTAGATACTTGGCAGATGCCAGTGTATCTATGAGCTCATCTGCCCTGGGTATAGGGTGAGCATCAGTTTTGGTTACCAGGTTGAGACCTCTATAGTCTACACAAAACCGCATTTCCTTCTTTCCATCTTTGGAATGGGGTTTTGGTACAAGTACCACAGGAGAAGCCCATGGACTTTCAGAGTGCTCAACCACTCCTAGTTCTAACATTTTCTGCACCTCTTGCTTTATGCAGTCCCTGACATGGTCAGGCTGCCTATAGATCTTACTTTTGACAGCTAAACTGTCTCCAGTATCTATAGTGTGCTCACACCAAGAAGTGGTACCTGGCACAGTAGAGAAGAGTTCAGAGAATTGATCTAGGAGATTTATGCAATGGTCTTTCTGCTCTGCAGTAAGACAATCAGCCAAAACTACACCTTCCACAAGAGCATCTTGTTCTGTGGAAGAGAAGAGATCAGGTAGAGGATCACTGTCTTCTTCCTGTCCCTCATCAGTTGCCATGAGCAGGGTGAGATCAGCCCTGTCATAGTAGGGTTTCAGGCGGTTGACATGGAGCACCCTAAGGGGACTCCTGGCAGTGCCTAAGTCAACTAAATAGGTGACTTCACCCTTTTTCTCAACAATTGTGTGGGGTCCACTCCATTTATCTTGAAGTGCTCTTGGGGCCACAGGCTCCAAGACCCACACTTTCTGCCCTGGTTGGTACTGAACCAAAACAGCCTTCTGGTCATGCCATTGCTTCTGGGGCTCTTGGCTGGCCTGGAGGTTCTTACTGGCCTTTTTCATATACTCAGCCATCCTTGATCTGAGGCCAAGTACATCATCCACAATATCTTGCTTAGGAGCTTTTAAAGGTTGTTCCCAACCCTCCTTGACAAGTGTGAGTGGACCCCTAACAGGGTGTCCAAAAAGAAGTTCAAAGGGGCTGAAGCCCACTCCTTTCTGGGGTACCTCCCTGTAGGCAAAAAGGAGGCATGGTAGAAGGATATCCCATCTCCTGCGGAGTTTTTCAGGGAGACCCATAATCATGCCTTTGAGAGTTTTGTTAAATCTCTCCACCAGTCCATTTGTTTGTGGGTGATAGGGTGTAGTGAACTTGTAAGTTACACCACACTCCTTCCACATGGCCTTTAAGTATGCAGACATGAAATTGCTTCCTCTGTCTGATACTACTTCCTTTGGGAAGCCCACCCTAGAAAATATTCCCAGGAGGGCTTTTGCCACTGCAGGTGCTGTAGTGGTCCTTAAAGGAATAGCTTCAGGATATCTTGTGGCATGATCCACTACCACCAAGATAAACCTATTGCCTGAAGCAGTAGGAGGGTCAAGGGGGCCAACTATGTCAACCCCTACCCTCTCAAAGGGAACCCCAACCACAGGCAGTGGAATAAGGGGTGCCTTTGGGGTGCCACCTGTCTTGCCACTGGCTTGACAGGTTTCACAGGACTTACAAAACCCTTTTGTGCCCTCAGACATCCTAGGCCAATGAAACAAGGGAACAAGCCTGTCCCAAGTTTTCATTTGACCCAGATGCCCAGCTAGGGGAATGTCGTGGGCAAGAGTTAGGAGGAACTTTCTGTACTCCTGAGGAATCACTAATCTCCTGGCAGCTCCAGGTTTAGGATCCCTATGCTCAGTGTACAAAAGGTTGTCCTCCCAGTAAACTCTGTGAGAGTCACTGACATCCCCATTAGCCTGTTTGACAGCTTGCTGTCTTAGACCCTCTAATGTGGGACAGGTTTGCTGTGCCACACTCAGCTCCTCTCTGGCAAGCCCCCCTTCACCCAAAAGCTCAGCAGTGTCTGCTTCAAGCTCCTCTGGTGTAGGTTCTGCACAGGGAGGGAATTCTTCTTCCTCAGAAGTTGAATCCACTGTAGAGGGAGGGATAGTAGGAAGTGGTTTGCTTCTACTAGCCCTAGCTTTAGGGTGCACTTGGTCCATTGTTCCAGAATCTAAGCTTCCCTGTCCTTTTTGCTTTTTGGCCTGAGCCCTGGTTAAAGCAAAAATATGCCCTGGGATGACCAGCATTGCTGCATGGGCCTCCAACTCCACATCTGACCAAGCTGATGTTTCCAAATAATTTCCTAGTAGACAGTCTACAGGTAAATCTGTGGCTACCACAACTTTCTTTGGACCAGTAACCCCCCCCCCCCCCAGTTGAGATTTACAACAGCCATGGGGTGGCTAAGTGTGTTGTTGTGAGCATCGGTTACTTGGTACTGGTGACCAAGTAGGTGTTGTTCAGGGTGGACCAGTTTCTCTATGACCATAGTCACACTGGCTCCAGTGTCCCTGTAGGTCTGAACCTCAACACCATTTATTAGGGGTAGCTGCTTGTACTTATCCATATTAAGGGGACAAGCAACTAAGGTGGCTAAATCAATAGCCCCCTCAGAGACTAACACAGCCTCTGTGGCCTCCCTAACAAGGCCAACCCCAACTAAGTTACCAATAGTGAGCCCAGCTACTCCCTTGGATTGGCTATTAGTAGGTTTGCTCCCACCACCACTGTGTAGCAGTAGGGGTTGTAGTGGTAGGAGGCTTGGTGCTTTTCTTTGGACAACTGGGATCTGTTGTCCAATGGCCTTTTATTTTACATAAATAGCACCATGGTTTCTTTTCTTTGTTTTGATTAAAGGAGGATTTGGGCCTACCACCCCACCAGAGTGTTTTTGTGGGCCTGATGAAGACTCATTTTTAGATTTGTCCCCACCCTTGTCAGAAGACTTTCCATCCTTCTTTTTGTTGCCATCTTTGTCACCCCCTGTATGAACTTTTCTGTTCACCCTTGTTCTGACCCATTTGTCTGCCTTCTTTCCCAATTCTTGGGGAGAGGTCAGATCAGAGTTCACCAAGTACTGGTGCAACAAATCAGACACACAATTATTAAGAATATGCTCTCTCAGGATCAAGTTATACAGGCTGTCATAATCAGAAACTTTACTGCCATGTAACCACCCCTCCGAGGCCTTCACTGAATGGTCAATGAAATCAACCCAGTCTTGTGAAGACTCCTTTTTGGTCTCTCTGAACTTTATCCTGTATTGTTCAGTGGTTAAGCCATAACCATCCAGGAGTTGATTCTTAAGAACTGTAAAATTATTGGCATCACTTTCTTTCACAGTAAGGAGCCTATCCCTACCTTTTCCACTAAATGATAGCCATAGGATAGCAGCCCACTGCCTTTGAGGGACATCCTGTACAACACAGGCCCTCTCAAGTGCAGCAAACCACTTGTTAATGTCATCCCCCTCCTTATAAGGGGGAACTATCTTGTGCAGATTCCTGGAATCATCCTCTTTTGCAGGATGACTATGGGGAATACTGCTGCTGCCACCATGGGTTTCTAAACCCAACTTCTGTCTTTCCTTCTCTAATTCTAAAGACTGTCTATCCAAATCCAGCTGTTGCTTTTTAAGCTTCAGTCTGGTTTGTTCCACCCTCAACTTATTGAGTTCCCTCTCTAACAATCTGTCATCAGGGTTGGTGGGAGGGACATTTCTAGATACAGAGGTATGATGGGAATGAACAGAAGGAGACCTGTCCCTTACAGAGGGCACCCTAACAGCTTGGCTAACAGAAACATCAGTACCACTGTGGTGAGAATAAATGCTTTTGCTATGATGTGAGACAACACTATTTGTATGGTGTGGCTCTTCATCATTACCAACTATGCTAGACTGTCTAGTAATGGGCAGGCTAGGAAGTTTCTTTCCTGAACTTTTTCCTGGGGGAGTCCCTGGATCAGATTGGGAACCATTAGCTACTTTTTCAACTGATGGGGCACTTTTAGCCTTATCTTGTTCTCTAAGCATGTTAAGTAACAATTCCAAGGAAGGATTCTTCCCTACACCCAAACCTCTCTCTATGCAGAGACTCCTTGCTCCTTTCCAGCTAAGGTGATCATATGCAAGTTTGGACAGATCAACATTTTGGCCTGTGCCAGACATTTTTTAGACAGAGTTAAAGTGATAGAAAAAGAGAAAAAAGTTTGTCAGAGCTTTTAAAAAGACAGGAAAAAAAACTTTTTAAACTTTTTAGAAAGTTAGAAGTACTTTTCAGCACTTAGAAAAGAGTGAAAAGAGGAAATGCAAAACTTTTTGGTTATGTGTATATACACTGAACTTGTTTTGTATATTTTTCTCTTATGAAAAGTACAATGACAAGAGTGGTAAGTAGTCTCAAAGCACTTATCCCACCGCTGCACAACCAATGTAGGAGGCTGGTCTGGCTTGTAGTGAGTACCAAGGGGTACTTGCACCTTGCACCAGGCCCAGTTATCCCTTATTAGTGTATAGGGTGTCTAGCAGCTTAGGCTGATAGATAATGGTAGCTTAGCAGAGCAGCTTAGGCTGAACTAGGAGACGTGTGAAGCTACTACAGTACCACTTAGTGTCATATGCACAATATCATAAGAAAACACAATACACAGTTATACTAAAAATAAAGGTACTTTATTTTTATGAAAATATGCCAAAGTATCTCAGAGTGTACCCTCAGTGAGAGGATAGGAAATATACACAAGATATATATACACAATACCAAAAATATGCAGTATAGTCTTAGAAAACAGTGCAAACAATGTATAGTTACAATAGGATGCAATGGGGACACATAGGGATAGGGGCAACAAAAACCATATACTCCAAAAGTGGAATGCGAACCACGAATGGACCCCAAACCTATGTGACCTTGTAGAGGGTCGCTGGGACTATTAGAAAATAGTGAGAGTTAGCAAAATAACCCTCCCCAAGACCCTGAAAAGTGAGTGCAAAGTGCTCTAAAGTTCCCCTAAGGACAAAGAAGTCGTGTTAGAGGAATAATGCAGGAAAGACACAAACCAACAATGCAACAACGATGGATTTCCAATCTTGGGTACCTGTGGAACAAGGGGACCAAGTCCAAAAGTCACAAGCAAGTCGGAGATGGGCAGATGCCCAGGAAATGCCAGCTGCGGGTGCAAAGAAGCTTCTACTGGACAGAAGAAGCTGAGGTTTCTGCAGGAACGAAAGGGGCTAGAGGCTTCCCCTTTGGTGGACGGATCCCTCTCGCCGTGTAGAGTCGTGCAGAAGTGTTTTCCCGCCGAAAGAACGCCAACAAGCCTTGCTAGCTGCAAATCGTGCAGTTAGCGTTTTTAGATGCTGTTGTGGCGCAGGAGGGACCAGGAGGTTGCAAATTAGACCAGGAGGTAGAGAGGACGTCGAGAAAGACAAGGAGCCCCCTTACCAGCAGGTAGCACCCGGAAAAGTGCCAGAAACAGGCACTACAAGGATGCGTGAAATGGTGCTCACCCGAAGTCGCACAAAGAAGTCCCACGTCGCCGGAGAACAACTTAGGAGGTCGTGCAATGCAGGTTAGAGTGCTGTGGACCCAGGCTGGACTATGCACAAAGGATTTCTGCCGGAAGTGCACGGAGGCCGGAGTAGCTGCAAAAGTTGCGGTTCCCAGCAATGCAGTCTAGCGAGGTGAGGCAAGGACTTACCTCCACCAAACTTGGACTGAAGAGTCACTGGACTGTGGGGGTCACTTGGACAGAGTTTCTGGATTCGAGGGACCTCGCTCATCATGCTGAGAGGAGACCCAAGGGACCGGTAATGCAGCTTTTTGGGGCCTGCGGTTGCAGGGGGAAGATTCTGTCGACCCACGGGAGATTTCTTCGGAGCTTCTAGTGCAGAGAGGAGGCAGACTACCCCCACAGCATGCACCACCAGGAAAACAGTCGAGAAGGCGGCAGGATCAGCGTTACAGAGTTGCAGTAGTCATCTTTGCTACTATGTTGCAGGTTTGCAGGCTTCCAGCGCGGTCAGCAGTCGATTCCTTGGCAGAAGGTGAAGAGAGAGATGCAGAGGAACGCGGATGAGCTCTTGCATTCGTTATCTAAAGTTTCCCCAGAGACAGAGACCCTAAATAGCCAGAAAAGAGGGTTTGGCTACCTAGGAGAGAGGATAGGCTACTAACACCTGAAGGAGCCTATCAGAAGGAGTCTCTGATGTCACCTGGTGGCACTGGCCACTCAGAGCAGTCCAGTGTGCCAGCAGCAGCTCTGTTTCCAAGATGGCAGAGGTCTGGAGCACACTGGAGGAGCTCTGGACACCTCCCAGGGGAGGTGCAGGTCAGGGGAGTGGTCACTCCCCTTTCCTTTGTCCAGTTTCGTGCCAGAGCAGGGCTAAGGGGTCCCCTGAACCGGTGTAGACTGGCTTATGCAGAATTGGGCACATCTGTGCCCAAGAAAGCATTTCCAGAGGCTGGGGGAGACTACTCCTCCCCTGCCTTCACACCATTTTCCAAAGGGAGAGGGTGTAACACCCTCTCTCAGAGGAAGTCCTTTGTTCTGCCATCCTGGGCCAGGCCTGGCTGGACCCCAGGAGGGCAGATGCCTGTCTGAGGGGTTGGCAGCAGCAGCAGCTGCAGTGAAACCCTAGGAAGGGCAGTTTGGCAGTACCAGGGTCGGTGCTACAGACCACTGGGATCATGGGATTGTGCCAACTATGCCAGGATGGCATAGAGGGGGCAATTCCATGATCATAGACATGTTACATGGCCATATTCGGAGTTACCATTGTGAAGCTACATATAGGTAGTGACCTATATGTAGTGCACGCGTGTAATGGTGTCCCCGCACTCACAAAGTCCGGGGAATTGGCCCTGAACAATGTGGGGGCACCTTGGCTACTGCCAGGGTGCTCTTACACTAAGTAACTTTGCACCTAACCTTTACCAGGTAAAGGTTAGACATATAGGTGACTTATAAGTTACTTAAGTGCAGTGTAAAATGGCTGTGAAATAACGTGGACGTTATTTCACTCAGGCTGCAGTGGCAGGCCTGTGTAACAATTATCAGAGCTCCCTATGGGTGGCAAAAGAAATGCTGCAGCCCATAGGGATCTCCTGGAACCCCAATACCCTGGGTACCTCAGTACCATATACTAGGGAATTATAAGGGTGTTCCAGTAAGCCAATGTAAATTGGTAAAATTAGTCACTAGCCTGTTAGTGACAATTTGGAAAGAAATGTGAGAGTATAACCACTGAGGTTCTGATTAGCAGAGCCTCAGTGAGACAGTTAGTCACTACACAGGTAACACATTCAGGCACACTTATGAGCACTGGGGCCCTGGTGAACAGGGTCCCAGTGACACATACAACTAAAACAACATATATACAGTGAAAAATGGGGGTAACATGCCAGGCAAGATGGTACTTTCCTACACTTATGGAATAGACAAGGGCGTCTCCCTGGGTGCAAGAGTTTGAGACCCTTATGGAATAGACAAAGGCGTCTCCATGGATGCAAGTGTTGAGACCCTTATGGAATAAACAAAGGCGTCTCCGTGGATGCAAGAGTTGAGACCCATATGGAATAAACAAAGCCGTCTCCATGGGTGCAAGAGTTGAGACCCTTATGGAATAGACAAAGGCGTCTCCGTGAATGGAAGTGTTGAGACCCTTATGGAATAGACAAAGGCGTCTCTGTGGATGCAAGTGTTGAGACCCTTATGGAATAGACAAAGGCGTCTCCGTGGATGCAAGTGTTGAGACCCTTATGGAATATACAAAGGAGTCTCCGTGGATGTAAGAGTTTAGACCCTTATGGAATAGACAAAGGTGACTCCGTGGGTGCAAGAGTTGAGACCTTTATGGAAAAGACAAAGGCGTCTCCGTGGATGCAAGAGTTGAGACCCTTATGGAATAAACAGAGGCGTCTCCGTGGGTGCAAGAGTGGAGACCCTTATGGAATAGGCAAAGGCGTCTCCGTGAATGCAAGTGTTGAGACCCTTATGGAATAGACAAAGGCATCTCCATGAATGCAACTGTCGAGACCCTTATGGAATAGACAAAGGCGTCTCCGTGGATGCAAGTGTTGAGATCCTTATGGAATAGACAAAGGCGTTTCCGTGGATGCAAGTGTTGAAACCCTTATGGAATAAACAAAGGCATCTCTGTTGATGCAAAAGTTGGGACCCTTATGGAATAGACAAAGGCGTCTCCGTGGGTGCAAGAGTTGAGACCCTTATGGAATAGACAAAGGGAGCCTCCGTGAATGCAAGTGTTGAGACCCTTATGGAATAGACAAAGGCGTCTCTGTGGATGCAAGTGTTAAGACCCTTATGGAATAAACAAAGGCGTCTCCGTGGATGCAAGAGTTGAGACCATTATGGAATAGACAAAGGCGTCTCCATGGAGGCAAGAGTTGAGACCCTTATGTAATAGACAAAGGCGTCTCCACGGATGCAAGTGTTGAGACCCTTATGGAATATACAAAGGCGTCTCCAAGGATGCAAAAGTTGAGACCCTTATGGAATAGACAAAGGCGTCTCCGTGGGTGCAAGAGTTGAGACCCTTATGGAATAGGCAAAGGCGTCTCCATGGATGCAAGTGTTGAGAACCTAATGGAATATACAAAGGCGTCTCCATGGATACAAGAGTTGAGACCCTTATGGAATAGACAAGGGCGTCTCCCTGGGTGCAAGAGTTTGAGACCCTTATGGAATAGATAAAGGCGTCTCCATGGATGCAAGTGTTGAGACCCTTATGGAATAAACAAAGGCGTCTCCGTGGATGCAAGAGTTGAGACCCATATGGAATAAACAAAGCCGTCTCCATGGGTGCAAGAGTTGAGACCCTTATGGAATAGACAAAGGCATCTCCGTGAATGGAAGTGTTGAGACCCTTATGGAATAGACAAAGGCGTCTCTGTGGATGCAAGTGTTGAGACCCTTATGGAATAGACAAAGGCATCTCCGTGGATGCAAGTGTTGAGACCCTTATGGAATATACAAAGGAGTCTCCGTGGATGCAAGAGTTGAGACCCTTATGGAATAGACAAAGGCGACTCCGTGGGTGCAAGAGTTGAGACCCTTATGGAAAAGACAAAGGCGTCTCCGTGGATGCAAGAGTTGAGACCCTTATGGAATATACAAAGGTGTCTCCGTGGGTGCAAGAGTTGAGACCCTTATGGAATAGACAAAGGGCGTTTCCAGCGAATGCAAGTGTTGAGACCCTTATGGAATATACAAAGGCATCTCCATGGATGCAAGAGTTGAGACCCTTATGGAATAGACAAAGGCGTCTCCATGGATGCAAGAGTTGAGACCCTTATGGAATAGACAAAGGCGTCTCCGTGGGTGCAAGAGTTGAGACCCTTATGGAATAGACAAAGGCGTCTCCGTGGATGCAAGTGTTGGTAGAATCATGATACTTCAGAATGTCATGAGCCTTAGACCAAACTGGGCGTGTCGCTTCTCTGAATCTTGGAACAAGAACAATTAGTAAAATCATGATACCGCAGGATGGCATGAGCTCTAGGCAAAAAACTGGGCGTTTCCCTTCTCTGAATCATGGAACAAGAACAATTGGTAGAATCATGATACTTCAGGATGTCATGAGCATTAGACAAAACTGGGCGTGGCCCTTCTGTGAATCATGGAACAAGAACAATTAGTAAAATCATGATACTTCAGAATGTCATGAACTTTAGACAAAACTGGGTGTGGCCCTTCTCTGAATCATGGAACAAGAACGAACTGAGACCTCTGAACCTTGAGAAGGCAAGAGCTTGGACCATGGACATACTCTGAACATCAATCATGCAACTACTATGTATTCATAAACATAAAACGTTTGGTCTCAGCCTAGAAATTTGCAAATACTTAAATATGTATCTCGCGTATCATCAAAGACTTAAATATGTATCTCACATATTATGCTTCCAAAAACAATGAAACTATGATTTGCTTATCTTTGTAATGTTTTCACATTTGTCACCTAGGCCTGAAAGTTTTACTCATGTAAACTGAAGCGCCTTGATTATTGAACCAAGGGCGCCTTACTCATGTGAACTGAAGCACTTGAATGCTGTGCCAAGGGTGCTTTACTCCTATGAACTAAAGCGCTTTGAATGCTGTGCCAAGGGTGCTTTACTCCTGTGAACTGAAGCGCTTTGCATGCTGTGCCAAGGGTGCCTTATTCCTGTGAACTGAAGCGCCTCGATTGCTGTGCCAAGGACGCTTTACTCCTGTGAACTGACGCGTATTAAATGCTGTGCCAAGGGCGCTTTACTCCTGTGAACTGAAGTGCCTCAATTGCTGTTCCAAGGGTGCTTTACTCCTGTGAACTGAAGCGCTTTGAATGCTGTGTCAAGGGTGCTTTACTCCTGTGAACTGAAGCGCTTTGAATACTATGCCAAGTGCGCTTCACTCCTATGAACTGAAGGTCTTTGATTGCTGTGCGAAAGGCGCTTTACTTCCTGTGAACTGAAGCGCTTTGAATGTCGGGCCAAGTGCGCTTTACTCCTGTAAACTGAAGCACTTTGAATACTGTGCCAAGTGCGCTTTACTCCTGTGAACTGAAGCACTTTGAAAACCAGGCCAAGTGCGTTTTACTCCTGTGAACTGAAGCACTTTAAATGTCATGCCAAGTTTGCTTTACTCCTGTGAACTGAAGTGCTTTGAATACCATGCCAAGTGCGCTTTACTCCTGTGAACTGAAGCGTTTTAAATGTTGTGCCCGGAGCGCTTTACCAGTGTGGCCTGAAACGCTTTGCTCGTTATGCTAAGGGGTGCGTTACCTTTTGGAAGTAACGACTTCCTTCAAACTTGGACTTAGCAAGGCCTTAGCGCTACAGGTACGACCTACTTTTTGAATGCACCATGGAAACAAGGATACTTCGGTTGGATGAAACTCTGCCATTCAGGAACTCTGCTCTTCTCCAGAGAATCCCCCACGAGGTCTGGCTGCATCGAAGTCTTCAAAATAGTGAGCAACGTGCTTGGGTGTGGCTGGGCTTTCTGGCCTGCCACACCCCAAGATGGCTGCTGCCTCTAAAAACATGGGAATTTTAGTCCCTTTATGGAATAGCACTGATAAGTGCATCTTGTCCACCAATGACCTGAACCTGCAGCTCTATGAGCTTTGCCACAGGGCAGACGACATTGATGGCCACCTTTGGAGCAAGAGGGCAATACGAGTGGTGCGCAGAAAGTGCCGCAGAGCCGCACAGCGGCGTTACGGGCGGGACCTGGACTGCACATGGTTCTATTCCTGACACTCGTGAAGCCCCGGTGATCAGCAACTCCCCTGGGCAAATAGTAAAACATGTAAAGGGGATCTGTTTCAGATCCCAAAGCCTTGAGGACCACCACCTCCCTGGGGCTATTTCCACATTGGAGGGGGGCTACTCTGCCTCCCTCGAGGATCCACTGATGGCCCTGGGGACTGCCTACCCCCAGGGCCAGCTTCTACTATGTCCCAGGATGCCCACCCACAGGATATAGCTGTTTGCTTTTGCTTGATGGGAGTTTACCACTCCCACCAAGCAAAGCAGACATAACTCAAACAGGTCCGGCTGTCAGAAAGTGGAGTTCTCCTCTGTGCTTCCTTCATGCGGATATGTCTGCAGGGAAGACAGATGAAAACATTGCTCCAGCAGGCAGGGAGCTGCTATTAAATGCAGCTCCTTGCTTGCTGGAGCAATGCCAGCTCATGCAGGAGGAAGGGACCACCTGGGACTTTTGGGGAGGCCTTGAGGCTCCCCCTTTCGGTCCCAGATAGCCTGTAAAGGGAATAAAAAAAAACTAGGGTGAGACCATGGGGGGGGGGGCACACAGGCATTCATATACCCACTCAGACCACTCAAACTCTCACACACCCACTCACAGACCCACTGGCACCCTCATGCAGCCACTCACACACCTGTGCAGACACTGATCCACCCACTAAGACACTGATGCATGCACTCTCACACCCAAACAGAGACTCTCACACCCACTCCCAATCTCAGATACACCCTCTTTCACTTATTCTCACACAGATAGAGAGAGATAGAATGTGGCCAACTCCTGTCACCCACAGCCAAAGTGCAGTGTACAAAGCAGGGGTAGCTGCAGATCAGGCATTTCAGACAACCTCTGCTGTGCATGGGTGAAGGTCGTGCACTGTGCAAGGTTGCGTGCTTATACGGGATTGGCGTCAGGGCCTGATCGCAGGCCATGCACATTGGTGGTTATGTTAACGTATAGTGATGAAAATTACGATACATTAAAAAACATAGAAATTCACTGAAATAAATAAAGGTTACAAGGGCGTTATAGTTAGGAAATAGAATTTTAAAAAACAGGGACTTTATAGTTAGGCTCACATTTTAAACATACAAAAAGCATAGAAATTCACCTGTTATAGTTATAGTTATCTCAAGTAACTATAACTCATGCCCTAAGGTAACTATTACTCGCACCCTCAACATGCAATGTGACCTACCCCACAAATTATGGCACTCATTTGTATTAACATCTTTAATGAAAAAAACTGCATGGCCAGGGCGTGAATGTGTGTGTGGTATGTGAGTGGGTGTAAGGGAGGCTTCTATGGGCATGTGAGTGAGGTGTGAGAGTCTTTAGGTTAATGATATCATCAGTGAAGGTATCATTGATGTCGTTTGAGAAGTCATCAGTGATATCATCAGTGATGTCACTGACCAATCATGAGATATGTAATATGTGAGGTCAAAAAGAGTGCATTGCGGAGTCATAAGTTATAGGAATAGTAACTGTAACTGCTGAATTTCTATGGTTTTAGTGAGTAAATTCAGTGCCTAACTATAAATCCCTGTAACCTTTGTTTTTTTTCAGTGAATTTCTAAGGTTTTTTATTGTATTTTCTAACTGTAACGTACCTGGAATGTTTGATTTTTGAGTGAATTTATATGTTTTTTTTAATTCTATTTCCTAACTTTAATGGTCCAATAATCTATTTTTTCAGTAAATGTATAGGGTATTGTTATGCTATTTCCTAACTGTAACTTACCCTATAAAGATTGCTTTTTTTAGTGAATTTCCAAGACTTTTTTCATGCTATTTCCTAATTATACTGCCCACGTAACCTTTGTGTTTTTAATGAATTTCTAAGGTTTTTTATATTCTATTTCATAACTATAAGGTCTCTGTAACCTTTGGCTTTTTCAGTGAATTTCTATAGTATTTTTAATGGACTGAGGGGGTTGACTGCAGGACCTGGCTACTGCGGCGAACACTTGCTTGCATTCAACCCAGGTGTGTGCATCCAACAACACACTGTGCACAGCCTATGAGGGAAAAGCAAAGAGAAGGCACCCAAAAAATAGGGGTGTAGCGCATGCCTGTTGCTTGTCTTTCTCTCACTCACACTGCTTTTTCCTTGCTTCCCCACATTTCTGTGAATGCCTGCTCATTGACTTTCCCTCCATGTCACTACTTTCTGCTTCCTCTCAGATTGTCTGTATGGCTGCTGCCTGCCTGTCCCTCTTTCTCACCACATTGTCCTTCATCTCAATCCTGTGGTGTGCATGCCTGCTGCCTACGCCTCTCTCCTTCTCACTGCTTTCTCAGTCCTTTCTGCCCTGTGGCCTGTGTGCTTGCTGCATGCCTCTTCCTCTTTCTAACTGCTTTTTTCATTCCTCTCAGCCCCATGGTCTATGTGCCTCCTGCCTGAGTGTCCCTCCTTTTCACCACATTCTCCTTCCTCTCAGCTCTGTGGTCTGCATGCCTGCTGTCTGTCCCTCCTTTTCACCGCTTTCGCCTTCCTCTCGGCCCCTTAGTCTGTGTCCTTGTTGCATACCTGTCAATTCAAATTTCTCACCACTTTTTCTTCTCTCTGAGCCCATGGTATGTGTGGCTGCTGACTGCTTGTACCTCCTTCTAACCCCTTTCTCCTGGCTCTCGGCCCTGTGGTCTGCATGTGTGCTGCATGTCCCTCCTTAGCGTTTTCTCCATGCTCTCAGCCACGTGGCCTTCATACTTGCCTGTCCCTCCTTCTCACTGCTTTCTCTTGGCTTTTAGCCCCATTTTCTGCACACCTGCCTGTCCTTCCTTCTCACCACTTTCTCCTTCCTCTCAGCCCCATGTCCTGTGTGCCTGCTGCCAGTCTGGCCCTCCTTCTCACTGCTTTCTCCTCTTTCTCAGTCTCATGGTCTACATGCCGGCTGCCTGCCTGCCAATCCTTCTCACCATATTCTTCTTCCTCTCAGCCCCATGGTCTGCATGCCTGCTGCCTGCATGCCCCACTGTCTCATTGTTTTCTCCTCCCTCTCAGCCCTGTGCTCTTCATGCCAGCTGCTTGACTTCCTGTCCCTACTTCTCACTACTTGCTTCATCCTCTTTGCCCTACGGTCTGTGTGCCTACTGCCTCCTTTGCACCACCTTCTCCTTCTTCTAAGCTTTGTGGTCTGCATGTCTGCTGCCTGCCATTTCCTCCTTCTCACCACTTTCATAAGGCTCTCAGCCCTGTGCTCTGCGTGACTGCTGCCTCCCTGTCCCTCCTTCTTACTGCTTTCTTGATACTCTCAGCACCATGTTCCGCATGCTTACTGCCTGCCTGTTCTTTCTTCTTAGTGCTTTCTCTGGGCTCTCAGCCCTGTTGTCTGCATGCCTGCTGCCTGCCCATGCCTCCTTTTCACCATTTTCACCTTCCTCTCAGCCCTGTTTTCTCCATGCTTGCTGCCTGCCTGACCTTCCTTCTCACTGCTTTCTCTGGGCTCTCAGCCCTGTGGTCTGCATGTCTGATGTCTGCCTTTCCTTCTTTTACACTATCTCCTCCTTCCTCATGTTCTGATTGACTCCTGTCTGCGTGTCCCTTCTTCTTACTACTTTCTCTGTCCTCTCAGCCACCTGGCCTGTGTGCCTGCTTTCTGCCTCTGCCTCCTTCTCACCACTTTCTCCTTTCTCTAAGCCCTGTTATCGGCATGCAAGCTGTCTTCCTTTCGCTCCTTCTCACCACTTTCTCTGGGCTCTCAGCCTCATGATCTGCATGCCTGTTGCCTGCCTATCCCTTCTTCTCGTTGCTTTCTCCTTTGTTTGAGTCCTTTGTGGTCTGTATTCCTGCTACATTCCTATAAATCCTTCTCACCACTTCCTCCTCTCTCTCAGCCCCATGGTCTGCATGCCTGCTTCCTGTCTGTCCCTCCATCTCACAGCTTTCTTTGGGCTCCTAGCCCCCTTGACTGCTTGCCTGCCTGTCCCTCTTTCCCCCTGCTTTTGCCTTCCTCTCAGCCATGTTGTCTGCTTACCTGCTGCCTGCCAGTCCCCCCTTCGCACTGTTTTCTCCTCCCTCCAAGTTGCTAGTCTGCATGGCAGCTGCCTGCCTGTCCATCCTTCTCACCATTTTTTCCCCTCTCTGCCCCATGGTCTGTGTGGCTGCTGCCTGCCTATCCCTCCTTCCCACCACCTTCTCCTGGCTCTCAGCCTCGTGATCTGCATGTCTGCTGCCTGCCTTTCCCTCCTTCTCTCAGCTTTCTTCAGTCTCTCAGTCCCGTAGTATGCACGCCTGGTGCATGGTGCCTGCTGCATTTCTGTCCCTCCTTTCCACTGCTTTTGCCCTCCTCTCGGCCCTGTTTTCTGCATGCTTGCTGTCTGCCGGATCCTCCTTCTCACTGATTTCTCTGGGCTCTCAGTCCTATGGTCTGCATACCTGCTGCATGTCTGTCCCTCCTTCCCACTGCTTTTGCCTACCTCTCAGCCCTGTTTTCTGCATGCTTGCTGCCTGCCGGACCCTCCTTCTCACTGATTTCTCTGGGCTCTCAGCCCTGTGATCTGCGTGCCTGATGCCTGGTTTTCCTTCCTTTTCACCACCTTCTCCTTCCTTTCAGCCTTGTGTTTTGATTTCCTCCTGCCTGTATGACTCTTCTTCTCACTACTTTCTCTGTCCTCTTAGCCCTCTGGTCTGTGTGTCTGCTGTTGGCCTCTCCCTCTTTCTCACCACTTTCTCTGTCTGCTAAGCCCTGTTTTCTGCATGCTTGCCATTCCTTCCTTCTCACTACTTTCTCCTAGCTCTTAGCCCCATGGTATGCATGTCTGCTTTTGCCTTTTACCTCCTTCTCCTCGCTTTCTCCTTCCTCTGAGTTCTGTGAGGTCTGCAGGCCTGCTGCATGCCTAGCAATCATTCTCATTACTTTCACCTCCCTCTTAGCCCTGCGGTTTGCATGCCTGCTTCCTGCCTTTCCATTATTCTCACTGCTTTCACCTTCCTCTCAGCCATGTTGTTGGCATACCTGCTACCTGCCTGTGCCTCCTTCTCACCACTTTCCCTGGGCTCTCATCCCAGAGGTTTGCATACCTGCTACCTGCCTGTCCCTCCTTCTCACAGCTTTGTCCATGCTCTCAACCCTGTTTTGAGTGTGCCTGCTGCCTGCCAGTCCCACCTTCTTATTAATTTCTCTATGCTTTCAGTTGTGTGGTCTGCATGCCTACTGCCTGCCTCCTGCTCCTTCTCACTGCTTTTTCTTCCCTCTCAACCTCATGGTCTGTGTGTCTGCTGTCTGCCTGTCCCTCCTCTCTGCTTTCTCTGGGCTATCAGCCCCTTGGTCTGCATGTCTGCTGCCCCCTGCAGCTCCTTCTCACTGCTTTCACCGGGGTTTCAGATCAGTGGTCTGTATACCTGCTGTCTGCCTGTCCTTCCTTCTCACTGATTTCACCTTCCTCTCAGCCCCGTGGTCTCTGTCCCTGCTGCCTGCCTGTTCCTCCTCACTGCTTTATCCTCCCTTAGCCCTGTGGTCTGTATGCCTGCTGCTTGCCTGTCCCTGCTTGTCACCACTTTCTCTGGGTTCTCAGCCCCATTTTCTGTGTGCCTGATGCCTGCCTGTCCCTACTTCTCACAGCTTTCACTGTCCTCTCAGAACCTCATTCTACATACCTGCTGCCTGTCTGTTCCTTCATCTCACAGCTTTCTCTAGGCCTTCAGTCTCATTGCCTGCATGCCTACTACCTGCTTGTGTCTCCTTCTCATCACTTTGTTCTCACTATCAGCCCTGTGGTCTGCCTGACTGGTGCCTGCCTGTCCCTCCTTCCCACCTCTATCTCCTTCCACTGAGCCCCTTCGTCTGCTTGCCTACTGCCTGCCTGTCCCTCCTTGTCACAGCTTTCTTCTCCCTCTCAGAACCGTGGTCTGTGTGTTGGCTGCCTGCATATCCCTCCTTCTCAATGGTTTCTCTGGGCTCTCAGTCCTGTGGTCTCCGTGCCTCCTGCCTACCTTTCCCTTCTTCTCACAGCTTTCTCCTTCCTCTCAGCCATGTTTTCTGCATGCTTGCTGCCTTCCTTCCCCTCCTTCTAAACCAATTTCTCTTTCCTTTGCTTCGTGTGTGGTCTGCATGCCTGCTGCCTGCCTATCTATCCTTCCCACTGCTTTATCCTCCCTCTCATCCCTGTGGTCTGCATGCCTGCTGCCTGCCCGTCCCTCCTTTTCAGTGCTGCTTTCTTCTCCCTCTCAGCTCAGTGGTCTGTTTGCCAGCTGTCTCTCTGTCCCTTCTGCTCACCACTTTCTCCTCCCTCTCAGCTGTGTGGTCTGTGTGCCTGCTGACTGAATGTTCCTCCTTCTCACAGCATTTTCTTCCCTCTCAGTCCTGTGGTCTGTGTTGCTGCTGCCTGTCTTCACTCCTTCAAACCACTTTCTCTGACTTTCAACCTCATTTTCAGTGTGCTTGCTGCCTGGCTGTCCCTACTTCTCACAAGTTTCACCGTTTTCTCAGCCCTATCTTCTGTGTACCTGTTGCCTGTCCGTCCCTCCTTCTCACAGCTTTCTCTGGTGTCTCTGTCCCATTGTCTGCATGCCTGATGCCTGCCTGTCCCTCTTTCTCACCACTTTCTCCTCCCTCTCAGCCCTGTGGACTGCATACCTGCCTATCCCTCCTTCTCACCACTATCTCCTCCCTCTCAGCCCCTTTGTCTGTGTTCCTACTGCCTGCCTGTCCCTCCTTTTCACAGCTTTCTCCTCCCTCTCTGCACCACGGTATGAGCACCTGCTGCCTGGCTGTCCCTCCTTTTCACTGCTTTCTCTGGGCTCTCAATCCAGTGGGCTGCTTGAATGCTGCCTACCTGTCCCTCCGTATCACAATTTTCTCAGTGCTCTCAGCCCCATGTTCTGCATCCCTGCCTGTCCATCCTTCTCACAGTTTCCTCTGGGTTCTCAATCCCATTGTCTGCGTGCCTGCTGCCTGTCTGTCCCTCCTTTTCACCGCTTTCTCCTCCCACTCATCCTTGTGGACTGCGTGCCTGCCTGTCCCTCCTTCTCACTGCTTTCTCCCCCCTCTCAGCCCATTGCTCTGCATGCCTACTGCCTGACTGTGCCTTCTTCTCACAACTTTCTCCTCCCTCTCCGCACCTTGGTCTGCTTGCCTGCATGCCTCCCTGTCCCTCCTTCTCACTACTTTCTCTGGGCTCTCAGGCCCATGGTCTGTGTGACTGGTGCCTGCCTGTACCTCCTTCTCACCATGTTCTTCTTCCTCCCAGCCCCGTGGTCTACATGCATGTCCTGTCTTCACACTGCTTTCTCTGTCCTCTCAGCCCCATGGTCTGCGTGTCTACTGCCTGCCTAGCCCTCTGTTCTCACTGTTTTACCTACCTCTCTGCCCCATGGCCTGCAGGCTAACTGTCCCTCCGTCTAACTGCTTTCTCTGGGTTCTCCGACCCATGGTCAGTACCTACTGCCTGCATGTCTCTTCTTCTCACTACTTTCTCCTTCCTCTCAGAACTGTGGTCTGAGTGTCTCGTGCCTGCCTATCCCTCCTTCTCGCTGCTTTCTCTGTGCTCTGAGCCCAGTGGTCTGTGTGCCTACCTGTCCCTCCTTCTCTCAGGTCTCCATGTCTACTGCCTGACTGTCTTCCTTTTTGACTGCAAAGGGGTCATGGGGAACATATATATATATTCAATGCAAAAAACAATGGTTAAAGGGGTGTTATAGTTAAAAATTAGAATAAAAAAACCAGAGAAATTCACTGAAAAAAATAAAGGTTACAGGGATGTTATAGTTAGGCTCACATTTTAAATGTAGAAATCCATAAAAATTCACCTGTTATAGTTTGAGTTATATCAAGTAATTAGAACTTGTGCCCTAAGGTAACTATAACTCGAGCCCCCCATTTTTTTTGTAAACCATTTTACTGAAAATATTTCCTGGATATTATCAGTGATGTTGACGACACAGACATTGCTGTCCTTATCTGGAGGGGACTCCAGGTTCCACATAATATTATGCCAGGAGGTGCTGTCAGAGGGGGAGGACCCTGACATCCCATGCTATTAAGCGCCGCTTCTTCACCGCGGCGCAGTTCGACACAGACATTGCTACCGTTGCCTGGAGGGGACTCCAGGATTCACATAACATCGCACCAGAAGGTGCTGTCAGAAGGGGAGGAGCATGATATCCTGCTCTATTAAAAGCTGCTTCTCCACCACAGCGAGGGACGACACAGACGTTGCTGCCCTTGCCTGGAGGGGACTCCAGGATCCACATAACATCGCGCCAGTAGGCACTGTCAGAGGGGTAAGAACCTGACATCCCGCATTATTAAGCGCTGCTTCTCCACTGTGGTGTGGGACACGCGTGGGCCGTGCCTGGGCGAAGCCTCGGCCAAGGGCGGGCCCATCCGCGCCCATCAGTGCCAGGAAGAGCAGGGCAGGGCCCCCTCTCTTGGCTCTTACTTTTGATGGCCCCTCTTTTCTCTTTTGAGTTGCATCGTTCCATAAACAGAGCTTAAAGCTTCCTTTGTTGATTTTAATAATAACCTCTGGGTAACCAGGTATCCCCCCCGGGCTGTCCCAGGCTCTGGCAGTGTTGTCTTTTTCCATCACAGACTACCGAAATCTTTAGAAGTACCAGGATTTTAGATGAAGCAAGAAGGTATGGGAGAGAGGAAAGCTTGCAATAAAACCTCAGGGTTGGGTGGGGCCAGAAACTTCCTCAGATACTCTGCAGAGAACTTTACTATGGCTCAAATAGACAATCTAATTGAGGAAGTGGAAAGCCTGTTAGTTCCAAAAGCTAAAGATACTGGTGGGGGGAAAGGGTGTGTCAACAAAAGATATTAAGTTCTATTTTTAAAAAGCTAATAAACGATACCAGGATCCTAAAGACATTGAGGGAAACCAACTGTGGGGCCATACAGAGGAGGGCCCTGTTACAGCAATCCCCCAAAACCACTCCAAACCTCTTCAGGAAAGGCCACTATCTCCAACTGAGTTCACCATTGAGTGTTCCAATCACTTTGCACCACTTCAGGACTCTGGAAGTGATTATTGTAAATTTGCTAAATCTAGCGAGGCCAATACTGATGGAGGAAAAAAGAGAAAAGCCTCCACCAGGGCATAATGAGCCCACTTGAGGGGGGAAATTAAGAATTTGCGAGATTATATGAGTACACTAGGTAAAATGTTGAATGAAAAATTGGATTGCTTGATGGCCATAGTACCAAATTTAGAAAGACCTCCTCCCTTGTTAGATTTCGTGCAGATACCTGTGCCATCCATCTAACCTCCCAACAAGTATGGCAACATAGAGAGTGAAAAGGGATGCACAAACATAGTCAATGTTAGTATACTCGGGGAACGGCATCCTATGAGGCACCCAACATCAGTTATGTCAAACTTTTCTTGCCCCAATCTATCAGGGGTGAAAGAACAGGTTTCTTGAGGTAGTACAAGGTGCAGGGCCCCTGGAAAACAAAAAATAACAGGGAGACCCTTTCAGCCCAATAAAGTGGAAAGGCAGTACAATCTGTACCAAACGAACACCCTAAAACTAACCCCTTGTAATAGAGTATTGAGATTCACTCATAAATAAAGTATTCCACTGGATTAGGAAAATGAGGGAATGTAGATCGGTGATAAGAGAGAACATAAGGCATGCTATGGGGATTAAAGGCAGAGACTCAGGGAAGGACTCTATAGGGCTGAAATTAGTGAACCAAGAGCTAGTAGACGACCTATTATCTCTTGAGCAAAGATTCAGGCCCAAATGATGTCACAGATAATGGTTAAATTAAACATCCCTCAATGCCTACAGACTGTAGAGACAGGTTTAACTTTAGAAGCCCTCCCCCTCAACACCCCAATTGTGATAACCTGTAGACCACTGGGGACAGTGAGATGTTGATTGACAGGAGGTGCAACAGCTAGCCATGGTGGGAAATCACTTTGCCAGCAGTAGTAAGCTGGTTAACCTTAAACCAGCCTGGCCTATAGTGAACAGAAAGAAGGGGGGGGACCAGAATGTCAAGAGCTTCCTGATGAATCCCAGGTCATGGAAGAGAGGCTATAAAACACCAATCCACACAAGGGGGTGGGACTGGAAATATGTGATGGTGTTTCAATCAAGTTCCTTTCATGGAACGTGATGGGTTTAAGAACAAAGATAAACATCCCAGAATGGTGCAGCTTCATAGACCAGCACCTCATAATCTTGATGCAGGAACCTTGGGCAACACAGGCAGTGCACAGTGTGGGTTACTTGACTTTTATAGGCTAGCTCTCCCTTCATCGTCAAGACGTGCCTCAGGAGGCTTAGCAATTTGGCTAAAGCAGGATTTATTTCCAACAGTGAAGGTAATTCCTTGTATTAGCAGGGATATATTGACTGTCGAACTTAAGATAGTGAGGTAAGGGGGATTAACCATATATCTATTGTAAACATATAAATTAGACCTGCTTCTCTAAGCATCCAAATCCCCGTGGTGGACCATATTGCGGCTATGCTAAACCAGCTGCCCGGGGGAATATGGGTAATTGTGGCAGAGGATTGTAAAACCTAAATGAGACTCAATGAAAATCCCCCATTGTTGACACATCACTGTGCAGAACATCTGGGCAGATCGGGATCAGCGCAGGTAGAGACACGAAGAATCACGAGGGTGCCAGCCCAATTGGAGAACCTAATTACTAGTATGGGGCTAAGGCAGGTCAATGGGAACACAAGATCAGATGCTCCGGCTGCACCCACCTTAAAACAGGTATGTTTTGGAGTCATCTGGATGATATTCTTTTAGACCAAATGCTCTGGCCATCAGTTATTGACATGACCATGATACCAAGAGTCGACAGCGATCATCAAGCCCTTTCTGCAGTCTTTGGGGCACCTCTATTTAAAAACAATGGTCTTTCTCCATGGGTAATGGGCAGTAACACCAAGGTAACCAATAACTAGAAGAACCCAAGGTGGGCAGTGGTGGCAAATAATATGAAGGTTCAGACCTCAATTTATTATAGGGTCATTGAGAGACTGTCCCCCGGTGTCTACTTATTCTTCACTGCAGTTTGATGGATCGACTGAGACCTCTTTTTATGGTGGCAAGATGTAGAGGGACAGCCACTTACAAGTCACTGAGGTGGTTTTGAAAGACCTGTTGGTTGGCCAAGTCCCAGCTGCTGGGAGCGCTGGGCAAGGGGAATACAGCAGAGATAAGGGTTGCAAGGGACTTTTATAAAATAACACTAAGTGACGTCAAAAAAAGGTGGGAAAGTGGCCAATGGGACAGTGTAACCATAGCCCTTTGAGAGAGGGATACTAAACTATTTTGGAAGCTGGTGGCAGATAGGAAAGATCCCTCAACTCTGAGAGCGATCCAACAATCCAGCCCGAAAGATGGGTGAACCATTTTGAAGAGATTTATTGGGGAAGGTCTAGTGATAAGGGCCTTTATCAAAATCTAAGGGGGTCGTTACTAATTCACTAGACAACAAATTTGCCCCCCTTAGCTCTGATCTGGTTAGTCTTACCCTGGAGGAACCTACACAGGCCCTAAAAAACATTACATAAGGGAAAGGCCCCAGGCCCAGATGGCATACCGGGTGACCTGTACCTTTCACGACCTGATGTCTGGGCACAATACTTAAATACCTTAATGCTATATTGAGGGGAGAAGGTATCCCCCCCTATGTTGGGGGGAGCAACAATAGTCCCATTTATAATAAAAAGGGGGACAGAGACTCTCCAGGGAATTATAGACTGAAAAGCTTAATTGACATCAGCCAACAGGTATTTTGCAAACAGGTCCTTGCCAGGCTGCACTTGTGGATTGACGGCAATCGGATCCTTGTTGATTGGCAGCCTGGAGTCAAGAAAGGGGTTAGTACAGTAGACCAAGGCCCTCATTCTGACCCTGGCGGATACAATCCGCCAGGGCCAACGGGCGCGGGAGCACCGCCGACAGGCCGGCGGTGCCCCTAAGGGCATTCTGACCGCGGCGCTAACGCCGCGGTCAGACAGGGAAAACTGGCGGTCTCCCGCCAGTTTCCCGCTGCCCTGGGGAATCCTCCATGGCGGCGCAGCATGCTGCGCCGCCATGGGGATTCCAACCCCCTTCCCGCCGGCCTGGCTCTGGCGGTTCTTACCGCCAGAACCTGGCCGGCGGGAACGGGCGTCTTGGGGCCCCTGGGGGCCCCTGCAGTGCCCATGCCCGGGGCATGGGTACTGCAGGGGCCCCCTAACAGGGCCCAACTAGGCTTTTCAGTGTCTGCGATGCAGACACTGAAAAGCGCGACGGGTGCTGCTGCACCCGTCGCACGCCTTCCACTCCGCCGGCTCGATTCCGAGCCGGCTTCCTTGTGGAAGGCGCTTTCCCGCTGGGCCGGCGGGCGATCTGAATCAGATCGCCCGCCGGCCCAGCGGGAAAGTCAGAATACCCCTCGCGGTCTATTGACCGCGGGGCGGTATTCAGGCGGCTTCCGACGGGCGGGCGGCAACCGCCGCCCGCCTAGGTCGGAATGACCACCCAAGTGTTTAGGTTTAAATCACTTCTGGAAGTACTTAACCCTAAAACAAGACCACCATAATGTTGCCTTCATTGATTTGAGGGCGGCATTTGATCGAGTCCCACGGGAGCTTTGAGAGTCTTAGACTCCTAAGGATTGGACAGTGACCTCCTAAGGCTAATAAGATACCTGCATGAGGACACCTATGCAAGAGTCAGGTGGACTACCCTAATTCCCATTGTGAGAGAGGTCAGACAGGGGTGTGTCTTGGCCCCTACCTTGTTTAGCCTTTACATTAATGGCGCAGTGGACCAGCTAGCCCAGTGCAACCACGACGATCCCAAGCTAAAGGAACCAGCATAAATCCTTTAGGGGGAAAATGGCTATTGGGGGTATCTTTATTGAACAATCAGGCACTTTGATTACCTGGGCATTAAATTAACAGATAATCTATCTTGGACTCTGCAAATAGCTAAAAGCTCTGTCATCCTTCAGGAGAGGTCAATCAATCAATCCAAAAATGTATTAAGCGCACTACTCACCCGTTAGGGTCTCAAGGCGCTGATTGGGGGGGAGGGTTGCCGTTTAAAGGTCAAAAAGCCATGTCTTGAGGTGCTTTCTGAAAGTTAGGAGGTCCTGGGTCTTGCGTAGGTTGGTTGGGAGGGAGTACCAGGTCTTGGTGGCGAGGTGGGAGAAGGATCTGCCGCCGAAGGTGGTGTGTTGGATGCAGGGGACTGTGGCGAGGGCAAGGTCAGAGGAGCGGAGAAGTCGAGTAGGTATGTGGAAGTTTACTTGTTCGTTAAGGTAGGCTGGTCTGGTGTCGTGGAGGGATATGTGAGCGTGGATAAGGACTTTGAAGATGATCTTTTTGCTGATGGGCAGCCAGGGTAGGGATCTGAGGTGAGCGGAAATGTGTTCGTGGCGGGGGAGGTTGAGGATGAGAAATACGGCTGCGTTCTGGATTCGCTGGAGTTTTTTCTGAAACTTGGCTGTGGTACCAGCGCAGAGGGCGTTGCCATAGTCCAGTCTGCTGCTGATGAGGGCATGGGTGACCGTTTTTCTTGTTTCCAAGGGAATCCATTTGAAAGTCTTCCGTAGCTTGCGAAGGGTGTTGAAGCAGGAGGAAGATATGGTGTTGATTTGCTGGGCCATGGAGAGAGATGAGTCTAAGATGATGCTGAGGTGGCCTGTGTGGGTGGTGGGTGTTGGCGGTGGTACGAGGGCTGTGGGCCACCAGGAGTCGCCCCATGCTGTCTTGTTGGGGCTGAACATGATGATTTCAGTTTTGTTGGAATTAAGTTTGAGGTGGCTTGCTGTCATCCATTTGGCGATGTCGTGGAGTCCGGCGTGCAGGTTTGTCTTGGCCCTGGAAGGGTTCCTGGTGAGGGAGATGATGAGCTGGGTAAGAGATGATGGTGATTCTGTGGGGGCGGAGGATGTTGGCAAGGGGGCCATGTACATGTTGAAGAGGGTGGGGCTAAGGGTGGATCCTTGGTGGACCCTGCAGATGATCTTGGTGGCTGGGGACTGAAAGAGAGGGAGGCGAACTCTTTGGGTTCTTTCGGCGAGGAAGGAGGTGAGCCAGTCTAGGGCCTTGTGTCGGATTCCTGCGTCAAAAAGGCGTGCGCGGAGGGTTTGGTGGCATACAGTGTTGAACGCCGCAGAGAGAACCAGGAGGATGTGAGCGACGGTCTCGCCCTTGTCCACTCTGGTTCTGATGTCATCTGTGCAGGCTATGAGGGTAGTTTCAGTGCTGTGGTTCCTGCGGAATCCAGACTTGGAGGCATCGAGTGTGTAGTTTTTCTCTAAGAAATGAGACAGTTGGGGGTTCACTATCTTCTCAGCGACCTTGGTGGGGAAGGGGAGAAGGGAGATGGGACGGTAGTTTGTGAGGTCTTCTGGGTTTGCTTTGGGTTTTTTGATGAGCGTGTTGACTTCAGAGTGCTTTCAGAATCCTGGGAAGGTTGCAGTGTTGAAGGAGCTGTTGATTACGGCACGGAGCTGGGGAGCGATGATCTGGCTGGCCTTGTTGAAAATGTGGTGGAGGCAGGGGTCTGTGGGGGAGCCTGAGTGGATGGAGTTCATGTTTTTTTTCGGTTTCTTTGTCGCTGGTTGGGGTGCAGGTGTGTATTTGGTTGGTGTGGGGGGCGTTGTGCTGTCGGTCATGTCTGTGGTGGTGACGGTGGGTCCTGATGCTATGAAACTGTTATGTATGTCGACAATTTTGAGGTGAAAGTAGTTGAAGAGGGAGTTGCAAAGGTTTTGGGTGTGAGGGGGGTCGATGGTGCTGGATTTGGGTTTGGTGAGCTCTTTGACGATGACGAGGTCAGTGGTAATTGGAAGGAAAACCAAGAACTCAACGGGAGGGTCTCTTTCCCCAGCCCTTATGGTGTATAAGGCCGCAGCAGTGACAGCTGCAACTTATGTTGCGGAGCTCTGGGGTCAGTATAACTCACAAAGGTTAACTCAGATTTTTTTTAAAGTTCTTACGCTCTTTGCTACACCTATCTGCTAGTACACCCCTCATTCCGCTCAGATTTGATTTGGCTCTAAACCAAATACATTGCATAATCGCGCTGAAACCGCTTTTATAATGGGTGTGACTTTGGTTCTCCGAGCACTTGAGTCCTTATAGAGCAGCCATTTTAGAGCTACTATCCATTGATAAAATGGAATCAACTCCCTGGCTTAAATATATTAAGGATTTGTTCCATTGGATCAAAATGGAGGAGATATGGAGTTGTCCACAGAGTATAACAAGAGGTATGGCACTGCGTATAAAGAGACTTTACAGGGAGGCGGTACTAACCCAGATATGGCGAGCCCAGACAAGAGGCAGTAGAACTTAACAATTTTTATATCATGAGTGCTCACCCAAGTGACTAAAAATCTATTTTTAAAATTTAGAAAAGGAATTTTGCCGTTGAACTCTGTTACTTTTAGATGGAAAAAAGGTGGTGTCCGATTAGTTCCTGCCGTTAATTTCTGATGGAAATAGAGTCCTTGGCCCATTTTGTTTTTTTCTATGCAAGGTCCCTAAAGCTTAGGAGGAAATGGATTATTTCCCTATGCAGGCTCCTCGGCACCCAGAATTGCAGGGAGATGCTTTGAATATTAACAAGTGACACTAGAAAAGGAAGTGATTGCAGTTTCCAGATATCGACGATGTGGTTGGATTGTGAGATCTAAGGAGACTTCCCACCTTGTAGATCACAATTCCTGTACCAAGGCCACTGGCTGAAAATTGAGATTGTAACAGTGTTTACGCTCTATTTATTTTAGCGAATAGAAGCCGTCAGAACTACAGCAAGAGTAGAATTATCATGGTCGGTATCTAGTAGAGGAACTTTGCCTGTGATAGAATGGTTACAGTTGCCAAGAATTTAACTTTATGAAATTAATTGCCAGTGATCATTCCTAAGGGGTATTTTAAAAATTAATTAATGATCCCTATGAATTGCGAGCTATTTAGTTATGATTTTTTGTGTTGTAAATATGTTTTTAGGATAATATGTACTTTTGACATTTTAATGTATATACTTTGCTTTTATGGCTCACAGCCAAAATAAAGCCTAATTTATTATTATTCTCAGTGATGTTATGAGTGCTGTAATTTGTGGGGTAATTAGCAGTGCATGGTGTGGGCGTGAGTTATATTTACCTTAGTTCGGCCCGAGGCGGTGAGGTTATGAAATGGTCCCCCCTTTCTTTTTTTATATTTGTCCCTGATAGGTGATGGTCCCCAGGGAGGTGGGGCGGGCCAAGCTGCCCGCATTAAATTTAACTAGAGCCCCAAAAAGGTGGTGGTCACCAGGGCTGTGGGGAGGGCGTACCACTCCCAGTCTTCAAACAAAAACAAGCTCTGGGGAGGAGGTGGTCTCTTGGGTTGTGTGGGGTTACGGTGCCCCTCTGCATTCTAATAAAAATAAGCCCTGAAGAAGTGGTGGTCCCTGGGGCTGCGGGTTAAGACTCCACAACCCCCACATTAGATTAAACTAGAGCCCCGGGAAGGTAGTGGTCCCTGGTGCTCTGGGGGCTGAGTGTCCCCCAGCATTAAATGAAAGGTAACCATTGGGAGGTGGCAGTCCTTGGGGCACTGAAATGCCCAGGAAGGGGGGGCATGCATCCCCCTCCTTATTTTTTACTTTGCCCCCAAGACATGGCCCACCGGGGTGCTTTACAAAAAGATGTGTGAGAGCGCAAGCTTGTTTTTTCTTTTTTTGCTGCAAATGTATGTATTTGTGGCAATATTTTTTTTAAAAAAGCATTTTTGGCCTAGCAATGCTCCTGGGACCTGGCCCGCAAAGAATTGCAAAGAGCGGGAGCCCATACTTTCTTTTTTTCTTTTTTGGGGGATTTACACGAATCGCTGCAAAAAATGTTAAAAAATGTTTTTAGCCTTGGGGGGGGGGGCCTTTGGAACCCCATCGGCAGAGGTATGGGGTTAGGGTGTCTCTACCCAGGCCCCTTTTCTTTTTTTCACATTTTCTTTTCATCTGAAGCTGAGTCCCAAGATATCTGCCAGCATTTCCACTGTTGGCAGCCAATCAAAGATGATATATACATAAAAAGTAGTGGCAGTCTATATATTTATATATATATATATATATATATATATATATATATATAAATAACACCTAGTGGCCGTCTATAGTTAGGACTGTATATTTATATATATATATATATTGCCTAGTGGCGCTTGCCACTAGGTAGTTATATTCAGGACCAAATTTCTATAGAAAGAACATTTGTTATTTTGCTAGTAACTTTGACACCGTTTGATGAATCTTCACAAAAGTTTCATCGAAAATATGACACTCACCTCAGCTGCTGTCTGGAAAGTTTCAGGATGATCCATCAAGCAGGGGGCGAGAAAAAGGCAAACAAGTTTTCCCTATTCATTTTTCCATAGGGATTTTAAACAACGATAGCACCCAAACCATTGGACGCAATCACACCAAATTTGGCAGAAAGGTAGCTCTTAGTCCAGAAAGAGACCTTTTTATTATTTGGTCGAAATGCATTCAGTAGTTTTTGAGAAATTAATAGAAATCTAAATTTGTATACAGAGGGACGAAATGGATCCGCAACCCCTGCAAACGTGGGGACACTTCCTCCTCTGGGCTATTAACAAATCGTATGTGGAGGGACTGCACAGCTCCCCTCAGCCCTGGGGACCACCACATAACTCTAAATGTAAGTGGTGAACCTCTATGGTTTGGTACGTTAAAAATGTAAGCCTATATATATTATGTCCATCCCTGTAACGTTTTTTTTTTTTAAGTGAATTTTAATGTTTTTTAATTCTATCTCCTAACTATAATGTCCCTGTAACCTTTGTTTTTTAATAGTGAATGAATATATATATACACACACACACCAGTGGTAGTCTCCAGTAGGCACTTATAGTTATTACCACTTTTCTGTTCAAAAATAATTTTTTGACTAACCTATATGTTTGTCACTGTTTGATGAATCTTCACAAAATGTTCCCCACTAATAGTTATACAGAATCTTGTTGTACATTCTAAGCTTTGGGGTGATTTGTCAAGCGGGGGCTGAGAAAAAGGGGGGATGACAAAAGTTGTGTTTCCCATGCTAATTACCATAGGACCTTTGAACACGACTACAACTCGAACCCCTGGACGAAATAACACCACATTTGGCAGAAATCTAGCTTTCGGTATGCAGATTGTGATTTTGTTTACTTGGAGTGAATGTGTTCAGTAGTTTTTGAGATATTAAACAGAAAATAAATTTGTCTATCTATGACTGCAGAGACTTTGTGATTATTTCACAAGCATTTTGAGAAAATTCTCAAATTTTCCAGAACACACATACCAAAAGAAATGCTGTAATTGGCTGATGGCAACATGACTAGAAAAGTGCAGACTCCATTTTATTTCACTAGACATGGTCCCCAGGGGTGAAATCCTGAATTGAAATTGACATAAGGGGTCAAGGTGAAGGTACCCTGACCCCAGGGGTGTGATAAAGGTGTGTTCTAGGGGTAAATTATGGGGCTGAAATATTTTTTCTTCAAAACTTACAGTATTTGTGAAAATTCACAATTGTTCATCAATTTTCACAATTTAATCGCAAAATATTCACAAATATGAAACTTTTTGATAGAAAACCAAAGACTCATTCATTTACTAATCCATTCACTCCTGCATGCACTCAAAATCTCAGACGTCCACTCACACATCAACTCAGACCCACTCACAGACTCACAAATCTTTGCCATGCACTGCTAATCACTCCGCATGTTATAGCATTGATGAGATCTTGTACGGCATCATTGATATTATCACTGCAACATTTGCAATAAAATTAATGCTAAAAAACAGTGCATGGAAAGGACGCAAGTTATAGTTACCTTAGAGGGCGAGCTATAGTTACTTGAAAGAACTCTAACTACAACTGCTGAATTTCTATGGTTTTGTACAAGTAAATTCAGAACCTAACTATAATGTCCCGGTAACCTTTGTTTTGTTTAGTGAATATAGATATATATATAGGTATATATATATATATGGGCTCATTGCAGAAGCCCCCTTACTTTGTGTCCCCAATTTTCACTCAGGCTGGGCTCTGACTAAAATGGTATATGCAAATTGGGCTAATTAAAATTGGCTGTACCAACCTAACTGTAAGTCCCTAGTATATGGTAGGGGATGTAGGTTTGCGGGCCCCCTGCAAAGGTAGTACACCCATAGGTGAACGTCTGTGGTCCCCAGTGTCATTTTAAAAGCAGGCCTGCCTTGCTGGCTGCTTTTAACTTAATGTAAACCCTAAATGAGGTGTGAAGTGGCCTGGGATGAAACAAAGGAAGCATCTGGTGGGAGGAGATCTGCCTCAGCAGATGGTAGAACAGCATGGGGGGATAGCAGCCAAACTGGACTTCAAAGGAGGGAAGGACATTTTGGACAGCAACTGTACCTCCCCTATTTCCTGCAGCCCTAGGCAATCAGGTGCCCCCTGATTAGGTTAGGAGAGGGCTGGAAAGGGGTGTATTAAGAGAAACATAGCCACACCAGTAGGTGGACCTAGCCAGATCTAAACTCTAAGGGGCATATTTATGCTCTGTTTGCGACAAATTTGCGTCATTTATTTTTACACAAACTAAGTGCAAACTTAACTCTATATTTATATGTTCATGCTAGACCTGTCTAGTGTCAAAATATTGGAGTTTGCACCATTTATTGGATGTGCGAACCCACCTTGCGTCAATAAGATGCAAGGTGGGCATTCCCATCCAAAATATGATGCTATCCCCATAGCGCCACATTTATCCTCCCGTGCTAAAAGGACTCACAGGTGGGAGGCGACCCCAAATAAACGTGTTAAGCTTGCTTAGCACCTTTATTTAATGCCTAAGACAGGCCAGGCATTAGGGGACCTGTGGAACCATTTCCATCGTTAAACACCATGAAATGGGTCCACAGGTGCCCTCCCAGAGCCCCAGGAACAACTCCACCCACACCAGAGGGACACCAGAGGATGGAGGAACCCAATCCCAGGTAAGTATAGGTAAGTATTTTTGTTATTTTTTTTAACTGCCATTGGGGACCCCAACAAAGGGCCCCCTGCATGGCACTGGGTGCAATGGCCATGCCCAGGGGACACTGCTCCCCTGTACTGGCCATTGGGTTGGTGGGCATGACTCCTGTCTTCAATAAGACAGGAGTCATGTTTTAGGATGGTTGTGCACCTTGAAATGCCCCAAGGCTGGTTAGTGGCATTGTTTGCTGCTAACGAGCCTAACGTAATTTTTTGACACACAACCTCCTATTCTCATACCACCACCCCAATGCTAACATCATTTTTGTTGACGCTAGCCCAAGCTTAGTGCCGGCTTGTATCATTCCATAAATATGGTGCCTGGCTGGCGCTCAGGAATGGAGCAAGTTGGTGGTAAACTTTGTGGTGCAAAACTGAGTTAGCTCAGTTTTGCACCAAAAAGTTTTAATATGCCTCTAAGATTGAATTTTTGCCATCATGGATTTTGGAGGAATGTTGCTGTCTGGGATTGATTTTTGCCACACTTTCCAGGAAGTGGTCACTCAAGAGTGTGGTGAACTGCACGTAATTGGACAAGAGCGCCCCCCTGCTTGCCACCCCAGGAGCAAGGATAAATATGGCAGAGGTGCCCCACACTTCAGATCCCTACTGGAACAAGGCAAGAAGAAGATGGAAAGCCCTGCTTGGCCCCTGACCTGCACCTGGACACTGCAATCAGAAGGACTGCACCAGCTGCACACTTTGGCCTTCACCAAGAAAAGGACTTTGTCTTACTTGTACAGCTTCAAGAAGGCACTCCCTAAAAGCAACAGGTAGAAAAGAGCTGACCAGAGTCCCCTGCCTCAAGCCCTGCAAAAATAGCCCAGCTGACTAATGGCCTGTGGTCATTTGAGGATTTGAAACAGGTGCATTCTGGGAGTTGAAGTCCTAACCCCCAAGGAGCAACTCAGAGCTTCTGGAACCTTGGGCTGAGTTGTGGAGACATGAAGGACCTTAAAAGTACTTCTGGAAGAAGATTCAGAGGTTTAAAGAAGTTTGGAGCAACTTTGGAAAAAAGCTCCATAAGTGGACCAACCCTACGTCATGAGTCCAGCTGGCCAACGACAACCTAACTCTTCCTGACTTGAAGGTTTTTCCCGCTGAAAATCTCTGGTGTCCCAGACTTACAGAATTTGACCAAGGGCTCGTAGAAAGCCAATCTGACAATGTTGCATCGAAATCTGGTTGCTGAGGAGAGTCCTCTGACATTGGAGAAGAAAAGCTTCAGAAGATTTTCTAAGTCCAAAGGTAAAGGTTTGACTGATGCTTCCATCGCAGTGTATCTAAGGAGGGCTCCATTGAGGTTGGTTTCAACTTTGAACTTGGTCCCAGATGAAGATTTCCATCCGGAAAAGATTTCTAACATAGGAACCTGGAATGAAGCCTCCAGTGACATGTTTTCAAAAAGGGCTCCAGCGAGGTTGGCCTCAACTTGTGACTTCATCCTGATCAAGGAAAAATCTTCAAAAAACCGACTTAGTGTGAAGGTAAAACTTTAACCGAGGCCTACCTCTCAGTGTAGCCGAGCAAGGCTCCATCATGGTCAGCCTCAACTTTTGTCATGAATCACCTTTCTCTTACTGCTTTTGTCAGATGTAGCTGGAGGACTGCTTTGGATCTTACACGTCTTGGTCTGGCCAAGATCCTTCTGGTAGCCATGGTGCTGCTGGCAAGAGGGACGCCCAGGCAGTCCGTGCCCTCCAGAAGGAGCTCCAGAGTTAAAAACACTTAGGGAAAAAATCTCCAGAAGATCAGAAGAGGCACAGTAAAACTCAGAACTCCAAGAACTGGACAATCAGGAATCTACAAGGAAAAACAGGCAAGATTAATCCAAAGCAGGAACACACAAGAGCGAGGATCACCACTAACCAGAGTGTTGCAACGCAAGGAAGAAAGAAACTCAAGCTCCTTATATACCAGAAAACAGGAAGTGAACCACAAATCTCTTCTACCTGTTTCAAAAAACATGAAACATACTGTAGGCCTCGGTCAGAAATAATAACTTGAGGGAGACCATAAAGATGGAAAATCAGTAAAAAGATATGGCTCAACTTTAGACAGTGGGTAGTTTCTATAATGCTGTAAAGTGAGCCACCTTTGAAAAATAATCTACAGTTACCATGATCACGGGATTCCCTACTGAGGATGGTAGGGAACATAAAAATTAGTAGATATAGTATGCCATAGAAATGGTGGAACAGGCAAAGGATGTAATGATCCCACAGGTTTAGTACGAGGTGCCTTAGCTTGTGCACACACTGGACAAGAAGAAACGTAGATCTTAACATCTTTTACAACTGTGGGCCACCAAAAAGATTGAAGGATTAATTCTTGAGTTGCCTTGACTCCACGATGTCCCAAAACAGGTGAATTGTGACACATCTGTAATGTTTCTATTTGCACCTTTTTGGAAGGAAAGAATAATGCTTTTTCATGGTGATAATATCCATTGATCTTCCTCAGTTGGGAATACAAAGTCTCTCATTCTTCTTTAATGAGAAGAGTACTCAGATAACACTCGGTCCGTAAAGGATTGTACTACTCCAATGATCTTATGGGGTTCTATAATATGCTGTGCAGGAATGGTCACACCTTCTGGATAACAACGAGAAAATGCATCTGCTAAGATATTGTGGGATCTAGGGATGTAAGTAATGAACAAATCATATTGACTGAAGAAAAAGGCCCAACTTGCCTGTCGACTGTTCCGACATTGAAAATTCTGAATTCCTATGATCATTCCTGACCTCAAAAAGTTCTTTGGTTCCCATTAGGAATTGTCTCCATTCCGTACAGACCACCTTTAAAGCAATTAATTCACGGTCCAATACAGAGTAGTTTCGGTCAGAATCTGTCAAAATATGAGATGGATAGAAAACTGGATGTTCTAATCCAGTGGTTCCCAGCCTTTTGACTTCTGTGGACCCCCACTTTATCATTACTGGAACCCGGGGACCCGCAATGAATCATTATTAGAATCCCAGGACCCCCTCCACTGCCTGCTGCGGCTTAATCTGTTAATGTTATTTAATTTTCTAAGCATCGCGGACCCCCTGAGGGGGCTTTACGGATCCCCAGGGGTCCCCGGACCACATGTTGGGAACCACTGTTCTAGTCCATCTTCACCATGTTTTTGTAAGAGTGCAGCCCCTATTGCTCTGTCAGTGGCTATGAATCAGTTTAAACTATGAATTATTTCATGGTATCAGGATGCCGTAAAATTGGAGCCTGTGATAAAGTTCATTTCAGATCCTGAAAAGCTGTCTCAGCAAATTCAGTCCAACAGAATCCATTCTGGAGATTTTCTTGCTTTAAAGTGTCCATAAGAAAACTTTTTTGCTGAACAAAATCTTTAATGAATTGCCAATAAAAATTGGCTAAACCTGTGAAACATTGCGTCTCTTTCATAGTAGAAGGAGATGGCCAGTCCAGAATGGCTTGAACCTTTCCAGGATTCATGGCAATCCCAGTCCTGTTAATATGGTAACCCAAATACTCTACTTCAGTCATATCAAACTCACACTTTTCTGGTTTAAAAAATAACTGATACTTTCAGAGTCTTTCAAGGATTTGGATAACATGTGACATATGTAGTTCAGGTTGAATAGAATACACTAAGATGTCATCTAAATATATGACTTGACTTGATTTAGGAGATCTGAAAATAAAGAATCCATAAATCTTTGAAATATAGAAGAAGCGTTTGGTAGGCCAAAAGGCATCACTCGATATTGAAAATGACCTAAAGGAGTGCTAAAAGCGGTCTTTCACTTATCTCCTTCCTTTATTCAGGGGAAGTGATAGGCACCCCGTAAATCCAACTTGGTAAATCTCTATGCTCCTTTAAATGCTTCGAAAATATCCTTTATAAGGGGTAAAGGATATTTGTCCTTTATAGTTATCTTATTGAGACCGTAAAAGTCTATGCAGGAAAGCAAATCTTTTTTTCTTTTTTGATCCACAAAAAAGAGGAGCCCCTGCAGGAGAAGAAGACCGTGCATTCAGACCACTCTAAATTTGCATCCAAATATTCTCCAAGTTTTTCTTTTGCAGGTTCAGAAAGAGACTACATCTCCCCAAAAGGAACAACTGCTCCACCTTACAGTGGAATGGCATAATCATATTCTTGATGGGTGACAAAACAGGACTTACAAGTTTTTGGAAGACATCTAAATATTCTACATATTGTTTGGGTACCGCTTGAATGGTATTATTAGGACAACCTGCCTCTTTCTTTCAAATGACAGCTCTGGAAGACCAGTATGTATCTGAAGAATAACAATTTTGTTCACAAAACTAAAAAGATAAATAAATAGTTCTGGTTGCCCAATTAATGTAAGGAATTTGTTGTGTTAGCCATGATATACCTGATATAATTGCATGATTAGGAGAAGCAATCAAATCAAAGTGAAGATATTCCTGGTGTTTTCCAAACTTCAAACACAAAGAAGGATTTGTTTCTGTTACAGGTCCTGATAAAAGAAGAGTACCATCTACAGTATAGACCTGTTCAGGTGTTTCCTTGAGTATACCAGGTATCTTCTTTTCCTTGGCCCTTATCTTATCATACAGAAAATGGTAGTTGCCATTTCCCATAGCCTTTGAGGGACGTGTAGTACAAGCACAAATCAAATGGCCTGAATTGGCACAATACAAACAAAGGCCCTCATTACAACCTTGGCGGGTGGCTGAAGCCGCCTGCCAAGGTTGGACCGTCGGGCGGCCGACAATGCAGCCGCACTCCCCCCGCAGCCAAAATGAGTTCCCCGCTGGGCCGGCGGGCGGAAACCTGGGTTCAGCCTGCCGGCCCAGCGGGGATCTTTGCCACAACACAAGAGCCGGCTCCAAATGGAGCTGGCGGTGTTGCGGCTGTGCGGCGGGTGCAGTTGCACCCATCGCGCTTTTCACTGTCTGCTGTGCAGACAGTGAAAAGCTGCACGGGGCTGTGGCAGGGTCCCCTGCACTGCCCATGCCAGTGGCATGGGCCCCCAGGGGCACCGCAGCTCCCCTTTCCGCCAGCCGTTTCATGGCGGTTCTTACCGCCATGAAAAGGCTGGCGGGAGGGGGACTCGTAATCTCCTGGCCAGCGCTGCAAGCAGAGCTGCCATGGAGGATTACTTCCACCTGGACAAAAGTGGCGGAAAACCGCCAGTCCCGGCGGTGCGACTGCAGCATAATCCCCCATGGAAGCACCGCCAGCCTGTTGGCGGTGCTTCCTCCAAAACAGCCCTGGCGGTCAAAGACCACCAGGGTTGTGATGACCCCCAAAGTCCTTTCTTTCGTCTATGTTCACGTTCTGTTTCAGATTGCGGGCCACAGGTCATGTCTATTTGCATCAGTTCTTCTCCAGAGACCATGGGTGCAGCAGCTCGATTATCCTCTTGACTTTGGTTCACTATATGTGAAGATCCCAAATGAGATTGAAGACGACTCTTTTGTTTCTCAGAACAACGGTCCTGAAGGCGGTGTTCTATGGATAATGCCACGTCCGTAAGTTCTTTTATGTCGTATGTTTTTGTAGAATGTACCACTTTAGCCTTTATTTCTTCACGTAACCCTCTACGAAAAAGGGTAACATGGGTGCGTTCTACCCAAGGGGTCTCTGAAGCCAAATGGCGAAATCTGGTTATGTACAGTATTGGCAGACATTCTGATTACCCTGTTGATGTCACTTCAAGCCTGTTCTGCTGCAGACTCCAGTCCCGGAGGCTCAAACATTTGTTTAAAGGCTCAACAAATTCAGTATAATTAGATAATCTGGAATCATTTGTGGCCACCAAAGGAGTCGCCCATGCTAAAGCCGGACCTGACAAGGCACTTATCAAGTAACCAAACTTGATCTTCTCCTGAAGAAATTGTGATGGGCGAAATGCAAAGAACACTGTCAAGGAATCAAGAAATTATTTCAACTCATTGGGATCCCCAGAGAAATGTGGAGTAGCAGTAGAGAGGGATGGGACATCTGTTGTTTTGGAGGCCAAAGCTTGTCGTAATGCAGCAATTCCGAATGTAATTGTTGCAGTTCTTGTGCCTGTTGTTGTATAGTAAGGGCTAATGATTGAGCTGTCTTCACTATCTCACCTGGAGGATCTTCCATCATTTTTGGGCCATAACGAGTTTTTGTGCATTGCAATCTGTCACGATTCGCCTTTCTCTTTCCGCTTCTATCAGATATAGATAGAGTACGGCTTCGAATCTAGCACGTCCTGGTCTGGCCAAGATAAGGGCGATCCCTTCTGGTAGCCACAGGGTGCTGGCAGGAGGGACGCCCAAGCAGTCAGTGCCTTCCAGAAGGAGCTCCAGAGAAAAAAACTATGGGGAAAAACCTCCAGAAGGGAACTACAGAAGATGAGAAAAGACACAGTAGAACTAAGGACTCCAAGAACTGGAACATCAGGAATCTACAAGGAAAAAAATGCAAGAATAATCAATGGCAGGAACACAGAGCCAAGATCACCACCAACCAGAGTGTTGCAACGCAAGGAAGAAATAAACTCAAGCTCCTTATACACCAGAAAACAGGAAGTGAACAAACAGGAAAAAGAATAAACAAAATATTAAGTTGGGAAAGTATCATATAGAAAACTAGGCAAAACGCCATCTTGGAAAGGGACTAATAAAAGAAAGGAAAGGGCACACTGGGAAGAACAAGCATTCTAGGACAAAGAAAGTATGGCTTCCAAAACCAAAGTATTAGATATGGGGGCCACCCACGACGTAAGAACAGAGCATGCAGTGACCATGGCGAGAACCACGTCCTGACCCCGGGACCACCCGACCTCGCCGCCGCACCAGAGATGGACGCTGGGGGCAGACAAACACCCCGCGACAGGCCTGACATGCTGAAAATCGGTGCGCAGGCCTCCCCATGGGATGAAAATGGAGCGCCACTGGCAGATTAATAACCCACGGTGTAACAACTTTAGACTGCCCCAATCGAGAGTGACCAGATGTTCAGATTGGCACTTTTGATTTCTAAGCGCTGGAAAATATTGAATCTTTAAAAATTCATATCTCCAGTTCTCTTTATTGGATTTTTATCATTTTGGTGTCATTTTAAAGATAAAAATATACTCTATTTGAAATAAATTGGTGTCCGAAATGTATTGTGTTTAATGTTCTACTTATTTACTGTTTTGTTGATTTTACATGCTTTACACACCTGTCTCCTAAATTAAGCCTAACTGCTCGTGGCCAAGCTAAAAGCTGTTGAGCCAGGATCAATTTATTGAGACCTTCACTGGACCTAGTGGGAGTTTGTGGCCTATTGCTAGGTGTAGGTACTTACTTGCCCTTACCAGTAATCCACTTTCCAACAGCAAGGATTGAACCAAAGAGGTTGGACAAATTTGAATTTCAGTCATAGTACACTAGAGCATACGTCTCTTTATTTGAACCATTGAAATGAGTAGTTGGAAACAACATTATGCACTTGAACTTTGGCACATGTCACAGTCAAATATTTACTAGTCTATGAAGTTACAGGAGATGATGTTGTTGCAGAGTAGCAAGAATTAACTTTGGAATCTTTGAAATGAGCACCTGGGAGTAACATAATACATTTGCACTTTGACATGTGCCACTTTCATACAAGCGCAACTGTTTGAAAACATATGAGATGATGCCACTTGTCGAGCAGCTAGAAACAATATTTGAACCATTGAAATGAGCAGCTGGTAATAAAACAATGCATCTGATCACACCTGTGTTGCACGTTCATGGATACACAAGTGTGTGAGATCATGGAATATAATACTGTTTCCAAATAGCTAGAAATAGTATAATGCACTTGCACTTTGGCATGCGTCACTTTCACATACATCATAGCGGTGTGTGAACTTATAGAACATGATGTTGTTGGAATGATTGGATAACTTGGATGAGAAAAAGCAACACTGAGTTTCCCATGCACTACAGCACGTCTTACATTAAGAAGATGGGGAATGTAAATTTGCAATCATGTATATTTTGTCGACGGAGTGTGTGTAGTATGCGCAATATATGCAACAAATGGAATGGAATGGAAATTACATTAAGAGATGTGTGAAAGGGACAATACATAAAACAAATGGTGGATAGTGCACATAAAAAGTGATGTTTATTTAAATCTTGCAATGCAGAGCTACACCAGTAATGTTATGATTATATTTAATGTGTAATCCTTATGATCCCTGTTTATAATGTGAAGCCGGACGATTGCCCCAACAAGCAATAAAAATGTGAATTGTAATGGCGGTGAGATTGGGATACTGCTGTGGAGTTAACAGTTCTAGTGTATGACTGGGCAATGAAATGGAAAATGGACAATAGGAATAGAAGGAAACACTGCATGCCATGATGGTTGTATAGGCCTAGTAGAAGGGGACATGGTGAAACAAATCAGGCGTTGAAATTTACTTTTATCTTTTGTGCACTCTACATATGGAGTTTTCGTTGTTGAAATAAATGATTGATTGTATAAGGAAGACGGCTGTGGAACTATCCTTGAATGCAGTTTCGGAACTATCACTGTTCAATTTTTCCTATGGAAAAATGAGTGGGGAAAAGTGTTTTGGGACCCCCCTTTGTCTTGCCCCCACCCCCTGATGGACCACTCTTAAACTTTGTAGACAGCAGCTCTTGTGGTAGGGTAGCATTTTTTTTTTATTTCATGCCCGGAGTTACAGTGGATCCGTGGATAGGCTACTGTGAGTAGCAATTTTCCAAAGAACTATATGCAGCAGACTGACTTCTGAGTGCGGTTTATGTCTTTTCTGGAAAAGTAAGAAAAGGAAAGAATCCTTTATTGTTTTATATATATATATATTTATATTAGGGAAATGTCCTTTTTGCGTGGTCACCTCCACTGTTTGAATTTTTGCTAAATTTTTCAGCTCCTTTTTGGACTCTGTACATTGGGACACTGCTGTCCAGCAGGGGCCAGTGTATATACTCTAACCCCTAAAAACATATCTAATTGGTATACCCCTAATTGAAATATTTAACTTACCTGTAAGTCTTGAGTATGTGGTAAAAAAGTGTATCCAGGACTTGTAAGTTAAATGTCATTAGTGGAATGCAGCATATATTGTGCCACCACTCAAAAAAATGGGGGTGATTGTGCAAAAAGAGGCATTCTCTACTCCACAATTGTGTCATTAATACAGAATGTTAGCGCTGCAGTTGCTCATTAGAACACTGTGCAAAGCTGCAATAGAACACTGGAATCAACTGACAAGCTGCTGCTGTTCAAAATACATGTATTACTAAGAATATCAGACTTCAGTCTCACACAGCTGAGCACGATATTGTGAATTAATAGAAAATGTGCTTGCATTTTAATTCTGGGTCACATTCCATAAACTCTATGAGAAAATCATAAGAGAAAACTGTTTTACCTCAAACATAATCCATCAAACCCCAGCTGAAGGTCAGGATTTTTCACAGGGTATTAACCACCTGAGAACTCTCTGGAATTCCTAAAATGAGTATAACACCTACAACAAATAATATCTCTTTAAAGGTTTGCAAAATTCACGTAATTTGCTTTTGCATAATTCTGCAATATTGGATCAAAAATATGCAAAATTACACATAATTTTGTAACATCCAGATCTGTCATTCTCCACTAACTTTTTGTGTGAATTTCATCCTTCCATCAATTTTTGGCACAAGGATGCACCTAATCAAATGCAGAAAGAACAACAGCTGCTCACAGTCTTTTGTTCCTGTGCCGTCATGTTGAATATTTACTGTGAATGATGCGTAATTAAGCAAAGTGGTAAAACAGCATAATTTCAGGAACTAGTTGCAACAAGCATAATGTGAAATTCCCAAAGTGACACAAATCACGCAAGTGCCTTTTACATTTTGCTCAAGCCTATTTAAATTGTGGTTAACATTTGTTATCACCTTTTGCACATCCTTCTTTTTGTGACCCTCATAACCTGGCATCCACTACAATGCATTTTAATGGGGACCATGCCCCTGAGTCCTGTAATGGCTTCCACAACATGTTACCCATGCTGTGGTCAGCCAATCAACCCCTATATGCCACTTGGTGTCAGGGTGTGATGATCTCCCTACTACCTTATGTATTATTTTCAATTCATTATCAGGACAAAGGGACAATGTACTTGAGTACTACATTGGCTGCCACAACATATTGTTCATGTTGTGGCCAGACAGTTTGTATTGAATATTCCCATTTAAACTGACCTATCAGAGCACATATAGAAACCGAGAGTCTAGAAATATATAACTTTTTAACTCCTTTAAGCTCAACCTGAGTCTCTTTTTAAATTCTAATTTCTCAAGGAGCATACATCAGATCACCAAAAGCACACTTACTGAGTAAAGTTCTAACTTTTTTGCCAAACTTATTGTAATCTTTTTCAGTGAATGAGACACCATCATTTTCTTGGCTGCTGCGTGATGGATCTCTGCACAAATTTCGAGAAAGGAGCCAAGGTGGATGAACTTTTTTTGGACAGTTTTGGGAAGATTCTTTAAGGAGTGCCAAAGATATTAGCAAAACAAACAGAAAATGTTGTTCCTTTGGTAACGCTCGTCTATCTCTAAGATCACAGTGGTGATTAGCAATGTGTAATATCTACCTGTATGTCTATATATATCTACTTGTATATCTAAATCTATAGCTGTATATATTTATTTATTTACATGATGTAACTGTAGAAATGTATAATTAACTTAATTAATTTGACAGTAATTTCTTTGATGTGTTAATTTAATTCCATCCTTTTTTTCCATGGGAGTATGTTGCAATACAAGTATTGGCAATGTGTTATGTTTGACTTACTCTAAGACAGGGCTGCAATACATTTAAGTCTATTTGGCAATATTAGTTAGAGGGTATGGTAACTTTAGATGAGTATTTTACAAATTGCAATGGCCTTACACATTTTTGGGCATATGTTTTGTAATGACATGTCCCTTTCAAACTCCTCTTTAATTTTCCATTGACCCCAAACATTTTTAGGGTTATATCCCCCATGTTCCGACCACCTCTGGTTCTTTCTATATTAATGATAAAATGTAGTATACTTTCATGTGCAGAGATTACAACCAATTAATCAATAGGTATTTGTATAGCACGACTTGTCACCCATGAGGATATCTAGGCACTTGATGTAGGTCTCATTCAAAATCCAGGTCTTGAGCCCCTTCCTGAAGTTGGTCAGCAAGCGGGAGGTGTGGAGGTGGAGGGGTAGGGTGTTCCAGGCTTTGGAAGTGAGATCGGACAAGGAGGGTCTTCCTGTGCGGCAGTGGCGTGTGTGAGGGATCTGCAGGAGGGCTAGGTGTGCAGAGTCGAGGTTCCTGAAGGGACATTGGAAGTGCAGATGGTGGTTCAAGTAGACGGGTCCTTGGTTGTTGAGGGCTTGTAGGCATGGATCAGGAGCTTGAAGTGGCATCTCTTTTGGACCGGGAGCCAGTGGAGGTCTTTCAGGTGTTGGGTGATGTAGGTTCTCTCTGGCAGGTTGAGGATCAGTCTGGCGGCTCTGTTCTTGATCGATTGGAGCCTTTGATGGAGATGGAGTGTTGATGGAGAGCCACTTGAAGATTTTGAGGAGCATGCAGAGCATGTGGAAACAGGCTGAGGAGACAGTGTTAACCTGACATTTCATGCAGAGTTCGCTGTCTTCGACGATGTCGAGGTCCGAGTTCAGAAGGCCACCAGGAGTCACTCCAGAACTCCATGTCTTTGAGTGGTGTCATGCAGATGTTGAAGAGTGTTGGGCTGAGGGATGAGCAATGGGGAATGCCGCAGATGTTGTGCTCGGCTTCCAATGTGAAGGGAGTGAGGCGGACTTTCTGGGTATGTCCTGTAAGAAAGGATGCCATCCATCTTAGCATTTCGTCTGTTATACCAACCTGGCGCATCAATCGATGAGTGTGTGATGGAAGACTGTGTCCAAGGTAGTGGAGAGGTCAAGCAGTATCAGGGTGGCTGACTCTCCTCTGTTGAGCAGGGTACAGATGACATTTGTTGCACATGATAAGAGCTGTCACTGTGCTGTGATTGGTTCTGAATTTTGATTGGAAGGGGTCTAGTAGGTTGCTTTTCCCCAGGTGTTCAGTGAGTCAGAGGTTGATGGCCTTCTCCAGGACTTTGGTGGGGAACAGGAGAAGTGAGATGGGCCAGTAGTTCTGAAAGTGGTTGGGGTATGCTGAGGGTTTCTTGAGGAGTGGTCTGACCTGGGCGTGTTTCCAGGCATCAGGAAAGGTGGCAGTGCTTAGCGAGGCAATGATGATGGTGGTGAGTTGGTGGCTAATCTTCTATCTTCTGAGGTTGAAGAGTTGGTGGGTCAGAGGTCGCGCGGTTGTCCAAAGTGGATGGAGTTCATACGGGTGGTTGTGATTGATGAACTGAGTTGTTTCTTATCGGTGAGCGGGTGGTCGGCTATGGTGGTTGATCAGAGGCTGAGAGGGTTGGAGGTTTGGGGATTGAAACTCCTATAGATGGTTGCCATCTTGTTATGGAAATATCTGCTAGTGGAGTGAAGATCTTCACACAGAAAAGATGAAAGAAGCAGAAGTAGGGATCTCCTGCTGTAGGCTTCATCTTGAAGGCAGTAAACCCAAACATTCCCCTTTACCTATCAAGAAATAATAAGGGAACCGGTGGGCAACACGCCATCTAAAACAGCAGGTTTATGACAAGAAAATGTAAGAAACATAAGATGGAATCACAAACTTTATCCTGCTGTTCACCAAGAATTTAGAAATCAATTCACCTCTACATTCGCCAAAAAATGAACCTCCTCTTCCTGAAGCAAGGTAAGAGCCATCTATTAAAAGCATTTTGTGATAAAAAAATAGCATCTTCGTCAAATACAAAGGGTTTTCCAACTGCTCATTGATTTATATTAATGGGAAATACAACAGGAATTTCCCACCTGAAACAGACACCCATAATCAAAAACTTTACTATAGTTTGTTTAGTGTACAGTAGGAAGTAACTTCTAGCTCGAAATAGTAACTAATGCCATCTGCACTATAGATGGCAAATATGTCCACAACAGGAAACTCCTGCCTCTACCCATGCAGCACAGTTTTGTAATAACTGCAAATTCTTAATGCGCCGTTTTGTCATTCAAAGAAATATGGCATGACATTCATCAATTTTAGAGCTCGGAGTACTCCTAGCATTCGTCGACTTAACTAAGTAAGAGAAGGTGAAGTTTGTGAAAAAAATTTAGGCTATAAGAGCATTTGGGTCTGAAAACGGGAGTACCACCTTTTCTTTCAGCCCTCCTCAAATGATCCCCATTGCATTTGATTCTCATCTCCGCCCATCAAAATAGTCACAGTATCCAATTTCTAACCTTTTTGTACCCCACTTATTCATTTCGTAGGTTGATTTACATTACATAGGTTCCATGTTGTTTTATGGGCGGGTTTACACGGATACCCAAAGTATGGGGGCTGATTGCTGCCCTCTCGACCTTTACTTGTGACCCCCTTGGGAACTTGAGCACTATCAAGAGGAAAGCAGTTAAAATGACAGGCTTTTATTAAACTGACAAGCATTTATATTATATATACCTTGCCTGAAGCAAACCAAAAGAAGGAAGTGTGCCACATATCTTTAGGTACACCTTAATTTTTAAAGACAGGCAACACACGTGTAAACAAATGGTAAAGTCTCTTTGATATTCAAAACGTTTATTTCATTGACATGCAGAAACTTTTCATTTTAGTACATCAGATTGTAGTACTGCAGTTAGAGGCATTTATTAACTTTGAATTTTCAAACATGAACTAAAAAACGTTCATGCTTTCCTCCGTCCTGACAACAATTCCATTTGTGAACCAAGGGGCAAGTAGTTTTCATGTGCACCCTCAGGGTGGCCTAGGTTGTTATTACATACGTAACAACATCATAGTTTATTTTATCATAGACAATGGAAGGGTCTGTACAGCACACACCCTAATTTTTGTAATGTATGAGCGAAAAATGAATGCGTTAACCATGCATGCCTGAACAACCCGGTCAGAAGAATGACTGCGTTGTTACCATGAATGCTTTTACCATGCATGCCTTTACAACAATTTTTCATTGTCAAAGCATACCTTGTAAGAGCATGTGTTGGAACAGCATGCACGGTTCTAGCATGCCACCCCCCACCTGCCCTAAGGCCCAGATGTACACCGCCCTTAATACTAAAACTATCCCCAAGCCCCACCCCAAATAACAACAGTACCCAAAACCCCCACCCACCCTGAGCCCTCCAACCTTCCCCAACCCCCCACCTGCCCTAAAAACAACTGAACCCCTACCCCTAAAAACAGAACTACCCGGACGCCCAATCCAAAAACAAAACTACCCTGACCCCACCCCAAAAACAAAAGTACTCCGATACCTCAGCCCCTAAAAACCAAATTACCTCAACCGCCACCCCTAAAAACAAACCTTCCCTAGCCCCCAACCCTGCCGCTAAAAACCAAGCTACTCTGATCCCCCACCCTGCCCCTAAAAATAAAACTACCCCGAACCCCCACCCTCACCTTTAAAAACAAAACTACCCACCCCTGCCTCTAAAAACAAAACTACAATGCCCACCCACCCCCAAAAACAAAAGTACCCCAACTCCCACCCTGCAGCCTAAAAACAAAAGTACCCTGGCCCCCACCCCTAAAAACAAACCTACCCCCACCCCACCCCTGAAGACAAAACTACCCTGACCCCACCACCCCAAAAACAAAACTACCCCACCTCCCATGCCTGCCCCTAAAAACAGAACTACCCTGACCCCACCCCCAAAAACAAACCTACCCTGGCCCCCCCACCCCTGCCCCTAAAAACAAAACTACCCCGATCCCCCACCACCGCCCTTAAAAACAAAACTACACCGACCCCCCACCCTGCACCTAAAAAAAAACTACCCCAAAACAAAAGTACTCCGACCCCCCACTCACCCATAAAAAAAATACCCTGATCCCCACCCCTAAAAACAAACCTACCCCAACCTCTCCACCCAACCCCCTAAAACAAAACTACCCCACTCCTACCCCTAAAAACAGAACAACTGTGATCCCCACCCCTAAAAACCAAACTACCCTGATCTCCCACTCCTGCCCCTAAAAACAGAAAGTACCTGACACCCCCACCCCTGCTGCTAAAAACAAAACTACTGTGAATGCCCCAACCCTAAAACAATCATTCAATCAATCAATCAAAGAAATTTGTAGAGCGCGCTACTCACCCGTGAGGGTCTCAAGGTGCTGGTTTGGGGGGCGAGGTAGGAGAAAGACCTGCCTCCTGTGGTGGTGTGCTAGATGCGGGGGACTGTGGCTAGGGCGAGGTTGGCTGATCGGAGGTTGCGTGTGGGAGTGTGGAAGTTTACTCTTTCATTGAGGTAGGTTGGGCCAGTGTTGTGGTGGGATTTGTATGCGTGGATGAGGATCTTGAATGTGATTCTCTTGTCTATGGGGAGCCAGTGTAGGGACTTGAGGTGTGGTGAGATTCGTTCGTGGTGGGGGAGGCCAAGGACGAGGCACGCGGCTGTGTTCTGGATTCTTTGGAGTTTGCGTTTGAGTTTGAGTGTGGTGCCGGCGTAGAGGGCGTTGCCGTAGTCCAGTCTGCTGCCGATGAGTGCGTGGGTGACTGTCTTTCTGGTTTCTGGGGGGATCCATTTGAAGGATTTTTTTAGGGTGCTGAGTGTGTAGAAGCAGGAGGAGATTAGAGCATTGATTTGCTGTGTCATGGAGAGGGAGGGGTCGAGGATGATGCCGAGGTTGCGTGCGTGGGTTGCGGGGGTTGGTGCGGGGCCTAGAGCGGTGGGCCACCAGGAGTCGACCCATGTGGTTTTGTTGGGGCCAAAGATGATGACTTCGGTTTTGTTTGAGTTGAGCTTGAGATGGTTAGTGGTCATCCAGTTGGCGGTGTCTAGGAGAGTGGCGTGTAGGTTGGTTTTGGTGGTTGTGGGGTTGCGGGTGAGGGAGAGGATGAGTTGGGTGTCATCTGCATATGAGAGGATGGTGATTCCGTGTGCTCGGAGAATGTTGGCTAGGGGGATCATGTAGATGTTGAAGAGTGTGGGGCTGAGGGAGGACCCTTGGGGGACTCCGCAGGTGATCTTGGTAGTGTTGGAGTGGAAGGGCGGGAGGCGGACTCTCTGGGTTCGGTCAGTGAGGAAGGAGGAGAGCCAGTCTAGGGCTTTGTGGCGGATTCCTATGTTGCTGAGGTGTGTGCGGAGTGTGTGGTGGCAGACGGTGTCAAAAGCTGCGGAGAGGTCTAGGAGGATGAGTGCGACAGTCTCGCCTTTGTCGACTTTTGTCCTGATGTTGTCAGTGCATGCGATGAGGGCGGTTTCTGTGCTGTGGTTCTTGCGGAACCCAGATTGTGAGGGGTCAAGGGTGTTGGTTGCTTCGAGGAAGTGGGATAGGCGAGTGTTGACTAATTTCTCTGCAACCTTGGCGGGGAACGGGAGGTGGGAGATGGGGTGGTAGTTGGAGAGGATCTCTGAGCCTGCTTTTTTTTTTTTTAGGAGAGCGGTAATTTCTGCGTGCTTCCAGGGGTCTGGGTAGGTGGCGGAGTACTGAACCCCCTACTCCTGCCCTAAAAACAAAACTACCCTGAGCCGCCACCCCCCAAAAACAAAACTACCCCACCCTCCAAACCCCCACCTAAAAACAGAACTACCCCGATTCCCCCACCCCTAAAAACCAAACTATCCCGACCCCTCCTGACCCCCGCCCTAAAAACAAAAATACTCTAACCCCCACCTCGCCCCTAAAAACAAATCTACCTTGACCCCCCACCCATGCCCCTAAAAAACAAACTACCTTGAGCCTCCCCACCCTCGCCCCTAAAAACAAAACTACCCTACCCCATCTCCAAAAACAAAAGTACCCCAACCACCCACCCTGCCCCTAAAAACAGAACTACCCTGACCCCAAAAAGAGAACTTCCCCAACCCTCCCACCCCTAAAACCAAAACTACCATGATCCCCCAGCCCCACCCCTAAAAACAAAAGTACCACAACACCCTCACCCACCCTGAGCCCTAAACCTTCCCCGACCCCCCACCTGCCCTAAAGACAACCAACCCCCCTGTCTCGCCCCTAAAAACAGAACTACCCTGACCCCCACCCCCAAAAACAAGCCTACCCCATCCCCCACCCCTAAATACAAAAGTACCCAGATACCCCAGCCCCTAAAAACCAACTATCCCAACCCCCACCCTAAAATCAAACCTACCCTGGCCCACCCACCCCTGCTGCTAAAAACCAAACTACCTCGATCCCCCACCCCACCCTTAAAAACAAAACTACCCCAACCCCACCCCTAAAAATAAAACTACACTGACCCCCCACCCCGCCTCTGAAAACAAAACAACCCGACCACCCACCCGAAAAACAAAAGTACCCTGACCCACCACCCCACCCCTAAAAACAAAAGTACCCCAGCCCCCACCCTCACTCCTAAAAACAAAACTAACTTGACCACCCACCCCACTACCAAAAACAAAACTACCCCAACCCACCCTTAAAAACAAAACTACCCTGATAACCCCCTGAAAAACAAACTACCCTGACCCCCCACCCCTGCCCCTAAAAGCAAAACTACCCTGATCTCCCCACCCACAACCGTAAAACCAAAACTACCCCACCCCCACCCCATCCCAAGCCCTTAATACACCACCACCCCTGAAAACTACCCTACTTACCTGACCGCTTCCTCTCCCAATCCACTCCTTAACCACGTATATGCATTATTCAGCATATGCATGGTTAAGGCAGAGAAAAAGGCAGTCGTTGTTCTGGCAAGCGTGGGTACGCTTGCGTTGTTCACTTCTTCATTCTTCCGGAGTTGTTGTTGAAGATGCTTCCCTAATTTTATGTATTTCAATGTGCTCTCCTATATGATAATGAAGAAAAAGGAAACAAAATGAAATAAAACAAGTGGCTATGGTCACCCAATTTGGTCAAGTAGGGAAGGTGGGACTGACCCAAGGTTTTCTTATTTCAAACTTTGCCTTTTGGCAACTAGCTGGATATTTTTTCCCCTATTGTTTTACATCAAAAGTTAATCCATTGTATTTAATTTTTGGTGCGTTAAGTTAGAGTGTGTGCGGCAGAGAGAAGCCACATGAAGGTTCGGCTGATTTTGATCTCAATAATCCAAGAGACACTTGAGGTGAGCTAGGCCACTAACTTGAGCTTGGATCAAGCCTTCTGTGTTTCACCCACCCCAACCTCATAATTAAAAATAAGGGGACAAAGGCATAGGGAGGCTGCAATTGGTGAAACAGGAGTAATAACACCACAGCACATAACTTCCTAGTTCTAGATTCATAACTTTCTCACTACACCATATTTTAATGAGCGGTCCATGAGAGTGTTCTCTCCCTCATAGGCAAAATCCAGTTATTATTATGTTACAGTCTTGTTTTGTTATCAAATACTTACTACCAGTGTTTAGTTGATTTAATGCTCATATCTGTTAAAGAAAAAGGAGTAGAAAAGTATTTTCAGAAATTGATTGCCCAAGAGCGTGCCATTTGTCACAAGGGAAGGCCAAGATGAATTAAAAAAGAACATGCCTTCTGTTACCATAGTTTCCATCTTGCTCATTACACAACAGTGGGAGTGGGAGACGTTCCATTATGAAATTCGGGACAACTCTCACCTGAGGAATTCCAAAGTGCTGTGGAACCTGCCCAAGTTTTTAATACAAAGTTCACAATCACCATATTATGGCATATCTTGTGGTGCTGGTTGTGTGTCTGCCACCCTCAGCAAATTGCACACCAGTCGGGGGAGTCTTTGCACTCACTACCTCAAATGAGCCTGTTTCTATGCATTCCTAGTTTATACAGGTAAAGGTCTAAAGGCATAGGAGATTGTGAGCACTAAGATTCTAGTTCATTCCAGTTGATAATAAAGTTACTTCCTCTGTGCACTTAACTCACCAAACACAGGATAGCAAGCAGAGAAGGCTTAGCTCAGGGTGATGTAGAGGGATAAAGGCTCAGATAAAGCATAACACATCATTATCAAATGTTGGACTATTCTAGAAACTACGGGACTAGTTTAGATGGCAGTATGTAAAGAAACTCTCAAAATAACTCTACAACTCACCGTCCAACCTATGTATGTCTCATTCTTCCTATTCCTGTCATCCATCCACCCCTCCGATCCCCACCCTGCTGGCCTCAATGCAGTCCTCGGTCACACCCCAGACCATACGTTTTTGTCCCAGGGAATATGTTTGCAAGCACCCATGGTATACACTAAATAAGTACTTGTTATGTCATTGTAGACACTATGGTGGTCATTACAACCCTGGCGGACGGTGTTAAAGCGGCGGTAAGACCGCCAACAGGCCGGCGGTAAAAAAATTGCAATTACGACCGTGGCGGAAACCGCCAACAAAGACAGTCACTTTAACACTCCGACCGCCACAGCGGTACAAACAAACAGCGCAGCGGTCACCGCCAACAGACAGGCAAGAGACAATGTGCCGCCCACACTATTATGATAGGTGAATCTGCCACCTTTTCCAGGGTGGATTCACCGCGGATAAAAACACGGAAGAAAAGGGAATTCCGAAGGGAAAACGCTCACCTCTACACACCTCACAAGGAACGAGGACACCATGGAACCGGAACTCCAAATTCCACCTGCGGTAGTCTTCCTGCTCCTCTACCAGGAGCACGAACGCCGGCCGTGAAGACCACAGTGAGTACTGCACCTACAACACAGGGGAGGGGGGAGGCAAAAAACAGGGACACACACACGCAACACCCCCACCCTCACCCACTACAACACACACACTAATACATGTTGATACATTACAGTTACACCACCCAAGCCCCCCGGAAGAATGCAAAGACAAAAGGAAATTAGTGTAACCATTGTAATATATTAAAATCCAGTACTCAAAAATATATATACACTATAAACAGATATATACACCAATAATACAAGTCCAGGTATTGCACCATTTATAGTCCGTGGACCACTGGGCCCAAAATGCATGGGCGAGGCCCACACTCGATACCCGATCAAAACAGAGAGAACACTGCAGGGGCATCAGATAGAAATACAACAGGCACCTCAGGGGGAAGTGAAGGGGGGGCACCTCAGCCGGATGAGTGCACGACGCCAGATCCACGAGGGGGCTCAATGCCCACTGTTCAATCCTGGAGAGTGCAAAGCCACAGTCCCTCAAGTCTCTCCAGTGAGTGGTTTGCCCACTGCCATATCCTGGGGAGTGCAAAGCCACAGTCTCCCAAGTGGATAACAGTCTCCACTGGTTCTGGAGGGGGACTGGTGCCCAGAGTGCTTCATCCTGTGAAGGACAGAGATAGTGGATGCATGTCTCCACTGGTTCTGGAGGGGGACTGGTGCCCAGAGTACTTCATCCTGTGAAGGACAGAGGTAGTGGATGGATCTCTCCACTGGTTCTGGAGGGGGACTGGTGCCCAGAGTGCTTCATCCTGTGAAGGACAGAGGTAGTGGATGCATTTCTCCACTGGTTCTGGAGGGGGACTGGTGTCCAGAGTGCTTCATCCTGTGAAGGACAGAGGTAGTGGATGGATCTCTCCACTGGTTCTGGAGGGGCACTGGTGCCCAGAGTGCTTCATCCTGTGAAGGACAGAGGTAGTGGATGCATGTCTCCACTGGTTCTGGAGGGGAACTGGTTCCCAGAGTGCATCACTCACCCCGTGACGGACCCAGTTGCGTCAGTGCCCCTGCCGCTCATGGGCTAGCGGTGCTTGAGTTGGCTGTGCCCTGTTCAGCGGTGCTTGATTTGGCGGTGCCCGGCCCAGCGTTGCTTGATTTGGCGGTGCCCGGCCCAGCGGAGCTTGATTTGGCGGTGCCCTGTTCAGCGGTGCTTGATTTGGCAGTGCCCTGTACAGCGGTGTTTGATTTGGCGGTGCCCTGTTCAGCGGTGCTTGATTTGGCAGTGCCCTGTTCAGCAGTGCTTGATTTGGCGGTGCCCTGTTCAGCGGTGCTTGAGTTGGTGGTCCTTCATGGCCCAGCGGTGCTTGTGCTGGTGGTCCTTCATGGCCCAGCGGTGCTTGTGCTGGTGGTCCTTCATGGCCCAGCGGGGCTTGTGCTGGCGGGCCTTCATGGCCCAGCGGGGCTTGTGCTGGCAGTCCTTCATTGCCCAGCGGGGCTTGTGCTGGCGGTCCTTCATGGCCCAGCGGGGCTTGTGCTGGCGGTGGCCTCCTGGCCAGCTGCGCTGGGGCTGGCGGTGGCCTCCTGGGCAGCTGGGCAGCTGGGCAGCTGGGCTGGGGCTGGCGGGGCCCTCCTGGGTTGCTGGGATGGGGCTGGTGGGGCCCTCCTGGGCAGCTGGGATGGGGCTGGCAGGGCCCTCCTGGGCAGCCGGGACGGGCTGGTAGTGGCCTCCTGGGCAGCTGTGCTGGGGCTGGTGGGGCCCTCCTGGGCAGCTGGGATGGGGCTGGCGGGGCCCTCCTGGGCAGCTGGGCTGGGGCTGGCAGTGGCGTCCTGGGCAGCTGGGCTGGGGCTGGCAGTGGCCTCCTGGGTGGCTGGGATAATGGCGGTCTTATCCGCTGTGCAGCTCTTCCCAGACTTGCTGGGTTTCTTGTGGCCCTTCCCCACCTTGGGAGGTGTAACAGCTGACTCGACACTCCCACCGGGACCCCTGGGAGCGGCTTTGGTGGCTGAAGTCTTCCCCCTCTCCCGCCGGGCACTGGCCAACTTCTGATGCTTCACGGGGGGGACTGGCTGTGCTGTGGCTCCGTGCCACACTGGCTGTCCTGGTGGCTGGTGCACTCCACATACCTGTGACAACAGGCACCACTGCTCCCGTAGATGTTGTGGCTGAGGTGCTACTTCGGGATCTATGAGATGGACGGGGTGGGGGAGGTGTGGGAAAAAGGTCAAGGCTGGACAGGAAAATTCTTTTGGACACACTGGGACGGGTAGCTGAAGGGGGTTTGGGAGTGGAGGAAGAGGTTGTGGTAGTAGGAGGTGTACGTTTGGTGACTTTGGGTGCAGGTGCATGCGCTGGAGGCTATTGTGAGGTGGATGGCTGTTGGGTGGGTGTGTGCCTTCGTTTGTGTATCTTGGGAGGGGGCGTCACAGACACACTGGGAGAGGACACAGGGGACGTGTGAATGGTAGTGGGGGTGGTGACTGCACATGAGCGTGGTGTGCTGGTGGGTGTGTTGGTGAGGGACGTAGTGGCTGTAGAGGTAGTGCATGCAGGTGTGAGTGTAGACGAGACTGGGAGGGAGGAGGGAGACAACGAGGAGGGGGACACAGTGGAGGCAGTGGATGTTGCTGTGTCTGCATGTGTGTGTTGCTTGCGTGAGTGCCTGTGGAATGTGTGGTGCTTATGTTTGCTTGAGCTTCCCTTGTGTGTTGAGGTGTGTGCAGGCTGGTCTGATGGTGTGCTTGGGATAGGCAGAGGTACAGGGGATTGGGTCTGGGTGGAGGAAGTTGGAGGGGGGAGGCTAGAGACGGGGACAATGGCTGCCATCAGTGCTGAGGCCAGAGTTTGAAATGATCAGTGAAGGGCTGCCTGACCAGAATGAATGCCCTCCAGGAATGCATTAGTTTGTTGCAACTGCCTTTCTACACCCTGGATGGCATTCAAAATGGTAGACTGCCCAACAGTGAGGGACCTGAGGAGGTCAATGGCCTCCTCATTGAGGGCAGTAGGGGTGACTGGGGCGGGGCCTGAGTTGCCTGGGGTGAAGGTGATGCCCACCCTCCTGAGTGAGCGGGTACGGGGCGAAGGCTGAGGGGCTGCTGGGAGGGCAGTGCTGGTAGGGGGGTGGCGGCTGTACCTGTAGATGCGGGGGCACAGATGTTGCCGCCACCACAAGGGAGCTCCCATCAGAGGACAAGTCTGTGTCGCTGGTGTCAGCTCCTGTCCCTGCCGTGGAGCTCCCCTCGCCCTCCGTCCCACTGGTAAATTTCGACTCCGTAGTCTCGCCCTCCAGGGCCATGTGGGATGCAGCTCCCTCGTGCTCCGGTGCCACTGCTCCTCCGCCTGATGATGCTAATGCACACAAGAACAGGAAGACCAAAAAAGGAGGGGGAGACAGAAGAAAGACATGTTGAGTGCATGGATTACTACTACCGTTGGTGAACAAGACAGACACAGAGGCCCCCTGCCCTACGCCGCACTCTTGGGCTCCACAGTGCAATTCCTGGGAAATGGCCTACAAGGCTATGGACGACATCTGCACACATAGATGACACAGGGGCATGAATAGCTGTACTTGGCACTCTACAGAGGTGGGGCGGGGGGCCACAGGGCCATGTCTTACGGAGGGGCCTAGCCTATGGAACTCGCACTGGCATAGGGAAACCCACAACCCTCCTCCCCCACCCAGACAACTCCACTGCACGCAAAGTCAGCTGAATGAGAGTGTACTCACCGCCTTGTGTCTGCTGTGATGCCCTCAAGCGCCCATCCAACTCCGGGTAGGCCACCGCCAGGATCCTGAACATCAGGGGGGTCATGGTTCGACAGGCACCCGTCCCACATTGGGAGGCCATCCCTAGCTGAGCCTCAGCCGTCTTCTTACTCCAGCGGCGAATGTCCTCCCATCTTTTCCGGCAGTGGGTGCTCCGTCTGTGGTAGACCCCCAGGGTCCGGACGTCCTTGGTGATGGCACGCCAAATATCTTTCTTCTGGTGGCCTACATGAAATGTACAGGGGGAGAAGCGAAGTCATTACCAACTGCACCGTCATAGTGAGTGGCCCCAATCCCTACCCTTGCCATGTGGACATGCACTCACCGTCTTACATGCACGCAGCACTCTGCCCCCTTCCTTCTTACATCCAGCCCTCTCCACACAGGCATAGCATATACAACATGCTCCCTGTGTATTTACCTGTTTGTCTGGAGGACCGTAGAGTAGCGTGTACTGGGGAGGACCCCATCAACAAGCTTCTCCAACTCCCCCGATGTGAAGGCAGGGGCCCTTTCCCCAGACGCACGAGCCATTGTCTCTTCCAGACTGAGGTCACAACAGCACTTGCAGTGTAGGTCCTCTCCTGTCGAAGATCAGGTATTGAGTGATTGAAGTGATAGAAAATGGCGGTCACGTCCGCAGCGGTTACGTCCGCGGCGGTGCGTACCATCACCGCCGGCGTACATCATCATTGGCTCCTGGGACCCAAAGGGTCCAATGTTAACCATTGCAGCATTGCGCTGCGCTCTCCGACCGCCTACTGCGACGGTGTACAATGCCAGCGCAGTTAGCTCACATCCCATTGTCCCACTTTAGAGGTCAGGCAGCCGCCGTTTCAGGGGCCCACATGGCCTCATTTTCAACTGCGTCACACATACCTAGGCCTAGTCTCAACACACATACAGGCCACCTTTTGTGTATGATTGGTGTTCTGTGGAAACTGTGAGTACGTACCTCTGTGTTGTTTGACTCTGTGCTCGCTGTTGTCCTTCATAGGCACCGTCCGCTGGGACATGTGAGGAAATGGCGGCATCCTCCGGTGTACCGACCGTTGGTGGACCTGTCCACAATGGAGGAGCGACATTTGATAATCACCTACAGGTTTGACCGTGCCACAATACAGGAACTGTGTACCCAGTTGGAGCCAGACCTGATGTCAGCAATCCGCCATCCCACAGGAATCCCCCCTCAAGTGCTGGTGCTGTCAGTGCTCCATTTCCTTGCAAGTGGGTCATTTCAAACAACTGTGGCCATGGCATCAGGGATGTCCCAGCCTATGTTTTCCAACGTATTGTCCAGAGTGTTGTCTGCCCTTCTGAAACAAATGTGGAGCTATATCGCTTTCCCTCAGGTGGAGGATTTGCCTACAGTGAAAGTTGATTTGTATGCCCTGGGACATATCCCCAACATCATAGGTGCCATTGATGGGAACCATGTGGCTTTGGTCCCCCCCCCCACAGGAGTGAACAGGTGTACAGAAACCGGAAGAGTTATCATTCTATGAATGTACAGATGGTATGTTTGGCAGACCAGTACATCTCCCATGTGAATGCCATGTTCCCTGGCTCAGTGCATGACGCCTACATCCTGCGGAATAGCAGCATCCCTTATGTGATGGGTCAACTCCAGAGGCACCGTGTGTGGCTATTAGGTGATCCCCTGGAAGCAAGACAGTGGGAATGGTTGACTGGGGTTATGCCTACAGGTTAGTGTGTGTCTAACAGTTGTCCCTCGCCATTTGCAGGTGACTCTGGGTACCCCAATCTGTCATGACTACTGACCCCAGTGAGGAATCCCAGGACCAGGGCAGAGGAACGCTACAATGAGGCCCATGGGCAAACTCAGCGGATTATTGAGCGGACCTTCGGCCTCCTGAAGGCCAGGTTCAGCTGCCTCCATATGACAGGTGGATCCCTATTCTACTCACCAAAGAAGGTGTGCCAGATCATCGTGGCCTGCTGTATGCTTCACAACTTAGCTTTGCGATGACAGGTGCCTTTTCTGCAGGAGGATGGTCCAGATGGTGGTGATGTTGAAGCTGTGGAGCCTGTGGACAGTGAAGACGAGGAAGCAGAAGAAGAGGACATCGACAACAGGAACTCGGTGATCCTGCAATATTTCGAGTGAGACACAGGTAAGAATACAAACCTGCTTACTACATGTACTTTAAAGGGTGATCGAGCGGACCTTCGGCCTCCTGAAGGCCAGGTTCAGGTGCCTCCACATGACAGATGGATCCCTATTCTACTCACCAAAGAGGGTGTACCAGATCATCGTGGCCTGCTGTATGCTTCACAACTTGGCTTTGCGACGACAGGTGCCTTTTCTGCAGGAGGATGGTCCAGATGGCGGTGTTGTGGCAGCTGTGGAGCCTGTGGACAGTGATGAGGATGAAGCAGAGGAAGAAGACATGCAGAACAGGTACTCAGTGATCCAGCAATATTTCCAGTGAAACACAGGTGAGAATACAATCATGCCTACTACATGTACTTTTACACTACTACCTCTATCCTGTCTGTCGTTTTCACCCAGTGTATGGTCACTGAGTTGTCACTTTCCCTTACGGTTTCACAGATGTGGGTCCCACTGTGTGTCATCTGCTTAAATTCCTCATGGACTAGAGCTGTGTGACATAGGTATGTTGACATTACTATTTCAAAAACATTTTGTCACTGTAATTGCAAATACACTATTTCGAAATCACAGACAGACTCCAGATCATTTTGTGCTTTAGGTGTGTTTATTTAAATGCAAAATATTGGAGGGGGAAGTTAAATGGCGAGGGGTGATGGCGGAGGAGTCTCCATGGCAGAGTCCAGTCTATTAGTCTCACAGGTGCATTGCCCATATGGGCATAGGAAGTGGAGCTGGGGCAGTTTAGTTATGGACAGGGTGACAAAGTGGGAGAGTAGGATGACAATCAGCGTGGTGTCATTTCTTGGTGGGGTCTTGGCATTGTTCTCTGTCTTGTTCCTGGATCTCAGGGACCGTTTGCGGGGTGGTTCTCTGTCTGCAGGGGGTGGGGTGCTGGTGTGGTGGTCCTGTGGCGGGGCGTCCTGTCCACTAGCGCCGGCGGAGGTGGTGGGCAGTTCATCGTCCATGCTAGTGTCAGGGGCCCCTTGTAGTGCCACAGTGTACCTCCTGGTGTTGAGTACTTCCTTCAGCACCCCTACGATGGTGCCCAGGGTGGAGCTGATGGTTCTGAGTTCCTCTCTGAAGCCCAAATACTGTTCCTCCTGCATGCGCTGGGTCTCCTGAAACTTGGCCAGTACCGTTGCCATTGTCTCCTGGGAGTGGTGGTATGCTCCCATGATGGAGGAGAGGGCCTCGTGGAGAGTGGGTTCCCTTGGCCTGTCCTTCCCCTGTCGCACAGCAGCCCTCCCAGTTCCTGTGTTCCTGGGCCTCCGTCCCCTGGACCGTGTGCCCACTGCCACTTCCCCCAGGTCCCTGTTGTTGCTGGGGTGGTGAGTTAGCCTGGGTTCCCTGTAGGGGACGGAGGTATGGGCCCGCTGGGTGGGTGCTGTGCTGGTGTTTCCAGAGGGTGGAAGGTCTGTGGTGGCCTGTGCCTGTGTGAGGGGAACCGACTGTCCAGAGGTCCCTGATGGTCCGGGCTGGTCATCTAGATCCAGTTGGACAGAGCTGCTGTCATCACTGTGGGCCTCTTCTGTGGGTGGAGTGGACATGTCTGGACCATCCTGTCTGGTGACGATGGGTAGGGGTCCTGCAGGGGTGGAAAGGCATGATTATTACATCTGTGTGTGCCATGGTGTGCAATGGGTGGGTGACCGTGTACCCCAGTGCTGGCATTCCTGTGTGGGAGCTTGTGTGATGATGGTTTAGGAGGTTGTATGGCTATGTGCAGTGTGCATGCTTTAGTGATGGGTGTCCATGCTTTGTTGTTGCATGCAGGGCTTGGTGTTGGGATGGGTGGTTTGTGATATTGGTACATTTGTGAGGAGTTGGTGTGATGGGGTGAGGGCGAGGGTGGGGGTATGTGATAGCATGCAGGTAGGGCGGGTGATGTAAAAGTAAAGCTTTGACTTAGAAGAGTCCATTCCTCCAGCTACTCCTGCGAGGCCCTCAGGATGCAGACTCGCCAAGACCTGCTCCTCCCATGTTGGTAGTTGTGGGGGAGGAGGTGGGGGTCCGCCGCCAGTACGCTGAACCGCCAGGTGGTGTCTTGAGACCACGGAACGCACCTTCCCCCGTAGGTCGTTCCACCTTTTCCTGATGTCCTCCTGATTTCTTGGGTGTTGTCCCACTGCGTTGATCCTGTCCACTATTCTTCGCCATAGCTCCATCTTCCTTGCAATTGAGGTGTGCTGCACCTGTGATCCGAATAGCTGTGGCTCTACCTGAACGATTTCCTCCACCATGACCCTCAGCGCCTCCTCCGAGAACCTGGGGTGTCTTTGCCGTGCCACGGGGTGGTGTAGGTGATGTGTGGGGTGGAGTGTGTGGTGATAAGTGTGGTGACATGTAGTGGTGTGTTGTGTGAGGTGCGTGGAAGTTGTGTGGGTGATGGTGTTATGTGCCTGTGGATGCTGTTGTACTTGCTGGTGGTGTCTCTCTCTGGCCTTCTTTCTGTATTTTTTGTCGTGGGGGTTTGTAGGTGATATGGGTGTGTGTTTTATATTGTAATGGGTGTGTGGGAGTGGTGTGTGTATGTGTCTCAGGTGTGTGTATTTTGAATCGTCCAATGTGGCTGTGTTTTGTAAATGTGTGTGTATTTTGAGCGCGGCGGTGTGTACTGCCAATGAAATACCGCAGTTGAAAGGCCGCCACGTGGATTCGTGTGTCGTGATAGTGTGGGCGTATTTCTGTTGGCGTGACAGTGGAGGTTTTGTTATCGCCAGTTTATCACTGACCTTTGGTGTGGCGGACTTGTGTGGGTGTCTGAATTTTGCTGGATTCCGAGATGTGGGTCATAATAGCTTTGGCGGAATTCCGCGGCCGCAGCGGTGTTTTGGCGGTCTTCTGCATGGCTGTAAGCGGCTTTTACCACCAATGTTGTAATGAGGGCCTATATAATTCTATATATAGAATAATAATACATATATAATTCTAAACATGCATTGTACTGGGGTCTGACAGAGGCTGAACTAACAGCATTTTCGCTCACAAGAGGTGCAGGCCACATTACCACTAAGGGATGTAAACTCAAGCCTGACATGGCTGATCTGGCAAAGGTGTGCATTGTTTAGGAAAGATAAAGATGGATGTCTAAAAATAAAACATTTTGTACTTGACCAGAACGAAGATAAATGTCTTCACTACGGTGGTCTGAATGTGTATTACTAAAGCTGGAAACCATATTGGGCTTTGTTTTCAAGATTAGGCAGACACCGCTGTGACTGTAATTGTAATTGTATTTATGTAGCTCTTACTACCTCTGACGAGGCGTCGAAGTGCTTTTCGGCACTTATGGTTATAATTTACACATAGTGTAGTGTTTGTATGTGTGAATTCCATGGTGCACAAATGTCATACAGGAGTATCATAAGCAGGCGCATATTTCTACCAGCCTGTACAGGCCACCTTAGGCACTTCCACTCATCCGTGATGGAGAGCTTTCTTGCTCTGTGGAAATGAACGTAGCTTTATTCGTCCCAGACAGAAAGCTGTTTAGTAACTCCTGGTCCGTTGTGTTGCATGTCGTGATTAATGTATATGACACTTTATCTAACAAACTGCGCATATTTATGATAATGTAGGGATACACATAATATCCCACCATTTCTGCCAAAAGTAGTATCACTCATGTCCATGGAAAAGCTTCCCAGCTCGACATTAACATGGATCACTATGGCTTCTCACCTCAAACTTACTGAGTGCCTAACATTATTCACCCACCAGCCATGTGCAACCAACCCAGCTGGCAACAAGTTCAGCAGTGCAGGAAGGCACACATTTCACAATCAGTGCTCAGGCCTCGGCCGTGTCCCAATCAATCTAGCTATGATAACGGGCTCCGGGGCCATATCCCCATAGGATGCCTGTCTTAGCAAACAGATGCTCACAAAGATCTAGCCATTTACAGAATTCAGCTTTTCAGGTGAATTTCAATCATGCTGATGAATGATTTCCGAACCTATGAAAACAATCCGTGTGATGGCCGAACGCTGTCAAACGAAATGCTCGTGCACCCCTGCACAGTTTGGAACTTTTTCATTTGCAATATTTTTGGTGGTTTATCCAAGTTGAGGGAAAAACTCTGTCTAGACCATGTCCAAGATATACTGCCATACAGTTAATAGATTTTTCCTTTGAACAGTTGACTTCTGTGTACTTGAGCAGCTGCTCGGGGTTATTGATGAGTTAATTAGGACGCTGCCTTTAGTGTTCGGCTAGACTGCAAGCAGTCTTCTATATTCTAATGTTCCACAGAACAAACAGCCTTCGAAAAAGGTCTCCGCTGAGAAATGAAAACTTGGATGAGCAGTGAAAATGAGCACATGTAAGAAAATTGCTTGCCCGGAAGGGGAGGAAGACATTGACGTGTATCTATTGATCACAGAACAGTAGTCCCCAGATTTGCATGAATCAGGGAGGTGGGATGCAGTAAGAGCATTGATCAGGGTTCAAGCCCTTTTGAGGCAAACTAGGCTGAAACTACTCAACTTCCTTCATTGAACCATATCACCGAGCGGCACCTTTCTACCCCATGCAGCCACAATTGAAGAGTTAGTCAGTTTGAAGCCACCTACATTAAAATAAAAAGAGAGATGCTTGTTTAGCAAAAGAGACATCATATCACAATGCAAGTAAACTAAGAAGGGCATACATGTAACAATTTAGCGAGGTTATTTTGCATGGTTCATCAACCAGTAATCTGTCGACCATGAGAAACACATTGGGCCAAAGGGGAAACTAGGCCAATTTCTTCAGGCTCAACCTTGAAATCATTGGGTTGGGCAAGGCGGCAAGTTGTCACGCAATAACTCTTCAGCTCTGGGGGCCATAGCAAAGTGCCACCACTTTCTGGTAATGTCTGGGCTCGTTGTCTTCTTACGCTGGTGTGCAAAACACAGGAAGGGTTTGTTTACGAATCTAAAAAAGAGACACACCCGTGCCTTAGCTGAATAATTTTTAGATTGAGTCTCGAGTCTCACAGTGTAACTAGAATTTGGCAAGGTTCCCTTTATCGTATGACATGCCAGCCCTGTCGTGGGGGCTTCACTGCTCTCTTTCTCGTAGGTTGTCTCATCCCAAAATGAACTGCATATCACGAGTTATGCATACTTGTTGGTATTAAAGTAGAATAAAGCAAAAACAGAAATAACAAGCATTTGCAATGAAACGGGTCTCGCATTTGCTCGAGTTAGAGCTATTAGCGTTGTAAACTCCAAACCGGACTTTTTTTGCCACATAACTTGAAAATCAAAAGTTCAACAGTTTCACATAAGCGAACTGAATCACAGCGCCCCGGCCGCCATGAGCATCCGTGATAAGAGAGACACAAAAGGAAAAATAAGTTCCTCGCAGTCAAACTTATCCCAAAAGTGCATTTAGGCACGTAACAGGGGCTATGGCCAAGGGGGTAACAAAACCTCTCTAAGGAGGGACAAACGAAAACCATTTACCAATGTCATCGAAGGATTTTTGAAGGGCAAGCCCACAAAGGAGTGATAGTGATGGGCGTAAGGTGGGCGTTGTTAAAAGCCCAGATACATACCAACACATCCGAAAAGCAGGGAATGCGCGCTGCTATGCTCGACCTAAATATAGTGCAGTACCACAGCAGTTTTTCCATTAGATGAACAACTCTTCAATACCCAATTAAAATTGTTGGAAACGTAGAGTGAGTTCATTTAGATGTAGAAGATTCTCAAACGAAGTAGCACTTCAATTGACAACAAATTTCATCAAGATGGCTTAGCATCAGTCTTTGCCTTCAGTTTTTCCAAGCAATCATTCAGTTCACTGTATCTCATGTCCCCATCGACTGTACATTGTGGCTTAGACAACATATCTGTTTCTCTATACACCCATTTCTTTAGGTCTGATAACTATGCCCTGATCGGCGGTGCAGCAGAAGATTTCTAGGACATGGCTATGTGCCCTTGGCAATGACTAATGCAAGCTCAATACATTTACATGTGTATTTTGTTTTCTTTGGACAAAACAGTAACCGAAAAATGCATTGTGAGGCTATCTGCATTTATCTGCCAGGCAGGCTAGATACATACCGGAACCTTACCCCAATATCTCTCCATTGGAAATGACCATCGTTTGAGTGTTATTCCCCTGAGTTTTTTCTAATTTGCTGAACCCTTTTCTGTTGGCCATAAGACTCTGCACACTTTACTCCTACTAGTAAGTGCTAAGGTGCTTGTGCTCTTTCTTTAAAACCCTGTTAAAATGGCATACACCTAATTAGCACATTTAGACCCTCATGACAACCCTGGCGGTAAATCCCACTTACTGCTGTGCCGACGGCCGCTGAGATACCAGGCCCGTGGAGGTAATCCAACACGGTATTATGACCCACACAGAGAATACCGCCACAATGCAGACACCCACACAAGTTCGCCACATCATTGGGTTCAACCCACACCATTATGCCAACAGGAATACGCCCACAGTATCACGTCCCATGAATCAACGCGGCGGTCTTTCAACCACGGTAAACCATTGGCAGTACATACCGGCGTGCTCAAAATACACACACTTATAAAACTACACCACATTGGACAATTCAAAATACACACACCTGACACACATACACACACCACACCCACACACCCAATCCAACGTACAACACACACCCACATTACGCACAATCCTTTCAATGAAAAAAAAAAGACCAAGCACAGATAGACAAGCAAACAGCACACACCCAACAGAGGCACAAAACACCATCACTCATACACCATCCACGCACATTACAGTATACATACCAACACATCACCACACAAATCACCTCACACATATCACTCACAGCACATCCATGGCACCTCAAAGACACCCCAGGAGCTAAGCGTCATGGTGGAGGAAATCATCCGGGTAGAGCCACAGCTGTTCGTATCACAGGTGCAGCAGATGTCCATTGCAAGGAAGATGGAGCTATGGCGGAGAATCATGGACAGGGTCAACGGCGTAGGACAGCATCCAAGAACCAGGGATGACATCAGGAAGAGGTGGAACGACCTATGGGGGAAGGTGCTTTGCGTGGTTTCAAGACACCAGATTGATTTACAGAGGACTGGTGGTGGAGCTCCACCTCCTCCCCCACAACTAACAACATGGGAGAAGCAAGTCTTGGCGATCATGCATCCTGAGGGCCTCGCAGGCGTAGCAGGAGGACTGGACTCTGGTAAGGCAAAACTTTACTACTTTCACCCCCCCTACCTGCATGCCATCACATATCTCCACCCTCACCCTCACTCCCATCACTACATCATCTCACATCTACCCCACCATCACAACCCACACATCCTAGTACCAAGCCCTGCATGCAACACCAATGCATGGACACCCATCACCACAGCATACCCAGTAGAGAGACTCACCCAGCCCACAGAATCAGCAATCATACAAGGCCAATGCGACAGGGAAACCACTTTATATAACGGAAACACACCCATCACACAAGATGACACAAACAGGTACAATAACAATGCATTTGAATCCCAACAGGATCCCTACCCAATGTCACCGGAGAGGTGGTACCAGCTACATCCAGTCCCCCCACAGAAGAGGCCCACAGTAATGACAGCAGCTCTGCACGCCTGGATCACGATGACCAACCTGGTCCATCTAGGACCTCTGGACAGTCGGTTCCCCTGCCACAGTCCCAACCCACCACAGAGCCTCCACCCTCAGGAAACACCACCACAGCACCCACCCAGTGGGCCCATGCCACTGTCCCCAGGACACATCAATCAGCAGTGTGTCCACCACTACGGGGACCCCAGGCAACCCCACAAACCCAGGACGAGCAGGGACCTGGGGTCAGTGTGCACACGGTACAGGGGACAGAGGCACAGGACAACAGGGAAGCTGGGAGGACTGCTGTGCGACAGGGGGAGGACAAGCCAAGGGACCCAACCCTCCACGAGGCACTCTCAAACATCATGGGAGCATACCACCATTCCCAGGAGACCATGGGCACGGTACTGGCCAAGTTGCAGGAGACCCAGCGGCTGCAGGAGGGACAGTACCTGGGGATCAGGGATGACCTAAAAAAACATCTACACCATCCTGATCACCACTGCAGGGGTGTTGGCTGACATGGGCAAGACCATGAGGGAGGCAGTGGTACAACAAAGGGCCCCTGACACTAGCCAAACCGAGGAACAGCCTTCCACCTCTGTCTTGGCGATCATGCATCCTGAAGGCCTCGCAGGAGTAGCAGGAGGACTGGACTCTGGTAAGGCAAAACTTTACTACTTTCAGCCCCCCACCTGCATGCCATCACATATCCCCACCCTCACTCCGATCACTCCATCACCTCACATCTATCCCACCATCACAACCCACACATCCTAGTACCAAGCCCTGCATGCAACACCAATGCATGGACACCATCACCACAGCATGCCCAGTAGAGAGACTCACCCAGCCCACAGAATCAGCAATCATACAAGGCCAATGCGTCAGGGAAACCACTTTATATAATGGAAACACACCCATCACACAAGATGGCACACATAGGTACAATAACAATGCATTTGCATCCCAACAGGACCCCTACCTAACGTCACTGGAGAGGTGGTGCCAGCTACATCCAGTCCCCCCACAGAAGAGGCCACAGTGATGACAGCAGCTCTGCACACCTGGATCACGATGACCAACCTGACCCATCTGGGACCTCTGGACAGTCAGTTCCCCTGCCAAAGTCCCAACCCACCACAGAGCCTCCCCCCTCAGGAAACACCACCACAGCACCCACCCAGTGGGCCCATGCCACTGTCCCCTGGACATGTCAATCAGCAGTGTGTTCACCACTGCGGGGACCCCAGGCAACCCCACAAATCCAGGACGAGCAGGGACCTGGGGTCAGTGGCAGTGGGCACATGGTTCAGGGGACAGAGGCACAGGCCAACAGGGAAGCTGGGAGGACTGCTGTGCGACAGGGGGAGGACAGGCCCAGGGAACCCACTCCCCACGAGACACTTGCAGGGATCCTGGGAGCATACCAACATTCCCGGGACCTTGGGCCAGATACTGTACAAGTTGCAGGAGACCCAGCAGATGCAGGAGGGACAGTACCTGGAGATCAGGGAGGACCTCAAACACATCCACACCATCCTGGTCACCACTGCTGGCCCCAAGTACCCCACCCCCTGCAGAAGGAGAACCATCCCGCAAACGGTCCCTGCGATCCAGGCAGAAGACAGAGAACATTGCCAAGACCCTGCCAGGAAATAGGACTCTCCTGATTGTCACCCTTCTGTCCCACTCTGTTCCCCTGTCCATCTGAACTGCCGTTACTCCACTTCCTATGCCCCATTGGACAATGCACCTGTGATACCAAGAGACTGGACTCTACCATGGACCGTCCTCCACCATCACCTCAGCCCCTTGCCCCTACCCCCATACTATTTAGCACAAAAATAAACACAATTGAAATATAAACCATACTGGAGTCAATGTAATGATTGGAAAGATATATTCTTACAACATTCTCATAGCATTGCAATGTCCATGTTCATTGAATTATAGCAATGTATGACAGTTGGTGGGCAGCAGTACACATAGCAGAAGCCAGAATGGGGTACACAGATCTGAAAAAAAGAAACCCAAAGGAAACAGTCAGTGGCCATACACAGAGAGTAAGAGGATGCCATGTACAATGTCATAAAGTATACTGAAATGTGAAGAGGAGTTACAGTCACTTACCTGTGTGTCACTGGAAGTACTGCTGGATAATGTTTTTTATGTTGTCCACCTCTTCTTCATCTGCTTCCTCTTCCTCACTGTCCACAGGCTCCACCGCTGCCACAAGACCATCACCAGGCTCATCCTCCAGCAGGAAAGACACCTGGCGTCTCAATCCCAGGTTGTGGAGCATACAGCATGCCACAATGATCTGGTACACCTTCTTTGGTGAGTAGTACAGGGATCCACCTGTCAGATGGAGGCACCGGAACCTGGCCTTCAGGAGGCTGAAGGTCCGCTCAATTATCTTCCTTGTTTGCCCATGTGCCTCATTGTAAAGTTCCTCTGCCCTTGTCCTGGCATTCCTCACTGGGGTCAGTAGCCATGACAGGTTGGGGTAACCAGAGTTACCTGTAAATATCGAGGGACAATAGTGAGACACACACTAACCCTTAGGGACAACCCCATGCCCAGACACCTACATATACTGTGTGGGGACCTTGCCCTCACCCATTAGCTACACCCAGTGTCTCTGGAGTTGGGCCATCACATAAGGGATGCAGCTAATTCTCAAGATATAGGCGTCATGCACAGATCCAAGATATTTGGCATTCACATGGGAGATGTACTGGTCCACCAAACACACCATTTGCACATTCATCGAATGATAGCTTTTTCTATTCCTGTAGACCTGTTCATTTCTGCGGGCGGGGGGCAAATGCCACATGTGTACCATCAATGGCACCAATGATGTTGGGGATATGTCCCAGGGCATAGAAGTCAGCTTTCACTGTGGCCAAATCCTTCACCTGGGGGAACACAATGTAGCTGCAAATGTGTTTCAGCAGGGCAGACAACACTCTGGTCAGCACGTTAGAGAACATTGGCTGAGACATTCCTGATGCCATGGCCACTGTAGTTTAAAAGGAGCCACTTGCTAGGAAATGGAGGACTGACAGGACCTTCACCAGAGGGGGGATTCCGGTGGGGTGGCGGATAGCTGACATCAGGTCTGGCTCCAACTGGGCACACAGTTCTTGGATTGTGGCACAGTCAAGTCTGTATGTGATTATAATGTGTCTGTCCTCCATTGTCGATAGGTCCACCAGGGGTCTGTACACCGGAGGATGCCGCCATCTCATCATCTGCCTCAGCGGTCGGAGCCTATGGAAGAGAACGGTGAGCAGAAGGTCATTTCCCACATAGATAGCACAACTGTGTTTGCATTAATGTCACAGAAGCAGTGTGTGTAATCTAGAGTCAGTATATGTGCCAATATGTGCTGTGACACAGTTAGGTGCCATGCCATGTGGCCCCCTGAAATGGCGTCTGCCTGACCTGTGAGGAGGGACAACGGGACTTGAGGTAACTGCGCTGGCATTGTGCAGCATCGTGGTAGGCGGTCAAAGACCGCCGCACAACTCCACAATGGCTATCATTAGGCCCTATGGATTCCAGGAGCCAATGGCGATATACGCCGGTGGGGACGGTACGCACCGCCACGGACGTCACTGCCATTTTCTAGCTATTCACTCACTTGCTACCTGACCATCAACAGGAGAGGACTACACTGCAAGTGATGCTGTGACCTGAGTCTGGAAGCGACAATGGCTAGAGTGTCTGCGGAAAGGGCCCCTGCCTTCACTGCGGACGAGTTGGAGAAACTGGTGGATAGGGGCCTCCCTCAGTACATGTTACTCTACGGTCCTTCAGACAAACAGGTGAGTACACTGTGAGCATGATGCGTGGGCCATGAATGTAGGGAGTGCTGTGTAAGAAAGCCACATGTAGGGGAGGTTGAGGCATCCTGGCTTGAATGTTGCATGAGAGGTGGTCAGTGTATGTGTGTCAGGGCATGGGTGGGAACTGATGGGCAATAAGTATGACGGTCCGGACAGGTGAGTAATTACATTTTCCACTGTCTTTTCCCTCTAGGTAAGAGCCACCCTAAGAAGAAGAGTATTTGGCATGCCTTTGCCAAGGAGGTGCGGACCCTGGGGGTCTATCACAGGCGGAGCACCCACTGCCGCAAGAGATGGGAGAACCTGCACCGCTGGACCAAGAAGACGGTGGAAGCCCAGCTGGGGCTGGCCTTCCAACGTGGAAGGGGTGCCCGTCGCACCATGACCTCCCTGATGTTTCGCATCCTGGGGGTGGCCTATCCAGAGCTGGATGGGCGCTTGAGGGCATCACAGCAGCCACAAGGAGGTGAGTACCGTTTCAGAAAGCTGACTTTGTGCGCTTTAGGAACTAGCTAGGTGGGGGATGTGGGCTGTGGGTGCCCCTAGGCCAGGGCGATCATGCCAGGGTAGGTCCCTTGTCTGCAGGCTCTGAAGCACCCCTACCCCAATGGTACAAGTGGCCAACTACTACTGGGCAGGGTCTTGTGGGTGTCAGGTGTGCAGTTGCTGGCATTAGGCATTGTACCCCATGGGTTGTTGACTACTTTAGTGAGTGGTTGGGCATGGCCTAGTGCATAGGGCAGCTCAGTGTGTGTTGTGTACGCCAACAGTGGTGGTGTTGCTGGCATTGACCATGTGTATCCTCTGTCTATCCCCCCCTTCTTGTTTTATCACCCTGTTCTTGTGTGCATCAGCATCATCTGGCGGAGGAGCAGAGGCACCGGCGATGAAGGGAGCTGCATCCCACATGGCCCATGAGGGTGAATCCTCTGAGGGTGAAAGCACCAGTGGGACGGAGGGCGAGGGGAGCCCCATGACGGGGACATGAGGGGATACCAGTGACAGCCACTCCTCCTCTGATGGAAGCTCCCTGACAGTGGGGGAAACCTCTGTGCCCACCCCAACAACAGGTACAGCCGCCACCCCCCCACCAGCACTGCCCTCCCAGCAGCCCCTCAGTGTGTTTCCTGTGCCTGCTCACCCTGGAGGGTAGGCATCTCCTTCGCCCCAGGCACCTCAGGCCCTGCCCTAGTCAGCCCTGCTGCCCTCAGTGAGGAGGCCATTGACCTCCTGAGAATCCTTGCTGTTGGGCAGTCAACCATTCTGAATGCCATCCAGGGTGTTGAGAGGCATTTTCAACAAACAAATGCATACCTGGAGGGCATTTATTCTGACGTGGCGGCCCAACAGAGAGCATTTCAGGCTCTGGCCTCAGCACTGATGGCAGCCATTGTCACTGTGTCCAGCCTCCCCCCTCCAACTTCCACTACCCAGCCCCAATCCCCTCTACCTCAGCCTATCCCAAGCACACCTCCAGACCAGCATGCACACACATCAACACACAAAAGTGGCTCAGGAAAACATAAGCACCGCACATCATCACACAGGCACTCACGCAAGCACCATGCCCATGCCCATGCACACATACCAACCTCCACTTCCTCCACTGTGTCCCCCTCCTCCTCTTCATCCACCTCCCTCCCAGTAGCGTCTCCACTCACACCTGCATGCACTACATCATCAGCAATTGCCTCCATCACCAGCACGCCCATCACAACACACCCCTCATGAGCATTCACCACCCCCACACCCATGCACACGTCCCCTGTGTCCTCCCCAGTGTGTCTGTGTGCCCTCCTCCCAAAGTACACAAACGCAGGCACACACCCACTCAACATCCATCCACCTCACAACAGCCTCCGGCCCATGCACCTTCACCCAAACTCAGCAGACGTACACCTCCTACAACCACTACCTCTTCCTCCACTCCCACACCCCCTCCATCTTCCCGTCCCAGTGTGTCAAAGAAACGTTTCTGGCTAATATTGACCTCTTCCCTGCACCTCCCCCCGACCTTCCCCTAGGGCCAGGATGTCTAGATCCCAGCCCAGCACCTCAGCCACCAAATCGGCATCCGCTGTGGTCTCTTCAAGTCCTAGAGGATCGAAGGGGGCACCCGTCAGGGCTGACAGTGTGCCACCTACTGAAGCTAAAGACCACCCGATTCCGCCACCTGCCAAGTTAAAGAAGGGGCCGGCATGCAGCAGGGAAAAGACACATCACCCACCCAGCAAGGCCTCATCCAAAACCAAAGAGGACAGTGCCAGGGTCCCAGGAGTGACTACCAAGGTGGGGAAGGGACACAAAAGAAAGGGCAAGTCACCTAAGGGGACGGAGCCTCCTGGTGAGGGACTGGTGACCACCATTTCTCCTGACAGACCAGCAACCTGTACCATGGTAAGCACTGCTGCAATGACCACCACCTGCACCACCACCTGCCCCGCCATCTGCACCGCCCCCTGCACCGCCACTGCCACAACTACAGTCACCAGCATCATCCCTTGTGGGCAGCCATCCGAGGCTGCTGGAGACGGCCTGGTGTCTCCCTCCACTACTACAGACACCTGCACCACGGGCAGCACCGGCAGCATCTCCACCGCAGACACCACCCCAGCCACCGCCACATGCACCGCCATGTGCACCGCCATGTGCCCAGCCAGTGCCACTACATCGGACATCAGCAGCATCCCCAGTGGGCAGCCGTCCAAGGCTGGAGGAGATCCTGGACCCTGCACACACCACATGAGGCACCACCACCAGCACTGGCACTACCAGCAGTTTTCAGCCTAAGTCCCCGCAGGGTGGAGTGTTGCTCGGCCTCCATGGAGTATCATGCTACCTGTTTCCTGAAAATCTCGTGCCTCAGGCACCCAGGTGAGGCAATGGGAACTGCCACATCCCAGGTGCAGCATCACTAGCCACCATGCCCCCCTCCAGAACCAGTGGAGAAAGGCATCCACTCACCCAGTCCTTTGCAGGATGAAGCACACTGGGCACAAATCCCCCTCCAGAACCAGTGGAGAGATTCATCCACCCACCCAATCCTTGGCAGGATGAAGCAGACTGGGCACAAAGCCCGCTCCAGAACCAGTGGAGAAAGGCATCCACTCACCCAATCATTGGCAGGATGAAGCAGACTGGGCACAAAGCCCCCTCCAGAACCAGTGCAGAGATGCATCCACTCACCCAATCCTTGGCAGGATGAAGCAGACTGGGCACCATGCCCCCTGCAGAACCAGTGGAGAGATGCATTCACTCACCCAATCCTTGACAGGATGAAGCAGACTGGGCACCATCCCCCCTCCAGAACCAGTGGAGAAAGACATCCACTTACCCAATCCTTGGCAGGATGAAGCAGACTGGGCACAAAGCCCCCTCCAGAACCAGTAGAGAAAGGCATTCACTCACCCAGTCCTTGGCAGGATGAAGCACACTGGGCACAAAGCCCCCTCCAGAACCAGTGGAGAAAGGCGTCCACTCACCCAGTCCTTGGCAGGATGAAGCAGACTGGGCACAAAGCCCCCTCCAGAACCAGTAGAGAAAGGCATTCACTCACCCAGTCCTTGGCAGGATGAAGCACACTGGGCACAAAGCCCCCTCCAGAACCAGTGGAGAGATGCATTCACTCACCCAATCCTTGACAGGATGAAGCAGACTGGGCACCATCCCCCTCCAGAACCAGTGGAGAAAGACATCCACTTACCCAATCCTTGGCAGGATGAAGCAGACTCGGCACAAAGCCCCCTCCAGAACCAGTGGAGAAAGGCATCCACTCACCCGATCCTTGGCAGGATGAAGCAGACTGGGCACAAAGCCCTCTCCAGAACCAGTGCAGAGATGCATCCACTCACCCAATCCTTGGCAGGATGAAGCAGACTGGGCACCATGCCCCCTCCAGAACCAGTGGAGAAAGGCATCCACTCACCCAATACTTGGCAGGATGAAGTAGACCTGGCACAAAGCCCCCTCCAGAACCAGTGGAGAAAGGCATCCACTCACCCAGTCCTTGGCAGGATGAATCAGACTGGGCACAAAGCCCCCTCCAGAACCAGTGGAGAGATGCATTCACTCACCCAATCCTCGGCACGATGAAGAACACTGGGTGCCATGCCCCCTCCAGAACCAGTGGAGAAAGGCATCCACTCACCCAATCCTTGGCAGGATGAAGCAGACTGGGCACAAAGCCCCCTCCAGAACCAGTGGAGAAGTCATCCACTTGAGAGACTGTAGCCTTACACTCCCCAGGACCAAGCAGTGGCCAGCCCACCCACTTGAGAGACTGTGACTTTGCACTCCCCAGGACCAAGCAGTGGGTAACCCACCCACTTGAGAGACTGTGGCTTTGCACCCCCCAGGACCAAGCAGTGGGCAAACCACCCACTTGAGAGACTGTGGCTTTTGCACTCCCCAGGACATCGCTGTGGGCATGTTGCCCCCTCCAGGAGTAGTGGCGTAGTATCATCTTCCGGCTGAGGTGGCCCTCTTCCCCCTGAGGTGCCTGTGTGTTTTCGACCTGATGCCCCTGCAGTGTTCTCTCCTTTTTGAGGCAGGAGTCAAGTGTGGGCTTCGTCCATGGTTTTTGGGCCTACTGGTCCACGAACATTTACAAGGGATAGTGTACGGCCTTCTGTACATAATGTAAATATTTGTATATACTGATTTTTTATACTCGTTTGCTATATGTGCATGTTCCAAAATATCACTGATTGAACTCAATTCCTTTTGTCCTTGCGTTCTTCCAGGGGGGTACGGGGTGTATCTGTAATGTTGTTGGATGTGTTATTGTGTATGGTGCTGTGGGTAGGGATGGGGGGTGGAGGTGTTGCGTGATGCGGTTGTGTTTCACTTTCCTTTAACTCCCCCCTCCCCTGTGTGCTAAGTGCAGTACCCACCGTCATCATCGCTGCCGCCTTCTTTCAAATTCCTGGTGTATTAGTAGATACAACAACATGGGGAGGACCTGCTGTTCGGGCTCCATGGCGTCCTGGTACTTCGTTGAGTGTCGAAAGGTGAGTGGGTCCCCTTCAGTGTACTGTTTCCGCTGGGCTTTTGATGTCGTTGGTACCACCCCGGAAAAGCTGGCGGATTGGCCTGTCATAATACAGTGGGCGGTACATTGTCTTCCCCCGTCTGTTTGCGTTGACCGCCACGGTGTTTGTTGCTACAGCCCTGGCGGTTGGAGTGTTAAAGTGGCTGTCTATGTTGGCGGTTTCCGCTGTGGACATGATCCCATTTGTTTTACCGCCGGCCTGTTGGCGGTGTTACCGCCGCTTTAACACCGACCGTCAGGGTTGTAATGAGGGCCTTAATGTACTTATTTGTCCTTAATATAAGGTACTAGCTGTACCCTGGGCCTGTTAACTAAATGCTAATAGTGGGCTGAACCACTCCTTGTGCCACCCGCTAAAGCAACACTGTACAACAAATCATACCTTCCTTTTTTAGTACCTATAAGTCACTCCTAAGGCATTTCTTAAATGCCTATATAGCAGGGTACAAGTTATTTACATTGCAGGTTATGTATATTTAGGGTTTATACATAGCCTGGCACTGAAAACCCTCCAAAGTCATTTTTGCACTGTGGCAAGGCTGGCACTCCCATAAAAAATATTCATTACAATATAAAAACGTATATTGCTTAATTTCAGTGTTGGAGCAGCTAGAAAAATAGTTCACAGACTAACTTAAATAGTGATCTGGAAGCCAACTTAATAGTCAAATCAGAATTTTATATTATTATGTTGAAAATGATACTTTTAGAAGTTGTCATTTTCCTACCTTAGCCAAAAGGGGCCTTTTGTCCATTGTCCAGTGTCACCAGACTGCTGACGGCTCCTCTGCTGTGAAATGTGGATTGCTTCCAGACAGCGCACACAGGGTTTAAGGGTGGAGAGGTGTTATGTTAAGAGACTTGTAAAGCACATGGCTGCTCCAGCAATGTGGCTTCCCAGCACTAAGTTTGAGCAAGGGTAAAAGCTGCTACTGCTAAAAGTGAAGAGTAGTGTCCTGCAAAGTGCTAAGGAGAAAAAAGCTAAGGCCCATATTTATACTTTTTGACCTTTTGCGTCAAAAAATTTACCGCCGGCTAACGTCATTCCTACGCACCATTCGGGCGCCTTATTTAAGGATTGACATTAGCTGACGCTGCGGGCTGGTCAGAGTAAAAGAAAATGACTCAAACCAGGCAGCGCCGACGTAGGGGAAAATGGAGGTTGTGCTTCAAAAAATGGTGCAAGTCAGGTTTGAGTCAAAAATCATGGCTCAAACTGGACTTGCTCCATTTTTTGACCCACAACCCCCATTGAAATGACTCCTGTCTTAGCAAAGTCATGCCCCTTTGCCCAATGGCCATGCCCAGGGGACCTCTGTCCCCTGGGCATGGCCATTGGGTACAGTGGCATGTAGGCATGGGGGGCCCAAATTAGGCCCCCCATGTAGGAGGCTGGACTGGCTTGTAGTGAGTACCAAGGGGTACTTGCACCTTGCACCAGGCCCAGTTATCCCTTATTAGTGTATAGGGTGTCTAGCAGCTTAGGCTGATAGATAATGGTAGCTTAGCAGAGCAGCTTAGGCTGAACTAGGAGACATGTGAAGCTACTACAGTACCACTTAGTGTCATATGCACAATATCATAAGAAAACACAATACACAGTTATACTAAAAATAAAGGTACTTTATTTTTATGACAATATGCCAAAGTATCTTAGAGTGTACCCTCAGTGAGAGGATAGGAAATATACACAAGATATATATACACAATAGCAAAAATATGCAGTATAGTCTTAGAAAACAGTGCAAACAATGTATAGTTACAATAGGATGCAATGGGGAAACATAGGGATAGGGGCAACACAAACCATATACTCCAAAAGTGGAATGCGAACCACAAATGGACCCCAAACCTATATGACCTTGTAGAGGGTCGCTGGGACTATTAGAAAATAGTAAGAGTTAGAAAAATAACCCTCCCCAAGACCCTGAAAAGTGAGTGCCAAGTGCACTAAAGTTCCCCTAAGGACAAAGAAGTCGTGTTAGAGGAATAATGCAGGAAAGACACAAACCAGCAATGCAACAACTGTGGATTTCCAATCTAGGGTACCTGTGGAACAAGGGGACCAAGTCCAAAAGTCACAAGCAAGTCAGAGATGGGCAGATGCCCAGGAAATGCCAGCTGCGGGTGCAAAGAAGCTTCTACTGGACAGAAGAAGCTGAGGTTTCTGCAGGAACGAAAAGGGCTAGAGACTTCCCCTTTGGTGGACTAATCCCTCTTGCCGTGGAGAGTCGTGCAGAAGTGTTTTCCTGCCAATAGAACGCCAACAAGCCTTGCTAGCTGCAAATTGTGCAGTTAGCGTTTTTGGATGCTGCTGAGGCCCAGGAGGGACCAGGAGGTCGCAAATTGGACCAGCAGAGAGAAGGGACGTCGAGCAAGATAAGGAGCCCTCTCTGAAGCAGGTAGCACCCGGAAAAGTGCCAGAAACAGGCACTACAAGGATGCGTGAAACGGTGCTTGCCGAAGTTGCACAAAGGAGTCCCACGTCGCCGGAGACCAACTTAGAAAGTCGTGCAATGCAGGTTAGAGTGCCGTGGACCCAGGCTTGGCTGTGCACAAAGGATTTCCGCCGGAAGTGCACAGGGGCCGGAGTAGCTGCAAAGTCGCGGTTCCCAGCAATGCAGCCCAGCGAGGTGAGGCAAGGACTTACCTCCACCAAACTTGGACTGAAGAGTCACTGGACTGTGGGGGTCACTTGGACAGAGTTGCTGGATTCGAAGGACCTCGCTCGTCGTGCTGAGAGGAGACCCAAGGGACCGGTAATGCAGCTTTTTGGTGCCTGCGGTTGCAGGGGGAAGATTCCGTCGACCCACGGGAGATTTCTTCGGAGCTTCTGGTGCAGAGAGGAGGCAGACTACCCCCACAGCATGCACAAGCAGGAAAACAGTCGAGAAGGCGGCAGGATCAGCGTTACAGAGTTGCAGTAGTCGTCTTTGCTACTATGTTGCAGGTTTGCAGGCTTCCAGCGCGGTCAGCAGTCGATTCCTTATCAGAAGGTGAAGAGAGAGATGCAGAGGAACTCGGATGAGCTCTTGCATTCGTTATCTAAAGTTTCCCCAGAGACAGAGACCCTAAATAGCCAGAAAAGAGGGTTTGACTACTTAGGAGAGAGGATAGGCTACTAACACCTGAAGGAGCCTATCTGTAGTGCTTTCCTCTTATTTAGTTTCTAAGCACTAACATAACACAACAGAAATGCACTTCTGAGGTCAAAGAAGACTTTTATTGTTGTTATATGAATGACGAATTAGTAGCTTTCAAGTCCGCGTTAATCAAACAAAATATATCAGTTTGCAATATACACAGCAGGTTATATTTATAAGATATTGAATGCAAAGCAAAACAAATACTTCACCGTGTAGGAACTATTTACAGCTACATCTTTCTAAGGTCTGCAAGCTGATGACTCCTGTCAGCCGCGAGAAAGAGTTTCATCTACCCACACGGGATGCTGGCAGCTGGCGCCAAGCTCCAGCACGAGGTCCGGCAGATTCGAATCTCACTCTCTGCAGCCTGTTACATTCGTTACAAAGGTGTGCCCCCTCCTCTCAGACCTGGGAAACTGAGCAAGCCTTTTGGAGACTGGCCAGGTCTCCAAGACTACTCCTGTTCCCAAGCTCAAGCGAAGAGAAAACAACACCCATGTACCCTCTCTTATCAGGTCTAGTCTACTGTGAGAACAAAACATCTTGGTTCTCTGGTGCAAAAACACAGCTTGGAAAAATACAGCTTGGATTCTCAACTGCAATGTCTAACTCCACGTTAAAGGCAATAGGCAGCTAACCTATGTATCAAATGCAATGTCATGTTATGTCAAAGCCAATAAGCATCTAAGCTGAATACAAAATGCAATGTCTTATATCATGTCAAAGCCCATAGGCAGCTGAGCTGAATACAAAATGCAATGTATAATATCATGTCAAAGCCAATAGGCAGCGGAGCTGAATATAAAATGCAATGTATAATATCATGTCAAAGCCAATAGGCAGTTAAGCTGAATACAAAATGTAATATATGATATCATGTCAAAGCCAATAGGCAGCGGAGCTGAATACAAAATGTAATATATGATATCATGTCAAAGCCAATAGGCAGAATATCTAATAGCATGTCAAAGTCAATAGGCAGCTAAACTGAATACATCATGTCAAAGCCAATAGGAATGCAATGTCAAAGCCAATAGGCGGCTAGACTAGATACAGCATGTCAAAGCCAATAGGCAGAATACAGAATGTAATGACTAATGCAATGTTAAAGCCAATAGGCGGCTCAACTGAACAAAACATACCATGTGCTACTGGTGAACATTGAGCAACTAATATGCGCAGTGGTGAAACACAAAGTCATTGGTCAAAACAAAACTTATCAAATAGCAGGACATTCCGCCCTTTGACCAATGAATTTTTGTTTCACATATCTCATATTTCAAACAAACAAAAAAAAAACCATCAGCACAAAAAAAACATAATGATCAAAGCAATCCCTGTAAAGCAATAGAAGTGAATTAACACATTGATCTCATAACCTTTCACATCAGATACATCTACATAGACTCTGAATGAGTCTCTAATTCAATAGTGTTAGCAATTTGATGTGGCATGAGTTCTGCTCATGTAAAGGTGCACGGTCCACCTGAAAGGTTTGCTGGAAGATAAGCAAAAGTCAGAGTTCCATACGAGAGGGCAAACAAGTTGAACTTGAACTGAAGGCGCAGTTTGCGCAAAATGGATCCATGGTGCTGGCACTTTACTCAGCCAGGTTCAGGTTGGGGATTCGGTCCCTTCCCCGACCCCACACGCACACACCGGAAGGGGGACCACACAGCGCACTCAGGGACAGTGGCGAAACGTGGTAGGATCTGCAAAAGAAACAAGTATGACTTTTCTTGCAAATAACATTTTTCATTTAAACTGCACCCTTCCTCTTTCTTTCCCTGTTTTATAATCAGCAGGACGTTTTTGGGGCCCTTTGTTATATTTTCTGCAGGTTCTGGAGGGTCACTTGGGGCTTCAGCCCACACATCAGTACTGAGGTTTTTATCTGCTGCGCCACAGCTTCCCTTTTCTTGCACTGTCAGAAGGGCTGGGGCAGACTCATTCTTTACCAAACCTCCATTCACTGCATTTTTGCCAAGTTGGGCCATTCTGTCTCCAATTTGTATGAATGAATCAGATTCTTTTCTAGGTATCAGCATAATTTCGATTTTTCCTTGGTAATCTGCAGCAATCACTTTCCCTAAAACCTGATCAATTTGCCATTTCTGTCCTGGTAACTTTCCTCTCCCCAACTGCTCTGTGACTGCTTGCATGACAGATTGCTTTTGTGCGTGCTGCACAGTTTTTATCAAATCTAGGGGAATGTGCATCTATCTCATCTCTGCCCACCTGTAAGTGGCTTTTTCTCTCAGCTGTTCACATTTCTGGGGCACCCACTTAGCCATCCCCACTAAGGCAGAATTCTGGGTGTACACTTCTCTCTCTGAATTTTTCTCATTAACATCTGCAAGGTAATTGAACCAGTTAGGTGCTAAAACATTAACAATGAACCAAAAATCAGCATAAAAATGACACATCTCACGTAGCTCTTGCTTTAAAATCTGACACACATTATACAACGCTGTTCCTTCTACGGTGCCAGGAAACAACATTTCAGTCAATGAATCATTAGTAAAACAAACATGCTTTTTATCTTCAGTAGACACGAATTCAAATGGTGCACAATTCTTTTATCTGTGGTACTCTAGTCCTGTCTTGCAAGTACCAGATCCATTGTATGATTCTAGCTAGGGGCACTATTTTCTTTCCTTGTTCTTGATTTAAATGTACATAAGTATTTCCTTCTTGCACTGCGCAAAAACCTAAAGTCTGCATTATTTCATTTGCCAAATCACAAGCGCGCAGCTGCATATAATTTTTCACAGTGACCATATACAAAAGTGTTAGGATTTCACTCAAATGAGGGCTATTCTTTTTCCAAAAATCAAACAAGCTAATGAAAGTCGGCTCTTGCTCTAAAATCTTTCGTTTTACTTGTCACATTATGAGCTCTCTCGTCCGTATTATCAGTTAAGGAATGCATTTTGTCTGCCAAAAACCCTGGCTCACACGAAAACTCAGTGCAGCTCGGAGCTGTCTTAACCCCCTCATTACTGGAATGGGACATGAAAGATTCTTCAAAAACAGCCCTTTTATAACTTTCAGTCGGGCTAATTTGCTCACGTAAATTCCTATTTTCATGTTCCAACTTCGTACATTTCTCCTGCATTTCTCTGTAAGCAGATAAAGGTATCCAGACCTTTCTGTCATCATTACTTCCAAAAGACACGTTTTCTACATATATACAACGGGAATTATTTCTCAAAGCATTATCAGGCGTTTTAGCTACACATGCATTTTCTTCTGTAATTCCCCAAACAGAAAACAATTCACAGTTTTTCTTAGCACCATCAGGCAGTTCATCAACACATGTATTCTCAGACATGGTCTGCCGTGCTACTGTGATTCCCCAAACAGAAAACAATTTCTGTAATTCTCCAAACAACAAAAAACAATTACACTTTTAAAGTGTGCACTTAGAAATCTACTAACTCGTCAAACCCCTTCTTAATCACCTCTTAATGACCGACCCCACTTCTGGTACCAATTGTAGTGCTTTCCTCTTATCTAGTTTCTAAGCACTAACATAACACAACAGAAATGCACTTCTGAGGTCAAAGAAGACTTTTATTGTTGTTATATGAATGACGAATTAGTAGCTTTCAAGTCCGCGTTAATCAAACAAAATATATCAGTTTGCAATATACACAGCAGGTTATATTTATAAGATATTGAATGCAAAGCAAAACAAATACTTCACCGTGTAGGAACTATTTACAGCTACATCTTTCTAAGGTCTGCAAGCTGATGACCCCTGTCAGCCGCGAGAAAGAGTTTCATCTACCCACACGGGATGCTGGCAGCTGGCGCCAAGCTCCAGCACGAGGTCCGGCAGATTCGAATCTCACTCTCTGCAGCCTGTTACATTCGTTACAAAGGTGTGCCCCCTCCTCTCAGACCTGGGAAACTGAGCAAGCCTTTTGGAGACTGGCCAGGTCTCCAAGACTACTCCTGTTCCCAAGCTCAAGCGAAGAGAAAACAACACCCATGTACCCTCTCTTATCAGGTCTAGTCTACTGTGAGAGCAAAACATCTTGGTTCTCTGGTGCAAAAACACAGCTTGGAAAAATACAGCTTGGATTCTCAACTGCAATGTCTAACTCCACGTTAAAGGCAATAGGCAGCTAACCTATGTATCAAATGCAATGTCATGTTATGTCAAAGCCAATAAGCATCTAAGCTGAATACAAAATGCAATGTCTTATATCATGTCAAAGCCCATAGGCAGCTGAGCTGAATACAAAATGCAATGTATAATATCATGTCAAAGCCAATAGGCAGCGGAGCTGAATATAAAATGCAATGTATAATATCATGTCAAAGCCAATAGGCAGTTAAGCTGAATACAAAATGTAATATATGATATCATGTCAAAGCCAATAGGCAGCGGAGCTGAATACAAAATGTAATATATGATATCATGTCAAAGCCAATAGGCAGAATATCTAATAGCATGTCAAAGTCAATAGGCAGCTAAACTGAATACATCATGTCAAAGCCAATAGGAATGCAATGTCAAAGCCAATAGGCGGCTAGACTGGATACAGCATGTCAAAGCCAATAGGCAGAATACAGAATGTAATGACTAATGCAATGTCAAAGCCAATAGGCGGCTCAACTGAACAAAACATACCATGTGCTACTGGTGAACATTGAGCAACTAATATGCGCAGTGGTGAAACACAAAGTCATTGGTCAAAACAAAACTTATCAAATAGCAGGACACTATCAGAAGGAGTCTCTGACGTCACCTGGTGGCACTGGCCACTCAGAGCAGTCCAGTGTGCCAGAAGCACATCTGTTTCCAAGATGGCAGAGGTCTGGAGCACACTGGAGGAGCTCTGGACACCTCCCAGGGGAGGTGCAGGTCAGGGGAGTGGTCACTCCCCTTTCCTTTGTCCAGTTTCGCGCCAGAGCAGGGGCTAAGGGGTCCCTGAACCGGTGTAGACTGGCTTATGCAGAATTGGGCACATCTGTGCCCAACAAAGCATTTCCAGAGGCTGGCGGAGGCTACTCCTCCCCTGCCTTCACACCATTTTCCAAAGGGAGAGGGTGTCACACCCTCTCTCAGAGGAAGTTCTTTGTTCTGCCATCCTGGGCCAGGCCTGGCTGGACCCCAGGAGGGCAGATGCCTGTCTGAGGGGTTGGCAGCAGCAGCAGCTGCAGTGAAACCCCAGGAAGGGCAGTTTGGCAGTACCAGGGTCTGTGCTACAGACCACTGGGATCATGGAATTGTACCAACAATGCCAGGATGGCATAGAGGGGGCAATTCCATGATCATAGACATGTTACATGGCCATATTCGGAGTTACCATTGTGAAGCTACATATAGGTAGTGACCTATATGTAGTGCACGCGTGTAATGGTGTCCCCGCAATCACAAAGTTCAGGGAATTGGCTCTGAACAATGTGGGGGCACCTTGGCTAGTGCCAGGGTGCCCTCACACTAAGTAACTTTGCACCTATCCTTTACCAGGTAAAGGTTAGACATATAGGTGACTTATAAGTTACTTAAGTGCAGTGTAAAATGGCTGTGAAATAACGTGGACGTTATTTCACTCAGGCTGCAGTGGCAGGCCTGTGTAAGAATTGTTAGAGCTCCCTATGGGTGGCAAAAGAAATGCTGCAGCCCATAGGGATCTCCTGGAACCCCAATACCCTGGGTACCTCAGTACCATATACTAGGGAATTATAAGGGTGTTCCAGTAAGCCAATGTAAATTGGTAAAAATGGTCACTAGCCTGTTAGTGACAATTTGGAAAGAAATGAGAGAGCATAACCACTGAGGTTCTGATTAGCAGAGCCTCAGTGAGACAGTTAGTCACTACACAGGTAACACATTCAGGCACACTTATGAGCACTGGGGCCCTGGGTTACCAGGGTCCCAGTGACACATACAACTAAAACAACATATATACAGTGAAAAATGGGGGTAACATGCCAGGCAAGATGGTACTTTCCTACACAACCCCCCCCCCAAACGAAGGACAATAAGACTAGCCATGACCTGATGAGTCTTCATTGTCTAAGTGGAAATATCTGGAGAGTCCATCTGCATTGGAGTGGCTACTCCCAGGTCTATGTTCCACTGTATAGTCCATTCCCTGTAGGGATATGGACCACCTCAACAATTTAGGATTTTCACCTTTCATTTGTTTTAGCCAAAGTAGAGGTTTGTGGTCTGTCTGAACAATGAAGTGAGTGCCAAACAGGTATGGCCTCAACTTCTTCAGAGCCCAGACCACAGCAAAGGCCTCCCTCTCAATGGCCGACCAACGCTTTTCTCTAGGGGTCAACCTCCTACTAATAAAAGCAACAGGTTGATCCTGGCCCTCAGAATTAAGTTGTGATAGGACTGCCCCTACTCCTAATTCAGATGCATCAGTTTGGACATAGAATTTTTTAGAGTAACAAGGGCTTTTCAGGACAGGTGCAGAGCACATGGCCTGCTTCAGCTCCTCAAAAGCTTTCTGACAGTTTGCTGTCCATAATACCTTTTTAGGCATTTTCTTGGATGTGAGGTCATTAAGAGGGGCTGCAATGGAGCCATAGTTCTTAATGAACCTCCTGTAATACCCAGTGAGGCCTAGGAAGGCTCTCACCTGAGTCTGAGTGGTAGGGGGAACCCAATCAATAATTGTTTGGATTTTCCCTTGAAGTGGTGCAATCTGTTCCCCACCAACAAGGTGTCCCAGATAAACCACCTTACCCTGCCCTATCTGGCACTTTGAAGCCTTGATAGTGAGGCCTGCCTTTTGCAGGGCCTCCAAAACTCTCCATAGGTGGACCAGGTGATCATCCCAGCTGGAGCTAAAGACAGCTATATCGTCCAAATATGCTGCACTGAAAGCTTCCAGCCCTTGCAGGACTGTGTTCACCAACCTCTGAAAAGTGGCAGGTGCATTTTTCAAACCAAAAGGCATTACAATAAACTGGTAATGTCCTCCAATGGTAGAAAATGCAGTCTTAGGTTTAGCATCTTCTGATAATTTGATCTGCCAATACCCTGCAGTCAAATCAAAAGTGCTTAGATACTTGGCAGATGCCAGTGTATCTATGAGCTCATCTGCCCTGGGTATAGGGTGAGCATCAGTTTTGGTTACCAAGTTGAGACCTCTATAGTCTACACAAAACCGCATTTCCTTCTTTCCATCTTTGGAATGGGGTTTTGGTACCAGTACCACAGGAGAAGCCCATGGACTGTCAGAGTGCTCAACCACTCCTAGTTCTAACATTTTCTGGACCTCTTGCTTTATGCAGTCCCTGACATGGTCAGACTGCCTATAGATCTTACTTTTGACAGGTAAACTGTCTCCAGTATCTATAGTGTGCTCACACCAAGAAGTGGTACCTGGCACAGTAGAGAAGAGTTCAGAGAATTGATCTAGGAGATTTATGCAATTATCTTTCTGCTCAGCAGTAAGACAATCAGCCAAAACTACACCTTCCACAAGAGCATCTTGTTCTGTGGAAGAGAAGAGATCAGGTAGAGGATCACTGTCTTCTTCCTGTCCCTCATCAGTTGCCATGAGCAGGGTGAGATCAGCCCTGTCATAGTAGGGTTTCAGGCGGTTGACATGGAGCACCCTAAGGGGACTCCTGGCAGTGCCTAAGTCAACTAAATAGGTGACTTCTCCCTTCTTTTCAACAATTGTGTGGGGTCCACTCCATTTATCTTGGAGTGCTCTTGGGGCCACAGGCTCCAAGACCCACACTTTCTGCCCTGGTTGGTACTGAACAAAAACAGCCTTCTGATCATGCCATTGCTTCTGGAGCTCTTGGCTGGCCTGAAGGTTTTTACTGGCCTTTTTCATGTACTCAGCCATCCTTGATCTGAGGCCAAGTACATAATCCACAATATCCTGCTTAGGAGCTTTTAAAGGTTGTTCCCAACCCTCCTTTACAAGTGTGAGTGGACCCCTAACAGGGTGTCCAAAAAGAAGTTCAAAGGGGCTGAAGCCCACTCCTTTCTGGGGTACCTCCCTGTAGGCAAAAAGGAGGCATGGTAGAAGGATATCCCATCTCCTGCGGATTTTTTCAGGGAGACCCATAATCATGCCTTTGAGAGTTTTATTAAATCTCTCCACCAGTCCATTTGTTTGTGGATGATAGGGTGTTGTGAACTTGTACGTTACACCACACTCCTTCCACATGGCCTTTAAGTATGCAGACATGAAATTGCTTCCCCTGTCTGATACTACTTCCTTTGGGAAGCCCACCCTGGAAAATATTCCCAGGAGGGCCTTTGCCACTGCAGGTGCTGTAGTGGTCCTTAAAGGAATAGCTTCAGGATATCTTGTGGCATGGTCCACTACCACCAAGATAAACCTATTGCCTGAAGCAGTAGGAGGGTCAAGGGGGCCAACTATGTCAACCCCTACCCTTTCAAAGGGAACCCCAACCACAGGCAGTGGGATAAGGGGTGCCTTTGGGGTGCCACCTGTCTTGCCACTGGCTTGACAGGTTTCACAGGACTTACAAAATTCCTTTGTGTCCTCAGACATCCTAGGCCAATGAAACAATGGAACCAGTCTGTCCCAAGTTTTCATTTGACCCAGGTGCCCAGCTAGGGGAATGTCATGTGCCAGGGTTAGGAGGAACTTTCTGTACTCCTGAGGAATCACTAATCTCCTGGCAGCTCCAGGTTTAGGATCCCTATGCTCAGTGTACAAGAGGTTGTCCTCCCAGTAAACTCTGTGAGAGTCACTGACATCCCCATTAGCCTGTTTGACAGCTTGCTGTCTGAGACCCTCTAATGTGGGACAGGTTTGCTGTGCCACACTCAGCTCCTCTCTGGCAGGCCCCCCTTCACCCAAAAGCTCAGCAGTGTCTGCTTCCAGCTCCTCTGGTGTAGGTTCTGCACAGGGAGGGAATTCTTCTTCCTCAGAAGTAGAATCCACTGTAGAGGGAGGGATAGTAGGAAGTGGTTTGCTTCTACTAGCCCTAGCTTTAGGGAGCACTTGGTCCATTGTTCCAGGATCCAAGCTTCCCTGTCCTTTTTGCTTTTTGGCCTGAGCCCTTGTCAAAGCAAAAATATGCCCTGGGATGCCCAGCATTGCTGCATGGGCCTCCAACTCCACATCTGACCAAGCTGATGTCTCCAAATCATTTCCTAGTAGACAGTCTACAGGTAAATCTGTGGCTACCACAACTTTCTTTGGACCAGTAACCCCCCCCCAGTTGAGATTAACAACAGCCATGGGGTGGCTAAGTGTGTTGTTGTGAGCATCGGTTACTTGGTACTGGTGACCAAGTAGGTGTTGTTCAGGGTGGACCAGTTTCTCTATGACCATAGTCACACTGGCACCAGTGTCCCTGTAGGCCTGAACCTCAACACCATTTATTAGGGGTAGCTGCTTGTACTTATCCATATTAAGGGGACAAGCAACTAAGGTGGCTAAATCAATAGCCCCCTCAGAGACTAACACAGCCTCTGTGGCCTCCCTAACAAGGCCAACCCCAACTAAGTTACCAATAGTGAGCCCAGCTACTCCCTTGGATTGGCTATTAGTAGGTTTGCTCCCACCACCACTGCTATTAGTAGGGACACTAGGTGTAGCAGTAGGGGTTGTAGTGGTAGGAGGCTTGGTGCCTTTCTTTGGACAACTGGGATCTGTTGTCCAATGGCCTTTTATTTTACATAAATAGCACCATGGTTTCTTTTCCTTGTTCTGATTAAAAGAGGATTTGGGCCCACCACCCCCACCAGAGTGTTTTTGTGGGCCTGATGAAGACTCATTTTTAGATTTGTCCCCACCCTTGTCAGAAGACTTACCATCCTTCTTTTTGTTGCCATCTTTGTCACCCCCTGTATGAACTTTTCTGTTCACTCTTGTTCTGACCCATTTGTCTGCCTTCTTTCCCAATTCTTGGGGAGAGGTCAGATCAGAGTCCACCAAGTACTGGTGCAACAAATCAGACACACAATTATTAAGAATATGCTCTCTCAGGATCAAGTTATACAGGCTTTCAAAGTCAGTAACCTTACTGCCATGTAACCACCCCTCCAAGGCCTTCACTGAATGGTCAATGAAATCAACCCAGTCTTGTGAAGACTCCTTTTTGGTCTCTCTGAACTTTATCCTGTACTGTTCAGTGGTTAAGCCATAACCATCCAGGAGTGCATTCTTAAGAACTTGGAAATTATTAGCATCATTTTCTTTCACAGTAAGGAGCCTATCCCTACCTTTTCCACTAAATGATAGCCATAGGATAGCAGCCCACTGCCTTTGAGGGACATCCCGTACAACACAGGCCCTCTTAAGTGCAGCAAACCACTTGTTAATGTCATCCCCCTCCTTGTAAGGGGGAACTATCTTGTGCAGATTCCTGGAATCATGCTCTTTTGCAGGATGACTATGGGGAATACTGCTGCTGCCACCATGGGTTTCTAAACCCAGTTTCTGTCTCTCCTTCTCTACTTCTAAAGTCTGTCTATCCAAATCCAGCTGTTGCTTCTTGAGCTTCAGTCTGGTTTGTTCCACTCTCAATTTATTGAGCTCCCTTTCTAACAATCTGTCATCAGGGTGGGTGGGAGGGACATGCCTTGAAACAGAAGTATGGTGAGAATGGACAGAAGGAGACCTGTCCCTTACAGAAGCCACCCTAACAGCTTGGTTAACAGAAACATCACTACCAGTATGGTGAGAATAAATGCTTTTGCTATGATGTGAGACAACACTATTTATATGGTGTGGCTCCTCATCATGACCAACTATGCTAGACTGTCTAGTAATGGGCAGGCTAGGAAGTTTCTTTCCTGAATCTTTTCCTGGGGGAGTCCCTGGATCTGATTGAGAACCATTAGCTACTTTTTCTACAGATTGGGCACTTATGGCCTTATCCTGTACTCTAAGCATGTTAATTAACAGTTCTAAGGAAGGATTCTTCCCTACACTCAAACCTCTCTCTATACAGAGACTCCTTGCTCTTTTCCAGCTAAGGTTGTCATATGCAAGTTTGGACAGATCAACATTTTGGCCTGTGCCAGACATTTTTAGAGAGAGTAAAAGTGATAGTAAAAGATAAAAAGTTTGTCAGAGCTTTTAGAAAGACAGAGAAAAAAACTTTTAAAACTTTTTAGAACTTTTTAGAAAGTTAGAAGTACTTTTCAGCACTTAGAAAAGAGTGAAAAGAGGAAATGCTAAACTTTTTTGCTATGTGTATATACACTGACCTTGTTTTGTATATTTTTCTCTTATCAAAAGTACAATGACAAGAGTGGTAAGTAGTCTCAAGCACTTATCCCACCACTGCACAACCAATGTAGGAGGCTGGACTGGCTTGTAGTGAGTACCAAGGGGTGCTTGCACCTTGCACCAGGCCCAGTTATCCCTTATTAGTGTATAGGGTGTCTAGCAGCTTAGGCTGATAGATAATGGTAGCTTAGCAGAGCAGCTTAGGCTGAACTAGGAGACGTGTGAAGCTACTACAGTACCACTTAGTGTCATATGCACAATATCATAAGAAAACACAATACACAGTTATACTAAAAATAAAGGTACTTTATTTTTATGACAATATGCCAAAGTATCTTAGAGTGTACCCTCAGTGAGAGGATAGGAAATATACACAAGATATATATACACAATAGCAAAAATATGCAGTATAGTCTTAGAAAACAGTGCAAACAATGTATAGTTACAATAGGATGCAATGGGGAAACATAGGGATAGGGGCAACACAAACCATATACTCCAAAAGTGGAATGCAAACCACGAATGGACCCCAAACCTATGTGACCTTGTAGAGGGTCGCTGGGACTATTAGAAAATAGTAAGAGTTAGAAAAATAACCCTCCCCAAGACCCTGAAAAGTGAATGCCAAGTGCACTAAAGTTCCCCTAAGGACAAAGAAGTCGTGTTAGAGGAATAATGCAGGAAAGACACAAACCATCAATGCAACAACTGTGGATTTCCAATCTAGGGTACCTGTGGAACAAGGGGACCAAGTCCAAAAGTCACAAGCAAGTCGGAGATGGGCAGATGCCCAGGAAATGCCAGCTGCGGGTGAAAAGAAGCTTCTACTGGACAGAAGAAGCTGAGGTTTCTGCAGGAACGAAAAAGGCTAGAGACTTCCCCTTTGGAGGACGGATCCCTCTCGCCGTGGAGAGTTGTGCAGAAGTGTTTTCCCGCCGAAAGAAGGCCAACAAGCCTTGCTAGCTGCAAATTGTGCGGTTAGCGTTTTTGGATGCTGCTGAGGCCCAGGAGGGACCAGGAGGTCGAAAATTGGACCAGCAGAGAGAGGGGACGTCGAGCAAGACAAGGAGCCCTCTCTTAAGCAGGTAGCACCCGGAGAAGTGCCAGAAACAGGCACTACAAGGATGCGTGAAATGGTGCTCGCCGAAGTTGCACAAAGGAGTCCCACGTCGCCGGAGACCAACTTAGAAAGTCGTGCAATGCAGGTTAGAGTGCCGTGGACCCAGGCTTGGCTGTGCAAAAAGGATTTCCGCCGGAAGTGCACAGGGGCCGGAGTAGCTGCAAAGTCGCGGTTCCCAGCAATGCAGCCCAGCGAGGTGAGGCAAGGACTTACCTCCACCAAACTTGGACTGAAGAGTCACTGGACTGTGGGGGTCACTTGGACAGAGTTGCTGGATTCGAAGGACCTCGCTCGTCGTGCTGAGAGGAGACCCAAGGGACCTGTAATGCAGCTTTTTGGTGCCTGCGGTTGCAGGGGGAAGATTCCGTCGACCCACGGGAGATTTCTTCTGAGCTTCTGGTGCAGAGAGGAGGCAGACTACCCCCACAGCATGCACAAGCAGGAAAATAGTCGAGAAGGTGGCAGGATCAGCGTTACAGAGTTGCAGTAGTCGTCTTTGCTACTATGTTGCAGGTTTGCAGGCTTCCAGCGCGGTCAGCAGTCGATTCCTTATCAGAAGGTGAAGAGAGAGATGCAGAGGAACTCGGATGAGCTCTTGCATTCGTTATCTAAAGTTTCCCCAGAGACAGAGACCCTAAATAGCCAGAAAAGAGGGTTTGGCTACTTAGGAGAGAGGATAGGCTACTAACACCTGAAGGAGCCTATCAGAAGGAGTCTCTGACGTCACCTGGTGGCACTGGCCACTCAGAGCAGTCCAGTGTGCCAGCAGCACCTCTGTTTCCAAGATGGCAGAGGTCTGGAGCACACTGGAGGAGCTCTGGACACCTCCCAGGGGAGGTGCAGGTCAGGGGAGTGGTCACTCCCCTTTCCTTTGTCCAGTTTCGCGCCAGAGCAGGGGCTAAGGGGTCCCTGAACCGGTGCAGACTGGCTTATGCAGAATTGGGCACATCTGTGCCCAACAAAGCATTTCCAGAGGCTGGGGGAGGCTACTCCTCCCCTGCCTTCACACCATTTTCCAAAGGGAGAGGGTGTAACACCCTCTCTCAGAGGAAGTCCTTTGTTCTGCCATCCTGGGACAAGCCTGGCTTGACCCCAGGGGGGCAGAAACCTGTCTGAGGGATTGGCAGCAGCAGCAGCTGCAGTCAAACCCCAGGAAAGGCAGTTTGGCAGTACCAGGGTCTGTGCTACAGACCACTGGGGTCATGGAAGTGTCCCAATAATGCCAGGATGGCATAGAGGGGGCAATTCCATGATCTTAGACATGTTACATGGCCATATTCGGAGTTACCATTGTGAAACTACATATAGGTAGTGACCTATATGTAGTACACGCGTGTAATGGTGTCCCCGCACTCACAAAGTTCAGGGAATTGGCTCTGAACAATGTGGGGGCACCTTGGCTAGTGCCAGGGTGCCCTCACACTAAGTAACTTTGCACCTAACCTTTACCAGGTAAAGGTTAGACATATAGGTGACTTATAAGTTACTTAAGTGCAGTGTAAAATGGCTGTGAAATAACGTGGACGTTGGCTACTGGAACACCCTTATAATTCCCTAGTATATGGTACTGAGGTACCCAGGGTATTGGGGTTCCAGGAGATCCCTATGGGCTGCAGCATTTCTTTTGCCACCCATAGGGAGCTCTGACAATTCTTACACAGGCCTGCCACTGCAGCCTGAGTGAAATAACGTCCACGTTATTTCACAGCCATTTTACACTGCACTTAAGTAACTTATAAGTCACCTATATGTCTAACCTTTACCTGGTAAAGGTTAGGTGCAAAGTTACTTAGTGTGAGGGCACCCTGGCACTAGCCAAGGTGCCCCCACATTGTTCAGAGCCAATTCCCTGAACTTTGTGAGTGCGGGGACACCATTACACGCGTGTACTACATATAGGTCACTACCTATATGTAGCTTCACAATGGTAACTCCGAATATGGCCATGTAACATGTCTAAGATCATGGAATTGCCCCCTCTATGCCATCCTGGCATTATTGGGACACTTCCATGACCCCAGTGGTCTGTAGCACAGACCCTGGTACTGCCAAACTGCCTTTCCTGGGGTTTGACTGCAGCTGCTGCTGCTGCCAACCCCTCAGACAGGTTTCTGCCCCCCTGGAGTCAAGCCAGGCTTGTCCCAGGATGGCAGAACAAAGGACTTCCTCTGAGAGAGGGTGTTACACCCTCTCCCTTTGGAAAATGGTGTGAAGGCAGGGGAGGAGTAGCCTCCCCCAGCCTCTGGAAATGCTTTCTTGGGCACAGATGTGCCCAATTCTGCATAAGCCAGTCTACACCGGTTCAGGGACCCCTTAGCCCCTGCTCTGGCGCGAAACTGGATAAAGGAAAGGGGAGTGACCACTCCCCTGACCTGCACCTCCCCTGGGAGGTGTCCAGAGCTCCTCCAGTGTGCTCCAGACCTCTGCCATCTTGGAAACAGAGGTGCTGCTGGCACACTGGACTGCTCTGAGTGGCCAGTGCCACCAGGTGACGTCAGAGACTCCTTGTGATAGGCTCCTTCAGGTGTTAGTAGCCTCTCCTCTCTCCTAGGTAGCCAAACCCTCTTTTCTGGCTATTTAGGGTCTCTGTCTCTGGGGAAACTTTAGATAACGAATGCAAGAGCTCATCCGAGTTCCTCTGCATCTCTCTCTTCACCTTCTGCCAAGGAATCGACTGCTGACCGCGCTGGAAGCCTGCAAACCTGCAACATAGTAGCAAAGACGACTACTGCAACTCTGTAACGCTGATCCTGCCGCCTTCTCGACTGTTTTCCTGCTTGTGCATGCTGTGGGGGTAGTCTGCCTCCTCTCTGCACCAGAAGCTCCGAAGAAATCTCCCGTGGGTCGACGGAATCTTCCCCCTGCAACCGCAGGCACCAAAAAGCTGCATTACCGGTCCCTTGGGTCTCCTCTCAGCACGACGAGCGAGGTCCCTCGAATCCAGCAACTCTGTCCAAGTGACCCGCACAGTCCAGTGACTCTTCAGTCCAAGTTTGGTGGAGGTAAGTCCTTGCCTCACCTCGCTGGGCTGCATTGCTGGGAACCGCGACTTTTGCAGCTACTCCGGCCCCTGTGCACTTCCGGCGGAAATCCTTTGTGCACAGCCAAGCCTTGGTCCACGGCACTCTAACCTGCATTGCACGACTTTCTAAGTTGGTCTCCGGCGACGTGGGACTCCTTTGTGCAACTTTGGTGAGCACCGTTTCACGCATCCTTGTAGTGCCTGTTTCTGGCACTTCTTTGGGTGTTACCTTCTTCAGAGAGGGCTCTTTGTCTTGCTTGACGTCCCCTCTCTCTGCTGGTCCAATTTGCGACCTCCTGGTCCCTCCTGGGCCTTAGCAGCGTCCAAAAACGTTAACTGCACGATTTGCAGCTAGCAAGGCTTGTTGGCGTTCTTTCGGCGGGAAAACACTTCTGCACAACTCTCCATGGCGAGAGGGATCCGTCCACCAAAGGGGAAGTCTCTAGCCCTTTTTGTTCCTGCAGAAACCTCAGCTTCTTCTGTCCAGTAGAAGCTTCTTTGCACCCGCAGCTGGCATTTCCTGGGCATTTGCCCATCTCCGACTTGCTTGTGACTTTTGGACTTGGTCCCCTTGTTCCACAGGTACCCTAGATTGGAAATCCACAGTTGTTGCATTGCTGGTTTGTGTCTTTCCTGCATTATTCCTCTAACCTGACTTCTTTGTCCTTAGGGGAACTTTAGTGAACTTTGCACTCACTTTTTTAGGGTCTTGGGGAGGGTTATTTTTCTAACTCTCACTATTTTCTAATAGTCCCAGCGACCCTCTACAAGGTCACATAGGTTTGGGGTCCATTTGTGGTTCGCATTCCACTTTTGGAGTATATGGTTTGTGTTGCCCCTATCCCTATGTTTCCCCATTGCATCCTATTGTAACTATACATTGTTTACACTGTTTTCTAAGACTATACTGCATATTTTTGCTATTGTGTATATATATCTTGTGTATATTTCCTATCCTCTCACTGAGGGTACACTCTAAGATACTTTGGCATATTGTCATAAAAATAAAGTACCTTTATTTTTAGTATAACTGTGTATTGTGTTTTCTTATGATATTGTGCATATGACACTAAGTGGTACTGTAGTAGCTTCACACGTCTCCTAGTTCAGCCTAAGCTGCTCTGCTAAGCTACCATTATCTATCAGCCTAAGCTGCTAGACACCCTATACACTAATAAGGGATAACTGGGCCTGGTGCAAGGTGCAAGTACCCCTAGGTACTCACTACAAGCCAGTCCAGCCTCCTACATTGGTTGTGCAGCGGTGGGATAAGTGCTTTGAGACTACTTACCACTCTTGTCATTGTACTTTTCATAAGAGAAAAATATACAAAACAAGGTCAGTGTATATACACATAGCCAAAAAGTTTTGCATTTCCTCTTTTCACTCTTTTCTAAGTGCTGAAAAGTACTTCTAAACTTTCAAAAAGTTCTTAAAAGTTTAAAAAGTTTTTTCTGTTTTTCCAAAAAGTTCTGAAAACTTTTTTCTCTTTTTCTATCACTTTAACTCTCTCTAAAAATGTCTGGCACAGGCCAAAATGTTGATCTGTCCAAACTTGCATATGATCACCTTAGCTGGAAAGGAGCAAGGAGTCTCTGCATAAAGAGAGGTTTGAGTGTAGGGAAGAATCCTTCCTTAGAACTGTTAATAAACATGCTTAGAGAACAGGATAAGGCCATAAGTGCCCCCTCTGTTGAAAAAGTAGCTAATGGTTCTCAATCTGATCCAGGGACTCCCCCAGGAAAAGGTTCAGGAAAGAAACTTCTTAGCCTGCCCATTACTAGACAGTCTAGCATAGTTGGTACTGAGGTGGAGTCACAGCATCCAGATGATGTGCTCTCACATTACACTGTCAGCCAAGCTGTTAGGGTGGCTTCTGTAAGGGACAGGTCTCCTTCTGTTCATTCCCATCACACCTCTGTATCTAGAAATGTCCCTCCCACCAGCCCTGATGACAGATTGTTAGAGAGGGAACTCAATAAGTTGAGGGTGGAACAAACCAGACTGAAGCTTAAAAAGCAACAGCTGGATTTGGATAGACAGTCTTTAGAAATAGAGAGGGAAAGACAGAAGTTGGGTTTAGAAACCCATGGTGGCAGCAGCAGTATTCCCCATAGTCATCCTGTAAAAGAGCATGATTCCAGGAATCTGCACAAGATAGTTCCCCCTTACAAGGAGGGGGATGACATTAACAAGTGGTTTGCTGCACTTGAGAGGGCCTGTGTTGTACAGGATGTCCCTCAAAGGCAGTGGGCTGCTATCCTATGGCTATCATTTAGTGGAAAAGGTAGGGATAGGCTCCTTACTGTGAAAGAAAGTGATGCCAATAATTTCCAAGTTCTTAAGAATGCACTCCTGGACGGTTATGGCTTAACCACTGAACAATACAGGATAAAGTTCAGAGAGACCAAAAAGGAGTCTTCACAAGACTGGGTTGATTTCATGGACCATTCAGTGAAGGCCTTGGAGGGGTGGTTACATGGCAGTAAAGTTACTGATTATGACAGCCTGTATAACTTAATCCTGAGAGAGCATATTCTTAATAATTGTGTGTCTGATTTGTTGCACCAGTACTTGGTGGACTCTGATCTGACCTCTCCCCAAGAATTGGGAAAGAAGGCAGACAAATGGGTCAGAACAAGAGTGAACAGAAAAGTTCATACAGGTGGTGACAAGGAGAACACTAAGAAGAAAGATGGTGAAAAATCTCAAGATAAGCATGGGGATAAGGGTAAATCCAAAGATCCCACTTCAAATCTTAAACACTCTTCAGAGGGTGGGGATAAAACAAATTCTTCCTCTTCTTCTCAACCTACACAATTTAAAAAGCCTTGGTGCTTTGTGTGTAAAAATAGAGGCCATAGGCCAGGGGATAAGTCCTGTCCAGGTAAACCCCCTGAACCTACCACCACTAATACATCAAGCTCTAGTGCCCCTAGCAGTAGTGGTACTAGTGGCGGGACTGCTGGCAACAGTCAAGTTAAGGGTGTAGTTGGGTTCACTTATGGGTCCATAGTAGAAACTGGGGTAGTCACTCCCAAGACAGGTTCTGTCACACCTAGTGGCATTGGCCTTGCCACACTGGCTGCTTGTCCCCTTACAATGGATAAGTACAGGCAGACAGTTTCAATAAATGGTGTTGAGGCCTTGGCCTACAGGGACACAGGTGCCAGTTTCACCTTGGTGACTGAAAACCTAGTGCACCCTGATCAACACATCATTGGACAACAGTATAAGATTATTGATGTCCATAACTCCACTAAGTTTCTTCCCTTAGCTATAATTCAGTTTAGTTGGGGTGGAGTTACTGGCCCTAAGCAGGTGGTGGTATCACCTAGCTTACCTGTAGACTGTCTCTTAGGTAATGACCTAGAGGCCTCAGGTTGGGCTGATGTAGAGTTTTATGCCCATGCAGCCATGCTGGGCATCCCTGAGGAATTGTTCCCTCTCATTTCTACTGAAATGAAAAAGCAAAGGAGAGAAGGCCTGAAAACTCAGGATCCCTCTCCATCAACAGGTAAAAAGGGTATCACAGTATCCCCTAACCACCCTACCATTCAGGATACCATTCCTGTGGTGGGAGAAACCTCTCCTGGGGTGGCACCTGTTCCAAGGGAATCATCAGCTGGCAAAGCTGGACTCCCTGAGGTAGAAGTACCTCTCTGTGGGATAACTAACATTGGTGAGAGAAAGAGCACCATTTTAGTTAACATGGAGCATCCCTCCAACCCTCCCAGAGAAACTTTAGTGCAGAAACCCTGCACTGCCTCACAACACTTAGGACAGCATCCCTGCCCTAGTGTGGAGCTCATAGGACAGCATCCCTGCCCTGCTCCAACTCAAGAGAAACAGCATCCCTGTTCTCTCTTCCAGCCATATGGACAAAGTGTTTGCCCAGCTATGGCTTTTCTGAGACAGCATCCCTGTCTGGCATTTCCATCACTACAAATAGGTTCAGTGGACAATTCCCACTGCTCTAAACTAAAACTTACTGATAGAAACTCTGAAAATACATCTTCACATTGTTGCTTAGCTAAAAAACTTCAAACAGGGTGGTTTACATCCCCACAGGGAAGTAACCATATAGTGGATGATAAAGGGAGTAACCAGTCTATTGCAGAGCTACTCTCTACTTATCACCACTTAGACAATAAAGTCTCAACTGGCCAAGGTTAGCCTTATTGTCCTTCGTTTGGGGGGGGTTGTGTGAGAAAGTAACCTCTTTCTAGCCTTGTTACCCCCACTTTTGGCCTGTTTGTGAGTGTATGTCAGGGTGTTTTCACTGTCTCACTGGGATCCTGCTAGCCAGGGCCCAGTGCTCATAGTGAAAACCCTATGTTTTCAGTATGTTTGTTATGTGTCACTGGGACCCTGCTAGTCAGGACCCCAGTGCTCATAAGTTTGTGGCCTATATGTATGTGTTCCCTGTGTAGTGCCTAACTGTCTCACTGAGGCTCTGCTAACCAGAACCTCAGTGGTTATGCTCTCTCTGTACAAATTGTCACTAACAGGCTAGTGACCAATTTTACCAATTTACATTGGCTACTGGAACACCCTTATAATTCCCTAGTATATGGTACTGAGGTACCCAGGGTATTGGGGTTCCAGGAGATCCCTATGGGCTGCAGCATTTCTTTTGCCACCCATAGGGAGCTCTGACAATTCTTACACAGGCCTGCCACTGCAGTCTGAGTGAAATAACGTCCACGTTATTTCACAGCCATTTTACACTGCACTTAAGTAACTTATAAGTCACCTATATGTCTAACCTTTACCTGGTAAAGGTTAGGTGCAAAGTTACTTAGTGTGAGGGCACCCTGGCACTAGCCAAGGTGCCCCCACATTGTTCAGAGCCAATTCCCTGAACTTTGTGAGTGCGGGGACACCATTACACGCGTGTACTACATATAGGTCACTACCTATATGTAGCTTCACAATGGTAACTCCGAATATGGCCATGTAACATGTCTAAGATCATGGAATTGCCCCCTCTATGCCATCCTGGCATTATTGGGACACTTCCATGACCCCAGTGGTCTGTAGCACAGACCCTGGTACTGCCAAACTGCCTTTCCTGGGGTTTCACTGCAGCTGCTGCTGCTGCCAACCCCTCAGACAGGTTTCTGCCCCCCTGGGGTCAAGCCAGGCTTGTCCCAGGATGGCAGAACAAAGGACTTCCTCTGAGAGAGGGTGTTACACCCTCTCCCTTTGGAAAATGGTGTGAAGGCAGGGGAGGAGTAGCCTCCCCCAGCCTCTGGAAATGCTTTCTTGGGCACAGATGTGCCCAATTCTGCATAAGCCAGTCTACACCGGTTCAGGGACCCCTTAGCCCCTGCTCTGGCGCGAAACTGGACAAAGGAAAGGGGAGTGACCACTCCCCTGACCTGCACCTCCCCTGGGAGGTGTCCAGAGCTCCTCCAGTGTGCTCCAGACCTCTGCCATCTTGGAAACAGAGGTGCTGCTGGCACACTGGACTGCTCTGAGTGGCCAGTGCCACCAGGTGACGTCAGAGACTCCTTGTGATAGGCTCCTTCAGGTGTTAGTAGCCTCTCCTCTCTCCTAGGTAGCCAAACCCTCTTTTCTGGCTATTTAGGGTCTCTGTCTCTGGGGAAACTTTAGATAACGAATGCAAGAGCTCATCCGAGTTCCTCTGCATCTCTCTCTTCACCTTCTGCCAAGGAATCGACTGCTGACCGCGCTGGAAGCCTGCAAACCTGCAACATAGTAGCAAAGACGACTACTGCAACTCTGTAACGCTGATCCTGCCGCCTTCTCAACTGTTTTCCTGCTTGTGCATGCTGTGGGGGTAGTCTGCCTCCTCTCTGCACCAGAAGCTCCAAAGAAATCTCCCGTGGGTCGACGGAATCTTCCCCCTGCAACCGCAGGCACCAAAAAGCTGCATTACCGGTCCCTTGGGTCTCCTCTCAGCACAACGAGCGAGGTCCCTCGAATCCAGCGACTCTGTCCAAGTGACCCACACAGTCCAGTGACTCTTCAGTCCAAGTTTGGTGGAGGTAAGTCCTTGCCTCACCTCGCTGGGCTGCATTGCTGGGAACCGCGACTTTTGCAGCTACTCCGGCCCCTGTGCACTTCCGGCGGAAATCCTTTGTGCACAGCCAAGCCTGGGTCCACGGCACTCTAACCTGCATTGCACGACTTTCTAAGTTGGTCTCCGGCGACGTGGGACTCCTTTGTGCAACTTCGGCGAGCACCGTTTCACACATCGTTTTAGTGCCTGTTTCTGGCACTTCTATGGGTGTTACCTGCTTCAGAGAGGGCTCTTTGTCTTGCTTGACGTCCCCTCTCTCTGTTGGTCCAATTTGCGACCTCCTGGTCCCTCCTGGACCTTAGCAGCGTCCAAAAACGCTAACTGCATGATTTGCAGCTAGCAAGGCTTGTTGGCGTTCTTTCGGCGGGAAAACACTTCTGCACAACTCTCCACGGCAAGAGGGATCCGTCCACCAAAGGGGAAGTCTGTAGCCCTTTTTTTTCCTGCAGAAACCTCAGCTTCTTCTGTCCAGTAGAAGCTTCTTTGCACCCGCAGCTGGCATTTCCTGGGCATTTGCCCATCTCCGACTTGCTTGTGACTTTTGGACTTGGTCCCCTTGTTCCACAGGTACCCTAGATTGGAAATCCACAGTTGTTGCATTGCTGGTTTGTGTCTTTCCTGCATTATTCCTCTAACCCGACTTCTTTGTCCTTAGGGGAACTTTAGTGCACTTTGCACTCACTTTTCAGGGTCTTGGGGAGGGTTATTTTTCTAACTCTCACTATTTTCTAATAGTCCCAGCAACCCTCTACAAGGTCACATAGGTTTGGGGTCCATTCGTGGTTCGCATTCCACTTTTGGAGTATATGGTTTGTGTTGCCCCTATCCCTATGTTTCCCCATTGCATCCTATTGTAACTATACATTGTTTGCACTGTTTTCTAAGACTATACTGCATATTTTAGCTATTGTGTATATATATCTTGTGTATATTTCCTATCCTCTCACTGAGGGTACACTCTAAGATACTTTGGCATATTGTCATAAAAATAAAGTACCTTTATTTTTAGTATAACTGTGTATTGTGTTTTCTTATGATATTGTGCATATGACACTAAGTGGTACTGTAGTAGCTTCACACGTCTCCTAGTTCAGCCTAAGCTGCTCTGCTAAGCTACCATTATCTATCAGCCTAAGCTGCTAGACACCCTATACACTAATAAGGGATAACTGGGCCTGGTGCAAGGTGCAAGTACCCCTAGGTACTCACTACAAGCCAGTCCAGCCTCCTACACCTCCCTTTTGTCTTGCTGGCCCAGTGGGAGGAGGGAGCACCCTAAGAACTGTTTTGGAATTACCACAAGGGAGGGCTTGGCCATTATCACAGCCACACTTCTGGGTGGACACAGGGTGTTCTGACCAGGGGAAGAAAGGTTCTGCTATGTTGGATTTAGATAGAGAGGGGCACTGTGGGTTAGTTTATGGTAAAAGAAAAGGAAGTGCTGCAAAAGTGAGTAACGTCACCCCTAAAAATATTACCCTACTGGCTAGGGAGTGGCCAGGATTTCCTTCCATCCACAGGCTAACACTGGACATAAATGTGGCATCCCTAGTATCCTTGTGAGAACATTCCTGGACCTGTAAAAAATCAGGAGGACTGTCCTGCTGCCTGAAGCCCGGGACTACAGAAGTAACTCCAAGGGTCAGTTGACTGACCTCCTGTTTGAGCGACAGGGATACAACAATATTCCAGAGGCCTTTTCCTGCAACTGCACAGCTGACCAGTACCAACTGGACCTGGCCTGGACCTTGTTGCTGGCCTTGCTTGGAGTCAGCTCTAAATCAAAGTTATGTCCCGTGAAGCCAGGGCCCTTGGCTGATGTTAGAGTGTACTCCTCCTGTCACCAGGCCGCAAGAAATGGGACTTACAAACTTTTGTGCCAATTATTTCCTGGAGAATGGATGAAGACTTGTAATTGCTGTCAAAGTCACAGCTGTTGATGTTGAATCGCCAATTGGTACTGACCTCAAAATTCTGGTTTGTCCTGCTGACGGCTTGATCAGGACTGATACTGAGCAGCAACCTGACAATGATAAAGCCTTCCTGTGCACAATTTTTGGACTTCACCTGTATAGAGCTTTCCCAACTTCGTCGACTAATGCTTCAGGGACCAGCGCTTCAGAAATCTGCCTTTGTCACACTCTACTTTGGATCCAGCTTGCAGCTTGCCTGCAAATGACTTGTCAATGACCACATTTTCTCCATAATTTTTTTTTATGTCTTAAGATAAACTTTGCGCTGCGACAAACCTGATCTGTCTAACCGACCCATGCTTCATCGCAGTTGGTCTTAACGTATGAACTTCGGCCCAGTCTAGCGTGATCTGGTAACCGTGGTTGGCAACCATCTGCTTTTTGGCTCTATTTTTAATTAAACTTTAAAAATTAATATTCCCAGCTCTTCACATTGTTTGGTGGTTGTTTTAGCCTTCTATTTATTAAAATATGCTCTACTTTTTTTAATTGGTTTGGGATATTTCTTGTGTTGTGTTTTCACTTTCTAATTGTTTGAGTACTACAAAAATACTTTACACATTGCTTCTAATTTGAACATGACTGATTTGTGGCATTCTATCAGAGGTTAAACACAGGTTTGTATGGTGACCTTTGTAGTTCACCCTGACAAGGATTGGGATTATTTTTGAAGGTGAGTTCTCCCCCCCTCAACCAATACTCCAGTTTCTTGCGCTACCTATCTCTGGACATTGCTAAATCATATGATAAAAATACTCTTTATCTCTTGTACATCTAGAGCGAGTATTTAGGGCCCCAGGGTACATCCAATCAATGTTTGAGGAGTCAGATAAGTAAGATGGAGATAATTGCAATCGGTGTATTTTAATCAATCATTGTGTGAAATCTTATGTACCCCATTGAGGCACCTTGTCCAGTTATCTACAGAAAGATCTAACCCTAGGTGAATCTCCCATGATTCTCTAAGATGCAGGAATCTCCAATCTCTCTAGTTTTGCACGGCACTGTATAAACAAGTCACTGTCTTCCTTTCATATCCATGCATCAGTTAAATCTGGAGTATGTGAAAGAAATCATGAGCTACATAAATTGTGTCCTAATGCCGGAGCATTTGGTGTATTAGTGCTGTTTATAGAAGGAAATTACCAAGCTCCGATTCATACACATACACCAGGTCTTCAAACGATCCTAGTGTTCAATTATCAAAGAGGTAGCCCCACATTGTGATACCCCTTCAGTGCAAGTGGTCACATTATATGAGGTCCTCAGTATGATGCAATTATGCAACGACCACAAGGGGAATTGAGGGATTATAGGGGGTGTTTTTGTCTTTAATCTACCCATATGATTTCTAGCACCACCTGGCCATCTTCACGAGGTGTCGCTTTTCTTATTCACAGTAATATTCCTCCAGCAGCCATTTCAACACATTCCATTCCTGCAGAGCTGAAATTTCAACCTCCAGCTCTGTGTGGCTTCTGCCGATAAACTCTTCATCAGCCACTGTAGCTGTGCAGAAGCACAGTATGTCTCGTAATTGCGGGCACCCAACCTCCCGTCCTCTCAAGAAGCGCATAGCTTTTTAAATTGTCTTTATGCACCTACAAGCTCCCCAGATCAAAGGGATAGGTAACATCTGGAATTCTTTGAAGAAACTCTTCTTAAGTCTCACAGGGATCATCACAAAAAAAGTGCAGAATCTGAGGCAGCACCATCATTTTAGCGATCTCTATTCTGGCCTTGCGGGATAGTGGAAGTGCACAACAGAACAGGAGCTGATGTCTTACTACTTTCATCATGCACCCCAGATCCCCCTCAATCAAGTCGTTCTTTTGCATGGTATACATTCATCCCCAATTATCTTTTTTTTTAGGGACAGTCTAAGGAGTTAAACCATAAATTGTTAAATATATTTGACATTTGAGGTCGCAGTTACAAGAGAGATTAATTCAAAGGAATGGTTACCCACCGAATAGACGTTTTCTTCTATAAAACAGCATCAACAGTCCTACTGGAGATTAAAATACATTGCCAAGAAAAATCTAGCTGGGATTGTTTTCAAGTCGGAGGCATATTTTTCTCTAGAATATCACGATCCTTAGTAGGCACCTTAAAGGTGCGCACTGATGCACTTTACTTACCAGCTAACACCGACATGCCTACTTGACATCCCAAAATAGACACTACTCGTTAACTGCCAGCTTTTAACACTTTCAAACCATCCCTCTCCACCATTGTCTGCGAACTTCCAAACCACCCTTCCCCATCCAGCTAGACCAGCTGTGCACACATTCCAACCATCCTACTTTGAAATTGAAGTTGTGACTGCTTTGATCTTGCTTCCCCATCTTTGGAAGCGGCGGGGGTCTCCTACCCAGTTCAGCAGTTACCAGTCACATATGGTTAATGGGACTCCTACTGGTGCAATGGCTCATTGAGTCCCGACTCTCGAGGTCTTCGCCCCTCAGTAACACGTTGTCTTAGGGTGACCACCTGGCATTGAGGCTAATTCTGGACAGGACTGTAAAAAATTCAGGACAAAGGGGCAAAATTCAGGACAAAAATTCAGGACAAAGGGGCAAAATTCAGGACAAAAATTCAAGAACAAACGTCAGTTTTACTGACACACGCAAGAGAGGCCATACCTCACTGTTATCAGGGCATTTATTTACTCATTTTTAACATAGCACTATTTATTCACTTTGATCTTTTTGTGATTGCCTCCTGGTATGCAACATTCTTGTGTCACATTACATACTTGTTCAGTAGTAAATTAATGCCCTTCAGTACTGCCGCAAGGCCATCACCCCTACCCAAATCTACCCGAACTTTCCTGAAGGGAAAGTAACAGCAACATTTTGATTCTGTTTCTGAACATTTTAAAACCTCTGGCAAACAGTTTGGGAAACATTAAGGTAATTAACCTTATGCTAGTTTAAACAAATTAAATAAAAACATCTGACTTACCCCACCCGCCCATGGACTTTCAACCTAATTCTTTTTTTTAAAGAGGCAGGGCAGATGGTGTAGGCGACAGTCTCACACCTAATGTCAGGATGTGATGTACCCATAACTTGTCTGTAGTCTAACTGCACTGGAGTGTATGTCTGGGTCTCTACATTTATCTCAGAAATGGGAGCCCGGACTACCAATCAACGATAATAAAAGAGGAGGATGAAATCAATAGCAAATGGGAGATCCACAGCAAGTAACTCAACGGGTTGTAGCTAAAAACTGGATAAATAAAGAAGAGAAGAACAAGGTGGGATCAATTCCTAAAATCAGACAAGATGGGTCCACCAAGACTATTCGAAGGTATTGGGTACCTGGGGCGTTGTCTCTACACACAGGAGCGAAACAGAAGGGGCACTGTCAAGTGGTTGAACAACAACACCCATCCACCTTGGCAAACTCTTCTGGTGCAATGGTCCGCTGTTCATGCTTGTGAAGGGAGAGCAGGGGCCAGACCCCTTGCAAGGTTCTGCAAGGCAATTGCCCGCTTTGCCCATGTCTTTATATGGTTTTGAAATTGAGCAAAAGCCAAACTAGAGATCTGAGTGATTCCTAAGTGCCTAGTACACATAGAATCTTCAAAATATTTGGGATGTATATTGCACAAACAAAATTTACAAATTTTAAAATTTAATTAGTGTTTCTTTAACATATGGCACTGCTTTTGCCTTTATATACAATTAGATCTCAGATTGAACTGGGAACCAGTTACCTTTTGATACCTAATGATTAATATCTACCATTCTTACACTGATTTCCAGGATGAAAATTTTGGCAGAGCGAACAGTCCCTCCAAGCCCAGTTTGCTTTTTGGTCTTCTCTTCTGCTTTCCTGTAGGGCCACGTGGCACTAGTGAAGATGGTGTGCTACCCCAATGATAGTATTATTTTGCAAACCTTCCCCTGCTCGTCCTTCATTCCTTCTTCAGACATGCCACACATCTGATTTGGTCACTGCGGTACCATCGGGAGCTCTTTCCACCCTAAAGCTACTTGTGACAGCGGGTGGATTAGGTCTTCTGGACTTAGAACGCTATTATTCAGCTGCACAAGTCCAATGGGTGACTCGCTGGCTTTCTGCCCACCTCCCTGCATGAGATGGGGTTTACCAGTAGAGAATTTTAAGAAAGGCTTAATGCACTGCTCATTGTTTCCTACTGACCATGATCACCATCCGGGGTTATCATGCACGGCTTTCCCTTGCCTTGCCAGAACCTGTAAACTCACTGACACGAAGAAACCCTATGCTCCTGCACTACCTTTGCTAAGCCTTCCCACTCGCACAGGATGGCTGTGCTCAGAGCAACTCCATCAGTGGCATGTTGCAGGTGTCTTAAAATTGGGGACTTTATTTCTGAACAGTGAGCTACTAAATTTCCAAACCCTTGTGGCAGACTACCATCTTCACCCCGGTCAACTCCTTACTTACAACCATTTTAAATAATCATTAAATGCCCTATTTCATGGATGCCACCTAGCACTAACCCTACAAGAGGTGTGCCAGAAGCTCTGTACCATAGGAAATGGTGGCAAACTGATAGAATCGGTGTACAGACCTATCCTGCAACATGGAAACCACTCCAGCTCTTCTCGTCATACCACCTGGGTGATTGATGTGGCCAAACCTCTGCAAGATATGGACTAAAATACTGGACTTTCCCCACAAAGTATCCCACAGCTGTCACTTTAAGTAAATTCATAGTGCTTCCTTGTGAATGCATTCTGACTGTTGTTTGCCATTGGCCTTGTGGTTTGTAACTTACAATTTGTTGCTTTCAATTTGCTGACTTTATTTGTTTTAGGCTATGCAGCTTGAATTCGTCCCTCCCCTTGCCAAAACCTTATTTACAGTATCCTGCTGAGTGCTCCCTTTCTGTAAATATTCTGTATCATATTTGCTGTGCATTCAAAGAACAAAGTCAAATGTCAGGCTCTGTCTTCGGTGGGAACTTAGTGTTTACTTTCCTTTCCCTGACTTCAAAGTGAGAGGATTTATGCGACAAATCAAGCACATTTTTGTTAATTCTGAAATGTGTTGGTAACAAATACCTTTACATGATTAAAACACATCATTGCATTAGGTGATGCAATTTCCACACATCATCGTCTGTGCACAGTATAGTTTGATTTTAAAAACTGTATATCTGTGCAAATGTAATGGTCATTTCAATCAAAAATGTGTTGTCTATAATGGCAGTGTGTTAGCATACCATCCATACTGCACTCCACTCCAATCTGTTCTGCACCACTACACGCCACTGCACCCTACTCTGTATCACTCTACTTTACTCCACTCCATGCCACTGCACTCTTCTCCATTCGGAACCACTCCACACTATGCCACTGCACTCTATACTACTTCACACTATGCTTCTCTACTCTACTCTGTACCACTCTACTCTATGCCACTGCACTTTACGCCTCTCTACACCACTGCGCCCTGCTCGTCTGCACGCCATACCACTCCAGTCTAGGCAACACCAATCTAATCTGTACAACTCCGCTCTCTGCCACTCTGCAACACTGCACTGTGCGCCACTGCACTCTAAGCTAATACACTCTATGCTAATGCACTTTACTCTGTAACACTCAACTCTATGCCCCTGCACTCTACATCAATACACTGTACATCACTATTCTACTCTGCACCTCTGCACTCTGTGCCACGGCACTTTACACTACTTTACTCTATGCCATCACACTCTAAGCCACTCTACGCAACTCCACTCTACCCTACACCTCTCCACTCTAAGCCACCTCACTCTACTGTGAAATAATGTACTTCTTGCCACTGCACTCTGTGACACTGCATTATATGCCACTGCACTCTAACCTGCACCTCTCTACTCTACGCCACTGCGCTCTACTCTGAAACAATCTATTCTACGCCACTGTACTCTATACCACTCTGACCACTGCACTCTAGTTCAATGCACTCTACACCACTCCAAGCTGACACTCTGCAACACTGCACTGGCCGCCAGTATACTCAACACCACTCTGCTCTGTACTACTGCACTCTGCACCAATATACTCTATTCCACTGCATTCTATGCCACCCTACTCTGCCAAATGCCACTCTATGCAACTGCACTCTACACCAGGGCACTCTAAACAACTGCACTGTATGCCACTGCCCTTTACTCTGCACCACTGTACTCTATGCCACTGTTCTCTGTACCCCTCTACACCACTGCACTGACACTCTACTCTGCAACTCTGCACTCTATACCACTCTACTCTATGCCACTGCACTCTAGGCACTATACTCTACTCTACACCACTCTACAATACTCCACTCTGCACCACTCTACACCACTGCACTCTATGCCACATGAGTCTACTCTGCATTCATGACACTGCACCACTCTGCATTACTGCACTCTCTGCTACTCTATTGTATGCCACACTACTCCACTGCACTCTATGTAACTCTACCCCATGCCACTCTATGCCACTGCACTCTGCGCCAATGCACTCTAAACAACTGCACTGTACGCCACTGCCCTCTACTCTGTACCACTATACTCTACGCCACTGCTCTCTGTGCCACTCTACTCCACTCTACATCACTGCACTGACACTCTACTCTGCAGCGTTGCACTCTCCACCACTGTACTATACACCAATGTACTATGTACTACTGCATTCTATGCCACTGCACTCTATGCCACTCTACTCTGCAGCGTTGCACTCTCCACCACTGTACTATACACCAATGCGCTATGTACTACTGCGTTCTATGCCACTGCACTCTATGCCACTCTACTCTGCATCACTCCACTCTACAGCACTTTGCTCTACTCTGCACCACTCTACACTACGCCACTGCACTCCCTGCAACATGAGTCTACTCCGCAATCTATGCAACTGCACCACTCTACACTACTGCTCTCTCTGCTACTCTATTGTATGCCACTCTATGCCACTCTACTCTGTCCAACGCCACTCCATGCCACTGCACTCTAAACCACTGCACTCTACGCTAATGCACTCTAAACAACTTCACTGTATCCCACTGCACTGTACTTTGCACCACTGGACTCTATGCCACTGCTCCTATTCCATTCTACTCCACTCCAAACAACTATGCCACTAACTTTAAGCCATGCTGAACAGCAGCTACTCTGGTGCATAACATGGCTAATGGCTAAAACACATAGGCAAAGCCCATAACTCTTTCTTAGATGAGACCTATTGGCTTTGCCAATCTTTGTTAGTACAATGAGGTACCGAGGTACCTGAAAGAACTGTGAAAAATACAATTACATCATAATAAAGGCTGCTACAAAATGTGCAAATACATCTCGGTTAAATAAAAAAAAGTGCTTCTGAAATACAGATTTGAATAATATACAGTTTATACCTAGTACTAAAAAATTTTATAACACTCCATTAAAACCACATACTCCACAGCTCACCTTGGAACACCATTACAATACCTATCTAAAAGAAATATCTTTGCCACCAGAAAACTTCAAGTGACTCCTTTTAGTAAAGTTAATGCAAGTTCTCAAGCCGCTTTGTATTTGCAGATTTACCAGTTGGGCACATTTGCATGTCTTTAGGGAAGGAGACCCCCTGTCAAGAAGGTCAGATTCTTATCTGTCTGCCCCTCCCTCAGAGCACAGGAGACTCCCTGCTTTCCAGCCCAGCTAGGGAAACTGACCTGCCCATAATTTCGCCCTGCCTCCGTTGCCCTTTAGGTGAAAGGCTAAAATTACGGACAAATGCTGTCCGTTAAGGCTTTCTTCACGGACAACGGACGGCAGGGCGAAATTACGGACAGTCCGTGAAATTTACGGACGGGTGGTCTCCCTACGTTGTCTAAGTGTAAATCCAAGGGAATATTGCTGTGTCTCACATGTCCAACTCACTGTTTACAGGCTGTTTTCACAGTGGTGCAACTGCCTGGTGTCCAACTTCCAGCCGCTGCCACTCTCTGAGGCACTGGTATGCCCTTGTCCATGTTCCAGCCGGCCGGGGACCTTTCAGTCTCTCTCACCCCAACTCACGTTGCAAGGGCCCCCGTACCCGAGTGTGCTCCCAATGCAGCCACGTGGCTCCACCTCCACTTGTCACTGTGCCCACCGCTGCCTCACTAGAGTTCCGATGCTGCATACTGGATGGGCTTACTCGTGGTAATCACGGCCCCCACGGGCAGTGCTGGGCTCGAAATAGGCACCAAAGCGCTCCTCTTCTCCTTCGGCTTCTTTATGGCATACCAAGCCAGAATTATGTCTGCATTTCTTCTATATTGGGAGTGGGTAAGGGGCGTGCCGGTAATCTAACTAGTGGAAATAAACAAGATTTATCCGAATTTATCTTTAAACCTTAGATTGTTCCAAAATTATCCAATAGAGCAATCAGCAGCTGTAAATGATCCCCATTATTGACAAGATGCTACAACACATCTGCATTTAAGGATACATTATACCACCTCTCTCCTACTTTTATCCCCCATTCTGTGCCTTCAAACCATGATAGAGAGGGTATTGGGTCTATGGCCAATGCAAAAATATTAGGTGACAAGATGCATTCCTGTCTCATGTCCTCTTGATCAGTAGGGGTTCTGACAAAGTCTTATTTGTATGAACCTTCACCAGAGATTGAGAATACAATGGGTTCACTCAACCTATGAACTCCTGACTCTCTCTGACTTTATGAATTATCACAGTAAGTACAGCTCAAGTGACACTATGGCACTTTCTCTTTCACACAATTCACACTCACTGCGCCGTCTTTTTAAGAGCACCAAAATATTTTGAAAAATAATTTGAGATATTTCGATTTCTGATTTCATTTCCTTAAAATCTTATTAAAATAAAACTGTTAGATTTGATTAACGCGATACAGTTATAAGGTTCTCTACTCTATTTGTGTGGATGTTAAGGGCTACACTTCCCCATTGGGCCACAAAATATTTTTGTTACTTCTAGAAAGTGGGGATTTCTCTGCTCTCACTGCACTGTATGTCTGACATCCTGTCTCCAGTACAGGTCTAGTCTGGGCTGGGTGGCAGCTCCACTTGTGTATTCCCTTCAGATACCCACAACACAGGATACTCAGGATACTCAGCTGTATCTGCATTCTTCTGCATACTGATGGGTCTCCCAGGGGTAGAGGTTGGGAAAGGTCCAAACTTACACTTGAAAGGGTAGTGGCCTGAGCCCACACAAAGGGGCTGATGACCCCCTACTAATAGTCTGGAACCAGGGCTGGGCTAAAGGAAGGGGCCCGTGCACTTCAGAGAGATCCTTTGAAGCTATTCTCCACATCAAAGTCACTTTTGGGTATAGCAATGGGTTCCTGACCCCCTGAGATCAAATCACTTCTGGACCTGAAGGGACCTATGCTGGATTAAAAGCTGATGTGCAGAATGATTGCCATCTTGCGGCTCTTGACTGTTCCACAGGACTGCTGATTTGCTTGATCAAGCCACCTTCCTGCTGACCTCTACCCTGCTGCAACAACTAAAACAACCTCAGAGTGTCTCCAGTGACTTGCTGGTGTATCCTGGTTTCCCCCGAGGTCTCTGGGATATTAAAAGACCTTGCAAACCCAAGATCTGCATTTCTGAGCCCCACTGAGTCTGGCCGTGCTGTGATTCTGAGCTGGCCCATAGAACTCAGCAAGCACTCGGAGGGCTTGCACTCTTCGCTTCACTCAGCACTCTGATCTAGTTTCTGGATTGGAACCCTTGGTGAGCCCCCTTTCCCTGTCCTGAGACATGAGCCTGCACTCTGAAATCATCAGCACCAGCTGGTGCCCTAGCCCCGCAAATTTGCCTTTGGCATCTGCTGCCTCTCCCGCCTACCAACGAGGTTGAGTGCCCGACTCTGCGGGCTCCAGGATCAGAACCTGACAACAGCATCAGCGGACATTCACTAAGCATCTTCCCAGGCACGAGGAACCCTGAAGATCATGCTGCTCTCCCCACAGTGGACTTTTGAGTACTGTTGTGGGGATTAGACCTCAGATGTCATGGGGGACTACTACAGAATGTTATGTCATTAAATGAGTCTGTTGGAAGGTGACCTGATGGTATCCTCGGTCAGACCCCACCCCAATTAAATGACGATTTAAGAGGGTTGTGGTTAGATAGTATGTGTCCTAGATACTTTTTATTAACAACCTTAATGGGCACCTTAACATTATAGAAAGCAATGTCAATTCTCGTGTGTAGGTTGTGTAATCCGGAGCACAAAGAATGTTCTCCCGACTATGGGTGCAGCGACCCCCACAAGTCAATTACCTGAATAGTAAGCACCCATTGTTGTAGGTGATTTGTAGGTAAGATGGATTGCACCTCTTGTATTGGTGGAAAAGATCTACCCTTGTTTATATCTTGAACACAGTGAAAATCACTCACCCACAGATTTTTGGTTTCACCATTGTCACCACTTGAGGGTCATCAAATGCAGAACGTAGATATCAAAATCACCATATCCCAAGTTGTTTGTGGCCATGTGGCACATCACCTCATCTGCTGCACAATTCAGGCAGGAAGGCTCAAGTGAGCAGAGGTTTTGTGGGCATTTTAGGACAATTACAGCCATTATTTGCCACTATTGGGCTCCCTTTAAGACCACCTTGTGCTTAGTGGGATCATTGTTTCAGATACCAACAATGAGTTTCAGAAAGTTTTATGGAGCACAGCTGTACCATGGTTTATGTTGCTGACAGAGTAATTCATTGGCTTACATGGGTAATTTACACAAAGGACTCATGTCAGAATCCATCTAGGTCTTGTGGGCAGATCTATTTTCACAAGCCTGTTCTTAACTGTACCCCTAGCTCCTCTACCAGGGCCATTTAATCAATATGGTGGCAAGCTTTCATTTTCTCCCCAGTGCGGGCCTGGGAGCCTTTACCATGGCTCCTTCTCACCAGGCAATCAATGAGTGTGTTCAGACCAAAGAACACCAGCAACGTGGGTCATGGTGGCACTAGCCATCTAGGCCAATTCCCTCCAGTTCTACATTACATCCAGCTCTGGTATTTGTGCCACCTCCTCCTTCTCCCTGGATATTACTGACTGAACTGCACCTGTCACAGTGCAGGCCATGCTTGTATATTTATGTTTCCATTAAGTACAGTAACACAATATTTTTAAAAAGTACACATTTGGGGCAATATACAACAGCCTTAAAAACTACAATCTCTGTCTCCCTCTCTATTACATGGAATATCTATTTTTAAAGATTACATAAACCATATGTTAATGTTAAAATCACATTCATAAAGGATCTTGTCCATTGATATAGTATACAAAAACATGAATCATTTCATTTTTGTTACAATGTTATTGTTAGAAACGGGGTCTTTGGTTGGCAGTCAGTTTGCAATCTGTCCAAGCAGAGATCCTCACTCTAGTCAGGGTATGGGAGACACACACCTAGGATAGCCTCTGCTCACCCCCTTGGTAGAGTGGCACAAGCAGTCAGGCTTATCTCAGAGGCAATGTGTAAACACTACAAAATGGACACAACACCAGTTTAGGAAAATAGCCAATATTTCTCTAAACCAAACAAGACTAAAATGACAAAAATCCAACATACCCAAGCAAAGTTATGAATTTTTAAAGATTAAACTTCAATATAGTGCTTAGAAACACAAATGCTGTGAATTGGTGATATCACAGCATCGTGACAGAGTCGTTCCCAACAATCCAATGCCAATGGCGCTGGTCACGGAGTCGCACAGATGCCGAGGTACAATAACTTGTGAAAATAAGGAAACAAGCCGGTGCACAGAGTTGGGGATCAAGGCACTGCAGGAACCAGTGCAACAACGGTTCCGGTGCTGCGGAGCAAAGGAGCGGAGGCGTCGGTACTAGGAGTCGAGTCCTTGCTGCAGAGCTGTGGTGGTGGCGTCAGTGCAGGGCGTTGAATCCGCGCACTTCTGGTGCTCACAATGTGAGGTGGAGACCTCACTGGGTTGCGGCCACGCCACGAGGCTACAGGTACCGCAGTGGATTTGGGTGTCATGGACGTCTGTAACACGGCATTTCTGAACTCACAGATTTGTGGACTTTGGCAAGACTGTGGCAGCGTCAGGCCTGTGGGGTCAAGGTCTTGGCACTCAAGCGGGGACCATGGCTTCATTTGCCGGCGGCATCATGGGATCCAGCAGCAGCGTGAGCCCAGGTGTTGCCTGAAGTCGGTGCACTTGTTTTTTCACCAGCTTTCACTCTCAAGGGCCCAGAAACTGGAATAAGCACCACCTGGCAAATTAGAGTCCACAGCAAGTAAAGTCTTTGCTGTCCCAGAGACTTCTTAACAGGAGGCAAGCTCAATCCAAGGCCTTGGAGAAACTTCACAAGCAGAATACACAGCAAAGTCCAGTCTTTGCCCTCTCTAAGGCAGAACCAGCAGCTGTAGGCCAACCCAGAAAATCACACAGAGAAAAGGGGCAGTACTCCTCCTCCAGCTCTTCAGCTCTTCTCCTTGGCAGAGGTTCCTCTTGATCCAGAAGTTTTCTAAAAATCTGGGGTTTTGGGCCCACTACTTTTACACCTTTCTGCCTTTGAAGTAGGCAAACTTCAAAGGAAAGTCTCAGTTGTTGACAAGTTCCTGCCTTGCCCAGGCCTGGCCAGACACACACCAGGGGATTGAAGAGTGCATTGTGTGAGGACAGGCACAGCACATTCAGGTGTAAGTGTCAGCTCCTCCCTCCCCACTCTAGCCCAGGAGACTCATCAAGATATGCAGGCTACAACGCAGCTCCCTTTGTGCGACTACGTAGAGGGAATTCACACCAGTCCCACTGTCAGTCTGACCCAGACATGGAATACATAAGCAGGCAGTGGCACAGAATGGTTTAGGCAAGGAAACTCCCACTTTCTGAAAGTGGCATTTTCCGCCTGACAATCTAAAAACAACTTCACCAAATGATGTATTTTTAAAGTTCAGAGACCTCAAACTCCACATCTCTATCTGCTCCCAATGGGAAACTGCACTTAAAAAGATATTTAAAGGCAGTCTCCATGTTAGCCTAAGAGATAAATAGGCCTTGCAACAGTTAAAAATTACTTTGGCAGTATTTCACTGTCAGGATATGTAAAACACATTAGTACATTTCCTACCTTTAACATACACTGCACCCTGCCCATGGGGTTACCTAGGGACTACCGTAGGGGTGCCTTACATGTACAAAAAAGGAAAGGTTTGGGACTGGCACGTGGGTACACTTGCCAGGTGAATTGGCAGTGTAAAACTCCATACACAGACACTGCAGTGGCAGGTCTGAGCCAGTTTATATGGCTACTCATGTGGGTGGCACAATCAGTGCTGTAGGCCCACTAGTAGCATTTGATTTACAGGCCCTGGGCACCTCTAATGCACTTTATTAGGGACTTGCTAGTAAATCAAATATGCCATTCATGGAAAAGCCAATTACACATACAGTTTACATAAGAGTGCTTGCACTTTAGCACTGATGAGCAGTGGTAAAGTGCCCAGAGTACAAAAAAAAGCAAAAACAGAGCTCAGCACACAGTCAGAAACACAGGAAGCAGAGGCAAAATGACAGGGGAGACTATGCCAAGGATGCCCGGTGTAACAGTTATGTAAAGACAACTTAAAGAAACTTACAAAACAACTGTTGATGCCATGTTTTAGTGGAAATAAAAATGGTTTACACCACCTTCATCAGGAGATATATATTAGAGTCAAAAACAATAAAAGACAGAGAACACATAAATACTAAAATGAATTGTTGCCTAATATCACGACTTTCCACTTTCCTTGGTTCAATGTTTGATCAGGAGCTGACTAATACTTAAGAGTCTTTTGTTCCTACCACTTCCCAAATCATAGATGCTATCATGCGTCCGTCCGGAGATAAACAGATAGAAGTCAATTTTGGAGTACACCAACTTGTGACTGGTCCTACTTTAAAAAAAATATTGTATACAATGAAGGGAATAAATAATTGATTAGAAATTGAACCAACCCAACGGTTCTCAATAGGGTGAAATATAACACCTTTAGGCACATCTACGAAATTATGATAAAGTTTATCCACTAAGGGGTATGAGGTTCCAAGGTGGGTAGGCATTGTACATTCACTGTGTTTAATATAACCAATATTTATTTAACTAAAAATGAATATTATGGCACAGAAAGGTAAAAAAGAAGGGGCACAAGTTTGTAAAAAAATGTTTTGGTTGTCTGAGGAAAGTGGAAACTGTATATCATAAGACAAAAATGAATTCTAGTCATTATTGTTTCTCTGTCTTTTATAGTTTATGATTTTAATATCTATGTCCAGATGAAGGTGGTATGAACCATTCTGATTTCCACCAAAACAGCGTCGACAGTTCTTTGTAAGTTCTTTAAGAAGCTTTTACATAACATTGTAACAAAAATGCAATGATTCATACTCATGTATTTATATACTATGTTGATGCACGAGATCATTTATGAATGTGATTTTAACATGAATATGAGGTTTATGTAATGTTTAATGAATGGTAATCCTTGTAATAAAGAGTAAGACCGAGAATGTGTTTTTTTACGATTGTTATATATTGCCCTAAATGTGGACTTTTTTAAATACCGTGTTACTGTGCATAATGGAAACATAAATATACAATCATTGCATGAAAGGGAAACAAATTTGTGTTTAGTTGAATATCAATCACCCTGTCCCTTTAGTTAATTGGGGTAACTCCCATTTTATTTGGACAATGCGTGCCACACCAGACTGATGTGAGCTCCAGCAGCATTTTCGGTCTATCAAGCCTTGCTGCAGGTGCACTCCTAAATCTGATTGGGGGACTCTCATCCACATGAAACTGCTGCTTTTCCTGCTTGACAAGGCCTCAGTGTTATAGAAGGCATAGGACGCCATCCCGTTCACATTCCAGGTTGGACTCCTGTCCACGCAGCTACTGCGTGTGAGGCACCGCTCCAACCTCAGGCAAGAATGGATCAGTCGAAGTAATTAATATTATACAGTGATTTGGCAGGGCTGGCTTGGATGCACATCCATCAGGACCGAATTCCTGCTGGAAAAAAAAAATAGCGCAAACAACAGCGACTTATGTTCTGGTTACTTATTTGTCTTGTACATTCATGTCGAATTTCTGCCACAAATGGCATGCAATTAGGCAAAAGGGCAGGGTAGCATAATTTCAGAAATTTCATATAACAGGTGTAACACAAAATTACAAAAATTATGCAAGCTTTTGTCGGCATAGTGAAATCTTCACCCTGCCCTGTTAAGCAAGGTCATCCATCAATTAAACTTTCTTTTTATAGAGGAGATATGGGGGCAGGTTTATCCAGAATCGCGCAATGCAATATGAAAATCTGCAGCAATGCCAAATTATACAGCATCTTATTCACAATGTGCCCTGTGCCGAATTGGTTACTGGCCCAGCTAATGCAAATAATCATGTGTTTGTGTGATGATAAACATGCTTTAGTTTTCCGCCATTGCCCAAAAGCAGTCAAGCAATGCTTTGAGATCTTGCTAATGATTTTTACTTTAGGCACACACTGTAGTAACTTAATGTTCATACAGATGTGTAACCAAAGGTCGATAGTATTATATGTCCAAATTTCATAAATATTACACATATTACTGTGTGGAAATCTCACGTGAATACGTTTGGTTGTTCCTATTTTAAGTTGTGGATGTTATCACGTGTCAAGCCAGGTCACCCTCCTTTACATGACTATAGCTGCTCTGGTTTTTCGTGGAACCCATTTTGTAACTATCACTGTAGTTTTCATATTTACCAAAACAGTGCCCTTTTTCATGATACACAGATGGAAGCTTTTTGCTCAACAATCCTTTTTTCATGCATATGTTGACTGACACTGTTTGCAACATGAAGAGTCACATGGGCCCATATTTGTACTTTTTTAGCGCTGCATTTGCGTCATTTTGTGATGCAAAAGCGGGGCAAACTTGCAAAATACAATTGGATTTTGTAAGTTTGCACCGTTTTTGGGTCAAAAAGAGGCGCAAATGCGGTACTAAAAAAGTATAAATATGGGCCATAATGTCGCATTGTGTGGTGCGATTGAGTTCCCTTGTAAATCTTCATGAAAGTCCAGTGTGAGACTGGAAGCCAAAATAAGCCCTGTTCAAAATAATCAAACCAGGTCCACACACAAGAACGGGGCCATGTGGCATGATTGGGAATTAGCAGCCCGCCTGGCTGTGAAAGTAGCCCCGGGGCAAAGCATTGCTAGCGTTTAGAATGACCAGTCAGAACATGGTAAATCCCATGGAATTAGGATATGAGAGCTTTCCTCTCAGCTTCAATACCTCAACAAATTGTGTAATTGTGCAGAAATGTTTTGCTGCTTGTTACTTGGGTTCTTTAAATGTCTTGAAAATAGGCAGCTCTGTAAAATATGTATTGGGTTATGTGTTTATATTTAATTATAAATTCGGTGTTTGGAAAGCATAACAAGCAAAAAATATTGTATGGACAAAATATAGGGCCATTTTTACAAGAAAGTGGTGCATCACTAGAATGCGCCTCTTTTCTTGTGGCCCCTTCGCATCTTCTAACGCTACCAAGGTAGCACCGTATTTAAAATACGGTGCATCATGGCGCATGTTAGGGGCAATAGCGTCATTTTTTTTTTGTGCGCTATTGTAACCCTTTACTGGATTAACATAAGAAATTACGCTAATCCAGTACAGTGTTAAGAGGCCCATTGAACTCAATGGGAGGCTTATTTTAACCCATGCTTTTAACAGGCATTAAAAATGATGCTAGAAATGGCGCAATGGAATCTTGTATATTCCATTGCACCATCTTTAGCGACCCTATAATGAGGGAACGCCCCCTTTGCATACATCATGCATATAGTATACATGATGTGGCGCAAAGGGTATACAAGGTGGCGCAAATCTAGTTTGCCCCACCTTGTAAATATGGCGCTATGGTAGTGACTCATTATCATCACATGTGGCGCTAAGGGGCGGTAGGGCCTTGTAAATCTGGCCATAGTGTCAAGAATATCAAGGAGCAAAATATTATGAAGTTAGGTTTCTATGGGTAAGCAAGATTCTACTGTACTTAACTCCACATATAGGTCTCTTAAAAATATATATCTTCAAAGTACGTAGATGTGATAATAAAAATAGTAAATCTGCACATACGTATTTTCACTGACCCTCTCGAAATTTTAGTTCTCACATTTTTTGACATGATATTCTGTCTGCACATACAATCTAATTTGAAACAAGTCTTCCATTGAACAATCCTTGAATCTACCACAATAAATAATGAGAACTTTTTATTTTTGCCTTTCAGCGCAGATTGTAGTGAACTGTTTAATAAACCTCAGAACGAGCCTATGACCAATGGCGTTTGACAGATCACCCCCTCGCCCCACACAGCCATCTAGATAGATTCAGAATTCCGTTGCCCAATCTTGGACCTAAGCTAAAGGTCTGATAATAAGACCAGGACAAACATGAGCTCCCAAAGAGGAACAACAGGTGGAAGGTCTTTCTGGTCTGTTCTCATCAGTCTCTTGACCCTCTACTAGTTGTACTTCAAAGGTTGCTGAAGTCTCTTGCCATTTGCTTGAGACTCGTGTATTGGGAGATCACTAACTGTATCATAGGGTTTGCTCGCCGTATAGAGGTTAAGTGCCATATAATCGCTAAGGCCCTTGAAATAGGCCATCAAGGTTAATAACAATAAGAGGAAAAGCCTTTTCTCCCAAACAAGTTTCTTTTTTGGCAGAAGGCCTAAAACGTCTAAAAGAGGTCTTTTCTGTGGTTTAGACTATATTGACTAGTATTTGAGAGAAATATAACACTCAAATCGAGTCAGGCCTCCCCATATCGTTCGTCTTTTCTCTGCACCGGATATTCTGCAAAAAATGGTTCAAATAAATAATGAACAATGTCGTCTCTTCTGAAAATGTACGCAACCTTAAAACAGCAGGATCCTGTGACCAGTGTGATGCCAGGGAGTAGCTGCTTGTCGGGTCCACTGGCATTTTCTAGCCCTCTTAGGCCTGTGTGCTGATTCAAAGAGTGTCAGATTAAAGACCCAAGTTTTGGCATGGGCATCACAGATTACAAAAGAGTGCCAATGGTTGGTTAGTAATCAATGAGATAATCAAGTTTATGGTGAGAGCTGAATTGATAGCTACAATTATTAACGAGCATTTCTGTTTTGGTTGCACATTGTATATATGTTACATTTGTATTTATAAATAATATATCCTTTCTTAATCAACATTTCATTTAATCAAAAAATATACTATGAAAAAAAAAATAGACACAGGGCCCCTTCTGCAAAAAGTTTCTGAACTTAAGTTCAGAGACAGACCTAGGCCTCTCCCCTCGTCATCCAAAATACGATAATCAGTTGCCTCCAGACAGGGCTTGTCAAGAAGGAATTAAGGGGGAATACCTGATACCTGTGGTGGCAACGTGTAATGCACCAGATCTTGAGCATGAAAGATACCTAAAGATTAAAGACCCCAATGCTACAGCCACTTTTCTGCTACCGGACCGTAGTCCTCACAATAAGTCCAAATAATTTTGTATATTATTTCTGAGCCAAAAACAAGAAAGATAAAAGGTGCTATTTATGAATAGAAAATGGAAATCGAACTCTGCTTTAACATCAAATGCAGTTTTTTCTCTATATGTATCGTAAAACAATGCCTAGAGTCATGGCAAAAATGATTATATAACCAATTTCAAAGCAAGTGCTAATGAGATAAGACTGCTAATATATAGATTATTCTTATGAGATACTGCGTAATTCCCCTGACAGCCCACACATCTATTTCAAGTAGGGCACGTAAAAGGAGAGATGATTCTGCGGTCAAAGGTCATGACCTGTAGAAAAAAAGGTAGAAACATAGCAGCCTTGCAAATGATTTCTCATTACCAAGAATCAATTGAGCATTGACAAAAGGCTATCCAGGGACCTTAGGGTTTGTCTCTTTAATAAAGATATATGAGTAGCAAGTCTCACTACAAAAAATGTTTATTTCTTTGTGCTATAAAGTCTAACTTTCCATTCGTTGCAGAGGTACGTTGACTATGTGATATCGATCACTGATAATACAAATTCATACATTTAGAAAATGTACAGGTTAATCTTACCAGATAAGCTAAGAAAGTATGTCTTAAACAGCAAAGGAACAGGGGTATTTCTTTTTGCAGTAGTTGTTATTTCATTTGTAGAGACATCTACCCCTTTTCTCCTCTTTGGCATCTATTCAGCAAAATAGTAAGAGCAGCGGAAGTGGCATGATCATTGGTTTATATTAAACCTCAGCAGGTGACATCATAGTTCCATCGACCACCATTACTGGCTATTGTGTGTGTTTCAATACCATTTACTGAAAAAATCGAAATCAGACTAGTTTACTGAAACAAGATTAGAAATAGCTGCTCACGACCATCTAGCAAAAAAAATAAAAAAATGTACACTATTTCTCATTGATCGGGGCAGTGGTTGACTTGCCCTATTGGGCAAGCAGGCAGTGCTCAGTGGGCTGGTCTGACTGATAAGTGTGTTTTTTGGGCTGTTTGTGGGCCTGTTTTATGACCTGCTGGTCCGGTCTGTACTGTTGATCTCTCTGCTATTAAATAAACATTGCAGGCAGCAAGCTCAATTCCATGCAGCCTTCCATACCACGCAACACATTTACACAGCATGTCTTCATAAGTTCAAATCGGTCCTCATTTGAAAACATGGGTCACATTTTTAGCTTTCTAATTGACTAATGGGGGATACGTTTATTTTCGTACCTGCCCTTATGTTCTGTCCCACTCTCACACCGACCTGGGGTTAGATTGAGAAAATGTCACTGTGGCGTGATTATTGTACCCTCCTTCAAGGCACTTCTACACCTGTGCTGATTGATTTACTGAGGCACTGATCATTGCAAAACCACCATTTGCAATTACTGATCGGTGCAAAATTGCCCTTCACCAGGTGCCATTTCTGTGACCGTCTGCCAGTCATATTAAAAGGAGGCGGGAATGCGAAAAATAGTATTTTTCGTTAATTCATGCAAAAGTGCCAGTTGTGACTTTCAACTCCCAGGCGAGCAGATTCAAATCTTTCTAATGAAATGCCACTGAATATTCTGAAATGGTATTTAGGTACATACTTAAATAGTTTACGCAAATGATGGCTAAATGAAAACATGTATTCATAAAGTAAACTTTCTCCTATGTGTCTGTGGAGAATAGTTCACTAGGCAAATTCCTTAGCTCATATGTGCTCAAGGTGATTATGAATTATTGATATTCTAGAGCGAGAAAAGAAGGAGAAATAAAATACCAGAGAAACAGGGTTAAAAGGTCCATGAGAGGATACTTCTCGGGGTAAGTGAATTTATCCTTTTGTAATGCGCTGCAAGCGGATGCGCAATTTCGAGCAACTCCACCCGTTTCTGCTAGTTTTGCCCCTAACTCTCCCGAATTAAAAAACACAAAACAAACAAGCATTTGCAATGTAACGGGTCTCGCGTTTGCTCATGTTAGAGCTGATAGCATTGTAAACTCCTAACCCGACTTTTCACCTATCGGCAAAAGTGCATTTATGTACGTAACCCGAAAAATTGCAATTAACTGTGTAAAGCACTCGACTTCTGCCAAGCGAAATCGCGCTAGGAAAATAGAGAAAAAGTAGTCCACAAGCCGGACAGAAAACAGCAAGCCTCGCATGTTTTCTGTACTTGGTCGGTGCGCTCGAGGAGGGCTAGCCACCGGAAAAGGCATGACATATGCATGCCTTCGACTAATGAAAGGAAGCAGATTTAAATAGGCAAGCCCACGAACCAATGAAAAACACTGACGTGACGTCGACAGGGCTCCGAGCCCTTTTCTAATACCTAAATCGTCTCGCTGCGATACGCATGCGCAAGCGCATGCGACGCAGGCTCGGCCCTAAAAAACGAACAAAATGCAAACAGTATGCCATGCAGTGCAAAAAAATCCTCATTACACCCAGCGAGGAATGCATGAAAAGAGAAATTATTATGCCATCCACCATTGTCAGGGGTTCCGCAATGTAATTACGTTAATGGATATTCCATAAGGGCAAGTATGCTGGTCATCACCTGGCAGTGCATCAACGCAAGTTCTCTAGCGTGGGAAGCGGTGCCTGTGCCTCATAGTGCCTGGAGAACCCTGCAGGCAGGCGCTGCACACAGGCCTCCTTGGCTGGGAAGTCGCTCACAAGATCATTGTCAATGGTCCAGGAAACGTATTTACCTTATTGGAATTATTAATAAGGTAAGTACATTGCCTGGTCCTCAGGTGTTCATAAGCGAAGCTATGTTATGCTTTCTTTTTATTTCTTCCTGTCGAGCAGCGAGCAACCCTGGACATGCTCAGCAGATGAACAAATATATCAGCGAACTTCATATTTCGAAATTTGCCCAGATATTGCCCCAACCCTAGACATTTTAGTAACAATTAGGGAAAAATATGAAAGACGAAGCAAATTGAATACATAAGCCTAAAACGTCCATCGGTTTCTGCATGCTTGGTGATGCGCTACATTTCTGGGTACTCAGGAAAAACTGCATTTTAGATATTTTCCTTTCCACGCCTAAGCCTTTGAGCTTTCTGAGAGGTGGAAAATCCACAGGCTTCAGGTTAGCATATCTTTCTCTCTTTCCTTTCACTTGGAATGTGGTTTTACATGTGAATACATTTCCTTTTCATGCACCCTAAAATAAAACAGGCTGTTTTGGACACATTTCCTGACTTTTTGCTCCACTTTCACGTTCCAGCCAGAAATTAAACATGAGATAAAGTCTTGTAATGTTTAGGAATAATCGAAAAGGTACAATACGTGCAATGCTTGGCCCTAGTGGAAAATCGGCCAATCTGGGGTAGTTTCTATAGTTATAAATGCATCATATCCATAAATTTGCTATTTCTATGCGCTATTTTGTATCCTGTGCATGTAAGAATATATAACGTATTGAAATTATTTAGTGGATAAACCATGTAGGGATGGTGCAAAATAAAGGGAGAGATCGAAGTGAGACTGAAGGGAGATGAGAGGAAGTGATTAAGATTAGGGGAAGATCTCAAAAGATTGACTGGAAATGGGGAAACAAGCAGGGGAGAGGTAACATGGTGCCTGAGTGAAAAGAAAAATGTGATAACACTTGCACTAGAAGAAAAACTAACAAATGAATAAAAAAGAAAGCGAAAGAAAGGAAGGCAAAAGAGAAAAAAATGATAGTTGACACAAGTTAAAACTTTTGAAGGCTTTTGGGATCTAAGTGGCTGATTTACATCGTTTTTTTTTATATTTGGCTGTCCTCGGTGAAATCAGTCAGCACTTCGGGTACATGTTCTAACCTTTTTTTCTGTGTAAAGTTGGTGCACACCCTGAGGCTTGCATTCAAGCATCATATAAATGAAAGTGTATGTGAGATGAGGCTAAAAGCCATTGGAAAGACAGGTAAATGAGGCAGACATGTTTCGATGGGTTTACAGTTTCTGATGGCGAGTGGGCAAAGTGGCTGGGTTGGGGTGGGGAGACTAAAACAACAATAATAAAAATAAGTATAAAAAAAACCTAACTTTAGCTCACTGCCGCACCACTGCTCTCTGCTGCACTCCAGGCACAGGCTCCCAGCCAATCAGCTCAGAGCAGCATTATGATTGGCTGAGGCATCCTGGCTTGGGGCTCTTAGGCAGACTAGGCGCCTGGGCCTACTGTCTCCATCCTGGCAACACAGTGCTGGGTTGGAGAGAGCCCTGTGTGTGTGTGTGTTTGGCTGGCCCGAGACATACGGCACTGTACTCCCCTCAGTGCGCAAACATACATGCGCACTGAGGGGTGTACTCTGTGCACTCCCCGCAATTGCTGTCACCCCCCACCCACAGCCCACTCCTTTAAAAACAAAACAATAATAAACATCATTTATTATTGTTTTATTTTTACTTTCGCTTCTGCCGCTGCTGGCATTGGGAGGGGGTGACGCTCCTCCGCCATAGAGGAGGAGATGCCCCTGATTTGCTACCAATCAAAGAGCTGAATTTTGAAATAGTTATTGTTGTTTGATGGGCTTGAGATTAGAATTAATCTAAAGATGTGCAGTTCGGGCTAATGTGAATAAAGCACCCACAAACATATGCCCAATGACAAAATGTGATTGCATGCTCCAGCTTGCCGTTCACATTGTTTTATTACCTTTCACAATGCACATTGCATTTTGCTGTGGAATGCTGTCAAGTGTTGCAGAGAGATCCTCGAAGTGTACAATATTTGCAATTGTGCTTACCTACTCCTGACCAAAATTACTGTTGTAAGATCTAGATAATGATGGTTCCAACTAAGTAGTTCAATATAATAGTTTGTGCGAAAATACAGTGCATAACTAGCTAAACACGTTATCATTAACACTATGCAGGGTGATGATCTTGGAGGAAACCAGAGATGTAGTTTATTTGTATTCTTTTTTTAACACAATCAGAATATTGTTTGACATTACCATTGTGTTCTAAATAATAATTATAAAAAATATTTCCCCATTTGGAGTTAATATTGGAAAATCTACACCCAATTGCATGACGGTTTTTTAAATGATTTTTATGACACAATACTTTTATCAGACTATATTTCTTTCGGTGGTATTCAGACATAATACACTAGCCACTCATTTTCTGTGCGGCAGTGTCTCTTGTGGCCTGCGTGCAGTTAACTGAAATTTTGGGCCAGATGGCTGGTTACACCTTCCCTTGCTGGCTAACACATTCAGCACAATTCACAGGCAGTAGCGGCCCGTCCTTTAGGGCGGAAGGGCCACGCCCCTCCACCCCATGAAGAGTGTCTGTCAGGCTGAACAAAGGTCAGCCTGACAGACACTCTTCATGTTCAGGTCAGGCAGCCAGGAGCAGACATGCGTGATTTGCGCAGACTCCTGGCTGCCTGAGCTGAACTTTGCTGGGCTGAGGAGATCACGACCCTTATGGGTGTGACCTCCTCGGCCCAGCAAAGGTGCCTCGAGGCCCTCCCCTGGGTGACGAGGAAAGCGTCACCCATTGACACTCTCCCTGGGCGCTTCAGGTTTAAGCCCTGAAGTGCCCAGGGCGAGTGTCAATCAGTGACACTTCGTCACAGAGTGAGGTGGGGTCAGCAGTCTCACTGACCCCATCCCACTCTGTGACTAGGCTGGGACTGCTGCCTTCCCTCATTGGCTGACCTCAGGTCAGCCAGTGAGGGAAGGCAGCAGTCCCAACCCTCCTGGGACCCGGAGGCTAAAGGTAAGTGTGTGTGTGTGTGTATGTATGTGTGTTATGTTTTACATTGAATGTTTGGTGCGCGCGTGCATGTTTGAGTGTTATGAGTGTTGTTAATGGATGTGAGTGCGTGCATGCGTGTGTGAGTGAAAGAATGAATGTGTGTGATCTTGTAAAATGAATGTTTGGTGCGTGCGTGTATGTTTGAATGGAATGAGTGTTGTTAATGGATGAGCGTAAGTGAGTGCGTGTCTGTGTGTGAAAGAATGAGCCTGTGTGTGTTTGTGTGTGTGCCCCGCCCGCCCCCCTCCCAAAGCTGCCGGCCGCCTCTGTTCACAGGCCTTATGCTAATAAAAGCTGAAGTTTTAAATCTTGGAGTAATCCCTCACTGGAATGAAAGTTCTGTGGTCTGGGTCATTGCTACTAGTAACTGTGCAGTTTGTTGGTGTCCGTGACATACCACACCGCTCCCTTCAAGAGTCTTTGGGGCATATTTATAAGCCCCTTGCACCTTCTTGGGCCTCCCTAGCATAATTTGTTTTACGTTAAGGAGGCCCTGACAGTGTGCCATATTTACAAAGTGGTGCAATGTATGCCTTGCACCACTTTGTAATCCTTTGTGCCACATTATACCTGTGTCATGTATTATGTATGCCAAGGGGCATTCCCCAGCAGGGAAGCAAAAAAAATGGGGCAGGGAAATTTACAAGATTTCACTCCACCATTTTTACTGAAATTTTTAACACCTGCTCAGAGCAGGCGTTCATGTGACTCTGCCATTATACCCTATCAGCCTCCTTGACCTTTGCTGGACGTACATCAAAATTTACATTCTAGCCCAGCAAAGCGCCACAACAGCATCAAACATTTTGACTTTATTGTCCTAACGTGCACCACGGTGCGCTGTATAGTAAATACAGCACTACCATGATGACGTTAGGGGCCGAAGGGTGACACAAGAAAAGTGGCGCATCACAGCTGATGCGCTGGTTTCTTGTAAGTATGCCCCTTTGTTTTTTTTAACTGAATACAGAGAGCACTGTAAGGGTAGGAAAACAAACAGCACAAGGGCCTGAGAAGGGAGAAAAGGCAGGAAAGTCCAAACATTGAAATTGGGGTAATTGATGATTTATTTGATGAATGACACAAATATCTCTGTTTTGCACAGTTAAAATGTTTAACGTAGTATATACTGAAGCCAATGTGGCTAATGTAGCACTATAAGTGCTACATCCATTTCAGATTTTGAGGCTACCCAAACAGGATGAATTTACATGCCATTCATTTAATGGAATACTTCTTTTATGTTTGGTAGTTATCCTGAAAACAACATACTTCTCAGTACACCCCAACAATGACTTCTAGGCGGATTAACCAGTCCACTTTTACAGGCAAATTAACCCAGGGGATCTGGCACCCACCGCAGATATATCCGCATATATATTTGTATTGTATACCAAATACTGATTCAGACATGGCAGGAATAGACTTTTATTTTGACCTCTTCGTTAAAATTAGCCAAACATCGCAATAAACACAAATTGCATACTTTTCTAGAACGCCTCAACTGTAATACATTTTTACAAAGGGAGAGGGAGCGCGTTTAACCATGCAACATTCAAAAAGCAACAGTGATGCAGTTTATACAGCACAAATGTTCTATCTTGATGTTGTTTAAACACATAAAAGAACCAAGGAAGTTGGGTCTATTAACAACTACCAAGCTATGTAAGAAATGGCCAGGGTTTGTCTGTCTTAGGGAGCTGTCATGCTTTTGTTCCATTTTGACACATAAAATAAATGTTGTCAGAAGGCTGACAGCTTGTACTTGAACAGATCTTGCACCCACCCATGGATGTCCACTCACAAATGTGCTATGGTAAACGGAAATGACATTGTACATATTTTGACACCTGACAACGTCAGTGGATTGTCTACCGCAATCCACAGTTAGCATCTAAACACACTTATTTCGTACAATAAATGAGCCAGGAGAAGAACATAGGGGTGGAACTAGATTCAGTGAACAGGATTATTAAGGGCCTGTTCAATTTCTGATTCAGCTGTTGCCTTGGTGGCTCTTGTGACCAGAAGTAGCAAGAGCAATTCTAGTGGTGCCAAAGTGCAAACCAGTGGTGGAAGAGGAAACTCCTTGCTACCCTAATTGACATCCCTACACCCATCGTGATCTCAGTGAGAACAAATCGATGAATGAATACACTGAGCATCTAGACCAAAAAGAATGTATTTGCCAGACATGAAGGAAGTTGTTGATGATAAGGCATTATGCACTATTCAAAATGTTTTGAAGCAAGAGGTAGGCAGCACAAAGATCCTATGGTAAGTACAGAGCATGGTAGAAATGGGGTCTCTAGTTTGCAGTGGTTTGTATACTGTCCAGGTAGGGACCCTCACTCTAGTCACGGTGAGAGATCTACACAGCTAAAATAACCCCTGCTCACCCACTTGGTAGAGTAGCTTGGCACGAGGAGTCAGACTTCTCTGAGGTAATGTGTAAAGTATTTGTGTGCACACACTGTAACACAGTGAGCACACCATCAAAGTACTACAGACCAGTTTAGTAAAATAGCCAATATTTATCTGAGTAAAACAAGACCAAAATGACAAAAATCCAACATTCACATTTAAAGATAGCACTTAGAAACAAAATAGCTCAACCTGGGGCTATCACGGTGCCTTGATGGAGTCACTTCCAACAGTTCGACGCCACTCGCGAGGAAGTGTGGGGCGGTCATTGAATCACCCAGACCTAGGGTACGGTAGCTTGGTAAACAATGAGGAAACAAAGTTGAAGAGATGAGGCGTCGCTGGAGCTGGTGAGGCGTTGATTCCTTACTGCTCCTGGGGAGGTGACAAGACAGTTCCTTACTGCTAGGCAGTGGATGTGAGGCATCAGGTCCTTACAGTTGCAGGGGAGGTGATGCAGCATCTGTTGCGAGGTCTGGGTTTCGTGTGACAAGGCAGGGTCGATGAACCCAGCAGGTCAAGATGCGAGGCGTTGGCTTTGCGGTGTCACAATCACAACATGGGGCCACAGGTGCTGCAGTGGAGTCTGAGTTGCGTGTCAGAGATGCCTGTGACAAGATACTCAGGACCCACACTGTGGTGGGACTTCAGAGGTGCTGTGGCGCCATCATGCCTGTGTTGCAGGTCGCATTAGTTGCACTCAGCAGGGACCACGACTCTGGTGCAAACAGTGGCATGGAGTCAGAGAGAGGTGCTGGTTTAGAAGTCACTCTGGAATCAATGTGCTTAGTTTATTCTTAGTTCACAACAGCTCACTTCCAAGGGACAAGGAACTGGACTTGGTCCCATGTGACAAATCAGCACTCTCAGCAAGAGAGCACAGGTGCTGGAAGGTGAAGACATTGATGGCCCTAAGGCTTCTTAACAGGAGACAAGCTCAGTTCAAGCCCTTAGAGAATATTGGAAAGCAGGATGTAGAAAGCCAAGTATAGTCCTTTCACTCCTAGGACAGAGGCAGCAAGCAACAGGCAAAGCAACAGACAGAGTGGCAGCTCCTCCTACAGCATCCAGCTCTTCCTCCTGGCAGAATGTCCTCAGTCCAGAAGTCTTCTAACTATGTGGTGTCAGAGGTCCAGTACTTATACCCATTTCTGTCTTTGAAGTAGACAAACTTCAAAGAGAAGTCTTTGTAGTGCACAAGACCCTGCCTTTTTCTGCCCAGGACACAGACACACTCCAGGGGGACTGGAGACCACTTTTTGTGTGAGGACAGGCACAGCCTTATTCAGATGTAAGTATCAGCACCACCCACCACTCTAGCTCAGGAAGACCAATCAGCCTGGCGATGGGCCATCATTATGCAGGGCACTCATTAGCTCCCTTAGTGTGACTATCTAGAGTGAATGCACAAACAACCCAACTGTCATCCTGATCCACACTTGTATTCAGCAGACGGGCAGAGGCATAGAATGGGTAAGCAAGAAAATGCCCACGTTTTTAAAAGTGACAAAACTCACAGTTCAAAAACCAATTTAACCAAAAGACGTATTTTTAAATTGTGAGCTCAGGGACCCCAAACACCATATCTCTATCTGATCCCAATGGAAATTACCCTTAAAAGACATTTCAAGGTAATTCCCATGTTAGCCTATGGGATAGATAGTCCTAGCAATAGTGAAGAACAAATTTAGCAGTATTTCACTATCAGGACATGTAAAACACACCAGTGCATGACCTACCTTTTAAATACACCACACACTTCCCATGGGGCTGGCTTTTCCTACTTTAGGGGTGACTTACATGTAGTAGAAGGGATTGTTTCGGCCTGGTAAGTGGGTGCACTTGCCAGGTCGAAATGACAGCTTAAACTGCACATACAGACACTGCAATTGCAGGCCTGGGACATGTTTATAGAGCTACCCATGTGGATGGCACAATTAGTGCTGAAAGCTCACTACAACCATTTGGTTTACATGCTCAGGGCGCACCTAGTGCATTGTACTAGGGCCTTACTAGCAAATCAAATATACCAATCATGGCAAAATGAATCACCAATACAATTTACAAGGGGAGCACTTGCACTTTAGTACTGGTGAGCAGTGGGGAAGTGCCCAGAGTCCTAAAGGCAGCAAAAACAAAATTCAGCACAGGATCAGAAACAAGAGGTCCGAAACCACACGAGAGCTGACAGGACTAACAGTGCAGCAAACATCTTCAGGCTACAAAGCAGACACATTATAAATGTGATTACATTTACCACAGAAACAATATGAATTCTGGTAAAATTTCACTAGCAACATTTGGATTTCAATAGAAATTAGGGCATAGACAATGTGCAATTCATGTGGGAAAGTGAAGAATGGCAACAGGCACAAGAAGATTGTAAGTTAATGGCAACAACTGCAAACAGAAACACATGCCTGGAAACATAGGCCTAAATTTATGGACTTTGTGGTGCAGGGGGGCGCAGCAAGTCACCTTGCTGTGCTCCCTGCGTCATAGGGAAAGGGCAGGAAAGTGCCATGTTTATCCAATACAGCACAATCCTGTCCTTTTGCTTGGTGTTGGCACCATTTTGGCTGCCTAGTGCCAATACAAGCACCCTGGTACCATGATGCAAGGGTGCCTGTGTTGCATGCAGGATTGTTTTTGTGTCAATTCCTCTTTCTCTGTGTGCTGCAGAATTCAACACACCCAGAAAGAGGAAGAAAAAGAGAAATACAGATATTATGTTCTCCTTGTTATGCCTTTCCTTGGTAGGCGTAAGAGTTCGATGCATTCCCAGGTTTAGAAGTCCTTGTAAATTTGGGAATGTGTCACAATCCATGGGATTTGTGAGGGAACACCCACCACAAAAACCTTGGAACATCTACCTATGGCATAGCAAGACAACACAGAAAATTGTGCTGCGTTGCCTTACTCCATATTTTTGAAGTGATTCAAAGCAACTCAAAGTAGCTTTGTGTGGCTTCAAAATTAAGGCTTAGTGGTTTACACCACACATGTGCCATGTTGTGTGGTGCATGCAAAAGGAATTAGTGGTGGAAAGAATGCTGAACAATGTCAAACATTCACCCATAGTACAGAGATCTGGGCCTAAATCTATCACTTTTTTGCTAACCATGCAATTTTAGTTTGGACCCAGCCACATCCAAATCAGTCTTGACCCTGACCCCCATGGGAACAGTGTAGCCCAAACTGACAGGCCTGGTCCTCCCAGGACTGGGAGCAAGCATCCTAGTACCAGTTTCAGAGTATCACCCCTCGTCAGCCAGGCCAGCTTGACTCCAGTGGCATGGCGAACACGGGACCCATGCCTAGGCATTCCTGTCCACTTAGGGCAATAAATGCAAAAAGAACAAGTGATGGACGGAATGCTAAACAATGTTAAACATTCACCGCAGTACAGAGATCTGTGCCTAAATCCATCTTTTTTTGCTTACCATTCCATTCCAGTTTGGACCCAGCCATATGCAAATCAGTCTTGACACTCCCCCTAATGGGAAGAGTCCAGCCCGAACTGCTAGGCCATGTCCTCCCTGGACTGGAAACAAACATCCTAGGATTGGTTTCAGGGTATCATCCCTCATCAGCCAGGCTAGCTTGACTCCAGTGGCTTGGTGAGCATGGGACCCACATCTTGTATGTATGTGCTTTTTGAAGTTTTAGTGAAATTGGAGTTATAACAGTAAATCACATCCTGTTTGATTTATGCTCCTTCTTCAATTATAGTTCGATTGGTGTTAGAATATTAACTCAAACCCAATTTATTTATTAACTTCACCTACTTTTAGTTGGATTGGAACTAGAATAGTAAATCTCAACTCCTCACGTCATGCACATTCCATATTGTGTGTAGGACATGAGGTAGAATAGCAAATGTGACCTCTCTAAAATACATACAATAATTAATGTTAAATAACATTCCATAATGTTTGTTGTACTGGATTGTGAATAGTAAATTTCACCCCTCATTAAACTATATATTGTTTCAAGGACTGCAAAAACATGTATATTTAATTTTACTGTATGTGGTTCTTTGTTGTAGTTTGAACTTTGTTACTTAGGAAAGCATTTACAATTGTTCATATTTAGTCAATTGTGATTTGAACAACTTACAATGTCCGAATTATTAATTAACATATATCCATGTATGTACATATACAGATCTTTGTTTTAAAATGATATATTCATTAACAATTAAATATTTGTCACCATTTGACCATTAATGAAATAATTTTAAGCAAATTATTAGAGTTTAATATAGCCTTTAGAATATTCTGAAATTGTGTGCATTTACTAAAATGCACATGATGTAATTTAGATTGTAAGGGAACATAAGTGGGTGTTAAAAATGGTTATACTTTTTAAAAATTAAATCATTTATTAATAATATTTCAAAATATGAAATATTTGTTTATTTGTTTATTACAAATGTTAATAAAGTACTTATGTTTGCATACTTTGTTGTAAATCCATGTATATTTTGAAAATAATTATACATTTATTTTAAAGTTAGATGTTGATAATTGAATGTATTTTTGTTTAACCTTTTTCTATATTTTCACACACAATACTTTTTATTAGATAGTTTGATTAAAAGGATTGCTATTATTAAAATGCTATGTTTCTATGTTAAGAAATTACAATGTGAATACCACTTTTTTGTACTGTAAAAATGGCGAAGCAGTTTGCAGTTGTGAGATTTGTGTGTACGCTATCACTCCTATGAAAACTCTTGTATGTGTTTAAGCTGATTGAGCTGGCAAGTACTTCATACTTTTTAATAATGTATGTGATTACTTCCAGTTTCTTTCAACGTTGTCCATCATTTATTGTCATGTATTTATTGGATAGCTATGCCAAACAAACTTTGTTACGATAATATGGTTATAATAACTTTTTATTTAGTGCTTAATGCTGTAGTTTTGCTACTTCCATTATGTATAAATTACAGTTATTTTTACCTTGTTTTATGATAATCATTTTATCAGTCTCTTAAGGATGAACAGCTGAGGTGTGACCTCCAGGATTCTAGCTTTTGACCTGCAGATCACACTAGTTATCAGCAGCTACTGCCTTACTTGCTGAGCCTTCTTGCCCACTATGGGCTAAAGTTACTTAGATTTGACACAATGCAGTGAAGCAACCAAAGTTACTGCACTGTGTTGTGTCAAATAGAAAGAGCAGGTTAGTTATGTAGCTAATATGATATGGCATTGTTACTCTTTCCAACTGCATGTTTGGTTGCCTTGCACCATGCACACACCTTGGTACCATAGTGTAAGGGCAACTGTGTGATGTCTAGTATAGATATGGTATGAGAAGGTTCTCCTCCAAGTACACAGTACCATGCTTAGGTATAGTTTACATGTTTACAGTGTGCAGTTACAGCACAGATGAAAACATAGAAAAGTTTTGAGAAAATAAAAAAATTCTCACACATTTCTCCAGCCTCATGGAGTTGTAACACAAATCCTTGTCTATCTTTTTAAACAGATATGGATTTGTATAAAAAAAACAGTGGTGGTTGAGTAGGAACGTCAATGTACCTCCCATAGTACGCCCAATTGATTCAAAGTAGTGCACTACCTTATGTTACTTTAGGACTACTTTTCAGTGCAAACCAAAAGAACAACTTGCACCAGTTTGTGTCACTTTTGTGATGCAAATCCGGTGCAAAATGTTAATAAATCTGGGCCTAAAACTTTGGAGTAAATCTGTGCTTGGACCATGACATGCTCATGGTTTACAGAATGGAAAAAGAATGGCAAAATCTAAAAATGCATTTATGAATGTTGTATGAACAGGGCACGTTTTATTTCGTGGAGATCTCTGACCACAGCTAAGGAGACGTCAATCAATTTAAATACCTCTGGAAGAAATAAAGGCGTCAAGATAATAACTATGATAAAATGATAAGTCTTTTACAACATATCTCTGGCAGAATCAGAACATCAGTTTAATGTCAACAATTTTTCTAAAGCAGACTCAGCTAAAGACTAAAAATATATATGAACATGTCAGCAGACAATAATGCTTCAGACCACAACGGTAGATTTGGAGGACTTAACCTTAGTCCAGAGAAATATTAACTCGAGTTGTATCATCTTTGCCTCAGGAGCAGTTTGAGAGGTTTCCAAAGAAGGAGTTTAAAAGATAGGTCAATGTTGCATAATATTTGACAACTTTAAACAGTTCTTGACAGAGGCTTGGGGCTTAGAAATTCTATTTGTAAAATATTTAGTTTTAGCGTTGCTGAGCATATTTGGAAACTCAGATATGGATATGGAACTCGATGCAGACTCCAAAACCTTTGAAGCCAGGGGAAGTGATGAATAGTCACTTAGATTCCGGGTATAAAACATGTGTTAGTACGATTCTGCCATTACTGGGGTTGACACATGTTTGGTAACATTTGTTGAGAGGCAAATGGGATTTTCCGCCCGTGAACATTCCATAGTCATAACAAAGGTAGGTATAATTTACATTGCAAAGAATTTCTAAGAGTACAAAGCATTGTGGTATTAACTCTACTTGATTCGGGAGCAGAAAACAGCTCATATTAGGATTTCCATCATGTTCTGTAAAATTGTGATGCACACAGAAGATGATTGGTAATGAAAAAAATGGATTGGCTGAATGTCCACAGAGAGGATCACTTTTACAACTCAGTGAATCAAATTACTACTGGCCTATTACTGTGAAAAGTGTGACCATGTACAAACATTTGTGAAAATATAAGATGTGCAAAGTGATGAGTTCTTGGCAAAAAAACAGAGAAAAATGATACAGTGATATGAAGAACTTTAAAAATTAGTAAAAATGATTGATTGCAATGGGAAGATAGATACCATTGTGGTCATTATGAACATGGCGGGAAAGACCGCACTACCGGCCTGATGTCTGATGTTGTGGTGACTGCAAGAATAGGGGCAGCAACAGTGAATGAGGGTGCAGTGCTTGTGAGTGTGCATATTGAGGTGACAGACAGGGAGGCGGGAGAGGTGGGCACACTGGGGGAAGTGGATATTGTCGTGTGTGCCTTTGTATGGTGGCTGTGTGTATGCCTGTGGTGGGAAGTGTGGTGCTTGTGTTTCTCTGTATGTTTTTTTGTGTGTTGAGGTGTGTGCACGGCTGTCTGAACGTGTGCTTGGAATGGGTGAAGGGAGTGGGGTGCTGGAAGGGGCAGAGGTGGTTGGAGAGGGGACGGAAAGGCCAGGGACACTGGCTGCCGTCAAAGAGGAGGCCAGAGCCTGAAAAGATCTCTGTAGGCCAGACATGGCACCGTGAATGCCTTCCAGGTATGCATTGCACTGCTGCATCTGGGATGCTAGCCCCTCGATGGCATTCATGATGGTTGTCTGCCGCACAGAGATGATCCTCAGGAGGTCAATAGCCTCCTCCATGAGGGCAGCAGGGATGACTGGGCCAGGGGATGAGGTGCCTGGGGCGAAGGGGACTGCCACCCTTCTGGGTGAGCGGGCACGGGCAACTGGGTGAGGAGCAACTGGGAGGGCGGTGATGGTATGGGGGTGTGGCAGAAGATGACAAAGAATGGGTGGGCCCACTAGGGCCTGCCACCATCATGGAGCTCCCATCGGAGGAGGTATCAGAGTCACTACTGCCAGTGGTAGAAGCCTCCCCATGGTACTCCCCTCGTCCTCCAACCCACTGGTCCGCTTGGCGTTGGTAGACTTGGCTTCCTTGGAACAGTGGGCCACTGCATCCCCACTCGCCAGCGCCACTGCTCCCTCGCCAGATGATGCTGATGTACACAGACAACACAGGAGTACAGGGGTGGGGAGACAAAACATGAGATATATGTAAATACCTGAATGGATGTACACATTTGGTTCACTCATACTCCCACCCAGCTTATATACCAACATGCAGCACCTACAACTATAGTCATACCTATGCCCTGACTAGTGGCCACAACCCTAGCATACAACTCTTCTCCCACGTGACACAAGGACCTGATGAATTGCAGACCTGCCCCTAATCATCTCAGTGTCCATGGGGGCTGGGTTGCTGTTAGACATCTGTCAGAGTAACTGGCACTAGACAGCATTCATCCTGCAGCACCCTCAGACATCCATCAAAGATGCATGATAGTGTGTCGGTACTCACCCCCTTGTGGCTGCTGAACAGCCTTCAAGCCCCCATCCAAGCCTGGATATGCTAACACCAGAATGAAGCGCATTCGGGGGGTCAGGGCCTGATGGGCACCCCTTCCTCGTTCGGAGGACTTTCCTAGCTGGGCCTCGCAGGTCTTCCTGGCCCAATGCTGCAGGTCCTCCCACCGCTTCTTGCAGTGGGTGCTCTGCTGGGTGTAGACCCCCAGGGTCCGCACCTCCCTGGCGATGGCCTGTCAGAGTGCCCTCTTCTGATGGCTGCTGACCTGTAGGGGACACACAGAAAAGAAAAACAGAGTTCTGAAATTGTGATACCGCTAACTATACGTCCCCTAAGGGACGGACATTTCACAACATAATTTCACCACCTCTCTCATGGCACTTGCCACACATTCCATGCCTGTGCAGGTACATACCGACCACACATGCATACAGGAATTTACCACCATCACACACATCCATGCACGTCATCCGCCTACTCACCTGCTCCTCTGTCACCCATATAACTGCAGGGTAGGACCCCGTCCACCAGTTTCTCTAGCTCCTCTGTGGTGATGGCCGGGGCCCTTTCCCCTGTGACTCATGCCATTTGAGTAACCAGAGTTAGGACACAGCAGCACACTCACTGGAGTACTTCCATGCACAGGAACCGGGAGTCAAGTGAACCTGGGGTGACGACAAGGCGTACGCTCCGCGGCGGTGTGCACCGTCACCGCTGGTGCCGATCATGACAGGCCCAGGTTCCCCATTGACAACCATGTTAACCAATGAATGGGTGCACGGCGGTGAATACCGCCTTATGTCATAACAACAACCACCAGCGGAATGAGGTCACTTCAACTGCTACATATCTAGATGGCAGGGGGCTGCCATTTTGCTAGCACAACGCAGAAATTTCCTGGTCATGGGCCCCATGCAGGCCCTATGGACCACAGCCCTTAGTCGCATGCACACATGACTCTTTTCTCCCCACAACAGTACAGACGTATCACTTCATACATGTCCCTGCAGTTGTACATCATACATTGCTTGTATGTAACATACATATTGTACAGCAGTTATTCAAACACAACATGTTGTGCATACGTATGTGTTTCCTTCACATGTGTACTCCACTCCCCTAGGTACAGACCCATGTGGCGAGGAAAGGCCCCATCTGTGTCGAGACCTCTTGTTGATTTGGAGACCATGGTGGAACGTCACATCATTATCAACTACAGACTAAATAATCCTACAATCCATGAGCGATGTGCATTGCTGGATCCAGTATTAAGATCGGCTAATCGGAATTAGCATGCCATCCCTACTGAAGTGCAAGTGCTCTCTGTGTTCCATTTCCTGGCCACGGGCTCATTTCAGGTGACAGTGGGCATGGGTGCAGGGTGCTCAGAGCCAATGTTTAGCCTCATCCTGTCCAAATTCCTGGATTCATTTGTACTACACCTGCAGACATATGTGAAGTTTCCCCAAAGGGCTGAACTCCCTGCCTTCAAGTCTGAATTTTATGCCTTTGCTAACATTCCCCATGTGATAGGTGCCATCGATGGTTCCCACATAGCTCTCATCCCCCCAACAGTAAATGAACAGGTGTACAGGAACAGGAAGAACTTCCACTCAATGAACATACACTTGGTGTGTACTGCAGACCAATACATATCACATGTGAATGTTATGTTTCCAGGATCAGTCCATGATTCATTTGTCCTGAGGAACAGTAGTATACCACACATGATGGATCAACAACAAGGGGACAGAGGATGGCTCATAGGTGAGTGTGTATGACACTGGTGCTGTACATAGCTGACATCGAGGCTGTCTGCAAGTAATGGCAGTCTGTTAAAGTCCTGTTTCAACCACTTTTGCAGGTGATTCTGGCTATCCCAACAAGCAATGGCTCCTGACACCTGTGAGAAAACCTAGGACAGATGCAGAGAGGAATAACAATGAGGCCCATGGACATACTAGGAGGGTGATAGAGCGCACTATAGGTCTCCTGAAGGCTAGATTCCATTGCCTCCATCTCTCTGGGGGTTCCCTGTGGTATGGCCCTGAGAAGGTGTGTAGAATAGTGGTGGCCTGCTGCATGCTGCACAACGTGGCTGTGAGGAAAGCTATCCCCCACTGGAGGAGGAGGGTGCTGTATATCCAGACCTGCATCCTCCGAGAGGGGATGAGAGTGATGGTGAGGATGAAGAGGGGGAAGATGTCCACTCCAGGAACCAGCTGATCCAACTATATTTCCAGTGATTATGAGGTACTGTTCACTGATGATGTTGTCTGCACTGCATAAAATCTGTCTGACTTATTCACTTTGGGGATGAGGGGTCTGTAGTCATTGACAGTGTTACCTGAACATTGAGGTGACATGTGCCATGGAGACAAACATGGCGTACATTTCTGTTTACTCCACACAATGTTGTGCGTGGGGTGCCATTCCTGCAATAAAGGTCTGATTATGGAATTGACTGGCAAATGCATTCACATTTACAATTGATTTATCAATATGACAGGGGACATATGATTTGGTGTACATGTGTTTTATTTGATATCCTGAATGCATTGGTGCACTTTACAGAGATAGGGAGTGGGCTAATGGTGGATGTCCATAGTAGGTACATGGGCTGGGCAATTGATGGCAGTGGGTATAGGTCCATCTGTCCCTTGCAAGTTGTTATGTTGCTATTGTTGGCTGAGGATGGTGGCACAGTGGCACACTTGGGAGTCAGTCCATGTCAGAGTCACTTCTTGGTGGGGGCCTTGGTCTTGGCAGGTGTTCCTGTGCCGTATCTGGGTCTGAGGGACCATTTGAGGGTCTGGTGCTGGGCTGCATGGGCAGGGGTGCTGGGCTCCTCTGTGTCATTTGCCGTTGCCACCAGTCCAGTTGCTGCTGCTGATGTAGATGGCCGGTCTGTGTCCTGGTCAGTGGTAGGGGCTTCCTGGTTTGTGGGGTTCTCAGGCTGGGTTAGGTGGTGGTGCTGCAGCACCCCTGCCATGGTGCCATGGTGGCATTCAGTTGTTTCCCCTGCTCCATGGTCTCTTCCTGGGCGGCAGCATCCATCCTTTGGAATCCCCCCGGGCCACTGATACCCTCCCACTGGGCCTAGCCCCCTGTGCCTGTGTCACCTGCACAGGTCTGGCAGTACCACTTGCACTGGGGCCATCATCATCCTGCCTGTTAGTAGGTGGAGACTCTGGCCTCTGTACTTCTGTTCCACCAGTATGTGGCCTGGATACACTGGTGTGGGGTTGTCTGGCCAGAGCTGATGTTGGTGGCTGGGTGGTAGGGGTGTCAGTGGTATCCTGGGTGGTGCTGCTGGAGGGTGACACTCCAGGACTCTGTGATGGGCCAGGGTATTCCTCACTGTCCACACTTGCCTCTCCAGTGTCCTGAGTGGGGCCTCTGTCTCCTGTGGGGCCCTGGCACTCCTTGGCCTTTATGTCAGGGTGGCATGGGTGGTGGTGCCTGTGGGGGGGGGTAATGGACATGTATGTTACATTTACTAAATTGGATGAGGATGCTCAGCTCTGACCTATTTTGTGCAGGTTATTCCCCTATTGGGCCATGCAGGGACCTATTGTGGGGTTGCCATTGCATTTTGCATGGGATGTGCAGGTGCACTGTGGGTGGTGTAGTGCCATTGTGATTCCGTGCAGGGGTGGATGGCTGTGCACAGGTGGAGGGATGTGGGCCTGTTGGTGTGTTTGTGGGCATGCAAGGTGACTGGATGTAGTGATTGTGGCCTGAGTAGGGTAGTGGTCCTGGTGGTAGTTGGAAGGGTGGGGTGGGGTGGTGCATGCATTACAGGTGTGGTGAATATGGGGTAATTGTAGATGACTTACCCGAGTCCATTCCTCCAGTGAGTCCAGTGAGGCCCTCAGGGTGCAGCATGGCCAGTACCTTTTCCTCTCAGTCGGTGTAGTTGGGTGATGTAGGTAGGGTCCTCCCCCAGTCTTCTGGACCGCAATGTTGTGCTTGGATGCCATGGACCTCTCCTTCCCACGCAGATTATTCCATCTCTTGCAGGTGTCGTCCCTCGTGCGTGGATGGTTTCCCACTGCATTGCTCACTGTTGTCTGCCATAACTCCATCTTCCTGCCGATGGGTGTGTGCTGGACCTGTGCCCCAAAGATTTGTGGCTCGACCTTGAGTATTTCGTACACCATTGTTCTTAGCTCCCTATCTGTGAAGCGTGGGTGCTTAGGGGGTGCTATGATGTGTGTTGTGGGTAGTGTGTTGTGTGGATATTGGTGAGGGTGCTTTTGAGTGGTTGAGTGTGTGACTTGTGTGATGTTGCGTTCAGTGTCTGCGTGTTGTGTTGTCAGTCTCAGTTGTCCTATTGGCGATGCAAAGGATTGTGGGGTGTGTATGTGAGTGTTTTATAGTGTTGTGGATGTGTGTCAGGTGTGTGGGTTTCACACTTGCCAATGTGTGCATTTCTTGCTGTTGGGTCCACTTGCTGGCCATGGCAGTCTGTACCGGCAATGGTCGTTCGACATCCACTATCTGCCGCAGTGATTTGTGCATCATTATTTGGAGGGCGGGGGATTAGTGTGATTGGTGATGGTGGGGTGTTCAGCCTTTCCACCGACAAGGGCCTTGGCGGTGGCTGGTAGTAGTAGAATTTTGGGTGGTTTCTGTTTTTGGCATCATTATGTGGGGGATTTCTGTTCACTGCCAATGGCGGTCTTCTGTTCACCATCGCCATGGCAGCCGACAGTGTTTACGGCCATGTTCATAATGAGGGCCTATGTGGTGATTATGACATCAGTAGTAGTACTCAGGAAGTATTTGCAACATACGGACTGAAAGTGTACTGACTATAACTAGATCGGTACCATACCGAGCCTCCCAAAAACGTTTAGTTCTAACTAAGACTTTTTTTTCTAGAGGGTACCACTGCAATCCATACCTGGAGGTAGCCAAAAGTCAGTCATTTCACTGCGCTAAATAGGATGCCCACCTCTTCATTTACAAAAGATGTCAAATTAATTTATAATTCCAATACAGCAGTCACAAAAATAGCTTTAATATTAGATGCAGAGGCTTGTCTAACATCCTTTATTTTAACCCTGGTTTAACCTAAGTGGTAGGGGAAGGAGAAAATTAGCTCTTTATAAAAAGATCTATCCGCTGAAGAAGTTCAGTCTAATCTTATGTTTTTTATGGATTTTTGACTTCTACTTGGAAACCACAACCCTGTAGTCTTGCTAATGAGGCCTCTTGCTGATGGTGCAATCAAAAGAGACATGGACTGGGACGGTTGTAGATCAAGAGTCTACTAATAAATTGTACACTATAAATTGTATGGAGCTGTCAGGTCCATCCTCCCTGGTAATATGAGTACTAAATGAGTGCCAAACAAGCAGGCAAGGATTTGTTGGTTTCACCTGAACCTCCCCTAAACATATATATTCAGACATTTATTGCATGCTAACTGGTGGCAGCTATTAATAGAGCCCGATAGCCAACAATTGAAGGCTATACCAGTTAAAGGACATGAATCCAAGTTTGTCATGGACTCATAACAAGGTAGGGGGCCTTTAGCAACCAGTGTAGACCAAGGGAGAAGGGCGATAGGGCTAGTAGAGTATTCAATCCAGCAAGGGTAGAATGTTCTATATTAAAAAGAGACAAAAAGAAAGATAAGCTTTGGTATGTTAGAGCAGAAAGCTTATGCCAACCATTATTTGCTCTGAACCACTTCACTGACTTCAGTGGAGCTCACAGCATTCTAAGTGTGCGATGTCATTTTCAGATGTATTCTAGAATTGCCAATAAAAGTGTGAAAAGGGAATCGAAATGCATACAAAGTTATGAGAGATATCTTTATTCAGCTAGTGGGTGAGTATGGTTTTCTTTACACTCTGTAACTGGGGTGAAACTCGTTACTCAACTCCCAGAAATGCTCTCTCTCTTCTGGACTTCTAAACACTTAGGGCCTGATTTAGGTCTTATTGGATGGAATAGTCCGTCACAAACGTGATGATATCCTGTCTGCCTTATTGTGATCTTCATAGGATATCATGAGATCATAATAAGGCAGACAGGATATCCAACACATTTCTGATGGAATATTGCCCTCCCCAAGACCTAAATCAGGGCCTTTGTTAGAACTGACAGCCTTAAGGTAGTATTCCCTCAAACATTTTGCCTGTTTGCCTCACATTTGTACATATTTTGTTTGTTGGTCGTAGGACTCTGGGCTCTTTATCACTGCTGTCCAGTGCTGAAGTTCATGTGCGGTCTCTCCTAAACATGGTTTGATTGGTGCATCCACTATTGTCATATTTAATTTACATTTAAGTCCCTAGTAATGTGCCCCACATATGCCCAGGGTCTGTACATTAAATGGTACAAGTGGGACTGCAGCACTGCTTGTGCCACCCACTCAAGTAGCCCTTAAACATGTCTCAGGCCTGCCATTGCAAAGCCTGTACGTGCAGTTACACTACGACATCAACATGATATTTAAAACATTTTGCCAAACCTTAAGTCACCCTTAAGGTATGCCCCAGTTAGCCCATAGGGCAAGGTGATATTTAATTAAAAGGCAGTACATATACTTTTAAGTTTTACATGTCCTAGTGGTGAAAAACTCCCAAATTCATTTTTCACTCTTGTGAGGCCTTCCCCTCTCATAGGTTAACATTGAGGATTGCTTGTTACATCTAATAAGCTGAAATTCCTGATTGAGGAGTAGGTATGCTATGTTTAGTACCTATAAAATGCAATACAAATCCTATTTAATTGTAAAGTCAGATAGATTTTTTGCTACAATTCTGAAAATGCCACTTTTAGAAAGTTGGTATTGTCCTGCTTTTAGCTTTGTGTGCCTGCAGCCTATCTTCAATACACATCTGGGCTGGGTGACAACTGTACTTTGTGTATTCCCTGAATAGGCAGTGTCCTGTTTCAACACAAAGGGCTGAATAACCTCCTGTAGTGAGTCTGAAGCTGGGGCAGGAAGGAAGCACCTCTGTGCACTTCAAAAACCCTTCTCTGAGGTTACCCCCACTTCAAAGGCATAAATGAGTATAAGTACTGGACTTCTGACCCTACAAATGGAGTACACTGCTGGACCTGTGTAGAACTCTGCCAGGAAGAAGGACTGTTGTGCTGCTACAAGGACTGCAACTCTGGACTGCTGTTCTGGAAGAAGTGCTTTTTTGCTGTGTTGCCCTGCTGCCTGCTTCCCTCTGCCCTGCTGAGGAAGGACTGGACGAATCTCACTTGAACCCAGAGTGACTCCAAGGGCTTGCTGGGTTGCCTCCTGTTCTTCCGAAGGTGTCAGTGTCAGGGACACAAAATACTTTGACTCATCAACACCTCCAGCACCTGGACTTTGATTGCTGCAAGCCTTACCCTGCCAAGTGATACCAATCTAGCCCTGGGCCCTTGGAAGTGGATATAAAGTTCTGCAACTGCCAGTACCCACGTTTCTTCATCAGAACCAGTGCATCTTCACCTTTGAGTGGGTCAGAACCAGCGCATCTTCGTGGTTGCAGGGATGAGACTTGGCACATCGCACTTAGAACCAGCACATCCCCATCAGAACCATCGCAGCAAAACCACTGCATTACCGCCACAGCAAGGAGACATTCAGCGCATCCCCTCGACTGAGTGGAGAAACCTGTCGCATCAGCTTCAGAATCAGCAAATGTTGGAACCAGCACTTCATGTTCAGAACCAAAGCATCACAATTGTTGCTTGGAGAAAATCGATGCCTTACATCAACTATGTGATCGACCCCGATGCTGTTGTGACCAGTATCAAGGTACTTTTGTTCAGCTGGCCTTGCGTGATTTCTGTAGCAGGCCCTCATTCCATTGTGGTAGATCTGAACCCTTGAATTTATCCCAGTCCAGCGTGACCAGATAACCCCATAGGCGCTTATTTCTTCAAAGCGATATTTTTCACTTTACATCTTTAACCAATTATATCACAACCTTTATTTATGAGACTATTGTCATTTTGGTCTCATTTTATTTATAAAAATATAACCTATTTCCTTAACTTGGTGTGGAATCTTCTGTGGTGTTTTAACTGTGATATTTTTTGAAGTGTTGCACACATACTTTACACATTGCTACCAGAGGATGAGCACAGGTTAATTTATGGTGTGTATCTGACTGGCCCTGACTAGGATTGTGGTGATGTACAAACTGATTAAAATAATATGTCCAAAGCCATCTCTTCTGCAAAACAGAACATGAATTTATCATTCAGCAAGCTGCTGGTTGTTAGAAGATAATGACTCAGTGGGCCTACTCTTTCTAAAGCTGAGAAACAACTAATAAAAGAGAGGACAATTCAAAATAAATATTTAAACAATAAAATCAATATGCCATTATCATGATAAAGCAGTAGTACTAGAAGTAAAATAAAAAGTAAAATCAGTCTCCCTCTCTTACTCTTTCATTCCTTTGTCTCTCTGTCTCACCCTCTCTCTCTTACACACACACAAAAATTAAATCATGATTTATAGAGCGCAACTACTCACCCGTAAGGGTCTAAAAGGCGCTGAGGGAGTTTGTCCTCTGTGCGTTAGTTGAAGAGCCAGGTTTTAAAGTCCTTCCTGAATTACTGTAGCAATGTGACTGCCTGAGGTGCAGGGATAGAGTGTTCCAGCTCTTTGTTTCGAGGTAGGCAAAGGATCTTCCTCCAGCTGAGGCCTTCCATATGCAGGGTACGGTGGCTAGTGCCTGTTGAGTGGAGCAGAGAAGTCTGGTGGGGAAGTAAAAGGTAATGCGGTGGTTGAGGTAGGTGGGCCCTAGGTTGTGGAGGGCTTTGTATGCATGGAAGAGGAGTTTGAAGTTAATGCTTTTCTTGATTGGAAGCCAGTGGAGGTCTCTTAGGTGATTGAGGATGTATTAACAGAGGGGAAAGTCCAGGATGAGTCTGGCGGAGGCGTTTTGGATGTGTTGTGGTTTCTTCAGGTTCTTCTGAGTGGTGACAGCATAGAGGGTGTTGCTGTAGTTGAGTCTGCTGGTAACCAGGGCATGGGTTACAGTTCTGCTGCAGTCTTTTGGGATCCATTTATAGATCTTTTAGAGAAGTTGCAGTGTGTGAAAACAGGGGGATGAGACTGAGTTGACTTGGCGGGTCATGGTGAGCGATAAATCCAGGATGAAACCGAGGTTGCGTGCCTGGTTTGTTGGGATGGGAGGGGGTGCTGAGGGTGGCTGGCCACCAGGAGTTATCCCAGGCTGATGGTTAGGGTCCCAGGATGAGGATCTTGGTCTCATTAGATTTGAGCTTGAGACAGCTGTCCTTCATCCAGGCGGCGATGGCTTCCATCCCATTGAGGAAATTCTTCTTGGCAGTTGTGGGGTTTTTGGTCAGTGAGATGATCAGCTAGGTGTTTGTCAGTGTAGGAGACCATGTTCAGCCTGTGGTTCCTGGCAATGGATGCAAGTGGGGACATGTAGATGTTGGTTAGTGTGGGGCTTGGGGAGGAGCCCTGTGAAACTCTGCAGCTGATCTCCGTAGATTTAGACAGGTAAAGCTGGAGTATGACTCTCTGTGTACTGCCAGACAGGAAGGAGCATATCCATTGTAGAGCCTTTCCAAAGTGCCAGCTACATGGATACTGGAGTAGAGGGTGAGGTGCAAAACTGTGGTGAAGGCGGGATGAGGGCTGCTGTACGGCTGTGGTTGAGGAGCGACCAGATGACATCTGTGGCAGCAAGGAGGGTGGTCTCCATGCTGTGGTTGCTCCTGAAACCAGATTGGGGGATGTCCAGGATTTTGTTGTCCTCGATGTGCTTATGGAGTTGTGTGTTGATGGCCTTTTCAATTACCTTGGCTGGGAAAGGCAGCAGAGAGATGAGGTGGTAGTTCTTGAGGTCCAGGGGTCTTCAGGAGCAGGCAGATCTTTGCATGCTTCCAGTCCTCGGAGAAGGTAGCTGTATCTATGGAACAGTTGAGGGTGTGGCGGAGCTCGAGTTCAATGGAGGTGTTGGCTGTGTTGAAAATGTGGTGAGTACAGGGGTCTGTAGGGGCTCCAGAGTGGATGCTGCTCATGATTGGGCCGGTCTCATCCGTGGTGAGGGTGGTCCAGCGGTGTAGGATCAGTGACGGTCCAGAGAGTCAGAGCTGGGGGGGTCGTTGGACACACACACACAATCAGCCTCACACACACACATGTATAGTTAATCTGAACAAGATGTTCAATATAATAATCATGGAAAGAATGATATTTGCAAGCATTATCTCTAATTAATAACATACAATGCTCTTCAATTTTGCTACATGTTATGATATAATTTTTTTTTAAATGTATTTGCATTTATCCGTTTATCGTTTGGCTTGGCACAGTGAACATTAGCATACGGATTGAGAAGTGTTACATAAAAAGGAGAGATGGATAGGTGGGGAAAAGGCTAACGGAATAATAAGAGGGCATGAAGGGAGAGCAGAAAGGGGGCTAGAGAGAAAGGGGGGGGAAGTAGAGAGCGGACTATAGAGGTATACAAAGAAAGAGAAAGGGAGAGGAAGAGATGGGAAAGTCGTAAAGGGAGACGGCAGTGTGGTAACGAGAGTGCAGGGAGTGAGAAGTAAGATAGAGCGGGAGATGGAAAAGTGAGAGAGAGGGAGGGAGTGGATAAGGGTGAATGAAGAAGAATAGATGGAGGAAGGAAGGAAGGCGGAAAGAGAGGGAGGGAGAAAGGGATTGAGATGGAGGTAAAAGGAGGGAGGGAAGGTGTGAGACAGTATGACTGAGAGAGAAACACAGAAAAAGAGTACGTGAGATAGTAAGAGAGAGAGAAGATGCCTCGTACCTCAATGGCAGAAGGCGTTGAGCAATATAAACTTGCAATAAATATCCGTGGGTAAATGCATTTGATTGAGAGATTTATGTAACCTACTGGTCACTAGTTTATTGCGTCATTCAGCATTTGAGAATCAGGACCATGTTTTCCTTTTACACGCATGTAGTTTCCTATGCCTGTGTTAATGGTAAAAATGTGTAAGTAGTAATGAAGTGCTAGACCTGCCTACTGTATGAGTTCAAGCGTAATTTTGCAACAAATGACAATTCTTGGTTGGGCCCCATTTTACACAACTGCTATCTCATCTTTGAATAGAATTTAAGGGCTTCTCTGGGAACGTTCTAGTTATCACCAAATAAGAATGCATGTGCCACGGTCTGAGTGAGCCTTTGAGTGTCTTTTTGGTTCTAGCATCAGCAGACATCTTAATGAAAGGCACAATTCTGTGAAAGGATAGCTACTTAGTCTAGACTAAGGATGAATCACAGTATAAACGTCTGAAGATGGAAGCAATAGGAGGATTACCCCATTCTACAGAAGTGAGATTACTCATAATTTCTGTACATAAAAAATAAATGACAAATATCTTTAGCATGCTGTGGGCTTACCTCAATTCACAACAAGGTGTCGCTAAAATACAGGGAACATTCTTTGACTTTTGAGTAGTGCAATATTCATTCCTGTATGAAATAAGTTACAGTAGAGGTCAAAGCGAATTAGTTTTGGATAGGTTCTAATTGACTAAAGCATAACAAACAACAGAGCAAAGGAAGCGATGCTTTAATAAAAGCCACTCGTGATCACTTGGGCTACATTCCTATCCATCGTATTTTGTCCACCATGCTATTCTAGAGAGAGATCAGTGACATGCGAATAAGTCTTGGACCTGCTCCAGCAGCAAATGTCCAGCCTGAACTACCAGGCTAGATCTCCTCCAGACAAGATCATAAGCAACCTCAGATCATTTGTAGCCTATTTAATCATCGTCAATGAAGTTTAGCTTGAGTCCTGTTGTGGCACATTGAGCACTGAACCCATGTCTGAGCATACCGATTGCACTTAGCGCATCTACTGCAAGAAACAGCAGTGTGACAGAAGAAATGATTGAAATAATCGCAACCAAAGGAGACAGCTGGGGTGAAACAAAAAGAATGGAATGCTGCCCCACGTGATCGCCAGTGGCTGAGATTAATTTAAGTTTTTCTTCCATCACACTGATGCTTGATGCAACTGATTAAAGTGTAGTCAGTTTTGTGAAAGGTTTCTGAATATTATTAGTAGATGGGATAGATTCTTGGGGCATATTTAAAGGCCCCTAGTGCCCACTTGCGCCACATTAACATATTTTATTCTGGCGTTAATGTGGCCCAACAAGGCCAAAATCCCCACACCGTATTTACAGGGTGGCGCAATGCATGCATTGCGCCACCCTGTAACCCTTTGCTCTACATTATGCCTGCGCCAGGCATAATGCAAAGGCGGCATTCCCCCGTTAGGGGAACCAGAAAAATTGCATCAGGAAATCTATGAGATTTCCTTACACCATATTTTACTGTACTTTTAATGCCTGCTCAAGAGCAGGCGTTAAAAGGGGTCTTCCATTCTTTAGAATGGTGCCCTATGTACTCTGCAGGAGTAGCACCAATATTTTGGCGCTACTCCTGCAGAGTACATCAATAGCATCATGAAAGATTACACTATTGCCCCCTACCCTGCGCCATGGTGCACCATATTTTAAATATGGCACGCACATGGTGGCGGCAGGGGGGTGCTATGGGGTGTAGGGAAAGTGGTGCTGTACTCTGTGCAGTGCCACTTTCCATAAATCTGCCACTTGAGGTATTCCCATGAAGCTTAAGGTTCTTTTTAGGATACCCTGAAAACAGCTGGTGGACAAGAGCAAGAAGGTTGATATATGTCCCATACCTAATCCGATGGAGCCATGTCAAGACAGGTGCCATATATTAAAAACTTGAGAAGTAGAGACCACTTTTCCTACCGATATGTTTATTGGCAAAACCAAGTTTGTCTGCAATTTGTTCATATTGAGACATAGATAGAAGCCACTTAGGACAATTGTGCCTATCGAAAGTGACGACAACAGTTGTCTTTGAAAATGTACAGATTTAAAGTGATCCACACATAGGGGGTCATTCTGACCCTGGCGGTCGGTGATAAAGCGGCAGCCAACCCGCCAACAGGCTGGCGGTTCAAAAAATGGAATTCTGACCCTGGCGGGAACCGCCAACAGAGCCCGCCACTTTACCACTCCGACCGCCACGGCGGGACAGACAAACAGCGCGGCGGTCACCGCCAACAGGCAGGCAGCAGACAATGTACCGCCCACCCTATCACAACTCACCAATCCGCCACCTCATCCGGGCCGGGAGCCCCGGCGATAAAACCACGGCGGAAACAGACTACGAACGGGAAAACGCTCACCTCTATACACTCCACGAGGACGGAGGACAGCATGGAGCCCGAATTACACATCCTACCCGCTCTCGTCTACCTGCTCATCTACCACGAGTACGAACTCCGGCGCAGACGACAACGGTGAGTACCGCACCTACGACACAGGGGAGGGGAGGAGGAGGAAGGGTTACGGGCACACACATACGCATCACACCCACCCCCCAACTATCTACACACCAATGCAGAGCACCAAGTCAAAGTGACCCCACCCAAACCCCCCGGAATAACGAAAAGATATGATTCAAGTGAGAAACAACATTTATGTACAAAATAGGTTCATCGAAGACATGGCAAAATAGGTAAATGATGGAAAAGATTTCAAATGTAAACATTGCGTGACCGAGAAATAGAGGCAGAAAGTCCCGCACAGTAACAGAAATTGCAAATGTCCGTGGGCCGAAGTGTATCAACACTTGGGCAAAGCCCACACAGGAGCCCTGAGTCCGTTGGAGAGAACACTGCAGGGGCATCAGATGACAAAACTACAGGCACCTCAGGGGGAAGGGAAGGGGGGGGCACCACAGCCACATGAGTCCACGACGCCAGATCCAAGAAGGGGCCACCATGCCCACTGTCCAATCCTGGGGAGTGCAAAGCCACAGTCTCTCAAGTCTCAACAGTGGGTGGCTTGCCCACTGTCATATCCTGGGGAGTGCAAAGTCACAGTCCATCAAGTGGATAACAGTCTCCACAGGCAATGGAGGAGGCAGGGTGGGCCGAGTGCAGCGTGAACATTAGCACGACACAGAACCGGCACAGTCATTGGCCCAGCGGTGCTTGAGACGGCGGGGCCCAGCGGAGCGGTGCTTGACAGGAAGGGCCCAGCGGAGCGGTCCTTGAGACGGCGGGGCCCAGCGGAGCGGTGCTTGACAGGAAGGGCCCAGCGGAGCGGTGCTTGACAGGAAGGGCCCAGCGGAGCGGTGCTTGAGACGGCGGGGCCCAGCGGAGCGGTGCTTGACAGGAAGGGCCCAGCGGAGCGGTGCTTGAGACGGCGGGGCCCAGCGGAGCGGTGCTTGACAGGAAGGGCACAGCGGAGCGGTGCTTGACAGGAAGGGCCCAGCGGAGCGGTGCTTGAGACGGCGGGGCCCAGCGGAGCGGTGCTTGACAGGAAGGGCCCAGCGGAGCGGTGCCTGACAGGAAGGGCCCAGCGGAGCGGTGCTTGAGACGGCAGGGCCCAGCGGAGCGGTGCCTGAGATGAAGGGCCCAGCGGAGCGGTGCTTGACAGGAAGGGCCCAGCGGAGCGGTGCCTGAGATGAAGGGCCCAGCGGAGCGGTGCTCGAGACGGCGGGGCCCAGCGGAGCGGTGCCTGAGATGAAGGGCCCAGCGGAGCGGTGCTTGACAGGAAGGGCCCAGCGGAGCGGTGCTTGAGACGGCGGGGCCCAGCGGAGCGGTGCTTGACAGGAAGGGCCCAGCGGAGCGGTGCCTGACAGGAAGGGCCCAGCGGAACGGTGCTTGAGACGGCGGGGCCCAGCGGAGCGGTGCCTGAGATGAAGGGCCCAGCGGAGCGGTGCTTGAGACAGCGGGGCCCAGCGGAGCGGTGCTTGACAGGAAGGGCCCAGCGGAGTGGTGCCTGACAGGAAGGGCCCAGCGGAGCGGTGCTTGAGACGGCGGGGCCCAGCGGAGCGGTGCTTGACAGGAAGGGCCCAGCGGAGCGGTGCCTGACAGGAAGGGCCCAGCGGAGTGGTGCTTGAGACGGCGGGGCCCAGCGGAGCGGTGCCTGAGATGAAGGGCCCAGCGGAGCGGTGCTTGAGACGGCGGGGCCCAGCGGAGCGGTGCTTGACAGGAAGGGCCCAGCGGAGCGGTGCCTGACAGGAAGGGCCCAGCGGAGCGGTGCTTGAGACGGCGGGGCCCAGCGGAGCGGTGCCTGAGATGAAGGGCCCAGCGGAGCGGTGCTTGAGACGGTGGGGCCCAGCGGAGCGGTGCTTGACAGGAAGGGCCCAGCGGAGCGGAGCCTGACAGGAAGGGCCCAGCGGAGCGGTGCTTGAGACGGCGGGGCCCAGCAGAGCGGTGCTTGACAGGAAGGGCCCAGCGGAGCGGTGCCTGAGATGAAGGGCCCAGCGGAGCGGTGCTTGAGAAGGCGGGGCCCAGCGGAGCGGTGCCTGAGATGAAGGGCCCAGCGGAGCGGTGCTTGAGACGGCGGGGCCCAGCGGAGCGGTGCTTGAGACGGCGGGGCCCAGCGGAGCGGTGCCTGAGATGAAGGGCCCAGCGGAGCGGTGCTTGAGACGGCGGGGCCCAGCGGAGCGGTGCCTGAGATGAAGGGCCCAGCGGAGCGGTGCTTGAGACGGCGGGGCCCAGCGGAGCGGTGCCTGAGATGAAGGGCCCAGCGGAGCGGTGCTTGAGACGGCGGGGCCCAGCGGAGCGGTGCTTGACAGGAAGGGCCCAGCGGAGCGGTGCCTGACAGGAAGGGACCAGCGGAGCGGTGCTTGAGACGGCGGGGCCCAGCGGAGCAGTGCTTGACAGGAAGGGCCCAGCGGAGCGGTGCTTGAGACGGCGGGGCCCAGCGGAGCGGTGCCTGAGATGAAGGGCCCAGCGGAGCGGTGCTTGAGACAGCGGGGCCCAGCGGAGCGGTGCCTGAGATGAAGGGCCCAGCGGAGCGGTGCTTGAGACGGCGGGCCCAGCGGAGCGGTGCCTGAGATGAAGGGCCCAGCGGAGCGGTGCTTGACAGGAAGGGCCCAGCGGAGCAGTGCTTGAGACGGCGGGGCCCAGCGGAGCGGTGCTTGACAGGAAGGGCCCAGCGGAGCGGGGCCTGTCTTGGCAGGGCCCTCTTCAGCGGTGCCTTCCTGCACGGCGGGGCCCTCTTCAGCGGTGCCTTTCTGCACGGCGGGGCCCTCTTCAGCGGTGCCTTCCTGGACGGCGGGGCCCTCTTCAGCGGTGCCTTTCTGGACGGCGGGGCACTCTTCAGCGGTGCCTTTCTGAACGGCGGGGCCCTCTTCAGCGGTGACTTTCTGGACGGCGGGGCCCTCTTCAGCGGTGCCTTTCTGGGCGGCGGGGCCCTCTTCAGCGGTGCCTTCCTGCACGGCGGGGCCCTCTTCTGCGGTGCCTTTCTGGATGGCGGGGCCCTCTTCAGCGGTGCCTTTCTGGACGGCGGGGCCCTCTTCAGCGGTGCCTTTCTGGACGGCGGGCCCTCTTCAGCGGTGTTTGTCCTGTAATTCCAGGGAGTCAGACCTGGGCAGGACTCCCTGCTCAGTCGCCCTCCGACCGTGCAGTTGCTGGACCCTTCGGTGACGGTGTCCTGGGCCCTTGGGTGTCCTCCCTCACACCCGGGATGGGGCTTGTGGGGCCCTCCTGGTCTGCGCTCCTGCTGCCTGACTTCTCCGCCCTGCTGCCCTTGCCCTCCTTCGCTGTGGCTCTCTGGGCCTTGCCTCCCCTGGATGTTGTGGCAGGTGAAGTGTCCGAACTTTGGTCCTTGGGGGCAGCCGTGGCACTCCTCCCGTGGCAGCCCCTCACTTTCCGGGTCCTCTTTCCAGGGGGGGGGCTGGCTGTCCCCTTGCTGCTGACCGATGTCTCACTGCTGGCAAAGGGGGGACTCCAAAATCCATGGACTACGCTGACACGTGAACCCGGGCTGGTGGTGGCTGAGGTGCTCTTGGGACTCTTAGCAGGTGGAGGGGGTGGGTCAGGTGAGGGAAAGAGGTCAAGATTGGAGAGGTAACACTTTTTAGGACCAAGGTAAAAGGTAGGTGCAGTGGTTATGGGAGGGGAGGAAGAGGAGGTGGTTGTAGGAGAGTCAGGTGTGCTGTCCTTGGGTGAAGGTGCATGGGCTGCAGGCTGTCGTGAGGTGGTTGGCTGTTGGGTGAGTGGCTGCCTGCGTTTGTGTGTCTTGGAAGAGGGGGTGACAGACACAGTGGGTTAGGACACAGGGGACGTGTAAACGGCAGTGGGGGTGGTGACTGCACGTGTGCGGACTGTACTGGAGGGTGTGCTGGTGATGGGTGTACTGGCTGTTGGTGGTGTGCATGCAGGTGTGAGTGTAGACATCACAGGGAGGGAGGAGGGAGACGAGGAGGTGGGGGACACAGAGGTGGTTGTGGCTGTTGGCATGTCTGCATCTGGGTGTTGCATGGGTAAATGTTTGTGTGATCTGTGGTGCTTATGTCTGGATGAGTTGCCCTTGGGTGTTGAGGTGTGTGCAGGCTGGTCTGATGGTGTGGATGGGATAGGCAGAGGAACAGGAGACAGAGACAGGGTGGAGGCAGTTAGAAGAGGGAGGCTGGAAACAGGGACAATGGCTGCCGTCAGTGCTGAGGCCAGAGAATTGAACGATCGTTGATGGGCAGACTGACCCGAATGAATGCCCTCCAGGTATGCATTGCTACGATGCACCTCCCTCTCTACCCCCTGGATGGCATTCAAAAGGGTAGTCTGCCCAACAATGATGGTCCTCAGGAGGTCAATGACCTCCTCACTGAGGGCAGCAGGGGTAACAGGGGCAGGGGCTGAGGTGCCTGGGGCGAAGGAGATGCCCGCCTTCTTGGGCGAGCGGGCACGGAGCGTAGGCTGAGGGGCTGCTGGGAGGGCGGAGCTGGTGCGCTGGGTGGCGGCTGTACCTGTAGAGGCGGGGGGCACGGATGTTGCCACCACCGCTAGGGAGCTCCCTTCCGAGGACGTGTCGGTGTTGCTGGTTTCACCACGGCTCCCCGTTGTGAAGCTCCCCTCGCCCTCCGTATCACTGGTGGCCTCGGTGTCTGTGGCATGGCCCACCGGGGCCTTGTGAGTCGCAGCTCCCTCGTGCTCCGGTGCCAAGTCTCCTCCGCCTGATGATGCTGAAGCACACATGCACAAGAAGATAAAGAAAAAGGGTGGGGGGAGACATAATAAAAGGTTGAGTACATGCATTGTCAACACCGTTGGCGGAGAGGACAGACAGAGGAGCCTCATGCACTAAGCCGCGCAATCGGGATACACTACTGAGTACTTGTGACTGGGCCAACAGGTCTAGGGACAACAAACGTGCACATGGGTGATGCAGGACCATGGCTAGCTGTACCTGGCACCGTACAGAGGTGGGGGGCGGGGGCACAGGGACATGGCTAAAGGAGAGGAATACAATACAGAAAGCGCCCTGGCCTAATGTCACCCACAGCCCTCCTCCCCCACCCAGGCACCTCCACTGCGCGTAAAGATAGCTGAATGTGCTGGTACTCACCCCCTTGTGTCTGCTGTGATGTCGTCACGCGCCCATCCAAATTGGGGTAGGCCACCGCCAGGATCCGGGACATCAGGGGGGTCCGGGTACGACTGGCACCCCTCCTAGGTTGGGAGGCCATCCCCAGCAGTGACTCGGCGGTCTTCCTGGTCCCGCGGCGGATGTCCTCCCACCTCTTGCGGCATTGGGTGCCCCGTCTGTTGTGGACCCCCAGGTTCCGGACTTCCTTGGCGATGGCACGCCAAATGTCGATCTTCTGATGGGCGCTGACCTATTTGACATGTACAGGGTGGAAATTGAAATATCATCAATTTTCCGCATGATAGATGCGATTGGCCCCCCCTCCCCAACCTTGCCATGTGGCACATGCTCTCATCTGTCGTGCCTTGCACTCGTCATTGTCCCCCCACCCCACCATCTTACATCCACCATACACAACCCAGGCATAGCCCATTCAACGTGCACACTGTGTACTTACCTGTTGGTCTGGAGGACCGTAGAGTCGCGCATACTGGGGCAGGACCCCATCCACAAGTTTCTCCAACTCTTCTGTAGTGAAGGCAGGGGCCCTTTCCCCAGTCGCAGCAGCCATTGTATCTCCCAGACCGAGGTCACAGCAGCACTTGCAGTATAGGTCCTCTCCTGTGGATGATCAGGTCTCGAGTGATTAATCAGATAGAAAATGGCGGTCACGCCCGCGGCGGCGCGTACCGCCGCGGTGCGTTCCGCGACCGCCGGCGCAGCTAGTCATTGGCTCGTGAAACCCATAGGGTTCGATGTTAACCAATGCGGCTTTGCGCCGCGGTCTTCGACCGCCTACCGCCACGGTGTGTCACGCCAGCGCATTGACCTCACATCCCACTGTCACACTTCTCAGGTCAGGCAGCCGCCATTTCAAGGGCCCACATGGCTTATTTCTACTGCGTCACACAGGCCTAGGCCTTGCATTCCCACTCATACAAGCCATTCAATGCATTGAGAATCGTGTACTGTGCAAGCTGTAGTTACGTACCTGTGGGTTGTTTGACTCTGTGCTCCATGTTGTCCTTCCTAGGCACCGTCCGCTGGGACTTGCGAGGAGAAGGATGAATCCTCCCGTGTACCGACCGCTGGTGGACCTGTCGACAATGGAGGAACGTCATATAATACTTCACTACCGACTTGACCGAGCCGCTATACATGAACTGTGTGCCCAGCTGGAGCCAGCACTGATGTCCCCCATCCGCCAACCCACAGGAATTCCCCCTCTGGTGCAGGTTCTGTCAGTCCTCCATTTCTTGGCAAGTGGGTCTTTTCAGACAACAGTGGCCATGTCATCAGGGATGTCTCAGCCTATGTTTTCTAAGGTTTTGTCCAGAGTGTTGTCTGCCCTGACGAATTACATGCGGAGCTACATTATTTTCCCTGAGGAGGGTGATTTGGCCACTGTGAAGGCTGACTTCTATGCCCTTGGACATATCCCCAACATCATTGGTGCCATTGATGGGACCCATGTGGCCTTAGTACCCCCAAAAGACGATGAGCAGGTGTACAGAAACAGGAAAAGTTACCATTCGATGAATGTCCAGGTGGTCTGTTTGGCTGACCAGTACATCTCCCATGTAAATGCCAAGTTCCCGGGGTCAGTGCATGACGCGTATGTTATGCGAAATGGCAGCATCCCCTATGTGATGGAACAGCTACAGAGACACCGTGTGTGGCTAATAGGTGACTCTGGTTACCCCAACCTGCCGTGGCTACTGACCCCAGTGAGGAATCCCCGGACCAGGGCAGAGGAACGGTACAATGAGGCCCATGGGCGATCTAGGAGGATCATAGAAAGGACCTTCGGCCTCCTGAAGGCCAGGTTTAGGTGCCTGCATATGACAGGGGGATCCCTAATGTACTCACCCAAGAAGGTGTGCCAGATCATCGTGGCCTGCTGTATGCTTCACAATCTTGCATTGCGACGCCAGGTGCCTTTTCTGCAGGAGGATGGTCCAGATGGTGGTGTTGTGGCAGCTGTGGAGCCTGTGGAGAGTGAAGAGGAGGAAGACGACGGGGACGACACGGACAACAGGGACTCGGTCATACAACAGTATTTTCAGTAGCACCCAGGTAAGAATCCCCCACGTCATTTTACATTTACTTCTGGCCTCCTGCATCTCTACTTTCTGTGTTTCCCCCCAGTTCCTTTCAACTGAATTGTGACTTTCCCTTGCCTTTTCAGAGCTGTATGACACACTGTGTGACTTCTGGTTTGTTCGGCCATGGAGTAAAGCAAATTGACATTGGTATGTTGTCATCACAATGTAACTGTACATTTTTGACCCGTTATGTGTAATACATTTGTTAAGAATACAAGCAGACTCCTGAGTGTTTTAAGTGCAATAAGTGATTTATTTAAAGTGCTACATATAGGTCCATGATAGTAAAACGGTGATGGGTGGGGGTGGAGTGATGTCCATGGCAGAGTCCAGTTCTCGGTCGCACAGGTGCATTGTCCATATGCCTGTGGAAGGATGGAGCAGGGGCAGTTCAAGGTTGGACAGGGTGACGATGTGGGACAGTGGAATGACATCCGGGGGGATCTTAGGCTGGCGGGGGTCTTGGCATCCTACTCTGTCTTCCTTTGTGATCTCAGGCTCCTCTTGCGGGGTGGTTGATCTTCAGCAGGAGGTGGGGTTCTGGTGGCCCGTCGTTGTGTGGGGGCCTCCTGTCCACTAGCGCCGGCGGAGGTGGTAGGCTGTTCCTGGTCCGGGCTGGTGACAGGGGCCCTTTGGGGTGCCACATGGTCCCGCAATGTGGTGACTATTAGGTTCAGGGCCTGTTACCGCCGCCATCGTCTCCTGGGAGCGGTGGTATGCTCCCATGATGGTGGTGAGGGCCTCTTGGAGAGTCGGTTACCTGGGCCTGTCCTCCCCCCCCTGTCGCACTGCAGCCCTCCCAGTTGCCCTGTTTCCCCGGGCCTCTGTCCCCTGGACGGTGTGCCCACTACCACTGCCCCCAGGTCCCTGTTGCTGTTGGGGTGTTGGGTCAGCCTGGGTGCCCTGTAGTGGCGGACACAACGCTGATTGACCTGTCCTGGAGACAGAGGCATGGGCCCGCTGGGTGGGAGCGGTGCTGATATTCCCAGAGGGGGTTAGGTCTGCTGTGGCCTGTGTTTGTGTGTGTGGAACCGACTGTCCAGAGGTCCCCGATGGTCCGGGCTGGTCATCAGGTTCCAGGTCGACAGAGCTGCTGTCCTCACTGCAGGCCTGTTCTGGGGGTGGGATGGACATATCTGGACCCTCCTGGCCGGTGTGTTGGCGTTCGGGCCCTGCAGGGGTGAAAGAGTATGGTTATTGCTTCTGTGTGTTTCATGGTGTGCGATTTGTGGGTGCCCAAGTCCCCCAGTGCTGGCATCCCTTTGTGGCAGGAGTTGTGAGGGTGGTTTGTGGGGGGGATGGGTATGTGCAGTGGTCATGCATAGGTGATGGGTGTCCATGGTTTGTGTTGGCATTCAGGGTTTGGTTTTGGGTTGGGTGGGTTGTGCTGGTGAGACATTGGCAGGGGGGCTGTGTGCTGGGGGGTTGGGGGTGAGGGTGGGGGTGTGGGTTGGCATGCTGGTGGTTGGGGGGGGGGGAGTAGTTGAGACTAGACTTACCAGAGTCCATTCCTCCGCCTACTCCAGCGAGGCCCGCAGGATGCAGGATGTTAAGGACCTCTTGCTCCCATGCTGTGAATTCGGGAGGGGTGGGTGGTGGTCCGCCGCCAGTCCTCTGCACAGCGATGTTGTGTCTGGAGACCATCGACCGCACCTTCCCCCGTAGGTCGTTCCAGCGCTTTCTGATGTCTTCCCGGTTTCTGGGATGCTGTCCCACAGCGTTGACCCTGTCGACAATCCTCTGCCATAGCTCTGCCTTCCTGGCTATTGTGGTGTGTTGCACCTGTGTGCCGAAGAGCTGGGGCTCTAACCTATGATTTCCTCCACCATGACCCGGAGTTCTTGGTCCGAAAACCTGGGGTGTCTTTGGGGTGCCATTGGGTGGTGTGGATGAGGTGTGGGGTGGTGTTTGTGGTGATGTGAGTGGTGGTGTGTGGTGATGTGTGCGTAGATGTGGTGTGGTTGATGATGTTGGGTTCCTGTGTGTGTTGGGGTTTTCGATTGCTGTGCTCGCTCGCTCGCTCTCTCTCGCCTTCTCTCCGATTTCCAACTAGTGGGGGTTTGTGGGTGATGTGGGTGTGTGTTTTATAGTTGCTTGGATGTGTGGGGGTGGTGTTTGTATGTGTATCAGGTGTGTGTATTTCAAATTGTCCAATGTGGCTGGGTTTTGGAGCCTGGGTGTGTATTTTGACCGCGGCGGTGTGTACCGCCAATGGAATACCGCGGTTGAAAGACCGCCGCGTGGATTGGTGGGTCGTAATGGCATGGGCGTGTTTGTGTTGCCGTGGCGGTGGAGGTTTGGTCATCTCCAGTTTATCGCTGGCCGCTGATGAGGCGGCCTTCCGTGGATGTCGGGTTTTTGGCGGCTTCGCAGTTGTTGGTCAGAATGACCGTGGCGGGTTACCGCGGCCGCGGCCGTAGAATGGCGGTCTTCTGACCGGCGGTAAGAGCCTTTTACCGCCAAGGTCAGAATGACCCCCATAATCTTTATGTTGATGTCCATGGTACTGTTAGAAAATTGCCCTTCCTAAAGGTTCATCTGGGATTTTATTTTGCCTTTTACTGAACCCTATTTTGTTGGCAGTGGAACTCGGTGCAATTTATCCCTGCTTACCAGGGGCAATGTGCTTTTGCTCTCCTTTTTGAGTATAGCAAATTTGTCAAGCACCTAATTGGCACATTTAAATTACATGTAAGTCCCTAATATATGACACTACCAATACCCAGAGCTAGGAAATTAAAGTGGGCCACAGCACTCATTATGATACCCACAGCAGTAGTCCCATAAATTCGGTCTCCAGCCCTGCCACTGCAATCTGAGTGTGCAGTTATTAAACTGCCATTTAGACCGAGAAAAATAAACATGTTGCAAGACTTAAATCATCCTTTTCATTATTTATAAGCCACTCCACACATAGGCTTCAAAAGCCGAAGAGGAATCCAGCATGGTAGATAAAAGTAAAATACTATATAAAATGGGTTACACGTCCTGGCAGTGAAAAACCACCACAATTATTTTCCACTATGACAAGACTGACTCTGCCATAGGTTAACACTGATTTACACTATTACATTTAATATATACTAAATTCAGTTTGGGAAGAGCTAGAATAATATTTCAAGAACTGATTATAATAGTAATCTAAAATGCAACTTCATTGTCAAGTTGTTTTTTATATATTAGTACTTTGGCAACAACAGTTTTAGAAAGTTGTCATCTTCCTGTCAAAAAGCAAACCAAAAGGCTTTCCTGCCAGTGTCTAGCTGTCACCTGGGGCCTGTAGGATCTCCTGTGGTGAGATGTGTATTTGTCCTAGAAAGTGAGTAAAGGGCTCTGAGGCTAGCATTCGGTGTAAAAGTAGATCCCATAGTCCTCTCCTCAAAACAATCTTAGACCAATTAAGAATCAGAAGAGGGACTTTGCTACTATGTAAAGAACCTGAAGAAAGACTGGGCCTGCTTGCCTTGAAACCAAGACCCCAGTAGTGACTCCAGTGGTCACTTAGGGTTTGTTCGCTGACCACCTGTTTGGGATACTGAGACATAACAAGCTTCAAGAGACTCCTCTCCCTGGAACTGACTAGCTGACCATTTCCATCTCGACCTGCCTTGGACCCTGCTGACTGCCTTTGTGGGAATGAATCCTCATCTCCAGGGTGTTCCTGCAGGTTCTGGACCCTTGGCTGGTGTTAGACTGTACTCCTCCTGCCCCAAAATTGAAAGAAATAGGACTTAAAAAGATGTTCTCATCTTTTTTGCCTGGACAACCAACATAGAACAGGATACTTGTCAAAGCTGCAGCCATCTATGTCTAATTACCTATCTGCCTCAATCTTATGTGTTGCCATTCTGCCCATTTGTATCAACTGTGCATTTGGGTGAATGGTGCAGGGCTGCATGCAGACTGATCACTTACCTGCTGGGGAGTGGCGTTTAGCGACACAAGGTGTCTCTGGAGCTTAAATTTATGGCGGCTGCATGGAGAAACCTTTTCCCACCACAAAAAGATGAGGGTGGGAGTGCTAAAACTTTTCAAACACTCAGCCCCAGTCACAGATCTAGGTTTAATCCATTGCTCTTTTGCTCACCGTGCCACCCCAGTTTGGACCCAGCCATATGCAAACTAGTCTTGACCCTTGTCCCCCCAGGGTAACAATCCAGCCTGACCTGCCAGGCCAAGTCTTCCCTGGACCGGAAACAAGCATCCTGGGACTGGTTTCAAGGGTCACCCTTTATCAGCCAGGTTAGCTTAAATCTAGTGGCACAGTGAGCATAGGACCCACATCTGGGCATGCCCTTCCCACTTATGGTAACTTTAACAGCACAAAAGAATGATGGATGGAGTGCTGAAACTTTCAAACACTCACCTCTAGTCACAAATCTGGGTTTAATCCATTGTTCTTTTGCTCACCATGCCACCACAGTTTGGATCCAGCCATATGCAAATCAGTCTTGACCCTGTTTCCCGTGTGAACAGTCTAGCCCAAACTGCCATACCATGTCCTCCCTCGAGCGAAAACAATTATCCTGGGACCAGTTTCAGAGTATCACTTTTCATCAGCTAGGCTAACTTAAATCTAGTGGCACAGTGAGCACGGGACCCATGCTTCGGCATACCCTTCCCACTTATGGCAACTTTGGCAACACATGATAGACAGAGTGCTGGAACTTTTCAAACACTCACCCCCAGTCACAGATCTGGGTTTAACCCATTGCTCTTTTGCTCACCATGCAAAACCCACTTTGGACCCAGCCATATGCAAATCAGTCTTGACCCTGTTTTCCATGGAAGCAGTCCAGCCCGAACTGCCAGGCTCTCCCTGGACTAGAAAAACGCATCCTGGGACTGATTTCAGGATCTCACCCGTCATCAGCTAGGATAGCTTGAATCCAGTGGCACAGTGAGAACAGGACCCACGTCTGGGCATACTCTTCCCACTTAGGGCAACTTTAGCATGGGTGCTTTCTTGGATGCTCATAATAGTCTAATCCAAAATGATGACTCACAATGCAGTTGTTTGAGTAACCCAGTCCTTGATGGTGGGGAATTAGTTCCTGTTGCACCTCCTCCTTTACTTCCAGGGCAATTATTCCTATTAAATCGGGGCCAGTGAGAAGTACTGCACATCTCAATGCTTTAGCTATTTCCATTGAGGTTGCTATTTTCTGTGTTTTTCCCTTACACTTACTTCTTGCTTTTTGGATTCTTTGGTTTTTTCCTAGGCTCTCGCTGCTTTTTATAGGAGGTTTTTGCAATGACATTTTCCCTCCTCAGCAGTAGTTTCTTTCCAAGGGCACTTGCAGGCTGCTGTGATATAGATCACCAGTTAGGACAGCGCTTGCAGAAAGGGATCGGCCCTTCCTCATGTTCAAGCTCTCAAAGATATGAAGGCTGCCTTTGTGTCCTGCTCTTGACAAATTGCAACACTAACATAGCTCAGAACCTTACTTTGAAAAAGATTCCACCTCAGACCTTCAAGATGCCACAGAACCACAAAATGCAGATAGAAAATGTAAAAAATGAGAATACCACCATACAACAATCTTTGGTGCCCCATGAGTCATTGAACTTACAAACTGTGTCTAAAGGAGCCTTAAGTTTTGATGAAAAATATGAAAAAATAAAGACATTTCTTGACTCATTGACAGTGCATTTTGCCTTTTTCTCAATGCAGCTTTGTTCGTATAAGACAAAAGGAGAGTATTTCATCAGCTGCTTGTCAGGTGCTGCATTATCATGGGTCAGCCATTTGTAAAAACAACGGATACCCGGCTGATTGAATCTAGGTTATTCCTTTGGGAGTTTTGTCAAATGCTTTGAAGGCCTGATACAGAATATTCAGCTGGAAAACAGTTTGAGAGGTCCAACACTAGTCACAAGGAGTCATGGTGCTTGTAACTGGATTCAGGCACTTAGCAGCAGAGACTTAATGGGCAGAGCATACTTTATTAACATGGGACCAAAGGGCTTTAAAGGACGACATCAAGGCTGAATTTGTTCATATATCACGACTATCATATGTGAAGTGAGCTACAGAGTACACACTACTTATTGAATACAGGTTAATTGAGATAAGAAGTAAAGATGGTCACAACATGCCTGTTAGGACTTTTTCACTATGAAAACTGAGGAAGCAAAGAGTTCTGAAACTCCTGAGACACCAATGCAAATTAGACAAGTAGGAGGTTCCCTGTCAGAGAGCAAGAAATGATGACAATGAATGAAGAACTTGCGTTTGGATTGTATAGAATGTGATCACCTGATCATTCAATGCCGGTTTGACCTTTAAGTCCAGTCCTTGAGAGGAAGCAAACGTTTGGACAGAAGAATCTTCCGCAAGCTGCAATCTCATAATTGTTTCCAGAAGAAGGTTATCATTTATTTTTTCTTCCAATAGCATTTTCTTTTAAATGATAGAAGGAAAATTCCAGTAAAGGCATTGTTGGATTCAGATGCACTGAATTAACCATGGATTTGAAAGGAAACAATAATCCAGGACTACCCAGGCAGCTCAAACAAAGACTCGAAGTGGTCCATGCAGTTAATGGTACACCTTGAGCTTAGAGACTTGTAAAAGAATGTACTTTGCTGCAAAGGGTCCATGTGCACCATCAAGAGACTTTAGTCCTTAACCTTATCACATCTCCAAATCATCCTGTAATCATGATTCTTCTTTGGTTATGTTGCCATAATTCCTGTATAAATAAGGTAACTTACAAAATGTCACTTAGCTCAGAATATTGCAATATGTTGAGCTTAAAGTCTATATCTCTGAAGAAAGAAATAAGGTTACTGGATATTCTAGAAGAGAAACTAGTAGTGGTATTCTGAACCTGCATTTCAGATTGTCACAAGAAGTTCTCTGATATGTTTATTCCCACGAATGTTAAACTATTGATTGCGCACCATTTTTGTGATTGTACAATAAACCTGAACACCAGAGTAATGGTAGCTTATGGATGAATGTATTCATTTCCTGAAAAAGAGAGAGCGAAATTGCAACCTTACCTGAAGGGAAGCCTGGAACAAATCATAATCACTCCTTCTTCCTCTCCAGCCATATCTCCATTATGTTTTGTTGCAAAGAAAAACAAAGACTTAAGATAATGAATTGAGTCTGAATAAAATAACCAAAAATAAGATGTCCTCTCCTCTTGATAAGGACATTCTGGAAGCTGTCTCAACTTTTCATTGAATTAGATTAAATAGAACCTACCATCTCTTATGGATAAAAAGGAGGGGTGAGTAGAAAACTGCTTTTCAAACCCCTTACAGGCATTATGAATATAGGGTGATTCCTTTAGTTTAAGTAACGCTGCCTCCATTTTCCAGTGGTTAATGGGAAGTTTCTTTTTGGATATCCTAATCACTTTTATAGTTGTATATCTAGACAAAATACACTTTTTTTCTAATTCCTTGGCCAATAATAGAATACATGTGAAGGAAGTACTTCAAGATTTCTGAAGGAATCATCTCACATGTAAACCAGAAAGGTGTATTTTTGAAGTCGAGAAAATAGAGATTTTAGAATTTGTTTTGGCATCCCAAGGGATAACAATGGAAAAATTGAAAGTTTCTGCCAGTTTTGATTGGCCACCTCCAACTACCGTGAAACAAGTTCAAAGATTTTTTGAGATTGTGAATTTTATGCTGTCACTTTGTTTTTCTATTAATGCCAATAATATTTCTAGAATTCGCAAAGATGGATTTAACTGGGAAAACTGTGCAGAAAAGGCATTTCAGGTAATAGAAGTGGCATTTACCAAGGGACTTGTTTTCCGTCATCCCGATCCCATCAGCAAATTATTTGTCCAGACCAATGCCTCTGCAGTAGTTGTGGGAGCAGTACTATTTTACCAGTAACAAGATGATGAGGAAGGACATCAGATCTTTTACTACTCTTGTTTTCTCCCTCCCGCACAGTGAAATTACTCTGTTCTTGAAATGGAGCTACTAGCCATGAATAAGAATGCAGAGAATGGAGACATCTGTTTATGGGGAGAAAGTATAACTTTGAGACAAAAGTGGATCATTGGAATCTATAAGCATTTACAATTATCTAATGCAGAACCAATCATCAGGCAAAGTGGACTTCTGAGAAACAGCAAGTCTCTATCCACCCAATTGAATCATCTCCAGAGCTATATCCTTTCTGGAAAAATTTCAAGCAGCACAACAAAATTTGTCATTCAAATTAATTAAACATTCAAAGATTCCCCAGAGGAATAGTTTATATTTTTTCCAAATGGTACATTTTATTTCTAATTCAAATCTGCAAAAAACATTGTTACATGTGTGCCATGAACCGTTGATTGTTGGTCATTGTAGGGTTAAAAACACCTATCAGTTTGTTTTCCCATGTTTTCGGTGGCCAATAATGAAACAGGATGTTGAGCACTAAGTGAGGTCTTGGTCCATTTGTTCCCGAAGACAACTCTTAATGGGAAACAGTTAGATTTGTTGCAACCCACACACTTAGCCTTGGGAGAAAATTGCCATTGACTTCATCGTTGAATTGATACTATCAAAAGGGAAAATTGAAATAATGGTAACCGATGATACCTAAAAAACTATATCAGGAAACTCTTCAGACTACATGGTACCACTAGAATGGTAACACTAGGATCATCATTTCTGTCGGGGTCCACAGTTTATATCTCATTTTTGGAATTCCTGCAATTCAGGTCTGAGAATATCATAAGCCTTATTCTCTGGATTTTACCAACAAACCAACGGTGTCATAGAAAGAACCAAACAGACACTGGAGCAATACTTAATGTGTTTTTAATGCCACTAGTGATAATTGGGTTTCCCTGCTGCCTCATGCAGAATTTTCATCAAAAATAGCGCCTGCAGTGCTACCAAGTTAACCCCTTTTTTCTCTTTATAAATACAGCAATGGGGGAGCACTGAAAAGGAGCGAAAGACACCAATAAATTCACAAATGTAAAATCAAAACCTCAGTGCCCACAATCTGAACATATACATTTTGCATTCATTGATTCTAGAACATTGGTTTGTATTCCATTCAAATTTATTCTTGAATCTTCCACAGTAAATGTCCTGTCCAGCCAACACATTTCGTCCTTACAGAAGGACGTCATCAGAATCCATATTCTCATGGTTCTTGTAAGGACCTCCACATCAATGATATTATTTACTTTCCATTTTTAAGTGTTTTAGTCATCCAAATTCATGATTCTTGTAAGGGCCTTCACATCAATGATAATATTTAATTGCCATTTCTTAAGTATGCTAGTCTGCCTTTATCCTCCTGGTCTGTGATAAAATATCTGTTTTTTAAGCAATACTTAATATGTTTTTGTAATGCCACTAGTGAAAATTGGGATTCCCTGCTGCCTTATGCAGAATTTTCATACAATATTACTGTTACACCTGACAGCCTTAGGGTGGTCACCCCTAACTTTTTGCCTGCCTCCCTCCACTTTTTAGATACTGTTTTTGATGGTTTTAAGACTATGTGCACTTTAACACTACTAACCAGTGCTAAAGTGCATATGCTCTCGCCCCTTTAAACATGGTAGCATTGGATCATACCCAATTGGACTATTTAATTTACTTCTAGGTCCCTAGTAGAGGGCACTATATGTGTCCAGGGCCTGTAGATTAAATGCTTCTAGTAGGCCTGCAGCACTGATTGTGCCACCCACTTAAGCAGCTCCTTAACCTTGTCTCAGGCCTGCCATTGCAAGGCCTGTGTGTGCAGTTCCACTACAAATTCGACTTGGCATTTAAAAGTACCTGCCAAGCCTAAAACTCCCCTTTTTCTACATAGAAGACACCCCTAAGATATGCCCTAGGTAACCCCTAGGGCAGGGTGCTTTGTAGGCAAAAGGCAGGACATGTACCTGTGTAGTTTACATGCCCTGGTAGTGTAAAACTCCTAAATTAATGTTTACACTGCTGTGAGGCCTGCTCCCTTCATAGGCTAACATTGAGGCTGCCTTCATACATTGTTTGAGTGGTAGCTGCTGATCTAAATAGAGTAGGAAGGTCATATTTAGTATGGCCAGAATGGTGATACAAAATCCTGCTGACTGGTGAAGTTTAATTTAATATTACTATTTTAGAAATGCCACTTTTAGAAAGTGAGCATTTCTCTGCACTTAAATCTTTCTGTGCCCTACAATCCGTGCCTGGCTGGGTTTAGTTGACAGCTCCCTTGTGCATTCAATCAGGCACACCCCAAACACAAAATACTCAGCCTCAATTGCATACATCTGCATTTTGAATGGGTCTTCCTGGGCTGGGAGGATGCAGGGCCTGACACTTGCATGTCAAAGAACAGTAGCCTGCCCTCACACAAAGGACTGCCACACTCCCCTACTGGGACCCTGGCAGACAGGCTTGAACTGAAAAGGGACCTTGTGCCCTTGTGCACTTCTAAGCCACTCTTTGAGGGCTCCCCCACTTCAAAGGCTCATTTGGGTATTTAAACAGGGCCTCTTCCCAACCCAACTTAGACACATCCTGGAGAAGAAACTGGAACCAGAACCTGCATCCTGCCAAGAAGAACTGCCTTGCTGCCCAAAGGACTCACCTCTCTGCTTTCTGTGAAGGACTGCTGACTTGCTGTTGCCATGCTGCCTTGATGCTCTCTGGCTGTTGTGAAGAAGCGCTCTCCAAGGGCTTGGATAGAGCTTGCCTCTTGTTCCCTGAAGTCTAAGGACCTTGTGTGGTGAAATTCGACGCACAGCCTGCCAGAAACTATGCAGAGTCTGCACCGTGGTGAAAATTTCACTGCACGCCAAACCGGAACGACGCAGCCCGACTTTGCATTGAGAAGTTCGATGCACGGCCCACCGGACCGAAGCACAGCTGAGCCGGAACAATGCAGTTCGACTTCCCAAGAAAGCCTTCTGTGCGGTAGAAAATTTGACGCAATGCCCACCGGATTGTCGCAACTCCTGTGACTTCGTCCTGCCAGCACAGGAAATCCACTCATCGTCCTCGGGACATCCGAAAACCCCGCAACCTGTAGAGGATCCACGAGCGAGCACTGGAAATCAACCTATAGCTGTCCCTGTGTGAAAACGAAACAACGCATTGCTGTGTGCGGCCCGAGAAATTGACGCACACCCCTTTGTTTCCACGCATCTCCTCCTCTGCAGTTCTTTGCAGAGATTTTTCACGTGAACCAGGCACTATGTGCTCGAAAGAGACTTTGTTTGCTTAAGATACTTTATATCACTTTTACAGTGCTATCTCAACATTTACTTATTGCATTTTAATAGTTTTGACCTGCATTTATCCAGATAAATGGTTATAAGTCGGAACTACGGGTGCTTCAAGCACCTGTGGCTCAACAACGAGGTGGGAACAACAACCTAGTTCTAACCAATAATGCCTTTACCACGAATGCGTTTACAATGATTTTACCCTTTTAAACGCATTCCTTGTAAAGACATTAGCGATCAGCATGCACGGTTCCAGCATACTTCCCCCCTGGCCCCCCGCCACCAAAAATTACAGCGACCCCCCATCCCCACAACTACCCCAACCCCTACCTCCAAAATTACCAGGACCCAAACCCCCTCCCCTAAAACCTAAACCATCCCAATCCGCAACCCACCCCTTAAACCTAAACCCTGACCCCCCTCCCCCCTAAACCCTAATCACTCCCAGCCCCCCACCCCACCCCATAAACGAAAAATACCCCGAGTCCCCATCCCGCCCTTAAAACCTAAACCCCCCAACCCACCCCTTAAACCTAAACCCTGACCCCCCAAACCCTAATCACCTCCAGCCCCCAACCCACCCCAAAAATGAAAAATACCCCAAGTCCCCACCCCACCCCTAAAACCTAAACACCCCAACCCCCAACCCACCCCTTAAACCTAAACCCTGACCCCCCTCCCCCAAACCCTAATTACCCCCAGCCCCCACCCCACCCCAAAAACTAAAAATACCCTGAGTCCCCACCCCACCCCTAACACCTAAACACCCCAACCCCCCAACCCACCACTTAAACCTAAACCCTGACTCCCCCTCCCCCAAACACTAATCACCCTGAGCCCCCACCCCACCCACCCCACCCAAAAAAAAACAGCCCCAGTCCCAGCCCAGCTTACCTCCTCCTTCACCGCGTCGACTCCGACTCCCTTCTTCTGTACCTTAGCCATGCATGTATGTGGTCCAGACATGCGTGGTTAAGGTACCAAAACCAGGAAGTCATGGAAAACAAAAGCATTGTTTCGCTTTCATTTTTCATGACTTTGTGGTTTCAGAGTCGTTGTTGCGGGTGTTTTCCAAGATAAATATTATATACTTTTGTAAACACTGTGTGGTGTATTTTTGTGGTGCTAAATGGTGTTATTGAATTATTTATTGCACAAATACTTTACACGTTGCCTTCTAATTTAAGACTGACTCAGTGCCAAGCTACCAGAGGGTGGGCACAGGATAATTTGGATTGGGTGTGATTTACCCTGACTAGAGTGAGGGTCGTTGCTTGGACAGGGAGTAACCTGACTGCCAACCAAAGACCCCATTTCTAACAATTACCATCTGTACCACTACCAAGTTAACCCTTTATTTTTATTCAAGAATTCCATGATAGAGTCTTTTCTGAGACACTGATATTCCAATTTCTTTCCCTGCAGCTACTGATCTGCTTCAACAACTGGTTGAAGTTAAGAGGTTGGCTAAGTTTGAAAAAGGCCTCTGCCATTGTGAAGAAACAGGCAGATAAATATGGACGGCAGGAACCAGACTATATGGTGTGGGAGAGGTTCTGGTTGTCATCTTGCTAGTTGCCTACCAAAGCAGGTGCATGAGAGTTAAGGTCATGATTTTTAGGTCCTTTTACTATTAGTCAGAAGATCAATCCAGTCACTTGTTGCCTATGTTTATCTCCCATTTCAAGGATACTTCCTACTTTCTATGTGTCCCAGTTAAGGCTGTATGTGGTGGCTGATTTCTCCAGGAACCCTCCTCCACCTCTGACGGTGAAGATTGAGGGTTAACCAGAATATGAAAATTCCTGCCATTGCTGATTCCAGTTTTTTTTGTGTGGTAAATTTGATGAGGTGGAAGGAAAACCCAGTTTCAGACCAACCTTGGGAACCTGCTACTGCAGCACATTCTCTTAGATTGATTCAAAGTTTTTCTTAAGCACCTCAGGAAACCCGAGACTCTGAGGTACATGTATACTGTTATGTGATGGGCTTCTGACTGCTTAGCTCAAACATGTATTCAGGTGAACTGCATGGGGACCCAGGCAGACCCATAACCTAACTGCTGCAGAGTGTCATTTAGGAACACAAGCATCCCTGGAGTTTGAGGTTATGGCTGCGCCTGAGGAAGCTTTTACTCACTTCTCCATTTGGGAGGTGGCTGGACCTGCTGCAACGACATTCCAATGCGCAGGTGGGTGCCTTCCTGGATTATTAGAATAGTTCAGCCCAAGATGGTGCACTGCATTGTAGTTGTTTGACTTGTTCAATTGTTGATGGTGGAGAAGTACTCTTAATGTTCCTCCTCTACTTTCATGTTAATTATTATATCTATAGTTGGGTCAGTGAGTAGTACTGAACATTACAATCCTTTAGCTACTCCCATTAGTTTGTTATTTACCCTGTGTTTTTCCTCTACACTTCTTGCTTTTTTTCTTTCTTTGGTGTTTCTTCAGAGTGTGTTGTTCAGAGGTTTTTGCCACAGCTCATTCCCTCCACAGCAGTGATTTCTTTCATCAGGCACTTGCCAGATGCTAGCATATTCATCACTAATTGATACAGTGACTTCAGAAACAAATCACTCTTTCTTGGAGTCAAGCTCTCACAGATACAAAGGCCCATATTTATACTTTTTGACGCTAAACTGCGCTAACGCAGTTTAGCCTCAAAAAATTTTGCGCCGTCTAACGCCATTCTGAAGCGCCATGCGGGCGCCGTATTTATGGAATGGCGTTAGACGGCGCAATCAGACCGGCGCTGCCTGGTGTGCGTGGAAAAAAACCACGTAGACCAGGCAGCGCCGGCGTTGGGAAAAAATGACGTTAGGGCGTCTTAAAATGGCGCAAGTCAGGTTGACGCTAAAAAATCGTCTTAACCCGATTTGCGCCATTTTTTCGACGCCCAGACGCCATTTCATGACTCCTGTCTTAGTAAAGACAGGAGTCATGCCCCCTTGCCCAATGGCCATGCCCAGGGGACTTGTGTCCCCTGGGCATGGTCATTGGGCATAGTGGCATGTAGGGGGGCACAAATAAGGCCCCCCTATGCCACAAAAAAAATAAAAAAATTAAAAAAGTTATACTTACCTGAACTTACCTGTACTTCACTGGGATGGGTCCCTCCATCCTTGGGTGTCCTCCTGGGGTGGGCAGGGGTGGCAGGGGATGTCCCTGGGGGCAGGGGAGGGCACCTGTGGGCTCATTCTGAGCCCACAGGTCCCTTAACGCCTACCCTGACCCAGGCGTTAAATTCAGGCGCAAATGCGGGTTTTTTTGACCCGCCACCTCCCGGGCGTGATTTTTGCCCGGGAGTATAAATACGACGCATTTGCGTCGCCGTCATTTTTTTAGACGGGAACGCCTTCCTTGCATCTCATTAACGCAAGGAAGGCGTTCACGCAAAAAAATGACGCTCTTTCTTCATACTTTGGCGCTAGACGCGTCTAACGCCAAAGTATAAATATGGCGTTAGTTTTGCGCCGAATTTGCGTCGAAAAAAACTACGCTAATTCGGCGCAAACGGAGTATAAATACGGGCCAAAGACTCCTGTTACATCAAGCTCTTGATACTCAGGCCCGTATTTATACTCCGTTTGCGCCGAATTAGCTCGTTTTTTTCGACGCAAATTCGGCGCAAAACTAACGCCATATTTATACTTTGGCGTTAGACGCGTCTAGCGCCAAAGTATGAAGAAAGAGCGTCATTTTTTTGCGTGAACGCCTTCCTTGCGTTAATGAGATGCAAGGAAGGCGTTCCCGTCTAAAAAAATGACGGCGACGCAAATGCGTCGTATTTATACTCCCGGGCAAAAATCACGCCCGGGAGGTGGCGGGTCAAAAAAACCCGCATTTGCGCCTGAATTTAACGCCTGGGTCAGGGTAGGCGTTAAGGGACCTGTGGGCTCAGAATGAGCCCACAGGTGCCCTCCCCTGCCCCCAGGGACATCCCCTGCCACCCCTGCCCACCCCAGGAGGACACCCAAGGATGGAGGGACCCATCCCAGTGAAGTACAGGTAAGTTCAGGTAAGTATAACTTTTTTAATTTTTTAATTTTTTTTGTGGCATAGGGGGGCCTTATTTGTGCCCCCCTACATGCCACTATGCCCAATGACCATGCCCAGGGGACACAAGTCCCCTGGGCATGGCCATTGGGCAAGGGGGCATGACTCCTGTCTTTACTAAGACAGGAGTCATGAAATGGCGTCTGGGCGTCGAAAAAATGGCGCAAATCGGGTTAAGACGATTTTTTAGCGTCAACCTGACTTGCGCCATTTTAAGACGCCCTAACGTCATTTTTTCCCAACGCCGGCGCTGCCTGGTCTACGTGGTTTTTTTCCACGCACACCAGGCAGCGCCGGTCTGATTGCGCCGTCTAACGCCATTCCATAAATACGGCGCCCGCATGGCGCTTCAGAATGGCGTTAGACGGCGCAAAATTTTTTGAGGCTAAACTGCGTTAGCGCAGTTTAGCGTCAAAAAGTATAAATATGGGCCTCAACTTGCTTGTTTGCCCTGCAGAAGGAGATTCATCTTCCAGGAATTTTTAAAGTTCAATCATAGACGGTTTCACCAGGATTAATGCCGAGCAGCATCTGATTGAGTTGATGCATTCCTGAGCCTGGACTCCGAATTTTGACTACTCTGAGCTTTCCTGCCTTTCTCGACCATTGAACCAGGACCCCATTCTTTAGCCTCCTGCCATTGTTGAGCCCTACTTTGGATTCAGCTTGTAGCTTGCCCCACCAATGACTTGTCAACAATCACTGTTTCCTCATAAACATTTCTAATTCAGAAGGTAAACTATCCCTGCCTCCAACTGGCAATCCTTCGCAGTCGGCTTTAACTTTTGACTTTGACCTGGTCTAGTACAACTAGATGCCAGCATTTAGCTCTGTGTACTTTTTAACTGAATCTGTAAAATGGTCCTGTCTCCAGTACTACTCATTGGATGTTTGTCATTTTAGTGTAATTTTATGTGTTTAACTATTATCTAGTTTTCTAAGTTGGTTTAGGATTTGTGCTGTGTTTTCCCTTTACTACTGTTTGAGTGCAGCATAAATACTTTACACATTGCCTCTGAGTTAAGCCTCACTACTTTGTGCTAAGCTTGCCAGAGGGTTACATTTGTTTAGCGAGCTTTGCAGTTCACCCTGACAAGAATTGTGGTTATTTCCTGAGAGGGGATTCCACCCTCTCAACCAAAAACTCAATTATATAGACCCTCCCTTTCAAAGGAGGTGTTGACAACAGGAAGAGGAACCAGGGCAGCCTTTTGCTTTGTGCCTGACTTCCCACTAGCCTGGCCGGTAAGAAAGGACCTGTAGAATGCATCTGAGGTTGTCTTCATGCAGGGCCAATAGAAATGGTTAGCCAGCCTTGCAAAGGTCTTTGCCTGCCCTGATGTACTACCAGGGTTAGTTCATGAGCCACACCCAGTAGGAAGGCCAAGTAGCACTGGGATGCTACCAAGGCACAGGTTGCAGCAGGCCCAGGAACTTTAGGCTCACAATACAGGGGATCATTCTCATAATAAATCAGGTGATACCGGGGGTGTAGCCAGCTGCCTGGGCCTTGGCCTGCCACCAAAAGCCTTCCAGGATATGCACTCTGCCGAACTCTGCAGGTGATGACCTCCCTTCTGTTTGTCATCTGACCAATTTAGATAGGTCTCCCAGGCCAGCAATGTCTTTCCCAGTTGGTTCTGGGATATCACATTCAGACTCAGTCTCCTCCCCTACAGTGGGATTCTCAGGGGCAGGTGTAACATGACCCCTGCCCTTTCTCTTTTTTCCAGGATCCAGGTCCTTTTGACTTCCCTTTTGGGCTACTATGGCCTCAGTGGTCAGGAACATATACCCAGCTAACTCACAAATCTCCAAGTGTGACTGGAGCAGCACCTTTTTCCAGATGATGTGCTTCAGGTTGTTACCAAGGACACAATCCACAGGAACGGATACATTCATAGCTATCCTTAAGGAACCTGAGACACCCACCCATTCAAATGGAACCAGGGCCACAGGACAGTGGTTAACTTCCACAAATTAGCAGACTACATTTGGAATCAACTGGTCTTAGGACACTAGATGACACCTAATAACAGTCTTGTGACTCAACCCTCTTCCCTTTGATGGTGACCAACTGTCTATACATTTCAATATTGCTAGGCAATGTGGGTCTTTGGTACCATTTCTCTGTCACCAAAGAACACCAGGTAATCTCTGTACCCCTCCCTCACACTAACTGAGGTAAACTTTTCCCCAACTGCTTCATTAACCATCCCTTTTATCAGTACCCCTTGATGTTCCTGTATTGGTAGCACTCATCGCACTTGGGGGAAAACCTCCCGAGGATTTCTTCTCAGGATAACCATCTTTCTTCTGGTCAGGATGGGACTGGGAATTCTTTCAGTGACAACTGTTTTGGGGTCCTTTTGAGAACTCTTTCTTTTATTTTGGCCTCCACCCTCTGTCCTCTGAGGGACCCTGTCCACCCCTTTCGTGGTTCCCTCAGAAACCTTATTGTGGACTCTGGTACTGAGCCAAAGGTCTGCTTCCTTGGCCAGTTTACTGTAAATAGTGAGCTTAGAAGCAGAGAGTTCCTGGCAGAGCTCCACAGAACAATGATTGAGCATGTGCTGTCTGAGAATAAGATTGTATAGCTCATCATCATCAGCCATATTACTGCCTTTCACCTAAGCATCCAGTGCATTTTGGAGTAATCCATACAATCTATCCATGACTCGCTTGAATGCTTATGGCTGTCCATAAACATTAACCTAAACGTTTCAGGGGTGAGACCATATTTCCACCAAGGGCTTCCTCCATGAGCGTGTATTTTATCTTGTCACCCTTCCCAAGGACCATTAGTGACTCCCTCCCATCATTGAATATATGCCTTAAAAACAAATGGTTCCCGAATCATCGTCAAAGATGCTATGCATCTCTAGAGCTACTTCATATGCCTCAAACCAGTTGTCTATATCATCTACCACAACAAAGATAGGCATCAGATCCATGGGGATGTGGACCCTCTTGTCTCCACTGGACACTGGATTTTCACTGCCACCATTGCTGCTGGACCCTCAGGTGTGTTTGCTTTTCAGGTCCAGCTCCTTCAGACTAACTTTATTAGCCACCAGCAATTTTTATCCTTTAAGGTCCAGTCAGCCTCGACCTTTCTCTCCTCTGCAGCCATGTTCAGCTTGGCCAGCTGTAGTTGAAACTTCCTCTCAGCTCCCCTGTCCTCCATATCCTCAGGGGACAGGCTGGCATAGGACACACTGCTCCTGGCCTGGGACCTTAGCCCTGTTTGCAGGTTTTCCTCCTTCCATTGCTGCAGCTCTTGGCCTGTGCCCCTGCCATCTCCTTCCTCAACCTCCTCATCCACTTCCCCCTCCTAAGAGGCACTGCCCTCCCTCTATCTGGTTGATACCTGCATTCTGCAGATCTCCTCGTAGGGGTTGAGGGCTATTTGAAAGGCCACTTTTGTTGCCCCTTCTGGCTGCAGAGCTTTCTCAACTCTGCCATCTTATGGCACTGCCCTGTCCAGCATGATGGGCATTATCACTCACTGGATGTTGCTGCCCCTTTCTCTGACAGGGCATATTTCTCTTATGAAAATGGTTGTACTGCTGAAGTTACTTTATATGTTCCTCAGCATTCCTCATTCACCAAGGAGACATTTCTTTAAAACGCTTAAGACACAGCGGATTTGCCTGGTCAGGGCGGCTAAGCAGCTGCTTCTACAATGGGACCTACTCACTCAACCCTTTGAGTGTGGAGGCTTTGCGGCCCCACACATGGAGCTCTATTAGTTATGTGACCAAGCTCATCATGCTATTTATTGGTATAAACCTCTGCCTTACATGCCACACCTGGCCATTGATCAGGTTTACAGTACCCAACACCCCACACTTCTTTCCTGAGGCCTCAGGTGTCTAAAGCAGTCCCCTCTGAGTCCACAGTTGCCTGCACAAATGCAGCATGGGTAAACCTGACCAAAAGACCTTGTAAACCGCTAATTTACTCACCTTCCCTTCCACTTCACTACCAGGTCTCCATACCAGTCACTCACTAAACCACTTGCCAGAAAATGCTGATTGGGGGTTGGAGGTTAACACTTGGGGTGACCTCTAAAAAGATGGCCAGTTCACTACTTGCGAGATATTGTTTGCTGCCAAGACACCAACACCCCTAGATATCGTCCTATATATCAGATTATGACACATAGTTAAGCAACCCCAAACTTCCCATGGGAGCCTCCCACATTTAATACACTGCACGCATTACTCAACTCTGGAGTACTGTGGCACTTGGTGTCCATCCAATACCAGACAGCACAGCAGGAGCTGCCATGTGTGGGAGGGACACCCAGGAGTGATGAGACCTGGAACTGAGAACTTCCCTTACCAATGCACTTTATTGCTGTCAGCAGGCAGGGCATATTGTTTCAAGTAGTAGACTACGTACCATCCATTATAAATTCCTACACATGTATTACACTCCTGTGAGATTACGTGACTATCTTCTTCGCCCAGATGGCAGATGTGCTAGATGCAGTGTGGAAGGGGTAGGTTTCCTCCACCTGTCCTGGTCATGTCCCCAAATTCTGTCCTGCTGGAAGGAGACTGAGATGGCACTGACACTCATGATTGCTCAGCCGGTCACTACCACACCATTGGTTGCAGTTTTGGGACACAGAGGGCACATAGAGAAGTGATTACGGAAATATGTAACAGCCTGCTTCTTGCGTCTAGGAGGGGAAAAGGCCAAGAACCAAAATGTAAAGAGTGGCTGCTGTATCTGATATATTGTAGAGATCAGCTTACTGTATATGCTGAACTGCTAACCCCTACCTCCAGGTCCAGTGATATATGGTAGCAACTGGAGACTTATCTTCTCACTCAGTCTGCAGATGCTGTGGAGGATGCCCCCCTCGACTTAATGGTTTGGCGTCCCACCATTGCCTGATATTTGCAGGTGCTCCACGCTCCTCCTCACTGTATGAAGCAGATCTCCCACAATTTTAAAAGATACAGTCGTTGGAGGGTAAATTTCCAACAATCATTATTGTGTACTTACTATAGACAAAATGCGTGTCAAGGCTGTATATGTGTCCTTTACTGGCTTGCTACTGCTTTATGGTTTATGGGCGGTTCCATTGTGGGGAAATGTAAAACAAGCCTGCAATAGAGATGCACTCTACACAATGATATGATGTTGCATGGGAATGTTATTCATGTTGATTGTTCAAACCGTTTTTTTTTCTTATTCATAATAAATGTATCCTCTGTAGCTTAAACCAAAAAAACACCAATAAAGAAATCTTATCAAGTAGGTGTCACAGGTGGAGCGAATATGAGTCAGGAATCGAATTTGAAAACAGGAAAATATAGTCAATCAAGGTGAATTTAGGAAAAAGGTCAAATCTAATATTATATTATTTATAAGGGATGTTCAGTTTATTTGTAAAGTCACTGCCTGGCACTGCACAGAAAGAAGCACTGGATTCCACCACTAAACACCAATCTACAGCTAATCATTGAGAGGGGTGGATGCCCTGCTCAAGCAACAACTACAGTGCTTGTCAGGGTGAACCATAACAGTAAATAAATTTACCTGTGCTTAACGCTCTGGTGGCTTTTCACAAAGTGGTCAGGCTTAATTTAGAAGCAATATGGAAAGTATTTATGCAGCACAGAAACAGTAATAACATGAAAACACAACACAAAAACATTACAAAACAATTAAGAAAAACAGTGTAGGTCTTGATAAATATAATTATACCATAATGACAAAAATCAGTAGATCTTCAATTTTAAAGTTTTTAGCAAAAATAGTGATACTGAGGGAAAACAGAGACTTGTGCCCTACTAACTTCCCCATGGTTCCTGGCTGTATAGCTCCATGTTCTCCACTGCTGCCTCCCCTGTTGCTCTGCGGAGCTTCCACCACCAGCCTCCACCTTGTTCATGCCAACTGCCTGAGTGGGTCATAGACAGCAATCTGCCGCAACCCACAGAAAACCATGCTCGCAGACGACACCCCCAGCAGGTACTTGCTTCGAAGGTGCTCACAGCAAGACTGAGTACTCATCTTGACAGAAGCCCTCTCCAACGCTCCACTGCACCACTACCTCTGTCGACCGGTGATCCAGAATGGCTGGCATACCCGCAATCAAAACCTTTATGACCAGTGGGCCACCACTCACACAGACGGGCTGCTGAAACACCTGGGTCAAACACCTTGAGACTTACTTTGACTCAATTGGTGTGGAGGATGAAAGGAAGTGTCCACTGCTCCTGCACCTGGGGGGTGTGGACATTCATAAAATCTCCAAAACTATCATTGAAGCAGCACCCCACATGTACACCATGCTGAAGAATGCCATCACAGTGCATTTTGAACCTTATGGCAAACCTGACTACGAGAGGTTCTTATTGCAACAAGCACACCAGAAGCCAGAGGATTCAGCAGATGTCTTCTACGACCATTTAAAAAAGCTGGCCAGCACATGAACACTACCAGGTGAAGAGGATGAAGTATACGCTCAGTTCATCCAAGGATGCGGTTCCTCGAAACTACGCAAGTGCATCCTCCAGGAGCCCAACATGAGTATGAGGGATATCCGTATGCTGGAGCGATATAAAGAGTTTTCCAAAGCCCATGCAGCACACATGGTGCAAATGCCACCTCCCGTTGTCAAGTCTAAACCAGTCAATTGTGTGCTCAAGAATTCTGCCATGCCAAGGGCTGAACAGCCCAAACCAAAGACCAAGGACCTTTCCTGCGGATGGTGTGGAGGCACATTACCACACCCAGGGAAGGGCCCTGCAAAAGGGAAGACGTGCAGCAAATGGAGTAAATTGAACCATTTCTGTAAGGTATGCCACTCGACACCCCAGGTGGTGCCAACCAGCTTCAAGAAGCTGGTAAGAGCCATTGCTCATCCTCCGACAGCGATATGGATGATGACCAGGAGGTGGTTCACTTGGTGAGGACAGGAAGCCCTACCAGCATCAATCAGCAGGAGCTACTCATGTATCAAGTGGTAGTACATGGACACCCCATTCCGGCAATGATCAACACCGGAGCCTCAACCAACCTCATGGCTGCAGCAGTGTACAAGCCTCTGCCAATCCCCCTGCTCTATGACCAACAAGGATACAACTGTACGCTTTTGGAAATACCTAACCACTACAGATGAACGACATCTTCACAACAAACATTACTCATGAGACCACCAGCATAACCACCAAAATATATGTGCAGCAAGAAGGATCAGGATTTTTACTGAGCTGCCAGACGACACAAAGCTTGAGCCTTGTCCAGTTTGCATTCATTATTCATCCCAGTGACCTGGAGAATCTCATTCTGTCACGGTTTCAGGCAGGTCCTGTCAGGACTCTGGTTGGGACACCCCTTGAGGTCACAGAATATCTCCTATGGAGGTAGTGTACCAGAGCAGAAGAGCAGCTAAAGGTATACACGGGAAAGGACAGCTATGGTAAGGCACAGAAAACAGGAAAGTGAAGGCAGAGCAACCTTAGTGTGAACAAACAGGGAATGGATCACTAATGGACAAACACATTGGGGTTACCACTAAGGTTTTACACAGGGTAAGGCTCAGAACCTCCCACAGCACACAGGGAACATCAATGCCTCTGTGTAGATTACTCTCACAGATAGTCAGCCCGCAAGCCCCATAGAAAGGAGGCAGCAGAAGTGATTCTTTCTCTGGACTCTTAGGGCACAAACAAGGATTGTACTTACAGACATGAGACAAACTCTTGTGGGTCCAGCTGAAAGCACAGTGGCAATTCCTGGAAAACAGCAATAGCACACTGTCACTGTTAGGCACTAAAAAATACATACAGCACTAGACAAAGGATGGGGCTGGAATTGCCTCCTGGAAACCAGGAGCCAACGCCAGTACAAAGGAAAACACTTGTACACAGGTGAGGACTGATAGTATACTTACCAGACACAATAACCCAAGAGGAATTAACAAACTAGGAGGCAAAGTCAGTAACAGGCTCAGGCTCAAGCAAAGTCATGAACAGGACTGGAAAACAGAGAGTAGCTTCTAGCTGGAACAAGCAGGAACAGGACTGTAAAACAGAGAGCAGGCTCTGTTTGGAACAATCAAGAACAGGACTGGGAAACAGAGAGAAGGTTCTGACTGGAACAAGCAAGAACAGGACTGGAACACAGGGAGCTGGAACAAGCAGGAACAGGGCTGGGAAACAGAAAGCAGGTTCAGGCTGAAACAAAGCAGGAACAGGACATGGAAACAGAGAGCAGGCTCTGGCTGAAACAAACAGGAACAAGGCTAAGAAACAGGGAGCAGACTCTGGCTGGAACAAGCAGAAACAGGACTGGGAAAACAGAGAGCAGGTTCAGGCTCAAGTGGAACAGGAACAGGACTGGAACACAATCCAACAAAAGGTCTGGAACACAAATAAATTTAACTCCAGTGCACGATGAGGAGCTTCATGGAACGGCAGCTTATAAGCAGTTCCAGGCAGCAGCAAACTAAGGGTGGAGTCACATGGCTGGGCTGCACAAGATAGGCCACAGGTGTGTGCAGTTTCAGTCTCTCACAAGTCCTGAAGGAGAGAATCTAGTATAAAGGAACAACCAGACTTTTCCCATTGGAAGCAATGGACTGAAGATACAGGTCTTACTGACTACCAGACAGTGCATTATGGGACCCGAAGTCCATGGGAGCAAATGTAGTTCTTCTATAGCATGCCATATTGAAAAGGGAAGCAAACAGGAGTCAGAAAGGGACTCTGGGTGAGTGTTAATGAAGATTCCCAGGCTACAGATCGTCCATTTACTGCACCCCCTAGAGATGGGACGGCAGAGTTGTAACACATTCAAGTGTTTGCCGTCCTCTTTGAAGGCACTGGGTGCCTCTGGGGCCCCCCACTCTGACCACACATTGACAAATCTATCACCCCAGTTGCTCTGAGACAACAAAGGATTGCTTTCCACCTCCACCTGAAAGTGGAAAAAGAACTGCAGAGTCAATAAGAAGGTGTCTGGACCAACCCTGTGGGTGTCCCCGGTAGTCGTGGTCAAGAAGCAGAGCACCATGACCCAGTGCACATCTGTGCAGACATGCAGCTACCAACTCAGGCCATCAAACAGGAGAGACATCTGACCCTAAATATCGACGACATCATCGGCAAGTTGTCTGGTTCTAAATGGTTCTCAACAATGGACCTCAGATCTGGCTATCACCAGATGCCACTGCACCCCGACTTCCGGCTGATCACCACCTTTTCAACTCATACTGGTCATTTGAACTTTGGTGTTTCCAGCACATTGGAGGTGTTCCAACATACTATCCAAGAAATCTTGCAGGGTATACCCAGTGTCTTAAACATCAGTGACAATATTGTGGTGCACGCCCTGACTTTAGAAAGCCACCGCGTTCACTTATGGATGGTCTTCACCAAATTGCGTGAGTGTGAGGTTACTCTCCACCATAATACGTGTGAATTCCTGAGGACAGACATCAGCTTCTTCGGATACAAATTTTCAGGGGGAGGAATTGGCCAAGACCCTGCCAAAGTGAATGACTTTCAGGAAGCTCCTGCTCCAAACTCCGTATTAGTGAAGAGAATTTTAGGCACGGTCAATTACTGTGGGTGATTTATGAAAAACCTATCTGACATTACCGTCCCTTTGGGTGACTTGACTAAAGCCAGCAACCCCTGATTATTGGGAGAGGACGAGGTTCACGTGTTCCAGAACACCAAGGAAGCTCTACCAGCTACCACAATGCTTGAAGACTTTGGCCTGCAGTGTGAGTCTCAATTGGTCATTGATGCTAGCCACATCGGGCTTGGTGCTCTGCTAGCCCAGAAACAGGATTGTGGTGAGTGGGCACCAATAGCCTATGCCAGGAGGATTCTGATGCCCACCGAGCAGTGGTATTCCCAGATCGAAAGAGAGGCCATCACCATCCACTAGGGGTGTAGGCATTTCCACTTGTATCTGTATGGGAAACCCTTCACCATCCTCACAGACCATAAACCACTCCCCCCACTAATCAAAGAGTTGCTCTCCAAACCACCCCTGAGGATAGAAAAATGGATCTTACAATTGCAAGAATTTAATTTTGCCACCAAGTATCAGCTGGGAATGCACAATCTGGCTGCTTTCCTGTCACAACATGCGCGCCCGGCCATGCCACTGGAAACCTGAGATACACAGGACATGGAGGAATATGTCCGATTCATAATAGGCCATGCAAGATTACTTCCCAATCCCCTTGTGAGGTAGGAGAAGCAACCTCCCTTGACAACAGTCTACAGCTGGCTGTTGAGGCCATGCGGCCAAGTGATTGGCAGCCTTTACAGCACCCAGTGTCCTTCGGTACCCATGAGACTAAGTCTACCCTCCAGGCATTCTACCACAGAGGCCTCCGCCTAGTTCTCCCAGCAATGCTGAGGTCCTGCATTGTTGCACTTGCCCACGGCACCCACCAGGGCATTGTGAAGTCAAAGAACAGGCTCCAGAGCAAGGTATGGTTCCCTAGCCTTGACTAACAAGTGGAGGAGGTTGTTAAAGGCTGCTTAGTCTACCAAACAAGAGGACAACTGGACCCGCCAGTGCCTGTCATCACAGAGGATGGTCCCACCACTTCAGTGGCAGAGAGTTAGTGCTGATTTGGGAGTCTCCCAGATGGCTCCTATATGCTGATAGTCATGGATGACTATTCCCGGTACCAAGAGGTTGAAATTGTCACAACTACCTCTACAACAAAAGTCATCCCGAAAATGGAGAAGATAGTGGCCACCCATGGACTATTTGGAGAGGTTTGCATTGATAACGGACTCCTGTTGAGTAGTCTTGAGTGGGTTGAGTTCCTACAAACCCAAAATGTCAAGCATCGCCGTATCATTCTCTAGTGGACCCAAGCCGATGGGGAAGTGGAATGTTTGTTACAACTCTCTCAAAGACCATTCAAACCGCACTAGCAGAAACCTGCAATATAGATTGAGCTATCTACTACTTCCTTCAGGAGTACAGGGTCACTCCCCTGCCACAAGATGGATCACCCTGAGCCAGTGTCAGAGTCACCAGATCCTCGGGGTCTGTGCACGTTCCCAACATGTCCACCACTGAACAGCTCCAAGAATCTGATAAATAAATCACAGAGACTGAGAGAGTTCAAGAGGGGATTAGGAAGGGAACAGCTGGGAAGGAGACCTGTAGTAAGAAAAAGGTTAGAACACACAATATGAAAATTATATCTCCTGAAATCAATACTAGATTATGATTCTAAGCCTAGTCACTCCGAAAACATGAACAATCTAAGAGTTAAGATTAAAATGACTAAGTTTCCAGATGGCCGGATACCTGTAGGGGAATCAAGATGAATTAAATGGAAACTTTCTTATTCAAGTACTTTCCTTTACATGAGAATCAGAAAAAACATTCTGACTAAATTTTAAACCAGTCATATAAATCCTGTTTTGAGAATATATACTAGGACCATACAATGATTGCATCTAGAAACTCTGGCCTTCTGTGTACTCTTAAAATGTTTCAACGCAAATTGCGCATATGGCAGATATATATGTACATGTGTATATATATATATATATATATATAGTAAACACCAAAAAAGGATTGTGCACCATGAATAACACAATATGGATTCAGGAAACAAATCACATAACTTGTCAACTCGATTATTACATAATAAATATCTTAGAATAGTAGCATACAATAAACAACATGAATTAAACTCGAGGAGAGAATTGTGCGTCTTGCCAATTCGAGTGTTACCATGTAAAATACCAAGAAATGGTAGCACGCAATGAATATCAAAGTCAAATCATCATTAATCAAATTGAGCGTCTTGCCGATTCGTAAAACACAATGTAAATGTCAAGGAATAACAGCTCACAATAAATAACAAGATCAAAGTACAATGAAACGAATCGCGCTTCTTTTGCCGATTCTTAAGCCACCATGTAAAATGTCAAGAAATGGTAGCACGCAATGAACAACAAAGTTAAATGCTCATGAAACGAGTTGTGCGTCTTGGCAGTTCGTAAAACATCATGTAAATGTCAAGAAATAGTAGTGCGCAATGGACAACAATGTTTAAACACTATAAAACGAATTGTGCGTCTTGCCGATTCTTAAGCCACCATGTAAATGTCAAGAAATGGTAGCGCCCAATGAATAACAAAGTCAAACCTTTATGAAATAAATCGTGCGTCTTGCCTATTTGTAAACTACCATATAAATGTCAAGAAATGGTAGCGCACAAGTAATCTGTTACTCATTTAAGAATTTAAACCAAGAATATGAAAATTCTAAATAACGGTGTCGGGACAGTCCAACCACCGTCTTACCGCCTGGAACAATGATCACCAATGAAGGATTAGGGCAGAAGACTGGAAGATCCAAATAGGCCGCCGGGACAGGAGCTCAGGAAGAAGCTGCTGCTCTGCACCGGGACCTCTGAATAGTGAGCACTGGGAGTTGGTCTGGCTCTCTTTTATAGTGTCTTGGCCCAGCCCAGAACCATGCCCAGGCATGTTGCAGGGAAAGTCTCTGGAAGGCCCTGGAAAGGGGCCACACCCTAACACACTCTGAAAACCTGCAGCAATACATTGCAAAGGAACAGTATTTGTAAGCATATTAAAAATAAGTTTTCAGGATTGAACTCTGCAATGCAAAAGGTTAAACCACAACATATCAGCACAATGCATAAATTACTTTGTTTTGAGAGTGTTGGGTTTTTGCATTTTTGTCGCCAATAGAGCGTGTACTGCTCTGGTGTTGACAGCCAGCTGTGTTTTGGATAAGCTGTGACTGATTCCATACCTCATCATCTGGCGTGGGCTACCTAACCTTGTGAACTGATCGGAAACTAGCAGATCACACAACAACGACTATGCATCAAAGAGAAGGCAAGCAAAACATAGTGCCATTCAAGCAGGCGACCGACATTGGTGAAGGACTGCCATCCAGGTGGCAAGTTCTGACTCTATTTTGAGAAAGACCTCTGGACAGTAATCAATGTGAAAGGCACCATGGTGACAGCAGAAAGGAGGGGTGATGTTGTCATGAGCAATGCTTCTCAGTTTAAGAAGCAGCCTAGCCCCTTAACCATGGAAGAACCAAGCGAAGTCCTGTCGGGTGATGATCCGTGGGACGATCCCCCACCTGCAGATCCCTGCTTGGACAGTTCGACCAACAGGCCCCCCATTTCAGAAGCAGCACCCATGTCAGGGTCGCAACACACCTCAGGGACACATGAACTGAACTTGCTGCCCAATCAGGCCCCTCCCATGATTGGAGCTACCATAAGACCCTTCGGTAGAGCTGGGGCTGAACACTATCACCTCTAGGCCAATCTGGGTCCATCCAGACGGTATTTTTACTTTCTGATTCCGTGAGCCGGTGTACTGTTACTTCAAGGCTACAGGTAAGCTGAAGTTTATGTGTGTAGTCGATTATCACAGTTGTGTTGTTTATTTTCTTTTTAGGGGGGAGGGATGTAGTGTTTTCTCCTGTGGGCAACAACAACTGCATGTAGGATCAAGGGTGAAACCCTGCCCACCCCTCAGCCAATGCATTGTGCAGGTGGCCCGGGATTATGTCTGGGATGGGATATATTAGCAGATGACCCAGAACGGGTGGTTTTTTTTGGTAGCAAGTGGTGTAAAGAATAAATTATTTAAGCCCCCACCACTGAGGCATTGTGTGGTCCTGGCCTAGGTCAACTCTACAGTGTTCACGCTGCTTTGCAAGTGCAGACCACAGATACGGAGAATGGAGTGGGATAAGTGCAATGTGAGTTTGACTGTGTGAGAGCAGTGTGAGCAATGCAGCATGAGAACGATTAGTAGATTGTTATTTTGTGATCCATGTAGTTCAGTTTTAGAGACTGAATGCCAGCATTGGGGAGAGTATGGCCATGGTTTGAGCATTGTTGGCAAGCCTGGTACAGTATGAATGCACAGCAATTCATAAAATGTGAGTGTGGTGTGAGGAATGTAGTGTGAATGCACTTTCAGTATGCTGATTATGCTAGAGATGGGTGAACTGCTGGAAGCTCAACCCAGGCTTGAGCCTGAAGCCTGACTCTCTCTCAACTAAAAGCTGATCTTTCATGTGGCTTCTGCCTGCTCCCCTCACTATCCTCATGCACAAAGGCATAACAACAAAACATTTACATTTGAAATACAAAGGAGAGACAAATAGCTATCCTTTTAGTGGCTGATTTGTACAAAGTGAAACCAGAAAACCTGGATTAATTATAGTTTCCCTGCTTAACCAAATTGTGTGATCTTAGGTAAATATTTTATTTTACCCATCATCCCCTTTTTCCTTCACTATCACACGAAAGCACCCTCAAATACCTGAGTTCAGAATACCAGATATAGATAATCCTATTGTGTTTGATTTAATAGGATATAATGTGCTCTATCTGAAGGAATATGGGCCACATCCAGGGGTCACATGACAGTTGTTTTGCCTCTATGTTCACTAAAGGGCACTCTCATCAGAGTGGGGGCAGGGGCAGACCCATCGATTGTGCAATGCCCAATGGTATAAGTGTGCACTGGTGTTTTCAGGTGCTCTGCACTAACTCGTATTTGTCAACACTAACACTTGTTTGTCAGAGTACACAACATGGTGGCGTTATTTGTGTGTGTATTTATTTCGGAGAGTTCATTAGTGGAGCATTTAACTATTTAATGTATCTTGAAAAACTAGAACTCAAACCTACAGTTTAAAGTGACATATGGGTAGTGCCAGCTGCAGTGGACCTTTATGAAACATTTTGGGCACAGGCTCATAATGTTTTTCAAAATAAGCGCTGGCAAAACCTATATGAGAGCAGAAAATACTGCATTCTGAGTTGTGCAACGTGTGTACTGCACTGCAATCCAGCTCTAGTTCTGTCGAGGATCAGCAATCTCTTCATCTAATTAATAGGAATCAATATACACAGCAAAGATGAAATGTGCATGCTCTGTTGTCATCAAAGACTTTTGTAGGCCACAGGTTTTTTCGATGCTAGCCATTTATGTAAACATTGTTGGCGATAGGCTACTTTCAATAAACTTTAAAAAAGAATAAATGAAATCAAGGCACTCTTTAAATTCTACTATAAGCATAATACCGATATTAGATAATAATAGTATGTAATGTAGCCTAATACATAATGTAAGACATAATTTGACATAATAATATGTCAGTTTACCATCTGGCAAATATTTGTCTTAAATTTCATCTGCAAAAATATGCCTCTTTGAAGGTATTAGAAAAATCGACACCCAATAGGATGAAATTGCGTAATGATACTTAGGGCACAAATGTGATGTCTGAAGATATTTCTATATACTATCTTCATTAAGAATGCCATATGGGAAGAAGATTAAACCACGCATATTAGCATAAATGTACATCCAAACATATTTCCCAACTTGATTGCACTTTCAAGTGTTCTTGACACTTGAAATGGAGCAATGCAGAGTTCCACAAGGAGTGGAACCTACTTTGCACAGGTAGCTCCCCAAAGTAGATGAACATGTTTGTGGTAAATGCACACAAAAACTGAGAGTAATCCACAGATATGACTGGAAATATTGATGGCTATCCTTTTATAGATCTGTTATTTTTCTCATGTGGTTAAGCTCCTGTGTTTACAACTAGGACTGGGCATAGAAATCTGCTCTGCACGCAGAGTTCAAATAATTTGGGCACTTCGCTATACATGGAGTAGCACAGAGTTCTCAAATTCCACAATCTGGAAAAGAGCAGAGTTCATTCGCACACACGAGGTTGGCTTTTGGTGCTCTCTCTCAAGCAGCATGATACTCATGCACTGCTAGAGAGTGTGCGCAAGACTTTGCGTTAAAATGTGCTGTTTCTAGCCAAACATGTGAGACTTCGTGTTTACTCGCGCTGCTTCCGACCACAATAGCAGCTAAAACAGTCCCAGGCATGAGCACAAATGCACCTGGAGTAGATTCTCGACTCTAGATATATCTATATCTAGTCAAAATGTGTTTTTGGATCGGTTTTCTTCTCCAATGGACCCTTCAAGTTGATTTTTAGATTGAGAAGCTTTTTTTTTTCAAACAGGAATGAAGTGTCCCAGAGACTCCAACTTTCTGTTCCTGTCCAGCAGGCTCCTCCCAGTGTTTTGTCCATCTCCTGGTCACTTTTCACATGGATTTTGAGGTGGAAGGATCACTCTTTTTGTCTCCTGGATATACCTTTGGATTTAAGGACTTTGTTTTGTGAAATCACACAAGTAAGTTCAGAAACTATTGAATAAGGGTGTTGTTTGTTTGCTTGGGCATGCACCAGTATTTCTTTATACTTTAATTTGATTTTAAAATTCTGATAGTGGTGGGTGTCCTTGAGTTTAAGTATGGGCCTAGTTAATATTTATTTTACATTTCATTGACTTTTCATCTTCTGTAAAGGAAAATTGTTGCACAGCGCAGTACCTATTCTTTCCTACATGTTTGTAACATTTGCAATTTTATTGTAATATGTGGTCTAGATTTCCAAAGGGCCATCTAGCCAGTAGGCCCAGTGCTAGTAGTCATCAGTTCATGAAATGAATATTTAGGTGGTATATGGTTTTAAAACTTCATTTAGGGCAGGGATGGGATTGTATTAAATTAAAAATGTTGGCGATTTATTTGCATTTCATTTGTTTAGCAAAAAGTGTAGATGTTGTGTGGTAATGGTTTATGGCATAGGAGGATGTGTGTACTGTTGTTGTGAAATTGTTATAGCTCAGTTAATTGTTGTGTTTTGCATTGCTGAATTAATGTTAGTGTTTTCTTCAGTGTTACCAACATGCCTTCTTGTTATGGCCAGTGTGTGTGTGTGTGTGTGTGTGCGTATGTGAGTGTGTGTGTTTGTCATCATCCATCATTTGTCTTTGCTCACCATGTCATGGGGGCAATTTTTTGTAGTCCATGTCCATAGGCTTACAAGTGTTCTTTGTTCTCCATGTCTCCTTGTTCACAGTTGTTGCTTAACCATCTGGCTGGTTGCTATTTTCTGCACCCAGCCAGCGTTTCTTTGTCAGTGGCTTACATGTGTTCTTTCTTTGTTCCCTATGCCTCTTTGCTTCTTGTTGTTGTTTGACCATGTGAATGGCAGCCATTTTGTGTATGCAGCTAGTGTTCCTGTGCCATAGGCTTGCATGTGTTCTTTCTTTGTTCCCCATGCCTCCTTGCTCATTGTTGTTTGACCATGTGACTGGTGGCAATTTTGTCCACCCAGCCAGTGGACAATACATAGGCTTGCATGTTTTCTTTCTTTGTTCCCCATGCCTATTTGCTCATTGTTGTTCTTGTTTGACTATGTGGCTGGTGGCCATTTTGTCCATTCAGCCAGTGTCCCTTTGCCATAGGCCTGCCATGTTTGCCTTTGCCTTTGTCATGACTACTTGTTCCTTGTTGTTTGATCAGAGTCTAGCACACTTTTGTGCATCCAGCCAGTGTGTCTTTGCCGCAGGCTTACATACAAACATCTTTAATTATTGATCATTTGTTTGTTTTAGGTTTCTATATTTATTTTACATTTTTATTTTCAATTTGAATTTTTTGATCTATTATTGTTTAATTTTTTAGTTAATTTGTTATTTAAATTTGAAATTTTATTTTTTAATTGCATTTTTTAATTACATTTATTATTTGAAGGTTTCTTATTTCAGTTTTTTATTTTATTTTTTTAATTTAATTTGTATTTTATGTTGTTTAATTTTTGAAAATATTTTTTAATTTTTATTTTATTTAATTCAGAATTTTGCCTGATCCATCAATCCAGCAAAGACACATAGCTGCACTACAGCATTTGTTTTCCTTCGGTGTATAATATTTACATTTACTTCTGGTCACCCTGGCTGCGGAGCACTTCAGACAAATTGGCAGCATAATTCATTTTTTTAATGATTATTCCATTTCCCCTGGACCACCTTGCCGCCATAGGTTTTTTAAAGGATTATACTATTTACCCATGCATCTTTGTCTGATGTCCCCTTTAAAACAGAAAAAATAAAGCATGTTGTGCTGCCTGATTTGAAATTAGATTTTATTGTGTGGTTTTACTTTAAAATGTTTGATTACATTGGTATTTATTGCATAAGTAACCAACCACACTAAGAGTGCCTTTGTCTGTACTCCTCCAACTTGCAACAATGCCATGGTTCACTAACTACATGTTTTTTTCCTTGGTTATTTTTAGGTACACAACAGAAGAGTCACATCACCCACAGTACTACCAAAGAGACCTTACAGTTACTTAGGTCCTCCAAACTTTTGTGCTTGTGCATCTTAGTGCCACTGCCAACTGAGAGCTTAAGATGGCCCCACAGAATGTTGCTCCCAAGAAAGTGGCCAGCTAGAAGAAGCAGCTTTCCACCAGAAGTGTGCAAACCGCAACCTTTTTCAAGAGACCTGTGCCTGCCACACCGTCCTCCGGGGAGGAACCTGGGAGCAGCAGTCCCGCATCAATAGCACCACCCCAACCTAAGCCCAAGACCGTGTCTGTAAGTGGAGAAGAGTAGGAGGTCGAACTTCCTGTTGAACAAAAACCTTCCCTTTTAGAATCAGTGGCTGCTAGCTTTCCAGCAAGAAAAAGGAAGGGTACTACTCCACCTTCTTATCCAAGCACTATTTAGAATGAAGGTGATAGAAACATGGGGTGGACCCAGGCAGAGTCCCGAAGATGCAAGGAGAGGCAAGGGAAAAGAAAAGTTCCAGAAAGCCTTAGAATCATGGAAAGGGATGATGATGAGTAAGATGATGATGATGAGCAGTCATTGTGAAAGCTGGCACAAAGGACTCCGATATTACTATCCAACCTGCTCTGAGTGATGTGGCACAAGCAGCACCACCAGCCCCCATATTTGTAAGGCTACAGCAGAGGCCTTCACAAACCCATACCTCATTAGAAGTATGCACTTCAGAGAGGCAATCAACACACCCACCTACCTCCAGTTCTTCTTCAGACATTGTCAGTGGCACAACAGGAAAGTGCTCCTCCCCAGTTTAGGACGTTTTTATGATTATCAAACAGGAGGAGAATATTGCAATATGCTTGATTTCCCATGTGAGTGTTCATCAAGGTAAGCCTGGTTCACATTATGATACTGTAGTCCTGACGAACCATATTAAAAAAACATAGCACAATCTGGTGGGAGGAGCACCTTAAAAAATGGCTGAACGTAGTCGCAGTGTTGAAGGTGAAGAAAGCTGGGAAACATCAGCTACAACTGATTAAATCATGGTGGAAGGGGAGGAAGAAGAGGATGACATCCTCACGCAAAGTATGGAGACCCCACAGTATAAAGTGACTCTGCCACAAGGCACTTTGAATCTACCACCACCTACACCTCAAAAGTCACCTGTGTCTGTGGCCCCACAAAAGAAGAAAATCCAGGTTCCAATTATGGGCATGTTTAGACAGGAGGGGCCCTACGACTGCAACCACTCAATGGCAGAATGTAAAATGGGAAGCTAAATAAAATGTTAGTGCTGGACCTCCTCCCTTTTCTTTTGTGGAAGGAGTGGGATTCTTTCAGTTTGTGTTAGCCATCAGCCTGAAATGGAAGGTTATAGTTGGACCTATTTTTAAGAGTTTCTGTTCCAGAGCGGCATCACGATGTGCTGCAATTAGTTGGATAAACGTTGCAGCAAAGTGTTGATCACACTATCCACCTGATGACAGACATTTGGACTAGTTGTCAGGTGACGGATTACATATGCATCACTGCACACTGGATCTCTTTTGTGGGAGTTGGGTGCTAAAGAAAGTTTTAAGAGCATTCGGTGGCATGCAACAGTAGCCATGTTCACCATGGACAAATAACACACCGCTGCAAACATCTTGGAAGACTTTAATAGCAATTTAATAGCAAGGTGTCTGAATGGCTACAACCCAGAGGTATCTGAATTGGATTTGTTGCCACGGACAATGGGAGTAACATAGTCAAGGCCATGTCAGATGGTGGCTATTCAGGTTCCTGTGTTTGGAGCACTGCATCAACCTAGTTGTGTAAGACTTTCTCAAAAAAGAAGACATAGTCAGCAACATACAGACTTCCAGAAGACACATCTGCATGTCTTTCAGCCATTCTTTTGGAGCCTGGAACCAGTTGCTGATTATTCAGTGTGGTAACAGAATACCAGTTAGAGCCTTGATACAGGAGATACCAACATGTTGGAACTCAACTTATTATATGTTGCAAAGTCTGTTTTGAGCCTGGGAGACAGATCAGCCACTATGTCATTCTAAGAGGAGGGGATGCAAATGGGAAAACTATGACCAAGGATGTGGACAAATGGGGCCTAGTCAAATGCCTGACAAAGATGCTGCTCCCTTTTGAGGTTTTTAGGGCAGGAAGTTAGCAAGGAGGAAAATACGATGGGCCAGGCTATCCTGTTGTTGCATTTGCTGTAGGACCAGCTAAAGATGGTGTCTAAAAAAGGTTCACACTCGACAGTATGAATGAAAAACAAGGAGCGCATGCTTTGGTTGAGAGCCTAAGCTATTGCTTGACTTATAATGCAATGGAAAATGACATAATCAAAATACAAGAGGTAGATTGTTGAGCAAGCCCGAGAGCTAGAAGAAGAACAGCTGGAACTTGGTGTCCCATTCAGCAGTTCTGAAGTGCCACCATCAACGTCTAGAGAGGGCAGTCTTGTCTCACAGCAACCAACAAGAACACCAGCAACAACAGCATCAGAAGAATTGGACCCAACCTCTGCATTGGCTTGATTTCAAGTGGCAAGTCTTAAATCCAGTGCGGAGGCGAAGGCAAAAGAGGTTGAGCAAGTGGCAGCACTAATGATACTTCAGAGGAGGTCCCAGGAGAATCTGGATGACCCAAAAGAGGTATATGGAGATCAAACCCCATTGGTGTATTGGTATGGGATGATCTGCCAATGGCCAGAGCTCTGCAGGCTGGCAATAAACTATCTTCCTTGTCCCGTAACCAGCATGTCTGCTGCATGTGTATTCAGTGCAGCTGGTGGAGTTGCTACAGTGAGAAGGACCTGTCTCTTGCCTCAAAAAGTGGAGAGACTAACCATGATCAAAATGAATCAGCATTTTATACCACCTTGTTACACTGTTCCCGAAACACCACAGGAGGAAGAGGATGATTGGTCAGAATCAAGTGTGCTTGCTGACCAACTTCTGAGTGAATCACCTGAGTTTGAGGACCAACTCTGCTTCCCAGACTGAGTTTGCAAGTGCTGCCATAGAACTTTTTAATTATTTATCATTGAGTTTCCTTCTTTCTTTCTCTCTTTCTTTCTTTCTTTCTTTCTTTCTTTCTTTCTTTCTTTCTTTCTTTCTTTCTTTCTTTCTTTCCTTCATTCTTTCTTTCTTTCTTTCTTTCTTTCTTTCTTTCGTTCTTTCTTTCGTTCTTATTTTTTTTTTCCTAGTTCTCAGGCCAGACCAGTTACTTTAGATACCAAACATAAATCTACACAAAATACTCCAGTTCTGTTTTTTCTATTTGTTCTTCAACAGCAACGCACTTGACTACACAAGTCTACCTCACTCTGTTTAGGACTAGGATGGAGTTCCTCCAAATCAGGAGGAGGAGAATGGTACTACTCAGGCAGGAATGCCTCAACAGCTAGAAGAAGAAAGTTATTGACTTTAAAGAGAAACCATGATGATGGCGAAAACTCTGACACCTACTACTCACTCAGCTCTGTGGAAAGGAGAGAGGTGTGTTGATTTGGGAAATGCTGCTGAGTGTGTATTTACTGCATTACTGGCTCAAATGTGAAACTCCTCTTTATGATCTTGTTCTGCCTTAGAGTCTTCTAGATACACACCAGACTCCTCATAAAGCTTACCTTGCTTCCTTTTTCCTTCTCCTTTACTCTATAATACAGTTACTGTTTAATTTCAATATGCAGGTCATCTCCTAGTCCTCCATGAACAAAACTTGGTGAAAGCTCAAAACTCCAGGTTACCTACCAAACAGATTCAGCTAGGCACCTAAGAGTGGTTGACATTCCAAGAAGAATGGAGATGCAGCACCCAATTTGGCAATAACGTATCATTTTCCTTTTAGCAATCATAATTTTTAGAAGTGGGTGGGTTAACTTCAATACTTCAATACTCCATAATTTGTATTTTTCAAACCTAGTAGGCATAACATTTAGAGATATGCGATCTTGGGTCTCTCTGGGGCAGAAGGAGTGTTTGCAATGCATTTAACTGAACTGCGTCATACTTATCCCTTCATTGTTTCCTCCCAAAACCAATTGATGATGGTGTGCTGCTCTGCGCCTTGATGAATATTGTAATGGTTTCTTTTGTGTATTGTTTGTCTTTGTCACACCTTTCCCCAAATCCTCTTTCCCATCCATTCATTGAGCCCCCTAACCAGCTTCCCCCAGGCCGTGTGATTTATTGAGGTGTTATTTAATTTTACACCATAAATGGATCTCACACTTGCTGGGACGCGTGTGGTGAAAGCAACAACAACTCACTGCAAGACCTTCTATTTCCTGAGCAATATTCCACACCAGCACATCAATATCATCATTAAGGCCTAATGTGTTGTGTGCTGCGTAAATGCGTAGCCTTGTCCAACCACTCTTGAATCTGAGCATACTTTTCCTGACTCCATGATTTCATTTCCTAAGTTTAGTTTTTAAATACTAGCTTCTCACCATTGCTCAGAAGAAGCTGAATTTTTATGAGCATATCAAGTCTTCTTTGTTGTGTGTCAAATACTGTCATTGTGGTAGTCTGATCTCAACTTTCCTAAATTTATGATATAATATGACCCAGTAACTCTCTATTTTGTTTCAATCTAGTTGACAGCGATGAATAACCCTTTGACTAATCCTGTCGCTGGGGTTCACACAAGTGGGAGTGGCACCTTCTATCTTCCCTGTTAGCGGGCTAGCCTGCATCTAGTATTGCCTACCAATGCCTTAAAATGCCACCTTGAGAAAAACCCTGCAGTAAGAAGACTCTCTCGCTTCATCTAGTCAGGTAAGAGAAGAATTATGGAATGAAGTAACCTTGTTTAGTTAGTAATTAACTCCTACTAAAGAAGATGCTGTCTTACTTGTCTATGTGTATCTAGGTTTTTGCAGGCAAAATAGGCAAAGACAACACCCCCTAGTGGTCACTATAGTTGAAGACGCCAATAGAGCAACGGTATAAGTCACAATCGCAAAGAGACCTGAACTTCGGGGAAGCAGGGCTAGTACCTCAAGCCATAGTGATGGGGCTACCATGTGATGCAATGTGTGTGAACACAACCTCAGACCCAGTATGAAAGCACACATTGCCAATAGGTCTGGGTTTAATGTGCAAATGCATGCAAACTCTGTCTGTATTTTCATGCTTCAGCACATTATAGCCACATCTATTGGCTTTGGCTGTATTTTCCACTCAGATGTTGAGCACTGCTGGATCCTCAAGAGTATTCACTACAACTTCAAGCATCAGATGAGTTAGACCTGGCATCTTTTGGCGTGTTTCCCCTGTCTTTTTGCCTTCTGATCTCCTGTTTCTATGTATGATGGACTCTGTTTTTGCTGGTTTATTGTTTCTGTGAACTTTACCACTGTTGATCATTGCTAAAGTGCAAGTGTTCCCAATGTAAATTATATTGGTGATTGGTTTATCCATGATTGACATATTTGATTTACTAATAAGTCCCTTGTAAAGTTCACTATGTGTGCCCAGGGCCTGTAAATCAAATGCTACTAGTGGGCCTGCAGCACTGATATTGCCATCCAAATGAGTAGCCCTGTAAACATGTCTCAGACCTGCCGTTCCAGTGTCTGTGTGTGTAGTTTTGCACTGCCAATTTGACCTGGCAAGTGTACCCACTTACCAGGTCCAAACCTTCCCTTTCGCTACATTTAAGGCACCCTTAAGGTAGGCCGGAGGTAGCCCCATCGGCAGGGTGCAATGTATGTTAAAACTAGGACATGTACTGATGTGTTTTACATGTCCTGACAGTGAAATACTGCCAAATTCGTTTTTGACTGTTGCAAGGCCTGTCTCTTTCATAGGTTAACATGGGGACTGCTTCTAAATATCTTTTAAGTCAGTTTCCCATTGGGAGCAGATGGAGATATAGAGTTTGGGGTCTCTGAACTCACAATTTAAACCTACACCTTTCGGCAAAGTATTTTTTAATATTGTCAGTTTGAAAATGCTACTTTTAGAAAGTGGGTATTTTGTTGCTTAAACCATGCTGTGCCTTCGTCTGCTTGTGTATTCCACGGCAGGGTCAGACTGACAGTTTGGCTGTTGAGAATTCCCTGTAGACAGTGACACAAAGGGAGCTGGGGGGTAGCCTGCATATCCCGATGAGTCTCCTGGGCTGTAGTGGGGAGGGAGGAGCTGACACTTACATCTAAAAGGGTTGTGCCTGTCCTCACTCAATGCAGTCTCCAGGTGTGTGTGTGGGGTCAGGCCTGGGCAAGGCAGGATCTTGGGAACAACAGAGACTTTCCTTTGAAGTTTGCCTAGTTCAAAGACAGAACTAGATATAAGTAATGGACCCAAATCCCCAGACTTTTAGAACACTTCTAGAACAATAGGAACCTCTGCCAAGGAGGAGAGCTGAAGAGCTGGAGGAGGAGTACTGCCCCTTTGCTGTGTGTGCTTTGCTGGATGGGCCTACAGTTGCTGCTTCTGCCTTAAAGAGTACAAAGACTGGACTTTGCTGTGTATCCTGCTTCTGACGTTTCTCCAATGGCTTGGAGAAGAGCTTGCCTCTTGAGGAACATGAAGCACCGTCCCATCCTGCACCGCAGCCTTGGTCCAACCACACCAGTGCTGTGGACTCCAACGTTATCAACAAACACATCTGTCTGCACCGCTACCCTTGGGTGCCACACTGAGCCTGCGCTGCACCACCGCTTTGGGCCTACTGATGACAGCGCTTAAGCAACAATGACTTAGCTGCCTGCACCGTGACATGGAGACACCACAAGTCGCACAGCCACACTTCACACCACAGCCCTGGTTTCAGCAATGCTGCCAGATGCCGTCACAGAGCCGCTGCCTGCACCATGACCTGTGAGCACTGCACGTTGCACCGTCCAACCTCGCCATCAATGCCAGTGCTCCTGACTTTGTCATCATCCCAGAGTTCGATCTGCAACGCATGTGATTTTAAGGGCCCGACGACCCCTTCACTGACCTCCGGAACTGATGCCTGCGAAGCCAGCTTAAGAATTGAAAATGCTCCCAAAGTTAACCTTCATCAATTCTTGTGAACACTTATATTCTTTTGATATTTTCCAATAGGCATTATGCTGTGTTCCTTGTGATGTCTCCTGAGTAGACAAAATGCTAATTATTGTGGTATGTAGGTATTTAATAGGGGTCACACCTTGATCACGTTATCTCTTGATTAAGGTTCAGGTTTGTCTATGTGCACGTTCACTATAGGTTAAAGTATAACATGATATATAACATTAATACTTACATAGATTTAAACATTGTAATAATGTATTAATAGTGATGTATCTCCATTATACCCATCAGGGTTGAACAGAGGTCATGGTCCAGAAGATGAGTACCTTTTTCAGTGTGGTATTTTTATAATTTAAAATAGTATGCAAAGGGTTGATAAACCTTTTTTCATTTTTTGGCACTACAATCCGTTCTTGAAATAGCTCTGTGCTGATGTGATAAAAAGGACCAATGTTGCACATTACAACTATAAAGCAAGTTTCTGTTTGAGAGTTTCAAATTCAATATCTTTAACAAAAATACAGGTACCTAACAAGGCCACATTTACACTCAGTCACGTTTTCTTTCTCTCTCAATGAAAGAGGCCAATATTTAATTGTGCATATGCTGCACCAGAAATGCATTTTGTAAAATAACATTGTCAGACATGCTTATGAGGGAGCTGAAGATCTGTAAAAAGTAGATTGAATTTTGTAATGGTGAGCATCAATACACTCCTGTGTTATTAGATTGAGAGATTTTAGGAGAACCAGATGTATGTGGGAGGGTGTGAGCATGGCCATGAACCTGCAGCGCCCTCAAACTGGGAAGCTGTAGTTCACGCTGGTTTTCACAACCTGCATCACCAGCCAGTAAGGAGCTCATGTCCCTTCACCTGAAGAATACTGATGAGTTTTGGTGCCAGCTCAACATACCATGACTTTGGGCAAATCCCTGTGTTGAAAAAATAAATGTGACCTTGTGTAACGTCACTGGTGCCCCTGTAAAGCACTCCATTACCTTCAGGTCAAGTTTGTGCTATACAAAATTAGGAAAAAAGCTCAACCATCTGTGAATGAGCTCCAGTCTTCAACAGGAGGGGTATTTCTATGACAGAGTCCTATTCTCATGTACAGGAACTCATTTTATCTGTACAGGAACTCCCAGCTCCATTCTTGGTATTCCGGTGCATCTCTAGAAGTGCAGCCAACTTCAGTTTTAGGTTTATGGGAATAGAAAAAAGGGAGTGGTATCTGGAGAGCGTGACTACAAGGACAGAGAGTAGTATGAAAGAATGAACAGTGCTGAAGCCCAGCTGACTGTTTATGGATGATGAAGTAGAAGTCAAAATGCACTGCAGTACATGAGAAAGAAAAAGTGGACCTGGGCAGAAAAGCATTTAGACGGGGGACAGTGGAGAGGGAGGTGGTGCCCAATGGTAGTATTTCCCATTGTGTGTGTAAATTCAAACTTTCAGCATGATCCAGAGAGTAGGCAATGGCCCGTGTGAAAATGGGACCCTTACAAGTTCACGTGAATTCAGGAATTGGCTCTAATTATTACCCTATGGGGGAGCAGTGGAGCAGTGGTCTGCACACGGTTGCAGTTTTGGCACTATGTTAATTATATTTAGGTGCTTCTTTGACAAAGCCCTGGGGTGATTTAAGAGATGGTCTACCACCAGGGGACAAAGATATGGCCAGGCTACCCAGGTCAATCTTCCAAAAGGTGCCAGTGGTTTCCAATTTTATGCTGCTCTGGAATGGTTTAGTGTCTGACTTACTGGTTGACCCAAGGGTGCTCCCATGGTATGAGGGAGTGGCTGAGTTCACCTTCTCAAATACTAAGTAGGGGTCATAGTGGAAATCTAGGGGACCAAATCACATTTTCTTGGAGTGGTGCTTGAAGGACTAACCTGTTGGGTAACCATGATTTTGATTTTGAGAATTTCAGGAAGAGAATTTCGTGTCTAGCCTTGTATTGAAATGGACGTTCAATATACATGATATCAATATTTTGGTGTGTCAGTATCAACAAATGTTATCTATGTGTCTTTATGAAAACAAATATGGCCTGAGAATATTTAATTCTCAAAATCATGTTTTGTGACCACAGGCTACTTCCTTGCTTTAATGGATAATGGGGCTGGTTTAGTGTATGTGCCCAGATATCATTCCTGCTCAACCTCTGAGAGTCACTTGCTTATGTTAATGTGAACTCTTGTCTCTGGTTCCAAGCCTGAACTTTGAAATCCCTTCTTCAGGCAGACATTCAAACAATGGGAGGCATCTGTACTGTGTCTAAGCAGAAGGTACATTAACACATGAGATTACAGTTGCCAGATGGAAGTTGGTATGTGGTAGTAGAATGCAGGGTCGGTGGGCACCAGCTGCTGCAGCAGAAAGCAGTGCCAGGTGCTGTACATGAGCAGTGTAATGCAGACACATTTGTCAGTCTATTACATGTTCAGTTAACAAATACCCGGGACATGAGGCACACACAGCATTCTGTGAGATGAAATGTGAAAAGTCAACACCCATCAGCCCTTGATAGCTTGCAGTGTTAGCAATGCAAACCATGTGTGTCCCTATAGTGGTACACATGTCCTGCCCTACCCAAAGTGAGCTAAATAGCAATCATGTAGTAGACGAGAACAGTGACTGGCTGCTCTCCTCTGCTGCGTTTGTAGGGAGTGTTAGAGTATCTGCCTGACTATTAAAGTAACTGTGTAACATGATGTTATTGTCAAACCATCACCCTGATGCCAGTGTTGCCCAACAAACTCTCAGGCAACACCAATGCTTGGCCCTCGGCTGACCTTCCTTTTGGGATAGACCAGGCAGCCTGGAGCCCTTTACTCAGAAACTGGCCACAGGACTATCTCTTAAAAGTCCCTGACCCCAGCAATAAATGCTGGTGCCACCTACTATCAACCACCAAAACAAAGTAACTGCTGTCCAGACTTATATTTCCCAATATCACTTTGCATGCTCTGACTTTTAGCCAGTACTTGGAATTTTTAGAAGCAAAAACACAAGTGTCCCAGAATGCAACATGCTGTTGATATAAATTTCTGGGGAGCCTGATGTACACTGAATCACTACAATACTATTTTAAAAAAGAAAATAAGTTCTCCCCCTTTTTTGCCTCTACATAGCACGTGCACCCCTTGTCAAGGGTATTAAGCGCTATATAAATGTAGTTACATACATTCTTGGCCACTAGAAATATGCGACATGGGAGGGCCAAATTATGCGGTGGGGTTGAGTAAATTATGTGGCAAGAAAAGCCAAATTATGAGGGGTAATATGGCACATTTTGTGACATTACGACTTTATTATTTTGTAATTTTTACACTTATGTACACTATCTGGGCATTATGTGCACCTCATTAGTACATGCATATAACCCAAATAAAGCACTAAGCAACAGATAGGTGACCAGTCAGACTTTTTCAAAAGGTCTTCCACTGCCCAGTAACACATGCTGCTGTGTGTTTAGGAACTTTTGATCCGTTTGAGATAGTAACATTTTTGTTGTTTAAATATGCAGATTATGCAGCAGACAAGGTATTAAGTGGCAAATGAAGTGAATTTATGGCTAAGAGAAAATTGCTGCAACTACAAAATTACATTTTTCCAGTAGCACTGCAATATTATTTGTCCCTTGTACCTTCTTTGCATGGAAGGACTTAGGTTAACAGTCAGGTTGAGAACAGGGCAGAGGTTGCCTTTCAAAGTGCAAATGCTGGCTCTGTCATCACAGTGTTAATGGGCAAGCATTGTCTCAGTGAGGAATGCTGAAGCACATTGCCATGCACTGTGAAAGCCACCACCATAGGGTCTGTGAACTAGCATTTTATTGCAATTGTAATTATGTTTATTTAGCACTTACTAGCCCTGATGAAGCATTGCTGGTGACCTCCACCTCTCCTTCGAAGGCACTTTCCAGCAGGAGGGAAAGCTGTACATGTCTTTCTTAAAAAAAAATGTTTTCTCTGATGCCGGCTTCTCAAGCAGTGCCCTGTTTGAGACAAGCACACACAAAACTGCAGCCATGACTAAATCACACAGCTGGGTGGTTGAAGCCCCTTTAGCCCAATAGGCATTGCGTGCCTGATATAAGTAAATGAGATACACATTTTTTAGCAGATTTAAAAAACAAACTACATTAAGAGACAGCAGTGCAAACTAAAACACCAAAAAAGCATTTGAGGGATAAATCAAGTAAAATAAATTATCCCCTTTTCATTTTTAACAAATACAAAAACCCACTCTTTCCAGCAACAGGCCCATCCCCCTCCCAAACAAATAGCCCTCTCCACAAAAAGTCGAACAAAAGTTCAATATGAAAAGTTTTTCAAAACCTTGTTCCAACTCCCTCCCTACCCTCGCCACCCACAACAAATGGCCCTTCCACCAAAACAAAAAATTAAATAAAGAGTCAGAAGAGGGCATTTTCCACACTGGTCTGGAGATTATCCAGGGTTGCCTCTATTTACCTCCCAGTGGTCCAGACGTGCAAAGTGTTGCAGGATGCAGCACTGGAAATTGTGGTCTGATTGTGAGGGGGCAGCAATGGTAGAACGGGCATGGGCTAATGCCAGCTGGCAGCAGTGATGAAGGTGCCGCTGGGAGGCTGGAGATGCCGGTGGCCGATTGGAAGAGTTAAGACCGACAGGCATGTTGACTGCAGCCTGGGCCTCGTCCTCCTCTTCCTGAAGTGCCTTCTGCCACTTATATTACTTTTAGATGCCCACCAGCCTCTGCTTCCACAGCCAATTCTATCTCCTAGCGAGTTGGATTTCCACCAGCAGTAGCTATAGCAGGAAAGAAAGAGGAAAATAACAAACTATAAACCGTGCTCTGTGCAAACAATTTTTAAAAAAGTGGAGTGGCACAGTAGCAGTAATCTGCTGATCCTCTAGGGCCACTGGAATTCGATGTGGCTGATTACGATGAGTCACAAGGCCATTTGTTACCCACACATGCCTTATTGTAGTTGACAAATGCCAAAAGGGTACAATTTCAACTGGCATGACTCCGTTATGGAAGCCATGAAATATAAATCACTTGTGCATAAATGTGGCGCATGCCAAAAGGGATTTTGCAATTTGTTTTGGGTGGCTGGGACAGAACGTTGGAAGGGATGAAGGACTGAAGTACTAGGGGATAACAGAGTGGGCACTGGGAGGGAAGGGAAACACACCTTTTAAGTTTGCAATGCATAGACAACTTTGCAAAGGCTGCATTAACTGAAGCAGCTGCGCATTGCACAGAAAACACTATTGCACTACTGAACTGAACCATGCTGCAGTCTCGTCACAGTAGCATGGGTAACTAATGGGAAGGGAGGTACAAATATTTGCCTTGCTTCAACTACAGTGAGGCAGGGGAGAAGACAGAAAATTAAAGTACCCCCACTTTGAACCAAAGCTTTCATAACAAAGGGAAGTAGGTGAACAGCAGACATGTCCCTCTCCACAACAGTTCCCTTATTTCTTGATCCAAGCAATTATAAATTCATCTTTTCAACCATCTATTCTATTCACCCTTTGATACTCATCATTAAGCTTTACACTCCCTCATCCAGTCTTTCACTATTCCAATCTAGCCATCTATATTTATCCACTCATCTATCCATACACTCACCTATCCAGTATCCACCCTTTCAAATACCCTGCTTTCACCTATCCATACATTTGCCCATGTATCGTTTGTTATCATCGTTTGTTATAATCCACCCATTCCTCACCAGAGCATCAGCTTTTACCCAACCACCCTTCACCCACTGAGGCATCCTTTCACCCCTTTCTCCCCATTCATCCATCCTTTCACCCACCCTTACATCTCCGATCACTCATCTGCGCATCCTTTCCTTTCATCACCCACACATCCTTTCACTCATGTACCATTTCACCATCCTTTCATTTAGTCATCCATTCTTCTTTTATGTTTCTATCAAGACATCCTTTGTAGCATTCATTCATTATAAGCTTTTGTCTGCTGATTTGCAAAGAGAAGAGGCCATTAACAACTTAACCACCACTGTAGCTGATAAGCCAGGGGCTTCACAAGCATCGCCCTTGCAGAGAGTATATTAGTAATTGTCAGTGAGCAAGAGCAATATGACTTAACAACACTCGTCCCTGCTGCCATTGGTTCTTCCCCTCCGACCACTGCCATGTCCGGAGCCTAGGTGCTGCTGCTGGCCCCTGCACTGGTGGTCGTGCAGCTGGAAAAAACTTTACACATTTTAGATTCCAACAAAATACAACCCCAATGCATCATTACAGTTCTATTTTCTATCATTCAGTTTAGGAATTTTGTCAGGTGTGAGAAAATGCAGTAGACAAATCAACTGCAAATCTTTCGTAATAAAGGGGCAGAGCTAAGTCACTGAAGCAAAACAAAGGGGTGGAATACTTTGGTCAATTCAGGAGAACATATGACAAGGTCTTGGTTGGCAAATGCAATGGGCATGAACAAGGCAAAGAAAACCTTCACAAACATGCATAGAAAAATTGACTTGGGCATGGAATCTTGTTGGTAGAGGACCTGTCCCACAAATCTGACCTCTTAGTATTAAAATACTAGTCTACAAGATACATAAGGGGAGTATGGAAAGCTAAGCTTAGTAACAAAGCAGAAGAAAGCTAGTACAGACAGGAGGAACTCAGGCACAGAAACATGAAAAATAGATAAATGCAGGGATAACAAGAATTTAACAAAGCATAGATAGAATGAAAATGAGTACTAAAAAGGTAGACAGGTAGGGTAAAACTAAAAGAAAAATTATTTGAAATGAGGAGAGGTCAAAATTAGGAAATAATGATAGTAATATAACAGGAATATTTACTGGGACCAGCAAATTTACAAAGGTCACATTTACAAACTTTTGATGCATGGCAGTGCCACAAGCACTGCCCTGCATTAGTGCAAGGGTGCCTGCATTGAAGGGAAGACTGTTTTTGTGCAGGAAGGTAATCACAAGAGGAGTTTTACTTCTTCTATGCATGCAACAGATTGCAGCACGCATATAAAAGGCAGAATAAATGAGGAGCAATAAAGGTATTTTGCCTTGTTGCATTTCCCTTACACCTCCCCTGGGGAAGCGTAGTCTTTTGATGCATTCCCAGGTTTACAAAACCTTGTAAATATGACAATGTGTCAAATGCCCTGGGTGTTACATGGGACCACCCACCGTAACCCCCATGACACACCTCCCTGTCGCAGGGTGAGTCAATAAAGCAAATTGCGCTGCATTGACTCAGTTTACATTTGCAAGGCCATGAAGAGTCACACAGGGTGGCTTTACGTGGCCTTGTAAATTTGGCCTTACAATGTGCGCCAGTACACCATCACTAAATAAGACTTTGTCCGGCGCAAAGGGCCTTGTAAATAAATGTGGCCCTACATTTACAACTACAAACCAATAACAATGCATTCATATTGTAACAAATGATCTTTGCTTCTCACCCACCTTTGTTGGGGTGACTCAGCCTCCATTTTTTGCAAATGCATGGATGCACACATACTATGATGATATCATACCACACAGCATCAGGTGATTGTGTTTGGGAGGTACTGCTGACTGGTGGTGACAGAGAGAAGGGAATGCTAACTCACTGATATTACTTACTGCTACTACAGCTATCTTATTCTTGGAGACAGGAAGAGTCTAGGTGTGCATGGCTTCTTAAATAATCAGCCCAAATATGTGCCCATGAATACAATTAGGAAGCACTGACTCACCTTGCTAGCTCAAACTGAATCACATAATAAATAAACATAACCTTAACATACCTCTGAGAGTCTGCACTGCTATTAGAAAAAGAAATTGCATTGTGTAACACACACAACAAATAAATAACTATTACTCAATGAGCCTCGACACCTCAATGCTCAACAGGTCCTGCAGGTCCTGCTCACGGTCTATTATGTCCGCTCAATGGTGCATCAACTGCTGCCAACTGACTCACACTCCCCCACAGAGGTCGATGCTCCTGAAAGGCAAACCACTCCCAGGCCTGCCGCCTGCTGCCAGAATGGAGGGAAAGTGGTGCTTCACAAAAACGGCAAGGGCTGCCACCTCTGCCTCAGTGAAAATGAGGTGAAGCTGCACCCAGTGGCGGCACCGACACCAGAAGTTAAGCGACTAGCAGCCGCATTAACGCTGCCCCTTCCTCTGCTGACCTCTGCACTGGAGTTGGATGGGAAAAAGAAAGAAGAAGAAATAGAAGGAAGTTAGAAAGAACAAAATATCAAAAAGTAAAGATAAAAGCAAAAAATATAAAGTATTCGAAAAGCCACAAGAAACATCACAAAAATGACAGAAATGCAAAATGCACAAATACAAAGACACACACTGATGAAATAAAGGAAAATGTGGGGTGGATAATTTAGAAAAGGATGGGATAGAAAAGATTAAGGGTGGAATTAACATTAGTCCCAGAACCATGCAGAGATGGAGAAAACAAAATGGCCATGCTCATGAGAAATGCGTGGTGCCCTTCATGCGATATTTGCAAAGCGAGAATGCAAATCGCATTCCCGAGCGTGAAAAACTTAGTGAAAATGTAGTGCGAAGGGGCATGCCGAGCAACTCCATCTGCTGGTGGAAATCTGCAGAGCTCATAGAGTTTTTTAAACACTTTATAGAATTCCACGTAGTGGGACTCTATGAGCTCTGCCCATCCCTACTCACAACAAGCAATAGTAAATGATATTACTTCAGGTGAAGGTCAATACTGAATTCTGAATTTGGGGAACTGTAAATCATTTCTAGCTCTTTCTATGTATATGCAGCTAACACCTTACCTCACGGCTCAATTTACACAAGCATTGATGTGCTTAACCCCTTAGTTGGTGAGCCTTTTTCCCCTCAGTGCTGAGCCCTTTTTTGGCTATTTGGGGTAGTTCACACTTAGGTCTCCATAACTTTCTTTCCACATAAGGTATCCATGGCAAGTTTGTGCCCTTTTTTCCCAACATCCTGGGAGTTGTAAAGGTACCTAGGAATTGAGGATTCCTCAGAAGGGGGCTGAGAAAATAGACAAACTATTGCAACATTTTTAGTATTTTGAGAAAAATAGGGGAAAAGTGCTTCTGATAAAAGTTTTTTTTTCCAAGAGTGGCACCCACAAATGGTTTGCTGTACTAAAGTCACCATCTTCCCAGCTGTTAGCTAAATCCAAAAACCTAATTTGTACCACAGTTCTGGCATTTTTCTAAGCAGTAGCCTAGTTTTTCTAATCTTTGTGTTCTAAACGTACATTCAATTTGTGGTGGAAAACAGTGTGCAACACATTGGTAATCCAGAAAGGCTATGCATTTCTTAAAAGTAGATGTACTTCCAAATTCAGCAAGCGGTCATATGTGTAGATCTCACCAGGTTTTGTCAAGGAAAAGAACTGTTGATATAAAGAAATATTGAAAATGAGTAGGAAGAAAACTTGCAATTGTGACAACATTTTCAACTGTAACTTTTTGTCACAATGGCCGATTGACAGAAGAAGTATGCCGTTCCATCCACTAGACCCTTCTGATTGTGTCAATATCTAGTGTTTGTAGGTTGTCCAGGATCCCAGGGTACAAAGAGTTAACAACTGAGCTGCACTTTAAAATGTTTTTTCAATACTGAGTATAGACCAATACTTACAGCAAAATAGGGAGAGTAAAAAATAGGAATCAAGGAAAACCTGTGTATTTCTGAAATGGGCAAAAGATATAGAGTTTAGGAGCAGTGGTTATTTCTACATCCCTGCATATGTGGGTACCTTTACTAGCATATGATTTGGAGGGTATTTATTTGAAAGGCACTAATGCAGTGAAATCCAATCGGTAATAACAAATGTTCTACTATTCTATGCTCCACCAAATCTCATGATAAAAATGTGACCTCACTCGTATTGGTAGGCTTAGAGTCTGCAACAGGAAATGACCCAAAACACAATGGATGAAGATCATTTTTCCACAAAAAACTGCCCCTTTTTTCCAATGTGAGATTTTGGACCCTAGCTCAGCCGCATCTAGGAAAACCTATCCAACCTGTACATTTAAAAAAATTAGACAACTATGAGTATCCAAGGTGGGCTGACTTGCGCGGCTCACACCAAATTTTGTTGTACAGAATCCCTTGCAAGCCTCAAACTTTCATTAAAATACCACATTTTCCTGACAATTCTGTGATGGAAGGTCCTGAAATCTCTGAGGAGCCACAATCTTCCTCCCATATGGAATTCCCAAAGGTCCCTCAATAAAAATGGTAACTCACTTGTGTGGGTAGACTTAGGGGGTCATTCTAATCTTGGCGGGCGGCGGGAGCCGCCCGCCAAGCGGGAACCGCCAGAAGACCGTCATTCTGAGTTTCCCGCTGGGCTGGCGGGCGACCGCCAGAAGGCCGCCCGCCCGCCCAGCGGGAAACCCCCTTCCACGGGGATGCCGGCTCCGAATGGAGCCGGCGGAGTGGAAAGGGTGCGACGGGTGCAGTTGCACCCGTCGCGATTTTCAGTGTCAGCTATGCAGACACTGAAAATCTTTGTGGGGCCCTGTTAGGGGGCCCACGACACCCGTTCCCGTTCCCGCCAGCCATGTTCTGGCGGTCACAACCGCCAGAACCAGGCTGGCGGGAAGGGGGTCGGAATCCCCATGGCGGCGCTGCCTGCAGTGCCGCCATGGAGGATTCTTCAGGCCAGGGGAAAACCGTCGGGAAACCGCCGGTTTCCCTTTTCTGACCGTGGCTTTACGGCCGCGGTCAGAATTGGCCTGGATGCACCGCCAGCCTGTTGGCGGTGCATCCGCGGTCCGCCAGGGTCGGAATGACCCCCTTAGTGCCGGAACAGGAAACAGCCCAAAATGCAACATGGATGCAGTGCATTTTTCCACCAAAACCTGACTTTTTTTCCAAAGTGGGCAGCTCGAGATTTTGGACCATAGCTCAGCTGGCAACTAGGGAACTCTAGCCAAACTGCACATTTTTTTAAAATAGACACCTAGGGGAATGCAGGGTGTGCTGAAGTGTATGGTTCTTACCAAGTTTTTTTTTTACCTAGAGTCCCTTGCAAACCTCAAACTTTGACTTAAACAAATACATTTTCCTCATATTTCTGTGATGGAAAGCTCTGAACTCTGTGGGGAGCCACAAACTTCCTTCCACCCAGCAATCCCTCAGGTCTTCCCATAAAAATGGTTCCACAATTGTGTGGGTGGGTTAAGTGCCTGCGACTGGGAAGGGCCGGAAATGTATAGTGGCAATAATGATAACTAAGGTGGGTGTACTGATTTGTTCTGGGATCTAGAACCAAATAAAGAAAACTATCAAATCCAGACATTTCTGAAAAGTAGACATCAAGGGAGAGGTATTGCTTGTGTGGATTCCCCAACGTTTGTGCACCCAGAATATGCTGCAAAGGTGAAACATTGGTAAAAACACTTTTTTTCCTTTCATTTCTGTGACGATAACTACAATAATACGCAGGGATCCACAAACATTTTACCACCCATCATTCCCCAACTTGTCCTGATAAAAACACTGCCTTGCTGCTGTGCCTTGGCCTAGTGCCCACAACAGGAATGGATCACACAAGGGTCAATGGCAGTCCTTGCATGGGGGCTACCATTGACCATGGGGTGATCCATTCTTGATGCAGGCACTAAGCACAGACACACAAGTGGTGTCCTATTTTTATCAGAAGAAGTGGGGAAATGCAGGCTGGTAGGAATTTTGTGGATCTATGAGCATTCTTGTAGTTTATGTCACAGAAATGCAAGGAAAAATAGTGATTTTGTTCAATATTTCACCTTTGCAGGGTCTTCTGGGTAAGAATATTTTGGGAAATCCACACAAGCCACACTTCCATGGACTCCGCCGGGTGTCTAGTTTTCAGAAATGCCTGAGTTTGGTAGGTATCCCTATATGGCAGCCGAGCCCAGTACCAAAAACGCAGGTGCCTGGCTGCAAAACCTGGTTGTTTTGTGATAGACAATTTTGATGCCTCCACAATATGTTATGGGCCCTTCTCTGTTGTGGCCACTTGCCCACCCACACAAGTGAGGCATGGTTTTCTCAGGAGACTTAGAGAAATGCTAGGTGGTAGGAAATCTGTGGCTGCCCACAGATTCCAGGAATTTCCTCACAGAAATTTGAGAAAAATGTATTTTTGGGGAAAGTTTGAGATTTGCAGGAGATTCTGGGTAAAAACAACTTAAGCCAACCGATCAGTGCACTCACATCAACTTACCACCGCCAGACAAGGGCCCATCACATTTATACGCCACAGAATAAATACGTTTGACTACATCTTATCACATGTCCTGTAACTGCCTCCTTCTTCCTGAACATTACAGAACGCCTGTGTACTGAACCTTTACTAATGGCTCCCATGACAGCCACATGAGACTCAGGAGGACTTGTCTTTAATGCACTTTTAGCGCACACAGGCCCATCTTTATACTTTTTTTGCACCACATTTGGTCATTTTTTTACGCAAAAGCAGCGCAAAAGTACAAAATACAATTATATTTTGTAGGTTTGCAACGCTATTGCTTCACAAAATGATGCAAATGCGGCACAAAAAAAGTTAAAATATGGGCCTCACTCTGCTAAATCCCATTCCTTCCAGTTTGTGGATGCAATGTGGGGAAGTCCGAATATGCCTTGTGAGGCCTATTTCTCAAATCGAAACTAAGGCAGACATGCTGGGGAATTTTTGCAAAGTTCTCTAAAGAGAACGTCCTAAACTATGAAGAAAGGTAGTTTTTGGCACACAGGGTAGTCCGTGAGAATGTAGCATATGTCTCATCCTTCGTTATGTGCAGTGCTGTGATTGTAATGCACTTATCATACAGCAAACTGAACACTTATTTGGTTCCAACAGAGGACAAGACATGCAGGTCAAACATTCACCCATACATGTCCTAGTAATTCAGTGCGAGCGCAGCACCAATGGGTTTGAATCCATAGGTGAAGATGAGTTCATGGCATGTGTATCTGTACTACCCTCACTATCTGCCTTCTACCTGTGGAATATACCTGGGAAAGCACACCCACCATAAGCTTTTCTTACCTGTATATGTCTCTGTCTTCAGCAGAGTCCTGAATAATCTTGTATAATTGCCAAGTGAACCTATACTAATGCCTTCCATCCCTAGCTACCTAGAGCTCAAGAAAATTTATCTTTCATGCGCTGTCACTACACTTACTGTGCTAAATCCAACTTCTTCCAGCTTGTGGATGCAAGTTGGGGGTGTCCGAGTATGCCTTGTGAGGCCTACTCCTCAAACTGAGCAGGCATATCTGCCATTGAAACTAAGGCATACATGCTGGTGAGTACTGACTAAGGTCTCTAAAGTAAAAAGCCAAACAAATATCCTGTGGGACCCATTCACCAACACTTCTACTTTTGCTCTGAAAGTGTGAAATTTCAATCCCTATCTTGTATCACACCCAGTAATATTGAAAAATGGTACAGGGCAAAATATCTTGTATGATGATTGTTTTCACATCTTTAGTATAAGATGTGCAGCAATCATACAAGATATTGGGGGTCATTCTGACCTCGGCGGTAAAAGCCGCTTACCGCCGGTCAGAAGGCCGCCACAATACCGCCGCGGCCGCGGTCAGCCGCCACGGACATTCTGACCCACAACTGAAAAACCTCCAAAAATCCGCCCTCCACTGCAGTCCGCCACATAAGCGGCCAGCGGTAAACTGGAGAAGACCAAACCTCCACCGCCACGCCAACAGAAATACGCCCATCCCATTATGACCCGCAAATCCACGCGGCGGTCATTCAACCGCGGTATTCCATTGGCGGTAGACCCCGCCGCGGTCAAAATACACACACCTTTACAAACCCCTACCACATTGGACAATTTGAAAGGCACACACCTGAAACCCATACACACACCACTCCCACACATCCAATACCATATAAAACACACACCCACATCACCCACAAACCCCTACCAACAAAAACCAGAGACGAAGGAGAGAGAGACACACATCAGAGAATAGATAGCCAGACACACAGAGGCACACCGCAACATCACACACACCACATAGAAGCACAAAGCACCACACACCAACACACACATCATCACATACACCACCCCACACCTCATACACACCACCCCATGGCACCACAAAGGCACGCACGCTTTTTGGACCAAGAACTCCAGGTCATGGTGGAGGAGATCATAAGAGTGGAACCCCAGCTCTTTGGCTCACAGGTCCAGCACACCACCATAGCGAGGAAGGTGGAGCTCTGGCAGCGGATCGTGGACAGGGTCAACGCGGTGGGACAGCATCCCAGAAATAGAGAGGACATCCGCAAACGATGGAACGACCTACGGGGGAAGGTGCGCTCGATGGTCTCGCGACACAACATCGCAGTGCAGAAGACTGGCGGGGGACCCCCACCCACTCCACCCGAATTCACAACATGGGAGCAGGAGGTACTCAACATCCTTCATCCTGATGGCCTCGCTGGAGTACACGGAGGAATGGACTCTGGTAAGTACAAGGCCAACCACTTCACCCCACCCCCAGCATGCTAACCCCCACCCTCACCCCCAACCCCCCAGCACACATCCTCCCTGAGAATGTCTCCCCAGCACAACCCACCCAACACCAACCCCTGCATGCCACCCCCAAACTATGGACACCCATCACCTAAGCATGACCACTGCACATACCCATCACCCCCCCCCCACAAAACACCCTCACAACACCTCCCCCAAGGGAATGCCAGCACTGGGGGACAAGGGCACCTATAAAACGCAAGCTAATGCACACACAGAAACAATAACCATACCCTCTTACCCCATGCAGGACCCGAACGACAACACACCGGTCAGGAGGGACCAGAAATGTCCATCCCACCCCCGGAACAGGCCACTAGTGATGACAGCAGCTCTGTCGACCTGGAACCTGACGACCAGCCCGGACCATCGGGGACCTCTGGGCAGTCGGTTCCCCTCACCCAGACACAGGCCACTGCAGACCCAACCCCCTCTGGGAACAACCGCACAGCTCCCACCCAGCGGGCCCATGCCTCTGTCTCTAGGACAGGTCAAGCAGCGGTGTGTCTACCACTACAGGGCCCCCAGGGTAACCCACCAACCCAACAACAACAGGGACCTGGGGGCAGTGGGAGTGGGCACACCGTCCAGGGGACAGAGGCCCAGGGAAACAGGGCAACTCGGAGGGCTGCTGTGCGACAGGGGGGGGAGGAGAGGCCCAGGGAACCCACTCTCCAAGAGGCCCTCACCACCATCATGGCTGCCTACCACCACTCACAAGAGACGATGGCGACGGTACTGGCCAGGTTCCAGGAGATCCAGGCACAGCAGGAGCAACGCTACATGGGGTTCAGCGACCAACTAACCAACATCTCTACCGCTATGGGGAGCATAGTCCAGGCCCTGAACCGCATAGAGGACACGTTTCGGGACCATGTGGCATCACACCGGGCCCCTGTCACTACCCAGGAACAGGAACAGCCTACCACCTCCGCCGGCGCTAGTGGACAGGAGGCCCCACCACAACGACAGCCCCCCAGAACCCCACCTCCTGCTGAACAACAACCGCCCGCAAAAGGAGCCTGAGATAAAAAAAAACGACAGAGTAGGATGTCAAGTCCCCCGCCAGCATCACATACCCCCTGAAGTCCTCCCACTGTCCCACATGGCCACCCTGTCAAACCTTGAACTGCCCCTGCTCCATCCTGCCACAGGCGTATGGACAATGCACCTGTGAGACTGAGAACTGGACTCCGCCATGGACATTACTCCACCCCCACCCATCACTGTTTCACCATCATGTACCAATATCTATGCACTAATAATAAATCACACATTGCACTGAAATCAATCAGGACTCTGGCTGTCTTATTTACAAATGTATGACACATTACATATCAATTACGTATTGTGAACATTGTGAATTACACATACCGAGGTAACTTAGCATTAGTCCATGGGCCAACCAAGCCGAGGTCACGCAGTGGCTCATACAGAACAGAAAAGGGAAGGGAAATTCAAACATCAAGTCCATAGGTCTGGGGGGAAACCGACAAAGTTGAGATGCAGGAGGCTTTCAGGAAATGTAAAATGGCATGGGTGATCATTACCTGTGTGCTACTGAAAATACTGTGCTATTACTCTGTCCCTGTTGTCTGTGTCGTCCTCTGAGTCTTCCTCCTCTTCACTCTCCGCAGGCTCCACAGCTACTTCAACACCACCATCTGCACCATCCTCCTGCAGGAAAGGGACCTGACGTCGCAATGCCAGATTGTGAAGCATACAGCAGGCCACGATGATGTGGCACACCTTCTTTGGTGAGTACATCAGGGATCCCCCAGTCATATGCAGGCACCTAAACCTGGCCTTCAGGAGGCCAAAGGTCCTTTCGATGATCCTCCTAGTTCGCCCATGGGCCTCATTGTACCGTTCCTCTGCCCTGGTCCGGGGATTCCTTACTGGGGTCAGTAGCCAAGGCAGGTTGGGGTAACCAGAGTCACCTATTAGCCACACACGTTGTCTCTGTAGCTGCTCCATCACATAGGGAATGCTGCTATTTCTCATCACATACGCGTCATGCACTTACCCTGGGAACTTGGCATTTACATGGGAGATGTACTGGTCAGCCAAACAGACCACCTGGACATTCATCGAATGATAACTTTTTCTGTTTCGGTACACCTGCTCATCGTCTTTTGGGGGTACCAAAGCCACATGGGTCCCATCAATGGCACCAATGATGTTGGGGATATGTCCAAGGGCATAGAAATCACCCTTCACTGTAGGCAAGTCACCCTCCTCTGGGAAAATGATGTAGCTCCGCATGAGTTTCATCAGGGCAGACAACACTCTACTCAAAATCTTTGAAAACATAGGCTGAGACATTCCAGATGACATGGCCACTGTGGTCTGGAATGACCCACTTGCCAAAAAATGGAGGACTGACAAAACCTGCACCAGAGGGGGAATCCCTGTGGGTTGGCGGATGGGGGACATCAGGGCTGGCTCCAGCTGGGCACACAGTTCATGGATAGTGGCTCGGTCAAGTCGGTATCGTAGTATGATGTGGCATTCTTCCATTGTCGACAGGTCCACCAGCGGTCGGTACACGCGAGGATTCCTCCTTCTCATCGCAAGTCCCAGCGGACGGTGCCTAGGAAGGACATCATGGAGCACAGAGTCAGCCAAACCACAGGTACGTACAGACAGCTTGCACAGTTAAAGAATGGCAATGGGTTGAAAGGCGTGTATGTGTGGCAATGCAAGGCCTAGGCCTGTGTGTCGCATTCAAAATTAAGCCATGTAGGCCCTTGAAATGGCGGCTGCCTGACCTGTGAAGTGGGACAATGGGATGTGAGGTCAATGCGCTGGCGGGGCACACCGTGGCGGTAGGCGGTCGAAGACCGCAGCGCAAAGCCGCATTGGTTAACATGGAAGCCTATGGGTTTCAGGAGCCAATGACGAAGTGCGCCGGCGGTCGCGGTACGCACCGCCGCGGTACGCACCGCCGCGGGCGTGACCGCCATTTTCTATCTGCTTAATCACTCGAGACCTGATCATCCACAGGAGAGGACCTATACTGCAAGTGCTGCTGTGACCTCGGTCTGGAAGATACAATGGCTGCTGTGACTGGGGAAAGGGCCCCTGCCTTCACGTCTGAAGAGTTGGAGAAGCTCGTGGATGGGGTCCTCCCCCAGTATGCGGTACTCTACGGTCCTCCAGACCAACAAGTGAGTACACCGGGTGCACATGGGATGGGCTATGCCTGTGTGGATTGGGGTGGATGTAAGTTGGTGGGGTGGGGGGCGAATGAGGAGTGCAACGCCCAACAGATGAGAGCATGTGCCATATGGCAAAGTTGGTGGGGGGGGCCAATCACATCTAACATGCAGGTCATTGATGAATTCCTCCTTTCCACCCTGTACATGTCAAATAGGTCAGCGCCCACCAGAAGATCGAGATTTGGCGTGCCATCGCCAAGGAAGTCCGGAACTTGGGGGTCCACAACAGACGGGGCATCCACTGCCGCAAGAGGTAGGAGGACATCCGCCGCGGAACAAGGAAGACCGCAGAAACACTGCTGGGGATGGCCTCCCAACCTAGGAGGGGTGCCAGTCGCACCATGACCCCCCTGATGTCCCGGATCCTGGCGGTGGCTTACCCAGAATTGGATGGGCGCTTTAAGACATCACAGCAGACACAAGGGGGTGAGTATCAGCACATTCTCCTATCTTTCTGCGCAGTGGAGGCGTCTGGGTGGGGGAGGAGGGCTGTGGGTGACATTAGGCCAGGGCGCTTTCTGTAGTGTAGTCCTCTCCCTTAGGCATGGCCCTGTGCCCCCGGCCCCCACCTCGGTAGGGTGACAAGTACAGCCATTGAAGGTCCAGCATCTCCCATGTGCACGTTTGACGTCTCTTGGCCTGTTGTCCTAGTCAGTAGTACTGAGTAGTGTACCCCGAATGCGCGGCTTAGTGCATTAGGCTCCTGTGTCTGTCCTCTCCGCCAACGGTGTTGACATTGCATGCACTCAACCTGGTCTTCTTTTTTTTCCCCCACCCTTTCTCTTAATCTTCTTGTGCATGTGTGCATTAGCATCATCAGGCGGAGGAGATTTGGCATCGGAGCACGAGGGAGCTGCAGGACACAAGGCCCCGGTGGGCCCAGGAACAGACACCGAGGGCACCAGTGATCCGGAGGGCGAGGGGAGCACCACGACGGGGACCGCTGGTGAGAGCAGCGAAAGCGACACGTCCTCGGACGGGAGCTCCCTAGCGGTGGCGGCAACATCCGTGCCCCCCGCCTCTACAGGTACAGCCGCCACCCAGCGCACCAGCCCGCCCTCCCAGCAGCCCCTCAGTCTTCGGTCCGTGCCGGTTCGCCCAGGAAGGCGCGCGTCTCCTTCGCCCCAGGCACCTCAGCCCCTGCCCCTGTTGCCCCTGCTGCCCTCAGTGCGGAGCTCATTGACCTGGTAAGGACGCTCATTGTTGGGCAGACGACCCTTTTGAATGCCATCCAGGGTGTGCAAAGGGAGGTGCAACAGAGCAATGCGTACCTGGAGGGCATTCACTCGGGTCAGGCTGCCCATCAACGAGCGTTCACTGCTCTGGCCTCAGCACTGACGACAGCCATTGTCCCTGTTTCCAGCCTCCCTCTTCTTACTGCCTCCAGCCTTTCTCTGTCTCCTGTCCCTCAGCCTATCCCATCCACACCATCAGACCAGCCTGCACACACCTCAACACCCAAGAGCAGCTCATCCAAACACAAGCACCACAGATCCCACAAACACTCACCCAAGCAACACCCAGATGCATACATGCCAACAGCCACTGCCACCCCTGTGTCACCCTCCTCCTCGTCTCCCTCCTCCCTCTCTGTGACGTCTACACTCACACCTGCATGCACCCCAACATCAGCCAGTGCTTCCATCACCACCTCACCCTCCAGTACAGTCCACACTCGTGCAGTCACCACCCCCACTGCCATTTACACATCCCCTGTGTCCTCTCCCACTGTGTCTGTCACCCCCTCATCCAAGACACACAAACGCAGGCAGACACCCACCCAACAGCCATCCACCTCACGACAGCCTACAGCACCAGCACCTTCACCCAATGACAGCACACCTGACTCTCCTACAACCACCTCCTCTACCTCCACTTCCATCTCCACTTCTCCTACCTTTTACCTTGGCCCTAAAAAACTTTTCCTGGCTAACCTTGACCTCTTTCCCCCCGATGAGCTCCCCCATCCATCTTCAAAGAGTCCCAAGAGCACCGCAGCCACCACCAGCCCAGCTTCGGGTGTCACTGTTGTGCATGGGCTCTGGAGCCCACCCTTTGCCAGCAGTGACACATCCATCAGCAGCAAGGACACGTCCAGCCCCCCCCCCCCCCGGCAAGAGGACCCGCAAAAACAAGGGCCGCCGTGCGAGGACCGACAGGGCTGCCCCCAAGGAGCAATGTGCGGCCACTTCACCACCCACACCATCTAGGGGAGGCAAGGGCCCGAGAGCCCCATCAAAGGAGCGGAAGGGCAGCAGGAGCGCGGAGAAGGTGGACCCCACATGCCACATCCCAGCTGGGAAGGAGGACACTAAGGAGGCCAGGAGTCCGTCCCCGAAGGGTCCAGAAACGTCACGGTCCGAGGGCGACTGAGCCGGGAGTCCAGGCCAGGTCTGGCTCCTTTGACCTGCTGGATGAGCACCGCTGAACCGGGCCCGCGGGGCAGAAGAGCACCGCTGAACAGGGTCCCGCCGTGGAGATAGGCACCGCTGAACAGGGCCCGCGGTGCAGAAGAGCACCGCTGAACAGGGCCCGCGGTGCAGAAGAGCACCGCTGAACAGGGCCCGCGGGGCAGAAGAGCACCGCTGAACAGGGCCCCGCCGTGGAGATAGACACCGCTGAACAGGGCCCGCGGTGCAGAAGAGCACCGCTGAACAGGGCCCGCGGGGCAGAAGAGCACCGCTGAACAGGGCCCCGCCGTGGAGATAGGCACCGCTGAACAGGGCCCGCGGTGCAGAAGGGCACCGCTGAACAGGGCCCCGCCGTGGAGATAGGCACCGCTGAACAGGGCCCCGCCGTCTCAAGCACCGCTCTGCTGGGCCCTTCATCTCAAGCACCGCTCCGCTGAGCACAGCTGTCTCTCCACCTCTCCGCTGGGCCCTTCTTCTCAAGCACCACTCCGCTGGGCACCGCCGTCTCAAGCACCGCTCCGCTGGGCACCGCCGTCTCAAGCACCGCTCCGCTGGGCCCTTCCTGTCATGCACCGCTCCGCTGGGCACCGCCGTCTCAAGCACCGCTCCGCTGGGCCCTTCATCTCAAGCACCGCTGCTGGGCACCGCTGTCTCTCCACCGCTCCGCTGGGCACCGCCGTCTCAAGCACCGCTCCGCTGGGCCCTTCATCTCAAGCACCGCTCCGCTGGGCCCTTCATCTCAAGCACCACTCCGCTGGGCCCTTCCTGTCATGCACCGCTCCGCTGGGCACCGCCGTCTCAAGCACCGCTCCGCTGGGCCCTTCTTCTCAAGCACCGCTCCGCTAGGCACCGCTGTCTCAATCACTGTTTATGGTTCACTGTGCCCACCATGCCTCCTCCTTGACCAGTGGAGACTGTCATCCACCTGATGGACTGTGGCTTTGCACTCCCCAGGATGGTCCAGTGGGCAGCCCACCCACTGTAGAGACATTGAGAGACTGTGGCTTTGCACTCCCCAGGATGGTACAGTGGGCAGCCCACCCACTGTAGAGACATTGAGAGACTGTGGCTTTGCACTCCCCAGGATGGTACAGTGGGCAGCCCACCCACTGTAGAGACATTGAGAGACTGTGGCTTTGCACTCCCCAGGATGGTACAGTGGGCAGCCCACCCACTGTAGAGACATTGAGAGACTGTGGCTTTGCACTCCCCAGGATGGTCCAGTGGGCAGCCCACCCACTGTAGAGACATTGAGAGACTGTGGCTTTGCACTCCCCAGGATGGTCCAGTGGGCAGCCCACCCACTGTAGAGACATTGAGAGACTGTGGCTTTGCACTCCCCAGGATGGTACAGTGGGCATGGTGGCTCCTCGTGGATCTGGCGTCGTGGACTCATGTGGCTGTGGTGCCCCCCCCTTCCCTTCCCCCTGAGGTGCCTGTAGTTTTTACATCTGATGCCCCTGCAGTGTTCTCTCCAAAGGACTCAGGTCTCCTGTGTGGGCTTTGCCCTTATTTCTCAAGACTTTGGCCCACGGACATGATGAATTCGTAGGATGTGCAGGACTTGGTACTTCAGTTATACACTGATGTGTATGTCATTAGTTTTGTTGTGAATATCTTTCATGGTTGTACGATAATTTTCTGGAGCTTTTTGGTACATAAATATTTATTCCAAATTTGATTATGTCCTAGCATTTTTCAGGGGTGTTTGGGTGGTGTCACTGTGACTTGTTGCTCTGCATTGGTGTGTACATAGTTGGGGGGGGGGGGTCGCATATGTGTGTGCCCGTAACCTTTCGTCCTCCCCCTCCCGTGTGTCGTAGGTGCAGTACTCACCGTTGTCGTCTGCGCCGGACTTCGTACTCGTGGTAGATGAGAAGGTAGACGAGAGCAGGTAGGATGTTTAATTCGGGTTCCATGCGGTCCTCCTTCCTCCTGGAGTGCGTAGTGGTGAGCGTTTTCCCGTCCGTAGTCTGTTTCCGCCGTGTTTTTATCGGCGGTGCTCCCGCCCCGGAAAAGGTGGTGGATTGGTGAGTTGGAATAGTGTGGGCGGTACATTGGCTGCCGCCTGGCTGTTGGCGGTGACCGCCGCGCTGTTTGTTTGTAACGCCGTGGCGGGCGGAGTGTTAAAGTGGCTGTCTGTGTTGGCGGTTCCCGCCAGGGTCAGAATCCCATATTTTTTACTGCCAGCCTGTTGGCGGGTTGGCCGCCGATTTAACACCGACCGCCAGGGTTAGAATCACCCCCATTGTGTCCTGTACCCCTTTCCAATAACATTGGTTAGGATACAAGTTCCAAATTGAGTTTGAACACTTTCAAAGCAATTAGAAATGTTGGAAAATATGTCCCACAGGACATTTGTATGACTTATTACACTTACTCAAATTCACTGGGCAAGAAGGGTGGTCCTTGTGTAGCATACATATATATTCCCTAACAATAATGTTAAAATTCAGTCACACCTTTAACATTTTGCCACAAAGATTACTCTGACCGTGTATGTTCTGTCCACTAGTATGTGCAGTGTGGGGACTATAATGAACATTAATCATCAAAGAGAACACCTACTACGCTCTGGTGGTGGATAAAGGTGTTGAGTAGGCCATAAGGAAGTCCATGATTTCCTGAAGTAGATGAACTAAAATTCTGTGGCTGCTTGCCTAACAAAGTAGTGCCTATGGGTGTTAGGTATCCATGCACAACCAACAGAACCCAACAATAGCTCTAACTAAGTCAATCTCCCAGAAGTTTTATTTTGTGTGATACAGCATAAAGCAAGTAGAAAAACATAGGCCTGGCTGAGATGGGCACTGGGGAAAGTAATAACAAATCTCCTGCTGCTTTCCATGCTTTGAGCACACTTTACAACTACGACATGGACAATCCTTTATGTGTGTTTTAGGATTGCAATTAGCTAAGTGCTGTTCCTACAGCCTTGCCATATCCTCCAGAACCTATGAAGTGGAGACTGCTGTTTCTAGATCAGTAATGAGACTTTCAATCACAGACAACTGAAAGTCAAGGGAGGACATGAGTCTTTCTGTGACTGTCTGAAGATAAACAACATATGCACTGTATGCTGCCATCAGGTGAGTAAACAGTTTATTGTACCAAGTGTGAGTTTTCCGACTCACATTGTGCGGCTGAAGAACCTGGTCACTCTTGCCCAGTCCACCCATGTATTTCTTGTAATTAAGTATATAGGTGGGCTTGTGGACTTCCCAAACCATCTGACCCCAAACCATGATTGGGGAAGTGCCCTCATTATGAATTCTAGTGAGCATGTACACATCATGCCTATCTGAGAACTTGACTCCAAGCAGTTAATTGGAACACAAAGCAATACTCTGGCATTTCTGGAGCTTCTTGCAAACAGGCTCCTGCGGGAATCCTTTGCAGTAACAACAAACTGTACCACATGCTGCAGTGGAAGCTTTGTAGAGCTTATTGAACAGCTCCACTCCTGTATAGAAATTGTCCACATAAAGACTTTAACCTTTGTGGAATGGCTGGACAAGTTACCATACAATCTTTCCTGTGACCCCCAGTGTGGGAGGGCAACCTACAGGTTTTAACGTGGAGTCTTTTCCAGTATACACTCTCAAATTGTACACATACCCAGAAGAACTCTCACACAGCATGTATAGCTTGATGCCATAGCAAACTCTTTTGATTGCAATGTACTTCCTGAACAGCAGCCGCCCATTGTGCAGTATTAAGGACTCATCGACTGATATATTCTTTCCAGAAGTATAAATGTCTGAAAAACCCGCCAGACAAATGCTCCACAATAGGCCAGACTTTGAATGACCTGTCATGGTCTGGATGGTGTTGGGGCAATGCAGTAGGATTGTCATTGAAATGCAGCATGCACTGGAATATCAAAAATGATCTCTGCTCATGTACAGTACGGAGATGGGGGTACCCAAACTGTGCGAGTCAACCAGTAGGACTGCAAGATTGGTTTCTGCACTGACCCCATTTTGAGAGTAAGGCCCAAAAATATCTTCAAATCCTCCAGCGAAGTAGGAGTCCACTCGTGTGCCCTAGAACAAGCAGGAGAGACCCTCCATGCTCCCTCACAAATTGTTTGGCACGCAAATTTGTTTGCTGCACAATTTACTGAAGGAAGTCAACATCCAAAAAGAGATGGACGTAGTCAATTGGCAAAAAGTTGACCGTATCAAATTTACATACAGCGTCACCAGCAAAAGGTGAAATTTGGGGCTGAACTAAATGGGGGGCTTCCAGGAGAGCACTTTGTCTGTGCTTGCCACCTCAAGCGCCTGCTCTCTGGGCTGGGCTAACCTGCTACTGTCACCCCGATACATAGACTGAGCTTGCATAACTGTCCTCATCGTCTCCCTCAGAATCACTGGATGAGGAGTCATCGGATGGGACTCCACCAACTGAAAGATCAGTCCAGATTCTGCTCCATTGTCTCATTATCTGCTGTCTCAGACTCTGATCCTGCCTCAGAGCTGTTCTCCATAACTCAAATTAAGGCTTGAGCCGCAGTCATCAAACGATACGTCATCTCTGCTACAGGATAACCTGTCTTTCTAAAACACTAGCCTATGTAGAAGGCAGATATGTTGTTCACAAAATTGCTGGTGCATGTGATGTGTGCAACTTTAAATGTCAGTCTTACTTTCGCTTCTTCCCTCAATCAGCAGGTTCTCCAAAGACACTAAAAAAAGACATGATACTACTTCAGCTTGTTACTTACCCATCATCACAGCTCTTAGGGCTTTGGCACCCAGTGCAATAATCATTTTTTGTACTCTCATTCCATGACCTCCTCCCTGTATTCACTCACTACCACCAAGCAAAAGGGCGTCCTTCTCTCTATCGTCCCTCTCTTAGATAAATTTGATTTGTTTTAAAGTATGGGTAACATTTTCCTTCACTAATCAACTCAGCTATCCACATAAAAAAACAGATCTGTTCTTTGTAGCAGGGATTTTAATTCTCTGTGCAATTTTATGACAAAACTACCACAAAACGCCGATCTCTCTCTCTCTCTCTCTAGCAGGAACGCAGTCACAAGAGTTATCTTGATGTTTTCATTGCTGCACAAAAGTTGAATATATATTCACTGAAAAAAACAAAGGTTACAGGGACGTTATAGTTAGGTTCTGAACTTACTCTCACACAACCATAGAAATTCAACAATTAAAGCTAAAGTTATTTCAAGTAACTAGAACTTGCGACCTAAGGCAACTATAACTCGTGCCCTGCCATGCACAGTTTTTTCTTCAATAATTTGACTTCTAATATTTCATTGATATTTGTATTGACGGTATAAAAGTTGTCATGAGTGCTGTAGTATCTGGGGTAATTAGCAGTGCATGGCGATGGCGGTATAGATACTTAAAATAACTCTAACTATTACTGATGAATTTCTCTGGTTTTCGGTGAGCAAATTCAGAACCTAACTATAACATCCCTATAACCTTTGTTTTTCAAGTGAATTTCTATGGTGTTTTCAATTCAATTTCCTAACTATAATGTCCCTGTAACCTTTGATTTTTCAGTGAATATCATTTTTTTTTATGTAAAGTAACTTTCATTACTATATGTTAATCTAACCACCACTGCGTATAGCCTTTGGCCGTACTTGGTGGGAGCTGGCCACCGGGCCTGTCTCTCTGCGTGTAACAATAGCTGTGAGAGTGTTTCTCTGGTTGTGAGAGTGGCTGTGAGAGTGTCTGTCTGGGTGTGAGAGTGGGTGTGAGAGGGTCTGGGTGAGTGTGAGAGTGGCTGTGAGAGTGTCTGATTGCGCTCCAATAGATGAAAGATGCATTCACGTACACAAAGGATTTCAGATCTTTTTTGAACATGGGATTGCCAAGTAAACACACTTGCTTTGCCTTCGCCAAGCCCAGGAGTTGGGATCATTTGACCTTTCCAGAAGTGGAGCTTCAACTTGTGCACCTGCTACGTTTATACTTGTAAGTGCTTCCTGTTGAAGTTTAATTTCTGTGAAATGAGCACCATGGCCAGAACGATGCTCACCTGCTTGTTTATCCAGCGAGAGTCCACAGTTTAGCACAAAATGTCTATCCAACTGGAGCACTTTCTACTGTTTATTTAGGAAGTGCTACTTTGTTGGTTACATGTGAAGTGTGGGGGAGGGAGGCCATGCGCTCCCCCTCCCCTGGTCAATTTTGGCCCTGGGGACCCCATCCCTTGGGCCCCACTAGAACTCAAAGGGGGGCATGCAGCCCCCATCTCTGGAATGATTTTGGTAATCAGGACCCCATCCCCAGCCTTCTAAAATATTTTGTTTTTTGAGGAGGGGGACCATGTGGCCTCTGGCTGGTTTTGGCTCCAGGGACCCCATCCCCTGCCCTGGAGCCAAGCCTCACCATAGACTTTTGTTTTAGGGGGAGGGGGCTGCACAGTCCCTCTCCCCTGGCCAATTTCAGCCCCAATGACCCCATTTCCCAGGGCCTGGCCATCTCTCCTGGGTACCCAGTAGGGCACTGAGTGTGTTAAGGGACCAAGGGAGAGTCTGATGCCCCCTGTGGTCCTAGTTGGCTCCCCGCCTCCTGCGGGAGCCAGCATTGCTGTCACGGACAGGAAGCCTCTAAAGATGCAGCTCCATGTCTGTGTGAGCAATTGTTTCCTCTATTTCCTGCCTGCATCTCTGCGGGCAGGGAAACAGAGAAAACCTCAACTTCCAGCAAGCAAGAGCTGTTTGACACTGGAAGGAATTACACAAAATTTGGCAAAAAGCTAGCTTTCAGCATGCAGATTGTGCTCTTGCTTATTTGGTGTAAATTCGCTCAGTAGTTTTGGAGAAATTTAAGGCAATTCAAATTTCTACATCTCTGGCCTCGACTACTTCCTAAATAATGACGAGCTCGTGTAGGGAAATGCACAGCTCTGGCTGCCAACACTTCCACTGGGATGTGTTGGCAGCCATCTTGTGACTCGGCTTCAGCTGAGACCCTCAAAAGAATTTAAGATAAAGAAAAGGGGCCAGGGTAGGGAGCCCTTTCATTGAATCTTGTTGTGCATAAAAAGTTCCGGGGTGACTTGTCAAGGGGGGGCTGAGAAAAGAGAGGGGTCAAAAAACATGCGTTTCCCATTGTAATTCCATAGAGAATTTAGACACGACTACAGCCCAAACCGCTGAACAGAATTACACCAAATTTGGTAGAAAGACAGCTCTTGGTCCAGAAAGACTGATTTTTGTTATTAGGTGTATTTCTGTTCAGTACTACCTGAAATATCAAAAATATAGATATCTAGAGGTGCAAAGGGTTCACAAATAATTATGAGCTTGTACAAGGCAGTGAAGAGATCTGGTTGTCAACATTTCATCCAGGAAGTGTTGGCAGCCATCTTAGAGCTTCAACAGTGCCCCACAAAAAATAAAAAGCTGAAAAAAAAAAGAAAAGGTGCCAGGGTAGGGACACCCTGACCCCTTAGCTCTGATACTGGGGTCGCAGACCCCAGACAAAAAAGCATTTTTTTTTACATTTTTGTTACAAATTTGCAGTGGATACATGAATTTGTGGCAATAATAAAAAAAACGAGCATGGTCTGCTGCACTTGTTTTTAAGAAGCACCCTGGTGTCCCAGGTACCGGGGGCATTTTTAAATATAGGAGGGTGCAAATGAGGCCCCCCTTCTAGGGCATTTTGATGCCCCAGGATCCACCACCTCCCCAGGGCTTATTGCTAAAGAATGCAAGGGGGGCACATGGCTGCGCGCAGCCCTGGGAACCATCACCTTGCCAGGACTTTAAAGAAATTGAATGCAGGGAAGTAGCACAGCTCCCCCTCACCCCCTACTGGCATCCCTGGGCACTACCACCTCCCCAGGGCTTCAATGGAATACAATGCCCCAGAGCTAATAACAAATAAATGAGGGGGCCACTCTGCCCCCCACACCTCCCGGGACCACCACCTCCCCAGGGCTAATAGCAAATACAACGTGGGGGAATGCCCTGCCCCGCCCATCCTCAGGAACCGCCACATCCCTGGGACTAATAACAAATACAATACAGAGGGCTGCCCAGCCACCCCGCAGCCCCAGAGTCCACCACCTCCTGGGGCTAGTATCAAATACAACTCAGGAGGCAACCTGGCAGCCCAGGGCCTCCACCTACAAGGGCATTTAAACAAATTGAATTCAGAGGGGCCAACCGACCTCTCTGCACCCCAAGGTCTGCCATCTCCCCAGGCTTTAAAGAAATTTAATGAGGGGGGATGTATGTGCCTCCCCTGCAGCCCTGGGGAACTCCATCTCCCCAGGGCTTCAATGAAATGCAATGCGGGTTGTGTACCCAGTTAGCCAACAGCCCAGGTACCACCTCCTTCTTGGGGCTATTAACAAATTAAATGCAGGGTGCCACCCAGCCCCCCTGCAGTCCTAGGGACCAGCAGCTCCCAGGGGCTGATAACATATTAAAAGTGGGTGGCCGCCTAGCCTCCTCTTGCAGCCCTGGGACAACCATCTCCCTGGGGCTAAGTTAATCATTGGAGGGGGGCAGCACGGTCCCCTTCGAGGAGCCAGAGATGGCCCTCGGGACTGCCACCCCCAGGGCCAGCTCCTGCTATGTCCCAGGGAGCCCCAGCTGGGACATAGCTGTTGCTCTGGGTTAGTGGGAGCTTTGACAGCTCCCACCAAAACAGAGAAAACACTTCACTTTCAGCAATTGAGAGCTGTCAAACAACTTTCTCTTGCAGAAAGGGAAGTTTTCATCTGTTTCCCTGTATGCAAATATGAGTGTATCAAAACAGATGAAAACATCGCACTTACAAGCATAGAGCTGCTAATTAAAGCAGCTCCCTGCTTGTGGTAGCAATGTTGGAGAGCTAACTAGGACCACATTCCTGTCACTCATTCTCTCTTACAACCTCACTGTGCACGCCTAAAGGTTGTGCACAGCAGCCAGGCCCTGTGGCCAACTGCTACTGTGCACGGCCATAGGTCGTGCATGATAGTGGTTGTATTAAATGTTTAGTAAGGAAAATTACTATACGTTAAAAAAAACATAGCAATTCACTGAAAAAAAAACTAAGGTTACTGGGACGTTCAGTATATATATATTCACTGAAAAAAACAAAGGTTATAGGGACGTTATAGTTAGGCTCACATTTTAAAGGTACAAAACCATAGAAATTAATTTGTTATAGTTAGAGTTATCTCAAGAAACTATAAATCGTGCCATAAGGTAACTATAACTCGTGACAGTGTTACCTGTTGATTACCTTTCTACATTTATCTTATTATTCATTTTATTATTTGGTATTGTGTTTGTAAATCAACAATGCACATAATGTGCAGTGTTTTAATATAAAACTAGTGGGTTTGCATATGTAATAGTGTGATAGAACACCCATGTGCTTCATCTCACACAACATCACTAGTCACAGGAAAACTTTCTCATGATAACACTGAAAATCTATATGAAAGCAGTGTCTTCAACTTACGTTTTTGACACTCAGGAAGCATGGTATTTTGCTACTACTGTTGTCGTCTAATAACAAACTAGATTCTCATAAACAGAACACAACTTTGCAGGCTTCAGTCTCCCTGCTTTCAGAATTCAGGTACGGGACAAATGTGCTTTGCCCCTCTTATTGACAGGGAGATGAGTGCAATTATTGTTAATCTTTGTAAGAAGATAATTGACTTAATTTAATATGCTGCCTGTTTTTGTATTGTTTACCTTTTGTACATTCACAGTTGCCACATATTTATTTATTTTTACACCTGCTGGGATATTTTTAATATGTTCTGCACTAAACTAGCCTTACAAAATACAACTGCCAGTTTTCTGTTGTGTGCTTGTTTTGGGGAAAGTTTGAAGAGAGTCCATTTCAAATCCCTGTGTCTCTGGCAGGTAATGTTCCACTTCTCAAGAAATATGAGTAGAGTTTTGTGAAATGACACCTGCCTGTTGTCCCTATTCTAACAGGTAAGTTGGTATGTCTGCACTGCCTGAGGGCCAAGAGAAATCTACCAAGAGTGGTCAGGATTGACTCTGATATACAAAACCCTAAAACACTTTGATAAATCTTCTCTGACATTCCTTTACATTTCCTTATCCTTTTAAGATGTGGATTCCAGAACTGGAAACACATTGTCATCGTAGCTCTAATTAAGAATGTACACAATATTAACAGAATTTGTCTTTGCTAAGAGAAGTATATTGATCCGGAAGAATCAAACCAGAAACCTGGCCTTTATCATGGCCAAGCAGTAGAGTGGAGTTTGGAAAAACATGCCTGCAAATGTGATAGTTACTAGCAAACACTGGATCCTAGAAGGGAAATAATTTAACCATCCATAACATCATTATGAGCAGATTGTTCAAAGGGAGAGGATAATATAGAGGAATGCAAACAAAAGTCTGCATCTTCAACAATCCCATCCGGTCAAACGTCTCCTAGGCCAGTATAGAATTTCAATGACTGGGTGGCAACTATGATAGATCATCAAACATATTCGTTATAATGAAATCCTGAGAACTGGAGAAAATACTGTATAGTAGACTTTACAGTTAAAATAAATGTCTTGAAATAATAGCAATACAATATATTTTGCTGAAATTAAAGTTTTTTCAGTCCTTAAGAGAAAACCATTCTCCAACTCTACACCAACTGTTAAATCAAGTTTCATTAAACAGTCGGTGAAATACATGGATATATATTTCTTTGTAGTTAGGAGATATAAAATGCACATTAGAGAGAGGGAGCCCCCTTTATTTCACAATCACACCTACCATGATTCATACTTTTCTCGCCCCATTTTACTTGAATTGGCAAAACAGCAAGTACTAATCACACTTTAAGCTATACATGCTCAATCAGGAACAAATGCTGACTAATAGTGGCTGGATATGCATAAAGCCCCAGGGGTGGCAATTTTGCCATTAATGTGAGCAGCAGCGGGTCCCCAAGTCAGCTCCCCAGCGACAGGTCTCCCAACCAGTTACCGCAGTTCGCTCACCCGCATTCGCGCTTGCTGCCCTCTGTTCAGCCTTTATCTACATTTGTTTCTCTCCACCTGTACCCCCATTTACCTCTTTGCATCTGCCTTTTCTTTTAGCTTTTTGCCTTTCATTTTTTCCATTTTTTATAGTTTTTGCCTTTCTTTTCTGCTTTTTCTCATAGCTTTTTGCCTTTCATTTCCGCCATTTCTTATAGCTTTTTGCCTTTCACTTCTGCAGTTTCTCATAGCTTTTGCCTTTCATTTCTGCCATTTCTTATAGTTTTTGCCTTTCATGTCTGCTTTTTCTCATAGCTTTTTGCCTTGCATTTCTGTTATTTCTTATAGATTTTGCCTTTCATTTCTGCTGTTTCTAATAGCTTTTTGCCTTTCATTTTTCCCTTCCTCCTAGCTTTTGTCTTCACTGCCTGCTTCCTGGCCGCTTCCCACTCTCTGCCCACTTACTGATGTTTTTCCTCCCCCCAGGCCTACTTAATGGAGATTGAGGCAAGGCCACGCAATGTGTGTGCCAAAGGCAAGGCTGTCTGCACCCATCCATACCCAGACCATGCCCTCCTGGCACCCACCGGTACACCGCAGAGGAGCTCCTGGCCCTGGACCCTCAGCGCTGCAACAACAACTGCTGAACCTCTTCCCCTCGCACAACTAAAGGACCCTTCACCTGGTATCACTGCCCCTTCTCTTGCAATGCAGTACCACCAGTTCACACAGTATCCTGCACCACACCTGCCCAGAAGACCACAAACAACCCGTAACTGCTCCAGTGCATCTTGCCTAATACGCAATGCCTCTGTGTTAGAAATGGGGTCTTTGGTTGGCAATCAGGTTACCCCCTGTCCAAGCAAGGACCCTCACTCTAGTCAGGGTAAGTCACACACAATCCAAATTATGCTGTGCCCACCCTCTGGTAGCTTGGCAATGAGCAGTCAGGCTTAAATTAGAAGGCAATGTGTAATGTATTTGTGCAATAAATCATACAATAACACAATATAGCATCACTAAAATACACCACACAGTGTTTAGAAAAATATATAATATTTATCTGGGTATTTGCATGTCAAAACGATAAAAGATGCAATGTGAAATTGTAGAGATATCACTGAAAAGTGATATAAAGTGTCTTAAGTCTTTAAAAAGCAAACAAAGGGGGTGATTCTAACCCTGGCGGTCGGTGATAAAGCGGCGGCCAACCCGCCAACAGGCCGGCGGTCCAAAAAATGGAATTCTGACCCTGGCGGCAACCGCCAACACAGCCCGCCACATTAACACTCCGACCGCCACCGCGGTACACACAAACAGCGCGGCGGTCACCGCCAACAGGCAGGCGGCAGACAATGTACCGCCCACAGTATTACAACTCACCAATCCGCCACCTTTTCCGGGGCGGGAGCCCCGCCGATAAAAACACGGCGGAAACAGACTACGGATGGGAAAACGCTCACCAAAACACACTCCACGAATACGGAGGACAGCATGGTACCCGAATTAAACATCCTACCTGCACTCGTCTACCTGCTCATCTACCACGAGTACGAACTCCGGCGCAGACGACAACGGTGAGTACTGCACCTACGACACACGGGAGGGGGGAGGAGGAAAGGTTACGGGCACACACATATGCGACCCACACCCCCCCAAACTATGTACACACCAATGCAGAGCAACAATGCACAGTAACACCACCCAAACCCCCCTGAAAAATGCAAAGACATAATTAAATTGTGAACCAAAATTTTATATAAAAAATAGACTCTGATATGTATCGGCAACTATGCAAAATATCCATAACAAAATAATACTACAGTATACACACTGCCATGGAGAACCGAGGCAATTAGTCAGCTACATCAAAGTCAAATGGAACAGTTCGTGGGCTACAGTGTAGCGACACAAGGGCAAAGCCCACACAGGAGACCTGAGTCCTTTGGAGAGAACACTGCAGGGGCATCTGATGAAAATACTACAGGCACCTCAGGGGGAAGGGAAGGGGGGGGGCACCACAGCCACATGAGTCCACGACGCCAGATCCACGAAGGGGCCACCATGCCCACTGTGCCATCCTGGGGAGTGCAAAGCCACAGTCTCTCAAGTCTCTACAGTGGGTGCGTTGCCCACTGTACCATCCTGGGGAGTGCAAAGCCACAGTCTCTCAAGTCTCTACAGTGGGTGGGTTGCCCACTGTGCCATCCTGGGGAGTGCAAAGCCACAGTCTCTCAAGTTGATAACAGTCTCCACTGGTCAAGGACGAGGCATGGTGGGCACAGTGAACCATAAACAGTGCTTGAGATGAAGGGCCCAGCGGAGCGGTGCTTGAGACGGCGGGGCCCAGCGGAGCGGTGCTTGAGACGGCGGGGCCCAGCGGAGCGGTGCTTGAGACGGCGGGGCCAAGCGGAGCGGTGCTTGAGATGAAGGGCCCAGCGGAGCGGTGCTTGAGACGGCGGGGCCCAGCGGAGCGGTGCTTGACAGGAAGGGCCCAGCGGAGCGGTGCTTGAGACGGCGGGGCCCAGCGGAGGGGTGCTTGACAGGAAGGGCCCAGCGGAGCGGTGCTTGAGATGAAGGGGCCCAGCGGAGCGGTGCTTGAGACGGCGGGGCCCAGCGGAGCGGTGCTTGACAGGAAGAGCCCAGCGGAGCGGTGCTTGAGATGAAGGGGCCCAGCGGAGCGGTGCTTGAGACGGCGGGGCCCAGCGGAGCGGTGCTTGACAGGAAGGGCCGAGCGGAGCGGTGCTTGAGATGAAGGGGCCCAGCGGAGCGGTGCTTGAGACGGCGGGGCCCAGCGGAGCGGTGCTTGACAGGAAGGGCCCAGCGGAGCGGTGCTTGAGATGAAGGGGCCCAGCGGAGCGGTGCTTGAGACGGCGGGGCCAAGCGGAGCGGTGCTTGAGATGAAGGGCCCAGCGGAGCGGTGCTTGAGACGGCGGGGCCCAGCGGAGCGGTGCTTGACAGGAAGGGCCCAGCGGAGCGGTGCTTGAGATGAAGGGGCCCAGCGGAGCGGTGCTTGAGACGGCGGGGCCCAGCGGAGCGGTGCTTGAGACGGCGGGGCCCAGCGGAGCGGTGCTTGAGACGGCGGGGCCCAGTGGAGCGGTGCTTGACAGGAAGGGCCCAGCGGAGCGGTGCTTGAGATGAAGGGGCCCAGCGGAGCGGTGCTTGAGATGAAGGGGCCCAGCGGAGCGGTGCTTGAGACGGCGGGGCCCAGCGGAGCGGTGCTTGACAGGAAGGGCCCAGCGGAGCGGTGCTTGAGATGAAGGGGCCCAGCGGAGCGGTGCTTGAGACGGCGGGGCCAAGCGGAGCGGTGCTTGAGATGAAGGGGCCCAGCGGAGCGGTGCTTGAGACGGCGGGGCCCAGTGGAGCGGTGCTTGACAGGAAGGGCCCAGCGGAGCGGTGCTTGAGATGAAGGGGCCCAGCGGAGCGGTGCTTGAGACGGCGGGGCCCAGCGGAGCGGTGCTTGACAGGAAGGGCCCAGCGGAGCGGTGCTTGAGATGAAGGGGCCCAGCGGAGCGGTGCTTGAGACGGCGGGGCCAAGCGGAGCGGTGCTTGAGATGAAGGGCGGAGCGGTGCTTGAGACGGCGGGCCCAGCGGAGCGGTGCTTGAGACGGCGGGGCCCAGCGGAGCGGTGCTTGACAGGAAGGGCCCAGCGGAGCGGTGCTTGAGATGAAGGGGCCCAGCGGAGCGGTGCTTGAGACGGCGGGGCCCAGCGGAGCGGTGCTTGAGACGGCGGGGCCCAGCGGAGCGGTGCTTGAGACGGCGGGGCCCAGCGGAGCGGTGCTTGAGATGAAGGGCCCAGCGGAGCGGTGCCTGAGATGAAGGGCCCAGCGGAGCGGTGCTCTTCTGCACGGCGGGCCCTGTTCAGCGGTGCTCTTCTGCACGGCGGGCCCTGTTCAGCGGTGCTCTTCTGCACGGCGGGCCCTGTTCAGCGGTGCCTATCTTCACGGCGGGCCCTGTTCAGCGGTGCCTATCTTCACGGCGGGCCCTGTTCAGCGGTGCTCTTCTGCACGGCGGGCCCTGTTCAGCGGTGCTCTTCTGCACGGCGGGCCCTGTTCAGCAGTGCTCTTCTGCACGGCGGGCCCTGTTCAGCGGTGCTCTTCCGCACGGCGGGCCCTGTTCAGCGGTGCACATCCAGTAGGTTCAAGGGAGCCAGACCTGGCCTGGACTCCGTGCTCAGACGCCCTCCAACCGTGATGTTCCTGGGCCCTTCGGTGACGGAGTCCTGGGCCCTTTGGTGTCCTCCTTTACAGCTGGGATGTGGCATGTGGGGCCCACCTGCTCCGCGCTCCTGCTGGCTGACGTCTCCGCCCTGCTGCCCTTACGCTCCTTAGATGGGGCTCTCGGGCCCTTGCCTCCCCTAGACGTTGTGGCTGGTGAAGTGGGCGAACTCTGCTCCTTGGGGGCAGCCGTGTCAGTCTTCGCACGGCGGCCCTTGTGTTTCCTGGTCCTCTTGCCGGGGGGGGGCTGGATGTGTCCTTGCTGCTGATGGAGGTGTCACTGCTGGCAAAGGGTGGACTCCAGAACCCATGCACAACAGTGACACCCGAAGTTGGGCTGGTGGTGGCTGTGGTGCTCTTGGGACTCTTTGCAGATGGAGGGGGTAGGTCATCGGAGGGGAAGAGGTTAAGATTAGCCAGGAAAACTTTTTTAGGGCCAAGGTAAAAGGTAGGAGAAGTGGAGATGGAAGTGGCGGAAGAGGATGTGGTTGTAGGAGAGTCAGGTGTGCTGTCATTGGGTGAAGGTGCAGGTGCTGTAGGCTGTTGTGAGGTGGATGTCTGTTGGGTGGGTGTCTGCCTGCGTTTGTGTGTCTTGGAAGGGGTGGTGACAGACACAGTGGGAGAGGACACAGGGGACGTGTAAATGGCAGTGGGGGTGGTGACTGCACGCATGCGGACTGTACAGGAGGGTGTGGTGGTGATGGAAGCACTGGCTGATGTTGGTGTGCATGCAGGTGTGAGTGTCAACGTCACAGAGAGGGAGGAGGGAGACGAGGAGGAGGGGGACACAGGGGTGGTAGTGACTGTTGGGATGTCTGCATCTGTGTGTTGCTTGGGTGAGTGTTTGTGGGATCTGTGGTGCTTGTGTCTGGATGAGCTGCCCTTGGGTGTTGAGGTGTGTGCAGGCTGGTCAGATGGTGTGGATGGGATAGGCTGAGGAACAGGAGACAGAGACAGGGTGGAGGCAGTCAGAAGAGGGAGGCTGGAAACAGGGACAATGGCTGACGTCAGTGCTGAGGCCAGAGCATTGAACGATCGTTGATGGGCAGCCTGACCCGAATGAATGCCCTCCAGGTAGGCATTGCTCCGATGCACCTCCCTTTCTAACCCCTGGATGGCATTCAAAAGGGTAGTCTGCCCAACAATGAGTGTCCTGAGGAGATCAATGACCTCCTCACTGAGGGCAGCAGGGGTAACAGGGGCAGGGGCTGAGGTGCCTGGGGCGAAGGAGACGCCCGCCTTCCTGGGTGAGCGGGCACGGAGCGTAGGCTGAGGGGCTGCTGGGAGGGCGGGGCTGGTGCGCTGGGTGGCGGCTGTACCTGTAGAGGCGGGGGGCCCGGATGTTGCCGCCACCGCTAGGGAGCTCCCATCCGAGGACGTGTCGCTGTCGCTGCTCTCACCACCGGTCCCCGTCGTGGTGCTCCCCTCGCCCTCCGGCTCACTTGGGCCCTCGGTGTCTGTTCCTGTGCCCACCGGGGCCTTGTGGCTTGCAGCTCCCTCGTGCTCCGATGCCAAATCTCCTCCGCCTGATGATGCTAATGCACACATGCACAAGAAGATGAAGAAGAAGGGTGGGGGGAGAAAAAGAAGACCTGGTTGAGTGCATGCAATGTCAACACCGTTGGCGGAGAGGACAGACACAGGAGCCGCATGCACTAAGCCGTGCATTCGGGGCACACTACTCAGTACTTCTGACTCGGACAACAGGTCAGGAGACGACAAACGCGCACATGTGTGAGGCTGGACCATCAATAGCTGTACTTGTCACCCTACGGAGGTGGGGGCCGGGAGCACAGGGCCATGCCTAAGGGAGAGGACTACACTACAGAAAGCGCCCTGGCCTAATGTCACCCCCAACCCTCCTCCCCCACCCAGACGCCTCCACTGCGCAGAAAGATAGCTGAATGTGCTGATACTCACCCCCTTGTGTCTGCTGTGATGCTCTCAAGCGCCCATCCAAATCAGGGTAGGCCACCGACAGGATCCGGGACATCCGGGGGGTCAGGGTACGACTGGCACCCCTCCTAGGTTGGGAGGCCATCCCCAGCAGTGACTCGGCGGTCTTCCTGGTTCCGCGGCGGATGTCCTCCCACCTCTTGCGGCAGTGGGTGCCCCGTCTGACGTGGACCCCCAGGGCCCGGACTTCCTTGGCGATGGCACGCCAAATCTCGACTTTCTGATGGGCGCTGACCTATGTGACATGTACAGGGTGGGAAGGAAACATTAATCAACTTACTGCATGTTAGGTGTGATTGGCCCCCCCTCCCCAACCTTGCCATATAGCACATGCTCTCATCAGTCGTGCGTTGCACTCCTCATTCGCCCCCCACCTCACCAACTTACATCCACCCCACTCCACACATGCATCGCCCATTCCATGTGCACCCGATGTACTCACCTGTTGGTCTGGAGGACCGTAGAGTAACGCATACTGGGGGAGGACCCCATCCACGAGCTTCTCCAACTCTTCAGATGTGAAGGCAGGGGCCCTTTTCCCAGTCGCAGCAGCCATTGTCACTTCCAGACCGAGTTCACAGCAGCACTTGCAGTATAGGTCCTCTCCTGTGGATGATCAGGTCTCGAGTGATTAAGCAGATAGAAAATGGCGGTCACGCCCGCGGCGGTGCGTACCGCGGCGGTGCGTACCGCGACCGCCGGCGCACATCGTCATTGGCTCCTGAAACCCATAGGCTTCAATGTTATCCAATGCGGCTCCGTATAGCGGTCTTCGACCGCCTACCGCCACGGTGTGCTCCGCCAGCGCAGTGACCTCACATCCCATTGTCCCACTTCACAGGTCAGGCAGCCGCCATTTCAAGGGCCCACATGGCATAATTTCTACTGCGACACACAGGCCTAGGCCTGGCATTGCCACACATACACGCCTTTCAATACCTAGATAACCGTGTGCCATGCAAGCAGTGGTGAACGTACCAGTGATTATCTTGACTCTGTGCTCCATGTTGTCCTTCCTAGGCACCGTCCGCTGGGATTTGCGAGGAGAAGGATGAATCCTCGCGTGTACCGACCGCTGGTGGACCTGTCGACAATGGAAGAACGCCACATCATACTACGATACCAACTTGACCGTGCCACTATCCATGAACTGTGTGCCCAGCTGGAGCCAGCCCTGATGTCCCCCATCCGCCAACCCACAGGAATTCCCCCTCTGGTGCAGGTGCTGTCAGTCCTCCATTTTCTTGCAAGTGGCTCATTCCAGACAACAGTGGCCATGTCATCTGGAATGTCTCAGCCAATGTTTTCTAAGGTTTTGTCTAGAGTGTTGTCTGCCCTGACGAAACACATGCGGAGTTACATTATATTCCCTGAGGAGGTTGATTTGCCCACTGGGAAGGGTGATTTTTATGCCCTTGGACATATTCCCAACATAATTGGTGCCATTGATGGGACCCATGTAGCCTTAGTCCCCCCAAAAGACGATGAGCAGGTGTACAGAAACAGGAAGAGTTACCATTCTATGAACGTCCAGGTGGTCTGTTTGGCTGACCAGTACATCTCCCATGTGAATGCAATGTTCCCTGGTTCAGTGCATGACGCGTATGTGATGCGTAATAGCAGCATCCCTTATGTGATGGAACAGCTACAGAGACAACGTGTGTGGCTAATAGGTGACTCTGGTTACCCCAACCTGCCTTGGCTATTGACCCCAGTGAGGAATCCCCGGACCAGGGCTGAGGAACGGTACAATGAGGCCCATGGCCGAACTAGGAGGATCATAGAAAGGACCTTTGGGGTTCTGAAGGCCAGGTTTAGGTGTCTGCATATGACAGGGGGATCCCTGATGTACTCACCAAAGAAGGTGTGCCAGATCATCGTGGCCTGCTGTATGCTTCACAATCTGGCATTGCGACGTCAGGTGCCTTTCCTGCAGGAGGATGGTCCAGATGGTGGTGTTGAAGCAGCTGTGGAGCCTGTGGAGAGTGAAGAGGAGGAAGACTCAGAGGACGACCCAGACAACAGGGACAGAGTTATCCAACAGTATTTTCAGTAGCACACAGATAAGAATCACACACGCCATTTTAATTTTCCTGAATGCCTCGTGCTTCTCAACATTGTCTATGACCCCCCAGTTATTTGAAACTGATGTTTGATTTTCCCTTCCCTTTTCAGTGCTGTATGACCCACTGCGTGACTTCTGCTTGGTTAGCCCATGGACTAATGCTTATTGATCTCGGTATGTGTTCAGCACAAAGTTTACAGAACATAATTGATTGGTAATGTGTTTTACATTTGTAAATAATACAGCCTGACTCCAGCATGATTTCAGTGCATTGCGTGATTTATTTTTGGTGCTAGATGATGGTACATGATATTCACACGGTGATGGGTGGGGGTGGAGTAATGTCCATGGCAGAGTCCAGTTCTCAGTCTCACAGGTGCATTGTCCATATGCCTGTGGAAGGATGGAGCAGGGGCAGTTCAAGGTTGGACAGGGTGGCAATGTGGGACAGTGGGATGACTTCAGGGGGTATCTCATGCTGGCGGGGGTCTTGACATCCTACTCTGTCTTTTTTTTGGATCTCAGGCTCCTCTTGCGGGGTGGTTGTTCTTCAGCAGGAGGTGGGGTTCTGGTGGCCTGTCATTGTGGTGGGGCCTCCTGTCCACTAGCTCCGGCGGAGGTGGTAGGCTGTTCCTGGTCCGGGCTAGTGACAGGGGCCCTGTGTGGTGCCACATGGTCCCGCAACGTGTCTTCTATCCGGTGGAGGGCCTGGACTATGCTCCCCATGGCGGTAGAGATGTTGGTGAGATGATTGTTGAACCCCATGTAGCGTTCCTCCTGCTGTGCCTGGATCTCCTGGAACCTGGCCAGTACCGTCGCCATCGTCTCTTGTGAGCGGTGGTAGGCTGCCATGATGGTGGTGAGGGCCTCTTGGAGAGTCGGTTCCCTGGGCCTCTCCTCCCCCCCCCTGTCACAAAGCAGCCCTCCGAGTTGCCCTGTTTCCCCCGGACTCTGTCCCCTGGACGGTGTGCCCACTACCACTGCCCCCAGGTCCCTGTTGTTGTTGGGGTGGTGGGTTAGCCTGGGGGCCCTGTAGTGGCAGACACACCGCTGATTGACCTGTCCTAGAGACAGAGCCATGGGCCCGCTGGGTGGGAGCTGTGCTGTTGTTCCCAGAGGGGGTTGGGTCTGCTGTGGCCTGTGTGTGGGGAAGCGACTGTCCAGAGGTCCCCGATGGTCCGGGCTGGTCATCAGGTTCCAGGTCGACAGAGCTGCTGTCATCACTGGGTGCCTCTTCCGGGGGAGGGGATGGACATTTCTGGACCCTCCTGGCCGGTGTGTTGGCGTTCGGGTCCTGCATGAGGCAAGAGAGTATGGTTATTGTTTCTGTGTGTGCTATTGTGTGCGATTTATGGGTGCCCTTGTCCCCCAGTGCTGTCATTCCCTTGGGGGAGGTGTTGTGGGGGTGTTTGGGGGGGTATGTGCAGTGGTCATGCTTAGGTGATGGGTGTCCATAGTTTGTGGTGGCATGCACGGGTTGGTGTTGGGTGGGTTGTGCTGGGGAGACATTCTCAGGGAGGATGTGTGATGGGGGGTTGGGGGTGAGGGTGGTGGTGGGGGTTGGCATGCTGGGGGGGTGAAGTAGTTGAGATTGTACTTACCAGAGTCCATTCCTCCGTGTACTCCAGCGAGGCCATCAGGATGCAGGATGTTTAGTACCTCTTGCTCCCATGCTGTGAATTCGGGTGGTGTGGGTGGGGGTCCCCCGCCAGTCTTCTGCACTGCGATGTTGTGTCGCGAGACCATCGAGCGCACCTTTCCCCGTAAGTCGTTCCAACGTTTGCGGATGTCCTCTCGATTTCTGGGATGCTGTCCCACCGCGTTTACCCTGTCCACGATCCGCTGCCATAGCTCCGCCTTCCTGGCTATAGTGGTGTGCTGCACCTGTGAGCCGAAGAGCTGGGGTTCAACTCTTATGATCTCCTCCACCATGACCCGGAGTTCTTGGTCCGAAAAGCGTGGGTGCCTTTGGGGTGCCATGGGGTGGTGTGGATGAGGTGTGGGGTGGTGTATATGGTGAAGAGTGTGTTGGTGTGTGGTGCTTTGTGCTTCTATGTGGTGTGTGTGATGGTGTAGTGTGCCTCTGTGTGATGTAGCTCTCTATTCTGTGATGTGTCTCTCTCTCCTTCGTCTATGATCTTCGGTCGTAGGGGTTTGTGGGTGATGTGGGTGTGTGTTTTATAGTTGCTTGGATGTGTGGGAGTGTTGTTTGTATGTGTGTCAGGTGTGTGTATTTCAAATTGTCCAATGTGGCTGTGTTTTGGAGCTGTGTGTGTATTTTGACCGCGGCGGTGTGTACCGCCAATGGAATACTGCGGTTCAAAGACCGCCGCGTGGATTGGTGGGTCAGAATGGCATGGGCGTGTTTGTGTTGGCGTGACGGTGGAGGTTTGGTCATCTCCAGTTTTCCGCGGCCCGCTGATGAGGCGGCCTTCCTTGGATGTCGGGATTTTGGCGGTTTCGCCGTTGTGGGTCAGAATGACCGTGGCGGTTTACCGCGGCCGCGGCGGTAGAATGGCGGACTTCTGACCGGCGGTAAGGGCCTTTTACCGCCGAGGTCAGAATGACCCCCAAAGTCTCTTTCAAGCACAAAGTACCTGGTTTGGAGTGGAAAATCTCCGCAAAGGGCCGCAGAAGAGGAGATATGTAGAAAAATGGCGTGTGCGTCGGTTTCGCCCTTTTCACACACTGACTTGCGTCGTTATTTTTCAAGCAGGGAAGTCGTGTGTCATTTTCGGGCGCGTGGACAGTATCCTTCTGTGGGTTGTGGGATTACCAGATGTACAGGGGTCTGTGCGTGGAGTCCTGGGCTTGTTATCCGGCTGCTCGTCGTTCCGGTGGGCTGTGCGTGGAATCTTTTCCCTTACGGCAGGCGTTGCGTCGATTTCCTCTCTGGAAGTCGGCGGCGTTGTCCAAGCGGGCCGTGCGTCGAAGTTCCGGTCGCACCGCAGGCGTCACGTCGATCTTTTCCTTTCAGGGTCGAGCGGCGTCTTTCTGGCTCGGTGTGCGGTGAATTTTTCACTGCAGAGCAAGCTGTGAGTCAAATATTTCGGCGCAGAAGGAGTCCAGTTGAAAAAGAGATGTCTTTTTAGTCCTGAGACTTCAGGGAACAGGAGGCAAGCTCTATCCAAGCCCTTGGAGAGCACTTCTACAGCAAGGCAAGAGTTCAGCAAGGCAGCAGGCCAACAGCAAGGCAGCAGTCCTTTGTAGAAAGCAGTCAGGTGAGTCCTTTGAGCAGCCAGGCAGTTCTTCTTGGCAGGATGCAGGTTCTGGTTCAGGTTTCTTCTCCAGAAAGTGTCTGAGGTGGTAGGGCAGAGGCCCTGTTTTATACCCAAATGTGCCTTTGAAGTGGGGGAGACTTCAAAGAGTGGCTTAGAAGTGCACCAGGTCCCCTTTCAGTTCAATCCTGTCTGCCAGGGTCCCAGTAGGGGATGTGGCAGTCCTTTGTGTCAGAGCAGGCCCTCCACCCTCTCAGCCCAGGAAGACCCATTCAAAATGCAGATGTATGCAAGTGAGGCTGAGTACCCTGTGTTTGGGGTGTGTCTGAGTGAATGCACAAGGAGATGTCAACTAAACCCAGTCAGACGTGGATTGTAAGGCACAGAAAGATTTAAGTGCAAAGAAATGCTCACTTTCTAAAAGTGGCATTTCTAGAATAGTAATATTAAATCCAACTTCACCAGTCAGCAGGATTTTGTATTACCATTCTGGCCATACTAAATATGACCTTCCTGCTCCTTTCAGATCAGCAGCTACCACTTTAATAATGTATGAGGGCAGCCCCAATGTTAGCCTATGAAGGGAGCAGGCCTCACAGTAGTGTAAAAACGAATATAGGGGTTTTACACTACAAGGACATGTAAACTACACAGGTACATGTCCTGCCTTTTACCCACACAGCACCCTGCTCTAGGGGCTACCTAGGGCACACATTAGAGGTGCCTTATGTGTAGAAAAAGGGGAGTTTTAGGCTTGGCAAGTACTTTTAATTGCCAAGTCGAATTGGCAGTGAAACTGCACACACAGGCCTTTCAATGGCAGGCCTGGGACAAGGTAAAGGGGCTACTTGAGTGGGTGGCACAACCAGTGCTGCAAGCCCACTAGTAGCATTTAATCTACAGGCCCTAGGCACATACAGTGAACATTACTAGGGACTTATAAATAGATTAAATAGTCCAATTGGGTATGATCCAAAGTTACCATGTTTAAAGGGAGAGTGCATATGCACTTTAGCACTGGTTAGCAGTGGTAAAGTGTGCAGAGTCTAAAAGCCAACAAAAACAGAGTCCAAAAAGTGGAGGGAGGCAGGCAAAAAGTTAGGGGTGACCACCCTAAGGCATGTCAGGTCTAACACTCCAAATACACCAATGAAATCTGGGACTCCATCACCTCCCTCTCCCTGATGCAGTCTTCATCGCTGAAACCTGACTCAACCCCTCCTCAAACCCCAAAATGGCCACTGCAACATCCGATGGATACAAGATGATACTCCGAGACTGCACCAACAAACACAGTGGAGACATCACCACCATCTTCACAGAAACCATCCGATGCATCGCCACCAATGACTACCCCACAACACTCATGGAACACCTCAACTCCCAACTACAGACCAATGCCAAGACAATGGTGAGAGGCACCCTCCTATTCAGATCACAGAGACCACATCAGGCTTTCTGTGATGCATCCCCAACCTCATTGCCCTGTCTAGCAATCGACTCCAACCACTATTAGGTGACTGACTTCAATTTCCACATCTACAACCCCAAAAACACAAACTTACCACTCTCCTGGAGAACATGAACAACATTGGCCTCGGTCAGCTGGTCACTGAACCCGCGAACACGTTTGACCCCCATCCTCACCTGCAGTGACAGAGTCAAATTCAGCCATGTCACAGAAGTCAAATGAACCAACCACACCATTGTTCACATCACCATCTTTGGTGCACAGCACACCATCATTAGGCACCACAGCTCCTCTCTCTGCAGCTGGGGCAAGGAAAGTCCGACACGCTGGAATAAGGCCCTTGACACCTCCCAACCCAAAGTCTCATCAGACGTAGAACAGGCTGTCCAGAACTTCTCCATCTGGATTACCAAATGCACTGACAGAGTTGCCCAGCTGAAGCAAGCAAGCACCAACAAAACCTCAAGACAAGCCAGCTGGAACACTCCAGAGCTCAGAACCACCAAGCACAGCTGCTACTGACTCAAGAAATGATGGCGATCCACCAAAAACCCTTCTGACAGAGCAGCCCAAGAAGCAGTCCTCAGTGACTACCACCAGCAAATCAAGGAAGCCAAGAGAGCAGTCATCACAGCCTGCATCGACATAGCAGACACTAGACTAGACACCTACACAACCCCCCTTGTGGACATCGCCAGAACCCATGGTCTCAACATCATATCCTGGGCAGACAACACACAGCTCATCCTCTCGCTCTCAGAAGACCCCCCACCACCACCACCAGAACAGACTAGATGAAAGCCAACTGCCTCAAACACAATTTGACAAAACAGAAGTACTGACATTAGTGAGAAACACATCCATTTGGGAACACAGCTGGTGGCCAGCTGAACTGAGACCCACTACCGTACCAACAGACCAAGCAAACAACCTTTGCATCATCCTCAACACCGAATTGACTAAGAAGTGACAAATCAATGGACTTTCATCTTCCTGCTTCCACATCCTCTGCATGCTCTGTCCGCAGAATCATTAGATGGATTCCTGTCAACACCAGGAAAACTGTCACACAGACCCTCGTCACCAGCCACCTTGTTTACAGCAACACTATTTACTGCGGCATCTCCACACACTCCTCAGAAGACTTCAGACTATACAGGACGAGGCAGCCAGACTCATCCTGGACCTCCCCAAATGGGCTCATATCACCCCCATCTCAGAAACCTCCACTGGCTCCCCTTCCAGAAGAGATGCCTGTTCAAAATCCTCACATGCTCCTACAAGGCCCTACTAGATCAAGGTCTGGCATACATCAACCATCGACTAAACTTCCATCAACCCGCCAGACACCTGCGCTCCTCATATCTAGCCCTTGCACACACTGTCCGAATCCATCATAGCCAAAGCAGTAGTTGTTCCTTCTCCTATATTGCTGCCAAGACCTGGAATGACCTGCCCATCTACCTCCCAATAGTTCCCTCCCCTGTGGACTTCAAAATGAAATGTAAGATCTGGCTCTTCGACAGAGAACTCGCACCACAGCACCCAGATATCCCAGGGGTGATAGTGTTGTTCTCTACAGATACTGATTGAGAGCTGTAGTGGAAGGGAGTTATGTGGAGAAGATGGTGAGGTTTTAAAATTAGAGGCAGATATGGATTAAGGATGCTAGAAAATGTGGATAACAGAATATTTATTAGGGGCTGAAAATAGTAGTAGCTGTGGCAGGACTGTTGATGGAGGTTATAATAGCTGTAAAGGTGGAGATACTGCACATAAATAGAGGTAGTGGTTGTGGAGTTACAATGGTGATGGTAATAGTGGAGAAGTGGTAATGGTGATAGAGGTGATATTAGTGATTGTGGTTTTGGTGTTGCTGGTTCTAGAGGTTTTGGTGCTGGTGTTGAGCATTTTGGTGCTAGCTCTAGTAGTGTTTGCGTTGGTAGTTGTGAAAGTGGCGGTGCTGGATGTTTTAGTGATGTACATAGTTGTGGCTTTATAGTAGGGGAAATGCTTTCAGCAGTATTAGGAATTTTCATGGTTGTGGTTACTAGACTACTGTTACAGTTAAAGTTGTGGGGATGTGTGTGTGTTTTAAAAAGGTATGATTTGGGCCTTGTAGAAAACAGGAGTTACTATCACAACCATAACATCTTTCATAACTCTGCAGAGAATTAGAAATGGTTTCAATTGTAATGTGATTTCAAAGGTGTTGAATGATTATTCATTTGTATTTTTCTTAAATCAAAGGGAAATTTTGCACAGTCCATTGAAACACCAAAGCAGAGGGGTGTCGAAATATTGTGGCTTCGTGACCGAGCACAGGAAGGAACGAAAAATGTGAGCAGCCTTGCAAAAACGGATTCGCAAGGTAACAATGTATATCACATTGGGAGGGACTTTTTAGCAAGGTCCTCTCTAAGTGAACGGTGATCCCTCAATGTTAATGTAGAGTGGTCTGTGAAAATCATCTACATAGGATGACTTGCAGTTGATCTTTCAGTGTTCACTGCCTACTGAAACAGATTGTGCTTCCGCTCCTAGGTGAGATGTATACATCATCTCAATCGTTTGGGCTTTGGACGTCATTAGGTAACTATGAGATTGTGAGCGTGAACCTATGTCACACCAAACTGCTTTTTGGAGTGGTGGATTACCAGAGGCCCTGCATGCTTGCTCTTAGGTACTTGGTAATGGTATCCCTTAATAAGTTTACTTAGTTAAAAAAAAGAAAAAAATCTGAAATTGCTTTCCTTAGCTTTGAAGATAGATTGAACATATAAAAACTCAAAACAGAATTCCCCTGATTACAGCTAATTATCCTGTACACTAAATTCTGGATGCTGAACAATTGCAAAATGTTGCTAATTTCACAAAAACACAGTGAGGCAAAAAAAAAACGCAGTTCAACAAATGTTGACGACACAAGATTAGGTTGCAGACCTAGGAATTAGAAGACAATGGTTAATGTCCCAACGTCCCCACTTGATCACAAAAAATGTATTCTGGGCAAATAACTTTCACCCTTCGCTGTGATACCCTCATCTTCCACATTTAGGAATGTACCCTCATCTTCCAAATTTAGGAGTGCATCAGGCCACGCAACATGCATTTTACAAAAAATTACAGAAGAAGAATATGAGCAATACAATTCATAAGCACTCATTAGTTTACTTCTTGCTTGTCAAAGAAAGTTGTACACGAAGTAATTAAATCCGGTGTTAAAATTAATCAAAACACAAGAATAGCGACAAAACTGCAGGCACAGTTTTTCCCACATACAGGGCATATTTATTATTTTCTTCTTGCAGCACAATGCAGCAACCAAAGTAAGGGAGAGGGCAGGACAGTGCCATATGTTGCTGCTGCTCCAGTCTCAACTGTGCGCTTTCTGGCTGTGCAGCTCATAGTACAAACATATCTGCATGAGTCTAGCATAGGCTTTCTGCTGGAAAGGTACCTTCTCAGTACAAACCACTAAGCCAAGACATACTTTTAAACTCTTCCCACCAGCGACAGTCACCACAAATGTCAAAGGGGGAGGCGGGGGGTGATGGGTTTCGGGGGAAACAAAAAAAAAAAAACTTACGGTTTTTGTCACCGTGTCCTCCTGCCGCAGCCCCCTTACTTCTCTTCTCTTCTTGTGCCCCAGCAGTCACTGGGACATCAGCACAGGCTCCCCAGCAATCCTGGCACTGTTTTCATGCTAAACCTAGCATGAAAGCAGCATCAGGATTGGTCTGAGAAGCTTAGACTGTCGTTCGGACACTGCCCTGGGGTTTGTGCAGTTTCTCCAGACTGGCTGTTCAACTCACCCAGGTTGGAGAAACTTAAGTGCGCATGTGTGTTTTGCCGGCCTTGGACAGCCGGCCAAACAAACTTGCGAATTAAGGTGCACTCTCTTCTCCTCCCTCCTCCCGTGGCCCAGCCCCACCCTTCTCTTCACATGCTGGCAGAACCAGCAGATGAAAAATACCTCAATAGTAAGTTATTATTTTATTTTACATCTGCTGGCTCTTAGCCAAAGGGGTGACGTCCCTCCAACTTTGTGGAGGAGCCGCACCTGCTTCCTAATATATGTTTGTGTGCTATACACATGAAAAGTTGAGAACATTTGGAGAAAATGTATTTTCTCCTTTGCATCTTTCTCGAAGAGGCATAATGTTTTGTTACAAAGGCCAGTCATCAAAATTTAGTAGACATGAATTTGCATCAAAAGGCATGTGTGGATGCATGGAAATGCCCATGTGGTATCAATGGGATGCCCCCTTTTTGCAAAGCTGCACAACTCTGTGTTACACTTAAGCAACTTCCCAGCAGAGCGTAAACGAAAATCCCAAATCAATACTTTGAGCAGGTTATTTATCAAGCTTGGTGTTTTTCACCAGTGTAAAATGTTAATAAATTTACCCCATGAAGAATTTTATTAAACCTGTTATATCAGTGCATAATTAGGGTTTGTCACAATAGTCTACTGAATTCTGTAGTGTTGGCAGTCAAACAAATGCTCGTGAAATTCCCTATCGCCATTTATCCAGATTTGGCAACGGTGGTGGGGTCAGGAGATGTGGTTGGGTGGGGGGGGGGTTTCGGGTTTGGAGGGGTGCAACTCTTTGTAATAAATAATGTTTACGCTGTTATTAACTAGAATACTTAAATCCGAAACACTGAACGATCCAATAGAGGCCTCTTTCATAATTGTTGCTGAAACAAAAAGCTTAATTCTGTCAGCTAATAATTGGATACAGCGTGTAATTAAGAGGGAAATATCGAGCCATTCAAAATAAAGTGTTATTTTGTGGCAGCTCTACTGTGCTAAAATTATCTGCAGTATTTTTTGGCGGACATGCAGTGGACAATCCCAGGAATTCACTGCTAGCACGCGAGATGAGTCACTTCAAAACGCTGCAAAAGAGATACGAAAGGCGCTGGAGGTTTTTTTTAAAGCGAATTGAAGAGGCAGACAGCTGTCCGTAGGACACCTCTCATGGAAGGTATTAGAGAAAACAAGTCATGGTTGTGGAAGAACCTGTCATTTCTTTAAAACAATTGGCTACAATGATACATTGTCACAATGCTTTACAAAAACGTTATCACAGGAACTAGTTTGAAATTAGAAGCAAAACAAGCGCTATACAGAACCTTTTTCCTATTGTTGGACTTCCACGTAAGGTATAACTACATGCATTGTTTTCATTTTTATTGTTCCAATATTAAAATATTGAAACAGATGTGATAGAAACGCACAGCCATTCTTTGTGCTGTACATCCTTTACAAATTATGGTACTCAAGGGGCATGCTTCCACGCATTAGGCACAACGCTTCCTCTCGCGAAAGCAGTCATGTCTGTCCATAGTAAGCCAAGAATACTTAGTAAAGATTTTGAATAAAGATGGAGCAATTAGTGCCAAATTGTGATGGCGAGTTGTGTGTGGATGAGGGGTGGGGTTCGGTTTAACATAGACCAATTTTTAATCTTAATGACAGCAGCGGCCTGCAATATATGAAAGTGGTGGGGCGAGCGAAGTGCCCCACTACATCAAAAAACAGTGAAAACTGTACACAAACATATCAAAAGCATGTATAAAAACACTTGCATGCATTATATTAAAATTAAAAATAAGATAAATCCACTTACCTGGGCTGCGTCGTCCACTCCATCCTTCCCAAACTCCAACTGGCACGAGTGGAAGAGTAAACTTCCCTAAGCAATCCTGGTGCTGCTCTCATGCTGGTAACCAGCATGATAGTGGCACCAAGATTGGATGGAGTGGGTGGATAGCTTCAAAGTGTGCATGTCAGTTTGGCCGACGCAAGTGCTAGCGCACCTGGTCCTTAGTAAGTAAACTCACAATGGGACGCATATAGGTCGATGAACCTTTTGATTTGCATGGAGTATCCTAGCCACGGTGTAACCAATGTGCATCAATAATCAATACACAAACAATAACCAATAAGTAATACATAAGTCAGTAGTTAATAAGGTCAACATTTATGAAAAACCACAACTCAATATATGTTTTAGCAATTTTATTTCCCCATTGGTTACAATACTAAGTCATGAGGTTAAATCATACTTTATTCGAATCAACTCAAAAATTAATTAATTAGTGACCACCAATAACATAACCTAATCAGAACTTGAGAAGAAATTAATTTGAATGCTTCGAAGTAAGCCAACAAGGTTGAATATGTTAACATGAGTAGCAGAGTTCAGCAAATCAGTCTGTCAATCATTTGTCACAGTGTATGTCAACGTCTCAGAATAAGAACCTACCTAACCCAGATTATCATTAGCTTGTGGGACTTCATGCGAAAACAGTTTAAAACATGAATTTGGGAAAAACATCCAGCTTGGGAGAAAAACTATTTAGACAGCGCAGTTGGTACCTAGAAAGAAAAGGCACAAAAGTTAATTCAGTCACATTGTCATAGCTACCTATTCATGGTATAGATCAGCAACAAAGCCAGTCTTCGTCTTCCGGTCATCAATCGATCAGCATCTCATCAGGCTCCCATGAGCGTGAGCCGAATTACAGAATCTCGAATCTCTTTTTCCCCAAATCGCATCGACTTCGGAATAAGTTCTCTCCTCGATCATCTGCCCCTAACATCTCTGAACTCTCCCCTTCTTTCATGTCATTATATCAAAGTCACCCAGACTATCCCCCAATTCCTAATTGGTCAGTTAATCACCGGTTATGACTCTATCCAATAGTCTGAGTTTTTCAAATCTATGAATTCTAATATTACACAGTTCTAAAGGTGTTGATTGGTTCACTGTATAACGTCCTCATCATCCAGCGTCAGGTATAAAAAATGTCGCATATTCTTCTCCAGTCAGTGTCTCCATTGGTTGAGTCCTGGGAAAGTACATCTCATCTGCTTTACCTCGATTTGGATACATCTTTTCTCCATTATCTCCTGTTCATTGGTTCATTGGAGAGAATGTTAGCTAAGCAGTTTTATTAAACAACAGGCGGTTCATGGTCAGTTCAGCACATTAGCTTCCCTACATTGCGCTAATAATTCAGCTTCTGCATGAGGGTTGGCAAACTAAGCCACAACTTCAGCTAAGTTAGCTCTACAATATGATACAAAACACATGTTATATGTCTCAATATGACATACTACTACATTGTTTTTTTTTTTTATAAAGAGATTTTTATTGGTTTTACAAACGAAAAAGATAAAACAATTATACATACATGTGATTATGTGCCAACGGGCACCAAACTGTGGTCACTTCCAATGTCCCAAACACCACCCTGAATAGTTTATTTGTGTACCACCCTGTCGGAGTGTCTCACGGATGTTTCTGCCCATTAGGGGGGGGGGGGAGGGGCCTGATCTGGCTCTCTCTCATGTTGTACTGGACAGTAGTGTAGGGGGGCCCACTTATGCGGCTTCCCATTTCCCCCACACCTTATTATATTTATTTGGGCACCCTCTAGCCTCGTATACGAGTTTTTCACTCTGAGCGCACCAATCCAATCTTCGTCTCCATTTAGTCAGAGCTGGAGCTTTATTGGCTTTCCAGTCTGTCATTATGTCCCTCTTGGCCACTAGGAATGCCATTCCCAAAAAGGTTCGCTCCGCTCTTCTCAGTCCAGTGTCTCCCATGATCCCTAGTAGGATTATTGTTGGTGTCAATCCCATGTCTACCTGCAGGGCTATTGAGATCTCCCTCGTGACCGCCCCCCAATAGGTTTTAATAGTCGGACATGTCCATACCATGTGGAAGAAGTCAGCTTCTGGGCTCATACAATGGGGGCAGTCAGCTGTGGATTGGAGACCCGCTTTGTGTAGTTTGGTGGGAGTGAGGTAGGCTGCATGGAGATAGTAGGTTTGTATTAGTCGGAGGGGAGTCGTCATCGTTAGAGTGTGGGGGGCTACCAATGCCTCAACCCAGTCCACCTCTTCCATAGGGCCCACCCACTCCTCCCATTTCCGATGGGGTCCCTCCAGGGGACCGGCAGTGACTGCGTTTAATGTACGGTGTATCTGGGAAATGCCTCCCCTGCCCAGATTCCCCATCAAATCCTTCATTTCCATAGGACTGTTTTCAGGTATGTTTTCCCCAGTTTGGACCTGTGTCAATAGGGCATGGCGGATCTGGAGATATTTATGGAATTGTGTCTTGTTTAGCGCAAAGGTTTTTTGGAGGTCTTCAAAGGAACGCATGTGCAAGCCTTCCCATATATCACCTAGTGTAGAAATTCCTATGTTGTCCCATTTCTGGAAACCCTCCAGACCCGCCACCTCTCTCAGGTGCTTCCCATGCCATAGTGGAGTCTGTTGGGTGATACGCCCCCACCATCCCGACACTTTTTGGGCTGCCCGCCACCCCCGCAGCACCACTCCAGTCACATCCGGGGTCACACGTGAGATCGGGCCGCCGTATAGGGCGTCAAAAATCTTTGGGTATCTCAGTGTCTGGAGCTCTAATCGGTACGCCGGGTCTGTCCATCCACCCCCCATCCAGTCATTGATTACGAGCAGGTGCATTGCAAGGTGGTAATAGTGGATGTTGGACATTCCCAATCCCCCTTCATATACATCTCTCTGACAGGTCTTAAGTGCTAGTCGGGGACGATTGCCACTCCATAAAAACTGTTGCGCTAGCGAATCCATTTCCTTGAACCATCTCTTGGGGATATGGTGTGGGAAGTTCTGGAGGAGGTAGAGGAGCCTGGGGAGAACCATCATTTTATAGAGTGCGATTCTTCCAATTAAATTAAGGGGGAGGTCCCTCCATCGTTGAAGATCGTTTTTAATTTTTCTGGTTAGTGGTGTGATGTTGAGTTCCCAGGCTAGTTCAGGTAGTAGTGAGAAGTGAACACCCAAGTATTTGAAGCTATTTCTCTGCACTGGTATGTTGTGTTGCCAGTCCACACAATCCCTAGATTGATGGAGGGGAACCAGCAGGGACTTACTTGGATTCAGGGTTAGTCCTGAGGCCTCCGAGAAGAGATCTAGAATATGTAAGATGCAGGGGCCACTTTTAGCCGGATTAGATATGTATAGCAGGACATCGTCCGCGTACAATGCGCCCCTTGTCTTCCGGACAAACAGGCCAGGACCAGCCCTCTATCAGAGGGTCTTCTCTTAGCAATTTCGCCAGAGGCTCTATTGTTAGTGCGAAGAACAGGGGGGGCAACGGGCATCCCTGTCGAGTGCCGCTGCCAATAGGGAATGGGTCAGATACTACTCCATTTTCCTGGACACATGCCGTTGGATTAGAGTAGAGTAGTCTCACAAGGCCCTGGAATCTGGGTCCAAATCCGTTTTTTTGTAGAACTTGCGTAAAGTAGGACCAGTCTACTGTGTCAAAGGCTTTCTCAAAGTCAAGCAAGAGCAACGCTAGGGGGGTGTGAGACAGGGTCTTGTGGTGTGCCAAGGCTAGGTGTAAGCGCCTAATGCAGTGCCTAGTGCTACGGGCGGGCATGAAGCCACATTGGTCAGGGTGCACCAAGGTGGGTATTACGTCTCTCAGTCTAGAAGCGAGGATTGAGGCCAGCACCTTGATCTCGGTATTCAGGAGCGAAATGGGACGGTATGCTGAACAGCTCTGCGACGGAGGTTGGGTCTTAGGGATCACCACGATTGTGGCTAGGTCAATCCCGGGAGGGAAGTGGCCTTTCTGTTCAGCTTCCTCATACATATTAAGGAGGTGTGGAGCCAAGATGTCAGTGCATTTACGGTATATCTCTGCCGGGAACCCATCTGGCCCTGGGGTCTTGCCCGATGCCAGGCTGGTAATCGCATCAGTTATTTCTGTGAGGCTGATTGCCTCATCCAGGCTGCTCCTGGCTTCCCGGGAGATTCTAGAAAGAGTTATATCGATCAGGAGGGGGGATTCCCTTTCACTAGTGGGCCGGGGGTGTTCTGCGTAGAGCTGTGCATAGTAGGAAGCGAAACTTTGCGCAATCTTAATGGGTGTTTTAGAGAGATTACCCGAGTCATCTCTGATTTCAAGTGTGATTCTATTAGCTAGGGGGCGGGTGGCCAACCAATGTAGCAACTTCCCATTTTTATCTCCCCATCCATATATTCGGGCGGTAGATGCCCTCCACATGTGCTTCGCTGACTCCAGCGCTAAGTGTTTGATTTCGTCTCGGACCTTCGTGAGCTGTCTCAGATTAGCTGCAGAGGATGAGGTCGTTTGTTGGCGCTCCAGTGCTAACGCTTCAGCCTCCAACTCTGACACTTGTGCGTTACGAGCCCGTTCGCGCAAACGGAGGAGGGATTTGGCATGCCCCCTCAGGGTGGCCTTGTAGGCGGCCCATAGTGTGCCTGGGGACCGGACTGTCACAGAGTTTAGTTCAAAATATAGCGAAAGTTGGTCTCTAAATTTCTGGGTATAGTCGTTATCCTGTAAATACCATGCGTTCAGGCGCCACATCGGGCGTCTAGTGGGGGCCACCCCGCCTATTCGGATTCGTACGGGTGAATGGTCTGATACCCCTCGGGGCAGTATCTCCGCCCCGGAGACACTGGTGATGTCTAGGGCAGGCATAAATACCAAGTCGATTCTGGAGTGCGTCCGGTGGGCGGCCGATGTGTGTGTGTATTGACGTTCCCCTGGGGAACTATCTAGTCTGGGGTTTAGCACAGCATTGAAGTCTCCTCCCACTAATGTGGTTCCCTGGGGGAGTCCTGCTACTACTTGGCGGAGTGACAGTAAAAAGGTGTCGAGTCCCACTGGGGGGGGCGTATACGCATACAAGGTTCAGTGATAGACTGCAGAGTAATCCTGAGGCAACCACAAATCTGCCCTGAGGATCAGACAGTGTAGACGTGATCACCATAGGTAGTGAACGGTGGAGTAGGATGGCCACTCCTCTGGAACCCCTGGAAAAGCCCGCATGGTAGACCCAGTCAAACCCTCCCCGTGCGAGCATAGGGCATTTGGTACCCAGAAGGTGGGTTTCCTGCAGTAGGACCACCAAGGGTGAGTATCTACGGAGGGTGCTGAATACTGCGGATCTCTTGATCTTGTCCAACAGTCCGTTCACATTCCAGGAGATGATTTGTGTCAGTGAGAACCAAGCGTGGGCTGTGTGGGTGTCCTACATTGTCAGGTATCTGTCAGTGGGCGTAGGAGTGACCGTTTAAAACGTAACAGTGAAATACTAAAACGATAAGAAACATTCGTCTAAATGTTGTTATCTAACCCCAACTCAAACTTCATACCCCCCAACCGCCCCCGCCCCATACTCCCACCCAGGAAGCATCTGTCGCCCATGTACCCAAACAAAACAAAACAGCCAGTAGGACTGTTATAGGAGTGGAGTGGTGGACCCCTCCATTCAGACGGATCTTTTGCAATCGTCAGCAAGGAGTCAAGCCATTTTTGGCAATCGTTAGGGAGAGATCGAGCCCCCGGTGGGACCTCCCAGAGCCCCGCAAAACCCGTCAGCCAAGCACCGGGGATTGGCTCAAGCGGTCGTCGTCTCCAGCCCGTGTCAGGTTCAGCTTCTCTGGGGGCACAACGGCTGTTCCTTCCATCTGGGGGTTCAGATCCCCAGCTGTCTCTTTGTCTATGGGAGTGTCAAGGTCCTTTTGTTTCCCTTTCCGTGATCTGGTGTGTCACCGGCTCCTCCGGGGCACACTTGGAGGGGGGGGGTCTGTCGTGAGCGGGTCTCCCCCCCTGAGTGTGGGGTCCCTTTCGGGCTCCGATGCCCTCCTCGGTCAACCAGTCCCATGCCTCCTCCAGAGTTTCAAAGAAATGCGCCTTATCCGCCATAATGACTTTAAGCCGCGCAGGGAAGAGGAGCATGTACGAGAGCTGCATTGCTCTAAGCTTTTGTTTGACTTGCTCATATGACCGGCGATGGGTCTGGACCACCCGGGTGTAATCTGGAAATATTAGGATCTTATGGTTCTCCCATTGGAGAGCGTCTTCTGAGCGTCTAGCTTCTTTGAGGATATTATCCCGATCTCTGAAATTGAGAAAGCGTGCGATCATCAGGCGTTTTGGGCCACCTGGTGGGGGGCGCAGAGCAAGGGCCCTGTGGGCGCGTTCCACTGCGAACCAGGGTGAGAGAGTCTGGTCCGGGATCCAGTCTCTGATCCATCGCTCTAGAAATTCCGAAGCTTTATTTTCTTCCGCTCCCTCTGGGAATCCGACAAAGCGTAGGTTGTTGCGTCTTGATCGGTTTTCTGCATCTTCTGCGCGGCGGTGTAGTTCGCATGTTCAAGTTTGTAACTGGGCCACTTTGGTTCTTAGGTCGGTTAGTTCATCCTCCGTTTGGGAGACCCAGCCTTCCACTTCAGTGATTCGGCTCACTGCATTTCTGAGGTCTTGCCTAATAAGGCCCATGTCCTCGCGCACTTCCCCTTTCTTGGTCTCCACGGCTGACTGCGATGTTTGGATTGCCTGCAGGATGGCATTCACTCCATCTAGAGCTGGGCCTCCGTTAGCAGTCCCCCCTTCTCCCCTGGGGCCCGTTGGCGTTGTGAACTGGTAGATCTTTTGCTGGGAGGGCGGGGTTGTTTGTTTGTTCTGTCTTTCCCCATTTTGCCCCAGGAGGAACGGGCTGTTTACTTCGACTCTCACGATCACCTCGTCCAGGCTCTAATGCCTTATGGGTCTTCACAGGGGGGGTATCCCAGAGAGGGTTCACTGGTGGGATTTCTGCAGTACATACGGGTGGACACTGTCCCAACCTCTTCTCCGTGGTCCGACAGCCACTGGTTCACTTCACCCCACCGGGCCCCGTAGGCAAACGACCATCCACCCCCGCACCAGGCCCCGTCTTGTGTCCCCGGGTCAGGATCCCCAGGAAATGCAGAGCCCTTCGCGCCCTTGGTAGTTCAGCTCACCTTCGATAAGTCCCTTCGGCTGGGGACGGCTGGTGTGCGCCTCTCGTGCTTTGGCTCTGAAGGGTGGTTAGGGCCTAGAGCAGCCTCTTCTGACCGGTCAGGCCCACCGGTCTTTTCACCTGGGGGGCTATGTGATGCCCAGTGGTTGATCTTCTGGTCGAGGGGACTCCGGGGCTCTCCGGTTGCTCTGCTTAATATTTCGTTGGGCCCCTTTGCTATTTTATTATTTTGGAGGGGGCCTGTTATCTATTTCTTCTCCCGGGGGGGGGAGGCGCCCCTCCTTCCGGGCTTCGCGCTACTTCGTCTCTGGCATCGTTCTTTCGGGCTCAACAGTCTCTCGTGGGGCAGCTTGCCTCGCCCCAGGCGCCCGGAGCCCGGAGCCGGTGGCCGGGAGCGCGATTGCACTGCGCGACCTTTTCTTTAAGGGATTCCTCTTCCCGGTGCCGCACGTCTTTCTTTTTGTGCCTCATGAGGCTGCCTCTTGCTGCGCTCAGCTGGGGGAACCCTCTCCCCAGCACCGCCCGACTTACTTCTTTCTCCCCCGGACCTCGGGCTTCCGCGCGTCCGCTCGGCGGGTTCCGGGTCTCCGAGGTTGTGGGAGGGTTTCGGCGTGCGTTAAGGCGATTTTTCGTGCCTCCTCGGGGCCACTGCGGAGCGGAGCTCGGGACTTAGGCGGCCATCTTCTTTCGTGGCCCAGCCATGCCCCCCTTTATTGCACATTCTACCACTCTAGACAGAGACCACCCATATGTAAATCAGGCTGTTATTGACATAATAGAGGCAGTCTGGCCCCAAATTGATAGGGCAGACCTCTTTCCGACAGGAATACCAGCAACCCCATGTTCAATTCAGGCCATCATGGCCTCATTAACAAGGTGTAGCTTCAGCTGAATGGCACCACAACTCCATGACCCATGAACTGGGCAACATGTACAGAATAAACTCCTACTGTTGGAAAGTATACTCTTTCGTGGCATGGTTACCCCCATTTTCTGTCTGTTGTCAGTGTGTTTGACAGTGTTCACTGGGATCCTGCTAACCAGGACCCCAATGATTATGCTCTCTCCCATCTAACTTGGGCCCATATTTATACTTTTTGACGCTAAACTGCGCTAACGCAGTTTAGCGTCAAAAAATTTTGCGCCGTCTAACGCCATTCTGAAGCGCCATGCGGGCGCCGTATTTATGGAATGGCGTTAGCCGGCGCAAGCAGACCGGCGCTGCCTGGTTTGCGTGGAAAAAAGCCACGTACACCAGACAGCGCCGGCGTAGGGGGAAAATGGCGTATGGGCGTCTTAAAATGGGGCAAGTCAGGTTACGTCGAAAAAATCGTCGTAACCCGACTTGCGCCATTTTTTTTCGACGCCCATCCCCCATCAACATGACTCCTATCATTGTAAAGATAGGAGTCATGCCCCCTTGCCCAATGGCCATGCCCAGGGGACTTCTGTCCCCTGGGCATGGTCATTGGGCATAGTGGCATGTAGGGGGGCACAAATCAGGCCCCCCTATGCCACAAAAAATAAAAACTTACCTGAACTTACCTTAATGTCCATGGGATGGGTCCCTCCATCCTTGGGTGTCCTCCTGGGGTGGCCAAGGTTGGCAGGGGGGGTGCCTGGGGGCAGGGGAGGGCACTCTGGGCTCATTTTGAGCCCACTTGTCCCTTAACGCCATGCCTGACCCAGGCGTTAAAAAGCGGCGCAAATGCGCCGTTTTTGGCCACGCCCACTCCCGGGCGTCATTTTTGCCCGGGAGGATAAATACCACGTAAAGGCCTGGGAGTCATTTTTTAAGACGGGAACGCCTCCCTTGCATATCATTAACGCAAGGAAGGGTTTCACGCTAAAAAATGACGCACACTCCGGGCTCTTTGGCGCCCGAAGCGTCTAACGCCATAGTATAAATATGGCGTTAGTTGGCGTTAGTTTAGCGTCGAATTTGCGTCGAAAAAAACGACGCAAATTCGGCGCAACCAGAGTATAAATACGGCCCTTGGTAACTTAGTTACTTCCACCCCACATTTGGCATACTGGTGCCCCCATGTAAGTCCCTAGAGTTAGACCTGACAGCCTTAGGGTGGTCACCCCTAACTTTTTGCCTGCCTCCCTCCACTTTTTAGATACTGTTTTTGCTGGTTTTAAGACTCTGCACACTTTACCACTGCTAACCAGTGCTAAAGTGCATATGCTCTCTCCCTTTAAACATGGTAACATCGGATCATACCCAATTGGACTATTTAATTTACCTACAAGTCCCTAGTAAAGTGCATTATATGTGCTCAGGGCCTGTAGATTAAATGCTACTAGTGGCCCTGCAGCACTGATTGTGCCACCCACTTCATTACCCCCTTAACCTTATCTCAGGCCTGCCATTGCAAGGCCTGTGTGTGCATTTCACTGCCAATTCGACTTGGCATTTAAAAGTACTTGCCAAGCCTAAAACTCCCCTTTTTCTACATATAAGACACCCCTAAGGTATGCCCTAGGTAACCCCTAGGGCAGGGTGCTGCATAGTCAAAAGGCAGGACATGTACCTATGTAGTTTACATGTCCTGGTAGTGTAAAAGTCCTAAATTCGGTTTTACACTGCTGTGAGGCCTGCTCCCTTCATAGACTAACATTGGGGCTGCCCTCATACATTTTTTGAGTGGTAGCTGCTCATCGGAAAGGAATAGGAAGGTCATATTTAGTATGGCCAGAATGGTGATATAACATCCTGCTGACTGGTGAAGTTGGATTTAATATTACTATTTTAGAAATGCCACTTTTATAAAGTGAGCATTTCTCTGCACTTAAATCTTTCTGTGCCTTACAATCCACGTCTGGCTGGGTTTAATTGACAGCTCCTTGTGCATTCACTCAGACACACCCCAAACACAGGATACTCAGCCTCACTTGCATACATCTGCATTTTGAATGGGTCTTCCCGAGCTGGGAGGGTGAAGGGCCTGCTCTCATACAAAGGACTGCCCCACTCCCTACAGGGACCCAGGCAGACAGGATAAAACTGAAAGGGGACCTGGTGCACCTCCAACACCACTCTTTGAAGTCTCCCCCACTTCAAGGTCACATTTGTGTTTATAAACAGGGCCTCTGCACCTACATACTCAGACACTTCCTAGAGAAGAAACTGTAACTAGAACCTGCATCCTGCAAAGAAGAACTGCCTAGCTGCCTAAAGGACTCACCTGATTGTTTTTTGTGAAGAACTGCTGCCTTGCTGTTGCCCTGCTGCCTTGCTGCTCTCTGGCTGAGGTGAAGAAGTGCTCTCCAAGGGCTTGGATAGAGCTTGCTTCCTGTTTTCTAAAGTCTCAGAACCAAAAAGACTTCATCGCTTCAAGAAGGACTCCTTGTGCGGTGAAATTCGACGCACAGCCTGCCAGAAACGATGCACAGCCTGCACCGCTGTGAACATTTCACCGCATGCTGAACTGGAACGAAGCAGCCAGACTTCGCAACAAGAAGATCAATGCAGTGCCAGTGTAGTGACCGGAAATTCAATGCACAGCCCAATGGATCGACGCATAGCCGAGCCGGAACGACCCAGACGGACTTCCAGAGAGGAATCGACGCAGTGCGGTAGAAAATTCGATGCAACGCCCACTGGATTGATACAGCTCCTGTGACTGCAGGAAATCCACGTATCATCCCCGGGGTGTCCGAAAACCCCGCAACCCAAAGAGGATCCACGACTGAGTGCCGGAAATCGGCACACAGCCGTCCCTGCATGAAAACTAAACAACGCATCACCATGTGCGAACCGGGAAATCGACGCACACCCCTTTGTTTCCACGCATCTCCTCCTCTGCGGTTCTTTGCGGAGATTTTTCGCGCAAACCAGGCATCTTTGATCATTCTCACCTGCATTTATCCAGATAAATATTATATATTTTTCTAAACCCTGTGTGGTGTATTTTTGTGGTTCTATATTGTGTTATTGTATGATTTATTGCACAAATACTTTACACATTGCCTTCTAAGTTAAGACTGACTGCTAAGTGCCAAGCTACCAGAGGGTGGGCACAGGATGATTTGGATTGTGTGTGACTTACCCTGACTAGAGTGAGGGTCCTTGGACAGGGGGTAACCTGACTGCCAACCAAAGACCCCATTTCTAACACCTAGTATATGGTACCGAGGTACCCTGGGCATTAGGGTACCAGGGGATCCCCATGGGCTGCAGCATGCATTATGCCACCCATGAGTTGCCCATGCAAAGTGTTCTGCAGACCTGCCATTGGAGCCTGTGTGAAACGGTGCATGCAGCCTTTTTCACTACAGGTCACTGCACCAGGTCAGTGTAAGCACCCCATGGCAGGCCTTCCTTGCCCAGAGGGCAGGGTGCAAGTACCTGTGTGTGAAGGCACCCCTTCACTAGCAGAGGTGCCCCCATGAACTCCAGTTCCATTTTCATGGACTTCGTGAGTTCAGGAACGCCATTTCATGCGTGTACTGGACATAGGTCACTACCTATGTCCAGCTACATAATGGAAACTCTGAACCTAGGCATGTTTGGTATCAAACATGTTTGAATCGTACCCAAATAATGTTGACAGTATTTAAAGTATGATTCCATGCAATTTGGTAGCTTCTTAGAGAGAACCCCCAGCATTGCTTCTACCAGCCTTCTGGAGTTTTCTGGGCAGCCTAAGCTGATGCCACCCCTCACACCCCCTGAACAGCTCAACCCCAGGAAGGAAGAACAAAGGATTTCCTTTGGGAGAGGGGGGCAACACTCTCTCTCTTTGAAAATATGTATTACATGGCTTGGGAGGGGTAGCCTTCTCAAGCCACTGGTATGCTTTGAAGAGCACATTTGGTGCCCTCCATGAACAAACCAGTCTGCATCAGTTCAGGAGCCTGCAGTCCCTGCTCTGACGAGAGTCTGGACAATGGTAAGGAGAGTGACCACTCCCCTGTCCATCACCACCCCAAGGGTGGTTCTCATACCTCCTCCAGAGGGTCCCTGGGTTCTGCCATCTTGAATCCAAGGCTGGCAGGGACCTCTGGGAGCATCTGAGTGGCCGGGTCAGGCAGGTGATGTCAGAGCCCCCTCCTGATAGGTGCTCCCCTGGCTAGTTGACAAATCCCCCTTTCAGGGCTATTTAGGGTCTGACTCTTGGTTGGGTCCTCAGATGCAGCTTGCAAGATTCCAGCAGGACTCCTCTGCAACCTCTACTTTGACTTCTAGCCACTGGAACTGCGACTGGGCCCTCCAGGAACCGACAATCTGCATCCACGACAAAGACTCTGCTTGCAACATTGATTCCACAGCTCCTTCCAGATTCTGCAACATGTCCCCTGAGGGTGGAAAGTCTTCAGTCTGCACAGGAAGGAAGAAGGAATTTCCAGTGTACTGAAGGAGTCACTCCCCTGCATCCTCAGACACTAATTGCAATGACGACCAGCTGCATGGATCTCTGCTCATTCTGAGCTGCGTGGATCCTGCATCAAGTGTTGTGGTCCAGAGTAGTCCACTTGGTCCTCTCTGACAGCTGTCCATCTTTGGTGGAGATAAGCCCTTGTCTTCCCACACAGGACAGTACCCCGTGCACTGCATCTCATTCAGTTGTCAAGGCTTGTTTCCATCTCCTCCAAGGGATCTTTGGGCTCCCTGGAGACCCAGCCCCCAGCACGCCTTCCTGTCACACACAGCCCTCTGCATTCTTCTCCTGCGTTGTGTGATCTTCTCTAGTAGTGCTGCGTGGGCTCCTCTGTGACTCCTGGTTCCTCATCCAGTGGTCTCCTGTGGGGGCTATTTTTCTTCTTCAGACTCTCTGCCTTGCTGAGGGTCCCCCTGGGATTCTCCCCATGGGTTGAGTCCTCCTGGACCTTTCTGGTCCCCGACAGCTCCACTTTTGCTTCACAGTGACTTCTGCCTTTGCCAAGGATTGGTGGTAGCTCCTCCATGCCACTGACTGGATCCGATAATCCACCCAGCGTGGAATGTTGACTGCATCTTCCAGGAACTCCTCATCTGCTTCAGGGCTGCATACATGACCGTCTTGGTCCTACCGTCGACCAACTCCTGCATCCACAGCTGGGTGAGTAGTAGCTCCTATTCCTCTTGAACTCCTCTGTGACTTCTGGACTTTGTCCCCTTCTTCCGCAGGTCTTCCGCTACAGGAATCCACCGCTGGTTTCTTGCAGTCTTGTCTGAGTTGCCTATCTAGTACTTTTTAGTATTGTGTCACTAAAAATAAAATACCTTTTTTTTTGTAACACTGAGGCCCTCATTCTGACCTTGGCGGGCGGCGGAGGCCGACCGCCAAAGTCCCGCCGTCAGGTTACCGTTCCGCGGTCGAAAGACCGCGGCGGTAATTCTGACTTTCCCGCTGGGCTGGCGGGCGGTCGCCTTCAGACCGCCAGCCAGCCCAGCGGGAAAGAGGCTTCCACGATGAAGCCGGCTCGGAATCGAGCCGGCGGAGTGGAAGCTGTGCGACGGGTGCAGTTGCACCCGTCGCGTATTTCACTGTCTGCGCAGCAGACAGTGAAATACATGTAGGGGCCCTCTTACGGGGGCCCCTGCAATGCCCATGCCAGTGGCATGGGCACTGCAGGGGCCCCCAGGGGCCCCGCGACCCCCCCTACCGCCATCCGGATCTCGGCGGTCCGACCGCCGGGATCTGGATGGCGGTAGGGGGGGTCGGAATCCCCGCGGCGGTGCAGCAAGCTGCGCCGCCGCGGAGGATTCAATGGGGCCGCTGTACACTGGCGGGACCCCGCCAGTGGTGCCGGTCCGACCGCGGCTTTACCGCCACGGTCGGAATCCCCATTGGAGCACCGCCGGCCTGTCGGCGGTGCTCCCGCGGTCCTCCGCCCTGGCGGTCAAAGACCGCCAGGGTCAGAATGACCACCTGAGTGTTTTCTTTCATGTGTGTAAGTGTTGCATGACTACAGTGGTATTTCATGATCTTTGCATGTCTCCTAGATAAGCCTTGGCTGCTCATTCACAGCTACCTCTAGAGCGCTTGGCTTCTTGACACTGCCTACACTACACTAATAGGGGATACCTGGACCTGGTATAAGGTGTAAGTACCTTAGGTACACACCACACACCAGGCCAGCTTTCTACACCTACTCTAGCACTGCCTGAAAGAAAGATAGTTCACAGTAAGCCCTTTCTGTCAAACACCTTGATTGCATCCTCGGAACAGAGATAAAGTGAAATCAGCATTGAAGCCAAATCCATCCTTTTAACCCCACACCCACAAAGCATGTAATTGTTTTGATTACCTTAGTATCATTGACAGTGAATGCTCATAAAGGTAACTATTATAAAGGGCTCCAAAGCCTGAAGCTTGTGTGCTCAATTGAAGATGTTCACATAAATAAATAAATCTCCATGGTCACCTGTTACAAAAACAACTTGTGTTTACTGCAGCGTATTACCAACGGACTAGAGATTAGCTGCTCTTTGCTGGCCCTGGTTGTGATCAGCTATATTAAAACGATTTTAATGACCTATACAAGATGGTATTTATAACCCAAGATGGGTAGGCCACAAAAGGTGCCAGCTTTTATCTTGCAGAGCCCTTCTGCCAGACTGTACAAATATCCAGTTAAGCCATGCAGGCAAAGTAATCCGTTCTTTCCAACTACTATTGCAACATTTGCTACGGGTTGATATTTAGCCTTCTGGTCAGTTTACATGCTTTCAAATAGGTGTTGCAACCCCCTCACAGCACATGAATTTTAAAGGCCCACAACAATTGCATGGCTTGTCTGTGAGTTTATTGTCACATATGCCACAGTTTGTTCTATTTGTCAATTGTAAATACAGGGAGTGCAGAATTATTAGGCAAGTTGTATTTTTGAGGATTAATTTTATTATTGAACAACAACCATGTTCTCAATGAACCCAAAAAACTCATTAATATCAAAGCTGAATATTTTTGGAAGTAGTTTTTAGTTTGTTTTTAGTTTTAGCTATGTTAGGGGGATATCTGTGTGTGCAGGTGACTATTACTGTGCATAATTATTAGGCAACTTAACAAAAAAATATATATACCCATTTCAATTATTAATTATTACCAGTGAAACCAATATAACATCTCAACATTCACAAATATACATTTCTGACATTCAAAAACAAAACAAAAACAAATCAGTGACCAATATAGCCACCTTTCTTTGCAAGGACACTCAAAAGCCTGCCATCCATGGATTCTGTCAGTGTTTTGATCTGTTCACCATCAACATTGCGTGCAACAGCAACCACAGCCTCCCAGACACTGTTCAGAGAGGTGTACTGTTTTCCCTCCTTGTAAATCTCACATTTGATGATGGACCACAGGTTCTCAATGGGGTTCAGATCAGGTGAACAAGGAGGCCATGTCATTAGATTTCCTTCTTTTATACCCTTTCTTGCCAGCCACGCTGTGGAGTACTTGGACGCGTGTGATGGAGCATTGTCCTGCATGAAAATCATGTTTTTCTTGAAGGATGCAGACTGCTTCCTGTACCACTGCTTGAAGAAGGTGTCTTCCAGGAACTGGCAGTAGGACTGGGAGTTGAGCTTGACTCCATCCTCAACCCGAAAAGGCCCCACAAGCTCATCTTTGATGATACCAGCCCAAACCAGTACTCCACCTCCACCTTGCTGGCGTCTGAGTCGGACTGGAGCTCTCTGCCCTTTACCAATCCAGCCACGGGCCCATCCATCTGGCCCATCAAGACTCACTCTCATTTCATCAGTCCATAAAACCTTAGAAAAATCAGTCTTGAGATATTTCTTGGCCCAGTCTTGACGTTTCAGCTTGTGTGTCTTGTTCAGTGGTGGTCGTCTTTCAGCCTTTCTTACTTTGGCCATGTCTCAGAGTATTGCACACCTTGTGCTTTTGGGCACTCCAGTGATGTTGCAGCTCTGAAATATGGCCAAACTGGTGGCAAGTGGCATTGTGGCAGCTGCACGCTTGACTTTTCTCAGTTCATGGGCAGTTATTTTGCGCCTTGGTTTTTCCACACGCTTCTTGCGACCCTGTTGACTATTTTGAATGAAACGCTTGATTGTTCGATGATCACGCTTCAGAAGCTTTGCAATTTTAAGAGTGCTGCATCCCTCTGCAAGATATCTCACTATTTTTGACTTTTCTGAGCCTGTCAAGTCCTTCTTTTGACCCATTTTGCCAAAGGAAAGGAAGTTGCCTAATAATTATGCACACCTGATATAGGGTGTTGATGTCATTAGACCACACCCCTTCTCATTACAGAGATGCACATCACCTAATATGCTTAATTGGTAGTAGGCTTTCGAGCCTATACAGCTTGGAGTAAGACAACATGCATAAAGAGGATGATGTGGTCAAAATACTCATTTGCCTAATAATTCTGCTCTCCCTGTACTACCAATGGTACTTAATTTTATATATATGTTTTATGTATTCCCAGGACCATTCCAAAATTTAAGAGCAAAGCATTTTGCTACTGCCAGCAAATAGTACCTAATACTATATGCGTATATTTGCACTCAGTTGGTGTGAATATTTGGACAGGGACACAACCTAGGGAAAAGCAGCATTCTGGTCCTGAGGAAAGACTGGACCCTTTAATTGGGCCATTAAAGGGCTAAAACATGTTGACCCAACTAGGCATGAGACGCATACTAAAGTCTTATATATCCTACCTTCTATTTTCATCTTCCCCTCACCACTCTTCCAATAAAGTGTAAATCTTCGTAGGGTAGATGACCAAGATTTTTACACCTTATCTGAATCCTTTCCCCTAGTCCTTCCATTATTCCTGCACGTACCTTCATTACAAAATGAGGGTCCAACTGTCACCGGAGGGTTCCGTGGTGAGCAAGGATGGAGCATGACACCCAGGGTGTGTGTGAGGTCATCCCATACATTTTTTTAAATTCCCTCTAGGTCCTGCCTGCTAAAATTGTTATACTAAGTCATTCAAAATAGGGCAATTAACCATGCAAAGGATGTAAAGGCTTGCATACTTAAGAGTCAGATGAAGGGATACATTTGCTATATGTGCCAGTGTAGTAATATACAAAGACCAATTGCCAGCTATACCTAGGGGGACATTATGAGTGTGGCGGTCCTAAGACCGCCACACTCGCGGTGGTGGTCAGGACCGCCGCAGATGTGGCGGTCGGACCTCCAAATACAACATTGGCGGTTAGACTGCCAGGTAACCACCAGCACTGCCAGGATCATGGATCCCGGCAGCCTGGCAGGGGTGGAGATCGTAATCTCCCAGGGCAGTGCTGCAACCTCGTTCTACGTCATCCATGAACAGGCGGGTGGAGAAGAGGTGGAGGGGCCCACATGGGGCCTCTGCACTGCCCATGCACTTGGCATGGGCAGTGCAGGGGCCCCTCTGTCCAGCACCATTGCAATGTCTGCTGTGCAGGCAGTGAACTTTGCAAGGGTGCTGGTGCACCCTGCTGGCTACAGCACGGTCCATGGCTCGAGTACAAGTAGAAGACAATGCTGTAGCCTGTTTCCCGCTAGGTCGGCGGGCAAAAAATCAGGTTTCTGCTAGCCAACCTAGCAGGAAACTCATAATGACTCTGGTGGGGAGGTCAACGCGTAGGTGGGGGCCACCCTGTCAGGGGTTTGGTGGATGGGCTTTCCCGTCTGCCAACCTCGAAATTAGGCCCCTAGTTTTGTGACCCAGGATAGAGGCCGAAAACAACAAATGTTTGGGACAAGAAAATGCCATCTTTCTAAAGTATCTTTTTCAGATTAGTGACTTAAAATCCAACTTTACCATTAATGAGGGGTTTAAATTACAATTCTTTAGACACCGCAGTCAACCTTCCTACCTGCTTCCAATTAAAAGTTATCACTTATAAAATGTAATCAAGAAACCCAATGTTATTTCACTACCAGGAAATGTCAAACTTAAAAGTACATGCCAACTTTTTAAATGCACTGCACCCTGCCCTATGGGTTGTTGGGGCCTGTCCTAGGGGTGTGTTATATTTTAAAATGGAAGATTTAGGCCTGGCTAAGGGCTTATTTTTCCCAGGATGAAATGGCAGTTTAAAACCGCATCTAAAGGCTGCAATGGCTGACCCGAAACATGTTTTGCAGCCTTCTTATTGGAGTGGCTCAATTATAGTACCACTTTACTAGGGACTTATAAGTACATTTGTACCAGTTAGGTGTAAGTCAATGTTACTATGTTTTAGGGAGTGAACATACACACTTTAGCACTAGTAAAGAGTGATAAAGTGCACATAGTCCAAAGCCCAACAAAAATAAGATCAGAAAAAATTAAGGAGTAAGACAAAACCTTTGAGGGAAGACCACCCTAAGGCTGACAGGTCTAACACCATTCATCAAGTCCAAATTTGATTAAGTCTTGAGAGTGAACTTGCAGGACCTGTCAGCAATTGACAGTGCCTGTTTCCTATGCTGAATGGGTTGTGTTGAAGAGAGTCAAAGGAGGAAACTGAGGTATTATTTCATGGTCTTGTTACGTCCCTTGGTCATGGTCATGTGTTCTATCTTTACACCAACTGGTTTTACTAACAACTCACCATTTTATCCCCAAAGACAGCCTTTCTTAAGAGAAGCATGGGTAAGAAAAATTGGGAGAAGCACACAAAGCAGGCTCTTCAAAAGTGTGCAGATACGAAGATTTGGATATGCCAGATGCTTAGTCGGCCTTCTGTCATCTGATCTTCTATTTTTGGTTTTGCTTTGTGTTTACATAATTCAGTCATGGTTTGTAACTTGAAATAACTCTAACTATAACTGTTGAATTTCTATGGTTTTTTATGAGTAAATTCAGAACCTAACACTAACATTCCTGTAACCTTTGTTTTTTTCAATGAATTTCCATGTTTTTTAGAATAAAGTAATTTTAATTACTATACATCAATCCAATCACAGCTGCACACTGCCATGTGTGGCAGGAGTTGGCCACAGGGCCTGTAGCCAAGCCCTTATAACCACCCAACCCTGCGCACGACCTTTGGCTGTGCGTGCACAGTAGGGGTTGGCCACAGGGCCTGTCTCTGTCAGTGGATCTATGGGTGGGTAGGTGAGTGTCTGAGGGGGTCTGAAAATGGGTGTGTGAGTCAATGAGTGGGTATGAGTGGGTGTGTGAGTGGGCGCATGAATCTCTGAGGGCATACATGAGTGAATGAATTAGTGTACGAATTACTGTGAATGCTTTAAAAAAATGTGTTTACATTTTCTCGAATATTCTCATATATCCTCAAATTTTCTAGGATATTTGAGAATATTCACAAATATCACGCATGTGAAGAAAAATAATTTCAAACCCATAATTTGACCCTAGATCACCCAGATATCACACCCCTGGGGACAAGGTGCCTCTACTCTGATCCCTTCTACTACTTATCATGTCTATTTTCAGCCCCGGAGATCCTTCACATAACATTGAATGTCAGCCACAACTTTCTAGTCAGGTTATGGCCAGCCAATTACAGCACTTTTTTTGCATGCGCATTCGTGAAAATTCACAAATATTTGTGGTCTATTCGCAGTCAGGGATATACAAATTTGGATTTTTCTTAATTTCTCAAAAACTAACGAACAGCTTTACACCAATAACCCAAATGCACAATCTGAGTACTGAAAGCTAGCTGTCTGCCAAATTTGGGGTAATTCCGTCCCGTGGTTCAGGCTGTAGACATGTTCAAAGGTTCTATGGGAATTAACATGGGAAACACAACTTTTTTGACCCCCCCCCCTTTTTTACACCCACTGCTTGACGGATCACCCCAAAACTTTCCATCTGCAACAAGAATCACCATGGCACCTTTTATTTATGTTTTACCTACTGGTGATCACAAATAAGTAGTTATAGTTAGGATCCAGTTTCCATAGGAAAAGCATTTTTTGTTTGCAAGTAACTTTTGCGCTGCTTGATGAATTTTCATAGATAATATGTCAGTTGGTTCAGAAGCTGTCTTGAAAGCTTTGAGGTGATCTGTCAAGGGGGTCCCAAAACACATTTTCCCCCTTGCATTTTTCCATAGGGATTTTGAACACAGCCCGACCCACTGGATGGAATTCGCCAAAATTTGACAGAAAGCTGGCTCTTGGCCCAGAAAGCATGTTTTTTTTTAGTGTGAATTCATTAAATAGTTTTAGAGATATTAGAGTTTGAAAAATATAGATATATAGGGAAGTGGATCCTCCACGGTTCCAACTGTCCCCGAGTTGATATCTGACTGGCCGCCAATACTTCAAAACGGAAGTGTTGGCAGCCATCTTGGGTCTTCGCTTCAGCCAAGTCTCACAAAAAAGATTAAAAAAAGAAAAGGGGCCAGAGTAGGGTCACTCTGAGCCAATAGCCTTGGTCTAGGGGTCCCTCACAGACCCCACCAGATATAAAAAGCATTTTGTTAAAACAATATCAGAGAAATGCACAGATCCAGATCTGCAGAATTTTCAAGATTTCTTATTTTTTTTAAATGGGGTTTCCCACGCTTTTCTTTTTTTTTGCCCCTCCCCAGGTCTACCCCGTGCTGGGTGCATTGGGGGCTTAAAAAAATAAGGGGCGATTGGACCCCCTACCTAAGGCTTACACCAGCCCTGGGGACCACCACCTCCCCAGGGCAAAATGTTTCTTTGTAATGGGCAGGGCCACTAGATTATGTGATCATGTGGCTGCTGCAATTTCTGCATAATTAGCTTTGCTGCATTTGCCACATAATCCAACATCTTCTGCATAATCTGCAGATATTAACAAAAATTATTTTTGTTTCTAGTTTAAACGGTTCAAGAGTTACTTAAAATGTAGTGGCATGCATTGTTGCATGGTTGAAGGCTCATTGCAAAGCTGGCCTGATCACCATTCAGTTTTTTTATTTTTATATTTGGGCATTAAATTGGTATTATTTAGATGCAACCAAGGCCCAGACAGCGTTACCAGGATTTACAATGATCAAATCATGTAGTAATACTATAACAAACATGCTGCATTGTGCCGAATAATGTGCCTTTTTTTGCCACATAATTTACTCAACACTGTTCCATAATTTGTCTCTCTTCTGCTGCATAATTTCAGTGGCCCTTGCAATGGGAAGGCCCATACGGCCTCCTCCAAAGCCCCTGGGACCACCACCTTCTTGGGGCAGAATATGAAATTTATGCAGGGGCCCGCATTGCCCCTACAGCGCCAGGGATGCCACCTACTTGGGGACATTTATTGCCATTAAGGGGGGCTGTTTGGCCCCTCATATTCCAGGGACCGCCACCTCGCTGGAGCTGAAAAAAGTAATGAAGCGGTTCTGTCATGGACCCTCATCTGCGGGACCCCCACTTCCCCATCCATGGCAAACTTAAACATATGAGGGGTGGGCGCTCATCCCCATCATTAAGCCAATAATGGCCCTGGGTACTGCCACTTTCCAGGGCCAGCTCCCACTATGTCCTGGGTTGCCCACCCAGGCCATAGCTGCTTGCTCTGACTTAATAGGAGCTTTGACAGCTCCGCCCAAGTCAAAGCAAACACTTCTAACGGGTGAAAGCTGTCAATGTGTTCCCATCCACTGGAAGCAGAGGTTTCATGTCTTTCCCTCCCCACAGAGATGCAGGCATTGAAAGAGATGAAACTATTGTTTTTGCACACAGGAAGCTGCATGTTTAGCAGCTTGCTGTGTGCAGAGAAATGTTGGCTCCCATAGAAGTCAGGGAGCTAGCGTTGACTGCAGTAGCCTTGAGTCTCCCCCAGCGGTCCCACTGCACACTGTGTAACCCGGTGAAGCTCCCCTCCCCTATTTGTTTATGGCCAGGCCCCAGGGATGGGGTTCCCAGGGCCGAAAACAGCCCAGGGAGGGGGTGCCCTCCCCTGAAGTCCATGGTTTTCACTTATGCAAATGAGCAAATCACCTGGGAGCTGCGCACCTTGGCCCCACACTGTCCACTTTAGTAGTATGCAAAGTTCTTCCTGCCTTTTGCCAGGATGATATGCAGTTTACCAAGAGGCCCCCTCCAGTGCATTTCCCACCAATTTCATTGGCGTGTTCTTGATACCGAGGAATATGAGGACTTCTCCACAAAACAAATAAACGCTTATGTCATATAGATAAGAGGAAGGACCTTGGTTTGTTGGAGATTTACGCCTTTGTAGTCTTGTTGGTCTCTCTATAGGAAGATTTATGTTATCACAGAATCCTACTGAAAGACGTAACAGAAACAATCATGTTGCCAAAGATGCACACAAGGTCGCTGATGACCTTGTATTACATTACACAGCTGGAGCATTACACATCAGTAGTGTAGAATACATACTGAACATTTAACCAAAAAACTTCACTTGGGTCAATATTTTGTGCAAAGCTGTGGACTGTTGTTGGATAAAAGGGCAGGTGAGTTTCCTTAGTGGACAAATCACTCACACAGCCGCAAAGACATAGACACTCATGCACCCACTCACATACCCACTCAGAGATTCACAGAACCACTCAGACACTCACTCACACCCTCACAGACCCACTCAGACATTCATGCACCCACTCACAAACCCTCTCAGATATTCATGCCCCTACTCACAGACCCACTCAGAGACTCATCCACTCACACACTCACGCAGAAACTCGCACACTCACTAACAGATGCACTCAGAGACTCATGTACCAACTCACAGACTTACTCAGACACTCAAGCACCCACTCACAGACCCAATTAGACTCTCATGCACCCACTCACAAACCCACTCAGAGACTCATGCACCCACTCACAGACCCACTTAGAGACTGGCAAACCCACTCACAGACCCACTCAGAGACTCACGCATTCACTCACAGACCCACTCAGAGACTCATGCATCCACTCACAGACCCACTCAGACACTCATGCACCCACTTACAGGCCCACTTAGACACTCATGCACCTACTCACAGACCCAGTTAGACATTCATTCACCCCCTCACAGACCCACTCAGACTCTCACACATTCACTCACAGACTCACACCGACACTTACACACCCACTCACTGGGATACTCTCAAACCCACTCACATACCCAGAGACTCACCCCACACCTACTCTCACACCTAGACACCTCACACCCACATAGACCTACTCACACCCACTCTCACACCCAGACAGACACTATCACAACAACTCTCACACCCAGAGACACCCTCTCACACCTATTCTGACACATAGAGAGACAGGCCATTTGTCCAACCCCTGCCATGCACAGCTGATGGCCGTGCGCTATGTGGGGTTGGGTGGTTTTGGGGGTTGGCTGCAGTGCCTGGTTGCAGGAGAGGCCTGTGTACGGAGCAGGGTTGAGTGGTTAAAGGGGGTTGCATCATTGTATGACCGCAAGCCACAGTAATTGGATTAACGTACTTTATGTTGAAAGAACCATGGAAATTCACTGAAAAAAAAGAAGGTTACAGGAACGTTATAGTTAGGAAATAGAAATAAAAAAAATTAAATTCATTAAAAAAAACAAAGGTTACAGAGCCATTATAGGCTCTAAATTTACTCACACAAAACCTTGGAAACCCTAGACCCAGAGCTATTGGCTCAGGGTGTACCTACCCTGGCCTCTTTTCTTTTTTCCTTCCTTTTGGTCTGGACTCGGCTGAAGCCAAGTCCCAAGATGGCTGCCAACACTTTATGTTTAGAAGTGTTGGCAGCTAATCAGAGCTTTGTACATGGACTCTTTTTGTGTGCAAAGTCGTCTAGGAAGATCTGCAAATGTATTTTCCTTTTATTATCTTGAAAACTACTGAATGGAGTTACACCAAATAATTGAAAGCGTAATCTGCATCTCAAAAGCTATCTTTCTGCCAAATTTGGTGTCATTTCGTCTGGCAGTTTGAGCTGCTGTCGTGTTCAAAACTCCAATGCAAATTAACATGGGAATCACACATTTTTTAATCCCCACCCCTTTTTCTCGGCCCGCCGCTTGACGGATCACCCTGAAACATGGTCCTAACTATAACTACATAGTGGTGATCGACACTAGAATATATATTCGTCACCACTAGGTAGCTATAGCTAGGACCTGGTTTGTATGTAAAAAGCATTACTTGGCGAATCTTCACAAAACTTTCCAAAAACATTTCCAGTCATGTCAGCTGCTATCTGGAAAGTTTGATGGTGATCCGACCAGTGGGGGCAGAGAAAAAGAGGGGTCCCAAAACCCTTTTTCCCCATTCATTTTCCATAGGGATTTTGAACAGTGATAGTGCTGCATCTACTGGACAAAATCACACCAAATTTGCCAGAAAGGTTTGTTCCGGGCCAGAAAACTAACTTTTTTAGTTTCAGTGTAAATCTGTTCAGTAGTTTTACAGAAATTAAAGAAAATCCAAATTTGCATATCTAGGAACGCAAAGGATTAGAGACTCCTCCTGATCTTGTGCTGAGATCTGATTGAAGTGTTGGTATCCATCTTGGGACTCGGCTGAAGTCAAGACCTAGAAAGAAATAATAAAAAATAGAAAAGGGGCCAGTATACAAACACCCTGACCCTTTAGTTCTGGTGCTGGAGCCCCAAAAGTACACCCAGGGCTAAAAAGCACTTTTACCGCAAAGTTGTGCAGGGGTCAGGAATCTGCGGTAAAAATTAAAAACAAGCACGGGCTCCCGCACTTGTTTTTTAATAAGGTCCCAGATCGGCCAGGTCTTGGGTCCACTCTTTTCTTTTTAATATGAGAGGCCTCCCAGGCCCCCCCCCCATAGCCCCAGGGACCACCACCTCCCTGGGGCTTTACCGAAATATGAGCAGGGCTGTGCAGCCCCTCACACCCGAGGGACTGCCACCCCTGGGACAAAAATGCTCTCAAATCATGGGGGAGGCCCAATGGCCTCCCCCACAACCCCAGGGTCCACCACCTCCCAGGGCTACACTGAAATATGAGTGGCGGGGACCACCACCCACCTGGGGCATTTGAGAAATTAGTTGCAGGGGGCCCTCTCAGGTCCCCCCACACCCCTGGAGACTACCACCCCCCCAGGGCATTTAACAAATTGGGTGCGGGGTGCTGCTAGGACCATGGGGATTGCCATCTCTCTAGGTCTATAATAAAAATGAGTACAGAAGGTTTGGTTCAGACCCTCTTTAGCACCGGGGATCACCACCTCCCCGGGGCTGTGATTGTTGAAGGGGGTCCACATGCCCCCACTCAGAGAGCAACTGATGGCCTGACGGTCCGCCACTCCACAGGGCCGGCTACTGCTATGTCCTGGGGTGCCCTCCCCAGGACATAGCTGTTTGTTGTGGCTTGGCTGCAGCTTTGCAGCTGCAGCCAAGCCACAGCAAACCCTTTGATTTTTCACATTGGGACCTGTCAAACAGGTCCCTTTGTCAAAAACCAAAGCTTTGATCTTTGTTCCCTGCACACAGGTATGCATGCAGTGGACAGAGATTAAAAGTTTGTTTCAGCGGCCACAGAGCTGCTGCTTAAATCGGACGCAGTCCAAGATAGCCTGTAATTTCTTTTTAATTTGTCCAGAAATATCTCATTCTAAGTATGTCATATAACAAAGCCTAAAAAAAGTCTTTATCTCCCTCCCTCGCACTCTCTCTCTCTCTCTCTCGCTCTCCCTCTCTCTCTCTTTCTCTCTCTCTATCTCTTTTATTCTTTCTCCCACTCACACGCCCACAAACAGACCCACTCAGACCCTCGTACACCCAGTCACAGCCCTAGTCTGACCCTCATGCACCCTCTTACAGACCCACTCAGACAGTTATGCACCCACTCACAGACCCACTCAGACTGTCACACATCCACTCACAGACCTACTGACACCTTCATGCACCCACTCACAGACCTGCACACACAATGACACACACTAAAACAGTGATGTATGCACTCTCAAACCCAGACAGACAATCTGACAGCCACTCTTACCCTCAGATACACTCTCTGACACTTATCCTCACACCCAGAGAGGCCACAGCCAACTTCCACCACACACGGCCTTAGGGCTGTGCACAGCATATGGTTGGGTGGTTAGGAGGGTTGGCCGGAGGGTCTGGCCTGAAGAGTCTTGCTGGTAACCTGCCCTGCGCACAGATGAAGGCCGTGCCAGGTTGGGTGCTAATAGGGGGTTGACCTCAGGGCCTGGGCAGAGGTCAGGCCTGTCTCCAACCATCAATGTGCATGACCAAAGGCCATGCACGGCAGTGGTTGGATTAACTTATAGTAATGAAAATTACTATACGTTAAAAAAACTTAGAAATTCACTGGAAAAAACAAAGGTTACAGGGAAGTCAGAGTTAGGAAATTGACTTTTATTAAAAACATAGACATTCACTTAAAAATCCAATGGTTACAGGGATGTTGAAGTTAGGCTCACACTTTAAAAGTACAAAACCATAGAAATTCCCCAGTCACAGTTAGAGATACCACAAGTAACTATAACTTGTGCTCTAAGATAAATATAAATCATGCCCTTGTCATGCACTGCTTATGACCCCACAAATTACAGCACTCATGACATCTTTTATAACATCATTGATGATATCAATGTAATATTTGCAGTAAAATTTTGATGAAAAACTGTGCATTGCAGGGGCGTGAATTATAGTTACCTTTTGGCACAAGTTATAGTTAGTTGAGGTAACTCTAACTATAACTGGTGAATTTCAATGGTTTTGTATGTTTAAAATGTGAGGCAAACTCTATAACGTCCCTTTATTCTTTGTTGTTTTTTTACGTGAAAAAAAAAGAAAAGGAAAAAAATATATATATATATATATAGATATATATATATATATATATATATATAAGCTGGTGATTAATGCCTTGAGTTACGGGCTCTCCAGACCTGATTTACACCTCATTAAATCCTACTGTGCTGCTTAAGTGAGATGAGGTGGCACAGCAGGCAGTCTGTACAACTGAACTTCAGTCCCTAATTTCTGAGAGAGGGCCGATTGAAATGTGAGCCTGCACAACACTTTGATCAATGTACAGGTTCACCCAAACATCTCTTGTAAACCGGAACATGTATTTATTTTAGCCAAAAGGGGTGTTGGGCAGTCCTTGAAAAATCGTGACTGTCAGGGCAAATCTGGGACCTCTGGTCACCCTACCTATTATGTATTATTAAGCGTAAATTGGCTGCAAACCTACTGAGAGCTTTGCAAACATAATTTACCTGAATCTACATCACGTCCAAATAACGACTGTAAGGTTTTTAATTTAGACCTTTACTGAACCTACAGCCAGTGACCTTGCTTAAGAGTTGAGGTAATATGGTCAGACCTCCCCAGGGTTAAGCAGTCGAGGCACTTGGTTCTGCATTTTTTCGAGGTTTGTTCATTTCAGTTTTTTGGGGAACCCTACCTAGGCTTTACAACAACTTTATTACAAGAGTCCGGGTGGCGCAGTACCATCCTCCTAGGAGGCAGAATTCAGAGTTTTGTTCATAGGAATTAGAGAATATTTGTCAGCATTAAGATTTGAATGGCTATGCTCTTCATAACAGCTGCAAGTGACTAGGCTGCAGCTTTTTGCTTTAGTTTCAAATACGTTCTCCTGGAATTCTGCCTCACACTGACGAGTTGAGCCTTAAACTATCAACATCAGATCACCTCGAAGATCTTCCAAGACATTTGTTTCGTCTCATTCTTCACCTTGGTAAGGAAACACCTTAGTGACGTGTCTCGTGCTCTTATTACTTCTAAGCTATGATCCACATCACGAATTCCATGAGTCACCGGTTTTAAAAGTGGGGTTGTGATAATCAGGTTGGGGGTGAATTGCCAACAAGCATCAAAGGTATCATGATTTGAATATTCAAATAGGCATGACTGTGTGTTGGAAGAAATTAAGGTCGAGGATCTCATGAATGAAATGATGCAGTAGTTTTATCAGCAAAGTGTTTGCAGTGTTTAATAAAACGTGAACTCACAGAAGGAACATGAAATCTTTTTCACTGCTAAAGATTCTACTATAAGACTGATTTTTAATATTTGGCTAAAAAGTGTACGATGGCAGAAAAGCATGCCCGCTGCCACATAAAAAATGTATTGCATTATATCACTCGTGTAGCCCCTTATACCCCTTTCCAAATAATGCAGTGTTATAGGTTCTTGAACTACGGCTTCACTGACATAATTCTCTAAAGATTGTGACTATGTAAAATAAATTTCGATCCTGCATCAAACATGTAGCACGTAATTTAGATGACTTCCAATCTCAAAAACAGAAAAAAAACATGAAACATCCTTGTTCTAGTTTCTCTGCCCTGGGAGCTGTCCCAGATGGAAGAAGGCCAGGCTATGATATTCCTTTGGTGAATGTGCCTTGGGATGCAATTATTTATAATTCCTCTCTCCCCTCTGGCCATGGCATTGATCTAACCCTGAGCGGAGTCCCTTTCCAAAGAGCATCCAGCAAGAGCTGTTTCATGCACATACACAGATGAAAAAATGTCTCTGCAGGCTCAAACGGGATGCACACATGCGTGTAAGACATGACACGGCAGCATTCCACTGAGAAATTGCCTCTATCAAACTTATGATTAATACTGATACATTTTCAGGTTTGGTCCTGTGGGCAAAATGAGCGGAAAATGGACTATTCTCTACTGACTCAAGCATTAGCTCCAGTTATCTTTTGCTTAATAATTTTTATTTTTGTTCAGTTGTTTAGCCTGGGGTATAGTTTTATCGTGAATACATTTGTTAATTGTTATATTAATAAGTGCCCTGTGTACTAACGAAATGTAATATAATTTAAAACTATTAAAGACAGTCTCTCTTTCCTTCTCTCTCTCAGGAATGAAAAATAACACCTCTTAGATAAATGAATGGAAATATTAAACTAAGGGGTATATTTACAAGCCACTAGCTCCTCCCTGTGCCACCGGCGTCAAGAAGGCATTTTCTCCAAGCCAGATTTACAAAGTGGCGCAATGCAGGCTTTGCGCCACTTTGTAACCCCTTGCGCCACATATAATGTAGGGGCATTCCCCCTTTAGGAGGCCCAGAAAAATGGAACAGCGAAATTTACTAGATTTCACTGCATCATTTTTCCCATCATTTTTAACGCCTACCCAAGGAAGGCATTAAATTGACGGTCCCATTGTTTCCAGTAGGCCTCCCCATGCATTGCTGGACTAGCGCCATCATTTTTACCGCTAGTTGACCAATGCGTCTCAAGAACGTCAAAAAGTTTGGTGGTGTTGTGCTAAAGCACGCCATGTTGCGCCATACTGGAAATTACGTGGGGGGTGCACGTAAAGTGGCACATCATAGTTGAGGTGCCACTTTCTGGTAAATATGCCCATAAAAGAGCTAAGCCTGAATTCATTTAGCAACTTTTTATGTAGCTTTAAAATACCCTTGCTGAAATGTTCATATTTAATGGTTTTCGCCCTAAAATAGGACCCATAGCACTACTGTAGTTACAGTTAGGTAAGACGTTTAAGCAATTCTCTCTCATCGAATTGGATACTGCAGACATGAAGCTTGAAACTGCATTTGCATGGCATAAAGATTAAAAAATAGTGTTACAATAATCTGTGTGTCATCAGCATATGACACAGTTTCAATGTGTGGGACATATCTGCTAAATAGTGGTGGAGTGATGGAAGAGTCCTGAGGTACCCCACAAGTTAAAGATGTACAGCTGAGGTGAAATGGTAGCATAAAAACGGATTAGGAGCTATCTGCCAAACATAATCAAAGCCATTTAAGCACTTTCTTGCAAGCTCCAAGATCAAGAAGTCACAATACTAAGATTGGGTGGGAAATTGTGTTGAATGCAGCTGATAATTTCAGTAAAATTAGAGTAGTTGAGCTGCCCTGGTTTAAGATCATCCTGATGCTATCAATGACTACAAGGAGAGCTGTTTCTGTGCTGCATGAAGGTCAAAAAACAAACTGAGCAAGATCCAGACGTTTATTGACTTCCTAGACAATTGTTTGTTTATTATATTTTCTAGTACTTTTGAATAGGGGTGTGCGAAATTTGTATAATTTACTTCTCTATATGTGTGTGAAATCTCTGTGAAATTATGAGTAATTACACAAAATGCAACCTCTCAGTTTGAGTTATATTTTAATACTAAATTCATTCTTGCATCAATTTTTGATGTAATCATGCATTTTGCCATACAATAGCAGGTAAAACACAATTGGCATGAACAATAGCTGCTCACATTCTAGCAGTTTGTGTAATTTGTGCATACTCACAGTAAACTTTTGACATGAATGGCACCTAATTATGTGATGTGGCATACTGGTGTAATTTAGATCAGTGATTTCCAACCAGTGTTCCAGGGACCTATGTTGGTCTCGGAGCTTCCTCAGGGGGTCCGCGACTGCTTAGAAAATTAAATAATTTTATCAGATTAATAAAGTGTATATAAATATATTGACTAAATGTACAATTGAACATTTTAAAACATACTGTAAATGTTAAGGAATCTGAAATTGGAGGCTAAAAACTAAATTAGTATCCTCAGATTGATTCATGGGAGCAGTGCAGATGCATCACATGGAATATAGTATACACAATGGCCCTCATTACAACCCTGGTGGTAAATGCCACCGACCGGCCTGCTGACGGCCGCCAACATACCGTGAACGCAGCGGTATACCGCTATGGGTATTATGACCCACACATAGAAATCCGCCACTATACAGACACCCACACAAGTCCGCCAGCCCAAAGGTCAGTGACAACCTGGTACTACCAAAACCCACACCGTTACGCCAACAGAAATACGCCCACAGGATCAGGACCCTTGAATCAATGCAGTGGTCTTTCAACCACAGTAAACCATTGGCGGTACACACCGACGCGCTCAAAATACACACACACTAACAAAACTACACCCCATTGGAAAATTCAAAATACACAGACCTGACACACACACACACACACCACACCCACACACTCAGACCACTATATAACACCCACCCACATTACCCACAACCTTTTCAATGAAAAAAAGATTGCCAACTGAGAGAGAGACAAGCCAGGAGCACCTACTCAATCTGAGCCACAGAACACCATCACCCATACACCATCCACACACCTCACAGCACACACCCCAGCACAGCACCCAACACACACTCACACATACCACTCACACCACATCCATGGCACCCAAAGACACCCCAGGTTTTCAGAGGAGGAGCTAAGGGTCATGGTAGAAGAAATCATCCGGATAGAGCCACAGATATTCGGATCACAGGTGCAGCAGATGTCCGTTGCCAGGAAGATAGTGCTTTGGCAGAGAGTCGTGGACAGGGTCAATGTCGTGGGACAGCACCCCAGAACAAGGGATGACATCAGGAAGAGGTGGAACGACCTACGGGGAAAGGTTCGTTCCGGGGTTGCAAGACACCAGGTAGCCATACAGAAGACTGGCAGTGGACCGCCACAAGTAACAACATGGGCGGAGCAAGTCTTGGCAATAATGCATCCTGAGGGCCACGCAGGAGTAGCAGGAGGACTGGACTCTGGTAAGTCAAATCTTTACTATTATATCCTCCACCCTACCTGCATGCCATCACAAACTCCTGCTCCTACCCACACCCCATCACTCAACCACCTCACATATACCTCACTATCACAACCCACCCATCCCAAAACCAAGCCCTGCATGCCACACCAATGCATGGACACCAATCACAAACCTGCATGGACACCCATCACTAAAGCCTACACACAAGAGAGAATCACCTAGCCCACAAAATCACCACTCACACAAGGCAAAGCTGACAGGGCAACCACAACCATACAGGGAAACACACCCATGCACAAGATGGCACATGCACATACAATAACACTGCATTACATCCCCACAGGACCCCCACTCAACGTCAGTAGAGAGGAGGTGCCAGCCACATCCAGTCCCCCCCCAGAAGAGGCTCACACTGATGACAGCAGCTCTGCACGCCTTGATCACGATGACCAACCTGGCCCATCAGGGAACTCTGGACAGTCGGTTACCCTGTCACAGTCCCATACCACCACAGAGCCTTTTCCTCAGGAAACACCAGCACAGAACCCACCCGAGAGGCCCATACCTCTGTCCCCAGGACAAGTCAATCAGCAGTATGTCCACCACTATAGGGACCCCAGGCAACCCCACAAACACAGCACAATTAGGGACCTGGGTCAGTGGCAGTGAGCACAAGGTTCAGGGGACAGAGGCACAGGACGAAAGGGACACTGGGAGGACTGCTGTGTGACAGGGGGAGGACAGGCCCAGGGAACCCACTCCCCACGAGGCACTTGCAGGGATCCTGGGAGCATACCTACATTCCCGGAAGACCTTGGTCCAGATACTGTACAAGTTGCAGGATGCAACGGATGCAGGAGGGACAGTACCTGGGGATCAGGGAGGACCTCAAACACATCCACACCATCCTGGTCACCACTTCAGGGGTGCTGGCTGACATGGCACACCAACAGGCCTCTGACACTAGCCATACTGATGAACAGCCCTCCACCTCCGTCGGCGCTAGTGGACAGGAGGCCCCACCAGAGGAACAAACGGCCACCAGCACCCCAACCCCTGCAGAAGGAAACCACCCCACAAACGGTCCCTGCGATCCAGGCAGAAGCCAGAGAACATTGCCAAGACCCCCGCCAGGAAATAAGACTCTCCTGATTGTCACCCTCCTGTCCCACTCTGTTACCCTGTCCACCTTGAACTGCTATTGCTCCCCTTCCTATGCCCCATTGGACAATGCACCTGTGATACCAATAGGCTGGACACTACCCTGGACTTTCCTCCATCAGCAACCCAGCAATTGCAATACCCCCTCCACTTATTTGCACAAAAATAACCACCTTTGGAACTAATACAAGTATGGAGTCTGTATGGAGTCTGTCAACGGATTTAAATATGTATTCGTTTAACACGCTGTAAACATTGCAATTCAACAGTACACTCATGTATACATAGCTATGACCTGTAGTGGGCAGCAGGGAACACACCAGGAGCCAGAGTTGGGCACATAGATCTGAAAATAGAGATGCCAAAGGGTACAGTAAGTGGCAATACAACAAATCAGGCTGCCATGTACAATGTTCAACACAAAACTGCAATGGAAAGTGAAATTACAGTGTCTTACCTGTGTGTCACTGGAAGTACTGTTTTATGAGTGATCTTCTGTTGTCCACATCTTCTTCCCTTGCTTCTTCTTCCTCACTGTCCACAGGCTCCACCGCTGCCACAAGACCATCTCCAGGCTCATTTTCCTGCAGAAAAGGCACCTGGCGCCTCAAGGCCAGGTTATGCAACATGCAACATGCAACGATGATCTAGCACACCTTCTTGGGTAAGTAGTGCAGGGATCCACCAGTCAGATGGAGGCACCGGAACCTGGCCTTCAGGAGGCCAAAGGTTCTCTCAATGATCCTCTTTGTTCGCCCATGTGCCTCATTGTAACGTTCCTCTGCCCTTGTGCTGGCATTCCTCACTGGGGTCAGTAGCCATGAGAGGTTGGGGTAACCAGAGTCACCTGCAAATATTTGAGGGATACCTGTTAGACATGCACTCACCCTTAGGGACAACCCTACACCCATATACCTACATCAATTGGGTAGGGACCATGGGCTCACCTATTAGCCACACCCGGTGCCTCTGGAGTTGAGACATCACATATGGAATGCTGCTATTCCTCAGGATGAAGGCATCATGCACAGAGCCATGATACTTGGCATTCACATGGGAGATGTACTGGTCCACCAAACACACCGTCAACACATTCAGAGAGTAATAGCTTTTTCTATACCTGAACACTTGTCGATTCCTCGGGGGGGGACAAATGCTACATGTGTACCATCACTAGCACCAATTATGTTGGGGATATGTCCCAGGGCATAGAAGTCAGCTTTCACTGTGGCCAAATCCTCCACCTGAGGGATAACGATGTAGCTTCACATGTGTTTCAGCATGGCAGACAACACTCTGGTCAACACGTTGAAGAACATAGGCTGGGACATCCCTGATGCCATGGCCACTGTCGCTTGGAATGAACTACTTGCCAGGAAATAGAGCACTGACAGGACCTGCACTAGAGGGGGGATACCTGTGGGCTGGCGGATAGCTGAAATTAGGGCTGGCTCCAATTGGGCACACAGTTCTTGGATTGTGGCCCTATCAAGTCTGTAGGTTAGGTTAATCTGTCTGTCCTGCATTGTCGCCAGGTCCACCAGGGGTCTGTACACGGGGGATGTCTCCATCTCCTATTCATCCTCAGCGGTTGAAGTCTAGGGAGAAAAACGGTAAGCAGAGGGTCACATTCATACATCTATTGAAATAATGATGCATCTCTTTCTTTACAGAAACAGTATGTGAATTCCAGAGTCAGTGATTGTGCCAATGTCTGCTGTGACGCAGTTAGGTGCCATGCCCTGTGCGCACCTGAAATGGCGGCTGCCTGACGTCTGTGGAGAGACAAGTGGAAATGAGGTAATTGAGCTGGCGTTGTGCAACGTAGCGGTTGAGGACCGCTGCGCAACTTCACATTGGTTAACATTGTGCCCTATGGGTTCCAGGAGCCAATGGCGATGTATGCCGGAGGTGACAGTATGCACCGCCGCGGACGTGACTGTCATTTTCTAACTGTTCACTTACTTGCTACCTGACCTTCAACAGGAGAGGACCTACACTGCAAGTGCTGCTGTGACCTGTGTCTGGAAGCGACAATGGCTCATGTGTCTGGGGAAAGGGCTCCTGCCTTCACTTCGGAGGAGTTGGAGAAACTGGTGGATTGGGTCTTGTTAGACCTGACAGCCTTAGGGTGGTCACCCCTAACTTTTTGCCTGCCTCCCTCCACTTTTTGGACACTGTTTTTGCTGGCTTTTTAGACTCTGCACACTTTATCACTGCTAACCAGTGCTAAAGGGCATATGCTCTCTCCCTTTAAACATGGTAACTTTGAATCATACCCGAATGGACTATTTAATTTACTTATAAGTCCCTAGTAATGTGCACTATATGTGCCTAGGGCCTGTAGGTTAAATGCTACTAGTGGGCCTGCAGCACTGGTTGTGCCACCCACTCAAGTAGCCCCTTACCTTGTCTCAGGCCTGCCATTGCAAGGCCTGTGTGTGCATTTACACTGTCACCTCGACTTGGCATTTAAAAGTACTTGCCAAGCCTAAACCTCCCCTTTCTCCACATATAAGTCACCCCTAATATGTGCCCTAGGTAATCCCTAGAACAGGGTGCTGTGTGGGAGAAAGGCAGGACATGTAACTGTGTAGTTTACATGTCCTGGTAGTGTAAAACTCCTAAATTTGTTTTTACACTACTGTGAGGCCTGCTCCTTTCATAGGCTAACATTGGTTCTGCCCTCATACAGTATTGAAGTGGTAGCTGCTGATCTAAAAGGAGTAGGCAGGTCATAGTTAGTATGGCCAGAATGGTAATAACAAATCCCGCTGACTGGTGAAATTGGATTTAATATTGCTATTCTAGAAATGCCACTTTTACAAAGTGAGCATTTCTTTGCACTTAAATCTTTCTGTGCCTTACAATCCACGTCTGGCTGGGCTTGGTTGACAGCTCCTTGTGCATTCACTCAGACACACCCCAAACACAGGGTACTCAGCCTCACTTGCATACATCTGCATTTTGAATGGTCTTCCTGGGCTGGGAGGATGGAGGGCCTGCTCTCACACAAAGGACTGCCACACCCCCTACTGGGACCCTGGCAGACAGGATTGAACTGAAAGGGGACCTGGTGCACTTCTTAGCCACTCTTTGAAGTCTCCCCCACTTCAAAGGCACATTTGGGTATAAAACAGGGCCTTCGCCCTACCTCATCTCTCACTTGCTGGAGGAGAAACCTGAACCAGAACCTGCATCCTGCCAAGAAGAACTGCCTGGCTGCCTAAAGGACTCACCTGACTGCTTTCTACAAAGGACTGCTGCCTTGCTGTTGCCCTGCTGCCTTGCTGAACTCTTGTCTGGCTGTAAAAGTGATCTCCAAGGGCTTGGATAGAGCTTGCCTCCTGTTTTCTGAAGTCTCAGGACCAAAAAGACTTCTCTTTTTCATTTGGACTCTTTGTGCGCCGAAAATTTCGATGCACAGCTTGTTTCGCGGCGAGAAAAACGCTGCACACCGACGCTGACCGACGCGACGCCTTCGGGGCGGTCGGAACTTCAATACACGGCCTCGCAAGGACACCGCCGCCCGACTTCCAGAGGGAGAATCGACGCGACGCCTGCCTTGAGAGCGGAACATTGACGCACAGCCGGAAAACAAGCAGGAGAATCCACGCACAGACCCGGGACATCTGGTAATCCCCGTGACCCACAGAAAGAGACTGTTTGCGCGCTAGGAAAACGACGCACTTCTTCCCCGCGTGAAAAATAACGACGCAAGTCCGTGTGTGCTGGGGAGAAATCGACGCACACATCCTTCTGCCACGTATCTCTTCTTCTGCGGCCCTTTGTGGAGATTTTTCACTCCAAACCAGGTACTTTGTGCTTGAAAGAGACTTTGATTGATTTTTAAAGACTTAAGACACTTGATATCACTTTCCAGTGATATCCCTACAATTTCACATTGCATCTTTATTCGTTTTGACCTACAAATTATCCTGATAAATATTGTATATTTTTCTAAACACTGTGTGGTGTATCTCTGTGGTGCTATATTGTGCTATTGTATGATTTATTGCACAAATACTTTACACATTGCCTTCTAAGTTAAGCCTGACTGCTCGTGCCAAGCCACCAGAGGGTGGGCACAGGATAATCTTGGATTGTGTGTGACTTACCCTGACTAGAGTGAGGGTTCTTGCTTGGACAGAGGGTAACCTGACTGCCAACCAAAAACCCCATTTCTAACAGGTCTTAACCTAGTCCACTTTACTCGATGGTCCTCCAGACAAACAGGTGAGTACACTGTGAGCATGATGTGTGGGCCATGAATGTATGGAGTGCTGTGTGTGTAAGCCACATGTAGGGGGGGCTGAGGGGTCCTGGCCAGAGTGCTGCACGTATGGTGGTCAATGTATGTGCGTAAGGGGATGGGAGGGATATGGTGGGCCATAAGTATGACAGTCCGGACGGCATGACTAATCCCTTTTCTGCTGTATTTTTCCTGCAGGTCAGTGCCCATCAGAAAAAGGATATTTGGCAGCCATCACCAAGGAGGTGCGGACCCTGGGGTTCTTTGACAGACGGAGCACCCACTGATGCAAACTGTGGGAGGACCTGCGCCGCTGGGCAAGGAAGACAGCGGAGGCACAGCTGGGGCTGGCCTCCCAACGAGGAAGGGGTACCCGTCGTACCCTGACCCCCCTGATGTTCCACATCCTGGCAGTGGCCTATCCAGAGTTGGATGTGCACTTGAGGGCATCACAGCATCCACAAGGGGGTGAGTACAGATTCTGAATCATGATGTTGCGCGCATGAAGGTTTTACCTCGGTGGTGGATGTGGTCTGTGGGTGCACAGAGGCCTAGAGTGTTAAAATAACGTGCATGGAGCTATTCCTAAGATGGCTACACAACACTCCCAGCAGCTCCTCAGTGTGTTTCCCATGCCCGCTCACCCAGGAGTGTGGGCATCTCCTTCGCACCAGGCACCTCAGGCCCTGCCCCAGTCAGCCCTGCTGCCCTCAGTGAGGAGGCTATTGACCTCCTGAGATCCCTCACTATTGGGCAGTCAACCATACTGAATGCCATCCAGGGTGTCGAGAGGCATTTGCAACAAACAAATGCATACCTGGAGGGCATTCACTCTGGCATGATGGCCCAACAGAGAGCATTTCAGTTTCTGGCCTCCGCACTGATGGCAGGCATTGTCCCTGTCTCCAGCCTCACCCCTCCAACATCCTCTACCCAGTCCCAATCCCCTCAACCTCAGCCTATCAGAAGCACACCTTCAGACCAGCATTCATTCAAATCAACATACAGAAGTGGCTCAGGCAAACACAAGCACCACACTTCATCTCACAAGCACTCACACAAGCACCATCCCCATGCAGACACACCAACATCCACTGCCTCCACTATGTCCAACTCCCTCCCAGTAGTGTCTCCACTCAAACCTGCATGCTCTACATCCTCATCCACTACCTCCATCATCAGCACGCGCATCACTACACGCCCCTCACTTGCAGTCTCCACCCCCACATCCATGCACATGTCCCCTGTGTCCTCTCCCACTGTGTCTGTGACCCCTCCTCCCAAAGTACACAAACGCAAGCACACACTCACCCAACAGCCATCCACCTCACAACAGCATCTAGCTCATGCACCTGCATCCAAACACAGCAGGCTGACGCCACCTACAACCACTCCCTCTTCCTCCACTCTCAAACCTTCACCCTCTTCCCACCCCAATGTCCCTAAGAAGCTTTTCATAGCCAACATTGACCTCTTCCCTACCCCTCTGTCCTTCACCTCAGTCCAGGGTGGCCAGAACCCAGCCCACCACCTCAGCCACCGAGTCCACATCTGCTGTGGTTTCTGCAGCTGTCAGAGGCTCTAAGGGGGCACCCTTCAGCCCAGCCAGTGTGCCACCAACCCCTGCCAAGACCAAAGAAGATTCCACCATCTGGCAAGGTCATGAAGGGGACAGCATCCAGCAAGGAGAAGGAGCCACAACTACCCAGCAAGGCCACGTCAAAGACTCCAGCTGCCAGACCCAAGGTGACACCACCATCTGCCAAGGGCAGGAAGGGGCACCGAACACCAGCCAAGGCACTTTTGCCATCCGAGCCATCAGGTAAAGGCCTGGTGGCTACCAGCACCGACACCTGCACCGCGTCCAGCACGTCCAGCTGCACCGCCGCAAGCACCACTACTGTCAGCAGCAGCAGCCCCAGTGGGCAGCCGTCCAAGGCTTCAGGGGAAGGGCTGGAGCCTCCCCCCACCACTGGCAGCACCTGCACCGTGACCAGCACCACCACCTGCACCTCCGCACGCATCGCCACCTGCACCGCTGAAAGTAGCACCACTGTCAGGAGCAGCAGCCCGAGTGGGCAGCCGCCCGAGGCTGTGGGGGAAGGGCTGGAGCCTCCCCCCACCACTGGCAGCACCTGCACTGTGGTCAGCACCGCCACCTGCACCGCCGCAAGCCCCACCGTAAGCATCGCCACCTGCACTGTTCAAAGTGGCTCCACTGCCAGCAGCAGCAGCCGCAGTGGGCAGGCGTCTGAGGCTGCAGGAGAAGGGCTGGAGCCTCCCCCCACCACTGGCAGCACCCCCACCAGCACCGCCACTACCACCACTCTGCAGCCGTAGCCACAGGCGGATGGACTGTAGCCCTGCTTCCATGGAGTATCATGCATCCTGGCCACTGCAAATCTCGTGGCTCTGACACCCAGGTGAGGGACTGTGACCTGGCACCCCCCCAAGTGCTGAATCACTGAGCACATAGTCCCCTCCAGGACCAGTGGAAGAAGGCATCCACCCAGCCCCTTCCTTCCCAGGAAGAAGCACACTAGGCACAAGGCCCCTTCCAGAACCAGTGGAAGAATGCATCCACTCACCCTATCCTTGGCAGGAAGAAGAACACTGGGCACAAAGCCTCCTCCAGAACCAGTGGAGGAGCCACACACTTGAGACACTGTGGCTTTTTACTCCTCAGGACCAAGCAGTGGGCAAACCACCCACTTGAGAGACTGTGGCTTTGCACTCCCCAGGACCAAGCAGTGGGCAAAGCACCCACTTGGGAGACTGTGGCTTTGCACTCCCCAGGAGCAAGCAGTGGGCAAACCACCCACTTGAGAGACTGTGGCTTTGCATTCCCCAGGACCAAGCAGTGGCAATGGAGCCCCCTCCAGGAGCAGTGGTGTTGTACCATCATCCGGCTGAGGTGCCCCCCCACTTCTGTGTCCCCCTGAGGTGCCTGTGTGTTTTCGACCTGATGCCCCTGCAGTGTTCTCTCCGTTTTGAGGTAGGAGTCAAGTATGGGCTTAACCTATGTGTTATGGCCCAGTGGGCCCCGAACTATTTTTGTGTGGACATTGTCCCTCATTTTGTATATGTTGTATATATTGTACGTACTGTTCGTTTATTTGTGTACGTATTTCTACGGATTTCTAATATTACACTAATTTGACTCCATTCCTTTTGTCCTTGCATTATTCCAGTGGGTTATGGGGTGTATATGTAATGTTATTGCATCTGTTTGTGTGTATGGTGTTGGGGGTGAGGATGAGGGTGGGGGTGTGGCATGTTGCGTGTGTGTGTCACTCTCTTTTTCCACCCCTTCTCCCCTGTGTGCTAGGTGCAGTACTCACTGTGGTCATTGTCACCGGCGTCGGTGCTCCTGGTATATGAGCAGATACACCAGCATGGGGAGGACCTGCAGCTCGGACTCCATGACGTCCTGGTTCTTCCTGGAATGTCGAGAGGTGAGTGTTTCCCTTCAAAGTACTGTTTCCACCATGCTTTTGATGGCCTTGGTACCGCCCCGGAAAATCTGGCAGATGGGCGGGTTATAATTCTATAGGCGGTACATTGTCTACCACCTGGCTGCTGGCGGTTACCACTGCGGTGTTTGTTGCTACCGCCACGGCGCTTGGAGTGTGAAAGTGGCTGTATCTGTTGGCGGTTTCCGCCATGGTCATGATTAAATTTTTGTTACCGCCGGCCTGTTGGCGGAATTACCGCTGCTTTAACACCGACCACCAGGGTTGTAATGAGGGACAATGTGTGGATTAATTTGAATTTTATAAAAGCTCCACGCTTCCCATTATGATTACATTTTTATTATTTTTATTTATATTTGTTTGTGTATGTGTTTGATGAATGCTTTTTTCTCTCTATTGTTTTGAGTATTGTTTTGCAGTTCAAATCATCAACAGTGTTTAGGCAGATTTCCCCGGCTTGCAGTAATGACTCAGGTGGGGGGGGGATCCTGGATTTAAATAATGATTCATTGGGGGTCCTCGGATTCCAGTAATGATAAAGTCGGGGTCCACAGAAGTCAAAAGGTTGAGAGATTTAGAGAATTTTGAATAACAAAGGTAGAGAAAATTTCCCAAAATTAGATAAATTATTCTGGTATAAATGAAATTTCACCTGGGCTTACTTTTAAAAGAAATGGAAGTAATGAGATAGGAAAGTAGTGGCTCATGATGTAAGAGTCAGCAGTAAGTTTTTCAACAGCAGAGCAACCTGTACTAATTTCCAGGTGAGAGGCACCAATGCCATTGTGAGTGAATGATTACAGCTTTCTTTGAGGATAGTCTACTTTGTTCTCCACAGATGGAAGCATGTTAGAATGGCACGCAGGTGCCGTAGGTGCCGCAGGTGCCGGGTGGCTCACATCGGAGTGCAGAGCAGCGCGGCGTGGCACGGAGTACGGACGCTGCTGCCGCCGCGACTTCCACCACCGCTACTGCTGCATTTGGGGGGGGGGCGCGAGGGCCCGTGGGGGGGAAAAGCTCGCCAAGGATAATCTCGGTTGGCTCGAGGCGAGGAGCTTGGAGCTGGATTGAGCGGCCCCATACCTGCGCGCGCCCCCCAGCGCGGCGAGATCCCCTGCACGCCTCTGCTGCACCCGAGAGCGCCAAGGGACGACCTGGGTGACCGGTGACTGAGAGCAGCCGAGGGGCAAGCCCAGGGAGGCAGAGGCAGAGGCCCCCCCGCTATAACCTGCCCCTGCCCCTGCTTCTCGTCCCGCCTGTTGCGCTCCCCGCCATGAATCACTGAGAGGGAAGCACTAGGATCCGAGCCCGCAGGTAGTGCAAACCCGGGAGCAGGGGAGGGGGCAGAATCAGGAACCCACCCACTCCTCCCGCTGCAGCCTACGCAACAACACCGGCACTGGAGCCCGCAGCCCCCGCCGAGGGGACCTCAGTGTGAGGTACGGCGAGAGGGGCAGGGCCTTGGGGGTATCGGAGCAGCAGCGGCCCCGGAGCTGAGTGAGCCCGGGCGGAACAAGTGCAGGCACTGGGTGGGCGGGTGTGCACCGCCACGAGAGGAAGTCTCCCGCTAGCGAAAACTAGGAAAACTAGGAAGTTATCCTGTTCTATTTTGGAAAGAGGAAGGAACCGAGGGTCCCGACAGGTAAAAGGAACGGAAGTAGCGCCTCGTGGTCTGTGTGTTGCGGAATCTCCCTGATAGTCACTGGGAGTTATTACCACGAAGGCAGAGAATGCTATGTTCTGGCTGATGAACCATCGCAGTGGATTCAAACGGGGAATAAATCGAGATAACCGGCTGACGTGTATTGTTGTGGGGGCACTTTGATAAATAGGCAACCAGTTGATTTATTGAGGAATATTTCCATTAGATAATTGACGACCCTGCTGTTCCCATCATGTCCAAACTGAGGTCCTCTAAAATGGCTACAAATAATGACTCAAAGACCTTGGATAACTATCTGTTTAAAGTAGTTAGTAAAATTAACAAAGATAGGAGATCATCATTAAGTAGGGTTAGTCCAGAAACATCTCCCATTAGGCAGTGCTTACCCCCTACATCAATGTCTCAGAGTGTCTCGACTATTTCCAATAATGAGAACGATTTAAATATTGATGTTTCTGTGGTAGAGCAGGCTTTTTGTTCCGAACCAATTCAAGTACAGGATTGGGCATTACCATCAAGGTCTCCTCTTATTCAATCTCCCACTAGGAGAGCGGTACGTGCCTGTAGGAAGGGGCCTGTCTAGAAAGCAGGGTGTCGGAAGCCAAAAAAAGCTGGCCCAACAGCTACCAATAGGGGAAATGTCCCTGAGCCCACCAATATTATTGAGGGGACTAGTCTGCACTCAAGTCAAATTGATCTTCTGGTTACAATTCTTGAATCTAAATTGGAAGCATTTGTCAGTCCCCTGGTGGCCAAGGTAGAATTAGTGCTTCTTAGGGTTACTAGACTGGAGGGCCTTGTAGAATCTTGTCTGACCCGGTCTACTGTTCCACTGAGTACCCACTTAGACTCAATAGGCTCTATGGATAACCGTTCAGTGGGTTCAGTTACACACTCTATAGTCAGTAATAGGGTGGAGGGCCTGGGGGTTACTGTTCAGGCCCCACCGACTGTAAGTGTGCTGACTGCCTCATCCTCGTCTACATCGTCAGTAGGGTCGGCTAGTGTACAAAATACATTTAGTCAACCACGATCAATACAAAGGAGTACTCAGGACTCTATACGAGGGACAGTCATTGATAGAAGAAGTATAACTAGGCGACATAATTCTATTAATCTCCCGCCAGAATGTGCACCATATACTGTGGTTCTAACAAATGGCCCAGAGGTTGATATGTGCTTGAATGGTTCTGGGGTAGAAACGTATCCTGCTCTTAAAAACAAGACGCTTGCTTGGTTGAATAAGAACTGTGGATTTCCTTGTGCCCTTGCAAATGACATTTTATTTACCCGCAGAGTTAGCTGGATTGGAAATGGCCCTAAAAATAGAGGTGGAGACTGTATTATTATAAATTTTAAATACCCACAACACGTGGCAACAGTGCTTCTGAGAGCTGCAATTTTGCCAACTCTAGAAAATGCGGTTCTTGCTAGACCTCTTGGCTTCTTTTACAATTATGGGGCCAATATTCAATGTCGCTCGGTGTATGTGCAAGGGCAATGTTCAAATGAGAACGGAAGAGGTATGGATGCCTGTACCCCGAATGTATTTGCGAATATGTCCCGGACTCAAATTAGGGGGGAGCCAAGTCATTATCAGCTGAATTACAGGCAGACCGTTAACACTTTACCTCTTCACAATCGGTTCGTTGCCTTATCTTCTATGGAGGAAAATGATTGACTGCCAAATGTCTTGGGAAATTCTTCCCAGTCTTCAGCATCGTCCATCAGGATTGGTACATGGAATATTGCTGGCTTAAAGAGCAAGTCTGGGATAGCCGAATGGGAAAGGACATTAAAATATTTTGACGTCATTGCCTTACAAGAGACCTGGGATCAAACGAATAGCTTTTCCCTAGATGACTTTTGTCATTTTTGCATTCCAGCTACAAACAGTGTGGCAGGAAGACCTAAGGGGGGTTTATTAAGCCTTTTCAAACTGGATATGAAAGGCATCTTAACTCAATGCCCCTCGGGCTCAGTAAATTGTTTAATTGTTGAGCTTTCCACCCAGGATAAGGGTAAGATTCTTTTTATAAATTTTTATAATTCGCATGCTAATGATTGCACCAGTCAAAACTTGGATGACTTGGATACATTTTTGTCAGTCTATAGTATAAATGTTAATACTTTTGAGTTAATATTATTAGGGGACTTTAACATACATCCATGTACCCTACCATGTATTAGGAGGGATGAGGAAGGCCCTCCCTTTTCCTCAACTGCTCATCCAGAACATACCAGGCAGGGGGATTATCTTGAGCTTTTCCTCGCTAAATGGAACTTATATGAGTCTGGCTGTGGAGACGGGAATAGTAGGTCCCCTACGTTTAAGGGCAAAGAAAATGGTACTATTATAGATTATATTTATCTGTCTTCCTTTTTGTTAAATAGTGTTTTAAATTATTGTACTGAGGTGTCAGTTTTTAGTGATCATAATCCTGTTGTACTTGTTTTTAAGAATACTGAACTGATTTCTTTAAAATTAGTCGCAGAACGTGGGGGCTTGAACCTTAAAGTCAAAGACCAGAATCGTAGGTTGAAGTGGACAAAAATAGTCCCTGAAACTTTTTTTCAGGAGGTCTTATCTAAAGTGGAGGATGAAATCTCCATATGTCTAGCGGAAAATCCAGATCCCAAGGAGGTTATAGTAGCATTTGATCAGATTTGCTTAGAAATTAATCGTAGTCTCCAGGCTAAATCTAGCCAGAAGGCGCTAGAGGGCAATAGATGGTTTAATAAGGAATGCTCTAAAGCACATGGTGTATTACTAAAGGCATTAAAAACTATTCCTAAAGATCAATCAAAAATAATAAATGCTAGGAAAGTGTATAAAAAAACTATCCTAGAGAGGAAAAGGACTCTGAAAGATAACGCCTTGGCCCAACTTTTGGATCCAGATACCCTAAAAAACAGTGGTTTATTCTGGAAAATAATAAATCAGCCCTTTCTTTCTGATGAAACTAATACTCCTTTAGAGGCAAACATTCCAGATGAGGGTTGGATAAAACACTTTAGTCAGATATACTCTAATATTGGTCCTCCTGGTGGAATTTTAGTAGATGAAGTTGGGGAAATTTCCCCTGACAAGGTTGCAGTTATTTTTGCAGTCGCAGATGTTGAAAGGGCTATAGACCTAACCACAAAAAACAAAGCCCCGGGCCCAGATGGGGTACCTGGGGACGTTTTTAAAAGTTTTCCAAAATTTTGGTCTAAGGTATTATGCAAGGTTTTTAATAATCTTGCATTTGATAAAATCCCGCCTTCCTGGAAGAAATCTATAATTATACCAGTGTTTAAAAAGGGTAATAGGCAAGACCCATCTTGTTACAGGCCGATTTCACTGATTGATTCCTCAGTGAAAATTTTAGGTCGAGTTATCTTAAATAATTTGAACGATTGGTTAACAGAGAAAGGGGTCCTAGCAGATGTGCAGTATGGTTTTAGACCCAAAAGGAGTACTATAGATCAAGGCTTGAATTTGTATTTATTAATAGAGAAATACACGAAGGCGAAGGAGGGTTCCATGTATCTGGGGTTCATGGACCTCTCGTCAGCCTTTGATCTTGTAAATCGATCTAAATTATGGAAAATCTTACTTGACATGGGACTGGACAAGGCTCTTGTTAACCTCTTAGTAGATTTACATACTGACCTAACAGTTTCTGTTAGAGTTACTACTGCGGGGCGATGCACTAGCCACTTTAACTCAGAAAGGGGAGTCAGGCAGGGGTGCATTCTGGCTCCCCTCCTTTTTATTATATATATAAATGCCTTGGAATCCACACTAAAAGATGCTACCCAGGACACCCCACGGATAGGAGAACTCGGTATTCCGGTTCTCCTATACACGGACGATGCTGTCCTGCTTTCTCGTACTGGTGTTGGTCTTCAACGATTATTGGACGCCTTTGAGGTTTTTATGACTTCCCTGGATTTAAAGATTAATGTTAAAAAGTCACAAATTATGATCATGGGTAAGGGTAATAAAAATAAACTCCCCAAAACTTTTACTTGTGGGAGGCAAGAATTGTGTAGAGTAGCATTATTTCCATACTTAGGGATCACTTTCGATGAGAAAGGCTCTTGGGGCCCCCAGATAAAAAATAGAAATGTTGCCCTTGTAAAGTCGTCTTCTGCTCTTCGGGGTTTTATGAATAAACTCGGGGCGAGGCCAATTGTTAGTTTGCTAAAAATTTATGAAGCAAAATGCCTTGCAATAGCAACGTATGGAAGTGCGATATGGGGCCACTGCTCTATGGAAAGAATACAGATCACGGAAAATAAATTTCTAAGATCGGTTCTCTCTCTTCCCCAGTCTACTTCCACACACATTGTCCATACTGAATTGGGTGTGGGCTATATTTCAGACTTGATCAAACTGGCCCCCGTTCTAGCCTGGCTAAAGATTTGGCTGAATCAAGAAATTCCGCTCAACCATTCCATTTTAAAAGATTGCCTGCAGCTGGATAAAGTAAATAAAATAGCGTGGCTAGTTTATATCAAAAATTGTTTTGTTAGATTAGGGAGATCGGATCTTTTTTATTCCCCGGAATCAATAACTGTTAAAGATATTGGACTGATTAAAACTATGATGAAAGATCTGTTATGTTTAGAAAGAGAACAAGTTGAATATGAGAAACCATTGGTGCGGGCCAGAATCATTTTGAGTACTTATGTGGGCCCTGAATTATATTTGTCTATTGCAAATCAACCCTTTCACCGGTTTCTACTCACACGCTTTCGGTTTAACCTGATCCATTTAACTCTTGGCTGTTTTCAAACCTGGTCTCCTCCGGAAAAAGGAACGCCGTGTAATTGTGATAATTTTTCGATCCAGAATACAATGCATTTTATGTTATTCTGTGATCATTACGCGGCCTTAAGAAATAAATTTTTGTTCCCAATCTTAAAGGAGGAGGGGTTTATACAGGTTAAACCTGCTCTCTTGTTTTTACAGTTATTGCAGACCCCTAGGATTATGTCCCATGTCGCTAGTTTTTTAGTGGGAGCTGTTAGGGTTAAGAAAAAGAAGTTCGCCATCAATCCGATTATTTTATTGTAATGAATTGAGTGATTAATTAACTTTTTATAGGAAATGTAATTTCTGCGAATTTGGGAGAATATTAATGATTCACGTTAAATGATGCTTCTAGGATGTTTTACTTTATTGACCCTCCTCTTAAACATTGTAGATAATATGAATTGTTGATTGCTTGTAATTCTTGATTGTTCCGTTGTTATGCCTTTTTATGATATTTATTTATCGAAATAAAGTATTTTGACTGACTGACTGGCATGGGACAAAAGGGGGCCCAATTTAATGGAGACAAATACCAATGGTATAACAGCTTCTGTCAATTTGGTGAGAAGTATCTTGATCGAGGGCAGGCATGTGGATTGAAGCAGGGAATCCACCCTGGAGAAGGCTATATGCTAAAATCAGCCTGAATTTGGGCAATTGTTTTCACTGAAAAGGCATTGGTAAAGCTGGTAGGTCTGTCGTTGGTGGACAGCCTTCTGGCAGTTGCTGTTTTGCTTTGATATGGTTTTTGCTACATTTTATTGTTTAGAAATATGCTGAGCCCTCAAAAATAAAAAATAAATTTGCTACAAGCAAAAAGTGTTTTTGGTCTAAAATTCAAACATTATCATTGTACTCCTGGCTACTAAAGGGAACTACTTTATGTGTAGATGTGTTCCTTGTGAAAGGGTAGAATTTTATAAGTCACAGTGAAGACATTCAGTGGGTTGATACGCTGCCCCTTAATGCATGCTGAAGTTGATGGAAGAAAAATGATGTGAATGACACCAACCACAGACTAAAGGATGAAGGGGGCATGGCTATGACACCGAAGATGGTGGTCGTGTAAAGCAATTGCTTTGTGCCAGCCCGATATTATCCTTAGTAATCCTTCCTAAGGCTAGAATGTAAACTACCCCACAGTGAGTGACAGTTGAACATAACCCCCCCGAACTCAGGAGCAGACGCAGAGAGGTTTGGAGGCCCATGAAAAAGACCTGCCGTGGCCATGAGATGGTGGCCGCTGAACAGAGCAGACAACACTACTAAGGGAGAGGCAACTCATTCAGTGTGACCCGCAGTGAGAATGCTGTGCAGAGGCTCCCATGACAGCGCTCTGTGGAGAAAGGGCCTGAGACCACGGCCCTGTGCCCGAATCCTGGGTGCCTCGGTCCTGATGGTGCAGATGGAGCCTAGATGTGTTCGGCAGCACAAACTGGAGAGACTGACCCAGCTTCAACGGATGGTGTTGGCATGGTAGCAGAGATGAGTCAGATGAGGCCTGAATGTTTGGTCCCCAATGAGCAGGGAGCTGCATGAGCTGGATGAGTCTTGCTGGAGGAGGGAGACAGAACTGATGGCTGGAGGCTCATGACCTTCCCTGGGGCCTCTTGAGAGAAGACACAGAAACTTCATCGCCAGATTTGGTGCAGGGCTCTAAGATACACCAGACTGATCTGAATCCTCTGATACACAGCAAAACCCCCTCCAAGCAACGATGACCATTTAATGAATGGCACTGCTTAAAGTGAAGGGCTGTTGCCGCCCTCAAACTGCTGGAAGGAAGGAATGAGTGGACCCCACCGGCCCTTTTTGGTCCTGCAGTGGGCATACCTGCGAAGCCAAGCTCACTATACATTTATACAGACCCTATTGGGCTCTGGCCTGCTCTGAGCCGGAAAGTAGAGCAGACATGGATTTGGCAGGTGATTTTGGGACCCCAGTAGTCCCCAATGGGCAAGGCAAGAAATAAACAACTTCTCGTGATGCAGGGCCCAGAGGTGGGAAATGACCCCTCTGAGATCTCCATCCACATGCATTTGGACAAAGTTCTGGCCACAACAGTGGATACCAAAGCCACGTTATAGCAAGAAACCATTGCTGTATGCATAGGATTGGGGTTGTCGAGAGCTGAGCAACAAAAACTGGTGATCGTGTTAAAGGGGTGGAAACCATTATCGAAGAAGTTAAACCTGAACACTGAGTCGTATCCTGCAGCCTCCAAGAACTTACTGAATGGGTGAGAACCTTAGAAAACAGAGTGGAGGATAGAGAAGGGTGAAAACCGCCGTAAGAACATTCAGGTGGTGGGACTTCGGGAGGGGGCAGAAGGGCAGAACATGATTACTTTTTTGGAAAACTGGCTCAGGACAGACATGGCCCGGGGTTCCTTACCTAATTCTTTGTCCTGGAGAGGGCTCACGGAGTACCAGAGAGACCGCTGGTGCCAGGATGTCCCCCAAGTCCTGTGGTGGCAAGACTACTGCACTTCATAGATAGGGATGTTATCCTACAGAAAGTGTGAGGCAATGTCTTTTTTGGGATAGACACCAGTACAATTCTATCACGTGTTGACTGGGACGGTATGAAGGGACAATGTTGTGAATAATTTGGACACAAGAACTTCAAAGAAGAATAAAGAACATTTATGTTGAACCTATGGAATAATAAGTGATTTATGGACACTTATTGCTATTGAAGAAAAAAATGTTTGTGATATGATTATTGTGAAGTGCCGCTCGATTTTAGTACCAGTACAATTCTAGTATTCCCAGACTTCAAGCAAAGGTGCAGGGTCACCGAGCATCCTATCAGGAGGTCAAGAAAACCCTTTGTGAGGAGCGTATATAATACTCGCTGATGTTTCTTGCGAATTTACGGATCATTCTTGACGGTACCACTCACTTTTACAACACCCCGGTGGAGGGATGGACGTGGTTGGAGGTGTATAAAGACAGTGCATGACTCCCAAGTCCTGGACGTGGAGCCCTGGGCACCCAACAAAGCCTGAGAAAGAGGGCCAGAAGAGACAATGAGCAGTCCTTGCTTAAGAAACCCTCTCCCTCACAGACTGAATGAGAAAGAGAAGCAGCACCACAACCAGTGGAGGACATAGCGCTAACACAAAAGAATTAGGAGGAAGCCTTAACGACCTCAGAACATGACTCAAACGCCCTAGGATCAGAGGCCTCGAACTCCACCAGAGATGCAATGTCTAGGGTAACACCCTAGACAGCAGAGGAGTTGGTATGACAGAAACACTGAGAAGTCTGGCAGACATTGAGCGTTGACGCGACTGACAGAAGCCACTGGGTGCGTGGTGGGACTCTGGACATGGTCAACTTGCTGATGGAAGTTGATCATCCACCCCGTGCCAGTAATAGTACTAATGTCTCACACCACTTGAGATCCTGTGATGCATTCATATGAATAATCCCGTGCTGAAGCTGGGCTCTAGAATACATCTCTCTTCTTGATTGGCTCAGGAGGATTACCCCTGCCACGTAACTAGAGGCGGTAATCTTACACTAATGTTTTCAAGTTAAAAGTTTGGACGGCCAGCCATTGTTGAGCTCCCCTTTGGTGCGGGAATTTGTTGAGGGAATTGTTATTGTTGGTTCGGGGGTATCAGTGGGGTCTGCAGACTAGGGGAAGGGGATGGGTAGACCAGATGATGCATATGTGCCTCCTATATATTTCATAGAATGTATGACGGTTATACTAGACATACAATAACCTTTAGATCATGGAATATTAGAGGGAAGGTGTCAACAGTAAAACAGCTCAACATTCATAGATACTTAAGGAGATGTGGTGCACAGTTAGTTATGCTGCAAGAAACACGTCTACAGGACAAACAAATAGTGAGACTGCGCTATAGGTGGCAAGGTTAGCTGTATGTAACGGCATACTCTGCTTACTCCTGGGTAGGGTTGATATGGATAAGGGCAGGCGTACCCTTTGAGTGCCTACACTCCTGGATAAATAAAGATGGTCGATATGTATTGGTCAAAGGTAGATTGATGGACAGGGAATGCACACTTGGTTGTATATATATCCTGAATCAACACCAGGGGTCAATCATAGAGGGGCACTCTATTCCACTGGCTCCATGGTGACAAGGCACCTTTTACTAAGAGGTGATTTTAATTGCGTAGATGATGTGGAGTTGGATAGTTCTATGCCTCACCTGTTGGGAACTCCAGCCCATAGTCATGAGGGAATTTCAACAATGGCTGCAGTACTGGGAACTGACAGACATTTGGAGAATACAACATGACCAACAGCATAAATTTGTCTACTACTCGCACATATATACCTAATGTACCAGGTTGGATATGTTCACATGCTCCAGTGCTTTGGGACATGTAGCACATACATAATACCTCAGTCGCACATTGTCTGACCATAGCCCTCTGTTACTGAAGTTCCAACCAATAGAAGACCACCCAGCAACGTCTCTGTGGAGGCTTAATCCCATGATGATGGAAGTCACTTGCTTTACTACCTCACTAAGGGCAGTCATAGGTGACTACTTTCAATAGAACTAGGGGTCTGCGTCAACTGCACTGATTGAATGGGACGCCCTGAAGGTAGTAGTGTGAGGGCATTGTATTGGACAGAGAGTGGGGGCTCGCAGGGAACATTCTGATGAACTCACTCAGTTACAGGCCAAGCTACATGAACATGTAACCGACTGGGTCTGGAGGAGGTGAACAAAAATTATATGGAGAGACTGGGGAACAATATCTATAGGGTATTTGAACTGTTATGCTGCCTCGATCATAAAGACTATGGGCCTCATTGCGACCCTGGCAGACTTAAGAATGCCAGGGTTGCAGTAGCATCACAGTTGGACCACCAGAACTGCCTGTGTTCCTCTATAGGGAGGACTGGTGGTGCTGGCGGTCCTAATCCACCAGGGCGGCGCAGGATTACAACCCCCTTCACTGCCAGCAGTTACATGGCGGTAGCACCGCTATGTAACTGTTGGTGGAGAGGGGCTGCAGGGACCCAAGGGTGGCCCATGCACTTGGCATGGGCAGTGCAGGGGCCCCCTGGCCAGCCCCCTTGCGATGTTCACTATCTGCTTTGCAGGCAGTGAACATCGCAATGGGTACGGGTACACCCTACTCACTACAACATTGCCGATGGCTTTATTATGAGCCGGCATAAGTGTTGTAGGCCATTCTCTGCTGGGCCAGTGGGGAACTCTTAATGAGGCCCATGGGAAGGCGGCCGCACTGGTGGCAACCTGACCATCAGGACTTCGACGGATGGTGTAAACCACCTGCCAAAGTCATAATGACCCCCTATGGATCTAAAGTACATGATGAGGAGGGCAAGGCTGGCAGGTTGTTGGCTCAGTTGAATAGAGCAGACACCCAGAGTAGACCAATCACCCAGATAAGAACAGATGATGGAGACCTCATATATTCTCTGAGGGGACATCAGCAAGGCCTTCCGGGAATATTATGAAAACCTTCATATTGATCCAGTGCATCTCCCTGTTGAAGAGTTGAATAGGTTCGTGGCCACTTTACCTCGGAGAAAGTTGGAGGTTCGAAAAACACTAGGAGGCCCAGTGACAGCTCTAGAGATTAACATGGCTATTAAAGAGATGGCATCCGGTAAGCCCTCAGGCCTAGAGGGCCTTACATTTGAATTTTATGCTTTGTTCTCTCAGGTGCTGGCTCCTAAACTGGAATTGCTAGATGCAAAATCCTTACACATGGGCGCCAGGGATGCATTGGTGATCTTCCCAAGCCCACAGAGGTCGACGTTATCCCAGAAGCATTCGAACTGCTCTCTATGCTCAAGCTAGACTTCAACATTCTTAGCAAAGCGCTTCGCCTGTGACTGCTCCCTCATATACAGGGCTTGGTACACTCAGACCAAAAGGGGTTCATCCTAGCTAGGAGCACCTCCCTTAATCTTCACAAGCTGTATCACATATTAGACCATCCGGAAGTGCACTCCCATCCGGAGTCGGCTGTGATGTCTGTGGATCTTGAAAAAGCCTTCAACTCCATCAGCTGGGATTTTTTGTGCATTGTCATGCTTAAAATGGGATTAGGTGAGGATTGGGTGTACTGGGTCAGGATACTGTATGCTCACCCCACAGCTAGGGTAAAAACAAGTGACATGGTCTCAGACCAATATAAAATACAGACTAGAAAGGGGTGCCCCTTGTCCCCCATGTTGTTTGCACTTGCCATTGAGCCTTTAGCAGCATTCTTCTGCACAAAGGGAAGGGGACAGGGTGTAACTTTGGAGGGGAGAGAGCATATTATATCTATCCAGGCAGATGATCTATTGCTTTATCTATTGCTTTGTCTCTATTGAGGGAATTTGCAGTTTACTCTGGACTGTCAGTCAATATAACTAAAACACACTTGTTCTCCATGATGCCAGGAGTGCTGAGGTCTCGGACCTTCCTCCAAGACCTAGTCTGGTCCCTGATATCCTTTAAGTATCTCTGCATCTGAGTGTTTCACTCCTTAGTAGATTTACAGGAGGTTAACTTAGGTGTTGCACTTAGGTCACTTAAATCATGTGTAACCTTTTGAAGAACACTGAGACTCCCGATTATGGCATGTATCTCCTTATCTAAAATGGTAATTTAGTCCAGAATACTATGTAGCATATTTAAGAGGCTCTAGCGCCTCCTTCACCACATTAGTGGCATTGTTTTTAATGCTAATGTGGCCCAACAAGGCCAAAATCCCAGCACCATATTTACTAAGTGGTGCAATGCATGTATTGTTCCACTTTATAACCCTTTGCGCTACATTATGCCTGCGCCAGGCATAATGTATGCAAATGGGGTGTTCCCCTGTTAGAGGGCTTGAAAAAATGGTGCAAAGAAATCTAAGAGATTTCTTTGCGTCATTTTTTTGGGCACTTTTAAAGCCTGCTCAGAGCAGGTGTTAAAAGGAGGCACACCTTTGATTACAATGGGCCTCAATGGGCGTTGTAGGATTAGCATCAACATTTTTTATGCTAATCCTGAAAAGCTCCGGGCTAATGTAAAAAATTCTAAAGCTAATACCCTATCTACCGCCATGTCCCACCGTAGTTTAAACACAGCGCTCACATAGTGGCGTTAAGGGGTGCTAACGGGCACTAGAAAAGAGGTGCTGCACTGGGTGCAGCAACACTATTCTTAAGTATGCCTCTATATTTTTTTGTCAATCTACCAGTTAAGATCCCTGCAAATTGGTTTTGATGACTAGACTCACCCTTTCGAGAACTAATCTGGGATGGAGAGTGCAGCCGGGTCTCACTGAACACTCTTAGGCGCCCTCCGGATGAGGGGGGTTTGGGGCCCCTGATTTAGAATTATATTATCTGGCTGCACAGCTGCAGTGGATTACCCAATTGCTAGCTGGGTAACACTTAGATGATCTGGGACACATAGGGATGGAGGATAACTTGGGTACCCTATTGGCAAAGTTACTTAATAGAGCAGTTGTGCACCCCAGACGGGGAGTGCTTTTGGAGGTGGCTGTATGGAGTTTGGAGAGATGTCTTACGCTATCAATTGGGAAGCCACTTTATACGAGCGTGCTGGCACTAGTGGGTACCTCATGGGGACCCACTTACAAGCTTCACCCATTGGAAACTCCGGACCTGGGCTGAGAAGGGGTTGGAGACGGTGGGAGACTGCTACCAACAGGGAAAGTTACTTTCCTTGGAGGAACTGATGGACCAATATGAACTACCCCAGGGCAATTTTTAACATATCAAGCACTAGCACACACATTTGGTGAATCGTGGCCATCTGGCAATCGAGAACCGGAGATACATTGGATGCTCCATAGTTTAATGATGCTAAGAGCTGCCCGACACTTAATGAAATGACTCTACAAGATATAGGGGAGGAGGTCAAGAAACCACTGATAAAGATCAGAGGGAGGGGTAGGGACTGTTGAGGAGAGACCTGACGGACCCCGAGTGGTGGAATGTCTCGGCTCAGCTCAGAAAGTCTCTCTCAACACCAGATTAAAATATATTCAATTTAAGTACATACACATGGCATATTTGACCCCATAGGTCACGGGTCATTTATGAAGGAACCCCAGGCCATGCCCGAATTGTGCGACCTCAGATGCAGATTATGGACATATGGTATGGAGCTGTCCCAAAATCCATCTTTTGTGGGGGGTCGTGACTGACACTCTCTCAGACATACTGGGTTTCTCTGTTCCTTGTACAGTGGAGATGTGCTTATTGAGGACGTTGAGACCAGAACTAAGAAAGGCGGGTACTAGATTTATTAATCTAGCACTGGTGTTGGCCAAGCGTTGCATCACAAGATTGTGGAAAGCTACAATGGGGCCAAAGGTACTAGCCAGGAGGAAAGAAGTGATGGTGTGGGCCAGAGCAGAGGAGAGAACACTGTTTAGGGGTGATGCATGAGTTATTAGACAAAGGCCACTGGCTGAAGAACCTTAGGTATATGTGACTCATGGGACACAACAACTGAGCTGTACTGTGCTGTGGAGGCTGACAGGGAAGGTTACAACTAGAGCCTGTCCCCATAGCAAATTGTAAGACCTATTCACCAATGACAAGTCACTGTAGACATTTAGAGAAATTGATTGGGAACATCTTTGGGCTCTAATAGCCTAGTGGAACGAGGGCACTCCCCAGGACGACACGCAGTTTGGTTTGGAGTTACTGTTATGATGTTAAAAGACTAACCTTTTATTTTATGGGACACTTCATCCTCCGCATTTCAGGACTTAGACAGCACAACACGGGATGCAGACACATGGGCACAGTAATGCTATAAGACAGGTGATACTGAATGCTATATGCTGTAATATATCTTATCAGGTGAAATGGAATGTGATAAAGATGTAAAACACAAATGACATGGCAGCTTGTAATTACATAACATTAGATAATGTATATTTTCGGAAATGCCAATTAAGATAAAGTTCACAGATTAATGGATGAAGTCTAGCTGACACCCCTCTAAATAAGCATGTTATACACACAAATTTAGTAAAATCAAAAGGAAGTGGCTAACACAGCAATAACAAGTCAGTCAATCTGACATTGGCTGCAAGCCTCTTGCCTTTCAGAGTGAAGGAATCAAAAAGGTTTTATAAAGTGCTACACTGTCACCCCTGAGGGTATCCAGGTCCTGCTAGTCTGGGTTGAACAGCCAGGCCTTGAGCTTCCTTCTGAATTCCGTTAGGAGGGTGTTGCTTGTAGGTGGAGGGGCAAATCATTCCAAGTCAGCAGTAATGTAGGAAAAGGTGAAGCTGTGATGGATGCGGAGGGAGTAAGCGAGGGCCGAGGAGGAGGGCAGGTTTCTGATAGGTCAGTGGAAGTTAACATGGTGGTTGAAGTATGATGGTCCTTGGTCGTGTACAGCTTTCTAGGTGTGTCAGCAGTTTGAAGTGGCATTTCTTTTGGATGGGGAACCAGTGGAGGTTCCTGAGGTGACGGGTGATGTGAATTCATTTGAAGAGGTTGAAACTGAGTCTGGCTGCTGCTTCTGTATGATTTGGAGTCTTTTGAGAAGTTGGGTTGTGATAGTGGAATAGACGAGTAGCCCCTCTGCTACGGTGGAGGAGTGTCACCCCGCTGCTGAAAGGCAGCAGAAAAATAAAACGATAATACAACTACTGTATTATCATTTTATTTTTTGCTTCCTCCTCGAAGGGTAGGGTGGGGTGATCGCTGTTATCAGCAGCGGGAGGAGTAGGCCAGACAAACTGACATGCGCACTTAGAACTCTTTACCCAGGCTGTGTATCACAGCCCAGATGAAGAACTAGTGCTGTCTCTCTGTCCCCATCTGTGCAGCAATTTAGGCTGCTCAGACCAATCCAGGCACTTGTGTCATGCTAGGTAACAGCATGAGATAAGTGTCTGGATTGGATGTGGAGAGAAGACGCACAGAAGCACTGAGGTGGCGAGGAACACCGAGGTGGCCTTCTTCAGGTTAGTAGTTTTTTTTTTATTGTTTCCATGACCCCCGTGTGAACACCCGCCTATGTCGCACAAACCATCGCCCCAGCCTACTGAGTATTATTAAAAACAGCCTCCGCTGGGAATAGAGTGTGTTGCAGTAGTCCAAGCTACTTGTAACAAGGGCCCGGGTGATGGTCTTTCTGGTTCTGAAGGTGTTCCAGCAGAAGATTTTTCAGAGCATGCAGAGGGTGTGGAAGCAGAAGGAGGTGACTGCATTGATTTGATGCTTCATGGTGGGTTTACTGTTGAGGATGATGCTGAGGTTGCAGGTGTGGTCTCTGTGTTTCTGTCCGAGCTCGGATGGCCATCAGCTGTCGTCCCATGAGGAGCTGTTCTTCCAGAAGATCATTACTTTGGTCTTGTCCGTGTTGAGCTCAAGGTCGTTGGTCTTCATCCAGTTGGCGACACAGATCCTGACATTGTGGAAGTATGTTCTGGTGGTGGTGAGGTCTTCGATGAACGAGAGAATGAGTTGTGTGCCATCAGCGTGGGATATGATGTTGAGTCATAGATTCTGACAATGTCTGCAAGGAGTGTCATGTAGGTGGTGAACAGTGTGGGACTGAGAAGTGATCCTTAGGATATGCTGCAGATGATGCTCTTGGGTTCTGATGTGAAGTGTGGCAGGCAGATTTTCTGAATTTGTCCTATGAGGAATAAGGCTTTCCACTGAGTGCATTTCCCTGGGTGCCGGTGCTGTTGAGTCTGTTGATGGGTGTGTGATTGGGATACGGTGTTGAATGCCACAGAGAGGCTGATAAGAATCAAGGCTGCAGTTTCCCCACGGTTGAAGAGGTATCTGATGTCATTAGTGGTGTCGATCATGGCGGTCTCCGTGCTATGGTTGGCTTGTGTTCTGTAATCTGTTGGTTGGTGACCTTCTCAAGGACTTTGACGAGGAACAGAAGTAACAAGATAGGGTGGTATTGTTTGAGTTCGCTGGGATTAGTGGAGGGGTTCTTCGGGGGAGGTGATCTGCATGTGTTTCCAGTTATCTGGGATGGCTGCCATGTTGATGGATGCATTGAGGTTGTTGGTGAGTTGCATGCTAATTTCCTTGGTTCCGAGGTTGAAGAAATGGTTGGGGCAGTGGTCTGAGGGAGCTTCTGAGTGGATGGAGAACAGGATGGCTGTAGTGGTCCGCATGGTGAGCGAAGTCTATGTGGTTATCGAGTCCCTGATGCCAGCTGAGGGCAGAAGTTGTTGAGGTTGTGTTTGGTGGGAAGGAAAGAGGAAGAAAACAAGGAAGAGAGAGAGAAAGAAAGAGGAGAAAAAAGAAAGAGCGAAACAAAGAAAAGAGAGAAGGAAAGAAAAGGAAGTAAAGAGTAGAAAAAATATGGAAGAAAAGAAGAAAAGAAAGAAGGAAATAAAGGGTAGAAAGAAAGAGATAGAAGAAAAGATAAAAGGAAAGAATGAAAGAAAGGAATAAAAAAGGAAGAGATGGTAAGAAAGAGAAAAGGACCGGAGAAAGAAAGAAAAGGAATGAGAAGAGAAGGGAAAACAAAGAAAGAAACAATGAAAGAGGGGATGAAAGAAGGAATGGAAAAGGTATTAATAAAAGAAGGCCATAGAAAGAAAGAACGAAAGAGAAAGAAAGAGAGTGAAAAGAAGAATGAGAGGAAGAAAGAAAGAAAGTAAGAATGAAAGAAAGAAACGTGAAGGAAAAATTCAAGAAAGAAAGATAATTAGAAGAAAAAAAAAAAGTAAAAGAGAATGAGAAAGAAAGATAAGGAAAGAGAGAAAGAAAGAAGAATAAAAGATGGAAAGAAAAAAGAAGGAAAGAGAAAGAAAGAACCAGTATTCTATACATATGCTGCAGTGGATGGAAGCAAGATGTGAATGAAACAATAGACAATAGATAAAGAAAGGTGGCTGAAAGCCCTTGTATGTAAGTATATTTTACATATAAACAATAGACAATAGATAAAGAAAGGTGGCTGAAAGCCCTAGTATGTAAGTATATTTTTCATATTTTAATAAAATCTAAAGATATTGGCTAACACCACATCTAAAAAGTAGCTAGACTAGTATAGAGCCCCCACAAAAATTTGCTGCATGAAGCAGATTTAATTAAACCTTCAATAATAGAAAAGAGGGTTTTAGAGTTTTTAGTTCCTATGACTGTAGTATAGTAGCCTATTCAAGTTTTTCTGGCCTGCAACAATAACCTTTCAAAACACATTGGTATTGTGCTTTAGATTCTGCTTTATAGGTTCTACGCCTAGGACATTCAAGCATTTTGCAGTAGCATTTGGCAACCCTGTACTAAAAGATAGTGAGCTTGCTTCTATGGAAGGTAGGGGAACGTGAGGACCAAGACCTAGTCCAGAGTCCCTGTAATTCATATGTTAAAAGTTTCATTGGAATGCAAGAGGTCATTCGATATTACAGGATGAGGATTAAGTACATTTGAAAGGATGTTGCTATTTAATTTCATCCAAGGTTGGAGTTGTTGCAATGAGGGGGTTGTCAAGGCAGCTAAAATATTGATTTGAGCCTTGTAACAAGGTACGCCATGATGGTCAGATTATGCAAGAGGATATCATGTAAAATCAGTCAAGCTTGCATAAAAACGGATCAGGTAAATGACTGTCTACAAGAGTGGGGAGTAGCTATTTGTAAAAAAACAAAGGAAGATGGACTATACTTTCATGCAATACAAGCAACAAGAACAAGTTGCTTCCCTGCGTTGTGTCAAATGGATAGGGCATAAGTACTCCATATCTACAAAGATATGGAGCATTTATGCTCTCTACTTGCACTGGACCATTGTATTCTGCCTGGGACCAACGCAGGCACCATAGTGCAAGGGAGTCTGCCTTACAGGCATGATTGTTTTTGTGAAGGAAGTGACACCTTCCTGCACAAAAACAGTCCTTGAAGACATTTCCCTCTTTCTATGTGTGTTGCAGAATGCAGCACATGAAGCAAGAAGAAATAGTAAGGTGAAATAAGGACATTTCCTCTCATTACACCTTATTGGGAAAGGCATAGCATTTTGATGCATTCTCAGGTTTACAAGTCTTTGTAAATCTAGGAATGTGGCAAAATTAATGGGTTGACGCATGGGAACGCCATTCTTCCACCCATGGAACTCGTTCCCAAAACAAGGTAAAAATCAGGACACCATTATGCGCTGCCTTGATTTACTTTGTACTTACTAACCACTCACCCCTCACCTCTACTAATCCCCCACTTTCACTTAGCCTTCTTAGGCTACATGCTGCATGAAAGGAGATGCAAGAGTCACAGGAGGATGAAGAAAGGTGGGGTGAGTGGAGGCGCGATGTGCTACTGGGAATACTGCCGGCGTGTAGCTGCACTGCAGGGAGCCATGCTTAGTAAGAAGCAGGGGTGCTGGGGGCCCGCCTCTCTCTGTCACAAGAGGCACAAGTAACAGCACGGCAAGAGCAAGGTAAAGGGATGGGCGTGCCAGTAAAAAGCTAAAAGGAATCCAATCTAAAGTCACTTTATTCTCAGCAGCCCCCTTGCCTACCCAACCTGTTTCAACTCTAGAACCTGCTGTGAGGCTTGCAGTCTGAGCCACGACAGAGCATCTCCTTCCATTCAGCTGCTCCCTTCTCCTCCACCATGCTCTCCCCCTCCGTTGTACACCCTCATTTACTGCAGGGCTGGCCACTGCTAGATAACAGCTACTTACTATATTAAAAAATAGTCAACAATATTCAAAAATGTTCACAGAAACTGTCACTTCAATCCAGTAAAGAGGCATGCTTGTACCGCCTTCTTGCCTTATCAAGGCACCAGGAGACTGGTCAGACCTTGTGAGGACCCATGACACCCAATTTGGGCAGCGCTGAGAAGTGGGCACTACAGCTGCTATAGGGCAGAAGAAAGGACAAGGAGGAATAAGAGGAACAACAAAGGCCAATAAAAATGAAACAAACAAACACAGGAGACAGAGGCAGACCAAGGCTAACGTACTTGAAAAGTAAAAGAAGGCAAAAACAGAACAGCAGAGCAAAGTAAAGCAAAATAAGAATAATAATCACAGGATGCTAAGCGGAGGCTCTGCCTCAGCAGGGTGGTCAGCCAACGTATTCAACATATTCAGCCAAATTACTCCCTAATGACATCAGGAAAGACAAGGAGGCCATGCCCCACCAGCATGGGAATAGCTAAGCGGAAAAAGATGGAATCCCCTAAAGAAAGTAAGAAAACACAGGCTCCTGATCCCCTAGTCATGTTTGACCCAAAGTCATCAGTTACACTAAGCAGCGGCATCGACAAATAGGGGACCACCGTTAAGGGAAGTTCCCAGGCAAAAATGAATTCGAAATTTCTTCTTTCTGAAAGATGCAGACTTCACCATCTTCTCAACCTGTAGTGGAATACAGGGTCTGCAGTCACCTCTTTAGCCCCCTACAGCTTTCCCAAGGGCAAGCGACAGGCAACCATGCAGCAGAGGCTCGTAGTATCCCACAAAGCCTGGGGTGCACTCAAGGGGGAGGGCAGCCATTCCACTACAGGTCCATCTACCTCCCAGCCCAAGTGGTTAAGTCATGAGGGATTGAAGGACAGACATGCTGTAGGCCACCTGGGGTGGCCTCAGCACATACAACCCAATTGCTCTAAATCCTCTGCCAGATCCTCCGCTAAATATCTGGATCTTAAACCTGCCACTATCTGTGCAACGGGACCCCACTATGTCTAAAGAGGGCCTTGAGGACTGCAATCATGAGACGGATGAGCAGGGAGTTCTTTCGTATATGGGCACCCAGGAGTGGGCTGCAATGTTGGCCTCCTATTCGCTGGACTCTCCACAAGACTCTCCACAGGAATCTTCCTCTCTTGCTGCAAAGCAAGATCAAAGAGATAGGCTAGAACCGGCAACAGGGAGCAGGATGAACACAGGTAAAACAATCCTTTTTCAGACAGACAATGTGTGGACGTCCCTATTAAACACCTTACAGCTTTCGGTGAAAGCCCTCCAATACCAGTTAGAAACGATGGTCATACAGTTGCCCTTACTAAATACTCTGCTGTCCATCTTGTGGCATCCAAGAGAAGGTGGAGGACCTTAACACTGATAAAACAGGAACAGTCAAAAGCAAAATTTATGTGCAGCTGTGACCTGACTGTGGACAAACTGTCTACTTTTCCCTCCATGCTCAACAATGCCCTAAAGGAACTCAAGGGGGCGTCTACTGCTAGAGGGGGCACTGCTGGCCCAAGAGTCACAGACCATAGTATGCCATGTTTGGCAGTACCCGACGACTCCTGAGTCACTCAAGATCTACCTAATGGAAGCTCACTTGGGAGTTCCATCCACTTCCCCCTGAAGGTCAACAGTAGCCCTTGATAAAGCACGACAACTGGCAGCCATTGTTCCAGCCCACAACACAAAATACAGGTGGGCGCAAAGCCAGAAGGGCTGGCATAAAAGAACCACTTCATCACAATCAGCTGTATACACTCTCTTCTGTTCATTACAAACCAAATCGGAGGATGCACCTTCAGGCCCAACCCCCATCTCCCCACCAACCCAGGAGGCACCAGTGAACTATCTCAACGGGGCAGGTAAGCAAGACAAACTAGAGTCACCGTCATCTGTAGACAAAAACGCCATCTTACACACACACAGAAATCTTCAAAGCTATGCTACAGGGCACAGTGTCAGCCCAGAGGGGCTTCAGAACATGACCACACTCTTCCCTTCCCCTAGAAGAGCCTTAGCTAGGGAAGGATTTTCAGCAAGAAATTTGAATCTGGACAGAAATTCCATTCCCCTCGGGCACGTTTAGGAGTGATCCAGCGGGAGCACAGTTGCAGCTTACCAGCTACCCCATTCCACACAGGGAAATCTCAAACATTTCACACCTGGGTCCCGCTCCTCCAACTTTGCCCTTAAGCACATGGGGCTCTATATTTAGGGCTCTTAGCATTGAAGGGCCAGTCAGTGAAGGACATGGGGGATGCAGGGCCCCCCTCAATCAATTGTCACACCTTTCAGACAGAACAAAACAATTCAAGAGTCTGGGGGTCAAATCCACTATCAGGGGCTGAAACAGCCAGTCAGCACTCCAGAGGATGGGTTTGCACTATACTTCTCGCAAATCTGCAATTGACTTCCAGCATCCTCATCTTCAAAACTGACTATAAGTCAAGATGCAACTGGGACACTTAATAGAGGTAAGATCTTATGGCTTCTGTCAACCATCCCATCCTTAGTAGATATCAGGTTGAGTGATCTGCTCGGGATAGAGTTCACCAGACTAGTCACTGCTCCATCATGTGAAGTCACAAAGGCCCAAAAAGTACTAGTTAAAAATCACAAATTCAAGGAGTGAGGAATATACATTACTCTTTTCCACAAAACAGGCTACATCTCTGCCCTACTTTTAATGAGTGACGGTGCCAATCACATAGTAAAGCCTCCCAGCTTGGTACTTAGGGGAGCACGGGGTCAGTCGCACAAAAAATGGTGGGCATCCAGTGATCGGTACAGCTGACATCTATCTCCACCTCAGCATTCAAACGCATACACAGATCTCAGGCGGATAACTAGAACAATTCACTGTGACACCACCAGCCATTGACAAATCCTGCATCGGGTTATGTCACTGCAACAGAGCACATCCACTCTCTGCCTAGGCTCATGGAATTTCAACAGGTTGGCAACCAAAGTAACAGGCCCAGAGTTTTTGTCTGACATGAAGGTCCAAATATACGTACCTTTTTTTCTCATTGCAAATTGCGAACCGGGCCATTTGAGACGAGAAAAAAGCATTTTGGCATGTATAGACCCATTTTTGTGATTCGGTAATCTATTTACCGAATCACAAAAAGGGTTTGCGAGTTGCAATTAGGAAGGGGCATTCCCTTCCTAACTGCGAGTCGCAGTCCAACGTGTGATTGTTTTGTGACTGCGAATGTGGTCACGAAACAAAAGCAGTTAGCACCAGTCTCAAATTGGTGCTAACCCATTCTCAAAAGGGAAGGGGTCCCCATGGGACCCCTTCCCCTTTGTGAATGCATACAAAAACATTTTTTCAGAACAGTCGGAGGCCCCAGGGACCACTGCCTGCTCTGAAAAAATGAAAAGAAAACTTTTCATTTTTGATTTTGAAATGCATCTCGTTTTCCTTTAAGGAAAATGGGCTGCATTAAAAAAATACTTCTTTATTTAAAAGCAGTCACAGACATGGTGATCTGCTGACACCAGCAAGCCACCATCCCTGTGAGTGCCGCCATTCACAATGTGGTCACAAATTGTGACTTATCTCATGAATATTCATGAGGTAGGTCATTTGCGACCCCATTGGGAATCCCACACAGTGTGAAATACACTGTTGTACATACGGTTTTGCGACTTGCTATTTGCGACTCACAAATGAGTCTCAAATTGCGAGTTGCAAAACTTGGGGTCATACATCTGGCCCTAAATCTTTTGACATAATTCTGCTCTAGGAAACATGGCTGGCCAAACCTCCTCAACTCCTGGGATTCACTTGCTTCTCTACACCAGTAGTTGAGCAATCAGAATATGGTCACCAGTCAGATGGGCTGGCAACTTCTGCATTATTAACTTGCACAACTATGGCAGAGAAAATTCCTCCAACGTCACAGACTATAATAGCAGCATGACATTCGATGGAAAGAAGGAAGAGGTCATAATCTTTAAAGCCTATATGCATCCAAAAAACGTGAGGAACAGGATTCAAAACATCTTGTGGATCAGCTCCTGGTGCATTTAAGCAAGTTGGACTCCTCTATCCTTATCCTCTCAGGGGACCTAAATCTACATCTCCTGGGCTCCTTTATGAACGATGACATAAGGAGCCAGTCATTACACTGGAACATCCTGGAACAAAGTAGAAATTTGCACAGCAGAGGGAGTAAAGCTGCCAAACGCCTCCTGATCAATTTGGAGCACATTAGTTTCAGGGTACTTAATGGAAAGTTTTGAGAAGACTCTCCGTCCACGGCTTCTTTCGACTCAGCGATCACCGGCTCAACACTAGACTATACTTTTGTCTCCCTCTCATTGTTTCTTTGCGTCTCCTCATTCTAGCAAGGGGACAAAGGAGACAGAGATCACCAGCCACAGGAGATGCTCCTTATAGCATCTACTCCTGCATTGAAATGTACAGCAGATGCCGCACTCCAGCTTCATGATTAATTTGAAGAGAATTAAAACTTTGCTAGCAATGACGGAGGAGGTACTTCAGCTGGAAAAGGGTCTATTATCAGCTCGAGAATCCACTGCATGCATTCTTACTGAAAAATTGGAAAGCTTTATTGCCGATTTAGAAAACTCATTCTCCAAATCAGTTATTGAAGAACATACCCAACTTCTAGAGTAACCAACAGGTTATCCGCAGGGCAGCAAAAACAAATTAGACAACCTAAAAGAGCCATAAACAGCACATTGAGATCACTGAGACACAACATCTTCACCTTCTACTGTGCCACCAAAGACGCACACTCAAAACTCTAATATAGTCTGCCAGTAGGTCCTGAGAAGACGAACTCTGGGCAAAAGTACTCTCTAACATTAGGGCAAAAAACAACACTTGCTTTTGAGGCATAGTAAACAGAATAATGCACCCCTCCCATATGGGCTTAGCACTGCACATTCCAGAAGAGTCCTGGGCAGACTTCCTGAAGTCCCACTTCAACTAGCAGAATGTGTGCCAGCTGGTAAGCATGGCAAAAGAAGGTATACTGTCCACTGAACGACCAGGCAGCAGCACCGTTGCACCAGCCAACATGGCCAGCTAGAGCCCTGGTGACCCAATAAAGCAATAATCAAGTGCAAAATCACAAAGAGCAGGAGGGAGGGGCCCTTAAGACCACATGGCATTTCGCCTGTCCTTTTCAAGCAAGATGCAGAATATTGAGCAGTGAGCCTGGACCCTCTATTTCAAGAAATTAGACTATCAGGGAATCTTCCAGCTTCTTGGAAGGCCTCAGTTATCTCTCCAATACACAAAAGTGGAGATAAATCCCTACCCAAAAGTTATTGCTTGGACATCTTGATCGACAATGAAGCAAAATACTTTGCTGGCATGCTACTTGAAAAATTACAAGCCTGAGCATCAGCAAATGCAATTATTCCATTCAACCAAACTAGGCTTTCTAAAGCCACAGGCACAACAACCGACACCTTAGCCATAGAAATGCTTATAGATAAGGTGAGGTCTTCTAAGCATCCCCTCCATCATGCTCCATTGATTTCACAGCAGCATTTGAAAATATAGACCGCAGAAGGCTCAAGAGGAAATTGGCAGACTAGGACATCCAGCGGCCGCTGCTGAATATGTTAATTTTGCTTCTCTCAAAAACGTGGGTGCAGGTGAAATTGAACAAGGTCACGAACCTCTCCAGGTAAATTCTGGCCACCAAAGGAATAAAACACTGGTGTGTGCTCGCCCCCTTGATATTCAATCTTTATATGGCTGACCTGATATGCAGAATCTTGACTCCTGCAACTCACATGCCTTCAGGTTGGGGGGACAGGGCACTATTCACCCTCCTGTATGTCAATGATGTGGTCCTGGCTGGCCATATACAGGTGGACCTGCAAAACCTCCTCAACGCAATACAGACCTACTCAAAGGAGAACTTTCTGGAAGTGAACCTTGAGAAGATCACAATGATGATAAATAGCAGAACCCCCTCCACCCCCCCCGGACCTTGGTACCTAGGGAACAATCATATCCAGGCAGCAGCAAACTATAAGTATTTGTGTATAATCATTGATAAGGGAGGCCAATTTGCAATACAGAGAGAAGAGATTAGAAGGAAAGGGATGGAGCTGGCAGTAACACTTAGGACAGGGAACCTCTTCTCAGGATTGCTCAACCCAAGTTATTACCAACAATCACCTATGGTAGTGAGGCAATGAGATGCAGTGATTCAAGGCATTTAGTATTATGTTCAGCATCCCAAACTACGCACTGGCAGCACAGATCTGGCTGGAGTTTGGCTTAACAAATCAGTCTCTAGCTAGGCAAGAAGCTTTTATAGTTTGCTGGCACAAGATCAGGAACGCCGCCTCTGGCACCTTGAACCATCTACCCTGACTTGAGCTGCAGGGCAGTGTCACATTGCCGGTGAGAAGGTTCCGTCAGGGATTACTCACAAACACCATGCTGTCCAAGGTTTGGGACATCCCTACTAGTCATGCAGTCTTAAAAAACAGGCCAGCAAACAATCAAAAGTCTCTCACTGGTGGAAGATAAAGCCATATTAGCAAAACACAGCCATGCCTGGATAATGATTAATGTCTATGGTACACTTGGCCCACAAACAGACATAAAAAGGAGAAAATTATGAAACATCATCTGAGCATACTACCGTCTGAGCTACATCTTCCACCTTGGGAGAAGGAGCAAACTCCTACCAGCTACAGTTTGTGTGGAAAAGGTTTAGAGGACCTGCTGCATCTCCTCCGTACCTTCACAGAACCTAAGGGTGAAAGGGTTTACCAGCTTAAAACACCATTCAATTTATGGCAAATTTGAACATGGATACAGGCAGTCTTGGCCTGCTTTAAGTCAGAGTATCCACCTGCTGAACTGTAGGCTTGTGAAGTTATTTGCTCCGGTAGAGAAGAAGATGCAAAAAGCCAGCCAATCAATGTCCTCTGTATTGGCAGCTGCTTTGGTACTGGAAGACACTGGACCTGTGGCATTCAAATAGTCCCTATTAACAATTGCATCCTCAAACCCGACTCTGACCGACACATAGCACTTTACATCTCCACAAGTCTACTCTATAAGGAAGTATGGCACACCGGTGCCAAAGAGTCCCTTTGATTTGGTGATTTTGGTGGTCTAAAGAGAGACTCACAGAAGTATTGGACAGTATATTGTTTCTGATTGGCCTCATCATGACAGAAATATAGGCGATTAATTCTTAAAGTTATTAATTTATTTTTAAAGTATTAGAGGTATATTGTTTTCCTTAAGTGCAGTGCGGTAGGCAAAATGTGCCACATGTGAGTGATCAGGTTGTGCTGGAGAAGGTGAAGATGTGTTCTTTGGATAAATGCTGCTGTAGTAGAGCAGATGGATAATTTGTACTATTTTTGGGCTTTTTAGTATGTTGATCAATAAGAGATAACTGTTTATACACCATTTCATTTCGGTTTTTTATCACCCTTCTTTTGCTGCAAAGGGAATAATAAAACATGGCGTACTTGAGCTACTTTGTGGTTTATTCGTCACTTGAGAGAGACAACTCTGTGAATGCTCAGTTGGATGATATTACTGTAACTTGAGACAGTAGTATTTATGTCAACTGAGAAAATATGGTGATTAATACTTTGAAGGTCTTGAATAATGTAAGGTGGTTGTTTTTGACTGCTCCTGTATCAATTTTGTAGCTTGGTAGACAGCCTGCTGAACTTAGGTGAGGTGGACAAAATGATGTGAAAGGGAATGGAAACGTTATTGAACTAGTCAATTTCAGTAGGAGAAAAACTATTATTAGTGACAGTATTGTCAAGGTGAAGAACTCTGCTTATGTTGTGTGTAGAATTTGCATAGAGTAGAAAGTGGTTGTGTAGAGGGGTAAAGGTTTAAAAAATGATGTAGGACTCACACTTAGCATTTCCTCAGTTGAGATTAGAATCTTAGACAATGATATTTTTAGTTTGACAGAAGAGGTAGATATTTTGCAAGTACATGGTATTGAATGCATAGAGCGTGATAGAAAATTCAAGCCAATCAGATGCTTTGAGATTAGTGGTGGTTAAAGATTTTCAGCCCAATGTTTCCTTGAGTATTATGGTTTTGTCTTCACTTGACTTCAGTCTTATGATGTAAAGCATGCATTTTAGTTGAGATTTGATGCTTGAGAGAATGGAGGTTTGTGAGAATGTAATTGATGGTAATGGTATTGTTTGTGCATATTTGCTAATTTGAGAGTTAATAGTCCAGGGATGGCCATAGTGAATGATTGCAACAGGGAGGTGGTCAGGATGAAGGCTTATTTTTTTCAATTGTGTGCGTAAGGCAAGCACTACAGGATGATAGGGCAATAACTTAACTGAGACTTCTCAATGCAGCTCTACACCTAAAAAGCACCTAAAGAAATTTTGGTCTGAGATGTATTAATAAATTAGGTGTGGTACACAAGTTAGAAATTAAGTTTTGGTACTCTACTGGAGAGAATGGTAACATAAGCAAGACCATGATTTAATAAAAAGTGGATAGCTGTGACTGAGATACGAAACATGTTATTCTTAATATGGATGTGGAAGAAAGAGGCTTCAAAAGTAAGAGAGGATGTGCCTAAAAATATTCTATAGACTCTCAAGGCAAGATGCATTAATATTCTTGGGTAGTTTGTAGAAAGAGAGAGACAAGACACCCTACAGACCAGGTTTAAGCCCATACTGCAACAGAAGGACTGTAGAGAACCTGAAGCAAAAGATCCCTCCAAGTTCCTGTGCAGCAAATCAAAATATGGAGAAGTTTAGTGTGGGTTAAGGCACATCAGAAAAAGGAAAAATCTCACTACTAAAGTTACTGCTTTACTGGAAGCACACAATGGACAGACAAGAATTATTATCGTAAACAACCCTGAAAGATTCTAGCTTCTTCTGTCTGGAATGCCCAGAAGAAGCCACCACGCCATGCCACGTTTTCAAACGTTACCTGGAAGGATTTTTGGAAGAGGTGTGACTTTCTGCAAAAACAGAAGTGATCCTTTATGGTAACAGAAGCAAGACACGCACAAAAGATCACCAGATATTAAAAGCCTCATTATGAGTTTGGCAGTCTGAGGATTGAAAAATCCAGGGTAGCGGTGGGACCGCTGCATGCCAAAGTGATCTCGACCATCATATTACGACCCTGGTGGTGTGACCACTAGGTGACCACTCCCACCGCCAGGATCATAGATCCCATTGGGTAGGTGGCAGTCGAAGTCATGCTCAGCCATGGCAGTGCTTAAAGCAGCATCGCTGTGAGGATCACAACTTCACCTTCTGGCAGCCTTTCCATGGCAGGGTCCCAGCCATGGAAAGGCTGGCAGAAAGCCAGTGCTGGGGCCCCAGACCATCTTGTGGGCAGTGTAAGGGCCCCCCTGCCCAGCACCCTCGGAATGCACGCTGTCTGCTATGGCAGACAGTGTGTAATCCGAGGGTGCTGGGAGCGCCCTCTGTGCAATGGCAATGGCCTCGGCTCAATGAGGAGAAGAGGCCAATGCTGCTGTACTGGGCTGACAGGCAGGAACCTCTGATTTTGGAGGTTTCTGATGCTCAGCCAAGTTGAAACAATGTAATCTGCCCGGGGTGGAGACTGCCAGCTCCATGGAGGTCTTCTATCCATGGGGCTGGAGGCCCGACTGTCAGCCCGTAAGTCTTGCAATGAGGGCCTGTGTCTCTCATTATGAGTTCCTCAGATTTAGGCTTGGGGATACAAACAAGCCTGTTTTTCTGATTCCAGACAATATCCCGCACATAAATCCTGGGATTATAAATGATTTCCCCCAGAATGGAGATTAACAAATTAACCCAGAAATATGATGTCCAAATCTGCATGGTTTCCACCTTCTGGGAGAAACAATGGGCCCAAATCTACTTCCATTTACCCAAGCTCCATAGCGGAGGGAAGGGGAGGTCTACTGAAGGTGTGGAGAGAGCTTAAGGGAGCATTTGTTGCTCCCTCCTTTATGAATGAGGAGAGTAGGCTGAGGCTGGGTGAAACGGATGCCTGAAATTTCTGCAGTACCACATAAGGTCACTCGTAATGAAGGCCTGCACATACTGCATTCCTTTATTTTGACATATGAATGAAAGTGGTTTAATTCCAATTCAAAACACATCTGGGCCTGGTATAGAACTGTTGCCATATTCACCTGCATTATTACTCACATAACCAAGTGTTTACATTACAGTCTCAATGTCAAAAAAGAAGCATTCAGAATTAGGAGTCTAGGCAAGTTAAACAAATGTTATGCATGCAAACCAATAAAAGAACCATGACGTTTACACCTAGTCAAGGGGAGGGGTCGGCAAACACTTTGGTCAGGAGGAGGGCCATCTGAATATGAAACTCACAATTTAGTATGTTAGTATTCGTAGCTTTCATTTTTTCCCTAAAATGATCTTTAACTTTAAAACAATAGTAAAAATAACATTTAAAGATCATGGTTATTTGCCCAAGTGACACAAAGATGAAAAACCCGTGTCCTTGGATACCCAATTAATGGATCTTTGAGGATTACTGTCATGTGATGAGGAATGTGGTTATTGTAAAAAAAAAAAATAATAATAACTTTCCTGTCCAGGTAAAAAAGGAAAAGGAATCAGCAGCACCCGAGGATAAGCCTATGAATAAAAATGTGCACATAATAGGGACTTTTGAAGCAAAATGCCACATCTGCATTCAGAGGATCGGAAGTTTCAAATATTCGAGCAGCGAGGAGAATATTCATAACTTTCTATCACTTACCATCGTTAGAGGAATAAACTAGGTCATTTCATCCATTTGTATCAGAGAGGTTATGCTAATAATATTAGTATTAATGCGGATTCTGCGCCTTGATTTCCAAGTAGGTTTCTCATACATTTATGCAAAGGAAGCGTTGTTCCAGCTCCCTCGCTGCTCACTCTGCCATCGATTTAGAGAGATGTCTTCTGCCTACAAACGCACTCCTTGAATAGTAGCCAGGCTCTACTAGGTGCAAACACAGAAACATTAAAAAAGGACAAAACCATATGAACGCTAACCCCTTCCCATCCACACAATTAGACATCAACAAATAATTGCACATCTCTCTAATGACAGAATGACCCTAAAAAAAAGAAAATACAACTAAAATAAACATGATTTAATATGAAAACTTGGGTAACGTGCACATAAGAATTATACGGTATAATATAGTTTATGTATTTATTTATTCCATTTATGAAGCACAAACTGTCCCCAAACTGGTATCCTGACGTTGAAGCTTATAGATAGGCACAACACTGCTGACATAGAAATAAAGAGTGCTCATAAACGAATGGCAAAGTTACTTAGGAAAAGGGCAGGTCTTTAAAGCTTTCCTAAATCGCAACAGTTCCCTTGATGACCTAAGAGCAGGTGGTAGTTTGTTCTACACCTGGGCCTCCTTAGCTGTAAAGGCCCAACCACCATGTATTCCCTTGTGAAATGTATTTATGCAAATAAGATTTGCAGAACTAGAGCGAGATACTTCCCAGGAGTGTATTCTTTCAATCTACTTTGTAGAAGCACAGGGTCTTAGCCATGTTGAGCCTTAATCACTTTGCAAATGGCTTTAAAGATGATCCTTTGCTTCAATTCCTCAGTGTATTGGATGCCGAAGATCTACGCCGCCACTTGGACTCTATGCAGTCTATTAATCAAATAGTCAGGAGCTTCAAGTCATAGGGTGTTTCAGTAATTCAGCCTACTGAGTATGACACTGAGCACAATGAGAGATTTAAATTGGGTGGTTAGTAAAGGTAACACCTTCCTAAGGCCATGTAAGAGTGTGAAACAAGTGCCTGAGACTTTAGTGACATGGCTCTCCAGAGATAACTTGTCTTCAAATAAGACCCCAAGATTACGGATTGTGCCCAACGGTCGCAGCTCCTCTTCTGTTGAGAAGAGCCAGGAGTTGGGGAGAAGCTCCATGGGGATTCTACTTGTTGAACAGCACAAGAATTCAGCTTTATCCACATTTAGCTTGAGGGATTTAGGTTCATCCAGTTAACAATATCTGATGAGCAGTCCTGAAAGGCTACCGCTACTTCCTGCTGGACATTATTGAGGGACAGGGTTAGCTGCGTATCATTCGCATAATTGACCAGCCTGATTTCATGTGCCTTTATAAGAGTAACTCCTTGATGCAGGCTTTTGTATTCGGATCTATAGGGAGAACAAGGCAACAACCTGACACCAATCTGACAGGTAGGATTCCATTCACTCCAGCACTGTACACCCCACCACTCCAATTGAGGCTGGTCTAGTCATGAGGATTTTATGGTTGACTTAGTCAATGGTAACAAACAAGACAAGCATGACCAACACTGTCGACTGACCACTGTCCTCCTTCATCTGTAGCTCATCCATAGTGACAAGTAGGGCTGACTCAGTGCCATGCCCTGGTCTAAAACAACATTGCTCATCCTCTAAGAGAGCGTGAGTTTCCAAATATAGGGACATTCTCCTGCTCACATTTTGCTCCAATATTTTCACTGGAAATTAAGAGAAGGGTACTTATGGCCTTCTTCCACATTCATGGTATGTCCCCATCTCCAAAGATTGGTTACATAGTAACAATGTGGGGGGATGAGTTAATCTCCCAAATCTTTCCACATCCTAGGAGGTAAGGGATCAAGGGGAGAGCCTACCTACTAACCTGACTCTCAAACGAGTCTGGTTCATTTTGGATAATAGTAGGACCTAGCACTGATGCTTCTTTTCGGACATTGGGATCACTTATTATATCTGTTTTTCAAAGATTATGTGAGGTGGTCAGACCAAAGGGTGTCAACTGAGAAGGGACCCCAATGTCCTTCATGATCTTGCTGATCTTCTTATCGAAGAAGTCAGCATGTTCACCTCAAAGCTCTTGTGAGGGTGTGACTTCCTGTTTTACCCAGTCTGGGTTTGATAATTTCCAAAGAATATTAAAAACCTTTTTTGCACCATTAGTACTGGCAAGAATAGTGTTGGCATAATAGTCAGCCTTAGCTTTGCCAACATCTCTTTTATATTCACATAGTGAGATTTTTAACCATTTTTGTCTGCTTCATTATAACCACTATGCCATTTTCATTCAAGTTTCTTGCATGCTAATTTAGAATTTTTTAATGATTCATTATATCAAGGTGCAAATTGTTTATGGTGGGATTTCAGGTTGGTGTTGGAATTACTTTAAACAATGTTTCTAAAATTTCCTGCTTGTGTGCTATATAGTTGGATTCCACTCGGTTCATAGGGACAAAGGCGTTTGGCATATTCATTTTATTCCACGCCTTCCATTTTCTTGTAGGAGTGATGGCCAACTTGGGAAGACAAGGTTCAATAAATGAAAAGATATTAGTGCATGATCAGTCCAATGTAAAAGTAGGCCATCTTTCACAAGGATCAGCCCATCAGGGACAAAAAGAAGATATAGGGCCTGATTCTAACTTTGGAGGACGGTGTTAAACCGTCCCAAAAGTGGCGGATATACCACCTACCGTATTACGAGTTCCATAGGATATAATGGACTCGTAATACGGTAGGTGGTATATCCGCCACTTTTGGGACGGTTTAACACCGTCCTCCAAAGTTAGAATCAGGCCCATAGTGTATGTCCAGCCTGATGGGTGGGACCCTTCACTCATTTCTGTAGGTCCAAGATTTCACAAGAGCCCTGCAGCTCCTTAAAATGGAGTGACAAGTCGCCCTCTGCCCATAGATTGAAGTCCATCAGGATAAGAGGCTCCTCCAAAGGCAGACAAATTCAAAGCTTGGAAGATTGCTACTGTATGTACAATTTCTCAAGTGTTATATTTAAGCAGCATTATTAAAGCCAATAGATCTAGTTTTCTACTTATAATAAATATTGTTTGATTGTTGGTCAAATATTTTTGTGTTTAGATTGATTACGATGAGTTTGTCCTGGGTGGATATTTACTAAGGAAGGTTTGTCTACAGTTGTGTTTGAAAAACAATAGGAATGTCTTAATAATACAGAATACAATGTTTTACTACGAAAACCTAGGTGCAAGTCCCCCTGCATCAGTGGACTTTCAGTCTTAATCCGAGTCCTTTCCATGTCATTGAAGTGGCCTGAGTGTTTGCCATTGACTCATGGAATCAAGGTTGTCCTCTGATTCCCAATCCTATATATTTGGGTGGGGGGATTTTAAGACACTGCTGGGTGATGCCCCACATGAGTGTAGCCAAATCCAGGGTTCTTGTATGTGTCTGCCTAAGGGTGGAGGATCAGCTCACCCAATCACCAGCCTCTTAATGTCTTCATGCAGTGGACAGTGGGTGTGCAAAAAATCTAATGTGGACTTGCCATCAGCACACATGTCAAGGTATACAACATACCACCCAAGCACTTTCCATGTTGCACAGTTCTTGTAAGTTGGGAATGGGGGGTGGATGATTATTGATCGATTTTGGGTCTGGAGGCCCTTGTGGAGGTCCCAACTTTAGACTTGCAAGTGCAATTTTATGATGGAAGCAGGAGGGAGCCATTTGTTCACCCCCCTGCCCAACTGGGTAGATGCAGGACTCCCTATAATGCTTAGTACACAGAGAAGAGCGAGTAGACAGGGCTTGATTGTTTAATGGCCCGTACACGTTATGGGACTTGTGAAATTTGGCAATATCTATTGCTGTGCATTAAAACCGACTCAACTTGCAGTATCTCACTATCAACTATAGAGCTTGTGAAACTAGGCTTGAAACTGGCCTGGGAACTGGCCACGAGGAAATTGCAGTATTTTTAATGGGCATTTAGAAATGTCAAAGCTGGTCATTTGGCTTGCTGAAAATTGAAATAACTCTTGCTGAGTCTTCGAAAACTGAAAACAAGTGTAACTAGATAGGTTGACACTGAAAAAGACCCTTGCAGATTCTGTGGAGATTAACAAAACTTGCTGAGACTTACTGAGACTTTTGCAAACTTTCCGTCCCTTGCCTGTGTGGTTCACTGGGATGGTCTAAATAGAATGGGCATGTCACTGTGTCACGCGACACAAGCTGCAGCTCACTTTCGAAGCCCAACAAGACCGAAAGTGGTCCAGGGTTGCTTAAGGTCTCCAAAGGGGACATAATCTGGCAGTTTAGAATGAACTGTTCTTATAGAAGTCTGGCTTGCCTACAACCGGTGCTTGTCTAGAGTGGCATTGTGGAAGAATAGCAATGAACAAGAGACATTGACAGCAGCAAGAACTCCACTCATCACCTTTTTTGTTTTGGCTGTTTACATTTTTTCTGTTTTAAACTTCAAATCAGACTCTTGGCATGTGTGTGAGTGTTAAATGAAGATGAATAGTTGGTCACTGTGTTATGCCCAGCAACAACAACAGCAATTTGTTTTTCTGGGAATGACATCTAAAAAGCTAAAAACATTTAAGCTTAATCAATTAAGCTGGACAGCATGCATAATGCACTCCCCACTGCAGATCATATAAATCTCTAACTCATGAGCTTTCTGAAACATCCAGAAAGCAGTCACAGGTGGTATGGGGCTGGCCTGTAGGGCAGTCTGCAATGCCAGAATGACTCGTCCAGTACGTAAGTGCATGGATAATGTTTGTCCCTCTTTGTGAAACTGTTAGTCGTCTGTTGATTCCCCTGTTTTTACACAAACTTTGCATGCAGCACACAAAAATGCACACTGTCTTCTTACGCAGCGTATTTGTACAGGTTCAAAATCCCATCGATTTGCCAATGTGGGCCACTTTCTAAGCTATCTGATTCACTAATGGGAGCCACGTTTCATTCGGTGTCAAGGTCTATTTTCAATCCCTTTAGGCTTCGGGCACTGGTTGCAAGTGCCTTGAATGAATAGCACAAACAACCGGCTCCAACTTTGGATTTTAAAATGAATCTAATCATTCATAAGGCAGAGGTAACATCTGCACACATTGAATTCCTGAAGGTAAATTACAAGTTCTGCATTTTCCCATATATGATAGAAAAATAGGAACATTTATTACACACTTACATTTCTATTTCAGTTCTCTCTGGATGCCCCTTCATGACAGCTATTTATAGAATCTGGTTTATTGTCCTGAATTTGGGGAATGTTCTGGTCACTATATAAAGTGCACAGACAATTATACATTCTAAAATACGGTGACCAGTATATCCACTGATTTTGTGTGGATGTCTAGCATGAAACAGACTCCATATGCCTCCCAAAGTCTGATGTTGGCTCCATGGGCACAACGAAACCCAAAATCCAGGTTAGGGAGTTGATAAGGGTGAGGGGGGCTAACAGTTCAACCAATGGAGGTTGACCTTACACTTTAAACAATGGGGCAGACCTATCCATAAACCAATGCAAGACAATAGTGACAAAATGTGCATTCTGAAAATACTGGTCAACCATGATACAACTACATAAATGCGCAGAAGCACAATGATAGGATCCGACCCAGAGGTGATGGAGGAAAACAGCTCTTGCTGTCAGCTCTGGGAATGTGGCACATGATTGCCTTGTACCACAATCCTGGTGCAATTGTCCGTGAGAGGTAGCGTGTTATAGGGACCAGCAAGTTCCTCATCCATCCGTACTCTTCTTTCAGGTAGAGCTATGAAGATGTGGGTGCAGCCGCTTCTCAAACAGGAGCTGGAGAAAAAGTAGGAAGAATAGCAATTGACACTCTTCAGCGCAGGAAGACAACCTCTGTGTTAGGTAGTCATGACGGTAATCAAATAGCATAGGCACGCTACAGATGTGATTACAAGGATGTTTGTCAATGTAAAAATTACATATTTACTATTTTCAAAAGTATTTGGACAGAACCATTGATTTTTTTAGAGGTGGAATGTCACTGAGTTTTTATGTACCTCTGCAAGTTGCACCCTCCCCTACATGTAACTGACATAGCTAACCAAGACAACATGCTAATAGAATCCCCACTTTATGACAGAAATGATGGACTATCTCAAAGACACTTGGGTTGACAGATTGCACCGCTATGGACACAGACACAAATCCAAATTGCAAAATGTGAATGTCTACAATAGCACCATGGCTCAGCAAGCCAAAATCAACAACTTAGTGGATGGATAACAAAGTGCATTCCAGGTCACACTAGGAAGAATCCAACTAACACTATACAAATTTATGGAAAAGCTTCAAAAAGAACAAAGTTACGAAGGATAGAACAATCAGTAAACCAAATCAATCCTACAATAAATAAACCAAACAGGGAACTATCTGAAATGCTACAATTCAAAGTTGCTTTCTTTGTAAAGTAGAAAGAAGGAGACTAGCTAGAAATGATAGCTAAATCATTATAATAAACCATCCACCCACCGATATGCTCAAAACTAAAATATGCCAAAACTAACATCACTATAACATAACACATTTTAAGGAAATATTTGACTAAATATTTTTATTTATCATTCTATAACAAATATATTTTAATAAACTGCAAAATAAGACTGATAAATAAAAATTATTAATTTTAATATTTAATACAAATACACACACAGCAACCTAAAGGTTGCAATATAAATAATATACAAAGAGGCTAAGAAATTAAACACACACACGATCATGCAAAACAAACATCTTTCCAATACAGTAAAAGCAAAAATCACATACATTTTTAAATATTATATTTCACACCAAAAATGAATGAAAATATGAGATTTACAGTTCTATAGATGACGTTTCTCATCCACCTCCAGCTTCAAATAACTGAATCCACCAAAAGTCAAACATACAAAGAAAGAAACCAAATCAATGAAAAAAGTAAAAGGTCCAACTTAAACCCACTGAAGTAATTTACTGGACTTTCACAGTCACTGTAAACCACAATAATATAAAATAAAAAAAAATAAAAACCCTAGGAACCTCATAAACCTCAACAAAAATGAAATAATTGTTTGCATTAAATGTAACCAAATTAATTTTCTCTAAAATTGTTTTAAAGATAACTGCAAACATGGCACTGCTAGTTTGTAACCTGTAAAACACAGATTATAACCCTTCCTCACAATACCTACATCCCAAATGTAATACAAACAGATTACAACTGTACGAACATGGTAAACCCATAACTATAAGCACAATGACATTTTACTACTGCCAAAATATACTTAGGATTTGCACATTACACTACATAACAACTCCACAGTGACTACCATTAAACAACCTTACCAAATAAAATTAACACAGTAACTCACACAAACTAAGCCTACCCACATCCCCTCCCCTAAAACCCTATATGAAAACTGCTGAACAGCAACAGATATCCGTGGCTGAGAGAAAAGAAATCCATATCTAAATCACACTAACAGAGTAGTAAAATAAAATGGTCATTAAATGAAAAGATAACAAAGACTATCTTCCTATTGAAATGATACAAAAACTTATTAAAATGTCTCATACATATACATAGAAATGTATTCTAATATATGATAAATGTTAAATGATGAAAAAAACAAGTGTAAACATAAAAAATAAATTAAAAATGACTACAGAGATATAACTCAAAAGTAAATAGTACAAATTAACTTGTACTGAAAATGCAATCTTAAAATGTAAAAATACAAAGTACTTTTTAAACAAAAATAATATATATATGTGTATATATATATATATATATATATATATATATATGCCATCACATATTATTATTCAAATGCTTGCACTCCATGCAGTTACTGTTCTTTATTCACATCCAGGAATCCTTTTCGTAACAAAAAATCCACAACAACAAAGGTGGGGCAACGCGTTTCAACCATCACATTCTTCTTCCTTGACCCCCAATGAATAACATAAAAGTGCAAAAAACATGTGGCCACTCCTATTTCCAATATAAGAGCTTCCCCACATCATAGACATAGAAGAAACCCTATTTTTATTTTTTTTATTATATATATCTTTATATACTATTTATAACTTGTTTATATGATGTCCCTTAACTTATTCTTATCCCCTGCCTTACTTACATGTATTTTCTGCTCTTACCCTGTACTGATAATCTCATCTCTCCCATTAAAAATAATAATAATATAAACATATCCTCAACATTGCTGACTTCGCTGATTGGATGGCCACATGAATCATACTAACAAATTTGATTCCTCTACAACTTGACATAAACCCTAAACAAACTAACTCTCTCATATCTCCAAAACCTGACTAGCCAATGTGAACAAAAAGTTCCTCGCCCTTATTCATTCCCCAAGGATGTCGACTATTTAATCGAATGATGTATTCTGATTCCATCTTTCTTAATTGTCTCTCTCTGTCACCTCCCCTCGGGGTACCCAATACCCTGTCAATACCAAAAAATGTAATCTTTTCCACCTTCCCTCCATGTGCCAAGTTGCAGTGGCGAGCTACCGGGTATGTTACTTCTTTGTTTACTATTGCTCTCCAATGCTCAAGAATCCGTTTCTTAAGGGCAAATATTGTACTCTCCACATATTGTAGCCCACATGGGCATACAATGACATAAATAGCAAAATCTGAAGTACAACTCAAAAATGTCTTAATATTTTCTTTTTTCCCTGTAGGTAAAATATAATACGTCCGATTTGTACTATGTCTGCAAGCTTTACACTTGGCACATCTATAGAAACCTTGTTGTTTATCCAAAAAAGTTCCCTTCATTTTACTTGCATAACTATGTACCAGGATGTCTCTCAGGGAGCTGCTTTTTTTGTAAGTTATCATTGGAAGCGGACTAACCAATCACCTTATCAGCCTTGATCAAATGCCAATATTTAGTTAGAATCTTTTTAACTTGCAATGAATACGCATTAAAAGTAGTCACAAACCTCTGAGAATTTGTGTCAATATCTCTACTTTTTGGAACTAGTAATGTTGCCCTCTGAACTCCTTTTACCTTATGGCAGGCATTCTTAATAACTTTCTTTGGATATCCCCTAGATCTAAACGTTTGTACCATTGTCTCTTGTTCCCTTTCAAAACTTTGTGGTGTACTGCAATTTCTCTTGGCTCTAAGCAGTTCCCCATAGGGTATGCTCCATTTAATGCTAGTTGGATGGTGACTCAAGGCGTGTATGATACTATTTCCAGCCGTGGTTTTTCTGAACAGTCTGGTATGTAACGTGCCCGCTTCAACCCTGACCTCTACATCCAAGAATTCCATGACCTGTTTGTGTATTTTATGCGTGAAGCTTAAATTCAGACTATTCTTTGGCAACCAATTCAAAAAATCAATTAACAGTGGTTCAGGGACATCCCAAATCATGAATACATCATCAATATACCGTGTCGAGAAAATGATATGGTGAAACCATTTTGAATTTTCGTCCACCATCACAATTTGTGTTTCCCACCACCCCATAAGGAGGCAGGCATAACTGGGAGCAAAGCAACTCCCCATCGCAGTCCTGGTTGTTTGCCTATACCACTGATCTTCATATATGAAAAAATTATTTTCCAAACAGAACTTTAACATTTTCAAAAGCAGCTCAGAATGTTCCAAAAGTCTAATGGGTTTGTCCCTGAAAAAATGTCTACATGCCTGTATTCCCTTTTCGTGAGGTATACAGGTATATAATGATACAACATCTATGGTTACCATGATGTAGTGATTTTGCCACGGAATATCTTGTATTTTTGTTAAAACATCTGTGGTGTCTCTACAATACGAGGTCAAATTGAATACATAAGGACTTAAGAAGTAGTCTAAGTAAATAGAGGCATTCTCCAGGAGACTCCCTCTCGCTGACACTATAGGTCGACCTGGGGGATTGTGAATGTCCTTGTGTATCTTTGGTAACATATAAAAACAAGGTGCCAATGGTTCCCGCACCAATAAAAACTTGAACTCATCCTCAGATATCAAACCTCTGTTAATACTTTCAGAAAGTAGATCATAAAACCTAGTTATTGATTCCCGATCAGCTGACACTGTGGATGTCTCATAACAATTAGAATTTAACAGTTGTCTTTTAGCTTCCTGTTGATACTTTTGTGCGTCCCACAACACTACATTGCCCCCCTTAACGGCTGGGTTAATGAAAAAAGAAGTTGCTTTATTTAAAGACATTAGTGCTGACTGTTGACCTGGAGTTAGGTTCTGTGCAAACACATCATCTGCATTCTTCCACAATTTAAATAAATCAAAAATCACCGCTTCGTGAAAAGCATCAAAATTATCATGCAGCAAAATTGGATTACATCTTGATTTCACTTTAAACGTACTAACACTCATACTGCTTGTTTGCAAACCCAAATCATCCAATAGCTCAGTATCTGTTGCCCAAGTTCTTTCCCCCACTTCCAATTCCTGTAAAGCCATCTATATCACTAAAAGTCAATTCTAAGGCAGCATCTGTGTCATCCACTCTCTCTTTCTGTATTGTGGGTAGGTCTTTCTGTCGCGCAAAAATTTTCATTAACTTCAATTTCGTGATTAGATGGAAAACATCAATTTGTGTTTTTGTATAGTTAAAGCTGGCTGTCGAGCAAAAAGATAAACCTAATTCCAATACTGTTCGTTCATCCTGAGATAACATGTGAGATGATATACTGACAACCGTCAACTTTCTATCATTCTTTCTCTTCCTCCTGTTCTGACGTGTATTTTTGCCATCCGATTTCTTGCTTTCTTGCTGACATGCCACCTCTCCTGGTCTTTTTATTTCTCCGCCTTCTCCCCTGCCTCTCGGGGGTTTTCTCTGTGGTCTTTGACTGATTTGTAAAAAACTATACTCTTCCAATGTTGTAAATGGTTGCCCCGATGAAATACTTGGGCCTCTTCAATATCTGAGATGTTCTCCACACTGGACTCTGATGAGGACATCTCCTGTCGCCTTAAGGCTTCATCCTGTCAATAGTACTTTCTTGCTTGATCATACCGCCTGCTGAATGTGAGGATACGTCCTATTGCATAGTCATTTTTATCACGTATACATTTTCTCCTCTTCCTCGACTTGATTTCATCTTCGTACTTCTTAAGTCGCTTCTCCATGTCTGTACCGAATTTTTTGATATCGTCTTGTGCCTCGTGAAGTTCCAAGTTTGTCTTTAACTTTGCTATTTCCTCGCTGGTCTGTGATAATTCCATTTAGATAGAAGTTCTAGCATACTTTTACACGTTAATGCCATTAAGAGCGACCATTCATCCAAAAATTTGGGATGTGGGTTCATGCGCGTTGAGGTAATCAGTATTTTAAGACCACGAGGGACCCGGCCAACCTCAATATAGTTATTCAGTGAAATATCTTCCCAAACTCTGTAAATCTCTTTCTTCCTTAATCTCTCAAACTGCCACAATTGTTGCTTTAGGTGCACCGCCCCGTGTGGCCCCCCCATCCTTGCTCCCATAAATTCCAGATGTCGCACTAGTAACGGTTTCATCAAATAAGTTACGTGCCTCCTCCATTCTCTGCCGCACAGCCTCACTCATTTTTGTGTGCGAGTAGACTGGCCTACAGCTCCACAGCACAACGGAATACCAGTGATGCACACAGGAAAGTTGGCAAACAGATTCACTTGATGACAGTCACCTCAAATGGTAGGAGGTTGTTATCAACAAACCCCCACAACCCCATATATCTCGTCCGCCAGTAAGAGTCCAACTAATTATGTGCTTACAAATAGCCCACTCCCAACTCGTGCATGAATTAGTAAAATCGGCGAGGAAAATATCCTGTTACTCCTCTCAATAACTAGCGCTCTTTATTGCAGATACATTTTGTCAACATGTCAATCGTGCTCCCCCTTTCAAAACGATCGTGCTCCAACACCTTGAGGCAAAATGCCAAATCACTGTCGTTAATATTCTGTGTATTGACTTAAACGTCAAGCTGTTAAGTTGAAATCAGCATTCCCTATAATGCCAACTAGGTGCCCGGTAACAAACGGAAATATATATATGTATATACACACACACACACACACACACACACATATAGGAAAAAAAATAACTTTTGTGTGGAGTTCCGCTATGTGGAACTCAGCGAAGTGACCAAAAAAAACTCTGCTGCGATACGCGGAGGTCCGTAAGCGGTGGAGTTCATTAGGTCACGCCGTTTGAGCTGATTTTTAGAAAGCAAATGTTTGTCTTGAGCTGAAAAATCCACACAAAAGGCACCGCACACAGCGCAAGAGGGTGCTGCTTCTTTTCTGCCGCTGGAGCAGATTTTCGACTCAAGCAGCAGCTTCCTCAATGTAAACACAAGGTTTCTCAACGTGAGCAGTAGCGACCATCCGCAATCGCCCGGTTTAAGAAATCTCACTGGAATGTGATCTGCAGTACGAATTTCCTCACTCGCAAAGTTAACATTGGTGAGCACGAGCGAGGATAAAACTCCAAACTGCTCTGTGGGGATTTTTGTAATTTAACACTCTAAGCAGAGCGCGGAGTAGGAAAAACTTTGCAGTACTCCGCACACCACTAATATTTATTTGTCATTTTTGTACATATTTTTTAAATATACATCTTAAAAGTGTCCTGTAAAAAGTACATACATTACTACTGTAAAAAAGTACATAAACAAGTTTTACCACTGTAACATGTACAATGTTTTTTTTCTGAGCCAACAAATGTATATATAGAAAGAAAATGTATTGATTACTGTTGAACAAAACTTCGCCCTAGACAAATGTACAAGATGTAAACCATTTTGGGTAAGGTGTTTCAGTAAATGAGTAATATTTACTATTGTAATCTAAAGCATTTTGAAAACGGTGTTGGACACTAAAGTGGCTACATTTACTTTTCCTTCTCCAACATTAACCATTATTGGAAAGGTGTTTGGCAATAAAAATTGCAAGATTTACTCTTACCACTCCAATCCAAACCATATTCTGGAAAGTTTTAGGGCTTACATTTAATATTTCCATTCCAATCTAGAACATTTTGGGGAAGGTTGTGGACACCAACAGGATCAAATATAATATTCCCATTCCAAGGTAAGGCATTTTGTAGAAGTTGTTGTACAGGTATTGTTGTTTTTCCCCTGAAAATGGCATCAACAAAGGGTTTGTGGTGCTAAAATCACCATCTTCCTAGCTTTCAGAAACAGTCAGACTTGAATCAGAAACTCAATTTTGGCATTTTACTGGGACATTCCCCATTTTAACTTTTTTGTGTGCTTTTAGCCTCCTTCCAGTTAGTGACAAAAATGGGTGTGAGACCAATGCTAGATCCCGGAAAGCTAAACATTTCTAAAAAGGAGACAAAATACTGAATTCAGCAAGGGGTCATTTGTGTAGATCTTACAAGGTATTCCTACAGAAAATAAAAGCTGAAATAAACAAATATTGAAATTGAGGTAAAAAGGCATTTTTTCTCCATGTTTTACTCTGCAACTTTTTCCTGTGATGTCAGATTTTCAAAAGTGATATACTGTTGCATTTGCTGGACTCTATTGGTTGTGGGCATACATAGGGTTTTAGGTTCATCAAGAACCATAGGTACCCAGAGCCAATAAAGGAACTGTACCTTGCAATGAATTTTCATTTTATACCGGGTATACAGAAATTCATTTGGTGAAATATAAAAAGTGAAAAATAGGTATCAGGGAAACCTTTGTATTTCCAAAATGAGCACAAGATAAGGTGTTGAGAAGCAGTGGTTATTTTCACATCTCTGAATTCCAGGGTGCCCATTCTAGCATGTGGATAACAAGGCACTTCTCAAATAGATGTCTTTTTTACACACTGCCTTACATTTGGAAGGAAAAAATGTAGAGAAAGACAAGGGGCAACACTTGTTCTGCTATTCTGTGTTCCCCCATGTCTCCAGATAACAATGTTACCTCACTTGCGTGGATTGGCCTAATGCCCGCGACAGGAAACACAACATAGACACATCAAATTTTTACATTGAAATCTGATGCGTTTTTTGCAAAGTGCCTAGCTGTGAATTTTGGCCTTTAGCTCAGCCGGCACCTAGGGAAACCTACCAAACCTGTGCATTTTTTTAAAACCAGACACCGAGGGGAATCCAGGATGCGGTGACTTTTTGGGCTCTCACCAGGTCCTGTTACCCAGAATCCTTTGAAAACCTCAACGTTTGCCAAAAAAACTCCTTTTCCACATATTTCGGATACAGAAAGTTATGGAATCTGAGAGGAGCCAAAATCTTCCCAACCAGCATTCCCCCAAGTCTCCCGATAAAAATGGTACCCCCCTTGTGTGGGTAGGCCTTGTGTCCGCGACAGGAAATGCCCCAAAACACAACATGGACACATCACATTTTCCCAAAGAAAACAGAGCTGTTTTTTGCAAAGTGCCTAGCTGTGGATTTTGGCATCCAGCTCAGCTGGCACCTAGGGAAATCTATCAAACCTGTGAATTTTTTAAAAGTAGTCACCTAGGGGAATTCAAGATGGGGTGACTTGTGGGGCTCTCACCAGGTTCTGTTACCCAGAATCCATTGTAAACCTCAAAATTTAGCACAAAAAAAACAATTTTTTCTCACATTTCGGTGATAGAAAGTTCTGGAATCTGAGAGGAGCCACCAATTTCCTTCCAACCAGCATTCCCCTAAGTCTCACAATACAAATGGTACCTCACTTGTGTGGGTAGGCCTAATGCCCGTGAAAGGAAATGCCCCAAAACACTATGGCCCACATTATGACATTGGTGGTATAAACCGCCTACCGCCGCGGTGACGGCCTCCAAACGACCATCACAGCGGCTACCATCCGTGCACCAGATTATGACAACAGTCAGACTTCTGCTACAAGAAGGGCGTAAATCCGGCCGTGGCCATACTGGCGGATGGTGGTAAGGTGGCGCTGCAACCACCAGCACCACCATGCCATTAGACCGCCACCAACCATATCATGACATATGATATGGCCTTGCGGTGTTCTGCTGGCAGGCAATGCTGGCGGTAGCAGCACCCCGTCCCCTTCCCTGATGGAAGACCACCTGGATGCAGGTAAGTTGGGCAGGGTAGGTGGGTGGGGGGTGTTGTGTGTTTGTGGGTGGGGTTGTGCGCATTAATGTGTGAGTGTGTGTGTGAGTACATCTGTGTGTGTAATGTTGTTTGCGTGGGTGTATGCATGTATGAGAATGTGTGTATGGATGTGTGCAAGCATGAATGGATGTATGCGTAAATGAATGCATGTATGCCAGTGTGAGTGAGTGTGTGTATGTGTGGTGCATGTCCGCGAGTGTGTGCATGTATGGGGGGGTGGAGGATCGGAAGGGGGAAGCGTGGATGGAGGAGGCGGGGGGTGTCTGGGGATTGTTTGGGTAGGTAGGTGAGCCTCCTACCAGTGACAAGGAAGGAATTCCCCCTCATTGGTAGGGCTTACTTCAATGGTTTTCATGGTGATTCTAACACCACAAAAACCACAGTGGTAGGCTGGCTCAAAATGCTGCCGGCGGTACTATAGGGCCGCTGGGCTGCAGATTGTTATCTCTGGACCGGCGGCTGCCACTGCCATGGCAATATGAATGGTAAATTGGCGTGTTGGCTGCAGCCAACCCACCAATGTCATAATGTAGCGGTATGTAGTGCCAGCCTATTGGCTGTACTACCGCCACCTTACCACCTATCGCCGGGGTCATAATGACCCCTATGTGGACACATCAAAATTATTAAATACAAAACTACCTGTTTTTGTGGGGGGGCACCTGCGTTTTTGGTCCTGGGCTCAGCAGCCATATAGGGAAACCTCCCAAACATTTCAGAAAACTAGACACCCGAGGGAATCCAGGGAGGTGTGACTTGCATGGATCGCCCAGTGTTTTCTTACCCAGAATCCTCAGCAAACCTCAAATTTAGCTAAAAAAATCACATTTTCCCACATTTCTGTGTTGGGATCACCGCACCGGCACAACTTTCCTACCACTCAATGTTCCCCTCAGTCTCCCGGTACAAATGATACCTTACTTGTGTAGGTCTGCCAAGTACCTGTGACATGGAAGAGCCAAAAACATGTTAAAAATGAGGGGGAACCAAAGTGTGTCCAAAAGGGCAGTTTTAGGCTGACAAGTGGGGCAGAATTTTTATCGGTATATATGCGACAATGCTGGGTGGTAGAAATTTTGTGGATTCCTTCAGATTCTGGAAGGTTCCATCACCAAAATTTTGGGAAAATTTGTGATTTCCTGCAAAGTTGGAGGTTTGCAGGTCATTGTGGGTAAGAAAATGGTGTGGGAAGCATGTGAATCACACCACCCTGGACTCACCCAGATGTTTAGTTTTCAGATGTGTCTAGGTCTCATAGATATTTCTACATGGCAGCATCCCAAACTCCACAAAATGTAGCCCTCACCATTTCAAGTGGGATGATTTTCAGAGTTAGACAAGCTCTCATGGCCCAAATGTAAAATCAAAACCCAAAATAATCAAATGTCATCTTGCTTGCCGTTGGTATAAGATGTTTTAGTGTGCGGGGGGAGAGCTGAAAGAGTGTTACCCCCTTCAGTTGGGTTGGGGGCATAACCATGCCCATACTGATTTGTTGCCACTACCCCACTATTATTTTTTTTAATTCCCTGGAATTGGGGGTAATTGCTCCATCTGCCCACTGGTGGGCAGAACAACTTTGTTCCCATTTGTTTGGGGTGGTGTATGACGATACCCCCACCCTCTTTTTTTGAAAAACAAAATCTTCCATAGTCTTTGGTGGGCTTTCTGTCCCCCTTGGGGTCAGAAGGGCCTTACAAAAATAGGCTGATCTGCCCCTAAGGGGGTCAGAAATGGCCTAAAAAAATGTGCCCCCTCAGGGAAGTGACCCTTGCCTAAGGGGTCACTCCCCTTGTGTGAAATTGGCACAAAACAAATCCCTGGTGTCTAGTGGTTTCTGCCCCCTTTGGGGACAGATTGGCCTAAGATAAATAGGTTGATCTGCTCTCAAGGTGGGCAGAAATGGCCTAAAATAAATTTGCCCCCCAAGGGAGTGACTTTTGCCTAATGGGTCACTTCCGATCTGTTAAAAAAAAAAAAAAAATCCCTGGTGCCTAGTGGTGTCTGCCCCCTCCCCCCCCCCTTGGGAGCAGATCGGCCTAATTAAAATAGGCCGATCTGCCCCCAATAGGAGCAGAATTTGTCTTAAATAAAGTTGCCCCCAGGGGAGCGATCCTTACCTAAGCCAAGCTCATAATGAGGCTGAAAGTTTTGATACCGTTATTGTCTGACTTACCTTTTAGGTTAGGGGAAGTAAAACATTCAGGTCTGCCCAATGTATTGGTAATAGTCATAATATAGTTTGCCTTTCAATTTTAGGACCATCTTTACAGGCTACACTGTCATTAATGACCATATGAAAAAAAACTAACCTGCTGGTTTACCCAAATGGAGATTCAGAGGAAGAGTGGTGCTAGCTTAATAGAGTCCTCAATATAAGGAAGTCCCAACTTCTCATGTATACAAAATGGACACTAGAGGGTGGGTGTCCTAACAGGTACTTACAGAAGCAGTCTTCCTCCTGTTACAGTTTAGCACATTTTCAGTGGCATCAGAGGATAAGAATGGGATGCTCTTCCATTTATAAAGTTCTAAAATAGGTAACACTGGTCTGTTTCCTACCTTTCTGGCTAAGTCAAATATTTCCTCCACAGATTGATTAAAGTGGAGACATCCATGCAAAATGCAAGATGACCACATAGCTAAATTAAAAAGTTACCACAATATATTTGTACAATAATTACATTTTTACACAAAAGGAAAATGTATTTTAAATACACATATAAAAAGTAATTTTAAATTTCAAGATTTTTAATGTTTTATTTAAAATTTTCTTTAAAATAGTAAGATTTTGTTTTAGAAAATAACAGTATGAAACCCTAAATTTTAAGTTTTAACATTTATTCAAAATCCATTACAAACATGAAACTCAAAATCTAAAATATAAAATAAATTATAAATCGAATAACTAACACCTCCCCACCCTAATCCCCATAAAACAAAACATTACAACACATAAAATAAAATGGTTACAAAAATATATAATAAATATAAATTTTGGACCTCATTATGAGTTTGGCAGTCAAGTGAGCCAACTGCTAAACTCACGGGGAGGAAGCCACTGTCATACCAGTGGCATTCCCCCCAAGCGCATTACAATGTTACTGCCAGACTGACTGGTGGGAACAGTGCTACAATTTTGGCCTCGGCTCCTTTAAGCCCTTTAAGCAAGCCAAGGACAATACTGTAGCACACCAGCACCATCGGAATGCAGTCTGTAAAGCATACAGTGAACATTTCGATAGTGCTGGGCCGGTGGGCTCCTGCACTGCCCCCCATGGCCCCTGCACTGGCTTTGCACCAGCCTATCCATGCCAGTGCCCCCACCCCCGTTAGTCAATTAGGAATGATGTTCCTGGCAGGGACATTGGTCCACTGGCGGGTCCGCCCACCAGGATTGTAATGTGGAAGTCGTACTGCCTGGAGTGCAGTGTTCTGACCACCAGTGTGAGTGTGGCGGTCCTTGGACGCCACAAGCGCAATGACACCCTTTCTCTGAACAAATATGCAAATACATTTTGCGATGTATATCTAAAAAAATTCAAATAAATGTATATTTTGAATTAGAACAAATTATAAAATATTACAATGAAATGTGTTACATAATTTACTTTGAATTATCTTAACCACAAAATATACATAAAATAACATACCACAGCTATAAAATTAAATAACTGACAATTATATTTAAGAAAAGTAGAAATAGGAAAATGTAAAGTTTACTTTTAAAAATTGCATTAAAAAGCTGGGTTTTTTTAGAGATTAGCAAAAACAACAACAAGTATTTTGCCTTTACAGATACATACTCATATTTCTCAATTTCCAGATATTATAATTACTTAAAATAAAATTAGAATTTAATAAAGAATTATTTACACAAAATAGTTAAAAAGCTCCCTTCCTTTTCTCATACAAATTCAACACCCTGTTACTAAATATTAAGCATGCATTTTAATGTAAAAATACCTTTTTAACCTAACAGCACACAATACCATAATATTTTCAAATTAAATACATAAACAAATTACATAACTACATCATCTATTTAACAAATTGTTTTTTTTAAAAGACATTGTAAACAACAATATATTAGGAAACAATAAAATCTAAAAACAATATACTTAACATCAATACTTATGCCCTCCATATTTATGGAACAACATTTTGTATTGCAATATACTTTATGGATATTCTGTCCAAACAGACACAGGGTCTCAGTGTCTAAAACAGCTCTTAACACCATGGTAGCGCTGTATTTACAATACGGTGCACCAAGGCGTATGTTAGGGGCACTAGCGTAATGTGTTTGATGCTATGGTAACTCTAAACTGGAGTAGCATAAAACAAATGACACTTACGCAGTATAGTGTTAAGAGGCCCATTGAAATCAACTGGAGCCTTATTTTCACACCTCCTTCAAGTAGGCATTAAAAATGATGCTATAAATGGTGCAATGGAATCTTGTAGATTCTATTGCACCAGTTGTAGCGACCTTCTAATGAGGGAACACCCCCTTTGCATACATCATGCATATATAATGCATGATGTGACGTAAAGGATTTGCAAGGTGATGCAAACCTAGTGTGCGCCACCTTGTAAATATGGCGCTATGGTAGGATGTTATGTTGTTGACTTGATATCATGGAAAGAGATGAGTCTAGTATGAAGCCGAGATTGCGTACGTGGGTGGTAGGTGTCGGGGTGGTCCTAGGGTGGCAAGCCACTATGAGTCATTCCATGCTGTCTTGTTAGGTCCAAAGATGATGATCTCAGTTTTTCCTGAGTTCAGTTTGAGGTGGCTTGCTGTCATTCAATTAGCGATGGCGAGGAGTCCGACATGGAGGTTGTTCTTGGCGGTAGAGGGGTTCCTTGTGAAGGAGATGATGAGCTGGGTAGCGTCGGCGTCGGAAATGATGTTGAAGCCGTGGGGGGCGGGCAATGCTGGCAAGCGGAGCCATGTAGATATTGAAGAGGGTGGGGCAGAGTGAGGATCCTTGGGGAACTCCACATATGGTCTTGGTGGCTTTACACTGGAATGGTGGGAGGCAAACTCTTTGGGTTCTTTCGGAGAGGAAGGAGGTGAGCCAGTCCAGGGCTTTGTGACAAAATCCGGCATCGAAGAGGCGTGTGGGGGGGGTTTTTGGTATATGGTGTCGAAGGCTGCGGAGAGGTCGAGAAGGATGAGGACAACGGTTTCACCCTTGTCAAGTCTGGTCCTGATGTCATTAGTGCAGGCGATGAGGGCGGTCTCAGTGCTGTGGTTTTTGCGGAATCCAGACTGGGAGACGTTGAGTATGTTGTTGTCCTCCAGGAAGCAGGGAATTTGTTTGTTGACTATCTTCTCTATGAACTTCGCGGGGAAGGGGAGTAGAGAGACAGGTCAGTAGTTTGTGAGGTCTTCGGGCTCTGCTTTGGGTTTTTGGAGCAAGACCGACTTCAGCGTGTTTCCAAATATCTGGGAAGGTGGCGGTCTCGAAGGAGTTGTTGATGACCGTAGCTGGGGGGGCAATGATCTGGCTGGCCTTGTTGAAGACGTGGTGGGGGCAGGGATCTGTTGGGGAGCCTGAGTGGATGGAGCTCATGGTTTTGCTGGTTTCTTCATCGTTGGCGGGGGTCCAGGTGCTCAGTATGCTGGTGCTGCAGGGTGCTATGGGGTTGGCTGTGTCGGTGGTGGTGATGGTGGGTGGCGGCGTGGTGAAGCTTTCGTGTATGTCTGCGATCTTGCGGTGGAAGTGGCTGGAGAGGGAGTTGCAGAGGTCTTGCGAGTGCGGATGGTCAATGGTGCAGGATTTGGGTTTAGTGAGTTCTTTGATGATGGTGAAAAGTTCCTTACTGTTGTGTGCATTGTTGTTTATGGGAATCAGAGATATGAATTTTTGAAGAATTAATGTTTTCTGGTGCATAGAAACAAGAAGCGCAAATTTGTTCATTTGGTTGCACTGTGACAGGGGCAAAGTCAAATTTTCAGGCTGACTACGATGGATCCCTGTTCGGCTACAGCAAACGGGAGGCTTCGGTCGAAAGTTTACCTTCGGACTTAGGGGCATATTTATACTCTGTTTGCACCGAATTTTAGCGTAATTTTTTTTAACTTTAATTCGGTGCAAAACTAACTCCATATTTATACTTTGGCGGTAGACTCGTCTAGTGCCAAATTTAAGGAGTTAAAGTCATTTTTTGGACATGGAAACCTACCTTGCCGTAATGAGATGCAAGGTAGGTGTTCCTGTGCAAAAAATGACTCTATGGCCTTAACACCATATTTATACTCCTGTGCAAAAATGGTGCACAGGAGGGAGACGGGGTCAAAAATGGGGCAAAGCTTGGTTTGCCCAATTTTTAATGCCTGGGTCAGGGCAGGCGTTAGGGGACCTGTCGGCCTATTTCCATGGTGGAACACCATGGAATAAGCCCACAGGGGCCCTCCCCAGGCCCCAGAGACACCCACACCAGAGGGACAGTGGAGGATGGGGGACCCCATCTCAGGTAAGTACAGGTAAGTATTTTATTTTTTAAAGTGCCATAGGAGGCCCTGAAATGGACCCCCATTCATCACACAGGGTGTAATGGCCATGCCCATGGGACCCTGGTCCCCTGTGCTGGCCATTGGGGTGGTGGGTATGACTCCTGTCTTTTCTAAGACAGGAGTCATGTGGTATGGATGGTTTTGCATCAGAAAATGACTCTAGGCTGTTTAGAGTAATTTTTTTTTTTTTTTACTCTAATCTGCCTAACGTCATTTTTTGGTGCAAAACCCCCTTCTTCCATACCGACAGCCCCATCTGACTAACATCATTTTTGATGACACTAGCCTACCCTTTGCACCAGATAGCACCATTCCATAAATATGGTGCCCGTCTGGTGCATAGAAATGGTGCAAGCCGGTGCTAAACTTTTTTGTGCAAAACTGCTTTAGTGCAGTTTTGCACCAAAAAGTATAAATCAGGGCTTTAGTCATTTTGTTGAAGATTTTCGCAGCAAGCCGAAGTCACCAATCCGATCCGACAACCCCCAAGCACTCCTCGGATGCACTGAGCAGGAAGTCCGGCTCAACTTTTTACCTTTCGACTTAGTCACTTTTTTGAAGCTTTTTCACTCCGACAATTCACAACCCTCCACAGCAAACTGATTTCGATTCAATGTCATCAGATTGCCTTTCCAGGAGCCCCCAGTGAAATTGTGGATGTCTGGAAGTCAGCGGAATGAACCTGCAAGTCAGGTCGGGTCGCAGTCAACGTAAGCCTCTTGACTCTCGATGGTGGGTCGGTCCTTTTATGGAGCTTTTTTCCAAAGGTTCTCCAAACTTCTGGATCTTCTTCCAGGAGGTCTTTGAAGGTCCTTCTGGAGTCCACAGCTCACCCCAAGGTTCCAGAAGTTATAAGTGCACCTCGCTCAAACTCAACAATGACCACTGGACAGTGGACAGCTGGTCAGTTTATTCAGGATTTGATGCATAGGACTATGGTTTGCTATTTTCCACCTGTAGCAAGCAGGGAGTCCCTTCTTGAACCAGATGAAGCCAGGCAAAGTAATTTTTGTGGTGAAGTCCAAGTGTGCAGCTGGTGCAGTCCTTCAGAGTGCAGTGTCCAGGTGCAGGTCAGGGGTCCAGCAGGGCAGTCCTTCTTCGTCTGATGTTTTTCCTTGCAGGGATCTGAGGTGTGGTTATAGCTCTGCCATATTTATCCTTGTTCTTGAGGTAGAAAACAGGGGGGATGGGTGACTGTCAATTCACAGGCAGGCTCCTTTCCCCTTTGATGACCATTTCCTTGGAAACGTGGCAAAAATCTATCCCAAAGAGCAACATTCTTAAAAAATCCAACATGGTTGAAACTGATTTTTGGAGGTTAGATCTGGCTGAGCCCACCCACTGGTGTGGCTACAAATCTTACACATACCCCTCTGCTGTCCTCTCCTAATCTAATCAAGAGGGCACCTAATTGTCTGGGGTTGCAGGAAATGGGGGGGTCCTGAGCTGCTCCAAATGTCCTTCTTTGCCTTTGAAGACCAGTGTGGCTGCTCTCCCCCATCCTGTTTCAGCATCTGCTGAGGCATATCTCCTCCCCTAGGCACATCCTTTGTGTTCAGCCCAGGCCACTTTACACCTCATCAACGACGCCTGGCCTGGCTGGCAGAGCTGAAGTTGGCAACTTTCAGGTAGAGATTTAAAACTCTTCACATGAAATAGTAATTTTAAATCCAACAATGGAAAGTTGTGGGATTTATTATAACAATTAATCTGATACCAAATGCAAGGTATCTTCTCTAATGGGATCTTTGTTAATTCAAACAAAGTCTCCCCATTTTAGCCTATAGAGGCCATTCACTACAGTGAAGGGAAAAATGAATTTGCTATTTTACCTCAAAAGGACATAAAACACAATTTCTCTGCTTATAGTTACATGGCACCCAACCCTAGGGCCATATAGGGCACACCTTAGGGGTGACGTATGTAAAAATAAGGTAGTTTAAGACTTTTAATTCCAAAGTTGAATTTGCATATTACTTCAGTTTAAAAACAGCCCGCAAGGCAGGCCTGCCTTTAAAATGACACGGGCACCCTAGCAGTGCACCTATGTGTGAACTGCCTATGCTGGGGTCCCTAAACCTACATACGCTAGCATATACTAGGGACTTGTAGGTAAGTTGATAGTGTCAGTTATAATTAGCCTAATTTGCATATCCTCTTTACATAGAGCACTGGCCCTTGAAACAGGGCCTGAAGCACTTCCTTCAGGTAGACCAGGTGATCCTTCCTGGTGGAACTGAATACAGCTATATCATTCAGATAACCTGCACTGAAAGATTCCAACCCAGTCAAGAGTCTGTTCACCAACCGTTGGACGGTGGCAGGAGCATTCTTCAGGTCGAAAGGGCATCACTTTGAACTGAAAGTAACCCTCAGGAGCGGAACATGTTGACCTCTCCTTAGCTCCTTGGCTTACAGCAATTTGCCACTATCCTGAGGTCAGGTCAAATGTACTCAGGGAACTTGGCAGGCCCCATCCTATCAATGAGCTCATCAGCTCTAGGCATGGCGTAAGCATTAGTCTTGGTGACTGCATTTAGACCTCCGTATTATACACAGAATCTTAATTACTTTTCCCACCTTGGGAATTGGGTTTGGGTACCAGTACCACTCAGACGGCTCAATTACCTTGAGATCCAACATCCTCGCCACCTCAGCTTTGATGTTGGCCTTGACTTGGTCAGACAGCCTGTACAACTTGTTCTTGACAGATAAACCGTCAATATCATGGACACACCAATTGATGAGTCCTCCAAAACTTGTCTGCAGTCGTTCTGCTGCTGGGCTGTCAGCATGGGAGAGATTTCCACTCCCTCCACTGACCCATCCTGTACATCTGTGGAGAGGAGATCTGGCAGAGGTTCACTCTCCTCCTCCTTTCCCTCATCACTGATCATAAGCATGGTCATGTCTGCCCTGTCCTCATGGGGTTTCAGTCTGTTTACATGCAGGATCCTATGAGGGTTCCTGGGGGTGCCAGGTTCCACTAGATAGATGACTTCACCCTTCTTCTCTAGGATTGGATAGGACCCAGTACATTTGGCGAGAAGTGCCCTGGCACTCAAAGGCTCCAAAACCCACACCAGCTGACCTTGGTGATACTTAGGCATGGTAGCCTCCTGGTCATGCCAGAGCTTCATGAGCTCTTGGCTGGCCTCCAGGTTGCTGCTTGCCTTTTTCATATACTCAGGCATGCTTGACCACAGGCCAAGCACATAATCCAACAAATTCTGCTTGGACTCCTTGAGAGGATTTGCCCAAGACTCTTTCACCAATCACAATGGGCCTCTTACAGGGTCCCCAAACAGTACTTCAACAGGGCTGAATCCACCCCCTTTGTGTGGCACTTCCCTGTATGTAAACAGCAGGCATGGGAGGAGAACATCCCATCTCCTTCTGAGTTTGTCAGACAAACCCATGATCATGCCCTTCAGGGTTTTGTTAAACCTCTCCATCATACCATTGGTTTGTAGGTGATAGGGTTGGTGAACATATATGTAATACCACACTCATCCCACATTGCTTTCAGATAGGCTCCTTTGGGAATCCCACCATGGTGAACACAGCAAGTAGGGACCTAACCACTGTGGGAGCAGTAACCTTTCTGAGGGTTTTGTCCCAGTGTACCTAGTGGCATGGTCCACAACCACCAAAATGTACCTGTTGCCTGAGGCAGTTGGTGGGTCTAGGGGACCAACAATGTCAATCCCCACATTCTCAAAGGGAGTCCCATCCACTTGCAGTGGTGTCAAGGGAGCCTTTGGCTTGCCCACTGCCTTGCCACCGGAAAGGCATGTGACATAGGAGCTGCAAAACTTCTTGACCTTTTCTGACATATGGAGCCAATGGAAGTGGTTGACCAGCCTGTTCCAGGTCTTGATCTGTCCCAAATATCCAGCCAAGGGATTGTCATTGCTTAACGGTAGGAGGAACTCCCTATACGTTTGGGGGACCACCACTCTCCTGGTTGCCCCTGGTTTGGGCACCCTTGCTTCTGTGTAGAAAACTTCACCCTCCCAATAAACCTTATGGGACCCAATGACATCCCCTTGTTCTTTGTCCCTGGCACATTTGCTCCTGGTGGGCCCACCTGCCCCTTGCAGTTCTGCCAAGTCAGGCAGAGCTTGCAGGGGAGGGATGCTCGTTCAGAGGTCAGATCCTTCCCCTGAGGTTTGGATTCCTCCTGAACCTCTGTACTTGGTGGGGCTGGCAGTGCACTGTCTTTTCTTCTTGAAGCCTTGGCCTATTGTTCCAGGGTCCAAGTGTCCAGTACTTTTCTGCTCCCTAGTCACAGCACACACCCATTCCGTGAGGTTCAGCATCTGTGCATGGACCCTATTTCAACCTCTGACCATTCAGATGCTTCTAGATCGTTTCCCAGCAGACAATCTGATGTGAGGGCAGGAGCTACTGCTACTCTTTTAGGGTCATTCACACCTCCCCAATCCAGACTCCCCATGCCCATGGAATGGAGTTTAGTTCTGCTATCTGCATAAGCCACTTGTGGGAAGACATCAGGTAAGACCTGCTCTGGAGAAACCAGCTTCTCTGTGGCCATAGTCACTCTGGCTCCTGTATCTCTCAAAGCTTCCACCTCAGTCCCATTGAATTTAGGCCTCTCTCCATACCTTTCCATGCTGGGAGGTAAGGTAGCCATAATTGCAATGTCCACCCCACGCAAGGACACTAAGGTGACCTCTGTGCACCCTGATCCCAGCCATGGGACAACTTCCACCCCCATGGGACTGCCCGCCAGTTGAGGGCTTCTTGAAGCAGATAGCATCCACTCTTTGATGATGACACTCAAAACACTTGCCAGCCTTAGCAAGCTATTGAAAACTTTCCTGCCTTAATAGGATGATAATGCTTCCCCTGGACCCCCTTTCCCTTAGAAGTGGCATGGCTCAGGGCTTCCCCACTCTGAGAAGGTTTTGGTGACTCTTGTGAGGACTCCTCTGATGTTTTTCATCTTTCCCTTCGTTATTCCCCTGAGAAGAACCATGCCCTCCCTTTCTCTGGTCACCCCCTTGGGGTTTCTGGTTAACTCTGGTTCTCAACCACTCATCTGCTGCCTCCACCAGCTCTCTGGGGTTAGTCAACTTAGAGTCAAGTACATACTGGCAGAGCTTCTCTTGGGCACAATGAGTTAGAAGGTGCACCCTCATAATCAAATTTTAAAGCCAAGCAACAAGGCTTAACTTAGGAGACAAAGGGCCTCATTACGACTTTGGCGGTCACAGGACTGTCATGTTGGCAGCCGTACAGCCAACAGGCCGGCGGAGAAGACCGCTGAATTATGAGCATGGCAGTCTTCCCAAATTACTACAGCAAATCCACCACCGGCACTGCCATTGCGGTTAACCCACCACATATGGTGGTAGCCACCTTTGGGCCGGCAGAGACCATCTTTCCACCGAACAGATTAGGAGGCTGCACACCGTCAAGGTTTCAGCTGCGGTCGCACCGCTATGGAAACCCTGGCAGAAACCAACTCTATCAAGGGAGACATTCACATTCAGGAGCCATACCTGTCTGGAGCTGCCATGGAACCTGAACTGCATGTTATCCCACTGCTCCAGCTTGCCCAAAGACTCCGGAACCTGCAACGACAACAACAACCATAAGTACATACACTTACCTGTCATTGTTGTAATTTGTGAATATACCTAGGCACACACAACATACTCATCCTGGACAGGAAGCGAGGCCGACACACACACACATACCCTCACACTGATATACACATTTACACACAGCCACATACACACACACACATTCTACATACACCGGGGATGCGCCATTTCTCCTGCCTGACTTGCCTGACCTGGGGTGGGACTACATCCCCTAGGTGATCGCTATCCTCCTGCCCTTCAAACCACTACAAATAAGGCCGGGGAACACGCGCAGCGGGACGTGCCATTTCTCCTGCCTGACTTGCCTGACCTGGGGTGGGACTACATCCCCCAGGTGATCGCTATCCTCCTGCCCTTGAAAACGCTACAAATAAGGCCAGGGACCATTCGCAGCAGGACGCGCGCAGGCGTGTGTCCGGGCGAAGACCGGGCCAAGACGGGCCCGTCTTCGCCTGTCGTCGCCCAGAGGACGCCGGGCAGGGCTTACCATCTTGGCTGTGCTGAAGCATAATTAAGGCCTTTTATATTTTTATTTTAGCCCCGCTATTACCTATACATCATGGGGAAGAGGAAGGCCGTAGATCTGCCAGCACCACCAAAAAGAACTAAGAAAGCCAAGAAACGCCCTGGCAAACATGTTAACCAAGTTCCCCTGAGTGGCCAAAATGCGATACACGCTATCGAACTCCTTTTTGAGGAAGTCGAGTTAGGCACCCATTCGACAGGACAAAGGCCTCATAAAGAGGGGTAAACAAGGGTTAGGAAAATCCCAGACATATTTAATATGAAGGGCAAAAGTCATTCTTTAGACATTATCTCTGAGACCGATGGCGGCAAAAGTAACGATATCTATAGGTCTTCCCCAGTGGCCTCTTTGTGGACTTCCATTGATAATGCACCTAGCTCTATAGAGCTACAGAAGGAGTCTCCTCTTGAGGCAGGCAAGCATATTCCCCCTCCATTGAGTCCTGTGATTAAGGTTGTCTCCAATATATTGTGTTCCAATCGCTTTGAACTATTGCAGGGAAACAATGAAACGCCTTGTTTGTCTGGACCTGCTATTTCAGCCGAGAGGTCACATAGCCCCCACTTTGACTCAGAAATCCGAGAACCCCACAATAGCAGAACCGATCTGGCCTCAATTTTTCAAAGAGTAAATGAAGTTAAGGATCTGGTTCTGGCTCTAACAAATTTAGTAAAAGGGAAAGTAACTTGCCACTGTAGCTGTATATGCTCAGGAGATAGTAGGAAGATCAAAGGGAGTGGACCACCTGTAGTGATTAATCCAGTTATGGGGGATACGTTGAAAGGGATGCTTTTGCCCACAGCCTGTGAACCTCTGCTTATTCCAGACAGGAACTGGGGCTATCCTTCATACATTTCTGGAGAATTAAGCTACAAAGGACTGCCTGTTAGAACAACTAGTTACAACAATAGCTTAAAGTCCAGGAAAAGTGATAAAGCTTACCTTGATGGTGATGTAGAAAGAGGAGGGGACAGGGTTCATGACCCATTGATCCTAGCTAGAACGGAGGCCCCAGCTACTTTCCTACACACCAGACCCCCTAACCCCCCCTCAATCATAACTCCTTTTTGCGTATAGATAAAAATGAAGTAGCAAACATGCTTCAGGCCCAGGATATGGGTAAGGGTGATAATGTTATCCATTTGGTAGATGTTCCCAAATAATCATCGGGTACAACAGAGAATCAGGATTCTTTGATCAATAAAGTGACACATTGGTTACGTATTCGACGACATTGCCTCTCTATTATCCGTTCGGATATTTTGGCAGCAGATCGAAGGAGTGTACCAGGTACCAATTTGGATAAGATCACCATTTACCTAGCAAATAAGTTCCTGGTAACCCAGCTCATGGATTTCAATCTGCGGACTAGATAGCATGAGGTGAAGAAAGGGGGGGCTAGGCTTATGATAATATAGTTCTCCCACTATCGAAAATGCTGATACACCAAGCAACACATGCAGAGATGGTGCATCCTTGAGAAATTTCAATTGTCCCTCACAGCTAATCCCTGCATGACTGCCCACAGACATGAAGGTATCTAACACGATTAACCATAAGGTACTTAATTCTGAGGAGGGCGATAGGGGACTCGTGGGACAAAGGCAGTCCTGATACGGATCAGAGGGTCTCTGGCAGGCTGACTTGTAATACAGTACAAATAAATAGCCCACTAATCTTATTGTTTTGGAATGTAGCAGGTCTTGACAAGAAATTGGATGACCCTGACTGGGGTGCCTTTATCAAACATATAGATATATGTATTTTTCAGGAAACATGGGTAGAGAGAGATAAGGTTATAGATGGATTTTCCTCCTTCTCTGTCCTCGCGACTCCTGGTAGAAGGGTAAGGGCCGTGCAAAGGGTGGGCTTTTGTTATCTATAAATAAAGATGTACAATGTAATTTCCAGTTATTAGCCCCTTCGCTGCCAGGCCTTTTCCCCCTCCTGTGCCAGGCCTTTTTTTGCCTATTCGGGGCAGTTCGCGCTTAGGCCCTCATAACTTTTTGTCCACATAAGCTAACCAAGCCAAATTTGCGTCCTTTTTTTCCAACATCCTAGGGATTCTAAAGGTACCCAGCCTTTGTGGGTTCCCCTGAAGGAGGCCAAGAAATTGGCCAAAATACAGTGAAATTTTCGTTTTTTTCAAAAAAATTGGAAAAAGTGGCTGCAGAAGGAGGCTTGTGGTTTTTCCCCTGAAAATGGCATCAACAAAGGGTTTGTGGTGCTAAACTCAGCAGCTTCCCAGCTTTCAGGAACAGGCAGACTTGAATCAGAAAACCCAATTTTTCAACACAATTGTGGCATTTTACTGGGGCATACCCCATTTGTGCAATTTTTTGTGCTTTCAGCCTCCTTCCAGTCAGTGACAGGAATGGTCATGAAACCAATGCTGGATCCCAGAAACCTAAACATTTCTGAAAAGTAGACAAAATTCTGAATTCAGCAAGGGGTCATTTGTGTAGATCCTACAAGGGTTTCCTACAGAAAATAACAGCTGAAAAAGAAAAATATTGAAATTGAGGTGAAAAAAACATAAATTTTTCTCTACGTTTTACTCTGTAACTTTTCCCTGCAATGTCAGATTATCGAAAGCAATATACCGTTACGTCTGCTGGACTCCTCTGGTTGCGGGGATATATAGGGTTTGTAGGTTCATCAAGAACCCGAGGAACCCAGAGCCAATAAATGAGCTGCACCCTGCAGTGCGTTTTCATTCTATACCGGGTATACAGCAATTCATTTGCTGAAATATAAGGAGTAAAAAATTGCTATCAAGAAAACCTTTGCATTTCCAAAAAGGGCACAAGATAAGGTGTTGAGGAGCAGTGGTTATTTGCACATCTCTGAATTCCGGGGTGACCATAGTAGCACGTGAATTACAGGGAATTTCTCAAATAGATGTCTTTTTTACACACACTCCTATATTTGGAAGGAAAAAATGTAGAGAAAGACAAGGGGCAATAGTACTTGTTTTGCTAATCTATGTTCCCCCAAGTCTCCCGATAAAAATGGTACCTCACTTGTGTGGGTAGGCCTAGCGCCCGCGACAGGATATGCCCCAAAACACAACGTGGACACATCACAGAAAACAGAGCTGTTTTTAGCAAAGTGACTACCTGTAGATTTTGGCCTCTAGCTCAGCCGCCACCTAGGGAAACCTACCAAACCTGTGCATTTCTGAAAACTAGAGACCTAGGGGAATCCAAGGAGGGGTGACTTGTGTGGCTCGGACCAGGTTCTGTTACCCAGAATCCTTTGCAAACCTCAAAATTTAGCTAAAAAAACACATGTTCCACACATTTCTGTGGCAGAAAGTTCTGGAATCTGAGAGGAGCCACAAATTTCCTTCCACCCAGCGTTCCCCCACGTCTCCCGATAAAAACGATACCTCACTTGTGTGGGTAGGCCTAGCGCCCGCGACAGGATATGCCCCAAAACACAACGTGGACATATCACAGAAAACAGAGCTGTTTTTAGCAAAGTGACTACCTGTAGATTTTGGCCTCTAGCTCAGCCGCCACCAAGGGAAACCTACCAAACCTGTACATTTCTGAAAACTAGAGACCTAGGGGAATCCAAGGAGGGGTGACTGGCGGGGCTCGGACCTGGTTCTGTTACCCAGAATCCTTTGCAAACCTAAAAAATTGGCTAAAAAAACACATGTTCCTCACATTTCTGTGGCAGAAAGTTCTGGAATCTGAGAGGAGCCACAAATTTCCTTCCACCCAGCGTTCCCCCACGTCTCCCGATAAAAATGATACCTCACTTGCGTGGGTAGGCCTAGCGCCCGCGACAGGATATGCCCCAAAACACAACGTGGACATATCACAGAAAACAGAGCTGTTTTTAGCAAAGTGACTACCTGTAGATTTTGGCCTCTAGCTCAGCCGCCACCTAGGGAAACCTACCAAACCTGTACATTTCTGAAAACTAGAGACCTAGGGGAATCCAAGGTGGGGTGACTGGCGGGGCTCGGACCTGGTTCTGTTACCCAGAATCCTTTGCAAACCTAAAAAATTGGCTAAAAAAACACATGTTCCTCACATTTCTGTTGCAGAAAGTTCTGGAATCTGAGAGGAGCCACAAATTTCCTTCCACCCAGCGTTCCCCCACGTCTCCCGATAAAAATGATACCTCACTTGCGTGGGTAGGCCTAGCGCCCGCGACAAGATATGCCCCAAAACACAACGTGGACATATCACAGAAAACAGAGCTGTTTTTAGCAAAGTGACTACCTGTAGATTTTGGCCTCTAGCTCAGCCGCCACCTAGGGAAACCTACCAAACCTGTACATTTCTGAAAACTAGAGACCTAGGGGAATCCAAGGAGGGGTGACTGGCGGGGCTCGGACCTGGTTCTGTTACCCAGAATCCTTTGCAAACCTAAAAAATTGGCTAAAAAAACACATGTTCCTCACATTTCTGTGGCAGAAAGTTCTGGAATCTGAGAGGAGCCACAAATTTCCTTCCACCCAGCGTTCCCCCACGTCTCCCGATAAAAATGATACCTCACTTGCGTGGGTAGGCCTAGCGCCCGCGACAGGATATGCCCCAAAACACAACGTGGACATATCAGAGAAAACAGAGCTGTTTTTAGCAAAGTGACTACCTGTAGATTTTGGCCTCTAGCTCAGCCGCCACCTAGGGAAACCTACCAAACCTGTACATTTCTGAAAACTAGAGACCTAGGGGAATCCAAGGAGGGGTGACTGGCGGGGCTCGGACCTGGTTCTGTTACCCAGAATCCTTTGCAAACCTCAAAAATTGGCTAAAAAAACACATGTTCCTCACATTTCTGTGGCAGAAAGTTCTGGAATCTGAAAGGAGCCACAAATTTCCTTCCACCCAGCGTTCCCCCACGTCTCCCGATAAAAATGATACCTCACTTGCATGGGTAGGCCTAGCGCCCGCGACAGGATATGCCCCAAAACACAACGTGGACATATCACAGAAAACAGAGCTGTTTTTAGCAAAGTGACTACCTGTAGATTTTGGCCTCTAGCTCAGCCGCCACCTAGGGAAACCTACCAAACCTGTACATTTCTGAAAACTAGAGACCATGGGGAATCCAAGGTGGGGTGACTGGCGGGGCTCGGACCTGGTTCTGTTACCCAGAATCCTTTGCAAACCTAAAAAATTGGCTAAAAAAACACATGTTCCTCACATTTCTGTTGCAGAAAGTTCTGGAATCTGAGAGGAGCCACAAATTTCCTTCCACCCAGCGTTCCCCCACGTCTCCCGATAAAAATGATACCTCACTTGCGTGGGTAGGCCTAGCGCCCGCGACAAGATATGCCCCAAAACACAACGTGGACATATCACAGAAAACAGAGCTGTTTTTAGCAAAGTGACTACCTGTAGATTTTGGCCTCTAGCTCAGCCGCCACCTAGGGAAACCTACCAAACCTGTACATTTCTGAAAACTAGAGACCTAGGGGAATCCAAGGAGGGGTGACTGGCGGGGCTCGGACCTGGTTCTGTTACCCAGAATCCTTTGCAAACCTAAAAAATTGGCTAAAAAAACACATGTTCCTCACATTTCTGTGGCAGAAAGTTCTGGAATCTGAGAGGAGCCACAAACTTCCTTCCACCCAGCGTTCCCCCACGTCTCCCGATAAAAATGATACCTCACTTGCGTGGGTAGGCCTAGCGCCCGCGACAGGATATGCCCCAAAACACAACGTGGACATATCACAGAAAACAGAGCTGTTTTTAGCAAAGTGACTACCTGTAGATTTTGGCCTCTAGCTCAGCCGCCACCTAGGGAAACCTACCAAACCTGTACATTTCTGAAAACTAGAGACCATGGGGAATCCAAGGTGGGGTGACTGGCGGGGCTCGGACCTGGTTCTGTTACCCAGAATCCTTTGCAAACCTAAAAAATTGGCTAAAAAAACACATGTTCCTCACATTTCTGTTGCAGAAAGTTCTGGAATCTGAGAGGAGCCACAAATTTCCTTCCACCCAGCGTTCCCCCACGTCTCCCGATAAAAATGATACCTCACTTGCGTGGGTAGGCCTAGCGCCCGCGACAAGATATGCCCCAAAACACAACGTGGACATATCACAGAAAACAGAGCTGTTTTTAGCAAAGTGACTACCTGTAGATTTTGGCCTCTAGCTCAGCCGCCACCTAGGGAAACCTACCAAACCTGTACATTTCTGAAAACTAGAGACCTAGGGGAATCCAAGGAGGGGTGACTGGCGGGGCTCGGACCTGGTTCTGTTACCCAGAATCCTTTGCAAACCTAAAAAATTGGCTAAAAAAACACATGTTCCTCACATTTCTGTGGCAGAAAGTTCTGGAATCTGAGAGGAGCCACAAATTTCCTTCCACCCAGCGTTCCCCCACGTCTCCCGATAAAAATGATACCTCACTTGCGTGGGTAGGCCTAGCGCCCGCGACAGGATATGCCCCAAAACACAACGTGGACATATCACAGAAAACAGAGCTGTTTTAGGCAAAGTGACTACCTGTAGATTTTGGCCTCTAGCTCAGCCGCCACCTAGGGAAACCTACCAAACCTGTACATTTCTGAAAACTAGAGACCTAGGGGAATCCAAGGAGGGGTGACTGGCGGGGCTCGGACCTGGTTCTGTTACCCAGAATCCTTTGCAAACCTCAAAAATTGGCTAAAAAAACACATGTTCCTCACATTTCTGTGGCAGAAAGTTCTGGAATCTGAGAGGAGCCACAAATTTCCTTCCACCCAGCGTTCCCCCACGTCTCCCGATAAAAATGATACCTCACTTGCGTGGGTAGGCCTAGCGCCCGCGACAGGAAACGCCCCAAAGCGCAACGTGGACACAACCAAAATTTTTGAAGAAAACAGTGCCTACCTGTGGATTTTGGCCTGTAGCTCAGCCGGCACCTAGGGAAACCTACCAAACCTGTGCATTTCTGAAAACTAGAGACCTAGGGGAATCCAAGGAGGGGTGACTTGCGGGGCTCGGACCAGGTTTTGTTACCCAGAATCCTTTGCAAACCTCAAAATTTGGCCAAAAAAACACTTTTTCCTCTCATTTCTGTGGCAGAAAGTTCTGGAATCTGAGAGGAGCCACAAATTTCCTTCCACCCACCATTCCCCCAAGTCTCCCGATAAAAATGATACCTCACTTGTGTGGGTGGGCCAGGTGCCTGCAACAGAATAAGGCCCAAAACCTGAAGAGATAGAAGGGAGAGGTATTTTTGCAATATATCATTTTGATGTGTGCACATACGTCCGTGATGTGCCAAACACTAAAATAGTGAAAAGAAACACACTTAGGTTATGTGAAGAAGACCCCTCACCCACCAACCAAGTTGGTGGCATGCTTCATCATCGGGGTCCCACCCGAGGCACCTAGCGTGTCACAGGTGTGCTGCGACGCCTGATTACAGCGGAGCAGGTTTTGTCATTTTTTACAACACATACTGGTTGGATTTGGCACGAGGGTGAGTGATGGTTCAGTGGATCAAATTTTATTAACAAGAGATTTCACAAAAATGAAATGCACTGCTAATAACTGAAAGGCAAAAAAGTGAACCAATGACTCACAGCTCGTGAGCTGTAAAGCCGCGACAAGGCACCAACCGCTTTACAGTCCATTCACACACCTTTCATACATGACACGCACAAGACCATTCACACCGCCAGCCACGGGCCCAGCACATTACAACACTCACATCGACAGACCGCGCCACTCAAGGGCCCATCACTTACATACGCCCACATGCCTGATACAAGAATCACACCAGCTGATGGGAGTGTGGACTGCCGTTTGGCTGGCACCGCCAGCCAAGCGCCACCCCACGCACACCGCCAGCCAAGCGCCACCCCACGCACACCGCCAGCCAAGCGCCACCCCACGCACACCGCAATCACTTTTTTTAATTTATAAACAACAAATAAACTACTAATTATAAAATAGGCACTAAACTACAAACACAAAACCTCAAACTAAATACACGACAGATGCCAACCGTGAAACATATGAAAATATAAAACAGACAGCTTACGCTCACGGTATTTCCCAAAAGTTTTTCCTTGTGTGGTAACTTCTAAAACAGCTGGGCACACACAGCCCAGGCTTTGAAGGGCATTCGGGGCAGTACATCCGGCTCTCCCTCCGGATTGATCTCCGGGCACATACTCTACATTTCTTTGTGGGCATGTCTTTTTTGGGAGTGGGAGGAATGTGATCTGGAAAGTGCCGATCTTTCAATCTAGCCACATCCTCCACCACTTCTACTCTAGGAACTCTTGCCGGTTCCACCACAATAAGGCTTTCTATCACCGACTCCTGAAATTTAACAAAAGTCATCCTTGACTCAGGTGAACAATCCTTGTATACAATAAAGGCATTAAAAGTTGCCAAATGAAATAAATGTAGGGCCAACTTTTTATACCACACATACGACTTACGAAGAGCAGTGTAAGGTTCCAACCTCTGATCTACTCTATCAACACCACCCATGTGCCTATTGTAGTCCAAAATGCACGCAGGTTTGCGCACTTCCGCAACCTGACCCCAAACAGCCACAGGGGAAGTACTCTCATCGTGGATGGTCGATAGCATGTACACATCCCTCCTGTCTGAAAATTTCATAGCTAACAGCTCATTATTCCGCAAGGCACTGCACTGTCCCCTCTCAAGTTTTTTACAGACAAGCTCCCTTGGATAGCCTTTGCGGTTAGAACGGATTGTGCCACAAGCAACAGTGTCCACCCTAAACAACTCCTTGAACAACTGCACTCCAGTGTAGAAATTATCTACGTACAAATGGTGACCTTTGTTAAACAGCCGTCTAGCAAGTTCCCACACAATTTTTCCGCTAACTCCAAAAGTGGCCGGACAACCAGGAGGGTCAATACTGGAATCCCTACCAGTGTAGACCCGGAAATTATAAACATATCCTGTACTGCTTTCTGACAGCAGATACAATTTAATCCCATACCGTGCCCTCTTACTAGGGATGTACTGCTTAAAAACTAAACGCCCCTTGAAAAGGACCAAAGACTCGTCCACACTTATCTCTTTGCCTGGAACATAGACCTCTGAAAACCGATCCACAAAATGATCAAGGACAGGCCTAATCTTAAAAAGGCGGTCACAATCAGGGTGATCTCGTGGCAAGGCTAAAGCATTGTCTACAAAATGCAGCATACGAAGAAGAAGCAAATACCGATTACGTGTCATAGTTGCAGGAAATATAGCAGTTGCCATCAAGGGACTAGTAGACCAATAAGAAGCCAGTGACGGCTTCCTGATCAACCCCATCAAAAAAGTCAAACCTAAAAACCTTTTCATCTCTTCCAGATATGTGGGAACCCAATGAGTAGCTCTAGACTGAGGCTTAAGTCTGGCAGCGTTGTCCCGCAAATATTGCTCTGCATACACATTTGTCTGCTCCACAATCTCTTCCAAAAATACATCGTCCATAAACAAGTGAAAGAATTGGACAGGCAGAAAGTTTTCCGTATTAACTCTACACCCTGGGAGACCAGTAAATGCAGGTAACTGTGGCTGCTCCATGTTTGGGGCAATCCAGGTGTCAGGTCTTCCAATGGGAAACCCTGCAGCCCCAGGCTGCTGCACTCTTGGCACATCAATGTCCTCCTCTAACACAGGCCCTTCATCTGCACTGAGAGTAGCTTCCTCATCAGAAGAATGCTCTTGGACAGAAAACTCACTTCCAGAATCTCCTGCTTCCTCCTCTGCCTCAGATGCAGAGTCAGTGTCGTAATCATGGTCTGAAGACGACTCAAAGAGCATGCGAACAACCTGCTGAGCGGTCACTTTGCGGCTAGCCATGATCCTAACAACAAATGGATTGCCAACAACAACTAGCACTAAAATAAGTAATGAACAAAGTGTAGCTTTATCACAAAGAGTTATGTACTACAAAAAACTATACCACACAGTTGCCTGAAATAGCTACTCACCAAGCAACTACTCTGCAATCACCAATGATATCCCACTAAAAAGAAAAAAGAAAAAAGCAATTTAGACATATGACAACACAACCACCACTGTGCTCAAATCTAAGGACAATGTCAAACACACAATACTGCATTTAGTACACCACCTACAAACATGTCAACAATACTCCTTTGGAGTAAATTGCGTTCACTTACCTAAAACATGCAACTATGCAAACCACTGGACAACTACTGCCAAAACCTCAAAGATCCACAGCAAAGGAAGCAAAAGCGTTGAACTAGAAGAAAAAGAAGAAATAAATTGTTATAATCACAAATACAAATACTTTGCCAGTTGACAAACACCCCACCACCAAGAACTTAGAAGTTGTCCCTGGTACCTAAGTGGATCCTGCCCCCCTCGGGGTAGATGGGCGTAAAAGAATTGGCCAATCGGACCCCAAGGGGGGCAGAAATGGGCAACACCTCTGTGCCCCCTTTCAGGGGGCGACCCTTCCCCAAGGGGTCGCCCCCAAAAACACACACAAAAAACGATATCCCTGGTGTCTAGTGGTTTTCGCCCCCCCCTGGGGGCAGATCCGCCGAAAAAACGGCCGATCTGCCCCCAGGGGGGGGCGAAATACAAATAAAAATTGCCCCGGGGGGGGGGGGGGCGACCCTTGCCCAAGGGGTCGCCCCCAAAAACAAACATAAAAAAATATATCCCTGGTGTCTAGTGGTTTTCGCCCCCCCCTGGGGGCAGATCCGCCGAAAAATCGGCGAATCTGCCCCCAGGGGGGGGCGAAATACAAATAAAAATTGCCCCCGGGGGGGGGGCGACCCTTGCCCAAGGGGTCGCCCCCAAAAACACACACAAAAAACGATATCCCTGGTGTCTAGTGGTTTTCGCCCCCCCCTGGGGGCAGATCCGCCGAAAAAACGGCCGATCTGCCCCCAGGGGGGGGCGAAATACAAATAAAAATTGCCCCCGGGGGGGGCGACCCTTGCCCAAGGGGTCGCCCCCAAAAACAAACATAAAACAATACATCCCTGGTGTCTAGTGGTTTTCGCCCCCCCCCTGGGAGCAGATCCGCCGAAAAAACGGCCGATCTGCCCCCAGGGGGGGGGCGAAATCCAAATAAAAATTGCCCCCGGGGGGGGCGACCCTTGCCCAAGGGGTCGCCCCCAAATTTAGTCAAACAGAAAATCCCTGCTGGCTAGTGGAGATTCCTGCTCCACGATCGCGGGCCCTGCCCGCGATCGTGGAGCAGGAATCTTGAGAAAACAGACACAGGGGGAAAGGAAAAACCCTTTCCTTTCCCCCCATGTCTGTTTTCTCAAACCCCCCGCCCCCCAAAAACGGAGAGGACTCACCTTAGAGCTCCTGCTCCGAAGACGCGCTGGAAGCAAATGGCTTCCAGCGCGCCGGCAACACTCGATGACGTCAGCGCGCTGAGCGCGCGCTGACGTCATCGGATTGCCGTGGGGGGGGGCGGGGGTGGAAGGGGAAGGTCTTCCCCTTCCATCCCCGCCTGGGGGGGGAAGGGGGGTGCACGGGGGGCGCGCTAGCGCGCCCCCAAGTTCCCCTGTGCCATGGACGAGATGATCTCGTCCAAGGCTCAGGGGAACTGTAGCCTTGGACGAGATCATCTCGTCCAAGGCACAGAACAGGTTAGAAATAGATTCTGCTGATTTAATGGGTATTCGAATTAAATTCAAACAAGATCTAATTATAGTCATTATTAATGTGTACAATCAACCAGTTTCGCGGAATACTGAATCCCAAATTCTAGTCGCATTAATCAGCTACTTGGAGACTGTGCATCCTTCTACTCTACTGATTATAGCCGGGGATATGAACTGTACTTTTGAGCCTTCCCCCTTGCTCAGTGATCTAACATATGAGGAAGATGAGCTTTGGGGGATACCCCAGTTAGATAGTACTCGGCTCGGTACACGCTCTTGAGTGGCCTCAAAGCTTGCCTCCCTTTGCTTAAAATTTGGATTAAGGGCTTGCAATGGTAGGACATTATCCGATTTAAATCTTGCCCAGACATTTAAACGGGGCATGTCTATAGGTACCATTGACTATTTTCTGGTGGGCGTTAGGTTATGGCCACATTTAAGGGATATGAAGGTGGAAGCCAGAAGTGAGAGTGATCACTTCCCCCTGCTACTCACATTGTCGGGGGAGATGTTTAGGAGAACTTCTAACACCTTAAAAACCGAGGCTCCACCACCGCGATGGACCAGTAATTTTACTAAGGTCACATGGCCCAAAGTGATGACCAACCCCCCTCTGATTAGAGGAATCTACCAGGCCTTTATAGATAATCTGGCAGTATATGAGAATCAGGCTGTAGATAACATTCTGATTCTTGATATCCATGTTAATCTGACCAAACAACTACAGAAGTTTTTTTATAAAGAAAGAAGATTTGGGTCGCATGGAAAGGAGAAGGGATGCTGTGGTTGGTTTGATGAATCTTGTTCCAGGGCTAAGATAAGATTAAAAGATGCACTTGTTAGCCGTTCTTAGGGGGAAATTCAGCAAGCAAGACGTAATTACAAAGGGATCACAATTCAGGCAAAAAAAATGTGGGAAGATCATATGTGGCAGGAACTCTTAGAATCCACAAGAGCAAATGACAACAAGCTGTTTTGGGAACTCCTGACCAAAAGGCAATCAGGAGGCAGGACTTCTCCTGCCATTCGCATCCAACCAGAAAGATGGGTGGAGCATTTCACTAATCTCTATGCTCTCCCAGTAGATTCTATGGAAGTATCTGGGTCATATCCCAGCTCAACAAGTTTAGATATTAGTTCAAGCCTGCCCCTATTGAGGGGGGACGACCGTGATTTAAATAACCATATTTTTTTCTCTTTGGAAGAGACCCTTGAAGTCGTGAATTCTCTTAAACCACGTAAAGCACCAGGTCCCGATAAGCTTCCGGGAGATCTCTATAGATCAGAACCAAACCTTTGGTCATGGTATATAAACTCAATTTCAAATAGTATAGCTGCAGGGGGATCAATTCCTGAGACCTGGAAGGGGGCAGAAATTATACCTATCTATAAAAAGGGCAATGTAAACCTCCCGATTAATTACAGGCCTATTAACCTCATAGACAACTTGCAAAAGATTTTTGCAAAACAACTCCTGCAGAGGTTAACTAACTGGGTCGAGGATCACCAGATTCTTTCCCCACTCCAGGCAGGTTTTTGACAAAAAACCAGTACAGTGGACCAGGTTTTCAGGTTGGCAGTATTGTATTGGAAATATGTCGCCATTGCCAAGCTGCGTTTATATGTAGTATTCATTGATTTGAGATCTGCATTTGACTTGGTCCCCAGAACCAAGCTGTGGGAAGTGTTGGGAAGATTGGGGGTCCCAGTTGAATTTTTGCATTTGTTAATAAGACTCCATGAAAATACCTATACGCAAGTGAGATGGGGGTACAATGGCGAACTGACAGAGCAGATTCCAACTGAGAGGGGAGTTCGCCAAGGTTGCGTGCTAGCTCCTTTACTTTTTACTTTATTTATTAATTAGGTAGTGAAGTATATGACCCTTTGCCAAAATTATGCTCCCTCTCCGCTTCCGCTCAAAAACCTCCAATTCTGTTATTTGCAAATTACTCACTGCTTATCTCAAAAACCCCAATGGGGCTACAAATTCTGGTAGATAGATTTAATCTTTTTTGCAGAGAACAAGGATTGGAGGTTAATGTCAATAAAACTAAACTAATGGTGTTTCATACTGGGCCTAGTAAAAGCTGCTCCATTACTATTGATGGAGTCCCGTTAAATAAGGGTAATTCTATAGATTACCTGGGCGTTAGACTAGCTAGTAAATTATCCTGGGAGGATCAGATTTTGAAGAGTTCAGGGCTTCTGCAACACAGAGCTGCCTCTATTCTTCATTTTTATCAAAGTTCTAGCATCAAAGCAGTCCTTCCAGCAACTAAAATGTATATAGCTAAGGCACAGGGGGCAGCTCTATATGGTGCAGAAATATGGGGATCCAGTACTTGCACCAAAATAACAGTGGGGGAGAATGCATTTGCCAGGGCCCTGATTGCGTGCCCGCGTAGCACACCTTTGATTCCTCTCTTTTTAGACTTAGGGTTGAAACGTGTAGCAGACCTAATTATTTTGAGACCCCTAATTTATTGGATAAGGATGGACCACCCCAGAACTGATTTCTTCCAAAGCATCATTAGTTGATCTACTAAAAAGACAGAATGTAATAGCAATTCCTTGGATAAGACATGTTTCTTATTGGTTTGGATTACTGGATTTGGCTGATTACTGGGAAAACCCTCACAACCTAGAAAGACGCCACAAAAATGTCTTGAAGACAATTTATTGGTCCTATATTAGGGCCAATTATATAACCTGTAATTCTTATGGTCGGTTAACGGATTGCTTTCTTAATTTTAAGTGGTTCCCGCAGTATGAGCCATATCTTGATACTATACCAAACCTACTGGGCAAAAGCCTTTATGCAAGATTTCGATTTGGAGCTCTGCCCTTACTATCCTTGACGAGTAAATGGGGACAGTCCACCAAAATTGATATGTGTCCTGCGTGTGATGGTGCGAAAGAGTCTATTGAGCACTTTGGGGGTCATTTTGACCTTGGCGGACGGCGGAGGCCGTCCGCCAAGGTACCGCCGCTGAATGACCGCACCGCGGTCAAAAGACCGCGGCGGCCATTCAGACATTTCCTCTGGGCCGGCGGGCGCTCTCCAAAAGAGCGCCCGCCGGCCCAGAGGAAATGCCCCTGCAACGAGGACGCCGGCTCAGAATTGAGCCGGCGTAGTTGCAGGGGTGCGACGGGTGCAGTTGCACCCGTCGCGTATTTCAGTGTCTGCTTAGCAGACACTGAAATACTTTGCGGGGCCCTCTTACGGGGGCCCCTGCAGTGCCCATGCCATGGGCATGGGCACTGCAGGGGCCCCCAGGGGCCCCGCGGCACCCCCTACCGCCATCCTGTTCCTGGCGGGAGACCCGCCAGGAACAGGATGGCGGTAGGGGGTGTCAGAATCCCCATGGCTGCGGAGCGCGCTCCGCAGCCATGGAGGATTCACAAGGGCAGTGGTAAACCGGCGGGAGACCGCCGGTTTACCCTTTCTGGCCGCGGCTGAACCGCCGTGGTCAGAATGCCCTCGGGAGCACCGCCAGCCTGTTGGCGGTGCTCCCGTGGTCGGTGACCCTGGCGGTCACCGGCCGCCAGGGTCAGAATGACCCCCTTTATGTTTTTTTGCCCTGCCTACTCTATCCCACGGTCAAAGTGGATCCGCAAAATCTGTCTAGAACTGGGCTTAACTAACTGTAATCACTCACTAAGGATTTTGAAAAACCCATAAATCAAATGATTTATTATTAGCAGTTAGCAAATTTTTGGTTGCAGCCTGGCACATACGACGCTGTAATTTAACAAAAATAATTGAATTTTAACTGCAATAAGAGGTTGTTACAGGATTTTATGTATTTATGTCTTTATTTTTTTAATTTATATATTGATGTTGTATTTGACTAAGGATCATGTACTGCTGTGTATTGCTTTGAAGGTCAATGGACAGAATAAAGCTTGTTCTTCTTCTACTACATACACCACGACCAACACACACTACCAAAACACACACCAACCCACAGACACACAGCACCAGCACAGTTGAGCACCACAGTACACAACACCAAGATTCACAGAACTACACCACAGCCACAATACGCCAAACACATCATCAAGCAACCACAATCCACACCTACTGCTGAAATTACATACATACAACAACACGTAACAACACCTGACAACCAACACACACAATCAAGCAACCATACAACGAAGCATATGTCATACCATGCAAACACACCACACAACGCTTCTGATATACAAATCACCACACACGCATACGCACACAGTACAACCACACAAGGACACACCACACCACGAATAACACATGTCAACACAAACAATACACACCACCGCAACATACATGTATGTCCCAAACACAAACATGCCCTACAAACAATACACAACCATTACTGCAGGACAAATGCCAAGCCCACACCCACATATGCTGCCCAGACACAACTGGTAGCACAACCAACACACACACATAAGTTACTCACATTCACCAAATCAGGCAAGACCAAAACTGCCATGTTGGAAAAAAAGGCAGGACAAATACATCACCATCGGACCAACAACTGGTTGGCCCAGATATATTACAAGAAATAAAAAGTAAATAAATATTCAACTATCTTCAATTTAAATGGCCATTGGCCAGTCCATAGAATAATGTGCACAATGCATATATGGCACCTCAGTGTCCCTCTACATGACTCCTGACTACTACATGTGCTCCACCGAGAAGGGGCATCAAGGGGGCAGGCAGCCACCTCAGGGATGAGGGGGGCAGGGAGGGGGGTTGGGCTTTGGTTTGGGATGGAGGCTTAGGGCGAGCTTTAGGGGAGGGCTGAGAACACATGGGAGTGGCTGATTTCTTGGCAGGGGGACGGGCCTGGGTATTAGCAGGGGGTGCAGGGGAGGACTTGGAGGTGGAAGGGCTGGCCTTGGGGAGAGATGCAGTGCATTTGGGGTATCAAGGGGTGAGAGAGGAGTATGGAAGAGGGTACACTCTGAGAGGAACACCTTTTTGGACACTCAGGGACGTTCATGGCAAAAGGGTTTGGGAGTGGAGGAAGAGGGAGTGGTTGTAGGAGGTGTCTTGGTGGATGTCTTGGGTGCATGTGTGTGTGAGGAATGCTTGTGTGGGCTGGTTGTCTGTTGGGTGGGTGAGTGTGGGAGTTTATGTGTCTTGGGAGGAGGGGGGAGGAGGTGCTGGGAGATCCCATGGTGAATGTGTGACTGTCTGTCGGGATAGTGTCTGCAGGTATGGCCGATGTACTGCATGTGGGTGTGCCAGTTGCTGTGGTGGCTGCAGATGTGGTGACTGGGGTGGATGTCTCTGGGTCTGCTATTGTGCTCACTATGGGTAGGATTTGAGAGATGGCTGTATCAGAGATTGCTGAAATAGAGTCTATAGGTGTGTCCGGTGTAATGTCGGGAAGGTGGGGGTGGTGGGGGAGTCTGTGCAGGTAGTGGACATTGGTGTGTCTGCAGGTGGGTGTTGTTTGTGTGCATGTCAGTGGTGGGTCTTGTGGTGCTTCTGTCTGTCAGCTGTAGCCTTGGATGTTGAGGTGGGCACATGCTTGTGTCTCTATGTGCTCTGACTGGGACGAGGAAGAGGGATGTGGGATTGGGAAGAGGTAGATGAGAGGGGACGGAAGACAAAGGGTGACTGGCTGCCATAAGTATGGAGGCCAGAGCCTGGCACAATTGCTGTAGGTCAGCTAGTGCACTATGAATGCCCTCCAGGAATGCATTCCTCTGTTGCACTTGAGTTGCTATTCCCTGAATAGCATTCACGATGGTCTACTGACCTGCAGAGATTGATCTCAGGAGGTCAATACCCTCCACACTGAGGGCAGCAGGACTAGCTGGGGCAGGGGCAGAGGTGCCTTCAGAAAAGGAGATGCCCACCCTCCTGGGTGAGCAGGCACAGACAACTGGGTAGGGAGCTACAGGGAGGGTTCTAGTAGTAAGAGGGGTGGCGGACAAAGATGGTGCTAGGGTGGTCCCAGAAGGGTCTGCCACTACCAGGGAGTGTCCACTGGAGGAGGATTCCAAAGATGAAGTGAAAGATCCAGTCTCCCCCGTGGCACTCCCATCACCCTTGCTGGTCGCAGCACTCCTGGTCCCATGGCCTGCAGCATCCCCACTCACCTGTGCTCCATCTCCTTCACCTGTCAATGCTGATGCACACAAATCCAGAGAGAGAGAGGGAGGGAAAGATAGTGAAAGGAAGAGAGAGGGTTAACAAAATCCTCACATACACACATTTAAACATGCATATCTGATGGTAAACATCTCCCGGCTAGGCTATCTCTGTTGACATTACACATATCTTGCATCATGTCAAGCATGTCACTACTAGCCACCCATGTATGTCGAGCCTCAACACACACATCAAATTCCAAAAGAGTTGGCACAACTGGAGTAATCCACATGATCAATAGCTAATTCATGTCTGTGTGCACATCATGCCCTGGATGAAGTACAAATGACTACCTGATTTGTGAACTGACCTCTCCATACTCCTACCACCTATTGGAAGAGCAGGTGACCGAACAATACACATCAGAACTGTACTGGAACTACACCTGATCAGTCCATGTCCACCTTTAAATTCCCTTGCTAGTTATGACTACTCTACCCACGGACCACACAACACATGCCAGTCACATTACATGGATGACCTAAAACACTGTACATAAATGCCGAAATGGATCCATTAACTGATGTAGCCACTACAAGTTGGACTACCGTACAGGTCACATCTGATGTGTTAAATACAAGTCTGAGGCACAACCATGTGATTAGTTTGACCCAATCACAGAGGAGGATCTGCAGACACCTAACACACATACACCACAAGAAATCATACATCAATGTGCATCTACAGTGGCCTACATAGCACATATGACACATCTGCAGACAACCACTTAGTGCTGTGTCACAACTAGGTCACTTCTCGTAGCCACATATTACATCATAGGACACCTACCATTCCACCAGACATGTAGTTACAGTAGTACTACTTTACAACATGAGCAGACCTACGGCACTCACACCATACCTCACTTGTTATTGACTGTACTTAAATTCAGACAACATAACATGTCAGATGGAAATTACATGTACTAGTGCCCTCACCGTGCACTAGTAATTACCAACAAATTATGGCACTTATGATATCTTTGATTACATCATTGATAATATCAATGTAATATTTGCAGTAGCATTTTTAATGAAAAAACTGTGCATGGCAGGGGTGCGAGTTATAATTACCTGGGGGGTTGTGGTTCCCAGGGCCATCAGTGGCTCCAAGAGGGGGGGCCACGTGACTTCTCTCCTACAATGACTTAGCCCTGGGTGGAAGTGGTCCCCAGGGCTTGGGGGGGCCCATAGGGACCCCCTTTCTTTTTTTAATATTTTGTCCTGGGGAGTGGTGGTCCCCGGGGCAGCTGGGGGGTTTGTGCAAAATAATTAGATTTTTGTACTGGGTGTGGCAGTCCCTGGGATGCGGGGGGCCACCAGCCCCACTACTTAAAATAAATAGATAGTACCAGGGGGAGTTAATGGTCCCTGGGGCAGTGGGGCAGTGGGGGAGGTCATCGGATATGACTCTCTTACTTAAAAACATTGTTGCCCCGGGGTGGTGGTCCCCACGGTGTGGGGGCATGCCCCCCTCTTGTTTGAACATTCGCCCTGGGGAGGTGGCAGTCCCTGTGGTTTATTAATCCCAGGAGGAGGGCCCAGTGTTTCCCCCTCCTCTATGATTCCCTCAGGACCTGGCCCACTTGGGGGTGCATAAAATAAATTGCAGGATACCGCTCGTTAAAAAAAAACAAAAAACATTGGAAACATTTGCAGTTCCATCCGTGGATTTTTCTGATGCTCTTCTTCAAAAACAAAAATGCTTTTTAGTCCTGGCGGGGGTCCCTCAAGGACCCCAGCACCAGGGCTAAGGGGTGAGGATGACTGTACCCTGGTCCTGTTTCTTTTTTTTTTTGTCTTTCTTTCTTGGCCTCAAAAAGGCTGCCAAGACTTTCGTGTTCTGAGCCAATCAGATATCAGCACGGGGACAGTTGGAACCACAGAGTATCCGCTGCCCTATACATCTATATTTTTGGCCATACATCTCTCCAAAACATCTGAATGGATTTGCACTGAATCACATAAAGCATGATCTATGGAACAGAATCTAGATTTGTGTCAAATTTAGAGTAATTCTGTTCAGTGGTTCGGGCTGTAGGCGTGTCTAAAGGTCCTGTATAACAATAAATGGGGAAAATCCATTGAAGGACCCCCACTGTTTCTCAGCCCCCTCTTGACAGATCACCTCGAAATTTTCAAGAAAGAAGCTGAACTTAGCTAAGTTTACGTTTTGAAACTTGAAGATTCATCAAACGGCGCCAAAGTTATAAGCAAAACAAAAAAATTGTTTTCTATATAAACTATGTCCAAACTATAAGTACCCAGTGGTGACCGCCACAGCAACCTCTTGGACTTGTGGTGCTGCGGCACACAAAAGTTTCGTGCAAGACCAGCATAAGTGCAAAAAGTTACTAGGTAGTTATAGTTAGGAACTAGTTTCTATAGAGAAAGTGTTTTTTGACTTGGTTATATCTTTGGCGCTCATTGATGAATCTTCACCAAATTTTCCCCAAAAAGTTTAACACTAACTTCAGCTTCTGCCTGGCTTAGTAAAAGTACTAGTTTTTAAGATTCTAAAGAAAAGTTAAATTTGTATATATAGGGATGCAAAGGCTCAGTGAACCCTCCCAATCTCGTGCTGAGATCTGATTGGCTGCCAACACATCAACCATGAAATGTTGTCAGCCATCTTGGGACATGGCTGAAAGATTAAAAAAAAAGAAACAGGAATGGGTTACGGTCACCCTGAGCCCATAACTTTGGTCTAGGGGTCCCCCAGGGAGCCTGCCAGGGCTAAAGAGCATTTTTTCTTAACTCTCAGAAAACTCCAGAGATAGATCTGCAGATTTTTCTGAGATTTTAAAAAAGTTTGATCTCCTGTGCTTTTTCTTTTCTTTGCCCCCCTGGTGGGCCAGGTCCCGGGGGCATTGGGGGGTGAAAAAAGGAGGGGGGGTGAATGGGGCCACCTCCTAGGGCTTATGGTAGCCATGGGGACCACTACCTCTCCAAGCCACTTCACAGCCTGCCCACACCCCTAGGACCACCTCGAGTCAGATGATGGTAAATAAATGTGGGGAGCCTGAGCAACCCTTCCACCGCAGCCCCAGGGGCCACCACCTCCAGGGAAATCTCATTTAAATTAAGGGGGGACCTTGTGGCACCCTCACAGCTCCAAAGGGCCAGCTCCTGCTATGTTCCGGGGTGCCCACCCTGGGGACATAGCTGTTTACTTTTGCTTGGTGGGAGCTGTTCCCACCAAGCAAATGCAAACAGTCCCGTTCCAGCGGGCGAGAGCTGTCAAAGTGCTCCTGCCTGATGAAAGTGGAGATTTCATCCCTTTCCTTGCCCGCAGACATGCAAGCAGTCAAAGAGATTAAACAATTGCTCTTGCACACATGTTTAGCAGCTCCATGTGTGCAATAGCAATGCCAGCTCCCGCAGGAGGCAGGCAGCTGACTGGGACTGCAGGGGACTGCGATCACGTTGCAACTGGGTGCCCTGGGGGCACCCAGGAGACATGGTTGGACCTTGGGGGATTGTGTCCCTGTGACCGAAATCAACCTGGGGATGGGGGCTATGTGGTCCCCTCCCCTATTGAATGTAGGCCAGGCCCCGGGAATGCATCATTGATCTATTTGAGAAGAAAGAACCCACTTGTCACATTCTCAAGTAACTATAACTCGCGCCCTAAGGTAACTGTAACTTGTGCCTTTGCCATGCACAGCTAATTACTCCACATATTACATCATTGATGAAACCTTCTATCGCATCATTGATATTATTACTGCAAAATTTGCAATAAATTATTCATGAGAAAACTCTGGATTGCGAGGGTGCAAGTTATAGATACCGCAGGGTGCGGGTTATAGTTACATGAGTAAACCATAACTACAACTGCTGAATTTCTAAGGTATAGTGCAAGTAAATTCAGAACTTAACGACAAAGTCCCTGTAACCCTTTTTCAGAAATTCCTAAATTCATTAAGAGCAAAATGCTTATTCATAGATATCATCACCATGAAAGTGAAATTATCATCATGGAATACTTATAAAAAATCCTAAATCAAATCTTAAGGCAATGGTTCTTCTTGGCATTATAAATTTCCGAATAATAGATGACACTCATTACAATTTTACATTCACTTCTAAAAATTAAAATCATTACGATTCCAAGTGAGAAATCTTAGAATTAGTAGCAGTGAACCCTTCCCATGCCCTGGTGGGCTCTTTATGCTGATCGCATATACAAAGCAAAGGCTTCTCAATAACAACCTTTTTAAGCAAATAGCAATATTATTGCCATACACTACCAATCACACTTTTGTTGAATGTAGTCGGCTGTATAAGCTCACTATCATAATAAGAAAATTATCATAAAAATAATGCCCTGGTGGGCTGATTTCAAAAACTTAAATCAGTAAATCGCTTTTTTATGATATACAGTCGGTTCCATAAGCTCCAGTAATACTGAAATTAAAGGAAATAATACATTCACAGTCTGCTACACAGATACCGCTCAAGTGGGCTAATTTCTAAAAATTAAATCATTGGATTCCATTGCAATTCTTTCCATATATCAATAAACAAAAATGTCCTCGGCACAATGCCCAGAGGGAGTGCTCTCGCTCCCTCTGTGTGCTTCCCCCCACCCCCCCAAAGGCAGGGATGGAAGGGGAAGCCCTTCCCCGTCCACCACCGACCCACCCACCCCCCTGTGACATCAGCGCTGTTTGTAACAGGGCCTCCCCCATTGCGCTGGAAGCTCAGCTTCCAGCGCGATCGAAAGAGAAATGCAAAGCATTTCTCTTTCGATCACGTGGGGGAGGCCCGGAGAGGCTTCAAAGGGAAGGAAATGTATTTCCTTCCCTTTGAAGTCTCTCCAAGCATTTCAAAAGCCGGTTTGCTTGCAATCCGGCTTTTGAAATGCCCACTAGACACCAGGGATGTTTTTTTTTTTTTTTAAATAGACATAAGGGAGCGACCCCTTGGGCAAGGGTCGCTCCCAGGGGGGGCATTTTTTGGGAAGGCCTTTTATGCCCCCCCTGGGGGCAGATTGGCCTATTATTAGGCCGATCTGCCCCCAGGGGGGGCAGAAACCTCTGGGCACCAGGGATATATATATTTTTTTGTTTTTGTTTTTTGTTTACTTTGTTGTTTTAGGTGTGGGGAGCGACCCCTTAGGCAAGGGTCGCTCCCCTAGGGGGCAAAATATATTTAGGCCTTTTCTGCCCCTCTCAACACACACATCAAATTCCAAAAGAGTTGGCACAACTGGAGTAATCCACATGATCAATAGCTAATTCATGTCTGTGTGCACATCATGCCCTGGATGAAGTACAAATGACTACCTGATTTGTGAACTGACCTCTCCATACTCCTACCACCTATTGGAAGAGCAGGTGACCGAACAATACACATCAGAACTGTACTGGAACTACACCTGATCAGTCCATGTCCACCTTTAAATTCCCTTGCTAGTTATGACTACTCTACCCACGGACCACACAACACATGCCAGTCACATTACATGGATGACCTAAAACACTGTACATAAATGCCGAAATGGATCCATTAACTGATGTAGCCACTACAAGTTGGACTACCGTACAGGTCACATCTGATGTGTTAAATACAAGTCTGAGGCACAACCATGTGATTAGTTTGACCCAATCACAGAGGAGGATCTGCAGACACCTAACACACATACACCACAAGAAATCATACATCAATGTGCATCTACAGTGGCCTACATAGCACATATGACACATCTGCAGACAACCACTTAGTGCTGTGTCACAACTAGGTCACTTCTCGTAGCCACATATTACATCATAGGACACCTACCATTCCACCAGACATGTAGTTACAGTAGTACTACTTTACAACATGAGCAGACCTACGGCACTCACACCATACCTCACTTGTTATTGACTGTACTTAAATTCAGACAACATAACATGTCAGATGGAAATTACATGTACTAGTGCCCTCACCGTGCACTAGTAATTACCAACAAATTATGGCACTTATGATATCTTTGATTACATCATTGATAATATCAATGTAATATTTGCAGTAGCATTTTTAATGAAAAAACTGTGCATGGCAGGGGTGCGAGTTATAATTACCTGGGGGGTTGTGGTTCCCAGGGCCATCAGTGGCTCCAAGAGGGGGGACCACGTGACTTCTCTCCTACAATGACTTAGCCCTGGGTGGAAGTGGTCCCCAGGGCTTGGGGGGGCCCATAGGGACCCCCTTTCTTTTTTTAATATTTTGTCCTGGGGAGTGGTGGTCCCTGGGGCAGCTGGGGGGTTTGTGCAAAATAATTAGATTTTGCCCTGGGTGTGGCAGTCCCTGGGATGCGGGGGGCCACCAGCCCCACTACATTAAATAAATAGATAGTACCAGGGAGTTAATGGTCCCTGGGGCAGTGGGGCAGTGGGGGAGGTCATCGGATATGACTCTCTTACTTAAAAACATTGTTGCCCCGGGGTGGTGGTCCCCAGGGTGTGGGGGCATGCCCCCCTCTTGTTTGAACATTCGCCCTGGGTAGGTGGCAGTCCCTGTGGTTTATTAATCCCAGGAGGAGGGCCCAGTGTTTCCCCCTCCTCTATGATTCCCTCAGGACCTGGCCCACTTGGGGGTGCATAAAATAAATTGCAGGATACCGCTCGTTAAAAAAAAAAAAAAAACATTGGAAACATTTGCAGTTCCATCCGTGGATTTTTCTGATGCTCTTCTTCAAAAACAAAAATGCTTTTTAGTCCTGGCGGGGGTCCCTCAAGGACCCCAGCACCAGGGCTAAGGGGTGAGGATGACTGTACCCTGGTCCTGTTTCTTTTTTTTTTTGTCTTTCTTTCTTGGCCTCAAAAAGGCTGCCAAGACTTTCGTGTTCTGAGCCAATCAGATATCAGCACGGGGACAGTTGGAACCACAGAGTATCCGCTGCCCTATACATCTATATTTTTGGCCATAAATCTCTCCAAAACATCTGAATGGATTTGCACTGAATCACATAAAGCATGATCTATGGAACAGAATCTAGATTTGTGTCAAATTTAGAGTAATTCTGTTCAGTGGTTCGGGCTGTAGGCGTGTCTAAAGGTCCTGTATAACAATAAATGGGGAAAATCCATTGAAGGACCCCCACTGTTTCTCAGCCCCCTCTTGACAGATCACCTCGAAATTTTCAAGAAAGAAGCTGAACTTAGCTAAGTTTACGTTTTGAAACTTGAAGATTCATCAAACGGCGCCAAAGTTATAAGCAAAACAAAAAAATTGTTTTCTATATAAACTATGTCCAAACTATAAGTACCCAGTGGTGACCGCCACAGCAACCTCTTGGACTTGTGGTGCTGCGGCACACAAAAGTTTCGTGCAAGACCAGCATAAGTGCAAAAAGTTACTAGGTAGTTATAGTTAGGAACTAGTTTCTATAGAGAAAGTGTTTTTTGACTTGGTTATATCTTTGGCGCTCATTGATGAATCTTCACCAAATTTTCCCCAAAAAGTTTAACACTAACTTCAGCTTCTGCCTGGCTTAGTAAAAGTACTAGTTTTTAAGATTCTAAAGAAAAGTTAAATTTGTATATATAGGGATGCAAAGGCTCAGTGAACCCTCCCAATCTCGTGCTGAGATCTGATTGGCTGCCAACACATCAACCATGAAATGTTGTCAGCCATCTTGGGACATGGCTGAAAGATTAAAAAAAAAGAAACAGGAATGGGTTACGGTCACCCTGAGCCCATAACTTTGGTCTAGGGGTCCCCCAGGGAGCCTGCCAGGGCTAAAAAGCATTTTTTCTTAACTCTCAGAAAACTCCAGAGATAGATCTGCAGATTTTTCTGAGATTTTAAAAAAGTTTGATCTTCTGTGCTTTTTCTTTTCTTTGCCCCCCTGGTGGGCCAGGTCCCGGGGGCATTGGGGGGGTGAAAAAAGGAGGGGGGGTGAATGGGGCCACCTCCTAGGGCTTATGGTAGCCATGGGGACCACTACCTCTCCAAGCCACTTCACAGCCTGCCCACACCCCTAGGACCACCTCGAGTCAGATGATGGTAAATAAATGTGGGGAGCCTGAGCAACCCTTCCACTGCAGCCCCAGGGGCCACCACCTCCAGGGAAATCTCATTTAAATTAAGGGGGGACCTTGTGGCACCCTCACAGCTCCAAAGGGCCAGCTCCTGCTATGTTCCGGGGTGCCCACCCTGGGGACATAGCTGTTTACTTTTGCTTGGTGGGAGCTGTTCCCACCAAGCAAATGCAAACAGTCCCGTTCCAGCGGGCGAGAGCTGTCAAAGTGCTCCTGCCTGATGAAAGTGGAGATTTCATCCCTTTCCTTGCCCGCAGACATGCAAGCAGTCAAAGAGATTAAACAATTGCTCTTGCACACATGTTTAGCAGCTCCATGTGTGCAATAGCAATGCCAGCTCCCGCAGGAGGCAGGCAGCTGACTGGGACTGCAGGGGACTGCGATCACGTTGCAACTGGGTGCCCTGGGGGCACCCAGGAGACATGGTTGGACCTTGGGGGATTGTGTCCCTGTGACCGAAATCAACCTGGGGATGGGGGCTATGTGGTCCCCTCCCCTATTGAATGTAGGCCAGGCCCCGGGAATGCATCATTGATCTATTTGAGAAGAAAGAACCCACTTGTCACATTCTCAAGTAACTATAACTCGCGCCCTAAGGTAACTGTAACTTGTGCCTTTGCCATGCACAGCTAATTACTCCACATATTACATCATTGATGAAACCTTCTATCGCATCATTGATATTATTACTGCAAAATTTGCAATAAATTATTCATGAGAAAACTCTGGATTGCGAGGGTGCAAGTTATAGATACCGCAGGGTGCGGGTTATAGTTACATGAGTAAACCATAACTACAACTGCTGAATTTCTAAGGTTTTGTGCAAGTAAATTCAGAACTTAACTACAAAGTCCCTGTAACCCTTTTTCAGAAATTCCTAAATTCATTAAGAGCAAAATGCTTATTCATAGATATCATCACCATGAAAGTGAAATTATCATCATGGAATACTTATAAAAAATCCTAAATCAAATCTTATGGCAATGGTTCTTCTTGGCATTATAAATTTCCGAATAATAGATGACACTCATTGCAATTTTACATTCACTTCTAAAAATTAAAATCATTACGATTCCAAGTGAGAAATCTTAGAATTAGTAGCAGTGAACCCTTCCCATGCCCTGGTGGGCTCTTTATGCTGATCGCATATACAAAGCGAAGGCTTCTCAATAACAACCTTTTTAAGTTTAAGCAAATAGCAATATTATTGCCATACACTACCAATCACACTTTTGTTGAATGTAGTCGGCTGTATAAGCTCACTATCATAATAAGAAAATTATCATAAAAATAATGCCCTGGTGGGCTGATTTCAAAAACTTAAATCAGTAAATCGCTTTTTTATGATATACAGTCGGTTCCATAAGCTCCAGTAATACTGAAATTAAAGGAAATAATACATTCACAGTCTGCTACACAGATACCGCTCAAGTGGGCTAATTTCTAAAAATTAAATCATTGGATTCCATTGCAATTCTTTCCATATATCAATAAACAAAAATGTCCTCGGCACAATGCCCAGAGGGAGTGCTCTCGCTCCCTCTGTGTGCTTCCCCCCACCCCCCCAAAGGCAGGGATGGAAGGGGAAGCCCTTCCCCGTCCACCACCGACCCACCCACCCCCCTGTGACATCAGCGCTGTTTGTAACAGGGCCTCCCCCATTGCGCTGGAAGCTCAGCTTCCAGCGCGATCGAAAGAGAAATGCAAAGCATTTCTCTTTCGATCACGTGGGGGAGGCCCGGAGAGGCTTCAAAGGGAAGGAAATGTATTTCCTTCCCTTTGAAGTCTCTCCAAGCATTTCAAAAGCCGGTTTGCTTGCAATCCGGCTTTTGAAATGCCCACTAGACACCAGGGATGTTTTTTTTTTTTTTTAAATAGACATAAGGGAGCGACCCCTTGGGCAAGGGTCGCTCCCAGGGGGGGCATTTTTTGGGAAGGCCTTTTATGCCCCCCCTGGGGGCAGATTGGCCTATTATTAGGCCGATATGCCCCCAGGGGGGGCAGAAACCTCTGGGCACCAGGGATATATATATTTTTTTGTTTTTGTTTTTTGTTTACTTTGTTGTTTTAGGTGTGGGGAGCGACCCCTTAGGCAAGGGTCGCTCCCCTAGGGGGCAAAATATATTTAGGCCTTTTCTGCCCCTCTTGGGGGCAGATTGGCCTATTTTGATGAGGCCAATCTGCCCCCAAGGGGGAAAGAAACCACTAGACACCAGGGAGTTTTTTTTTTACGTGAATTTCACGCAAGGGGAGCGACTCCTTAGGCAAGGATCGCTCCCCTGGGGGGGGGGGGGTTATTTTAGGCCATTTCTGCCCCCCTGGGGGGTAGATCAGCCTATTTTGATTAGGCTGATCTGTCCCCAAGGGGGGCAGAAACCACTAGGCACCAGAGATTTTTTGTTTTTTTTGTTTTACAGATGAGGAGCGACCCCTTGGACAAGGGTCGCTCCCCTGAAGGGGAAAATTGTATTTAGGCCATTTCTGCCCCATTGGCCGATGTTTGCCACGCTAATCTTCCCCCAAGGGGGGCAGAAACAACTAGGCACCAGGGATTTTTTTTGGGGCACCAATGTCACGCAGGGGGAGTGACCCCGTAGGCAAGATTCGCTCCCGGAGGGGGGGGTTGGCGGGGTGAGGGGCAAATTTATTTTAGGCCATTTCTGCCCCCCCTGGGGGCAGATCGGCCTATTGTTATTAGGCCGATCTGCCCCCATAGGGGGCAGAAACCTCTAGGCGCCAGGGCAATTTTTTTTTTTAGAGATGGGGAGCGACCCATTAGGCAAGGGTCGCTCCCCTGGGGGGCAAATTGTATTTAGACCATTTCTGCCCCCCTTGGGGGCAGATTGGATTGGCCGATTTTAGGTCAATCTGCCCCCAAGGGGGCAGAAACCACTAGGCACCGTGGGATTTTTTTTTTGCCACCAATGTCACACAAGGGGAGCGACCCCGTAGGGAAGGGTCGCTGCCAGGAGGGGTTGGGGGTGAGGGGAAAATTTATTTTAGGCCATTTCTGCCCCCCCGGGGGCAGATCGGCCTATTGTTATTAGGCCGATCTGCCCCCGGGGGGGCAGAAACCTCTAGGCGCCAGGGCAATTTTTTTTTTGTGTTTTAGTTTTTTTAGAGCTGGGGAGCGACCCATTAGACAAGGGTCGCTCCCCTGGGGGGCAAATTGTATTTAGACCATTTCTGCCCCCCTTGGGGGCATATTGGCCGATTTTAGGTCAATCTGCCCCCAAGGGGGCAGAAACCACTAGGCACCGGGGATTTTTTTTTTGGCGCCAATGTCACACAGGGGGAGCGACCCCGTAGGCAAGGGTCGCTCCCAGGGGGGTTTGGGGGGGCAAATTTATTTTAGGCCATTTCTGTCCCCCGGGGGCAGATCGGCCTATTGTTAGTAGGCCGATCTGTTCCCAGAGGGTGCAGAAACGTCTAGGCGCCAGGGCAAATTTGTTTTTGTGTTTTTTTTGTTTCTTTTTTTTAGAGATGGGGAGCGACCCATTAGGCAAGGGTCGCTCCCCTGGGGGGCAAGTTGTATTTAGACCATTTCTGCCCCCCTTGGGGGCATATTGGCCGATTTTAGGTCAATCTGCCCCCAACGGGCCAGAAACCACTAGGCACCGGGGATTTTTTTTTTGGCGCCAATGTCACGCAGGGGGAGCGACCCCGTAGGCAAGGGTCGCTGCTGGGGTGGGGTTGGGGGGGTGGGGTACACATTTATTTTAGGCCATTTCTGCCCCCCCCGGGCCGGCTGAGCTAGAGGCCAAAATCCACAGGTAGGCACTGTTTTCTATGAAAAAATGCGATGTGTCCACGTTCTGTTTTGGGCCACTTCCTGTCACGGGAGCTAGGCCTACCCACACAAGTGAGGTATCATTTTTATCGGGAGACTTGGGGGAACGCTGGGTGGAAGGGAATTTGTGGCTCCTCTCAGATTCCAGAACTTTCTGTCACCGAAATGTGAGGAAAATGGGTTTTTTTAGCCAAATTTTGAGGTTGCAAAGGATTCTGGGTAACAGAACCTGATCAGAGCCCCATAAGACACCCCATCTTGTATTCCCCTGGGTTTCTAGTTTTCAAAAATGCACTGTTTTGCTAGGTTTCCCCAGGTGCCGGCTGAGCTAGAGGCCAAAATCCACAGGTAGGCACTGTTTTCTATGAAAAAATGTGATGTGTCCACTTTGTGTTTTGGGCCATTTCCTGTCGCGGGCGCTAGGCCTACCTACACAAGTGAGGTATCATTTTTATCGGGAGACTTGGGGGAACGCTGGGTGGAAGGAAATTTGTGGCTCCTCTCAGATTGCAGAACTTTCTGTCACCGAAATGTTAGGAAAACGTGGTTTTTTAAGCCAAATTTTGAGGTTTGCAAAGGATTCTGGATAACAGAACCTGGTCAGAGCCCCACAAGTCACCCCATCTTGGATTCCCCTAGGTCTCTAGTTTTCAAAAATGCACAGGTTTGGTAGGTTTCCCTAGGTGCTGGCTGAGCTAGAGGCCAAAATCTACAGATAGGCACTTTGCAAAAAACACCTCTGTTTTCTTTCAAAAAATGTGATGTGTCCACTTTGTGTTTTGTTGCATTTCCTGTCACGGGCGCTAGGCCTATCCACACAAGTGAGATATCATTTTTATCGGGAGACTTGGGGGAACGCTGGGTGGAAGGAAATTTGTGGCTCCTCTCAGATTCCAGAACTTTCTGTCACCGAAATGTGAGGAAAACGTGTTTTTTTAGCCAAATTTTGAGGTTTGCAAAGGATTCTGGGTAACAGAACCTGGTCAGAGCCCCACAAGTCACCCCATCTTGGATTTCCCTAGTTCTCTCGCTTTCAAAAATGCACAGGTTTGGTAGGTTTCCCTAGGTGCTGGCTGAGCTAGAGGCCAAAATCTACAGGTAGGCACTTTGCAAAAAACACCTTGGTTTCTTTAAAAAAATGTGATGTGTCCATGTTGCGTTTTGGGGCATTTCCTGTCGCGGGCGCTAGGCCTACCCACACAAGTGAGGTATCATTTTTATCTGGAGACTTGGGGGAACAATGGGTGGAAGGAAATTTGTGGCTCCTCTCAGATTCCAGAACTTTCTGTCACCGAAATGTGTGGAAAACGTGTTTTTTTTAGCCAAATTTTTAGGTTTGCAAAGGATTCTGGGTAACAGAACCTGGTCAGAGCCCCAAAAGTCACCCCATCTTAGATTCCCCTAGGTCTCTAGTTTTAAAAAATGCACAGGTTTGGTAGGTTTCCCTAGGTGCCGGCTGAGCTAGAGGCCAAAATCTACAGGTAGGCACTTTGCAAAAAACACCTCTGTTTTCTTTAAAAAAATATGATGTGTCCACGTTGTGTTTTGTGGCATTTCCTGTTGCGGGCGCTAGGCCTAACCACACAAGTGAGATATAATTTTTATCGGGATACTTGAGGGAACGATGGGTGGAAGGAAATTTGTGGCTCCTCTCAGATTCCAGAACTTTCTGTCACCGAAATGTGAGGAAAACGTGTTTTTTTTTGCCAAATTATTAGGTTTGCAAAGGATTCTGGGTAACAGAACCTGGTCAGAGCCCCACAAGTCACCCCATCTTAGATTCCCCTAGGTCTCTAGTTTTAAAAAATGCACAGGTTTGGTAGGTTTCCCTAGGTGCCGGCTGAGCTAGAGGCCAAAATCTACAGGTAGGCACTTTGCAAAAAACACCTCTGTTTTCTTTCAAAAAATTTGATGTGTCCACGTTGTGTTTTGTGGCATTTCCTGTCGCGGGCGCTAGGCCTACCCACACAAGTGAGATATCATTTTTATCGGGAGACTTGGGGGAACACTGGGTGGAAGGAAATTTGTGACTCCTCTCAGATTCCAGAACTTTCTTTCACCGAAATGTGAGGAAAACGTGTTTTTTTATCCAAATGTTTAGGTTTGCAAAGGATTCTGGGTAACAGAACCTGGTCAGAGCCCCACAAGTCACCCCATCTTGGATTCCCCTAGGTCTCTAGTTTTCAAAAATGCACAGGTTTGGTAGGTTTCCCTAGGTGCCGGCTGAGCTAGAGGCCAAAATCTACAGGTAGCCACTTTGCAAAAAACACCTCTGTTTTCTTTCAAAAAATGTGATGTGTCCACGTAGTGTTTTGGGCCATTTCCTGTCGCGGGCGCTAGGCCTAACTACACAACTGAGGTATCATTTTTATCAGGGTGCTTGGGGGAACGCTTGGTGGACAGAAATTTGTGGCTCCTCTCTGATTCCAGAACATTCTGTCACCAAAATATGAGGAAAACACGTTTTTTTAGCCAGATTTTGAGGTTTGCAAAGGATTCTGGGTAACAGAACCTGGTCAGAGCCCCACAAGTCACCCCATCTTGGATTCCCCTAGGTCTCTAGTTTTAAAAAATGCACAGGTTTTTATAGGTTTCCCTAGGTACCGGCTGAGCTAGAGGCCAAAATCTACAGTTAGGCACTGTGCAAAAAACACCTCTGTTTTCTTTAAAAAAATGTGATGTGTCCACGCTGTGTTTTGGGGCGTTCCCTATCGCGGGCGCTAGGCCTACCCACACAAGTGAGGTATCATTTTCATCGGGAGACTTGGGGGAACATAGATTAGCAAAACAAGTGTTATTGCCCCTTGTCTTTCTCTACATTTTTTCCTTCCAAATATAAGAGAGTGTGTAAAAAAGACATCTATTTGAGAAATGCCCTGTAATTCACATGCTAGTATGGTCACCCCGGAATTCAAAGATGTGCAAATAACCACTGCTCCTCAACACCTTATCTTGTGCCCTTTTTGGAAATACATAGGTTTTCTTGACAGCTATTTTTCACTCTTTATATTTCAGCAAATGAATTGCTGTATACCCAGTATAGAATGAAAACGCACTGCAGGGTGCAGCTCATTTATTGGCTCTGGGTACCTAGGGTTCTTGATGAACCTACAAGCCCTATATATCCCCGCAACCAAAGGAGTCCAGCAGACGTAACAGTATATTGCTTTCGAAAATCTGACATTGCAGGTAAAAGTTACAGAGTAAAACGTAGAGGAAAATTTATGTTTTTTTACATCAATTTCAATATTTTTCTTTTTCAGTTGTTATTTTCTGTAGGAAAACCTTGTAGGATCTACACAAATGACCCCTTTGCTGAATTCAGAATTTTGTCTACTTTTCAGAAATGTTTAGGTTTCTGGGATCCAGCATTGGTTTCACGGCCATTTCTGTCACTGACTGGAAGGAGGCTGAAAGCACAAAATTTTTTAAAAATGGGGTATGTCCCAGTAAAATGCCAAATTTGTGTTGAAGAATTGGGTTTTCTGATTCAAGTCTGCCTGTTCCTGAAAGCTGGGAAGCTGGTGATTTTAGCACCGCAAACCCTTTGTTGATGCCATTTTCAGGGGAAAAAACACAAGCCTTCTTCTGCAGCCACTTTTCCCCATTTTTTAAAAAAAAAACGAAATTTTCACTGTATTTTGGCTAATTTCTTGGCCTCCTTCAGGGGAACCCACTAAGTCTGGGTACCTCTATAATCCCTAGTATGTTGAAAAAAGGACGCAAATTTGGCTTGGCTAGCTTATGTGGACAAAAAGTTATGAGGGCCGAAGCGCGAAGTGCCCCAAATAGCCAAAAAAAGGCATGGCACAGGAGGGGGAAAAGGCCTGGTAGCGAAGGGGTTAAACAAGAAATTTCATTCTTAGCTTTAGAAGTCATATTACATCTTTACAGTGATTTCCAATGCCACCTGCGTAATAAATAAAAACGATTAAAACCCAAATTTACATCAAAGAAGGGATGTGAGCAGATACGCCATATTTACAGCATTCAGAACTTTAAAGTTAACATAACTCTAACCCAGAAGTATAGCCATCTTTTTGTCCATATTCGAATCCGCAGGATGTAGGTTATTGAACCTGATGATGTACCTCCATCCTACATAGTGACAGCACTCTGCTACCGCTTTGAATGCTAGGGGGAACCTGATAAAAAGAAAGAACTGTAGTAAACCTCTGTCACTTGAGTGAAACTCCCTGAAGTGTCCTGGAACTGGAATTTGTTTGTCACAACTAGCAAACGCTTTCATGTGTTCCAGCACACGCTCCTTTGCCTTATCAACTGTACTCCCAATATAGTACAGGTTTCAAAGACATTTCAGGGTACAGACCCAAATATCAGAGTTGCTTGACAGTCCCTTATTGATTTAAAACTTCTGGTTGAAATCAGAGATGATGAAAAGATTCAACATTTTCGCTAGCCACTTTTCTTATGCCAAAGGCGTCATATATACATGCTTACCTTTGTAATCGTGATATTTAGTACCACAATATTTCGTAGAGAATATTAGATTTTTGTAGCTTGCACTGAAAGTATTTAAACTCGATATTTCAGACCACTGTATACTCGCTGCCATATTTTCTTGCTGCGATATTTTTAATGCCATGATATGCCATATAACGCTTTACTTCATACAGCAAAGGAAACTAAAGGAAGATCCCAGTGGTTGCAGGAATCTTCAACCACTTCAGGCAACCAAATTGCACTGAAAGTGTCCAAAACTCACATTGTCTTCTTCTGACAAATTAGTAATCCTTGGCCCGAATCAAAACCATGACCTACTATGTTACAAAGACAAAGGGCCATATTTAGCTTGACTCTATATCTCGATGGGTCCTGTCAAATAGGTTATAGGCTCCATCTGAATTACACTATTAACAAGAACACCAGAGCTATGGATTTCTTCACCTGGGCACTAAACCTGCGCACAGCAGTGCAAAATAGACAAATGGCAAAAAAACGTATGCAAATAAGTATTCACTCATATTATTCCCCCATTATCTCGTCAACATGAACAATTCTCTCATTCATAAAATACTGAGGCTCATGTTTTCAGTGATTTCAGTGTGTGGGAATTGCTTATTTATTACCTAGCAAATTGTAACAAAAAATAAGGGAAATAGGCTTGGTCTGAACCTTAAAACCTCAATCAAGCGGTTTCTCACCCTGTGACACTTTTTAATTTAAATTATGGAAGACTGATTGTTAAGGTCAAATGGTCATACCTTAAATAACAATGGCCCTCATTACAACTCTGGCAGTCGGTGTTAAAGCGGCGGTAATACCGCCAACAGGCCGACTGTAACAAAAATGGAATCATGACCACGGCGGAAACCGGCAACAGATACAGCCACTTTAACACTCCGACCGCCAAGGCAGTAGCAACAAACACCGTGGCGGTAACTGCCAACAGCCAGGCAGAAGACAATGTACCGCCCAAAGAATTACAACCCGCCCATCCGCCAGCTTTTGCGGGGCGGTAGCAACGCTATCAAAAGCACGGCGGAAACAGTACTTTGAAGGGAAACCACTCACCTCTCGACACTCAAGGAAGAACCAGGACGCCATGGAGCCCGAGCTTCAAGTCCTTCCCATGCTGGTGTATCTGCTCATATACCAGGAGCACCAACACCGGCAACGACCACCATGGTGAGTACTGCACCTAGCACACGGGGGGGACGAAAAAGAGAGTGACACACACACACAGCACACAACACCCCCACCCTCACCCCCAACACCATACACACAAATACATGCAACAACATTACATATACACCCCGTAACCCTCTGGAATAACGCAAGGGCAAAAGGAATGAAGTCAAATTAGTGTGATATTAGGAATCCATAGAAATACGTACATAAATAAATGAACAGTATGTACAATATATACAATATATACAAAATGAGGGACAATGTCCACACAAAAATAGTCCGTGGCCCAGTGGGTCATAACACATAGGCCAAGCCCACACTTGACTCCTGCCTCAAAACGGAGATAACACTGCAGGGGCATCAGGTCAAATATACACAGGCACCTCAGGGGGACGGGGGAAGAGGGGCACCTCAGCTGCAAGATGGTATAACACCACTGCTCCTGGAGGGGACTCCATTGCCACTGCTTGGTCCGGGGGAGTGCAAAGCCACAATCTATCAAGTGGGTGTTTTGCCCACTGCTTGCTCCTGGGGAGTGAAAAGCCACAGTCCCTTAGGTGGGTGGTTTCCCACTGCTTGCTCCTGGGGAGTGAAAAGCCACAGTCTCTCAAGTGGGTGGTTTGCCCACAGCTTGCTCCTGGGGAGTGCATAGCCACAGTCTCTCAAGTGGGTGGTTTGCCCACTGCTTTCTCCTGGGAAGTGAAAAGCCACAGTCTCTCAAGCGGGTGACTTCTCCACTGGTTCTGGAGGGGGCTTTGTGCCCAATGTGCTTCTTCCTGCCAAGGGTAGGGTGAGTGGATGCCTTCTTCCACTTGTTCTGGAGGGGGCTTTGTGCCCAGTGTGCTTCTTCCTGCTAAGGATAGGGTGAGTGGATGCCTTCTTCCGCTGGTTCTGGAGGGGGCTTTGTGCCCAGTGTACTTCTTCCTGGCAAGGAGGGACTGTGTGGATGCCTTCTTCCACTGGTTCTGGAGGGGACTATGTTCCCAGTGTGCTTCTTCCTGCCAAGGATAGGGTGAGTGAATGCATCTTCCACTGGTTCTGGATGCCCAGTGTGCTTCTTCCTCGCAAGGAGGGGCTGGGAGGATGCCTTCTTCCACTGGTTCTGGAGGTGGCTTTGTGCCCAGTGTGCTTCTTCCTGCCAAGGATAGGGTGATTGGATGCCTTCTTCCACTGGTTCTGGAGGGGGCTTTGTGGCCAGTGATGCAGCACTTGGGGGGTGCCAGGTCACAGTCCGTCACCTGGGTGTCAGAGCCACAAGATTTGCAGTGGCCAGGATGCATGATACTCCATGGAGGCAGGGCTCCAGTCCATCCGCCGGCGGCTACGGATGCACAGTGGTGGTAATGGTGGTGCTGGTGGGGGTGCTGCCAGTGGTGGGGGGAGGCTCCAGCCCTTCCCCTGCAACCTCAGACAGCTGCCCACTGGGGCCGCTACTGCTGGTAGTGGTGCCACTTTCAGCGGTGCAGGTGGTGGTGCTTGTGGTGGGGCTTGTGGCGGTGCAGGTGGCGATGCTGGCCGTGGTGCAGGTGCTGGTGTTGTCAGTGGTGGGGGAGGCTCCAGCCCTTCCCCTGGAGCCTTGGACTGCTGCCCACTGGGACTGCTGCTGATGGCAGTGGTGCCACTTTCAGCTGTGCAGGGGCCAGTGCATTGGGAGGGCTTGCGGGGGGCTTGTGGCGGTGCAGGTGGCGGTGCTGGCCATGGTGCAGGTGCCAGTGCTGGCAGTGGGCAGTAGGGGGGAGGCTCCAGCCCTTCCCCTGCAGCCTCGGACAGCTGCCCACTGGGGCTGCAGCTGCTGGCAGTGGTGCCACTTTCAGTGGCGCAGGTGGCGATGCTTGCGGTGGAGCTTGGGGCGGTGCAGGTGGCGGTGCTGCCGCAGTGCAGGTGCCGGTGCTGGCCACGGTGCAGGTGGCCATCAGTCCTTCACCTACAGGCTCGGAAGGCAGAAGTGCCTTGGATCTTGTCCTGTGCCCCTTCCTGCCCTTGGCAGTCTGGCAGCTGGAGTCTTTGACGTGGCCTTGCTGGGTGGTTGTGGTTCCTTCTCCTTGCTGGATGCAGCCCCCTTTTTCACCTTGCCAGGTGGCGGAATCTTCTTGGCCTTGGCAGGAGTTGGTGGCACACTGGCTGGACTGACGGGTGCCGCCTTAGAGCCTCTGACAGCTGCAGAAAACACAGCAGACGTGGACTTGGTGGCTGAGGGGCTGGGTTCTGGACACCCTGGGCCGAGCTGTAGGACGGGGGGGGTAGGGAAGAGGTCAATGTTAGCTAGGAAAAGCTTCTTAGGGACATTGGGGCGGGAAGAGGGTGAAGGTTTGGGAGTGGAGGAAGAGGGAGTGGTTGTAGGTGGTGTCAGTCTGCTGTGTTTGGGTGCAGGTGCATGAGCTGGATACTGTTGTGAGGTGGATGGCTATTGGGATGTGTGTGTGCTTGCGTTTGTGTACTTTGGGAGGAGGGGTCACAGACCCAGTGGAAGAGGACACAGGGGACGTGTGCTTGGCTGTGGGGGTGGTGACTGCCAGTGAGGGGCATGTAGTGATGGGCATGCTGGTGATGAAGGTGGTGGATGAGGATGTAGTGCATGCAGGTGTGAGTGGAGACGCTAGGAGGAGGACGAGGAGGAAGAGGGGGACACAGTGGAGGTAGTGGATTTTGGTGTGTCTGCATTGGGGATGGTGCTTGTGTGAGTGCCTGTGAGAAGAAGTGTGGTGCTTGTGTTTGCCTGAGCCACTTCTGTGTGTTGATTTGGGTGAATGCTGGTCTGAAGGTGTGCTTGGGAGAGGCTGGGGTTGAAAGGATTGGGACTTGGGACTGGGTAGAGGAAGTTGGAGGGGGGACGCTGGAGACAGGGACAATGGCTGCCACCAGTGCGGAGGCCAGAGCCTGAAATGCTCTCTGTTGGGCCACCACGCCAGAGTGAATGCCCTCTAGGTATGCATTTGTTCATTGCAAATGCCTCTCCACACCCTGGATGGCATTCAGTATGGTTGACTGCCAAACAATGAGGGATCTTAGGAGGTCAATAGCCTCCCTACTGAGGGCAGCAGAGCTGACTGTGGAGGGCCTGAGGTGCCTGGGTCGAAGGAGATGCCCCACCCTCCTGGGTGAGCGGGCACGGGAAACACGCTGAGGAGCTGCTGGGAGTGCAGTGCTGGTAGGGGGGTTGGTGGCTGTACCTGTTGTTGGGGTGGGCACAGAGATGTCCACCACCGCCAGTGAGCTTCCATCGGAGGAAGAGTCGCTGTCTGCAGTGTCCCATCCTGTCTCCGTTATGGTGCTCCCCTCTCCCTCCGTCCCACTGGTGCCCTCACCGTCGGTGGAGTCGGCTTCCAGGCCCATGTGGGATGCAGCTCCCTCCATCACCGGTGACTCTGCTCCTCCGCCAGATAATGCTAATGAACACAAGGACAGGGGGACAAAACAAAAATGGGGGGAGAGACAGAGGATACACTTGGTCAATGCTAGCCGTTGGCGTACACAACACACAGGGAGCAGCCCTATGCACTAGGCCATGCACTACCAGTTACAATGTTAGTCATCAGCCCATGGGGTACGTAGCATAACGCCATCAGCTGCACACCTGAAACAAACAGGGTCCTGCCCAGTAGTAGATGTCCACTAACACCATTGGGGTTGGAGTGTTTCAGAGCCTGACCAACAAGGGAGCTACCCTTCCTGGCCTAAGGGCACCCATAGTCTACATCCCCCACCCAGGTAAAACCTTCACATGCGCAAAGTAATGATTCTGAATCTGTACTCACCCCCTTGTGGCTGCTGTGATGCCCTCAAGCACCCATCCAACTCTGGATAGGCCACCACCAGGATGCTGAACATCAGGGGGTCGGGGTTCGACAGGCACCCCTTCCTTGTTGGGAGGCCAGCCCCAGCTGGGCCTCTGCCGTCTTCCTTGCCCATTGTTGCAGGTCCTCCCACCGTTTGCGGCAGTGGGTGCTCCTCCTGTCAAAGACCCCCAGGGTCTGCTCCTCCTTGGCAATGGCACGCCAAATACCCATTTTCTGATGGGTGCTGAACTGCAGGAAAAAGACAGCAGAAAAGGGATTAGTCATACCGTCCGGACTGTCATACTCATGGCCCACCATATCCCTCCCATCCCCTTATGCACATACATTGACCACCATACATGCAGCACTCTGGCCAGGATCCCTCAGCCCCCCCTGTACGTGTGGCTTACACACACAGCACTCCATACAGTCATGGACCACGCATCATGCTCACAGTGTACTCACCTGTTTGTCTGGAGGACCATAGAGTAAAGTGTACTGGGGTAGGACCCCATCCGCCAGTCTCTCCAACTCCTCCGAAGTAAAGGCAGGGACCCTTTCCCCAGACACATGAGCCATTGTCGCTTCCAGACACAGGTCACAGCAGCACTTGCAGTGTAGGTCCTCTCCTGTTGAAGGTCTGGTAGCAAGTGAGTGAACAGTTAGAAAATGGTGGTCACGTCCACGGCGGTGCGTACCGTCACTGCCAACGTACATTGCCATTGGCTCCTGGAACCCACAGGGCCCAATGTTAACCAATGCGAAGTTTTGCAGCGGTCGTTGACCGCTGACCGCTACGGCGCACACTGCCAGCAGAATTACCTCATTTCTACTTGTCTCTCCACAGACGTCAGGCAGCCACCATTTCAGGGGGGCACAGGGCATGGCACCTAACTGCGTCACAGCAGACATTGGCACATCCACTGACTCTCAAATTCACATACTGTTTCTGTAAAGGAAGAGATGCATTATTATTTCAATAGATGTGTGAATATGACCCTCTGCTCACTGTTTTTCTCCCTAGACATTAACCGCTGAGGATGAATATGAGATGGAGACATCCCCCCGTGTACAGACCCCTGGTTGACCTAGTGACAATGGAGGACAGACACATTATCCTTACCTACAGACATGATAGGGCCACAATCCCAAAACTGTGTGCCCAATTGGAGCTAGACATGATTTCAGCTATCCGCCAGCCCACAGGTACTCCCCCTCTAGTGCAGGTCCTGTCAGTGCTCCATTTCCTGGCAGCCCATGTTCTCCAACCTGTTGACCAGAGTGTTGTCTGCCCTGCTGAAACACATGGGCAGCTACATCGTATTCCCCCAGGTGGAGGATTTGGCCACAGTGAAAGCTGACTTCTATGCCCTGGGACATATCCACAACATCATTGGTGCCATTGATGGTACACAGGTAGCATTTGTCCCCCCCGAAGGAATTAACAAGTGTTCAGGAATAGAAAAAGCTATCACTCTCTGAATGTGCAGATGGTGTATTTGGTGGACCAGTACATCTCCCATGTGAATGCCAAATATCCTGACTCTGTGCATGATGCCTACATCTTGAGGAATAGCAGCATTGCATATGCGATGTCTCAACTCCAGAGGCTAATAGGTGAGCCCATGGCCCCCACCCAGTTGATGTAGGTATATGGGTGTGGGGTTGTCCCTAAGGGTAAGTATATGTCTAACAGTTATTCCTCGAATAGTTGCAGGTGATTCTGGTTACCCCACCCTCTCATGGCTACTGACCCCAGTGAGGAATGCCATGACAAGGGCAGAGGAACGTTACAATGAGGCACATGGGCGAACAAGGAGGATCATTGAAAGAACCTATGGCCTCCTGAAGGCCATGTTCCGGTGCCTCCATCTGACTGGTGGATCCTTGTACTACTCACCCAAGAAGGTGTGCCAGATCATCGTTGCATGTTGCACAACCTGGACTTGAGACACCAGGTGCCTTTTCTGCAGGATATGAGCCTGGAGATGGTCTTGTGGCAGCGGTGGAGCCTGTGGACATTCAGGAAGAGTAAGAAGATGTGGACAACAGAAGATCACTCATAAAACAGTACTTCCAGTGACACATAGGTAAGACACTGCAACTTCACTTTGCATTTCAGTTTTGTGTTGGACATTGTACATGGCAGCCTGATTTTCCATATTGTATGTCAACTTACTGTACCCTTTGGCATCTCTATTTTCAGATCTATGTGCTCCACTCTGGCTCCTGGTGTTTTCCCTGCTGCCCACTACAGGTCATACCTATGTATTCATGACTGTACAGTTGAATTGCAATGTTTACAGCTTGTTAAATGAATACATATTTGAATCAATTGATAGACTCCAGAATTGTATTTGTTCATAGGGTGTTTATTTTTGTGCAAATAAGTGGAGGAGGTATTGCAATGGGCTGCGTTGCTGATGGAGGAAAGCCCAGGGTAGTGTCCAGTCTACTGATATCACAGGTGCATTGTCCAATGGGGCATAGGAAGGGGAGCAATAGCAGTTCAAGGTGGACAGGGTAACAGAGTGGGACAGAAGGGTGACAATCAGGAGAGTCTTATTTCATGGTGGGGGTCTTTGCAATGTACTCTGGCTTCTGCCTGGATCACATGGACCGTTTGCGGGGTGGTTCTCCTTCTGCAGAGGGTGGGGTGCTGGAGGACGGTTGTTCCTGTGGTGGGGCATCCTGTCCCCTAAGCGCCGGTGGAGGTGGAGGGCTGTTCATCGGTGTGGCTAGTGTCAGGGGCCCATTGGTGTGCCACTGCCACCCTCATGGTGTTGGCCATGTCAGTCAGCACCCCTGCAATGGTGACCACAATGGTGTTGATGTGTTTAAGTTCCTCCCTGATCCCCAGGTACTGTCCCTCCCGCATCTGATGGGTCTCCTGCAACTTGTACAGTATCTGACCCAAGGTCTCCTGGGAATGTTGGTATGCTCCCAGGATCCCTGCAAGTGCCTCGTGGAGAGTGGGTTCCCTGGGCTTGTCCTACCCCATCACACAGCAGTCCTCCCAGTGTCCCTGTTGTCCTGTGCCTCTGTCCCCTGAACTGTGTGCCCACTGCCACTGACCCCAGGTCCCTGATCGTGCTGTGTTTGTGGGGTTGCCTGGGGTCCCTGTAGTGGTGGACACACTGCTGATTGACTTGTCCTGGGGACAGAGATATGGGCCCGCTGGGTGGGTGCTGTGCTGGTGTTTCCTGAGGGGGAGGCTCTGTGTTGGTATGGGACTGTGGCAGGGTAACCGACTGTCCAGAGATCCCTGATGGGCCAGATTGGTCATCGTGATCCAGGTGTGCAGAGCTGCAGTCATCAGTGTGAGCCTCTTCTGGGGGGGACTGGATGTGGCTGGCACCTCCTCTCCAGTGACGTTGAGTGGGGGTCCCATGGGGATGTAAATGCAGTGTTATTGTTTTTGCGTGTGCCATCTTGTGCATGGGTGTGTTTCCCTGTATGGTTGTGATTGCCCTGTCAGATTTGCCTTGTGTGAGTGGTGATTTTGTGGGCTAGGTGATTCTCTCTAATGTGCATGCTTTAGTGATGGGTGTCCATGCAGGTTTGTGATTGGTGTCCATGCATTGGTGTGGTATGCAGGGCTTGGTTTTGGGATAGGTGGGTTGTGATAGTGGGGTACATGTGAGGTGGTGGAATGATGGGGCTGAGGGTGGGAGTGGGGGTTTATGATGACATGCAGGTAGGGTGGGAGATATAATAGTAAAGATTTGACTTACCAGTGTCCAGTCCTCCTGTTACTCCTGCGAGGCCCTCAGGATGCATTATTGCCAAGACGTGCTCCTCCCATGTTGTTAGTTGTGGGGGAGAAGGTGGGGGTCCACTGCCAGTTCTCTGTACAGCTATCTGGTGTCTTGCAACCACGGAATGCACCTTCCCCCGTAGGTTGTTCCACCTCTTCCTGATGTCGTCTCTTGTTCTGGGGTGCTGTCCCACCAGGTTGACCCTGTCCACGACTCTCCGCCATAGCTCCATCTTCCTAGCAAAGGACGTCTGCTGCACCTGTGATCTGAATAGTTGTGGCTCTACCCAGATGGTTTCCTCCACCATGACCCTTAGCTCCTCCTCTGAAACCCTGGGGTATCTTTGGGGTGCGATGGATGTGGTGTGATGGGTATGTGTGAGGGTGTGTGGGGTGCTGTGTTGGGATGTGTGCTGTGAGGTGCGTGGATGGTGTATGGGTGATGGTGTTCTGTGGCTCAGATTGAGTGGGCGCTCCTGGCTTGTCTCTCTCTCAGTTGGCAATCTATTTTTTTCATTGAAAGGGTTGTGGGTAATGTGGGTGTGTGTTTTATAGTGGTCTGAGTGTGTGGGTGTGTGTATGTGAGTCAGGTGTGTGCAGTTTGAATTGTCCAATGTGGTGTAGTTTTGTTAGTGTGTGTGTGTGTAATTTGAGCGCAGCGGTGTGTACCACTAATTGTTTACTGCGGTTGAAAGACCGCCACAGTGATTCGTGGGTCCTGATACTGTGGCCGTATTTCTGTTGGCATAACGGTGTGGGTTTTGGTACCGCCAGTTTATCACTGACCTTTAAGCTAGCGGACTTGTGTGGGTGTCTGTATAGTGGCGGATTTCTATGTGTGGGTCATAATACCTGTAGCGGTATACCACCACGGTCACGGTATGTTGGCTGCCGTCAGCACGGCGGTCGGCGGCATTTACCGCTAGGGTTGTAATGAGGGCCAAGGTTTCCTCAAGATTATCAAGGTTATCAATAATACAGTATCTCTTTGACAGTGTTTGAGATATGATATTAATGTTCTGTTAGAACCTTGTAAAGATGCAAAGGGGAAGTAGAGGATGAAGAAATAAAGGCCCATATTTATACTTTTTTAGCTCCGCATTTGCGTCATTTTTTGACGCAAAAACGGCGCAAACTTGCAAAATACAATTGTCTTTTGTACGTTTATGCTGTTTTTGCATCAAAATACGGCGCAAATGCGGCGCTAAAAAAGTATAAATATGGGTCAAAGTATTTACAGCCCATTGGTGAGGAACAACAGAGTACATCCTTTCACCACCAACTCCGCACTGTTAGTGCCCTCCACATTCCACATTTCAACATTACATCATGACAAGAGATCAACATGGCATACTACCTAACAATCTATACGTCTTTTTTTTTTTTTTTTAAAGCTTTACCACAAACAATACATAAATTCTAAGAACTAAAATTAGAGCCAATATATGTATATTATGTTCTGGGTGATGCAAGAGGTAATACTGTCACTAACAAAAATTCTAATCGGTTAAACACAGGAAATAAAGGCAAAACAATTAATTCCTTACATCTTACTCTAAAATGAAATCTAACCGCCCGGGGGAAGTCACCCCAAGAACCCCATCACACTTCACAGAAAAAGATGGCTCAAGAACAGTTAAATTTGAGGGCAACTCCTGTTCAGATGAAAGGACATTTTATTGGTGATCCATATAAGAACTAGACAACCCTGGAAGAGATACCTCCAAGTTTGAATCTTCCTGCCCAACCCATATTTCACCATTCAAAACGCTCGTCTCTTTGGCATAATCCAAAAATGAATTGGCCACAACCTCCTCTTTAAACATTTTTTCTTGCCCATGTTTTAGCACCCCCACTAAGCTAGTGTTCCACCAACCCTTTTTGTGCAGTTAAACTGCACTGCCTGTGACCTTGTCAACGTGAACAGGTGCAGAAACTTAAAAATGCCTTTGTGTTTCAAAACAGGTTTCAAAATACACACCCATCAACTGCCCTGGTAAGTTTAGGTTTGGTTCTATGAACTTCATCATGATACTTCTTGCCCTTTACTTGTACATCACTTAAGTTTTCTGTTACTTTTCCCACGCCTTCTCATAGCTCTTGTTGACACGGTTGACTCTGTACCAACTAAAGTTTGGAGTAAAAAAAAGTGCAACTTTGTCTTCTCATCAACAAAAAATAAGAAGAGTCACCAGTTGCCGAATGCGTTGAGGTATATGGTAACTGTACAATTTTCCTTTCAAGAAGTTGAAAGCAGCCCTTCCTTTATGCAGAGCTGCCTGAATACCATCTTTAAAAAAATCTGCTAACCCTTTCCGCTTGACCATTGGTTTTGGGACAAAATAAAGGTCCTCTCTCGATGCCGATACCACATTGCTTTAGAAATAGTAACATTTTAGATGACACAAATAGTTCCTCATTATCAGACATTAGGAAAACCTTCAATTTGAAAGATTCTTTCCAAAAATTTGATTACCTCATCTGTATTGGGAATCTCAGGAAAAGTATGAAAAATTAACTTCGAAAAGTTGTCTATCAACAACATCAAGAATCTATTTTGTCTTCCCAGTAAGTCATAAGGTCCTGAAAAATTGATAGACACCTTCTCCCAAGGTTTTTGTGGAGAGTATTGTACATTTTCTGGTTCACATGACACTTTCCAATGTTTATCAGAACGCACATAAACCATGCCAGCATCTACAAACCTTTCAACATTCTTATCCATGCCCAACCACCAATAATGCTTTTTAAGCAATTTTTTAGTTAAAGCCACCCCAGGAGGTCCAAAATGAGCCAAGTCAATAAGTTTGTCTCTGAGACCCAAAGGTGGAATGAACAGAATGTTGTTTTCTATACTCAACTCAGTGGACACCCGAGCATAACTCTGTATTCCTGAATTAAGAGTCCTACTGTGTGGCCACCCTTTATTAACATTCTGTTCAACTTTAGCCAATTGCTCATCTTCTTTAGATATTTTTACCCATTCAGACTCTGAAAGTGTGCCATTACATTTGTTCAACACTTCTACTAGTGTGGCTACACACTCATGCTGATCTAGGGCTGCCTCCTCCTTCTCATCCTTAGGTGGCAATCTTGAAAAATAGTTAGCAGTGATATTTTCCCCCCGAAATATGTTGTATTTCAAATTAAATTCCTGTAATCTATCGATAAGTGTGGGAAAACAGGGCTGATTGAAGAGGTCATCTGACTTTTTGCCCCCATTTATCACTTTTTGCTGGTGTTTTCCTGCCTCTGATGCTGCCCTAGGTACTGCTAACCAATCCCAGGGCCTGTGCTCTGTATAAAATGAGTATGCAAATTAGGCTAATTATAATTGGCTAACTCAACCTACCTATACGTCCCTAGTATGTGGTAGGGCATGTAGGTTTAAGGACCCCAGCATAGGTGGTGCCCCCATAGGTGCACTGCTGAGGCGCCCAGTGCCATTTTAAAGGCAGGCCAGCCTTGCCGGCTGCTTTTAAATTAAAGTTACATGTCAATTCTACTTTGGAATTAAATGTAGTTCCAAAGTCTTAAACTGCCTAATTTTTACATAAACGTCACCCCTAGGGTGTGTCCTATGTGCCCGTAGGGCTGGGTGCCATGTAACTATAAGCAGGGACCTTATAAAAATAGTTTTATAAGCCCTGGTGAGGTAAAAAAGCCAAATTTGTTTTTCCCTCATTGTAGTGAATGGCCTCCCTAGGCTAGAATGGGGAGACTTATTTTAATTTTAAAAGTCTCCTTAAGTAAAAGATACCTCAGGTTTGGTATCAAATTAATTGTTATAATAAATCCCACAACTTACAGTTGTTGGATTTAATATAACTTGTTCAGGTAAAGAGTTTTAAACTTTACCGGAAAAGTTGCCAACTTCAGCCCTGCCGTGTTTTTGCTGCTTTACTCTGATTGGCCAGCCTCTGGCTGCCTGGCCAGGCTGCTTTGATGAGGTGTGAAGTGGCCTGGCTCAACACAAAGAGATGTGCCTGGGGGAGGAGATCTTCCCTCAGCAGATGGAGAAGCAAGAAGGGGGGAGGGATCCCAAACTGGTCTTCAAAGGCAGGGAAGGACATTTGGAGCAACCCAGCACCTCCCTCACATCCTGCAAACTCAGACAATTATGTGCCCACTTGATTAGATTAGGGGAGGGCAGGGAAGGGTATGTTTAAGGTTTTTAGCCACACCAGTTGGTGGGCTCAGCCAGATGTAACCTCCAAAAATCAGTTTCAGCCATGAGGAATTTGAGGATTTTTGCCACACTTCCCAGGAAGGAGATTGAAGAACCAGGCACCCCCAGTTTTTCAACCAGGAATAAGGATAAAACTGGCAGACCTGCACCCACACGTCAAATCCCTACCAGATTCCAACAAGGAAGAACTACAGAAGAATAAGGACTGCTCTTCTGGACCCCTGAACTGCATCTGGACACTACACCAGCTGCACACTTGCACTTCACCTCAAGAAGGACTTTGCCTGGCTTCCACTGGTTCAAGGAGGGACTCCTTGTTTTCTACAGGTGAAAACTTGCTAACCAGAGTCCCCTGCACCAACTCCTGAAGAAACCAACCAGCTTAGCGCTGTCCAGTGGCCAAAAAGGGGTTTGTGTCAGATGCATTCTGGGAGTTGTAGTCCGCACCCTCAAGGAGCATCTCAGAGCTTCTGGAACTTTGAGGTGAGCTGTGGACCTCAAAAGAACCTTAAACGAACATCTGGAAGAAGATCTAGAAGTTTGGAGAAGTTTGGAGACTTTTGGAAAAAAGCTCCATAAAGGGACTGACCTGCCATGGCAACTCTAGCTGGCTTGCCTCAACCGCAACCTTGCCTGACTTGCAGGTTCGTCTGGGTGAAGAAAATCTACGAAAAAGTGACTAAGTCCGAACGTAGGAAGTTGACTGGGACCTCCCAGGCAGTGCATCCAAAGAGGGCTCCAGGGACGTGGGATCAAGATTCAGGGTTGCCCCTGTAGAAGGATTTTCATCTAAAAAAATGACTAAGTCCAAAGGTAAAAATCTCTACAGAGGGCTACCGCGAGGCATTTCCGGGGAAGAGTTCCAGGAAGTCAGAAGGTAAACTTTTGACCGAGGCATCCTGCGAGCTGTAGCCTAGCAGGGCTCCATCATGGTTGGCCTCAAACTTTGACTTTGCCCCGGTCGAGGTGCGACCAGATGACCAGATTAGCGCTATTCGTTTCTAACCGCAAAAAAGCAATAATTGTTACAAATTCATATCTCCGGTTCCCCATATCCGATTTTATTAGTTTTGGTGTCATTTTAAAGATAACAATATAATATATGTTTATAAATTTGTGTTTTGTGTTTTATTTATTTACTGTTTTGTGATTTCTAAATGCTTTACACATATGTCTCCTAAGTTAAGCCTTGTCGCTCGTTGCCAAGCTACCAAGGGTTGAGCTGGGTTTAATTTATTGAAACCTGACTGGACCTAAGTGGTGGTTAGTGGCCTATTGCTAAGTGTAGGTACTCACCTGCCCTTATCAATAACTCATTTTCCAACAAAAAGTCTTATATGTCTAAAGAAAGCTTTACCAGACCTCACTCCATCCATCATGTACATCATCGGCTTATGATCATTGAATAACACAAAAGGCTTTCCCCACAAAAAGGTCTTACATTTCTCCAGTGCCCAAACACAAGCCAAGGTCTCTTTCTCAATAGTGGTGTAGTGCTGTTCTGCTCCTCTCACCAATCTAGAGATAAATGAGATTACTCATTCCCTGACATCCACATTCTGACTAAATACTACACCTAACCCATTGGAACTGGCATCGACAGGCACAAACGATTTACTATTGGGATCAAGTGTTGAGACCCAGAGCTTGCACATTATGATCCTCATTTCCGAGGTCCGTGGCTCAGGGTGGCACAGCAAGTCTTTTGTGCCACCTGGAAAGGCAGAAATATATTGTATATACAAGGTGCTGCACATTTCTGTCCTCTCCCCCTGGTCTGGTGCACAAATTGCTGACTAGAAGCATAGAGAAATCACATAGGGTAGTAAGGGTGAAGAGCACCGCACATCTGAGAAGTACAACAGTTGTATATGTGCAAGTGTATAGAATGAGAGCAGGGTCTGGTGCAACCTGGCCCAGTGCCTTACTACCCAGTAGGCACAAAGATGGGTAACCGAGTACCCAAAAGGCAAAACTTGAAAAAGATGGCCACAGCACACAGAATGTACAGTCCAATTGTGTGACAGGGAGAAACAACCCTGATAGTATATTGGTGAAGCGAAAGGTAGACTGGGATCCAAGTTCTTGTTTTGCAGATATTGCCTTTTATAGTAGATGCTATAGATCATAGTGTCATCAACGAGATACAGCCAACACGTGTTTCATCACACAAGTGACTTCATCAAGGCGTACGAGTATGAAGTGTGGCACCAAGTAATCGGAGCGTTGTGTATGTTACTTGGTGCTTAGCAGACACTGAAATTCGCGACAGGTGCAACTGCACCCGTCGCACCTTCCCACTCCGCCGGCTCCATTCGAGCCGGCTTCCTCGTGGGAAGGGGTTTCCAGCTGGGCTGGCGGGCGGCCTTCTGGCGGTCGCCCGCCAGCCCAGCGGGAAAGCCAGAATGGCCTCCGCGGTCTTTCGACCGCGGAGCGGCCATATGGCGGTTCCCGCCAGGCGGGCGGCGACCGCCGCCCGCCGGCCTCAGAATGAGGCCCATAGTGTCAAAGAACTGCATGACAAAAGGGCTTTGTCTGCTAGGCCTGAACAATGTAAGGAATACGAGAATTGAACACTCCAACATGCAGCAGTTAAATTTGGCAAATCGTGAAAACATACGCAACCAGGAGCAGGATCTGCAGTTGCTCTGGGTCCCGGAACTTGTCTCAAGATCCCCTTCAGATGTGCTCAATCTCTCAACCATCTTCAGACTAATAACAGCACTTCCACATCTCAAACATGAGTCCACAGAAGATACTGCTGCTATAAAATTCACCCAAGCTAGAGGTAATCAGCACACAGATCGAATGTTGGTCATCTTTTCAGCCCGGCCTCCCCAAGCAAATCCTTGAAAGGAGGGAGTACCTGAGAGCCTGGGGCTTTGAGGTGATCACATACCAAGGGGATAGATATCCATATCCATTATTAGAGGACCATCTGTCCAACAAGGCCACAGGATCATTGTCAGTTTTGCGTGGGGCAAACGGAACAACCAATTGTAATGAAGATATTGAAGGAAAGATAAGTGAAAGGTCTGTAGCTCAGTCCCCCCAGGAGTTCGAATATGGAAGGCAGAGGGGTGAAGGGAAATAGTAACAAGATGGGATTCCCTGCCCAACTGGAGCTGGCTACCATTAGTGCTATCCTTGGGAAGGGTTTGTAAAAGCTGAACAGCAACCAAACAGTTTCCACAAGGGGTATTGAGTATTTGTTCTTGGAATATAGGCAAAATTGGAAGATCCAGCAATAATCAATTTATTTTGTTCTTGTGATGCTATAATGACACAGGAATCCTGGGCCCAAGTGTCCATATCCCTAATCAGATACACAGAATTTATCAAACCAGCATTGAAAACCAACATGTCTGGAAGGGCAAAGTGGTTTAGTGAATTATGTCAGTACAAGTATCCTGGTCAAGACATCAGAACTTAATGTGGAAGATCTACTTTTCCAGGTGGTTTGACTAGATGGCTGGCGAAAAAACATACATGAGCCACTAATATTAATCAATATATATATCAACCCCCCAAAAAAATCACCGGAAGCTAATAATGTGATAAAACATCTGTTGTACATAAAAAGTATTATATGTCAGGCATATTGGTTATTTTCAGGTTACTTCAACCTTAATTTATTCCATAATCCAAGTGAGGAACACATACAAACAGTAGCAGCAGTGGGAAGACAAACCATCCCAGTTAATATAAAGGAAGACAAGATCGGAGATAAATTAATAAAAACCTGCGAGAATGTTGGCCTATTCATGCTAAATGGTCAGAATTCAGCCGATACTCCCCCTGCATGGACAAGATCCTCCGGAAAAATGTTATCATATCTAGATTACACACTGGTTAATCCCTCACCTTATAAGTTTATGATCGATTTCAGAATCCTGGACTGTGTGGAAAGTGACCATAAACCACAGGTAATTAAGATATGATCTACAGTGCATAGGCTGGAGAAAGTGGTATGCCTTAAAGGGGAGATCGGCAGTGAAACCTTAATCGACTGAAATGGTCATGTAATTCTATCAAAAGTCAAGTAGAAGAGGCTCTGCCCAGAATGGAGTCCATGGTAACGGGCCCCACAAATTTGATAATGTTCTGGGAGGCCTTTGTTAAGGATCTTACAAGCCAAGGCCTCTTGAAAAAACAAAAAAGGGAGCTCAATTGAGACATCTAAATGGCATACACATGCCACACGCAGTTCACATAAGGAAATCAGTGGTGGGTAGACTGCTGAGGCAATTGCACAAATTTCCTGAGGATGGAACATTATTGAGTACACTTTGAGTGCAAAGGAAGCTCCTAAAAAAAGAAATATGGTCCTTTAAAAATGTTCAGCAAGAAACGCTATGGGCCAAACTGCATCATGCATCAAAGCTATCAGACTCAAAACGTTTCTGGAAACTGATTCATTATATTAAAAAAGGCCTAAAAGAAGCCCACAATGCTAATATAACAGAGGAAGACTGGGTTAACCACCTAAAGTCACAATTAGGGAAATCCCAACTGGAGAAGTTGTGCCTGTCAAGTGGGAGAAGGATACCCAGGAACCGAATGTCTTGAATACCCTGATAACCACAGCATTAGAGATAATAAAGATCACTGGGAAATCCGACCTGATTGTGCACCTGGGCCTAACGGACTACCGCAAGCATTGTTTAAACAGACAATGAAAAGATGGGCAGATTTCTTGGCTGCAATGTTTAACAACGTCCTGTTAACTGGAATTGGCCCGGCAAGTTGGAAGGGTTCAATAATTCATCCCATATAAGGGAGAGAAGCCTGCCTGTCCATGTTATTACAGACTAATTGCCCTTCTAGATGTGGAACTCAAATATTTTTCTGTATGTCTGCTGCAGCATGTAGAGTCGGGGTAGGAGATAATAGCATACTTCCCATTAATCAAACTGGATTCATTAAGCACCAGGGTACAATAACGAATCTCATGGCACTGGGTCTGATCATTAATAGAGCAAAGGCAACAGGGACCCCATTATACTTGTGTTTTGTTGACTTTAAAGCTGATTTTGATTCTGTACCTTGCTGCTAATTTTGGGCAAAATTACAGCAGTGGGGCCTGCCATCACACATTTTAAATGCTATTAGACTGTTTTATTCAAACACATGGGTGAAGGTTAAACATGGGGATGGTTGACATCTATCAAGGGCAGATAAACCAACAGTTGGTTTAAAACAAGGCTGTCTTGTGGCACCAATTCTCTTTAACCTCTTTAAAGCAGACCTCTCTACAATGCTAAACAACCAGTCTGCCCATTCACCCACCCTTGGTGGTCATCAATTATCCAATCTGCTATATGCATATGACCTGATGCTGCTCAGCAACACCAGAATTGGCATGAAAAAATTGATGAACGATCTAGGAGAGTATGCAAGAAAAATTTAATTGGAAATAAACCATAGTAAAACAAAAATGATTGCCCTCAACCGCAGACCATCTAACCAACATAAATGGTATCCGAAAAGTAAGATTATTGAGGAAGTGGCCTCTTACAGGCACTTAGGGGTCATGATAGACGCAAGAGGCAATTATGCATTCCACAGAGAAGCGATAAAAAACAAGGCACATGCACTCATTCATGCTTTTGGAACCCTAGCAAATACCTTCCGCTGTCATACCTTAAATTGCTAACAGCAATAATGGGAGCAAAATGACTACCAACCCTCTCATATGGAACTAAAATAATGAGAAGGATGGAGGAAGCTCTCCTGGATAAACTCTTGGTAAAAGCCCACAACCGTGTTTTTCAGTTACTTGGATCGGCATCTCCAGCCCAGGTTAGACTAGAATGTATGCTAGTAAAGCAGTTATTAGCTAGACCTGTGGCTTTTATCAAATGTTTTTATAAATGTGGCAAGCCCCAGAAGGGACGCTGGCTAATCTAGTATGGCAGGAAATCCATCTTGAAAGGGGAAATAGTAACTACAAAATGTATTTGAAAAGGAGCTAGTTGATGTATGGGACCAGACGCTGTCTAATCCAGCATTTAAGAAAGTAGTGAATAAAGCCAGTAAACTACGCAGCTGGCTAGAAGACAGGGAGGAACTGGCTAAAAGGTCTCACGGTTGGTTGATTCTTAATTCATATAAAACATTTAAAGTATCACCACTGATGGCCGCTCCGTCCTCATTGAAAATCAAACAATGCTTTCCAAGATTAAGGCTAGGCGATATGCCAATGCTAGACCGCATGCCAAAATGGAAGAATGTGTCGCAAAGACCTAATCAGGAATGCCACTTATGTCACCTTGCAGTGGAATCATTAGGGCACGTGGTCTGCATTTTCCCAGCTTTGGCAAGTCAAAGAAGACAAATGCTGAAGAAAGAATTACGGATTAGAACTTGTAGAGAAGCCCTAAGGGAGACACTTGACCCAAGAAATGAAATATTGAACATTAGACTGGTCCAATTTCTGGCAACCTTTCTTTCCCTAAATGGCCAATTAAAACCGTAGGGACTCCCGCAAGCGAATAACTATTTAGAGCATAGCATCTTCAAAGGAATTGAAACATGATGCGTATACCATGGTTAAGAGGTCACTACCAAACACTTATACTCAGACATCTACTAAGGCCAGGTGCCCACCACTATAATTTTAACAGATACGAACAATACCAGGAGAGTTAACCCATGTATTTGTATGATTTAAATGCCTGAAAATAGCTTGGCTGGAGATAAATAGGGTTCAAGGAGGTAGGGTGAGTAATCATGTAGCTATGGGGTTTATCATGCTTTTAATTTGTTTTTATATTTGTAATTGGAGCTAAGAGGGTTTAATGTGTCTATTGCACTGATCATGTCCTTTGTCACTTATTGTGTTAATTATGTTGAGCGCAATGTTATAGAGATGGAACATTTTACAGTTTTTATTAACTAATAAAATAAAATACTACTTTTCAGTACCTTGAAATAATTAGCGGACAAAATGAAAAATGTCCCTACCGACAGTCTGGCTGTTGAGTGTTTCTGTGCAAATATTGGCACTGCTACTCTTCTTTCTCAAATGGTAGCTAACTCTGTTTACTGCTAGTTTGTGTTGAAAATGTCTTCCATCACAGTGTGCAGACAATAGCACCAACTCATCACCATTGTTAAGATATAAACAGCTAAGACCACAGCAATCAAAGCACAGATATTTACAAACAAAACATCAAAGTGTAAGGATCAAAGTCCTTCTTAGCACAGTATTCTTCTTTGTGTTCCAGTATGGTGTTTATTTCAGTCAGCAATAGCTTCATGTAGTCAGATCAATCATATGCAATGTACAATAATAGCCTTTGATCAAGCATATATTCATACACACCCAACACATGTTTCATCACACAGTGACTATTTCAAGGCTAAATTGTTAACGGGCTATTTACACGTCCAGCTAGATCAAAACTGTAAGAAAGCTGTATCAAAGTTTGAAGAACAAAGAAGTTTGATGTACATGTACTTCAAATGGACACAAACAGCAGCATTCGCATTCTGGTCATTCTTGCTGTTCACCTTCGCTCACACTAAATATTTGCCGCAAAGGGTGATAAAGATCAAATTTAACTAATCTATTAGTGGCATAGAAGTTAGCATATGGTGACTTTATTAACCTTCATTTAAAAGCCTAACAGAGAAATTAACCAAAAATTAAAATGTGCACATTTAAATTTTGGTGGACAATGTGGCTTCCGTTCGTATTTGACATTGTATTTTCAACACAGAAGAATGTTGTGCATAAATATTTAAGTGAGTTACTGACATGAATTAATATTAAAAGTATTTTCTTAGAAGACATCTTAGAAATGAAGTATAATATGGGTATTAAATGAACATGAACTAAGCATACTTATATGGATTTAAATGAATTTATTAAAGTGAGTTACATGTGTGCAGAGAAATAAATACATGTTTAAATTGTGTTCTAATATGTCTTGAATAATGTTTGCAATTAAATAGTTTCCTCTGCATATTTGATTCAAATTGTTAGTTGCGCAATAGCTTTTATGTGCATTAATTGTATTATTGTGTACTTAGGCTTTCTTAGCTTGACTAGGCCTGAAAATTCATTTTTTTCAGCAATCGAGGAAAATTACTTCTTTATTCTCTTTCCCTCTGACCTGAATTGTTTGCTAGGTTGCCGACATGTTGTTGAATGTCCTATTGTATTAAAGACTGGGAACATATTTTGATGTTAACAAAGTAACAGTATTTGTTCTAGCTGTCAAACAAGACAGAACACCTTATTAATTTTGCATGAGAAATGTTGGAATCATTCTTGTGAGCTGTGGGAAAGGAGTGCAAAGTTGCAAACAAATATTAAGTATCTTATTTTGGTGGAGCTGTATGACTTCTTTGAGATGACTACACATTTTCCCTGAGAAAATCTGGAATAGTTTCGAACTTGATGGGTGTGTGGAAATCCTATTGGATGCTGATTATTGTGCTTTAGATGAGCCCACCTGTAGGGCCAATTGGAAACCTGTGGACATTTCTAGTCAGGGAAGAGACTGTTAAAAGTTCTAGTTAGTCTGGTGAAGATTGCTAGAGTCTGCTGCAGTCTGCCGAAACCTAAGAATTCTTCTTGGGTGTTCATGCTGTCATCCCCTGTCCCTCCGAAGTCTTCTGCTATACTTAGGCCCTCATTACGAGTGTGACGGTCTTAAGTCCGCCACACTCACGGTGGCAGTCTTACTACCGCAGGCCCGGTGGTAAAGAATGCCATATTATGACATCAGCGGTTTATCCGAAGCCAAACAGCCACAATGCCGCCAATACCGCCAGGCCAGAGGTGAGCACCTCCTACCCAGTGGCAGCCATAAGACTGCCGGCAGTATTACAAGACTGCACTGCCAGGCTAGTTCACAAAATCCTGGCAGTAACGCACCCGGTGACAAAAATACCCATTTCTGCTGCCGGCACATGCATCCCCACACGTACACATGCTGTCAAACACCCCTCACTTGTCCACACACTTTCAAACACCGCCCATTCATCCACACACCTGCCAACACGCACACCCACTCACCCACGCACTCACTGGCAAACACCCCCACTAGCTTGCACCCAAACACGCACACAAATACCCCATTCACTCACAAACATGCACTCAGACACACCCATTCTCTCAGAAACACGCACTCATACAGATAGACCCATTCGCTCACAAACACGTACTCAGACACCCCATTCCCTCACACACATGCACTCAGACAGATACTCCCATTTGCTCACAAACGCGCACTCAGACACCCCCATTCACTCACAAACACGCACTCAGACAGATACCCCATTCGCTCACAAACATGCACTCAGACACCTCCATTCGCTCACAAACACACACTCAGACCGACACCCCAAACCTCTGCATACAAGCACACACATATGCAGACAGACACCCCCTTCTCCCCATTTGCATGGCCCACCTACCTTCTCTGCGAGGTGGTCTCGGTAGTTTCCACTGCCAACAACTCACCACAGCGCAAGAAACTTCTGCACCCTATTACATATCGTAATATGGCAGGTGGAGTCCTGTTGCGTGGTGGAGCTGGAAGTGGAAATCGCCTCTCCTCTGCCGTCGGACATACCGATGTTATCCGATTTCCATCCATACAGGGGCAGAAATCCGAATGATGTATAATATGGCGGTCTTCAGCCTACCAACACTGGCAGGCTTCTGGTGCCCGTGACTTCAACGGTCTGTGGAAAAGACCGCCGAAGACGTAATGAGGGTCTTAATCTTTAAGTTATAATTTTCCTTTTCGTCCTAGATGCCCCATTTGCTTTGCTTATTCTGTTTAGTACTAATATGCCCAATCAATTCTGAACTGCTGACCTATTCTATATACAGCCCATGTTTGTACTGTGCTGATGCTGCAGTTTACTGATGTTGCGTAACTGTGAACGTTCTGCCTGATTAAACTTTCCTGTCTGCAGTTCTATGAGGAGAGGTATAATTCATAATGTGGTCTCTTTTCTCCTGGCCTGATTAGATAATTACACCAGTGTATTTTTTAGTGAGATGCCTTAGTTAGATGACTTTTCCAAATTATTTTTGTCTTTTTCTTTTGTTGGTAATAGGAGAATCCTGAGTGCACAGGGAGAATCTGTATCAACCGGAGTAAGATTTGTGGCTCAAATTTTACTTGCGTATGTGCAAAAGCCACAGTCGGAGGTGAAACAGTATAGCTTTCAAAGCATTTGAGTCCTACCCACATATGCTATTTGGGAGTGATTTTACCGAACATCTATCAAGTAGACAATATTGACAATCCAGCAGGAAATGAGAGACTTAAAATAAGGATTAAGAGAGGAGCAAGTAGTTCAGAGATTACTGGAGATATTTTGGCAATTTTATTCCATCAGTAGGTGTGATTTTTGAATGACATTAAGATAAGGAAGTTATCAACCATTATAGATAAGTTGTCAACTGATTTTGCAGGTTCAATGCTCCTAATGGACATGGAAATGGTTGCGATAAGATCAAAGGTTTTGCAAAATCACCTTGCGTTAGACATCCTTGTAGCAAAGGACAGCAGAGTCTGTCCAATTTTAAAAATACAAATTTGCTCCACGCACATACCTGACAGCAGTAAAGAAATAAGTAAATACCTTTCTAATCTGATGAGTCTGAAAAATGACTTGAATGACCTGAAACAGACATATATTTGGGAAAAGGTAGGTGAAGCATTTTCAAAAGTAGGTTGTTGGATTGGGAACTTGGGAAATGGATTTGTGAGAATGATCCTGAAACCTTTCTTGATTGTGAAAGTGTACATAATTTGTGCACTTGGATTTTACAAGTTAAATATTTCTGGAAGAAACAAAAAGTACAGAAAAGACATAGGAGGGAAGAGATTGAAATGGAAAATATGAGAATCAGATATTACCAGATCATGAAAAGAATTGGAAATTACTGCAGGCCTAGACGTATGATTATCAAACTACAAGATTTTGAATTGTCTCATTGTAATTTAGAATGTCCTTTTGTGATAGCACAAATTGCCATCAGAGGAGGGAGTGATAGAGATGAAATTTTACTAATATATTAGTGGCATAGAAGTTAGCATATGGTGACTTTATTAATGTTCATTTAAAAGTCTAACAGAGAAATCAACATGAAATGTAAAATGTACACTTTTGAACTATAGTGGACAATGTGGCTTCCATTCGTATTTGACATTACATTTTAACATGGAAGGGTGCTGTGCATACATATTTGAGTGAGCTACTGACAAATATTAATATTAAAAATATTTTCTTAGATGAAACAATAGGAATTGAGTCATTATGAGTATAAAATGAACATTAATTACGGTAATCGTACTTATATCGATTGAAATGAAATTATTAACGTGAGTTACATGTGTACAGAAAAATAAATCCATATTTAAATTGTGTTCTAATATATTGTGAATAATGTTTGCAATGAAATAATTTGCTTTGCATATTTGATTCAAATTGTAAGGTGCGCAATAGGTTTTATGTGTATTAATTGTATTAGTGTGTATTTAGGCTTTCTTAGCTAGACTAGGCCTGAAAATTCATTTTTTGCAGCAGTAGAGGAAAATTACTTATTTATTCTGTCTGCCTCTGACTTGAATTGTCTCCTAGGTTGCTGACATGTTGTTGAATGTCCTACTATATTAAAGACTGAGAGTATTTTTCGATTTTAACAAAGTAACAGTATTTGTTTTAGCTGTTGAACAAGACAGGAAATCTTTATAATTTTGCGTGAGAAATGTTAGAATCATCTTGTGAGCTGTGGGAAAGGAATATAAAGTTGCAACTAAATAATAAGTATCTTATTTTCGCGGAACTGTATGAATTCATTGAGATGACTACATATTTTGCCTGTGAAAATTCAGAATAGCTGTAAAATTGATGGATGTGTGGAATTCTTATTGGATGCTGATTACTGTGCGCAAGATGAGCCCACCTGGAGGACCAATTGGAAACCCATGGACGTTTCTAGTTCAGGAAGAGACTTTTAAAAGTTTAATAATTAGTCTGGTAAAGTGTGCTAGAGTCTGATGCAGTCTGCCGAAGCCTGAGAGTTCTTATTGGGTGTTCATGCTGTCATTTCCTATCCCTCCCAGGTTTTCTGTCACACTAATGCCCAGATTTACAAAATCAAGGGCATCAGTACTGATGCACCAGATTTTGTGCACCCCCACACCGCCAGCTAAAGCCACAATGGGTGCACGCTATTTACAATATGGCGCACTATGGTGCACGTTAGGCCAATAGCACCAAAATATTTGATGCTATTGTGGCGCTTTGCTGCACTAGCATAAAAAATTTTTAAGCTAATGCAGCAAAGTATAAGGAGGCCCATTGATTTCATTGGGTGTGTCCGTCTAATGCCTGCATTGAGCAGAGGTTAAAAATGATGCCAAATATGGCACAATGAAACCTTGTAGATTTCATTGCATCATTTTTGCGAGCCTCCTGATGCCGGAACACATACATTATGCCTGGCGCAGGCATAATGTGGTGCAGGGGGTCACAAAGTGTTGCAATCCATGCATTGTGCCGCTTTGTAAATATGGTGTGGTGATATTTGCCTTATTAAGCCACATTAGCGTAAAAGAATGATGCTAATGTGGCGCAAGGAGGCGATAGGGCCTTGTAAAACTGGCCTTTAGTCCTAGATGTCTCATTTGCTTATGCTGTTCAGTACTAATATGTCCATTCAATTCTGAACTGCTGACCTATCCTATGTGCAGCCCATATTCTGCACTGTCCTGATGCTGCTATCTACTGATGCTGCATAACCGTGAACAAAACTTTCCCGTCGACTGTCCTATGAGGGGAGGTGATATTCATAATGTAGTTTCTTGTTTCCTTTTCAGATTAGATAATTACACTAGTGTATTTTTACTGTGAGTTACTTTAGTTAAATGACTTTTCAAAATTATTTTTGTCTTTTTCATTTGTTTTTCCCACATGTGTTAGCCCGATCCCACACATTCAAGTCCAAATTTGTGTTAAAGATAAGGATGGCCCAGCTGTGAAAACTGACTGCTATTAACTGAATTTTGATGAGTTACTGATGTCATATTATGGTTTTGTTAATTTATGTTATTCTTTTAGAGTGTTTAATAGTATTGATGCTAAGTAGGCTTAATCTCCTTAGACGTTTTGGTCAGTCTATGGTTTTTATGTATGTTTACAATTTAGTCTTGCACACCATATATGTTACATTAGCTCATTGGATGCAATAAAGCTTTGAAACTTTGTTCAGTTTGAAGTGTTTGTTTTATTGTTAAGTTGGTCATGGTGTTTAATGTTGTTTATGAATCTCATATTGTTGGTATAAATTGAATGACTCTGTTTACCACATTCCTTACTGATTCCAAAAATCCGGTCTAGTTTTTCCTTAATGATTTCAAAGATCCAGTCGACTTCTAGGAGGGGGGAACAAGGTATGGTGTCTCAACAGAGTGCTTGTGGTTTCTGAACCCGAGGCAGGTTGAAGACCTCTGTGGGTGCCCCAGCAAGGGCATGTAATTATGAAATGTGGCTTAGTAGCATGAGTTTGGTAATTTCACACAATATCCATAACGCAAAATCCCCAAATTTACACAAGATAATGCCAAATGTAACAGTAATTTCACACAGGCATGTTTTTATTACCCAATGAACTAAGATATATTGTATAATTTGATTTGTGAATATTTTTAAAGATATTTTTCTATAATTTTTATTTAGGGTTTATAAATTGTTAAAAATACAAATCGTTTCTTGCTTCCAGCGTCTTAGCATATACAAAAAAAACCTTATCATACGGTCTGTATTTCTAGAACATTTAACAAGGCAGGAAATTGATAATATAATGTACACTGTAGCCCCGTACTTTTCCTTTGCGTTAAATGTAGTTTTTTTTTTACATTTAGGGGGTTATTACAACTTTGGAGGAGGTGTTAATCCATCCCAAATGTGACAGATATACCACCAGCCGTATTACAAGTTCCATAGGATATAATGGACTCGTAATACGGCTGGTGGTATATCCGTCACTTTACCGTCACTTTTGGGACGGATTAACACCTCCTCCAAAGTTGTAATAACCCCCTTAATGTCTCATTGGGGTTTCCTTAATGTGCCTCTTGAGGGATAAACCTAATTGAAAATTAATATAGCACTCGTAGGAAGCTCTAGGGGGGTGTAATTGCTGAACTATGCAGGCTCATTCACAATGTGAATGCAGGAGATCATCTCTCCCTCCCGTGCATTATTCTTGCACAGGAGTATAAATAAGGCGCAAATACCTTTGAGTCATTTTTTGCCCGGGAACACCTATCTTACATGTCATTAACGCAAGGTAGTTTTTCATGGTAGAAAAATGACTCTTACTCCATAAATTTGGCGCTAGATGGGTCTAGCACCAAAGTATAAATATGGAGTTAAGGTTGCGCCGAATTTGCATTAAAATAAATGACGCAAATCTAGCACAAACAGAGTATAAATATGCCCCTAAACGTCCAAACACAGAATTCTGAGGCAGCATAATCCTGAAGCCATCTTGGGCCTCTTCAATCCCTGCCCCTTTAGCTAACTCTTGCAGCTTTCTGCTTTCCCCTATTGTGACCCTTTTTTGTTTTTCTCTTCCTTCATCCGCAGTAAATGCTTGAGGCAGAAAAATAAGTGTCGGCCCTCAAAAATAAGTGCTGGTGCCCCTCACGGGAAACAACAAGCACAAATTAAGCACTGGAATGTGCCCAAAAACAGCCTTTAATTCTTCAAACGAACATGCTTTTGGACACAGTAAGGGGCATATTTACAAGGCAGTGAGCATCTGTCACGATGCGCCACTTCTCTTGCGTCACCCTTGCCCTACCTAATGACACCATGGTTCCGCTGTATTTACGATGAGGCACACAATGACGGTCGTTACCACAACAGAATCAGGATCTTTTATGCTTTTGAGGCACTTTGCTGCACTAGCTTAAAAAATGTTGACACTAGTGCAGGAAACCACAGAGAGGCCTGTTGATTTTAATGGGTGTCATTTGAACACCTACCTTGAGCAGGCATTAAAAAAGATGGAAAAATGGTGCAGTGAAATCTAGTAAATTTCACGGTGCCATTTTTTTGGGGTCCCCTTCGTGGGAACATACCCCTTGCATACATTATGCCTGACAGTCATAGTGTGGCACAAGGGGTTGCAAAGTGGCGCAATGCATGCATTGCACCACTTTGTAAATATAGCGCAGGGGAATGGCCACCTTAACACTGCCTTAGCATTATAACAGTGGTGCTAAGGCGACAATAAGGAGCAAGGAGCTTGTAAATATGCCCCTAAATGCAGTTAAAATCCCTTTTTCAGGGCAGAAACTTCATGAAGCCTGGTAAGTGGAATAAACACCATTCTGAATCGTTAACTGTGACACCAGTACCTAAACCTATAATTATTGGGCACATCATAATGAGGACTTGTGTGAGTTCTAGAGCTACACAGTATACAACTTACTAAGGACCATATTTAGACTTTTTTTGCGCCGCATTTATGTCATTGTTTGATGCAAAAGTGGCACAAAGTTACAAAATGCGGGCCCATATTTAGACTTTTTAGCGCTGCATTTGTGCCACTTTTTGATGCAAAAACAGCGCAAACTTACAAAATACAATTGTATTTTGCAAGTTTGTGCCATTTTTGAGTCAAAAAATGACGCAAATGCGGCACTAAAAAAGTATAAATACGGGCCATAATTTTATTTTGTAAGTGCGCACCGCTTTTGCAGCAAAAAGTCACGCAAATGCGACGCAAAAAAAGCATAAATATGGGCCTACTTACCTTTAAACTCCGTGTAACCATGGCACAGCATGGACTGCTCCAAAGCCAGTTGCTACTTAACCGCTTTAGTGCGGGCGTCCGCCACTGGCCGACACCCACACTACCTCCTTGGTGCGGGTCACGACCAGTGGCCGACACCAGGGAGGGGGTTAATAAATCCTCGGGGGCGTCGCTCCCAAGGAGTTTTTTTTTTTTTTGTCCCTGGGAGACACGGAAGCTCTTCCGTGTCTCCCCCCGCACCCCACCCGCCCCTTTGTGACGTCAGCGCGTCGCGAGGCGCACTGACGTTACAATGTTGATTTCCCCATCGGAGCAGGAAGCGGCCGCAAAAAACAGCCTTTCCCACGTTCGGGAAGGCCTCGTAAGAAAGGGGAGAGTCTCCCCTTTCTTACGAGGCCTTCTGAAAGTGTTTCCTGGCCCCCGATCGCAGCACAGCTGCGATCGGGGGCCAGGAAATACTTTCAGGAAGGCCTCGTAAGAAAGGGGAGAGTCTCTCCTTTCTTACGAGGCCTTCTGAAAGTGTTTCCTGGCCCCCGATCGCAGCACAGCTGTGATCGGGGGCCAGGAAACACTACTAGAACCCAGGGATTTCACTTGGGGGAATCGGCCCCCTCGGAAAATGCCCCCCCCTGGGGGCATATATATTTTTTTAAAAGCGTGGTGCCCCCTGGGGGGTGGAGGGGTGCGATGCCCCCCCCCCCCCCCAAGGTCTCAATACCTTTTTTTTTTTTTTTTTTTTAAACAAAAAGAAACTAAATGGACAGGGGATAGCCTGTGGGCAGGGCGACCCCCTGTGGGGGCAATATATTTTTTTAGTTGTTGTAGGGTTTCCCTGGGGGCCATTTTGGCACCCAAGGACACCATACAACAACTAAAAAAAATATATATATATATATATATGTCTATATAGATCTATATAGATATATCTATGTAGATATATCTATCTACATGGATATATCTATAGATAGATCTATAGATATATGTATATATATATATATATATATATATATATATATATATAGATCTATCTATAGATATATCTATGTAGATAGATATATCTATAGAGATAGATCTATATATATATATATATATATATATATATATATATATATATATATATATATATATATCACTTTTGTCAATAAGTGTGTGGTTTCCCTGGGAGCTGCGATCGGCCTCCAGGAAAACCAGACCCACATATAAAAGTGATATATATATATATATATATTTGTCAAAAAATCGGATGTGTCCATGTTGTGTTTTGGGGCATTTCCAATCGCGGGCGCTAGGCCTACCCACACAAGTGAGGTATCATTTTTATCGGGAGACTTGGGGGAACGCTGGGTGGAAGGAAATTTGTGGCTCCTCTCAGATTCCAGAACTTTCTGTCACCGAAATGTGAGGAAAACGTGTTATTTTAGCCACATTTTGAGGTTTGCAAAGGATTCTGGGTAACAGAACCTGGTCAGAGCCCAACAAGTCACCCCAACTTGGATTCCCCTAGGTCTCTAGTTTTCATAAATGCACAGGTTTGGTAGGTTTCCCTAGGTGCCGGGTGAGCTAGGGGCCAAAATCTACAGATAGGCACTTTGCAAAAAACAGCTCTGTTTTCTGTCAAAAAATGTGATGTGTCCATGTTGTGTTTTGGGGCATTTCCTGTCGCGGGCGCTAGGCCTACCCACACAAGTGAGGTATCATTTTTATCGGAAGACTTGGGGGAACGCTGGGTGGAAGGAAATTTGTGGCTCCTCTCAGATTCCAGAACTTTCTGTCACCGAAATATGAGGAAAATGTGTTTTTTTAGCCACATTTTGAGGTTTGCAAAGGATTCTGGGTAACAGAACCTGGTCAGAGCCCCACAAGTCACCCCATCTTGGATTGCCCTAGGTCTCTAGTTTTCAAAAATGAATAGGTTTGGTAGGTTTCCCTAGGTGCCGGCTGAGCTGGAGGCCAAAATCTACAGGTAGGCACTTTGCAAAAAACAGCTCTGTTTTCTGTCAAAAAATGGGATGTGTCCATGTTGTGTTTTGGGGCATTTCCTGTTGCGAGCGCTAGGCCTACCCACACAAGTGAGGTATCATTTTTATCGGGAGACTTTGGGGAACGCAGGGTGGAAGGAGATGTGTGGCTCCTCTCAGATTCCAGAACTTTCTGTCACCGAAATATGAGGAAAATGTGTTTTTTTTGCCACATTTTGAGGTTTGCAAAGGATTCTGGGTAACAGAACCTGGTCAGAGCCCCACAAGTCACCCCATCTTGGATTCCCCTAGGTCTCTAGTTTTCAAAAATGCACAGGATTGGTAGGTTTCCCTATGTGCCGGCTGAGCTAGAGGCCAAATTCTACAGGTAGGCACTTTGCAAAAAACTGCTCTGTTTTCTGTCAAAAAATGGGATGTGTCCACGTTGTGTTTTGGGGCATTTCCTGTTGCGGGCGCTAGGCCTACCCACACAAGTGAGGTATAATTTTTATCGGGAGACTAGGGGGAACGCTGGGTGGAAGGAAATTTGTGGCTCCTCTCAGATTCCAGAACTTTCTGTTACCGAAATGTGAGGAAAAAAATTTTTTTTGCCACATTTTGAGGTTTGCAAAGGATTCTGGGTAACAGAACCTGGTCAGAGCCCCACAAGTCACCGCATCTTGGATTCCCCTAGGTCTCTAGTTTTCAAAAATGCACAGGTTTGCTAGGTTTCCCCAGGTGCCGGCTGAGCTATAGGCCAAAATCCACAGGTAGGCACTGTTTTCTATTAAAAAATGTGATGTGTCCACGTTGTGTTTTGGGGCATTTCCTGTTGCGGGCGCTAGGCCTACCCACACAAGTGAGGTATCATTTTTATCGGGAGACTTGGGGGAACACTGGGTGGAAGGAAATTTGTGGCTCCTCTCAGATTCCAGAACTTTCTGTCACCGAAATGTGAGGAAAACGAGTTATTTTAGCCACATTTTGAGGTTTGCAAAGGATTCTGGGTAACAGAACCTGGTCAGAGCCCCACAAGTCACCCCATCTTGGATTCCCCTAGGTCTCTAGTTTTCAAAAATGCACAGGTTTGGTAGGTTTCCCTAGGGGCCAGCTGAGCTAGAGGCCAAAATCTACAAGTAGGCACTTTGCTAAAAACAGCTCTGTTTTCTGTCAAAAAATGGGATGTGTCCATGTTGTGTTTTGGGGCATTTCCTGTCGCGGGCGCTAGGCCTACTCATACAAGTGAGGTATCATTTTTATTGGGAGACTTGGGGGAACGCTGGGTGGAAGGAAATTTGTGGTTCCTCTCAGATTCCAGAACTTTCTGTCACCGAAATGTGAGGAAAACGTGTTATTTTAGCCACATTTTGAGGTTTGCAAAGGATTCTGGGTAACAGAACCTGGTCAGAGCCCAACAAGTCACCCCATCTTGGATTCCCCTAGGTCTCTAGTTTTCATAAATGCACAGGTTTGGTAGGTTTCCCTAGGTGCCGGGTGAGCTAGGGGCCAAAATCTACAGGTAGGCACTTTGCAAAAAACAGCTCTGTTTTCTGTCAAAAAATGTGATGTGTCCATGTTGTGTTTTGGGGCATTTCCTGTTGCGGGCGCTAGGCCTACCCACACAAGTGAGGTATCATTTTTATCGGGAGACTTGGGGGAACGCTGGGTGGAAGGAAATGTGTGGCTCCTCTCAGATTCCAGAACTTTCTGTCACCGAAATGTGAGGAAAATGTGTTTTTTTTGCCACATTTTGAGGTTTGCAAAGGATTCTGGGTAACAGAACCTGGTCAGAGCCCCACAAGTCACCCCATCTTGGATTCCCCTAGGTCTCTAGTATTCAAAAATGCACAGGATTGGTAGGTTTCCCTATGTGCCGGCTGAGCTAAAGGCCAAATTCTACAGGTAGGCACTTTGCAAAAAACAGCTCTGTTTTCTGTCAAAAAATGGGATGTGTCCACGTTGTGTTTTGGGGCATTTCCTGTTGCGGGCGCTAGGCCTACCCACACAAGTGAGGTATAATTTTTATCGGGAGACTAGGGGGAACGCTGGGTGGAAGGAAATTTGTGGCTCCTCTCAGATTCCAGAACTTTCTGTTACCGAAATGTGAGGAAAATTCTTTTTTTTGCCACATTTTGAGGTTTGCAAATGATTCTGGGTAACAGAACCTGGTCAGAGCCCCACAAGTCACCGCATCTTGGATTCCCCTAGGTCTCTAGTTTTCAAAAATGCACAGGGTTGGTAGGTTTCCCTAGGTGCCGGCTGAGCTATAGGCCAAAATCTACAGGTAGGCACTTTGCAAAAAACAGCTCTGTTTTCTGTCAAAAAATAGGATGTGTCCATGTTGTGTTTTGGGGCATTTCCTGTCGCGGGCGCAAGGCCTACCCACAAAAGTGAGGTATCATTTTTATCGGGAGACTTGGGGGAACATAGAATAGCAAATCAAGTGCCCCTTATCTTTCTCTACATTTTTTCCTTCCAAATATAAGAGAGTGTGTAAAAAAGACGTCTATTTGAGAAATGCCCTGCAATTCACATGCTAGTATGGGCACCCCAGAATTCAGAGATGTGCAAATAACCACTGCTCCTCAAAACCTTATTTTGAGCCCATTTTGGAAATGCAAAGGTTTTCTTGATACCTATTTTTCACTCTTCATATTTCAGCAAATGAATTGCTGTATACCTAGTATAGAATGAAAACCAACTGCAGGGTGCAGCTCATTTATTGGCTATGGGTACCTAGGGTTCTTGATGAACCTACAAGCCCTTTATATCCCCGCAACCAGAAGAGTCCAGCAGACATAATGGTATATTGCTTTAAAAATTCTGACATCGCAGGAAAAAGTTACAGAGTAAAATATAAAGAAAAATGGCTGTTGTTTTCAGCTCAATTTCAATATTTTTTTATTTCAGCTGTTATTTTCTGTAGGAAAACCTTGTAGGATCTACACAAATGACCCCTTGCTGAATTCAGAATTTTGTCTACTTTTTGGAAATGTTTAGCTTTCCGGGATCCAGCATTGGTTTCACACCCATTCCTGTCACTAACTGGAAGGAGACTGAAACCACCAAAAATAGTAAAAATAGGGTATGTCCCAGTAAAATGCCAAATTTGTGTAGAAAAATGTGGTTTTCTGATTCAAGTCTGCCCGTTCCTGAAAGGTGGGAAGATGGTGATTTTAGCACCAGAACCCGTTTGTTGATGCCGTTTTCAGGGAAAAAACTACAAGCCTTCTTCTGCAGCCCTTTTTTCCAATTTTTTTGGAAAAAACGAAATTTTCACTGTATTTTGGCTAATTTCTTGGTCTCCTCCAGGGGAAACCACAAACTCTGGGTATCATTAGAATCCCTAGGATGTTGGAAAAAAAGGACGCAAATTTGGCGTGGATAGCTTACGTGGACAAAAAGTTATGAAGGCCTAAGCGCGAACTACCCCAAATAGCCAAAAAAGGGCTCAGCACTGGGGGGGGGGGAAACGGCCCAGCAGCTAAGGGGTTAAACAGATAATGCAAAACGTTCCTAAACAGCTTCAAGGTAATATACAACATAATGCAGCCACACTTAACAGGAATATCGTGCTACTAATTGTTTCTAGTGAGACTGCCTCTAAGGGGATTGTGGATCATAAGGCATTACTAAAGAAAAGATGATTCACCTAAATTTCATAACCAAACACATTTTTTCTCTATCAAAAATGCATTGTGCACAGATTAGATGATAAGCATATTCTTGGTTTCTTAAATTTCAAAGAATTGTTTACTTTTGGATAACAGTCTGGTTGTCATTAGTCACCGTAGCAGTGGTTTTTCACTACTATCAAACATTCTGCCCATATTTATACTTTTTTAGCGCCGCATTTGCGTCGCTTTTTGATGCACCATCGGCGCAAGTTTACAAAATACAATTGTATTTTGTATGTTTGCGCCGTTTTTGCGTCAAAAGGCGGCGCAAATGCGGCGCTAAAAAAGTATAAATACGGGCTTCTGTTCTTCCTAGAAATTTCATCGATGGTCTGTTTCAGCAAGCAGTAATCCTCAAATGCAGAAGCTTGGCAAAGTATACATCTTAATCTTAGCAATACAGCTAGGCAGAACTCTTTCCATCAAGGTGATTTTTTCTGCTGAACTGACATGTCCTGGTCCAGACCCTACTGACCAATGAGAGCGTGTGCTGGGAGGGAGAACATTTTATTTTTAGGGCCTTTTTCACAGTGGGCTGGAGACCTTTGGTTTTGAAAGCCCAAGGCAACTCCAAGTACCTCTGTTACTTTTCCTCAAGATTAATTCCAGCAAGCAAGGGGAGGCTTCAAGAGAAAAGGGGAAAGAGGGGGGAGGAGGAAGGTAGAGAGAAAGCGATCTGAGAGGCAGAAGGCAGGAGAGCAGGAGAGAGAGAATGGATGGATAGAAAGAGATAGTGAGAGGAGACGAAAGGAGTGGGCCTAGTTTTTGCCAGGGCTGCTTTTGTTTCCCCTGTCCTTCTCTGCTATCTGGGTAACTTCAGTCTGAGCCTATTGCTTATTCCAAGAAGTGCAATGTCCAATATATGCTCTCATTACGATAAATGTTGATACCTTGATTCAACTGTAAAAGGAGTTACCGGAAAATCAGGTTTACAAATTGGGTAGCAATTTTGAACTGTTGACGTTTTACTTTGGTACTTGGTGAAACATGACTTTGTCTAGGGATTGTCAGAAAAATGATGTAGAAATTGATAACGATATCCTGGGTTACCTGGTCAGATGCGATACATCGCTCCTATTATGAATTTTCTGAGGAAGCCATGATTCCCACTCTTATTCACTACTCTACCCTTAAAATAATGTACTGCGTAATTACAGCATCCAGTGATTTTGGGAGTTCCGTGCTGTAGTACCCTATCTGAAATACCTCAAAACTTGTAAGGAGGGCCTAAACTGCAAACTTATTTACATTTCATGATTCTAAGGTGCATATTTACACTCCATTTGCACCAAATTTGCGTCATTTTTTTCATGCAAATTCAGCGCAAAAACTAACTCCTTGTTTAGATTTAGATGTTAGACCTGTCTAACATCAAAATATTGGAGTTTGCACAATTGTTTAGATGCGTGAACCTACCTTGCATCCATGAGATGCAAAATAGGCGTTCCCATCAAAATAATTGTGCTAACCACATAGCCCCACATTTATCTCCCCATGCTAAAATGACGCACAGGTTGGAGGAGGGGGCTAAATAATAGTGCAAACCTTGCTTTGCACCATAATTTAACGCCTGGGTCAGACAAGGCGTTAGGGGACCTGTGGACCCATTTCCATGATTGAACACCATGGAATGGGTCCACAGGTGCCCTCCTCAAGCTGCAAGAACACCCTCACCCATACCAGAGGAACACCGGAGGTTGAGGGACCCCATCCCAGTTAAGTAGGGTAAGTATAGGTAAGTATTTATTTTTTAATTAAAGCGCCATTGGGGGCCCAGCTTGGGGCCCCCTGCATGGCACGGGTGCAGTGGCCATGGCCAGGGGACACTGGTCCCCTGTGCTGACCATTGGGGTGGTGGACATGACTCCTGTCTTTTCTAAGACAAGAGTCATGAGGTTTGGTCAGAAAATGACGCTAGGCTATTTAGAGGCATGTCATTTTTTGGTGCAAAACTCCCTTCTATCATACTGCCACCCCCACCCGGCTAACGTAATTTGTTTATGCTAGCTCATACTTTGCACCAGCTTGCAGCATTCCATACATTTGGCGCCGGGCAGGCATTCTGGAATGACGCAAGCCAGCGCTGTACTTTTTGATGCAAAACTGCGTTTGCTCTGATTTGCGTCAAAAAGTATAAATATGGGCCTAAGTGTGGTGACACTGTGAGAGCATGGCCTAACAACACTGTTTTCCCATCAAAAACGCATTTGAACACTGAATTTTCCACTTTGATATGTTGCAACATTTTGGGGGAAATTAAATGCTACTTTGTTAACCGCCTATCCTTGGCATTAATTGAGATCTATTACAGGGAATACATATACTGCACAGCCAGCCAGTTTGGTTTTGACAACTGGCCACAACGGACCATGAGTAAGAGTCAAAAGGATGTAGGAAATTCAATGGACAGTAATGGTGTAGAGATAAATCCTTGGTTCCCTCATAAGATACTGTTGCAAAATGGATCAGGTAAACATAGGTAAACTTTCAGTCTTAATTTCCATCTATATTATAAGCCAATAAATTAGGGTCTGGCCTTGTATTATAAAATTATTTTTTAACTATTTGCTCTGCATTGCGGCAACATTATTTCTGCATGGTTTAAGCATGAAAATGGCTTCCACATTTGATTTCTACCAGGTCAAAACACAATTTCTGCAGCAGACATGACGCAGAGGACTCTTTGGACCTGTGCAGTACTCTTTGCTGGAACATATCTGCTGCAGTGCTGTAGTGTGACTGTTGCACAGGTATCCACTTGCAGGATACAGCAGATCTATCATGGGGAATCATACATATCTCTGTCAATGGTAACAGGCAACATATTCGTCAGTACTGAACAAACTTCTCCTGCTACTCTTAGACCCTGATCCTGAGTTTGTTGGAATCCAGGTGCTTTTTATCACATCAGAAAAATAGTGATACCCTGGGGTAAGCTCATTTATCAGATGAATAGCATATGTTACGAGTTTCTGTAGAATATCTGCATTGGATGATTATTACTGTCCGTTGTTCCCTGTTAAGTTCTAGCAGGTATGCCCTGCCAAAATTTAATGAAGGATGAGATATTTAACACACCTGATAATTACTGTATGTGGCAAATACCACCCAAAAACGAATTGCTACCACTGCATAAACAGATGTTTACAAAGGGGTCAGAAGCACCGACTCACTCATAATTAGGGCCTCAGAGTAGCCTTTGGCATTTCTCCCTTCAAGACTTGGTGTGGTTCCGAACGTGCAGCCTTACTGAATTCTTTATTGATGCTTTAAACAATGCATTTGTCTTTGAAATCTATAAATCTAGTACATATATCATTTATTTCTGCGTTATAAATACGTGTATTTTTTATGCTTTATAAGCTTTGTCTGTGCTTTAGTAAAAGTGCCAGCACGAAGGTCAAGACTCGAGAACAGACAATATGGAGTATACACCTCGCATAGACAATATTGGATGCAGAAAACAAAAAAGCTTGTTGTTTTACCTCTTAAATGTAATGACGAAATAGCATAACGTGGAGGCAAAAACTCAAATAGGTGTTTTGGAGAACTACTGTGCTGGGAGGTAGGAGTTTTGCTAGAGGGAAGGTAAGAATGCAGCATGAAAAAGGTATATACAAAACAGGCACTTGCAAAGCCAGTAGTTTTGGAATTTGTGAAAATTCCTTTCCAGTTATCCGCCATTGTAAGTGATGGACTCTGGTACGGAGTAACAATATGAGCTCTGGATGATTTGGAATGGAGCAGCGTGCCCTATGTTTATGATATGAACTTTACTTTTAGGTGGAGTCATTTGAAGGAATAACACATTTCATGCACGTGCGCCTCAGGCAGCAGTGCTATATCTTACCTAACAATAATATTGAAGCTTTAGACAAGCCTATGTAAAAACAGCACACGAGAGATAGTTGAGTGTCTTAGAGTATGATTTAAGAGTTTGGGATGAAAGATAATTGTTTTCACAAAGGAGTTTCGCTTTCCAGATGGCGCTCTCCAAAACTATCAATGGGGACACTGAGAATGTCTGACAGTTAAAGAGTGTTTGTGGCTCAAAGGTGTAGCAGTACATAGAACTAAAAGTGACTACAGACACTAGCCAAAAATAAGATTTCGTTTCAATGTGTGACCCAAGCTCCTCTTGTGCATATGTAGAGATGTGCACACCAAATGCACCAATTGATATAGTGTCCCAAATGTAGTAGCTCAAGGAGCTGTTGAAAGAGCACCTGATCTAGGGTTTATGCCAACTTCACAGAATTCACAAATTGGTGTATGGACAGCACCACAGACTTGAATCATTTAGGATTCTTTATTTCATAGTTTGTTCTCACATTGAGACCTGAGATTATTCAGCAAATATAGCAGAATGTGATTTCCTGCCATCCAAAGTCATTGGATGAGATGATGAAATATGCCAAGTATTATAGTGATAAACAGGAAATGAAGCAGAGAAAGCTTATGCAAAACTTTTTGTTGGCAGAGATGAAAATGATTCAGAAAGGTTTCCAGAATCAGTTGTTTTTAGAGATTGTTCGTGCAATGCAGGCCGTAGATTTTCAGAATGGCATGCAAGAAGGTGGCTTTCAAGCTGGAGTGCAAGGTGTTCAAGGAGGTATGATTGGTCCATAGGGTAGAGGCAGAGGAGTTCAGACTGATCCAAATACAGGTGTAGATGTTATAATGCTAATAAAATGACTGCTTATCACTTCTATATTAAGATCTGGCTTTGGAAGAGGGAGTGTAGGCTGAATTCAGATGTAATGAATGGAAATAATCAAATGAAAGGAGGGAATCAGATACAAATGCAAAATGTGCATGTTCAGCAAATGCAAGTCCCAATGTAAAACAAGTTCCAGTGATGCAGGTCCCACAAGCCCCTGTGGTTCAACAGAATGTGGGTAGTCCTAAAATGAACATGAGCCAGATACCCTTAGTAAACAAAAATACATTTCTTGCACAGAACCAGAACATATTTCAGCAATTTCCTATGATTGAAAGTGAGAGCTTTGACTCTGACAATATTGGCACATGAGAGGGGAGTCAGATTGCATGCTTGGTGCAATCTTAGAAGAAGTCCAGAGTGGACCATTAGTAGACAGTGAGGTAAGTGGCCACCAAGTGTCATTTCATACTGACAGTCGAAGCTACCTTTTCCTCTGTTAGACCAGTGGTCATCCCATACCTACTCCTCTCAGGAAAGAAGATCCAAGTTGTAGGAGTTACAAATAAACAGATTACAAATACAGTTTTTAAATGAAGTCGCTGTCACAATAAGTGCATTTGAAGAAAATCACCAGTTTGCTGTGTTTGTTTTGAGTCCTGTAAATCTGTTCAGATGTGCTTTGTTGTGTAAGTTAAATTACATAATCTGTTGCACCCCTCATGGAGTGGAATTCCAGACTCATGATGAGGATGTTGAGTTCAAGCTAGCTCAACAAGATACTGTAGGGCTCTACCCAATGAGAACTGTTGAAGAAGTGCCCCCTGATTTGAGAGAAACTGTTAAACCAGAAGTGTGGATGTCACAGAGAAATTCATCAGACTATTATAAGGTGTAGAAGGCATTATGTCGAGTCTCACCAGGGTATTCTGAGAGTTCTTCACTCTTTCATCAGATTCTAAAGAAAAATCTAGAAACATTGAATTGTCTTGTAATTCAGCCCCATTGCATTACATTAATGACCTGCTTGAGACATTGAAAATAAGAGAAGCTTGTAAACAGGATACCATTGCTCTCTTTAATCACCTACCTAAGAATGAATACGAAGTGTCCCTGAGTAAACAGCAGTACTGTCAAAAAGAAGTCCAATATTTGGGACGTCATTGAAAAAGGAACAAGAACATTTGTCACAAGAGAGGGAGTGGAGGCTATTCTAAGGATGGGTCCCCCAAAAATGCCAAGATGAGTCAAAATGTGTCTTGGAATAGTTGGCTTCTGTAGACAGTGGATACCTAACTTTTCCCTAGTGTCTAAGCCTTTACTGAGGCTGACACACAGAGATTTGCCTAATACACTTCCATGGGACAACAAATGCATGAACGCTTTCTTAGAGGTGAGAGAAAGTCTCTCTCATGCTCTGGCACTAGGAATGGCAGATTATGCCAAGAGATTTACTTTGTTTTGCAGTGAGAGGGAGGGATTCACTCTCTCAGTGCTTACTCAATTACACAGTGAGGCAAGAAGGCCAGTAGTCTACTGTTCCATTACTCTTGACACCATAGCCACAGGGCTGCCTGGTTTATGAAATGAGTAGCAAAGGTAAGTCTCAGCATCCAGAGGTATGAAAACATAGTGGTGGGACATCCTTTAACTGTTATGGTTCCTCACTTAGTTGAAATTATGCTGACAAGAACCAACACCCAGTACATGGCAAGTTCCTGTCTTACCAAATGTGAGCAGTAGATTCTTTCATCTGACAATGTAACACTTAGGTGTTGCCAGGTTTTGAATCTAAGTACTTTGTTACTAATTCTTGGAAGTTCTGAAAAAAGAGATAAGTTTTAACATGACTGTCTTGATGTTAGGGACCTATGCACCAAGACAAGGCCAGACATAATAGATGAACCTTTAATTATACCTGATTATGTGCTTTTTGTTGATGTCTCAATGTTTAAGGGCGAACAACGCTTCCTGAAAGCAGCTTACACTGTCTGCACAATACAAGACATTGTTGGAGCCTCCTAGCTCCAAGGTATTACCTCAATACAAGTTGCAGAAGTAATTGCCTTTACTAGAGCTTGCAACTTGACAAGTCAAATGAGAGTGACTATATTTACAGATAGTCAGTATAGATTTGGGGTAGTTCAGTTATGGACACAAAGAGGTTTCATGTTATCTTCCTGTTCACCAATAAGAAATTGTGAGTGCGTTAGAAGAGTTTTAGACCCCTTGTAACTTCCAACTGAAATTGATGTAATTGAATGTGCAGCTCACAGGAGTGACAATGGTTAGGTCACACTAGGAAAGAGGAATGCAGATGACGTATGATGTTATTGTGCAATTGTGGGCTGCACATTTAATGGAACTTTCATAGATTATTCTCATGAGGAGACTGTGGTTTCAGTGTTGATTTCTATAGCTGACATGTGGGAACAATTCAAACGTTTGCAGGAAAATGTGACAGAAGCGGAACAGCAGGGTTGGATCTGAGCAGGATGTGGAAAGAATGCATGTGATATTTGGATTTCAGCAGATGGGAGGACAAAGTTGCAGTACAGTTTATTATCTCCCGTGACATGACGTTTCCATGGCCCCATACACTTAAGAAGAGATGCAATGGTGAGGTCCCTTAGACAGAATTCGTTTAACCAAAGATTGAAGATGAATGCCAAAGATTTTTGTCATCATTGGGTAATATGTCAGCAGATGAATGTAGGGAAATGAACACCAGTTAAACTGAGTCATGTAGGGAGATCAGGTGGTCCCTTCAACCGGATGCAGATGGACTTCATTGAAATGCCTGTTTGCAATGGGCTGAGACACATCCTGGTTTTAGTGTGCATTTTCTCTTGACGGGTGGTAGCCTACCCAACAAGGAGGAATGACAGTGTCACTGAAAGTAAACTGCTGTTAGAAGAACTGGTACCAAAGTATGGAATGTCGATATCTCTGGAGTCAGATCAAGAAACTCACTTTAACAGTGAGGTCCTTAAGATGTGTGCAGCATTACAAGTGGAGCAGAAGTTGCTTTGTAGCTATCAACCAGAGGCTTCTGGTATAGTTGAACAACTTAGAGGAACACTGAGGTCCCCATTGGCAAATGTTTGTGCATTTACTTCACTGAAATGCCAGATTATTTACCTTTGGTGTTCATGAGCTTTTGAAGTACACGTGACAGGAAGACAGGTTTATCTCCTCACAAGATCCTAACCTAATGGGAAGAACCATGAGACTGCCTGCTATACCTGCAAATGTTCTTGTGAACAAAACAGATGACATGGTACTCAGTTACTGCAAAGGATGTGCTGCATTGTGTTTCTCGACAGGTGGAAGCTGTCACTGCAAATCTATATCAAGAGCACTGCCACAATTTAAACCCAGGGGACTGGAGTTTCATTAAAAAGCATTTGAGAATGTTCTGTCTAGAGCCCAGGTGTAAAGACCCCTACCAGGTGATTTTAATCATGAACACTGCTGTTAAATGTGTGGATTGCCAACCTGGGTGCATGCTTTACATACCCAGAGAACAAGAGATATGTATGAAAAAAGTGTATTGTGAGCCAGAATGGAGTGCAATGGTTTGTGTACCACTGCAAACTGTGCAATTTGCACAAGTATAAGGAACAAAACAACAAGTGGCACAGCAGCAAGAAGAAAGAGGTGAAGAACTGGAGACAGGTGAAGTAATCCAATTCTTGGATACCTCACAGATTGGGATTGAAGCTCTTGTTCTAGAAGTAGAAGGAGGAGAAACAAGAACTTAGACTGAAGTGACAGTTGAGACATCTTCAGAGCAATAAGAAGATCTTGGAGAAAGAACAAGTATTAAGTTGAGACCAAGAAGAGGCACAAACAATGCTAAATGGCCGAGAACCCACAGTTGAAAAAAATAAATGTGTCTTTCCTTATACTGTTCAGTCTTCTTCCTTCTGTTAACCATGTGTCTAAGCTTATTACTTATGATATGACCCAACCTGTCCGTAAGCAAAACCTGCCCCTAGCCAAAACGCTTACATTTTATTTGCCTTACCTTATCAAACACTCAGTGCCTCCATAACTCAAGAATAACTATTTGTTGGGACATTTCATGAATTTGAGGCAGAATGTGTAGTGTGAGATTTAGTCTACACTTAGGGCAGGACTCAGCAAAAACTAGGATAACAGCAGGGCCATTGGAATTATTATGAGATGCCTTTAGTTGTCCATAAAAACATACTTCCCCCAAGGTTGGCTCAATTATAGTTGCACAAGACTTATAGTGAAATAAATTGTGCATCATAAATTTAAATCACCAATTTCTTCTGTGTCAATACACATGTATATTTTGCAGCTCACTGATTTGTTTTAGAAGCACATTAAGGGCCTCATTACGAGTCTTGTGGTCACTGGACCACCAGACTCACGGATGGCAGTTGGACCACCACCAATGCGGTGGTTCAAGCGCCATATTAGGACCATGGCAATCAGGCCACTGTGGGACCACCAGCTCCGCCAGGATCAGGCATCCCGGCATCCTGGCAATTGCGATGGTCTTAATCCACCACAGCAGCACCTCAAGCAGTGCTGCCCTGGAGATTGTGACCTTGTTTTCTGCCTGCATTTTCATGGCAGTAGCACCACGAAACTTGGGGGCCCGTGCACTTGGCATGGGCAGTGCAGGCCCCCGCCCCCCCCGCCAGCACCGTCGCAATGTTCACTGTCTGCTTTGCCGAAAGTGAACATTGCGTGGGTGCTGGTGCTCCCTGCATCCTACAGCATTGCCGCCGGCTCAATTATAAGCTGGAGACAATCCTGTAGACTGTTTCCTGCTAGCTCAGTGGGTGGAACCTCAGGTTTCTGCCCACTGACCTAGCGGGAAGCTCTTAATGGGCCCAGCAGGGAGGTGAACACAATGGCAGCAACCTCCTCATCAGAAGTTCGGCCAATGGACTAAACCGTCCGCCGAACTCGTTATCAGGCCCTCAATGTGTTGCAAAAGTGCCACCCCAAGAATTAATTTAAACGTTTCATTCATTTGAGCAAAATTCTACTTTTGATTATGGTGGTGGTCATGGATTATTTCATACGTTGTACTGCAGTATACAAATTATGTGTGGGAAAAAAGGCTGTGTGACAAAGAAATAAACATGGAATTTGAGTGGTTCTAGGGGACCAACAACGTGTATTAGTGTTTGACTATAAAAAACAAGTGTTTGTGATGAAGACTAAAATTCTTTTCTTCTTTTTATTGATCATAAAGTTGCTCCTGATGGATACCAGTCCCCAGACTCCTATTGGGAGATAGTCACTCAGTTGCACCTCGAGAAAATGGAGGCAATTGGGTTAGAGTATCTTCTGCTGGTGATCTTTGAAGAGGATGCAAAGAAAGATGCTGTCTTGGAGGCTTCCTCAGGTTCACAGTCAGGGGAATCCTGGCCATGCCACAGCCACCATTGCAGGCAGTTAAGGCTCCAAGCAGCCACACCGCCACACAACGAGAGAGGCAATCCTGAAGCAAGTGCTGCAAAGTTTGGAGGAGGTGAAGGAAGCCAAGCAGGGCATTTTAAGGAGGCTGGTGGGACAGTATCAATATTTTGGGGAAGGTGTAGGACTGTTGTGGGACGTGTGGGTGGGCAGAACAGGTGGGTAATGGCAGTTATGGTTTTTTTGGGTTTAGGGAGATGGATGGGCCAGTTACAGTTGGTGGGGGGATGGGAATTCAGATTTTTATGTTAATAAATGAGTTTCTTTTTTCTTGAATATTTGTCTTTAATTGTATTATTTACTACTAGGCTTTTTTGAGCTGCACCCTTCCTCCCATCAGTAATAATTGTATAATTACTGCCCTTGCGATATTCTGTGCAATTATTATCCCCCTACTGGTGTCTGCCAAAAAAAAAAAAAAAAAAATCCTCCTTCCCATTCTTAAAACTTTTTTCTTACCTGAGCAGAACAAGTGATGTCTGCTATCTCCCCCAGATATCACAATAACTTAATGCAAGTATTTTTTTTAAAATGCCTTATTGCTGATGTTGGCTCATTAATAACAGGGAAGACACAAGGCATCCTAAAAAAAAACAAGATCTGTCTTGTTCTGAATGAAGGAGGTGAACCAGCCAAAGGATTCTCATTCTGCATCAAAGGCACAATTAAACGGCAAAAAACACAGTGTAAAGTTATTTAATAAAGTAAGTGTAATGATGAACCCATAAGTCTCAGGACTCAGGAGTGGATAATATCAGTAAAATCCATGATGGATAAGTCTTGAAAAATGATGAGTACACTATCTATCCTTGGCCAGTCATTGTTGTAATTTATTCTCTACACTATGGTGTACCTCTCTTTTCTGTGCAGGAGGAGTTACATGGGCAAATTTTAAATGTTTGTCAATCTCTTCCTGTAACTGCTGGTGTAGTGTTAACCACATCCACCATGCCGAGTGTGAGATCTATTGATTGTGGAAATTCAAATCACAACCAATTGCACAACTACGGAGAAAGGGTTAGGAATTTCATGAATGGATGTTTAGGGGGATTTAGGGAAAGATGTGGCATAGAGAAACCCAACATTCATGAAGTCCATAAGCACATCGGCATCTGTCGTGGAAGGAACATGACAGTTGATTTAGCAAAATCAAACAGTGTTTTTCTTCGTCAGACTACAGACTCCAATGTTACTTAATTGCTACTGAGGCTGAAAAACTGCAAAATGGGGAGAACCCACAAAGTTTAACATCTTACCTGCTGGCCCTTTTACCCACAACAGTGCTGAGTCCTTATTTGGATATTTTAGGTAGTTTGAGCTTAGGGCCCCATAACATTTTTCATCATAAGGTATCATCACAAAATTTGCATCTTTTTTTTCCAACATCCTTGGGATTCTACAGGTATCCAGTATTTGTGGATTCCCCTGGAGGGGAGGGGGCTGAGAAAAAGGCAGAATAAAGCAACATTTTGGGTTTTTGGAGAAAAATGGGAAAAAAGTGCTCTGTTAACAGTTTGCATTTTGTTTTTCATGTTTTGCTGTGCTAAAGTCACCATTTCCCCAGCTTTCAGGAACATGTAGAGCAGAATCACAAAACCTAATTTTGTACCAAATTGTTGGCATTTTTCAAAGAGGTAGCCCATTTTTCCTATTGTTTGTGCTTTCAACCTACTTCCAGTTCGTGGTATAAATCATTCTGAAACCCCTTGGTTGATCCAGGAAAATTATAGATTTCTGAAAAGTAAGCAAAATTCTAAATTCAGCAAGGGTGCATGTGTGTAGACCCGCAAGGTTTTCCCAAAGATAATAACTGTTGAATTTTTTTTTATTGAAGACGAGTAAGAAAAACATCCACTTGTGACAACATTTTCAGCTGTAACTTTTCATCACAAAGGCCGATTTACAAAAGCAGGGTAATTTTGAAAATGCCTTCTTTCTTATACACTGGCGTACATTTGGAAGGCACAAATGCTGCAAAATCTAATTGATAATAACAAATGTTCTACTATTCTATACTCACACATGTCATCTGATAAAAAGGATACCCACTCATGTGATTAGGCCTAGTGCCATTGACAAGAACTGGGCCAAAACACAGCAGAGACGCATTACATTATTCCACTGAAAAGTGATCCTTTTTTCCCCAATGTAGATAGATGTAGATTTTGGATCCTAGATCAACCGGCACCTATGGAAACCTAGCAAGCCTGTACATTTTTGAAGGTTAGACACACAGGGAAATGCAGGGTGGGGTGACTTGGGTGACTCGCACTAGGTTTTTATTTTTTTAACACAGAGGGGGTTATTACAACTTTGGAGGAGGTGTTAATCCGTCCCAAAAGTGACGGTAAAGTGACGGATATACCACCAGCTGTATTACGAGTCCATTATATCCTATGGAACTCGTAATACGGCTGGTGGTATATACGTCACTTTACCGTCACTTTTGGGACGGATTAACACCTCCTCCAAAGTTGTAATAACCCCCATTGTTTTTTCAAAGTGGGTAGCTGTGGATTTTAGGCCCTAGTTCAGCTGGCACCTAGAGAAACCTAGCAAACTAAACACCTAGGAGACTCCAAGGTTGTGTGACTTGCATGGCTCTTAAATGATTTTTTTTACCCAGAATCCCTTGCAAATCTCAAATTTTGAACAAAACACATTTTCCTTGCATTTCTGTGATTGAAAGTTCTGGAATCTGTGGAAAGCCACAGATTTCCTTTTACCCAGCATTGCCCCAATTTCTCATTATAAAAATGGTACCTTGTGTGGGCAGACATGCAACAGGAAATGGTGCAAAACACAACATAGATACATAACATTTTTCTACTCAAAACTCACTTTTTTTTACAGAGTGGGTAGCTGTGGCGTTTGGGCCTTAAGACAGCCAGCACTTAGAGACACATAGCAAACTTGCACATTTTTGAAAACTAGACACCTGGGGAAGTCCAAGGTAGGATACCTTAATAACTATTTTTACCCAGAAGCCCATGCAAACTTCAAACTTCAGTGAGAAACACTCATTTTTCTCACATTACTGTGACGGATAGTTCTGGAATCTGCAGGAAGCCACAAATTTCCTACCACTCTGAGTTCCCACAAATCTCCTGATAAAAACTGTACCCCATTTGTGTGGCTGTGCTAAGAGACCATAAACAAAAGGCCCTAAAGTGCTATGTTGAGAGATAAGCAAAATGTACATATCTATTTATTTATTGCTCTAGTCCTACTAAATGTTCTGCTTTCCTGCTCTTATCTCATGACCGAGCTTACAGATCCTCTCTGGAATGCACTTCTGAGTTTAAAGAAGATATTTATTGTTATTATTACTTCACCACGAGGTTCCTGAAAGACAAAATTAGTTGACTGGAAGCACACGTTCAAAAGTAGTCGCAGCAATGAAAGCAAAATATATCAAAGTATGTCTCAGTTGCAATGTACACAGCAAATACATGTGATTATATTATAGCATAACTTCAAAGCAAAGCATAAAAGTCAAAATTGCATCACCGTAGGGCCTATTACTACTTCATCTTTCTAGGGCTTCAAGTTGATGCCTCCTGTTCAACTGCGAGAAAGAGATTTTCTACCCAAACGGGGACAGGCAACTGACGTCTCCGTTCCTGTCTGAAGTCAAGATAGTTTCATTCTAACTAACTCTGCTGTTGTCCAGAGCCATCCTTCCAAAAACGTGCCCCTCCTCTCAGACTCGGGAAAGGAAGGCAAGCCTTTGCAGACTGGCCAGATCTACTAGACCCCTCCTCTTCCCAATGCTGAGCAGAAAGGAAAACACCAAATGTACTCTCTCTTATCAGCTAGGGTCTGGTGTGAAAAACACAGCTTGGTCTATCATGTGGAAAAACACAGCTTGGAAAAACACAGCTCATCTGCAATGTCTCAACTGCAATGTCTAACTCCACGTTAAAGCCAATAGGCAGCTAACCTAAATATCAAATGTAATGTTTAATGTCATGTCAAAGCCAATAGGCAGCTAAACTGAATACAGAATGTAATGTCTAACTCCATATTAAAGCCAATAGGCACCGAACCCAAATACCAAATGTAATGTCTAATGTCATGTTAAAGCCAATAGGCAGCTAAACTGAACACAACATGTAATGTGCTGCTGGTGAACACTGAGCAACTATTATGCACAGTGGTGAAACACAAAGTCATTGGTCAAACACAATTAATAGCATCACACTCCACCCTATGACCAATTAATTTCTGTTTACATACCTTTTATTTCAAACAAACACAAAAAACTAAAACATCAACACAAAAAAAAACATTATAAGCAAATCAGATTTGAATGATAAAAGCAATCACTGTAAAGCAATGAAACTGGATTAACATATTGATCTCATAACCTTTCACATCAGATACATCTACACAGAAAAGACTGAAACTTATATACTCTGAGTGTCTCTAAAACAGCGAGTGGATGTAGCATGAGTTCTACTCATGCAAAGGTGCACGGTCCACTTGAAAGGTTTGCTGGAATGTAAGCGAAAGTCAGAGATCCACACGAAAAAACACAGACAGTTAACTGATAAGGTTGCTTAGTTCCAGTGGAAGAATGTAATCAAACAAGTTGAGCTTGAACTGAAGGCGCCATTTGCGCAAAATGGATCCATGGGGTTTGTACTTTAATCAATCAGGTTCAGGTTGGGGGTTCGGTTCCTCCCCCGACCCCACACGCACACACCTGAAGGGAGACCACACAGCACACTCATGGTCAGTGGCGAGTCGTGGTAGGATCTGCAAAAGAAAAAAGTATGACTTTTCTTGCAAATAAGATTTGTCATCTGAAATGTGCCCTTCTTCTTCCTTTCCTTCTTTTATAATTGCAGGACGTTTTTGGGGTCCTTTGTTATAATTTCCGTAGGGTCTGGAGGATCATTTGGGGATTCAACCCACACCTTAGCACTGAGGTTTTTATCTGCTGCACCACAGCTTCCCTTTCCTTGCACTGTCAGAAGGGCAGGGGCAGACTCCTTCTTTACCAGATGACAAGATGGGCCATTCTGTCTCCAATCTGTATGAATGAATCAGATTATTTTCTAGTTATCAGCATAATTTTGATTTCTCCTCGGTAATCTGTAGCAATCACTCCCCCTAAAACCTAATCAATTTGCCATATCTGTCCTGGTAACTTTCCTCTCCCCACCTGATCTTTGACTGTTTGTGGGACAGATTGCTGTTGCACGTGCTGACAAATAGGACATTGTAAAATCACAGTTTTTATCAAATCTAGGGGAATGGGCATCTCTCTAATCTCTGCCCACCTGTAAGAGGATTTTTCTCCCAGCTGTCAACATTTCTGGTGCACCCACTTAGCCATCCCCACTAAGTCAGAATTCTGGGTGAACACTTCTGTACTTTTCTCTTTAACATCTGCAAGGGAATTGAACCAGTTATGTACAAGTCATGTGGAAAACCAAACAGCTAAACCATTGGCAGTGAACCAAGAATCAGTGTGAAAATGGAACATCTCAAGCAGCTCTTGCTTTAAAGTCTGACACACATTGTACAAATCTGAATCAATAGTCAAACAAACATGCTTTTTATCCTCAGGGGACATGAATTCAAATGGTGCACCCAATTTCATTGGTGACTCTTTTACCTGTGGTACTCCCTGCACCCTCTCCTCATCCTGAAAAGGGGCTTGTGACACCTGTTCATGTAGGGCTGCAGTGACTCTAGCCCTGTCTTGCATGTACCAGATCCATTGTATGATACTAGCCTCCTGTGCCAGTCCTAAATTGTGAGAATTAGGTGAACTCATCACCCACTGCATGCTTGATATTTCAGGTTTCAGAATTACATTATCATGTAATGTCCAAAGTTCCAGGGGCACTCTTGTCTTCCCCTGTTCCTGATTTACATGTTCATAAGTGTTTCCCTCTTGCACTGCACAGAAATGTAAAGCCTGCATTATTTCATTTGCAAAATCAAAAGCGCGCAGCTGCTCATGTTTTTTCCTAGTTACTTTGTACCAAAGTGTTAAGATTTCACTCAGATGAGGGCTGTACTGTTTCCAAAAATCAAACAAGCTCATGAAACTTGGTGTCTCTTGCTTAGTGCAAATAGTAAGAAACTCTAAAATCTTTTGTTTTACTTGTGACAACATCTGTCTATTTTCTGGGCTCCACTGAATTCCCAGAAACTGCACATTTTGCGACAGTACTTCTGCCTTGTCTGAATTAATTTTACTTTGCAAAAGTGGTCTGTAAATCACATTCCTAACTCTGTTCTCAGTGTTATCTGTTAAGGAATGCACTTCAACTGCCAAAAACTGTGGGCTGCCCTGCTCAAGAGACTCATTTTTTTTAACCTTCTCATTACTGGAATGGGAAAAGCCAGATTCTTCTAAAACAGCAGTTTCATAGATTTCAGCATTATCTTGCATTAATGTGTTCTGGCTAATTTGCTCATGTAAATTCTTATTTTCATGTTTTAACTGCCTACATCTCTCCTGCATTTTTCTGTAAGCAGACAAAAGTATCCAAACCCTTCTGTCAAGAACAAAAGGAACATAATTTCTTTCAAAAGGCACGTTTTCTAAATATGCTTTATCACAGCACTCATCCCAAGACTCACACAGTCCTGATAAACAAGAAAACATGTTTCTCACAGCACCATAAGGCAGTTTAACTTCACATGCATTTTCAAACATGGTCTGCCGTGCTTCTTTAATTCTCTAAACAACAAAAAACAATTACACTTTTAAATAGTGCACTTCCAATCTCCAATTCCGACTCTCAAGACTGACGACATGCCAAAATGTTCTGCTTTCCTGCTCTTATCTCATGACCGAGCTTACAGAACCTCTCTGTAATGCACTTCTGAGTTTAAAGAAGATGTTTATTGTTATTATTACTTCACCACGAGCTTCCTGAAAGACAAAATTAGTAGATTGGAAACACACATTCAAAAGTAGTCGCAGCAATGAAAGCAAAATACATCAAAGTACTTCATAGTTGCAATGTGCACAGCAAATACATGTGATTATATTATAGCATAACTTCAAAGCAAAGCATAAATGTCAAAATTGCATCACCGTAGAGCCTATTACTGCTTCATCTTTCTAGGGCTTCAAGTTGATGACTCTGGTTCAACTGTGAGAAATAAATTTCCTACCCAAACGGGGACAGGCAACTGACGTCTCCGTTCCTGTCTGAAGTCAAGATAGTTTCAATCCAACTAACTCTGCTGTTGTCCAGAGCCATCCTTCCAAAAACGTGCCCCCTCCTCTCAGACTCGGGAAAGGAAGGCAAGCCTTTGGAGACTGGCCAGATCTCCTAGACTCCTCCTCTTCCCAAGGATGAGCAGAAAGGAAAACACCAAATGTACTCTCTCTTATCAGCTAGGGTCTGGTGTGAAAAACACAGCTTGGTCTATCATGTGGAAAAACACAGCTTGGAAAAACACAGCTCATTTGCAATGTCTCAACTGCAATGTCTAGCTCCACGTTAAAGCCAATAGGCAGCTAACCTAAATATCAAATGTAATGTCTAATGTCATGTCAAAGCCAATAGGCAGCTAAACTAAATACAGAATGTAATGTGCTACTGGTGAACATTGAGCAACTAATATGCGCAGTGGTGAAACACAAAGTCATTGGTCAAACACAATTAATAGCATCACACTGTACTAGAGAAAAATTTAATAAAAATAAATAAAATAAAATCTCTAATTAAAATTAAAAACGATAAATAAGTAAATTAAAGCAAAAAAATACATTAATAATAATGAATAAATAAATTAAAGGAGATAAAAAAGTGTATATATACACACTCACACACACATATGTATATATATATATATATATATATATATATATATATATATATATATATATATATATATATATAGATAGATATAGATAGATAGATAGATAGATAGATAGATAAAATTATAGATAAATACAAATAATATAAATGTACTCTCCTGTAAGCTTTACTTTGTCTACCTATCACCATATGTCATGTCTCCATCAAGCTATCCTCCATCCACACTCTGACTCATCCCAAACCTATTCTACTTCTTACATCTTCAAAAAACCCTTCCTAAGCTCTTTCTTCCTCTTCCACATCTATCTCACCCAAACCTCACCATGATCTCTCAAACAACCCTACTAAATTCTCCCTCATTTATCTCACCTTTGACTCATCCAAAACCCCTCTGGCTACTATGATCACCCTAACCCTTTCATCTCTACTTTACTCATCCCAAGCCTCATCATATTACTATAAACTCCCAATTAACACTTCCTTCCTCTATCCCTCCATTAATCTAGTCAATCCAACTAACAAACTCACATATCCTCTGCGCAAATTAACTCTTAATAATAATAATATTAAAACTGTACTCATATTTCCCAATACTAATCCGTCACTAACTCCTCTTGGTTTCTACTTGCCAAAAAGCGCTTTGATACCTCGTCAGGGGTAGTAAGCACTATATAAATACTATTACAATACAATACAAAAGGGTCACCATGCACACCTACAAAACACAGACATTTTTGACAGGGGATTGCAGTATGGTGTGCCTTGTGTGGATCCCACAAGGTTTTCCTACCTGCAATGCCCTGCAAACTTCAAACTCTGCCTGAAATTGCACAATTTTCTTTTAATTTATGTGATGAAAACTTCTGAAATCTGCAAGAATCCACAACATTCCTACCACCATGCCTTACCCCTCTTGTCTAAATAAAACTGCTGCCCCACATGTATGACTGAGCCTTCTGCTCACAAACGGAACTGATCAAACCAGGGTCAATGGATGTCCCGCATTGGAAATCCCATTAAAGGCACAAGTTGACCAGTAGGACTGTGCGTTTAGTTTGGGGACTATTCCCATCTTCAGTGTTAAGCCCAGAACTTTTGACAGCTCCCTGAGTGAAGTGGGAGTTTATAGGTGTACCCTAGAGTGAGGCTCCAGAGTGCCTCCAGGCTCCTTTAGAAACTGTGTGCTGCACAATTTCCTCAAGGATGTCTACATCCAAAGGAAGATGGAAGCAGTCAATAGCCAATACTTCAGACCCTGCCTCAAAGCTCTCGTCCATTATTCGAGTTGAGGCTCAGAAGCAGACCTCCAATAAGATGCCATCTCTGTTTTTTAACTAAAATGGTCTGACCTATGTTAAATACAGAGGTAGTTGTAGAAATCACTGTCATGTGTGGGGTGCAAAAAGCTATGCTATGAAGTGAAAGAATGTAATGCTGTTAAAGTGTAATACAGTGTGATAACAAGGACAACAGTCTCAAACTTGCACTTATCTGACGCAAAGAAATTCTCTAAACATCCACCATTGACAAAAACTTATCTGAACATCAAATGCTGTCAAAAACCTCTCCAACAAAGCTAAGAGAAAATTATAAGAAGAATATTAGTTAATGTTTCAAACACACACAGTAAGAAAAAAGCACATTATGCTACAATTGTCCCTGATGCCTGGAGAAACTTTTTTGCAAGATGTGCACCTTGTGAAAGACCAGAATGTGGGTGACTCACAATGAAGCTAACCATTTGCAATATGTGTCCCTCTGCTTCCACCCTTCACAGCCCACATCAGAGACTGATCAGTTGTTTTGTCATTCACAATTTACTTTGCCCCAGCACAGCATATATAATTGGGAAAATGGGCGTGCACACTTCAGCCATTTATCAGCTGTTTTGCCATTGATGTAGTAAGTCCCCCAGCGTGACTGAATCCACTTCACCTGCTACTCAGTTCTTCAGCTGAACACATTCTTCTTCCACCCTCATAGTATAGGGAACTGTTTCAGGCCACAATCAGTGCAGTGGCATAACGAAACTGGAGGGGGACCTTTGCAAAGACCACAAAGGTGGACCCCCTCTGGACTCACTCAGGCCTGCTGCTATGCTAAGGGCACCTCCTGGAGCTCAGCCCCCCGCACAGCGGGGGCTCTGGGAGCCTTTGTAACACAAGTGCCTCCGTGGCCTCCTAAAATACTGTGGTTATACTAAAAGGAATGACTTAATAACTGATCCTTGGCTGAAGTGGGCTCACCAATGCCTTGTGATCTAAGTTTTGCTATGTGTAAATAAAATGTGAATGTCACACTAATCAGTGACTGAACTGCTGCAGGGGCCCAATCAACCCCTCATGGAAGGGAAAACAACTTCATGTATTATATTGACTCCTGCAGGGACACCTGTGAGTGTGGAGGGACCAGAAAAACTCTGGGTACATTTTTTAAAATGGCTGGAAAATTTAACCTTCTAAGGACACCTTGTTAGGGTACCATGTAGGGGACCAATATGATGGCCACCAGAGAAGGAACAACATTAATAAATGTACAAGTAGGGGTTGACCACACCTGATAGAGCTGACCCCTACACAAAATAAGACATACCTGGGGCAATATTTATACTTTTTGACGCAAAACTGCGCCGGCGCAGTTTTGCGTAAAAAATATTACCGCCGGCTAATGCCATTTTGGTGCGCCGTGCGGGCGTCAAATTTATATTTTGACGCACCGCGGCGCAAACCACAGGTGGGAGTCATTATTTTTGACACACACCGCAGCGTCAAGTCGTAAAGCAAAACGACGTTAACGCGGCGGAAATGACTGTGGGTCGATTTACGACCCGGCAAACCGGATATGCGCCGTTTTTTACGCAATAGCATCAAACAAAACCGCAAACACTGCCATTTCACCAGAGGAGAGCCAAAATGGATCCCAGATGCCACTACAGACCCCAGGAAGATGACAACGGACCAGGAACCAGCCAGGAGGACCCATACAAGAACCAGGACACTTATAAGAAGAAAAGAAAGTGTTGCTTCAGTGCAGAGGAGCAGGAAATTCTGGTTAAAGAGGTGACGGAACACCAGCACCAACTGTTTGTCACCTCAAAGTTGCTAATCAGTAGGAGAGAGGCTATATGGCAACAAATTGTCGACAAGATTAACAGTGTGGCTGAAGTACGCAGAACTGTCATCGAGTGCAAGAAACGCTGGCATGACTGCAAGCGCAGGACCAAGGAAAAGATGGCCAGGAACAGGAAGGCACAACTGCAGACTGGAGGTGGGAGTCCAGCACACCAGGAGGCCCTGGACCACATGGAGGAGATGGTCGCAGCCGTCATCCCTGAGGAGATTGTCACAGGGATTCAAGGACAGGACAGCGCAGACTACCAGGAGACAACGCACATGCAGGGTAAGTCGCATGGGGAATTATAATGCAATAATGTCAACTGTGAGCGGGGGGGGATACCGACCACAAAATGCATGGAAGTCATCATATACATGGAGTGGCATGGGTAAAGGGGCACGGCATGGGGGCATGGCCTGCACAAACAGAAGCTGGGGCACACCATTACACTACACCAACAACAGTCCCATGGGGGCATGCTGTCATGCCAACGATGGAGCAAAGGGAAAGCTACGCCAGGAGGGAAGGCCACAACGTCAAACTGACATCCCAGCAAACGTCAGCCACCATACCCCCTACATTAACTAGGGCCCTCTTAACAACCTCTAGCCACACCGACAACTGGAATGTAACTGTGACAACAGTTGCCACTACCACCTCCGCTCTGTGTGCAGCTAACCTCCCCATGGATCATACACACCTAAATTAGGGGGTGAGGATGACAACTTTAACAATCCCCAGAAACAAGACAAAGGTCCCAGTACTGTCAAATGTCAATGCCCTTAGTTGTCGCAAACATCAGCCAATGTAAACATCAATAGGAGCTACACAGCACTGAGGACACACCCATGCTGCATATGTCAGGGTCCATCCTGTGCCTTGGTAACAATGCAACATCCCAAATGTCATACTGCTCAGACAACAGCATTGAGGGGGGGACACATGTAACTGGTCACTGAATTACACCTGCACAGTCAGAGGAGGAAATAGGACACTGATACGATTATCAGGGCAATCCAATGTAACACACATTCCCCAACATCAGCAGTACACATTACCAATGCCAACATCCATATCGTGTCATAACATTGCTATGCATAGGATATGCCACATGTCAAATACATTTAAGTGGATGTGGAAGATCAGAGATTGGACAGGTCCAGATTGTTAAGTGTGCTGCCAGGGAGATCAGAACACCCACAGCCAGTGAAAGGTCTCACCATGAGAATGGATGTAGACGGAGGCTTGAGTAGTACAAGAAGGGGGCAATTCTCTATTTGGCCTAAACCAACACCAAGAGGCGATGATGCTGACAAGTCTAATAACTCAATAACATACATGTGACATGCAGGTGGGCCATAGGCCTGGAAGATTGCCCATCTGAAGGACTGGAGCAATGAACACGAAACAAAATCACAAAGTGAATTCATCACAAGGCAGTCATGTCACATCAAAATTGACACAACACAGACACACTAATTGTACCTTGTTTCATTGCAGAGGAAGATGGATCTCCTGCGGATATGCCTGTCCCAGATTACCCTGATGACATGGATGATGAGCCGATAAACATTCCCCAGGAGACTATCCAAAAGGTCCTTGAAACCCTCCAGACCCCACCTTCAGTCATAAGGAGGAGCACAGAACAAGCAGCCATCACAGAGGATCCACCCACCACCCCAATTGTAAGACCTGCCAGGTCCAATACAGCTGAGGACTCAGGCAACACTGGCACCAGCTTTGAGAGAACTGTAGTTGGAGTACAGCGGGAGATGGCCAATGAGGTGCGGGTGGGGATGCAAACTATGGCAGCCAGCCTAGAGGGGGTGCGTTCATGCATGATGTCCTCTGCAGATCAGGCAGCAGCTATGCAAGCCCTAACATCTATCTTGCAGGAACTGCAGAAAACCCAGAAGGAAATCAGCACAGCTGTAATACAGTTGACCCAACACCTACAACAGCAATCCTGTCAACGCGTGCACAAATGTAACATTGAACCCCTCAGGGCCGACCTGGCTGCCTACCATCGTGATGTGGATGCTATTCTCAAGAACCAGCAGATCCTCCTTGCTGCAGTACTGCCCTTAAGACCTTCACAGGGAGCAGAGACCGGGATGTCTGACTCCACGTCTTCTAACACTGAGGTGTGTGTTGCCCCTTCAAAACCAACAACAACAAGGACAGAGGAGGCAACACACACATCAGAAGAAGAAGACATGGAACAGATCACATTCACAAGGAAAATGACTCGGAAGCACTAGTCCCTGCCACATGGCCAACTATTACCAAGGTCCTGCGCTTTGTAACTTGCCAGTCTTGAAACAACTGTACTCAAGCACTGTTCTGCAAACCACTGTATATCTTGTCACCCAGCCCAGTGATTGTCTTTCTCCTACTCATTGGCAAATTCTGTCCTTCTGCACTGTCTAAAACATCAACCCCGGCATGTCAAAAGCATTTCGGTAAACCCTTGTGTACGATCACAATGTAAGATGTCACTATAATGGACTCACAATCATGGACAATGTACAGATAGCACTACAGCACTTTTCAATAAATAGCACTTACACAACAGATCTGTCTCTGTAATGTGACATGTCAACTGTGCAGTAGATAACTGAAATGTTCCTACTGTCAAATTACGTGGCTTGGCAATACAACTGTCCTGATATTATGTAGTCAGATAAATCAGCACAGTGGCCATGATTGCATCATACTCTGCCCTTCCTGAGGGTAAGATCTGATGAAGTGAGAAACCGTATACCATCATGCTGTGTTCAACAGAATAATGCTTCCTCAAGGGATATCTTTGTCATCAAATAGTGGCCGCAAAATGTTGTCAACATGCAATAATAACACATATAACAGTGCACACTAATCTAAGCAAACACTACAAAAACTGCATAAATGAAGTGTCTGAGTTTACATACAAATAGGTAATCATGCTGAACTGTGTCACAAATAACGTATGAGAGTCATGAAGACAAGAATACAAGAGTGCCAATGAGAACTCATCTTGTAAGGGTGTCTTTGATCATCACACTGCAGTCAGACCTAAAACTGTTCCCCCAATACCAAGTCTGGAAACACTGTTTGTGACTTTGAAAACACACTTATCAACAGAAACACATTGTCATCCATATTAACTGTGATTGGTGGTTGCAACGAAGGGTGGACACTTTGCAAGGTAGCTCTGGGCTAGCTGCCAATCGTACAGCTCAGTTGGGATTTGTTTGTAGCATAGGACACAAATGTAATTGTACAAAATTTATGTACACTGAATCCAAACCCAGGATCAAGTACCATTTAACACATACTGTTAAGGGTTAACCAACAATTTATGAAATGCTAATCACAGAAGAGGAAACTGAGGGAAAAATCTTACCTACCCTAATCCACCCTGACTACTCATTACCCACAACTGTCCCTAACTAACATAAGCTACACTTACATATCACATGTAACTAAACGTTCAAAACATCTACCCCCCACCCCCCTTATGAGATGGGACACATGGAGGACAACACATACTAACCTAAACACATACTATACTATCCTAAACAAATATATATATATATATTTTTTTTTTTTTTTTTTTTTTTAAACACACAAGAACCCTAACATAGCCAAACACCCACCCACCCACACACTTAATAAGTAAAAATAGAAAGAATCAGGACCCCCCACCCACTAACACTAACTAAACTAACAGCATATACTAACCTAACACTAAGCCCACTAACTATAAAAACAAGGAAAGAGGAGGGAGGGGAGGGAATCATTTCCATATCAAATACAGTCTAGAGGTTGGCCCTGCGGAGGGTCCTCTTGATTGACTTAACACGCCGGTTAATGTGGCGCACATCCCGGCTCAGGTGGCTTAACTTGCGCAGCACACTGTCCATCTTCAGTTCCATGTTGTGGAAGGCTGCAGGGTCAACAGGTGGAGCTGTGTCAATCTGGGTACCGGTGGAGGAGGTCTGTGTGTGTGTGGTTCCAGGCCCAGTGGGCTGTCCTGCACCTGTAGCAATGCTGGGGCCTGGAAGTCCAGCAGATGTAGGCACAACAGTCCCAGCTGTGGGTGGGGCCACCTGGCTTGAAGTGGTGTTTGTGCTGGTGGTGGCTGTGGTGGGCAAAGTAGGCCCACCCTGTGCGAAGGCTCTCCATGCACCGGAGGCCCATTCATGGCGATTTCGCCGGGCCATCCTCCTGAACCCCGACTCCACCAGCAGGATGTGCTGGTATCTCATGTCCCGGCGCTGGAATTCACGGACCTGGTCTGGAGTTGTGAAGACAGATGCAAATATTCTACATTAGTAACTGCATTGTGTGAAATGGCACAAGAAGTTAATCAGACTATACATCTACAGTACTTGTAACAGCTCATATCACAATACAGATCATTGAATGTCCCTGAGGAAGTACATGGCAGGCCAGCCTACAAAGGTCACATCACACATAGCACATCCATGACCTACAAGATGGGTAATAACTAGCTTTGACTTGCCATCTGAGTTCTGCCTGTTATCAGCTAAGAATCATGCTGCATATCCTCCGCCAAGACCTGGGCTACAAATGTCAGTGTACGGAATGTAAAACTAAAGCCACATGGTCTGCAATTTGTAACTGGACTTGCCAGTATAGTACCAAGTGCCATACCTGGGTGTGTATACTAGGTTCCAACCAAACAGTCACTTATTCACATGTATGTGTAACATACTGGTAGCATCAGTACTAGGTACCCCATTCACAAACCCATGCCCGTGTTTGAGGATGGGGGGTGGATAAACAACTATCAATTTCCAACAACATGTACACGAGGAGTGTATAGAAAACTCCACACATGTTTGGCTCTACAGACACACCAGAGGTAAGGTCTATCAACAAATAGGAGTCAGCAAACCCTAGAAAAATCATAGGGCCACACATGTCAGGAAATGCAGAACTTGGTACACAACATATACTTCCAATAAGGCCTGACTTACATCAGACACAGAGTTGCAAGAACACCCATGATCATGATTTGCATGCACACCTAGGCCATTGCACTCAAGTTCCACATACATGTAGCACTACATGTAGAAGTACATGCTGCTGGGAGGTTCTACCTACAGTTTCATAAGTACGTTGGTAAATAGGGAAGCAGAAGTCTATTGGAAAGAAATTTGCCGTATCAATCTTGGAGAATGTGGGTCTGACAGGCTGACTAAATCTGAGCTGACTTCCAGTGTGACTCTTGTTGATACAAGTGTCATCCACATGACTAACCCCAGTACTCACAGTGGGGCCTACAGGAATGGCCTACAATCCCTAGATAATACCACTGGATACGCATTGGCCAACTCAAAACATTTGAGAAACTGAAATCCCACTCATAGAACAAGAGAAATGATTGCCCAACGCATCACACCTTGCTATGCGTTCAACACACACGAGTCCATAAACAGCAAACACAACACATAACAGACATATCAACACTTACTGGAGTGGTCGGGGTCCTCAAATGTCACCGCCTCTCCCACAGTGTAGGGTGCCGGTCCACCTGTAAGGTATGGAAGGAAGAAATGTGCTCAAAATCTGTGCACAGAGCAACAATTTCATAAACATATACAATGTGTAGGCTGAATAAGGAAATGACAGCCATTCAGACATGATAATACTGCATCTGATATATCACGGCCAACTTGTACATAGCATGGGTCTCCGGTGACAGTTACACACATATCTGCACACATACATTGGCCCTAACTATCATGTGGTTGCAAACATGCCCCGTAATTGGTGACCTGAAAAAAAAAATGGAGTGTAATCGTCTCATAATGTGCATCCAAGAGAGACATCCAAAACCTGGTTACTTGAGGACTGCATTACCAGTCAAACATGCCTTGTGGCCATGACACATTTATTACACATAGGTACAATGTACAGAGGGAGGGGCAGGGACTTTTGTAAGCCCTCCTGTTGTTACATTTGATTCAATTGATGTGGCCCAGCTATGGTGATTTGCACCAACCATGGAGGTGTGAAGCCATGTGCATACCTTTGGACTGCCATCCATATTTGGAATGTGGCACAACTAACTCCAACAAACATTCTAAGATGTTAGCTGAGGGCACCTTACACCTTTTCACAATGTTTTCAAATCCAGATCTGACATGTACCCAAAAAGATCAATGAACACAATAATCCCAAACATTCATAGTACTTCCGTGAACGCTTTCCTTCCACACTCACCAGACTCACATGAGACATATGTCTGAGGCACTTTGATATTATCAATTAACGTGAAGGCAGCACTCATTTTCTGCATCATGTAGTGATTCTAAAGTCAGTCTAGCTATTGCGTCAACAAAGTTAGCCAATATGTTGGTACATCTTTACTTCTCTGTCAATAGTCTGACATACAGGCCGCAAAACTTTACTTCATGGAAAAGTATCCTGTAAGTTTGCTGAGCACGTGTTAACTAACAGCTAGCAATTGTGATCCTTACCATAGTGCATCAATTATCCCTGTATGTTTCCCCAGCATTACACACAGTCAGAAAGTTAGCTGGCAGACATAGTACAAATCCTCTTATGTCACTACAGAGCATTTAATTGTGCACATTTACATGATTAGTACTCACCAACAGTGCCACCAATCACGATTCCCAGGTGGTCCAAGAGATCCTGCTCCCTGGTGATGAGGTCAGCCCACCGGTGCTTCAGCTGGTGGTCACTCCTCTGGCTGGCATACACACGCTGCAGGTGATGCAGCACCTTTCCCCACCGGATTCTGCGCACCTCTGTTGGATACCCCTGTATCACCCTGCCCCCTGCCTCGATCATGAGTGGCAAGAAATGGCACACAAGCCATATGAACCCCCCCAACTCCTCTTCACCCATCCTGCCAAGACGTGGCCTACCAGACATAGCGGAAATGTGAAAGGTAATAGGGGTAAAAGAAATAGAAAGGGGAAAAGGGGGAAAGTAGGGGTGCAAATACAGATGAAAAGTAAACTTAACCACTAAAAGAGCCCAACTATCCCCAAACTAACACTACCCAAAACAGACACCCACAAACAACAAAAACACTAGGTAAATGGACAAATGGACACAAAACACAGTAGTACAGTATAACCCAACAATATTTATTTCACAAATTGACAATACAGATAGCACACAGGACAAAAAAGCACAAAATCTCAGGACCCCACTCTCTACACAGCCACACAGACTAGAAGAATCATAGACTGCAAAGTGAAAGTGAAAGTACACCCACTGTACATGATCTGCAAACAGGATATCCTATTACATCACTTCCTGTATGAAATGTCCGCCGTTTTTTGCGTTATGCGTCATTTTCTGTCCACCAAAACTGTATTTGCGTCATTTTTTTTTACGCACAGGAGTGAAAATTAGCCCGCATCCAAATAATAGTACATGGCCTGTACAAATATCTGGATGCGGGCTAATTTTCACTCCTGTGCATCAAAAGAAATGACGCAAATACAGTATTGGTGGGCAAAAAATGACGCATGCCGCTAGGAACGTCAAATTTTCAGTGCATTAACTGGTTTTGGGCAATTTTTCTGTTTTTTTGTTATGTTACATTTGGGACACATCAGAGATAGGCTGATTGAACACACTATGGTGTTGATGGTGTATGTTCACATGTGTGACATCATACTGCAGCGGACCATGATCCGCTACTCCCTTCACAGTAGTCTTACGGTTGGCTGACGCAATAGATGGTCATAAGTGTGGCCTACTTATATGTGTTGCACAAATTGGGCATGTTTGGCATAATGAGATGATAGCAATGTGACGCACATATGTACAATACCTAAATGCCTTTGTCTCAAAGTGTGTGCTTTGGCAACTAATGTATTTGTTGACCAAGTGTGTGTGTATCACATGAAGCATTATTGCACATATGCTTGTATGAATGTGACGTCCATGTGTCCAATCCTTAGATGCAAGTCATTGTGGAAGTGAGAGAGGGCATGTGTTAGTCATGCATGTAGCAACATCCGTAATGTGGACTTCCAAGATTTAGGGTAACGTAGACACCACATGTGACAAAGCATGCACCAGATAGATGACAGATGCTTGTTCATGTCAATGGTCCACATTTTCAACATCCTATGTCCTAGAGTTTTGGTAACAGCTTCCTAGGGACTAGTTGGTGAATTCCACAGTGAGTCATACACATTCATTGAGGAAGTGGGTACCATGTTGTTTGCACAGACAGACAAGGGTGAATCTCAAATGTATGATGACACCACAGTTGAGGCCATAGAAGTGAGCCCCAACTATCAAGTGGCTGTGGTGGACCATCATACAAGACAGCACGTGTCCACATATTTCCAGTGATCAATTGCACTTAGGTGTCTTGTTCATGTGTGTGGTCTAATTATGATCCTGTATATAGTTTGGGGTGTAATTTGTCACAGTTCGGTCCAGGACTCATCATGAGTCAGTGGCAGCTATTTCTGTATCTACTGAGTATCCTTGGTTGATCAATGTGAGTAAAGTGGATGAGGACATGTGAACCTACATGGGGATGGTCCCACTCTGTCACTAAAGATGTGTAATGAGACAGGCAACAGGGCAACCTTGGTGTGCTGAGTGAGATAATGTCTCAGGTGTCATGTTCCGGCAGGTGTCATTACAACATTTGTACACAGGTTAGCCTCTGCAATTCCCACTGCATCTGGGAACATCATAGCCTCTGTGCTGATTATTCTCGCAGCTATTAACCACACACGGCCCATCAAAATGTTGTGAGCACTGTGATTCTGTGTGTGAACTGTCATGGTCCTGACATGTGTGTATTTTTCATGGACATTATCAGAGGTTACTGGTTCTGCTGAAGGCCCCCCAACCCAATCCCTGCCTACGGCCCTGGGACACTGTCACACTTTGTCATTCATGCATAAATGAGACCCAGACAAGGGATGGGACATGAATTTTGCTTTTCCCAGAGGATTTTACTCAAATGGTACAGTTAAAAGGCAGATGATGCTATACAATGTATTTGGGTATGCATTGAAGAAGCACATGCCCAAATACCCCCTGATGAATGAGAGGTTTGCTAACGCAAGTGTGGTACATATGTAGACACAGGGATACTCTAGTGTGACGCACAGACAGATGCCAGTCAGGCTGACAGAATGGATCCAGCAATTTGACAAGTTACATAATTAGTGGTCTGACTCAGACTGTTTGGAGGACAAACTAGACAGTTGACATGTCAAACTGTGTATGTCCTGTGTTTTTGAAGGTAACAAATAAACTCAAGGGCTGTGTTACACAGCTTAATTAGTATCAATGCTTAACGGTGTATTTGACAAAATGGCAACTCCTATGCTGTTCCAGGCATCAGCAGGGGCAGTGCTTTTTTAAATGGGTGGTGTGCATGGAGGTGATCACAGGTGTGGGCTGCATCTGTTTCTCACCAGTCCTGTAGGTGAGATTTGCATTCTAAGGGCCAACATACATTTTCACACGGGAAGCCATCTACAGGTGCTAACAGGGCTTTGAAACTAGAAGACAGTGTATAAATTAACCTGACGTCCATGCAGTCAGATGTTCTATGACAATGGCATACAATAGGAAAGGGTGTAGCACACTGGATTGCTATTGTTAGTCTGTGTGTGTAGAGGAGGTAATATTAGGGTACACATCTTAGTATTCCAGGGACCTCTTCAGACAGGTGGGTTGTGACCAGGTGCATGGGTGTGTCAGGAGTTAGGAAATGGGCTGACATGTACATGGAATGTCATGTGTGCAATGCTGCTCATATGTGTGGCACTTGCGCTGTCTATGTTCTGCTTCTATGGAACTCTGGTCACAGATAGTCCTTGCAAATATTGGATGCAGTTGGAATAACTGCTGTCAAGGATCTGGTCAGACATTCCTATTACTGATGCAAAAGCACATCGACTGCCTCATGTATGAGGCTTGTTTTCCCCTTATTGAGTGATGGTGTCTTAGTTGTGTGCCATATGGTGCGTTGGACCTTGATTTCAACATGTATGTGTGAAATAGGTGTGGTCCTCTGCTATTGGCCTTCAAAGGAGAAATGTACATGATAGATGTCATTTACAGTGTGTGTGTATGTGACCATTGTATGTTAGGCATCACATTAGCTCTGGGATTTTCAGTGTCCTAATCAGTATCTCAGCAATGCTCCATGAGGCAACACTCTTATTCTGATAAGTAAAGATGAAGGTGTGCAAAAATGAATAGCCAGACCTTGATTTGGTGATTATTATAGGTGTTTATTTAAATTAGTTAACTAAAGTGGTGAAGGTGGTGATATTTAAAAGAAATTGTTGACGATATGTTGCCGCCTGCGTATACCAGCGGCCGTGTTCTGTAGTTCCCCCTCATGTTGCAGGCCAGCATCCTCCTCTTCCTCCTCTTCAGGCATGTATGGCTCTGGTTCTAGGAGGGGAATGTTCCTTTTGATGCAAATGTTGTGCAATATTGCACATGTTAGGATGATCTTACAGACCATCTCCAGGGAATATACAGTAGGAGGCTACCACCAGTGATGTCGAGGCACCGGAACCTTGACTTGAGGATGCCGAAGGTCCTCTCGACTATGCTGCGTGTCCTCCTATATGGGTCGTTGTAGGCACGCTCTGCAGCAGTACTCGGTTTGCCAATAGGTGTCATAATCCATGGCTGGATGCCATACCCCTGATCAGCTGCAAGAGAAAATGAATGGGATCATGTTGATGTAGCTGGCCCTATTGAAATGACCTTGCATGGCAGTAGTTGTCTTGTGTTGTCTGTGACTCTTTTTTGTTATAATGTTGCATCCTAAGCTTGTAGGATGTACCATCTGCATTGTGTTGTTTCCTTGGCTGAACGAGTGTTTGGCTGCTGACCGGTTGTCAGCAGTATGTTTTGGGATTTGCAGTACAGTGTGCCCTCCCTAGCATTGTGACTTGTGATACAGGTGTCCCTGTGTCTTCACTGGGGGTGAGATGATAGTTCCATACACAGGCTAAAATTGACAGTGTTGTTAACACGTTCTAATCAATGTACCCTGGACATCCCATACCTTTAGACTTATGCAATGGATTAATGTAAACGTCATTGGGACACTTACAATTTGCAAGGTGACATTTAGGCAACCCACTTCACACGTTGTGATCTTTGACATCTTAACATTAGGCTGTACAGTAATTTCAGATGTGTGACAGGTTCACTGCAGACCTAAGAAACATGGCTAGCGATGTCACGACCTCAGTGTGTTCCTGTTCACATGTTGCTGTTGTGGTGTATGTGTTGTGTGTCCTAGAGGGTTGCTGTGCAGTGTGTACATAAGTAGGTTTTTGTACTTACCAACAAGTAGTCCATTGCCATACCGTCCATCCTGGAAGTGTTCATTGATGGTGCAGTGACGGAAGATGAAGGAGTCATGTACACTCCCAGGATATTTAGCCACGATGTTGGTGATCAATCCCTGGTGATCGACAATGGCCTGCACGTTGATGGAATGTGTGTGCTTCCTGTTGCGGTAGAGGTGTTCAGTTGCAGCAGGTGGCACAAGGCGTACATGTGTGCAGTCGATTGCACCAAGGACATGTGGGAAGCCACTAATGAGGTAGAACCCCTTTTTTGTTTCCTGCTGCTTCTGCAGTGTGTTAGGGAAGCAGATGTGGCGGGGTGTAAGTCCAATGATGGCATCCAGTACTTTGGGCAAAAAGGCAGAGAATGATGGTTGTGATATTCCGGCAACCAGTGCATCAGTTGTATGAAAAGAGCCACTTGCCAGCATGTGAAGTACGGCAAGCAGCTTGGTTTCTGTTGGGATGGTGCGGGGTGTCAGCAAAGTGGGGGCCATCTGCGGTTCAATGTTGCGCAGCAGCTGCTGAATGGCCTGCCAATTCAACCTGTACCTCTGGATGATGTTGTGTTCCCTGAGGCCATGAAGGGTTATTCTGGGGCGGAATACCCTCTCCTGCCTTCTGCGCTGCCTTTGGGGTCCCTGCTGGTGTTGTTGTAGCTGCTGTTGTTGCTGCTGGGCTCTGCGTCTGCGTGCACGCTGGATTAGAATCACCTCCATGTCTCCCTGTTGCTGCTCTGCTGCTCTGCTGTTGCTTCTGTGGGTTCTGATTAAATACAGGTGTGTTTGCCCCATTTTAACGCCTGCCCTCACCCAGGCGTTAGTTTTTGACCAAACCGGGTTGTGCGTCATTTTCTGGCTCCGCCTCCCGGCCGTGCGTAATTTTTGCCTGAAAGCATAAATACGACACAAGGCCGTTTAAGTCATTTTTTGGATTGGAACACCTACCTTGCATATGAATAACGCAAGGCGGGTTGCCGCATCCAAAAAGTGACGCACACGGCGGAAGTTTGTCATCCGTGGGCTCGGGCATCAAAGTTTAAATACGGGGAAACGTTTGCACTGAATGTGCGTCAAAAAAGCACATTCGGTGCAGACGGAGTATAAATATGCCTCCTGGTGTCTAGTGGAATCCCTGCTAGTGGATTGTAGTGTAGTTGCAATCCACAAGCAGGGATATGTTTCACCAAGGAATTGCTGGAAGGGGAAAACTCTCCCCTCCCTAACAATGCCTTTACACCTTTTGTGTTGCCCGGGAAAGGTAGAAAGGCATCGAGCAGCACAAAATAAAAAATAAAAATGGCTGCTAAATTCTCCCTTTCTTGCAGTGTGGGGCATTTGTGCCCCTCTTGGGGCTGATCACTGCCCCTTAGAAAAGAAAACAAAAAGATATAAATATATGGCCCTTCTCTCCAGTGTCTATGGGTCTCTGCTCATGGATTGCGGTGTATATGTGATCCATGAGCAGGGATCAATTTGAAAAAGACATTACTGTAAAGAGGAGAGTCTCCTGTTTCCAGTGATGCGTTTCTACTTTTTGTGATGCCTTTGAAAGATGGAAATGCCCCAGGCAGCACAAAACTAAAAACATATGTGTCTGCCAAACTTTTCCTTCCCTAATGGTGCCAATCATGCCCCCATTCTGACCTCCCCACTTCTAAAATGTCAACATCCTGGTGTCTAGTGGCCTATGCTCATGGACCGCGGTGCATCTGCAAGGATACATTTGAGAAAGTAATCACTGAAAAGAAGAGAGCCTCCCCTTTCAGCCAAGCCTCTCAAATTCTAAGAGGCAGACTGGAGGGGAAAAACCAACCAGATGTATTGGAAGCTCCCTTGCTTGCTCCTCTTCATGCTGTCCAGTGGGATCAGTTGCATCCGTGTGCCATGCAGGAGGGGTGGGGACTAACATGAAAGTGATTCCTTGCCAGCCCCACTAAAACCACCATGCGGATAAGTCTCCGTTCAGAGAACCCGAGCTTCCCCGCAACCCCCTAGGAAGACGACCCATTGATCTCCTCTACACTGCAGAGGTAGTGTGCAGGACATCAACGGGTCATCCTCCACATCTAAGGGGTTTATGCCTATTCATAATAAGCAAAAAAATAAACTATATTCAAATGGGTGGTGCTTTTGCATCCTTGCACAATTGTTTTCCTTTTTGGCTGCAGGGATGGTCCGCTGATCAGGAGAGCCAGGAAAGCTCTATACAAAAGAGAAGGCCTCTGAAATGCAAAAAGAAAATGACAATGTTGGAGAGTCAAGCTAAGCATGGTGTATGACGAGTCTGAGGGTGGAGCTTAGGCTGGCTTATTGGCATACCGTTAACTAACAGACTATCTGATACCGATCCCAGAGCCAAGACAACTATACAACTAGTTACATGTATCCATCTAATCACCCAACAATAAAAAGAACTCAGCTGTGTCCATCATGTGACATACACAGACCACAACGAATTAATTAGAGTTTGCCACTTGAGCGACTAGTCTGTATTATTTTAATCAACAGCCTCTTTCCAGTCCAGATAAGTAAACCACTTAAGGCCACTTGTTTCCCAGAGTAGTAGGTATTAATTTCTTCTTCTTCCGGATGTTGTTGATTACACTATCAAATTTTACTTTATCCAAAAAGAGATCCACGTGATGAACAAGAAAATGAAAAGACATTGAAATGTAGTTGAGTCTATGTTGCTGAGGGCCTCATTTACAAGGCCTGTGGCGAAGGGCAGCGCAGCACGTGCCTTCCTGTGCCATCCGGCGTCACAGGGAAAGGGCATAAATGCACCGTATCTACAATATATGGTGCATTTCTGTCCTCTCCACCTGCGCTGGTGCACAAATTGCGGCCTTGCGCCAATGCAGGCCCCCTTGCACCATGGTGCAAGGGTGCCTGCTTTGTCGGAAGATTGTATTTGTGCAGAAAGGGACATACCGAATGCAGCACACATAGAAAGAGAAAAATATGGGGAGAAAAAGCAATATTTCTCCCAGTTGCATCGCTCTTACGCCACCCCTTAGATGGCATAAGAATCGGATGCATTCCCAGACTTGTAAATCTGGGAATGAGTGAGATTCCTTTGGGTTCCATGGGTGTTGCTTGGGAACACCCCAAGAAACACCCATGGAACACCGCTTTCACGCAGTGTTACGCGTGAAAGGGGTCCATATTTACAAGGCCATGAAATGCCACACATAGTGGCTTTGCATGGCCTTGTAAATATGGGCTGGCACCCTGCGCCACTGCAGCATCAAAAAAAAAAAAAACACTACGGTGCCTCATAAATGAGGCCCTAATTGTGCTCAAAAGAACCTAGAGATGATGGAACTAAGTTAAGAAAAAGACAAGCAAAGTGACAATCTCAGCGATATATGAAAACATTGATCCAGAACAAGGACCGAAATATTAAATATCACATTTAGTTTGCCTGTAAGAACCTCCTAGCCCTTGCATGAATCATTATCATTTAGTATTTATTGGTGCAAGTTAAGTGTTTTAAGTGTGGTGTTCCTTTACCTATGTGCCACCCATTCCCTTGGAAGTGATGTACAAAATGTATAAGCAGTGAAGTCCTAAGACTTTTCACTGACAGCAGCATGGATACCAAACAATATATAGGGATTGCAGTCATTCTGTTATTTTTATAAAATAGAACTTTTTTGTGCAGAGTTAGATACCACTGCACATTTCAAAGTCTATGGTTGAACTGAAGGTTAATTAGTCTTTGTCGTCTATTAGCGATGTGTCAGTCCATTCTAAAAAAAATGGACTGGAATGAATGCAAATTCTGTGAACAAATGACTGAAATGAAAAATTCTGTAACAGATGACATGTATTTTTGTGGCTACTACTTATTTTTTTAGAACGTCCATCACATTTGGGTGTGATGATATGCTCTCAACATAGGACTCTGAAGTATCCTCCATTATCTATGGCTTTGGCAATATACTGACATTGTCAGTAGCAATGGATCCAATGTAACACATTCATTGACTTTGGTGTTAAATTCTATCAAGTGGTTGGCAGCTGTATGTGATTTCTCCATGAAGAACATCGCAACTCCTGCATGCTGCCAAATGCTTCAAAAAACATCAGAAGTAACGAGACTGGGGTCTAGACATTACTTTACACTCTCGATGAAGATGCATATGTAATCTAATGCTTCTCAACTAGTCAACATGTCTGTCATGAAATTGTTGAAATGAACAGCGCTCTCCATTGCTTTGCCAATCAATTGCAGCACTGGCATAGCAACAGTGGAAAAATAAATTTGGCTTGGAATCTTACATTTTGGACAGTGGGGCTCAGCAAATTTCAAAAGCCCCTCTCCTTCCATGAAAGAAAAAGGGAGAGGGTCAAATGCTAATATTTTTGCCAGCATCCTATTGTATAAAATGGCATTCTTATGGGTTCAGTAGTACAGAGACTCCTTGATGCACATAGACTTGACGTTTGGTAGTTGTGATTGTTTTCTTTGTGAGACTTCCACTAGTGACCTATGGGGAGCTGGTAGGGCTTGGGCTCTTTGGGAGTGACTATACCTCGACCCCCTCTGCCATTCTAAGGTTGCTGTTGGTGATGAGTGCACAATATGAACAACCTGTCTCTGTACATTTGCTAAATTGTAATTATACTACAGATATTAGACATTAGTGCAGATGGCGCAGTGCAAGAAATATACACATGTATACATAAAAAGATGCCAGGGATCAATTCTCTTCAAACAAAATCCAATTCCAAATTTTGCTTCTTTGTTCCAAATATTTGTCAATCGCAACCTTGTGATTGTGCCATTGTTTTGACCCTTTGGACTGAATCTGTGTGTCCCATCAAAAACAAAAATGTCTGTGTAAGCGCCTGCAATCCAAAAGAAGAGGAACCTCAGTCTAATACGAACAGGCTCCTCAGTACATGAAATAATGCTGTATGGGTCATAACATACGTTCAAAAAGAGTCTTATCAATGGGCCTGTGATCGGGGTACTGTTCTCTGCCATCTCAATGCACAATCCTGTGGCTGTATGGGTTCAAGATATATAAGTTCAGTATAAGTAGCCAAAGTGACTTTTCTTTTCCCACCCATCGCTGTGTACAACTTCTCTCACCCCTGATCCTGGAGTCTGACAAACTACCAAAACTAGAAGCACTCTGTCACTGGTCACTCTCCACCATGAGTTTATATCCTGTGTACCTTGTCACTGCTCATTCCAAGGTAAGGGTTAACGGTAACACATTTGTGTAAAGCTGTGCTAGGGCCAAAATAGTAAATTATGCAAATCCTTGCAAATATATATTTAGGCCCATATTTATACTTTTTGACGCTAAACTGCGCTAACGCAGTTTAGCGTCAAAAAATTTAGCGCCGTCTAACGCCATTCTGAAGCGCCATGCGGGCGCCGTATTTATGGAATGGCGTTAGCCGGCGCTAGCAGACCGGCGCTGCCTGGTGTGCGTGGAAAAAAACCACGTAGACCAGGCAGCGCCGGCGTAGGGGGAAAATGGCGTTAGGGCGTCTTAAAATGGGGCAAGTCAGGTTGAGGCAAAAAAATCGCCTCAACCCGATTTGCGCCATTATTTTCGACGCCCAGACGCCATTTAAATGACTCCTGTCTTAGTAAAGACAGGAGTCATGCCCCCTTGCCCAATGGCCATGCCCAGGGGACTTCTGTCCCCTGGGCATGGTCATTGGGCATAGTGGCATGTAGAGGGGCACAAATAAGGCCCCCCTATGCCACCCAAAAAAAATTCAAAAATATAAAAAATTATACTTACCTGAACTTACCTGAATGTCCCTGGGGTGGGTCCCTCCATCCTTGGGTGTCCTCCTGGGGTGGGCAGGGGTGGCAGGGGGGGTCCCTGGGGGCAGGGGAGGGCACCTGTGGGCTCATTTTGAGCCCACAGGCCCCTTAACGCCTACCCTGACCCAGGCGTTAAATAGTGGCGCAAATGCGGGGTTTTTTGACCCGCCACCTCCCGGGCGTGACTTTTGCCCGGGAGTATAAATACGACGCATTTGCGTCGACGTCATTTTTTTAGACGGGAACACCTTCCTTGCATCTCATTAACGCAAGGAAGGCGTTCACGCAAAAAAATGACGCTATTTGCCCATACTTTGGCGCTAGACGCGTCTAACGCCAAAGTATAAATATGGCGTTAGTTTTGCGCCGAATTTGCGTTGAAAAAACCGACGCTAATTCGGCGCAAACGGAGTATAAATACGGGCCTTAATCTCAGAAACAGGTGTGCCTGAAATTATGTGTGCAGTGTAACCCAATGTAATAAATCCATGGGCCAATTGTGTCTGGTAATAGTGGCCGACACGCAATTCCATGCTAAAAAAATATAAGTGTCGACCCCGTTTTTATTTATGCTAATAATGAAATGGCAATGAGCCTCTGAGCCACGAACAACGGCCCACGTTTATCCTTCATTATGTCTCTATTGGGTTATAAGTAACCAATAGTACAGAGGCATTCCCGGGATGAAAACGTTAATTATACAAGCCCTGGGTAATCTCTGCACCATCAAAATAGAAACGAGTCTCTGAATCACTCTTACACTTCTGTTTGTTTCTTTATGGCTCGGTTTAATAACCAGAGCCACCGGTTACTGTTAGCTATAGGGTATCTGTGAGCTTCTCCAATCACCAGAAAGCGTGATAAGTGTCACTCTTGGGTTCACGCTAGATAATATGGGACTGATTTCTTATGAATTCATGCAACACAGTGCAGCAAGGCAAGTTGCAGCACTGCTTTGCATGAAAGGGAGAGAGCAGAAATGCACCATATCTATTATTATGAGGCACATTTCTACTTTCTATCAGCTCTGGTGCACTTTGTGCTGCTTAGTGCAAACACATGCACCGTTGTGCCCTTGCACCATGGTGCAAAGGTGCCTACATTACGGGCAGGATTTTTTTGCACAGGATGAGACACCTTTCTACACAAAAACAGTCCTTAGAGGTATGCACATCTTTATGTGTGTGCTTCAGAATGCAGCACACATGGAAAGATGAGGAATAAAGATATTTCATCTCATTACACTTCTGTCAAGTAGGTGTGCATGTCTTTGTAAATCTGGTTTTGTGTCAAAATACATGGGTGTATACATTGGAATGCCCATGCTCTACTCATGTAATGTACACTTGATCCAAAGTAAATCAAGGTAGCACTATGCGGTTTGTTATTTTGTATTCACGAAACCATCCAAATCGATGCAAGTGGCCTGCCAGGCAGGAGCAAACCAATGCAGCCAGCTCCCTACTGCTCTGAAGAGGGACACAGGCATAGGAGTCAGCGGAGCTGCAGGGACCCAAGGCCTTCTCCTGCAATCCCCAATGTTTGAACGTTTTTAGGTGACCCGAATGGGACTGGGGCACCCACTGAAAGAAAAAACTGATTGTCAGCATTTGCGACGTCATTGGTAATGTCATCTTTGATGTCATTGCACATATCATAAATGATGTAATACGTGAGGTCATAAGCAGTGCACGGCAGGATTGTAGGTTATATTTAGCTTGCTAAACTATAACTGGTGAATGTACATGTTTTTTTGCCTAAAATGTAACTTTATCATCACTTACATTGCCACCTAACTATTACATCCCTTTAGCCTTTGTTTTTTAGTACCCCTGCTCCAATTGGATTCTGTAGCTCGTGTAGTGCTGCCCATTTCCTACAGGAAGCCAAAATCAGGTCCAACAAGATCACTTTCTGCTCCTTGAAAGGTTGTTGGGCAGTCGTACTGGCAAAGCTGAGAAAAAGTATAACAACCTTGACAAAATAAGCATCTTAGATATCACTGTTCTTCCCACTAGAGACAATCTAAGTGAAATCCAGAACTTAACAGATTGGCTTGCCTTCATCATCACTCTACCTAAATTGCCCTTAATTGGGTCCTCACCATTGTGGTACTAATTTAAGTTCAAATACCTAATGGAGTCAAACTTCTACTTTAATCTTGTTAGGGCGTCTCCACTGTTTTCTTTCTCTGACCATTTATGCAGTGGGAACAGGCATGACTTGGTCAAGTTATTTTCAAACCGAAGTGCTCTCCAAAATCACCGTGAATACCCATTATCTCCAGCAATGCCTATGATTTGTTTCTCAGGTAAATGAGGGCAAATCCACCTAGATCGAAAGAAACTGCCACCTATCTCCCATTCTGATACACCAGTCTTCCCCCCCACTCTATAGGAGGCAAGGCAACAGCTCCATGCCAGTATTAAAAACAAAGGGTGAAAGCCTGGTGCCTCTTCTAATTGTCAATTGCTCTGATAACATATGACCAGTACATAAATGTGCCACTGGTTGGTCTACAGTAACTGAATCCATCTTCAGATGTTTGGGCATATCCCCTATACCGCTAGGACTTGAATAAGGTGTGGGCTTCCCAACAATGTCAAAACCTTCTCAGTGTTGAAAGACATTGCCATATTCTGAGACCCTTTTACCCATGCATTATCAATCTGATTGAACCGACAGTATAGATGTAAGAAGGTGCTCCTCCTCTGCACATAATCATTATGATCCAGATGCATTGTGGAGCTTACCATTGCCAGTAAGCTGTTTGCAAGTGTTTTTCCTAAGAATGTGTAGTCTGAGTTCAAAGGGCCAGGTGGTGATATGAACTTACTTCTGATGGATCCCTGCCCTGCTTTGGAAGGACAACAATTAATGCCTCCCTTATTAAGGCCGGTGACTGTACCATTTGTTTGATTTTTTTATATAGCTTGAGACGTTTTAGGGTCAAAAGAGTTTTACATGTTACATAAAATGTTGTCCCAGGTGTCTTGTTACATGCCATTTGTTCAAATACGCTTCTGATATCAGCTAGGTCAGGAGTTCCTCTAGGTTATGGCTCTGAAGCGGATCAAGTCCTGGGGCGTTTATGGCAGCTAAATATTAATGCAGCCTGCCCACATCTTGCTACACCCTGTAAGCAACACCTTGTAATTTTCCACAAAGATCAAAGTAAGTCTAGCTTGAAAGAAAACTATGACATTCTGTGAAGTATGCACAGTGCCAACTGGTTTCATATCTGATAATGCTTTCAACAGCTGGCCAGCAAGTGGCTTGACCTAGTGCCTTCTGTGTGTTGCTTTGCGACATACTCCTTGTAGTCCACCAAGTCCCTATGCTCTCTTATCCAAGCCTGAATAACTTGCATTTACCAGACTTCCTCATTTGAAATGATCCCTTATCTGGCTAGAATATCCACACCCAGGCAGTTCCAGACACCATATGTAGTCTCTATGCAAATCCTCTCATAACCACCTTAAAGGCATCCCACTCTATTGCCCCATCTCTATCTGTCCTCTTGTCTGTAAAGTAGTCTGTGATAGCCTTGCATAGCATGTCTCAAAATGGAGCATTCAGTAGTGTGCTGACATTCAATCTACAGGTTGATATCAAGACTCGGGCTCTGGCCCTCTCTATCATCATCTTGAGGGGTTTGTCATATAATAGTGTGCAACCCAAGCAATCTGTGTTTAGTACCCTGTGAGTCATCAGATGGTTACATAGGAATAATTCTAGCCTGGTGTAGAAGCTATGGAACTGCCAAGTAGTAAGAATATTCTCTCTGCATTGAATGCACATTCCTCCAGGCATCACTGAGGTCCTACCCCCATGTCCATTGCTGCAAGTAGGCAGTAACACAGATACTCTGAGCACCCAGAAGTAGTGGGGAGGACCTATCCACCGTACCGTCTGGAACACTTTTAAAGACCCCTTCCCAAATAAATTGGGCCTTTAAATTGTTCATTATAGAAGGGTTAAGAGCATCCTGCAATGCAGAGTGGTTACTATTCAGAGCATATAGCCCAGAATGAGAAGGGGGCTCCTGTCTAATAGTCCTTCTATCACTACATATCCGGTCTTAGTATCCACCTGACTGGTCCGTAATACAAATAAAGTACCTGGTGCTCTCCATACCAACACCTCGCTAGCGTTTGCTGAATATGTTGTACCTATTACTTGACCCCTCTATTTTTTTTTACTTCTGCAGCTTTACAGCACTCATGTGTATTTGCTTGATATGCATAATGTTTATTTGGCTATACTTTCGTTTGGTAGGGATTTTAAGGGGCAGATTTATGGAAAGTGGTGCTGCACTCAGTGCAGCGCCACTTTCCCTGCACCCCTTAGCACCCCCCTACCACCACCATGTGTGCACCGTTTTTAAAATACGGTGCACCATGGCGCAGGGTAGGAGGCAATAGCATCATTTATCATGACGCTATTGATGTACTCTGCTGGAGTAGCGCCAAAATATTGGAGCTACTTCTGCAGAGTATACAAGGCCCCATTCTAAAGAATGGAAGGCCCCTTTTATCAGGCGTTAAAAGTGCCATAAAAAATGGCATAAGGAAATCTCAGAGATTTCCTTATGCCATTTTTCCGTCTCCCCTAACAGGGAAACGCCCCCTTTGCATACATTATACCTGGGGCAGGATTAATGTAGCGCATAGGGTAACAGAGTGGAGCAATGCATGCATTGCGACACTCTGCAAATAGGGTGCGGGGATTTTGGCCTCGTTGGGCCACATTAACGTCAAAATAAATTATGTTAATGTGTTGTAAGGTGCCCCTAAGTCTCTTTACTGGCATAGCCATTCCCATTATAGTCTGTGTCAGTAGGTAGTAAGTTGGTAATGAGCTTCTTTGTCTACTACCCATAATCTTTACTCACGTGAAGGCTATAGGTCTCACCAGTAGCCAAAGTGAACCATTCCCCCTTGTCATTTCCTTGAGTATTCTCCGAGATATGTGTAAATGGACCTCCTGCATAAGAAATACAAAACTTAACAACCCCACCGCCATCTCACCAAGATAAGCAGCATCTGTCTCTTTGCCATTTACCAACCATAAGGGAGGTATCAACTTGTGTCACTTCTACTTGCACAGCTAGGTCCATTTGGAGAATTGGGAGCATTCCATTCCTGTACATGACTACTTAATCTGTGTTCTCTATGGCATTCCTCTGTGCCATTAACAGTTCACCTGCTATTGAACAGCAGGTTATGTCTCTCCATCTGTTTTGTGCATCTTGCTGTTTTTGATGTGAACACTATGCCCTTTGTCCAAAGGCTTTATTATTTTTACATCTGTGGATCTTGGTGTCAGGATAGGTCTCTTACCATGCTTCATTTCTGAATCTCTGGATTCTCCACCCCAGACGCCATTTCCTGAACAAACGTGTAGGTGTCTGGCAATTATTGACTCTGGGTCTTTACCTATGTGAGTACTCGGGCTCATTCTTGGGCTGTCTGTTCTCCCAGGACTTTACCTCTTAGTTTCCCGTTCCTGTGTTTCCTGAAGTGCTGAGTGAACCAACATGCTTTTACTTCTATTTCCTCTTGCAGGATCTTTGCTCTTTTTGCTTGAAGTCATTGCCAGGTATCTTATGAGTTTTGGTACAACATAGTTTTATTGTCAATTACAATCCTGAGCACTGCAGGGTGCATGAGGACATAACAGAGGCCCATTTGTCAAAGTTGTTTTTTAAATCCAACGCATGAACTTTGCAGTCGAGGACCTCATTTGTGTAACCTGAAAAAAATGTGATCCTATTGCCATCAATTTGGTACGGCCCTTTAGTTCTAGAGAGCTGTAGAATGAAGTTTCTGTTGTTGAACAGATGGGAATCCATTGGTCTGGGTAGCATGTCTAGATGGGGTGGGTGCTTTGGCCAGTTCAGTGGAGGAAAAAATCAGTGTATTACCCACAACGCCATGTCAAACTACAATCTTCCCAAGAACAGCTCCATGTTCAGGCCTTCAGAGGTTTCCGGCCTGTAGATTATTCTAATGTTTCACCTGCAATGTCCTTCCGTATCCTCAGCTCTGACTACTAAGATCTGTTCCTCATTTCTTAACATTGTCACTTGTACTTGAGAGATTCAAAGAAGTGAGGGTTGATACATTGTTCTCTAACCAGTCCACTAACCACTTATGGTCTGCCCTTAAAAGGCTAAAGTCAATGGTCACTGCATCTATCGTTGTTTTAAGAGCAGTCTTTGAGTCTAAAATACCCTGCAGGATTTGTTCATATTTGGCTGCATGCGCTTCCAAGGTTGAGCCCATGCACCAGCGGGCCCGTCAGGTCAGCAGATTGTGTCATTCAGTCTAGTGCAACTGACCAGGTTCTCTTCAGTTTCACCATTATGAACCTCCAGTGCTTCAAAGGTCTCCCATACACCTCTAACACAGTTCTTCAACAAGGGTTGCAGCTCTCTATTTCATCTTATGAAAATCAGATGGCATTCCAGCCTTACATGTTCATCCTGTATGGATATTATTGCTGTGTTTTCAAGTCTCAGCGTTGCTTACATTCTGATCAACCACAAGGTATTCACCCAGCCCATAAAGCTCTAAGGGATCATCAACCCTGCATGATCAGCCTCTGCCTGCATCATTCACAGTGGAACGGCTAATAGCAACTTAAATCTGCTGACTCTTCACTACTCCTAAGCACTAGCCCCCCACCCAAGACTTATTTATTGAGTGGTCTGCTAACCACTTCGGGAACACGGATACAGCATCCATCTGTAATCCTATTGTGCTACAGAGGGTGTCTAGTATGTGCTATCACTTAGTCCACTTTATATCTCCTATGGTGCCTCCTTTGCTCAGACAACTTTTCAGTCCTCCTTTTTGTTGGGGATCTCCATGCATCAGCAGTGAGTCAGTGTCTACAGTTTCCACCATCAGACAGCTTTAGATGTAGTCTTTGCAGTTCTTAGGGTTACTGTGCCTCAGCACTTAAAGTTCTGCATCCTACTTCAAAGCTGCATTGGGGCATAGGAGACGCCATCTTCAAGCCCCCAGAATCACTTGTTTGTCCGTTTGTCTCCTTCTCCATGTAGGAGAGTTGAATATGATTCCCTATTGTGGCTGTAACCTCTGATATGGGCCAACTTGGCCTCTTGCAAGCAACCTTCAGCCTCAAGCAAGCCTCATGACCTACCTCTTGCTTCTCACCAGGGTCTCCAGTTAGGCTTTCTGTTGCCCAGGCAGGACTCAGCATTGTGTGGATGAGCCAACCAAGCATGCCCCTCTCTCGAACAGTGCAGCATCACCAGCAATGCTGGTTCCACAGGAGGGCTCCTGGCTCCCCCAGCCCTTCAGCAACGAAGCAGACGGTCACCCCTCCTCATGCTAGCCAGTGTCTTTGAAGGCCCAGCACACCTCCTGTAGGCCTCCTGTATTAAATGCCCTGACTCATGACAAAGTCCCACAGCCGCCAAGCATTTGTGTGAAGGAGTCCACCACGCAGGCCCCTCTCTCCAAAAATGCTGACTCCTCATCGTTGCAGCTACCTTAGTAACAGTGGGTGCGGTAGCTTCTTCCAGACTATCAGTAAGAAAGGAGATCATGACCCCTGCTTATGGCAGCCAACATCCTTGAAGGTCCGGCACACCTCCTGCCAGGATCCTCCAATGCCCGGCCTACCTCAAGGCATGGTTCCACATTCTTGGAACAGACTTACAGCAGTGAAGCAGCCTCAAGTGTAGTACCAGAACACACTCCAATCCACCTGCTTTTTGTGTGCCTCTTCAGTGCCTATTGTTGCTCCAGATCCCCATTGGTGTGGCAATTCACTTGGAGATCTTGGTTGATGTGACCTAGAACAGTGTTATCTTGGATAAGGCCCCCATCCCTATCAATTTAAAGTTAAACAACTCACCCCAAATGCCCTACCGCTTGCACCCCCATGAAATTCTTATGACTTCAAAATATTTGTACCAACAAATATCTTCACCTAAAACCAACATGCATTCATGGCCATCTCTATAACAAGTGGTAAAGCTAATGTGATATGTAAATACTTATGTAAGATGGCCTGTAGTTACATCTGTTACATTAAGGGTGAGGTAATGAGCATTACATTTTATGTGCAAGTTATTGTTTTTGTGGTTGTTGTACAAGTTGTAGCCTGTGCTCCTAACCATTAGTTGTGAATTTCAGTGTTTTTACTGTTTTTATTAAGAACCATAACTGCACCTTAGCGTGGATGGATATCTCCCATTACGGCTGAGCTCCAAGTCAAATACTAGAAGGCAAATATTAGAAATTCTGTTTAAAAACTGCAGATGTAAGTTACTGGTGATCATTGAAAGCTGGACTTTGTGACCAGGAATTGGAAAATGTCAAAGTTTTTCAGAAACTATTGCAATGTTATGTTGAAAAGTTCCATGTTAAAAAAATCAGCTGTAATCCACTGAACTAGTGAACTTTGAACTTTTTTGCTACTCTGTTTTCTGTTGTTCCTGTTACATACCGCCAATAGCCTCATGGCAGGTGGAAAACATACACTAGTGGAGATATTTTAGTCAGCTGCACTTTGCCCTGCACTTTCTACTGTATGCTACAAATGTTATAGTAAACATGTCACAACATGCATGATCCTGTTGCCTAAAATGCTATTATTGTCTGATGATGTTGCACATGACATGGATCCAGTTGTTAGCATTGCTGTGAATAATGGCTGCCTCGATGTTGCTTAGCACCCTAAGCTTTTGAGTGCCCATCGCTTTTTCATACAGACCAGACCAGAACTACACACTATATACATATTGACAGTGACTTTGATTTCTTGCCAGCACAAGCAACCCTATCCAAGAGCTTATTATGACTATTGTAAGACGTTATGTCACAGGTTGAAGGGAAGTGAAACCATAGACAAGCAGCAACCATGGGTTCCATGAGGGTGTAGTCATAAGCAACCCCAAATTAACCTGTGCTTAACCCTCTGGTAACTTGGCAGAAAGATTGTAAGACTTAACTTAGAAGCAATGTGTAAAATAGTTATGCAGTATCTAAAACAGTAACAAAGTGAAAATACAACACAAGAAAAATTCCACACCAATTAGAGTAAAATATAATAAATTATTTGAGACCAAAACAACAAAAATCCAATTTGTAGAACCGGAAATGTGCAATTTCAATGATTTGCACACTAACTGTAATCTTTCTGTGAAGTACTGGCAGGTGTTAAGAATTGGGTTACTGGTTGACTTAGTCAGGGTAAGGCAAATGCAAAACCCCAAATGAACCTGTGCTCACCTCTAGTAGCTTGGCAGGGAGCAGTCAAGTTGAACTTCGAGGTAATGTGTAAAGTATTTATGCAGTATTCAAACGGTAATAAACTGTTTATTCAAACAGTAATAAAGAGAAAATACCAAACAAGAAAAATTCCACACAAAGTTAGAAAAATGACATTTAATAAATTATTTGAGATCAACACAACACAAATCCAATTAGTAGAACTGGAGATATGCAATTTCAAGGATTTAAATTAAAATGACAGACCGGGACAATGTCAAAAGTTCAGTCCAATCATGATGGAGTGTAGGCTTATACAGGGACTAGGTTAAGCCTGCTGAACAAAGTAATTCAAATCCTGGCTGTGGAGCTTTGTGAGATTCTGGGTTAAGGATGCATCGTGCAGCTGTGGTTCTGAGGAGCTGTGAGGCTGTGATACAGAGTCCTGTACCATCATCGAGGAGGCCATCAACAAGGGGCTTGTGATACAAAGTCTTGAGTCGAGGATGTGTTGTGCAGTGGCAGTTACAAGGAGGTTGCGTGCAGAAACGTGAAGCCCTTTGTCAGAGATGCATCTCATAGTGGTGGTTCCAGAATGAAGCTGCGAGGAGATACCTTGTGCTGCATCAGTTCTGCTCATAAGACAATAGCTGGACTGCAGAGTACCTTCAGGCCCACTTCCAAGAGTCCATGACTGGGGTAGCACCATTTGGGGGAGGTAAGACTCACAGCAGAGAGAGTCTTTTTTGTCCCTAACGCTCTGATCAGGAGGCCAGTCAACAAACCCTTGGAGTCACTCTGGCAGTCCTAGGTTCAAGTGGCAGGTCAGTCCTCTTCACTCAGGGGGCAGGGCAGCAGAGCAGCAGTTCTCTTTGCACAGCAGCAAAGCAGTCCTTCTGAGTCTTCTACTTGTCCAGAGGTGTACTGAAGAGTTGGGTCTGAGGGTCCTCTATTTATACCTGGTTCCCACTTTGAAGTCGAGGACGTTTCTGGAGGTTTCCATCCCTAGAGGTGCTTGGAAACTCTTGTCTCCTTGCCCTGGCCCTAGCTTGTCCGAGATTACAAAAGAATAGTCAAACCCTTTGTGAGTGTGGTGGGCAGAGCCTTTGTGACGTGCAAGTGTGGTAGGTGACAGCTCCTTTCCCTCATCAAGTAACTACCAGCTACATCTGCTCACGTGACCCATGATACAGGCTGCAGCCACCAAATGTTTTGGACAAGAAAAAGAGCAACTTTCTAAAAGTGGCATTTTCAGAATTGTGACTTAAAATCCGACTTTATCTCAAAATAGGGTTTTAATTTACTCTTTAGACACTAAACTCAATATTCATACCTGCCCCCAGTAGAAAATACACTTACTAAATGTAATAAGGGAACTCAATGTTATCCTGTTGGAGGGGTAGTCCATGCAGTAGTGAAACACAAATTTAGGACTTTTTCAGTGCCAGGACATATAAAACTTAGAAGTACCTGTCCAACTGTTTAAGCACACTGCACTCTAGCTTCTGGGCCTTTTGGTCCTACTATAGGGGTGACATATGTATTAAAAAGGAACGTTTAGGCATGGCAAGAGATTTATCTTGCCAAGTCGAAGTGGCAGTTTTAAAACTGCACACACAGGCTGCATTGGCAGGCCTAGGACATGTTTTAACGCTGCTTGAGTAGGTGGCACAATTAGTGCTGCAGGTCCAGTAGTAGCATTTAATTTACAGGCCTTGGGTACACATAGTAAAATTTCACTATGGACTTAGAAAAAAATATATGTGTGACAATTAAGTGTAAACCAGTTCTACCATGTTTAAAGGAGAGAGCACATGCACTTTAGCACTGGCTAGCAGTGGTAAAGTGGGCAACAAACGTGGGTTCAGAAAATAGGACAGGGAATGCAAACAAATTGAGGATGACCCTGCAGAAAGGGCCAAGCCCAACACTTATGTATTGAAACAGCTGAGCTCTTATGATGTGGTTTTGAGCTGTTTAGATGTAACTGCCGCTGTTTTACTGCTGATTACACGTGGACCTGCAGTTTGATTACAGCAATTTGTGGATGTAGTATAACCTCTGTGGGAAGAGTTACATGAGGAGCATGAGGTCCTTGCAAGATATCTGCTTGTGTCACAGCACTGCTCTTTTGTGCGCTCATATTCAAAGCACTTATGAGACAGACAGATTACGCTTCATGCGTAATAATTTATTTTGCTTGAAAGTTGCAGAGGCCTTGTATGCAAGATTCTGTTTCACATAGTGTTCCATAGTTTCATGGTTGATAGGTGTTTTCCAGTGGCTGTTTAGGTGTCATTACGATGCACTCATATTTCTAGTATGCATGCAGCATCCAATACTATCTGATAACATGGTTATCGAAAATGTATATTTAAATTTGAAGACCCAGGAAAAGTGTCACCTGCATTTATGTGTGTTCTCAACATGTATGCTCGTCTGACATATATTTAGTTTCTCTCCTGGCAAATTCTTGTGAGATCCTATGTTTTAATGCCTCAAGAAGCTTCTTTTTTATTCAGGTCCTGCAGTGTAAAATTCGTTGTTATCATGTGCTGTAAAGCCACTGATTTATTTAAAGTGAACCAAACTTTAAAAGTAGCGTTCCGGTGAAAGGAAATCTGCCTTCCATCCTCTTAAATATACTGTAGGCTTTCGCACCCCTGTCTTCTAATATTCAGACGTGGATTACAAAGGACCTGTTTCTATGCGACCGAAATATCTTCCAGGATTCATCTATCGCAATCATGGTGTAGTCGGTCTGTTCATTATCAGTATCATTCACACATTTAGGCCCAGGTTTACTAAAGCTTTGTGCTGCCGCAAAGTGATACAAATCGACACGAGTGATATCCAAGGCAAAAGGTGTATTATGCGGGAGAGGTTCCTTTGTCTAAGCTCAGAAACCCATTTGTGCTACTTTTGTCTTGCTCAGCATCATGGGAACTTTGTAGTAGCATTACTGATTTTAATCAGCACAAATACCTATAGATTTTGACGAAAAGCCTAATCTTTTAAAATAGCTGAGGTAACATTATGTCAAAAATGAACACCTCCTTGAAGCACATGTTGAAAAGGCCAATTGTGATTATGTCTTAAAAATACCCATGCAGAGCATAGCACACATCCAAAGCATGGGATCTGTCTTAGGATGTCGAGGGAAAGGAATTTGTAAGGGAAAGGTATGCTTCATGGACTAATCCCATGCTAGACCCAGTGCACCATAATGCTGTGCGTCTCAAAATGCCACTTTTGTTAGCGCGCCAGCTGAGGGAGTGGCAGCAGCAGCAGGCAAGTCTAGTAGGCATAGACCTATACCGATTTCCCCTGCACGACACAGCACAGCGAATTTGATTGGTCTGCCGAATGTCATGAACAATGAGTAACTCTGGCCTGTAGTATTTATTTTCCTTTCTACTGCATGGCTACACATGAGAAGGCATAAGCTTCATTTGAATAGCATATGGGCCCATCGTAGAGGTCAGTGTTGGGTTTAAGTCTGTGAACTCAATTTGAATTTCTGAATATTTTTGTTTTCTGTAATTTACACTATTGGTCATTTGTGTGATGCACCTAGAGGCTAACATGTTGATGAATTACTATGTCCTTGCTGCAAGTGGTAGTCATTTGCTGGTTGGAGTTTGAGTTGGTTCATTAATGCATGTAGCACGTCCAACGCACTTTAGCTGCTTTCACTGTAGTGCTATGGCACTTGTGAATAGTGTTCCCTGTTACTAATATGTATGAGAGACTGGTGTGTAATTATCTCCAACTCTGCTGCGAAATAGCCCATGTCATAAACGTTCCTTTCAGGCAGCTCTGGCTTCTTACCCAGCAGTTATTTGAATTCTGAAGCATGCCGTTTCACTTTTCTTACTATGAATATAGCCCTACAAATCTCACCATTCAGACCACATGTGGTTAAAAAAATACGTTTCACGAATTAGATATAAGAAAATGTTTACTGTATTTTTTCAGGAAATGAAGAAGAGGAAGAGAAAGTGAGAGACAGTGACAAAGAAAGAAAGTGAGAAAAGATAGAAACAAGAAGAGGGTAAGGAAAAGCAAAAGAAAAACAAAAAAGGAAAATGGAAAGGTAAAAAAAAATTAAAGCAGAACAGAAAAGGAAAGAGAAGACGTCAAGAAAGAAAAAGCTAAATGGTGGGAGATAAAGAATGAAAGGAAGAGAGATTAAGGGTGTGAAAACGAATTGAGAGAGCATTTCTTGTGTGTGCCTAAGGTTTAAGTGTTAAAAAGCGAGAGCAAGCGAGAGGAAGTGTTAGGAAGCAGGCGAGTCAAGAGGGCAAACAGACCACATTGCTGACCTGTTGCCTGTCAGTTACCCTCAAGACCATACCTGAGATACACAATACTTTGGTTCAACGACTCCAGAGAAACAGGAGAATACAATAAGAGAAGAGGTAAGTGTTACGATTACATCGTTCTGCCTATGTGGTCTCTATACATGGACCAACTGCAGGCTGGAAATCACAACTAAACTTTATCCAAATTTCTTTTATGACCTCTGCCTGCCTCCCTTTTCAATCTTGGACATATTAGAAAACCTACATTTGCTTCTGTGAACTATAGGTCCCATAATGTACTGCCAAGTACTCACCAGGACCCAGCATCGACTGTGAAATGCTGTCCATGGGGCTAGTCCTGCTGTTCCACAGCACTGGAGTCTCTAAGGCTTGTGAGAGATGTGAATTGCACAAACCTGTGACCAGTCTTGTGCAGCCGATCATGTGACTCAAACGCAGGCCTTGCTGCTGCCTGGACTCTTTGAAAATAGATACTTACATCTCTGTGTAACAACTTTTTTTTACCTGTTTTCCTGAAAATGTCCTGCCTTTTATCAGCCAGAGCCTGTGTCTTGTTCTTGTGCAGCTCTCTATAGGTTTTCTTCCAACTTTGCTTTGCGTTTTGCTTGCTCTTTTTTCTTAGTCAATAGTGTGGTGCAGTCCTTACGCTGCACTCTTTCTCATTGTTCCTAGTGTGTTCCTTCTATTCCTGCCTGTAAGAAACTTGGTTATTGGTTGTGGGGGATGAAACCCTTCTCAAGCAGCAACCACGATTCTTCTCAGGGTGAAGTCACAAGCAAACCCTAAATTAGTGCTCAACCCTTCGGTAGCTTGACACAGATCAATCAGGCTTAACTCAAAGGCAAAGTGTAAAGCATTTGCGCAACACTTCAAACAGTAACGCAGTGAAAACACAACACAAAAGGATCCAACACCAGCTTTACAAGCACAGAGTAATTTTCAATTAGTAAAACAAGACCAAAGGGCCAAAAACCTAATTAGTAAAATGGCGGCTGTTCAATTTTAAAGATTTTAATAAGAAGAGCTCCAAAAAGCACAACGTGCCAACTGTGGTTATCTAGTCACACCAGACCCGGACAAAGTCGCAAGTTCAGGCCAACCATGATGGAGCAAAATTCAGCTACAGGAACCCAGCTAGGGCTGCTGAGTATTGGTTTGCAAGGATCCGCATTGAAGATGCCTTGTGCAGTCGAATCGGTGACTCAGTTCTGAGATGCAGCAAGGCTCCAGTGTGAAGTCCTGCGGCATCATTGAGAATCCAGTAGATGAGGGCTTGAGATGTGAAGTGTGGCATTTCGGATGCATCATGCAGTTGAGAGATTGCGTCTGTTCTAAGGAGCGGTGAGGCTCCGATGCACAGTCTGTTGTCATCTTCGAGGCTGCCATCACCAAGAGATGTGAGGGCCTGTGTTGAGAATGGTTCATGCAGCAGCGATTTCAATATGGTGATGGACTGAAAATCAGGTCTTTGCAATAGTACTGATCCACACAGCAGCAGTGATATGTCAGTTCTGCTGAGAGTTGCACAGCAGTCTGAGGTCCAGTATTTATACCGAGTTGTGCCTTTGATGTGGGGGGGGGAAGCTTCTAGGGATTTGTATTTGAAGTGTCCAGGCATCCTGCTTTCCCTGTCCTAGCTCCAGGCTAAATCAAGGGGTATACAGCCCTTTGTGTGGAGGCAGGGCACAGCTTATTCAAGTGTTAGTAGGGCTGGGTCTAGTGCTGCCCTTCCATCCTGCCAGTGATGACCCGTCCAGGCACAGCTAAGCTCTCTTTTGTGTGGTTGTCTAGGAGGAATAGACCAAGCTACACCCAGTCATATGACCGGAGACAGGCTATAGGCACTATGGGCTAGATGTATGAAAAAGGCCTTCTGCGAATCGGAAATAGCGATTTTTAAGAAATTGCTATTTCTGATTCGTAAAATGCAATGTATCACATTTGCGATTCGGTTATAGCGATTTCTTAAAAAGCGCAAATGCTATTACCGAATCGCAAATTGCGAAACCGCCCCCCATTTGCACCTATGGGCCTGTAGGCCCATATTTGCAAATTTTTTGCATTTCCAAAATTGCGAATTCCTAACTGGAATTAGCAATTTTTGGAAATGCAAAGTCCAGGGTGCTGGGGGCCTTAGGCTCCTTCTGCTGCATCCCAAAATATTTTTTTACAACATGTAAGGTGCACACATGCCAAAAGGGCATGTGTGCTTTACATGTAAATTTTAAAAATGCATTTTAAATGCATTTTTAAAACTTGCATATGGTTACCACCAAGTTCAACTTGGTGGTAAATAGCGATTCCTTAATGCCCAATTCATATTAAGGAATTGCTTGATACATGTGCTTAAGAAATCGCAAGTAAGGATTCAGTATTTGCGATTTCTTATTTAGAGAGTCACAATTTGCGACTCCCTAAACAGGGTCACAATTTTAAGGAATCGCTATTTTAGCGAGTCCTTAAAATTGCATTCAGAATGCCTTTAATACATTCTGAAATGGCTTTTTGCATTCGCAAACGGGCATTCGCACCGTTTGAGAATGCAAAAAGCTTTGATACATCTGGCCCTAAATGGCTCAGGCAGGAAAATGCTAATGTTCTGAAAGTGGCATTTTCAAAACTGTAATTTAAAATCCTACATCACTATAAGTTAGGATTTATCATTACAATTCCAACAACACTAAACATGAACTGGTTACCTGATCCCATGTGGAAATTACAGCTTAATAAATGTAATAATGTAACTCCAATGTTATCCAATGGGAGAGGTAGGCCTTGCAGTAATGAAATACAAACGTTTTTTGAGTTTTTTCACTATGAGGACATCTAAAATTTTAAATTGCTTGTTCATCTTTTTAAATATACCACACCTTGCCCTATGAGCCGCCCAGGCCATACCCTAGAGGCGAGCGCTATGTATTGAAAAGTAAGGTTTGGGGCTGGGAAAAGGGTTATGTTGCAGGTCGAAATGGCAGTTAAAAACACAGGCTACAATGGCAGCAGGCCTGAGACATGTTTGAAGGGCTACGTAAGTGGGTGTCACAATCAGCCCTGGGCAAATGTTCTGACACTTTACTAAGGACTTATTAGTAAATTGAATATGCCATATGGAGAAAAGCCAATGTTACCATGTTTTAAGGAGTGGGCACATACACTTTAGCACTGGTTAACTGCAAGAAGGTGCCCAGCAGAGTTTTAAGGCCAGCTAAAATGAGATTATATTGCTATAATTAGCTTTTGCTTATTCCCTTTGCTTGCCGTAGGTCTTGCATATTCAGCATGGTCTCCCAGATGTTGCTCCATGTTTGTATGCTCTTTGTGTGTGTTTCTCTTGCAGTTTCAAGATTCATTTGCATTCTAAACTATTGTATGACAGAGTACCTTGAATCCCTGTCCTTGTCCTGCCTTATTTTGTTCTCCAGTTTTACCTTGATTTCTTTCCTTAGCATTGCTCATTTGTCTTGTTAGTTGTATGCTTGCATTGCAACTTCCTCGGCCTCTCTGTGCTTCTTCATGCATAGCAGGTCTCTGTTTGCTGCTTGCCTTGTTCTCCTTTTGGGCTAGCTGGGAAGGAAGATTTCCCCCTCTAGTATTGCCCTTTTGTCTTATTAGTCCCATGCTTGCATTGCAATTTTCGCCGCCTATCTGTGCATCAGTTCTCTCTCTCCTGCTCACCTTGTACTCTTTATGGACTGTCTGGTAAGGTAACTACTTTGTCCTCACCTGTGTATAACTGTACTCATTTTGTGTGGGAGCTGTCTTCTGGGTTCCAGGAGACAATACCCACCTCATCCTTTGTCATGTGTTGCACGTAGAGTTAAGTCTCTTAACCTTGACAGTGACATTTTTATTTTCTTTGAGATTTACACTATGCCTCCAGCTGGAACAATACGGGATTGTCTTGTGTATGTAAATACAATCCTTGTTTGTGCCCTAAGGTACAGATACAGAATTATGCCTGCTGTCTCCTATCTATGAGGTTTGCAGCATGAGAATAAACTGCACAGTGAAGTTGACTTTCCCTATTGCTAAGGGAAGTTTTGAGTCTTACCTTGTTTACCTTGTATACAACCATGGTGGTAACCTAATGTGTTTGTCCATTATTGGTTCATTTTGGAATGCCTTTCCTTCTCTGTACTGTTACTGCCCTTTATCCTGTTTTCTCTGTTATTTCTTGGTGTATGCCTTCGCTTTATGCATCAGTACACTACTGCCGTAGTCTGATATTCCTCAATCTTAAAGGATGCTTCTCCAGAGCCCCATAATAGTAGAGTAATTAGATGCTGGTTGCCAGTAGGAGAGCTATAAGAAGGTAAAGACAGAAGATTACATATGCAGGCATTAGTTATATAGCACTTAAAGTACAGAGTTGTATTCACAACTAGGGAGTGCATTTACATGTTTTCAGTTTGTCAAGAGACAAAGAAACAGGTGTAATAGTCTCAAACTTAGTTCAGGAGAGCAGCAATTCACTGGAAGAAGGCAAATGTAAGGATACGAATAAAGAAATACACAAGTAGAAACACTGGAGGAACATGAGAAGATAGGTGGGAAAAAAATGAAGGTGCACAGTGGAGTAGCCCTGAATTTGAACCATTATAAAAGGAAGTAAACTGACCAATACACAAAGTCACCAGGCACAGACAATTTATGAGAAAATGGGGCTTTTTAACCCCATTTTTGAATGATACTGGTGTTTTCTGACTCTACTTGTGCCATGGGCACTGCTAAACAGGCCCAGGGCCAGTGCTCTGTTTAAAAGGTAAATGGTAATTAGGTGTAATTACAATTGGTACTGACAACCTACCTGTAAGTCCCTAGAATATGTTATAGCATGTAAGTTTAGAGGCCCAGTAGATTTAATGCACTTAAGTGTGCACTGCTGTGTTGCCTGCTGTCATTTTAAAAGCCAGCCCTGCCTGGTAGACTGCTTTGATAGTAAAACTATGTCCAAATTCGACTTTAAAATTAAAAGTACTTCCAAAGTCTTAAACAACCATATTGTTATATATGTCACGCCTAAGGTCTGCTCTAGGTGCCCCAAAGGGTAGGGCGCATTGTAATAATAAGTAGGGACATTATAAAATATGTTTTATCTGCCCTGGTGATGGAAAACCCACCAATTGTGTTGTCCCCATTGTAGCACTGCTAGCTCCATAGGCTAACATAGGAAGGCTTTTTTAAACTTTAAACGCATCTAATTTCTGACAGGTGTGAGCTAGTACAGTCATTCAAAGTATCAATAGTTACAATAAAACCAACAACCTACCAAGGCTATATTTATTATAATGATTGCAGGAAAGTAGTTGTAGAACTGCTTTCCTAAAGTTACATAAAATCAGCCCTGTGGCAGCCTCTCCTGATTGGTCAGCCTTTGACATGCTGAGCCAAGCTGCTCTGATGAGGTATGAAGGTGTGTGGGCTGAGACAAAGGAGACATCTGGTGGGAGGAGATCTGCAGCAGCAGATGTCAGGACAGGAAGGGGGCTGGGTAGCCAAACTGGTCTTCAAAGGGAAAAAGACAGTTAGGACAGGAACCAGGGCCACCCCCAGCTAAATGGGAGTCCCTGTAATTGAATTAGGAGAGGGTCTGGAAAGGGAGTGTGGGGAAAAGTTATCCACACTTATGGATGAGCTTAGCCAGACCTAAACCTCCAGGAGAGATTTTATCCATTTAGGAGTTTTGTGGAAAAGTGCTATCTGGGACAAAAATATGCCACACTTCTAAGGAAGTTGTCATCACAGAGGGTGGCACCCTGTACCCCATTGGGCAAGAGTGCTTCCCAGCAAACCAGCCCAGAAATCTGGCTAAATATGGAAGGGTGGCCTGGGAACTCAGATCCCTGCCTGGAAACAAAAAGAAGATGAAGGACTGCCCTCCCGAATCCCTGTTCTGCACCAAAAAGGATTGCACTCATAAGAACTTAACCTGCTGCACACTTGAGGCTTCAAAAGAGGACTTTGCCTTGCTTTAAAGTTTAAAGAGTGGACTCCCTGAAAGGAGCAGGTATAAAACAGCTACTAGAAGTCACTGCACCAAATCCTGCAAAAAGAGCCCAACTAACCAGCATCCAGTAGACTTTTAAGAATTTGACCAGGCACATTTGGGAATTGTGGTCCCAATCCTTCAAGGAACAACTCGGAGCTTCTGGAACCTTGGCTGGTGTTTTGGACCCTTAAAGCCCCCAAAAGGAGCTTCTGAAAGAAGATCAATAAGTTTGGAAACATTTGGAGAATTTTTGGTAAAAATCTCCATAAATTGACTGACACGTCGCTGAGAATCAAGCCAGCGATGTCAAACCACAACTCAGCCTGAAATTCAGGTTTGCTGAAGCCTCGGAGCTCTTTGTCGTCATCAACGAGAACTAAGACCTCCAGGAATCAACAAGGCCTCGTGCTGAAGCAAGCAGCGGTCGTTAAACTGCAAACTAGCCTGCTGAGGAAGCCAAAAAAGTGACTAAATGCGAAGGTAACAATTTTACCGGGGCCTACAGCTTAGTGTAGATGATCTGCGCTCCATGGAACTTTGACTTTTCCCCGGTCAGGTGCACCCGAATAGTTGCGGTTGGCCCTTTTCACTTTCTGGCACTAAAAAGCTCATTTTTACATTTAATCTTTAAAAATTCATATCTCTAGTTCCCTACTTTCGATTTGTGTTGTTTTGGTGCCATTTCGAAGATAAAAATACCTTCTATGTTTATAAATTGGTGCTTGGTTTTTAGTGTGTGTTGTGTCTCACTTTTTTTTACTTTTTTGTTGATATTAAGTGCCTCCTATGTTTTAGCCTGACTGCTCGTCAGTTAAGCTACCAAGGGTTGAGCAAGGTGAATTTATTTAGAATTACGCTGGACCATATTTGTGATTGTGGCCTTATTACTAACTGTAGGCACCTAGCTGCACCTACTAATAAACCACTTGGCAACATAATGGAACCCTTAAGTCTCATACTGTCACAGTCATCCGTGTCCTTGAAAAGGAAGTGAATAGAAATGGCAGCCATGTTAGATAGGAATGATATCTATAAAGCATGGTGGTTTGGACAGAATCCAATATGGCTGACTTTCCCAGAGACAAGGCTAGGCTAAGTCTTCCACCTTAGTCTTCCACCTTAAACCCTCTATGTTTACTCTGGGCACCAGTCTCCAACCCAATTATATTTTTGTGTCCCAGTAAGGGGTTTGCTCCACAATCCTCCAGGCAAACAACTACATGTGTTCTCATGTTATCTGCAGTATAATGTAGGGGTAATGCACCTGCTTTTAATTTCTTAGTTTGCATTTTGACAGGAAAGAAGGAAAAGGCAAGGAGAAAAGACAATTGTCTCTTACTGGACACCTTGAGTTCTCTGTTACATTAAAAGGGCAGTCTGTGAAGATAAAACCATCTTTTCCTCTCTCCAGCAAAGTCTAAAATTAAGCAAAGTGGTTTCCATTGGCATTTCACCCTTCTGGATCAAAGCTTATGCTAGACTTTTGCAGACACCTTTACAATGTCATGCAAAAGTGAGCACATGACACTAAGGCCCATATTTATACTCTGCTTGCGCCGGATTTGAGTCATTTTTTTAACGCAAATTCATCGCAAAACCAAGACCATATTTATACTTTGATGCTAGACCCCGCTAACGTCAAAATACCTCAGTGTGCGTAATTTTCTGGATGCGTGAAACCACCTTGCGTTAATGACATGCAAGGTAGGCGTTCCCATCCAAAAAATGACTTAAACACCTATGCAGCATATTTATTCAACTGCGCAAAAATGACGCGCGGCTGGGAGGGGGAGGCGGAAAATGAGGCACATCCCGATTTGCGTAAAAAATTCACGCCTGGGTCAGGGCAGGCGTTAAAATGGGGCAAACACACCAGTACTTAAGGAAAACCCACAGAAGCAACATCAGAGCTCCAAAAGGAAGAGATGGAGGTGCTATTCATCCAGCATGCACGAAGACGCAGAGCACAGAAGCAACAGCAGCAGCTGCCACCACACCAACAGGGACACCACGGGCAATGCCGAAGGCAGGATAGAATATTCCAGACCAGGACAACCCTTCAGGGACTCAGGGAACATGACATCATCCAGAGGTACAGACTAAACTGGCAAGCCATACAGCAGCTGCTGTGCCACATTGAGCCACAGTTGGCACCCAGCTTGCAGACACCCCACATCATTCTACCAGAGACCAAGCTGCTAGCTGTCCTGCACATGTTGGCAAGTGGCTCTTTTCAAACCACTGGTGCCCTGGTTGCCGGGATCTCACAGCCCTCATTCTCTGCCTTCCTTCCCAAGGTACTGGATGCCATCCTCTCCCTCACTCCCCGCCACATCAGCTTCCCCAACACACAGCAGAAGCAGCAGGGGACCAAACAGGGCTTCTATCAAATCAACGGCTTCCCACACGTACTTGGTGCCATTGACTGCACACATGTACGGATTGTGCCACGTGCTGCAACTGAGCATCTATACCGCAACAGGAAGCACACACACTCCATCAATGTGCAGGCCATTGTGGATCACCGGTGATTGATCACCAAAAGCGTGGCAAAGTATCCAGGGAGTGTCTATGATTCATTCATCTTCCACCACAGCACCATCAATCAACACTTCCAGGATGGACGATATGGAAATGGCCTACTTGTTGGTAAGTACAGAAACCTAGTTATATACATACAGCACAGCAACCCTGTAGGACACACAACACATACCCCACTACATTGACACGTGGCCAGGAAGACACTGAGGTTGTGACACTGTTAGTCATGTTTGATATCCTGACCCAATGGGATACACACCTATGGACAAATGACAGATGCAAATAACAACAGATGCCACTCTAGAGCCACACGGGACCAATTAAAACCACACAGTGACAATGACATGGCCTTAACTGGCAGTACAACTTGGAAGATTAATCTTCCAATATCACATCAATATCACTCAATCACACACCCTTCCAAGCAATACGTACTGTGTAAGGGGTGTATAATGTGTTTTGCTGCAGGTCAAAAACCATGAGACACATAGCATGATGATGCTGACTCTAATGAAGGTGACATGGAATCATTCAGGCTGTACCAACATCTCACATCACTCCTGTGTTGACATTGCCCGCTACCAATAAGGAAGTGGACTGGGCTAAGAGCACATATTGATGTGACAATATTGCAAGGTGCACACTGCTACACATACGGATTGAGACAATTACACATATACATAACTGATGTACATACACATGGACCTTCTGATACTTAAACCTTCACCCCCACAACCAAGTTAGCCAGCTTACCTGGATCAGGTTCAGTAGTGTAGGTACACGTTTCCACATGAGCCAACTCGGTGAGGGCACAAAAATAGGTTAGTATAGAACTTGTCACACATGGGATTTTTGTGCATTGTCAATTGTGAACACTTCAGTGCTGCCAGCTTATGGAGATGTGTTGTACATTGTCACCTAGCCAAATCAAAAGGCCTCTCTGTTGTTATTCACATGCTATTACATATGTTGAATTGGATGGGATGAGCAGGCCATATAGTGCAACCGTGTTACCACCACAGTGGAATCAATTGTGTGTGTGGAAGTATCATGTCACCTTCAGTGAAGGCACATGGACACTTCTTTCACATGACATAATGCTTGGGAGATACACAAAGAGCTGCAAGTTTACTAATATACCACTCATATCAGGTCAATCAGCCAAACACCAATTAAATAGCCGAATGCAGAAATAACATCCTAGAAGCCTAGGATCCCACACAGTAACACAAACACAGATGAGTCACAGACGACACAAGATAACAACTGCCATGCAAAGTGATAATCAAGGTGCAACCAACATCCAAATATTTAAACTCATTTTGTCTTTCAGCTGATCAGGGTTATGGGATCCAGCCATGGATCATGGTCTCATTTGCCAACCCAAGCACAGCATCAGAGCATGTCTATAATGAGGCACATCGGAGGACACGCACCATAGTAGAGAGGACTTTTGGCATCCTGAAGTCCAGATTCGGGTGCCTCGACATCACCGGAGGCAGCCTCCTATATTCACCTGAAATGGTGTGCAAGATCATTCTGACCTGTGCCATCATGCACAACATTTGTGTAAGGAGGAACATTCCCCTCTATGAACCAGACCCACAAATGCCTGAAGAGGAGGATGCTGTTCATGAATATAAGGGGGACCATCCAAACACTGCAGCAGGATTGCGTCGGAGACAACACACTGTACACAACTTCTTCTAACTATAGTCACCACCACCACTTTGTTATCATATGTAAATAAACACCTACCTTCACCACTCAATCATGCTCTGGGTAATTGTTATGCATCACATGAATCCCTAGGAATCATAATCAGAGTTTAGCCTCATGGAGCATTGCAGAAATACAGATTAGGATACTGAAAAAGCCACATCATATTTGATGGGTATGAATGTACAGCCAACATCACACACAGTGTAAGTGACATATGTCCTGTCTATTTCACATTTGAAGGGCAATATCAGAGGACCACAGCTATGACACACATCCATGTTGCCAACATGGTTCATTGCTGCACATGACACACAGTTAAGACACAATCAATCATAATGTAAAAAAGTGTTTCATACATGAGGCAGTGGATGTGCTATTGCATTGGTAACAGCAATGTATGACCAGACCCTTGACAGCAGTAAGTGTGACATCAGCTATCTTTGCAAGGAGCATGTGTGACAAGGAGTCCATCTAAGAAGAAAATGGATAGCACGAATGCCCCAGGTATGACAAGCATTGCTCACAAGACATGCCCTGCGCAGTCCATCTCAGGTAATAAGTCCTGCCACTGCCATGTTTTCAGTCTCTGCACACCCTTCTCTAGTGAGCCCTGTAAATTGACTATCTGTACCCTGATAACCTTCATCTACACACGCCCAGACTCCCATTCTGACTCCAGTGTGCTGCCCTCTTCAGTTTGGTATGCCATAGTTATAGTTCATTAGTCTGCATGGACTTCAGGTCCGATAATGCACTGCCTGGTAGTCGGTAGGACCTGTAATCAGCTGTCCATTGCTTCCCATGTGAAAGGTCCAGTTGGCCCTTTGAACTTCATTCTCAACTCCAGGACTTGTGAGAGACCGAAGTTGCACACACCCGTGAGCACTTCCATGCAGACCAGCCATTTGAACCTGCCCTCCCATTGCTGCTGCCTGGAACTGCTTAGAAGCTGCCAATTTCTGAATCTGCTTGTTGTGCATTGGTGTACAAATCACTTGTGTAACAGAGCCCTTGGGGAACTGTGTAACGTTGCAAACCACAGCAAAAATACAGTTTTTAGTTCCCACAGTGTTGTTCCAGCTTTTCCTAGTCAGAGTCTATTCACTATGTATTTACCTTGTTGATGTTTGTTCCTGACAGAGCCTGCATCCAGTTAGTCTGACTGGTTCCTGTAGTTGCATTAACCATAGAGGTTCCCTGTGGCTACATTTGTCTCATAGTTGCTTTCCATGCCCTCTCTTTCCTCTTGAGGTATTGTGTCTGATCCACAAATATATAGTATAATTTAATCAGTTCACTTATCGTATTCTGTTCTGGGACATGTATTCAAATTGCCTAAACCAGCCCCAATCCGTTGTCTGGTTTTGCATGTACTCATTAGTGCCAGACAGTGACAGTGTGCTATGGCTGTATGCATGGAGTTGGTACAGTGCCTCCAGCACAACAAACAAGGGTTGCCAATGTGTATGTAAGGACAAAACATGTTTGTGCCCAGACGGTCCACACACAGATTCACTTCTGCCGCCACCTTTTGATGAGGCTTGTGTGATGACTAGCTGTGACATTAATCAACACAGAGGCAATGATGTTCCCTGTTGCAGTGGGAATTTTAGAGGCCACCCTGTGTACAAATGTTGTGATGAAACCTGCCTGTTTCCTGTTACTGATCCAAAATAAATGTAAGCACACCAAGGTTGTCCTGTAATCTGCCTTATTAAAGTTCTGCAGTGCCATAGCTGCACTATCCCCATGTGTGTCGTTAGTTGTTCTTTGGCTTTAGGTCAAATCTGCTTTCAAGGATACTCTGTTAATTCAGGGAATGGCTCCACAGACCCATGACTAGACCAGCACGTGACTGTGACAACATGGAGGCCAATACTGACACAGGGTACACATGGCCACACACTTGAACTGGACACCTTTGTGCACTGAACCATTGGAAATATGTGAACACATTCAGCATGGTCTGCTGGTCCTCCACAGCCACTGGAGAAACATAGGTCATTTACATGACTCAAACTGTGGTGTACCATAACTTTTTTGGAGTGGAGTTGGGACTCTGTGTCACAAACACTGTACCTACCTAGTATGTTCAAATGCCTGACTCATGGGTTGTATACACACAAGTGACCATGAAGTGGTATCCAACATTCCAGCACATGTGATGGCTTATCTTTGTAACGTTGCCATTATCAACCATCCTCTATCTCTCCTGTGTATAGTTTGTCATGGGAGATGTTTTGTCCCCAAAGTCAGGGAAGTTCACACAGCATAAGACGCTATGGGTATGACAAACACATATCCTGACTGATGTACCTCAATGAATGGCATCTGATAGTTATCCACAATTACAACACATGCATACAAGCACATTATGCAAAACACGTCTTGTGACGTTCACACAGAGGCACAACAGCAATTGAAATAGGCAATTCACAGACATAAACATATAGGCCATGAGTGAATTTTAAAAGTTGTGTAGACTTGCTATCCTCTATTGACGCACCACCTGCTCAAACTAGGGAATACAAATTTTAATTCCAAATGTTTGGGTTGCTGTTGCGTCAGTTAAGAGTGCTAATGTGGCACAACAACAGGAGTATTATGGTCCGCAGTAGTGTGTGGTCTGTCACATGTGCCCAAACACTAGAACACACACAACAGGCCCTAACAGCCTATCTTTGTATAGTTATAGCTTTCATGTATGTTAAAAATGAGAAAAATGATACAAACACAGTTAAAGACAGATCTTTTGACGCAAATGCGTCAAAAAAGACGCATATGCATCAAAATATGCTGCATATGTGTTAAAAAATTATGCTCACAGCCATCATACATCGATTGGACCCTAGCGTTAATTCCAACACTGCACCCCATGAAATAGGTTATCCATGAGAAATATATTGATCTTTGAATGCGGGGTAATTTTTAAGCATATGGGTAAAAAAATATTGATGCAAAGCCGGTAAGCATCATAAAATTTCACGCATCAGAATAAAAATGCACCACATTTGAGACAGGAAGTGATGTAATAGGATATCCTGTTTACAGAAATGGTACAGTGGGTGTACTTTCACTTTGCAGTCTGTGATTCTTCTAGACTGTGTGGCTGTGTTGAGAGTTGTGTCTGTCCAAATTGTGCTTTTGTCTCCTGTGTGCCATTTCAATTGTCGTCTGTTATTTTTGTAATTGTCTCAGTAATTCAGTGTAAGTGTGTTTTTGTCATTTTTTGTCTCTAATTTTGTCTTTGTACTGTTGGGAGTGTGTAGTGGGTATTGTTATTTGGGGTATTGTTGGGCTGTTTGTGGGTAATTTATGTTTCATTTTCATACCTCCTTTCCCTGCATTTCCCTCTTTTCCCTTTCCTATCCCTATTATTTTTTGTGATGTTGGGCAGGCCACGTCTGGGGAGAATGGGTGAGGAGGAGCTGGGGGCTTTCATTTGGCTGCTGTGCCACTTCCTCCCCCTGATGTTAGAGGCTGGTGGCCGGGTGATACAGGGGTATCACACTGAGGCGATTAGGCTCAGGTGGTCCAAGATGCTGTTCCATCTAAAGAGAGTGTTCAACAGCCAGCGCAACGACCACCAACTCAAACATCGCTGGCTGACCTTGTGGCCAGAGAGCAAGACCTGCTGGACCACCTGGGTGTGGTGATTGGTGGCCCTGTTGGTAAGTACTAATCAGCCGGATGTGTACAGTAAAATGCTCTGTAATGACAGTAGCAGATTTGGTGACATGCTGCATGCAATGTTTGTGGACATGTGGCATGCAAGTTGAACATACAGTGGCCCTGATTTTTACAATATTTGCTACGCATTACCGTCATTTGTTGACGCAAAAGCTGCTCAAACTTACAAAACACAACTTGATCTTGTAAATTAGTGCTGCTTTGACGTCAATAGATGATGGTAATTTGGCACAAACAAATGTTTTATTCATGGCCCCAATTATTTTAAATACATGTCTGCACTGTATTCATGGCCATACGTACAAAGATCTTCCTAACCTCTGGTAATATCTTAGGCTGATATTTTGACTTGGTTTGTGCAGCATTTAAATTAGTTATGGATGCCAAAGTAATGCACACTTGATAATACCTAAATATTTGGTGCTACTTTCCATAGCTGTAGCGTAAAAACATGAAGCAAATGCTACACATAACAAAAACAAATTATCTGACCCTATGTTAATTGTTCCTGTGTGTTTTATTTTGCCTTCGGCACAATTGCTGGTACAGAGCTGATGCATTTGCCATCTGTGTCACTTTATAGCCAAGCAATGATCATAAGATAGTGGGTCATCATGGGATCCCAGAACTTTGTGAATGCATGGTCACAAATTATTGATTTACATGATGTTGTGCAAGGGACTCCTGACTGCTTCCATCATACATTTACAGTGACAAAATAGTTTGCTAGGTTACGTTTGGTAAACCCCTGCTGGTCTAGTGCAGCATATGTACAATTAACTTCTTACTATGGAAGCTAACACAGACGTGGGTGTATGCTAAGATCAGCAGACCAGCATACCTGTGACTGCTGTCATTCCCAAGGTGCATACAAATTGAGACCTACCTCATCAAGAGTGCCACAGTAGGACATTTGCTAAACCATGTTTCAATTAGGGGACAGTGTCAGTTTGTTATATAACCACAGATCACCCAACTTGGCAAATGTAAGATGATGAATGTGTCTAACTGTGATCTACAAAACCTGATATAGGTACACAGGGCCTAGAGTAACACATTTCAGGTGCAATGACTGCACCTGTGCCCATGCATTCTGTCATGGATGATCAAATTAGACACTGTCAGCATATATTTCTTTGTTGTTTTGATTTAGATAAATGGCCAATCCCTGTTTAGCGTAAGATTGTCATAAAGTAACACACAGGATCCCTGCCATAATGGTGTCATACGACTCTGGGTACACTGGCAATATGGCATATGTAACCTACAGACAGCACAGGCCCACATATAATGGACCATAGAAAGCACAATAATTCCTGAACTAAACTCAACCCACATGAGCATCACACAGTAACTCATTGTCCCTTGATGCACAAGCCACAATACCTCAACGAGTGGTATTGCAGTGCACCTGCAATGTGGTTTTGTATGTCTCTCATAACAACAAATGAAGAAATGGAGTACCCTCTAGAAAGAATTCTGCACAGAATTTAGTGATCATGTTTGGCACCACATGATTGTTAGGGCCAGTGCCTGTGTGCATATGTGTGTCTATCACTCACTGGAGTGACAGGGTCAATGCATGTTTGCAGTAGTATGTCTGTTGGGGTCTCTACATGCCTGAGGTTCTGCTCTATCAAATAAAATGTGATTTGTTGTTCCAAGTTTTGTACAGTGAGCAGACATTGAGCACATTTCACCCTTCCATGTTTTACAGGTGGACCAGCCTCCTACACAATTGGAGAGGTGGCTCGATTTGCAGACCCAGACATACCCTGTAAGTGTTAGTTCTGTGTTGTATTTGCAGCTGTTGTGTGATTGACTTCTGTGTGTTGGACACATTGCAAGGTATGATCTGCTGGCACATGATGTGATATGTGACTTACCTGGAGTTAGACATTTTGATCCATGTTTGAGTTGGACAGTCAGTGGCGGAGAGTCATATTTTGGGATTCTAGTGCTGCGCTATAGGCATGGGCAGGTGAACAGGGTTATATTTGTTGCTACATTAATGCCAATGTTAAATTTGAAGGTGCCAGTTTTCATGATTTAGTCAGCAAGTCATACCCTGATTCACACAGACCAGTGATGCCGAAGTATCACCCACATACTTGAGCCTCCCTGTTAACTAATGTACATATAGGACTGTATGTTTGACTTCCTAGCAGCATTTAGCTCCACATGTCGTGCTACGTTTATGTGGCACTTGAGTAGAATGTCATAGGTGTGCATGCAGCTCAAGCCCAGATGGGTGCTTGCATCTATGTGCTTGTTTTTAGAAAGGCATTAGTGAGATCAAATGATGTTGACAATTGTCCGCAATTAGGAACATAAATGTGGATGTGATTGTCCAATGTTTGAGTCAATCTTAGTTGGCAGTCCTCCTTACCTGTGGTGGACTGACTATACCCATGGACATCTGTCCAAAGCTTCCTGGCTGTCCTTGATGTTTGAAAGTATGTGTTGCATGTCCATCACCCCCTGAGGCACACGGTTAGGGTTAGGAAATATGTGTACCTAGGTGTGAGGGTCACAGTGTAGAAGACAGACATGTAATTCCAGCATTCATTTGTTCCATCCTAGGATACCCCCTCATGATTAGCAACTGCATACCGTCCAGGAAATTCCATTTACAAATCACAGATCTTGTGGGCCTTGATTGTCATCCAGAAGATAGTAATTATTTGGCCTGTCACAGGTGGAGTACTTGCAGCATTTGTTATGTGGCTAATGGCAGTACAATGATGCACAGATCATTTAAGTTGGTACACACATTTTTGAGAAATGCTGTGCTGTTAGATAGTAGATGTGTATGCTGTGTTGGCCTGTCATTCCTCAGGGACATTCTATGATCTGCACTGTGATTTGGAATGCTTAAGCTAATTTTGAGGAAGTGTTGGAACATCATCTGTAGATGTATCACACAATAATGTCACTAATGTTTAGCTTTCTCTATTTTTACATCTGCCAACAAGAATGCCCATGAGATCAGGAAATTCCAGAGGTGGGCAATGCGTTACCGCCACATACTAGATGTGGAGTCTGGGTTCCCCAATATGGCATGTTGTTATCGCCATGAGAAAGGCACAGGGGTCTGGAAGGCATTTGCCCAAGGGGGGCCATCCTTGCCCACAACAGCCACCACCACCAGCACAACCGGTCTGACCACAGTCGCACAAAGGATGACAGCCACTGTTGCAGGTCCGTCTACCTCATCAGCTCCAGGCCCACAGACAGCAGCTCCTGCACCTCCCCCTCCAATCACACCAGAAGTACCATCCACTAGTAGCACACAGACAACCCCAGCTGCAGTGATAGACAATGCCGAATTCCAAGCAATGAGACGTGACATGCAACGGATGTTGCGCAGGATGGACAGGCTGCAGCAGGAGGAATCCAGCAATAGCAGGAGACTGCGGGGAATAAAGAAAATCCTGTGGACCGCAAATTTGTGACTTTGAGACCCTCAGCCATGATTCCCTCCCCTCCCTCCTCTTTCCTGGTTCTAATATTTAGTGGGTTTGGGGGGCTTAGTGTTAGGTTAGAGTAGGCTGTTAGTTTAGTTAGTATAAGTGGGTTGGGGGTGGAGGGGGTTATATTATTTCATGCGTTTTGTTTTGTGGGTGGGGGATGATGTTGGGGTTTTTGTGTATAAAACAATATATATATATATATATATATATATATATATATATATATATATATATATATATATATATATATATATATATTTGCTTAGGTTAAGATAGTATGTGTTTAGGTTAGTATGTGTTGTCCTACATGTGTCCCGTCATAAAAGGGAGGTTAGGGGTTGATGTTTAGAGTGTTTAGTTAAATGTGATAAGTAAGTTTAGATTAGGGTGGGTAGGGCCAGTTGTGGGTAATGTGTAGTTAGGATAGGTTAGGTTAGTTAAGGTGTTTCTCCTAGTTTTATTATCCTTTTTTACTGTTAAATAAATATGTAGCTACTCCTTTACAGTATGTCTCATATGCTTGGGGATCAGGGCCTTGGCATGGATGAACAGGGTCAATTTAGTATTTGCATTTGTGTACCATCCTGCAACCGAATCCCATTATTGACATGGTTATTCACAATTCCTAATGTACAGTCACATTGGCAGCTACACCACAGCTACTTCTCAGTGCATCTGCCATCCATTGCACCCACCACTCAAGGTTACTATGGTTCCCAATGTGTTGTGAAGCTTGGATGTGTGTTTTAAATCTGTCATCGTTTGAGACCTGATTTGGAATCTTGGGCACTGTGGTATATCTGCCTGCAGCCTGATGTTCATGTTAAACCTGAAAAGCTGAATGATGTTATAATCTTATGTAGTATTGTATACATAACTCACACCTATCATTTCTTACATTGTACTCCCAGGTTACAGATTTGTCCAAACACTCGTACACATTCATTCCTACTGTCTGGTGTGTGTGTGTGATGAAAGTTTATAGTCAGATGTCACATACATACAGATTGTCTTGACGGGAATGTTGGACACATTGATCTTCAGCTTATACATCCCTTGAAGCAGACTTTTTCAGTCCAACACAGCATTATACTGTTAGTTTTCAATTTACTTCAGAAATAAGGCTCAGGAAGCGGAGATGATGATACAATCCAGACCCCAGTGCATAGTTATCAGCCCACAATCTTTCAACACAGTTGTATTGACATTCTATGGCCATTGACATGTGACATACATAACTAATCTCCTACACAGTTGATGTGTCACTATACACAGAGACAAAGTGGTTGTGTAAGTGCAATTTATTTTAAAGTGCTGTAGTGCAATAATTACATAGTCTAGGATTGTGAGTCCACTAGTGTGACGCCTTCTATTGTGATGCTACACAAGTGCAATGGGACATGTCGTTGGACATGCTGGGGTGAAGTTTCATACAGTGCAGAGGAACATAAATTGCCAATGAGGAAGTGAGAGACAATCACAGAGCATAGTGTCAGTGTAAACAGTGTGCTGGAGAACAGTGCATGTGAGCAGCTGTTGCAAGACTGGCTTGTTAACAAGCACAGGACCTAGGATATCAGTGCCTAAGTGACATGACTAGTGCTACCTGGTACTCCTACGTGTGAAGGTGATCTGTTCCACGTCTTCATCCTCTGATGTGTGTGTCGTCTCCTCTGCCCTTGGTGGTGGTGGGTTTGAAGAGGCAACACACACTTCAGTGTTTGAAGACGTGGAGTCAGAAATCCCAGTAGCTGCCAACTGTGGGGCTATGAAGGTCAGTACTGCAGCAAGGAGGAGCTGCTGGTTCTTAAGTATAGCAGCTACATCACTGTGGTAGGCAGCCAGGTCAGCCCTGAGGGGGTCATGATTGCATTTGTGCACGCAGGGAAAGGTTTGGGGTGCCAGGTGTTGTGGCAACTCCCTTACTGCAGTGGTGAATTCCTTTACACTTTGTTGTAGTCCTTGCAGGATGGATGTTAGCACTTGCATGGCTGCTGCCTGTTCTGCAGATGACATCATGCACAAACACATCCCCTCAAGGCTGGCTGCCATATTTTGAACCCCCACCCGCACCTCCTTGGCCAGCTCCCTCTGTACTCCAACTACAGTCCTCTCAAAGGTGGTACCAGTGTCCTCAGAGTCCTCAACTGGGTTGGACCTGGCAGGTCATACTATTGGGGTGGTGGGTGGGTCCTCTGTGATGGCTGCTACTTCTGTGATCCTCCTTGCGACTGAAGGTGGGGTCTGGAGGGTTCCAAGGACATCTTGGAGGGTCTGCTGGCTAATGTTTGTCAGCTCGTCATCCATGTCATCAGGGAAGTCCAGGACAAGCATATCCCCAGGAGAGCCATTGTCCTCTGCAATGAGATATTGTACAATTAGTGTGTCTGTATTGTGGCATTTGTAATGTGACGTTCCTGTCTTCCTATTAGTTGCACATTGTGATCTTGGTTCCTATTCATTGTTCCTGTCATTAATATTAGCATTCTCCCAGGCCTATGCCCCACCTGCATGCCACATGTAGTGTGGGAAGTTTGAGGAAATGTCACATCCTCTAGGTGTAGGTTCTGTCCAAATTGTATGTTGACACCTTATTGTACTACTCAACCCTCCGTCTACTTCCATTATCATGGTGTGGCCATGCACTGGCTGTAGGTGTTCTGATGGCACTTCTTGCACCACACTTAACAATCTGGAACTGACCCAGTCTCTGATATTTCACATCCACCTATATGGTGCTGAGACCTAGCATATACTATGTATAGCATTGGCATGGCACAATACGGGTGTCAGCATTGGTAGTGTGTACTGCTGATATTTGGGAATGTGTGCTACATTAGATTGCACTGATGGTCCTAGCAGCATTCCATTTCCTCCTATGACTGTGCGGGTGTGTTTCACTAGCTAGAAACATATGTCCTCCCCCTCAATGCTGTTGTCGTAACACTATGACACTTGGAATGTTGCATTGTGGCATTGCAGCTATTGTAACACAGGCACAGGGTAGACCCTGACATGTGCAGCATGGGTATGACATTACTGCTGTGTACCTCATAATGTTAATTACAATACCTAATGTTTATAGCGCCTATAGACATGAGCATTTGACAGGATTTGCACATTTTTATTAATTACAGGGGATTGATAATGTTGTCATCCTGAACCCTCTATTTTGGGTGTGTTTGATCCATGGGCACATAACTGCCATTGGCTACTTGACCTGCACACACAGCAGAGGTGGTAGTGGCAACTGTTGTCAATGGTAAATACCACTTGAGGATATGGCCTGAGACGGGAAATTGAGCCCTAGTTCATGTTGAGACAATACCAGCTGCCGTGTGACAGCAGGCCAGTTTCACGTTGTACCCTACCCTCCTAGACTGGCTTTACCTTTCCAACATCCTTGGCATGGCAGAGTGGCAGAGTACACCCATGCAAAGTTGTTGGTGTAGTGTTGTGCTGTGCTCCTGGTTTCCCCTGCACAACCTATGCACCAGTGCCGTGCCCCCTTGCCCTTTCCACTACCTGATTATCATGGCTGACATGCATTGTGTAGTAGGTATGTCCTCCCCCGCTTACAGTTAACAATTAGACATTTTTGTTCCCCATGCCACTTACTCTGCATGTGTGTTGTATCCTGGCAGTCTGCACTGTCCTGTCCTCCAATCCCTGTGACGATCTCCTCAGGAATGACAGCTGCCACCATCTCCTCCATGTGGTCCAGGGCCTCCTGCAGTGGTGGGCTCCCACCTCCAGTGCTGCCTTCCTGTTCCTGGCCATCTTTTCCTTGGTCCTGCGCTTGCAGTCATGGCAGCGTTTTTTGCACTCGGTGACTGTTCTCCTTACTTCTGCCACACTGTTGATCTTATCGACAATTTGTTGCCAAATTGCCTTTCTACTCCCAACTGGCAATTTAGAGGTGACAAAAAGTTGATGCTGGTGTTCCGTCACCTCTTTCACCAGTATTTCATGCTCCTCTGCACTGAACCGGCACTTCCTTTTCTTCTTCTCCCTCTCCTGGATCTTGCTGGGTCCTCCTGGCTGGTTCCTGGTCAGTTGTAGTCTTCCTGGGGTTTCTTATGGCTTCTGGAATCCATTTGGGGGCTCCTTTGCACAATTTGCTGTGTTTGTGCCGCTTTTTGACGCCATTGCAGCAAAAAAAGGCGCGTATCTGGTTTGCGACGTCGTAAACCCGATTATAGTCATTTTTGTTGCATTAATGTCTTTTTTTTATGACGTGGTGCATTGGTTTGAGTAAAGAAAAATGACTCTAACTCGTGGTTTGCACCGCGGAGCATCAAAGCATAAATTTGATCCCCAGGTGGTGCTAAGAAATGGCGTTAGCCGGCGTTAAACTTTTTGACGCAAAACTGCACCAACGCATTTGGAAGATAAGTATTTCAGGCCTAGTCAAGTGGGCAACCAAGGTAAGTATGTGTTGCAGAATGTCATCACTTCTATCTTGTCAGGTTGAGTAGGAGCAATGAATCTCACTTACCTGTAGCCATGTTGGTCAATGGCATAATGTAACTACTGTTGGTGGTGATGGTGTCTCCTGAGAGTTAGTGTATGATATGGGTGTCATCATTGTAAGAGATGATGTACAGTCCTGGGTCTAAATGGTGATTGTCAGAGGAGTCATGTACATGTCCAAGAAAGTGGTGCAGATTGATGCAATTTGCTGGTCTCTGGAGCTCCTTGGGTTCTGAAGGAATGGAGTGAGCATAAGCTGAGCATGAGCTGTTGCATATGACTAATTATGAAGGAGGCTATCCACTTCAGAGATGCTCCTTAGTTCTCAGTGTTGTGGAGTCTGAAGTTGACTGTGTTTGTGCTAGAAAACTGCTGAATTATTTCCTCTTACATGCAGTGCAGCAAGGTGACTTGCCGAGTTGTGTGGATGCTTGTGAAATATGAACCCTAGAGTCCATTAATGCCCAAATTGCATGCAAGACAGTAAAGCAAGCCAGCTTGGTGTTTAGTGCTGTGTGAAAGGCAGAGTACAAGGTAGTGTGAGATATATTAATATTTACAAGTCTTGGCCAGTGCAGGGTTTTAAATCAATGGCTAGAACAAATGAAGCAGCATTGCTGCATGGTGCAATCGTTTCTGCAGTGGTGCTCAAAAGCCAGATTCGCAGTACAGGTAGACACAGCAGGAACATGAAAATTGTGGCCCATTCTTGTACTTACTATTTCACGGAGGGCAGCAAGCTGCTGAGCTGAATTGCATGATCTGAAATTTTGAAAAATAGGCACCCTGATGAATACTGAGGTTGTGTGAACAAAATACAGGTATTGCTATGGGAAAAGGAACAATAGTACCACGTGGCCATATACACTTGTACAAACATATCTTCCACATATTCCTGTGTACTTAAAAGTGAAAAAATAGTGTTCAGGTGTTACAGAAATCACTTCTGTCACAATTAGCCATGGAATACTCTTAACATTTCTATTTCTTCCCATCGAGACAGTCAACATCGCCTAGAAATTATACTGTCTGTGATTCCCAACCTGTTGAGGACACCATCCTGCCCCCATGAATAAAAACACCTTCTAACAACGTCTGGACACTTTTCACTATTCTTCTCTGGAACTGGCAAGGGAACACCTCATTGTTGGTTCTCCAGATGAATCAACACACACTGGACATGGTCCATCAACTTATGACATCATAGCTGAGGACTCTGAGGACCCGCAAGTTGCTTTTCAATGGCGAGTGGTAGGAGTCCAGCACAGATGGCTGATGAGGTCCAGTTGAGGATGGAGACCATAGCGGGCACTCTTGATGGAGTCCATAGGTGTATTAGCCTTAATAAGGGATTGACAAAGGCTATCATAGACACCTACACTTGGCTCCATGGGAACTTGAGTCCCTAGGTGACATCGCTGGTGTCATGCTGCAGAAGGAACACCAGCCTTCAGAATCTTACACCAGTGAAGTTGTCGGAAAGCTGTGGGCCATCCAGCGCCTGGTGGCCAAGATAGGCTCCATCATAGCAACAATTAGTGGCCTGTATATCAAAGTCATTGCTTTGTTGCCTAACCAATACACCCTTGCCAGAGACTACCATGCTGTCTTACTGGCACTCACAAAGTTGTTGGGAACATGGGAGTCACATCTTCTGCCTCTGAAGTGTGCGTGCCTGAGGCTACCAACATCTCTCAGCTGCCTCCCATTCAAACACCACAACATTCACAGAAGGCAGAACACGCTTTATAGGAGGAAGATGTATATTTCTCCAGTTTGCGAAGAAGAAGATCCCGATAAACAATTGTGAATGCCCCCTGCCAAGTTTTCTTACCTGTCCTGTGTAGGACATCATGGCACCCTCTTTGGAACACAGGAATGTACTCTTTGTTTAGTAGTTAATTTTATCAACTTGTGCCCTGAAATCATATGTAACATCTGGTAATGGCAATGTTTTCCTCCTCATTGATCTAACTATGCACATGTAAATGTGTTGTCACACGTTTAAAATAATGTATTTTTACACACAATACCTATTTGATTTAACATATGTATTTGTAAAACTTTCTAAGACTAAACCTACTCATGTGTTGTAATATAAAGATAGGAACCTCTGAAAGGAAATAAATACGAATTTTAGAAAGGACATTGAGATGTGTATGGTTGATCCTCAAATGTCCACAAACATATTGTAACTATAACCCCCATGTCACTTTTGTTAAGCTGAAGAAGCGAGAGCTCAACTTAATTGTAATGCTGCCTTTATATGTGCACATGCCCTAATTACACACATTGCAATGTTATGATGAGCAATGTGTGCCATATCAATGTCATGTTAGAGTGTATCCACAAGATGCATGTATCAATAAGATTCATTTTCTTGATAGACACACAGCCATATTTATGGCTAAGTGGTGAAGCTCAGCATGTCACCTTGCTGTTCTGTGGTGCATCACATGGAAGGGCAGTAATGCACCTTATTTATCCCAATATGGCACATTCCTGTCCTTTCCCCCCTACTGGGGCACAAAGGGCTGCCTAGCGCTAATGCAGGCACCCTAGCACTCCTTGCTCGCCACTGTTGTTTGACCACGTGGCTGGCAACCATTTTGTGCATCCAGCCAGTGTCTTTTTGCTTGCATGTGTTCTTTGTTTTCCATGCCTCCTCACTCGCTGCTGTTGTCTGAGCATGTTGCTGACAGTCACTTTGTGCATCCAGCTAGTGTGTTTTTGCCTTAGACTTGAATGTGTTCATTGTTCTCCATGCCTCCTTGCTCTCTGTTGTTGTTGTTTGACCATCTAGCTGGTGGCCATTTTTCACATCCAGCCAGGTTGTTTTTGTCAGTCAAAAGTTGTGATCTACCAGTGCTGGCAGTCCGGCCGTGGCACGACCACCACGGTCGTAATGTGGCAGCCAGATAGCCACACTGGCAGTGGTACGACCGCCACCGTGACCCTGTCGGTCTCAAGACTGCCAGGGTCGTACTATCGCCCATAATGTCCATGTTGTTGCGCCTTCTAGGGGTTGACTGCTTGGTTGTAATGCAATGCTCTATCACTGTGATGCCTTCTAGGTGTACAGTTTGATGTCAGATGTATGAAAAAATACACAAACACAAGATTTATTCCTGATAAATGTTTTTTGGTTTATCATCATGTTTGCACATATTTTATTGGTTCATCATTATCGTAATAACAACAATGACCTCTGCACACGTACTGTGTTTATTACCAAATAAAATGATTAAGCTCAGTCAATATCTTTTGGGTGACCCCTTTAGGGGGGATTAGAAGCGATTGCACAATGTCATCTACGGTATGTTCTATCTGCCAATGTATATATTTACAAATCACTTCATAGTTTTTAATAGTGTGTGTGTAATAAATATACTTCTCCTTATTCCAAAGAAAATGTACTGACTAGGCAATCATTTATTTAGTGCTATTATCGTGTGCCAGTAATTGGTGATTACTAGCCCACACCCCCTCCCTTGAGTAGGCCTTGGCTCCTCTGTTTCACTACCCTGTGAGAGTCAACCACTACAATGGTGTGTTTGGTTCCCGGTGAGGACAATTGTGGACTTATTACTTTTGATGGACACACAACTAATAGCCCAATTTTCAACACCTCTCCATACACATCACACAATTACAACTATCATGGATCACACACGAACATTACAGAGTACAACCATGTACTCATTGCACTTACTTTTTGCATCAGAATGCCAGTATCTCTCCACTTCTCCCAGGTTGAAAGGCACCCGTCCACCTGCAAGATATTGATTTAGAAATGTCATACTTATACCATGTGCAGTGTGGATGTTATTATGTAATGAGAATCTAGCCATATGGGTAGTTTGTCTGAGATAGTGTTCGGTGTCACCATCAGCTGGATGAGCCAAAACAGCAACACGTCATTAATACCATTACATTGACAGGCCAACACATTCATCAGAGCAGGTTATTGGTCAATAGTAACCCTCAATTTGGGGAAGGGCTAATTGTCATTACTTGACCCCATGAGTACTTGTTGCATATAATGCAGGACAGATTTTATGCCAGGTGTGCTGCTTATTGTGACGCTTTGATTCTCCTGAAACTTGGTGTCACTCTCTCTTGTCTTGTGTCTCACAAGCATCCACACATTGCAGCTACATTTTGGCCCTGATTTATACTTTTTTGTGCCGCATTACTGTCATTTATTGACGCAAAAGGGATGCAAACTTGCAAAATACAATTGTATTTTGTAAGTTTGTGCTGCTTTTGCGTCAATAAATGACAGTAATGCAGTGCACAAAAATGATAAATCAGGGCCTTTGTGTTTTAATTTTAGCATGACAAACATAGCAACATTACTGCATGTTGATGGTACATAAATACATACCTACGGGGCCTCCAGCCACTAAACCTAACAGGTCCACCACATCCGCCTCCCAGGCTGGCACATGTGCCCAACGGTGCTTGAGCTGCAAAACAGTTCCATCTTCTCCAAACACCTGGACCATGTGCCACTGCACCCGCTCTCATCTGTCTTTTCGATCATTTGGGGTGTAGCCTTGGCTCACACTACCCCTGGAATCCACCATTTGAGGCAGGTAGTACATCACTGGCCATATCAATCCATTAACCTCTCCTTCAGAAGAGTTTTTGCCTCTACCCTTCGCACGCATGGCCCTAAACCTCTTTAAAACCCTAAACAAACAATTAACACCCCTTAAACAACAAACTAACACCAGCAATACAAAGACAAATGCAATTAATTACAACATACAATACAAAGACACAAAAAGAACACAAAATATAAGTAACAGGAATAGACCTCACACAAACTACACCGCAAACAGCAAAAACTACTGTAAAACTATCTCTCCACTTCAACAACAACCAGCTCCAACCAACAGCCACTAACAGAAAGTAAAAGTAACTTTCACACTTCCTATTATATAGCCTTCCTCACCCATTGCATCATTTCCGTGGTGTATCTAGAATGTTTTCGAAATTTGTGCCAATTTTTCTGATGCATTGCTACTGAAAAATACACTGCATGATGCACTGCACAGCTGCACTTATGGAGCTATGCTAAGGGCCACGCAATGACGATGATCGACTAGTTTTGAGCTGTGCAACAGGGGAGAAGCTCTGGTTCTGACCCACGTAACAGGGGCGATGCTATGGTTCTAACCCAAGCAACTGATGTGATACGCCGGGACTACAGAAGAATTATGGCTTCTGCAAGAGGAAACACTTAGGCTCACTTTCAGGAGCCCGGGACGGGGGTGGCACCACTGCGTAGGGCAGACTGACAGATTTCAGAGTTCAGGTGCTGAAGCAGAGTGGTTGGAAATCTTTAGTGCCCCTGAGAAATCATTACAGTGGGCCAGCCGGACTGACCTCGGAGTCACTCTATGTTCAAGGGATGCATGTGCAATTCTTATCATCCAGCCAGGGGAACAAAAGTCAGCAGGTCAGCAAGGCAGGTCTTCAGAGCTGAATGCGTCCACATCAATATTAATGTGAGTTACAAAGGTACACACCCAGATGTTAGCCACTGTCATCTGTGCAGAAAAAGGTCTCTTTTTCTAATTTGTATCCAGCTCCCTTCCTTGTGAGGTATCACTCATTTAACACACACAGAGACAACATGCTGGCTCTCCCATTCTCCAGTGTATGTCCCACCTAGCTAGCAGCTTTGCTGAACTATCAGACTCCATCTGGTGGCATTCCTGTAATCCTCATGTTTTCCCCAGGCAGCAATATTTACCCACAAAGGAATCCAAGGCCCTCCATGTAATGAATAGGACAGACACTTCTGCACTCAGTGTACAGTCACAGGGCATTCAGTGGCTAGTACTGCAATCCACATGTATCATGCTTCCACCAGCAGGCTGGCATGCAGCACACAAACTCTGGGCACACTGTTCATTACTACAATACCTTTGTAATGTACTAGAGTGTGTTACTTTGAACACACATTACCAGCACACACATATAGACCACATGCACACTGTTCCAAATTTCAGCCTATATGTTGTGTATGTCTTGCAGAGGCACGTGCATTCTGCACATTATTTTATCACACACAAACTTCCAGATCAACCTGATATTGGGCAGAGGTGAGTAAAACACACGGCAGCAGACCTTTAGGAGAGATGAGTGATCCAGTAGATCTCAATGCAGTGGCCCAGAGTTGAATGGTCATTTTCACTACTACTGATTACTACACAGGATGCCGCCACCTCCACGTTTGCTCTGTTTTACTCCTGGTGAAGATAGTAGTGTGCAACAACTATGAGGGTATGTCTTTGAGTGGTCCTCCTAGTCCAACCAGACTGCAATCCATGTCACAGGCCTATGTCATGGCACACATGCATATTCCATGTTCTCCTATGAGAATATAACAGCTTTTGTAATCCACACAATAGAGTTGGACACTCATGCCAGGGGTACACAACCATGCAAGGGAAATTTCCTACCCAACAGCACCATTGCATCATATTTAATTGAAAAAATGTCTATGTCCACAACCATTTGTGCTTGCATTTTGACATATACGCTTCAGAAATTACCCATTTCTGTCTTCCTGACAGGATGTCATGGTTTGCAAACATGTTTCTTATCTTACTTTTCTGAAGAAATACAGGCATTGCTACTTCAGCAGTCTACTACGTTTTGCTACGGTCCTTTGAGCCTCCTTGCATTGCTCTACAAAGCATGGTTTGTGTGTATTGAATCAACTGTGGACAAATGTATGGCCTAGCACCTCCTTGTGCCAAATTAGCATCATTTTGTATGACTCTTAGATCGCCCAACAAGGCCAAATTTGTTGTGCATCTTTATAACCCCTTGCTCCACATTTTGCCTGTGCCAGGCATAATGTATGCAGGGGGGGTGTTCCCCACTAGGGGGACTGCAAAAATGGTGCAGTGGAATCTGACAGATTCACAGTGCCATTATAGCTACTATTTTAATGCCTGAAACAGAGCAGGCATTAAAAGCGTGTATCCCATTATTTTTTTCAATGGGCCCCTAGGTATTCTGCAGGAGTATTGCCTACAATTTGGCACTATTCCATCACCGTACATCAATAGCGTAACAAATGTTGACTCTATTGCCCCTACCCTGCACCATGATGTGCGGTGTATTAAATACTGTGCACACATGTGGAGGTAGGGGGCACTAAGGGACACAAGAAAAGTGACAGCATTGTATGGAGCGCCACTTCTCTTAAATTCGGGCCTTAGTCTTTACTTCAATCAGCCCTGAAAAGGTGTTACATGTGTGCTGTTTTGTGGATCTCCACACATGCATGAATGCATTCTTTATAAATGACATTTTGACTAGGCCTGGGTGGAGTTTGCAGAGTTCTGGTACGCGGAACTCATCGAAGACCTGAAAAAACTCAGCCGCACTAAGTGGAGTTCCGCGAGCGGCGAACTTCGGGTAAGTCACGCTGTTCATGCTGATCTTCAGTGCTAGAGGTTTCCACTGTGCCATAACATCGGCACAAACGGCATCACACAGAACACCAGAGGACGCTAACTTCTTTCTGCTACTCGAGTAGATTTTCTACTCGAGCAGCAGCTGCCTCAATGCGAGCAGCAGATTTCTCATTGTGAGCAGTTGTGACCTACAGCGACTGCTCGCGTTCAGAAATCTCACTTATGCTGGCCAACTTAGCAATTTCTCTCACTTGTGCTCACCAACTTAACACTCGCGAGCGAGAGCGAGAGGAAAAACTCCTCCCCATGTCACTTCGCAAAGTTTTTCGGAACTGCGCAGAGTGAGAAGTGGGGAAAAATCCACAAACTCCACCGGCGGACCAGAATTCTTCATCCACCCCTAATTTTGACATCTGCACCTGATGCCCATGACAGCTGTCTCCCACGATCAGTGATGGTATCTCCTGCAACGTTTGCTCCAGTGAAGTGCTGCCATTCTGTATGCTAGTCCATATGTGAAACATACTACAAGTAGGAGATTACCTCAGGGACTGACATATTGGGAGATTTGTGATTCATCATACACTGAGTGCCACATTAAACACACTTTTATGCAGCAGAAAACACCAAGGCAGCTTGCTGTGCTGCACTGCATGCCACTGCTTAAGACAGGAATGCCCCATATCCATCTCAATATGTGGCAATCCTGACTTCTACCTTTCACGCACTGACCTTCATCACATTGACTTGCTGCATCAATTTGTTCTTAGTAGGAAATAGAGCCCCATGTTTATTACCAGCTCAGGAATCAAGATTCATGTGTGTTGAGGCCTACATCTATTTGAGAAGATGTGAGTGACTAGATATGTACCTTGACAGTGGCAAAAACACAACTCAATAGATGAGTTCCAAAACCATATTTATTGGATGATAACTTGACATATATTCTGTCAATATTATCATCATTTGCTCTTCATTTGTAACATGATTTGCCACTATATGGTCCCGACTCTGCCGACCTACCATTGTCTGCTCTATGTCTGCATCATTGTCTGCATCCTCTTCCAGGTAAAGTGGGATTTGTGGCTCAAAGCCTAATGGCACATTGTTTTAGTAAACAGATATTATACCATTTAAGATACACACAAATTATTTTGAAGGCCGTAAGAGGCAAGTACAAGAGTCTTCTGTCTTAATTGTCCAGGCTGGAAAATCGAGACTTTAGGACGCCAATAAATCTCTCAATGACATTCCTTGGGTTTGTCAGAGCAGAGATTATTTTTTTTCAACTGTGGATTGGGTCATGAGCTATGGCTGAAACCCATATCCTTGGTCACCTGAAAAGTGGAAAATATCAAGTCAATTATTTTGTACATTGTTACTTATACTGACAGTTTATGTTATGTATGCAGGCAAACCAATACATGTTTCTTTCACTTTTAACAAATATGAGCTGGATACTGTTAATGATTGCTTTACACATGTATGTTCAACCTTTATGTGTCATTGAGCATATTGTCCTTGGTCTGAAACATAGAACACAATTACATTCTGACTTTTATGTTTAGACAGTAGATTACTATGATAAGTACCTTAGAATTTTTTTAACAGCTATATGTGATTTGCACTCTATGGTCCAGATTTAAGAGGGCCTAGCACTTCCTTGCGCCACATTAGAATGTTTTTCTTTACTCTAATGTGGCTCAACAAGGCCAAAATTGGTGTGCCATATTTACAAAGTGACACGATGCATGCATTGCGCCACTTTGGAATCCCTTGCACCACATTATGGCTGCACCAGGCATAATGTATGCAAAGGGGGCATACCCCAGTTAAAGGGGCCGCAAAAATGGTGCAGTGGAATCTAAGAGATTCTACTGCATCATTTTTTGTGGCTATTTTTAACGCCTGCACATAGCTGACATTAAAAGGGGGCACACCATTAGTTTCAAAGGGCCCCTATGTACTGTGTAGGATAAGCACCAAACTTTTGGCACTAATCCTACACAGTACATCAACAGCATCAAAAATGTTGACGCATTTGCCCCTATCCTGCACCATGGTGCACACTATATTAAATACAGTCCACACATGGTGACAGTAGGGGGTGCTAAGATGCACAAGAAAAATGGCTCTGCATTAGATGCAATGCCACGTTTCTTAAATCAGGCCCAATATGTCTGCAAAGTAACAAACTTATGAACAGATTTTCTTGCATCTATTTTTCCCTATATAGGTTATGACAGTGACAAAATGTTTGACACTGACACATACATTTGAGCTTTTATCACTTCTGATGTGCTTGTAAAGTCTTTGATTTATTAAATTAATGTAGCATGGCTAGTTGCTTAGTAAATGTAACCAAGTTCCAACATGTGACGAGTATTTGAATTGGACTTTTTCATTAATCAGCTAATGCTTTTTCTATGGCAAGTTGCCGTGATGAACATAGACTGACATTTAGGTATGGCAATGTAGTTCTTTTTCATATGGGACAAAATGATGTAGATACAAGTAACTTAATACTACATACCTGTACACAACACTTAAGGTTTTTACATGTATATATGTGATTTTGCCTTGTGGGCGATTCTGTATGTATATGCTTTGATTCTGACCTCATTAATTTACCTTACCTTGGTCGTATTTCCTTCCATGTTATTTCCTGTTGTATGACTATTTTGCAGCATATTCATTGACTGTATCAGTTTAACATTGATGGACTGATGTGCAGAAAATATAGGCATTTTGAGCCACTAATTGTTTATCTATAACATTGCTGAAGTATATTAATGTGGGTTATCTATCTGTATGTTTGGTCTTAGAATGTTGGAATGCCTGAAAAATAGATGAACTTTTCATTTTTACTATCACATATGTACCTAGAGTTGACATTTACACATGATTTGATACTACACGTACAGGACATGACGCATGGAATTTAGAAGTTATTTTTCCATTTGTGCTCTTGATACTTTGGTCAGCCTACAGATTTGCTGTCATGTGTGAAACATATACTTAGGAACACAAAATTTCTTCAACCCCCTTTATTGTAATGGAACTTTAACTAATAATCCAGACCTGATACACCATTGCACATACACACATCTGAAACTGTACTAATATGCATCCTTTCTACTCATATTGAATTCAATTGTGGACCACATGATTTGCATGTTGATTTGTTCAACATTGCAGAAAATGTGGTTCTGTCCACTCACACAGTGTGAGATGACACAATACTTTTCACTGTGGGATTTTTCCTACTTCGATTGTAGGATTAGTGAGGGACACAATGGGCATCATTGACTACATTTTGGAGTAGGTTATTCCCACTATGTGAACATAACACGAGATCCATACACAAACACAGAGATGGCTATTATGTCATACATTACAACGTCTTAGTATAATATACATTTCTGCTTTCCTTACCAATGCGAAGGCTATTTCAATAGCTGCCATTATAAACCCTCTTATTGATGGTACTGTATTGGAAGATGTACACATCATGTGCACTTTCAGGATATTTTGCCAGAACATTGATGAGCATTTCCTGATGGTTCACTGTGGCCTGGACATTGATGGAGTAGGTGTGCTTACAGTTTCCTTAGAGGTGGGATGTTGCATTGTAGAATTGTATGAGCTCCTCCTCCTCCTTGAGGTCATTGAGGGATATGCGCTGCCAGAAAACATGACCCCTCCTTTGCTGCCTACCTGGTGGTGGTGGTCTCCAAGCTACTCCCAGGTGTAAATATGATGACCTCCAAGGCACAGTTGAGCTTGCCAGAGTGTACTTTCATGGTGGGATATTTGTACTGCAGTCACTGTGTCCTTTCCTTTGCCAGGTTGACCAGGCGCCACAATTCTGGCTCATTATTAGCTTTGTGTTGTGCTATTTCATGACGTGTGATGTAGTGCTACACTCATAAATACCACAACATTATGGTTGCGTCGGATTTTGCAGGGGAAAGCCTCCATTGCATATATTAAATAATGCATGACACAGCTGGTCTCAGCGCCGCTTTTACCCCACGCAAAACTTTAAAAATGACACATTTTTGCAGATGACCACTTTTTGTAAATATGACTTACTGCTTGCCCTGCCTTGCATTAAAATAAATTATGCAAGTCTGGTGCGAGCCACTCATAAATATGACAGTATACTTGTGGGGAAAAGAGGGCATAAGTCAATATACGTCATGTGACATTCTCTAATAGCATTAAACCTAACAAGTGAGCAAATTCTGTTCCACTGCACACATTTGTGAGTATTAGGGACCATGAAGCATCCTGCATTCAAACAATCCAGATGTATCTGGTAACACACAAAACAGACAGCAAAGAACTACTGCATCTATGTTTGCTCTGACACCTTATAAGAGCTAAGAACTGCAATAGTTTCAGACATGCATCATTCAATAACACTAATATAACATAACTGTTAGAAATGGGGTTTCTGGATGGCTAGGATTTGCACCTAAGCCAGGCAGAACCCCCACTCTAGTCTAAGCAAATATGTTTCGCACCCAAGATAATCTGTGCTCTCACCAGATTGGCACAGAGCAGTCAGGCCTATCTTCAGAGGCAATGTGTAAAGCTTTTGCGCAACACACTCACACCATTTATGCAATAAGTACACCATAAAAGAGATTCTACATTGAATTATGCAAAAATACATATATATATATATATATATATATATATATATATATATATATATATATATATATATATATATATATATATACATATATATATGTTGTATCCTGTGCATAAAACATCAACCACAATGACAGTATTCATAAATACTGTGTGCCTTACGCAAATCCTGATTTAGTACTCATTATCCTGGCTAGGCAAGAAAACAATTGTCATACATCACAACATCAGGGCATCAGACACAGCAGGTAAGTTATAGCAGAGTACACATGAATCACCAAGTACCACGCACAATAAGCATAATATGCCCTTAACATGATAGTACTTGTTATCCTGACACTGCAGAATCAAAACAACATAAATCATAGATATTAAACTTATCGTACTATTACTGATATACAACTTATTCTCCTGATAGTGAAGGTATCACAATGGCATGTATAATAGCACCAGAGTATGAAATGCAATCGTTAGGGAGGAGTCAGAACACGTGAATCCTCACAGATCTCCCACAATACACACAACAGTACCCATAAAGGAACATTGATCTAGGACCCCTTCTCTCCTATTAGCAGGATTATGGCAATCCTTACGGCTTGGTCGCAATGAGGGTTGTGGTGCAAAAAGTGACAGGCTGCAGTTGCTCCTACGTGCCTCCTATAGAGATTATGGTAATTTATAGGTTTCCTAGGACAATGCTTTCAGAGGCAGATGAGAGCACCGGTACAGGAGAATTTTGAAAAGAATGACGCGAGGTATGATGTATCCACTAACCAGTGGGGGAATTACACAAATTGCAGAATCTGCAAAAAGACTTTGCAGGATACCCCCCTGCATGTTAATTCCTGAACGGTGCAATGGGTTCTCACTCAGCAGGACAGTAACTTGACAGAAAGGAAGGTGACGCGGTCTCCTGGTGAGCACAGGGCCACCTCTGAAGGAGCACGGGACACCTTCAGCGGGGGGCCACAGAAGTACAAGCCTGTTTCCTGGTACCCGACTCCTTGGCCCAGTCAGCGGCCTAGATGGACTTCCCTCACTCATTGAGGCAGTGCTGGGGGCTTCCGGAAAGGCCCCACACAGGATCCTGGTGCTGGCGTTGTCATCCCCAGCTGGGTTCCTCCTTCAGCCTACAGCAGGGAGGTGGACCAGCTCCAACATCGGTGGTGTCTCATGCGTTGCCTTGGGTAACACACCTTCAAAACAAAGGAGGCCACACTGGGAGGCACTGCTGCGTCCTTCACAACACTTCTGCCGTATACAGCCAGGTTTGCTGGTGGCTTGTCGACCTAGCGCATCTAACCTGGGCAGCGCGAGTCACGGATGAAGTCCGGATGGCTCAGCCTAGCACCAGTCCTCAGCAAAATCTCTCTATGGCACAGGGGCCCCAGCAGGAGTCACCTTTTGGCACTGCAGTGTCAGAATAATCACTTAGGATGCTTGGTCCTGATGGGCTTCCTCAGTGCTGCAGGCAGATAAGGTGCACTGTTAATCAGCAGGGCAGAGCACTACATGCATATCCACATCAAGCATGGGACCACTTGAATGCTGGTTTTTGCAGGACTCAGAATGGCAATTAGGCAGTTATAGAGTCCTTGCCATACTTTAACAAGGGGAAGCCAACATGCCCTGGGAGAACCCTTGGGAGCACCAAGAGCAGGAAGGTCAGCACATAAAGGCACAGAATGGAGGTTCCTTCTGGAAATCCAGATGTGCCAGGGGAAACCAAAGTCAACGAATAGCTGGCAGCAGGGCAACAAGTAGAAAAGCAATCAATTGACTCATTTATGCCCCACACAAGTAGTAGGTGGAAGGGCAATAACAGAAGAGCAGTCCTGATGTGTCCTTTGTGCAGCATAGTACTCCTTCTGACAGAGGCTTAGCCCCAGTTCCAAAAGTGCTCTAAAAATCATGGGTTAAAGCCCCTGTACCTATGCTCCAAAATGTCTGTGTTCAGGGAGTGACTTCAACGGAACCCTTCCAAGTGTAACACAGAACCTTTCAACCCAGCCCTGGCTCCAGACAATAGTGGGGGGTAAATCAGCCCACTGTGTGAGGGCAGAACACAGCCTATTGATATGTAACATGTGAACGTCACTCCCTCTCCCCAGCCCAGGATCAGTATTCAGATGGATGCAGATGCCTCTTCTGTTACACCCAGCCCATCCTGTGTTGTGGCTATCTGGGAATAATGCACAAAGTGTAGCTGTCACTCTGCCCTAGACATGTATTGGAGTCAGGCTGCAAATCACTAGAGTTCTAAGCACAGAAATGTCCACTTTTTAAAAGTGGCATTCCTAAAATGGTAATGTAAAATCCAACTACACCAGTAAGTAGGATTTCTCACCACTATTCTAAATATACCAAACATGCCCACGCTACTCCTTCCAAAACAGAAATGACAACTTAGAAACATATAAGTGAATTCCCAATGCTAACCTATGGGAGAAGCCGCCCTCACAGTAGTGAAAAACAAAATAGGCTGTTTTTCACTTCTAGGACATGTAAAACATATAAGTGCATGTCCTACCTTTACATACACATCACCCTGCCCATAGGACTCTCTAGGGCCTACCTTAGGGGTGACTTAGGTGTAGTAAAAAAGGAGTTTAGGCCTTGGCAAGTAGCTTGAATTGCCAAGTCAAGGTGGCGGTAAACTGCACAAGCAGGCACTGCCGTGGCAGTTCTGAGACAAGTTTGAAAGGCTACTTCTGTGGGTGGCACAATCAGTGCTGCAGGAACACAGGTAGCATTTCATTTACAGGTCCTGAGGAATATAGTATACCAATTTACAAGGGACTTACAGGTATATTAAATATGTCAAACAGGTGTAAGCCAATCATGCATAGTTTTAGGGGAGGGAGCACCTGCACTTTAGCTCTGATCAGCAGTGGTAGTGCCCAGCCTAAGGCCAAGAAAAAGAGGGTCAGAAAAATAGGAGGAGAAAGGCAAAAGTTTTGGGGAAAACGGTGCAGAAACATTAACATACCATGACACAATATAACATGATAGTTTCCTAAACTAATGTGGTTCTGGAGTAAAAAAGTGTAGATTAGGTCAAAATATGGTACAACTGAGAAAAGTGGACAATAAGAGATACATCCATATCATCTTTAAAGTCCATTGTTCCAAAATGTATTTGTACTCCTATTAAGACAATATTACATTTTCAAATACCTAAACAGGCATACGGCTCAGTTAAGTGGAATTCCTATGCAACAAGGCAAAATCATTGGCAGGCACTGATATATTCACAGTTTTACAGATTGCGTGCGTTAAATGCATATTTTTATTCATTTCCCTTCTAATTAAAGGCTATAAATTTACGTGCTTCCCATAGAAAAACCCAACAGCTCAAAAAAATGACAAGCAGAAGAGCTAGCATTAGGACAAATAGCCATGTCATCACAAACGGCTTCATTAGTTCTCTAAAAAATGGTAATTTCAAAGACATGGGCGGACAGATTTTTTGCAATTTCTATTAATTGCAGGTATTAATGACTTCCAAGCTATCTAGACTGGAGGGCAACTCCAACTACAAAGCCACTCATGTCTTTGTTCCTCCTTTTGCTCTTTTTCTCCTGGGAATTAATTGAGGATGGAAGGTTATAAATTTTATTATTATGAGAAAAAAATCCGTGACTTGTTCATTATTTATGGTGCTACTGCGGACAGCTTTGAGAATCGGAGTTTAGAAGGTAGGAGAACCAGAGGGGACTGTCACAGTTAAGACATTTATTAAATCACAAAAGCACAAACCTTGTTGACAATATTCTAGATTGTGGAAGATATTTACCCAAAACCAAGTCTCGAAATCTGATATATGCTATGTACTGTACAAAAAAAGAACGTTATTCCCACATTTGTGACGCAGAATTGAATAGTAGCAAATGTGTCTTGTTAGGAAATCCAGCAGATTCATAAAAATGAAAAAAGAAAATTCTTCTACCTCGAACCCTGTTGACATTTACATAGATATGGACAATATTTCGTGAGCATCTCATTCTGAAACACTCTTAGCAATTTAGTCTGTATCTGACAACATAATATTCCCATATTCTTGCTGCAGATTCCACTAGAAACAACGCTGTATAATCAGGAAATGCTGTAGATTTATTTTTTCCACTTTTGATTATCTCTCAGTTAAGCATGCCAAAGGTTTGTGCCAAAGTTGCAAAATGTTTCCTTTGTAAATGTTGTCAGTAGTTTTGCAAAACTTTGCAACCTATGCACCATTTTGGAAAAGCTGATTTTATAAGAAGAAAATTATGCAAAATTAGGCAGACAAAAAGCTAATTTCCAGGAAAACAATTTTTTCTCTGGGAGAAGTTTGCAAATATATGTAGCTCTTCCCAGTGAGTTTTTAGAAAACTTTCCAAAGCTTTTCCAGTGACAAAATGTCACTCATCCCTAGTGACAACCTAATAGCTCAGTAGGGTATTATTGATGGAGTATAAAGGAAAAAAGATTTTGAGATTGAAAGGTAAGAAGCTGTTCTGGCACATTTTGCAGTGAGAAAATGACGTGTCTTGTTCCAATAAGAAAATCTTGGAAATGACAGAATAAATATCAATATTTCTCCTGTTATTCATTTTGATTGAATTCCGGTAACAGCATTCCGGAATATATAATGAAAATACAACCTGCAACTGAACACATATATAGGAAAAGCAAGACAGTTAAATACTCCCACCGGCCATTTAATTTCTTCCCTGTAGACAGGAGGCAGGGTTTGACTGTGTGATCACCTTTTGTCCTCCTTCTCAATGTCCTTCGAAGTCCCGTAGAGGTCATCTTTATCGCCTCTCCTTTCTATCATATTAGTTAAAACACCTACTGTACCTGTCAAGGCCTGGTATTGTTATCTTCATATCAATCAATGACATGCAGATTTATCTGAATTTCGCCGAGTCTTGCTATACGTTTTCTGCTGTGTCAAAGGTCTGGTCTGCTCTGGAGGGATGGACGAATTTTAGCCCCCAGGAATATACTAGGTAACATATTTATATGAGATCGTGGCCTGCTTGAAGAATATGTTAAATCCATTCAAATGAGTGGCTGTTAAAGAAAGTTCCAAAGAACACTGCTACTCATTCAATGTGCCAGGTCAGAGTTATATATAAAAATGCTAGAAAATAATTCAAAGCTTTGGTTGGGGAAGACCACAAACCACCATTCATAATTGCCTATGGACCATATGAGTAACAAACATCATACTGTATTTTGCATAAGTAGGTGTCATTAAAATGTACAATTTTCTACTTGGATTCAATGGTCACTTACTCTAGTGATATTGTATCAACATCTGTGCGCCACCCCGGTGAAGCCCCATATGGTAGGTTTTGGTCTTTTAGGAAATATCTGTGAGATCCCATGCAATAGAAAGGGGAGCTGGTCATGCTTTGTACACTTTAATGAATTTGGTTATGCTATATTATTGCAGCAAGAAATAATGATTTTTAATTACTAACCTTTCAGTAAGTAGATACCGACCAAAGTTAAGCAGCATTGGCAGAAGGGTCCTCATTTTGTGACACCAGGTGGTCCAGTTGTCCCATTGTACAAATGAAGTGCTATAAATGCAGCTATGACACAAAACTGTTACTTTTGCTGAACTAATCTACGTTTAACTAAGAAAAACCCTACAAATAAGAGAACAACCTTTAAAGAAGACAAATCCCGCACAAAAACCTTTTTCTCTCGAAATGTTACTTGTAACCTACTCTGTACATGTATTCCACACTTTGCAATCTCGCAAAATGGCATAGTTCTCAGCATTGCGCACATTTGACAGAGGAATTTTAGTTCCACAATATCCTCACCTGGCGATGATCCTTGTTAATTGAAATCATGCAATTCATTTGAGTTTCGCTACTAGTCATAGTGGGTCCTTCAATGCACTGGAAGCAAATGTTTTGGCGAAGTCAAGTGTGCACTGTGACATGTTGCAACTGGCCCCATAGGACTGTCGCATCCTCTGGGAGAACCAGGTTCCTGTGTGACTTTTCCACCCCCAGTAATGGTACAAAACTCGTCTCTCTTCTCTCCAGACTTTAACTTATGATCACAGGGAAGTTATTCACTAGGTAGTATTTCACTGCCATGTTAAGGCAGAGGCGTAGAGGAGGGTCAGGTCCATGTCATATTTTCAGGAAACCCACCATGTAAATTTTTTATCTTTAAATGGATTGGATGTAAATTTATGTTACGTGGCTATTCCGCTAATCTGTCATCAATCTGGCTCTCCTTGACCTCAGCTGAACTCGCCTGCCTTTAAGTCTCTTCCGCTGCCTCCCCTCAAAGCACAGTGCGATCTTTGACTTTCCATCACCCGCTGTCTCTCGGTCGCTCAAGCAAACATGGATGTGCTTAGATTCTTTCATTGCGGAAACAGGAGCTGTAAAATATTATACGGTCCATTTATTTTTAATAACGCAAAGGTCAAGAAATAGTTCTGAGTCCGCGCTGTCTCCGAATTGTGGTAACAAACGGAAAAAGATTTTTCACTTCCAGTTCGTATTCATTGCCCTGATGTACATACCGAGAACTGCCAGTGTAAAAGGATTAATGGAAAAATCCATGGACTTAATCTTTTAATGCAATGGATGGCCCTGTAATTGGATTACTGCAAATGAAATCAATACTAACCGGCCATATCAGAAATACAGGTCCCGCCGTTCTAGTCTGACACTGAGGCGAGCAGATGGAAGACTTTGGCGTTTCAAGGGACTTTCACACACAAAGAGGTTGAGCAGTCAGACCAGATTTGTAAAATGTACAAAAATAGAGACACAAAATAATGTGCATTTTCTTATGTATGTTATCTTACAAGAATGTTTGAAGTTAGCTGTTCTAATCGTCCTGTCTGGCATAACCTTTTAAGGAATGCCACATTATGCACCTACGACAACTTTCTTGATTCAGATATTTGTCTTTAATTAAAATTGATATGTTTATAGGGCATTACAAATTTATTTTCTCTGTGGAAGTTGCATTCTAAACAAAATATATATACACATGTTAGGTACTGATGTCACCTGTAGGTAGTTGCAGTTACGACCTTGATTCCATAGAAAAGCATTTTTTGTTTTGCTAATAACTCTGGCGCCATTTGTCAAATATTCACAAAATATTCAAAACTAGTCTGTGACTCACCTCAGCTGCTGTCTAAAAGTTTTCGGGGTGATTTGTCAAGCGGAGGGCGAGAAAAAGGAGGGGCCTCAAACGTGTCTTCCCCATGCAATTTCCCATTGGGATTTTAGACATGACCACAGCCCGAACAACTGAAAGGAATTACACTAAATTTGTCAGAAACATCTCTTTTTTTGTAATTTAGTGTAAATCTGTTCAGTAGTTTTGAAGTTATTGAAGAAAAAAGATTCATGTGTAGCGTAAGAAGCAGATCTACGTGCCAACAGCAATGCCATGATTGGCTGGACGCAACTTGAGAAAAAAGTTGCAGCCACCATTTTGTGCCCCGTATGAATCCATAATGGGTCTCTTGATCCAGACCCCAATTAAAAAGCATACACCCACTCACAGACCCACTCGCACACTCACCCACACACTCATTAACACAGTTACACACCGACTAACAGACCACAAATCCATTACCACACCTAGTCACAGACCAATACAACCACTCATGCACCCACTTGGACACTAACATGTGGCACACATATCACCCAAATGTAGCCCAAGTATAGCCCAGTGACAGAAGGGAAACATCGTTTTTTATTACGAAAGTCGTGGTTAACAAAAGCGTAACAACGCTTTTTTTAACCACGACTTCGTATTTTTGTGCCTTAACTACGTATGTTCTGAACAACGAACATGCGTGGTTAAGGTACAAAGAAGGGAGTTGGTGAAGGTAAGTGGTGGGTTTAGGTTTTGGGGTGGGGTTGGGGGGGTGGAGCGTTTTTGGTTTTGGGGAGGGGGTGGGGGTGGGGCGTCAGGGGATTTTAGGTTTTGGGGTGAGGTTGGGGGGTTGGGGCGTTTTTGGTTTTGGGGAGGGGAGGGGGAGGGGGGTTAGGGGGTTTTAGGTTTTGGGGTGGGGTTGGGGGGTGGGGCGTTTTTGTTTTTGGGGAAGGGGTGGGGGGTCAGGGGGTTTTAGGTTTTGGGGTGGGGTTGGGGGGGTGGGGCATTTTTGGTTTTGGGGAGTGGGTGGGGGGTCAGGGGGTTTTAGGTTTTAGGGTGGGGTTGGGGGGGTGAAGTGTTTTTGGTTTTGGGGAGTGGGTGGGGGGTCAGAGAGTTTTAGGGTGGGGTTGGGAGGTGGGGCGTTTTTGGTTTTGGGGAGTGGGTGGGGGTCAGGGAGTTTTAGGTTTTAGGGTGGGGTTGGGGGGGTGGGGCGTTTTTGGTTTTGGGGAGTGGGTGGGGGGTCAGGGGGTTTTAGGTTTTAGGGTGGGGTTGGGGCGTTTTTGGTTTTGGGGAGTGGGTGGGGGGGTCAGGGGGTTTTAGGTTTTAGGGTGGGGTTGTGGGGTGGGGCGTTTTTGGTTTTGGGGAGTGGGTAGGGTGTCAGGGGGTTTTAGGTTTTAGGGTGTGGTTGGGGGTGGGGCGTTTTTGGTTTTGGGGAGTGGGTGAGGGGTCAGGGGGTTTTAGGTTTTGGGGTGGGGTTGGGGGGGTGGGGTGAGGGATGTAGGGTGAATGGTGCCTATTGCTAATGATTTTATCAGGAATGCCTTTACAACAAAATATTGTTGTTAAGGCATTTGTGGTAAAATCATTAGTAGTAAGGACGAGGTCGGTGTTCTGACCTCGTTGTTAAGGTTAGTAGTTGTTTTAAATTCGGTGTTCCGTCATATAATCGTGACAGAAGTGTACAAAACACAACATTTTTTAGTTTTGCGGTTTTATGTAGTGCAGATTTGACCCAAAGGTATTAGAATGCTTGACATGAACATCAGTTATGTTGCACAAGGCCACTTCGTTTTGGTTTTAGGCATGGGGAGATTACTTGATTTTCCCAGAATCGCAGGACGTCAAGCTGACATGGAAAGCTCGAACCGGGTTCCCCAGTTGCAAAGCCTGCATCTCTGACCGTAACGCCACATCCTCTCCCCTAAGTGTAACAAATAATTAAGTGATCAGCTGGATGAAAAAAAAAACATAAAGATAGCAACTGCTTTGTCGCTATTTGAGAAATGAAAAAACTAACCATCATTTCTAAGAGAATAATATACTTTTGTTTTTATAATTTCTGAAGGAAATGCTTTCTATTACAGTTTGTTTACATCAAGATAATATCTGGTATGTCACACTTTTGTAATAAATAGAGAATGTTAGTAATCTAGTTGTTTGTTAGAATATTGTGGGGAGGCAAAGGTCAGGGGGCATGGACCATGACAACTGAGGGCAGGGAGGAGGGTGCAGAGGCAACAAGTTGGCCATGCTGGGCAGATGGGGGGGCAGTGGCAATACAACAGACTCTGGAGGGCAGGGGCAACAATCAACCATGCAGGAGAGGGAAGAGAGGCTGTGGCAATGTAACAGGCCGTTCAGGGCAAAAAGAAGAGGCAGTGGCAATACAACAATACATGCCAACGGACCTGATTCAGACAGGAGACTCTCCTGATGTTTTTAAGCCCAAAAGGGCTTTATTGTATCTGCCTCCTGTCTAAAATCTCCTATTTTTCAATATAAGTCAAAGGGGAAAATCAATTCCCCGGGTATATTATTTTCAAAATCTCCCTCTTACCAAGTTCAAAATGCTGGCAAGTAGGGTACATTGGATCACGGAGGGCAGGTGGAATAGGGTAGGGACATGGACTCGGATAACTGAAGGCAGGAGGAAGATGGCAGGGGCACCAAACTGACCTTACAGGGCAAGCATCAGGGGCTGCAGCATCACAATACTCCACACAAGGCAAGCAGAATGGCAGTGTAGCACAATGGACCATGGAAAGCAAATGGGAGGGGACAGGGCATGCACATGGCCACAGAGAGCAGAGGGGAAAGAGGCAAGGGCAGCAAGCTGACCATACCGGTCAGACAGGAGGGACAGTTGCAACATAACAGAACTTGAACGGCAGGCAGGAGGGGGCAGTGGCAGCATATTGGCCCATGCAGGGCAGGAGGTAAGGGGCTGGTGTATGGACTTGTACAACAGAGGGTAGGGAGGAGGTGGATGGGGCAGAAAGCTAACTGTTCAGGGCAGGTGGGAAGGGCAGTGGTAGCACAACGGCCACACATGGCTGTGATGAGGGAGCAGGGGCATGGACTTGGACAATGGATGGCAATGAGGACATGGTGCAGGAGCAGCAAGCTTGGTTTGGGGAAATACAATACAATGCCAGGCCAAGCTCTGCGTCCAACCTCCACCACCCCAACCATGCATTGTGATAGATATTTTACTGAATGTTAAAAAAAACAGAAATTCACTGAAAAAAAACAAAGGTTACAGGGACGTTGTAGTTAGGAAATAGAATAACAAAACCGTAGAAATTCAATAAAAAAACAAAGGTTACAGGGACAATATCCTTAGGTTTAGATTTTACATGCAGGAAGCCATTGAAATTCAGCTGGTTAGAGTTATTTTAAGTAATTATAACGTGTGCCCTAAGGTATCTATAATTCATGCCCTCACCATGCACTGCTAATTACCACATTTATTACATCACTCATGACCTCTTCAATGACATCATTGATGATATCACTGTAACATTTGCAGTAAAATTATTGATGAGAAAACTGTGCATGATAAGGGTGTGAGTTATTCTTACCTTAGTATAACATTGCTTTGCATGGCACAAAGGTGACCAACACTATGGTAAATATGCCCCAGTATATTCCACAGATGTCCTCTACAGAAATTCTGTCTTCCCAGACTTCCTTTCCAGGTGTTCTCTTCTGCCGGATTTCCTCTAAAAATTATCTATTTTCTCATTTAGGTATAAAAAATTAGAATGTTCCAAAACAGTCCTTCTAATGTGACAGCGTCACAAAGTTGTTACTATCCAGGTTTCTTCCCATTCTTAGGGTTCTGAACAGGAAGAGAGAAGTATTCATCAGATGACATCCTCGTCCAATGTACTTTGCAGGTTTAGTGCCAACATTTTTGGCTCTAATTCTGCAAAGTACCACAACAGCATCAGGAATTATGATGTATTGATCCTAACGTGCGGCATGGTGTGCTGTATCATTAATGAGGCACACACATGGTCGCATTATGGGGGGCGCAATGGGGCACAAGAAAAGCGGTGCTTGATTTTATACCAAAGTTTGTGAACATTTCAGGATGAGATAAGGCAATAATTCATAGAGATAACGGGCCTTGAACTGTGTGCCTCAATGGAACTAGTAAAGCTAGTAATGGAATATGTTGTGCTAATGCCAATAAACACGTATGGACTTGAACGACTCTCCATGTGAAGCAGTCTTTAACATAGGAAAAGTAGAAAGATAACATCGTTGAAAGGAATAAAATAGAGATAATGGGTCTGTCTGTCTACTTAGAGGAAAGGGGTCAATAGCTGTTGACAGGAATATACAGTTAAGAGCCCCTTTTCTGTGACATATTCACATAATCTCTGCTGAGAAAAATAGCAGCAAAGCACCATGTATGGAATGTTGGCATCTTGGCAACCAATGAGAACACCTCACTTGTGGAACAAAACTCCTGTTAGAGGCCCACTCCTGAAGCACTGCTTTGCCAAGAACTCCTTCTCCCACTGATGTGCGCTGACCGCGAGTCCAACTCTGATTTTTCAGTTTTTAGCTCGATAAGATGACAAACCACTCATCTTCAGCCCTGCAGTGGCCAAGCTCTGAACCTCTTTCATCAAAAGCCAGTCTCTCTGTGATGGTCTGTCAACCCCCTTCCCCATCTTCCTGAGCTGAAGGGAAATCTAAGCACTAATAAAACTTTAAAAAGTTGAAAAAATAAACAGACTAAAATGTTAGATTATTTTTTTCTGAAGATAATTAGAGCATACATTTCCCTTTAGTGAAGACATTTCAGGATCTGGCACAGCACAACAAAGTAACTGGCTTGTGATGAAAGACCACCAGAGCTGGACTCTTGAAGTGCTGGAGCAAAACCATTTCTCCCATCTGACACAAGGTAACTGAATTTACAGCTTTGGTTGGGGTTCTAGTAGTCTTATTGTGCTCACTAGCAGGGAAATAATAGCTTTTAATTATACTGCCGTCATTATGGGGGCTCACCTGTAGTTCTGGACCACAATTGCAGGTAAAGAAATTAACAGTCATGATTACCCACAGCTAAGGGAAGTAACTCTAAAGTAATATCAGCATCAGAGTTCAAAAACCATCCTAATCCCTTGAACAGAGAGAAGAACATTTTAGCTATGCTGTCATTTGTTTATTTTCAATTCTGGTTTAATAAATATGACAGAATAGTTAAATAGCTGTCTTTCCCAACTCAATATAATATTAAATACTGAGAAAACCAGCAATGTAGTATTTACCACTTAAATTAATTTTGTGAAAATCATAATCCATTAAACAAACACAGAAAATGCCATATTCTAGAAATACTTTTATTGAAAACTTTAAAATCAATAATACCCCATACAGCAAACTGTGCACTTTGATAAATCACAGTGTGTTAAAAAGGAAAATAATTTGAGTTGAAAATTTGCGTTTCTTTTTCTTTCTTTATTTACATCGGCCTAGAATGATCAGCAAGTAACACAGTTACTATGAAACCAAAAATTGTTACAAAATGTTTACAAAAACTATATTTATATAAATTCTGCATGTCCACAAAGGAATGCCCCTGATTGGCAGAAGACCAGTGTTTGCGAAACATATGTGATTGAAAGTTGTAGGTATCAGGGGCGTTCAATAAAAATGGTTTTGATTTTAGATTGTCCAACGTAACCAACTAGAATCTGGAAAAAATATGTTATGGATTTCAATTAACATTGTCAATTAATGACTTCTAACAGATACACTTCTCCTTTACAGGCTCATAACATCACGCTATGATATTGTAGATTATACTAAATGCATTGTGAGGATTAAACATTACTTAAGCGCTCTGACGTTTGTTGTGAATGAAAGTATTTGTTTATAGATTTCCCAAACAAAATACTCAATGATAATAGAAGTACAATATCCATTTTAAAATGAAAGGTGATTGGAGTCTACAGCATTTCTCAAAAACAGCACTAAAATTGAGGAGTGTAGTATTTGTATATAGCAATTTACCCACAGCCATGATCAGAAGCCTACTGATGCCCATTTCTGTACACTTGGCCTCATACCTATTACAATGCATCTGAGAAGGACGCACAGAAGGTCTAATTTTATCATTCTTAATCACGTGCAACATTATGTGGTCTGCACGATGTTGGAACTCTCTAACATTTTGAAATGCATAGTACTTGCAACATCCCTTTAGAAAAAGGTAGTTTCCCAGTAACTCTTCTTTGTATATTTGTCAAGTGGCCTGACGTTGTTCATGAGTCACTATATTTAGATATTTTTCACTTGGAAGTTTAGAACAGTACCACCCCACTTTCAGTCTTAGCATTAAAGAAACCTTGACATTTCTTCATTTTATGATTTGCACAAAGTGAAATTGGTAGGATGGCATCATGACAATATCCTAGCAGATAATCATTTTCAAAAATGTTGTGCAAATTCCAGGAACTGGATTTCATCAATGCAGAGTCTGGTATGTTTCAAGAGGGGGGTGTCATGTCAACTCTTGGCTTCACTTCTTTTGTACCTTCATGAAGGGGTACCTGTACTCTGATTTAGTTCTACACCATTGGAATGACAGGTCATCAGACAGGGCAAGGCTAGATGGAAAATGGAATACAGTGAATAATATGCCCGATTTTTAGGGTATATGTCTATTGAGAGTTAAGCAACCTATCCTCTGCTCTGTAATTCCTCCTTATTCAAAAGTTAAAGGAAATAGATTATCAAGCATAGATTTAAGAGTATGTAAATTATACTATTCAAAACTTTAGTGAAATCTCTCAGATCAAGGTATTTGTCTGAATTTATTGTTTACCATATATCTTAATATAAATGGCAAATTACACATATTGTGCCTAATTGCTGTTACCCATGAAAAACGTCTTCATGAATAAAATATAAAGCAAGCTGTTAGCATTCTCATAGTAGTATTGTAATACATTGTTTTTATTTTTTTTGGTGATGTGGTGCTACTGTAAATTGGTAATGTTTTGTTGTAGTTGATGATGTGGTGTAAAGTGACCAGCCGATTTTGATTTTTAATGTTTTATTAATACCTTTGGTTTGAAAATAGGAGAGTGCTAGAATTGCTGGCCGGAGTAAGTATAAGTTACTTAGATACTGGTGAGTAAATGCTAAGGGGTGCTGCAATAAGAAGATATAAAGCATTGCTTTGAACAATAGCAGGTTTCCAGTTTGGTGAATATTTATAAGAAAGGCATTGATATAAATGCATATTTAAACAGAAATTCACAAGAAAGAGGATACAGTCACCTTATAATCCGAAATAGTAAGGTGCCGATAGAAAGTAAATTTGATGCTTATCTGTGCATGTAGTTATTTGTAGATTATATTATATATTGCACACAGCTATGCATATTTAGGCCCATATTTTTACTTTTCTAGCGCCACATTAGCTAATTTTTTTGAGCAGTGCAAACTTACAAAATACAATTCTATTTTTTAAGTTTGTGCTGATTTTGCGTAAAAAAAACGACACAAATGCGGCACTAAAAAATCATAAATATGGGCCTTAGTGCTTTGGCTGACCTTAGAATACAAACGTCACAGAAGACAATTCCATGGCCAAACATGCTGTTCTGCATTTTGCTTAAAAGACGACATTGGAAAAAAAAAAATAACATGTCTTAGCCCTGGTAAAAAGCCTTAATATCATGATGATTTACCTTTGATAATAAAATATAATACAGAGTTAAATTCACCTGTATATTGGACACAAGCAACCTTAGTCACATTTGCCCTCATCTTCACTTTTAATTTTGATAGTTTCCTTGGTGAAAGCATTTGGTGTCAGAATAAAGGCAGGAAGTACTTGGTGCTGAATTATGTAGACATGATAGACTGTTTAGGGAAATGGGAGTATTTGTTAGCCACCTTATCTGTACTCCTTTATAGTTTTGGTGCCATAAAACACATCTTTAAGGGTTTCAAAGCATGCTGTAACTGTAAATCTGAGACATACACTTACTATTGTACTGGATTTTAATTAATTGTTTTAAAACACCAGTTATCTTCTGTCCACTGGACTGTGAATGATTAAACTCTTATCACCCACCTGTCTGATAATAATGCTGCTCCAATACTTACACAGGGGACCACACTTTTAGAACTAAGATATGTTTGTGATAAAATGTTTAGAAATTCTATGGACTTGTGGCACCTAACGGTTGAGTTTCTGCTTTTTGGGTATTAAACACTCATGACCCAATCCCATTTATTATCTTTCTTCAAACCACACCCTGCCTTTACCTCCATATTGCAGTAGAGACAAATAGGTAAAGCCTACCGGCTACATAGACCTAGTCAAAACACTCTTGATTTGAACCATGTGTGGTTTCACCTTTGATGAGGTAACGTCTTCTTAACTAAGTATATGAAGTGTTCTGTCAGTAAAGGTAATTCTATCAATGGAGGCAAAGTGGGGGTTTTGCCCATATCTATTTATCATTGATTATTCTCATTTTGTACACTGTAATATTATTATGAGAATTAACTCATACTCACTTTACCACATATCTCTCTTACTGCAATAATAATCTGAACTGCCTGCAAGAAAATACTCTCCACATATATCTCATAAAGAAAATGGGTATCTCTCCTAATGACCTTTTCTAAGAATCGTTGTCAATAACATTTCATTTTTGTTTTGTTTTAACTCCTCTTGCAAATTAGGTTTTCACTAACTTTAGCCTTGGAACATAGTGTATATTTTAGCTGTGGGTAAAGTTGCAGTTGTTTGTCACTGTACCATGTATAATTCTTGCAAGAACTATAGGTTTTATGTTTTCTAAGCCTGGATGGATATTCGCCTGCAAACCACCTGCAATGATGCACTTACCTACAAGAAGCTCACAAGATTTAAACTATGTCAATCTAGTTTCTAGAAATTGTGAGCCATCTGATGTTTGTCCAGCAGACGTGGCTGGGGTTCACATACCATTTCACAGTTCCAGTTATGCATTTCCTCATGAGAGAATGGTATGTTGCTGATGGAAGCATAAGTAAAACAAGAAACTACACAATGTATGGTCAGCCCAGTTTTTAAGATCTCCATACAATTATGTTTGTGTAAAGCAAATGAGCACAAACCTGGTATTCTCACACCAGTACACCAAATTAACTTACCCTATCCAAAGTTAGGAAACAATAGTAAGAGGTGTGGAATTAAACATTCTTTAGGATTCCAACAGTTGTCAAACATATGCTTCTGGGATTTAGATTCCCAGCAAAACATCCTACACCCATTTCCATCCATGCAATATTATGTTACAGATCTGCCTCTTCTGCAATCTCAAAGTCTGCAAATTCTCTATCTCAGAGCAGAAACAGATTTTAATTATTATTTACCATAAATTAATGGAGAAATGTTGTTCATTCTATCACCCAGACACAAAGATGGATTGAAAGTTAAGGTTATACAAATCAATGTCACCTGTCATACAAATCAGCCAAAGGCACAGTGCTACTAACAGAATGGAAAGCTAGAAGAACATTTTTGAAAGGGCCCAGTCTAGAACTAGTTTCTTAGATCCAGAAAAGAGGACAGGCCTTCTCCCATGATCAGGAATTATATCAATTTGTTTGTGAAGACTGCCATAATTCAGTTTCTTTTTTAGAAAAAACTGAAGAGACAACACTTGGAAAGCATTACATCATGTACATCATGATGTAGTAATAGTCACATTTTCTCTTAGCACTCTGCAATCCCTCAATCACTTGTTGACTTTCTGGTTGCCCTTGATTCTGTAGAGTGTGCTGCACTCTCCGCCTTTTGAATAGGTTGTGCTATAAAAACACCATGCACATAAGTAAAGTCTTTTGGATCTTGTCACTCCTTTCATGTTTTCATTGACTCACTTTCATTATTCTGTTGCATTTAGAAATAGTTTTGATTTTTGGAAGTAATGAACTTCTAAACCCAAGTACTATTCTAATGCTATTAGTTTTTTATGTTCACATTTTGCCTAAAGTATTTCTTATTTTTGTATGATGCTGTATCATTCGCAGGCAGTGGATTAATAAATATGGAACAGGCTATCCAAATTATAGGAAAAAAAATGTTTTTATTTTGCAATGCGGGCAAAATCTGAAACTAAAGAGGACTGAGAAGTGGGCCAATTTCAGACAAATTACATTTCAAAATAGCCATAATGTCTGACTAGATTGGTACTTTGGGCAATGGAACCAACCAATTATACCCCTTTAATCAGTATGCATGCTTTCCTTCTTTCCAGCCGATCACAGTAGCCTTACTTTGCAGCAGAAAAACATTATTATATATAATACTTTAATTTGACTGTATGTAATGCATTTCATTTTACTATTAAAAGTACTTAAGTGAGACAAAGTGCAATAAAAAGGTGTTTGAATGTGTATCTCCATTGTCATTTTATGTTGCCACTATTAAGATAACAACCCTGACAAAAAGATGTTGGGCTCATTTTATGGAAGATAGGTGCAGTACAATGACTGCTTTAAGTACAAGTTGATACTGTGTAAGAAATTAAGATCATGGACTCAGTTTTCATGAGTATTGATTTGAAATTTGGGAGTAAATTCTAGCTGGTTGATTTAAAATGGCTAAATCAATGACTTAGATTTTTCACAAGTGCCTGTATTGTATGTTAGTCTACAAATCTCAGACCTAAGAGTCTATGGAACAAGAAAAGAGAATGCAAATTGTATGTTATATTTTAACCACAAAATTTAATGTATGTTCAACTTTGCTAATAGTAACAAACTGTTCAGATTTACAGGCAAGTAGGGGCAATCTCCTAAAAATGTAAATTTCTGTGGTGTGTTCTTTCACATTCTAATGTTATTTGCATGCCTCATAAAGTAGGACCTAATCTGCATGCTGGAGTTTAAACATGACCGTGATCCTGATAATACCATAATGGATCCCCCACCCAGAAATTGAAAACCACATGTGGTTGCAAAATCTTAAACAGAATATGTGTGCAAATCGATGTGCTAAATATACTTTGTATTGTGAAAAGTTGTGTATATTTCAAATAATATTTCACATACAACTGAGATCAAATGGATTCAAGTTGTAAGTCAACTTCACTGTGATCTAAGATTATTTCTACAATGACTTATTTTCAAACTGGTATTAGCATAATGCATTTGTGATATTTATGGCTTTCAGCATAAAAGATTCAATAGCTGTTATCTTGTTATTATTCCTGTGAAACAGGCATGGTGGAGATATTAAAAATATGAATCAATTAATTTGTAGACTAACTTTCCTGGGACCAATTTTAACTTTTAGAATTATTCCCCCTGTCCAGATAGGGCACATTTTAGTCAACATTTATAATATCATCAGTCCTCCTTTTAAATTTCTACTATTTTTACTTTACTACAGCCTTCTTTATTTGTACTTGCAGAGGGGTGTTATCCTATGAATACCTTTTGTGTGAACAGCAAACACAAATACCCTTAAAACTTCATCTTCTCATAGAACATGACTGAAGTAGGAACAAATGAGATGGTGGTAATACCCTGTCCCAAGGCATTTAACTGACATACTGTTTTGCATTACCAAATTATGTATTGGTAACACACTTTTCACCTAATGGTCAGTGTTACTTCCATGTTACACTCGCATCTAAATTGTTATTCATACACCTGTTCATTATGTTTAAGAGTGCAGCACAAATTAACAATGCTCATCTAAGCACAGTATAAAATTTGCCCAATTTGATGCAAGATTCAGTTTGTAGATGTTGTGTGGAATGCTGCAGGCTGCATATCAGTAGCTAAAGCAATCATTGCATCATTGTAATGATGGAGGGAATTAAATGTCATAGGACCAATTACATACTCCACAACCTTGGAGATATTTATTGTGGGTTAGGCCGTTTCCCAATCAAATCAATATATAAGGAGAAATAGTGGGTATTGAAATACTCAAAACTGGACCTTTCTCTTGAACAGTTCCAAGATACAAAATGCAACAAACTAAAGGCAGCTTGGACTTTAAAAATATTTTAGTCAACCAAAGCGAGATGTCTACCCTCAAAATGTACAATAACTGCAGGCATATTTGAGGGTCAGCATTATGACGCAGTTACAATACACTGAGAATAAAGTTAAGAGGTGTCTAATGGATTGTTAGGTTTAAGAAATGGTCATCATAGTTTACTTAGTAATAGAGGAGCATAAAATGCAAAATGTATGTATACTTAAATGGATGCTTTCCACAAATTAATGTAAGAGGAAGAACTGTAGAATCCTTTCATGCAATTTTATTAGAAATGAAATACATAGAAAAATATGATGGCGTTATAGCTGCCAATCTAGCTCTGCACAGGGATTTTTTTTCTTGTATGGTTTTGTCCTAAAATGTTGAAGTTATAGACCATTAACTGTGAACTTCACAATTGCAATAAAAAATGTGACATTTCAAGAATGACTCAGGCAGTAGGCTCCAGCCCACATAAATTCACATTGGCGTCTCCGAGGCATTCTAACAATATATTTTGAAAATGTGTAGGTATTCCAATATACATCTTATTGATACTTTCTTAAAACCTCTATACAAGATAGCAGAAATGTACACTACTAAACTGAGGGCGAATTGAGACATTATTTACGATAATTCTTCGCCCATTAGAAAAATAGGACCATCTTCTAACGACATATCTTTCAAAAACACTGTGTATAATCATATAGTTTTAACAATGCTACATACATAATTATACATGAGGATACATAACAGAGGAAAAGAGCAGTCATACAGAGTAATGTGGTGGAAATCAATTGGGTGATGAAATAGAAGATTTGCAAATTTTCTTCAGCCATAAACAACAGTCAGACTACTGTGTAAGTCTAGTTTTGTATCATTTGAGCATGGCAGGAAATTCATTGTAATGCTTTATTATCCCCTTAACATCCTCTAATGCGGTATTATTAAAACCAACATCAATACTTCATAACCAAACCTCGTACATGATCGTCATAAAGGTTATTGTTGCATTTGCGTTTAATTTATGATTTTTATTGAATGATTCCATATCATTTTGGTTTGTTGAGAACTAACTTCCCTTCCCTAAATGCCTTTGCATTCCTTTAAAATGGAACAAGGACAGAATTGGTATGGTCAGTTAAATCATAAGACAAAAATGTGGTATGGCTTGTTACCAATAACAGTTAGGAAACAATGTGATTTGCTAAACAGTAATTACATCTTTACAACTGGAAAGTCACTGTTTATAGTAACCATTCTGTTTTGTTTCTCCTTGCACTGGTTGTGCTTTCATTTTATGATTCACTGTACTGCGTAAAGGCCTTAAACAACATTTCTGAAAGCACTGAAGAATGCTTTATACCTGTGTAGTATGTTAAAAAGTATTGATGCCATTATATAATTTCATGTATAATTACAAAGTGCCACATCATGCACCAAGTATTACTTGAGATTTGCTCTCTAAAGTTTGGCAGTTACATCAACATTTCAGCACAAGTGGCCAATATAATGACACATTTAATCAATGAGTAGTATCAGCTCCTTCAACAGTATTTAGAGTCTTTTAAAATAATTGGCAATAATTTTTGCAGAGAATGTTGTTGACTATCATCTCTCTTAAGCGTTCATCATCCTCAATAAATCATCCTTTAGAAATAAGAAAATATATGCTGAAATAGGACTTACACATTAAATCTAGCTGTAATTCATTTGTGTAATTTTGAACCATCAGCCAGGAATTTAGTAACCAATTATTCCATGCTAAGCATTTTCTTGATGGGATTTCAACACAAACAGCCTGATTACAAATTTGGCGGTCTGAGGTTGGACCTCCAATACAGCAGCCTCCAGACCGCCATATTATGATGTTCCTGTGGGGCTGGTGGGACAGTCAGTGCGGTGGCAGTGGCTTCAGCTATATAAGAGAGGTGAGGTCAATGCCAGCTGCACTGACTGTGCTGATAGGACGGTTGGAATGCGCACTGTCTGCTGTGGCAGACAGTGCGCATTCAAACTGTGCTGACAGGAAGGTCTCTGCACTGCCCATGACCTGGACATGGGCAGTGCAGGGCCCCCCTGTGGCCCCGTGTTTGGGTTTCTGCTTGCCTTTTTATGGCCAGTGGAAAGTCAAGTCATGATTAGCATGGCAGTGCTGACATTGGCACCACCGTGCTTGAACAGGGCTTTCACTACTGCCAACATGTTGTGATCCACAATCCTGGTGGTGGCAGCTGGTCTTGTGGCAGTCCAACTGCCAGAATTCTAATATGGCGGTTGGACTGCCACCACGGGTACGCCGGTCTTCGGATGTCCGTACCTTTAATCAGGCCCAAGGACTGTTTCCACTAAGCAGATCTGTCTTACAAAACTATGATATGGCAAAGCCAAAATCCCAAATTAAATAAAAAGAAAACAATATCAGCGTTACTGCAAAGGAAAAGATTCTCAGATGTCAAGATGTTCAAATTTGGAGACATTGAGTTCCTGGAAGGAGACTGAACGTCCTGTATACGACAAATGCTTGGGGGAAATAAAACTCTTTGCAGATAAACAGTGTACAAAATTTTACCACAGGGCATTATAGCTTTCTTCAGTGCTTCAAAGTGACTCTGGTATAAATTTCAATCATAGAGAAAATGATGGTTCTTTATGTTCCTTGTCCGTCCGTAACCCAGATATCTTTCCATTTGGGGGGATGTTGTGTGCCACTTTCACAACTGCATGTCATATCTTCACCAGCTGTCTGATTCAGACATATTGTACCTTCCCTCTGTCATCACTTTGTCTCTGCCAGACTCCATATTGACAACAAGGAGTCAACACAGCATTTGAGGTAAAAGGTCATGGTGAGCTGCTCCAAAGAAATAGCAGCTTTGACAATCAAATTTAACCTTGGATTTGCAATAAATGTGCTGTGGATGACACTTCCAAATTGATGCACACATCTACAGTCAATTATGTAACACCTGTATAAACAAAACACTTTTCTTTTATTGCCATGCTCAAAGAAGACCAGCTGTGTTCTCCACGGTTTCCAATGAGGCCTGGATCAGCTTGAATCTCTTTTGCCTCTCTTTGTTCAAAATGTAAACATCATACTCCAGAAGAAGCATGTCTGGACATTAAGAGGCCCAAAGTACTTACGCCTTGGCTTGGAAAACAAAATAAAACAAAAGAAAAAAGAACAGAGTGTACTCCATGCTGAAGATGCTCATATTCGCACAATAAGTGTGTTGTATTAAAGGCCTTGTTCTTCAAATTGAACCAAACCAGGCTTCTCCTCTTCCCAGATGAATGTGCATCTTAAACACTGTCTTTGAGTCGCATTTTATGGAAATACGGGGTTTAATCCAGAATTACTACAAGTCATGTTATCCTTCCCAGGAAGCCTCCTGTCATTGAATGTGTGCATGTTAATGACTGCATCAGTCTTTACCATAACAGGAGGCTGTGGTTTGTGTTTGATTCGTCGCTGACAAGTCAAAGACAACCGGACTTCATCGGCCATGGTGCTGCAAAAGGAGCGCTATGGGGAGAAAAAGTTCAACAAAAGTTTAATAAACATTAAAATTCAGGGATTACTAGTAATTCATTTAACCATTTTCTAAATTAATACAGATGTGTTCTGTACATATACTTTATTTCAACTCCAAATGTGGGGTTTGCTTTTTGTACCAACATGCGTGTGTTTTCATCATTTACAGTCACACTTGTAAATAGGGAAGGAGGATCTTTATTAGATTTAAACTACCTTTTACAGTGGCCCTTCTACTGCACCAGGTCTCAGATTTATGAACTCTTGGTGTAGGGCAGTGCAGCGCAACAAGGCATCTTGCTGCGATGCTCTGCGTCACAAGGATAGTATAGGAATGCACTGTATCTATGTGAAACAGGGCATTTCTGTCCCTTCCAACCACACTGGTGTCTTTTAGGCTGCCTAGCGCCAACACTGGCACCCTTGCACCATGCGGCAATTGTGTCTGTGTTGTCGGCAGGATTGTTTTTGTGTAGAAAGGGGCACCTTCCCGCACAAAACAATCCCAGGAGACTTTTTTCTTCTTTCTATGTGTGTTGCAAAATGCAGCACACATAGAAGGAGACAATAACAAGAAAGAATTACAATATTTCTCCTTGTTGCGCCTCCACTGGGGACGCGTAAGGTTTTGCCACATCCCCATGTTTACTGGCTCTTGTAAATCTGGGGATGTGTAAACCCACCGCAAAGCGCATGTAATGCATCTCTGGTACAGAGTATGGCAATGCAGTGATTTGCCTTACTCCATAGCTATGAGGCCGTTCAAAGCCATGCAAAGTGGCTTTGCCTGGCCTCATAGATATAGTTGAGAAGTTTGCACCGTCTCTGCACCACTAAAAATGACACAAAGGTGGTGCAAGCCTTTCATAAATATGTCCCTAGGCTTTTGCTGGTCACAGTGCTTCTTACTTTATCAGTAAATTTGGCATGTCTTCAAATACAGTTGAGATTATCATACTCATATTTGCGTGCTCCTTTATTCTCCACTATGACAGCGTCCAGTCTTTGGTAACATTGCCCGGTGGGTAATTGTTGAATTAAGAGAGCTGTTATTTACCCTCTGATGTTGTCCTACAAAAACCTGATACATACAGGGAATTATGAGTACTACTGCTTTTTGTCTGTAAATAGTCAATGTGGGTTTCTCCTTGCATGAATTTCTCAGTCGAACCCAACTACTTCCTTTACATATCCTTGGTATGCTGATTTCCAATTTGTGTGTTCACATTCTGTTTCCTGGGTTTTATTTATCTTGTTTTTGTGCTTACCTAGATGGCATCCATTACCTTTGCCCATTATATTGTGGGAACACTTTCCCAACCATCTGCTAATCACTCTGCCTCTTTGAATACCCTGGAGGATTTTGGTAAACCAATGCCTGCCTTGCCACTTTGCTCTCCTTTTATGCTACCTACGCATTTTTGCTGCCTCTGCACTTGCACTCATCACCTAAGATGTCCTTCCACATTCAGCCACTAGCCTGCTATTGTGATTTATATCCTAACATAACTCTTCAGATCTGCATTGCTTACAATTACCACTTCAATGCCCTGCTTTGTTTCCTCTCCATGATGTGTTCACTTTTTAGAGCCAAAGCGAAACCCGAACCCCTTGCAGTTTGCCCTGCTCCCCCCATGAGCTTGGATATAGGAAATAGGGCCTCATTACGACCCTGGCGGTCATGGACCGCCAGGGTAGAGGCCGGAGGTAGCACCTCCAACAGGCTGGCGGTGCTACATCAGGTATTCCGACCGCGGGTGTGAAGCCGCGGTCGCCCAGCCGGGTCCGGCGGTTTCCCGCCGGATTTCCCCCGGCTGGGGGAATCCTCCATGGCGGCGCTGCATGCAGCGCCGCCATGGGGATTCCGACCCCCTTCCCGCCAGCCTGTTCCTGGCGGATTACACCGCCAGGAAGAGGCTGGCGGGAACGGATGTCGTGGGGCCCCTAACAGGGCCCCATTAAGATTTTCAGTGTCTGCTGGGCAGACACTGAAAATCGCGATGGGTGCAACTGCACCCGTCGCACCCCAGCAAATCCGCCGGCTCCATTCGGAGCCGGCTTCATCTTTGCTGGGGCTTTCCCGCTGGGCCGGCGGGCGATCTCTTGAAGATCGCCCGCCGGCCCAGCGGGAAAGTTAGAATGGTCCCCGCGGTCATTTGACCGCGGGCGGTGTTTGGGCGGTGCCCGCCGCCCGCCGGGGTCGGAATGACCCCCATAGTGCATTGTGAGCCAGACCAGTAGTAGTAGTAATTTATTGTTTTAGTCAATAAAAACCAAAACAGTATAAATATATCCATGCAGTAAAATACACAATGAAACAATCATAGTAACATAACAGACTACAATGAAATATAAAGTAAATTCATAGGTTGAGCAAAATTTGTTCGTAAGGACTCAAGTACGTGGCAATCATAAGGGGCCTCCTACTCCTAGTTTTAGGTATGCTTAGGGTCCTTGAATTAATAACAATACCAGCTACTGGTAGCCCCCACACCCTGCACAAGGCACTCACACCTGGAAGTGTCAGAGTGCATTCTCCCAAGTTTGTTCAGACACATTCATGACTGGAAGAGTAAGAACGGTAAAAATGTCATTACAAACGCTTTGAACAAAGTTCATAAAGTACGATTGAACTCAACGTCTCTGCGCTCGGGAAGTCTTTCGGATTGTGTAATTGACTAAAGGGCTTTGTGCGGACAACCCTGAAGTGAAACATATCCTAACATCTCAGCCACCTTGGGTGTATTTTGGCAGGATGCTTTGTGACTCAGACCAATCAAATCTATCTTCATGAGACCAGTATCTGGAACCACTGAAGAATGCAATATTATGGTAATGTCTTGAGCCTAGATACCTTCTAAGTCAGGTGTTTAACGAAACAAGCATATTGCATATAATAAGCAAGTGACATTACTAGTAAGGTGGCACAAAGCCAGCAGTTCTTCAAATATTTGCTTAGTGGTAACTTGTTAAATGGAGGTTTAGAATGGATGCTAAGTGGATTGTGAAAGTTTAACTACTTTGAGGATCATCATACAATTACAAAATGGTATTTCGCAAAACGGAACTCATTTAAGATGATAGCAAAGGATTTCATTATTTGTGCTTCACAGAAGACAGTAGCAAATAAAAATAATTTTTTCATACCATTCAGGGGATATCTATATCCTCTGTAGGAAAATGTAAAACTACATCTTCTCAAGCCAGCTGTGACTCCCTGGCACTTATATTCATGCAAAAGGAATGGGATATTCGAAGTTCGAAGTATATAAATCTGCCTACTTCAGCTTCTTACCCTCTCATTCTTTGACCCTTATCACCAATTAACCTAATGCAAACAGGAAAATATGCAGCAACCATAAAATCTGCTCCCCATCTGAATCATCTCATATGTGTTTTGCTAAGTAGATTAGTTCAGTCTAGCATCTTCTCTTTACAACAGTACCAGTTTTTCTCTGACTGGCGGCTCAGTCATTCCTGTACTTCATCTAAGGAGGCTACTGTTCGCATTCTTATTAAACGTCCTTATCTCAATCCAATTTTTGGCCAATATTGCTGTTGCCTAAGGGCCCCATATTGTCAATAAATCATGTCTGATTCATCTTTTGTCTTGACCCCATCACTGCACAGAATCCTTACTCCTAGCTGCTCTGAATGCCCTCCTGTTCGTGTCCTGCTGGATAGGCATAAGATCAGGGAAAGTGGACAGGCATACAGCTCAATGGTCGAAGTGGGTGGGATTGGAGGGGCATGACGTGCCCATATTTTAACAATTTATGAAACACGGTTCCCCTACTTTTTGTGAAGACAACCATCCCGGGACAGTTAATTGCAACAGTTTAAATGCCTCAGCTGAAGTGTTGTTAATTTGGTGAGTCTCCTGTGCGATGAAACCAAAGCCAGATAGACAGTAAAGAAGCTTTCCTGCCAGGGTGCCTGCTTGCCTGAAAGGCATGCAAATGTAAACTATGATTTATTCTGAAAATGTAAAGGATGCTTTGGAGACCATACTGGCTTTAATTGACCTAATCACTCAGAGCACTGGTTTGACAAAGATTTAGGGCCTGATTTATACTTTTTTAGTGCTGCATTTGCATCATTTTTCAACGCAAAAGCGGCGCAAACGTACAAAATTAAATTATATTTTGTAAATTTGTACTGATTTTGTGTCAAAAAATGACACAAATGTGGTGCTAAAAAAGTATAAATCAGGCCCTTATTCTTTTTGAGTTGTAGTGCAAAGAGTTAACAACTGGTTGTGAAGTGCCTGCTTTTAATTGTAAATGTTTTTATATATGGTGTTTACTACATCAGGAGATGTTGAAGGGACAGTAATGTAAAATAAATGGCACTACATACACTCTGGGTATTTCTAAAATCTATATTTTGAAGAACCATTTTATCTTAAACATTTTGCACATTCTATAGCAGTCTATCTAAAATTGTGTGTGACTCAAGCTTAAAATAATGGATTGCATATTCACAGTGCTTTCTGTCACAGACTGTGACCTCATAGAGCTAAACATACATGTCACTTTTCTCCACTGCCACAAGCAAAACTTAATTCTGTGGCTCTCTAGTTACATACAGACCTCTGCAGTACATTAACTAATAGCAGTTTCATAATGTACTATAGTGCATTTCTCAAGAAGTAATAACTTTTTAAAAATTATTTTTCATTTAAGCAGCATGTTATTGTATATGTAGCTACCGGACAGTGAAAGACCAAAAAAACTTACAGAATATTTTATTTTTTTAGCCACATCTTTGACCCGGCCCCAATGCTCACTGATTACGCCCCCACTGCATGCAGCATCACAGTTCCCATACTTTTTAAAATGCTCTTCGACCGCTGATACAGCTGGTTTTCTTCTGTCATGCTAGACCATTTCAAAAAGGTCTCTCTTTATCTATTTCTTGCCTCACTTTCAGTATTCTTTTTGGGGTTCCTCAAGTCTTGACGCTGTTTCCTGATTACTTCAATATCTACACTGTACCAATAGCTAAGCTTAGCTGTAGCCAGGGCCACTTGGTTAGTGCAATTATCGGGCTGCAGCACTTTCCTCATAATTAGAAATTTGCTGCATTTGCCACGTAATCAATCATCTACCACATAATCTGTAGATTTTAACAAAAAAATGATTTTTTTCTTGTTCAAACGGTTCAAAAATTACTAAAAATGCAGTGACATGTGGTGGAAGGCCCTTCGCAAAGCTGGACTGGTCACCGTTCTGTTGCTTATTGTTATATTTGGGCATTAAATTGGTACTAATGAAGTGTTACCAAGGCCAGGCAGGGTTACCAAGTTTTAAAATTACCAACTAATGTAGTACTACTATACCAAATGTGCTGCATTGTGCCACATAATTTGCCCTTTCTTACTGCATAATTTACTCCACCCTGCCACATGGCCCTCTTCTGCCACATAATTTCAGGGGCCCTAGCTATAGCCATGGTATACATACTTTAATGTATGCAGCCAGCACCCAGATATATTTCTGACTCTGGAATGGTGAACTGGATCGGGTCCATTATTACGTTTCTGAGTGAAAGAGGTCAGGGATTGCAAAGGGTCAATATTGGTAAAGCTGAGGTGCTGATAACTGCCAAGCAGGTCACCTTTGGTCCCTAACGATGGGCATTTATCCCATTTGATGCTAAACATTGCTTTCAGCCATGATATGTTTTAAAAATATTTTGATACGTCTTTGCTATGAGGCAACTGCATAACGTCACAACTGCCTCGAACAGGATAGAACGGCATCCACCAAATCTACCACTAAAATGCCCTTTATAGTGGTGCTGCAAAGTGTCCCATGACGTTTTTTAAAATCTTTTGAGAACACCGTTGTGGACGCTCTACATTTTTGTCAAAGTGTTTCTTGCCGGATCGGCCCAATTGGCTTCCTGCGGAGGCCAGGCCTTCCCTTTAAGTACTTTGCATTGATCCTATAGTTTGGTTACATTCATGCTATCGACTTTCTGAGTCATTGAGTCTTAAGATGCACTGCCACTCACTCCTTTATAGCTCAACAATGCTGACCATGTGCTTCGGCCCAGGCTTGTCAGACGTTTTTTTTAAGGCTTGGGCAAACTCTTAAAAGGGGAACTTCAGAATGATTATTTTGCTTTTGTCTAGTGCCATTGCATATGGTGACATCTAAATGTCTGACAATGTAAACTGCCTTAATCTTACTGAGAAGTCAAGTTTACTTCGAATTAAATATATATCACGAGATGTTGCTGAAGATCAGTGTGGCTGAAGAAAGCACAGGGCTTGGGACATAATACCTTTTGATAAACCTTTTTTGTGCCTTGATTCTGCCACTCGAGACACCGCAGCCATTGCCTTCTGGCACTTAAACTCATGTTGTAGAACCCTATGCTTTCAGAAATTAGTTTTTATTGATTTCATCTAGGAAGACATTTAAAGCTTAGATTTTCTCTGAGTATCTAAAAAGTTGGGCTAATGTTCTGGCATACAATAGCCTGTGATATGTGTTGCACCGTGACAAGAGACTAGTTTATTTTTTCAAAACTATTTTTATTGATTTTTGCAGATAGGAAAATGCAGTGTGGCATTATTACATTTATTGATTATAGATGCACAATAGCTTTATTGCTGTATCATTGGCAGTTCGGTTGGGTAGCATTGGCAGAACAGTGATCAATAAACATGAACAGCTCCGTGGGAGGAGGGGGAAGCCGAGAAGTTAGTTTGGTTGGAGATGCTCCATGCGATATCAGTGTTAGTCGGACAGTGTCCACGGGTGCAGGGAAGGGGGAGCGAAGCTTGGTGGAAACTATCGGGTACGTTTCAACAGGTGCATATTTTGTCAAGGTGGGAGATCATAGTTGGGAATAATTCGTTTGTGAGTGCGTTGTAAGGTGTCCAGAGGTCTGCAATGGGCACTCAATGAAGTCCCAATTGTTCTTCTCGTCGTATAGTTGTGGTGGTCACCTGAGTACCAGGGATCAGTGTGCAAGGACAACAATGATGACTGTGTCAAGGAATTCCAGTGCTGAATGACAGCGTTGTGAGCAAATTGGAGGGCAAGGCCTCAGTACCAGGTGATAGGTTTGGCCGTGTCCAGTCTGGGGTATCACCCTAGGAGGATGATTCCTGGGGAGTATTTGAGTTGTCGATCTATAAGCTGTGCAAGTGCAGCGAGCACCCCCGACCAGAAGGGCCTCAACTTTGCATGTGGGTTAGGTACGCTGGTGCCATCTGACACAGAGGACACTTTGGAGAGGTAGTTGTAAACATTTCCTGCAGTTTAATAGGAGTGAGGTGTATGCTTTATGGAGTATGCAGGTTTGGATGAATTTGAAGCATGTGTTCAGGGGAACCTTTGAGGAGAATTGCATTATTAGCTGCCACTTCTTGTCATTAAGTGTAGCTCGAGCTCCCAACTCTGCCCTAGGATCAGCAAGGAGACTTTGGTGGGTGCTCGGATACCTTTGCGTAGCCAGGTCACAAGATGTCTCCCTTGATCGATAGTGTGGAGGGTCTAAAGCACAGCGTGAGTAGGCAGCTCTTCATGCTGAGTTTGCCATGTCTCTAGGACCAACCTGCGATTTCTGCCATAGTTGAGGAACTTTCCCATGGGAAACTCGAGTCAGGTGCTCAGGGTAGAAAAGTCCATCAAGATTCCATCCTCAAAGAGTTCTCCTACAGTGGGCAGTCCAGCAGCCTCCGGTCACAAAGGGTCGCGTGGGGAAAGCACTTAGGGTCGAGTCAGAAGTCCTAGCAGTAATAGTGCTGGACCATAAGTGGGTACAGTTTTGGTATATTATAGGGCATTTCAGCGACAGATGGATGCCACATCCAGTATCGAGCTAAGGTGGTGCATCCTATGATGTGGGGGATAGAGTTGAATGTAGAGCTCCGTCCGTCCTTTGGCTGGTCTGCTTTGAGACTCGCCTCAGTCAGGTGATGCCCTGCGAGCAGGTAGTTGGGCCATTGCAGTTGTGGCCCATAATAGTAAGCACGGAAGTCTGGTGTACTGAGGTCACCAAGGTCAGGTGGTAGGAGAAGTTTAGATAGGGTGATGCAGTGATGACCTGCGCTCCTTATTAAATCAAGTAGTATGGTATTGAGATTCCGAAACATCATCACAGGGACCAGTACTGGCAGATATGTAAAGTGGCATAATATACGTGGGAGGACCACCATCTTTGAGAGGGCTATATGTCCCATCGTTGTGAGTGGAAAACTGTACCAAAAGGCCACCTAAGGTTTCACGGCAGATATCATGGCACTGATGTTACCATCTAGGAGATCCACCAGAATGTGAAAGATTTTGATCCTGAGATAAATGAACGTGGGGCCCTTTAAAGACGATCTGGGCAAAACATGAGGTAAAAGGGGAGGGCGTCTTGGTGTTTCTGGAAAATAAAGTTTTAGTCAGGTCGACTCTGAGGCCCGAATGCACGGAAGGAGCCTAATATAGCCATAGAAGGAGCGCAGAAACAATAGCATATCAAAATGTATTGAGGGATGTAATGTGTGTAGAATCTCCCAGTGGTATTACTCAGTGCCCTACAACCCCCATTGTCTGACGTTTGACTGCCAAAAGTTTCACCGTCAGGGCAAACAGAAGAGGGGAGAGCAGGCATCCCTGGCTGGTGCCCGAGCAATGTTCTACAGTTCACATGTGTGTTGGCATGTTTTCGGAACGTAATATTTGTATCCACTGTAACATTCACAGGTAGAGGCCGTATTGTTTCAATACCACATGCATATAATCCCAACTAGGTGTATCAAATGCTTGTTCCAGACTAATGGAGATACAGGGTGACTCAGGGCATCCTTGTGAGGTCCCTCTCCATGATGTGGTATAAATGCTGTACATTAACCCGCTCGCTTCTAGGCCTTTTCCTCCTCGGTGTTAAACCTTTTTTTGGCTATGTCAGAAGTCCTAGCAGTAATAGTGCTGAACCATAAGTGGGTGCAGTTTTGGTATATTATAGGGCATTGCAGCGACAGATGGATGCCACATCCAGTAGTGAACTAAGGTGGTCTGCCCTCTGATGTGGGGGATAGGGCTGAATGTAGAGCTCCGTCCTTTAGCTGGTCTGCTTTGAGACTCGCCTCAGTCAGGTGATGCCTTGCGAGCAGGTAGGTGGGCCATTTCAGTTGTGGCCCATAATAGTAAGCACAAAAGTTTGGTGTATTGAGGTCACCAAGGTCAGGTGGTAGGAGAAGTTTAGATAGGGTGATGCAGTGATGACCTGTGCTCCTTATTAAATCAAGTAGTATGGTATTGAGATTCCGAAACATCATCACAGGGACCAATACTGGCAGATATGCAAAGTGGCATAATATACGTGGGAGGACAAACATCTTTGAGAGGGCTATATGCCCCATTGTTTTGAGTGGAAAAGTGTTCCAAAAGACCACCTGGGGTTTCATGGCACATATCATGGCACTGATGTTGTCATCTAGGAGATCCACCAGAATGTGAAAGATTTTGATTCTGAGATAAATGAACGTGGGCCCATTAAACACGGTCTGGGCCAAACATGAGGTAAAAGGAGAGGGCGTCTTGGTGTACCTTGAAAATAAAGTTTTAGTCAGGTCGACTCTGAGGCCCAAAGACATGGAAGGAGCCTAATATAGCCATAGAAGGAGTGCAGAAACAATAGCATATCAAAATGTACTGAGGGATATAGTGTGTGTAGTATCTCCCAGTGGTATTCCTCAGTGCCCTACAAACCCCATTGTCTGACGTTTGACTGCCAAAGGTTTCACTGTCAGGGCAAACAGAAGAGGGGAGCGCAGGCATCCCTGTCTGGTGCCCCGAGCAATGTTCTACAGTTCACATGTGTGTTGGCATGTTTTTACCCTGGTGGTGAGACAGGAATGTAATATTTGTATCCACTGTAACATTCACAGGCAGAGGCCTATTGTTTCAATACCACATGCATATAATCCCTACTAGGTGTATCAAATGCTTGTTCCAGACTAATGAAGATACAGGCTGACTCAGGGCATCCTTGTGAGGTCCTTCTCCATGATGTGGTATAAATGCTGTACATTAACCCGTTCGCTTCTAGGCCTTTTCCCCGGTGCTAAGATATTTTTGGGCTATTTAGGGTATGTTGGACTTTTTTGCTTATGCAGGGTCATTCGCATTCTTTTTGCCTCCTGCCTCCTATTTGTTCTGACCTGTTGCTGTTGGCTTTTGAACTCTGAGCACTTTACCACTGCTAACCAGTGCTAAAGTGCATATGCTCTCTGTGTAAATTGTATGTGATTGGTATATCCATGATTGGCATATTTGATTTACTAGTAAGTCCCTAGTAAAGTGCACTAGAGGTGCCAGGGCCTGTAAATCAAATGCTACTAGTGGGCCTGCAGCACTGGTTGTGCCACCCACATAAGTAGCTCTGTAATCATGTCTCAGATCTGCCACTGCAGTGTCTGTGTGTGCAGTTTTAACTGTACTTTCGACTTGGCAAGTGTACCCACTTGCCAGGCCTAAACCTTCCCTTTTCTTACATGTAAGTCACCCCTAAGGTAGGCCCTAGGTATCCCCAAGGGTAGGGTGCAGTGTATGGTTAAGGTAGGACATATAGTAATGTGTTTTATATGTCCTGACAGTGAAATGTTGCTAAATTCGTTTTTCACTGTTGCAAGGCCTGTCCCTCTCATTGGTTAACATGGGGGCTACCTTTAAATATGATTAAAGTGTATATTCCCTTTGGGAGCGGATGAACATGTGGAGTTTGGGGTCTCTGAGCTCACAATTTAAAAATACATTTTTTAGTAAAGTTGATTTTAAGAGTGTGAGTTTTAAAATGCCACTTTTAGAAAGTGAGCATTTTCTTGCTTATGCCATTTCTGCCTGTTTGTGGATTCCCTGTTTGGGTCAGTTTGACAGCTGGGCTGGTTGTACCTCACACTAGACAGTGACACAAAAGGAGCTGGGGTGTAGTCTGTATTTCCTGATGAGCCATCTGTGCTAGGAGGGAGGGGAGGAGTGGTCACTTACACCTGAAAGGGCTGTGCCTGTCCTCACACAATGCCGTCTCCGACCCCTTGGTGAGTGTCTGGGGCCTGGCCTGGCAAAGGCAGATTTCACATTCAAAAGAGACTTTACTTTGAAGTAGGCCTACTTCAAAGGAGAAACTGGGTATAAGAAGGGCACCCAAAACCACAGACTTTAGATCACTTCTGGACAGCAAGAGGAACCTCTGCCTGGAGAAGAGCTGAAGAGCTGAGGAGAAGTGCTGCCCTGCCTGTGACTGTACTTTGTGGAGCTATCCTGCAGTTGCTGCTTCTGCCAGAGTAAGAGGGCAAAGACTGGACTTTGTGTGCCTTCCATCTTGTGAAGAAATCTCCAAGGGCTTGATTTAGTGCTTGCCTCCTGTTGTTTGAAGTCTCTGGGACAGCAAAGACTTCTCTCTGCCAGCACCTGCAGTCTCTGGAGAGACCCCTGCTCCAACAAGTGGGGCCCTATCTAGCCCCTGGGCCCTTGAAAGGAAAGATGGTGGAAATCGACTTCGGACGACTTCGGACCAACGCCGCTGCTGAATCCGGTGACGCCGCCTGCAACCAACTCCGTATTCCTCGCTGGAACGCGACGACCTTTGCAGGCCCGATGCCGCTGCAGCCCCGCTGAAGTCCGCAACACTGTGGAAGTCGCCGCACCACATTGTCACCAACACCGCTCGAAGAGCGCGGATTCAACGTTTCGCACAGACACCGCGATCCCCGACTTCGCGCAACAACTTGTTTTCACTCTTCACCAAAGGTACTGTACTTGGGGGTCTATGCGACTCTGTGTCGGAGCCGCTGGTGTCGGCTTGTTAGGATCGACTCCGTCACGATGCCGTATTAACACCTCATCGAAGCATTTTGTGTTTCTAAGCGCTATTTTTGAGTTTAATCTTTAAAAATTCATAACTTGACTTGTGTATGTCGGATTTTTGTCGTTTTGGTCTTGTTTTGTTTAGATAAATATTTCTTATTGTTCTAAACTGGTGTTGTGCCATTTTGTAGTGTTTTCATTAAGTTACTGTGTGTGTTGGTACAAATACTTTACACCTAGCACTCTGAAGTTAAGCCTACTGCTCTGCCAAGCTACCAAGGGGGTAAGCAGGGGTTAGCTGAGGGTGATTCTCTTTTACCCTGACTAGAGTGAGGGTCCTTGCTTGAACAGGGGGTAACCTGACTGTCATCCAAAGACCCCATTTCTAACAGGGTAGTTAATGCTTAGGCCCACATAACTTTTTGTACATATAAGGTATCCACCCCAAATTTGCATCCTTTTTTTCCATCATCATGGAAATTCTAAAGGGCTTGTGGATTGCTGTGGAGGGGACTGAGAAATCAGCCTAAATACAGCTAAATTTGGGGCTTTAGGAAAAAAAACAAAAAATGCTGTAGAAGAAAGTGTCTGTTTTTCTCCCCGCAAACGGCATTAACAAAGGGTTTGTGGTGCTAAAATCACCATCTTCACAGCTTTCAAAAACAGGCAGACTTGAATCAGAAAACAAAAGGTTTCAACTCAGTTTTGGAATTTTACTAGGACTAGCCCATTTTTCCTATTTTTGGTGGTTTCAACCTCCTTGCAGTTAGTGGTAGAAATGGGTGTGAAACCAATTGTGGATCCTGGAAAGCTATACATTTCTGGAAAGTACACCAAATTCCAAATTCAGCAATGGGTCATGTGTGTTGATCCTTCAAGTTTTTCTTATAGAAAGTAACAGTTGAAATAAAAAAAAATTGAAATTGAGTTGAGTTTGTGTCTACAATTTCATCTGTAACATCTTCTAACTATGGCAACTTTTCAAAAGCAATATACTGTTACATCTGCTGGACCCTTCTGTTTGCGAGGATATATAGGTCTTGTAGGTTTACGAAAAGCCCCAATTACCCAGAGCCAGTAACTGAGTAGCACTTTCCAATGGTGTTTCATTGTGTATTGGATAACAGTAATTCACTTGGTAAACTATAAAGAGTGAAAAATAGATATTGAGGAAACATATGTATTTCTGAAATAGGCATGTGAATTAGAGGGCATTTCTCAAAATGGCTTCTTTCTTAGACACTGTCTTCGTTTTGAAAGGCACAATGACAGAGAAATACAATTGGTAATAACACTTGTTCTATTATTTTGTGTTCCTCTAAGTCTTTTGATAAAAATAGCATCTCACTTGGTTGTGTAGGCTTAGTGCCTGTGACAGTAAACGGCCCAAGCACAAAGTGGAAACAACACATTTTGCCATGAAAAACTGCCTCTTTTTTTGCAATGTGCCTAGCTGTGGATTTTGAGTCCTGGCTCAGCCAGCACCTAGGGACACCTAGCAAGCCTGTACGTTTCTGAAAACTAGACACCCAGGGAAATCCATGATGGGGTGACTTGTGTGGCTCTCGCCAGATTCTGTAACCCAAAATCCCTTGCAAACCTCAAAATGTGTCTACAAACACATTTTCCTCACATTTCTGTGATGGAAATTTCTAGAATCTGAGGGGAGCAACAAATTTCCTATCACCCAGAGTTTCCCTCTGTCTCCCGATAAAAAAAATACTTCAATGTTGTATGTGGGCCAACTTCCTTCAACAGGGCAACAAATGTATAGAAGTTGAGGGGGGAACCAAATCGGGTTCTAAAGGGCAGTTTCTTTACATACATTTTATGCTGACAATGCTTTGGGCACCTACACAAGTGGAGCAGAGTTTTTATCGGTACAGATTGGGCAATACTGGGTGTTAGAAATTTTGTGGATTCCAGAAGTTTCCATCACACAAATGTAGGGAACATGCTTGATTTCAGGCAAAGTTGGTGGCTTGCAGGGCATTGTAGGTAAAAAAGTAATGTGGAGTGCCTGTGGAGCACACCACCCTGGACACCCGCAGATGTTTAGTTTTCAGAAGGTCTGAATTTGGTAGGTTTTTCCAGGTGTCAGCATACCCAAGTCCAAAAAAAACAGCCGCTCACCATTGCAAGAGGGATAATATTGGAAGTTAGCCAAGCTCTCCTGGCCCATATGTAAATCAACACCCAAAATAGTCAAATGTCCTCTTGCGTGTCATTAGGATGAAATGCTTTAATCAGAGGGGAGAAATGCTGTTGCCCCCTTCGGTTGGAGTGGGGGCATTACCATGCTGATGGTGGTGGGCATTCCCCACTCCTCTATTTTTTTATTCCCTGGTGCCTAGTGGGCTGTTTGCCCCCACGAGGGCTGATTGGGGGTAATTACCTCCATCTGACCCCCAGATGGGCAGAAATACTGTGTCCCCATTTATTTGGGGTAGGGGAATGGCCACGTCCATGGTGGGTAGCCCCCACCACTCTTTTTTAAAATAAATTATTCCCTGGCATCTAGTAGGTGATCTCCCCCCTGGGGGCAGATCAGGGCTAATTACCCTATCTAACCTCCAGGAGGGCTAGAAAACTCTGGTCCCTATTTTTGTTGGATGGGGCCATGGCCTTTATTAAAAAAATATATATAATCATTGGCGTCTAGTGGGCTTTCTGACCCCCCTGGGGACAGATTGGGGGTAATAACCCCCAATCTACCCCCGGGTGGGGGGCAGAAAAACTGTGCCTATTTTTTAGGTGTGTGAAGGCATTACTGTGCCTGTTCTGGGTAGCTCCCACCACTAGACTTTTCTAAAAAAAATATTCCTTGATGTCTAGTGGTCTTCCTGCCTCCCTCTACCCCCAGGGGACAGATTGGGGGTCATAAACCTCATATGCCCCTAGGGGATCAGAAAGACTGTGCCTGTTTTGGGGGGTGAGATGGGGCATTACCTGGCCCATTCTGGACAGCCCCCACCCTTTTCTAAATATAAAAAGTCCCTGGTGACTAGTGGTCTTTCTGCCCAGGGGCAGTGATGGTATACTGCAGAAAAACTAAGGGGCATATTTATACTCCGTTTGCGCCGAATTTGCGTCGTTTTTTTAGACGCAAATTCGACGCAAAACTAACTCCATATTTATACTTTGGCGTTAGACGCGTCTAGCGCCAAAGTTCATGGAGTTAGTGTAATTTTTTTGCGTGAACACCTTCCTTGCGTTAATGATATGCAAGGTAGGCGTTCCCGTCTTAAAAAATGACTCCGATGCATATGCGTCGTATTTATACTCCCCGGCAAAAATTACGCCCGGGAGTGGGCGGGACTAAAAAACCCGCATTAGCGCCGGATTTTAGCGCCTGGGTCAGGGCAGGCGTTAAGGGACCTGTGGGCTCAGAACGAGCCCAGAGATGCCCTCCCCTGCCCCCAGGGACACCCCCTGCCACCCTTGCCCACCCCAGGAGGACACCCAAGGATGGAGGGACCCACCCCAGGGACAGTAAGTTAAGTTCAGGTAAGTTTTTTTTAAAAAAAAATTTGTGGCATGGGGGGCCTGATTTGTGCCCCGCTACATGCCACTATTCCCAATGACCATGCCCAGGGGACAGAAGTCCCCTGGGCAAGGCCATTGGGCAAGGGGGCATGACTCCTGTCTTTGCTAAGACAGGAGTCATTTCAATGGGGGTTGGGCGTCGTAAAAAAATGGCGCAAATCGGGTTGAGGCGATTTTTTTGCCTTAGCCTGACTTGCACCATTTGTGGACACCCATACGCCATTTTCCCCCTACGCCGGCACTGCCTGGTGTACGTTGTTTTTTTTAACGCACACCAGACAGCGCCGGCGGCTAACGCCATTCAATAAATACGGCGCCCGCATGGCGCTTCAGAATGGCGTTAGCCGGCGCTAATTTTTTTGGCGCAAAACTGCGTTAGCGCAGTTTTGCGTCAAAAAGTATAAATATGGCCCTAAGGGGCATATTTATACTCCGTTTGCGCCGAATTTGCGTCGTTTTTTTCGGCGCAAATTCGACACAAAACTAACTCCATATTTATACTTTGGTGTTAGACGCATCTAGCACCAAAGTTCATGGAGTTAGCGTCATTTTTTGGCGTGAACACCTTCCTTGCGTTAATGATATGCAAGGTAGGCGTTCCCGTCTTAAAAAATGACTCCGATGCATATGCGTTGTATTTATACTCCCGGGCAAAAATGACGCCCGGGAGTGGGCGGGACTAAAAAACCCGCATTAGCGCCGGATTTTAGCGCCTGGGTCAGGGCAGGCGTTAAGGGACCTGTGGGCTCAGAACGAGCCCAGAGGTGCCCTCCCCTGCCCCCAGGGACACCCCCTGCCACCCTTGCCCACCCCAGGAGGACACCCAAGGATGGAGGGACCCACCCCAGGGACATTAAGTTAAGTTCAGGTAAGTTTTAAAAAAAAAAAAATTTGTGGCATAGGGGGGCCTGATATGTGCCCCCCTACATGCCACTATTCCCAATGACCATGCCCAGGGGACAGAAGTCCCCTGGGCATGGCCATTGGGCAAGGGGGCATGACTCCTGTCTTTGCTAAGACAGGAGTCATTTCAATGGGGGTTGGGCGTCGTAAAAAAATGGCGCAAATCGGGTTGAGGCGATTTTTTTGCCTCAGCGTGACTTTCACCATTTGTGGACACCCATACGCCATTTTCCCCCTACGCCGGCACTGCCTGGTGTACGTCTATTTTTAACGCACACCAGACAGCGCCGGCGGCTAACGCCGGCTAACGCCACTCAATAAATACAGCGCCCGCATGGCGCTTCAGAATGGCGTTAGCCGGCGCTAATTTTTTTGGCGCAAAACTGCGTTAGCGCAGTTTTGCTTCAAAATGTATAAATATGGCCCTAAGGGGCATATTTATACTCCGTTTGCGCCAAATTTGCGTCGTTTTTTTCGACGCAAATTCGACGCAAAACTAACTCCATATTTATACTTTGGCGTTAGACGCGTCTAGCGCCAAAGTTTATGGAGTTAGCGTCATTTTTTTGCGTGAACACCTTCCTTGCGTTAATGATATGCAAGGTAGGCGTTCCCGTCTTAAAAAATGACTCCGATGCATATGCGTCGTATTTATACTCCCGGGCAAAAATGACGCCCGGGAGTGGGCGGGACTAAAAAACCTGCATTAGCGCCGGATTTTAGCGCCTGGGTGAGGGCAGGCGTTAAGGGACCTGTGGGCTCAGAATGAGCCCAGAGGTGCCCTCCCCTGCCCCCCAGGGACACCCCCTGCCACCCTTGCCCACCCCAGGAGGACACCCAAGGATGAAGGGACCCACCCCAGGGACATTAAGGTAAGTTCAGGTAAGTTTTTTTTTTTAATTTTTTTGTGGCATAGGGGGGCCTGATTTGTGCCCCCCTACATGCCACTATGCCCAATGACCATGCCCAGGGGACAGAAGTCCCCTGGGCATGGCCATTGGGCAAGGGGGCATGACTCCTGTCTTTGCTAAGACAGGAGTCATTTCAATGGGGGTTGGGCGTCGTAAAAAAATGGCGCAAATCGGGTTGAGGCGATTTTTTTGCCTCAGCCTGACTTGCACCATTTGTGGACGCCCATACGCCATTTTCCCCCTACGCCGGCGCTGCCTGGTGTACGTCGTTTTTTTTAACGCACACCAGACAGCGCCAGCGGCTAACGCCATTCAATAAATATGGCGCCCGCATGGCGCTTCAGAATGGCGTTAGCCAGCGCTAATTTTTTTGGCGCAAAACTGCGTTAGCGCAGTTTTGCGTCAAAAAGTATAAATATGGCCCTAAGGGGCATATTTATACTCCGTTTGCGCCGAATTTGAGTCGTTTTTTTCGACGCAAATTCGACGCATAACTAACTCCATATTTATACTTTGGCGTTAGACGCGTCTAGCGCCAAAGTTCATGGAGTTAGCGTCATTTTTTTGCGTGAACACCTTCCTTGCGTTAATGATATGCAAGGTAGGCGTTCCCGTCTTAAAAAATTACTCCGATGCATATGCGTCGTATTTATACTCCCGGGCAAAAATGACGCCCGGGAGTGGGCGGGACTAAAAAACCCGCATTAGCGCCGGATTTTAGCGCCTGGGTCAGGGCAGGCGTTAAGGGACCTGTGGGCTCAGAATGAGCCCAGAGGTGCCCTCCCCTGCCCCCAGGGACACCCCCTGCCACCCTTGCCCACCCCAGGAGGACACCCAAGGATGGAGGGACCCACCCCAGGGACATTAAGTTAAGTTCAGGTAAGTTTTTTTAAAAAAAAAATTTGTGGCATAGGGGGGCCTGATTTGTGCCCCCCTACATGCCACTATGCCCAATGACCATGCCCAGGGGACAGAAGTCCCCTGGGCATGGCCATTGGGCAAGGGGGCATGACTCCTGTCTTTGCTAAGACAGGAGTCATTTCAATGGGGGTTGGGCGTCGTAAAAAAATGGCGCAAATCGGGTTGAGGCGATTTTTTTGCCTCAGCCTGACTTGCACCATTTGTGGACGCCCATACGCCATTTTCCCCCTACGCCGGCACTGCCTGGTGTACGTCGTTTTTTTTAACGCACACCAGACAGCGCCGGCGGCTAACGCCGGCTAACGCCATTCAATAAATACGACGCCCGCATGGCGCTTCAGAATGGCGTTAGCCGGCGCTAATTTTTTTGGCGCAAAACTGTGTTAGCGCAGTTTTGCGTCAAAAAGTATAAATATGGCCCTAAGGGAGAGTAAAAGCCCTTGCCCAAGGGGCCACTCCCCCCTTCCTTGTGGTCTAGTGGAGTGGATCTCAGCTTGGGGATTGCCCTCCTGAAAAGGGGAAATTCTCCTCTTCCCAATGGCACCCCTACCATTAAGATTGGTGCTCATGGGGCTGAGATATGCACCTGAGCACTGAAGAAAATGAAAGCAAATGAGCTGATCAGCTCATTTGCTTTAATTTTCCCCTGTAATGACCTTGATGTACACGCACGCCGATCATCATGTCAGGTTAGGGATATTTTTTGTCTTGTTTGCTGGGGAAGCTCTTCTTGCCTGCACCAGAGGGATTTTAAGTGCCATGTGTGCAGATGGCTTGAAACCGTCTGATCCACATGGGCAATGCAGTGTCAGGCGGCTCCCAGATGTCCAACACATGCAAGGGTTTATAAGAAGCATTATGGCAAGATATGTGACCAGACACTAGTGGTTAATGCTTTCTCACTGTGGTTGTGACATACACATTCTGTATAAGTTCCATTACTCTAAACATTATGGCTTGCCAGAGCCATGTACACCTGGAAAGGAGGCAAAATAGCCAATCGGCTGGAAATTCAGAAGAGGAGTGGCAGCACTCTCATGTGATTTAGATTCCTGGCATACTTTTTGATGTCCAAGCCATTTTCCAGCATTGTACACATCCTTGTATAATGTTCTTCCACCCAGACTGCTGCAGCTGATGGATGAGCTGTTTTTTTTTTTTTGTTTACTAAAAAGCTTTTAGAATCCCACTGTCGTGAAGCTCATAGTTTGCCTGCTAATTGGCTTTACCCACAGTTGTCCACTTTGGAAGCATGAAATAAATTATACACTACTCATAGTCCTCCTGAGAATGTGTGACAACAACCTCACAAATATTCATAACCCATGAGCACACAAAACAGACTATGTTCATCCGAGGGATCTCAATCTGAGGTAGAAGAACATAATGGAATATCTAGGCCTGGATTGATATGCAACCAGTCCACACCAGATTAAGCAGAGTTATGCAATGATGCCAGTGATGCTAGTGATGCTAGTGATTAGGGATTGAGTATCTCTGCATGGTGTGACAGTGGTGAGGCATAGGACTGGATCAGGAGGCATGTTAGTGATGAGGAAGTAATTCATGAGAGAGGTTTACTAGTGATTAAAGAATGGGTGCATTTGGAGCATTCACCAGGAACAGATGCAAATGGGAGCACCTCAAGCGTTGCACAATACTTGTTTCTTAGGATACTAAGGCAAAATTGTTTCCCATGGGACAAATGGTGACTGTCTCCAGGCTGCTGCATGCTGTCATACATTAAGAACTGTGATGAGAGAAATGGACAAAGTGGTAATAACATATTCTTCACAAATGAATGTGACATCAAAGGAGAAAGTGATAGAATTGTGTTAACCTCCGGCATAATTATTTCCGGAGAGATAATGAGTGTATTTGTGCTTAAACAAAAAATGGTGGTTAGCGACAGTGGTTGGTTTTGATGAAATGTCAGAGCAGCAAAGAAGAACAATGAAGCTAACTAACAGATAGTGTCACACTTATAGGTGTGCAAGTGTTAAGAACAAGGTTATCTTTCCATAGAGCTCCATGTCGTTTGGCACCATGTTTCATCCTCACATAGCATTATGACCCGGGCGGATGGAGGTAGTTTGGAGAAGAGTAATGCAAACAGGCTGTCTGTACTCTTCTCCAAAATATGACATTTGCAGTTTGGCTCAAGCCAAACTGCCAATGTACCACTCCGTCCGCCAGGGCAGTAACAGCTGTCGGGCTGGAAACTTCAGTCTCCAGCCAGGTGGCCGTCACTGTCCCACCCGCGGGATTATGATCCTGCCTACCACCATGGTTCTCGTGACTTACTTATCGCCATGAAAAACAATCCTTTCCCTGTCACTGATAGGGGTTTCCCCTGCCCCCCTCCTCAGAGTCCTCCTCCTCCCAATCCAGACCCCCCAAGACATACATGCACATTCATGCACTATCATATACATGCATACACACACTCATACCCACATTCACCCATGCATGCATAAATCCATTCACACACACATCCACACTCACTTACATACATACACGCACCCATGCATTCACACAACACAACATACACGCCCACTCACAACCATGCATGCACACACGTATTCCACATGCCACACACCCGCATGCATGCACACACACACAAACATACGCCCACACCCCCACACACACACACAAAACCCCCCACTCCCCTCCCCTGTCGGAGCACCTAACTTACTTTTTGTGAGGGGGTTCTCCAGCAGGAAACGGCATGGGGTGCTGCTGCCAGCAGCAGCATCCGCCAGCAGAACACTGCCAGGCCGTATCATGGGTCATGATACAGTCTGTGGCGGTCTACTGGCGTGGCACTACTGCTGGCATTAGGAATTCCGCCATCCTTCTGTCAGAATTCCAGCTAAGGTCATGATATGGCAGACGGTAGGTAGCCGAGGCGACGGTGTTTTGGCAGCCATCGCCGCAGTGGTAGGCGGTCAATACGGCCAGTGTTATAATGAGGGCCATAGTCTATTACATTGGTAAATGAGAGTCAAGGACTTGAAATCCCCTTAGTAGGTAGTCATTCTTTTCAGCTATGGCATTATTTTGCTTCATCACCATTTTGATGCGTATGTACCACGAGAATAATGCTTACTAACTGTTGACCTGAAATTAAAATGCCTGCTACACCTAACAGAAACATTGAGCACACACACTTTGCAAATGTGAGCATTCCCAGTGGTAATAAAGTATACAGCTTAAAATTATTACCTGCTCCCGCTCTGCTGTTTTACGAAGCTTGTACACAAACTCCCCCATAGCCACCACCACAGACAGCACCAATCCACCAGCAAGAACTATGAAGATTCCTCCCATACTCTGTATACCCAGGGCACTGGCTTCTTTGTGCTCTTCCTCTGGGCAGCCACTTCCCCGCCACCATTTCTCTTTAATGATGTGGAGTCGATCGTCCTCCTGGAGCTGGAGAATGGCTATGGTGATGCGATCCCGGTATGGTGAACCTGCACAATGGAAAAGAGATCATAAATCCGTGAAAGCCTCTGGCACTACGGCTACTATGGGCACTAGTACTTTCCCAGACAGCTTTGTGGCATGGTATCACACGTTCAGCAGACAACCATATCAGACACGCCTTGACTAGCATTGCTGAAAGCCATTAACTTGATCCCATGGAGCTGAGTCCCTCTTTTCTAGGTTGTGTGAAAATTGCCCCATTGTCACTTACCCATGGGCGTTCCAATTCCATAGCCTTTGGAATCAATTAAGCCTCCTATCTGGGTCAGGTTGCAGTTCCTCTGTGTGATGTATTCTGTCGTGGTTGACTCCATTAGCAAAGCGTAATCAGCCGTGAGGACTCGCTGGATTCCTTCCTCATTATTTTTAACGAGAGCTGAAGGCTTGCTGCTCATAAAGGCCCACATTTTCTCAAAAGTAGAGATCTTAGATTTCTGCAAGACAGAATACCGCGTAAGTGTTCTCGCCCAACATCCAGATGCATAATTTGACTCGTGATAGGCTGCACCTCACCATGAATAATCAGTTGGACTATATTCAGAAGTAAGGCGGGAATAAAATAGTTTTGTTAGGATTTAGCACCAAGCGTAGCCATGGCTTTCATTAATTTGACCTTTTGATAAACGCCTCCTTCAGTGTTGTAAAGAAACCTTAGAATGACAGTCTTGTGATTCACGTGTACATAGGACAGACTCTTTCCTTTTTTCCAGCTCATTTAGAGGAAATATTTACTAAGGTAGTGTGGTTTTACTTCTGTTCTAAGCGACTTATTTTCTAATAAAATGTTGCTTTCAAGTGTACAGTACTTTAACGGATGTCACAGAGAAGCAGGTGACCCACTAAATACAGTGAAAGCCCAAGGCAGCTATTTAAGGAAAAGATCAAAATGGTTGTGAATTTGATATAGATCAGCGGATTTGCATTGCTTTCGTGCATGGACTACACAAACCCACATATCTTTCACATTGAGAGAAAATCTTCATTCTTACCTATGTTTATAAGAAGAGCCTTCATCTAAATTTTGACTCCTAGTATTGCAAAATGTTGCCATACTCTCTACCACAGTTTCATCAACTTACATCCAACAGTCTTAGAGCCTTTTTATGTGTGAGCTTTGTTAGATGTCATAATTATTTTACCTCTGAAATCAGACACTGATGTGTTTCAAAATGTATATAGTGTTGCATGTTCTATTAAATACAGGGCCTTTTCCCCTGTTCAGTTCCACCAGGTTTGAACTGTTGAAATTTAACAGAAGGTGTGAACTTTATCATATTGATTAGTTGCAGGGCATGATAAACATTGCACCACTTATAAATGTAGTCCCTGCACAGATGTGTTTGTACAACCATCGGAATTTAAGGAGCCCTGCTAATCAGGCCCTCAGAAGACAACTTCATCTGCAAGGGTCTATGACACTTTTTTAACTTAAGTCAAAACATGCCAAACCATGGAATGACAGCTATGTCCTGAACGCTTCCAACTTTCCTTAACTCCTGAAACAACAAGACAACCAAAGAAAAAATGCAATGGGATATTGCTACTTGTAACCCGTGGCCTGCTTTGCATGCAATTGATGTTGCCAATCTTCCTTTAGGGCTCTCACAATGTAAATGGGCAGTTCGACCATCCCCTCAGTCAAACTACCTACAGTTGTGACATTAGTTCATGGCTCGCAGTGACAGGCCCAGAACGCTGAAATATGATTAGCTTAGATTCAACAAATGCTTACAGAATGAGGTCCCTACTAATTTTTGGTATATAGATGTTGCTCTCTGTTATCAATCATTATTTTCTATCATGCACCAACATTGAGTTACAAAAAATTATTATTTCAAAAAGTATCATTTATACCATAGGGTTATTAGGATAGACTGTTACTGTTAGTGGACTTATTTAGTGTGTGCGAATGTTTTCGAAATAAAGTTTTGCCAAGCTCTTGGTTGATCTTGCAAAGTTTGTAAAGTTTCTTGGTTTCCCTTCGCCTAGTTTTTCTCCTCCTACGGAGCTAATTTTCATCACATAGGCCGAGATCATGAGTTCTAAGGTGGAGAAACCCCATTAAAATCACATGCAATTTTACCATCATTGGACCTATAAAATCACCTTAAAACCGTGCAATTACGAGTTGAAAAAAATGGAATGGGGAATTACTGTGTGGCACTGATTTTACTGGTCATAAAAACACAAAATTTGCCATTCGATAGGGTTTTATTGCATGCATTTACCACTTACTCTGAGCAGACAAAATATATGTCCAGACCTATCGGTTCTAGCATAGGGGAGCATTGTATGCTTCCAACCTCTTAGGGAAAAAAATGTGCAATGCGGCTTGCCTGCTGCTGCAGCCAAAGCCTCATGTGGTTTTTCCAGGTGAAAATGCTAGCTGTAGAAATCAGATGAGCTTCTCCCACATTTGGTAACACCATGTGTGGAAAACCTAAAAAGAAATTATCAGGCAGAGTGCAATTAACATATAGAAACATGCTTCAGTTTCACTCTGCCTAGCTCTGTAACTATTTGAAGGTTACTTTTTGCAGAGTTTTTGTTGTACGATAGTATTATATAGAAGAAGAAATCTGTTTTCTGTAAGTGTACCTTACAGAGAACCATTATATTCTAAATGAACAAGAAAAGTTGCATGCTGGACAGATGTCGCAGAAGGAATTACTTTGCCTAACCATAGTGGCATTCCCCTATGACATACAGGCCTACATTTATACTTTTTTAGCGCTGCATTTGCGCCACTTTTTGACGCAAAAGCGGCGCAAACTTACAAAATACAATCGGGCCATATTTATACTTTTTGACGCAAAACTGCGCTAACGCAGTTTTGCGCCAAAAAATTAGCGCCGGCTAACGCCATTCTGAAGCGCCATGCGGGTGCCGTATTTATTGAATGGCGTTAGCCGGCGTTAGCCGACCGGCGCTGCCAGGTGTGCGTGAAAAAAAACGACGTACACCAGGCAGCGCCGGCGTAGGGAAAAATGGAGTTTGGGCGTCCCAAAATGGGGCAAGTCAGGCTGAGGCAAAAAAATCGTCTTAACCCGATTTGCGCCATTTTTTTTGGGCGCCCAGACGCCATTAACATGACTCCTGTCTTAGCAAAGACAGGAGTCATGCCCCCTTGCCCAATGGCCATGCCCAGGTGACTTCTGTCCCCTGAGCATGGTCATTGGGCATAGTGGCATGTAGGGGGGCACAAATCAGGCCCCCCTATGCCACACAAAAATTTTTAAAAAATACTTACCACAACTTACCTTTTCTTCCCTGGGATGGGTCCCTCCATCCTTGGGTGTCCTCCTGGGGTGGGCAAGGGTGGCAGGGGGTGTCCCTGGGGGCAGGGGAGGGCACCTCTGGGCTCATTCTGAGCCCACAGGTCCCTTAACGCCTGCCCTGACCCAGGCGTTAAAAAGAGGCGCAAATGCGGGGTTTTTTGCCCCGCCCACTCCCGGGCTTCATTTTTGCCCGGGAGTATAAATACCACGCACATGCCTGGGAGTCATTTTTTAAGACGGGAACGCCTACCTTGCATCTCATTAACGCAAGGAAGGTGTTCACGCCAAAAAATGACGCTGACTCCATGAACTTTGGCGCTAGACGCGTCTAGAGCCAAAGTATAAATATGGAGTTAGTTTTGCGTCGAATTTGCGTCGAAAAAAACGACGCAAATTCGGCGCAAACGGAGTATAAATATGCCCCAATCGTATTTTGTAAGTTTGCGCTGGTTGTGCGTCAAAAAGCGGCGCTAAAACGGCGCTAAAAAAGTATAAATATGGGCCACAATGTAAATTCTACTACAACTAATAAGTAGGTGAAGTTGCAATATTGCATCATACGCGAAAAGAAAAATCATAAGTTAAAAACTGCTGCAGCTGTCGAGCTTGGGATCGGATAGTAGCATCCATAAGCATACACTTTATGGAAAATATATGCATTTAAAATAAAGTACCGACATATGAGTAGGGAAAAGCTTGATCTGACTTGTTTTCATCGGTGCCTCTAGAAAGGCACCACAGTCTAGATCACAGTCACAAACACAGCCAAGCTCTCAAAATGGCTGACCCGCGAGCTCGCGGCATCTCCATGATGCCAATGCTGACGGCGTTTTCCCTAACCTTTCATAAACACAAGGCAAAACCGGCGCAGGGAACAAAGATCATTTTCCAAACAAAAAATTAAAAAACAAAAATAAACGAGAAGTGCAGCAAGCTGCTGCTCTCTCCATCACTGAAGCACCATGGCACAGATTCAGTAATCAGAAGAGAGTGGAGCTCGATTGATTTTCTGTCTCCTTCCAAATAAACAAACTACTTTGATGTAATTACCGTGTATGTCATACAAACTGGATTAGGTCAAAGTGTCATGCAGCGGTAGCATTATTTTGGTTCCATCTCATGATTTGAAGCGAACATTTTCAAGGGATTATCTCGCCCATTTTGCTGGGTGTATATACCGACTCGATGAGCTCTCCCTCTCATCTCGCACCGTAGTGTACTCCGCCCCTCTTTCATACAGAGAGTTGAAGTAAAACAAGGATGATCGATGACAGGATACAACCCAGGGTGCATGCCGGTCCTCTAGGACGCTCCACAGCCAAGACCAGATAGTGTATTAAGTATACATGACTTTGCCTCTGGCCTCCAAAAGCATCTGCTCATTAGTAACCCAGTCAAGGGCAGTTGCCTTCCACTGTGAACGTGAAAAGGCACAAGGGTAAATAGATAATGGAACCTGCATTAGGAAGTAAAATACTTCTTAAAGACACTGTAAGACAGTCACTTTAAAAATTGGAAATAACATGGTAAACGTTTTCCATTTAGGAGCATGCACATATGAACTAGGGGTCTGATTTAGTAGATACGGTACTTTATGCGTCCTGTCAGGGCAGCAGAGAGCATTACATCCGCCACCCTGGCAGACACAGGACTGCCATATTTAGACATCACCACCAGCAAGGGGGTGATCTCTGTGCGTTCACAGAAGCCGCCACCACAGTAGCTCTTGTGCAGGCAATGAAAGTTGTGCGACTATTGTCTTTTACGCAGCCATGCACCAAATATTAAGAAAAAAGTAGGAGTTTGTTTTTGAACAGCAAATATAAAATAAAATGACCCAGACACCCTTGGAATGTGGAGGTCAATAATATTTTTTCTACTTGTGACCATTAGGTTTTCTCTGGAGGCAACGCCCAAAAAACCCCATCACATAATCTGCTCTTAATAGGTGGACAGTCTGATGTCTTAACTCCAGCGGCCCCTCATTCATCAGGCCATCAGAGTATATTTTTCTATGGAGGAGACACCACTGTCAGACAATGGGGTGCTATAATAGAATACAGCGCATTCTTCTTGTTTGTGCCTGGCCCTCCTTTCAAATGGTGAGCCCGGCACAAACAAGGGGAATGTGCTGTATTATATTGAATGTATTGCCCCCAGTGGCACCGCAATCTCACACTGCCCTGGGGGAAGCGCATTCAACTGAAAAATCAGAGCAACTGCTTTAAAGCCAATGCATATTTCACTTTGCCGGTAGCAACCCTCCTGCACTTTTAAGGGGTATTAGAGAGCCCCTTGTAGGCGGGTGCAGTGAGTGACAGCACCCGCCTGCAAGGTGATGTCTGGGGGGTCCATAAGACCGCTTTTCCATCCTCCAGATGGCTGCCATCAGGGAACGCACTGATCGTGCACCACCTTTATGTGGCACACTATTAGTGCACCACCTTTTAAGTGGCACACTATTAGTGCACCTCATGACACCTTCTTTGCCTCCACGCCTGTGTCTATAACACGGCACAAGCACAGAGGCAAACGGATTCCCTCATTTGCATGGGACCAAACGCCCATTCAAATAAGGGAACACCCTTGAGTGATAGCAATGGTGCTATATATAGTGCAATCTGAATTACAGAAAGTGCCAACAAGCATCTGCAACCCTTTCTGTAATACCAAAGTGCCCGGGGGCATGCAAAGCGGGCACAAATGCCCATTGCACCCCTGAAGTACTTCTATAATATGTCCCCTGGTGGTCTATCTGAGTCAGAATGAAGCAGGGTGACCAAGGGTTTGTGATGAAATACACTGTCTGCCAAACTCCAAATCACATAGGAAATCTTCATCAGAACTTCTCTTCTTTTACAAAAAGATATAAAAACACGTTTGACAGGTTGTTGGATTTTGGCACAAAGAACCAATGTGTCACCACTTTCAACTGTCCTAGAGGTTATCCTCATAAAATAATAATAATGGTGCGTGCCACTGAACGGGGGTGGCTGCTGGGGGGCATAAATAAATATATACATTGAAAAAAACCCTACCTGTTTCTTTCTGGGAAGTCTTTGTGTCTCCAAAAAAAAACAAAGGTTACAGGGATTTATAGTTAGGCTCACATTTTAAACATACAAAACCACAGAAATTCATCAGTTATAGTTATAGTTACCTCAAGTAACTATAAGTCGTGCCCTAACTCGCGCCCCCGCCATGCACAGTATTTTCGTCAAATTTTTTGCTGCAAGTATTACATTGATATTATCAATGACGTTATCAAAGATGTCATGAGGAATGTAATTTGTGGGGTAATTAACAGTGCATGGCGAGGGCGCGAGTTATAGTTACCTTAGGGCACAAGTTGTAGTTACTGGAGGTAACTCTAACTATAACTGGTGAATTTCTATGGTTTTGTCCATTTAAAATGTGAGCATAATGTCCCTGTAACCTTTGTTTTTTAAGTTAATTTCTATGTTTTTTTTTTTAATTCTAGTTCCTAACTATAACGTCCCTGTAAACATTGTTTTTTTAGTGAATTTCTATGTTTTTTTAAAAATGTATACTAATTTTCATTACTATATGTTAATCCAACCACCGGCGTACACGGCCTATGGCTGTGCATGGAGGAGGTTAGCTACAGGACCCAGCTGCCACCCAACCCCACGCTACACATGGCCCTATGGCCGTGTGCGGCAGGAGTTGGCTGTGACCTCTCTGGGTGTGAGAATAGATGTGAGAGGGTGTATCTGTGGGTGACAGTGGCTTTGAGAGTGTCTGTCTGGGTGTGAGAGCGAGTACATCAGTATTTTAGTGGGTGTGTCAGTGTGTGCATGGGTCTGTGAGTGGGTGTGTGAGGGTGTTAGTGGGTCTTTGAGTGGGTGCGTGAGAGTCTGAGTGGGTGTGTGAGTACGTGCATAAGTGTCTGAGCGGGACTGTAAGTGAGTCATAAGTGGCTGTGTGAGTGTGAGAAAGAGATTGAAAGAGAAGAGAGAAAGAGAGTGAGAGGGAGTGAGACAGTGAGTTTTCTTAGGCTTTGATGAATGATATACTTAGAATGAGATTTTTCTGCACAATTTGAAAAGAATAATCTATTTGTCATTCAAAAAGAATAATATCACCTTTCAGTATGATCCTTGACCATTTGCAGTTGAAAAAATATAAATAAAGAAGGGACATGACTACACCTGGAGTCAAACCCTGAACTCTCCATGTGAAGGTTTGTGGCATTTACCATTACGCTGTACATTTTGTTTTACTTTCCGAGCCTTTTATGGACTGTCTGGGGCACAGGGAGAGCCTCAAGACCTCCCCTGTGGTCCCTGCTTGTTATTTTTTTAATATTATTTTTTGCCCTTTATGGGATATCTTGGACTGCAGGGGGAGCCTCGAGGCTCCCCGCGGTCCCATTGCTCCAGCAAGCAGGCAGCTGCTTTTAATAGCAGCTCCCTGTTTGCTGGAGCAATGTTTTAATTCGTTTTCCCTGCACGCATATCTGCATGCAGGAAAGACAGATGAAAACCCCTCTTTCTGACAGTGGGAACTGTTTGACAGGTCCCGTTGTCAGAAAGTGGAATGTTGTTATGACTCTGCTGCCGTTGTCAAAGCTGCAGCCAAGCAAGAGCAAACAGCTGTGTCCTGGGAGTTGGCTCCTTAGAACATAGCAGGAGCTGGCCCTAGGGAATGGCGGTCCCCAGGGTTATCAGTGGCTCCTTGAGGGGGGCTACGCATCCCCCCTCCAATGTGGAAGAAGCACATGGGCGATGATGATCCCTGTGGCTGCAGGGGGACCGGGTGCCCCTCCAACATTCTAATTGTTTAAAGCCCTGGGGGCTGTGGTGGCCCCCCAGGGGTGCGGGGGTTCCATGCTGCTCCTCTGCACATAATTTAAAGATAGTCCCTGGGTAGGTTGTGGTCCCTGGGGCTGCAGGGATTGATTAAAGCCACGAATCCTTTGCATCCCTATATATACAAACTTGGATTTTCTTTAATTTCTCGCAAAAACTACTGAACACATTTACACCAAATAACAAAGAAGGCTCTTTCTAGACCAAGAGCTACCCTTTAGCCAAATTTGGTGTAGTTCCATCCATTGGTTTAGGCGCTATCACTGTTCAATGTTTCCTATGGGAATTAAGATTGGAAATGCCCTAAATATCCCCCCTTTAACTTAGTCCCCGCTGGATGGATCACCCCAAAACTTTCCAGACAGCAGCTCACATGACGTCAAATATCTGCTGAACTATTTGGGAAGATTTTCCAAGTGGCGCCAAAGATATAGGCAAGTAAAAAACTGCTTTTTCTATTGAAACTAGGTCCTAAGTATAGCTACCTAGTGGTGACCACCACTAGGTTATATATATATATGTCCCCCAGGGAAAGAGAAAGCACTGCATCATTAAGTACCACCTGCCTTCTAGTTAAAAAACAATTTAACTGCATAATCATAAATAAACATGCCAGGTACCCTTCAAAATCTATAAGGTGATCTTGGAGCTCTGAAAAGGCACAAGGACTGGAAAATAATGCTCCATGTACCTCCCCATCTGGCAGCCCAGCGAGTTTGAACGATGCCTGCAAGGAGCACATCTTGATAGTAGTTTCTGGTGTTAAAAACTTTAAATGTCGTGAAGAGATCATCTGCATGGATGAGGGAGAAATATGACCATGCGCATTTAGTTTTGTGATGTAAAGGGGTGTTTAAATTAGTGCAAAGGGGTGGTGTTATGGCAGATGAACTGAAATACAGTTTAGATGAATTTGATCTTGTATGTGTTTGATCTTGAATTGTGTATGCTTTCGGAAGATAGCTAGTTTATTGCACAGTGTGGATGATCTGCAAATACTCCAAGGGTTCTCATATTATGGAATTCTCATGTTTTCTCATAGAGAGAGTTACTGAACAAGGAATGTCTTGATTTTCTTATATTTAAGTTTCAACCAAAGAAGACTGAGGGGGTCATTCTGACCATGGCGGTAATTACCGCCATGGCGGAGGTCGGCGGTAGCACCGCCAACAGGCTGGCGGTGCACCGCTGGGCATTCTGACCGCGGCGGTTCAGCCGCGGCCAGAAACGGAAAGTCGGCGGTGTACCGCCGACTTTCCGCTGCCCGTCTGAATCCTCCATGGCGGCGGAGCGCGCTCCGCCGCCATGGGGATTCTGACACCCCCTACCGCCATCCTGTTCATGGCGGCTCTCCCGCCATGAACAGGATGGCGGTAGGGGGTGCCGCGGGGCCCCTGGGGGCCCCTGCCGTGCCCATGCCAATGGCATGGGCACGGCAGGGGCCCCCGTAAGAGGGCCCCAAAATGTATTTCAGTGTCTGCCCAGCAGACACTGAAATACGCGACGGGTGCAACTGCACCCGTCGCACCTTCCCACTCCGCCGGCTCAATTCTGAGCCGGCATCCTAGTGGGAAGGTTGATTTGCCCTGGGCTGGCGGGCGGTCTTTTGGCGGCCGCCCGCCAGCCGGGGGCAAATGTCAGAATCACCGCGGTGCGGTGTTCTGACGGCGGTACCTTGGCGGACGGCCTCCGCCGTCCGCCAAGGTCAGAATGACCCCCTGAGTGTATCCACTACAAAATAGATAAGGGTGATGTACACTTCTATAGTATTGTTGAAACTGAAAACAGAAGCGTGTTACAGAGCTTTAAAATGAAAGAATGGTAAAATGTAACCCCATAATCACTTAAAAGATGACCATTAATAGTTGAAAGAAGTGTCAAAGATAATTTGCAACATTGTTTAAACTTAATGCTTATTGTTTTAGAAATGGACATAGGGTATTGCATGCATTTATTGTAATGATTTTACCTAATCAAATCAATCAATCATCTATTCATTCATTCATTAGTGTCACTGATGCCGCTGGAAGAATCAAGTAATTTGAATCTTGTTGACAGGATGTCTTTGAGACACGATGGTGTGATGTGGCTTCGAGTTCCGGCCAGGATTTCATGACTTGATGTTTGATGAGGATCTGGGAGACAGGTGTATGAAGATGAAAGGGAATAGGTGTGTGATTGCACCAGACAATGTCAAAAGTTGGGTCGCAGAGGACCCTATCTGGGGATTGAATGATGAGGACCGGGATCATCCCTTTTATGTTGTTGAGGGCTGTGATCAGTTAAACTAGGATGTGAAGATTCAGAAAGATCTTGGTGAGAAAGCAGCAAATTTTGGGAAGACCAAATGATGTTGAATTTTCCCTGGACGATATTGTGAAGAAATAACATCATGTGTTGGGGACATAGTGAAAAAATTTATCAAATTATTTAGATTTGTCTTTGGGAGGATGGTAGATGATGTGAACATATGTTGCTTAGGAAAAACAAAAAAGGGGCGAACTTGAGGCATATAAAAGTTGAGTGGGTGATGGTGAGCACGTATTTGCAGCTTTGGGAGCCTTATGTACATCAGACATGCCTCCTAGTTCTGGTTAATTTCCGGTATGATGATAAAGCAAGGAGGGTGCAACAAATCCATGACAGTTTTGAAATGAGGAGTGAGACAAAACTCAGAGATCAAGAATAGGTCAGGTTTGTAGTGGGTAATAAGGTTGGCAATCTAGGCTGATGACCGTGAGACTCAAGTGCCACCTCACCAATGATGTTCAAAAAGGCATAGAAATAATTGCGGTTAGCTATGTTCCTGTTCAGGGGAAATATGACCAACCAGTCACCATTTAGTTTCTTTTCCCATCGCTGGATCTTTCTTCATGTTGCCCATGTGATGCTACTTCTTCTCAAACACAGAGCGTTTTATGTCATTTTGTAAACAGTTTTGCCCATTTAGAGCTCAGTGACTGCACCTGATTTTATTGAATAAGCACTTTACAGGATATAAAGAAGGTCTTAGATGTCTACAGTCTTTAGCTACGCCAGAAATTTGCTCGTCCATACTTAGTTATATAATTGATGCAATCCAATTAAGGAAATTCGACACCTCTTAAATTGAATCAATGACTGTATTGTAGGATCTGCATGCATTTTGGTTCTATTTATTTATTTATTTTAGGATTTTTAATAATCTTTTACTTTGTAAATATGTGTCTGGATTCATTGTGCTTTCATGGTCAGAAAACTTTGACCAAATAAAGATTGGTGATGATGATGACCAACCAGTTTGAGATGCAGGGTGCCACTTTTGGAGTAGGGTGATTTGCATATAACTTTCATAAAGTAGTAAGGGGCAGAAGCAGTAGAATGCGCCCAGAGTTCTTTATTCATGTATGTTCTCTTTTATTTTATGAGTCAGTTCTACAAATATTCCACAGAACGACAGTATCATTACAAAAAACACATATAATATTAAACATTGCATTAAATGCCATGCAATATTTTGAAATACAGCTATTTAGCTTGAGCTATATTTCGTCATGTAAAAAAAAACAAAAAACTTTAAAATACACAGTATGACGTGGAACACAGAATCACATAACTGACATTACTGGGACACAGAATCACGTAAAGCACAGACAAAGCAGTGATCCACAATTAAACCCAACCACGGATCTGAGAGACAGATTTTAAACAGCTTACATGAAAGAAAGAGGTTACTGGGTGATGCAAACCAGCAACCACTAGCTCAAATGGAGCACTTGGACCTGAGTTCTTTACAGGAAAGTGTGAGCAACAATGGTTCTTTGCTATGAGCTTTATATTTTTCTAGAAAAATGAAACATTTACACGAGTCACAAAGTTCTATGCAAGTTGGCTTTCCCAAGAAAAACAGGAATTTTGTTTCTGAGTGTAAATTAAACTATCTTTCCCTTTAGAGCGTTAAGTCATTTGTGAGGAAAGGATAAGAGACACTGGGTGGGGGGACGGGGTGAGGGATGCCCTTAGTGTGTATCTAAAGCAAGCATACATCCGTCATGTTGCACTCACCATTTCATACTAAGAGAGGTTCACAGTCGTTCAACGGTATTAATAAGGGCAAGTGCACTACGAGTGACTGCGATCATTCCTTAAATTTTACTTAATATTGAGGTTGCAATCATTAAAGCACAATAAACACGAAGGGAACCCTTATACCACCAGTCACTGTGCCTTACATACAAAAATACCTACAACAGTCCAGACCTGTACAAACAAGTAAATGGGACTAACTTATCAAGATTTCAGGCTGGGGAGACCAAATTAGGGTCTCAACAATGCAATGCTAAATTAGGGTCTAATCGATGATTCTAAGGAGCATCAGAGCAACACCCTTCTGTACACCCCTGGATTAAGGGATCCATATACTGTGCCACAAAGTAAAACATCCAGCAGAATCTCAAACAAAAAATAATAACAATGGCTGGACTGGAACAATTGCAAACATGGTAAAAAAAACTTCCATCCTTACAATCCTGATGACTTAAATAATTCCTCTCAAACCAGTATTGGTTTACTTAGTTACATTCCAACAGATTATTCTCCCACACTGCCTAACCATATAGCTCCTCTCTCTCCCAAAGTTGTTTCTTTTAGTGTTTTCCTCTCCCTAAAACAGATAAATTCATCTTACTTCACATTTGCCTTGGTGTTAAACAGAAATGTTGGTATTAACACTGTGTGACATACAGCATGATTCATTATGGGTGATAATATATGGAAGTGGTGTAATTGAAAGTTGCCAAGTATTCTGTCCACATACTAACTTAAATCCATCACAAAGATACATGACCAAATAACAGAAGTAAGCCAAAACCCCTTGGACCACGGAAAAACAAAAGAACACTAGAAGAAATCCCACAAGGGTCACAAACTGAGAGAAAATACACATGACAGTTAAGAGTATCAGCACAGCCAGGACCTGGAGAATTAAACAGCCACAGACTAGAAAGTCGCCAAATAATATACTGTCAAAGCACACGGGAAACAGATGAGGAAACAGAGTAGTTAGATACTGGGTTAACACATATTAATCAAATAGGGCAAACAAAGAAGTAAAACATTTGAAAAAATAAAGAAAGGACAGACTGAAGAAACAAATAAGTTGCAGGCTAAAGGAAAATGAGACTTAAAAAGGAGAAATGCAAAGGATACGAAGCAAGGCCACAGACTAATGTAACTGACAAAGCTAGAAACACAAAAGTTAGTGTCTAATGAAACATGGGAGACATAGACTGCATAAAGAAAAAAAATGAAAGGATAACTAAAAACAGGTAGCAGAGGGAATTACAGATTCATGATCCCTCATCTCCAGCACATTAATCTGAATAACGTGATACCTAGGCCTGGGCAGAGATTATGGTATTCCATGTAGCGGAAATCAGCAAAGTGCCAAAAAAGCTCTGTTGAACAACACAGGGTTCCGCGAGCGGCGGTGTTGGGGTAAGCCTTGCTATTTGATCTGATTTTCAGCACCAGGGGCTTCTCACAGGTTGTAAAATCAGTGTGAATGCCATCACGTGGAGCGCCACAGGGCACTAACTTCTATCTGTAGCTCAAGAAGATTTTCTACACGACCTGCGGCTTCTTCAATGCGAGCACCAGCTTTCTCAACGTGAGTGGTAGTGACCTCCTGTGACTGCCTACATTCAGAAATCTTGCTCGTGCTTGCCAACTTAGAGATTTCTCCTGCTCGCCAACTTAACATTGGTGAGCCACCTGAGCGAAAAAAATCTGTCACGCATTGCTTCACTGAGTTTTTCGCAACTCCGAATGAAACACCCCTAGCGATACCTCAATCACTTTCATTGAAAAATGCCAACTGCCACCACCTCTTCAACATTTGCATGATCTTGGGGATCTCGGTGCACCTTCTGTTCCACTCCTGCAAAACTTTAACCAATGTCCTTTTCATTAACATACCTAAGTACTACAGTACCTTAATCAAGGTCCTCCCAGAGCACTCCTTGACTACTAGAGTAAGTGATCAACATCTCTATGACCCAACATGCTATACCTCTCTAATGTGCAATAGCACATATGCCAGGAGAGCTGGTGAAAGCAAGCAAAATATCCTTCCACCAATTGTTGGGCTCTGAAATACAGCCCTAATTGGAGTGCAGAGGGTCCCTCAGACCACCTCCTGCCTTATTGATAGCAACACTCCTGCCTCTTTTCTAAGTTCCACCAACTACACATCAGCTATCTGCACAGAAAATAGCACTCTTCAAGTTCCTCTCTGGTGTGTGAGTTGATTCAAACACAACCTCTCAACCCTAAATAACAAAATCAGTGTCAATGTTGTGGGTATCAGCCCAGCACTCTTACCACTTTCCACTTTCACCCTCCTCACTGCCCTTTTCCAGAATGCCCTCCATGGGGACCGGACAAAACCACCCCTATCCAAGAAAGCACTCCCACATAACACCTCGCAAAGCAGTCTTATTCAAAGTATTTATTTGGCCATCGTGGCTTATCCTTTGCTAGTGCCATAATGTTTCCAAACAGGAATTCCACAGAAACATATGTTCTATAGGAAAGACTTGCATTTTCCCATTCACCGCTTTAACTGTCCCAACACATTCCCTACTGGGTTATCTAACCATCACCACCCTTCTGTCCCACTTTCATATCATTCAGAAAGCAATTTTGTTGAGATGCTCTTGCACAGAAAATTAAAACAACAACAAAAAACAAATAAAGAAATCACAGATTAAGGACCCTTACAAGACCAAATATGAGAAAACAAAGACGTGACAGAATCTGGAAAACCTAGTGCAGCAGACGTTAAAAGTTTATCAGATAAAGAGTTTAAGGAAGCTAAAAAAAATTACACACAGAGTAAACAGTGATGACACAACAAACTGAAAAAGCAGAAACTAAACACTTTAAAATATGCAGATGCAAGAAACTAGGAATCACGCAGCCACAGAATGCGTAACAGAGGCGAGTACAAGAAAATCGCACAGACTAAGGTGAAGAGTCCAAGTAAAAGGAATAAAGGGAGAATTTTCATTCTGAGAAAATATAGAGAATTCACAGACTGAAATAACACATTACATACAGACTGAACAAATAAAAAGATACAGTCTGAAGAAACACAGAAATGTTGGCCAAAGACACATAAATGGGAGACCCAGTGAAAGATACACTAAGGAAACAGAAATGCCACAACACCAGTAGTGCACAAGCCCGGGACGGAGGAAGCACAGTAGCCACACTGTCGAAACATTGAGGCAACAGGCGAGCAAAACAAGACAATATAGAAACAGAGTTAAGCAGACACCAGACAGACTGAGAAAACATAGAATTCACGTAGTGAGTAAACACAGAAGTGACAAAATGACAAGGCAGCACAGAAGTAACAAAGCAAGGAAACACACTCAATGGAGTGAGGAAAAAAAGAAGCCACTCAGTCAAACAGGCAAGGCACCTCCCATGCTAAGTAAAGCAAGCAAGCAATCCTACTTGTGGCTTTAAGTGCTTAGCACCAACAGCTCTAAAAAGCAGGTGTTGAGACTGGTCCCTATCGGGATCTTCATTTTGTCCTTACCCTCGGTGTTAGAAATGGGGTTTTTGGTTGCCAGTCAGGTTACCCTCTGTCCAAGCAAGAACCCTCACTCTAGTCAGGGTAAGTCACACACAATCCAAGATTATCCTGTGCCCACCCTCTGGTAGCTTGGCACGAGCAGTCAGGCTTAACTTAGAAGGCAATGTGTAAAGTATTTGTGCAATAAATCATACAATACCACAATATAACACCACAAAAATACACCACACAGTGTTTAGAAAAATATATAATATTTATCAGGAAAATTGCAGTTCAAAAGCGAATTAAGATGCAATGTGAAATTGTAGGGATATCACTGGAAAGTGATATAGAGTGTCTTAAGTCTTTAAAAAGCAAACAAAGTCTCTTTCAAGCACAAAGTACCTGGTTTGGAGTGGAAAATCTCCGCAAAGGGCCGCAAAAGAAGAGATACGTGGAAAAATGGTGTGTGCGTCGATTTCTCCCCAGCACACACGGACTTGCTTCGTTATTTTTCACGCGGGGGAGTCGTGCGTCGTTTTCCAGCGCGCAGCCTCTTTCTGTGGGTCGCGTGGATTCTCCTGCTTGTTTTCCGGCTGCGCGTCGTTTTGCGGGGCTGCGCGTCGAAGTTTCGCTCTCACGGCAGGTGTCGCGTCGATTTCTCCTTTGGAGATCAGGCGGCGTTGTCCTTGCGAGGCCGTTCGTCGAAGTTCCGGTCGTCCCGAAGGCGTCGCGTCGATCAGCATCTGTGTGCGGCGTTTTTCTCGCCGCGGAACAAGCTGTGCGTCCAAAATTTCGGCGCACAAAGCGGCCAAGTGAAAAAGAGAAGTCTTTTTGGTCCTGAGACTTCAGGGAACAGGAGGCAAGCTCTATCCAAGTCCTTGGAGAGCACTCTTACAGCCAGACAAGAGTTCAGCAAGGCAGCAGGCCAACAGCAAGGCAGCAGTCCTTTGTAGAAAGCAGACAGGTGAGTCCTTTGAGCAGCCAGGCAGTTCTTCTTGGCAGGATGTAGTTTCTGGTTCAGGTTTCTTCTCCAGCAAGTGTCTGATGAGGTAGGGCAGAGGCCCTGTTTCATACCCAAATGTGCCTTTGAAGTGGGGGAGACTTCAAAGAGTGGCTAAGAAGTGCACAAGGTCCCCTTTCAGTCCAATCCTGTCTGCCAGGGTCCCAGTAGGGGGTGTGGCAGTCCTTTTTGTGAGAGCAGGCCCTCCACCCTCCCAGCCCAGGAAGACCCATTCAAAATGCAGATGTATGCAAGTGAGGCTGAGTACCCTGTGTTTGGGGTGAGTCTGAGTGAATGCACAAGGAGCTGTCAACCAAGCCCAGCCAGACGTGGATTGTAAGGCACAGAAAGATTTAAGTGCAAAGAAATGCTCACTTTCTAAAAGTGGCATTTCTAGAATAGTAATATTAAATCCAACTTCACAAGTCAACAGGATTTGGTATTACTATTCTAGCCATACTAAATATGACCTTCCTACTCCTTTCAGATCAGCAGCTACCACTTCAATACTGTATGAGGGCAGCCCCAATGTTAGCCTATGAAGGGAGCAGGCCTCACAGTAGTGCAAAACAAATTTAGGAGTTTTACACTACCAGGACATGTAAACTACACAGGTACATGTCCTACCTTTCCCCCACACAGCACCCTGCTCTAGGGGTTACCTAGGGCACAAATTAGAGGTGACTTATATGTGGAGAAAGGGGAGGTTTAGGCTTGGCAAGTACTTTTAAATGCCAAGTCGAGGTGTCAGTGAAACTGCACACACAGGCCATGCAATGGCAGGCCTGAGACAAGGAAAAGGGGCTACTTAAGTGGGTGGCACAACCAGTGCTGCAGGCCCACTAGTAGCATTTAATCTACCGGCCCTAGGCACATATAGTGCACATTACTAGGGACTTATAAGTAAATTAAATAGTCCAATCAGGTATGATCTAAGATAACCATGTTTAAAGGGAGAGAGCATATGCACTTTAGCACTGGTTAGCAGTGGTAAAGTGCGCAAAGTCTAAAAGCCAGCAAAAACAGTGTCCAAAAAGTGGAGAGAGGCGGGCAAAAAGTTAGGGGTGACCACCCTAAGGCTGTCAGGTCTAACATGTGTCCCCCCCAGCTGAAAGTGGGGAGAGCTACCCGACCTCCTGGGAGCTCTCATCGCTAAGGCGGAAGTATCTGGAGAGACCATCAGCATTGGCGTGGTCAACCCCTGGGCGATGCTCCACCATAAAGTCCATCCCCTGTAGGGAAATGGACCACCTCAAGAGTTTTGGATTCTCACCCCTCATCTGCAAGAGCCATCTGAGGGGCCTGTGGTCTGTCTGAACCCGGAAGTGAGTCCCAAACAGGTAGGGTCTTAGCTTCTTCAGTGCCCAGACCACATCAAAAGCTTCTCTCTCAATAGCACTCCACCTCTGTTCCTGTGGTAATAGCCTTCTGCTAATAAAGACTACTGGTTGGTCTAGGCCCTCCTCATTTAGCTGTGCTAGGACCGCCCCTATGCCATGCTCTGAAGCGTCTTTCTGCACGATAAATTCCTGGGGGTAGTGAGGGGCCATGAGCACGGGGACCGTGCACATGGCTTCCTTCAGAGAGTCAAAGGCTTTCTGACAAGCCTCTGTCCAATTCACCAACCTAGGTTGTTTCTTGGAAGTGAGTTCTGTCAAGGGTGACACAATGGTACCATAGCCCTTGACAAATCTGCAGTAGTATCCTGTGAGGCCTAAAAAAGGCTCTCACCTCAGTCTGTGTTCTAGGTGGTTGCCAGGCCTTGATAGTTTCAATCTTGGCCTGGAGTGGCTGCACCTTGCCACCACCTACTAGGTGTCCCAAGTACACCACGGAACCCTGCCCAAACTGGCACTTACTAGCCTTGATGGTCAGGCCTGCCTGTTGCAGGGCCTGAAGCACCTCCTTGAGGTGGAGCAGGTGTTCCTCCCAGCTGGAACTGTAGACAGCTATGTCATCCAGGTAGGCTGCACAGAAGGCATCCTTGCCAGCTAGTACCCCGTTAACCAACCGTTGGAAGGTAGCGGGGGCATTTTTCAACCCAAATGGCATCACCCGGAATTAGTAATGGCCATCAGCGGTTGAAAATGCGGATCTCTCTTTAGCCCCCTCAGTCAGGGCGATCTGCCAGTACCCTTAAGTAAGATCAAACGTACTCAGGAACTTGGTAGCGCCCGGTCTGTCAACGAGCTCATCAGCTCGGGGGATGGGGTGAGCATCAGTCCGTGTGACGGAGTTGAGACCCCGGTAGTCCACACAGAACCGGAGTTCTGGCTTCGCATCTGGGGCAGTAGCCTTAGGGACCAACACAACCAGGCTGGCCCAGGGACTACTGGATTTCTCGATAACCCCTAAAGCTAACATCTTGGAGACCTCCTCCTTGATGCTGGCCTTCACCTTACCATATAACGTGTAAATGTTGTTCTTCACAGGGAGACTGTCACCTGTGTCAATGTCATGAACACAGAGGTGGGTCAGTCCAGGAGAAAGGGAGAACAGGGGGGAGAACTGCTCCAACAGCTCATAGCAGTCTCCTTTCTGGTTTAGAGTCAGGGAGTCAGAGAGAATGACCCCTTTCACTGACCCATCACCTTCTTGGGCAGATAGGAGGTCGGGGAAAGGTTCACTCTCCTCTTCCATTCCTTCATCTGTGACCAGAAGCATGTTGACCTCAGACCTCTCAAAATGAGCCTTTAGTCGGTTGACATGGAGCACCCTTAGGGGGTTCCTAGGGGTTTGGAGGTCCACTATGTAAGTGGCCTCCCCTTTCCGCTCCTTTACTTCAAATGGGCCAGACCAGCGGTCCTGGAGAGCTCTAGGCTCTACTGGCTCCATTACCCACACTTTGTCTCCAGGTTGAAACTCTACCAGGGTGGCCTTCTGGTCATACCAGCGTTTCATTACCTCTTGACTGGCCTCAAGGTTACTTTGGGCCTCTTTCCAGAAGCGGTTCATCTGGTTGCAGAGGGCCAACATGTAGCTGACCACATCCTGAGGGGGCGCCTTTGGAGCTTTCTCCAACCCCTCCTTGACAATGCTTAAGGGTCCCCTGACAGGGTACCCATAGAGAAGCTCAAAGGGACTGAACCCCACCCCCCTCTGGGGGACCTCTCTGTAAGCAAAGAGAAGGCATGGTAAGAGGACGTCCCACTTACGCCTCAAGGCCTCAGGGAGGCCACCAATCATGCCTTTCAAGGTCTTGTTGAATCTCTCCACAAGACCATTAGATTGGGGGTGATAGGGTGTGGTGAACTTGAAGGTTACACCACACGCATCCCACAGAGACTTCATGTATGCAGACATGAAGTTAGTGCCTCTGTCAGACACTATCTCCTTTGTGAATCCCACACGGGTAAATATCCCCATCAGAGTTCTGGTCACCACCGGTGCAGTTACGGTCCTCAGAGGGATTGCCTCTGGGTAACGGGTGGCATGGTCCACCAAAACCAGGATGAACCTGTTGCCTAGGGCAGTTTTGGGGTCCAATGGACAATTTGTTTTATACCCAAATGTGCCTTTGAAGTGGGGGAGACTTCAAAGAGTGGCTAAGAAGTGTACCAGGTCCCCTTTCAGTCCAATCCTGTCTGCCAGTGTCCCAGTAGGGGGTGTGGCAGTCCTTTGTGTGAGAGCAGGCCCTGCACCCTCCCAGCCCAGGAAGACCCATTCAAAATGCAGATGTATGCAAGTGAGGCTGAGTACCCTGTGTTTGGGGTGTGTCTGAGTGAATGCACAAGGAGCTGTCAACCAAGCCCAGCCAGACGTGGATTGTAAGGCACAGAAAGATTTAAGTGCAAAGAAATGCTCACTTTCTACAAGTGGCATTTCTAGAATAGTAATATTAAATCCAACTTCACCAGTCAGCAGGATTTGGTATTACTATTCTGGCCATACTAAACATGACCTTCCTACTTCTTTCAGATCAGCAGCTACCACTTCAATACTGTATGAGGGCAGCCCCAATGTTAGCCTATGAAGGGAGCAGGCCTCACAGTAGTGCAAAATGAATTTAGGAGTTTTACACTACCAGTACATGTAAACTACACAGGTACATGTCCTACCTTTCCCCCACACAGCACCCTGCTCTAGGGGTTACCTAGGGCACACATTAGAGGAGACTTATATGTGGAGAAAGGGGAGGTTTAGGCTTGGCAAGTACTTTTAAATGCCAAGTCGAGGTGTCAGTGAAACTGCACACACAGGCCATGCAATGGCAGGCCTGAGACAAGGAAAAGGGGCTACTTAAGTGGGTGGCACAACCAGTGCTGCAGGCCCATTAGTAGCATTTATTCTACCGGCCCTAGGCACCTATAGTGCACATTACTAAGGACTTATAAGTAAATTAAATGGTCCAATCAGGTATGATCCAAGATAACCATGTTTAAAGGGAGAGAGCATATGCACTTTAGCACTGGTTAGCAGTGGTAAAGTGTGCAGAGTCTAAAAGCCAGCAAAAACAGTGCCCAAAAAGTGGAGGGAGGCAGGCAAAAAGTGAGGGGTGACCACCCTAAGGCTGTCAGGTCTAAAACTCGGGATGAAATTTATTTTTAACTCCTCAGCAGTTCTACCCCGCGCTGCCTTTGATTTAACTTCAAAGAGATTTGTTACAGTTCCTTCACAGTCTCATCATTTTAGATCTGAAGCACTGCCAATATTATATACAAAGAAGATGTTGGTGTTTATTTATCTTATGTAACTAGCAACCATTGGCAACGCCAATAGTCCTAGCTTGTTGTAGGTGTATAGTCAGTTGTATTATATATCTTGATGCAATGACTGAAAGGAGCAGCACAATTCTAATCAGTGGACACACTATACGAGCACAGATTTTTACTTTACCTTTTTTAAGCCACGCCCTTAATTACATCGGCCACGCCCCTTTGAGAGACCCCACTCAGTTTTTTCATCTTACTTAAAGCCCTGATCCTACTCTAAGGAAACACAAAATACTTGAGAAAAGAAAACAACAAATACGAATGAAAACATACACTGTTTAAAAAACGCACAGTAAGGGTGCACACAAGCTGGCGACTGCAGAACCTAAGAAAAGACGGAAAACAAGCAAAACAGAGCGATAAGTTATTTGGTTACAGATTGATGAGTCAGACTTGCGACATATTTGGAAAAGTGAATAACACTCGAAGGCTGAGCACATTGGTGGTAAGGATGGAGCCGGCATGGAACCTTACTGCAGATTAACAGCGATTAGAAACCTTGAGGCAATACTGGCTGCAGGCGTTAGCACACGGCATCAGAATATATATTAAACACAGAGATTGATAATCAAGTGAACAGAGAGGGCTCGGAAGGAGAGAAGGCTGAGGCCATCCCATAAAGATTGAGGTCGCCGACCAAAGAAAAATGTAGGTCAGCACCAGGGCACAAAACTGTATAAAAATGCAGTGAAACACGGAGGTTGCAGCCCATGGAGGCAACAGCGCCAGACTACAAATAAACCCCAGGTCTGTGGATTCCAGAAACACAGAGTTTACGGCGAGGTGAGAGAAGAGTTGCACTAGAATGCCGATAAACCCAGACTCCGCTGATGGAGAGGAACGCTTGAGCTCTCCAACCAAGGCGATCATCCCATTGAAATGCACAACCACACTAGGTTCACAAAGCAAAGGGACACTGAGGTCGCAGCAAAGGGAATAACAACCGAGGAAAACGGAAAGTGCATATCGTGGGACCCGCGACCTGACAATGCATCGTGCAGAGGTCGCAAATAGAAATACAAAGTTTGCACACTAATGGGATAATAACCGCCCATGTACATACAGGTCGCACACCAACATCGCATACCGAGAGCCCAGTGGCATCAAATATTTACAAACAAGCTATGTCAAAGATCAAGTGGCCATATGGCTTGGAGGCTCAATTAACAGCATGAGATTTCACACAAGGGATAGCACTGTGAGGGCAAGTCAATGTGGAAAGCCTAGGAACTCGTTACAAGCCGCCCCGGCTGATCTTAAAGAGACCGTAAAAGGAGATATTGGTACTCTCAAAATTATAAGATGTAGTATTTTTCTCTGAGTCTTCGACTGCTGAAAGTAAGTGAAGTCTTCACGTGAATTATTGCGGGAAAACATACGGGAAACAGCACAGACATACATAAACCTGCATGTTAGTCCCAAAACCTCATAATAATGATCTCATAATAATGATTATTTTCGTCTTCTGAAGTTACTGAGGCACCTGGCATCAGTAAATTGGGGAGGAGGGGGAAAGATGTTCAGCCAAAACCCTCCTTATAAGCAATTCTGCCACAAGAGACTAGTTGTGATATTGAAACAAATCAAGGTGACTGCTGGGATCAAATTCAAATGAAAATGGGATGGCGGAAAGTAACACGTGGGGTAGAGAGAAACACAGAACACAGGGGAGAAGAACATGAGAAAGAAAGCATCACAAGAAGATGAGAGCAACGCAGAGTGTGGGGACAGGTACTTGGCGACGGCAGTAGCACACAAAAGAGAGAGACACAAAAACATACTTCCCAGTGGATTACTTAATCAAAAAGAAACAAGTAGCTCATTAGAAGACAACAGTGAAAGGATACAAATCAGACAATAAAAGGGTGGTAAAGAGCTCCTGATCTTTGGAAGGAAAAAATACAAGAGGATGGCCAGTATTAGATTAAGAATCAAGTAAATAGGAGGGATGATAAAGACAACCAATGGTAAGAAATGACCAGGATCTAAGCCCACTGTACGTTTTTGGTAGGCCCATAATATGTCTTTCGCAGTCAGACAGCTTCCTCTATATGTGACCTAAAAATTGGGTGGCAATTATGCCATCACAAATATGTGTTAGGTACTAGTGACTATATTACATAACGTTCCCCAGGGGCACAACAGGTTTGTGCACCTGCTTTTTGCACCCCCAGGGCACTTTAGCATTACAGAAGGGGTCAAAAATGCTTGTGCAGCCCCTTCTGTAATACAAATTATGCCAGAACCCATGCAACAAGTGAAACACCACATCACAGCTTTGTGCATGCAGAGGCAAAGAGGCCGCCAGAAGATGCAATGACTGTGACCCACATAAAGGAGGGAGTACAGTTAGTGTGCCTCCGAGGGTGACATCTGAAAGTAGAAAAGCATGTCTTACGGACACCCTCACCAACATCCTCCTGCAGATCAGTACAGTGATTCACTTACCCCGGCCTGCAGTGGGATCTGTGTCCCTCTTTGTAAAGCAGGCTTGGTGCCACATGCACTATGAAAGATTAAGCAGCTGCCTCAAACAGCCTCTTTGCCTTTCACTAATGTGCTGCCCACAGGGCAGTTGCAAGTTTGTAGCAGCCCTAGCAGTAGCATATTATGTGCAACAGGGCGCACTGTTCCTATTTGCACTCGGTGCACCTAGTTAAAGGTGTGCTATGATGCAAAGAGGAACACTGTTATTCACTTTACATACCATGATCCCAGCTGTGTTTTTTCACAGTGGAGAAAAAGTGAGGAATAACACAGACGTCTGGTATTTCCAACTAATTTTGCACATTACTCCTCAATTTTGTTTGGGTTTGCACTGACCAGATCCTATAATAAATGACCACTGACCAATCCTTCATGCCCTTTTCTGTATGCCTTTAAGCAGTGGCTGTTAGACCTGTCAGCCCTTGGTGTGGTTTCCCCTATCTTTTTGGCTTCTGACCTCCTGTTTTGATCCTGTGTGGAACTTCGTTTTTGCTGGCTTTAGGACTCAAGGCACTTTACTACTGGTGACCAGTGATAAAGTGCAAGTGCTCTCTGTCTAAAATGGTAGTGGTAATAGGTTAATCCATGATTGGCATATTTGATTTATTAGTAAGTCTCTAGTAAAGTACACCATGTGTGTCCAGGGCCTGTACATAAAATGTTACTAGTGGGCGTGCAGAACTGATTGTGCAACCCACAGGTGTAGCCCTGTAAATATGTCTCAGAGCTGCCACTGCAGTGTCTATGTGTGCAGTTTTGAACTGCCAGTTCGACCTGGCAAGTGCACCCACTTGTAAGGCCCAAACCTTGTCTTTTACTACTTGCAAGTCACCACTAAAGTAGACCTAAGGCAGCCCCATGGGCAGGGTGCAGTGTATTTGAAAGGTAGAACATGTACAGGTGTGTTTTGGTTTCACATGTCCTGATAGTAACATGCTGCTAAATTTGTTTGTTACTATTGCAAGGCATATCTCACTCATGGGTAAACATGGGGATTGCCTTGAAATATCTTTTAAGTGTAATTTCCCATTTGGAGCAGATAGCAATATGAGATTGGGGTCTCTGTACTCACAATTTAAAAATACATCTTTTGATGAAGCTGGTTTTTAAATTGTAAGTTTGAAAATGCCGCTTTCAGAAATTTTCTTGCATAACCATTCTGTACCGCTGACTGGCTGTGGAATACACATCTGGGTCAGGATGATAGTTGGGCTGGTTGTGAATTCACTCTAGACAGTCAAACAAATGGAGCTGAGGTGTGCCCTGCATATCCTGATGGGTCTTCCTGGGCTAGAGTGGAGGTAGGAGCTGATACTAGCACCTGAATAGGGCTGTACCTGTCCTTCCACAAAGAAGTGTCCAACCTCCTGGAGTGCATCTGGGGACAAGTTGGAGAGGCAGGGTCTTGTGCACTATAAAGACTTTCCTTTGAAGTTTGCATACTTCAAATGCCGAAATGAGTATAAGTATTGAGCCTCTCAGACCACAACTTCAGAACGCTTCTGGAATGAGGACATTCTGCCAGGAAGAAGAGCTAGACACCATAGGAGGGACTGCCACTCTGCCTGTTGGTTCGCTGTGCTGACCTGCAGCTTGCTGCTTCTGTCCTGGGAGTGAATGACTGGACTTTGCTTCCTACATCCTGCTTTCCAAGGTTCTCCAAGGGCTAGAACTGAGATTGCCTCCTGTTAGTAGTCTCAAAGACATCAAAGACTTCATCTGCCAGCACCAGGGGTCTCTTGCTGAGAGTCCTTACACACCAAGTGGTGCCAATTCCCGTTCCTGGGCCCCTGGGAGTGAGTTTTGGTGTAACCAAGAAGAAACCAAGGGCCTCATTTACCTAAAAGTTGCAGAGTATGGCACTGCACCAAAACTGGCAGCACCATGCTGCGCCACTTCACAAACGTAGGGATGCACCATATTTAAAACAATAAAACACACCCCTGTGTTTTCCCTAGTGCTAGTGCTAAAATTAGCTTCCTAGCACCAATGCAGGTACTCTTGTACCATAGTGCAATGATGCCTACATTGCAAGGAATGATTGTTTATGTGCAGGAAGGTGACCTTTCCTGTACATAAACAATCATTAATGGCAATTTACTAGTCCTATGTGTGCTGCAGAATGAAGCACACATTGGAAAAGCAAAAAGTAAAAGTATTTCTCCTCGTAGTCCCATGACATCCTCATAAATCTGGGGCAGAGTCAAATTGCAATGTGTGCTGCAATGGGATGTCCCCAGCAGCACCCAATGCACACCCCCCTGCCACAGAAAACTGTGTCTGGGGCACATATTCACAAGGCAGCATTAGGCCATGCAAAGTGACCTAATGCCACCTTTTAAATATGGAAATTGGCACAGCGCCACCGGAGCATCACTAAAAGTGATGCTGCGGTGGTGCTAGGGCCTTATAAATGAGGCTCCAAGTGCATCGACTCAAGAGCGATTTCGGAACAAGTGCCGCTGTCCGCCTCCGCCCCGCTGCCTGCACCAAGAGCTGTGGTCTCCATCGAGTGCAACAACTGTGACTGATGCCACAGGCCCAATGCTGCTGCAATGCCTCTGATGAGGCATGAGCATGAGGCCTGTGTCCCTGACGACCTGAACACCTGTCTCCGACTCTGCTGCAGCAACTGTGGCCCTGTGGGGTGACAGTGACACAGCAAAGTTGACGCCTCAGATCTTGCCCTGCTGGAAGCATTGACCCCACAGGATCATAAAGAACTGACACCTCACCACCAATGCCGCACCACTTCCCCTGTAACCATAAGGAACAGACGCCTCACCTCCCCTGCCTTGCAGTAAGGAACCAACACTTCACCTTCCCAGTAGCAGTAAGAAACCAACACTGTATCGCCTCCAGAGATGCCTCACCTCCCTGACTCTGTGCAACGTCTTTGCTTCATACTTTTCTAAAAGTACTGCACCTGGGGTCTGTGCTAATCTGTGAACAGCACGCACTCCCTTGTGAGTGGCGCCAGACTGCTGGGAATGACTCCGTTAACAACATCATGATAGCCCCTGTTTCAGTTATTAAGTTTCTAAGCGCTTTACTGAGATTTAATCATTAATAATTCATATCTTTGCTTGTGTATGTTGGATCTTGTCATTTTGGGCTTGTTTTGTTTAGATAAATGTTGGCTATTTTTCTAAACTGATGTGGAGTACTTTTGTGGTGTTTTCACTATGTTACTATGTGGGAGTACAAATACTTTACACATTGCCTCGGAGATAAGCCTGACTGCTCGTGCCAAGCTATCCGTGGGGTGAGGAGAGATTATCTTAGCTTAGTGACTCCCTTACCATGACTAGAGTGAGGGTCCCTACTTGGACAAGGTACAAACCACTGCCAACTCGAGACCCTATTTCTAACAGTGGTGTTACGCTGTTAACAAATATTCCCCTAAAATCAGCGGTGTTATTTCACATTTCGAAAATATTGTAGTATAAAAGATCTGGCTGCAAGGCGCAGTAGAGGAATTCATAGAGAAGTTGTTCATTATACTTACAAAAGTATGGTCCAAATAACAGAAAAAGGGAAGTGACCGAGGGTGGGTGTATAAATGGAATGATTAAAGACAACAAACTGTAGAGTTATTTTGATAGTACTCATATTTACAGGTTGGAACCTATGGAGACATGTTAATATTCCCAGATTCACACAGCTGTTTCTATCAAGTGTCACAGTAGGAAACCAAGTCTATAGAATAAAAAGACAACCTAGCCCCTAAACATATCTCCTACTGAGCCTGGGCAGAATGTGACAGCGTAGTTGTTGAGATATATTTGGCTCATTACTCTGACACTTAAGCCAGCAAGACCATTTTGAAGCCCATCAGATTTTTTCAGAAGCCCTTATTCTCATACTCCGGAAATGTGTTTCAGTAGAAACATGGGAGTGTTTTAACACAATTTTAAACAACTATCCTTAAACTAGCTATCTTCATAATGTCATCAAAGCCAGCAAGACAGCTCATTGAGTTAACTGCTCGTTGCTGATATTTGCTGGTCGCAAATTTGAACCCTGCAAGGCCATCTCAGCCTTTCATTACTCAGAGATTGAGAAATGGAGGCCCAATAATTACACTGCTTAGAAATGCAGAAATTCCAGTATTAAACACTGCACCATATGGAAAATGTTATTATGGATGATATTGGTATTATCAAAAATGGCCTGGCCACCACCTAAATCTAAAACATTGCCATAACCATCTAAATTACACATTTGAGCGATTATAGTCCTTGCATTTATACAAGTCAAAATATCCTATTATTACTGTCGTAGACCTCAAAACTATTTCTCTGAACCAACTGGCTTCACTGCCACAGTGACAAAACTGTTGATCTCTCTACTGCATGGACGCACTTAAGAGATCCAATCCAGCCAGAGTTGTGTCCGGTACCTGATGCTGCCTGCCCCCCGACACCCTCCCTGATTTGGTGCTGCCACCCATTCCCTTTGTCTAGAAGAATGAAGATGAATAGTCAATTGACACAGTGAAATGTGAAGGTCATGTGTGGGAGGGATATTTCATCCTTCGCAAATATTATTTTTCTCATGAGTAATATTGACCAGAACGTGGGTACTATACTTAAATAGAGATGACACATCCCTGTATAGCTGATGTCACATTTCAGTCCTAACATCAGACAGCAGGCTTTATCGCATACTGGGAATAGTCAGAGTAGAATTTACTATATTTATCAATATTGCTCAGATTCACTAGTGTGTCTCTAACATATAACATAGAGCCTGATTTAAGGAAAGTGGCGCTGCACCCAGTGCAGAGCCACTTTCCTTGCATCCCTTAGCGCCCCCCTAACACCACCATGTGTGCACAGCATCTAAGATAATGGCAGTAGTTAGGGTACAAGCATCAAACCTTTTGACGTTAGTTTGGAACTTTGCAGGATAGCACCAAAAAATGTTGACACTAATCCTGCAAAGCCCACTGAGGCCCATTGTAAACAATGGTGTGCCTCCTCTTAACACCAGCTCTGAGCATCCATTAAAAGTGCCAAAAATATGATGCAAGAAATCTCATAGATTTCTTTGTGCCATTTTTCCGACCCCACCTACTGGGGGAAAGCCCCCTTTGCATACATTATGCCTGGCACAGGCATAATGTAGCACAAAGGGTTACAAAGTGGCACAATGCATGCATTGTGCCTCTTTGTAAATGTAGCACTGTGATTTTGGCCTCGTTGGGCCACATCAGAATAAAAAAAATATGCTAATGTGGAGCAAGAAGGTGCTAGCGGATCTTAAATCTGCCCCATAGTGTGTTTATAAAGCAAACATTTGCAAGAAGGGATATATTGTTGCCACCTATTGTGTTTTTGTTATTATTATCGAACTCTGTGTTACTTGTTTTGCCACCCTGAAACGAATGAAAGGCTAGGTGTAATTGCTAGTTTTTGAACGTTCAACCACAGAGTAAAGCACAGATCTCTTCCAAGTGTAGACTGGCCCGTGAGCTTTCAGTCTCAGTTGCCCTCCCACATACTTCAACTTGCAGTGGGTTTTGGGGTCCAAAGTGACACTATAGACAACTAAAGCTTTTTTCTCATCTGCCATGTTACTAGGAGCATCTTGTTTGACCAATTCCTGCTTTCGATAGCTGCATATCTGCAGTTCTATATCTTCTTGCTGGTGATAATAAGGGCCAGATTTAACAGAAAATGATGGCACACAGTGCTGGGCCAAATTTGGCAGCGTCACGCACCGTCATTTTTAAAACGCAGGTATGCACCACATTTACTAGAATATGTCGCGCACCTGTGTCTCCCCCTCCGATGTGCTACATTTGCTGCCATGCACAAACAAAGCAACCCTTGCACCATAGTGCAAGGATGGCTGCGTTGAGAGGGAGATTGTTTTTGTGCAGGAAGAAACACCTTTTTGCACAAAAACAATCTTAAATGGCGATTTGCTCTTTCTATGTGTGCTGCAAAGGCAGCACACATAGAAAGAGCAAAGAACAAGGAGAAATGAAAGCACCCTGGGGTGGAGTCAGATTTTGGTGCTGCCTCAGGTTTACTAAAACTCGTAATTCTGAGGCACCATCAAAAGGCAGTGGGTGTTGCTGTGGCACGCCCAAAGCAAAACCAATTGCACGCCCCTTCTACGCAAAGTGCTACATGTGAAGCAGCCGTGGCTTATTGCTGCCTTTTAAATATGGCGCCGGGCATTGCACCACCAGAGCAGCACGAAAAATGATGCTCCAGTGGTGCTAGGGGCTTTTACATATGTCTCTTAGTGTGTTGTTTCATGGATGTGTAGGATGACTAACACGCACTAGTCAGACTCTTTTGTTTAAATAGGGCTGATAGAGTCACACGCAAAGCTGAACTAACGCATACCAAGGATCGCTTGCCTCAAGTATGTGCCCAGTGGACTCAGCACTAACCTTGTTCCTACAGAAATGTTGGGGTGTGAGAATGAGTTTAAAAGGGTAAAAAAACGTTCAGCAGTAGATAAGAGAATAACAAAGCCCCGTAGAGAAAAGTGGAAATTTTACCCATTTGTTTACTTAATCTGCATTCTTCTTTGTGCATTACCTTAACGAAACACGACCTCCACTGGTATAGGCACCCTTTATTGCCAAACCTCAACTTGATAACAACCTGGAAGTCAATCTGGGAGACGTCAGCCATGCTCTGTAACCCAACTCCCTCAGAAATGTTTACCCTCTGACTCTTGGGGTGGCCTAATTTGGGAGCTAACACAAAGTGGGTAAAGAAGGAAAACCTACAGTCTTTTTACCTGACTCTTACGACAAGTGACTAACTTGCCTGTCCTCAACCCCAATGTCTCTTCAGATATTTGTGACTTTCTGTGAATCTACAAACCACCTTAATGGTCAGTCCAGCGGTCTGATCACCACATTTTCCCAGAACTGTGGCAGTGTAATACTTCTTCATCCTTGCCGTCTCCTTTTGTTACTGATTTTCTTTTACTTCTCCCTTCTCACTTTTCTGCGTGTCTGTCGTTTGCTGGGTCGTAGTTTGATGAAGAAAAATAGGCATCCATCTTCAAAAATGAATCCTCAAGAATGAGTGCAGGTGGCCTCCGCTTGCAAACATTAGGCACTAAAATGTCCACGCCAACAAATGTTTTCACTGCGGAGCCACCCAGAGGAGTAGCAGAAAGGTAAAACTTAACTAGAGCTTTGCATGTGAAAGATGTATTTTTAGCCCTCCCCTCGACCCAATTATAAGATAAATTAACTCCTTTGATTGGAACTGCAGCCCTAGAAATGGGGACGACGAAATCTCATGCTTTAATCTTATCTGCCTAGGACACGCTGACACCGTAATAGGTCAAGTGCTTTATAGACTAGTTGGCACTCTATCTGTAATACTTATTAATGAATCATGCACACAGGAAGAAACAGCCTGCTTGGTTAGCAATCCACAGCTCAGCTAATGCTCTAGAATCTGATGCCGGGCACTGGGGATCAGGCTATATGATATTACCGTTTCAGGAAAGGGAACAACAGTCTGCCTGTCTGTTTGCTTCTGGTGTTATGTTAAGTAGGGGAGGGAGAGAGGGAGAGTTCAGAGACAGAGAAAGAGTATACAAAACGTATAGCTGTGTAATATGGTACAGTATTGCCATCGAGGGACTCTGGTGACATAAACCAGAAAGCCGAAGGAAAAGAGTAGTTTATAAATGTCGCCAGACGCCGAGATGGTAGTATATAGCACTGTTTTACACATGTTAACAATTTTGTATGATTAATCACATATCTTTTTTGAGTAGTTATCTTGAAAAGTAGTTTTCTTCAGATTCGAGCTAACATTGTGCACAGATAGAAAATAAAATATTTAGTTTTAGCTTTCATGACAAATTTGAAGATGAATTAACAGACAGTGGTGAGAGGCTGAGGACTTATGCAATTTTTTAGACATCGGTTTTTCATATAATTATGGATTTACTGTATTTGACACACAATTTGATGCATAATTTGCAACATTTCAAATTTCACAAAAAAATATTTGTTTCAAGATAAAAGGGATGAAAATAATATCGCAGAGAATCTGCCCAAAATTTGCATATTGACAAATCTTTCCACACAATTTGATCCTACATGCCACACAATTCTAGTAGCTCATACAATGGTAAATCTCCGCAGAGTGTTTTGGGGGTGTCATCATGATGATGGGTAGGGAATCTGTATTTCAAAGGGAACTGTGAAATATTTAACATATTTTATGGTACAGTAAAATACAGGTTTTTATACCATTGCATTTTGTGCAACAAAATAAGCCCCCAAATATCCATTGTAAGAAAGTGGATTATTAGGTGGGGAGAATGGGAGTCCATCACAAGTAATAATTTCACTAGTTTGGCAGGTCCAATAAAGGTTTCAGTAATTTAGGTCTGATAAAGGTATAAGTAATTTAAACCTGAGCTCAACCTCTAGTAGCCAAGACACCTAGCAGACAGGCTTAACTTAAGCAAATGTGCAAAACATTTAGAAAAACTAAAACAGTTAAAAGTAGAAAACACATACACATCACAAAAAAGTGAATTAAATTGAATTAAATTGAAATAAATTACCTTAATTTAAATTTCATTACATTAAATGTAAAAAATGAGGAAGACTTGATTGAGAAGACATATTTCCTGTTAATACAAAAACAGAATATGGAGCCAGCCTACATTGTTCTTTATATGTAGAGCCTTCAACATTTAGGTAAATTATATGGCTCTTCTGTGCTCTTAACAAGACATTCTGCTGTTTTCTTGAGGCACATTATTGTTTTGGCTGAGTTTTGGTTCAGGTTACTTTTAGAAGAAAAACTTTCTTGAGAAGTGCCCTGCATCTGTAAAATAGTGTCATGAGAGGGGTAAGCTGTCCCTCTGGAAACTACCAGACAGCCTTAGGGCGGCATTGGGAGGAGATTATGAATTATGCATGCAGTTCAGTGTCAAAACCTTTGTAGATCATGGAATGCCTGAGTGTGAACCAGAGATAGGGAGTCTTGTGACAGTCAATATCTGCATGTACCTACAACTCAATCATGGTTACCTTGTGAAAATACCTGCAACAATGTAGACCTTTGTTGTTGATCAATCATATATCACTGTTAGACCAGTCAGCCTTAGGGACATCTTCCTCTAGACTTTTCACCAGATGGTTGTTGGTCTAAGGACATTGGACCCTTTACCACTGCTAATGAGTGCTAAAGTGCATGTGTTCACACCTTAAAACATGAAAATAATGCTACAAGTGGACCTGCAGCACTGATTGTGCCACCCACTTAAGTAGTCCTTTAAAATATGCCTCTGGCCTGACACTGCTTAACCTGTGTGTATAGGTTACACTGCCATGTATTGATGTATTCTGTTGGTGTAAAATACATTGTTAGGAATTAATTGTCTGTAAAGTTTGGGAATTTTTGCCTCAAGCTGTGTGCACTGGCTTTGCATAATTTTTGTGGCTTAGTTTTTTTTATAAAATAAACCTTTTGTCAAGCCTGAAACTTCCTCTTAAATACACATGTCACCCCTAGGCTAGACCCTGGACAGCATGGTGCACATGGTGCAAAGTATTCAAAGAGTAGGGCATGTACTTTTTAGTTTTACATGTCTTGGTAGTGAAAAAAGGTTACATTTGTTTTTCATTACTGCAAAGCCTGTCTCTCACATAGGATAACATTGGGGGTGCCCTCTTACATTTTATAAGTGTAACTTCTAAATGGGAAGAGATGAATCCTTTATGTTTGGTGTCTCTGGAATCACAATTTGAAATCCTTACTTATGGTGAAGTTGGATTTTAAATTGTAATTCTGAAAATGCCACTTGTAGAAAGTTGGCATTTTCATTCTTTAGCCATTTGGTGCCTGCAGCCTGACTCTGGTCACATGACTGGGTAGAGTTGGCAGCTGGGTTTTGTGTATTCCTCCTAGACAACCACACACAATGGGAGCTTAGGCATGAATTAATGGGTCAGCCTCTCCGACCTTCTAGAACCAGGGGACCAAAGTATAAATGCTGGACCGAAGACACCACCACTTCAGTGCATTTCTGGACCTGTGGATACTCTGCTAGGAAGAAGGACTTCTCTGCTGACGGCTTGCCACTCTGCTGGACTGCTGTTTTGTTGGAGTCCTGCTTTGCTGTGCTGACTTGTGCCTGCTGCCCTCTTGCCTGGGAGTGGGAAGGACTGGACCTGAATCTCTCCATCCCAGAACCCAGATTGACTTCAAGGGCTAGTTGCTGGCATCGTGATCTGACATCTCAGGGACAGAAAAGACATACAACCACCCTGCTCCTGCACACGAACTCTGCTCACCATGAGTCTGTCCTGGCAAGTGGTGCCACTGCAGTCCTGGTCCTTTGGAAGTGGGCCTGAGGTGCTTTAAATCAGCAAGCTGGCACATCATTTTCTGCATAAGCAAAACTACTGCATCACTGCTGGAGCGTGGAGGAAATTGACACATCACCTCCACTGCATGGGTCAAAAACAGCGCAACCAGAATCACATCGCTGCTGTACCTCACATCTCAAAACCAGCTCATCACCTTTGGAACTGACACTGCAGCATTTCTCAACATAAGGTCCTTGCATCTTGTTGATGGCAGCCTCAACCACAATGTTGGAACTCCGCATTGCAGCCCCTGGCTCATTGGAACTGATGCATCACCTTAACTGCCCAATGCATCCTCAATGTTGACACACCAGGAGCTCACACTGCAGCCTCACTGCATCTTGGAACTGATGCATTGCCGCTGTTAAGTGGAGAAAAGCAACACATCCCCTCTACAGTGTGGTTTGGAACCAACGCTCTAAGGTACTTTGGTTCAGTGGTCCTCAGTGGTCCCAACTGGGACCCTCTAGCTTGCCTACGCTCCATCACTTTTGATTTTGTCCTCGTACGGTGTGACCAGATATCCCGGTTGGTGTTTTTTTGCTTCTAATTGCTGTTTTGCAGTTCAAGGTTTAATATTTAACTATTCATAACTCAAGTTCTGCTTATTGGATTTTTGTCATTTCTTTCTTGATTTATTTAAATAAGATCTAGTTTTCTACTTGGGGTTGAATACTTTTTTGTGATGTGTTTAACTGTTTTTCAGTTTGAAGTGTTGCACAATTACTTTACACAATGCCTTCAAGTTAAGCCTGACCACTCTGTGCCAAGCTACCAAGGGTTTGAGAACAAGTTAATTTGGGGTTTGCTTGTGCCTTAGCCTGACTAGGAATTTGGTTGCTACTTGCTTGACCAGGGCTTACATCCCAGTCATCCAACACCCCACTTTCTAATAGTGAGGATGTAGTGTTCTGTGCAATAAGAAATATATTGCTGATATTTTAGCTTTATTGTGAGATATTGTTGGAAGACTTGGCATGTCCCTTTTAATCAAAGCTAAAAAAGCAAAGCAAACCTTCTAATTATTCTGGAGAAGTCACAAATCTCAGAAAAAAAACGAATAATACCAAAACACAGGGTGGCTGGCCTTCTCAGTTTGAGATTCCAGACTGAAGAAACTGGTTTAGCACTTTGTACAGCACCAGTAATGCAGCTGTCAAGAAACCACAGTGTAAGTAGATGACCCGTTATCGAACAAATAGTATCAAAAATATACAAAGGGACTGATGTTGCCAATTATATCAAATGCTGAGTAGAAGTTCCATAAGCACTTTGGCCCATATTTATACTTTTTTAGTGCCACATTTGCATCACTTTTTGATGCAAAAAGTGGAGGAAACTTACAAAATACAATTATATTTTGTAAGTTTGTGCCGCTTTTGCGTCAAAAAAATGACGCAGATGCAGCACTAAAAAAGTATAAATATGGGCCTTTGGGTGTTGATTTTATAGCCCTTATACTCAAAATGCCCAGCATGGCACAGGTTAAAGGGTCCTTCTTAACACATTAAGCAGGACTTTTAGATTAGTAGTATAACCTTGGGCTTCAATCACAATGCAATATAGAGTGTCATAGACAGTGCTTAATATTTAAAATGAATAGTGCAGGGTCCTAAAGAAAGTCTTAGAAACCAAATGGAGAAGTTGCAGAATATAATGAAAGTCTAGTGTTGATTCCACCTCATCTTTCTTTCTTCCACTACTCGTTTATCTTTCCATATCTGAGGGTAGCTTTGGATGACTTTTCATCATGAAAAGCGAATGTTTCTGTGCGGGAATAGAAATGTACTAAATCAAAAGCAGTTTACCAAAACTGTCCACTAATTAGGGAAGAAAGCCCATTGCCTCTACGTGAAATATTTATAAATTACAATGCTTACCCACTGCAAAATATGGTTAGGGGTGTAGGGCTATGTTGACTCATCAATCTTATAATCTGAAGAGAATCATTTTTAAAGGCACTTTCTTTCTGTACTGCCTTGCACTTCGCATTACATATGTAATGAGGAACTTGGCCTCAACTATCTTGAGGATTATTTTAAATTGGGGCCCCTCATTTTATGGATTTCCATCTGGCTGAGTCTCCATGTGACCTTAGATTACTTAACTATGGAGGACTGTTTAACGTGTGATAAATGTCTGTCTATCTTCTGGTTGTCCTAAATTAAATCTAACTTAGTAAAGTTAGGTCACGGTTGATAAGTCCGATGTGCATAATGAAGAAAGACAAACTTTGGGCAAAAGAGACGTTTTTAGAGTGTTTACACGAACATAGAAAATAATACTGAAGTGCAAAAGGCAAATGTAAGAAAATATGTGATTTTACAGTAATTTACAAGTTTTGGACCTTATCTAAAATTGATGCCAGTACAGAGAGAACAAGCTATTTTATTTAGATTTATGTCTAGTATCATATGTAGTTTAATATGTTTCTTCATAGAACAATACAGTCCTGTTATTATGTGCACTTGCCCTTGTAATGGTGTTTCTAACCAAACTTTGTTGCACATTTCATAAATCGTTTACAATAGGTTTTTCAGTACATTTACTGAGAAAGTACAATTTGAAAAAATGCTGTGCTGTTTTGTGCTTTACAAAGCCTTGCTGACTAATTTGTTTGTTCTGCTATTTGTGCATTTTTAAAATCTGCAGTTTGATGTAGACACAATGTTATTCTCACTAATTTGTATATTTGTTTTTTTAATCTGGCTGAACTTTTTATGTGGGACTAAAACACATGAAATAAAGGCCCAGATTTATGTTAAAGTGGCGTAGCATGGTGCTGTGCCAAAATGAGCAGCACCGTGCTGCGCCACTTTAAAAACACAGAGGTACGTTGAATTAAGAGGAATACAGCACACCCCTGAATTTCCCCCTGCGATGTCGCTGAATTAAGCTGCCTAGTGCAACACAGGCATCTTTGCACATAGTGCAAGGGTGTCTGCGTTGAGGGGATAGATTGTTTATGTGCAGGAAGAGAAACCTTCCTGCACATAAACAATCTATAATGGCAATTTGGCACTTCTATGTGTGCTGCAAAATGCAGCACACATTTAAGTACCAAAGCGTCAATTGGAATGATTGTTCATGTGCAGGAAGGTGTCCCTTCCTGCACTTAAACAATTGTCCATGGCACTTTGCTTCTCCTATGTGTGCTGCACACACAGAAAAAGCAAAAAACAAGGAGGAATAAAAGCATTCCTCCTCATTTTGCCATGCCCCCTGGTTGGCGTTAGTTTTTGGCATTAGTTTTTGGCGCTGCCTCAGGTTTACGACAACTCGTAAATCTGCACAGCATCAAACGCAATAGGTGTTGCAGTGGAATGCCCACTGCAACACCCATTGCACGCCACTCTGATGCAGAAAACAGCATCATAGGGGTACATATTTGCAGGGAGGCATAATGCCACCAGAGCTTCACGAAAAGTGATGCTCCATTGGCGCTAGGGGCTCTTAAATATGCCCCAAAGCTTTTAATGATGTTGCTGATATTGTATCAGAAATTCAATAATAACTGGATGATTAATATAACAGCACAAGAAAGTCATATATCTATTTTAAATTACTTATGTACTAGGGGACTGGTATCAAAAAATACAGACCTGCGCTGAAAATCGAAATTATTTATACCACAATCTCTCATGATTTAATAGTTCCTCTAGTGTATGCCACAATAGAAATGTATTGCTGAATCATTGGGAGAGGGAAAAAGAGAATTTTTAAAAAACACAGTTGTAGTTATGTCCTCGTGTATTGATATAGACAGGACACTGAATGTGAACTATGTATGGATTACATTTTATTTATTGTTGGTACATTTTGAGTTATGGTGATTTGCAGGTCACTGTCAGTCAAGCGAAGCACAGAGGTGAAGTTGGTATTCAATACACATTGTTTCATATATTCACAATAACAGTGCATTGCAACAACTTGTTTAAGAATGTGTTCATTATTTTTTTATTTAGTAATAAGAGTGTGCATTGCACTGCTGAATTTATTTTAGAAAATGTAAAGCATAATGTTTGCACCCCAGAGGCAGATGCAAAAGTAATCAATGCCCATCTTGACACAGTTTACTTTGTGTCATAGCAGTGATGGGCAGTGATCTTTGCAAGTGGTGGGAAGTAATACTTGCTCTGAACTGTAGTGAGCGAGCAAAGGGAGTTATCTTGACCTCAGCTATGAAGGTTTGGGGGGTGTTGGACAGGTTATCCCAGTGAGAAAAGTTTTAAAAAATGGGGCCAAATAGTGCATTTTAAAGGATAATTTTATCCTAAATATCTTCAAAATGTATATGCTCCAAAAGGGCACTCACTAAGGGCCTCATTATGAGTTTGGCGGTCCGACATTGGGACCACCAAACTCAAAGAGAGGGCGCTACCGCCATGGTGGTGACCCCTCCAAGCGTATTACAATGTTCCTGCTGCGCTGACTAGTGGGGACATTGTAGTAAATGGTTCCCGCAGGGGTGCCTGGTGGTAACAGTGCTAAGATAATGGTGTCGGATCTCTTAAGGGAGCCGAGACCAATATCATAGCACTCCAGCACCCTCAGAATGTGCACAGTCCACAAAGCAGACAGTGCGCATTTTGATGGTGCTTGGCAGGGGGGGCCCTGCACTGCTCTTGCCATGAGCATAGACAGTGCAGGGTCCCCCCGTGGCCCCAGGCATTAGCTTTTTGCCAGCGTTTCCATGGCGGGGTCCAGGCCATGGAAAGGCTGGAGGAAAGCTGAATTGTAATCAGCCATACTGCGCTGCACCTCAGGCCTCTGTCACCACGTTGGGAACCATGTTCCTGGTGGGGATGACAGTCTTTCGGTGGGTCTGCCTGCCGGGGTTGTAATGTGGCATTGGACTGCATGGAGTGTGGTGGTCTGACCTTCACTGTGAGTGTGGAGTCCTCGGACCGCCACACTCATAATGAGGCCCTAAGTATTCAAGTGCTTTCATGGTGATCCAGACCAATGAAACTTGATGCTTACCAGGTGTTGACCTCATGTTTTTCTAAATGTGCTATACGTGCCCCTAATTGTCAAAAAATGACCTCTATTATTTCAGGGGCATTATTTTGTAATGGGTGACCCCCATATGCCTTGGGGTATTCCTTAAGCCAAAACGTACCTACAGTGTGCCAGTACCAGAATTTTGCAGTACTTTCTGCCAATATACCAGGGGTGACCATTATGTCAAAAATGACCCCTACTATGCCAAGGCCAGCTTTTTGACATGGTTGCCATCAATTTTTCCAACTACTAGGGCATAAATAAAACTTTGGGACTAGTTTAGAGTTTGACAAACAGGTTTCTTTGTCCAAATGTGACGGTCATCCCGTCAGCCTCATTACAAGTGTAGAGTTTGATGGACGGGTTACTCCATCGCAAATATGACGGTCATCCCGTCCGCTGGATTACAAGTTTATTATATCCAATGACACTTGTAATACACCAAACGGGACATCTGTCAACTTTGTAACAAAGTAAGCCGTCTGCCAAGTTCTAAATCAGGACCTTTGTTCAGGACAACATATTTGCCAAACAGCATTGGGTTGCATTGCCCCACTAGCAGACTTGACTTTGCAACTGATAAATGTCTTTCAGATTGCTCTCTGTGCTCTCCCACTATGTGTTTCCATATGAAGAAAGTCCGAATTAGATCTATGAAGGTCAAAAGTAGATCAGAGTTCATGATAGCCATAAACGATAAAGTCAAATAGAACATTGATTTAATTCACATAATAAATCTTTATTTTGAAATGTTGGCATGCAAGTGACTCTCCTGGACTTGCGTTGTATTCTGCTTTTATTTCTGGTTCAAATGGTAATTAGAAAAATGTGAAAAGTCAATATAATCTATTGAACCAGCATTTTTATTCGTTTTTGTGTTGCAATCCAGCCCTTTGCATGGATATGGATAACTATCTTGTCCACTCCCACAGAACTGGGCAACAGCATTACCATAAAGTGCTACGCCCCTTTCATCACGTCCCTGCCAGCTACACTTTATATGTAAATGCTTATACATTTTACATAAAGCATCCCTTGTAAGAGTAAAAGCGCTGGATTAGTTTATTCTCTCGTTTAATTTGTTTTCCCATTCTCGCACTAAAGAAAGACCTCAAAGGCCTGATTTTAATTTTCCAATTAATTGTCTCCCAAGAAAAAAAAGAAATATACGCACAGCCGCTCTTTGCTTAGTCAAAGGATGCGTGAACGCTGCAGTGTTTGTACCAATTATTTAATTTGTTTCCCTTTTAACTGAAGACATCAATCCGCTTGGTTTTCACAGTCTGGGAGTTTAATTAAGTACTGTTCCCTTCTGTATAATGCTGGGGTACAGTGGAGATCCCTAATGCATAATTCATTTATTACAACTGAAATAGGTTGTGATGTCATGCTTCGGGTTAATGTATGAGATATTCTCCTCCACCATAATAGTGAGTTTTCAATATAATCTTTCAAAGAAAAAAACGACTATAGAATATCTACTACCACCATATTGTCAAGGTAAGCATATTAAAGGAAGTATAGATTGTCTGGTCTAAGTGTTTTAAGGTGGATGAAAAAGCTGCGGGAGGGGGTCCCAAAAGTACAACAAAGGCCTATATGATGTGGATGTAATTTAAAACATATGAACTAGAACCCTGTGCTTCACGGAGTGCCACTTGTCCAGCATTTGGGTGCCCATGTTGTCTATTCAAATGCTTGTTAGTCCTGTCAGAATTCAAATTTAAATGTTGCAGTTGTGCAAATATGAGCATGTAAGTTAAACATTACTGCAGTCTGTGGAAGGATTGCTGGTCTTCGAAGTGTCTCAGTCACTCCTCTTATTCCCTTCACACCGCTTTCGTTCACAAGTTATCATTCTGTTCACCACTGAGGTCCTCCATCTGCAAATCTCCCGTGAAATCCACCTCTTTTTCATCACCCTTTGTGCCACCTCCCCTTCACTATGTACCCACTCTCACTTTCTCTCTTGCTCTCTGTTTCTCTCTCTTTCTCTCTCACTTCCTCCCTCCCTCTCTCTCTCTCACACACCCACACACTGTATCTGTTTCTTCACTGGTAATCAGCATTTTCTTTACCTTGGGGATATCAATGTTTAACATAAAATAGTAATTACAGTTAGCACACACTAACCATCAATTTGTGTGCTTTGACTAGAGGGCAAGGATTGAACGAGCATGTAGTCTGAATACCTTTATGATCCACTGTCAGGCACTGTGAGAAACTAGCACTGCTTGTAGCCTCATGTCTAAAGCTCTCAGTCGTGTCACACCATGAACTCTCATCCACAACCTGAATTTACTAAGACACCTGGAGGTGACTTAGTTCACTATACAAGAGCCACTGAACAAAAACACATTTTGAAAAAGAAAATGGTATTATAAATGCAAGATAAGCAAACGTAAAATGTAAACAGAAACTGCATCACTGACTTGGATTACCTTAAATATGTTTGAAGTGATTAATGAGAAATCAAACACTATTTTTTTAACCATAAAGTTATGAAACTGAATTTAGAGCCCACTTTGGATGTGTTTAAAAGTCACCTTTTAATTTCTGCTGGGTGACAGCACTGCCAGGACATGCCCCACTTAAAGCATTGACTATTCTTTATTCAACATCTATGTATCTTGAAATATGCCTATGTTATAAAGGTAATTAGATGTGGAGTCAAGAAAAGTAAACCTATACATACCTATATATAAGTAACTTCATGGTATTCTTGTAGTCGATAGTCAGGAGTTTGCAGGATTATATTTTGTACCTCGATATTGTGGTAAACACCAGTGGAATATTTTCTAAGGTGTTAGTAAACACGACTAGAGAATTACCCAACCGACACAAGTCTGGACATATTAACTGCAATCTTGCTGTTGCTAGAATAATTACACACTCACATTGTCTTGTCAATGAATTTCATACCGTGCTAAGGAACATCCATCCACTCTTATTAGAATAAAACCTGCAACAAACGTTTTCAACTTCTGGACTATCTCATGAGTTTGCCAATATCACAACCTAATTGTGAACTATTAAAAGGTTCCCACATTACCACCACCACCATTATGAAACTGATTACCCTGTAGTAGAAAGTGTGTGCTTGCCTAGGACCACAAACAGTGGAGTACTTTTGTGCTATTGCACAGAACTAAGAAAAATAGGACCTACTGCCTCTTGTTTGAATAATACAAGGCAGCTCTAACTGTGGTGAAGTGGGCCTTCATACACATCTTTACCAGCAACTGCCCCTACTACATTTATAGTAGTTAAGCCACTGCCTACAAACCCTGCTCTGCAGCTTCCACATTGCTCCTTTTCACATTATCAACACCAGCAAAGCATTTGCGAACAATGAGATCAGAGCAGAGCTGCCAGCTGCCTTAAACCAATTTAAATTCTTCCCACTGCCTTCAAAAATATATTTTATGACTATTCTGTGGAACTAGTTAGTGTGGATTGGTTTCTCTGGAAAGTTACCAAATACATCTCAGGAATCTGTGGTATGATGAGCAGTCCAACACAGTTTGTTAGAATCCAGGATGCATTAGCAATATTCTGTACTGGTCTTTGCAATGGCTTGAAATCTGTATATCCCATCTGTGTGGAGGTAGGTCTACCTTAAATGGTCACCATCTGTTGCTAGGTCTTAGTTGTAGAATAGGTATTCCAGAATGTTTGTTTACTTTAAAGTTAATACATCCGTTACGCTTATCTTTTCCTCCTCAACACTTGATGGCTACTTTCTGCCCAAATCTCCTATAATGTTCATCCTCCTCCTCCTCACCGTGGTCCTCAGGCTCCAGTAGACTTATTACCAGTGTAGATAAATACTAATTTCCTTCCTCATGAAATCACCTACTGACCTCTGTCATCACACCTTAGAGAGATTTTCTGTCACATCCTGCCGCTGCTTTGTGATATTGAAATCTGCTTTCCCTACCACATTTCTGAGTGAACGATATAGATCATCCCTCCATGGATTGTGACCTTCTGCACTAGAGGTATAGCATGGTTAGTCAGCTGTCTGCCCGTCACCTTGCATTGTTTGGGCCCTTACGCTTATTCCTCAGACCTATTTGCTTCTATGATCCACATCCAAAGCTACAGTACTACTCTCCAATGACCATGTTGATAATTCTGGGCTCAGTGCCACCCTTAGGATAACCAATGAGAGGCCCAGATGTCTAACAATATATAGGCATCCTCTTGTCCTAGACGTAGTTACCGATGCCACTAACAGAACAACACCTTCCTGCCAAATGGCATCTACAACCATGGGACAATCAGCTAGAACATGGCCCCTAGTTTACTAGTCTTTATTGCTATTCCTTGCTCTTTCTCTCCCACATGATATCCCAACCTGGCAGTAAGAGAAGATCCAAAGTAGATTTCAAAGATACTGACAAATGACTTGAGGCTAACACCTAGGTCTAATTTCCAGATCTCCCTCACTGCAACGTACAGCTTTTACTGTACTGCTAGAAATAGGTAGCTCCAAGGCTAAATTATTCATCATTCCAGGCTGTAAAAAGCTGTAGAATTATAACTAAAATAGTCAACAGAAAACTCTAGTCAACTAAAGATCGAAAGATATGTGTAACAATTTACAATTAACAAATAAACAAAACCTCTTGCCAACTCTACCGCTGATTTAGAATCTAGAAACAACAGTAGTGGACGATTTCCATTTCTCCTCCAGGAGCACAACAGGACAGATGAAGCAAGAGCAAATCTAGGTAGGATGTGAGGTAGGATAGGCTCTGATGTTAGTTCCAACATATTTCTCACCCCACACAATCAGGCTTAACTTAGAGGTAATGTGTAAAGTATTTATGCATCACTCAAATAGTAGAAAAGTGAACACCCAATGCAAGAAAATTACAAAACAAATCCAGAAAAAAATAATAACACATAATACGTAATATGTAAAAAGGCTTCAAAACAACAAAAGTCCAATCAGTAGAACTGGAGATATGAGTTTAAAACTTTTATATGAAAATATAGCTAAAAGCACAAAGTGCCACTTGTGGTTATTTTCTTGCTCTAGATTGGGTAAAGTCACAAGTTCAGGCCAACCGCAAAGCAGAGTGGGTTGGATACAGGGACCAGGTTCATCAAGCTCCAGAGTTAACTTTTCAACTCTGTGCAATGAGATGACATTCACTTTGGCATGGGCCGCAAGGAAGTCTTTGGCAGGAGGAGCAGGTCGGGAGTCATGGACTATCGCTGCTGTTGCTAAAAGAGCCGGTCATCACTATCTGTCACTGATGGCATGAAAAGCGGGCCTCTCTGGAGTTTTGGGTTGGAGGTCATCATAGGCAGTCATTTCTTGGTGCAAAAAGGTCACTTTGCAGTCGAGAGGCACGCCAAACTTCTGTATATGTACCTTTCCTTCAGAAGGAGTACTTCCTGATGCTAGCCTAGGATCCAAGACTCTGGACATCTCTTGGAGATCAGGAGTCACTCCAGCAGAGCCTGCAGCAGGGATCAGGCAGGTCCAAGGAGGTTCAGTTAGCTCAGTTCAGTTAGTGCTGCAGTTTCAGGGAGGCCTCTGAAAGCCTACTGTGTCCCTGTAGCTCAGACAGGAGGTCAGCCAACTGGCCCCTAGATTCACTTCTGGGGAGCCTAGGTTCAAGGCAAGGCATTTTTGTTTTTTAGACAGTAACGCTGTCCTTCTTCTGAATCTGAATGCAGCCCACTAGTAGACTTTAATATAAAGATCCTGGCTACATGTAGTACCAATTACTAGGGACTTACAAGTAAATTAAAAATTCCAATTGCATGTTACCATGTTTTAGGGAGAAAGCACAAACACTATACCCATGGTTAGCAGTGGTATAGTGCACAAAGTCCTAAGCCAACAAAAACAAGTTCAGCAGAAATATGGGGTGAAGGAAACATGTTTAGGAGAAAACTATGCCACATATGTCAGGTCTAACAGTTTAGATATATGAAATTAAACAACCATGGTACAGGTGAGCAACCAAACATGAAAATATTCGAAGAGCATTAAAAACCACCTTAAACAAGGGGGACAACTAAAAACCCTCATCTCCCATCCTCCTGTGATATGTTTAATAATGGATCATAATGATGATGATGAAAGAAACTAAAGCATATTATTACCCACTACAGGCAACTTGGTGATGCCAAGCTACAAAGAAATACTTTAAAGGGAGGCAAGGAAAAGAATAATTTTTAAAGCCTTACAAAAGGCAAAATGATCATCAATCAGATAGAGCTGTAGCAGTGTGCTCCAGACTTTGGCGACCAAAAAAGAAACTTGGGCCCTCATTTGGACTTTGGCGGTCAATTTCACTGACGACCAAAGCCCAACCCGCTAGACGACCACCAGTGCTGGCGATCATCAGACACTTCCATATTACGAGTCCTGGCTGCTTTCTGCCATTATTGAGGCAGAAAGCAGCCAGCAGTCATGCATCATTTGGTGCTGCAGAGGCGGTTCCCTCACGGCACCGCCACACCAGCAGCACTCTGCCTGCCATATTACAAGCCGTATTACGGCTTGGCAGAGTACTGTTGGCATGGTGGCAGCGGCGAGGGAAAACTGCCAGGACTCATCCTCTCCCGTTCGTCCACCTCCACTGAGAAGATAAGTGGGCATTCCAAGGGAAGGGGGAGTGGGGCTATGTGTTTTGATACATGTGTGGGTGTTTGCAGATGGGGGTGCTAAATGCATGCATGTCTGTGAGTGAATGTGAATGTGTGTGTGCATGTATGTGCGTATGTATGGGGGTGTTTGTGTGAATGAATGTGAGTGAGTGGGGGTGTCTGTGTGGATGAATGCAAGTGAGTGGGGGTGTCTGAGTGCATGTATGCATGTGTGTGTATGTCAATGCATGTGAGCCGGAAGGGGTGGGGGGTTTGAGTGTGTGGACCGGTGGGGGTATGTGTAGATGTGTGGGGACATTTGTATATGTGTGTGCCGGCTACAGGAATTAAGATTCTTGTCGCCGGCTGCATGACTGCCAGGGTTTTCATGGCGGGGTGACCGCCACGGAAAGCCTGATGGTGTGCCACATCATAATCCGAATGGAAGGCTGAGGCCTGCCGCTGGGTTGGAGGTGCTCACCGCCGGCTACGGCGGTGCGACCACACTAGCAGGCCCGGTGGGTTTGTGAAGGCTTGGAGTCTGCCAAGCCTCACAACTCTTAATGTGGTGGTCCTCACTGCCAGCTCTGCGGCAGAAGGACTGCCTCAGTGAGGCTGGAGGTCTCATGACCACCAGCCTCGTAATGAGGGCCTCGCACTGGAAAGTGCAAGCCAAAATTTGAGAAAAATTAGCAAACTCTGAGAGGAGAAACAGATAGTAAGAGAATTCCTGTAATGCACAAATTGAAATTATTAGGACCCAAGCCATAATAGGCGTGGTGAACCAGCCTAAAAGCCTTAAACGTGATTCTCCTTAGACCAGGAAGACAGTGAGCAGATAGGTGGACATGATAAGGGAGATGAAAGATAGGATAGCCCGGACTGCCACTACCTGAATTCTGGTTAACTTACCAACAGCAGACACATGAAGTTCAAGATAAAGATAATTACTGTAACCCAATTAAGAAAGAATAATCACTAGAACCACAATTTGCCAGGTGGAGAGTGGAATGAAAGACTTTAGAAAAGGAATCAAAAATCATGGGCGCATGAGGTATAGACTTTAGCAATCGGAGGAACAACAATAGTGATTGATGGAGACACGAGCCCAGATTCTTGACCTATTGGGCAGGCAGAGGAACAGGAGTGAAATCAGATGGCCACCAGTCATCATACCTGATGGAGACATATTTGTTGATGAGAGTTTTTCATCTTTAACCCGCTACCTCTGAGAGGAACAAGGCCACTTTTCAATGCAGTTGAAGTAGAAAAGAATCAAGTTGACTAAGTAATTGAGTGTCTAAATGAAAAGCCATGAAACTTAATGAGAGAGGCCAAAGAAGTCATATAAAACAATATCAAACTAAGAGTCTGAGCAATGCTGTAAGCAAAAGGCAGAAAAGAGCACTTGAAAGGTGAAAAATGTATTCCTTGTGACTGATTGTACAATGTGATCTAGGACAAAGCATAATCAGTGACTATGGTCTGAAAGTGTTGAGATAAAAGAATTTGATGTGAGATCGGGTAGAATGCAGAAAAGAGGCCAATGAGGATCAGTGCAACTTTACCACCTATGTTCATAATGAATTGGAGTTCATGAAGAATGGATACAAGGTAGATTCACTACTGTATAAAGAAGAAAGCCAGATTGGTGAATCTTCTTTTTGGAGACTTTTGATTGGCAACAGAGGTAGAGAGATATGATAGAGGATACTTAAGATGAGGGGATAAGCAGTAGGTTTTTTCTTCAGTGGGACAACAAATGTCTATTTCCAGGCAAGGATGGTGGTAGAGTTATAGAGAAAAGGCTGCAGAGCTTCTATAGGGAGAGCAAATATTATTAGAGAAATAATAAAAAATAAGCATGGGTCAGAGGCCAGAGAGAGAGACAATTTTAAGGCCCGAAGGTGTTCTGATGTAATCTCTAAAAGTGGAGTCAAGTTGATACGGTATAGACAATGTGAGTGGAGCGAGGTAAAGAGTGGAGTTAGATGAAAGGCTCATGCATATATCTTTGCTTTTTCCATAAAAAGTAGGGTAAGTCATTGTAGGAAGCTGGCCTGGCTCATAGTGGGTACCTTGTGGTACTTACACCTTGTGCTAGGTCCAGTTATCCCTTATTAGTAGATTAGTAGTGTTCTAGCAGCTTATAAGTTATTTAAGTGCAGTGTAGAATGGCTGTGAAATAACGTGGATGTTATTTCACTCAGGCTGCAGTGGCAGTCCTGTGTAAGAATTGTCTGAGCTCCCTATGGGTGGCAAAAGAAATGCTGCAGCCCATAGGGATCTCCTGGAACCCCAATACCCTGGGTACATAGGTACCATATACAAGGGAATTATAAGGGTGTTCCAGTGTGCCAATCAGAATTGGTAAAATTAATCACTAGCCTGCAGTGACAATTTTAAAAGCAGAGAGAGCATAAACACTGAGGTTCTGGTTAGCAGAGCCTCAGTGATACAGTTAGGCACCACACAGGGAACACATATAGGCCACAAACGTATGAGCACTGGGGTCCTGGCGAGCAGGATCCCAGTGACACATATCAAACATACTGACAACATAGGGTTTTCACTATGAGCACTGGGCTCTGGCTAGCAGGGTCCCAGTGAGACAGTAAAAACACCATGACATATACTCACAAACAGGCCAAAAGGTGGGGTAACAAGGCTAGAAAGAACCTACCTTCCTACAGTCATCAGAGAGAGCTTGTGAAGGAACTAGAGGTTGAGAGAAAACGTCAACATATCTAAAAATAACTAGCACTCATTAAGGCCAAACCAATTACTATTTAAATGAAAAAAGCATCGGGTTCTATCTCCACTCCTTCTATAAAGCTTTCGTCAACCTGCCAGTGAAAGGAACAACCAAAACTTGGCCTTTCATCTTCACGTGCTCTGCAAAGTCACACCCATGCTCAGCATCCAACACCTGGACCTTTCTATCTTGGACCAACAAAATCTTAAAATCTAATCCTGTTGTTGAAAAAACACACAGAAGACTAATAATAAGCACAAGTGGTTTTTTATCTGAGAGAAAAGGGCAAACAGTAACTCAAGGCAAAATGTTAAAGGCTGAGACATTTCTCTATGAAGTCTGGGTAACTGCAAAGAGTTCTAATGTTCCAAGTTGAATATAATGAAAGCTGAGTCCTTCATTCCCTGTCAGGGAGAGACGGGAGGACCAGTTTCCTGAAAAAGGACCAGTAAAGTGTCCTCCTGAGCAAAGATGATGAAGGGTTTATAAAAAAATTCCACAGACAAAACCATAACATGTTGCAATGGGAAAGGATACACCAACAAACACAGTTTATGTCTTAGTCAACACTGGTGAAGGGATAGCTCAACAAGCAATTGCACCACTGCGGGACCCAAGGACAAGCATGGTCACACTGAAAAGGAAAGCAATGAACCATGCAGACAGCAACTGGGGAGGGAACACCCAAGCCAACAACCAGGGAAAGACACTCACAGGAGCCAGAAGCTGTAAGCTATGAAGATGGGTGCATCAGTAAAACCACAAGCAAAGAAGCCTCAGCAAGGCAAAGATGAAGACCTCACTGTGGACAAGACCCAAGCAGCAAGTAGCTGCAGGCAACACCACCCATCTTTTGGTATTTGGTAGGGCAGAGCAGGTGGCCTCTGCATGGCAGAGTACATAGGGTGCAACAGCTAGCAGTGGAAGCACAGCAGCGCATGCACAGCAGGCATGGTCAGTACCCCAGCTAACCCTACCTCCGGTGGGGTACAGGGTGAGGCAAGCAGAGACAGCGTGGCAGAGAACACATAGCTTTAAAAGAAGCATAAGAACAACACGTCCTTGCATCGGGTGTGGCCTGGGGCAGAAGAGAAGAAGGGGAACAGACAAGCAGGATTTGATTAACTCCACAAGATGGGACAGTGGCTGCACTGGTATCCACACCTTTATGGAGCAGCATATATACGCCCAAAAGCATGGTATACTAACACGAAAGGACACCAAGCAAATGGTTCCCCCTCCATTAGTTATGCCTGCCTTATTTACATCTGGTGGGCTGGATTATCCCCAACGTGCCAAGTATGGGTGCACAAGTACAGTGGCCCAGTTTAGGGACCCAAACAGAAGAGGCTTTCTAGAATCAAGGGCCAGGGACAGCCATCAGGTTATCACCAGGGGAGCCCCAGTGATAGCCACGGAAACAAGGCTAGCTAGTTTGGTCCCCCAGTCTGTGAAGGGTAGAATATGGGGGAAAGAGTTGATAGACATATTCATGCTGTTGGAATTCAGCAAGCAGGCATCGATTTGGTAAAGGGCAGAAAGAAGAAGAAAATACCAAGAAGAAATTAGTCAAAGAGAGGAGGATAGAAAATGTGCAGGATGCGTTCAGGGGACTAGCCTTCAAATTTGTAGAGAAGTTCACCCTACACCTCCCTGGCATGCTGGCTTTACGCAGCCAGTATCCAGTAAACACAAAGGATGTTTTATGGGGCATTTGGCTGAGCTATAATGAAGGCCTCAGGCTAAAGATGCAGAAGTGGCTGGTGATGGAGTGGGACACAATTGCATCATTGGATTTACCCACAAAATGGTGGCAGAAAGAGAAGGAGCAGCGAAGTCTAAGGAGTCCTTTTTGCAGTACACAGGTAGGGGTGCACTTGCCCAATCATAGTGTAGATTTAAATCATCAGCAAGAGTCAGGGTGCACACACACCAGAGGCACTGTAATGAGCAAGAGCAGGGTCCATAATTTAGAAATTTCAGGGGAGTTCAACTGAAGGTTGGCTGTGGGGGCAACAGGACTGCAGATGCTCAAAGGGAGTAGTGAAGAAGAAGTACTCCCTCCCTTCAAAGAAACAGCCACTGGAATTCCCTCAGGCACAGGCACTCCAGTGGTGGAAGGCAATCAAGGGCCTACAGGGAGAAGTCGCCGAAAGAAATGGGGCAAGAAATGCAGGTAAAGCAGAAACCCCAATTTCAATACCAGCATTAAGGAGCTACTTGAATGTTTACCACAAGACAGATGAGGCAAAAGAACTAATGGAAGATTTTCAGCTAGGTTTCATCATTACATACACAAGAACTAGCAGCTCAAAAACATGTAAAAACCATTTATTAGCAGGAAGTAGTGAGAAAGAAGAAAGCGAAAGAGCTGAAACTAGTAAGAGTCGCCAGGAAGTTTAAAGAAATGCCTTTCCCAGAATTCATAATCTCCCTGTTGGCCTTTGGTCCCAAAAAAGAGAAAGGACAGGAGACGCTTTCTGTTTTTCTGCAGATTTGTTTGGTAACTGTTGAGAAATAGCTAACAGGATAGATAAAATGTTGCTGGGATGTTTGAGCAAAACAATTAAAACCTAACACATCTATTTAGCCTTTCACCTGTCTTCAAGTAAAATTTAGTTGATGTACATAAAATTCCTTTAAATTGCTTTGAAGCTGCAATCTTGTGGTAGAAAATGCAATAAACGTTGTAGACGTTTTTACTTTTTTCCACCAGAAGAATGGATTTACATTTGTAAAGCTGCACTTCATGAACTTGCAAATTCATATTTTGTAGTCCATTGATAACCTGGGTGAAGTGGGATGAAGTTTACCACAAAACTACGTTTTCTCAAAAAAAGTAAATATGTTATGTTTTGTCATCGAAACAAGCGACACAATCCAGTGCTAAGGTTGATTCACTCAACTTGCAAAAAAAATCCACAAAAATAGATTTGTTCTCCCTCAGAATGTGGTGCTGTGGATAATTTCTCCTGTTTATAAAAAAATAACTGTGGATTGTATTAAATGTCCAACATTTTTCACTCTATTGCAAATAGTTAGGCTAAGGGAATCCTGCAATTTTTCACACCTTGAGGCCTATTAACAACTGCATTTTGTTGTACCTTTAGTAGTACTACAATAGTACTACTAACATACTGCAAAAATCCTATTCACTAACCTATATGCTCTGTTCTATACCTCAGCCTCACCTATCTTTCATGTGTGTAGATCCATGCCCGACTGCGGAGAACAGCACACATGTATGTATAAATTTTAGTAGTAAGAGTCGGGTGGAGAAAGTGGCTAGAAAATGGGGAATATATATGAATAAAGGGGAAAGGTTTTGGGAGAAGTTGGGAGTGCTAGACTGGGGTTTAAAGAAGGACATGCACTCACCCACAATACAGTCAGCTATTTCCTACTCTCAAACTGCACTTCCTAAGTTACTACAGCCAACAACAACCCAAAACAGTTGAAAATGTACTCTAGCTTGGGCTGAAGTAAGTTCACCACCAATGACAATCTACAGGTACTGTAACACATTCCCTCAGAAATTAATGAGGTAGGGACCTAAAATAGAACTCCGTAGGAAAAAAATGGTGAAACAAATCATGTAATATATTTTTTTCATTATAATGTTAAATAATTAAATAAATATTATAAAAAAATATTATTTTCTTTTAAAGCAGTGTAATGAGTGTTTTCAAATTTTAAAATAAATGTAGCTATATTAATTGATAAAGATAAATTAAATTAAATTAATTATTTGCATAACGTTTAGTAATGTTTTATTACGTAATAAATAAATATGAACATTTTACTTTAAAAAGGTGTTATTGGTAAATAAATCTTTTAAAATGTAATTCAATTTGATATTCTGTCTTATAATTAAATTATGAATTTAAAATTTTGACAAAAGTGCTTCAGAAGTTTATGAAAATAATTCTACATTTTATATAATTATATATACTTCCTCGACTGTAAGGAAGTGCCAGGACACCTTTGTGATGCTTTAATTCAATTTATTCAGGAAAGGATCTCCCCTCTAACGCGTTTCGGCCATAGCCTTGTTCACGGTTGGAGTGGGAATGCAAAATCACATATTTAAATTGTGTTAAACATAAACAAAGGACATACATTGTGTGATCAAAGCTATCCAGTAGCGAGACACTTCCACAAACACCATTTTGGAAATAAGAATTTACTCAAATTTGTAGTGATTGATCAGATTGAGGTAGACATTCAGGGAGGGGATAGAGATTGCAAATTGAGATTTTTGGAGTCTAAGTACATAGTGTATTTTGACGCACTCGATCCCCTAAGACTAAATTCCAATGAAGAAATGAGTGTGCATTTGGGATAAATTTGAAGAAGAAATTTGATAATTTTGATAGACTTTAGTTATTGCCTAGAGCCTTGATGATTTTAAAATATTTGTAACCTCTGTTTAGAGAAAGAAATATTGATATAGGTGTGTGGGGATAATCTCACCATGTGTTTTTATTTTTATATAGGTGGTGTAAATTTGAAAGTCGATGGTTGCATGCTGAGTATAACGTATCTACAGAGGCATGGTCCACTAGAATATGGTGAAGTAGTTTGGAATAGTTGGACAAGTGATAACCAACAGTGATGCCAACATGGATAGTAATGTGGCCAATACTGATTAAAATGTTAGCTTTATTCCACATATTCAATTTAATTGATTGTGTAGAATACTTAACAGGAAGATATATACGATATGGTTGTCTCTCTGATATTCATTTTCATTTGAGTTTATTTGGGACGGTATGAAGATTTGGATTAAATACAGAAAATTGAAACTATTGAATGCCCACTTGGGCTTGACTATGATTATAACATGATTTGGATATAATTTTAATTAACAATGTGAATTAATTACTGTGCTAATATGAATCATTTAACGGTATGAAACTCAAGAGAAATAGCACAAATACTTTGAATATATATCTTCAGTGAATAAAATGAATAAGAATTATGAGGTATATATTGTGAGTGGTTTAGCATAATGGTAAAAAAAAATACTATGTTATAGATTGATTAAAATCATATTTGTGCCCACTTGGGCTTGATTGGTTTGAAATTGAATTAAATATGAATTAGAAATATGAATTAAATATGAATTTACTACTGCACAGTATGAAAATTGATATACGAAGCGCTGTGACCGGAGGAGGGGCAGGAGCCCTTTAAATTTGTATCGCGCTCCCGCCGTCGCGGGAAGCGCTGTGACCGGAGGAGGGGCAGGAGCCCTTTAAATTTGTATCGCGCTCCCGCCGTCGCGGGAAGCGCTGTGACGGAGGAGGGGCAGGAGCCCTTTAAATTTGTATCGCGCTCCCGCCGTCGCGGGAAGCGCTGTGACCGGAGGAGGGGCAGGAGCCCTTTAAATTTGTATCGCGCTCCCGCCGTCGCGGGAAGCGCTGTGACCGGAGGAGGGGCAGGAGCCCTTTAAATTTGTATCGCGCTCCCGCCGTCGCGGGAAGCGCTGTGACCGGAGGAGGGGCAGGAGCCCTTTAAATTTGTATCGCGCTCCCGCCGTCGCGGGAAGCGCTGTGACCGGAGGAGGGGCAGGAGCCCTTTAAATTTGTATCGCGCTCCCGCCGTCGCGGGAAGCGCTGTGACCGGAGGAGGGGCAGGAGCCCTTTAAATTTGTATCGCGCTCCCGCCGTCGCGGGAAGCGCTGTGACCGGAGGAGGGGCAGGAGCCCTTTAAATTTGTATCGCGCTCCCGCCGTCGCGGGAAGCGCTGTGACCGGAGGAGGGGCAGGAGCCCTTTAAATTTGTATCGCGCTCCCGCCGTCGCGGGAAGCGCTGTGACCGGAGGAGGGGCAGGAGCCCTTTAAATTTGTATCGCGCTCCCGCCGTCGCGGGAAGCGCTGTGACGGAGGAGGGGCAGGAGCCCTTTAAATTTGTATCGCGCTCCCGCCGTCGCGGGAAGCGCTGTGACCGGAGGAGGGGCAGGAGCCCTTTAAATTTGTATCGCGCTCCCGCCGTCGCGGGAAGCGCTGTGACCGGAGGAGGGGCAGGAGCCCTTTAAATTTGTATCGCGCTCCCGCCGTCGCGGGAAGCGCTGTGACCGGAGGAGGGGCAGGAGTCCTTTAAATTTGTATCGCGCTCCCGCCGTCGCGGGAAGCGCTGTGACCGGAGGAGGGGCAGGAGCCCTTTAAATTTGTATCGCGCTCCCGCCGTCGCGGGAAGCGCTGTGACCGGAGGAGGGGCAGGAGCCCTTTAAATTTGTATCGCGCTCCCGCCGTCGCGGGAAGCGCTGTGACCGGAGGAGGGGCAGGAGCCCTTTAAATTTGTATCGCGCTCCCGCCGTCGCGGGACGCGCGCGGGCGGCGCCCGGGCCAAGCCCGGGCCAAGGGCGGGCCCGTCCTTCGCCCGTCATCGACCGGAAGAGGCCGGGCTGGGCCCCCCCCCTAACGTCTACTTCTTCTGCCTGTGGAATCTCCATCAGGGTGCTGTACCAGATATTGTGTGAGTTTGTTACCAAATATGGGGAAAAGAAAGTCTAATGTTCAGAAGGGGGAAGCCGGGTCCAGCTCCCTTCAGTCCTCCATTACTAGTTATTTATCCTCTGTGATGGGGGCCATTGAATCCGAACTTGAACATGTAGAAGAAAGGATTGGGGCTGTCCAAAGTACTGTTCAACACCCCCCCTTGGAACCTACCATCCATATTTCCACTTTTCCAAGGACTGGTCCTTCATCACTGATCTCGCCTCTGAATACCAGCCAGTTGGGCGCCGATATACTCCCCACAACCGACCAAATTAATTCTTCTCTCCTCTTAGCTATTCCTCCTCCTGAAAGCTCTTGCTCTCAGGCCGATTCTCCCCCTTTGAAGAAGAGGAGAGCCGGGAAAAAGCTCAAAAATACAAAAAAGGCCCTGGGCCCCAATAAGAATCTACCTACCTCCCTGGCCCATAGTGACCAACTACCAATCCCCCTGGTCTCCTTCCCCGAATGCCCTCCGAGCAAGGATGCTCCTGAAGATCTTTCCAGTTTTATTGACTTGACACTCAAATCCTTTTGTGCAACTCTTGAGGCAAAAATTTCCACCTTGATCGCTAGGAAGCTCGATTGCTTTTGTAACGATGTGACCAGGTTTTTATCTAGTTTTTTAAAACCAGGTCCTTTATGCTCGGGAATACTTCATAGCCCCGAACCAGCACATCAGTCTACTCCTCCCCCTACTTTGGTATCCCAAGGAGTAAGCAATTTTTTGCCTGATCCACGAACCGTCTCTGGTCAAGGACCTTTCACTGACAACCCTGCATCAGGGCCGATAAGGGAAGTTTATTCCTCTAGATCGCATGACAAAGATCCTACTAAACTTACTAACCATGTAGACTTTTTACATTTACCACCTGCCTGCAACCCGTACGTTCTGGTTCTTTCAAATGTTCCTCCTCTGGAGTGCTCCAAACAAGAAGATACCCATTCCCTAATTAGAAAAGCTGGTCACTGGTTGAACTTCAATTTCAAATCCAATTGTTTTCATAATGATAAGATTCTCATGGCCCGAAGAGTGAGGAGGGTAGGACACTCCAAAGTATTGGAGGAGGGAGACTATGTTGTTTTAAATTTTGCTAATCCTCGTTCAGTAGACAATTTTTTGACCAATTCGGACTACTGTAAAATGTCAACTAACAGGATTCAAATACATCCCCTGTATCATTTTTACGACCCTGTGCTCCTACCAAACCGCATTGTCACTAATTCTAGTATTCGCAGACCAGATTTTGAAAGGTTTCATTTACAGGTAAATGTACCCTCTAGCAACCGGTTCTCGACTCTCAGTCACCTTGACGTGAACGATTGACTATCGGTGACCCACCCCTGCTCTTCTAAAAAGGAGAGACCAAAGGCTGGGAATGTCCACGCTGAATGTATCTGGGACACAGGAAAGCCTGATTTGGACCTGAAAGCTCCTATAAATACTAAAGTTCTAATGTCATGTCCTGTGTCTAGACCATTAACTCTGCTTAGCTGGAACATAGCAGGGCTGCGATCTAAATCTGACAATTCGGACTGGAAAAGCTTCATTTCCTCCTACGATATAATCTGTCTACAGGAGACCTGGTCCAAAGATACGTTCCTCTTGAACGGTTTCACCTCTTTGTGTCAGCCGGCATTAACTTCCCAGATGGGGAGAGCTAGTGGCGGCCTCTTAGTTCTCGTTTCCGTACATCTCCCGCTTTTAAAAGTGTCTTTAATCTGGTCTTCCCTTTATTTTATGGTTGTCCTTGTCTCTATCTGTGGCCAAAAGGATATCCTTATTTTAAACTTTTATAACAATATTCCACGGGGCCTCCTTATGGGTCATTTGGAAGAGGTAACGGATTTTATAGATTCTTCACATGCTTTGCAGAATAGTGACCTAATTATTATATGGGTGGGCGATTTCAACACTCCTCTGTGCAGCAAAGAACACATGGACCTGTGTGCCTTTCCTGCTGAGGGCAGAGAGTCAGTATTTCATTTTAACCACACATCTGAAGGAGATGCCTTAAACCTTTTTACTTGTAAATTTGACTTGGTCCATGTTACCGAGAAATTGGCCCCTGACGCCTGCAATATACCAACCTTTACAGGGAATTTGAGGGGGAGTATTATCGATTTCATACTTATCAGCTCCTCTGATTTTTACGTAATTCAAGAATTCAAGATTACGCCCCACTGTGCGAGTGATCATAACCCCCTTAGTATTATATTGGACCTAAAAATTATTCAGGCATCCAATAATAAAAGCTTGAGCGCTGCTACTGTTTATAATCCAAACTGTGGCATACGTTTAAAATGGGACAAAATAGATCCAAAACTCTTTAACCAGGAAATTGTAAGAAGTAGGTCGGACTCGATTCAAATGTGTCTCTCCCAGCAGTTAGATTCTGACCGCATAGTGCGTGAATTTGAATTTTTAAGCACTGACATTTCACGCGCCTTGGCGGTGGACAGGCCTGCGAAGGGGCCGGCGGCCCACAGATGGTTCGATTCCGCGTGTTCATCTGCCCACAAAAAACTCAAAGATGCACTTAAAGCAGTTCCTCTCTCCCGACAATTAGTTAAAATAGCCAGAGTTGATTATAAGGCTGCCATTGACAAACGGAAATCAGAAATTAGGTCCAGGGCCTGGGGCGATCTTTTGGCTGCATCTGAGCAGAAGGACACTTCTAAATTTTGGAAAGTGATTAATCACTCATACTTTTCTGGTCACCACTCTTTGGCCGATGACTGTCTTATTACTGAGGATGTCTGGTTAACTCATTTTAGGAAAGTCTTCTGTTCAGGATCCTATGAGAATTCGCTTGTAAATTCTTCTGCACTTTTCAATTTAGATTCCAAAACTAAGGCCCCAAACATTATTTTTGACCTCCACGAGGTCAAAAATGCTATTAATAGATCAAGGCAGGGAAAAGCTCCCGGCCCTGATGGGGTTCCCGCTGATCTTTTTAAATCAGAAATTGATCTTTGGGGTCCGCTAGTTACAAATGTTTTGAATAGTGTGGTAAACAGTAACGTGCCCCTTTCATGGAAATCGGCCATTATTGTTCCTATCTTTAAAAAAGGTAATAGACAAGATCCTTCCTGTTACAGACCAATCTCTCTTATTGATTCGACGGCAAAGATTTTAGGTAGAGTGATCTTGTCCCGGTTAGAAGACTGGGTGTCCGAGGCCCATATTTTATCCCCTATTCAATTTGGTTTTAGACCTGGTGTAGGCACAGTTGAGCAAGTTTTAAACTTGCAGCTGATACTCAGCAAATATGTGACAGTCAAAAAAGAGTCTATTCACATGGCTTTCATTGATCTAACCAGTGCCTTTGATATGGTTAATAGGTCAAAGTTATGGCAAATTTTGGAAGCCTTAGGCTGCGATCCGCCTCTTTTGGAGCTTATTAAACGCCTACACACAGACCTAACAATTTCTGTTCAGGTCGGCTCACATGGGCAGAGAACCTCCCCCATCCCGTCAACTAGGGGCGTAAGGCAGGGATGTATCTTAGCCCCTTTTCTCTTTCTGATTTATATAAATGGGCTCTATGATTCACTTTTAAAACATGCAAAGGACATACCGAAGATGGGTCAGAGACACCTTCCAGTTTTATTATACGCTGACGATGCAGTTTTAATTGCCCGTACTGCAAACGGTTTACAGGGACTACTGGATGTATTTTACGATTTTATGCTGAATCTGGATCTGAAAGTAAATTACCCAAAGACTTTTGTTATGACTTGTGGCCCACGCAACACTAAGTCTAAACTATTTTCTATGGGAGGGCACACTCTTAATAAGGTCAAAGAATTTTGTTATCTAGGCATGTACATGAGTTCTTCTTTGTCCTGGAAGACACACATTAATTTTAAGCTCCAACAGTTGATAAGGAACAATGAAGCAATTTTTCGCTTTTCAAATAAACTAGGTCACAGACCCCCTGCTCAGTTGAAAACTCTTTATAATTCCAAATGCACTGCATCAGTCCTTTATGGGGCAGGCGTCTGGGGCTTTAATAAAATACCGTCTCTTCAGAGTGTAGAAAATAAATTCCTGCGCAGATTATTGTTGGTTCCAAAATGCACCGCAAACATAATCTGCCATGAAGAACTGGGTCAGTGCTTTTTGGAGGACAGGGTCTTTATGGCTCCCCTACTGCTGTGGATCAAATGTTGGTCAAATCCTATGGCAAGTTTGGTCCAAGACTGTATCACTGACTGTCTTCAATTGGAATACTCAAATAGGATTCCCTGGCTTATGTTTCTGCAAAACTCCTTTGAGAACCTAGGGCTTAGATATATGTTTGATGATCCCCATCTATTAACCACAAACTCTAGGTCTGTTTTGAAGTCTACCTATTCCAAGCACATATCAGAGCTGAGATTTTATAGTTCCCTGAAATTGAAATCTTTTGATTCTTATTCTCGGATTGTGACTGTTCCATGCCTTGAACCCTATTTGTCTTGGTTTTCAAGTTTTAAAATAATTTCCTTTTTAACACTTTTTAGACTTAATCTAATTCATTTTAAGGTAGCTTTCCCTGAACCATGTTTCTGGAAAAAGGATTTACCGCTTTGTCCCTGTGACTCCAAATCAACCCAGAGCACTTTGCACTTTTTTCTTTTTTGCCCTTTATATGCTGCACCTAGAGGGGCCTTTATTTTACCCACGTTACGTCTTTTTAGACCTATTCATTATAAGGAAGCCCTGCTATACCTTCAGAGGTTGCCTAATATCCAAATTTGTCACCATGTATTAGACTTTGTCACAGCTTCTTTACGCATTAGGAAAAGGCCTATTCCTTTTAAATATTTTATGTACGTATAGTATATCTTTTTAACGCCAACATTTGTACTTTTCTGACTTTGTGATTTTTAATCATGTCTAGTATATCTATCTATGTATGTCAAGGGGTTTCAGTTTGGATGTTCATCTGGTGCTTCCAGTAATGGTTTTTAAGTTTTATTTTACTATTTATAGATTGTGAAATGTGTCTTGGTTTGTACTTTTATGGCAATTGCCGAATAAAGTTATTTGACTGACTGACTGATATACGAATAGCATCTATAGTATTTATGAAGCATATCCTCGAATTGAGAGAAAAAAACATGGATCAAAGTTAAGAACATACTATAAAGTGTATAATGATTGTACAGCTTCTAAATGGCCGCCATTGTCTGTGAATTAGATGTGAATTACACAATGTATGTCCTTTGTTTATGTTTAACATTATTTAACTATGTTGTTTTGAATTCACACTCCATCCGTGAACAAGGCTGTGTCCGAAACGCATTGGAGGGAAAATCCTTTCCTGAATAAATGGAATTATAGCATCACAAAGGTGCCCTGGCATTTCCTTACATTCGAGGAAATATATCTAAGTAGTTGGGGTTGCCAGAACCCGACTGGGACCGCTGCGCATCGACCTCCGCATTCCAGATTGCATTTTGTGATTTAATTTGAATAATGCGGAGCTGACTGCAATTATGGACATGGTCTTTCCCGTTTAGAGCACTGGATAAATGGGGAAGTACATTTGTTATTATTTGGATTCCTAATACAAGTTTGGCGTATTGCTGCCCATATGTAGAGGATTGTTGGAAATTGAGTATGGAACCTTGGCTGGAGGGGCTGCCGAATGGAGTAGTAGCAAAAAAGACTCCAGGAGTTTGAGACCTGAACAAGGACGATAAAGCCAACGGGCGCACATATGTAAGTACTCTAGTAACCATTGATCGTTGGAACGCTTTCCGGCTTACACTACCTGCTGGTATTTTATGACAAGGCACCATAGCTGCTTATCTATACACGTCTGACACGTTTATGTGTTAAAAGGTTTTGTGCACTATCAGTTTATAAACTGCAGAAGCGCATGCTCTTCGCCTTCATACATTGATAGTGATTTTACAATCTAGTAATAACTGGAACGTTTCCCACAGCAAAGTATGTGTTCTGCATTATATTACACGCTGTTATTTATGACAAGGCTCCAAAGCTGCTTATTTATCAAACTTTGATAGGTCCACGAGCTAAAGTCTCCATGTATTATCAGTTTTCAAATAACAGCAGCGTATACTCTCTGTCTTTGCATATCAGCAGTGAATGTACAATTTATGAAGGACTAAAACAACCCATATGATTAGATGTGTGTTGTGGTGCTGGTTTAATGGATACTAGAGCACTTGTTTGCGGACTATACTACCTTTTGTTGTTTTTGTCTCCATACATCGGTGTAGGAGGCTGGACTGGCTTGTAGTGAGTACCAAGGGGTACTTGCACCTTGCACCAGGCCCAGTTATCCCTTATTAGTGTATAGGGTGTCTAGCAGCTTAGGCTGATAGATAATGGTAGCTTAGCAAAGCAGCTCAGGCTGAACTAGGAGACGTGTGAAGCTACTACAGTACCACTTAGTGTCATATGCACAATATCATAAGAAAACACAATACACAGTTATACTAAAAATAAAGGTACTTTATTTTTATGACAATATGCCAAAGTATCTTAGAGTGTACCCTCAGTAAGAGGATAGGAAATATACACAAGATATATATACACAATAGCAAAAATATGCAGTATAGTCTTAGAAAACAGTGCAAACAATGTATAATTACAATAGGATGCAATGGGGAAACATAGGGATAGGGGCAACACAAACCATATACTCCAAAAGTGGAATGTGAACCACGAATGGACCCCAAACCTATGTGACCTTGTAGAGGGTCGCTGGGACTATTAGAAAATAGTGAGAGTTAGAAAAATAACCCTCCCCAAGACCCTGAAAAGTGAGTGCAAAGTGCACCAAAGTTCCCCTAAGGACAAAATAGTCGTGTTAGAGGGAGAATGCAAGGAAAACACAAATCAGCAATGCAACAACGATGGATTCCTGTCTGAAGGTACCTGTGGAACAAGGGGACCAAGTCCAAAAGTCACAAGCAGCTCGGAGATGGGCAGATGCCCAAGAAATGCCAGCGGTTGGTGCAAAGAAGCTCTTACTAGGCTGAAGAACTGTGAATACTGCAAGAACGACAAGGGCTAGAGACTTCCCCTTTGGAGGATGGATCCCCCACGCCTTGGAGAGTCGTGCAGAAGTGTTTTCCCGCCGGATGGACGCCAACAAGCCTTGCTACACGCAAATCGTGCGTTTGGCGTTTTTGGACGCTGCTGGGGCCCAGGAGGGACCAGGAGGTCGCAAATTGGACCTGCAGAGAGAGGGGACGTCGAGCAAGACAAAGAGCCCTCACTGAAGCAGGTAGCACCCGGAGAAGTGCCAGAAACAGGCACTACGAGGATGCGTGAAACGGTGCTTGCCGAAGTTGCACAAAGGAGTCCCACGTCGCCGGAGACCAACTTAGAAAGTCGTGCAATGCAGGTTAGAGTGCCGTGGACCCAGGCTTGGCTGTGCACGAAGGATTTCCGCCGGAAGTGCACAGGGGCCGGAGAAGCTTGCAAAGTCGCGGTTCCCAGCAATGCAGCCCAGCGAGGTGAGGCAAGGACTTACCTCCACCAAACTTGGGCTGAAGAGTCACTGGACTGTGGGGGTCACTTGGACGGTGTCGCTGGATTCGAGGGACCTCGCTCGTCGTGCTGAGAGGAGACCCAAGGGACCGGAGATGCAGCTTTTTGGTGCCTGCGGTTGCAGGGGGAAGATTCCGTCGACCCACGGGAGATTTCTTCGGAGCTTCTGGTGCAGAGAGGAGGCAGGCTACCCCCACAGCATGCACAAGCAGGAAAACAGTCGAGAAGGCGGCAGGATCAGCGTTACAGAGTTGCAGTAGTCGTCTTTGCTACTATGTTGCAGGTTTGCAGGCTTCCAGCACGGTCAGCGGTCGATTCCTTATCAGAAGGTGAAGAGGGAGATGCAGAGGAACTCGGCTGAGCTCATGCATTCGTTATCTAAAGTTTCCCCAGAGACAGAGACCCTAAATAGCCAGAAAAGAGGGTTTGGCTACCTAGGAGAGAGGAAAGGCTACTAACACCTGAAGGAGCCTATCACAAGGAGTCTCTGACGTCACCTGGTGGCACTGGCCACTCAGAGCAGTCCAGTGTGCCAGCAGCACCTCTGTTTCCAAGATGGCAGAGGTCTGGAGCACACTGGAGGAGCTCTGGACACCTCCCAGGGGAGGTGCAGGTCAGGGGAGTGGTCACTCCCCTTTCCTTTGTCCAGTTTCGCGCCAGAGCAGGGGCTAAGGGGTCCCTGAACCGGTGTAGACTGGCTTATGCAGAATTGGGCACATCTGTGCCCAACAAAGCATTTCCAGAGGCTGGGGGAGGCTACTCCTCCCCTGCCTTCACACCATTTTCCAAAGGGAGAGTGTGTCACACCCTCTCTCAGAGGAAGTTCTTTGTTCTGCCATCCTGGGCCAGGCCTGGCTGGACCCCAGGAGGGCAGCTGCCTGTCTGAGGGGTTGGCAGCAGCAGCAGCTGCAGAGAAACCCCAGGAAGGGCAGTCTGGCAGTACCAGGGCCTGTGCTACAGACCACTGGGATCATGGAATTGTACCAACAATGCCAGGATGGCATAGAGGGGGCAATTCCATGATCATAGACATGTTACATGGCCATATTCGGAGTTACCATGGTGAAGCTACATATAGGTAGTGACCTATATGTAGTGCACGCGTGTAATGGTGTCCCCGCACTCACAAAGTTCAGTGAATTGGCTCTGAACAATGTGGGGGCACCTTGGCTAGTGCCAGGGTGCCCTCACACTAAGTAACTTTGCACCTAACCTTTACCAGGTAAAGGTTAGACATATAGGTGACTTATAAGTTACTTAAGTGCAGTGTAAAATGGCTGTGAAATAACGTGGACGTTATTTCACTCAGGCTGCAGTGGCAGGCCTGTGTAAGAATTGTCAGAGCTCCCTATGGGTGGCAAAAGAAATGCTGCAGCCCATAGGGATCTCCTGGAACCCCAATACCCTGGGTACCTCAGTACCATATACTAGGGAATTATAAGGGTGTTCCAGTAAGCCAATGTAAATTGGTAAAATTGGTCACTAGCCTGTTAGTGACAATTTGAAAGTAATGAGAGAGCATAACCACTGAGGTTCTGGTTAGCAGAGCCTCAGTGAGACAGTTAGGCACCACACAGGGAACATATACATGCACACCTATGAGCACTGGGGCCCTGTGTGACAGGGTCCCAGTGACACATACATATAGGCCACAAACCTATGAGCACTGGGGTCCTGACCAGCAGGATCCCAGTGACACATAACAACCATACTGAAAACATAGTGTTTTCACTATGAGCACTGAGGCCTGGCTATCAGGATCCCAGTGAGACAGTGAAAACAGTGACAAACACCCTGACATACACTCACAAACAGGCCAAAAGTGGGGGTAACAAGGCTAGAAAGAGGCTACCTTCTCACACAACCCCCCCCCCAAACGAAGGACAATAAGGCTAACCTTGGCCAGTTGAGACTTTATTGTCTAAGTGGTGATAAGTAGAGAGTAGCTCTGCAATAGACTGGTTACTCCCTTTATCATCCACTATATGGTTACTTCCCTGTGGGGATGTAAACCACCCTGTTTGAAGTTTTTTAGCTAACCAACAATGTGAAGATGTATTTTCAGAGTTTCTATCAGTAAGTTTTAGTTTAGAGCAGTGGGAATTATCCACTGAACCTATTTGTAATGATGGAAATGCCAGACAGGGATGCTGTCTCAGTAAAGCCATAGCTGGGCAAAAACTTTGTCCATTTGGCTGGAAGAGAGAACAGGGATGCTGTTTCTCTTGAGTTGGAGCAGGGCAGGGATGCTGTCCTATGAGCTCCACACTAGGGCAGGGATGCTGTCCTAAGTGTTGTGAGGTAGTGCAGGGTTTATGCACTAAAGTTTCTCTGGGAGGGTTGGAGGGATGCTCCATGTTAACTAAAATGGTGCTGTTTTTCTCACCAATGTTAGTTATCCCACAGAGAGGTACTTCCACCTCAGGGAGTCCAGCTTTGCCAGCTGATGATTCCCTTGGAACAGGTGCCACCCCAGGAGAGGTTTCTCCCACCACAGGAATGGTATCCTGAATGGTAGGGTGGTTAGGGGATACTGTGATACCCTTTTTACCTGTTGATGGAGAGGGATCCTGAGTTTTCAGGCCTTCTCTCCTTTGCTTTTTCATTTCACTTGAAATGAGAGGGAACAATTCCTCAGGGATGCCCAGCATGGCTGCATGGGCATAAAACTCTACATCAGCCCAACCTGAGGCCTCTAGGTCATTACCTAAGAGACAGTCTACAGGTAAGCTAGGTGATACCACCACCTGCTTAGGGCCAGTAACTCCACCCCAACTAAACTGAATTATAGCTAAGGGAAGAAACTTAGTGGAGTTATGGACATCAATAATCTTATACTGTTGTCCAATGATGTGTTGTTCAGGAGGCACTAGGTTTTCAGTCACCAAAGTGAAACTGGCACCTGTGTCCCTGTAGGCCAAGGCCTCAACACCATTTATTGAAACTGTCTGCCTGTACTTATCCATTGTAAGGGGACAAGCAGCCAGTGTGGCAAGGCCAATGCCACTAGGTGTGACAGAAACTGTCTTGGGACTGATTACATCAGTTTCCACTATGGACCCATAAGTGAACCCAACTACACCCTTTGCTTGACTGTTGCCAGCAGTCCCACCACTAGTACCACTACTGCTAGGGGCACTAGAGCTTGATGTATTAGTGGTGGTAGGCTCAGGGGGTTTACCTGGACAGGACTTATCCCCTGGCCTATGGCCTCTGTTTTTACACACAAAGCACCAGGGCTTTTTAATGTGTGCAGGTTGGGAAGAAGAGGAAGAATTTGTTTTATCCCCACCCTCTGAAGAGTGTTTAAGATTTGAAGTGGGATCTTTGGTTTTACCCTTATCCCCATGCTTATCTTGAGATTTTTCACCATCTTTCTTCTTATTGCCATCTTTGTCACCCCCTGTATGAACTTTTCTGTTCACCCTTGTTCTGACCCATTTGTCTGCCTTCTTTCCCAATTCTTGGGGAGAGGTCAGATCAGAGTCTACCAGGTACTGGTGCAACAAATCAGACACACAATTATTAAGTATATGCTCTCTCAGGATTGTGTTATACAGGCTTTCATAATCAGTAACTTTACTGCCATGTAACCACCCCTCCAAGGCCTTCACTGAATGGTCAATGAAATCAACCCAGTCTTGTGAAGACTCCTTTTTGGTCTCTCTGAACTTTATCCTGTATTGTTCAGTGGTTAAGCCATAACCATCCAGGAGTGCATTCTTAAGAACTGTAAAATTATTGGCATCATTTTCTTTCACAGTAAGGAGTCTATCCCTACCCTTTCCACTAAATGATAGCCATAGGATAGCAGCCCACTGCTTTTGAGGGACATCCTGTACAGCACAGGCCCTCTCAAGTGCAGCAAACCACTTGTTAATGTCATCCCCCTCCTTATAAGGGGGAACTATCTTGTGCAGATTCCTGGAATCATGCTCTTTTGCAGGATGACTATGGGGAATACTGCTGCTGCCACCATGGGTATCTAAACCCAACTTCTGTCTTTCCTTCTCTAATTCTAAAGACTGTCTATCCAAATCCAGCTGTTGCTTCTTGAGCTTCAGTCTGGTTTGTTCCACTCTCAATCTATTGAGCTCCCTTTCTAACAATCTGTCATCAGGGTGGGTGGGAGGGACATTTCTAGATACAGAGGTATGATGGGAATGAACAGAAGGAGACCTGTCCCTTACAGAGGGCACCCTAACAGCTTGGCTACCAGTATAATGTGAGAGCACACCATCAGTATGGTGTGATTCAACCTCTGTACCAACTATGCTAGACTGTCTAGTAATGGGCAGGCTGAGAAGTTTCTTTCCTGAACCTTTTCCTGGGGGAGTCCCTGGATCAGATTGAGAACCATTAGCTACTTTTTCTACAGATTGGGCACTTATGGCCTTATCCTGTACTCTAAGCATGTTAATTAACAGTTCTAAGGAAGGATTCTTCCCTACACTCAAACCTCTCTCTATGCAGAGACTCCTTGCTCCTTTCCAGCTAAGGTGATCATATGCAAGTTTGGACAGTTCAACATTTTTTCCTGTGCCAGACATTTTTAGAGAGAGTTAAAGTGATAGTAAAAGATAAAAAGTTTGTCAGAGCTTTTAGAAAGACAGAGAAAAAAAACTTTTTAAACTTTTTAGAACTTTTTAGAAAGTTTAGAAGTACTTTTCAGCACTTAGAAAAGAGTGAAAAGAGGAAATGCAAAACTTTTTGGCTATGTGTATATACACTGACCTTGTTTTGTATATTTTTCTCTTATGAAAAGTACAATGACAAGAGTGGTAAGTAGTCTCAAAGCACTTATCCCACCACTGCACAACCAATGTAGGAGGCTGGACTGGCTTGTAGTGAGTACCAAGGGGTACTTGCACCTTGCACCAGGCCCAGTTATCCCTTATTAGTGTATAGGGTGTCTAGCAGCTTAGGCTGATAGATAATGGTAGCTTAGCAAAGCAGCTCAGGCTGAACTAGGAGACGTGTGAAGCTACTACAGTACCACTTAGTGTCATATGCACAATATCATAAGAAAACACAATACACAGTTATACTAAAAATAAAGGTACTTTATTTTTATGACAATATGCCAAAGTATCTTAGAGTGTACCCTCAGTAAGAGGATAGGAAATATACACAAGATATATATACACAATAGCAAAAATATGCAGTATAGTCTTAGAAAACAGTGCAAACAATGTATAATTACAATAGGATGCAATGGGGAAACATAGGGATAGGGGCAACACAAACCATATACTCCAAAAGTGGAATGTGAACCACGAATGGACCCCAAACCTATGTGACCTTGTAGAGGGTCGCTGGGACTATTAGAAAATAGTGAGAGTTAGAAAAATAACCCTCCCCAAGACCCTGAAAAGTGAGTGCAAAGTGCACCAAAGTTCCCCTAAGGACAAAATAGTCGTGTTAGAGGGAGAATGCAAGGAAAACACAAATCAGCAATGCAACAACGATGGATTCCTGTCTGAAGGTACCTGTGGAACAAGGGGACCAAGTCCAAAAGTCACAAGCAGCTCGGAGATGGGCAGATGCCCAAGAAATGCCAGCGGTTGGTGCAAAGAAGCTCTTACTAGGCTGAAGAACTGTGAATACTGCAAGAACGACAAGGGCTAGAGACTTCCCCTTTGGAGGATGGATCCCCCACGCCTTGGAGAGTCGTGCAGAAGTGTTTTCCCGCCGGATGGACGCCAACAAGCCTTGCTACACGCAAATCGTGCGTTTGGCGTTTTTGGACGCTGCTGGGGCCCAGGAGGGACCAGGAGGTCGCAAATTGGACCTGCAGAGAGAGGGGACGTCGAGCAAGACAAAGAGCCCTCACTGAAGCAGGTAGCACCCGGAGAAGTGCCAGAAACAGGCACTACGAGGATGCGTGAAACGGTGCTCGCCGAAGTTGCACAAAGGAGTCCCACGTCGCCGGAGACCAACTTAGAAAGTCGTGCAATGCAGGTTAGAGTGCCGTGGACCCAGGCTTGGCTGTGCACGAAGGATTTCCGCCGGAAGTGCACAGGGGCCGGAGAAGCTTGCAAAGTCGCGGTTCCCAGCAATGCAGCCCAGCGAGGTGAGGCAAGGACTTACCTCCACCAAACTTGGGCTGAAGAGTCACTGGACTGTGGGGGTCACTTGGACGGTGTCGCTGGATTCGAGGGACCTCGCTCGTCGTGCTGAGAGGAGACCCAAGGGACCGGAGATGCAGCTTTTTGGTGCCTGCGGTTGCAGGGGGAAGATTCCGTCGACCCACGGGAGATTTCTTCGGAGCTTCTGGTGCAGAGAGGAGGCAGGCTACCCCCACAGCATGCACAAGCAGGAAAACAGTCGAGAAGGCGGCAGGATCAGCGTTACAGAGTTGCAGTAGTCGTCTTTGCTACTATGTTGCAGGTTTGCAGGCTTCCAGCGCGGTCAGCGGTCGATTCCTTATCAGAAGGTGAAGAGGGAGATGCAGAGGAACTCGGCTGAGCTCATGCATTCGTTATCTAAAGTTTCCCCAGAGACAGAGACCCTAAATAGCCAGAAAAGAGGGTTTGGCTACCTAGGAGAGAGGAAAGGCTACTAACACCTGAAGGAGCCTATCACAAGGAGTCTCTGACGTCACCTGGTGGCACTGGCCACTCAGAGCAGTCCAGTGTGCCAGCAGCACCTCTGTTTCCAAGATGGCAGAGGTCTGGAGCACACTGGAGGAGCTCTGGACACCTCCCAGGGGAGGTGCAGGTCAGGGGAGTGGTCACTCCCCTTTCCTTTGTCCAGTTTCGCGCCAGAGCAGGGGCTAAGGGGTCCCTGAACCGGTGTAGACTGGCTTATGCAGAATTGGGCACATCTGTGCCCAACAAAGCATTTCCAGAGGCTGGGGGAGGCTACTCCTCCCCTGCCTTCACACCATTTTCCAAAGGGAGAGGGTGTCACACCCTCTCTCAGAGGAAGTTCTTTGTTCTGCCATCCTGGGCCAGGCCTGGCTGGACCCCAGGAGGGCAGCTGCCTGTCTGAGGGGTTGGCAGCAGCAGCAGCTGCAGAGAAACCCCAGGAAGGGCAGTCTGGCAGTACCAGGGCCTGTGCTACAGACCACTGGGATCATGGAATTGTACCAACAATGCCAGGATGGCATAGAGGGGGCAATTCCATGATCATAGACATGTTACATGGCCATATTCGGAGTTACCATGGTGAAGCTACATATAGGTAGTGACCTATATGTAGTGCACGCGTGTAATGGTGTCCCCGCACTCACAAAGTTCAGTGAATTGGCTCTGAACAATGTGGGGGCACCTTGGCTAGTGCCAGGGTGCCCTCACACTAAGTAACTTTGCACCTAACCTTTACCAGGTAAAGGTTAGACATATAGGTGACTTATAAGTTACTTAAGTGCAGTGTAAAATGGCTGTGAAATAACGTGGACGTTATTTCACTCAGGCTGCAGTGGCAGGCCTGTGTAAGAATTGTCAGAGCTCCCTATGGGTGGCAAAAGAAATGCTGCAGCCCATAGGGATCTCCTGGAACCCCAATACCCTGGGTACCTCAGTACCATATACTAGGGAATTATAAGGGTGTTCCAGTAAGCCAATGTAAATTGGTAAAATTGGTCACTAGCCTGTTAGTGACAATTTGAAAGTAATGAGAGAGCATAACCACTGAGGTTCTGGTTAGCAGAGCCTCAGTGAGACAGTTAGGCACCACACAGGGAACATATACATGCACACCTATGAGCACTGGGGCCCTGCGTGACAGGGTCCCAGTGACACATACATATAGGCCACAAACCTATGAGCACTGGGGTCCTGACCAGCAGGATCCCAGTGACACATAACAACCATACTGAAAACATAGTGTTTTCACTATGAGCACTGAGGCCTGGCTATCAGGATCCCAGTGAGACAGTGAAAACAGTGACAAACACCCTGACATACACTCACAAACAGGCCAAAAGTGGGGGTAACAAGGCTAGAAAGAGGCTACCTTCTCACAATCGGCAGTGAACAGAGGAATAGTTGCAATGGTTCCTTGACAAGATGTGTGTTATGGTTCTGATTTAAGGATGGCCAAAGCATTACATGAAAATAGTGATTGTGGTCACAAATAAACCACTGTTCCTCAGTATTGGATTATTGTGGGTATAAGGTGGCATTAAGGTCAAATCCATTTACTGTTGAAATATGGAATCTGTCCTTTACTGTTGAAACATGGAATTTTGATGCACAACAATTTTTACATGCTTATACATTGGAGGCAACATTAGAATTTAACTGTAAGTTCGTTTTGCGCTTAGTTGTATTGTCGAGTTCCAATAATGGGCATTGGCTAATGTCTGTTAGAATAATTTGCAGTAGCAGAGTGGATTAAAGGGAGAGGTAATATACTTTCATCTCCACATTCCTTTGATGTTGAATATTCAGTTATTGTAAATATATTTGAGGAACATGATGGCTTCCTCTTTACAGGCTCAAAAAGAAAAATCAAGTAAATTATTTTTCCCAAATAGATGGCACTCAATCCGATCAACAAAATCCTAGCAATTTTAGGAACTGTAGTGAAAACACAAATCATGTATGACAAATTGGAAACATTATATAAAAAGGAGTCATCCAAGTGGTGGGAAGTTGAATCCCTTCAGCGGTATATAGAGGCTGAAAGAGTACCCAGGGGTTTACGGATCTATACATTGACAACATATGAGGAGCCGGACACGGAAATGTTGGAAGAATGGGCTGAACATTTAAAACACAGCTCCCTGAACATGATGAGAATTTTGATTAAATATGCTGCAAACAATAGGATAAAAAATAAATTGGGAAGATATTGATAAGATAAGAGCTGAGCTGTTAACTGTGATTTCTCAAGAGATCGTTGATGAGTTTATGATAAATATGGAGAAAAAAAAGTTAGCTAAACTTGAAGAAGAAATTACTAACAAAAAGCAAAGGAAATTTATACGTGATTTCAAGGATGATCAAGCAGGAAGAATTCTAACCTTCCATCGTAAATATGACTATGTATACTGAAGATGTATCGGGCACATTGCCCAAGGTGTGTGGGTAGAAGAACCTGTTCTTTAGGGAACAAGATGAAAGTAATGTTTCTGACAGTAATCTTTCTGATGTTTCAGAATCTGCGTTAGTAAAAGGTCTGGTAACTGATAAAGCTGCAAATAGATCAAATTTTTTAAAATAGTTCCAACTTTGAAATCAGGGAAGGACAGAACAATGCAAGGAATCATATTTCCAGAGGGGCAGAGGGAAAGGAAAAGGAGGATGAGGAATCGGAAAGCAAAGAGGAGGAGATGTAAGAGAAGATTCAAGGCCCATGCAAATGACAACAAGGGCATTAAAATCAGTGCAATGAATGTGGTAAATTTATCTAATGGAGATTTGTCAGATGAGGAACAGCAACTCTTATCTTTAGGCCTCTCTTTCTGCCCCACTAGTAATTTTGATGATACCCAAACCAGGATTGATTTGTTTAAATTTGTTAGGAAACACAAATTTAAAAAATGGTACCACAATAAAGTGAGTAAGTCAAAGCAGACTGGGAATATTTCTGAGTTAAGTGAGCTGCATATTTCGGACATAGAAACCTTACATACAATGATAACGTCACATGATGGTTTTGAGGCACCTGAAGATCCTATTATGAACTTGGAAATTTTGGGTATGGAGGTTGATAAATCATGTCCTAGTCCGGTTAAGCCAAAATCTACCTTCTTACCTGCAATACTTTTTTATGCTATTGAGGTATTTGACAGGGATGTGACAAAACAATTAAAAGGGATAAGATACAGACCTATTAATCTAAAAAAGAATAACTTGTCTAGATTACAAGTTAAAGCACTGAAAGGTTTAAAGAAGACAAGAGCATTGTGATGAGACAGTCAGATAAAGGAGGAAACTTAGTTGTTCTTGATGTAAACCAATATTTAGCTGAAGGGATAAGGCAGTTGAGTGATGCTAACTGTTAAATGAAGTTTAGCAGGGAGGAAATCAAGGCAGCAAACGTGACATTTTATGCAATGCTATTGGAGTGGAGAGACAGGGGTCTGATTGAGTGGGAAGAATATTTATTCTTGAAATGTGATTATACAAAAATAGTTGTCCTCTACCTTTTTCCCAAACTACATAAAGATGAATTGAATCCCCCTGGGAAGCCAATTGTTTTAGCCATAGGCTCCTTGTTGGAAAACACCTCCAAATATATTGATTATTATTTCTGACCATTTGTAGAAGCATTATCATCTTATGTAAAAGATACTACACATTTTTTAAAGATTTTTGAAGATATACAATGGGAGCATAATTATCTGCTACTTTCTTTAGAAGTTGCAAGTTTATATACTTATATTCATCATGATTTGGTCTAAAAATGATCTGACATTACATGCGGTCTAGATCTGTCTCTCTATTATTTCCTACGGAAGTGATATGCAACATGACCAACTACTGTTTGAAAAACAACTTTTTTGTCTTTGATAACGAGATATTCAGACAACTACAAGGTAGTGCTATGGGGACTTGTTTAGGCGCAGCTATGCCAATTTATTTATGGGCTGGTGGGAGGAGCAAGTGTCCGTAGAAGTTTCGGACTTTGAGGATAAGGTGGTTCTATGGTGTTGATACATAGATGACATCTTTGTGATTTGGAGAGGGGATGAGAACTCAGTTTTGATTTTTGTAGATAGATTGAATCAGAACAATTGCAATTTGCAATTTGTTGAACATCACAGTGCATCTCATATTGAATTTTTGGATGTGGAAGTCATGGTGGATAAAGATCTTTTGACCACCAGGGTATTTAGAAAGGAAACGGCTGGAAACAGCATACTTAATGCATGCAGTGCCCATCCATCTAGTTTAATTACCAGTATTCCTTATGGTGAACTGTTACAAGGACAACAGATCTGTAGTTCTATTGAGGATTACCAACAAGAAAGTCAAATTATGTGTGAGAGATTCAGGGATAGAGGTTATGGCATAAATACCAAGGCTAAACAGAATGTTGACAACATCTCTAGAGAAAGTCTACTGCATAAGATCAGTGAGAATCAGGGGAAATCGGAAAGAGTGAGATGTATTACCTCATATTGCAGTCAGTCCTATAATGTGAGGAAGATTTTTTTAAAGAGTTGGCATATCCTGCAAACTGATCTGGTACTAACTAAATACATACATGACTGACCACAGATTACATTTAAGAAAAACAAATCATTGAAGGACAAATTTAGCCACAATATGGTGACAAATGAGGGATTGGTGACGAGAGGGAGTACTTTACCAGCAGGTTTTTACTGTTGTATGCAATGCCGAGCCTGTAAGAATAGTGAGAATTGTAAGAAATTCAGAGTGGCAAGTAATGGTAAGGAACATCTTATAAAATGTCATTACAACTGTAATACAGACTTCTGCATATACTGCTTAATTTGTCTGTGTGAAAAGATTTAGGTGGGCAGCACAATCCATCGTACCAAGAAAAGAATATTAGAACACAAGAGGGCTATCAAACACCATGATCAAAGTTATCCAGTAGCAAGACACGTCCAGAAACACCATTTTGTTAATGGCAATTTACTCACATTTGTAGTGATTGATCAGATTGAGGTAGACATTCGGGGAGGGGATAGAGAATATTTGTAACCTTTTTTTTAGAGAAAGAAATATTGATATAGGCGTGTGGGGATGATCTCACTATGTGTTTTTTTTTTTATACAGGTGGTGTAAACTTAAAAGTCGATGGTTGCATGCTAGGTATAAAGTATCTACACAGGCATGGTCCACTAGAATATGGTGAAGTAGTTTGGAATAGCTGGACAAGTGATGACCAACAGTGATGCCAACATGAATAGTGATAGGGCCAATACTGATTAAACATTTTAGCCTTATGCCACGTATTTAATTTAATTGATTGTGTAGAAAACTTAACAGGCAGATATATACAATATGGTTTTCTCTCTGATATAAATTTTCACTTGAGTTCATTTGGGACGATATGATGATTTGGATGAAAAATGTGAATTAATTAATGTGCTGATATGAATCATTTAACGGTATGAAACTCAGAGAAATAGTATATATACTTTGAATATATGTCTTCAGTGAATAAAATGAGTAAGAATTTTGAGATATATATTATGAGGGGTTTAGAATAATTTTTAAAAATAATACTATGTTATAGATTGATTATAATCATATTTGTGCCCACCTGGGCTTTATTGGTTTGAAATTGAATTAAACATGAATTAAAATATGAATTTTCTACTGCACAGCCTGAAAATTGATATACAAATAACATCTATAGCATTTATGAAGCATATACTCGAATTGGGAGAAAACAACATTGGTCAAAGTTAAGAACGTACTATAAAGTGTATAATGATTGCACAGCTTATAAATGGTGCCATTGTCTGTGAATTAGATGTGAATTACACTATGTATGTCCTTTGTTTATGTTTAACATTAATTAAATATGTGGTTTTTACATTCCCACTTCATCCGTGAAAAAGGCTATGGCCGAAACACGTTGGAGGGGAAATCCTTTCCTGAATAAATGGAATTATAGCATCACAAAGGTGTCCTGGCACTTCTTTACGTTCAAGGAAATATATCTAAGTAGTTGGGCTTGCCGGAACATGGCTGTGACCCCTGGACATCGACTTCCGCATTCCAGGCTGTAGTTTGACATATATAACTTTAAACTTTCAAAATCTGCCTACACTTTACCATAGGGAAATCTCTGTCCAGAATGCGGAGGTCTCTGCCAAGTGTGCAGAATGTCACGTCTGGACCCCTTCTCACTACTACTAGTAATTTTACAGTCATATATGATGTTTTCACTGAGTACAATCCCCGTTTCAGGGGATGAGGTAATGTAAGTCTACACATTTGAGTAACTTTACTCTTGTAAATGGTGGATAGCCAAAATCAGTAAGGTTACTCAAAAGTGTAACAGTAAGCTTACACAAGTAGAGTTACTCGTGTGAATGTACCTTTTTGAATAGTGCGCCATATATACATCACACATAAACATCTTCACCTATTTCAAAGCAGGCACTTCGAATAGTAGCTCACATATGTTGACAGGACACGTGTGATGCTGAAAAACTGCCATGTGACCAAGCGACTCTGAGAATGAAATACCTCTGTCAATAGTTCTGATGCTCAGTGGTACATACAACGTGTCAATAGGTTAGCCCATAGCTTCATGGTGCGAGGCCTACTTAGGACAGACATCAGTCAAAATGGAAGATAAATATTTTATTCACCATTGTTTTCATTTAAATAAATGCACACTTGCAAATGTATGGTCATTTCCCTTTTCCCTCAAAAAGTGTGTCTTTGTCACCTGCCTGAGACACTGCGAAGATGGACACCCTTGCTCAAAGACGTGAAGCTGCTCTGCAGAAGAACTGCTCATCCATGCCCCTCTGTCAAAATGGCTACCTCTATGGAACAACATGACTGGAGTCTGGTTATGGTGCTGGCCTGCCGGTGTTATTAGGCCCCTGCCTCACTAAGACAGACCTCTCACAAACCCTTCCCTCCACAAAACATTTAAGGAAAGCCATCACCGGAGCAGGTGAAACAGACGAGTAGCATACCCTTTCATTTTAATCTGCTTTGGGGTGATTAATGTACACTTCCCCATAGTGATACGAACTTTATGTATCTCTTTTCAGGATGGGACCACGATTGGTGGTTGTGCTGAGCGAGCGCCACATTACTCTGTAGGCAGTTTTAAACCCTAATCCCGAGTCATGGATTTGCCACGCTCCTTTCCCTTTGGAGGCTCTTGGGATGTGCTCCTTTAATCTTCCAGATATTTCCAGAAGAGAACAGATGCAGTCAGTAAAGGTTAAATGCCAAGGTGCTAAAAAGCATACAAGCAGACAGCAACACAAGAAGGACTGGAACACAAAGGAAACGGGAATAAAAATCTGTGTGAGTCAAACCATGATAGCACCTGGCACAATGTGTCAAACAGGCCTTGAGGCGATTGAGACTAGGCATCTGAAGGAGAAACATACAACTACAATTTTTTAGACGTTTTAAAGGCATGGCCAACCCCGAAAGGCAACAAATTGTTGCGTTCAATGCAAGTTTAATCTGAGGAATGATAGAAGCAACTCTATCCACAGCTCTTACCATTTTGAAATTTCTGTAACTGTTTTTTCAATTTCACTGTGGTCTAAGGCCTCTATACCTGCCTCAACCTTCATGCATTTCTGTTTAAATGGTAAATCTTTCCTCGTGCGCACTTTATCAACAGAAAGGCTTAAATAAAGCAGCGCTGAACTAGGAATCAAACTTAGTAGGGCAAACAATGCCACCTTCATGTGCTCATTCAAAACCTCAGGTCTGAGAACATTTCTCGAAAATGTCAGTTTAGCTTTAGGGGAAAGAATGTGGGTGTTCCCAAAGGGATGTCTAAACATGTAATCTTGTGAGAGTCACAAACCTTCATATTGGCACACATAAAAGTCCTACTATAAAAGGCTGAAAAACGTTTACAAACCAACACCAAATGTCATGGGCACCGGGAGCAAGGGGTTTCTACACCAGGAAAACGAATTAGCAGGTGGAAAAAAGCAAATGACGCATGCATTTCTGACACACATTCTTGTGAAATAGTCAACCGGCAGGCAATTTGAGTACTCTCACAAATACACATCTTGTGTTTGTTTTAATGCCTTAAGGCTTTTTCTGGTCGTATAATGCACTAAAATATAAGAGGATATTTATGCTAAATGGATTTCTGAATTAAAATGACGTTTGCAAACTGGATCGTTTTTTATTTAAAGAATTGGTTTAAAGTTGCATATTTATGCAGCAAGGTATGCTTTCAAAATCTTAATTTCATGAAAGCATGTAACATATTAAGGTCTCCAGCTTTCAGCTAATTTGTTGCCAGCTTACTTGAACTACCTTGTCCAGCCATGAGTGGAATTAGAAGGGGTGATCATATGCTGATGATCAACGATCTCTGGGAAAATCCCAGTGCATCTAACACCTCTGACCTTGCAAAAGAGGGTTGCTTTACACCGATTAACCAGGTAAGTGACTGTTTTTTTTTTCCTTTGGGGTCTGGCAAGCCCTGGTATCTCCAACAGTAGCATGTGGGTCACTTCCTCTGATCTGCCTGAAGCCATGCAATCTAAACTACAATTAGAATAGTGGCTAAAGCAACCCTGGGGCACATGCTCCAAAAGCTGAACGCCTGCCTGTCATTGCATTAAAACACCCATTTTGTGCAATGCCACAGATGGGAAAACATAGCTCTTAATGTACGGACATAATCATTCTGCTGCCTGGTACTGCTTAGTTGAGGGATCAGCCAACCTTCACTGCTGTCTTCGGTAGCACCAGGCCTTTTCCTGTGGGTAAACTCAGCCTCCCTTTGTCAAAGATACATTGAATAAGGCCATTGGAACATGGCATACTCCACTCGTTTATGGATCATTCTCTTTGCATTCGAACAAAGGCATTTAGGGCTAGATATACCAAACTTTTTGCACATCGCAAACAGCGAATTTTGCTGTTTGCGACATGCAAAAAGCACATCACGATGCCCAATGCCCGTTTTGCGGGTCGGTAACCTGGTTACGGACTCGCAAAACGGGACTGCGAGTCGCAATTAGGAAGGGGTGTTCCCCTTCCTAACTGCGAGTCGCAGCGCGATGCTATATTGCTTTGTGACTGCGAACGCGGTCGCAAAGCAATCGCAGTTACCACCAGTGTCACACTGGTGGTAACCCAAACGCAAAAGGGAAGGGGTTCCCATGGTACCCCTCCCCCTTTGTGAATGGCATGGAAAACATTTTTTGTTGCACCACTGCCTGCTTGAAAAAATTAAACGAAAACATTAAATTTTTTCGTTTTGTAATGCATCTCGTTTTCCTTTAAGGTACACGGGCTGCATTACAAAAAAAAAAAAAAAAAAAAGCTTTATTTAAAAGCAGTCATAGACATGGTGGTCTGCTGTCTCCAGCAGGCCACCATCCCTGTGAGTGCTGCAAGTCTCAAGGGGGTCGCAAATTGCGCCCACCTCATTAATATTAACGAGGTGGGCCTTTGCGACGCCCTTGCGAGTCGCAGATGGTGTCAGGGACACCATCCTGCATTCTGAATTGCGACTCGCAAATTGCGAGTCTCTCTGACTCGCAATTTGCGAGTCGCAATTCAGAAACTATGTACATCTGGCCCTTAATCCTTTACAGTTTGGACTATTGCACCAATGATAGTTATAAATGTATGTGAAGTAGTTTGTCATGCAGTGTCCGTACTACTTAGGGATTGCATGTTACAATACTGTGATGAAGAATATCGGCCTGCATATACATCGACTCCACAATATCGATCTAATATACTGACGAGGTAAGCATACATAAGGAACGATAGATAGATATATCCCCCCTTACATCAACGTCTACTTATTGTGATGATATGCTGGTAATTGATATTGTGGAGTTGATATAACAGCAGTTTGACATTAAAAATGCGATATTGTGATAGAACACCCTACACTCTTGTGGTGGGAACAGAGATGTCCGCTTTAATACTTAAAACTGAAATTAGATGGTAGCCAGCTTCAACAGACCTGGATCTTTCTACACAGTGAGGGAGCAATCAGCCTCATTAGCTATGGTCTATACTTCAGTCACAAAGTATTTTGCTTTCCACAGCCTTCAATTATGTGCCTTTTATTTAATACACTCCATGTCGGCTCACCAGACGAGTTACTCATGTCATCTCCTCTCATCTGACAGTCTCAGTGGAGTCGCCGAGGAAGGCCAAAGGTCCCAGTTATTAAGCAGATTGAAACCTACTTGATTCCATTACATTAATACTTTCCCAGACACGTCTGACAAATCGCTGACCTCCACACTGCCCTCATCCGCGTGATTGGGATTTGCATTGAAAACTAATTGCTGCTTGTTCTTGTAGCGGTTTCTTGCCCCCTACTGCTCCACAACCGCGCACTCTTTCCTCGTGATGGACGCGTAGCTGGCGAGGGCTCCGCTGGGGCTATTGTTCTTGGGAGCGTAATAGGACTAAATAATGCAAATCCTACATGCTTAACAAAGGGCTTAATATCTAGGATGCACAGTTAGAAATGAACTTTCATGTGTCAGAAAAAAATAGCAACTAATGATGTTGTTTCCCTGGATCAAATGGAAATGATGTATTTGAAAGGGTGATAATTTACCAAAGAGAAGCATTTTTCTCTAATGCTAGCTGACTGTTTCTTTTTCATCGTTTCCCTTTCTGTTTTGCACTGCGACTCCCACACACTCTTTCTGTCCTCGCTACTTTGTAACAATCTACGCCTGTCATGAACTTCAGCTGTCTCTTCTGCTTTCCTATCATTGTCTGTCTTCATTTCCCTCTCTCTTGCTCAAATTTGAAGTATTCATCATTTTGTCGAGGTAATAATTTTCTATGTCATTTTATGCTTGTTTTGTCGAGCATTTCCACGGGCTCCCTCGCCTGGTCTGCATGTTTATATGTCTGTCTCTCTTCACGTCACACTTCAACAGATTTCCTCTTCTTCATCTTTCTTGCCATGCATGCTTTTTATTGCTGCCTTTGTATGGCTGAGCCACTACTCTGTATCCCTTTGCCTCTCTTTGATTTAAATATCCCCTCATTGTTTGCCTGCCTGAGTCTAATGCATGCCTCTCTGTTGTCCCTTACCAGCTCCTCTACTTTTCATTCTCTGCTTGAGACTATTTTTGCCTGTCTCTGTCTTATCCTATTAATCTCTCTATTTCTCTCTTTTATCTCTATTTCTACTTACCTCTCTTGTTCTGTCTCTTCCTCTCTTAGTCTGTTTGTCATTCCTGCAATATGTCTCCCTTCCTGTGCACCTCGCATCAGTCAGTCTCTCCCTCTTATGGGCCTCTTTGCTAGCGTCTCTATTTGTGTTTGCCTCTCTTTATCTGTGATTGGCTCTCTTTTTTGCGTATGTAGCTCAGTTTATTTCTTCTTTTAAGACTGTCTGCCACTGTGACTTTCAGGGAGGATATGTTTAATAGGTTTGGGCAAAATGTAAAATTCAAAGACGAAATTATCTGAAATTTCTTACAATTACATATTATGCAATTTGTGCATTTGTTCATCTGTGGCAGAATGATTTGCACAGAAAATATCTTGCTGAGAGACCTTCTGTGTTTGAACCACTCTCCTTCCCTAGTCTTACAGGATTTTTTTCACACAAAGCATGGTCCTGCAAGAAAAATGTTACTCGAAGTTGCAGCAAAGCACATTTCATGCAAAATCAAGAATTCTGCGTTTGGTGTTGCTTGCAAGTGCCAGGAACTGTCTGCTTCCTCAGTGTCCTAGGGAGTTGTTCCTTCAGCACTAACTGCGCAAGGGCCAGTGAATGAGGACTCAACCAAGAGCAGCTGGAAAAAGAGAGTTCCATGGACATGCTAGAGTAGAGATACTCACTGTACGCCGGGGCAGCATGCAACGCACCTGACCTTTACATGTGACCCCCGCTCAACAGCAGCTGTGGGAAGCTGTTTATGGACTCAGCACTAACATTAGAAAGATGTTACCCAAACAGGTAAGCATTAATTAAAAGGTTAATTGAAGTTAAAGAAAGGAAGTATGAGGGTGTCCTGCACCAACATAAAGGACAATAAACTAAAAGGTCAGGTATGCAAAAGAGAAGTTGACAGTTCTGATAACCTCATGTGCTCCTGCTCTTTCCGCTTCTATGTGCAGACACAGTGCTGGGATTAAAGAGTTCTAAAACAGCTTTGCAACTAGTCACACAGAATCCTCCTTTTGCTGCTAGGGAGCTAGGTGAAGAGTACGATCTAGATACTACCCAAACTAAACAGGACTACAATCACCCTGCATACTTTTGGTCCCGAATATTGCATCCATGACTCTTGGGGCCAGAGGCAGAGAGGCAACAGGCAGGGGCGGCTGCTTCCCTATGGTGAAGGAGCGTTGCCCCCCTAGTCAAGAGCCAGGAGATGAAAAATGAAACAATGGTTTTCTATTGTTTCATTTTTCTGTTTCTGGCACAGCAGTGCAAGGAGGGGTGCGACTGGGGCACTGGAAGTTGGAGGGGAGAGTAGGAGAGAGTGCACTAACTTCACAAGTGGGTTTGTCCGGCCATCTCAGGCTGGATCAACACACCTACGCACTTAGGTTTCTCCAGCTGGGCTGGAGAAACGGCACAGACCTCAGGGCTGTGCCTGAGCGGCAGCCACAGCTGCTCAGACCAATCCTGGCACTGCTTTCATGCAAGGTTTTGCATGAAAGCAGCACCAGGTTTGCTGGGGAGCCTGTGCTGGTGTCCAATCATTCACTGCTGGGACACCAGATGAAGAGGAGAGCGAGGCGGCAGGAGGCAGCAGGGACAGCGGAAAGATAAGTGTTTTTTTTTCATTTTTACCTTGTCTCTGTTCTTCCTCCTAGCCCCTTCCCTTGCGTTATGCGGCAGCCACCTCTGGCAGCAGATGCTGAGGTAGGGGTATGAAAGTGCAAGACAAGGACAGCACTTATTACCCCAGGCTACATCTATGTATCACCACTTCAAATGATGTGATGTGTCATTTCATGAACATGTTCACATGCATTACCGAAAATATCAGTCATACATTTTGTGAAACTGGACCAATCGCTTAAATTGATATACTCCCATCTTTTACACACTCCCTAGTCGTGGAATCCCTCAGTGACCACTACTGTTGAATCCTTGTGACATAGACATCTTTGCCTGCTACCTAGCTTGCTAAGTAAGGGGCTGCATACCCTGCAAGAAAAGTGCATTGCCTACTAAATAAAATAAAACCATGCCCATGTCAGTTTCCAAAGTAGTGACACCCCGCTGATGGAGTTGCATGTCAGAATGTCGTGGACAGAAATATCGGTCAAAATAAATGTCAGGGCTGAAAATAGTTCCAAAAATATCGTTCCATTGGGTGTAGATGTTCTCATATCAACTGCAACATGGAAATATTTTTAAAACAATATTTAAGACATGACATTTATGTAGATTATACTCTGACCACAATCTTCCCGCAACATAACCCACTGTTTGACAGTGTTCGGTTTTTTAGACTATTGCGATGTCATAATTATGTTAAATGGGCTTCAAGTGAAAATTATGGATTCAGCCAACTCTCACTACACTAGCTAGTATTCAGTAGTTTATTTTCAACTATACCATTCTCCTATTTCGGTAGAACGTCCATCTTTAGAGGAAAAAACTACCTGGTTATAAAAAAAGGCAGTATTGGCAATTTTTCACCAAGACATCAGCTATCCTCTGTAGAACGAACATTCACAAGAGATGTGAATGTTTTTAAATATGATAACTACTTGCCTCGAAAGTCACCATTAGGTTGCATGGCCAGCAATCTCATGAAACAGGAACATTCTGTACTGTACACACGGAAGACCAATGTTACACTGCTTTCCCAACATTGACATAAAAAACAAACATTAAGCAGCATGACCAACATTCACGTGAAAGGCTAAGGGCCTGATTTAGATATTGGAGGACAAACAATGCTGTCACAACATTGATGGATATCCCGTCTGCCGAAATATAAATCCCATAGGATACAATGGGATTTAGGCTTTGGTAGACAGGATATCCGTCACCGTTTTGACAGAGTATCTTGTCCACCAATATCTAAATCAGGTCCTAAGATTATGTAGCATGACCAGCCTTCCCGTAAAAGAAGGCTGGCCATCATACCATTACACATCATGCCAGCATTCACATGTAAGACAGGCATGGGCAGAAATCATATGAAAGTCCAACATTATGCAGTAAAACCAGCGTTCCCTTGAAACTCAACATAACACTGCAAGGTCAGCACTCATATAAAAGACCAACATTGTGCTGCAGGGCCAGCATTCACTGAAAAGATCAGCTTCATGTTGCTTGGCCCCTATTACACAAAAGAACAAACATTAAGTTACTTCCTCAGTAGTCACATGAAAGACTAACAGTATAGTGTATTGCTAGCTTTTGCTTGAGAGACCAGCAATACACTACAAGATCAGCATTCAGAATGAAAGATGTAAAATATACTGCATGACCAGCATTCACGGCAAAGGAAGAGACAACAGTGTATGGGCATTAGTCACCTTAAAGTTCACATAAGATGCCAGCCCTAGTGTGTTTGAGCAATATTGAACTGAAAGACCAATGTTTTGCTTGATTGCATGCATCTTTGGTCCAGTACTTCTCGATTGGACTGCCCCAATGCCCAGTACTCCTCGGGATGGCTTACTCAATAAAATTGTACAATTTGTTCTTATGCCAATGGTAGATTAACATTGTGGTATTCAACATTAGGAAAAAGCTACTCATAGATAACTCCAAGATATCTCTATTGGGAGGCCTAATATGGGAGGTTATAGTGTTGTTTGCTCTAATGGAAGCAAAGATGATGGGCTCTATGTATCTTCGTTGAATAAGAAGAAAATAAGGCATAATTGGCATAAATGCAGTACGAGCAAGAGAGAGAAATGATTTGGGTGCAGTGAGCCCCAACACACCTGAGCACCAGTGTCCCTGCTAAACTAATGATAGTTAAACCTCTAGCTTCGGTGTTCTGGCTGCCACTAAGTACTTGGACCCTACTGTGGCATTGCTTTCACCTCAACCACGAAATATCTCTTATCATATTGTATCTTGTTGCCAAAAGTAGTGATATGACAAATGTTCAAAGCAAGCTTTTAGGTAGCATTGGGAGCCATATCTTAACAGTTTTCCGACTCCAGAAACTTTATTGAGTTGGATTGGGAAAGTATTGAAAAAGGGTGAGATAGCCTGTAAAATAGGTTTTACATGACAAAATCCTACGTTTGCATGTTAACTTTTTCATGAAAAAATAGTTTTCTGAGGGGCAAATTTGTGTGAAGGTAAAGAACAGAAATATATCGATGCTGAAAAGTGTCAAGTACGCCTATTTTCTCTTGCATATTTTAAATTCACATAACATTATGAAAAAAATAATACTCTAGCCCTGGGGAAGAGAACTCACGCTGCCAACGAAGAGGAAGCAAGCACTGGGTAGAGTGCGAAGTTCAAACCATTTGGGAGGTGAGTTCAATAGATTTAGTGGATATTGACATTGACTAGGAATCACAGCATCCTCATCCCTAACTTCAATCTAGAAAAAAAACATGGATCAAAGAAATCGACTATCACAAACCCAAGGCGATAGAATACAGACTAAGGTAATTCTACACTGTCAGGTTTTTTGTTGTTCCCTTGACTTTTCTGTGTAAAAGGTATTTGCAACACGTTGGTTTTAAAAGGGCTGACTGAGCTCAGTGCGCAAACATGACCTCTTGATCATTTTAAAACTAGAAACAAGACATTCATGTCTAAATTTGCTCTCTTCAGCCCACTTAAAAGACTTTGCACATTTGCTGGTCTTCTGGGAATAAAATGTGATTTTCACTGCACTCAACAGCCAAGATGATGCCGCAATGACAAGTGCTCACCTTGAAGAAAGTCATAGTTGCACCATCCAGCACTGCTCCGTATTCAATTTTTGTTTGCTTGGCAAGATCATCAGCTGACTCGATGGGGGATTCCATCCGCTCCACTGTCAGGAAAGCAGCCAGGTTGGCAGTGTATGAAGAAATAATGATGAGAGTAAAAAACCACCAGATGCCACCGATGATCCTCGTAGAGAGAGCTTTGGGCATCAGCTCAGATCCTGCAACATAAACACATATTTCAGTGAAATGGAAAGATCTGGGACAGCCACAGGGGGAGATTTCATGCAGCAGTCTTTATATCACCAGTTACAAAGCATTTTCAAATTTAAAAGGATGAGCGCTCTGAAGCCTGGCTTTTTATAGTAGATGCTTTGTGTCCGGGGCAGCTGTCAAGACTTAAATAGCTATGAAAACAAACCAGTTTTCGGGCGACTGTTTAGCAACATTCAAATAACCAGTGTTAGTTGAGTACTAGTTGTTAGCTTGCTCCTCAGTCCTCTCAGTTTGTGGGAGATGGGGAAACAGGTGCACATCCAGATAGCACGGTTTGTACAGAATCTCAAAATTTGGCTAATCAGTGATGAGGTAATTAAGAAGCAAGGATCAAATTAACTGCCCTGCGCTGGGAAAAATAAACACTGGAAAAAATACTATCCCCATACATTTTCAATATGTTTCGATTACTTCTGTATTCTGCTACACAGATCATGTCAAAACTCACAACCGAAAAAGTGTATAATAACTCTATTTAAAAAATAACAGTAACTTACCAAACACTGTTCACGTAGAGAAATTAACAACATATGTAGATTGTGACACACTGATCACCTCTTCACTAAACATATTAATCAAATCTAGAATTTATGTACGCTCTAGAGTGCATTACCTTAAGGTAATTGTGTGCACCTCAGATGGGTGTCCGGAAGTGAGGTTGAGGTCACAAAAGAGTGAAGGTTCTTTACCTCATTGATAATGACACTTCAAATCTTCATTAATGCTCTTAGAAGGTACTGCCTAGGGGCAGCAGGGTTTCCGAAAACTCATTGTGATAGATACAATTAAAAGAGTCTTGCGTGAATTTCGTACTTTTACCTGATGTACTTTCTAAGCAATCCTAATTGTCGGACTTGGTTGCATGTCATTATAATGTGTACTTCGGCGCAATGCAGCAGCAGACAAGGCTATGAAAGTCACATTTTGAATCGCTGGAAGAAGGTTATGGCATCACTAACTTTACAGTTTTTTAAGGCAGAACTTTCCTCCCATTATCAAGCTTCAATTTAAGCATTCCAATAGGTAAGACCATGGATTACATGTTCTAATAATTTAAAAAAAACGCAGGGTAAGGTACCAGAAGATTGCTACCAAAATATTGTTTAACAGAAATATTATGCCCTGAATGTTATTTACAAAAATATCACCCCAATGGGATAAATAAAGAAAATCTGTACCTAATGGGACGACATATTTGTAAAATAAATTTGCCATATCCATGTCATACAATATTGCTCATCCCCAACACCTATTCACTCTAGAGTATGTCCATGACATGCTTGTCTAAGATTTATCATTCCCATTCTCAAAATCGTATGTAAGGGATATGTAACACCACTTTCGGCACATCATCACCATTCTCGTACGACCTACTGATCTGGGGCTTCCCTCGAATAATCATATACAATAGCGTCAACATCTGCAACGACAGAACCCAAATAAAGAATAACTCTGTATCTTCCAAGACTATTTAACTACTCACGAATACTATGGTCATTGGCTATAACCACCACCTCCACCTTCGGGGGTCGCATTTGTACTCCACCTCCCGTATGCAGCTCCAGTTGTCTTTTTTATTCTCTTTAGTCGCTAATTGCTTTGCTCACACTCTCCATGCAAGGAAAATGCAGACTCCAGGGACTGTCATATCCTGAAAGAGCGCATGCACCACTGAGCTGCTCAGCACCAGCTGAGCTCCCACTGCATCACCCCTGTTCCACCACATCTGGGGTAATAGAGGCATTTTATTCCACCGGGCACTACCCTAGTAGTTTGGAGCCCCTGGAGGCTGGGTTTGAAAGCTCATTGCCACTCCTGGTGCCCTGTCATTTTCTCATTTTCTCCAGCTCACCGAAGTTAACTGCAAAAGTCACAGGGGGTCTTCAAAAGAGAGATAAAGAGACAGAGGGAGCCGCGAGGTAGACTGTATAGGATGAGAGAAGGGCGGAGTGAAAGGAGAGAAGAAGAGAGCCTGGATTGTTGAAAAGAGAGAGAGAGAACGAGGAGATGAAGGGAGCGAGGCTGGATTAAACATTTTTCTGAGGGCTTGTGGTGACAGTGTACACGGGGCCAGGGAAGTAGTAGTCTTCAGGTTTATTTGAGGAAAAAAGGGAGCCACGCCTGTTGCCCACAGCTCCAAGGATACGCAGTGCCAACTGCCCACCAGGGAACCAAAGCCACCTCAGCGTACCAGTCAAGAATGTGGAACTCCAGGTAAACGTTGACAAATAACATTATACAGGGAAACATTAGGCACTCATACACAGCATGTACTTTAGAATGGCACTGCATTGCACTGCATGTACATTCGTATGGCAGTACAGGGCTGTTTTTTGTTCCCCATTTGGGCCCTGACCACATCATGTACGCAGGCGAATCAAGTTCGAACACTACTTACCGGTAATGGCACTTCATTGTTCAAAGCGCTTATACTGACTTTACAATACCTTATGTTGTCTGTGTGTCTGACGGAGCTCAGAATATTCTTTAAGCATAGTCTCGCCCTCTTCCTCTGCTGTTTTTGAGATAAACGAGGGATCCTGTGTGGACAGGCACAGCCAGAGCAGAGCAGAGAGCCATCAATACAGGACAGGCTCTGGACCCAAGTGACCATCCAGGCATTTACTCATATTATGATGTCACCACATTCCACATTCCACATTCCACTCTTCACACTCCAAGGGCATTTCACAAAGTCATTCCTCAAGAAGTACAGAACATGGAAGACTTAGATATAGACATCAAGCTATATCTTAGGTTACAGAGGTCTCTCCCAGTAATATTAGCAGTTTTTGTATCAGGAATACTATTGAGCAACAGCAAGATTTCCGCATTAGTGTTTCCTATTCTGGAGCAAAACCCTGTTTGCACCTACATTGGCATTATAGGATCACTCGGAATAAGGGACGTAAGTCTTTGATCACAATGTCTCAGTTCTCCAGTCTCTCTTATTCTCTTCCCTCTAAATGTTTCCTGTTGTCTTCTTTCAATCTTTATGTTTAATTTCTATCACTCTATTTAGCTTTTTCTAAAATTGTAACTAATCACTCCATTTTCTCCTTAAACTAGGGTTTCTTTGCAACTTGAGTTCCCCCTCACAGCCAGCCGGGTGCATTTCTGAAATCGTCACCAACAAACCCATGCCATATTTTTCAGCATACTCAATTCATAACAAAGTTCTAAGCATTGGCAATCATTTATCAACCATTTTTAATACGATTGAATGAATCAAGCCATTATTTCTTGAGCGTTAAGTGGGTAATTATTTTACAAATTATGTTTTTTTTTTAACCATGGGTACTCACAAACACTTTCCCAGGGGCTACAAAGTCTGGTCTATGATGTGACTGAGGGCCTCATTGATGCCCGCAGGGTAGCTTTTGGGGGCATTTGGGGTGGGATTGGTGGTATGATGGAAGTATGGGAAGCAAGGCCTTTACATCTAATGTGTGAAATGCACATTATGAAACAAAAAACGTGGGATCTCCACTTAACCAAATTGTGTGGTCCTAGGCAATTGTTTTATTTTACTTATTCTTTGTCTTCATTATCACATATGATGACCTTGAAATACGTGAGTCCAGGATGTGTGCTGTACAAAACCTTGGGTCAGATGTATCAAAGATCTGGTTTGAGTTTCTTAAATAGCGAATTTTAAGAAATCGCTATTTAAGAAATGCAAAATGGGATGTATGAATTTTGCGATTCAGTAATACCGATTTTTTTAAATTCGCTAACGCTATTAGCGAATCGCAAATAGAGAATTCAACTCCATTCAACCTTATGGCCCTGCAGGCCCATAGGTGCGAATGGTTTTGCATTTCCCAATTTGCGAATTCCAGTTAGGAATTTGCAAATTAGGTCGTGCAAACCCCAGGGTGCTGGGGGCTTAAGGCCCCCTCTGATGCACTCCAAAAAAATATTTGCGGACATGTGAAGCACACACATGCCTTAGGGGCATGTGTGCGCTACATGTCAATTTTAAAAATGCATTTATAATGCATTTTTAAAATTTGCACATGGTTACCACCAAACTTTAATTTGTGGTAATTGCATTTCCTAAATAGCCAATACGCATTTAGGTAATGCATGATACATGTGCTTTGGAAATCGCAAATAGGAATTCTATATTTGCGATTTCCTATTTAGAGAATCGCAATGTGCGATTCTCTAAATGGGGTCGCAATTTTAAGGAATCACTATTTTTGCGATTCCTTAAAATTGCACTGTAAATGCCTTTCATACATTCTGAAAGGCATTTTTGCATTCACAAACGGCCGAATTTTGGGATTCGCACCGTTTGTGAATACAAAACCGTTTGATACATCTGGCCCCTCATCTTGTGTTTGATTTAACAAACTATAATGTTATTCATGTATAATAACCCAGGTCGCCCAAAGAGCACACATAACTGACTTGCCTCTTAGTTCATTATTGGCATTGTGGTCAGAGTTGGGGTTAAGAATTAACATTTCTAAATTCATGTTTGAAATCATGTTAATTAAAAAAAAAAATACTTCTCAATGAACCAATATAATCTGATGCACTACGGTGAAACGGTTCTGCATGTTAATGAAATACAGTTTTGAACTTTGTAAATGGGACATACCGATGCATTATTTGCACTCGCTCACCCTTATGTTGATTACACTCCAACGTGGGGGGTATTTATGGAGAGACATTTTAAAGCTATCATTACTGTTACATTTTTGTTTTCATGGGAAACTTTTTCCCATGAAAAACTTTCCATCCCCACTCTTTCTGTGCAAATGTTGTGTTAAAAATTGGGTAGCTGGTTGACTGGGGTGTAAATCTTTGTCAAACAGCAACCACAATCTTAGTCAGGGTAAGTGTCAGACAAAACCTAAATTAACCTTTGCTCACCCTCTGGTAGCTTGGCACAGACAGTCAGGCTTAACTGAGAGGCAATGTGTAAAGTATTTTTGTAACATTTCTAAGAGTAAGGCAGTGAAAACACACAAAAGGTTAGGAAAATAGAACTCAGTTTGGTAAATAAAACAAGACAAACATCTAATGCGCAGAACTGGAGTTATGAATTTTTAAAATGTAAACTGTAAAATAGCTCTTAGAGGCAAGAAGCAGCAATTGGGGATATCTGGTCACACCGGACTGGGAAAAAGTCAAAGTTGAGGCCGACTGCGATAAAGCACAGGGCGGCTACAGGGACCCAGTTAGGCCTGCAGAACAAAAGTACCTTAAATTCTGGTTATGGAGCATTGCGTTGGTTTTGAATCCCACCAACAAGGAGATGCATCAATTTTCCCCACGCAGTCGAGGAGATGAGTCGATATTCCCCATGCATTGTTGGTGATGTGTTGGTGCCGAAATGCAGTGGAGTTTGGGTGCGGGTTCTGGCTGTGTCAACGTCGAGATGTGTTAATCCCGAAGAGTACAGAGGCTGTAATGCAGAGTATCAGCATGGTCATCGAGATTGTCATTAACAAGGATACAATGCCTTGCCGCGAAGAAAGCCCTGCAGTGTCAGTTCCCAAGGCAGCGTGCTGGTTCTGTTCCATGCAACAGTAACAATGAATTGGTTCTGCCAAAACAACAGCTGAGATGCATCGATTCTGCCCACACAGCAGAGGATGCTTTGGTTCCCCCAGAGCAAGCACTTTAGGTCCACTTCCATGGGTCCAGGACTGGGGTGGCCCCTTTTAGGAGGACAGACTCATGGATGGCAGTATCCAGGTGCAGAAGCAGGGTGCTTGGAAGTCTATTATGTTCCTGAGACTTTGGCTAATGAGGCTGGACTACTAGCCTTTAGAGTCAATCTGGGTTCAAGTGATGCAGGTCCAGTCTTTCTCACTCAGTCACGGGAGTAGCAGGCAGCAGGGTAGCACAGCAAAGAAGGAGTCCAGCAAAGCAACAGTTCAGCAGAGTGGCAGTCCTTCAGCTGCACAGCAGTCCTACTTCGTGGCAGAGTGTTCAGAGGTCCAGAGGTGCACTAAGTTGGTGGAGTCAGAGCTCCAGTATTTATACCCAGTTGGGACTTTGAAGTGGACAGCATTTCAAAGACAGGCCTTTGAAGTGCACAGAGGTCCTTCCACTCCTGTATGGACTCCAGACTCACTACAGGGGGTAAGCAGCCCTATTTGTGGAGGCAGGACATAGCCTATTCAGGTGTAATTGAGGCTGTGGCCAGCTCCTCCCTCCCATTCTGTCAGGATTTCCCATCAAGGCCCTTCAAGTCACACGTAAGTTCCCATTGTGTGTATCTGGCTAGGGGGAATACTCAAAGCCCAGCTGTCACCTACCCCAGACAAGTGATGAGAGACAGGCAACAGGCACCAAATGGCTAAAGTAAGAAAATGCCAACTTTCTAAAAGTGGCATTTTCAGAATTACAATGTAAAATCCAACTTCACTATAAGTTGTGATTTTTATTTGTGATTCTAGAGACACCAAACTCAAACATTTTATCTCTTCCAGATTGTGAATTACCCTTATAAGATGTAATAAAGAAATCCCAATGTTATCCTAGAGTAAAGATAGGCCTTACTGTAGTGAAAAATGACTTTGGGAGTTTCTCACTTCCAAGACACATAAAAATTAAAAGTACATGTCCAACCTTTTAAATGCATTGTGCCCTGCGTTTTGGTGGTCCAGGGCCTACCTTAGAGGTGACATAAGTATAAAAAGGGAAGGTTTAGGCCTGCCAATAGGGTTCCTTTTCCCAGGTCGGCATTGCATTGTAAAACCGCACAAACAGGCTCTGCACTGGCAGGCCTGAGACATGGTTAAAGGGTGACTTAAGTGGGTGGAGCAATCAGTGCTGCAGGCCCAGAAGTAACAGTTACTTTGCAGGTCCTATGCACATGTAGCACACTTTACTAGGGATGTATAAGTGAATTAAATATGCCAGTTGGGGATAAGCCAATGTTACTATGTTTAGGGGAGACAGCACAAGTGCTTTAGCACTGGTTAGCGTGGTAAAGTGCACAGAGTCCTAAAGCCAGCAAAAGCGAGGCCAGACATGTGGAGGAGGTAGGTAAAGATTTTTGGGGGAAACCGCCCTAAGTCTGTCAGGTCTAACATGGTGTAAATCAGTCCATTTTTTCACCCTTACAACACTTAAATTTAAATACATACTGATCAAACATTTCAGAAATGTTAAAACAATATTTTTTTCCATCTTTTTGAAGGTGGACGATTGACTGCCTGAACATAGAATCTCCTACCTCAAACTCAGGCATATAAGACCATTCATGGACAATGCTTTAAATGTTCATGTACTATGAGTAACTGCATTTCTTAAATTCAAAACAGAGAGTGCACCTCTTATCAGGAATCACATCTTTAACAGAAGATCACATGTGCTTCTCAATAGCACGCATCTACTTTGGAATAGTGAGAACCTGCACTTTTATATTTCCACTTAAAGCACTGCTCATTTCTGCCTCAAAGATCTGGCAAATATTTAGCTGAATTCTAAACAGAACCAAAGGGAAATCTCACATAGACATTTACACAATCCCTTTAGTCATTTTGACTGTATGTCATATATGATAAAATAATAGTAGAAATTATGGGCCTGATTACAACTTTGGCGAAGGGAGTTAATCCGTCCCAAATGTGACGGATATCCCGCCCGCCGTATTACAAGTCCATTATAACCTATGGAACTTGTAATACGGTGGGTGGGATATCTGTCACATTTGGGACGGATTAACCCCCTCTGCCAAAGTTGTAATCAGGCCCTATGTTTTTAAATTATATTCGTATTTTAAATCCTACTTTATAATGCTGCTTGATAAAGATCATGCGTTTGACCTTCCCCACTAGGGAACGTGTAGTAAATAAGCTTCATATCGAAGCTGTAGAAGAATGATCTCCTTTATTTCAGCCCTCCATGAAAGCTGTGCATTCCCTCCTGCCAGCCACAATCAACTGACAGCTCAAGAACACCCGCTTCCCAACATTCTATTTTACATGCTTAGAATTCTAATCACAACACATCTCCCTCCTTCACAAAATGCAATACTTCAATGCCAAGGAAACAAAAATAAAATAAAGAATTGGATAGAAATTGAAGCTATAGCAACACTTAAAGGAAAACACTTTACACAACAATATACCATAGAAAGTGAAATACAATAGAAATATATCACTTAATATAATCTTTTAAATATTCAGGTGGCTTGCGAATCCTCTGACTCCTCATCAATCTTCACTCTTTACCTACACTATAACCATTTTCCTATCCCCACCCCAGTTTTTACCATCTTTGTCAACCAATTAATTGTTATTCATTATCATGTACCCATTGATACTTTTGTTATTACATTGCTTAAGCTCGACACACTCACCCTTCTTTTGAAATAGGGCCACTCTCCTCTTATTCCATCTATCCCCATTTACAAGAACGTATGTTGCACTCATACCAGATCTTCCACCATTTCCTCCACATCATTTCCGCTTTGCAAACCCATTAAAATAGTTTCTTTTTCTAATCGATTGGCTCGTTCCACAACACCATTGCTTTGAGGATTATACAGTGAAGTGCATTTATGTTTGATACCACAATACCTTAAAATTCTTTGCATCTCAATAGAAGTAAGTTGAATGCCGTTATCTGGGATCAAGATTTTGGGAAATCCTTCTTCTTGAAACACATTTCCTAGTTCTAAGATCATATTCCTTGTAGTCACCTCTCTCAAGAACTTAACTATTAACCATTTGGAGTGAACATCTATCATGGCAAGGACATACTTATAACTAGGTTTCAATTCATTCATAGGTCCAATGAAAACAGACTGTATTCCATGGTAACCCAGCATCACTTATATGCCCCCCTTCCATCTGTAATCATGTCATAATCATTTTTTCACTATGCATACATTCTTGACACCTCAACACCCACCTAATAACATCCTCATTCATTCCTGGCCATCAATATATTTTTCTCAACTTTTTTTAATGAGGGTTTGTCCTAGATGTCCTTGATGAGCTAAAGACACAAACCTTTTCTTTAAACCATGTGGAGGCACAAACTTGCCACCCTGCATAACAATTTCTTGCCTACTCAAAGATAGTTCATTTAAAACCTTAAAATAAGGCCTTTGTTAGAAATGGGGTCTCTATTTGTCAGTCGGTGTGCAGCCAGTCCAAGTTGGGACCCTTACTCTAGTCAGGATAAGGGAGATACCTGCTCAGATAACCCCTACTCACCCCCTTGGTAGCTTGGCACGAGCAGTCAGGCTTATATCAGAAACAATGTGTACAGCATTTGCACATAACACACAGTAACATAGAAAAAACACTGCAAAAGGACACCTCACTAGTTTTAGAAATATAGCCAATATTTATCTAACTAAAACAAGACCAAAATGAGAAAAACACAACATACAGTAATAAAGATATGAATTTTGCAAGGATTAACCTAAAAATACAGTCCCTAGAAATTGATAGCTCCACCTGGGTCTATCACGGCATTGTGAACAACAAATCCAACAGTTCAGGCCGGCTGTGGTGTCGAGGGCCAGCTACTGTGTCAGGAAGACCTGCAAACGGTACCTTGGAATTGCAGGGTGTTGTGATCCTTGTGATGAGATCCGGAGAGCGGCGTTGCTGGTGTGGCGATGTCAGTTCTGGAGTTGGTGTGGGGGTCGTCGGGCCCTTAATGTCACACACATTGCAGATCGAACTCAGGGCTGATGAAGTCAGGAGCATTGGAGTGGATGGCGTCGGGGCTGCAGTGCGAAGCGGGGCGATGTGAATTGCGGTGCCCACAGGTCATGGTGCAGGCAGCGACTCGATGATGGCGTCCAGGAGCATCAGTGAGACCAGGACTGCATTGTGAAGGGGGCAGTGCAACGTATGGTGTCACCTGGTCACGGTGCAGGCAGTGGTGGCATCGCTCCTGAAGCCCTGTCATCGGAAGGCCCAAGTCGGCGGTGCTATACTGGACGGGCTCCGTGCGGCATCCATGGGTTGTGGTGCCGACAAGGACATCTGTTGACAACACTGGAGTCAATGGTGCTGGCGTTGGTTACCGGGGCTACAGTGCGGGATGGGATGGTGCTTCGTGTACCTCACAATCGGTGTCCACAGGCCACGGTGCAGGCAGCGGCACTGGTGTCAGCAGAAGCGTCATCGTTGGCGATGCCCAGGTTACGATGTGAGCTAGGCGATGCCAGAGTGCAGGGCCCAGGGTGTCATCAGATGTCGGCGTCAGTGAGACCAAGGTTGCAGTGCGCAGTGGGGCAGTGCAACTCTGCGCTGCGTCGGCAGGTCACAGTGCAGGCCAGCACCATTGTTGGTGGCATTGCAGTGGTTTTACTTCTTGAACAGCACAAAACACACAGTTCCCAGTGCTGTAGGCAGATGAAACTGAAGTCTTTGATATCCCTGAGACTTACAACAGGAGGCAAGCTCTACTCCAAGCCGTTGGAGAACTTTCTCAAGCAGGATACACAGCAAAGTTCACCCTTTGTTCTCTTTTAAGGCAGAAACAGCAACTGCAGGCCAACCCAGCAAAGCAACACAGCAAAGGGGCAGTACTCGTCCTTGGCAGAGGTTCCTCTTGATTCCAGAAAGATTCTAAAAGTCTGGGGTTTTGGGCCCACTACTTACACCCCGTTCTGCCTTTGAAGTAGGTATACTTCAAAGGAAAGTCTTTGCTGTTGACGAGATCCTGTATAACTGTCTAGAGGGAATTCACAACAGCCCAACTGTCAGTGTGACCCAGACGTGGAATACTCAAGCAGGCAAAGGCACAGAATGGTTTAAGCAAGAAAATGCCCAGTTTCTAAAAGTGGCATTTTCAAGCAGAAATTTTAAAAAACAACTTTACCAAAAGGTGTATTTTTAAATTGTAAGTTCAGAGACCCAAAACGCCATATTTTAATCTGTTCTCAAAGGGAAGCTGCACTTTAGAGTTATTTAAAGGCAGCCCCCATGTTAACCTATGAGAGAGATAGGCCTTCCAACAGTGAAAAACGAATTTGGCAGTATTTCACTGTTAGGACATATAAAACACATCAATACATGCCCCTTCTTTAACACACTCTGCACCCTGCCCATGGGGCTACCTACGGCCTACCTTAGGGGTGCCTTACATGTATAAAAAAGGAAGGGTTGGGTCTGGCAAGTAGGTACACTTGCCAGGTCGAATTGGCAGTTTACAACTGCACACACAGACACTGCAGTGGCAGGTCTGAGACATGTTCACTGGACTACTCATATGGGTGGCACAATCAGTGCTGCAAGCCCACTAGTAGCATTTGATTTACAGGCCATGGGCACCCCTGGTGCACTTTAATAGGGACATACCAGTAAATCAAATATGCCAATCATAGATAAAACAATCAACAGTACACTTTACTTTGGTTAGCAGTGGTAAAGTGCCCAGAGTCCAAAAGCCAACAAAAACTGGTCACAACAAATAGGAGGAAGGAGGCAAAAAGATTGGGGCTGACCCTGCAACAAGGGCCAGATCCAACACCCTTACACAACAAGACACTGTACTTTCTCTCCTACTCCCTCTGACAATTAATTCTTTCAGTTGCTTCAGTATCTCATCCATTTCCATTTCCTGAATCCATTCCGCATCGGTAAATATTGCTTCTTTTTTGTCACATTCAAAATCACTCATCCATGCCATCATTCCTTCAAGCTCTTTAGAAAGAACTGCCTCTTTATCAACTAACTTCCAATCTATAGAAAGACATGATAAATAATCCGCTTGTAAATTCTCCCACACAGGAATATAATTAACTTTGTATCTGTATTCTTGTAATCTCGCTGCCAACCTTGCTAGCTTTGCAGAAACTTTTCCATCCCCTTTTGGTATTAACAGTTTGACTAATGGTTTGTGATGAGAACGAAGCACAAACTCCAGTCCCCATAAATAGGTTTGAAAATACTCTACCAACCAACCTGCAGCTAATGCCTCCCGTTCAATCACTGAATAATGACTTTCAGTTTCTGTTAATGCACAAGAAAGTAAATGCTACGTTTTTTTGACAGCATTGCATATTTGCAATAACATATGCTCCTATGCCAATAGCACTGACATCTACTCTTAATATAGAATTTAATGTGGTGTCAAATGGTACTAATATTACCGCATTACAAATCTAATTTTTCATAACCAAAAAGGCTTCTTTATGATCCTTATTCCACAAAAAATTGTTAACTTTTCTCAACAAATTAGGCAGTACTTCAGTTTTTTCGGCAAACCTATCAACAAATTTGGCATAATATTCTATTAGTCCCTTGAAGGAACGTAACAGGTTTATCTTGAGGAATGGGAGCCTCTTGAATAGCCTTTAACAAACTCTCTTTAGGTTGAATCACTTTTCCAGATATTGTGCATCTTAAATAAACTTACTTACCAAAGTTGTAGAAGAATGATCTCTTTTATTTCAGCCCACCATAAAAGCTGTGCCTTCCCTCTTGCCAGCCACTATCAACTGACAGCTCAAGAACACCCACTTCCCAACATTCTTTATTACATGCTTGGAATTCTAATCACAACAGAACGCCTTTTTCAAATCAAAGAGCATGTTTTTGAACTTTTCTTCTTGCGATCTATTAGAGTCTGCCGTCCATTTTGACTTGTGTGGCTACTGTTCTTCATACCATGGTACTCCAGGTGTTTGTTTAAAGATGTAACACATTTTCCTATTTATAAGGGCACCTATTCATCTCTGGCACATATTTCAGTTGTTCTTTTTTCTATTTTTCAGGACGTTGCCAAAAAATATTAAGGGTTGGCCATGTTGGACTCTCCTGAACCCTACTGACCCCCAGCCACCTTTTGCAAGAATGTCTGCAAGAACTAAGTTTATTTTTGCATCATTTTTCACTATGGTCATTCTTTATCCTCTCAGTAGCCAATAGTAGGCTCTCAGGTTCAAAGCAGTAACCTTGTGATATCAGCGGAGCTAAAAGGTGTGGCTTGAGACTTCTGCTCTGCCTTTCTAGTGAACTGACTTCAATCATAAAAGTATGACTGAATGAAAATGTCAGTTAAAGATTGCAGCACATCTTTAACATCTGTCTGAAACTCAATACATGCTAGTGGCAGCTGCTAGCAGGGAAAAGTGGTTGGGCAGCGCGGGGGGCAAAAAAAATAAAAATACAACTTACCGGCTGGCTTGCCACACTCTTCAGCTCCCGAATCCCAATGCACACAGGCTCCCAGACTCCCCTGTGTGAATCCAGACACTGCTATCATGCTCTAGTTACCCAGCATGAGAGAAGTGCTGGGATTCGGTGGAGCAGGCTCGTTTCATGCTCCAGCAGGTACTGGGAGCATGTGCTCTTGAGCCATGCTGATACTTCCAAGCAACAGTCTGAAGTCTGGAGATATCCAAGTGTGCAATTCAGTTTATCTGTCCTAAGGCAGCCAGCCATTCTGAAAGGCAGACTGGCAGTGCCCTGTACCCACCACTCCCCCTGCTGCTGATGGCCCTGCCCTAAAGATTCAACTGCGGCTTCTACAAGTAAAATAAAATGATAATACAGCAGTTTTATTGATTGTTTTATTATCATTTTATTTTACGTTTTGATCAGCTGGTTTAAGCAGTGGGGAGATGCTGCTCCACCATAATGGAGGAGCCGCGCCTGATACATGCACTGAGTGCCTGCAACAAAACTGAAATGCTATTAAACAAATTCTGAAACAATGATATGTTCAAGAACATCTGAATCCCATTCCTGCAATATATCCTATCCTTGGACCCATCTCTCACAATATTCACTTGGTCGATTCCATATTTTCGAGGAGTAACATAAAAATGATCCTATTGAAATGTTTCTCTTCGTATGGAGAACAAAAATGCCATTGCTGTTTTATATCAGAGGTTACTTTGAGTTATTGACAGGTATAATTAAAGAGAAATCTTGTATGCGGTGATCTCTCTCCATCTCTCCTTCATAGAAAGAGATTAAAGTCATTGAAGAAGCACCAACTCAAAGAAATATATTTTAGGCACTACTGGCACTCAGCTTTCAGCATGGAAACAACTCTTGGAGGAGCGGTCAGCATAGTACAATCAGTTGCTTTATAGAATATGTCAACATTTTCTGTTAGCTCTGAGGGTGTCAACAATTCCGAAGAGAAGAGTCCTTGTCAAAACACTGGAACATCTAAATTACATGATGTGGCGTAATGACCAAATCTTAGGCATTTCATGCAAGAAGCGTAACATTTAATACTGGAAATTACTCAAGATGAGGTCAGCATGATCAAAATCTACCCCCGGTATAATTAATCCTCACATACAAAGAGAGAATTAGAAAAATAGCATGCCCTCCACGACCAGAGAAAGGTTTACACTCAGTGGTAGAGAAGGACTGAAGCTGACACATTCCCTGTTAACACAAGGAAGGACAAGAGACAGTAAAATAGAAGACTCCTTCCGTCTTTTATTTACTATAATAACAAACAATTGTATGGATATTAGCACCTTCCCTAAAATGCCAAGTCAAATTCCAAGTTAGTCACTGATCAGAAAGTTACTTAGAGGAGGAAGCATTTTCATATTGCCAGTTAAACCACAATGTAGTTATCTGGGCATTTCTCATGTAAGGATTACTGTGTGATTGTATAACAGAATATCAAAAACTACAATGTAGTGAAACAAGACAATTGTGTTAAAAATATAGCCTAAAACATGTCGAGTTTACAACCTTTGTTTTATATTGTACCAATTTATTGCGTGAAAGTATCATGGACAGAATAAAGTAAAAAAGGTAAGTATATTGAAATATTCATACATATATTTCATTATATGCAAGTTTTCTCAAATATTAAAATACAAAATAATAATATAAATGCAAATAAATAATTGTAATTATCAGTGTAAATATATATGTACACACACACACACACACACATATATATGTATATATTTCTTAAAGGTATAAAAACAATTTACAATGAATTATTTAGTTTAAAAAATATGTTGAAATATAAATGAAGGAAATTGAAATTAAAAACCATATATATGACAAGAACATACATAAAATGTGATAAAAGGTAAACTTGAAAAACATAATTGCAACCATTGTCAAATACTAAGCAGTGGTGATTGCAACAGGGTAGTTATAGTTAGGATTGTCTTTCCATAGGAAAAACATTTTTGTGCTGCAAATAACTTTGATCCTAAACTTTCCAAAAAAAGTGGTACTTTTTGACTGGTTTACGCATGGAAAGTTTTGGGGCGATCTCTCAAGCAGGGGTCCATGAAAACAAGGGCGGTCTCAAAATGAGTTTTCCCCATGAATTTTCCCATAGGGACTTTAGACACAGCTACAGCCCAAATTGTTGAAGGGATTTACACCATATTTGGCAGAAAGCTAGATCATGGTCCATAAAGACTGCATTTTGTATTTTGGTGTAAATCTGTTCAGTAGTTTTCGAAAAAATAACATTCAAAATAGTATATATCAGGGCGTAAGGGATCCACAGAGCTGACAGATCTCGAAATGAGATCTGATTGGCTGCCACCACCTCAACCAGGGAGTAGTGCCAGCCATCTTAGGACTAGGGAATTGATCCCAAGTCTTAACACAAAAGTAAAAACAAAACAATAAGGGGGCAGGGCAGGGATATTCTGACCCCCTAGACCTAGTGGTAGGGTTCAAGGGGGACCCTGACTCAGGCTAAAAACATTTTTTTTAAATGTTGTCACAAATTCACAGAGGATCCTTAAATCCAATGCAATATGTTTACGAAAACAAAAAGTGTGGGCTCCTGCACTTCTTTTTTAACTCCCTATGGGTGGGCTAGGCCCTGGCAAAGCATGTTTTTTGGGGTGGGGGAAGGGAGTGGTGCCCCACCCCAGGGATTTCTGGCCCTAAGAACCCCATCCCCGGGCTTGAAGTATCTTTTAAGGGGAGGGGCTGCACTGCACCCACCCCTAAACTTTTTTCAGACCCTGGGGCCCAGGGCCCCATATAATTAACTAGGGAAAGGGTTTGTGCGTGTCCCCTCCCCCATGCTTCCAGCCCTGGGACCCCATTCCTTGGGGCCCAAAGTATCTTTAAAGGGGAGGGGCACCCAACCTGCCTCCCCAGGTCTTATTCAGCCAAAATATATTTTAAGGGGAAGGGGGCCAAGCGGCCCCCCCTCAAGCCCTTAAAAGGCCCTGGGGACCCTATCCCCAGGGAATTTTCTCAACTAAAAAGAAGCGGGGTGATGCAACCCCCTACCTGAATCTTTATTTACCTTGGGGACCCCACCCCTGGTGACTGACTTACTTGCTGTTTCCCAGGGTGCCCACCCCCAAGACACAGCATTTTCCTTACCCGGAGCGGTGCTGACAGGGAAACAGGATTGCTCCTGCCTGGTGAGGTCATTTTTTTAAAAGTCTCACCAAATAGGAGCAAACACAAAGTCTGCTCTCAGTGAGCAGGAGCTTTAAAAATGTGCCCACCAGCTGAGAGCAGGGAAACAGATCAATATATTCCTTCCCCCAGGAGGGAGTAGCATAAAAGCTGCTTCCTGTGGGCCTAAGCAACGCGGGCTCCTGCAGAATGTGGGGAGCCAGTTGGGGCCATGGGTCTCCACCCACAGCCCCCAACATGTGTATGGTGGTAGCCCTGGGTGGGCCTACCACCATACACAACCTTAGAGAAATGTGGCCCTGAGGTACCCAGGTGCAACCCCCATCCCCTTTAAAAAAAGTTACTGCCCTGAGGGATGGTGTTCCCAGCACCTGATGAAGCTCTGGGAGGATGGTCAATTAAATAATTAACATAAAAATAATTGTAAATAAAAAATAATAATATACAATCTAATTAACATACCCTACCATGCATGCCACTAATGAAACCATTGGCTATTGATATCTCATAAAAGTTGCCATTGGCTAGATGTGCTGCCTCCAAAGTTATGACATTTTATGAAATGTTGCATGGAACTTTAAGGAGAAAGCTGTGATAACCTCTCCAGTGTGCTACCACACCCATTTCAGCCCTTTTGCACAACACACACTTTCCCGATCCTTCTACTTTCCCTTAACACCCCTGTGAAGAACGTGACTCTCATGAACTGCAAATTAAAAAGCACTGGCAAAGCCAAATTATGATTGTACCAATGTTTGATATCTTTGCATGTTGGTAATTACATTTATGGTGGAAAAGAAAAGCTGTGAGTATCAAAATAAAAAGAAAGGACTACACAGGGCCTGATTCACAGGTAATCTTAGACCAAAAGTTGAAGTTTAGACCAAAAGTCCAAGTTTAGACCCAAAGTCTAACTGTACTCGTAATAAAGTTACACTTTGATCTATGTTTTGGTCTAAGTTTAGACCAAAGTCTAAACTTAGACCAAAAGACTAAAGTAAGACTTTACTCATAGTAAAGTTAGACTTTTGGTCTAAGTTTACCTTTGTGAATTTGGGCCCACAGTGTTAACTTGTCTGTCTGAACTGGGGCAGTTTGAGAGATCTTTGCAAAATGCATTGTTTCAACTGGCTTTGTGCTGCAAGAAAGTCACTCATAAATAGTATTTTCACACAAACAGCCTTCATCTAGACTTTGAATGTTGTCCCTGGCGACTGGCAACAAGTCGTGTGATGCCAGCATGCAACAGAAGCATCTAATGTTATCTCTATTGCCGGCTGGCTTTGACAGTTTAGCTTTTATTGGTGCACCAGTTGCAGTGGCACAGGGGTGCAATTAAAAAGCAGCCAGAATGCCCATTGCTTTTCTTGCACTCGGACCAATGACACATTGGTTATGCTGCTGGTTCTTATCTGAGGCTCCCCCTCTGTTTCCCCATCAAAGTCATACCGGGCCAGGCACTTGATACACCTGGCATCCTTGGCATGGTCTCCCCTGTCTTTTTTTGCCTCTGCTTCCCATGTTTTGACCGTGTGCTGGACTCTGTTTTTGGTACTCTGGGCACTTTACCACTGCTGACCAGTGCTAAAGTGGAAGTGTTCCTGTGTAAATTATATGTGTAATTGGCTTTTCCATGATTGGCATGCTTGATTCACTAGTAAGTCCCTAGTAAAATGCACTAGAGGTGCCCAGGGCCTGAAAATCAAATGCTACTAGTGGGACTGTAGCATTGGTTATGCCACCCACCTAAGTAGCCATGTAAACATGGCTCAGACCTGCCACTGCAGTGTCTGTGTGTGCAGTTTTAAACTGCCAAATCGACCTGGCAAGGGTACCCACTTTTCAGGCCCAGACCATCCCTTTTTATACATGTGAGGCACCCCTAAGGCAGGCAATAGGTAGCCCTATGGGCAGGGTGCAGTGTATGTTAAAGGTGGGACATGTACTGATGTGTTTTACATGTTCTAACAGTGAAGTACTGCCAAATTCAGTTTTCACTGTTGCAAGGCCTATCTCTCTCATAGGTTAACATGGGAGCTGCCTTTAAATAACTTTTAAGTGTAGTTTCCCTTTGGGAGCAGATAGAAATGTGGAGTTTAGTGTCTCTGAACTCATAATTTAAAAACAAAATATTTTGGTAAAGTTGTTTTTTAAATTGTCAGTTTGAAAATGCCACTTTTAGAAAGTCAGCATTTTCTTGCTTAAACCAGTCTGTGACTCTGCCTGTTTGCGGATTCCCTGCCTGGGTCAGACTGACAGTTGGGCTGTTTTTGACACCCCTCTAGACAGTGAGACAAAGGGAACGGGGTGTAGCCTGCCAATCCTGATGGGCTAGCTGAGCTAGAGTGGAGAGAGGAGTGGTCACTTACACCTGAATGGCTGTGCCTGCCCTCACACAATGCAGTCTCCAACTCCCTGGTGTGTGTCTGGGGCCAGTCCTGGGCATGGCTGGATCCTGTGAACAACAAAGACTTTCCTTTGAAGTTTTCCTACTTCAAAGGAAGAAAGAGGTAGAAGTAGTGGACCCAAAATTCCAGATTTTTAGATTACTTCTGGAATGAAGAGGAACCTCTGCCAAGGAGATGATCTGGAGGAGGAGTACTGCCTCTTTGCCTGTGACTGTGCTTTGGTGGGTTAGCCTGCAGTTGTAGCTTGTGCCTGAAAGAGAACAAAGACTGGACTTTGTTGTGCATTCCTGCTTGAGAAGAATCTCCAGGAGCTTGAACTGAGCTTGCCTCCTGTCTTGAAGTCTCAGGGCCATCAAAGACCTGCTCTGCCAGCACCTGGACTCTCTGCTGAGACTCCTGCCCTGCTAAGTGGTACCCTGTCCAGTTTCTGGGCCCTTGAGAGGTGAAGTTGGCAGAAGAAGGAGTGAAATCCATGCACAGAGCACCGTGCGGGGACATTTTCGATGCACCACCTGCAGTGTGGCTAAAAAACGACGTGCCAACCGCTTTGTGGCAAGAATCAATACTCCACCTGCATCGCGGCTGGGAGGTTGACACAGCGCAGCTGGAGAAATGACACAACACCCAATTGTGGCTGCTGATAACGACTCAAACCCGATGTAGCACGGTTTTCCAACACCATGCAACCGGAATTCACACGCATCGTCGCTGGGCATTAAAGTCATTGTGAACCTGCGTGGATCCGAGGTGCCCTGTCCGGAAATTGACGCATTGCTCTCTTGTGGGAGAAAAAAACGACGCTTCACCAACCCGACTGGAAAAGAAATGATGCACAGCTTCTCTTGCGAGTAAGGAATCGACGCATCGCGGACTTTTTCGATGCACGCTCGCCCGTGCGGCTTTATTTTTGACGCAAACCAGGTACTTTGTGTAAAATCAAAGTTTCCATTATTTTATATGGCATAAGACTCTTATTCTTTTGAAAATTCATATCTTGATTTGTGTATGTTGAATTTTTGTTGTTTTGGTCTTGTTTGATTTAGATAAATATTGCCATTTTTTCTAAACTGATGTGGTGTCCATTTTGTAGTGTTTTCATTGTATTACTGTGTGTGTTGGTACAAATACTTTACGCATTGCTTCTGAGATAAGCCTTCCTGCTCATGCCAAGCTACCAAGGGGTGAGTGGGGTTTAACCAGGTGTCTTTCTCCTTTGCCCTGACTAGACTGAGGGCCCTTGCTTGGACAGGGGATAACCTGACTGCCAACCAAAGACACCATTTCTAACAGCACCCTATAACAACTTAATTTAAGATTTCCTTATTTATGCATCGGCCTGTGAAACTGTGTTTCGTGAAAGGAGGAGAAAAGAAATGTGCCATATCTACTGAGATATGGCACACTTCTGCTCTCTCATTGAGCTGGCACATTTCAGGCAGCCTAGCGCAGATGTAGGCACCCTTTCACCATGGTCCAAGGGTGCCTGTATTACAAGGAGAATTGTTTCTGTGCAGGAAGGGGTACCTTCCTGCACAGAAACAATCCCTCAAGGCGTTTTCCTCCTATGTGTGCTGCAGGATGCAACACACATAGAAAGAGGAAAGATTAGGAGAAATAAAGTTATTTCTCCTCATGGCTTTACTGTTTGATGCATTTTCAGATTTACTACTGGTATAAAAAACTGGGAATGACCCAAAATCTATGGGTGGATGAATAGGAATATCCATGTTCCACCCATGGAATACCTTCCCAAAGAGCAAAAATGCAACTTCTTTACTATCTCATGCAGAGCCATGCAAGGTGGCTCTGTGAGGATTATTAGATCTCATTTAAAGCTAATGTTGCCATTATGCCACCTTATGTGATGCAAGAGCAATTCAATATTTTTGTAAATTTGGTGCCCAGTCAGTCTCGCGGAACTTTCTTTTTTATCACGTTCACAATGAAAGGCAGAGTTCATTTCACTGGTAAATGAATGCATGAATTCAAGTGGCTGACATCTCTGCAGTGGGCACATTAACTAGGCCCGGACGAAATTCCATTTATGCTACTCTAATTTCGTGTAATATACGGCAATTGAGTTTTGATTATTAAAAAAAAAAAAAAATGTGACCATGCAATTACGCCACCTTGCATAACTGAGACTTCACTTGAACAAAAATCTCATTGCGGGAGCACAAGAAGAACTCAAGCGGCTATTGTTTATATCACATGCAATTTTGCACTCACCGATTTACCTATAGAGTATGGAAATATTTACAGTCTTACTAAAGCTTTCAGTCTTGTCCAGGTTGCGGTGCGGAGCGTGTTGTGGGTAACAAATAGTCTAGCGTAGTATATTTAGTAAGAGCTCGCCATGGCCTTACACCGCCACGGGGACGCAGAATGTCAACAATATGATTAGAGCTGAAGTGCTTCATGTGCCAAGCCACAGAGCTGTCGGCGCCACCTGCCCATCTTCCGATTCTGCACCCCGTCAGTGTCATGTCAGCCCTCTGCCCTCAATCAATATCGATACTGAGTTCAGCAACAAGACTCAGAAATGGTGCCCGTGGTCCGAGAATGGTGGGGAGTACAGGACGACACTGGGATCCTTTTGAGGAGGTGGGAGTGTTACCTTAGGTGAGGAGACTTCTTCAATGCCTGTGTATCTTGAATGAAAATATCCACAGCAGACTGAAATGTAAAATGTACTTTTAATAAAATTCAGAATTCTCGAGGTCGTATTCTTATGCATTCCTATGTAGTCTTTATTTCCAAGATAAGGGAACAGAGTCACAGGAAGTTGAAGAGATTTGTTCAGGATCATGCAAGCGAAAATGGAAGCCAGAATGCTAAATCTTGCTTGCACAGTCATTAATCTAACCAGTAGATTGTACCAGGATGTCTAAAGCCAGGAAAGAATTGGAACTCCACTTGTGTCAGACAGCCTTAATAGTCGTCTGCAGTTGTATTCACTAGTAGGTACACAAGCCAGTGACAATGCACCAGTAGAGGAGGCCACAGGCTTTCTTTCCTGAAAAAGAGCATGGCAGTTTACCACTGCAGTGCTGGCCTGGTAGTACTAGTACAATATAATGGAATAGTGATCATGCACCACAGTAGGGGATCAATGTGATGACACTGGGGGCATGGGATTATTCACTTTTAGTGAAATGCAGTGCAGCATGCAAAGTTGCTGCACTGCAAGGAGGGAAGGGCAGTGCCATCTCTACTAAGAGACAGCTCTTCCGTTGTCTTCCCCCACTCCTGGTGGTGTTTCAGGATGCCTATTGCCATAAACAGACCTATGGTACGTGTGTGCTTTCTAGCATAGCTTTTGTTCTGGAAGGATAGCCTTCCTGTACAAAATACTTTGCTCAGGCACGTTTTACACCTTTTTCCACATTGTATCAGTGTTGTGCATTGCAGCACACATGCAATATATAAAATGTTTGGAGAAATAGAAACATTTCTACTTATTGATTTCTGCCGCAATTGAGCTTAATTTTTAATGCAATGTCCTCTATAACATTGTTAACAGAGAGGACTTTGTATCAAAATCCATGGGTAGTAGTGTGGGAATGCCTGTGTACCACTCATGGGATACCCCTATGAAGCAAAGTAATAGTAGCACAAGCCATTATTTGCATTACATTTAGGGGTATTTTCAAGCACAAAAAATGTGCTTAAATGTAAATACTTTATCATCGCATTGTGCCCGTTTGTGTCATGCTTTGTGACTTTACACTAATACAAATTGTTGATAAATTTTCCTCTAGGAGGTTTCTAATACATTACGAATGACTCCTTTCCATTTAAGATAGCCAGACATGAGGTCTAGGGGTATCATTTACCTCTCTGTATTGAGTGCCTTGCACCACAGTAGGGATTGGTAGTGATCTAGGTGATTGTGCTTTAACATGGCTGTGGTTCTCGAACTGATGTTGCGGTTGACAGGATGACTGTCAGAAGCAAGTGCCCTGATCACAATCCTGCTGGTAGTCTCCCAGCAAGAACTTCGTAGCAGAGTCTTTATGAGGAAAGACGATTGACTGATAAAAGCTGGAGATCAATGCACAGGTGGAAAATAAAGATGTTATTCTCACATAGGTCTATTGAGGAAAAGGTCAAGACAGGCCTACAAATGTAAGTAGTCTTGGGATTTTACTTAACTGAGTTGGCATACTAACCCAATATGCAGTGTATAAAGACTGCCAGACTACCCACGTTTCCCAGATAGCTAATCAAGTCCGGGTTTTGTATACCACAAAGCAAAAAACCTGGTCTGAATGAGCTACTCATGCTTGGGTGTGGCAAAAGAGAAGTCTGCATAGTCTGAATGCTCCATCAGCACTGTCATAGTATTCTATGATGCAGCAGCATTGGGGGCAGTTGGTTGAGGGTCAGTTTGCCCAGCACTGACATAAAACTTCCACCCTGGAATTGCACCAAAACATAGTTCAATGTATGTAGTGTGATGTGTAATTCAGCTCTGTCCATCCTTCCCTGGCATTCTCCTCCAGTCCCTCCTATAAAGTGAAAAACCACATTGGTAATTTCATCAAGGTCAAAACCAGGAGGAGGAACAAAGACCGTGATTTATTGAAACAAGTAATTGTTATTTTCTCATCCTTTTGAGAAAAGAGTAATGGATCATGGATATTGAGTAGTAATAGCGGGTGACATTGTGCTGCTCAAATATTATTAAATATTCCATCAGCCATTGCTCTTACCTTCTGAATAGGGGACAGAAAAACACCAATGTCTTTCAACACCTCACTTCATATGCTGGTACTGCTACGAGCCATGACTTGAGATATGGATCTCAATTTCAACATTAGTGACTCAGTTGCTCTCTCATGGCTGATCTTTGGACACACACAGTTACTTGGTGTGTGCTGACCTCATCTCATCTTTCTGTTCCTACCAGTAGATGTCCAAAGAACTTTTTAAGTGCCAAGTGTCTGGAGGAGACAGAAAGACATGCAGCCATTACTACACTATGAGTGAGATGCAGAACTGACCAAGCAAACTGGATGCTAGCCACAGCAGCAGCTCAACCCTCGAGAGCAGACGCTGTTCCTGGAGACCCACTGTTACTCTCTACAACAAGCTTCTCTGAGTAGCTTGTGAGCTACTTGTAGCTCTCCCGTGTGCATCCCAGCCTTCTAATTTGCAGTGGTAACTCTTTTGTAATGGCCAAGGAGTGTAGTCACACTGGCTTAGCCAGCAGCTAAAAAGCAAAACAATATAGTAATATTGTTTTGTTTTTCAGCTGCTGGCTCAGCCAGCAGGTGCAGGGAGGGCCAGGACTGGTCCACTGGAGGGAGGAAGAGGGGGAGTGGAGTCAGTGTGCACTAAGTGTGCATGTCAATTTGGCTGGCCATGTTAGACCGAGAAACAGCACAGACCCAAGGGCACCTTCTGAGTGGCAGAACAAGCCAGTCAGATCAATCTTGACGCTGCTCTCATGCTAATTATAGCACAAGAGCAGCGCCAGGATTGCTCGGGAGCCTCTGCTGATGTTCCAGGGACTTCTGGGACACCAGTATAATCCCAGGAAGAGAATTGAGGTGGGCAGTGGCTGAGGCAGCGGCAGAAGGTAAGTTTGTTTTTAAAAATATTATTTTATTCCCCCCTCGTACCTCCCTTCTGCCTCCTCTCCCCTTGAGATTTACTGCTGCCACCGTTGCTAATTTGGAACCTTTTGCTTGGTTGAATCAATATAAGGATGCAAAAATTGTGCATTCAAGATGAGAATGTATGTCCTTCCAGAACTCACACGTTGATGTTTAGAGTATAATGGCTGAATTTCTGAAATAAATTTAAAGTTGATTTTTTACTACTAAATCATTTGTGGAGACTTAATACTGATATTATTACTTTTGTGCCAGTGGCACTACCACTGTGGCTGACATGTAGTACCTATGCAGAAGCACTACCAACAGACACAACCTTTTTTATATTACTACTGGCAATCCTGTGTGATTTGCTGAGGTGATCAATGCTGGTAATATTGAATATGGTGGCCATTCATGTAGTCTTACCTGATGAGGTCACTATTACAACACTATTAATATTAGTATCTCGTGATGATTTTCTTTAAACATTAGCAGCTCTTATTGTGAAAAAAAGCTGGAGACCAGAGCTCTACAAGTTCTCAGCTGCAGGGCATAGGCACCATGGAGGTCTGCTGGATTTACCCCTCCCAGATTTTAGAGTTAAAGGATGAAGAGGACAATACCCCCTCACAGATTTTGAATTTTAGATAAAACATGTCACTTACAAGTTACTCCGTTTTTGTTGTTGGTCCCCCAATTTTTGCATGTGAGGATTTGCTGGCTTTAGAAATCTAATCATTAGTAAAGTGCATGTGCTTCCCCCTCCAATATATGCTGTCCATTAGAACACTGTATTTAGCCTATTTAACTTCCCTATATGACCATTGTAAATTGTTCCTTATGTGCACCTATGGAATAGAAAGTAAAATATTGTATGTGGGAGGCAGTGATTACTTACACCACCTACATATGTGACAAAACCTACGTCTGCCAGAACCACCACTGAACTCTGACTGGGATGCAGTTTAAATTCACTGCAGTGACACGTGGTAAAGACAAATGTCTTTAGATTGGGGGAAAAGCCTATTTGTTTAATTCATAAGCCACTCCTAACCTAAGCCTTGTAAGTCCACATGGTAGTGTAGTACTATATATAAACAGAGCACACTGCACATCGGGGTTAATACGTCCTCACAGTGAAATGAAACCCAAAGGTTATTTCACTTTGTAGGCCTCGCTTGATCTTTTCCCCAATAGGCCTAGGTGGGAATAAATCTTTACTTTCCACCTCTGCACAGGAAAGAGCTACAAAATGCTTCAAAGTTATTCAACCATTTGTTTTTAAAAACTCACACAATGATGAGATTTTAGGCTGTCTATGCCAGAACTGGCTTAAAACAACTTCTGCTACTATGACATCTCCAGAGCTGGAATGCATTTGTTTGGCTAGGTGAGTTACAGCTCTGACTCAGAGAACAATATCTTACCTCTGTGCCCAGAAAAGGCAAATTGACATTAACAGCTGATCATTTAGCGGGGATTACCTCTTTGGGAGCAGGCAGGAAGAGTTGGCAAAAATAAAGAGCACCTTTAGCACTACCTCTTTTGAATTGTATACGCTAGGGAGGGTTTCTTCTATTCATCACCTATACCTTCCTAGACAGTTCATCCTCAGTCACAGTATGAGGGAAAACAGTTCTGTCATGTTTCCAGAGCTGAAAAACACATTTGGATGGGAGTGGTGACTATTCTAGTTTAGAGGATAGTAGCTTGCCTCTGGGCCCAGGAAAGGCCAATGGATGTTAACTGCAAACCACTTAGTGAAATTAGCTATCTGAGAGTGGACAGTACAGTTGGCAAAGCAAGTGGTAGTTTCTGCCTCTTTTAACTTTGAGAGGAAAGGGGGCATTATTATATTCACCCCAAGACACTCTAGACAATTAAGCTCCAGCCACAGTAGGAGGGAATGCCAGTTCTGACACTGCCAGGTAGGGTAGACACTAGGAAGCTGAAAATAAGCCTGCCTTGTGCAAAATGGGTCCAGCCAACTTGGAATAAGTGTTCCAAGGTAATTGTACACTAAGGCAAAGAGGAAGTATGGCAAAAGGAGGTGGGGTACTGCAGAAAAATGGTTAGGATTGGGTGGTAATATTCCTCCTGTTAATGGCTAGTGCACAGGATAAAACAGGCATCTCCACCACCACCTCTTCAGAACATTCTTGGACTTGGGAGGAATCCATCTGTTAAAGAAGACCCAGCTGGAAATAGAATCCTGACTTCTGACCAGAACAAACTATCACACCAATTTGAGACTAAGGGACCTGATTAAGATCCTGGCGGACAGGGATACTCCCTCACAAACGTGATAGATATTCCATCCACCATATTACGACTCCATTATATTCTACAGAAATCAAAATACAGGAGACTGAATATCCGTCACATCTGTGACAGAGTATTCCATCAGCCAAGATTATAATCAGGCCCCAAGTCTGAAGGTAAAGCCTTTGACTGGTATAGCCAGCTTGGGGTATCCACCATCAGCTTCATTACAATTAGCTAGAAAGTTTGCCTAAGCCCCGATACACTGCAAACTCTTTATAATGCTTGACTTTTTGTAAGTGCTTTCTGCCTTAAAAAAGTAAAAATCATTACCACTAGTTTCCCTACGTTGATGGTCTTTTTGCTAAATGTTTCTTTATTTTTCTAAATTGGCATGGGGATTTTATTGCATTGTGTTTATTACTTTAAAATTGATGGTACTGTTTGAACTTAAGATGCATGTGTATGGGAATTGCCTGCTGGTGCCATAGCTATCTGGGTTTGAACAGAGTGACTCACTAAACTGTGGTTTGACCTAACCAGAGTGGGTTTATTGAGTTGGTAGAACTCCCCTCACCAGTTATTAAACTCATTTATGGCTATGTCTTTCTGAAGCCATGCTTCCCAACACCTAGGTCTCTCTGAAGTGGTGTAACATTAGACGCAAGCTCTCTTGGGATTCTATTGAATGTTTATTTTGTTAATGATTTAGTTGTGGTTATTCAGTTTTTCAAGCAAAACAAGTCAGCTGATTAAGGGAAGGCAGCAGTGCTAGTGTATGTTAATTAAAATTTCTGGAGAGGCTCAACACCTCAATACCCATAATTAAGAAATTAGTAAAAATGAAAAGGCCTCAGAGGTCCCATATAGTTTGCTTCTTTAGGATCCCTCTCTTCAAAGAGACACTTAGGAAGTGCAACATGATTTTAGACAGGCATGGTCTATCACACAGTTTGATCTTCAGTTCTGTGGCAGTGCTTAATTTGAGCAGATGGTTGCAGGTGGGGGCGCACCAGCACTCATTTTCTGGAAGGTCACTTATTTTTTCGTCAACATACTTTCATCCAGAACAAGAGAGAGAAAAATACAAAGTAGAGAAAGAGAGAAAGTTGGAAAAGCATTGACAAAGGAAGAATGCAGAGATGAAAAAGAACCTGCAAGGGTGAGATAAAGAGGCATGAATATCTAGTGGTGGAAGAAAGAGGATTGTGGGGGAATCAAGACTACAACCTTTGTTCTTGGTGCCTCAACATTCAATAGTACCGGTAGTAGGCTTCTCAGCAGAGATTTGCGGCCCACCACTTACTCTTTTACCAATTAAGTACTGGTCTGTGGAAGCATTCCAAAGGAAAAACATATCTTTAAATCTTATGACTACCCACATTTATATATATATACTTTTTGGAATTTGGGACGAGGCCATGTAGAAAAATCCACAAGACCTAAACACATCTGAACACTAAACATCTGGTTGAGTCCAGGGTGGTGTGCTTCACATGCATCCTGCACCATTTTCGTACCCACAATGCCCTGCAAACCTCCAACTTTGCTTGAAATCACACATTTTCCCCACATTTTTGTGATGGAACCTTCCGGAATCTGCAGGAATCCACAAAATTCCTACCACCTAGCATTGTCGCATCTATACCAATAAAAATTCTGCCCCACTTGTCAGCCTAAAATTTTTTTTTTTCAAACTGCCCTTTGGACTCGCTTTGGTTCACCTTCAATTTCAACATGTTTTTGGCTCTTCCCTGTCACAGGCACTTTGCCCACCTACACAAGTGAGATATCATTTTTACTGGGAGACTGAGGGGAACGTTAGGTGGTAGGAAATTTGTGCCAGTGTGGCGATCCCACACAGAAATGTGGGAAAATTCCGATTTCTTTAGCTAAATTTTAGGTTTGCTGAGGATTCTAGGTAAGAAAACAATGGGGGATCCATGCAAGTCACATCTCCCTGAACTCCCTTAGGTGTCTATTTTTCAGAAACTCTTGGGTTTGATAGGTTTCCCTAGATGGCTGCTGAGCCCAGGACCAAAAACGCAGGTGCACCCCCCCCCAAAAAAAAAAAAAGGTACTTTTGTATTTGATAATTTTGATGTGTCCACATAGTGTTTTGGGGCCTTTCCTTTCACGGACACTAGGCCTTCCCACACAAGTGAGGTACCATTTTCTATCGGAAGACTTGGGGAACGCTGGGTGGAAAGAAATTTGTGGTTCCTCTCAGATTCCAGAACTTACTGTCACCGAAATGTGAGGAAAAGTGTTTTTTTGGCCAAATTTTGAGGTTTGCAAAGGATTCTGGGTAATAGAACCTGGTGAGAGCCCAACAAGTCTCCCCATCATGTATTTCCCTAGGTGTTTAGTTTTAAAAAATGCACAGGTTTGATAGGTTTCCCGAGGTGCCGGCTGAGCGAGAGGCTAAAATCCACAGTTAGGCACTTTGCAAAAAACAGCTTTGTTTTCTGTGGGAAAATGTGATGTGTCTATGTTGTGTTTTGGGGCATTTCCTGTTGCGGGCACTAGGCCTACCCACACAAGTGAGGTACCATTTTTATCAGGAGACTTGGGGGAGTGCTGGGTGGAAGGAAATTTGTGACTCCTCTCAGATTCCAGAACTTTCTGTCACCTAAATATGAGGAAAAAGCGTTTTTTGGCCAAATTTTGAGGTTTGTTGAGGATTCTGGGTAAGAAAACACTGGGGGATCCATGCAAGTCAAACCTCTCTGAACTCCCTTGGGTGTCTATTTTTCAGAAATTCTTGGGTTTGATAGGTTTCCCTAGATGGCTGCTGAGCCCAGGACCAAAAAAGCAGGTGCACCCCCCCCAAAAAAAAAAAAAAGGTAGTTTTGTATTTGATAATTTCGATGTGTCCTCATAGTATTTTGGGGCCTTTCCTTTCACGGACACTAGGCCTTCCCACACAAGTGAGGTACCATTTTTATCGGGAGACTTGGAGGAACGCTGGGTAGAAAGACATTTGTGGCTCCACTCAGATTCCAGAACTTACTGTCACCGAAATGTGAGGAAAAGTGTTTTTTGGGCCAAATTTTGAGGTTTGCAAAGGATTCTGGGTAACAGAACCTGGTGAGAGCCCAACAAGTCACCCCACCTTGGATTCCCCTAGGTGTCTAGTTTTAAAAAAGGCAAAGGTTTGGTAGGTTTCCCTAGGTGCCGGCTGAGCTAGAGGCTAAAATCCACAGCTAGACACTTTGCAAAAAACAGCTCTGTTTTCTGTGGCAAAATGTGATGTGTCCACGTTGTGTTTTGGGGCCTTTCCTGTTGTGGGCACTAGGCCTACCCATACAAGTAAGGTACCATTTTTATCAGGAGACTTGGGGGAGTGCTGGGTGGAAGGAAATTTGTGACTCCTCTCAGATTCCAGAACTTTCTGTCACCTAAATATGAGGAAAAAGTGTTTTTGGCCAAATTTTGAGGTTTGCAAAGGATTCTGGGTAACAGAACCTGGTGAGAGCCCAACAAGTCTCCCCATCTTGTATTTCCCTAGGTGTCTAGTTTTAAAAAATGCATAGGTTTCCCTAGGTGCCGGCTGAGCTAGAGGCCAAAATCCACAGCTAGGCACTTTGCAAAAAACAGCTTTGTTTTCTGTGGGAAAATGTGATGAGTCTATGTTGTGTTTTGGGGTATTTCCTGTTGCGGGCACTAGGCCTACCCACACAAGTGAGATACCATTTTTATCGAGAGACTTGGGGGAACGCTATATGGAAGGAAATTTGTGGCTCCTCTCAGATTCCAGAACTTTCTGTCATAGAAATATGAGGAAAAAGTGTTTTGGGGCCAAATTTTGAGGTTTGCAAAAGATTCTGGATAACAGAACCTGGTCAGAGCCCCACAAGTCACCCCATCTTTGATTCTCCTAGGTGTCTAGTTTTCAAAAATGCACAGGATTGGTAGGTTTCCTTCGTTGCCGGCTGAGCTAGAGGCCAAAATCCACATCTAGGTACTTTCCAAAAAACACGTCAATTTTCAATGTAAAAATGTGATGTGCTCATGTTGCGTTTCCTGTTGCGGGCATTAGGCCTACCCATGCAAATGAGGTACCATTTTTATCAGGAGACTTCGAGGAACACAGAATAGCAAAACAAGTGCTACTGCCCCTTGTCTTTCTCTACATTTTGTCCTTCCAAATGTAAGACAGTGTGTAAAAAAGACGTCTATTTGAGAAATGCCCTGTAATTCACATGCTAGTATGGACACCCCGGAATTCAGAGTTGTGCAAATAACCACTGCTTCTCAACACCTTATCTTGTGCCCATTTTGGAAATACAAAGATTTCCTCGATACCTATTTTTCACTCTTTATATTTCAGCAAATGAATTGCTATATACCCAGTATACAATGAAAACCCATTGCAAGGTGCAGCTCATTTATTGGCTCTGGGTACCTATGGTTGTTGATGGCCCTACAAGCCCTATATATCCCCACAACCAGAAGAGTCCAGCAGACGTAACGGTATATTGCTTTAAAAAATCTGACATCGCAGGAAAAAGTTACAGAGTAAAACGTGGAGAAAAACAGCTGTTTTTTTCACCTTAATTTCAATATTTCTTTTTATTTCAGCTGTTATTTTCTGTAGGAAACCCTTGTAGGATCTAGATAAATGAGCCCTTGCTGAATTTAGAATTTTTGTCTACTTTTCAGAAATATTTTCCTTTCTGGGATACAGTATTGGTTTCACACCCATTTCTTGTCACTAACTGGAAGGAGGCTAAAAGCACAAAATATAGTAAAAATAGGGTATGCCCCAGTAAAATGCCAAGATTGTGTTGAAAAATGTGGTTTTCTGATTCAAGTCTGCCTGTTCCTGAAAGCTAGGAAGATGGTGATTTTAGCACCATAAATGCTTTGTTGATACCATTTTCAGGGAAAAAAAACATAATCCTTTTTCTTCAGCCCTTTTTTCCCATTTGTTTTAAAAAAACAAACTTTTTGCTGTATGTTGACTAATTTCTTGGTCTCCTCCATGGGAACCCACAAACTCTGGGTACCTCTAGAATCCCTAGGATGTTGGAAAAAAAGGACACAAATTTGGCGTGGGTAGCTTATGTGGACAAAAAGTTATGAGGGCCTTAGCGCGAACTGGTCCAAATAGCCAAAAAAAGGCCTGCCAACTGAGAGGGAAAAGGCCTGACAGCGAAGGGGTTAAGGAGGAAAGCCCAAAGTAATGTCTTATCAAGGCTCTTTTCTGTCACAGCTGCTTTAGGGAATATGGGGCAACCAATTGGCCATAAAATGATAAAGTGTGCTTGGCATGGGATTTTATACTGAGATCAAAAAGGTCCAATTTGGCTGGTAGGAATTTTGCCTTTTTATTCAGGATTTTACAGAAAGTGTTATCTGTCAAGTCCTTATTTCAGAGTTTCTCGGCATAGATGGTGAGTCAGGATATTAGCCTGTGCCTTTGTAAACTTATTACAATATGAGAGAAATTTTACTTGAAGGAGTAATTAACAGTTGACCAAATTGAGCTCCAGACTAAGCTGTGATTGAGAGGAAGCATTTGGTAATCAAAATGCATAGCGATAGATGTTACATTGCAGTGTCCCTAGTAAATCCTCCAGCGTTTCTTTAAAAACAATCATGACATACAAAAAGGTTGGCAAAGGTTTGCAGACAATGACTTTGAAAAGAAGATTCGTGTCAGGGTATGAGACATTCTTTAATAGGCACAAGACAGTAGCAAAATTGTTGAATTCCTAATTGCTACCACCAAATATTTATAGTTTGTGACTCTCTATGGGCTCTTTGCCAATTAACCAGTGACCCTTCTTGACCATTTGACCAAACAGTGTGGTCCACCGCCCACCACTGTACTTCACTCTGTATGAATGTTCTGTAGCATCCACTATGAGAGCACATTGAAGTAATTCAGTAGAGGATCTGCGCTCGAAAAAAACTCACATTTACACGGTTAATATAAAACTTCACATTATATAACAACTTGAGATTCATAAATAGAGAGCATGGCAAACTGCAACATTTTAGGAAACTTGTTGCAACGTCGTCAGGTTGTGGGGGTATTCCAAAATGTTTCAAGACTAAAAAAATATTACTTTGTATAAATGTCACTCATTTCATTCATACCATTGTATGCACTTAAACTGAGACACTTAGAAATGTAGAAAAATAATTTTTTCCCTATTTCTAAGTCTTTTTCATTCATGTTCTTGACACTTGTTACCTATTTTACATATGTTGACTGCTCGGCTCATTCTTTGGCTCTTAGAGCAAAGCAAGACCCATTGAAAGTGTTTGTGCCTCCCTATGTCCTTACCTAGCCAAACATAAATTCTGCAGTTCTATGGCCTCATGTTGCTCCTCCTTCTTCAGAAAGTGAACTATGGGCCATGCATTCATAAATGGGTGGCATAAGTACCAGAGTTCCTGCTGCCTTGGACCCCCGGCGGTGTTGAGGTTGTGCCCAAAGAGCCACTGCGTATCTGTGTTACGTGACTACCATCAAAAATGGGACTGATGCTGCTGTAGGGATCCCAGCCCTATTCTGCTTTAGTGTGCCTCAAAAGAGGTTCATGGAGGTCTGGTCCCTCCACTCAGCAGCTCACTGTTCTAATCAGAGATAAACTATTTGACGTGGTTGAGCTTCTAAGTACTACCTCCTGAAATCCCAACTGGAAAAAGACGTCTCTGGGTGACTGGAACTCGCTCCATCTTAGTGAACATTGCTAGTTGCAGCAGATATTGTGTTGTGCGTAGCCGAAATATGTGATCCGACCAAGGAACATCGATGAACTGTAATGTTCTTAGTACACGCAGTGGCGTAACAAATGCCACCGTAGTCCCCGCAGTGTAGGGGTCCTGAGCTCCAGCGGACCCTCTCTGGCACTGTGCACGGGCCTCTGGCTAAGTGCTCATGACTGGCTCCGGAGCATGGGGGCCCCTTCTTGTATTTTGCAGGGGTCTCCTTCTAAGTTTGGTTGCGCTACTGAATACACCTGTTGACCGCAGAGCAAGAAAGCAAACTAATGCCCCCAGGAAGGCTTACAGATTTCACTGCTCTCCAGTGTTTTTCATACTCCCTTTCTCTTCCCCAATCCTCTAACCACTCTTTTCTTCTCCTTCTGTCCTCCACTTCCCCCTCACCATACCTTCTACATCACACTCGTACTACACGTGATTACTGGCACATGTTGATTGTTAGTTGTGACAGCCTAGCTAACAACACTGTTGTTTTTTTATAAAGTGACACAATGCACTAGGCTGTTACACAAATTATTGGGCCCTCCTGCAAACATTGTGAGGAAACCCCTAAAACTAGCCATTTTATAGATGCACCAATGCGAAGCCAGAGCAGTGTCCGGGCGGTTGAAGGGAAACTCAGTTACTCCGACCAAGGGGGAAAGGGAGCAGACTGATAAATAAACAAACTGTAATTGAAATCAGAAATCGCAAATTTGGAAATGCAAAAGCCCAGGGTGCTGGGGCCTAAGGCCCCCTCTGCTGCACCCCAAAAATGTTTTGGGGGACATGTAAGGTGCGCACATGCCAAAAGGGCATGTGTGCTTTACATGTTCAATTTAAAAATACATTTTAAATGCATTTTTAAATTTTTGCACTAGGTTACCACCTGGTTTCTTTTTATGGTATTTTCCATGTGCAAAATGCCATTATGTGAAAAATCGCAATTTGCGATTTTTGCAGCATCTCCTTGCGATGTGGATTTTGCGAATCGCAAATTGGACTAGCAAAACCAGGTCGCAACGCAAGAAATCGCAATTTTTGCAATTTCTTATTTGTGGTCTGCGAATCCCTTTCATGTATCGCAGACCACTTTTTTACACTTGCAAACGGCCGAATTTTGCGATTCGCACCGTTTGCGAGTGCAAAAAAAATTCATACATCTGGCCCTATATGCACAAAAATCTGGGCGGCAGAGAGATGGGTTGCAGCCTCCTATGAGTTAGACCCCTCCGAATGGAACATAACAAGCAGTGCTGACCAGGTTTTTACCTTTTGGAATTCTGGGGGATATTCCAGATTCGGAGGCAATTAATGCAGATCTTTACCGACTCCTCTGATCTTAGGAAGGATGGCCCATGGCGGCGAGGCGTTCTTCATACCCCTGCGCCTTCTCAGAAAGCTGGCTGAGAATGAGCAAGGGGCCCTGAATGTAATACAGCTCTTTCCCGAAGCAATCTTACCATTAATGAACGGGCGGGTAAAGTCGATTCCGGTGTCCCCATAACCAGGAACTCCAGGCGCGGGAACACAAGATCGTTGCTAATTATGTGACCACAATTTCACACCGCGCCGTCCGACACGTATTTGGGGCCAAACCCCAGTGACATTCACTGTGATGTGTCACAAACAGCTACAGAATCAACAAATAATTCCACCGCTAGCTCAGTGCTGGTGCTGTTCTTCACAGTGCACCGATAAAGAGTATGGCTGGATACCTCCAGCAGTAAAATCTGTCAACGAAAAGCGATCTTAACACCTCTGCGCATAAACTGCTTTTGCTGTCAGAGAGGGAGACGAGCGTTTTCTGTGTTTGTGTTGACAAGCAGTTCAGTAATTGTGCCAGACTTGTTTGAAACCCAGTAAGGGCCCTTGGCAGCAGCCTGAGACTGCTCTTGTCTGTGCTCCACCGCGCTGTGAAAAGAGGTGAGAAGGGAACATCTTTCTTTTTGCTGTAGTCATACCTCTGACAAGCAGAGCAGTGTTTTTTCATGCTCGTTTTGTCAAAAGCAGACTCCTAGCTGTTGGACGAGGACACAGGAGTGGGGAGACAGGAGAGAAGGGGGAGGGAGGCACGAGGGAAGGGCAAACAGATGCATAGGCATGATGATGGTCCAGACCCATTTCAACAGGCACCTTACCTTGCTGCATCAGAGCTCCAACAGCAAACCAGAAACTGTTCAGGAGGGTGAAGTTATTTTCCACAATGTCTGAGCCAGGGTTGCATGGGTGGGCATCATACCACTCGTATGGGCTGAACCTAGGAGAAAACATTGAGAAGAAAGCTGCAGCATTTACATTATTCTTTACACATAGACAGAATCTCCTAATTTTTTACTTCTTGATACACTTTCCCTTAATTTATACATCTTGGTAGATTTTTGAGTTTTGTAATTAATGGATAAAGAGAGCGAAGTAGATAGATAGATAGATAGATAGATAGATAGATAGATAGATAGATAGATCGATAGATAGATAGATAGATAGATAGATAGATAGATAGATAGATAGATAGATAGATAGATCATGGTTTCCATTGGTATTTTTTTTGTTTGTTTTTGGTTTGCCAATAACTTTGGTGCCATTTGGGAAATCGTATTGAAACTTTCAGGAAAAAGGTTCATCCACCTGGAATGTTTTGAGTTGATCTGTCAAGTGAGGGTGGGGGGGGTGAGATAAAGACACAGGGAACTAAAAAAGTAAATAAAAAGAAAGCATAAAGAAGGCAGAAAAGAGGTACCCTGAACCCATTGGTGTTGTGTGGAAAATGCAGGGGTACCTCCTAGAGTTCAATTTAAAAGGAATGTGTATTTTTATGTGCCCTGTTGCAGCTGTACAGCCATGGTACCTAGCATGGCCTCCATGTATTTCTGTTAATATTGGGAAAGTCGATGTGCACTATGACACAATCACATATACCAATGAAATTATATCACTATTAGCTGTTCCACCATCAACGGCGATTCTAAGATAAGTGGTTGGGCTCCTATGAAACACACATGGCTGGAAGGGTGTGCGCATTCCCAAGCACCATAAAGTTAGATGCCACATGAAGTTATGAACACACAGCCAATCAGAACACATGACTCAATGTGCTATGAAGATGTTGATAATTATCACAAATTGCTATTTTGATACCAAAGTAAGGCTCTCTATTTTGACGTCAAATTTCACATAGTTTGAATTAACAATTACACTTTCTTCTAGGTTGTAACCCTTCATATGCTTTGTTGTTTGTTCAATGTTTATGTTGATGCATCTGTAAGTAACTCTGAGCTCATTAGATCGAGCAATCCCAGTGTATACATTTCCCCACTACCCAAGTAGAACTAGTAATCCCCATGTACATATTTTCCCACCACCTGAGTAAAACACACGCTTCCTAAAAACAGAAAAGTTAAGATCCCCTAAAAATCATAAAAACTAGAAGTGTAACTGTCCCCTAAAAACTGCCCAACATCATGGAATCACCACTAAAGCACTTGCAAATCAGGTTCACCACACAGGCTAAAAAACCTAAGTCTTGCCACAAATGGAACACACACACACTAAAGCACAAATGTCTCCCTGGCCAAACGAGGGAACCTTTGATACTAACATAATTGAACACACAAGAGCAGACATATGGGCTAAATATACATGCCAAAAGAAGGACAGGAGCGAAGCATTATTAGAATTATGGGCCACCTTCAAGGAGGCCTGGACTGATAACACTACGCTACAGTCAGCAAGCAAGGCGTCTGCACCTCTCCCGCCATATGCAGGAATGGAGGTACCCCAGTCAGGCCAAGAAAGGCCCTGGCCTGAGTCTGGGGCTTAGCAGCCTCCCAATCTTGGATGGTCTGGAGTTTGGGCTGGAGAGGCTGTGCATGGCCTACACCTACAAGGTCATCCAGGTACACCACTGAGCTCTGCCTATCTGGAATTTGCTTGCCTTGATAGTCAGGCCTGCCTGGGATAGGGCATGAAGCACCTCCGTCAGGTGGATCAGGTGATCCTCCAAGATGGCGTTGAATACAGCTATATCATCCAGATAAACTGCACTAAAAGATTCCAACCCAGACAAGACTCTGTTCATCAACCTTTGGAAGGTGGCAGGAGCATTTTTCAAACCAAAGGGCATCACCTTTAATTGAAAGTGGCCCTATGAGTGGAAAATGCTGAGCTTTTCTTAGCTTCTGGACTTAAAGCAATATGCCAGTATCCTGAGGTCAGATCACATGTGCTCAGGAACTTAGCAGCCCCTACCCTATCAATGAGCTCATCAGCTCTAGGTATGGGATAAGCATTAGTCTTAGTTACTGCTTTCAAACCTCTGTAGTCTGCACAGAATCTTAACTCCTTCTTCCAACCCTGGAGATTTGGTTTGGGTACCAGCACCACTGGGTGGGCCCAAAGTCTAGCAGAGGGCTCAATTACCCCTAGCTCCAAGATCTTAGCCACCTCAGCTTTGATGTTGGCTCTGACCTAGACAACCTATACAACCTATTTTCGACAGGTAAGCTGTCACCAGTGTCAAAGTAATGGACGCACCAAGTGGTGAGGCCAGGAGGAACAGCCCAGCAAACTGCTCCAACACCTGTCTATAGTCTTTTTGCTACTGTGCTGTCAGCTTTGGGTAGAGTACTACTCCCTCCACTGACTCATCCTTTGCATTGGTGGAGAGAAAATCTGGCAGAGGTTTACTCTCCTCCTCCTTTCCCTCATCTGTGACCAAAAGCATGGTCATGTCTGCCCTACCTGGCAGGATTTAATTCTGCTGACCTGCAGGATCCGGTAAGGATTGCTGGGGGTGCCAAGGTCCACCTCACCCTTTTTCTCCAGAATGGGGTAGGGAACAATAAACTTGGTCTGGAGGGCCCTATGAGCCAGGGGCTCCAAAGCCCACATCAACTGACCTGGATGGTACTCAGGCATAGTAGCCTTTTGGTCATGCCGGAGCTTCATAAGCTCTTGGCTGGCCTCCAGGTTGCTGCTTGCCTTCTTCATGAACTCTGCCATATGTGACCGGAGGCCTAGCACATAGTCAAGCACATTCTGCTTGGACTCTTTGAGAGGCTTTTCCCAAGACTGTCTCATCAAACACAATGCGCCTCTTACTGGGTGCCCAAACAGTAACTCAAAGGGTCTGAAGCAGCATCCTTCTGGGGTACCTCTCTGAAGGCAAACAGCAAGCACAGGAGGAGAGCATCCTATCTCCTCCTAAGTTTCCTAACCAAAACCATGATTATGCCCCTCAGGGTCTTGTTAAATCTTTCCACCAGACCATCGTTCTGGGGTTGATATGTGGTGGTGAATTTATAGGTAACACCATATTCATCCCACATTACTTTCAGATAGGCAGACATAAAGTTTGTGCCCCTATCTGAGACCACCTCCTTAGGAAAGCCCACTCTGGTGAACCCACTAAGAAGGGCCCTAGCCACTGTGGCAGCAGTGACTGTCCTGAGGGGTATTGCCTCTGGATACCTGGTATTATGGTCAAATACCACAAAATGTATATATTGCCTGAGGCACTTGGTGAGTCTAGGGGACTAACAATATCAATCCTATCCCTCTCAAAGGGAGTCCCACCAACTGGATATTAAGGGAGCCTTTGGCTTGCCCCCTGTCTTGCCACTTGCCTTACAGGTGATGCTTGAGCTACAAAACTCCTTTTTCTGGCATGTGGAGCCAATAAACATGGTTGACCAGCCTATTCCAAGTCTTGGTTTGCCCCAAAAGTCATGCCAAAGGAATGTCATGGCTTAAGATGAGGAGGAATTGCCTGTACTTCCAGGGGACCACCACTTTCCTGGTTGGCCCTGGTTTGCGGTCTCTTTCCTCAGTCTAGAGGTCTCCATCCTCCCAATAACCCTGTGGGATCCACTCACATCCCCCTGTTCTTGCCAGGAGGCAGTCAAAATTAAAAGTGTCACTATAGACATCTAGTTGCACTCGACAGGGGCAAAGTCAAAATTTGAGGCCGACCGCGATGGAGCCCTTCTTGGCTAAACCGAGCAGGAGGCCTCGGTTAAAGTTTTACCTTCACACTTAGTTGTTCTTTTTGAAGATTTTTCCTCAATTACGGAAGAAGTCACAAGTTGAGGCTGACCTCGCTCGAGCACTCTTCAAATACGCTGTGCGGGAGGCCTCGGTGAAACTTTTACCTTTGGACTTAGAAACGTTTCTGGAGCTCTTCTTCCCCGATGTCGGAAGACCCTCCTTAGCAAGCTGATTTCATTGCAACATCGTCAGATTACCTTTCCACGAGCCCCCAATCAAATCCTGGGAGTCTGGGGCTCCAAAGCTTTTCAGCGGTGCAAACCTGCAAGTCAGGCCGGGTCATGGTCGATGTTGGCCGGCTTGACTCATGGCGTCGGGTTGGTTCACTTATGGAGCTTTTTTCCAAAGTTGGTCCAAACTTCTCCAAACTTATGGATCTTCTTCCAGAAGTATTTTTAAGGAGCTTCGGGTGTTCACAACACACCCCAAGGTTCCAGAAGCTCTGAGTTACTCCTTGGAGGTTAGGACTCCAACTCTCGGAATGCACCTGGTCCAAATCCTAAAATGACCACTGGCCACTGGTCAGCTGAGTTTTTTTTAAGGACTTGATGCAGTAGACTATGGTCACCTCAATTCTACCTGTAGTTCACAGGGAGTCCCTTTTTGGAGTGGTAGAAGGTGAAGCCCAAAGTGTGCAACTGATGCAGTCCTTCTAACTGCAGTGTCCAGGTGCAGGCCAGGTGTCCAGCAGGACAGTCCTTCTTCTTCAGTAGGGATCTGAAGTATGGGTTAGCTCTGCAATATTAATCCTTGCTCCTGGGATGGCAAGGAGGGGGTGCTCCTGTCCAATCACGTGCAGGCCACCATCCTCTTGAGTGATCACTTCCTGGGAAGTGGGGCAAAAATCAATCCCAGGCAGCAACATTCCTCCAAAATCTTAGATGGGGAAAATGCAATCTTAGAGTTTAGATATGGCTGAGCCCACCCACTGGTGTGGCTATGTTTCCCTTAGCACACCCCTTTCAACCCTCTCCTAATCTAATCAGGTGGCACCTGGTTGTCTGGGGCTACAAATAATGGGTGAGGTACAGTTCCTGTCCCAAATTCCTTTCCCCCTTTGAAGACCAGTTTAACTGTTCTGATCCCATTCTGTTCTACCATCTGCTGGGGCAGATCTCCTCCCATCAGATTTCCTCTGTTTCAGCCCAGACCACTTCACACCTCATCACCCCAGAGGCTGACCAATTGGAGAAGGGCACTACAGGGCTGAGGTTGTAAACTTTTTTCAAGAGTTCTAAAACTCTTTCGAGATACAAGTTATATTAACTTCAACAGTGTCAAGTTGTTGGATTTATTATACCTTTTAATCAGATACTAAACTTGCTAAATGTAGCTCCTACCTATGAAAACAATACTTTATTATTGTGAAATAAAGTCTCTCCGTGTTAACCTTTAGAGCCCATTCACATGGGGAAAAATGAATTTGTCTATTTTTCCCTTACCAGGGCCTATACAACATCTTTCATAATGTCCCAGCTTATAGTTACACTGCACCTCTCCCTGGGGGCACTTAGGGCATACCTTAGGTGTGACTTATGTGCAAAAATAAGGTAGCTTAGGACTTTGGAAGTACTTTTAATTCCAAAGTTGAATGTGAGATTAACTTTAACTTAAAAGCAGCCAGCAAGGCAGGCCTGCTTTTAAAATGGCACTGGGCACCAGAGCAGTGAACCTATGGGTGTACTATCTATGCTGGGGTCCCTAAACCTACATGCCCTACTGTATATTAGGAACTTATTGGTAGGTTGGTACAGCCAATTATAATTAGCCTAATTTGCATATTCCATTTTACACAGACCACTGGCCCTGGGACTGTTTAGCAGTACCGAGGGCACAGTCAGAGTAAGTAACCACCGGTATCAGTCAAAAAAGTGGGGGTTGACTAGTGCAAAAAGGAGGACTTTCCTACAACTTATGAAAGGAATCCTGCATTGCATGTTAAGATGACACTGGAAAAAATATAAAAAGAATGTTGCCAATAGCAAAATATTTTGCTGTATTTTTCATTTATAATCAAATATGTCCACCTTTCATAGTAAGTAAGCGTGGCAGGATACAGAGTTAGGCATTCATAATGAAGAACAAGTGTGTGCCAATTTTGGTCTCTCTCTCTGGTTTACTTTCCATTTAAAAACTCCAAGGGACTGATTCACAAAAGTTTAAACATATCTGAGTAAATTACTTCTGTTCCTACGTGTAGCTTAATATGTTTTATTTACTCATACATATTCTCTTGAGTTACATGAGTATTTTTTTCCTGGTGTAGAAGTCCTATGAAAAGTATGTGATCCTCATATCAAAAACACATTAGAACCAGATTGTGCTGCAAACTCTGAGCAAGTATATTACTCTTGACAGTGTAAAGTAATGCAAAAAATAAAAAATAAAAATGTTTAATTTGATTTGGCGAGGTAAAATACTAGAATTACACTAAACTGAAGCAAGAGTGCTTTACTATTAATAAAAATAGGAACAAACCCTTTTCTTCTTTTTTATGCATCTCTAAACCTGTTGTCAGTGTTCACCATTTTCACATTCCAGTTCAGGAAAGATTGGAAAACCCATGCGATTGGCCAAGGAATATAAATAATGGTCCATTCTTAATATACACCACAATCCTCACATGGTGCATGTTGCAAGAAAGCAATTTTTTCAAAATAAAGGCACCAATTAACACATTTTCATTTAAAATACTTTGTAATTGTACTTAGTACATCCAAGCTTTAAAAATCATAAATTGAGCACTTTGAATGTTTTACCTTGAAGAAGACATTATGTTAGAAACAGGCCACTTTTCTAAGCCAACACAAGTTTAGGGAAATCATGTGTCTTCCTTGGGCTCATCAAACATAAGAGCACCATTTCTTTCAGTTCAAGAAGATTCAAACTCCTGATTCATACTGATTGTCCCTGAATGTTGTCAAGTCCATGATACATCCACTGGAGCGTCTTTATGCAGTACCCCAAAACGATATTTTTTCCACTGGTTCTGGCAGATCAAAAACTGTTTTCCTAACTTTTCTGCAGAATGTGCAAGGGCTGATCATTCACATGCATAATAACAATCGGTGGGGTTGGTGGTTGATTCTGGAAGGGACTGTTACGGAAAGGGCTTGCATGGAAATTGCACAAGAAACTAGGTTTGCCTAATAACTCCATGTTTATGTTTCTAGTCCTGAACATTCATCAATATCATCATCATCAACAATTTATTGCATGATTACTTAAAATCATTGCAAAAAGATACAAAATTTAAATATAAAAATTCAGATATATGTAAAATGTGACCCAAGTAAAAACAGTTTACAGCTGAAATGGAGAGTCTATATGCACGTTAGGTGGTTGTTCAAACTTGCTTGGAGCTGCATAACAAACTTCCCAAATTCGGCCAGATCAGCTGGTTCCTTTAAAGTGAATACCAACAATCTAGCTTCGGTGCAGGATCTTAGACCATGGCGAAGGAAAAGAGGTTTTAATAAAGTGTGTCATGCATTCATCAGTGCCGTACAAGCGCACAGTAAATGGATAGAAGTCTCAGATTTTAGTTGCAAAACCTACACCCTTTTATGTTGGTGAGAGAGTTCCATATCGAGTTTAACTCCTTTTTCCTTAAGTCAAGCAGCCTTGCAAAGGCGATTTGAGATATGCAAGCTTTCCTGATGGTGCAAGTAAGGTATGGCTGTTGAGCCAGATTTTGTGTGATGTTTATATAAGAGTGTGCCAGTGCTTCCTGTGCGGGAAAGCTACTCAATTTTCCCAAGTCACTTGCTCGAAAGAGCGTTTTTGTCTGTCTTCACAGCATGGATTTGGTTGAGATATGTGACTGTGCTAGTTTGCTCAATGCTGCTTGATCAATTTGAAGTTTATTTATAGCTGTTGGAAGGTATTTTGACCAGGAGTTTGTTTTTCTTTCAAAAATATGGCGAAGGGCTGATTTCAAGGTAATGGGGGTTATGAATATCCTATGATAGTATTTCAGGAAGGCACCCAACAAAGCCCATCGCTGTCTTTCCAGTCCAAATTCTAACCTTATCAAATGACTTCTGACATATTGCGGCACTTTGAACACCTTTTTAATACATTTTTACCTGAAACTTATCCATCAAAGCAGTGAATTTTCCAGGAAAGGCTTCATGTCCATAATTCAATGCTGGTAAGAAAACAGCTTTAAGAATTTGAAGTATTAAACTTGCTGAGGGACTTTCTGTTGGATTATTTAGCTAACACATTCTGGTTGTTATAAAGGCGTCCTTTGTCTTTAGATGTAGAAGGTGGGCAATGGGCGTTCCTTTAGCTGATAGTCGAATGCCTAGGTAGTTGTACGTATCTAAGGTAGTGATGGTGAGTGGCCCCAGCTTCCAGCGTAAATGCTGATCTTTCATTGACCCACCACATATTACAACTTTTGTTTTGGTAGCATTCGCTTTAATTTTGTTTGCCATATTATAAATGTGCAAGGCCCATTTTGGAGTGGTCCAGCAGAATGATGTCATCAGCATATTGAAGCAAGGTGAGTTTTAGGTTTCCAATTTTTGGTGGAATCAAGTTTGCTTGAATGAGCGCTTGCGACATGTCTGCTGAGAAGTGGTGCTAGAACACATCCTTGCTTTAGCCAGTTAGTGGTGGAGTTCTCCTTACTGTGGTAGAGTTTGTCAGGTTGACCCTAACCCTGGTGGATGTGAACAGTAGAATTATCACCCTTAGTGGCTTATTTGGAATACCCCAATATCTTATCTTGTTCCATAAAAGTGTCTGTCCACTGCATCAAATGCTGCTGAGTAATCCACAAAGCAAGCAAAGAGTGGTAATGACTTTTTGGCAGTGGCCTCCTGAGCTAGGTCAGAAAGGGCTTTGATATTATCAGTAGTTGCGGAGTTCTCCCTGACACCAGTTTGATTTAAGGGGACAATTTCCTAGGCCTCTACCCTTTTTATAAACTGGATAGAGTATGGAGCCTCTCCAGCTCGCTGGAACTACCTGTGAGTCAAGGCAGGAGCAATACAGTGCGGAGAGGATTGGTGTCCAAAGATTTTGATCATCTTTTTAGACTTTTTTTGCACGGATTCCATTGGGGCCAGGGGCCCCAGGTGACTACATTTTTTGTAGGATAATGGAAATTTCTCTTGCAGAGGGAGCTAGGCTTGTAGTTGATTCAGAATCATGTATGTCTGGATTTTCCTTTAGTTGTTCCGGAGAGAGTGAGTCAACTGCGTATAATTCTGTTATGTGTTTTATCCATGTTGCTTCATTAATCACATTAATTCGCTCGTCGCTCTGGCCAAGCTTATTTTTGATATATCTCCATAGATCACCATGGTTATATTTTCTGATCAGGGAATGAATATAAATTAATTCCTTTTCCGCTTGTTGGCGTTTTAGAGTCCTTATCAGCTGCCTGTGTTGTTTTGTTTGTGTTCGTAGTTTTAATGATAACTCTTTTTTACTAAGGGGTCCTTAGTTTTAGCTTGTGATCTTCTCAGTCTGCCAAGTTTCAGCTTGCTTTCCCTTATGGAGCACTGTGGAAGGGCATTTGCGGGATACCGTGGAGAGTGTTGATAGTTCCTGCTTGTTTTAAAAGACCGTTAATAATATCTGGCCATTTGGCTCGGAGTTCATCGCCCATCATTGAGAGTAGAGTCAGACCGTTTGAATTGGACCAAGAGGTATAAGATTGTAGTGCTATGGGACCCCATTTTATTCGCCTGATTATTTTTTGGTGCTTGTCCCCCTGCAAGTAACCTATTGACTCATATCCTTCCCTACGCCTTGGCTGCAACTCAAAGCTTGTTATGAGTGGAAGGTGATCACTGGTGTTTAATTGTATAATTTCAAAGGTTGCCACATGGTTAATGGCTTTCTCAGTTGCAAAGATGTAGTCTAGAGTGCTTTTGCCCGGGAAAGTTTTGGAAAACAGTTGTGCAAAGGAGCTTGCTTTTTGAGAGTGCTGAATAGAGGTAAGATCATACTTGCTCAGAAAACATTGAAGTTGTTGGGTGGCCAGGCACATCAGATGGCCCTGATCTGCAGTTTTGCCTAAAAATCTAAGATTGAAGTCCCCACAAATTGTAATGTTGTAGCCTGTGTAATCAGATGTTGACAAGTTGAACCATACTTTCTACTCTTGCTTGGCCGAAGATGTTAAAGTAGAGATTGACTTTTATAAGAGTTTTGGATGTGCGATTATTGAGTAGAAATTTCAATTATTATTATTTGTAGCGAGTAGTTATATTGAAACTGTACTGACTTTAAACTCTAGGTCGACGCTTACATAATTCAATAGGCCTACGGAAGGTCTCCCGAAAATATTTATTTTTATTTCCGATTGATGTATTTCGTGGTAGCCTGGAATAGCCAATGGAAAAGTTAGCCAGGTTTCTTGTAGGCATAATGTGTCTGCTTTTGAAAAAATGGTTGCATTACATCAAGGTTTAAAAGTCTTTTCAGGCCTGTGACATTCCAGGAGATGATTGTCAAATAATGATTACTGCTCTCAGGTTGGTTGCTGTTGTTGTTAGGCATATTGCTGAGTTGTTCTGGTAGGAGTGATAGTGTGCTTGTTTGTACTGCTTACATTCCCTTGATCAAATGTCACTTTTCTAGTATGGGTTGTTGAATTTGCATAGGAGCAAAATATGGAGAGTTTGGAGTTCTGCTCATCCATCTTGAGGTGTTGTGTCCCTTTTAAGATGCTGCAGGTGCTTGTTTTTTGGGGCTGAGTTTTGCGGGGTGTTTTTAAGGTATAGGGATATTTGTGATGGCCCATCGGCTCCACCGTAATACCCCATTCCTCTAGAAACTGTTTGTTTTTCAGCAGCGTTTCCACCAATGCTAAAGATTTTAAAGTCATTATGGTGGATTCTCAGTGATTACTGTGCTCAGGTAGCACTTTGAATGCTACTCTTTCAATATCCTCTAATTCTATATTGGTTGGCTCTGGGAATGCCCTAAACAGCCTTAGTAGGTTTGATCAATTCAGAATGTCATGGTTTCCTTCAGAGCTATATTGGGGTGTAATGACTAGCTTAACTGTGAGTGTATTTTTCTTTTGTTCTGTTGCCTCCTGGGTAGCTTCCTCAGTATCTTTTGGCACTCATTGTTTGTTTCCACTTGTAGTGTCCGATTGTTGTGCGTCAGATGATTGACTCGATGGCCTGGGCGTTTCCAGGGTGTGGTGCAGGAGGCCAACTCTCACCCCTGCAGAGATTCCCGGCTTGGAGTCTGATGTTATTTTCATTGACGATGCTGTTTAAGTGTCCCAGGTCTTGGTTGAAGTTGTACTTGTTGTGCCGAGAGGGTAAGCTTGGGCCAATAATTGTATTGGTTGGTAAACAGCAGGTTGAGAGACTGTGTAATCGTGAGGTTCTTTAGGTTTTATACTTGTGCTCGTTGTTATGTGCACCGGCTTGGGCCAGTGGCGGCATGTAATGATTATCCAATAGTTGCCGGTGTTTCTGAATTTCTTGGCTTTTACTATCTATCTTCCTGCGTTTGAAGATAGGATATGTGCTTGGTGCTTCTGGGGTTGTGAATGTGTGTTCCATTCATGGTTTACTTGCCTTGCTTGCACATTGTCTGGATTTGGAGGCTTAATGGAACTTAAACTATTGAGGGCTGATATCCATTTAGTGATCATAGTGGTCAGAACCTCCGGTAAAGTTGATAGTTTGTCCATTAATAGATTACAAGCACATGCAGGTGCTATGATGTTAGTGCGCAGCCCTCTTTGTTCCAAGTCTATACATTTTATTTCTATTTTATTGATGGAATTAGCTAATGTGTGTATCAAATCCAATTGCTTTCTAGCTTGTCTGATTGCCAAGTAAGTGCATTTATTGCTGTGGTCAGAGTTGTATTGATTGATGCCAATAAGTTTCTCTGGTCTATACCGGTTTGAATAGTCGGGAAGGTTGCCTTCACCTGGACTCCTGATAAATCCATGTGGTTTATGCCATGAGTCAGATAATGCTGGAAGCAATAAGAGTCACTGTGCCTTCTTGCGTTAGAGGTGCCTGTCTGTTTTATGCAGTGATGTGCGTGGCATGTAAATGCAAGAGCTGGTCTAGTTGTCGCCAGGTGCAGCAAGGATTTGTTCTTTCACAAAGTGGGCTACCTATTTGCAGTACTGGGGTAGAACTGTTGTAGTGTCTCGATCCTGATTGTCTGGTGCAAAGTCTATGGAAGTGGCAATTGGAGGGCCAATCTTGGAGACTTGGGGACGTTAGAAACATATACATTACCAAGTTTGAACCAATCTTCGCAATTTATGACCATTACCATTGGCGTGTCATCTGTGACACTGTTTGATGATATTTTTTATAATTGTGTCATCTTTTGGCTATATTGATCCGTTTTGCCCCTGGCCCCAATTGGTTACTGAACCTTGCATGAATGTTTTATTGGAAATTGAGTTGTCCCACGTGATGGAGAAATTTAGTGGTAGGAGTGTTTTTTGTGCTTTTGTAAAAAAGTACAGAGCTGACTTTTGGGTGGGTCCCTTTGTTCGCTTACCCAATGTTAGTGATGTTTTTACTTTGTCTTTGTTTAAATCCTATTTGTCGTGGTTTTGTGCCAGTCGAGTGACTGTCTCTCTGATTGTCTCTCCAGATGTCCCTCTGGTGAGATTTGTTAAGTTGTTAGGTTGTTCTCCCAGTTGTAACATGACAGGATCAAGCGGCCACTGAGGCGTCACAGGTTGAGGGCTGGTGATGGTATGTTTCACGTCCCCCTCTGGTTTTCTCCTTGTCGCTTTCCTTGGTGTAAGTTCGATAATACTCTGTATCGCTCAAAACTGGGGAAGCAGGTACTTCTGGAATGCCTTAATGCTGCTGTTTTAGTGCATCGATGGAAAGACACTAGATTTGAGATTTAACAGGTGAACGGGTATGAGCTTAATTGCCTTGATTGCCTTGACTCTATTAGTCTCGATTTTAGTCTCATTAGACTCTTTAGGCTCTTTAGACTCGTTTGACTCTTTATGAGGCCCTTCGCGTTGTACAATCTGGGCTTTGTTATGGTGCGTTGTTGAAACAGACCTGGGGGTTTTGAGTGACTGTGTCCGACCACTGATATCAAAGGATTGATTGGATGATGGCAAAAGGGAGGGAGTGCTCAGAGTGGGCTTGTGACCTTTCTTGGTCTGTCATGTTTCTGCTCAGGTGAGCGGAATACTGTGTTCCCTCAGAGTGTGCGGCGCTTGGGGCTATTGCTGGCGAGGCCGTTTATGAGTGGGGTCCTCCGGCCTCCCCGCAAGCCTCACCCTGAACTAGCTGGGCTGCTTCCGCAAGGGCTCCAGTGTGCGCACTTGGTGGAGCCGACTCCAGCCTCCATGCTCAAGCCTTGGACCTCTGATCCTTTGCACGCGCCGCACCCCCTGTGCTCTCATTCTCCATACTGCTGCCTCCTCTGTCACCGGTCTAGGTGGCTCATCACAACTCTGCACCGGTGTTATTCCTTGCCCGGCCGAATGGTGGGTGCCTGGGGGTTGTCAGGGTTGCCGGGAAGTCTATGTGAGGAGGAGAGTGGAGGCATCCGATATCTGGTGGTGTCCGGTGTCCTGCTCCCCTCGCTCCCCACGTTAATGAGTCTGCATGTGGGGTAGCACTCTCAGCTCTTGTGGCCTCCCTCACGCTTCCTTCCTTCATCATCCGCGGCTGGGTCCCCCGCGGCCTTGGGCTTGGGGCTGAGGGCTGGGGCTAGCCGGGCTTAGGGGTGCTCAGTGCACCGCTCTTTGAGCCGTGCACCGTGCTCCGAGCTCAATGCTCCACCATGTACTGAGGCCACACCTCCTGCACTTCTGCATCTCCTCGTCAACTCCTGTCCGTCGTGGAACTGGAGTAGGTCAGCAGAGGCTTTTCCAGAGATATGGAATTTGCTTCAAAAACTCAGAAGTTCCTCTAATTTTAAATGAGATGGAGCTTTCATTCATTAATAGGCCTATAGCATTCTGTCAAGTTTAGGTTTGGTTCACTCTTTCTTTAACCCGTGGGACCAAAGAAATAGTTGATAATGGTTTCTTAAACTAATGCAGTACTAGAAACATGGCATCTTGATAACATGGAGTCATCTAACAACTTGAACAGGAATATCGGAAAGCCACCAGACTTGCAGACAAATATCTAGGGTGACTCATTTATTGGTTCATGGATGAGTCTCACCTGCCAAAATATGGTGGATATCCCATACCCCCCTCCCATTATAATTTTGGGACCCTCAGCAGGCTCTGCTGTCAGATACCGAAGATTTGGCAGTCCATCCATAACATGATAGCCTGGTTGCAGTCATGTTGGAGGATCCCTATTTAGGGGAATAGCAGACCTAAGTAGGAAAAAATAAACTTTGGCCCCAAAGCACATGAATAACACTCCCTGTCTGGGCAATTTACTTTTTTTTTCTTTTTTGCAAATAAACTTTCACTCTGGGGGATGATTTGTTAAAAGCAAAAATGGGTGCAGATCTCTATATGGCGGGTTGTCCACCAGCATGGGAGCTGAGGAAAGGGTCTCCGCTGACCCCGTGGGCTGGTGGGACACCCATCAGGGTCTCAATGACCCTGTAGGGTTTTTAATACTTCTAACATGGTTTTAAACACAGTGACAGCATAACCCGTGCATGCACTTTTTAACGTACAAGGTGTTCGGTAATCAGATAATTAGTCAGGATTTTTGCAATCATACCAGTGAATTATTTTCACACAGTTGAGGCACCACTGACGAACCTACCTAAATATCTAGCGTTGTCAAATGAAAAGTGATCCGCTGAGCAGGGAAGATCAAATGGAAACCATCGAAAGACAATGTGGAGACGGCATCAAGGCCTATGCTGGAGTCTACCGCTGTGGCTTGCATCAGAGCGAATATTCAGAAGGCGGTGAATGAACAATGTGACTCAGCCACATCAAAAAATATAAAACCTTGTAAAGCCCATTAAGACGCAGGAGAGATGTAGTGAAGTGACATTTACAGGGTGTTCCTCCAGTCTCGAAGAACTGGATGTGCTTAAGAAGTCAGGACGCTTGACAATCAGCCCCAGGCTTCGTTCAGTGTCATGGAAGACGTCACACAGTGAGATGCACAGACGGTTGCAGCATCCTTCTGACTTAAGTGTTCTCCTTTTCTTACATCAGAAGGAATATTCAGTGAACACAAGCTCCAAATGGAGTCATTTAATCCTAAACTGCATCTGTGGAGAAATAAATCTCTTCTGAAAGGCGCTGGCGTTTTTTATGCTAAATGTGCACTACAATGTCTCTTACACTGACGATTGTAGCGGAAACGTGCTGTGTTCCAAACCATTGTGTTAGACAGAAATTCAAGAAATATATCATTAGGTTTGAAGTAATTTGTTAGATTTCTAAAAGGGATCTCACGAGGGACTTACAAGGGGATATTTAAAGAGGACAGCAACCATAATCCCATCACTCTGGACTGTGTTAAAGCAAGGCTCTGTTGTACTGCCTTCAATTCATGGGGACAATTAATAATTTTGTTACTGATTTTCTGAAATAGGTTCAGACTATACCCAAATAGCATATATGTATTTTCAAATGTGCCTGCTATGAGTTCATCTATATAATGTTTGTGAACATTATTTCTACTGCACTTTATATAATGAAGGTAGCAGTTAATTCAAGATATAACAATACTAATAGTAAAAATGATAATAATAATAACTATGATTGTTATTGTTAGTAGTAGTAGTAACATTGTCATTATTATTTTTAGTATCATTGTTGTTTTTAAAATTGATATTCAAATATTATAGGCCCTGGGATCTCATAAAAAATCAAATAGAAAAAACACGTCCCACAGCCTGCATCGAAAGGCACTCCAGTCATGGCCACAGGCACCACACGTGCTGTAAATGAGCGTTATTTTTTGTTTACTTGCTTCAGGTTTGTGCCACACACCCAATGCCGCCTAAAGGCCACCACAAACACTTTTGGAGAAGGGAGCCACAGGAGTTGTATAGGTGCAGATGGTTCTCATGGAATCAAGTGTGCTCATCCTCATCAGCCGCGTGAATGTTGGGAGGGATACTCTAGCCTTGGCTGTGACGCTCTTTTGCAGGACCTCTGCTCCTGGTGGTCATGTGTCTGGGATCTGTCTCAATACTATAACCAGCCATGGTGATGGAAGAATAACGGAGGTTCGACACAAGTGGAGGTCAGCCCTTATAATTAATATAATCAAGGGGTTCGATATTTGTAGGAGCATCTGACTGAACAGAGCAGCCTGACCTTTCCACTGATCAGGAGATTTTACAATTGGCTGACTTCTCAGAAAGAGTTGCATGGCTCGGGCAATAAGACACACTTAATGCTCAAGGCAGTGGCCTTCCACAGCACTTAGAGATAAACGAGGGATGCAAAATACTATTAAAAAATGGTAATTGCAACAATGATTCAGTCCAATTTTAGCTGGGTGCAGTGGCCTAGCATGAATCAGATCGTGAGTATTTTGTTTAATTTGCCCGACTTCTGTACAATGAGTTTGAGAATCCTAGGGAAAATTACAGTCAGCTATTTAGGTGTTCCTTCCCCATCTACACGAACATCATTTGGAGGCAATTTGTGGTAGTCTCGTCCCTTCTTGTGGCCTCCTGTGGCAGTTCCATAAGGTTACCTTCAGTGGGCTAGACGTAGGACCCACCCTACACTGCCATCTTCAACCACGTCCATATCATTTGCCATGGAACAGTTAGAGGCATATCAGACTTGTTTTTTTATAATTGTAAGGAAATGCCTCCTTGGCACGGTTACCCCCTGACTTTTTGCCTTTGCTGATGCCAAGTTATGATTTGAAAGTGTGCTGAGGCCTGCTAACCAGGCCCCAGCACCAGTGTTCTTTCCCTAAAATTGTTTCCACAATTGGCACACCCTGGCATTCAGGTAAGTCCCTTGTAACTGGTACCCCTGGTACCAAGGGCTCTGATGCCATGGAAGGGCTCTAAGGGCTGCAGCATGTCTTATGCCACCCTGGGGACCCCTCACTCAGCACAGACACACTGCTTGCCAGCTTGTGTGTGCTGTTGGGGAGAAAATGACTAAGTCGACATGGCACTCCCCTCAGGGTGCCATGCCAACCTCACACTGCCTATGGCATAGATAAGTCACCCTAAGGCAGGGTGCACTATACCATAGGTGAGGGCATAGGTGCATGAGCACTATGCCCCTACAGTGTCTAAGCAAAACCTTAGACATTGTAAGTGCAGGGTAGCCATAAGAGTATATGGTCTGGGAGTCTGTCATACACAAACTCCACAGCACCATAATGGGAAGTTTGGTATCAAACTTCTCAGCACAATAAATGCAAACTGATGGCAGTGTACATTTTATTGTGAAATACACCCCAGAGGGCATCATAGAGATGCCCCCTGAAAACATACCCGACTTCCAGTGTGGGCTGACTAGTTTTACCAGCCTGTCACACTCCAGACATGTTGCTGGCCACATGGGAAGAGTGCCTTTGTCACTCTGTGGCTAGTAACAAAGCCTGTACTAGGTGGAAGTGCTTCTCACCTCCCCCTGCAGGAACTGTAACACCTGGCGGTGAGCCTCAAAGGCTCACCCCCTTTGTTACAGTGCCCCAGGGCACTCCAGATAGTGGAGATGCCCGCCCCCTCCAGCCACGGCCCCACTTTTGGCGGCAAGGCCGGAGGAGATAATGAGAAAAACAAGGAGGAGTCACTGGCCAGTCAGGACAGCCCCTAAGGTGTCCTGAGCTGAGGTGACTCTGACTTTTAGAAATCCTCCATCTTGCAGATGGAGGATTCCCCCAATAGGATTAGGGATGTGCCCCCTCCCCTCAGGGAGGAGGCAGAAAGAGGGTCTAGCCACCCTCAGGGCTAGTAGCCATTGGCTACTAACCCCCCAGACCTAAACACACCCCTAAATTGAGTATTTAGGGGCTCCCAGAACCTAGCAAGATAGATTCCTGCAACCTGAAGACGAAGAAGGACTGCTGACCTGAACGCCCTGCAGAGAAGATGGAGCCACCAACTGCTTTGGCCCCAGCCCTACCGGCCTGTCTCCCCACTTCAAGAAAAACTGCAACAGCGACGCGTTCCCCAGGGTCCAGCAAACCTCTGAAGCCTCAGAGGACTATCCTGCATCTAAAAGGACCAAGAACTCCCGAGGACAGCGGCTCTGCTCCAAAGAAGAAACAACTTTGCAACAAAGAAACAACTTTAAAAGGACTTCACGTTTCCCGCCGGAAGCGTGAGACTTTGCACTCTGCACCCGATGCCCCCGGCTCGACCTGCGGAGAAACAACACTACAAGGAGGACTCCCCAACGACTGCGACCTTGTGAGTAGCCAGAGTTGACCCCCCTGAGCCTCCCAGCGACGCCTGCAGAGGGAATCCAGAGGCTCCCCCTGAACGTGACTGCCTGCTTCTACGGACCCGACGCCTGGTAAAGACACTGCACCCGCACCCCCCAGGACCTGAAGGATCCGACCTCCAGTGCAGAAGCGACCCCCAGGTGTCCCTCTTCCTTGCCCAGGTGGTGGCTACCCCGCAGAGCCACCCCCCTTGCCTGCCTGCTTCGCTGAAGAGACCCCTGGGTCTCCCATTGAACTCCATTGCAAACCCGACGATTGTTTGCACTCTGCACCCGGCCGCCCCCGTGCCGCTGAGGGTGTACTTTTTGTGCTGACTTGTGTCCCCCCCTGGTGCCCTACAAAACCCCCCTGGTCTGCCCTCCTAAGTCGCGGGTACTTACCTGCTGGCAGACTGGAACCGGGACACCCTCTTTTCCATTGAAGCCTATGCGTTTTGGGCACCACTTTGACCTCTGCACCTGACCGGCCAAGGGGCTGCTGGTGTGGTAACTTTGGGGTTGCCCTGAACCCCAACGGTAGGCTACCTTGGACCCAACTTTGAACCCTGTAGGTGGTTTACTTACCTGTAAAACTAACAAACACTTACCTCCCCCAGGAACTGTCGAAATTTGCACTGTGCCTAGTTTTAAAATAGCTTATTGCCATTTTTTTGAAAACTGTACATGCTATTTTGCTGATTCAAAGTTCCTAAGATGCCTAAGTGAAGTACCTTTCATTTGAAGTATTTCATTGTAAATCTTGAACCTGTGGTTCTTAAAATAAACTAAGAAAATATATTTTTCTATACAAAAACCTATTGGCCTGGAATTGTCTTTGTGTGTGTGTTCCTCATTTATTGCCTGTGTGTGTACAACAAATGCTTAACACTACCCTCTGATAAGCCTACTGCTCGACCACACTACCACAAAATAGAGCATTAGAATTATCTCTTTTTGCCACTATCTTACCTCTAAGGGGAACCCTTGGACTATATGCATGCTATTTCTTATTTTGAAATAGTGCATACAGACCCAACTTCCTACAATAATTATATACATAACACACAATTGCAACACCGAACCCCCTGTGTACAAAGAATGAAATACAGAATACAACCTGAGGTCAAATATGTAGCATCATATATATAGACTATAATATTATAACAAGAAAACTAATAGCAGGACACCTGGTAAAAAACACAAAGAGGTGCCTAAACACCTTCCTTCCATAGTAAGTAGTCTGGACTCTAAGCATGCCCAAGAAATCAAGAATTGTTGCTCTCGACAATGTTCTAATGGAAGATATTTACATAACTGGATAGCTTTCTATTCTCCTTCCACCCAGCTTCCTCTAAGATTTTGACTGAACCAAGCAATGTGAGTTCAAGATTCTCCAGACCGTATGCTTAACAACTACTGGTTCTGGGAATATTGCACCTATGTCCTGGATGTCCTTCTCTAAAATACACCATATGTAAATGCGATAAATTTGTATTTTGCGATTTAGGCCCTCAATACTAATGGCCCATAAAATTCCAATATGAGTAGTACCTGTTACAGCATATTTTAAAATTATGATTTTTGTGTATTTTATCACACTAGGTAAACACAGGGGGCCATAAAATACAGGCCCAGCGAATACATTCTAGTAGATCAAAACTGGGGGAACATACCTGCAAAATAGTAGGGCTTGCGGATATTAATGTGTGGCAGGTATCAAAATCCACATCATGCCCCATTTTGTAGGCACAAATTGCAATAGCTGATAACTATCACATCTGATAAACTCCAAACACTTGCGACAGGGATTTTGTTTTATGCAATAATTATCACTCAGGACATTGGGTTATTCTCAATGAGAGCCTAAATTGGTGGTTGTAGAGTGCTTTAGTAACACCGTACAGACATGAGTGAAAGAAGAACTGAACGTATTGTGCCAATGATAAGGACCTGCTGTAGATCCCAATTGTGGGCCTACCCATAGGTCAAAGGTTGCACTCTGAAATAGTTTTGCACCTCAAACCGACACTATTTCCTCATTGATACTAGCTAGAACTGCCGTGATTGTGAGTTAACTTCAAAACCGTTTTCCTTGCAACATTGAAATTGGATGATTTGGGCCATATATATTTTTTTGCATGAATGACAAGGATCTTACAAGTTCCAATTTTAAGTAGGGTTGTTCATAGTTTTTGTTATGCGAGTGTAATCTCACAGAGGATTCCTTCAAGGATGTACCTCTCGTTCAGACTTATTCCACTAATTGCAATTATGGATTTGCATCTTTTTATCGCAAATGGTGTTTGCTTTGCTTGTTATTCCATATGAATTTGTCACTGAGTACAGATGCATTACATATGTTACTCTTGCCACGTTTTTTTTCCACCAGGTTTTACATTTGATGGCCAAATGCATCTTTCAGGAAATGATGGTGAAAAAAATCAACCTTGGAACCAAAAATGTGGCAAAATTACAGACCTTTGCTTGAGGACATTATTTACACAAAACACACATGGTGCACAAAGCACTTGCGTTAACGGTGTGTACTCTGCATGAATAAAACTGGGTGACTTCATCCTGGTAACTTCAATGCAGGCAATGTTGTGAACTATGAGTAGTAATTGTATTATTGGCAACAGTGAAAGGAAATTCTTAGGAAAAAAGTTTGCCCACATCAAATACATGCATATGTAGCAAGACACCACAGACTGCCTTACCTGGCGATAACGAACATCACACAGCTGACCCCCAAGTAGGCCAAGAGAATGTACATCCAAATATCTGGTGACAGGGGGTTGAGGAAGGAGAAGACACTTGGGTTTGTCCCGTTGGGCTTTCGATAGAGGATGCTGATGCCCAGAGTCATGAAGGGCTTGGAGAAATCAATAGCCTTTTCACGGACGTGGGTAATGGTCAGAGGCGCGACAGCCAGGTCTGCTTTCTAAATCCAAGAAAAGGGGAACAAAACAAGACACATCGAAGAACATTACAAAATTGTTTGTCAGGAGAAACATGTAGAGCGTTACAGTGAACAATTAGCAATAGAATGTGCCAGCAGAGAGGGCGCTCTGGTGAGATGAGTAACAAAACATGGCTGTCTTTCATACTGCTAGACGGATTCTGACATAGATTGATCTGGTGTCACTTGAGGATGTCACATTGGTAGTCACTGACATTCTTAGATTAAGGAAGCAACAGATGAATTGTAAAGAGCTGAGACTCGTCTTCTATCATTGGTAAGAATGGTCCGGAAAAGAGGTACAGAACAGGGACTCAAAAAGCAGGCAGCGGGCAGACAACAATTTCTGAATGTAGCAATAGGTTGAAAGTGATTTTGGAGGAAAAAGGAAATATAACGAAATCTGTACTTGAGAAACTCTCCATAGTTCGGTTTACTCAAATATTTATATATAAATATGAAGGCCATTCATGTGGACGTTTATTCCATTGAAAGGCATTCATCATGATCTGTATTCCATCCTCGAAAATGCCCTTCAAATCAAAATATTTCTCTGCAGTGTTTATTTCCAGGATCACATAGAATGCTTGTTTCTCTTTTACTGAGGGATATGCCCATGTCCCACGTTCGTCCTCGTTCTTGTCTATTCTGACTTACTTTTTTCTCTTCATTACAGTTCCAATGTCAGTCCCCATTTTCCATCCACCACACTTTTCCTTATTCTCTGTTCCTTACTCTTGATTGTATTCTACTACCTGTACCAATGATGAATAAATTACCCAGAAGATTCTATTTAAAAAATCAAACAAATATATACATATTTTCTTGCACCCTGTATTCCCACAACAGCTTGTGATGTTAGTGCTGCTAAAAAGAGATTACCATAAATGTGAAAAGACTATTGATCAACTCAAGAAGGTACAGAATGTAACGGCTAACATGATGAGCCAAATTAAAAGAGGCTTGCACAACCTAGTTATCTTTGGATGGCAGCATTAAATTCACATTATCTCAGTAATATATTCAAGTTAAATATTCTGATCCAACAACTCATGCATGGGAATGATCAACCACCCTCACCATTTGAACAAGGGGATTCATTTAACACTATGCTTTGGATGACAACCTCAAACACTTTTGAAAATTTGACACATTCCACAAACACCATAATATAGATTTGTAGCCCTGCACCAAGAGTTATACAGGTTGTTTAAAGGCCCTCCACATGAATCACAGAACTGAGCTACAGGACAAAGCAAAGGAATATAAGATTCAAGTAAAAACGGAAAGACAGAGGAGGGCCTTGGTATCCATATGGCGAGATAGATCGAGAAGCACCATGGGGCTGAGGAGGAATAGCTCCAGATCTAGATGAACTCCATGTACGAATATGGCACAACAGCAAGAGATGCATTGGAAAGGGACCTTTGGAGTGACATTCAGCCCCAGCACACCAGAGGTAGTGAGAGCTGGCAGCCATAGGATGCTCTCTGATTGGAACAATAGCAGTACTTACAGCCTGTAACGGGAGTGTTCTGATTTGCTGGCCTGCTCGCAACTGTGAATAGTTATCATTATTATTTGCCACATATTTATCTTCAATGGAGCTCTCAACATTCTAATAGTCTAATAAATGGGTGTGCCTTTTCCTTTCAGAATGAGACAAAAAGTACAACCATCATTTAACAATACAAATACAAAAAACATTCTCGACTCAGCGATTTCTATCTCTGGTACCACCCACCTTAACACAATTGGAGTTTTTTTTAACAAACGGGTTGTTATTAGTCGTAGAACTAATCCACAGTGAGTCATTCAACTAACTTTATGTCAAGGTGGTGACAGGAAAAAAAAGTTGAATCTTCAGCCCTCAAAACTGACAATGTCCATGAAGAATCAACAGTCCTTCACTCGACCAGTATTCTTCTCCGACATCTGTCCACATGATCTGCCTGCTGCAGCATTAATCTTCATTATAGATGATTTTGATTTTTGTTTTGTTACAAATCAGAGCAACACTATTCTTTTGCATGGGCACGCAAAGCATGATGTATGTTCTTTACTCATATAGAACATTGCATCATGTGTATAGTGCACATCAATATGAGTGTGGTGCATTGATCTTTTGATCATTTGCACTGATCTTGGACCAAGGTAGCATCTGAAGTTAGGAGAGGGCCACGATGACTGGAGTGAGGGGGGCTGGAGAATTCACTGTGGCACCCCCATATGATTGGAAGGAGAGTTTATGGTATTTCTGAGGAAGAGAAAAGTAAGGATTATAATCCGAAGAGACTACCTCCATTCTCAGAATGTACATGACAATGCAGGGTGAGTATGTGCAAATCACCTACTTCCAACCCAGGCTTATATGTTGGGGAAATAATTAAATTAAGGCTATGCCTCCTGCTGAGAGATAAACCAACAAATCAGTGGAAAGCCAAGCAGCTCCTTATACACCCAGGGCTGGAAACTAGGAATATGGATGATGGGGGAGGGAGACCCTTAAAGAAAGAAAGAGAAGGAGCTATAAGAATAGCAGAGTGACATGCTTGGTGAGTGGAATAGTGATCACGTGGGGTCCCAGCAAAAATAGCACAATGGAATATCGAAAAACAAGAATTTGCAAAGCCAATAGGTCTTGCCTTTCAATGGCATTCAGTGGTGACCTTTTGGCTTTTGCCTTTGACCACAACCCATGAAGGAATTATTTGGGAGCAGGTAGATCCAGCAGTTGTAGAATATTTCTACAATGTGGCACAAGCACATCACCTTTGCACACTGGAAATCAACTACTCTTCTTGTGCACCTCATTCTTGTCCTGCAACACATTTCCTGCTGTTTAGAGTTGACAAACTTTTACCTGATTTGGAGAAACTTGTTCCATTACTGAGTCAGAAAAGCTTCAGTCCCATACCTCAAACCTTCCCTGAGGATCCCGCAGAAAGTCCTAAAATGTGACCCACGCAGAGCTCTGAGAGTGAAATCTCATTAGTTCTCATGGTTCCATCCTTATAAAGTCAAAGGATCGGAGAAATGCATAACTGTGTATATGGGGGGAATATTACCATTCATAGGATATTGAGGATTGCTCTGTGTGAAAGTTGCTCTAGATTGCCATAGATGATACGAGTATCAGGACCTGGCGGAGAAGGAGAATTATAGATTTCACATTGCAACAGGAGGGTATGTTAACCAGGGTATGTGTTTTCCTGAGTGTGCCAGAAAGCATGGCTGGCAGTTAAGACACTTGTACTCTACACCCAGCATACTACACCAGTGTGTAGGTTCTGGCCTGGAAAAGCTTCCCCTGATGTCTAGAACAGGCCACATGGGCACATACAAATCCAGGAATATGGGTGATAAGTTCAGCTTGATTTACTTACATGTGCTCTCCTCAGGAGCTGATCCCACTTAAACATTCCAATGAAGTGGAAGTTACCTGGAAATTTAGAGTCAATATGATGCGACTACAGTCAGTGAGCAGGCATGCGTGGGCAACACGTAGCGCTCTTTGGGATAGTGCCCAAAAGGAATTCTACCGAAGCCTTTCGTAGCTACTGATCCTGCACCTCCCCTGGCCAGGGGCAGGTTACAGAACTGTTCAGAAACGTGAGAGGGAGACTTTTCAGTCTTATCTCCTATTTGCTTCAGCCCCATTTGCTTTTCCATTATCAATACTCACGCTAACTCTGCCTAATCACCACATTTGTGTCCTTCTGCACCGCGCAATTCAACTGGTGGGACTTGTATATAGCCCTACCACAGACAAAAAATATAACTATGGTTGTTAGAAGCCTGTAGATGAACTTTTTAGGTTGTAGTATGTTTAATGTGTGTGTAGTATGAATGGGGTCATGATTTCTATAAGGAGGTGATGTGCGAGGAGTTGATTATTTTTTCCTTTTGGCGATCCAATCAACTAGGACAAATAAATTGAAAATGTACATGACTAAAACATGTATAATAGAAATATGTTGGTGGAATACGGGGTTTTTGTCTTAATAAATATATTTTGATAGTATACGGTGAATCTAAATGAAATATGTCCGCAATAAGAAGTAGCTTCTAAATGTAAGTGACTATATAGCATTGTTTGATTACCTTAGGGGGAGGCAGGTTCTTCTCTATATTGTTTTTTTTCTCTTGTTCCTTTCCTTTCATTTGTTTCAGGGGTCCTCTTTGTTGGTTGGTATACACCAGTGCTGAGCCCTGAACCAATAGAGGCAAATGCACTACAGCCAAGTCATTGCCATGCTGAATTTAGAACAGAGTTACACACTAGTTTGCATGAGAAAACTGTCCTTCTAATGTGCATCAGTTCCATTCAAGCACAGCATAATGTACAAACCCAAGCCCCCAGTGGCTCCTCAGTTGCTTGCAAAGTAGACTCATGAGAAACCTATACTTCGTAATCAGGTACCACCTACACCTTTCTGCCATACAACTTAATATACAACACTACGTGAGAGGTTCTAAGGGCATTTTGCCACAGTTGCTGCTTTCCAAACTCAATGTATTTTGATTGCAATGAACACATCCACTGTTTTTGTCACTGATCAATTTAAGGTGGTGTTAATCATTGCTGATTTAGGCAATGCCTCAAGGGCTTGGTTAAGCTTTATTTTTGCCCAAGTCATCCCATCATTCAGACTCGCATCTGCTTCGGTCAGAAATTTAAATGTACATTTTAGATGTTCTATGGTAAACAAGGAAAATGAGTGGAAATGTGACACTTGAAACAGGACAACCTGTGACTGGCTTCTCTCATTGACTAATCTTATCAGCTCACGATCAATGTCTCTGAAGAGTCTCAAATCAAGATTGTGGAGTATAGATTTAGAAAAGATCAGAAGGATGCCTTCGCTGAAGTGATTCCAGCTTCATCATCCATCACTGATGTGAATGAGTTGCTCCTATAACTGGACCATCAAATTCAGGAGAGGAGATAGTAATAACCTAGGAAGTCTGATAATAGAAAAGGCACTAATCAAAATGTTCTATTTCATGAGCTCCCATCACTTGCAGAGCCTATGTAAAAGGGCAAGGCTACATTTACCATTATTAAGGGAAGAATGAAACTGACATTGGCAGGAAAATGTGTCCTTCTATTGCAGCAAAAAAAGTACTTTTGTGAGTCACTTTCCCCTGACTCAACCAGGAAAAAAGATGGTCCAAAAGTAAGCAGACTGCTTTCTTCTGCCAAACATGTCTATCACGTAGCTCCACATGTTGCTTTGTCACCACCTTCTAATTTTTTCCTTTAAACGTTTTGCAGGGGGCCACTTTGGTGCAGTAGCTGTGAGAAACATTCGGATTCTGCAATGTCTACTATATGTATCAAAGTTATGCAGAATATTTGTCCAATCCTATGTTGGTGAAGACCAAACATTATAAATCAGTTCAGTTGATGATTCTTTATTTACCTCAGAGGACCTCGCACATGAAACCATGTATTTAAAAATAAACCACTAAGAAGAATGCCAACTGTTCAACATTATTGAATCTCCCCTTTTTAGGGGACCTTTACATTAGCCTGGTTGATTTGTCACATTTCCATCATTGATCTGCAAGTTAGGATGATCACTTCCCAAAAGGCCACCAATGACATCATGATTAGGACACCTACAGGTGAAGTCAGCAAAAAATTTGTTTTGATCACAAGCCAATATGATGATGTCTGTGATCCTTTTTGTCCATTCAAAACTTAGTTACTTCCACCTAATCAGATGTATCACTTCTGCATCAATCTGGATCCTGACAGCAAGATACTACGGCCCTGATTTATACTTTTTTTGAGCCGCATTTGCTTCATTTTTTGACTCATAAGCGACGTAAACTTACAAAATACAATTGTGTTTGTAAATTTGCGCTGCTTTTGCGTCAAAAAAATTACGCAAATGCGGCGCAAAAAAGTATAAATCAGGGCCTACATTACTAATTTTCTTCCAAGCAATACCATATGCTTAAGGAGTATATTAATGTTTGTTATTAGGGGTTTACTTAATGACCTGTATCAAAAGTAGGTGTTCTTTTGTTCTATGTACAGAAGAACACAGGTGCCCTACGTCCCATTTTTGGCTACTGACAGCTAAAGAATATCAATATCTTCCTATACCTGACCTAGTCGATTAGGTCCAAGATGAACCAACTACACAAAATTTAACTTGAAAGTGATGTACAACCTAAACAGCATGAGGAAGGGAAATGACGGGAGGGCTGCATTCAAGACTAAATACGGTTGTTTTCAATATACTTTGATGCCTTTTAAGTTGCCCAATGCTCCAACTGCCTTTGGGTATCTGTTGGCATATGTATTTCATGACAAGATTGAGGTTTTCATGGTAGTCTTTCTATGACATATTAAAATACCAGGGCAGTTTAGTAGAACATGTTCACCTAATGCTGAACATTCCAAGACAACATGATTTATTTGCAAAGTTTCCTATGTGCTCTTTCCTTACCATTAGAATAGAACATCTGGGGTATGTTCCCTTACCTAACTGAACTGAACGAATCTTCTTTGCTATCGCATGGCCATTGTGCACATTGTTATTGGATCACTTTGCACTGTCTCCTCTTACCTCAGTAGAAGACGTCAGGAAGAGATAAGAAAATCTCACAGCACATGCCGTAGTAGTGTGAAAAATGAGCAGCGCCCAGTGCTTATTTGTTGTTTCCGGTGCTGAGCACCGGCACTTATTTGTGAGGGCCGGGGCTTATTCTTCTGCCTCAAGCATTTGCTGAGAGCAAAAGACATATATGGGAAAGACGGAAGAAGGAAAAACTAAAAAGCGTCAGAAAGGGAGAAAGTAAAAGTTGCAGAATGAGGTGAATGGGCAGGGGTGGCCGTAAATGGATTGAAGAGGCCCGAGGTGGCTTCAGGATTACGCTGCATCAGTATTCAGTGCTGGCAGATTTAATTACAGCAGCCTCGTGTTTAAGAGAAGGGCTTTGAGCACCCGGCACCTCTTTATTTACAAATTAAGCACTGGCAAGGCCTGAGCCCAGACAAAATACACCCCAATCAAGATGCTATCTGCCTGGCACCATCTCTACCTCTGTAGAGATCTCTTGCTTACTCATAATCAAGGTGCAGACGGTTTAATGCCTGTTGTGAATTGAGACTGGTGGCAGCTTCCTACCTCAACTACTGGTGAGAATAGAGCCCAAGAACCAACCTTTAGCAGCTGAAGCTGTCTTAGGCAGTAGTAGTCACGTCTTCTCACTTCAGGCCAGGGTACTTCTAGTTTACAGACTATACTCCCCAGAAAAGCACAGAGAAGGAGCTTCTCCAGCAGTAAATAACTGTCCCGCTCGACCAAGGAAATAATGGAAGGAAATCACCACAGAGAGAATAGGTCATCTACACCCCTCCCATCCACTAAGTGTCAAAAGAAGAAATCACTGTCCAGCTGCAACACCAAGGAGAGCATGGAGTAGATGTTCTTCACATGTCGGAAGTATAGGGCAAGTTCAGGACATTGGGGAGGGTCAACAGTGCATTTCAAGGTCCCTTTCTCCATTATGCTAATTCAAAACCGTGTTCAGGGACTTTATTCTTCTTACAGTGGAGCCATATGGGAGAGTGATGTGGGGAGGGGGTCAATGAAGCTCTCCAGTGAGCAGTGGACGCTCGAGCTGAGACCATTGTGTTGCAAGCTGCAAGACAAGCTATCTGTCCTCATGCCCAGCAGCCATGCAGCACAACAGCTATTCTCTATGCCCCTCCCTCCTTTCCAGGTCCTTCTGGTACTTCCTTCCACTTGCTTTGCAGCCTTGGAGTGCATTCCACTAACCTGCTTCAGAAAGCAGACACACTTGTGTCCATTGTGACTGGAGAATGGATAATTTCCTGATGCTACTGGAATCCCCTCGCCCATGGAGGAGGCCTGACCGCCCTTCTCTCCTACAACTGCTTGGCCTTTAGCAGCATACATGGACAGGTGAGTTGGTGATATTTGGGTGGAAAATGAATGCTCGGGGATTGGTCTGAGTTCTAGTTCAGTGTATCACTGAGATTTTGGGTGGTGTGAGGGTTGACGATGGGTGTCAGTGTGTGTGTGTGTACTCAGGGATTGGGCAGGATGAACAATGGTGCTATTGGTAAGACAAGGGTGTTCTACTACAGTGTGTCCAGCTCTGGAGCAACTTGACAATTTATGGAGTCATCTCATGGATTGTTATTCCCCCCTGCTAGACTGCCACCAGAAAATAGATGTTCTCCACTTATAACGAAAGTGGATGTTTTCCCTTCCCCTGCATATCAGTGATGCTTCGTTTTCCAGGACCACATGCCTTTAAACAACTTTTTAGGAACATGTACATGGTGCTATGCCACAAGGTTTCACTGCAGAGAGCCATTGAAGCCAAATCAAAAACATATTACTGATAACTATATCCACTACCGACGTAGTAAATTTGATTTCGTGGGCATGCATGCATTCACATCCACTTGCTTCATTCATCCTGCAATTAGTAGGCTGGCTACTATCTTTCGAAGGTACACAGTGACAAACTACAGATACAGGATGAGATTATTTGATGGGGCAAACACTCATAAGTGTATACACTTGTTTTATTCTTTTTGTTCTGTGAATTCTACAAAGCACTGATTGAATTAGAAGGCTGTCTTACAAGGTAGATTACAAAGATTCAGGGTTTTCATTGTACGAATAAATAGTTATATAGATAATAACATATTGAATGACATAATACGTGTCTCACTATGTTTGCAAATTGGTAGCTGGGGAAGTATATATTAATAAGACTCTAACCAAACAGGCACCGTTTTAATCGTTTATTTTCATATGGTTGTTCATCCCACTTTCAAGCATTCATTCTAAGCATTCCAAATGCTGGAAGGTAGATAGTATTGTATGTAGGTAGATGTATTTTGTTATATATAGCTTGGGGAACTAGTTCAGGCAAATGGGAAAGATATGAAAAGGGTACATGGGCTGGAATCGTTTATGTGGTGAGGGATCAGCATGGAATTCACGTTAAATGTAGATTTTCACACACCATCATTTCTTGTGTGTTTTTAGGTCTTGCTAAAGTCATGTTATTGTTTTTCAGACATTCTATATTGAATTTTTCAAAATATACACATGGGTCACTTTAGGTCATGGCCCACAGGAGCATTTCCCTCTAACCCTAAACTACAGAATTTTTAGTTTAGCATTCCATCTCCGATGGAGTGCTTACACTGCAACTAACGAGAGAGTACTCTATATTTATAATTACACCTAATCAACTATCACACATTCAGTTCGTTATGTTACATATGTATTCCCAAAGCAATCATCTTTATTTAAGGATACAGATAGGTTTAGGTATTACATCAACCAATCAAAAAAGTGCAATAAGAAGCAGTACAGAGAGAAAGTGGGCTTTGGGTAATCCCTCCTTAGTCATCAGCTCTCATATGTTTTTCCCGGTTTGTCCTTGCTTGGATGAGCTGTTCCTCATGGCAGTGGCATTTCAAGGATGACTGAAGTAGTCATTTTGCTGGACTGTGTATGCAACTGTAGCTTGTAATTTAAAGTCAGTGTTTTCTTTGATGTATTTACTTTGCTGAGCCAGCAACATTACGTAGCTGATTGATGGCTCCTTGTTTCCAAACTGCAGCTATCTGGCTGCATTAGTCTGCCATAAAGGCACATTATTATTCCCCTATTGCCCGTGCACATTCATTTGCTTTGTTTTGCTGTCCTGATAATAATATATTGTTAAACTTGCTGCTTCTTTTTTGCCCACTTCCCAAATATGCTACAAAAGTTATAGTCCTTTGTCAAAGGTATTTGCTATGCAATATTTTGCAGTGTACCTATTTTAAGTGAAGTGTTTACAGCACAAACGTTATCTTGTGACTCCTAGTCATAATACTCTTTGAGTGCACAACTTAACTCTGCTAATGTTCGTTATTCAGCTTTGTGGCCCAACTCCCAGAGTCCCTTTTGTGCAGCCAAAAATGTTGCTTCATTATGGATTTTTCTGCCTATTATAAAATATATGAGCTATTACACAAATTTGCCCAACTCGAAACACTTCCTCTACCAAAAAGCAAGACCAACTGTCTTTGCCAATTCTTAAATGTGCATTTGCACTGCCATAGCCTGTTTTTGCTCAGTACTTGAATGTAGGCCTGACCTTATGAGTGTCACACTTTTAGGTAGTCCATTTGCAGATAATGACAGCCTGACATCACCTTGGCTGCTCAGCGGCACCAGACTTTGGCCAGCTGTCTTGTGGTCAGGCTATCCAGTCTTCTATTAATGTTAAGTCATTGTAATGTGAAAACATAGGGTGAAGTGTGCACTTGTTCTGCAGCAGACACGGTATTGCCCATATACTCAACACGTCTGACAGATTCCTATCCTATCACCCTGCCAACAGACTACTACTAGCGCTTAACTGATCCTTTTGTTACTTGATCTGACCTGCTGCTGGTGGTTAGCATGCCCAGTAACTCACTAATATCCTGCTAACCTGCCTCCCCTACCTTTCAGCATGGCCAGTTACTCCTTTTCACACTGGTGTCGAGATGCTGCAACTGTGCATTTCTTGTGGCACATACTTCTAATCCCACCACGTGGCTGCTACTGAAAAGCATTGCTAAATTGAATGGTCTAAATCATGGGTACTTGCAAACATTTTCCCAGTGGCCACAAAGTTTGGTTTGAGATGTGACAGAGGGCTGCATTGATGCCAGCAGAGTGCCAGGGCTTCCAGGATTTGTGCTGTACAAAACCTTTTCCTGTATTGCATTTCATAGATTATACTGTTGTTCATGTATAAAAGAAACCCAAGCCTCCCAAAGAGTGCACATAACAACTGACATGCCTCTTGGTTCACTATTGGCATTTCTTTCAGGGTGGGAGGGGGAGACTGAATGTTTCAGAATTTATGTTTGAAAACTATCACTTAAAAAGAAAATGCTTCTCAATGCATTAATGTAACCTGAAGTACTAAGGTGAAACGCCTGCATGTTAATGAAATGCAATTTTTGGATTTTTTTAAGAGACCTTATCATATTTTAACACATATGCTGCAATACAGCTAGTTGGTTAGTTAGCTTGGTGTTCCCAAACCTAAAGGTGCATGACAACCTAGTTAATTCCTTTGTTTACCTTCAATTAATGTTTAAATGAAGGCTTGCATGTTTATTTAACATCTTTTTGATCATAGAGCTGAGGCGAGTAAACAGCAGCCAAGTGCTGCTGTTATCCAGGGGTCGGTATGTAAAGGTCAGAGGGGCGCAAGATGCCCCCAGGCCAGAGTTAAAACTTTACTAGGTTACACAGGTTAACACAGCTGATGCCGTTACAACTAACAGTCCGATTTTGATCTTAGCAGACAGAATGTCCTCCTCAAGGCTGACAGAGTAAATAACTCTGTCACCCTGACAGAGGTGCCTCCTGCCAAGCTTTGAAATGTCTGTCAGCCCAGCTCACGTTTCATGCCTTGACAGGAACCGCCATCAAGCCAATTCCTGCCAATGCATTGCAACTATCCCAAAGCAGGATTTTCTTTTTGTAAATAAAAAAAACAGTGCCCTCCTCCCCATGGGTGTTTCATCCCACGGCAATGGGGGCATTGAGCACTTTTCAGTGCCCATTATTGTCAGGATTTTCCTAGGGGTGATGGGCATCAGAAAATGCCTACTCGATAGACAGACATATAGCCTAGTCTCTGACGGCTCTTACTGCACCGGGCCGTCAAAGAAGTTTGACCATGGCAGAGACAGAATATTCTCTGCTATCGTCAAACTATGGTCTACCCGCATCAAAATCTGGTGGGGGACCATAATAATGGCGGGGAGGAAACTCTGTCACCATTGCAACAGAGTTCCCACTCTACCTACACTTAAATCAGGTCCTAAATCTCGTTTACCCCTTTCAAACATTTCTGTTTATCTCAATATACATGAAACAAAAGATCTTTCCCTTACTGTACAAAGCGGGCTTCATTAGACCACATCAGGTTCAAAAAAGAGGAAGGAGTACAGGCAAACCTGCTAGGGGTTTTCAAAGTTTTTTTTTATGCAAACAAATGCTTGCTTAGATGCTGGTTATTCATTTATCAGCAGTTCATAGAGGTTCACACTTTTTCTGTGTCCTCACATAATTTGTATACACAAATTGTAATATTTTCTCTCGAATGCTAGTCGGCACTGGAAATCAATTTTCCTTTTTCTCCCGAGTTACTTTAAATTTGTCTTACTAGTGTCTTTGGTGGTGGATGGAGGTTGACAATATTGCGTTCAAAACATCTTAAGGGAGGTGTCAAGGTACCAGTTTTAAAGCAAAAACGCACGTTCAGAAACCTTTCCCAGCTGCTTATAATATTTTTGACAATAACTGTTAATACAAATTGTAATTTGTTTAAATCCAAACTAGACTACCCACCATGGCAAAATATATAAAGGGCGTGGTGAAGGTGGGGCCATGGTGAGTCGGGATGCTTTACTTTAAATGTAGTGGGCACCACAAGAGACAGTGACAGTCCGCGTCCTGCAATTAAGTACTTTTCCGATGATATATCATTCTATACCATTGGACCTACATGTTATTTCTGTTCTGACTAACCTAATCGTAAATCCTGCCATGGAAAATACAACACGCCACTGCTCTATGAGAAGACTAATAGAGTGATTTCGCAAGCAGTGATATAAAAAATAATATGTGCCTCAAAGGGCATGATTCATTAAACATTTCTGCTGAATTGTGGCTTTTTCCTGAGCAATCAACTGGCCTATAAATCAGTCTTTATGACCTAATATATATTCACAGAAACCCTGCTACATTTATTCTGACATTATACCATTTAGCGAAAATATGAAGTTATTAAGTCCTGTTATTCATTGGTTCAAACTGACTTACACAGACACCCAGAAATATCAACTCATATACACACATATACACAACCACGCACACAGTCATGCATGTTATATGATACACCTACGTCATCAGACACAAAGGACGAGACTTTAATACTCATAGGTTAGCACACAGATATAAGGCATGAGCATACATACTCACATGCATACACGTAGGCATATAATAAACATCTGCACAGAAGAACAAGACACAAACACAAAAATGCATAATTCAAAGCACAATGCACCCAAAACCACAAAAAGAAAACTCATACATACACACAGGAAGAAGACATGCACATTCACTCACAGAGAGAAACTTGCTTCCGTACACACAGGAATAAGTCACGCACATATACATACATGCACACAAAGGCGCGCATACACTGCCAGCCAAACACCCACCCACTCACCCGAGAATTGATTTGTTTTCAGTTAGCACAGCATAAGCTCTTGCCGTTTATTTGGCATTTGACTCTACAACATTCAGCGAAAGTAAGTAATTGCTTTGGCAAATGCTCCACCACCCTGCACGGCAAGTACCCGCTGAAAAATGGCTCTGCACTCCGAGGAAACGCCTTCCATACATCACTGGCGGCATGACCCACATTTGTAAGTTAACACAGCTTTTTCATTACACTTTCATTAAACGTACAATGTCCGCACAAATATTGATTCAGGGAGTTAGCTGGTTATTATTCCATGGCCGCCTGTGTCGAGATGAGGAAAAGAGCGGCTGTGGCTTTGCTTTGATTTCTAATAGCCTATTTTCTTTTCAGCTTCTCAAATATGAGGCACCTGTGTGACAGCTCATGTGAGCGAATTGTTTTTGTGTGTCTTCAGTGGCACTAGCATGTCTTTAGCGACTTAGATCATGTTGCCCTACACAGTCTGCTCCTATTGAGGCTCTGCATAAACAGCATTACTTCCTCCTCTCTTTTCTCATCCCACTACATAATGTAGGAGTGGACTTCAGGGGTGGCCCCTTCACAATGGCAGAGGAGCATCGTCCCACTGACGAAACGCAAAAAAATAAAGGGATAATAAAAGTATCTTATAATCCTTTTATTTTTCTGTCTTTCTAGGGCAGGGCAGGGTCAGCCCCCTCCACGTCAAGTGGAGGAGGAGTGGTATGTGTGCCTCTAAGTGCGCATGTCAGTTTGGCCAGCCATCCGAGGCTGGCCAAACTGAAATGCACACTTAGGAACTCTTCAGCCGGCTGTATTTTACAGCCAGGTGGAGACCAAGCACAGTGCCTCACTCCCTCCCTAAGCAGCATTTCTGCCCCCTCAGGCTACTTGTGGCACTTGTTTCATGCTGTGTAACAGCATCAGAGAAGTGTTGTGATTGGTTGGGGAGGGAAGCACACGAGACAAGACGGTTGGCAGGAGCTGCAGATCGCAGAGGGGCAGGTAAGTCTATTTATTTTTTTAACTGCCCCCCTTGCTACCTGCTCCGCACGCAGCCTTCCCCTGCCCCTCACCCCTTCCTGTCAGCAGCCGCATCTGGTGGAATACTCTTTCACTATCACCCTTGCACAGTTTTGAAGCTATCTTCTATTTCAATACCTGGGTACCAGAGCTACCCACACTTCTTGTTCCTTTTTGTGACCTTTTTTCTTCCTGTTGAGGGCTGTCTTTTAGAAAGTTAATGTTAGCAACCTCAATCTTTTTGAGTGCTGGGGCCCCTTTAATGGTATGTTCCTTTCTTTCTATTTTTATTTGAGGTCATGGTCTTTGGTGGGGGCATTTTTACAGCTGTGGAGGGCTGTATTATTGAGGGCTGTATTATTGTGATCGTTGGCAGTTACTGTTAGTGTGCTGTGTTACTCCCCTTAGTTCTGGAGGTGGGGATGGTGGTGGGGATCTCACTGTGACCTTCCTCACCCACCTCTGAGTGACCACAGCAGCTGCATGGAAGTGATATGTGAACAAGCAACCCAACAGGTGCTACACTGGCTTATCTTTGTGTTCCCATGTGGCTCCTTTCGTGCCAGGCAAACTGTTTACTGAGTTAGGCAGCTGCGGGGGCACCACTTCTTTAAGCACTGGGCTCCTATCCACGCTCGCTTGGTTTCAGATATCGCAGAGGAAGCAAGGTTTAAGGAGAAACTTCTCATTGTATGTTCTGAGGGGGCTTCATTTCAGGAATAACACAGCCGCTTCAGTGCTGTGCTCCTTAACTATCAGGACACCCTTAAAATTACAGTTGTTGCCTCATTTTCCTTTAAAGAGAGCTAGGTGTTTTTCTTATTAGCCTATCAGTATGACATTTTTTGGTTAAACATTCCTGTTTTCTTTTCTGCACGAAAGCTTGCAGATAGCTTTCTGATACAGTATTTCAGGTGAGATTCTTTTGTACCACCTGCAAAGTAATGTCATGCACCTCTTCGCCCCACTATTGTCAGGATCCCTGTGTGTGTATATAAGGTGCTTTCTGTTCCAGTGTCAGTTTGCTTTTACTCCTGAAGCCACTACAGACTGAGCATGGGCAAGCAATCAAGGAAGTAGCTCCATACTTTGCCTACCCTAGAGAGAGATCTACAAGGGGTTAGAGATAGAGGAACCCATTTTTCCCCTGTGTTGGAGTAGGTAAAAGAGGACATGGTGACAATTTTATCCAAAACCCTCCCTTCTCTCTAAGGACCTTGTATTTTCAGGTCCAGAGAGGGAGCTACTTCACAGGTCTAGTAGGATCCGTTGCTGTATGATTAGTAACACAAAAGGATGATGGACGGAGTGCTGACAATGCAAACACTCACCCCCAGTCACAGATCTGGGTTTAATCCATTGTTCTTTTGCTCACCATGCCACCCCAGTTCGGACCCAGCCATATGCAAATCAGTCTTGACCCTGTTCCTCATGGGAACAGTCCAGCCCGAACTGCCAGGCCAGGTCCTCCCTGGACCGGAAACAAGCATCCTGGGACCCGTTTCAGGATATCACCCTTCTTCAGCCAGGCTAGCTTGATTCCAGTGGCACAGTGAGCAAGGGACCAACGTCTGGGCATACCCTTCCCACTTAGGACAACATTAGTAACACAAAAGGATGATGGACAGAGTGCTGACAATGCAAACACTCATCCCCAGTCACAGATCTGGGTTTAATCCATCGTTCTTTTGCTCACCATGCCACCCCAGTTTGGACCCAGCCATATGCAAATCAGTCTTGACCCTGTTCCTCATGGGGACAGTACAGCCCAAACTGCCAGGCCAGGTCCTCCCTGGACCGGAAACAAGCATCCTGGGACCGGTTTCAGGGTATCACCCTTTTTCAGCCAGGCAAGGTTGATGCCAGTGGCACAGTGAGCAAGGGACCCACGTCTGGGCATACCCTTCCCACTTAGGGCAACATTAGTAACACAAAAGGATGATGGACGGAGTGCTGACAATGCAAACACTCACCCCCAGTCACAGATCTGGGTTTAATCCATCGTTCCTTTGCTCACCATGCCACCTCAGTTCGGACCCAGCCATATACAAATCAGTCTTGACCCTGTTCCTCCTGGGAACAGTCCAGCCCGAACTGCCAGGCCAGGTCCTCCCTGGACCGGAAACAAGCATCCTGGGACCAGTTCCAGGGTATTACCCTTCTTCAGCCTGGCTAGCTTGATTCCAGAGCAAGGGACCCACGTCTGGGCATACCCTTCCACTTAGGGCAACATTAGTAACACAAAAGGATGATGGACGGAGTGCTGACAATGCAAACACTCACCCCCAGTCACAGATCTGGGTTTAATCCATCGTTCTTTTGCTCACCATGCCAACCCAGTCGGACCCAGCCATATGCAAATCAGTCTTGACCCTGTTCCTCATGGGAACAGTCCAGCCCGAACTGCCAGGCCAGGTCCTCCCTGGACCGGAAACAAGCATCCTGGGACCGGTTTCAGGGTATCACCCTTCTTCAGCCAGGCTAGCTTGCTTCCAGTGGCACAGTGAGCAAGGGACCCACGTCTGGGCATACCCTTCCCACTTAGGGCAACATTAGTACATCCGTTGCTGTATGGACACATCTTCATTTTGGAAAGTGGAACATGGAGGCAGTTCTGAAGAAATGTCTCATGAGAATACCTTTCTCAGGTATCATGCTCTTTCGTGAAGAACTAGAAGTGGTGCTACTCAAATCTTTCAAGAGGCTAAAGACCATAGCATTTTTATCGAAAAAAAGGAGTCCTGAGAAAGGGGAAACATGAGATACGAATATTAAAAAAAGAGAAGATCAGATTTCTACCAGAATAGGTGCAATTTCCAACCAACAGAGCCCAGTCTGGTTCTTAATCTTGGCAGTCGGGAAACAAAGGAAACAGACTTCCTGACAATGCTGGGAAACCCCTGGAGGTCGTCTTAGTCTCTGTCATCTGATTTAGGACAACTTTATTTCAGAGATCATTTCATAGGGCCACTATATATAAATATCCCCAGACTTCCCAGAACCTCATTTTGTGCAACCCTTATGTCCAGAGGACAAGATAAAGAGAATGTCTCTCCAGGACAGTATTTCCATGTTAAAAATGAAGAATGCAATACTTCCTGTCTCTCTTCAGTAGAGAGGTGTTGGATATGTTAGTCCAAGTTTTTCTCTTGTACAGAAACCCTCTGACAACTACCACATAATAATAATTTAATTGATATTTATGAATAGGTTCATACCCACAATACATTTCAAAATAAACAAACACTACGTATGAGTCATTCCTCTAGTCTCCAAGGTGGATTTTCTCACAAGAATCGATGTCTAGGACACTCAATGATATATGCCAATACTCCTTGCTCATTAGAAATATCACCGGGAAACAGTAGGGAACTGGCACTGGAGGGTCCAGGTGCAATCCTTTGGACTCAGCACCTCTCCCAGAATATTTAACTAGGTGCTGTTTCTGGTCTTAGACATTATGCGTGCTCAGGGAGTTATAGGCTATCCTTTCTTGGATGATTTGGTGATCCAGTCCCCTCACACAGACAGTCAGTGAAGGATACAGCCTTCACCATGCAGACTCTTCAGTACTACAGATTTTTAAAGAACTGGTCAAATCATTTCTGAGTTCATACGGAACACGCTGTGTATTGTGTTGATCTATGACATGATTCAGGGGCTCTTCCTTCTCCCAGAAACCAGGAAATGCAAGCTCAAATTCCTTTTGTGGATTTTGATGTCTTCTCCATGTAGTCTCTGCTTTCCAAACCATAATAGGAAGATACTCATAACTCCTATTCTTTCTGCAACTTCATTGGGGCAACACACAGGGCAGGTTGTGCAATGTAAATCCCCTACAAAAATGACCTATGTCCTTATGATAAAAATCTGACTAACACACCACAAAGGATTTTGCTCACTTGTTTGGTTAAAACCTAACACTATATTTGACAATGTGCTTAGGAATGGCTTCTAATTTTATTCAAATCTAACCTTGAAATGTATACTGTTACATTTGTATATATTTGTAATTTAATTTTAAACGTTCTAAGGCACTCTGCTGTTGTCTTATCACCCACCTGTCACAATGTCAATGTATGCTCCTATCAGTGGATCAGAATCTGGATTGGCACTACACAGAGGATGGATGGCAGAGACTAGTAAATTAAATGTCTGTTCTTTTGCCTTTAGATCCAACCTCTTTATCTACTACTGATAGAATATATATATATGCCTTTTGTCACACATCTCTATTGGAACCATGCTCATTAGGTATTGCTATTGTTTTAAATATTATATATTGTCATATACTGTGTTATACTATTGCTCTTAGACTTGGTAATGTAAGGGTAGCACTAAAAGATATATTTTAAACCTTTTCATACTTTGAGGAGACCAATGTTTGTGAGTCTCAAAATTCAAAACATATTACTATCATCTTCTTGAATGATCTATGATGATGTACTCCCCTGTGTCTCTCTCTTCTGTCAGCTTTTACTATAGATCAGTCACTGGTGTCGACCTTGAAAATTTAACATTGATGACATCAAGGGACATCCTGGTAGCAATTATTAGGTCTTCTCCCATCTGTGGTCAGGCAAGTCTGGGAACTCATGATTTAACCTTTATACCTCATTATTAATCAGTTCAATACGTCATTTATCACTATATTGTAAGTATATTAAATATTGTAAGTCATTTTAATGGTGGTGTTTGTTTTCCTTTCTTGTATCAGTATTTGTGGCCATGATGACTTTTATAAATTGACAATGTCAATTCAACATACATTCTATCTCTATGGATTCTGGATCTGTAGATACTTTGGAAACACAAGCTACAGGGACACATGTTCAGCAGCTGACTTCACAACGATCTCCAAAAAACGGTCTCTGTGGCTGGAGTTCGTGAGTTCACTTTAGCCATGCCAGATTACCATGCATGTGGGAAGAATTCTGCATGCTCTATTGCTGCTCACTGGGAAGATCAGTTTTATCAACATCAACCTATTGTGCATATGTATATCCATGCAAAGAAAACCACTCTCTATGAGCTAGCCACCCTCTCTTAAAGGACTCCCTCAGACGATTGACAGACCGACCCATGCCTTGGATAATCTTGTGAAATTTTACCAAAGTTGGCAAGGCTGCAGCAGCAGCATTTTCATATTTTTAGAGAAGAGAAGGCTAGGTAACATGCCTTGGCCATAAAGATGATAAAGGCAATAGTTATAAAATGACAATGATAATCTTCATGGCCAACACATGCAGGATATCCTATATAAGGGACTGAATATAGGAGACACACACCAGCTGCCAACCTCACACCTCTACCACAACCATCTGAACCACCTTACCCTCCCACACCAACTACTTAACCACCAATCTCACCACCAATTCAATCATTCAAAACAGAAGCATAGTCCTAATCAATCTCAACACCAGCATTTCTTAGGCAAAGTAATATGAAAATCCCTCAAAATATGTTTTACTATGTGAAAAATAGCAACTCCACCACTAACAAATTCACTTTAACCATTTTTGAGCAATAAAATATATATGTACCATATTTTGATAACAAACCTGTTTCTAACTTTTATCTATGTTGAATGCATGATCTTGCATTTACAACGCAGGGAGGGTTCATGCATGCTCTGTTCTTTGTTTACTGTCAAATTGTGATGCTTTTAAAAAGACTTTCTGATATAGAAGGCACCTTCTAAACATTTTATTTGTTTGACATATTCAGAACAAAATAAACACCAAGAAAGACAATAATGTTTGAGATTTGTTTTTCATATTTTCAAGAATACAACTTTAGTGAACATTGTTTGATTTTGGGGGAAACAAAAAACTGTCCATGAGAAGGGTAAAAAATAGCAATAATGGAGTCTTAATAGAGGGAATATGCTAACTTGGAGGGGCATAGGCAAATAATAAAGTATACCAGGAAATGTCAGGGGAAACAGTATATTTACAAAGGGGAAAACACAAATCTTTTTTCCATAATTAGTCCAAAAACAAGAGTCCATTGCCCCAAACTATGGTAAAGTATGCAGGAGGGGGAGTCTTGTTGAATTTCCCGACTTGGAGGCAAAATATTCCCAGCCTTCCTCTCTCTCTGTCTTCACCACAATGATGTTGAAGTCCTCCTCTGATGAGGAAGTTGAATTGCTGGCATGGCAGGACGAGACACCCCATAGTGTGAAGGAAACACATGGGTAGCTGTGAAAACAGGTATCACAGATTAACAACAGGAGGTGGGGTTGCTTGGGGAGCCAGACTGGGTGCAAGACTTGCTCTTATGGAGGCCACATAAAATTCGAAGCTGTTCAATGACCATTTCTCTTAGTATTCAGACATCTACAATTAAGTCCCTGAAATATTGCGAGATCGCTCCCTAACCCTCTACAATTGGAGAGTGTCTGTGAGGACAAGCTCTTAATGTCAAGGGCCGTTATTCAGGCCCTGGGTTGAAGGTCCTCCCAGCACTTGCAACAAAACTGACTCTGCTGGGAGTAGACACTCACTGCACTGCAACATGTGGCATTGTCCCACCAGATATGGGCCTGTGCTGAATTACTCAGCTGAGACTCTAGACCCCCATAAAGATGACCCCCTCACTAATGCTATCCAAATCAGTGACGCTAAAAGATGGAGCATTCTCGTCACATACCACATCACATACAAGACTTGGGCCTATGCTACAATATTCTACTGAGTCTCTAGACCCCCCAATAAAATGACCCCACCACCCCCTGATGATATCCAATTCAGTGTTGCTTAATAATGGATCCTTCTCACAGAACAGGATGGCTCAGAAGGACCACAAAATAGTCAACTTTGTCTTGCTGTTTGCCATTCTCTGTTTGATGCATTAGGCCGAGGCCTCTGCTCAACTACAGGGCCTATGCATGAAGAACAGAAACTTCCATGTTGGGGCGTAGAGTCCAACATGTTAAAGGGAGACCCCTGCAAGCAGTAATACAACTGAGAAAATGTACAGAAAGATAATCCATGATTGTTTGTATACCTAAAGTATGTATGTTAAGTATGGATTTTAGAATGATTGCACTAAAACTTTAATATACTAAGTGAGATTTTGGGCTTATGTGTTGGTGAAGTGTTTGAATGCTATTGAAAATGTAGGGTCAATTTATTTTCCACCAGAGCATAGCATGTTACTTTATGATATTATGTGAAAACAATAGTTATCTTGGGAAGGTATTTATGGACAGCATGGCAGCATTCCATCATTTATCATAGACAAGATAATGCCTAACTGCATAAATTCTGCCAACAATCTACCAGTTAAAGAAAAAAAATTAGTTGCCTTGCTTGTCCTTCACTAGAAGACCCTGACCTCTATCTGGTACCCTGCCTCCTGGATTTGGTCTTTGATCATGGTCATGGTCTATATTTAAGCCCCTTTGCAGATTGACGTTGTGTATGACACAACAGGCTAGACCAAACCTACACACAACTTCTGGGGAGTATACAAGCACCCCATCCTCAGTAAGGTCAGGACACCTGAATCATGACATGAGGTTCCCAAAAGTGGTTTCCAAAATGGCTTATGTACATAGGCATGCCGTAATGCCCTATTGTGCCTCTGCTGTGGTAATGTGGTTGGATTACTGTAAGATGTGAGGAGATGGAGGTGAGAGAAAGAATGTCCAACATTAAAACCAACAAAGACATGTGAAATGTTTTCAAAGGGGCATCTATTCTAAACGTAATGCATCATGCCTACAAACTTGCAACGAATGTGAGAATAATATGGGTATATTCTGGCATAGTGATTATTGAGTATGTTAGAGATGCTACCCCAGATGTAGATGCAGGCCCAGTGTAAAATGTTGTTACTTACCAAAAAGGCACATGTCACTGAAATCCCCAGCAACCAAGTGTTGTGTGAGAGGTGACAGTCAAAATATGTGGCTGTTTTGTGTGCTTCCGGGAAAGGCAGAGTACACATCAGAGAAGCAACCCTGGCACTGGAGACTGCTTGCACATTGATGGAGTACCAGCAGTGTCCGCTGGCGAAAAGATGTGCTTTATGGTGAGGCGGCTGACATTCCACGCAGGTACTGGCAATAGCCCCTACCACACAAGAAATGTGGGCAAAGGAATATAATTCCCTTACCACAATTAGCATTTTCACCAGTGACTGTGGCATGATTATAAACCTGTGCACTCATCTGTTGATGTATTTCAATACAGGGTTCACATATCAAGACCGACTTGCCTGTGAGAGCCTAATGTTGTCATTGCGGACCCTCCGGAATGATCCAGTGAGCAAGAAATGGTGCGCAGCCAGTATTCTGATGTAGACAGGAATAGCATGAGAATGAGCTGCTGAAAAATCAAACTCCTGGGCCCATTCTGCAACCATGTAAATGACCACTTCAGGTGAGAAATAGAATCTGGCAATTACAGTTTCCCTGGACATCCAAAAGGTGGTCATCATTTGCCTATAAGCCATCTTTCTTTTGCTCTGCCACCTCCTCATCAAATAATCATGTCTTCAAAGACGGGGGAAGCCAACAAACAAATTCAATGATGTAGTGATGACAACAAAGTTGTTTGGAGTGTGAGCTCATTTCCTAAGTTGTCAGCCTGACTGTGATAGGTTGATGTTGAAATTTGTTTTGGCTGCAGATGGGTGGTGGAGTTGAGAACAATCTCTCCTTTCATTACCAGGTGTGTTGCAAGTGTAGTAATCCTTACAAATCTACAACATTTGCTTCTAAGGGAAATATAGAAAAAATAAATAAAACACAATCTGACATTGTTCTAACATTGAACTTGATGTAATTTTAGGAAAAAATATTTTTTTTAAACGTAAAATAAAGTTATAAAGGGAGTGCTTTAAAATATATAAATATAATGATGAAAAACAAAATATATGTTTACACAGGATTCCATTAAATGTTTCACTGTTTTGCATATTTAAAAAAAAAAAATAATGATTATTTATTTTTGTATATATTTCAATAGTTATTTGTTGGCTGCTTTATTTTCTATGGGAGTATGTCGCAGTACCGGTGGTTGGCCACATGTGTTGCTGTACTTATTCCAAGACTGCTATTTTAATTTTGTGTCCCTTTTGACAGCACTAAACATTAGAAGTGCAGTTTGTGAATAGTAAGGGTCGTACTCTTTTGTGGGTGGATGCATATCCCTCCATAAATCCCTCCATTGCCCCCCTAACCCTTTATTACTCCTCCAATAACCATGCAATATAGTGGTATTTCCCATTTTCCAGTCTCTTCTCCCTTTCCCTCACACATTTATGTAAAAAATGTATGTGCACTTGTTCGAGCACTTTGTAGCTTGTGAATAATACTATTGTAATATTACTAAACATACTTTCAGTTTTTGAATGGGCCTCTTTATAACTTAAACTTTAAAAAAAGAGTACAGGTAAAGCAAAATAAATATATAGTATATACATTTAATAAGTAAGTGAAGTACATACATTAAATGAAAAATCACATTTTGGATCTGTTGAAGAGAACTAAAGAGAAAATAATTATTTTCGGTGGTTGTGAAGATTATGCATAGGCTTTGTGCAGTGCCTCTAAGTGGAGGAAACAAATGAGTGAAGTGGGCTGAGTCACTGCCAATGCTGTAGGCTGTATGGTGGGTGGAAACAAAATATACATGACAATTTAACAGACCAATGGGGAAGGCCTGCTCAAAACAAGCCCTTAACAATATGTATGTTATCTATGATCTTTTTTTAAAATAGTCTGGTGAAAAAACCTAAAGCTCTCTCTAAGGCCACACCTAAAAATGAAATTTCTATCTGCCATGAAGTGCACAGCTACTGTGCTGTAAGAAAGCTCTATATGTTAAATGGTGACTCATTGTTTCAGTTTAAAACCCATGCTTCCACAGTCAAATGTGATTTTAAAAAATGCATCACTATGGCAAATAAATGTGCAAACAAAACTTGTCTCATACGTTTGAAAACTGAATACACTCAAAATTCCAATGGGACTCTACATAAACCTTTGTTAAAAAACAAAGCTGTGGAACTGTTAAGACATTTAGGGGGTCATTACAACCTCGGGGGTCTGCCTTGCAGACCGCCGAGGTTGCAGGAGCCAGAATACCGTCAGTGCTGGCGGTATGGCTGGCTCCGTATTTTGATTTTTCCGCTGGGACAGAGTTACCGTCCACTGGCCCAGCGGAAAAGTCACATCAACATTGCCGCCGGCTCGTAATTGAGCCGGCGGCAATGCTGATGTGCAGCGGGTGCAGTAGCACCCGTCGCGCATTTCACTGCCTGAAATTCGTGCAGTGAAATGAGCGACGGGGCTCTGCCTGGGGGCCCCTGCACTGCCCATGCCAAGTGCACGGGCAGTGCAGGGGCCCCCAGGGGCCCCCTGAGTCCCCTTACCGCCAGCCTCTTCCTGGCGGTGCAAACCGCCAGAAACAGGCTGGCGGTAGGGGAGTCATAATCCCCAGGGCAGCGCTGCTTGCAGCGCTGCCCTGGGGGATTATCACTGCCGGGGCTAAAATGGCGGAATACCGCCGGCCCCAGCGGTGCGACCGCGGTGGTACCGCCGCGGTCATAATATGGGTTTTCGTACCGCCAGCCTGTTGGCGGTACGAACGCCACTTTAACCCTGGCGGTCACCGACCGCCAGGGTTGTAATGACCACCTTAGTTTATCTGGCATGTCTGTCTTGATCTTTAGGATTAGCTGTGATTTCTATAGGAGAGGCTTGCCGCATCTGTAGTAATCCAGGGAAGGCCACATTTTATATAGTGAATGCCTATGACTCTTAGAAAATAGCTGAGTATGCCTTTGAGAGGAAGATAGTTCGTTGTAAACACAATTCATCTCCCACTTGACTACTTGTGTTTAAGAGGCAACAGGTAGACTGTAAACCCAGTGTTTCATTTGAGCTACTGGTTGCAGGGTGGGCCCACTTACACTCATTTTTTGGGGACCAGGACTTACCTTTCCTGCACAGACTTTAAACCAGAGCAACAGAGAGCAAAACACAAAATGGGGAAAAGAAAGAGGAAGAGAAATGCAAAAACAGTGACAAAGAGAGAATGCAAGAATGAGGAATATAAATGAACTAGAAAGAGTGAAATAAATAATCAGGCACTATCTGGTGGTGAAATAAGTAGACATGAGGTGGAATCAAGACTACACAGCCTTGGTATTATGCAATCCCAAAATTTGACAGTTCCAGTTGGCACCTCCGAGCAAAACCTTAGACCCTGGTACTTATTCTTATACAAATTAAGCACTATCTAAGCGTTTGCTTAGCAGATAGGTGACACTGGTCTTAATTTTACTAGTGAGCAAAGAGAAACCAAGACTTATGGCAGGTGCATAACAACTAGCCCAGTTCGGGTGCTAGGGAGTTGCAAATGTGGCATTCCAAGGAGAGGGAGGCTATTTCTTCAGAGTTGATTTATTGCCCCATTGGAAATGCAGAATGTGACCTATATTTTATGTTTCCTCTTGTGCGTCACTGTTATGTGGGATGTCAGTGAAAGAAACTGGGTGAATACACATTTGGATGGGGATATGTAGTAGTGTCCTCGCTTACAAGTTGCATATTTGCCAAAAAGTCACAAAGTTATTATTACAAACATGGACATATATGCTGTCTAGTAGTTGCATGGCAGCAATATACTTGCAATAAAACAATATTAATAAAAAGCAACAACTACACATAATTTTAATTATAATTTCAATTACATAAATATATGGGTTCTTTCTAGCAGGCTGGTCTACTTAGCACAGGCACAGAAACCCATTTTAGTGCCGTACAGGATCACGGGATGAAATTCTCATCTAGAAAACCCTTACATATTGCAGATTAAAAAGGGTCAGGTATTTCTCAGTCCCACGATTACCACTGTGCAACACGTTTGCATAATAAGGCACACAGAGACAGACACCCTCGGTTCCAGAGGAAAACTTAAAACACATTTTTACTGAATTTTATGCACACCCACAGTTGTTTGCAGCACCTCATTACTCAAGCCCAAAATGCATTCATGTATTCATTCATAACACATTTGAAACAAATGTAAAAGGAGCAGTATTAAACAATGCAGTGGAGTCAGTTAGTGACAGATGGTAACTTTTTATAGTTTACCTCAATTTCTACCAATGTATTTTTACCCCGACTCCTCTCATTCAAGCTACACACAGGTCTAACACTAATAAACGTAACAGCCTTAGCACTGAGGGAGGGAAACTAAACAAATGTGCAATGTTCAAGTACTCCACCAGTGTCCAGGGACATCCTCTTGGGGCCACAATACATAACTAGTGCACTGTCCAAATAATGTTCGCCGACGTTAAACAGGGACAGTGGACCCTGTTACAGCTAAGGAGCTGTCCTCAGGGAAAACGTGAAATTGCAGCTGACCTGGGGGCAGTGCATACATGAAAGATGACGTAACTGCTTGAAGCAATAAACTTATAGGTATTTCCCATTTTCAAGTCACTTCCCCATTCGCTTACCACATTTATTATAACTATGTATGCGTAAGTGTACAGATTTGGTTTGCAGCAGCTGCTCAGTCTTTCACAGTGCAGGTGGGACTGGCCCGAACTTCAAAGGGAGACAGAGATCTCCCCGGAGGCGAGTGCAGTGAGTGAATGCAACCACCGTGTCTGGGGTGTCTCTGGGGCTCCCCTTTCCCCTTATAGTGCCTTTAGGGGGCACACTGACTGACAGCTTCCTCTTTGTTGCGCACAGTCATAGTACCTCCTGACAGCATTTTGCCTCTCCTCTGTATCCATAAAATGGCGCACGTGCAGAGGCAAAGTGTTCCACTCTTTTAAATGGGGCCTCACATTCATAAGGATACCACACGTGTCGCAGCCACTTCTCTAATATCAAAGCAACCTGTGTGTGAAAAGTGGCAGCACGTGACGTTTGAGCCCCTCTGGCACTTTCACTAACTCGGCCGGAGGGATGCTGAGAAAATCTCCTGCGTCATCTATTCTTTATAGATAGTTTCTTCTCATCAAATTACAGGAAAAGTTTTTCTTTGGAAGAAGAACGCTGAGATGCTTGAGATAGTCTTGTTTGCGGGAAAGTGACTGGAAGCAAAGGGGAGCTTCCATACTGCACAAACCACTTCCTTTGACCTATGAACATAAAAGTAAGTATGCAGTTTGTATTCTGCAGATGCAGCCTGGGAGAGCCTGAGGACTATAATTACTGAGGAGTCCGCAGGAGGCAAGGGATGCATGAGCTCATCTATGGAATTGGCCAGACCTGCACTAATGAACTTAAAGCCCAAAAGCAAACACTGCAGCCATTATAAATGACTATCTCGTAGCATACACAGAAACGCCTTCCACCAGCGGAACCCTTTCTAAAGATAGTATTAGAATACCCTACAGGGGGAACAATAATATAAATATCGAGAACAAACAAAAACTACCAGGAGAAACAGGTCATTCAACTAAATAGAAATAATGTAGGAGTCGGCGTCTGAATACGTTCTGAGGGGTGAGTTTTCCTTACTTCTGGACTAAGGATGCGCTTTCTCATGCATATGTGAAATGTTGGCAACATTATATGAAATTCTGCTTAAGCACATAAAATGCAAGCCCATCATTTTGTGTTACATTTTTTTTTTTAGAAAAACAGCGCTGCAATCAGGGCTGAAAATAACACAGTTTAACCCTTGTTATTGTATATATGTCTTGAAACGGACATTCAAGGATACGAGCAAACAAAGCATATAACATATTTTCTAGAGAAAGGCAAAGACAAGGTGAATGAATTGGGACCACCAACAGGGAGGGATGTTAGACTGGGTCAGTGGAATCATACAACAATGGAAAACCAAATCATGCAACCTTGTTCAGTAAAATATGTTGCATAAAATGACAAATTAGTAGCATGATGCAGCACAATTTGTCTCAGTATTATTTTGCCCTACTGTCATTTCAACATACATTAATATAATTTTGGCAAAAGCTTTAAGTCATTAGTACGTGTTTGACATCATAATATGTCAATCAGCAACTGAAAGGTAACCAGTTATTAGTTAAATGTCAGTCACTGTGTGGTACCAAGTGGCACTTTGATATTTGTATCTTTTTAACAGTTTGAGTTAGAAACTGTTTTAATTGAAATCTGAACTTTATTCAGCAGATGTTGGATTATGTTGCAAATCCTATTCTACAACAGAGCCTTCTCCTCTCTTCTTAAATTCTGCATGAAGCTGAAGATCTGGTTTTTGAATTAACCAACCTACCATAGGCAGTCCTAGGCAGACACACCTGCTGAGTGCCAGGATACTCTCGCAGGTGATTTATAAATACACACAGTATAGAATGAAACAAATTCATACTCATGTAGAAAACACTACTACAGTAAAACCACACAATTCCAGTGGCACTGGTGTTATATTGCTTTCACGAGCATCAATTGCTGTTCTTTTGCGTAGTGGTGTGAGAGGGAAACAAATAATTACTTCTGCTAGTGTGGTACGGCACCCCGCAGTGGCCTGAGCAATGAATGGCCCACAGGAGTATTTTGTACTGGAAGTGAATGAATGAACTCTGCATCTGAGCTGTAGTGACATATGCTGGTTGGTGTCTCCTGGCCAAGCTTGTGTTAGCTTCCTATGCAGGAATTGGGCATCCAGTGTGGATTCAGGTTGGTCAAATCCATGCAGCAATATAGGATATCCAAATGAGATACATTTACATGCAACTAATTAACAAAGTAAGTGATTATCCTGAAATCTGGCAATGATCCACCCTGCAGGTACCTAAACTGGAAAGCACTTTTGTAGATAATGTTATGTAGTAAAAACACACCAAAATGATTAGCCAATAAGATCCTGCCCAATGGAACATGAAGGACTGCAAACATAAGACAGAACAGGACATTGATCTCATCTTATTGAGGTCAAGGTGGGGGTGGGTGTTAGGTTGTTCCCATAGTAATGAATGCGGTGTTATTTCAGTGTTCAGCTCTTAATATCAGATCTCACTCCTCTTTGCTGGATGGTGTAGAGAAAGTGGTCCTATGATGGATAATGGCAAACTGATATCCAGAAGTATACCTCAGTGGTAAGTCATCAAAATGTAACCTACCTGCTAAAGACATAGAAGCATACAAGTAAAAGTACAATTTTTACAACAAAAAAGTTTCTTGAAGGCACAATTTCTCGAACATCTCTGATAGATTATAACCACCCCAATGTACTCTAGTGGATTGATAGCCCATCCAGAGCTTCATAATGCCATACAGCTGATAAAAATGCTCAGATCGATATTGTTGTATCCATGTGTGATGGAATCCAACATAAGCATCTGGAGGCTTGATACAGTCTGTTAAAGGTGCCCAGATTAGTGGATCCTAAACACATATACACCTGCTACCTTTTTACTCAAGGCAAGACCAGTGGCATAAAGAAACTTGAGGGTGTCCCATGCAAAGTACACAGAGGGGGTCCCCTCTTCTCAGGCCCACCACCTACCAGCTTTACTGAGGGGCCCGGCCCCCCCACACAGTGGGGACATTTGTTACACCCCTTGACAAGACATAAAAAAGACTGTAAGCGTAGGTGGGATGATGACACAAGACACAAACATACAAATAGAAAGGAGCCTGATCACACTGACATTTACAGCACTGTCTATGATAAGGCTGATAATATCCCCAATAGGAAGTCAACCAAATGGACATGTGCAGGTGTTAACTGGGAAGTATCAAAGACACAGGTTTTTGGCAATGTGATATAGGTTTACTCAAAATAACGTCCGGGAGACAGGCAGCCCCTTGAGGCTGAAAACAGACACAATGTTGCTGCACACAGGTAGCTCCTTTTATACAAAAATCACCATGACTCAGGTGTCTTATCTTTGCAAGACAAACTAAAAATAAGTTTCTCATACAGCTTACTAGTATATTCCCACATGCCTCCCACCCTTGTGTTTTCTGTACCGTTCTTTCCCTAAATTGCCCCCCTTTATCCTTAACACATACTAACCCTAGAGGTTATCTGTTCTTTGCCTTCTCGCTCCCTAGATGTGTTCCTGTCCTTCAATAGTGCTTGGAGTTATCTTATCTTCCCTTCTGCACAACTGGTTGAAACTGTTTCTGACCATGTAATGTCCTAAAGTGTACAGCTCTGTTGGGGGTGGGGTCATGCACTTGTATTATGTATTCTGAAACTCCATGTCTACACAGGTGAGACAATCTTTTTCTATTTTTCTGAAGATCTAACTGCTATTTGTTCTTATTTTGAGAATTATCTGTAGATATGTTAAGGACCTGAAAGGAAATCGGCATGGAAAGATTTTGGAACATGATGAGCATATTTTGGAGTTTAAGGTGAAATGCGATAGCAATACGAGTGTAGTTGCCAGTGGTATCCTGCTCAGTAAAATTTTAAGCAAGTCACATATGGTGCCCTAGTATGAAAGTACTTCATCCTTGTATATAGCAAAAGTACAGTGAATGAAGGAATAAAAGAACTACATAACATGTTCTGTTCAATAATATTTTAATATATTTTATAGAACATAACTTGTCTAAAAGCAATAGAAGGTTAAAGGAGGACTGTTATATTGCACTGAATATAACATTATTGATAGCAGAGACCATCAATGTATAGAATAATAGATACTAACAATTATTTACAAAGCTGTTTTCCACCTCAAAACATACAGACAAATCTATTCAAATTATGGAAATCTACCTATCTGTAGTGTCATGTGAGTGTGGATGATGGAACCATTTTGGCTCCGGAAAGTCTCCGTAGAGTTATGATACAAGTGTTAGAATGTGGTGAAGTGTATGCAGGTCTAGAATGTTGAGTTTGTGGTTCCGTGCAAACATTTAAAGACATGTAATACATAGCTCCATGTGTGGCGTATTTACTAGCGGGTACTCAGGCTGAGGAGGAAGATTCAATTGGCAACATGATAGGGGAAAACTGACCCAAAGATCGACAGTGCTATCCCAGAGACTTTACCGTGGTCCACGCAAACTGCTCATGCATGCCATGTGTGCCTTTGTGAAAGTGCAGAAGATCAACGTTTGGCGTACAGGGAGTCAAACCGCAACTTCAGCAGATGTGAATCATTTGAAGATAAAGAAAGCTTCATTGAGAAGTCTATGCATCGTTGGTCAAGAAACTACTAACAAGGTCATACTGAAAGGTACCATACTACTACGCAATATACAGCTATACAGTACATGGAGTGATAACGATAAAGACGGCCATAAGCAGATACAGAAAAGAGTGCTAGCTGACAGAACAACCAAGTATACTGTTGTCACACTTTCCAGAGCCTCGAGCAGAAGAGGTCTATGAACTCAGCGGCAGGCGAGGCGACCAAAGGAGAAGCACAGGGGTTATACTTACTGAGCAGTCCAATACCTGAAGCGGCACACCCCAAAGCTGCTGGGTGGCAGATCAGCACAATTCCAAAAGCCTCCAGAAAGTAAAGGGCTCTAACGGAGACCAAGAAAAAGGTTACTGTTCCACTGAGTGTTCAAAATGATTCAGAGGCTGGCACATCAGCAGCCTCAGAGGTGGTGTTCATGAACCAATTAACCAAGATCACCAGATGAGTTGGAGAGAGCTCCAGTCGCAATCAGCCAATCCTGTTAACAATTATAATGCTGCCATCTTCATTAAACCACTACCACCCTTCCATATTGCCAAAAAGCTAAATATTGGTGATAGATGGACTGCTTGGGTAGAGACATTTGATGATTTCATTGATGCACTAGAAGAGACAGATAACAAGAAGATTATCAAATACCTCAAGAACCTTGCTTGTTGTGGTGTTAAAGAAGTCATAAATAAAATGTTGTGAACTGATGAAGTTACTTATTGTCAAAGAATCCATTAATCTCAAGTTCAATGCAATTCCGAATGTAGATTACAAAAAATAAATTTTCAGTCAAGAATGACAAAGTGTTGGTGAAATCATAGATTAATTTGTTGAGCAACTGGATACACTCATAAAACACTGCTGCTCAATTAATTTAATGACAAAGGAGCAATATGTTATTGACAGTTGACTGTGAGATTCATTCAGATGATGAATGCTGAGAGAAACTCATAGGCCCTGATTTATATATTTTTTGCACCGCATTTGCATCGGTTTTTGATGCAAAATCAGCGCAAACTTTCAAAATATGATTACATTTTGTAAATTTGCGCCACTTTTGCTTCAAAAAATGACACAAATGTGGAGCAAAAAAAGTAAAAATCAGGGCCTTAGTCTGGAGCGAGTTTTCATGGCTGCCAGAGCTACAGCGCGTGTTGATCAACAAGCTGCTGACATGGAGGTTGGAGGTGCACAAAGTGAATCACTCATGAACATGAAAAGCAAGTAAAAACACAAAGCTGAAGGACACAAGGTGATGTCCCACAAAAGACATGCAAAGGCTGTGGTAAAGAGAACCATTTTTTGATGGTTTGCAAGATGATGGAAAAAGTAAGTGTGTCACAACGAGACAACAAAATGGCCGACTGAACGTTCCAGAAACGGCGCTCAATGCACGCTCACAAGGCCAAGAGACAACATCAGTTGAGACAAATCAATACCAAATGAAGTCGATCATCATCTAAATCGTTGTCAAAAAGGTTGTCAGTATAATATCAAGAGAAAGTGCAGAAGATGATTGTGCAATGTCGATATTTACCTCAGACAAATGCACAAATGTTTGACTGGCTGTCTGTGAAGAAAAATACCAAAGAAAAGTCTATATGAAAAAGCACAAGAGTCATTTCAACATTGTCCAAAGATTACACTAAAAATAAATGACTGTTCCATACGTTTCATCATCAACAGTGGTGCGTCAATAAATATTGTGCCTGAGGAGAACATAATGAACTATCTCCATTACCACAACTGACACCATCAAAAACCAAAGTGTACACATGGGCTGCATCAACACCCTTGAAAAGTAAAAGTTCATCTGTATCAACTATGAAACACAAGAAAACAAAAGCGCAAGCACCCATCCACGTACTTCAAGGTACAGCGTCAAGTTCCTGTTTACTCAGTTTTAGCACAGCTGCTGATATGGGACTGATATCAGTGAAATACAATATGAATGCTCATCACAAAATATTTAGTCAGTTCTCTTCACTATTTCATGGAATAGGAAAACTTAAGGCAATGAAAGTATAATTTCATATTAATGAGGATGTCCGCCCTGTTGCTCAAAGACAGAAGAATTGCATTTCTTTTACAAGAAACTATTGCAAAAGGAGCTCGAATCATTACTTAAGCATGATTCATCGAGCATTCTACTTGTCCGATGCCATGGGTTTCTCCCATAGTATTAGTGCCCCAGAAAGAAGAGTAAAGGAGCTGTACACATATGCGTGAATAAACGTCAAGCGAACAAGGCAATTAAAAGAGAATGACATCCAGGTCTGCACATTGATGACACAATAACACAATTGAATGGTGTGAAGTTCTTTTCTCGCCTTGATTTAAAAAAAATATATCATCACTTGGAACTCAAAGAGAATTGCATGTACATTGCAACTTTTTCTACACATATTGCCCTGTTTCAATGCACAAGACTATGTTTTGGTGTGTCATCAGCTGCAGAATTTTTTCGAGATGTCACTAAACATATCATACAGCCTGTCATGAATGCTTTCAACTATATCAATGATATATTGTTTTTAGAGCCACACAGAAGGAACACAACAAAGCTCTCAGGGAAGTGTGTTGTTTACTTGTTGATGCAGGTTTAAAACTAAGTGCTCAAAAAAGGAGAGTAAAGGAGCTGTACACATATGCGTGAATAAACGTCAAGTGCACAAGGCAATTAAAAGAGAATGACATCCAGGTCAGCACATTGAAGACATGATAACACAATTGAATGGTGTGAAGTTCTTTTCTCGGCTTGATTTAAAAAAAAGATATCATCAGTTGGAACTCAAAGAGAATTGCATGTACATTACAACCTTTTCCACACATATTTCTGTTTCAATGCACAAGACTATGTTTTGGTGTGTCATCAGCTGCAGAATTTTTTCAATATGTCACTAAACGTATCATACAGCCTGTCATGAATGCTTTCAACTATTTCAATGATATATTGTTTTTAGAGCCACACAGAAGGAATACAACAAAGCTCTCAGGGAAGTGGGTTGTTTACTTGTTGATGCAGGTTTATAACTAAATGCTGGGAAATGTGAATTCAGTAACACAAAGCTAAAATGATTTGCCCATAACTTGTCTAATGGGGGCATGTCACCAGATCCACCCAAAGTGTTGTAAACTTCCAGTACCCCACAAGATGTTTCCATGTTACATGCATTCCTTGGCATGGCCAGTTACTGTTTCAGATACATACAAGACTTTGTCACTGTGAGTGCTCCATTGAGAGAATTGTTGAAAAAGAATGTTTCATTTCACTGGTCACATGAAGGTGAGCAAAGTTTTAGGAGAATCGAATAAGCCATTGAAAACGCTACTGAAATGGCATACTTCAATCCAAAGCTAAGTAGAGAACGTTTTGTTGATGCTAGCCCAGTTGGGTTAGGTGAAACCCTTGCACAGTAAACACCCAAATGCTCAAGGACATATTTTGGCTCATGCAAGCAAAAGTTTGTCTCACACTGAATATACTTACTCACAACCTGAAAAAAAAGTTTGTCAGTGGTGTGGGCTTATGAACATTTTCATGTGTTGTGTTCCTTCATGGAAAACCTTTCATGCTTGTAACAGATCATCAAGCATTGCTGACCATTTTTGGCAATCCAAAGGCCAAGGTGCCTCCGCTCATTGAACATTGGGGTCTATGATTACAAGAATACAACTACACATTTGTGCATCATCCAGGGAAAGATCAAAACTCTGCCAACTACTTCTCCAGAGTGCCTATACAGTGTTAAGGTACCCCATTGAACACAGCTGAGGTCCACATAAACTGTGAAATCATACACACCAGCTGCTCTTTCGTTGGAAAAAATTGTCACTGTCAGAGGCATCATAGTGACATGTTGATACTAAACGATATTGTAACACATCAGTCATGCAGTCAACATACTCGACCTCTTACCAGTGAACACCAGAAGTATAAAAATGTCAAAGATGAACAGTCCATGACATAAGAAGAAATTATACTGAGGGGTGCTAGAATTGAAATTTTGGAGAGTCTGCGGCAACAGATATTTAAAGTGGCCCATGGAGGACATGGTGGAATCGTTGCCACTAAATGAGCTTTCTGAGAGCGGATCTGGTTTTCTTATCTCAGTGAACTAATTGAAAGAGAGTTGAAGGCCTGTCATCTGTGCAACTGCCTGTCATCGAAAACCACTCAACACACCTTAAATATGTGAGAGTTTCCAAGGCTTGCATGGGAAGGAATTGCTGTTTACTTTTTCGGTCCAATTGACAATGGACATCACCTGATGGTGATTTTGGAGGAATACTCTCTCTTCCCATTAATTGAAGATCTCTTGTCTATCACTCAAGAAAGAGTCATTGCAAGATTAGATGACATTTTTGTGACATGGAGAACGTTTCATGAGTATCTTGAAGAAAGCTTGACCTCAAGACTGTCTTGAATTCCACTGTGTGAGCTTGCCCTTTAACTCCTCACTCAACCACAGGTGAAAGTCCTGCAATGTTTTGATATTTGGGAGAGCAATGATGACCAAGTTACCTCAGTGGACCAACACAAGATGAAGAACTGGTGAAGAGACCCATACAAAAGACTCGGACCATAAAAGGAAAATGAAGGCCTATGCAGACAAGAGTCGAAATGCAAAGGACATTGTTTTCACAAGAGGAGATCGAGTGCTCGTACATCAGCCAAGAAGAAGTAATTTTGATGCTCTATTTGATGCTAAGGCATTCAATGTTATAATGGGCAAAGGGAACATGGTGACTGCCCAACATCCTGGGAAATCCATTACGTGAGACACCGTGTATTTCAGACATGTGGCTTAAGCTCATCAGATGTTGATGTCAAAGTAGAGACTGGTTCAGAAAAGACAATAGAGCAGCCCCAGACTGGACACTCCTATTGTTGATTCCCAGTTTCTAAAGATACAATATTTTTTTTATTTAACAGAGGGGGAGATGTAGGGTTTTGTGAGTGTGTATGATGGAAACCTTTTGGCTCCTGACAGACTCCGTAGAGTGATGAGACAGGTGTTAGAACGTGGTGAAGCGAATGCAAGTTTAGAATGTTAAGTTTGAGGTTACACGCAGACGAATAAAAATGTGTAATACATTGCTCCGTTTGTGGTGTATTCATTAAATGGCAACTAGAGAGGACGCTGCGTCATCTACAATCATATGTTTTGCATGGGCACCCTTTTAAAATTCTCATGGGCTGATCCAATGGATCAGCTATGCAGTAGGGGTCATATGGGAGCCACATACTCCTTCCGTTACTTACCTACTTTCCATTCCATCACACAGCAGCCCATATTAACAAAAATTCCTGATTAATTGGTCTTCTATCACTCTCACTGAACTCCATAAGTAACATCTACCCCACTCCACCCCACCCAACAAAAACGAATCTCTTGCATCTTGACAAAACTCTCCCATTTGCCCTATGAGGTGTTCCTTCCCCTTTTATTCCAGCTCGCTGTCCACCACTCACAATGAGAGAACAAAGATCAGGCACCAGTTGCCAGCTGCTCTGTAAAATCTTCTGAAAGCCTGCATAAAAATTCTTTGTCAACCAAAGGTTTCCAGGGACTTGTGGGTTAGAGTAGAGATGATAGCTCACAATGCTGGCACATAACCTGTATTTCGCCACCCAGACGGCATTTGAAGTTCATTTCATCATCTTATTTGGGTCTCTGGAGACCCAAGGGAGACCACATATTACTTCTTGTCCTTCCACCATTTGTTTGGGTCCATGGAGGCCATGACAAGAAAAGTGAAAACTTGAGATCTGACCAGTCGCCAAATGAAGTCAGGGCAAGGAAATACATCATTTTAATATATTAACAATGAATACATAAGGTCATATTCACAAAGGTAAATTCTGTCACTACCAAGGGATTACCGGTTGGTGTGACTGTGTTTACAAGTGCTATGAAACCTACACTTCTTAATCAGGTCAGACTGAAGTGTTTTTGTTGAAGGGTCTTTTCATGATTTCCATGACAATGCAGTATCTCGGATCTCAAAGTCTATATCCATGTTCTAAAACCAATTTCAGGAGGCTGCAGGGCAGGGAACTGGGCCACAACTATGGGGCTGAGAACTTTGTCTCTCGTGTCCAAGGGTCCGTCCTACTTTGAAACTGCAATCTGGGCAAGTACACCACTACCTCACAAGAATCTCAGGCTAGTGAGGCACTAAGGAGATTCAGAATTCAAGCAGTCCCACAACAGACACAAAAAATGAGTGTCCAGTACATTGTTTTTTTAAGAAAAAGAAAAATACTTCACTCACACCACAGCTCAATAATATACAATTAGAAATGCAGTACTGCTGGGATGGTATTCGATGAATGCTGCAAGGGTTACTACATGAACAAACTGAATCTTACTTTTATACACAATTTCCAGACAGGATAAGTGGATCCACTGCCTAGAGTCTAGGAGCTAGTTTGGTGTTGTTGATTTTCATGTTTTGTTGTCTGCCTGCAGAGCAGGCTTGGTTTTTGTGTAAGCCTATTGCTCTGCCAGCAGGTAGTGATGAGGCTGGCTCCAAGAAGGAGTATTAATAACACAAACATAATAGTTGTAAAGCTCTGCACTTTTCTTTGATCCCCTTTCCTACATGGGCCACTTCAGCCAAAAACAAAAGGATCAGGCTTCTCCCAGAATCATGTCTGGAAAAACAAAATCTTCTGACACATTTCCAACCGCGTCCCATCAGGCAAATGAGAGTGTTCAGGAAGGACTAATCAGCAATACCTTACTAAAAAGGTTACCTTAGAATTCCTAAAAGCTGTTCTGTCTGCATACCTTCACACTTCAGTGAATAGAGCTACACCCTGCATCCCATGAATCTAGACAGCACACTGCCACTGCATGTGGAAGCTGTATCACAGCCTCCTTCTTGTGCCATGTCAAACCATGGGCAATCCAAAGCAGAGCCAACATTTTGGAAATTGCCTTTTTGCGGGGTTATCCCCAAACTTTTTGCCTTCTTCCTCCTATTTTTTCGGCTCTGGTTTTGCTTGTTTATTGTCTCTACACACCTTACCACTGCAGATCAGTGCTACAGTGCAAATACTCCCTGTGTAAATTGTACCGGTGATTGTTTTTTCCTGATAAGCATATTTTATTTACTAGTAAATCCATAGTAAAGTGCACTAGAGCTACCCAGAGCCTGTAAATCAAATGCTACTAGTGGGCCTGCAGCACTGATTGTGCCACCTACATGAGTAGCCCTGTAAACATGTCTCAGACCTGCCACTGCAGTGTATGAGTTTGAACTGCTATGCTGACCCAGCAAGTGCATCCACTTGCCACGCCCAACCCTTCCCTTTTTGTACATGTAAGGCACCCCTAAGCTAGGCCCTTGGGCAGGGTGCAGTGTATTTAAAAGGTAGGACATGATTTGGTGTGTTTTACAAGTACTGATAGTGAAATACTGCCACATTTGTTTTTTACTATTGTAAGGCCTATCTCTCCCATAGGTTAACATGGGGACTGCCTTCACATATCTTTTAGGTGAAGTTTCCCATTGGGAGCAGATAAAGATGTGGAGTTTGGAGTCTGAACTCACAATTTAAAATACATCTTTTGGTAGAGTCAGTTCTTAGATTGTCTGTTTGAAAATGGCACTTTTAGAAAGTGGGCATTTTCTTGTTTAACCATTCTGTGCCTCTGCCTGCCTGTGGAATCCATGTCTGGGTCAGACTGACAGTTGGGCTGTATGTGAATTCCCTCTAGACAGTGACACAAAGGGAGATGAGGTGTGTCCTGCATATCCTGATTAGTCTTTCTGAGCTAGAGTGACGAGGGAGGAGCTGACACCTGCAACTGAAAGGGCTGTGCCTGTCCTCACAAAATGCAGTCTCCAACCCTCTGGATTGTGTCTGGGGCCAGGCTTGGGCAAAGCAGGATCTTGTGAACAACAGAGACTTTCCTTTGAAGTTTGCTTACTTCAAAGGCAGAAATTAGTATAAGTAGTGGACCCATCCCCCCAGACTTTTAGAACACTTCTGGATCAAGAGGAACCTCGGCCAAGGAGCTGAAGAGCTGGAGGATGAGTACAGCCCCTTTGTTATGTGTGCTTTGCTGGGTTGGCCTGCAGTTGCTGCTTCTGCCTCAAAGAGGACAAAGACTTGACTTTGCTATGTATCCTGCTTGTGAAGTTTCTCCAAGGGCTTGAAGTAGAGCCTGCCTGTTGGAAGTCTCAGAGATATCAAAGACTTTAGATTAATCGGCCTACAGCACTGGGAACTGTGTGCTTTGTGCTGAAACAGAAGAAAAACAACTACAACGCCATCAATGACGCCGCTGCCTTCACCATGACCTAATAACACTGTACGGAGCTGAGCCTTCGCTTCGCAATGCAACTCTGGTCCCACTGACACCGCCACATCATGCCATCACAGAGCCACTGCTTGCACTGTGAGCCCCTCACTCTGCATCACCTCACTCACACGGCATCCTTGGTATTCCCAATGACTATGCTCTACATTGACACTGACGCGGCTACCTGCACCGTGGCCTGAGGACACTACTTGTGAGGTACACAAAGCACCGCCACATCCTGCACCACAGCCCTGGTCCACTGATGCCAGTGCCATCAACTCCAACATCGTCAACAGATGCCACTGTCTGCACCACAACCTGTGGGCACCACACGGAGCCCGCCACGCATCAAACTGCCACCTTGTGCCTACCGACAACAGCACATTAGTAATGAGGACACCTCTGCCTGCACCATTACCTGGAGACACTGTACCTCACACTGTTCTGCTTCACACCACATCCCTGATCCTACCGACACTGCAGAACACAGACATAGAGCCGCTGCCTGCACCATGACATGTTGGCACCGCACGTCGTATCATCCTGCTTCTCACTGCAGCCCGACGCCATCAAACCAGCGCTCCTGACATCATCATAAGCCCGGAGTTTGATCTGCAACACGTGTGACTTCAAGGGCCCAACAGCCCCTGCCCTGACCTCTGGAACTGACACTCGCCGACACCTGCTGACACCAGCACTGCCGCACTCCAGATCTCCCCACAAGGATCACGATACCTCATTTCCAAGGTACTGTATGCGGGTCTTCCTGACACCGTAGCTGGCCAGCGACCCCGAAAATGGCTTAAACTGTTGGATTTGTTGTTAATGTTGCTATGATAGCCCCAGACGGAGATAATGACTTCAAGGTACTGTATTTTTAAGCAACTCTTGCAACATTTATATCTGTTTTACTGTATGTTAGATTTTGCTTGTTTTGGTCTAGTTTTACACAGATAAATATTGGCTTTTTTTTCTAAAACTGGTCTGGTGTCCTTTTGTAGTGTTTTCACTGTATTATTATGTGCAAATGCTTTACACATTGCTTCTGATATAAGCCAGACTGCTCATGCCAAGCTACCAAAGGTGTGAGCAGGGGTTATCCGAGCTAGGTATCCCACTTACCCTGACTATAGTGAGGGTCCCTACTTGGACAGGATGTAAACTGACTGCCAACTAGAGACGCCATTTGGAACACAACTGGATTCAGCATTTACATACTTGTTAACAAAGTGGAGTCCTGTTAGCATTCACCATACATCACATACACTCTGCATACATGCAGGGATGTCAGCAGAAGGTCTAGGCATCACATATAAGTGGAACTTCACACAAGCCGGCCTCTAGGCATTGCACTCTCACTTTGAACAGGTATAAAGGATTGTTCAGTACTATCAATTCAACACAGTATGCTGCCACCACCACTCATAGTACATGTCCAAATGACACGGATGGTAGTTATCTCTGTTCTACTGAGTTTGCATTTGGTGCCCATCCTGATCTCAGTCAGGCCCAGGGTCTCTTTGCCAATTTCAAGCCTAGGCTGCAGCGTGAATGCAGGCTTATTGTGCGTGCTGGGTCCCAAAAAATATTAGGATATTAACTCTGTATGAAGTCAGGTAAATCAAGGAAGAGTTATGTCAGTTTAATATGCAAAGGAGATTCCCCTTCCAACACATATCGTCAACCCAACTCAAAACCGCTCATTCCCTCTGTACCCGTAAAGGTGAGATTAAACAGCAATTATCTGGGCAAGCGACTCACTTATTTTTCCAAATTCTCGTTCTTTTCCGTTCTCTAAAGCATTCAAAAGCGTATACCACCAAAAGAGAGGCTTTTATTTTAAATCACCCTAAGCAATTAACTAAAAATCCCTATGTTATAGCAAGAAATGGCTTACAAATCCAGCATTCATTCTTCCTCATATGGCACAAAATAGGTGTCTCTTTTTGACACTGTTCAAAATGCATTGCTCCTGCGGACAGTTGGTACAGAAACAAGATAAGCATAGACCAAATATGTCTGTGCATTATATCTTCTGAAGGCTCATAATAGGTCTGGTGTTGTGTTTGTCTGTATTATAGAATAAGGGTTGATTACAAGTGGCCTTTAAAATGCTATTCTTGAGCAAACACCTGTTTTGGTAGAGGTCGTAATCATAAACGGCGTGATGTTTGTCTCAAGTGTTAATTACCAGATGCAATTAAGATCGCACCTTTTGTTGAATTTCAGAAGGTGAATCCTACTGGAATTTTATAATGGGAAAACGGCAAGGACCTGAAGTTTGGTGTGTCAAGCAACAATATTCGTATGTTATTCTGAAAACAGTTGTAATAGATGTCAATTATCGCATCTGATAAATTTAGAACACCTCTGCTTGAGATTTTTATCATATGCCATAATTATCAGCCTAGTCGTGACCAGGTCCTAAGTATTTTTAGTTACACAAACACGGTAACCTAACCAAAACTATGCATACACAAGACTATGATTTACTTGCATCGTTAGTCGACTTAATTAATAGAATGTTAAGATTTTCTTAACAAGTGAAGCATTTTTGGAAAAGATGTGCAGATAGCTGTGTCAAGGGTATAATTGTCAACAAGAAAATAGCAGCGAAGAAATGAATGTCTTAGGGAGCTAGTGTGGGTGCATAAAATGGTCTGTAAAGACTAAAAGGGAGCATGTATTTGATTTATGTGTGTTTGACAGGCAGAGACTGATGTGTAACAATTGACAAGGGGTGAATTTAATTATTGGGTTTGGATGCAGTTTGAAAACATGATGGAAATCGAGAAGGACGTGGAAAGAGAGTTGGGCAAGGAAGAAAATATATTTCATAATGTGTAGAAGAAGAAGAACTGAAAGACAGAATGGAAGCCAGCAAAAAGAGTTCAGATAAGTGGACATACAATAAACAAATATGTTTAGGTAAGTGGAGGCATTAAAGGTTAAGTGCAGAGAGACAATTGCACAGGCATAGCATAAGTTCTTTGAATTGGGTGGTGACTCACAAATGATTCCTCTGAACAGTGGTATAAATCATGTGCTATCTCACATACACGGCACCAGGACTTATGGGGATGGGCCGCTGCACAGTCTGAGGTGGAACTCACATTTTTCATCATTACCAACGTTGACACCTCCAGCTTTCATTAAAAAGACACAGTAATGAAGCCTTAATATTCTAAAGTTTTTCCTTTGTAGGGGAGGTGGCAACCAGCGGAGAAGATTGATGATTGGCTGACAGCCAGGAAAGAGTAGGGCAGATGTTATTAATAATGGCACCACAGCAGGATTAATGGCTCTTATCTATTCTAACTAATCAAGTTTAACAAGGCCTACTGGTTCCAAGTACAATGCCCTTTTCCAGACAGTAGCTCTCCGCTTTACACACTGGTAATATTTTCACATTAATTATTGTCAGTTCTTTATAACCAAGCGTGCCTGGGTGGCAAATACATTCAAAAGCATGTCAGAATGTTAAACAAATGAAGGAACTGATGCATCGAAGTTTAGGACATGAAAAATAAGTATTGTTAAATATGTGCTCTACAGCAATCCAAGACATCAAGGTTTGTGAATGGTGACACCTTATCTTCAGACATCAGACTGCCTTACTGGGTATAATGGATCCTCACTCTATTGTACAAATCTGTACATGAGATTAAATCCCCTCTTATACAGACCATCCAGCTCTAACTACCCTGCCTATCCTCTGGGGGATGTGGGCAAGTGGGTACATGCATTGTATAGTAAAATAAAAATACACTTAATTGCGATGCAGCAGACAACATGTCCTCCTCGCTCCACTCCTCTTATTTCATTGAGACTCCAGCATGAGCCCCAGCCAACTCCCTTAACCACTCCTGACGCTGCTTTTATGTTGTTTGTTAACCAGCATGAGAGAAGTGCCATGATTGAAGGGAGCGGCCTCTCTCAACGCTCCCAATGGCACTGGAGGCCTGTTCTTGCTCCCTACCCAGATGTCTCAGACAGATCAAATCCATCACACTGCTAGTGGGTCCTTAACCCTAAAACCCCATTACCCCCCACCAATACTGCATTCAATAATACAATAAATAGGCATGCCTACTGGCTTTTTCAGAGTGTCCCTGTATTAGTAAAAGCAGCAACAGAGTACATTGCACCATTGTAACACCACTGAAATCAACGGGAACAGTACCACTGTGCAATACATATTATAACCCAACACTGAAGTCAATGGGAGTAGTACCAACAATCAACAGCATTTATTATGCAGTGCAACCTTTTATTTTCAGCTATCAACTTAATCAAAAAAGCATTGAATTTAAAAAGAACATGTGTCCCAGAGTCTGTCTTTTACTATGCAGCTACTGCAGCATTAGAACCAGCCAGCACACATGCCCATGCTCCAGAAACTATAGACAAAATCCCAAGCTCTGGGAGGGCTTGAAATAGTGGAAAGCCTCTCCCAGGGTCAAGGATTCAATCTCACGGAGGCTTAGGATGACTTCTGAAAACATCCTTGGGTGCAGGGGGCGTGCTGCATTTCTTGAAACCCCAAACACTCCAAACGTAATGTTGGTGGTGCTCCTGCCCATTCTCGGATACAACAAGGTGTGTACTATGCATATTTTGTACCTATATGGGGTGCTCAGTAGCCCACGCATGAGTATTGTATTGTATTATTTATTTATTTTATTTATTTAAGTTTTTTATAAAGTGCAACTGTCAACCAGCAGGTATCCTGGTGCAGAGGGGAAGAGACAAAGGACAAAATAGTAGGGATAAAATAGCAATCATGATCTATGTACGAGTAAGGTGCTGCTCGCAAAAAGTACTTCAAGTATCAGACATCAGTGAAGAAACAGCCAAGTTTTCAACTCTTTTCAGAAGAGCAACAAATTCCAAACGTGTCTCATGGTGTCAGGGACATGATTCCAAAAAAGTGCTGCCTTCTTTTCCGTTGCAGGGAACAGTTTTTCCTATTTGTTTTTTCTTTTTTTAGGTTTTGGATGACCTAGTTCCCCTTCAGACACTTACAGGCATTGTTATCTCTTTGGGGGCTGAAAGAGGTCCTCAATGCCTCTGCAGCCCCACCCTTCTCCTAGTGTCTTACCTAGATCGATACAGGAGCTGTTAACATGCTTTTCTGCTCCTGCCTAGGGAGTGAGTAAACTGCTGATCTTTGGCTCTCACTCAGAAGGGGGATCAAGTTTGTCCTCGCTTGCCTGCACTTTCTATGGATAGGAGGAGGGCAATGCACCCACCTCTTCAGATGTCTTCTCCTGTCCTGAGGATGGAGTCCATCGGCTGAAGGAGGATCTGAGGACAGGGCTCAGGCCCACACACAGCCTCTCCCCATTTAAGCATAACAACAGTAGGATTTTGTTGACCATGGAGACTTGTCCGTCTTTGAGGGACTTTGTTGAAAAAATGGTAAAGCACCACACCTTTTGTTCTCTGCTTGGTCCTCCCAGGGGGACAAGCTGCACAGGTGATATTCTCCAGGTCTAGGACTGACTGCCGTGTTTTGGGCTCATTTTGTTCCTGGTGTCCAGTCCTAGCGACAGGAGCATTTTATGCAGTCCTCCTGACCATTAGAGGGGTGCTTTTTGTTGGGAGCTTGGGTTTATGGCTCCTTGAACCTGACCTTTACTAGGTCTGGATCCTGGTGCTCTTTGCTGCTTGTAGAGGCTTCCTGATCAGCCCTCTCACAGCCAACAAGCAGAATGCCCTCCCTGCCACACTCCTCAGACCCCATGACTTTGGCCTTCTTGCAGGGCCCTTGTGTTTCAGCAGAATCAGTGGTAACCTTCCTGATAGGGATCACATAGCTGCAGAGCAAATCCACAGAAGTCTCAGAGGACTCCTCTGCAGCCCCCTACAAGGTCCATTCTCCCAATACTTTCTCGGGGGGGATAATGGAGCCAGGGCCACTTACCCTGGCTAGACCCATCCTAGTATTGAGGGTGAGCTGAAGATAGCATCCTTTAGTCTATCCTTGCAGTGGAATCAGAGTGGTCCTCTTTCCAGTTGGGCATTATTTTACCATCATTACTCACATGCCCAGTTTCTTCTCATTAGCCACTGTGCAAGGGTTTTTAATTGAGGGTGGTATGTCTTGGAAGCCAGACATCCCTGATCAATCATAGGGTGCCACATTATCAATCCACCCCGGTTCCAACCCTCCTGCATAGCACTCGGGGACATTCCAATCTGCTGACTTGTCAGTGGAAAGAGCTCCACTGAGCGCCACAGCTGTGCCCCTGGTGATACTGCTTTTTTAAGCCTTCCCGCCAAAACGTCAAAGGTGAACCTCACCTGTGTTTGGCTCCAAATGCCTGCCTTCCCTCCTTTGTTACTTTGGGCCAGGCCAGGTGCATTGTGATAAACTAAATACCATATGCAGACTACCTACTCTTCCCTCCTTTCCCAGGAACCAAGGAAAGCACTGTTATTGGCTCTTTTGTGACATTGATCTTCTCCTGCATCACAGAGTAATAAACCTGGCCCACTTCGGAGTCTAGGGGAGGGAATCTGATTATGAGCTGCAAGAAAGGGAACTATGACAATTCTTAAACTGCCATGAGGAGTGTAGCTATGATGCAAGGGATTGTTGATTCTACACACAGGGTGCCCGTTTACCCCTAGATTGATACCTCGCTGGATCTTGTAGGCCTAATTAGAGTGAAACTGTAATTTGATGCAGATTTTGCTTATGATGTGTATTTGAGTTAAGCCCCACCCCACAGACTTTAATAAGCACTACAAAACTACACAATGAATGCCCACTCGTATTACAAGGCCTACCCCAAGTCAGTATACATTCCTGAAAGGGCTATTCTGCAACAGGATATCTGTGTGCAGACCATAGTCTCTCAGATGCAGCTTACACTCACCTGTGTGCTCACATGTTTATGTGTGACCCATCAAGATTAACATGTGGGAGTGTTTTACTTTAGTACATCAGATTATATCTCTGCAGTGAGAGACATTTATTAAAACTGTTAATAATTGCCCCAATAATACTGATATTAACTGATGTACTAAAGGGAAACACTCCTGCATGTTACAAGCATATAAGAGGCTAGAGCAGTTTAAAATATGTCACTTCAGCATGCACAAATCCTGAACTCACTTTAGTACATCAGTTCATATCACAATATTGAGGGACATTTATTAACAGTTTTAACAAATGCCTCTCAATATAGTGAAATAAACTGATGTACTAAAGTAAAAAGCCCCCACATGATAAAAGCACACAAAGAGAACAATACATGAGTTCCAAATGTGTGCTCCCCTGTGCTAGCCTTTGGTTTCTGTTTATTGTTAGAAATGAAAGACATGCTGGTAGGCATGATGGAAGGCCTCCATCCCCCGGTCCCACTTGCCTGGAAATTCTGATCTGGAAAACGCATGATTGCCTGCAACAGGGTGTGCTGCTGCTGCTCCAGCCCTGAATGAGAGGCTTGAGAATGTCAACACACCTGCTCAGCCTTCAATGCAAAAGCATGCATGTGGCTCGAAGTCACAGAGTCCTATGACTCTGCGACCTCGAGTCACATGCCTGCCATCCTTCACAGGCTTCAAGCAACACCCTTTCCCAATACGTCACAGGTGATGAGTTGGGAAAGGGTGATGCTCGCTGCTTGTGAAAGTGATTGACAAGCAGTCCTGGGAATACGGGGCTTATGTTCTAGAGAACCGGGACTGCTTGTAAATATGACGATGCTGGTGTCATGAATGGGAGGCCTCTTATGACCCCTAAACATTGCACGCCAGAGCTGACACTAGGCCAGCCCTTAGCCTGCATAAGGATTGTTTTTAAAAAAGGAAAATGCTATAGGCCACATGCTCACTAGAGCATGTGCCCCATTCAAGAGTGCCTGGCTGCCTAATTCTCATCGCAGCAAGGCACTCAAGCAGCACCCCACAGGCTTAAAGCCCTTATTTAATTAAAAAAACAACTTATGTGGATGGTAATTGCAATTACCATTCACATAACTTAAAAATCAAGCTGGGTGGTGCCCTCATGCTCCCTAGTGGCAGCCGCTGTTGTCTCTTTCGTTTGTTAACTAAGTCACCAAAATTCAAAATTGTAACTTCCTGTAAATAAAATTTTCTGACAACTTTGTTTGTACTTTCTCTTGAACAGTTGTCATTTCTATCACCCCGCAGTATCCTATATGAAGTAGTATGCTGAAGCCTCTCTACAGCTTCGCTGTTCAAGATGCTACTCAAACAAATAAATAGTAATAGTAACATCACGCTGTTGCATTAGCAGAGAGGGTCATGTTAGACTTTACTGGGTTATCCTGTAAATTCTATATACATTTCTCATAATGCAGATGTATATATGAATAATAATAGCGTAATGTATGTATTTCTTAATTTGATTGTGAAGATTTTTATAGCGAGATCCAAACTCTCACTGGTGCTCTAGTCTTGGACAGGGTAATAGAAAACATGGCATTAGAATACATGCCAAAACGAATAGATATAAGGTGATGTAGAATTAAGGAATATTGTAGACTGCCCATCTGATTAGTAATAACAATAGTTCATCAGGATAAAGAAAACTTGCAAATAATAGAGTTCAGGGACTGTAACTAGGTGAGAGATTTAACATCTGAATAGGAAAAGAATGTGTTGTCAGAGTAAATCAATAAAATGTATTCCATTTTTCTCTAAACTACGATTATTTATTGTCCATAAATCATATTGATATCATAGTTTGAGGATATCCAATTGGGCTACACAAACATACATTTAATGTAATTCAGCATTATTTACAAGTCCAATGGTTAACTAAAAACTCTGGCACTTGATCCAGCCGTGTGAACCTATGTTGGAAATCCTTGTCCTGTATATTTGTGCGCATGTCTTAGGGGCAGATGGATGAACATATGTGTTGTGATATAGCCTAAAAAATTATCTGTGTGGAATGTATGTGTGGAAAAAGTATGACTTGTGCTGTAGTACAAAAATAATTGCATGCATTTCAGAAGTTCACATAAAGTATATTTACCAAGGTAAGCATAAGTGAGTTGTTGGAAGGCACCAGTGGCATACGTTTTATGATACTACCTTTCAATCGAGGTAGAGCTTGGAATACTTGAGATATAGAGAGGGGATCTCAGCAATTGAGCTGCATAGTGCATGAAGCATCTGACTCTCCAAAATAATTATTTTAGAAACGTATGGCCTCATTTGCACCAAACTGGTGCATCAATCATGTTGTGCCAGTTTGCTTGCACCACCCAGCACCTCCCAAACGATACCATGGTAGGGCTGTATATAAACTACAGCGCACCATGGCACTGGTTAGCACATCTGTACTGGAATTTCGGATGCATTTGTGGCTCTATGCTGGGCTAGCATCAAAAATGTTGACACTAGTCCAGCAAATCTTCGGGAAGCCCACTTAGAACAGCCTAGCATCACTTTGATGCCTACCTTTGAGCATGCGTTAAAAAATGAGCTTAAAAAAGGATGCTAGAATGACACAGTGAGATCTTGTAGATTTCACTACATCATTCCTGCGGGCCTCCTAGCGGGGGAATGCCTCCCTTGCATACATTACACCTGGTGCAGGTATATTGTGACGCAAGGGTTTACAAACTGCCGCAATGGTGCCATTACACTAAGTTGTAAATATGGCACGGGGTAGGGGACTGTTCTGCGCCACTGTAGTTTAAAAAAATGAAAATACGGTGGCGCAAGGGAACTATAATTGAGCCCCTTATTGACGAGAGACCAATACCAAACACTACAATACATGATTTTTTAAAATATGTCACTGTATTCATGGAGCTCCATTTTGAAAAACGCAACTCCTGCACAAGCAGCAATGTTTGCAGATTGTTCCGCATGGTACTCATTGTGGTATTTACAGAAATATTCTGAAGTAATCAATGCATTATATTGTATCACCTGAATATGGATTGAGAATGGGTAATAACCAGTTTTGCTTGAGCTAAAGATGAAAATCAGGTTGGTTTTGCTTGGCGGGTCACCTGAGCCCATTATGGGATATGCTTTAAGCTACCTCCCCTGAAGGATATGGAAAATAAAGAGCACCCTCTAAGTTGTAGAGACTTTCTAATGCCTCTTCCCATATAGGTGCTTTGGGAAAGAACTGGAAAGTTCCCAATGGCCCCTTAAGTGGAGAGATTACTTGTGACACCTGCCAAAGGGAGCTCTCCTCTCGAAGTCAGGTTAGTAGCTATCTGGAGAAGAAAAAGAAAATGGACAAAGGGGCAAGAATTCAGTGGTGACAGAGAATTTTACAACTTAGTTTGGGCTGGGAGCCTCATTTGTCCTGCCAGGGAACAAATATGCATTTCTTCAAGAACCCCTTCAAACTATGAGGAGAGGGTAGACATACCCTGCCACCATGAGAGAACCAGCATTACTGCAACTCTAGGAGGGTGTACATGTCTCTCTCCCTTAAGCGGCTGCGCTGTTGGGCCTGCGGTAATTCTGAGTTGCTTGGGTATCTTCTACTGATACAAAGGGATTCCCTTTGTGGCAAATTATTTTATGTGTTTTCGCGATGAGGGCCATGAAAATTTTTTTTACTTTTAAATATTCCTTTATTATGTTTTTACAAACAAAATGTTGTACAATTATTATTTGCATCATATCTAGGCATTATATTACACATTGCAGTACATATCACTATACTTTGTGTGTACACTCCGAAATACGGACTCATTTCTTTAGTTCATTACTTAGGTTAATGGTATCTTAAGGTCCCATTCGAATAAACATCAAACAGTTTAACTTTTGAAAACAAACTTAACATTGAGAGGTAGCTTTTCCAATGACTAGTTTTGTGCTCGGGTTACTGAAGGAGGCCAATGCGGTTGTCTTTTCGTCGGTGTCCATCAAACTATTGAGCTGGGTGTATCATGGGAGTTTAACTCCTGGGTTAACATCTAACGCCTTATTACCTCTGTCCAAATGTGTTTGTTACTTTCTTGGTTTCCATTTCCTAGCGTCTAGTTTCCCCAAGAAATTGTCCCATTTAGCACGCATCTAGTACTCTAGCAGCCCTTTGGTATCTATCTATCTATCTATTGGAAATTGTGGCCTTAGGACTCTGTGCATTTACCACTGCTAACCAGTGCTAAAGTGCCTGTGCTCACTCCCTAAAACATGGCGTGTTTGGCATATACCCCATTGGCATATTTAATTTACTTATAAGTCCCTATTAAAGAGCACTCCGTGTGCCCAGGGCCTGTAAATTAAATGCTTCTAGTGGGCCTGCAGGACTGATTGTGCCATCCACTAAAGTAGACCTTTAAACATATCTCAGGCCTGCCATTGCAGAACCTAAATGTGCAGTTTAAACTGCCATGTCGACTTGACATTTAGAATCCTTTGCCAAGCCTTGAACTCCCCTTTAATTGCATATGTTGCCTCTATGGTAGGCCCTAGGTAGCCCATAGGGCAGGGTGCTATGTATTTAAAAGGTAGGCCATGTGCCTTTCAGTTTTACATGTCCTGATAGTTTAAAACTCCCAAATAAATGTTTTACTATTGTGAGGCTTATCCCCTAATAGGATAACATTGGGGATCCCTTATTATATGTAATAAGTTGTAATTCCTAAATGAGAAGAGGAGGATATGTCATGCTTGGTACCCTTGGAATTGTAATGATAAACCCTCTTTAATGACAAAGCCAGATTTGTCGTTACAATTTTGAAGATGGCACTTTTAGAAAGTTACAATTTTCCTGCCATAACCCTTTGGGCCTGCAGCCTATCCTGAGTCACATGACTGAGTGTAGCTGACAGACAGACCTGGTGAATTCCTCCCAGACACTCATACAATAGTGGGATTAGATGTGCCTCAGTTGACCATTAACTGCCTTGATGGGGTGTAGAGCAGATTCAGCTTCACTTGCACCTGAATAGGCTATGCCCTGTCTCCTTACAATAGGTCTAACAACCCTCGATTGTCACTGCAGCCAGCTTGGATCCAGGTCATGGGAGGCAGGAAACTCCGAGCTTTAAGGAACCTTTCCAGCAACTTCTCCCATCTTCAAGGAGCATGGCACCAAGGTAAAAAAAAGAGGGCTTTCAGACCCACTCTACATTTCTAGTGAACCTGCGGAAGGACTGTCAGAGGACTGCCTACTGCTGCGACCTGCTGTGTACTCTGCCAAACTGCTGCTGTAATGGGAAGGGCTGCTTTGCTGTCTGGACCTCTCTTGAACCCTCAGAGTCCAGCCCTGCTGTTAACCCCTGTATTTACACCTGCACCCAGGACTCCCAGAACTGACTCCAACAGTTAGTTTGATGGCCTCCTGTGCAGAGCCTCAGGGACATAACAGGCTGTCACCATCTTGAACTCTCATGCAGACTCAGCCTGATTGAGTCCTGGACCCCCAAGAGGTCTCCAAACACCTCCTGGACTCTTGATTTTGGTGCTAAAGGTGAACAGATGTCCATGGTTAGTGCTTTTATCTTTTAGGCGCTATTTTAAACCTAAAGTTCCAAAAATTCATAACTACAGTTCTATCTGTCTCTCTCTCTCTATCTATCTATCTATCTATCTATCTATCTATCTATCTATCTATCTATCCATTTATCTATCTAATAAAAATATTTTGCTTTATATAGCTTTTCATACCTCACGTGTTGTTTCTAACCACTGTAAATAACAGATCTTACTATTAACCACTCATGTAACTCAATTTACCTACATTTGGAATGATGGAAGGGGATATTTGCCTTGTCAAGACTCAGACTTTTGACATGCCAATTACTGCTTTGTTCCAGCAACAGCATACAGATCTTTGAGCTTTCCCTCCAGTTATAGCACATTAACATATGTTTGATAACACATTTGAAAATCTCTTAAAACACTTTTGAAATACAATTATGGTTACAGACCAAACACACAAAAAACTGGAATTTAGCAATTGTGGTTAGCTCTGAAATCCATAAGTCACAAAACACCCATGCAAACAGTAGCTTGCATACCAAATACACAAATCATTACTGCACCCTTGATGAAACAGATGCAGTTACAAATGCCATTCATGATCTTACAGGTCAGTTTACATAGCACTTTACAATTAAGGCTATCAATGAAAAAACTCTGAATATAGTATAAATTATCGTTTTGATTATGTATATTTAATTATATTGTGCCTTTATGTGTTATTAATTAAATATTGCAAGGGCATAAGCATTGCATTTGCAGTGCAAAGATGGACTTTATTTAGGTTTTGTGAATAGTTGTGCACAGTAGAGAAGAGAATATCTTCCTTAAAGTTGGATATGGTGTATCAAAAAAAAATAAACTGCAATTCACTGAAAAAACATTGTTTCTGGCACACAGCCAAAGGCTATTTGCAGTAGGGGTTCCCAACAGGACCTGGGCTTTGGCCTGGGAAAGGGTGTGGCATAACGGCTTTAGCTGCTCACTTCAGAGCTAGAGGAACCAGGTTTGAGTCTCAGTGTTGGGTTGGCTCAACATCTGGTGATTATGGGGAAATCACTTAATCTCCCTGTACCTACAATTCAGCACCTTGAGACCCTCATGGGTGATTGGCCACATTTACAAATCCTGGATTTTATTTTGTTTTGTCCTGGTTCTGATCCCAGCCTCATGGCTTTGCGCAGCAGGAGTTGACCATAAGGAATGGCCTCTGACCATGCCCTGCCCAAATGTACTACAGGGGACACAAACTCCACTTCACACCATATCTGTTTATGTGTAATGAAGGTTCCCCTCAGGGCCTGGTTTTCTGTGCCAAAACCTCATAAATGGTCAACCTGCTCTGTGCTGGAGTTTCTGTCTTGCATAAGTAAAAGTAAACTAAAGCTGAAAAGTAAACTAAGCTGAAAAATAATTACCCTAAAAAGGTATGGTGAATAGGCTTTGCTTAGGGTAAGTCCCTAGGGTTTAGGGGTCCAAAAGGGACCCTCTTTCTTTTTTGAAATATTTGCCCAGGAAGGGTGGTGGTCCCTGGGGCAGCAAGGGGCCTGCAAATAAATTACTTTTTGCCTCGGGGTGGTGATCCTCAGGGCACCCTTCATTATTCACATTTACTGCCCTGGGGGGTGGTGGCAGTCCCCAGGATATAGGGGTGGCTGCAGGCCTCCCCGCAGATGTAAAAATGAGAGGTGACGGTCCCCAGGACAGCAGGGGGTCCACAGGCTCCCCCTCATATATAATAATGAAAGCCCTGGGGAGGTGGTGGTCCCCCGGGCAGCGGGCCCCTGCATTTTAAAAAATGAAAGATCAAGGAGGTGGTGGTCCCTGAGGCTGTGGGGGGGGGCAGAAGGCCCCCACACATCTTTTTTAATGACCCTGAGACCTGGTCCACCAGTGGCCTATAAAAAAACACGTGCAGCAGCCCGTGCTTGTTTTTTTATTTTTTTGCTACCAAAAATATCGCAAATTTTAGCAAAAGAAATAATGAAAAAAATGCTTTTTTTCTCTAGGAGGGTCCCTCTGGGACCCCTCCATCAGTGCTAAGGGACCAGTGCGTCCTACCCTGGCCCCTTTTCTTTTTTTAAAAACATTTTTCTAGGACTCCGCTCAAGCCGAAACCCAAGATATACAAATTTGAATTTCCCTAAATTTCTCAAACACTACTGAATGGACTTACATCAAATAAGCAAAAGCATGATCTACATACCAAAATCTAGCTTTCTGCAAAATTTGGTGTAATTCCATCCATTGGTTCGGGCTGTAGACATGTCTAAAATGTCCTATGGGAATTAACGTGGGAAACTCAACTTTTTTGACCGCCCATTTTCTCAGCCCCCGCTTGACGAATCCCCCCGAATATTTCCGTGCCCAACAAGAATCACCGCAACCCTTGTTTTGGAAAATTTCGTGACGATTTGTCAAACGGTGCCAAAGATATAGGCAAGTGAAAAAGTGCTTTTTCTATTGAAACATGGTCCTAACTATAACTACCTAGTGGCGGCTGCCTCTAGTTAATATACAAATAAAATTACAATTATAACTATATTTCCATTAAAAAGCAAGGAATACTGGGACGTTATAGTTAGGCTCACATTTTAAATGTACAAAACCATAGAAATTCAGCTATTATAGTTAGAGTTATTTCAAGTGACTATAACTTATGCCCTAAGGCAACTACAACCCCTAGTTCTTTAGAACACTGTGGGGGCTGTAGTAGATCACTAGGGAATCAACTGACAGGCTGCTCCTGTTGGAAGTACATGTTTTACTGAAAATGTCAGACTTCATTCTCATACGGTTGAGAAAGATAGTGTGAATGTACAGAAAACATGCTCTCGTTCTAGCTTCTGGAGCACCTTCCATCACCTCTATAGGAAAATCATGAGAAAACAGTTTTCTCTCAAACATGATTCATGAAATCCCAGCAGGGTAAAATCACTTTTGAACACACCACAATTCTTAAAATTAGTACGGTACCATCAACAAATGATTTATATCGTAACTAAAATGTGTTATCCCCCTTTAGACGTTCTTTTTGTGACCCTCAAAACCTGCCATTCACTGCAACGCATTTCAATGGGGTGCTGTCATGTATATTGGTCCCAAAATGGCTGCCAGAACTTCCTGGTTAAGGTGCTGACAGCCAATTAGATCTCACCATGAGACCTGTGCTTAGGCTTCACCCAGATATACATATTCGGATGACCATTAATTGCACCAAACAAAAAAGCACAATCTACAGAACACAATCTAGCCTTCTGTCATATTTGTTATAAATCCAACCAGCAGTTCTGGCTGCAGTCGTGTTGAAAACTCCAATGAGAATTAACATGGGACATGCACTTTTTTTGACTTACCCCTTTTCTCTGCCCCGCTTGACAGATCACTCAAAAAATGTCCATGTGCAACTAGAATCACAGCACACTACAACATGTTGAGAGTGTGCTTTTGTCCGGAGGACAACTTTGTTTTGCATATATATATATATATATATATATATATATATATATATATATATATATATACAGACACACACCTTACCATACCACTCTACCCACCCTAAATCCTAAAATCACCCTTACTTCCCTCTACTTCTGCTGCCCACCTCTTAACCCTAAAATCACCTTTGCCTCCCTTTATCTTTACCCACCCTTAAACCATAAAATCACCCTTACCATCCTTTACCTCTACCCATCCCTAAACGCCATCCTTATCGCCCTACCTCTACCCACCTCTAAACCCTAAAAGCACCCATATTTTCCTTTACCTGTGTCCACCCTGAAACCTAAAACCACCCTTATTTCCCTTTACCTATATCCTACCCATAACACTAAAATTACCCTTACCTCATTTTATCTCTGCCCACCACTAAACCTTAAACTCGCCCTTACCTTCCTTTACGTCTACCCATCCCTAAACCCTAAAATCATCCTTACCTCTCATAACTTCCATCCATTCCTAAAGCCTAAAATCACTCTTACCTATCCCTAAACCCTTTTTTTATAGAATGTTCTCAATTAAACAACAACATACACCACAGTACTACAGACAGTAGGCACAATATCCCTAGCCTCCACAGTCAGTACAAGCAATCGGCTAGGGGTTCACAGTAACTGTTCCTAGCCTGCCCCTTCTGTTTGTGGCACAGGTCTAGTCAATAGATATGTTGTGAATGGGCCTCAAATATTCTTAGGCCTGGAAGTCTCTGGAAGCGCTTCAGCATAAAGTTCCAATTGTTCTTATCAAAAACATATATCCTTTAACCAAGTTTCAACTGTTGAGACAGTTCTGTCACCCCAGTGGACCGCCACCCTCCTTATGCCAGCAATAGGGCAATTGCTATGAGTTTGCAATTGCTGGCTTGCAGGGATTTCACCAAACCCAGTTGACACATTGTAGGTGTACATTCAACCGATTCCAATATCATATCAGTGAGAGTTTGTGTCATGGTGCCCAACCATGGTATTTTCCTACAGCCCCAGGCCATGTGCAGGAAGTCTGCCCTCTCTGCTCGGCATCTCAGACAATTGTCATCAATTCTCAACCCATATTTACATAGTTGCAAAGGTGTATAGTACATTTGCTGTAAATATTTAAAGTGGATTATACTAAGGTTGCAATTGGGTGTAATCATATCTGTGAGTGTGCAGCAAAAACACCAGCCTTCCTGGCTCAAAGGGTTATCTAAAGCTGCATTCCACTTTTGTAGTGCTAGTGATTCAGTCTCCGGAGTGTCTCAGAGCGATAAATTATATAAGTGCGTTTTTCTGCTGGAATGTATTAGTGAGTATATATTGTAGTGCTTTAACTGTGGGGGCTTCTGTTGGGAAGGTCAAATAGAGGTCTTTCATAGTTGAATAAAGAGGGTAATACATAAAGATCTATAGAGGTGAAAGCGGTTGGCTCGGTGTAAGTTCCGCCAGTTCTATAATGTGGGCCCGGAAGTACATCCCCCATGGTGTTTAAGGCCCAGATGTTTTAATAGGTCAAGCAACTGTTTTTCACGTGTGATATAAAGATTAAGGTGGTATTGCAGCAGAAGCTCTGGTGCATATAGCAGGAGCTTGTGCGCAAGGCCTCCCAGGGAGTAACAGGCTGCTGTCTTACATTTGACCGTATTCTCGCTGGTGCGCCGTGGCTGCCCACCATGCGGTAACAGTGCCTCTAGGGGTACCGTGTATGCTACGTCCCTTTTGATAATTAAATGTGGCATGTATGTCTGGGGATTCAGCCTGTAGTGTGCATATTGTGCTTGGGCACAGAGGAAGTATATCTGGAACTCTGGCACCTCATATCCCCCTTGTTCAGATGGCAAAATGAGTGTTGTCCACCTTTTCCTTGGTTGTTTTACGGCCTAAATTAAAGTCAACACCTTAGAGTGTCAACAAGATAGGCACATTAATGAATAGGTATAGAAATTTGGGAAGTAGTAGTATAATTTTGACCAGTGCCACCCTGTCTGCTAGTGATAGTGGCAGTTGCAGCAACCTGGAGATCTGGCCATCTGGCCGAGTCATGGGGGTACCATAATTATTGAGAAGAACAAGCTCCAGGTCTCTGGGTATGCATATGCCCAGGTACTTGACTGGGTCAAGATTCCACTTCAAAGGATAATCTAGGTCACATTGTACTGTGGTATAGGAAAGAGGCACTATAGTGGATTTTGCCAGTTGATGTCAGACCTGAAGGGTACTCGTGTCTAATAAACTTATGGATGGCTTCCACAGGTATACCTGGGGTTCCCAGATGTACAATACCATATTGTCTGTGTAAAGAGATAAGGCTAATGGATGGTTAGTGAAAAGCAGAGCAGCTGCCACTTATCTTTTTCTAATTATGGATGCGAGCGGTTCTAGGGCTAGCACAAATAAAATGGGGGAGATGGGGTAGCCCTGCCTTGTGCCCCTGGATATAAACAGAGGCTCTGATGTCTGTCTGTTAATTTTCACTTGAGCCATCGGTTCAGTATATAATAATCGTGTCCACTGCAAAAACATCTGTGGTACCCCCATGCAACCCAGTATTGAAAACATATATGTCCACTCTAGGGAGTCAAAGGCTTTGGCTGCAACAAGCAGCACTGCAGCCGCCTGTATGTCTATGCCTAGATGATGGAGGAGTGTGAAAATGGTATAGAAATTATGAGCCATGGACCGGTGGGGGATAAAGCCGGATTGGTCCTGCGGGACCTTCGAAGTGAGTAGTAGTTGTAAGCACGTCGTTATAATTGTGGCTAAAATCTCGATGTCTGCATTAATTAATGACAGTGGCCTGTAGGACTCGCATTAATGAGCAGTTTCTTCGGCTTGACAAGGATGATAATAAAGGCCACTCTGAGGAAGGGGGGCAAGTACCCCGAGTTGTATACTTCACCGTATAGAACAAGTAAATGCGAAGCTAGTAGATCAGCAATTTATAGAATTTGCTCATTAGATTGTCCATGCCTGGGGCTTTGCCATTAGGTAAGTTACGGATTGCCTTCCTCACTCCTACTGTGAGAGGCTGTACCAAATATTCCTGCTGGCCATCCAACAACCAGGCTAGTGATATGTCCTCTAGATAGTTTGAGATCTCCATTTCCATAAAGGAGCAACAGCTGCTATATAGGCTTGAATAATAGCTCGTAAAGGTGGCTAAAATAGTCAGGGTATCATAAACTTCGATGCCGTCCGATGTGAACACGGCTGTAACATGTGCGAGTGCGCCCTTCAATTTCAATTTATGTGCTAAATTTCTGCCTTTATGCCCTCCCTTGCCACATGGTGCCTAGATAGGAAACGCATTCCTTGCTCTGCCGCTTCTTTATATGCTGTGACGTGTTCCTGTATTGCTGCAAGTGTCTGGGGGCACAGGGACATTGTGTGCTGGGCCTCTAAGCCCTTGATAGTTTGTTTGGCATCCTGCAATTGTGTGCATTATGTCACGTAGGACTCCTGCCTGCAGACTAATATGTACCCCCTAATATACACTTTAACAGCTTCACACAGTGTGGATACACTTTTGACCGATCTAACATTATTCTTTAAAAAATCTTGTATGGCGTCCCTCACCTCGGTTTTAAAGATGGCGTTGTGAAGAGCTGTGGCATGAAATCTCCAGGTGAAGGGGGCAGGGATATGTGTGGAGAGAGTCACCTCTAGTTTGATCAGGATGTCATCAGACAGTGTCCTTGGTAGGTGTTTAATGTCTGTAGTTCAAGTGCTAACATCCCTGGTCACCAGCCAGTAGTCCAGCCGAGACCATGAGCCATGGACCGAAGATATGGAGGTGCCCTCCCTGAGTGCTGGGTTTCTCAGCCACCACAGGTCTACTAGGACATGGGCAGCCACCTCTTCTCGTAGTACCCTGGCCAAACGCTTGCCCTGTCAGTCCCCAAGGGCGGATCTATCCATATTGGTGTCTAAATATGTATTAAGGTCTCCTCTCCAAATGATAGCTGTTGAGGGTAGTTCCAGAAATCGGCACCATGTTGTCAGATAGAAGTCTGGGTCGTCTGTATTGGGACCATAAGTTGCAATCACTATAATTGGAGTGCCATACAATGTACCCTGTAATATTACATACCTCCTAAGGTCATCTACCTCAGAGTGGGTCAAAGTGAACAGGGCACCTTTTTTATCAGGATGAGAATCCCCCTGGAATACGAGGAATATGAAAAGGCCAATTTGATGCCTGCGGACTTAGATCCTCTTGTTCATTCGGTGAAGCTAGTAAGATGCGTTTCCTGCAATGAGGCGATTTGGACATGGTGTCTATAAAGGTACGCTTGTACATGGCATATCTTACGTGGATTGTTCAATCTACAAACATTCCATGTTAACAACATCACTCGACCTAGCGTCAGGGCCATATTAGGTCAGGGAAAGATGGACCTAACATTCCATAACATGTGATCTGAGATGGATTGAGGTATATGTGAGACATGCAACAGCACTGTGGTGTACTATTAGTAAACATACCCCAACTTCTAACACCCCTCCTCCCCACCCACTTTAGCATTCCCAACCAGCTAAAGATATCCAGTAATACAAACAATGCATAACCTCGTAAAACATTTTGTCTAGAAATGACAGATATGAACACCATCGTTTTACTGAACTTGTTGGGGAGTCCCCTCCATGGGGCTGCTAGAGACTCCATCTTCCACCCAAAAGTCGGGGTTGGCCAAGACCAATAAACTCTGGGCCTCCATCCTACAGGGAATGCAGAATTATTAGGCAAATGAGTATTTTGACCACATCATCCTCTTTATGCATGTTGTCTTACTCCAAGCTGTATAGGCTCGAAAGCCTACTACCAATTAAGCATATTAGGTGATGTGCATCTCTGTAATGAGAAGGGGTGTGGTCTAATGACATCAACACCCTATATCAGGTGTGCATAATTATTAGGCAACTTCCTTTCCTTTGGCAAAATGGGTCAAAAGAAGGACTTGACAGGCTCAGAAAAGTCAAAAATAGTGAGATATCTTGCAGAGGGATGCAGCACTCTTAAAATTGCAAAGCTTCTGAAGCGTGATCATCGAACAATCAAGCGTTTCATTCAAAATAGTCAACAGGGTCGCAAGAAGCGTGTGGAAAAACCAAGGCGCAAAATAACTGCCCATGAACTGAGAAAAGTCAAGCGTGCAGCTGCCACGATGCCACTTGCCACCAGTTTGGCCATATTTCAAAGCTGCAACATCACTGGAGTGCCCAAAAGCACAAGGTGTGCAATACTCAGAGACATGGCCAAGGTAAGAAAGGCTGAAAGACGACCACCACTGAACAAGACACACAAGCTGAAACGTCAAGACTGGGCCAAGAAATATCTCAAGACTGATTTTTCTAAGGTTTTATGGACTGATGAAATGAGAGTGAGTCTTGATGGGCCAGATGGATGGGCCCGTGGCTGGATTGGTAAAGGGCAGAGAGCTCCAGTCCGACTCAGACGCCAGCAAGGTGGAGGTGGAGTAGTGGTTTGGGCTGGTATCATCAAAGATGAGCTTGTGGGGCCTTTTCGGGTTGAGGATGGAGTCAAGCTCAACTCCCAGTCCTACTGCCAGTTCCTGGAAGACACCTTCTTCAAGCAGTGGTACAGGAAGAAGTCTGCATCCTTCAAGAAAAACATGATTCTCATGCAGGACAATGCTCCATCACACGCGTCCAAGTACTCCACAGCGTGGCTGGCAAGAAAGGGTATAAAAGAAGGAAATCTAATGACATGGCCTCCTTGTTCACCTGATCTGAACCCCATTGAGAACCTGTGGTCCATCATCAAATGTGAGATTTACAAGGAGGGAAAACAGTACACCTCTCTGAACAGTGTCTGGGAGGCTGTGGTTGCTGCTGCACGCAATGTTGATGGTGAACAGATCAAAACACTGACAGAATCCATGGATGGCAGGCTTTTGAGTGTCCTTGCAAAGAAAGGTGGCTATATTGGTCACTGATTTGTTTTTGTTTGGTTTTTGAATGTCAGAAATGTATATTTGTGAATGTTGAGATGTTATATTGGTTTCACTGGTAATAATAAATAATTGAAATGGGTATATATTTTTTTTTGTTAAGTTGCCTAATAATTATGCACAGTAATAGTCACCTGCACACACAGATATCCCCCTAACATAGCTAAATCTAAAAACAAACTAAAAACTACTTCCAAAAATATTCAGCTTTGATATTAATGAGTTTTTTGGGTTCATTGAGAACATGGTTGTTGTTCAATAATAAAATTAATCCTCAAAAATACAACTTGCCTAATAATTCTGCACTCCCTGTATGTATTCAATATTATAGGTGCTAGATAGAGTAATTTTGACAATATCTTCATTCTTATCTGTATGCATTGAGGCCGGTAAATGCCAATCCAGCGCATAAGCTATCAAAATGTAGACACGTGTCTATCGCCATATTTTTTCCCCCTCATTATCGTCTGCTGTTCATTCTAGTAGATCTACGAATAGGAGTACCCCGAGCACTACCAAGGCCGGGATAGTTCCTGGCTGCCCAAGTAAAGTGATTAGTAACAGTTTGTCAGAGCTATGTCAATCATCTAGGTCGTCCAGGTCGGAGGAGGTACAATCTTTGAATGGTGATGGTAATGTTTTTATACATGTTTTATTTTAGATTTGCCACGGTGGTCTATACGTAATCTAACTGGATACAGCATGGCATAGGATATACCCAGATGTTGTAGCTTCTTTTTGAATGGGGCAATTTCCTTTCTAGCTTGCTGTACCATGAAGTATGGAAAAAATGTGATAGGGTTCCCTTGGTATTGTACCGTGCCCTTCTCTCTGGCCATGAGGAGCACAGCATCTCGATCTCTGTAATTTAGGACTTTGGCTATAATTGGATGCAGGGGCACTCCGGATTGTGGACAGAGGATGGGTTGCCAGAGTTCTATGGGCTCTCTCAACTACAAACATGTTGGACAAATGTTGTGCTATGAAAAAATGGTCTCCATGTACTCTTCCATCAGGCCTATGTTGGTGGACTCCGGCACACCGACTATCCTCAGGTTGTTGTGGCGTGCCGCAATTCGTGGTCCTCATTTGTGGCACGGATCACTTCCAGGATAGTTGGTAGCACTTGATGGAGACCAATTGTAGACCATCTTCAGCTTCTGAAATCCACTGTTCTGCAACTGTTATACGAGGAGTTTGTTTATTGACTTTGGCTACATGTGGTCACGGTGAATATTGGGAGAGACTATTTTGCCATCAATTGAACTTAAACTTTGTTGCATGTCCACCAGTATTGTTTCAAGTGTGATTGTATTCTGGGGTTGTTGGTCCATGTCCTCGGTTGTTTGGGCATCTGGCAGGGTTTTAGCGCCTTTCTGGGATTTAAATGTAAGACAAGCCTTGCTCTTTATCCACTTTCCCCATAATGTAGTTGGTATGTGCCTACAACCAGGTTGGAGGTGAGATATGAGTGTTTACACCATCCTGCTGCTATTGTTCTTACAGTGTAGCTGCATTATTAGTATGGGATTCAGGCACCTCCAGGGCCACCCAATGAGTAGCCACCAGCAGGCCAACACAGTTAGATAATCTCCTGCGCCTGCTTTGAGAATACTTAATATCCAGTGGTTTAGGCACCTCCGTGTTCACTGTACTAGATTGCATGCAAGTCGCAAGGCATGTTATCTCAGTGAGACGCGGCCTGAATGAGTGTCCCCATGCCTCAGCGTGGTCAACCCGAAGACAACACAAGTCTATGCAGCAGTGCCGTCCTCTGGGTGCGATATATTGCAGTGCACTCACCTGAATGATTGTGAGAATGTTGGGAGATCACACAGAGTCCCAGCCTTGTGGTAGGGCGTCCCTCACTCATCCTGTATAGTATTTGGGCTTCTCCTCCTCCTCCCCCCCCCGTCACCATCGAGGCTGCGTTCAACTGTTGGGTCCATTTTCGTTTACCCCTGGCCTTTCCTGTTGCACTCAGCAGATGCCGTGCTCCGCCGCATGCCTCCGCTGCCCTCTTCGGTCAGTGAGTGTGTCTGTCCAGCCAGGCCTCCTCTTCACCACATGCCACTCAGTCCCATCCGCTTCTGTGTGCTCCTGGCCTGCTGCATCTATGATCCCGTGCCACCATGATCAGAAGGTGCTCCGCCAGTAGGATCTGCCCCGGGGGCATCAGGTGCGTCGGCTACACGGGCAGTGCTTGCATGTCCTGCTGTGGGGAATCATACTTCTCCCGTGTCTCTCTGCTTACTGAGGCCTAGTCGCTGGGCACTGCCATCTTGCAGCCTTTGTAGCAGTCAGACTCAGTATCGGTAGTGTTGCAAGTAGACCCAAGTACTAAAGGGGCTCTTTGGATTTCAGGGATAAAACACTGCTTTCATTGTTCTGCACCATTCCTGGGCCCTTGCTAAGAAAGATGGTGGCGCTGTATCAGGATGTTAGACGGATATTGTGTCCGGGCCGGCAGAGCGGCACTAATGTGTGGCCATCTTGCCTCAGGCTCTCTAGCGCCCCCTACGACGCTTAAACCTTAAAATCACACTTACTTTATTTTACTTCTTCCCACCCCTAAATCCTAAAATCATCCTTACATCCCTTTACATCTACCCATCTGTCATCCCTAATTTCACCCTTAAATCCCTTTTCCTCTAAACATCCATAAACCATAAAATCAGTTTTTTTTTTTAAATAACATATAAATTATTTTATTAAAATATACTTATGTGAGTAGTAAAGTACTCTGTGGTAATGGTACAAATACTTAGAGGTGTTGTACCTACCTGTGGGGTAAAGGCTGTGTGGGTAAGGCTGTTTCCCATACAATTAGGTGCTTTTTTAAATCTTCCCAACCTTAGTACAATTAACTATGTTTATGTCCATATTGCTTACCCCTAAATACAGCCTGCCATGAAAGTAGGGAAGGATATATAAGGGTATTCAAACTCTGAGATATGAACAATCTGGAGACATGTGATAGGAAACTAAAGAATCTCAATAATGTGGAGTAAGTTCAGATGAAATATTTTGAAAACGGGTATATCAAAATAAGATGGGTATTTTAGGGATAGGTGAAAGTGGGACATCCCTTGTAATCTTGCAGAACTCCTCGTTTGCCAATTTGTCATCCCCTGCAAATACATAGGTGGGGGAGACATAAGGTTAATGACGTTGAAATCTTAACTGAGACCAAACGTCAACTAGCACCAATTTAGGGTAGACCTTCTGATAAATATTTTTTTGTATTTGCAACTAGCATCCTGGTGCATTAGGGATATTTCGTTTTGTCTTGCAGAAATATATTCACACTCTCTACATTTCAACCTGTAAAGCAAAAATAATGCTTACCAGACTGCCCTAATAGGGCCGCCCATAAGCGATACGTTTTTCACTGAAAGTGCAATCACCCTGTCTGCAGTAGCCCTTGTGCCAAAACTGCCCTTCACCACATAATGTTTTTTTTTTATTGATATGCTATAGTATAAATTGACGATAGGTGAAGCAGGACAGAAAATTAAACTATTGAAAAAAATATTGGAGATGTCATCCTGATATGTGAGAAGCGCTACTTCAGTTCCATTGGCCGTTTAGAGAACATCTGACAATTTTCTTCAGTTTGTCTGGCCTCTTGTGGCACATAGAAAAGACGAAACAACTGGGTTGGAAAAGCTGTCAGTTTCTGGCACAAGGTTTCATATTTTCAATTACAGATCCTGGCAAGACAAAGGAAAGTTACTGAAAAGTGGCTGCGAACAGCCCAGATGATGGCTTAGAAAGTTAAATGCTTGTTGCCGAGATCTGAAGGTGAAGAGTTTAAATCCCGGTTTAGCTGTACATTATTGCGGGTCAATGTTCAGAGCACCGTAGATTGAGTAACAGTAATATCTGTTATTTATAGCATTTATAAAAGAAGGCGTGTGGGATGAATTGCTATGTAAAAAGTTATTATTATAAAATGAATAATATTTATAATCGGCAATCGTCACTGATGCTCTATTCTACTACATTGTAAGGAAAACTCAAAGTATAATTCCTACTATCTGACTGTAAAAAAAAAAACTTTAGAAATAATCTAGATTTCCTGTAGCGTTCTTGTTCTTCGGAAGAGATGTTATCTAGTTTCTAATTATAAGACTTTGAAATCAAGGGGCAGATTTATACTTTTTCATGCAAAACTGCGTTAGCGCAGTTTTGAGTGAAAATGTGTAGCACTGGCTAGCGCCATTCCAAAACACCGGCAAGGGGCCATATTTATGGAATGGCGCTAGCGGGCGCTAATGCCCTGTTAGCGTCCTTGGAAAGGACGCTAACAGGGCTGGGAGGTTGTAGGGGGAACTGGGGTTTGGGTGCCAAATTATGGCGCTACACTGTTTAGAGGCAAAAAAATGCCTCTAAGCAGTGTAGCACCATTTTCTGGTGCACAAGCCCCATGGACATGGCTCATGTCTTAGTAAAGACAGGAGCCATGCCGACCACCCCAATGGCCATGCCCAGGGGATGAATGTCCCCTGAGCATGGGCATTGGGGACAGCGATGTGCAGGGGGCCCCAAGTCAGGGCCTCCGAGTGGTGTTATGGAAAAAAATAAAAATACTCACCGGACCTATCTGGGATGGGTACCCCATCCTTGGGTGTCCTCATGGTGTGGGTTAGGGAATCCCTGGGGCCAGGGAAGGGCACCTGTGGGCAGCTTCCAAAGTCTCCAACCATGGAAATATGCCTACAGGTCCCCTTACCCCTGCCAATACCCAGCTGTTAAATAATGGAGCTAAGCAAGCTTAGCACCATTATTTAAGGCCCCCATCCCCCAGTGCTGGATTTTAGCACAGGGATAAATATGGCGCAAAGGCCATATCGTCCTTTTCTAGACAGGAACACCTACCTTGCATCTCATTGACGCAAGGTAGGTTTTCCCCTCCAGAAAACGTAGTTAACTCCATAACATTGGAGCTATACGTGTCTATCACCAAAGTATAAATATGGAATTAGGTTTGCGCTGAATTAGCATCAAACAATTATGTTAATTCAGCGCAAACAGAGCATAAATGTGGGCCAAAGAGTCTTGGTTTTGAATCCTGACGTTAAATCTTAATCGCATTGTGTGATCGTGGCCAGATCTCCTCACCTGGCCTGCTGTATGAAACAAAAACAGGGGAGCCTTAAGGTAATTCCGTTTATACTGTTCACTAAAACACATACTTAACAAAATTCAGCTTCTTTTTTTAAATTCACGTTTAATGCCTTCCTTCATGTGTATGATGCCCTGTTAAAAGGTATCTCACAAACATCCCACAAAAAGACAATTATAAGATTGTCTTTACATAGGCAATCTGAAGCATGATTATGCACATATTCCTCGGTATATCCTCGCTGTCCAGTAGGAAGAATGGAAACTAATATTTTACAAATAAGCACTTTTAAGAGTCTATCACTCCTCTTTGGCAATTGGAAGTAACACGTTTGAATCTTAGCAAGGTCGAGACATCCTTCCATTGTTCAAAGACCCATAAACTGAAAACCATCATATTGAGTAACAGTATGAAGTTGAATTTATTCTGCTTGGAAATGGCAGACGTACGGTGTGAAATTGATTATAAAAATAAGTACCCTTGTTTATTAATATCATCGTTGTAAAGAGGGTGCGATGGATGGCTTTGTATGGGAGCCCCGTTCATCATATAATCAATTCATAATTATTTTGATCAGATCCTTCAAGTGGCCATCACACCAAGTCAGCGGCATCAAGGGGAAGTGTAGACAGAAACGCTTCCTTGGTCCTGAGTCCAAATGGAGGCTGCCCCGCTCAAGGTATGTATAGCTGGTAGCCTGCCACCCTAAGGCGTCAGCAGCAAAAGGGTGCCAACATTCCTCCATAAGCAGCAAAATGTCACCAAGCCTTCATCAACCTTGAGCCCTGAGCGTGTAATTAGACAGTTCCACGGAAAAGGTGTGTTAAGTAGTTAAAATATATCTATTCTGGCTCCTCGTGCGGTATTAAATCATGGCAAACCCGACCCTTAAGGACTGCCCTAAATCTACTAAATCTACTATGGGAAGGCTGCTATTACAGTAGCATGATAGGATTTACTGGTGTTTAATGCGGTGAGGCAATGAATACAGAGCAGATCTCTGAATCCAGGTGCTTCATCGCCTACAATGTTGGATTTCAGCTGCGAGACAAGGCCCGCGCTGGCATGGCGCCAGGCACCATTTCCCCGGCACACGAATGACTCCTGAAGACAAATAGAAAAAGAATGATTCTAGAAAGCTCTGCAGAGATATGTTTTGTCTGGTAATGATCAGGTGTAAATCACACTTTACAATGTAGGTTATTCACCATATGGAGATGCGCTTTGTATGCTCAGGGGGCATGTTTTCATGTCAGTGAATGTCTACAGTGACACCAAAACAATGCCCGCTGTACTTGCTGCAGAGAAGATATATGAGCCTTGCAGACTACACATTGCTTTTGTAAACATGTAAGCAGATGTTCCGAAAAATGAAACTATGCTAAGGTAATATGGCTTGACGGGTTTCTTCACGGGATAGATGTGAATCCCCAGCGGAGAAATGGTGAAAAAAATGGAGCTGAAGCCAGTAAACTCAACATGAGCACGGTCTGCATCTGCACACAGGCAGCCTACCCCAGGAACTCTGAGGGTATGTGCCTCTCCTTGCTTCTGAGCTGTAGTGTCTGATCATGTTTCAACTCGCAGGCCCAGATTGACTACATTTGTGTTGGCTCTCAGGCTATGCATGATGGCGCAAAGTGGCTCCACAGAAGTGAGATGGAATGTTTGGACACAAAAAATATTTTTGCCAAAAGACACACAAAGTTGGGGAGAGGAAGCAGTGTTACAGCCAGAGCTAGCGACTTTGGAAATGGGAAACCAGGTTTGAGTCTCGGCATCAGCATCTTGTGATGCTGAGCAAATCACTTAGGCCCTCATTATAACTTTGGTGGTCTATAAGTGAGACCGTCAAAGCCACGGGCGCGAGGAGACCGCCAGTGCTAGTGGTCTCCAACCCTCCATATTATGGATACTGCTGGATTTCCGCCACACTTTGGACGGATATCCAGTAGTAGCAATGCTGGCCCTCAGAGGCGCCTGGGCGGTGCTACCACCCGCACCACACCGCCAGAAGGACACTGCCAGCCGTATTAAGACCATTTATATTGCCTGCCAGTGTCCTGCTGGCGGGGCGCTGCCTGTGGTAGCAGCGCCCCTTCCCGTTCCCTGTCGAATAACCTCTTAACTGATGGGGAGGGTGTGGGGTGTGTTGTGTCTGAGTGTGTGGAGTCTGCAAGTGTGTGAATGTGTGTGTGAGTGTGTGAATGCATCTATGAGTGTTGTGGTGTATGCATGGCTGTATGCATGCAAGTTGATGTGTGTATGAATGTTACAGTGAGTGCGTGTCTGCATGTCAGTGTGTATGCGTGTGAGCATGTTAGTGTAGATGCATGCCTGAATGCGTGTGAGTATGTGTGAGTTCATGCGTGTATGGATGAGTGTGAGTGGATGCGTGTATGGAAGTGGAGGTGAATGGTTGTATGCGTGGTGCGTGTGGATGTGTGTGTGAATGTATGTGAGGGGGTGGGGGATGGTGGCGCTGTGACTTTAGGGGGGCCAGGTGATTGCTGGGGGCATGGGGGTGAGCCGTCTACCGGGGACAGGGAAGGAATTCCCTGTCACCCATAGCCCTACCGCCATGGTTTTCGTGGCAGTGCTACTGCCGCGGAAACCATGGCGTAGGCCAGCTCATTATGGCGCTGGCGGTCTTCTGTGGACCCCCAGGTCAGAGATGCACATCTCCAGCCCGGCAGTTCATACCACCATGGCGGTATAAGTCGAGATCTGGTGGGTTGGCAGTGGCCAACCAGCCTCACTCATAATGTGGCGGTATACACCGCCACATTAACCCAGGGTCTTTTAACCCCGGTCTTTTGACCGCCAGGGTCTTAATGAGGGCTTTAATCTCCCCGTGCCTAAAAAACTAAAACAAAAATAGAAGACTAATAATGTATAAAAAGGATGCGGAATGGGGTAGGAAGAGTGCAAACACTGACAGGTTGCCTCTCAAAACAAGATCTACTAAAAAGCGTGACTTGATTTAGCATCCAGCCTGACCACCAGAGGAAACCTGGTGCAATAAAGAGCAACAAGGAGAAAAGGGGCATAACTCACTGAGCTCTTGTACCATAATTGAAACTGCAGGTTCACACAATGATTGTGAAAACACGTTAATTCATTGAGCTACCTGTAACAAGCAATTTACACACAATGGGCCCGGTTCACAAAGGAAATTGTTAATCTGTACATGGGTGCAGATTTACAATTTCTCCCCCATTTACATTTGAGTATTAGTACATCTAGAAAGCTCTGCCACTTCTGTTTTCAAGACATGAGGCCCCATTATGAGTCTGAGGGATGGAAAACTCCATCCGCCAAACTCGAAACAGGGTGGCGGCCACTTATGCGGCGCCCTCCCCGTCTGAGCTATTATGGGTTTCCTGCTAGGTCGGCGGGCAGAAACCTATGTTTCCACCTGCTGGCCTAGCGTGAAACAGGCTACAGCTTTGTCTCCGACTCGTAATCGAGCCAGCGGCAATGCTGTAGCCCGCAGACAGTGATCATTGTGAGGGTGCTGACCAGGAGGGCTCCTGCACTGCCCATGCCAAGTGCATAGGCAGTGCAGGGGCCCCCTTGATGCTGCCCTGCACCTGTTCTCTGCCAGCCTTTTCATGGCAGTGGTACCACAATGAAACCGCTGGCGGAGAAGCGGGTCATAATCCCCAGGGCAGCACTGCTTGCAGTACCGCCCTGGCGGATTAGGACCGTCACCACCTACAGACCACTGGGTTGACCGCCAGATTCCCTGGCGGTCCGACCACCAGGGTTGTAATGTGGCAATCGGACCGCCGCATTGGCGGCAGTCCAGACCGCCACCACCAGTGTGGCAGTCTATAGAGCGGCACACTCATATTAAGGCCCATGGTCTTTAGTATGTCGGAATTCAGTGTAGAAATCATCACCAGGTGTGGGCAACCCAACTCTACAAATGAACATTTATTCCTCCATGTGGGAAACATATTTGCTAATAGAGAAACCACAATGTTTAGGGGTGATAATCTTCACACCCTGAAAGAGATTGTTTGCTGGAGAAAATCTCTGGCTGGGAAATGGTCCAGAGAGTACATTGTGAATGTCAGCAAACTTGTGTGTGAGCACTCACAAGCAGGGCTGGCTTTAGAAGTGGTGGCACTCAATGCAATAATCAATTTTGGTGCCCCCCATGACCTCCTCCTCCAATTACCCCCTAGCCCCCCTCTCACATAAATTTAATTTGTTTTAAAACACTTGAAAAGTGTGGGTTTACTAATTAGAATGTATATTTATGCAAACAAACCATTTTATCAACATTAATAAAGATAATGAAAGATTGTGGGGGAAAAAACATAGGGGGTGATTCTAGCCTTGGCAGGCGGGAACCGCCAAGCGGCCGCCATTCCAACATTCCCGCTGGGCCGGCCGGCGCTAACCATGTTACCGCCCGCCGGCTCAGCGGGAATGAGGCCGCAACACAGGAGCCGGCTCCTAATGGCCTGTTAGGGGGCCCCTGCACTGCCCATGCCAGTGGCATGGGCAGTGCAGGGGCCCCCAGGGCCCCCAGGACACCCCTTACCGCCAGCCTCTTCCTGGCGGTGTAAACCGCCAGAAACAGGCTGGCGGTAAGGGGGTCATAATCCCCAGGGCAGCGCTGCTTGCAGCGCTGCCCTGGCGGATTATCACCGCCGGGGGAAAATCGGCAGGACCGTGGCTTTACCGCCGAGGTCGGAATAGGGAATGAAGCACCGCCAGCCTGTTGGCGGTGCTTCCGTCAGGACCGCCAGGGTCAGAATGACCCCTATAATGCCCTAACCTATTTTATTCAGTTTGCATGCAGTTCTTTGTTGATAGTTTGTAACAGTCACTGTTCTAAATTCCTGCTGTATTTTCTAAACAGCCGTAACAAAAGGATCTCTGTGACAAAAGCAATAATCCACTCAGCTATCCAAATAATATAGCGATCTGTGATGCACATAGTGCACGTTATTTGCAGCAGGCATATTAACCCTCTACATTACTTTACAGTAAGTCAAAACTTCCGCTAGACAAAAGTCTGATCCGTCTAGCAGGAACATTAAGAGATTTCCTGACATTTTTATAGCTGCCTGAAAGCTGGATACACAAGGAACTCTGCAGCAGGTGTTTTTAAATATTACTTTATCGCTAAACACAGCGACCCCCTCTTAGGGCAGTGCCCCCTCCCCAGGTCAGTGCCCAGTGTGCCTGCTCACAAACTTTCAAGGTAAACCACGCCTTGAGCCGCTCTCTCCCCGACTCTTGCATGACATTTACTATTGTTTGATTGTACACTATTGTCGTGTACAATTAAACAATAGTAAATTAATTTACACCTGCTATATGTATCCTTTTGAAGCTTCCTGAATAACTGGAACCATTTTCGAAGTAAATGTAGGTTTACAGTGAAAAAGGGTTTCTACATGCACATTAACCCAATGTTTCATTTATTTGTCAACTGACTTTACCATCAGCAAAGTTAGGAGCAAAGGCCAGGACCTCAGTATGCAGTAAGCCTCTTTGGGATAGTAACAATATAAAAATACAGGAGAAGACGAGAGTTCTTATTTACACTTTGGCGAGTCCATTAAAAAGTAGCAGCTGTTTATCTACCATGTTTACAGTGCCATTGACATCAATATACTCTTGATATGGCAGACGGAGCATGCACACTTTGGTAGCTTTCCTGAATCCACTTAACTTTACAATAATGCCTAAAATCAGTAAACGCTCTTAGCATTTCTAGTAAGCAATCACTAAATAGGCTCAGTCATCTAGGAAGCATGTTGAAGATGTAAAGGAAGACAAGGTAATTAACAAGTTAGTAGCTTTAATATTTTAGACAGTTAAGAATAATGTTGTGTCTCCTCAAGCTACATTTGGGCCACTATATGAAACTGATTAAAACAGTACTTTACCTCAATACATAAGATTATTGACTGACTCAGGTAAAACTCTCTTCCCCGTCACTGACGTCTCCTTTCTCCTGAAACTAACTTCTGGTCACAATGCCATCAAAGGACAAACAATGAATAATGTGTTTTTCACCACAAATTGATCGGGCCTCATGGTCTCTCAGGGAGACGTGCTGAAGAGTGATGAGTCTGAGGAAACCTTTGAGGATGGCTTGACTTTGGAAATCTCCCTAAAAGGCCCTCATATCAGTGTTTAATTTGTGAAAAAATAAGTGAAGGGGTCCAAAGTTCTTCTTTTGAGCCCGGCACATATGCCAATCTTGGTAACATCTCATGTTTTTTTTCAACTTTCAACACCAGACACTACCAGTCTCTTTATTATATTCTTTAATGTTCTTTTTTAACCCAGCTTGCTCCTTTTGTCACTGCCTTCAAATATTTCTATTTCTCCTTCATTTTCCCTTTTCTGCCTTGCCTTTCTCTGTCTTACTCTGGGTCAAACTCTGAAACAAAATAAATCATGGTCCCCAAAAAGGAGTGGCAATGCCTATCACCTGCTACCACATAGACAAACTAAACACTTTCAACTGGAAACTTGAATGAGTGTACACTAAAGAAATGCATTGATTTCAGATGATGAGCCTTCGATAGCAAGAGTTTTAAATGATCTAACAGTGATTCAGTCTGTCACCCTTGCATTGCTGGTGACATGTATCACTTAGATGACACACACACCATCACTAGCTATACTTATTACTTTTATTATTGTTATTATTATTATTATTATATTATTATTATTAACATTATTATTATTATTATCATTAAAAATAATAATAATGATAATAAAATTAATAATAATAATAATTATGAAGAGGAAACCTGATCTCAATTGATAATAACTATTCACCTGAAGCTAAATTGAACTTAATTGTTTAGCCTCAAACTTGTAGAAGGCAGTTGTAACCGTTGCCTGGTATATGTATGTCATTTTCACAGTCTTGAAATAGGTAATGTTTTCAAAAGTAAAAGAAAAAAACAAAGTAGCCAACGTTGACAATCTTCAAAGAAAATTTAAAGTCACAAAATGCATCTAGTCACATGTTCCCACATAACATTTTTCACATCATTCCAAGTGAGGAAATGTATTCTGCAAACAATGAAGAAATACCATCTGCTTTACTGTACAGACACCGAATGTCGCTACTCACATGAATGAGCCTTTGCTGAAGTATAAGCCTCTGGGATGTTTCCAGGTCTTCCCTGTGTTCCATAACTCTCAATACTATTTCTCCATGCCTCAAGTTCACTTTTAAACTGTATGGGGCATATTTATACTCTGTTTGCACCGGAATGGCGTCGTTTTTTTTTTACGCAAATCCGACGCAAAGCTAACTCCATATTTATACTTTGGCGTTAGACCCGCCTAGCGCCAAAGATCTTGGAGTTTGCGTCATTTTTTAGCGTGGACACCTTCCTTGCGTTAATGATTTGCAAGGTAGGCGTTCCCTTCTAAAAAATGACTCCGAGGCATGTGCGCCGTATTTACACTCCCGGGCAAAAATGACGCCCGGGAGTGGGCGGGTCAAAAAAAATGACGTCCAGCCGCTTTAGCGTCATTTTTTAACGCCTGGTCAGGGCAGGCGTTAAGGGACCTGTGGGCTCGGAAGGAGCCCAGAGGTGCCCTCCCATGCCCCCAGGGACACCACCTGCCACCCTTGCTCACCCCAGGAGGACGCCCAAGGATGGAGGTACCCATCCCAGGGAACTTAAGGTAAGTTCAGGTAAGTATTTTTTATTTTTTTTTGTGGCATAGGGGGGCCTGATTTGTGCCCCCCTATATGCCACTATGCCCAATGACCATGCCCTGGGGACATAAGTCCCCTGGGCATGGCCATTGGGCAAGGGGGCATGACTCCTGTCTTTGCTAAGACAGGAGTCATTTTAAAGGGGGTTGGGAGTAAAAAAAAATGGCGCTAATCGGGTTGAGGCGAAAATTTTGCCTCAGCCTGACTTGCTCCATTTTTTGGCGCCCAAGCTCCATTTTCCCCTACGCCGGCGCTGCCTGGTGTAAGTCATTTTTTTTTACGCACACCAGGCAGCTCCGCCGGCTAACGTCATTCCATAAATAAGGCGCCCGCATGGCGCTTTGGAATGGCGTTAGCCGGCGTTAAATTTTTTTACGCACAACTGCGTTGGCGCAGTTGTGCGCCAAAAAGTATAAATACGGCCCTATATTTCTTCTTTCTTCTTCCTTGCACAGACAGTCCCTGCCTCGCCTTCATACTTCACTTCTATCCCTTCCCCACTTGCCAAGGTCCAGTTCTGTTTCACTTTAGTTAAAGTAATGTTTTATAGGTGGTAGCCCTGTGCATCAGACTTTTTCATATATAGTGCTCTATTATCTTTGTTTGCAGCAGTGCTATATACAAAACTTAATAAGTAATAAAATATAAATAATCATTACATTTGCTAATGTGCTTCGCTTATATCCGTGACAGACGTTTGCACTGTCTGTCACACTGTCCCATGGTCACTCGAGGCAGAGCTGCTAATCCATCAAGCGTTCTGCCCACCGTGAGGTCAAAAGTCAAATCAAATGAGAGATCAAATCTGAATAGCAACTGTTGCCGAATTTCGCCTCCCATTGTATGGGGTAGTATCAATCTATCAGAATAAGAATTATGCGCTTCACTCCAAAAACAATTAACATAAATGTACACTTTTTGAGAAGTTTCACCAAAATAGTTATAATACACTGTGGTCTGGGTATGAAATTGTCTCACAGATCACACTGCCATAGCAACAGGGATCTATAACTGCGACCCTTGACCCGAGGGTAGGTCGCTCCCCCTGCCGCTGCAGCTCCACCAGCCCAGGCTCCTGACACCTCCCAGCAAGACCTGCTAAAAATAGTAAGTACTCCCCCAGCCCAGCCCCTCGACCAGCCCCGCGCTACTCACCTCTCTTCTCCTGTACCTCTGTCTTCTGCCTTCCTCTCTCTCCTCCAACCTCTCTCCGCACCTCTGCTGTCCCTCTTCCCTTCGCTCTCTGCTCCTCTTCTGCATCCCTCTTGCTGTGTGTTCTGCTCTTCCTTGGCCCCGCTCCTCTTCCTCACCGCGTTCTCTTCCTGCTTCTTTCTTCATCTTTGGTCTTCTTCTGTGCTCTTCTCTGTGTTCTTCACCTGTGTTCTTCTTTGTCCTCTGCACCCCGACCTGCGTGTTCTTTCTTCTTTCTTCATCTGTGTTCTTCATCTGTGTTCTTCTTTCTTCCTGCACCCCGTCCTGCGTGTTCTTTCTTTCCCCTCTGCTTCTCAGGTCTCTCCTCTGCTGCCTGACTCCTCTTCCTTGACTCTTCTCTCCTCTTCTTCTTTACCCTTCTTCTTGGCTCTTCTCTCTTCTGTTCTTGACTCTTCTCTCTTCTGTTCTTCTGTTCTTGACTCTTCTCTCCTCTTCTTCTTTACCCTTCTTCTTGGCTCTTCTCTCTTCTGTTCTTGGCTCTTCTCTCTTCTGTTCTTGACTCTTCTCTCTTCTGTTCTTCTGTTCTTCTGTTCTTGACTCTTCTCTCTCTTCTTCCTTACTCCCCTCCACCTTTAACCCCCCCTCCCCTATCTCTCTCCCTTACTCCCCTCCACCTTTAACCCCCCCCTATCTTTTCACCCCTGCCCTCTACCTGACCCCCCCACCCTCTGCTTTCCCGCCGCCACCTCCTGCTCGGCCCCGCCCCCCCTGCTCCCATTCGTCACCCCCCTCCCGCCCCCAGCCCCCATCTGACCCCTCCTCCCTTTTATGGCGGCCGGTACGCGGCAGAGTTAGAGACCCTTGACCCGAGGGTAGGTCGCTCCCCCTGCCGCTGCAGCTCCACCAGCCCAGGCTCCTGACACCTCCCAGCAAGACCTGCTAAAAACAGTAAGTACTCCCCCCGCCCAGCCCCGAGCTACTCACCTCTCTTCTCCTGTACCTCTGACTTCTGCCTTCCGCTCTCTCCTCCAACCTCTCTCCGCACCTCTGCTGTCCCTCTTCCCTTCGCTCTCTGCTCCTCTTCTGCAGCCCTCTTGCTGCATGTTCTGCTCTTCCTCGGCCCCGGTCCTCTTCCTCACCGTGTTCTCTTCCTGCTTCTTTCTTCATCTTTGGTCTTCGTCTGTGCTCTTCTCTGTGTTCTTCACCTGTGTTCTTCTTTGTCCTCTGCACCCGACCTGCGTGTTCTTTCTTCTTTCTTCATCTGTGTTCTTCATTTGTGTTCTTCTTTCTTCCTGCACCCCGTCCTGCGTGTTCTTTCTTACCCCTCTGCTTCTCAGGTCTCTCCTCTGCTGCCTGACTGCTCTTCCTTGACTCTTCTCTCCTCTTCTTCTTTACCCTTCTTCATGGCTCTTCTCTCTTCTGTTCTTGACTCTTCTCTCTTCTGTTCTTCTGTTCTTGACTCTTCTCTCCTCTTCTTCTTTACCCTTCTTCTTGGCTCTTCTCTCTTCTGTTCTTGGCTCTTCTCTCTTCTGTTCTTGGCTCTTCTCTCTTCTGTTCTTCTGTTCTTGACTCTTCTCTCTTCTGTTCTTCTGTTCTTCTGTTCTTGACTCTTCTCTCTCTTCTTCCTTACTCCCCTCCACCTTTAACCCCCCCCTCCCCTATCTCTCTCCCTGACTCCCCTCCACCTTTAACCCCACCTCCCCTAACTTTTCTCACCTCCCCTCTACCTGACCCCCCCACCATCCGCTTTCCGGCCGCCACCTCCTGCTCGGCCCGCCCCCCCTGCTCCCATTCGTCGCCCCCCTCCCACCCCCCACCCCCAGCTGACCCCTCCTCCCCCCTCCTCCCTCTTATGGCGGCCGCTGCTCGGCAGAGTTAGCGACCCTTGACCCGAGGGTAGGTCGCTCCCCCTGCCGCTGCAGCTCCACCAGCCCAGGCTCCTGACACCTCCCAGCAAGACCTGCTAAAAACAGTAAGTACTCCCCCCGCCCAGCCCCTCGCCCAGCCCCGCGCTACTCACCTCTCTTCTCCTGTACCTCTGTCTTCTGCCTTCCGCTCTCTCCTCCAGCCTCTCTCCGCACCTCTGCTGTCCCTCTTCCTTTCGCTCTCTGCTCCTCTTCTGCATCCCTCTTGCTGCGTGTTCTGCTCTTCCTCGGCCCGCTCCTCTTCCTCACCGCGTTCTTTTCCTGCTTCTTTCTTCATCTTTGGTCTTCTTCTGTGGTCTTCTCTGTGTTCTTCACCTGTGTTCTTCTTTGTCCTCTGCACCCCGACCTGCGTGTTCTTTCTACTTTCTTCATCTGTGTTCTTCATCTGTGTTCTTCTTTCTTCCTGCACCCCGTCCTGCGTGTTCTTTCTTTCCCCTCTGCTTCTCAGGTCTCTCCTCTGCTGCCTGACTCCTCTTCCTTGACTCTTCTCTCCTCTTCTTCTTTACCCTTCTTCTTGGCTCTTCTCTCTTCTGTTCTTGGCTCTTCTCTCTTCTGTTCTTCTGTTCTTGACTCTTCTCTCTCTTCTTCCTTACTCCCCTCCACCTTTAACCCCCCCTCCCCTATGTATCTCCCTTACTCCCCTCCACCTTTAACCCCCCCTCCCCTATCTCTCTCCCTTATTCCCCTCCACCTTTAACCCCCCCCTCCCCTATCTTTTCTCCCCTCCCCTCTACCTGACCCCCCCACCCTCCGCTTTCCCGCCGCCACCTCCTGCTCGGCCCCGCCCCCCCTGCTTCCATTCGTCACCCCCCTCCCGCCCCCAGCTGACCCCTCCTCCCCCCCATCCTCCCTCTTATGGCGGCCGCTGTGCGGCGGCGCCACTGGCGCGCCTAAGGCGCGCCAAAGGCAAGCCAGTCTGCGCCCGTCCGTGCCTGGACCGCGCCCAGCGCCACAACCCCTGGCCCCCAGCACTCCCAATCCCCACAGCACCGCTACGACCCCTACACCCTCCATGCCCTCAACCCGGGGCGTTCCAGTACCTGCTTCCAAGCCAACCCTAAACGCACCCATGGACCCTTCGCATGCCTCGCCTGCAAACTCACCTTCCACCGCGAAACCACCCCGTCCTCCATCCCACGCGCCAACAACCACCTCAAATGCATCCTGATCAACCCACGCGCCGTCCACAAGCACGCCGTTGAACTATGGGACCTCCTGGACTCCACTGCACCGGACGTCGCCTTCATCACTGAGACCTGGATGAACGCCTCTTCGGCCCCCGACATCGCCATAGCCATCCCCGACGGCTACAAGATCTCCAGGAGAGACCGCTCCAACCAAGTCGGTGGAGGAATCGCCATCGTCTTCAAGGACTGCATCAACGTCACCACCTCCACCGAAGAAACCCCCCTCGCCGCCGAACACCTGCACTTCCAGATCCACACCGAACCCAGGACCACCCTCAGAGGAACTCTCATCTACAGACCCCCTGGACCACGTGCCCTCTTCAGCGACTCTATCACTGACTTCATCTCCCCGCACGCCCTTGCCTCGCCGGACTACATCCTCCTCGGTGACCTCAACTTCCACCTGGAACAGAACAACGACCCCAACACCACCGCCCTGCTCGACAACTTCGCCAACCTCGGTCTAAAGCAACTGGTGAACACCCCCACCCACATCGCCGGACACACGCTCAACCCCATCTTCTCCGCCAGCAACCACGTATCCTTCAGCCACTCCTCCGTAATACACTGGACCGACCACAGATGTGTCCACTTCACCTTCCAACGCGAGACTCGCCACCTCCGCACACAATCCATCCCACGCCGACATTGGAACAAAATCCCCACGGAACAGCTTCTCTCCACTCTCAGCGACAACCAACCCACCTTCTCCACCGACCCCAACGACGCAGTCCTCAGCCTTACGCATTGGATCACCAACTGCGCAGACAACCTCGCTCCCCTCAGACGCCTCCCAAGACAGACTAACACCAAAAAACCTCTCTGGTTCACAGACACCCTCAAGGAATCTAAAAAAAAATGCTGCACCCTCGAGAAAGCCTGGCGCAAGGACCACACCGCAGAGAACATGTCTGCCCTCAAGAACGCTACCCGCGAACACCACCAACTGATCCGCGCCACCAAAAGAAATTCCTTCACAGACAGACTGGACAAGAACACTCACAACAGCAAAGAACTCTTCAACATTGTCAAAGAGCTCTCCAACCCCAACGCCAACGCCATCACGCCCTCACAAGACCTCTGCAACTCCCTCGCCACCTTCTTCCATCGTAAGATCACCAACCTTCACGACAGCTTCGGACACCAGACCCAGCCAACTACCACAGAACCTGCAACCCCAGCCATCACCCTCAACGCCTGGACTCACATCAACACAGAAGAGACCAAAGCCACCATGAACTCCATCCACTCCGGTGCCCCCTCGGACCCCTGCCCTCACTTCATCTTCAACAAAGCCGACGACATCATCGCCCCGCATCTCCGGACCATCATCAACAGCTCGTTTACTTCTGCCACCTTCCCCGAGAGCTGGAAACATGCCGAAGTCAACGCCCTACTGAAGAAACCTACGGCGGACCCCAGCGACCTGAAGAACTTCCGTCCCATCTCGCTCCTCCCCTTCCCTGCCAAAGTCATAGAGAAGACCGTCAACAAGCAACTTACCAACTTCCTTGAAGACAACAACCTACTCGACCCCTCTCAGTCCGGATTCCGAGCCAATCACAGCACAGAAACCGCCCTGATCTCAGTCACAGACGACATCAGAACTCTGATGGACAACGGAGAAACAGTCGCCCTCATCCTCCTCGACCTCTCGGCTGCCTTCGACACCGTCTGCCACCGAACCCTAATATCCCGCCTCCGCTCCACTGGGATCCAAGGACAGGCCCTGGACTGGATCACCTCCTTCCTCTCCAACCGCTCCCAAAGAGTCTACCTCCCACCTTTCCGCTCAGACCCCACCGAGATCATCTGCGGGGTCCCACAAGGCTCCTCGCTCAGCCCGACTCTCTTCAATGTCTACATGAGCCCCCTCGCCGACATCGTACGCAAACACAACATCAACATCACCTCCTACGCCGACGACACTCAGCTGATACTCTCCCTCACCAAGGACCCCACCAGCGCCAAGACCAACCTGCAAGATGAAATGAAAGATGTTGCGGAATGGATGAAACTCAGCCGTCTGAAACTGAACTCAGACAAAACGGAAGTCCTCATCCTCGGAAACACCCCGTCCGCCTGGAACGACTCCTGGTGACCCACGGCCCTTGGCACCGCACCAACCCCCTCTGAACACGCACGCAACCTCGGATTCATCCTGGACCCACTTCTCACCATGACCAAACAAGTCAACGCCGTATCATCCTTCTGCTTTCTCACCCTTCGCATGCTCCGAAAGTTCTTCCGTTGGATCCCCGCCAACACCAGAAAGACAGTGACCCACGCCCTCGTCACGAGCCGCCTGGACTATGGCAACACCCTATATGCAGGACCCACCGCTAAACTCCAGAAACGTCTGCAGCGAATTCAAAACGCCTCCACCCGCCTCGTCCTCGACATACCCCGCAACAGCTACATCTCCGCCCATCTGAGACACCTGCACTGGCTTCCCGTCAACAAAAGGATCACCTTCCGACTCCTCACCCACGCACACAAAGCCCTCCACAACAAGGGACCTGAATACCTCAACCGTCGCCTCAGCTTCTACACGCCCACCCGTCAACTTCGCTCCGCCAACCTCTCGCTCGCCACCGTCCCTCGCATCCGCCGCACCACGGCAGGTGGGAAATCCTTCTCCTACCTGGCGGCCAAGACATGGAACTCCCTCCCCACCAACCTCAGGACCACCCAGGACCACCTCGCATTCCAGAGGCAACTCAAGACCTGGCTCTTCGAGCAGCAGTAACCCCATCCCCCTAGCGCTTTATAAATGCTTGTGATTTGATTTGATTTGATATAACTCAGCCTACTGGAGGAACATGTGGCAACGGTTCATGTACCGCCATAAACTGTACCTCGAGGGACAGATTGAGCAGAATGAGAACAGGTGAGAAAAGGTAACTAAGGAAGCCACTGGGACTTCAAAATGCACTTCCCCACACTAGTGTTGATTATAGAATCCACAGAGAAAGAGAGGCACACAGAGCAAAGATGCTTCACATCCACTCAGACGTCCATCCTGATGAGGTGGGTACACTGTACACCACTAACTGTAGTGAAACAAGCACCTGTTATCTACAGTTATTATTATTATTATTATTATTGTTATTATTATTATTTATTATTATTATTATTAATAATAATAATAATAATAATAATAATAATAATGATAATAATGATAATAATAATAAAATAATAATAATGTTATTATTATCAGTAGTAGTAGCAGTAGTAATATCAGAGTGTAAACTAAAGTGTTGTTTTTGTGAGAGAAGATGGCTCTCCGGTGCCTTTATCAATAATGCAATGCACTTATTGGAAATGGCTCAAGCAGCATAAGGGTAAATCACCGAATACGAAAGTAAAAACACCTTATCAGCATTGCTCACCCCACCTTGAGAATCAATGGACACATGGTCATCTGTTTGGTTCTTCTACACTTTCTGTCCTTTTGCAACTTTACTGTTGACTAGGGGAGGTTGTCAATGAGCAATGCCAATCCACGTAGTCTTCTGACACTACACTGTTGCTATGTGTGGCGTCTGTTCATGAATGACAATAGTCGTCCGCATCACCTATAAAATTCTCAGATTTAAGGCATCTGACCATTTCTAGCCTGTGGTGGACGAGCTTCTCTTCCAATGGACCAGATCGTAAACCAAATTCACTATCTGGAAAAGTGAGCACCTGATTGCTTTTTCTCAGCCGAACATAATTCTATTCATAATTAAACATTAATGCATCCAACTGAAGACGTTAACTCTGGTTAACTGACCGACCTACAATTATGAGACAAAGGCAGTAATTACCAGTCCGAAACACCCTGGCCATGTAGCAGTAAAATATGTTTGCCCTGGTATGTGCATCCTCTCAACCCATAGATAGATACTGATGACTACTGTTGGTTGAATGTTGATGTTTGACAATGTCACTGAGAAGCACATAGAATACAAGCAAACAACAGATATCAGTGCTCATGGTCTAAGCCTTGAATGCATTGAGCCTCTCTCAACCTCCCACAAAGATTACTGTTTATTTATCTTCATTGTTCTTGTCCAGATGGGTGAGCTAGTGGTGCTATGCAAGTACCCGATTTTGTGAAATTGGCCCATCGGGGAAGTGTACAACATCCCCTTGCAGACCGCTAGCAACTTTTTGTCTTCTGTGTTTTACTTTGACTGCACATTTTAAAAACTAAACGTAATTTGAATGGGTTTTGTTTAGAGCTCTTCACTATTTGCAATTGTCTTGCAACACATTTAAGTACAGCCGAGGAGTAAAGTAATCTTCACATTCCTCTGAGGAAGATCCTACACCATAAGATTGAAGGGCTGGCATACAATACCTCAGATGTACAGCAATGGAACTCAAATTTATATCATGCATAAACCTTGGAGTGCAGATCCAGTTTTTCCTAGCAACACGAAGAGGTGCAGTTACAGTATGTGACATTACTATTACAGCGGTAAGAAGCCAATAAACCGAGCACGAGTGCTAAACCCATGCTACAAGCTCAAATACCCCAAGGCAGAAGGGATATAATTGTATTTTAAAATCCCACACACCGATCACAGGTTTTACCCAGTGCTTAATTTGTAAATAAAGAGGTGCCAGTGCCCAAAGCCCTCCTCTTAAACACGCGGCTGCTGCAATTAAATGTGTGAACACGTAATACTGAGACGCCGTAATCCTGAAGCCATCTCGGGCGTCTTGAATCCATATAAAGCCACTCCCTACCCATTCAGCTCACTCTTGCAGCTTTCTACTTTCTTCCTTTGTGACGCTTTTTCGTTTTTCCCCTCCTCCGTCTTCCCCATATGTATCTTTTGCTCACAGCAAATGCTTGAGGCAGAAGACTAAGCCCCGGCCCTCAAAAATAAGTGCTGGTGCTCAGCACCGGAAACAACAAGCACAAATTAAGCACTGGTTTCACCAAATTGAACAAGATAACACAGAAAATGCAAATCTCCAGTCTTGGCAATTAAAAGAATAGTGATTCCTTCAGGAGATCATCTTACGAATCATCGATTTAGTACAGTGTAATAATAAATATTTATGTATTATATAAGAGGCACTTCATTTCAGAGGCCTCAGTATGTATTTTACAAATGTATTCTCATTGTTATAAACATATAATACATATATTGCCATCAAACATACCTGTTATAATAAGGTGCTACAGTACTAATAGTTAACGGTGCAGTGCTTAGTTCAATGTAATATGCAAAAACAGTTTGATAACAAATATAATATAGCTGTACGACCAGGAACGTCAGTTTACCAAAATGTCAGGGGTAGCGGAAGTGACGTAACACGCCATTTAACCTTTAATTTCACCCACACACTCATGTTTACACATACGCACACATTTATACATCCACACACTTGCTTTCACTTAAACACACTCTCATCCGCAAGCTTGCACACAATTTACATTTAAAATCATTTTGTACTTACCTCAGCTGCCAGGTAGGGTCATATTCCAGCAAATTGTAATTAATTTTTTATTACATTAATAGTGGATAATTAAAAAAAAATCACTATTAGATTAATAACAAAAATTGACAGAAAACAAGGAAAGTGGAGCCGTCCTTGTGTTCCTGGCACTGATATTGCCCCTTTGTGACCCCTAAATGACGTCCATGTGTACGACACACTGGGAAGACCGTAAGTTTTGCTATGCTTTAATTGTTTGGTGGTCCAATCACTGAGAGTTAGTTTAGGTTTTTAGAATAGTGTCAATGTTTACAAACCCATGGCAAACTGGGCCATGGTCATACTCAAGACACATGTATGGAAGCAACCTAATTTATTGGTGCAGGACTTCCAATATCTTCAGAATAATGGCGGTCATTACAACCTCGGAGGTCTTTTAACAAGACCGCTGAGGGACCGCTGTGCGGAAGACCGCCAGTAGTGGCGGTTTGCCACTCAGCGTATTATGACTGTCGGCTGCTCTCCGTCCTTTGTACGACGGAGAGCCGCCAACAGCCATACTGGCGGTCGGCGGGGAAGTGGAGGTTGCTCCACCTCCACGCCAACAGAACACCGCCTAGCGAATCACGTCCTGTGATTCGGCACAGCGGTGTTCTGTTGGCAGTGTGGTGTCGGCGGAGCAGCCCCCATGGCTCCCGTCCCCTCCCGGAGGATCGACGGACAAGGTAAGTCGATCGTCCGTTAGGGGAGTGGGGTGGGGGGTGTTGTGTGTTGTGTGGGTGCATGGGGGTGTGTGTCTGTGTATGTAGAGGGGGTGTGTGAGTGCGTGGATGCTTGCGGGGGTGTTGCTTGTGTTGGGAATGAGTGCTTGTATGTCTGTATGTATGTCTGTATGGATGTGTGCGTGTATGTCTGTATATGGGTGTGCGTGTCTGACTGAGTGTGTGGATGTAGACATGTATGTTGGTGTGTGTGCGTGTATGTGTGTTGGTGGTGCCTGCGTGCATGTCGTGTGTGTGTGAGTTATGTGATTTTGGGGGTCGGGTGGGAGGGGGGCCCTGCCACCTTTGTGGGGTGGCAGGGGTGGTGGGGGGTGTAGGGGAGGGAGTCGGGGTGGGGCGTGGGGGAGACCCCTATCAGTGCCAGGGAAGGGATTCCCTGGCACTGATAGGGCATACCGCCATGAACCTACCGCTGGAAATCCACGGCAGTAAGCCGGGTCGAAATACCGGCGGCGGTATTGTGACGGCCGCCGGGCTGGAGACCCAGGTCTCCAGCCCAGCGGTCGTCTCCGCCCTGGTGGGCGGAACGGTGAAGCGTCGGATGACCATGGCGGTAACCGCCATGGTCATAATACTAAAAAAAAGACCGCCAGCCTGTTGGCGGTCTTACCGCCGCTTTAACACCATCCGCCAGGGTTGTAATGACCCCCAATATATGTTATCTGGTTGTGAAATACCTTTACCACTTCTTCTGTTGACATAGAAAGACAGTGCACAATGAATGTTATTTACAAAAACAACAAGCTGATGGATAGACTGCTTGAAATAATTTCATCCACTATCAATCGCTCAGGGCCACATCCCAATACATTGCTTTTTTGCCCAGCATGCCTCCCCAGACTTCGGGGCTAGTGGGCACCTCTGTGCACGGCCCAGGTTGCACAGTGACTCCATCAAAGCAGGTGCCTGCTTGTGCCCCCATGGCACCAAAGAACACACGCCTTGTCTGTGCTCAATAGGAGGCTGCCGGCGGGCTCCTGTTCACTTCTCCTGCACCGGGGGGCCACCTCAGCACAAAAAAGGTCGGGCACACTCTACCTGTGCTTCTACCACGACCAAGTATATAAATTAGGTGCCCCTCCCTCACTGGCAGAAACTATGTAACACAGTGCTCTTCACATGCTGCACCAAAGAATAGGACAATAAAGTGCTTCTTCACTCACTGTACATAAAACACTCTCAAAGAAATTGCACTCCACAAGGGTAAGGGGCACCCCACTGGTGCCCAACTGTAGATAACAGCACTAAAGCAACGCAAAAGCAGGGGAGACAGGGGGCACACCACCCAGTCCCTAGAAACAGCTGTGGGGACATAGTGCTGCAGGGCCCAGGCAAGTAGGCCAGCAAAAAAGGTCCTGTTGAACACAGTGGCACTCCTTCTAGTGACCTAGCAGGTCACAGGTAAGTACAACAGCAGAGCAGTCCCATGGCAGTTCCTGGCGAGTCCCTCCAGCAACATCTAGCGTCCAGTCAATACAGGGTCCATCGGTGTCTAATAACATGGGGAACAACCCTTATACTTATATTCCTTTTGCCCAGCTTCTAGAAGTGGGGAGAAGGTTCCAGCTAGCTCTAACCAGTTCCAGGAATGCACCTTCTCCTCCACAATTGCTCTAGACATCAGTAGAGGATAAACAAGGCTTTTGTGTCCTGGCAGGGCACAGCCCATACAAATGTAAGTATGCCCCCACCTATACTTCCCCCAGTCCAGGAAGATAACAGTATGCAGATGTGCTCCTATTAAACCCCCACCCTTCCTTTGTGATGCCTGTCTGAAACTATGCAAAAAGCCCAGCTGTCACTTTACCCCAGACATGGATTGGAGTCAAGCTGCAAAAAACTAGTAATAAGCACAGCAAAATGCCCACTTTCTAAAAGTGGCATTTCTATTATGGTAATAAAAAATCCACCTACACCAGTAAGCAGCATTTCTCACTCCCATTCCATCCATACCAAACATGCCTACGCTGCTCCTCATAGATCAGAAACTACCACTTAGCCAGATGAAAGGACATTTCTAATGTATGCCTAAGAGACAGACAGCAACCACAGCAGTGAGAAACCACATAGGCTGTTTGTCACCACTAATTCAGGCCACACAACAAGGCACATGTCCTACCTCTTACATACACAGCACCCTGCCCATAGGACTAGCTAGGAGCTACTTTAGGGGTGACTTATATGTAGTAATAGGGGAGTTCCAGGTCTGGTAAGTACATTTTGATATCAGGTACCTGTGGCAGTAAATGGCGCATGCAGGCCCTGCAGTGGCAGGCCTGAGACAGGTTTGCAAGGCTGCTTCTGTGGGTGGTGCAAACTGTGCTGCTGGCTCACTAGTAGCATTCAATTTACAGGCCCTGGGTATAAAGGATACCACTGTACGGTACATTAAATAAGCCAGTCAGGTGTAAGCCAATCATATCAAATTTAGAAGGGAAAGCACATTCACTTTAGCATTGATCAGCAGTGATAAAGTGCCCAGAGTCCTAGAGCCAACAAAAAGAGGTCGGAAAAATAGGAGAAGGATGTCAAAAAGTTTGGAGATGACCCTGCAGATAGGGCTAGGCCCAACAGATGGACTGCTTGAATTGATCTAAGCCACTGGAAACCGCTCGAGCCGCATGGCTATCTATTGATTTGTTGCCCACCATGCCACCCAAGTTTGGACCCAGCCATAAGCAAATCAGTCTTGACCCTGCTCTCCATTAGAACCGTCCAACCCGAACTGCCAGGCCAGGTCCTCCCTGGACCAGAAACAAGCATCCTGGGACTGGTTTCGGGGTATCACCCCTCATCAGCCAGGTTAGCTTGAAACCAGTGGCATAGTGAGCCTGGAACCCACGTCTGGGAATACCCAGTGCACTTAGGAACTTTAGCTAAGCATGAGAAAGTTTATGTTAATCATAATTAAATTACTCATTGTCTTTTTGCTGAGTTACCTGACGGTAACCTTAGGGCAGGCAGGTAGACTTCAGAATGAGAAGAAATGTTGGCACAGAAGGTCTGCACAGCTGTTGTTGGCCCTCTGTGACCTCACTAAACATTCCAGTGTAATAATTAAAACCTTATATCTTGAGGCAGAAAGGTTTCTAAGCCGTTAGAGCAATACACCTACTTAGGGTAAAATGTTCTAAATTAAAAACAGAAAACAAACTTTGAATATTTGAGCGGAAGGTCTGTATCAGCCATCTTGCACTCTGAATTACCTAATTTTCTTAAAGGGAGCTCTCAATACCCATTAAAATACCTCTCCTTTGTACCATTTAATAAGTGTGAGCTGGAGCTATGTCAAATGGCCAGCGTACGCTCTGCAGTGCGGAACTGTTTTCAAGAAACTTTCTCAAATAGTTACCAAAACAAAACTCACACTGAGTTTTGAAAAGCAATCCGCGGTGCTGTTTGTGACACATGTTTAAACCGCACCAACACCCACTGAGTGTTTGTGTCACTCCCATGCACCTGACATTGTCAGACTGCAGCGGGAGAGAGTGGAAGGCACCATTTGCAGCCATCTTTCACTGGTATTACCATAGAAGCAATAATAAGCACCTGTCACAGGAAAACATAGGTTTCTTAGTAATAACCATGTCGACGGAAGGGGTGGGCGGCTGCCACTCTGCTTATTGTACAAGACAGCTTTCCTCCCATGCCTGCAACACTATGTCACCAGAGCCCACTTCTTCTCATCCTTAAGGGAGCGTTAAGAGAAAGATTAACTGGGAACTGTACAACGGTAAGTACCGGCCCAACATCACACAAACTGCTTGCTAGTTTGTGTATTCTTGTAATCATTTGTTACCTTACGTTGTGATATTTAACCCTCTATTTGGTGCTTGAAAGAGTGAATAAAAATGCAAATTGTAAAACAAAATAACAAAACAATCTGATACCTACAATGAAAAAAAGTATACAAACTGAATAAATGTACAAATGATAGAGCTCACAAGTAAAGACGACTATAATAAGCTCCAAAAACCTTCCTACAACATTGTCACGAGTTAAACATATTTTGAAAACGTGTGCTTCCCCTATTACTGCTTGGAATATTCCTCTTCACAAATCAGGACTCTCCTGTGGGCTTTATGTAAAGAGAAATACTTTAGTTGTTGAACTTAAGGATGTTCATTGTGATAAGTCGTAATTAGGCAGATTAACATAGCTTTAGGGTGTAGTGTAGTGGTTTGGTGGATGATACAGGTGGGTGATACTGCAATGGTGGAGGATGGCGGTGCTTTGCTGTTAATTGGTAATGTTGTGGTTGAAGTGCTAGTGTGATGATGGTAGTATGATGGTGTGGCTAGCAATGTTGGGCAGGTATTAAAGCATGGTGGACTAAGGTTGTAGTGCACTTGTGGAGTGGTGGGTGGCATGCATGATAGTACTTCAGTGATTTATATCCTAATATTGCGCTGTGGGACGGTAGCAAAGCAGCAGGAGCGGCTATGCAGTGGTGTTGATGATATTGTTGTGCTCTGAGCCAATAGTGCTATGCTGAGGATTGTATGAAAGTGAAATAATTTTAGTGTGGGGTTTTCTCCCACCTCAAGGAATAATAAGAGCAACTTCCCTGAGTGAACCTCTTAAACCACTAAGTCAACATGATAGCCACAGTGCAGAGTAGACAGGCTTAGCTTAGAGAAGTGTGTAAATTATTTATGCAGTGCATAAACAGTAATAAAGTAAAAACAGTAAACAATAAAAGTCCCAAACAAAATTAGAAACATTTGGTAGATTTAAATAAAAAAATGACAACAAAACAGCAAAAATCCAATAAAGAGAAATGGGGATATGTAATTAAAAGATTTAAGTGAAAATGGCACCAAAAAGCACCAAGCTTCAATGATGGACTATAGAGACAGTAGACAAGGACCTAGGTACGATTGTAGGCCAAGTGCAATGAAGAGTGTGTCAGTTACACCAAGCGCATTTGCCCCTGTCAAAGATTACATCTTCTGACATAGGGGCAGTTGCACCCGTCGCGAATTTCACTGTCTGCAATGCAGACAGTGAAATTCAAAGTGGGGCCCTCTTACGGGGGCCCCTGCAGTGCCCATGCCATTGGCATGGGCAATGCAGGGGCCCCCAGGGGCCCCACGACACCCTATACCGCCATCCTGTTCCAGGCGGCAGAGCCGCCAGGAACAGGATGGCGGTATGGGGTGTCAGAATCCCCATGGCGGCGCAGCGAGCTGCGGCGCAGCGAGCTGCGCCGCCATGGAGGATTCTTTTGGGCAGCGGAAAACCGGCGGGAGACCGCCGGTTTTCCACTTCTGACCGCGGCAAAACCGCCGCGGTCAGAATGCCCTGCGGGGCACCGCCAATGACCCCCATAGTCTTTTTTTTATTGAGCTCAAAATGCTCCAATAGGACAAGCTTGAAACTGCATCTAATCAAGCTGCATCAAAATCAGACACCTTTGCTACGAGGTTCCACTGTCCCTCTGGAGGTTTTGGGAAGTCCCAGCTTTTCAGGGTTTCTAGAGCAGGTCTTCTGGATCACTTCTAAGGCTCCCAGGGACAGCACTTGGGGGCCGGGTCTCACTCCAGCAGAGGCCTCCAGCAGGGTCCAGTCCAGGTTCAGTTGTTACTGGTTATCCAGTCACTTCAGGAGAAGTCTTCTATCATCTTGTGTGCATGTAGCCACAAAGGAGGTCAGCCAACTAAACCATGGACTGCACTTCTCAGTCCTGGATAAAAGTGAGAGCAAGTCTCAATGGTCAGGTTTCCACACAGATCACAGATAGCAGGTCCAGGTTTTTCTAAACTTCTGCAGGTCCAAAAGGTAATCTGCGAAGGGTTCCTTGGGGTGCCATGCTTATGGTTAGTACAAGCCAATGGGTTGGGGTGACTCCTTAGCTTCACCTTACCAAGGGGGTAAAATTCCATAGGGGTAACACTACCCACTTTTTCAGCAGCTCTTGTATGCCGTACTGCAAAGATTCTGTTGTGCCTGTCGTGGACCACCAGGTGCATGCGGCAGGGGTGGAACGTGACAGCCATAAAGCTGCTCTCACATGGCAGGAAACTGCTTGACGTTCTAGTCCTCGTGTCTGCAGTTTCTTGCTATAAGGTTCACATTCATCCTGCTTCCTCGTCACTGCATGCCACGGTTACTGTTTTTGTAGGTTCTTCATTGCTTTCTCTCTTCGTCTTGCATCCATAAATAATCGTTGAAGCCGCTCCTGTTTCCTACTGGCTTTGCACCTGCAGAGAAGAAGACAAAAGAGAAATATAACTTTAAAGCACCTTACTCTTCGATCTATACAGTGGTAATGTGTGCTGTGGTGTTATGATTATTGTATGCATTTACTTATCTGATGTAATGCCTTGCTTCTGGGGACTGTTATAATGGCTGCTCCTGATTAACCTTCTGACATTTGTGCAAAGAAAGAGAGGACACATCAGAAACCTTATGATCTCCTACTCTAAAAAGTGCACAGTGATAAAAAGCGTGATATGCTTATAACATTTATTAACTGCATATATTTACCTGCTATCCGCCCCTTGTTTCTGGAGTCTTTAATTTGTCATGAGCAGAGACAAGCCTGTGAAATTAGACAGGAGATAAAAGTATTTGTTCTGGATATAGAAATACATTGTACTAAGGACTCTAGTAAGACACTATGGCCCTCATTCTGACCTTGGCGGTCTTTTCGCAAGACCGCCGAGTTACCGCCGCGGTGAAGACCGCCGACCGCGGCGGTATGCCGCTGTGCGCATTCTGACCGCTGGGAGCGTACCGCCGGAAAACCGCCAGCAGCCACACTGGCGGTCGGCGGGAAAGTGGAGACTGGTCAACCTCCACCGCCACGCCAGCAGAACACCGCCCACAGAATTACGACCCACATTTCTGTGTGGCGGTCTTCTGTTGGCGGTCTTCTGTTGGCGGTCACCTCCCCATGGCTCCTGTCACCTCCCGGAGGACCAACGCACAAGGTAAGTTGATCGTCCGTGAGGGGAGGGGGTGGGGGGGTGTTGTGTGATGTGTGCGTGCATGGGGGTGTGCGTGGGAGTGTGTAGAGGGGGTGTGTGAGTGCGTGCATGCGGGCGGGGAGTGCTGCTGTGCCTATGGGCAATGTGTGTAGTTCGGCGGGTGCGCATGTCAGCATGTATGTGTGCGGGTATGTGTCCCCGTTGTGTATGTGTGTGTGTAGGGGGTGTGTATATGTGCATGTAGGGGGTGTGTGCATGTCGGGGTGCGTGTATGTGCATGTCGGGGTGGGGGTGGGGAGGGGGTTCGTACCACCTCTGGGGGGTGGCAGGGGGGTGGAGGGTGTGGGGGGAGGACTCGGGGGGCAGTGGGGGGTGGGGGAGACCCCTATCAGTGCCAGGGAAGGAATTCCCTGGCCCCGATAGTGCCTACCGCCATGGTTCGCATGGCGGTTCCCGACTGCCAGAAACCGCGGCGGTAAGCAGGGTCATGATACCGTTGGCGGTCTTGGGTCGACCGCCGGACCGGAGTGCGCAGACTCCAGCCCGTCGGTCATGACCGCCGTGGCTGTCGGAGTGGGGAAGTGGCGGTCGGTCGCGGCGGGGACCGCCGCGGTCAGAATGCCATTTTTAATACCGCCGGTCTGTTCGCGGTCCGACCGCCGTCTCTCCGCCGACCGCCAAGGTCAGAATGAGGGCCTATTTGTTTGTACTTTAGAGGTTATCCTTTCCTGCTTAGAACAGAAAGTGTAAGGTATGCTCAACCCTCCCATTAGTATATAAGGGATTATGATACTCTTTACATCTGCCTACATGTAATTATTGTGATTTGTTGTATTTCAATAGATCACATTTATTATCTTTTATACCACCCACATGTCAGCTAACAGAGAAGGGGATCACTTAGGTATTCTATCAGTATTTGCTAGATATCCCTGCACAAGCTGTATCTCTTCTCTACTTTAAATATTGATTCCCTTTTTCTTTTATCTCTTTCCAGGAAGGTATACAAAACACCAGTTGGGTAACACGTACATCCCTGCACTGACTTTGTTGGACCTGAGTTTCCTTTCTCTTCCACCCCTTCTTCCCCCATTTAACCCGGGTTGGCTTTCACATTGTTGGGCAGTCTAGTGATGGTGGACGTTGGGAACTTAGCTCATGAATCTCCTGTAGCTTCTTTGGAAACTAAGGTGAGATGTGACAGATTGCCACATTACGCCTTACTCCTAATATCCAAGTTGGGGGAACCCTCTCTCCCTTATGCAGAACCCTTTTGCCCATCCAGAGGTGTGGCCAGAAAAATTAACAATCCCCTCCTCCGTGTTCCCGACAAACTGGTCCTGGGGGTAGCGTTTCTCCCACTGAGCTTGAGCCAGGCTGCTGGTGTGGGCCTGGGGAACAAAGGCTTTCCCTTTATCAGACTACTTCTTAAAATATACCATGAATAGGCAGGCTTTAACTCTGTCCTTTTCAAGTTGATGATGTACTGGGACACCCCTACTGTTCTTCCTGAGTTGACAAGAATGACATACCCACACTCAGCCCATCCTCTTACCAGACCTAAGCTGTTGTTCTGCTGTGGGAGCAGCTGTCACTCCTTATTAAGGTAAAGCCCTGCCTGGTCAGCAGCAGGCAGACTCCTGAAAATTAACCCCTGTGAGCTCCAGATACAGAAAGGGTAAGTTTCTAAAAGTTTGTTTTCCTAAATATTTAGTAAAAGTCTAATTTCACCAATGAATTGGATTGTTAATAAGTATGAAAAAGCGACTGAATGAATATTCTCAATGTGTACTCTCAAAAGTTACAGATTATAGTTTATAATCTATACTTTGACATTTTCCAGGATTCGGCTACAGCTATGCCACTAAAAATAGCTTTTTGTGGCTCATCACTGGATGAACATGGCAACTTTAATATCACGCATTACAATTTTAAATACCAAGCACCCTACCTTGTAGACAGTTGTAGTTTGGAGAGCTTAATAATATTTAAAAGCAGAGTTCCCTTCCTGTGAAAAAGAGTTATTTTGACAGGAAGTTTTTAGATTTCTTCAGCCAGGTTATACACAGTAGACCCGATGCTTTGTTTTACAGGCCTACCCTGTGGATGGCACAATATGTGATAGAGTTCACAGGTGGTATTTACTTTCCAGGCCCTGAGTGCATTTCTGCATCATTTACTAGGGACTTATAGATAAGTTGCCAATCAGGGTAAGCAAATTCAACCTTGTTTAAAGGGAGAGCACAACCACTCAACTCCTGTTTAGCTGGGGTAAAGTGCACTGAGTTCTAATGCCAGCAAAACTGAGAGGGCAGAAATTAATGGGGCGCCATGACAAAGATGGTCACTTCCTACAAGGATGTTAATGTGATCCAAGTGATGGTAGCTTTTTTGGTGGGTCATAATGAAATGACCAAGGTGGAGGAATTGTGATCCAAGGTTCTAGTGCAGTGATAAAGTGATCAGTGCAATTGTGATGAGTGCTAGGGTGAAGTTGTGTCTGTACATTTTTATTGACATATTACCATAAATTGTGGGGTGGCAAGTGATAGGTGTCAGGTGCGGGGTGGCAAGTTACTGGTGTGGGAGGCTAGTACTTTGTTGAGTAGGTGGGTCTGACAGGGTTTGTGTGGTCTGGTTGCTAAGTGGGTTAATTAATCCACTGCAAGATTGCATTTAGGAATCTTGTGAGAGCTGGTTTGAATCCAGGCTGGTCCAGTGATCTTTCATCCTTCCAAGAAGAAAAGCAATACCATTAAATTAGGTAAAAATACAACTCTATTAACTGTCAATGGTGCCAAGAGACTTCTAGCTGTAAACACTTGTTACAATATAATATACTGTTTTATGTAAATGTAAAGTACAGAGACATTGGCACCGTGGCCCATGATCTGGCATGAAATGCTATGGAGTTTAGTGCACTTTTGGAGGTGATAGTGTAGTATTGTAAGGTAGGAGGTTGGCTTTGGTGCAGTTTGTTCAGGGCCCAGAGGCGGAGGGTGGTTGTCTTGGGGGGGAGGCTTCTGGGTCAAGCTTTGAAGCTTTAATACTGTGATCAAAGTGTTTTATCACTGATAATGAGTAGTATTGCAAAAGTAGTACAGTGGTGTGGGTGGGCATGGCAATGAGTTATGGTTAGTGTTGTTGCGGTGTTTTCCCTTGAAGCTGCAGTGAAGCAGCTACTTTTATGGGTCTGTGTGTCACTTAAAGTATAATGGATGTTGGGACAAAAAAGTCCCTCTCTAAGTGACCGTCATGCACCCTGACTGCCTCAGCTGCAACAATGTGTGGATCTCTTGTAAGGATTTTCGTTTCATGAACAAACACAGATCATTCATGTGTGCTATGACATAGGCCTATCTCACGGATTGCAGTTCTGTTGGACCAGGAAGAGTGTCCAAAGCACAACTCTCATAGTTAAGTATCACAAGAATCATGCATGTAGTAATCAGAGGAAGTGAACAGGCCTCTTTACCTGTTTACTGGAGTGAGGCGTACAGGTTCACTCATGTGAAGTTGTGCTGCTGTGTAAGCACTGACCCTTGGCCTCAATCAAGTTAGTATGTAGTGTTGTGCAGCCCGTGAGTTGTTGTGTGCGAGTTCTGGGTGTATGTGTGCCTATGAATGGTACAATACATGGAATTCTCTGCGCTCTATTTGGGAGACCCAGGGCAGACTGGAGGAGCATGAGGAGTTGGAGCAACCCCCAAATAGATTTGTGGATTGCTGCATTACAGTACTGTGAGCTGTGAGGGACACATAATGGGGGAAGGAGAGGTAGGCCCTTCAGTACACTTCAAAGGGTGTTCTTTGATTGAGAGAGATCACTGGAAAGGGTCCTGGACACACCTCGAGAAGGTGAGTGGGCTGCTTAGGGGATCATAAAGGGTAGAGCTGGGACCCTAGGACAACCTCTGATACAAATCTCACTGTGTTTGACATTCAGGTGGAGCTCTAGTCAATTCCATGGCCTGTGGTGTAAGGCTATCAGCTTTGAAGTCACTCCTGCTGTGACAAACTGCTTTCTGGAGGAAGGGCAAGGAAGAGAAGTAGGCACTTCAAAAGGAAGCAGACCCCCAAATAAAACTTCAAAGACTCAGAAATCACATTGTTGTCTGGAAATGAACTATAAGAAGGGGAGCTTAAGTCCCCAAAATTGTCAACTGTCAAGCAGTCAGGCTGTGTGAGAAGGAGAAGCTCGGCGAGACCCCTGCCTGTGACCAAGACTGGAGGCTAAGGCCTGCCAGTCTCCCATCTAGGTGAGGGGATATCACCCAAGAAAACTGAAGCACCAGTGCCACCTTGCCTGCCAAGACCAGTGTGCAGAGGAAGCACCTTGCACACCCACCCACTGCCCCTGCACATCTGCTATGTCTACGTCAGTATGTGAAACTCTTCCAGAGACTCCAATTACACAACACCTGAAGGATTGAAAGGCTCTAAGGGTTGTTCTGCCTCATAGTGCTTCGGGCACAGGAACACTTTTGAGTTTTAAAAGAGGTGGAGTGAAACTCCTGAGACTTGGACTACTAGTGGGCCCTAACATAAATATCACCTATAGTGAATGAGGAATAACCCCTACCGCTAGTAAGAGGGAAGTGGGTCACACACTACAGACCTGACCTCAGGACTGTGTATTTTGCTTGTGTATTCTGTATTTCACTTTATGTTCGTATATAAATACTACTTTTATCATGAAAGCAAGTATTTGACTTGGCAATCGTTTATGGCTGCTGCTGAGCGTATTTTCAGTTGTGAGCCTGTATTCACTCCCCTGAATCTATCGCCCGAGTAGCCTTGGGCTGCTCGACTCATGATACAACTGAGAGTCAAGTATTGAAGGGACCTTGGCTCAGTTGCTCAGGACCCATAGTAGTCGGGCCCTGGGATACCAGGAGTAAAAGACTTCAACCCCTGTTACGCAATGGCGTTTAGAAGTGTGTGAAATGATGTGTGCGCACTGAAAGGGCTCCACCCACGGGGTTTGAAACTTTAGACCCTGAAATAAGATTTCCATATGGTGGCTATCCCTACACAAACTATGCAGCTACATTTGCACGTGCCATGTTATGGAAGCAAATTCATCCTCCTAAGCACACAACAACGTTGCAAGAGATTGTACACAGATGTAATTTAGAAATCAAGGAATCAACATATTGAGAAATTGATTCATGAACCCTATGGAAAACGAATAAACACAAGTGTTGTGGGCCAGAAAATCAAATCAAAATGAAACTGCACTATGAATGCCCAATAGGCTCATACTACCATAATAATATCAATGAGGTAACCAAATATCTGAGCTGTAAAAATTGAAAACTGTGTAACTAAAAAAATAAGTTGGGCATTTCCGGAATTTTTCAAAAGATGTTTTTTTTATTATCACGAATACCTCCGTCATGCATCAGAAACATCCCACCGACCACTGAGAGGGACCCGCGCACCTCCAGCAAAATATTCCGCCATTTCATCTCGAAAGCGAATTCTACACAGCTACCTGCCAGGTTTCCACTCTGGAGGTGGGCAGGTCATTTTGCATTCTCTTTGTTGCTTGTTTAACGGAGGATGCTCTGAAGACAAACACGCTGCTTATTCATTTGTCTTCAGCACCCTTATGAAACATTCTCGTGCATTCCTTGACCCTACATTCCACGGATGGGAAAGAAAAAGGAGGCAGCTCTTGTAAGCATGTGAGCTGAATATGAATGGAGAGGAAGACTCGGTAGTAGGATCTGTGACATTATGAAGAATATTTCTATTAACGAGAACCCGCATGTCAGGCAAAGCAAGCCGAAATGTATCCTTAAAAAGTAACTTCTTGTTTCTCTAACAATATTGCCTCTGGTTTGCATTGTCTGATGCCACTTTGTAAACATTTTATCACTAAGTCACCACTAAAAAGATCTATGTTTCAAGTTGTTATTTCAACCAAACCGTACACAGAATAACTTTGGTTCGAATTCTTGCATTCATTTGTGCTTGAGCAAGAAATGCACAATTATTGGGTATAAAAAAATAAAATCATCAAAATTCACTTCTCATCAAGTTAATGAGACCAGGTAGCAGAACATAAAAGCGTGAAAAATGAATTCTAGTTTGCCTAAATGCACTAAAAAAGGGGGGACCTACATATATCAGAAAAAGGAAGATCTATGTCGGAATTTTAGGACAGCCATGAAACACACATCTTCATAAAATTAACCTATATAGAGCTCTTGTAGGAAGTAGGCATACAAGGACAAAGACATGTAGCGGGTAAACATACACATCAAATCTATCATCTTACATAACATAATGTTCTCATTCCTTGAGATGGGATTTTTATTGAGGACTAATAGTAAAGATTTCAATTACTTGAAAAGTGTCTCATCCCTTGAAAATATTTATAATTCTTTGTAAGGTACATCTTCTCTATCCATTGTAATGATCTTCCATCTGGTATTTAGCATTCATCCCATAGAAGTGGTCGCTTTTCTCTTGATCTAACATGTTTGTTATGACTTCAGTGAAAGGACAGAGTGGTTAGGCTAAACCCATCTAACCTAGGAGGAGGATCAAAAAATAGAAGGGATTTGCTTATGAAATGAAAAATACAAACGCTTTGTGCATTGAGCAAACTTCTAGAAATTGGGGCCCATATTTATCAAATATTCACACAACACAGCAAGTCACCTTGTTGTGCTGGGTTGTGTAAAGGGGAAAGGGCATTAGACGCACAATGCTGCCCTTTTCTAACTGCCTGCACACTTTTGGCTGCTTAGCGCCAACACAGGAATCCTTACATCATGTTGCACGGGTGCTTGCATTGCGGCAGGAACTTAAGTGCAAGAAGGGTGTCCTTCCTGCATAACAAGAACCGTTAGAGGCATTTACTTCTAAGAGTGCTGCACTCTGCAGCACACTTAGAAAGAGAAAACAACAAGGAGAAATGGAGATAGTTCTCCTTGTTGCAGCTCTGGTGGGGAGGAGTACAATTCCTATGCATTCCCAGGTCTAACAACATTGGTAAATCTGGGAATGTGTCAGAATGCATGGGTGGATGCATGGAAACACCCACAGCCCACCCATAGGACGCATCCCTGATACAGAGTAACACAAGCCAGCTATTTGTGCTGCCTTGTGTTACTGTAGATTTATCAAGCCACTCACGGAATGCAAGCTGGTCTTGCATGGCTTTTCAAATCTCATTTAGGTTTTGTCTCGCCCTTACACCCCTTTGTGTCGTACAAGGGTCACTCAAAACCCTGATAAATATGGGCCTGGACCTCTTAGGGAGTGTGAGTGGATCAATGATGCTATTTCAATATTACTTACTGCTCATGTTTCGGTGCTTGGAGTAACTATGGACTGCTTTTCAACCCATGTGATAAACCCTACCTGACAAATGGACTACTGTTTTTTTTAAAAAGGTGAATGTACTATTAACTTTTGACACTTTTAGTGACTAGTGGGCCGGGCTTGTTGCCATTCACTGTTTATTAACATTTTACATTTTCAGGTTTTCAAGAAAGGTTATCCGAAAAAGTTCATCACCAGTCTTTGGTCAAAAGCATTTGTGAAGTCACTTTTGAATATCCATTGAAGGTCAAAGAGTAACGTCCAATGAAAGAACCCAAGGCATTATGTCACCCGCCCGCAAAGTCAAAAAGACCACCATCAGTAACACTAACACAGTCTAGGAGTCAGTGCTCATCTGTAGAAAGTCTTATTTTCTCCTCAAATTGGTCCCGGTCACCAGCAGTGTCATCTCTGAAGCAACGGCGAAATGGAAACCCCTTGACAGCTACAAAGGGTAAACCAATTACTTCAAATCTTCCTTTTCCTTGAAAGAGTGATGAAAAATATGAAATTTTCAAAACCGTTCATTGATAAACTGGAGAAGCTCAGCTAGAGAAGATATATTTTCTTACTGCAGATTACTTTCTCTCTGAACACGACTGAAATGTCTCAGCTGGCCAAACTAATCTAGAATTTAGAGGCAACAAATATATGGAATTATAGCTGGGGAACTTCGAATAACAAGGATTTTTTACTATGAGCTTCTGGGTTACAGTAAATAGACAATAAAGAGAGAAGTGACTGATGAAAACATTCCTAACTTCCATCTTCAATTTTATGGTCTATATGTGTTACAAACTCATCTACTATTGTGAACAAGCTTTTCAAATAATTATGGTTCTTCAAATAAAAAATAAACATGAACTAAATGAAGCAGGCTTCAGCTCTGGAAGAAGCATTGGTATGTTGCTGTAGAGGTAAAGAAGCTTTAGTTTCTCACTCTAGTTATATAAGTAAAATGCATTACATTTCCAAAATCCTGTTCATGATCGTGGATGGCTATCGAACCCATACATAATATATAGAATTAAAGGGTACTTGTAAATAACGGAGATGTTTAGCACTGAGTGGTGCTGAGTGACATCAGATAAACAAGAGTGAAGCTCAAGTTGTCTGTGCTGTCACTCACATCCCAGAGATGAAAAACATCTGCTTTCTCACGGTTTTCCTATCTATAATTGTATTTGCTATATGGCTTCTCAGAGTATCTGCCCTTTCTTCTGACATAAGGAGAGGCAGAGGAGTAACGGGGGAGCCATACATGTTGGCTTGCTCTCTAAATGTTAAAAACCCTGACCTTCTGTCACCCACCCTGCCACCCTCATCATATATCCCCATCTCAAATTGAAAAAATAAATACAGGGCATCGTGCCGCCCACCCAAACCACCTGAAAAAAAACCTCCTCCCAAAACCCAAATATAAAAAAATACATATCCTTCTGCAACCCACCCCATCATTCTCTTTACCATCCTGCACCCTCCATGTCACCCTACCCAACGCCAAGCTCTCAGCTCTCACGGTATGATAAACATCCCCATACTTTACAAATACCCTTTAATTCTATATTTATGAATGGGTCCGATAGTTACGGCAATAGCAGCTCTGTGAGAGCCCCTTTTTAGTACAGGTTGATATGTCCTCTGCACAGACCCTTAGTGACTGGGTTCGGGTAGCTGCCATAGGCACCACGCCACTCACTTGTCCTGCCTCCGTTGGATCATATGGCGACCCAGGAGAGGCAGAAAAAAGATGTCTGAGACCATCAACTGCTATTCTGCCACTGTGCGTGGGTCTCTGGAACCTGGTGACATCACAACAATGTGCAACCATCCTAGCTGCACAATGCTGTTACATCACTGCCGAGACTACCAGATTTCAATCATCTCTTCACATAAAGGCTACCTAAAAGAAGCCACTTATAAAATATGTTATCTAATGCAATGTGATAATATGCCAAGAAGGAATGCATAGTTTCAAACTTAGCCCGTTCAAGAATGTTCTAAACAATTAGTTTCTGTTTTTAGGCAAGTAGTGCCCACAAAAAAGAACTTACACAAATTAAATAACGTAATGAAAATTTAACAATCACACTATTATTCTGACATTGCGTTCTTCCCTCATCTAAACAAAGAGCTAGTGGGTCACGTTTGCACAGGCATCGTCCAACGAAGTGAAAGTTCAAGGCTCCTATAAGAATACAGCGAGTGCTAGAATGCACTAATTTCCAACACTTTATGCAATATAAACCATTTAATTGTGAGTAGTGGAGAATACTTTTCATATGTTATGACCCAGAAAGAGCAAGTTGTTTTTTTTACAGTGCATTAATAAATCCCTTAAAAGACCCAAAATGTGAAAAAATGTATGACTAGAGCTACTAAATTTAGGTACACTTCCAATCAGATTATGAATGTTGCAAAATATCTCTATATTGGACTGAAGTTGCAAATTGTCTTGGCTCTGTGCACTGGGATTCTCCTAACCAGGTCTCAGTGAATGTGCTCTGACCCCTAATACATGACAAAGTTGGCTATACTCATAATTGGCATATTTATCTTATCTGTAAATCCCAAGGACATAGTACAACATGTACCCGGGGCCTGTAAATTAAATGTCACTAGTGGACTGCAATACCCATTGTGCTATCGACTACAGTGACTGTACAAACATGATTAAAGGCCTACACTGTACCTGGTAGTGCAGTTTTAAAACTGCGAATTCAACCTTCCAAAATAACCCCATTTGACAGGCCTAAAGTCTCCTTTTAAATGTGTATAAGTTACCCCTAAGTGGGCTGTAAGGCAGATTGCATAATATTTAAAAATAGGACATGTTAAAGTTTATGGTTAAACATGTCTTTGCAGTGACAATTTCACTGTGGAAGGGGTTGGCAGGTTTCATAGGAAACCACTAGGATACAATGTGAAATGTAATAATGGCATTTCCACCTGTGATCTACACCCACTAAGTCTTTTACTTTTTAAAACATGTATTACAAGTCCAAGTTACTGGTAAAGTCAGATTGGTAATAAATATAATGTACAAAGTACTAACAGAAAGTGACCACTTACTTGCCTAAAGCCTCTAGAGGCTCATTTGCATGAACTCCCAACTCTACCCAGGAGCTGAATATGTCACTTGATGCAGTGTGAGCGGGCTCCCATATCTAAGGTAAAGGCCTTAGGTGTGGGGAGGTGTTTCTGTTCTCTAGTAGAATAACCATTTGGGCGGTGCCAAATAACTTAATTTACTTCAAAGAGGTCTCCCCGTCAAAGAAGATGTAGCTCACACCTGGGCCTGCCCTGTCCTTCATCCCTCTTGACACCAAGGCTCCAATTCCAAGGGGAAAGGCCTCACTCCCAGATCTAGTTTTGAGTGATCATAGAGGAGAGGTTGCTCATTTTCCTGGTCACATCTTTAGGATAAGCACAGGAACCCTGCACAGGGGAAAAATGCATCCATACTGGTTTTATGTGGAGGGCACTTTAGGATTGTTTGCAGTAAGACACACAGGAACTTCAGCAAAAGTGGGTAGGAATACTGGTGGGAACGTTTTCTCTCTTGCTTAGGAAGAGGCCAGGAGTTACCCACACCCACAGACTAACACCAAGCATAAACATGACACCCCTGGGTACTCTCTTCAGAACACTACTGGACCTGTAGAAGATAGAAGAAGGACTGCACCCACTCCTGGTACCTGTGTGGAGACCTAAACATTTGACCCTGCTCCCACTTGAACCCAGGACAAAGAAGTGGACTTCAATGGTCAGTTGACGGACCTCATGATAAGCTACAGGGACACAACAAGCTACAGGGAGCCTTTTCCCTGAAGAACCCAGCTGATCAGTTACAACTGGACCTGCCCTTAACTCAGCTGATGTTTTGTGCTGAGGTGAGTCTTGACCATCAGAAACCGTGTTGTGGGATCCTTGGCTGTGTCAAAGTGTACTCCTCCTAACATCATGAGAGACCTGGGACTTAGAAACATTTTGGCTCTAAAGGCCTTCAGAGAAATGAGACCAACCTGCCAAGTAATCTGATGAAGGCTCATTCAGCTGGACCAAAGATTCTGGTTGCTCCCACTTGGAGCTGTTCTGCAGTATCAAATGTATATTAGTGGGGCGTCACAGTGAAGGCATCCAGTCTCGTTCGGCCTGTTCGGCTACAGTTTGCAGCCTTCCCTGCTGGAGGAATCCCAGCTCTAAAAATAAGTGACAAAGTCCAAATGGAGCAATCTTCATTGTGTGAAGACGCCAATAGTATCTGGCTGCTAAGGGACCTTCCCTGGGCTTGAATTTTGAATTTCTCCCTATAGACTTCACTGGGACCTCATCCAACTGCATTCCAGCCTCATGGAGTCCTCCTCAGCCACAGTCTGCTGCTTTGCCCTGCTGAGAATTTTGGATTGCTATTTCAGAGATTAAATCAGCAGATAAACTTTTAGTCCAGGTTGATACTGGTTTCTATATCCAACCCACATTCCATTGCAGTCGGCCCTTAATCTTAGTGCAGTCAAACACAACCAGATGAACACAGTTGGTGCTTAATGTTTATTGCTATTTGTATTTACAATTTTAAAGCTTCATATCTCTCATTCCCCTTATTGGGGGTTTTGTTGTTTTTGGTGTCCATTTGTTCATTTAATTATTATGCACTTTTATTAATTGGTGTGCGATTTGTATTGTTTTTTGTTTTGTCTGGTTAACAGTTTTGGTACTTCTATATGCTTTACTCATTTTCTTAAGTTAAGCCTCTTGGATCTGTACCATAACAACCAGTTGAGCTCAGGTTTAATTTGATGAAAACTTTGCTAGACCTAACAAGAATAGCAACATAATTATGAGTGGTGGAGCACCTTCCACCCCAAATAATTATACACTTTCTCACAATAACCATCTGTATGCAGGTCCACTACTCATGATAGTTGTGCTCCTTTCATATCTGAATTTAATGTTTATAGTAAAAAAACATTTTTCTTTGTATGTTTGCAACCTTTGTTAGAGCACAAAGAGGTTCTAGTTTGTTTCTGCATATAACCTCAAAGCTTAACAAAATCCATTGCCATGTTTATGGAGTGTGATTAATGTCACCCCAAACCTCCTAACCAATCAGATTTACCAACATGTTATGACATTTCCTCAACACCAGTCTGCCCGTGTCATTTCTAATATTAGAACAACACCATGTTTTCTCCAGACTTGAAAATTGCCAGGAGAAACAATAATGAAGAATATTCACTAAAAATTATTTTGGGCACAAATATATGACAATGAAAATCCAATTTCTGAAACATCAAAGAACAATTCAGTTAAACATGTTTGATAGCTTTTCTTTTTGTAAAACTCTTCCTAGTTGCGGAAAAGCACTTCTACCTTACAACATCAAATTGTTCTTTATAACGTATTATGAAAAAGAAGCTCCATGACCTACTGTCAGTATTGCAAAAGCAAGGCAATCATGCAACCCTTTAAACAAAGGAACATGAATTGAGTAAATTAAATGGGTAGTCACAAAGTATAACCCTTTGAAGCACATGAATTGCAACAGCATTTTACTCATTTCACATGACATGAATACTTTTGCGGTCTCTTGACATATAAAAGAATCATACGTTAATACAACAGGTGAAAGCAGGAATACATATCTGTTTCTAATCACTAATTAGTTTAAAACAATTCATGATATGTTGAGACAGAAGAGTCCTCCGCATGGGTATGGACATGCACCCCTGCCCTGGGTGTGCACATTGTAATGATGTCCTGATCCCTAATGCTGATTTGTGTTGTCATACGCAAACATAGATCACATATGTGCCTCATGACATAGTCCTGTCTCACTGATTGCGGTCTTGTACGACTGAGGGATGGCACCAAAGTGCTACCCTCATAGTGGTGAAAGACTATTGCTTTTATCTGGCGATAAGCAGCGCAAGCATGATGTGGCAACATTTCATGTAGAGATAGGTAGGAGTGAACAGGTACTTTTTACCTGTGTCATTGGAGTGAAACTTATAGGCTCACTTGTTTAAAGTTTGTCTGCTCTGTGTTTAAATCACCCTTGTGCTACATCAGTTTGATGTGTACTGCTGTGCAGCACATGTGGGTATGTATGTTTATGAACTGTACAATACAGGACTAATGTAGCACTGTGCCGTTATATGCATGTGTTGTACATTTGGATACCTGTGAGTGGTACAATACATGAAGGATGTAGGGCTGTGTTTTTCAGATATATGATATGCATGTGCTAGGTCTATGAGTGCCTGGGAGTGGTATAATACATGTCTGATTCTGATTTTCACTTTGGAAGACATAAAACTGCTTAGTGAAACAGGAGGAGAAGAGGTAGAGGAATCCCACAAACAGATTTGTGAATTGCTGCATTTCTGTAAGCTGGGTGGGACATACTGGAAAGAGGGAGAGCAAGGCTCCCCCGGTATATTTTAAAGAGTGCTCTTTGATTCAGAGAGAGGTCCAAAGGAAGGGGCCAGGGCACATGTCATTGAGGAGATGGGGATGATTAGAGAATCATAAGGAGCGGGCTGAGGCCCTGGTGTAACATGTTTGTACACATATCACTGTGGCTGATGATCTGGTTTGGATTCCTAGTCACTCCCTTAGCCTATGGTGTGGGTCTATAAGCTTTGGGGACACTTCTGCTGTGATAGACTGCTTTCTAGAGGAGGAGAGGGTGGAAGAGTGGGAACTTCAAAAGGAAACAGACCCCCATTAGAAAAACTTCAAAGATTCAGACTCTAAATCACATTTGGTGTATGAAAATGGACTATAAGAATGGGAGCTTAAAAATCAAAAAGTTTGTCAACTGTCAATCAGTCAATCTGGCTGCATGAGGAGGAGAAGCTCTGCAAGGCAACTGCCTGTGACCAGGACTGGAGGCCAAAGCCTGCTAGTATCACAACTGGATGAGGAGACATCGCACAGAGAATCCAAGATCACCTGGCCTGGTGCACGGAGCACCAATGCTCCCTGCTTTCCAAGACCAGTGAGCACTGCATGGAAGAGATAGAGAGGGCACGATCCACCGGGAAATCCTGTCAAGTGGATTCCCTTAGCAAGGTGTGAGGGGAAGGCTACTGGATCAATCATGACATTGTCGGTGTGCAGCGAAAGTCAGCGATCCTCCTATGGCAGAGGATGGCTGCTAAGAAGTGAGCCATGACATAAAGTGAGCCATGACAGTTGCTTCCCCGAACTGGCCATCACACTTGTGTAAAGAGGAACGAGTGACCCTGTATGCCATAAGGGACTGCCGTGAGGAGGTTTCTATATGAGGTGGGCTGTAGCCCATATGCGGTGGAAAGCTTCCGACCCTGTATGCCAGGAACAGCTGTTGTGAAAAGAATTCCATAGTGAGTGGGCCGAAGCCTGTGTGCGGTGGTGAGTTGGTCTCCGGATATGGCAGGAGGGGCTGCTTCAAATAAATTTGCTGCATCCATTTGGTCGCAGCCTGTGTGCAGTGGAGAGATGGTGATCCTATATCCCAGAGGGGGCCAGAGGGACCAAGCAAGAAACATGACTTGGTCAGTTTATCACAGGAGGAGAGAGGCTGCCATGGTGACTCCCTCGGACCTGTACCACGACCTGTTACTGAGGATCAGCATCAGGACTAACGCACTTCCCCCATCCACCCCACCCACTGTGGTAAGGACCGAAGAACTAACCCAGTTTGGAGGCACCACAAAGAACCTCTGGTCTTTGTGGCTGTAAGACTGCATGTGAGAAACTTGAGGTCCTCTGAGCACAGCCCACCTGGCCAATGTGCATCGGACTTAACTGAGACAGCCGCTGCAGCTCCAGTGCTCGTTGAAGGGGTGCACTCAAGGAATCCTGTTGCTCTGATCCTGCAGGTGCAGGTAATACTGATTTCAGACCAGTTGGTACCTGCCAAAACATGCTTGAAAGATAGCACTTTGGCACTGAAACACTTCTGACTTTTATATAGAGTTGGAGTGGGACTCCTGAGGCTCAGAACTAGCAGGGCTTCAATTGAATGGTGCCTATAGTGAATGGTGAATAATCACTACTGCTAGAACTAGGAGGGGGTGGGATTCAGGGACTTACTAACACAGGGGACTGGGGACGTTATCTGTGAATGTTGTATGTTCCTTTGTGGTAGTAGCTGTAAAATAAAATTATTCTTCATCATAAAAGCAAGTATTTGATTTACCATCTTTTATTGAAGCTGATCTGTTTATTTTGAATTATGAGAATGTGATCACGCCCGTGTGTACCTTTCCCCCTAAAAGCCTGGGACTGCAAGACCTGAGCTACTACTGAGAAACAAGTGCTCAAAACCCATTGTAGGCCAAACCCCAGGACATCAGGCTTGTAAGGCCTCAACCCCCATGGCTAGGGACAGCAGCTCCTGCTTGTCCCATGACCCTCTGACAGGGTTTTAAAAAAATAATATATATGAAATATTTTCATGAGAAAGGCACAGAGGGCTCAGTGATCATACCAATTATGCTGAAAAGGCGGCACTTACATGTGCATCAAATGAATTTACAAGGGACAGGGCACTCTTATGAAACAATGGTCATCAGATTCTGTGGAACATTAAAACAATCAATGTTTCCCATGTCTGCTTGTTTGTCGAAGTTTGATCTCTTTGGCTAAGTTGTTGTAGTCTAGAGCATCTATTAGTAAATATTGTGAAACCTCAATATCATAACTAAAAAATCAAGGACACAAATATACAAAGGTAAGTCCAATTAGAAGCATAGATTTACTATTCCTACATCTACATCCACATGTACATGCCTTGAAAATAAACATATTGTCAAGGTACATAAAGGTGGAGTTAGACATAGAAAGTCTAAACGTACTTACCTGTGAATATCTTTGCCCTTGATATAATGGATATGATATTAAAGTATAACAATATTCTCTACACGACCCAGACATACAGTTATCCTAGACACAATAGTTCTGCGAAGTTGTTCAAAGCCAGACGCTTCACTAGAATGGCAATTTGAGGACGGTGGAACGAACAATGGAAACCCCATACTGCATTAGGGGTGACAGAGTTGCAGGATACAGAGTGGAGAGGGCAGCATGAAGACTACCTACTGCGTGATAGTGCTTATAATCATTACCACTTAGAAGGAGATGAAGGTAGTTTCACCCTACCCTACTGCTGTGGACTCTAGGACATATGCACAGTTATTCAGTTATGAAAGTGCTTTCTCTGGGATTCCCTTTTCAGTCTTCTAGAGCGCCTGAGTAGTAATTAGTGTTTGGTCTACTAACCCTGCTCTGGAACCTGCCATAATTTATAATGTTCCACAGTACTGATTGGAGCACTTTACTGCTTGGAAGAAGGAGGGGAGACACCAAATAATTAAAGGTAAGTGTCAACACTTTACAGGGGAATTTAAGTAATAAGTACATATATTAGTACTACTCTATATCTTAATCTAACGCCATTCCACCTCTCCTGTTTTGAATATAAAAAATAGTTTCATAGAAAAGAATAAAAGAAATGGGAGGTGTTATGCAGGTACTAGGAATTGGATATGTTGACCTCACTAATATCTCTGGGTCACTACATCCCTCAAACTTACCCTTCATCTTATGCTTAGGAACGATATTTAGTGGAAAGTCATTTTGTTAATGGTGTGAACTGGCCTTGACTATAACAATACCTCTGCAGCACTGCCTCAATATTTCCTTACATATACTGGATCATACAAAGTGGAGCCTTTTTAGGGCTAAGCACAGCTGTCCCTATACATTTTTGCTCTCAGATGAATGTGGGAATTCAATGTGCAATACTAATACCATTCCACTGACTTCTATTGGCAGCTCAATGGCAGGTTACCTCAACGTGTTTGCTAAGCAAGTGTCATGGGTAATCGCTCATGTTTCGGCACAGGCCCATTTGCACATGACCTCACATCAGTGCCTAATTTGTAAATAAAAAGGTACCAGTGCTCAAAGCCCTCCTCTTAAAAATGCGGCTCCTGCAATTAAATGTGCTGAGACGGAATACTGAGGCAGAGTAATTCCAAAGCCATCTCGGGCCTCCTCAATCAATTTAAAGGCACTCTCTGTCCCTTCAGCTCACTCTTGCAGCTTTCTGCTTTCTCCCATTGTGACGCTTTTTCATTTTTTTTCTCTTCCTCCGTATTTCCCATTTGTGTCTTTTGCAGGCAGTAAATGCATGAAGCAGAAAAATAAGCGCCGGCCCACAAAAATAAGCGCTGGTGCTCCGCACCGGAAACAACAAGCACAAATTAAGCACTGCCTCACATGCACAGGCAGGGGTACGGGTGCTTGAAACACAGATACCTGTTTTGAATGTTTCAGGGACAACATTAATTATTTTATAAAATATTTGAAAAGCTGTCTGAGACAGTGGAGAAGCAAAAAATAAGTACCTCTCCTGAATTTCACTAGCTCATATCCCAAGCAATAACTTGCAAAGCTATGTGAGGCACCTGTTGATAAGATCAAAAACAGAAAGAGTGAATTCATCTAACTAAATCATTAAATTTATCCACGCAGGTCTTCACAGTTACAGATCACTGCCTGGGCCCTTTTTAGGGTCGAGCCTGCATCGTATGCGCTTGCACATGCGTTTCGCTAAGCGAGACGCTTTAGGAATTGAAAAGGGTTTGGAGCCCTGTCCACGTCACGTCAGTGTCTTTCATTGGCTCGTGGGCTTGCCTGTTAGAATCTGCTTGATTTCATTAGTGGAAGGCATGCATATGTCATGCCTTTTCCGGTGGATAGCACTCCTCGAGCGCATCGACCAAGTACAGAAAACATGCAAGGCTTGCTGTTTTCCGTTCGGCTCGTGGACTACTTTTTCTCTATTTTCCCAGCGCGATCTCGCTTGGCAGAAGTCGAGCGCTTTACATAATATCGACCCTCTTACACAGGTAATTGCACTTTTTCCGGTTACGTACATAAATGCACTTTTGCCGAAAGGTTTCATTACAAGTGAAAAGTCGGGTTAGGTGTTTACAACGCTATCAGCTCTAACATGTGCAAACGCCAGACCAGTTGCATTGCAAATGCTTGTTATAATTGCATGGCTTGTTACGAAGGATACTCCCGAATGTGGAAACAAACATAGTAGAAGGACAAAGCTTGAATAAAATTGCAGGCCCCTGTAGCTTGAAGGTGAACGAAGGAAAGCACTGAAGCACGCTGCCTGTGTTCTTCACTCTAGAGACCCAACATGCTTGTAATGAAGTTGGATAATCCAGCCACGGTGATGAAGACCTGGGAGCTACTTGCCGCTCGGTGTCTTGACATTGGCGTCACGTCAGTACAATAACTCTTCCTGCCTGCTTGGCTTGACTTCCATAAAAAAGAGAGCAATAGCAAAATGAGTAAATGCACTAGCTGCACTGACAGCTGAGCACCTTGACAGATGACTGTGATTGCAAAGAGAATCACAACCTGTTATGACACTGATAAAAATACAGAAGCATGCATTGCACAAGGTCAATAACGCTGTTTCTGCAGAGGCGTCTTCTCAGTTTGTTCCACTCTATTGACTGTAAATGGCAGTGAAAGATCCCTTCTCGGATGCTGGTTGGCGCTCTTGAAACCAGCCTTCTCTGATAACCGAATAGTATGTCTCTGTGTGCTCAAGGGCATAGGAATGACAAACAGTTGACATAGTTGTTTGCACCAGCCATATAAGTAAAATAGGCTATTATCACTTAATTTGGGCAGAGCAACAAATGTGACAAAATACTAGCCATTCTTTGTGGTATTATGAAGTGCCACCTGCAGGTCTGGTAAATTGTAGGATGCTTGCAAACAGTGGCCCAGATTTACAAACCTGTCACACAATGCAGTGCACCACCCAAAGTTGCTGCGCTGCGTGCAGGGAGAGAGCAGGAAAGAACCATATCTACAGACATATGGCACTATCCTGCTCTCTTCCTTGCACCAGCTAAGAATTATACTGCCAAGCATCATGCACACACCTTTGCACCATAGTGAGTCCAGTACAAAATACTATGCTTAGACTAACTATAACATTTTGTTCACTTTGAATGTGTGCTGTACAGTGCAGCACAGATGTAAGTGGGAAAGGTTGGGAGAAAAAAAGGATTTCACCTTTATAAAGCCTGCTTTCAAGTGGCATTCCCTTTAGCACAAAATTCTGTCTACTATTAATAACAGAATGGCGTTTCTTCAAAAAAAACATTGGTTGTTGCAAGCAACTCCCATACACCACACCTGGAATGTTCCCTTGATGTAGAGTAACGCAAAGAAGCTCTTCACACTGGTATGTATTACATTTTCTTACAAACCAATGCAAATACCAATTTGCATTGGTTTGTAAATCCCAGAAAAGGATTTTGCATCGGTCTGTGATTAAAAGGTAACCCAAACATGATGCAAACCTTTTGTAAATCTTGGTGAGTGTGTCACTTAAGTCCACAAAGTACACAACATGTTGCAGTTTCAAAGCAAGGCGAACAACCTATGGCAGTAACCCCTGAAACTCACTCACCATCCAGGAGTCTGCATCTTATATGTGTGGTAAGCAGAGTAAGAAGGGACAACCCAAACCACATGATGACAGAGGGACTGAAGCAGGAAATGATGGCTTAGGAATTACACTGGTCACCATGAGGACATACTCATAAACATTCCATTTCTTTCCCATTAAGCCTATGGCTTTCTGTTCCACCCTGTCCCATTTCCTCATCTAAAAGAGCAACTTTCTTATAGGATTTAAAGAGACACTGGAGGAAAAAGAGCATAAGAAAGGGTAAGCAGAGAAGTATTAGTGGTGCTAACACAGGTCAACAGTAACAATCCTTGAAGTTAATCTAGAGGCATTGGTGTCTTGCAGTTCAGGAGAACACCAGCTCCCGCATATGGTGCAACCACTAAAAAGCAAAATCAATTTTCATAGATTATTTTCTCAGTGTAAGCTTTCATGGTGTAAGAAATAGTTTTTTTTTCTGTGCAAAGTCTTTTTCAATTTTTAAGTCTGGCCTTAGCTAAGACCTTTTGATTTTACAGAACCTATGTGTATTTTACTTTTAAGGGTTTCCAGTGAGCCCTCTTCATCCATTGGTCTGTGGCTGTGTCAGTCTTATTTTCTTCCACCGACTACACCAGGCAGTATTGGACAATGTGTCAGCTGACTTCTGCCATTGGCTAACTTTACTGTGAAATATGGCATCCTTCCCTTTCACAAGGAATACTTCAGCACACAAAGTAGTTCTCTTTAGTGGCATGATCTCCTATGGCAATGTGTGGTTTTAGAGACAAAAATATGTTTTTGCTTTTAAGCGCTTTTATTAGATTGACAAAGGCACAGCAGCTTCCACAATTCTAAAGTTTTGCGAAAAAACCTTGACAAAACAAAACACACATTGACAAAGCTAAGGGCTGACAGCCAATGCTGAACCTATTTACTTTGCCTCTGCTTATTATTTAAAATGTTGGTGTCACCATAATTCAGGGCCGTTGCCTCCGAACACCAGGAAGGAATGGCAGTGCAGCTTTCACCAATGGCAACCCATATAGGGACTGACTGGTATTGCAACACTGTGCCCTGTAACATCTCAGCTGTTCAGCCAAAAAAAGATCAACCAAACAGCTACTATATATTTGGTGTCCAGAACATGATGTCGTATTGTCGTAATGAATGAATAAGGTTAGGATGCTCTACTTATTCAATTCTGTAATTTATATAATGGTTGTGACCATTTAGCCTTGAGTTATGTTAATGGTAAGTGTGGATCTATCTCTCTAATTGTGGGTGTGGTTGAATGAGGAAATATGCACACTGCTACTCCTGGTTCCATCACTGTGATAAGTACTGTGTCCTGCCTTTTACTTTGACATGGGTGCTACTTTTTTGTGGTGGCATAGCCCAGTCCTTCTTTAAAGAGTTAAGGAAGAAGTATTTCCTGTGTTTTTGCTGGATACTGGCAGTTTATTTAAAGAAGATCTGAATATACATTTTGACAATAGTACAGACACCAATACTTTAGATCTAATATTTACTCAGCTTTTGAGCTACATCAGCATGTGAAGTCCCCCGCCCATCAGGCTGTCACACACTAGACATCTCTTTGCTAAGATTGATCTGATAGGCATACATTCGGGAATGGAGATTCCTTGGTCTGACCACAATGTAATACTGTTTCAATTACTTGTAGGAATGGTCAGGATTCCTAACGCAATGGTAAAAAAGCACACAGCATCGTGCCTGGCCTGGTCAAAACTTAACACTGAAAAATTAGAAACACAGTTGGAATTCACTCAATTTTCTATCCAATTAGATAAATGTGATGGTGAAGTAGTCCTTATCATTTCAGTATTTGGACATCGAATGCCTAATGTTTTAGATGAGGTTTTCCCTCAAAAATATGTATCACATATTGGCAGTCACCATCTGCCCTTTAGTACTCCCAGGAACTGATCTTAGCCAAAAGAAAATGCAAAACATTAGAAACATTTTGGAGGCTCATCTATGCTGAGACTGAGAAAACAGCTTATGAGCCTGAGTTTAAGACCTACAAAACTTAGATTCACTAGATGGAATTATGATCACAATTGAATTGTGTTGTCTAGTAATCCCTCAACAGAACTTTTCCGGGTCTATAATTCTTTAGTGAAAGATAATTCCTGCATGGCTAAAGCCATCCAAAAGCTAACATTTTGCTCAGAACTATAAAGCTTTCTTTATGTTAAAATCTCAGTACTTGTATCGTCTTTTATACCAGTGGCACCTATAAAACAGATTTTCATAGTGCCGCTCTACCACTCAAGTCCTTCTCTAAAATTACACTTTTAACAGAGGAGGATGCACTTGCTAAAATCATGATAGTCAAGTCTGGCCCAGCACTGGATCCCTGCCCTTTAAAGGTCTTTAAAGCACCTACTTTTGTTCCAGTAATAACTATGATCTGTAACAAACTGTTAATGAATGGTTGCATTCCTACATTCTATAAAACTGCATTTGTTACTCTGCTTTTAAAGAAGGGACAATCTTGATCCTGATACTCCTGCTAGTTACCGTCCTATCTCCTTTTTACCTTTCTTTATTAAGATCTTGGCAAGCTGGGTAAATACCCACCTATATCCTTTTATTGAGGAAAATAATGTACTCAGTCATTTTCAGTCTGGCTTTAGACCCATACTCAGCACTTAGACTGTGGTTACACAGTTTTGAATGATATCCACATGATCCTAGATGGCAGGAATTCAGCAGTTCTTATTTTTCTTAATTTGTTGACTGCATTCAACACATTCACACACTGTAATTTGTTGAAAAAGCTTAGCACTATTTTAATTCAGGGTAATGTTCTGAAACGGTTTGAATCTTTCCTGCAGAATAGAACACAGGCTGTACAGATGGCTTATTTTAATTCTAAATGTAAAATCATCATTGTAGGTCCCACAGTGGTCCGCACTTAATCCCACTGTTTTTAATATTTACAATGCTAATCTGGCTGATTTGATTGCCTACTTTGATTTCCAGTTTTATGGGTACAAGATGACACCCAAATAATAATCAGAATGAAGGGAATTTCAGCCACTTACAGGATCAATTTTAAAAAACTGGCTTGTGCAAGTGGCTAGCTGGATGAAAGTCAATTCTCTCCCACTAAATGCCGAAAAAACTGAAATATTGGTGGTTATCAATTCTTCTTGTTGGTCCACTGCTTGGTGGAATCAATCGCTAGGACTTGCCCTGACCAGGCAACCATTACTAGTAACATGGGTGTTGTGTGTGACACTAAATTGTCATTAGACTCTCATGTTAAACAGCGTTGTACTACCTGTTTTCTTACTATGAAGAAATTAAAAAAGATTCTCCTTTTCACCCCACAGCACCAGCCTCTGATCTGAAGGAGGTTCAACTATTTTATTGCGTTGTATGCTAGCTTTCCAAGATGTCTGATGCACAGACTGCAATTAATTCAGAACACAGCTACTAAACAGATTTTCAGTTTTGGCAAATTTTATGAAATTTCCATGCATCTTAGGAAGCTTCACTAACTCCACGTACAGGAAAGGTGTACGTTCAAGGCGTGGTGCCTGTGTCATAAAGCCATCTTCCAGACACGTCATACTAACTACGTTTCAATCTGTTTAAAAAGTATATTTCTACCAGATCCCTTCGCTCAGCCTCTCTCAATCTAACAGTTGTGCCTACGTTTCTGAAGGTAAGACTTGGAGGTCGAGCCTTCTCTGTGGTTACTGCTCACATCTGGAATAAACTGCTCATTGAGTCACAGACTGATCCGAACCATTTAAAGTTTCTTGATACTCTAAAAATATATCTGTTCAAGTAAAGCAGGCAGATCATTTTTATAGTATTTCTTTTTTGCGCCAGGACACATACAGGTAATTGTGTGCTTAGTAAACAATTATTCATAAAAATAATGTAGGATTGCTGGGGAACTTAGTGATTGCGCAACATGCTTGTATGATTGCTGTGGTAGTTATATGAAGGGGGTTCAACGTTTTAGAGTACGGCGTTTGTGAAATAATGCCTTGTTTTCCACCAGCATCTATTTCAACACATTTGCTGACCACCCTGCTATTCCCAGGGTGCCCACGAAGCAGTAAATGTCCAATCATCCAGTTGACCAAGACACATTCGGTAGAACTGCATCACTCAGAAAAACACAGTTTAATTACCCCCGATTTCTTGTCGCAAACAGGCGCAGCATGGGCCACTGAAGACAGCAAAGGACAGATGAATTTATATTTTCTGCCTATTTCTAATTATGGAAAAAAGCTTAGCCTTGGAGCTATTCTGCATAAAAGCCCCCTTAACTGCCTCCACTGCCATCTCCCAGTGTGTTGTGAAATAAATGTTCTGCATCCAAGAGCTATTAACCCAAATAGCAGGCAAAGTTCCCCTCCTCCACCTCACCTGCATCAGACTCCTCCAGCTAGGCAACAAAACCTCCCAGCCTTCCGCCTATCACTCGACTCATGCAGTGCAGAAGGAAAATGTACAAAAAAGTGTATTGTACCTTAAAATGCAGCTGGTATTTCGGGAACGTTGCTGTTGAGACCGATTTTTCTCAAATGTATGCAAAATCCAAAGAATGCAATTAACAAAATAAATCTGACAATAGTGATCCCCGCAGGTCGAAGGCGGGCATTTGTTAAACGCGTCAACACACTTGTCAATGTTCTGCAAAGCTCTTAGCAAGGCTGGGATGTGCCTAAAAAAAACCAGACTGCTGCGCTTGCATGGTAACAGGGTTTTGTTGAATCACAGAGGTAGGCTTTGAACGTTTTTTAAGTAACTTCATTGCTAATAAGTTACTGTTTGCACAAATGTTGGCTTACAGGAGCAGGTTTCAGCAGCAACCAGAGTGTTTTGATGGACTGGGTCAACTTACTCAACAGTATGGGTTCATGATTTGGCATCATGTCAATCATATTCTAAAACTTAAAAAATAATATGTGCCCTCAGCGGCATACTCCAATGACTGAGACTGATGATTTTGCCACGAAACACTTACTTGACTAGATCTAGACACCTGAAGAGCCCTCCAGCCATCCCCAAATCCCTCATCCAACCAGAGCCGCAGGTCAGCCAGGTAATAAAAACAAACCTTTAAAATAGTTATTTCCGTAAGTAAAGCACATGAAAGGGCACCCATTAACCACTGTCCTTTACAACAATTTGCTACAAGGTTTTTATTGCTTTGATGTTTTGAGTGAAAGAAACATATACTTTTCATGCTAGATGTTGGACTTTTGGCTATACGCATGGTCATCCCTAATCTTTTTGCCTCCTTCCTCCTGGTTTTTCTGACCTTTCGCTGTTGGCTCTAGGACTCTGAGCACTTTATCACTGCTGACCAGTGCTAAAGTGCAGGTGCTCTCCCATCTAAAGTTGGTATGATTGGCTTATACCTAATTGGCATATTTAATTTACCTATAAGTCCCTTGTACAGTGGTATCTCTATACCCAGGGCCTGTAAATTAAATGCTACTAGTGGGCCTGCAGCGCTGCTTGCGCCACCCACTGAAGTAGAATTTCAAACCTGTCTCAGGCCTGCTAGCGCAGGGCCTGTGTGCGCAGTTTTCTGCCACAGGGACCTGGCATCTAAATTTACTTGCCAGGCCCAGAACTCCCCTTTTACTACATGTAAGTCACCCCTAAAGTACGCCCTAGCTAGCCCTATGGGTAGGGTGCCATGTATGTAGAAAGGCAGGACATGTGCCATATTGCATGGCCTGTCCTAGTAGTGACAAACAGCCTAACTTGGTGTCTCACTGCTGTGAGTGCTGCCTTCTCATAGGATTGCATTAGAAATGCCCTGCCTTATGTGTAAGGGGTATTGTCTGATTTATGAGGGGTAGCGTAGGCGTGTTTGGTATGGTTGTGATGGTGATAATAAATGCTGCTTACTGGTGTGGGTGTATTTTTTATTACTATCACAGAAATGCCACTACTAGAAAGTGCGCATTTATCTGTGCTTATGACTCGGGTGTTTTGCAGCTTGACTCCAATCCACATTTGGGCAGAGTGACAGTTGGGGCTTTGTGCATACTTTTCAGACAGCCTGTACACAGGGAGGGTGGAGGTGTCACCGAGGTGCATCTACATACTGAATAGTCTTCCTGGCCTGAGAGAAGGGAGAGGCGGGGCACACCTACATTTGTAAAGGCTGTGCCCTGGCCTCACACAATAGGGTCGTTAACCCCCCACTGATGTTTGGAGCCTGTGCTGAAAGGAGAGAGGGGGCACTCCCAGAACCAGTTGTAACTGGCTGGAACCTCCTCTCCCTATCATTGTAAAACACTGTAAAAACAGGACTATAAGTACAGGGGAATTTTCCCCACAATTTGAACATTCTTGGAACTTGAAACTGGACACAGAACGCTGATGAATGGACTCACCAGGAAACCGCCATGCACTGCTGCTGCTGTGCTGACCTGTGACCTGCCTGGTCACTAGGAGGAACTGCCACCATCTGCACCCCTTGTGCTGGCCTGTATCTGGGCCCACCAGCCCTGTGCTCCTTCTTGTTGAGTTGTTCCCAGGGGCAGGGTGCTGTGGCCCCTGACCCCTGCAACGATCTTTAAAATCTGTGCCCAGAATGCTTTCACAAGAAAAGGGCATTCTTGCAATAGCTGGAAAAAGATCACTGCCGCAGCCCGAGCTGTAGATGGCTCTAGCGCTTTGGGAAGCGCTGTGTTCCTGAATCCCTAGAACACCGCCGCAGCCCGGGAGCCTCAAATGTACTCCCGCACTATCCTCAGCGCCTCTCCTTCGTTGGGATCACCGCCGCAGCCCGGGCAGAGCATCTGATTTCAGGCGCGAGGTTTGCGCCGACTCTAGTGCCCCCGGGGCACTCCAGGGATTGAAGGAAGGAGCTAGCACGCTCCTATCGTGTAACGTTCTGACAACTGCTAAGGTAGCAGGATAGTACTGTTATGTGATGTTTGTCTAATAATTACGTTGTGTACAATACAGTATATTTTCATATAATCTGGTGTTGTGTTTCCTTTGTGGTGGGGATATTGCGTCACATGTGTGTGTGTGTTGTGCAAACGTTTTACACATTGCCTCCGGGTTAAGCCTGACTGCTCGTGCCAAACTACCAAGGGGGTGAGCAGGGGTTATCTTGGACGTGTAACTCCCTTGCCCTGACTAGAGTGGGTAAGTTCTGCCTGACTGAGTAGCATACCCTAGCCAACCAGAAACCCCATTTCTAACACTAGACTTATTTTCTACGAGGTTGAAAAACGGTTAAAAGTTTCCTCAGAGAATGAATAAATAATATGGCTGCACTGACAATCTCTGCAAAAGATTCAGATATCATCCTCACATTGGTCGACATGTTGCATAAGATAATAGATGTTCTATTTCTCGGGTATGAAGCGAAAAACGAAACATAAAGCATAATTACACACCTATCTTGACTTCCTAAAATGGTTGTTAAGACAACAAATGACGATTGCTGCAATTATTGACTTTAGAGGTACAATTTATCAGTAAGTGAGTCACCGAATGGGAAATCTATCAATGAGTTACTTATGCACCTATCTACACACTTGGACCGTTTTAAAGCACTAAGATGGGCCAATTAGTGCGGAATCATCATACACCCTTTGATCACCAAAGACATTATATGGTTTTCATCTTATCCCACTTAACCATCTTCTGTTTGCATGTTAGTGGTCAGAGGAGGACCTAGGCATGGAAGCCATATAAAGTAACCGGGGATTTAAGAGCCGTCACAGTCCTGAAAAAAAGGGGTAGCAAAGGCAATGGGAGGGATACCAGAGGGCATGCAGAACTATAAGGTGCACTCTCGGGCTAACCTTAATTAATGCACATGATATATGCTATCTGATCTTTCATTACCATTTGCTCTCTAAGACTCAGCTGACTACAATTTGCCAGGCCTTTTCACAAACACAGTCATTCGGTCAGCTTCTCACGTGCCTTCCAGCTTACTAGGAGCAGGAAATGTTTTCATCCATTTACTAACCTAGTATAAAATGTCCATTGTTACACATTTTCTTTGTTCCGCGGTCTGAAGGAATCCAGCTCTCATCCCTGGCTCAATGAAGGGCACAATTACCCCAAACAGAGTAATCCAAATTTTTCTGATCTTCATATTCTGAGATATAACAAGGAATGTTGTGGATGTCAAATGCCATTTTACCTTTAGTCTTTGCAGTAACCAGTTTATGATCCTGGTCTACATCAACTGAGACTGAAATGTCCCTGCACATAATGTCGGTCTTCAATTTGATCAGTGGGTGCAGCAATCTTATCGTGGATCATCACTCTGATCTCTTTGGCATACCTAAAATTATAGGATGATGAAGTCCCACATATTTCTCAATTCTTTTCTGGAAGTGATAGTCTTGTTTTCTCAGACAAAGCTGTTTATTATTTGTACCATGCCACCAACCTTCTTTGATCCAATAGTCTCTCCTCCATCACCAACCTCCATATTTAGGTGGTAAAACTCGGCTATTTTCTCTTTGAGGGTGACTTTTGGTGTGTGTATGTTATCTTTTTATAACATTATACTGTTTTTTTCTCTGACTAGTCTGTCATACTTTGACTCTTGCCAGAAAGAGACTTCTTAACAGCCTCTCACTTTATGTGATGTAACCCTAAACCCCGATGCGTGAATGTCATACAGCCAATGGCCAGATTTAACTTTAGATAAGACCAAGCCAAAACGTACAAAAAGTGTGCAAGCAGCATAAAGGGCAAATGCAGTAGTTTTACTCCACCCCATGGAGATTTTAAGAGCATCATCACAGGTCTGACATGCAGATTAGTAGCTCTACTGATCTAATAAGTCAGACTTAAATCGGTTTGACATGTACGAGGCCTTCTCTACCTTCTAACTCCTAAATGGAAGATATCCACAAGATACTCCACCAGCAAGTACCTGCTACGTCACTGAAACTCAAGTGACGATTGACTACACTGCAACCTCCTTATTTCTCCTCTCGTTAATTACAAAGTTTTATATTGTAAAAACAGATATGAGTGACCATGGTCAGCAATGCCTGGAGATAGGAGGTGGCCTTCCCAATTTTAACCCTGCACTAACCACACCAAGGGATATTACTACAACAAATTACAAAAGCTCTGATGGACTGAAAAGTCAAAGGGATCCATAGGTGAAAGAGCAATTCTGATAATTGACCAATGCAATATAGACATAACCAGGGATTTAACAACTATCTGGTTGATTTTTCTAGATAGATTTGCGGTAGGTCTTCTAGTAGACAGATCACAAAAGAAGTATCAAAATCAGGGGCGAGGTGTGAAAACAAACAGGAATATACATTTTTCAGCACATATGATTAAATTAAGAAAAGAACAAAATAGAGTCTTAAGACTATATAACAAGAACCCAACTAATTGTTATATTAAGGCTGACCTAAAAAATCTAAATAATATATATCGGAAACAAATTTGGGAATATAAACATCAAGAAAATGATGATTTTTGGGCAAAGGCCTTTTTCTTAAGTAAAAAATCAAACACACAAGGTTTTTGGAAAATGATAAATGACCTGAATAGAGCCCCGATGACGCTGACCAGTTCTAATATTTCGGAAGCCGTCTGGTTTGACTATCTAGGTCACCACTTTGACAAACAAAAGAGAGCTAGCAAAAATTTTGAAGAGAAATTAAAAAAGTCAAGCCTAGAAAGAGTCAAATTAAAGCCCTTTACCCCCCAAAAGGGTACCGAAAAAATAATATGTAAAACAGCCAAAATTATGAACTTAATAAAAAACAGCAGAAGTGGGGGTGCTCCTGGTCCAAATGGGATCCCAAATGCCTTGTTTAAATTGAATCCTGGCTTTTGGGGAGAAAATCTGGCCTTGACTTTCAACCATTGTATAGCTCTAGGAAGTATTCCACAATCTTGGAGGGGGCGATAATCCATCCAATATTCAAAGGAGGTAGTAAATCACAACCCGAGAGTTATCGATTAATTACCTTAATGGATGTAGATGCCAAATACTATGTAGGGATTTTACTGGAGCATCTTTGCAGGTGGGCAATTGAAAATAGTATAATTCCCTCTAATCAGACAGGTTTTGTAAAGGGCCTGGGTACGGCTGCAAATATTATAATTCTATCCATGGTTATTGATAAATGTAAACAAAAAAATCAACCCTTATATCTGTGTTTTGTTCATTTTAAGTCGGCTTTTGATTTGGTTCAGAGATCCCTTGTATGGGAGAAGTTATCCTCCTGGGAGATACCGGAGAATCTGTTAAAAGCAATTCAGCAGCTCTACACAGATACATGGATAAGAGTTAAGATAGGGGATGGATCCTTCCTTTCGAGGGAAATTAAGACAAAAAAGGACTGAAACAGGGTTGTGAACTGGCACCATATCTCTTTAATCTCTTCCTATCAGGTTTGACTGCGGAACTAAATAATGTAAATGCACACTCTCCAAAACATGGCGATATGACCATTTCAAACTTGCTATATGCTGATGAGGTAGTACTCCTGAGTCAAACTAAAGTAGGGCTACGGCAGCTCATCATCAAGATATTTGAATATGCTGAGCAAAATGGAATGGAAATAAATCAGAAAAAAAAAAAACTAATGGTAATCAGAAAAAAAAACTTCTAAATTCAAAAAATGGTCCATGCAAGAGGGTGCGTTGGAACAAGTAAATCAGTATAGATACCTGGGTGTAGTCTTTGATGAATGGGTCTCTTTTCTCTCCCAGAAACAGGAGCTATACAGGAAAGGAAATGTTTTATTGTTCGCCTTCCGCACTTTAAAAAATGTGCTTAATGGCCCTAGCTATCGGCCCTTACTTCAAGTCATTGCAGCTAAGCTAATTCCAACTTTAGGGTATGGAAGTGAAGCCCTGTGTCGTCAAGATGCTACTATCTCAAATAAAATAACTGGAAAAAAATGTTGGTCCTTATTCCAGCTACCAGGGCATACCTCCCAAGCTCAAATTAGGCTGGAGTTTGGCTATTTAAACCAATGTATAGACAGGAAAGCCAGTTACATCAAAGCCTGGAAACGTTTACAGCTAACAAAAGAAAATCAGCTCTGCCGAGTACTCTGGAAAGAGATTAGTTCAAACTCTAAAGCCAAATCTCGACAGTACTTAGACCAGGCACTAAAAGACTTGGAAGCAGTGGAACTATGGGACTCAAACCTTTCCTACCTTGCCTTCAAACAAATCTTAAATCGAACAGTGAGGAAAAGATCAGTAAATATGGACAAGAGCTTATTAGCCACCAGATCGCATTCCTAGATGGTAATAAACGAGTATAAGCTCTTGAAATACCAGCCATATCTGGAGGCTGGGTGGACAAAATCAGACAAGTACCTTTTCATCAAATATCGACTTGGCATCATTCCCGGTGGTGCCCATCTAGTCCCGTGGGAGCGCCCTGCAATAATACCTCAATGCAGGTTGTGTGGCCGTGGGCAAGAAGACATAACTCACTTGATATGTATTTGTAACCACCTACGAAACGAATGCAAATCTCTATGAAAGGTGGCATTCAATCAAAGGGCCATACGGTCCTGCACGCAAGCGGTGATTGCCTGTTTTAAACCTTCTGACGTTGTTCTGAATGCTAAATTTACCAAATTTGTATGTTTAATATAGAATTTTTTTTATACAAGCTCATAATTAGTAAAAATATAGTAATTTTCTATACAGAATTTACAGAATTACTTTTATTATTTATTCTACATAGTATTTTAGAGTTTTAACCGACAAGGGTACGGTTAATTTATCCTTACGCACATTAAGAATTTATAGTAGTTATCCCGGACTACTAATTATCTTGTTTTAATTAGAAAGATATGATGTATTGGTTTTTATTAACTATGCATTAAACTTGAACTTGAAATTTAACTCTACCTTGTAACATAAGATACACCTGTATGATGTGCCTTCATGTTAAAAGGCCCAGGTAAATATTTGTCTGGATAAACACCTGCAAATTCTGCTCAACGTGCATGCTTCAATATAAACTAAACTTGCATTGCTGCAAGTCTAATGCTTTCCAGTGACAAATCTGTTGATGTCTTTTTTAAGAGTACCTTTTCATACTTTGAACTAGGAATCAATACAGGCTCTATCATTCCTAAAGTATACACCATGCAATTCTAATTCATTGAGAAACTGAGATAGGCTGTGTGTATGTTACAAATATGATTTCTAGAAATGCTCCCCATTTGTTCGCTGTGGAGTGGGAGCTATTTGACCAGTTTAAACATTGTATTTCCTTCTGTCAGTGAATGATTTGGCCTTTCCTGAACCCATAGCTCTGATCACAAAGAGAACTCTGCTGTCAAGCAAAGGATACCAGTGGGTGATATCTGGGAAGAAAGAAAAGTGAGCATCAGTCACTCTCTGATTGAAAGATGGTATGGGGTCTGCAGTCATATTCCACAGTGCTGATCCAGGGAGGAGATCCTTTGAAGTTGGTCTCCAACTTTCCAGTCTGACTTCTTGCACTCAGGGAACTCAGTCAACAGGAGTGGAGAGGAGGTTTAGCTCTGATGTAGACGGGAAGTCCCTGATTATAAATGGCAGCCCCATGGAAGGCCTAAAACACATTTCCAATACACATTAAGAACTGTATTATCTGGAAACATGCTTTGCTATTATCATACTTTCAGTGTAACTGAAAGTAGACAAAGACCAGAGAGAATGTCAGATTCAGATCTGGTAATGGTTGAAATGCCTCATCTAGTTTTCAGAAATACCCTCACAGACATAGGCAGGCAGAGTCATGAAATTCTTCTTTGCCCATGGCCAAGCTAAAGCAAAATTAACACAGCAAAACGCATAGAGATTCACTCAAGCCTTGTTCACTTTCTCTCTTAACTTAATCATAATGTAACAGAGCCGTGGATCGTTCAGAGATATGATAGGATTTCAGGATGGTTCACCAATAAAGCCACATGTTGAAAACTGTAGCAAGGATTCAGAACTACAAATTACGCCATGGATGAAATGTTTCATCAATAAATGCTAGTTCCTATATAATGAAGTAAAACAAAACACTTCCAGCCCAAACATCATCAATTACCACCACAAATAAGATAGGCTAGAAACTGTTATGGTGGTGATCTCTGGAAAAAAATGTTTAAAGGCAAAGAATTGGGGAGCAGGATAACTAAGCAAACAAGAGTTTAGTTATGCAACAGAAGTGGATATGAGTCGCATGGTTGGCACCGGTAATCAAGAGAATGATAGACTAACAGAATTACAGACCATGAATTTCACTGCTTTCTGGGTAAAATTTGGCTCTTATTGAAGGTTTGGTAAACAATGAAAGACAAGGGCATAATGTAAAATAGAGGTATCTGCCCAAAATGTATGTGAGAGAATGTTTTCAGGGAAACGCTAATGGTGGTCATCCATGTGCATTGTCCTGTGAAGGTACCACTCTCATGTTTGCAAATCCCCATAAACCATTTTTTTAATCAGCACAAAGACGAAACAGTTCCACTTATATGCACTCACCAGAAGTGATGGTGAAAGCGCTATCTCTTAATGGATACCACTGTTCAATTGACAATGTGAAGAGCACACAGAAAGAGATAACTACATGGCGGTTTTTGTAGTGGTCAATGAATCTAGGTCCTAATAGGAGCTACACAAGGGAAAGTCAGCAGAACATCACCTGCCGTTCTGCCCATGCTTGTAGTTCCAGTGAGACAAAATCAATGTGGGTAGTAACAAATGGCAGCTGCACCAAATGAAAATGCTGATCAGCACTGTAAGGCGACAAATGCAACAAGAACAGATGATTGAAGGAACGCTGAAGAATGTCAAACTTTTACCCCAGTCACAGATCTGGGCTTAAATCCATTATTTTTTTGCTTGCTGCGCCATTCTAGTTTGGACCCAGCCATATGCAAATCAGTCTTGACCCTACTGCCCATCTGATCAGCCCAGCCTGAACTGCCAGGCAGGGCTCACTGTGCCATTGGATTCAAGCTAGCCTAGCTGATGGGGGGTGATACCCCAAAACCAGTCCGAGGATGCCTGCCCAGGGAGGACCTGACCTCGCAGTTCGGGATACACTTTTTCCATGGGGAAAAGGGTTGAGATGGATTTGCATATGGCTGGGTCCAATCTGGGGTGGCATGGTAGGCAAATAAAACAATGGATTGGGATACGACCCTGAGCGATTGCCAGTGGCTGAGATTAATTCAATTATTCCATCCATCACCTTGTTGTTTTTGGATCAGCACTGTAGCATTTCCTACTTCTTAATGTGGGACAGATGTTGGTTAGTTAATCATACCTGTTCGAATTTAGCATGTCTTCAATTCTCAGAGGAAAGAGGATTAATTTGATCAGAAACAAAAACAAACTGAGTCGCTGACCATGCACCAAGGGCCGTATTTATAGGCCCCTAGTGCCACTGGAGCGTCGCTTTAGTGATGCTCCGGTGGTGCTAAGCACAGTGCCGTATTTACAAGGTGGCATTTAGCCACTTTTTGTGGCTTAACGCCACCTTGTAAATGCGGCCCCTTCCCACGCAGCACTGTGAGTGGAAGGGGCGTGCAATGGGTGTTGCTGTGGGCGTGCCACAGCAACACCCATTGCTTTTTGACGCTGCCTCAGATTTATGAAATCTCGTAAACCCGAGGCAGTGCAAAAATCTAATGCCACCCCCAGGGGCTCAATGAGGAGGAATACTTTTATTCCTTCTCGTTTTTTGCTTTTTCTATGTGTGCTGCATTCTGCCGCACGCATAGAAAAAGCAAAATGCCAGAAATTATTGTTTATGTGCGGGAAGGTGTACCTTATTACCTAATTACCTTATTATTTGAAAATGACTCTTTGGCACTTCTGTGTGTGCTGCATTGTGCAGCACACACAGAAGTGCCAAAATGCCATTAGTGATTGTTTATGTGCAGGAAGGGACACCTTACCACACATAAACAATCACACCCCTCAACACAGACATCCCTGCACGATGGTGCAAGGATGCCTGCATTGGCAGCTAAATTTAGCGTCAGCGCAGGGGGATACGCAGGGGTGCGCCGTAGTCCCTTAAATACGGTTCATCCCTGCGTTTCTTAAGTGATGCAGCACGTCACTGCCAATTTGACGCACAACGCTGCGCCACTTTCCTTTAAATCTGGTCCCAAGTTCCCTTTGGGAAGCGACCCACATACATAGAAAGATTACGGCCACAATCTTGCCAGTAACAGTCGGATCACGTTGACAGAAATAGTATACTGTTTAAGGGGTGCTTTTCAGAACAATTCATTGAAGTAACCATATTTATAGACGGAAGCATTTGTAAAATGGCTTTACGTTTAATCTTGGAAGATAATTTTAAAGAACGTGTTACTTCCCTTAAGTATCTCAAACGTAGTTGTAGTCTAGCTGTCAAGATCATAATTTTATCTTGTATATTCATATATGTTCTAGCCATTGCATCCAAGCTATTCACCTTTTTTATACACTCTTCTGCAACAAGGACCTCCGTGGTCTTTTTTTAGCGTGAAGTTCAATTTCCCAGATGTGCCCTAGCTTGCAGAGACTGAAATCCATCATGGAGTGATGGCGAAGGGACTTCTTTTTCCTCCGAGGAGCTTGACGCGGAGGATGGAAGGATTGCCACTTCACGCCTCCTGGCAGACTACTGCTTCGCCTGGGCCCGCTGCCTCCACGCCGGTCCATTTGTCTCCTGCTAGAGGATGCCGCGGTTCGAGATGACAGAGCGCCGCCCCGGCATTTCATTAAGTTACTTCCTGCGCCGCTGTTTAGAACATTTGTTTCTGTTAATATGAAAGCAGAGCTGGGGGAAGTAGCTAATTAGGTGGGCTCATTTTATTTTCGCTCCCCTTGCTTCCTGGCTTGGCACTCGTCTAACACAATTGCCTCAGAATCAAAGAGCGTTCATTTATCTAACCTTTTCAGAACCTATTGTGGTGTGTACACATGATTATTAATCACCAAAACACAGAGCCGGCCTGGAGTTCGCTGGAACTAGCATCCCAGCCATGAAAGGAGTTCTTTGTATCAAGACAGATGACTGCGGAGCGCAGTTGTTAACATACATTAAAGATTGTTCTGGAGAAGTCGTGATCAACTCAGACTTTCGAATTAGCTGCAGTGCTGGACGAGAGAGCATCTGGGGATTACAAGGGACAGGGACATGTGCTGGTCGGAGCAGAGCCGGAAAAGGATGAAATTGAGATGTATAAGGTTTAATGATCAAGCAGCGAGGACATCCATGATGGGTTTGAACGACCCGATTTATCCGTGTTGTCCATGACTCCCGGAAGTACCTGTATTCCCATGCATCCCATAAAAGTCTGAGGAGAGACACTGAATCGGTGCTTAACTTGTGCTTGTGGTTACCTGTGCTGGGCACCCGCACGTAATTTTGAGGGCCAGCACTTACTTTTCTGATTCAGCATCTACTGCGAGCAAAAGACACATATGGAAAAGGCGGAGGAAGAGAAGGAAGGAAAAGCTTCACAATGGGGAAAGCAGAAGGCTGCAGGAGAGATGTGAAGGGTCAGGGAGTGGATGTAACTGGATTAAAGAGGCCCGAGATGGCTTCAGGATTACGCTGCCTCAGTATTCCGTGTTGGGACCGGCACGTTTTTATTTACAAACTAAGCATTGCACTGAATGATCCCGGGATATTGAAGGAGAGGATGACTTCCAGTTTTTATGGAATAACGAAAGTAAGATAACACTAACATTCTTACAGTGTATTCATATCTCTTATACACAGGGATTGAACAAAGTCAAAAATCTGCCTGCAAATCATAGTTTCTCTGAAGTACTTGTGAAGTGATAACAGTTGTGAACTTTTCTTTTACCAGTGCATCAACATTTAGGTGTTAGGATTTGATTGAGACCAAGTCAGGATGATACTCTAACAATAGGATGGTTTATGGCCCTTTAAATCAGACTTCTTGTCCTGGGTGAAATTAAGAGGTTGAGCGGAAAACATATAGTTTGCAGGCACTGTTCAATGTGTCCCAGGTACTTATTTAGCATGTTTCACTGGGGCCATTCAGGCCCCCATATCCGGCTCAATAATAGTTGCCAGATATGGGATCTGGCTGGATCCCCCTCATTTACTGCACAGAGTGCAAGGCCATATTGGACAGCTGGTTAGAGTGCCTCCAGGAAAGGAGGCTCAAATTTCCCCTACAAGCAGCTTCTTTAACAGGATGGTGGGGCAAAATGACACTTTGCAGAAGTATCTGTCGTTGATAATTTAGATAGCATCTTGAAAAGGTCAAATTAAATCCAAGTATTAAGATGTGTCTGCCAGTGGTACACTTACAATTACTTCACAACAGGATACCCCTGTCGGATTTTCGGAAATGCTATGATGTCAAGATTAAAGCAGATACTTTTGAATTATTTTACTCACCACAGGATACACTGGGGACTTATTTTTAAGAGATTACCTTACACGAATTTGATCATTTTAGGCAGGTTACAGTTGAACATTGTACATGGAAGTTTTGCAGCTGAGGGTTTGGTCAAAGATGAACATTTCAGATGTGGGTGTTCCCTGTCCATATCAACTAAAGTTGTACATGTTCAACAGCATCATCATTGATCAGAAAACAACAGCAATGTGCCTTACTGAACAAAGACATGGCAGATCAGGCTAAGATAAAACAGAATAACTAACTGCATTACCCGATATACTAGCAGCACAAGCAACCACCACATGCAAGGCAGAACGCTGGCATCCACCCTGCAACTGCATGGCCGAAGAATCTTCAGGAACATGACCCAGCCAAAAGTACAGCTGAATGTACATCTGATTGAGCGTGAGAAGAAATGTTTGTTTCACTGGAGTAGTATGGTTGATGAGAGGATGGTGGCTTATCTATCAGGGTAGAGTGGCCAAATTTTACTGAACAATTTCAGTTTCTTAGCTGAAGCAGCATGATCCATTTTGCAGTCTGTGCCTGGTCTAGATGTCTTATGACTGCAGACTGAGTAGTCTGGCATCATGCTTTTTTCAGACCACTACAATTGAAATGTTAAAGTATTTTTACTTATTGCGTAGCATACGCATGGGTATAGATTCGTAGTAGTCTGCTGTAGACTTTGCAGAGTAGAGTGAATTATTGTCCACTGAATCGTCTGAAATGTTACTGTTGTTGAATTACAGTATTTGCTGATTATAGAGCTATTGATTTGTATTTCATTTCTGGGTGTGGTATGGTTTAGCTATCATGTTCCTAATATGTGGGGTAATGATTGGCTCTACTAAGCAATCCACTGCTACTCTGTAGGAGCAGGGTGGAATGCTCAAGCGGAGCACCGCAGAAGACTGTTTTGAGAATTGCAGCTGAATGTTAGGTAAAGCATGGCCACTTAACTGGGGCATCACCTAATACTAGTGCATACGACAGTCAGTTAAACACAGGCTGGCACAGAAAACACTCGACCGGTGAAGCAGGGGCCTCACAAGACTCCTGCAGTGCAAGGACAGGGCAACTCTTCAGGGGCCCCCATTCAGCCAAGGGCCAAGTAATATCTGTAAGATATGGGAGACTGGGGCCCGTCTTCAGATTCTGCGGGGGCATCGTTTAAGTCATGCCACTGTGGAGAAGAACGGTCACTCAACTAGGGGAACACATTGTTTCCATTGGAGCAGCAGCGCCACTTTAAGAAGACATCCTGAGTCAGTAATAGTGTTCCCATGAGAGGGATCCTGACCAGGCCATTGCTAAACTGCAAAGTGTTCCTACACATCAAACCGATGGGTGCGGGAGCCCCAGGTCCAGTCTTACTGGGTCTGAATTGTCACCCAGGAAAACCATCCAATGATCCACAGCCTGGGCCCCATCTGACCTCATATATCATAGTGGAGTGTGCAACATTCCCACCATTAGCTCTTGAGGCTGTTATACCCCACACCATCCTGACCCCTGACCCTCTGCACTGGGAGAGAAGGGACAGAGCGAGAAACCTTAGCAATAAATAAGTAATGAGTCTATTGTTTATAAATCATTGTGTGTATGTAAACGAGATTTGAAAAATTAAATATTATTAACTAAATTACCCCTAAAACAATGGAGCAGTGATTTTGCCCCGTGTTTGCTTCTTTCACAATTAAACATGGAAAACTTGGCATTGTTTCACGTTTGGTGTTGTAAAGGTAGTGCTTAATTTGTGCTTGTTGTTTCGGGTGCTGAGCACCAGCACTTACTTTTGTGGTCTGCCGCTTATTCTTCTGCCTCAAGCATTCACTGCGAGCAAAAGACACATTTGGGAAAGGCGGAGGAAGAGAAAAACCAAAAAGCGTCACAATGGAAGAAAGCAAAACAATGTAGGAGTGAGCTGAAGGGGCAGGGAGTAGCTGTAAATGTATTGAAGAGGCCCGAGATGGCTTCAGGATTATGCTGCCTCAGTATTCCGTGTTCCCACATTTAATTGCAGCAGCCGCGTGTTTAAGAGGAGGCCTTTGGGCACCGGCACGTTTTTATTTACAAATTAAGCAGTGGGTAAAGGATGCATCTGATAAATTCATTTAAACACAAACATAGCAACAGTTCTGAAGAATCAGTTTATATCTTTTTTCGCTGCTCATGAAGTAAATCCTCTTTTGCTCCATTCTCTGCAATCAAGCATGTCGAAAATCTCATTCACAGTTCTCACTTGAACACAGCATTGTTCAAAGACGGGACGCATAGCAAAGCAGAGTATAAATCAAGGCCTCTGGAATTATATAGCAGTGAGGACCAAATTATGCGGCGTGGTTCACTAAATTATGCAAGAAAAGGCACAATATGTGGCATAATGTGGCACATTTTATGGTAGTATTAGTTTATTATTTGTCATCTTTAAACGCTAACACTGTCTGAGCAAAACTTTTTGCTCAGTACTACTATATTAACACCCAATTACAGCAATAGGCAGCAGAAATGAACCAGTCAATCTTTGTGAAGAGCCTTCCACTTTGCAGCTTTTTTTTTTTTAAACTAAAGATCCGTTTGAGCTGCAAACATTTTTTTGTTGCAATCGGCAGATTATGCAGAAAATGATTGATTATGTGGCAAATGCAGCAGATCCATAATTATTTGGAAACGCAACAACCACAAATTTGCATAATTCCAGTGGCCCTTTTATAGACCTATTGGCCTCAGCCCTACTCAAAAAATGTGGTGGAAATGCAGAGTACAGACGCATGGGGGATCAGATGAAGAGCGCGCAGCTATGCAGGGTGGCATGACACAGATCTATTTGATACATGGCGGTAGAATGGTAAACAAGTAATATTTTAGGCTGGCATGGCAGAGGCACAGTAGCCACCCATATCAAAAGAAGCGCTGTAGCACTGTTGGCGCACATACGAAGCAAATGTGGAGTATTTGTCATTAAATAGGTGACACTGTTCTTCTACAATAGAAAGGATACCGGATCTTCCAGAAGGAAACAAGGAAACTGAGGACTAGGCTGTTGTAGGGACACCTCACTAGGGACGGTTGACTCCCAGAAGGGACTCCTGAATGTTGGTATTTTTTCCAGTCCTTTCACATTTCCTATCGTCTCTCGTATTTCTTTTTTTTGGCTGGCAATAGAAATGGAAAACCGACCACTATGGTCTCAATCATTTTCTTCTTTTGGCCCTTGATTTTTTTGGGGCATTTTCATGATCTTATATTACGTATTGGGGCTGACAGTTTTACACCGGCCCCTTTTTTTTGACAATTTAGCCAGTTGTTAGATTGAATTTTAACCAGGATTTATTTTTAGTAGTCTTGTATTTTTAAACTGTTTTTATTAAGATTTTGTGATGCAAAATATTGTCATATTCTAAACTTACTGGAGTAGACCAGGTGAAAATGCAGGCTGTTAATCTATTCATCCTGTTTTTATAGCTTGTAATAAAAAATGTATGAGGAGCCCCTTTCATTAAATATTTTCACATCCAATATCCTAGTAGCCATATTGCTCACTATGTATGCTTGGAAATGGCCATCTTTTAGAACTACAGTATCTACTGCAACCTCTTTATGAGAAAATATAGAAAACTGTAGGGCATATTTATGAGAAGTGACTCATCGCTGTGTTTCCGCAGCAGTGCGTAAAAAAAACTTGTGTTGATCTACAACAGAATCTAGCAAGATAGATGCGCCATATTAGTGGGATGGCGCACCATATCGCAAGCTCTCAAGGTGTGCCAGATATTCTGAGGCATCTCTGAGAAGGATGCTGCAAAGCATCTGTCCCAAATGTGGCGCACTGCTGAAGCTGGGTTTATGACAAGCGCAACTTCAGAAGTGCATCAAAAAGTGAAGGTAATGCGTCGGTTCTGACTGACGCAACTGGCTTAATTTGTAGGGACTAATGTAATAGAGTGTGAATGGTGGAAAACTCACCTTGGACAATATTCCATTGGCCCTGGTTGTAAGCATACAAGGATGAGGTATGGCTATGTGTCACAATACATTGGGCATAGTCTACTTATGTGTACAAAGATATCTTTGTATGTGTGCCATATTGAGTGAAACCTTAATGTGAGTGGATACAAATAATTAATGTAATGTAATGTAAAGTGACAATTCCTGTGTTAACTACCTTATGTGTGTACTTATCTTTTGTGGTTTGGAGTAGGCTTGGCTGGACTTGAGGACCCATTCCTATATGTATATGTAACAATCCTGGCCTGTCGCTTACATGGAGTACACAGCATCACATTGCATTGCTGGAGTGGAGGATAATACAATAGGAGCTATCATCCCAGTTTGCTCAAGGGGTCTGATTAATACTATTAGTTGAGGGGATGTGATTTACTTACTTATTACAGTGTTTTAAGTGGCTTCAGCTGGTCAGATTCCTATACCACAGCCACTGCGTCGTTTCCTACGCCTGGGCTACCAAAGTGTTGGAATTTGGATGCTCTCCAGGCTTAGCATGATGCATCTAAAAGATGCATCACGCATTGCCAAACTCGTAAGTATCACTGCATCAATTGCAAGTCAGATTTTACCAAGGAACACCTACCCTGCATACATTAAAACCTCCGTGGCGCAGCCGATTCTAGCGCAGGTATTTTTCTGAAGCAGGCCTACAAAAACATGCATTGGGCCAAATGTGTCGTCTTGTAAATATGGATTACTGAATGGACGGTTGGAGAATCAAAAATAGCCACAACTGCGGTGCAAGCTCCTTTAAAATATATCCCTGTGTTTGAATGGAAATGACGAGCCCTAGACATTTACCTCGTACCATCACACCTCCACAAAGAGCCTCTTTCTCTTTCTAACCAAAATACGCAGCATAACACTATTAAATTACTTTCAACACCTTTATGCACTGTTTCACAGTCTTAAACCTAATCTGGATACAAGCCGAATCTTGGCATTAACTCCAATGGGCAGTGTTTCCAATCATACCCACAAGAGTCTGAGCATCATGTTAATGAAAGCACAAATAACATTGTTCGTACAGTACATCCTGACTTTGTTATGTGTCTAGTTGTATCTTTCTGCAGAATGGGCACAGGATTCCAAGGTTGTAGCACATCAAGCCATACCATGGTCATAAGAAGTGCCATTTCAGAATTCTCAGAAGAACCATTCAATATGGTGACATGCGCATGTGAATTACACAGCTATGCCATTTCAACAGTCCCTTTCTCTGAAGCTTCTTTCTAATGATAAATATCTGCTGGAATCCCATACTCAGACAATTGCAAACTGTCACTCCCAATTGCATGTCTTGTTTCATAAAAAGTGCTTCAGCAGACCGTGCCACATAAAATGGTGGAACCACTGAAAAATGGTGAACTTCAAAAGTGCAGTGAGTTGTTCCTTTTTAATGTATTGAAGGAAACAAAGCCATGTGTGCTGGTAAGAGTACTTGCCTATGTCATGCGCTGGTTTAGAGTCTCTTTTGCAGTAAGGTGCCACTGGTAATCATTGTGGCACTAGCAATCAAAATGAGCAGCTGCAGTGATAGCTCTATTGACTAATACATGCACCCGGGATCAAGGAGATCACATAGGCCACTGCATAATATAGGTGTCATACACAACATTAAGCATTAAATGTGTCACTGGACTGACCTGAAAGCACAATTGTGTGTCACGTAGTGTAATGTCTTATATCCAGTACCCGAAGTGAAATACACAACATAAGAAAACCATCATTGATTGAAGGGTTGGGCAAGGCATAGGCTTTGCAAACAGCAAATTATCTTGTCAATGTTGGGGAAGTTTCTAGGCAGGGCCTCTCCATTTTTTTTGCCCTTGTTTGGTACTTCAGGAAGGTTGTTGGCTCCTCGATTGTACCCACGTTTTGGATACTCCAGCTCAGAGACTAGAATGCACGCGTGGTGCTTACCACCCTGATAACTTCTGGAGCTGTAGAAAGAGGAGTAAGGCAGGTTGAGTGATGCCAAAGAAGATGCGAATGGTGTAAGAAAACACACACCTTCCTGCGCCAGACAAGCTGCAACCGTGCAGAGCAGGTAAATGTGAAAATACTGCAATACGAACAAAGATAAGCATCAATTGGAAAGTGCCTTTATCAGTCAGACTCTGTGAGCTAAAAACTGTTCGAAATACATACAAGTTACCGATGAGTCGACATCCCAGTGGAGGTCTGCCCTGTGCTACCTCATGCGAGGTCTCAGAGATTTAATTCAATGCATTGGGATACAATTTAAACAAATTGGCTTTGCGAGTGAAGGACCACTTATTAATTATTTGTGTCTGTGAACTGAATGTGAAATGTAATCTTTTGTATAGTAAGCCCTGATTTCTCAGTTGTATACTGTTAATAATAGGATTGGGCAAAATTTGCATAGTTTGATTTCATGTAGTAATGCAAAAGTTTGGGAAATTACACAAAACTGCGCATTATTACATCAAATGCAAATATATTATTTGCTGTTATATTTTAATACAACATGTGTGGTTGACTCTAGATAAAAAAGCACGAAAAACATGATTGTCACAAACAGCAGTTATCCGCATTATTGTATTGCATTGTAATAGTATTTATATAGCGCATACTACCCATGACGAGGCGTCAAAGCGATTTTTGGCAAGTAGCACGCTACTCCGGAACCCAACAAGAATTAGTGATGGATTACTATTGGGAAATATGAGTTCAGTTTTAGTATTATTATGAGTTAATTTGAGCCGCGGATATGAGAGTTTGTTAGTTAGATTGACTGGAGTAATGGAGGGGTGGAGGAGGAAAGAATCCAGAAGTGTTAATTGGGAGTATATGATAATAGGATTTAGGCTTGGGATGAGTAAAGGAGGATGGAGGAGGGAAGAGTCTGTGGAAGGGGTTAGAGAGATATCATAGTAGCAGGGTGAGATAAAGGAGGGCAAATTTAGTAGGGTTGTTTGGGAGGTCATGGTAGTAAAGTGAGGTTTGGTGAGTTAGATGTGGAAGCGGAGGGAAGAGCTTAGGGAGAGTTATTTAGGAAATGAAAGTAGTAGAATGGATTTAGGATGAGTCAGAGTGGGAATGGAGGACAAATTGATAGAGACATGACATATGATGATGGGTAGATTATGGTGTTTTGCATAGTTCCGACATTCCTGTGCTATACGTTTGCCACAAACAGTGGTGTAATTATGTGATGCTATGTAATGCCATCATTTGGGGATTTCTCATAATAAAAGTAATGTGAAAGTCACAAAATTAAGCAACTTACAATGGCATAGTTTACCTTTTGCCCAGGTCTACCAATAAGGTGGGATATGGCCCCTGCACTACAGTAATATGTGAGTGAACATCATTCAGCAATGGAAAAATCTGGACATACAAGGATACAATGTGCACAATGAACCACAATTAAAGTAAGCATCCAGGGTAGAAATGACTAAACAGTTAATGGTCAGAAACAGAAAAAAATATTTCCACCTCAACGTTTTGTCTTTAAGAAAGGCCATTTTAATGAAAGCTACAACTATACAAATGATTATTACATTGCATATTACCCTGACAGCTCTTGTTCATGAGCACACTTTGAACTAGGAAAGGGACCTATCTGTAACATTTCGTAATATATTTCTGGGATCAGGGATTGCTATACAAGTAAACTACCATTTTTTTTAATGCCTGCTAGGACTCCCTAAAGGGATGCCAGGAATCCACAAAAAGGTTCCTGGAGGAAATAATGACATAATAGTGTGTTATTTGGAGCGTCTTCAAACTCCTCTCCGACCCCTTTCCACCTTGGAAATGGTTAGGGATTAGTACAAAGCATGATTTTTCTTACAAAGAACATTACAGTCAGAAAAGCTTCTTGAGCCTTCACAAAGCTGCGATTGACTCAGTGTGATAATAGAAGGATAATAGTCTTCTTATTCTTCTAATGTAATGGTAGCAATTATAGAAAAACGTACACTTTGTATTCCTGTGGAATGTTTTGGTAGAACACAACATAATCACTAAAGATATACAAAAGTGATGGACGTCTACTAAAATCTTCCAACTCTCCTTTATAGGCCACAAGATACTCAGTAATCTCTGGTGATGTGTCAAGGAAAATTGACTTGAAAGGAGAATATGGAAGCATGGCTTTTTCAGTAAATATCAGTTCATCAAATTAGATTTCCTGTGTCAAATCACGTGCAACAATGTAGTGAATTTATAGACATGTAGAACCTTCTCAGTTAAGACATATTCCACAGGAGATATCCTAAGCAATGCGTCTTCTGACTTTACAATCATTCCCCGGTGGCTGAGCTCAGAAGCAAAAGAGTGTGAAGCTCTTAGATTTTTTTGCCCAAAAACATGGAAGTATAACCTGACAATAATGTTCTGATACATGATGCATGCCTCAAACAAATCAAACTTTACCACAACAATGCACATGAAATGCAACACAGCTTCCACATCACTGTAAGCGACAACTGGTTAAAATTACTGGGGTAATTGCTGTACTCAGGCATTAAACTGGGGAACATTTGTCTCATATGTTAACATACCCTATTGATGAGCTATGGGTTTTTGTTTTTTGTCGTGAACATACTTATTTGCGCTTTTAAGCTGATGTATGTTTACATTATGAAAGCAACATAAATCCTCAGAGTTTATAAAAATCTCAAACATTTTCACCTCTTTTCAAGGTTTTGAATTCTAACGTTTTTTCTAGTTAGACACATAGATATTATGAATTGAACTGTTTATTTGTGTCTATTAATTAAACGATGCAAGTTTATAAAAATAAATCATAAATTCACAAGTAGAGTCATACATTGAATAACATATTATAACATTTGAATAAATAGCTTTATAGCAATTCATTTTCCATCTTTAAAAATGGTCAGTGTTGTCATATCCTTCGCTCTCGAACTGTGATAAAAACCGTTTGTTAAAAAACTTACCAAATCAGGCCAAGTACATGAGAAGAGAGGGGAACATACAAAATTCCAGCGCATCCTTACAGCTGGAGATGCCAATAGCCCTAAATATTGGCTTTAGTAAATTGAGACGTGCAGATAAAAGCTCAGGACAGAAACATAATAAATGCAACATAGATTCTCTTCTATAGTTGCAGAATCAGCAGGTCATGCTCCCCAGGGGGTCAGTCGTATCTGAGCTAAATTCATAGATTGGTAGGACTAGTCAAGCTCCGAGGATGCAGTGGATGATTTCTTTAGCTACAGCAGACTTTAAATAAGGTTGCAATTTTGTGTCCTCATATGATTTTAGTATGGGTGGGGTGGCATAGGTGATGGAATGAGTGGCTGCCAGATCAGTTTTCCTCAAGCTTAGTGCTGTCTGCTTCCTCTGGATAATTTTGATACTGGATGTTGGACCTGGCTTTTTGACAGGGTCATCCCCAAACTTTTTGCCTCCTTCCTCCTATTTTTTCTGACCTGTTGTTGTTGACTTTTGACCTCTGGGCACTTTACCACTGCTAACCAGTGCCAAAGTGCATATGCTCTCTGTGTAAATGGTACTCTTGATTGGTTTATCCATGATTGGCTATTTAATTTACTTATAAATCCCTAGTAGAGTGCACTATATGTGCCTAGGGCCTGTAGATTAAATGCTGCTAGTGGGCCTGCAGCACTGGTTGTGCCACCCACTTCAGTAGCCCCTTAACCCTGTCACAGGCCTGCCATTGCAAGGCCTGTGTGTGCAGTTTCACTGCCACTTCGACTTGGCATTTAAAAGTACTTGCCAAGCCTAGAACTCCCCTTTTTCTACATATAAGTCATCCCTAATGTGTGCCCTAGGTAACCCCTAGAGCAGGGTGCTGTGTAGGTAAAAGGCAGGACATGTACCTGTGTAGTTATATGTCCTGGTAGTGTAAAACTCCTAAATTCGTTTTTACACTACTGGGAGGCCTCCTCCCTTCATAGGCTAACATTGGGGCTGCCCTCATACACTGTTGAAGTGGCAGCTGCTGATCTGAAAGGAGCAGGAAGGTCATATTTAGTATGGCCAGAATGGTAATAAAAAGTCCTGCTGACTGGTGAAGTCGGATTTAATATTACTATTCTAGAAATGCCACTTTTAGAAAGTGAGCATTTCTTTGCACTAAAATCTTGTTGTGCCCTTCAATCCACGTCTGGCTAGGTTTAGTTGACAGCTCCTTGTGCATTCACTCAGACACACCCCAAACACAGGGTACTCAGCCTCACTTGCATACATCTGCATTTTGAATGGGTCTTCCTGGGCTGGGAGGGTGGATGGCCTGCCCTCACACAAAGGACTGCCACACCCCCTACTGGGACTCTGGCAGACAGGACTGAACTGAAAGGGGGCTTGGTGCATTTCTTAGACACTCTTTGAAGTCACCCCCACTTCAAAGGCACAACTTAGTATAAAACAGGGCCTCTGCCCTACCTCATCAGACACTTGCTGGAGAAGAAACCTGAACCAGAAACTACATCCTGCCAAGAAGAACTGCCTGGCTGCTCAAAGGACTCACCTGTCTGCTTTTCTACAAAGGACTGCTGCTTTGCTGTTGGCCTGCTGCCTTGCTGAACTGCCTGGCTGATCAAAGGACTCACCTGTCTGCTTTTCTACAAAGGACTGCTGCCTTGCTGTTGGCCTGCTGCCTTGCTGAACTCTTGTCTGGCTGTAAAAGTGCTCTCCAAGGGCTTGGATAGAGCTTGCCTCCTGTTCCCTGAAGTCTCAGGACCAAAAAGACTTCTCTCTTCCTCTTGGATGCTCCGTGCGCCGAAATTTTCGACGCACAGCTTGTTCCGCGGCAAGAAAAACGCCGCACACCGACGCTAATCGACGCGACGCCTTCGGGACGACCGAAACTTTGACGCACGGCCTCGCAAGGACAACGCCGCCCGACTTCCCGGGAGAAATCGACGCGACGCCTGCCGTGAGATCGAAACTTTGACGCACGGCCTCGCAAGGACAACGCCGCCCGACTTCCCAGGAGAAATCGACGCGACGCCTGTCATGAGATCAAAACTTTGACGCACGGCCTCGCAAGGACAACGCCGCCCGACTCCCCAGGAGAAATCGACGCGACGCCTGCCGTGAGATCGAAACTTCGACGCGCAGCCCCGCAGAACGACGTGCAGCCGGAAAACAAGCAGGAAAATCCACGCACAGACCCGGGACATCAGGTACTCCCCGCGAACCACAGAAAGAGACTGTCCGCGCGCCAGAAAACGACGCACGACTCCACGCGTGGAAAATAACGACGCAAGTCTGTGTGTGCTGAGGAGAAATCGACGCACACACCAGTTTTCCACGTACCTCTTCTCCTGTGGCCCTCTGAGGAGATTTTCCACCAGAAACCAGGTACTTTGTGTTTGAAAGAGACTTTGTTTACTTTCTAAAGACTTAAGACACTTTATATCACTTTTCAGTGATATCTTTACAAATTCATATTGCAACTTTGATCGTTTTGACCTGAAGATACCCAGATAAATATTATATATTTTTCTAAACACTGTGTGGTGTATTTTTGTGGTGTTATGCTATGGTGTTGTATGATTTATTGCACAAATGCTTTACACATTGCCTTCTAAGTTAAGCCTGACTGCTCGTGCCAAGCTACCGGAGGGTGAGCACAGGCTGATTTTGGATTGTGTGTGACTTACCCTGACTAGAGTGAGGGTTCTTGCTTGGACAGAGGGCAACCTGACTGCCAACCAAAAACCCAATTTCTAACATTGGTGATCAGCGGTGAGGATAGGACTTGTGTTTGTGCAGTGACATACAGTAGCTAAGTATTTCACTACCTACCCACAGTTGAAGGTCAACTTGATTTTTCATCTTTTTTGGCTTTTGATTCTCTGATGTCCTCCTGGATATACTATTGATATTTTGGACTTTGGATTTTGGTTTTTGTTGGTAAGATCTTATCAGAATGGGATTGCTTACCTACTCATTCTTTGTTCGTACTGACCACCTCACTAAGGCTGACCTAAGGAAGCTTTGCAGAAAATGGGGCCTTCCTGTAGCAAGGAGATCTACTAAAGCGGAGATGCTACATAACTACATAGTCTGGAGGGAGGAAAGATGGGCAGAGAGAGAGGCAGCAAGAAACCAAATGACTAAGTACCCCTCAGATGAGGAGGAGGACTACGCACATGAGGAGGAAGACTGCTCACATGAGGACGAAGACTTCTCAGATGAGGAAAGAGACCTAGAGATAGATGAATGGCTCAGAGGTCAAAGGCGACAGGAGCAACAATTAGAGGAGTATCTTGCAAGGGTTGAGGCAAAAAGACTCTTAGCCCTGGAAGAAGAAAAGATTGCAGCTCAAGAGCTGAGCTGTAAAGAGCTGAAACTGGGGGCCGGAAGGGCTGAGTCCAGTTCAGATGGTGGCAGCAAAAATCTTGCATCTAGTACTGCTGAAGAAGGGCACAAGCCCAGAGATGTGGTGCCCAACTTGAAGAAGGGAGTTGACACACCCCAGGCGGTTCAAGGGTATGAGGCAGTTCCCGTTATGCACAGGGTCCCTGAGAAGGATTGGGGAACTGGCACAGGGAGTCATATTTCTACTGGGGGGATGGACACTTTACTGACTCTAGCAGAGAGTGACAGAAAAAAGGGTTCCCCCCTGGTGGACGTCCTGGATATAGAGTGTAGAGACATCCCAGAAGAGTATGGGTTGAGTGTCAGGGACAGACAGATACTGTCTCACCAGTCTCAGGAGGGTGAGGTAGAGTGCTTTTCCAAGGTTGAGTTACTGGGTGGTTGGGTGAAGGGTACTGTGGTTAATACATGTGAAGGGCAGAGTGATGTAATTGCTGGAGAGCGTATGTCTGGTCCTTATTTTCCAGAGCTACGCCAACACCAGGTGGAGTGTGAGTTCTCTGACCCCAGGGAACTTACAATGGAGGCAGACTTCTGGGTGAGTACCAGAGAGTCTGAAGAGGCATTTGGGGGTGCTCCTGGAGGGAGTGGTCTAGGTGGTTCCCAACCGAGTGAGGTGGGAAAGGATTGTAGTGTCCCAGGTAGGTCCCAGGCCCTAGAGGGTTCCATGAGGGAACACCAGGAGGGAAGCCTAGCCTGTACCGTAGGGCCACCTTTTGAGGGAAGCCCCGCAGTGTCAGAAGAACTTGGGGGGGTGACTGTAGCCAGCATCCCAACAGTTCTGGTGTCTGGCAGTACCCCTCCTAGTGAGGGGGTGCAGAAGTCCAGACATAGGGTTGAGAGGGGGTTGCAGACCCCAGTGGAGGACCTTGAGAGTCAGGGGTCAGCTCTGAGAGCAGAGCCCCCCAGGAATGACCCAGGTGAAACCGTTTCTGGTTTGGGGGAAACCCAGACTCTGCCGGATGGGCAGAGGTCGGGAGACCTGCGCCAACCAGACTCTTGTGTGGCCCTTGGGGACGGTGTGTCCCTTGTGGGGGGTGAGAGTGCCCCCCAGGAAGTCCTGGCATGCCAGGCAAAGATTCAACCTCAGGGTGGTGACTCTGGGTTGGATACCCAGGTTCAGAGGTTAAACTCTGACCTGGTGGGGGGTAGGTGTGCCTCCCAAGAAGTCCTGCTGTGCCAGGCAATTGTCCAACCTCAGGGTGTTGACTCTGGGTTGGATGACCAGGTTCAGAGGTTAAACTCTGACCTGGTGGGGGGTAGGTGTGCCCCCCAGAAAGTCCTGGCGTGCCAGGCAATTGCCCAACCTCAGGGTGGTGACCCTGGGTTGGGGAACCAGGCTCAGAGGTTAAACTCTGACCTGGTGGGAGGTAGGTGTGCCTCCCTGGAAGTCCTGGCCTGCCAGGCAATGGTTCAACCTCAGGGTGGTGACTCTGGGTTGGCTAACCAGGGTCAGAGGATAAACTCTGACCTGTTGGGGGGTAGGTGTGCCCCCCAGAAAGTCCTGGTATGCCAGGCAATGGTTCAACCTCAGGGTGGTGACTCTGGGTTGGATACCCAGGTTCAGAGGTTAACCTCTGACCTGGTGGGAGGTAGGTGTGCCCCCCAGAAAGTCCTGGTGTACCAGGCAGTTGTCCTACCTCAGGGTGCTGACTCTGGGTTGGATAACCGGGTTCAGAGGTTAAACTCTGACCTGGTGGGGGGTAGGTGTGCCCCCCAGAAAGTCCTAGTGTGCCAGGCAATTGTTCAACCTCAGAGTGGTGACCCTGGGTTGGAGAACCAGGTTCAGAGGTTAACCACTGACCTGGTGGGAGGTAGGTGTGCCTCCCAGAAAGTCCTGGTGTGCCAGGGAGTTGCCCAGCCTCAGGGTGGTGACCCTAGGTTGGAGAACCAGGTTCAGAGGTTAAACTCTGACCTGGTGGAGGGTCAGTGTGCCCTCCAGGAAGTCCTGGCGTGCCAGGCAATTGTTCAACTTCAGGGTGGTGACTCTGAGTTGGATGGCCAAGTTCAGAGGTTAAACTCTGACCTGGTGGAGGGTCAGTGTGCCCTCCAGGAAGTCCTGGTGTGCCAGGCAATTGTTCAACTTCAGGGTGGTGACTCTGAGTTGAATGGTCAGGTGCAGAGGTTAAACTCTGACCTGGTGGGAGGTAGGGGTGCCTCCCAGAAAGTCCTGGTTTGCCAGGCAGTGATCCAGTCTGAGGGTACAGACCCTGGGCTGGAAGACCAGGTTCAGGGTGTCCCCCAGACCTGGAGGGAGGGGCTACTGATAACAGTGCCCCTACCATGTTGTCTTCTGAGGAGGCCACTCCTAGTTGGAGGGTGCTGGACCCCAGAAGGGAGGGCAGGGGGAGGGAAGCCTCACCCCGGGCCCTAGTCCAACCTGAAGGTACAGACCCCAGGTTGGAGGGCCAGTTGCAGGTTAACAGCCCTGCACTGGTGGAGGAATGGTACAGGGCGACTTCTATAAGCATCCTGACCATGTTGGACTCTGGGGGTACCGCTCCAGGAGGGAGGGTACAGAGCCCCAGAGGGGAGGACCAGGTTCAGGCTGTCATCCCTGACCTGGTGGAAGGGAGAGTGGTTAAAGGGTGCCCAGCACCTGGGGCTACCGCCCCCCACTCTCCACAGCCACAGTGGTGGGAGAGCTTTGAGAGGCCTGGGGCCTGGCTCTCATCCCTGGCAGCTGTCAGTAACCACTGTTGCTTGCTGTCCGGGTGGACAGAGTTATCCCTGAGGAGGGGACAAGTGTCACACCCCGGGGGTAGAGTGGGCAACACCACTGTGTTGTTCATGGTGGTACTATCCTGCTCCTGGGAAACATCTGTGAGCAAAGTAAGGTTAGGTGCTGCACAGATGGGATCCGCAGGTAAGGAGAAAGGTTCCCCATGGGTTGGCTTAGTGGGCCCTGAGAGTATGGACAGAGGGATCCAATTGGAGTCAGGAAGGCGAAGAACTGGAGCATGCCCCTGCTGTTGTGGGCCTGGGTCCTTGTTCTGTCGCCTCAAACAGGGAAATAAATCAGGATAGTAATGGTTCTCCCCTGGCTTTAGGCTGGTAGGGGGTCATGTTGGACCTGGCTTTTTGACAGGGTCATCCCCAAACTTTTTGCCTCCTTCCTCCAATTTTTTCTGACCTGTTGTTGTTGGCTTTTGACCTCTGGGCACTTTACCACTGCTAACCAGTGCTAAAGTGCATATGCTCTCTGTGTAAATGGTACTATTGATTGGTTTATCCATGATTGGCTATTTAATTTACTTATAAGTCCCTAGTAGAGTGCACTATATGTGCCTAGGGCCTGTAGATTAAATGCTGCTAGTGGGCCTGCAGCACTGGTTGTGCCACCCACTTCAGTAGCCCCTTAACCCTGTCTCAGGCCTGCCATTGCAAGGCCTGTGTGTGCAGTTTCACTGCCACTTCGACTTGGCATTTAAAAGTACTTGCCAAGCCTAGAACTCCCCTTTTTCTACATATAAGTCATCCCTAATGTGTGCCCTAGGTAACCCCTAGAGCAGGGTGCTGTGTAGGTAAAAGGCAGGACATGTACCTGTGTAGTTATATGTCCTGGTAGTGTAAAACTCCTAAATTTGTTTTTACACTACTGTGAGGTCTGCTCCCTTCATAGGCTAACATTGGGGCTGCCCTCATACACTGTTGAAGTGGCAGCTGCTGATCTGAAAGGAGCAGGAAGATCATATTTAGTATGGCCAGAATGGTAATATAAAGTCCTGCTGACTGGTGAAGTCGGATTTAATATTACTATTCTAGAAATGCCACTTTTAGAAAGTGAGCATTTCTTTGCACTAAAATCTTGTTGTGCCCTTCAATCCACGTCTGGCTAGGTTTAGTTGACAGCTCCTTGTGCATTCACTCAGACACACCCCAAACACAGGGTACTCAGCCTCACTTGCATACATCTGCATTTTGAATGGATCTTCCTATGCTGGGAGGGTGGATGGCCTGCCCTCACACAAAGGACTGCCACACCCCCTACTGGGACTCTGGCAGACAGGATTGAACTGAAAGGGGGCTTGGTGCATTTCTTAGACACTCTTTGAAGTCACCCCCACTTCAATGGCACAACTTAGTATAAAACAGGGCCTCTGCCCTACCTCATCAGACACTTGCTGGAGAAGAAACCTGAACCAGAAACTACATCCTGCCAAGAAGAACTGCCTGGCTGCTCAAAGGACTCACCTGTCTGCTTTTCTACAAAGGACTGCTGCCTTGCTGTTGGCCTGCTGCCTTGCTGAACTGCCTGGCTGCTCAAAGGACTCACCTGTCTGCTTTTCTACAAAGGACTGCTGCCTTGCTGTTGGCCTGCTGCCTTGCTGAACTCTTGTCTGGCTGTAAAAGTGCTCTCCAAGGGCTTGGATAGAGCTTGCCTTCTGTTTCCTGAAGTCTCAGGACCAAAAAGACTTCTCTCTTCCTCTTGGACGCTCGGTGCGCCGAAATTTTCAACGCACAGCTTGTTCAGCGGCAAGAAAAACGCTGCACACTGACGCTGATCGACGCGACGCCTTCGGGACGACCGAAACTTTGACGCACGGCCTCGCAAGGACAACGCCGCCCGACTTCCCGGGAGAAATCGACGCAACGCCTGCCGTGAGATCGAAACTTTGACGCACGGCCTCGCAAGGACAACGCCGCCCGACTTCCCAGGAGAAATCGACACGACGCCTGCCGTGAGATCAAAACTTTGACGCACGGCCTCGCAAGGACAACGCCGCCCGACTCCCCAGGAGAAACACAGCGCCGCAGAACGACGTGTGGCCGGAAAACAAGCAGGAAAATCCACGCACAGACCCGGGACATCTGGTACTCCCCGCGAACCACAGAAAGAGACTGTCTGCGCGCCGGAAAACGACGCACGACTCCCCGTGTGGAAAATAACGACACAAGTCTGTGTGTGCTGAGGAGAAATCGACGCACATACCAGTTTTCCACGTACCTCTTCTCCTGTGGCCCTCTGAGGAGATTTTCCACCAGAAACCAGGTACTTTGTGTTTGAAAGAGACTTTGTTTACTTTCTAAAGACTTAAGACACTTTATATCACTTTTCAGTGATATCTTTACAAATTCATATTGCAACTTTGATCGTTTTGACCTGAAGATACCCAGATAAATATTATATATTTTTCCAAACACTGTGTGGTGTATTTTTGTGGTGTTATGCTATGGTGTTGTATGATTTATTGCACAAATGCTTTACACATTGCCTTCTAAGTTAAGCCTGACTGCTCGTGCCAAGCTACCGGAGGGTGAGCACAGGCTGATTTTGGATTGTGTGTGACTTACCCTGACTAGAGTGAGGGTTCTTGCTTGGACAGAGGGCAACCTGACTGCCAACCAAAAACCCAATTTCTAACACTGGAGTATGGGGCATCCAAGGCCGTTAGCTTCTCCAGATTGATGACTAGGTCACAGACTGCCTTTCCGACTTATGTAGACTCCGGTTGGCTGAAGCAGTGTAGATCAAGGTTAGTACATTCTTTAAGGAATCTGACTTGATTCACAGTGTGGCACAGAAATATGTGAATAGCGCAGCTTTGCACTCAATGTCTTGGGAGTGGGGATTACATTCTGTGTGAAGTAGCAAGCAGTGTATTTCATAAATTGGAACAGCTGCTTAAAGGTGTTTCTTTTCGCCTTATCCTGAGCTACGGAAAAAAATGCCTGGCTAGGCGTGTTGGCCGTAGGAGAGGCTGGATATTAGCTTTGCCTGGTGACTCAGAGTATGGCTACAGCTGTTCGAGAGTATACTTGCTGATTTAGCCTCCTTAAAGCAAATGTGAGTGCCTGCTTCTTCACATCAATATGCTTGATCTGGAGGGTTAGTTTGAGAGTGTCCATGAACCAGACATCAAGATGGTTGTATTTTGATGTTTGGGAGATCAATTGGTTGCCAAGAACTCACTTTAGGTTTTCTTTGTTTTTGTGCTTACCAAAAATCATCACCTTTGTTTTATCTGGTTTGGCACCAGTTTGTTCATTGTGTTATAGGGGGTGACGCTCGTTGAGAGCGCATTGCAGGCCGATTTTTGTGAGATCTTATATAAGAAGATCTTCAGCATATTGAATCATCTGCAGCCCGGAGGATCCAATCTTTGGTAAAATTCACTTTGCCCTGGCTAATGCGCATCCTGTGCCTGCAGTACCAAGATCTACCAGCAAAAGATCCAGGATGTAGGCTTGCTTAAGGCCCCATGTGGCGAACATTTAATTGGTCACTGAGTTGTCAGTGCCTGTCTTGCTGTGAACCCACGTATCTGAGTACAATATGATGATGCGTATAAGAAAGGTAGGGGTATGTCCCAGGTATGTCTAGACGTGATTTAGGTTGATGCTGTTGAAAGTAGTATAGTAGTCCACAAAGCATGCAAACAGTGACAGCCTGGAAGGTGTTGATGTGTGGTGTGCTAGGTATGACAGGGTGATAATGTTGTCAATGGTGGATGAATGTTATCTGAATCCTGTTTGGTAAAAGGGTATGAAATTTACTTTAGCTCTAATTTGCCTCTAATTTGCCATGGAAGATTTTCACCTAAGTTTTTGCCTCAACATCCAGTAGCACAATGTGCCTGTAACTCCCCTTTTTCTAGATTGGTTAAAGGATCAATCCCTTCCATGATTCAGAAACCTTAGCTCTTTCAAAGATGTTAATGAAAGGGAGGAGTAAGGATGTTATCCCAAAAATCAGAGTCAGCCTTGAAGAGGGCACTGGGGAGACTGTTGGGGCCTAGGGCATTGTTAGTTCTCATGGCCTTTATGGTTTTGGTCACAGTCTCTGTGGTGAATATCATAGACCCAGTTTTCACATCTTCATGGCCAAGGCCTGTTTCTATCCACTGATTGGCTATTTTGTGATTCTATTTATAATGTATGAAATGTATATTATCATATGCTTGGCCATTACTTTTTTAAATAAGTCCTGCAGGGGGCAAGTGCAAAATGCATTATTTGAAAGGTAAAATACAGTAGAAATACTGTATTAGCTAACAGACTAAAATAGGCAAATATTCTGTTATAAGAAATCTATAAATATATTTTTGTCTGCATAGTATCACATTGTATGTCACATGATTTACACATGACATTTTATTCTGGCAGGTAGAAAATGCACTGTTAACAATGTGTCATTCATGTGTTTCCATGCAAAGCAAATTAATCAGTTGACAATTAATAGAATCAGCTTAATGCATATAACTGTCATTCTAAAGAAATCTAAGCATTTTTCACATCACTCCTTTGTATCAATAACAAATCATGCTAAATGTCAAAATACCTACAGGATAATGCCAGAGATTTTGCTAGATAATTTGCTTTTAATGACACAGTTTACATGAACTGCTGCATACTTTAATCAAAACCTCTGCTTAAGTTTGTCTTCCATTGTCCCATACTTTCGTTCAGAAAACGACTTATTTGATGATTGGTGGATAGTATGCCCAATCACCCATATGGTGGCTGTCCAGTTCACCATATTAAAAGTGCATTACAGACTATTTCATTTTGTAGCACAGCATGTTTTGATGGAGGATCCCGTCTACTAAACTATAAATAAGGACCTAAGTCTATGTGTTAATCGAGGAACCCAAACCTTAGCTACAGAACAAGACACAATAATTAAGTATGAATACAAAATGATTTGATCAAATTTAACATTTAATAAAAGTGAGTAGTCAAAGTTCAGTGAGACAGGCATAAGAGGACTAATACCAGGAAAACTAGAGAAAATTAGGAAGGGAGTTAAGACTGCAGGTTAAATACAGAGTTTAGAATCATCTTCTATTTATTTCATTACCTTGTCAATTTGGTTTAAAATATCAACCAAGAGAGGAAGATATAATCAATTCAAAATGTAAGATACAACATCATAGTTTATATAATTTTTGTACATCTGCTTTAAGCTTCTTAGGCACAATTCCTGAAAATACGCCATTATGCCACTCTGTGTAATTCTGCATCATTGGCCATAGAAATGTAATGCAAAACACAGGAACAACAAAAGCAGAAGTGAGCTGTTGTTATTCAGAGTGCTGTTGTTTTGTTTTTTAGGGTGAAAAAACACATTTGCATTTTGCCTAATTACATGTAATGTCATTTAATTTTGCCGAAATTTTGTACTCCCCTAATTTAAAACATTGTTTCAAGATAAACTAGTAAATTTAACGCATCATTTGTTAACTTTAATACATCAGCCATTGAGTTCATAGCAACATTCATTCAGTGCAGTGCATCACCTTCAGAATCCAATGCATTATCTGTTGATATCAACGCATTATTGGTCTTTATTTGTTTGCTATGACGTTTTATACAAGAATGACCATGCTATAATGGGTGTCAGAGTCAGACAAAGGAGAAGCTGTTGCAGGTGCTAAATAAGGGGTTACTAATGTAAGGTTCTTGAGCTATGTGGAGGGACAGAAGATGTGATATTTCTGAGAAGGAACAATAGGAGAAAAGGGAAATAGAGAAACCATTTTTTGAACTACAGGAGTTGATAAGTATGCCATTGAATTTTAAATGATTTGCAGCCCTTTGAAAGGCCTTCTGAAGGATTTCATGGAGCTTTTAAAAGAAATGGAGACATGAATACTGAAGTATGGAGAAGATATAATGGCCCGCATTTTATAGCACCTAGATCCATTGGACGACATGAATGCATAAGCATTGCTTAAGTCGGAAGAGTCCAAACCTTTAAATTAAGAGAAAGTTTGTAGTGCTGCACATAATATAAGTGAGGTTTGTATGGAGACCCTTGGAATGTCTTGGAGGGTATTAGTGTATTAGCATAGCCCCTTTCAAATATATTTTCTGTAAGGAAAACAAGATATACATGGCACACTCAAGTGATAGAGAGCAGTGGTACCTTTTCTTGTGGGGATTATTTTGAAATGGAAGAATTTTATTTCATTTCAGTCCATGGTGAAAAATGGAGCTGAATGGACCTCAGTTTAAATTATATTATTTATTCAAGAGGTGTAGCTAGAAAAGGGATTGCCAAGAATTTGCAGAGTTGGTTGAGTATAATACATCTACCAAGAGACAAACACATCACCTTCTGTGTGCAGCACAACAGATACCACTTTGAAAATTCTGCTAAATGGGTTTGAACACAATTTAATAAGTTCAGTGTGTAATGCTACTGAGCTTACTGCTGTCTCCTATAAATTTGCTGTATTATCTGTTCTCTACAGCCTCTGCATATTTGATTGCATTGTCAACAGAGATCACTGCATCACAGATTGATCTCTATTAATAGGTTAAGAATAAGTTCTATGTGTCATCTGATGAAGTCAATGAATCCACCAAGAATACATCGCCCACTGAGTTCGGCACATCAGACATAGGTTTAGGGCCTCAATCATTAAGTTAAGCTCAACAGCTCTCAGTTTAAAATATTGACCTGTGAGTATACACCTTAAACCATCGAATCTGAGACATTACTCAATTAGATTTAGGCATCATTTATCAGGTTAATTGCATTAATCCTCAAGTTCAAGCAATAAGCAATTAAGAGAAATATGTCATCCATCAAGTTTAAAAAGCACACATCGCTGAGTTTGATGTATAAACCAATATGTTGCACACTCTGATGAGCATTCTTAATGTATTTACGATTGTGTTTGATGCATGCACCCTACAGTTGAATGCATCAACTATCATGAGTGACTGGTAATACTAAGAAGCACATGAAATGGAGTTTACTGTTGTGCACATTAGGAATTTAGTATCATGTACAGTGTTCTCTACTATCCGATCTCTGAGTTTCCTACAGCTACAAACTACAAGTATCAAGAAACAGGGACAACCTCATTAATTCCAGAATTTGTTATATAGTTCAAACATTAATGGTACCATTATTTCGCTATAAATCTATAATACTCGAATATGGATACTCTGGATATCCATTTTCTTATCTTCACTATTCAATCTGTTCAGTCTTATTAAAACATATTGAGAAAGTGTATAAATGTAAGGTTTTTAATACTGCTAAATTACAGTCAATCACCAGATAAGGATGAATATGTACCATAGTTTATTAGTAATAATGGAAGAATTCAAGACATTAACCCTGATGCTTTAGAGGTCTTACACATGAATTCTGTCAAGATTAAATTGTCACACAAAGCAGGAGTTACCTTTATAAGTAGATATGAATGCAGGAGGAAATGAGAAATGCAAGGAAGTTCCAGTCTGAGATACGGAAATATTACTCACAGGTATGTTTGAGGCTGACTGCAGGAATGCTGTGCACAAGCAAATACACCTTAAACTTTGTTTTTTTGGGGATCTTCAGTGTGATATGCATGTGCCTTATAAGAGGTAGGTAATGGCCTCCCCTCTACTGAGCAGCTATAATAGCATCCTAATCCAAACATTATAAGGCTTGCGGATAAAACCATTATTCAAGATTGAGTTCAAATTTTAATGTTTATTATTATTCTCTGTCAGACTGTTGCTTAGCAGCCAGGTGAGAAAATTGTCACTTGTTAGTTATGTCCTCTGGTTTACTGCAATAACTGCCAGCTTTCTGTAAGCATACGGACTCTAGACTTGGAGAAGACTGAGGTACTGAACATTCCTCTCACCAGTTCCCATAAACAAGGCTGAATTATCCTGCTGCCAATCAGCAAGCCTCTCTTAGATTCAACAATCCTCCACATCTTACTTGCTACTGGTATGTAAAGCACTGTACCAACCACTGGGTCTTGTTCATGCATTTTAAACAAATGTTAATAAAAAAGAAACCACTTCTTCCAAAGGATAAATATCCTCAAATCACCTGCCAGTTAATACAGTGTCAGACATTATGCTCATTCTGTTAACTATAAGCATCTGAGTTTTGTTATAGCCTTTTTCTAAATGCCTCATGGTGCTTTGAAACACCCGCAAGATGGAAAGTTATTGCTTCACAAAACACTATAAAAAAAACAAAGTGTCTATGAATGACAATATAATTTCTAATAACTTGGAATTGCTTTTTTGCCATAGGAAATTGCTCTCAATACAAACAGACCTTCAACTCATTTAAAGATCTACGCTGATTGAAGTGGCTAAAAATTCCTTTTATTTTAAATACAGAAACAAAGTTTTTAGGAAACGTTCTATACATTTCTTTGTGCTTCCCTTGTAGCAGCTGTATTGCTAGGCTTTCCAAAACATACAATACTGCAAGAAATAGCACTTTCTGGGAGAGGTAGTCCTGTAAACTATTGCTAAACTTCGTATCACTCAGTTTGCCTCAGTTATTGTAATAATACCAATGAAGCTGTTACAGCTTTAAAATTAGAAAATTTAAGGAACTATGGACTGTAGTTACAAGACTGGCTACAGGCCAGCAAAAATGTACTAACATCTAGAAGAGTACAAACTACATTTGAGATTCAATTTCAGTATATAAAGTCACCAAATGATATTGTTCCATCTCTACCAGTCTTAAGTGAATGAAAGGCCTGTACAAAACACAATTAATATATATTAAATTAAATAGGGTGTTAAGAATTAAACTATACACAAAAAAATCTCATTACGCTCTAGGTCACAAGCAAAATGTGTGTTATGCTAAATATTCTAACTTTTGAAATAATTGCCTATTTCAGAATCCACAATTAGGTAAATTATTTTCTTGTCAAAGAGACCATGGTAAATGTAATAATATCTTCAAAATTCAACTATATACATGTAGAGGAAGTCCCCACTGAAAATGTCTAGGAGAAACATTTTAAAAGTGACTACCATTCAAAAGGTTGCTTAACGGCACCAAATTAAAACAAAAGACATACTAATAATAATTGCAAAACATTGCCTAGCTGGGATGTTCTTTGCTATATCTGCTATATGTGGTGACACCTAATGTAACAATTTCCACTTGGGAATTGGGGCAGTCACAGCTATAGAGTTGGGGAAGAGAGGACTGGCCATACATCTTCATGGGAGAATAACGGGCCATCTGCACAAAAGCTTTAAAGGCTTATCCCCCTATTAATTTAATGTTAAATGATTCATGTCATCAGTGACCTTCCTCATCCCTTCTATGAAGTCAAAGTCTCTGTGAACATAGACACCAATTATTAGCAAGACTATAGATAAATAAATGTATTCATAGACCTACCTGCAGGTCCTCCTTCCTACAAACACTACTGGCTACAGCACAGTAACACTTGTGAAGGTAGATAGTAAATGAGTTTTACAATTGGCCTGTAAGTGTATCCTGTTCTGCCTCCCCTTGACATGCCAGTTTACATCAAGAAGTGATCACATATATCTGTCTCTGTTGACCATGTAACCATTCATGCTCTGTGTGTGTGGTGGGAGGATAGGTTAATGCAGAATGTCCTAGTGAGTTATGTCTCACAACAGGAGATAGGACAACGTTGTTTGTCTTCCAGGGATTACAAGTGGATGATTAGATTTCTGTCTCCTCCTATGTTTCCATCAAATGTTGAAGTGGGTGAGGGGGGAATCTTCAAAGGTCTCAGACTGGACCATTTAGAATAACACTTGGTAAAACAATATCCGTGTTTCTTCTTTTGCGTTCTAATTGTTAAGTGATTTTATGATACGATAATATGATAGACAAACTATATAAAGAAGGACCACTAGTAAACCCATGAGTTAAATCTGCATGTATATGATTTTGTTTTCCACTCTTTGAAGCAACTGTCTACAATAGAGAAGTAAATAAATACTACTTTGAAAAATCTTAAAATGGGATAGTGAAAATGAAGCAGGACATGTACAGTCCCGTACTGTAAAATGGAATCTCTCAGATTGTAACAGAAGCCAAAGATTTTGTTATTGGTTACCAACTCATACACACTGCAGGGACAGAATATTTGCAATATGATAAACCTTAATAGACCATTTTAGAAGGGCTTTTGTATTATTTTGTCAACTGTGAGCTTGTACATATTTTTAATTGTTTTACTCTATGCAGGATGGTTGCCTTATGGGAAACCCTATGCTCAATAGAGGAGGCTTGATACAGTTTAGATGACAAGACAACAATTATGTTATTGGGTTGTTTGGCTCAGTGGAAAAAGTTATCTCATGTGCCATAGGCCTCATCTATTTTTTATGAAAAGTTGTGACAATGACAATAAGCTTAATTTATTGATTATGGAATGCTTAAGTTAAAGCCAAGAGGTCTTTAACGGTGGTTTGGTACCGCTCATATCTCTATGGTAGTTGCAAATATGTTACATATACTGCACTAAAGTTGTAGTATATGTAACAGACTGCAGACAAGCATTTTGGTGTTCATTACCTCTTTCACAACCCAGGAGGCAGACAGTTTGCAGCGTAATAATTCTTGTTAGAATATCCTTGTATAGTCTGACAGGCTTAGTTGTAATATAAATGAAAATAAAATTAGAAGAAGGAAAGTAAAGACAGACGCCCTGTAAAGGATAAACTGGAAAATTAAAGGACTGGGCCACCAGCCATGACACTGACACTCACTCTTTTTCAGAGAGATGTGTATATGTGATCAGATAAATGACACAGCACGATAGATTTAATACGTGAAGCACTCTGCTTCCATCCTTGATAGCAAACAGAATTGGGCCATTCATAATAATATACATAACCTACATAACGGAACCATGGGTCAACCCACTTCAGACATTTGGCTTTAATGCACTATAAGTGACAGCACTTGTCTGATCACATGTATATGTCTGCTGGAAACTTCTTTCCTTCTCCTCTTTTTATTTTATTTTTTCTCAGAGCTGGTGTTAGCCAAGACCTTTTGATTTTACTACTTTATATGTGTATTATACTTCACTTATTGGAGCTTGGAGACAAACTTCTTCGTCCATTGGTCTGATGCATTTCACATTTCTTTTCTACCCAATTCAGTATACAGCATAGGGCAATGGATTAGCCCAGTTTAGCTACTGGTTAAAATAAGTGACAGCATTTTTACTTTTCACATGGAGCTCATTCGCGTAAAAAGCAGTTCCCTTTAATGAAGGGGCTACTAGGCAATATGTGCTTTTTGAGACCATAAATATGTTGGCTTTCATCCTATATGTTTACGGATGAGGATCTCACAGCATCTCCATCAATAGCATTGTGGAAAAACCATGAGAAAACAAAACAAGGACAGACAAAGCCAAATGTATGTCAGCTAATGATGTACCTATTTATTTTTCAGAGCTTTTTAGCATGGCCTGTTCCACCCCAGATAGTGCTTGCCACTGTGGGCCACTACTTTTCAGAACATACCATGAGGCCACTGATTCTAAACCATGCAACTGTTACTATTGGAATAGTTGATGTTGATGCACAAAATGTACATTCAGATATAAGAAAGAAGTTGCGTCACAATTACTTAATTTCCCTGTTGTGAACCATCAACCCCGATACTAAGATATGTGGTCAGGCAGGCTCTGAGACGTAGGCCATTGGCTAAAGATTGAGAGTTCACAGGTGGGGTGGCGTGTAGCAAGCAGACAACTGCGCAAACAAGAAAACTAGATTAAATCCCACAGATAGATGCAGCAACACCACAAAGGGTCCCAGGATACTGGTCCCAATAAAACACACTTGGCCAAAGGGATGCGTGCATTCCCAAAAACATAATAAAGTTAGGTGCCACATGTAGTTAGGATCACTTTACCAATCAGAACACAGCACGCATAGCAACCACACACCCCTGAGGCCGGACATCTGGACACATACTTGCTGGCCCACATTGTGTCCATGCAAGGTCGCAGCCCACCTGCATTTGTTCTCAGGACCTTATTTATGACTATGACTCTATGACAACTGTTTGCATTCTTCACCTCACAAGGAATTGTAGAAGTGTTTTATTGTATATAAAAAAGTGCATAAAATATCACTCCTAATGACTACACTAAGAGACAGTCCTCAGACCCAGTTCTGTAACTGCTCTCCCAGCTATAATGTTTAATTATGTTTTGCCAAATGCCTCTTGGCCTCCTTTTTTCTGTTTTTTAAGGTAAATCTTCATTCGATCAACACAGCCATCACAGATTGGTATTGTTCATAATTTATTATTGTTTTACTATTCCAAGATCATTAACACAATAACTCTAAATTTGGCAGCCAAGCTGGAATGTTAAAACAAGTCACTATGCATAATACCATTACAATACAGTCACCCACTGTTCTATTCAATTTTATTTGTTCTCGCAAGAATGATCCTGCCAGGTTTAGACTCAGGCTTGCTTTGTTTTTTCTACTTTTATTCTTTTACTTTATCTTACACATGTTGCTGAGTGGGTCTGTGTGTGTGTGTGTTTTATCGCGGTTGTGTAATTAGGTGAATGGAGTGATTGGAAGAATGGAAGCACAAATTAAACAGTGAACGATTGAGCACATGTAGGATGAATTACTGAAACTGCACTTTTATTTAAAAGCCAGGCATACTGACATGGTCATTGCTTGCTTGAAAACTAACATTATGAGGTATGGGGCAAAAAAGAAATGAATGTGAAATTGTTTTTAATTTTTGTAAGTAACAAATATTCATTTAAAAATAAATAGAATACATTGTGTGTAACTTTGAATATGAATATTGTGTACAGATACTGCTCCCTCATAAACCTTTTATGATAGAGATGTTAGTATTTATGTGAGGAGATTTGCTTACTTCTAGGTTCTAATAGAAACATTGATGATAGGTGTTTATTTCCTTGTTTCCATATACTTGTAGCTGGTCTGCTTATCCTGCATTTTCCACCATTTCTGGACACACAATCCCTCTGTTTTTTATTCTGTTTTTTTCTCTGACCATTGTTGAAGACTGAGATGTTGTATGGTGTGATGTGGGGTCAGATGGTGAGGTGCAGTATCACAGGCTATTGTTTATTGTGATGGGCTATGGTATAGTGTTGCAAGGTTTGCTGTGGAGAGTCATAATGATGGATATTGTGAAAGTCGTTTGACAGCTTGGAATAATGTTTTTTTGAAGATCTAAGTGGGAATGTGTTGTATGATGCTGCATTGTGTGCCCTTATTTGGTGTGTTGTAGTGCAGTGGCTAATGTTATAAGGTGTGAGGAATACAGTGTGGTACATTAGGATTCATGTGGAGGGCAGTAGCAGGTTGTGGAATGGAGGTCAATAGTTTGGAGTGATGTGATTTATTTATTTATTTATCTATTTCTTTGTGTATTTGCAATATGTAGAACGTAGATACCGATAGTGCAGTATATGTAACATGTTTGCAACTAACATAGAGAAATGAGCGATTTACATAAGCATATTCAAATATAACAGAAAAGAGGTGGAAAAACATAAATAAAATATTAAAGGATAGGTACGTAGGCAGTCCTTAGTTACTCAAGCACACCTGGATTTCAATATTTCAAGAGTATGTGATTGCTCCTTATAGTTTCTTTTCTGCTTGTGAGATGCATGTTTTCCATCGAGGAAGAACCAACATGTACAGATTTGTTATGCATGCAATCTTGAATTTAATCCATGCTTCAAGACGAACCCAATGGAGTTGTTTCAGGATGTGTGTTATGGTCTGAAATATATGTCACTTATGACAAGCCTGATAGGTATGGATTTTGTAGGAGTAGTGGTGGATTTGGATAGGAGCAAGAACTGGATTTCCTCTGTAAGACCTGTCAGCCCAAAACTTTTGCCTTCCTTCTCCGTTTTCGCTGATCTTTTGCTGCCCTTAGGGCTCTGCATACTTCACCTCTGCTAATCAGTGCTAAAGTGCATGTACCCACTCTTTAAAACATTGTAACATTGACTTAGCCCCCATTGCCATATTTAATTTACTTAGAAATCCCTAGTAAAGTGGTACTCTTTGTACCCAGGGCCAGTAAATTAAATGCTACAATTGGCTCTGCAGCGCTTATCATGCCACTCACTTAAGTAGCTCTTTAAACATGTCTCAGGCCTCCCACTGCAGTTTGTGTGTGCTGCTTTAAAACTGCCATTTCGACCTAGCAAAATAAATCATTTTGCAAGCCCAACCCTTCCTTTTTCATACATTTAAGTCACACCTGGGGTAGGCCCGGTACAGCAAAGAGGGGAGGGTGAAGTGTTTTTTAAAAGGTTGGACATGTACTTTTAGGTTATACATATCCTGGTAATGAAAAAACGCTAATGTCATTTTTCACTACTGCTATGGGACCAAATTGGACTTTGGATGGGGTATTTGTCTGATTCAAAGGTTAACAGATTAAAAAAGATTGAAATCTTGCATTGTGTAACGGTGTAGCATGTTTTGTTTGTTTGCTGCAGTGTGATTTTTGTTGGATGCTGTAGTGTGCTGGTTTAAAATAAAGCAGTGAGTGCTGTGGTACAATACGATAATGGATAGTCTGAGTGGATATATTAGTTATGACATGGTAAGGTATTATAAGCATTGGCCTGATGTGGTATAGTAGTGTAGTATAATAATATATGGTGCATTGTCATGCAATGTGTTATGTTATAGGATGGCAGTTTGTTTAGTTATATGTTATGGTATAGAGCGATATCTTTGGAATAGTAGTATGTGGTGTGGTGTTCCATGGTGGGATGTGATATGGTGTGATAAGGTTAGTTTGTAGGCTGTGCTGTGTTTGTCTGTTGATCTGTGGTGTTGTCCTGTTTGATATATGTTGTAATCTTATATACGGAATGATATGGTTAAGTGTGGTATGCAAAGGAGAACTGTGGTATGCTTTGTTGTGCTTTGACATGATGTGTTTTTTGACGGAAGAAGAGATGTGAAGGGGTTTGTACATGACTGTGTGTTTTATGTTGTCTTGTATTGGGGTGCCATGTGATGTACTAGTGTGCAGGCGTCATTTTATGAATATGCGGAACGGTATGATGTGATGTAGTGCTGGGTAGTGTGATGTTGTGTTGACTGGTTTGATGTAGTGTGGTGCGATAGTGTATGGTGGAATGCGATGAATGGTAAAATGTCATAGGGTATAGGTGGCTTTGTGTTATGTTATTTTCATCAAATAGCTGCTGCAGCAGTCTTGGTGATGTACATTGTTGCAGTAACGTGTTATTTTTCATCATATCAAAGGTCCTCACTTTTTAATATACACAACAATAAAAAGCTGAATGGGATAGCACTGTGAACCTATGTCATTTCTGATTCAGATGCTATAAGTCACTGTGCTATCATACCGCTCAAGAAAACTAACCGGAAAACAATGGAAATAGCAACAACAACCATCCCCTCACCTGTGCTGGCATGCTGGCACATCAAACCACTACATCAGAACTCCAATCATAATTTTTCAGGGTTATAGACACATGGTGGAGGGCGTGGTGGAGTAATCAATGAATCTCCCTTCGTGTAAATGCCTTGCGTGCGAATGCCTTGCTTAACCAAATCTTGAGTCATGTGCCCATTAAATATTTAAATCTTAAAGGGGGTCTGTCTCCTGTGGAATAACAGTCATGATCAACAATCTCCTTCAACTGGGCTAGAGTTCATACTAAGAGCCAGAGAATTCCCCCTTCTGTACATGCTCCACTTGACACAGCCCCATTTATTAGCATTGACACTTCTGCTTCTGCCACTGATCATTAGATAATTTTCTTTACATGCCCGCTTCAGCATATCTGCTCCTCACACTGTCCCCTTACCCACTTCATTACAGACCCCATTCTCAGCCATGATGTCTATTACTGCGTTTGTTTCTGTTTCCACTCCATGTCATCTCATCTAGCCAATTTCCCTTGCTGATTTGGGTGGTCTAGGTAGTTCCCCAATGGCCCTTGGACATTCGAGCAGTGGTGCTGGGACACTTTTCAAAGTGGGGTTGCTGGCCAGTGGTGTCATCTCACTAAAATCACTGGAATTTTGAACGAGTTAATGAGCAAAAACTAATATGTACATGTGTGTTTGTTAATGTGTATGAGGAAAGTATAAAGTGTGTTAAAAAGTAGTCAGTAAATCCAGATGGGAGACCAGGAGTGAGCTCTCAGCTGGCATGTAATGAGCATTTGATTGAATAGTTATTCAGCTGGTTAAGTACCTATTATTCCTATCCCAAAATACCTCCAACCCTAAAAAGAGACTTGTAACCCAAATGGAATTCTGATATATTTAAGTAGCATAGGATATGAAAGAGTAAACGAATGCAACAGACAATGCTGCAACCTAACTTTAAAAAGAACATCGAGTTCCTCACATGAAAGAGTTACATAAAACACAATAGCTAAGAGAAGACATCACTGCCCTACATTATGTAAACTGCAGGTCTGCAATGTATCAATTTTAATTTATAAAAGATTATTAATAGATCATAGTTTTAACTTTGTGTGTGTCATCCAAAAGTAAAATTCATGTTTCTCAGTTTGTTCAAGTGCCTCCTCCCAGTGTTTAATTTGAGCCGGTGGCTTCTGGTGCTCGGCACTGGCACTATATTGTCAACACCGGCCCGTATGGCAGCCTGCCACATGATGATGTTTGCCTAATTTTGTGAGGAGCACAACAACAGTTGTTTAATAATTAAATATGCATTCAAATAACTAATACCTGCATCCCAAAGCTATAAGAATAGCTTGGCTGGCATGTATTAGTCATTTCATTTTTATTGTATATTTAAAGTCTGATGGTTCTGTCATTGGCAGCGCAAGGGGGGGCAATGGGTGGTGCAAACTGCAGTGACATCTTGGCAAGGGCCCTGGCAATTATTATTATTATTATTTTTTTTTTTTTACAAATTAAGCACTGCCTTCCCCTTTCTCCCTTTCCGTTGAAAATGCCATCGCATTGCAGATAGACGAATGTAAATGCAGATTTACAGAACAAAAGAAAAATCTGTGTCTTTTCTTTCTCTGCTCCCAATGTAACTATAATTCAGAAACAAAAGGTGGCTGCTGCGTGGAAAACTCTCCAGGAGGTGTCTTTATTGTCCATTATCCTTCTGTGGCATTTACAAGTCTGGGGGTTCTAAAGCACCTGCTGCATCCCTACTTAAAGCGCCATTGCCGCTGGCTCCATGTCAAATATAATTGAAACATAAAGGGATGTGTCTCAGAGTCGGACTGGGTAATCAAAAGCAGCCCTGGAAAAAATACTCACACCCGCCTCGCTCTCTTTGTCTCCTTGTGCAATCTTTCTTTTCCCACCCATCCGTTCTTCATCTCTCCTTCTCGCTGCTCTCTTTATGTCTTCCCGCTACCCCCATTCCTCGCTCTCTTGAAGCCCCCCGCCAACCTGCTGCAGTTACCCTCCGGAGATGAGAAAAGTGACAGCGGCACCCGCAGCGACCCTGGGGTTCCGGATCAGCCTCCATGGGCTCCAGCCCACCCAGAAAATGTCCAGTGGAATAAATGGCCTTTGCTACCCTGTTGTATCATCCCAGGTTTAACTTTAGTATAGAACAACCTCCCTCATTTAACGCTGGTGCCTCCATGCACAGGATGATAGGACATCGTGGATTTTCCGTGACAGCTCCACTTTTGGACGTTGACTCTACTTCCCCGTCACTTTTCTATAAATAAAATACATATCTAAGTTTTGAAGGATGGTCGGGTGACTGGACGGACTAGACACTCTCATCTTCCACCAAGCTTTTTGTTAGCTAGATTAACAAGTGAGATATAGTTGTTTTTTTAAAGAAAATAAAAAAAGCAAAAAAAACATGAAGTCCTTGCACTGTGAAAACATTTCTTCATTCCGTGATTGGCCAGCAGACCCAAGGGCCTTGTTTCACAGGCTTCCTTAATCAGCCTGTCAATGCTGTGTTTCATCTGCACAATGGTGTTCGAGTCTGACAAAGGCTAGGTCTTTAGATGGAAACAGGTCTTACCGTCCACATACAAAGCTGTGTAAGCTGCAGGCGTACTGTGCAGGTGTACCTCGCATTAGCACGTCCACCCTCAGTTGTGATGATTGAATGTGCCATGGAAAATGCAAACATTCACACAATATACCAAGCAAAAGATGGATGCTAGAAATATATGAATAAAAACGCGTCTCTATCGTTCTTTCTACAGTGTAGCTGTGACATCAGTAGTCATCTTTAATAAGCAAATGAACCTCTGCTCTACTGTGGTAAGGTGTTATCGTTAAATTCTAATGTCACCGTTTCTTTTTGTCGGAACCAGGGTGTGTGTGAAAGGAAGGTGACAGAGCAGAATGAAGAAGTCCCACCATTTTCTAATTTACATTTCTCTGAAAATTAAGAGCCATTATCAGAGAAGGGACATGGCTGTGTGGTAAACATTGTGAACTGCTTATAATGTTTTTTACAACAAATTACTATCTGCAAACTGTATTTTTTTTTCCTTGACATTCAAAATGCCTTCAGTATCATACATGAATGGCTGCAACACTCAGATAAAAATCTGTCAACAACGTCCTATCAAACACTAGTTTTGAAACCATTACAGCTCTAAAATAATTTCCTCACACAAAACACTAAACTATGATCCGAAGAGAACACGTTGTAATAGGACAGCAGGGCTTCGACCGCTTCTAGCTATGCAGTTAAAGGGTTCAATTACGAAACTAGTTCTCTCTTTACTCACGAAAATGCATTACCTACTATATATTTATGCTCCTATACACTGATAACATTGGTATAAGTGGACATGAATGTTTGAATTGCAAGGATTGATAATGCAAAACATATTGCTAAGGCCTCAGAGTAACGGACCCAGGAGACCTGGATCTGAACCCCAGCTTCTTCCCTTAGACAAATCACCTGATTCTGTACAAATTGCATTATTTTCTTGTACCCTAGATGTCGTGTCTGCCAAAACTTGCTGCGTGAAGCGTCAATTCAGTTTCTACTGCCTGCTAAACATGAAAACGCACCCCTTTTCACCTTGTAACACTCAAAATGTATAAAAGTACTTGGCTTAAGTATGTTGCCAATACCTCATCAAGGAACCCATCAGGTGAGTGCACCCTCAAATACTGTGTATGACAGTCTTTTCCAGTTTTTCAACTGAAAGAGGAAGAGCTTTGATTCATCATAACCATACCATGGGGCAAGGTATGAGGACAACAATTTAATTGATTTTCATCATCCTTTCCATGCCTCCAACCAGATAGTCTTTAATTTAGGATATAGAATCACATTGGGTTTGGAGTCTGAAAAGGGGCAACCCCCCTTCAGGATTAGCCCTGCTTTGGGCACCTGCATTGGAGTGAATGCTGTTTAAGGTGCCCTACATAGCCCCTAAATGCATTACAGGCAAAGCTCCTACCAACTATTCTGCTTGTGCACATATAGAGCCTTAAAAGAATATTCTACTCCATTAATCACATTGTACATGCCCTTCCTAGATTTAAAGTCTTTGACAAAGGAGCCTTTGTTTCATAAGTGATGTGTTGTCATCCTTTAGACGCATAATCACAAGACACTGCAGCCGAGGCCCATTTTTTCAAATCCCCATAAACCAAGCATTCAGTACTAGGGAAACGATTACACACAGCCATTTGGAGTGCAAAAATGCAAATAATTAATTTTTCGTTATTTTTAAAGTATAAAAAGTGCACAAGTCCTTCAAAAGTGGCAGCATTTTTTCCTCGTGGCATAAGCCAATAGTCAATCGTTTAAATATTTTCATTATCTCTATGAAAGCTTATTAGTCAGCATGCATCCCCTCAACAAGTACCGAGAAAAAATTGGTTCAAGGAATTTTTGAAAATCTGGAATTGATCCAGCTTTCCTGGACCTAAGTTGAACACCCCCTCAAGGTAACGGCTCTACAAGGAGCACTTGAAGGCGACTGATGTATCGGTATGACAGGCGCAAGCAACTGTGCCAAAAACCCTTTCCCTATTTGGAAATCACTGTTAGTTTGAGGTTGACAGCTGTTTTAGAGTCTTGGTTGGTGATTCCAATCACCTGTCACTTACTGATGATGACAACGTCAATGGATGTCTGGCAATATATATGTCAGATTTAAATCCAACTCTTTTCAGTGAATAGCATCCTTTCTTCCAAAGCCCCCGAACTTGTGTTAGAAGGTAACTGAGGCACAAAGAGGAGTTAAATGCTGTCATATTGTATCAGACAACCTCTTCTTAGGTGCATCAGAAGTGGTTGACTATATTAGTGATAATGAAGCATTGTCCCCTAATCTCTTAGAAGTAGAAACAAGCACACAGTAGTAGGTTTTGCGAGGCCATGGATTAGCAGATGAAAACACGATGCAAAAAATATATCACTGTTTAACAATGAAGAGTGTTTAACCTCTGTAAAATATCGATATCTCCATATAAAATCAAAAAAGCACTGCAATGTTTACATGCTGTTATCTGTGTTACAAAATCTGTTCTATAGAGAGCCTTGTCAGATGTGAATGTGCCAGTCTAACATTAAAATCATTTTATATTTTCTCCCACCTTACAAATAGGAACAACCTCACTGTTTCTCACAACTGAATTATATTTCAAGGTGAATTGTATGTTACTCACATGATCGATGAGTTCTCGAACCATGCCATTCCACTGGCCCTTTTCATCTTGTGATCCATATCGGCCATCTTCTACCAACCGAATCTCATAGGAAAACCCAAGGATCGTTGCCAGTTCCTTCAAGAGATCAATGCAATAGCCTTCAAAGCGGTCATTGCCAAAGAGTGCTTTATCTGATCTCCTGAACATGACATAGGGCTCTTCCTACAAAGATAGAGTGATAAAAAATGCTTGAGGTCATTTTAGAAAATTAATTCAACAATAAAATGTGATTTCTTGGAAGAACGTACAATTATCTTGACATTAATAGGACTTACAGTGTTGAAAGGAACTGCACCAATAGGTGAATCACACTAGACCTATTGTTTTTTCTCTGTGTTTTTTTTTAAACTTTTACTTGCACCCTTGCACACAAAAACATCTGCCCCCTCCTTTGCATCTCTTTGCCTCTTACATGGGCGACTTCATCAGAATGGAGATAAACAAAAAGTCTTTGTCGCCAATGTTTTGCATTCTCTAACTTGATCAGAAGTCTTCCCTAGTTAGAAAATGTCATATATACAGGGAGTGCAGAATTATTAGGCAAATGAGTATTTTGACCACATCATCCTCTTTATGCATGTTGTCTTACTCCAAGCTGTATAGGCTCGAAAGCCTACTACCAATTAAGCATATTAGGTGATGTGCATCTCTGTAATGAGAAGGGGTGTGGTCTAATGACATCAACACCCTATATCAGGTGTGCATAATTATTAGGCAACTTCCTTTCCTTTGGCAAAATGGGTCAAAAGAAGGACTTGACAGGCTCAGAAAAGTCAAAAATAGTGAGATATCTTGCAGAGGGATGCAGCACTCTTAAAATTGCAAAGCTTCTGAAGCGTGATCATCGAACAATCAAGCGTTTCATTCAAAATAGTCAACAGGGTCGCAAGAAGCGTGTGGAAAAACCAAGGCGCAAAATAACTGCCCATGAACTGAGAAAAGTCAAGCGTGCAGCTGCCACGATGCCACTTGCCACCAGTTTGGCCATGTTTCAGAGCTGCAACATCACTGGAGTGCCCAAAAGCACAAGGTGTGCAATACTCAGAGACATGGCCAAGGTAAGAAAGGCTGAAAGACGACCACCACTGAACAAGACACACAAGCTGAAACGTCAAGACTGGGCCAAGAAATATCTCAAGACTGATTTTTCTAAGGTTTTATGGACTGATGAAATGAGAGTGAGTCTTGATGGGCCAGATGGATGGGCCCGTGGCTGGATTGGTAAAGGGCAGAGAGCTCCAGTCCGACTCAGACGCCAGCAAGGTGGAGGTGGAGTACTGGTTTGGGCTGGTATCATCAAAGATGAGCTTGTGGGGCCTTTTCGGGTTGAGGATGGAGTCAAGCTCAACTCCCAGTCCTACTGCCAGTTCCTGGAAGACACCTTCTTCAAGCAGTGGTACAGGAAGAAGTCTGCATCCTTCAAGAAAAACATGATTTTCATGCAGGACAATGCTCCATCACACGCGTCCAAGTACTCCACAGCGTGGCTGGCAAGAAAGGGTATAAAAGAAGGAAATCTAATGACATGGCCTCCTTGTTCACCTGATCTGAACCCCATTGAGAACCTGTGGTCCATCATCAAATGTGAGATTTACAAGGAGGGAAAACAGTACACCTCTCTGAACAGTGTCTGGGAGGCTGTGGTTGCTGCTGCACGCAATGTTGATGGTGAACAGATCAAAACACTGACAGAATCCATGGATGGCAGGCTTTTGAGTGTCCTTGCAAAGAAAGGTGGCTATATTGGTCACTGATTTGTTTTTGTTTTGTTTTTGAATGTCAGAAATGTATATTTGTGAATGTTGAGATGTTATATTGGTTTCACTGGTAATAATAAATAATTGAAATGGGTATATATTTTTTTTTGTTAAGTTGCCTAATAATTATGCACAGTAATAGTCACCTGCACACACAGATATCCCCCTAACATAGCTAAAACTAAAAACAAACTAAAAACTACTTCCAAAAATATTCAGCTTTGATATTAATGAGTTTTTTGGGTTCATTGAGAACATGGTTGTTGTTCAATAATAAAATTAATCCTCAAAAATACAACTTGCCTAATAATTCTGCACTCCCTGTATATATTTGTGTACAAAAATATTATTTAAGAACATTTTGTTTCTCCCTGTTGTAAGCAATGTAATTCCAACTTGGCTATTCCATCATCAGTGGAATAGTCCTTTCTCTCTTTAAATGGGTACAGCATCAACCAAAGGCCCTGCCAGCCTTTCTAATCAGATCACATTCTCCTTTAAGGTAGTCCCATTAACAAGAAGCAGAATAGTGACACTCACAGAAACGGGTGGTGGTATCCCAAAACAATACATGTACTCTTGTGTCTAATTGATAAATTAACACCCGTAGAAGAGAAGAGCTAATTATCAAATTTTGAACATGTTACACCCCAAAAAACACACTTTTAGCTCTTTGGCGGCCACCTGCTTTGCCGTTGTTTGGGAACCAGACCAAGAAAACAACAACACAAACTGCCGCTTCAGAATGCTCCACTTAAATCTGAAACTCGGGTTCAGCCCATTAAATTGCAACTCGTGTTATTTAGGTAATTTTGTTTCTCCTTTTCCTTTTTTCATACATAATTTTGCATAATTATACAGGCTGGCAGGAAGTAAAGGAAGCACACATCGCACAAAAGGGTCTGACAGTCGCAATGCACAAACCACATTACATTCTCAGGCAGAAAATCTTCTATTCAGACACAAATTATAGGGTACCTCGGACAGCAGTTCAAAGTCAGTGAAACAAAAAAGTGCGCTGTTGTTTTTTTACAGTCAATTTTTAGGAGCACATTAGCAACAAATATTTCTTTCAGCTGTCTTCATACATGGACGCATACAGCCTTACCACTGGCGAGGTTAAAGCTACGGTACTGATTGGAAGGATGGAAATCTGCTTTCCAGTCTGTTAACCATTCCGCCTGCCATTTTCTTCAAAAATGACTTTTAACCATTACTGATTTTTTTCTCCTAAAAAGTGTACACCATTGACTTTTCATGTAGCTTCATTATTCGAAATTTAGAAAAACATCTCTTTTCAAATTGTTTCATAAAGAAATAGAGACAAATTAGAAAGAGATGTATCAAGTTTCGTAGCTCCATGTGTGAGTAGCTCATGCAGTCCACATTTTTTATTTACAGTTTGGTTCATTTATTATTTAATGTATTATGAAAAAAAGAAAAAAGAAAATACCCGAAAGCCAAGTAAAACCTGACCTGGAATATCTACTCACTCGTGGACCCGGAAACCAAGGTATATCTCGGCTCGGAATCTTCCAAATAAGCAGAGAGCAAACCAAGAAAGTACTTTGTGACATCAACTTGTCTGAACCTTCCTCCATTCTCTGCTCTATTTTATTCTCTTAGGTTTTACACTTTCAGTTGTGCAAAAGGAGAAATAAGCGCTTGGTGACAGTGTTGAACAATTGTGCAACACACACCTCGATCTGAATTGCTTTGAGTGCATTAAAAAAGGTTTTATTATCTAACTCAATGGAGGTCATTTTATCCACCGGAAAAAAGCACAGGTGTTAGTCGATTCTTAATTTTTAGAGCATAGGTCAAGGAGGTTATTTACAGACTTGTGCAGATTAGGGAACCGAATTGAAACGTGTTTGGGGTCACTTTTCTTTCTGCATGTATTAGTATTTGTGTAGCAAAAAGCTACCTGGGTAGCATCACAGTACAGTATATTAATGAAATGATTGTATCCATACATTAGGGATAAACACATTTAGGTTGCACGATGACATTACCTTTGCAGTAACAGATAAATTTCAGACCTTTACAATTATTTTAAGGTACAAGTAGATTAAGTGATTTGCCCAGAAACACGATTTTCACCAAGTGCCAGACCCAGAATTAGAACTCAAATAGCCAGGTTTCAACGTCAGCAGTAGAGCCTCTAGACCACAATCTCCTTCCTAACATTTATATGTTTTGAATATGTTTTTGCATCTGAAGCATTTAGAAATATCTTTGTTGACATCACGAAATTTCATATCGTCAAAAAAATTTGATACATGAAAAGATGTCTGGTGAAGTATCCCGGGGCACATCTTGCCCGAGGGTATGAGAGAGTTGGATGGTAACTGAAAATAGACTTCCAGAGGAAGTTCTAAACCTGGAGGAGAATTCAATGGTGGAATTTTCTCAACTCTATGTATAACATGGTGAAGGAAATTACAATTGAGGATTCTCTGACGCATTTACCATGTCCCCCAGGCATCAGAATATTTTCCGTTACTATCCGACTCTAAATAAAAAAATAAAAAAAAATAGTGCGTCTCGAGCGAACTTATCACCGAGAAAGGAATCCCCTCATAGAGAGAGAGAGAGAGAATGCGTGTGTATATGTTTGGGGTGTGGGTATGGTTCTGTGTGTGTGTGTGCGAGAGAGAGAGTGTGTCTGTGAGTTTGCGTGTGTCTGCTGTCCGCATGCTGTTCCAGGGCATAGCCATGTCATTTTTTAATAAAGGAGACCTCAGTCTGCCCTTGATTGTTTCAGAAACAGCATGCCTAGTGCCACACACCCACCTTGACACCATATTGCAAAACAGTACGAGTTATCTTTAGAACAGGTTTGTACTAGAAAGATAATCTCCCAGTACTAAAACCCAGCTGGTGATGCAAAACCAGGTATTACAATCTGTGTAGATTTGACTTCGAGTCAAAATCAGTAGATGGTAGCTTCGGAATGCCCAAGTACCACTCATGGAAATCCCCCATGATGCAAAGTAGAACAAAAGCAGTGCAAAGCACTATTTGTGCTTTTTTAAGGGCAAAACCATTTTGCAGTGAAAACAAAATACTTTATCAAGCCTTTGCATCACTTTGTACTACTTTGTGTGAAATTTTTGCTGCACCTAATAATCCTGTCCCTGAAATGTTTTCTGTTTGTTTGAATTAGTGTAATGTATCTTTGAAATGTCCTAGAGATGGCGAAGTTAGAGGTTAGGAGTTGAAGGCACAGACTTTCGCTAAGGCTTAGTCTCTGTAGGACATTTGTTATGAGCCATCTTTGTAAGCTTTAACCTCTACAGCCCTGCTGCTTTTCAGGTCTGGCTATGCTCACAGGGTTGCCCATCAGATAGACATGCCTACACCGGGCAGTCTCTCCAGCTTTAGAATTTAGCCCCTCTAGGCAGTGGTGTTTTGCAAAATGAAAGGGCCACCTGGAGAATGTCATGCGTGGGCTCTGAGACTCCTATATATCGCAGCTACTCCTTGGCTTTTTGTTGAATGGGGACCTCACTGATATGCTGGGGGAGCCCCTGCACCACAGAGGCTGCAAGTAGGTCAAAAAGCTAGAGAAAGCCTATGAGAGCTACTGCTGCCAGAGGAAATGTTTAGAAGTGTGAATTATATGAGCAGTAAAAAGGCAAGCTTGAAGGACCACCACAACATCATTGTGTGCTTTAGAGTACTGGTGCACTCTAGAGCACTGAGCTTAGGCTCCCTCGACAGGAGGCCGGTCTTTGGTGAGACGGCCAATTCACTCCTTTCTGAGGATTGTTAGCATGAATACTGACAGAACCCCATGATTACTATTGAACACAGGGATTATAAAGTGTAATCTCAGGGTGCAGGAAGAGCCAACAGGGTGTCATCAGCTCATACCCATCACCTTCCTTTGGTAGGCTAGTGCCTCTACAGTCAGAGAAAAGAATGGAATCACAAATATCTGTGGGTAGGTTTGTCTCTTATTGCAATGGTAGAGGACTCAATTTTTTGTCCACAATAACTGGACAGGGGGTCAAGAATCCATTACAAGTTTATAATATAACATACCATTTATGTGACATCTTGCTATGCACTAAGACGTTTTGAATGCTGATAGCATTGGGCCATCATTTTGCAGAGGTGAAGAGCAATGAGGGGCTGAATTAGAAGTTGGCGGACAGGTTGCTCCATTCACAATAGTGACAGATATCCCGTCCGCCAAAATCTAAATACTATTATACACAATGGAAGTTATATTTCAGCGGACACAATATCCATCACCGTTGTGATGGAGTAAGCCATCCGCCGAGTTCTAAGTTAGGCCCTTAGTGTGCTCTGTCAAATCTCCTGTGAAATGTTTTTTTTATCCTAAAAATATGATCACCATAGAGTTCGAAATCCACCATGCCATTGGTGAGGATACTTTGGTTACATCAAATGAATTTAAGAATCTAGCCAATTCAAATGACACTTGTTTCACTCCTAATAATAAAGGTCAAGGCTTCATAAAATACCCAAAGTAAATCCAATTAGTGTGAAGTGGAAGCACAGCCATCCACATTTATTTAATATGGTCTAGCTTTATTCATTATGCGAGCAGCTCCTTTGTTAACAGTCCCAGTTTGAATACATTTGTGGTCAGGAGTTTTAGCTTGATATTTATTTCAGTACTATGGTACCAGTCTATCACAAGTAAAACATGATCTGACAGGAATATTACGTCTTAATATTGTGTACAAAAATATTGCCCTGTTGGAGCTAAAATTACACAGTCTACACCCAATGGGAAGCTACTTTGTAAAGGATATTAAGAACACAATATTTCTGTCAGGAGATATCGTTGCTAATCATATTTCGACATACACCATTTCCTACATCTTGATCGGAGGTTGCTTGTGTCCCAGTTCAGGGAGAACCTGGCCTTGCAGTTTGAGGTGGCCTGTTCCCTTTAGAGCAGGTTCGAGACTTATTTGGCAGGGTGTGTAGGTTAAAGATGGATTGAGATCTGGCCTAAGTAATTACTAGCAGCTGAGATTAATTCAAGCATTCCAACCATTTTCAAGCACATAGAATTTCAGCAGGTGAGTAGAGTACATTTAAAGTGGTGATGGGTAAAAACCTGATTAATATGAGTTCAGCGCATGTTGGTGCTCCAGATGTTTTGGATGCAGACAGACTCCAATATTTTCAAGTATACTGAAATGTCAAGGGAAACTGGCTTTTTGGATGGTAGTTACAAAGTATAGGGTGGGTGTTTTCAGAAATCGAAGAAGTGTTTGAAGAGGGAGGGCATATACAAGGAATTAGAATGCATTACCTGTACTCTAGTGGGACACTCATTTGCCAGGATTTATTTAATGCACACAAGGGAGGGTTAAACAGAGAAAGTGGGATTTCAACCTAACAGGTAGTGGTGGTAGTGTGTACTAGAGAGTTAGAAGAGATAAGATTCCTTGTGAATATATATCACATGGTCTATGTAGGAGTCATTGAGTCTGGCATACACAGCCTGTGCTCAAGGTATGAGGTTTTCCCCCAAGGGTTAGAGGAATGCCTGGATGGACCAGAACAGCTTCTTACTTCTATTTAGGGTACACTAGAGGAGGAGCTCTACACAGTAGAATGCTTGAAAGAGCAGACTAGCATTGGAGCCGGCACTACTGCTGTCCTTGCACAAGATGGTGTGCAGGTGGCAGCAGGTTTGTCCTAATTGGTTTATTGAAATCAAAGGGGATGCGTGTGCACGTCAAAGAAGAGCAGAGGGGGCTATGCTGTTTGAAGCTTAGAATAGGGCAAAGTGGAGATCAGAGTAATCATGAACCCTGTACAAATGAGTAGAGAGAAATTAGAGCAGATCATGGCCTAAGATTATAAACACTCAGAAAATACTTTTGCCAGATGTGCAGCAGTATTTGCTGATCTTGAATGAGGTGGGAGGTGTACTGTTGACATAAAGAGCATAACAAGTAAGTTACTACTTTAGCTATGGATGAAGAATCAAAGGAGGAGGGTAACAATGTGTCTATGGGTGATGAGTCTAGAGTAGTGGTAATTGCTGTGAGTAGGAACCATAATTTAATGGCACTGGCAAACCTGGTTGCTGGAATACAGAGACTGGGAGAAGGCTTAACAAGAGATCCACAAACCAAAATTTCCCATGGGTCGAGGTTTGTGAGATGTGCAAAGAGAAAGGAGAAACAGATGGAGGCGAGCAGTGAATGACCGGAGTTTTAATTAGGATGTAGGAAGAAACAGAAGCTCAGTTTCAGTAGGTCTCTATCTTTAAATATGGTTCAGCCTTTTACGGACCGATAGCCAGGTTTCAGGTAGAAACAGAAAGTTCAGGTTTTGTGGTCAAGAAGAGGAACATTTGTGTGCCACACAAGATGGCAGAACAGGCATTCTGGATGAGGCACTGCATGGAGGCGGTAGATGGGGAGATATGTAAGGTGCTGAGGTTGTTTATATCAAGGCGTTTTTGCATTGAGATGCATACACTTGAGTCTATTTTTGAGAACCAGATGACTTTCACAGCTACTGGTGGCAGTGGTAGGTCTGGGAGCAGGCATAAAGTGAAGGTGGACCTGACTCATGAGAATTTAAGAGGTGAGATGGAATTAGAGATAGATGATGAAGGTCTGCTCTTGATGTCTTCAAACATCTTGAAAGCCAAAGGTAGGCTGGGCAGTGCAGGAACAAAGGCAGGCACGTTTGGCACACATGTGCATCATTGAAGTGAACTGTTGCAGACAAGAGTAGTAGCTTAATGTGAACATTTGTAATTAAGCATTAGCATCTTCTTTATGCTAGATTATTTAGTCATGAGCATCTGCTCTTAAAAATGAAGCATAACATCTATCTTTAAGCCAGAGGTGGAATGAGTGAAAAAAAAGAAATATGTGAAGTTGTGAAGCAACAGCCTTCACAATTAAGACCAACAAAAGCAATGAACAGTTGTTCTTTAGATAGACTGAACTGTGCATTCTCCCGTATGGAGTACTGGGTGGGCACGAGCACCATGCATAGGTGAACTAGTGTGGAAATTAGAATCAGTCCATGAGGTGGGCTGATGCAAACTCTGTTCCTAGTGGATATTTCTGGTATAGGTGCAAACATCCCCATGTGTGAACCCTTAAGTGAGATTCGCTTAAACATTAATGTTCACTCTTGGGATGAACTATTGAACATACTTTCTTAAATTCCATGGTATAGCTACGAACATTTTCTATATGGTGGATCATACACCCCTTATTTCCACACCTGTTGAATTATTTGTCCTTGACGAACTGACCACTTTGTTGACCCAACCAGGACAGAAACATCGACATAAACAGTTGCAAAAATAAGCTTCAGCTTTTAAGACCCCAGGTAGCCCTATTAATTTTCTCGAAAGGCCAAGGAACAACATACATATTTAACAGCTAATAAGATTCACATTAAAATGGAGCTTCGACACTGTAATGTATCCGAGGGTCTGGAGCATTTCCTAGGGGATAATTCTGAACCCTGTGAACTGCTTATTCACAGACTATTTCACAATTTATTACTGAAAATGGCCAGACATCCAATTCACAAGCTCTCTCGGCTCGCTAATCGATTTCTCGGCCAAGGTGCCCTCAATTTCAGATCTTCACAGTTCTCATATTGCTTTGGGAGAACGGTGATGGCTGCCGGGGCAATATTTCTCCTACTTCGAGCCACTTCAATATTAGTAAGAAAAAATAACCTTTCAAGCTCTCCCCTTTCAAAGAATCGTCCTCAGGCTATTTCATCTCATTCACACCCTCGTAAAAAAAATCTCCCAGTAGGGCTTGCCTCATCTGTGAAATGCTAATGACTTTTCGAAATGCTACGTCTCACGTTTTTTCGAAGACAGCATTCGAAAATTTAATTAGACACAGGTTCTTGCACACTCAGTGTGGGTGTTTTTACTTGTTTTGGCAGTGTGCTGTGGGGGTGACATCAAAACAATTTCTCATTCCAGCGGCAGGGGAGGTGGGCAGACGGGAATCTCTGTCCGGCTATGCCTTCGAATTACTATCTAAAAGTTGTGCCTAGAAACATTTGTTGAACTCGCCCTCCTGAAGAGCCCTGCTACAGTTGGAAGGACAGGGTGGCAAAGCGCAGGGCTTTGATGGCTTCGGTACTTTGCCAGTTTTGACATATGCCATGTTGCTGTAATTGTTTTTTTTCCTCTACAACGTTACTCTCTTTGAGGCATTGCTAGAGCAACCGAGGTAATCGTAAAGAGCTCGAAAACGCACGGTCAGCTGGACAGCAAGTGCAGAGAGAACCATGCACTGGCAGAAGGAGCTCGACAGTATACTTAAGGCGTAATGCAAACTGCCGGTGCATCGATGCAAAACAGGGTGAGGGTCCTCTGAGATTCCAGCCGTTCGATGGACTCGGCTATCTTGCTTGACACTCACACACATTCTGTTATTTTTTTGTTGTTGATATTTTATTACGTGTTCTTCCACGTGATCAGTGCCCGAGGCCTTCCAGGGTTAATTAAAGTAGTGTCTCGAACACTAGCTTCTCTGACATTCTAGCCATGAACTGCTGCGGGACCCTCCAGGGCATGGGGTCTTCCGTCATAGCATGCCTGAGCGAAAATGTTTTTGTCATCGGAAAAGTTTTGTGAAATTCACAGTTTTTTAGTTTTAACTTCACTCATGCAAATTTGTACTCTGCAGAGTAAATTTTTAATATAATCAATTTATGCCCCGCTAGAAAATGTAAGCAGAATTTTCTCTGCAAATGTATCTTTCAGAACACTACCCCCTCCGCGCTCTAGTCATGAACTGTTGCGTGGGACCCTATCCAATGCATGGGGTCTTTCGTCATAGCATGGCCTGCTGATGAATGTTTCAAGAAATTCTGACACACTATACATAACCTCCCCGAAAGCAAGAAAATAAGTAATTTTTCTTAACATAAATATGTACTTTGGCAAATGGTTCCCCCTGAGTCACCAGTTCCACTGATACGAATTCGCAATTCCAGATGAGGCACAGGGAACCTTGCTGCACCTAAGCACTTCCCAGACTCATTTCTTTGTCAAGGCCACTATAGCCGAATGCTTTATTGTGCCGCCACAAATAGCCACTAGAGCAGCAAGATTGCAACAAATAGCCTAAAAAGTGTGTAAACGGGGCACCCTAATGGCGAAATGTAATTTTGTCTTCGTCAGTGAAAATCTTTGCAGGGGAGATGGATCATAGGCAAACTAGTTTTATTTTTCAAAGGGGCTGAAACTTTCAACATATTGATTTAAGAAGTTGGTGAGGTTTAACAGTTACCCTAAAGATGTACTTTTGCATAAGAGATCGTTTTTTCTTAATGTCCTCAAAATGACCGTAGGTTCAACTAATTTAGGTACACTGATGAGAATGTATAGGCAAGTTCGTAGAGAGGGCGAAAATCAAGAATACCCGACAAAACATTCACGACTTATGCAACTTTTCACAAAGTCTCAAAGTTGCATAGTTTGAAATAAAATAAACCTTTCAAAACTAGATTGTGTACACTGTTACTCTTTAAAAACCAATTCTTGGTGAAATAATTTACTCTCAAAGAGCTCAAGGAAAAGATTTTCACAAAACTTTATTTTGAAATAATTTTCGTCCACAGTTGCATAGAATGCTCTTTGACAATAATTGTTGTAATTGGTTATATGGGTGCTGAGCAAGTGAAAATGCCAATGAGGTGGGAGAAAGAAATTAGGCACCTTGGTGAGAAATGGAAAGGAAACTAGCAGCTTTGGACAATATATGAATGGCAATAAAGAGTTGTTATATAGAAATCAAAATATGATTGTGCCCCCGAAGAGCAGTTCTAGATATGTTTGCACAGTGGCGAAACGAAACTGTACTCCTTTCCCTCGTAAGGAACATGGAGGGACTCCGCACCGGGCTCACTCTGGAGCTCTAGGGCCAATGTGCTGTGCTGAGGGCGCCCCTGCAGGTCGACCCCCCGCACCACAGGGGCTGCGGGGGCCTTTGTTACACCACTGTGTTTGCACACAAATGATTGATTAACATCTGAAGGTGAAATGTCCGACTAGATATGACTAAATCACTGCATCTGATTTGATAGATTTCCACGTGTGATACATTAAAAAACATAGAACCAAAATTAAATTATTTATAGTCCCTGGTTATGAAGGAAAAACGGACAAGTCTCTGCCCTGCATGAGACAAATTTAGTCAGCTATGACACAGAACACATGATCACCAATAGGGAGACAGCGGAGAGATTTAAGTGTAAGGCAGGGTGCTATAATGTTTAGATTCAGGAACCAAGCACTCAGTCACCAGCTGTAGCGGCCAGAATCTAAGGGAGGGTAAATTAGTCTGCAGCACTAGTTAAGAAGATTTATTCCTGCTTGTTCTAGACCTCTAAATGGACGGGTTGTCAGTGACTGTGCTCTCAGCATCTTGCCACACCTCGGGGAGCTTGTGCAAGGCCATTTGTAATCACTTGCAGAGTCAAGATCAAAGGTGACCAGGGTTATCGAGACAAAATTCTTCTTCTTAATATTCAGCAGCTATAAAAGGTGCCATGATAAATTTACCTCAGTTCTGAAATCAATCAATCAATCAGGAATTTGTGAAGCGCACTACTCACAGTGAGGGTCTCAAGGCGCTGAGGTGGAGGGGGGGTGCTGCTACTGTTCGAACAGCCAGGTCATAAGATGTTTCCTGAAGGTAAGGAGGTCTCTGGTCTGATGCAGTTGGGTGGGAAGAGTGTTCCACGTCTTGGCGGCGAGGTGTGAGAATGATCTGCCGCCAGCTGTAGTTCTGCAGGCGCGTGGGACGGTTGCGAGGGCGAGGTCGGCAGAGTGGAGGTTCCTGGCCCCCTTCTTTTATCTAAGACACAGGTTCAACACTGGGAGAGAGATCTCTTGCATTCTCATAGGGACCCGGCAAAAAGCCACCCGGAAGCGAAACTTGACTCCATTCCTCAAGCCATTTATCCCATTGTTTCCCTTCAGAACCTTTGCGCATTGAAACGACTGCTGGGTATCACGGAGACAGTACCATAACAGAAAATGACACAAGGTCACACAACATAACTATGAGACAAGTTAGGACCGGACAAACAATCAAAGAATCTATCCCTCCACTTCGGCTAATTGTGCTATGTGCTTATTCATCTGCTCACCACCATACGAGAAGGGCTGAGCAAATTTTGTTTGTCACCGAAAACGTTTTATGCAAGTCACAGTTTTGTTCGTTTTAACTTCACTCATGCAAATTTTTACTCCACTGTGAGTACAGTTTCACTATCATCAATCGATGCCATGCTATAAAATGTAAGCAGACTTTTCTCTAGAAATGTATCTTTTGCAGAGCTGTTCCATGCACAATAGCATTGTGGGGGACACAAAATATATTTTGTTACGCATTGAATATCTTATACTGAGTCATTTAGTAAGCAAGTAAGCAATAATATTTGCAATTAAGGTTTCACAAAATACATGATTTTCATGTGGATGTGTGAAAGGGAGAAACCTTGCAAATATCACTAAACAGAAAAGTTTTCCATCGGCCTTAGAAATGACTCAATTAAAAAATGCATTTTGGGGCAACCGCACATGAAATACCAGAACCACATAGAATGAGTTAAGGTAGCTATGAATGATTCAGGAGTACTGAAGGTGCGAGTGACTGTTACCCAGGGATATGTTCCATGGCTGGATCAATGGACAGCACATCAATGCAAGAAAACTTGTTGTTGCAACAATCAGACGATGGGACTGCAGGTACTCAAAAACACTAACTACCCTGGCCTCCATCCCCAAAAACACTTACCACCCCGACCCCCCATCCCAAAAACCAAACTACCTTGACCCCATCCCCAAATACCAAACAATCATGACCCCCCACCACCAAAAATACTAACTACCCCGACACCCAGCCCCAAAAACCAAACTACTCTGACCACCACCCCAAAAACTAAACTACCCCCACCCGCTGTTCCGGATGTTCCCCGAGCACAAGCTGTTCCAATGCTGCTGGCCATAAGGAGGCAGAGACGATCTTGCAGGCGGGCTGACGCCATAAAATAATATGAATGCAGGATAGGAAGGATGCCCCCCCCCCACCATTCTGGGAAGGAGGAACCAAAGAGCCCACAAGTGCAGTTTTGGCAGGAAGAGAGGCTATCCGCATTGGTCAGCATCCTTTAAAAATGGCCAACAGAGGCCAGAGAGCATAGCCTGGGAGGGGGCCCAAATTGACCGTATCAGGTTAAAACACCCCATATATCACTCGGTGGCCAACACAAATGCTGTGCCACCCCTATTATTTCATTGTTCATAGTGGTTCAATGAACGTTTTGACTTTTACAGAACTGGTGGTTCCCCAGTTTTTGAAAACCCATCAAACTGCAGATCAGTTACCCTTGGTATGCTTTAAGAATGGGAGAACCTACATTGGTTACTGTTAGACCTGGGAGCTCTGGGCGTGGTTTCCCTGTACTATTTGCTCCTGACCCCTTGTTTTTGGATCCTGTGCTGTAATTAGTTTTAGTTGGTTTTGCTACTCAGGGCACTTTTCCACTGCTAACCAGCGCTAAAGTGCAAGTGCTCTCTGTCTAAATTGTATTGATGATTGGTTATCCACGATTGTAACATTTGATGTACTAGTAAGTCCCTAGTAAAGTGCACTAGAGATGCCCAGGGCCTGTAAATCAAATGCTACTAGAGGGCGTGCAGCACTGATTGTGCCACCTACATGAGTAGCCCTGTAAACATGTCTCAAACCTGCCACTGCAGTGTCTGTGTGAGCAGTTTTAAACTGCCAATTCGACCTGGCATGTGCACCCACTTGCCAGGCCCAAACCTTCTCTTTTACTACATGTAAGTCACATCTAAGGAAGGCCTTAGGTAGTCCCATGGGCAGGGTGCAGTGTATTTAAAAGGTAGGACGTGTAATGATGTGTTCTACATTTCCTGATAGTGAAATACGGCCAAATTCAGTTTTCACTATTGCAAGGCATGTCCCTCTCATAGGTTAACGTGGGGACTGTCTTTAAATATCTTTTAAGTGTAGTTTCCCAGTGGGAGCAGATAGAGATTTGCAATTTGGGGTCTCTGAACTCACAATTTAAAAATAAATCTTTTTGCAAAGTTGTTTTTTAGATTGTCTGTTTGAAAATGCCACTTTTAGAAAGTGGGCATTTTCTTGCTTAACCATTCTGTGCCTCAGACTGCTTGTATAATCCACATCCGGGTCAGAATGACAGTTGGGCTATTTGTGAATTCCCACTAGACAGTGACACAAAGGGAGTTGTAGAGTATCTTGCATATCCTAATAAGTCTCCTGGGCTAGAGTGGGGAGGGAGGAGCTGACACTTACACCTGAAAGGGCTGTGCCTGTCCTCACACAATGCAGACTCCAACCCCCTGGAGTGTCTCTGCTGCCAGGCTTGAGCAAGGCAGGATCTTGTGAACAACAGAGACTTTCCTTTGAGGTTTGCCAACTTGAGAGATAGAAAGGAGTATAAGTAGTGGACCCAAAACCTCAGGCTTTTAGAATACTTCTGGATCAAGACGAACCTCTGCCAAGGAGAATAGCTTGATGCTTGACGAGGACCTGCCACTCTGCCTGTTGCTTTGTTGTGCTGGCCTGCTGCTGCTGCTTCAGCCTGAAGAGGGAATTAACTGGACTTTGCTTTCTGAAATCCTGAATGTGAAGTTTTGCCAAGGGTTGGATTGAGCTTACCCCTTGTTCTGAAGTCTCAGGGACATCAAAGACTTCATCTGCCAGTGCCTGGGCTCTTGTGCTGACAGTCCTGACTTGGTAAGTGGTGCCAAATCCAGTCCCTAAGCCCTTAGAAGTGGAAGCTGGTAACCTGCAGGGGAAACTCCACGCACAGCTGTGTGCACATCAGAAAAATCGACGCACAGCCCATCCTGCGGCTAAAAATTTGCAGGCCTGCCTCAAGGTTGCACCTGTTTTCACCACAGACTCTTCGCACAGTGTGTTGGACATATCTAAGCCTGGATCGTGGGTGTCAAAGTCTTCAACATCCCCGCACGGACCCGAGGCTGTGCACCTGGAATCAACTCATGTCCTCCCTTGCGAGAAAAGAATCAATGCATAGCCCCCGGTGCGAATAAATATTGGCTATTGTTCTAAACTGTGTGGAGTCCTTTTGTGGTGTTTCCACCAGAGGCCCCATTTCTAACAGTTACCTTTACATGTAATCTCAAAGGGTTGGTTCCCTTTGACTTCCCATCTGAGCAGGTCCTGGCTGAGGGAAGCAGAATATCATATTTTTGGGTGATTGGATGCACTTAGTATATTTGCAACCATCCACTCCATGTTAAATTAAACCCAGAGGCTTGGTACAGATGCAGGCCCTTTGTGTTTTGTTATTTTTGAATAACTAACTTTTACAAGTATTAGAACGAATCATAGCTGTAAATTACTTCAGGAAACATTAACGTGTGTGAACTTTATTGACTGCTTCACATGCATTACTGGTACCCCTTCTTTTAGTGTCACCAATAAAAATTCATAAACATCTACCTTGATATATGAAAGGCATTTTCAAGTTAGGGAGGATCCTATGGAGGGCAAGTCCATGTGTTACTTAGTGGCAGATTTTAGATCCCATAGCGCTCCCTTGCGCCACATTAGCATCATTTTATTTACCCTAATGTGGCCTCTGAAGTCAAAATCGCGGCACCAAATTTACAAAGTGGCACAATGCATGTATTGCGCCACTTTTTAACCATTTGCACTACATTATGCCTGTGCCAGGCATAAAGTATGCAGAGGGAGCATTCCCCCATTAGGGGAGCGAAAAAACTGGCACAAAGAAATCTCTCGATTTCTTAACGTCATTTTTTTCAGCCCTTTTAATGCCTTTTCCTTTGGAATTGTGTTGACTTCCTCGGGGGAGAAAGAAGTAGTCAAGGAGGCCACTGCCTTCTTCTATTGAAGTTTTCTAAAACAAATAAAAAAAGAGCAGTACTGGTTACTATAACAAGCACAGGCTGCTATGAGAAAAACATTTTCCATTTTGGAATGCAGTTATATGGATGGTGGACTGCTATCCCTTGCAGGCTACCATTTCTGTGATTGTAGTCAATCACAGAGGGTCGCAATTTGCGACCTGACTAATGAACATTAATTAGGCAGGTTATTTTGTAACCCTCTACATTTCAGTATTTTGTGATTACACATATTAGTGCATAGAATGGTTCGCAAATGTTTTTCCCATTTGCAAAAAGCCAGTTCCAAAACTGCAACCTCTGTTTTTAAATGGAAAAATAGTACGTTAGTTCCACAGTTTTTAGCTGTAGACCCAGGTTTCTAATTGCATGGTGGTTTACATCTGCTCTGAAATTAATGGCCTACTGTACATTATTCTGTTATATTGGTGCATCATTTCTAGTATTTTGTTTTGGGCTTCCACTGATTCAAAAGTGTTAATACTTTAAACGTATTTCAAATTTTTGGAGCTAGTAGTGGAAGTGTTCTGTGACACAACGAGTTGGGTAGACATTTACAATTTGATACGGATATTTCTGTGTTTCACTGTACCTAGATTAGAGGTGAGCAAAGCTGCAATTTACAGAAATATATATTTTTTCTTGAAAATGATATGAAATGACGTGTTTTTTCTCAATATGTTTTTAAGGCATCCTCTGTGAAAATGTCTTTAAAAAGCGCAGCAGAAGATAGCAACAGCAGGCCGTTTAAGTAGAAAATGTCTTTCCGCTGCACTTTTACAGTTCCATAAGACACTTTTTGCTTACAATAGTTTCCCACAGGCAAATATTTAAATGCATAATTCAAAAACTCTGTGAATTAGGTGTGATCCAAAAACACAAATGTTGCTAGAATTTATCTGTCTAATGTTTTAGAGGCATATTTATGAGCCCCTTGCACCACCATTGCATGACATTTTGCGACGCAATGGTGGCGCAAACCTTGCAGTCATATCTATGAGCCCACACAAAGCCACTTTGCATGGCTTTTAATGGCTTCATAAATATGGACTAAGATAAGGCAGCACGAATTGCTGTGTTGCCTTACTCTGTGCAAGGAAGCACTTCCATAGACTTTGGGGTAGGTGTTCCCATGCAAAACCAATGGATTTTTAAAGCATTCCCAGATTTACAAGAGCTTATTCACCTGGGAATTCATCAAAACCTTATGCCTCTCCATGGTAGGCACAATGAGGAGAAATATATTTATTTATCCTCCTTTTTAGGTCGAGCATAGCAGCACGCAAGCACTGCTTTTCTGACATATTGGTATGTATCTGGGCTTTCAACCATGCCCACCGCACGCCCATCACTATCAGTCGTTAATGGGCTTGCCTTTCAAAAATCCTTTGATGACATTGGTAAATACTTTACGTTTGTCCCTCCTTGGGGCGGTTTAGTTACCGCCTTGGCCATTGCCCCTGTTACATGGATAATTGCACTTTGCCTATACATTTGACTGCAAGCGAACTTCTTTTTCCTTTTGTGTCTCTCCTTCCCGCTGATGCCGTGGCGCTTTGAATTGGCTTCCTTATGTGGAACTGTTTTACTTTTCATTTTCATTTTATGTGGCAAGAAAAGTCGGGTAAGGAGTTTACGACACTGATAGCTCTAGCTCGAGCAAATGCGAGAAGCATTGCAATGCAAATGCTTGATCCACTTTCTTTTGTGCTGCACTTTGCAGCAGATATAGAAAGAGTAAAACGCCTCCCAGTATTGTTTGTCTTCAGGAAGGTGCCCCTCCCTGCAGAAAAACAGTCCTACCTACAATGCAGACACCCTTGCACCATGGTGCAAGGACTCCTGCATTGGCGCTAGGCTACCAAAACTGCACCAGCACAGTGGGAAAGGACAGGAATGCGCTGCATTGCTTAAATACAGCACATTCCTGTCCTTTTCTTTTGACTTGTTGTACTGCCCTGCACCAAAAGCCCATAAATATGGGCCTTAGTCTGGCCAAGCCTAGACACATATTTTTAGGACTTAGCCTTGGAATTGTCACCTACATCTTCCAGTGCAGTTTTGGACACTTAAGTGACCCTCCCTTTCTGTTGAGGACCGAGTAACATGACACTAAGTGCTATTGAGCTTTCTCACTCTCATGGCCTTTGTAATCAATGGACCTGGGAAAAAAAATAATTAAACTGAAGACACTCCTAAAATTCACAAACATCATGTTAGGCAGAGTTCACATAACACTATTTTGTCTAACGTTTGTAAGTGACAGGGTACCTTGAATAAAACACATGATGCCAGTGGGAGATTCCTTCACACAGAAAATGGCTCACAGAGAGGCATTTTCTGTTCAAATACGTCTAGTTTCAAGTCTTTTTACATGAGGAGTAGCATTATAATTCAAAACAAAATTACATGGAATATCAGCGAGACACATTTCACACTAAAAGCATAATTTTGCTCAATTTCGCACATTTTTTTATGGAACTTCTTGAACTTTCCCCAAAAAAACTGACATGACTGCTAACCTCTGGTAATCTTCCACCATATATTTATTCATTATATTTAACCTTAGGAAAAAGTAGAATTGGTAGTGTTTTCGTTGGCAACAACGAATGTTTCGAGATTTAGCAGTATATTTTAACATCTCCTCAATCTTCCAAATTTCCAAAGTTACCAGTCCACTAGTTTGGAAACTCGACTATCAAATCCGACGCAGATCTCACCAGTGAGGGTTTACAGTGAGGGATAAACTCACTCCTCATGGCTTAACAGAGCCATTGAACCTGATTATCTTCCTTCTTGGGATGCTTCAAAGGGGATTTTGCTCATAACAACATTCCTTTTCACCACTGTGGAACACACTTTGTGCATATACTTATTCGGCCTGTAAAATGAATCCACAGAAACAGCACCGCTAGGTTAGTTTGGAGTAAAGTAAACTATAAAATTGATGCTGGGGTTCAACATTCAAGCTAAGGCTGGAAGGCTCAAGGACACGATACTGCTGTTAAAATGTGCCCCAGATGAAAGCACAGTCTGCTTATTAACAGATCAATAGCAATATTGCCCTTTGCCCCATAACACATACATCTGAATTATAAACCAATTCTTGGGCAGAGCTCATTATGTTTTCCTGACTGATGTTGACAACCATCGAAGGTGGATGGCCAAGGGCAGCCCATGCCAAAAGCAAAAGCACATGACAAATGTCCCTTAGTAAATACCTGGGCTTCAGTCAAGGCACAGGGAGGGGTGAATGTCACTGTAGCAGAAACCCATGCTGTATGTGATCAAAGCAGTGTTCTCCAACTTATAAGTATGTGCTGACCAAATATTAAAGCTTCTAAGGTCATTAAATTATCATCAAGGGGAATAATCCACTCTGGAGAATAAAAACAAAGGCACAAATTTAGAGTTTGGCGGATGGGATTACTCTGTCACAAACATGACGGATATCCCCTCTGCAGTATTATGATCCCATTATATCCTATGGGAATCGTAATACGATGGACGGGATATCTGTCACATATGTGATGGAGTAACCCACCGGCTAAACTCTAAATCAGTCCCAGAATGTTTAATTTAATGAATTCCTTCAATAAACAGGAATACATTTAGACACCTATATGACAAAATAACCCCATCCACGAAGCTAAACCCAACCTAAAATATTGGCGACAACACAAATATTTTCATTTTCAGACAATATTTTTGAAAGACCTAGCATCAGCTATGTTGGTGCCTAATTGTAACTGTAGAATCCGAAGCCCGTTTACAATCACTTACCTCATCAAGGATGGTTCTGCTACCTGCAGACACCCTCAAAATTGATGGGTACAGTGACACAGGTACAGACAGGCATGGACTCTGCCTGTCTCTCTATGAGAAAACACATCTTTCTCTCACAGATCTTATTTCTCATGTCTGTCCCCTAAACTCATAGAATTTGTGGCCGCACATTACTAGGACAGATTATCATGCCAATGCTCTAAGGTTGATCCATGTCAGATATGGGTAGTTCATCCCACCCTGTTTTTTATTTTCTGTTCTGGTAAATTTTACTCTGAATATTTGTTGATTGTTATGATGCCCTGGTGTACCACAAATTCATAAAGTAAATTTTTATGCTTCTCAGGATTATTGACAACTTTCTCAGGGATATCAAAATTTGAATTTAATAGAAAAAAAGTACTTCCTGAACGATCTGTTTTTTGCCCCTTTCTTGCACCAGGTCGGTACTGACATTGGCTCACACAAAACCTATGCTGGATATACCTTGGCCATACGTAAGTGCCACTGCTGGGTTTGCAATTCAGGAATCACAACAGAGCCACACAAGAAGATTAGATGATAGAGTCCGATTAAATGGCCACTCAGGGCCGGCTTTTGGGCAATGCGAGCAGTGCGGCCGCACCGACTGCTGACCTGGATTGGAGGGCGCTGACCTCAGGGGGGGCGCTGTGTTTAGCAATAACTTATGAAACTTGTGATTTAAAAGCACTTGCTGAAAAGGTCCTTGTGCGTCCAGCCTTCAGCAAGCAATTAAAATGTCAAGATACCTCTTGTGATTAATGTTATTGACAGGGAGAGAGATGGAAGTTTTGTCTTGCGGCAGTTTTGACTAGCTATAAAGTAGTGTAGAGGGTTAATATGCCTGCTGCAAAGAACATAACTATATTTTAAGTGGACAGCTGAGTGGACTCGTAAAGCCAGCCTTTACAAGCACCTTAAAACAAATTAAGGTATGTGAAAGGGGGGCTATGGAGAGATGAGGGGCACATTTGTGGGGTGGTAGTGGGGGAATCTGAGGAGGAGGTCATGGGGTGGGGGAGGGCGCCAAAAAAGACTGTCGCATAGGGCATCACCAGTGCTAAAGCGGACTGTGTCCACTGAAATGGGTCACTCCTTAATGCGACTTTAACACCTACATTGGCTTCTCTTTTTTCTTGGTTCCGGCCTGGCTAGGTCAGCTCATGACATACCAGCAATTTCTTTTTTCACTACTGTGCTCATCATGCACTGCTTCACTTGACTACAGGGGCCACACTTGGAGCTGACATTTAAGAAAAACAAAAACCTCATTCTGGAACAAATAGAGTGACACCCTCTGATACCTTGTACAAAGACAATATAGGTGTAAATATCCATACCAAGACAGTGGTGACAACCAGGGACCTGTTCGACAGCGAGTCAGTGACATTGTGTCCTCTGCTCTTAGAGACTTCTGTGACATTAAGGCCATCAGTGGGGTTCCATGTTCCAATCTAAAGAAAAAAATGGAGGAAAAGAAAAGAAATCATTAACATTTTAAAATTCAAAGCACCATTAACTTTCTAAACTTCAAAGAACATGCATAACAAGCTCGCAATTACAACATACACTTTCTGAGTTATGAAATACTGATATATGTCTTTTGTAATCTTTGCCCATTAAACCATAACTCAATGTAAGTGCATCATAATATATAAAAGCAGAGGAGTAACATGGCCCCAGTAGTAGGGTCAAATGGGTTTAAGGCATGCAATTGCCATGTACACACAGTTACACTCTAATAGCCTCCTGCTCAGTTTGTGAACATCTAGGGTCTATTCAGTAGCCAGATGGTCTGAAACTCACCATAAAGAGCTTACTGAACAGAATGAGTTGAAGGGGGGAAAATGAAGGGGTAAATAAAGTAGTTAGTGTTATTTTCTCATTGAGGAGATGTTACGGGGTGGCAGAGGGGATGGGTAAGATTATGTGGACAGGCACAAATTGATGAACCTGACGAAATGCATCTATAGAATACTCACCTTTGCACAAAATAAGTGAGTATATGTGAATCAGAGCATAATTCAGTTTAATTAAATATGATAAAAATGCATACCAATGTCAAGATATTAAAGAAAGAAAAGGACCCATGAGCCCTCACTGCCATGGACCTAGGTGAGTTTGGTGGATGAGAAATCTGAGGCTTCGTGCACACAAGACTTTGGAGTCATACAGCCAAGGCAACTTCGTTTACTGATGTTATTTCACAATATTGTGATCATTTGAGATTTGCATGGGAAAGAAGGAAACACAGAAATATTTAGCATTGGCGTGCAGAAATGTCTTGCAGCTATTTTTCAGTTGCAAGATATGGAATGTTTGGCACCTCCAGGTGGAGACTTGTAAAATTATAATTTGACAATATTTGACAGCGGTGCTGTTCTGGTGCAATTTGGCAGCATACGAAAAGGATTAGGTACCACAGATGGCTGCATACTCTTTCTGATGGTACATTCACAGCATTCCTCTCTTTCTGACATTGTGAGCCCTAGCCCTTTAAAAGACAGGTTGCAATGCAAGGACATTTTAAGTGTGAATGCTGGATTGGAGGTCTGCTGTTCTATGCATCCAGCAACTGTTGATTTCAGCAAGCTGATTCCCTTACCATTAACATTAATAAGGTGGTTGGTTTGTGACATTGCAGAAATTCCCTTTACAATGTGAGAGGTTTTAGAATCCCATGCACAGCATAGGTGGAGGATGGTCCCATCACATAGCAACCCATGATACTGTTATTAGCTTCCTTTTCGTGCAGTCATTTATCTCTCCAAGCAAGGGTGTAGATTATTTAGTGAGATTCAGAAGGTGTGAATCTCGTAGATCCCAACTAAATAAATAATGAACTGCAGGGTGGAGGGATGAAATTAACTATTTCTATTGGTTTTAATGCTGCCCTGAGTGACTGTCACTGGTTAGTCTATTTTCAAGCATTCACCCTATCACATTTTGGGTGTTTGATTAGTATGCCTGAAAATCTGAAATTGCACAATTTTCCAAGCCTACTACTGCCAATGTTTGTGAATTCCAAACAGTACTACATTTTCACCCATTCAATGAGTACTTTTATGGGTGCAGATGTACTGCTTTTTTTGGTAAACCAGTCACTATATGTTCACCAAAGTTTCCAAACCAAAACATTAACAAGTGAAATTAAAACCTCTTCATTCTTAGTGAAATGAAAACAATGTGAAAAAATTATACAAACATAGCAGGACTGACTCATGTTGACTAGACCCAACTACTCATCCAAGAATGTATTTGGGTGGTTGTTAGAAATGGGGTTTTTGGTTGGCAGTCAGGTTACCCTCTGTCCAAGCAAAAGCCCTCACTCTAGTCAGGGTAAGTCACACACTATCCAAGATTATCCTGTGCCCACCCTCTGGTAGCTTGGCACGAGCAGTCAGGCTTAACTTAGAAGGCAATGTGTAAAGTATTTGTGCAATAAATCATACAATACCACCATATAGCACCACAAAAATACACCACACAGTGTTTAGAAAAATATATAATATTTATCAGGATAATTGTAGGTCAAAAAGAATAAAGATGAAATGGAAAATTGTAGAACTATCACAGGGAAGTGATATAAAGGGTCTTAAGTCTTTAGAATGTAATAAAGTGTCTTTCAAGCACAAAGTACCTGGTTTCTGGTGGAAAATCTCCTCAGAGGGCCACAGGTGAAGAGATGCGTGGAAAAAGGGGGGTGTGCGTCGATTTCCTCTCAGCACACACCGACTTGCGTCGTTCTTTTCCACGCGGGGAAGTCGGGCGTCGTTTTCCGGCGCGCAGACAGTCTCTTTTTGTGGATCGCGGGGATTACCAGATGTCCCGGGTCTGTGCGTGGATTCTCCTGCTTGTTTTCCGGCTGCGCGTCGTTCTGCGGGGCTGCGCGTCGAAGTTTCGATCTCACGGTAGGCGTCGCGTCGATTTCTCCTTGGAAGTCGGGCGGCGTTGTCCTTGCGAGGCCGTGCGTCGAAAGTTTGGTCTCACGGCAGGCGTCGCGTCGATTTCTCCTTGGAAGTCGGGCGGCGTTGTCCTTGCGAGGCCGTGCGTCAAAGTTTCGCACTCACGGTAGGCGTCGCGTCGATTTCTCCTGGAAAGTCGGGCGGCTTTGTCCTTGCGAGGTTGTGCGTCGAAGTCTCGATCGTCCCGAGGGCGTCGCGTCGATCAGCGTCGGTGTGCGGCGTTTTTCTCGCCGCGAAACAAGCTGTGCGTCGAAATTTTCGGCGCACGGAGCGTCCAAGTGAAAGGAAGAAGTCTTTTTGGTCCTGAGACTTCAGGGAACAGGAGGCAAGCTCTATCCAAGCCCTTGGAGAGCACTTTCACAGCCAGACAAGAGTTCAGCAAGGCAGCAGGGCAACAGCAAGACAGCAGTCCTTTGTAGAAAGCAGACAGGTGAGTCCTTTGAGCAGCCAGGCAGTTCTTCTTGGCAGGATGTAGTTTCTGGTTCAGGTTTCTTCTCCAGCAAGTGTCTGATGAGGTAGGGCAGAGGCCCTGTTTTATACCCAAATGTGCCTTTGAAGTGGGGGAGACTTCAAAGAGTGGCTAAGAAGTGCACCAGGTCCCCTTTCAGTTCAATCCTGTCTGCCAGGGTCCCAGTAGGGGGTGTGGCAGTCCTTTGTGTGAGGGTAGGCCCTCCACCCTCCCAGCCCAGGAAGACCCATTCAAAATGCAGATGTATGCAAGTGAGGCTGAGTACCCTGTGTTTGGGGTGTGTCTGAGTGAATGCACAAGGAGCTGTCAACTAAACCTAGCCAGACGTGGATTGTAAGGCACAGAAGGATTTAAGTGCAAAGAAATGCTCACTTTCTAAAAGTGGCATTTCTAGAATAGTAATATTAAATCCGACTTCACCAGTCAGTAGGATTTTGTATTACCATTCTGGCCATACTAAATATGACCTCCCTGCTCCTTTCAGATCAGCAGCTGCCACTTCAACAGTGTATGAGGGCAGCCCCAATGTTAGCCTATGAAGGGAGCAGGTCTCACAGCAGTGCAAAAACGAATTGAGGGTTTTTTACACTACCAGGACATATAACTACACAGGTACATGTCCTGCCTTTTACCTACACAGCACCCTGCTCTAGGGGATACCCAGGGCACACATTAAGGGTGACTTATATGTAGAAAAAGGGGAGCTCTATGCTTGGCAGGTACTTTTAAATGCCAAGTCGAGGTGGCAGTGAAACTGCCCACACAGGCCTAGCAATGGTAGGCCTGAGACAAGGAAAAGGGGCTACTTAAGTGGGTGGCACAATCCGTGCTGCAGGTCCACTAGTAGCATTTAATCTATAGGCCCTAGGCACCTGGAGTGCACATTACTGGGGACTTATAAGTAGATTAAATAGTTCAATCAGGTATGATCCAAAGTTACCATGTTTACAGAGAGAGAGCATATGCACTTTAGCACTGGTTAGCAGTGGTAAAGTGCGCAGAGTCTAAAAACCAGCAAAAACAGTATCCACAAAGTGGAGGGAGGCAGGCAAAAAGTTAGGGGTGACTACCCTAAGGCTGTCAGGTCTAACATGTGTCCCCCCCAGCTGAAAGTGGGGAGAGCTACCCGACCTCTTGGGAGCTCTCATCGCTAAGGCGGAAGTACCTGGAGAGACCATCAGCATTGGCGTGGTCAACCCCTGGGCGATGTTCCACCGTAAAGTCCATCCCCTGTAGGGAAATGGACCACCTCAAGAGTTTTGGATTCTCACCCCTCATCTGCATGAGCCATCTGAGGGGCCTGTGGTCTGTCTGAACTAGGAAGTGAGTCCCAAACAGGTAGGGTCTCAGCTTCTTCAGTGCCCAGACCACAGCAAAAGCTTCTCTTTCAATAGCACTCCACCTCTGTTCCCGTGGTAATAGTCTTCTGCTAATAAAGACTACCGGTTGATCTCTGCCCTCCTCATTTAGCTGTGCTAGAACTGCCCCTATGCCATGCTCTGAAGCGTCTGTCTGCACGATAAATTCCTGGGAGTAGTCAGGGGCCTTGAGCACGGGGGCCGTGCACATGGCTTCCTTCAGGGCGTCAAAGGCTTTCTGACAAGCCTCTGTCCAATTCACCAACCTAGGTTGCTTCTTGGACGTGAGTTCTGTCAAGGGGGACACAATGGTACCATAGCCCTTGACAAACCTGCGGTAGTATCCGGTGAGGCCTAAAAAGGCTCTCACCTCAGTCTGGGTTCGAGGTGGTTGCCAGGCCTTGATAGTTTCGATCTTGGCCTGGAGTGGCTGCACCTTGCCACCACCTACTAGGTGTCCCAAGTACACCACGGAACCCTGCCCAATCTGGCACTTACTAGCCTTGATGGTCAGGCCTGCCTGTTGCAGGGCCTGAAGCACCTCCTTGAGGTGGAGCAGGTGTTCCTCCCAGCTGGAACTGTAGACAGCTATGTCATCCAGGTAGGCTGCACAGAAGGCATCCTTGCCAGCCAGGACCCCGTTAACCAACCGTTGGAAGGTAGCGGGGGCATTTTTCAATCCAAACGGCATCACCCGGAACTGGTAATGGCCGTCAGGGGTGGAAAAGGCGGACCTTTCCTTAGCCCCCTCAGTCAGGGCGATCTGCCAGTACCCTGAAGTAAGATCAAACGTACTCAGAAACTTGGCAGCGCCTAGCCTGTCCACGAGCTCATCAGCTCGGGGGATAGGGTGAGCATCAGTCCGTGTGACTGAGTTGAGACCCCGGTAGTCCACGCAGAACCGGAGTTCTGGCTTCGCGCCTGGGGCAGTAGCCTTAGGGACCAACACCACTGGGCTGGCCCAGGGACTACTGGACTTCTCAATAACCCCTAGCGTCAACATCTTGGAGACCTCCTCCTTGATGCTGGCCTTCACCTTATCTGACAACCTGTAAATTTTGTTCTTCACAGGGAGACTGTCACCGGTGTCAATATCATGAACACAGAGGTGGGTCAGTCCAGGAGTAAGGGAGAAGAGGGGGGAGAACTGCTCCAACAGCTCATAGCAGTCTCCTTTCTGGTTTAGAGTCAGGGAGTCAGACAGAATGACCCCGCTTACGGACCCATCACCTTCTTGGGCAGAGAGGAGGTCAGGGAGAGGTTCACTCTCCTCTTCCATTCCTTCATCTGTGACCAGAAGCATGTTGATCTCCGACCTCTCAAAATGAGCTTTTAGTCGGTTCACGTGGAGCACCCTTAGGGGGTTCCTAGGGGTTTGGAGGTCCACTAGGTAAGTGGCCTCCCCTTTCCGCTCCTTTATTTCAAATGGGCCAGACCAGCGGTCCTGGAGAGCTCTGGGCTCTACTGGCTCCATTACCCACACTTTGTCTCCAGGTTGAAACTCTACCAGCGTGGCCTTCTGGTCATACCATTGTTTCATCACCTCTTGACTGGCCTCCAGGTTACTTTGGGCCTCTTTCCAGAAGCGGGTCATCTGATTGCGGAGGGCCAACATGTAGCTGACCACGTCCTGAGGGGGTGTCTTTGGAGCGTTCTCCAATCCCTCCTTGACAATGCTTAAGGGTCCCCTGACGGGGTACCCATAGAGAAGCTCAAAGGGACTGAACCCTACCCCCCTCTGGGGGACCTCTCTGTAAGCAAAGAGAAGGCATGGTAAGAGGACGTCCCATTTACGCCTCATGGCCTCAGGGAGGCCACCAATCATGCCTTTCAGGGTCTTGTTGAATCTCTCCACAAGCCCATTAGACTGGGGGTGATAGGGTGTGGTGAACTTGTAGGTTACACCACACGCATCCCACAGATGCTTCATGTACGCGGACATGAAGTTAGTGCCTCTGTCAGACACTATCTCCTTGGGGAATCCCACACGGGTAAATATCCCCATCAGGGTTCTGGCTACCACCGATGCAGTTACGGTCCTCAGAGGGATTGCCTCTGGGTACCGGGTGGCATGGTCCACCAAAACCAGGATAAACCTGTTGCCTAAGGCAGTTTTGGGGTCCAAGGGGCCAACAATGTCGACGCCCACTCTTTCAAAGGGGGTGCCAACGACAGGAAGTGGAATCAGGGGGGTTTTAACCCTCTTTCCTGCTTTACCACTAGCCTGGCAGGTAGGACAAGCCCTGCAGAATTTGTCTGAGTGTGTCCTCATTTTGGGCCAGTGAAAGTGGGTGACAAGCCTATTGAAGGTCTTGTCTTGTCCCAAATGTCCTGCCAGGGGAATGTCGTGAGCCAGACCCAGTAGGAAGGCTCGGTAACATTGGGGGACCACCAGCACACGTGCTGCCCCAAAGACCGGAACCCTAGGCTCACTGTAGAGGAGATCATTCTCCCAATATAGGTGGTGATTGCCAGAGGCGTCACCTGCTGCCTGGTTTAAGGCTTGTTTCCTCAACCCTTCTAGAGTGGGACACTCTTTCTGCGCCTTGCAGAATTCCTCCCTGGTGGGTCCACCCTCAACTTGCCAGCCAGCAAGCTCAGGTAAGTCACCTAGGGTGGCAATGTCTTCCCCAGTTGGCTCGGGAGTCTCCTCCTCAGGAGCCCCGTCAGCCACTGTGGGAACTTCTGGGGCCGGTTTCCCGCGCCCCTCGTCCCTCCTCTTGGCAGCTCTCTGGGCCATCGTTCCAGGCTCCAGATGCCCTTGACTTCCCTCTCGGTCAGCCATGGACCGGGTGGTCATGCAGACCCACTCAGGTAACCCTAACATCTCCAGGTGAGATCTGAGCTCTACTTCTTTCCAAGCAGTATGCTCTAGATCATTGCCTAACAGACAATCTACAGGCATGGCAGGACTCACAGCTACTTTCAGAATACCAGAGACCCCCCCCCCACTCAAAGGGAACCCGAGCCACCGGTAGGTGACTCTCGCGATTGTCAGCGACTATGACCTGGTGGAATGTATTAGGGATGATCTGCTCTGTGGACACCAGCTGACTCTTGATAGTAGTCATACTGGCTCCTGTGTCACGCAGAACCTCCACCTTCTGCCCATCAATGAGGACCCACTGCCGGTACTTGGAAGTATTTTTAGGCATGTGGACCTTGGACATTATTTCTCCTTCTCCCAGGGACACTAGGGAAATCTCTACCTGTCCCCCACAGCTATCTGGGTCCATCTCCCCCCCGAGCGCTACACTAGTCAACCCAGGGACCTGTCCAGTAGTGGACGGTGCCCTCTTGGGGCACTGGGGATCGCCTTTATAGTGACCATACTGGTAACACTCCATGCATTTGGGGCTAGATTTTCCTGACCTGTCAAATGTCCCTGGCTTTTTCCCAAATTTGGAAAAGGAAGGGTTGCCACCCCCTCCCTGGGAATTCTTTTGGGGGCCTTTAGAGAGTTCCTTATCTGTAAGTTTATCTCCCCCCTCTTTCTTCTGTTGGGAACCCTGACCACCTTTGTGGGAGTCCCCCCCAGGTACCTTTTTGGACACTCTGGTTCTAACCCAGAGGTCCGCCTCCTCAGCAAGCTTCCTGGGATCAGTCAGCTTACTATCCACTAGGTGCTGGCGCAAATCGGTATAAGTAACATTAAGCATATGCTCTCTCAGGATCAAGTCATATAAACCTTTATAATCTGCTACTTTGTTGCCCCGCACCCATCCATTCAGTGCCTTACTAGAGAAATCAAAGAAATCTACCCATGTTTGTGTGGTTTGTTTGGTGCTGTCCCTGAACCTCTGACGGTATCCCTCAGGGGTCAGCCCAAACTTGGCAAGTAAAGTGGCTTTCTGGAGTGGGTATGTGTTTTGATCCGGTGGATCCAATGTGAGAAGTGTGTCCCTCCCCAATGGCGGCACATAACCCCACATAGCTACCCCCCATTGCCCTTCAGGAACCTCATGAGCCCTTAGTGCAACTTCATAAGCAGCTAACCATTTATCTATGTCATCTCCCACCACAAAACTGGGCACCACATTTTTGGGTATACGAACCTTCTTTTCTCCAGCAGGTCCTGTCTGTATGCTGCCACCATTATTGCTGGATTCAGACTGTCTTGCCTTGATCTCCAGCTCCTTGAGACTCAGTTCATGAGCCAACAATAGTTTCTTTTCAGCCAACGCTCTTTCAGCTTCCACTTGTTTGGCTGCTCTTTCAGCTTCTGCTTGTTTGGCTGCCATTTCAGCTTCTGCTTGAATCTGTTTGGCTGTTCTTTCAGCTTCAATCTGTTTGGCTGCTCTTTCAGCCTCAGCTTGTTTGGCTTCTCTTTCTGCCCTCCTCTCCTCCTGTTGTGCCTCAATTTTCAGTTTTGCCATTTGCAATTGGAACTCCCTTTCCTCTCTCCTTTCCTCTGCGGTCAGGCTTTGCATGGAGACACTGCTCCCTGGTCTGGAAGGGTGCACAATTGCAGTGGTAACACCATCCATAGATAGTGAAAATCCTTCTGAGGGGCCATTTTCTGGCTCCTCTTCCTCATCATCCTCTAAATGGGCTTCTGCCCAGGCCCTCAGCGCCACTTGAAAGTCCTCCTTTCTGGAGGCCCCTTGGGTGGGTACCCTTAATGCCCTGCAGAATCCTCTTAGTTGTTTGACCATGTATGTATCCAACTGGACTAGGTCAAAGTCCCCTGTCTGAGACCCAGTCAGAGACATGTTGAGTGAGGATTTAGTTTTTGAAAATTGTCAGGAAAAAACGGATTTTCAAAAAGAGATAAAAACCAAGTTGACCTTCAACTGTGGGTAGGTAGTGAAATACTTAGCTACTGTATGTCACTGCACAAATACAAGTCCTATCCTCACCGCTGATCACCAATGTTAGAAATGGGGTTTTTGGTTGGCAGTCAGGTTACCCTCTGTCCAAGCAAAAGCCCTCACTCTAGTCAGGGTAAGTCACACACTATCCAAGATTATCCTGTGCCCACCCTCTGGTAGCTTGGCACGAGCAGTCAGGCTTAACTTAGAAGGCAATGTGTAAAGTATTTGTGCAATAAATCATACAATACCACCATATAGCACCACAAAAATACACCACACAGTGTTTAGAAAAATCTATAATATTTATCAGGATAATTGTAGGTCAAAAAGAATAAAGATGAAATGGAAAATTGTAGAACTATCACAGGGAAGTGATATAAAGGGTCTTAAGTCTTTAGAATGTAATAAAGTGTCTTTCAAGCACAAAGTACCTGGTTTCTGGTGGAAAATCTCCTCAGAGGGCCACAGGTGAAGAGATGCGTGGAAAAAGGGGGGTGTGCGTCGATTTCCTCTCAGCACACACCGACTTGCGTCGTTCTTTTCCACGCGGGGAAGTCGGGCGTCGTTTTCCGGCGCGCAGACAGTCTCTTTTTGTGGATCGCGGGGATTACCAGATGTCCCGGGTCTGTGCGTGGATTCTCCTGCTTGTTTTCCGGCTGCGCGTCGTTCTGCGGGGCTGCGCGTCGAAGTTTCGATCTCACGGTAGGCGTCGCGTCGATTTCTCCTTGGAAGTCGGGCGGCGTTGTCCTTGCGAGGCCGTGCGTCGAAAGTTTGGTCTCACGGCAGGCGTCGCGTCGATTTCTCCTTGGAAGTCGGGCGGCGTTGTCCTTGCGAGGCCGTGCGTCAAAGTTTCGCACTCACGGTAGGCGTCGCGTCGATTTCTCCTGGAAAGTCGGGCGGCTTTGTCCTTGCGAGGTTGTGCGTCGAAGTCTCGATCGTCCCGAGGGCGTCGCGTCGATCAGCGTCGGTGTGCGGCGTTTTTCTCGCCGCGAAACAAGCTGTGCGTCGAAATTTTCGGCGCACGGAGCGTCCAAGTGAAAGGAAGAAGTCTTTTTGGTCCTGAGACTTCAGGGAACAGGAGGCAAGCTCTATCCAAGCCCTTGGAGAGCACTTTCACAGCCAGACAAGAGTTCAGCAAGGCAGCAGGGCAACAGCAAGACAGCAGTCCTTTGTAGAAAGCAGACAGGTGAGTCCTTTGAGCAGCCAGGCAGTTCTTCTTGGCAGGATGTAGTTTCTGGTTCAGGTTTCTTCTCCAGCAAGTGTCTGATGAGGTAGGGCAGAGGCCCTGTTTTATACCCAAATGTGCCTTTGAAGTGGGGGAGACTTCAAAGAGTGGCTAAGAAGTGCACCAGGTCCCCTTTCAGTTCAATCCTGTCTGCCAGGGTCCCAGTAGGGGGTGTGGCAGTCCTTTGTGTGAGGGTAGGCCCTCCACCCTCCCAGCCCAGGAAGACCCATTCAAAATGCAGATGTATGCAAGTGAGGCTGAGTACCCTGTGTTTGGGGTGTGTCTGAGTGAATGCACAAGGAGCTGTCAACTAAACCTAGCCAGACGTGGATTGTAAGGCACAGAAGGATTTAAGTGCAAAGAAATGCTCACTTTCTAAAAGTGGCATTTCTAGAATAGTAATATTAAATCCGACTTCACCAGTCAGTAGGATTTTGTATTACCATTCTGGCCATACTAAATATGACCTCCCTGCTCCTTTCAGATCAGCAGCTGCCACTTCAACAGTGTATGAGGGCAGCCCCAATGTTAGCCTATGAAGGGAGCAGGTCTCACAGAAGTGCAAAAACGAATTGAGGGTTTTTTACACTACCAGGACATATAACTACACAGGTACATGTCCTGCCTTTTACCTACACAGCACCCTGCTCTAGGGGATACCCAGGGCACACATTAAGGGTGACTTATATGTAGAAAAAGGGGAGCTCTATGCTTGGCAGGTACTTTTAAATGCCAAGTCGAGGTGGCAGTGAAACTGCCCACACAGGCCTAGCAATGGTAGGCCTGAGACAAGGAAAAGGGGTTACTTAAGTGGGTGGCACAATCTGTGCTGCAGGTCCACTAGTAGCATTTAATCTATAGGCCCTAGGCACCTGGAGTGCACATTACTGGGGACTTATAAGTAGATTAAATAGTTCAATCAGGTATGATCCAAAGTTACCATGTTTACAGAGAGAGAGCATATGCACTTTAGCACTGGTTAGCAGTGGTAAAGTGCGCAGAGTCTAAAAACCAGCAAAAACAGTATCCACAAAGTGGAGGGAGGCAGGCAAAAAGTTAGGGGTGACTACCCTAAGGCTGTCAGGTCTAACATGTGTCCCCCCCAGCTGAAAGTGGGGAGAGCTACCCGACCTCTTGGGAGCTCTCATCGCTAAGGCGGAAGTACCTGGAGAGACCATCAGAATTGGCGTGGTCAACCCCTGGGCGATGTTCCACCGTAAAGTCCATCCTCTGTAGGGAAATGGACCACCTCAAGAGTTTTGGATTCTCACCCCTCATCTGCATGAGCCATCTGAGGGGCCTGTGGTCTGTCTGAACTAGGAAGTGAGTCCCAAACAGGTAGGGTCTCAGCTTCTTCAGTGCCCAGACCACAGCAAAAGCTTCTCTTTCAATAGCACTCCACCTCTGTTCCCGTGGTAATAGTCTTCTGCTAATAAAGACTACCGGTTGATCTCTGCCCTCCTCATTTAGCTGTGCTAGAACTGCCCCTATGCCATGCTCTGAAGCGTCTGTCTGCACGATAAATTCCTGGGAGTAGTCAAGGGCCTTGAGCACGGGGGCCGTGCACATGGCTTCCTTCAGGGCGTCAAAGGCTTTCTGACAAGCCTCTGTCCAATTCACCAACCTAGGTTGCTTCTTGGACGTGAGTTCTGTCAAGGGGGACACAATGGTACCATAGCCCTTGACAAACCTGCGGTAGTATCCGGTGAGGCCTAAAAAGGCTCTCACCTCAGTCTGGGTTCGAGGTGGTTGCCAGGCCTTGATAGTTTCGATCTTGGCCTGGAGTGGCTGCACCTTGCCACCACCTACTAGGTGTCCCAAGTACACCACGGAACCCTGCCCAATCTGGCACTTACTAGCCTTGATGGTCAGGCCTGCCTGTTGCAGGGCCTGAAGCACCTCCTTGAGGTGGAGCAGGTGTTCCTCCCAGCTGGAACTGTAGACAGCTATGTCATCCAGGTAGGCTGCACAGAAGGCATCCTTGCCAGACAGGACCCCGTTAACCAACCGTTGGAAGGTAGCGGGGGCATTTTTCAATCCAAACGGCATCACCCGGAACTGGTAATGGCCGTCAGGGGTGGAAAAGGCGGACCTTTCCTTAGCCCCCTCAGTCAGGGCGATCTGCCAGTACCCTGAAGTAAGATCAAACGTACTCAGAAACTTGGCAGCGCCTAGCCTGTCCACGAGCTCATCAGCTCGGGGGATAGGGTGAGCATCAGTCCGTGTGACTGAGTTGAGACCCCGGTAGTCCACGCAGAACCGGAGTTCTGGCTTCGCGCCTGGGGCAGTAGCCTTAGGGACCAACACCACTGGGCTGGCCCAGGGACTACTGGACTTCTCAATAACCCCTAGCGTCAACATCTTGGAGACCTCCTCCTTGATGCTGGCCTTCACCTTATCTGACAACCTGTAAATTTTGTTCTTCACAGGGAGACTGTCACCGGTGTCAATATCATGAACACAGAGGTGGGTCAGTCCAGGAGTAAGGGAGAAGAGGGGGGAGAACTGCTCCAACAGCTCATAGCAGTCTCCTTTCTGGTTTAGAGTCAGGGAGTCAGACAGAATGACCCCGCTTACGGACCCATCACCTTCTTGGGCAGAGAGGAGGTCAGGGAGAGGTTCACTCTCCTCTTCCATTCCTTCATCTGTGACCAGAAGCATGTTGATCTCCGACCTCTCAAAATGAGCTTTTAGTCGGTTCACGTGGAGCACCCTTAGGGGGTTCCTAGGGGTTTGGAGGTCCACTAGGTAAGTGGCCTCCCCTTTCCGCTCCTTTATTTCAAATGGGCCAGACCAGCGGTCCTGGAGAGCTCTGGGCTCTACTGGCTCCATTACCCACACTTTGTCTCCAGGTTGAAACTCTACCAGCGTGGCCTTCTGGTCATACCATTGTTTCATCACCTCTTGACTGGCCTCCAGGTTACTTTGGGCCTCTTTCCAGAAGCGGGTCATCTGATTGCGGAGGGCCAACATGTAGCTGACCACGTCCTGAGGGGGTGTCTTTGGAGCGTTCTCCAATCCCTCCTTGACAATGCTTAAGGGTCCCCTGACGGGGTACCCATAGAGAAGCTCAAAGGGACTGAACCCTACCCCCCTCTGGGGGACCTCTCTGTAAGCAAAGAGAAGGCATGGTAAGAGGACGTCCCATTTACGCCCTTATGGCCTCAGGGAGGCCACCAATCATGCCTTTCAGGGTCTTGTTGAATCTCTCCACAAGCCCATTAGACTGGGGGTGATAGGGTGTGGTGAACTTGTAGGTTACACCACACGCATCCCACAGATGCTTCATGTACGCGGACATGAAGTTAGTGCCTCTGTCAGACACTATCTCCTTGGGGAATCCCACACGGGTAAATATCCCCATCAGGGTTCTGGCTACCACCGATGCAATTACGGTCCTCAGAGGGATTGCCTCTGGGTACCGGGTGGCATGGTCCACCAAAACCAGGATAAACCTGTTGCCTAAGGCAGTTTTGGGGTCCAAGGGGCCAACAATGTCGACGCCCACCCTTTCAAAGGGGGTGCCAACGACAGGAAGTGGAATCAGGGGGGTTTTAACCCTCTTTCCTGCTTTACCACTAGCCTGGCAGGTAGGACAAGCCCTGCAGAATTTGTCTGAGTGTGTCCTCATTTTGGGCCAGTGAAAGTGGGTGACAAGCCTGTTGAAGGTCTTGTCTTGTCCCAAATGTCCTGCCAGGGGAATGTCGTGAGCCAGACCCAGTAGGAAGGCTCGGTAACATTGGGGGACCACCAGCACACGTGCTGCCCCAAAGACCGGAACCCTAGGCTCACTGTAGAGGAGATCATTCTCCCAATATAGGTGGTGATTGCCAGAGGCGTCACCTGCTGCCTGGTTTAAGGCTTGTTTCCTCAACCCTTCTAGAGTGGGACACTCTTTCTGCGCCTTGCAGAATTCCTCCCTGGTGGGTCCACCCTCAACTTGCCAGCCAGCAAGCTCAGGTAAGTCACCTAGGGTGGCAATGTCTTCCCCAGTTGGCTCGGGAGTCTCCTCCTCAGGAGCCCCGTCAGCCACTGTGGGAACTTCTGGGGCCGGTTTCCCGCGCCCCTCGTCCCTCCTCTTGGCAGCTCTCTGGGCCATCGTTCCAGGCTCCAGATGCCCTTGACTTCCCTCTCGGTCAGCCATGGACCGGGTGGTCATGCAGACCCACTCAGGTAACCCTAACATCTCCAGGTGAGATCTGAGCTCTACTTCTTTCCAAGCAGTATGCTCTAGATCATTGCCTAACAGACAATCTACAGGCATGGCAGGACTCACAGCTACTTTCAGAATACCAGAGACCCCCCCCCCACTCAAAGGGAACCCGAGCCACCGGTAGGTGACTCTCGCGATTGTCAGCGACTATGACCTGGTGGAATGTATTAGGGATGATCTGCTCTGTGGACACCAGCTGACTCTTGATAGTAGTCATACTGGCTCCTGTGTCACGCAGAACCTCCACCTTCTGCCCATCAATGAGGACCCACTGCCGGTACTTGGAAGTATTTTTAGGCATGTGGACCTTGGACATCATTTCTCCTTCTCCCAGGGACACTAGGGAAATCTCTACCTGTCCCCCACAGCTATCTGGGTCCATCTCCCCCCCGAGCGCTACACTAGTCAACCCAGGGACCTGTCCAGTAGTGGACGGTGCCCTCTTGGGGCACTGGGGATCGCCTTTATAGTGACCATACTGGTAACACTCCATGCATTTGGGGCTAGATTTTCCTGACCTGTCAAATGTCCCTGGCTTTTTCCCAAATTTTGAAAAGGAAGGGTTGCCACCCCCTCCCTGGGAATTCTTTTGGGGGCCTTTAGAGAGTTCCTTATCTGTAAGTTTATCTCCCCCCTCTTTCTTCTGTTGGGAACCCTGACCACCTTTGTGGGAGTCCCCCCCAGGTACCTTTTTGGACACTCTGGTGCTAACCCAGAGGTCCGCCTCCTCAGCAAGCTTCCTGGGATCAGTCAGCTTACTATCCACTAGGTGCTGGCGCAAATCGGTATAAGTAACATTAAGCATATGCTCTCTCAGGATCAAGTCATATAAACCTTTATAATCTGCTACTTTGTTGCCCCGCACCCATCCATTCAGTGCCTTACTAGAGAAATCAAAGAAATCTACCCATGTTTGTGTGGTTTGTTTGGTGCTGTCCCTGAACCTCTGACGGTATCCCTCAGGGGTCAGCCCAAACTTGGCAAGTAAAGTGGCTTTCTGGAGTGGGTATGTGTTTTGATCCGGTGGATCCAATGTGAGAAGTGTGTCCCTCCCCAATGGCGGAACATAACCCCACATAGCTACCCCCCATTGCCCTTCAGGAACCTCATGAGCCCTTAGTGCAACTTCATAAGCAGCTAACCATTTATCTATGTCATCTCCCACCACAAAACTGGGCACCACATTTTTGGGTATACGAACCTTCTTTTCTCCAGCAGGTCCTGTCTGTATGCTGCCACCATTATTGCTGGATTCAGACTGTCTTGCCTTGATCTCCAGCTCCTTGAGACTCAGTTCATGAGCCAACAATAGTTTCTTTTCAGCCAACGCTCTTTCAGCTTCCACTTGTTTGGCTGCTCTTTCAGCTTCTGCTTGTTTGGCTGCCATTTCAGCTTCTGCTTGAATCTGTTTGGCTGTTCTTTCAGCTTCAATCTGTTTGGCTGCTCTTTCAGCCTCAGCTTGTTTGGCTTCTCTTTCTGCCCTCCTCTCCTCCTGTTGTGCCTCAATTTTCAGTTTTGCCATTTGCAATTGGACTCCCTTTCCTCTCTCCTTTCCTCTGCGGTCAGGCTTTGCATGGAGACACTGCTCCCTGGTCTGGAAGGGTGCACAATTGCAGTGGTAACACCATCCATAGATAGTGAAAATCCTTCTGAGGGGCCATTTTCTGGCTCCTCTTCCTCATCATCCTCTAAATGGGCTTCTGCCCAGGCCCTCAGCGCCACTTGAAAGTCCTCCTTTCTGGAGGCCCCTTGGGTGGGTACCCTTAATGCCCTGCAGAATCCTCTTAGTTGTTTGACCATGTATGTATCCAACTGGACTAGGTCAAAGTCCCCTGTCTGAGACCCAGTCAGAGACATGTTGAGTGAGGATTTAGTTTTTGAAAATTGTCAGGAAAAAACGGATTTTCAAAAAGAGATAAAAACCAAGTTGACCTTCAACTGTGGGTAGGTAGTGAAATACTTAGCTACTGTATGTCACTGCACAAATACAAGTCCTATCCTCACCGCTGATCACCAATGTTAGAAATGGGGTTTTTGGTTGGCAGTCAGGTTACCCTCTGTCCAAGCAAGAACCCTCACTCTAGTCAGGGTAAGTCACACACTATCCAAGATTATCCTGTGCCCACCCTCTGGTAGCTTGGCACGAGCAGTCAGGCTTAACTTAGAAGGCAATGTGTAAAGTATTTGTGCAATAAATCATACAATACCACCATATAGCACCACAAAAATACACCACACAGTGTTTAGAAAAATATATAATATTTATCAGGATAATTGTAGGTCAAAAAGAATAAAGATGAAATGGAAAATTGTAGAACTATCACAGGGAAGTGATATAAAGGGTCTTAAGTCTTTAGAATGTAATAAAGTGTCTTTCAAGCACAAAGTACCTGGTTTCTGGTGGAAAATCTCCTCAGAGGGCCACAGGTGAAGAGATGCGTGGAAAAAGGGGGGTGTGCGTCGATTTCCTCTCAGCACACACCGACTTGCGTCGTTCTTTTCCACGCGGGGAAGTCGGGCGTCGTTTTCCGGCGCGCAGACAGTCTCTTTTTGTGGATCGCGGGGATTACCAGATGTCCCGGGTCTGTGCGTGGATTCTCCTGCTTGTTTTCCGGCTGCGCGTCGTTCTGCGGGGCTGCGCGTCGAAGTTTCGATCTCACGGTAGGCGTCGCGTCGATTTCTCCTTGGAAGTCGGGCGGCGTTGTCCTTGCGAGGCCGTGCGTCGAAAGTTTGGTCTCACGGCAGGCGTCGCGTCGATTTCTCCTTGGAAGTCGGGCGGCGTTGTCCTTGCGAGGCCGTGCGTCAAAGTTTCGCACTCACGGTAGGCGTCGCGTCGATTTCTCCTGGAAAGTCGGGCGGCTTTGTCCTTGCGAGGTTGTGCGTCGAAGTCTCGATCGTCCCGAGGGCGTCGATCAGCGTCGGTGTGCGGCGTTTTTCTCGCCGCGAAACAAGCTGTGCGTCGAAATTTTCGGCGCACGGAGCGTCCAAGTGAAAGGAAGAAGTCTTTTTGGTCCTGAGACTTCAGGGAACAGGAGGCAAGCTCTATCCAAGCCCTTGGAGAGCACTTTCACAGCCAGACAAGAGTTCAGCAAGGCAGCAGGGCAACAGCAAGACAGCAGTCCTTTGTAGAAAGCAGACAGGTGAGTCCTTTGAGCAGCCAGGCAGTTCTTCTTGGCAGGATGTAGTTTCTGGTTCAGGTTTCTTCTCCAGCAAGTGTCTGATGAGGTAGGGCAGAGGCCCTGTTTTATACCCAAATGTGCCTTTGAAGTGGGGGAGACTTCAAAGAGTGGCTAAGAAGTGCACCAGGTCCCCTTTCAGTTCAATCCTGTCTGCCAGGGTCCCAGTAGGGGGTGTGGCAGTCCTTTGTGTGAGGGTAGGCCCTCCACCCTCCCAGCCCAGGAAGACCCATTCAAAATGCAGATGTATGCAAGTGAGGCTGAGTACCCTGTGTTTGGGGTGTGTCTGAGTGAATGCACAAGGAGCTGTCAACTAAACCTAGCCAGACGTGGATTGTAAGGCACAGAAGGATTTAAGTGCAAAGAAATGCTCACTTTCTAAAAGTGGCATTTCTAGAATAGTAATATTAAATCCGACTTCACCAGTCAGTAGGATTTTGTATTACCATTCTGGCCATACTAAATATGACCTCCCTGCTCCTTTCAGATCAGCAGCTGCCACTTCAACAGTGTATGAGGGCAGCCCCAATGTTAGCCTATGAAGGGAGCAGGTCTCACAGCAGTGCAAAAACGAATTGAGGGTTTTTTACACTACCAGGACATATAACTACACAGGTACATGTCCTGCCTTTTACCTACACAGCACCCTGCTCTAGGGGATACCCAGGGCACACATTAAGGGTGACTTATATGTAGAAAAAGGGGAGCTCTATGCTTGGCAGGTACTTTTAAATGCCAAGTCGAGGTGGCAGTGAAACTGCCCACACAGGCCTAGCAATGGTAGGCCTGAGACAAGGAAAAGGGGCTACTTAAGTGGGTGGCACAATCCGTGCTGCAGGTCCACTAGTAGCATTTAATCTATAGGCCCTAGGCACCTGGAGTGCACATTACTGGGGACTTATAAGTAGATTAAATAGTTCAATCAGGTATGATCCAAAGTTACCATGTTTACAGAGAGAGAGCATATGCACTTTAGCACTGGTTAGCAGTGGTAAAGTGCGCAGAGTCTAAAAACCAGCAAAAACAGTATCCACAAAGTGGAGGGAGGCAGGCAAAAAGTTAGGGGTGACTACCCTAAGGCTGTCAGGTCTAACAGTGGTGTAGTGTCCCAAGCACCCACCCCTGTCCAAAACTATGATGCTGCCCATCCCAAATGGGCCAGGCAGCTCTAGCTGGAAACTTCTGACTATGATCACATGCTACACAATTCCTGGAGTCTCTTCCCAGGGATCACTTATTGTATTGCTTTAATGTATTTGCACTGCAAACAATCTTTTTTTACCTCAGCGCTCATGAAAACTTGATAGTAGATGTTAGACTTGGCATCCTTGGCGTGGTCTCCCCTAACTTTTTGCCTCTGTTTCCCAGGTTGTTGATGTATGCTGGACTTTGTTTTTGCTGTTTTTGTCCAGTGCTAAAATGCAAGTGCTCCTATGTAAAAGTTATGTGTGGTTGGCTTTCCATGATTGGCATATTTGATTTACTAGTATGTCCCTAGTAAAGTGCACTAGAGGTGCCCAGGCCCTGTAAATCAAATTCTACTAATGGGCCTGCAGCTCTGGTTGTGCCACCCACATAAGTAGCCCTGTAAACATGGCTCAGACCTGCAACTGCAGCGTCTGTGTGTGCAGTTTTAAATTGTCAGTTCGACTTGGCAAGTGTACTCACTTGACAGGCCTAAACTTTCCCCTTTTTTACATATAAGGCATCCCTAAGGTAGGCTCTAGGTAGCCCTATGGGCACGGTGCAGTGTATGTTAAAGGTGGGACATGTACTTATGTGATATGTCCTGACAGTGAAATACTGCCACATTGGGTTTTCACTGTTGCAAGGCCCATCTCTCTCACATGGGGACTGCCTTCAAAAGTTATTAAAGTGCAGATTCCCTTTGGGAGCAGATGGAAATATAGAGTTAATGTCTCTGAGCTCACAATTTAAAAATACATCTTTTGGTAAAGTTTGTTTTTAGATTGTGTGTTTGAAAATGCCACTCTTACAAAGTAGGCATTTTCTTCCTTAAACCACTCTGTGAGTTTGTGGATTCCCTGTCTGGGTCAGTTTGACAGTTGGGCTGCTTGCACCTCTCTCTAGACAGTGACATAAAGGGGGCTGGGGTGTAGCCCGCATATCTGCGCTGGAGGGGTAGGGAGGAGTGGTCACTCACACCTAGCTGGACTGTGCTTGCCCTCTCACTATGCAGTCTCCAACCTCCTGGTGTGTGGCTGGGGTCTGGACAAGAAAGGATCTCACAGACACTTGAGACTTTACTTTGAAGTAGGCCTACTTCAAAGGCAGAAAGGGGTGTAAGAAGAGCACCCCAAACCCCTGAGATTTAGATTACTTCAAGGATTCAAGAGGAACCTCTGCCTGGAGAAGAGCTGGAGAGCTGAGGAGAAGTGCTGGTCTGGCCTGTGATTGTGCTGGGCCATCCTGCAGTGGCTGCTTCTGTCTGTACAAGGGGACAGAGACTGAACTTTGTTGCATTCCTGCTTGAGAAGTGACTCCAAGGGCTTCGAGTAGCACTTGCCTCCTGTTTTAAAGCCTCATGGACAGCAAAGGCTTCACTAACCAGACCAGAGCCTACTTGCTGTGAACTCTAGCTTGCCAGAGGGTGCCATTCCAGTTCCTGGACCCATGGAAGTGAATTCCTGGAGAAAAACCAGTCTTGCGACGCTGGACAATGGCGTGCAGCTTCAAAAAGGACGCCGCTGCCTGGAACTGAGACGCCGCATGCCCCGAGGCCGTGGACCTCGCTGAATGCAAATCCAATGACCCTGTGAGCTGATGCCACTACCCCGGAGCCGTGACACCGTCTGCCCTGAGGCCATGACCTCGTAGAAGTCCGAGGACCCTGCAGGCCTCCCGTCGCTGCAACCCCTGATCCTGCCCGACTTCGCTGACACCAGAGTTTCGTAAGTCCAACGTCTGTGATGATCCGATGCCATTGCAGCCACCTGCAGCCCTGTGACCTCATCGCGACCCCATGAGGTCACCCCAAAGCATTGTAACTCTGCCGGACTTCGCACCTGCTGGAACCAAGGGACTGACTTTGCATCCAATGCCGCCTCACCTTCACTGCCATGTAGAGAGGACCCGACATCGCTGCACGACACTGCAGTCCTTCTGCTCCTTGGCACCGGAACCGACGCTGCACCGGACCCAGCGAAGCTGCTCTCCCCGACTCTGTGCACCTGCCTATTTTCTACTTGTTCTGATGGTACTGAACCTGGGGTTCGACCGACTCCGTGAACGGTGCCATTGGCACGGCGTTGTAGGAAACGACTCCTTTACGACGCTGCATTTTACCAACTTGCAGTGTTTGTATCTCAAATCACTGTTTTCTTGCTGTTAAGTGCTAAATTTGTATATTTAATTGTAATATTGTGTTTTTTAATCGTATTTGGTCTTGTTTATTTATAAAAAATATTTAAAAATGTTCTAATCCTATGTTGTGTCATTTTGCAGTGGTTCACTGTATTACTGTGTGTATTTGTACAAATACTTAACACATTGTCTCTGAATTTAAGCCTACCTGCTCGTGCCAAGCTACCGGGGGGGCCAAGAGGGGGTTAAGTAATTGTGATTCTCCTTTACCCTGACTAGAGTGAGGGTCTTTACTTGGACAGGGGGCAACCTGACTGCCAACAAAAGACCCCATTTCTATCAGTAGAGCTTTCAAATCAGTACATGTAGGCAGGGCTTCATGTTTCCAGACATCACCTTTTACAAATCATTTTACCAAGTGACTGACTGTCCCATGTACTAGACATGATTCACAAATTGAGATTGGTAGCCCAGCAGTTTAGTAGATTGAGCTGAGCCAAAGCCAAGCTAAATGTGTGGCTAAGTGCTAAGAGTCCATCCATGAGCTAAGCCATGGAAAACGTTTGGCATGTATATCATACAACAAATATAATGCAAAAATATGAAGCAGTCTCTTCAAAATTCAAAAAAGTGTATTTCTTTAACATGGGGGAATGTTTCACCTTAGTTCATAAGATCATATCAGTTCATAGACAAACATTTATTAAAAGTCATATTTTTTTTAACATGAACTTAGAAACATTCATGGCTCTCCTCCCCAATGGCAATCCCATTAGTGAACTAAGAGGCATGTAACAGTCATGTAAAACTTAAATGTTGCCTTCATTTTTACAATAGATGGAACAACATAATAGTCTATTAAATCAAACATAAGAGGTGCTCAAGCATTTAAAAGTGTTCTCATGTGACAATATAGAAGACGGAGGCTTTGTGAAATAAAATATTTGTCTATGATCACACAATTTGGACCAGCAGGGAAGCTGGTATTGATTCCAAGTTATCTGGCTTCACGTTTTGTAGTTCAATCTCCAGAAAGCTTGTTCTGTCTCTCATTCTCTTTCCTGTTTTATATCACAGCTCACTGTTTTGTCTTTTATACTTGATGTGTGGCAAAAAAGATGAAACAGACACAGCAGATGCGAATTGGGCCCCCCAATCCCACTAACAAGCCAAGAATGCATTTCTTTGAGGGGTGTCACAACCCAAACACACCCCTGAAGCTACACCCTGTCTTCAGTGAGGAGCTTGTCATTCTTTAGCCAGACCCAAATTCACTCATATCAATCGTGTTTTAAATTAGATGTCACCTTATCCAAGTTGAGTATCTTTCAGGGGCCCGTTACCAAAATCTTCCTGTCACCTTATGAAACACCTCATCAGTTTAAATTTAATTTGTATATGATGTTTTTCAAAGCCTCATGAGTGTTAGGTGTTTGTCTAACATGTACTGTAACCAAGTATGTTATTTTCAATGTTTAAGGGACTAAAGTTAGGAGAAACATCACCCAATATGCAAAGCACACCATTCATGGATAAAAGTTCCTTTCTTTCAATTCCCGCCTTGTTACAAGGTGGTGTGTGTCATCGAAATAAACCCACATCAAAATTAGGCATTCTTGAGATCTGGCAACCCCAGTATTTGGCATCGTCTTTCGCGAGCTCCTAAGAAAACAATGAACTCCTGTAAACTTTAGAAATTAAGCACTGCCCTTATCCAATGAGGAGGCGATTGGCCTGTCTGTGATAGCCCAAGAAGTCCTCTTTACCATGGGGAGAAGGACATCACATGTCCATCATCTCTCTATCAGTATCATTTTTGCCGTGGCCTTCACTAAAGCTACCAGAGGATATAATACTAAGGGAGAATAAATGGTGAAAAGGCTCTGTATTACCACTAGACTGGGTGAAGGCTATTTGTTTTTAAATTCCTTAACCACAGCGTTTTACTGTCAGTCAGAAAAAAAAAAATATTGTTTCCCCAACTGGTACGTGATATATTACATTTTTTTAATTATATTTGTTCACCGTAAATCACGTTGCTAGTTCTGTTTGTGTTAATATATTTTTGGTTTTAATGTAACATTTCCATGTAGTTTCATGTTCGAAGCATACGGCAAGACTCAACAAGCATTGGCTAGATCAGGCCATGGAAACGTGCAATTATTATTATTATTATTATTATTATTGTTGTTGTTATTATTTTAGTGCATGAAAAAGGCAAACATATTAAATAATACAAAGAGAAAATGTTTCCCCCAAAAGCAAGGGCACACCAACACTGGCACTGCAATGCACTCCTTTGCCGGCGGCTGTGCACAACCATCAGACAAAAATACTATCAAGCATTGGCAACCATTGAATGAAATAGATTGACCTATTGATCCATGGACTATGATATGTGGGGGACTCAAGTAAAATGCTAATGACAGTTGAGCAGACCAGTGGATGAGGGCCCTATATGTAGACATGCATGGAGTTTTATTATGAATTGATGTGAAAACAAGAGGCTGCAAGGCAGCTAAAACTTTCTCTACCCAGACCTAGAAGTAAGCATCTCACTGCTCATTAGTACAGTTCGTGACAGTAATTGCAGTTCAAATGTACTGAAAAAGGCTTTAATAAAATAAAACGAAGGCTCTTTTCAGTTGAACAAGGGCTAGCCTTTTAGACTCGAAAGCCATAATAGGTCTTTGAAAGTCCTTGGCATCGTGCCTGCCACTAGCGCGCTTCTTGCTGAACATGGGTAAACAAAGAAGAAAAACACGTTCACAAAAGTCAGGGGGAAATGCTGACGGGCCCCAAAATAGCCATTTCTATCCATGCGTCATGGAAAACAATAACTGCGCCATCAATCAGGACTGCTATCAGCACAAAAAGAACTCGAATGGCGCATAAAAATAAACACAACTTTATCCCGGCTGCGTCTATGTCAGATTAAACCCCGCCATCAATCTGCAATGCTGCGCTGAAACGCGACTGCCGGGGAAGAAAGTTACCACCACAGAGATGCCGCCAGCAATGCTTTAAAAAATAGAAATAAAGAGAGCCGTTGACTGACACAATTCCTTACCTTTGGGGCAATCAGTCAAGAAATCGCCAGGAGTGGTCGATAGGAGCAGGCACGTGAGGCTGATGAAGCTATTGACAAACAGGTCTCGTGGATCCCTTTATGTAAGGTGCTTAGTCACCACCGCCAATCACCCGATGTCATTGCTAACATTACGCTTGTATATTTAAATGTGTTTTAATAGTTTATAGAGAACCGCACGTCGCCAAGGCCACTTCAAAACGGTTCGCAATAAATGAGCAACCATAATAATTAATAAAAGCTAAGCTAAGTGGGTCAGTGTCCAGACAGATGTAACAAAAACCATCTACTGCAAAGCTGGCTTATGACTATGAACCTGCAAAGGTACAACCACAACCTGACATCCAACGCTAAATCACTCACCTCAACGTTGACTCACTCTCAATAATAATTATCCTTCAAGGAAGAAACTGCAAAGACAGCATACCCCTACCTCACACCTCCAGAAAAAATAGAAGCCTTTGTTCTCAGAAAATGTCTTTAGGACCATTGTCCAAGAACTTGCAACCTCTCGTCTAGATGAAGGCATTCTGCTCCAAAGGCCTCCACAACACCAAATTGCCTTCCACAAAAAATGTGCAACACATGACGCACATCCGATCAAGACCTGAATACATTTGAAAAAAGCTCTGATAGAACTCAAAAGGCTCCCCTTACATGCCAGCAGCACTTTCAAAACTAGATTCATTACTCACAAGTACACCAGCACCAGTGGTTCTGCCAGTTTGGCAAAGAAGGTCTCCAGCTGGGGTGGACTGAATTTCCTGGAGCTAGAACTTTTCAAAGTTAAAGACGATGAACTGCAAAAAACGAAGAAAAAAAAAACAGAGCCCTTCTACATCTGCACTCTGGTGGACTGGAACAAACACCTTTGACAACATCAGTACGGCCACATAGGCCTCTAGTTAAGCAAATAATTGAATATTCAACTCTTCCAGAAATACTACATGTAAACATTTTAACCTCTTGGATGCTATGGATGTGGCCTCCACACCCATCCCACTCACATCCCCACCCCTAAAAAGGGTAGTACAGTCTTCCTGTCCCCCTTCACGGGACAGATTAGGGAGGTTGCTGTTGTAGTAAAGGCAATACCAAGCCGTAGTTAATAGTTGTAATATTTATTCCTGTAACAAGGATCAGCGCCTCCCTCTTGCCGGCTCCCCGTAACTGCCACCGCACCACGGACTGGTCTCCGTGGCAACCCGGCATCGGAACCGTCAAGAGCTCGCACTTCTCCAGAGCTTGCGCGCTTGCATGTACAAACCATTACAACATATCTTCTTCCTTTCATTGTTTAAGCAGAATTATTACAATATTGAATATTAAAACTTTATGAATTAACAACATAAACTGTAACTCACTGAAACACAGATACTACCCTAACCATACTTGAAAGTAAAAATAGATTACATTTTTACTTTACATAATCAGCCAAATACGCTGGTGCTTTCTTAATTCTATGTGGTCTCTCCCTCATAACTTCATTCCTGTATTCACTAAACTCTTGTTGTCTCACCCCACCATTTCCCATAAAACCAGGCAGCATATCACTTGTACAACTAGAATGCTGTGCAACAGGTTTCATTACCAGTTCGTCAAACATACATCCACGGCATCCATCATTGATCTTATCTTCTGCAATCATATTTTTTGTATAATTACACTTTGCCACTCTCCTGAGATTCCATCTCTCACCATTGCTCAAAATCACATACCAAGGATGAACTTCCTTGACTTGAAATGGCCCTTTGAATTTATTCAACCCTCTAACAATTCTCCCAGACTTAACTTTCACCCAATCACCCGGCCACATTTTGTTCTTATCTTTACCACCATCTGCAGGATCCCCACATTTATTCTCACTCTCAAATGTTCCTATATTGTTGCTAGCCAGTTCTCTCAACCAAAACGGAATCAATTTAGAATTCGGTCTTCTACCCCGCTTCATGAAAAACGGTGAACATCCAGTAACACCATTAACAGTGGTGCGATATGCCCACACAACGTCCGCAACCATACCTTCTACATCCATGCCACTAGCCAGTGCTTGTTGTATAGCCCACTTAACCATCCTGTTGGCTCTTTCCACCATTCCATTTCCTTGCGGATTATACAGTGCTGTCCTTGAATGTTTAACACCCATCAAAAATAAAAACTCTCTCATTTCATGAGAGGTGAGTTGTGTACCATTATCCATCACCAAACATACCGGGCATCCTTCTTCCTTAAATATTTCAGACAAAACTCTCACTGTGGATGCTGTAGTTATCTCTGACATAAATTTCACTATTATCCATTTCGAATGAACATCCATCAAAACAAATGCAAACCTAGACATGTGTTTAACTCCACCTAAAGGACCAATGAAGTCTCCACATACAGTATGCCATGCTTGACCAGGATCCTCAATGTACCCATCAAGGATTGTTTGCCCACTTTCAGACTCTTTTCACTGCGTACACACACATCACATCTCTCCACCCAGTGTACAATGTCGTCATCCATCCCTGGCGACCAGAAGTTTTCTCTGAGTCTCCTCTTCATCAACGTTTGCCCTAAATGACCCTCATGTGCAATATTAAAAATGTTCCTCCTCACCCTTACAGGAGGAACAAACTTTTCACCACGAACAACAATATATTCACCCACACATGAGAGTTCATCTAATATCTTACCATACGTCCATAAGTTTTTTGGCAGTGTACTCTCTCTACGTCTACCACTCACTATCATTTTGATCACTTCCCTCGTCTCCTCATCACATGCCATAGCCTGACACCATTCTTCTTTACTTAATGCTCCCGATGACCATTGCACTACATCTCCGACACTTGCAACTAGATCCTCACACGCTTGAATACTACCATACTCTTCATCCAACATTTCCCAGTCTTGTGATAGACGTGAAAGACAGTCAGCTTGTACATTTCTCCATCCTGGTATATACTCTACAGTATAGTTGTACTCCTGAGACCTCGCAGCAAGTCTTATCAGTCTAGAAGAACCTTTTTCAGCTCCACCTGGGGTCAACACCTTCACCAGAGGTTTGTGATCGGTTTGCAACTTGAATCGTTTTCCCCAAATATACATTCTGAAATGTTCCATGCTCCATGTCGCAGCTAATGCCTCCTTCTCTATTACCAAGTAGTTGCGCTCTGTCGGTGTCAAAGAACGTGATGCAAACGCAATTGTTCTTTCCTTTAAACCATGTTTTTGTGATAAGATAGCACCAATACCTGTGGCACTAGCGTCTACTGTAACAATCGATTCCTTTTCCCCATCAAAAGGCACTAGAATGTCAGCTTCACAAATTTCCTTCTTGATTGATTCAAAACACCGTTCTTGTGCTGCGCCCCAATCAAAAACCACACCTTTTCTCAATAATTTTTTAAGTTCCTCCGTCTTCGATGCAAAATTCTCCACAAACTTAGAGTAATACTCCACTAAACCCAAAAACAACATCAACTGGTCTTTATTCACAGAACATGGTGCCAATTTGATGGATCTCAATAAATCTCTTTTTGGCTTCACCCCATCTTGCGACAATGTGTGACCCAGATATTCCACTTCCTTGGCTAGGAATATGCACTTCTCTTTTCTCAGTGTTCAACCTGATTTTAAAATTTTATCTAGAACCAGCCTCAAAGTCAAATTGTGATTTTCCACTGTGTCTTCAAAAATTAGTATGTCATCCTGAAAGTATATGACATTCGGAATTTCTTTGAGTAAGTCATTCATCACTCTCTGAAAGACACTTGCGGCTGAACACAAACCAAAAGGCATTCTGGTAAACTGAAACGTGTCCTCCTAGGTGATAAATGTTGTCAAGATTTTTGACTCAGGATGTAACTTTACTTGATGATACGCATGCTTTAAGTCCAGTTTTGAAAAAAACTTTCCTCCTTTCAGCATCAAAACAAGTTCATTGATGTTAGGCAGAGGAAAACTGTCCATTACCACATTCTGATTCAAGCTTCTCAAATCAACACAAAAACGAAGTTTTCCATCAGACTTCCTCGTTATCACAACTGGAGATACCCAATTTGATGCCTCGACAGGCTCAATGACTCCACAACACAGCATTTCTCTTATCAAGTCTTTGACCTGTCTTCTAGCTAATATTGGTATTCTCCTGACTTTATGTCGTACAGGAATTGCACCGTCTTTGAGGTTAATTTTGTGACAATACCCTTTCAGTTGCCCCATTTCCTCTCGAAAAACACCTTTCGCCTCTCTGAGAATATCTTGTAACGTTACTTCTTCTACAACTAATATTTGTGTTTTAGCTCGAGGATTGATGATGATATGAAGATCATATTGATGGATCCATCCCAGGATTGGTGGACCCGATTCGGCTACATACACTTTCCCTTTAGTGCTTCTTCCTCCAAATTTGATATCAGCCATCATATAACCAATAAGATCTATCTTCTCGCCTTGATATCCCCCAGGACTTATATCTCTAGGCAATAATCTTACTTGTGGCCATTCAGAAGTGAACAAACTTCTTGGAATAATGGTATATAAGGATCCTGAATCCACCATCAATTCAACTGGTTTTCCTCGAATCACAAATTGTGCCTTGGGTCTTTGTTTTTTCCATCCTTCATCCCCAACAGCCAATATTCTGTCTGAACTTATATTTGTCTCACACAGGCTATCATCCACCTCTTCTTGCAAGAGTGTTGCCACATTCTTATTTCTCCTCAAACCCTGACACATTCTTGCAAAGTGATCCCTGAGCCCACACTTCCTACACTCCTTCCCAATAGCAAAACAAAACTTCGCTTCCGACGTGTGATTGAAACTTCCACATTTGTTACATCTTTTATTCTCTGCTTCTCTTATAGGTTTACTGTTGCCAATTCTGACTTTGCTTGAAAAACTGTCCTGTCGCTTGCTTATAGCTGCTACCTCATCCTTTGTCCCCCGTTTCTCCATTGCTCTCATACAATATTCATATTCTTCCACGACTTTGGCCAAATCAACTGCATCCTTCAAAGTGGGATTCCTTGCTGCCCATAACCTCTCTTGTATCTGCCTGCTTCTACATTGAACAATCAATTGATCACAAATCATTTAATCTTCCATCTGACCAAATTGACACTTGACCGCTAACTCTCTCAACCTAGATATAAAATCATCTATAGATTCTCCATCTCTTTGAGGTTGGGTATAAAATTTGTGTCGTCTCATCACAACATTTTGAGCCTTAGCAAATCTTAAATCTAATTTTTTCCTGGCATCTGCGTATACATCCACATCTACTTCGTCACCCTGCACTTGTAAGTCTGGAAGGTATTTATAAATGTGTTGACCTTCTTTTCCTAAAGCATTTAATAAAATAGCTTTCTTCCTACTAGGGCGGAATCTTTGTCCATCCAAAGCTTCTAAGTAATTATCAAAAATGTCCAGCCATTCCTCCCATTCTATTGCTGGCTGCCCTGGTATTGACAAGAATGGAGGAGGTGCTGTGATTGTCGGCATATCCATATTAATTTAGTTCACTGTACAGTTAGTACCTTTAATCGCATTAAAATAATTAAATAGGTGAAACACCAATGTTCAAGGCATTCAAATTTCCTCCTTATGTACTTTCTTCTGATATCTCTCTGGGGTTTTTTGTTTGCTTTTTTTTAGTCCTTTTATCCTTTCACTAGAGAAGTACTTCACTAGGTACTTTCCTCTAAAATTAGTTCGAGGCAGTCAATATATCTTCATCAACTAGCACAGGTAAGGAACGCAGCCTCCGTTACCTTTAAAATGAGAGCAACGCCGTCGATGAGCTACCACACGCGTAGTTCACATCTGCTGATGCCCTGCCACTGGCTTCCAGAACCGGCAACTCGTCGCCAAAATGTTGTAGTAAAGGCAATACCAAGCCGTAGTTAATAGTTGTAATATTTATTCCTGTAACAAGGATCAGCGCCTCCCTCTTGCCGGCTCCCCGTAACTGCCACCGCACCACGGACTGGTCTCCGTGGCAACCCGGCATCGGAACCGTCAAGAGCTCTTGCTTCTCCAGAGCTTGCGCGCTTGCATGTACAAACCATTACAACAGTTGCCCTAATCTTGTCCCCAGGGAGGGTTGAAAAACCCCACTAGACACTAGGGAAAGTATAAAAAAAAACAAAGGGTTAGTTCCATGCCCCTATCTAATGTGCTAATTAGGGGGTTTGCCTAATCTACCTGTCAATGGGGAGGCGGGGGGTTGGGGGAGGTAAGAACAGAAATTTCACTAGGCACCAGAAAAGTATTAAAAAAACAATAAAGGAGTGGAGTTTGTTGTCCACCATGAATAGGGCCGTACCCCTGCCACAAACGGGTCATTACAGTTGTTCTGCCACCCTGAGGGGAAGATTGGGGGATTTGTCACAACCTTCCCTCTGGGAGGGGGCCAGAAAAACCACTAGACACCATGGAATGTCTTAAAGAAAAAAAACAATAATGGGTGTGGGTAGCCCACCATGCATAGGGCTATGTTCCCACCTCAAAGAGAGGCATTACAGTCTTTCTGCCCCCTCGGGGCAGAATGGTGTTTTGTCCCCAGTCTGCACCCTTGGGTTGTATAAAGTCCAGTTAACACCAGGAATATATTTACAAATAAAACCTAAAGGGTCGGGATGGTGCCCCCTTGCCTAGGGCCATGCCTACAAAGAAACAGGGGAAGTACAGTCTTTCTGCCCCCTGGGGGGGCAGACAAGGGTGTTTACCCTCAATCTGCCCCCGCTGTGATAGCAGGGAACTTTGGTAAAAAATCAAAGGGGTAAGGGAGGCACACCAAGGTGTAAAGCCTCATCCCCGCCCCAAAAAGAGGGCAATACAGTTTTTCTGCCTGCCCTTGTGAGGCAGATTAAGGGCTTGCACCCCTTAGGGAGCAGAAAGCTCACAAACACCATGTAATTTACACCTGGGCAAAGCAAAGGGATGAGGCCTCCCACCATGACATTGAGATATACACCCAGCCCGAAAGGGTCAAACTAGTATTTTTACACCCCCAAAGGAGGCAGAAAGGGATTTGCCACTAATTCCACTAGACACCAGGGATTTCAAAATAGCACCAAACAAACATAACAATAGGGGATCCCCCCCCCTGGCATCATGCCATATTACCACTCTAGCAGGGGCAATAGAGGATTTCTGCCACCCAGGGGGTCATATAGGAAGTGTTTCCTGATGAAGAATGTTGCCCTAATCTACCCACGGGTGTTGGGAATTGCTCTAAACACCATGGATTTTACATTATGCACAGTAAAGAGGTGTTGGCATTCCACCCTGCTACTGGGTCATACCCCAAACATAAAAGGAGAATTTCTGCCCCCCAACAGGAACATGGCATTTTCCGCAATTTTTCCCATGGGGCAGAAAGCTTACTGGTTGTCAGGAATATTTTTTATGAAATAATTGGGTGGGTTCAGCCCATCCTAACATCAGTCCCTAATGCACTCATAAAAACTCAGTTGTCTTTCTGCTGTGCTGAGGATCCACATCCTTATGCAAGCTGAAGGAATTTTAGTTTTTTTGTGCCTCATTTTTACATATGGGTTAGCAGAGCGGGCCTCAAACCCAATATAGTCCCCCTTGCTATACTGAATGGGTGCCTTGCACCTGGGAAAACTTACCAAACCCAGACATTTCTGGAAACTAAACACAAAGAGTATTTCATGGTGGTGGCTTGCATGGATCCAATTACATTGCCTTACCGACAAATCCCTACAAACTTCAAACTTTGCCTAGATCACTAATTTTCTTCACATGTCTGTGATCTAGACATCTGTAATCTACAGGAATCTAGAAATTTCGTAACACCTCACATTCCCACAAACTTCCTGAAAAGAATGCTACCAACTTGTGTGTTAAGCTTAGCATCTGCAACACAAAAGGCTCCAAAACTCAATGTGGAAACATCAGCACTATCGGTAGTTGTGGTGCTTGCAAACGATTCCCTTTATTCCTAGTTTGATCCATTCCTGTCACAGGCATTGGGCCCAGACACACAAGTGTGGTACTGATTTTATTGTGATAATTGGTCTAACTCTTTGTGGTAGGAATTTTGTTGAACCAGGTGGGTTCTGTAAGTTTCAGTCACAGAAATGCAAGGACAACGTGTGATTTTAAACAAATTTTGAAGTTTGCACGAGATTGTGAAAAAAGTTATGGGATCCACACAAGGCATACAAACTGGGACTCCCCGGGGTGTCTAAATTTTCAAAATATTCAGGGATTTGTAGATCACCCTAGGTGACTGCTGATATCAGGCCCAAATTCAAATCCACAGCTACTGACATAGTAAAAAAAGAATGGGCTTTGAGTGGAAAAATGTGTTCTTTCCATTAATTGTTTTGGGGCCTGGTGTACTGTTTTTATTGGGAGACATTGGGAAATGCTGGTGGCAGTGAATTTGTGGATCCTCGCATATTTTGGAACTGGCTGTGACAGAAATGTGAGGGAAATGTGTGTTTTAGTCAAAATGTGAAGTTTAGAAGGGCTTCTGGGTAAGAAAATGTTGTGAGAGCCATGCAAGTCACACAACCCTGGACTCCCACAAGTATCTACTTTCCAGAAATGTCTATGTTTGAAAAGTTTCCCTGGGTGGTGGCTGAGCAAGGGTCCAGATTTTGCAGCTACCCACATTGTGAAAACAAAAGGTTTGACTTTACAGGGGCCTATGATGTCCACGTCATGGTTTGGTGCATTTTGTTTCACATGCGCTAGGACCAGCCTCACAAGTGTGGTTCCTGTTTTTGTCATGAGACATGTGGGAACACAGAATAATAGAACATTTGTTATTAGCAATTGGATATCTCTGCATTTGTGATTTCCAATGTAAGTCAGTGTGCAAGAGAGGAGACATTTTGCAAAATGCCCTCTTAATCACATCCCAGCAAGAGTAAGCACAAATTCAGAGTTGTACAAATACCCAGCATTACAAAACTCAGTTTTATTGTGTACATTTCAGAAATACATGGGTTTTGTTAACACCCTTTTTCACTAATTATATATTATCATTTGAACTGGTGTACCATCAGTACACAATGAAAAATCATTGTATATTACAGCTTAGTTGTCGACTCTAGGTAATGTGTATTTTAGAGAACCTACTAACATTATAGAAGGGTATATTGAGTGTAACAGTAAATAGCTTTTGAAAATTGTCAATTTTAATAAAAAATTACAATTTAAAATGCTGTCATAAATGGGTGTATTTTTCTACTCATTTTCAGTAATGTTTTAAAATTCCATAGTTTATTTCTTTGGGAAAACCTTGAGGTTTCTACACAAATGACCTGTTGCTGAACTTAGAGTTTTATCTATGGTGCAGAAATATGTAGCTTACCAGAATCACTCACGTGTTTCGCATCTTTTCCTAACTCAAACTGCCAGTAGGTTAACAAAAAAAGGTTAAAAAACACCTCTTAGAAAAATTCAAAAATAGCAGCAAAAATGTGTGTTTGAATTTTGCTACAACTCTGTTTGTTCCAGAAAGCTGGAAAGGTGGGTGGTTTTACTTCTCAGGCACACCAACACTTTCGATGACACCACTTTTAGAGAAATTTCTTTCACAACTCTGTTTTCCCATTTTTGCTACAAAACCCCAAATTTGGCTTTACTTTGAATATTTTCTGTTTTCTTCAAACCGAATCCTGGGTATCTTTAGAATCCAGAGGATACTAGGCAAAATCGGCCCAAATTTGGTGTGGATGCCTTATGTACAAAAAGGGTTATGAAGGCTTAAGCACGAGCTATACCGAACATCTTCAAAAGGGTTTAGCACATTAGGAGATAAAAACTTGACAGTGAAGAGTTCAAAACTATTCCTGTACTGTAATTGACTCTCCTTTCTTTTCTACAATGCTGTCTCAGTGATTAGTGATGAACTCTTGCCTCCCCAACCAAAGTACCTCCCTGTGAAGCCTATGACTTCACACCTTCACTAACCTGAGAGTCAAGAGCATAAAGGGATATACTTGGCCCAGTTTGAGGGACAATACTAGGATGATCCCCTTTGATACCAGTGGCAAACAAAACGTGACCGCCATGGTTGGGGCCCAGCAGCCCTCCTGACATTTGTTGGCTACTCTGCAGGACACCCTACCTGAAGTATAAGGATCTGCAGCCTACACAGGAGAGATCTTCTGATATGCGAAAGTTAAGAAGGGCTCTTGAACCAGCATATAAAGTGGCAATCTTTCAACATTTTCACAAATAAACATTCCATCTATTACAATAAATGATTTTACCCTAGCCTCATTAGCCTCTATGAATTTTTTACACTGAGGTCTGTTTGCAAACAGGCTGGGTGCACCGTTACTAGACTCAAAGTTTCTCATTTCAAAAAAGAAATGCCAAAAGCTTCATTAAAGATGTTAGAGAGATATAGTTCTAAATATATTATAAGTATTTATAACTGGCAATTGGAAAGCCTTGATTTATTTTTTATTTCTCAAAAAATATATGTTGTTGTTAGACACAGTGATGCATGCTATATGATATCCCACTCCAACCTCCCCCTCAAACCCTTATCCCTATCTTTCCCTAATCCTTATATTTACCATACTCCTTTTACACAAATGCAATATACCCAACCCTTACCTTAAAGTTAAACCTAAGACCCGCACTAATGCTCATCCTTTCCACAACACATGTTCTGACCATAAACAACACTCCCACCCTGCCATTTACCCTTTACATAAAACAAAATAATCATACTGAAATGTAATAAGACATAGTTTAAAGGTCTTTTAACATTATAAAACCTTTTTTAACTTTATAATGCCTGCTTCTTTTCAAATGTTTTGATTTCTAACTATTGTTTTTCAAATTTACTTTTTGAAATTGAGTTTTTTAAATGATTTGTTTCAACCAATGACCTGATAATGTCCATGGAAAAGAAAATACAAAGAAGAAATATGGCAGAAAACAAAAATGTGTTTATCTAGGTTTATATCAGAGATGCGCAGGACTTTGCTGACAATCTCCACCTCCATATATTTTATATTAAGTTTTAAGTATATCTGATTTTGCTACCCCTAGGCTTACGTATATCTGATGTTGCGACCCCTAGGAATTTGTTTCTAGAGGTAAACAAACATGAATAGTCATTCACTTGTTTTCCAGAAAAATCAACAAACAATGGTGAGAAAAGTAATAAGCAAAATCGAAAACTTTATTGTGTTTCCAATTTTGCACATGCCTGTGGTACTGTAAACATTAAGGCCCATATTTATACCTTTTTAGCGCCGCATTTGTGTCATTTTTTGACACAAAAGCGGCACAAACGTACTAAGTACAATTGTATTTTGTAATTTTGCGCCGCCTTTGCGTCAAAAAGCGGCGCAAAAGCGGCGCTAAATAAGTATAAATATGGGCCTAAATTCAAAAGAACCTAACAAGTTCGGATCAGGTGAGGTGTCATCTATCAGATGGGTGGTTGCACAAAGTTCATTAAAGTGACCTTTCGTGGAATTCCACTTCTTGCAGATAAAAGAGCCCTACTTTCTAATGCGTATTATATCTATTTTGGTAGGTGGAAACCCAGCATATGTCGACCACTATTGGTTAACCTACACAAAGACAGATTAAGGGAATCGTAAGGAAATGCATTTAAGATATTATCATATCAAGATAAATGTCTTCATGATCGGTTAGAAAAATAACGGGAAACCATAAAAAGAATCCCTGAAGGTTTCCAATTATTTATTGATATTTATATTCTACATTGATTCATTGAGACTAAGGCCCATATTTATACTTTTTTAGCGACGCATTTGCCTCCTTTTTTGACGCAAAAGTGGTGCAAACTTACACAATACAATTACATTTTGTAATTTTGCGCCGCTTTTGCGTCAAAAAATGACGCAAATGCGGTGCTAAAAAGTATAAATATGGGCCTACGAGTCTGAACAGAAACCTCTCTTGTTAAACTTCCGAAATCATATTTCAGTTGTTTTAACACTTTTCCCTATTTCCACTATCCTTAGGAATAACATTATTTTTGAAAATGCCTCCATATGAAACACATAGAAACACTTAGAAAAGACACCTTTTCCAGCCGCATCTGTTGACGGTACAGTATGAACCAGCAAAAGGCGTGCTACTAAATTCATGTAATGCTGCTCTAATCTCAGAGGGCACATGTGGCACCGTGGCAAATGGTGAGGCGCTCGTTTCTGAGCAGGAGGCACCGCCCGACGCGCGCGCGCTTCAGGTTTCTGCAGCTGCAGCTCAGCATCTCATTATTTCAGATTATGTATTGACAGAAGCTCTCTGAGTACCGAGCTCCAACATCAATACTTCAAAATCTCTGTTGACACTGCAAACAGATTAAAACAAAGCGAAGCGACAAAGTCTCTCGAATTGACACAGATTAAAGGAAGCGCAGGTCAGACTCTTGAGGAAAGTGCTGGGCTTAAGAAGGTCGCACGGATTTATCCCAACAATACTCTGAGGTAAGCGGTGCGCACTGCACTGGCAGTGGAGAGCGGAAGTGCATTCAGGACTCTGAGCAGCGGAGCCCATTCTTTGCTAGGCTCAGCCAAGCAGTGGGTATGGTATTAGACTCTGAATCTCAATAAATGTAATTTAAGTGGTGGAAGTGCTGCTTAACAGGCACAGTGGAAGTAAGCACTAGTATGTCATAAATGCGCTTGCCACTCTGGCTAACACTCACGAGGGCAAAGGTATGTGTCACTTCACAATGCAACAGTGAACATATATCCTGAGAAGAGCAGGAGGGATCTGCGTGGTTCTTGTTGACATCAGTGGGAATGTCACGAGAGTCTAACCAGTGATGATGGTACGTTGATCCTGAATACCAGCCTTCAACGTATGCTGGCCTAAACACTGGATCTATTTATTGATCCTGTATAAAGCACAGACTTGTTAGATAAAGTAAGGTACCAATGGTAGTAAAGGACTGACGTTACAGAAGCGGAAAACGACACTCGGCAGTACTCTGCCATGGTTACCGCTAGGTACAAAAAAATAATGATCAGCAGTAAATATATGAAGACCAGCACTATTAGCATTACCAATGCTAATTTCCAGGATAGAGCAACATATCATCACAAAATGGTCCAAAATAAATACCAGAAACTAAAATAACTTTTTTATTCTTTTGTTTTTTCTTTTTTGAAAACAGTATAATACTTCTAACCAGGTGCTTCAATGTAAAGCATGCAACAAGTGTGGTTGTAAAAAAGGAAACACAAAGGAAAAGATGAAGGAGAGATGTGCTCTGAGACAAGACTATTCTTGTCTTCGAAATGTACAAATGTAACAACTAGCAGTATTTTCCTTTTGCTGGTGGCAGATGTTTTGCCTCTTGTGATATATGATTGCAGGACATTTGTTAGTACTATTGAATTAACTTCCCTTAGATTGGTCACATCAGCAGAGTAGTATTTTTCCATCTGTGAAATTTTATCAGACATACACATCAAGTACCTTAACTTGTCTATCCTTGGTGACTTAAACATTTAGCCTGACAAAACATATTTTCACCAAATAGCATCAAAACTGGCTTAGAGCTTAACAATCGCTTTGATCTTCAGCAACCCAGAGAGAGTCAACATCAAAGCTACTAACTTCTTTCTTTGAAGTGATCACCACTAAATTTTTTCACAACAGGATTTTTAAACCATTTATCAAAAAAAGTAAAATGCATTCAATAGTAAAACAAAAATTCTGAGACCCAAATGCCTTAGGAACAAACTTCACAAAACACTGTCAGAATTTTGCAATCCAGAATGCACATTGGTGTCAACGTCTAAATCACAAGATTTTTGTGAATTAAGGGCAGATCAGCACATTGCTAAAGCAAAACTACTAGCTTCATATCAACTACAAAAACAACCAATTCCCATCCATAATACCATTATAAAGGGAAAATTCTAAAGTAAAAGTTCTGACATTAATGTCCTTTCTGAATCTTACCCTTTATGTAATTCCAAGACCTGAGAAAGGTCTGTAGGCCTACTGACTCACCAACAGACCCATGATCTGAACATATTGTTCCACAAAATTGTATTATCAATTTCTGCTCCATTTCCAATAGTGAATAAAATCAACAACCCTTTCGCAAGTTTTTACCAAGACCATAACATTCTATACACAAATCACTCATTAAGAAATATATCTTGGACCCAACTGACCAAAAGAATTACAGAACTTGCTGAAATGGTCCATTCTTCATAAAAGTAATAGAAAAGGCAGCTCTTTCCCAGATCCCAAAGTTTCTAGAAGAGAAATTAATACTATCAAATTACCAAGCAGTTGTCTGTTCAGAAAGATTTTCTGAATCTGAATTGATTTCCATCTGGAATGACTTAAAAACAAAGTTAGATAGAAACAAAGTAGCAGCACTACTACTCATCAACCTAACAGAGGCCTTCAACGCTGTGCATCCTGAAACACAATAAGAGCAAAAAATGGCACTGAAGAAAACATCTTCAAATGGATTTTCTCTTACTCCATGGACACATGAACCATGTTATCTATACCTCCATTTACCTCTACACCATTCAGTATCAGAGTAGGTAGGCTTGCCTCAAGAACAATCATCTTGACATTACTTCTCAGTCTTAACACCGGTCTACTCCCAGAATTCATCAAATATTTACACCTCACATGCTATAACTACTGGGAACATACTCGTATCATCCTGAAATTGGAAACACCTAATGACCTACAAATGTCAAAACTAGCTGACTACCTTAGAGACATTTCCCAATGGATGATATATAACCACCCTGAACTTTACACACATCAAAAACTGATATTTTTACGTGCGAGCGTTGGAAGAATTATGATCCACTAAAAATCTGGTCTGAAGACAAGAAGCAACAACACCATCAAAAGAGTGAGAAAGCTGATGATTATCATGGATTCACCCTCACTATTAACCCATGAACTAATAAAGTAAAACCTTCTACAACTCATACTACATATGAGATTCCCTCAGAAGATTCAAGCAGCTTCTTAACTTATATCAGGAAAGAGCTATGCCAATTGTTGGTCTGATAGTTCATCAAACACGTTCATGGGACACCTCCAATGGATGCAGAATACAGGGCAAACCATCTCCTACATGTAAAGCTATCAGGAATAAAGCTAAAATGAATATACCTGTAACTGCACAAAAATTGTACAATTAAAGAACAAACGATCTGGAGTATATAACTTTTGATTTACAATAACAATTTCTCGCAGCCTAAACCTTCATGATTATTGAGGGTAGGGCCTGGTGAAATATGCTTCAACTGCAAAAAAACATGAATGTCTCTGCCTAAATCATGGTTTGAAACATTTTTACCCATTAGACTAAACTGAAATTTATAATACTCTATATAACAGATTTATGTTCCAAAATAATATTGGGAAAACTGCGCACAAATGGCATAGTATTTCAATATGCTTATGCATGGCTACAAGCAGCAGAGGCTTCTATTAGCCATACAGAGAATATGTATGACAATGTTACTGATAACGCAATATATCCTATTAACTCAAGTACATGAAATTAGCATCGCATTGCAGCTTGAACAATCTTGAACAAGCCTGCATGAGAAGAATATTTCAAATTACATGTCACTGAATGGAAATAGCATGACTAGCTGCAACCATTACACTCGACTAACCACTAACGCTAGGATCTAGCGCATTAGCGTGCTACCCATTACTAAAGTGATTCAGAACTTCATTACGATTAGCAAGCATTATATAAATTCACGTACCATACTATGCCATACCATGCCATGCCTGCCAAACTATACTATACCATACTATAACATGCCATACCACACAATGCCAATGGCTTACTAGTTAGAGCACTTTCTCTGTCACTGACAAATGAAACCCAGTAACACTGTACTGAATACTTGGGGCAGTTACATAAAAGAAAGGTTCTATTTAGCCTGTGCTAAATAGAAAGGATCTGTATAGGCTGCACTAAACAATATGGAGGATCTTTTTACACAGCATTAAAAACGGATATTTATTTGCACTGCACCACTGTTTTGAGGGATTTCTTTACATAGATTAGCAACATATTCATGGTTATAAATTCCTCAAACTTTGCTTCATACCGTGTATTACACCGCCTCATTCATGCCTAAGAAGTATGCTTGAGTCTTATATCTCTGTACCCTCGCTACTCTGCCCTGACCATTTACTAGGTGACAATGGTGATGTTGGAACGTTAACACTGAGGATGTCCACTCAGGCAGATGTTCAACAGAAAAGAATAGACTGTGGTGTTTTACTCATGCAGCATAGGAAAGACAGCTATACAGGTACACTTGTGCAAGGGAATTTGTGCATAAATGCAGAAGGATTATGCTTATCAGTCCCCCAGAAGAGAGGCATCTGTCTGGCCAGTGCACAGCAAGTGTGGATTTAGAAAGTAACAACAAGTGGGGGAACATTTTGAGACGGCTGGCCAACTAGAATCAGTAGAGTTCTTTAATTTACTTGTCTTTGAAGTACCTATCTTCAGGAGTTTCCTGACTATGTGGTTCAATTTCTTGGCATGATTTCCATGTTTCTGTGGGACATTGGCTGTCTCCCTGACATCATTGCCTTTATCTGTCCATACCTAACTGAATGATCCATTTCTAGCTCTCTACATGGTACCTTATCCTTACCTGTTTGCAGCAACTGTCTTAATGTACTACTGATCTTTGCCCATGCCTTCTGTCTCAAGCATCCTCTCTACTCAGGTGATCTCAACAGGGATTACGACTGTGTATCCTTTTGTGGCCTCCAGTAACCAAAGGTGCCCTTGCAGACCTAGTGTATGAAGTCACAACTACTGCAGAGCACACACTACTGCCATCACCCTTCAGCAAAACACCTAGACTATCTTTAAGTCTGTCTCCATTACAAAGTGACACAATGAGTCTGAGCGCTGCAACTTCACCTAAAACCATTCACCTGTTCCTGATTATCATGGCCCTGGCTTCTAAAAAATCAGGACCATATATAAAAAAGTTGATCAACCGTGAATCACGCTAACCTTTTATTTATCATGGGTATCCATGGACACTGGATGGCTTTAGTTCTGTTCTCAAACTAATCATTACCAATTTAGAGCTCTGAGTGTTTGAGAAGGGTGCCTGTGGTTTATTATCACAACCAAGAACAAAAAAGAAAAGAGAATGAAAGGACATTGTGTCTACCACTTGTGAATGTAGTAGTGTGGCGATGTCCGGCATCTTTACACACTCAAGAATAGATAGGGTACTTGGTGTGAATTCAGGAAAGCATTCTTGGCATACATGGGCATAGACTCACCAAAATGCCAGGGGTAGTGTAATTGACACAGCACACCTTTTTGCTGATGATATCACAGAATTGATCCTTTGTCCCAACCTTAGCCCGTCAAAAGCCTCTTACTTGTTGAGAAGCTAATGAAAGGACAAGAAGTAAAAACAATAGTCTTTGCTCTAAGATCTGGTAGTGGACAATGAATGAGTGTAAACCATGCATGTGCCACACTTGTCATGTATTATGGAGAGTAATACATGTGAAGTGTGACTATCTTGAGGTCTAAGTTCAGAAAAAGTTTACCTACATGTAACCAGCCCAACCCACTTTTTGAATGTTCATGCTGGCTAGTGGAAAACACAACAGTGGTATAATTTATGAGAAAAACACTGCCTCCTTTATTTGTTTTAATCTGTTAAGTTTAGTCAATAATTTTACATTCAGTCATAGTTATGTTACACAGACCTGACAGTGAGATCACTTATATGCACATTTGTACTATGTAGTAGCAAGTAAAAAATATTACAAAATCTGTTGCAGGGCACAGAGCGACAAATTAAGACACATAAAGGGCCCTATTATGAGTTTGGCAGACGGGAAAGCTTGATCGCCAAACTCCAGACAGGGTGGCCGCCGCCTATGCGGCGACCTCCCTGCCAGAATAATTATGGGTTTCCTGCTAGGTCGGCAGGCGGAAACCTGAGTTTCCACCCGCTGTTGTAGCAGGAAAAAGGCTACAGCATTGTCTCCGGCTCATAATCGGGCCAGTGGCACTGCTGTAGCCTGCAGGGTGCACCAGCACCCTCACAATGTTCACTGTCTTCAAAGCACACAGTGAACATTGCAAAAAGGGTGGCTGGGGGAGCTGATGCACTGCCCATGCCTGCACCAGTTCTCTGCCAGCTTTTTCATGGCAGTGCTACCACTGCAAGTTGAGTGATGTGCTTCTGGCTGGTACAGACCAGTTTTGGTCAGAGTGTACTAAGCTTGGCACCAATGGGGTTCAGCGATCACCTAATATTTTTGCCAGAATTTTATAATCAGTGTTCAATAGCTCCAATGGGCGGTGTGAACCCAAGACTGTGGGGTCCTTGTTAGGCTTTGGTAGTGAAATGAGATGTATCTCACAGAGGGAAGCTGGAAGCCTAGATGTTTCAAGGCTTCAGTATATAGGGCATGCAATCGAGGCACAAGTATCATGGTGTAAGCTTTGTAGAACTCCGCTGAGAGGCCATCAGGGCACAGAGACCTAATAGTCGCCAATGACCTGATCGCCTCACTTATTTCAAGAGGCACGATTGATTCATCCAGGTCCACCCTCTGGTCTTGGGTGAAGGAGGGAGGCGGCAGTGTGGGTAGATAGGAGGAAATGGCCTCCAGTGTGGACGTGATGGTGGGGCGGTATAAAGAGGTGTATCCATTCATCAGTTCCTGATGTATCTCACACTGTGTGTACAGCATAGGGCTGAGGGAGAGCGGAGTGCCACAATGGGGCTACCTGTGCAATCTCACCGTATCAACCTCGCCAGGAGTGAGAAAGATTTATCTGCATGTGTTTTGGCCAAATGGCTGCAAAGTTATGGCAGCATAAGCATTCAAGCAGAGCAAGGTATTCACCCTGCTCCTCAGCCAGTCTGTGACGGATGGAAGGATCCGTCACTATCTTATTCTCTAGTCGCATCAACTTCTGTTCAATGCCTAGGATTTCCATGTTTAGCTTCTGCCTTATGTTCCAGCGTAAACCCATGCAGTGTACCCTCAGTGTGACCTTAAATACGTCCGACTCCGTGGAGCACGCTGTGGTAGTGTCGGTGTTCAGGTCAAAATATTCAGTAATTGCTGCAGCAACTGACTCGCAAAAGGGGGTCCTCCAAAGCTGCTGGTTATAGATGCGAGATGGGAATGGGGGAGGGCTCGTTGCCCAGGTAAACTGTAAGCATTGAGAATTGTGGTCAGAGTAAGTGCAGCCTAGGCAGTCTATCTCGGTGATACTAGGAAGGATATTTTGTGTGCACACCAATCTGTCAATCTGCACATGCAAGGAGTGCAGCGCTGAATAGTGTGAGTAGATTGTGGCAGCCTGATTGTGATGATGATAGATGTCCGCTATTTCTCTGGTGTGGAGCCATGCACAAAGTGTGTGAGCATAGGAGGAGGCAACACTGCAAGGTAATGATCTAATGTTGTGTCAAGTACACTATTAAAATTGCATCCCATTAGCCATGGAAAAATCACCCCAGTGCGAGAGAACCCATGAGAGCGACTGCAAGAAGGGTGCTTGTTCCACGTTAGGGGCGTAGACACTTTCCAGTAAGATATGACGGCCATCCAGTCTACATATGACGTACACATGTTGCCCTTCTGGATCAATGATCACGTCATCTGAGGTGCATGGACCGCCTGGTTTAATCCAAATAAGTAACCAGCGGGAGAAGGAGGAATAGCCAGTGGCATACACCCGGCTACACCAGCATCTCTGCAACCTAGTGGCTTCTTGGTGAGTCAGGTGAGATTCCTACAATGGAGTGATATTTACGACATGCCTCAGTAGGTAGGAATAAATAGCGTATCTACATTAAGGGGCATGGACATTCCATGTCAGTGCTTTAATGGCTGCCATGAGCGTAATATCAGGTATTGAAGGGATGCACCACGCAATGTAGCGTGAACCCTGCATTGATGCATGATGACAGAGTAATGGGGGTGCAGAGGAGAGCAAAGATATGTTTAGCATGTACATGATAAAACCATGTTACAATCAGCAAAAAAAGCAAAACAGTTAATACCATATGAGCAGTACGCCAACCGAGTGCCCACCCAAAGCAGTGAGTGTTAAGTGTGTAACAGTCTCACTAAAATACTGTGTATCGGGGGAAGGCAACTGCATTTAACACTGCAGGACCCCTAGTTACTGTTAGTGAAGAGCATTAGCAGATCAAAAGTTCCTGGGAGTAGGCTACAGCATCCCCTCACCATACTGTCCTAGCATAATGACCAAGGCTTTTGGCATGTTTTCAAAACTTTAGACATATGTTCTGTGAGAAGAACAAGTTGTACATACAATGCTCTCATACAACATTATGCAGACTTTTGGTTGGTGTCACAGAATAAAGTACATACTATATTATATCATCAGCTGTTTGTGGAGTAACCACTGGGGGTTGCCCCAGCTCAGTGCGAGAAGGCCAGGTTGGCGCTGAGCTCTCATAGTTGGAAGAGTGAAGCATGTCATCTTCTAGAGCAGATAGGCAAGTTTTTTCTGTGATGGTGACAGCGTGTTGCAGCACCTGCCAATTTAGGCACAGCAGGATGATTTCTTCCAGGCCATCGGCGGCAGACACCAGTCCTTCCTTTAGAAATAGTAGTCCTTGATTGAGAGGATTCGTTGGCATGTTGGCTGTGCATTTCTATCCATTTCCAGGCATTTTCTGCAGTGTCGAAGAAATGGGTAGTGCTTCCTGCAACCACCCAAAGATGCGCAGGGAAAAGAAGGGAATATTTCAGATCTAGTTTGCCAAGTTTCTGTCTCACTGCCATGAATGAACTGTGCTGCTTCTGAACTGCTATGGTGTAATCCAGAAAGAACATGACATGAGCATTATCTAATTTGATTTCTGGGAGTTTTCTGGTCTCACGCAGGATCAAGTCTCTATCTCGAAAATGCAGCAACCGCAGCACCATTGGGCAGGGGACAGGACTGGGTAGGGACCTCCTGGATGGGACTCAGTGTGCATGCTTTATGGTGAGGTATTGTGACAGTGATTGTGGGGGGAGAAGGTCTTGCAGCCAGCATTCCATGTACTGCATTTCATCTTGACCCTCTGTATTCTCTGGAAATCCCACTATGCCAATGTTATTCCTCCTTGATCTCCCTATCATGTCTTCAGCCCTCTGCTCAAGGATTCTTACACATTCTTGTAATTATTGCAGAGAAGAGGTCACAGTGCTGGTTTGTGCCTGGAGATCCATGAGGGTTTGCTCTGCCTGAGTGACTCTGTTGGTAGGCTTATGGTGGACTGCATAAAGCAATGTGAGATCTGACGTCACAATGTCAATTGTAGCTTCTAGTGATGCTCAGGACTGCTCTATTACAGCCAGTACTGAGTCAAGTTTATTTTCCAGAGAGGTGGTCTAGAGCAAAAAGGCCACCACTATACTGCCAGTATCAGAAGTAGAGGAGGTCACTGAGGAGGGTACTGTGATGCTCTGTGTGTTACTAAGTGAGCCGCCCATGATGAGCAACCACACTCCAAGGCTGTCCAATAAATGTGGGGGCTCTGACAGAAATCCAAAAAGAGGCAGGACTGGCAGAGGGCAAAAAAAACACAGTGATGTGAGAGGAGTTAACCACCACTGAGGGAGAGCCCAATTATTGTGGCATTTACCACTCAGGGCATTTAAAATCCATAGTCATATACAGCAAAGATAGGGTGGGGTTGGCTGTAAGAGGCATAAGTGATGTTGGTAGGTGAATGACCAAGTCTAATTGGAGAGTCAATGCTCAGTCATGCAGCTAGGCTTTGGCCCAGCAGGGGTGGGGGTGGGGGTAGGGTCCAGGCATGTGCGATTAGTCCAGCTCATAGCTAGGGTGGCAACCCTGTCTCATTCATAATGCCACTGTGCGTGGAACGCATATGGAAGGTGATGCAGTTAAGAGGAGATGTAATTTCTGGAGCTGCATCTGCTTTATATTTGTAAGAAAAGGTGGTAGTCATTAATTGTAGCGCAGCATATATGGAAAGTCAGTACAGCCCGTTACACTTTCATCTACCCAGTGGACATAATCTGCGGCAGTAGTGTGCTAGGTTGAGGGGTGGTCGAGCGAAGGCCAACTAGCACAGAAAGGAGTTTCTCCTAATTCAAAAGTGCTGCATGGTGAACACGGCTTCCAGGCACCGCTCAGGTGTCGTGAATTAATTATGCCCAGCCAGTCTTCTGATAGCAGTGTAGCGCCCCCAAGACCAGTAATTAAGGTCGGCCCTCATGGGGGCCTGGGAGGGCACTCAGATGAAGTTGAAAGGAAGGGGAGGTGCCTTGTAGGCCTGGGCCCGACATGACCCTCGGAACCACTCTCAGTAACAGCGGCTCAGCCTCCCTAGCTGAAGGCAAATCTCAGGCTCACCTGTGCACTGTATCTTTCCATCAGTCACCTGGAACGCCCAAGTGTAATGCAGCGGGCTTCTGCAGCACCATACTTCCTCACCGCTGTGCCCCACAGCTGTTATTCAATCGCTGGTCTTCACAAATAAGGTCACCACTCTGTGGGGTCATCAGTAAATCCTGGGCTGCCACAGACCACAGCTACACTCCAGGGGAAGTCTCCTGCAAGTCCTGTCACTCCTCAGCCCAGGTAGGGCTCTCAGTGATCCACCCCAGACACTGGGACATCACCAGCTATGACAGCAGCAGGAGTCATCTGCACTCACCACAAGGTGTAGGCAATGGCCAGTACCACGGTTCCCGCTCCCCAGGACAGAAATATCTGGGTTAAGGCAATCCGCTACAGTGCTATTCTCAGTTTAGTGCAGCCCAAATTGTACTGGTGTTCAATGAGCTTGCTTCTGCTTGAAAATTTCAGGATAACGGAGCCGCGTCTCAGAGCTCACTTAGAGAGTGCCCACCATCTTGGTCCTGTTGGCCACACACCACCACTGTCTGCTTTATTTATTTGATTGTATTAGGGTTCTACACATTGCACATAAGCAGCAGAGACGTTCACATAGCACTGGAGCTGCATATTGGTACATACTGTTCGCAAGGGCCAGAGAAGTATCAAATAAAGCTTCTGAAGAAGGAGAAAAGTGATAGAAGAAGATGTATAAAAATGTACACATAGAACAGTAAGCCAAGAGGGGAATAGGGGGCTCGATAAAGATAGCAGAGCTGTTTCCTTGGGTATCAAGAAAAGTTGGAGTATGTTTTAATTGGTTGCTGAGAACAGGTTTGTGATGCATGAGGTATGGTTGTCTGGTCAATTAGAGAGAGAGAGAGAGAGAGAGGGGGGAGCGAGAGAGAGAAAGAAATGGAGAGAGAGAATGAGAGGAAATAAATAGAGAAAGAGTGAAAAGTGAGGGATATGAAAAAAGTGAGATAGAAGGGGGAGAGAGAGGAAAAAACTAGAGAGAGAGAGAGAAATATAAAGAGAAAGAGAAAGAGAAAGAGAGAGAGAAGTCCCAAAACATACAGATGTATAAAATATATTTCTCAGACCATCAGAGGGAGTTCATTCTTAAACGAATCTAATATCAAAATATTTCACGACATTATAGGAACTCTTGCTAGTGTTCTTTCAGTTTAAGCATCCCTTTTGCCTATGCCCTCAGATGTTGGGGTGCATAAAAGAGTATTTTACATGTCTGACAAAAGAACAACAGTGTTCACAAACACTTTTGCTAAATAATCGAGGACTGGAATTTGATTAGTAAATCGTGCTCTCCTCAAACCTCGAACATTTGGAGCATTCCTATGACTCCTCTCTATGTTTCTGGGTAAGTACAGACGTACTAGCACACCCTGGTGGCACAGACACATGGTTAGAACACTGGTTCTCTGACAAACTCCGGTAGTTTAAAATTGAATAGTATTTCTTGTGGGCCTGACTTGATCATAATAATCACAACAACAATAAGCCACACAGAAGGCTGCATCCGGGACACACACTGAAGTGCAGAAAGGACAGGAATGTTCCATATTTAAGTCAATACAGTGCATTCCTGCCTTTTCCCCCTTTTTGACACCATTTTGGCTGCCTAGTGCCAATGTAGGCACCCTCACACCATGGTAAAAGGGTGCCTGTGCTGTAATGAGGATTGTTTTTGTGCAGGAAGGGGCACCTTCCTGCACAAAAACAATCCCCTGAGGCATAGTCCTCTTTCTATGTGTGCAGCACACACAGAAAGAGGAAAAAACGAGGCAAAATAAAGATGTTTCTCCTCGTTCCTCCTCCCCTGTGAAGACATAGAATTCCTGGATTTACCACTCCCGGTAAATCTGGGAATGCTTCAAAATCTAGGGAGTTGCATGGGAAGAAGTGCGATTGCACTATATAAAAGCAAGCGTGGTCGTGCTGAAATTGAAAACAAAAAAAAAGAGTGTGATTGCGCTATGTAAAAACCTAGCACAATCGTGCTGCGTGGAAAATAAAAAGTTAAAGTAGTGCAGAAACCAGCCTGAAAACATGGAGCCTTGTATGTTTTCAGTAGTTTACCTGTTCTGTGGAGGCGGAATGAATGCAGGAAAAGGAATGACGTATGAATGCCTTTTTTTAAATCAAGCGGATTGTAAAAGGCAAGCCCACAAACCAATGAAAGTGACAGGCGTGGGATGGGCGCAGTTAAAAGCCCAAAGAAAGATTTCAACAGGGACGGAGCGCTTGTGCGCTCGACCCTAAAAAGGTGGACTATAAAAACCTCGTGAGCAGGGATCTAAAATTGTCTTGGTTTGTATAGTAAGCTAATAATGCAATCAAAATCTAACGGGCTTACTATCATTTATTTGCTGTTTTGTGTGTCTTTTCATATCGATATAGTTTTTCCAGCCCATGCTAGGAAATTCACCTTGTTACTTTAATTTCATACTGATCAAGAGCTTACAACCGTTGTTAGTAGTACGTCACAATACATGTGTGTAACATTAAGAAACCACAAATAATATTGAGGCTTCACTAACAAAAGTAATATGGCTGCTTTTAAAATTCCTCCCACCTTCACAACATCGTAACGCATTAAACATCTGCCCTTCAGTTATTTGAAACAAGGACTGTAATAATGTAATAGGAGACTAAATAGATGTCCCATGGGAGGCGCCATAGGCTTTCAAAGCAGTTCTATGCTATAAATCATCTCATGAAGGTGGCCTAAAGCCAGAGACATGGAATTCAAATGCCTCTGTTCTGCAGGACATTCATGTGTACAACAGTCCATTTTACTTTATAAACGATGTACTGAGAAGCTAAATTCATTTAAAAACAAATTTTTGAACCTAAGAAATTGCAACTGCTCATCTGGTACGAAACATCATTTCGTTTATAGAGTGCTTCATATTACACGTCTGTAGTTTCTAAGCATTGGAAATAGCAGATGTTACTATCACCCATGTATTGTGCTACATTTTCCGAACTTTGGGAGGATGGATGGCTGAGTCAGCCTCGCTTGGATTCAAATTCATGACCTTACTATCACCTATTTGTTTTGGAGTACAAGTTCAACTTATAGAGCTATCTCTCCAGTTTGTATGTGAAGAATACAATTTTTATAATTTTATAAAGAGACACAAAAGTTAAGGGCATAGACAGTGCCACCATGTGGTGGTCCATCATTAGTGTCTGTGCTGAGAATCAAGTGACAACGGCGTGCACCAAAAAACACCGGCTCAAACTAAGCAATGACAAAAGCATCAGTAGCAGTGACCAAAGTGATAGTAGTTAAAGATATTGGAAGAAATGGAACCTCCTAGCAGTTGACTCTTACCTCAAGAAGACCTCACCCATCAAACAAATGACAGACGTGGTAGAGATCTACAACAGGGTTACATATGCCTGGGACAAACAAATACCACTGAGGACATCCATTTGCCCTACAGATCCCCTGGATCAATGGAAAGATAAAGAAACTGAAAGCAGAACTTAGTACATTATAACACAAATGAAGAAAGTCAAGCAACAAGGCTGACAAAATTGTCCTGCTACACCCTGACAGGTCATACAAATTGGCAATGAAAACCACAGAGAGGCTCCACTACTCTCCATAGACAAGCAGAACTCTCCTACTCCAAGAAACTACAATTATTCCTCTTATTCATTCTCATCAACTGCAACAAACATACCTACATTCAGAAGACGCTCCTGCTACCTTCCTTCCACATAATCCAAGAGACATCCCCAAATGCCAATAAATACACACCTCCCCACCCACATCACACTAATTTCCCTTTCCTCAATTGCACAGTTTAATTGGTCTCATTTAGCTAACGCCTCTCCATGTGTTTCTATCACAATAGAACTTCACACCCAAACCTGTTTCACAACTTCACTGGACACTACCCAGAACCATACTACACATCTTTGCTGTTTATCCATCCAATCACAATCCCAACTAAATCTTTCCCATCTTAAACCCATCTCTACATTCTCCTCCCAACTCCTTCCCTGCACTGACCCTACACCCTCAACCCTCGACTCCTACTTTAACCTCATCTCATAACACCAAACACCCCCCTCAACTATCCTAGTGTCTCTATCCCACTCCATCACTCAATTACCTGGTCTAGCCTGTCTCCATTAACAGTGCCAACCTCCAATCCCCATATTTCAAACTCCCTAAATGATACGAAAACCCTAAAGTACATTAACTCAAAAGCACAACACCAGAGTATTTACCTACACCCTATAATACTCACTAACCAAGAAACATTCAATATCTACAACACACAGCTCACAATATCGGACAATCTATTCCACATTAAAGTCATCATTACAAGTTTGCTGGTCAGTGGACCTCCGCATTGGAGATGGCGGTTGCACCGGCATGGGCCCGGCGGTATAGACCGCTATATTACGAGTACTGGGAAGGCACCTGCTGAACACAGCCAAGTTTCCATCCCGACAGCCAATGTGGACAGACCGCTGTTGCAGGGGGAAGGCCCCTTCAGGCTGGCAGTGAGACAGTTTCCACCCATCATATTACGAGGTTGCACACTGCCAGGACTTCCGGCACGGTTACAATGGCGGAAACGAAAAACATGAAAGGAAGCACTCACCTTCTGGAACATACGCACGTCCGTAGGCGCCATGGCATGCAAATTACAAGTCTTCCCAATGCTTCTGCTGGCCATTGACATCCAGAACAGCGACACTGACAGACACCAGCCATAAGTACCCCAGCCTAGCACACACTGGAGGGAAGGACATTAGTACAGACACACGCACAAATGCACAGTCACCACACACACATGCGCAAGGAAAGCCAGGACAAGCGATGTAGCAGTGACACCAATGGTGCCGCTTGAGATGATTATTTGTGCGGATAAAAGCGTAATGAATAAAACTATGTACAGAATGCCATAAGGGCCAGTGCATCACTGTCCAATAGTCCCGGGCACACTGGGCACATAAGAACTGCCCAACTTGACTCCTGACTGTAATGTGCAGACCTCCACACAGCAGGGGCATCAATGGGGCATGCAGGCATCTCAGGGATTGGGGGGTGATCATGCCTTGGATGGGGGGGTCCCTTCTCCTGCCACAAGGCTTCCCCTCCTTACTGTCGGGACACCTTAGCCTTGCCCCGCTTACCTGCCTTCTTGAGTGGGATGGCAGTGGAGGCCACAAAAGCAGGGGAGCCAGTGCTACCAGGGCTGGAGGTGTGATGGGCAGGTATGCTTGTAGTGGCAGTACTGCAGACTGCTGTCTGCAAGGCATGGCTCAGCCTAGAGGAGGACAGTGAGGTGGAAGGCACAGTGCTGGCTAGGGTAACAGTGCATTTGAGGGAACAGGAACTGGACCAGGGGATGGGAACAGGGAAAACTCATGGAGGAATCTTTTTTAGGGGCAGCGGGTAGGTCATGGGTAAGGCGTTTGGGAGTGGAGGGAGAGGGGATGGTTGATAGGTGTGTATGTGGATGTGGTTTGGGTGCTGGTGCGTGGGTGTATGACATGTGTGTGGTGGGTGTATGTTGGATGGATGAGTGTGGGCGTATATGTGTACTGGGAGGAGGAGGGGAGGAGACATGGAGATGGCGGGGGGAAGTGTGAGTCAATGATGGGTTGGTGTCTGCAGGTAGGATGGATGTGCTGCATGTGGTTGTAGTGACTGTTGTGGTGCGTGCGGATGTGGTGTACGGGGCGCATGCATGAGGTTCTGCTTTTGTGGTGATGGTGGCAGTGACAGAACATGTGTCTGGACCTGGGAGTGATGATGTGGTGTCTGCATGTGTGAGTGGCAAAGTGACTGTGGGGGGGGAGGTGGGGGAGTCAGTGTACGGAGTGGATATTGTTGTGTGTGCGTCTGAATGGTGTCTGTGTACATGGCGGTGGTGGAGTCTGTGGTGCATGTAATGGCCCTTGTGCTATGAAGGTGTGTCTTGGATGGGAAATGGGAGAGGGGTGTGGGAACAGGTAGTTGGAGGGGGGACGGAAGAAGAAGGACCACTGGCTGCCGTCAATGAGGAGGCCAGAGTCTGAAACAATTTCTGAAGGGCAGACAGGACACAGTGAATGCCTTCCAGCAATGCACCGGACTGTTGCATCTGGTATGCCAGTCCCTGGAGGGCATTCACAATGGTCGTCTGCACAACAGAGATGGACATCAGGAGGTCAATAGACTCCTCATTGAGGGCAGCAGGACTGACTGTTGCAGGGGCAGAGGTGCCTGCGGTCAAGGAGATGCCCACCCTTCTTGGTGAGCAGGCACAGACAACTGGATGGGGAGCTACAGGGAGGACGGTGCTGGTAAGAGGGGTGGCGGACATGGATGTGCAGGCATAGGGCCTGAAGGCTCCATCACCACCAGGGGGTCACCATCGGAGGTAGAATCAGATGATGGTGTAGTTCATCCTGTCGCCCCTGTGGTGCTCCCCCCACCCTCTGTCCCATTGGTCCCATCAGCTTCACTGGTGTCAGCCTCCTGGGTCCCATGGGATACAGCTTCCCCACTCGCTGGTGCCCCTTCTCCTCTGCCAGATGATGCTGATGCACACAAAGACAGAAGAGGACAGGGAGGGAGGGTGGTACAGTGATAGACAGGGTGGGAGAAATAGAGACAGATAGCAAATGGTCAATGCCAGCACAACAGCCCCACACAACTCACTACAACATACTCCAATGCCATGTTATGACCTGCCATGCCTTAGCTCACACATGCAAATCCAATATCTGCCCATGCGTGCCACCTTTGTCATGCACATGAATTTCACTCATGCTGACACACATCCAATCCTGCACAGGATGAAAGCCATACCCTCAACACATGTCGGAACCAGTCCATTGGACCATGTCTCCTCAAGATCACAAGACCCAAAGTATATACCCTACGGGCATTTAAAGGCATACTTGCACAGCCTCATTACCCATGCACATCTAGCTGTGTGATGTGCAACCGCAGACTACACAAACTGCACATACGCCACATGCCAGCAGACAGCAAATAGGGATATGGCCCCAGAAACACAGTTTGGCTAGTTGGGAGTACAATGTGTGTGAACTCCAGATCGAGGATCCCTGTCCACAACAGATACTCAGCTCATCTACTTCACAGTTGCCATGTTGTCGATACCCCTTAGCAGTTTACCTCAACTCACATCCTGCATGGCATCTTCACACATGGATGTAGCATATCTGACCTCAATGTGTCCCAGGCCTAGTCCGAACGTAGCCAGTTAGCACACATTCCACTGCATTCACACACTGCACAGGCTGCACCTATCACACACCACATGACCTGAGTACGAATGAGGAATCACCCCCTTGTAGCTGCTGTGCTGCCCTCACATACCCATTCACCACAGGGTACGCCACCACCAAAATGCGGGACATCAGGGGGGTCAGGGTCCGACATGCACCCCTCCCTCATTGGGAGGACGTCCCCAGCTGGGCCTCACTGGTCTTTCATGCCCAGCATCTCGGTCCTCCCACCGCTTCCTGCAGTGGGTGCGCTGCCGGGCATGGACCTCCAGGGTCCACACTTGCTTGGGGATGGCATGCCAAATCCCCTTCTCCTGATAGGCGCTCACCTACAGGGATGACACAGAGAATAGGAGACTGTCATGTAGCGTGGCATCTAAGGGACTGCACTGGACACAGCACGTCTCTTGGACATGCGCACATATCAACATTCCAGTTGGCCTCATAGCCCTCAGCCAGGCTCTTCCACAAGTCACTCATCCTCGTCCCATGGCCCCCATCCACATCCGTATCCACTCACAGACAGTACAATCATTGTGGACTCACCTGCTGCCCTGGTGCCCCAAATAACGGGGCATACAAGGGTAGGACACCCTCCATTAGCTTCTCTAGTTCTTCCTGTGAGAAGGCTGGAGCCCTATCCCCTGTAGCACGTGGCATCTTGGCTACCAGTGGCAGATCACAGTAGCACACGCAGTGGATGGCTTCTTTGCACGAGTGCCAGGAGTCAAGTGAACATGAGCACATGAAATGGCAGTCACGGCCGCCGCGTACAGCACCATCAGCGCTGGCGGTGATCGCCACTGGCTCAGGTCTCCAGTAGGCAACCATGTTAACTAATGAGGAGTTACACAGCACTTCTGCAAGCCTACCGCCATGACGTCTTATGCCGACGGTATTCGCTCTCTTCCATCTGTCCTGTGCATGCAGAACAGGTGGCTGCAATTTTACAGCTACAATGTGTATAGAGGGAGTTCATGGGGTGGGGCATGGATGTTTATCAGTGACTTTTTTATATATCTAAAATGAGAATGGAGCACACAAAAGCAAAGTACATAAATTGTCAGTTCTATTCATGGATCATTATATTCAGAGATTTTAAACAGCACACATAAATAAACCAGACTGTGACATCAATGGAACAAGTAAGGGTTACACAAAGATATATTGTTTCATTAACAAATTTAATATCCAAAATCTAAATATAATACAATTTTGTGAAGTGATGTACAGGTAGTTAGGGTGAGGCTCAGACCAAATTCAGTCCATAAAATGTTTCGTCTTGTTCCTTTCCATCCAAATACGAAAATTGATCTTGAGATTTAATCAAATTCAGCCGACACGTGTTTCGTCCTCTGACGGACTTTATCAAGGCTTATTCTTTTTTGAGTTCAATTAAGTCAATTCCAAAATGAGATTTCCAAATTTCTTATGAGACCAAAACGAGTCTGTGTTTATTTATCCTCAATAAAGTAAGTAAATTCAAATATTGAATGTATTTATGTTCATAAACATGACCTGTGTTGTCAAGAAGTAATCGAAGGTCCAAAATATATAGTATCTTAATTATTTGTCATCATCGTTCCATCGTAGAGTCCAGCCCTCAAGTACCGGCATCTATCAGTGACCTATGCACAGCTCCACTGTGTCGACACAGTCCTCAATGCACATTATGATTACTAGTCCCTCTTATTCCCAGATATGGTGGAAGAATGATGGTGAGAAATGCACTGGTCTACAGGCTCCTGGTCGATCTTGCCTTCCTTGAGAAGCAGCACATCATCCAGTGCTATCGGCTGAACCATCAGACCATAATGGAGCTTGTAAGCTTATTGGAGCCGCATCTGCGGCCTGCTATACGTCATCCCAATGCCATCACACCCACAGTACAGGTGTTGGCAGTAAGCCACTTCCTTGCCTCAGGGTCCCTCCAAATTACAGTGGGCTGGGCTGCCGGAAATGTCCGAGCCCATGTTCAGCCACATCTTGAAGTACGTCCTATGTGCCCTACTCAAACATATGGGCAGCTACATCACTTACCCCAATGTAACGATTTGCCCACTGTGAAAGGAGCCTTCTACGCTATTGCACATCTGCCACATGTGATCAGGACTGTTAATGGGACCCACATTGCCCTGGTGCCACCCAGGAAGAGTGAACAGGTGTTTAGGAACCATAAGAACTACTACTCTACCATTCTTCAGGTGATATGTCTCACAGACGTCTACATCACACAAGTGACTGCCCGGCTCCCAGGTTCAGTGTATGATGCCTACATTCTGCGGAACAGCAGCATCCCACACCTGATGGCACCACTGCAAGGGGATTGTGCTTGGCTTATTGGTATGTAACGTGTCATATGAGTGCCTCTGTATTCTGCACCCACTACACCACCTTCCAGTTTTACCTACAGTTTCCAATATGCCTATTACCTCTGTGCACACAGGTGACTCTGGTTATCCCAACCTGCCATGGCTACTGACACCTCTCAGGCGTCTGACTACAGCAGCAGAAAAACGTTTCAATGAGGTCCATGGTAGGACCTGACGGGTTATTGAACGCACATCGGAGTGCTGAAAGCCAGATTCCATTGCCTGCACCTCACTGGAGGGCCCTACTGTACAGACCAGCAAAAGTGTGCCAGATCATTGTAGCGTGCTGCCTGTTAGACAATTTGGCTCTCAGACGTCACATCCCATTACTTGATGCTGAGTAGGGTGTAGCTCTGCCAGTGGCTTATGAAGGGGACATTGGGAGTGACGAGGAGGAGGATGACGAGGATGCAACTGATGCCAGAGCAGAGCTGATACAACAATACTTTCACTGACATACAGGTATGTGTAACAGCCATGCTATGTGACCAGTTGCAATCTCTTCAGTGTGCCGAGCTGCTACCAGGGTTGTGTGTTCAATGTGTACACATTAATTTGCTTGTGGTACTGTTCACTGTATTGCTGAACTTGTCACTGATTTCTCCCCCTTCTGGCATTATCACATACATTGGTAGGACAATGGTCTAGCTGTTAAAAATGTCATGGTTGTACATTTTGGACTCATGGTAAATGACGACGTAGGAAGTACTGTGCTCAAAGGGGTTTATTATGATTTAACATGTGCAAGGGCTGATGAATGGGGTCATGGCGAGTGGGATCATCAGAGTAGTTAGCCCACCTTTGTGGAGTTGAAGTCCAGTATGATAGCCATTGGAAAACGGAGTTCTAACAGTGGACAGTCAACAGTGTGTCCCTGTGACCCACAAGGGGGTATGTTCAGAAATGGCTCACTTCCTGGTGGTCTTGGTCTTGGCATCAGTGCAGTCTGGTTTTCTGGTTGGACGTCCTCACTTGTGTGGGGGATCCTCAGCTACAGGGGAAGGGGTTCCGGTGTCCTGCTTGTCCTGTGGCTAGGCCTCCATGCCACTGGCTGCGGCTGATGTGGATGGCCCAGAAGTGCTCAGACTGATGGTAGGGGCCTGCTGGTGGGAGGTGAGCTGACGCAGGATGGTGGTTAGATCCGCCAGCCCCCCTGCAATTGAGGCCATGGTGGCATTGTGGGTCTGCCACTGCTGCATGGCATCTTGATGGTTCTCCCTCTGTAGCCTCTGGTTCTCCTGCAGGGTAGCAATGTTCTGGGCCATGGTGTCCTGGTTTGGTGGTATGCACCCAGGACTTGAGTGAGGGGCTCCTGGCCAGTCTGCTGTTGTTGCTGCCCCCTCCCTTGGACCACAGTCCCCATCCCACAACCCCTGGCGCCCTGTGCCTGTGACACTGGCACAGTGTGCCAACTCCCAGTAGCACCAGGGCCTTCATTGTCTGAGGCTGGTGACCTTGACTTAGGCCCCTGTACTGTGGGGCACGCCTCTAATTGATTGGTCCTTGATGCACAGGTTTGGGGAGGAGGAGCTAGCTTAGGTGTTACAGCCACACAGAAGGGAGAGTCTGGGGTGTCCAGGTTTGGACTGCTAAGGGTGGACTGACCAGTCACCACAGATGGCCCAGGCAAATCATCATCCTCCAGACATCCACTGGGGGCTTTATCCGGGAGGGCTGTCTGACTCTTGCATCCTCTGCTGGGTGGCAGTAGCAGGGTGAGCCGTGGATGGAAAGGGTGAGAGTTATTACATGGATATGTCTTTGTGGTGTCATGGTGTGCTGCTTGCAGTGGGTGGATTTGTTACCCAGGGATGGCAATGACATTTGCAGCAATGCAGACACTACACAGTGTATGGGCTTTGGGCCATGCTTGTCATTTCATTTGTGATCGTGGGTTTGCTGTTTGACATTGCTGTAATTGCCATAGATAGTGAGGCAGTGTTGGCTAGCAGTCAGGGTGGGCTGTGTGGTGGTCTATTGTGAGGTGTGAGTGTGACTCAGATCCGGCATGCGTAGTAATGGATTGTGGGAGTGGGAGTTGGGGAGGTAGTGAAGGTTTGGCATGCATTGTGTGGGGTGGGTGTGTGAATGGTGGCAGAGGGGTGGTGTGGCATGCAGAGTGGGAAGGTGGGGTGATAGTGGGGGGTGCATTCTTGTGGTTTGTGATGGGATGGGGAGTGGTGGGTGCTTGGAAGGCATGCAGGACTGGAGTGGTTAGTGCTCACGGGGGGAGTTGTTTCCTTACCTGAGTCAAGCCCTCCAATAATTCTAGTCAGGACCTCCAGATGCATGATGTCCAAGACCTTCTCCTCCCAGGATGTCAAGTCAAGGGGAGGAGGTAGGGGTCCACTGCCAGCCCTGTTGAGTGTGATGTTGTGCTTGGATGCCATGGAATGGACCTTCCCCTTGAGGTCATTCCACCTCTTCCTGATATCCTCCCTTGTTCATGGGTAGCTGCCGACTGTGTTCACCTTATTGACTATCCTCTACCATAGCTCTGTTTTCCTGGCCATAGATGTCTGCTGGATTTGTGCTCCAATCACTTGTGGCTTTAATGTGATGATTTCGTCCACCATGACCCGCAACTCATTGTCGGTGAAGTGTGGGTGCTTGGGGCGTGACATGTTGTGGGGGGCATCTATTGTGTGTGAGGTGCAGTACGGCCAGCTGTTTTTTTGTGAGGGTGCGTGCCATGTGTGATATTTATGCTCACTGTGCAGTGGTTCATGGGTCGTGGGTCTCTAGCTCACGGTGATATTTGCAAGAGTTTGTGGAGTGTGAGGAGGTGTGTATTATAATGCGATTAACAGGTGTGTGTATGTGTTTCAGGGTACTCTGGCTGGCTAATCTGGTGTTGCCTTTTATTGGAGGTGATTCCTGTCCCGCCGCGGTGAGCACTGCCAATGGTGTGCCAGCGTGCATGTTCAGGTGTGCTGACTTTCAACTCATAATATGGTGGCCGGAATGGTTTTGGCGTGGCGGTCCCAGTGGATGGTCAGTCGCTCTTTCGCCGTCAGTGGCACTGGCAGTGTTGGATTTCTGGCTGTGTTTCGTCGGGTTGGTGTTTGTAACTCGTAACACTGCGGACACTGTACGGCAGACACTGTACCGCCAAAACTGGCAGGATGGCGGCAGAATTTTGCATGCCGGTCTTGCCCGAGAACCACCAAATCCGTAATGAGGGCCTAAGTTTTCTTCTACACAACACTCAACAACTGACTGCATCCTCACTATACATATTTCTCACAGAATTCACCCCCTATCCCATCCCAGTTACTGTGCACAATGCAACTCATTATTACCACCCAAAACCACACTTCTCATCAACAGCTGAATGAGAGCTTTAAAGTTATTCCTTCATGCTCCACAACCTCCCCTCACTTGCACACCCATCCAACTTTCAGCAAGCACAAAAAAGACAAACATTTCCACACCAAACAATGCAGGATTTCTTTTTGCAGATAGAGACACCTTCCTGCACAAAAACAATCCCGAGAGGCTTCTTCCTCTTTCTATGTGTAGTGCAGAATGCAGCACACATAGAAAGAGGAAAAAACAAGGAGAAATAAATATATTTCTCCTTTATTTCTCCTTGTTACGCCTCTCTTGGGGATGTGTATCTTCTTAGCATATTTCCAGCTTTACCAGTTCTTGTAGGTCTGGCAATGAGTCAAAATCCATGGATGTTGCATGGGAACACCCATGCAACACCCACTAAAATGTCTCCCTGGCACATAAAAATGTCATGCTGCAATTTGTGTTGTGTTACATTACTTGAGATTCAGGCCTTGCATGGCTTCATAAATTTCACTTGAGGTTCGCATTACTGTTGCACCATATTGGGTGGGCAAGAGCAATGCAAACCAAGTCATAAATATGACCCATAGTTGGGAGAGGACATGAAGCCATTTGTTAGACTTTTCATCCTTGGCGTGGTCAACCTTAACTTTTTGCCTCTGTTCCCCAGGTTTCTGATGTGTGCTGGACTCTGGTTTTTATGTATTTGTTACTCTGGGCACTTTACCACTGCTGACCAGTGCTAAAGTGCAAGTGCTCCTTTACAAAATGTGTACGTAATTGGTTTATCCATGATTGGCATATTTGGTTTACTAGTAAGTCCCTAGTAAAGTGCACTAGAGGTGCCAGGGCCTGTAAATCAAATGCTACTAGTGGGCCTGCGGCATTGGTTGTGCCACCCACATAAGTAGCTCTGTAATCATGTCTCAGACCTGCCACTGCAGTGTCTGTGTGTGCAGCTTTAACCATAAATTCGACTTGGCAAGTGTACCCACTTGCCAGGCCTAAACCTTCCCTTTTCTTACATGTCAGACACCCCTAAGGTAGGCCCTAGGTAGCCCCGAGGGCAGGGTGCAGTGTATGGTTAAGGTACGATATATAGTAATGTGGTTTATATGTCCTAACAGTGAAATATTGCTAAATTCGTTTTTCACTGTTGCAAGGGCTGTCCCTCTCATAGGTTAACCTGGGGGATACCTTTAAATCTGATTAAAGTGTAGATTCCCTTTGGGAGTGGATGGACATGTGAAGTTTGGGGTCTTTGAGCTCACAATTTAAAAATACAACTTTTAGTAAAGTTGATTTTGAGATTGTGTGTTTGAAAATGACACTTTTAGAAAGTGAGCATTTTCTTGCTTATACCATTTCTGTCACTCTGCCTGTTTGTGGATTCCCTGTCTGGGTCAGTTTGACAGTCGGGCTGGTTGCACCTCACACTAGACAGTGACACAAAGGGAGCTGGGGTGTAGCCTGCATATCCTGATGAGCCATATGTGCTAGGAGGGAGGGGGGAGTGGTCACTCACACCTGAAAGGGCTGTGCCTGTCCTCACACAATGCAGTCTCCAACCCCCTGGTGAGTATCTGGGGCCTGGCCTGCGCAAGGCAGGATTTCACATTCAAAAGAGACTTTACTTTGAAGTAGGCCTACTTCAAAGGAGAAATTGGGTATAAGAAGGGCACCCAAAACCACAGACTTTAGAAACACTTCTGGGAACAAGAGGAACCTCTGCCTGAGGATTTATTACATCTTACTCTATTTTCCTAAATCATTTTGGGAATTTTATTGTTATACACTTCAACTTATTAGTCTTTTAGTACTACATAAATATTTTACACATTTGCTTTAAGTTAAGCCTGCCTGCTCTGTGTCATAGCTGCCTAGGGGATGAGCTCAAGCTAATTTGGTGACTTTAAGCGTTTGCCCTAACAAAGATTGTGGCCATTACCTGAGTTGGGTTCCTACCACCATCAATTAACAGCCCAATTTCTTACGACATGTAACCTCAGCCCTGTTTTCACCTGCAGTTTTCCCTTGATCTAGAGGCTACCACTGGACAACGGAGCTTTCATGATCCCTTCCCAGAATCAGCTTCAGATCTGTTGACTAAATGTTTTAATCTGGGTGACATAATTATCAGTTTAAACAAAGCTAATATGCCTAAATCAAATGCTATTTTTTCAGGTATGTGATCATACAATCTACACCAAATTGTATACAGACCAACCCATACGGCAGGTTATACATCAAATGTTGTCTACTTCTGTAAAGAAGTATTCACTAAACAAAAATTCATCCAATTCACATACTCTGATAACCATTTCATCACCATATTGTCATGTTAATAGACAGGTTTCCACACAAAGTGTCAGCTAGCTCCTGTAGACTCCCTGCACACTCCTACAGGCAACAGAACAAGCTAAACATGCAGGAATCTCAACCACTAACACACAAGTGGAGACAATAAACTCAATAGAAAAGGTGTATGAATGGCTAATGCCAGCCTTTGACATACTAATATTGAGAAAACAGTGAATCAAAGCAAAAAAATGAAATATCCTTGTATGAATGAAGAATTAAAAAAAGATACAATGACAACAAAGTAACATATCAGTGTGTGTCATCTAAATCAAAAAAATCTTCATGACAAACTGCACATAGAGGCACAATATAATGTATAATTCCTTGATAATAAAGACCACTAAGTGACCCACTAATAAAGCAGAAACTATATTGCCAAATAGCCAACAAGAGAACTTTTCAAAATGCTACTGGAATTTCACAGTTTGGAAAGCAGCCACTGTTTTGAAGATTTCTGCAGCATATTTGCAGCTCAATACAGACCCAAAGTGAATAGGTTGGAATAATACCCAGCAGCGAGAAATATAACTGCAATTGTACACCAAAATCCAACCACCATAGAAAAAAGCAGAGTTCCAGGACTTTTTGAAAACCAGCAGCCCAGCCACAAATCTTCAGAAAGATTCTTCTGTCATCATCTGCAATTACGCCTATTGGAAATCTATTCAACAACTCCTTATCAATATGAACCTTCCCAAAAAGCTAAAGAAAGCATTTATTGTCCCACTGTTGAAGAAAAGTGATTTGGTTGTCCTTGATTACAGCAAGAGCAGGTCTATAGCTAATGGCCCTTTCCTTGCCTAAATAATGGAAAGAGCCACATTCCTCCAGATCTCACAATTAATTGAAAAAACCCTCTTACTCTCAGACAACCAAACAGGATTTCACACTGGTAGAGGTGCTGAAATCTCATTTTGGGATAAATCGAAAATGCACGGTTGAAAAAAGGGGCAGCTACATTGCTACTCCTAAATCTGCCTTCAGTTTCCAAAACAATGATACTCTAATCCTCAGACTCAGAAAACTCTGAATAGAGGGCATCACCCTGGCTTGGATTTCATCTAGGTGTGGGTGAAATTTGCACAATTTGATTTTGCATAAATGTATGAAATGTGTGCATAATTATGTGAAATTGCATGTAATTATGGGAATTGCAGGGCAGGCTATAGCCGCAGTGGGGGGGGGGGGGGGGAGAGCTGCCTTCAATTGACCACAGAGGAAATATTGCTCATCTCCCTGTTCACACATCTTGCTTGGGCATAGGAGCGCTGCACAAGGGAAGAAATGTTCTGCCACCTTGGTTTTAGATAGCGAGGTACACTGTGGGATTAGCTGCAGTAAAGCACATTGGACCTGCTGCAAAAGTGAGTAGGGTTACTCCTGTGAACTTTTTCCTTATGAGTTAGGGAGGGACCAGGAGTCACCCCCACAGGCATAAATGTGTCACACTTGGAGACGCTGGTGGGAACATCATTGGACCATTGGAACTGTGGAAGAAAGAAGAATTTCCTTACCTGGTGCTGAGACCTTTGAGGAGACCTGGAAGGCTGGTCCTGCTCCCATTTGTACCCAGGCTAAAGATGTGGACTCCAAGGGTCAGTTGGTTGACGTCCTGTTAAGCCTCAGGGCCACAACAAGCTGTTAGAAGGCCTTTTCCCGAAGAGCCCTGCTGCCAGTTCTAACTCGACCAACTCTGGACCCTGCCAGTGGCTTCTATTAGAGCCAATCTTGAGCTTCCAAGGGTTGGTCCTAAGGTCCTGGGACCACTGGCTGTGTTGAAGTGTATTCCTACTAACAATCTGAAAAACCTGGGACTTAGAAACTATTTAGTTCAAAACACCTCTAGAGGACTGAGACAAATCTGCCAAGGCAATATAACTAAAAAGAGGATTGACACTGGGCGAAGATTCATGTTGATCCCCCTTGGAGCTTTCTGTAGTAGCAAACCCATTTCAACAGCTTTCAAACTTTTCCATCTGGGGGAATCTGAGCTTCAAAAATGTGACTACTAAGTCAAAATGTAGAAATTTTTACTGGACGAAGGAATGAAAAGTCTCTGCCTTGGATTTGAATTTTGAATTTCCTTGTTCTCTGAGATTTCGCACCCCAAAAAAATGGCTTCTCTAGTGCCTCATCTGATTGTAATCCTGCTTGTGGACCCTTTCTCTGTCACATACTGCTGCTTTGCCCCACTGAGAACTTTTGACTTCTATTTCAGAAAATAAGTCCGAAGGTAAAACTACTGACCGTGACGAAACTGTTTTCTGCATTGAGCCTGTACTGCTACTTGGTTGGCATTAAATCACAAAAATGTCCCGGTCAAGTGCAATGGGATGACCTGGCCGGCAGTCAATGCTTTTTGTTTTTTTGGCGCTATTTTTAAATTAAATTTTTTTAAATTATACCTCTGGTCGCCTTTATTGGATTTTTGACATTTTGGTTTTATTTTGTTTATTATATCACTCTCTACCTTCATGAAATAGATTGAGATTTTTATTACGTTTTCAACTTTCTAGTTGTTACTTCTAAATGCTGTACACAGCTTCTTAAGTTAAGCCGGTCTGCACTGTGCCACAACTATCAGGTGTTGAGCTGAGGTTTAAATTACCGAAACCTTGACTAGACCTAACAAGGATGCTTCCACTATGATTGTGATGGACTATCATCCACCACAACTAATAATCTATTTACTCACAATAATAATAATGAAAAAGAAGAAGAGGAAGGAGTCACTATACTAACCTCTAGCACTGTCTCTGTAGCAACGTGCTACTAGCCGTAGATATTTCTCGATGGGTAATAAGGGCTACATAAGTGTAATTACAATACAATAATGTCCTGCAGCGCCTCGCAAGGGAATAGAAAGCACTATACAAATGCAAATCCAATGCATTCTCAGTGTTATTTGCCCACCCAAATGAGCGAACCTCTGTCTTCCTCTATCATCCTCTATAGAAGCACTTTTCTATGAGAACAGCTTTTTTTTTTTTTTTTTTTTTATGAGGAAAAATACATGCTTTCCTCCTCAGTGAAAATCAGCATGCTCACTTTCTTACAAAAACGTCACGTTCACTTTTTGAGGCAAAATGTCGACAATTTGTCCGCGTATGTTTTTTTGTTTCAGCGCACAGTGCTAAACATGGGTGTGAGAGGAGCGTGCAGAAGAGAGAGGTGAGGTGTTTCCTGTTTGTCTTGTGCGTTTCTGTATTTAACCCGAAGTGTCAGGCACGCGGACATTAGAGGTGAGGTTGTTTATAACAAGGTGGCATGATGTTCAGACGAGGCAGGCCGAATAAAGTCCGTACATGCTTGTGCATATGAATTAAAGGGCTCGTGTAGTGGGTCGCTCTATTAAAAATAACAGACTCCCTTAGGAGGTATGCACGAGGGCGCGCGGAAGAAGGCTTAGTGTCAGGCGAACCACTCGCTAACAAGCAAAATGTTTACAGGAACTGCAGCTAATAAACAAAAAGAAACGAGGAGGGTTAGGGTTGAGTATCATTAAATACGCAAAAATTGCAGAATATATAAATAAAACAAAAGCTGCTATTATTATCATTGCATTATAGACTTAAATCTGTTCATTAGCTTCCATTTTCGGTCATCATACTCTTCTTCATTTTCACGATTTCCTTTTTGCTATGCAGGAGGTTTCTGCATCATTTGTATCGTCTGTTCTCTAGTTATGTGTGAAGCACACGTATGCTGCCCAGATATGCAAGCACTATATAAAATTAAATATAAATCAATTGTTTTGCTATTATTATTATTATTGTGATTCTTCTACGTTTTTGCTGTCGTTAGTGTTATTATAATCCTACTACTATTGACAGGAATAATTGGCAAGGTTTTTTTTTTGTATTAACTGAAATGCATGCATTCAACCATGATTAGCCTAAACAGAGATCATAGATAGAAGGGATAGTGGAAATGTAATCAAAAAACGAAATGTGTTTTTCGTTTAAAGATAATGGGTGGCTGTGGGCCCTTTGCCTGTTCATATGGAGATCCGTCTTCAGCCTTAAGTCCGGATTTATACTTTTTGACGTAAACCTGCTTTAGGTCAGGTTTGCGTCTTAAAGTTTACCGCCGGCTAGCGCCATTCCTGGATGCCAGCCAGGCGTCATATTTAAGGAATGGAGCTAGCTGGAGGTAAGGCCCGATTAGCGTCAAACTAAATTACACTAACAGGGTGGGGGAGGCGTAGGGGAAACAGGAGGTTGTGCGTCAAAGAATGGCGCTCGTCAGGTTAGAGTCAGAAAAATGAAACTAACCTGAATAGCACAATGTTTTGACACACAACCCCCATGGCCATGACTCCTGCCTTGGAAAAGACAGGAGTCATGCCCCACCTGCCCAATGGCCATGTCCGGGGAACTTATGTCCCCTGGGCATGGCTATTGGGCACAGTGCCATGTAGCGGGGCCAAGTTAGGCCCCCCTATGGCACTTTAAAAAATAAAAACTTACCTGGACTTACCTGGGATGGGTCCCCCCATCCTTAGGTGTCCTCCAGGTATGGGTGGGATGGGTGGGGGTGTTCCTGGGTGCAGGAAAGGGCACCTGTGGCCTGTTTCCTTGGCCTATGACCATGGAAAATGGCCCACAGGTCCTCTAACACCTGCCCTGACTGTTAAATAATGGCGCTGAACAGGCTTAGCGCCATTATTTAATCCCCTCCTCCTCCCGTGTGTGATTTTTGCATGTGAGGATAAATAAGGCAGAAAGGCCTTAGAGTCATTTTTGCCCGGGAAAGCCTACCTGGCATCTCATTGATACAAGTTAGTTTTCCACGGGCAAAAAATGATGTTAACTCCAATATTTTGACGCTAGACGGGTCTAGCGTCAAAATATAAATATGGAATTAAGTTCGCGCCGGATTTGTGTCAAAAACTGATGCAAATCTGGTGCAAAGTATAAATATGCCCCTTAGTTTCACCAGCTTGAAACTGGATGGCAGTTACAGCAGAGTAAGTCCACGGCTGCGTACACACCCCCTGCTGTAACAGTAACATGGACAGTCCTAGGGCAGGGATGGTCTCGGTAAATAGTGAACTTACCACACTGCCTTGAGGCAGGCTCTCTTGGAAGGGATTTTATAGTAGAATATAGGGGCCAGATGTATGAATATCTTATTGCAAAAACATAGTCGCAATTTAACACTACTATTTTGGCTGCCAGTAAAGATTTTCAAGAACCTACCTATGTACTAATAAGTCCGTTCTTAAAAATCAGAAACGTAATGGGTTGCACTCTGACCTGCCTCATGAGTATTAATGAAGTTGGTCACATATTGTGACTCACTATGATTGGAGGTGTCATAACGTTGGTGGCCTGCTGGGGCCAGTAATCCACAAAGTCTGAGATTGCCTTTCAATCAAGTAAACATTTTTTTAAATGCAGCCCAATTTCCTTAAATGAAACACGACTGTATTTAAAAAGAACCTTTTTTTGCTCGTTTCAAATTGGGCAGTGCTCCTTTTGACCCATGCCTTGTGTTCAACAAACTTTTTTTAACATTAACAAAGGGGAAGGAGTCCCTTAGGGATCCCTTCTCTTTTGAGAATGGATTATCACCTTCTTTGAGATGTCAGGCCCCTTCCAGATACCGAATCAGTGTCTATTCGGAATCCCATTTTAGTAATCAGAAAAACGTTACTGACTCCTAAAATGCAATTAGTACATAAGAAGAAGCATTTTAGCAGTTTCAAATGCCGAACTGGAGCATTTGCGATTGTTAAAATGCTCAGTATGCCTGGTCCCTAGTGCCCTGAACAGGGGGAATGCTTGGTTAGCCTTATCATCTAACACAGTGGGTATGCTTGCTGTTATAGGCCATTTCCAATAGTAAACAGCCTTGTTTTGGCTCACGCAGCACACATAATTCAGTGTAGGCTTATGAGACGGGGAATGGGACCATATAAAAAAATTGTCTGAGGTAATGCTACTCTGGTACTTTTTTGAACTATGGAAAATTGTGGTATAGTCTGTCAGTGGCATCTCACATTTTATTTTAAGAAAATTCATTTTTTCGTTAAATCTTGGACTAAACTACAACCTTTTGAAATATTAACCCAGACTACCAGTGAATAACAAACAATTTAGAGCTGTGGGAAAGTATATTATGTGCAACCCTGGCATAATTTTAAAGTAGTAGCAGTAGAAGTAGTACCTGAGCACCACGTAGTGTCACCTACTGTCCTCCCTTCAGTTGAAGAGTGTCTCCCTGGACTGCAGGGCTGTTGGCCTATATTATGACCTTAGAAGCTGCAGCATGTGAACATGGTTACCATGTGCCACAGATGCTTAAAATGATTGAAAGAGGAGTACCCAATGAGGAGAGGCGGCAGTACATGGTGCACAGAAGTGATCGCTGAGGTAAAAGAAATTGAAGAGAGTTCATCCAAGCCAGGCAGTGCAAGAACGACACAAACTGTGAAAAGGGTGCATGCAGTAGAACTGCAAGAATAGCTTTGTGTGAACTAAAACAGTGTCTCGTTGGATATTTGATGTTCAATGAAAATGATTTAATCTTGCGTTTAGGATAAAAGTGACCCAGAATAGTTACTAGGCAGACACAGACAACCCAGGGTGTGAGACTGGAAGACAGACATATTTGCACATGGATGCTTGCACACAGGGGCAGCTTTAGGTCAGAGCGACAAGTGCAGCCACTTCTGGTGCTAAGCTCGAGGTGGGTGTTATATTTAAAAATATCTTATGGGTATAAATGTACATGCTGCAGACTTCCTTATGTGTCCAGGTGTTTTCAGGCAACAATAAATATGGCCAGATAAACCTGGTGATTAATGTTCCTGCTAGAGGGAGACTGAAGATTTGTCTAGTGGCAGCTTTGACTCATCATAAGGTAGCACAGAGGGTTTAAAAGTCTGCTGCCAAGAAGGTGTATCATGCAGATCACAGAACTGTATTTTATATGGATATCTCAGTGGATTATTGCTTTTGTCATAGATATCCTTAGATCATTTTGTTGTCTACAGTTCATACACTACAATCCTAATATAGAACAGTGACCAATGAACTGTCATGAAAGACCTGCATGCAAATTGCATAGTATAGATTAGACGTTATGTTTTTCCCTTAGTCTTTTACTACCCTAATGTTGCTATGAGTGTTTTTTTTGGATGGAAATGTCTTCTTATTAGTAAAGCCAACCACACCCACTGTGGTACATTTTAAAATTCTGAGTTTGTGCTTCTCCAGACCAAATACTCCTATAGTATTGCCTACTAGTATGGATGGCATGTGATTTCTACACCTTATTGCCTTAGGTAACATTTCCTATAGACTGATTTACTCACATATGATTCACTGACCCTGTATAATGTATGTGTGTTAAGTAAAGTGCTCAAACATCCTTCACTGGTACGAGTAGTGCTATTGTGCTATAAAACAAATGAAATGCATGTGAGAGAGGGGCTATGAAGAGATGAGGGGTACTGTTTGAGGGCGGTAATGAGAGAATCTGTAGAAAAGGAGGGAGGAGCCACAAAAAATTGCGTCACTGGGCATGACCAGTGGTAAAGCTGGCCCTGCTCGCACACAGACAAGCCCACATTTGCATTCAGACATATACTCAAGTAGAAATTATGGAAGCTCACATATTATGTTACTGGTATTGTCACAAGAAATATATTGCTATAAGAAAGGCACTGGCTGTCTGGAAACTGTCCTGCTTCCTATGTTCAGCTTCCTCTAGGGCTGCAAACCTGTATTCTTCTGTAACAAATCTTAATAAAGTAGATTTTGCTTCTGACGTTCATTTGATAAGCAGTTTATAATGCTGTGCCACACTTGCTGTGGAATAGAATGTGTTCTCGGACACTATGTTTCCAAGGTCTATGTGTGACTAGCTGCTGTAGTCCAAAAATATTTTCTTTACATTCTGGGATTTGCAGTTGTGTTGGTGCATAGACTAAATATCAGGAAAAAATATTGCATGGACAAAATATTGTGTCAAGAATATCAAGGACAAAAGTATTGTGAAGGTAAGTTTCTATAACTAAACAAAGTTTTATCATATATGACTCCACTTATATGTACCTTCATGATCCTCAAGGTATGTAGATGCGGAGTTAAGAATAGTAAAATTATACTTACCTATTTGCACTTAACTTTTAGATATTTTTCTTCACGATATTTTTGACACAATGTTCTGCTCACACCATATTTTAGTCACTGATATTCTGTCAGTGATTTGCTTTGTTTATACAAGCATAAACCCAAGATTGCACGTCCCAAAATGCAAAGCAAAGAAAATGCCTTTACTGGAGACGCCAGTCATTTATAGAAATGAGAAACGTCACTGATTTAGGTGTTGTAATGTACATGCGGTGGCTATCTTATTCCTGTTTACATGGTGGATTGCTCTGTTTTAACCTTATTTTCTGTTTTTTCCTCGGCCTTTGCATACGAGATAGGCTACGGGAGGTCGCACTAGCTCTAGGGCTAGGTTGTCTCAATCAAAACCAACCTTCCAATGAGCCTGCTGCATCTGAGCTAACATTAGGCTTTCTATGTGTTGGTAAAAAGCAGGGCAAGTTTGGTGAAACAATTCTTTTTAACTTCCTGTCTATGCAGTGAAGAAAAGAGTGGATCACTCTATTGCCCCAGTTTGGAACAAGTATATGCATTAATATCAGATGCCTGCTTGGGATGAGAACACTGATTTTGAGTGACATTTGAACTCTCCAATAACAATTTCTTGCAAGCAACAATTTCTTCTTTCGAAATGATGATGAACCACTGTGCGACATATTATCGGGGGAATGATCAGCTGCAACTGCCCACTTCTAATACTGCCCTGGAGGCACACGTGCATAGGGCAGGCGGCATGTGAGCAGAGTAACAGCAAGAAATGGTGGCTGCTGCAGACTGGGCTCTGAGGCCTCGATAAACGCCATTTTCATACAAGGAAGTAGAACACCCTCCCTGTCTTCCTCTTTCATATGAGTCCAGGGACAAGCCCGCATATGCCCATTAAAGCACCAATGGCTGACACTCCCACCATGACGTAACACCACATTGTCCATGTCAGCTGAGGTACAACGATCATGCGAATATTGCCTGCAGGCTTGGGGTGCCTGGGCGGTAGCACGGATAGAAAGCAGGCAGTGCTGCCTTGCAGATTGGTGGGAACTTCCTCCCACTGCCGGGATAAAAATCCCCAGACTTAAAAAATAAGTTGCACGGGGCCCGCCGGCATCATTTATGTACTGACTAAGCATTGCAACAGCAGTACAAGAACTGAAAGAAAAGTTTAAGATCAGCACAGCTGTAATATTAACTCCATTATTACAGGTTAAGGACTGGAAAACATCAAAGATCAGCATACCAGCTCAAGCACACAACCTAGGATTAGTTCATAGAACAGCCACTTAGTTCAAGAAACAGCGCCATAGATTTAGGCCCATCTAACAGCTAAAGTAGCAGAACAACAGCTGAAGAAGTAACATCAATAAAACAAAAGCAACTCAAAAAGTAGTTACTTCAAGGCTACCAATGCCGCAGCCCCAAGGAAACCAGCAGCAACACATCAATACTGGGAAGGGAAGAATCACTAGAGCTTCTGATGTCCCTAAGGGCCCCACAACTGCAATTAACTGAGGGTGCCACTATCAGATAAACGTTGTTTTGTCAGATGTAAACAGTATTTGTTGTTCATTGCATCAATTTCTAATTTGCTGTGAAGGACCACAGAGTATATTTTACTTTCTGATGGTACATTTTTGACAGCAAGGTATGACTGAACATGCAGTTTCTGCTGCAGAGATCAGTGTGGAGGATAGCAATGACGAGCATTTTTAGTTTCGAGTTGAAACTTCTAAAAGTACAGTATAGGATCAAATATCAATTTGACCCATGCCAGTTGTGATAAAATGGCCTTATGTACAGTACGTTTATATTCTGGTTCTCAGAAAGCAAAATACATTTAAAAAAAACAAAAAGACGAAAAAAGCATCCAAGAAGTGCTCACAAACCTTTTCAAGACCATCTTCCTTCAGGCTGATAATATCCAAGTCAAAATCGGTCCTCAGGCCACTTGTTTTGTTGAAGACGATGCGTCCCGTGAGTCCCTCCCACTGGGCCTGCGGGAAAGAATTGGGCAGTTCAGTAATTACAAGGCGCCATAAATCATTGTTCACAGCAACCTCACAATGCTTCTATATAATTACTTTCTTCTCGGATCTTCTCTCCCGGAAGACAGAGATTAATTAATAATCAGCTCCATCATTGTTAAGGCCACGACACCAACTTTCAATTTGAATAAATTGTTCTACGGTGAGTGACCCGATTCCCAAGAACACCTTTTTGTGTTTAATGTGCATCAGCCTTCCACTGCATCCTTCTCCCTCACCCCCCCCCCTCCCCGAACCCATCATAGTATGTGAATGTCTCGCCCAAGGTCACGCCCCCTGCCAGAAAAACACTCAGCTGGATAGAGTCAGCAACATACATACAAACAAGAAAATTAAAACGCGTTTCTACCTAAAACTGCATTGGATGCACTATCTCAGTTTAGTGATTCTGCAATTCACGAAGCGACTAGGAGACCCTTGAATTTTCAATTCCTTATTTGCTTAGTAATGCAATTTTCGATATTTTAAGTGATCTATACTATAAATTATAGTTTTATGTATCACATTTTACCGATTGAATATTTTCTCATATTTAAGTTCTTATGCAGCCCAGCCCAAGGAAAACCGGAATTGAACTAGGAGAGTGAGATTCCTGCCGGATTTTCAGGATAGCAAACCATGGGCCAGATGTATCAAACATTTTTGTGATGATCGCAAAAATGCATTTTGGTATGTAACAAATCCAATTTACAACTACATACTGATATGGTATTAGGAAGGGGCCTGTCAAGGGCGTCCCTTCCTAATACCGAATCGCAGAGGTATGTATGATTGTTTTGTGACCATGAATGCATTCGCAAAACAATTGCAGTTACCACCTACTTCAAGTAGGTTGTAACCCGTTCGCAAACCCATTTATGAAAGCATGCGAAAACTTTTTTAAGAGCAGCAGAGGACCCACGGACTACTGCCTACTCTTAAAAAATGAAAAGAAAACTTTTCATTTTTCATTTTTAAACACATCCTGTTTTCCTTTAAGGAAAACGGGCAGCATTAAAAAAGAAAAAGGTTGCTTTATTGAAAAGCAAGCACAGATATGGTGGTCTGCTGAGCCCAGCAGGCCCCTATCCCTATCCCTGTGACTGTAGCCCTGTAGCCATTCGCAATGGCTGGCAAATTGCAAACAACCTCATGAATATTAATGAGGTAGGTCCATTTGCAAGCCCTTGCAAATCGCAGTATAAACCTCCTGGAGTTTCATACATTCCAATAGTGATTACTTAATTGCGATTTGCTAAAAATCGCAATTAGGTAATCGCTATCTGGCCCCATATGCTTACATAATCTGTGAGTGTGTATGTATATATATATATAACAAAGGTTACAGGCATCGTATAGTTAGGAAATTGAATTTAAAAAATCATAGAAATTCACTGAAAAAAACAAAGGTTACAGGGATGTTATAGTTAGGGTTCACATTTAAAATGCCCAAAACCAAAAAAAACATAGAAATTCACCTGTTATAGTTATCTCAAGAAACTATAACTTGTGCTCTGAGGTAACTATAACTCGTGCCCCAACCATGCACAGTTTTTTTTGTAAAACATTTTACTGCAAATATTACATCATTATCAGTGATGTTATCAAAGATATCATGAGTTCTGCAATTTGTGTGGGCATTAGCAGTGCATGGAGAGGGTGCGAGTTATAGTTACCTCAGTGCCCAAAGGTAACTATAACTCGCACCTTCGCCATGCACAGCTAATTACTCCACATATTATATCACTGATGACATCTTGAATGGCATCTTTGATATTATCACTGCAACATTTGCAATAGAATTATTGATAAGAAAACTGTGCATGGCAAGGGTGTGAGTTATAGTTACCTTAGGGTGCGAGTTATTGTTACTTGAAATAACTCTAACTATAACTGCTGAATTTCTATGGTTTTGTATGAGTAATTCAGAACCTAACTATAAAGTCCCTGTAACCTTTGTTTCTTTCAGTGAACCTATCTTGGACACCACTGCAGCATACTATGCTATAAACAGGAAGTGTTCCTTATGTGATGACAGAGGCAAAGTGACAAATATAGAGGGTCAGAGAAGAAACAAAAGCAAATAATGGTAAAGCCACTAGGTCCTGTCTTCATAATGCAAGTACCAAACTGTTAGCTTTGCCAATGTTTGTCTTTAAAGTATTGTTAAAAAGGTAAAATAAAAAAGACAATATACTGGTGCATAAGCAGACACATATCTTTGGTATCTCAACCTACAACATTGCACATTGATTCAGTGGTTTCAATCTTTAGAAATGGCATGGTTTATTTTTCAACTATGTTTCACTCAGGAAACTGAATAAAATATAAACAAAATAAGAACATAAAGGGAAGCACTTGCCAAATGTATATTTACAGGATTCAGCCATTTGGTTCTCCGTAGCAGACCAGTGCAGTGCTTAATTTGAGCGGATGGGTACCAGTGCTCCGCAGCAGCACTTAACTGTCAACACCGGCACTTATGATAGCTGCCACATTGAGGCGCTTGTTGTGTACTTTAAAGATGAGCAGAAAGACAGCTGTTTATTAATACAATGGGCATTAAAAACAACTAATACCTGCCACTCAAGTCATTCTTATAGCTTTGGGGGCCTTGAATAGTCTGAATTGTCAGACTTGTAGTCATGTAATAGTTAGTAGTTATGTAGGTATGTCATTGGCAATACTGGCAGGGCAATGGGGTGTGCAACCTGCAGTTGCCTCCAGAGGAAGGCCCTGGCACCTTTTTTTTTTTTTTTTTTACAAATTAGGCCCTGGCCCAACCAGGGAGAACACATGTGAGCCTCCAGGAGAAGTAATGTTAAGTACACCTTATGCTCCAGATGCCAGCTAAGTGAGTTCAGCGGGTGACCTTTCCCCGAGTGCCATAAAAGCCTTTGCGTGCCAAAGTTTGTGCTTCAGTGCAGTATGTGGAATGTAGGGCACAAAACAAAAATACCTTTTAACTTCTGCATTTGAGCAATACCCCATCAAAAAAATCACCTCTTTTTTTGTTTTCACAGACATCCAGGGTGAGGTGGGGAGCAAGGCAGCATGACGGATGGGAAGGTATTTGAAGAGGGAAGCAGAACATGAAGAAGGAGAATAAGACACAGATGCAATCTCATGGAGTGGTGAGAAAAATATAATTCCCTAAATATGAAAAGTGGAAGGATAAAAATAAGTCAATCAAAATAATTGTGAAGAGAATATGCTCTAGGGAGGGACAAACTCAAAAATGAGGAAGACAGGCCATTGAATGTGACAGGAGTAAATGAAAGTAACAATAAAGTCAACCAATGGTAAACAATGGGTGGATGAAAGCTTGCTGTAAGTTCACAATAGGCCTTTTGCAACCAGACAGTATGTACTGTCTAGCCGACGAGACCTAATCATCCTTAGCAAAAATATTTAAACCATCCCTACTCTGCAGAATGGTGAAGCAGGAATGGGGGCATGAGGGCTTTCATGTTTGGGTATGGCACCCCATTCAGATCTGCAAGCAGTTTCCTAGTCTGCAGCTTACCAGAAATAATGTAAAGTGGTAGAAGGAAAAATCCAGACCTTCAAATTTACCATGTCCAACTGTAAAGCTAGAACGTGAATGGCATATCATGGTGTGGATGACATGGACAAAGTTCTTATTTCCAAGAACTGTCAATTTAGCACATCCACTACTGAAATGAAATTCAGGTGAATGGGGACAATGGATTTCAGCTCTTTAGGTTACTGGGGACTAAACCTTTAACCAAGTAATATGGGGACAGAACATATATCATTCTGATCACTACATTGGGTGTAGAGATGGAGTTTTCCCTTCTGAATAAAAATGTTTAAAATTATTCGTTTTCTTTAAATAAATAAAAAATATTACAAAGATTCAGCCAAGTGCAAGGAAGCGGTATTCAACACTTTTTCCTAAACCTACTGGTGCTATATAAGTAACAGTGAACAATATAACCCAATTTTTTATGGCGGTACAATGTCCAAAAGATGTAATTTTCTGATTCATCTGTGATATTAATTTGTTGTGCTCGAAGGCTCTCCTGTGACACGTCAGTCAGCCCTTTGAGTTCCTTGAAAATGCAATAATGCTGAAATAAACATAAGAGAACCCTTTGGACGAAGCATTGTGCCATCCAATTCTAAGAATGATGTCTATGTTCTTAAATTTCATTTAAACATGTAAATGGCTGCCAAAAGATTTACGCCTTTACCAAACTTTAAGGTTTTACAGTCATACATATCACAAGAAGCAAAAAACCACTTTGGGGCAGATTTTGAGTTTGGCGGATGGGTTACTCCGTCACAAACATCGAGGTTGGAGGATGGGTTACTCCGTCACAAACATGACGGATATCCAACCCACAGTATTACTATTTCCATGAGCTGTTTTGGGATTGTAATACGGCAAAAGGAATATCTGTCATGCTTGTGACCGTGTAATTCCCTCCAGCAAATTCTAAATCAGACCCTTTATTTTTTTTATTTTACCTTACCTGGTAGGTGTTATTTCAACTCACAATCAGTGAATTACAACAAAGAAATGCTCTTTTTCTGGTTTTGAAAAGGTTTGTTATGCGAATGCAGATTTCTTTTCTTGGTTACAATGTCCTTAAAATTTCTGCTTTTTTCATCCTCAAATGATGGTGGTGAATGAAACACATTCTTTAAAATATAGTTAATTTTGAAGAAACGCCCAGTGTTTTAAAATGTGTTTTATTGTTCTTGGCTGGTGGTTGGTGACAGAAGCAATCTGGTGAGATGAACAGCAATAACCTTGCGGAAAGCCCTCAAACTGGTGGTATGAAGCAGGGCCTTGCAATACATCATAACACTTAAGCATAGGAAGAGGGATGAAATACACAAAGCTGAAAACTAACCTTCTTGCTTCGGAGGAGAGGTTCCCGAATGACCCATCAGAGGAGGTGATGCCATAGGTGGGTAATAAGAATCTCTAATGCCAACAATCATTTCTAGGAGAGGTAAAGGGAATTTCAATGGCATTGTAAAGTCAACAATCTGAGCAAGGAAATAAAACAGGGAAGCTCCTACACTGGCTAAATCGGAAGAAAAAAGGTGTAAGACATGGGCCTTGGGAGAAAAGGTAGGAAATTTAATATTGGAACCAGGAGTGCTCATATTGCTGGCTTTCTATAGCTCATCATATAGTGAAAAAGAACCACGAGCTCCAGAGGAAGATCAGGCATTCCTTGAGGACCTCCCACTCTCTAGAATCTCTATGGTGGACAGACAAAGCCTGGACAGTGCCTTAACGGCCAAGGAGATCTTGGAGGAACCTGGTCAGTTGCAGCTTAAAAAAAAGCTTCAACCTATTTCTTCAAACATTTGACAGGGCTCCAAATGGAGTTGATGCATGTGATGTTTCTGGCTGTGAGAGAGCACAAAGCATTCCACTGGAACCTAAACAAAGCCCCTATTAGCATAATGTTAAAGCCTGGGCAGCTATGACTCCTATGATCCCCAAAGACCAACAAATTGAATTAACTTAGAGGTGAAAATCCTGGCAAAAGTCTTGGCAAATTGTCCTTCTCATGTTAATACACACCCTCATACAATCCACCTAAAAAGGATTTATGAGACAATGGTACTTGTAACACAATACACAATCTCCCTTCAATGATCCAGATTTGGCAAATTGACTCTGAGATCCCTTGCTCTCCTGTCCGTAGGTTATGAAGAAACCTTTGACAGCCTGAATTGGAACTACATGTTCCTCATCTTAAAGCAAATAAATATTGGCCTACGCTTCTTACCATATGTTTGTTTAAAATATAATGGCCCTTCTGCACAAGTGGGAGTCAACCACTTCTTGATCGGACCAGTAATTTTCTAGGGGTTACCCCTATCACTCTACCACTTGCGCTGGCCATAGAACCGTTGACAGCACAGTTACAGACTGAAGAAGGAGTATTGAAATTTCAGTGGATACCTGAGTTGGAAGATTGAATGTCCCTTTTGAGGATGAGCTCCTTGAATGCTTCGGCCAACCAAGTGAACGAGCCCTGGAGTGGAGCAGATATTAAAATGGTTTGAGCTGTACTCAGGACTTAAAGTTATTTGGAACAAGTCCAATTACTTAAGTAAATCCAACAGTCTACCCTGATGGTACCTATGGAGGACCTTCTGTACCTTAGGATCCATGTTGTATTAGAAGAGGGGATGATGTGGGTGAGCAACATTTCTCCCATGCTAACGAAGCTACAACACTATCTCACAGACTAGGTCCCCTTGTCGCAGTCTCTGGTGGGAAAAGAAGCACTCATAAACATGGTGGCTCTGTCCAGAATCTCATATGACTTTCAGAATTTCCCTAAGATGCCTCCTACTGTCTTCAAACATCTATTAACAGTGATTAGAAATATCATGTGAAAGAACGGGGTGTCCTGAGTCTCACTGGTTAAGTGCTGCAAAATTATTTTCACAGGTGGTTTGAGCATGGCTGACTTTGTGCATACTATTAATCTGTGAATCTAATATTAAGTAATGACGGAAGGCCTGACCCCATTTCAGAACTTGATCTGAGAATACACCCTTGTGTGTAGGCATCGGGTAAGACTGAACAAAGCTAGCATGTGTATTTACATGTGGTAACAGGTAGTGATGTTGGCCACGCAGGCCAAACTCCACACTGTAGACTAGACCCGAAGTCAGAAAATCGAAGAGTCATATTATCATGGGCAGAATATCAATAGACAAAATATCCTAAGATACATTTGTATGGAGTTTGTATACCTAACTCCACACGTTCCTTGGTGACTTTTATATCTTCAGGATACATAGATGTGGAGCTAAGAATAGTAAAACAATAACTCCCACAATGCACTTACCTCTTCAGTATTTTGTAACTCAATATTCTGGTCATGATAGTATGACTTCAATATTCTGCCTTCCATATCCCCTATTACAATCGTAGAACATCAATGTGGGAGAGTAAATAAAACTGAACTATGTTTTGGCTGAGTAATACAACATATTGTGTAGTGGTAAATAGAGTTCTCCAAGAGAGAAGAGATGTGATCAGAGACATGCTACAAAAGGCAGTACATCATGTTGAAAACAGATAAATAAAACATAGATTGCAAAAGCAAAGACAGCCTTTATTTTCAACAAATATTGTCCTCCAAAACTTTTTAACAAACACCCAATTTCACCATCAAACACGTACTACTATAGTTTTCTATTACTGCACTCACAGTTGCACAGTCATCCATTTTAAAATAGGTGGGAAGCTAATACATCTGTTTTCAGGGTGATTTTAGGAATTAAAAATAGGTTAATATTTTTAATTTAAGATATTTCTGTAAGGTTGATATTTTGTTGAGTCTACCTTTTGTACTCTTTGTTGTTTCAACTAACATTGAACCAGCAGTAAAAGGACTGCCATATCTTAAAGCTTTTTTGGTGAAAATTCACAAGAGCTTTAAACAAAGCTATGGAAGAGAGTTCTAATCATGAAATGTTAGGCCTGACAGCCTTAGGTTGATCTTCCTCCTACTTTTTGCCTACCTCCTCGACTTTTCTGACTTTGTTTTTGATGATATTAGGACTCTTGACCGCAATACGACTTCGGTGGTCCTTTCACAGGACCGACGAAGCCGTTGCAGGCAACAGACCATCAGTAATGGAGGTCTTTTGCCTCCCATATTAGGAGTGTTCCACTGAGCCAATGGGTGAAAATGTTTTCGCTGGCCCAAGCAGAACACTCACCACAACATTGGCGGCAATGTTTTGGTGCGTCGGGTGCGACGCAATGGGGCTGTGCATGAGGGCCCCTGCACAGCCCATGACAAGTGCAAGGGTCCCCAGGAGCATCCCAACACCCCCATTCCTCCAGCCTTACGATGGCGGTGTTTACCACCATGGAAAGGCTGGCAGATGGGGAGTCGTAATCCCTAGGGCAGCGCTGCTTGCAGCGGATTACAACTGCAGCACTGTAGCCTGGAGGTGTTGGCGGTTTGACTGTGGCGGCTACATCCACGATCATGATGGGGCAGTCGGACAGCCCTGTCAGCGGGAGTCCAACCTCCATCACTAGGCTGGTGGTCTTAAGACCGCCAGCATCGCAATGAGGCCCTCTGTGTAACCAGAGCTAAAGTGCATGTGCTCTCTCCTTAAAACATGGTAACATTGGCTAAACCACAATTGGCACATTCAATTTACTAATAAGTCCTGAGTAAAGAGCACTACATTAGCTCAAAGTCAGTAAATTAAATGCAACTTGTGAGCCTGCAGTACTGACTGTGCAACTCACTTAAGTAGCTCCTTAACCATGTCTAGAGCCTGCCATTGCAGAGCCTGTTTTGCAATTTTACACTGCCATGTGGACCGGGCAAAATAACTCTTTTTTGTATTTAAAAGGCAGGAGATGTACTTTTAAGTTGTACATGTCCTGGTATCAAAAATAAATACCAAAGTTGATTTTCACTATTGCAAATCCCACCTTTCCCATAGGATAACATTAGGATTACCTTATTACATCTAATAAATGTAATTCACAACCTGGAAGAGATCAGCTTTTCAATTCTGGTGTCTCTGGAATCACAATTTAAAATCAAAACGTATAGTGAAGTTGAATTTTCAATTGCAATTCTGAAAATGCCACTTTTAGAAAGTTGCCATTGTCTTACTTCAGCCATTTAGTGCCTGTTGGCGGTCTATGATCACTTGATTGGGGTGGAGGACAACTGAGTTTTGAGTATTCTACCTAGACAGCCACACACAATCTGAGCTTAGGTGTGACCTGATGGACCATCCTGGGAGGATGGGGCGGAAGGGCTGAACACAGCCTCACTTATACCTAAATAGGCTGTGCCCTGTCCACACACAAAGGACTGGATAAACCCCTGTAGTGAGTCTGGAGCAAGGGCAGGAAGAGCAGGACCTCTATGCACTGCATAGATTTATATTTGATGTCGTCCCCACTTCAAGGTAGGTCTCAAATGGGTTAAGTATTGAACCTCTGACACCACCACATCAATACACTTCTGGACCTGTAAATACTCTGCCAGAAAGAAGGATTGCTGTGCTGTTGAAGGACAGCCGCTCTGCTGGACTGCTGCTTTCCTAGACTCCTGCCTTGCTGTGCCGCTCTGCTGTCTGCTGTTCCCCAGCCTGGGTGAGAAGGACTGGAACTGCATCACTTGAACCCAGAGTGACTCCAAGGGCTAGCTAGCTGGCCTCATGGTTTGATGCCTCAGGGACATAAGAGACTTCCAACCATTCTGCCTCTACACCTGGACTCTGACATCTGTAAGTCTACCCTGCCAAGGGGTGCCACCCCAGTTCTGGACCCCTAACAAATTGGGCTTAAGGTGCTTTCTCAACCAGGACTGATGCATCTCCTCGGCTGAGCTACACATCTTTTGAGTAGGACTGATGCATCACCACTGTTGCATGGATTGAACCCATCGCAACAGACTCACAGCACTGCAGCAACCCACATCTGCGTATGACGCCTCGCCTATGGAATCATGATGCTTTTTCTGGAGCAAGCTTCCAAGTATCCCATCGGCAGCAGCCTACACGATGATGCTGAAACTCCACATACAGGTTTGCCACTCATTGGAATCGAAGCATCTCCTCAGCTGCACAAAGCACCTTCAAGACTGACCTTTGCATCGCAAGCATTAACAGCAGGATCCTTGATGTTGAAGCAGGAGAATAATGCAAGGCAGCCTTACCACATCTCAGAACCGACGTAATGCCTCAACTATATGACCCATCTACGATGCAGATCACGGCAAAGCTCCACAACCAGGATTCAAGGTACTTTGGCTCAGCAGACTTAACTTGATCGGCCTACATTTTATCACAATTGGACTAAACTTGTGGGGTTAACCCCGTTGGGCATGACCAGATTTCCCCACTAGTGCTTTTTGTTTCTTAACGCTATTTTTACTTAAAAGTTTTTAATTCAATATTTTCAGTTCTACTTATTGAATTAATGGCATTTTGGTCTTGTTTTATGTATGGAATTCACATCTAGTTTTCTAATCTGGTGTGGAATGTTTTTTGTGTTGTTTTCACTGATTTTCTGCTTGAAGTATTGCACGCATACTTCACACATTGCCTTTACGTTAAGCCTGAATGCTTTGTGCCAAGCTACCAAAGAGTGAGCAGAGGGCTAATTTTTATAGGGTTTGATTGTGCCTTATAGTGACTAGGATTGTAGTTGGTGCTTGACCAGGGCTAACATCCCAGAAAACCAAAACCCAATCTATAATTATAAAATGCGGGTGTAGTTACAAATATTAGAAAGGATTCGCAAGAGGCAGTTACTAACTTTCTGCAGCTAAGAGAAAAAATGTGTACTTGGGTTTGAAGGACTCTGATGAGGAGTCAATTAACCTTGTGTAAGGACAAACATTCAAAGTTATATGTTGCTGCATGTATGCCCCGTATTTGAACCAATTAAGTTCATCTTGTTAAGCTTGTTTGAGTAGTTAACCCCCTTCGCTGCAAAGGCTTTTCCCCCTCAGGTGCCAGGCCTTATTTTGGCTATTTGGGGAAGTTCATGCTTAGGCCCTCATAACTTTTTGTCCACATAAGCTACCCATGCAAAATTTGCTTCCTTTTTTCAAACATCCTAGGGATTCTAGAGGTGCACAAAGTTTGTGGGTTCCCCTCAAGGAGACCAAGAAATTAGCCAAAATACAGCAAAAATTTCGATTTTTTATTTTAATTGGAAAAAAAGCCTGCAGAAGAAGGCTTGTGTTTTTTCTCCTGAAAATGGCATCAACAAAGGGTTTATGGTGGTAAGATCACCATCTTCCCAGCATTCAGGAACAGGCAGACATGAATCATAAAACTACATTTTTCAACACAATTTCGGCATTTTACTGGGACATTCCCCATTTTTACTATTTTTTGTGCTTTCAGCCTTCTTCCTGTTAGTGACAGAAATGGGTGTGAAACCAATAATGGATCCTAGAAAGCTAAACATTTCTGAACAGTAGACAAAATTCTGAATTAATCAAGGGGTCACTTGTGTAGATTCAAGAAGGTTTTCCTACAGAAAATAACAGCTGAAATAAAACAATATTGAAATTGGGGTGAATAAAACAACCATTTTTCTCTATGTTTTACTCTAACTTTTTTCTGTGAAGTCAGATTTTTTAAAGCAATATACTGTTACGTCTGCTGGTCTCTTATGGTTGTGGGGATATATAGGGCTTGTAGGTTCAATAAATAAGCTCCACCTTGCAATAGGTTTTCATTCTATACCGGGTATACAGCAATTCACTTGCTGAAATATAAAGAGTGGAAAAATAGGTATCAAGAAAACCTTTGTATTTCCAAAATCAGCACAAGTTAAGGTTTTGAGATGCAGTGGTTATTTGCACATCTCCTAATTCCGGTTTCCCCATATTAGCATGTGAATTACAGTGCATTTCTCAAATAGATGTATTTTGTACACACTGTCTTACATTTGGAAGGAAAAAATGTTGAGCAAGACAAGGGGCAATAACACTTGTTCTTCTATTCTTCCCCCAAGACTCCCGATAAAAATAGTACCTCACTTGTGTGGGTAGGCCTAGTGCCAGCAACTGGAAATGCCCCAAAACACAATGTGGACACATCACATTTTCCCAAAGAAAACAGACCTGTTTTTTGCAAAGTGCCTAGCTGTGGATTTTGGCCTCTAGCTCACTCGGCACCTAAGAAAACCTTTCAAACCTGAACATTTCTGAAAACTAGATACCTAGGGGAACCCAGGGTGGGGTAACCTGTAGTGCTCTCACCAGGTTCTGTTACCCAGAATCCTTAGCAAAATAATTTGGCAAAAAAACACTTTTTCCTCAAGCTTCGGTGCTGCAAAATTCTTGAATCTGAGGGGAACCACAAACTTCCTTTTACCCAGTGTTCCCCTAGGTCTCCCAATAAAAATGGTGCATCAGTTGAGTGGGTAGGCCTTGTTCCTACGGCAGGAAATGCCCCAAAATACTATGTGGACACATCAAAATTATCAAAATACAAAACTACCTGTTTTTGCGGGGACACCTGCGTTTTTGGTCCTGGACTCAGTAGCCATCTAGGGAAAGCTACTAAACCCAAACATTTCTGAAAGCTAGACACCCGAGGGAATCCAGGGAGGTGTGACTTGTGTGTAGCCCCTAGTGTTTTCTTACCCAGAATCCTCAGCAAACCTAAAATTTAGCTAAAAAAGGACTTTTTCCCAACATTTCTATGTGGGATCACCGTACCAGCACAAATTTCTTACCACCCAATGTTCCCTTCAGTCTTCCAGTATAAATTATACCTCACTTGTGTAGGTGGGCCAAGTGCCTGTGACAGGGAAGAGCCAAAAACATATCAAAATGAGGGGGAACCAAAGCCTGTACAAAAAGGCAGTTTGAAAAAAAAAAAAATCTAGGCTGACAAGTGGGGCAGATTTTTTATCGGTATAGATGCGACAATGCTGGGTGGTAGGAATTTTGTGGATTCTTGCAGATTCCAGAAGGTCCCATTACAAAAATGTGGGAAAAATGTGTAATTTCCAGCAAAGATGGAGGTTTGCAGGGCATTGTGGGTATGGAAATGGTGCGGGTGCATGTGAAGTACACCACCCTGGACTCACCCAGATGTTTAGTTTTCAGATATGTCTAGGTCTTGTGAATTTTTCTACATGGCAGCGTCGCAAAGTTCAAAAACAGCAGCACTCACCATTCCAAGTGAGACAATTTTGAAAGTTTGACAAGCATTCATGGCCCAAATGTAAAACCAAAACCCCAAATAATCAAACGTCCTCCTGCTTGCTCTGGGATAAGATGTTTCAGTGTGAGGGGAAGAGCTGAAAGACTGTTACCCATTCAGTTGGGGTGGGGACATAACCATGCCCATACAAGTTGGTAGCCACCTCCCCATTATTATTTTTTTTTTTTCATCCCCTGGCATCTAGTAGGTTTTCTGGCCCCCTGGGGAGTGGATTGGGGGTAATTGCCCCATCTACCCACCGATGGGTAGAACAACTTTGGCCCCATTTATTTGGGGTGGAGGTATGGCCATACTCCCAACCTTTAAAAAAAAAAAAATCTTCCCTGGTCTCTGGTGGGCATTCTGCCCCCTCTTGGAGACAGATGGGCCTCCCAAAAATAGGCCGATCTGCCCCCAAGGAGGGCAGATATTGCCAACAGTAATGTGCCCCCATGGGGAGCGACCCTTGCCCAACCAAAAAAAATGCACACATACCAATCCCTAGTGCCTAAGTGGTTTCTGCCCCCCGGGGCAGATCAGCCTAATAGAAATAGTCTGATCTGCCACCCCTCCAAGGGGGGCAGAATTGGCATTAAATAAATTTCCGCACCCCCAGGGGAGCGACCTTGCCTAAGAGGTCGCTCCCTTTGCATCAAATTGGCACAAAAAGAAACCCTGATGCCTAATGGTTTCTGCCCCCTTTGGGTTAATAAAAATAGGCCGATATGCCCGCAAGGGAGGCAGAAATGGCCTAAAAATATTTTCCCCCCAGGGGAACAACACTTACCTAAGGGGTCGCTCCCCAAGTCGAAAAAAATAAAACAAAAAAAAAATATCCCTGGCGCCTAGAGGTTTCTTGCGCCCTTGGGGGCAGATTGGCCTAATAAAAATAGGCCGATCTGCCCCCGGGGGCAGAAATGGCCTAAAAACAATCCCCCCCCAGGGGAGTGACCCTAGCCAAAGGGGTCGCTCCCCACATGTAAACATTTAAGAAAATACAAAATAAAATAATCCCTGGTGTCTAGCGGTTTCTGCCCGCCTAATTAGAATAGGCCGATCTGCCCCCGGGGAGGCAGAAATGGCCTTTAAATAAATTGGGGGCCCCTCCCCTTATGCATAAATGAAAAAAAAAAAAAAAACTCCCTGATATCTAGTGGCCCTTTCTGGATGTGATCAGGCAGCAGAAATGCTGAGAGAGACATCAAAGGAAGGGAAAGGCCTTTACTTTGATGCCTCTCTCGCCCCCTCCATGTGATCGAAGGAGAAATGCTACAGCATTTCTCCTCTGATCCGCAGCCTCTAATGAGGTCAGCACGCAACCGTGCGCTGATATCGTCAGACGCCACTGGGGGGTGGAGGGGCTAGGGTGCAAGGGGAAGCAATTCCTCTTCCATCCCTGCCTGGGGGGCGTGGAGGCAAGACTCATGGGGGGAGAACTGAGCCGGTTCAAGGACGTAACGGTTAAATCCTTGGCACCTCAGCGCCGTAGCCAAGGATGTAACAGTTACGACCTTGACTGCGAAGGAGTTAATGGTTTTTTATTATTACTGCACATTATTACTATGCTACAGCTCAAAGCATGAAATAAAAGTTGTTTTTTAAAGAAAGTAAAGCCTTGACTTTGTGGACAATACAATGATATCACTCCTTGCCATACTTTAAGCTGTCACAGGAAATATTACATAACTTCTACTTTCTGTGTTGTGTTGAAATTATACCTCTGGAGCCTGTAGAGAAGTTAAAGATAGGGGTCTGGTTAAAAGTGAGTTATCACTCAAGGTAGAGACATCTGGGGTTAGCCTATAAAATTACTTCAATGTTTTCAAACATTGTATATGGATAGTGTGAAGGATCAAGGATGCACTGAGGTATTCAGGAAAATAAATGCTACCAGGTTAAAAGACTTTGGCCCTGATTACGAGTCTGGCAGTCCTGGAACCGCCAGACTCACGGAGGAGGTCAGACCGCTGCCAAAGCAGCAGCCCGGCCTCCACATTACGACCGTGGAGGAGCCGCCATGGTCCGACCGCCGGCATCGCCAGGTTGCCACCCGTTGACAGCCTGGTGGTGCTGTTGGTCTTAATCCACCAGGGCAGCGCTGCCCTGGGATTACGAGTCCCCTCTCTGCTGGCTTTTGCATGGTTGTCACACTGCCATGCAAAGGCTGGTGGAGACGGGGTCCCGGCACTGCCCATGCACTTAGCATGGACAGTGCAGGGGCCCACATGAACAGCCCTGTTGTGCTTTTCACTGTCCGAATTACGAGCAGTGAAAAACACGACGGATGCTGCTGCTTCCGAAGCACTGCAACATTGGCCCTGGTTTGATTATGAGCCAGCGTCAATGTTATGATGAGTATTCTGCTGGCCCAGCAGAAAACTCATACTAGGGCCAGCTGGCGGAAAACTGGAGTGGCGGTTTTCCGTCCGAAAGAGTTTGGTGGGCGGTGAGGCCCTGTATGTCATCAATGTAAAAGTTACTTTCAAAAGCTAACAAATAGCACTGTGGCCAGCTAAAGAGGCTATGGCCCTCTTTATGAGTCTGGCAGTCTTCAGTCTGCCAGACCCATGGTGGCGGTCGGACCGCAGTGGTCATGACGGTTCGACTGCCACATTATGACCATGGCGGAGCCGCCACAGTCCGACCGCCGACACGGCCAGACTGCTGCCAGCCAGCAACCTGGCAGTCGTAGTGGCTGTAATACACCAGGGCAGGGGAATATGAGTCCCCAAACCCCCAGCCTTTCCATGGCGGTGCGAAGGCTGGCGGAATGGGGGTGCCAGGGTGCCCCCTGTGGCCCCTGCACTGCCCATGCATGCACAGTCCCTTCGCGCATTCCACTGCCCGAGTTACGGGCAGTGGAATGCGCGATGGGTGCTGCTGCACACACTGCACTGCCACATCGGCGCCAGCTCCAATTGGAGCCGGCATCAATGTGAAGGACCTGTTCACCACAGGGCAGGCGGGCGGAAACGCTGTTTCCGCCTGCAGGCCCTGCTGTGAACTCTTAATGGGGCCGACGGTGTTCAGGCCGCACAAGCGGACTTAAGGCGGAACGAGTTTGGCAGGTGGCGTAATGAGGCCCTATGTCCTTAAAATGAGAACTTTTTCAGTGGTAAGCAACCTAAAAACCAATTGCCCTTTACACACCCAAAAATCCACTCTACTTTGTTGCTGCCATTTTAACTCTACCCTTTCACACCAAAATAAATGTGGACACAAGATCAGTCCATATCCAACTCCTGTGTTTAATTGTACATTGAAATGTACTTAGAGGTACTGGGTCTGACCTTTGAGGATACAGGTGTTTAGAGATTAAATGCAAATTCACACAAGAACATCAATGAGCAAGGACATGCTCAATCTCAACACTTGCCTCAAAAATACTGGATGCCAAACAATATTATGATACTTAACCCTCAGAAACTGAATAACATTGAATTAATCTTTATTTTGCCCAAACACTGGAAACAATTTGAAATGTCATGATTGGACGTACACCCTCACCTTCACTGGCAGTGAATTCACTAGGCCTGCAATTTTAACTCTACTCACATTCTCAACTGATGTATCAACCATGTGGTTATGTGTGCAAACCTCTTCCTCAACTCTCTCAAATATATAGCCACATAACCCCTTCAGATCATCTGAAAACAGATGTCCAACTTCTGACCAAATGCAGATTTGAATTTGAAAATGCTATCCTGACTTCAACCCCAAAAGCTTCACTTTTCCTAATCAAGGCAACACTACACTCTGCAGCTTGACTTGTCACTGACATAAGAAATGTTGACAATATCAATAACAAGAACTAGTTTTAAATGATCTTGTATCAATTACAAAGCCATAAGCATTTCTAGAAAATACACTTGTACAAATTACTCACCATCCTGTGTGGTCAAAGAGAGTTCTGAAGCCACAATACCTCTTAAATTGAAGAACCTCAATGTCGAACCTCTCTTACCTAAGAAAATCTCTCTCAGCTGCCACAGCTACAATATTTGTAGGCAGAAGACACAGGCAACAGAAACCTCTTAAAATAATCATCAAGCACACCAATGACATGACAGTGCTTAGGATGCTACATGGAAATTCAGTACAGTTAGCTCAGGGGTCAACTATTGCTGTCTGAAGAAGGAGAAGCAGTTGCCTTAAATGTTTCTTTTAACATCACAAATGAGCACTTTGAGACATTTCATTATTTGAACTTTCAGTCATAGTTTGGGTATCTGGCGGTAGGTGTGAGGCATTCTAGAGGTATCTTTTGACTTAGAAGACTGTTACCCATTTGCTTAGAATATGGTGTTGGAAAAGTTTGAGACTGGTTTGGGGTGTGTTTAGAAGTTTGGTGGGTATTTCCAAGATAGCATTAGGAAGTGACTGCAAAGGGCTAGTTAGAGATAGATGATTGGTTGTGTTGTTACCTAACACTGTTGAAGGATGTAATTAGGGAAGGAGTTTGCTTACCTGCTGCATTCCTAGTCAGTAGAATATTTTAAGTTAGGTCTTATGGAACCAAGCCTCCCTATATTTACCCAGGTGCCCCATATTCAGAGGCATTACAGGACTATGGAGAATACTGAGAATTGAATCTAATTATTTTTAGAAATGGGGTCTTTGGTTGGCAATCAGGTTACCCCCTGGCCAAGCAAGGACCCTCTCTCCAGTCAGGGTAAGTAACGCACAATCCAAATTATCCTGTGCCCACAATCTGGTAGGTTGGCACCGAGCAGTCAGGCTTAACTTAGAAGGCAATGTGTAAAGTAGTTGTGCAATAAATCATGCAATAACACAGTATAAACACCACAAGGATACACCACACAGGTTTAGAAAAATATAGAATATTGATCTGGTTAAAGTAAGATCAAAACAATCAAGATTTTATAATTACAAGTTGAAATATCACTTTTGAAATGATCAATAAAGCCTTTAGTTCTTAGAAAGCAATAAGTGTCTCTTTCAAGCACAAAGTACCTGGTTTGCGTATAAATTATCTGCATAGGACCGTAGAGGAGGAGATGCGTGGAATACGGAGAGGTGTGCATCGGTTTCTCCGGACGGGCACAGATGATGCATCGATGTTTTTCCACGTAGCATGGACTTTGCGTCGATTTCTGGCAAGCAGACTTGGATCCTCTTCGGGTTGCAGGGTATTTGGATGCCCCGAGGACGATGCAGAGAAATCCTGGGTGTGCAGGACGAAGTCACAGGAGCTGCGTCAATCCAGTGGGCGATGCTGGGAAATTTTCTGTTGCACGGCAGGAGCTGCGTTGATTCTTCTCACAGAAAGTCAGGCTGCGTCGTTCCAGGTTGGCGATGCATCGATCCAATGGGCCATGCATTGAAGTTCCGGTCGCAACGCTGGCACTGCGTTGATCACCAGTCTGGGAGCCAGGATGAGTCGTTCCAGTTCGGCGTGCTGTGATTTTCTCACCGCAGGGCAGGCTTTGGGTCAATTCCAACAGGCTGTGCTTCGATTTTCGCCGTACAAGGAGTTCTTTGCAGAGATTAAGGGGGTTATTACAACTTTGGAGGAGGTGTTAATCCGTCCCAAAAGTGACGGTAAAGTGACGGATATACCACCAGCCGTATTACGAGTCCATTATATCCTATACAAGCAATTTGTGTGGTAATATCAGGGAAATTAACGGTAAAATTGGCCTTCCAGACCACAAGCAGTCCCACAAACAGGCAAAAAAACTAGCTCACACACTGATTTGAGTGTCCAACCATTGTGGCACTGCCAGATTACCCTATATGCCATTCTGATAGAGCAGAATGCGAGCAGATGTACTGCCATTTTGTGCTCATTATCAAATTAAATTAGTCTACTCCTCTGAATATATCAGAGGCGTAACAGAGGCCCCTGCAGCCTTACCCATACAGGAGAGGTCCCCCTCAGCCCCTACTGATGACTGATGTGAGTGTGCGAGCCATTCAGTATTTCTTCCAGCCCCCCCCCCACACACCTCACGTTTTGTTATGCCACTGTAGTAGATCATATAGTTTCTACTACAACCTTGAGAGGCTGCCATTTTGAGACCATCACTTTGGCATTTCCCCTTTGGGTTACAAGCTACAGGGCAGCTTTCAGAGTTCTTTGGACTTTTGGACCAAACCAGAAAAGTCCCCGTGGCCTTGTTCTAGTGGGGGCCTCCTGAAGTGTGAAGGTGGTTTGAACATTTTTCCAGGACTGATGTGTTCCCTTATGAGGTATCAATACTGCAGGAGGTGTGGGAGCGCTGTGGCCTGAGATGTGCGGTGCCAGCGTCATCCTAAATAGCGGTTTTTTAATCAAGAAATCAGAGGACGGGATCCCAATTTCCTTCCTTGCACTAAACCCCAATCTGTCCCGCCCTGAACGTTGTAGTCTGTCATTACCGCAGAACTGCGCTAGGCTCTTCAGAAAGGAAGAAGTGTGTTTTAAGTGCTTTCTCTAACCCATATTTGCGTCTTACTGGACGGCAGGCTTTCTGTGAAGCCCAAATGTTTTATTATTAGAGACGCCTGAGATGAAGGAAAACACGCCTGCCGGCGTGAAGCAGGCGCATTGTGTGGCGTGCACATTGCGCGTACACTCTTTTCTGCAGTGAGAAAGAGCAGGGCACAGGGCGCGAATGGCGGGCAGCGCACTAAATCGCTCCTGCTTTGTGTGACTGTGTGTTTACTAGGATGAAGCCTCTTTCAAAACCCAAAGTGCACCGTGATTATGTGTTTTGGAAGCAACGGAGCAGGCTTCTTCCCTGCAACGAGCTGTCACCTTGCCAGCTGGGGAAACAACGGGCAGGAAGGCACGAGAAAGCTTATGGTAATTCGAGGAAAGCAGCAAAAAACGAACAAATTATTTACATGTTTTCGACATCAGCCTGGCGCGGTGCCTGACAGATGACAAATCTGTAGACAGAAATGATAAAGAGAGCGGGGGAAACGGAGACATGAAGGGCGGGGCCTGCCTAGGAGACTAGAGAATGCGAACACCATGAATGCACGAGCTTGGGATCTACAGAGTGCAAAATGTAAATGGGGGGCAAAAGTTAGGACAAGAGAGCGGAAAGCTGAGGCCTCGAAAGATAGAAACCGATTTTTTTTTTTTTTAAATAAATGACAATAATTTGTAAGGTACAAACAGGTTTCCCGGGCCTGCACGTTTTTGTGCCTTGTAAAACACCACATGCTGATTACAACTGCTTCTGAGTGCCTTGACGAAAGGTGCATTCAACAAGTAAATCTCAATGATGTTATGACTATTAAAAGTTTGAAAGTGGATCGGCCATTTTCCTGGGAGCTGTTATGCATTGCCTCTTTCAGTATGTGGCCACTCAATGGGAAAACCTTGTATTAGGGAGACTTACACAATCCTCCTTACTCATCACGTTACTAGTAGATGGTGATGACCGTCGTTGGGTGGCTGGCTTTGATGGCAAGCAGTGTCAATAAAACAGAACAAGAGAAGGCCCGGGAAGTTTATTACGGGGGGTGGTCTGAACGGAGTGAAGATATTTTTAGATGTAGACAGAGCAGAAACATGTGCCTTCATCCTTCTCTAGTACTTAGTGAAAGCTGTGTTCAGTGAGCTGGTGGATATTGGTGGGCAAAGTTATAATGTTCACCCGCTGTAGGGTGAAGCCAGGAAGGGATAAAGAGTGATTGGAGGCAATCGTTAGGGGACGAGGGAATCAGTCAATGGGTGGGATTAATGGTTGATTGTAGAGATGTACAGATAAGTGCATGGATGGATAAAGATCTTATTAATTTGGATGAAAGACAATTTGTATGGATGTTTTGATGGATAGATGGTTTGAGAATGTGTGTGGATGGCAAAAATAGATTAAAGGGAAATTCGTGTAACTGGAGATGATGGATGAAAACAGACGCACAACAGCCATTGGACTGAAGGATGCAGTCCTGCCTAATCCGAAATTTTTGCTGGCTTTGCCAGATAGTAGCACCACGTCAAAAGGTTCTTTCTGAGTGTCTCTGGTACCAGCATACACAGGGAACAAAAGCTCCAACAAAACACTACACTTCTTTCCCTACAGAACACACATACAAACAGGCAAAAGTGAGCACCTCAAGCTTGCAGTTTCTTTATTTTGCAGTTCAAAGTGTCTTGCAGTTCTTAGGCCAGAGCTCATGCAAGCCCAGAACACTCAAATACTGTCCTCTCCTCCTCGCGCAGATTGCAGCTTCAGGCTCACCCTCCTCAAAACCTGAGATCAATAACAAACACTGCCCATTTAAAGCACTGCACTCTACTTCAACTAAGACATTTTCTTTCTTGCCCTCATTCTACACTAGGGATTTCAAGTAGGTCTTTATTTCTGTCATCACAAATGAATTTTACTGCTTTTGTTGTTTTGTACCTTGTTTGCTGTGCATGCTTGCAATATATTGTGTGCACAATGAGGGTTACAATGTGTTTCAGGTAGGGATGGGTGGCGAGCTCTGCTCCGCTCGCGGAGATAACTGAGTTTTTGGCACTCTGTGCTCTGCTTGGAGCACGGAGTTTGCCCAAAAACTCGACTAGCACAGCCAGCGGAGTGGAGCTCAATGCGTGCGCACTGAAAGGCAAGGACAGACAGTCTGCGCTTGCACTGTGTAGCCCTTGAGTGGGCTGCAGTGCGCATTATCAGCCTGACCGACATTGGTGTGGCAGCATGGAGCTGCTGCCGGCACCAGCTCTGATCCTCCAGGCCTCCCTCAGCCAGCAGCCCGGGAGGGAGGCAGGGATCTAGGCCGCTGGCAACAACGAGGCCCCCCTGGGAGGACCCAGGTATGTCCTAACTTTTTTATGTGCACACTTGTGCACAACAGGTCTGAAATGGCAGCTTTCAGGCCAGGGTCGTAGGCATCGAAAGCTGACGTTTCAGGCATCTTGTGCTCTAGCCTGCCCAGGTCTCTTGCGCACCAGTCTGTCCTGTGTACAGTGCACAGGGGGCAGGCCGGTGCACAAGAGTCCGGAAACAGCAAAACTTGTCATTGTCCGATCACCATTAGTTGACCAAAATATGTGGTACTCCAAGGACCTGTGCTTCCCTACCATAGTCACATGTTCGATTCCACATGGGTTCATATAGCCTTTCTTCTTTCTGAGGTCACTAAAATAAGTACCATTGATCTGAAAAAGAATCACCATTCAATAGCAGAAGCAGCCTCTGGGGGTAGAACTTGCACTCTACTAATATGTGTGTTATGTTTTTTGGTAACAAAAAATAAAAACTCTCAGAAATGTTCATCTACAAATAGTGGTACTGTGTTCCTCTAAACAGGCAGAACAGGACAAAAGGCAGGACTGCAGTAATAGCAGTCCTACACAAATTTCCAAAGCACTTGAAGACACCACTGGCCTGGAACCCCCTATCATTTAGCTCAGCAGTTCTAAAATAATTGTTGACGGGACACCACTGGCTCTCTGACCCAAGGAGATAGGGCAGCTCTACGCTGCCTGGTGACCAGCTGACAATCTATACTCTCCATTTAAGTTGGCCTCATTTCTGTGGCGTGTGTTAGCTATAAAAATACGAACTGAAGTATACTTGAAAAATATACTCTCCCTGAAACCTTTGAAGAAAACATTGTAAATGACTCAGAACTGCAGGATTCTTGTGTCCTGGTTCTTTTTGGAGAAGAAATGTAAAGTATCAGAGCAGTCCTTTTAAAAAGACTGGGTGGTGGGGTACATAATGAAGTAAGATGAGAGAAAGTGCTGACATCAGAAGGGTTAATTAGGGAAGAAGACAGAGGATGGACTGGAGTGGAGGATGGGACACGTGTGAAAGGTAGAAGGATGGGGAGGGGAAAAGGTGAGGAGCGATGGATGAGGGAAGATCAAGATTGAGGAGGAAAATACCGGGGAGTATGCCTAATTTATTAAACAAAACAGGAACCCAAAGTTGTTAATAGCAGCCAGGTGTGAGCTGCCAAATGCCATGGTTAGCAATACCTAGACTGATAACATGTAAAGGAGACTGTTTCCGAGGTTGTACAATAAAAGTTCATTTGACAATTATGGAGGACTACAAGGTTAGGGTAAAGTGAGAGAAGTAATTTTAATGACTGTTCTCTAGAAAAACCCAAGACAACAAGATTTTCATCACTTATAAATACTCATTTTGCTTCAGGACTGCAAGGTCACAGATTAAATGTTTTTTTTAGGAAGGGATGTATAAGGTTCATTTGCAACTTTAATTTACGGCCTCAGGACCTGGTCTCCTTTATTTCAATTAGGTAGTGCTTGGAAGGGGCTATACACTCGCTGAGGCTTAGCAGTTGGTCCTGTCTATTTAACTGACTCTTGCAGGTTCTTGTTTATTCCTGCTTTCACCTTTTGTGACTTTTTTCCTATTTTTTGCTCACTCTCCGTTTTCTGCCTGCTGTCTCTTGCTCTAAGTCAAAGACTGGTGATGAAAAATAAGTCCCTGTCACAGAAACGTAATGATAGTGCCCACCACCGGCAAACCAGAGGCACAGATTAAACAGGGGTTCTGTAAGGTAAGGAATGAACAGAGAATAGGGGGGAATTGTGAAGAGAGATGGATAAGGGACAAGAAAGCACTATTTAAATGTAAAATGAAGGGAAGAGGAGGAACTACAGAGTGGTGTAGGACACACGAGTTGTTGTACTATGTGGTTGATAGGTGTGGAAGATGCCAACAGGGAGGAATGGAAGACGAAGGACTGTTTGGTGATAATTACATATTCCTTCTCACTTTCTCTCACGAATGAACAGCAGTTTTCTCTTTTTGCCAATGTTTACACTTCAATATGATGGGGGGGGAGGGTTGACCAAGAGAGAGTCCCAAAGATTGATTATAGAATGTGAGATCGAGAGAGGAGAGAAAGACTTGTAGAAAAAGTGACAGAGAAAGAAAGAGAGACAGAGACCTTGTAATACGAAGAGTGATACTAAGTGAAAGTAGCTCAGTATTGCTTTAAAGTAATAGCTTAGAACATCAATGCAAGGGACTGTGGTTGTTGGCTGTGGCTGCCCTAAATTATTATGTTGCTAATTTGTATAGTTCTGTATTTGTATAATTCTTTAGGTGACATAAAGAGACCTCAACACACTGGCAACAGGGAGCAAGAAAAACAGAAAAGAGAGAAGAGAGGAAATTAAAAGAAACACTAAAGGGAATGAGAAAGGAGACTTGAAGGTGGAGTGGTCTTCCCTAAGACAGAAGAAACCGTGCTTCGTAGATACACTGCCTTAGTCGTCTAACCACTAACCGGTAGGGAGGAAGGGGAGAAAAGCAATAATGTGGAGCAGAAGAGTGCAGATATGTGTATGTGGAAGCAGGTTTAGAGTTTAGTATATGTCTATCAGGGCAGGCAGTGAGAGTCTCTGAGAGTCTGGTGACTGTCCATCTTCTCCACAGTGTCAACAATGAGACCCATAATGATCATACCTGGGACATTCTACTGTGCCCAGAGATAAAGAGGGACAGCTAGAAAGGGAGGTATGGTGGAGCTGCTGAGAGGACAGAGGCCATCAGGGTTAGACAAGTCGGGTTCAAGGAGGTCATAGACAGAAGGAAAGGTAAGCAAAAGGATGGATCTTGAAAACAAAATTAGCATATACAGTATATTAAGCAAAACGTTTTCCTATTTTATTTTCTGGTCCTTCTAATGTTCATTGTTATCTTGCAAGTTTGGTAATCTGGTCTTTGCTGTGACAGCACCATGAATACTTACATTTCCTGTTTGGGTTTGATGTTTTGTGTTGCTGTACTGCCAACATCTTTTCAAATGTGTGTTGCATTTTAGACCATGGAGAGTCAAAACCAAGAATATATGAGGAGCTGGAACTCCATATCCAGTGTGCTAATAGTGCCTGCACATTAGGCATCCTTGTCCATGACAGCACGAGAGTTGTCTTGTGTACTGACATCCTATTTTGCAAATATTGCAAAAGTATTTTATGCTTGTTAACACAGTATAAAAGAGCAATTGCTAAACAAATACCAGATTATGCTGAGACTCATTCTTAAGGGCCCTGAGTGTTTTGGAATATTTCATTTGCGATTGATTATCCTAGAAAATAGAGCACAGCATTCTAGATCCTGCCAGGTCTACTGCCTCAATGTGCAGTAAAATGCACCATTTAACAGTTTCAAATTACTGTCCCCAATGAGTAATTTTGACACAAGCTATGAAGATCACTCCACCCCCTACATTTGAAAATCTTAGTCCCCACTGTGCCTCATCCCCCCAAAGTCTGAGTCTGGTTGCATCCCTGGATGGAAAATATGCATGGAAGGTGAATATGTATGCACTGAAAAGAATGCAGGAATAGATGGTCATGAATGATGTATGAATGGATGGCATGAAGTATAGAGGGACTGATGAATGGGTGGATGAATGAAGGCAACTTGTGATTAGAGAAGAAGGAAGGATAATATATGTGGGTAAAGAATGATAGATCAACAAATGTATGGAGAATGGATAGAGAATGTATATGCATGGGTATAATATTTGTATGGAAGAATACGAAGATTTAAAAGATGGATAGTTGGAAAAATTGTGTGTGTGTGTCTGTTTGTGAAATATGAATGGATGGATTACAATTTGATAGGTCCACGTGCCTGTGAGTATCTGTGTGGGTATATCAACGGATGGACCACCGTTTGATGGATGGATGGAACATCTGGATAAATGGATGGATGAATAGTAGATGGATGGAAGATAGAAGGATGGATGTATGAATGGATGGACAGTATGTTTGAATGAAAGAAACTGCAGGAAATGGTAGATAAATGGTGGATGGATGATGATTTACATAAGTTTGGGTGCCGAAAAGTTCATCTGTTTGTAGATGGACTGATGTGTCTGTGTGTGGATGATGAGTGGGAATTGGATATGGATGAATGGACAGAATTTGTGGTGGTTTGGAGGATTGTTTGTGTGGGTTTAAGAGGTGAATTATTGGGTGCTGAGTTAAAACTCAATGACCAGTGGAGGGATAGATGGATGGAAGGGTGAATGGTTTATAAAAGAGTTGGTAGATGGATGCCTAGCATATCAGTGGATTAATGAACAGATGTATAGACAGGTGGATGGAAGAACAAAGTTTATGTGTCTGGATTGTTTTGGTATGCATGAAATGCATACATGAATTGATAGCTGAATGATTGAGTATGTATATGTGTAGGAGCAATGTGGGTCAAGTGAAAGGGAGGCTCAGCTACGTGAAGGAATAAGGGAAGGTGGTGCATGACTGCCAGAACACCTTGATGACCAGGGGACTAAGAGATCTGAAGATTATTAAATGGGTAAAACAGGGAATAGAGAATGAAATGAGAGTGGAGCAGAAGTGTGGAAGGCAGGAAGGAGGTATAACATGAGAGACTCCAGAAATATGGATCAGAAGTATAAGCAAGTAGAGTAGGGTAGAACAGTGCTGAAAGAGGGGTGGAGGAATAGAGATACAATGGATTAATGAAGTGTGTGGTGTGTCTGTAAAAGAGTAGGGAATGGTGTGCCAGTGCTGCAAATGGAAGGAAGGAACAGGAATGTCATAGGGTAGAAAAGGATAACATTATACCACTAAGGAAATAGAGAAAGGGGGATCAGTACTGTGAGAGGGAAGGCATGGGTGGGATAGATATGTAAGAAAGTTGAAGATTGGGCAGCAGAGCTCTAAGGGAGTACAAAGTGAAGTGGTGCAGAAGACTAGAGGGCAGCAGAGCCCACAGGTATAAGAGGCAGAGCACCAGGTTCATATGTGATGGACAAAGTTGAGTTGGAGGTTCAATGTAAGAAATTGGTGTTACTGGTTGATGGGGATGAAACTCTTCTCAATCAGGTGAGTTGGGTGAAGTCACAAGCAAACCCTAAATTAACCTGCGCTCAGTGCTCAGGTAGCTTGGCAAAGAGCAGTCAGGCTTCACACAGAGGCAATCTGTAAAGTATCTGTGTAATATTCCCAGCACAAACACTGTAAAAATTCACCACAAAGGAATCCCACAATAGATTTAGAAAAGTAGAGTAATATTAATAAGTAAAATAAGATTAAAATGGCAAAACTCCAGCCAGTAGAGTCAGAGATATTCAATATGAAAGACTTTAGTTAAAAATAGGACCAAACGTGTAAAGCGCCAGCTGTGGATATCTGGCTGCTCCGGACCAGAACAAAGTCACAAGTTCAAGCCGACCACAATGGAGCACAGGCCGGCTACAGGGGCCTGTTAGGCCCACTTAACAAAAGTACCTTATATTCTGGTTTACAGAGTGCTGCAAGGCTCTGCGTTGAAGATGCGTTGAGCAGCAGAAGCCATTCATCAGTTCAGAGTTGTGGTGAGGATGCAGTGCATGCAAGGTCCAGCATTGCCGGTAATGCTGCACAGTGGTGGTTCCTATGAAGCAATGGGCTGCAATGCAATTTAGGTCTTTGCAACGGTTCTGAACCCACAGTAGTGGCAATACTTTGGTTCACCTCGGGGTTGCACAGCAGAACAGAGGAGGTGTGTCAGTTCCACTGAATACACAGGTTATATTCACCAAATATGGAAAACAAGGTGATTGATTAAGAAGTTACTTTCCAACAATAACACTTGAATTGTCACTGGACATGCATATTCTTCAACAACTTAATATTGTGCTTTATTATGGAATTAATAGTTTATGCTGCAACACCACTCCTGAAAATTATATGACATGTACAAATATTAAAACCATTAAAGCACATTCCCAAGTCCACAACCTTCCTTGTGACTTCCAAAGTTTATGTAGCGGTGGTTGTAACCTGTCCTATGGGTACTGGATCCACCTAATAGTAGTCCATTCTATGCCAAGGTTACAAGCCCAAAGGCCTCAAAATTGCCTCGCTATCACTTTTTTAAATGAGTTCAATTCAATTAAAAAACTGTGAGAGGTCCTCTGCCAGAACTAAAGAGTCAGCAGTTTTTTCTGGGTGATTTTCCAAGGATCCCGGCCTGGGATGCTTCCCGGTGGGTACCGTGAGTCCTTCGGCAGGATGGTCTGACTCGAGCCGACCAGGCACTGTACAGTGAGGCAGCAACTCTGTAACGACATGTAAGTAGTATGGATTTGAAGCTGCTTGGCTCTTATAGGTAACAGGATAAAATGATAATGGTCACTTGAAGTGTGATTTGTTCAGCATCGGTTTTGTTTTTTGATTATGTGCAAAAACCTGGTTACCATCACGGTATTCCTTTTGAACGTAAGAAGGCGTTTCATTTGGTTGACTTCACTGTAAGTTAGATTTTTGATTGATGGTGGAATTTTCAAGCAGTTTGATTTCTCATGTAATGGCAAGTATGTACTTTACAAACAGGTCATTTGTGGCATTGGTTGAGGTTGAGGTCTATTGTACAACTAATCCCTGGTTCTAATACAATAACTGGAGAAGTGGATTATATTGGAGGTAGGATTACACAGAGGTTTTCACACCATCAGTGGAATCACATAGCACTTGGGGAGCCTCTTTGAAAGAGGGTAGTTGGTGGTTGCTTCCCTAGGCTTGGTGAACTAGGAGGTTGGATCAAAACACTGGATGCATGAGCATGACAAACATGCTTATAATAGTTGGCTTACTACTGGAATCAGCCTGGTCTTCACTGTCTGTATAGTGCATTCATGGAAAAGGAAAAAGGGCTGCTTGCATGTTTGATTTGGGACACATACCTGGTCTATGTTGGCTATATTGAGAGGGGATCTTTACTTCAATAAATTGGCTCACCATATTCATAGTTCTATTGATTTATACGTATACAATTTGTCACACACTTTGTACAGGGTTTTTTGACATACTAAAATATTGTTTAAATATAATTTCTTTGCTTTTAACATGTGTGCTAGTACTTTGAAACATTCCTTGTCTTCCGGTGTCCTAATGAGGCCATTACTCATTTTGGCCGAAACACATCTACAGTCTTTTTTAAGGAGTCCTATAAAATTTAACTCATTTCACATAAGGGATAGCCAGGCTATTTGGCGGTTTTTTGGCCTTGTAACCCTGGCAGAGGATGGGCTACCTTTAAGTGGATCCAGTAACCATAAAACATGTTGCAACCACCTCTACATGAACTTTGGAAGTCCCAAGGAAGGTTGTGGTTTGAGGAATGTGCTTTAATGGTTTTAAGATGTGTACATGTTGTATAGGTTTTGGGATTAGTGTTGCAGCATTAACTATTAATTCTATAATAAAACACAAAATTAATTTGTTGGAGATTATGCATGTCCAGTGGCAATTCAACTGTGGTTGCTGGATAGTAACTTCTTAATCTATCCCCTTGTTTTCCATATTTTGTGAATATAGATTTGGGCACAGAAATTGGGGGTTTACGTGGGCATTACACTTATTTTGTCATCTGGATACACAGAGGTGGGTAGAATACCTTAAGTCTATTCCAAGGGTCCAGGACTGTGGCGGCACTCCTTGACACGGACAGACTCACAAATGGCAAAGTCAACGTGCTGGTGTAAGGTTATTGGAAGCCTGTTTCCTGAGCCTTCAGATCAGGAGGTCAGTCAGCTAGCCCTTGGAGTCACTCTGGGGTTCTGGGTTCAAGAGATGCAGGTCCAGTCCTTCTCACCCAGACAAGAGGGAAAGAGGCTACATGTAAGCACAGCAAGGCAACAGTTCAGTTCATCAAGGCATTAGTTCAGCAGGTAAGCAGTCTAGAAGAGTGGCTGTCCTTCAGCAGCACAGCAGTTGTTCATTCTGACAGAGTATCCACAGGTCCAAAAGTGTACTGAAGAGTTGGTGTCTGAGGTCCAGTATTTATATCCAGTTGTGCCTTTGAAGTGGGGGACAAGGTTCCAGAGGTTTCCCTTTCAGGTTCCCAAGCATCCTGACTTCAGACTAACTACAGGGGGTATGCAGTCATTTGTGTGTAAGCAGGACACAGTCTATTACTAGTGTAATAAAAGTGTAAATTAAATTTGCCAATCGGGGATAAGCCAATGTTACCATGCTTTAAGCACTGAGCAAACACACTTTAGAACTAGTTAGCAGTGTTAAAATATAAAGAGTCCTAAGGCAAGCAAAAACTGAATAAAAAAAAATTAAGGAGGAAGTAAAAAGTTTTGGTGAAGACCACCACTTTAAAATATTTCCTGGTCTTGATGTGCGCTGCATAGTAATGTATACATGCAAAGTCAGAAGAGGTTGCAGAAATAAAAACATTTCTTCTTTTTAATGCCAGCCTCAAAGAGGTGTTATATTTTGGCTGAAAGATCTATCTATAAATGACAGGGGTTGGCTTTAAACACCATGGGTGATTGCAAGACGAAGCCCAAGGATCACTCATGGTGCACCTAACTGACGCAAACCAATGCAAAGCAGTGCAGGTGCTATCTGCATGAATTTAGGGCTACTTTCCAGTACAGATAAAGTTTTACACTGGAAAGTAAATCTCAAATAAACATTTTGTGCCTGTTTGCATCACTTTTGTGCTGGGAAATCTGTCATTAGATGTCAGACGGGATTCAAAACCTGTGCACAAACTGAAGGCAAAGAGCCCAAAAGCCTGCACAGTGCCTCAAACATGTCTTAATTAAGTCTAGGTCAAGGATCAGCCATCTGAGGTGTGCTGTGATGCGAATCATTTAAAAGGACACACTTTGAATGGCCAAAGGTGAGTAGGAGAGTTTTGTGACCCTGGCCTAATAGTCCAGTCTTGCACTTTTACAATACTTTTCGCTATAATGGAGCAAAACTGTGACTACTACAAATGAGAAAATCAGCTTGCTCTTATTGATTCACCCACATAATTATAATTTGAGTGGAAACCCTTGGAATCCTACCTGAGATTCTGAGATTTTGAACCACAATTCCCAACATGAATACCCAGATGAAGGTAAGATGTCAAGCTTTGGCTAGCACAGTTATTGTAACTAATTGTCTTATACAGAGTGGAGCGGAACAGCCTTCAAAATGTGAAGGATATCTCATATGCCGTATTCAGAATGCCATTGTCAGCAATCCAGTCCATATACTGAAGACTGGACATCCACCACTTTTTGGAGGAGGTCCCTACGGAACGCTGAAGAAAGTCCTTCGGGCCTTAGAGTTGGGCGGGTGCAAGACAGCTGCCATAAAGTGGCAGATATCCCATCTGCCCTATTTAGAATGCTTACTCTATGCAGTCTAAATCAGGCAGACAAGACATCCATTGGTTTTTGGAGGATGTCCGCATTCACCGAACTCAAAATAAGGCCTGTTTGTGTAGTACACCATTTATAGCAAATAATTTCCCTCCTTAATTTACCTCTCATTTTCTCTTAATATTTAACCCTTAGCCTGATTTTTATAGCAGCATTATAAAAAACAACTACATAGTCAAAAGCCAGTTTCTTCAACAACTAGGTAATTCAACACCTGCAGCAACTTGCAAATACAGTCAAGTAGCTTTCACCCCAACCTTCCACTGTATTCCTGAGAAGAAAAGAAGTATTTATTGTCAAACGTTTTGAGAGTATGTTTATTGAAAAGGATATCTACACAAAAGATTCAGACTCAGTATTATATAGTCCTGTGATGTGTTGTTTTCGCCCCTATGAACTCCAAAAAACTCAAAACTGACGGATCACACTGAGGATGATATTTGGAAACGGGATTTTTAACTATGGAATATGTAGACACAATGACATGCTGTTCATCTTTGATTGTACAAAATGATTTAACTTGAGAACAGTGAATAGAAATGAAATGCAATTTATTTTAACACATCTGAAATATGTGTTCCACTCAAAGGTTTGTATGGTCAATCCCTTCCTTTTTTTGCTCTTACCGTGTGCTTTTTTTTACTTTTTAAATATTTTATTTTACTAATCCTACACACCCATCTTCAACGTTAGAAAAGTCAATTAAAAATAGGTGCTATATATCACAAAACATGTACACAGGGTCAATGGAACTGGAACGGTTTTCAAAGTAGGGGTGCTGCTATCAGTGTCACATCACTGAAGTCTCGGGGACTGTAAAAACACACACAAATAAGTACTGCAGAAAATGAACAGAGTCAATTTGGCAAGCAAGTGGTAAGGGTGTAGTATGTAGTTTGTGGTGCCTTTTGGAACACACTGTTGCAAATACATTACTTAAGCATGGCGTGCTATCGACCTGTCATTTACAGATAGCAAATTATCGGTGGAAATCATGTTTCATTTGTCATTTGTTCATCTCCAAATAAAGTGAACTGATTTGTTTTGAACCTATTAAAATATCTGTTTCACTTCAGAACTACAAAAAGATGTGATTTATTCGTACGGGTACATTTTGAAATGTTTTACATTTCATTTACAAGTATATACATTGTTGTGTGTTAGAAAAAAACCTTTTCTTTTCACACCAGGAGGATAATAACATAACCCTCTATTTTAGCAGTCAGAGAAAAAAGGTAAACCCCATTCTCCAGGTTAAAGGAGTAAGCAACAATGTATCATAGCCTAACATTTGTCCTATGTCTTCAAACGCACAGACACTGTGAAAAGATAAAAATAAAACTTAAAAGAATGTTTATTGCTCAATCACCTTTAAAACTGCAGCATGTTTTTTAGGATACAGCAGCACTACCGCGACCCCTACTTCCAGCGCCTCTGCACATGTGTTTTATGATGCATGCACATGCATCACAAAACTCCTGCTCATGCGTTAGGAAGCATTGGTGCATATTGGCACCCATGTTGGAATGGATTTTCTGTAATAGAAAACTCAATGCAAGATTTCTGGCCATGTGTTGGCATGTGACTGGCAAAAGCATTTGAAAAGTCAATAGCTTGGCCTTAAAGAAAATGCCTGTTTAGTGTCAGCTTAATGGACTGATAGCTGTACCAGGGTAAAATGTTCTTTTGCAAGTGGCTCAATGGAGCAAGCTCCTGCAGGGTGCTTTAAAATCTGTCTATACATTCATGAATGCAGGTCTATCTGTGCATATATGTCATCATCCATATAGAACTGATATTTGAAAACTGATCATATTTTATGCCTCATACATGTAAACCTTGTGAGTAAGAGAAGTAATATAAGACCATATAGTGAGGGCTAAGTGACAGAGATTTCTGCAAAATATGCTAAAGAGGGTTTTGTCTGGGAAGACCCGTGGCTGAACTTTCTTTTTACACAACTGCTTTACAGCTCCCACTATTAAACTTGAAATTCCCACCACACGTTTCAGAAGAGACTGATCTACACCAAAAGTAAATCTCTGTCCACCACTTCTGCATTAATCCATATGCACACACCGCCACACTGCAACCAATACCAACAGAACCCAACCCTACTAAATCTCTTGCTCCCTTTAAGTCCAACTACCAGAGCACAACACTACATTACAATGCCCACCAAAGCCGTACTATCACTCACATTATGTTACTAAACCATGCTACCATCTGCCACCTACTGGCACCTAGTGTGTTATCATCATCCATTACCAAAGTATCACCTACATCACAGCTCTTCCCCCACAGCAATGCACTAGCAAGGCACTGCACAGAACCACTACTTTGCAGCTCCAAACTACCACCTTACACCTTCAGAGTCCCACCCATCACCTGCATACTACCAACTGACAACACTGCATTTGCACTGCAGGTTTGCATTAACATTTCCAGCACTGCAAAAATCCTTAACCAGCTCAGCACTAAAACTACCTGAGCACTAAACTACCAATGTCAACGTGGCACTATGATGTCCAGGAACTACTCTCCCCAGACAAGACCACCTTCAATTATATCCAAATCATTACCATCCTACACCACCTCCGTGCATTATAACACCATCCTCTAAATTACCACTCATTAAGTACTATCAGTGCAGTGCTACCCATTGTACCACCACATTGTCATACCACACCACTGCAATCTCCCCCAAAATCAACAATTTACAAACTCAATACCACTCCGCTATCATTCCCTTGAACCACATTAACATATTTTATTCTGTATTACCACTCAGGCACTGTTCTCCAACCATAGTAGTGCACTGCCACTCCACAGCATAGCACTACCAGGCATAACCCCAGTACCCTAACACCACCATCACCGGTGCTAGGCATCCAACTACAAACTCCACCACCAATATATCATCTGCTTAATGTTCTAGCACCTCCCTTTCTTAAAGGTATAAGGTTTGTCCAGACTCGGGTTCTCTACTCCCTGTGACTCAGGGTATAACTCACACATTATTCGTAAGTGGTCTGAAACCAGTCGGATGTTGTTTTTTCCTGTCCCCAGTGACCTGGCAGAAGTAATCCGTGACAAATATAATTTTAAATAAGGAGTGAGGGAAGCGCTGGTTGAAGACGTTTTGCGGAACTTTCGGCTTGCATCACTTTGGTGAGAGGGAGTGAGGGGGAGAAGAGAGGGAGAATGACAAATATGAAGCATCAATTTTTACTTGGCAGACGTGACTTATGAAAATTCGAGTTTCTTATATGATCGGTAGTTAAAGAGTCATCTATTTTGTATGAGTTGTGTTTTTAGCAGACGTTTATGCTTCTGCTGCTGGGACAGGATCTTTTCTGTTTTTGAGGGCTGTTTAAATTACTGGCTGTTGTGTGTCTATTCCGACTACAAGGGAAACTTGGTCAGCTTTTACATGTATGTACTGCACCTTTTTCATGGTTGGGAGACGCTGACCCTTTGGCACGTACTGTCAGTTGCGTAGCAACAATACTATTGTCAGTGTTCAATGGGGTCCTCGGGGCTTTAGGCCTCAGTGTCACTGCCCCAGCTGCGCCAATGGGGGCTCTGTCTCTGCGCTGTGTATCTGCTGTGTGTGATAGGGGCTGGGGGGCGGGGGGTTGGGGGTTGTTGCACTGCTGCCCAGGCTAAGAGAGGGGAACTTTTGCTGTTAATCTTGTTCCTGTTTTGCGTGAATCTCCTTTACTGCTGTCACCCTGTGTTACCTATTCAGTGTTTTTCCTACCGCTAGCTTTGTCGTGCTTTTGTCTATGTTAATAAAGCTTGACAAAAAAGCCTTTGCTACAGAAAAGCTATAACTAGTTGTTTTGCCAGGGTTTGATTTACCAGATGGGACTTGTACCCTCACCGTAAGGGAATGTTTTAACCAACCGTTATAGGTTTACCTGTGTAAATACGCTCACCACAGAGTGAATGCATTACTCAGCTCCTCTGTCCATCCTGTTTCTCCCATTGTGACATTTAGTTTATAAAGAAATAATAAATCGAGGATTTGTATAGCACTGCAAGTCACCTGTGAGGGTCTCAAGGCGCTGAATAGTAGGCAATGGGGAGATTAAATGATTTGCTCAGAATTACATGATGTTGAGCCGACACAGAGACTTGAGCTCCGTTCCCCCAACTCCAAAGTCGGCAGCGCAGGCTGTTAGGCCGCATCGTCTCAAAGAGTATGTCTGTGCATTTAGGAGGCAAATCTCAACCAAGAGGTGAGTTCTTAAAGTCACTTCCAAATCAAGGGCATCATCATACCCTATATTACTTACTGCCTTCAGAGCTCCTACTCCAGGCCACGCTCTGTTGCCCATCCCTTGACCCCACACTGCACCAAGTGGAGTGTAATTCAAAGCGCTGACAACCCTACAGATTTGAATGTGGTTGTTGAGCAGTGTTTATCATTTGGATCCCTGCCAAAAAAGTAGGAGAATCCACCTAACTGCATTACTGAGGGAGGGGCTATGAAGAAATGTACAGTTGGCCTTGTTGGACGTTTTTACACAGGATGGTGAGGCATCATTTTCGAGAAGAACCCCAAAATGTAAGCAGCGCAGATGGCATTTGGAATACTGAACGTGCAAGTGCTTTACATCCTGCAGCACTTGTAATAAGTCGGACTGGATATCCGTCGCTTTGTGATGTAGAATTTGTTTGGGAAACTCTGTACCAGACCCACAGCATGTAAGTCTCTGGGCCAGATGTAGGTAGATTCCAATTTGCGACTTGCAAATTGCGAGTCAGAGCGACTTGCAATTTGCGAGCCGCAATTTGGAATGTAGGATGGTGTCCCTGACAGCATCTTTAACTCGCAAGGGGGTCACAAAGGCCCACCTCATTAATATTAATGAGGAGGGTCGCAATTTGCGACACCCTTGCGAGTGGCGGCATTCACAGGGATGGTGGCCTGCTGCGGACAGCAGACCACCATGTCTGTGACTGCTTTTTAATAAAGCAGTTTTTTTTTTTTTTTTTTTGTAATGCAGCCCGTTTTCCTTAAAGGAAAACGAGATGCATTACAAAAACGAAAAATTAAACATATTTTTGTTTCATTTTTTCAGAGCCGGCAGTGGTCCATAGGACCACTGCCTGCTCTGGGAAAATGTTTTTCATGCCATTCACAAAGGGGAAGGGGTCCCCTGGGGACCCCTTCCCTTTTGCGAATGGGTTAGCACCCATTTGAAATTGGTGCTAACTGCGATTGTTTTGCGACCGCGTTTGCAGTCACAAAACAATACAACATTGTGCTGCGACTCGCAATTAGAAAGGGAACACCCCTTCCTAATTGCGACTCGCAATCCCGTTTTGCGATTCGGTAATCAGGTTACCGAATCGCAAAACGGGGTTTGGGCATCGCGACGTGCAAAAAGTTTAGTACATCTGGCCCTGAATTCCCTGTCTCATTGTTCACATAACTGAGACAAGAAGTGAGAAAATGGAGGCTACAACTAAATACAAATGACATGCACATCATGCGATAAGGGCATCCGGTATCCAAGGTATTGGTAACTCTGGGAGTGGGAAAATTCGGCCCCATTTTCGATGCTGCTCATAATGCATGCCTCAGTGGTAGGATTCTGTTGCGAAAACTGATTTGCATTCATTCTTGCCTACAGGAAATGCTAGGAAAAGTTGATATCGTCCAAAGCTTTGTCTGTGGGGTAAAATACCTGCAAACCCATTTTTTGCAAAGGCATTATACTGTTAAGGGTAGATTTCTGTGACAAGTTTGTCCTCCGGAATTTGATTTTGTGTGACTATTTTCCTGTAATTTTTAACTTTTAATCTTTAAAGAATTTCATGGAGGTTTTGAAGAAATGTTCTGGAAATTTGCATAGAAAAACATTAAGACTTTTGCATATCTGGCCACAACACCTTGTTATGGGTATGTACAAATCACTGCCATCAGTGGATATACAGTTTTGATCATGTTTGACTTTGTTTTTGAAAGTCACATCAAGCTCTTTCTTGAAGTCTGTGGCCATACCGACAATACTGCTATTGCTTTGATCAAGTGACTTCATTTTGCACACATGGAAATCAGTTATGCAACATGTTATAATCTGGTGACCAAGGGCCAGGTCATAACGAGGCTGGTAATCCTGTTTTGACAGCAAAAAAGCATAAGAAATTGTGCGAAAATCACAATTAGCAAGTGTTTGCTCCTGGGGTTTGCGGGAGGTGAAACATCCCACGGGGGAAAACCGTGCACAAACATTTTCGTGGCTGGGTCATTATCTGTGTAATTTCTCGTGTGTGCTAACCTGGGCTGGGAGCAAGGTAAATAACACACACAAAGCAGTTGTAGTTGGTGTGTTTTGTCTGCGCTTCCAAACACCATGCGACCCTTGTATTTATACCTCTGCCAGGGTGACGCACAACAACCCTGACTCAGCAAAGTAACAAAACAAAGGAGAGTCCGGGTGGCTCTCTACATCCCTCCCAGGTTTTATTTAAGAACAACATTTTCAAATATACGCTGAAACAGTGGACAATGTGCACAAACCACATAGCCAAAGGCATCGGCAAATAAGTGGAAGCAACAAAGTAAAAAACACAGCCAAAATTTCTCAAGTTCAAAGGATAATACCACGCCACCTGTCGGGCTCCATACGATCAGCATACAAAGTCTCGCAGTCTCTGGCTAGGAGCTGTGTTGGGGCAAAGGTTATATCTCCCCTTGCTCCCTTCACCCTCACCCAGACGAGGTTCGCCCAGCACAGGCGGGGAGATGGGACTCGAACTTCGAGAAGCACAAGGCTCACCGCCATCACCAACACCACCAGCATCCATATCCTCCTCCTCCTCATCACCATCAGCGGTGCTCTGGTCGAATGTAGCTGCTCGCTTAAACCAGCACACATTTTGAGTGAGTAGTTGGTCTCCTTGTTGATCAGTCACCATTGTTCTGTGCAAACAGGTGACTGTCTACATGCCTGGTTCATAAGGGGTCGGGAACTTCCATCCAGGATGTTGGTCTCTCACCACCAAGGAATCACCCATTTGAATGTGCAGGTGCCCTGTTTGTCTAGTGCCCCTGGCTCATTGGTTGGGTTTCCCCCTTGTTTCCTGTACAGCGTCGCTGTCAAACCTTTTTGATTGCCAATGAGGGTCTGCCTGAATGCAGTCTTGTGGGGGCAGTCGGGACATCAGAGCAGCAGGGGCACACCCTGTTGTACTATGAGGTGTCTGATGGTATGCATGCAGTAATCTATGCATGGACCATTCCACATCATCGCCCTGATCAATGGCAATTCGCAATGCGTGGTTCAGCGTCACCATGAATCTCTCGACATTCCCATTAGCCTGCGGCCAGTAGGGAGTTATCCAATGGTGATTTATGGCCAGCTGATTCAAATAGTCCCTAAACTCCTGACCACGGAACGGAGGACTATTGTCTGTTCGGATTTTGTCTGGCAGGCCAAACAAAGCAAAAGTCTTTTCCAACAGTGGTCGGATATGGTCAAACGCCGTGGACGCAACCAACTCAACAATTGGAAATCGAAATAAAGAGTCAATCATGACCAGCATTGACCGGTCATCCGGGAAACTCCTGAAGTCCATGGTGATCTTTTCCCATAGCAGGGTGCTTGTCTGTTCTATGATTACTGGAGCCGTTGGTTGGTCTAGGGCCGTGATGGTACATGAGTGGCATCTTCACACGCGGTCGCCAAAGAGAGTGTCCATTGCTGGGAACCATACCTTTCTTCGAAGGTGAGCTTTGGTCTTGGCCACACCCTGCTGCCCTTGGTGTGCTAGTTCAAACACTCGTTCCCTCAGACCAGTGGGGATTACTATCCTTTGGCCTCTCAGGAGAAGACTGTCACTCCCTACGGATAATTCGTCCCGTACTCTCCAGATGGCTTGCATGGGCAGACGTTCACTCAGATTCCAGGTCCTGATTCCCTCAAGGAAATATTTCCATGTCCATCGGGACAAAGCATCTTTTTCATGACTGATGACTGGGTATTTCCTCAAAGCTTCGGCTAGTTCCGTCAGAGTGATAGCCACTGGACACGCAGCCTGTACCACCATCTTCACAAAGCATTCCATTTGCTCTGTCTCGTTGACCATGGACTCGCCCGGATGAGATTCCAGTGGGTGTCTTGAGAGGTAATCAGCTGGGTTGTTCACTCCAGACTTGTAAATGACATGAAACCTGTAGGGCTGAAGCAAAATCGCTATACCCGTGTGGGAGCAAGACAAGTAGATCCAGCAAAAAGTGACACCAGGGGCTTGTGGTCGGTGACCACTTGGAATTCGTACCCATACAGGTACAGGTGGATGTGCTAACAAGCCCAATGGATGGCCAACACCTCTCTTTCAATTTGAGCATATCGGGACTCCATTGAGGACAACGCCCTGCTGGCATACCCATCTGGTGCCCACTCTTGGTCTCGTACTTCCTGCAGTAGAACCGCACCAAGTTCAACGGGGCAAGCTTCGACTGCCACCTCTGTCTTTTTCTGTGGATTAACGTATGCATTGTCACCTTGTCCATCAAGGCCTCATTGATGTTCTGGAACACCTTGCTCGCTTCTTCACTCCATGATCATTTCTCATCTGTCTTGGTGAACTGTCGCAAAGGCTCAGAAATGGTGGCTAGTTGAGGGTTTAGTCTCCCACAGTATGTCGCCATACCGAGGAAACTCCACACTTCTGTAGCACTGCAGGGAGTGGGTGCATTGCGGATAGCCACTGCCTTCATTAGGTCTACTTGTTGGCCTTCACAGGAGAAGATGTACCCAAAAAAAATCAGTTAAGTTCTAGTAAAAGGCACATTTCTTGCGGTGGAAGGTGAGGCCAGAATTTGGAAGCCACTGGAGGGTAGCCCTCAGGCGACGGTGGTGATCTTTGAGGGTTAAGGAATAGATGAGGATGTCATCGCTGAGGTTAAGCACTCCCTCAAGCCCAGGCAGGGTCTCTTTAAAGGCATTTTGGAAAGCCACGGCGGCTGAGGAGATTCTGAAACTGAGCCTCTGATAGCATCGTAGATCCACATGTGTGGAAAAGGTTGTGATGTTCCTGCTTTCAGACTTCAATTCGAGCTAATGATAGTCTGAGTTCAAATCCAGCTTCGAAAACCATTCAGTCCCGTTTAGGTCGGTAATGATGTCATCCGTTGTGGGCCTAATGTGTCACTCCCTCTTGATGGCGTAGATGGGTAAATGCATGTCTACACATAGACAGATGGTGCCCGGCTGCTTTGGTTTCGGGGTAATCACTAGCGGCAACACCCATGGGGTAGGCCGAATGACCTTCTCGATCATACCCAGTTCTTCTAGTGCCCGCAGTTCCTTTTCCACCCCTGGCCTCAGATGGAACGGCACCCTGTGGTGCCGCAGTGCCGTGGGCTGCATGGTCGGGTCTATGTGTAGCTTGAATTGTTTTCCTTTGAGTCTTCCCAGCCCTATGAACAGCTGAGGGAACTCACCCAGGAGCCCGTCGGCATATGTGTCATGGACATGTTGAGCGAAAAAGACCAGCTATAGGTCCTCAGCATTGTGGCACCTGAGTAGGGTCCCTTGATTCCCATCCACCACATGAAATTTGGCTTGGGTTTTTCGACCTTTGCAGGCTACAGTCACTTCAATGGCCCCTTGAAGCGGCAACAGCTCATGCCCATCATAGGTGTAAATCTTGTTATGACAAAGCAGCAGTTCTGGTTGTGGTGACAACTGTTGATAAAGACCAACATCCATGACATTGACCAATACTCCAGTGTCAATCAAAACAGTTGCCAGAGCACCATTGATGTCCACTTCACACATGGGGGCGGACGTCTCTTTTGTTGCACCCAGCCAGCGAATGGTATGACAAAGATGTCCTCCTCATCTTCCTCTTAAGGGTAGGTACTTTCCGCGTACACCACTCCTGCATCCCTCTGATGCCATCTACAGGTGCTAGTTGCCATACGGTGTCAATCCTCACTTTCACGACCCTCATCTTTGGCTTCCCCCTTCGACACACCAAGTAGTTGATCTTTCCGCATTTGGCACAGGTTGTTCCTTTCACCGTACAGTTCCCTGGTATTCAGTGTTCCAACCCACAATTACTGCACTCTTTCCCTCCTTGCGATTGATAACGTTGCTGTGCTGTGGAGGTTGTCACGTCTGCAGGACATTGACCTGTTTCTCTTTGACCGTGGTGGGCCATGTGAAGCTAAGCACCAGTGGCGTAGCGTGGGGGGTGCAGGGGGGGCCGGCCGCACCGGGCGCAACATCTTGGAAGAGACTAAATCAACGGGTTAGGGGGCGCAAATTACTTGCCTTGCCCCGGGTTAGGGGGCGCAAGTTACTTGCCTTGCCCCGGGTGCTGACAACCCACGCTACGCCACTGATAAGCACCACCAAGGATTGACCTCTTGCTGCCGCCATGGCATCTACTCGGTTAGCCGACAATTCATTGGAGTGGGCCCGAATCAGAATCTCATCTAGTGTGATTCCTGGTTGGCAGAGGATTAGCTTTTGTAGCATATTGGATCGGCACCCCTGGATAAGTTGTGCACGGATCTCCTCATGTATGTTGAGACCCACTCATGTGCTTGCTAGCTTCTGCAGCCTGGCATAGAACATGTCTACTGACTCCGTGTCCGTTTATTGAGCCTGACAAAGCTTGAACCTTTCTTTGTCTGGGTTTAGCTGGGCATCGAAATATTGGTTTAGTGCTGCCACGACAGCATCAAAATCGTCGATCCCTCCGGTGTTGGGGAGTATTTCAAACAACTCGTACAGCTCATCGCCACCCATGTGGAGCATGAGACACCCCATCACAGCTTTATCGATTTCCCTTGTGGCGTGAAAGTAATTGTGGGGCCTACCAAGCCAGTGACGCCTTTGAGACACAGCTGTGGCGAAGTTAGCCAGCTGACTGCAAGGGGGTAGTGCTGTCACTGACAAGTGCGCTCCTGCATTGTGCGCTGGTGACTGCTGTTCACAATATTGCTGTGGAGAACTCATGGTGCAACTGTTGTGTGCAGCTTTAGAAGTCTCTGATACCTGCGTCAAATATTTCACCTATCCTCTGTTTTTTGTTGTTGTTTTTTTAGGATTGTAAGGATTGTCTTTGGCCACCATGCAGTGCCAGTCCTTTTGCCTTTTTTTCTCTCTTCTTCTACTGTAATTTATATTCCTCCTGTGCATTTATGTGATCCACCTCTGCGATTTGCCTTTTTTTTCTGAATGGTGCATGTGTCTGATGCTTGCTGCTTCCAACACTCCTAACCGGCATGTTTTGGGCACCCCCGGGCGGGTCCTTGTCTTGGGTCGTAAGAGCCTTAGGCTCACTCGGCGAGAGCATGTGGAAACGTCACTCACCCACCGTGGACAAGCCGCTCCTCCTTCTCACATGACCATGGCTGGGCGGGGTGCCACACTTCGACCGCACTGATCACAGCGAACGGAGCACTGTTGGGAGGAGCTGTGCACCATGCAGCTCCCTCCTGCCTACATGCCTTCTCGGGGACAGGCACACGGCGAGGTCAATGGTACCATGGATCCGTACAGGCTTTGTCGCCAATGTAATTTCTTGTGCGTGCTAACACGGGTCGGGACCAAAGTAAATAACACACACGAAGAAGTTGTAGTTGGTGTGTGTGTATGTGCACCCGAATGACAGGCAACCCTTTTATTTATACCTCTACTGTGACCCGACAGAGTAACAAAACAAAGGAGAGCCCATGTGGCTCTCTACAATCAGATGCTAATAGTTTTTCCTTGAAAGGCTGGTGTCTCTAAAATGCCAGAGACTATATGGTGCTGTTGGACACTTTTATGAGGCAACAGCCTGTCTGCAGATCTTGCAAGCCCACTGCGGATCGCTTCGATACTTTACCAATTTCCGGTGGAATTATATGACAAATTAAGCATGAGTCTGGTACGCCTAAGGTCTCTTATGAGAGTTATACAAAAAACATGTTCAGAATTGAAACACAAAATTCACAGAGGAAATAACAATTACTCTAAATACAGATCAGTAGGTTTTGATGGCAATGGACTAATTTACCAATAGTTTTTCAATAGACTTTCCTGGCACTGGTCAATTGAACACACACCCTTCTGAAAACAGATGCAGAGCACAACATCGTCGTGACTCTTCCCCATATTCAGATGTCTGTTTGGTAGGGTCCAGATTTCTCTAGGGTCCAGTGCCATTCCTTCCAATGAGCACCTTCTAAAGGCTGGAGATTCATATGGTGCCCATAAGAAGATGGAAGCTGTAGTGCTGGTATGAAATGTCTGAATAATAAATGCACTCCTTGGTCCATAATCACTGAACACATTATGGCAGATGGTAAGCACAAGGGGGTTGTCATTTTGAAAGATGTACTTCTTTATGAAACAGTTGAAAGAAAGAACATGCACAGGATAAGGCTCGCCAAAGAAAGAAATACCCATAATTAATTGTCTTAACCCTGTGCCTGCGGATAAAAGGACAGGGCATTAGAAACTGTGCCCACCATTTATATACAGGAGAGGACCAAACTATGGCATTCTGCAAAATGCAGTTGAACTCAACTCTGTATGGAAATATATGGCTGATACAAGTACAGCACAATGAAATGGCCAGCAGAAAGCAATAAGGCATATGGAAAGTCTAATAACATAAACATTCCAACAAGAAATCATCTGTAAAGGAGGTTTTCTGTAAGATTCCAGTGAGATATTAGTGTTTTGGCGAAGACCACATTGCTTCCTCTTTCTCCTCTCCATTTTGCCCCATCCTTCAGTATCTCATGGTTCCTGTTTCCATCTCAGAAGTCTCTAAAAGTGCATCGAGGCAGCCTTAGAGAAGCATAAAGCACTTTACAGAAATATAATATGACATCATATATAAATCTTCAGTGGCTCGACTGTGAGAACATAAGCCTTACACTCTCCCCAGATGGCAGCCAATATCTATCTGTTTTAGTTCAATTCGTTTAGGACAATCCTTTTTAAATAACCTCAAAGAGAAAACATGAGCCACTGAATTGTAATAATCCCAACAGCGCTGGGATACCGAATCCCTTGCGAAAATGAGCCCGCGTGCTGTTGTAGTGAATTTCCATTTTTAATTTGCATACACATTTGACGTACACATTAAAAAAAAAAAAAAAAAAAAACGAGTGCAGTAAATTAGATCTCTGAAGCTAAAGAAAAGAAAATGTAAAACCCCGGCATAGCTAAAGAAGATGCCTAAATGCAAACTAAGTACCAAGGTTTATTGATAAAATGAAGAAACAGAGAAGTCGATGCTTTCGGTGCTGGATTCAAAAGTGGCTGGACTCACACCTTCGAGACAAACCCAGTTGTCTCCAATTACAACAAATGTATAAAATCGTGGTATTTTAGGAATCATCTGTCTCGGTCGAACCAAGCCCTCATGCTCTTGTACCATTGACAAAAAACGCGAAAAAAGAATGTCTGTCAAAGTTGCCATTGAACCTGACTGGACTTTAAAAAATCTGGCAATTTTTACCATTATACCGCCATATTTATATATTTTACTTGTATGCTGCAATGCCAATGCTACAAAGTAATCACAAGATGACAAACAGTACTTGTTAAAACACCAAAAATTAAAATAACTAACTAACAATGTTTGTTCTCTGTCATTTACAACCAGCCTCTGTCCCTCTCTTTAGCTGTGAAGACACATGCCCCACCCGTCACAATAATCTCACAAATATGGCCTATGCTCGCTTTGCTTGATTGTGATGAATGTCTAATGGTCTAGGATGATTGTGGTCCAGCTCATGGTATGCCCATTACAGATCACTGCCCGCCATCTATGATGCCCCTAAGGCAGTCGATGCCTCTGACATGCCTGCCCTCGCATGTAGCTTAATATTACATAACTGAGGGAATGAAGGAGAGATATAAAAGATGAGCACTTGCTTGTAAGATAAAAATAGAAAACGTATCTTTTAAAGAGTCAGCAAGTCCCACATATAGTAATATTAAATGCCAAGGGGGCGCGTGATTTTTGTGACTAAAGTCCATAACTGATTTTGGACTGTCTGAAGGATCAGCATGGATTAGAGGGGACACGTATTTCAGTAGAATTGGTGCCGCCATCAAAAATTAGTTGCTTTCTTAACGGACTCTTTTGAGCAAAGGTATGACCAAAAGATTGCAAAGTCATAAATGTTCACTGAAGGAATGAAAGCCCAGTGAGGCCATCTGTATTCTTGCTTGACACCATCCAATGTGTTTTTTGACACCCATTAGGCTGTTTCGTGCCCGCCCCTTTTCGTGATCCACTTTATTACTTGTTTCTAACCTTCCCATAAAGTTACATACCGTAAGAAGAGCACAACGTAGACAATACCAATCCTATATAAAACAAGCTTCTTAAGTTAGTGAAGGTTTGGGATTTGTGGGCGCAGTGCTGCTACACAGAGTTAACCATATACAGACGTGATAAAAAATAACTTTTGATTCTTTTTGCAAATGCAACATATTCATAACAGCCCTAATTAAACGTGATAAAGTGAAAAAACATACAGGAGTTTGCTCAACACCACAAAAATGAAATGATAGCACGGTTCATTTCACTGATCCATAAGAACATCCATAGCATCCTTGGAACAGTAAAAGGATGCCCTATAATGACATTTTTTACAACATTGGGAAGTACATTTGCTCTAAATCATGCGTTTACCTCTTTTATAAAATTCATGAAGCGATTACCGAACCTCCAGGCTTTGTGGCGATGGCACTGCAGGGCATTCACTGTCATCTGAGGTGCCCGCTGGTAGCAGACCGACACTATATGGACCGCATCATAGGTCAGAGCAGCATCTGTCTAAAATAAAGGGGGAGAGCATTGGAGCTGATAATTGTCACGTGGTAGGGAAGTACAATATACGGCAGAGGAAGTCTGGCTACACGTTTATCATAAGGAGGGGCAGGGAGGAATATAGAGTACACTTGTGGTACCAGAGAATATGAACACCAGTGTAGCATTGGTGTTCATTTTCCGTCCTCATTTACCGTCAGCAACTTTGCTTGTTGTCCTGCACTGCAGTATTAATTAGTAAACGTGCCCCTAAGAATTGCCCTAGAATGAAGTTCCAGGATGAATTTGCAACTTACCAAAGATTGTCCTGCTTTTGACATCCTCTGGATGAAACTATGGGTGCATCATGCTTCAAGAGTGTATCAAGAGGGTTTAAGCGGTCAACCAAACTATGATCACAGCGTACCTCTACCCAAAGTCTTGTAAATTAGGCAGGAATAATGAACACCAAATGATAAAGGAGGGCATAGCGCTCGTAAAAATTGTATTCAATCCACAATTACATGTGAGTGTGAAGACAGAGAAAATTCAATAACTCCAAAACAATTAAATATATGAAAAGGTGTTCAGTGTATAAAGAGGTGTGACAGTGCATTGGTTCGGAGACAAATGTATGTGCAAGATCGGTGGGAAATATAGAAAAGTGCTTTAATCCAAGGAAGGCTGTCAATGAGCAATTCTGTGTGTCTCATTCCTGCATATTTGCTGTGTGTGGAGAGATGTTTTGAGGCATGGGCAATGTGGGCTCTGGCCTAGGGACCCAACTTTTCAGGGGTTCCCCATAGAGTCTGCTCTGTTCTGCAGAGTGTCTTGCCCTCATGACCTTAAATAATTCTTAAACAGATTGTTTTAAATACCGTTTTCTTTTAATTTATTTTTGATGTGGGTGATGCCTGAGAGTCTATTACAGACATTTTGCTAGGAAATGCTGTGTTTGTTTCATGAAGCAGCCATAAAAAAGTTTATTTTAGATCAAAACAGGACCCCACATATGAGAAATGTGAGGGTGTCACAGAGATTGCTTGCAGTAATATTAATGAGCTACTGCTGTACTGATTATTGAATGTAAACACATTTAGATTTTGGAGGAGTGTGTTTGTGCACTGGCCAAGGCGGGCATAAAAGAGCTGAAATTTGATCATAAATTCAAAGCTGGTCTGAAAGGGAGCCCCCGAAATATGTTTGACCCAGGCCCTCTAAACTCCTTAAGATGTTCCTGTGTTTGTGTTGTCTGTCTTTGGAACGTTCTACACAATGTATATTAGGGTCTTTGGTTGGCAGGCAGCTTACCTCCTGTCCAAGCACGGACCCTTACTCTAGTCAGGGTAAAGGAGAATCAACCTGAGCTAACCCCAGCTGAACCCCTTGGTAACTTGGCACGAGCAGGCAGGCTTAACTTCAGAAACAATGTATAAAGTATTTATACCAACACACACAGCAATACAGTGACAACACCACACAATGGACATCACACCAATTTATAAAAATGGGTAATATTTATCTAAATCAAACAAGACCAAAATAACAAAAATTCAACCTACGCAAGTCAAGATATGAATTTTAAAAAGAAAAGTCTTAATCCTTAGAAAACAGTGAGAATGCTGTTGTTACACACAGTATCTGGTTAGCATTGAAAATAAAGTCACACGGACTAGCGTGCGTTGGAAAAGGGTAGCGATGCGTCGATTCCTTACTTGTAAGTGAGGCCGTGCGTCATTTCCTTCTCTGGTCGGGTCAGCGATGTGTTGTTTTTCTCCCTCGCAAGAGAACGATGCATCGATTTCTGGACGGGGCACCTCGGATCCACGCAGAGTCAGGTTGACTTTGTCACACAGGGACGATGCATAGAAAATCCAGTCTTACGGTGTACGAAAACCACGCTGGGTGGGGTTTACGTCGTTATAAGCCTCCGTAAGCAGGTGTTGCATGTCGTTTCTCCAGCCACCTTACATCGATCTCCCAGTTGCGATGCAGGTGGAGCATCCATTTCAGCCACGAAGCCGGTGGTGCTTCGTTTATCAGCTGTGTTGCGGAAGGTGCACCGAAAATTTCCCAGCACAGCGTTCAGAGCATGGATTTTCAGTTCTTGGCTGCTAACTTCAAGGGCTCAGGAACTGGATAAGGCACCACTTGGCAAGGCAGGAGTCTCAGCATAGAGTCCAATTGCTGGCAGGGGAAGTCTTTAATGGCCCTGAGACTTCAACAACAGGAGGCAAGCTCAGTTCAAGCCCTTGGGGATTGTTCTCAAGCAGGAATGCAGAACAAAGTCCAGTCTTTGCCCCTTTTCACAGGCAGAAGCAGTAACTGCAGGATAGCCCAACAAAGCACAGTCACAGGTAGGGGCAGCACTTCCCCTCCACTCTTCAGCTCTTCTCCTTGGCAGAGGTTCCTCTTGATTCCAGAAGTGATCTCATTTTCAAGGGTTTTGGGTCCATTACTTATAATCCTTTCTGCCTTTGAAGTAGGCAATCGTCAAAGAAAAGTCTATTTTGTTTGTAAGTTCCTGCCTTGCCCAGGCCAGGCCCCAGACACACACCAGGGGGTCTGATACTGCATTTTGTGAGGGCAGGCACAGCCCTTTCAGGTATGAGTGACCACTCCTCCCCTCCCGCCCACCACAGGTGGCTCATTGGGATATGCAAGCTACACCCCAGCTCCCTTTGCTTCACTCTCTAGAGAGAGGTGCAAACAGCCCAACTGTCAAACTGACCCAGACAGGGAATCCACAAACAGGCAGAGTCACAGAATGGTTTAAGCAAGAAAATGCCTACTTTCTAAAAGTGGCATTTTCAAACACACAATCTAAAAACAAACTTTACTAAAAGATGCATTTTTAAATTGTGAGTTCAGAGACACTAAACTTCAGATTTCTATCTGCTCTCAAAGGGAACTGCACTTTAATAATATTTAAAGGGAGCCCCATGTTAACCTATGAGAGAGATAGGCCTTGCACAGTGAAAAACGAATTTGGCAGTATTGCACCGCCAGGACATGTAAAACACATTAGTATATGTCCTACCTTAAACATACACTACACCCTGTCCATGGGGGTACCTACGGCCTACCTTAGAGGTGCCTTACATGTAAGAAAAAGAGAAGGTTTAGGTCTGGCAAGTGGGGACACTTGCCAAGTGGAATTGGCAGTTTAAAACTGCACACAAAGACACTGCAGTGGAAGGTCTGAACCATGTTTACAGGTCTACTCATGTGGGTCCCACAACCAGTGCTGCAGACGCACTAGTAGCATTTGATTTACAGGCCCTGGGCGACTCTAGTGCACTGTCTTAGGGACTTAGTAGTAAATCAAATATGCCAATCATGGAAAGCCAATTACACATACATTTTACATAGGAGAATTTGCACTTTAGCACTCAATAGCAAAAAAATAGTCCAGCACACATCAACAACCTGGGAAAGAGAGGCAAAAAGTTAGTGGAGACCACGTCAAGGATGCCAAGTCTAACAACCCCCTAACATTTTCTAATTTTTGAAAGCTGTGATTGTGCAGTTAATTCTTCTAGGATTTCGCCAGTTTTCCATGGTTTTAAGTGGTAACTTACTAAACTATGTTACTTTCAAACCTGAATTCCTATTTCTGCTTTGTTCGTGTTCTTTGAAACAGCTTAATAAAAGTAAGATGTCTGTGGATTTAATTTGGATTCAATTCTATCTTCTAATAAGTTTGCTTCCTTTCAGAAGACTTGAAATTAAAGTTTGAGGTTCTCGATCCTGTTCCTTTCCATTATTTAAATGTTATTATGTCACTTTAAGAGGCTGATTTTCTTTGTGCATATCAATTCTTTGCATATATATTTTGTAGTTCCAGTAAAGGTGTGCTGCTGACCGAAATAAAGATTATATTCGCAACTTTCTTGCCGTAAATACTTTCAGAGCAGTGTGGTATTTTTGTATTCATGCCACTCTTGTTTTGTGCCCTAGTGCCAGACAGCTTCATCCATCATTTTATTGTGTTCAGCTTTTCAGAGGGTCACCATAACAATGGGTAGATGTCTGAAGGAACAAATGCATTTACTTTTTACACTTTTACCGAACATCTCATACCTAAACACAGCAATCCTGTTGCACAATGCTTTAGCACATCTCCCAACCTCATGAGGCTCACCCAGTACCTTCCATGTAACACTACTTTCAACTCTGAATCCAAGGGTCCAAATGAAATCTGGAGCACTTTATGACCGTTTCAGAAGAATGAAGTACTAAACAAATGCCATAATACAAAAGACAATATTGTCAGAATATTTAATCGGAGAAGCTGGTGCCCGTTCAGTTCACCTGCCGTCCGTTCATTCATCGTGGATTTATCCACAAATGCATCACCTTCCCAATGCCTTCAGTTCTGTGGTCACTGGTGTGTATGAAATGGTAGACGTTACAGATTTTCTCTCCCTTTTCATTAGTACAATTTCTGGGTTCTTTATAGTCGATAATTTCTGGGTTCACTATAGCAGAGTGGACACGGTGCAGGCCAAGACTGCCTCAACAAAGGGGCTTAACCCGAGTTTACCAAAGTCTTGTTTTGAACAAGTATTTAAAAAAATTCAGTTCCCAGGTGCAAGGTTTGCCAAGACGTGAAGAGGTCACAACTTTTGCTCATGGTGAATGTACAGGGAGACCTATTCCTCCCTCTGAGAACAAAGGACTTGTTTGTAGTTCTGTCTTTTCTGGTTGTCTAAAGCACCACACAAGCGGTTCCTGCTTTTCCAGACTTGAAGGTGCTGAATAGACTACCGGCCGTTGGCCAAGTCCCAGAGAAATGTAGGACTCATGTTCACTCATTTGGGACAGGCGCGTTACTACAGTATGGTTGATTCACTGTTGATTCTCTAGTTGATTAGTTTGCACTTTTGACCAGGAAGTATTTTTCCTCCTGATATACTTATGAACAGATTTTATTACAATCATTTCGAACGTTGGTAGGAAGTTTAGGAAGTATACACTGTCTCAGCTCATAACTGCGTTGTTATGAGAAACAAGAAACATGTTTTATACGTTTCCTGCTTCCAGGACCTACTCATACACTTAGAGGGAAGCCTTCACTGTGCAGATGGTTTTCTGAATGAAAAGAAAGATCATTGGCAACGCTGAGAAGTATCCTTAGCGGTGTGAATTTCTTTGAGGGAAAACAAGTTCCCTATAGAACTAAATGGACAGTCACCATTAAACATTGACTCTACAGTTTAGCACTAGAATAGTTCTTCCACAGATGCATGAAAATACAATTTGTGTCAAATTTGCACAAACCACTGGACTACAAGTTCATGTTTCAAAAGGTATTATTTTATTACATTTGTTTGTTTAAAAATGCATCTCGGATTTACCACGAGTAGGGGGCTTCGTGCTGCTAGAGTAGAGAGACTGGAAATAAGCAGAACAAGTCAAACACGTTTGCAACTGTGGGAACTTGTGTTCTCTTCTTCATACATGTAGCAGACGCCAAGACAAAAATTATTAATCAAACCTAGGCAACAATGAGCCTCATCATGCTCTCTGATTCATGGAAGACCTGCCACTAAGCAAAGTGGGAAGAGAGGTTGTGTGGCCAAAAGGCCTTCAGTGAGCTGTGTGTGGTAATACTATGGTGAGACTCTCAGAGGCCACTCACAACATTTTGTATGGGGCTCCTGTAATTTATCGTAAGACTACTGTACAAGGCAACCACAATAAACATGAAGAAGCAGTGAAAGTTTTACATGGAATGCAAGGCCCCTTTTAGTCCTGTCATACATGCCACCTGCCCCTATAGTTCCTGGACCGCAAAAGGACAACAAGAAAATAACCTTTACTGCTGCCACAAACTTAAAACCATAGAAACATGTGGTCACGATATCTGTCCTGCTTAATGCACAATGTCACTGAGGCTAGTAGGAGGAGTCAATGTTTTGTCGCATCTGAAGTTTCTCCTGGTACTAGATCCTTAAATGTGATTGTAGAAAGACAGATCCTGTTAAGCCTAATACCCAAACAGTGATGTATGGAGCTTTTAACCAAGTAATTCTAGCCACTGGCAGCCTGAGCAAGACATGGACGTGGAATGATGTGGCTGTACTCACTCAAGTTTAGCACGTCTTGTTGCATTCTGAATCAATTGTAAGTTGCTGATTACATCATTAGTCCAAAATAGAGACCATTGGCATAGGCAAGTCATAACAGTATTAGTGTCTAGCAACCAAATGCCTGTAAAAGAGCCCCAATTGAAGGAAAGTCGTGCATAGGAATCTTGCGATGAAAAATGCATTTTTGATCACTTGGTTAAGTGGGAGTGTAGACATTAAAAAGTACAAGGGCAATCACTGAGCCTTGAAAGACACCTCCATGGTCAGTGAATGGTGGTGGTCAGATAGGAGGAAGCTTTACAATTTGGATTCCTTCTGTCAGTTAAGTCTTGATCTGACTAACAAAAGTGCCTTTGATCTCAATGTCACCTTGCCTTTGGATGAGTAGTTGATGGTTTGTGGTGTCAAATGCTGATGACAGGTCAAGATGGAGGAGAGGTGCCAATACTGTGTGAGTCAACTGTGTTCTTGAGCTAATCCCAGATTACAACGGACACTGATTCACGGTCTTTCTGGCAGAGAAACTAGCCTGTTTGTTATTGAGGTAGTTGCTTTATTCAAGGAAACAGGAGTTTTGTTGAAAGCTGCCTTTTTTAATGAGCCCACCCAAAGGAATGACCTGTTTGGTTTTAGCATGGAATTTGCAGGGTCTGATTCTACAGGATATTTCTTCTAAAGTACTGGACTAATTTATGAATTTTACAGTTTCTTATGGACCTCTTCCGTTGACAGGGAGGTGTTCTTCATTGCTTTGACTGTAATGATAGCAGGAGATGTTAGCAAGATGTTGTAAATCTATAAGGCGCGTGGGTCAGTTGGCAGTCTAACCATAGATATTAACTTGATTATTGAGTTTTGGTTCAGTAGTTTTGGAATATGCATGCAAAAGGTATCACGTAGGGCCCAATTCACAAACAGACTCCACAGTTGTGGCAAAATCTCCACAATCTTGGTGAAATCTCTGTGGCAGAATCTCTGCACTCGTGGCAAAATCTCCTCAATGAGAATTCTCATTACAGAGATTCTGCCATGAGTGCAGAGCCCCTGCTACAACTGCAGAGACTGTTTGTGAATTGGGCCCTAATTGTTCTCACTTGGAAGGGTGACTCATGTTGAGAGCTTTTTCAATTAAATAATCATCAAGATAAATGCAGAGGGCCTGAGAGCAGTTATCATTGTTGGAGTTACATTAAAGATTATGCAATTAGGAGATCATTGTGAAGAGAGCATTACATTTGAATGATCTGTTCCAAGTGCACAGTGAATAGTGGGGCCTCTTGGCTTTCAAGATGGTTGCTTTACATATTTGGTATAGTCCCTGTAGGAAACTTTTTGTGTAAATGTTATCCGTTTTTCTAATTGATAAAGATTTTTTTGTAGTTTGACATTCACGTTGATCAGCCGATCTTTCTAATGATGTTGTCAGTCTTAAGAGGCTTTATAGGAAACCATTTATTTAGTACATTTAAGATCCACCTGGGAGATTGTTTGACAGTCATTAGAGGATCCAAAGGTCAATCAGCAAACATTTCATCCTGTTATGCATCCAGGTTCAGATGATTTTCCATGGGCTGGTCAATGTATCAATGAAAGAGTCTGGAGTAACTACATACCCATTGGAAACCACAACAGCCTACTAGGTGATTGTCACTTTATGACAGAAACTGCAGTAGAAAACACTCAAGGGAACAACATTATTGTTTTAAAAGTAGCCTTTCGCGAAGCCAGAGCTGTATGTGAAGATGCACACCGTGACTGCATGTGCCAACAGATTTTGGTTTGCAGCACACAGAAACTGACTTCAGGGTTTACCCCATGCTCCATGTTTGTGAACCGCAGTCCTCCCAGACCCGTTGTATGGCAGCATTTGTACAACAGCACATAGATGAACAGCATATATTCATACATACAGCATATATGAGAACATCAATATCAACTGACATAAATATTGTGTTGAACATATTTACAAAAATATCTTGTTTATCTATTTACAATGGAAACTAATAAATGCTGTGTCAAAAATGTTATGAAAGAGAGTATCATTAAGAAAAGGGAAGAATATTGATTTTTTAAAATAAATGTTGAAAAAATTATTTAATATAATAAATTAATAAAAAATAATACAAAATTAATAGTTTCATTAAGTGACTTTTAGATGTATATCTAAATGTATAAATGTAAAAATATATAAATATACATATATATTGTTTTGAAAAAGTTGAAATAATAATTAACTATGTTTTAAAGACATTTCCGGTTCAGGAGGGACATGGCCTGGCTGTTTGGGGTGGACTGCTCCTATGAGGAGCATGGTAAAGACTGATGTGCATATGGCGGGGTCCAAACTGAGGTGTCATTGTGGGAGAAAACTGATGGATTGGAATGCGGCCCGAGGGATTGCGAGTGGCTGAGATTAATTCAAGCATTTCATCCATCACTTTGCTGTTTTTCTACTAAAATACTAGCCACAATTTTGACTACCAAAATATTGCAAGGATAAGAATGCTTAGGTAAGTATAGATTTACTATACTTATGTACCTTTATACATATATCTATAACACAGATATTAAGTTAAGAAAAGCAAGCTATACTTAAGTATTTATACCTATCTTCACAATAATTTGGTAGGTGATTTTCTGGCTATGATATTTCGGTAGCGCAATGTTTTGTGCTCGGTATTCTGACATATAACTCTAAAAAAGAGCTGCAACTGACCACTGCAGACTCAGCCTGAATCAAGCTCTCACATGAGCTCTTGACAAGGACTTTGCAGCGAGAAGTTGCTTTTTACATCCAGGATTATTGCTCTACAAAAACCTCAGCAGAGAGCAAATTCCAGCTATAAATATTTTCTATATCTTGTATTTTGTTTTCTTCAATGCAGTGTTTGAATTTTAAAGTTGTTTTCTCCATCTTCAGACACCAAGGACCATTAAAACCCAGCAGGACTGCCATAATGAGGCTCGGCTGAACACTCGCTGCCTTGCTCGCGTCTCTCACATCAAGGCTGCGCTTCGCCTCCAGCGCTGTGAATCACTAGATTCAATAACTCTCCAGACACAAATATCTTTTTTATATTTGCAGTATATAAAAAACATCTCAGCCTAAAAAGGACAGACTCGACTACTGGAATGGGAGGACAGGGACACGGACTCAAAGTGTGGTTTGTTAATGATGTACTAACACATCAGAAGTCAATCCAAGTTTGGTTCAGAGCCAGGTGACTGGCCCCATTGACAGAATTAGGGCCAAAACTTGATTTTAACCATTTTTTTTCTAGAAAGCAACAGTAATACTTAGACTCACTAAAGATGTCACCGCTTTTGTGATTCTTTTTATTCTTCCAGTAGTTTCGGACTTACTTGCATTTTAACAAAATGCAATATTTCTGAAATACTATATGCATTCTCAATTAAAAAGGTGGCAGTTGCATAGATATTTCATGACCCCCTGCTATAGTAAACTTTCTTCCAGCTTAAGGGGATGTTTGCACTGGATGTCTAACTGGAAGAAGTTCAAATTCAGAAAATGCCAATTTCCCCGGAGAGCTGCAGTACTTTTGAACAAACTTGGGGCCCCACTGCAAATCAGGCAGACCATTATTCCCCAGGGGCTACTACTCCACCTGGTCACATAAGGTCAAGTGTTACTGAATCCATGATTACTGGTATCGGGAACTATGGGCCTGTTTTTACTGGGTGAAAATTCACACCCATTAAAAGTACATGTGTGCTTGGGCAGGTAATGATGGCACAAGCTGACCTCCTGCTATGACGTGGAGTGTCTAGTGCTTCACCTCCGCATCCCCCGCGTCAGCCCCCCGGCAGCACCCTCCCTATCCCCCGACCCCTTCAATGGTCCACACTGGAACCTTTCACCATATACCACCTGCTGGCAGCAGGTGGTAAAGAGGAGTGTCATAGGGCCTAGAATAGGAATAGGGACTCCGGGGATCACGAACATGATAATTTTGGGTCCACATGGTTATTCTCCATTTTGTCACATAAACTCGTACTTTTTGGTGCAAGGGTTCAATTACCAGTCAGTCTTGGTAATTTTGGCATCTTTGCTCTGTGCAACTCATAATTAGCACGTACACTAGAGATTTGTACTTTGTTGATGGTAGTACTGCTCTTTTATGGAACACATTTTAGCACTGGAAAAATAGTAAATCTCAGGATAGTGATTATCCTTTCCATGTTTACACCAAAAAAAAGAAATGTCTTGATTGCATACTCCCCTGTCTCTCTGTCTGCATGGCTGTCTATCTATCTATATGCCTCTTCTAATCATCTATCAATAGGCCTACATATTTATGTGATAAAATACCCCTGCCATAGGTCATGAGCAAGTCACTATATTTCGAGAAGAAGCTCAATACAATTTTTACAATGTTAGGAAGTATTTAATTGAACACATTAACCTATCATATCATTGCCACATCCTTTGGTGTCATTATTTAGGACCTAAATAAGAGTTTGGCAGACAGGGTACTCCATCACAAACGTGACAACTCCCGTGCCCACCAAACTCTTAGTCCTCCTTCTCTACTAAGAGTCTGGTAGACTGAGAACTTTCCATTTGTGATATCCATTTGCTCCATTAACAGAAAGCTTGCTCCAATGAGGTCCCAAAAGTCAGAGTAAGGGCATTAAACTCCCTGACCTATTCAGGACTGATGGTTTGATATAATTTTTATTCTGTCCGTTACCTCCAAGGGAAACCAGATGTTGGCAAACAGAAAAATAAAACCCAATGACCCCTTAGAAGCAGGAAAATAAATCCTTGTGTGTGAAGATTATTAGTTATTTGTTTTTCAACACACTTTGATCGTTTTAAAAAATCAAAATGTAAGTAAACAACTGTCAAAGCTCTTGGTGGCCGTGCACCACACTTTTGTTACCTTCAGGAGAACTGCTGTAACAGCAGTTCCTCTGGAGACAGAGGTATTGCCACTTGTCCAGTGGTAATCTCTAAATATGGTACTCATCAGTCAGTCAGCGGGGCTGATGCAATGTCCCCTGGCACCCTGCTGGACAATGTACATACCACCAAACCATAAATCAGACCCTTGGTCACTTTCCTCCTTTAATGTAAGAGAACCTTAGGCTGGCAGATTTATAGAACACAGCGATTGTAGGCAGGATTTCCTGGTGTTAAGCTATCATTATGAAAGCAAAAAAAGTATATTAGATAAGATAGATGAGCAATCACGCTCTGAATCGTTTGCGAAAATTTATGTAAAATAAGTGTGAAATATTAAGCAGTATAAAGTAAATCATGTTTTAAATGTTATTTAGTTTATTATATGTAAAGTTAAAACCAGATTAGAGGATATAGCTGCCTGCTCATGTGGTGCATGAAAAAGCAGACAGCTACAAGTATCTCCAAATCAACTGACTGCTAATTTTGTTTTAGAATTTACCTTTATAAAACCAGTCACTTTAGAACAAAAATACTTTTACTGATTTCTTTAACCACATCAACATTTTGAATATACATGTAGAGTACCCTTCCAAACATGACCCCCCACCTATAGCCAACCCTTCCCAACCCTAAGAATCTTTCTTTTATTTCCTTTAAAAACGCAGACCATCAGTGTCAGATCAGTAAATGACCAGCTGTTGCATAAGCACTGAAAGCAGGAGACAGCTTTCCAGATTGTTTTCTTTCTTTCTTCACTGAAAACTAAAACATCCTAATTCCACCACAAATTACATTGAATGTGTAGGACAGCATGTGCTAAATTTCTGTGATCTTGACCATACACAACTAAGGGTGATGGCGCCTTAAAGCAATCATCATACCGTCATTACTCCATCCAGCAGACCAGTCTCAGGCTTGGGTACCGCTTGAAGGCGTTCCATAGACCACTTTTCAGAGATCATTGTCACATAAGGATTCTCAGTATTCAGAATGCGAAACCCAGTCAAGTTGACTCCAGAATATCGATACGGTTCCATGTCCAATGCGTACAAATCCTTTGAAAAGAAAGAAACCACGTGAAACATTTTGTGGCTCAGTTTTTCGAGTTGTGTTTCACAGCTGTTTTGATTTTTCTATCAATTCCGCAGATATCAGTCTAAAACATTGCCTCTAACCAGATCTAACCAATACCAGGACTGAGATGAAATAATATCATTTTAAGAAAGGGATACATGAAAGAACAATACAAAAATAGATTAGACCCCTCATAGCAGCATTCCCAGCGTTAAAATTATTGTGAAAGTCAAGGGATGTGTAGAAGTAGGTCTTTCTCTTGAAAGACATACTATTAGCAAATTCATTCACTCCCAATTTTATTAAATGCCAAGCTAAGTTCAGAAAGATTTACAGAGCTTAAGAAGTTTTAAAAACTTGTTTACAAAAGTTGGAGAAGCAGAGTATTGTAATTTGTCATATATGTAATAAAAAAGAATGGAAAGGAAAGTAGCTATCCTGAGACTGACTATTTTTGCCTAAGCTAAGGAATGGTGGAGAGAAATGCATTATGAACTTCCTTTTGAATAACTCTCAAAGCTCCATGTGCGTGTTCACACGGCGTATTTTATGGGTAGAAATTTCACTCACAAGAAGCTAAAATGAAAGAAAAATGCAATTGCGCACATGCAAAGTAATTTTTATTTGCATTGTACCTTAAGTACAAGTTCACTTATGAAAGGCCTTGCAGCACCAGTAATTTGTATATTACATTTTACCTTATGTACAAGTTCACTTGTGAAACGTCTTCCAACACCCGCAAGTAGGAATTCACCAACATTTTCCTGAAGGACTCCTGCAAACCTGCAACTGTCACGTGTTTCCAGCAGAACTTGGAAACCTCTGCGATTCCCTACAATTTGGAAATCTGCATCCTTGTGAAGGATCAAAACTGAGTGCAGGTGTCATTTTATTTTGAAAACAGTGCCCACAAAATTCATCTAAGATTTTGATCGAGTGCTGCAAGTCCTTCAATTGAGAATCAGTGACCACATTTTAACAATATGAATGTTTCATGCATTTAGTTAAATAATTGGAGATAAGTTATAATTGAAAATATCAGGGTGAAATGACTACTCAGGTCAGAAACTTTTATTTGAAGAACTAAACTTGTGTAACCAATACCAAGAATTCTATGCCCTCCAACCTCCAAAAGATATTTGGGAACATATTACAGAAGGCGTTGTCGGGGACCAATAGATGTTTTCACTTGTGTTTTTGCATCGCCCCACTTCCACCCCCTTGGCACTTCGCTAATACAGAATTAGCTACAGAGGCTTCTCGTGCTTCGCCTTCAGTGATCTAGATCATTCAGGTGCACATGTTTAGCCCACGCGATCCTACCAAGGTTTCCCAAATTTGCTTGAGGCATTGCAATTGCAAATGAATTTGCAGCTTTTCACTTGCTTAATCACCACACCGTAGGCACAGATACAGGGCCAAATGGGACATCTGGAGGTGGGTGCACTGATTGTGTGCATCATATGAAGCATTGCACAGTCAGCGTACCCTCCTGAAATACCCATTGAGAACGAGGTACCAGAGTGCCAGGGGTGTAGGGGCCCTCATCTATCCCCCCCCCCCCCGGTAGCTACAGTCAGACATGCACAAATCACTGGGTTTGAAATAGCCAGTCCGTCTTTCAATGCATTGCAGTTCACAGTTCAGGCGTCAATTCCTACCTGCACTAGGGAACACAAACTGTGTTGGTAATATGGCGAATCTTCGCTCTCCATGCTGAGGCCACCCAATTGTGTGCGCTCTTGGAACATCTGGAATAGTGCAACACTTTCCATACTGCTGCTCCTGGAGGGCATAGGAAATCAACAAATGCCATGTAGCCTTCAAGCCTATGTCTGTGATTCCATTTTGAAGAAAATTTGAACTATTATGGAATTCACAAAGAATCCCAGAATGACTGCTGAAAATCTAAGAAAACCATAGATTTCTACCAATTTCCTAATTTCACAAACTTATTTTATGTGAAAACCAGTTCCCCTATATCATAAGTAGGTGTATAAATGTGCTAGTTCATTTTCCACTGTGGAAACGCTGTAACTATTACCTCTTGCAGTGCTTTTAAAGTGTGTATCCAGGCGGGGAAACTACATTAAAAGTGGCTTGAAATCAGTGCTGCTCACTGTAAATATGGACATTTGTCTTTTTGTTTGTGCTTTGATTCTGAAATAGAAACCCTTGATAGAGGGTTACAGATAAGGGGCGTGGGAGAGTGGGTTGTCATGGGAAATTATGCCGATTCACTGCACTCCTCGATTGATTTTTTTTGTTTGATTACTCAGCAATATTTTGAATATATTTCAAATAGTTCAATATTAGAAGATGCTCCCGTTACTTTATAACCCATTATCAGATTTAGCCAAAAGTAACCTTGGTGAAGTTATGCTTGGACCTCTGCAACATCTATATTGAGCCGCCAAAAAAAAACATCAGCCAGCCAGATTGTGCTTAAACCACTGCAAGACGGAACAAATCAAACCCACCTTATCAGAATTGTGCCAGCTCCCAGTGGGTGCTGCAATTAATCTAAGGCCCCGTGCTTTGCAGACAAAGCTTTTGGCACAAAGGCCTAGAATAGCTGTCAAAATTAGCACCTGACTACATACCCACTACAACCTTCAATCTGCCTCCAGCACCCCTCATTTCACATATTTGGTACTCGTAATCATTTTAATTGCTCTGAATTAACTAAGGGGCTACTTGCACAGATCGGCCCTCCACATGATTTACATAAAATGCTCTGTTATAACTGATGACTTACTGGGAAAGGGTGAGATGATCGTCATGACCCTTTGCCTTCTTGATCATGACAAGTATCCAGCCCAATCAATCAATATTATCAATCAATATTTGTAAGGCTCAGCTACTCACCCGTGAGGGTCTCAAGCCCACGTCACGTATCAAGAGGGGATAGTCCCTTAGTCATATTTTCAACCCATTTTTAGATTAGTTCTCTATTTCCAACAAATCTGTATAGGTTAACCAGCGCCTCTTCGAGGTATAAACAGCTAAGCAATATGCAATAGTGTAACATCACATCAACTTGAAATGATAATTTGTTAAACTGACCCTCACTCCACCAAATCACCACACCCAGTAATTTTCTTCGCTGCATCTGGGTGGATGGATTATCACCTTGAATGGCTACTTCTCTTTCACTTTTCTTTTATGTGATTAAGAAAAGGTTTCTTTGGCTTCACCGTTCAAAATGTATTCATTTTTTTTACAGTCCCTCTCACTGGGTTGTGCTGAATATCTTCCTTCAGGCTTTTAAAAAAATAAGCAATGGCGAACTTATCAGTGTCTTGATGAAGTGGCAAGTAAGGTCAAGTTATCTTTACCTGTGCCTTAGCTGGTACTGTTGCTTTCACTCCTCGTGGACGACCTGGTAAGTGGCAGCCTAGGACCACACTCCGTAAGGATATCCCCATCTTCAGTAGGGTCGCTGGTCCGTAAATTGCCCGTGCTGTCTGAATATTGCAGCTGATGATGCTTCTGAAGTCAATGTACTTTCTTGTCATTCAGGGAGCAGGAGCTTGTTAGCTCCCAGTTGCTTTGATTCAACTCTTAAAGGCAGGTGAATTTTGCGTTCCTCGGAATACCAACTACTGCCACAGTTGTTTGTTCACTGCTTCTGTGGGAAAATCTTCATAACACTGCTGTGTCAGTCTTCGGCCCCGAGGGCATTGCAAACACTCTATCATCTTACATTCCAGACCTTCTTCTGAACTGTGACATCACTGGTGACGTCACAGTGCCACTCATTATTAGCAGGGGGTGGGGTATTGAGTGCTTCTTAACTAAGCAGTGGGTTCTCGGTGAAGGTCACTGTCACCTGGGCAACCTAGTGTTCGTGGCTCGTCCAATCTTTATCAGATTAATCACAGCTAAGGGCCGTAGTGCCGTTCTAGTTTTAAGGGAGAGTCTATGTGTCACGTTCATCAGTGTGAATGGTACGTTCTGTCAGCGCACAAGATTCTATTTTTTTTATCCTTTGACCTTTATTGTGTACCATGGATTTCGATATTTTTGAATTAGGAACATTTAGTATCACCCAGAACCAAATTCATTTATTGCCAGTTGGCAAGTGTTCTTTTATTTTAGCTGTAAACATGAATGAATTAAAACAAGACACTTCTAATGCATGAAACATTCATTCTAAAAGAAAAGCGTGTCTAATGATGATATTAGGTGTTTCAAATGCATGAGGGAAATTAGAAGTACACGGGGCAGTTAAGCCACATATTAAAAGGGTGAGCAATATGTTTGAAATTGCTGTAAATCTGCAGATGTCAACATCATATTCTAAAAAGTGTTTGGAATATTGACATTTAACGACTTGTTAACGATGAAATCATGGCGTAACCTCCTTAATTTGAAAATGGAGGTAAACCTTGATCCTGTGCAACGGAGATGTATTCACAAATGGAAAGTCACAATTTGCTTTGCAAGGTTATCCCGCGCGCTGTCCCTCGTGGCCCCCAAAGTGATTCCTGCCTGGGCAGCAGAATCCTTTTAGGTTCCCCTCCAAACTGAGGGCGGGGCTGTGTCTCCCCCACCCATTGGGGGGTTTGCACTTTTCCTGTTCTTGCTGTACCCCCAGTGGCCAGACGTATGTCCTCGGGGGCTCCTCCCTCTCCCTTGAGGGGGAATGCCGTCCTTTGTTGGATTGCCGCTGAGGCCCGGGTCCCCGGCAGTGGTTAACGCGCCGGCCCCTGATGCCCCCTGCGGGGCGGTCCTTTGCCAAAACCTTTGCATTTCAGTGTGTGAAATAGAGTCACAGAAGACCATTCACATCTCCTTGACTCCTGCAAGGGAATGCATCAGTGACTGCCTACCTCTCATGCACAGAGGACTGTGGCAGACAGGTTCCGCTCTCTGGGGTGTGGTTGTTGGCACTGGGGCTGGTCCGGGTCACGCAACGGTTCTATAGGGCAGCTGTATGCTCTGATCCTGGTCTTCTCCCAAAGTGTCACTCTTCATGGTGTTGCGAACCCAGTTCCTTTATCAGAAAGTGCTTGCAGTTTCAGTGCCTGGAAGCGCACAAGCGGGTTCGAAGAGCTTCAGTCTGTTGCACGTCTCCATTCCTTCTTTCATGACCCTGTCCAATGAGGCCCAAGGGCGCTCCATCCCGCAACATTAATGTTCATTTGTTGGGCGCTGTGCACCTGCTTGCTGACAGAATCTCTGCTCTGTGCTCTACTAACCCCTTGGTACAAGACAAAATACTGGCCCGTTCCAAAGTGCAGTGCAGTGCTGTTCAAAGGTAGCACCGCACTGCAGGAGAGCCCATTCATCCATTTCGTACGAGTTAAGACGTGATGTTTCCCAAGCATTACCGTCCTATATGGACAGAAAGGGATAAAAAAGCCACTCAAGCACATTTAATGCCAAGCTGTTAGCGAATGGGCGAGGACTCGAACCCCCCTCAGCTGGCAGTGAAACAAGGTGCATGATGTTGGCAAACAGGGCTCCAGGAGAGGTGTCCCTGGTGCATGTGGCTGGCAGGCAGTGGTGGGTGTGCGACTCTCAGACACTTAGTCGGTGATAATGTGTCTCTTGGCCGCTAGGTATGTCTGAATGTTAGCTCTCAGCCTATATAAATTTTGCTCTCTGGCTCACGTAGCAATCAGAAACACTCTGCAGCCCTGGGACGAAAGAGGCCTTTAACGCCACTCTTAAAAGCAAATCACTACTGACGAGCTGAGTCGCAAAAATTAAGAAAAAAGGAAGAAAGCCGCTTTGAAGCAACGCTTTAACTTTTCTTTGCCACCAATTGTGAATTGTTCATTGCGAAAGAACATATGGGGAGCACGCGGAGGCAATGGTGCCGTCCTGGGTGTTAAGCCAGACAAATGTTAATAGACTTCTCTCTTAAAAACAATCTCATTTTAGTTATGCATAATCTAACAACACCAGCTGTCAGATATGCCTGTCTGCTCTCTCCCGCCTTCCTGCCATATTTCAGCTGAAACCTAAAAAGGAAAGAGAGACAACCCTCAGCATGAGCTGGGAATGTTGCCCATAAACCTTGTTGTGAGCTGGGGATGCCGGAGGAGCAGGTCAGCTGAGGTCACGTGTGCTGCTCCTTAGTACAGGAGAGAAGGGTGCTAGCAATTGGCCAGCTTTATTACTAGATGAATGCAGCCCCTTTGAATGTAAAATGACCGAATTAACTGTTGCCGTCTTAACTGAAAGTTGATTGAGGAGGGAAACACGTAATGAGCTATTTCAACTAAAATATTAAATTTGAAATCCAATGGGAGGCCACAGAAACGGATTGATTTAGGCAACTATATTTCTCCATGCATGCATAGCTGAAGCTAGCTCATGTAAATTATTCACACAGATTGTTAACTAGCAATTATTTTCCAAACCTATGTGTGCATATTTTGCGTAGGTGGAAGATTCTGCAAGTGTAGCGTTACATAAAAGTCTATTGTGCTTTACAGCACACATTTTTTTATTTAAAATACAGTTTTACATAAAATAGAATGTTTACTATACTATTCTCAAAAATATGAGTGGATAAATGCACTTTCCAACACCCTCCATACTGCTAATACCAGATAATTTGTAGTGAACCTTAGTTGCCAACGTGGGTGTCTATTATACGAGCAGATGATCAAGAAGTTCCTGTATGATGGTCTGTTCGTAGTTCAAAAAACGTTCCTACTTTTACATGCTCACATAGTTCCCCCCACATCTTGGCAATCTGTCCTTGTGAGTGGTAGTTGGCTCTGAAAATGGTTGTGACAGTGTCTCACAAGTTTATTTTAAAACTGTTTTCCTAACTGCTTTGAAACTTGATCGATATTGACATTTGCTTTCTTGAAGGAACCTATAAGGGGCACGAAAGTCCTGATTTAGGCGAAAAATCATATTAATAAACATTCGCAAACTACAGCTAGCAGTCAGAGCACTTGTAGGAATAAGGGAACTTTTTAGAGAAAATAATTGCAACTCTAGACAGCCCTAATTCCTGCATATCGGAAAAGATGGGTGGTGTCTAATTTGCTCTGATTTTCTTTTGCTACCCCTCTGACACTCTCCTAGCAACGCATGCTTATTCATTCCAAAGTGGAAATGACATTTGCATAATGAACGCATATCTTACTTATAAATCTCTCCACCGGTAAATCCTTTTATTTAAATTTCTCTAATCCTGGAGTCATAGGGGCCCCCATTTTACACCGGGGGAATGAAATGTGCCCTTGGCAACCCGTTTGTCCATGGTAGATCATGGGAGAGCCCAGGGCTCAACCGCCTGCTTCTTACTAACCTCTGCACAATTCATCACCCACATGTCCCAAAGATCACCTTCTAGCCCAAGAGAAGTGCCAGCCAGAGCAAGAGGTGAAAAAAGATAATTGCACTGTTGCAGGTTCTTTTTTATCCTTGATTTCTCCCTTTGTTACTGTTTTTCTGTTTTCTATATCCTTCTCTTTCCTCATTTTGTTTTTTTTCTCGTTCTTGCTCTCCGTCAAAGCCTGATGCCATGAGGTATGGGCCAGTCCCTAAATAGGAGTGCTAGCTGGCCCCACCTGCAGTTACCAGCTCAAATAAAGCAGTACATGCCAACCCACAAACCATTCACTTGACATTACATATACAGATCCAAATTCAGCATCTCACACCACGTGAAACTAAAGAATACCTCCATATGCTGCATCAGATTTTATTTGCCGTATCACATCACATGGCATTATTATTCACCAGCAATCTTATTTGAGCCTCAGTGACTTCACACAGCATACGCCATGCGCCTCACTCCCTCATCACCAATCGCTTTTCTGCCTCTCTGCTTCCTCACCTATGTTCCTTACAAATCTCTCCTAATTTCACTTAAGTAGGCATCCTGCATGTCCTTGTGCCATACTCCTACACCATGCTTTTGGTGAACCCTGTATATCCTGTCTGCCAATTCAATTTTACAAATAGCTATTGTGAAACACGATAATCAAATATGGGCATGAATATTTACAATATACAGAACTAAACCCAGCCAACAATGCGCCAACCGAATGGACAAGATGACATCCATGAAAACTAGAAATGAGACCTAAAATCATGAGTACTTCAACCAGCCACCCCAATCTATCCTTTTGTCCAACTGTTTACAAATAGATTCTGTGGCCGAGATTTACTGAGTATCTGTGCCACCCTTCCACTGTGAAAGGGCTTGCAGTGCAACTCAAAGGATTAGTTGGAATCTACAAAGTGACCCAAGATCGGATTTGCATGACCTAGTGTGGGTTTGTAAAGAAATGTAAAGCAATACAGCAGCTTGAGTTGTGTTGTGTCATATTTCTTAGTGGTAGGCATCCTATGGGTAAAGTTTCGGCATTCCAATGCATCCATCCATTGATTTGATTCAATCACACATTTACTAAGAGTCGTGAAGTTGGATTCGGGTGAAATTGGTATACCTATATCAGAGAGTTGTACCAAGTAGAACAACATTATTTCTCCTTGTTATTTCCTCTCACTATGCATGATTCATTCTACATCTCACATATAAAAAGGAAAATGCATCTTTAGATTGTTTTGTACAGGTAAGTATCCCTTCCTGCCAGTAATGCAGGCGCCCATGTACCATGGTGCACGAGAGCCTACGTTGGCACTAGGAAGCCTCAAGTGAGCCAGTGCACGGACAGAGATGAAGAGGGCCGTATCTTGGCGCTTTTCAGCTCCTTCCATTCACGCAGTGCTGAGCAGCAACTCGCCTTGCTGCACTGCATTGCGTGACTTCTTACTTGTTTATGTTTCGATTAGGCACCGAAAGCAGAAGGACACGCCTGTACCTGTAACCTTACTGAAAATGTTTTCAGGAACGCCCCCAAACACTGGGATAGAGAACAGATTCACATCTGGAAAGCCAAAATTGAAATATGCTATATACAATATACTGATCATCATCCCTATAGTACATATGGAAATAAAAGGTTAGAAAGCCTGGGAATAATGGCTGGGAAAGATCCATTAGCAATGTTTGGATACGGTGTATGTTGTGCAACACAAAAAACACATTAAGTAACATTTACCTATATAAGTACCAATAACCAATTGATCTCAATTGAAAATAAGTCCCTCCCTTGATTTCTCTCCTGGATCAGAGCCGAGTTAGCTCCTGACGGAAGTGGTTAACATGTCTCTGGTGGACTGCAAGGCCTTTCCTTTCTGAACTGTGTCTAACCTTGCACTAAGCTTGGCAGAACTTCGACGTGAGCACAGCCAAATGTTGATCCACTGTTTTCAGTATTGACTGGGGGCCATTTAGAGACACTCATTACAAAAAACAGCCCAATTCATTAGCCCCCTTGTGAGTCTAGTGAGTCTGACGGCTGACTAGTACAAGCGCAGAACAAGCAGCCCCGAGCGTCGGCGAGATTAAAATATCACTCCCAAGATAGAAGTGTTATTACAGAAAGTGGCATTAATTGTGATTGCTAATCTATTAATTTATTATCTTTCTGTATTTTGTCCCGTCTCCTCCAGGCCTCCGTAAATGACGCAGATGACATTGTCTTGTTTTTTCCCGAAGTGGCTGATTAATATGAGGTTATCTCGGAGCGCTTTAAAGCTGGCAAGACTAGATAATGGCGAGGCTGTGTAATTAAAATGTCTTTTACATTTGACAAATAAGTTTTAAAACATTTCCTGCTCGGCTTTTGTTACAGGATGTCTTTCTCTCCCAGAGAATAAAGGACAGAATTATTTTAGCTCGATTTAGCAGGAAATTAACTGCTGACTGAACAATAACGTTTAAAAAGCGATCATGGAAACACAGCTCAAAGAGAAAATAATCTTAAGTGGATACAACAACAGTAAATTGTTATCATGTTTGTTGGAAAACAAATTAAGTAAAGGAATCGGTTTGATGTTGAATAGGAGGTAACTTTGTCCTGTGGTCAATGAATACTAATCCTGAGAAGTTTACCATATCAAGAGAGGAAGTGTCATCACTACCTATGTTATTGCTATGTGTTTCAAGCTTCAAGATGTGACTCTCAGAGGTGTGGCAGTGATGGTTAAGTTTGCAGGAACAGGTTCATGGTAAGCATTGAATCAGCCAGTGAGTCCGGCTAATCACCTGTAGGGTCTTGAGGTGCTGTTTGTGGCCATGTTGCTCAATCGAAGAGCCAGGTTTTGAGGTCCTTCCTGAACTGCTTCAGTGATGCGGTCTGCCTGAGCTTGAGAGGTAGAGTGTTCCACGTCCGGGCTGCGAGGTAGAAGGATCTTCCTCCTGATGTGCTGTTTTAGACCTTGTAAATGGCTGCGAGGGCAAGCTAGGAGGAACGTAGATGTCTGCTTGGTACGTAAAATCCGAGGTGGTGGTTGAGGAATGCCAGTTCTATGTTGTGTAGTGCCTTGTGAGTGTGGATCAGGAGTTTGGTACTGAGTCCTAAATTTGTAAAATCATAATTGCCAGGGCACGAAGTTTAGCTCAGGAGTCTGTGCCCCCGCTATTTAATGAAAAGGGTACCGAATAGCAAGGCTGCTTAGTCTCTATTCCACCTAATACGTCTTTCACTCACCACCAGACACTTCTTGCCCCTCTATCCCACTTTTGCAGGTTTTTAAACATCCCTGCTTTCTCCCTTTGAGAGTGTTTCCCATCTTTCTCTTCCCCCTGTCCCCATCTTGTGTTTTTCTCTGTTTCCATCTGGTCAAAGCGCAATGAGATAAAATGAGGGAAAATAAGTTCAAGTCCAAAAAATAAGTGCCGGTAGTCCCCACTTGCAACAGTTGACCTAAATTAAGCACTGCTGTCCTGGTCAGAGTGGGTCTCCTATCACAGATGCCATGGAATCCCGTTTCTTTGCATTGTTGCGCGTGCCCTTACCGGACCTTAACTCCTGAGTTATTTGTTATATAATCAACCCTTTTGTAAGTTCTACCTGAGTAGCAATAAATAGTTTCTCTTTTTGTTAGCATATTACTATTTTATATTTACCTTAAACATGTTATGGAAAACAGATGAGTTAATTCTGGCTACACCCTTCAATTCATTATTGATGGTTAGTTCCTTCAGTTGTTTTTGACTGGTATTTTTTTTAACAACTAGAATTAGTTTGTTTTATTTTCCTACTGGACGTTTGTAGTTCAGAGTTAAAAACCCATTTGCTGCAACTGCAGCCAATGGAAATTATTTGCAACTAACCGGGCATTGTTAATTTCCACCCAGGTTAATAGGATCACAGGGAAAGTACAGATGTTGGGAAGTGGGAAGCGCACATCCAGCACTGTAGGGTAGCAAGAAGTCGATGGGGGCCACTATAAGATGCTGCCTGCCTTACACTGACAACAAAATGACAGGACTGGTTTATGAAAGTGCTACAGGAGAGCAGCAGGAGTTGCTACCACTTGTAACACACCAGGGGGACTTTCATATGACCAAACGGTCTTCAGAAGCTTGAATAAGTTCTTCTGTGATAACTATTGAGCAGACTCACATTACACAAGCCTGCATTACGAAGGGGGAATTCCCTCAATGCGTAGAGGCATGGGCCCCGGCAAATGAGTGAACACCTTGGCTGGAGCTCCTGCACTGTATAACTGATTCATGAACCCAGTAAAGAAGAACTAGGAGGGGTGATGGCAAAATGTTGGTGGGAAGACCACCCTAAGCCTGACACGTCTAACAGTAACCCAATGTTGTTGTATGAGAGAGGCAGTCCATGCAGTAGTGAAAAAAATGTAAGCGTTTTTCACTACCAGGACATGTAAAGGTTAGAAGTACATGCAACATTTCAAACTCACGACACCCTCCCTCTGGGCTTTATAGGACTACCCTATGGGTTACTTCCAATTATTCGTTAGACCTGCTAGCCTTAGACTGGTCTTCCAGCCAACATTTTGCCTTCCTACTCATTTCTTTTCTGATCTCATTTTTGCTGGCCTTAGGAACCTGTGCACTTTACCATTGTTACCCAGTGCTAAAGTGCTTGTGCTCTCCCTCCTAATGCATGGTAACATTGATTTATAATCAATTAGCATATGTCATTTGGTTATAAGTCCCTAGTAAAGTGGTACTGCATGCACCCAGGTAAATTAAATGATACTAGAGGGCCTGCAGCATTGATTGAGCCCCCCCCTTAAATAGCCCTTTAGACATGTTTCAGACCTGCCAATGCAGATTTTGTGTGCAGTTTCAAACTGCCATTTCAACCTCGCAAGGTAAACTCTTTTGCCAGTACCAGACGTTCCTTTTTAGTACATATAAATCACACATAGGTTAGTCACTGAAAGCCAAGAGGGCAGTATGCAATGTATTTAAAAAATCAGCCATGTACTTTCAAGTTTTACATGTCCTGGTAGTAAAGAGCCCTTATATTTGTTTTTCACTACTGGAAGGCCTACCTCTCCCATGTGATAACCTTAGAATTACCTTATTACATTTCATTAAGCAATTTCCAAATGGGAATAAGACATCAGATCATGTTTGGTATCTCTGAAATACTAATTTAAAAACCTAAGTAATGGCAAAGTTGGATTTTAAATTCCAATTTTGAAAATGCCTCTTTTAGAAAGTTCGCATTTTCCTGCCTTAGCTATTTAGCTAGGGATGGGTGGAATATTCCGTTCTACAAGCAAGATTGGTGGAATTTTGGCGACACTGCGTTGTTCTTGTAATGCAGATTTCCAACCAGATTCTAAGAATCGCTGTGTGGTGAAATTTGTTTCTTTCTCTCGCCAGAACGGTAAGTGAGATTTGGCATCCCCTAGTGTGATTTTCAATAGCTAGGAGATCATCCAGTGAGAAGTTTCCAATGCGAGCAGTCATGACCGTTTGTGCTCAGAAGTCTGCTGCTTGAGTAGATCTATTCAAGTGGCAGCAAAATCAACTCAAGTAGTTATGCCCTCTGGTGCACCAGGTGGTGCCGTTCGCACTAATTTTTTAGCATGGAAAACACTCATGTCTCTAAATGACAGCATGAACAGTGCAACATGCCTATTTCCATCTGTTGGCGGAACTCCGCGGACTCTTGTGAAGTTTTTGTAACTCAGCGGAATTCTCTGAAGTCAAATTCTGAAATTTCTGCCCACCACTACATCCAGTGCCTGTAGCTTGTCTCTAATCACAAGACTGGGTGTAGCTGACAGTTGGACTTTGTGTATTCCTTCTAGGCAGCCACACACAGCACGGAGCTTAGGTGTGCCTAGATAGGTCATCTCTGGCAGGAATGAAGAGAGGAGCTAGGCACCTGAATATGCTGTGTCCTGCCTTTACATAAAGGGCTGCATACCCCGTGTAGTGAGTTTGGAGCCAGAAAAGGAAAGGTAGGATCCCTGGGGACTTCAAAGGGAAACCTCTTTAAAGGCACAGCTCAATATAAATACTAAACCTAAGACACCAACTCTTTAGTACATTTCTGGACCTGTGGATACCCTCCCAGAAAGAAGGACTGCTGTGCTGCTATAAGGACTGCCACTCTGCTGGACTGCTTTTCTAAAGGAACTGATGCCCTGCTCTGCTGACCCACTGCCTACGTCCCTCTTGCCTGGAAAGGAAGAACTGGAAGCTTGATGTGTTTCAAGGGCACAGAGATCAAGCTTTGGGTTTTTTGTGACCACCCATGGACCCTTTCACACTGCGACCTCTTTGTTCACATGCAAATCAGTGAAAAATTCCATAATGCTGACTCTTTGTACTGCTGCATCAAGTACTCCTGGAGACCACCAACATGAAGCTCCAGCAACGGCGGCATACGATGCTGGCAGGCTCTTCACCCTTCATGGACAGCCTCCTACAACTGTCTGACAGACCCTCATGGCCCTCTTCAACACAAACAGAACTCTTGGCACAAACTTGAGAAGATAAACTTCAGCAGGCCTAACCTGGTTACTGAATCCTACCTGCACTCCATCACTGTCAGCCTAAAAGTGTGACTCTGACCCAGTCCAGCATGCTCAGATATCCCAAGTTGGCAATTTGTGCTTTGTGGTGCTATATTCACTAAGGGCCAGATGTAGCAAAATTCTGAATTGCGACCCACAAATTGCGAGTCAGACCGACTCGCAATTTGCGAGTCACAAATCAGAATGTTGGATGGTGTCCCTGACACCATCTGCGACCCCCTTGCGAATGGCGGCCCTCACAGGGATGGTGGCCTGCTGCTTTTTAATAAAGCAGTTTTTTAAATGTAATGCAGCCTGTTTTCCTTAAAGGAAAACGAGATGCATTACAAAAAACAAAAAATGAAAAAAAAATTGGAGTGCCATTCGCAAAAGGGAAGGGGTTGTTATTTGGTGTAAATTTGTTCAGCAGTTTTAAGGGAAATTAAAGGGAAAAAAAATTGTATATCTAGAGGCGCAAAGGCTTCACAAATCTCTCTGGTCTTGTGCAAAGATCTGATTAGCTGCCAACAATTCAACCAGCAATTATTGGCAGCCATTTTGAGTCTCGGCAAGGAAAAAAAAAGGGACAGGGTACTGTTACCAAAACCTCCTAGCCTTGGTCCAGAGATCCCCATGTACCTCCCCAACAGGGCTAAACAGCATTTTCTTTGAAATTCACAGTGAAAATCGCAAATACTCTTGAATTTTGTGGTGGATAAAAAAGTAAGCGAGCACAGTCTCCTGGCATTGCTTTTTATTTTGCTCCCAGGTGGGCCAGGTCCCGGGGGCAAATATAAGAGGGAAATGCAGCCCCCCCACAGTGCTTATCAAAGCCCTGGAGATGCATTATGCATAAACCCAACAAGGTAACACTTACTAATTACCCAGTAGAAAGTACTCCAGTTGGGAAGACAATCTGCACAAAATGGAGTCCTCTTCTTGGATAAATAGGTGGGGCAGGATTTATTCTGTTATGATACTCCTTTGGAAGAAATCTAACCTCAACGGGAAGCACATACAGTTATAAACAAAGCAGGTGCCAAGTTCAAGAGCACGGTCTTGCACATGGTCAAGGCAAAGCACGTGTTTTCTCTCTGCATTTACACCTTGAAAGTTATCTGTAATCCTTGATGAGGTGTTTGCATCCTTACTTTTTTCAAGCTCAATATCTCAATATCTCTAGTGACTGTAAACAATGGGTTGTTTCTTGTGAACTTCTGCTTTGTCTGTGCATGACTTGGTACAGTAGTTCTAGAGGGTTGCCCCAGGGCCTGGCCAACTGCGACCATACACGGCCCCAAAAAAAAACCCATAGAAATTCACTTAAAAAACAAACGGTTACAGGGACATTATAGTTAGGCTCACCTTTCAAATGTACAAAACCGTCGAAATTCACTTGTTTAGTTAGAGTTACTTCAAGGAACTATAACTCATGCCCTAAGGTAACTATAACTCTCGCCCTCGCCCTCGCCATGCGCTGTTAATAGCCCCAGATATTACAGCACTCAGGACATCTTATGACATATATGATATAACATCATTGATAATATCACTGTAACATTTGTTGTAAAATTGTTCACAAAAACAACTATGCATGGGGAGGGCGTGAGTTATAGTTACCTTAGGGCATGAGTCATAATTACTTGAAATAATTCTAACCATAACAGGGGAATATGGTTTTGTACATTGAAAATGTGAGCCTAACTATAATTCCCATGTAACCTTTGGTTTTTTAAGTGAGTATATGTATGTATATAAGTATATAAGTGTTATCAACCATCTTTGGCCTCGGATGAAACTGAGTCCCAGAAAACAATATTAAAAAATACAAAAGGGACCAGGGTATGAACACCCTGACCCCATAGCTCTGGTGGTGGGGTCCCAAAGGAAAAAAAAAAAAAAGCATATTTGTTTTTATTTTATGGTCGGATCTGCTACAGATCTGCAGATCCACCGTAAAAAATTAAAAAAAAAAAAAACATGGTCTCCTGCGCTTCCTTATTAGAAAGCCCCTGGGAGGGCCAAGCCCTGGGGACATTATGTAAAAAATGCAAAAGGGGGCTCCTGGCTTCCTCTCGCTGCCCCCGGGACTGCCACCTTCCCAAGTCTTTTATCGCTTATGTGGGGGGCCATGTGCTTCCTCGCTGCCCTGGGGACCGCCACCTTCCTCGGACCACCACCCCCGGGGCAAATATTTTAAAAAAGAAAAGGGGGTCCCTTTGGGACTACCATTAGCACACTGAATGTTGAGCGGAGCCCTGCACACCGTGGAGACCATCACCCCCTGCGGTGAATATTTAAAAAAAGGGCTTCTATACAGATATATTAAGGGGGCCCCTTGCAGCAAAGCCACAGCAAACACTTCGGGTTTTGGCACAGGGACCTGCTGCCAAATCCCAAGCTTTCATCTCTGACAGAGATGAAATGTTTCCGCAAGCAGGGAGCTGCTGTCAAAGCAGCCCTGCACACTGTGGAGACCATCACCCCCTGCGGTGAATATTTAAAAAAGGGCTTCTATACAGATATATTAAGGGGGCACCTTGCCCCCCCTTGCAGTAAAGCCACATCAAACACTTCGGGTTTTGGCACTGGGACCTGCTGCCAAATCCCAAGCTTTCATCTCTGACAGAGATGAAATGTTTCCGCAAGCAGGGAGCTGCTGTCAAAGCAGCCCTGCACACCGTGGAGACCATCACCCCCTGCGGTGAATATTTAAAAAAGGGCTTCTATACAGATATATTAAGGGGTCCCCTTGCCCCCCCTTGCAGCAAAGCCACAGCAAACACTTCGGGTTTTGGCACTGGGACCTGCTGCCAAATCCCAAGCTTTCATCTCTGACAGAGATGAAATGTTTCCGCAAGCAGGGAGCTGCTGTCAAAGCAGTTCCCTGCTTGCTGAAGCAATGGCACTGCGAAGGAAGCCTTAAGGCTTCCCCCGCAGTGTCAGGTAGCCCGAAAAGGGCATTTTTGTAAAATAAAATGTTTTAAAACGTAGGGTCCACAGTCCCAGATGGCCTGTAAAGGGCTTGTTTTTAAATAATAAATTAAAAAAAATAATACATATATGGACCACTGGGAGCCATGGAGGGCTCTCCATGGTCCCAGATAGTGCTTAAAGGGCAATAAAAGAGGACTGAAAAAAAAACAAAGATAGTTCAGCGTGAAAGTCAGTAAGGAAATCCCTTTCACAGGGAGCACTGAAGGTTTGAATCCAACTGGTCTCATTTTCCTCTTTTTAAAAAAAAAAATGAAATGTTTAAATAAAAAATTAAAGGTGATTTTATTTCTTAAAAATAAAGAATACATTTTCATTTTTGAATTAAACAAAAATATGTAATTTTAAGTATATCATACATCAAAGCCTGAAAGGTCTCTGTCTCCCTCTGACTCTCTTTCTCTCTCTTTCAATCACTTTTTGCCACTCATACACCCACTGAGACACTCACGCACCCTAACTCACACACCCACTTAGACACTCATGTACCCAATCACAGACCCACTGAGACCCTCTTACACCCACTCACAGCCCCAGTCAGACAATCACACACCCACTCAGACACTAACACACCCACTCAGGCACTCACGGACCCACTCACAGGCCCACTCACACCCTCATGAACTCACTCACAGACCCACACACACACTGATGCACATACTAAAACACTGATGAACGTACTCTCAGACCCAGACAGACAGTCTGACAGCCACTCTCACCCCCAAACTCCCCCTCTCACACCTATTATCACACCCAGAGAGGCTGCGGCCAACTCCCGGGTGCACGGCGAAAGGCCTGTGTACAGCATGGGGTTCAGTGGATAGGGGGAGTTGGCTGCAGGGTGTGGCTGCAGGCCAGGTCTTTCAGGCAACTTCCCCTGCGCATGGGTGAAGGCCGCACACGGTGCAAGTTTGGGTGCTTATAGGGGGTTGGCTTCAGGGCCTGACCTCTAGCAACCACTGCCACGCAGTAGGCCTTGCACAGCGGTGGTTGGATTCACATATAGTAATGAAAATTACTACACATTTAAAAAAACATAGAAATTCACTGAAAAAAACAAAGATTACAGGGATGCTATAGTTAGGAAGTAGAATTTTAAAATAACATAAAAATTCATTGAAAAAGGTTAGGGGGAAATTATAGTTAGGCTCATTTTTCAAGCGTACAAAACCATAGAAATTCAGCAGTTATAGTAGCTGACTATAACTTGTGCCCCCTAATGCACTGTTTATGATCTCACAGATTACATAACTCACAACATGGTCAGTGATATCACTGATGACATCTCAAATTACATCATTGATGATGTCATCCAGTGACTGTAACTGATTTTATGAATTTGTAAGAGGGTGTATGAGTGACTCTGTGAGTGAATGACTGGTTGAATTATTAGGTGTATGGGACAGTGCATGTATGTGTGAGTATCTTTGAATGAATGGGTGTGTCATTGTTTGGGTGAGTGAGTGATTGTGAGAGTGGTTTTGTGTGTAAAGCAATAGGTGTCATTCTATTTCTGAGTGAGTTGGTGAATGAGTTACACTGCCTTGCTCATATGAATCTTCCTTTGGGATTGTTTAATCAGTGTGTTTTCTTTGGCTTTCTATGTGTTGGCTGCACATGTGCTCTTGTGTGCAAACCAGAGTTCCCACAAAACCCCCAGTTAAATGAGCTGTGATGGACCACTCATGTCACTATGCTGAGTCACACTACTACTAAGTCTCAAACACGTTAAAATATATAGCAATGCATGAATCCTAGTCAAATACTGTAATGCATGATGTCAGCAGGTGACCAGTAGTGAAGTAGCTCTGCAAGACTGTGGAACGACCATCTAATGGCAACTACACCACTTGCTTGAGTGGATCCCATGCATGCAGAATAGCTTAGCAAGATAAAACTCATTTCTGACATCTGCTATGACCTGCAGGAAACTATTTCAGATTTCCATTATCAGAGGTTAATAATGTGAATACCATTATAGTAGCTAATAGTAGCACCTTTTCATGATTGTGTTTAGAAAAGCAGAAATGTGATATAAAGTGTTCCTCATAAAGCGTATCTACAGGCTCCATTACCCCAAAGCTGGTGGATCCTATGGCTGCCTCATTCAATAGTGTGATACAAGAGAAAATTAACCAACCCAACACATCAATAAAAACTACACATACACAGTTTTTTTTAATGAAAAGATGCAACATGAGAGTTATTATAGTGTTTCAAAGCTAACATTAAAAAAACCTCAACTTTAAGAAACCATCATCCTTGGCTAGAAGGATTAGCAGAAGATGTTCAACATCACTAAGCAAAATGCTCATCCACCAGACACTCCGCCACCCTTGGTTATCTCATGATGTGAAGTTTGGCAAGAATCTGGAGTCTGTAGGTTAGGCGATAGCAATTATAGTAGGGAACTAAGGGCCTGATAGACCTTGGCGGAGGGGTTACTCCGTCACAGTGGTGACAGATATCCCGTCTGATGAAATCTAAATCCCATAGTCCATAATGGGAATTAATTTTCGGCGGATGGGATATCAATCACCATTGTGACTGACAGCCCGTCCGCCGAAATCTAAATTCCATAATCTATAATGGGATTTAGACTTCGGCAGACGGGATATCTGCTGCTCTTGTGATGGAGTAATCCCTCCGCCAAGTTCGAAATAAGGCCCTTTGATCTTTTAAACAGATTCAAAGGCTGAAGGTAATCAATTTTAGTCAATTCAATTTTTATTTATTACGATACAGAACTCCACAGGAGGTCCGCATAAAATACACATAATTTAAGAAAAAACAAAGTTAAAAAAAATAAGATATCCTAGATGGCTAACTAAATTAATACAAAGATAAGAAGCACTTAAAATAGTTCAAAATTCTGATACAAAACATTTCATTTGGTGGAATGAAGAAAGCATGCAATAACTCTGAAGCAGTACGTAAAGGAAGAGTGAGACAAATAGGGCGCAACCACCTATGGCGATGTTGCAATAAAGCCAGACAAATTAATACAACATGTTTCAAACCTTGGGCACCATTATGGCAAAGATTACAAATAGCAGAGGAACCAAACCTTCTATCCTGTAATATGTTAAGAGCAAGCAGCCCCTGTCGGAGCAGGAGCCAGAATCTTCTCACCCCATGAGGCAGGTTCCAGCTTAGGTATCGGATATAATTTGAAAACTCTGTCTGTGTACACATGCCTGTCTGTCCAGGTAGAAACTCGCAGCCCAAGTTGCTTTCTTAATTGTAGATTTGAGCAATGCTGGAGGGAACATAAAAATTGTAGAGGAATCTAGTTGTATGAGGTCTACAGCATACATAAAATTCTTGCAGACAGTATATTTTGTTCTGTGGCCGGCCAAGATTTCTTTTTTTAACAATGACCGTAGGGAGTAATTGTCGCTCGTCATCAAGCTAACCATCCAGCAAATTACCACAGCCAGTCCTTGGATGAAGTTGCTGTGCAAGCCCCGCTCAAGCCTTAATGTCGCGGACGAGAAGGTGGAGTTTACGGATGTGTGATTCCTCAAAACACATCCCTCAAGTTTATCAAGAAAGACCCATTTGGAGATCGGAATATGTTCTATACCATACAGCAGGGATGGGGTATCTTTGCCTGATAAACCTCTAGGAGAAGTTTCAAGTTCCTTCTACCCTTTACCCTATAAAGGGTGTTCAAGCCGTTGGCCTGGGTTTGAGCCTTGCATTGGTTATGTTCAATATGCTCTCTATCTTTAAGGTTCCCACAGACGATTTTGCCCAAAAGGTGCATGACCTTACTTTTTCGAGTTGTTGGGCTCCCACGGTCCAACGAAAACTGATATATTTGAACCTTTTTTCTCATGAAAACACAAGATTTTGCTTTTGGAGCAGTTTACCTTTAAGAAGTAGGTTTCTGTGTATTGCCTGAGGACTTGGAGATGGTTATTAAGCCCCTTTGGGGTGCAATCAAATACAATTATGTCATCCGCATAAAGCAGACAATATTACTGTCTACTTCCCAATTTAAGGGCGAAACCCTTGCACTGAGTTAAATGAGTAGGTAAGTCAGAGAGGTACAGAGAGAATAACAATAGAGACAACATACACCCATGTTTTAGGCCATTTTTAGTCGGGATAACATGAGACAGGGTTCGTTCGCCCCCTAGCAATATCCTGCACCAGGTGAAGGAGTGAAGGACGATCACTAAGTCAAGGAGAATACCAGGCATGCCTAGTCTTAAGAGATTTTCCCACAGCAAGGCACAATCTACTTTATTAAATGCTGTGACAAAGTCTACAAAGGCTGCATAGATCACTTCCCCTCTCAGAGAGACATATTTCTCTTTAATTACTTTCAGGACTGAGATGTTAGCAATTGTACCATGATTTCTCCTGAAACCAGATTGTTCCAGAGGGATAATTTTATTCCTTTCTGCCCACTCATTAATCTGGGAGAGCAAAAATTTGGTAAAAATGTTCCTGATCTGGCGGTAATTTCCAGGGCAGTTTCGATCCCCTTTCTTGTTAAGGGGAACGATAATACTACCCTTCCAGGATAGAGGGACACTCCTGGTTTTGTAGCAGTATTGAAACACCAGGAATACAATCTTAAACTAGGAGGGTATATCTTGTTTTATAACCATTGCGGCAGAGCTACGCATTCCTCTTATAGCAACCTCAATTTCTTTTATGGTGGGATATGATTTAAAGGAATCCATCCTAAGGGGGAGTTCCACTGCCGTCCCATTAGAAGCATAAAGGCCAGATAAAAAGGTCGACCAGCCAGATTCGCTAATGGATGTTGGGAGGGGCCTGGTTCTCGTGCCACACCCCTCTGCAATCAATGATCAGAAGCACCTGGTGTGGCCAGCGGAAACTGCTTCTCTTACCGCAACCCAGAATCTATCCATAGCGTCCTTTTTCAGGCGTGCTCTTAAACGCCTCCTCCTCCTTTTTAGAATGTGAAGCCGGGATTTGCTTACTGATGAATGTTCCCTATACTGTTTACGAATAAGAACATTGATTTCTTTATTCAACTAGGGTAGAGGGTGAGGTTTTACAATATGTTTGCTCTGGGTCTTCTGGTGGGAGGTCAAAATAAGCCTATGCATAAATGCAGTAAATCTCTCCATAACTTTTCCTACTCAGTTGCCGAGGTCATTCAGAGTGGTTTCTAAGATACCTTTAAACCCTTCGAGGCTACCGGGGGACCAGTTTTGTTCTACCCGTTTTGACGTTAAACCGAGAATATTGCCCTTCCGAACTCCAGGGATAGAGCACCTTCATGTCAAGAGAAACGACCAAGAAGTTATGATCGCCAAGGACAGTCTGTAACACTGCTGTGCCATTTACCAATGAGAATGCCTGAGAGCTCGTAACCACGTAATCCAAAATTGCAGCACCCCCGGTCGACTTATGCGTAAGGTGGGCTGGGGAGTCAGATGGAAGTCTACCATTTGCAACAATGCAATAATTCGCCTTCAAGTACTCGAGGAAGAGCTTCACACGCTTATCATACCTTATTTTATGGTGGAAAATACAAGAAGGTATCCCAAATGCTTCCTCCTTTTCCTCATCCCGAAAAGATGAGAGCCCTAAATAAGAAATGTTACAGTTTAGTGTTCCAACCATAATGATTTGAATTCCTGGCTCCCTATCGCATAGCTCCTTAATGAAGTGAAATACCTTAGCTGAAAGATTATCGAAAGCGACACCCGGGGGGACATAAGAGTTTATCAATGCAAGGGGGATTACCTCATCTCCTTCGCCAATGTTATGTAAGGTTATGGCTAAAAACAGATTACTGGGGTCTCTATAGCATTCTTACCTCCAGTGAAGCCTAGTAGACAACAAACATGCAACCCCACCCTTAGCGTGACCCCTCTTTGATGGAGTAGCATTGCAGCAGAGAGAATAGTATTTATCATACAGAAGCTCCCCAGTGGACCAAGTTTCTTGGGGGCAAATTATATCAGCATTTAGAGAGTCAAGGAAATCATTATATCCACTTTACCGTTAATACCTGCCGCATTCCAGGATATGAGGATAAGCTTGTTGCTACTTTGGTGGAGCTGTTGAACAGGAAATTATGGCACTGCTGGTAACCAGTTCGAAGAGAGGGAATTAATGCATAGATCGTGAGGTGAACGTGCTGGGGAATCCCTGAGTAAAACTTCCCGGCCATGTTCCCCCAAGCAAATTTTTAAATCCTGATAGTCAAGGGAATAGGTGTCGGGATTGACTAGGGGGATAGATGTGGGAATATGTTTCCACATACCATCATGAGGATGCTGAGAGGCCCAATCGGTTAACCTGGTTCCCATCTCTCTCAAGAGATGTACCACATAAATGCCTTTACATTGTAGACATTCTATATTATTTAGGATTTTGTTAACGGTCAGTTTTGAGAAAAAGGACACTCTGGACTTGGGACCAAAATCTGAATCCTCCAGAGAGACCAAGGGCCATATGTACGAACACATTTTACCATAGACACAGAATGGGTAAAACCCTTTGATACATCTGGCCCAAAGTGTATTTCGTAACTTTCAATTAGTCTAAGCAGTTCAATCTCTGAAAAACTTTTAACAGTTGAGATCTATTTAAAAAGAGATCAGTATTTAACAAGAGCATAAAATCTACAATAAAAGTGTTCTTGGGGGTGTCGTCTCTGTTCCCTTTTTGGGGGCTGTGACCAAACCAATGCGGGCTTGACCCATGGAGGAACTTCAAAAGATTGTGCAAGGGGCTTTAAAGATGGCTTAAGAGATTGGGATATGGTCAGATTGTGGATCAAAGTTGAATCGTCTATATCTGGCCTGCTGGTTGAGCGTTGAGGCACAGTTGTCGCTCGCGAGATGGTAGATGAGGAATGGTGTTGTGGAGCCAGAGCCTCCGGGGTTCAGAGTTCTTGTGGGACAGAGTGTTCTTCGGAGAATCGCACCTTTCTCCGACCTCTTTTAGAGGATTGGATTATTAGTTCTTTTAACTTTTTTCCTTTTGCGTGTTGGGGTTTGTGCACTGAAGCACCATGGCCCCTGGTCATACTGTTTGCCTTTAGTCGAGCTTCGAAGATTGGAAACATGTCCTGCCCAGAGCTTTGGAGATCAGGATACGGGCCTTTCCCTGATGAAAAGCTCCAGCCTGAGAACAAAAATCGGTACCAAGGGATACATCCTTGTTCACAGGAGTATGTGGCAGTGCTAAATGAACTTCACGTTGTGAGCTAAATAATTTGGGATTAATTCCATTGAGGCAGTCAGTTCTTTTAGTATGGCCGTTACGGAATCAAAAATACAGTCGGATCCCCCAACCAGTTTTTCTAGAAGGTTCAAGATGGAAGATAAGAGACACTCTAGGCTTAAAAGCAAAGAAGAGAGCAAAACATTTTAGTCAGGGGGATTACTTAGGGAATTAACATTTAGGGTTAGGTCGGGTGTCACTGAGAGATGTGATCATAATGAAGAGTGGTTAGAGGGAGTACTGCTGAAGAGCTGTAAACCCGTAGATGGAGGCAGGAAAGGAGGCGGGGAGATTTTGCTCCCTGCCAGTGCCCGTATCTTTTAAGAAGTTCCAATTCTAGATCGGGGAGGCTGAAATCCACCATGGGATTTTCCAGGCCAGCACGATGGAGAGGAGCATCATTAACAGATCCGAAAGGTAAAACCTCCCTCACAAGGGCCGAGCCGATGGAATCATGGATTGAAAGGGGAGTTGCACAAAGAGAAGATGGGGCGGCTTTGTGGGAAGCCAGCGATTCGAGGTTGAAGGAAGATGTAAGGGGGGTGGAAAGGCCCTGGTTTGGTTCTGCTGAGACATGAGAATGTTCTGACTCCTTAAGACAAGGGCTAGGAGGGAGAAATTTGCTTGAAGGAAGAATGACCCCACATCCAGGAGATCCAGACTTAGGTGGATTAGGGAGAGCCTTCTCTTTGTCCCACAGAGAGAAGATTTGATTTCCGCATTTTAGGCCTGAAGTGACTGCTCCCTTGTTGCAAAGAGGATTGGATTTAGTTTTAGAACAAGATCTCCCCGGGAGTAATTAGCCGGATCTCAGCTTTTTAGCAGTCATTGTGACTCACAATGTTATGTTGGAGGTTTCCCTAGATTTGTGACAATAGATACTCCAATTAGCAGGAGACCCTACTGAAGGGATTAGGGCATGGGAGATGTCCAGGTGACGGGAAAAATAATAAAGTTGCAGTTAAAAAAACAACAGTGCCTTGTAGTTGGAACAAACAGAGGCTGAAACAGAAGCGGGCAAGGTAATTTCCACCTCTTGCTTTGGGAGGGCACCTTCACTGCAATAGCCCGAAACCTCCTCTCATTACCTCTGGTATTACCACATGTCTGCATGTGGTTCCTGTGCCTCCTCGTGGGTCTTCACGGTGCCTTATGGCATCACGCTGCTCCTCCCTGATGGCAGTATCTGGGCTTCTTGCTGCTTCTCTCTGCGGTATCCAGGCTTCCCACTGCGCCTCTCTTTTGCAATATACAGATGTACGGATCCCTCACAGGACTTAGATGGGCTTACCAAGCTTGAACAGCCCGCATGATGACTTTGCAGCTTACTGACTGTGGCCGGCTTGGGAGCCCGCGGCCCACACAAGAACGGTATGAAGTGCCAGGAGGGTGAAGAAGCAACAGCGCGACTTGCTGCATGACTTGCGGTGTACTACCGGCACACCACCGGTGCACGCTCCACTCTTCACAGCTTCTTCATGGTCGCTCCACTCTTCACGGCTTCTTCATGGCTTCGCAGCTCCTGCAGAGTCTTCAGGTCCTCACAAATTTCAGGGGCGATCAGGGCCAAGTAGGAGGGTATCTTGGGCCCTCTGGAGATCTGTACATGTCTTGACAGCCTGGTCATGGAGGGGCTCTGACCCAGCCCTACAGAGAATAAGGAACACACACAGTCCTCCGGTGGCGTGTGCGGGTAGAGAGCCAGCAGCTGGCGGGTCAGCAGGGAGACAGTGGGCGCACAGTCTTTTGATTGCATATGCGGGTGGAGCGCAGCAGCCAGGGGGGCCAGCAAAGAGCAAGGAAGCCAGCGGGGAGCAGGTGGACCGGTAGACCAGCGGCCAGGCACCAGCGAGCCAGCCCCCAGTGGGGGAGCCAGCAGGCATGTGAAGGGGCTGGGAGCCTGCGGAGTCGAGGAGCCCCCTAAAGAGTTACCTTCTCATGTCTAGCATGAAGGGTTCCAATTGCACCGAAAGGGGCTGTGAGGGGGAGGCTTTTGGTGCAAAGAGTAGGTCGAGTGTCACAGAGAGTCATTGCTGCAGTGCAAAAAGCTGGTTGTTGCTAGAGCTTTGTGCTGCTGGCCAGTCATTAAGGTAGTGTGAAGTGCAGGTCTTGTGTTGCTGATCACTGCCAGCATGAAGAGGTCTCACTGGAGCTTTATGTAGGTAGTCATCATGTGAAGCAGACTTTTTCCATAGAGAGGTGCATTTGCGGTTGTGAAGAACCCAAACTTCAGGATTTTCACCCTTTTCTTTAGAAAGACTTTCACTGATGTGAGCAAAGTGTACAGGACCTGGTGGGTACCTCCTGGGAATAAGGACACAAGCAGAGGCCAGTAGCAGGACTTAGAGGCAGGTCCAGTTGGTGCTGGTCAGTTGGGCAGTAACAGGGAGGCCTACGGAGGCTTGTGGTATTCCTGTAGCTCACACAGGAGGTCTACCAACTGAACCTGAGAGTCACTCTTAGTATCCTGGGATCAAGGCAAGCAGGTCCAATCTTCCTTTTAAAACAGCAACAGTGCTGTCCATCTGGCAGCAGGGCAGTAATTTTTCTGAATTTGCCACAGGTCCAGCATTTTTATGAATAGTGGTTCTAGCGGTCTTGTTTTTATACCTGGTGCCAGTCTTTTTCTGGGGGAAGTCCCTGACCTACCTCAAAAACTGGTTCTGGTCAGTTCTTCCCCTTCATTTGGTTCGGGTTCTAGTCGAGGGACAGAGGCAAGGGGAGGTTTGTTGGCAAGGGCCTTTGAAATGTAATGGTGGTTGTTTACAGCTCCTCCTCAACCATGCTGCCAGAAAGATCTAACAGCTACACCCAGGTTCTATTGTTTACCATCTGTGCCCAATACACATTTTTGATGGTGGAACCATACCAGTTCCAGCAGCAGGAAACTCCTTGAAAGGCCTCGGAAACTGGGGAAAGGAAAATGCCAAGTCATTTAAGTGTAAACATCATTCCTCTACCTGCTCTTAATCTGAAGTTACAACTTATACGATTTAATAAAGAAACCCAGTGTTAGGCTGTGGAGGGATAAGTCCTACAACAGTAAAAAATCACTTTAGAAGTTTTTCACTAATAGGACATTAAAACAAATATGTGCCCTACTTTTTAAATACTGTGCACCCTCCTTTATGAATCTCTAGGGCCTACATTGCAATAACTTATAAGTATTCAAAAAGAAGGTTTTTGCTTGGCAAAATGTTTAAATCTGTGCTATAGGCTGAGTGGTAGGCCCAAGAAATATTTTAAAAGGCTACTTTAATGGGTGGCACAATGAGTGCTGTTGCCCACTAGGAGCATTTAGCTCACAGACCCTGGGTACATATAGTACTGTACACCAAGAATTTACAAGTACATGAAATGTACCAGTCAGGTGTAGTTCAAATTTATCATGCTCCGATAAGAGAGCACAAGCACATGATGCCTGTTTAACAGTGAAAAAGTGCAGAGAAGCCTAATAGCTATCAAACCATGCTCAGAGTAAGAAGGCAGAGAAATGCAAACAAATCTTAGGTGACCCTGTTGAAAAGGCCAAGTCCAACAGACATGATATGGCCAGGTAATAAAGAAAGGACTGGACTGTCCTGGTGAGTATGATTGTAGGAAGTGTATAGCATCAAACAGCATTTGTAGTCTCCATTGTATTTATGCATGAGCTAGATGTGCTTCATACAATTACTCTTTCTCTTCATTTAAAAAAAGAAGAATGAAAATAAAATCTGAGAAATATATATAAAAAAGGTCTTGGTAATCAAAATGTTTTGTCATGCTAACTCAAATACACACATTAATACAGACATGAGCACACACACAAAAGCATGTACACACCACACACACACACACACACACACAGGTGTACCCATTACCGGAAAACACACTAGATGGTTGTCACCCATGCTAAAGTTACAAGAAGCATAAAGTTAATTAATTCACAATAAAATATAATAGCTTACCAAGGTTGTGAAGATGAAATGGTAGTACTCTGTCATCATTCCCATTGCCATCGCCTCCGAGGAAAAAAGAGAAAAAAAAGGTAAATCACAGAACATTACATCTTTTGCAAATCATATTCTTATGCTTATGAAATATGCTGACACACAGAAGAAGCATTACATTTGTTAAATGTAGCCACTTTTCTCCACCCTACTATCTATACAGTCACAAAATAGGACCCTCTGCCTGGAAATCTAGGGTTAAATGGCCAGTACAGTTTATCTGTCGCTGGGGGAACATTTCAACAATAAATGTACTTAGAAAACAGTATATATAATATGTATGTAGGTCATTATCAGTAAAACTATTATTGGAATGGTAATTGGTGACTGAATCACAATAAAGGACACTATCTTATGAAGATGGTTAAATAAATGAGGGATGGATAAAAGATCAGGTTGGGCTGTGGTTTAGTCAATCTCTCTTGCACATTGATAAGGTGTGTTTTTAGAGTAGATTTCAAGGTGAGGAATATGTTGATGGAACATAGGTTGGTAAAAAGTAAATTCCAAGGCTGGAGTTTAAGAAGCACAAATTACAGAACTTTGAGAGCACACAAGGAGATGAGGTGTCAACACTTCTTCAGAAGTATGTTTTCATTTCTGTAGTCTAGTCCCTAGAGACCTAAAGGAAGCTGTTTCAGCCATCAGTAGTTTATCAAATCCAGTTTGTAAAAGGTCTTTCCTTTCACTGAAGGGGACTATTAGCGATGAGTTTAAATCTTTATTGTATGCACCAAGGACTGACTGATTTAGCTTTTGAGCACATCCACACATTGGGGTCCTTTCATATTCCTTGTGCCAAACATCTTTGTAGGGTAATGAAAATAAGTATCTGATGTGCTCCCCAGTCTCTAAACAAACCAACTAGCAATTCACTCTTGTCAAACAAATGAGCAAAAAAGAAAGTTGAATTGATAAGCAATATTCAATGTGTTCCTCCTAGTTCAACCCACAAATAACTAAAGAGATTTGAACCTCTAAATTCTAACTTCAGCGGGCAATCTGGGGCATGTAGACACCTAGCAGCCTCCGCGCATTGCAGAGCAATGCCATATCCAATAAGAAAACTTCCAATTTAGTCCATTGATTGAAAGCATTTTCATTTCAGTGCATATATATGTATGAAGTTGTGCACTATATCCATTGCCCATTTCACAAAGTGTCAACAAAAAGGTTTTAAGGTCCTTCCTGTATTACGGTAACAATGATGACTGACTGAGGTGCAGTGGCAGGGTGTTCCAGCTCTTTGCCACAAGGTAGGCAAAGGTTCTTCCTCCAGCCGTGGTCTTCCGTAAGTGGGGTATGCTGGCTAGTGCCTGTTGAGCAGACTGGAGAGGTCTGGTGGGGAAGTAGACTGTGATGCAGTGGTTGAGGTAGGTGGGTCCTAGGTTGTGGAGCGCTTTGTATGCATCAACAAGGATTTTGAAGTTAATGTTTTTCTCGATAGGAAGCCAGTGTAGGTCTGTTAGGTGATTGGTGATGTGTTCATGGCAGGGAACGTCCAGGATGAGTGGAGGTGTTTTGGATGTGCTCTAGTTTCTTCAGGTTCTCTGGGTGGTGCAGGCATAGAGGGCTTTGCCGTAGTCCAGTCTGCTGGTAACCAGGGCATGAGTTACGGTCCTGCAGCAGTCCTGTGGGATCCATTCCTAGGTCTTCCGGAGAAGTCAGAGTGTGTGAAAACAGAAGGATGCGACTGAGTTGAGTTGGCGGGTCATGGTGAGCGATGAATCCAGGATGAAACCGAGGTTACATGTGCAGTTTGTTGGGGTGGAGGGGTGCTGAGGGTGGCTGGCCACTAGGAGTCATCCCAGGATGATTTGGAGGGTCCTACGATGAGGATCTCTGTCTAGTCAGAGTCGAGCTTGAGACAGCTGTCCTTCATCTAGGTGGCAACAGCTTCCATCCTGTTGTGGAAATTCTTCTTGGAAGTTGTGGGGTTTTCGGTCAATGAGATGAAAAGCTTGGTGTTGTCGGTGTAGGAGGCAATGTTCAGCCCGTGGTTCCTGATGATGGATGCGAGCGGGCCATGTAGATATTGAAAAGAGTGTGGCTCAGGGAGGAGCCCTGTGGAACTCTGCAGCTGATCTCCGTAGGTTCTGACAGGTAATGTGAGAGTCTGACTATCAGTGTTCTGCCAGACAGCAAGGAGAGTATCCACTGTAGGGCCTTTCCATGGATGCTGGCTGCGTGGAGTCTGGAGCTGAGGGTGAGGTGTGAAACCATGTTGAAGGTGGCCAATAGGTCCAGTAGGATGAGGGCTGCTGTATGTCATCTGTGGGGGCGAGTAGGGCAGGCTCCGTGCTGTGGTTGCTCCTGAAACCAGATTGGGAGATGTCCAGGATGTTGCTGTCCTTGATGTGCTTACGGAGTTGTGTGCTGATGGCCTTTTCAATGGCTTGGCTGGGAAAGGCAGCAGAGAGCTGGGGCGGTAGTTGTTGGGGTCCAGGGGGGTCAGCTGTGGGTTTCTTCAGGAGCGGGTGGATCTCGGCATGCTTCCAGTCCTCGGGGAAGGTAGCTGTATCTATGGAACAGTTGAGGGTGTGGCAGAGCTCAGGTGAGTTGGAGGTGTTGGCTTTGTTGAAAATGTGGCGAGGACAGGGGTCTGTAGGGGCTCCAGAGTGATTGCTGCTCATGATGGAGTCTCATCTGTGGTGAGGGTGGTCCAGCGGTGCAGGATCTGTGATGGTTCAACGGGTCAGAGCTGGGGGTTGTTGGAGGGCTTAGAGGGTCCTGTGGTCTGAAGCTGTTGTATATGTCTTTGATTTTTTGGTGGAAGAATTTGGCTAGTATGTTGCAGAGGTCTTGAGGTGGAGGGACATTTGCTGTTGCTTATTGGGGTTTGGCAAACTCTTTGACCATGGCATTTGGTGTTGTGAGCGGTAGTGCTGATACAGTCCTGCAGAGCAGCTTTCCTGGTGGTTCTGATGAGGTGGTGGTGGGATTTGATGGCAGCTTTGAAAGCCTCAAAGTCTTCCAGAGACTTACTTTTTCTCCGTCTTTTCTCTACCCATCTGCAGGTGTCCCTAGAGTCTAGGGGAGAACCAGCTGGTCTTCTTGAGGTAGTGTTTACCTAAGGTCGTATGGAAGATATACTAGGGTATTAGCGCATTCAGAGATCTATTGGTGGAACTTCAGTGCTGAGATGTTAGCTTCTGTGGTGAGGGGCGGGGGAGACTTGCTGAGGGTGTTGGTGAGCTGTTCCTCAGTGATCTGTTTTCATTTTCTGCTTGCGGATCAGAGTGTGCGCAGGTGGATGGTCGGTGTTGTGATGTTGAAATGAATGCAGTGGTGGTCAGTCCTCTGTCCAGTGGAGGTGTTGTCGATGGTGATGTTGTTGCTGGTGGAAAAGATGGCATTGAATGTGTGTGTCCAGCGATGTGTGTTGGCACGGTGACCAGCTGCTTCAGTCCTATTGTGGCGAGGTTCTCGAGCAGAGAAGCGGTGTTGGTGTTGTTGCCATTGTCAATGTGGTAGTTGAGGTCGCCGACGAGGAAGTAGTTTGTGGAGGCAAGAGTGTGAGGAGAAATGATTTCAACGATGGAGTCACTGAAGGCTGGGTGGAGGCTGGGCTGCCTGTAGATGAGGGTGCCATGGAAGGTAGGCTTGGGAGTGGTGAGTATCTGGAAATGGAGGTGCTCCATGAGGGGGAGAGTGTTCTGCGATGGTTGTCAGGCAGGTGGTGGATTTGTGTACAATGGCCAGGCTGCCATCTGGGTCGAGAAGGCTGGTCTTTGTGGAGTAGTTTGTAGTCACTGGAAATGTCAGAGGCGATGTCCTGTGCAGACGCTGGGTTTGTCCATGTTTTGGTGAGAAAGGTCATGACCGGGTGGGTGCAGTCTAGTAGGTCCCAGAGTTCTGTGGCATGTTCGTGGAAGGAGCGAATGTTGAGGAGGTTGCAGCTGAGGCACTCTGGGTGGGTGTTCGATGGCTCAGTGGCGGGAGTGTCCGGTGCTTGGTGTGGGGTGAGGGTGCGGTGGCAGTAGAGGTAGAGGCACGAGAAGGGTCCATGGGTGTCTCTGGGTGATGCAAAATGGCATGCGTGGAGTGTCCTGTGTTCAACACGAGGAGGGTCTCTTGTATTAGCAATGGAAGGTTGGAGGATTAGGGTTTGTGGTGCTGGGTGCGGTCCAGGAACGGACGAGCGCAGATGAGCTTGCCTTTGGCGCGCCGCGGGTGCGCCCGCTGTGCGCAGCCACACAGGAGCTTCCATTTAAAAGGGTAGGGAGGAAGAGGGTTCCAGTCAGCTGGGAGGCAGGAGGGTGGGAAAGCGCTTTGCAGGGAGGGAGAGGGTCATGGTTTTAGGGGCAGCAGCGGCAAGGAACGGAACATGGGGAGAATGAAAGGCTGAAAGGAGAGAGAAAGAGACAAGAAAGAAAATGAAAAGAAAAAATAAAGAGGACAAATAAATAGGCATAAGTAAAAGTGCAGCAAGTTACTTATACACAGATGGCCACTAGGCCACCAGGGATGAGGCACAGGTAAGAGCCTGGGGGTGGAGATGTGCCTCAAACTGAGAGTCAGGCAGGCTGTCAGTTCAAATGCAGCAGAGGCAGCAACAAGTGGTGGAGATGCACAGAGGAGAGCAAGCAGACGCTGACCAGGAGGACAGAGGAGTCACCCTTTCAGTGAGAGGCAGCCACCATTACGAAGGGGATGGAGGTGGGAGAGTCCAGTCAGCTGGGAGGCGGGAGGGCAAGAAAGAACTTCACAAGAGAGAGAGGGGATCAGGGCTGAAGGGGCAGCAGCGGCAGGGAACGGAACGTGGGGAGAGCGAAAGGCTGAAAAGAGAGAAAGAGACAAGAAAGAAAAAGAAAAGAAAAATTAAAGGTGACAGAAAAACAGGCAAAACAAAATGTGACAGCAAGATACTTACACCCAGATGGCCACTAGGCCACCAAGGATGAGGCGCAGGCAGGAGCCTGCAGGTGGAGGTGGGCCTTGAACTTAGAGTCAGGCACGTTCTCAGTCTAAACACAGCAGAGGCAGCAGCAGCAACAGGTGGAGCTGCGCAGAGGAGACCAAACAGATTCTGACCAGGAGGTCAGAGGAGTCACCCTCTCAGTGCACAGTGGCCACCATCAAGAAGGAGAGGGAGGCGGGAGGGTCTGGTCAGGTGGGAGGCGGTAGGGCAGGAAAGCACTTCACAAAGGAGAGAGGGGGTCTGGGCTGCAGGGGCAGCAGCGGCAAGGAACGGAACGTGGGGAGAAGAAAAGGCTGAAAATAGGGAGAAAATAGACAAGAAAGAAAAAGAAAAGATAAAATAAAGATGACAGAAAAATAGGCAAAAGAAAAAGTGACAGCAAGATACCTACAGACAGATGGCCTCTAAGGCACCAAGGATGAGGCGCAGGCGGGAGCCTGCGGGTGGAGGGGAGCCTTGGACTGAGAGTCAGACAGGCTCTCAGTTCAAGCGCAGCAGAGGCAGCAACAGGTGAAGCTGTACAGAGGACAGCCTGCAGACGCTGACCAGGAGGTCACAATCCTAAGGATGAACGTATGTGCAAGAGGCATATGGGTGTAGGTGCAACAGCTAATTTAAACAGCAAAGGAGACTAGTGCTTGTTGAAAAATCCAGCATAGATTTACCTATTCTTCCAGCTGTTCAAATATTAACACCTACGAAAAAACAATGGTTTGTGATTGAACATTCATTCCTCTGTCTCCTCCGCTTTTCCTCAAATCTTGAAAGCAATTTCCTCTCACATCGACTACATAAGTGATATAATTTACCTACATCCTTTGGGACAACTACTTGAAGGGAGAAATTTGAGGGTCCAGTTCACAAAGGTAAATTTAGACCTGAAGTCTAAGATTACCTTTGTGAATTGGGCCCTTAGACTTCAGATCTAAACTTAAACTTCAGGTCTCAGCTTACCTTTGTTAATTGAGTCCTGAGTGTTGTTAAGTAATCTGATTCCTAATCCTCCTCACACTCACGGTCATAAGCCTCTCACCAATGAGAGCTGAACAACCGTTGGCTAGTGCTAGCTGCCAGTTGGGCCTATGGTATATGCTTGCAGAACACAGCTCACTGCCAATTCTCAAATATAAGACCTCATTCCCATTAAGTGACTTTGAGAAACGTAATTGAAACGGTGTGTTCAAGTCATACCCCAGTACAGCTCAGATTGCTTTCACTAGTATGTGATCCAAAACCTTTGCCTTAATGCCACTTCTCCAAAATAATCAAGGCATTTCCCTTTTCCAATAGTATCCAACCTTTCTGAAATTGTCTTGAACTAAATGAGTGAAACCTGCTTTCCAGTCTTATCCACCCTCTTTGAAAGTGTCTTGAATGAAATGAAAGAAATTAAACCTACTTGTAAAGCACATTGATAGCATAGCAAGAGTGCCTTAGCGCAAAAGCAGAGCCGATACTAATTTGTTTGAGAACAGATAAATGTTTTCCATTACTGAAAGTCTTAACTCTGAATCATTTTTGCTAGAAAACGTCTTATTCAATTTACTGTAAAATAGTTCTCAAATTCAGCTGTCATTTCTTTTTTTCTTTTCCATTGTTTGTGCACTTGTACTGCTCATCCATGCTGTTACGGTATGAGCTCGAGCCTAAATGTAACCACCTCTTCACACTCTTTCACACTCAATCTGCACCACATTAGAGAGCTTGAGCTTACTTATTACGAGGAACTGCTGCCCTATTCTTCGTGGATTTTTCTCCGTTCAGTCAGGGGCTTACTTGCCCCCTGCACAAGCAATGTCATGGATAAACCACGATTGCTAGCATTGATCTGCGGGTGACTATCTCCAGCGGAACACAGCTGAAAGATGTAAATATACCAGATATAAGTCAAACTTTTGCTAGTTGTCTGTTTTATGTTTATTTTATTTACCCCTCTCTGTGTTTAACACAGTCCACCATTTTGCCATGATGTGACCTTAATGGTTGGTATAATATTATTTTTTCCATTTTAATAGTTCATTTGTACATAACAGCCATGTGTACAATGTGTAGTTTTTCGCATATTAAAAAAATAAAAAAATAAAAAAAAATATAAAACTTCCATGAAACATTTATGTGTTGTGACAAGATTGTGCACCAGTAAAAATCCTATGCTAAACTGTTGGTACAAAAATACATTTATGCAAGGCCGTTGAAAAGATTTCACAGAATGAGTAGTTGACATTATTTTTTTTCTTTGACATGTTCATTTGCATTATTTTTCAGTAAACCCACAGATATAATCAAGAATGAGTGGCTGGGACTAATATCAACATCATGGTGTTTTCCTTTAGGTTTGTGTTTTGATTTTAATGGCAAAGGGCTGTGTTCAGAAGCTCAAAAGTGGAGAAGTGGGACTAGGAAATGGAATATTGTGTTAGTTACAGGTAAAACTGAGTATGATCCCTAGCAGAATCAGACAAAGGAAAACATCAGGCGCAAGGAAATTTAACAATCAATAATACAAAAATAAAAGGATAAACAAAAACAATGCTATGAAAGTAGACACCATATTTTTCATGAATATTGTCAGGAACAAACAAGGGAGGTGTGTGTGATGTGTGGCAGTAGATTTCACGCTAAGCATAAAATCTTCAGGGAACCACGTGAGAACAAATTTCATCATCCTACTGTGCAAAAAGACTGAGGTAATAGCGTCCCAGGAGGACCTCCCGCGCGCTCGCAGACAGTTCCAGCTTTGGGCGTAATGATCCCCTGCTCACCTGCCTCAAGATCTGGGCCGCCATGGTGTGACTGCAGTCAAATATGATGCGGAACTCCCTGCCTCGCTTCATCTCCTTCAACAAGGGCCGTGCGTCCTCCGAGTCGAGGGGGAGCTGGCGGATCTTCAGTCGGATGTTGTACCGGGAGGGAGCCATTATGAGTTCTTGCAGTCGAATAAGGCCTTCAGGGAATGCAAAAAAAACAGAATTACAGCGAACGGTTGAGGTTTTCAACATTGGCTAATAAGGCCCTGCTTCTAGACAGTGGATACGTTAGGGATTTAAGGTGAGGTGGGCTGTTGGATTAGCAGGGCACGCTTGACATTGGATCAGCAGGTAGGTTCACATCTCATATAGAAATTCAGCTATTCGAAGACGAATAGTCCGCCTGTCAGATTTGCAGAACACTGAAGTTACATAAAAACATCTTTGTCTGTTTTGTAAAGATTCATTCTCTCATTCCGTGTTTTCTAAAAACAAATTCCCCCTATGTTCCTGTAGCTATGTTGTTGTTTAGAATCACTTGCATTTTGATCAGGTGATTGGATGATGATTTCATATCATAGAACACTTTGTGGTGAGATACATAAACTTGCCAAGGATCTTTGTAGCATCATGTCACACAATGAAAAAATGTCATGGTATCATGTTCGATTTTTATTAGAGATGTCAAGTGCTGTTTTGAAACAGCAAAAATGTTTGTTCGTGTTTTGTATGCATAGGCAAAAAAGAAACCTTGAGTTTTACAATAATCATACTCTTCTGACCGAAGTAAAAAAAATGGAGTAAGTGTCTAAATAATTGCAATGTAGCCCTTTGTTACACATTGTGAAAATCTGCTAGGTTGCTCTATTTTTTTCTGCAAAGGCCTATGCTGATTTGTGACAGACAAAATCAATGCTTGCATTTTGTCTATAATGAGAAAAGGCAAGCAACGCAGGCAAAATGTGAACATTGGTACTAGTGCCGAAAAACAGTAGTGACTGCCACAATAAATAAAAAAAGCAAACTAGCGAGCCACTTCAGCTTCATCAACATGTTTTATTAGCATTTTCATGAACAACCTAGACGCGTTATAATTCTTACATTATACATAAATATAAGGAACATTCTCAATCTTATAACACAATTTATGATCCCTGCTAGGAACATATAAAAAAGACTTGTTTTACTTTTGAAGGACAGGGTGCCCGTCAAAATGTGAAAGTCTGTTCCCCCTTATTTAGACTGTAGTTCATAATAATGCACTTGTTAGAAGGTGGGTGGGCAATCATTTGGATGGAGTGCCTTGTCTGCCAAACTCTAAATAAGACCCTTAAAATTAAAGTTACCACTGGAACCGAATTCTGCTATGGGTCAATGCTGCATCTCATTTAATTAACACTTTTCTTCTTCTCCAATTTTTCTCAATGTAATTTGCAGTACACAAATATTTTAACTACATTTGCACATTTGCATAACAACAATACGCCTTTCTCCTTTTATGGGAGTCATTTCAAACTCCTGTGAGAACGGTGTGATGTTTTGGGCAAATAAAAAGATGCCATTCATTTTGATGTTTCTCATTCTACAACCACATATCTGTTCATTGTAATAGATTAATTAATACTAAGATTTTTTAGAGGTAAAATAGCCAGGCAAACATTCATTACAAAGATCTTGCACAAACAAAATAGCAGCTATTCATATCCGTTTGTTTTCAATTTGAAATGTTTGCACACAGAAAAGTTCATCCTAAAGTACTAACCAGAATTCAGTGACAAAGTACACAATACCTTTTTCAATTAAGCAGAGAGTTTCTCTTTACTAGAAGTAGTAGGATCCGCATGACCATAAGGAAGTCCATAAAATCAAAATAGATTTAGCATATTATACCCATGGTAGGGTGAGCACACAATCTCATTTTAATAAACCACTCGAGATAATTGAAAGACCTTAGCTGCTTCATTCAACCAAATCCAAGCCCAAAGTAACAAAAGTTTCAATGAAGCCTCATCAGATTCATCTCTGGTATCTCATACTAAATGTCATGATTTCTAAAGGGCATATTTGATCACTGTGTGCATCTTTTCAGAAAATATCTTGTGTTTTTAACACATATCCCAAATTCAAAAGACCACAATACTCAGCAGTCTATAGGGGGCTAGCCATGTCTCTGCTCGATAGATTTCCAAAGACACCGCAAGAGGCTCTGGCTGCACTTTATTACTAAATGCTAGCAAAAAGTGTCCCATGTTATGTAGAGTGTAATCAATCTTATGAACTTCAGCTAAACATGTATCAGAAAGGCAAAATCTCAAAGACAAAACATAGAACTACTTCCAGCTTTTATTTCTGCCTCCTATAATATGTACTATGGAGCCAAATAGCACATTAGTGCAAAATACAACACTCATGAACGTTATGTAATCCTGTCCCATTTTTCAATTTCTCTCTTAAATTTCACATTAAAATACATTCGAGATGTTATAGTCTTGGTTCACGGCTTTTCAATCATTAATTAGAAAGAGTCAGATTATAATTACTTGTAAGAGGAAAGACCAGGCTAAAAACGTTAATACCCAGAGGCACACTGCCACCGCATTCTCCCCATTTCAGAGAATTACATACAGCAAAAGTCTACTGAAGGTTGTTAATATTTCTCTTTTCAAAATGCTCCAATGCCTGAAATTAATTCATTCTCCCCTGTTGAGTAATTTTCCCTTTAATCAGGGAAAAAAATTATTTCAGGACCACGGGAATAACACAAACAGACATAATGGAAACAGCTGCTGTTAACACTAAGATATAGCATTGCTTTTTAGTGCAAAATACATCCCTGGGTCATTTTACATTAAAGAACGGCTTTCTATAAAATACTGTTAATATCCCGGTTTCCCATTCACATCATTTCATGTAAATTTTCTCAAATTTTGTGTAAAGCCACAAGGTGAAAATATGGGAATTTCGCACATCACACATCCCTACTTCTACTGATAGGAGATGTAAACAGCTTTGTAAACCTGTTGTGCATTGCTGTTCATTATTTTTGAAATGACATTAGTTTCTGACACCATGACAAATTTATGACACCTTGACAATAATTTGATCTGTGAAATTTAGAGTTTTAGAGTTCAAATCCTGGGGTGAACTTTGACCATGTTTCACCAACTACAGTAAAAAGAAGATTCAATTCCTCTGTGTTAGAAATTGGGTTACTGGTTGACTGGGGTGTGAGCCCTGGCCAAGCATCAACCAAAATCTGAATCTGAATAAGGCACAAGCAACCCCAAAGTAACCTCTGCTCATCCCTCTGGTAGCTTGGTACAGAGCAATCAGGCTTAACTTAGAGGCAATGTGTAAAGTTTTTGTGCTAAACCTCAAACAGTACAACAGTGAAACACCACATAAAATGTTCCCACTCCAGGCTTGAAAAACAGAGAAGCATTTAATAACTAAAAGAAGACCAAAATGACAAAAATCCAATCAGTAAAACTTGAGATATTATTTAAAATAAAAAATAAACTATAAAATAATGCTTATAAGCATAAAGCACCAACTGGGGATATCTGGTCGCCCTGGACCCGGCCAAATTAAAAAGTTCAAGCTGACTGCGATGGGATGTGGGTGTTATACAGTCCCAAAGTAGTCCAGCTGAAGGTTTTATTTGCATGGAAGATCGGCAGGACCAATGAGAGAGTTGCTGGTGGTGGTCAGTGTGGCTCAAGGAGCAGGCTGGGAGTTGGGCTAGATCTTCATGTGGATGGTCCATGTGGGTGATTTATGCTTGCTGTGCCAAAAGATGAACATATGGCGGCTTGCACTGATTGTCCATGTGAGCAATGAAGTCCTGGTGCTAACAGGCCTATTCATAGATGTGATGTGCTGGAAAGCTTGAATTTAAGAGCTTGAAAGCCACACCAAGGGGGAAGGATCTGAGAGGCACTTCCTGGGGTCCAGCAACTTGCTAAGACAGGTCCATGAGGTGCTGGGGAGAATGTTATATCTCTGAGGCTCAGATCAGAAGGCCAGCCGACTAGCTCTTTAAGTCACTCTGGGATCCTGGGTTCAAGACAGAGTTGCAGGTCCAGTTCTTCTTCTCCAGGCAAGAGGACAGCAGGCAGCACAGAAAGTCAGCAGCTTCTTCATAGTAGTAGTTTGACAGAGTGGCAGTCCTTGCAGCAGCACAGCAGTTCTTCTTTCTGGCAGAGAATCCACAGGACCAGAAGTGTACTAAAGTGGTAGTGTCTGAGGTCCTTCTTTTATACACAGTTGTGCCTTTAAAGTGGGGAGAAGCTCCTAGAGGCATGCCTATGAAGTGCACAGATACCCTGCCTCTCCTGTCCTTGCTCTAAGCTGGCTTAATTGACAATGCAGGGGCAATAGGCCCTTTGTGTAGAGACAGGACAAAGCCTATTCAGGTGTGAGGCGCTGCCCAGCTCCTCCCTCCCATCCTACCAGTGATTGCCCTTCCATTCACACCTAAGCTCTCATTGTGTGTGACTGTCTAGGAAGAATAAGCAAAGCCCAACTGCCATCTATACCCGGTCATCTGACCAGAGACAGGCTGCAGGCACCAAATGGCTAAGGCAAGAAACCTTCTAAAAGTGGGATTTTCAAAATGTAAAATCTGACATCATAATAACTTTTTATTTTAAAAAAAGGGTTCAAAAGACACCAATCATGAACTTCGCATTTGGATATTACACTCAACAAATGGAATAAAGCATCTCCAATATTATCCTATGGAGAGACAGGCCTTGCAGAAGTGAAGAATTAATTTAAGAGTTTTTCACTACCAGGACCAAATTTTAAAGGCACTGCACCCTGTCCCTTGCCTGTCTAGGGCCTCCCTTAAGGCTGACTTGTACGTATGAAAAACAAAGGTTTGGGCCTAGAAAAAGGTGTATTTTGCCAGGTCGACATGGCAGGTTAAAACTACAGACACAGTCTTTGCAATGGTAGGCCTGAGACATGTTTAAAGGGCTAATTAAGTAGGTGGCAATATCAGTACTGAAGGTCCACTAGTAGCATTTAATTTACAGGCCCTTGGCACATGTAGTGCCTCTTTACTAGGGACTTACAAGTAAATTAATTCTGCCAGTTAAGTATAAGTTAATATTACCATGTTTTAAGGAAACAGCACATGCACTTTAGCATTGGTTAGAAGTGATAAAGTGTGCAGAGTCCTAAGGCCAGCAAAAATGAAGTCAGCAAAAACTGGAGGTCTGAAAGCAATAGGTTAGGGGAAAACCACACCAGGGATACCAGGTCTAACACTCTACACCAGAACTAATGTTATTCTTTTCTTAATTTCACTAAAAATATGCATATTGTTCAGCACTTCTCAAATGTCACCAGATGTCAGTTACACACAATATAAAACTTTCTTGCCAATGTATAGTAGATGACTAGATTTACTTTTAAAGTGCAGGTAGCATTCAAAACAACATTGCATGTTGTATGAAGAGGACTAACTAAACAATCCTATTACAATTCAAGATGACTGTCATTACTTCACACATCCTCACGTCTAGCGTTATTACTTAAATATTTATTACATAAATGGCCATTTCGTATGATTAACCTTTACTTTGTCCTGGCTGATTTACTCTTCGAATTTCAGTTCTACCAAATTTAGGTTCAAGACACATGCTGGAGATCAGATGGAGTAGGATTCACTCATTGTAAAGGTCAGTGTAAGTATTCCTGGTCGAAATTAAATGGGTAAAAAAAGAGTAGGTGATATATATCTGAACTTATAGGGCATCAGGTCAAGAGCAGCAGATCAGAGAGGAACGCAAAATGTTGACACTTACACAAACTTTGCTGACCAACTGATGCCCCAACATATAAAGTGGCTAAAACAGAGGAAAGAATATGAGGAATGTCACTCCAAGTCAAATTTGTATTTCAGAAACACGCCCAGAAAAAGGTTTCCAGGCGTACTTCTGCAAAGATATGTGAAGTTTCCCCCAGGATTTTATTCTCCATAGCAAAGATCTCCAAATAGGAACAATAGGCTCCCGTACGCAAACACATATTTTTCTTCACAGGGGAATATTATTCAACTCAGACAGACGTCATCTACTGCACCCCTAGTATATCTGAGGGTAGTCCAATCTCATTTGTGCCATGAAAAAGGATTTACACTAACCCTTAGTCACAGTAAAATAAGCATTTCTAGGGTGTACAGAGAAATGATTGGAGTTTATGCTGACCACACAAATATGTGCATGTTGTTGGGTGTTGACAAACTTTCAGATATAACATCTTGGAAAGCCCATTTTTCCATCTGTTGAGAGAAATTTACAGGTGCATTGAACTCCAGTGTAGATGTCTACAGATATAAATGGATTCAAGGAAACCCTTTGAAATTGCTTTGTGCCAGAAATCTTTTTGTGAATTTATGGCAGGGATAAAACAAGTACATTTAGTCTTAAACGTATGTTTCTGATCACATTTACATTTGTGAATAGATCCTTGTGTGCTCAGTATTTGTGGTTAAAATTCTTCTTACTGCTAGTATTCCCAGCAATCTTTACATTTATTGTATAGCCAACTTTTTATCTATGTATATTTAGCTAAGAGATGCAGTCAAAGTGTACTCGAGGAGGTTGTAGTATGTGTACAGTGTAGGCAAAGTCTGACACTGCAATCACACTCAATAAACTCAATACTGAGTTTGATATTTCAAGGTACATTTTTTTAAAGAAAACACATTTATTTACATATCAAAAATATATTCCAGCTACAATTTTGAGGACCATACAATGCACTATTTCCAGCACCTGTCAGGGCCAATATTGAGACCACAAATGTTGTTATTGTGCATCATATGCTGTAGGGAGCTAAATTGCAGTTACCATTGGGGTCTACAGTATTTCTATGTCTAAAGACCAAGGAACCTGAGTCTAGTACCACCATTAGGTCATAGATATTTATTATAGACAATTTTTCCTAATGTGGCAGTCAAAATTAGCATGTATGATCTTTGTTCCACTTCATAAGCAATGCATAATTCAGGTCATAATAACTCAATAGATGTGTACCCTGATGCCTGAGAATGTTTCAGAAAAAAATGAGAATGCACAACACGGTATAACCCACCGTGAAGTGTGATACTCCGGCCACAAATTGAATTGTAAAAATACACTGATTATAATGTAATGTTTTAGTGCTCTTCTTAGATCCAAAGATCAGAGTAAGGGCAGTAGGTGAGGTTTCTGGCTTAATCCACAAAGCTCCAGTTAGCACTCCACCTGGTCCAGAACATTCATATGTGTCATCAAATGATGTATGAAATGATGTGACACCATAATTAGGTCCCCCTTTTACACCAGACTTTAGGATCCAAAATATTGCAATGTGTGGTTGCAATTTTCAAAGAGTAGTTGCATACACGTGACACAGAGGAGCCACTAAGGCCAGCTTACAGCTGGGAACTATTATTTAGGTTTGAGGTCCACATCTTTACCCAGCTGAGTGAAACTGCTCCAGTGTCAGTTGTCCAGTCGATTCAAACAACCAAAAGCAAATAGGTAAATGAAAAAAACACTTGAACTCTCTCAGACAGAAAAGAGTGGGATAAAGGCTTCCAACTCATCAATAAATCAAGGCTGTGCAGGTTCACCACCAGACACAGTCATTCTGTGGTCTGAACAAATCCTCAACCGATAAAGCAACTATTTTGAGTTCCATCAAGGGCAGCTGTCTCCAGAGTGTGATGACCTCAGGGAAGGCTGGGTCCCGCAAGCCATTCTTCAAAAAGATTTAAACTTCTTAGACTTGCTCGTTTCCTTTAAAATCAGTAAGCTCGTATGGCCTCCAAGGTAATATAGTTCCAACGTTCCAAACAGTGTACAGCAACAGGGTTTCACCAGGACTTAGAAAATGTGACAGCCTTAGGGAAACACGGGGTCATATTTTAGGATGCCCCTCTGTGGTGATGCTGTAAAGCTTCTTTGAAAGACCAGATGAATACAAAAAAACTAATTCCCCAAGATCAACTGTTAACCTAGGTTTGGGGGGAGGGGATTCATGGCAAGCCAAATCCAATCAAAGATTGTGCCATGTGGCATAAACATTTCTCTTGCAAATCTTCTTCCATGGCGTTGCAACAAACACAAGTAGATGAAAGGCGCCAACAGTTCAAACGAATATGTATTGCCATGTATTTGTCCTTTGACCATCACAGGTCCAGTACCGGACAAAAGCAGGAAATCATAAATGGCCTCTAGGATTTGTATTTGGAAGTGATGGGATAAATATCCAAGCCAAGGTTAAGCTATCATCAAGCAGATGGGTAGACAGAGTTGCAAAAGCAGCAAAATTGAACCAGACCAGTACTTTTTCCTCAGGGAGGTCTGAGACCTATCATTTGACAATGTGAGCTCTGCCGGTCCCACTAGACAGGTTGCAATGTTTGCAATGGGAGAATTAATTAAATACAGGCAGCTATGAATGCAAAGCAACTAAGTGGGACCATTCAGCCTAGTTTGACACTGAGTAGTGGCTCTGCACTGGAACACCCAAACGTTGAGCACACACTACAGTCACAACATACACAACACATAAATATGTATAGGAGAAGGATCTCAGCTACAGTTGAATGCATAAACTTTATATAGAGAGACTCTGTATGCCCAACTCCTGAGAACACTGTAAAAAAGGCCTATGCCGTTCAATAAAATTTCTTTGCCCCACCATATGTCCTCCAGTCCTTTAAGCATACAGTAAATAACCTTTTTAGTGGATGTGGGTACTCTTTGCGTGCATCTTCAGTCCTGTAGAACATGTGATTATCTGATGATGCCCCATCCAGTGGAGAGTCCATGAGGAAAGGAATGCAGTCAGCTAGACAGAACAAGTTATGAAACATCTCTGCAAAGCACACAGATCATTGTCCCTTCATGTGTTATACACAAATGTACTAATTCTCACTGCATTTCCTTCAGGGCTGGACAGGCAATCTGAGAGATAGGGAAATCCCCAGAAGACTGAGAAAATGTGACTCGTTTTAGGAGTGGATGGATGGAGAAATCTTCAGCTATTTATCCTAGGAAACTACCATTACTAAATAAACAGCATTGTCTTGTTGACATATACATAATTTGCTCCCCAAACCAAATCCCCCAGGAAACGGTAGGACTCACTCATTACATTCACTTGGTACAATATGGGGCTGGTATGAGCACATTTTCCAGCTCTGATTTTAGCTCACAGTTCACTACTGTTGTCATTGCAATATTTAATGGATTTTGAAATAGGATAAGGTATTTATTCATGTATTAAAACTTCCATACAGTGAGCAACATAAGACACAGACAGTACCTTTGTCTGGTATGTTTTGGATCAAACACCCATTTCCTGTCTATTATGTTTTCTTATCAACTGGTAACACTACATTATTTGCTCTAAATATTTATCTGAATCTTCACAAGTAAAAGCATTATCTCCCGATCGTTCCTGAAAATAGACACAAAAGAGGTGTCCAATTAGTTTTTTTGGCCGATTTCAATCATGCATTTTGAAATGTTAGTACTGCTAAAGTGCTAAGGTAAAATATTATTTCCATTAAAATTCCTGCAGTGGCTAATTTTAAAAGCTTGTGAATTGTCATAATTGGACTCACACCCAAAAAGTGAAATTTGCTGATAGGGAAAAGAGTGCATTATGCACAAAGGCAACTCAAGGCATTATCGAAACGTCACAATTGTAATATTTGGGAACACACGATGTGGGTATTTGAAGAAAATGAGGCTGGCATTGAAAGAGATAAACATTCAAAATAATTTACATATGGAAATAGGGTGATTAAGGTCTAAGTACAGGCACTGCAAAATGAGGCAAAGTACACGAAGGAGTACACCATATTCAAAGATTTGCAGATTGACAAATGGTTAAAAAGTGAATTACATCCCCTTTGAACAGCGTTGATGTAGATGGGGTCTACTGAATAAAACAAAATTAAATTGTCTTAAAAGATACAAAAAGTGCCTCAAAACGTTTTTTTTAATTGAGCAAGACCTTAACAATGTGTAATGTATACTATGCCCGTGTTGCACATAGCTCCATGAGGCCATTTTGATGTAAGGGTGTGTGCTGTCATATTTCAGTAACATACACTACCAAACACACAGGAACAAACAGAACATAAATGTCAATCAAATACATTTAAGTGGGCATGCGGAGAAATGTGTATTTTGACCAAGATGGACATAAAAAACTTTATGAGGAAACATCTGGTGCACACTGTGCACGTTTAAATTGTACATGCGACAAGTTACGAGAAACAAAACGGGTCAATTTCTGTGCGAGGTAAGGTATTGAGACAATTCTGGAAAACAGACAGATTTAGTCAGAGTTAACGATAGAATACATTTAAGATTCCATATTCTTTTGAACGTCAGTTTCAGTACTGAATACACCTTCTCCTTCTTGAACAACTTGAGGAAGTAGTTGAAAATAGAATGCCCACCTGCCCTGTTAGGCCTCGCATAATTCTTGATCTATCCGAGTATGTGAGAATTGGACACTTCATTTTTAGTGTTCCTTATGTTTCTTGTTGATTCACTCACCATTATAACTACGGGCCTGATTAGGAGTGTGGGGGTCCTTGAACCACCACATTCGCAGTGGCTGTCGGAACGCCGCAGTTGTGGCAGTCCGACTGCCACATTACGAGGTTGGTGGGCAGCCCTGCCAACCTACTGCCGTCTCCACTGGAGTCTTTGATCCCAACGGGCTAATGGTGGCGGAGCCAGGACGGCTCTAAAGTCAGTGCCAAACTACTGATTACGACCTGGTTCTTCACCAGCCTTTTCATGGCGGTTTCTCCTCCATGAAAAGGCTAGCGGAGAACAGGTGCAGGGAGACACAGGGGTCCCCTGCACTGCCCATGCACTTGTCATGGGCAGTGCAGGGGTCCCCCTGCCCACTACCCTTACAATGTTCTTGAGTGTTATGTAGGTGCTGGTGCCCCCTGCAGCCGGCAGCATTGCTGCTGCACGATTAAGAGCCAGTGAAAATGCTGCCGCCACTTTCCCACTGGGCTGATGGACGGCAGCCTTGGTTTCTGCCTGTCAGCCCAGCGGGATAGTCGTAATGAGCCCGATGGGGAGGTAACCAGTATGGTGGCAGCCTCCCTGTTGGACGTTCAGCAGACGGGTCATCCTGTCCGCCAAACTCAAAATCAGGCCTTGTATCTCATATTGTTAATAATATACATGTGAGATCCAGTTAAGACATATATTCTAAACTAAAATTTCACTTGTGCATGGGCAATATATGTCTATTTGGCTAGACTGAGGGAACCTGGAACCTGATAAGTTACTCCAACCTCTTCCCAGGAGGTCAAACCTCAGATGAAGGCAAAGCTGTTCTGCCTTATTATGCAGCACAATAACATCTTTTTGAACAGCAGCGCCCTAATGGCTTAGTGGCACCTTAGCTATAAACAATTAGCAGTTTTTAATTTGTGACTTAGCTATGAAAAGAAACTCCATTTGACCAGTTAAACCAAACCAAGAATGAGCAAACTATGCTTGTTTAAACAAAAATCACAATTGTATTCCACTTCAAGATTATCAATTTGATACTTTCAGCGTTACAATAATGTTTTGCTCCTTATTGAGTCCTGTCAAAATAAATTATGCCAACTACAGTATGTAAGTATCTATGTTGCTTCCTTGTTGTGTGAGCTCAGGAAATTATGACGATTTGTCTGAAATGTTTGGAAGAATATACTAGCCACCTGCTTGGAATGTAAACAAGCATTTCAAAAGGGGGTCGTTGGTATTTTGTTTTTCCAGTGCAAGCTCCATCTTTGGAGGAAAAATAATCTTTGCTGAGTGGGTGCAGCTAACATGACGGCTGCTGAGCAAATTACTCTGTCTTCAGAGGAACTACTTTAGGCTCTTCTGAAGTCATAGGGACCTCTTCAAACAGGCAAAGGGCTCTAAATGTGGCAAGTGGTCATCCACCACACTGGCAAAAGTCATGACCTCTGCTGACATAGCAGTATGTAAATTTCCAATTGAAAAACAATGAGAGACAGATCTACCTGTATGCTGGTCAATTGATTGATTTATTGGGTAAAACATAAACTAAGATTATTACAACTTTCAAATACACCACAGACACTTAGCATTAGCTATGATCTATAATCAATTATTGTATACCAGCAAATGTATGTAAGATTTCTAATACTGCTGGTGATTTATGTTGGTCCTGCTCTGAAAATATGGGAAACATTTCATATGCTGTTTTCTTCTGATAAGGTGATTAATTTCTAGAGTCCAATATGGTCTAAAATTAATTGTATTAATATATTACATTTGTCTCTCCCTTTCCTAAATGTATTCTTTTGCTCTTTTTCACTTTTGGGCCAGACTAACATTAGCAACAGCTATAAAATATTGAATACTGTTATTTCTATTGCTTTTCAGCAAATCACTTCATGTTGAAAGTATTTCTCTAAAATGTCATTTCTCTCTGGGAGAAATGTGTGCAAATCACAGAATTGATAGATCACAAGTGGTTTCCACCAATCAAAAGAGATGTGCCTTGGTAACCATTTAGCAACTTTTTTTATCAAGAAAATCCACCTGCATTCAAACCTGTTGTTCTCAAGATGATGTTTATGAACCTCAGTGAAATACTTCATTCATACTCTGTTCATGTTTTTACTAATGTTCAATATACTTCTGTTATGCTTTCGATTTCTTTCTAAATCTATATAGATATAATCTGTAGTGAAAATTCTTTATATTCAATCTCATTTCATCATCTCTTTTCTACTACCCTTTCCTCTATCTTTAATTATTTTCTTTCTTCTACTTCATCTTTTTGTATTTATTGTTATAAATGTTTATGTTGAACAGTTTATGTTGTTTATAAACAGTTTGCAAATACTTCCTGAATAAATGCTATGTTTCTTAAATACATAAATACAGAACTGCTAAGCTGTTTTGTGTATTATTGTTGTCTTAAAATTGTATTGGCCTTTTTCTGCTGTTACTTCATGCAAAAACATTAACTAAACGGTTAACAAAATTTAAAGGCTAATGCTGTAGTTAATAACTGCTGTTCATTTTATAAAATAAACAAAATTCTGAAACTGAAAAAATCATAATAGCAACAAAATAGCTTTTGATGGGTTATTCCTGTATGCATCAATTTAGTGGGAAATGTGCAACAGAAATCTAATATTTTAAACTAATATACTCAGGAGCTTTGAGAATATGACAATGAAACAATGGGGTATATTTACAATTCCCCTGTGGCACAATAGCGCTGAGGGAGTGTCACTTTTGCGACACTTCGGTGGCGCAGTGCATCTGCACATACTTACAAGGCCAGGTAAAGCCACCTTATGTGGCTTTTCATGCCTTGTAAATATGGCCCCCTTTCACGCATAACTCTGTGTGAAAGGGGCATTCCGTGGGCGTTCCCACGCAGCACTCGTGGAATCTGATGCAGTCCCAGATTTACAAGGTTTTGTAAACCTGGGAATGTGTCAGATTCCTACACCACCCCAGGCGTAGCATAAAAGTAGTGCAATGGGGCGTAATACCTTTATTTCTCCTCATTGTTTGCTCTTTCTATGTGCGCTGCATTCTGTAGCATGCAAAGAAGGAAGAAAATGCCATTAATGATTTTTTATGTGCAGGGAGGTGTCCCTAAACAATCACCTCTGCAACACAGGCACCCTATGCACCATGGTGTAAGGGTGCCTGCATTGGCGTTAGGCAGCCAATTGTGCGTCAGCGCACAGGAAAGTACAGGGATGCTTCATATTGCTATAAATACAATTCATCCCTGCACTTTCCCAATGGCGTAGTGTGGTGCAGTAAGCTGGCTTGCGGCATCACAAGACGTCAGTTTCTTGTAAATATGGGCCAGTATTTCTTAAGAGGAACATGGGGAAAACTTGATGAGGAAGGTTTCTGAAAGCATCACCTCGGTGCTCATTTTTTGGCTGGGATTTGTTTAGTTGACTAGGTTTATTTATTTTAATGTAATATTACACACATCTATGTGCATATACATACATAAGTAGCTTTCAACTTGGAGTGTTTATAAGGATAAAGTGGAAGGACAAACCATTTTGGAGATCTGAAATTGTGTTGATGTTACAAAAATATATTGTGTATCTGCACACTGTTGTTTCAAGAATTAAGTGTTATTATTTTGTGCCACTTATGGGATACATGGTCAAATTATTTATTTAAAAGTTCAGAAGTTTGGAAACTTAATTGGAGTCCTAGGGCAGACAGGGGTTACTGGCTCAAATTATGACATTATGAACCTTGTAACATGTATGCACAGGTGTGAAATCCATGGCCCTCATGAATGAAATGAAGGAACTGATTGCAGGGAACTGGCAGGCCACTAAGAACTGGAGAGCCCACTAGACACTCTTTTTGTGCTGGCACAGTAAATAAATGCCTGTTGAGCCATTACAATTGTCCTGCTGCAAATACTCACAGCCTGGCATGCAGATGGTAGTCACACTCCTAAACAAAAAGAGGGGTACACATGGTGAGCTCTTCCAGATCACAGGGCCCCACTCTGAGTTATAATCAATGTCACAGACAGCCTTCAGGTCACATGTATGATTTTCATGCCTGCAGAGGCCAAAAAACTAAAATCAATAGAAACTCAATGGGGGACTCAAGGCAGGAGAGTACAGAGCCATGCAAGGGACATTTTCCAATCTAAAAAGTGAGTCTTGGGAAAGACAAACAATTGACACAAGTACTGTAAGGATCCTATCGCCTGTGCAAGGAAAAACTGACATTTCTTTTCTTTACTCTCGTTTGTGATCTCCACTGAGGACTGGGGATGGTATTTATATCTGTAAATCAGCTCTATTATGCCTCTAAATCAGAGGTCTCCAACCTTATGTATAATAAGAGCTACTTATGTTGCATGAAAAACATTGTGAGCTACTATTATTATTAGTGGCGTAATATTGACCACATCAGATAAGATTACATTAGTGGCCACCATCTGCAAGATTATCAGCAGTGATCACCTCAGTGAATGAGGCAGGGTGGTCAGCAGTAATGTAAAAAAAGCTGTGTTTATAAAAAATGTCTCTATGCAGATAATACATGCCAGCAACAGCAAAGTGACCCTGGCACAACGGTAAAAATATTAGTAATAAGGCCCTCGCATGACTTATGACTAAAAAATCAACTTTAATGATGTATTTCGGACGTCGAGTCATGTGTCTACAAACATCAGCTAAAGAATTCTAAACATACACCTATGTTTGCCTTGAATAGGCATGTTTGCCCTACATATATTAATTCACCCAGACAAAAGATTCCAATTTGGTCGACTGGTCTGCATACAGGAGAGCTACTTACAGGTAGTAGGACAGCTACCAGTAGCTCACAAGATATTTGTTGGAGAAGCCTGCTCTAAATGAATGGAAGAACAGTTCCCCGTATAGCCATAGAGGCAGCATAAATATGGCCTTTCATCAGTGTCATCTGCTGGTCTGTCTATAGGGTCTACGTATATGGAAGCTTAGACACAGCATATGTTTTTAATTTCTCTCCCTCCTCGGCCAATAAGGATGATTATTTGCAAACACTAGAATAAGTATTATACATACACATGATGGTGGACTGCATCTCAAACAGAGAACACCGTGCCGACGAGATTAAAACTAATCTTGAAAACAACTGACTAGAGAAGTCCATCAGTCCTGCACAAAAACCTAATGACATTTTGTTACCCCACTAATTTCTCAAAAAGAAACATTAAGCAGAAACCATGAATACTAAAGTAGCTTTAAAATCTCTAGAACTCCAAATGTTTCATCTTAAAGTCTGAAATGTCATAATGATATTCAACATAACAAAATGACAAAATATCAGTTCAATAGTACGATTTGTCAGAATGATTAACACTAGAAATCGAAGAAATATGTTGCTGTGTTACTAAATGAAAATTAATACAATGTATAAAACAAAGAAATATAACAGCCCAGTTTTTGCTCAGCTTTAAAATGCGTAATATACAGTTGTGAGGATGCCTTCTCCTCTGTATCTTATCTGTGCTCCAAAAAGCACTAAAGTGGTTGAAATCTCACGCCTGCTGATCAAGAGCATTCATTCACTTCCCTCAGCCAAGATCTAAATAAAGGCCTAAATTACCCACCTTGGTAAATGAGAAACATTTAACCTGATTGGGTACAAAATGGTGAGCTGGTACAAATTACATTATCTTCTTTTCCCTCTAAGTGTAAATATGATAATGTTACATCATAGGGTGCACAGTCTTGTCATGTAGGTCAAACTGCACCAAAGGAGCATCCTATGCCCCCTAAACATTTTCGCCTGTGAGGGGGAAGAGCTAATTTCACTTCACCTAAAACTAAATGAGGCAAAGTTGGGAAATTTCACCTTTTTTTTGCAGAGATGATGTATCTCACATTTTCCTAACTACTCAGACGAGGACCTTTGCACGTCAATAGTTAAAATGTGGCTCCTCCATATTGCATCCTAGTAGCTCAACCATGTGCTACTCATATATGAGATGTTTCTTCATAAATAATAGTTTTATATATCAAAATAATACAAAAAATAAATAACTAGTTTAGGATGCGACTGAAACCAATTGGAATTTTCAGTACTGGACTAAGTGCAGCTTACACCATATGACAATAAATGGTTACAGAAGAAACTATTGTAATGGGTCACTGTCCACAAGCTCGTGCTTTTACAGCCTTCTGCTGAAAGTGACGCTTTACATAAGCAGAGATCTAAATGTTTTAATGTAAAGGCAGAAACTTATTTTTCTGGCTCGTCCCAGGAATGTAAAATTCTAAAAAAAAAAAAAAAGAAAGAGTCCGAGGCCTTTAATACAGTATCACCCATTTCCAGTGGCTGCTACAACATGTGCCTACATGCTGACTGACAAGAAAGTACATATTACTAACATGCACAGTATTATCACAGAAAGAAACCAGGAATCTAAAATTCTAAAAAAAAGAAGAAAAAAAAGAGTCTGAGGCATTTAATACAGTATCACCCATTTCCAGTGGCTGCTACAGCATGTGCCTACATGCTGACTGACAAGAAAGAACATATTAATAACATGCACAGTATTATCACAGAATTAAACTATGCACATACCTGTGCTGTCATCATACACAACTGTTGCCGACTTCCACCTCAAAAACTGTACAAGGTCCAGGATGGCATGGCTTAGGGAAGCATAATCTGGGTACAGATTGACATAAAAGGAGTCCCTATTATCCAGAGGATGGTGCTTCCATCGGACTTGAATATGTGGAACCTCCACTGCATTGCATATCGACTGAACTGCATTGGACGAAGAACTGTGAGAAGGTCCAAAGATTGCAACCACACCAAGGGCAAGCTGATCGCAGGCTGTAAGGGAAATAATTGAAATAATGAACTTAACAAAGACTACTCTTAACAAGAAAGTCACAGGATTAGCAAGAGAATTGTTAAATACGGTTGGATAGGTGTAGATGCTAAGATTATTTATTTGTGTCGTATTGAACTCAACAATAAAATAACGTTCAAACTCCTCACCCATGCTCACAAGGCACTGCACAACACCGGACCAGAATACCTCAACAGACGGCTCTACTTCTACACCCAACACGGCAGCTCCGCTCCTCTGACCTTGCCCTCGCCACTGTCCCACGTATCCACAGAACGACCGCCGGTGGCAGATCGTTCTCCCAAGACGTGGAACACTCTTCCCAGCCACCTGCAACAGGCACAGGACCTATTTACCTTCAGGAGGCACCTCAAGACTTGGCTGTTCGATCAGTAGCAGCCCCCCCAATCTGCACCTTGAGACCCTCACGGGTTAGTAGTGCGCTTTACAAATGCTTTGATTAGTTGATTGATTGATTGAAAACTCAGTTAATGGAATCTATGATCTAATGCACAGCCACTCCACATTTGCTTACAAAGACATGTAATAATTGTTATTATAGTCTTCATTACGAGTCTAGCAGTGACAGTCAGACCGCTGGCATAGTGGCGGTCCGACTGCCTCATTACGACTGTGGTGGAGCGGCCACGGTTGGACCACTGACACTTCCAGGTTTCCACCAGTCGGCAGCCTGGTGGTCTCGGCAGTCGTAATACACCAGGGTGGCCCTGCATGCAGCACCGCCCTGGGAATTACGAGTCCCCATTCTGCCAGCCTTTTCATGGTGGTTGAACCACCATGGAAAGGCTGGCGGAATAGGGGTGTCGGGGGCCCCCATGCACAGCCCGTCATGCTTTCACTGCCCGAATTAAGGCTGCTGCACCCTCCTCACCGCCACATTGCCGTCGGATCGATTACGAGCCGGTATCAATGTTAAGACTCTGTTCACCGCAAGGCCTGCAGGCGGAACCACGGTTTTCGGCCACCGGTCCTGCGGTGAACTTGTAATAGGGCTGGCGGTGTTTAGACCACATTGGCAATCTGCAGGCAGTATGAGTTTGGCCTCAGCTGCTCGCCAAACTCATAATGAGGGCCTTTAAGTTTACACTTTTCCTCCAAATTTCCAAAGTAAAAATAAAGTTATATGAAAAATACGCTGCAATGTTGTGCAGATTTGTATTAGTTCTGTAGGTTCATGCTAGAGCTTACAAGCTATAATTCATATAGGATTGCCTTATGGGCTCTTGATCTCTTGTTATAAACTTGATATCTGTATCTGCAGGAATAATTGGCTCCAAATATAATAATTCAACTTTGCAAGGCTGCATAAGCTACTGTAACAGCTCAGTTGTTTAAATTAATTACAATTTTGTATGCAACTGGTTGGGGATAGGTCTAATTCCTGTCAGGTGTGTTAAAGACCCAAAGTATTACCATTTCCACTTTAGCCATTTTAGGTGTTTGCATTAAATGTTCATCGAAATGCAAACATCTAAAATAGCTGTATTATTAGCTATCTTCCTTATATTTTTCTTTCTTTTCTTTTTTATTTTAAATTGATTGTTGCACTGTTATCCTTTTTCATGCTTGTTTTGAAGGCAAACTAATTCATAACCAGTAGCAAGCACCAATTGGTGTGTTTGACATTCAGTTAAGTCCACAATCAAAGGCCCAAATTTTCTAAAAATCATGCAGCACTGCATCAAAATCTGCAGTGCTATGCAGAAAGTCATGGGTAGCTTTCATTTGACAAAGATGGAAAAGTATGTTTGCAAAACGTTTTTGTGTACCTTGGCCTAGGAATACGGGACACATTTCAGCGTTGTGACATTATGGCCCTCACTACAACCCCGGCGGTCCAAGACCGCCAGGGCTGTTTTGGCTGAAGCACCGCCAACAGGCTGGCGGTGCTTCAGAGGGGATTACGACAGTCGCACCGCCGGAGCCGGCGGTTTCCTGCCAAATTTGCCCCGGCAGTGATAATCCGCCAGGGCAGCGCCCAGGGGATTACGAGTCCCCGTACCGCCAGCCTTTTCCTGGCGGTTTGAACCACAAGGAAAAGGCTGGCGGTACGGGGAGTCGCGGGGCATGGCATGGGCAGTGCAGGGGCCCCCTGACAGGGCCCCATGCAGCTTTTCACTGTCTGCTGTGCAGACAGTGAAAAGCGCAATGGGTGCAACTGCACCCCTCGCACAGCCGCAACACCGCCGGCTCCATTTGGTCAAGGTCATAATGAGGGCCTATATTACAAAGTGCAATTCTAATCCACTTGGAGATGTAGATATGCCATCCTAGTGCTGCTAATATGATTTATAGAAAGTTTGTTTATTTCTCTTTTGCAAAGTAAGAATTATCTGATAAGAGTAAGCAGCGCATGCCCCTTTGTTCATTAATTAAGTTGGCCTCCCCCTGAAGCTAGAACTCTGATCATAACGCAATCCTTACAGGCAAGATAAGATTCCATGTGTGAAAGAAATGGAGAAATGGGAAAACAGCAAAGTGGCCATCAGTCACACAAAGAGAGGCATGTTGATCTGACCTCTGCACTCTAATTCCACAGATCTGATCTCTAGTGATGAGCCCATGATAAATGTTTGGCTTCAAGCTGCTGTGGTTCTTTGCAGCCATGGAGTTTCAAAATATGAATGACAAGGTCCAGAGGAGGTTTCTCTTTGAAGTGGAGAGGCGTACTTGATCAGAAAAGGCAAGCCTATGGATGAGTTGGGGAGCACTGGGAGTCAGCAAGCCTGAGATTCTCCAGCACCCACCATCTTGAAACAGGATTTGCTGGAAGAGCTTTGTTTGGCTGTAATGTTGGGAGGGTACTGAAAATTGAAATGGAAAAATAATGTAATCATAGCCAGGAAGGCACACATTTTTATATTAACGATTGTTACTTGACAGTAGCATGGCCACCCCTTGGATGAGGAACACTACTTGGAATTTTGGGAAGGATGCAGAAACTCACAAGGAATCTTGGAAAAAAGAAAACAGACCGCTTCTTTGGAGGTGACCTCCATTCATATAGTCAAAGTAAACGTCTTCTGATTCTTTTAGGTCGAGTGCGCAAGTGCTCTGATGTGTTCCAATCTATTTGTGAGCTTCTTAGCATGCCCACCACAATCTCATCACTATCACTCGTTCATGGGCATGCCTTTCAAAAATCCTTCGTTCTGATTGGTAAATGCTTTATGTTTGTCCTTCCTTAGGGCAGTTTTGTTACCACCTTGGCCACTGACCCTCCTTTTGTGTCTCTCCTTCGCGCTGATAGCAGCCATGGTGCTTTGAATCGGCTAACTTAAGTCAACTGTTATATTTTTCATATTTATGTGGCAAGAAAAGTCCAGTTATGAATTTACAATGCTAGTAGCTCTAACTTGAACAGATGCAAGACCCATTGAATTGCAAATATGTGTTCCTTTTGTGTCTTTCCGTCGTGCTCACAGTGGCCATGGCACTTTGAATTGGCTTTACGTCAACAGTTTTACTTTTCATTTTCAATTTAGGTGGCAAGAAAAGTCCAGTTACGAATTTACAACACTAATAGCTCTAGCTCGAGCAAACACGAGACCCGTTGCATTGCAAATGCTCATATCTCTTAGCTTGCACTGGACTCTATTCTGAGAACTGGTAGCACCAATTCCGTGAATTTCCTCTAGGACCATTTAGGACTCTTTTCAGCAAGAATGAAGTGGGGGCCATGGAGACCCCCTTGAAAGTTTCTATAGTCTGATCGATTGAGAAATCCCGCAGCTCCCCTTCACAGAAATAAGTGGGCACCACCCAGAAAGGTGGCCAACTTTGCCCTTGACCTCTTAGCTTCTTTTAGGGTGAAGGGCTTGCTAACCTCACAGCATAAGTCTGCCTCCAGTGACACCGTTTTATACGACTCTATTGAGACTATATTTAAAAGTGGATATTTTCTTTTACAGATTTTAGATCCTCATGACCTGGACAGATAGTTGTTCATTTTGTGTTTTTTTTATCTTTAGAATTACGTTTTGTACTAACTCCCCTGGGACCACTTCCCCTTTCGGAATCATATTGGCAGCCTCGGGACCGGGGGTGTAAGCAATGTTCCAGGGACTGCCTGCTCCTCCTGATGTCTTCCAGGCGAAACATTTTTAGTTTCTTGAAGCATCACTGTTTCATTTAAAGAATATGAGCTGCATTACAAAATACACGGACATGTTTCCCATATAGGAATGAAACCACAGGAATGGTGTTCTTCAGTCCTTGCCAGCCACCAACTCTATGTTTGTAGAAAATCACAAATTGTGAACTTCCTAATCAATATTTATTAGGCAGATTGTTCTGTGACCACTTGCGAATGGTGGTTTTGTGACATGAACTATTAGTATGGAGGTGGTGCCACAAAACAAGTGTCCAGTAGCAAAACATTGGTGCATCTTTTGCCACAATGTTTGCAAACATACTCTTAGTACATCTGGCCCTATCTTTCTAGATGTTTCTCCAGGCATCTTCGAGTTGTTTACAAGAGAATCCATCCATGCTGAGAGAAAAGTCTGTAAGAGGCACGACAATGATGATTGCTTCTTTGTGTCTTAATTTTTGGATCATTTATTTTCTGCTGGACTGCATTCTGCTGGACTCCTGCTCTGCTGTGCTGACCTATTGCCTACTGCCCTCTTGCTTGGATGAGAAGCACTGGACCTGCATCTCTCTTAAACCCACAATCCAGAGTGACTGCAAAGGCTATTTGGCTCACCACCTAATATGAAGTCATAGATACATAACAGACTTCCAGCAACCCTGCTTCTTCACCTAGACTCTGCTATATGTTCGCTTACCCTGCAAAGTGATGCAAACCCAGTCCTGGACCCTTCAAAGTGAGCCAAAGGTGCTTTGCCTTCTGTGGACTCAATGGAATAAATACATCCTCAGCTGTGTGGTGCAATCCCAGTCAGAACCAATGCATCAACACAGCTGCGTTGATTGAACCCGTTGTACAAGCCACATCGTGTGACTGAGGCATCACCTTCAGAATTCCTGCTGTGCAATGCTTCGCCAGAGCAGATGCTTGCATTTCTCATCAACAGCAGCCTCGACGATGATGCCGAAACTCTGCATCGCAGCTTCTCCACTCGGAACCAACACATTACCTCAACTGCGCAACACATCCCTGACACTGGCCATCCCATCACAAGCCCCATTGAGAAAATCCTCAATGTTGATACAACAGTACTTCACACCGCAGCCTCACCACATCTCAGAACCAGCGCATCACCTCGGCTGCTTGACAAATATTTACGCGGATCAACATAACATCCTTGAAACCACAAATCAAGGCACTTTTGTTCAGCAGATCTAACAAGGTCCCTTCAGCTGGCCTGCACTCCATCACTGTCAGCCTGGGCTTGTGAATTTGTGCTGGTCCAAAGTGACCAGATATCCACTGTAGGTTCTTCACGTTTTTTGGGTATTTTACTTAAAAACTTTTAAATTCAATATCTCTGGTTCTACTAAATGTTTTTGGGCATTTTGGTCGTGTTTCGTTTATTACATTTGGATTCATTTTTCTAACCTGGTTAGGGGTCTTTTTGAATAGTGTTTTATTCTTTGAAGTGTTGCACAAATACTTTACACATTGCCTCTAAGCTAAGCCTGACTGCTCTGGGCCAGATACCAGAAGGTGAGCACAGGTTTATTTGGGGTTTGTTTCTCCCTTACTCTGACTAGGATTGTGGTTGCTGCCTGACCAGGATTCACATCCTAGTCAACCACTAACCCAATTTCTAACAGTTGTGTACACAATAATGCACATTTAACTATCAGTATATCTGGCAACTCTCAGGAAATTGTGTGAAATTATCAGAAGGCCCTTAGTCCTACATTATTGTTATTACACCTCATCGTAGTAAATAACACATTAAAGAATGATATGTTGGGCCTGCCTCATAATTAATTAATTTGCAATTACCTAACATTAGGTGAATACCTTATGACACAGCTGCAAAGCACAGCAGTCCTTCTTTCTGGCACAGCATTCTCAGGTCCAGAAGTGTACTGAAGTGGTGGCATCTGAGGTTCAATATTTTTACCCAGTGGTGCCATTGAAGTGAGGGAGCAACTTCTAAAGACATTTGCCTTTGAAGTGCACAGATATCCTGCCCTATCTGCCCTGGCTCCAGACTAAGTACAGAGGGTATGCAACCCTTTGTCTGGGGACAAGGCACAGCCTATTCAGGTGCAAGTGAGACTGTTTCCAGCCCCTTTTTCCCATCCTGCCAGTGATGGCCCATTGAATGACACGTAAATCCCCACTGTGTGTGCCTTTCTAGGGAGAATACACAAAGTCCACTGCCAACTACACCCAGGCATGTGACCAGAGGCAGGCTGCAGGCACCAAGTGGTTAAGGCAAGAAAATGCCAACTTTCTAAAAGTGGCATTTTCAAAATTGCAATTTTAAATCCTATTTCACCATATGTTTGAGCTTTAAATTGTGATTCCAGAGACATCAGACTTGAAAGTCTATCTCTTCACAATTACAAGTTGCACTAAGAAAATGGAATAAGGTAGCTCCAATGTTATCCTATGGTAGAGATATGCCTTGCAGTAGTGAAAAACAAACTTGAGAGCTTTTCACTAGCCGGATATGTAAAACTTAAAAGTATATGTCCTGCATTTTAAATCCATGGCACGTTGCCCTTTGGGCTGTCCAGGACCTGCCCTAGGGGTGTCTTATGGGTATAAAAAGGGATTGTTTGGGCCTGGCAAAAGGTTTATTTTTTCTGGGTCAACTTAGCAATTTAAAACTACAATCATCGTCTCTCCAATGACTGGCCTGAGGCATGGTTAGAGGGATACTTAATTGTGTGGCACACTCAGTGCTGCAGATCCACTAGTAGTATTTAATTTACAGGCCCTAGGTACATGTAATACTAGGAACTTATAAGTAAATTAAGTATCTCGATTGGGAATATGCCAATATTACTATGTTTAGAAGACAGAGCACAAGCACCTAGGCACTTATTAGCAATGGAAAAGTGTGCAGAGTCCTAATACCAGCAAAAACAAGTTCAGCAAAAATTGGAGGATGAAGGAAAAATGTGGGGGTGAATATGCATCAAGGCCCATTTTCCAACAGAACAAAGTACAACACGGTCTTTGTTGCACTTAGGTCTACTAAACTTGTTCTCCTCAAAAACCACAAATCAAACAAAGATACCCTCTTGTAAACGTTTTATGTCTAAATTGGAGTTCACTTTCTTTGCTCACTATTTTTTGTACTAAAACCATCTGTTTTAGCCAACCAAAACGAGAAAATAAACCCCAATGCAGAGTTTGAGGATCACCCTGCTCTTTGAGACCAGTGTTTTTGTTTATTTTTTAATGCTGCGAATTAAATAATGACTGTTCCATCACATTCTTATGTAGTTCACACTACCAACTGAACAATCTCCAGGCACTTATGGTAGGTCAATAGCATGCCAATCTTAGTAATGTTCATTTCATTAGCTTTGAATTGTAGAACAACTGAACAGATCCATTGTAATTAGAATCCAACAATTCAGTTTACAGACAACTGTCTGAAGCCATTGTTTTTACCTCTCCTTTTTCATATTGACTAGACGTGATCAGTGGTGCCCCCTCCACGAGAGAGGAAGAGCATTGCCCTGCTAAAAAAATGCCCCTAAAAATGCCACTAGAACTCAAAAATAAAATGGTAATAACGTTTTTTATTACCATTTTATTTTTCAGCACCCCATCCTCAACCGAGTGTCAGGACGGGGCGGGGCACTGCTGCTTAGTGACAGCACCAGGGAGCTGTGCTCTTTAGTTTAAAGAGCGCATGTCCCCTTTGGCCAGCTGTTTTGCAATGGCTAGCGTGACATGCACACATTAAACTTCTCTAACCTAGCTGTCTTAAGATAGCTGGGTTGGAGCAAGCACAGGCCTCCAGTGCTATTGTGAGCACTGAGAGAGGTTGCTCCCATCAATCTTGATGCCTCTTCCATGCTGGTAACCAGCATGAAAGCAGCATCAGGATTTGTTAGTTTTGTTTCCTGGTCCACATGGCCACGTTGGAGCTTCCAGAAGCAGGAGAGGAGGACAACATGAGGACAGGAAGACGCCGTTTCTTTTTTTTTTATTATTATTACCCCACCCCCACCCTCCGGTCATAAATACAGGCCAGCGCCCACTGGACAAGATAAACGTTGGTGATTCTACACTAGTTTTGATACTCAAGATTAAAAACTTTAGTCCATATTGTGGGGTTGTTGGAGTCGGACAAATATAGAGGTGCCTTGTCATATAATGTCCATCACATATCACAGCCCCAGATGTCTAAAATGAAATCTTACTTATCAAACCAAGATTCAAGTGAGAATGACATTTGTGGGAGAATGAAATGAATTTGTGAACTCATCTTGCATTAGAGAGTTTACAATACACTAAAACTTACAAATGTATGGTTTACACTGTTGAAGGCCTATCGGTGCTCAGATAATTTCTTGTAGAATATTGTGTCCTGCTAAGAGAGTTGGCTTTCTACATGTGAAGTGTATTCTACAAAGAGTTCTACAAAGGCATTAAATACACTCATGATAAGGGCACAATGTTAAGCTAGAAAACACATCTTCCTTCTCTAAGACCCACTATTATGACAACAACAATACCATCACAATAGACCATACTATAATATACTACAGAGTACCATAGCACACCATCTATCACCAAAATTATCACATCACACAACCCCATCTACGTTCATCACATCACTCAACAACCCACCATATCAACCAACATCACAACATAATATTCCACTAAACAATACCTACCACATCATTACACCCTATTTCACACGACCATTTAGCACATTTCACAGACCACATCACACAGTATACATTAATGCACACCAACATTGCTTCTCACCATGCTACAACACAACATACGACTTCACAGCTTAAACCACCATACCAATCCACCAAACACCACACAAGAAACCTTACAAAATAATACTATTGAACAAAGTACAACAATGTTGCACAATACCACACATACCTTATTAAAACACATATCACAGACTTTCCTATAACACTTTGCACTTCATCACACCTCACTAAACCTTATCCTGTGGCAACATATCTCCCTGCACTACACATTCTAAACTATAGAGCACATCACTCTTCATCATACACTACCATATCATACACCAGCTCACAGTGCCACAGCATATCATAATGCATCTCATCCCACTATATGACTCACACCACATCACACTCACTGCACAACAGCAGATCACACAGTGCTCACATAGCACAATACCTCATTCAGCCATTTGACTACACCACACACTACACCAGACTTTACTAAATAACAATTAACACACTTTTGTAGAAAACCCTTCCTTTTATTCCCTAGCATACTCATTTCAACATTTTAAGGAACTTAGGGATCCAACCTTCATTATGCCAATGAACTCAGACTTCAGTAGCTTCCCATTCAAACAAGCACTGATAAAGGCACAACCTTTTGGCTTTGCCAATGCTTGTACCAATTAAGGAAAAAATGTGTGCTGCAATATTGGCATGTGCCACACAAAACCAGAAAAAAGTGAAGCTATGAATCAGAGTCGGCTCCTCCACGAGAGCGGAGGAGCATCACCCCACTAACTAACTAACTAAAGTTTATTTATTACCATTTCATTTTTCAGCACCCCGTCCTGAACGGAGTGTCAGGAAGGGGTGGGGCAATTGCTGCCGAGTGGCAGCAGGGAGGTCTGCACTTTAGTTTAAAGTGCGCATGTCCCTTTGACCGGCTGTCTTGCGACAGTCAGCCTGACATGCACACTTTAAACTTCTCTATCCCAGCTGTCTTAAGACAGCTGAGTTAGAGAAAGTTCAGGCCTCCAACTCTCTTAAGAGTGCTGAAAGAGGGCACTCCTTCCAATCCTGATGCTTCTCTCATGCTGTTTAAGGATAGCAGCACCAGGATTGGTTAGTACACTTCCCTGGGTCCACAATGGAGATTCCAGGACAGATGATGTCATGAGTTAAGTCCCTTTTTTAAAGTTATCATTATTGTGCCCTCTCACGCTCCCCCCCACTATAAAAACAAGCCAGACGCCCCTGCTATGAATACAGAAAAAGTGATGAATAGTCCAAGCGCTCTCCTGCTGGTTGCCTTAAATGCACTTGGCACATGCATTTCACATGCTCCGTGCTTCAAGCACACAGCTTTTATTGCACAAAAATTGTGAAACAGTACATATGAGCTTCTAACATGATACTGATGCCATTGACTTCGTTTCAGTTACCCCTGCCCTCCCTTTGCACTCTTATTCCTGCACTGTAGAAGGCTGACACACATGTCTTTATGAAAAACAAGGACACATGAGAGAAACCACAGACTGGCAGCATTGAACAACAGCATGTGTGCTGCAAACAAAGTCTGTCTCCTTCAGAGCTGAGGTGTTCACTGTTTCTCATGTAAATGTTATCATGTGCTCTATAAGACAGAATTGCAAAGGTTTAAAACTTGCAGAATTGTATGGAGACTAGACACGCAGAATTAGCTAAAAATGTAATGAGAATATGCTGATTTCCAAAAGAAGAGTACTTCTGTATTGTGCACTATTTTCTCACGCACAAATTCCCCGAGAATGCATTTTCCACTATGGAAATATTGCAAATTGCAACAGAACACAAACAGCAGTGTGAACAGCCATTCACGCTAGCTAACTGTGCACTTGGAGTAGGATTTTCCACCAATTTACTCCTGCCATTTAGCCATAGTTAAGTAGCGCAAAATGAAACCTTGCATCCAAAATAGAAACAAGGATGCATTTTGCACTAACTAAGTAGCTCAAAATGCAACTGATCATGAACAGCAGTGAGAGCAGCCACTCGCACTCGCTAAATATGCTCTTGCAGTACGACTTATTTCTCCAAAATATTCTTAATTACACTAGCCAGTGTAATCCCATTATTATCAGTAATTTTGAATCCAAATGTAACACAGAAGTACCAAAATTACTCAGATTACTCCGGCATCATTAAAATATTTCTAAGCCTAGTTAAAGCACAAATGTCTTCAACGCCTCCCTAAAATATACCTAAGGTCACAGGATAAATTAATGAACTGCTTTGAACCACATCTTCCAAACTCAATGACAATAGTTTACCATCATAACAACTGCAGGATTGTGCTATACAAAAAAGTACCTGAATCTGAGCAGCGGAAGGACGTTTATAAAGAACTTAATCAGTCTTTGGCCCATGATCCAATGAAGGGACAAACACATGAAGGGAAAGTAAAACCGGCATGAGCTGACCAATAAAACAAAATAAATGAGAATGAAGATTAAGCTAACCAATAGTAAATATTGGACGGGCTCTAAGCAATTTTTAGTTCTTTTTCTTTAGGAAGCAAAATCTCGCACCACATGTGCTTTCTTAGGCAGGATCTAAAAACACTTCATAGCAAAAGCCCATCATTCATTCAGTGGATATTCAACTGGCAGAAATGTGCATGTGTGTGTTACAAATGGAGTTTCTAGTTGGCAGTCAGTTTAAACCCTATCAAAATAGGGACCCTCACTCTAGTCATGGTAAGGAAGATACACAGCTCAGATAAACCCTGCTCACCCCTTGGTAGCTTGGCACAAGCAGTCAGGCTTATCTCAGAGGCAATGAGTAACATGTTTTTCCACACACACAGTAACACAGTGAAAATACCACAAAAGGTACTCAACACCAGTTTTCAAAAGTAGCCAATATTTATATGAGTACAACAAGACTAATATGACACAAATTCAACATACAGAAATAAAGTTATCACTTTTTAAAGGTTTAAAAGACTTTAGTCCTGAGAAAACAGTAGTTGTATCCTTATAACACACAGTACCGTGGAGCGTCAAAAACAAAGATGATGTGGGCCACAAAGGAGGTGATGCATCGGAAAAGCCAGTGATGTGTTGATTATTTTCACGCTGGACAGGCGATGTGTGGATTCTTTTCCCATCTGGCTGGCGATGCGTTGATTCTTTTCCCGCCTGGCTGGCGATGCGTGGTTTCTTGTGTGTCGATTCCTGGTTGTGGAGCAGCGTCGATGTACAGAAATGATGCCCAGGGATGATGAGTGGAAAATCCAGATGCACAACAAAGAAGAAACTGCGCTGAGCTGGCGATGCGTCGATTTCACCGGCACTGCGTAGAATTTTCTGCCGCTCAGCTCCAGTACATGGATTTTCTCTCAGGTTTTACCAGCTTCTCCTTCCAAAGGCACAGAGGCTGGATGTAGCATTATTATGACCTCCTTGACAGGGCTGACCTCAATGAAGCAGCCCTGAAACTTCATTTGGACCTAGGCCTGCCAAGCTAAATTTGACTCTTTCAAACAGACCATGTGCACCACACTGATGCTTCGGGCACCTGATTATTCTCAGAAGTTCCTCGTTCTGAGGTACTCCTCCAAGCACATCATCAGGACAGTCCTCTTTCAGCTGAACAATGAAAGGCATTGACCAGCCGGTCGCATTCATCTCCCGGTAGCTGCTCCCTAGGGAAACAGAGAAGCCTTTGCAGTAGTCTTGGCCTCAAGAAGTTGAGACGTATCTGTTTGGTACTCACTTTTTTGGTCCAAACAGACTAAGACCCCTCAAGTGGCTGATGCAGATGAGGGCTGAGAGCCCAAAGCAGTTGAGGTGGTCCATATCCTTACAGGGAATAGACTTTAGGGCAGAGCACCACTCGGGCAAACCACTCCAAAACGGATGGTCTAACTAGGATTTTCCATCTTAGTGAGGAGGACTACCTAGATACTGGTTAGAACACCCCCACACACTTTCAGCTGGGGGAGACACATGTTAGACCTGACACAAGGAGGTAGCCGTTCACCAAGATTTTTTGCTTTTCTCTAGGAGGCTTTGCTGGTTCTTACAAGGGGCCCATTGGCCCTCAACACTTTCCCACTGTACGTACAGTGTGAAAGTGCCGGCGCCATCCTTCTATCCACCTAGAAGTGGCAATAGGCCAGGTGTGCATACTGGCACACAAGTGGTTTCCTATATTGATACTGGATCTACATCAATTGACAGGGTGTGCACACTTGCACACGGGTATTCTAATATAGGAGCTGAGTCCGACAGCACAGGTCAGTATAGGCACACTTGCCCCCTTATGGTGGCTTTAACCTAAGTGTCCAACCTGCCTCTTCCTGTGTGTGCACCAGGGCACATGTGCCCAGGGAATGCGGAGGATCCACGCATGTTTGCATTGCCCAAGAGAGTTGCTCTGCCAATAAGTGACATGGGAAAAAGAGTCCTATTAGGATTACAGAAGAGCAGCCTCATGATGTTTAGTATAATTCGATTCAGAATGACAAACCCCTTCTGAGGGTAGAGGTTTTGTTATTAATGTCATAGAACTGCCACTTCTAGGAAGTAGGCATTCCTAGGTTCTAAAATGCTTTGTGTGTCCTGTCAATTCAGCTTCATTCCACTGGTAGTGGGGGAAGAGCACATCTGTGCATTCCCCAAGCAATAGCCATAAAACTTGGGCATCCAGAATGACTGACCTCTGCCATTTGAGTCCTAGGATAGATTGACTGGAGGAGAGGTTTCTGACACTTGGCCTCTTGGATCCAAGCATGACCCTACTAAAGATAAAGATCTACAGTCTCTGGCCTCTGGAAGGCAGGGAGAAATCTGTGGTTCAAAGGAGAACCCTTTGGACCACCCTGAACTTCAAGGCCCACTTTAGTATAACTATGGTTACTACCCATCAACAAAGGAGAGTTGCATCTATGGCAATGCGAGACCAGTACTGCTGGACCACATGGTGTGCACGGCCAGGGCAATCTGTTGTGCACAGGAGAATAACTGTCTGAGGAAGGGATCTGTGCACCCTTCCTGTATTGTGGCTGGCGTGAGTCAGCTGCTTGCTGCTGTGTAGTAACCCAAAGTGTGTTCTCTGGAGGCAAGCTGGACTGCCCCCTGTTCTCCAAGGATGGCTCAGGGACCTCAAAGACCTCCTGCAAGGGACGTAGCTCTTCTGCTGGTATAATCTGGAGAGTGTTACCCTCTTCTGCACCTGTATCATATGCTGGAGTCCATCTGGCAGCAGTGAAATGAGCATGGACTTAGTATTGTGCCTGGAGGTCAGAAGTGCTTAGTGTGGAGGTTGCCAAGTACTGCCAGCACTTCAGGTGAGTGACCCTTCATTGTGGGGACCACTGCATGCTGAAATGTCAAGTGGTGTGAAAGGGATCACCAGATGTGGGACCCTGCAAGGCCCGCTGTTGTTGAGTGTGTTGCATTTCTTTTGTTTGACCCTCGGCTGCACGCACATTGTGTGCTGTGCCCCATTCATAGGTGTTGACCCTCAGAGGTGGGGGTGCAACCGGAGTTGTGCTACCCTCTGCCTCGTATTGGCAAAGTTCAATTTGTGTCAAAGTGCTAGATCAGGAAATCTGGTGCGACTGCAGTCATTGCATACCAGATGTATTGCCTCATTCCAGGGAGGTATGGAAATGAAGTTCCTTGTGTGACCAGATTGTCTAGACCAACTCAAGTCATCAAGCGATGGAAATAGTGCCTTATTCCAGAGGGGTGTGGGATTTACGTTCTCCATGGGAGCGCCTGGGATTTACTTGTGCGGTTCAAGTCATCACGCACCAGAGTAGTGTCTCTTTCCGAGATTCCACATTGGGAATTGTCTTTGTAGTAATCATATGGTCGGGGGCAACTCAGGTCATCGGGCCACTGATGTTGTGCCTCATTTTTGTGGTGGTACAACACTGAGCACTTTTCACGTGGGATCGTAACCATCTGTTGCAACTCAGGTATTTTTACACCAGAAGTGGAGCCTTCATGTACAGTTGGTGCAGACCTAGTAACTCTTCGTGTGCAACCAGAATCATCGAGGGTGACTCAAGTCAACATGCCCTGAAAGTGCACCGCCGTTCCAGAGGTGCTGAAGCTGATAACTATTTTGTAACATTGGATTGTTGGGCTTGGCTGGGAACAGCGGTGACTAGCGGGCGGCCCCAGTGACCCTCCCCATGTGTGTTGCACACCTCTGAGTGAACCTCCTTCTGGGAGCCCAATCGTCTTCTTGCTAATTGTTGCCACATCAGCTGTTGTCTTTCCTTCCATCCCCCCACCTTGTCCCCAGGATCATGCAAAGTGTGACTTTGAATACGATCAGCCTCGTATCCAGGGGAAGGTTGACTCAATCTTTGGTTCATGGTGGGGGAATAGCTGAAGCTGGTTGGTGGGTGGAGGGTGGTTTGGGTCCCAGGGTACCTGCAGACACACTGGAATCCACTAGCCGGATATCAGGGCACTGCATTAGGTGCCAGAAGCGAGTGCATATGTGTGTGTGTGTGTGCATAAGCCGACTGATACCCATGCACCGCACAGCAGTGAAGAGTGGATGTGCTGGTGAATATGAGGGGCAGCACGTGGTGTTGCTGGTCACATTCCTCTGCCAGTAAATCCGTGAGTTTGGCATTATGATTTCCTACCGTCCTAGGCTGCAGTGCTATGTAAAAGTGTTCCAAATCTTGTATGTACTTATTGCTGCCACCATTGGGAATCAGGGTGCACCCTAAATTTAGGTGTTATATTGAAGTTGTTAAACTCTAGGGTGGGTCTTGTGCTGGCAACGTTTGGCACCGTGCAGGGAGGCAAAGTATTGTTTACTCACTTGTACATACTGTTGTTGGTGTTACACACAGTTGGACCTAATATTGTGAATTCTATCACTAAAAGTGATTTATGCCCTTATTTACATGATACTCATGCTGTGTTGACAATGTGTATTTTGAATAAAAAATTTTTATAACCACAGTGTTTGAAGTCTCATTTGTGCTGCTCAGCGAGGTTGTGGTTGGGAAGTGCTGTGCCATTGCTTTACACACTGACACTGTGATAAGCCTAACTGCTCTGTGCCAAGCTCCCCAAGGGTGAGTGCAGGTTATACAGCCAGTCATATCACCCACCCCTGATGGGAGTGTCAGGTTCTGCCTGGCTAGGGCCTTACCTCAGCCAAACAGAACATGCTGCCTCCAACACCCTGCTAAAATCCCTTATAGAAAACAGTCAGCTGAGACTTCTCAGGATAGAATTCTACACATAGGAAACATACATCATCTGTTGATAGGCCTAATACTGCCCTCTTGTAGAAAGCTAAACATAAGATGACCTGGTTGGTCCATTGAACCACAAGGTTAGATGTACCACAATGAAATGATCTGATTCTGCAGCTGTTACATTTTTGACGTAGTTGAGAATTTGCTGCCGAGATCACATAACAACATTTGCTGCATAATTTTCACATTTAACCAAAAGAAATTCTAATTCAAAAGGAAATGTTAGCAAATAAATTTGACAGCAACATGCACTCTGCACATGCACTCTACAAAGGTTAGCTGGTCACTCTTCTTCTGTTGAGTGTTGTATTCAGGTGTTGCAGGTATTAAAACTGTGACATTTGTGTACAGAAAATATCAATGCCCCTAGATGATGGACTTGAGACATGGTGTTGCCTGCAACATGAAAACAATACTGCTGTATTTAAATGCCATAAAAAGGCTGAAAATAATGATTTATTTTCCATCATTTATGCAGATTAATTATTTACCTTAGACACTATCTAAAAGCATTAGCTAGTTAAACATGGCACTCGAGCCCTCATTACGACTTCGGCGGTCTTTTTTGAGGACCGCTGAAGCTGCTGCAGCCAGCAGACCACCAGTGTTGGCGGTCTGTTGACCGTCATATTACATGTCCTGAAATGACTTCCACCCACCAACAAGACTCTGCTTGCCGTATTACGATACGTAATATGGTGTGGCGGAGTCCTGTAGGGCGGTGCGTTGCTGGCGGTGGAAAACGCCAGGACCCATCCCCTCCCAGATGGCCACCTCGTCGGACAAGGTAAGTTGATCAACCGAAAGGGGGGAGTGGGGGGTGTTTGGTGCATGTGTGCTGTGTGTGCATGTATGTGTTCCTGAATGGGTGTGCGTGAGTGCATGTTTGTGTGCGTGGAGGGAGTGAGTGTGTGGAAGAAGGGGGGTTGTGTGGATGAGTGTGGACGAAGGACGTGTGTGTGTGCTTATGTGTGGATTAAGGGGGTGTGTGGCTGAGTGTGGATGAAGGGGGTGTGTATGTAGGGGGTGTGTGGATGAAGGGGGGTCCGGATGAGTGTGGATGAAGAGGGTGTGTGCATGTATCCTGATGAGTGGGGGGTGTAAGGGGGTGTGTGGACATGTGTGTGTATATGTGCTGGCGACAGGAATGGGGATTCCTGTCTCTGATTGTGTGACTGTCAGGCATTTCGTGGCGGGGTGACCGCTGCGAATAGCCTGGTGGTATGCTGCCTCGTAATGTGGTTGGCGGCCTGAGCCTGCCGCTGGCCCAGAGGAGCTTACCACCAGCCAGATCAGTGCGACCGCACCAGCATGCCAGGTGGTGTGGTGGTGATTTGGCTGTGGCCAAACCCCACAACTCATAAGGTCTGTGGTGGTAAGACCTCTGCCATGAGGCTGGCGGTCTCATGACCGTCAGCCTCGTAATGAGGGCCTCAGTGTGCAGATCACTGATATCACTGTTTATAATATCTAATATCTTGAAGATATCATTGCCTTCCACAGAGACTCTTAATTTATACATTTGGAATTAATAATATTGCTCTGCACGGTTCTTTCCTAATGTAAACAGATGTTTGTAAAGAACAAAAAATAAATCCGAAACCAAAGACCAGTTTTAAAACATATGTAGATGTGCGGAATAAAATAGACTCACTCTTTATTAAAGGAAACATGAGCATATGTTTTTTTCTAAGGAATGCAATGTAGTATATCTATGTAAACTATATTAGTCCTTCAGTTACAGAGGGTAGTGCAAATACAAGGTGTTTCTGTGCTCAAATGCAAGACAAAACCATTATTTGATTGTGAAAATCATTTTTAAATGGGATCCCCTACAATCGTTTTTCTTAAAAACACGTTTTTGTTTTCAGGAGTATTGGGATCCATCTGTTTCAATAGTAGAAACATGAGACAATAACTTTACAGAATTCTATTTCTGACAAACTGTCCTGATACGTGTTTTCACAGCACCCAGATGGGAGTCATCTATATACAATTGTTGAAACCATAAATGAGTGTCAATGAAGCTTGGAAGTAGTCTCATGTACACAATGAATATATTTGGGGACAGAGTTGATCCCTCTAGAGATGCAAAGTCACAATTAAGTACTACCCCGTTTAGGTAACTCCTGTACAAAAAAACAGATAAACTGTATCATTGTTTTATAGAACCTTGGATTTCAAAGTCACATTTAACTGTTGTAAGAGTTACAAGGGAACTGCATGGTTTTTCACATGTCCACTTCAATATATAGGTACTTCAACTAATAAATACATAATTCTGTTACATTTTATATAACACTTTCTCCTGAAGATCCATTTAACAAATTAGAAGAATGAAAGCTATCTTGACCACGCCTTGAATATTTCTAATAATCTTAGAAAGCTTACAAACGCACATTAAGACATACTAGTGCTAGAAAATAACTAGCAGGCAAGGAGACAGCAGAGTTAAGACTGAAAAGGTGTCAGGCAGGCAGAGTAAGCTTGAATTAGCAGAGATATTGAATTTCAAGATTAAAAGATATGGAAAGAATAGCACCAACCACCCTGATAGACTTTACAATTGCTGGAATAGTTCAGAGATAAGTTTTCTCCAGCGAAGTCCGGGTCTCCTCCTTAAAGAGTCACATAATAAATGGATACGCTCTTAAAAATTGATGGTTTGGCTGCGGTTAATTGCCAGTAAATCTCTTCCTAGTGATTTGAGACTGAGGTGTAATAAAGAAGGCCTAAATGTATTTGTGATGCAGAGGTTTCAACCTGCTGAAGCGGGTGAACCTTAAATTAGAGTATTCCTAAATAACAGGAAATACAATAATCCACAAGTAACCAACATCACCCTGGATCACAGGAAAGCACATATCAGAGGAATGAACAAGAAGGGTGCCGACAATCATCAGTCATGCAGGTCATCAACCCTTTTCTGACTGTAAGGGTTGTTTGCACTTAGGGAAATATTTTAGGGAACAGATATATGCTTCATAAACACCAGCCACGCAGGAGTTATAGAGTATCCAAGACAGATTATGTAGAGTAGTCCGTCGTTCCACTTTGGTGTCTGTATCTTAAATCCATGACTATATTCGCTCAAAAATGTACATTTGCGGTTGCCTTCTGTTTGGCCCTTTCCCAGAGATAGTTTCCTACTAATAGCGCGTGGATGCAAAATCTAGTATTGTTAAGCCATAATATATTAATTAATTGTCTAGTGCTTTAAGTAACCATAACTCAAAACTAGGATAATAAAACAAAAGAGTTAGGAAAAAAGAGAATTGGGAGAAAAGGGGACGTGATCACTGCGGCAATGGCAGTGGACGTGTGAAGCAGAGCTTTGATGCTGACACTCCCTCAGGCCTCATCATTCTGCTGCCCGAGGGGTCTCACACAACAGGAAAGACCACCGAGAGCCAGTTAATGGTGGGGGCGAGCTCTGAGGGCTCTGCCTCCCTCTCCCCACAGCATAATCGCAGGATCCGTGGCCCAAAAGAGGCAGGCAGGGGTCCCATCCAGCAGCAGGTGCGCTGCCTCAATGCAGAGCCGTGAAGAGTGGGATAAGCCTGCACTAAAGAAAGCGGTTGCCCGAAAGGTCTGAGGAGAACAGCGAGAACAACGATGGCTAGCTGAAACTCTATGGCCCTGCTCCCTCGTGACATAATTGCTGGATCAATGGTCTATGCAAGGCAGACCTGAGCCTCAGCCAGGAGTGGGCATGACCACCTCAACAGAAGCCTGTAAGAAAGGCAATAGGTCTGCAATGAAAGAGACAGCTGACAGTGGAACAAAGGTAGGCAGCAGATCAGCAGACTGCAGTCCCAGAGAGCCTTGAGGTGCAGTGGTATCTATCCCCATGATAGAGGGACACATATGTGTGACGTTGGCGGCCCTGCGGGAAGTGAGGCATGGGACTAATATCATATATGTCTATATGACTATATGTCCCAGACTGATGGACCCCTGCAATGGCCACTGAGCACTTTGGGGAAGCTCGATGAGCTCCCCAGTGCCCTGAAGCTGCATGGCCCATATACTATGGGCAGCAAAAGTGGCAGCCTTTCCCAGCAAGGGGAGTGAACAGAGGCGGTGAGGCCTAAGACAAGGGGGGCACAACACGGCCTGACAGGTCTCTGGGGGAGGAAACAACAAAGAGCTTACTTGGGACAGATAACAAGAGGTACCTCTTTTCCCCATACCCCTGGCATCAGAACACCCCTTTTTGACAGGGAAGGTGGGTCTACAAGGAGGACGGCTAGGGCCTATTGGATGGAACAGTCAGGGTAAGCCATGTGGCAGACGCCTTGCTCCCCGATGGGACCAGAGTGATGGTCCATCCCAAATAGAGCAAAATGGTGCAGCGGACTGATTCCTGGTCACAGCCTCAGGGAAGGGGCAGCTGTAAGCTCATACTGAATGCATCTTGGCAAAGATTACAGACACTGATGTGGTTCCGAGCACAGGATCGAAATAGTGGCACTGGACTTGGACCTACTTCCCACTGACCACAAGAAGCTGACAAGGAAAGTGACAAAAACAGAGAGGCTGCTGGCCCAGGCTACACCAGTGGTCAAATGCAATTTGGCCTAGTTGCATAAGCTCCAAACAGAGTTCAGGTCCCTCACTGTGTGCCTGAACAATGAAGAGGGGTGCTCAAGGCTTAATAATGTGCACATAATTGGGATCCCTGAGAAGACTGAGGGCCTGAGGGATGATCTTTTGATTGAAAAATAGTTCCTGGATATGATGCTGGGTGTCCTAGGCTTCAACGCTCTACAAAGTGGACCATACTCATAGAGTCCTGGTCCACTTCCTAGCTCTGGAGCTCCCCACACCTGATCATAGCCAGACTGTTGAATTTCAGAGACAAAGACCACGTTTTGAGGGGTGACACGCACACAAGGCTCTTGGTCGATGGAGTGTCACTCAGTGAACATTTACCCAGACTATACTAACACAGTTCAGAAGCCACCTCCGTGCCCTGGGTCTTTAGTATGCAATACGTTTCCTGGATAAGGTCTGCATGTCCAGAAGGCAATGTTTTGGACTGGTTAGAGGCACAAGGGCATCCACCACCTGCATCTGAAGTAAAACCACTCCAGCCTGAGAGACATCTCTGGAGATCCTCCAGCAGGGGGTGCTAAAGAGGGAACAATGACTTCAACTAAGGATCAGGCCTGTGAGGATAGAGCTCGGATAGTGAAAGACGTCCTGGAAGGGAGCCCATGGGCAACAGACAATGAATGGGCAGCTCTCCAACGAGGATCCTCTGAATCCAGTCGTAGCTCTGAGGCCTCTGGGGTGGAGCTGGATGGAGTAGGCCAACCAGTGGTCACCCGATGACTGTGGATGATTCGCTCTAACCCCTGGTATCACAGGCTGAGAACTGAGCAGAGCACTGATAGGGCACCAAATATGAAGTTGGCAGTGATAGATAGCCTTCGAGAGAGGGTAACATTTACCTGCAGGACAGCAGCCACCCTCCCACCTAACAAGTACCTTCTTACATTTGTGAATGGTTGTATACCATGGTTAAGGGGGGGTGACAGGCATCTTGTGTGTTGGAGAGTGTGGTCCTTCTCCAGAAGCAGTCTGATTTTGCTGCTACATGTGGAAGTGAAACTACTGGCAAAGCTGTTGGCGAACTACTTGGTGCGGGTTATACCCCTGGTGGTGGCACAGGACCAATCAGGTTTATGCCATATAGGTCTACCAGACACATTCTCAGGAGCTTTTTTGGCTCTTTGGCAAGGGAGGAGTGACTGGGAGAGCCAGCACCACTCACTCATGCAGAAAAGGCGTTAAACTCCATGGAATAGCCGTACCTGCAAGCAGTTTTGGAGCGGATGAGGTTCAGTCCATATTTTTGGGCACAGGTGAAATTGCTTTATATCAACCCTTTGGCCCATGTTTGTGTCAATGGAGCACTCTCATTAGAATTACCCACGGGGAGAGGGACTAGAAAGCAATGTTCCCTATCCCCTCTCCTTTTCATAACAGCAATTGAACCAGTGACCAACTGCATTAGGAAAGATGTTCTGCTCTGGGGATTCAGATGGGACCAGGATTGTGAGGGTGTGGTGCCACCTTATGCAGGTGATGTCCTCCTATATCTGGCAGGCCCAGAGGGTTTAGTCAACAGGATTTTAGAGATCTTCAGGGTGTTTGGGTGCTATTCAGGTCTCTGGATAAATTGGAACAAATCCTGTCTCTTCCCCTTGGTTGGATGGATCCTCCAGGAGAGTTGGGACTATCCCATACACTGGGAAAGGGTCATGTTTAGATACTTAGGTAATTACATCACACGTGACAGGAGCCTCTTCTACTCCTGCAAGATGAGCAGATTGCTGGGAAAATACAAAAGGGATGTGAGCCAGTGGAGACATCTACCGCTGTCCTTGCTAGTCCTAGCTGTATTAAATGATTTACCTGCCCAAAATACAGTATGCATAGCAAACCTCCCTGTTTGAGGTCCCTGAACAATTCTTCAAATCAGTGGATGCCAAGTCTAGGTTCCTCCTCTGAGCTGGAGGTGTGCCACACATTGCGATGGAGACCCTCACAAGAAAGGTAGTGGATGGGGGAATTTATTTGCTGAATCTCCGACCTGTATTACTGGGCAACACAATGGGTAGTGCTCAATGAATGGTCATTTGCAGACCAGACTGAGCCCTTCCTTTGTGTAGACAGGAGGTTCCATGAGCCGCAGTGGTATGTGAAGTGGAACTATGGGAAGAAAAGCCTAAAAGGACTGCTAGCTCCTACCACAATGGCTGTGGACTTCTGGAAAAAAACAGACACATGACTGGGATGGCAGGAAGTGCTCAACCTGGCGACTCCACTATGGGTGATGGAGGGTTGGTCTTGCTGCAGGGAATTGAAGGCCACAGGAAGTGAGATTTGATTGGAATATCAAAACTGAAATAATGTACGGTTGAACCAGGAAATCTGACATTTCAGGACCTTCAATCCCAAACAAGCTGTCTGGGGGACAATGCTTGAGATACCTCCAGGTGCAACACCAACTTAGGATTCTCATTGCCCGGTGACAGAGATGCCAGAAAAGAGCCCACTGGAATATGGAGTACTGGGAGACCCCTACACCACCATGCGATTTCCGCCATCTACATCATGTTGCTGGCCAACAGTGCTTCCCTATATCACATGCTTCATGGGAGATGGGAGGGGGATCTGGTTAGACTGGAGGATGATGAGTGGTACCAGGGGGAAGTGGTGATTCAAGCAGGTTTAGGTTGATCCAGTTCAAGTGTTTGTACCAAGTATATTATACCAGAACTACATTATTCACAATGGGTAGAGCGGCATTGGATAGATGCCTGCTGGGATCCAAACAGAGAGGCACGCTTATACACACTTTATGGAACTGTTCAAAAATTCAAATTCTGGGAGGAGATCCTTAGCTGGATCTCTCAGTCTCTAGGAGACTCTTTGGCACTATACACCAATGTAGTGATGTTGGGGATCTGGGGAGAACAGACACAATATATATGCTCCTCTTCTGCAATGTGGCCCTGATGGGGGCACAGAGAGATGTGATACAAAAATGGAGAAGGAAGAGAGGCCCAACAAGGCAGCAATTGGAGGCTAACAGACTGGTGTATGAAGGTGGGAGAACAGATATACCATGCACGGGGATGCTCAAACAAATTTACGAAAGTGTAGGGATCCTGGAAGGGGATGAAATACGTATTGTCAGAAAATGATTGATGATGAGGGGCTAGGGATTGAAGAAAGCCCACAAGAGCCGATAATGATAGTGTGGGCTTTGTTTATAGAACATTGTGGCTGGATATTGCGCCGTGACTTCAACGGTGACCGCTCAGCCCTCCACAGGGCTTGGTCGCCCCACTCACTGCTGCCGCTCCTGCCTGCCTTTGCCGCCTCCTGCCTGCAGATTCCTTCGCTCGCTCGCTGCTCCTGGGATTTCCCGCCGCTGCCTCCCTGCGGCCCCGCCCCCCTGTGATTCCATTCGCCGGACCGCTCCCGCCACCCAGCTGCTCCTCCCTCCCGGCTCCTTACTTAAGGGGACCGTAGGGGACCACAGAGTGTGACCGCTCAGCACTCCACAGGGCTTGGTCGCCCCACTCACTGCTGCCGCTCCTGCCTGCCTTTGCCGCCTCCTGCCTGCAGATTCCTTCGCTCGCTCGCTGCTCCTGGGATTTCCCGCCGCTGCCTCCCTGCGGCCCCGCCCCCCTGTGATTCCATTCGCCGGACCGCTCCCGCCACCCAGCTGCTCCTCCCTCCCGGCTCCTTACTTAAGGGGACCGTAGGGGACCACAGAGTGTGACCGCTCAGCACTCCACAGGGCTTGGTCGCCCCACTCACTGCTGCCGCTCCTGCCTGCCTTTGCCGCCTCCTGCCTGCAGATTCCTTCGCTCGCTCGCTGCTCCTGGGATTTCCCGCCGCTGCCTCCCTGCGGCCCCGCCCCCCTGTGATTCCATTCGCCGGACCGCTCCCGCCACCCAGCTGCTCCTCCCTCCCGGCTCCTTACTTATGACGCCCCCAGAGCGACCGCGCAGCGGACGCGCGCAGCGGGTGCTCCGACTGAGCGCCGAAGGTGCGCCAAAGGTAAGCCCGTCTGCGCCCGTCCGCGCCTGGACCGCGCCCAGCGCCAGACCCCCTGGTCCTCGCCCTCGCCAGCACACCCTGCACAGCTACGATGCCAGAACCCTCCACGCACTCAACGCCGGCCGAAACACCGCCTGCTACCGAGCCACCCCGAGACGCACCCACGGACCCTTCACCTGCCTGACCTGCCGCTTCACCAGCCTACGACCCAACACTGCACCTACTAAACCGAGCCCCAGCAACAAACACCTGATGTGCATCCTGCTCAACACCCGCTCCGTTCACAGGCATGCCGTCGAACTCTGGAACCTCCTCGATTCGACAGCACCAGACATCGCCTTCCTGACAGAAACCTGGATGAACGCCTCCTCAGCACCCGAAGTCGCCATCGCCGTCCCAGAAGGCTACAAAATCACCAGGAGGGACCGCGTCAACCAGACAGGAGGAGGCATCGCCATCATCCACAAGAACACCATCCGCATCACGACCAACTCTGATGACACCTTCACCTCCGCCGAACACCTCCACTTCCAGATACACACCAACCCCAAGACCACGCTCAGAGGCACCCTCATCTACAGACCACCGGGACCACGCACACAGTTCAGCGAAGACATCACAGACTTCGTCAGCCCCCACGCCATCAATTCCACCGACTACATCCTCCTGGGGGACCTCAACTTCCACCTGGAGGACGACAAGGACCGCAACACCACTGCTCTACTGGACAACCTGGCCAACCTCGGACTCAAGCAACTGGTAACCACCCCTACACACCACGCCGGCCACACGCTTGACCCAGTCTTCTCATCCAGCAAATATGTCACCTTCAGCCACTCCACCAATCTCCAGTGGACTGACCACAGCTGCGTCCACTTCAGCTTCAGTAAAACGACGACCCACCACCACCCTCAACAAACCCCCCGCAGGAGCTGGAACAAGATCACCGGCGACCAGCTCACCACCTTCCTCAGCCAGAACCCCCCCACCAGCTCAACGGACCCCAACGAAGCCGCCAACAACCTCACACAGTGGATCACCAACTGCGCAGACGCCCTCGCACCACTGAAGAAGAACCCCCCCAGCAGACGCAGCAGCAAGAAAGCCTCCTGGTTCACCGACGAGCTCATCACCTCCAAGAAGAACTGCCGCTCCCTGGAGAACACCTGGCGCACCAACCAGACCACAGACAACATGACGGCCCTCAAACACGCCACCCGCAAACACCACCAACTGATCCGCGCCACAAAGAAGACAGCCTTCAAGGAACAACTGGACAACAACACCCACAACAGCAAGGAACTCTTCAGCATCGTCAAAGAGCTCTCCAACCCCGACGCCGGAAACAATGACATCACTCCCTCGCAAGACCTCTGCGACTCCCTCGCAGCCTTCTTCCACAACAAGATCGCCAACATTCACAACAGCTTCGGCCCACCAACCACAAACCCCACCACCGAACCGATGCCCCCCACCGCCACCCTCCGCACCTGGACCCCAGTCAGCACCGAAGACACAACACGCACAATGAACACCATCCACTCCGGATCCCCTTCGGACCCCTGCCCACACCACATCTTCAACACGGCTGACCACATCATCGCACCCCACCTCCGTGACATCGTCAACGCCTCCTTCAACACCGCCACCTTCCCGGAGTGCTGGAAACACGCCGAGATCAGTGCCCTGCTGAAGAAACCAACTGCAGACCCCTCCGACCTCAAGAACTACCGCCCCATCTCGCTCCTCCCGTTTCCTGCCAAAGTCATCGAGAAGACCGTCAACAGACAGCTAGCTGCCTTCCTCGAGACCAACGGATCCCTCGACCACTCGCAATCCGGCTTCCGAGCCAACCACAGCACGGAGACCGCCCTCATCGCAGCCACAGACGACATCAGATCCCTAATGGACAATGGGGAAACTGCGGCCCTCATCCTCCTGGACCTCTCCGCAGCGTTCGACACTGTCTACCACCGCACCCTGGTACAGCGCCTGAACAACACCGGCATCCAGGGGAAGGCCCTGGAGTGGATCGCCTCATTCCTCGCCGGAAGAACCCAGAGAGTCCGCCTCCCCCCGTTCCGGTCAGCGGCCACCGAAGTCATCTGCGGAGTTCCACAAGGGTCATCGCTCAGCCCCACCCTCTTCAACGTCTATATGAGCCCCCTCGCAACCATCGCACGTCAACACAACCTCAAGATCATCACCTACGCCGACGACACCCAGCTGATCCTCTCCCTCACCAGCGACCCGGACGCCGCCAGAGCCAGCCTACACGAAGGGATGAAAGACGTCGCCGAATGGATGAAGAACAGCCGCCTGAAACTGAACTCAGACAAGACGGAGGTCCTCATCCTGGGATCATCACCATCCGCCTGGGACGACTCCTGGTGGCCCCCCGCCCTGGGAGCCACCCCCAAGCCAACGGACCACGCTCGCAACCTAGGCTTCATCCTGGACTCCTCCCTCTCGATGACCAGACAAGTCAACGCCGTCTCATCTTCATGCTTCAACACCCTGCGCATGCTTCGAAAGATCTTCCGGTGGATCCCCACCGAGACCAGGAAGACGGTCACCCAGGCCCTCGTCACCAGTCGGCTGGACTACGGGAACGCCCTCTACGCCGGCACCACCGCCAAACTCCAGAAGAAACTCCAACGGATCCAGAACGCCTCAGCACGACTCATCCTGGACATCCCCCGACACAGCCACATCTCCGAACACCTGAGAGACCTGCACTGGCTCCCCGTCAACAAAAGAATCACGTTCCGACTCCTCACCCACGCACACAAGGCCCTCCACGACCTGGGCCCCAAGTTCCTCAACAGCCGCCTGACCTTCCACAAGCCCACCCGCCAGCTCCGCTCCGCCAGCCTCGCTCTCGCCACCGTCCCCCGCATCCGCAGAGCCACCGCCGGAGGAAGATCCTTCTCCTACCTGGCAGCCAAGACATGGAACTCCCTCCCCATCCACCTCCGGACAACGCAAGACCATCTCGCCTTCAGGAAGCAACTCAAGACCTGGCTGTTCGAGCAGTAGCGTTTCCCCCCCCCCCAGCGCCTTGAGACCCTCCGGGTGAGCAGTGCGCTATACAAATGCCTTTGATTGATTGATTGATTGATTGAATGGTCTGTCTGTCTGTCAGTTGATATGCCACTAAGTGGGGGAGAGAATGGGGAGTTGCTATATGTTCATGGGTTTGTTGGTTGTACCAATATTAAATAAAAAGATTTAAAAAAAGAATTGGGAGGAAAAAAGGACAAGGCAAAATAGGGGGAAGCGAAAGGAGCTGTGATGATGAAATGGTCTATTTCAATAAGCTAGTATCTCAGATGGAGTGGAAATGTGCTGCATGTTGTCTTTGACTAGTAGGTAAGAAAGATAAGAAGGCACTGTTTATAATAAAATATATTACATCGGAACAATTAAGTAAAGTTGTTTATAGAGTGCTTACATAGTCCAATAGGATTAAACGCTGTACTGTTATTATGATTACCATGGTCACCGTTATTTGTATATTCTTGCTTTATATCTGCTGTATACATGCTTTATCATCAGATTTTCTTTGTGTTAGTACAGAAGGCATGGTGGAAGCTGATTGCGTGAGATTGGCATAGAACAGTGGTTCCCAAACTTTTGACTTCTGTGGACCCCCGCTTTATCATTACTGGATCCTGGGGACCCACACTGAATCATTATTGGACTCGACTCCAGGGAGTCGTTACTGAACGCTGGTGACCTAATATGTTAATATTATTTAATTTTCAAAGCAGTCACGGACCCCCTGAGGAGGCTTTGCGGACCCCTAGGGGTTCCTGGACCACAGGTTGGGAACCACTGGCAGAGAATAGTACTCTTCTTTTCAAACGTCATGGTGCCGAGCTGAGCATGAAACAATGGTTCAGGCTGTTAGGAACAAACACAGTGGGAAATGTTACACTGGGAATGTGTTTTTGGTAAATTCTCTTTAAAATTATTATCTCTTTTCCTTATTTAGTCTCCACTCCTGGCACAAAAGGGTGCATTTTTTATATGTGCATCGATTTAGAAGTTGGGTACGTTGTGCCATTCAAGATTTGTCACACTTTTTTATGATGTATATTAAGAGGTTTTACTTCAGTGCTTTATGTAAGATATTTTACTACATTTTCTGTCTCTGTGCGAGGCTAAGAGCTGAAAGTCTAAATACACCATTCATTGATAAATTTCATTTAAACTTTGCACGTAGAAGAAAGAGGTTTATAACTAGAGCACATCCAGTTATGGATTTGACTCAACGTATAGGAGCACAAATGATAATAGCGCAACACCCTGCATGCAATGCAAGTCGATTGAGACTACCAACTAACTGCACCTGCAGTTCTGAACATGACCTCTTTGTTTCAGTGAATAGCTCTACCAAGCTATTGACAAAGATACTTTTTTGTGGGTAATAAAACGTAAACAAATCCTGCACCCACCTTTTCTGTTGGCTTCAAAGCTGTCGTAAAGGTTTATTCTTTGAATGTCGTATGTCAATGTTGTGTTTGGTAATAATGTTCTGTTTCTGTTGATTATGTTGGCAGCAAATCGGAAAGCGTGCTCCTCAGCACTGACAAGTTGTCCACTGGTGCCTTCCAAAAATTCAAAGATTCCTCCTGTAGAAGAAACACAATTCGTTAAAGAATGGTAATTTTAGATTATTTTACAGAATATTTTGCAGAATTTGCAAATAGAGCGATTTATTCTCTGTTTATTACTTCATCTCAGTACATATGTACTGATTTCCCCCGCCCCCTTTTAAAAAATGGCATCTGGAAATAATCAATAATGGATGTGACATATGGAAGTCACTTGAAGTCTACATTCAATAAATTCAAACTCCACAGATTATACCTACTATAAGAGGGAAAGGATTATGTTACCATTCACAATACCATTACAACTAAAATTCACTGTAGAAGCTAAAGGGAAGCAATGTGTAAAAAACAGGGTTTTGGTTGTTCACTATTTATTAAGCGAAAAGAAAAACAACACACCTTTCATGATTTTTTCAAAATTTAAAAAAATAGGAACATGTATGGAAATTTAGATTTAGAGGGAGAAAGATTTTGTAACTAGAGTTTGTGTTCCTTCTTTTCAACAAAATAAGCAAAGCATCCTTAGTTGTTTCTCTTACTTTATCGAAAATACTTGGATTGATATTTACATACAAAGTTTACGGTAAAAACTCTTCAATTTCACGTTAGTTATAAATGGAGAAAAAAAATATATAACTTTGAAATTTCAAATAATTGCAAACTTCTGGATCCCACACAGTTAATCTAGCAAAATTATAATTTGATATCCCATACTGAAGATTTATGATCTTGCAAGATCGGGTCACTATAAAAAGTATTACAAGTTATGATTTTATGGGACTAATGCACATTTTAGATGAGTAAATACTCTTCAAGAGGATAAAAATAATTCTAAGTGTAATTTAGCTTTGATATCGCAGCATCCCTTTACTTACTTGCCAACGCTGTCTGTTGTAAAAGTAAATGTCAACTACGATGGTTTGATTTTATAGTCATGGATTAGAAAGAAACGCGATGTTGTCCTGCAGTAATGTATCAAGGTACCCCGAATCTGTTTTGAAGGGAAACGACAATGGAGTGAGAAGGTAATTGTATATAGAGTTTCCCAAACTAGTTCAAAAAGAGTTCCTTAGCCAATGATCAGAGAGCTGACAAAATACAACAGTAGGCTCAGTGCCTGACCACGGGTTTGAAAGTGACAGGCTCGAAATACACGTGATAAAAATGAATGAGTGCCACTGTACGAGTAATGTGAACAGCTATTATTTAAGCTCGTATAGATAATTCTCTTTTTAATTAGGCTTTGTGAGATATATCCTACATATTGGCTATATTTAAAAAAAAGGAAATATATTTTGATTATTATGTAATCATGTCAGAGTGAGCCTCTTTCTTATAAGCATGTCAGCATCTCAAAGTGTATGATTCTAATATGTCTTTTTAGCATAATGCAGTTCTGCAAACATATCATCCTCGGGGTCATAACTAAAACTAATAAAGTATTGCACTTGAAAATGAGAAGAGCAGCGCTGTTTTATTTCAGATTTTATGCACCAAATGTTTGATTGTATTCATTGTGGTGGATAAATTCTCTTACATAGTCAACCCTACTAAATTTGGTTTAGTAGTAGAAAGTAGACATATGAAAAGATAAACAATATCAAATGGGTTTAAACGAGTTATTTGCTTATGGTCACTTAATAGTGACAGTTGCAGGTGTTGCACTTGAAAATGAGAAGAGCAGCGCATTCTCTTACATAGTCAACCCTACTAAACCAAATTTTGTAGGGTTGACTATGTAAGAGAATTTATCCACCACGATGAATACAATCAAACATTTGGTGCATAAAATCTGAAATAAAACAACATTCTCAAGCAGCAACCACAATTCCTTTCAGGGTGAAGTCACAATCAAATCCTAAATTAACCTATGCACAACCTTGGGGTAGCCTGGAACACAGCAGTCAGGCTTAACTTAGAGGCAATATGTAAAGTATTGCGTAACACTTCAAACAGTAACACAATGAAAACACACCACAATAGAAGCCCACAACAGAGTTAGAAAAGCAGAGTACTTTTTAATAAATACAACAAGGATAAAGCAACAAAAATCTAGTCAGTAGAACTGGGGATATTTAGTTTTAAAGATTTTAGTAAAAATAGAGTCAAAAGGTGTGAAGCCACCACTGTGGATATATGGTTGTTCTGGACCGGGACAACGTCACAAGTCCAGGCCAATCACAAAGGAGCATGGGCTGACTACAGTGACCCAGTTAGACCTGCTGAACAGAGTACCCTAAATCCTGGTTTGTGGAGTGTTGTGAGGGTCCACGTTGAAGATGCGTCGCACAGCTGCAGCAATATGTCTATTCTGAGATGCGGCAGAGCTATGGTATGAGGTCCTTCTAAGTCGTTGCCAAAGAACCCGTCGATGAGGACTTGTGGTGCCAAGTCCGGAGTCAAGGATGTGTCGCACAGTTGGGGCAATGTGTTGGTTCCACAGAGCTGTGAGGGTGTGATACGGAATCCAGCGTCATCATCAAGGCTGCTGTCAATGGGAGATGGGAGGGCCTGCGCTGAGAATGCAGTGCACCACAGCAGTGCCTATGTGGTGACAGGCTGCAATGTGATGAAGGTCTTTAGGGTGGTCCCTATCCTCACAGCAGTGGTGATACTTCGGTTCTGCTTGGTCTTGCACTACACAGCAGAGGATATGCTGTGGTTCCACTAGATTCACAGAGGCTGGCAGAGCACCTTAAGTTCACTTCCAAGGGTCCAGGAGTGGGATGGCACTACTTGGCTTGGCAGGGTAGGCTCACAGATGGCAGAGTGCAGGAAAAACGATGTTGGAGCCTTCTATCTCTGAGACTCAATTCAGGAGGCCAGCCACTAAGTCCTCTGAGGTTCTGTGTTAAAGAAGTGCAGGTCTAGTCCTTCCACCCCAGGCAGGAGTGCAGTAGGCAGCAGGTCAGCAAGGCAGCAGCACAGCAAAGAAGTAGTCCAGAAGGGAAGCAGTCTGGCAAAGTGGCAGTCTTTACCAGCTCAACAGTCCTTCTTGACAGAGTATTCACAGGACCAGAAGTGTACTGAAGAGTTGGTGTCTGAGGTCCGCTATTGATGCCCAGTTGTACCTTTGAAGTTGGGGAAAACTTCTAGATGTTTCCCTTTGAAGTCCCCAGCCATCCTGCCTTCCTTGTTGTGGCTCCAGCCTAACTGCAGGGGTATGCAACCCTATGCGTGCAGGCAGGGAGCAGCCAATTCAAATGTAAATGGGGCTGTGCCCAGCTCCTCCCTTCCATCCTGCTAGTGATGGCCCATCCAGGCCTACCTAAGCCGCCTTCTGTGTGTGGCTTTCTAGGAGGATTGCACAAAGCTCAACTGTTACCTACACCCAGTCATGTGATCCCTAGTACAGGCTACAAACACTATACAGCTAAGGCAGGAAAACACTAACTTTTTTGAAAGTGGCATTTTTTCAAAATTGTAATTAAAAATCTGACTTCATCACAAGTTAGGATTTTTTATAACAATTCCGAAGACATCAAACTTAGCTGGTAACCTGGTCCCATTCTGAAATTACAGCTTATTTAATGTAATAAAGTAACTCCATTATTAGTCCTTGAGAGAGAAAGGCGTTGCAGCAGTGAAAAACGGATTAAAGAATTTTTCACTGCCACGGACATTAAAAAAATCAAAGTATATGTCCAACCTATTAAATACACTGCACCCTGCCCTCTGGACTGTCCAGGGCTTACCCTAGGGGTGACATATGTGTAAAAAGGGAAGGTTTGGGCCTGGCCAAAGGCTTATTTTGCAGGTCAAAATGGTAGTTAGAAACTGCACAAAGAGGCTGCAATGGCAAGCCTGGGACATGTTTTAATTGACTACTTAAGTGGATAGCACAATCAATGCTGCTGACCAACTAGTAACATTTCAACTACAGGCCCTGTGCTCCTTTACTAGGGACTTACAAGTTAATGCAATATGCCAATTGGGGAGAAACCAATATTACAGAGTTTTAAGGAGTGAATACACAATCTTTAGCACTGGTTAGCAGTGGTTCAAGTTTATAGAGTCCTAAGGTTAGCAAAAACGAGATCAGCAAAGATGGAGGGGGAAAGCAAAAAGTTGGGGGGGGGGGATCCTAAGGCTGACAGGTGTAGCATACAGCCTTCTCGGGACAAACAAAAAACTGGAAAACAAGCAAATAAATACCTAATAGACAAAACAGCATACAAAACCATGCTATTTTGTTTCTATGTACATAAATACATTTATACTCAATATTTTTTCAACCAATTAATTAATCATCCAAGCCTGACTCTCTCATGGTAAAAGGTAAGTGCTGGTTTGATTGTCTTGCTTTAACACTAAGTAAGACTCTAATAAGCAGAAGTGACAAGGAATCTATGAACACTGTGCAACCCTACTGAGGGCAAGTGTTTGCAATATATTGTCTGTAGTTTGTTGATATACATTATTAATTTGTTTTTCTGTCGATTTATGTGGGTGTTTATTCTTATTTTTATTGCGATTTTTTGTTGTATTTGACGTTTTACAAACAGTCTGAAAAATGAATGATTTGCCAAGAACTATTATCAGTTAAAAGTTCTTGCAAACCTAACGTATCATGTAAATGATATCTCCTGGTTACTTCGTTCAACATTCCCAATGAAAAATAATGGTTTTATTGCGTGACAGTAATATAGGTTCGATTTGTTCCCACACTTAACCGTGTTTTATTTTTGTTCTGCTTACCAAAAGAGTGGTAGTGCTAACTGCATTATCAAAACCAGGGAAGGAAGACGAAATATGTCATTTGTTCGATCCCTCATCCACTTATAACATTCTAGCCCATGTGATTGCAAACAAATTGCTGCCACATATGGATAGAATGGTATGGATTTACACCTGTGAGAGCGACCTTCCACAACCTCAGAACCCTTCACGCTCTTTATGACCAGATTAGACCGGGGACAGATGCTAATTCGATGTGCCTTGATACTAAGAACGGGGTTGACTCGCTGGAACGTGTAGAATGGTTTTGGGCATCTATCTGATGAGACTGGGGAGTTTTCTATACACTGACTCAAAACAAATATTTGTTGGAGCTATTCCTTAGAGGGAAATGCAGCAGGGGGGTTGTTTCCTGTCCCCTCTACTGTTCGGGACGGTCATCGAGCCATTGGCCTGCAGGATTAGGAAGGGGCTCTCTGATAAGGCGTTAATATTTCCAAGTGAGGGGCTACTGTTGTCCCTAAATGCAGATGTTATTCTGTTATTTCTCAAGCAATCGAGAGGCACCTTTTTGGAACTTTCTCTGGAGTTCGTATACATTGGGGGATATCGGAAATATTCCACCTCACACCGCAAATACACAACCAATCACAGCATTTACACTGCACTGGCGTGAAAATTCACTTAAATATCGCGACGGTTATTCAGAGACAAAGATGCAGTGCTCAGCGACACCTATCGTCCGGCAATGAACGCGCGTTCTTTAGTGGAGTTTGGATAACATTGATTTTCCTTACAGCAGGCCTAATAGCACTTAGTAAAATCCTGGAGTTGCCCAAATGTTTCTACCTATTCACCAATACACATATCCTCTCAAATAAAGTATTTTTGACAGACTGAGTTTACTATTTTCTAGACTTTTTTGACAGTAGACAGCCGAGAGTCGGCTTGGAAATGATGACACATTCATTTGACAAAGAAGGGTTTGCTGTGCCCGACATGAAAAGATGTTTGCACATAGCACACTCTCAATTTGCAATTTACTGGTTCCACAAGATGAGCCGACTACCCCGAATAACGATCGAGAGGCACAAGATGGACAAATTGTACTTATATAAAACATGCCCAGACCAACCTCCCTATGCAAACTGTGCGATATTCACACTGGACATTATGGACAATGTGTAGGGCTGTGGGCCACACACAACTAAACTCACCAGCTATGACAATTGCAAATAGTGCACTATTACAGATGTCTGTGGTAGATAGCTAATGATCTAACATATATGGGACATCTCTTTAATAATACTATATTTATAACACTAGAACGGTTTAAGGGGACAGAAGTATAAGAGCATTAAGCATGATGGTACACCATAGACTTCCTCAAGCAATGAAGACAAAATTCAACTCAGTCTCATCTGAACCCCTAGAATTTTCCCCTTTGACTCAACTGATAAGCACCATATCTCTGAAAGGAAGGATCTATATACTACATTATATATTTACAGAACATTGTACTACATCTGCCCTTTTGGCCTGGTGAAAATGAGAGCGGGACCTAGAATGCAAAATATAGAACTAACACTGGCAAAGCTGTTAACAGTCGAACATTGTATCCATGGATCAAACAAAACATTGAACACATCATAACATCGTAAACTGGATGTACTACACCTCAGAGTCTGCCCATGTGTTGGACCAGAAGGTGAGCCCAACTTGTAGGTGGTCTAGTTACTTCCTTTCAGGCTTCTTTCCGTTGGCCTGGAAATGGCCTGGAAATGCCCTGAAAATGGAAAATGCTGGGAAGACATAGTGGGCATAGTAACTAAAAAAAAAAAAAAAAAACGGAAACTTCAATCAAAATGTCACCTATGACAACGCTACTGAGGTTTCTGAGAAATATAACTAAGCCACCAGGAGACTGAGTGCGACACTACCACATCTGACAACAAGATGAATAGCTACGTCCTGAATGAAAGAGCCCTTCCAAAGGTAGGGGACTTGATTAAAGACAATGTTACATGTAACCTATATAGTAAACACCATAAAACACGGTCTAAAGACATAGGGAACTTTGCAAAATGATCTTGCTTCGCGGGAATAGAATGCCGACCAAGCATAATAACAATTGTAAAATAAATGTATGCCTATGTAGATCTATAGCTAAGCAATTACGTGGTACAATGCACGACATAATTTCCCATCTTAGTATGCGCTAATGCATTGCTATAGCCCGTTAATGATACACATTCTAAGAAAGCCATACATTTGGTAATGTGGGAATGGATTGGATTTAGTCTAATAATAAGATCTATATCGTGGTGTTACCGTGTAAGCCATTGCTGGGTATATAACAATGTCCATGTTGCTGCTGTTTACTAACTAAAAATGCAATATAAAGAAAAGAAGAATGCACCAAAAGGGCACAGTGCTTCGATGGTTCAAAGTACACCCGTGCCACAGACACAATGCATTAAAAGAAGTAAAGTAACTTCCGGTCGGTGTCTTCTGCTGTTCCACTTGGAGTACCATAGCAAAGTGATCCATAGTTTATACAAACCCAGGTAGTACTAAGCCTTTAACTTCACATTTAAGTAACCATTAAAAGTGCCAGGGTCCAATAAAAATAATTTCTGTAACATCAGACTTCTTGGTTTTCATTAAACGAAGTTGCATATCACTCTCAATTCTAGTTCCTGCAAAGACAGAAAAGTAAGCGGAAAATGTAGCAGAAGCCAGGGTTATGCCGGCGTCACGTGGGAGCTGTAGAATTGCAGCGGTCCGCAAACTGAGAATAAGTGCTGCAGCACAAGGTAGCCCAGGGCACTGCAGATGCAAGGTGTACGGTTTTAGTAGAGACGTGTCAAGCCAGGCTCAATGAGCTGAAGCCAGTCAATGCAGGCCAGACACATCTACCAAGAGCTACGGTTTCATTCAGTGATTCTGTGTAAAAGCATGTTAAGTTTGACACCTCTGCTTCTCAAGTGCCGATCCTTTTAACAAGTCGATTCTAATTTATTGCTTTAGTGACTCTTGGCTTTTGCCTCTTCAGTGGTGTCGTTAATTGCAGTACAATTTCAATTCTTATTCATGGAATGGAACAACATATATGAAATACCAAAGATTACCGGACAGAGCGCTCTACCTACTTCCTCTCATTATCAAACCTTACATACGTTCTTTCGTCCCCGTGACTTTACAGAGTATTCTTCAGATTAGTAAATCTAGTATGTAACCTCCATCATTATCTTTGTCTTAAGTTTGATCTAAGCCTGGATGCTCTACAGAGTGTCAAGATACACAAATAAAAATGAATCGTTGAAACAAAAAATACTAAAAACAACTCAAAAGCAGTGGTGAAAAGAAGCTCCAGAGAAATATACACTAAAGAAATATAGGAAAAAGGCAAATAACAACCAAACAAAGAATGCCTGAGGTCTGTGACGCAGTCTGAGGCTGGGTACAACCTGTAAACTCCCAGACTCTACAAAATACATCCAATGCTCTAGATGCGTCATCTGGACTCTATCACTGATTGGATAGGTCAACCAAGACATGATAATAAAAGCGGTGGCAAAGCTTGCTCAGTGTGTGAAGATCTATGAGGAAAGTTACATGTCTGCCTTCTGCAGGTGGGGACTTGGAGAGTATAGCTGGTGAGGCTGCAAGACTCTGGCGTGAAGACCCTTCCATCACCGAAGCACCTGCTTCTTTTGCTGAGAGAACCGCACTTGTGTGTGCTGCAAGGATCTATTGTGTTGCATCACCCAAGCTCTCATGTAAAGTCAATAGCACAGGGTAACCATCTTCAAGATCTCATGGCCCTGTACTGATCACACGGGCACTCGCAGCAGATCGCTAAAGCTGTTTCTTTACAGAAAGGGTAAGATCGGTGAGATTTGTTGGAAGAAGCAGATTGCTGACACATTTTAGGCAGTTAGAAAATATTTATGCACTTCTGTGTTGGAGCAGATAGTTGCTCAGTGAGATCTCTGTGACCAAGAGATAAAATATTGAACAATGTTATTGACATGAATGTCAATGGCATCAGCATGTGGACCTGTACTCAGGAAGCTCCTGCCCGCTCCGTGTGTCCACTGATTGCTTGTTTAGAGGTCAATAGTCCTAACAAGGTGACTGAACTGGCTAAAGACTTAGGGGCTTTCAAGGAAAGGATAATTAAAAATGGCATTACAATGATGATCTAGAATAATAGAAAAAACATGCTTAAAGCTAGGTTACGTTCCGAGATAAATGGGAGATGGGAATATTACTATAAACCTCCCGAAGGAGAGGAAATATATAGTCCACGGTGATAAGTATCTGAACAAAGCACAGAATATGTTCGCTAGATAACCATACTAATACAAATATATATTAAATATGGATGCCAACTGTAGAGGACAGGCAAGTGCAGGCCAACGATGAGAAGCAATTCATTCACTATTTAACCGAAGCACAGCTCATGGGTCCACCCATTAATGGGTGGAAGTGCATATTTCCCTCCCCTGCTGCGACTTCATCTATGCCTATATAGGCAGTGCCTAATTTGAGCCAGTGGTTGTCAGTGGGACCCACTAGCACTCATTTTTGGGGACCTGCACTTAGAAATTTGCCGAGAGCATAGAGGGAAATACCCATAAATGAGAAAAAAGGAGAAGAAACATGGAAAAAACTGTCATAATGAGAGAACGCAGGGACCAATAGCAATGAGCTAAAAAGGCAAAGAGTGTCTGGCAGTAGATTAAAGAGGACTGAGGTTGTTTAAGACTTCCTAGCCTTGTTATTCAGGGCGCTGTCATTTAAAGTCCCCCCGTGGGCTTCTAAGTAGCCGACACTCACTATTTTCAAATTAAGCACTGAACTACATAGGGGAATGTTCAGGGAACACAGTGAAATAATTATTTCCATTGATTTTGGTGTGTAATTAGGCTTTGGCAGAGTTCGCGGAGTTGCACTACACAGAGCTCTGTGAAGTGCCCAAAAAACTCTGCTGCACGACGTGGAGTTCCACAGGCGGCAGAGTGCGTTAGGCCATGCCGTTCGCTCTGATTTTCAATGCCAGGTGTTTGTCCCACACTGAAAAATCAGCGTGAATGGCTCCCTGCACAGTGCAGGAGGGCACTGCTTCTTTTCTTCTGCTCAAGTAGATTTTCGACTCGAACAGCAGCTTCCTCAACACGAACGGAGAGTTCATCACCGTGAGCGGTCGCAACCATCTGCGTTTAGAAATCGCACAGGAAGTGGTCTTGAGTAAGATTTTCCTTGCTCACGCTCGCCACCATTGAGGGAAAAACTCTGCGCTCTAAGCGGAGCGCAGAGTGAGAAAAACTCCACAAACCCCTTGAAGCGTAAAGGAGTACACCGCCCACCCCTGTTTATAATGAGTTCTTTGTATACTTTCTTTCATTCACAGGTGTATGACAGATTTCCAAAAAAAGTCCATGTTCTAATAATTTAGCAAATAGGTACAATGATGCTCATGGCAGCTTACTGGTAGAGTCACATTCAGTTACCATTTGTTACTCAGAGCATGAATGCTTCGGTTCAGTGTGAAGTAAGGAGAAGTAAAGGAACAGCATAAGCACACCACCTAGTGGTGGGGAAAATGACAGAATAATATTCATAAAAATGTACCTTTTTTTTTCAGAAATAGGGGGCACTCCAGAGGCAAAGTGACATTTAGAAATTTTAAATCCTGGAACAGTGAAACCTTTTCAGTTGGATTCGCATCGGTAGCTCTTTGTATTTTGATTAAAGGATCCACTTCATTGTACTTTACCACAGACGTCTGAGCCACGGAATTGAAACAGAGCTGCAGGCATCAATAATGTGAACACTCAAACATGCCATTAGAAGAGTGTCCTGTAATCAATTACCAAGCACACTACATTATCATTTTTGTACGCATTCTAAATTCCATTACACCACGCTTAATGGAAAGGGAAAGCAAGGGACAGAAAAAAGCTTTTATGTGCACTTATAAATTTTAAGGCTGGCATGACGCTGAGTAGCCCTTATTTAAAAGAAACAGGAAACTAAATGAAGCTATAAATATAGTAATGCCAAACTACCAGGTTATTCTCGAAATAATTCCAACTACGAATTATAAAAATATTGACCCTTTAAGGGATTCACCACATAAACCGAGTTTTTTTTAATGCACAGAGAAGAATCGGTTTACTATTACCCGACAGCATTTTTTTTCATCAGACTTAGAAAGCTGAAAGAGTGAATCGGTCCTAGTGGGATGCAAAATTGTAACCTGGACACAATCTACAATTCCAGGCAGTGCGCGATCGACTCCGTGGCCTAATATAAGGGTAATAAATGTGTCACTGTGTGATTGTTGGAGGATTAGCTGAATTAAATTAGGCTAACAGATGCATTGCACGCCCCCATTTAAAGAACCAGAATGGGTCCCTTCACCAAACCATTTTTTGTTTTCATTTAATTGAGCTGAGCATTCTGCACATGTATATTTTTCTTATTAACTTTAATGTAAAATCTCTTGCTCTCTTCACTTATTTTATGATGTGTATCCGATCTTTAAATGTTCTTTTATTCGTTTAAAAATGTCTCCTTAAGATATTGCAATCTAAGTAGAATTTCCTTTCCTTTCACTTGCCTCATCATTCAAGAAAATATATGTTGGTCATATGAATATTTATTCTGTGTTTTAATAGAGAATGCATGATTATGTTGTAAAAGATCTAGCGATGGAATGTATCTATCATTGTACAATCATTGTACTTCAGGGAATGATAGTATTCGGTTTGTGACCCTATATTTCCTGATATTTGACAACATTGACCTGTCTCTGTAATGGGGGGACTGGGAGGGACCAGCTTTAAGTGTTTCCCCTTACCTGTACTAAATACTTTAATTTGCTTACAAGGTTTTACATCATAGGATCTATTTTGGAACCCCAAAATCTAGATAATGAAAAATGTCTGGCAAAATTAAAACTCCTAACATTCAGAGAGTGGGACAATTAATCCTCCGTACTGTCCCCACCCTTCAGTGTGGCAACAGGAATGCTTTAAAGCCATTGTTTTAGTGCGTATGTATCACAATTGGTCCAGCTGGGCCGCTCAATGCCAGATGTTCAAACTGTGGAAAGTCTCACCTTCATTGTATGTACATGTCTAGTGTGTGCACATCTTGAAACTCTGGCATGAATCCAGCCATGCTGGACAGATGTTGGACACCTATGCTAGAGTGCTTAGGGAATGGAGTGGGTCTGGCCTTACTTACATGTGCAGTTGTTCACAAACTGCATTTTGTTGTACATTTGGTAGTACTACTGTTCTCCAATAGTGCTATTGACTCACTGCAAAATGTTATTCACTGACTGAGGTCTCAGCTTCTGCCTCTCCTGTCTTTTCTGTGCAGAGCAGACCAGAATCAGAGATCTCTGCATGTTTATATCTATGTTTACTAGTAAATGCAGGAGGGAATACTTACTTAAAAGTGAGAAGTGGTAAGAGAGAGGTAAGGAGGGGTTTAGGAAGGGTTAATGAGAGGTTTTAGGAGGAGCATGCAGACATCCACAAAAGAGTAAGCTTGTTGCTATTCACAAACTGCACATGCATAGTTACTACAGCTATAAAAGGACACAAACCAGTCTTAAATGTACTACAGGTCAGACCTGGAGTAGGTCAAGGGCAACATCTGGCCAATCACTGGTACTGCAGCACCCTCCCATAGAAAATAATGGAGGCAGGGACTTTAAACAGAAACCCCTAAGAACTAATGGTAAAATACATTAGATTATTTTTACTTTTCAAAAATATATATGCATTTAACATAATTATGACATATATACAGAAAATAAATATTATTTTATTTTAATTACTAATTTTAACTTAAATAAATGTAAAAATAATAACATGAATTTAAATTAATCTATATACATCTTTCAGTGACTTTTAAAATATAATAAATACATGTGTACACATTTTTATGTGGGCTTTTAAAGCATCATTTAAAAGTGTTTTTTAAAAATATATTTAAATTAATTAAGAGTTAAAATAATATATATTAAATAAATATATAAGACGAATTTACATTAACATGTAACATATACATATTCTTAATAATTCCATTTTTATGTTTAATAAACTTTATACAATTTCCCTAAACTATACCTTACCTTAAGGAGATCTCCACCCAATGGCAGAGACCTCCCCCTAAATTCACCTATGTGTGAGAATACTAGCAGTAACTTTACACTCATAAATTAGGCTTCTTTGCCCGCCCCCAAATTCATGGGAGAGAGACATGCAAGTCTACATTTTGTAGTAACTTTACTCTCCGACATTTTTAATAGCCAATAGTAGTAATGTCACCACAAAGTGTAAGAGCAACTGTACATGTGTAGATTTACCCCTGTGTTTATTCACCTTTGTGAGCTGGCCCCTGTGACTTTTATGTAAAAGGTGAATGATCCACCCAGATTCGAATAGTAAAGATATCCTGCAGCGTCGTGAAGGTGCCTTATTTCTTGTGGATGATGCTTAAGTTGCATTGAATGAAAGTGCATGTACTATGTTTCGTTATGTTTCTGAAAACCTATAATTAAAGGTTTTACCTGCCGCTTAGTGGCTAGGTTGTTTGACAGAATATTACATCCAGAAATATTATCTGACATAAATATTGGGTTCAGTTATTTTTGGTGAAACTGGTGGTGTTCCCCTACAATAAAATATTATAGAAAGAATGTTTAAATGTGCATCAGAATTGGCTTGTGAGTGTTGAACGTAACCCAATGCCTCAACTGAATATCCTTTTTTCAGCTAAGACTGCCTTAAAAATTGAGAGGCTTCAAAGACAAAACCACTGTTCAATCAGAGAAAATAGTCACACAGTATGTATTTATACTAACTTTCCTGGCTCACCTTATATTGAATGAGGGGTTCTAGCCATTTCTATTACATGCAGCTACAGAAATAGAAGAAAATGTAGATTTTCCACAGCCTGGTAGGCAGAAAATCTGGATTTGATTAAAGATAAGGAAGCTACGATTATGCAATCTCCCTTTACTGACCGCTCACAGCAGCAACAATAGAAAGAACGTAGAAAATTGTAAACATTCTGATAAAGTATAAAGTACAGGAACACGCAGTCATTTTCCTTCTTTAAATGCTGCAAACAAGATAAAATCCAAAACCAATAAGAACGAATCTAGGTTGATTGATCCAAACACAGCATCCTCACCAATCCAGAATATCATTTCAAAAGCCTTCTTAGTTTGAAAGAAAATATATAAATCATCAGGGTGGGTTAGAAGTGGTGGGATAATCTTAGCCACTGTGTCTTTAATAAAATCTAGATTTTCTGCCCATCAGACTGTGGAATATCTACATTTTAGGGCATGACACAGAGGCTATTATTATGCAAGTTTAAAGTGCTGTTAAGACATTATCAATAAGATTTACAATAGGATTAAAATAGCAAGCTTTCAACATGTTCTCATTTGACCAATCTTCAGCTCTTAAAATGTCTTCCAGGCTGCCACCCAGAACATAAGCCATAAAAGCTGATGCAACAAATGCGCTTCAAACTTTCTAACATCCCCACCTCCTTCTCTCGTGACCTCTTTCACCAATCTTGCCAAAGTCTTGGATGAAACCACTTTATGAGGCCATCTGTAAGAAATGAGTAATTGCGCAACATTGTTTCTCATTCTTTCAGTTCTCTTCTCATACTCTTTCAAATATTTAACCACAAAAAGTCTCTCACTCATTATAAAATAAGAGTAGAAAATAGATGTAGAAAACGTTTTAATTCTCCTCTTAATATAGAAACAAACACTCTCTAGTTGATAGACTCTACTCGTAACATCCAAAGCCCTTACATCCTATGTTCTCATGAAGGATACCACACAAAGCAAAACTGTCAGTTTGTAAAAAATATGTTTTAGTGATAGAGTAGAGTTGTTGTCCCCAACTTACTAATAGCCCTAATACCTGACCAACATCTCACAGTAAAGAATACTTTGGATTTGGAGGGCTGAGGATTCTCCCTGGTGAGTGTATTCTGTCCTACAGATACACCATCTACTAAAAAATGGCTAGCTGCTATCACTGACTGATAAACGTTCCCTGTTCTATACGACAATCCAAATACAAAGAACTCAGTCAAGTAGTCAATCACATGGACTATAGTAATTGAAACAGGATCATAATTCCGTCGTACACACCAACAAACCCTTTTCTATCAAGCCATTCTCTATGCTTTGCTGGTCCCTGATGCCCAAGATTCTGATATAAGACTGAAAGCTTTGCCTAGGATTTCCCACTGTCTCCTGAATATCTCAGGCCATTGGGTTTAGAAGTCCCTGTTCTATTAGAAGGTGATGCTCTCCTTTTGGTCCTAGGATTAACTTCATGAAAGTTGGTATCAGAAGGGGAAGGTCTATTATCATTTCCATCAAGATTGGGGACCACACTTGTGAACTCCAAATTGGGGTTATTATGACAGCGTTTTTCATGCATTTCCATATTTGGAGAAGAACTCTTGCTATCATAGCAAATGGAGGGAAAGCATAAGGAAGTAGACCTCTCCAGTCCTGTAGAAAAGCATCTATTACCCAAGCATACAGGTCTGGTCTCCAACTGAAAAATGTGAGAATTTGTGAGTTCAATCTGTCTGCAAAGAGATCTAAATGAAAAAGCCCCATCTTTCCTGAATACTGAGGAATACCTCCCTGTTCAACCTCCAGCTGCTTGAATCTTTGAAATTTCTGGAGAACCAATCTACTACACCATTGTATAAACCAAGAATATGTCCCCCCCTACTGACATTCCCTTGCTTAAACATTATCACCAAAAGTCTATCACCAGAACTGCTAGACCCTCCAAAAGAGGTCCACCCATCTTGTTGGCATACATCACAGCAGACACATTGTCTATATGAAGCATCCACAGGTAAACCAACATATTGTGAATGAACCTGCCAACAACTTTAAACAATTGATGTGTAATTTCCTATCTTGAACTGTCCAATGACCAACCATGGATGAATTCCTATATCTCGCTCCCTATCTATCTAAACTCACATCTCACTCTATCACTGTTTTGGGTTCCTCCCCGACAATTGCCTTGCTGTTCCATGCCTCCACATTCTGGAGCGACTACTTCAATTCCTGATCTAGAGATATCAACTGACAGTATGACCAGCTGGTTCTCAAGGACTAGGCTTTCAGCCTCTGAATGACCCGGTAATACAAAGGACACTGTAATATTGCTTGAACGGCCAAGATTCTTGCCAAAACCATTAATGGTATCACATTCATCCCTAAAAGCTTCCTAAACTCCTTTCTTACTGTTTAGTTTCTCCCTTGGTAAGTGAACTCCACTTGAATTGTTAACACAATAAAACCCAGAAACTGAGTTACTCGACTCAGTGTCAAGGATTCTTTTTTTTTGTTTAGCACAAAGCCCAGATAATCTAGTCAGTCTCCAGTCATTTGTGTATGTCATAAGACAACATTCTTGCATTGACCCATAATAAGAATGTTGTCCAGGTAGATAATTAGTCTCACTCCCCTTGGCCTCAGCTAAGCTGCTACTGGACGAATAACCTTGGTAAAGCACCAAGGTGCTAAAGAAAGGAAGAAAGGAAGACTGTGGAATTGACACAGTTTTCCAATCCATTTGAACCAGAGAAATCTCTGATGAGGAGGCCAAATGGGTATATTCAAATATTTATTCTTTAGATCTAGTTTTGTTAGTCAGACCCCTTTTCTTATCACTTCTCTTAACAGATAGATTCCCTCCATTTTGGTAGTTCTGATATACCACAGACTCATTCAAATGTCTTAGATTTATTACTGGCCGCATATGTTTGTCCTTCTTTTCAACCAAGAATATATTGCTGATGAAACCTAGCCCACCATCTGTGGTTTCCTGAATGGCCCCTTTTTCCAACAATTCCTGCACCTCTTGAGTGACTAACTCTGAATCTTTCTCTGAAAAAGTAATTTCTTGAGGAGTCGTTTTCTGAACTGGGATATCTATAAATTCCAGTTTGTATCCTCTGACAGTCTCTAAAACCCACAGGTCTTGTGTTATTTCTCACCAATTCCCACATACTTAGCTAACCTGCCTCCCACCTTTACAGGGCTATCTGAAAGGTCTTGTAAAACTCTTACCCGCTGAAAATCCTCTTTGTCTTCTACCCTCTCTGGAGGATCTGCTGCAAATTTTTTGTCTTTCAGGGTAGAAGCCCTGATAGGGTCCAGTAGATGTCTGGTTGAATCTAGGGTGTCCCAAATAGAGTCTTGAGGTAGATTATCCTCAGCTGAGGAACCAACCCCAGAATCCCAACTCTAACAAAAATGTTATCTTGGAAAACTTCCTTAATGTCTTTTTGAGACTTTTGAATGGAGCTAAACATCCTGACATATCTTGCCATGTCTTTTATGAAGTCATCCCCGAATATGTGTCCTTGAAAGGAAGGATCCCTTCCCTATTTGTCAATTCAATCAGTTCTGGGTAAATTTTAAGGACAATATTCTTCCTTCTTTCTTTAGACAAAGAAGTATTAGCATTGCCCAGGAAGCAAATGGTTCTCTGCGCCCACTGGCGTAACTATTTGGCATGTACTGGAATACTGGAGCATCCTCAGCTATTTCAAAAATCTTTGGTAGAGGACCAATGATGTCCAGGAGACAAATTTGGCAGGATTTTAACCCTCTACCCAAGCCCTTTCTGGGATCTTTCCCACTTGTATTCATAAATGCCACCAAATTTGATGTCCAAATCATGGGTCAAAGTAATTTTATCCAGTAGGGAAGGGCATGGGCACTCAGAAGTCAGGCGTGATCTCACCTCTTTAGGAGTTTCCCTTCTTAACCAGAAGAAGATGTAGTCAGCTACATGTTTTGGTTATGTTTATTGAGGGGAAAGAGGTTGCTTAATCAAAAAGGGAGCTTAGCATCTCATTATCAAAGTGGCCATATACCCATATTCGAACATGAGGCCTTAACTGCATCCTCTGATTTTCCCGCTTTCTTGACTTCCAAACCTTTGGGCTCAGAGTCAAATTCAGACGAATAATAAAGATCAATTTTTGGGGTAGAAGTGTCATCACTGTCAATGGATACAGAAACATTTGGGCCTCTATGATTCCTATCCACAGTGCCAGAAGCACTAGGTTCAATCTGACCACTACCATGTGTCAAATCATCACTTGTCAAATTAGGTTTTTTACTATTAACATTACATTCAGGGACTGAAATTCTTTTCCTTTGGGTCTTACTTACCCAGGTTGAGCATTCTGGCTGATCATCGGGTTTGGAAACTCCATATTGTTTAGATTAAATCTCATGTTTCTTGCTGATGGCATCTTTTAGCAACCCCATCAACTGTCCTAAAGCCTTACTAACCATCCCTTCTAGTTGCTCCTCTAATCTCTGCTCTAGTTGGGTCGCAGCCATTCTTAACACTAAAATAAGCTAAAAAACTGAACAATTTCCGAAGCAAAGCATTAATAAAATGGGGAGAATGAAAAGTAATGCATAAAAATGAAAGTATATTTAGTCCCAGCCAAAAGAGAACATCATTTCAGGCAGGGAATCTCAAAATGAACTACAACTAGCAAAAACTCTCGGGATGTTTGAAAGTACTGCAGTACGATATGGCAAAATAATTGAGAAAGTACTTTCCTGTAAGGTGGCTGCAGGCATGGGTAACTCGAGCATGATCAACCGCCATCTTAGTTTCTAATGTACTTTCCCATAGGAATGATTTGGGAGCGGAAGGGGAGATGGCACGGAGGAAACAGCAGAAAACGAAGAAAGAAACTACTGCCAAAGTAAGCGGAGTGGGACTGGGACGTGCGCTTGTGATAGTAACGGTGCAATCACTTTGCTTGGAGTAGGACACCTCACCATAGAAATGAGAGGCGAAGGAGAGAGGGCATGCGTGATAGCTCGCTGATGCGTTCTCTTCATGAGGGAGCCATTGAGGCCGCCGAGATGCGCCATGGTGCAGGTGCATTATTCAAACTGAAGCGCCCGCATTATTCAAAATAAGGAGATTCAAAAGGATAAAAATATTAAAGAGAAATGAAAAAATAGCGGAGTAGTAAACAGGCTAACAAAGATCCAAGAGGCAATAAGAAGAGGCAGCGGAGACTTAAGGGGAAATAAAACACAGGAATAGAGAAAACCACATGAGGCACGTTACAATTATAATATTGAATAATAACCCATATCACCATAATCGCTCATTGAAAAATGCTCATAAAGATTACTATCAAACAAAGGAGAGGGGAAGAGTAATACTTATCCTCTGAGCATCAGCAACAAAAGAAGGAAGATGGCTGTGTGTTCCTGACCGTTATTGAAATGTTTACTATGTTCTAAGTTCTCTCTATTGTTGCTGCTGTGAGCAAACAATAAAAGGAGATTGCATAAAATTAGCCTCTTTATCATGGCAGAAAATTAGGAACCTTTTCACTGTTTTCATAACTTAGCTTGCAAAAACATGCTGGACCACTTCCTGACTTAGACCTGACCATGTTCCCAAAACTGCTTACCATTCCTAAATTTAGTAAAATTTTCTAGTGTCAGGAGAGATATTTTGGGTACAATTCGCTACAAATATCATAGATAACTTTACTTTGAAGCGGATCAGGGTGTGCAGATTAACGGATGACTAACTAGAGCACATGTGAAACTAGCATTGGCAAACCATTAGGTCTAGCAATAGCTGCCAAAGATTTATCTTTGTTTATGCTTGTTTTGTTTTGTTATGATTTTTGGAAAACTTTATTGTTGGGAAAGCTTCCAGAACATCATCAGTGTTAAAAAATGCCTAAAAGCAAAAAACATTTTCTGGTCTCAAAAAGCACCCACTGTGTTGTAGTCCCCATAACTTAAGGGGGTACTTTATTGTGGAGGTGTTCTCTGTGAAAAGAAGAATGCTGTGCCTCAGAGTGAAATAAGCTACTGATTGAAGTGGTCTGATCCACTACTTTAATTTGTACGCTCTAGTATGTGGGTGGAAAATATGAACGACACAATAACAGACTAATGAATAAAAAGAGCTGACTAAAAACTCCTGTAAGTATGTCATTTCCACAATCTTAATGAAACGAAATAGTCTTTGCTAATGCCAGACCTAAAAGTCCAGCCATAGAGCCTTTTCAGCGGACCTTGCCAGGCTCTCCAACTTCAGACCCATCCCCCTTCTCTCTCTCCTACCATACCCATTCAAAGTGGTTGAAAAACTAGTTAAGCGATGCCTCGCTGAACACCTTGACACTACACACTACACAGTCTGGCTTCAGGCCCAACCACAGTACTGAAACATCTCTCATCACACAGGCAATATCTGCATGATACTTGACAGAAGAGACAAGGCAGCCCTTATTCTCATTTACCTCTGTGCAACATTTGGCATGGTCTCAGACTCCATCCTCATCAGGCGCCTGCATGAAATTGGTATGAAAGAACCCACTCTCAGCCGGATCTGTCCGTTCTTAGCAGACAGAACACAAGCTGTCAGCCTGGCACCTTATTTCTCGGAAGCTCAAACCTTCTTGACAGAAGTTGACAACTGGATAAAAGCCAGCTGTCTCAAGCTCAACTCTGACAAGACAGGAGTAGCGATCTTCTGCAATAAACACTTCACCTTGGGAATCCAAATGGTGGTCAACCAAACTCAGACCCACGATGCTACTGCTGAACTCAGGCCCACACCATCAACACAATCACTGCATCCTGCTTCCACACCCTGGAGATGCTGAAGAGGATCTTCAAATGGCTCCATTCTAATACCAGGAAAAAATATCACTCACATACTATTCACCAGCAAATTTAAACTAAGGGAACACCTTCTAATCCAAGATCACCAAGCCACTCACTAAAGAACTACAAATCAACCAGCACTCGGTAGCCAGACTTATCGTCAACCTTCCACTCAGGACCCACATCACACCAGACCAGTTCCACAAACTCCTCACACATACATTCAAGGCACTACACAACTTAGGCCGCACCTACATGAACAGTCATCTCTTCTTCCACTAATCAACCGTACACCTCTGCTTTGCAGAACTCCTACTCACACACATTCGATGCATACACAGAACAAGATCACCAGGATAGGCGTTCTCCTACGTCGCTCCTAAAGCATGGAACAACCTTCCACTCCACGTCAGAGCCTCCTCCTATCTTACTGAATTCGGCAAGAAGCTGAAGATCCAACTTTTCAATGAATCAACCTACTCTAAGCAGGGCTAGGTACACACACCTATTCAGCACCGAGATGCCCACACATAACAGAACATAATACTAGAATTGTAATACAAAAAGTGTTGTACACAAAATACCAGAACTATGAACATCATTTTAAAACTTAGTAGAAATATTAAAACATAAAAAGTAAAACAGTAACAGAACCGCCTTCAGTGGCACATTCATGTTGTTCTGTTAGCTGTTACTTAATTTGAGTCATAACACTAGACGTGGTGAGTACTGGCCCCTATTTTCACTTATAAGAAATGGTAATAAAAAACATTGTACTTCAATCCACCTCAGAGTTTCTGTTTATATGTATTTAAACTTTCAAAAAGATAAAGCTATTAAGACAAACAGTAAATCATATAGGGGGTCATTCTGACTCCCGCCGGGCGCGGTCACCGCGCGCCCGGCGGGAGCCGCCAAAATACCGTACCGCGGTCGGAAGACCGCGGTGGGTATTTTGAGGTTTCCCCTGGGCTGGCGGGCGGCCTCCAAAAGGCCGCCCGCCAGCCCAGGGGAAACCGTCCTTCCCACGATGAAGCCGGCTCGTAATCGAGCCGGCGGAGTGGGAAGGTGCGACGGGTGCTGTTGCACCCGTCGCGTATTTCACTGTCTGCCAAGCAGACAGTGAAATACTCGTAGGGGCCCTCTTACGGGGGCCCCTGCAGTGCCCATGCCAGTGGCATGGGCACTGCAGGGGCCCCCAGGGGCCCCGTGACCCCCCCTACCGCCATCCGGTTCCGGCGGGCGGACCGCCGGGAACTGGATGGCGATAGGGGGGGTCGGAATCCCCTCGGCGGCGCAGCTAGCTGCGCCGCCTTGGAGGATTCAAACGGGCGGCGGTACACTGGCGGGAGACCGCCAGTGTTGCCGGTCTGACCGCGGCTTTACCGCCGCGGTCAGAATGCCCTGCGGGGCACCGCCGGCCTGTCGGCGGTGCTCCCGCCGACCCTGGCCCCGGCGGTCTAAGACCGCCGGGGTCAGAATGACCCCCATAATCTTTATTACTAATGGATTCAACAGTTACAATTCACATGCAATAACGGTTAATTTAAGCAAGACTGTAAATTATCCAAAATCTCTCCAAAGAAGAAATAGCTTGCTATTAAATTAACTACAACCAGCATACTCATCTAATACAGAACTAATCAGCAGCTTGGATATTTAGTTTTGCATTACAGGGTGATTAAAAGGCACTTCATTGCAAATGCGAGTTGTCTTGTTATGGAGTTTATTGCAATGTTTTGATGGTTAATAGTTCGGATGCTAAATGCCATAAAATTCTTTTGACACTTCAAATTATGACCGTCTGTAAATCGAAAAGTATGCGTAGTACATGTAGGAGATTTAAAAAGGGAGGCATCAAAGGTCTTACAGCTGAATATTTTGTCAACTTTTCTAGGGTTTTATCGTGCAGAAATTTCAGCTGCTATTAAAACGTCAAAGAGTAAAGAGGTGGCATGCTTCGACTTACTCCGAGAATTTCCACAAGAATGGAGAATTTGCATTTCTTTTTACTTTACATTAATACCCAATACATGTCATTTTTACCGGAAACATTTTTGAAGCATATGGTAATGGTTCTAAAAGTGAGAGCAAACTTTTCAAGGAACACATCATCTTCCTTTTAGTAGCAGAAAGTGTTGCTTTGTTGTAAATCTGTCCTCCATCCCAGTTTACTCAATGAAATACGTACTTTTATTTCCTTGACCACCTCTTCTAGGTAGGTAATGGCTGTCTCAACTCAATATTTCTATTTTCAATTTAGGCCCAAATATTCCCTTCTTTTATTTCAAATGTTTGAAATGCAACTTTTTTGTCGAAACACAAACACATTCCCTGTAGAAGGAGCAGAGCTTTAGAGATTCTGTACAAAGAGATGACAATGAGGTGCAGAAACATGCACACAGGACCAAATAATCACGTACATTCAGGCTGATGGGAACATGAAATGGCATATTCCTTTGTTTTTTACCAAACTTCTTAGGCAGCTTAGGTCAGTCGACCACTGGGAGCACATTTTGGAGGAAATTTATGATACAGTGTATTGTTTTAGACATTTTTTAAAAATCTATTTGGACATTGAGTTGAGGGATGATGCAGCAGAAATCCAGAAGCACTGGGTCGACTAAGCAGGCGCTCCGTTGATTGACAAGCTCAATCCAAGCCCTTGGAGAACACTTTAAGAGGAAGCAGAGTTCTTCCAGCACAGTCAGGAGCAGCTGGTAGCAGGGCAAAAGGCAGGAAAACAGTCCTTCAGAAAAGCAGTCCAGATGAGTCCTTTGGGCAGCACAGCAGGGCTTCCGACAGAGTCCAGTAGGTCCAGAAATGTCTGATTTGGTGGGGTCAGAGACCTATATATATATATATATATATATATATGTACATATATACCCAAACGTGCCTTTGAAGTGGGGGAAACTTCAAAGAGTGATTTTGAAGTGAACAAGTTCCCCTTTTAGCCCAGTTCTGTTTGTCAGGATCCCTGTGGGGGGTTATCAGTCCTTTGTGTGAGGGCAGGCCACTGGCCCTTGAAGTGTAAGAGAGAGCACCTCCACCCTTTCAGCCCAGGGAGACACATTCAGTATCCAGATGAATGCAGATGTGACTGAGTGTCCTGTGTTTATGGCTGTCTATGTGGAATGCACAAGGGGAGCTATCAACCAGCACAGACCAGACATGGATTGGAGACAGGCTGTAAGGCACAGATGGAAGTAAGTGCAGAAATGCCCACTTTCTAAAAGTGGCATTTCTAAAATAGTAATATTAAATCCAACTTCACCCGTAAGCAGTACTTTGTACTACCACTCTGGTTATACTAAACATGACAGGGCTACTCCTTTCATATCAGAATAAACTATGTCAAAATATACAAGGGCAGTTCTAATGGTGGTCTGTGAGAGGAGCAGGCCTCACAGTAGCGGAAAATGAATTTGTGAATTTTCCCCTACCAGGACACATAAAACACATAAGTACATGTCCTGCCTTTTATTTACATAGCACCATGTCCTATGGGTTATCTAGGGCCTACCTCAGGGATGACTTATACAGTACGTAGAAAAATGTGAGTTTTAAGGCTTGGAAAGTAGCTTTAAATGCCAAGTCGAAGTGGTAGTGAAACTGCACATACAGGCCTTGCAATGGCAGGCTTGAGACATGATTAAGGGACTACTTATGTGGGTGGCACAATCAATGCTGCAGGCCCACTATTAGTATTCACTTTACGGGCCCTGGGCACCTCTAGTGCACTTTACTAGGTTCTTACAAGTAAATTAAAAATGCCAATTGGGTAGGAACCAATGATATCATGTTTAGGGGAGAGAGCACATGCACTTTAGCACTAGTCAGCAGTGGTAAAGTGTGCAGAATGCTAAAACCAGCTAGAGGGTAAGAAAAATGGAGGGAGGCGGGCAAAACGCTGGGGGATGACCACCCTAAGGCTGTCAGGTCTAACACTTGGACTCTAATCAATTGCTGCATCCATCACAAACAGGCACAGCACAGAATGCACTCTGGTAGAGGTCGCTGATGCTATTAAATTGGCTGTGGACAAAGGTAAGGAAGTTGCCCTGTTGTTATTAAATGTATCCACAGTGTTTGATATTGTTTCCCATCCAGCTATGATGGAACATTTGCGGGACTTCAGGATAGGTGATGCCGGTTTGGCCTGCTTGGACTCCTTTTTGTTGAACAGATGTCAATCAATTTGGAAGCTGCTATTTGCCTCTGCCTCAAAACTCTTAAAATGTTGTGTTCCTCAGGGTTCTGCCTTAGGTCTACAATGTGAAAAGTCTGTATGTCTTGTTTGGCAGTCCTGGTGGAATATTTTGGTGTGCAGATGTTCTCATACTCTCACTTCATGCAGACTTTTCTAACCTGGGATAGTAACATCTCTATTGCCCAGAACAGATTTGAAGAGTGTTTGTCAGCACTTTTCTTAAGTGGATGTGCTAGAATAATCTCCAGTACAAAACCAGTAAAATGGAAATTCTTGTTTTTGGTACCCCTCCCCCTTCTTGAGGCATTTAATTGTAGCCTAATTCTGCTCTGTCTCCTTCAACTCCTGTCACAGTGGTTCAGCACCTTGAGGTGACGTTTTTAAATAAATTGCCCTTTAATTCCCAGGTAGATGGTTTGGTTGGAATGTGTTTTGGACTTCTCAGATCTTTGAGAAAGTTTTTGTTCCTGCTTCCCTCTCACTGTCAGAAGATGGTACTTCATGCTCTCATACCTTCTTGGCTGGACTGTGCCAATTGCTTTTACTGAGGTCTCCCATTGTACCGATTTAAGAGACTTCATTTGGTACAGAATGCCGCAGCTCGGCTCCTCCTAAATCGTCTGAAAAATAACTCAATTCATGCTTATCTCAAGGAACTTTGTTGCTTTCCAATCTGGGAGAAAGTGAAGTTCAAGGGACTGGTATTGGCTTAAAGAGCCTTTTCTGAATCAGGTCCCGTCTATCTAGCCAAAAGACTCATACATTATCATTTGGTAAGAACTCTGTGCTCTTCGGATGCACTTCTGGCTGCGATACCAAAAAGCAGGAGGAAGAAATGGAGAGGTACCTCTTTCTGTGCTGTGGCCACTTCTGGCTTGAACGCCCTTCTTCTATACCTGCATGCTATTAAGAATTAAGCTTAAAAGCCTGGTTGTTTAATTGTGCATTTTAAATTATTTGTTGGAGCTGTGATCCATGACCCTTTAGTGCCATGACACTCTCCAGAGGAGCCTTGCGCTCTACAAATATTACTTGATAGATGCTCGCCCATGAGCACTTCAGCATTTTAAGTATAAGCATTCAAGGGCAAATAAGGACTCACTTGAGTAAGGAAGAAGGGTGACACAGTGAGAGGCTTGTAAACAAATATACATATGCCTTTTATAATGGACTCTCACCAGTATAGATGCCTACGTATGATGTGGAGATCAAATGCCAAAGGTCAAGAAGTGCCTGGGTAACAAATGACAATTACTAATAAGTGAAAATGTGAGAGCACACAGATGACACTTTGAATGATGATTAAACACATATGCCACTAGACACTGGCATACTCAATCCTGTAAAAAATCCTATTGCACTCCAGTCAATACTGAATTTTGCCTCCTACACAGCATTGGTAAGGCAAGGTCTGATGACTTAGTAGATTAAGGCATCTACTGCAGGATTCTGTGCTTAACAGCACAATCACTTGTTCGAATCCCTGCAGGCTTATTCAGTCTTTCATACTTCTGATGATGATTATCACTGAGTTGAGTAACAAAAAAAAACATTTAATTCAGTGTAAGAACACCCATTGACGGCAAGGTGTGTTTTACCATTAGTTTACCATTGTAGCACTACAGGTACAGCTCTTTCCTAAAAACAAAGGGGGTTATTCTAACTTTGGAGGAGGTGTTAATCCGTCCCAAAAGTGACGGAAAAGTGACGGATTTACCACCAGCCGTATTACGAGTCCATTATATCCTATGGAACTCGTAATACGGCTGGTGGTATATCCGTCACTTTACCGTCACTTTTGGGACGGATTAACACTCCTCCAAAGTTAGAATAACCCCCAAAATTCCTTATGAATGTCTGTTCTGCTTCTTATAGGTCTTACACTAAAATTTCTATTGGTCTTGGTTGTTACAGAAAGATTGTATGCATCAATTACATTTTTATGCTGCCACCATCATTTTATGTGACTAACCTAAGGCATGGACAGTAGTCCAATGTAAACTAGGAGGACATGCTTGGCCCACCACTCCTTTTTTTTGTTCTTTTTATATAAATGTTATTATTGAAGAAGCATTATTTCTCCGTACAATTACATAGTGATCCCCAGAAGGGGAGAAAAACCATAGTGACAACGATCTAAAATTACAATAGAATAGGTTTCTGAGAAACGAAGTTTATGGGGAGAAAGGAAGGAAGGTATAAGTATAACTAAGGAGGGTATAGGAAAGACTATGGAGTCCATTCCTTTAGGAGCTGTGTGTCTATATGCAGGTCTGTATTTGCAGACTCAGACCTCGGTGCCCCTTGCGCATAGAGATCAGCTCTTGGTTGGATTATAAAAGAGGGGGTAGTGAGAGGTTCCGTCACAGGGTAGATCCTAGGGTGGGGGAGGTAGCTAATGGGATATTGAGTTAGTTCACCAGGGACGTGTCAATTCAGGTGGGTTTAGTGTTCGTGGGGAGCTGCAGGCTGAGTAGGCCTTGATGAGGCCCGTTAGGGATAGCAGTGAGGGGGTGATATGGCAGACTATGTTTATACTAAGGTTGCTGTTGCTCAGGGTGGCTTATAGTTGGTGCCATTTCAATTCTCAATCAGTAGATACTCACTCTATGCAGTCAGTAGGTTGTAGGAGCGGGGAGTATGATGAGATTGAGGGGGTATTGAAAGTGGTGAGGGGTAAATCTGTATATGGATAGTCATTGTTTCTTTTTCTCCTGCTTATCGATGGCAAGGGTAATCTATTCTGCCCTTCTTGGATTCAGGGGATCTCTCTAAGAAAAGGTGACCAGATCTGGGTAAAGAGGGCCACTTGATCTTGAAGAGCATATATATAGGATTCTTTAGTGGGCTGCGATACGTATCATTGCTACCAGCCATTCCTCTGGGGTGAGGGGGTAGGGGACCTCCAGTGTCGCAGAATACAAGCTTCAGCCATCGCAAAGGCGGTGTGTAGGAGTTGGCGTTGGGGTCACGACAGTTGTGGTGTGTCTCCTGTGTTCTGAAGTAAGACAAGCGAGGGTGTCAATGGCGTTCGAATAGGCATGGTTGTTCTCAGTATGTTGCCAACTTCCTCCCAGAGGGTCTGAACAGAGGGGCAATCCCAGAGTATGTGTATCACATCGGTGATCTGGACATCTCCAGCAATTCGCGTGCAGTAGCAGTCCTGCCCTGTGTAACTTCTGGGGTGTCCAATGCCAATCATATGAGGTCTTAAATAGACAAAATGTCATCCTCGCTTCCAACACTACTTTGTCCAGTGCCTCTAGAAGGTCCTGCAATCCTTCCTCCTCTATGTCTATGTTCAGTTGTGTGGACCATTTGGTGCGTAGATTGGCTAGAGGGGGTTTTGAGAAAACATGGCTGGTAAGGTCTTCATAGAGACCCGACATCACCACCTTGGATCGACCCCAGGTCGTAAGGTAGGACACCATGGGGGAAGGTGCCATGGGCCCCGGGGATGGTCAGAGGCAGCAGTGTAGACAATGCAGTAGCTATAGGTGTCACCATTGTTGTTGGGGAGGTAGACCGTATGTCTCTCGGAGGTGTTCAAAGGGCACAATTCCGTTCTCCATAATTATTTGGTCAAGGGTTAAAATACTGGCCGCTTACCACTCCGGCCATCTTAAGAACGACCCACCAATTCGGAGAGTGGCATTGCCCCACAGAGGAGCCTGTTGGTGCATGCAGGGTTGTGCCTCCAGTAGCTTATGCACCCTGTTCCAGGCCATCTGCATTGCCTGGATCACAGGATTAGAAGATCGAGATTGGCGTGGTTGGTCCTGGTACAGCAAAGTGAGCCCCTTGCCCACTGAGTGGTGCATCAGGTATCTTTCGGTCGTGACCCACTGGGGTGGGTCTGGTATTCCCGGGAGCAGAAATGCCAGTTGGGATATTTGTAAGGCTAAAGCATAATGTTCCACTGATGGGAGACCTAGACCGTCAGTGGTCTGTCGTGCTATGAGTTTAGTGGAGGTCAATCGGGGACGGGAGGCACCCCATACGAAGCTACGCATCTCCTTACCCACCAGTTGGAGAGTCAGCAAGGGCACCCGTACTGGTAGCATGCCCAGGACATAGGTGAATCGTGGGAGTGTCACCATTCGAACGGCTTGCACTCTGCCCCAAAGGGTGAGCTGGAGCTGCGACCATTTGGCAAAGTCTAATAGCATACTTGTGAGAAGTGGGTCTAGGTTGTCCGCTACCATACTATCAAGACCTCTGTTTATAAAAAAAAACAGTTATTTCAGGCGCAAAGGTGTCCATCGATATGGAAAACCGTGAACTGCCGCTTTGGTAGTAGAGATGGATAGGGGTAGTGCCTCACTTTTGTTCCAATTGACCCTGTAGCCAGAGAGGAGCGCAAAGCCATCTATAATCTCCAATAAGGCTGGAAGGGATCGGGACAGGTCTGTTAATGTCAGCAGTATATCATCTACGTATAGATCAATTCTTGACTCCCCCTGGGACTTGGATCCCCGTAAGGAGTAGTGACTGTCGGAGAGTAGCCAGTAGGGGTTGTAAGGCCAATAAGAAGAGGAGAGGTGAAAGTGAGCAACCTTGCCTCGTCCCCCTTCGTATCGGGAAGGGATCAGAGAGGAAACCACTGCAGTTTACTTGTGCAGTCGGTTTTTTGTATAGAAGATGGACCATTGCTGTAAATTGGTCCCCCAACCCAAATTTCTGCAGGACAGTAACCAAATAATTCCATTCTATGTGGTCAAACGCTTTTTCTAAGTCCAATGATGAGGCTATGGCTTCCTCCGGTCTATCTCTGGCTTCCCATAAGACGTGGGTTAGATTCCTAAGGTGATTCCTGGAATTATGTCCCAGGTCAAACCCCACTTGTGTATGATGAATCAGGAAGGTTATGACTTTGTGGAGGCGGGTCGCTAGGATACCGGCTAATATTTTGACGTCGCTATTCAAGAGGGAGATGGGTCTATAGCTACTGCAGTGGAGAAAGTCTCTCCCCGGTTTGGGTATTACCGCTATCACCGCTCTGTTAGAGCGGGGTCTTAGTGACCCTGCTTCGCAGGCCTCTAGAAGGGCCCCATGGAGGGCATCAGTTGCCTCTTCCCCCGCCCACTTGTAGAATTCCGCAGGGAATCCGTCCTCCCCCGGGGATTTATGGTAGGGGAGGTTGGTTATTGCCTTTCGTATCTCGTCTTTGGTAATCTCTCCCTCCAATAGGGCTCGCCCTGCATCCGAAAAAATACAGTAGTTGCGCTTCACCCAGGAATTGTTGGGTACTAGCCACTGATTCTGAGGTGTATAGTAATTTGTAAAAGTCAGCAAATTCATTTACTATTTCCTGCAGTTTTGTGAGAATCTCCCTTTTGGAGGACGTAATGGCAGGTATCGCCTGGGCCGCTTCATGCTGTCGGACCTGTGCTGCCAGTAGGCGTCCAGCTTTTTCGTCCTGTTCATAATGGCGAGTTTTGAGCCGTTGTAGTGCATATTCTGCATTTGTTGTATATAGTTCATTAAGGGCTGCACATGCTTGTTCTAGTCTATGGCGTGTGGGTGGGACTAGTCGCATAAAGAGGTGTGAGAGACAAGATCTGACTCTCGAGTTCTTGCTGTCGGCTCACTGCCAGTTTGTTCACCTGAGCTGAGTCCCGCATCATGCGCCCCCTAATGGTAGCCTTCACCGCTGCCCAGAGTATTCTCTGGGAGGAAACAGAGCCTTTGTTAGCTTGCATATATTAGGAGACATGGGATTGGAGTTGTTCCTTACACTGTGGGGTGCAGTAGCAATGTGTAGCTAGTCCCCATGTTTTGCGGCCCAGGGAGGTGAGGACTAGAGTCAGTGACAGTATGACAGGGGCATGATCCGAGAGTGCCGTCTATAGGATCCGCAATTCCACCACTGTGGCTATCAGTGACTGTGAGGTGAGGAAGTAGTCCAGGCGGTTCTGGGTACCATGGACTGAGGATAGGTAAGTATATTCCTTGTCTGTAGGATGTGTAAGTCTCCAATGGTCAACCAGTCCATAGTCCCATATGATGTCCCTCAATAGTGCTGTGTCGGAGTTGTTGCAAGTGTCTATATGTCCTGTCCTGTCTAGGATGGCGTCAGGAGCTAGGTTCCAGTCTCCATTTATGACATAGCGTGAGGCTTCGATCTCTACAAGGAGCTGGTTGAGGTGGAGTAAGAATGGATGCTTAAGACCTGTTGGGGCATAGATAGTACCCACGCATAGTGGGTTGTCCCCTATCTTTAGTTTCGCAATGGTGTACCATCCCTCTTGGTCAGACCATGTCCTGACTACAGTTATGGGTAGTGTTTTTTTGCAGCAATAGCACCACTCTGCATTTTCTGACCGTCTCTGTCTTCAGCTGAGAGGGGTTAGGGTAGCTACTGTATATGACTTTCTCCACCCAGTTGCGTCGCAGCTTTTGGGATTCAAGGTCATCCAAGTGCATCTCCTGGAGGAGCGCCACATCAACATGTTTCGACTGGAGATAGGAGAGCACTTTTTTGTGCTTCACATAGTGGGCAAGCCCATGTGCATTCCATGTCATAACCTTGAGTGGGTGGGCAGTGCAGGACATAGGGGGGTGTTCATGTCTGGGCTTTGACCGTGAATCGATGGGGGGACATAGGGCTATGGTTTTTTAATATACGGAGGCGGTATGTGTGTGGGGGAGGATCAAGAGCGAGGATATTAGCAATGGGGGGTATGTGTGCGAGGGTGGGGTCCTACTGGATACTGTTGAGGAGATACTAGAGAGGATTCCGCCCACGAAGGCACAGAAGAAGTGGGTGGGTGTCTACCCTGAGGTGGAGTTAGTGGTCTAGAAGGAGGAGGTTGAAGGAGCTACCAAAGGGGAGGGAAGTAGTGATTGAAAGTTCAACACTAGTCGAAGTCAGGCCCCTATGGCTCAGCTCTGTATTCCGCAGGTCTAAACTTGGAGGGCATAGGCACCGCCAGCCGGTCCCGTCCGGTGGAAGGGGCACCCTAAGAGTATTTATTGGCTGAGTTTGGTGTTTCAGAAGGAGTGGGGGGAGTGGGGGGAGTGGGACAGGCATGCCCGGTTGGTGAGGACAGGGATGAGGATGAGAGTGAGAATAGGGGGTTAGGAGTAAGGAATAAGGAGGGAGGAAGAGACACAGGGTAACAGTTGCCTTACAATAAAGAGGACCATAAACAGTTAAACAGCAAACAGTAGAGATTGACAGAACCGCAAAAAATGTTAACATGCATAACGTCCACATTGAAGTATCCCTGGGAATCAACCTGATATAGCTATTACTCACAAAAGTCCATTGTCTCGAATAGGGTAAGTGGCGTCAAACGTTCTGTAGGGTGCTGGTTGTATCCCCTTGGGACACAGGTTAGTGTCATAGATCTTGGCAGAACTGTTTTCTAAATTATAAGCAGTACCCATAGAGGTCACTATAGGACGGGTCTGCCTTGTAAATCTATTTAGAAGAGACATGTCTGCCCTCCATTCTGACCCCTCAGTGTCCGGATAACTTGTAAGTAATAGTGGTTTATGTTCTGATGTCGGCCAGCGCATGCACATGTGTCGTAGAGTCTAACTCCTCAATTGAGTTATTGTAGGTCTTAGGCCTATCCTTCCTCAGGCAAAAGGTCTATATGGTTGGGCTTTAGTATTTAATATGGGAGCAGTAAGAAGGACATTGTTTGTCATAAGTTGTGCGGTGAGCTCAAGGTGATGAGCATCAGATTTGGGGTATAGAAAACATAAAAGAAGTGGGTCTGTGGCCCTGATTGTAGGTTTCATGATACTTATTCATGTGCTGGAGCGTTGTTCCTGGATACCGCCCGATCTCCTTGGAGTGCTGTGTAGGTCTGGGAGGCCGGTTTTATAGTACTACTGCCTCAGTCGGGGGAGGATTGGGTTTCAGTGGAGAGCGGGATTTGTCCCTGTCTTGGAGCCGGGTGAGGTTGGCCACTGCCAATAGTGCCTGATACCTGTCCTCCTTAGGTTAACCACTTCGCTGCCAGGCCTTTTCCCCCTCCTGTGCCAGGCCTTTTTTTGCCTATTTGGGGCAGTTCGCGCTTAGGCCCGCATAACTTTTTGTCCACATAAGCTAACCAAGCCAAATTTGCGTCCTTTTTTTCCAACATCCTAGGGATTCTGGAGGTACCCAGACTTTGTGGGTTCCCCTGAAAGAGGCCAAGAAATTGGCCAAAATACAGGGAAAATTTTGTTTTTTTCAAAAAAATTGGAAAAAGTGGCTGCAGAAGAAGGCTTGTGGTTTTTCCCCTGAAAATGGCATCAAAAAAGGGTTTGCGGTGCTAAACTCAGCAGCTTCCCAGCTTTCAGGAACAGGCAGACTTGAATCAGAAAACCCAATTTTTCAACACAATTTTGGCATTTTTCTGGGACATACCCCATTTTTGCAATTTTTTGTGCTTTCAGCCTCCTTCCAGTCAGTGACAGAAATGGGCATGAAACCAATGCTGGATCCCAGAAACCTAAACATTTCTGAAACCTAGACAAAATTCTGAATTCAGCAAGGGGTCATTTGTGTAGATCCTACAAGGGTTTCCTACAGAAAATAACAACTGAAAAGGAAAAATATTGAAATTTAGGTGAAAAAAACATAAATGTTTCTCTACGTTTTACTCTGTAACTTTTCCCTGCAATGTCAGATTATCGTAAGCAATATACCGTTACGTCTGCTGGACTCCTCTGGTTGCGGGGATATATAGGGCTTGTAGGTTCATCAAGAACCCGAGGAACCCAGAGCCAATAAATGAGCTGCACCCTGACGTGCGTTTTCATTCTATAACGGGTATACAGCCATTCATTTGCTGAAATATAAAGAGTAAAAAATTGCTATCAAGAAAACCTTTGTATTTCCAAAAAGGGCACAAGATAAGGTGTTGAGGAGCAGTGGTTATTTGCACATCTCTGAATTCCGGGGTGACCATACTAGCATGTGAATTACAGGGCTTTTCTCAAATAGATGTCTTTTTTACACACTCTCCTATATTTGGAAGGAAAAAATGTAGAGAAAGACAAGGGGCAATAACACTTGTTTTGCTAATCTATGTTCCCCCAAGTCTCCCGATAAAAATGATACCTCACTTGTGTGGGTAGGCCTAGCGCCCGCGACAGGAAACGCCCCAAAGCGCAACGTGGACACATCCAAATTTTTGGAAGACAACAGAGGTGTTTTTTGCGAAGTGCCTACCTGTAGATTTTGGCCTCTAGCTCAGCCGGCACCTAGGGAAACCTACCAAACCTGTGCATTTCTGAAAACTAGAGACCTAGGGGAATCCAAGGAGGGGTGACTTGCGGGGCTCGGACCAGGTTCTGTTACCCAGAATCCTGTGCAAACCTCAAAATTTGGCTAAAAAAACACATGTTCCTCACATTTCTGTGGCAGAAAGTTCTGGAATCTGAGAGGAGCTACAAATTTCCTTCCACCCAGCGTTCCCCCAAGACTCCCGATAAAAATGATACCTCACTTGCGTGGGTAGGCCTAGCGCCGGCGACAGGAAACACCCCAAAGCGCAACGTGGACACATCCTAAATTTTGGAAAAAAACAGAGGTGTTTTTTGCGAAGTGCCTACCTGTAGATTTTGGCCTCTAGCTCAGCCGGCACCTAGGGAAACCTACCAAACCTGTGCATTTCTGAAAACTAGAGACCTAGGGGAATCCAAGGAGGGGTGACTTGCGGGGCTCGGACCAGGTTCTGTTACCCAGAATCCTTTGCAAACCTCAAAATTTGGCTAAAAAAACACATGTTCCTCACATTTCTGCGGCAGAAAGTTCTGGAATCTGAGAGGAGCCACAAATTCCCTTCCACCCAGCGTTCCCCCAAGTCTCCCGATAAAAATGATACCTCACTTGCGTGGGTAGGCCTAGCGCCGGCGACAGGAAACACCCCAAAGCGCAACGTGGACACATCCTAAATTTTGGAAAAAAACAGAGGTGTTTTTGCGAAGTGCCTACCTGTAGATTTTTGCCTCTAGCTCAGCCGGCACCTAGGGAAACCTACCAAACCTGTGCATTTCTGAAAACTAGAGACCTAGGGGAATCCAAGGAGGGGTGACTTGCGGGGCTCGGACCAGGTTCTGTTACCCAGAATCCTTTGCAAACCTCAAAATTTGGCTAAAAAAACACATGTTCCTCACATTTCTGTGGCAGAAAGTTCTGGAATCTGAGAGGAGCTACAAATTTCCTTCCACCCAGCGTTCCCCCAAGTCTCCCGATAAAAATGATACCTCACTTGCGTGGGTAGGCCTAGCGCCGGCGACAGGAAACACCCCAAAGCGCAACGTGGACACATCCTAAATTTTGGAAAAAAACAGAGGTGTTTTTTGCGAAGTGCCTACCTGTAGATTTTGGCCTCTAGCTCAGCCGGCACCTAGGGAAACCTACCAAACCTGTGCATTTCTGAAAACTAGAGACCTAGGGGAATCCAAGGAGGGGTGACTTGCGGGGGTCGGACCAGGTTCTGTTACCCAGAATCCTTTGCAAACCTCAAAATTTGGCTAATAAAACACATGTTCCTCACATTTCGGTGACAGAAAGTTCTGGAATCTAAGAGGAGCCACAAATTTCCTTCCACCCAGCGTTCCCCCAAGTCTCCCGATAAAAATGATACCTCACTTGTGTGGGTAGGCCTAGCGCCCGCGACAGGAAATGGCCCAAAACACAACCTGGACACATCACATTTTTTCATAGAAAACAGGGCCTACCTGTGGATTTTGGCCTCTAGCTCAGCCGGCACCGCTGGAAACCTAGCAAACCAGCGCATTTTTGAAAACTAGAAACCCAGGGGAATCCAAGATGGGGTGAATTGTGGGGCTCTGACCAGGTTCTGTTACCCAGAATCCTTTGCAAACCTCAAATTTTGGCTAAAAAAACATGTTTTTCTCACATTTCAGTGACAGAAAGTTCTGGAATCTGAGAGGAGCCACAAATTTCCTTCCACCTAGCGTTCCCCCAAGTCTCCCGATAAAAATTATACCTCACTGGTGTGGGTAGGCCTAGCGCCCGCGACAGGAAATGGCCCAAAACACAACGTGGACACATAACATTTTTTCATAGAAAACAGTCCCTACCTGTGGATTTTGGCCTCTAGCTCAGCCGGGCCCAGGGGGGGCAGAAATGGCCTAAAATAAATTTGTCCCCCACCCCCCAACCCCCCTGCCCCCCCGGGAGCGACCCTTGCCTATGGGGTCGCCCCCCCTTGCGTGACATTGGTGCCAAAAAAAAAATCCCCGGTGCCTAGTGGTTTCTGCCCCCCTTGGGGGCAGATTGACCTACAATCGGCCAATCTGCCCCCAAGGGGGGCAGAAATGGTCTAAATACAATTTGCCCCCCAGGGGAGCGACCCTTGCCTAATGGGTCGCTCCCCATCTCTACAAAAACAAACAAACAAACAAAAAAAAAACACAAAAAAACAATTTGCCCTGGCGCCTAGAGGTTTCTGCCCCCCCGGGGGCAGATCGGCCTAATAAAAATAGGCTGATCTGCCCCCATGGGGGGCAGAAATGGCCTAAAATAAATTTGCTCCCCATGGGAACTACCCTTGCCTAAGGGGTCGCTCCCCTTACGTGAAAAACAAACAAACAAAAAAAACTCCCTGGTGTCTAGTGGTTTCTGCCCCCCTTGGGGGCAGATTGGCCTCATAAAAATAAGCCAATCTGCCCCCAAAGGGGGCAGAAATGGCCTAAATATAATTTCCCCCCTATGGGAGCGACCCTTGCCTAAGGGGTCGCATCCCACACCTAAAACACAAAAGAAAACAAATTAAAAAAAAAAGTATCCCTGGTGTCTAGAGGTTTCTGCCCCCCCTGGGGGCAGATCGGCCTATTATTAGGCCGATCTGCCCCCAGGGGGGGCAGAAAAGGCCTTAAAAAAAAATGACCCCCTGGGAGCGACCCTTGCCCAAGGGGTCGCTCCCTTCTGTCAATTTCATCTAAAAAAAAAAAATCCCTGGTGTCTAGTGGGGTTTCAAAAGCCGGATTGCAAGCAATCCGGCTTTTGAAACCCTCGGAGAGACTTCAAAGGGAAGGAAATACATTTCCTTCCCTTTGAAGCCCCTCCGGGCCTCCCCCACGTGATCGAAAGAGAAATGCTGAGCATTTCTCTTTCGATCGCGCTGGAAGCTCTGCTTCCAGCGCGATGGGGGAGGTTGTGTGATTGTCAGCGCGCGCTTGCACGCTGACGTCACAGGGGGGGTGGGGGGGGGGTCGGGGGTTGAAGGGGAAGGGATTCCCCGGTCAGCCCTGACCTAGGGGGGTGGGGGGGCGGCCCTCGGGAGGAGCGCTAGCGCTTCTCCCGAGGGCAGCATTGCGGACGTAATGGTTACGTCCATGGCGCCACACGGGCGCTGCCATGGACGTAACCATTACGTCCGTGGCGGGGAAGGGGTTAAAAGAGTTTGCTGTGATCTTTTCCCCTGTGGTGAGAGACAAGCTTGTCTTGTCGGTGGGCCTCCCAGGATACCTAGTGAGGCAGAGGCTGCGTAGAGGTTGTACTTTGGGATGCCGTTCTGGAGGTCGCATCCTTGTCCATATGTTGTGTCACGAGCGTGTCCAGGAAAAGACGCAGATCCTCTGGGTCAAAAAAGTCTCTGGATTTACCCTGGCTGGTGATCCACATCCTTGAGGGTTCAAAGAGGCAGTATTTTATGTCCAGCTGTCAAAGGTGAGGGTGGAAGGAGAGGAACATTTTGCATTGATCATTAGTTTCTTTAGAGAAGTCCGCTGCCATGCATATTTCGTACCCCTTGGGTGCGGGCCTCGGTGAGGAGCTGGCATACCTGTTTGTGTATCAGGAAGCAGGCAATGATGGGGCAGGGTCTTGCCGATCCTTCGGGTAGTTTTGGGCCTATACGGTGTGCTCTTTGGAACTCCAAAGGAGGGTCGAAAGTGAGACCCATGATCGTCGGGAGGGTTTGGCGAGGGAAAAATGCAATGTTCGTATCCCCTTGTTGTTCCGGGAAGCCAAAAAAACAGACGTTGTTTTTTTTGGCTCCGATCCTCTAAGTCTATTACGTTACTGCGTAAGAGGAGAAGTTCCTGGCCACAGTCTGGCACCACATTGAGGCGGTCCTCCACTGTTGCAACTCTGTTCTAGCCCCTGGACTCTGTGTTGGAATCTGTCAATGTCCTGTCGTATGGTTTTGGTCTCAGTCGCTAGAGCTGAGATGTTAGCATCCATTCCCTCTAGTCTACGATCCACTGTGATTATTTTCTGCATGATTTGTTCCATAAGTGGTCCCTGTGTCAGATCGGAAGAGACTGTTGTGTATTCTGGTTGTGGTGTTCCTCCTGGCTCAGCCATGGTGCGGGGTTGTTGTATCACCTCGGAGAATAGGAGTTGTCGTGTGGACTTGTTGGCAGCTTTATGTGATTTTCCTGAAGGCATCTCTTAGCTGTTCGCCAGTGTTCCAGTGTTCCAACTACCCCTCCCATGGTGGAGATGCCATAATGGTGTGTTGCAGCACTTGCAAATGACTGCAAGGCCAGGGACTTGGGTATATAGACACCTTCACAATGGGGTTGGCCACTGCTGCAGCGTCTGGGCATGACTCAAGCAGGTGATCCCCCCTTCCCTGGTTCCTGATAGCAGGTGTATTTACGTGCTGGCGCCCAGGCCTATTCCTGCCCGCTGGTCAGGTAAACGAGGCCAGGAACCTCCTTCAGGCTCACTTGGGTAGCGTTTATTGGGCAGGTCCCTCCTGATCCCTGACCTCCCAGGCCGCAGGTTGGGCGTGCACGCAGGTATGGTGAGGGGGAGGTGAGGAGGAGCAAGGCTTTGGTTCCGTGTGATGTCTCCCCGTGTCTGGCTCCCCAAATACTGACCGTGTGCTGTCTGAGGCCGTGCCAGGTCTGATGTGCGTGTGGTCTGGGGTTAGCAATGTTGTGGTGCCCTGCCCACTAGGCTTCGCTCACAGTTGAGCTGGATCCGCTGTCCTGAGGCCCCTCCCCTGGCATCATTCTGCTCTCCCGAGAGTCGAAACAGCTCCAGATGATGTTGTACGGCCCCCCGTCTCTCACGATAGCCATCCTCCGCCATTCAGGCCCACTGGTGCACAAAGCTCCTGCTTCAAGCGGCCAGACCACGCCCTGGTCCACCACTTGTGCTTACAGAATCAATCAATCAGGATTTGTAAAGTGCGGCTATTCACCTTACAGGGTATCCAGGCACTTGCAGGTCCTGAGAAAGCGGGAAAGAGCAAGGAGAAGGCACACAAAAATGGGGGGAAGGTAAGAACACAGTGAAAACTAGGGAAAAGCAAGCTGAAGGCACACAAAACATGGGGGTAAAAACAAGGAGAAAGCAGTGAGAAAGGAAAAAGCAAGGAGAAGGCACACAAAAAATGGGGGGAAAGCAACGGGAAATCAGTGATAAATGGGGAAAAAGCAAGGCAAAATCAGTGAAAAACAAGGGAAATACAAGGAGAAGGCACACAAATGGCAGAAATAAGCTAGGAGAAAGCAGTGAAAACGAGGGAAAAGCAAGAAGAAGGCACTCAAAAAATGAGAGAAAAAGCAAGAAGAGCAAGAGTGATGCAGCAGCATGGGGAGAGCTGGGCCTGGGACCAGAACGGGGTCTCGTTCTTACATTACTATGAAGAGGGCTAAACACCTGCTCACATGCTAGATTTGCTAGTTTTCAGGGCCAAACCAATAGTGAGGGTACCAGTTTCACATGCAGTGGTGAACTAAGGGCAGGGGTGCATGCCTGTTTACATTGCAGGAAATATTCCTGTCCCAAAAATATTAACATTATTAAAAATAAGTCCACATTTATCTGGAAAAGAAAGTACAGAATGGGCAAATACGCGTAAAGAATAGGAAATGTTTCTGTTACGAAAACAGCGTCTCTTAAGGACTGCATGAAATGTAACCAATGGTTTACGGTCTAGTATAAATACTTGAAATCTAAAAGTCAGCCTGCCGCACTTAAAGCAAATATTATCTTCTCTACGGAGTTGAACTTTGCTCTGTAAAGATTTGACAGAGCTTCTTGGCTCTGGCTGCAAATACTTCCGAGGCTGTGCAGATCTGGAGAGCTGGCAGGCCTTTAGGCGTAATGCAGTGCTGTCCTCAGCAGTTTCATCTCTGCCCATCGCACCTCGTGGCCTCTAGATATCAAACATCCCAGTGCCTGCCTCTCGTCCTTTCTCTGTGTCGTGCTTCTGGGGTAGCAATAGCTCAGGCCCATGCTAGGCATTCTGCAGTCATTTGAATGACTGGAAGAAGAGGAAAACATCTTGGCTAACAAGATGAGTGAAACTGAGTCCTGTACAATTAATATAGAAGTTTAAAATGACAAGGGCAGGTGAAGCATACCAAATATTTCGGTCGTTGTAATTTATGCAAATTGTGATTCATTGTAGCAATATTTACAGGATATTGGGCAAAAAGTTGACCTATTTCATCGGGAAGTAAAATACCATTAATTAACATTTTCGTTGCTTAAATAGTTCTCTCCATCACACAAAAACAGCACATGATGCCATGCAGAAAGAAACATGACTGTCCTGCTAAAGTAAAAAAAATGTTTTACTTACTACAGGTTGTCTTGGGAGTCTTGTTCTATCTAAATCAATTTAAGGATTACTCCTATCAAAAGATATTATTAACTTTGTGTATCACACCATATTTAACTCTCCTACATACTATGTGGTACTATTTCCCTCGTACAATATTTCAGCACTTACGATTCTCAACACCCGCTACTAAAGATTTAGGCCCATATTTATACTTTTTGACGCAAAACTGCGCTAACGCAGTTTTGCGCCAAAAAAATTAGCGCCGGCTAGCGCCATTCTGAAGCGCCATGCGGGCGCCGTATTTATTGAATGGCGTTAGCCGGCGTTAGCCGACCGGCGCTGCCTGGTGTGCGTGAAAAAAAACCACGTAGACCAGGCAGCGCCGGCGTAGGGAAAAATGGCGTTTGGGCGTCCAAAAATGGGGCAAGTCAGGCTGAGGCAAAAAAATCGTCTTAACCCGATTTGCGCCATTTTTTTCCGACGCCAATCCCCCATTGAAATGACTCCTGTCTTAGAAAAGACAGGAGTCATGCCCCCTTGCCCAATGGCCATGCCCAGGGGACCTCTGTCCCCTGGGCATGGTCATTGGGCATAGTGGCATGTAGGGGGGCACAAATCAGGCCCCCCTATGCCACAAAAAAAAAAAAAAAAAAAAAACTTACCTGGACTTACCTTAATGTCCCTGGGGTGGGTCCCTCCATCCTTGGGTGTCCTCCTGGGGTGGGCAAGGGTGGCAGGGGGTGTCCCTGGGGGCAGGGGAGGGCACCTCTGGGCTCATTCTGAGCCCACAGGTCCCTTAACGCCTGCCCTGACCCAGGCGCTAAAATCCGGCGCAAATGCGGGTTTTTTAGACCCGCCCACTCCCGGGCATCATTTTTGCCCGGGAGTATAAATCCGACGCAATAGCATCGGAGTCATTTTTTAAGACGGGAACGCCTACCTTGCATATCATTAACGCAAGGAAGGTGTTCACGCAAAAAAATGACGCTAACTCCATGAACTTTGGTTTCAAAGTATAAATATGGAGTTAGTTTTGCGTCGAATTTGCGTCGAAAAAAACAACGCAAATTCGGTGCAAACGGAGTATAAATATGCCCCTTAGGCCCTGAGTTATACCTTTTTTGCGCCGCATTAATGTCATTATTGACGCAAAAGCGGTGCAAACTTACAAATGACAATTGTATTTTGTAAGTTTGCGCCGCTTTTGCGTCAAAAAATTATGCTAATGAGGTGCAAAAAAAGTATAAATGAGAGCCTTAGTGCCCACACTAGCGAAGCCAGGCAGTGACACTAAACCTTTCCCTCTAAATACTTTGGGGCAGTCACCCAAGTGAGCTATCGCCAGGCTTTTACATTTGAGTGACAAATTATCAGTCTATCTCATAACAAAATGAATGGGAAATGTGTTTCCTTAGACACTGCATAGTGTAACAAGTCACATAAGACTTCAATAATTTCACACATCACAAACCTACAGAATGCCACTGAGGTGTCATATTCTTTTTAATACCACTAAGGTATGCACTATTCTGTACGATGGGTATAGTAATGTGGTGGGTTGTGACATTCGTAGTGGAACCTTAATTCTAATGTCAGAGGGCTTGGGTGTTCTGATGCCACTTTAGGACAGGGGCAGAAAATAGTCCGGGGACCAAAATAAAAGTGCCCCTCATTAGTTAATAATGCAGTTTTTAACTTGTAAAGACACGCTGTGGAATTGTTTTTGCAAAGTATGGTCAGCTGCATGGACTCACGCTTGCTGCATGAACTGTTAGTTTAAATATCAGAAAAATCAAATGTAAAAGCTGGAGCAACCGACCCTAAAACAGGCTCTCAAACAGCAATAAATGGCCCACACAGTGACCTGTCAGACCAGCCCATTGGGCACTTCCTGATTGTCCTCTGAGCCAGTCCGAACCTGGTGAAAGCTGGTGAAAGGCTGACAGCAGCTACAGACTCACGAGTTCTGCTCTTGTTTATTCCTTACCTGTACCTGACTACAAGGTGTTTCAAAGCATCTACATTTCCCGCTTCTTTCCTACACATGAACAGCTCCATAGATGAAAAAAGTCTACCTGCCATCCTCCACCCCCACCTTTTCTACATACACCGCACCTTTACCTGTAACTTTGCTCTAGCTCAGCTGTCTTCTTAACAAGGAAGTTTATTTCTCTGCATGAGTATATAACACCATCATCACGTATAAAGCGAAGTGAATTTGAAATATAAATTGATCTTATTTGTAATAAAGTAAAGCAACAAGCACTGTCCCATCCTGTCTCCTTTCCTGGACCTGGTAGAGTGTTCGATAATGTAATATCACCAACCACATCATTCTACTGCAGTCACAAATGCTCTCCCTTTATGATGCAATGTAGTGCATTCTGATTGGCTGAATCGCATGTTTCAGGAATTCACAGTAAAGTGCAAATGTTTGCTTTCTGAAACAAGGGAGCTTCCTTCGTAATTATGGGAATTTCTGACTCATAGACTCTGAGGTGTAAAACGATACCTACATTAGAGTTGAATACAAAAAATATTTTTTGTGGTCACTAAATTTTTGCATAACTTATATGGCAGAGCATTATTTCATTATAACCTCCCTTGTTTTATTTTCTTAATAAAAGTACATTCTGGCAACAAAGTCCGCCCGTAAGAAAATTACATTGGTTTCACTAATATTATGAATGAGTATAAATGTCACAGCATCCTGCCCTTCAAGGCAGTGTACAGCAAGCTGCCTGCTTACCACAGAGACTGTGAGAGAAGGTGGAATGTGGTTATTTTAACACAAACGCAGGGGCACATTTACTATGTTTTGGCACACTGAAGTGCAGGAACCAAAGTGCTATGCTGCAGTTTGTCAAATACTGAAAGGAAAACAGTGCTATATCTAGTAAGATATAGAGCTTTATAGTGCTGTTTTCTTTCCACCAGAGCTGGTGCATTTTAAGTTGCCATGTGCCACTGTGTACCACAGTGCAAAGGTGTGCGTATTGTGGCAAGCATAGGTTTTGTATTGAAGGAGAACCTCTCAGTTCAAAAGCTATGCTTTAATATTTTTACCACTTTGTATATATGCTGGAAAGTGCAACAAACATACAAAGGCAGAAATAGTGGAGTTTTAAAACTTACTCCACTAGCACACCTACCTCGATGCGACATAACATTTTAGCTAAAAACAATTGCCTACAAATATTAGTAGATAGGGATTTGCTTCAAAACCTATGTGTGGTTGCATGAAAACACCCATGTACCAGCCATCGGAAACCCCTTTGATGCAAAGCAGACTAAAGTAGCACCTAGCAGTACTTTGCATTTCCATAGGTAACTTTCCAACACAAACCATGATTTCTGTTGACAAGTAAATCCCACCACAACACTTTGCACTGGGTTTATAGCACCTTTGTGATCCACACCTGGTGCAAAGTGTTAGTAAATGTGGACTTTTAGGTGCCAGAAGCAAAGAGAAAGTGTGAACTCGTTCCTGTTCCTTCGGAGATAGTCTGAGTTTGGCTGTCTGTACACCTTCAACTTCCCAAACTCTGGAGAGAATAGTGCTGCTTTGGCCTCTGCAGCAAGGGTACATCTCTTTCCTCACCAAGTGGAAAGTTGCAGTCATTCCCCACATGAACAAATCAAAGCAGCCTCACCCAGAGCTGAGCAGCAGCAACAAGACTGCTTGCACTGGACACCATCATCTTCCTTATTTGCCTCATTGTCAGAAGCATGAGCACCACCAACTTGCTCTAGATATCACATGGCACTCTACAGGAAACTTTCCACCTTGTAACCTCCAAGTGCAGGACCACTATTGGCTGTTTACTTTCTTCCCTTCTGACTTTGTCCAACAGATCAAACTCAGACCAATCTTTTTAATTTAGACACCAGGGCCTGTGGGGATCTCAAGTGCCCCCAATCCAACATTTTCAAACTACAAATGGTCCATGATTTGAAGCCACAGGCCACTCACTCTCTACTTTCATGAATGATAACAAGATCTAAGCACATCTGCTTGAAAATGAGTGCTCCACTTAGCATGCTCTCCCCCAATGACAGAAGACTGCAAATGTCTGAAAAGTGGGTTGGAAGACAATACCGAAACTCCATGAATGCAAGACAAATATTCTTTTGCTGGCCTTCTGCCATGTGATCGTGTCTCTGAAATACTAGCCCAACTACCTCACAACCTTTGTTGATTAATTGTTTTATTTCAATAAATGCCTCAGAAGTAAAATGTACATAATATTGTCTTTATGAGTGACTACTTGCAACTCAGACATCTCAGCACAACCTTTCCCAAAATCACCCCACATGTGCAGACCACATACCCTTCTACCATGACACACAATAAGATTGTCTATCACATAGTCTCCATTGCAGCATTTCAAAATACCAAGACAGACAGAAGACTGACTGGATTTCAGGAAGAGAAGCCACATCGTGTCAACCATACTCTCTTTTCATTGTTTACCTACAAGAAGATGGTTCAGATTCAAGATTGTCTGTTTCACTTACAAGAGCCTGAAATACTCCAATAACTCTACCTTTGCAAGAAATTCACCCCACACTTCAGCAACCACTAGCTGACCATCTCAAACACTCTCCTACTCACCATTCCCTACTTCATGTACACAGGGATGCAACAAGTGTTTCTTTATGTACTCTGAAAAGCTCTAAAACAGACGTAATCTTCAGATCCATGTCTCAGGATCAGGACTTCTGAAGAGGAACCTGAGGCAATAGTCATGATTAAATTCCATGTGATATGCAAAGCAAATACAAAAAGATTAAATGAACTGCACAAGTATATGATGACAATGCATTTTCAATGCAGACTTCCTAAGAGGTCTTACCTTTCTTTCTGAGGTGTATTCACTGTATCCTAGTGAGAGTCAATAGTAAGTTTAATTGGAGTGTTAGTTATTAATTCAGAGGATTGAGAAGCCACCTCAAATAATAATCACAGTCTTTGTCAGGGTGAACCAAAAAAATCTGCAAACCTGTGCTCAACCCTTTGGTTCTTGGCATGAAGCAGTTAGGTTTAACTTAGAGGCAATGTGTAAAGTATTTATGCACTACTCAATAAAATAAAGAGAAATATCAGCACAAGTAAAATGTCAAACCAATCCGGAAAAACAATGAACATTTGAATAAATAAAATTACACCAAAATGACAAACATCTAATAAGTAAAACTGGATATATCAATTTTTTAAATAATTAAAAATAGGACTGAAAAGCACAAAGTGCCAACAGTGGTTACCTGGTCACACTAGAACGGGTCAAATGAATCACTGGGCCTGCCCCTAATATGTGTAGAAAAGTCTCCTGTGCACACCAAAGCGAAACCCTCTACTCTAACAACTTCATGACTGCCACCAATGTCCAGATGTGTGTGCCACTGAGCAGGACACTTCAGGCGCAGGCAGTCAATTTAAGCACTTAATTGTTGATGGACCTAGAATTTCTCCTCACCCTGCAATCCTTCAAGAAAGTCCATAATACCAATCTCTTGCCGACATCTGCCTTCACGCAGACCTTGACTGTTTCCTCTTCTGCTTATTGCAATCAGTCAAGAGGCTCTTCAATTCTCAGTATGTCTCCCTTTATTAAACACAGGTAAAAGAAATAACCTCACGTGTTAATAGAGAACTTGGATCTCTACACAGACAAACCACGAAGATTATAGTTCAAGTAAATCTTTCAAAATACCAGTTGTAATTTGCAACCTTGACTGGCAAACGGAAACAGGAAGGCTACTTTACCCAAGATGCATTATTTAACCTAATTCACGGCTTGACTATCTACATACTGGCATCATGCTGAAGTACCAGCTGGGCTTTTTGAACCGTTCTATTGTGTTGGTACATTCGTGTGCATTGAGCAGTAATCATTCCCAGGACACAGTTTCTGTGCTTTACAAACTTTACACCAGAGAAAAGAGAAAAGGCAGTACAAAATTGCCCCTTTTGCAGCAAATATGCTTAAACACAATATGGACGGAGACCTAATAATCTTGCACAATTCCATCTGAGGACCTCATTTGCTCCTTCTGGTGGAAAACACGTCCTGACTGTTGCTCCATCTAAGTAAAATGTTTCTTTGAAGTACAAGGACCGCATCCGTGCCACATTTTCAACAGACACTGGCTGTATAAGCTATGCCATCTACATTTATTGTGTGGGGATTTTCTGAAAGTCAGGCATGGATCCGGCACATATGGACAACATTGTATAATGTATACCAATGTGCATGGGGGGGGGGCTCGACTTATGACGTTGCTGTGGACATCGTAAATAGTATTAGTCGCCGTACTGTCATACAGACCTACGGAGTAATAAAAATACGTTTGCCTAAAATGCAAATATGTGCAAATTTCCAGTAGCATGACTAAAGTTTCAGCAGTTCAAACTTCCAAATTGTGTTTTTGCTGATAGCAGTGTAAATCGTGAGCAGGGATTAAATGTGACACCGGCCCTCTCTGTACACCCACAACAAAAGCATGCGCACTGTCTGAAACCCCTTCCTCATTTTCAGCTTTAATTTAGCATTTTTTTACGTAATTGTTTTTGTAAAGCGCTGCAACCACCTTGAATTAGCCTCATAGCGCTTTAAGTATAAAAGCGCCGAGTATGATAGACTCTAGTGGCGTAAAGTTTGAGCCCGCTTCCCCCTTGCAAAGTCATGGAGGCCCCTCCGCATTTACTCAGATGCTCTCGAGTCCAGGTACTGCGCAGAGGGTGTCCCCTGGAGCTCACCCTGGCCCCCACCCCCGCACCGAGTGGGCTGCGGGTACTTTTGCTACGCTACTGATAGACTCAACAACCATCACAAAAATAAACTGCTTGCTTTGTGCTCTGCTAGCCCAGAATGGTTCGCAGAAAATGTTGCATCAAAACAACACATCGTTTGATAACTGTTGTATGCCTCAATTTGACACCACCCTGAAAGCCCCTTCTGTTTTTAAACAAATTATTCGCGCATCCAGCTGGCGCATCGAGCTGCTCTCTCTGGCCTGCCCTGAAAGCTTTTAGGAGCCTCTCCAAGCGTCCCACCTCTGATCTGAACAGGCTGCTTATGCTAATTAACCACGTTTTAACCCCGATAAATTAGCGCCCCCGACACCCAGCTTCACTTAATGGGTTTCCCTTAAATGCATGCTGCAGTCGGTGACCAAAACAACTCGGATTCGCTGTGAAGGAAAACGAGAAAAATGCAAATGAACAGAGATAATATTTCCGATTCGCTTCTGGTCGTGATGAGATCGGCACAATATCACTCCCACCCCGCGTGCCGGAGACAGCAGGTAGCGGCACGCGGCTAATGAAACGTTCCTGCAGATGCTCGGGAGCGCGTGGAAAAAAAGGGTTCACGTCAGATCTCGCCCCAACATAATCATCGGATGCGCCGAGTGAAAGGCTGCCACGTTCAAGATCGCCTGATTTTTTTCGCCCTTGATTACTCGCTGTCTCATTCTGCTCATCTCCTGGCTCCTTTTTTGCTCAGATTCAAAAGTATCATTATTCAGAAGCATTTAATGAAAGACTACCAGAACCAAATCATCCCATACATCATCAAGATGGCTTTATTTTCTGCAAATGTCATCTTTTTGTAAAGGATTTCTGTCAAAAACATATGCCCTGTGAAAACGAATGTGCTACCGTACATCACAGCTCTACAATCAGTGCCACTGGCATTAGGCGACAATAGTGGACTTAATGATGGGTCTGGGTTTACTAAATGATGCCTAAAATCAAGTAAATTATGCTACAAACTTCATAATTCATAATGCATAAATGGCACATTCTGTGGCAGTGGTATTTGTTTGGGTAATTTCAGCACATATTACTATTGCATGGACAAACGCTTGACCTCATTAATACCAGTTTCGTAACTGAAGACAACAATCAATGACAGATAGGTGACTATTGGTCCTTTGTAAAGGGTCTGCAGTGTTCTGCGCCATATTAGGTACATCTTTTTGTAATTTACAATTCGTTCAAGCTAGAAACAAATTGTTTCCATCTTCAAAAGATGCAGTAGGCTGCAGATTATGTATCAAGAGTGGTAAATTCACAGTTATGTGGAAAAGGAACCACTGCTCCTTCACATAAATTCAGTAGCCCCGCCTATAATTCTGGTTAGGGACCCTGATAACGTGATAACAATTCACAAGTCCCGCAGTTTAGTGGTTTGTAAATGTCAACAGAACCAGAAAGTGGACCAGGGTTATTTCCATATTTCAGATCTGGAATACTGAGGAGGTGCAGGTCGAGCAGAGGAGAAGGACAGCGCCTGCAGCTGATCCACCATTTAACATGTCCTCAATATGATGAGAAAGCATTGAAATAACGAGAGGACTCAGACTAGAGTTCTCCGACCACAGGCGAGGAGTAAAAGTCTGTCTAAGGTGTGGCTGGCAGAACTTCAGATCAACTCGGGAGGGCTGACGTAAACAATGTAAATATCCAAATGCCAGGGCAAAATGACACATCTTTAAAAATCATCTCAATTAGAGGCAGTTGTATTCCATTCTCCAATAAGAGGTAGGGAATTCTAGTAGCATGGGCCCAGTGCTTTAAATGGTCCGGTACTCTCCGGTACTGAGTACCGGCACTTTTTTATTTTGAGAGGGAGAGTTCCGGCATAGCTCAAGTAAAACGTAATACTTTGAATTGGAGAGTACCAGCACTTCTCAGAAGCAAGCAGGTACTCTATTACAGAGTACCTGCACTTCTATTTTTCCATTTAAAGCACTGCATGGGCCCAATATTTGGAAAGGTTGGTCACCTTGTCTCTTGCACCTGTATGGATGGGTCCATGTTACTCACAGGTTTGCAGAGCTAACATCTTCTGGTAGATTGAGGTAGTTTTGGTGAATTGTCTTGAAGTCATGTGTACAGAATGCTGTAAAGTTTGATAGAATTTTAGGGCTGGTGTGGTGTGGTCTTGACTTTGAGGTCAAACAGCAGATTCTGAAGTTCAGATGAAGAGAAGCTAAGGTGTGCATTGTATCAGCTCTTTCAGTAACCCAGTCATGACAGGACCACTGTATAGATTAGGGCGATTTTTGCAAGCTAAGGGACAGCTGTAGAATCCTTTTTTAGCATGTGTAGGTGATGGAATTCTTAAAGGAGATCACATTCATCTTGGCCAGCGGAATGGTAGATCGATATCAAGGAGCACACACAATTTGCCTGCCTAATCCACAGGGATAGAGCCATTGCTGTACACTATTGCTTCTAACAGTCTTTACTGGTCCTTAATACCTTTTCAGTTTGTTTCATATATTAGGTAACAATATGTAGTTTGAATAATTAATTCTGTCATATGTGCAATATTTTAGCTGCCTTTGTTAGATGTGAGTGAGTGGTGCACATGACTGAAGGTCTGCATCTCTGTGCTGTGTGTCTCACATATTAGGTGTCATTCAGTCTGCAATCTATGGCTTTGGGACCTCTGCTTCATTCTAGTGACACACGCAGTGCACAGTCTATAGCTGCGTGTATTACCCAACTCTCAACTAAACCAGTTTTTCGTCACTTATGCTCAGTCATATCAACATAGACTCACTGAAGTCCTGTGGGTGGGGGTATAGTCCCATGTGGATGTTTTTATACCTAACAGGGCTGGAGTGCCCATAAGATATTTCCATATGGCTCTGCCTGGCAAGACTGCCACACTGCAGATCCAAATTGTAGCTACTAATTTAGCCCATTGGTTTGGGACCATTCCAAATGTGACACTGACAATCCTTAGTAAAGGTACCTGAGGCACATAGATTAAGTCTCATATGTTCTAGATTATTGCTTTATAAAATGCAGACACCGATAGTGTGTTGACAAGAAAGTCCCCAGATAACTGGAAATGTGCTAACAAACCGTTGCTCAACATGTCTTTACTGCCATTGCACCTTTGTATATTTTCCTTTGAATATAACAAGCTTTGAACCTACTTGAGGAGCTCTATGATTCTTTTAACATTGTTTGCAGGGGATGCACAAAAATGTGTCTCAATCATGGTTGAGTGCGGCTATCAAGTTTCGGGTGACCAATGGCTGGCATAACAGCATACTTCCAGGAGCACAAGACTATCTGTGAATTAGGGAACGACGAAATCTACATGCTTCTCCCTGTAAAATTATTCAATTTCCCCATAACTGTGTTCCAGTTATGGGCCCTGAAACAACTTGCTTTTCTCTCTTTGAGTTGGTAAGTGAGCAAGCGTGCGTGTATCTGTATCTTCGTATGAGATCACTTGTAGTGAATATACACTCCCTCAAACTCTTTTGTATGCACTAACATGTTGACTCTTACACATGCCAAACAGTGGCTCACACCCACATGTCTGTGGGTAAAAGAGCATGCACGTGGAAGACTCGGTGTGTTGAAATTTGGTGGACTGTGAATTGTTTGATCCAGGATTGTGTGTGACTGTATGTGTGCTTGTTTTGCTCTTTGACCACCACAGGGAGGCATTTGGAATGGAGAGCAAAGCAAGAAAACCACTTAATATTTATTCCCTTGGTCCCTGGCAGCCTTGGGGAGCTGGATGACATTCTGTGCCTTCCAAGACCCCATTTCATAGTCGGGGTCGGTCACTAGGGAGGCAGGATAAATGCTTGAAGAGCTATGGGATTTTTAGTTCCTTTACCCACATGCATGACATCTAAAAACATTTTAAAGTAGATTCTTTCCTTTGTAATGTATTCTAATTAACTATTTGCTTCAATATGGTTAAGGTTTGCCTTTGGACCTTCACCAGACACACATATCACAAGTTTACAAATGCTAATAAAAAAGCATGACTAACTATGTAATTCTCAATGTGAGGTACAATACAAAAATATTTTGAGCTCAAGGTACTACTTAAAAATGACATTGGCACATTGCACAACACAGGGCCTACACTATCAATGTCCTAACGAATACCCTGGTGCAGATCAAGTCTCACATAGCTTAAAATGTCATTATAACTTAATAGCTGAATGCATAATACTTCAAGGGTAATACACAAATAAAAATGTGTATACTTCATCTATATTATTACATTTCACCAATGCATGGAGTGAAGTTTAATTGAAGCCTCTGATATGATAACCTTAATTGCCCCTTTTGTCATTCCAATCAATGCCTAGTAAACGTTTTAAAATTTCATATGTGATGCTCCCAGATTCCAGTGGATATTTGTGGGCCACCTATGTTTTGATATGTGGGCACATTTCCAGTCTTCTGTCGTTGTCAGTTTGTGCCCTCTGTCCCCCCTTTCAGAAGAGGTCAGTCCTGGACCGTATAAAGGTGGTCAAAATTACATGATGAAAATAGTGAGACAAAGCTTAGGATGGAACAATTTGTGTGAGACACAGGCTGAGCGAACAGCACCTCACTCTCACATGCCATGCACACTGAAAGAGAAGGTACCAGTTGTGAGACGAATGGTAACTTTTGAGGTAGAGGTTGTTAGAAATGGGGTCTCTAATTGACAGTCAGTCCAAGTAGGGACCATCACTCTAGCCAAGGTAAGGGAGTCACACCCCTAAGATAACCTCTGCTCACCCCGTGGTAGCATGGCACAACTGGGGGTAGCATGGCACAAGCACAAGCAGTCAGGCTTATCTCAGAGGCAATGTGTTAAGTATTTGCACCCACACACAGTAACACAGTGAAAACACAAAAAATGGAAACCAATAGCCAATATTTATCTAAGTAAAACCAAAATGACAAATATTCAACATACACAAGCAGAGAAAATCATTTTAAAGGATTAAATTCCAATAAAAGCACTAAGAAGCACAATAGCTCCAACTGGTGCTATCACAGTGTAGTGACGGAGACCTTCTCAAAAGTCCGATACCACTTGTGAGGGAGTGCGGAGCCGGTCACGGAGTTTCATGGACCCCAGGTACAGTACCTTAGGAACAAACCAGAGACAAAGACGTGGCATGGAGTTGAGGAGGTGAGGCATCGCTGGAGATGGTCCGGTGTTGGTTCTGTACTGCTATGTAGGAGGTGAGGTGTTGGTTCCTTACTGCTATGCAGGGGAGGTGAGGCATCGGTTCCTTACCAAGGCAGCAGAGGTGAGGCTGTGTTAGCGGCAAGGCGTTGGTTCCTTCCGATCCAGCAGGGTTGATGAGTCCAGCAGGTCAAGACGTGATGAGGAGACCTCGCAGTGTCACAATCACACCACGGGGTCACAGTTGCCATGGCGGAGTTGGGTGTCACGGACGTTGGTGACACTACATTCGGGACTCATGATGTTGCAGGACTTCAGAGGTGCTGTGTTGGCATCAGGCCTGAGTGTCCATCATAGTTATCACATGGGACCACGGCTTGGGGTGCAGGCACGGCGTGGAGTCGGGTAGCTGGAGCCAGTTCTGTAGTCATCTGGAGTCGGTGTGCCTGGATCTTCTTGTTTAGTTGCCAGACTTCACTCCCAAGGGCCCAGGAACTGGAGTGGGCACCTTTTGGCAAGCCAGGGTCCTCAGCAAGAGAACCCAGGGGCTGGCAGGTGAACTCTTTGATGTCCCTGAGAATTCTTAACAGGAGGTAAGCTCAGTCCAAGCCCTAGGAGAAACTCCACAAGCAGGATACACAACAAAGTCCAGTCTTTGTCCTCTCCAAAGCAGATGCAGCAACTGCAGGTCAACACAGCAAAGGGGCAACACTCCTCCTCAGAGCTCTTCAGCTCTTTTCCTTGGCAGAGTCTCCTCTTGATCCAGAGGTGTTCTAAAAGTCTGGGGTGTTGGGTCCAATACTTATACTCAATTTTGCCTTTCAAGTAGGCAAACTTCGGTGGAAGGTCTCTGTAGTGCGCAAGACCCTGCCTTTTCTGCCCTGGTCTTGGTCACACTATAGGGGGTTGGAGATAGCATTGGGTAAGGACAGGCACAGCCCTATTCAGGTGCAAGTGGCACCTCCTCCCAGTGCTTATTGTTTACGATGCTGAGCACCAGCACTGCGGGCTGGGGCTTATTCTTCTGCCTCAAGCATTTGCTCGAGCTCTGGTAGCAAGAGGCACATATGGGAAAGATGGGAGGAGAGAAAAGTGAAAAAATTCACAAAGTTAGAAAGCAGAAAGCTGCGAGAGGGAGCAAGAGGGGCAGGGAGTGTCTGTAAATAGATTTAAAAGGCCCGAGATGGCTTCAGGGTTACTCTGCCTCGGTATTCCGTGCTTGCACATTTAATTGCAGCAACCGTGTGTTTCAGAGGAGAGCTTTGAGCACTGGCACATTTTTATTTACAAACTAAGCACTGCCTCCTCCCACCACTCTAGCCCAGGAAGACCAATCAGGATATGCAGAGCACACCTCTTCTATCTTTGTGTGACTGATTAGAGTGAATTCACAACCGGTTCAACTGTCATCTGACCCTGCCACAGCCAGGCACAGGCACAGAATGGTTAAGCAAGAAAATGGCCACTTTCTAAAAGTGCACTTTCAAACATACATTTTAAAAAACACCTTTACTCAAATCCAAACTCCATATCTCTATCTGCTACTAATGGTAAATTACACTTAGAAGATATTTTAAGGCACTCCCAGGTTAACTTATGGGAGAGATAGGCCTTGCAATAGTGAAAAATTAATTTGGCAGTATTTCCTTATCAGGACATGTAAAACACACCAGTACATGTCCTTCCCTTTAGATACACTACACCCTGCCCACAGGGCTCACTTGGGCCTATGTTAGGGATGCCTTACATGTACTAACAGGGCAGGTTTGATCCTGGGAACCGGGTGCACTTGCCAGGTCAACATGGCAGTTTAAAACTGCACACACAGGCACTGCAATGGCAGGTCTGAGACATATTTACTGGGCTACTTATGTGGGTGATAGAAACAATGCTGCAGGTCCACTAGTAGCATTTGATTTATAGGCCCTGGGCGCACATGGTGCACTCTACTAGGGACTTACTAGGAAATCAAATATGGCAATCATGGATAAGCAATCATAATCACACTTTACACAGGGAGAACTTGCACTTTAGCACTGATCACCTTAAACCTTTCTCACCAAAGCATTCTCAGGAGCGTCGAAGAGAGCACATGGGTTTTTTCAGACTTGACAATTTTGTTGAATGGCATATTCACTGTAAGTTAATTAATTTTTGTTGAGGTTAGCTATGAACGTCACAGAAGCTGTTTTCTTTATGAAATGTCACAGTTTCTTTTTTACTGGATTGGTTTCTTTAGGGGGAAATTTCATGTTTTAATCACTAGCATGTGGCTGTCTAAGGATTCACATTTCTTTGAAACGTTCAGATATGTTGCATTTCTTAAGGGGGTGTTTGTTAGTGACAATAGTAGCTGGCACACAAATTATTGATAATGTTTTTGCATCAATTCTTGTTGGAAACATATCATCAGGTGTTTATTATGACTGGAATTTATCATATTTTTGCACTGGAGTTACTGCTGAAGAAGGGATTTGTCCTGATATGCATTGTTTTTTTAACAATTATGGATGGTATCAGTACTGTCATCTGCATTGTGGAGTGATCACATCATAATAAATTTACAGAAGACTTGAATATTATTGTTTTTTTTTCATGCAATTGGATAAACATTGATGAAGATGGATTAAAAAGGGATGAAAATAATTAAAATGAGACTGCTTTGGAAATATAATGGCCTATTGGCTGACATTCAGTCTGTACACCCTGGGGCTGTGGTTCCACTAGGACACTAGCTTTGTTTAAGCGGGTGCACTTGCCAGGTCAACATGGCAGTTAAAAAACACACACAGATACTGCAATGGTAGGTCTGAGACATAGGGCTACTCATGTAGGTGACACAAACAGTGCTGCAGGCCCACTAGTAGCATTGGATTTTTAAGCCCTGGGCACAGATGGTGCACTCTACTAGTCAGGAGGCAGATGCAAAAAGACTGGGGAAACCATGCCAAGGATACCAGGTCTAACAAAGGTTGGTACAGTAATGTCTCTGATTCCCAAATACACATCTACAACTCCAAAGGTCTCATCCTAGAGTGGAGGTCTGACTCCTCACACAATCATGTAGATAGTGTATTGCACTGGCCTAAAGCAACAGTTGGCTATATTATACCCTCTTCCATGAATAAACAGCACAGAAGCAAATCAGCACCCATGTATCTATGTCCCTTAATGCTAAGGCAGTCTTTAGGCACCCAAGAAGAATTTACAGGCGATCAGTTAATACACCAAAGACCCTCAGTAAGAGAAATTGTCATCTTACCAAATCCACCATTTCCTGGCACAGATTGCCCCTGCGTGGGACGTCATGAGTAGGAAACGGCAGCTGCAGGAACAGCCTCCCATGGAACACCACTGGGAGCCAAGGAGTTGTAGAGTACTGTTTTTACCCTGGTATTCCGTACTAATAGGAAAAGTAGAGGTTTTGCCCACTACCAGAAGGTCCGAACTTCATGATTTTCATCAACTACTGACACTTAACTAAAAAATGTGCATAAACAAATTAATAGCATCCTTCCTAACCCTTTATCACCAAGTATAGGCCAAATTACACGTGGCTAAATGAGTAAATTCCCTAACTTGTTGTTAACATTCGTGCTGAGTGATATAAGGGGCTGCCAAGCTTTAGGACACAGGTCTGAGTAAAGAAAAAACATCATCACTGAATGACCTATGCCTGACATGGGCCATCTTGAGAGCTCTGGGAACAGACCTTCACAATATACTGCAGTGTGGGGGCACATTCAGTCTATCCCCAGAACACACAACAACAATTGCCGACGAATTGATAAAATCTGCATTGAGTGATGTCCAGTACCATTTCTACAGTGACTCTTACCCCTAAGAAGGCGCAGATGAGCTACTAGTGTACTAGTACCACGCAAACTCTGTACATTATGGGCATCCGCCATCCACCAGGGAGTTGTATCTCACTTTTTTAACTGTACCCTGTAAATACTTTATTATTGTGTGATTTTCTCCTGTTTTACTTTACCACATGACATGCAGGTAGGCATCAGGCACATGTATGCAGATTAAAAGACAACTACACATTTGTAATTGAGCTGGCACCCCTAAAAGGGAAAGATGAAGGCAACTCTGTCCTCAGAACCAGGCTTGGCAGGGTTTATCAGAGGATCTTCGGGGGACTGAAGTGCTGTAGTTTCCCAATAAAAAGCTCCAGCTGTTTGAAGTGATAACTTTACTGAACACCAATAGCTGGGCTTTTAGGGCTCCCCAGCGAGCCATCCCATTGTGAAAGTTTCAGAGTAGGGAAAAATATGAATCTCAGAGCATCTGTACTCTGTGTCAACAGCGAGTAGATATTTTATCTTCATCCTAGTTAATTTCATTAGGCTACTGGGGGAATCTTTCCCCTGATAGTAAATCTGCTGTTCTCTCTATGAAACCATTAGCGAAGAGTCGCATTAGCAGACCTGGGCGAAATAACAATGAGATTGTGAGGATTTTATTGTATAATTAATGCCGCTAGTGTACCAGGTACCTCCCAACATGCACTGCTCTCGCTGGCCACATGTTCCTAGAAGACGGTTCAGTGAGCTGCACGCTCGCTCCTAAAAACTGGACTGTGCCAGAGCTCGTGAGGTCGAATCCCAGCTACGCAGGCTCAACTTGCCCTTGTACTGTCGATGTGTAAATTGGGTAAAAATTACATTTGTTACTCACGGTGTTTAGTAAGAGTACAAGTGCGGTTTCTAGCGCTATACAAATGCAACTCGCTTTTATTTGAATCGATAATGAATTAAGAAGCTACTTGCAATAGCAAGATGAACATATTGTACAGTGCTTACTATTGCAGTCAATGTAAACCATAGCTGTTAAGACTGCCCCAAGTTAACGATAGGGTACCAAATTACCCTCTGTCACCAAGGTTACACTGCTACACAGTTCTAAGATGTAATTTTACAAACTCTTGCAAACTAGTCATTAAGCTTACCTGGTTTCATTGTTGGACATTCAAAACTAACAAGCAAAGTCAATAGTTCTGGGATGGCTGTCAACCATATGCTTTATGAATGCTTGTTTTGTTTTGGCATGGTTTGTGCAAAATGCTAATGTTGGGGAAGCTGGCAGGCTGTTGTCAATCTAAACAAAATATTGTCTAAATGCAAAAAGCTTTTGGTCTCAAAAGCAAGTAGTCCTTGGTTCTAAAGGGAGCTACTTTAAGTGGTAATGTGTTCCTTGTGAAAAGAAAGAATTATCTCATTTACAGTGAATTGCTCCACGCTGTATGCTGTAGTGGGTGGAAAAATGTGAATTACACAATATCAGACTAATGGATGCATTGGAGGGTGGGTAATTAGTTGTGTGACCTGCACAAGTAATGGGTCTGCCCTCGACCTCCACTGGGAACCAAATACCCCATTGTAGTGCTTAACTCTCATATGGTAGTGTTGCAGAGCAGTCCAAAGCTTACTCAAGGAAGGTGGTGTGGGCTACTAATCACCATTCACAAGCACACAAGAATAACACTCAATAAATGTTTGTCCAGTTTTTGTTTTTTCTTTTGAGAAAGGAAAAGTACATTTATTACACACACTACTCAATACTACGCAACAATTTCCAAATATACACAAGCTGCTGAATTACTTCTGGATGACATTGCATGATCATTCTTGTCTCTCCAAAAGGGCGATATAAACCAAAAACCCACATGGCAAAACATGCCCTTGTATTCCAATGCACTATTTGACTGCAGCTTGCAGTGAGAGCACCTGACACTGGCAATAAAGTACATCTACTTTGATCACTAGTGGCTGTCAGTCTCACTACTCAAATAAGCATCAACAATAAGCATGCATAGGAATGTTGGAATAATTTGTACTGTCACGGTTATTCTCAGCATTATCTAAACAGCATAACCACACTCCTAAAGGGTGTTAGCAAAGGTGCTTCACAATCCACATTGAAACATTCCATATTAAAATGATGCATAGTTGACAAAGTCCCTAAAGGACGTCACTTGGTTGTTAAAAGTTGTGTAATTCCATCTTTCATCCCTAAAGGGGGCCTTTTCATATGACCATTAATATATCACATAATTGGCCACAAAGCTGCAGCCGTACATTTTTAATCTCATTCAGCACCACGTGCTGCACTTTATCCATAGTCCCTAAAGAACTCAATTTTTGTAAAATCACATGTACAGCCGATCACCCCTAGAGGGTGTTCACCATTATTATAATCCGTTGTTATCACCATTCAGGCCACAAGGACTGCAGCCACGATCTTCACCCCTAGAAGGCGCAATTCCACCACCTTGAATAAAAGTTCCAGCTGGGACTAAGCTTAAAAACACATGGGAACCCTTCCAAGTCCCCTAAAACTGAGAGTGGGGATCTATGATAACTTCTTAGGGGGAGGCTGTGCTCCATGTGCAGCTCCCCCCCCCCCAACACTTGGTAATGATTTTGGTGGTGAACCCCGCTCTCCAGGGGTCACCACGATGCCAAAACAAGTGTTTTTGTGCAACATGGGCAGGAGCTGGCACTTGGTGTCTGCAGGCTTGGTGTCTGCCTGCTACTGCGAGCACACACTGAGGAGGCAGCTGTGAATGAGGCTGCATGGGGGAGACATGCGGGGCCTTCCTTGCCTACTCTCTCTGTCTGCCCGCTCCTGCAGGCAAACGCGATTCTGACAGCAGCCGTCCTGGCTGCATGGGGGAGTGCGATATCACTTCCCCCTCTGTTTTCCAGCAACGGGGCTCAGGGATAGGGTCCTGGGCCCCCTCTCTCCAGCTGCATCTTTCCTGGGAGTCCGATGGCACTCCCCATCTTCATCTTCGGCCATGGGGCCAAGGGACAGGGTCCTGGACCCCTACTTCTTCTCCTTCAAGGAAAGCGTTATGTCACTCCCTGGCTTGTCTTTGGCTGCAGCCCCTCCCGCATCAGCATGGCCATCTTTGCGGGGAGCACAACAGCACTCCCCAACTACTTTTTGTAGCTTGGGGGACCAGGGATGTGATCCTGGGCCCCTCCCCTTGCACCATTGAGGGAGCGTGATGGCACTCCTCGCACCCGCCTTCTCGCCAGGGCAGTGTGACGGCACTCCCTGGCCTTTTTTGGGGCAGACCCCGGGCCCTGGCCACCCCGGTTGCAAGTTGGAGGTCGGTGGTGGGGCACCACGCACTTTGTTGCCACCCGTTAAAAGGTCAAAGGTTGCCAAACTTTACACTGGGATATCCTGTGCCCCGTTAGGCCAATTTTGACAATCTTTGGCTCATTTTGCTCCTAGTGGCAAGCCCTTGCCACCTGGAGCATTTTGTTTAGTCCTCTTGGCCTAGAAGGTTCCCAACTTGACTCCCTGCCCCAGCCTTTCATTTGGGTGCCTTTCTCTCTTCTGGGCAGTGCACTATCCTTGCATCAGAGCCCAGTCTTTCCACCAACTGGTCCTCAGGGAACCTGGTCTTGGGATGTGCCCCACTGGGCCTGGGTCATTCAGGGGCAGAGTCCTTGCCCTAGTGGGCAGTCAGGGGGTTCTTCTTTCCAGTTGTCCATGATGCCTGTCATCAGTCAAATGTTCTTCAGAAAAGTACCTCCAAGACAGAGCTCTCTCCCCTGTGCAATACCTTTTAAGTGGGGGCAGAAGTGTCCAGCAGGACTGCACCTCTGGCCTATCCTGGTGTGCAACATTACTTCTTCCCCCCGTCCCAACCTTCCTGCACAGCCTTCTGGGATAGCTCAAAATGGCTTCATCCAGGAGTCAGCTGCCACATGTGCTCGGAGGTCCTCAGCCCACACCCCCTTCCTCCCTGACATTCCTTCCTCTCGCAGCAATTCCACCAAGGACCCCTTCCTCGTTGAGGAGCTTGGGGCAGGCCCAGTTCCTGGCACAGAATGACACCTGGCTCATTGATGCAAGGCCCTGCTCTTGCAGCTGGACAGAGCAGTAATTGGCCCTGATCCTGAGTTGAGTCAGAGAAAGACGACATTCCTGGATCTCCCATGAGCTGTAAAGATATGCTTTTGTAACCTACTGCATTATTCTTTTCTTACAGGTTACAGTGTACATTGGTACGACTCTGGAGTCTGTGGACCCTAGGGAACCTGAGTTGCACCCTAGGGCAGCCTTTCACATTGGCATATAATGAAGTGTCCCTACGATGAAGGCAATGTGACAGTAAGCACACTGACTATCTCTCACATGTGTACATCCATCTCAAAAGGCCTACTCCAGGTCACCACCCACTCTGCATGGTCCCTTCTGTGCCAGGCTACAGAAACACAGTTCTTGGGCTCTGCACGACAGGAACCCTCCGTGTGCAGCCCTCACATGGGTGATCACGTATAAGCAGCTCTGGGCCTCCTACCTTTGCTGTGTCACAGTAGCCTTTGCTTAACAATGCTGCACTGGCTGTAAACAGGTGCAGTCCATTTTACCATGAGTTTACTGTGGGTCAGTTCAAACTATGAGCCTTCCTCACAGTAAAAGGTAAACAATTAGGTGATTCAAAAGCAAAACATCTGGGCGGACCAGGTAGTCAGAACCATCCTCTCACAGGATGAAAATTGATGGATGAAAGCCCCTATAAGTAAATATATCATACATATAATTTTAATCAAATTAAAAGGTCCAGGCTGATTGCCAGATCCAAAAGAAATAAAGAGCAAGAGAAGGGAGCTACAGTGGGAGTTAGGAAGGCGGGGACACAAGAAGATTTAAGAGTGGGCTCTATAAACAGACAGCAAGGAGAAGATAACACATTCCCATGGAATACTAAATGGGAAGTTAAAGGAAGCAAATGAGAAAAAAAATAGTTCCATGAAATCTGCAGTTTAAGGACAGAACACACTCAATAAAAGGAGAGGGGAAACAGACAATACTTCAAGGGTAGGAAAAACACAATAATAAGATTTAAAGCTAATAAAGCCAGCCAATAAAGAGCAAGAAACTAAGACAGACAAGAAAACCATCCAATCATGAGCAAGGGGCTGACCCAAAGATCATTCTAAAGATGCCGGTAATATAACTGCATACAATGGAAGAATGTGCATTGTTGTTGATCCACCAAAAGGACAGTGGCCTACAGAAAGCCTCTTAATACCTCCATGTTAGCAAGATTGCCAGATGACTCCGTGTCAACTGTGACCAAGGCACCATTCCTGAGCTGGCTTTTCCTTTAAAACACTATTTTCAGGTGTGTTAGTTCAAATGGATGAACTCAAGTGAAACAGGACTCCAGCTAAGCCTGAGCAAAGTTTAAAATATGTGGCATAATTTGCTTAATTTTACGAATTTGTCAATATGCTTGTAAGACAAAATTCTCAAAGTTATGTCATTGGACCATTTTGCATAATTAAGCATAATTTGCAGTAAAAACGTTAATGTGAACTTGTTATTTGCAGCAAAAATTTACATTAAGTGCATGGGAACAACAGAGTGGTAGCAGTTGTTGTTTGTAATGTTTTTTTTACCATAAATGTTTCAGCACAAAAAGCATGTTTGCGTGAGAAATTGACAACAGGGCACATTTTACACTAAAATAAAGTACGAAATGATGGATTTGCATTTTGCATGACATAACACAGTTTTGTGTAATTTTGCTGAATTTTGAGTAATTGTGCAAAAGAAAATGACACAAATTCACACAACCCTGTCTACAGCCTCTACAATGCAACAACTTGTCACAGAAATACCCAGGAATGGAACATTGTGCGCTTGGGACATGGTGTTATCTGGTAACCACTTATTTGCTGCTAAGTGGTTAGAGTAAGAGCAAGGTGTGAAAGCTGCATAAAGCAAAAAAAAAATGGCTCTTGAGAGCTGTTTACTTTCTAAACCTGCTATTACTGCCACAATCACTTGAGAGAGAAAATAGAAAGGGTAGTGTTAGGCATACTCCAAAGAGCAGTCCAGAGGGTAGCACCTACTACCTCCGGCTAAACCTGGGTTGCCATGGGAATGCAGAGCTCTCAAATTAATTATTTCTATGCATGAGTGGCTCAACAATTCCAGTATTTTCCTGCATGCTGCAGTTCACAGCTTCGTTTAAACATTATAACAAATGGACTACAAGTCCCAGAATCAAAAGACAATTGCTGTACTTGACGAGCTACGTAAATACGCAACTAGGAAATTTGAGAACTCTTGGAATGATTCTTGTGAATGGAATTGGATACTCCAGATGCTTATATCACAAATAGCCTGCTTTATATGTCTAGTCAGCAGGTAGCGAAGGCAGGAAAAGGTCAGGGAAGGAGGTGAGAGGAGGGGGTTGAGGTCGGATGGAGCAGGAGATGGGAGGAGTTAGAAATGATGCCACATGACAGTAAGAATGATTTGGGCTGCTCAGAAATCACGATTCAGTATTCAAGAGGTTGTATGGCAGGCCATCGAGAGAGTCTTGAATGCAACAGGCACCTCCTCCTTCATTTTCTTCAAAATGTCTGCAGTTAAACCTCTCATGCAGTCTCTGCACAACCCATACAGTTATCTACGGGCCCAGAGATGCAGAGGGGAGTGGAGGATGGGAGTGATAGGGGTGTACTTTGTACACTTCCATTATCTGCCTGGTTTTAAGAGACCAAATGACTCACTGTCAACAGTTTTCCAGTTCCAGGCTTGTAGTTTTACAAATCATTGCAATCAAGACACCATCCCAAACAAGCATTTGCAATCCAATGGGTCTCGCGTCTGCTCAATTCAGAGCTATTAACGTTGTAAATTCCTAACTGGAGTTTTAGTGCCACATACATTGAAAATGAAAAGTAAAACAGTTGAAATAAGTGAGCTGATTCAAAGTGTCACGCCCGCCATGAGCATGAGCACAAACTAGAGACACAAAAGGAAAAAGAAGTTTGCTTGCAGTCAAACGTATCAGCAAATGGGCAAATATCCATGTAACAGGGTCGAAGACCAAGGCAGTAGCAAAGCTGCTCCGAGGCAAGACAAACGTAAAGAATTTACCAATGATAACAAGGGATTTTTAACATGAACGAGTGATAGTGAAGGGTGTGTGGTGGATGTGGTTGAAAGCCCAAAGATAGATTACAACAGGCCAGAGAATATGCGCGATCCACCTAAAAATGCGCAGATTTGCTAAATAAAAACCCAGGATGGAACCATTGTATCCCAGGGCAAGGAAACAGGCAGTCAGTTTAAAATGGGCTGATAAGCTTCGGGAAGGCATATCTGTCAGCATTTCATCAGCATAGCTGCCAACTTTCTCACATCCATGTGTGATGTGCTGCCTCGGTAAGGGTTTTTTATTTGAATTCTGGGACTGGGAGTTCCGTTTTATAAGGAATAAACAAGACTACAAGTCTCAGAATAAAAAAAGAAAATACTTGACTTGCAAGGCACATCATGCATCGACCCAGGCAACTCTGCAGGGCTGCATCAGGGTGATATTCAGCAAACTTTGGCTTTCAGTTTACAGAACTGTACATACTGTGGGTGCCCTTTCTTTTTCTTATAGATAAGAATGAGCACAGAAATCCCAGCATGCTAGGGTCGAGAGATTTTAAAAACAAAAGCTGAGACATTTCAAAAACATAGAAACAGGACAACAATTTTACATCGAAGAGGGGCACAGAAGGACTTCATTGACATAACTCACAAACATAGAAAACAGAGATAATGAGGCACTAAGGATACTGGTTTTCAGCCCATGTAACCAATTTTAAATTTAGCATATAGTTTAGAATTAGGAGATTTAGTTTCTCTACAATTTAGTGATTTATATAGCTCTAGGGCTGAAGCAGGAACAGTGCTCCACCTTGCTCACCTTGACTTTTCATTTAAATTATAGGTTTCTGACTAGTGGCACATTTATAGCACCTACATCCACCCTGACATGTTAAGAAATATAATTCTTATACTTATGGTCGTGCAGCTTAAGTCTTTTCCAATATAGAACTACAAAGCCCACCATGCAAAGGGCTGTTGTCTAATAACACAAGACTGGGTAAAATTGCTCTGAATAGCTTTGTCTACTCAATTCCAGCTTCCAAATGGTTCCAAGGGATTTGTGGCCTCGTCAGTGTTGAACTAGCCTACAGGGTAATCAGGCAGTGCTTGATGGGCGGGTCTGACAGGTCATTGTATGGACCCGTTTTTTAACTGTTTGTGGGCTTATTTTATGGTCTAATGGGCCGGTTTTTACTGTTGATTTCCCTGATATTGCCCCATATATTGTTTGTAATAAGCACAAGTGCACACAGTCTCTACTACTTTACTGTGATGTGCAAACGTAAGCCAATTTTAGGCTATTTTATTCACTAATGTGGGCCACCTTTATTTTGGTGCCCGGGCCTATTTTCTGTCCCAGTCCAGTCCTGGGCTTCATTAGTTAACTCTTATGTTTTTGCCACTTATAGCCTTTTTGTGTTGGGAGTGCAGGTTTGTGGTTTCTATAAGTATGGCTCTTCCTGCAAACCATGTGGTCTGTAAGTGCCAGCATGGAAAATGTGTTGTCTAAAAAGCAAGAACTGGCAGAAGGGGTAACACAAGAAGAGTGGACACTTGGCAGGTATGATGGTTTGTAAGGTCATGCGAGAGCTGCATGTCACCAATGATGAAAAGCTTCTGCCATGGCCTACATTTAACAACCACATTAATTCTGGTACTTCTGGTTTGATCCCCATGAATTAGTGCTAAATAAAAAAAGTAGCAAATTACATTGGATTTTAAAAGGCAAGTCCACGAATGGGGACCTGCATCCTTGGTTACATGGATCAATAAGGTAACCTTATGAGCACTGTATACCACACTGAGAACTGCAATTGTGAGTGGCATACCTAATTAACATTGTCAGCAACCTCATCGAGTGAACCATAACGGAACTAGTAAGTGTACCTCTCCAGGTTGAGCACATGTGGTGCAGAGATTAATCCAAGCCACCCAGGCGTGTAACACAGACCTCTTCAGCCCTTCCAGGGCTGCCGTGAGGCAATTCTTAAGGAGCCTATCAACAGTTCATGGGGCTCCAGTTAGCCCAAGGCCAATGAATATCTGTGAGATATAGAATAATAAGTTGTCCCTCTTCACATTCTGCATTGGGGCACCATCCTTCCGTGTAACACCACTGATGCCACAAAAATTCCAGACTTGGATTTTCATTTAACCAACCAAAGCATCCTGGGGGTTGTAGTCTAAGTTAGCTTTAATAAAACCCGAAATATTAAAATACCAATTTACCATTCTTTCTATAAATTAAGAACAACGCTGGAAATTTGCTGTTCTAATAACTTGAAGTATGTGTTCATCGTGAAGAAAGTGCCTCGAGACATTTTAGTGTCCAATGGGTACTTTACGAAGCAAATATACTCAGAGTAAACTAATGCGACAAATTATCAGCGGTGTCTCGCTGTGGAGTGCTCGTTATAGATATTGTTCTTGCTGTTATACCATACAGTTCCATAGCTTTCAAGTGACGCCATGTCACGTGCGACATATTTGGCCGTGTGCACTTAGCATGCATTGAATTTTGAGTCTACAACTACAAAGTAAAATGCCAAACTTCGAATCCCAGAATGCAGCGAGCTGCCGCCTAACGAGTCTGGCACGGCTGAAGGTGGCACGCTCGACATTGGGCTACTTACAGTGTTGTACAATATCAGCGATGGACGCCAGCGCGTGGCAGACCTTCAATGCTTTGCTCTAGACAGCTTTAGCATCAATCAATAAGCAGGTTAAACACTTGTTCGCATCCCTTTTAACTGAAAAAGGCTGCCTAATTGATCTCCAGAGAGTGTCAATCTGCTCCTACGGAAAGAAAAACACTCTAATTAAAACCAACTTCTCATTTTTCTAAGCACAGAAACGCACCGCCAGGGCAACATGAAATGTACCGGCGGCGTCTTCATTGTGATCGTAATGAAGATGGCTGGGGTTATTTAGTGCTAGTTAGCGCACAGAGGTGGAACGACAATTATGCTCATGCTAAACAGATTTTAATTGCAACATTACGGAGCCTGATGTGGCCGTTTGTCTGTACATCGAAGAGGGAGGCAGCCACACCAAAGGAGGGCTAGCAGGTGGCGCCGCAGAAATTTTACTGAGATCTGGTTTTCTTTGTTGCCAAGGGCCCCATGTCATACCTGGCACCTTCAACCAGTCTTGGTTTTCATCCAACAGAACTTTAAATTGAATGAGTTTTGAGCCCAGCCTACATTGTTGAAAGTGAAACTACATGTCCCAGAATGCAACCAATCATAATAATAATAACCAAACAAGACTGGCTTACAGTGGTTGCTTTTGGCACAGCTCCACTTGGCAAATATGAAAAGCGCTCACATTTCACTGGTTCTTTTTAAAGTCGTTTGTCAATTCCAGGATTTTCTTTATATTCTCTTACTTACCGTCCTAATTTTATAATGCGATGAACTAGACCACACGCCCCAAGACTGAAAAGAAATTGTTGACCTGATGGAGCAGTTCACCCATGAGACTAAAACACCTGGAAGCTTTAGATAAAGGTTTACAAACCCTTTAAGCCACAGTTTCTTCTTTCTTGAATGAATGGAAGAAGGTTATATATAGTGTATGGTGACCTGGGTGCCCCATCGCTTCATGTCAGCAGGGTAGCATGTGGCAGGCTCCCGCTTTCATTTCACGCATCAGTGCATGCTGGGATTTGCAGTCTTTGTTTACCCGCATTGAACAAACTGGACTTACAAACCTGATGATACCGATTTGTAAAAGGAAAGCCTAAGGATCGCTGCACGAAGGAACAACCTGGTCGTTCTGGGCACCAAAAGGCTGCTCCTCCTCTGAAACTTTACCTTTTTGTGAAGTTGAGGTGCAGATACATTTCATGGGGTGTCCCAGCTCTGCAGCTAAGTCTTCCTAGTACATTAAAATTAATGAACCTGCAGTGCACAGATTTCCTTCAAAGTAATAAAAACATCTTCACTATGTAGCTGCCAAATAGTAGGGCGAGGCCTGTTGAAGCCTCACTGTGAAAGGTCTGCCTGACGTTACCAGATCACTTCGTAGCCCTGGGACACCTTGACAGCACTGTGTTTTCATTTAACAAAGGAATGCTTTCAGCAGTTTATAGTTGGTGCGGTTAAGTTAAACCAGTAGAATTAGCTCAGTTGGAAAACAATGATTAATATAATTCTCCTAATTACACCTCATCTGGGGCGGTGTAGCATTTTGACGCAGTCCCAGGTCTACCAGGTCTTCCAGTAATGGCAAATCTGTGAATGCACCAAAATCCATGGGTGGATGAATGGGAACACCCATGCTCCAACCATGAAATGCTTCCCTCAACAGAGTAATTCAGCACAGCGATTTGGGCTGCTTGGCGTTACTACAGATTTATCAAGCCATTCAGCGTCATGCAAGGTGACCTTGCTTGGCTTGATAATTCTGACTTAGTAGTTGCGTCATTCTTGCGCCCCCTTGCAAGGGTGATGCAACACAGTGATAAATATGCCCCTTATTTTACGCACTGCAGGTGCATAAAAACAAGCGCTTGGCTATGTGAGTAGGTCGAGATGAAATCTAAGCCCCAGCAGCATGAAGTTTTCTGGTAATGTTAGCCCTTCGGCACCTGCTGGTCGACTGGGTGAGGCCTAATCTTAGGTGAATGGCAAGGAAGTGAGACAGAAACCAAGAAGAAGAAGGGTGGGTGCTTTCTTAATCAAACTCTTAATGGAAGAGGTAGGTCTTCAATCTCCTCTGAAGTGTTTAGGGACAAAAGGGAAAAGTAGATAGTGGTTCGTCATGGGTAAGCAAAGAGTCCTTTTAATGCCATATGTTGATCCCCTCAGGCTGGTGTGGAGAGGTAAGCCGAGCATGGAAGGGGTTTCCTCCTTTTGCTTTTGTATGGTTAGATATTTGGGAAGGCAAGCAAACCCTGTATCACTTCTCACTCCCTCTTTCTTTGAATATAGGTTCATCATTTCACCAGAATTTTTACATTTCTGGAGAGAGTGGGTGACTGGGAATACAACAGCCCATCGTCCATCAATCTACCACACCTTTCTCTTCTCTGCTGTGATGAACCTGAAGTTATTATCAAGGATTCTCTAATGGCATAGCAAATCTAATAATGCTGCTCCCAGATCTCCTAAGAACGTCTTCTCATGGACTTCAGTTCTAGAACCACATCAGTGCTGAAATATGCTGTCCTGTCTGCTGTAATTGTACTCATGAGGCATTTAAGTATCTCCACTGCCCAGCCTGTCTTCCAGAACGTACATATTTAACTATTTCTATCCAGTGTATCAGCTAAGCCACCTTAAGCACTGTTAAAGAATAAAACAAGTAATATGAAGTGGTTGTCATAACGTTTCAAACCTTTCATTGTGTTTTATGGAAGAATTCTCGATTTGGAATCTGAAAGTATTCCTAAATTGGAACAGATGATGTTTATCCTTTCCAGATATCACTGAGTGCGTAGCTCCCCATCAGTTCGTCTAACCCTAGTCAAATTAGCATAAATCTCTTTACCTGTTCTGCCTTACATTTAACACTCAGAATATGAAGCATAGAGGTACTTAGGCCTTCTTAAAATCTAAATGATTTGCAACATTTTAGACATGGAACGCTATGCCTTCCTCTAGAAAGTCTAACTAGAGCTCTGCTGTCAAATCTCTTCATTACATTCCTGATGCAGACATTTTCAATAGCGATTTCTTCTCATGTACTGCTTCCATTTTGTTTTTGCCATTTTATACACGTGTCCTCTAGACGTTAGCAAATGATGAAGCAAGATACTAGCTCTTATTTTGCAGCCTGAATTAGGCACACAAAAGTAATTTGCTTGCTTGAGAAGACCTCCAAAAAATACGGCTCAATACTAGAACGGCATGGCATTACCTGAGGTATTTTTCCAACTATATGCCTAGTAAAATTATCTGAGACATTTACACCAATGGAAGGCTCTAGGATTGACCAACAAACTTAGGCCCATATTTATATTTTTTTAGCGCCGCATTTGCACCGCTTTTTGACGCAAAAGCGGCACAAATTTACAAAATCCAATTGTATTTTGTAAATTTGGGCTGCTTTTCCGTCAAAAAACGGCGCAAATGCGGCTCTAAAAAAGTATAAATATGGGCCTAAGTGAGCTACGCCAGTTTACTCTGTTGAGACCTCCTTGCAATGGCTTCCTCGGCAGGTCCATCTTTTCAATTGTCACTGTTATAGAACGTGGTTTGCCATTAGTATGGCATTGTGATGCTGCCGCCTGAAAGGGCAGGCCTCAGAACACGTTTGGAGGATTCTGATGCTGGATGTACTTGTCGTTTGATTATGTTCTCTTTTGCACTCGGTTGGTGGAAGGCAGAGGATTCGAGGGATGTGCTGTGCCCCACCTTTACCAGGATGCCCAGCAATTGCGAGTGCTTTCCATGCATTTTTATTCCCTAAATACCGCATTTCTAGTGAACTATTGAACAAAGGAATAGGCCTCTCTTTTCTGCCCTTTTCAGGGCATAAAGGGGGGCAAGAGGTGTGCCATATGCACACCCTTTGTGAATTTTTTTTGGGATAAACTATTAGTTATGATTAGTGGCAGCATTAGCTAACTATCTCTTTTATTGATTTAATTATTCACTACCGGTAATTTATTGCTTATTTATTCAGATTTGTTTTACAACACCACGTCTCTTCGTGGTCACTACTGGGCGCTAGCAAAGGTTTTAGTCTGAAGGATATTAAGAGAGTTGAGACTCTTTAGAGTCCAAACAAATGAGTTGCATAAACCCCTCTTTGAAATGCATCAATTTCTGCCATTTTAATTGCAGGCTTCCAAAGGAATACACGCCTTCTGTTTTCAAGGGGTTCCTGAAGTGGAAGTGCACTAAGGCTTTCCAGATTCATGCCCAGTTTTCTCCCTCCATGTCAAAGAGCACTTGACCAAGACTGTAGAGATGACATTTGAAATTGTGTAAAATAGATTGTGCTACAACAACATATGAAAAGTCTCTCAGAATATGTGGATATAATGCAGATAACAATGGACCTGAATTAGATTAATTTCGCTCACTCAAGTATCCTTTATGATATATCAAAAAGTTAAATTTGCCTTCACAAAAGTGAATCCTGATTCACGGTTTTTTATTAACACAATTCTACTCACTGAGGCGCAGGTCTGCTAATTGGTCAGCTTTTCAGCATAAGTAAGACTGTGGTAGGGGTAAGAGCGGTTTGAAGAAGAGTGGGGGTTGGGTAAGGGTTGGCCATGCAAACACTTGAGCACCCTCACAGAGATGAATTTTTGTGACTATTTACCCAAATTGTCGTGGTATTTCCCAACCTGAAACGCGACTAAAATTCCTATGGGTCAGTGTTAAATGTGCTTTTTTATTGTGATAAAATGCAACTGACATCCTCGTATTAAAGAGAGTTGAATGAAGTATGGTTGTATACTGTACACACAATCCTAATACTTAACTTCTCTTACACAGACATGAGCTGAAAAGATTGAACATAGGCAGGAAGCTTGCACAACCTGCACCCCGTGAAAGGGTTTCCAGTTGTAGTGTCCCTCATCCGGAACCTTGCACCAGCACTACATCCATTAACATTCAGGTTCCAACTACACAAAAAAATAGAAAATGACTTGCTCACCTGCAGTCTGCAGGAAATTCTAATCCTGTGCCAAGTATTTGACCCCTTAAAAAAATCAGGATAGAGAATAGAATTAAATTTTACTAAAAGTAATTGTTCTTAAAAAAAGGCCAAAAGAAATAAATGATCCTAGAAACAGGCAATTTGAGTTATCACCATCTGCTGAAAGCGCAGACAAACATCATCAGGCATTTGAGAAATATATGCAGGAGCTACTAGTGGGCCAAGAGAAAGTGACGTTTTTTATCTTCTCTGCACTGCTTTCTTTGAAATAGTCAATTCTTTTAACATTCTTTCAACATGAACCTCAGACAACTGATGAAAACTTCCAAAGGTGAGTGTATAAGCCACACGTGTCTTAGGTTCACTTTTTTGTAGAGCACATGAATTTATTGCAAATGAGCAAATTCTGAAAGGCACAAAAGAGAATGAGTCTGAGTCGCACAATCACCTCAGCAGGAATTCCCTTTTTTTCCCGCGGCTTCCCACCCCAATTCTGAAGTTGTAGAAGGCAGTGCCTCTAATGACCAGTTCAGATCCTTTCTTTCCAATGAGAGTGAGGCCCTTGTTTTTTTCATTCTATTCACTCTTTTGTGCTCAGTTCATTCGTGCTTCCTGCTTCTACCCAGAAAGGAACATAATTAGGCTGAGGATTCTGGAGACTAAGAAAAGGAGCCTGCTGACACAGGGGCACACAGAATTTGACCGGAACAGTTTATTTGCAGATAGAAAATAGAACACCAAGGTGGACAGAGAGGCATGGAAGCGAAAGAGGACATAAGAACAGTAAAACGTAGCAACAAGTAGGGAAGGTCCTAGGGCAAGGAAATACCAATAGATACATAGGCTTTGCTTTCCCCATTATGCCAGGGGCAGTTGAGGTAGTATCACATACCCTTTGACTCCACTGGGTTGCCGCTTTTTGTAGTTTTAAGTAGCACAAACACGACCCAAAGGTACTGTAGCACTTTTCATGAGTACCAGTTACATTACCCACAGTCACTTTCTTTTTTTAGGCATCAGGAGATCACCTGATTTGGCCCAAATCTTCCATTGTTGATGATTGTCTTGTTGGCTTTATATTGCTGTTTTGGTTCTAAATGATGCTCATTGTAGACTACACGTCTTGGATGCTTAACGTAGAGTGCTCTCATACCTGTCTATTCTCTGCACTTTTTAAAATGCTCAAATAAATAAATAAATAAATCATGTAATTTGTTGCTTGATCATGTGGTTTGATTTTTAAGAAAACCCATTGTGAATGAGTCAATAAAATCAGTTACGGTCTCAGAACTTGCTAAACTAGACGTAGAAGAAAACTCATTACAATTGAGTGTGTTTTTTATTTTATTTACTAGGCTACCTAAAATACTTTGGAGATTTCAAGTTCAGTGGTAAGATGCCTACTTCAGGCAAAATTCTTTATCACACTGTACAAGCTGGCATTTTTTATGCTTATCAGACAAGATAAGCAAAAGGTTGAGTGTTTATTGTATTTAGAAGCTCCTCCCACTAGCCTGAGCAACTTGCTGCAAATGTCGAAGCTTACCTTCTAAAGGAAAACTAGAGATTTGAGTGAGCTCAACCTGTCAACTTTATTAAGAATTACATTGTCATTTTGCAACTCTCTGAAAAGAATGTAGAGATTATTTTATTATTGGTGTTCACCTAACACAGCGTCAACCTAAAGTCACTGTTTACTGGCACTCCATTTCTCATCAGACCTAAACCCATGTCATTCTTGGTCCATCCTGGATCTTCTTATGAATAGTTTAAGGTGTTTGTGGCATATAAAGTGATGCATCAACTTAAGAAAGAGACACGCCCACTACCATGAGCATCAGACTTCGCCATGCCTCACCTGTCAGGAAAGTTGCACTTAACATAACAAATAAGCATTTAAAAAGTTTTAAAATAATGTAGGAAAACACCTACAGTTTGTGCTTGAATGTATGTCCCATATTGCCAGTACTTAATTTGAGCCAGTGGTTTCCGGTGCAGTGTACCAGCACTTATTTTTAAGGGACGGCACTTATTTTTCTGCATCAGGCATTTACTGTGAGCAAAAGACACATGAGAAAGATGGAGGAATAGAACATTTAAAACATGTCACAAAGGGAGAAAGAAGAAACCTGCAAGAGTGAGCTGAAGGGGCAGGGAGTGGCTGCAAATGGATTAAAGCAGCTTTAGGATTATGCTGCCTCAGTATTCTGTGTTTACACATTTAAATGCAGCAGACGCGTGTTTCATATAAGAACTTTGGGTACCGGCTTGTTTTTATTTGCAAATTAAGCACTGCTTATTTATTGCTCTGGTATAGTTACTGCCATACTAGATAAGTTTGACAGTTATAAATTGGAGGTTACCTTATAGTTACATGGCACACCTCAGTATTACATTTTCTCAATCACACGCTCTACATACATCCAGTTACTTGCTGACCAAAAGATACAAATGGTGAAAACCATGCTTCGTTTATGCCACTTTTGAGATCCGCCTGCAACAAGAGAGACGAGAAATGGCTATCTAATGGCACTTTTAAGGGCTCCATATACTTTAAATGGGAGCTTTAGGGTTTAAAGAAAGCAAAATACTGCTGGTCTCAGACTTTCTTTATTTCCATGAAATGTAAGTATTATCAAAATGGGCATTTTATGTTTTCCCGTTGTTTACAGTGCCTAACATTCAACTAACAGTACATTGGCTTGCATCCGGTGGTTATTTCAAACCATTTTGTTGAAATTAAGACAAATTCAAACAAAGGATTGGAAAAGCATTATCACTGAAAGCAACTGAAGGGAAAACAAATAAAAAAGGTAAGGATAATAAAGACAATGTAGCAGGAGGGTGATGCATGAGTGAATAAAAGGATAGCAATCGTAATGAAAAAGTGGGTGTTGGAGAGTGCAGTTTCTTCCAGGCCTATAAAAAGAGGTGCACTGCAAATAGCTTAAGGATTGCAAGGAAGTAGCTAGAAGCTGCTGGAAAAAAGGAACGGATATAGACCGTTGGCGAGCAGGGTGAATGCACAAGTAAGTACCAAATATTCACTTAAAAGAGAATTAATTGGAACCAAGCGTATTACTACTGCACAACTACTATCCATCAATTTGATTATGAAGGTCGTTTTGGGGCACATTTATTCCAGCTAAGAGCATATTGGTTAGTCAATCTAGCATGTAGTAAATGTAATTTCATCCCTTTATTGATGAACTAATTTTGGCTATTAGAAAGTGGTAGAACTATTATTGTAGGCGCTGGGTTTGCCACCATCTAAACTGTACATGTGTTCACCTGGTATTTACCGCGCACAGCTGGCCTAACTATCTTGGTGGTTCTGCCAATATTAAATAATTGTGTTTCAGTGCCCTGCTCTTTAGAACATTTTAATTCTAGCTCCCTTTATTTCATCCTATGCCACGCATCATTCTTCTTTATTTAATTCCTCCTATATGATATCCTTTATGTCACTGAAGATGGCATTCTTCTCCCATGAGGCTGTTTAACGGATGAGCAGCCAAGTGGCATGTGGCAAAAAATACATTACTATTAGATCTTGGCAAATTAACTGATTAAAAGGACCCCGTGGCTGCATGAAATGTGCAAGCTGGCATTTTAACCCGAATACTCAAAAAATTGAGAACATTAATGCGATACAATTCATTTTCATGAAAACTGGGAAGTGGGTTTTAAAGTGTGTTGTAGTAGGAGTTTCTCTGGAGCCTTTATTCATCCCTGGGATTAAGAGATATTTCAAAGCTGTTTTTTTCTCTGGTCTGTGTTGAGGGCTAACATTAAAACATGCAATGCGTTCCTTGATACAGTGAGACGTACATTGATCCCTGTCCGTGCACCGATTTTCAGCAGGGTGATAAGGGGTAGTAACCAGCACCTCCCTTTGTGAGTCACCTTACCAAGTTATGAGTGGGCAATAGGCTCGTCTACTCCTAGCATCGTCAGCAGTAGCCCTGCCTCTGCCATGGCATTCCACACCCCTGCTTCAATGGAGTCTGTTGGCAAACATTCTGCCACGTCCTCGTTTTTGTGGTGGGCCAGAGATGGAGAACTATAGGCCATATAAAGTCCTACAGTCCTCCATCTCTAGAGAGTTCAAAAGGAAGTTCAGTTATCAGTTCAGCAGCAAACAGTCATTAAATATAAACATAAGGAGCTCCACTATGAAACAGGCTATTTCAGAACCTATGTGAATCCACAAGTGGGGTGCAAAGTTTTTTTTTAATTATTTGCCATCTTTGAAGTTTTTATACACTTACCGTTGTGTGCCTTTGCAAAGTGTGTGGAGTCCTAGGTTTATACTCACCTAAGTTATGATTTTGCCACATTACAACTTAATTTTCTCTATACTTGTGCACAACCAATCAGGGAAGTAACCATATGCAGTATTATTTTTTCTGTAAATGCAACTTCAGAAAAACTTTGCTATGCACCCTAGCAAATGCTTTCAGAATCTTTTTCTGCAAGTTTATTTTTGTTGAGCTTTTCTTGGCACAATGACATTGTGCAGCAGATTACCACTATTTTCTGCAACGTATATCCAACCAATATTTTTTTTTTTTTTTTTTACAGTGGAATAGAAATATGTGTATATTGTGACTAAAGTCAAGATTTTTAAGCAGAAGTAGCAAAGCTGAAAACTTTGCAAATTCTGTTGAGAGGTGTTTTGTACATCTTTTCAATGGTTGCAGAAGAAACTTTGCAATTTTTCGTACTGCTAAAGTTCACTTAAAAATAAGAGGCTCAAATAAGTGGCTCACTATTCAGAACATTATAATAATGTCTATTAAGATTTTTGTACACTTCAAATGAAATTGGCCATAGATGTTTCAATAAGAGTTGTTCTTATTACCCGACTCAATGGTTTTCATTTCAGTGATTTGCAAAGAATGAAAGACTGCTCCTGCTCCACAGATGTTTTATTTTGAAAACGGCAGTGCTCCCAGAAAGCGCTCAAAACAGTGGGCTATTTTACCAACATTAAGGAGTGCATTTAGAACTTACTTGTTCTCCCTGAAGTGCAGAGAAGCCCAACCTTCAGGGGACATACCTTCACCTAAAGCTTAGCTATGTTATAGATGTGGTTAGACTAAGTACCCTACTAAGGCAGTTAGGCAGTTTCTATAGATGACGACAGGAATGGACTATAAGATTTTTTTATAGGCTCACCAGATCATTTTTTTGCCACTTAATAATTTCGCAAATTCTCTCTTCAGCATATGGCTGTTAAATGCCATACTGTTGAGTTGGTGCTTTGGCTTCAGTGACTCCAGGGAACACGTGCCCAGTTAGGTTGCTCTAATATTGGGCCACAGGCCAAGGGAAGGACGAATTTAGTTAATCAATATTCATTAAATGTATTTATGTAGCGCTTAACTAGAAATCAGTATTTCGTTACTCAGTGCACAATACAGACAGATGATGGTGAAAGACAGAGCTCCACAATAATGCCTGGTGTCTCTGAAATGTATGCAGCGCTGACTTGTGTGATGGAAAACAGCACAGGGTTGGATGATGAAGAGAAAACATCAAAATACAGGCTGATGAAGAAAAAAACATGAACGTTCCAGAAAATATGAAGGAAATGCTGGTGATAAAGAAAATCAGTACTTCCCGATGTCACAGAAACCTGCAAAGCACTACCCACTTAAGGAAAACGGCAAAAGATTTGCTGATTCAGTTAAAACGTCACAATACTGTCTGATATTAGTGAAAACTAACCATTGATACCAGTTTGTGAGGAGAGCGCCAGCACAATATTGATAGTCTGCTATAGTGCAGCTTCGTTCTGCAAAGAAACCAATTGGAAATTCGAAGAGCAGAATAGATGTTTCTGTCCCGTTCTACATGCACCTGCAATAGCATAGAGAGTCCTTTATAGTCGACCATGAATGCAGATTATCATTATTTTATAGCACGGATTAGCATAATATTATAATGGGAATCGTACACCGGGATAACTCATTGCTGTGGAATGGTATACTCTGACATCGGATTGCTTGCTTTTTTCTGCTTCAAACTACCTTTTTTTTTTTAGAAATACTAATTCTGTCTCGCCTCCAGTACGGTGTTATGCCAAAAGCTGACTCGACTGTCACACTGTGGCGTGGAGACTCGAGGGAAGACCAGCACGAGCGCTTCATAATTACCTCTCACCACACAAGAAAGTAACACATTTAGGTCGGGATGGATGCCACGCGTTGTTTACTAAGGGGCTGTTCACAGTTCTCCAGTTTGCATTATATCTGTCAAAAGGGGAAGACATTCATTTTCAGTAATCACAGCTGAGGTCCCCTAGCTGACCGTCTTGCAAACACCAAGTCACAAAAATAGGGTAATTCTTGTGATGCGTGTGTATGCGGCGCATTTGGGGACGAATGTTGCCTCTTTAAGGAGGAGTTCTGCTCGACTGGATAAGGTCAACGAAAATCCCTACAGAAGAGGCCTTCTTCATTTCTGCAAGACAACATCTGCTCGAGCTGTGAACGTCAGCTGCATGTCTGCCAAGGCCCACGGACATTTACCGCATTGTGTCCCTTCACATAAGGAAATCAACTGCCACACGCAAACCTCAAAGGTGTATTCTGAACAAGGTCACACATGGCTTTGCGGGTGATGACGCTTAATTACAGTTTGGTGTTTGACAAAACCTGCAGGTCGGATCTTTATTGATATTAGCGGAGATATTCCTGTGCATACAACTGTAGGAAAGGGGAGCGTTTGCTTGTAATATGCTTTTCTTTTCTTACCATAAGACGTGTATTACCCCTAATGTTTAGAAGCGATACAACTGTAGAAGGAAGCACTATATAACGCATATAATAATAATAATAAGAAAAATAATTAGGCCTGGACGGAGTTCGAGGAGCCCTGCATGCGGAACTCCACAAAGTCCTAAAAAAACTCTGCTGCGCTACGTGGAGTTCCACGAGCAGCGGTGTTTGGGTAAGGTGCCCTGTTTGCACTGATTTTCAACACAAGAATTTCTCCCTCGCTGTAAAATCAGCACAAACAGCAAACAGCCAGAGGGTGCTAGCTTCTTTTTGCTGCTCAAGTTGATTTTCTACTTGAGGGGCAGCCTCCTCAACGTGAGCGGAAGCTTTCTCATCGTGAGCAGTCGCGGCCTACTGCGACTGCTCGCACTCACCAACTTAGTGATTTCTGTCGCTCGCGCTCACCAACTTAACTTTGGGAAGCCCGAGAAAAAACTAATCTCCACATCACTTTGCGGAATGTTTTGGACCTCTGCTCTCTGTGCGGAGTGGAGAAAACTCTGCGAACTCCGTCGGTGGAGCGGAATACTTCACCCACCCCTAAGAATAATACACAACGGAATTATTATGATGATGGTTGTTATTATTATTATTATTAGTAGTAGTAGTAGAAGTATTTTTTTCTCGTTTTCACCTTGATCTTAGGTGTAAATAGTAACAGAGACTGAAGTAGTGTTGTATTGTGGATTTTTATGTGGACCTCAGTTGAGTTCCAAATCATAAATAAAAATAAATTGAATTGAAATAGTAGTAGTGGTAGTATTTTTGCTGTTGTTGTTATACAAGTATTGTATGTATACATGCCCATATGTACCTTAGGTGCTGCCTCTGTTATTGAACCAAAAATGGGAAAGGAAGAAGTTGAGATAAACAAAAAAGGATTGCTGCTGTTGTTTACAAGACAACATGCATTTTGAGTTCTAGACAGTTACAAATATGCACAGAAGAGGAGACAGTCCACCCTACCTACGGAAGCAACTCTCTGTGAAATATTTGTCAGCCTCGTGATATGCACAACTACAAGTTAGCTCAGAAAGCTCTCTTAAATAACACACCTCTATGCAAAAATGTCTTAGTTATTTGCAGCGCTTAATTTGAGACATGGTTTCCAGTGCTCAGCAATGGCACTTAATTGTCAACCTGGCACTTATGACAGTCTGCCACAGGGTGGCATTCTGTATCTAATTTGGAGAAGAGCACAACAACTGTTGTTTATTAATTCACTATTGAAATGACTCATGCTTGCCACTCAAGCCATTCTTATAGCTTTAGGGGCCTGGATTAGTCTGAATTGTTACACTTGTAACAGTATGGTAGTTAGTGGTTGTCAATGGCAGTGCTGGCCGGAGCAATGGGTTGTGCAAGCTGTAGTGAACTTCTGACGAGGGTCCTTGTCGGACTTGGCCCTTTTTTGAGGGTCATAAACAACCTTTTTGCCTTCCTCCTCCTATTTTTCTGACCCTCTTTTTGTTGGCTTTAGGACTTTGAGCACTTTATCACTGCTGATCAGTGCTAAAGTGCTTGAGCTCTCCCTTCTTCTAAACCTAGTATGATTGGCTTACGCCTGATTGACACATTTAATTTACCTGTAAGTCCCTTGTACAGTGATTTCCCCTATACCAAGGGACGGTAATTTAAATGGTTCTAGTGGGTCCGCAGCACAGCTTGCACCATCAGTGTGCCTTTCAAACCGATCTCAGGCCTGCCACTGCAGACCCTGCGTGCGCAGTTTACTGACACCCTGACTTGGCAAGTCAAACTACTTGCCAAGGCCTAAACTCCATTTTTGCTACACCTAAGTCACCCCTAAGGTACGCCCTAGATAGCCCTATGGGCAGGGTGCTGTGTGTGTAAAAGGTACAACATATGTCTTTATGTGCTACATGTCCTAGTAGTGACAAACAGCCTATTTAGTTTCTCACTAGTGTGAGTGCTGCTCCTCTCCTAGGATTGCAGTGAAAATGCCTTGACATATGTCTAAGCAGTATCTTCTGGTGTATGAGGATGGCGTGGGCATGTTTAGTATGTTCGGAATGGTAGTGAGAAATCCTACTTATTGGTGTTGGTGGATTTTACATTACTATTTTAGAAATGCCACTTCTAGAAAGTGACCATTTCTCTGTGGTTATAACTCTACTGATTTTGCAGCCTGACTCCAACCCACGTCTGGGGCAGAGTGACAGCTTTATTTAATGCATACTTTCCAGACAGCCATCACACAGGAGGTGCTAGGTGTGACAGAAGATAATCTTCCTGGGCTGGGAAAAGGGAGGGTCATTCACATCTCACTTGTGAATAGTCTGTGTTCTGCACTCACACAATGGACTGATTACCCCCTACTGATGTCTGGAGACAGGGCTGGGCTGGAAGAGTGTTGTGCTTGACTTGAAATTACTCCTTTGAAGTTACCCCCTAAATAAAGCAATTTTTTAGTATAAGTAGAAGGGCTTTTGACCCCTGATTAGAGAGCACTTTTGGAGCTTGAACCAAACCTCTGCCAGAGGGACTACTGGACTGTACAAAGGACTCATCTGGAATGCTCTTCTTTTGTTGCCCTGCTGCCTGGTGCCTGCTGGGTGGCCCAAAGGACTAATCTGGATTGATTTTCTGTATGTTGTCCTGCTGCCAGCCTGTTCCCTGAGTCTGAACTGCCAAAGTTCTGTGGGGCTGCTAGGAGGAAATGCCACTTGAAGCTTTTGTTGTGTGCTGCCTGCCTGCCCCTTTTTTGCACCCCCGACTACTGATGTACCTTTTGCTGCCTCGCATTGTGCAAATAGATAGAGCGCCCCTGGGGGGGCACTATACTTTTGCCTGATATCAGTGTGAGGAGGCCACTGTTTCCTTCCTCCTGGCCTCTGCACATTAAGGGATTGGGAGCGCTTGGTGGATTCTCCTCACTTGTCTTTCAGCACATATGGAAGTGCTTTATTATTACTTTGCTATGGCAATTTGAGCCCCTCATGTGACCTCTCCATTGGGAGAAACTTGTGAGTGCCGCAAACTTGAAGGGTTTCGCCGATGGAAGGCAGTACAGAGCAGGAGGGCTCCACAGTCAGAGAGTAGTGGGTGGGGCCATACTCCCCATAAGGACGCCCGATCTCCTCACCACAGAAGAACACCAACTCGCTTGAGCACCAATTCAGAGGGGTCACAGAGACTGCCTCTGCCCTATAGCTACTGAGGAGGAGTCAGTGAGAAGGCACCGCCCTCCTCCCTCCATCCCCTCCAGGGGCGGCCCACCTCACAGAAGGCTGAGTTCCTTGTGACTGCTCTTGAAGGAAAGAACCATCCTGATGCCAGCAGCTGCCTTATCCGTTCGCGGGTAGCTGCCTCAGCAGTGTGTGTTTTATTTTTGTTCAAGGCACCTACAGAGGAGCTGGGGATTGGAAAACAGGACAGAATGAAGCCATGACGGAGGCCCAGATCCTGGTCCCCATTTACCTGGAAAATTACTTTATAATCACGAACAGGAGCACTGCCTCCTAAAGTGTGGGGAAGTGATTAAGGAGCATGTACCACCGAATGACCTTCAGGAGGAATACCCTCTGCTAGCATGGGGATACCGGCACTTATGCTGTCATCGTAATTTATATGCTTCGGTAAACTGACCCCATCGCCTCTGTGAAGTTGATCACTGTAAGCTCATGAATAGGCACTAGGCTCCTTTTTCCCATGTTGGCTTGTAGTTACAGTATATACTAGTGCCATTTGGGAGGGATGCTGTGGAATTTCCACATGTTTTGCGGTGGGTTCCCTTGTGTGAATCCGGCTGTCTCTTACCTTTGCACTGACAGAATAGTGAGTACCCTTTCAGGGATAGCATGAGATGTGTAGTATAAGTGATTTATGTGTTTTCATTTGGCAACCTGAACACTTCCTGAAATAGGTCATTGTATCTTGTCTAATCAGGATAGTAGGCTACACCTCAGGAGCTGCATAGTGTGTGCAGGGTTGATGGACCATGTCAGTGGGGCTCCCAGATATCTTTCCAATGGAAAATGATTATATAGCTTGTGTAGCAACAATTATGTGATGGCATGCAATTATTGTGAAGGATAACCATTGTCTACCTACTGTATTGTTTTGGTCTACATAATATAGAAGCATATTTTTATATATAATCCTATGTGGAGTCTCTTTTGTGGAATATTTATTGTGTCAGTGGTGTGGATGTTTTGCACAAATGCTTTACACATGACCTCTGAGGATAAGCCTGACTGCTCTGTGCCAAGCTACCAGGGGTGAGCACAGGTTATCTTTCGTGTGTAATTTACTTGCCTTGACTGGAGTGGTGGTTTCTGCCTGACTTAGGTGCAACCCCTAGTCAACCAGAAACACAATTTCTGACAGTCCTGACACTTATTATTTTATAATTTGAGTAATGCCAACAGCCAATAGAAATAGTCCTTAAATACAACCCTATTCTTAGTTGAATAGGCTGCCAGTCAGACTGGTGACACAATAGTACTTTTACAGCCAGTCGAATTAGGCTCCTTCATTAGGAACATTCTGATTGGTTGCTGGGAGTTAATTAAGCTCACTGTGAGTTGCCCATGCATTTCTGGAGCACGTTTTGGAGCTAGCATGAATGCACGTATTTTTCTCTGTTTGGGTACAAAATCTATTTTTTTCTCTACTGCAGAATGAGCTGTAATCAATAAGAACACTGAACCATAAAATACATAAAAAACATTATAGTTCTATTGCTAGTCTTTGTCAGCTTTTTTGACATATATATATACAAACTAATCAAAATTACATTAAAAAATAAATGTATGACAAGGGCCCTGACACTTATTTTTTATAACAGATTTTGCACTGGTTGTTTTCACAGCTCCAATTTTTGAACTATCCATAAAGGCTACACCTTGATATAAATAAACAATACTTAGTAATTGGGACAGTAGCTCTGATTATTAAGCTCAGACTTGGATGCAGCATGAGATGTTGGTATTTGAGAATGATTTCTTAGTTCGCACACATGAGGATGTAATCTGGCCGGTGGTGCTGTATATCGTCATGCAAGGCTATAAACAGGCATGTGAGGCTGTATCAAGGCCTGTGCGACTGTAACTGGGCCTGTGAGATGTTAGGTGGGCATGTGAGGCTGTATCATGACATTTGAGACTGTAACAGGGCATGAGAGACCGAATCTGGGCATGTGGGGGAGTTTACAGGTATGTGAGGCTGAATCCAGGTATGTAAGGCTGTAACATGGCCTGAGAGGCTGTATCCAAGCATGCACAACTGTACTTGGGCTAGTGGGGCTATATCTGGACATGTGAGGTTGTATCCAAGCATTTGATGCTATATCTAGGGACTTGTGGCTATAGCTGGGCCTGTTAGACTGTGCATGGGCATGTGAGGCTGGTTCCAAGCATACAAGACCGTATTCAGGCATGTGAGGCTATAACTGGGCCAGTGAGACTGTATCCAGGCATGTGAGGTTGTAAACAGGCCTGTGGGGCTATTTCCGTGTACATGAGGCTTTATCTGCCCATGTAAGTTTGGGTAACTGCATCATCTGTGTACATGAGACTGAATGCATTACTTTGCACTAGTGGCTGTAGCTTAGTGTTAGAAATTGGGTCTCTAATTGACAGAGGTATGCACCCTGTCCAACTAGGGACCACAATCCTAGTCAGTGGAGGTCAGATACTAAATTAACCTGTGCTCACCCTCTGGTAGCTTGGCACAGAGTAGGCAGGCTTAACTGAGAAGGCCACGTGTAAAGTATTTGTGAAACACTTAATTTAATGTAACACAGTGAAAGACACCACAAAAAAGAAAATGGCTAATATTTATCTGAGTAAAACAAGACCAAAATGAAAAAAATCAAATGAGTAGATCCTGAGATGCAATTTTAAAGCTTTAGGTGGAAATAGCACCAATGATGGATAGCTGGTCATGCTGGACGGGGACAAAGTTGTGAGTTCAGGTCGATTACACTGGATTGCAGGCCAGCTACAGGGACTCACTTGGGCCCACTGAACAGTACCTTAAATCCTCGTGAACAGCCTGCACACTGGTGCTTTGTGAGGGTTCACATCATCCGACATCTGTTCCGAGAATATGAGCTACGAGGCTTTGTGGGGCTTTGCATTGCTTCAAAGCAGTTCTGATGAAAACCACATAAGGCAGAGCATGTTAGGCCACTTCCAAGGGTCCCAGAGTGGGGTGGCACTCCTTGGCAAAGTAGCAGGTCTTTGATGTCCCTGAGACTGCAGAAGAACAGGAGGCAAGCCAACAAGCCCCTGGAGACTCCTGGGTTCAAGGATTTAGGGAGCAAGTCCAGTTCCTCTCAGGCAAGAACCAGCAGGCAGCAGGCCAGCAGAGCAAAGCAAGTAGCAAAGTGGAAGTCCCTCCTACAGCACAACTATGAGCAGCAGTAGGCCAAGACAGCCATTCATTTGCAGAGTGGAAGTCCCTGCTGGCAGAACAGCAGTCCTTCGGCCTTGCAGAGTGTCCTTGGTTTGACTAGAGATGTACTCTGGTGGGGTTTGGGTCCAGTATTTATACTTTGGTGTCCTTGTTCTGGAAGGTGGGAGAAGCTCCAGGGGCAGGTCTTTGAAATGCACAGATGCCCTGCTTCCCCAGTCCTGGCTCCAAACTGGCCGGAGTGACAATACAGAGTTGTTAAGCCCTATTGTGGGATGACAGGACAAGTCTATTCAGGTGTAAGTGAGGCAGTGCTAAGCTCATCCCCCCAACAAGCCAGTTAATTGCTCATTATGCCCATCAAGTCTCATCTAATCTCCCATTGTGTGTAGCTAGCTAGAGGTAATGCACAGAGCCCAGCTGTCACCCAACCTAGACAGGTATTCAGAGGCAGGCAAAAGCATAGAATGGTTAAAGTAAGAAAAGGCCAACTTTCTAAAATGACAGTTTCAAACATAATTTAAAATTTGACTTCACTATCAGTTGAGATTTTAAATTGTGAGTCCAGAGACACCAAACTCCACATTTCTATCTTTTCAAAATAGGGAGTTACACTTACATTTTTGTAAGGTAATCCCAATGTTATCCTATGGGAGAGGTAGGCCTTGCAATAGTAAAGAACAAATTTAGCAGTTTTTCAGTACCTGGACATCTTAAACTGAAAGGTACATGACAAACATTTTTAATACTCTACACCCTGCCTTTGGGGCTACTAAGGGCCTAACTTAGAGGTGACATGCATGTAATAAAAACGCAGGTTTGGGACTGTCAAGTAGATACACTTTCCAGGTCAAAATGGCAGTTAAATCTGTACCCACAGGCTCTGCAGTGGGAGACCTGAGACATGTTTAAAGGGATATTGTAGTGGGTGGCACAATCAGTGCTGCATGCCCACTGATAGCATTTGAATTACAGGCCCTGGGCACATATAGTGCACTTTACTAGGGATGTGCATGTAAATTAAATATGCCACTTGTGGAGAAGCCAATGTTAGCACGTTTAAAGTACAGAGCACCTGCACTTTAGCACTCGTCAGTAGTGGTAAAGTGCCCAGAATCCTAAAAGGCAGCAAAAATGATTCAGAAAAACAGATGGTGGAAGGCAAAAAGTTTGGGGGTGACCCTGAAGAAATGGCCATTTCCAACACTTAGCATATATGATTTGCTTTTCTATTAGCAGCTTTGATTTAATGTTTTATTGTGGAAGTCACGACACTCTGGAAAATCTTCTTAGTACTTGAGAATATAAAGCAGCATATTAGCATAAGCAGCTATAGGAGGATGACAATCTATTGTTTAAATTTCTGACAGTAGTCTCTCTTTGCTTTCAGTGGTATGCTAGCCTTATGTTCTTTGTTTCATCAGTCAAGTACTGCAGGTAAAAGGGGAATCGCCCCATATAAAAGTGAGTAACATAGAAATGGAAAGTAAATTCGAACAGCTGTTGAAAAATGGTGTTAAAGAATGAAATTGACCCTCGGCCCACTACTCGGATTCCTTAATAATTCCGTGTTTGCAGGACACCAGATTTCAATCCCTGGCTTCGCTTAACAGTGCATTGTAATCCACGTATTTTGCTCTTTTTTCAAATTTGAAATATGCCAAGACTAGAACTCCCAGAATGCAGTAGGTCATCAAAGGAAAGCCCAGCACTAGAAACATGACGTCCTAACAATGAATACATGTATACAAGACTTTCGTCATAAATAGTACACAGGCACCTACGTTAACACTTAAATACCACCAGAGCAAAGAAATGTTGTAGGCTGTTTGTGGAGACGGTACATCAAGAAGAGCTGTGACTAAGTCATGGCATAACTGAACAAGCCTTGGCAAAGTCTTTAGGTTTGGATTTAATGTGAACAGCCTGTAAACTGAGTCCTTCAAAAATATTTATTACACGTGCATATTCCAGATCTGGGAGAAAAAAACATCCAAAAAGGAGTGCTCTCTGTACAATATGCGTAAAGAAGAAAAATAACTGAGGGTGATTGTGTGCACTTTTTAGATGTAAAGTAGTTCTTCATTAATTCTAAAGGAAACGCCTCCTGGAAGGTGGAGTGACACACCAAAATAGTCGACCACATGAGGTAAGAGAGTGGAGTCCAACCCCTTAATATCTATTTTAAGGAATGGTAACAATATTCCACTAGACAGCTGTGGTGTTAAGCAAGACCTAAACATTAGCTTTTTTTTTAAAAAAGGCCTGGCACAATTTGGTAAACATTATTCACAACAACTAACAGCAATTGTTCTGTTAACCAGGAATGCGTTCTAATAAGAGATATTACCTATGGCATGTCCACAGCAACAACGCCAAACATAAATAAAAATGCAACAATAAAATTGAAGCCACTCCCAATTCATGCTATAGATAGGACTGGCAGTGCCTAACGGAGATGTCTATACGTAGGAAAAATCATCTAAAATCCTAGACAACATTAGTAGAATTTAAAGATTCTCCAGCTTTAGTTTATGTTATTGTTCTTATAGAGCCAACACTTCGCCTTAACTACCACATTGCTTTTATACAAAAACAAAATTACAGGTGACGGGTACGTGTACTTTGGTCCATGTTTATTATGAAGATGGACTTTCACTGTCTGCACTGTGGCACTTAACTAATCAGCCATGCAGTTTTAGGTGGCGAAATGCCTGTGGCCATAGTGGGGAGGGCAGCGGAGGATAGAGACCCACTACATAAAAAGAAACAACACAGCTATTACTGTGGGACAAACTCTGGTGTCCAGAGTGTGTTGGTGTTTGCCCCATGGTAAAATGTCCGTAGATCCAGATTAACAGCCAATATTACTGAGTGTGACTAAATGAATAGGCGGAACAATACAATCTAACACTACTAGCTATATGGAGAGGGCACAAGTGAGTGTCTGACTCCCTATAGTGTATCCAGTAGGCTGCTTTGAGATCAATTTGCTGTAAGAGAGAGTTTGGGGGTTCATTACTTTAAGGTTTCTAAAGTGGAGGGACCTTCAATAAAAAGAGCTGAGAAAGCGCCATTTAGGTGCCAGGTGTGGCTCAATGCTGTCTAATTCTCCCATGTCAAAGACTGATCGTACTGGGTAATTCTGAGCTTTAAAGTAGGGAGGTTAAGCTACATACTACAGCCCCACAATCCATTACAATAGTCAAGTGGGGGCTGCCATCTCAAAAGGCAGTGGGATCTGATTTTCACTACAAGGACCTGAGATTTAAAATTATTACACTGTACAGCAAGAGATCACCTGTCAGTGTGGACAGACTTCCTAATCGACCAAACAAAGTTTGTGGAATACAGAGGCCAAATACTTTTTTTTGTTCAGTTTTAGACTTGGACTTATTTCTGGTGCTCTGTGCTTGCAAAATCTCTTGTGAAAGGAAAATATCTTAAAAGGAGCTTAGATCCCGCTCATTACTTACCTTTACTTGCCATTGGTTGGCTCCCATGTCACTCTCCTTTCCTGTCTTCCTCTTGATCAGCAGCTCCTCCTGGCCTCTGGCTTGTTCCTGGGCTTCTGAATCTTTGTCCATGCCGTGGAGCATGGACCAAGTACTGCTTCTTGTGGCCAGTGTGCTTTCACTGGCTCCAGGCACTCATTTTTTACTTTTGACATTCACTCTGCGTGCCTCTGCTGTCCCACTCTTTCACTCCTACCCACCCCTGTGGTTTCACCAAAGGAGCACCTCCCATTCTGCAATTCCTTTACCATTCACTCCTCCCTTGTTTTGCTTGCCACCTGAACCATCAGTTCTGTTTCTTAACATGTTTCTCATCCTCCTCATGGTTTCACTCTCCTCCATCCTCCTCCCTACCCTGTGGCATCAGCCAACCCCTCTCCCTCTAATGTCTTTTCCACCCTCCTCCCTCTTGTTGCTTCACTGTCCCCTAGCCCCACACACTGTTTTTTTTTTATATCTTCCACAGCAGCATGGGCTGCTGTGCAACATGGATTAAAGTACAATAAAAAAGAGTGCTATGATGCAGTCAATGCTGGCAATGACAAATTGCTTTTTTTTTAACTTTAAGCCATGTTGCACTGACAAAGTCAATATATTTCACATAGGCAAAACCTAATGGCTTTGCCCATGCGTGTTTATCACTTTCTTCAACTTTTTGTACAGGAAGCGTTGATCACTATTCCCTGTTTGAGGGAAGCTCTGTCTGGTCCAATGGCAGGGAATACATCTAGGCTCAGGTATATTTATTATGTGATTTTCAGGTTTTATTATTATTTTGCAATCATCCTTATGTGGGAAATTACAATAGATATAAAGGTCTCTTTTGTTTTAAGAACAACAAAATTTTAAACAATTTGTTTCTAGAGATGTAACAAAAAGCACCAGAAGGATTAACTATTTTTGAGAAGGAGTACGGAGAGGAGAAAAGAGAGTATTGTACAGGGCATTTTATCCCTCTTAATAAAACACTATGTTCTTATACATTTTAACTTTTTTAGGGAATGCCTATTTTCTGCCCTGTTTATTCTGTGCAGTAGCTATTTATTAAGCTGCAGTTCAGCAGCTGTTTGAGCACTCGATATTTTGAGTGTGATTCCAGCAGGAATGATCCTGGCTGAGTGAAAATAACTACCCGTAAATCAAAGTAGAATATAGAAAGCAGGACTCTGAAAAACAGAGCAGATATACTGTATATGAATGATCAGGTATTGAGTGGGAGACCCTCTTTACCTGGTCAAAAACTGGCAGATGTCCGTTCATGCCGTTCATGCACCTCTTATAGTCATAAAAAGAAGACAGAACCCTGAGTTTGGTCTGATGTGTAGGGAAGGACTTTGAGGATGGGCAGTTTTCAGAAAAACAAGCTCATAGGATAGCGATAGCTGTCTCAGTATGAAAATATGAGGGTTCAGAATACAGCTCAACAGCAGAAGAAGAGCAGAACATTAGAGAAGAAGCAGAGGTATATGAAGGGAGCTGTGGAAGAATCCACAGAAGTCTTGGTCACTACTATGTTCACTTAATCAAGGTTAGGCATGGCTGATTCGACTTCACTCACTGGTGGACACACTGGCAGTGATGAGTGCCTGTAAACCAGAACCGCTTTATAAATCAAAGTTGCTTGGTTCTAATGAAAAAAATACGAAACCGAAAGTGTGTTTGGCGGTTTTGATCTCGCCACTTAGCACATTTCTCTGAAGCATATTTCAGTGTGTTCAGAAAGATGACTGTCTGTTGATATTTGCAGCATTTCCACTCCTGATTTCAGTTTGCCTTTGAACGGGAAGAAAAATGGACTTTGAGCTAACAGCATGCAACAAAACAATATAAGTGGAGCAAATCAAAGAACTAGCTGGAACCAAAGGGTCCTGTCTGCGCTCAAAACATAGTACCCCTCGAATTTCTCATTTCTTATTAGACCTTCAGGCCCAACTCATAATAGGCTGCATTTTCCCCACCCACTCAGTTACAAGAAGCCCTGGTTTCAGGAACTCCAGGGGTGGGAAAATATCTGCCCTTTTCCCTGTCCACTCCACAGGGCTGAAGCCATTACTCTATGTTTAAAACACCCTGGAATGCCACGAAAAAAAAACAATTTTAACATTATTGTGGGTAAAAAATAAAACATAACAGAAAATTGGACAGTATTAGTTAGCTGCTCAAACTAAAACCCAAATGTTAATACAGTAGATATGACCTCATAGAAGATGATGCAGATGACAACACAAATCCCATCACTGATGGCCTCTGCCCAATCCATGCAGCCAACCTGTATACATGGTGAAAAGATGGCTGGATGAATTGATCAAGAGTTTGACAGTGGTTAAGTCTGTCAGGATGGTGGAGGACATTACCCCCACTGTCCAGCAGGATCTCCATCAGTCAAATTTAGAGATGATGGCTGGACCTGTGCTCATGTCTGTACCTTGCTGTCATGACTGTTCATTTCAAAGTACTAGAAATTTGGTGTATGGATGATATTGATATGACAGCCATCCACTAAACATTTTTTCAGTTTTTTTGTTCAAAAACAAACTAACAAAATGAGAGTTTTATCCCAGCGATTTGGGTCATTATTGTTTTTTCGTGTAATTAATCGCCACATTTTTCCTTGCGTGACGGATAGGAATAAAAGGTGTTACATCATCCAGTCTACATAGGGTAGATAATGTAAAGTCCTTCCTCCTGTTACCCTACTCTGTCAGGCCATAGAAGAAAGTATTCTTCAATGGAGCCATCAGGGACAGATGTCTTATGATTCACCTGTTTCTAAAAGAGGTGGGCAGAACAAAGTTTCTGGGCAGGGTACACCAGGGTCGGACTGAACTATACAGCAATTAGGAAATGCCTAAGGGGCTTCTCTGATAGGTCAGTGTGTGGGCAAGTTTTTTTTAGGTCTGTTGGCTTGTTTCTTAGTCTAGTTAACTAGTTTTTACTGTTGATTTCTGTGATATTACCACACACATTGCCTATAGAAAGGACAAATGCATTCAGTCTTTCCATAACTTGCAAATCATCTACACAATGACAAGTTTGAAACTGCCATACTTGCAAATGTGGGTCCACTTTTTGAATTTATGTGGTTCTCTAATGATGACCACTTTTATTTGGTTGGCAGGGCCTATTTTCTATCCAAGTCCGACACTGGGGTACACTGATGTACAGAGGAAAAGTTACAGAGAAATTGAAGCAAGGGAAAAAGAAAGGGAGAGAAGCAGGGTTGTATGAGGACAATGATGACAGAGACAGAAAATGAGACAAAGGAAAACAACGATAGAAGCTGAGTGACAGACAGAAAGGCAAAGGGAGCGTTTTTAGAAGAGAGCGCACCAACGAGACAGAAGAGAAGCAGAAAAAAAAGATGATAAGCAAGGAAAGCGCCCGAGAGGATCCTCTGTTCTCATATTATACACTGTCAGGAAAATAAAACTGTGAGACCTGTAATGCTTAATACACTGTGAATAATATTAAACTGCTGTCCTATGTTGACCTTCTTGGTTTTATTAAACCGCCTCCCACTTCTTGCCTTGTACGCCTTCTTGCCCATGGGGATGACGGTAACTCGAGCAATAAACTGGAGCAAGCGAAATCTAGCGGTGTGAATAGCAATCTGAAGAAAGCGCCGGGGGAGCGGCAGCACCAGCGTCCAAGCCGCAGTACCTGAGAAGCCAAACATACAAAGGAACCATTTTTCAGCCACATTATCGTGAACAGCCATAAACAGCCAGTAAGGATCCGCACTTCACCCCTTAATAACAGTAAACACAAAGGCCATAATCAGGGGCGTAGCTTGGGGAGGGTAGGAGTATGGGGTGTTACACCCCCTAATCTATTTTCTGATAAATAGTTGGGCACAGGTGCTTTCAGTTGGATGAGGTGAGATGTCTGCAGGTTTCAGCGGGGATTTTTAAATGCACACGGACAAAAACTGCACACACACTCTCTCGCTCCGTGATTTGAGAATCTAGATAAGTGTAGGTTATTTTACAAAATATTGTGTGCTTTCTCCCTTAGGCCCATATTTATACTTCTTTAGCGCCACATTTGTGTAATTTTTTTGACGCAAAAGTGGCGCAAACGTTTGCGCCGCTTTTGCGTCAAATGACTATGCTAATGTGGCGCAAGAAAAGTATAGATACGGGCCTTAGTGCTCCTACAGATCTTCATTGCCCTCTCTTTGGAGTGCCCCTTAGGCCTCTGTCATGCACCCTGCTTGTCCTATGATGCATTTATTCATTATATTATGGCAGCCTGATTGTCGGAAAATCTGGAGCTACCTCCCCCCCAACCCTAACCCACCCCGCCCATTTCACTGACCAAGCTACGCCGCTGGCCATAATCTAGGCCTCGTTCAGAGTGCCCTCAGTAATGGAATACCACCACACCAAAGACCCCGCTACATGGCTTCCGGTTTGCCAACACCGCAGGATACCAGAAATCACAGATACGGTACGACTACATTAACACCCCTTTCCCGATTGCTCATCTGCTCGTTTTTCCCTCATTCTGCACCTTTTTCGAGGCAGGGTTTTCACCAGGTTCTTTCTGGTGAAATGTGCACTTTGAGTAGAAAGAGTGTGATTTCCTGCAAATCACATAACTATGATTCGGGTGTAAACTGGACTTTGTGCCCAAGTCAGAACTATTGAGGAGGCTGTTTCTGATACTATTCCATAAGTCTAAAAGCTGGTGAGAAATTAACTTATCAGCACGAGGTTTCTATCTCAGAATGAGGCATAATAGGCAGAATTGGCAGTTTACACACCACTTTCTCCATGTTGTACTTCTTTGCATACACCTCCTCCTTTCCTCAACGTTTTCTGACAGAACATGACCAGGCAAAATGTTTCTCATGTATTGTTCTCCTTTTGTTTATGCTGAGTGGTCACAATTTGGGCATACTAGAACAAATACACACAGAAAGCATCGTACTAAAAGTGTGTGACATGGTTCTGCAATACATCCGAGTGCCAAATGAAACCAAACACAAAGATGGGTCAAGTGGAATATCTGAGTTTATTCCTAGTCTTAACATGTTTAATTTCCACCAAATTACGTATTTGGTGCAATTTAAATTTTAAGGGACTCCATTGCCTAGAATTAGTGCTGGAATGTGTACCTCCAGTACAAATTTCAGGGAGATAATAATTGCCTGACTTTGTACTAAAATCCCAATGCTTAGCATCCAGAAAAACAAGTTAGCACAGCTGATGTGCAAATGTGACTCTGCACTATTCTCTGTTTTGTGCAATACAGTGATACAGATTTTACCTCTGTGCTGCACTGCATGAAGTTTAGTAAATCTGAGCCCACCAGAGAGGATGCACTGAGTTGCAGTGTGGTGTTTATGACGTTGCGAAGGTAGGAGTTTGGGGAGTTTTTGTCGATGAAACGTGATAACTTAAAGCCTAAACAGTTTCAAAGGCTTTCAAATCTTTCCAAGCATTTAGGTATCAGTATGCTGGAGAACAAACAACAAAGTCACCATCAGTTACAAAACAGAGGAAAGGATGTGGACAATCAGACAGCAGCAATATTGCCTCCACTTTTGCCACATGAATTTGCCCACAAAACTCCCACTAAGTAAGAAACCGACTGCAATATGCTCCACACAATTTGTATATGGCATGGCTGGAAGATGTTGTTGGGGCCTGCCCCTTTAGAGCAGGTGCCAGTTTCTTAGTTGTCCTTCGTCAAGATTCAAGGAATCCCCCAGAATTCCACCCGCCTGGTGCACTTGACCGTTGTCCCTAAGGTAATTACCTGGATTCCCTGAGCCCTGAGAGTGGGGTATATTCCTCTTGTCACTCCAGCAACCCAAGGCATTATGCAAATCATTGGGATCATCTTCCCTGGACTGTGCATGAACTCCTTGACAAAAGAGAAAGTCTGGTGAGTCTATTGCTGATGCAGTGGGCATGCACAGCATTTACAAAGCCATCCACTGGTTCCCCATTTTGGAGGATGTGCTTGCATACGCCAGGGAGGGTCATCCTGAAGATTACAAAAATTCTTCCTTGGAACCAGTGCATTGAGGAATCCTGGGACTGTTTTATAGCCCAGTGGGCCTGGAAATCCTTGTAAGGAACTTTTTCCACCAAGTGTTGCTCCACATCTGCTATTTAAAATGAACATGTTACACTTTCATGAGGATGTCTAGCAACCCCGATGAACTCTCATAATTTCCTACTAATCTAGTAGTCATGACAAAGGAACGGTGAGGTGATGGTGGGATTTAAAACCAAGCCTCCATGAAGGCACTTTGTCATGTGTAGGCCACGTTTTCCAAACCCAACGAGACAGCCCAAGAGATTATGAAATCCACAGTTCCCGACATGTACCATGCTAGTATTGGGAAGAGAGCGAAAAAGAGATAGAAAGAGCGATAGAGAGAAATTGTGTTTCGAGGGGAGGTGTTTGGTTGAAAGTAGATCTACAAAAGCAGAATGGACCTTATCGTGCAGAATATGTCAGATTTATACAATGAAATCACCATAATTATGAGTAACCGTATTTTTTATTTTTTTATTTTTTTAACTCAGAGCAGTTTGTTTTTCTCTTGAATAAGGTTGTACGTCCAAAAAGTTTTTTGTGTCTGGAAACCTAAGACTAGGTTTGCCGAGGGGGGGTGGAGTAGGTGTAGTGGGAAGCAAATGCCCACTGAGTTTGTTAACACCCTTAAATTTACGTTGTTGTTTTATGTTTACAAACTCCTCTCCTACACCCTTCCCTCCCTGAAAAAGATTGGAGATTTAATCCTGCAACGAAAAAGTTAAACCCTTTCCCCAGAGGGGTAGGTATGGGATCAAACACAAAACTGGTGGGAGTTTAAAGAATGTTTATTTTTATTTTTTCTTCCACTGGGGAAAATATTTCCCTATTGAGAAAAAACAGCTTTGCACTTACTGTTGATAATTTGCAAGTAAAAACATCAATGCATCTATTGCATGTGCAAAAATAGAATTCAGCAACATTTTCTAGAAATACAACAGGAAACCTGTGACTGAGGCAGGTTTTGAAGTCTCACCTGAAAAACATTTGCGAATTTCGAAAATAAATAAATCTTCATCCATGTGAGGTTGCTAATCCCAGAGTGCTGATTCACTCAGATTCTGTTTAGGCCCAACACGAAGAGCAGGAGGTGATCAGTTTTATGTTTTGATAAAAGGGTTGGCAGGTGTTACTGCACATTAATGCTTTCCTTTGTTCTGCCATGGCCTGCTATGTGTGTGTTGTTAATGAGGGGACAAGAGTTTGACCTTCAAGCTTCAAACATTTAGATAGACGTGCCACTGTGTCTCCAGTGCGGCTCATGATAACGGAAACCCAACAGTCACTGCCAGACCAACTGAGAATATTAAAGCTATCAAGGGGATAGTACACTTATTAGGAGTTTATAATAACCCAAACACCCTCCCCAAAGCTGTAACCCTTCCTAGTCAGAGAAGTGCAGTTTTCTCGTATCACTGAAATGTGCTAATACTTTAGTATCCGTGGGAAGACTGTGAAAAAATCAATTAAAGGGCAATGTCTGTTCCTGTACACATAAATGCGCAAAGATAGCTGTAAATATTATTTTCACTAGTTCTAATGCTGTATCGAAAATCCTAAATTGGGGATTTGTCGCAATATGAAATACAGTCCACCATATATAAAAATCTACACCAGGCAGTCAGTCACTGTAATTTCTGCACAGCCGCTACCATGACGCCTTAACTGAAGTAACTGAAGCTTTGCTCTGTGTGTGTCATATTTAATATGTCAGCACAGCAAAGTGTTTGGTTTTCTAAAAACAAATTCACAAAGCGAGGGTATTTTTTGTTTAAAAAATAAATAAATATATGACCCTGGGGCACTGGGAGATTTTTCCCAGTGCGCTGGGGTCGTGCATTGTGGGACCGCTACCCTTTCCCTGGAGGCACTAAGCAGGAATAAATGTTGTCAGAACATATACCCTCAATAGGGCAAATAATCTGATGCCTTTTAAACAGTGGCCTAATGTCTGTCTGGTTGTTGGTCAAAGTTTTCCACCCTCGAGCTAACATAAGTTCTGACATCAGGAAAGTGGTAGTTCTCCTGACGCTAACTAGAGTAGGGCAACATTGAGTTTGGCAGACAAGGTAAAGAGCCACGTTTCTGGCAGAGTACCTTGCCCACCAAGCCCGAAATAAGCCCCTGTGCCTTGTCAAAACATACCTACGACAACATTTCTACAGTCGTAAATAAAAAAAGATGTTTACTTGATAATCAATGGCTGATGAGTGGTGCACAAACTCTGTTAAATGAGAGATGTCGGGCTACTCTCTGGACTTCAAATTGTGTACCCCATCAAAATGGATCTTTCCTGCGGCTGGAACACAATATTAATTGTTACATGTCTGACCATGGAAGGAGGTATTTTTATATTTCTTGTAGGTGAATATTTAAATAGCCTTATTGAAAATGATGTCACACCTCCAAATCTGATCAGAAGCCAGGTCCCACATTAGCCTTTGCATTTATTTCTTTGCAGCTCTTTAAATTGCGCTTTGCTTCACATTAACGAATGCCCTAAATCTGAAAGTACCTACAGAATCTTATTCTTAAGTTATCAGGAGAAATCTAATGAAATAATAAATAAAAATAAAAATGAGCAGTTTCTTTAGAATGATGGCGGGGTGAGGTCATCAACCAGAATCACAAAACGTCTTTATTCCACAAATGATTATTCATTGCAAAAAATTACATTTGTGACCAACTTACAAGTATTATTAATATGCAGATAAATACCACAAAGAAAATAAAGCATTAAGGGCCAGATGCAGGAAACGGATAGCGACTCGCAAACGGCAAAAATTGCCGTTTGCGACTCGCTAATCGCGATTCCCTATGCAGAAATGCATATTGCGAGTCGCTACCGACTCGCAATATGCATTTCAGAATCGCAAATAGGAAGGGGTGTTCCTTTAAGGAAAACGGGCCACACTTTAAAAAAAAAAAACTGCTTTATTTAAAAGCAGTTACGAACATGGAGGTCTGCTGACTACAGCAGGCCTCCATGATAGCGAGTGCCTAGACTCGCTATGGGGCCGCAATTTGCGACCCACCTCATGAATATTGATGAGGTGGGTCATTGCGACCCCATAGCGAGTCGCAGACGGTGTCTGAGACACCGTTCTGAATTGGAAATTGCGACTTGCAATTTGCGAGTCGCTCCGACTCGCAAATTGCAAGTCGCAATTCCCAACTTTGCTACATCTGGCCCTAAGAGGATCTGGCATAAACCTGATATAGGTTGATCAGGAAGTAAGTCAGTAATAACTAGATATGTATCAGTAGCAGATTTTCAGGAAGTCAGGCAGTATTATGTTTACTTCAGGAAGCAAAAGACAAACTCCAAATATGTTTTAATATAAAAAAAAAAATGATTAAGATGGTGGAGGAAAATTGACGGTGAACTATACAAATGAGTAATAAAAGAAATACAGTTTACTTTTAAAAAATGGTAATTTAATGGACCAAGGCTCGAATCAATAATTCTGGCGAAAATCTAATTTTAGCAAAGTTTGGTAAACTCAGCTGATGCACCACTGTAGATTGAAAAAAGAGTCATCTACTTACTAAAGGGTAAAGGTGGAGCGTGTAGAATGGTAATTTCATTATGATGACATAGCTGGTTGGAACAATGCAACCAATGCTTCCGGAGTTTTCGATCAAGATAGTCTGGCCAATGTCACCCAGGAGGCCGCCAGTTGGAACAGTGGTATATTCTGCTAATACTGTAGCTGGAAAGGTCTCTAATGAGAGACTTACTGTTACCATTGAACACAAAATTGAATGTTAATGATCCAGTCTCTTATCATGTCTTGGAGATGGTCTGTCTTCTAGCACAAATGTTCTAGCACGTTTGCAGAAGGGTTTATTTAGCCAGGGTGAGGCTGGAATTGTTATCTTGGTTACTCAAATAGCTTTTAGAAGAGCAATGCTGTGGCCTCCTTGGCAATGGTGACAAGTGCTCTTGAGAAGGTGGCTAAGCTGCAGCATTGTACATCTGGGGAGTTTTGTTCTTATTTGATGGGTAGATAGACAGATCCTATATTGAAAAAAGTCTGTAGGATAGAAGTCACAGGCAGGGTTTTGTCCTTATTAGCAAGAGAAATATGGAAACATGGGCATGAGTATAGACTGCCTTCGTAGACCAATTTAAAACAAGCCCCAAGCTTTTCACTGCCTGACTTTGATAACAGAGTTGAAGGTGCCCATATTTTGCCCCAAGACTTTGCTCTAAGTTTATTCCTTTCATGCATTTTGTGGGTAAGAATTACAAATGTATACTCTCCTTTGTTGTCTTTCTATTGAAACTCTTTAATACAAATGTTTTTAATAAATCCCTACAGGCAAAGTACTCTTGGCTTTAGAAGGACTGGCTTAAGATGTTACACATGCGCAGCCGCTTAGCAATTATAAAGACAAGGAGGAAGACAGACGGATTTGGTGGAGGAGAAAAAAGAAAGAGGAAAAGAGAAAGAAGGAAGTTAAAAAGAAAGTGCACCAAAGAAAGTGATGAATAATATGCAAGACAGTGAGAGAGATTCTCTATCCGAGCCAAGGAAGACATCATGAATAGCTCTTTCATAGTTACATTAAACTCTGAGAGGATGCCAGAGCAAAAGACAATAGTGTCATTTTATTCATGGGAAACCCTTGAATGTCCTCCACTGTTCCTTTAAAACGTAATTTCGCCGAGCCATCCAACAAATCCTCTCTCAAGGGGCAATGTTTCTTTTACAGAAAGTAAAAAGGGAAGTGGTCCTTCACTTGTTGGCAATTGTTACTCCTTGTTTAATCCCAGACATGAGCTAATCAAAGGCTTGAATGTGGAAGGGGAGATCAAAGACCGGTAATAGGCTTCCTGTTGTACAGACAAGAATCTGTGATTTAATCAGCTATGCAGAGTGGTTCCAGGTGAAAGATATAATTAAAGATTTAATAAAGGCAGCCGCAGAGAGATGAAGTGACACATCGAAGGAAAGTGCGCCAAGGGGACGTTTCGTTTCACTTTCTGTTAATGAACAGAAAAAAACAAAGACCATGGTTTCAGAAGGTGAAAACTAGCGATAAAATTAGCAGGTGGCATCCTGCAACATAGGCCGATGAAGCATAGTTTTATCTAGCAGTTATACATGCTGCTCTGAGATGCCACCTGGTTGCATGTCCTTGAACCACCTTGAGAGGGTTTTATTTTAATATTTTCTCGCTGAGACTTTTAGCACCAACCTTCTAAGCCTTCTTTGTAGGTAGTGCGGCGAAACTGCTTCGGTAATATCGCATCCTAAATCACCAATACTGCCTAGTGTGGTAATTTATGGTTGTGTTACTGCCATACTGTACAGGTTTCATCTCGAGGAATGGTGAACACCACAAAATCGTTGGACGTAACACTGATTCCAGCATGTTTACCTTCATTTCACAGCTTTTCCGAGATCATTTTCGGTCTGATTTTAGCAGAGATATGTGATTCAGTAAATTTGAAGCTGCATTCTGCAGCTGGTCTCCTCCAAGGTCCACGTGGCCCGGCCTTACTCCCAACCACCCCAATATGACCAGACCTCAAGTCTCAGTGTGGAGTTGCACAGGACGGGAAGTAAAGAAGTGTGTGTGTGTGTGTGTGTGTGTTTCAAATTCCTGGACTTCCAACTTGTACCACATGGCTATTCAGTCACGGCTTGCGGGTGTTAAAGGGGGAGGGTTGGTGCCCACGAGGGTGGGAGTGGCGGGGGAGAAAATATTTATGAAATAAAAAAAATAAAAAAAAGCTGAATGCCGCACCATGCCCTGCTGCTCTGCTGGTTGCAGGTAGGCACAGGCTCCCAGGCTGCCCTGCGGCCAATCCTGACGCTGTTTAGAGCTGCGTCAGGGAGCGCCCAACCACGGTGCTCCCAGGCAGACTGGGAGCCTGTGCAGGCTCTCTCCAGCCCAGCAACTGGGTTGCTGGGCTAGAGACAGCCCTGTGCGCATGTGTTTTTGGCCGGCCCGAGATGGCCGGCCAAACACACATGAGCTCTGAGGAGGAGTGCTGAGCACCCCCCCCACACTCGTCACCTCGTGGCCCCACCCCTTTACAAGGAAATGATAATAAATACTGTTTATTATCGTTTCCTTGTAAAGGTTCTGCAGCTGCTGCTGCTGCGGAGGGGGGCAGCGCTCCTCCGCCATCATGAAGGAGCCGCCTCTGTGGCTATTTCTCCTGAAAACGTGCCTTTGTTCCAGGTGGGCACTCTGGAGACAAGAAACATGTTAACTTGCATGACTTCAAGGGTCATGAACCATGATCTTGCTTTTAAGTTGCCATAGGAAAACATTAACAAAATAAACATTGTTCTAACAAAGATAGTTTAAATCATATAGGGCCCATCCAGGCTGAGCAAACACACAAAGCTTTATTGGTGGAAAATAAACAATGCATCTGGCAGTCATTCCATCTTTATACAGAGAATTTTCAAAAGAGCGCCGCCATCTCTCTGAGGTGAGAAAAAAAAGCCATATGATGAATCATGCAATGTAAGTGAGAGATGTGGGTAGCGTTTTCTTAAGTCCCAAGATAAACACTTTAAAAGTTAAGAAGCTCTTATGTGTTATACCACCTACCACACAAAGGAGATAAGCTTCTTTAGTAAAATTGCACATTTAGGAAGGGACAGGCCACAAACCACCTTCCCTTTCAGTCCTCCAATAGTACTTTTATTGTGTTACCAAAGTCTCACCATGGTATTATAGGATCATGGTGCACTGTTTGATCAGCAGCGGTATGATAAACTGGTTATAACTCACTTAGAAGTCTTAAACAAATGTAACCATATGGTGGCCTACCTTGGAGTCAGGAAAAGAATGTGTTTTTCATTTCTCTCTTAGACATGACATGGATGGACTGCATAATTCACAGTCCTGTATGCACAGTAGGGATTGATTGGGCAGATCATAATCGTTCCTTCTTTGCTGACAGTTCAGACCAACCCTGCTGTCTTAAATTATTAGCACTTCACATCTTCATATTGAGCCTTCAAAAGTTTTGCGAGGTTTTACAGCACACACTGGGATTGGCATGGGCATGTCGATGAGGTGCATTTTGATTTCCAATGCACTCTGCTGCTCTGTGTTAGAAACTGAGGTCTCTTGTTGGCAGAGGTAAACACCCTTGTCCAAGTAGGGACCACAATCTTAGTCAGCGTAAAGTCACAAATCATTCCAAATTATCCTGTGCTCACCCTTTGGTAGCTTGGCAGAGAGTGGGCAGGCTTAACTTAGAAGGAAATTGTAAAGTATTTGTGCAATAGCTCATACAGTAACACAGTGAAAACACCACAAAAGCACCCCACACCAGTCTAGGAAAATAGATAATATTTATCTGACTATAATAAGGTCAACACAACAAAAATCCAATGTACACAAGCAAAGTTATGAATTAAAAAAAATTAAATCCCATTAAAGTGCTCAGAAACACAATAGCTCCAACTGGGGCTATCACAATGTCGTTGACAGAATCGTTCCCAACAGTCCAGTGCCACAAGCACCAGTTACAGAGTCTCACGGTCCCCCAGGTACAGTACCTTTGAAAACGTAGAAACAAAGACTTGCACGGAGTCATGGAGGTGATGTGTCTCTGGAGCCGGAGCAGCATCAGTCCCTTACGGCATCCGGGGAGGTGAGGCATTGGTTCTGTACTGCAAGGCAGGGTAGGTGAGGCATTGGTTCCATCCGGTTTCAGTGGAGCTGGAGCGGCGTTGGTGGTGAGGCGTCGGTTCCTTGTGATCTGGCAGGGTCGATAAACCCAGTTGGTCAAGACGTGATGAGTCTAGTTCGCAGTGCTGTAATCACACTGTGGTATGTCAGCGGCATCGCAGTGATGTCGACTAGCGTTGCAGGCCAGTCATTGCATGCAGTGAGGACCACAGAGCCGGGGCAGGAAGTGGCACTGCACCGGGCTTCTGGGTCCGTTGTGGAGTCGCTGAAGTCGATGCTGGAGTCACTGAAGTCGATGAACTAGCTAGAAGCTGGTAAATGAAGTCCTTGTTGGCCCTGAGACTTCAGAACAGGGGGCAAGCTGAATCTAAGCTCTTGATCAGGCCTCACAGTAGTGGAAAATGAATTGGTGAGTTTTTCACTACCAGGACATGCAAAGCACATAAGCAGATTTCTTGGCTTTTACGTACAGAACACACTGCCCTTTGCTTTACCTAGGGCCTACCTTAGGGGGGGGCAGATATGTAGAAAAAGGGGAGTTTAAATGCTTGAAAAGTAGTTTAAATGCCAAGTCAATGTGTCAGTGAAACAACACACACAGACCTTGCAATGGCTGGCCCGAGACATGGTTAAAGGGCTACTAATGTGGGTGCCACAATCATTGCTGCAGTCCCACTAGTAACATCTAATTTATGGGCCCTGGGCATCTCTAGTGCACTTTAGCAGGGAATTACAAGTAAATTAAATATGCCAGTTGGGTAGGAACCAATGTTACCATGTTTATGGGGGTGAGTACATGCACTTTAGCAATGGTCAGCAGTGGTAAAGCATACAGAGTTCTAAAACCGGCAAACACAGGGTCAGAAAAATGGAGGGAGGTAGGCAAAAAGTTGGGGGATGACGACCCCAAGGCTGTCTAACACTTTGCCATTGAGCTGAATGTTTGCCACCCGAGATAACCCAAGTAGGATTTTGAGTCAATTTATAAATATATTCCATTTGATGCAGATGATTTTCACCTGGTTTGCTGGGGTGGGGATGTGTGTGCCCTGACCTGAAACAAGCCTCTCATTTGTGAATATGACAGGCAAATAGGAGACAAAATGTGCTTGTGCTGTATTTGCAAAATCTCTAGTAAGGAAAAAAAACATCTTGAAAGGGGCTTGGAGCCTGGCCATTATTTTCCTTTACTGCTTGAAAAAATCTCTTGTAAAGAAAAACAAATCCTAAAATGGGTTTAGAACCTGCCCATTGCATATCTTTACCTGCCATTGGTTGGCTCACATGTCAATCTCACTCCTTTTCTTTCTATTGATCAGCACCTCCTCCTCGCCTCTTGCTTCTATCTGGGCTACAGCTGTCTTCATTCCTGTCATGGAGCTTGGACCATGTACGGCTTCATTTGACCAGTGTTTTTCCATTGGCGGCAGGCTCCTACTAGTACTCTTTTTAACTTTTTGACATGCACTCTTAGTGAATACATGTGTTTGCAGCCCCTCTCCTTCACACCTGCCCTTCTACTACACTCGTATGTGCATAATCACACATTCTGCAACAGGAAATCTTTGGCCCACATGTACTAATGAACATATTTTTTACACCCAAGTTTATTTTAACACCCTATCTTGCCAAGACAGTAAGTAAATTAAAAATCACATAAAAGGAAAATCTGTTTTGTGTGCCTGTTTCACAAGCACTATCTTGCACTTTGACCTATACAACATAAATGTGTTCCTTTTTTTATATCTATGGTCTTGTATTCTCCTCTCGTTTAAAACAGTCGCTCTTTTAAAACAATGTTTTACCACACAACAAATGAGACATCTCAAATAAGATGAATGTTTAAACAAGAATATCCTTATTTTATATCCACCCGCATAAATACACCTCAACACTGTTCCTTTCGGTTTGGAGGTCGAGAGCAAGGAAATCACGTCCTAATGTGGGAATATTTAACTAAGTATATCCTTTGATGTTCTCTTTCACTACAGTACACATACATGTTTTTACACTCACTTTCAATCTTAAGCACCCGAGGTCAGTATAACACAATGCCCTTAAAGAGCAACTGAATTAAAAAAATAATGTTACCTATGCAAGACCTATTGGCATTCTTAATATTTTTGAAGTATGTTGCACAGCAGCACCAACTGACGTACAACATGGTTTAAAGGAAACAAAAAAAGGCGCTATGATTTTGTGAAATGCTGAACGCGCCATAGTGCTTTGATTATATTTACTTTGAACCATGTTGCATAACAGCCTACGCTGCTGTGCAACATCTTTAAAACATTAACAAAGCCAAAACCTCTCTACGCACCATAGTGCTATGTTTTTATTTACTTTGAGCCATTTTGCACAGCAGCTCACACTGCTGTGCATTACCTTAAAAAAAATGTGCAACACCAATAGATGTTGCATAGGCAAAACCTTTTGGCTTTGGCAATGCTTGTTTGAGGTTTAGGAATTATACCACACAGATGTAAATCCAGGGAGCCAATGGTGTGAAAAGCCATATCTTCTAAGTGGTGTGTGGGAGTCAATGAATACCAGTGCAATACATATCAATACAATGAACAGGCATGCTCTATTTTGGAATTCTAGGAGAGATGGGTTTCAGCAGACTACATAACATTTGCAAAGCTAGGCTATCCCTCATTCTCCTCCTGCACACTGGACCTTATGAATTTTGACTTGTGATAGGAGCAGTGCACATAAATATTCATGAGGAGTAAACTGCTCAAAGTTTTATAAACCTGATATCTTGTATCCATCTGGATCCTGTATTTTTCAGCTGTTACTAAGCCGGATCCAGGATCCAGCCAGCCATATTTTAATGTGTGGAATTTGACATGGTGACAACACCAGGACTCATTCAGCAACTCTGCACTATGTGTGCTTTACATTCAGCACATCAACCTGCAGGTGGTGGAAGCGGGCTCTTAATTCAGTTGTAGCTAGACCAAACCTAAATGCCTCAAATAAATTGTGATCAGCACTCCTTTTTTTCCAATCTTCACCCTGGCTGGAGGCGAGCTGTAGCTTTGACCCCCGTCGATGCCAGGAAATAAATGGAGCGAGCTTGTGAATTCACAGGCAGTCAAGACATAAACCATGATTTGGAGCAGGTTTTGAGTTCTCTAAGCTTTGTATAGAAATTGTGCACGCAATGTAAAAATGTCAGATAACCATTTATACATCTGTTATTAATAGTACCTATAACTGCCAAAAGCAACCATTTTTTGTTAGCAACTTTGGAACAACAAAACATTGAGGTAAAAACAAAAAGGGCCTGATTTAGATATTGGCAGATGAGGTACTCTGTCAGAATGGTGACAGATATCCCGTCCGCTGAAATCTAAATCTCATTATACCCTATGGGATTTAGATTTCGGCGGATGATCTGTCACCATTGTAACGAGGTAACTCATCCACCAATATTTACATCAGACCCTAAGGCTCCAAACTTTGCAGTTTTCATGCAGCTCCTTGATACCAGTTCATAACTTAGGGCCAGATGTAGCAAAGGGTTTTACCTATTCTGTGTCTATGGGAAAATTTGTTGGTACATATGGCCCTCAGTTAGGTATATTAAAAGTTTGTAATTTGTGTCACACAAGGTTTTCTGTAACAAAGACAATACCCACTGAGCTACCAATGTAAAACACAAATCTGTGACATACCTCCTACATGTTGTACTTTGCAGCAGACATCTTAACTCAATAACTGAGTTTATGATGATTCAAAGCTATGACTAGACTGCATACATCTCTCTCTAGCAATGGCTTTGAACACCAGAATTATCTTAAACCTCTAATACCAAAGAGCATCCTGGCTACACGAAGCTCTCTGCAGCAGCTTCCTTAAACCCATATGCGATTTTAAAATGCAGTGGGTTTGCAACAACTAAGTAAGCCAGAGCAGATTTACTATCACATTTATCCTTGTTGCAAATTTCTTTGTGGCAGAGACTGTAAAAAATAAATGTACAAGTTGACGGCCAAATTCCAATCCTCTTTACTCCACCCTCGCTGATGCCTGCCCTCCACCACCAACCTGTTGGTTTTAGAAGTAGATTTTTACCTATTCCAAACCTGGACAGCTACTACAAAACTGTAACATTTGTTCATATCTACATGTTGTTCATGTCTGAAAACACCTCAAATATAAATCAATCATGCATCAATGAAATAAGGCTTGGGGTTTAGCTTCACACAATCATTCACAGTTAGTCCCTACAGGGCCTGTGAATTCTTGAAAGTGCTGGAAAATTCTGTTTAGTGACCCAGGTATCAAGGCTTCCTGTTTATAGTTTCCCCTAGTGCTACAAGGAAGTACCAGAGGGGCACATACAATACATTTCTGACAGGGTAATTGCTTAGGCTTATGAGCTTTTATGAAATTTTAGTCATAACAACGGGTGGAAAACATAGTACATTAAAAACACAATTCTTCTGAGCGCTCACTCATCAGGTCATGCAAGACCCTTAATCAGCTTGATGATAAAGTAAAGAGGGTGTCAATTAGCAGCATAATCTCTGGGAAGAAGGATGCGGAGCCTGTATTTGATTACCCTGGATACACTTGTGTCACACTAGACTTCAGGAATAAACTGAGCCACAGAATGGGAGACAGACACTCAGGCCAATCACCAAGACAGGCTTAATCGCAGTCAGAGAAAATAATTTCTTAAAGTACGAACCGTTCCAATTTGGGACCAGCAACGTCTCTAAAAGTTTCTAAGTCCCGATAGTATCTATTCTCTGTTGAAAATGTCATCACTGGATCAACAAGGAATATTACACAAAATTAATTTGAACAAAATCAATTTTAGCACAGGAGGGTGATTGCAACACATCAACGGTTCTGTACCCCCAGAACACAATCTCAGATGTATATTGATTAGACACAGTAATGTCAGGTTTCATTTCTGCTGTAAACCAGACAGAAGCTGTTAATGACAGCAAGCCAGGAGGTTCTGAATTGGTTGTATTCTGGTGAACCAAACAAGTTGAGTTCGGAAGATAGGATCTCTCAGAAAGGTTTTTGGCTTTAGAACCTAGAGTCCATATTTCTAATTCCACTTTCAGCTTTTGACCATAAAGTGTGTGATTTGGGAGTACTCACTTAATCTCCCCTTGACCCTTTAGAAATTGTTCCAAATACACATTTACCTCGCTGACATTCACATCCTGGATTTTGTACAACAGCCTCAACTGGACCTACAACCCTTAATGCTCTGAGCACACTTCGTTTTTAGATGGTTCTTCAATAGAAATGTTCCCTGTAAAGTGCTTCAATAATACTTCAAGATAGGTTTGTTCCTCAGATCACAAATCTAAAATAAAATAAATAAAGAACTCTCTCAGCGGTCAACGGGAAACTCAGATGCCATTGTGAAAAGGAAATTGCTTTCTGAATGCAAGTGAAATAAACCTCTTTGCTTACTTAGGGAGTGGTTAATGTGCATAACTTATTGCATAGCTTACAACCGGATGGATGATGGGTTACTGTGTCCTTTGCTCTTTGTGCGAGACATTCGAAGGCAGATTTATTTTTTGTGGCACTACCCAAAACAGCAACCGAAGCTGCTGTGGTGCCCTGCCCAAGGGGATGACAGCTGCAGTGCACTGGGGCACAAAGATGCTGCCTAGCACCATGCTATAACTTTGTACCATGAACTAGAGGAGTGTGCAGGATTTCGAGAAATGCTTTTTTCCTTTTTTTTACTGGAAGCGTTCAGTACAAAATCCTAGGCCTAGTCAAATTGTAAATCAATCCATTCATTGGGTGTGTGCTGTAGAGTGCAGCACACATGCCACATACAAAATGTTTAATAAATACAAACATTTCGCTTAGCAAGTGTCTGCTTCAAGGAGGATGTTTTTGTTATACAAGGTCCGTTCTAACTAAATAGATCAGGCTTTGTGTCTGAAACTTTGCCTGCTTACGCTGTATCCCCTGAGTTATACATAGGTAACAAGCCCTTACAGCCAAGTAGCACAAAGTGTTACTTGTGCTGAAAAAAGGACACCTTTCCGGGCCACTGGTCCGTCTGCACTGGCAAGTAATGGCCATATTTATCATTATTTTATGCAACACAGTTATACACCTTGCAGTGCTGTGCTGAGTGAAAAGGGGAGGGCAGAAATGTGCAATGTCTATCAAGATATGGCATATTCCTGCTCTCTGCCTGCACTGGTGCACAAACTGCTGCCTTACACCAAAGCAGGTACCCTTGCACCGTTAATCCTTTGAGGCTTTTTCCTCTTTTTAAGTGTGCTGCAGAATACAGCACACACAGAAGGAGGGAAAAACGAGGAAGAATAAACATATTTCTCCTCTGTATGCCTCCCCTGGGATGGCATAACGTTCTAATGCATTCCCAGGTCTACCAGTATTGGTAAATCTGGGAATATTTCAGAATCCATGGGTTGATGTTTAGGAACACCTACACTCCACCCATGGAGCAGCTCCAAAGGGCAGAGTAACGCAAGGCAGTGACCTGCTCTGCCTTATATTACTCCAGATTTACAAGGTTTACATGGAAGATGACCCTGTGTGGCTTAGTAAATCTCATCTAGGTTCTTTGTCTCCCTTGCTTTTCCTTGAATGGGGCATGAGAGACCCAAGACTTTGATAATACATCTGCTCTAAAGTTTCTCTACAGGAACTCATTAAGGGGTGTATATTTTAAGGGCAAACAATAAATGTAATGTGTTGTTCTTTGCTATCATTTTGTTTAACTTTTGACACATGTGGCATATACAAATTGTTCCCACAAATTTTTGCTTTGATTTTTTGGGGAGAATTTCGTGTACTTAAGCTTTCCTCTAGTTTGTAAACTACCTTAAACTCTAACAGAAGAAATGGTGTCCAGTGATGACAGGAAATACAGTCAATAGATGCATTGCCACAGCAAACGTGAAGAGTAAATGGCTTTCTTTTACTTTTCACCCAAATGAACAAGCAACATTTTACCATGGACCTTTGCTGCTACAACAGATTTACAGATGTCACTTCCTGTCCTCTGATGTCATTTCACGTCTCATTTCACCTGTCCAGACTCAGGCATTTCACACAATATAGGGGGGTCAAAACACACAAAATGATAATTAATGTTTTAAAAAGAAACAAATGTATAAATTGTACGATTAGAGAAAATTAGCAGAAGGTAACCCATCAACAACCTTTAATACCTCAACATTAAAAAAATACGTATCTTTTCTACCAGACAGCCGTTCTCAACAGAAGTTAGAGGCTGTGTGACCTGTTTAACTTCAAGGCAAGTTGTTTAATCTCCTGGGTGCACAACAAACAGGGAGTGCAGTCGCCTGCAGATTGTGGAGGTGGCCTGCTCAGCTGTTCAGAGAGCCAGACCTGTTGTGCCTGCTTGCATGAACTGGGTATTTTGAAGAAATGGTCTGCTGAACTGTGTGTGTACAGAATAAAAAATGTATGGCACTGAACATTTGGCAACCTAGTGCAAAGTAAGTTGGAGGAACAACTGGTGTCAGCATTTAAACACTATCTGAAGAGTGATCAGTGAAACTGTGCAGCAGCCACTTGAAGCGCTGTGCTTAAAGGCACACATTGTAACCGTTACAGTCTACCTGTTGACTGGTTTGCTGAGTTTCACCACCCCCTATTTAGCAAAAAAAGGTAATTGGGTACCTGATCTGTTTCCAGGAAGCTTAAGGATGTGGGGCACTGTGTTAAACCTAGTGTTAGAGGAGGTATACCCCAGTGATATGTGTCAATCCTTTCTATAAGGTTAAGGAAGGAGGTGGGGGCAGTGTTTTAGGCCCAATGTTGAGGGGGTAAGTGGTTACATCTCAGTGCAGTGAAGGGTAGGTGAAACCCTGGTCCTGTTTGAGCATAGGGTGATGGGAGTATGTGGTTGCACCCCAATGCGGTAGAGTGTAGGTGAAACCCTGGTTCTGTTTAAGTGAATGGAGATAGGGGTACTTGTTTACACCCCAACGCAGTGGAGGATAGGTGAGACCCTGGTTCTGTTTAGGTGAATGGTGAGGGGGTACATGGTTACACCCCAATGCAGTAGAGGTGGAAGAAACTCTAGTCCTGTTGAGTGTTGAGTTGTGGAAAGCAACGGGCTGGTCCTGTTATAGTTTGCGTGATGTGGAGGGGAACAAGTAGTTAGTGTTCTCTGTTGGGTGAGCAGGGATGTTTTGAGTTATTTGTACACTTGTATTGTGAATTTGTGGAATGTATTGATTAACTGTGTTTTAGTATGGGGAGGAGCCAAAATGGTGGCCGGGACGGTCGCTTAATTTGAGCGCTCCGTTCCCGGCTACCTCGAAACATCCTGGAAGGCGCCCCCCCGCGGCCTGGTATCGGGGGCCGGGACGACGGTCCGTCCGGGGGGAAACTGGGGCGTCCGGTTCGGGCCGCGGGCGCCCCTCGGTGGGCGGGCGAAGCAGGGTTGTGACTCGCGAGTCTGCGCCGGGTGAGGCGCTGAGAGGGAGGAGCTGCGACTACGGCCCCGCTCGCGCTCTTGCCTGGCGCGGCCGCCTCCCGCTTCCAAGCCTGCTCGTGGCCGGTGGGGCTATAGAGCCGCGGCCAGAAGTGGACCGCAAGACAAGATCTCGCTCGGCGCCCCGGGGCGCATGAAGCTGGTACCGGCCGGAGGAGCTGGGGCGCCATCTTGAATTTCGCCGCGGCAGCAGCTGCGTGTGTAGGCCGTAGAAGAACAAAGAAGGGGCACTCCAGCCCGCCAAAGAAGACGCACAGCGGCGACGGCACAGCAAGCTGCGGGGTCCAGGTGCAGCGCCAAAGGAACGAGGTGAGGAGGGCACCCGTGAAGGGGGGAACACCAAAACTAAGCTGCGGGGAAAGACTCCTGGAACATGGGGCAACCCCCCCGCCCTCGCCTCGCCACTCCATTAACGAAAGAGGGCAAGTTTGATGTGGACCGTGCGCTCATGTGAGCTCGGACTAATCAACCAGCGCAGAATGGACGGCTAGGCTGGTCCGCTGACGTGTGGCGCGCCCTGGACTCCCCTACTGTGGGTCCCTGCCGCGACTGTCCCTAGCTGCACAAAGCCTATCTGCGGCACCCTGTGATCGCTTTGACCCGCGATCTCTCCCGGGTGTCGCCGCCTCTCCCGGCCGTCGAGTATTTCTCCCCTATATCTGAGGAAGCCTCTGGCACCAAATCATCCCATCACAAAGGAGGAAGCGAGTGATCCCCCTTCCAGCTTATACACCCTTCGCATACTCCAGTGGGCCCGGAGAACAGCCCTACTAGAAATCAAAGCTGGAACATTGAATTCGTTAATGACTGCAGCATTTGTCATTGAATATCCAGGCCACAATAAGCCTGAATAAGACTATGGGCCTCATACCGACCCTGGCGGTCATGGACCGCCAGGGCCGGGGACGGAGGAAGCACCGCCAACAGGCTGGCGGTGCTTCTTGGGCAATTCTGACCGCGGCAGTAAAGCCGCAGTCAGAAAAGGGCAACCGGCGGTTTCCCGCCGGTTTACCCCTCCCCAAAGAATCCTCCATGGCGGCGCTGCTCGCAGCACCGCCATGGGGATTCTGACCCCCTTCCCGCCATCCTTGTCCTGGCGGTAAAAACCGCCAGGAACAGGATGGCGGGAACGGGTGTCGTGGGGCCCCTGGGGGCCCCTGCAGTGCCCATGCCACTGGGATGGGCACTGCAGGGGCCCCCTAACAGGGCCCCATAATGATTTTCAGTGTCTGCCTAGCAGACACTGAAAATAGCGACGGGTGCCACTGCACCCGTTGCACCCCTTCAACTCCGCCGGCTCCATTCGGAGCCGGCTTCATTGTTGAAGGGGCTTTCCCGCTGGGCCGGCGGGCGGCCTTCTGGCGGTCGCCCGCCGGCCCAGCGGGAAAGTCAGAATGATTGCCGCGGTCATTTGACCGCGGTACGGTCTTCTGGCGGTTCCCGCCAGGCGGGCGGCTTCCGCCGCCCGCCGGGGTCAGAATGACCCACTATGTGTCCATATGCTTTGCTGGCCAATTTCACGCTCTTAACGCCGGATGTGCACTCCATGCCCAGGCCACTCAGTAAAAGTTTAAAACAACGAATCAGGAAGATTCAAAGTGCGTAATCACTGCAGATTGGGAGGTAATCTCAGAACAGCCAAAATGGCCGGCAGAGCCAAATCAACCAAGAATCCAGACCGAATCACCCAAGTGATAACGCCCACCGACCAAGTATCTGGCCCATCCCTACAGTCACTGGAAAGCACACTTCTTGCACACTCTGCTCAGTTCGAGAAAGTATTGCAGGCAATACTGGACACTAAGTCATCTCTGGAAGGCAGAATTGATGCAGTTGCGCAAGACTTGAATCTATTACGAATGGATCATCGTAGCCTAGCCGAAAAAGTGAAAATAACTGAAGCTGAAATTGCCGACCTAACTCCAATAGTGCAAGGGAACCAAAAGCAGATTCAGCGCATGAATGAGGAGCTGAAGATACTTTGGAGAAGATCGGAGGAAATGGAGAGTAGGGCACGCCGAAACAACGTGAGGTTTCTGGGTTTTCCGGAAAGTATGCGTCAACCGGAATCAGAGATTTCCCTAGAGCAGTGGCTAATCAAGGAGGTGTTAAATGGGGCTCCATCCAAGTTTTTCTCATTTGAAAGGGCTTACAGAATCCCGGGCAGACCTCCGGCCCCAGGCCAGTCCCCCAGGCCATTGATTGCCAGGTTCTTGAACTACAGAGACCGAGACGCAATATTGCAACAATTCCGCAGTAAGGGCCCGTTGAAGTATGAAAACTCGAACATTAATGCTTACCCAGACTTTACGCAAGAGGTGCAGAACCAACGCAATTCTTTTGTTAAAATCAAGCTACGCTTACGGGAACAGAACATAAAATATGCCTTGCTCTTCCCAGCCAAGCTAAGGGTAGTGATGGAGGACCATACCCATATATTCACCAACCCCGAAGATGCCTGGACATGGCTCCACGCCAAGGGCTTTGCACATCCCCGGGAGGACAACGAGGGGGATGAGAAATGGCAAAAACCCGCTGCAAGGAAAAGATCCAAACGGCGCACCAGAGGTCAGCCCAATGACTGGCAAGCAGCAGAGGAAAGAGCAAAAGTGCTAAAAGAGACGCCAATACACATGCAAAGTCGCAGTACAACTGCGAGTGATCTTCCAGAGCTGGGATCGGATTCAGACACGGCCAGCTCTGCATCCACAGTAACAGGAGAACTAAGTGGGCCGAAGGTCACTCCAAGAACCGCTGACGAACTTTAAACTACTCGTACAGGCCCATTGAGACCACCAGGGATGATGCCCGTAACTTGAAGATCTGCAGAAACTTTGCGGCACTGCCGAGATGTGGGGACAAAGAGCCTTCAACAATTTGCATCTTTGATATAAATGCTAAGCTAAGTGTTTGGGGGCATAAGAAGGCGGTATATAGCGGATGAGCGGGGCCAGAGGGAACAGATTTATGCCAAGGGGGGGCGCCTGACGATATTGGCAGACTAAGTCTGCGGCACGATGTGAGCCCCCTATAAGAGCCACATCTGTACGATATGAGAATCCCACTATGTAAATCCAACCGGATAAGAACTATTTCACACACTTTAAAGTTTTGTAGTTTCACTGTAGTTGTTAGTAGTATAGGGGGTTTAATTAGGGGGGAGGGGATTAACAGTTTAGTAGAAATGCAAGGACCGGAACTACTTAATACACAAAAAATAGATCTGCACCCGCTATATTTAAATCTCAGTTACAAAAAGGTAGAGAGCAGGCGGGCCACCACTAAAGCCCAGACCCACAACACAGCAACACATCCCCAGGACCCCTTATGATGTCTTCCCGTAATAATATGAAAAACCAGTATATTATATTAACATGGAACATCAGGGGCCTTGGGGTGCTGAGCAAACGGGCTAGAGTGTACGCTCGACTTAAAAGAATAGGAGTGCATATCGCTATTCTGCAAGAGACACACATGCTAGAGGGGGATCTACGCGACTTGCGCACGAAGTGGGGAGGCCAGTTGATAGGCACAACATGCTCGGCCTTTGCAAGAGGGGTGTTGATTTGGATAGCGGCAGGAGTTCCATTCCTCATGTCATCACACAAGATAGACCAGGGAGGGAGGTACGTAGTGGTGGAGGGCAGACTAGACGGCAGACAAATGGCGGTGGTCGGGATATACGCCCCAAATAGTGGCATCTCAGGCTTTCTTACCACTCTCACCCCAACTTTGCTGTCCCACCCCATGTCCCTAACTATCTGGGGCGGGGATTTTAATAGCACCCCATCAGCAGCAATGGACAGAACCAGTGCCCACCCGAGCGCACCAACTAGTAGGAAGCCCGTAAGTCCCCTACAAGAATGGGCAAATGTTATGGGACTTCATGACGTATGGCGATTAGGTCACCCAGAGCAAAAAGAATATTCATTTAATACTCGGTCCCACATAACACCCACACTAGAATAGATATAGTATGGGGCACCCGCGAAATAGGGGCGCTGGTCACTGAATCTGAATACCTAGCGAAGACAGTCTCTGATCATGCGCCTCTGAGAGTAACACTGAATTGGGGCAGGACACGTCAGGCAATTCCCACTTGGAGATTCCAGGCGGAGGCTCTACGAGATCAAGCATTTGCCGCAATATTGGGGGAAGCTATAGGCCAATACTGGGAAATAAACGCTATGACTGCAACAACTCGGGCGATAGAATGGGATGCCCACAAGGTAGTAGCACGCGGAGTATGCATGTCCACTATGTGGGGTGTGAGACGCTCTTTACAGGCGGAAATTAGCAAACTAGAGAAGGAGCTAAGGATTGCAGAAAGAGCGGTCGCGTTGGGGGAAATCTCTAGCACTGTCCTCAAGGAAAAGCACTCAAAATACAATGAGGCAGATAGCAGGCTCCGCTGCCACAACTACAACTACTACTTAACTAGGCTGCAAACGGAAGGAGACAGATCAAGTAGAATGCTAGCATGGCTACTCCGTGAAGACAGACAGCAAGCTCCAATAGGTGCTATCCGGGTGGGCGCACACGAGATGGCTACTACACAAGTAGAAATAAACGAGACGTTTAGGAATTACTACTCAAACTTATACACTAAACGTACCTCGTGCACAGCTACACAACTTGAGGCTTTCCTGGCGGACTCCCTCCTACCCCAACTACCACAAACAGATAGAGATGGAATTGAAACCCCCATAACAATAGAAGAAATAGAACTAGCCCTTGCACAGCTGCCCAGGAACAAAGCGCCGGGTGCAGATTGCCTCCCCTCGGAGTACTATAAAGCCTATTTACCCAGCCTGAAATCCCATCTGCTAGGAGTGTTCCAAGAGGCGTGGACTAAAGAAAGCTTACCTATATCTCAAAGGGAAGCTATGATAGTGGTACTCCCCAAACAGGGTCGAGACCATATGGATGTTAAATCTTATAGACCATTATCGCTGTTAAATACGGACTGCAAAATATTAGGCAAAATATTAGCAAATAGGTTGGCTCCTCTCATGCACTTATTGATCCATGTAGATCAAAATGGCTTCATCCCAAAGCGTAACACCTTCCTAAATATCCGCAGATTGCTGAGTATAATAGGAGACACCCCCAAGAATGCACAAGAGGAAATGGTGCTCTCACTAGACATAGAAAAAGCCTTTGATACCCTGGAATGGGACTTCCTGATGGCCACGATGGCCCGTATGGGAATAGGCCCTAATTACATATGCTGGGTCCGGACATTGTATTCTAATCCAGGTGCGAGGGTGAAGTCAGGCGGGCTGATTTCTGATAGCTTCCCGATCTCCAGGGGGACACGGCAGGGATGCCCCCTATCCCCGCTACTGTTTGCCATAGCAATGGAACCGTTAGCGGCAAAAATACACCTTATGGAACGCGAATGGGGAATTATTAGGAATGGGTAATATCACACGATTTCACTATACGCAGATGATGCTTTGATATATATCAGGAATGGTTGTGCAGCTATTCCACCTGTAATATCTTTATTGGCTGAATTTGGAGGCCTGTCTGGCCTTGTGGTAAACTGGGAGAAGTCCTGTGTGTTCCCCCTGGCAGAAAGGGCCTCCAACAATCAGGACCCCCCAGAGGTAGGGCACCTAAAGTGGTGCCCGACAACATTTAAGTATCTTGGGATAAATATATATCATGCCACAGAAGACTTGAGAGACGGGAACCTGGGGAAGGCGCTAACTTCCATTAAAGGCTCCCTACAATTCTGGAACAAGCTCCCGCTCTCGCTACCCGGTAAGGTGGCGATTGCCAATATGTTGATTCTACCTAGACTTTTATATTACTTTGCGGCCCTGCCGATAACCATTCCCAAAAGTTTTTTTGGCAATTTAATTACAGCACTGCTGCGGCTTATCTGGGGAGGTGGCAGAGCACGAGTGGCGCTAACCACATTGCAATGCCCACTAGACAATGGCGGCCTGGGAACTCCGAATTTTGAAAGATACTATGCAGCCGCACAACTTCAGTGGGTCCAATATTGGATCCACAGACCAGAGCAAGCGGAGCCCATGAGTTTAGAGCCTCGGCGGAATGGGACCCCCCTCATAAACTGGCTGACGTCGAAGCCCCCAAAGTGGCATTGGTCAACCCTTTGCTCGCAACCGCGCATGCGTGTTGGGCTAAATATGTGCAAAAAGGAGCGGATAAGCTTCCTTACTCCCCACACATACAGCTAAATTTTCTATTGACGGGGACTGCAGCAGGAATGCAAGCTGTAAAACTGTGGAGTGAAGAAGGAATACAGACAGTAGGAGATTGCTTTGAAGACGGCAAATTAATGACGTTCGAGGCTCTCCAGGCCCTTACGGAGATAAATCAGGGTCAGTTCCTGACATATCATGCCGTATGCCACGAAATTAGAAAAATATGGGGAATAGGCACCTCGGAACCAGAGACCTCCCCAGTGCTCCACCAGCTACTACAACACAGTGATCAAACAAAAATAATATCCAATTTATATAGAATCCTCAACAAGACGCCCGAGGTACAGGCAGGGAAGGCATGGGGTAGATGGAATGCAGTCCTCCCCACCCCGATCCCACTGAAAGACTGGCCTATGGCCTTGTCTCACATTAGAGGTGTGTCAAGGAATCCCAGATTTAGATATACCCAATTCAATTCGCATGTTCCTTGATTCAGTACCAATATGCCCCAGATGCAAAACACCGTCAGCCCCCTTCTACCATATGGTATGGGATTGCCCTAATATACAAACGGTCTGGGCGGGGGTGGTAGGGGAGGTATCTAGGCTAACGGGTCTTGCACTGTTAGCACACCCTGAGTCCTGCCTGCTGGGGCTGAGAAAGAGACCCAAAAAACAGAGACACCTGCACAAATTTATAGACTTGGCCTTTTTAATGTACAAAAGATTAATAGCAAGGCATTGGAAAGCCCCCAAAGCACCCGATCTGAAATCCTGGTACTCTCTAATAATACGTTGGGCTCGCACTGAATACCAGGTACTAAAAAGAATGGTGCGTGAAGGGCGACAACACACAGGATGCTCTACCTGGGAAGATTTGGTAACAAAACTGGAGGCCAAAAACGATGAGATGCCTCCTTGAATTGGGGTACATATACTCACGAGAACCACGACATAAATCCCCCTGCATCCCCCGCTACGGAAACAAAACCCACAGGGCACTCAGGCACCACAGCGCATGTATATCACTTCTTTCCATCTTTCTAGTAATAATTGTCTGTCAAACCTTCGCCACCACAGTACCAACGACACATGAGGAGCAGGAAAACAGGGGTGCCATCTGCAAACACTAATCCGGATGGCGCCCTCATCAGATAGCCAGGGAATCCATGCATGCTAAACAAGGCCCACACTGGTCATGAGCGAATACCTATATAAAATAAATAATAAAGGATAAACCCATAGAGGGTGCAGCCAGGAATTATACTGTAAAACTAGAAGTGTTCCGTGAATTGCATAATGGGGGTGTGTGTGATTGTTAAATGACCTAGATATTAGTTATTGTATTGGTTTATCCTGTGATTGCAAACTGAACAATTTGTATTATATTTTGAAATATAAAATCAATAAAAAATTTTTTTTTTTTTTTAAAACTGTGTTTTAGTATCTTACATCCCACTGGAGTATTGAAGTTAAGCAGAGGGTGATTGTTAATCTGTTCTGTTTATTTTGATGGGGGTGGTACTCCTACTTTTGAAGTATGTTGGTGGGGGTGTTTGCCCTTTTCTGTTCTGTTGAATATTTTATTGTTTTCATAAGGGGGGGATGTGTTGTGGCCTCTTGATATCTTATGCACTGCCTTAATGTTCCCTGCTGCTCAGCCAGTGTAGGAGGTCATTGTATGGTTAGAATGTTGACAGTGTTTGTGCTTGGATGAGTGGATGGGAATTGAGAAGGGCTGAGCGGCAGAATGCTGCTCCTGGTAGGCCTTATCTGTAACCTACAACTAAGCTAATAAACCTACCTCTCTTATAACCTACGAGTATCCATCATTGATTACAAAACACTGCTTCAAAAAGAGGCTGTTAGATGACCCGGAGTGCATCCGTCTGACTTGTGAACCAGAGAAGGTGTTAGATTTGTAGATTCATGAACGATGACACGACTCAGATGCAGGGGAACTCCTGGAACAATTCCGATAGATTAAAAGTATGCACGTATTTCCAAGCTGTCACCTCCTCTTATCAGCAGCTGAGCTTGTAGCAGAGCTGACTTCACCAAGCATCCCACTTAAAATAATTAAATGAAGCAGGCCATTTTTATCTGCACAGACGTTTCCTCTCCTTTTCTGTTTTTTTCTTTTTAAGAAATCAAATAGAAATACACTTTCCTGGAGAAGCAATTATGGTGATGGATGGAATGTCAGGAAAATCTAAATCAAACAGTACTTTAATTTCGGGGGGGAAAGATATATATGTAAGCAATCACAGGAAAAGGAAGGAAGCCGTTCAGGTGGAGTACAGGGTCACACGCGGAATGTCTGATCCAATCTTGGCTGCCTTGGAGTCTTATATGTCAAAACCGAGCAAGACCTTAAGCGCTGTGCCCCACGTAAGCCATGTTATTAGGGGGACACCAAGCAACACCATGTGGGTACTCATTCTTGCGACTATCCACAAACACATCCTTCATCAAAAAGCCAAGGATAGAGGAGTGCAGTATGAAACCTTAGACTCTGATTATAACAGGACTGAAGACTTGACACCCTTCTCATTTTGAACCCTTTCTATTTTTGCTGAGGGAATCAAGAGTAAGGTAAGGACTGGAAATTCCAAGAGCCATGTTTCAGTCACTTCCTTCTGGAGCCCAGGAACTAGGCTTAGGAACTGCAAAGCCATGCTAAGACCTAATTGACGCATATCGTCACCCGTGGCAGGGACTGCCCATTCCATTCCAGAATACTAGTGACATCACGGGCATGGCCTAGTCGGACCCTGCAATTCACTTTCATTCATTTGCTGCAGATTGTTCAGCAAAGGCAGCGTCCTGATGTACAAAATGTATCACCTAATTTAGTTCATTCAACCAAAGTACATACCGTGTCTTCAGCTGAGCCTGCCCCCCCATTAGTGGTCCATTGGTAGCCTAGTTCTCCCATAGAATACATTTATAAAACACAGAAGTATTTTCTCAAAAGACGACTTTGCTTCCAAGGAAGATACCTACCAAAAGAATCACACATTACACAGAGGGTTTTATTTGTTAAAGTGCAAATACAACAAGCATGCTTATGGTTTGAGGGGAGTGCACATAATGTGGACTTACACATTCTTGATTTTTTTTTTTAGAAAGGAGAGGCAGATCTTAACTGTAATTTTCTTAACTACCAATAAAGTCTCAAATGGTTTAAAAAGAATAAGACTGCTTGCACAATATATCTATTGTTAGAGACAGGTTGCTAGCTACGTGGCCTGCTACACATCACGCTCCAAGTGTAATCCCTGGCTGTTCCAACTTGCTACCTCCTCAAGGTTAGAGCCTAAGCAGGAAGTCTTGGCACTCACAAAACTACTTAATTTCTGTATCCCTAAATACAGTGAAAGTACATTTTACAAGAATTATGAACCTTGCCTTGAGTCACACAGGCCCAAGAGAACAGACCCGACCCTGAGCTAAGTGGCAAGTGGTGACTAACTAAGACACTCGATCTCAGAGCAAACTGTGTAGCAAATAATAAGACTGGGTCATTTACATAAAAGCTCTTAATAATAAAAGATCCACCATTTTGAGGTAGTTGAGTGGAAGGCTATGCTCAGAGTCAAGTTGAGCAGCCTCTAAAGTTAAACTGGACAAGTGGAAAAAGAACCAATTTATAACTGTTACTGATACTTTTGTGGATGTAATCCCATCAAAGATAAACCCAGTGAGTGGTCCATGCTGCACGTTTTATTTTGTCACTCTTTTGTCATCTAGTCAGACCCTTGATGTGACTGTTCACCCCGTGTCCTTAGATAATGTAGCAGCAGCACCTATAAGCTGCAGATGACTAAGGAAAACAAAGGGTTTCAGAAAGAAGTTCTCAGACTAGAGGTTTGGGGGCATATTTAATAATGATTTATGAAATACATCAAAGGAAGCAAAGGTGCTGTGCTTTGTGGCATGAAATAGAGAGAGTAGACATGCTCTGTATCTGGAATCCCTACTATTGCTGGTACACTGTGTGCTGCCTACCTCCAAATGCAGGCACCCTTGTACCATGCTCCGAGGGTGCCTACATCAAAGGCAGTTTTTTTTTTTAGTTTTTTTTGTTCAGGATGGCATCCAAAAATGTGCAATGCAGAATGCATCATGCACAGAAAGACGAAATAACAAGCTGAAGAAAAGATTTTTGGAATGTGTACTGGTTTGAAGCAATCCCAGGTTTACAACCCTCTGTAAATGGGGAAATATGTCAAATCAAAGGGTGCATGCATGTGAACATCCATTCTTCTACCATGGAACATCTACCAGGTCAAAATGTAACATAACACTACACAAGTTGCTGCATTGCATTTTTACAAAGCCATTTGAGGTGGCACAAGTCACATTGTGCATGGTTTTGTAAATCTTACTAAATCTTACTAAAGCCTTTGCATTGTTCTTGTGTCGCCTAGTTCGACAGAAAGGCTTAGTAAATCTGGGCTGAGGTGATTTGAAGAAACACAAGTCAAGAAGCAAGCAATTATTTAGAAAAAGACAGTGAGTGGTCAGAAAATAATCTAGAATTTTAGAATTTGAAACTGCTATATTCACACTTGCGCCAGTAGCAAGCAGTGAACATCAGAGTAGTAGCACCACCACACCTACCTAACCCTAGTTCCTATACTCACTCTGTGGCCAAGTGCGAGGTTGTAGATTAATTCTTTTAAATTATCAAGTGCCATGGAAATTTTGAACGAGGTAGAGAAGGTGACTTCATCTCTGATCAGATTACCACTGGCGGATAATGAAGCTATGATGGAGTTGAATGACTGCAGCAGAACAAAAAATGGCTATATTAAGGGTGCTCTAAACAGAATATAGTTGTGGACCTCAGCTCCTCACTACAAGAACTTTAGATAGCTTAGAAAAGTTTGAATGTAAACAGGAAAAAATGTATGCATTGGTTTCTTAAGAGGCTGAATTGGTGTGTGAATGAGAAGTACGCCATAAGTGGAGCAACCTTTGGGTGTTAGTCCAGTAGAGCTCCTTAGCACCTGAATGATTCAGAGACTGAAGATCCAATGGAACTTGAAGCACACACTAACAATTGTGTAATAGCTGGGTAGGTGTGAGAGAGTGTGGTTTCAGTTGGCAAACAGTCCTAGTTGAAACTTCTACAAGTTGCTGTAGTGGGTCCCAGGTAACTATAGAAGAAGGGAAGTAAAAAAGAATGTATCCCTTTTGAATGATCGGAAAACTGAGAGAGGTGGCGGTAGCTGTAAGGCACCCCAAACTAAAACTGTCAACTGTTGGGTACAAGACCACATCACTCATACTTGTTGAAACATATCCTAAAAAACAAAGATGGCCGCTGTCCACTGCAATGTTGTGCGTGGTACTCTGCTGCACGGGGGTAAATTGTTGGTACTTTAGCAGCATTCTGTGCTTTGTTGCTGATGATGCTCTGAGCAGTGTCAGGATTGTCGCAGGCCGAGCTGGGAGCCTGCGCCTGCAGCAGCGACAGGAGAGGAGCAACGCAGGAGCAAAGCAGGTAATTTTATTTTTATTTTTTTTATCATTTTCTCCCTCGCCACTCGGACCACGCCGCGCCCCCACACCCCCCACCCCCCGACGAAGCCCTGCAAGCCGCTCCAGGTTCAGTCATTAATTACTATTGATGAACTCTTTGTGGGATTTTCTGTGGATGTTTTTGAAGCTGAGTTTCCTGATTGTTTCTGAGATACTGGCAGTAGAAGTGTCCTAACGTGTAAGTAGGGAGGCTCTTCTCCAAAATGTCCATGAAATGGGCGCATTAACCAACAGGAACATGCCATCAGTTTGAGATAAAAGAGCAATGGAGTAAAACATGACCGTGAGTGTCCCCTCTCCGCAAAGGGCAGTGAGCAAACTTGACAGATTCCTTTAACACGGATTTACACAAGGCACGTGGCGTTTGATGAGAGGTAAGATGCAGGGAAGCCGGGCGGCCTTGTGACTTCCCCTCTCTCGTGTGACAAGTGCGACTTGGCTGAAAACGAGGGATTCTCATCTATAATTGCTTTTCTAGTATAAAAAACGGGCAGGAGATGGGAAAATAAAAATTGGTGCTGTGTGAGTGTGTTTACTGCAAAATCATAAAAAGGCTACTTACAGAAGGCAGATTGAAAGCAGAAATAAGATTTTCAGGCGGCGCAGGGACAAGAGCATTTTCGCAAGGCCATGGAAACAGGAGAGGCTGTTATGTTTTCTCAACCTGAAAAAAATCATCTGAGAAATACACTCCCTTCCCGAGACCAATATTTTTTATTGTGTTTGCAGCAATGTAAAACAACTGGCGGTAGCAAGGTTTGCCGGGAGATGAAGTTAGGACAGAGGTTTAATTCTCCTTTTGTAAAGATGTGTTCGCTATATGGGACGCCATTGTGTTAAATTCCCCCGGGGCTTACTTATTCCTTCATCCTTCCTTGGTCAATAAAATATTACAGAACTGAATGAAAACAAGCCCAGTTTGGTTTGCAGTACCTGCTTACCTCCTTGCGGCTTTAGTCCTGTAGAACTTCTACAGAACTAAACATTAACGATCCTACACATCATGGGTTTAGACCCAACCAGTGCACAGAGTCCACTTTAGTGGCGGTCACTTAAGAGATCAGAGCCATTGCAGATGGTGGCGACAAAGCGGCCTTGATCCTGCTTGCTCTTTCTGCTGCATTCGACACAGTTGACCACTCTCTTTTGGTCAACTGTCTCAAAAATATTGGCATTAAGGATATGGCTATAAAAATTGTCCAGTTCCTTTCTGTCTGTTAAAGAGCATGTGGTTGCTATAGAGGAGTTTACCTCTGCCCCTTTTACTCTTCCTTGCTGGGTCTCTCAAGGATTTGAGGGTTATGTCCAACCCTCTTTAATGTATAAATCACCCCTTTGATTGAACTCATTTGATCTTGTTGCTTCTCGGTATTCTCTCATGCCCACTACACCCAAATATTGGTGTCTGTCTCTACTGAACCAGAAAAAGTGGCCAAATAATTCAGCATCCGCTTGGGTAGCATTGCTGACTGGGTGCAGAACAACTGCTTAAAGCTAAATTCTGAAAAACAGAGGTGATGCTGTTTGGCAATCACACCTCCTTTTGGAAAATCATTTGGTGGTCCTCCACTCTTGGGCCCCTCCAACTGCAGTCCAGAAAGCAAGAAATCTGGGGGTCATTTATGATGCCAAGTTAACATTCAGGGACCACACAAAACAGGCAACATCCTCTTATTTTCTTACTCTGAGAATATTTGCCACGAGACAGGTAATCCTTCCCAGAATCAAAAAGGCAAATTGGTGAGGAAGAAGTTTCTCTTACATTACATCTCAATGGTGGAACTCAATGCCTTAGAGCTCAGCCTAATCTCCTAAAATGTAGGAAACAACTAAAAACTTGTATTTTCTGTTCCTTTAGCTAAATTTCCTTCTCCGCCTTTGTTTTGAAATATCATGTCAGGCACTAGCACCAAGGCACCGATTGGAATTCACGCTTTTCAAAACTATTAGCATTGCATGCAAACATAGAAAAAAAATCACTTTGTTATTGAGATGGCACATATTCTCTATGGGTTTTTTCCCTCTGCAGTTCAATACGTTCTTGTTCCAGAAAATATATTTAGTTGAGTCGTTACTTCTCATTTAGTGAACTATGTGAGGGCGGGGCAGGGTCCTGGAGTCTTGTTCTTGTATTTATTGGACAGTCACATCTGTTCTTCTTCGACGTAATCACCCTGAAGTGAGTGTCAATATTCCTTGTGTAGCACTGCCTGCTATGGTATGTCTTCCTCTAATATTGTATGATCATTTCATGAAACACATAGACATAAAAATCTAACTTCTGGTTTCTCTACATGACTAAATTGTGGGATCAATCTAAGGCTAATCAAGTTATTTCTATCTGGCACATTTCGTATGCTGCAAAACGGATTTTAGTTTATGACCGCTCCTTTTACACTTTTCACTTGTTATGCCCTTTTCCCGTTTCCTGTTCGAATCGTCAGCCTCTTTCTCCTTCATTCTCTTGTGTTCCCTCTCCTAATTACTTTCCCTGGCTCCTAGTTCAATTTCCTCTTTTATTCGTTCTCCTTCTCTCTTGCCCTCTTACTCCTCTTTCCTTGCACTGTCATTCTTCACCATCTATCATCTTTTCAATATTTACTTTGATGACCTATTCCTTCTGTCTCTTCATGTTCCTTCGCTCAATCTCTCCTGTCCCCTTTCATAGTCCTTCTTTGCTCACCTAATCCTTTTTCTCCTTCCAATGTTTGCATTCCTGTTTGTCACTCATCCCTCAGAAAGCTTGCTTCTCTCTTCTCCTGCTCCCCACTTCATTCACATGCTGCATGCTTTCTCTCCTTCATTCTTCCGTTTCTCACAGTCCAAGTTCTGTATGTGTTCCTTCTTCTCACCTCCCTGTTCCTTCATATACCCTGGCATCCACTCTGAAGTCCACCCGCCGGCTTCATCCTCATTGTTCTCTTTGCTCCTTCCTTTTTTGTTTCTCTCCCCTGCATTCACACTTTTTAATGTCCCCTCCTTTATTCTACAGCTGCATTCTCCATTCTTCTGCTTCCTTCTTCAACTTCTCTCTTCTGTTCGTTCCTTGCTTCCATCTGCTGGTCTCTCCTTCCCTACCTCCTATTCGTTCCTTCATCTTACTGGCAGGAACCCTCTAACTTGCCCGTGTTTTCATGTCCCCTGTAATTAACATCTCTCTCTTTTTCTCTCTTTCTTTCCCTTTCGGCCACTCGTTCAGGTTTTGATCCCTCTTCAATTCCCCAAATCCCTTTCTCTTGTTCCTACTCCATTTTCTTTAATTTCTTAATTCCCTCTTGCCGTTTTCCTCCTTTCCTCTCCTACTATGTTCCCATTTTCTTTCCTGTTCACTTATTCCATATATCCTCTACTATTTATTTTCTGATCCGCCCTTCCCTATAATGTTCCTACTTTGTTTTCATGTTTACACATTTTCTGCCTTCTGGTATTTTTTCCCTTTCCTATTCTTAGACCCCTTTCTGCCGCCTTCTTCCTTCTTTTTGTCTCTGCTCCTTCTCTGGCTCCTGTACTATCCTACCATGAGCTAATTTCTCTCTCCTCTCCTGTTGACATCATCACAATCTCCTGTGCCCTCATTCACTTTCCTGGTGACTGAGCCATGAGAGCCAGAGCCATGAGAAGCAGAATCTGACAGTTAACTTATACATTATTTTTTACAAACTCTGCTGCCAAAGAACATGGGAGCCAGAACAAATTAGATGGTACATTTTTACTAGCTTGCTTAGCTGGTCACTAAGAGGCTGTATTTTAAAATAACTTATGGAGTTAAGGCACTTGCCGCAAATTTCGTTGTGAATCCAGCAAGCTGCAGGTAATACAACAGCAAGCTAACAGTAGTGGCTAATGTCCTTACCAGAGAGTTCTGTGAGCAGCGTAGATACAGGTTTGATCCATCATAAAATTACATAGAGGGTTAATAAGTTTCCTGAAAATCAGAGTTGAGAACAAGGGCGTCAGAGGGTTGTGTTGTATGCAGATAGCTCGGCGGGTTACTGTATTACTTGCAGAGATGCCTTTGTTGCCGCAAGTAACAAGTTGCGTTTATATGTTAATTACCTTAGAGAAGCTTGGAAATTATGGGAGTAGCATCAAGGAGTTACATGCAAACAGAACCATAACTTTAAATCCTTTCCTTTTTTAAAATCATTTGTGTTAATCAAATTTTGCTAAGCAGGGTGCCTTTAAGAAGCAATAAACACTTAATAGTAAGTGATAAAAAAGGTTATTTGGGCTATTATTACTCAGATAGACATAAATATCTGGCATTTTAACAGTGCATGCACATTCCTCACACACAGAGATTGAAAGTCACAAAATTGCCACTGCATCACAGTGTATCTCTTAAGGACTAGTCATTTTACAAGGCATCTGTTTTTCCCAGCCACGCAGAGACTCAAACAAAAGGAGTGCTGGTGGTTTAAGTGCGGCATTTGTGCTGGGTCTGTCTGGAACTGAAAGTAAGAGCCCTCCCTCACCCCCGGTGGATTGTTGCTCTGAGCACAAAGCGCAGAAAGTGTGGTTGCCACTGAAAGTCTCTCAGTTTTGACAAATTGCACTGGAAACATTTACCATCTTTCACTGAGGCCAGTTCAGATCTTGCATCCGGCTCAATATCTTCTGGGGGATCTTTCTGGATCCCTCGCTATTCCAGGGCCGCTATTCCCACACACTTTATAGGTTATCGTCCTTCCCTCTCTCCTGAACCTAATTCCCCCTCCTATTTCCTCATTCTGATGTTCCCTCCTCCCCTCCCATTTTCCTCCGCTCCCTCTCCTTTGTTCCTCCATAGACAATATTACATCAAATATGGTTTAACTTGAGACATAAGAAACTAATTTAAAATATAAAATTCCCTTTGCAGTTCTGTAAGAGCCCCCCTGCTCTATAATACCCACTATCGTATTCTACCTTCCTCTATCCCGAACTCCCTTCACTCTCTTGTTGCTTCCTGACCCCTGCAGCCCGGTCTTCCTCATTTTCTCCCCTCCCTCTCCCTTGATTGCCCACAGTGCTTTGAATCAGATGTCATTTGGTGTAAGCGCGACAGATGACGTCATAACGTAACATACGACAGCATAAATATGTCAGATGGCGAACATACCATCAGCACGCCCTGTCTGTTCCACCTGCACCCCAGTGCACATTCCAGAGCACCCCCACCCCGCCCACAGTGTTGCTGCTCACTGCATCTGTTAAGCAGCAGAGGCCCTGGGTCTCGCAGCTGGAATTCTCTGCATGACTGATTCTCTTGTGCTAATCATAAAACCTATCCTGATTTTTTTCTCTTTGACTTGGACAAAATAAATAATTCACCAAACCCCCAAAGAAAGAAACACATTGCATATCCATAACCACAGGCTTATGTATTCACTTGAAACATGTTTAATTGCATTAATCCCTTTAGCAACAGGGATGCTAAAAAAAAGAGCTCCTTCCCAAGACAAACACAAATTCGTTCTGCATTTAATTTTCGCAATCCTTCCTGAGGCGTCCCTGTTGAACTAGCAAATCTCTATTAATGCGCAATGTCGAGTAACCAGAATCAGTGATACGCTTTCCTACAAGCTGTAGAGCTAACATATTAGTCAAATTCATTTAGTTAGATGCTCGCTTGGAGACAAGGGCTTTCATTGGTTGGCAGAAGTGTCATCTCAGAGACACCTGGTAAAGATCTGTCTTTTACGTATCTGATGTACACAGGAGCACAGATGATTCCTTCTTCTTAATCAGGAACATATATGGCAGTCTAAACCAATTCTTGTCGTGTATGCCGGCCTTCCCATTGGTTAGTTTGTAGCATTGAAAGTGCAAAGATGAGGCCCTGTCCTTTAATAATATTTTTCTTGTCGCCTCTAACCTCCTTCTCGTTCCCTCTTAAGATATTCCCTCTCCATCGTGAATGGAATCTAGTAGGCTGACCTGACTTGGCGTTCACAAGTTCCATAGGTTCATGCATTAGTATCTTATCCAGTCCTTGTTTTTGCTTTACCTTCTTGGACACGTAGTTCTGTTTATCTCATGATTTAATTAGGATTACAAGTCCTAGCCTGCTAGCAAAAATCCTAGACAGATGAGCTACTTACACCTGGTCCTCAGAAAATTGAGAATTCTGTGCATCTATCACAACAGCAGAGTAAATGATAGCTCTCAGTATTACAGAGCTTTCATGAACCCAGGTGCACAACAGTTCAGACACTCTTTTTTGCATTATGATACTTTCAGTTCTGACTCTGTAATGGAATAAACAGAATTTTTATGTACATTTTCAGAGCAGTTCTGTCTCGAGTAAATTACCTAAAATAAAAATAATTAACATTTTGGAAATAGGGCATGGCATTAAATTAAAGTATCATTTGAATATGTACTGTATACGGGAACGTTGATCGTAGAAGTGTTGTTTTGATCTTATTTGATTGAAAGAAATTCATCTAGGACATATTCAAAATCAACTGAGTAGGTCTGCTCATATGATAGTGGGGTTCAACCCTTCAAATGCTGCGAGCTTGGAAAAAAAATTACTTGGACCCACCAGAGCCACAAGCATTTTCTCACAGATATTCTTTGAAATAGGCAGCTTTGAACTCATTACACAGTACGCGCATTGCAGTTATATTCACTTATCCCTTATAAAATTGCAATCAAATATATGATTGCCCGCATGACGTTGGCAGTAGTGTCTCTCTGCAAGGGCAACAATGAATTCCTGTAAAATTGGAAGGTCTGAGAGTTATTCGGAGTCCCCACTCCATAAGTGACAAACAGCATCGCTGTTGGCCTATTTAGTGCTATAAATGGAAAAATAGAAGTGCAGGTACTCTGTAATAGAGTACCTGCTTGTTTCTGAGAAGTGCCGGTACTCTCCAATTCAAAGTATTATGTTTTTTTTTAGATAGGCCGGTACTCTCCCTCTCAAAATAAAAAAGTGCCGGTACTCAGTACCGGAGAGTACCGGCCCATTTAAAGCACCGGGCCTATTACAGAGTGGCACATGACCACTAGGTTTTCGTTCTCTGAAAATACAGCACTGTTTTCAATATGTTGGTTTGCGCAGCCACATAACAAATGCTCCTCTTGGCGGGAATCTGTCGCCTCCCCCTTCCGGGATCAGTTCCCAAGCGAAGTGTTGTGGGGCTCTCCACAGTTCGAAGACATCTGCCTTATGGCGATTTGAAACACCCTCCAGAAAATGCCCTTTGAATGCTCACCCAGTATTCGGGTACTGGTACCAAATTTCCCTTCAGCCAAGAAATGCCCATGAGGTCAGTCTTGGCACCGTAAGTGATTTACAGCTCTAGTGGTGTTCATTGCAACATCATCAACACGACATGGTTGAGCAGGTCGAGGGTCTTTTGTATGCACACAGCACACCCTGTGCGCCCGCTCGCTCCATCTGTCCAAAAAAAAACAATTATGCATTGCTTCCTGCCCAATCCCCGATTCCTCAACGACCCCCCGCCCACGCCGCGTCTCTAGAGCTGCAGGTAAAACTGCCACCGGGTGAAAGGGCGGGAGGTGGGGGGAGCGCCTTTCATGTCAAAGTCGATTTAAAAGCACGGCCATTAATTCACCTGCAGTCCTCGGGAATCCAAACAGGTGCTGGAGCAGATTATGAAATCGCATTCACCGTAAACACAGACTGCCTTTTTTATTTCTTGTTTTGGTACAGCAGATTACTGTAAAATGTTATAACAGAAAATGAATATCAAATGCTCTGCTTCTGCTTTATAATTACCCTCCTTTCCCCGAGGCTCAGAGAGGGATGGGAGTTAAGCTCCATGCATGCGGGATTTCAAGCATACCATTGCTCAGATACTACAGGGTCTTCAGTATAATGCACCAGGCTCCCCCATATTTGAGGGAGCAACACATACAGGGAGTGCAGAATTATTAGGCAAGTTGTATTTTTGAGGATTAATTTTATTATTGAACAACAACCATGTTCTCAATGAACTCATAAAACTCATTAATATCAAAGCTGAATATTTTTGGAAGTCGTTTTTAGTTTGTTTTTAGTTTTAGCTATGTTAGGGGGATATCTGTGTGTGCAGGTGACTATTACTGTGCATAATTATTAGGCAACTTAACAAAAAAAAATATATACCCATTTAAATTATTTATTATTACCAGTGAAACCAATATAACATCTCAACATTCACAAATATACATTTCTGACATTCAAAAACAAAACAAAAACAAATCAGTGACCAATATAGCCACCTTTCTTTGCAAGGACACTCAAAAGCCTGCCATCCATGGATTCTGTCAGTGTTTTGATCTGTTCACCATCAACATTGCGTGCAGCAGCAACCACAGCCTCCCAGACACTGTTCAGAGAGGTGTACTGTTTTCCCTCCTTGTAAATCTCACATTTGATGATGGACCACAGGTTCTCAATGGGGTTCAGATCAGGTGAACAAGGAGGCCATGTCATTAGATTTCCTTCTTTTGTACCCTTTCTTGCCAGCCACGCTGTGGAGTACTTGGACGCGTGTGATGGAGCATTGTCCTGCATGAAAATCATGTTTTTCTTGAAGGATGCAGACTTCTTCCTGTACCACTGCTTGAAGAAGGTGTCTTCCAGGAACTGGCAGTAGGACTGGGAGTTGAGCTTGACTCCATCCTCAACCCGAAAAGGCCCCACAAGCTCATCTTTGATGATACCAGCCCAAACCAGTACTACACCTCCACCTTGCTGGCGTCTGAGTCGGACTGGAGCTCTCTGCCCTTTACCAATCCAGCCACGGGCCCATCCATCTGGCCCATCAAGACTCACTCTCATTTCATCAGTCCATAAAACCTTAGAAAAATCAGTCTTGAGATATTTCTTGGCCCAGTCTTGACGTTTCAGCTTGTGTGTCTTGTTCAGTGGTGGTCGTCTTTCAGCCTTTCTTACCTTGGCCATGTCTCTGAGTATTGCACACCTTGTGCTTTTGGGCACTCCAGTGATGTTGCAGCTCTGAAATATGGCCAAACTGGTGACAAGTGGCATCATGGCAGCTGCACGCTTGACTTTTCTCAGTTCATGGGCAGTTATTTTGCGCCTTGGTTTTTCCACACGCTTCTTGCGACCCTGTTGACTATTTTGAATGAAACGCTTGATTGTTCGATGATCACGCTTCAGAAGCTTTGCAATTTTAAGAGTGCTGCATCCCTCTGCATGATATCTCACTATTTTTGACTTTTCTGAGCCTGTCAAGTCCTTCTTTTGACCCATTTTGCCAAAGGAAAGGAAGTTGCCTAATAATTATGCACACCTGATATAGGGTGTTGATGTCATTAGACCACACCCCTTCTCATTACAGAGATGCACATCACCTAATATGCTTAATTGGTAGTAGGCTTTCGAGCCTATACAGCTTGGAGTAAGACAACATGCATAAAGAGGATGATGTGGTCAAAATACTCATTTGCCTAATAATTCTGCACTCCCTGTATGTCGGACACACTGGGCCGGGTGCCTGGGTGGGGGCAGAGGACCAACGCGCCTCCAACCCCTTAACAAGGGGTGCAGTGATTGGTCCTGGTGCTAGTGCGACACCGGAAGCCCTTCTAGTTCTTCCTGAACGCGCAAACCTTTTGCACACCTTAGCCTCGACCATAAAAGGGGCCACTAGATCTAGCCCCATCCAGCCACTGAATATCTGCCTGTAGAAGGCCCCACCATTGTCCTTCTTGTTGTTGGCTACCAATTCTCTGAGCCTAAAAGCCCCATAAAAGTCAAGGGTAGATGCTGCCTAAGTAGGCTGACTTCCCCTAGGGAGCAACACATGTCTTTCAGAGATTCCAGAATTGCAGCCAATTTGACTGTATCGATGTGCCACTGCGAACCACTCAAGGCCCTCTTCACCAGGAAGGACTTGGTCCCATCAGTGTGCTGTAGTATTTGTGCGAAAAAGAATATTGCTGCGGTGTGTCTCCTGGCACAAGCAACCGACTGGCCTTCATCCCTAAGCATCCCCTGAAATGCATCGCTGAGGATGAAGCAACGCAATCCATGGTCCCTCTGCACCCAAAGAATTCAGAATTAGTGCTTAATGCCCCCCTGTAAACAGGTCTGGTCCTGGGCACTAAGCTAGCTGCCACAAGGTCTGGGCACCAAGCGGTCACAAATGAGCTGGTAAAGGCATGGGGAACTCTGCTGCTCCAGGATGATGGAACCTTAAAACCTGCATCTTAAAACAAGACAAGGGATCAGCAGCATTGTTCAACACACCAAGCACGTACTTGGCTCTGAAGAGTACACTCAATTTTAAACATAGATGTACAATTTCTTTCAGAATCCTCAAAATCATTTTGCATTTTGCAGCTTACTGGTTGATGCAGTCCACCACTGCCATATTATCAGACCAGAACACCAAGGACTGATTGCAGAATTGCTCAGGCCAAACAGACAATGCCATGAGGATTGGAAACAGCCCAAGAAAACAAATGCACCCACCCAAAATGAACCACTCCTTGGGCCATGGCTGCGCACACCATGTTGTCCCAAAAATTGTGCCAAACCCTTTACTACCTGCTGTATCAGTAAAGATACCAAGTTTCTCATTGGTCCTAGGATGCGTGGGCCATGCGACCATTCCATTAAAGTCATGAAGGAATGACTCCCAGATTCTAATGGCCTGCTTGACCTCGCTGAACAGCTTAGTGTGATGGTGCTTTACCTTCAGGCCCAACATGGCCTAGGCAATGGATCAGGAGAAGGAGCGCCATACAAGACGTATCAGCAGCACGAAATTCAGCAGCCCAACTAAAACCTGCAACTGATGTAATGTGTTCTTCTTAGCTCCCAGACATGCCTGTAGGGCTTGAGAAAAGGCACTGACCTTCTCCAGCGGAAGTCTGACAGCCCTGACACAGATCTAACTCAGTTCCCAAAAACTCAATCAAGGCTACAGGTCCTAGTGTCTTGCCATGCACAAGTGGGACCCCAAACTCTCCCATCAATTCCTAAAAAAAACAAGGTTTGCACATCACTCAGTGCCAAGTGGGATGAGGAAGAGAAAATCATCTAGCTACTGCAGGGCCTATTACTGTCCCGACTTCCGCCTAAACTCTGATTTGAGGATCGTGCTAAACTTCTCAAAGTAGGAATAAAACATGGAGCAACCCATAGGCAAATGCTTATCAAAGTAGAAGGCTCCCTCAAATTGGAAACCTAGGAGATGAAAATCCTGTGGATGGACAGGAATCTTTGCATTGGCCGCCCCCGGACTGGATCTGAGTGATTGCTGGATTTACAGTAAGGGGAGCTAACATAAACATCTGCTGGAATCCTGAAGCCTTCTTTAAAACCCTCATACAATGTCTATGTTGCTGAAGGGTTAGTGTAAGTGTTGAGCCATGGAATCATTGCTGTCAAGTCAACTGGAGAGGGTGCTGGTTTTACAGTAAGGGGAGCCAACATAAACATCTGCTGGAATCCTGAAGCCTTCTTTAAAACCCTCATACAATGTCTGTGTTGCTGAAGGGTTAGTGTAAGCATTGAGGCATGGAATCATTGCTGTCAAGTCAACTGGAGAGGGAGCCTTGCAGAATTCAAACTAGTCACTCTTGCTTTTTTGGTGCTCTTCTCTTTTGACTTTTTATAACATTTAGATTCTGGGTGGGATGCCAATCCACAGAACAAATAACAAGATTTGAATCTACAGCTTCCCTGAGGTTGGGTACAGGTACGCCGGTTGAAATCCCAACAAAGCCCCTTTCTTTGTGATCCCCCAACCGTGCCACTCGTGGACCCCGTTACAGCCCAAAAGTACTGGCTACTGATAGCATCTGGCTGCTTCATATAACAAAGCCAGGTGATGATATCCCTCTGGTTCCATCCCAGGGTGAGCCTATTGGCCTTAATCCTCCTGAACTCTTTATCATAGTCCTTCCAGGCTGACTCACCATACTCGTCATAAACTCTCACAATCCTATTCTGATAACATGACAGCTGTGTTCCCAGATTATTAAAAATTTCGGCCAGAATGGCCTGATAGGTTGAGATATATCTAGCCCAATTCACCTAGGTTTCCTCAACTTTCTTCTTGTACGTCCAATGGCCACAGTCACCAGAGTGTGAACATACTTTACTACACTTGTCCTCCTCCCTCTCAAACTTATCAACCAGCAAGTCAAAAATGTCCACATATGAACCCTTCCAATGTTCTCCTTCACCTCCATTGACAAATGCAAACCCAGCTGCTAATGCTCAGAGTGAATGTCACACAAACCCACAGCCTGTAAAGAGGGCCCAGTACCTGAAGTCATCACCCTGAGCGGGGGGAGATGTCACCGTCGCTGCAGTTCCCCCAGGCATGCTCCCACTCAACAAGATACCAGGCACAGTAGGAATTTGGCTTGTTGGCTGCACGGAAACACCCTAGACTGCTGCACCTGACTCCCTGTTGGAGCTGCAGTAGCAGAAGGGGAGGCCCCATTAAGCTCTGTGATGGGCCCAGCCGAGCCCCCCTGTGAAACTTAGCTGTCCTTTTTGCTACCTAGGTGGGCAACTAACTCATGCTCTCAAAACATCACCTTCGCCAATCCCCACCAAGGAGCCACCCACTAGGGGGGTGGACAGCATTCTAACCTCACAGATCCAAGGCAACACAGTGTCTGAATTGGCCAGAAAATCTTACTGAGCGGACCCTCCCATGGAGGTCACCCTGATAGCCATACCCCCACCAACATTCTGCACAATGCTGCCAGCTGCAGCCAGCCCAGTTACCGTTGTGGCATTTCCCTGTACTGCAGCCTAGCCAGAATTATCCATAGCTGGGGTCAAACCCACTGGCGGAGCTACCAAAGAGCTAGAGCCCTGAATCCCAGATGCACTCGGGTCAACTGCTGCCTTCCCCTTCAAACTTTTCTTAGACCTACCCTGCCCACGGGCCCTCAGAGTTTGGAACTCACTCCTTTAGAATTTGGGAGGCCACTGCAGTGGTAGCAATAGGGTTCTCAGCTGCGGAAGTGCAAAGGATCAGGCAGGTGGACCTCTGACTGTTCCAAACGCTATGTGAGATTTGCTATGTTGTGTAAGTGCTATGCCTGATCCCTGTTTTTTCTTGTCCTCCACTTCTGTTTCCCCTAATGCAGGTGTTAAGTATGGGGAGCGGAGTGATCGGTTGGAAATCCTGATGGCTCCAGTTCAAGCAGGGATGAATGAGATCACAAATGTTTGGGTCATCAGCTATTCTTATGTGCAGCGAGCAGAGGAGCTGTATTCTAGAGGAGTTTTTGCATCCCGGGTGCAGCAGGCTGGTTCCCTCCTCATCTTCTATGATCATGGAGGTTTGCAGTTTGCACAACTGAGGTCTGTGCTGAATACAGTGCTGCCTGGAGGGCGGGGGGGCGCATCATCATACTGCATCTAGGTCGCAATGACTTGGTTCATATTGGTCGACGGCTCCTATTTGAACTTGTGAGCTCTAAGATCATTGGCTAGCTAAGAGATTTCCTCAGGTGGTGCTAGTTTGGTCAAGTATCATCCACAGATTGCAGTGGAGGGGTGGCAGATTGGTCAGAGCCCTGAATGAGTCAGTGAAGTGGATAAGCAATAAGATTGGTAAGCTGTTCAGACCACCCAGGCTGGCGACCATTGCCCATGGATTCATAAAGGGTGAGCGTTTCTTCTTAAAGGATGGGTGCACCTGTAGAGGATTGGCTCTGAGATGTCCGTGGTGAACTTGTTGGCTTGGTTGGTACATCACCCTCAATGGGATGATAATAGGGGGGGGGGCAGATAGTAGGGGAACTATGCTAGCCTATGCACCCCTTTCTGTGCCAGATGTTGAGGGCCGACCAGCATAAACATGACTGGCCAGAACTTGCTCTATGTAGGCAAACTCCCTGACTTTGTTTTCCTTTGAAGAGATGGACAAATGTCAAGGATTTTAGGAGTAGGGAAAGACTTAAGTTTATTCTTTCTAGCGTTTAAGATAAATATACTCACTGAAGCATATACGAATGACTTCATCCCTGGAAAGTGAGTTATACATTGCTTTATTACTTCTTCCAATCGAGATATCAATCAATTTTATAGCTAGTCTGTACATTTTTTCATTCCTTTACATACTTCTTCAGGAAGATCTAACCTTTTCTTTGTAATTCGACAAGGTATTCAGTGCTGTTCATTAGGAAAGGCCGGGACTATTTTTCCTCATTTCAGATACAAATCCCAGATAAGTTACTGCTTTTCATGGAAGAGCATGTTTTGCTAGGTTGGTAATGACTCTTGAAAGTCATGGGGTCCTGCACACTATTTGAAGTTGATGAGCGATAACCCTATGTGTGTTCTAACCAAAACATCTAAGCAGCTAAGCAATCTTTCGATAAGGTTTTAAGGTGGCTGAGGTTGCTGATGAGTCAACTGAAATTAATGCTTCAGGTTTGATAAGACTGTGTTCATCCTGTCAGATACCACCAAAAGTAAACCTCCCAATATCTTTAAGTTATATCAGACACTGATGCATATTTATCTTGCTTCACTCAGTCTACCCATTAGTTAATATCAGGCTGAAAGTAGACAGTGAATTGTCTTATTGTATCTTTGGTCGGCTCCTGGTGGGGAATGGTCATAAGTGAACACCTATGGATGTCCCAATGATCTGATACCTTTGAAAGACAGTTTGGATTGGTAGAGAGACATTCGCTGGTGAGGCATATGACTTTATCTTCATGTTTGTATCTCTATTACCAAAAAATGGTTCCTCTTTACACCCCTCATTGCAGTGGTGATGGTCAATATTGTCTTCTGTGTTTTTTACTTGGGCCCTTCCCTCCCAGCTCTCTCATGCATGTGGTGAGATGGAGGACCTTTAAGAGTTGGTTGCTGCTAGGTCATCCCATCAAATGGGTCCATTGGTTCACCATTTCCACCCTCACTTATCAAAATGTTAAGCTTCTTTGCTTCCTTAAGGGCATCGACTTTAGCTTTCTCAATTGTAAGCGTTGTAGGTGGTCATCCTCCTTGATGACAACAATTAGTTTGGCAGCCTGATTGCCAGTCATTCGGCCTTCGGCCATCTCTTTAGTTTCTGCCTCCATTTTTATTCTTTGCTGAGCCCCAGTATGAACTGAACTTCAATCTGGGACATTACATAGCATTTTTTTATTGACCTGGGTAAAGATAATTCTCCATGAGTGGGTCCAGTAGCAGGATATTGCACTTTGGTGAAAGCTGTCAGATCTTGCATTCTATTCTAAACATGGATGTCACTAGGTCATTCTGTAGTTGTAAAATGTGGCTGTAAAGTTTACAGCATCTGTCACACCAACAAATGACATGATTTTTATATTTTCCTTGTACAAGTACAAGAACATGAAAATGTCTGGCAGTGTGTTTTGCTACAGTCTTGTGTCAGCTACTCACTGCTTACAATCTAAACAGATCAGTGGGTTGGTTGTATGTATGGTTCAAGATGTTTTGGTCATACATCTGTATGTTTTTGACACTGAGATTCTAGAGGCAGGCCCGACATTTTGATGTTATTACATTGTAACTTATTCTCAAGCTCTTCCTGTTACACCAGCAAGTCGTCATATTGCTCCTCCAAGGTTGAGGATTTTGTTCCCCAAGAGGTGTTGCTCTTTTAAATGTTCGCCCACCATCATTTCCAGGTCAGCAGCTCAGTCCCCATGTGCATCTTTCTGCAACTCATTCATACATGCTTTCAAGTCTCCCCTGATAGTAGTGATGTCATTACTTAATCTTTTTTAAATTATAAGTATTTCTGTGATATACATTCTGGGCCCATTGGATGTGTCAATCTTTCAGGTGTAGAAAAGGGAGGGAAAATATTCTGTTCTGCCCGCAGAATTGGCAGAATTTGGCCGGCTCCAAGTAACTCTTGTACCCTGGAATTCCAGGCCAAATTCCGCCAATCACCGCATGGTGGAATTTTTCTCTAGTGAGGCTCTAGAATGGTACGTTGGTGAGTGTGAGTGAGATTTGGCAACCCCTAGCAGGATTTTGGGTAGCTAAGCAAATATCTGGTGATATTTTTCTAACACTAGCAGTCACGGGCAGACACTGGTGGCCGTTTGTGGTCAGAAGGCTACTGCTCAATTAGAAAATCTACTAGAGCGATAGCAAAATTAACTCAAATATCTACATCATCTGGCACACTATGTGGTGCCATTCACATTGATTTTTCAGTTCAGAACACGCTACTGGTGCTAAATCTCTCCATGAACAGCGTAACATGCCTATTTCTGTCCATTGACGGAGCTCTGCAGAATCCTGAAGATTTTTAACTTAACTCCATGGAATTCCGCAGTCAAATTCCATGAGTTACGCCCACCTCTAGTGTAGATCTGGTTGAGTCTGTAGCTTTGGCAGCTTCATTGCCTCTCACACCTTTTGCACTAGCATTTCTTTAATGTATGGAAATGTCTGCTTCTTCTGAATGCCATGCTACCCCTGTGTGGATCAGCCCATTGGAGGGGGCAGGTGGAGCTCTCCAGCTGTATTTTCCAGATGCAGCTATCTTCCACATGCTCAGCTCTCTCTGATAGCACACACCCCTTCATCACTGCCATGGATACATTACTTGTCATTGGTATTGTGGCTTCTGTGGGTCGCTCCAGGCTTCATCCAAATGGGCCACAACCCATAGGTCGAAATCCAATTGCCATGACCTCAGAGTTAAATTCTTACCCCGCATACGACACCATTTGACTTACAGGATGCAGTCCCAATGGTCTTGACCCACCGGTAAATCACTGAGTTCAATCTGGGGCCTATTCATGGAGGCTTCGAGGGCCCCATCTTTCTAGTGACCTATCACCATGGTCGGCATCATGATGGAGCATCTACCCTTGCCTATCTGTACGCTCCCATCTGCCTTCAGGTCAGGAGCAGGGGCCCCTTTCCACTGCAAAGTGGTTGCGGTGCCATGGAGATCCAGGAGTCTTGGTGCCAGCATGCATGGATCGTGATCACCTACACTTCTCAATTAGGCGTGTCTCCTTTACAGGCATTCCTGAGGAAGCATGCATCTCTGCATGATGCGTCAACTAAACTGCTGGATGATTCCCCGAATTTCAGAGCTTCACCGCTTTTGTTGGGCCTGTCATCGGTCACCCATTCTGATTGCTGCTCTCAATTCAGGGGGCTTCTCAGCTTTCTCTACCTTGCCATTGGCTGTCAGACTTGGGCCTCATCTCATGTCTCTCATTGCACCAAGGTTTCTCAAGGCTAATTGCACGATTTTCTGAAATTTCATGACATTCTGTTAAAAGGTTCACTATTAAAGCAACATGTAAATTGCTTGGTGTTGCGTGACTTTATCCACACTTGGGGCAAAACAATCTCATGCAATATCAGTAGGAGACTGCTCCGAGCAGGACAGGTCTCTCTGTGAGACATTTTCTGTGTGTACAAGTCTCAAACAAGCACACATTTTCCATAATGTATTAAGCGAAACTTCAAGAATTGTGTGCATCATGAAATTTGAGAATTGTATTAATTTCAGCTGCTTAATTAAAATTGTGCCCATGCCTATTCCACTTGAAATATATTTTTTTTAAACAGAAAACACTTTTAACTCCATTAATACTGCCATTAGGGGACTGCCAGGGAACGATCTCGACATTTCCACCAAGGAAGATACTGGTACCAAGGGGGTCGATATTTCCCCACGGTGGAAATCTAGATGGATTCTGAGTTTTGACCTTTGCAATGTGGAATAATGATGGGAATCAGTGCTTCCGGGCTGATATTACAGGTGCTCTCTCCTTACCAGGCCATTTTTCCGGGCACGTTTTGTCATGTTTACCTGCTGCTATCTGTTCGGATAAGAAAAAAATGGAAGTGTTTAAACAGGTGGCTTGCAATTTGGACGCAGGAGGGAGTACAACCCATAATGAAGAACACAGTGTTAGTGCCTAGGAAAGCTCAGCAGATGTGAACTTGCAAAACAAATCTCAGCACCTTTATGCCTTTGTGCCTCAAAAAGCTATTCAAAAAAGAAATTTGCTATGCTTTCCATCTGGTGGGGTCCAAAAGAGAGAATATTATCTCACAGTGATGTAAAAATTATGTCATAATGCGGAAACATTATCTTGCAATGCACAGAAAATCAAAGCGGATTAACGCGAAGGTAAAGCTGGAAACTTTGCTAGTTATCCCAAGGATGACTAGCTTACCACACCCCTATTTTTGGTCCTTATTACGATTCGCCATTGAGTCTGTAAAGAGGTGGGTCCGATGCACCAGCCTCAGTACTCAGAGCGTTGCATTGCTTTAACAAGTATTGTGACCAAAGGAAGAAATGACCTATAATGCAGTGGTGTAACGAAACTGGAGGGAAGCCCCCTGCAAAGAACATGGAGGGGGCCCTCCTCCTGACTTACTCAGGCCAGGTGCTGTGCAGAGGGCCCCCCCAGGAGCTTGGGCCCCCGCACTACAAAGGGCTGTGGGGGCCTTTGTTATACCACTGCTTTAGTTTGTTTCCCTGCATGCCAGGCGGGCCGCACCCTCAAGAAAGAGAAGGGAAATTGCCCTGTTTACAGGAATGAAGAAGAGAAACACTCAATATGATCATGGCTGCTAGCCAGCAGCGGCTCCTCTGCAATGGCAGAGGAGTGTCGCCCCACCGGCTAAGAGCTAGCAGCTGAAAAATAAAATTACATTTTATTCTTGTTTTATTTTTCAGCTGGTGGCTGAGCCAGCATGTGCAGGGAGGGGCAGGGCTGGGCCATGGGAGGGGGGACAGGGGCGGGTCTGGGCCATGGGAGGGGGGACAGGATGTGGAGTGCACTTTAAAGTGAGCATGTCAGTTTGGCCGGCCGGCTGGCTTAGGCCGTCCATACTGACGCGCAATTAGGTTTCTCCAACCCAGCTGTGTAACACAGCTGGGTTGGAGAAACAGCACAGACTCCCATGCACTGTCTGAGCTCGAGGCCAAGCAGCTCAGACAGTCCTGCTGTCATGCTAGGAATAGTATGAGAGCAGCACCATGATTGCGTGGGAGCCTGTGCTGGTATCCCAGGGACTGGTAGTACACCATCAGGAAGAGAAGAGGAGAGAGGCGGCCGGCAGCAGGACAGGTAGGTGTTTTAAATGATTATTATTACTATTTCCCCTGCCCCATCCCCACTTGTGATTTCTGGTGGACACAACTGCTTCTAGCTCTCCAGTTAGCATTTAGATAAGCTGTCTGTCGTCTAAATGTTACAGACATATATTTTTCAAAGCCTTTAAGATTAATAACAGTACTCTGCACCGAGTTCTCCGGCTCACGCAGCAGGAATGAGATAAATTGCCTACAAGATCCCAGTGTCTGGGAGTGTTTTGATAAGATGTGAACCAGTGTAAGTAAGAATTGTACACTGTGTTTTAATCTTTAAATGAGCAAGTTATTGTCCCTCATTTTCTTATCCCATGGAATTTATGACATATTTTCCTGGGGTAATCTTGTGAGTGGAAGTATTTTACTATCTGGAGTCAAGGGGTCATGGTCTGGCAGATTTCTAGTCTAGTGTAATCCAGTCATTCATTATCTGCATACTTCCTAAGTAGATTAGAAGGCGGTCAGTTTCCATAACTATTGTCTCCATGGAAAATAGGAACCAGGACAACCCTTTGTTAAACTAACACAATGTATTCAACTGGTAGGATGAGCCAGCATGAACAAATATGTAGGTTGGCCCCCAGAAAATGTATCATACATTTCCCAGGATAAGAAAAAGAGTACAAAACGTGCACACATATCCCAAGAGGTCGAAACATATTGAGTTGCTGCTACATGTTGAGAATATGGATAAAGCACTTTATCAGTCTGCTAAAACTGATAACCTTGGCATGGTCTCCCCTGTCTTTTTTTGCCTCTGCTTCCCATGTTTTGACTCTGTGCGGGACTTTGTTTTTGCTGGTTTTGGTACTCTGGGCAATTTACCACTGCTGACCAGTGCTAAAAGTGCAAGTGCTCCCTGTGTAAATTGCATGGGTAATTGGCTTTTTCTTGATTGGCATATTTGATTTACTAGTAAGTCCCTAGTAAAGTGCACTAGATGAGTCCAGGGTCTGTAAATCAAAAGCTACTAGTAGGCCTGCAGCACTGAGTGTGCCACCCACATGAGTAGCCCTGTAAACGTGGCTCAGACCTGCCACTGCAGTGTCTGTGTGTGCAGTTGTAAACTGCCAATTCAATCTGACAAGTTTACTCACTTGCCAGGCCCAAACCTTCCATTTTTATACATGTAAGGCACCCCTAAGGTACACACTAGGTAGCCTCATGTACAGGGTGCAGTATATGTCAAAGGTAGGACATGTACTGATGTGTTTTAAATGTCTTGACAGTAAAGTACTGCCAAATTTGGTTTTCACTGTTCCAAGGCCTATCCCTCTCATAGGTTAACATGGGGGCTGCCTTTAAATATCTTCTAAGTGCCGTTTCTCTTTGGGAGCAGATTGCCATTCGGAGTTTGGTGTCTCTGAACTCACAATTTTAAAATACAACTTTTGGTAAAGTTGGTTTTTAGATTGTCAGTTTGAAAATGCCACTTTTAGAAAGTGGGCATTTTCTTGCTTAGACCATTCTGTGACTCTGCCTGCTTGTGTATTCCCTGTCAGGGTCTGACTGGCAGTTGGGCTGTTTGTAAATCTCCACTGGACAGTGACACAAAGGGAGCTGTGGTGTAGCCTGCATATCCAGATGGGTCATCGGAGTGGAGGGAGGAGCTGACACTTACACATGAATGGGCTGTGTCTGGCCTCACACAATGCAGTCTCCAACCCCTGGTGAGTGTTTGGAGCCAGGCATGGGTAAGGCAGGATCTTGTGAACAACAGACACTTTCCTTTGAAGTCTGCCTATTTCAAAGGCAGAAAGGGGTATAAGTAGTGGACCCAAAACTCCAGATTTTTAGATTACTTCTGGACTCAAGAGGAACGTCTGCCAAGAAGAAGAGCTGTAGAGCTGGAGGAGGAGTACTGCCCCTTTTCCTGTGACTGTGCTTTACTGAGTTGGCCTGCAGTTGCTTCTTCTACCTGAAAGAGGACAAAGACTGGAATTTATGGTATATTCCTGCTTGGGAAGTGTCTCTAAGGGCTTGGACTGAGCCTGCCTCTAGTTTTGAAGTCTCAGGATTATCAAAGGCTTCTTCTGCCACCACTTGGGCTCTGCTGAGACTCCTACCCTGCCAAGTGGTAGCCACTCCAGTCCCTGGGCCCTTGAAAGGTGACGCTAGTGGAACCAAGGCAGAAATCCACACACAGGAGCCGTGCGGGAATAATGTGATGCACCACCTGCAACTCTGCTGTAAAGACAACACACCACCTGCATCGCAGCTGAGAAATCTATGCACCACCTGCATCATGGCTGATAAATCGATGTATTACCTGCATCGCGGCCGGAGAAACGACACAGCACCGGCTTGCAACTGCTGAAATCACCACAAGCCCCTCGCAGCATTGTTCCTCATCACTGTGCGGCCGGATTTCGCATGCATCATTGCTGGGTGTTAAAATCAACTTAAACTTGCCCAGATCTGAGGTGGCCATCCAGATATCAATGCATTGCTCTCTTACGAGGGAGAAAACCGATGCATCACCTTCCTGACCAGAGAAGAAACAACGCACGGATTCACTTGTAAGCAAGGAAGCGACGCATAGTGGACTTTTCTGATGCACGCTTGCTTTATTTTTTATGCAAACCAGGTACTTTAAGTAACATTAATTCATTTGTTGTTTTCTAAGGAGTAAGACTTTTTAACTTAAAAATCAAAAACTTTACTTGTGTATGTTGGATTTTTCTTGTTTTGGTCTTTTTTGATTGAGATAAATATTGGCTATTTTTTTTTTTCTAAACTGGTGTGGTGTCCATTTTGTAGTGTTTTCACCATATTACTGTGTGTGTGTTGGTGCAACTGTGTGTTGGTGCAAGTACTTTACACATTGCCTCTGAGATAAGGCTGTCTGCTTGTGCTAAGCTTCCAAGGGGGTGAGCAAGGATTATCATATGTATGTATCTTCCTTACCCTTACTAAAGTGAGGGTCCATGCTAGGACAGAGTACACACTGACTGCCAACCAGAGACCCCATTTCTAACACAGTCTATCCCAAGTGTATCTGTCTTCTATTGATGAGTGAAATGTTGTGGTAGCTGTGAGGTCAGCCCCACTCTTGGTTGGGTGCCCATCAACTACTGGATATTGGGCTTTAAACAAATAAATACATTAAAAAAAACATAAATACAGATATATAAATCTTGATGTACAGAAATATTCACTTACAAAACGAAGGATTTCATCATCATAATAACAGCCCCCAAACCAATGTGCACAACATGACAATTCTTAGGGCTAACATGATTATGCAGAATTGAGAACCAAGTTATGTGAGATATGTTTCTGTATATTGTGGCAAAACATATTTAATACTGCACTTTCTCTGGCAGTATACTTTATCCAGGTAAGCTAGAAACAACATTTTGTGAGAAATCCGGAAGGTATGCTAAATATTTGGCAAATTCGGTGGAAAAGGCAGAAAAAATACAATTATTTGGTCAACACTGAAGCCACAGAATAGCCTACATTCACAGGCCCTCCTCATTGTCCATTTTTATCAACAATGTATTCTTGAAAGGTAATTAAAACCTAAGCATTTTAATTCTGATCAGTGACTAGTGTTAGCTGTGGTCCTATACTGCTGTGTCTTAGTTCTGGTGACATTTACAAACCACTCAGTTTCGGGGCAAACACACACACACGGAGGCACACACACCCACACTGTCTCTACCCCCCACACATGAATTTGAATGACATCACAAAATGGTTCTATCTGTATATCGTTCTTCAACATAAAAGTATGACCCCCTTCAGTATCCGTTTCTCAGTTGAGAGCATTCTGCTATACTGATGGACAGTGAAAACCATAAATTAGGTTTTCTCTTATTTGAAATGTAATATTTGGGAAAATGTCCACAACAAAAGCCTTCTGTCAGGTGCAAAAAGGCAAAACTTTCACTTTCAAAGTCTGGAATATTTGAAAACTTTTCATTCAAGTTTGATATTGCAAAATCTCTCCACTCAAAGGAACAAAAAATGGAATCCTTCCAGTCTGTAGGATCTCCGGACCACGAAGCGCAGCACAATATGTGGATACGAAACAGTTTTAACTGCATGCCAGGGGCCGTATTACCTAAGTACCCCCCCTTGCTTTGTGCACCCCCAGGGCACTTTGGTATTACAGAAGGGGTCACAAATGCTTGTGCATCCCCTTCTGTAACACTGATAGCGCTAGCACACATAAAGTGCCAGCGCTATTATCAGAGGGCGTTCCCTCATTTGCACCGACGCTGTGTCATACATGTGGGCGCAGAGGTAAAGAAGCTGTCAGGAGGCGCACTGACGGTGCGCAACATAAAAGGTGGCGCACTATCAGTGTGCTTCCTGATGGCAGCCCTCTGGAGGTGGAAAAGAGGGACCTTGGACACCCAGACATCCTCTTGCAGGCGGGTGCAGTTACTCACTGCACCCGCCAGCAAGGGGATCTCTAATGCCCTTTAAAAGTGAAGGTGGGTTACCGCCTACACTGTAAAACACAGAGCTGCTTCAAAGCAACCACTCAATTTTTAACATGAATGCGCTGTCCCCTGGGCAGCACAAGTTTGCGGCTGCCCTGGGGGCAGTGCATTCATCTTAATATGGCACATTTTCTTTGTTTGCACTTGACGCCCCTTTTAAAATGTGCACTGGTGCAAACAAGGAAATGGGATCTATCTGTCATATAGCCCCAGGATCAGAGGGAATGTTTGTGCCAGCAGTAGGTTGTTTGAGGGGCTCACATGTCGGAGCCCTGAGGAATGTGGCTTTTTGGAATCTGGTCCTCTGGAATATTCACAGGGAAGGAAGGGAGCCATGTGGTACAAGAGACAGCAAGGACTCTGTGCAAAACAGGTGATTTGTGAGGAGAAAACCTGGGGCATCAGTCTGCACAGTAAAGGAATAGTGTAATGTTTCTCTAGGGGCTGCAGACGCACCCTCGATGTTTAATTGTATGACCTTCTCGCATAATGCAAAGTTTCTTTCTGCGATGATAGTCATTGGAGGAGTATTGAAGAATGTTATTCATGGCATGCAGATACAAGGGCCCTGTCTCACTCTATTTCCAAGGCTGGTCAGTCATTTGCTATCAATTTACGATGTAGACTTGCAGTATAAAATGTAACACCACATACGTTCAGGCCCACAGCATGTCACATTCCTCCACCTGGAACCCAACCACTCACACACAAGGTCGATACACATTCTTTGTCCAAGGTTTGTGTGAACCATCACTTTTAGACAGTGACCACCAGCCTACACACATAATGGAGATTCCTGATGGTGTCCCTGCAGCTACAGGTTTAGATGTTATACTGGACACGTTGAGGCTTTCAGAGCTTTGTCTCCTACTAAGGCCCAGAGCTCCAGAAGCTACTGGAATGAAAAACGCAGTCCCACTTTCTACCTCAAGTTGTATTGTATCTCATGGTTTATGGTCCCCTTTGTTATACCAAGTCATACAGATGCTGAGCCAGCTGTTCTCATTAAACTCTCTATAAAGAAAGTGGTGGAAAGCTCATGCTTAAAGAAGTTAGTTTTCCATGTACCATCATGCCACTATTTTCCAAGTTGATAAGTTTTATTTTTTTACGTTCAGCTTGCCATGGACTCGTTCATACCTGGTGTGATCTGTTTTGTTTACAAAGACATTGTCTGCACGTGTATATTTTTGACTAGGTATGCTTGGTCAATAATGTTATATGCTTTTCCTTTCGCAAATATTCACCAAGCTTCTGACGCGAGCTCCCCTTGCTTTAGTTCCATCTCTACGCGACAATCATTGCTTCTGTGCTCCACTAAGTTATAACCTCCTTTAAACCTCAGCGCATTATTGATAAAAAAAAAACATTCAGAAGCGCCAATCTTACCCCGGGGCTCCATTGAACCTTCCCGGAAGAGGCGCTCTTGTGAAGCAGTGACTTTTGACCTCTTCTATATTGAATTTCCCAGCCAGTTATCGGTGACTTTCATGTTTTGCTCAGTCGCAGCTTCCCGCTTTACTGATTTCTAATGCCACTACAAAGAGGCTCAACGCAGAAAACATCCACTGCACTTAACACATAGACATCCTTCATCCTTCCAATTCGGAAGCGATAGATAAAGGATCGAGTTGCGCAACGAGCCCTCACTGGTGTGTCTGGAAATGAAACAAGCAGCATCGACTCATTCTCATCCACCCTGGAGATGCATCCTCCTAATATGTTTTAATAGATTGCTACATCTATGTACTAAATGGCCGCTGGTAGTTCAACAGCCACATATCTTTCCACCATACACCTCACTTTTCTGCTGCATTCCCACTAGCTGTGCAATATGGTTGCATGGATTTTGATTTTCAGTCTGCTGTCAGTGGAAGCAAAAACAACCTTTATGAGACATCTGCCTTCAACTTTTATGGACGGAAAAATATCCTAAATACCACGTGCATCGCACAATAGTTCACAGACCACGGCGAGGTTAAAGGCATCCATGCACGTCATGAGCAGTTTGTCCTAAGGATACTCTTGGGCTAACTACAGCCAATAAAAACAGTCCTTAAATACGACCCTATTCTTAGTTGAATGAGTGGCAAATCAGACTGCTGACACAATAGCACCTTTAAAACCAGTCGAAATGGGCCACTTTATTAGGGGCATTCTGATTGGTTGCTGGGAGCGAACTATGCTCACTGTGAGTTGCCCATGTCTCCAAGGAGCGTGTTTTGTAGCCAACATGAATTCTCAACTCTTGACTGCAGAGCTGGCTGCAAAGCATGTGCTCTGAAATAATAACACTGGGCCATAAAATACACCAGTTTTAGTGTTTCAAGACATTTGCAAAAACACTGTAGTTCTATCGCTATTTTGGCAGCTTTTATTTGGTATGTATATACAATAATCAAAATTGCACTACTAATAAATATGTTTGTGCTGGAAACTTTTACTTTCGCCATGTGATTATTGTTGAACGAAGTTTTAGACATGCATGTGGTACATTCGAAATTTACCTCCTATTATTGAAAATATACTTAAAGAGTTAAGATTATGAAGGTAATGTATTTTACCGTTTAACACTAATTTCCCAGGAATTTACTCCTAGTTTCTCAGTTGATACACTTATTAATGTAAAATACCATATTTCTCTCTCAACTCTTCATTTCCCATGCCAGTAAAATGTGGAGAGCAGAGAGACACCCATCTTCAGTGTTCCTCCCTGCACTGCAACTATAACCCTGCCTTCCTCCTTGACATGCAGCTTGTGCGTGAGAAGCTAGATCCATCTCTAGATGAACTCCAAACTCATTCATACATTTGCCTCCATTTTAAAATGGGCAATCCACGTGTGCTAAAGGTCCTTGAAGCAAGCGTGTCACCTTCATGAAAAATGGTCACCCAGGTACCCAAACATCGACCTGTTTTTAACAGGTGAGATAGATAAATGCCATTGCAACCTGTATGAATAGCAGGGCACAGGAAAGGCCCTCTCTTATCCAATGTATAATTTGATGCAGGCCCACCACTACTCATTTTTGGGGATTGCTACTTATTTTTCCTCATCAGACTTTGAGACAGTGCAAGAGAAAGAAAGCTACAAGGGAGAAAGAAGGATGACAAGAAAGACGGATAATATGTTATAAAGGGAAAACACAGGAGTCTGCAAGAGTAAAATAAAAGGACAGGTGGTGTCTGGTGGTGGAATACATAGGCATGAGGTCAGGTGGAATGTGGACTGCGTGGCTTTGGAATTCGGACAAAACTTTTGGGTCCCAACACTTACTGGTTTATTAATTTGGTATCTCTCCTAACCAGGAAAGTTAGCTGCATGGTATTTTTGTTAAACAAAACTGAAAACAGAGAGATTACTGGAAAACAATGGTAAGGGCAGGCTGTAAGAATATTCTATATCCCAGGGAAGATTAACAACCGTGTACCTGCATTTAAATCGGCAGATCCCACACAGCACAGCTGGAAACCCCTGTGAGCAAGAATTTCCAGATCATACCATACCATATAGGCTATTCACTGTGTGACCATGTCAAAAGGTCCGTAATAGTGTGACACACGCAGGTGTCATATGAGCTGGCAGGCCTGGTTACCATTCAGGCACGTGGGGAAAATGCCTACTCATTTTAATACAAAATTTGGAAGACACGGATTTGAATATATCTAACCAAGAAGAACTCTACTCCTGGAAAATTTGCATTTATTTCCTAGGAAAACAATGATATTTAAAATCTTCAACCCGGTGACAAAAGCGAAAAACTTTAGTGATGTTATTTGTTTACTTAAGTGCCAAGAATGGATGCGGGCCGGTTGCAAAGCAGACCAGTTCGGGGCCCACAGGCTATGCCTCCCTGGGGCAGGATGAAGCTGGTCGGGAAGAAGAAGCCCGCAAAAATGGTGCACCCGGATCAGCGAATGACCTTTAAACCAGCCATTTCAGGAGCAGGTCAAGGGTTAAAAAAGGAAGGCCAGGTGGGGCCTCTCATAATCAATAGAACGAGTTTTGGAAGCGACACCCGACGTGTCGTTGATTTTGATCCTGCAACCTTGGAGCCACTCAGAGTTGCAGCACAGCTAGCGCATCGTCATCGGAAGCTTTATCAAAGGCTCAGGTTGCCGTCAGGCCCAGCTCTGACTTTCAACCGTCCAGGGTGTAGGGGAGAGAGGAGCAGAATGAAGGCTGCGCGGCAGTGCAGGGCGGATAGTGGGCTAGTGAGTGCTCCCGGAGTCGGAGCCCGACATTATCTGCTCAGGCATTGGTGCGAAGTCCCGCACCCGAAGGGAGCTCGAGGGGCCGTAGCTGAAACCCCACTGAGGCCCTCGAGTAAAAGCACGCTGAAATGAGGTGCGCGAACAAAAGAGGGGGACCAGAAGTGGTCTCCCCTCATGGTGATCCCACCTCACCCTTTCCGACACTTTAGCCCAATGGGGGCTACTCCATTTTTTAAAACTTCCCCCTACCATGCCCCAAGGGCACTGTTGTGGGCTTAAAAAGAGGCTGCCCGGACCGGAACCCCTCTTCTTTGTCGGGGCAGCCAGGCAGCGATGCTACACTTCGAGTATGCTGGCTGCAACATCGAACCCAGAGCTTCGAGTCCACCTTCGATTTAGGCTTTGCGGTGTGGCACATGCATTGGGACCCTTAGAGCACGCCAAAGCAGTTTAAACCGCGAGGCCACAGTCAGTCACAGGCTGGGCTGAGGAGAGCAAAACTTACACTGAAAGTATTGGAGTGTTCAAACCTTATTGGCAAGCGGGTTACAGAGATCAAATGGACAATTGTGTGCAATTTGCTAGTTGAGACACAAAGGTTCTAATCTTGGGGTGCTGGTAGTTTTTCACCGGCGATAATCTAAGCTGCAGCCAAGAGAGCTCAGCTAGCATCCAGCCACTAAGCAGCAAAGGACCTTAACCCAGTAGTGGCAGTAATATAGCCTAAAGACCACAGAAAAAGAGGGGTTGAAATCCTTCCACGCTACAAGGGCTAGTATCTATAAAAAAAGAGAAAAAAACGGGACAGCATGGAAAGAAGCAGCTCTCACACCACGGGAAGGGAGAGGAAGCATCCAACTTGATTAAGAGATCAGGACGGCTCAGGCACTCCACCTCCCTAGAAGCCAGAGGCAAGTGACAGGGGCAATGGTCCTGAATTGGACACTGGCTTGGAGCCATTATTAGTTAAGGCATAGGAACTTCTGGGAGAGCAAAGGCAAGCGCAAGGAGACAAGCCCAGTGGGGGGGGAAACCACGGAAAGGATGGAAGGGAGAGAGAAAAAAACAGCAAGAGCAAGCAAGGGGCGTGTGTAGCCAGAACGGCATTGCTCATCAGGGCAGCAGGAAACCAACACCGGAGCATGGGGTTGGACGCCAAGAAAGGGCAAAACAGATGGCACACAGCCATGAAAAGCAAGGAAGCGAAGGGTGTCACAAGCACAGCCACACACAGCAAAGAAGCTTGGTCCTAAAACAGGGAGCAGGACAGTGGGGATGAAATCAAGGAGGGGCCTGGAGCTGGAACGATGACTGCCTCAAGGATTGCCAGCGGACGAGTGACTATTCCTGATGGTGAGACACAAGTGCAGTGCAATGGGTTGCGGGCGCAGAGCGAAGGGGCACGCAATGGCAGCATTACAAATTTTGTGATTCAGGTGGGTGTGGTAAACACGACACAGCACGAGGTATCAAGCATGGTGGGTTCTCCCTTCCAAGCCCCACAGCATCAAGGGCCACCATGGTGTCGGGGGCTAGGCCTTTGGGCACAACATTCATCATTGACCCCCTTTAGAGCGTCAGCTTGGTGGCCATGGGCAAGCCCAGGGTCAGCAGGCCTGCCAGGTCTTCCAGCCTTCACATGGCCTCCCCAGTGGCATTGCAGGTCACAGCGGCACAGGGAAACCAGGCAGCTAAAGGGCAAACAGGGGAGACAGCCAAAGGCACCAGCACAAAAGCCTAGGCACCGACGTAGGAGAAGTAGAAAAAGACACCAATACAGATGGTCCTACTGCGTCTGGTGGTTCCGTGACACTAGCAAAGTGGCAGGAGGAGGGGGGCCGGACCCAACTATATCCTAGACAGATGGGGGACCCAGAAGGGCTTGGGGGGGGGGGGGTAAGCTGGCAAGTGAATACACTAGACCATGACCTGGTGGCCCCCCTGTAATGGCGAGGGAGACAGGCTTGGCCAGCATGATCCCATTGTCAGTTAAAGATTGAATTTGGCTCAAAGAATTCATTCACATTTTTTCACTACTAGAGTTACGGCAGGGAGGCTTATGTTTGACATCCCAAGATAAGAACGAAGAAGAAAAGAGGGACAGGTGCAGACCCAGGGTGGAAAGGTCCATAGAAAATTGGCTTGAGGCCTTCCGCACATTAGCCAGTATATTTGTTGAGAAATCCCCAGAAAGCGCTGCAGCACTGTTTCTACATCAACAGCAAGTACAGAGTGCCCAGCAAAAATACCAAGGGGACGCCTGGCTACGGTATGATGAAGGATTCAGGGAAAAGATGCAAATCTGGCCGGTCATAGAGTGGGACCAACAGGACGTGGAAGGATTCACAAATCATATGGTGGCAGCCAGGGAAGGGGTTAGCAACCAAGAACATAATTTTTGTTACTCATGCGGAAAAGGTCAAACGGAAGGGGCAAATTGACACTACAAGGGTAAGGTACAGACAAGTGGCAGGCAGAGCAAGTCAAGAACCCCCACATGCTGGAAGTACGACATGGACAAATGCAAGTGGGGCCAGTCCTGCAAATTTTAGCGCAGATGTAGCAAATGCAGGGGAGCTCACCCAAGTATTGAGTGCAGGAAGACAAAAGGTAACCCTGAAAGGAAGGACCATAACAATAAAAAGTAGGGGCCAGAAAGGGCAGAAGGAGTTTGAGAGGCCGACAATCCTCTGCCAATGCTCATAAAAGTAAGTTGCCTGGTGACTATCTTAAGCACCTACCCTAAAGTCAAAGACAGGTAAACATTATTAGAGGGCTTTAGGTAAGGCTCCCCCATTCCTTTTGATTTCCCACAGGAATTCCGATGGTGCAAAAACCTTAAGTTTGTGAAGGCAACCCTACTGTCGCTAAGCAAAATATATATAAGGAGCTTGCACAGGGTAGAGTAGCAGGTCCCTTTTCCCAGCTCCCCATGGGAAAGTTTTAGTGTCTTCTCTAGGTGAGGTTCCCAAAAAAGAAGTAGGCAAATTCAGGCTGATACATCACCTGTCGTACCAACCAGACGAGTCAGTGAATGATGGCCTGGAGCAAGACAGCTGCTCGGTATCTGCATCAGGGTGGAGGGCAGTGACGCATTGCTAGCAAAAACTGACATGTAGTCGGTTTTCTGTTTATTACTGGTGCACCCTGATAGCTACCACCTGCTAGGCTTCAAAATGGATGGGTCATTCTATTATGACAAATGTCTGCCAATAGGTTGCACCATCTCCTGCGTTTATTTTTAAACTTTCAGCACATTTTTGGAATGGGCAGTCATCAAGCGCTGCAAGAAAGATTGGGACACCCATTATCTTGAGGACTTCTTGTTCATCGTCAAGCAGAGTGCAGAAGACTGCCTAGAGCTACTGGAGGGCTAACAAGATTTGGCAACACACCTGGGGGTGCCTCTGGCACGGGAGAAGACAGAGGGCCCAACAACATGCCTATCATTTCTGGGGATAGAGTTGGACATGCTAGAGGGGATTTGCAGATTGTCAGATGTCCCAGAAGAAGAAAGCCAAGCTAGGTGAGCTGCAGCAGCTAATGGCTTAATTTTGCGGGCAGAATTATACCAGTGGGCAGACCATTCACCAGAAGGCTAGCGTGGTTATGTAGGAGTATGTTGGCGAAACACCACAGAGTGAGAATTACACGAGGGGTCAAGGAGGACCTAAAGCAGTGGCCCAACTTTCTCACTAATTTCAATGGCATGGTCATATGGCACGCCCAATGGGTAACATTGGGCAAACTGGAGCTATTCACGTATGCAGCTAGGGGAGAAGGGGTTGGTGCTATTCAAGGCACTGCATGGGCCTGGGCCACAGCCCACTGGCCAACAGACTGGGTGCAGAACAGCATTATGATTAACATGACCCTACTTGAGCTTTTCCCTATGGTAGTGGCTTTCTCCATATGGGGGGACTGGCTCAACAACAAACAGATTACGCTCTGGTCAGATAATCACGGGGTCTTACAAGCAGTGAGTCTGGGTACAGGGTGTTTCCCAAGAGTAGTACATTTGCTACGCTATCTGGTGGGGTGCCAACTTAAGTACAACATAGCAGTGAGGGCAAGGCACATACTGGGATGCAAGAATACTGTAGCTGACGCTCTGTCTCATATTCAGTGGTGGTGATTCATGGAAGTGGTGCCTCATGCAGACTCCGCCGGGACCCACGTAACTTTGGGAGCTGGCCATGCCGTTTTGACCATGCCGGTGAACAATGCGCTAGCCATCAAAATCACGGCGCGCTATCATAAGTGTTGGGGAGCTTTCCAAAAGGTCACCAGTATAGCGGTGGAGAGGCAGTCTCAGAGTTGGACAAATGGAACTTCATGGAATGGGCTTTTAAAGAAGGCAGAACTCACACATGGGCACAGACTCGCCTCACTGCAGTAGCCTACTACACGGAATTGACAGCGGGGAAGGACCCCACCAAATCATTCTACTGCCGAGCGGCCATGAAGGGTTGGGTTAGAATAAAACCTTCAAATGGGGATCAGCAGAGCCCACTGGTCTTTGAAGCATTGGGTAGAGCATTGGCGGTGCTAGGAACAATTTGTGCCTCTAGCTACAAGCTTGTCCTGTTCAAAGAAACCTTCACGCTGGCCTTTTTTTGAGCTTACCAAATAAGCGAGCTGGTCGCACCTTCCAAGTTTGACCCAGGGAGCAGGTGCCTACTGGGGGATGACCTGCAGCTGGGTAGCACACACATGGTTATCCATATATGGCAGTCCAAAACAGACCAAATGGGGAAAGGAGCATATTCAAGATTGGAGTGCATACAGGATGCAATGTGCTGCCCAGTCTGCTGCATGTGAGCTTATGCACTAACAGGGCTGCTGAAGGGGTCACCCCTGTTTTGCCGCAACAATGGTTAATTTCTCAGCCATTTTCAGTTCATAGTGGTCTTAAAGATGGCCCTGGCCAAAGTGGGTTTCCTCCAGACAAATTCAGTTTGTACTCCTTTAGGATCTGTGCAGCCATTACTGCCACAAAGAGTAGGCTAGGGACTGATCACATAAAAAGGATAGAAAGATGGTCTTCAGCTGCCTACAAAGGCTACATCAGGCACTCAGCCCCCTAAAGCCGTGTTATCTCTTTATACAGGAACAGCTGACAACAAACGCAAGGTATGCTCATTGGTCACTCGTACATCATGCAGGCACAGCAGTGGGTGGCAGTATGGAAAAACTGCGGTGATATATGGTTCGAGAACATGGAGGTCATCTGGCTTGGTAGAGCTTGCATGAGATGCACACAGCTGATTCCTGACATAGAACACACCTTGCAACACAGAGGAAGAATAGAGGCAGTAGTGGTGCACCGAGGAGGGAATGATTTAGTGGACCTGGAGCGAAAGGACCGCCTAACAGCTTTGCTCAAGGGGCTGGCAGCGATTTCACAGCTGTTGTGCCCAGCAACATTGTACGGTCAGAGATAATAGCAAGACCTTAATGGAAGGGAGCGCAGGAACAGGGAGCCATGGAGAGGTGTAGACGCAAATTGAACATAACCATGTCAAAAATTTGCAAGGCGAATTCTTCGGATTTAGTGAGGCATGGTTTCATCAATCTCAAAACACCAGGCTACTACGAGCCAAATGGTGTCTACTTATCAGTTGTGGGCATGGACATGTTCATGTTAAATTTGGTAAAAACCCTTGAGCTACATGGTTTTAGCTAGCCCAAATCGAGGGGAAGCTGCCTGCGGTCAGGAAACCCCAGGAGCATGGCGGAGATAAACTTGATTTGGTTTGAAGCTCAGAAGCCTGAAAAGGCCTGCCCCAAAACAATCCTTGGGATGGCTTACAGCAGGGAAAAAAGGGGGAGCAGGCAAGGTCCTTGGGATGCCTCACTGCAGGGAAATAAGGAAGAGGTGGAGGGACACAGTTGGAGGCTGCAGCACTGGTAGCCTGGGAGGTCAGAGGTACCACCAAACGGTAAAAAGGGGGGGGGGAGCCAAGTAGCCGCTTAACGCTGCTGAGCATACTGTTATGAGCGACATGCAGATGTGACAATGCTTGAACTCAACTACGTTCAAATCAGACCAACAGACAGAAAATTAACACATGAGGTTAATGCTAAAGGGGGGGGAGGGTGGCATTTAATGACCAGTAAATGTGATAATGATGCACCATGAATGCCTCTTAAATATTTGTAATAAACTGCGGCCAATTTGATCCCAGCAATGGCTCACTGGTGCTTGTATATTAGAGGAATCTGCTAGTGAAGCAGGGTGTTCGCTTGTTGGGTGGGAGTCCTCGCACAGATGGGAGGGGTTTATATTTTGACTACAAGCAACCACTGGCAATGCTCTTCAGTTCAAGACGTTTTGCATTTTTCGCATGTCACATTTCATCAAACTTACTAAACATCTTAAGCAACCATCAAAGCCGGCAATAGCAATACTCAAGCAAAAGCTGAATCACAGAAGGATCATAGTGGGCAGCACAGAGAACAGGTTGCTGTCTTTCTTTAATTTCTATTTTCAGTTTTGCAAGGGGTTGGTGGGCTAATTTACCACTGTTGGTTACACACATTTTTCCGACTGATTAATGTAAAAGAAAGCATTGACAACTAAATCAATAATGTCGGGTTTATGTATTGCTTAGCGTATTCACATATAAAGGGGTGCACATGAGGAGACAATATTAAAGTATTTGGAAAGTTTTTGGTTTGTATTTGTTTGGTTTTGACATGTATAATTCTATATGTATAGTTGTGTGTGTACATGAATATAATTGTATAGTCAGATTGTTGTCTGAGGAGGTGAAATTGTGTTAGTGAAGAAGTGGCATCATAGCACAACTTAGTCCCATTAAGTGGATTGCTAATCTGCTCAAATGCATATGATCAAAATAACATTCATTCTCACCACATATTGCATTATTTGTCTAGATTGTCTCAAACAAGTTTGGGCAAACGGCCCTGAAAATGACATGTGAATGCTCCTACTTTTTTTCAAAGATATTTTATTAGTTTATTTGCAAAACAAACAAACAACATACCAAGTCGGTTAACATGCCCCCACCCCTAAAGTACATTATCTTTTATTTGCACAATATATGACAGGTTCAATTGAATTTGCCTCCCTCTCCAAGTGAGCATTCAGCTGTCCATAGGTGCAGCCAGAAGTGCCCTTCCTCAGCTTTATGCACTCCACCTAAGGAAACATATACCCCACTGTAAGCACCCATGCTAACCAATCTCAGCGTCCCAACCACCCCATATCTTCTTGTATTTCCATTCACAGCCTCTTCCCCGGATAAATTTCCCTTTCCAATATTCAACACTGTTCCATGCCATCTAAGCATTCCTAACGTTGGGGAATCGTTCCCAAGCCCTATTTCCTAGCCATAGCTCGCTTGACTACCATACAGCTGAAGTTAAACAGTAGTTTATGATATCTTGTGTGGTCCATTTACCCCCAATTTCCCAGTAGTGCCTGACCTGAAGCCCCATGGGGATCCCGGTAGCACCCTCCAAAGTCTGTGTCACTGCCCCCCAAAAAGGCTCGATCTTGGGGCAGCTCTAAAGTGTGTGGCAGAACATACCCTCCTGTCCACAACCCCGAAGGTAGTCGGCATTGGTCGTCCTTCCCAGTCTATGGCATAATGTGAATGCTCCTATTTTAATGTGGGTTTTCCAATCCGAAATTCACATTTTCAGGCCAGAAGCAGGGGTCTCAGACGTGCGTAGAAGAAAAGGTCCTCCTAAGGCAGTTTTTTTTCCATACAGTGCTAAAGTGGAGGAAATCCTCAAAAAGGGACTCTAGGGACTGTTATCACTGTCATTATCATTTAACACGGTTGGTAAAAGTGGGCCCATTTCAGGCCATGTTTTTGTTTAGTAATGACATGCAAGTAAGGACCTTAGGGAATTGTGGTGTTTTTAATTTAAAGTCCTGCAGGGTGGCCATGTCCCTACAGAAATGGTATACACGTACAAAACTGCCCGAGAGGACAGTGCAGCATTTATCAAATTCCTTTGGGGAAACCAAAAAGTTATGGACTCTCCCATCTGGTCTGCTGTAGAAATACAGAAATGACTACTCTCCATATATATAAAATAATTCTGATTCCTACTGTACCCCATAGGGATAGTAGGGCTACAACCTTCTTCTACCAGCAAAGCTAAAGCTCTGGGCATGGACATCCTCTCGGTGGTGGGAGGCAAATGGTGCCAAGTTAAGATCTACCAGTCAGAAAGCTACTAAGCAAAGGTGCATGACATGTGTCACTGAAACTATATCATTCAATCAGATGAAGATTAAAGTGTATCTCTAGCCAAACAAAAATTATGTCAAAATGATTTTACCCTTTATGAATGTTATTGTTATTATGTGCTTCTTTGAACAGAGAACGAGAAAAGAGAGAGAGCAAAAGAGGGAGTATTTGGAAGGGTCAGCGGCCTCACCCAAAGTAATTTGCCATTAGGAAGCTAGTTGGTAAAAGTTTCTACCTTCCTCTGGGATCCTCTAACTGGTTTAATCCATGTAAAAATATACTGTGTCACAACCACCGACATACACCAAATTCCAAATCATAGACATACAATTCAAAGGATAAAATTGTAATCATTTCGAACTGAAAATAAGGAGTCAAACACATTGAACTCCAGACAGCAACTTCAACTTCAACTCTGTGTAGATGCAATAGTTGAAAAAAAATGTTGTTGTCCTGACACCTGGTTCACCGAGTAAGTACTATTGCCATAGTCATAGTTTCAGCCTCATGAACCCCACACCATAGTGTACTAATTACAGTGTTCTCAGGCTAGTCTAGGCCAAAAAGCAGGTGACTAACGCAGTAACTGCATGCTTTTCTACTACTAGAACTAAATGCTACCCTCATGTATGGCATACTCCTATGGAAAAATATTGACTCATCCCAGTCACAAAGGCATAACCCAAGATATCAGTAGGTGTTCAGTTTTATGAGGGATTGAACATGTATTAAAGTGTATCCTTTTCATGCCGAGGATTCCGGTCCTTAATCTGTTAGTGTCAGAATTGTTCTCCACTTGCTCCGGTCTTCCCAAAAGTAAAAAAAGACAGAGAGTAAGTTTCAACTGTTTTTACTTCATCCCCGGAGTCAACTGACGTTCCAAAGTGACACAGAGCAAATCATTGAAAAATGCCATTTGGATCTGAGGCTTCTTGAGGGTTCAGTCTACTTCTGGCTCTCTATTCGGGATATTGCTAGGCATACCCTGGGGGCGAGGGCCTGAGGTCCGGTCAGAGGGTTTAAAGTTGTATTGTTCTAATCATTCCTCTATCTATAAGAGAATGCAGACTTTCTACTGTACCCCATGAGGGCAAGGAGTGGTCCCTCTTCAGAATACCTATTTAAAGCTGGGTAACATGAGAGGACTGCTGTGTGTATGCCATGCTCTACTGGCTAAGTATCTTGGTCAGATCCCAAGGACTCTTCCAGGAAGTTCGGACACAATACTTATCAGTCTCTGCTAAGACACTCAACGGCCTGATGTCTTAAAGCCGAAGCATTGTACTAACCTGTAGTTACATTTTTCAAATACTTGGACTTAGTTTCAAAACATATTAACATTGACACATTTCTCACATCCCTGTTTTCAATAGGATCCTTTCGCCCTCATTTTAAACAATTCCAGATATACCACATTAAACAGATCTTGGGAAGATGCCGAGAATTCAATGGGTAATGTACTTTCCACACAACAGCAATTAAAGCTTCTTTAGAGACGCCATTTACCAAAAGAATAAAAAAAAAATCGTACAAACAAGTGTTTACATTCAATATCTTCATTCTGTAAGGACGATAATTAATATTCTAGTCATATATCATAATGAGTCTTAATTACGATTCTTTACCTCTTGACATAGTCTTCGATACCTTAACTCATACTCTATTTATTCTCTCAAACGTGTGCAGTGTTTTACATGTAACACCAGGCTAGTAGCCCTCTGCACTCAATGGCACAGTCTACAAATGTATCACCCTGGTTGTAACTACAGGTCACGACATTGCACCATCTTCTCTCCTTTAGGCAATACCATGCTACAGTCCTACTTACCTTCCTCTCTCACCTACCGAGCACTAATTATTCATTCTATTTTATGGGTAACACCTTGATAGCACCTGAGAATTGGAATGCTTTTCGACTGAATTTCTGGTCAAACACACTGTCCCCTCCTTTTAAAATGACTTCTAAGAATCACAAGGCCATCATTGATCAGCATATTCCACTATGCCTTGAACACCGAGGGCCACAAGAGCAAAGCTAGACTGCAAACGACATTCCTGAAACCATCTGTTGTAAGTTTGCACCATTGTACTTTCACCGATTTGTGTAAATAAGTAATGAACTTTCTCTCATACGACCTACATGTATAGCATTTGTGGTAGAGATGCAAAAACACCCAAAGTAATACAAAACAGTATTGCAAAGGAATTTCACAATGCTTGCATATCATATCCTCATTTTCCATGTCCCTTTACCCTTTATTGTTTATTTACAGTTGATAAAGTTACAAACAGTGTCTTCACATAATTGTGCTACAGAATTTTGACACCAATATCGCGGTATAAGTATATTGAGGACATAACATTAAGGGGCAAAATATTGAAATATAAGTGCACGTAGGGTTAGTGTCGTTTTTCTGTTCCTAACTTCACATTACGTATGTTGAGGATATATATACACCCAGTAGGTACATATATGTAGAGTTAGGTATAGAAACTCTAGTCTTATTTACCTGTATTTTTTATATTTTGTCCCCCATATTCTGACCCACCCATATTATGGGTGTGATATCCAGAGGGCATACCTGTGAATTATCATCTTAGTCAATTTTCAAAGTAAGGAGGACATGTTCCTTAATTAAGAGGACCCCTTTAGGTAGGTATTCACGCATATAATATGCATGCAATGGTGCAGCATTTTACAGAAGTGAATAGCTTCATATTTTAATAAACTACACAGTGAACTGACAGTGGTCATAGAGTGCAGCATCAATATCCCATGGAGTCATTATGATTGCATCATTAGCGAACCCTCACCTTTCCGCATATATGTCCATCTTTTAGAAATGCAAAGTGGGAGATTTAAAAGAATAATCAGGAGAATCTATTTCTCTCATTGACGTCTATTGAAATAGATGCAATATCAGGCTTCGAGACAGCCAAAATAAAGTCATTTTTGCCTTCACAAATCGGGGTCTGTTGGCATGCATGTTTCTGGTATCTACAAGAGTGAGTGCACCCTCCTGATCTTGTATATGTTAACAGGTGGTTTCCCCCCACATAGTGCACTCTCCAATCATTCGATGTTTCACCTTCTTTTTAATACACTTCTTTATTAACATCTCGCAGTTTCCATGAAAAGGTAATTGCTGCGTCTATGAAGTGTATTTCTTTGCAAGTGGTCAATGTGGGTGCATTGGTGGTGTTCTCTTACGTGAAAAGGCAGCTGGGGGCCTGAATGGCCACACTAGCTTGTTAAGTGACCTTTCCATTCTATACAGAGTTGCGATTAATATGGATGTAAAGCAGGAGAGAAGCATAAAAGGACACGCTTAGCTTCCCTTCGCAATAGGTTAACGGCAACAAAAGGGAAAGACAAGCAATTCCCTCAAATGCATAAGTAGAAATGCCACCATTAATCTCTTCCATGCACAGGCCCTAAATTATTTATATGCATCACCACGTGATTTGCCGGCATTGAAACTTGCCCATTTTAATTGAGTGATGTCTTTTTCATGCGTCGCGTCCTGCGGCTTGATTCTGAAACGCTGAGGAAGACGAGACTTCCATTGCTTGCCCTGCCAATGACCGCTAATGAGGCCATGCAGAGACGCATAATGAAATGGGACAAGGTTAGTATGGTTTAACTGTCAATAGTGATGCAAAACTGAAGACAGTAAGATGGGGCTTCTCGGAACCAACATCAGATGAGTTGGCCAAGCCCAACAAACCTGCACCAGTATAACATTAGTTATCAAAATCAACCTCACCAGCAAAGAAAAATATAATATCCCTCTTCAGAGGCATTCTGGAAGAAAGGTACTCAACCCCATTATATTATCTTCAATGGGGAGCTTCACCAGGTCTAAAAGATGTAAACATTTCTTGACCAGTGGCATCTTCTGTCCTCCAATTGAATACATAAAGAAGAACCCAATTATGACACCCACATTTACTGAATGACTTGATTATAAAGAAAAAATATCAGAATCTGGGGCCAATGTACTGCCTGGTCCTGGTTCTGTTTCATATGATCTCTTATTTCAGAGCACAACAGGGTATTGTGCTCCCTCTCAGTTTTGTAACCTGCCCTGATAATAGTAAGTGTTGATCTGTGTAATAAACTCTGGATGAGGGCTTAAGTACAGAACACCCTACAAAATAGTGGTGTGTGATATCTTCATGGCGCTGAGGACACGTTCACGTCTCCAGCTTTCAGCTACATTGAATGTGATTGTTGGGAATGTGAGTTTTATCAATAGACCCAAGCGGACCAAACTTGCAGTGATGTGTTTTGTGGCCTGATGGTGGGACTCTTATAGAGCATGGCGAGCACTTGCTCTGGGTAGAGAATCCTGCTCATGACGCAAATCTATTCCATGTATGCTGGTAAAGATTTCTGTTACATAGTCAGGATCGTGAGTGCAGCTGTTCTCGGAAATTCACATCAAATAAAAACACTGAACATAATACACACCTTTAAAATATTGCTATTTTATCAAAAACAGTTCTCACCTATTTCATATTATGTTGGTCATGACAGGATAAATCAACTAACCTCACTTTAAAACAGAAAACCCATCACAGCCCACTTCAACCCTTTGTAGATATTATTGAAGAGGAGGACATAATTGAATAGGTGATCATCCAACAATATTTTTAGATAACAACTTCTTCAAGCTCTGCTAAACAACTCTCAAAAGGGCCATCGTTTAATGTCTTGCTGTCTCTGAAGTCATAAAAAAAACGTTTTACTTCATCTTCCTCATCAAATGGCACTTTCTAATCTTTAACCAAGGGTGGCAATTACAGTCATGAGGGCACTACGAAGAAAATGTTAAAATAATGCACAGGGGGTAGAGTCACAATCCTTAATTGCCTGCTTTTCCTTGCAATGCCCTAAAATACAGTGGGCTATGTATTAATGTTTCCAACGAGCTGGGACTCCTATATTCAAGAGAGGAAAGTCTAAGGATTTGGTAGTTAATTTGACGCTGGTGTTGAGGCCTTTTAGAGAAAGTTGCTATTAAAAGCTTTAAGAGGTGAAGAGCTGTTCAGGAGAAACTCAGCTAATATTGCATTTTGGTGCTGATGTTGGGAACTAATCTAGTCTCTTCTTGTACCTGAAAACTTTGCCTGCAGCAGATAATTAAAACAAACTAAAATGCTTGGAGTGGACGGTCGGTTGGTTGGATGCCATGAACTTACTTAAGAGTCAATATCCTTATGCTAATTTCTCTCCTGAATCTTTTCAGGACTGTTTGGTAGTATAGAGGCTGATTAATTATATGATTACCCTACGTTTCTGATATGGGCCAGGGAGCCATGTATTTGCTCTCAGAACATGCATGTTTCAAGTGGAACAGGATCTCTGTCATGTCTTCAAGAGGAGATCTGCAGGCTAATGGATCTAAGCTGATCCAGGTAGGTGGTTCTGGAACCCTGTTTCCTTTATGGAATATTGGATTTTTAACACAAATGAAATTGCAAGAAGGTTCTTTTTAGGTCGAGCATTTGCATATATATCTACTCATAAGGACTTTCGTAAAGCCCTCTTCATCCATTGGTCTGTTGTCATTCACATTTTTCATCAGCTCCCTGTAACTTTCAGCATGAGATAATGAGACAGCCTACTTTAGCCATTTTCTAGCTTCACTGGGAGTGCACACAAAGTTGTTCTCTTCAGTGCCCCAGAATAATATAACAATGTGTTTTTACGACCAAAGATGTTTACTGTTAGTCATTTTTTTGTTTATTGACAAGTGTCTGGCAGTTGCTCCAACAACAAAGTTTTACAGACACTATGACAAAACAAATCAACCATTGACAAACCCAAGACTGGCAGATAACACCAACGCCTAGTGGCTTTCCCAATGCTTTTTATAAAAGCCACATACTTCCTTCCTGATGACCTGTGTCTGACCAAGATCTTCACTCCAGGAACCTTTACTTTTTTGCAGGTGCTAAGAGGTACTGCACTATTTTGTCATGTTGCATTCAGCATTGTTTTGTAATAATGCTTAGTCACATGCTGCAATACAAGCACAATGAAGTCTTTTGATATTCCAAGTGAATTAGCTGAAATGAGCAGGTGATTCCCAACCACTTCATAGCGAGAAGCCAAGTCCACTGGTAAAATTACCCTAAAAATGTTCGTAATCTTTGCTTTATTTTAATGTCTTGAGCCATACAGGAGAAACCAAGGAAGATGGCCGATCCTAGCATACACCATATAACCCAATCCGATCACAAGCGCTCCCAAAGATGACAATGTTAAACAACCTCATTTCTGAAGCAGAACCGCTTTGTTGCATATGACTAGATTTCATCAGCATTTTTCTCAATGTTCATCTTCACAGATCTCTATGGAAACTCAAGAAATGCGTAACGAGGGTCTGCCCAAGGGCACTTCAGAAACACTCTTGGTGTTATGGGATCCAGGTGCTGATTCAAAAGAGAAAATGCCTGAATATATATCACTTTTCATGGTCACACTTTTTTATAGACATTTAAGAAAAGCTGCTCCTGTATGAGTCAATGCTCTCACTGCTGAATCAGTTGTCAGAGACCCAAGATAACATGTTTATCTCTAGGGCAGCCATTCAGCTCTAGAACATTTCTTGACACTATTGATAGAAAATGGTTGTTAGTGTCACCCAGGTCAATAGTATTCATTTCGTCTTGGAAGGATGAAAGGCTGAGTTAACACGCTGGAATTGTAACCTGTGACCATGAGGTCAAACAGTTCCTTGCAGTGTATGCATTAGTCCACTGAGCTGTTGGACCAGGCAGAGTCTGGATTCTTCATTTAATAGCTTCTACAGTGACCTTTCACTAGAAACAGACCCCATGTTCATTAATGAAAGAGTTCAACCAAATGTTAATCCTTTGACACGATTGGCTGACAATTTCCTGACTTCTTCCAGTGGGTGTATGCAGGTGTGCAGCAGATGACATTAACATAAGGTACCAACAACAACGCAGGCTTTAGTTACAAAATGAGTGCCTATACAATGGGACATCCAACATTCTGTCTTCATCTTTTACGTTTATCAAACACAAAGTTTTATATTTTGCACCTGTCAGTCAAAGCCAATTAATTTATTCTGCTTTAATTAAATCTTAAAACATTTTGATTCTTATATAAAATATCAGTAATCCTTTGGTGACGTGCACAAAATCCATTGATTTATTGGATTTCTTTTTTTAATTGAATAGACGTGTTTTGCGAGCTAGTAATGATAAGGAAGGACATTATTTGTAGTTTGACGGATGGGATACTCCATCACAAACATGGTAGATGTCCCGTCCATCACATTTTAAGTGTATTATAGCCTATGGCACTTGTAATATGGCTGATGAAACACTCTTCACAGTTTGATGGAGTATCCCACCTGCCAAACTCTAGCACCTACATTTTCTAAGCCAGGCTTTTAAAAAGCTGAGGACAATCATACCCATTGTGTTCCTTAGCTACTGATTTGCTACTTCTTTCTGATAAGGTGCCTTAACTTTAAGTGACTGAACTCCCTCGTTTAAACCTTTTCAATGATTTCACCTTCACTAAATCTTGTTCCTCAATACATCTTCCATCCTATTTTATCATATTTACTATCTAATACAAAAGAAACTAATCTGCCTTAAACAGCATAGTGATTAAAAATTTCTTATGATCCTTAAAAACTGTTTTCATGAAAAGTGAACTGATAATTTATACCTCAGTGGAAAACATGATAACCTGTCCACATATTCCTCTACTTAGCTGCCTCGCTGGGACCCTCCAGGCTTTCCCTGCAGATAGGTGTAGTCACTCACTACCCCCACTTGCAGACGAATCTTTGCCCACCTTTGAAATGCAGGCTGAGTTGTCACCTTCAGTGAAAAGCAGATTGCCTGTCTAAAACAGCTGGTTCATCTTCAGTGATGTGCTGCTTAGAGTTTGGTCATACGTTTACACCTGCACTCAGAGCAACATATTCATTGTAGTAGGGTGCATTGTCCCAGTCCGTGCCTGACGCATGCACTTAAGTGTGCCATGGTGCAGAACGGGACTGTGCACCCTGTCGGTAATGCAGCCCCTTCTGCATGATGGTTTCAGTGCTAGTCTACAGGTTTCTTCTTCAGCTCGTCTACTTTGTCATGGTTTGCTCATGTAGAGGTGCTCTCCACCTGCCCAGTGATGTGCTGTCCAGTCTTTGTAAAATCTCTTGTACTTGAGAGGTGCTGTGCTCTTGCTGGACATTTGTTAATCATTTTCTTCATCCATGATTTTGTACAATGTTGTCAAGGACAAAGCTTAGCTTTGGAGATGGGGAGGCTGAGAAGGGTCCAAAGCTATAGCAATAAAATAATGAAGGGGAGTTGGGACAGGCGCAGGTGCGATAAGAATAAAGGATCCACTCATTGCAATGCAACAGGTACAAGGTGCAGAGGTCTGAGCAAGGAAATCGAATGACAACGGAAGAGAAAAAAAGAAAGAACAACCAATAGCGCTGAGATATGGGATGCGAAGAGAATAAACGGAAGGAAATGAAAGGAAATGAAAGGGAGAAGGAGAACAAAGAGCAGGAAGGAGCTAGGAGAACAGAGGCAGCAGGAAGAAACAAAGTACAGAACAGTGATTGATAAACTGTGGTCAGTGTGTGTGTTCGAGGGGAAAAGGTTGCTGATGACAATGTACTAAAACACTACAAAAAGTTCCTCCTTCCTTTTCAACATTCACCATTTACCGCTCTAGTTTGCCTCAGAAACAGGAAGCACAAAGGAGCTGGACCAACATCAACGACTGGTCATAGCAAGTGCACTGCACATGAGTAGCAGCAATTTGCATTGCTGCAGGGTAAGTGATATGAAATTGACTGCATCATATAGGTATTTTTTGGAGCCATATTGCAACAGGTAAGGACCAGGTTTGTACTCCAAATGAAACGATGCAAACAGATACTGGCGCGCCATCACAATGTTCCTATCCGACTCCTTACCACACCAAACAAGACAATCACCAGATGCGAATGCACTTAATATTCCTCCGTATGCACATGTGGAGAGAATTCGAAAATGATAAAGCTAAAAATAAGACCAAGAAGGAGCTACAAAGATCTGTGAACAACAGATCATTTAAAAAAACGAAATTATCAATAGCAGCAGATAACCCAGATAATCAAAAGGATTTGCAGACATCTTAAAAATGTTTAAGACAGGAATTATGTGCATTATAGAAAAGAGAATTTTAAATGGAAGCCATTACTGAAAAGCAATATCTGGAATGATTTAATGTCGAAAGACAGTACTGCTCGGAGATCCATATGCTCTGTCTGTTACGTTAATTGCAATGCTCTTCAGACACAGGACTGCCTGTCCTCCACCAAGGTGCCCTTTGTGCAGTGAAGCCTGTGCTGCCCTACTTCTGTGACGGATGGTGTCAATGCAAATTAATGAGCAAGGCCTTATGGGGCACAACACATGGGATCTGGCTGCTTGTGAGGTTGTGCAGAAGTTGCATCTCAATTACATTCCAGCTATCATCCCCTAGTGTGTATGCAACTCGAACATGCACACAATCACGTGCAGCAGCAGTCATTCTCATACATTAGCGTTTGTTTCTTAGGGGAGTGGTCATCAATATACATGTCCTTGAGTCATGTGCCACTGTAATAGTCAGACACATTATTCCCGGCTCAAATGTATATATCACATTATCCCAGTAGATGGTCCTTGATGAAAGTTAATGCCCCTTCAGCATATTTTGCCTCTGGTACTCTGCGAACGATTGCAAAACTTGCTCCTGAAATGATGGGAAACATAGAGCAACAACTGCTTAACAGATGTGCTCCACATCATGTTGGAAAGGTTGCTGTTTCTAGGGAAGGTGGATGTTACTTCCCAACAGCATGTGACCTCTCACGCAAGCAACTATCAATAAACTCCAGAATGCTATGTGTACTGTATAAAAGGACAGCATTGCAGACCTGCCAACTTTGAAAAAAAAATAACTTTGTGAGAGAAAATGTGGAGCATTGGAGTGATGGGGGCAACAGAGTGTAGGGCTCTCAGCCCACCATTGACTGAGCAGACTTTAAAGGATATTGGAGGGAGGGGCAAGGAGAGGGGGAAGGGTTTAAAGTCTGTCATTATGCCAAAATCCTGTCCTACCACCCTCTTTGAATGGGTCGCCTTTCCTCAAGAAAGCAGGAAACCTCTACTGGATTGCAACAGTAAAGAATCATCACATACGAGCTGGAAAGCTGGTGAGTGATGGTTTTCCAGTACACTTTGTGTTCACTGTATCATATTGGCCTGTGTGAAGCACATCAGTGTTGTCTGACTTAAGGTGATACAGTGTGAGTTGGACAGCGCTGATGTTGTAGGTCATCCATTGAAGTGTCCAGTGTAAAAATGTTCCTCCACTAAAAGCATGAATGAAATACAATGTAATTCATTGCCAATGGTTTGGTCTCTTAAATTTTCATTTTCGGTTCACTGTTTAGGTCTTCAGCTCAGTACTCACAACATTTAGGGGCATATTTACAAGCCCCTACTGCCACTTTAGTGTATTTTTTTACGCTAAGGCAGCTCTAATCAGTCCGCCACCCTGCGCCATATTTACAAAGTGTCGCAATGCAAACATTGCACCACTTTGTAACTCCTTGCAACACATTATACCTACACCAGGTAAATGAGTGCAAGGGGGCTTTCCCCTGCAGGGAGGCCCAAAAAACAACGCAGTGAAAGTTATAAGTTTTCACTACGCCATTCTAGCACCATTTTAAATAAAGTGACACTAGTGCGTTAGCCTATGGGCCTTCCGGTGCTTTGCTGGACTAGTGCCAAAAGTTTTGGTGCTAGTCAAGCAAAGAGCCACAATAGCATAAAAAACTCTGATTATATTGTCCTAATGTGTACCATGGTGCGCTGTATTATAAATACAGTCGTCAGGGGGGAACAATGTAACTCAAGGAAACTGGCGCAATGGAGCTGATGTGCCAGTTCCTTGTAAATATGCCCCTAGTCTGGTGAGTTTGAGCTTTCTTAGAAGTACACAGAAAGGAGATAGAGTCTGAAGTAAAAATGCTGAGAACACGAGTCAGGTCTGACCACACCACAAATGTTCACAGCATTGCAGATCCATCTTACTCAGATACAGTTTGAAATGTTATCAGATACCGTTTATCACATCAAATACTTAGTCAAAATACACTCCTCATACACAACTTACAACAAGACATTTGTGCAAAATACTTCTATTGCAAACCACATAATCTGGGCACAAATTCCCCCAGCGTTCCTCATTGTGGGAAGAGTTGCCAGCCAGCCTAGGTTATAAATTAAGGTGACTAAAGCACCGTTTGGGCTGTACATGGATAACATTATCCTTTATCAAGATTAGATCCTTGAATTGTTCACATTGTAACAACTACTATTCCCCAGGTCATTGTTGTCCTGATGAGACCCTGGTACCCTTTGGTAGGATTGTAATGATGTCGACAGTCTAATCAGACAGACCTCCTTTGTTGTGCTGTGACTGATAAATCACTGTATGGACAAATGTACTCAACAATCCAATAAGAGGCTGTTTTTTTTAGATACACCAAAGATTACAGAAATACAAGCGTTCCTTTCATTGCCTTGTGTTGTGGTGTCTCTTGTTCACTTGCAGAGCATCTCCTCACTACTTCTCTTTACAGTCTGATTACATAAAGGATACTTTATGTCATGGTAATTGTGAGAAAGTAGCCTCTTTCTAGCCTTGTTACCCCCACGTTTGGCCTGTTTGTGAGTATATGTCAGGTGTTTTCACTGTCTCACTGGGATCCTGCTAGCCAGCACCCAGTGCTCCTAGTGAAAACCCTATGTTTCCAGTATGTTTGTTATGTCTTACTGGGACCCTGCTAGCCAGGACCCCAGTGCTCATAAGTTTGTGGCCTATATGTATGTGTTCCCTGTGTGATGCCTAACTGTCTCACTGAGGCTCTGCTAACCAGAACCTCAGTGGTTATGCTCTCTCTGTACAAATTGTCACTAGTGACCAATTTCACCAATTTACATTGGCATACTGGAACACCCTTATAATTCCCTAGTATATGGTACTGAGGTACCCAGGGTATTGGGGTTCCAGGAGATCCCTATGGGCTGCAGCATTTCTTTTGCCACCCATAGGGAGCTCTGGCAATTCTTACACAGGCCTGCCACTGTAGCCTGAGTGAAATAACGTCCACATTATTTCACAGCCATTTACCACTGCACTTAAGTAACTTGTAAGTCACCTATATGTAATAACCTTTACCTGGTAAAGGTTGGGTGCTAAGTTACTTGGTGTGTGGGCACCCTGGCACTAGCCAAGGTGCCCCCACATTGTTCAGGGCAAATTCCCCGGACTTTGTGAGTGCGGGGACACCATTACACGCGTGCACTATACATAGGTCACAACCTATGTATTGCTTCACAATGGTAACTCCGAATATGGCCATGTAACATGTCTAAGATCATGGAATTGCCCCCTCAATGCCATCCTGGTCAGGGTCTTGGGGTGGGCTATTTTTCTAACCCTCACTGTTTTCTTACAGTCCCAGCGACCCTTTACAAGGTCACATAGGTTTGGGGTCCATTCGTGGTTCGCATTCCACTTCTAGAGTAAATGATTTGTGTTGCCCCTATCCCTATGTGCCCCCATTGCATTCTATTGTGACTATACATTGTTTGCACTGTTTTCTATTGCTGTTACTGCATATTTTGGTATTGTGTACATATATCTTGTGTATATTTGCTATCCTCATACTGAGGGTACTCATTGAGATACTTTTTCATATTGTCATAAAAATAAAGTACCTTTATTTTTAGTATATCTGTGTATTGTGTTTTCTTATGATATTGTGCATATGACACTAGTGGTACTGTAGGAGCTTCACTCGTCTCCTAGTTCAGCCTAAGCTGCTCTGCTAAGCTACCTTTTCTATCAGCCTAAGCTGCTAGACACCCCTCTACACTAATAAGGGATACCTGGACCTGGTGCAAAGTGTAAGTACCCCTTGGTACCCACCACAAGCCAGGCCAGCCTCCTACAGTAATATTTCTTTCATACTAATAAACTTGTGTTGTTACATATGTTTGGGTAATTGATTTAGTGTGACAGATGATTTTCATCTTTATTCAGGAAATGTGGAGTGATTAAGTCAGTAGCAAGATATTTCGGCTACAATGTGAAATTTGATTGAAAGTGAGCTGAATATGTTTTATGTGATAATTATACCCAGGTACAAGTGAACATTCTGGGTTGCTGTTGTAATTGTTTTTTGTTGAAAAGAATTAATGTCAACCTGGTTTCAAGAAAAAAAACATAATTTGTTTTGTGCAGAGGGCATCATGAGTTTGAATCCTTTAAGTCACCTCTCTTCACACGTTAGTGCGCAGAGATAGTTTGGTGATTTATTGTATGAGTGATGTGCACCAGCCAATGGAGGCTGTGTTGTTGGTGCATAAATTAGAAGGTCCAGAGCGTCACATCATCTTTGCTTATTCATCTCTCTTACAATTTCCTTTCAGGAAAAAGTATTTTATGCATATTCTGTGGAAATTAGTGAGTTTAGATGTTTTTCAGTTATCCACTATATGTATTGCTCCCCCTCATGCATCCCAATAGAGACAAAATATGCAAAAGTCAACTGGTAACGGAATAGGTGTTTACAAAGTTACACGTGTTTTCTTCTCTGCCACTTTGTGATTATTTTGATAAAGTGTCCATCTTTGTGAGAATCATACATAATAGGAAGGCTTCAGAAAGCAAACAGTGAGAGAGAAGCCTGTTAAAATTACGTTCATAGGAGAACAAATCCCTAAATAAAATACTTTAACTCAGGGCTTGTGCAAATTCACTTGCAAAAGAAATCCTCTCCCAATAAAGTTATTTTATAGAAAAGTTATATGTTGCAACTTGGGAAACAACTTACACTTTGCAAACTGTTCCAAGTGTGAGTCTGAAAACTGAGACTCAACCTGGATTGTGAATTTTGTGACCCTTCTTACCCTATTATGGCTCATTTAGAAGACCTATGCTTATCCACTTCTATATTTTGCGCAACAGATAATGTAGATTATGTATTTGTTTCTAGTAGAGAACAACACTCAATTTACAACAATATTTATGTGTCGAGAGCTATAATTAGTAACAGTTCTCTTCCTTGCTTTATACTTGTTGAAACTATTTAAATATGCTTAAACTTTTAGGCTACCTCATTCTTAATGCTGGGAGTTTAGTACACACAGTACTCACTCAGTCTTTCCACAAGCCTATTGGCCAGCCAAACAAAGCAGCCTCGAAATCCATCAAAATAATAAAACACAAAAAATTCAATTTTTAATATATGAGCTAGCTGCTGAGCGTTCATGCTCGGTGCCTAACAAGTATGATTCCACAAACTGATTGAAAAAGGCAAAATATCTGGGTATCAAACCAGAACAGGACAAAGGAAAATTACATGCTCAGAGTGAAACATAAAACGGAAAATTGGATAATAAATCTTTCTCGCACGGAAAGATGAAATCATCCTCGGGATAAAAAGATTCAAATTCGGGAACACAAAAAGCTGCATTTACAGCCTCATTAGAAAGACATCACTGTGATATTTAAGGGGCATAATGCAGGTTTTAGGTGAGAAAGAAAATAAAAATATAAAATCAAAAACTCCATGGAGAGTGTGTCTCCGATTGTGTTGGGCCAATGACACTTTCTGTATAACTTTGTCTAGACCGAGATCCCTAAGGTCCGTTTTACATGATTAGGATTCATTTAAGTGTTTTTACATGGAAGTTACCTGACCTATGAGAAAGGATTGAGAACCCTGTGTCATAGACCCTTCCACCCAGAGGTACGGATGAGGATCCAAACTATGTAGAGAAGACATGGTAGATGACATCACCCAGTGGCTATCACTCAGATGTGCCCAATGTTTATCCAGCAGTTCCAGATCCAAACCTTATATTCAAGATAATCAATGACAATGTAAATGTTTGACAATTACAAACTTTGCCTGTACATTTTTTTCATCGGAGTATCTTCACATACAGGTATTGGCCCAGTCCTCATAAACCGACATTGGACACCCTCCTTTAGGTTCAGCAGAAGAGTGTGGAACCTGTGACCATCTTCCTCTCTTCACAAACTGACTGCATCATACAAAGCCACCAGTCATAGATAGTGATAGATATCATTGTGGCCTCATATGAGCCGTGGGGATGATCCATTTATTAAGTGCCTGTTTCACAACATGCAGGAAGTCAATGTTCAAGGATAGCTTAGGCATGAACCATACTGCAGTGTCTTGTGTGGATGTTTTCATATTAGGGAGGAGGCTTTTAAAACTGAAAAAATTACCTTTAAAGGTTGATAGATGGTGAGGTCAGGCCTGACGTCTGAAGAAGAAAAATGATTTTGCCTGAACTTATTTCCTAAAGTTTCTCATTGTGTGACACAAGAACGTATGTTTTTAAAAAAAAAAAAAACATATTTGTATATATCCAACCCTGAAATTATGAAGCACTATTCCATTAGTTCTAAAAAAAATATAAAGATGGAAATATATAATTATTAGGACGAGAAATGACAAATATTTTGTGAAAGGCGTTGTAGGAGAAGTAGTAGTAATGCAATTGCTGCCTAAGTTAACATCAGTCTAGTGATCCATTTTACAGAGTACCAGAGCAAACTTGGGTTACAAGATGCATTCTACTTTTGTGCAAATGTCTCTGTGTGATGCAGACTCAGTATGTGGGAAAAGAGGAGGCAAATCAGGAGTTATGGGTTCTGCTGCTAGAAATGGTATACTTGACGGGAATAGCTTTAGCTGAAAGAAGAATGAAAGACTTTGTGGCGAGGTAAGTGTTGGGGAGGTATGCATTGCAAATTTGTTGTGCAGTTACATATGAAGATTTGGTTATCGTTTGAAAATTCTTGAAAGGATGACTCGCAGAAAAAGAAAGGGAAGTTTTCTGTAGGTAGAAACTAAGGGGCATATTTAACAACCTCCAGCGCCATTCCAACACCACATTAGCGACATTTGTTTATGCTAATGTGGTGTTAGAAGGCCAAAAACGCCACACCATATTTACAAAGTGGCCCAATGGATGCATTATGTCACTCTGTAACCCTTTGGGCTACATTATGCCTGCGCTAGGCATAATGTATGCAAAGGCGGCATTCCCCCATTAGGAGTCCAAAAAAATGGCACAAGGAATGAGATATTTCCTCGCCTCATTTTTTTCTGCACTGAGCAGGCATTAAAAGGAGGCTTCCATTGCTTACAATGGGCCCCTGGGTGCTTTGCAGGATTAGTGTCAGAATGTTTTACCCTAATCCTGCAAATGCCGGACTAGTGTAAAAAAATCATACTCTAGTCCCCTATCTACTGCCATGGTGCTCAGTATTTTAAATAAGGCGGACACAAGGTGGCATTAGTGGGGCGCTGGAGGGTGCAAAAAAGTGGGTCACTTTTCTTAAATATGCCCCTATGTCTTTGTAGATAGATGCCGAGCAGGCTTGTTTATTAAGGAGGATTGACCTGTAGGTGATGCATACTCTCGGAAGTGGTTCAGATGCGTAAGAGGTAGCCAACAAAAAGCATTAAGAATTGGATGATATTGTCACTTTCCGTACCCATAAACTGGTGAGAAATACAGCGCGTTATTGCAATGGGGCAGCAGGAAAGAGGAGTTCTCAATCCATGACATTCCCTCTGTTAAGCCACGCGAGCTCCATGGATCTGACGATGGTGTAAAAGTGATAACAGGAATGCAGGGTTTCATTTTCCTGATGAGCTGGAGGTGAAACAGGCAGGATTCAGCAGTTTTCTGATTGGACTAGTGGAGGGCTGATTTTACAGAAATGTAGTTGGATTGATAGAGTCCGTTTAGCAATGATTAACTTTTGGGCAGCATGAGGGCATTCAGCTTTTGATGAGATTGTTTCTCAGCAGTGTATGTCATTCACCCATAAAACCACAAGTTTGAGTTGTTTTTGTTGCAGTCGTAAATCTAGGTGCGGCAGTGAACCCGCGCTTCTAGCTGCTCCATGTTCAGATGAAATACCTCAGGGTACAGATCAAGACTGGGATTCCATCAATCTCGCTCTGATTAGCTGTGATTTTTTTCCCTCGACACAACTGTACTTGGATACAGGCTTTTTTCCCCAAACAATTATTCACAGGTAATCCATAGATGAACTTGCATCGCCAAAAAGGTACATAAACGGGAGTACTGTGTGGTATCAGCTGCAAAGACAATTACAGAGCGTTATTATCCATTGCATAGGGACAAACTCAAAATGGGGCACAAAAAGTAAGTTAATACTGTGTTGAATCAATATATTCCCTAGGCAGTCAGGATTTGTGTCTGATTTTACTGAGTATATCGGATTGAGGACCCAAATATTTTAACTAGCTTCTACCCGAATGTGTGCAAATTATCTTCTTCGAGCTTGCAGGCACGCTCAGGACATGCGGCCTTCAAGCGTCCGAGCTTTTCTTGCCGTGGATCCTCTACCCTTGACAATTCCCAAAAGCAAACCCACTATATTAAACGCTAAGAGCTACAGGAACTTTACAGTAGTTTGTAACAGCTCTTTCTTTGCTGGAAAAACAAATCTGAAACAGCAGCACAACAAAAATATAATTGTATTCTAGGTTCTAATGTAACTGAATTGTTGACTCATCTGCATGTAGTTTCTCGCAGGCGTATTCCCTAAGAACACAGATACACCCCGGGAAATGCATTAAGCTACCAGCCTTTAGTTTTTCCTTCTACACAGATTACAGAAAAGTCCCACAGCGATTTTTCAAACCCCTTCCAAAAATTAGCAACTGCCTGGAATATTTAACAGTGTTTTTGTCCTGCTCCTGAATGTTGCCTATAGTTCCGCTCGCCCTGGTCCTAATGCTGAGATCCCAATGGGCAAATAAAGATTTTAAGGCAGGACAAATTGGCATTTAATCTCTTTTTCCAACTTTGACTATAGCCAACGGTAATCTTAATTCTCTAGAGTGGACTCTGGAAATCATCCGCTAAAGTATGCTGTCGACTGCTGCTAATCATGGATGAAGACATGTCTTCAAATATATGTTTCAAGCAATCAGAGTAAGATCTGATGGTGGGCTAGTGTACACGTTCTGCTGCTCCAGGATGTATTCGCTGAATAACCTGCCCCTAGACGGCTCATAATCCTTGAGAGTATCCTAGAGGTGATACTGCATTGAGATCATCGGGTGAAAATACTTTGGCCCAGATTTACAAGAATGTGCCGCATCAGTACTGATGCGCCAGATTTCTTGTGCCCCTCACCACCACTTAACGACACCATGGGTTTGCAGTATTTAAAATATGGCACACTATGGCATACGTTAGGCCAATAGCATCAAAATGTTTGACGCGTTGTAGCACTTTGCTGCACTAGCATCAAAAAATTTGACGCTAGAGCAGCAAAGTGGAAGAAGGCCCATTGGCTTCAATGGGTGCGTCCTTTTAACTCCTGCTTTGAGCAGGCATTAAAAATGATGCAGAAAATGGTGCAATGAAATCTTGTAGATTTAATTGCACCATGTTTGCGGCCTCTTAATGCTGGAAAGCCCCCTTGCTTACATTATGCCTGAAACAGCGATATTTACAAAGTTGAGAGACATTAGCGGAAAAAACATGGTGATAATGTGGCGCAAGGAGGCGCTAGGGTCTTGTAAATCTGGCCCTTAATGTGTAACCTGCCCCCAAAATACCCATCACCAGAATACCCATCATCCTTGAGAATACCCTAGATGTGATTGAGCTGGAGGGTTATCAGTTCAATGTATCACAGTGAATAATCTGCATATGAAATGTACGTCATTGTCTTTTGGTTAACTCTGTATTTTTAATTGAATCACCTGTTTGGAGGTCATGAATATAGAAATGCATCCTAAAGAGCCATAAATACGAAATTGGAAGGAATAGAGCTGCAAAAGAGACCATTATGCACCCCATCCGGACATCTTAAAAAATAGGGAGGTAGATGCCCATCAGGATCAAGCGAGCCCTTTAGCAGGCAAGTGGAACTGGAATTCACTGTAGAAAATTTGGAGCTCATTGCATCCAAGATATGGGGACAAATGCATCATTAAATCATTCCTTTCTCTCTAGTCCTCCTGCCATTATTGGTCAACCATTGGAGGAGTTTGTTAGTAGATCTTTTACCCAACCCGCAGAGTGAGCCAAGCATAGCTCCCATGAGCAACTGGTGATGTGGGCCGGCATTATCTCTTCTGTGCCAGTCATGACATGAATCCTGAGAAGTCCTTCTAGGCAATCAGAATTATGACTCAATAGTATATTTCTGGGGCAACTAGCAGTGTGTCCTAAGCTTAACAGAACTCTCCAGCATATTGTGATCAATTAAAATGTTGTGGTATTGATAAGAGAGAGAAAACTACCTATCAATGCTATCCTCAGTTTTCCTCATCCATGGCTTGTCCTGATGGCACATACCACATACCCAGCTACAGGCATAATTACATTGAAAAAATCCTAGATGCTTTTTTACCTGTGCAGAGTTTACCATATGAAGCTATCAATAGTATTTCAAAATTTAAGATACAGCCCCATAAAAACTCACAAATTCCATATGTCCTTGACTTAATCAAGTGATTATGTTCCTCATTTACAAGATAGGTTATCTATGATCGATAATGGTGTTTTTCGTTGTGTTTGCCAGAAACTGTATTACATCTCCATAGGCCAAACCAGCAACTGTTGTGAACAGAATGCATGTGCAGAACACATACCTTCATGTCCCTTCACACTGAATACAAAGCTGAGACTGTGAAAAATCATCTGTGCATTTCAGAACATTGGAATGTTGAGAGCTTCATTGAAGACAATGGACTGGGCCAGGTCCCATAGCAGCTGGTACATACCTTCTACTCCAACATTCCAAAGTTTGTCTCCCTTTTGATGCAGAACATTATACCCTCAGTGGGTTATGTTTTAAATGTTGTATAGCCCTTCTGCTTCAAAGCCTACCAGTTGATAATGGTTTCCTTAATTGAAGTTTGGGCTTATAATTTAGATTCAGGACATGTAACAGCCAATGCAACCTGAGTAGAAGGCTATAATGCTAGACTAAATATTCAGAAGATATAACTCTACAATTAAAAACACCAAAATGCATAATTTACAGAACAAAGACCATGGAATGTGCTAGAAACAACCCATATGCACCTTACTTCATAATTATCTTTCATGGCAGAACATTTCTTTCCACTTACAAGATGTTTTTTTCAATCTGAACAGGTTTCTGGTATAATTAACACTCATACATTATTCAAATTTTACATCCATCAATCAACATAGTCACATGCCTAATATAGGAACTAAGGGACTGATTTAGAGATTGGTGGATAGGTTACTTCATCACAAACATGATGGATATCCTATCCGACGTATTACAAGCATGTTATATCTAATGCCACTTGTAATATGGTGAATGAGATATCGATCACATTTTTGACAGAATAACCTGTCTGCCGAACTCTAAATCAGGCCTTGAGGCTTTTAAGAAACAGCACTACAAAAAGCATGCTATAAAACATAATAAAGACTGACATCAAGTCAAGGATAGCTGCCAATTAACCTAGTTTTTATCCATCTCTGTTTATTGCTCTTTAGGGCTGTTAAAAGAAAACTTCATCTGGATACCGCTATAGTCCAGTATAGTACCAGAATATTACATTTAAATATTAGTTGGCAAAACTATTGAAAGCAGAATATTAATTAAAAGCAAATCATGAAGGGACGTACACATGTTACTAAGGTCCAGATGTAGATAGCTGTTTGCATGGTGCAAACTGCGAAAATCGCAGTTTGCGCCATGCAAACAGCCTAACGCAATGCTCATTCCCAAATTGCGAGTCGGTACCGACTCGCAATTTGGGAATGCGACTCGCAAATAGGAAGGGGTGTTCCCTTCCTATTTGCGACTCGCATCGCAATTCAGAATTGCTTTGTGACCGCGAATGCAGTCGCAAAGCAACTCGCAGTTACCACCAGTGTCACACTGGTAGTAACTCATTCGCAAAAGGGAAGGGGTCCCTATGGGACCCCTTCCCCTTTGTGAATGTCGACAAAAATATTTTTTCAGAGCAGGCAGTGGTCCTATGGACCACTGCCTACTCCGAAAAAACGAAACCAAATGGTTTCGGTATTTTTTTCATTTTGCAACTCGTTTTCCTTTAAGGAAAAAGGGCTGCAAAATAAAAAAATAAAACTGCTTTATTTAAAAAGCAGTCACAGACATGGAGGTCTGCTGACTTCAGCAGGCCACCATCCCTGTGAGTGCAGGGACTCGCTATGGGGTCGCAAAATGCGACCCACCTCATGAATATTGATGAGGTGGGTCTTTGCGACCCCCATAGCGAGTCGCAGACGGTGTCTGAGACACCGTTCTGCATCCGGGATTGCGACTCGGAAATTGCGAGTCAGACAGACTCGCAATTTCCGAGTCGCAATCTCTGAGTTTTGTACATGTGGCCCTAAATCTTTAATATCCTTCACTCCACACATACATGCATCAATGATATATAGCACCTTTTGTGTGGCCACATTCAAAACAGGACTGGCACTCATCAATAACCTTCTGTTAGAAATGGGTCTTTGGTTGGCAGTCAGGTTACCCCCTGTCCAAGCAAGGACCCTCACTCTAGTCCGGGTAAGTCACACACAATCGAAATTATCCTGTGCCCACCCTCTGGTAGCTTGGCACTGAGCAGTCAGGCTTAACTTAGAAGGCAATGTGTAAAGTATTTGTGCACTGAATCATGCAATAACACAGTAGAACACCACAAAAATACACCACACAGTGTTTAGAAAAATATATAATATTTATCTGGATGATTGCAGGTCAAAACGTTTAAGATGCAAAGAGTATATGTTGAAAATATCACTATAGAAATTATATAAAGTGTCTTTAGTCTCTTAAAAGCAACAAATGTTTCTTGCAAGCACAAAGTACCTGGTTTGCGTTCAAAATCTCCGCAAGGAACCCCAGAGGAGAGATGCGTGGAAAACAGGGATGTGTGCATCTATTTCTCGGGTCGCACATGGCGATGCAGCGTTTATTTTTCATGCAGGGAAGGCTTTGCATCGATTTCCGGCGCTTCGTCTTGGATCCTCTTCGGGTCGTGGGGTTTTCAGACGTCTCAGGGACGATGCATTAAAATCCTGCTCTGACAGGACAAAGTCACAGGGGCTGCGTCGATCCGGTGGGCGTTGCATGAAAATTTCTACCACACAGCAGGTGTTGCGTCGATTCCTCTCAGAAAGTAAGGCTGCGTTGTTCCGGCTCGGCTGTGCGTCGATCCAGTGGGCCGTGCGTTGAATTTCCAGTAGCTATGCTGGCGCTGCGTCGATCTTCTTGCGAAGTCAGGCTGCGTCGTTCCGGTTCAGCGTGCGGTGAATTTTTCACCGCAATGCAGGCTGTGCGTCATTTCTGGCAGGCTGTGTGTTGATTTTCGCTGCACAGGGAGTTCTTCTTGCAGGAATGAAGTCTTTTTGGTCCTGAGACTTCAGGGAACAGGAGGCAAGCTCTATCTAAGCCCTTAGAGAGCCTTTCTCAGCACAGCCAGAGAGCAGCAGGGCAGCAGGGCAACAGCAAGGCAGCAGTCCTTCTCAGAAAGCAGTCAGGTGTGTCCTTTGGGCAGCCAGGCAGTTCTTCTTGGCAGGTTACAGGTTCTGGTTCAGGTTCTCTTCTCCAGGAAGTGTCTGTGGCAAGAGTGTCTCATCAAGAAGTGTCTAAGTTGGTAGGGTCAGAGACCCTGCTTAAATACCCAAATGTGCCTTTGAAGCGGGGGAGACTTCAAAGAGTGGCTTAGAAGTGCACAAGGTCCCCTTTCAGTTCCATCCTGTCTGCCAGGGTCCCAGTAGGGGGTATGGCAGTCCTCTGTGTGAGGCCAGGCTACTGTCCTTTGACATGGAAGTGTCAGGCCCTCCACCCTCCCACCCCAGGAAACCCCATTCAATATGCAGATGTATGCAAGTGTGACTGAGCATCCTGTGTTTGGGGTTTGTCTGAGTGAATGCACAACGGATCTGTCAACTAAACCTAGCCAGACATGGATTGGAAGGCACAGAAGGACTTAAGTGTAGAGAAATGCTCACTTTCTAATAGTAGCATTTATAAAATAGTAATATCAAATCCAACTTCACCATTAAGCAGGATTTTGTATCACCATTCTGGCCATACTACATATGACCTGGCTACTCCTTTCAGATCAGGATCTACCACTCAAACAGTATATGAAGGTAGCCCCAATGCTTTCCTATGAATGGAGCAGGCCTCACAGCAGTGTAAAACAAATGTAGGAGTTTTACATTACCAGGGCATGTAGAACACACATGTTCATGTCCTGCCTTTAACCTACAGAGCACCCTGCCCTATGGGCTACCTAGGGCCTACCTGAGGGGTGACTTATATGTAGAAAAAGGGAAGTTTAAGGCTTGGCAAGTACTTTTAAATGCCAAGTCGAAGTGGTAATGAAACTGCACACACAGGCACTGCAGAGGCAGGCCTGAGACATGGTTAGGGGGCTAATTATATGGGTGGCACAACCAGTGCTACAGCCCACTAGTAGCATTTAATTTACAGGCCCTGGGCACATGTAGTGCACTTGGCTAGGGACTTACACGTAAATTAAATAAGCCAATTGGTTATGAGCCAATGTCACCATGTTTTAAGGAGGGAGCATATGCACTTTAGCACTGATTAGCAGTGGTAAAGTTCACAGAGTCCTAAAGCCAGCAAAAATAAGGTCAGAAAAAGAGAAGGAGGAAGGCAAAAAGTTTGTGGGTGACCCTGCAGAAAGGTAATTTCCAACACTTTCATTTATGGGTCTGCAGTGAAACAGTCCTCCCAGCACCTTGTGGTCAATGTGGTGCATTTAGCAAAGCTGCAGTTCTTCCAATAAAAAAGCTTGACAACTTTTAGTTTCTTTAAATATTTCATTTTCTAATCTTAATAGGTATTGCTTTTTAGCAAAATTTTATATTCTTAGCCTCAGGCATGTTTCACTCTTCACAAGCGTGTTGGTGGAGCACAGAGGGTATTGAGTGACAAATTTGTTTGCAGCATAACTTTTAAAGACCAAAACTGCAATTTTGCAAGGATGGTGAATGCCAGTCCTGTTTAGATACAGCCACATGAAGGTTTTTTTTGGCATATATTGGTTCCTGGTGCCATTGGCTATGCCCCAGAGGGTGTGACCAATGCAGTAAGATGCTGTTTGAGCAGTGTTTTAGAAGGCAAAGGCTTTTAAATCTTATGTCACATACATGTTTTTCATTGAGTAGCTGGTGTGCTCCACTGAACGGCTCATAAAGAGCAAAACACCTATGTCTGGGGCTAAGAAAATTAAATTTTTAAAGAAATTAATAGTCATCAAAGATGGTCCACATTGACACATTGAAAAAATTGCATCAATTAATTTCATACCTTTGACAATACTTTCAGGTGACTGTGTTCTTCAGTCACCTGAAAGTATTGTCAAAGGTATGAAATTATCCTTCAGTCACCTGAAAGTATTGTTAAAGGTATGAAATTCATTGATGCAATAGGGTTGAGTATATAGATGTTAGAGATATGGACTCATTTGTTTTTGTAATTTTGCATGTATGTAGCGAGGTATTAAGTAATATAATAATACTTTTTTGTGTTTCTTTTCTTTTTATGATTCTCTAGGTTGATGTGTCGGCACCTGGATAACATTTAGAAAAGCAAAATATCTATTATATTCTACTTGGGTCAGTGCATTTTAAATAATTTATAGCTTATGATCTGGTTTAAAGAGGGTTGGAAATATGTGTAAGATATGTATTTCAGTTTGATATTAGATATTGCTATGGTAAGATATCTGATTGTATAGTAATAGCAAATTTAAATAGGATAAATTGTCGAATTCCATTTGTTTGGGTTGATTTTAGGTAAGAATATTTTATCATTTTTGTATGAATCGGTATAAGTAATTAGATTAATATGGTATGTACAAAAATCCGGTATAGTAGAATGTTCTTGAGAAAGAAACCATAGTTTTGTAATATTCTAAGATGGCCGACAGTTTCTCACTAACATTACAGGAGGTTTGAAAGTCCTTTGTCTATGTTTACCATGTGAAAAGAAATAGCAAGCTATTTAACAGAGTTGTGAAATGCGACTGCGGGAACCTGTGCACAAGGAGCTTTTTGCTCCGAAACACATTAGGTTTTTGCAATACTTATGTTGCCGGATAAGCAATAAACGCGCTTGTGCACATACAGAGTTACGGCTCGTCGGTTTTGTTATTCCGAGATTTCCCAGATCTTCGGAACAACGTTATCGTTGGCATTTTTAAAGGGTCTCTCCGTTGCCGTAAACTCACCGCTACAAAGCGGCCAGAATGCAGCATGTGCTCTCTGTGGATATATATATATATATATATATATATATATATATATATATATATATCCAAAAACAAACAGTTGCAAGCAACTTCACCACCGCACTCCTGGAGGAAGTTATTTCTTTTTATTGCAGTCAAGATTAAATCACCATCCTTCACCACCTATATATATATATATATATATATATATATATATATATATATATATGTATATTACCTAGTGGTGGTCGCCACTACGTAGTTATAGTTAGGACCTAGTTTCTATAGGAAAAGTGCTTTTTGTTTTGGTAATAACTTTGGCACTGCTTTACAAATATTCACAACATTTTCCAAAAAATGTTCGCATTCACATCAGCTGCTGTCTGAAAAGTTTTGGGGCGATCCTTCCGGGCAGGGTGGGAGAAAGGGAAGGACCCAAAATGCATTTTCCCCATTCATTTTTCCATAGGGATTTTGAACAGTGATAGCTTCCAAATTACTTGACAGAATTACACCAAATTTGGCAGAAAGGTAGCTATTGGTCCAGAAAGAGCTTTTTTTTCTTATTTGGTGGAAATCCGTTCAGTAGTTTGTGAGAAATTAAAGGAAATCCAAATTTGTATGTACAGAGACGTGGATCCATCGCAAATTAAACGTGAAGTGTCATGACTCCGCACAACAGAAGAAAGAAATGTGATTGGCTGGTCACAGCCTGTGGAGAAAGTTGTAGCCGTCATCTAATCAACCGGTGCATGGCCCATGGGGATGGAAATAGGGTCTGTAAATAATACAAGTGGTCAGGTTAGAGGTACTCTGAGCCCCTGAGGTTCACCAATGAGTGTCTGAGGGACCCCTTATGAGTTTGAAATGGTTCAAAACTATTTTTTTTCGTGATTGTGGTGTCGAAATCCATAATGTCCCCCTGTATAGCTCCCTGTGTAATGTTGCGACGGAGTCGCGAACCCTGGTGAAAATGCAAAAATACAAAATACACATTCATATACATGAACTCGCTGACAGACCCGCTGAGACACTTACACACCCACTCACAGGCCCAGGCACACACTTGTACACAGTCATAGACCCACTCAGTCACTCATACAACCATTCACAGACCCACTGACACCCTCATGCATATATATATATATATATATATATATATATATATATATATACACATACACACATATATATATATATATATATACATACATATATATATATATATATATATATATTCACTGAGCAACGTTCTAGTTAGGAAATAGAATTAGAAAACCTCAAAAATTCACTGATAAAAACAAAATTACAGGGATGTTATATTTAGGTTCTGAATTTACTTGTACAAAAAATAGAAATTCACCTATTATAGTTAGAGTTATCTAAAGTAACTGTAACTCGTGCCCTAAGGTAACTATAAGTGGCACCACTGCAGTGCACAGGTATGCGATCAATAATTTTACTGCAGATGTTACAGTGACTTTATCGATGATGTTATCAAAGATGTCATGAGAGTTGTAATTTGTGGTGAAATTAGCAGTGCATGGTGAGGGCATGAGTTACGTTAGATATCTCTAACTGTAACAGGTGAATTTCTATGGTTTTGTATGAGTAATTTCAGAACCTAACTATAACGTCCCTGTAACATTTTTTTTTTTTTCAGTATTTATATATATATATATATATATATATATATATATATATATATATATATGTATATATTCAAACAAAGACTGACGCTGCACTCCCAGGAGTTTTAAATATTACTTAATGTAATTAACATCAGCTGTCACATTTAAAGGGCCACTAGCACGTTTCTCCCATGTTATGGTCTTGATCACAGTGGCCTTGTGTCCTACAAGGAATACTGGTGCTTATAGTCCAATCATGAAAGTCAGTGCTGGAATTATACTCTGATATGTGAGGAATTCATCATTAATTATTGTTCATATTATCAGCACAGTGCTTGACATTTCCTTTAAACTTCCATTCCTCAAAATTATTCCACATCATTTCACAAGTATTTACTGGTGCTTGCGGAACTCCAAGTAGTGTGGTGGAGTTTTTTGGTTACTTAACCCTGCAGACGCCGTCCAGGCCTAAATCTAGCACAGTCATCTATGAACTGCCATTAAAGAGCTGCACGCAAACTGCATGGTATAGATTATGAAGTTATGATTTTTCACAGTCTTTGATTATCCAAACTTTCACTTAAAGAGGTTTGTATAGGTAGAAATAAATTATTATTAGTAAAGTCAACCCTAACCACTGTTACTTTGTGAATATTGAGTTTATGCTTCCCCAGACCAAGCACTCTCACAAATGGCTACCAATATGGGTGACGTGAATCCTACACCTTGTAATCCCCTTTGTCTTCTATAACATTTTCCATACACTGAATTACACATGTAAGATTCATTGTATCCATATTTGTGTGTGATGTAAAGTGCTCCAACACCCTACGTTAGTAAGAGAGGCGTAAGAGAGGCTCTATAAAACAAATGGAATACATGTGAAAGAGGGGCTTTGGAGAGACAAGAGGCACTGTTACAGGGAGATGCTGAGAGAATCATTGAAGAGCCCCAATAAAGACAAACATGACCTATCCTGATGCACTGTAAGGTCATCATTTACTATCCTTTAAAAACTAATACAAGTGAATATATAATGAAAAATGTGCTATAGAATGCACAGTTTTTGCCATTTTCCCAAGTTTTCTTGGGGGCTGGCCTGAGGAAATTGTCCAGGGCTGCTTTCGGTTCCCAGTACAGCCCTGCATCTGCTCATTCACTAAGGCTGTGTGAGGCCTTCGAAAATGTAACAGTAGCTTCCATTGGAGCCCAAGATGTTTCCCTGTGGCCCACAGCTCACCCAGCAAAGCCTGTCTTTGCCATAAAAATATATCGCTAGTAGAATTCAGAAATACTACAAGCTACACATTTTTCCTGCTTGATTATGTGTATTCCATCACCCCTCCACACTCCTGCCGCAGGACAGTTGACAACACATCACTCGGTGACGATGCTCCCACGAGCGCCGTGACATCTAGGGCAGGAGAATGGGTAACTCAACTTGATAGAATAATGCTGGCACTGTTTTTTAATTGCGCACTAACTGCCTTAAGCCACTGTATCAACTGCCAGAAAGTACCTGCAGGGCGCATTGCTTCAGGCTTTTTAACAAACAATGGCATGATCAGAAAACTAATTGCTGAAAAACACTGAAAATCAATACTCTGACAGGCTTTTCAGAACATGCCTGTTTTCAAAAAATCCTCTACGCCATCTTCTTAGACTTTGTAAACGTTACAATAGTGAGAGTTCAAACTTAATCCAGGAAATCAGAATTATATGAGTGTCATTTGATGTTTTATGCTGTGTGGTGTTTAATAACTTGGGAAACAGGAAAACCAGTCAGCGTTTTACTTCATGTACTATTTTTTTTCTTCTTTTTTTGATTCTTCATTATCAATAAAAATATTACTTTTTGTTTGACCTTATTTTAAACACAAGTCATGTGGAGCTGTATAAATCCAAAATAAATTCGACTGGCCGACTTCCTTTGTGGTTAATGGAATATTAAAAAACATCGTGACAAAACGGAGAGCAAAGGGCACTTATATACCAAGTGGTCAGGAGCAAACCTTGGTGCAAGATTGTGTTTCTAGACTGTGATTCATCCTCCTCTCCATTCTTTTTTCAAAGTGTGGGGTACTAATTACATAGCATAATGCTGTGACATACACTAGGCAAAATGCACAATTATAAATGAATACACGCATTATTTAAATGTGAATTCATATGCAAATGTTGTTGAGGAGGAGAGAACTGTGATACTTCCATTGTACATAAGCTGTTATGGATACCAGGCATATCTCCTAGTGTGGAGGTTGGGCAAATTTAAGACAAGCTTGTGATTACTCTTAAATAAAGAGGGTGCAGGAAGGGCCTTTGCCACTGGGATGTCACACAGAATGAAGAATCTGAGAGCACTATGCGGACCCCAATAATAGGCAGCATGGCCAGCTGAGATGACAATACCCCATGCACTCTGGTTTGTTACAATGCCCAACCACACAGTATGCCTGGTGACTCCTTATATGCATAGCTTGTGGTGTGGAACAGCGCTCAACATCGTATTACACACTACTTAGTCGTGCGCATTGGGCAAACATGTATTTTGCAAGCAAATCGTTTATTACAGTGCACTTGTGTAAGGAAATGCCTCCTTGGCATGGTTGCCCCCTGACTTTTTGCCTTTGCTGATGCTATGTTTACAATTGAAAGTGTGCTGAGGCCTGCTAACCAGGCCCCAGCACCAGTGTTCTTTCCCTAACCTGTACTTTTGTATCCACAATTGGCAGACCCTGGCATCCAGATAAGTCCCTTGTAACTGGTACTTCTAGTACCAAGGGCCCTGATGCCAAGGAAGGTCTTTAAGGGCTGCAGCATGTCTTATGCCACCCTGGAGACCTCTCACTCAGCACAGACACACTGCTTGCCAGCTTGTATGTGCTAGTGAGAACAAAACGAGTAAGTCGACATGGCACTCCCCTCAGGGTGCCATGCCAGCCTCTCACTGCCTATGCAGTATAGGTAGGACACCCCTCTAGCAGGCCTTACAGCCCTAAGGCAGGGTGCACTATACCATAGGTGAGGGTACCAGTGCGTGAGCATGGTACCCCTACAGTGTCTAAACAAAACCTTAAGACATTGTAAGTGCAGGTTAGCCATAAGAGTATATGGTCTGGGAGTCTGCCAAACACGAACTCCACAGCACCATAATGGCTACACTGAAAACTGGGAAGTTTGGTATCAAACTTCTCAGCACAATAAATGAACACTGATGCCAGTGTACATTTTATTGTAAAATACACCCCAGAGGGCACCTTAGAGGTGCCCCCTGAAACTTAACCGACTGTCTGTGTAGGCTGACTAGTTCCAGCAGCCTGCCACACCAGAGACATGTTGCTGGCCCCATGGGGAGAGTGCCTTTGTCACTCTGAGGCCAGTAACAAAGCCTGCACTGGGTGGAGATGCTAACACCTCCCCCAGGCAGGAGCTGTAACACCTGGCGGTGAGCCTCAAAGGCTCACCCCTTTGTCACAGCCCAGCAGGGCACTCCAGCTTAGTGGAGTTGCCCGCCCCCTCCGGCCACGGCCCCCACTTTTGGCGGCAAGGCTGGAGGGAACAAAGAAAGCAACAAGGAGGAGTCACTGGCCAGTCAGGACAGCCCCTAAGGTGTCCTGAGCTGAGGTGACTCTAACTTTTAGAAATCCTCCATCTTGCAGATGGAGGATTCCCCCAATAGGGTTAGGATTGTGACCCCCTCCCCTTGGGAGGAGGCACAAAGAGGGTGTACCCACCCTCAGGGCTAGTAGCCATTGGCTACTAACCCCCCAGACCTAAACACGCCCTTAAATTTAGTATTTAAGGGCTACCCTGAACCCTAGAAAATTAGATTCCTGCAACTACAAGAAGAAGGACTGCCTAGCTGAAAACCCCTGCAGAGGAAGACCAGAAGACGACAACTGCCTTGGCTCCAGAAACTCACCGGCCTGTCTCCTGCCTTCCAAAGATCCTGCTCCAGCGACGCCTTCCAAAGGGACCAGCGACCTCGACATCCTCTGAGGACTGCCCCTGCTTCGAAAAGACAAGAAACTCCCGAGGACAGCGGACCTGCTCCAAGAAAAGCTGCAACTTTGTTTCCAGCAGCTTTAAAGAACCCTGCAAGCTCCCCGCAAGAAGCGTGAGACTTGCAACACTGCACCCGGCGACCCCGACTCGGCTGGTGGCGATCCAACACATCAGGAGGGACCCCAGGACTACTCTAAGACTGTGAGTACAAAAACCTGTCCCCCCTGAGCCCCCACAGCGCCGCTTGCAGAGGGAATCCCGAGGCTTCCCCTGACCGGGACTCTTTGAATCCTAAGTCCCGACACCTGGGAGAGACCCTGCACCCGCAGCCCCCAGGACCGGAAGGACCGGACTTTCACTGGAGGAGTGACCCCCAGGAGTCCCTCTCCCTTGACCAAGTGGAGGTTTCCCCGAGGAACCCCCCCCTTGCCTGCCTGCAGCGCTGAAGAGATCCCTAGATCTCCCATTGACTTCCATTACAAACCCGACGCTTGTTTCTACACTGCACCCGGCCGCCCCCGCGCTGCTGAGGGTGAAATTTCTGTGTGGGCTTGTGTCCCCCCCGGTGCCCTACAAAACCCCCCTGGTCTGCCCTCCGAAGACGCGGGTACTTACCTGCAAGCAGACCGGAACCGGGGCACCCCCTTCTCTCCATTCTAGCCTATGTGTTTTGGGCACCACTTTGAACTCTGCACCTGACCGGCCCTGAGCTGCTGGTGTGGTGACTTTGGGGTTGCTCTGAACCCCCAACGGTGGGCTACCTTGGACCAAGAACTGAACCCTGTAAGTGTCTTACTTACCTGGTAAAACTAACCAAAACTTACCTCCCCTAGGAACTGTGAAAATTGCACTGTGTCCACTTTTAAAACAGCTATTTGTGAATAACTTGAAAAGTATACATGCAATTTTGATGATTTGAAGTTCCTAAAGTACTTACCTGCAATACCTTTCGAATGAGATATTACATGTAGAATTTGAACCGGTGGTTCTTAAAATAAACTAAGAAAAGATATTTTTCTATACAAAAACCTATTGGCTGGATTTGTCTCTGAGTGTGTGTACCTCATTTATTGTCTATGTGTATGTACAACAAATGCTTAACACTACTCCTTGGATAAGCCTACTGCTCGACCACACTACCACAAAATAGAGCATTAGTATTATCTATTTTTACCACTATTTTACCTCTAAGGGGAACCCTTGGACTCTGTGCATGCTATTCCTTACTTTGAAATAGCACATACAGAGCCAACTTCCTACATTGGTGGATCAGCGGTGGGATACAAGACTTTGCATTTGCTGGACTACTCAGCCAATACCTGATCACACGACAAATTCCAAAATTGTCATTAGAAATCCATTTTTGCAATTTGAAAGTTTTCTAAATTCTTAAAAGTCCTGCTAGGGCCTTGTGTGTTAAGTCCCTGTTTAGCATTGTCTTTTTAGAGTTTAAAAGTTTGTTGAAAGTTTGAATTAGATTCTAGAAACAGTTTTAGATTCTTAAAAAAGTATTCCAACTCTTAGCAGAATAATGTCTGATACAGAGATGCAGGTGGTGGAACTCGACACCACACCTTACCTCCATCTTAAGATGAGGGAGCTAAGGTCTCTCTGTAATATCAAAAAAATAACCATTGGCTCCAGACCTACCAAAATTCAGCTCCAGGAGCTGTTGGCAGAGTTTGAAAAAGCCAACCCCTCTGATGATGACCTCACAGAGGAAGAAATTAGTGACTTGGAGGCCAATGTCCCTCCTCCAGTCCTAAATAGGGAGAACAGGACCCCTCAAGTCCTGTCTCCAACTGTGTTAGTCAGAAATAGTGAGTCCCTCACAGGAGGGTCCCACATTTCTGAAATCACTGAGGATGCTCTCAGTGAAGATGACCTCCTGTTAGCCAGGATGGCCAAAAGATTGGCTTTAGAGAGACAGCTCCTAGCCATAGAAAGGGAAAGACAAGAGATGGGCCTAGGACCCATCAATGGTGGCAGCAATATAAATAGGGTCAGAGATTCTCCTGACATGTTAAAAATCCCCAAAGGGATTGTGACAAAATATGAAGATGGTGATGACATCACCAAATGGTTCACAGCTTTTGAGAGGGCTTGTGTAACCAGAAAAGTGAACAGATCTCACTGGGGTGCTCTCCTTTGGGAAATGTTCACTGGAAAGTGTAGGGATAGACTCCTCACACTCTCTGGAAAAGATGCAGAATCTTATGACCTCATGAAGGGTACCCTGATTGAGGGCTTTGGATTCTCCACTGAGGAGTACAGGATTAGGTTCAGGGGGGCTCAAAAATCCTCGAGCCAGACCTGGGTTGACTTTGTTGACTACTCAGTGAAAACACTAGATGGTTGGATTCAAGGCAGTGGTGTAAGTAATTATGATGGGCTGTACAATTTATTTGTGAAAGAACACCTATTGAGTAATTGTTTCAATGATAAACTGCATCAGCATCTGGTAGACCTAGGACCAATTTCTCCCCAAGAATTGGGAAAGAAGGCGGACCATTGGGTCAAGACAAGGGTGTCCAAGACTTCAACAGGGGGTGACCAAAAGAAAGGGGTCACAAAGACTCCCCAGGGGAAGGGTGATGAGACAACCAAAACTAAAAATAGTAAAGAGTCTTCTACAGGCCCCCAAAAACCTGCACAGGAGGGTGGGCCCAGAGCCTCTTCACAAAACAATGGGTACAAGGGTAAACACTTTGATCCCAAAAAGGCCTGGTGTCATAGCTGTAAACAGCATGGACACCAAACTGGAGACAAGGCCTGTCCCAAGAAAGGTTCCACTCCAAACTCCCATCCAGGTAACACTGGTATGGCTAGTCTCCAAGTGGGATCAACAGTGTGCCCAGAGCAAATCAGGGTCCACACTGAAGCTACTCTAGTTTCTGAGGGTGGGGTGGATTTAGCCACACTAGCTGTCTGGCCGCCTAACATGCAAAAATACAGACAGCAACTCTTAATTAATGGGACTAGAATAGAGGGCCTGAGGGATACAGGTGCCAGTGTCACCATGGTGACAGAGAAACTGGTTTCCCCTGGCCAATACCTGACTGGAAAAACTTACACAGTCACCAACGCTGACAATCAGAAAAAAGTACATCCCATGGCAATGGTTACTTTAGAATGGGGAGGGGTCAATGGCCTGAAACAGGTGGTGGTCTCCTCAAATATCCCAGTGGACTGTCTGCTTGGAAATGACCTGGAGTCCTCAGCATGGGCTGAGGTAGAACTAAAAACCCATGCAGCAATGCTGGGTATCCCTGAACTAGTGTGTGTGAAAACAAGAGCACAATGCAAGGCACAGGGTGAAAAAGTAGAGCTGGAGTCTGGAAAAATGGCCCAGCCTACCAAGAGAACAGGAAAGTCAGTTGGGAAACCAACTGCAACACAGCAAAAGAAAGGGAACCTCTCTTCTAAGGAAGAAGTTCTGCCCTCTGAGGGAACTGAGCCTTTGGAGCTTGAACCTTAACAGGTTGAGCTCTTAGGCCCAGGGGGACCCTCAAGGGAGGAGCTGTGTAAGGGACAAGAAACCTGTCCCTCTCTTGAAGGCCTTAGGCAGCAAGCTGCTGAAGAGTCCAAGGGCAAGAAAACTGGAACCCATAGGGTCTATTGGGAAGATGGACTCCTGTACACTGAGGCCAGAGACCCCAAACCTGGTGCCACTAGGAGAGTGGTAGTGCCTCAGCTGTTCAGAGAGTTCATCCTAACATTGGCCCATGACATTCCCCTTGCTGGACATTTGGGACAAACCAAGACGTGGGAGAGGTTAGTCAACCACTTCTACTGGCCCAATATGTCCAACATGGTTAAGGAGTTTTGCCTCTCCTGCCCCACCTGTCAAGCCAGTGGTAAGACAGGTGGGCATCCAAAGGCCCCCCTCATTCCACTTCCAGTGGTGGGGGTTCCCTTTGAAAGAGTGGGTGTGGACATAGTTGGTCCACTAGAACCTCCCACAGCCTCAGGAAATATGTATATCCTGGTAGTAGTGGATCATGCTACCAGGTATCCTGAAGCTATTCCCCTTAGGTCGACTACTGCCCCTGCAGTAGCCAAGGCCCTCATTGGTATCTTTACCAGAGTGGGTTTCCCTAAGGAGGTGGTGTCTGACAGAGGTACCAACTTCATGTCAGCATACCTAAAGCACATGTGGAATGAGTGTGGAGTGACTTATAAATTCACTACACCATATCATCCACAAACTAATGGCCTTGTTGAGAGATTCAACAAGACATTAAAGGGCATGATCATGGGGCTCCCAGAAAAGCTCAAAAGGAGATGGGATGTCCTCTTGCCATGTCTGCTTTTCGCTTACAGAGAGGTGCCACAGAAGGGAGTAGGATTCTCACCCTTTGAACTTCTGTTTGGTCATCCTGTAAGGGGACCACTTGCTCTTGTTAAAGAAGGCTGGGAGAGACCTCTCCATGAGCCAAAACAAGACATAGTGGACTATGTACTTGGCCTTCGCTCTAGAATGGCAGAGTACATGGAAAAGGCAACCAAAAACCTTGAGGCCAGCCAACAGCTTCAGAAGTTTTGGTATGACCAAAAGGCTGCACTGGTTGAGTTCCAACCAGGGCAGAAAGTCTGGGTTCTGGAGCCTGTGGCTCCCAGGGCACTCCAGGACAAATGGAGTGGCCCTTACCCAGTGCTAGAAAGGAAGAGTCAGGTCACCTACCTGGTGGACCTGGGCACAAGCAGGAGCCCCAAGAGGGTGATCCATGTGAACCGCCTTAAGCTCTTCCATGACAGGGCTGATGTGAATCTGTTGATGGTAACAGATGAGGATCAGGAGGCAGAGAGTGAACCTCTCCCTGATCTTCTGTCATCAGACCCAAAAGATGGCACAGTAGATGGAGTGATCTACTCAGACACCCTCTCTGGCCAACAGCAAGCTGATTGTAGGAGAGTCCTACAACAGTTTCCTGAACTCTTCTCCTTAACCCCTGGTCAGACACACCTGTGTACCCATGATGTGGACACAGGAGACAGCATGCCTGTCAAAAACAAAATCTTTAGACAGTCTGACCATGTTAAGGAAAGCATCAAGGTGGAAGTCCACAAGATGCTGGAATTGGGAGTAATTGAGCGCTCTGACAGCCCCTGGGCTAGCCCAGTGGTCTTAGTCCCCAAACCTCACACCAAAGATGGAAAGAAAGAGATGAGGTTTTGTGTGGACTACAGAGGGCTCAATTCTGTCACCAAGACAGATGCTCATCCAATTCCAAGAGCTGATGTGCTCATAGATAAATTAGGTGCTGCCAAATTCTTAAGTACCTTTGACTTGACAGCAGGGTACTGGCAAATAAAAATGGCACCTGGAGCAAAAGAGAAAACAGCATTCTCCACACCTGATGGGCATTATCAGTTTACTGTTATGCCCTTTGGTTTAAAGAATGCCCCTGCCACCTTCCAAAGGTTGGTGAATCAAGTCCTTGCTGGCTTGGAGTCCTTTAGCACAGCTTATCTTGATGATATTGCTGTCTTTAGCTCCACCTGGCAGGATCACCTGGTCCACCTGAAGAAGGTTTTGAAGGCTCTGCAATCTGCAGGCCTCTCTATCAAGGCATCCAAATGCCAGATAGGGCAGGGAACTGTGGTTTACTTGGGCCACCTTGTAGGTGGAGGCCAAGTTCAGCCACTCCAACCCAAGATCCAGACTATTCTGGACTGGGTAGCTCCAAAAACCCAGACTCAAGTCAGGGCATTCCTTGGCTTGACTGGGTATTACAGGAGGTTTGTGAAGGGATATGGATCCATTGTGACAGCCCTCACTGAACTCACCTCCAAGAAAATGCCCAAGAAAGTGAACTGGACTGTGGAATGCCAACAGGCCTTTGACACCCTGAAACAAGCAATGTGCTCAGCACCAGTTCTAAAAGCTCCAGATTATTCTAAGCAGTTCATTGTGCAGACTGATGCCTCTGAACATGGGATAGGGGCAGTTTTGTCCCAAACAAATGATGATGGCCTTGACCAGCCTGTTGCTTTCATTAGTAGGAGGTTACTCCCCAGGGAGCAGCGTTGGAGTGCCATTGAGAGGGAGGCCTTTGCTGTGGTTTGGTCCCTGAAGAAGCTGAGACCATACCTCTTTGGGACTCACTTCCTAGTTCAAACTGACCACAGACCTCTCAAATGGCTGATGCAAATGAAAGGTGAAAATCCTAAACTGTTGAGGTGGTCCATCTCCCTACAGGGAATGGACTTTGTAGTGGAACACAGACCTGGGACTGCCCATGCCAATGCAGATGGCCTTTCCAGGTTCTTCCACTTAGAAAATGAAGACTCTCTTGGGAAAGGTTAGTCTCATCCTCTTTCGTTTGGGGGGGGGTTGTGTAAGGAAATGCCTCCTTGGCATGGTTGCCCCCTGACTTTTTGCCTTTGCTGATGCTATGTTTACAATTGAAAGTGTGCTGAGGCCTGCTAACCAGGCCCCAGCACCAGTGTTCTTTCCCTAACCTGTACTTTTGTATCCACAATTGGCAGACCCTGGCATCCAGATAAGTCCCTTGTAACTGGTACTTCTAGTACCAAGGGCCCTGATGCCAAGGAAGGTCTTTAAGGGCTGCAGCATGTCTTATGCCACCCTGGAGACCTCTCACTCAGCACAGACACACTGCTTGCCAGCTTGTATGTGCTAGTGAGAACAAAACGAGTAAGTCGACATGGCACTCCCATCAGGGTGCCATGCCAGCCTCTCACTGCCTATGCAGTATAGGTAAGACACCCCTCTAGCAGGCCTTACAGCCCTAAGGCAGGGTGCACTATACCATAGGTGAGGGTACCAGTGCGTGAGCATGGTACCCCTACAGTGTCTAAACAAAACCTTAAGACATTGTAAGTGCAGGGTAGCCATAAGAGTATATGGTCTGGGAGTCTGTCAAACACGAACTCCACAGCACCATAATGGCTACACTGAAAACTGGGAAGTTTGGTATCAAACTTCTCAGCACAATAAATGCACACTGATGCCAGTGTACATTTTATTGTAAAATACACCCCAGAGGGCACCTTAGAGGTGCCCCCTGAAACTTAACCGACTGTCTGTGTAGGCTGACTAGTTCCAGCAGCCTGCCACACCAGAGACATGTTGCTGGCCCCATGGGGAGAGTGCCTTTGTCACTCTGAGGCCAGTAACAAAGCCTGCACTGGGTGGAGATGCTAACACCTCCCCCAGGCAGGAGCTGTAACACCTGGCGGTGAGCCTCAAAGGCTCACCCCTTTGTCACAGCCCAGCAGGGCACTCCAGCTTAGTGGAGTTGCCCGCCCCCTCCGGCCACGGCCCCCACTTTTGGCGGCAAGGCTGGAGGGAACAAAGAAAGCAACAAGGAGGAGTCACTGGCCAGTCAGGACAGCCCCTAAGGTGTCCTGAGCTGAGGTGACTCTAACTTTTAGAAATCCTCCATCTTGCAGATGGAGGATTCCCCCAATAGGGTTAGGATTGTGACCCCCTCCCCTTGGGAGGAGGCACAAAGAGGGTGTACCCACCCTCAGGGCTAGTAGCCATTGGCTACTAACCCCCCAGACCTAAACACGCCCTTAAATTTAGTATTTAAGGGCTACCCTGAACCCTAGAAAATTAGATTCCTGCAACTACAAGAAGAAGGACTGCCTAGCTGAAAACCCCTGCAGAGGAAGACCAGAAGACGACAACTGCCTTGGCTCCAGAAACTCACCGGCCTGTCTCCTGCCTTCCAAAGATCCTGCTCCAGCGACGCCTTCCAAAGGGACCAGCGACCTCGACATCCTCTGAGGACTGCCCCTGCTTCGAAAAGACAAGAAACTCCCGAGGACAGCGGACCTGCTCCAAGAAAAGCTGCAACTTTGTTTCCAGCAGCTTTAAAGAACCCTGCAAGCTCCCCGCAAGAAGCGTGAGACTTGCAACACTGCACCCGGCGACCCCGACTCGGCTGGTGGCGATCCAACACCTCAGGAGGGACCCCAGGACTACTCTAAGACTGTGAGTACAAAAACCTGTCCCCCCTGTCCCCCCTGAGCCCCCACAGCGCCGCTTGCAGAGGGAATCCCGAGGCTTCCCCTGACCGCGACTCTTTGAATCCTAAGTCCCGACACCTGGGAGAGACCCTGCACCCGCAGCCCCCAGGACCGGAAGGACCGGACTTTCACTGGAGGAGTGACCCCCAGGAGTCCCTCTCCCTTGACCAAGTGGAGGTTTCCCCGAGGAACCCCCCCCTTGCCTGCCTGCAGCGCTGAAGAGATCCCTAGATCTCCCATTGACTTCCATTACAAACCCGACGCTTGTTTCTACACTGCACCCGGCCGCCCCCGCGCTGCTGAGGGTGAAATTTCTGTGTGGGCTTGTGTCCCCCCCGGTGCCCTACAAAACCCCCATGGTCTGCCCTCCGAAGACGCGGGTACTTACCTGCAAGCAGACCGGAACCGGGGCACCCCCTTCTCTCCATTCTAGCCTATGTGTTTTGGGCACCACTTTGAACTCTGCACCTGACCGGCCCTGAGCTGCTGGTGTGGTGACTTTGGGGTTGCTCTGAACCCCCAACGGTGGGCTACCTTGGACCAAGAACTGAACCCTGTAAGTGTCTTACTTACCTGGTAAAACTAACCAAAACTTACCTCCCCTAGGAACTGTGAAAATTGCACTGTGTCCACTTTTAAAACAGCTATTTGTGAATAACTTGAAAAGTATACATGCAATTTTGATGATTTGAAGTTCCTAAAGTACTTACCTGCAATACCTTTCGAATGAGATATTACATGTAGAATTTGAACCGGTGGTTCTTAAAATAAACTAAGAAAAGATATTTTTCTATACAAAAACCTATTGGCTGGATTTGTCTCTGAGTGTGTGTACCTCATTTATTGTCTATGTGTATGTACAACAAATGCTTAACACTACTCCTTGGATAAGCCTACTGCTCGACCACACTACCACAAAATAGAGCATTAGTATTATCTATTTTTACCACTATTTTACCTCTAAGGGGAACCCTTGGACTCTGTGCATGCTATTCCTTACTTTGAAATAGCACATACAGAGCCAACTTCCTACAACTTACTAAGTGGATCCTAATACTCATCCAATTCTTTTGCCACACAAGGGGTGCTACTGTTTTCTGCCCCTGCCGTATCTATTCCAGGTAATGTTAATGTTTGCTTTATTGCAGTGGATTTATAGAAAGGGCCTGAAGAGTCTCTCATTGTCTCGAGTGAGTACAGCAGCCGGACTCACCTGCAGAAGCAGATGGAGTTCCCATTGCTGCGCAACAGAACATTCTCCGCTTTCCATATTTTGTTCTCCAGGCAAGTGTTGCAGCTGTTCCTTGCTCTGCCTATTCCACTTAAAGACTGCGAATGCTAACGTTTGTCCCTCAGTCGCCATTTTACTGGATCCACATCCCAGACAGGTAGACGGCTCTCTGAATAGATTGCCCTGGCCTCTGAAAACTCCTGGGCTGAGCCTTTACAATCGCTGAGAAAAAATGGCTTCAAACTGTCGCCTTCAATTTATTCTTAGAGCTAAAACAATGTTTTTTTTTTCTCTTCACCACAGAGCGGTGACACGCAAAAATCTCTAGGGGTTGAGTTTACCTCTCCTCCTGTACCGCAGCATGAGCGCAACACAACGGTTGTGCATTAATGTCTGGATGTTACACTGTAATTTAAATTGTTTGTATCCAAATGTAGGAAAGCCTACAGCCACGCTTAATTACTCAAATGAGAATACGAGCGGCAATAATGCGACAAATTCATCTTTACAAGCCAAAGCAAATGACAGACCTAAGGGTGCTTTTGAGCAGATTGTAAAACAGACCTTAGGCCTAAATCCGAAAGCAGAATTTTTAAACACCACTTTCCTTGTTGGTTTGTTAGTGAGTATGAATATTTTAGTGTGGTTAAAACCACAGTATACAAACAGGGTTCCTGGAGTTTCAGCTGGGATTGTCTTTTGTGAACATCGGTTGTTTTGATGCGGAATTATCTTATTAAATTAAAAAAAAGGTATTAGGGCACACAAACCTCTATTAAAAAAAGCCAGCTATTACAGGCAGAAAAGCAATACAACAAGAAATCGAACATGATTCAGATTTAATCAAAACATTGCGTTTTATTCATCTTCCTAAAATTTCACCTCCTATGTTATCTAACACAAAGACATTTTGTGATCAAAAAGAATCACAAAAGCTCGAATTAGATTGCCATTCCTCTGTTTTTCGCTTATTGGTGCCACTTTGTTAGATCTGTCTTTGTTAGAGCCATAGAGCAGTATTCCCTTGAAAGTTTTGCCTCTCCTCCTCCACTTTTGCTGGATCTATTTTTGTTGGCCTTAGAACTCTGGGTACTTTACCACTGCTAACCAGTACTAAAGTGCTTGGTAATATTGGCTTATCCACAATTGACGTACTTTATTTACTTATCAGTCCATAGTATTGTGTACTACACGTGCACAGGGACTGTCAATTAAATGCTGCTAAATGTCCTGCAGCACTGTTTGTGCCACCCACTGAAGTAGCCCTTTAAACACATCTCAGGCCTGCCACTGCCGAACCTGTGTGAGCAGTCTATACTGCCACTATCACCTGTCAAAATAAACGTGTTGTCAAGTGCAAACCTTCACTTTTTTTACATGTCACCCCTTGGATAGGCCCTGAACAGCTTAAAGGGCAGGGTACAGTGTATCTAAAAAGGTGGACATGGGGGCGTGGCCAGCATGTCGGCGTGAGCAGACTTGTTTTGTCCGTGCTCCGCCGCCCGGGCCTCTGGAATAGCTTCGCGGGCCCAGATGGGGTGAAGCCAGGGGTCCGACGGAGCGTATCGGACGACCCAGACGGTGAGGAGCTCGGGACGCCTGCATTTTCACCGAACGGGGCGGCGGGGCCGCGGGGCCTGTGCCGACGCCCGGAGTAGGCGGGCATGGCCTGCGGCGGCTCGGGTCGCCCGGCAGCCCTTGAGCCTTGCGGCCTTGTGGCCCTGGGAGTGGTGCGGCGGCGACCCAGGAGGGCGCCGTGCCGCTGGTGCCCTGCAGGGCTGAAATGAGCACCTGAGGGGGCTGGAGCGCTAGTGCCTGGGAACGGTGGGAGCTGGGCCCACCGTGGGAGGCACGGGTCGGCTCCCGCTGAACCAGGCATCTGGATTAGGGCAACGAGCACCCCTTGAGGAGGTGGGGCCCTGGGCCCGTGCATCGGTGGTGCAGGCGGCCCACGGAGGACCTTAACGGCGCCATGATTTAAGGAGCGGCCGGGCAGCGAAGTGAGCCACCATTGTGAGAAGAGGTCAGTGGTGATTGGTGGCGACGCTGGGCCAGGCATTTAGATCCCGGGCGATGGGCAGCCCCTGGTGAGACGGGACCCAGAGCCCATTGATCGACAGGGCAGGTGGTTCTCGGAGGTCCCTATTGGCGCCAAGACATAAGGAGCGGCTGAGACATGAAGTGCCTCGCCATTGAGAGAGGAGGTTAGTGGTGGTTGGTCCCGTCGTTGTGCCTGGATTGATCCGTGGACGTACTTCTGAGGAGGCTTAGATTGACCTCGACGCCCGACGCGGCAAGGGTGCTGGAGTGATGGAGTCTGCTAGGGGCAGGCGAGAACGGACGGTTAGGGATATGCTCACGGGGGCTCGTCCAGTGTTGGGCAGAGATCCGGAGGGGCCACCTACTGCGAGGGCTCCGGAGGAGAGGGGTGAGGTGGAAGATGACGAAGGGGCCCCGGTTACGAGGGGCTTTCTTGCCTCCCTCTTCGACTCGCTCAGGAGCGATCTTCAAGAGCTTCGTCAGGACATCTCCCATGAGGTGAAAGAACTGAGAGCAGAAGTCAACTCCCTCGGTGAATGGGTGGCACAGGTGGAAGATGGTGAGATCTCTCGGGGAGAGGAGGTGGAGGATCTCCAACAAGAATGCATCCGCTTGCGGGAGTAACAGGATCTCCTCCAGCTTACGGTGGAGGACCTAGAGAACCGCTCACGCCGGCATAATATCCGCATTAGGGGAGCACCGTCTGTGGCTGAGACGGACAACATTGGAGAGTTTGTGGTGGAACTGTTTCGATCAGTTCTTGGCCTAGAGGAGTCCTGATAGATTACGTTGGATAGAGTGCATCGGGTGGGTCGAGCTCGGGGTGAGGGAGATCGCCCTCCGGACATCCTGGCTTGCGTCCACAATTATGGGCTTAAGGACAGTATACGGCAACGAGCACGCAATCTGCTGCAGATCCAATTCAGAGGGCTCCGGCTTCAATTATTTCAGGACCTTTCGGCACAAGCTCTGCAGAGGTGTCGTGAATTTAAACCTATTACGGAACATTTGCGTGCACAGGACGTGTCATATTCTTGGGGCCACCAGTTCCGCCTTATCTTCCGCTGGGAGGCACAGCTCCATCAGGTGAAATCCATATCGGAAGCGAACCGGATCCTGGGCCTGGCGGAGGGTGACCAGGACCTGAGTGTGCAACCGGGCCCGAGCGGAGAGGTCCGACTGAGTTGGAGGAGAAAGGAGAAAAGGAGGAAGCGACAGAGACCTACCGCGTCGGAGCAGTTATCGGAGCGGAAGTCGGCAGTGAATAATGTGGCAGCTGGGACCAATCTCTGAGTCTGGGGCATCTGGTGATGGCTGCTTAGCACTGGGCTGCTTACTTGTTCGCCTACGGGATGTCAGGGAGGGCCCTGGGCGGCGGGGTGAATGGGCTTAGCTGGTGAACTTGAGGGGGTTCCACGGCCCAGTCAAGACTTTTTCCTCTTTGGAGAAGAGTGGGAGAGGGCTATATGGTTGTGAGCACCTGTTGTGCACAATGGTTGTTTGTTGGCGTGCTTCCCTGGGAGTCCGGTCTAGGAGTAAGCGTGGAGGTGCACCCCCATGCCCCCTTGCCTCCGGGTGACCTACCCTCGGCGACGACATGACAGTTAAATGTATAAGTTTGAATGTTCGGGGGCTGAATAACCCAACCAAACGGCTAGCGTTTCTGTCGGGTCTAGAGAAGTTGGGGCGTCACATTTGCCTATTACAAGAGACCCACTTGTTACATAAAGATACGTTCCGCATGCGCTCATGATGTTTCCCTAGGCAGCTTTGGTCCTCAGCTACTACGAAACATGCGGGGGTGGCGATATTGCTTTGGAGGACGTTCCCCTGGGAGATAGTTGGGAAGATACATGAAGTTCCAGGTAGGTTCCCGGCTATCAGAATGCAGCTTGGGGCTTTTTTCTTTACCGTTGCTTCCCTTTATGCCCGAAATCCCAGCAGGAGGCTTTTCTGAGACAGTCAATCTCCCCTGTCCTTAGCTTGCCAGATAGCGCTATTTTATTAGGGGGGGATTTTAATCTAGTAATGGACAACGAGCTCGATCGCTCGGGCGAGCGCTTTGGACAGACTGGGGCTGTGTCTGAGATGGGGCATCAATGGTTGGCGGAGTGTGGGCTGGAGGATGTCTGGAGGAGGTCCCATCCGACACTGCAAGATTATTCTTTCTATTCTACGGTGACGAAGACCTATGCCCGGCTTGATCTTTTCTTGGCTTCGCAAGAGTTCATGTCCCGGGTTAGAGAGGCTATGATTGAGCCCAGGGCCTTGACTGATCATGCCCCTATTACTGCTGAGTTGGCTATGGAGGTAGGTCGCGTCAGTACACCGAGCTGGCGCTTTAAGGACTCCTTGCTCCAGAGTGAGTCAGCAGTGGAGTCGCTTCGTCGTGTGATTGTGGATTATATTGCCTTTAATGATGATGGCAGCACCTCTATGGAAACTGTCTGGGAGGCATTGAAGGCAGTAGTGCGGGGAGAGGTTATGGCACTGTCGGCGAGCGAGAATAGAGCGAGGAGAGAGGTGAGAGAAAGGCTAGAGCAGAGCGTGACTGTCCTGGAGCGTTCCCATAAATCGACTGGTGCGCCTAGAATTTGGCAAGAGATAGAGAAGGCGAGACAGCAGCTGAAGCGATTAGACTGGGATAGGGCGGAGTATGCAGTAGCACGTCTTAAGCACAAGTACTATATTGGGAGCAATAGATGTGGAAAGCTGTTAGCGCATCGGTTGCAAGCGCAGCGCGCTGCGTCGACAGTTAAATTGATTCATTTCACCTCTGGTGAAGTGGCCTGCGTGAGTAATCAGATTGCTGAGGCCTTCGCGGGGTTTTACCGGGGTATGTATGCGGCGGATGCGCAGGACGAGGTGGCTCTGGACGCTTATTTGGAGGGTGTAGCAATCACCCCTCTTGGGGAGAGGGAGGCGATGTCATTGGACTAGGAGATAAGGCTAGAAGAAGTTGTAGTGGCGATTTCCCGCCTGAAGAAAGGGAAGTCCCCCGGCCCAGATGGGTTCACAGCGTTGTTTTACCAGACCTTTTGTGTTGAACTCGCCCCGCTACTCACCTGACTTTTTAATTATTTTCAGACGACGGGGACCCTAGCGCCTAGCATGCTTGACGCTACTATTACTGTTATACATAAACCGGGTAAGAATCCAGAGGATTGTGCTCCGTATAGGCCGATCTCGCTTCTGAACATAGATGCCAAATTATTTACGGGGATACTTGCCTTCCGCCTTAATACTTATATGCCAGGCCTCATTGATCCAGATCAGTCAGGCTTCATTCCAAATCGACAATGCAGTGATAATACGAAGCGGCTTTTACATCTGATAGACAAAATGGATAGATCTCGAAGAGAGGCACTTTTTCGTTCAATTGACACTGAAAAGGTGCTCGAAAGGGTCCATTGGCCATACCTTTTCTGGGTCTTGAAGCGTTTCGGCCTAGGTCCAAGCTTTCGATCTTGGACCCTATGTGCTTATCGCTCTCCTAGGGTGGCGGTTCGAGTCAATGGTGTGCTCTCTGCGTCGTTTCCAGTTGAGCGTGGGACTAGACAGGGATGCCCACTTTCTCCCCTATTGTTTGCGCTATACATGGAGCCCTTTGCACAGTGCTTGCGAGACAACCCCTTGGTTTCTGACGTGAAATTTGGTGGAGACCACCACCTTATTACTTTATACACAGACAATGTGATTCTTACACTTGCGGAGCCTGCCACCTCTTTGCCTGTGTCTATGGAGTTGTTGGGTGAGTTTAGTCGGGTTTCGGGATTTAAAGTGAATATGCAGAAGTCCCAGGTCCTTAGTCTGTTTTTGAGCACGGACCATGAGGAAGATCTGCGAGCGTGGTACCCCTTTATTTGGTCGTCTTCGCATCTTTCCTGTCTGGGGGTTGAGTTAGCGACGTCTGCTGCAAAAACGGTGAACCTAAATTACAAGAAACTGGTACGAGATATACAGCGGGATCTGGAGGTATGGGGGAAACACAAGGGGCCATATTTATACTTTTTGACGCAAAACTGCGGTAACGCAGTTTTGCGTCAAAAAAATTAGCGCCGGCTAACGCCATTCTGAAGCGCCATGCGGGCGCCATATTTAATCAATGACGTTAGCCGGCATTAGCCGCCAGCGCTGCCTGGTGTGCGTGGAAAAAAACGACATACACCAGGCAGCGTCGGCGTAGGGGGATATGGAGCTTGGGCGCCAAAAAATGGGGCAAGTCAGGCTGAGGCAAATTTTTCGCCTCAACCCGATTTGCGCCATTTTGTTCGACTCCCAACCCCCATAGAAACGACTCCTGTCTTAGCAAAGACAGGAGTCATGCCCCCTTGCCCAATGGCCATGCCCAGGGGACTTCTGTCCCCTGGGCATGGTCATTGGGCATAGTGGCATGTAGGGGGGCACAAATCAGGCCCCCCTATGCCACAAAAAAAAAAAAAAAAACACTTACCTGAACTTACCTTAATGTCCCTGGGATGGGTCCCTCCAGCCTTGGGTGTCCTCCTGGGGTGGGCAAGGGTGACAGGGGGTGTCCCTGGGGGCATGGGAGGGCACCTCTGGGCTCCTTCAGAGCCCACAGGTCCCTTAACGCCTGCCTTTTCCAGGCGCTAAAAAACGGCGCAAAAGCGGCCGTACGTCATTTTTTTTGACCCGCCCTCTCCCGGGCGTGAATTTTGCCCGGGAGTGTAAATACGGCGCACATGCCTCGGAGTCAATTTGTTAGACGGGAACGCCTATCTTGCATTTCATTAACGCAAAGTAGGTGTCCACGCTAACAAATGACGCAAACTCCATGGACTTTGGCGCTAGACGCGTCTAACGCCAAAGTATAAATATGGAGTTAGTTTTGCGTCAGAATTGCGTTAAAAAAAACGACGCAATTCCGGCGCAAACAGAGTATAAATATTCCCCAAGCTATCTTGGCTGGGAAGGGTGGCCGCGGTTAAGATGACAATATTGCCACGAATATTATATATATTTCAGGTGCTCCCGTTGACCCCACCCCCCGGACGATTGCTACCCTCCAATCCGCGGTTTTGAGATTTACATGGGAGGGTCGTCCGCTGCGCTTAGCGAGGCAGGTTCTATACGTCCCAAGAGCAGTGGGGGGCTGGCAATCCCGTGCCTTCTGAGATATTTCCAGGCAGCCCTGCTGCGCTTTCTTGTAGAGTGGAGTAGCCCACTTACGGAGAAACACTGGTGTTTTATGGACCCGGCGGTGGCTGGCTCTCATATTTGGAAGGAGCCTTGGCTCCGGCGCAGACATAGGGCTAGAGGTCTCTATTCTTCCCCGATTACTGGGACAACACTGCGAGTTTGGGATGCAGTGGCTTGCCGTTTAGAGCTGACTTCTTTTCCCTCCCCGATGACCCCCATAGGTGCGAACCCTGATTTTGAGCCTGGACTACGCCTGGAAGGTCTTAGACGTTGGTATGCAGGGGGTTGTAGGAGAGTGGGAAGTCTCTTTGACGAACATGGGGTTTTGTCCTTTGATCAGATGAGAGAGGCCTATGGCTTAGTGGAGGCGAATAGGATAATGTATTACCAGGTTTGGCACTGGGCTCTCTTGCCGGCGAACAGAGCGTTGATGGATAGATCGCTCACGCCATTTGAGAAATGGCTGTTCTTAAAGAAGGATGATAAGAGAATTATCTTGTAGCTCTATCGCCTTCTACAAGGAGCGAGCCGTCTGCCGAAGTCAAAGGGCCAGCTGAGATGGGAGAGGGAGATCTCTTGGACGAGGAATTGGACAGCATATTCTATAGAACACACCATACAGCCTATAGCGCGGCAGGGACAGAGACATCATATAAGATCGCCTCCTACTGGTACTATACTCTGGCGCGGTTGCACGCATGGGATCATGCTAGGACAGACCTCTGCTGGAGAGGTTGTGGAGCTACGGGCACCCTGGTACATTTGCTTTGGCATTGTCCCAAGTTACATCGTTATTGGGGAAATATTATAGATGAGATACATGTGGCGTTCCAGGTCACGATTCCGAGGTTCCCATCGTATATCCTACTGGGGCTGCCCAACCCCCTTACTTTTCCGTTACGATCTCTGAAGGGGAGGCAGATAGCTCTGGCACTCAATGCAGCGCTGCAATTGATTCTAGCGCTCTGGGGAACAGATAGGGTTCCGACTCGTATCTCATGGCTCCAGAAGCTCTGGTTTATCCTTGCAATGGAGAAACTTACGTTGGCCATCCAGCAGCGGTCAGAAGACTTGGGTGCACTGTGGAAGCCTTTTATTTGGCTTCTCTCTGTAGAATTTACTGAGCTGACATGCCCGACCTACCTGAGAGTTTTGAGGCTGATTTGAATAATAGGTTGGAGCGCGGAAGGTGGCACTAGATGGGAAGGGCGATTGATAATGTGGGGTCAAGGAGGGGAAGGATAGATGGATGACACAGTCTCTTGGGGAGGTACTGTTGAAATGTTTCTTCTGTGTTTTTATTTATGTTTATGTGGTTCTCAACTGCGAGGCTGATATTTTAGAGGTCTATTGGTCATCGCCAGTGGACACACGGCTTTGCAAGGAGGAGGCCCTTCGGGGGTCCATATTAGCATGGTTTTGGGATTTGAGAGAGGAACCTTTGTATGAAACTATGATGTGCCATTGTGCTGATGCATATCATTTCGGCCCTCTGCTGAGCGGTGTTTTGTATGTTCTGATTCTTATAAAACAATAATAAACAGATTTGATCTTAAAAGGTAGGACATATAGGCCCATATTAATGAAATGTTTGCATCGCCTTAGCATCATTTTTATTGAAGCTAAAGCAGTGCATACCTAACACCATATTTATATTTTGACGCTAGACCTGTCTAGTGCCAAAATATCGGAGTTAGTGCCATTTTTAGGGAGCCCCAATTCACCTGGTGTCTCATTTTGACAATGAGATGTAAGGTAGGCGTTCCCTTCTTAAAAATGACACTAGCCCCCTAGGGCCATATTAAACTCCCTATGCTAAAACCACGCACAGCTAGAAAGGGGACCCTAAAAATGAGGATAAGGCCAATTAGTGTCAACATTTAACATCTGGTCAGACCAGGCGTTAAAGTGCACTCAGGCACATTTCCTTAGGGAAACACCATGGATTCCACCATTGTGCCCTATTTTGAGCACATAGATGCCCACTCCAAGCCCCAGCATCACCCCCACCCACAGCATAGGGACACTACAGATGGAGGGAGCTCATCCCAGATAAGTTAAGGTAAGTATATATGTTTTAATATTATGTGCCACTGGAGGCCACTTACATGTGGCCCTTGGCTAGCACTTGGTATGTTGCGGTTGTCCTGGGGACACTGGTCCCCAGTGGTGGGCATTGGGGTTGTGGTAATGAATACCGTCTATACTTAGACAGGGGTAATTATTTGGCTGGTTGTGTGTGAAAAAACAACGCTAGGCTGACTAGCGGCTGATATTTTGCTTTAATCTGTCTAGCACCATTTTTTTCTACTGCCATTCAGCCCTGGCTATAGTCATTTTTCATGATGCTAGCCATTACTTAGCACCATCGTGCGTCATTTTATAAATATGGTGCACATATGACTCTAAGAAACGGCGTTAGCTTGAGGTAAGTTTTTAATGTACAACTGCGCTAGCGCAGTTGTGCATAATTTTTCATAAATATGTGACATAAACCCATATTTCTGGAACCTAACGGTTGAATTAGCACAATTTATTGTGGTGCTAAATTGGTGCTAACTTAACTCCATATTTATATTTTGACGCTAGACCCGTCTAACATCATAAAATAGGAGTTAGCGCCATTTTTAGGATGCGCCAACCGACCTTGCGTCAATGAGATGCAAGGTAGGCGTTCCTGTCCTAAAAATGATGCAAGCCCCCAGCGCAATATTTAACTCCCGATGATGAAACAGCACACAACTGGGAGGCGTGCCTAAATAATAGTGCTAAGCCCGTTTATCATCATTATCTAATGCCTGGTCAGAACAGGCGTTAAAGTGCAGGTAGGCCCATTTCAATGAGTAAACACCATGGAATGGGCACAAAGATGCCCACCCCACTCCAACTCCAGGAACACAACCACCCACGACACTACAGGAGGAGGGAGCCCATGCCAGGTAAGTGGCAGGTAAGTGAATGTGTATGTGTGTGATGTGGGTATGTAGGGCTTACCCAGGGGACACTGGTCCCTGTGGTTGTCATTGGGGTACGGGTAGTGACTCTTGTCTAAACTTAGACAGGAGTCATTTTTTAGCTGCTTGTGTGTCAAAAAATGACCCTAGGCTGACTAGCTGCAGAAATGTTGCCGCTAACCAGCCTAACGTCATTTCTGACCTACTAGCGCCATTTCTCCTAATGCCAACCCTCACCGGCTAGCGTATTTTTTGAGACGCTAGCCATTGTGTGTCATTTTATAAATATGGCGCACAGATAGCATAAGGGAATGCAATTAGCCGGTGTTAAAAAAATGACACACAACTGCGTTGGCACAGTTGTGCGCCATTTTTCATAAAAATGGGCCATAGTGTTAGTTTCTACACATCCTGGTAGTGAAAAACTCTTACATTTGTTTTTCACTACTGCAAGACATGTCTCTCTTATTGGATAATATTGGAGTTGCCTTATTCCTTAATACATTTTACAAGTGTATCAGGAAAAATCCTAACTTATGATGGATTTGTATCTTAAATTACAATTCTGGAAATGCCTCTTTTAGAAAGTTGGCATTTTCTTGCCTTAGCCATTTGGTGCCTGCAGCCTGTCTCCTGGGCACATGAATGGGTGTAGTTGGCAGTCGTACTTTGTGTATTGCTCTGAGACAGCCATCCACAATGGGAGCTTTGGTGTGGCCAAATGAGTCATCTTGGGAAGGAGGTGATAGAGGAGCTCAACACACCCTCACTTATACCTGTATAGGCTGTGTCCTGTGCACCCAGACAGGGCTTAATAACCTTGTATTGTCACTCCATCCAGCTTGGATCCACGGCGATGGAGGAAGGGAATTCCTTGAAATTTAGAGCTATTGTCTAGAAGCTTACCTAACCTTCCAGAACCAGGCACCAAAGAATAAATAATGGATCTCAGACACCATCCTTTCAGTCCACTTGTGGACCTGTGATTATTCTGCCAGAAAGAAGGACTGCTGTGATGCTGAAGTACTGCCACTCTGTAGGACTGCTAGTTTGCTGGACTCCGGCTTTACTAATCTGATCTGTGCCTGCTGCCCTCTTGCCTGGGAGTGAGAAGGACTGGGCCTGCATGTCTACAATCCAGAACCCAGATTGATTCTAAGGGCTAGTTGACAAGCCTCCCTATCTGGAGTACCAGGGACATTAGAAAAACTCCAACCACCCAGCAAATGGACTCTGCTAAACATGAGTCTGCCCTGACAAATGGTGCCACCACAGTGCTGGACCCTTGAAAGTGGGCATGAGTTGTTTGCTCCAATGGAACCAATGCATCCTCTGCTGCAGGAACAGAAATGACGCATCGCCGCTGTTGCAAGGAAAAGAACTGACGCATCACTGCTAAAGTGTGGGTCAGAACCGACACTACAAGACTCTCATTGCCACTGCACCCTCGCATCTTGGGACCGATGCATGCGTTCAAAACTGGCACTGTGCAATGCTTTCCCTGGCGCAAGCTCCTCATATTTCTCATCGATTGCAGCCCCAGCGGTGACGCTGAACCACCGAATCACTGCTACTGTGTGGATCAGGACCACCTTATCGCCTCGGCAGTGGGATGCATCCTTAACACTGATATTTGCATTCCAAGCCCTGTCTACAGGATTCTCAACGTTGACGCATCAGGATCACATACCATAGCCATGCTGCATCTTGGAACTGAAGCATCACTTCAGCTGCACAATGCATCTTTGTTTCTGATGCAAGAAATGCTCTGCAACCAGGATTTAAGGCCTTTGGTTCAGCAGGCCTTGCTTGGTCCCTGTAGCCTGTCTGTGCTCCATTCTAAATGTTTTACTTTTTCCCAGTCTGGTGTCTATTCTTTAGAAATTCATAACTGAATTTTTATCTTTTGGGATTTTTGTTGTGTTAATCTCATTTCATTTATTTAAATCTACTCTACTTTTCTCAACTGGTGTGGGATCTTTTTTGTGCGGGGTTTTCACTGTTTTACTGTTTGAAGTGTTGCACAAATACTTTACACATAGCCTTTTAGGTAAGCCTGACTGCTCTGTGCCATGCTACCAGAGGGTGAGCACAGGTTAATTTTGGGTTAGGTTTTGCTTTACCCTGACTAGGATTGTGGTTGCTGTTTGGTCAGGGCTCACCCCCAGTCAAATAACAACCCATTTTTGAACACACTAAAAGAGATTCAACTGTGTGTAAATCGATCATGGCTCTGTGCTAGATTATTAGTCCTGCCAAAATCGCTAGACCATTTGGAGTACATGCAGAACAGTGGGCACTTCTTCTTATTGGGCCTCAAAACAGATATTCACTTGAGTTCCTCTGTAAAGACGGTTTGGGATAGAGGAATGAGCAAAACCATCCCTCTCTGAGAACCAGCAGCAATACGATGAATGGACATTTTTGAACCAAGCTCTTTAGATTGTCGATGACATCACAGAAGGGGTTCAAACCATGTAAGAATCAGTCTTGGCATTGCACCAAAACAAAACACAAGCAAAGTCACATGCACTTCATCACTCTTCAGTAAGGAAGTGCCAAATTCGCATAATTTTTTTTAAATGTAATTTTGTAAATTTTTACAAAAATACTGCAAAATTACAGTTAACTACAGAGAATACAAAAAAGCACATGGCACTATATTTTACCATGAAATGTATCCTTATCTTCATTTTAGACACAAGGATGCATTTCACACTAAACGAACAACGGACAAAAACACAGCAGAACCCCCAAATGATATGACATTACAAAAAATACCATAATGGCATGATTTCAGGAATATCATGTAACAAAAGTAACACAAAATTACTAACATTTCTCATGTTTACTCAATCATAACAGAATTGTTTTCTGGGCCTGCATTTGAGCTTTATTAGCGGTTTAATCGTGAAGTGCTGCTTAATTCCTAAGGTGCAACAAGTTTAGCCTCATATATTGGCACAGTACTCGCTTTGAATGAGCTTGAAAAAAGAGAGTTAAACAAAAGTGATGATGAAAATGATTGTGGCATCACTTTTTAATTGATGGGGATTCTATTAATTAACATCCAATTCTATCAGATGGCCGATTTGCCAGGGCCTTCCAATGCTCCTCCCAGTCTTGATTCTGTTCCTCTACCAGGCTTACAACATGTTTAGCAAGGGCCAAGCACATCAGGATGTTCGGCCGGTTCCTGTAGTTGTTGCATCAGTACTTTTTCCAGGTAAGGGATTACAGACGTTTTACCTAGTAAGGGATGTTAGAGATCAGACAATATATGTGGGATAAAAGTATCAGATGCTAAAGTCACACAGCCACGTAAAATCACAAAAACACTGAGAGTACGGAGTTATAATACCTTCACAGAGAATGTCACATTAATTTATACATTTCTAAGGTAGTTAAATGCTCATTGTTTTGCCTTCAGGGCTATCCATGTGTACCATAGTGTGTTCTAAACAGCAGAGTACAACACCACTTACATGCTTACTTTGTACCCCTATATCAGCCGCAGCCCGTTCTTTAGGGCAGAGGTGCCATGCCCCCCACCTTTTGCCCCTCATGAAGAGTGCCTGTCGGGCTGAGCAAAGGTCAGCCTGTCAGACACTCTTAATTTTCAGATCAGGCAGCCAGGAGTGAGAAATGCGTGATTTGCGCAGACTCCTGGCTGCCTGAGCTGAACTTTGCTGGGCTGCAGCGTTCACAGTCCCAATGGGCGTGACCTCCTCAGCTCAGCAAATGTGCCTCGTGGCCCTTCCCCTCGGTGACGAGTGGAAGTGTCACCCAATGACTCTGACCTGAGCGCTTCAGGTTTAAGCCTGGAGGCGTCCAGGGCTAGTATCAATCAGTGACACCTCGTCACAGAGTGGGGTGGGGTCAGCAGTCTCACTGACCTCATCCCACTCTGTGACGAGACCTGGACTGCTGCCTTCCCTCACTGGCTGACCTAGGGTCAGCCAGTGAGGGAAGGCTGCAGTCCCAGCCCTCCTGGGACTTCCGAGGCAGAGATGAAGGTAAGTGTGTGTGTTTTCTTTTTTTTAATGAACGTTTGGTGTGTGCATGTATGTTTGAATATTTGATGAGTGTTGTGAATGGATGTGCGTGTGTGCGCATGTGTGAATGAATGAGTGTGAGTGTGCTTCCCGTCCTCCCCCTCCCTCCTTAAATTACTGGCTGCCACTGCCCTATAGTTTGGATATAGTTACTGCTCTGAGGAACCTCAAAGGAAGTCACTCATTGATGCTCTGATGTCATTTCTTATAACATGATAAAGCACTAGAATGAGGACCTAATAATAACACCTGTACCAGTTTTACCTCACAAATATGAAGGAATGCCAGAGTCGTCGCACATCGTTTTTTCAATAATTTGTTACAAATTTAAAAAGTTGCTTCCCCCTCCTATGCAGTTTTTACCTCACACTTAGGGCCTGATTTCAAAGACAGCAGAGGGAATACTCTACCACAAATGTGAATGATTTCCTGTCCACCATATTACGATCCCCATAGGATAGGACGGGATCATAATACAGTTACAGTAGACAACCTAAGGGCGACTATTAAAAATGGTAACTTTTAGAAAAATATTCGTGAAAAACACTGCTGAATATAAAATTACAGCTCTGCGGGCTAATGCACTTACAGGAGCGACCCCAATGTAAAAGCATGAGTCAAAATGTGTGTGAGGGGTTTTTATGCTTTTAACCTAGGAAGAGCAGTATGATAGGAACAGATTATAGCAAAAGACGGTGCAACATCTGTGAAAGAGCAGGAAAGGCAGCTACTATTACTATATGGAAGGTTATTAGGTTGGTCCATTCACAGTAATTAACTTTCCCTCTCACTTTTGATATAGCATTTGTAACATGTAACCTGTGGGAATGACAGTAGGAATAAATCAAGTAAGTTATAAGGTACTGTGATAATAACATTGAATTTATTATTTGCCCTGTTATAGCAAATTACAGAATGTATGCCTATTAGTTTGAGGAGAGTCATGAATCGTGAGAGGAGAAGCCTTGGGTGGGTCATGAATGTCCTAACCTTCCCTCAAAAACGGTAATAAATGGCACATTACTCTCTCTACATTTGCATTTATGGTTTAAATACCATGCCGTTTTTCATGTACAATATAATTAACCACAGCCAAAGAACAAAGATTAAAATCCTTGCAGCAAAATAAAACCAAAGAATATGTTTTTGTGAGTACACCCCCAGTTGGTTTTTTCCACATAGATTCTAGAACAGAATCTATATGGTATTAATGCATTTTGATCTAGTGTTGTTTAAAGAGGTAAGTGTTGCACTCTTTCCTAAATTGGAATCCCTTAAAATTATTATCTTCACCTTAACTGTGTTCATGAAAGTTCAGGCTGTGGGCCTAATTTTGAGTTTGTGCCACTAAATATAGTGCATTTGAATTACGGTGGACGGGTTATCCGTCATATTTGGGACACACTATTCCATCCACCAAACTCTAAATTAGGCCCAATATATTAATGCTTTGGAAGGGGAAAGATTTTCATGAAGAACTTCTAATGCCCAAGAACCGTAAGTCATAGCAACACCCTGAAGTCTAAGGGATGCAACAAAATCTTTAGTACACAGCCCTACCCTTTCTCCATATAATTTTGCTTCATCATCACAGCTTATGTAGGAGCAGATACATTCCTTGACTGCTGTTGTTACATAAAAATGATCAAAGGCCTGTAGAAAGTACAACCGCTGACAGACCAGCCATGAACAGTGCAACAAAATTCCCAATTATTTGCAAGAAAGGTTTCCTTTATTTTGAGGGCAGAACATTTCTGAACAATGTATAATAAAAAACAAAAATGAGAGTCAATCAATGACATATATGAAGCAACTAACTCACTGACTTACAATGTCCACTAAAGGTTTTGTGTGTGTGTAGAGTGTGCATACGGTATTGAATTGTGAGATATGTTTTGTTGTCACTTATACTATGAGGTTACTGGTTGTAGATTTTACTTGAGCAGGGCATTCCTAGGCAGAGTGTGTGGATGCAATTGGTTGATTCATCCTCCAAAAAAGCCTCAAACATTGGGTAAATTCTGTGGCCTATGATGGAAACTTTCAAAGTAAGAGTATGGAAGAGGTCTCCCAACCCCCAGAATACATGCACAACCTTCAACTCCTTCAGGAGATCACCCAACTTTCACTTCTATTGACACACCACTTCTGTAGTCCTTATTGTGCATCTCCAGCGTCAGTCCTTTCTGTTGCCTCCCTGTGCCAATTCAACCCAGTGTTCATTGCTCTCCAAATAACCAGTCTTACCCATCAATCACAACAGTCTGTTCAGTACACATTGTTCACACCTCCCACCAATGTGTAATCATATAGATTATGTAACTGACAGTGTAAATTAGGTATGCATTTATGTGTTAGTTATACAGTGCAAACCTAGTCGAAAGTTAGCAGAGCACCGTAGAGGGGTCAAGCCAAGACACTGTCATGCTGTGATAATAAGGGTTTCTGGTTTCTAAAAAAGTAAAGTGTTAATTCATCATGATGTAGATTTATTTAAAAAGGTGTGTCTTCAGCTCTTCCCGTAACTGGAACAAGGCTGGCACAGTCCTCGTGGATATGGTGATGTTGTTCTAGATTCTATGTCTATAGTTTGAAAAGTCTGGTTTCCTTGTTTATTTTCTTGTGTACACTTCTTCGGCTTCAGTCTGAAAGTGTCACTGCTGTATGTGCATCAGAAGCCACTAGAGATGATGACCTTTTCTGCCAGATTGGCATTGGTGCCTGCTGTGATGGCTTTTCAGCTGATGCAGCTGGTTTTGAAGATGATGCATTTTGCAAAGGCAACAAATGGTACGCCATCAGGGTGGGGGAAATATGGTTGTATTTCTTCAGGCCCTCGTTGAGGCATGCTGCTGCATGTAAGGTGTCCATAAGGGGAGCCAGTGTTTCGAAACATTTTGAAGCAAGGAATTGACGCCATCTAAATCAAGAGCATGAAGGCTTGCACAGCAGTTCTTTAGTTACTTTCACATGATTTCACTTTCATTAATAGAAAGAGCTTGCAGACAGAGGTCTTAGTTTTCTAGCTGTTGATTTTCTTGAGAGTGAGATCAGTGTCTAGGGTGAATCTGAGAGACTTGCCCTTGGGTGAAAGTTGGAGTTCAAATCCATTCAGGTTCAAGACATTGATATAGTTTTGCAATAGTTGTTGCTTGTATTTCTTCCTGCTTAATGATATGTAAATGTGGTAGATAGAATTCTTGAATTAGTCTCAGCCACTGGTGATGGTGCCGCATCCCAGCCTATAGTTATTTTGCACACAATGCTACCTCTGTTTGGACCCAGACATGTCCAAATCAATCTTGACACTGCCTCAATTGGAACAGTCTAACCTTAGTTGCCGGGCCAAATGCTCTCTGAAATAAAACACAAGCAGCCCAAGACCACTTTAAGCTGATTGGGCTCATCAGACGGGTGTAGCATGGTACCAGTGGAACAGTGAAAATGGGACCCACATCTGGGCGTACTTGTCTTACTTAGGGTGTCACACTGATGTATACAAGAAAGTGATAGATGGAATGCTTGAGCTGATCTTATGGGTTACAATGCTATCACATGCCATTGCCAGCGGCTAGACTTATTGCAAACAGTCCTTCCATCACATTTTGTGTATTTGATGCACCACCCTAAGTGGCAAGAGTATGCCCAGACATGGGACCTGTGCTCACTGTGCCACTGGAACTAAGCCACACCCAACTGGAGAGCCCGAATCACAGTAAAACCAGTCTTGGTTGCTTGTGTTCTGTTTTGGGAAGGACGTGGCCTGGCAGTTGGGGCTGGACTGTACTTATTGGAGAAGGGTCAAGACTTATTTGCATTTGGCTGTGTCGAAACTGAGGTGGCATGATGACCTAAAACACAATGGGTTGGAATGCTAAGCCTAGTGTTTGCCAGTGGTTAGACTTATTGCAAGCATTACTCCTACCACATTTTGTGTGGTTGATGTGTTTTTTTGGGACCAGAAGAAATTCTGTTTTGGTCAGATGAAGTGTCGGTCAGATTAAGCTTCAGGTAGGTGCTGGACATCCAGGTCTGGATGAGGTGCAAGAAGTGTTTGAGGCTTCAAAGGTCTGAAACAGAGACACCTTCAAATACAAATTCAATAGTCCTTCATTATTTGATTATCTGCAGAGACTACAAACATTAGTGCTAATTTCGAGGACATTCTCGTTGTTGTAAGGGGAAAAATGATCAAAATACTGCTGATGCTGCAAGCAACATAGAAAGCTAGGTTGACAGAGATGAATCATACAACCTTTTCTTTCTCCAGCTCGTGCCCACAAAAGATTCATGCAATGGATGCCCAACTTTCCCAGGTTTTATAGGCAACACCATCATCTAAAAGTATGCATTAAATGGATGTAACAGCAAATAGACTAGTGTTAATATTTTCCCTAGGAACATTGATGAGGCATGGTCCCATTAGTCCTGTAAGTCTGTGCATTAAAGTCTAGGAAGTGTCAACCAGATCAAAAACTGCAGGACTGGCACAATTACAAGCCTCCAATGTCCAGTTTGCTTCTATAAGATAGATCTTTCCACATAGGGAAGCACTAAGCCAAGTAGGCATCGTGTCTCAATGCCTGTTGTTCCTAAAAAACTGAAATGACATCCTGTAGTTTAGTCCTTATTCGTTTTGGGACCTAACAGACGGATCTCTTACCTAGTTCAAAGCAAGGTCTACTTTACAGCCTGGCAGAAACAACAAAGTTTTACTTTTCTAACACTCCCAGGTTTGACATGTGCAGCTACAGAGGGCATGTAATGCAACCTGCACTATCAACATTAGCTTGTATATAATGTGAGGTAAATCACTGCGCTAAAAGTTAGAAGTCTGTGAAGTCAAGTATATTTTCCTTTGTGTACTATCCACAATTCTTGCCAAAATTACAGAAAGTGCTCAAGGGCTCCACAGTTAAGTCAATCAAGTAAAAAACGCATGCAAAGTCTGAGCTCAGGCACTAAATATGAGTTACCTAAATATGCTTGCGATGAGAAAAAAACGTAGCATGCAGCCAATTTCGCACTTTTTGTGAGACATTTCTGCTCCAGCCAAGTACTATGAGCCCAAACTATGCAATTGGTGTAAGCATTGTTGGAAGGAAAATTGGAAACAATAAATCCTACAGGTAGCCAATAATCGATATCTACAAAAGACTATATATACATACTAAACTTAGTAAACCCATAGTAAAATCCTGTAAAAAATTAAAAAATGAAATTTTAGTTGTGTTGCAGTGAGAACGGGAAGTTGTGCAATCTACGTGATGCAACACTATGAATCATGATTTAAGCCACTAGTTTATCATATTTCTACCACAAAACAGAGTGCTACACAATTACAGTTTTTATTCTAGATCACAAATGCACAAAAACCCTGAAATATATTGGGCCCAGATTTACTAACATGTTGCATTGGATTTGCTCTACTTTAGAGATGCAAATCTGGTGTTAGAGTCTGAAACAGGATTTGCATTGAACAGTATTGCAAAGCAACATGAAGTTGGGCTATGCTCTATGTTGATTTGCTTTTGGTCAAGGGGACATTCCATGAATGGTGCCTGGGTGTTCCCATACAACCACCTGTGGATAGAAATGATAATCACCAGCTACAAACATGGGTAGATAGGGTTTTTTACCAAAACATTATGCATCCTCGAGGCAGGTGTAACGAGTAGAAATGCTTTAACTTGTCCTCATTTTTGTACTTCATTGTACAAGGCACATACAAAGTGGAAAAAGCCTTCAAGAAATTTTGTAAAGGAAATACCCTTTCAGTGCAAAATCTATGTTTCAGAGAACACACCCACCCTCGCACTATGGCTCAAGGGTGTATGTATTGGAACACAAGTGTGCCAGAGCTGGGGAAGAGAAAAAAAATACACTATATCTTAGTAAATATGGCACATTTTTCCTCTCTCCCTTTGATGCACAACAGAGCAGCAACTTTGAGGCAGTGTTGCCTTACATCAATAAAATAGTAAATCTGGGCCCACATTTCTTGCCATTGTACTGTGTCTGTAATTACCACCTAAGTGGTCCTTACACCATGCTCAAAATCTGATTTTATTGCACGGATTTAGCACAACCAACATTAAAACCATCAACTCTTCATGTAAATGCATTTGCCCGTAGGTGCTCACGGCCGACAGACATTAAAGGTGAAGTCTGTCCCGTCAACTTGCCATGAAAGAGTCTGCCAACACGGAATCAGTGAGCCGTCCTCTTCCCTCAGACGGGTCCTATCTGAAGAACGCCAAATCATAATGCAACTGTCAAGTAAAATTCCATTTCCTAATATGTGAGGCCTAATCTCCCGCAGAAATACAAATCGGAACTGAAAGGTGTTTTAAAAAAGATTAAAAGAAACAATTTTAGAGGCAATTTTCTGGAAATTGAATAAGCCTTACAGATGCACAATTTACTTTCCAGTCAGACACACAGAAATAAATGCAAATGTATGTCGCTGTTCCAAAGTCACATAAATCAGCAGTAAACCAGCAAGCAAAGGATCCGAAATTTGACTATAACTGTGTTTTCGGGATATCTTAAATAGTGGATGTGTTAATGAGGTTGCATATCGGCAGGGTGGCAATTTCTAGGGCTGGATCAGCAATTTCTAGGACTGGATGTTTGCCAATTTGGGTACCTATCCTCCAGCGCGAAGCATCCCATCCTCGGTGGAATGCCCCATCGCAGTACGAAAACGCATTTTTGGGTACCGGAAATGGTTCTTTGTTGCTTCATACCTGGAGAGGCGAGTGCAGTATTTTAAGCAGGATTCGACGCATTTGACATTGAGATGTGTGCAGAGGAAACCCATGGATTCAGCATACACCAACTTTAGACACTGACCCCTACCTGCTGCTCCTGTGCTTACAGAATATATATATGTATGTATCCTGTAGACAAATAAGGCTGCCAGGGCTGAAGAGTGGACATTAGTAAGCTACAGATTCAGTTCCTGGATGACTCGCTTCATGATATAACCTTTTGCTAACAACAATGCATGCCTGATTGGTACATAATTGCAACCATGTACGGCTACCTTGGAAAGTCCAATAGAGCTATGTTAAATGCGGTCTTTATCATAGCCCAGTGCTAAGAGCAGGTGTTAAAGGGAGGCTCCCATTGTTTTCAATGGTCCTCTGGGTGCTTTGCAGGATTAGCATCAACATTTTTGACGTTAATCCTGCAAAGCGCCGGACTAGTGTAAAAAATTATGATGCTACTATCCCTGCCTACCGCCATGGTGCGCCATATTTTAAACACAGCGCACATATGGTGCCATTAGAGGGTGCTAATGGTAGCAAGAAAAGTGGCACTGCACTATGTGCAGCAGCACTTTTCATAAATCTACCCAGAGTTTTGTTCCTTTAATGTCTCAACATATTTCGAAACGGCACTGATGTGCTCAGTCATACCCAAACCTTCACGCATTCTACCTAAGTTGGGGTCATAAATGAGACCACAAAGGGCTTTTCTGTCCTGTTAAGTTTGCACCAAAGTGACTTTTAGTTTAGCTTTGCCTTTGTGTTGTTTCTCAAAGGCAGAAATTGGTTGGTTCTTAGACATGGATCTTCAATTCTTGAAAAGAATGATAGGTCTGACGCTTTCAGCAGGTCAAAACTCAAAATTCAATATTTTATGCAATGTATATTCATCAGAGCCAAATACTGGGGGCCGTATTTATACTCTGGTTGCGCCGAATTTGCGTCGTTTTTTTCGACGCAAATTCGACGCTAAACTAACGCCAACTAACGCCATATTTATACTATGGCGTTAGACGCTTCAGGCGCCAAAGTGCCCGGAGTGAGCGTCATTTTTTTGCGTGAACCCCTTCCTTGCATTAATGATATGCAAGGGAGGCGTTCCCGTCTTAAAAAATGACTCCCAGGCCTTTACGTGGTATTTATACTCCCGGGCAAAAGAGACGCCCGAGAGTGGGCGTGGCCAAAAACGGCGCATTTGCGCCGCTTTTTAACGCCTGGGTCAGGGATGGCGTTAAGGGACAAGTGGGCTCAAAATGAGCCCAGAGTGCCCTCCCCTGCCCCCAGGGACCCCCCCTGCCACCCTTGCCCACCCCAGGAGGACACCCAAGGACGGAGGGACCCATCCCATGGACATTAAGGTAAGTTCAGGTAAGTATTTATTTTTTTATTTTTTGTGGCATAGGGGGGCCTGATTTGTGCCCCCCTACATGCCACTATGCCCAATGACCATGCCCAGGGGACAGAAGTCCCCTGGGCATGGCCATTGGGCAAGGGGGCATGACTCCTATCTTTACAATGATAGGAGTCATGTTGATGGGGGATGGGCGTCGAAAAAAAATGGCGCAAGTCGGGTTACGACGATTTTTTCGACGTAACCTGACTTGCCCCATTTTAAGACGCCCATACGCCATTTTCCCCCTACGCCGGCGCTGTCTGGTGTACGTGGCTTTTTTCCACGCAAACCAGGCAGCGCCGGTCTGCTTGCGCCGGCTAACGCCATTCCATAAATACGGCGCCCGCATGGCGCTTCAGAATGGCGTTAGACGGCGCAAAATTTTTTGACGCTAAACTGCGTTAGCGCAGTTTAGCGTCAAAAAGTATAAATATGGGCCTAAGGGCCTTATTTAGAGTTTGCCAGATAAAATAATCCATTACAAACTTGGCGGATATCCCGCCCCCTGTATTACAGGTGCATTAAAGTCAATATCACCTCCAATACGATGGACCGGACATCTGCCATGTTGTGGCAAAGTATCCTGCCTGCCAACCTCAAAAAAATGGCTGATAGCCAGAAAGAAACCTTACAGCATACCTATTTACTTCAGGCATTGGTCACAGACAGGACCCCTAACCTTCTAAGTAACAAGTGTCTCTGGCTTTGAGCATTTAAAGAAAGCATATGGACACACTGCAACTCTTCGCTGATTAGTCAGATATTCTCTGGCTAAGAAACATACACTATAAATCTGACTCATGCCAAAACTGCCATAAATCCAATGATCAAAATAGCACTTAAGAACTGATTAATAAAAGTCAATTTTCAGTGAAATACGGAGAAGTCTCTCATCACAGTGATACACTTGAGTGGCCTTAAGGGAGGGCATATACCTGCCACACGCCACAATAAGACTACAAGGTCACTGTTTACTTTAATATGGGCATCCATTCTAAATCGATGGAACAAGGGACACCAAATAATCACGATAAGAAAGAGATAGAGCTATCGGACATTGAAATTGAGTGTTTGGGCGATTCACATTCGAAGGATGAGTTTATTGCCAGCTGCAGTCGTCAATATCTGTGAAATAATATACAGAGAATAATCTAGCCCAACAATTTGGCGTATTTCTATAAATAATACCTAAAGCTGCCATGTTCTCAGAGAGCAGTCATTTATTGAACTGATATTTTGAGTTCATTTAACATTAGGATTGACATTTGTAGCGATAAAATGTACTGATTGAGTGTAATTTATTCTGTGTAATATACCAACATATTATCCAATGGGTCTAATTGTTTCAAAGCCGTATTTTAGCCACATTTCGTGCTGCTTTCTAATTTTGTTCTTTGCTGACTCTGCTGCATGCTTCTACCTGTATCTTCCAGAACATTGGAGTTTCCATACATTCAATAATCCACACATAGGTTTTTATTCCACCTGCGTCTTACTGCACGTCTGCTGCACTATGAATCTACACAATATTTCTGCGGCTTTTATCTTCCTCAGTTGCTGACTTTCATCTATAGCTCCAGCCACTTCGCAATGTAGTTCAGCCTCACTTCACCTGAAATGTGCACACATTTTGCAAGTCACCCGGCTTCAACCTGCTATCGCTCCTTAACACAGTATTGCTTTCTTTCTCCAATGATCAAGGAACCCATTAGTCACGTTTTGTCCTCTTGCCATCTCAATAATTGTGTTCATAATAGGTTCTATGCCAATACTCTATGATTATTCTCTGCTCCCGAACCTTGCATTGCCTATTCACTTAGCCAAATTCATGAACCAAGTTATCACCATTGTTTCTGCGCAGGCCCCTCTAATAATTCTCTGCCAGAATTTTTTCTCTTCTTCCAAACCTGGCTTTGATAGCTGGCAAGAAGATTGCTGCACTCCCTGTTTATATTCAGTACCCAACAGGCACAATGATACTTTGAAGGTGATAGAAAATTACAGGAGGGAACCAGTGTGTTCATCTTGCCTGCACATCACAAGAGGTTGGGAATTAACATTCAGATTCTAAAAGTCATTAAATGTGTGCATTAGAGGCAAACCCAAATAAACCCATTTATGTCCGGATTCTGACAAAAAGAAAGTAAGGCTCCTCACCTTGATGTCTCCCACTTTACCCAAAAACGTACTATGTCCCAACTTCCTCCCATCATGCTATTCGAGCATAACTTCTTATTGTCACCACATGAACTCAACTCTAAAGTGCATGTTCTTAAACAAAAGGACGACTGAACTAACACAAATACTTAGGCCCATATTTATACTTTTTGACGCAAACCAGCGCCGAGGCTGTTTTGCGTCAAAATGTTTGCTGCCTGCTAACGCCATTCCTATGCGCCATGCGGGCACCTTATTTAAGGAATGACGTTAGCCGGCGCTGCGGACTGGTCTGAGTAAAAAAAATTGACTCAAACCAGGCAGTTCTGGCGTAGGGGAAAATGGGGGTTGTGTGTCAAAAAATGGCGCAAGTCAGGTTTGAGGCAAAAATCATGCCTCAAACCGGACTTGCACCATTTTTTGACACACAACCCCCATTGAAATGACTCCTGTCTTAGCAAAGACAGGAGTCATGCCCTCTTGCCCAATGACCATGCCCAGGGGACTTTTGTCCCCTGGGCATGGTCATTGGGCACAGTGGCCTGTAGGGAGGCCATAATTAGGCCCCCCTATGCCACTTAAAAAAAATATATATATTTACCTCAACATACGTGTTCTTACCTGGGATGGCTCCCCCCATCCATGGGTGTCCTCCAGGGGTGGGCGAGGGTGGCAGGGGGTGTCCCTGGGGGCAGGGAAGGGCACCTCTGAACTCCTTTCATGAAGTGAACCCACAGGTCCCTTAACGCCTGCCCTGACCCAGTCGTTAAAAAACGACACACATCAGGCTATGCGCCGTTTTTTAAGGCCTGCCCCCTCCTGTGCGTCAAAATGAAGCTGGAGTATAAATAAGGCGCACAGGCCTTAAAGTAATTTTTTGGGTGGGAACGTCTACCTTGCATGTCATTAAGGCAAGGCAGTTTCCCGCATCCAAAAAATGACGCACACAGAGGAATTTTGACGTCTGCAGGCTCGGGCGTCAAAGTTTAAATATGGTGCACGGTTTGCGCCGAATGTGCGTCAAAATCTTTGACGCACATTCTGCGCAAACAGAGTATAAATATGCCCTTAATTGTTTTTTAATGTTCGTATTTGAAACGCCCAGTGAGCTTAATGCTTACTATTTTGCCCTCCCCTGCCAAATGTGAAATTGATATGACAATAATGTGTAGATTTAAAATATTAATTTGTCAATGTAGTATTATCAATATACGTATTTAATACATTATCATATAATTACTAAAAATCATTTGGAAAATTCTTAAAGAAGAAGACAGAGTACAAATTAGAAAAGGGGATGGCGAGAGGTAAGCGGGGAAGAAGAAACAGACAGCAAGGTGGAAGAAGGGGCACATGAGAAGGTTAAGAAAGAAGAGAGGAAAAGGCAGAAGGGATAAAAAAGTAAAAGATGAATGACGATGAGGAAAACGAGAAGGGAGAAAATAAGAAAGAATGGACCAGGAAGCCGGCAGAACAAAGAGTTGGAGTGGATAAAAGAAGGAGGTGATGAATGAAAAGCAGGAAGGGAGATTGAAAGGAAAAAGAAAAGATCTGAAGAGTAAAGACACAAAGAAAGACGAGAAGGTGGATGTGCAATGTGGGAAGGCGAAGGAGAAGGAGGACAATGAGAGAGAGAAGGGAGTAAAGATGAAGACAAAGGGAAAGGAAGAGGAAAGAAGATAAAGAAGCAGGGGAAGGGCAAGAAAGAAGGAAACTACATAAATAGAAGGGGACGTACAATGTGAAGGGAAATGTGTGGAAGGAGAAGGATAATAAGAAGATGGGCAACCAAAGAAGGAGGAGAAGAACAAGAGAAGTGGGAGACAATGGACTGGGGAACGGATGAGGGGAAAGGAGAAGCAAAACAAGAAGCTGAAGAAGAAACGCAAAGGAAAACAGGATGGAGAAGCGAAAGGAGAAGGGATAGTAGATAAGGGAAAGAAGTAGAAAGGGAAGGAAAGGAAGTAAACAATCAAGGAGGAGGAACGTCTCCTTTTTTCTCCTTATCTTTCATAAGGAGAAAAAAGGAGACAGAAGAAGAAGGAAGAATGAAGGAGACTGAATGGATTAAGGATGGAAGGAGGAGAAAAAAATAATCGTAAACATTATGTAAAAAGGGAAAGAAAGGGTTAGGCAGAGGAGGAAGGATGAAGGAGAGGTAAAAGAAAAAAGAAAATGAAGAGGTAGAGGTAGGTGTGAAGGAGACAGAAGAGGTGAGAGAGGAGGAGGGGGAGGTAGAAGGGAGAAGGGAAAGGGGAAGAAAGGGAACAGCAGGAGAAAGAAAATGAGAACGAGAAAAGGAAAGAAACGTGAAATGAAGAAAGAATGAAATGGGGAAGGAGAAAGAAAGGAGAAAAGGAATGTGAAGGAGAAGGGTAGAAAAATGAAGAGGCAGAGAGAGAAGGACATAACTTCAGGTGATGGGTCGATACCTGTGCCAATACTCTCGCCCCAATCAAGAATCCCTCCAACATACGCACCGACAGAAAGGCCTTCTGGTTTACTGCTGACCTCCACAAATCTAAGCAAACCTGCCGAAGACTCAAAAGAAAGTGGCGCCAAGATCAGAATCTGTACAACCACACAGCCTTCAAAAATGCCATCCGCAGACACCACCAACTCATCCGAGCCGCCAAGAGAACCGCCTTCAAAGACCGAATCAACAACAACACACACAGCCACAAGGAGCTCTTTAACGTTGTGAAGGAACTCTCCTACCCCAGCTCCAACGGCAACGACATCCCGCCATCCCAAGTCCTCTGTGACTCCCTAGCCTCCTACTTCCACTGCAAGATTGCAGACATCCACAACAGCTTCAGCACTCAGACCCCCCCGGCAACCACCAACTGTGATGAAGATTCACCTCCGACCAACCTCCTGCTCCCCTGGACCCCCGTCAATGATACAACACCATCGAAATCATGAACACCATCCACTCCGGCTCTCCATCGGACCCCTGCCCTCACCACATCCTCAACAAAGCAAGCTCCGTCATCGCACCCCAGGTACCGAAGATCATCAACAGCTCCTTCCAATCTGCCACCTTCCTGGAGAGCTGGAAACACACCAAGATCAACGCCCTTCTCTAAAACCCAAGGCGGACCTCAGGGACCTCAAGAACTCCCAGCCTATCTCCCTGCTCCCCTTACCGGCAAAAGTCATCGAGAAGGCTGTCAACAGACAATTAACCTGCTTCCTTGAGGAGAACTGCTCTCTGGACCCTTCCCAATCTGGATTCCAGAGTAACCACAGTACCGAAACCGCCCTCATCGCCGCCACCGATGACATCAGAACCATACTGGACAATGGCGAAACCACAGCACTCATCCTCCTGGACCTCTCAGCCACATTCGACACTGTCTGCCACCACACCCTACGCTCACGCCTCGGCAATGCAGGAATCCGCGACAGTGCCCTGGACTGGATCACCTCCAATCTCACCGGCAGAACCCAGAGAGTCCGCCTCCCCCCATTCTGCTCAGAGGCCACTGAAATCATCTGCGGTGTACCCCATGGGTCGTCTCTCAGCCCAACCCTCTTCAACGTCTATATGGCCGCGCTCGCTAACATCGCACAATCCCACAACCTCAACATCATCTCATATGCCGACGACACCCAGCTGATCCTCTTCCTCAACCAGGACTCCGCCAAGACCTACCTCCATGAAGGAATGAAGGCCATCGCCGTTTGGATGAAGAGCAGCTGCCTCAAACTCAATTCCAACAAGACGGAAGTCCTCATCTTCGGCTCCATCCCCTCTGCATGGGATGACTCCTGGTGGCCTGCCACTCTTGGAGCCGCTCCGACTCCCACCGAGCATGCTCGCAACCTAGGATTTATCTTGGACTCCTCATTATCCATTACCCAGCAAGTCAACGCCATCTCCTCCTCCTGCTTCAACACCCTCCACGTGCTCCGAAAGATCTACAAATGGATACCCACTGAAACCAGAAGAACAGTCACCCAAGCCCTCGTAAGCAGCAAACTGGACTACGGCAATGCCCCCTACACAGGAACCACGGCCAAACTCCAGAAGAGGCTGCAACGCATTCAGAACGCCTCCGCACGCCTCATCCTGGACATCCCCCACCACTACCACATCACAGACCACCTGAGAAACTTGCACTGGCTCTCAGTCGATAAGAGAATCACCTTCAAACTTCTCACCCACGCTCACAAAGCACTGCAGAACACCGGACCAGAATACCTCAACAGACGGCTCTTCTTCTACACCCCGACCCAGCATCTCTGCTCCACGCACCTCGCCACCAAAACGTGGAACACTCTTCCCACCCACCTGTGACAGACCAAAGACCTCCTTACCTTCAGGAAACTTCTCAAGACCAGGCTGTTCGAGCAGTAGCAGCACCTCCTCCCTCCCTTATCCCCTGTTCTTCAGTACCTTGAGACCCTCACTGGTGAGTAGTGCGCTTTACAAATTCCTGATGATGATGATGATGATGATAATGAAGAAGTAAGGAGCAGAAAGTGAAAGCTAGAGAGAGAGGGATAAGGAGCGTGAAAAATAAGAAAGGCCTACAGGAAGAGAGACAGAAGATTCAAGAGTCGGGGCAGTGGGAGAACGAGAAGGACTAAGAGAGAAAAAAAAACAATCATTACGGCGTCATGTAACATCCTGTGTGACAGCCATACCGCACAAAATGAATAGCATTGTAATATGAACAATAACATACCATGACTTGAAATAGCATTCGAGTTTGTGAAATTGAATTCAAGAGATGCGAGCTTCATAAGGCTGCTGGAACAGGAAGCGCTGCCGGGCACATATGTAGATATCCATCATTAATTCAGACAAAAACACACCACTTTGGATTGCCTTCTTCAAGCAGGCGTGGGGCGCCCTGCTTGCCAACACACCGTCTTATTATTGATGAACCCACACTCTGCTCTCTGCACTCCACTGCAGGACACAGCCTGGCAGCGCTGCCAACCTATCTATTCTCCGTCTGCCCTCGCTCTCTAGATTGACAGTGCCAGACCAGAAAGGAAACAGGCAAATGATAGCGACAGCTGGTAATCAAGTGCCTACCGCCGGCCCAGTGGGAGCCAGGCCACGGGCTGCCCACAGACCAGCGACACTGCTTACGAAGATGAGCCAGGCAAGCATTGTTTGCAGATCACACTCGGTGCCATTGACCCTCCTACGACCGACCTGGAGGGCACAGAAGGCTTTTGGAATAAGAGAGGAAACTCCTTGGTGAAATTGTATCCAACATATTATGGCATCTTAGCAAGAATCCAAAACCGATGCTTTAGTAAAGAAAAGTGAGTCAGCTGACTTACGGTCCCACCCACCACAAGGTGGCACCAAACTAGGAGAACATTGAAAAGTGCTTTTTTATTAGGATCAGGCGGGGAGTACCCCCACAGCAAAATGCTATTTTGACAGGCGAGCCGAATTTTTTTGCACTGGCAAGCCACATATAACTTTCTTGAAGAATGGGAGCGTATACCAGTATGAAGGATTATAGTTCGTGAATACTTAGTGCACCACTGTCTGCTGGAAACGTTCATCCTACTCTTATGTTATTTGACAGTGCTTGAGTTCTGAAAAGATGCCCAGTAAAAATAGTACCTTTCAGTAGTGGAATTCTGTGGTTCACCGAGCTTGTGTTTGTTTTTGTAGATGTGTGGCTATTTACCTTAGTTCAAATGCAGTTTCCAAACGACAGAATATTATTTTCAATAATAACGTTTAATATTTGTAATGAATGTAATTATTTCGTTTAAATATTGTTGTTGCAACTGTGGAACCAGCTGGCAACCTATGTGAAAAAAACATAATATATTTGAAGACATTTGTCAAATGTTTTCGAAAACGTTCGTGGACACGTAAATTACCTAAAATACGTTTTGCTATCTGAACAAAAACGCAGAATACTTACTAAAATAAGTGACACATCCTTTCAATTTTATCACATACTTATTTTTAAAACTGTATTCAGTCTTGTTTTAAACATTACATTGGAGCAAAGTAATGCACCCCTACACTAATAATCAATTAATTTCATATTTAGTTGGTTTCCGACTATCTTGAGATTTATTCTTATTTATTTTACTCCCTTGACGTTTCGCAATACACCTTCCCCTTTTCCAGCATACAGGCCTCCACTTTCCTGACACGTGTTTTAACACTGCCATCGAGCCAACAAGCCAGGAATATTACTGTGGAATGAGAGGTACCGATGAGTCATGCAAAGAGCTAATGGATTCACTTAATCATTGCTCATTAGGCATTATCTATAAGTCATAAAGTGTAAAAGCAATGAAGGGACAAATGTAGGAACACATTTTCCCATAAGGACAGAATGGGTAAAACCCTTTGCTACAACTGGCCCAAACTCCCTAAAATCAAAGTGAACAAAACACTGCATTCTGTACCATGGTCGCAAAGAGTCAAACAAGAAAGGAATCGCGAAGCAGGCATGTGGGGTGTTTGAGGTTCTTTTATCACGTTGTAGACAATCCAAGTAAAGCATATTATTCCGAACGTGGGTAATAATGAGTCCTCGATTGAGCTTGAGTCCAGGTTGAGTTGGTAATAGCAGAATAATTCAACCACTTCTCACTCATGAAGGGTGGCATGGTGAAGAGCATTTCTGCCTCACCATCATGACCTCAGAAGAACATACTGTTGATAGTCCCAAAGGCTCTGTGGCAACTGCAGCTTTCTTGATTGCAGGTTGGCAGGGAGTACCTGTTGGGAAATGACTTTGGGCCTGGTCTACCTCAAATGCGATCGTACAGTTGAAGAGACATTTTGTTGTCATCCCTGTATGCATGGTATCCCAGGCAATCCTGTTGAATGATGTCCTCTCCAGAGAGCCCAGATTGAAAAGGCGGAGGTAGAAGTTGAAACCATGATGATGGCCAGAACAAAGGCAAACCTTCCCTCTGTAGCACTCGCTCTGCTTTATCTGCTCAGTTCAGAAGTGGTTGCGTCTTGGAATGAAGTTAGCTGATGAATCCAGCTGGATGAGTGTTGTTATTCCTCTTTTTTTGCCAAGTAGGACCAATACAAATTATATAACATCTTTGAAAATTACCAGCTTTGATGGGCAGCAGGGAGCACAGGGGGGAAATGTAACGCACAAAGGTGATATTGAGTGATTACACCCCGTAGCTACCGCAAATTCTTCAGATTTAGGTCCATTCCCAAAAAGCAATTTGGCTCCTCTTTGCAAAAAAAATCAGCCCTGATAAGGCCTGAAAACACTGCTGTGCAGATGTCAGTCACCTGCGTAGTGGAGTGCTGCACTCACCTTCAGAGGACTGCTGGAAATCCTACCTCTCGGTGAAGACTGGCTGCCATGTCATTTGAGTAGAGGCCTTTTGTTCGGTCCTTCGAAGCGAGAGGCAGTGTTAAAAGGTGAAGAATCTAGCTTCTTGTACCCGTGTGTGTATCTGAGTATGATAGAAAGCTACAAGGGGAGGGAGTGCAGTTTCTAACTACGTCCCCAAGGCAGATGGAGAGGAGCCGATGATCCTAGAGGCCCTCCTTGCCACCTTTGAAAGATTCCACCAAGGGCAAGCGACAACACATTACTTACCTTTGAGGTGGTCTACATGTTGAACCTTACATTATTGTTAACTTGGGCAGTGCCATGTTTCATAGTGAGTAAAAGAGGTCTGGTGAAGCAGGAACGCAATCCATTAAATGCAGCAAGCCCTTGAAAAGATAATTAGTCCCCATTTGTGCATTTAGTGCCAGATGTCTCAATTTCCCAATAGCGATTACCTAATTGCAAATCGCAATTAGGTAATCTCTATTAAAATGTATGAAACTCCAGGAGTTTCATTTAGCGATTCCCAACGGCTCGCAAATCAACCTATCTCATTAATATTCATGAGGTAGGTTGCAATTTGTGACCCACTGTGAATGGCTACATTCACAGGAATGGTGCCACCATGTCTGTGATTGCTTTTAATTAAAGCAATCTTTTTTTTAATGCAGCCCGTTTTCCTTAAAGGAAAACGGGATGCGTTTAAAAAAGAAAAATGTAAAGTTTTCTTTTCATTTTTTAAGAGCAGGCAGTGGTCCGTGGGACCACTGCCTGCTCTTAAAAAATGTTTTCACATGCATTCACAAAGGGGAAGGGGTCCCTTTGGGGACCCTTGCTGTGTGCGAATGGGTTACAGCCTACTTTGAGTAGGTGGTAAAATGCAAATGTTTTGCGATCGCATTTCGGTCACAAAACATTCCTACATACCACTATACCACTGCTATTTGGTATCAGGAAGGGACACCCTTGACACGCCTCTTCCTAATACTGAATTGGTATGTAGTCGCAATTCCAATTTGCGATTCGGTACTGAATCGCAAATTGGGATTCATCTATACCAAAATGCATTTTTGCGATCGCAAAAATGCATGATACATCTGGCCCTTAGCTTTTATGTTATCTGGGATCTATTAACATGAACCCCTTTGCCCTATCTAAAGAAAAATGTCTTCTGTAAACAAAAAGGATAACCTGTAAACTTAAAAACCTTTGTAAATGGCAAAACCTGCAAGTTAGCAAAACGTTTAGGCAAAAAATTAAGAACTTTGCAAACTACGAATGATATCTTACTTTAAAGCAGCAATACAATGGGAATCAACATAAGTAAGTGGGGAACTGGTTTAATAGCCACACATTTCATTTGCCTCAGAATAAGATACAGGCTAATACGTGCTTGAGTCTGCGGGCAAAATTAAAAACATTGTATACCTGCAACGAGGGAATCACTATAAGTATGTTAACTGGTTCCCCGCTTCAATTTTCATTAGCCATGAATAGAAATAGGCTTACAGCAGTACATCTTCTAAATGTATTAATTTGACGCTTGACCTGGAGTGTGAAAGGCGGGAGTCTTGTGAGGGGCCGAATAGGACAGGGGATTCAGGCGACAGGCCTCGGCGATGCCAGCCTATTTTGAAGCTCTGAGATTAGCAATTCATATATAGACGACAAAGTGCACTTACTTTGAACTGAGCTCTCACTAGCCAAATTAGCTATATCAATCCACGAAGCCAGAAAAGTTTTTTCCTGTAACACCGCACAAATACATTGTGAACTCAATGGCATAAGAAAAACTCATGAGGCTGCCAGAGTGGGACTGGCCTATATGACAGTTAGGCAGTGTCTGAAGGGCTGGTCTGGCAGATCATTGTGGGGTCAAGTTTTTAGTCTGCTTGTGGGCCTTTTTATGGTCTGGTGGGTCGGTTTTTACTGGGTAACTTCCCTGATTTTACCACCAACATTGTCTGCAGAAAGCAAAAATCCATGCTGTCTCCCATCCAAAATACATACACACACACACACTTACACAGTTCAAAACTGTCCAATTTTGCAAACATGAGCCACTTTTTTAGCTATCTAATTTAGTAGTGGGGGCAACTTTATTTTGGCGCCCGAGCATTTCCTGTTATAGACCAACCATTGGGGCTGCCCAGCAAAACTTTATGAGGGGCCCCTAAAATGTTACTTTGGTTGCCTGCCTAACGGACGGTCAAAAGCGATTGGTGTGGCCTCAGAAGCAGATCTTGAGGGTCGGACACCCTTTTGCCACAAGGCTAATAAGACTGAGACCACAAGAGCCACTTCAACTTCTCATGGCTAATTACTTCTTGTTCTAATTCAGGAGCCAATCAGAACTCAAGCTGCATCGATGCTGAAAATTAGTGATTGACAGATGGAAGCACCAATCCAGGTAATTTGGCTAAAGAAACTTGCTTACTTTATTGACTGCTCTCGCATTCTGCCTGAAGTTGCCAGTCGATCAAAACTTCATATTGTTGTTCTACCGCCATGCACGGCTCCGCGCTGTACCTTTTCTCAATATACAAAATATGCAAAAAATATGCCTCCAACAGTATGGCACGCATAACAGCCATCAGATGAAATGACTTCATGTGTTCTTCCTGTTCAACCACGTAGCAGAGCGCAGAGTCCTGAATTTTACTTCTGCCGACATTAATTGCTTGTGATGCTTTCTGACTGTGCTCCCCTGGAGGCAACAGTCGCTCCGTCTGTTCTCTCTAGCTCCTTCCCTTTCTCCCTCTCCCCCCCCCACTCCCTCCAAGGCATGCTTCCGTTCAGTTCACATTCGACTTTGCCTACTATTAATTCATTACTCCACCTCTTCAGACATGCATTCTAGGAACCTATAGAAGCCTATTTCGTGTCTCTTTGGGACACCAAGGGAGCATGGCTAGGTGGACCAGTGCTCATCTGTCCGCCCATTCATCAAAGTTTTCTGCAAACTCCCAAACTAAACGTTGGATGTAGCTTACAAATGCCAAAAAACACACCTGTGGAACAGGGATATCCTGGGAAAATTGTGATCCCAAATGCTACCACATTTTGAGGGGTAATCAAAAATATTAGAGGATAAGGAATTAGTGCATGCATTGGCGCATTCACTATGTGTTGAGTTCTTTTCTTACCACATGTGTGTCATAACAATTAGCACACATATGGTTATAGTCTTTGCTTTTAAACCTAGAAACAATGATGCAATAAGTGATCAGGAACTAATTATCTGTCTGCTTTAAGTGTTATAAATGTATAAAGTGAAATTAAAGTGAGAACGCTGTTCTGGGCCTATGCTGCTTAAAGTATGTAAACCAAGTGGGATGACAATGTGATGCATTAAATAAGCACCATGTGATTTTTGGGTAAAAAGTACTAATGGTTTGAAGGAGTAAGACCGACTTCTTTATTCCAAAATTACATATAGAAATATAGATGATTAAAAGTGAATACAAGGGATTTATTTCACCGATGCCTTCTGAGTGACTTAAATTATACAATGAGAGGAAACTTCAGTTATCTATAATGTCACTCAAAATGCAAAGGTGATGCTATGTAATAGTATTTTGTGGTGTTGTGTTGATTACATTTTATGTTGTGTTTTGTTGTGGTGTTGAGTTGTGTGGTTTGCTGCTGTTGTCGTGGTTGTTGTACTGTTATGTTGTATTGATTTTTTGCTGTGATGTGGTGTTGTGATGTGGTGGTATGCTGTTTTGCTACGATTCAGTGCTGCATTGTGTTGTGTATTTTATGCTGCTATATTGCTGTTTAATTTTTGTGTGGTGTTGTGCTATGGTTGTATTGTGGGGAACTGTGCTTCGGTCTTGGAGTAGTGTTGGAGTAATATATTATTGTATCATGTTGCATTGTTTTGTGTTAATTTGTCGTTGATGTTGTCGTTGTTGCTAGGTTTATGTGAGGCACTTTTAGGAAAGGGTTCCCAAATGTGTAATGATCAAATATGGAAGACTTATTTCAAGGGATTGGTCCAGTGTGTTTCATCCTGCAGTGGCATTGTTCATGTTTTATATGTAGCTCTTCCTTTAGGTCCTACCTACATACTTTTATTGGGCCCCTCTATGTTCCTGTTTCAAGCCAGCAGACCTGTCGGCTTCTGGGTCACATTGTCCACTGAATATTGTATTTATATGTATCACACTCACTTACTATACACAACCTGATATTAATTTTATAATCTAGTTTCTCCATTTTATAGTGACTCGAACGCATTTGTATATGTCTTGACCATCAATTGGCTTAATATTTTTGTGGGGGTAAAACGTGTACCTAACTATAATGTGTCTGTAGCCTTTGTGTTTTTTTAGTGGGAAAGAAATATATAAATATTTATATATTTCTTTCCCACTAAATATATAAATATTTATATATTTCTTTCCCACTAAAAAACACAAAGGCTACAGACACGTTATAGTTAGGTTCACGTTTTACCCAATGCAAAACCATAGAACTTCAGCAGTTATAGATACACTTATGTTAAGAAATTATAACTTGTGACCTAAAGTTCCTTAATGGCATGAGCTTTAGATTCTTCAGGTAAGTATAACTATAACGGCTAGATTTTTATGGTGCTTGTGGGTAAAAAGCGAACCTAACTGTAACGTCCCTGTGACCTTTGTTTTTTTCAGTGCATTTCTATGTTTTTTTTAACATAAAGTAATGTATACTTCTCATACGTTAATACAACCACCACCCCACATGGCCATACCCTGTACCCAACCCCCCCGGAATGCATTTGACACCCCACTGCTTGCTGCCTATGGTTGTGTGTGGCAAGGGGTTGCCACAGGCCAGGCCCGGTGGTCAAACCCCCAAATGAAGCCAACTCCACATGGCACATGGCCTTTGGCTGTGCGCATCTGGGGTTTGGTGTTTGAGTAGGTTTTATTTTGCATCGTTTTTCAGATCCGTGGCTCCTTGTGGGAGTCACACTAAGCACCCTGATGGATCCGCGGATTGGTTAAAAAAACATTTCGGCCAATTCTTGCCCATGAGGGATCCTTCCATGTGCCATAAGGGTGGCCGCAACGTTCCTGTTAGGTGGCAGACAGCCAATCAGGACCTTGCTTTTTTCCAGATATGCAGATCCCCGGGTTAGGAACACGTCCCCAGATATCTATAGTTTAATTTCTTTAATAACTCCAAAACTACTGAACAGATTTGCACCAAATAAAAGAAAGAGATCGTTCTGGACCAAGATCAAGCTTTCTGCCAAATTTGGTGTAGATCCATTCACGGGTTTGGGCTGTAGTCATGTTAAAAAAATGGAAGATCCCCATAGACATTGTAGGGGGATAAAGCATTTTGGGATACTCCTTTTTCTCTGTCCCTGCTTAACAAATCACCCAGAAACTTTCAAGACAGCAGGTCAATTAATCCGCGTATGAGGTTTGAAAAAATTCATCAAAATTCATCAAACAACTCCAAAGTGATCAGCAGAACAAAAAAATGCTTTGTGTGTGAGAAAAGTTGGTCCTAACTATAATTGGATAGTATTTATATATATATATAGACATATATATGTATATTTATAATCCAAAGTAGCACCTCCATCACTTACTTTCAATCAAAATTAACCACAATCATCTGCCTATAAGAAAAAGCCTATTTGAAAACCATACCATCACTCGCATTTTTTCCCTTGTTTTGGATTGCAATTATCACAGTCCTTTTAAAACCCATGCAGTTCCCCAAAACAGAAAAGGTGTCTGTAACTTGTGTTTCTTTATTAAGCATATTAAGTCAATACTTATGATGCCTGGAGTACAGGAACTCACCAATAGAGGACCAGCCCAACGAACAACTTTTCTCTTCTGCAGATGAGCCAATGACAGAATCCAGGGTATCATTTATTTTTCAGCTAGAGGGCACAAAGGGTTACCGAGGGGGTCTGAGGACTATGGACTGCAATGCAGTGCAATGCATGCCCGATGTTAACCTTGCATCCATAGGTAAGGGTACTGGTGAGTATGCAGTGCACTACAGAGCAGTCCATACCTCTCACTGCCCTGACATAAGTATGTAAGGGCACTGAGAGGTATGCACTGCACTGGACAGGATACCAGCGGTGGTGTCCTTATATACTTATGTAAGGGCACTGAGGGGTATGCACTGCACATTGTGGTGCCTACTCTCCCCCTTTGCAGAATCTCACAGAATTGTAATGTAATTTTCCATGGAAATCCACAGACTGAAACTCTGCCAATTCCACCCACCCCTGAATATAACCTTGTATCAATGTATTCCCATCCCCTGTAGTTGATCAGCAACGGAGGGCCGAACTACGCAGCATAGTTGAAAAAAATTATACAGGGAATTAAAACACCAATTATGTATCGTTGTAATATATTCTCTGCTATTTTTTTTTACTATGTTGCCATTTTAACGCACATTAATACTGACATTAATACTTGTTAGTGTGTGTTTAACACCTGCTTACAGGAGTCAGCAACTAAAAGGTGACCAGTTAACCTTGGTAAAGGGTCTACCACTGCATAGTATCATGTGTGGTGCTTTTTCAAATAACTTTTGATCTGTTTGAGCTTGAAACATGCAGAGTTAACTATTGTGTATCATTCTGACAACTGCTTGGGTAGCAGGATATTACTGACATGTTGTGTTTGGTCTAATAATTGCGTTGTGTAAAATACAGTTTATTTTCATATAACTTGGTGTTGTGTTTCCTTTGTGGTGGGGATAGTGTGTCACATGTGTTGTGTGTGTTGTGCAAATGCTTTACAAATTGCCTCTGGGATCGGCCTGACTGCTCATGCCAAGCTACCAAGGGAGTGGGCAGGGGTTATCTTGTATGTGTAACTCCTTTGCCCTGGCTAGAGTGGGTGAGTTCTGCCTGGCTTAGGTACATATCCTAGCCAACCAGAAACCCCATTTCTAACAGGATGGCAAAGGCAGCCCCTCGGCTAGCACAGCAAATCCTAAATGAAGCCGTAAGATTCCCATCTTTGCAATTTCAGGGTAAATTAAAAAAATAATCTCATGCTCTGCAAATCTTGCCCTCTAAAATGCGCATGTGGATGTATACAACAAAAGAAAACAAGGTTTCGACAAAGAAATAGGTATAACCACAGAGCTAAATTGTACAAATGAGGAGCCCTTGTAATGCTCCTGATTGTCACAAACCATACAAAGCACATTTCAAAGATGTAGGATAAGCTATGATTGGAGCTTTAAAAAAGAAACTAGGCGACCATTTGTCAGAAGTAATTATAGCTGGCATCTCCCTCTGCGAGCTGGAAGAATTATGCACAATGTACTTATTCTTAGCAAATGTCCTCTGAGGAACAGTGGTCAAATTTCATTAAAGAAAATTCAAAGTACAGCAGTGAGAATCACTTATGCCCATGCGTGTTCTTTCATCCCCTTTCTAATGAGAATGCATATGCGGTCTGTGGAGCAGTGACCTGCAGTGAGTGAATGCTTCCCCTGTAAGGTGAGCACAAGGGATGCTGCGAGCACAGGTCATTAGGTACTAAAGGCTTTTACATTCTCTTGCTGCCACTTGAGCTCACCAAGGAGCAGCAGAAAAAGCATCACAACAAGGAACCTCAGTTGAACTCCAAAAGCTAATCAAAGATTAAGGGGCAGCTCCCGTCAAATGCAACACTGCCAAGTAAATTTGCACTCCCTCTGGCCAATTTGCACCTGCCTTCAACAGACATCCTGGTGCAAAATTTAGAATTTCACACACATGTCAATCCGAACACTTTTTTTTCACTGAACAGTAACAAGCAATTTGTCAATAGAAAATTGCCTGGAACCGGTGCCTGGCACTGGCGCAAAGGTGCCCAATGCTCACAAAATTAATGTGATCTGATTACAGATGTGTACAGCTTGAGAATGATGCTGTCCGAAGGCCTTATATAATGATATCCCTCCTACTCAATGGCAGTCTGCATAACTCCAGGCTAGCTCTTCGTCATGACGCAGTAGGGGTTAGTTTGTGTATAGGAGATACACAATCCTGGTTGGCATTGTTGCTCTCCCTCCAAGTGTCACAGACTAGACACATCAGTCACCCCAGCCCACATGTGCTTATAGATACCGGTGTCTCCTAAGAAACATGGGCATTACCATCATTTATGTTCTTCATCCTCTTTGCACATATGACCACACCGAAGCACCCTCAAGCAGTAACATGCTTCCTCTGTAAACAACAAGTAAGTAACAGTAACAAATGCAGTACAAGAAAAGTACGGCATGAGGAAATGGTCTCGAACGCCCGCCACTCGGCTGCAGGATATGAAGGAGGCCTTATTGAGGTTGGTACTTAGCCCCTTTAATGTGACTAATCAGGATAGCCCATACTGCAATACAGAAAAGAGAGGCATCCGATGAGAAACATGTCCCCATAGAATAACATACAGCCAAAAGTTTTTTTTCTTTAACAATGGCATGGGTAGTCAAAATTCTATATTAAAACATAGAGTAAAATATGAAAACTACTGAACAATTTACTCGTTCAAGAAGAGTTACTACTCAGAGAATAAAGGTCGCTTTCCTAATCTTTGAAGAAAGTGAAGTGATGATCCACAGGCCACCTGGACTGTGACCCTTGCAATCATGTCTGTTAATCGGCTCCTATCAAGTTATTTATTAGCAGAATAAACAGCGGTGTCTATCAGATACCATTGCTAATACCGACAGCAGAGGAAAATATGCAGTTGTTTTGTTCGTTTAAGAACCTATAAGGGGTTCACTAAACACTATCTGATCTCTGTTAGCATGTTCTAATGGCCTTAATCCAATCTCTAAAATGAATTATCAAGAGATATGTGCCCTTTGTCTTTAATATCAGCATTTCCCTCAGCTCAAAATGTATAAATTGAGAGATGGATAGATGTCTCATTACAATAGAAAGCCTAGAAAGGCCTTCAATGATATAATAATCATTTTTCTAAGGAGAACTAAGGACACAAGAAGAGTTTTTTGATAACACCAAAGCGCAAAGAATATACAATTTTGGTGGGAAAGAAAATTTAAGGGGAGGAACACACACTAGTAAAATCATGAAACACTTCAACAGCCAAGGAGTAGTGTGAACATAACTGAATATTTTGCTCAACTTAAACAAGTAGTGTGTTCGAAATTTGCCCTTTTTGCAAAGACACCGAGGGGCATATTTATACTCTGTTTGGGCCGGAATTGCGTCTTTTTTTTTACGCAATTCCGATGCAAAACGAACTCCATGGGGCATATTTATACTCTGTTTGCGCCGGAATTGCGTCGGTTTTTTTTACGCAATTCCGACGCAAAACTAACTCCATATTTATACTTTGGCGTTAGACGCGTCTAGCGCCAAAGTCCATGGAGTTTGCGTCATTTTTTAGCGTGGACACCTACTTTGCGTTAATGATATGCAAGGTAGGCGTTCCTGTCTAAAAAATTGACTCCGAGGCATGTGTGCCGTATTTACACTCCCGGGCAAAATTCACGCCCGGGAGTGGGCGGGTCAAAAAAAATGACGTACGGCCGCTTTTGTGCCGTTTTTTAGCGCCTGGACAAGGCAGGCGTTAAGGGACCTGTGGGCTCGGAAGGAGCCCAGAGGTGCCCTCCCATGCCCCCAGGGACACCCCCTGTCACCCTTGCCCACCCCAGGAGGACACCCAAGGCTGGAGGGACCCATCCCAGGGACATTAAGGTAAGTTCCGCTAAGTATTTTATTAAAAAAATTTTGTGGCATGGGGGGACTGATTTGTGCCCCCCTACATGCCACTATGTCCAATGACCATGCCCAGGGGACAAAAGTCCCCTGGGCATGGCCATTGGGCAAGGGGGCATGACTCCTGTCTTTGCTAAGACAGGAGTCATTTCTATGGGGGTTGGGAGTCGAAAAAAATGGCGCAAATCGGGTTGAGGCGAAAAATTTGCCTCAGCCTGACTTGCCCCATTTTTTGGCGCTCAAGCTCCATATCCCCCTACGCCGGCGCTGCCTGGTGTACGTCGTTTTTTCCACGCACACCAGGCAGCGCCGGCGGCTAACGCCGGCTAACGTAATTGATTAAATACGGCACCCGCATGGCGCTTCAGAATGGCGTTAGCCGGCGCTAATTTTTTTGACGCAAAACTGCGTTAACGCAGTTTTGCGTCAAAAAGAATAAATATGGCCCCTGGTATTTTTTGCCTTTTTATTGAAGTTTATTTTTGTTCGTTGTAGAACTCTGTACACTTTATCTCAGTAACCAGTGGCAGTGCCTGTGCTCTCCCTGTTAAACATGGTACAAATGACATACCCCTAGTTGGCATATTTAATTTGCTTAAAATCCCTAGTACGTAGTACTACATACTCAGGGCTTGTAAGTTAGATGTTATTGGTTGGCTGCAACACATATTGATCCAACCACTAAAGTAAATCTTGTCTTCAGGCCTGTCATTGCAGCCTGGGTGTGAGGTTTTAAAACTGCCATTTTGATCTGGCAAAAAAAGAAACATTTTGCCAGAACTAAATCTTCCTTTTTAGTAGCTATGAATCACCTCTAAGGTAGGGTCAAAATGCTCATACGAAAAGGGTGCATGATATTTAAAAAATGGGACATGTATATGCCATTTTTCACTGTTGCAGGGCTGACTCTCCCATACATCACAAGTTTACACTATTATCCTAAATAAATGCTAAATTCAGTTTGGAAATAGCTAGAGAAATGGTTCAAGGGTTAATTGTAAAAGTAATTTAAAATCCAACTTAATGATTAGGTTGGATTTTATATTAATATTTTAAAAATACAGTTAACATTTTCCTGGTAAAAGCCCAAAGCCTTTCCTGCCAATGTCCATCTGTCACCTGACCCCTGATCGCACCCCTGTAGTGAGATGTGTATTACACTCAGACAGTGGTCAAAGTGCTGTAGGTATAGGGGGACTCCAACCTTGACAGGATGGTCTGTGCTTTGTCCAGGCTCTTGCTTAGCTTCAAATGATACCTACCTTGTTGCTGGCAGAAAAAGGTCACACATAGGCCGTACTCCCCTTTGTCTCTCTAGTCAGACTGGCACAAATCCTAGTGGGGGCAGAGAAACTGACCACAATTAGTTTTGAGAGTGGACAAAGGCTTTCCCTCCACCCACAGCTGGCATAAAAGTGGAACCAACAGATCTCTCCTCAGAACACCTCTGGACCTGTGAGGATTGACAAGAAGGACTGTCCTGCTGTTTGAAGAATTTGAAGGAAGACTGGACCTGCTTGCCTTGAATCAAGAACCCCAAAAGTGACTTCATGGTTCAATTGCCTGGCCTCTTGTTTGAGCTACAGGGACACAACAAGCTCCCAGTGGCCTTGCTTCCTGCAACTGCCCAGTTCCAGCTGGTCCTGCCCTGGACCTGCAGCTGCCCTCTGTTGGATTGAGCCCTAACCCCCAAATGGTCCCCCTAGGGCTTGCATGCTTGGCTTGTGTTAGAGTGTACTCCTCCTTTCCCCCAAACTGCAGGAATGGGGACTTTTTTGCCAACATTTTTCCCACCGAACTGACAGAGACTGGGGCTATTTTGAAATCAGACTTTGAAAATGTAATTTTTGTTATGTTGATGTAATTTTATTTATTAAACTTTACTCTATTTTTTCTAAATTGGGTTGGGCTTCTTCATGAGTTGTGTTTTCACTTTGTTACTGTTTGAGTGCTGCATAAATAATTTGCACATTGCCTCTAAGTTACGCCTGACTGTTTTGTGCCAAGCTACCAGAGAATGAAGCCCCCAGGTTTATTTAATGACTGTAGTGGTTGATCCTGAGGAGGTCTGTAACAATTATTTGAAGTAGATCCCCACTCCCTTCAAATAACACTACAATTTCTTACAAAATGGTTAAAACATTAGACTAATAAAATGACCTATGAAGAAATAAGCAGAAAGTTTGACAACCAGCTGTCTAAACAAGCTAACACAAGATGACTATGGAGCATCACCCAGGAGGCATCAAAGCCTCCAATTTAATAAAGGGAAAGATGAAACACAAATAAAAAGCGGTCATACTATTCGTGACCATGTACAGCAGGGATAAAACACTTTCCCAAAAATAGATCAGTCACATAAATTGAAAATAATAACACAGCATAAAAAATGTGGATAAAAATGAAATGTAGTTAAACAACTATTTCTAAGGCAAAAAGCAAAACGCTCTGTTTTTCATGAAAAAAAAAATTAATAGTGTACTTTTAGGAATAAAAATGTAAAACAGAAGGGTGAGGGGCACTATATGAGTGAAACTTGGGAAGATCATGGCTAGCATTCACTGTTTTTGAAGCAAAGCCTAATCTACTAAGCCAGACTGGGCTGTGCATCAATCTAATTCCCCCCTTAAGCGGGGGCTAATATTAAGTAATGTTTTCATTTGTGCAAATGTTCCCTACATTGCATTTGTGGTGCACTGTAATGTACATAATCAATGTGTCAAACGCCTTACAGTTTGTCTAGACACAGGGTTTTGCTTTGGAAGGGCATGCTTCCCGTAGAAACCCTAATCTAGACAGCGCACACACACCTCTGCACCCTGGAACAAAGGTTATGTGTGGTGCTAGGCTTCGTGTTTGTGCACTAGCAAAGGGGTAACGAGCACCAGCAGGAAATTTTTCAGTACATACTGTTCTCTGCTAGTTTTTCTCCCTTACATAGTGCAGCACAGCAACTTTGGTTGCTGCAATGCACTCAAAAGTCACAAATCTGCCCAAAAGATGGACATGCTTGAGAAGAAAGATACAGCCTTCAGTGGTAGATACCTGAGCTGGATACATAATGCATACTTCGTTCTAACCTGTCGACCTGAACAATTACCCAGTACAAAACATGACTTGAGTGAAAGTCAGAGACAGCTCTTAGACATAAGTACATGATGTGTCTCATTGTAATGAGGTTAGTTATGAGATCATGAGGAAGGGTTATTGTTAGGTGTAGATAAGCCACCTGAATCATCAGAACGAGAACAAACCTAACTGAAAATCGCAGAAAGCAGAGGGGTGAAGATACAAATGAGCTGCTTAATGAGCTCCTGAAATTGGAAGAATGGAACACTTTACACCATTATTCTGTACAGCCTTGGGGGGTTACATTTTTACTCAAGCAAGTGATGTGACCAATGATATCAACCCAAAACTTGTCCTGGGGCAAAATGTAATTGATGTAAATGTAATTTGTGTATTTTTGGGAAGTTTATGTTATGCCAAGTACCTGAAATTACACAATGTTGAGTAGTTACATACTGTTTGCTGCAAATGTTTACCACATGACCGCTGGAATACTATGAATGGCCAGAAGACAAATGGCTGCTATGCACATCATGTGTGATTGCTGTGCCTTTTTTACCTCAAAATGCATCCTCACATCAAAAATTGGCTTGTGAACACATTTCACTCTAAAGTGTAGTGCTAAATGTGTATAAGTACGCAAAAACAAATTACTTGAATTTTGCACCCCTCCTGCCAACATTTGGACGAAGAACAAAGGCCCATATTTATACTTTTTTTAGCGGTGCATTTGCATGATTTTTTTACGCAAAAGCGGCGCAAACTTACGAAATATAGGCCCATATTTATACTTTTTAGTGCCGCATTTTTTGATACAATACGATTGTATTTTGTAAGTTTGTGCCGCTTTTGCGTCAAAAAGTGGCGCAACTCCACCGCTAAAAAAAGTATAAATATTGGCCATAATTGTATTTTCTAAGTTTGCACTGTGTTTGCATCAAAAAATGGCGCAAAAGCGGCACAAAAACAGTATAAATATGGGCCAAGGTTTACTAAAAGCACCTATTAAAAAAATTACTTGCCACCAACTGCACCTTGAAAGAGGAGGAGCTGTGCTCTTTACTACGAAAATAACCACAATCTAGTTTCATGGGTCGATTGAGAAACCTCCAAACACCCTCAGAAGCCAGTGCTTATTTTGTGAATATTATGTGCATCATATACAACACATTTTACTTGTTGTCTTCGTGAAATTTGCCCAACGGCATACAGATCACATCACCTGCCTGAAAGAAGTGTATGACATACTATCTCAATTAAGGGTAAAAAAAACCTACCTGCATGAGACTGACCTGGCGAGTGGCCACGACAGGCAGGCTAGGACATTCTCTAGTTTTAATAATATTGGCCTATGGACATTAATAGTACCGGCACGGCATGGCTTGCTGTTTTTATTAGGCCTCTGCCAGGTCCCTGCAAGCAGTCGCCTTGTTCATACACGAGCCAGGTATTTGATTAAGGAGAAGGGCAGCCATTGCCTCTTATGTATTGTGCCAGCCCCCGGTAAAGCGATCCCTTTTGACGTGATATGCACATTTTGTACCACACTAATAATTCACAACCAAGTTCTATTTAATGTAAATGTAATGCATGTAATGCAAATGATGCTGTTCTGCTGGATGGCACACACTACATCAGTGCTTAACGGAATGAGAGATCATTATAATACTCAGGCTGAGTGAGAAACATGTTCAAATTGGCGCTGATCGGTACCTTGAATAATATTTTTCCCAGACAACCCTCGTCTCAGATGTCTCAGAAACTGTCTCTTGCAGCGAGAGTGGAAAGGTCATTAAATGCATTGGGTGTGTGGTGAAGGTAGATTGTATCCCCCGTTAGCTGTTTTACTGAGTGTAAATTTGCAATGTACCATCATCGAATTGCACAACGCATTGATTCAGATTTGGGAGCCCGTGATTGGGCTTCGAGCTGAGCTTAGGTTTCGAGATGGCAACGTCTCAGCCTGCGGTCTCCAGGGGGATGCTGCCAGCTAAGGAGAGTCACTTAAGTGGCACAGCAGGTTCCAAGACGCAGTTCTTACTTTGACATGCCTGACAGCGAAGAGTGCAAAGCTATGTTACTGCAGCGGACAAAGGAAACAGAGGGATCTGGAGAAGCTGGCTTCACGCGACACTCCCGAGCCACCCGCCAGATGCCATTACTGAGAATGCGCATCATCCCCGGGAGGCCGAGAGCTGAGGGCTCCGCTCGATGACTGCGCGCCTTCACAGCAGTCCACCTCGGCCGATGTGCCATCTCTGGCCTAATCAGAATGAGCTCCTGTGCATGTGACTCTCCTCACCTTTCCCTGCACATCAATGGTGCTAACATCCCCCAGTGTGAGGCCGACAAGTGTAGCCAGACGTTCAATGTTTGCCGCTTTACCGCTCGGTCACAGAAATTGAAACAGAAATGGTCAGGTCTGCCATAGGTTTCGTAACACCTTCGTGGTACTGTCTATGAGAGGGTCTGAAATCACAAGGGCGATGCATCAGATGGAAGAAACAGGAACCAGTGTCAATTTCTGCAGCGAAAACAACACCTTTCAGCCAAGATATCACTTAACTACGTGATTCAATCAATCGTTTATTTAACGAATCCACCCCTCAGTCATGAAATGTAGTAAAGTACAACATCCCATGTAGCAGACGTTCATCATTACTTTTCTGATTCGCTACAACTATACTGCACGTAGCTCACTCTAGTACAGGAGTGGTGTTGCCGCCAGTGGCGGCCGGCAGCTTTAGGAGGGAGGGTGGCGGGCGGGACGCACGCACAAACACACACACACACACACACATTCTTTCAAACACAGACATGCACGCATGCATGCACATCCATTAACAACTCTCATACCATTCAAACATGCACGCACGCGCCAAACATTCATTTTAAAACATCACACACACTCATTGTTTCACACACACACCAACACACGCACATCCATTAACAACACTCATAACACTAAAACATGCACGCGCGCACCAAACATTAAATTTAAAACATCACACACATACGCACACACACACACTTACCTTCAGCCTCCAGGTCCCAGGAGGGTTGGGACTGCTGCCTTCCCTCATTGGCTGACCTTAGGTCCCAGTCTCGTCACAGAGTGGGATGGGTCAGTGAGACTGCTGACCCCACCCCACTCTGTGACGAAGTGTCACTGATTGACACTCGCCCTGGGCACTTCAGGGCTTAAACCTGAAGCGCCCAGGGAGAGTGTAAATTGGTGACGCTTTCCTCATCACCCAGGGGAGGGCCTTGAGGCACCTTTGCTGAGCTGAGGAGGTCACGCCCATAGGAGCTGTGAACTCCTCAGCCCAGCAAAGTTCAGCTCAGGCAGCCAGGAGTGTGCGCAAATTGCGCATGGCTGCTCCTGGCTGCCTGAGCTGAACATGGAGAGTGTCTGTCAGGCTGACCTTTGTTCAGCCTGACAGACACTCTTCATGAGGGGCAAAAGGTGGGGGGGCATGGCCCCTCCGCCCTAAAGGATGGACCACCACTGGTTGCCACTCGTTTGCTTCTTCACCCTCTTTGGTTGCATAAGACTTATCGCCGGTGTTCAATGTCCTACTTCTATGCATAAAAGAACCATAATGTTGTGCTGTGTTTTTTAAGTGAATGCCGAAACGCCCGTGGTAGCCAGAATCTGAAATACCTGAAATGGTTTATTTGCATGAATTAAATATGTGGATCATTCTAAATGTATCCCTGTAAAGCTCATGACTCTCCTCAGCAACCTTTAATGTGTGAATGATTCATCAAGTCATATTTAATTTTGGACATGGGTTGCATCGTTTCAATATATATTCACATATTTTTTTTTTATATTGTAGGTTGCCTTAATTCATTCACTCGTTTAATCATTGTCACTCTTTCATTCACGTGTCCGTTGCCCATAAATCTCATCACCCAATTACCTCTTCTAAATATCCACTCACTCTAACATTTGGACCCACTTGGCTTCCCAATTGGAGGATTGTATGCCCCAGTGCTCTCCATATTTCTAGGAGGCAGACCAATATCCTCTTGGAACATGGCACATTCTATACCAGCGGAAGACTGCTGATTATATAGGAGGTTTTTTCTTTTTAGTAGCTGGCACTGTAATACTGCTTGATATTCAGTAGTGAACCGATTTATCTCAACTCCATGGGCCTGCAGCTCATGCAGTACCCCCCACATTGCAGATTTGACCATTCCCTCTGTAGAGTTTAACAAGCCTTTGCAATTAAATACTCAGTACTACTGTGCATATTAACATGTGCGTGCATTACAATGTTTGTAAGTCAGAATCAGTAACAAAAACATTGCGCAACAAAAATATTTTAGCCAGAATATTCCCTACCAAAATATTGTGAAGGTAAGTAAACATGGGAAAATTTAGATTCACTTTTTTAATTTCACATGTAGGTAACAAGAAGATATGCATGTCATCAAGGTACAAATACTTGGATTTATGAGCAGTAACTCTATGCTTACCTATATATATTATCTCCTCAATATTTTCGTAGTCAATAGTTTGAGTACAATATTTTTAGTACCGTAATATTCAACACTCAATTTCTCTTGTATTTTTTATTGTGTGCTGATTTAGTTTTTGCTGGTTTTGGTACTCTGGGCACTTCACCACTGCTGATCAGTGCTAACGTGCAAGTTATCCCTGTGTAAATTGTGAATATGATTGGTTATCCATGATTGGCATATGTAGTAAGTCCCTAATATAATGCACCCTGTGTGCCCAGGACCTGTAAATCAAATGCTACCAATGGACCTGCAGCACTGAGTGTGCCACCTGCACGAGTAGCCCTTTAAACATGTTTCATTCCTGCCATTTCAGTGTCTGTGTTTGCAATTTTAAACTACCATGTTGACCTGGCAAGTGCACCCATTTGCCTGGCCCAAACATTCCATTTTAGTACATGTAAGACACCTCTAAGGTAGACCCCAGGTAGCCCTGTGGGCAGGGTCCAGTATATTTAAAAGGTAGGATATGTACTAGTGTGTTTCACATGTCCTGATGGTGAAATGTGGCCAAATTTGGATTTCACTGTTGCAAGGCCTTTGTCTCCCGCAGGATAACATGGGGATTGCCTTGAAATATCTCTTAAATGTAATTTCCCATTGGGAGCAGATGGAGATATGGAGGTTGGGGTCTCTGAACTCACAATCTAAAAATACATATTTTAGTGAAGATGGTCTTTTGCTTGTGGTTTGAAAATGCCACTTTTAGAAAGGGGGCATTTTCTTGCTTAACCATTCTGTGCCTCTGCCTGGCTGTGGAATACACATCTGGGTTAGGATGACAGCTGAGATGTTGTGAATTTACTCTAGGCAGTCAAACAAAAGGAGCTGAGGTGTGCCCTGCATCCCCTGATGGGTCTTCCTGGGCTAAAGTGGTGGGAGGAACTGACACTTGCACCTGAATATTGCAGTTCCTGTCCTGACACAATGCAGTCTCCAACCCCATAGAGAGTGTCTGGGAACAGGGCAGGAAAGGCAGGGTCTTGTGCACTACAAAGACTTTCCCTAGACATTTGCCTACTTCAAAGGCAGAAATTAGTATAAGTGTTCGACCCAAAATCCCAGACTTTTAGAACACTTCTGGATCAAGAGGAGACTCTGCCAAGGAGAAGAGCGAACAGCTGTGAGGAGGAGCACTGCCTCTTTGCTGAGCGTGCTTTGTTGGGTTGGCATGTACTTGCTGTTTCTGCTTGGAAAGGACAAAAACTGGACTTTGTTATGTATCCTGATTGTGAAGTTTCGCCAAGGGCTTGGACTGGGCTTGCCTTCAGTTAAGAACTCACAGGGACATCAAAGACTTCACATACCAGCCCCTGGGTTCTCTTGCTGAGGACTCTGACTTGCCAAGAGCTGCCTACTCCAGATCCTGGGCCCTTGGGAGTGAAATCTGGCATAAAACAAGAAAGGACAGGCACCTCGACTCCATACGACTCCAGGACCGACACTGCTGCCCAGCTCTGCACCACTTCCTGCACCCAAAGCTGTGGTCCCCATTGAATTGCAACGGCTGCCTCTGACAACTCAGCCCAATGCTGCCACAGAGCCTCTAAAATCCCACAACATTGTGAGTCCCAAGTGCCATGCCACTGACGTCCGTGACACCCGACTCTGCCGCGGCACCTATGGCCCCTTGGAGTGACTGCTATCCCGCGACATCACCCCATTGCATCTTGACCCGCTGGAAACATCAACCCCGTCAGATCGCAAGGAACCGACACCTTGTCGCTGACGCCACTTCACCTTCACTGCCTTCCTAAGGAGCCAGTGCCTCACCTCCCCACGTGGCAGTAAGGAGCTGATGCCTCACCTCCTACATAGCAGTATGGAACTAATGCTGCACCAGCTCCAGCGATGCCTCACCTCTCTGACTCCGTGTCTCGTCTTTAACACTGCCTTGTTTCTAAGGTACTGTAACTGTGGTCAGTGCGGCTCCATGCCCGGTGCAGCACTCCCTTGTGAGTGGTGTTAGACTGTTGGGAACAACAGCGTCACAACAACGTGATAACACCAGTTGGAACTAATGTGTTTCTAAGCGCTTTATTGAGATTTAATCTTTAAAACTTCATATCTTTGCTTGTGTATGTTGGATTTTTGTCGTTTTGATCTTGTTTTACTTAGATAACTATTAGCTATTTCTCTAAACTGGTGTGGTGTCCATTTGTAGTGCTTTTACTGTGTTAGGGTGTGGGTACAAATACTTAATGCATTGCCTCTGCCATAAGCCTGACTGCTTGAACCAAGCTACCAAGGTGGTAAGCAGGGGTTATCTTAGGAGTGTGACTCCTTTACTCTGACTAGAGTGAGTGTCCCTACTTGGACAGGGTACAAACTGACTGCCAACTAGAGACCCCATTTCTAACAGTCCTGAAAAAATAACAACATAGGATGGTAGGGTAAGGATACCTTGGCCATCTAGTCCTGGTGGGTTGGTCTCAGAAACTCCACACTAAGGCAAAAAAAATGTGCAAAAAAAAAGGTAGGGCAGGCTGACCCTTTTTTATTAAAATTTCCCCCGAGGTGAGCAATGGCCTGGGGGTCAGCACATTTCTTAAATTGTTTATTTTATATAGGAAGGGAGTGTCCATGGTGCCCACTCCCTGAACTCTGAAAACCACTAGAGCCTGCCATATTTTCGAAACTGTATTAGGATCCCGGATTAATGACATGAAGAGGAGAAATGGCTGGGAGCCCCCTGCCTCAAATAGATCCTGCCCCTCGGGCCCACTTCTCCCCAGGGGCTGCCACTGTTTTTTAGGAGCCTTGGGAACCAAACACTATCATGTGAAAATCTGCTGTGCCTCCGCCCCGACATTGCAGTGCGACCTTACACTCTATGTCATTGGAAGAGTGGGCGGGCACACCACTTATTCACTCTTGCCTGCATGGAGTGGACAGAGAGAAAAATGGTGCCCGCTCCCATGCCAGCATGGATTGTGCTGGCCATGCTGGGAGAGGCTTGGCAGTATGTGAGGGCTGCCATTTGTGGGGAAAAAAACTGAGTTTTCCCCGTGTGCGACCAAGTAACACATGGGGAACATTTTTTTAAAATCACAGGACACTGCAGCACTAGAGTGGGCTCCCTGCACTGCCATTACCTTGCGGCACAGCCCTTTCAGCTCCGAGGACCCCATCCCCTGGGCCCCATCACTATTTAATGGGGAAGGGGAGCCACATGGCCGGGGTCCACGATGAACCCCCTACATCATTTTCTTTCAACCCCAAGGAGGTGGCAGTCCCTTGGGCTGTGGGATGGCCGTGTGCACCCCCTCTCATTTGCAGTGAGGGGAGATGGTGGTTCTCGGGGGTCAGATGTCCACAACAGAACCCCATTCATCATTTTCGTTCAGTCCCAGGGAGCAGGTGGCCCCCAGGGCTGCGCGGGGGTCCACAGGATACACCATAATATAAGTAAGGCATTTTGCCACAGGGAGGTGGAGGTCCCCAGGGCGCAACCCTGGGGAAGTGGCAGTCCCTGGGGGGGTCAATGAGACCTAGGAGGGGGTCCCATACACTCTCTCCTTTATTTTTTATATGCCCCAGTTGGGCCCTGGCCCACCCAGGGGCTTTATTTAAACAAGTGTGAGAGACTGCTAATTTGCGACAAAAAGTTTACCAAAAAATGTTTTTTTGCTCTGGTGGGGACACACTGGGACCCCAACACAAGAGCTAAGAGGTCAGGATCTCCTAACCCTGCTCCCTTGTCATTTTGTTTACCTATTTTCTGTGACTCAGGTGAAGATGAGTCCAAAGATGGCTGCCAACATTTCCTGTTTGAAGTGTAGTCAGTCAATCAGATCTAAGCACGAAATCGGGAGTATTTGTGAACCCTTCACACCTCTAGTTAGCTATATTTCTTTTTCTTATAATATCTCAAAAACTACTGAACAGATTTACACTAAACAACAAAAAGACTTTTTCTGGACAAAAAGCTACCTTTCTGCCAAATTTGGTATAATTCCGTACAGCAGTTCAGGCTGTAGTCATGTTCAAAATCTATATTGGAATTATAATGGGAAACACTTTTATTGACCCCCCTTTTTTCGCGGCCCCCACTTGACAGACCACCCAAAACTTCCCATGTACAATAAGATTCTCAGGAACATTTCTTTTTTGAAATTTTTGTGAAGATTCATTAACTGGTGCCAAAGATAGAGGCAAGTCATAAAACACTTTTACTATGGAAGCATAGTCCTAACCATAACTACCTACTAGCAACCGCCAGTAGGTAATGTATATATATGGTTGCCAGTACGTAGTCATAGTTAGAACCATGTTGACCAGACAGTTGTAATGAGGCCCTTAGTGTATTATAGAGTTCTGCAAAATAACATAGGTGTCATTGCCAATATAGAGAGCACTTGAGGTCTGATCCACGACCTTGACCTAGACTTCTTGCATATTTGTCTTCACTTTTCTTTGCCCCTCCCTCTTTGATTCAAACTTACTTGCTATCAACGATGAAATATGTATCAAATTAAATGCACTATATTGAAGAGTATGTGTTCTGAAATAAAATAATTTTGAGTTTGCTAAAACCAGCTTTGTTCAAAGCCTGGAATAACTGGTACAAGGAGGCCAGAACCCACAGATTTCACCCCTTGAATATGGAAATTTGGAACAACCAAACATACTCTGACATCAGCCCTGTGGCACGTAGCCTGATCCAGTTTAATCCAGGGCTGTGGAAATGCCTTGTGGTGGCATGTTCAGCATGATACAAAATAGATTTAAAAATGATTGGTTTCACCATCCAAGACCATTTCTTAACGGTTAACGGCATTGATTGCAACTTATATACTGTAATAATTTGAGCCATCCCACCTTTCCTGGCACTTCAGTATCGGCAATTCTGTGTATTCCTCATAAAATGTTCTTGCACAACTCTGTCGTTGGGACAAATATATTACTGACTATATTTAGGTACCAGACTCATTGTCAAAGAAACTTTCATCAGTTTGTTTAATATTCTGCTGTGAAAAGTAAGAAATCATGAGGGGTTTTCTAACGTCATGTGAGTTTTAGTGGTGTAATACAAATGTGGCAACAAACCAGAGATGATATCCAGCTGTAGAAATTGTATCGATCAATGCCTCCTGGGAGTGATCAAACATTTATTTATCTTTGTGCTGGCTGTTTGTAAATTATTCAAGCTGATAGTTATGAAAATGAACGAGCCCTGTTGGCATATTTGGACCTTTAATTAATTAACACTCTTATTCAGAGCGATTCCCCTTAGCAGGTGTTGTTAACAAAATGATACTGACCCATCCAACCTGGCACCCAGTGATAGTCCTAGACAGAGACAGAGGTCATATAAAGGGCCGAACCCCAGGAATACCCAGGATCTGGCACTGTTAAAACTACCAACGACAGTGCCTTAGTAGAGGGAGGTCCTCAGACCCTTCCTAGTTGAGCGAAGATAAGGAATTTCCGAATATCCCCAGTAAGATCATATCACAATCATACTCTTACAACTTGAAATATAAACCACCAAAAGTACTCCTTTCATAGGCTGGTCTCTCTAGCCATCATTTTTAAACAATCCAGAGGACCTGCAATTGTATACCTTCTCAGCCTGACTTATCATCCTAGATATTAGGGTGAGTGTCCCAAGGTTTTTCAGACTAATATGATCTCACGGACACATCATGCATTGTGCTACCTTACCAGCTTACACGCGCATTAACAAATTCAGTTCACGCAGGGCAATCTTCTGGTCCACGTCCTCGCAGTATTACCGCCTTAGCTTCTAAATATGTGTTACTTCCGGTTCGAGACAAGAGAGTGTCAAGGTGAGGATTCCCTGCCACGCGCCCGTCCATTTCCCCACACAGCCCTTTCTACTCTGGTGCTCGAAGACAACACCACTTGCTGTGCGACGGTAATTGGATGCGGGCTCGCGGAAACACTAATGCACTGCCTGTAATCGCAAAGGACATCAAATGAAAATGTTTTCTCACATTAATTATTTCCCTCTTGCCTTCTGCGTCCTAATCATTTGTCCCGTTGCACTCACAAATATGAAAACGTACAGTAATAAATGATAAGCAATTTCCACGGTGCTTCTTGCCGTCCTCCCCTTGTGCGCTATTAATCATTTGTTCTTTTTTGCTAATATAGGAATTTTCATATATTAATGAATCTGTTAGTGTAGTCATTTATAAAGAGGCTCTCCCTCAGTGACACAGTGGAAGCAACGTGCAGCCATGTGCAGCTCATCTGGTGGGGAGTTGGTTTAACTTGCTGCCACATTAGAAGGAGTCAAGCTGCCTGGCAGACTGCGATGAGGCATGCCGTACAGCCTTATGGGTGTTTTAATTCCGGGGTGTCCAACATAGTTTAGGGGAGGGCAGGATCCATGCCACACTCAGGATAACCACCCATTATGTCTGACCATAGAGGACATTCTAATTACACTGGATAAATCCATGGAATTCTAGAGTCACATATTATGCGAATGTTCGTTTTTTTTTATTTTTTTTAATTTGCATTACATAATTTTGAGCAACTTTTTAATCAAAAAAGAAAATGTCTCATCAAGAAATATTTTTTTCTAAAGGCCAGTCTCTTGCTGACTCCGCACAAAACCTTTTCACTAGAGAAGTCTTTCTCTCTTAAAAACAGTAATGGCAGGTTTTGCGAACATTTCATGCAATGTCACAAAATTTAATAACAAAATAATACAAGTTTGCACACCTTAACATTTTACCTCTATTAAGGTTAAAGTTATTTACAAGTGTCTTATGTGACTATCCTGGAAAAGTGGCATAGCTCTTTCCCTATTTGGACCTGTTTTGACACCCAGGAACTCTACCCCTTCACCACTGCACACCTTTGCAGTCTAGTAACGTTTCAAACGATTTTGATGAACTTCTTCTCAATGAATTAAAGTATGATTTAATAAAACAACAGAAGAAAAATTTGTGAGGGGCACACATACACTCATGCATCCGATGGATGTCTCATTGTTCAGATTAATGTCTGAAGAATATTTCCATTTTACAGCTTTTTACTCAGTCCTGTAGCCATCTCATAGTCCTGAAGCCACCTCCTGTTAACAGATATTGCTTCGTCCGTACCTATATTTTTTACCTTTTCCTCGTGGTACTTGCATTGTTGCTCTTACCTTAACAGATTCAGTGGAATAATCACTAGAGAAAGAAGCATTTACAAAGCCAAAAGGTCTTGCCTATGCAAGACCTATTGCCTTTGTCAATGTGTTTTAGCCATATTGTACAGCAGCACAGCTGCTGTGCAGCATGGCTGAACGTAAAGAAAAAAGGGCTATGATGAGTGCTGACCATGCCATAATGCTTTTTATTTCTTATGGCAGGTGGGGTTGGGCAGATGGACAATGGGAGGGAGTGTGGATGGGAACAGACAACGGGATAGAGGGAACAAGCAACATGGACAACAGGAGGGTTAGAAGAGCGCTATGATGAGGCCAGCGCTGACTCCATCATATTGCTTTTTTTTTTCTTATGGCGGGTTGGGGGAACACCCACAAATGGAAGGATGGAAGTGGGTGAGGGGGAAGAAGCAAGACGGACAATGGGAGGTGAGAGGGAAGATGAAAATGGAAGAAGCAACACCAACAATGAGGAAGAAGGAACAAGACATTCAACAAGGAAGAAGAAAGAAGAAAAAGCAACCTGAACAATGAAGAAGAAGGAAATGTCTTAATTTTGTAAAGTATTTTGCTTGGTTAGTGTGTTTTTCTTTTGTGTGTTCTTTCTTTTGCCGGTGGGTTTCAAGGTCTAATTAGCTAAAGAAAATGAGTATTATTATATGTATTAGTTTTGCTGATAGTAAGGCCTGAGAAGAGATATCTTGGCAAGAGACGTGAAGACCTAATGAACAGCTGAAATTTCCTATTAATCGTGTATCAAGAACAGGGGATGTTTAAGATTGCAGTAACTGTCTGAGTTCTATTGGATGAGAAATTCAGGTGATTTTGCAAATACACATGACCAACAAGGAGATGAATGTTTCCTGGTGGGGTGTGAAGGATACAATTGATGATGAAGGTTCTGTTTGTTTTTATTGATGCTTACAGTGTTAGAAGTTACGCAGATACCCTTAGACTTTGAGCAGTACAGACCTCTCTGTTTTATTTATTCCAACAAGTGTAAAGCTTCATGCTAAACACATCCCCTTTTCTGGGAGACTTCTACTGAATCCTTCACTATGCTGATGCTTTCTCGCAATTCCAAATATCCATGAGATTTCATTTAAACTGTCCGCATTCCTTACTTAGAACACTGATTAGATGATTTTAGAACAATTTAATATTTAGGAAAGACAGGAGGGATTTCTTTATGGAACAACTACTTCTAATTCTTGGTTTCTGTATTGCTCTGGTTGTTATTGCTTTGTATCTTAATCTAATGGGACTGAATCAATTGCATTATTTCAGCTTGCCAGGTGTAATCCTGTATCTTTTTAATATTTTCATGACACACATATATATTGGACTGATTAGTGATTGGAAATAAAACCACTTAACTTCAATCACAGATTCCTGGTCCTCACTGTGGGGTCAAATGGGCTCAATGAAGATTTGAATTGTTTATTATTATTAACTCCCTCAGCATCTCAGTCAACTTAAAAAGATCCATCGGATCAGAGATTGCGAATCATGCTCCTGTGTGCTCTCACAAGCGAGAGCACATCCAGTGCATGCGCTATTGTAGGCGAGACCTAGAAGGAAAAAATAACGATCAAACTACCTACTCATATTTGTCTGTCTGAGAGAATATAATCATGTGGCTATTCTTATATCACAATACATATGCATTATAAATGTCTTCTAGATCCTGATGTTTGCAGAATTAAATTTTAAAGGTCACTAGGACTACACATCCAGAATTTATAAGTGGGACATCCATAAGAGAGGAAGGGCTATAAAAAGACTATTCAGATATTTATAGGCTTGTTTAGTCAGAGGAGAGAAGCAGAGAGATACTGCAAGTATTAATTTCAACTGTTCAATTCCTGGTCTAGGTGAACCCAATCGCAGAGCTGGTGGTTCTGTAGGTCAAGGCAACCCAGCAACCTTATACCTAGAATCAAGTCATTAAGTGACATCAAATATTTCTTTTTAGACATGACCACATAATTGCCTGCTTAACAGTTGATAGAGTGCACTCTAACAGACAGATATGATTTTGCATATAGCAAAAAAATCCTTACACCATTTGTGTTAAAGAGACCAATAAAAATCGTGTTTAGGACACTTAATAAGGGACTGCATTAAATAATATGAGATCAGAAAAAGTGGAAGGTTTCCAAAATGTCATGTTACCATATTATCTGAAGTTAATCATAGGAATAAAGATATTCCTGTCACCATATACACACCTTTATGCCAAATTACTAAAGTAATGTTAAAAAAAGTTGAGGTTGGACAAAACAGGACGAGAGCTAAATAAAAATAAAAAATGAATGGAAATTATTTGTGCCTGAGAAACTGTTTATTGTAAGGAGCAAAACGTCTGGACCACCTAAATGTACTATGCATAATTTTATCCTCCTGCATCCCAGTGTGAATAAACATTTTCTTGGCTGAAATATAGAGAGTAGAGAGATAAATACATGACTAGTTTGTCCTAGAGAGTAATTTGTGATGATGAGTGTTCCTTATAATTATTACACGTTTTTCATATGACATTTTAAACTGACTGACATTTCTAAGTGTGTCAAAAACAGGAGTTACCACTTCTCGGGAGATGTCAGTGGCGGGCGTTTACCGACTCACCCAATTGATCAGCCTTGATTATTAACCTAAAAGTAAATGATGACTATGGGCCTTATTACGACTTTGGCAGATGGATATCCTGCCCGCCGTATTACAAGTTCCATTATATCCTATTTAACTTGTAACATTGCGGGCAGGATATCCATCATGTTTGTGAGGAGTATCCCATCCGCCAAGGTCGTAAACAGGCCCTATATCTGCCTAACATGGTTGATAAGATCTCAAAATTAAAGATTTCTAGGAAGGGTTTGAAAGAGTTTACAAGAAATATCTAGCTCTTATATAAACTTCATAGACGACTAATAAAACCAGGCATTAGAGAGCATTCTATAACAAAAATATCAGGATCTCAAATGCATTTTCGGCATAAAAAGTAGGATTTAGTGTCGGCGGACCATAAAATCGGCCTAAAAACAGTTAAAAAAACGCTGACCAGCCCATCGTGCACTGTCTGATCGCCCTATAGGCCAGTCTGACCCTGACCAACACTTACACTAACTGACTAGTACAGAGGTCTGTGTTTCAACAGATAATCAGTGCAAATGATTTTCTGCTGTTCATCAGTTGAAATGTGGCTGTAAAACTGCAATGCATCTGTGCACATTTTCCGGACACAAGGAGACTTCGGGACACTATTTTCTAAAGCACCGTGATCCCTCTGCACTGGAAAAACAAGCACAGAGACAATGTTTTACAAAATCCATTAAAAGAATGTAGGGCCACTAAGCACAGGAAAGCTCTGACAAGAAATCAGAAGGAATGAAATATGCAGGCCTTCAAAGACGGAATCTGGGTGAAGTATTCAAAAATATCTCCTTTGTGCCCCCGCTGCCTCCCCCGAGCATATGAGCCAGTTTAATTGATCTAAACAACTTGCTAGAATTAAAAATGCATCTAAAAATAGCTCCTTGATTAAGAATCAACGCCGCATTAATCTTTGTGATTGATGATTGGGGCTTCCAGATCTGAAAAAGAAAGACAGCTCCGACGTTCACGAACAAGTTGCTTGGATTGGAAAACATGAACAGGCGCACAAACGCTGTTATTATCCTCCGCAAAATAAACAATGCATCAAGCCTGTCAGCCAGAAACGAGCGGTTGTTCTGCAATTAGTGAAGTAAAGTCTTTGAAAAAGAACCATCGCTCCATTTTTGTATATTTAAATTTAGCTTTAGTCGAAGCTGGTGAAGATGAGCGATGAAAGCTGTCGTCGTCAATGTTGCACCCGCAGATTTGAAAAGGGACACACGAATTACAAGCACGCGCCCGCCCAAAATGTCTGTGAGAGCCATCATGGAAGATACAAGTTGTGATCAATCTACATTTCAGCTTAGACATTGGTGTCTTTGAAGAACTTGCTAGAGTAAGGTCCTGGGTTGAAGGTAGGTGGCTAGGGTAACTTGCAAATGTGACAGAGTACCCTGTTTGCATACCCTCAATCTGGCCACCTCATTCAGTGACAGGCAAACCTGAAGTTTGTTGTCGACAGAGTAGCCATTGGCATCATCAACAGAAAACTTCCTCTGACGGCCCAACAAAGTGGGGCCTTTGGAGGTAGGACATTACACTACCCGCCCTGTTTAGGGTTGTCTGTGCAATGCCTTTTTTACCTGTTTGTCACTGACAGGAAAAACCTTGAAGTGAGAAACTGAAATAAATAATGATCCCCACAGCCTGTGAGAAAACTTACAGGGGAAAGAGGTCATTAGTTTTGTTTGAGTTTTTTATGAAACAAACTCCCGCTTTGAGAGTTTTTTTTCAGAAAAACAACAACTTTTCAAAAGTTTGGTGAATGCTGTTCAGCAAACATTATTGTACAATGAAATAAACCTCTCTGATGGCAGTTCCTTTCACTGTACAGAGATGGCCAGTGAGCCAGCAGCAATCTCTGAATTTGATGTACAGTAGTCCATCAAGAAGGCAGAGATAATGTCCTCTACCCTCCTGATGGAAGGAGTACCATCTGTCGAATACACTATCACCCCCTTATTATAGTGTAACCTTTAAGCAGCATGTAACCTTTTTTCTTTCGCCTCTCCTCTTTTAACTTTTTTAATTATGTTTCCTGATCCTTTCTTTCCCTATATTTCCAGTTTGTATTCCTTTTGAAAAAATGAGTATGTTTTCTTTAAAATTATCACAAATTAAGTGTTCAGTAGGAAGTAATACATTTGAAGACTTGAGGTTCCCCATACAGTACCAAAGGCTTGTGCAAATCTCATGACAATTATTTTGCACAAAGTTCTGTAGAACTCTCCATTTTAACAAAGTGAAAGTTTTATTTATTTTTTCTGCCTAGTTGATGGAATTGTGTATACCTTTTACACTAAAATCGGATTTACAGTTGCTCAGAGGACTCAGATCCTGATTACGACCTTGGCGGAGGGGATTACTCAGTCCCAAATGTGATGGGTATCTCGCCCGCCATATTACAAATTCCGTTATTTCCTATAGAACCTGTAACAGGCCAGCCGGATATCTGTCACATTTTGGAGGGAGTAATCCCCTCTGCCAAGGTCGTAATCAGGCCCTCAGTTTCTGAAATTACCCTCAATTCAGTCCAATTTGATGTGTCGTACTGTTAGACCTGGAATCCTTGGCGTGTTGTTGTCTCTCTCCCCTGTCGTTTTTTGCCTCTGCTTCCCATGTTTTGACTGTGTGCTGTTTTTGCTGTTTTTGGTACTCTGTGCACTTTACTACTGCTGATCAGTGCTAAAGTGCAAGTGCTCCCTGTGTAAAATGTATGTGTAATTGGCTATTCCATGATTGGCACTTTTGATTTATTAGTAAGTCCCTAGTAAAATGAACTAGAGGTGTGTAGGGCCTGTAAATCAAATGCTACTAGTGGGCCTGCAGCACTGATTGTCCCACCCACATTAGTCCTATAAACATGGCTCAGACTGCCACTGCAGTGTCTGTGTGTGCAGTTTTAAACAGTCAATTCAGCAGAGTGTACCCACTTCTGAGGCCTAAACTTTCCCCTTTCTTACAGGTAAGGCCTCCCTAAGGTAGGCCCTAGGTAGCCCCAGGGGCAGGGTGCAGTGTATGTTAAAGGTGGGACATGTACTGGTGTGCTTTACATGTCCTAACAGTGAAATACTACCAAATTCGGGTTTCACTGTTGCAAGGCCTATCTCTCTCATAGGTTAACATGGGGACTGCCTTTAAACATCCTTAACATGCAGTTTCCCTTTGAGAGCAGATATACATTTGGAGCTTGGGGTCTCTGAACTCACAATTTAAACATACATCTCTTAGTGAAGTTGGTTTTTAGATTGCTAGTTTGAAAATGCCACTTTTAGAAATTTGGCATTTTCTTGCTTAAACCATTCTGTGACTCTGCCTGTTTGTAGATTCCCTGTCTGAATCAGACTTACAGTTGGGCTATTTGTGAATCTCCTCTAGACAGTGACACAAAGGGAGCTGTGGGGTAGCCTGCATATCCTGATGAACCACCTGGGCTGGAATAGAGGGAGGAGTGGTCACTTGCATCTGATTGGGCTGTGCCTGCCCTCATACAATGCAGTCTCCAACCCCCTGGTGTGTGTCTGGGGTTTGGCCTGGGTAAGGCAGGATCGTGTAAACAACAGGATTACAGGATCTTCAAAGGCAGAAAGGGGCATACATATTGGACCCCAAACCCCAGACTTTAGATCACTTCTGGATTCAAGAGGATCCTCTGCCAAGGTGAAGAGCTGAAGAGCTGAGGAGAAGTGCTGCCCCATCCTGTGACTTTGCTTCGTTTGGCTAGCCTGCAGTTGCTGCTTCTGCCTGTGAAAGGGGACAAAGACTGGACTTTATTGTGCATTCCTGCTGGAGAAGAATCTCCGAGGGCGTGGACTGAGCTTGCCTCCTGTTTTGAAGTCTCAGAGCCATCAAAGCCTCTGCTAGCACCTGGAGACTCTGCTGAGACTCCTGCCCTGCCACGTGGTGCCCCATCCAGTCCCTGGACCCTTGAAAGGTGAAGTTGTCAGAACAAGACTGAAATCCACGCACAGAACACCGTGCTGGAAATTTTTTGACACACCACCTGCAATGCGGCTGATAAAAGATACGCCTCCCGCTTCACCGCTAAAATCGATGCTCCACCTGCATCGCAGCTGGGAGACCAACGCATCGTGGCTGGAAAAATTATGCAACACCTGCTAGCGGCTTCTGATAACAATGCAAATCCCTTGCAGCATGGTTTTCCAACACCATACAACCTGATTTCTCATGCATAGTTCCTGAGCATCAAAGTCATTGTGAACCTGCGCGGATCCAAGAAATTGACGCATTGCTCTCTTGTGAGGGAGAAAAATGATGCTTTACCTACCAGACCGGAGAAGAAATGATGATGAGACTCCTGCCCTGCCACGTGGTGCCCCATCCAGTCCCTGGGCCCTTAAAAGGTGAAGTTGGCAGAACAAGACTGAAATCCACGCACAGAACACCGAGCAGTGAAATTTTTGACGCACCACCTGCAATGCGGCTGATAAAAGATGCGCCTCCCGCTTCGTGGCTAAATTAATGCTCCACCTGCATCGCAGCTGGGAGACCAACGCATCGTGGCTGAAAAAATTAAGCAACACCCGCTAGCGGCTGCTGATAACAATGCAAATCCCTCGCAGCATGGTTTTCCAACACCATGCGACCTGATTTTTCATGCATCGTCGCTGAGCGTCAAAGCCATCTTGAACCTGCGCGGATCCAATGTGCCTTGTCCAGAAATCGACGTATCCCTATCTTGTCAGGGAGAAATATGACGCATCGTCTACCCGACCAGAAAAGAAACGACGCACAGCCTCACTTGCGAGTAAGGAATCGATGCATCGTTGACTTTTCCTTCGCGCGCGCGCCCATGTGGCTTTATTTTTTACGCAAACCAGGTACTTTGTGTAGAATCAACGTTTCCTTTGTTTTCTATAAAGTAAGATTCTTATTCTTTTGAAAATTCATGTCTTGACTTGTGTATGTTGGATTTTTGTCATTTGGGTCTTGTTTGATTTAGATGAATATTACCTATTTTTCTAAACTGATGTGGTGTCCATTTTGTAGTGTTTTCACTGTATTACTGTATGTGTTGGTACAAACACTTTATACATTGCCTTTGACATAAGCTTGACTGCTTGTTCCAAGCAACCAAGGGGGCGAGCAGGGGTTATCTTCAGTGTGTAACTTCATTGCTCTGACTAGAGTGAAGGTCCCTGCTTGGACAGAGTGCAAACTTACTGCCAACCGAAACCCTATTTCTAACAGGTACTGCTGTGCCTTATCACTGAGCCAAATTGTATTGATCTATCAAAGGTTATTTTCCCTAATTCTCTGAATGGGGGATTGGATTTTGGCATGATATCTGGGAAATCAGTGGTTCTGTACTGATCCCAACATATGTATGCACAATATTGTACCTTCAGAATTTGCCTATTTATAGCATGTGATGTTTCAGGGGAAGTACTCGAAACCATGGTTTGGAAGCCCCCACTGGGATTACCTCAAAACTTGTACTGGGGGCTTGAATCTCAAAATGCTCTGCAGTTCAAATGTTTAATAAGAAATTAATTGTCCTAAAACCCTTGGGTAAGGCAATCAGTCACTATGTGCTTTCAACATTAAGACACAGAAAAATTCTGCACTTTATGTGGAGGAGGAGAGTGCGTGCTTACAATGTAGAAAAAAACTAGTCAGGATGTGTTCTTATAGAAAAAACCTGTCACTAGTGAGAGCACAGTATAGATCATGATGAGTGAATTGCCTGTTTCCCTAAACGATCAATCAATCAATCATTCTTTTTTAGAGTGCTCTACTCACCCATAGGGTCTCAATGCGCTGTGGGGTATGTCCTCAGGGTTCGAGCGAAGAGCAGGACATGGGCCTTCTTCAGTGTGGAACCTGGGCAGAGGGGGCATGTGCACATTGACTAGGAAGACTTTGGAGTGGCAAGGGCTATCTCTCTGTAGCAGCCATTGTATATTACATATGGCTGACTTTTTCTTGCCTCATCCTAAAATCCAGGAACAGACTCTTTACAAGAATATGGCCGCAAACTGACAGTGTTTCTGTAAGGTCTCCAACTAGCAAAACCTTTCTAAAATCTTTGTGTAATACAGTGACAGAAATCCTTAAGAGTTTGATTTAAGCATGCCATTGTCCCTTTGACAAGGTCGAAGCTGTAAAAAGCTTCTGAATAAATGAATATATAAATATGCTAGTTATTGACTCGTTATACAGTAGTGTTTAGCTCATACATTTTGCTTTCTTTAGTTTAGCAATGCCAGCTGTTACAGTCATCTGTTTCCTTTGTGAATAATTTGACACTGTGTACTGCCCTTCTGTTGGCAAATTTACAGAATAGAAGAAAACAAAAACAAGGTACTACTTATGAATATTGAGAGACTCTCATCTTTCTGTTCTGTAAAGTTTTGTATTCTATGTGATAGAAAAAATCTACAACCATCGCTAGTGGGAATGTCTCCTAAATAGTGGCTTCAGGAACATATTTAATTTCTGTGGAATTCCTGCTGTTCCCTACGTTACAGAAGTACAGAAGGGATGCCCAGAGCAATCCAATCTTCTCTAGTTGCCGTAAATGTGACAGATTTAGGACAGATGGTGAGTAGAGACGAAGAAGAATTGCTGAAGTACTAATCTTAGGAATAAGGAATGAGTATGTCCGTGAACTGCTTACTACTAAACAACAAAGGGGCATGAATGTTCAGTGGATGATAACACAGCTATATTTACCTTTGTGTTAATGCAAACATTTTCACTATTGCAAAGTGCAATTTTGTGCTGGGAAAGCCAGTAACCTTGCATTGCATTACACTGGAGATAAACACAAAAGGTGTATTAAAACATTTGGTTCGACCTTTGCTGTGCCATCAGGAGGAACAACCAAGAACACATTTTTCGGACTCCACAACGATAGAAGTCTAGTGCTAACTGCTAGCTGTATAGTTTATAAGTGGGGCAAGAAGCAACTCCAGAAAGTTTCAGACATTTTGATCTTGATCATTGAGGAGCTGCTTTGTGTCCTTGTAGGCACTAAATAAGGAAGCCTGTTACCCTATGTCATTTACGGGCGTACTCATACTTCCATCTGGAGTATTAGCAGAGTCTGCTTTAAAATTCTATGCTTTTTCTCTACTTACATCACACAGATAATGCTACATGCAACAACTGAAATTAAGCCAAGAAAATGGAAATCTCTATCAAGAACAGGCGGTGTTTGGTCACCACAGCAGAAATTCGAAAAACAAACTCCAAACTTGGAAATTACCAATGCTTTATTGCCTCCAGCGTGACCATGACTGTGGTGTAGGAGCCACCATTTATGAAATGTAACAGGCCCCTTGCACAGTTGAGTCCTTCACCTGCAATGGAGCCCGGTCGCTCCCATTACTGCTCATCGTAGTAAGGAACTTGGACCTCCTGCAGTATGGAGTAAAACACCCGGCCGCACTGCAAAACCCGTCAAACCACAAGTCAAACAATATATTTCAAAATGCATGCAAGGCAAAAGAGATAAACTTTCCGCCATGTTTGAAGAAATAAAATGTTCATGTAATAAACCAACCATTACCTTTTATATATGTTGCCTAAAAGAAGGCATTTGATGCCGTTGATTTGTTTCTTTTGATGTTACAACTTTCAATATGTGAGGCCTTTCCTTTGAATGCAAATATTTTGAACTTTATGGTTTTAATTATTTAATTCCCTTCTTAAACTCATAACTCTGAGAATTAGATGCATCACATTCAAATAGCACATTTGTTGTCATTGGATTATGGGAGAAAAGCAAATGCATTTGTATTGCTGAGTGTAGATTGATGTTGCGCCTCATGAATGGATTACTTACACCTCTGGATGAAATAGCCTTTTTGAAATGGAGTTTTATTCTGAGGATCGGCTTCAGCATCAATTTTCTTGCAAGCAAATTGTGAGAAATCTTGGTTTCCACTATTTGCATGAACTACAGCAGTTTTTACAATGATATTCTGACTGGTGCTTGCCATAAATGTTAATTAATTTAGGCTTTTGCTACAGAATGGGGTTACTATTATCAAACCTGTAAAACTGTCGAAAAACGCTGATTTTCTCGTAAGGATGGAACTTACTTAACAATTAACAAAGTAATTTGACCCATAATTAAAGCTAACAGATTATTCTTGCGGCATCGTCTTGCTCCTAATAGTTATATAAAGTGTGTTTACCTTGGATTGTCTGGCAAAGTGAACATTTTTATTGGGTGCCTGCATCCCACGATGCCTACTCCATGATGTGAGGACAAAAATGCTGATTCTCCCAAGTCACTGCCCTTTCCTGTCCACCTGAGTCAGCAGGCACATAGTTTGAAGCAGCAAAAAAACCCTTCTACACATATGAATGGGATCAACTGTGGGAAGTAGTCCCTTCCTCATGATGGACTCAGTTGGACTGGTCTCCAACGTCGCTACCCAGAAGGTTTGGTAACATGAACCACAGCTGAAAGCATTCAGCCTGTGCCCGTGGGATGAGCATCCAGAATCCTTTAACTTCCCTTCTGTTGAAGCTTGAGTGTAAGTCTGAGCTCCCCATGTGTCTTTCTATCTCTTTCTTGTTCACTTCTCTTCTCCACAACCTAACCCCGGGGCCCTGCTATGCATTTTCTGACATTTGAGGGAGGGTGTAATGTTGCTGCATAGGACCTGTTTGTTCAGTGTGTGAGTGATGTTTGCTCATTCTGTCCATGCTATACCTACCCTGCCGGTGTAGGTGGGGAAATCCTGTGCTTTTCTTACCCAATCTGTACCTGTTCTGTATGTACATGCGTGTCAGGGAAGCTTGCACTGCTGATACCTGCAGTTTAGTTGATCCATGAACATAATGGAAGTTTGCTCTGCTGATAACCAAGTGGCCATCTTCAGTGTGTGTGATATGAGATGTGTTTACATCACTGATGTTCATGTGGTACTGTTTCTTTGTGTGAAAGAGGCACATAAAGAATCAGTAACACACTACGTCTTATGCCCATGTGATACTTGTTCTCTGTGTGGGAAAGACGTGTGTACTATTGATGTCCAGTTAGTAGCTGTGGTATGCTTTAAATCAGATGTGTATTTGTGTGGCTGTTTGACCAACACTTGCTCTGTCACTAACCATCTGGTAACTGTTATTTGTGTGTGAAGGAAGCTTTCACTGCTAATAATCATGTGATACATGTTCTTCATATGCAAGGGACTCCTGTGCTCCGAATGCCCAAGTGGTACTTGCAGATTGTGTGTGAAGGAAGCTTGCATAGATAGGGCTATGCTTGCCCCATTTCTCACGTGTGTGTGTGTGTATGTGTGTGGGTCCACTACTGTTATGTCTTACAAATATTATTCTAGATTGTAATTTTACAAATATTATTCAAGATTGCAATACACAATAGCAAGTTGTATTTGAGACTACAATGCCTTGAAAAATGCTACACCTAGCAGTGCTCTCAGACAAAGCATTTTCAAGAGTGTAGCCTTTTGGAAATGGAGGCGGATCGGGTACTATCTGGTGGAAAAGCAATAAGAGAAGGAATTAGAGATAGACGTTTACAGGCAGTAAAGTATAGTTCTTTTTTTAGAGCAGGATATCATAAGGATACACAGGGTCATCCAGTACCGAATAGATCTGAGACTTAATTAAGTTTGGGTTTGAAGTGGAGAGATGCTAGAGATGAAAGAGAAGACATTTTGTGTTTTTGGTGTAAGAGTAGAAGCAGGAAAGGGAGACTATGGGGGTCATTCTGACCCTGGCGGTCATTGACCGCCAGGGTCAACGACCGCGGGAGCACCGCCAACAGGCTGGCGGTGCTCCCAAGGGCATTCTGACCGTGGCGGTTTGGCCGCGGTCAGAAAGGGAAAACCGGCGGTCTCCCGCCGGTTTTCCGCTGCCCTAAGGAATCCTCCATGGCGGCGCAGCTTGCTGCGCCGCAATGGGGATTCCGACACCCCATACCGCCATCCTGTTCCTGGCGGTTCGGCCGCCAGGAACAGGATGGCGGTATGGGGTGTCGTGGGGCCACTGGGGGCCCCTGCAGTGCCCATGCCAATGGCATGGGCACTGCAGGGGCCCCCGTAAGAGGGCCCCACTTTGAATTTCAGTGTCTGCTTAGCAGACACTGAAATTCGCGATGGGTGCTACTGCACCCGTCGCACACCTCCCACTCCGCCGGCTCCATTCGGAGCCGGCTTCATCGTGGGAGGGTGTTTCCCACTGGGCTGGCAGGCGGCCTTTTGGCGGTCGCCCGCCAGCCCAGTGGGAAACCCAGAATGACCGCCGCAGTCTTTTGACCGCGGTACGGTCTTCTGGCGGTTCCCGCTTGGCGGGCGGCGCTGGAATGACCCCCTCTGTCTTCCAGATACTATATAGATAGCAAATAAAGTAGGGCACAAACAGAAAAAGCGCGTCCTATGTGTAAAAAGACCCCTGGTGTAGATTTCTGAATGGAAGTCACTGCCAAAGCCGTTAGCTGTATGAGCGTACACAGCAACAGAGATGCAAGGTGGAGAGACCATTGATTGTGAGAATTTAAGGATTGTATTTTAGGTCTGTTTGGAGATATGAGATGAGGTTCTAGCAGTAGCAATCTTTCGCTTTATCAGGTGCAGCAGTAAGGATGAGGAGCAAGTTTTTGTAAGCTTCCTACTGCAGTGTGATACACTACTTCTTTAATTTTCGTAATTGGGATTGGGACAGCCTACGGATTTTCACAGATCACTTGTCAGTAGATAACTATATCTGTCTGCAGGATGTGAGAAAACAGAGTAATGTTTCCACATGGGAAGTGTGACTCACAGACAAAGCATAACATATCATTGACGTTGCCAAATAATTAAATTGTGATGGGAGTGAGGTCATTGTGTAACAGGCTGAGAGATGCTGGGATGGAATAAGCATGTATTTTCCATCTTGCGATGCGCTTGCATGGTATTCCCAATTCTATGTTCCTTGCATGTAAGTGCCATTTAACATTCCAATACTGCCCTGCAGCACTGACATCATTTAATATTCCCGATTAGGTGTCATGACTCTGACAGCGTTTGACTAGAGTACAGAGCCAAGAATGAAGGCCATATGGAATCCAGTGTATTTTATTTCCGGATAAAATCAGTTTATTTGAAATCGAAGTTTCCTACTTTATATTTATGGAAGTTCTAATGCTCCCTTTCGTGACAAAAAGGTAGGCTGATTTGAATTTTGCAAATCCTTGATTAAGGTTATAACCTCCATGCAATCCACCCATTCAGGATGGCACATGACGTTGCCAAAATGTGCTCGTGTGTGTTCCACTGTACCTAATGAACAGTACAGACCTGGCTTTATTTACCGTGGAAATAGACAATCATTTCTAAAGAAAATTTTCTCACTTTTTCCTCCACATCGATAGGAGTGTAGGAAGGACATTTCTAAACTCCAGACATCAAATAATCATTATATTATCATCGTACGATCACGTTTCTTGCCTACCCTTATGCAGATGAGCGATCTTCTGTTTGTGAGCACTGCGACACATTTTTGAAAAAATAATATTTGAGCTATTTTTCCACTTTAGATGCCTTTTTTTCTTATCTCGTTTTATTCTTGGTGGACATCGTTCTTATATCCTCCGCGTTTTAACTGTTCAGAACACCCACTCAGCAGCTTTTTGCACACAATGTACTCTTTTAGGCATACTAAACTGTCACATATTTATTATACGTTTAATATAATATATAAACACCTGTACAACATACAAATATACTTATTAAATTCATGTCCCAAGAAGGGGCCTAGTGATGTCCATCTGAATCCACTAAGGACATATAGAGCTTTTAGGCACTTGTCATTGCCTTACACACGATTTTCCAAATATTTTCAGAGACTTTATAGAGATTAAAATACTGTACCTTATATCACAATTATTATCCATTTGTTTCCTCAAAAACATGTTATCATATTCCTTAAAATCCCCGTGATTAGATTTTGTCAGTAGAAAATTCTGCAGTGAAAGAGTGCAGGGCAGGCTAGTGTGCACGGGCCATAAAAGTCTCTTGCCTGTTAAATACGATACAGAACATAAAGTAGCAAGAGGACTATCTAATATGCCCTAAAATCCTAAAGTAGAAGTAAATGTACCTTGCCAACGCATATATCACTCCCTGACCTAGTCGTTCATTTTCTGAACCACAGCCGCTGCTGCAGATTTTATTTCAGCCTGCTTCGCAGTGCGCCATAACATTTAGCACACTACAGTGACGGGAAGTCAGGAGTGCATTGTTGATTTGCTGAGGGTTACATCTATGAAGAACATGAGGACATAGGCTTGCCCTGGCGGCGGCCACAGCCATAGCTAGCATACCGTAATGCCTTTAGTCTCTATCTTATGTATGTTACGTATTAATAAGCATGTTCAAGATCAAAACTAGAAAAGAGCAAAACGTTGATAAGCTAGGGCTCAGCTTCAAATGTTCAAAAAAAGGTGAGATTTGAGAGTAAAATTTGAAAGAAAAGCGAATTACATCCCCAGAACCTAAAGAGAACGATAAATACAAAATATACATCAATAAAGGGAGCAGACAACAGACTTCAAAAATTAAATTTTGCAGCATTAGTGTGGAAGGGATACAGTTTCTTGAATTACCTGATGGTGGGTGTGGGATCAATAATGCATTTTCAGACCAATGAGTAAAATGCTTAGGTGTTTTGAGGAAAATCAGCTGGAATCTATAAAGGAATGTACGTTTCCATCTCAAAAGCCTATATAATGCCCTACCTGAGAGGCAGGCAAATGTATGACAGGCCACAGTGTAAGACATTGTAAGGTCACAGGAGGGGGCGAGGCTGTGAAAGGGCAGGGATGCTCAAGAAATAAACATATCAAGGGCAATGTTCACTCTAATTTTTTTCCACTGTGTGCAGCAGTGTGCGGTCTCTGTGCGCTGCAGCCAAGGATACGTGCGCCAAGAAATTGACCATTCACGCGCGCGCAGCGCATAACTCGCCAAGATCTTTGGCATTAGCCTCTCCATACCACTAAAGCAAAAAAGGTATATCATTGCTCCATGCAATAGGGCATCAAGGCAGTTTTGTGACCTAGTTGCACACCCCAAGGACATGACCTGTTAGGGGAGCACGTATATTGCTCTAAAAGGCTTATTTGTTTTGCTCTAAACGAAGTTTAAACACCGTAGTTTTTGATATTTTAATGGATTTATTAGGAAACGTTCAACAAAAATTATCCAACCGTGAGATTACGTTAAATTATGATCGATGTCCTACCGAATGTACGTTTCTTGTTACTTATCCACCCTTGAACCGGATTCAGTCGTTGTCTTCTGTATAGTCACTACATCTATCTTTTGAGGACCTTCTTGCTCTGTTTTACTGTCCTTTTCTGCCATTTAAAAAAAAATATTTAGATTTTCTCTGTGGCGGAACTGACCTAACAATATGTTTTTGATTAGCTATTTTACTTTTTTTCGTACGTTTTTATATTTCGACTTCAGTCTGTACCTTCCCCTCTGTTGTTATCTCTCATAACGCTGTTATTTTTGATAGACGTTTAAATGGAAATAGAACGTCGTTTTAATTCGTACTTGGCTAATTAGCATTGTTTTTCGTCGTATAAATTTGGCTTTAAATTGAAGAAACGTGGGTCACTGGTCCGTGAATACCATGTCATTTTCTTTATTGATACATCAGTCCAAAAAAGGATAAACAATACTAAACACTCCAAAGAAAGGTGAAGTAGAGAGTCTCACCCTCGTGGCTCTTTTGATCCCACATAGACCCACACACCCCAGCCTCTCTCTTCCAGCCATTCACTTCCTCCTCTCAAGCCAATTGACCCCCAAATCAAGGCTCAAACAGAAGCTGCGAGTTTTCAGATTATGACTGGACAAGCATTCGCTTTGCGGTTGAAAATGTTTTTGGATGAACTAATTTTATTTCTCACAAACGACTGCACGCAGCAGTTTATTAGCGTAACGTTAAGTTAAGGCGTGGGATTGTGTGTTTGGTCTTTAGGGGTTAGAACTGAAATGTCTATATTTGAGATGTTTTTTCAGCTCCACAACTATTATACACGGTTTCTTAACCAGCCGGTGTTGTCACTTTTTCCCCCCAGACGAGAAGCCGCACAGGCCGGAGCCGTACTACCGGGGCATAGCCGGGCCCCCAGTACTGCCGCACCAGCTCTCCCAGGGCTCCGCCAGCTTGAAGGATCGAGCCTCGGAAAAAGAAGACTCGCCCAGCCCGAGCTCCGCTCCGAGGGCGCCTACAGCCCAGCTCGATCTCCTCCTCCGACCCAGAGTCCGGAAACAAGGCCGAGTGGTGCAGAGATGGCCCAGGCGCTCCGGCCGCTCCATCCAAGCAGAGGGACCCCCTAGAGATCCTTGTCAAGGTCTTCCCGCAGCACCGGCAGAGCCGGCTGGAGGACATCCTGCACCTCTGCAAGGGCGATGTGGTGCAAGCCATTGAGCAAGTGCTGAACAGCAGAGACCAGATAACAGCACAACGTGCGCGCTTGCCAAAGGGGCCTGCGCGATGGGGGAAGGAAAGGTGCGCGCGCGCTCGCGCGCACACCTTACAGGGAACATTGATCAAGGGAAGAAACAATGCTTGATGTGGAGGATGAACGTATCATTGCATTTGCTATTCTAGAGAAAGATAAATGGAATGGAATATAGGATAGAAGGGACAGATTGACCAGAACTAAAAGACAGGCATCAGAGAAATAATCTGAATTGGATGAGCTTACTTAGGAGATGGACCCATAACAGTTTTAAAAACAGAGCTATACATTTATTCACAACCTAGGACAGAACACCTAAACTCATAGTGACAATGTGCTCATAATATCGATTAAAATATATTGTTTGCCATAATAGTCTCTCTGAGCACAGAGAAAATACACATTCAGCATACAATTGTCATGGCTAAATAATCGGTGCCAGTGCATGGAGGCCATGATGGGAGACATATAGGCTCTAATGTCTGTTGATACCAGAGAGTCAGCTGTGCCATTGTATGCCCTCTGCAATAAGCATAAGAATGTTGCTAAAAGACCAAGATGCATGACACCACAGCTAGGAATACTAGTAACCTGCAGGAAATTCATTAAAATTAAATAAGATTCTCATTGAGCAAGTTAACACTAGGGGCCTGATTTAGATCTTGACAGCAACAGTCCCACCGTGGATTTTTCAACAGAAAACTCATCTCCCTACCAATGGTGACTGCCAATGAAAGGGGGTTGGAGGGTCAGACAGGACTGGGCAGGGTGATGTAAAAAAAAAAGTTAAAAAAAACAAAACACTTATCTTCTTGGGGAGACACATTTGTCTCCCCTCCATCCTTGTCCTCTTCCCGGCAGCACACAGGCTCCCAGCCAATCACGACGCTGCTGTCACGAGCAGGATAGAAGCGTTGTGATTGGTGTGAGTTCCCTGCTTTGGCACTCACACAGGGAGTGGGAGCCTGTGCATGTTCTCCACTCAGCTGTGCCTTACAGCCGGGTAGAGAACATGCAAAGTGCGCATGTCTGTTTGGCCAGCCCAACACAGTGTGGTGCAGTGCACTCCAGCCCTCCTCTGGCCCCCTCCCTCCAGCCCAGACCAGCCCCACCCTGTCCCTTCTCCCAGGAACAATAAAATGATAATAACGCAGTGTTATTATAATTTTATTTTTCCATTTTCTAAAATCCAGAGGGACGTCGCTCCTCCGCCTTCATGGAGGAGCAGTCCCTGCTGCATAGTAAGAGTTCTGCCCACCCGATTTAGATGCTGGGAGTCCTATAACCTATGACCCGCCTGAGTCAAGCCGACTCCGCTAAAACTTCCCCACTGCGTCAACGGCACCATAGGAGAAAACAGCTGATGGTGGGACTCCAGCCACCATTCCCGCTGAGCAGATTTGGATGTGCCGTACTGCCAAGCCAACTGTGGCAGTCCCACTTCCACACCTGAGTTTTGAATTGGAAGGGAAATTAGGTAAAATCCTACTTTTTCTCCCGATTCCACTTCAATTTTCAACTGGACATGACTGGACAGGACCTTCTTTTGCTGCTGTCACTGGACCACAGGGAAAACATACCCTCCCCCATCACTAGACTCGAAGGTAGGGAATCAGCATTGCCAGGCTTTGCTTTGTGGTCACTGCACATGAACTCAGGACGACTGCAGTAATATACATGTCACAGTATTTTTTTTAAAATTGCTGTGTCATGCATATGTTGGAACACAATCGGATCGGACATGGGAGGGGACACACTGGTACACGGCACATATTGCACACATACACAGATGTCATTTTGGTTTCAGTATTCATTGCCAAATGAATGCTAGCACCACAATGACACAACATACACACTTGTCAACTGTGTCTGTGTGTGCACATGGCAAGATTACCTGTGATGTTGTGCTTCCAGTTGTGCACATGAATCAATATATGTATGCGTGTGGGTGATTGAATTTTGCTGGTTGAGGCAGAGGGAGCTGAATAGGGTGATATGGCTGTGTGCCATTTGCATATTGGTCTGATGTTGTTGTGTATGTTTAATTATGTGTTGTGTTGCTGTGTGTAACATTCGTATGAGTGTTGTTGTGTGGTGGTCATTGCTGTGATATGTGTAGCTGTTGTCTGAGTGTGTTTGTGTAAGGGAGTATGTAGTTGTTGGTTGTTTTGGTTGTGTCATGTGTGGGTGTTGTGTCAATAGTGTGTGTATGGTGTGTCATGGATGTATGGCAATGTCTGTTTTCGGCATGTACATGTTGTGATGGAATGGCAATGAATACTAATGTGCATGGGGTGTGTTGTGTGGTGTGTAGTGCAGGGGACAAATATGGCTAGGGTACAGTGTGTGTTATTTACTTCTCTACCATAGCCACTGCCATTGTACGATGCCCATTCAGTCCTGCGATGGCCTCTCTCCCTCAGCAATCCACTGCAGGTTTACTGTCTGCAGGACTGTGACATCTAAATATAGTCTCCAGAAACCAACCAGCCTGAGAGCTTGGAAGAGCAACCCGTTGTGGCGGTCAGCGGCTCAGCCAGAGTACATCTAAATAAGGTGGTTGTAACACCATTTACTTGACGGCATACTCGGGTCTGCCGCTATGGTGGATTGGTGGATATACCATCAAGATCAAATCAGGCCCTAAGTTTGGGGCACCACTTGTGTCTAAGAAACAAAAAAAAACTGAAATTCCTAAGAATATGACCATTTTCAAATTGGCTACTGGGGTTGAACATTTTCTCCTGTGCTTTAATCATAAATATTTGGACCACAATTCAGCTAAGACATTGAACTTGGAATTTAGGAACCATATCAGACTTAATCTTGCTGACACTAATGGCCCAAGAGATGTTTATCCCAAGGACAGAGGTGGGGTGTGGGCGGGGGACTTTTTGCATTTTTTATTCATTCAAATCACAGATGGCTGACTGTGACATTTAGGCAGCCATATTCAAAATTATTTGAGAACTCAGTCCAGTATGAGGCCTTTTGAGCCTGACATTTTGGTGATCAACCCACTTTGTAACAAATGCATGATCTGTTCAGTAAACCAAAAATACAACAAAAGGATGGAGGCCAGTTAGGAATTTAGAGGCAATATAACTTTTTTCTGATTCTAATCTCAACAATCATGAACTTATAGTGAAAGAAGATTCATAGGTAAAGTGTTTCTTTTTATTTGAGAAAAAACAGTGTTACCACACCTCAAAACATTTAATTGTATAACAAACTCTGCATAAACTTTTTTCTAAAATGTTCACATTTTCTCCCGCAAGAACCACAGCACGGAAACCGCCCTCATCGCATGTACTGACGACATCAGAACCAGAGTCGACAAGGGTGAGACCGTCGCACTCATCCTCCTGTACCTCTCTGTGGCCTTTAACACGGTCTGCCATCATACACTCCCCACATGCCTCCACAACGCAGGGATTCGACACAAAGTCCTAGACTGGCTCACCTCCTTCCTCACCGATAGAACCCAAAAAATCCACCTCCCTCCTTTCCACTCCACTGCCACCAAAATCATCTGCGGTGTCCCCCAAGGATCCTCCCTTAGCCCCACCCTCTTCAACATTTACATGACCCCGCTCGCTAACATCCTCCGACCACACGGAATGACCATCTTCTCCTGCGCAGATGACACTCAACTCATCATCTCCCTCACCCGCAACCCTACTACCGCCAAACCAACTTCCATGCTGCACTCCTTGACACCGCCACTTGGATGACAGCCGACCACCTCATGCTCAACTCCAACAAAACCAAAATAATCATTTTTGGCCCCAACAAAACCATATGGGAGGACTTCTGGTGGCCCACCGTCCCTAGGCCCGCACCTACCCCCGCAATCCACGCATGCAACCTTGGCATCATCCTGGACCCCTCCCTCTCCATGACCCAGCAAATCAACGCCGTCACCTCCTCCTGTTTCAACACACTTTGAACGCTGAAAAAAACCTTCAAATGGATTCCCATAGAGACCAGAAAGGCCGTCACCCAAACACTCATCAGCAGCAGGCTAGATTACGGAAACGCCCCCTACGCCGGCTTCACACCCAAACTCAAACTCCAGGGAATCCAGAACACAGCCGCACACCTCATCCTAGATCTCCCTCACCATGAACACATCTCATCACACCTCAAATTCCTTCACTGGCTCCCCATGAACAAGAGGATCACCTTCAAAATCCTCATCCACACGCACAAGTCCCTCCACAACGCCGGCCCAACCTATCTCAACGAAAGAGTGAACTTCCACATTCCCAACCGCCACTTCCGATCTGCCGACCTCGCACTCGCCACAGTCCCCCGCATCAAACGCACCACCACAGGAGGCAGATCCTTCTCCTACCTCGCCCCAAAGGCCTGGAATTCCCTCCCCACCGACCTCCGCAAGACCCATGACCTCCTGCTTTTCAGAAAGAAACTGAAGATATGGCTGTTTGAACAGTGACCCTCCCCCAGCGCCTTGAGACCCTCACGGGTGAGTAGCGCGCTCTATAAATGTTTTGATTGATTGATTGATTGATTGAGCTAAGTTTCAAAATGAGGGACTTGCAATGAGTTCCAGTGCTGTAAGATTAAGGATTTTGCAACTAGTATTTCCAAGCATTCACATTTCCTCATTGATCGAGATAGGCCATGCACTTTACATATTGATCCCAGTAAAGCAATGAGAGAACTGGGAGCAATAAAATAGATTACAGTATTTAATATATCAAAAAAGCTGCCCAAAACGTAAAGAACTCTTGGTTGTTGCATAAAATGTACCATCAGTTTCCAAAACCTCTCTAACTCTCAAATTTTATTTCTTAATTGATTTATGGTGTTTTTTCTAAAGTCTTGTTTGCAGTGCTTAATTTGTAAATAAAAAAGTGCCGGTGCTCAGAGCTCTCCTCTGAAACATGCGGCTGCTGCAGTTAAATGTGCGAACACTGAACACTGAGGCAGCGTAATCCTGAAGCCATCTCGGGCCTCTTTAATGCATTTAAAGCCACTCCCTGCGCTTCAGCTCATGCTTGCAGCTTTCCGCTTTCTCCCGTTGGGACGCTTTTTCGTTTTTCTCTTCCTCTGTCATTCCAAAATGTGTCTTTTGCTCACAGCTAATGGTTGAGGCAGTAGAATAAGCGCCAGCCCGCAAAAATAAGTGCCGGTGCTCAGCACCGGAAACAACAAGCACAAATTAAGCACTGCTTGTTTGCAATATTCATTATTCATAATGTTATTGAATATTTATTTTTTACTAGGATAGGGCGGAATCTTCTGTTCTCCCTTTTTCTCATCTTCTGGGCCTTTTGTTTTATGTTTTGCTGGTTCTCTCCATCCTATTTAACCCATTTTTCTATTACTGTTTTTAGAAGTTTTCAAAGTGTCGAGGTAGTACATGGCTTGCCAGCTTCTTCAATCCGCAGACCCGACGAAGAAAATCAATTTTATTCAGAATCATAAGCTACAGTTTAACATTTCCAGATCACTGTTTAATGGGAAACAAAGATCGGTCAATATATTCCAAGATTCTGTTACTGAGTAACAGAATTTTCAATTTGTTAATGTAGCTGCAGTCCTTGCCACTGCTGAAGGATTTAAACAAACTGCAAGTGACTCTGTGGCTAAATGAACGAGTAACAGACATAGATTTATAGTGCTGTCTGACATTTTGTTTACGATGCACTATAATTTCAAGAGGAATAAAGTTTTGGGCTATAATACAGTCAACATCGTAAATTATGGCTGCAGGAGTGGCATGCCCTCTACAGTGCATACATTAACAGTCAATGCCACTTGCTGAGATAGCATATCTGGTTGGTTTGGAAATGCAAAAGCATGTCATTGACTCGGACTCAAATATTATATGTTAAAATAGTAATGTTTGCCATTTAAGGTTTCCCGAACTGGAACATCATAGAAAAACACAATGCTTAATTTGAGCAGGTGGTTGGATGCTGGTGGGGGCCATTGTCACTCATTTTTGGGGATCAGCACTAATTATTCCTCCTCAGGCTTTCATCTGAGGCAAGAGAGGGAAAGCACAAAATGGGGAAAAAAGGAGGAAGAGAAAGGTGGAAAAAAACAGAAAAAGCAAGAACGAAAAAGAACCTGCAGGAGTGAGGTTAATGGGCAGTCTGTCTGGTGGTGAACTAAAGCGATATAAGGTGAAATCAAGATTAAGCAGCCTTGGTGTTCGCACACCCAAGAATTTTCAAAGTGCCAATCACGGACTTCTAAGCAAAACTTTGGGCTCCTGACACGTACTGTTTTACTAATTAAGCTCTGGAAAAACATTTGGTAAACATTTAAATGTAGGCAATAAACTAAGAATCAAACTGCACAAAAGAGCCCATTATCGCGTAGCTGTAGGATAATTCTGCAGAACGAAAGTCAATGACTTTGAAAGAGCACACAAAGGCAATTAACCAATATGAAAGTGACATCTAAAAGAAATTCATAAAACATCTCTAATTGGGTAACTATGACAAAGATTTTAGTTTTTCTATTAAAAGTGAATAAAATGCCATAAGACTCAAACTAAACCTGTAGTGATAACCAAGCCTCATTTAAGATAAAATCCTAATGAGAAGACAGATGAAATGACAGTATATATGCATCCTCTTCCGGCATTATGTATAGACAATTGTTCAGCTCTCAAACTTTCTTTGAATTCTGCGAAGTTGTGAAATTTGTATCTTGCAAACGTCGTGCTATTGTTGTGAACACTCAGGGGCATATTTATACTCCGTTTGCGCCGAATTTGCGTCTTTTTTTTTAATGCAAATTTGACGCAAAACTAACTCCATATTTATACTTTGCCGTTAGACGCGTCTAGCGCCAAAGTTCATGGAGTTAGCGTCATTTTTTTGCGTGAACACCTTCCTTGCGTTAATGATATGCAAGGTAGGCGTTCCCGTCTTAAAAAATGACTGCGATGCATATGCGTCGTATTTATACTCCCGGGCAAAAATGACGCCCGGGAGTGGGCGGGTCTAAAAAACCCGCATTTGCGACGGATTTTAGCGCCTGGTTCAGGGCAGGCATTAAGGGACCTGTGGGCTCAGAATGAGCCCAGAGGTGCCCTCCCTGCCCCCAGGGACACCCCCCTGCCACCCTTGCCCACCCCAAGAGGACACCCAAGGATGGAGGGACCCACCCCAGGGACATTAAGGTAAGTCCAGGTAAGTATTTTTTTTTATTTTTTTTTGTGGCATAGGGGGGCCTGATTTGTGCCCCCCTACATGCCACTATGCCCAATGACCATGCCCAGGGGACAGAAGTCCCCTGGGCATGGCCATTGGGCAAGGGGCATGACTCCTGTCTTTGCTAAGACAGGAGTCATTTCAATGGGGGATGGGCTTCGGAAAAAAATGGCGCAAATCGGGTTGTGGCGATTTTTTTGCCTCAGCCTGACTTGCACCATTTGTGGACGCCCATACGCCATTTTCCCCCTACGCCGGCGCTGCCTGGTGTACGTCGTTTTTTTTAACGCACACCAGACAGAGCCGGCGGCTAACGCCGGCTAACGTCATTGAATAAATATGGCGCCCGCATGGCGCTTCAGAATGGCGTTAGCCGGCGCTCATTTTTTTGACGCAAAACTGCGTTGGCGCAGTTTTGCGTCAAAAAGTATAAATATGGGCCTCAGCTTACTGCCCACAGTGCCCGCAGTTTTCTGCACGCCAGTGTTCAAATGAAAATGAGAACTTTCTTGTCCCTTTCTATGACTTGGGAATAAAAAGATTTGTAACGTTCATCCACTTTCAAGTTGCAAACAAAATCGTTTGAAAATAAACCCATTAGGAAACAGCACATCATTTTCAAAGGCAGGTAACCCTTATGAGGAAATAGTGACGCAATGGATTTAAAATGAATTGACATAGAATTACCGAGTGGGCTTTTAACTGAATTAAAGCCCACGTGATGATTCTAAATCACCTCATTGATATAGTTTCACTATGAGACTGCCTGTGTAAGTCATTACTTTGAAACATTTTCACTGCTGTGGAAAAGTACATAAACCCACACAAATGCTTTCTCTGGGGAGGGGTTTGATGGGCTCTGTATATGTGCAAGAACATCAGTTGTCATCAAGTATATCTCTCCAAGAGCTCACCTCTTATCTTGTGTTGAGAAGTAGAACAAGCTTTAAGGCGTTCTTTAGGTTTTCTATGCTCTAGGACAGGCTAAGGACTTAAATGAACGGAGGGAAGTAGAATACAGTCAACTTGCAATCCCAGACTGGGGAAACCAATTGCAAATCAGTGCCATCTTCATCCTTACAGTTCAAATGTCCAGCCAAATAGGCTGGGTGAATGTTTCTATTGTTGAGGAAGGACCTGGGAAAATCACTTTGTTTAATTTGAGCCCGTGGTTGCTGGGGCTTGGCACCCGCACTTAAATTTCAACACTGCCACGTTTGACAGGCCACCACATTGTGGCTCTGCTTGTCGTTTTTTAGATGATCACAACAACAGAGTGCTAATAATATTAATAAACAGTGCAAATTAATAAAACCTGCCAGCTAGAGCTTTGGGTGGCCTAGAATTGTCCCGCTTGTCACTCCTGAAGGAGTGTGATGAGTTGTGTCGGTACTGCCATTGGCCGAACTGGCTTGGGCAATGAGGAGTGCAGCTACAGTGACTCGATGACAAGGGCTCTGGCACGTATGTTTTTTTTTTACAAATTAAGAACTGGAAAATCATCTCCCCCACAACATTGTAAGGGATTCTGCTTATGTGCGCGTCCAAATTTGCCATCCAGTGGCTCTTCTGACGAACTATATGGGGCACCTCCAGGCGGGCGTGGAAACAAAGAAAGTGCAGAAGTATTCGTCATGCATCTTGTAAATTCAATTTGTATGCAAAGGTAAAGATTCACAATCACCTTTGCGTAATCAAGCAACAATTGCACTGTTGTGAAGCATTGACTATATTTGTTTTCATGTTTATGAAGGCTGTGTGCATTATCTCAACACATCATATTTATTCAAAAAGGCACAAGGGCTCAATCGCCACCAATATTTTGGACCTCATGTTACCTGAATAGTGAGTTCCCCTTAGGACATCCTAAAACTATATTCAGCTGCCAACATCCAGGGATTGTGCAGATGGTACCAAGGGGGAGGTGGGTTTACTCCGTTGACACTGTAGTTTTTAGGGACCCATCTAGGGCTCACAAAAATGGTGGCCCTGAGGAGCATAGGACCACGACTTTAGTGTTAGTGGTATGCCTCGTGATCAGGGGCCCCACCAATTGCTGCAGAAAAAAGAAAATATCAGGGACAAAGAGGACATGGCATTTGTCCATTAATCTTTATTCTTGGCAATTGTTTCTCCTGCATCATCCTTCCCTTTCTACCATATGTGTTGTCCTAAGTAGCACCATAACTTCTAGTCCTGTTGAGAGATAATCCCACCACCACCTTCCCATACCATATTCAATACTGGCCTATTCCAGCCCATCGGCCCACTGACAGTATTGCCAAACACTCCCTCCCAGTCACACCTGCCATCACTCCTGACCAATGTTCCATCACATAACACTCTGGCATTCTGACATGACCCTTTATCAATCATACCTTATATTTCCCATTCCAGCCTATTACCACTCCTCCCTCAATGTTTTTCTGCCAGAACATTGACATTCGAAGTTGCCCCCTTCCCTACCGGCCCATTGTGAATCTTGCCATGTTCCCTTCTTTGTAATTCAATAGAAACCCGGTCTCTTTACTTCTCTCCAAAAATGTACGCTACTGTTTGTTCCACCCTCCCAGTACATTCAGATCTACTTTCCTCCGTTCCTCTGACCCCACTGACAATCTTATCCTGCCCCTCCTTCTTGCTTAGTTGGCACCACTGGCCACCCCCATTCCTTGTCACAGCTACCCTGGGGGACTCACTCCTGCCATTTTTGACCTCCAGACACACATACACGCACCAGCCACATATGCAATCCTGATACTTTTACACACCTTACCCATTACCAATAATGTCCCACCTCCTCCATCCCGGCCACTTGCCAGGGCAACCTCACTCTCTGCCTCTTAGGCAATCGGATGTCCCTCCCTCATCTTCCCTTAAAGTCAACTTCTTGTCTTATTTCTCAGAACTTTCTGGCTCATTGAAATCTAGCCCCCCTTCCCTACTGGCTTAAAGACATGTAGCTGTTTTCAGTCATTGAAAAGGTTCCCATCTATTGTTGAAGCACTGAAAAGAACCCCATGAAACTTCCCAATATTTTGATCTGATATCACAACTGACACCGATACACAGAAAAAAACGATGCTACAGAACCTTCTAAATCCCACAAACTACTGTATAGATTGGGATCGTCATGTAGTTTCCATTTTTTTCTGGGCACTCTGTTGCATAAATCTGATCAATCAAACCAAATATGTACAAGGTCACATAAAATGCCTCGTCCGCTTTAACAGCCTCTTAACACAAAATGTGCATCACAGCTCATTGGAAGTTAGGGGGGGAGTACCATGTTGATTTCCATATCGTCTGTGCTGAAGCCATTTTTAACATTTAAATCCACTTAAAGAGGATTTTTTTAATCGATACTAATTTGGAAATGTCTTTTGGGAGCTCTTGCTGAAAATACACTACCACAAAAGTATTGTTAATTTTCAGTCCACTTGTTTGTATTGTAATTTAATGTGTGCAGATGTCTTAGAACCTGGACTGTAGCCTTTGAGGCCCCCCAGCTTTTAAACTTTTGAGCCCTTGTGTTCATGTATGGTACCCAACTGCGTCTGAGGTGCGTTGTCTTTAATGAGAACATCGCTGAAATATTCCAGAGACAATTATTCATTAGCACGCTTCACTATAGGAGGTAAACTAATTAAATAGAATTTTATAGTAAAGGAGTGTTTGCATAATTAAAATAGCAGGTGAACAATCAGACCCATTAGCTGAAGAGCAGCATCCAGACTTGATCCAGCGGGGAATAACCAATTGTGTATGATTTTCACAAGTCATGAGAGGAGCCACCAGACCAAAATGAATTATTTTTGTCACGTTTAATGATAATAAAGTAATATTTTATAAACTGAACATTGTTTTGACAACATGGAAATAGGGATGCCACATTTCAGCATCTAGAAGCAATGCAAGAGAGGTGAGCTCCTCTAAGGTGTGCTCTGTCTTAAAGTAGCACAATTCATCTCAAATCCCAAGATGACATCATCAAACAAAGCAACATTCGAAAACGTCTATCACTGGTGATTTTTAGCGATGCGTACCCAGGTAATGAAAACATGTTTTTTCATCTCGACTGGGTGGCCCTTTCAATCACCCCATTTCTTAAAGATCTTCATGAAGACAAAATGGATGTATGACTGAGCACGATGTCGTGGTCTCTCATTGTGGGAAATGTGGTCAATGATCTAAGCCGTTAAGGAGCCACTCAAAAGGGCTGGTACTGTGGAGGATGACATCGGAGAGAGAATTTTAAGACATAAGTGATACTAGCACACACGTAGAGTACTATGATTGCAAAGCTATGTGGAGAGGAATTCCACTTCTTCTTTGTTAATGTGTTTTGCTTTTTACTATCAGTGTCGATCCAAAACAGAACTCCCACAGCATAATTCAGTACTGGCACCAAAATGTAAGTCATGAAACCAAAATTAGCATAGTACTAATCGTGTACTTTCAGACTTTTATTCATTTAACGTATAGGACGAAAGATGAAAATGCAGCAACCCGTGAATCCAAGTGACAGAGAGCTGAGAATACAATTATTCAAACCATTCCTGTGTGTGATTACCGTCTGCAGTGCCTGGCAGCGGTGATACATTCCCTTTTACGTTGAGGACTGCTTGGAAAAGTTGTCCAGCTGGATGTGCACATTCGGTGGATTCCAAAACTCAACGCACACTCTTTTTGCTCGCACATAATGCTTTGGCAACACATCTTGGCTTTTCCTGCCACCCCTGCCCTTCAGTCTCCTTTGCTTCTCCCTATTCCGTATTCCGTTGGTCTCACCATTGTCTATCCTTAACGAGCAGAGTATACGCCTACATTTACTGGGGCAATAAATGCCATTTTGGTACTGTCCGAATCCACATAATTTCATCACACATTAACAAGTAAGAGTATCACAGAGGTATTTAGATACTGGATCAAACTCCAAATGCAATTTTCCTCCTTAACCCCACCAATTAAAGATAACTCGCATGAAATCAAGAGGGCAGACATTTGGTCGGCATATTGCTGCTAATAAGACTTTTTAGCCGACTTATGTTTTTGGATTTGTTTGCTCAACGGATTACACTTTTACCTGCTATTTGCATTACCACTATTTGGAACGGTTTGAAGTTCCCTCCAGCCTGCTCCAGGCAATATAAAATGCAATAAAGTATATCAAAACCGTTTTGGGCACGAGAATATCCAGTACCAAATGTAGTTTAAATGTAAATGCACAAAATGATGTGACACTGTCAGTCACCTGATTGACTATGTGGTGTTTTGGAAAGAATTATTGCGTGTCAAACTGTATGTAGTTTTCTCAAAAACTGCAATCTTGCTCATATGTCAGAGAGTGTGGGTTCTGGAATACACGCATCTGATCTTTTAAATGTTGTGTCTTAAATTTTCATTTTATGAACCCCCAAGTTCAAAACTTTCAGAAGTTAGGGTTCGCAGCATGAAATACAATTTATTTCTGAACACTGAATGCAGAATACCTTTATGTTTACAGACATTGCCGCTAAAGAAGTGAAAGACAAACAGATGTGAACACATCAAAAAATCTGATGGTTACTGGTCAATATGAAGCCAAATGTAATCTTAATGTTTTTGCAACAAGAATGTTAATTGACTAAGAAGCAGAGGATGTGTTGAACGACTGCCTGAAATTTCACCAGCTCTGAAGCATTGCATATATGTGTGGTCAATAGGAATGTATCAGTTGCCTATTCTGCACCTTTGGTTATTAGTGATTGTTGGAAAATAGCCTTCTTTGAAGGGTCACCCCAAACCTTTTGCCTTCCTCCTCCTCTTTTTCTGACCTCATTTTTGTTGGCTTTAGGACTCTGGGCACTTTACCACTGCTACCCGTGTTAAAGTGCATGTGCTCTCTCCCCAAAACATGATAACATTAGCTCATATCCAATTGGCTTATTTAATTTATGTGTAAGTCCCAAGTGAACTGCACTACAAGTGCCCAGGCCCTGTAAATTAAATGCCACTAGTGGGCCTGCAGCACTTATTGTGCCACCCACATAAGCAGCCCCTCAACCTTGTCTCAGGCCTGCCATTGCAAGGCCTCCATATGAAGTTTCTCAGCCATTTTGTCTTGGCATTTAATACTACTTGCCAAGATTTAAACTTACCATTTACTACATATGTCACCCCTAAGGTAGGCCCTATGTAGCTCATAGGGCAGGGTGCTATGTAAGTAAAATGCAGGACATACACTTGTAAGTTTTACATGTCCTGGTAGTGAAAAACACCAAAAGTCATTTTTCACTATTGTGAAGCCTGCTCCTCTCGTAGGCCAGTATTGGGAATTCCCTTATACACTTTTAAGTGGTATTTTCTGATCTGAAATGAGTGGCCTTGTCATGTTTATTATGTCTGAAATGACATTGAGAATTCCTGCTTAATGATGAAGTTACATTTAACATTGCTATTTTAGAAATGCCGCTTTTAGAAAATAGGCATTTCTTTGCACTTACTGCTCTCTGTGCCTCACAGCCTGTCTCCAATCGACATCTGGTCTGTGCTGCTTGACAGCACCCCTAGTGCCTTCCACCGAGACAGCCATAAACACAGGACTCTTAGCTACGTCTGCATTCATCTGCAAACTGATGGGTCTTTCTTGCTAGGAAGGGTGGAGGGGCTCTCACTTACACTTCAAAGGCTAGTGGCATGACCTCACACAAAGGGCTGATAACCCCTTACAGATCTACTGATAGACAGGACTGGGTTTAAAGTGGAACTGGTGCACTTCCAAATGACTCTTTGAAGTCGGATCCACTTCAAAGGCCCATTTGGGTACATATATTGGGTCTGTGACTCCCTCAAACCACACACTTCTGGACATACAACTGGACTCTGTCAGAAGGACTGCAGTCCTGCCCAAAGGACTCATCTGGACTGCTTTTGTGGAAGGACTGTTCTCCTGCTTGTTCCCCTGCTGCCTGCTGCTCCCTGACTCTGCTGGAAGTACTTTGCCTTCCCCCCACAAGTGATCTCCAAGGGCGTGTCAGGTTGCCTCCTGTTCATAAGTCTCAGGGCCATCGAAGACTTCACCTAAGGGAGAAAATCCACCTTGCCGGAAAAATCGTTGCAATGTCTGCAGAATTGATGCAGCATTTGTTTCATCATCACAGCACATTTGGATCTTCCATGCTTCGTCTCTGGACGTCAATTTGTCACTGCACCGAACCAAGGCTGTGTGACAGGAAATTGACACATCTTCTGCCTGCAAGGAAAGAATCATTGCCTCATCTCCACAGAGCTGGAAAAAACAACGCATTGCTGTTTTTCTGATGCCTCAACCCCTCTGCGGCCCCACAGCGTCAGTATTTGTGATGCATCCGAGGTACTTTGGGCTAAAGAGATACATCCATTGATTCTGATGGATTAAGACTACTTAAACCTCTGATATCCTGACTTGTGCATATTGGATTTTTTTCATTTTGGTCTTATTGTATTCAGATAAATAATTCTGTTTTCTATTTTCCTAAACTGGTGTGGAATACTTTTTGGGGTGTTTTCACCATTTTACTGTATGAGTTATTGCACAAATCCTTTACACATTGCCTTCTAAGTTAAGGCTGCCTGTTATGTGCCAGGCTACTGGAGGGTGAGCACAGGATAGTTTAGGTTGTGTTGTGACTTACCCTTACTAGGACTGTGATCCCTACTTGGGCAAGGTGCATTCCTCTGTGAACTAGAGACCCAGGGCCTTATGTACGAAAGCTTTTTCCCATAGACACAGAATGGGTAAAATCCTTTCGTACATCTGGCCCCCAATTTCTAACAATGATGAACCAATTTGCACTACTGTACATGTAGTCAGTATTGGGACATTTGGGTCACTTGATCTAAAATGCCCTGAGGGCATGGCTCCATGCTGATGAGCAACACTTTGGCTCTGTCCTGTTCCACATTATTAAAATGGGTGTAGAGGGAAAGCGGTGTACGGACTGTGGCCCTATTGCAGCCTGCACAGTAAAAGGTGGGAGAGCAACTTCAAACGGCCAGCTTGCCTTTCACTACTGTGCTGCTCCTGGGCGAGGCATCAGTTCACAGTTGTACAGGGGCAGCACTTTCATTGTGGTAAAGCATACAGACCTAGACTATTCCTGGCGCACCCAGTAAAAGGTGTTCTACAGTGTAGACTAGAGCAGTGCATCCTATCTATAATGTGAATGTGTTTTTTCCTGCCATTCGAGATTTGTCACTACATGCAGTCTAGTTGCTGAGCCATTAAGAGTTGGCTCTGTGGGCACAGCATGGGTCATGCTTTACTAGTACCCTCATTGTGTGTGTTAAGTGACAAACTATTCATTTGTTTTTTTCCTACCTATTAGTTGAAGCTCTATTTGGACTACTGTTTCCTGGCTACGTTGCTGTTCCAAAATCTTGTCATGATCTAGTCATGGTTAAATTATTCTGTCTGCTTAGGTTTCCAGAAGAAAACGTAATTATCCATCTCATGTTCATTTGGAAGCTGGATTGTCGCTCTTCAGAATGGATGCCAAGCTGGATTTGGATCGCTCACCCTTAATGAGAGACAAGGGCAAATTAACATCATAAAATGGGATCTGGTACTTTATAGATATGGAAACAATAACCATTTTCTAATGAATCACATAGTTTTTAATACCACCTGTTGAGAAAATGTGGATATTTGAAATTTCTTGCCTAAGTTAGATTACTGTTTAGTATTTTATGTTCTTGCTAGAGTTGAATTGCATATCATGGTTTGACATTAATTTGGGGTGCGAATATAGACTTATAGTCCGCTGTAGTGAGCTATACTGACAGTGAAAGGCCCGCTCCAGCGACAACAAGGGAGTTGAACTTCAATGCTGGTATAGCTCCACTATGGAGGGCTATAAGGCTAGTAGAACATTCTGCCACTAGAGGGAATAATGTTCTGATAAATAAAACAAAGGCATCACTGAGCCTGAGAGGATTAAAATTCCCTCAAGCTCCATGAGGCCTTTGTTACAGCAACAGCTGTGAACAAAAACATTGGAATATAGGTGCTCCAGGCTTCTACTGCCCATTAGAAGCTCGGAGCACTTCATTGTTTTCAATGGAGCTCCCAACATTCCAATGCTCTAATATAGCCTTAGAACCCGCCGTAGCGGGCTCTACCGGCTATTAAAGGCCCGCTCCCCGCGTTAAATGCCCGAGCCGAAGGCGAGGGCATTTAACAAGGGAGAGGGACTTTAATAGCCGGTAGAGCCAGCTACGGCGGGTTCTAAGGCTACTAGAACATTCTGCCACACAGGGCAGAATGTTCTATTAAAAAAAAAAAATGTTCACGGAGCCCGCTTTGTTCACAGCTGTTGCTGTGAACAAAGCGAACATTGGAATGTTGGCGCTGGGGGCTTTTACCGGCCAGTAAAAGCCCGCAGCACTCCATTGTTTTCAATGGAGCCCCCAGCATTCCAATGTTCTAATTAACTATAATAACCTGATATTGCTTTACACTTTGAACAATATATCATGATTATCAGTCCATGGTAAACTGATTACTGTCATTTAAAATTTAAAGAATGCCCATTGCAAGTATTGTTTGCCTCCTGGATGCCTAACCTATATGGATGCCCAGTTGAGTAAAATAACAACGTTGTAAACTGATGAAAATCTTGAAGAAATGATTATTTAAAAGGATTAGACAGATTGGGTTAATTTTATTCTCGTGCTCACTACCCACCTTGATACATGAAAGCTGGCTTATCTTCCAAAATGTCAGTACAAGTGAACATTCATTTTCCACCAGTACTATGAGCAGCTGCATGTCACAATATTGTGGTTGAAAAATTGCCCTGCAGGTATATTGTTACCATTTTATCATCTGACAAAACATTGTCAAGGTCAGTGTACATTTACTATTATTACTTCCACATGACGATAATCTTGAGTCAATATTATGATTATTATATATATGCAGATCAATATTTCATCTGCAATATTGTGGTAAAACCCTGTCTTGTCACGATAGAAGGAATGGTCTTCTTGAGAAGTCAACATAAAACTGTTCTAGTACTAATGTGTGGTAGTTAAAAGCAGGTGTAGATGACTTGGGGGCCAAATACATCATACAATTATAGATGGTTAAAAAGTGAATTACCAAGATGATTTTCCCTTGGGGATTCTGAGTGACAATACAACAACTCGAGCTTCTCACTCTTTGACCATCTGATATCACACATAATCCCTCTGTGAAACATTTCTGTGCAATTGACTGTTAGTCATCTATAATTGCATAGGTTAACATTTGCCATTACTACTGCCCAATGTCAATAGCCCTTCTTGTGCCTGGTATGTATTATTGGGCTCGCTTATCGACTGAGATGGAAGTTCAATGCTGACTATCTTAGACTGACAGCACTGCAACGAGACAGGATTTACAATCAATAGCTTTTGCTCGTGAAAGGCGCTAGATGCTTGGCACTGAATACTGAAGAGTTTACTTTACCCAGAGGTACTGGACCATGTTGAGAAGCAGAGCAGGCACTCTACTGCACTGTCAGACTCAATGAGCCTCCCGTCTCATGACATAAACACGATTTCAACACCAATACATTTATATGTTTGCACTCAAAACCTCTCCTTTATAAATGAGCACAGTGCACGAATGCGACACAAATGCTGCTTCACAGACACACACTTAGGGCAGATTGGATTCAAATGAAAAGGAGGCACGATACATTAAAGATACTACATCATGCTCTTACAATAACGCTACTGATGAAACGAACAAATGAAACCCTATTTGTCTCTGTAGTGGGAAATGTTCTTTTGAAAACAATCTATTGATTCCGGCTGGATATTAAATTGCTTTCTATTGAATGTGCCATTATTTAGAATTTACCAAGGATGCTGCTCACTAGCACAGAGCATCGCCATATGTTTAAAATGCTCTTTGCTTAATGGATACGAAGCAATAAAAGAATGGTACACAAATAACCTTCGCGCATTCTATTAAACTGTTTGTCATTCTCTGACAGGCATTTCACTTGTGAGGATGGTTTGCTGAGTCGTTCTTACCTAAGAAATTCTCATGCCGCTGTTCTATCAATATATATTTTTCAATCAGCATTGTCAACTATGAGACCCGATATTTTTTTTCATCGTGCACATTGGCTTTCTTTTATTTCCACACACTTTTCCAGACTTTAAAACAATGTAATCATTTTCGAGAGAATTGTAGCAGGCGAAAATACCCATCAAACAATCCATCACTACCACCAACAAACCCCAACCACGCAATGTTGACCATTTCTATGCTAAACCACAAACTGCAAACAAGTTCACATGCGTGATTGAAAGGGAATAGGAAAGCAATAAGGAAGAAGTTTGAAGATCAGGGCAAGATTAGGAGCGTCGTTAGAGTAGAGGATGACTCTCCCTGTTCTGTTAAGATCAAATGGCTCTAGAAAGTTGCCAAGGGCATTGGACTTTTAGCATGAGCGACTGTCGGACTGAAAGGAATGTCTACATGGTTCGGCCAGGAGAACAGCAGAGTGTTGTCTACTGAGCAAACTGGCGTGAAAGGTGTGAGATGACTCATTATGCAACACGATTCCAACATCTATAATTGAGATCTCCTACAGCAGACCTCGAACAAATAATGCAATTTGAGAACAAGGTTTAAAATTGTTATATTTTTTGCAAGTAAAACACCAGATGACCACAGCAATCAGATGCAATGAGATGTGTCAATCATTGAGAAAGTGGTAAAACTGGCCTCATGCACACATTTTACCACTGTTTCTCTCTCCAAGGATTACTGTCTTTTGAAATGCCCACTTCAAGGTGAGTTAGTATGTTCAACTGCCCTGAGTGCCAGACAGCAGCTGTATCCATTAGCCTGACATCTGTGACGGCCCTGGTATCACACCAATCATGTACACAGAGATCCAGACCTGTCCCTGACAATGTGGAGTCCAGAATCTATCCTGTGACCTGGATGGCACACCAATGATACTCAAAATGTGCACAGTGGACTATGGTTCCCGTCTTTGGTTAAGCACATAACGCAGTGGAGGCAGAATACTATGTTTTGTGAATCCTGTAAGAAATGGGAGACTTAGGGCCTGATTTAGAGTTTGATGGATGGGTTACTAAATCACAAATGTGATGGGTATCCTGTCCGCTGTATTCTGATTCCCATAGGGTATAATGGGATCATGATTCGGTGTATGGGATAACCATCACATTTTAAACATACCAAACCAAATAAATACATCTGTTATAGTTACAGCTATCTAAAGTAACTATAACTTGTGCCCAAGGGTAACTATAACTCGCGTCCCCACCATGCACAGTTTTTTTGTCAAAAATTCTACAGCAAATATTGCATTGAAATTATCAATGATGTTACCAAAGATGCCATAGGTGCGGTAATTTGTGGGGTAATTAGCAGTGCATGGTGATTGCGTGAGTTATAGTCACTTGCGATAACTCCCTTTTATGATTTTGCATGTTTAAAATGTGAGCCTAATTATAACGTCCATGTAACCTTTGTTTTTTTAGGTGAATTTCTATGTTGTTTTTTAATTCTATTTCCTAACTATAATATCCCTTTAACCTTTGTTACAGTGAATTTCTATGTTTTTTTTAACATATAGTAATTTTCATTACTATATATTAACCCAACCACCACCGTGCACAGCCTGCGGCCAGACCCTGTAGCCCACCACCTATAGCATCCCAACCTTGTTCCATGTGGGGTGGAGCTGGCAAACCATGAGAGATAGAGAGAGAGAGAGAGAGAGAGAGAAAGATTGAGAGAATGAGCAATTTAGGCTTTTATAAATGATATACTTAGAATTCCAGACAAATTGAAAAGATAAATGTTTTTGGCAAATAAAAAGGGTGATATCACCTTTCAGTATGTAACGTAAATATTTATAGTTGAAAAGAAAAGAAAGCTGGAAATGACCACAAACTCACCTAGACTAGAATCCTTAACCTTTAGGGTGCATCGCTGAGACCTAAGCCACTAGACCAGAGGTGACTCGTTACTGTGCTGTTTCCAGACTTAGCTATGACATTCAACCCTCAGATTTTGAGGGGGACAAGTCCTTAATGTTACATCAAAATCAATGTTTATCAGTGAAAAAACTCAAAAATAATCAGACACACTGCCAAGAGATACTAGGATTTGAATCTTCAGCCTACTGAGTGACAGCACGATACCTTGACCATTAGGTCATAAGTGACTGTTATGCTCTGCATCCAAATGTAACTATAACATTCTTAGCAAACATCTTGCTAGTCTGGCTCTTTAAAGTCATTGAGAGACTATTGGAATAACAATCTCTTTCTCTCTTCTGTCCCTTTGCGGGATGGAAGAGAAAGAGAAAGTGACAGTACCGCAGGGGAGCTGACTGGTCCTAATCTGCTCGCCACATCATGCGGAAGCCAGCATTGCTCCCACAAGCAGGGGGCCCGGGTCCGCAACGGACTCCCTTCATTCTTTTATTGCAGCCCTGTGTAGGTCGCGATCCCCGGGGCTGAGGGGGGGCATGCAGTCTGCCCTTAATTTAAATTACTTGCTGTGAAGAGGTGGCAGTCCCCTGGGCTATGGGAGGGCTATGTGTCCCCCTGGCACAAACTTCTTATTTAGAAGGTGGTCTCTGGCTCTCTGGGGGGAGGCCATAGGGCCTACCCCATATGAAAGTATTCTTTTGCTCTGGGGTGGTGCTGGGCCCCGGGGCATAAGGGGGCCACATGGCCCTCCCTCGCATTTTTCATTCTGATCACCTAATGGAGGTGGTGGCTCCTAAGACTAATAGAAGCTCTAGTAGCGGGCTCTGTGCACCCCTCTTTATTAAAGCACCTAATGCTCCTGGCACCTGGCCCACCAAGGGGCTAAATAAAATACAAAGAAAGGAAACCTCTCATTGTTTTACAAACATCAGAAAAATACACAGATCAGTGGATTTTCAACATTTAAAAAAGAAAATGTTTTTTAGCACTAGTGGGATCCCTTTGGGCCCCCAGCACCTGAGCTAAGGTCAACAGTGTCTTTACTGTGGCACCTTTTCTTTTTTTTCCCTGTTTTCTCTGGGACTCAGCTGAAGCCAAATCTCAAGATGGCTGCCAACACTTCTTGCTTGAAGTGTTGGCAACCAATCAGATATCAGCACAGAGACAATTAGATCCACAGAAGATCTGCATCCCTATATACCTATATTTTTTCAACTCTAATTTCTCCAAAACTACTGAAGGGATTTACACCAAATTACAAAAAGTGTGCTTTCTGGACCAATACCTAGCCTCTGCTAAATTTGGTGTAATTCTGTTGAACAGGTCAGGCTGAAGTGATGTTCAAGAATGTGAAAAATCAATGGGGAAAAAGTGTTTTGGGACCAACCCCTTTTTTTGCACCCACTTGAAAGATCACCCTGAAGCTTTAAACACAGCAGCTAAACTGTAAAGTATGCCAATTTACCAAAAAGCAATGAGTTTGGACTTAGGCTTACAGACTCCCTGGGAGCTGAAGACATTTTCTACTTACAATAGTAGGAATATGGTCTATATGATTAGTTGTCCTTGCAAATTAAAATACTTTGGAATGACAACCAGAAGAGTGGGGACACACATCTGTGAGCATAGAAGAACAATCAGCTGCAAACTGGATGAGACAAAATTAACTAGCCACTACATTATGAATAATCATAATGCCAATGACATGGAGTGGTATGTCATCGACAAATTGAAACAAACAAGAGCTGACATGAGCCAACTGCTCCTACGATACGAGCAGAGATGGGTTTTGCACTTACAGACACCTAGACAGGGACAAAAGGATGAAATACTGTGGTCTATGCTGTAGGATTATGACCATGGATTAGAAATGGACAACATAATGAATACAAATATAGACTATGAGGAATATGGAGACAACATGACGTCCCCCTCCATCAAATTATAATAGGTGGTATATGGCTTTCCACCGCAGTACCCACAGGAGGAGCGCTAACTCCCACCCTTTGCCCACCTTGGGAAGCAATTTTGAACACTGATGATGTGATGGTGTAACTCGCTACCCCGCTCTCTTTCTCTGCCCCCAGCCCCTCTACCCTGCTCCTCCTCCTCTCCCCCTCTGCCCTACATATGGGGATTGGAACTTAAAAAAAACAAAACATAATTTGCATTGATTTTGATATAGATATCTTAGTTTAGGCCTATGTCATGATATGTTATAGGGTCACAATAAGCCAATCTGCGTTTCCTGCCAAAATATATCCATCAGCCGACGTGCTTGCAGCCCGATGGCGGACTGAGATGGGATTACATCTCCCATGAGCCCACCGTCTTGCGGACATGCCAATGGCGCGGTCACCGTGCACCCTGGGGGACGCACCATCTGCGTTGGACCAGTGATGAAAGGGGGCTTGCCACACCGGACTGCTGGGAATAACAGCTGGGTGGAGGCCCAAGTAGGTTTGCAAGACTGATGCTCCCTTTGATGAAGTAAGTGTTTTATCCTCTCGGAGGGGGAGGCACACACACATGGGACCGGATCCCACAAGCCCCATGATCTGTATTGAAAAAAAAATCACCACGAGTTTAACTTCTTACAAAGGAATGTACAAATGGGTGAGTCATGTGGAGAGGGGGTCTGAAACTATGACTTTTAAACTCCAGGGGTGACTTAAAGGTGGCTGCAGTGCAGGTGACGGTGAACACATACATAAGTTTATTAATGAAATTTTATCTGCCACTTTCTGTTGAGGCTACATCTAGAAGGGTTGAAAAGCACCTTCCTGCATGGTATATTCCTATGGAAATCTTCAAAGACGTTAAGCAGTACACCACCGGGTATATATTACAATGATAATTTCTCAAATACAAATCACCATAACAAACTGACTCGACTATCGGAGTCATCTCACATACACTATCCTCCTTCGAGTAGGTTATTAGCCTGGGGAATGGAGGATTTATAGCAGAGACACTAGAGACTTGATACCTCCCCGTATGAATTGGCCTTCTCCCTCCCACCTTTTCTGTTGTTGCACAGAGTGTGACTACAAGGGACATCAATCCCACCCCAGACCAGGGGTTAGCGACGCTGAAAATTTAGGGTAAGAACATGAATACTCATATTCAATGAGAATAAGTGGATGAGGCACTACATCCACAAGAATAGATATTTGCATGGTTTGTGATTTCACCTGTAGCTTGATATTTGTCACCTTGTGTGCAGTGAACTAGTGCGGGTTTCAGAAGAGATGTTCTCACCCCTATTCAAAGCCATCAGTGCATGCCACTTATACAGCCACTCCTATGTAGAACCCGATCTAAAGTGTTCTGTTGTCTTATCTCTAACATAGGTATCTCAAAAATTTGAATAGTTTTCAGGTAGGCCCTAAGTGTGTGTTTCACCAATAGGAAAGGATAGCTTCCTCCACACACTATAATTTACAGGGATCTCAGACCCTGAAGAATGCCCCTGACCAGATGTGGGTTAGCATGAGGGCAGAAACATGTTGGCCTTATTGATTAGAGAGACAGTGTGAGTCATTGTACTAAAAAACTGTCCATCTCCTGCTTTTAATTTTACCAGCAGACACCACTTTTAAATGTGTGATATACACAGGTGATCTGGTTGGTAATTTTATTGCAATAACTGGATCCCTGTATTATCCAGAACAATCACATCTAAGACTACCTCTAGGCACATCAGTCCACGAGGTTGAGTCTGCCCAGGTGGCACTGTCCTACCTGGGTGGGGATAAATGGTCAAATGATGAAACTTGACACTATTATGTGTGTAAGACCACCTATTCCATAAGGGGAAACTCCAAATATAGGTTTCGCACTTAAGGTTTTCACAAACCATCACTTAAGCCCCCATACTTTTTGTGTTTATGGTTTATGATTACAGGAGGTAGTATTGGGATGAAAATCTCCCTTTCTCTCTCTCCTTGGTGGAAACAAATGTCTCCTCTGCCCTTTGTTGAAAACATGGACTCCCATCTTGTTCCATCCCCTCACTACCATCTCTCTCATGCCCAAATTAAGGTGTGTTCTCTGCTTTGGCTTTCCCTACCCTTGCACCACTACTCAAAGACCCAAAGCAACACTAACAGAGGTGTGCATTGGGCCCTTATGCAAATTAGAAAGAAGAGTAAACCAGACATGGAATTTAGCTGGTCCCTCATACCACTGGGACCTGGTGCCACTGCACCAACAACACCAATCATACCTAACATCTAAAGCTCTGTGAAGCATGCTGTCTGCTCTGCCACTCAAATGGACAACTATAGAATTTAAATAGTGGGGCCACTTGGAGTTCCAAAGTGCCAAATATTTATTATTCTGTAGCAGTAATGTGAGGATGTTACTAAGTGAGCTCTACAGAGTGCTCTTTTAATAGACACTTATAAGAATGTTTTGAGGTATAATCTGATTACTAATTAATACAATATATGTATAAATATAAATAATGACTGACATATTCACAGTGCTTTCTGTTATCTTCTGGGACCTCGTAGCACTATAAATGCACTGCCATTATTTCCCACAGTGAAACTTAGATTATTTTGTGTGACTATCTTGTCGTACACAGGGGCTCTGCAGAGATCTCATTAGCCAACTGAAATTTCACAAGCTAAAAAAGTACATCTGCCATCCAAAAGTTTAGCTTGCAATTATTTTGTTCGTTTTCATTTTATATGTGCCAGCTTTTTTAGATGTGAATATTTGAAAGTGAAAATATAACACAATAGTTAAAGAATATGCTTCACTTATTAGCCACTCCTTTGACCCTGTCACCCCAGTCACTGACCCTGCCCCATAACATTCAGGATTGTAATTCACATACTTTATGTAGATGAGGACAGCTGGAAACACACCAAATAAACAAAATTGTACTTCCAGGCAATCTTCATTTACAAGTACTTGACACACATTCATTCCCTCTGGAAATGCAGCCACAGCCCGCAAGGTGGGGGGCGTGCACCACAGTTTTAAGACCTTTGCTCTATACCAAGGCTGTGTCTGGAGAGCAGCCTGAGAAGGACACTTGAAAGAAAATCACTACAAACTTTGTTCCAGGTCTGAATTCTTCATTACCAAGGACATGAGAGATCTAAATAGTGCTCAAGGGACTTCTGTGTGACAAAGGCTGGTGTCGTTATAACAGTCAAGCTCCCAGAGGTGAGAAGATATCACCTGAAGTCTACACATTCTGCTGGTGACTAGAAGCCTTCCTGCCATCTGAGAGAGTGAAGGAGTCTGCATGCCCCTGCATAAGATGAGGCTGCCCAGGAGAAGAATCTAAGTGTGTTCACAGTTGACTATCTTAGAAAGCAAATGTCCCTCTCTGTAGTTTCTGTAGAGAACCACACTTGCATGTGTCAGGCTGGAAGTGCATTACTGTGTGAAATCTTCACCAACTGTTGTTGATTGCAACTGCCTTACTGTTTGAATACTGTACTGGCTTTTGTTGGGCTGCAACGTCTGTGCTACATGATTCCTGCACTGGGTTATGCCTGGCTACAATTGCAGTTCTGCATGATTCCTGCACCGTCCCATTTTGGGCTGCAGTTGCTGTGATGTGTGATTCTTATGCAAACTCATGATAGGTTACATCTGCTGTGTCTGTGTTTGTTGACGTCACTCCAGAAGTGGGTATCAACTTCTGAGAACTCTGAAAGCTCACCAAGCAGCATCCTTCTACTCACTTAAGAGACTCTGCATGTCAAAGACATGTTCTGCACCCAGTCTCCTCATTAAACGCCACTATGACAATACACAATAGCCACAGTTCTCTTCTGGTGATCAGGATCAAGCCAAACTGTAGTGCGCTGAGGTGAACACAAGTCTTGAGAACAAGAGTGAACAGGCTGCATGCTTGAATTTGTGAAGAATGAAATATGCACCTGTTTCTAATTCATTCTCCTGCCACAACCTACTGGAGGTCTACTCTAGATAAGGTCACCAAGATGTGAAAGTGCATATAGGTAAGGGGAGTGAGGAAATAGCTCAAACAGGGAGCATCCTATATACATTAATTTAATAGTCTATTATTCAGTTATTCTGTGTGAACAAAAGTGCTTTCTTTTTTCTAAAGCAAAAAAACAATGCCTGGACAGGTCATTTACTTATTGTGTATGTTGGTTGATTGTTGAGTTTTGAACTTCTGCCCCTCACACTACCTTCCTGAAAAGCATATGACTGCTCACACTCACTACCCTGAGAGTCAAGTGTGAAAAGGGATGTGCTTGGCCCAGTTTGCAGAGATATAGAAGGATAGGAACCAAACACCAGTGACAAATTGCCTCAACCGTCGCAATTGTGGCCTAGTATACAATGACTTCCCTGTGACCCCCCTGAATGGGGTCTAACACCGTCCATAATCTGCTAATGTGGAACAGATAATTGAATTATGAAGTGCCTAGTCTCCATTTTCTTAGAATGCAAACAACCCTAGCATCTTTTTGTAGATATGAGGCAGCAAAACATGAGTAGACATGCAGCTGCTGGATATGTGACTGTTAGACCTGGCATCCTTGGCGTAGATTCCCATAACTTTCTTTCCTCTGCTTCCCATGTTAGATTCTGTTTTTGCTGATTTTGGTACTATTGGCACTTCACCACTGCTGACCAGTGCTAACGTGCAAGTGCTCCTTGTGTAAGTTGTATGTGTAATTGGCTTTTCCATTAATGGCATGTTTGATTTACTAGTCAGTCCCTAGAAAAGTGCTCTAGATTTGCACACGTCTGTAAATCAAATGCTACTAGTGGGCCTGCAGCACTGATTGTGCCACCCTCATGAGTAGTCCTGTAAGCATGGCTCAGACATGCCACTGCAGTGTCTATGCGTGCAGTTTTAAACTGCCAATTTGACCTGGCAAGTGCCCAAACATTCCCTTTTTATACATGTAAGTTACCTCTAAGGTTGGACCTAGATAGCCCCGTGGGCAGGGTGCAGTGCATGTTAAAGGTGGGACATGTACTGATGCGTTTTACATGTTTTAACAGTGAAATACTGCCAATTTCATTTTTCACTGTTGCAAGGCCGATGTCTCTCATAGGTTAACATGGGGGCTGCCTTTAAATATCTTTTAAGTGCAGTTTCCCTTTGGGAGCAGATAGAGATTTGGGGTTTCGGATCTCTGAACTCACAATTTAAAGATACCTATTTTGGTACAGTTGGTTTTTAGATTGTCAGTTTGAAAATGACACTTTTAGAAAGTGGGCATTTTCTAGCTTAAAACATTCTGGGGCTTGGCCTGCTTGTGTATTCCCTGTCTGGGTCAGACTGACAGTTGGGTTGTTTTCAAATCTCCACTAGACAGTGACACAAAGGGAGCTGGGGGGTAGCCTGCATATCCCGATGGATCATCTGGGCTAGGGTGGAGGGAGGAGCTGACACTTACATATGAATGGGCTGTGCTTGCCCTCACACAGTGCAGTCTCCAACCCCCTGGTGTGAGTCTGGAGCCAGGCCTGGGCTAGACAGGATCTTGCGAACAACAGAGACTTTCCTTTGAAGTTTGCTTGCATCAAAGGTAGAAAGGGGTATAATTAGTGGACCCAAAATCTCAGATGTTCAGATTACTGGAACCAAGAGGAACCTCTGCCAAGCAGGAGAGCTGAAGGGCTGGAGGAGGAGTACTGCCTCTTTGCCTGTGCTTTGCTGGGTTGGCCTGCAGTTGCTGCTTCTGCCTGAAAGAGGACAAAGAGTGGACTTTGTGGTATATTCCTGATTGTGAAGCATCTCCAAGGGCTTGGACTGAGCTTGCCTCCTGTTTTGAAGTCTCAGGGACATCAAAGACGTACTCTGCCAGCACCTGGACTCTCTGCTGAGACTCCTACCCTGCCAAGTGGTGCTGTATCCACTGCCTGGTCCCTTGAAAGGTGAAGCGGGAGGAACCACTTTGAAAATCGACGCACAGGAGCTATGCAGGGAAAGTTTCAACACACCACCTGCAACTAGGCTGTAAGAGCGACGCGCCAATGGCATTGTGCCTGAAATCGATGCACCACCTGCATCACAGCTGAGAAATCGACACCTCACTCACATTACGGCTGGAGAAACGTGCAACACCCACTTGTGGCTGCTAAAATTGATGCAAACCCCACAGAGACTGGATTCTCGTCCTTGTGCGGTCGGATTTTGCATGCAACATCACTGGGTGTCAAAATCAACGTGAACCTGTCTGGACCCGAGTTGCCTATCTGGGAATCAACACATTGCTATCTTGTGGGAGAGGAGAACGATGCATCGCCTACCAGACCAGAGAAGAAATGACACATGGCCTCACTTGCATGTAAGGAATCGGCGCATCACTGACTTTTCTGGCGCACGCTTGCCGATGCAGCTTTATTTTTTAAGAAAACCAGGTACGTTATGTAACAACAAGGTTTCCATTGTTTTCTATTGAGTACGATTCTGTTATCTTAAAAATTCATAACTTTACTGACCTTAAGGTGGAGGGTAAGGAAAAATCTGAGAGGCTAATGAATGAATGGGGCATTACCTCAGTCACTGTGTGAATGGGCGAGCACTTTGTTGTGCAAATGAAGATGTGGATCAGAAGCAAAGGCCTGATCTGGCTTATCAGTGTCAGCTGACATCAATCTGCTGGGAACTTTTTCTTAATAGGATGTTTAAATGAGGGGTACTGATTGATGTAAAAGCCGAAGGACTTGGTTCTGGTGTAGGTGGTTGGAGGGATTGCTAGTCGGTATCTATTTTTGAGCCAGTATTCAACCATGTACTATATCTTGCTGTCAATCCATTTTGATGAGGTTAAATTTTAGATATGCAACAGACATCAACAACTGCATGATAACTCACTTGTGTCTCAGGCGGTTTATGTCTGTAGCCAACACACTGTGCTCTAAAATTGGGCTTCATGAGCAAATAGGTGAAGAGTTATGTGTTTTGTGGCTCGTACGATCCCTATGTGTTCCTGTAGGCATCAGACAAAATGCTAATTTCATCTGCACATATTGACCTCTTTGGTCAGTAAAGAGTGTGATCCATATTAGGACTGTTTGGCTGATACCACCATCTCAAATTAAGCGCTGAATATAAGAATGTATGAGAATTTAAATAAATCCATAAACATTATCAACCTGCATCAGTTAAAATAAAAGAAGCATAAAAAATGGAACAGGGAAATGGCTGACTTTCCAGAGTTTTATGTGCATCCGATCTGGGGGACATTATTCTATTTATACATTGCTTTGACCTAATTCAGTTTACTCTTTCCATTCCTTAATTCACTTACTAATGTTAGCATGGATGTACTGTTAAGCTAATATAATCCATAATGTATATCTTGATCTTCACAACGTGTCCCTATTGCATACCAAATTACAATGACTGATTACGTTCTTAATAACTTCGTTAGTTGCTGTACTCACATCATTTATTAAAAAGCATTCCATGAATGTTGTGGCCTCAATTACTGAGCGTTGGGAAAACATGCAAAGTCAGACAAATGTTTTTACAGCCTGAAATTTCTGCTCTTCTGTCGAATAATACATTTTGCTGCATGGCATTTCCTTCAGCGAACACGGTGGTCAAATACAACAAAATATAACCTTTGCCAGTTTATAAAGATGTTTTGGTTTAGCCAGTAATACCGCCAATAACATGAAGCATCTGCTGAAGAGTCCTTTGTGTAAACAGCAGATCTCATGGTTAAATCTGGATTGATAAACTCGACCTCTCATCCTTCAAAGGCCAAGGGAATAAAAGGCACTGAAAGGTCATAGTGATATTTGTTATTCACGGCAATAGAAAAGTGAAACACTGCAAAAGTACTAAACAAAAAATGGATTACACTTAGTGACACTTTAAATTTTGGGTGCAAGCTGGTCCTTAAATGTCGATACTGCTGTCGTCCATAAAGAAGACTGCTACTATGCTCAGTGCTTAATTAGTAAATAAGAAAGTGCCGGTGCCCAAAGCCCTCCTCTTAAACATGCGGCTGCTGCAATTAAATGTGCGAACACGGAATACTGAGGCAGCGTAATCCTGAAGCCATCTCGGTCCTCTTCAATCCATATAAAGCCAGTCCCTGCCCCTTCAGCTCACTCTTGCAGCTTTCTAATTTCTCCCTTTGTGGCGCTTTTTCGTTTTTCCCTTCCTCCGTCTTTCCCATATGTGTCTTTTGCTTGCAGCAAATGCTTGAGGCAGAAGAATAATCCCCGGCCCTCCACAATAAGTGCCGGCACTCAGCACCGAAAATAACAAGCACAAATTAAGCACTGACTATGCTCCCTCTACAAAACTGAAGTTTCAGTAAGCATATGTTCTGATGCAAAGTTCGTGTGGCTTTTGTTATGGGTGTTTTGCACTGATCTTCCCCAATAAAGAATCATTAATGCAAAAAGATTCATAGTGAATTTGGCACTGTGAAACGGGCACCTTTCCAGTTTTTGCTGGAATGTAAATCACTGCTGCCACTTTGTTCCGATGTGTGCCACTCATGCTAGTACCAGTAAAACCTTAGTAAATCTGAGCCGCTGTGTCTATTTGACCAAACTAGGGCCTAGGAAAGGTATGACTAGGCCACATGGTTTCTACCATACCCAGGAGGCAGGACAGTGAGGGGAGAGGACGACGGGTGCATTCTTTATAGTGTGAGGACTTCGTTTAAGCACTGTCCCGGATTAAGCCAGTTTGCCACTATCAAGACATGTGATGAGGTTTTGTTGTCCTGCCATGCTGCCACTATTGGTGAAGTGTGTACAGAAAGTCTGTATGCTTGAGCACTGCGGTATAACGGGCAGCGAGGACGTTTTGTTTGCAGATGTGCTGGAACTTCTATCTTACAACTGTTACCGAGAGAGAAGATTTGTATTTTATTATGGTCAAATAAATGTAATGCTAAGCTACACATGAGTACTGTAACATAGCACCACAGGTCAATTAGTATAGTATACATTTACGATTAAAAGGGCTCTCTTTGTGGTATCAACAACTGACAAACGTTTATGATTACTCAGCTCCAGGGCATTGTATTGATTTTTAATAATGAAGCAATTGTTTTGTTCAAGATAGTTAAGAGGTTAGCACATCTGAAGTGCATAGTAAGTGAAATGTGGGTTTATAATGTGATCTACGGGGGAAATCCTTTGGTGTTTTTGCATGAGGTTCAGAGGAGCGCTGTAGATATTTTATCACAAATTTGAAGGTGAGCTTAAGTTCGGAATAAGTAGCACAACAAACACAAAGGTCCTCATTACGTTAGCGGACGGCAGGGGCCGCCCGTCAAACTCTTTCCTCCATCAGGCCGCCTGTGTGGCCTGAACACTGCTGGCCCTATTAAGAGTTCACCGACCAGCTGTTTCCGCCTGCAAGCCCTGCGGTGAACATGACCTTAACATTGATGGCGCCAATGTGGGAGTTCGGCGGGTGCAGCAGCACTCTTCGTGCATTCCACTGACCATAATTCGGGCAGTGGAAGGCACGACGGGCCTGTGCATGAGGGCCCCTGCACTGCCCATGCCAAGTGCATGGGCAGTGCAGGGGTCCCCCGATGTCCCATTCCGCCAGTCTTTCCATGGTAATGTAACTGCCATGGAAAGGCCAGCGGTATGAGGACTCATAATCCCCAGGGCAGCACTGCGTGCAGCGCTGCCCTGGTGGATTACAACCTGGCGGTTCCCTGGCGATTTCAGCGGTCTGACCGTGGCAGCTCCTCCACGGTCATAATGTGGCGGTCGGACCGCCATGACCGCGGTAATCTGACCACCACCGTGGGTCTGCCAATCTGAAGACCGCCAGACTCATAATGAGGCCCAAAATGTATTAATGTGATGTTTGAAGTTATGCCAGCTGCAACCAGAGCTCAGACTAGACTCTTCCTGTTGAAGCAGTACCAAGATTGATTAACATATAGATGGTATCTCTTTGGTGGTATAGTAGCCAAAATAAGAAGAATGGACTGCAATGTAACCCTGAGAAATTAATTACCAATGGTTGAGAATAATTCATGCATTATACCCATCACTTTTCTGTTTTCCAAGGATAAGGTGAAGCTGAGAGGGGTAAGGATAGAATTGCACTTGCAGATACAATCTTGTAGGTACATTGGTAAGATGCTACCCTGTTTTTTGGGTCTGGTTTGTTTAGCATGGTTGTATTATATGGCCCTTGTGAAAAGCACTGGGGGGGGCAGATTTATGGAAAGTGGTTCTGCACTGAGTGCAGCGCCACTTTCCCCGCAGCCCTTAAAGCCCCCAAACCGCCACCATGTGTGCGCTGTATTTAACATACGGCGCACCAAGGCGCATGGTAGGGGGCAATAGTGTCATTCTATGTGACGCTATTGATGTATTCTGAAGGAGTTGCACCAAAATGTTGGCGCTACTCCTGCAGAGTACACAGGGGCCCATTCTAAATAATGAAAGATCCCTTTAAACGCTAGCTCCGAGCAGGCGTTAAAAGTGCCAAACAAAATGACGCAAGAAAATGTGTTAGATTTCCTTGCGCCATTTTTTTGACTCCCCCCTAATGGGGGAGCACCCCCTTTGAATACATTAGGCCTCGCGCTGGCATAATGTTGCGCAAAGGATTACAAAATGGCTAAATGCATGCATTGTGCCACTTTGTAAATGTAGTGCAAGGATTTTGGCCTCATTGGGCCACATTAACGTAAAAAAAAACGGTAATGTGGCGCAAGGTGGCGGTAGAGGCTTATAAATATGCCCCTTGGTGTTAAACAAGATGTTTGTAGAGGTACTCCAATCATGTTGCAGTTAAGCATAGAGCAGGCTTGCTGATATCTACTATTGTCCTTAAACCTGATCTATAATAAGCAAATTGCTGTAGGGGAAAGGTAGAACAGGATTGTGCACCGTTAACCGTGTTATTTTTTTGTTTCTGTATTTAAGATGATAGAAACCCTTTATGTTTCTTATTGTATGTCTCTAAGTAGCTAAACACTAAAGGAATTAAAAAAGCAACCAGTCCTTTGCTGCCCTCTGGAACTTTAAGAGGCTGGGAATGATTTTACTCTTGCGGGGAGCAAATGTGGGGGTTTGGCCTTTTGTACAGAGAATCAGAGACATTTTAAGACATGTGCAAAGTGGGCAATTGCCCAGGGCCGTCAGCTCCAAGGCTCAACCTGGGAAAGAGATCTTTCTCTCTAGCTCACTTCTTTGTATTCCTGTATCTCAATCTTCAACATATAAATCAGTATAGTTAGGCAACATAAGGGCTAGAAAATAAAAATTGAAGTTGTACCAAATAGGGGCCTCAAAATTATTTCTGCCCTGGGGGTCCCAAAGTTCCTCATGATGATACTGCTGAAACAGAAGTTGCAGTGATTTGAGAGTTTCAGAAGGAACAAATGGTCAGAAGTGAGGACAGTCTGGATCACAATATCCTTCTTCTGAAGAGTATAAGAATTTGGTGGGTGCATGACTCTATTTCAATTTTTAATATAGGTGCTTTTTTTGGAATGCATCCTGTATTATAAAGAATCTTTCAAGGCATTACCATGTTGTAAAATGCTTTTCCAGACATGTTGGACCTGGCCCTTTTTTTGTAGGGTTTTCTCCAGCTTTTTTTTCCTTCTATTGCTAAACTCATTTATGTTCGCATTAGGACCCAGGGCACTTTTTCCCTGTTAACCAGTGATAAATCACTTGGGCTCTCTCTCCCTGAAATATCGTACAATTAGCCTATACCTAATTGGTAAATTTAATTTAATTATAAGTGCCTACCACATAGTAGTACATGTAACCAGGGACTGTAAACTACATTCTGCTAGTGAACCTGCAACATTCATTGTGCCATCCACTACAGTAGCCATTTAAAACATGTCTCTGGCATGCCGCTGCAGTTTGTAGTGCAGTTTGAAACTGCTAATTCGAAATGGCAAAATAAACCTTTTACCAGGCCCAAACCTTCCTTTTCAATACTTATAAGTCACCACTAAAAAAGAACTCAAAGAGTCAAAGGGCAGGGTACATGGTATTTAGAAAGTAGGACATTTAGGTTTATGTTTTACATTTCCTGGCAGTAAAAGAACACCGAGAGTCATTTTTCTCTGTTATAAGGCCAATCTCTCCCATTGACTAACACTGGGATACTTTATTGCATTTAATATGTTTTGGGAGCAGATAGAGATATTCTGTTGAGACTCAAATTAATTGTAATTTAAAACGCTCTTTAATGATTGTAAGGCACATATCTGAAAATGCCACTTTTATAAAGTTGGCATTTTCTTCCACTAACCATTTGTGCCTTCTACCAGTATCTTGGGTCACATGGCTGCGAATGGCTCTGCTGTTGGGGTTTGTATATTCCTCCTAGACGGTGACAAAAAGGGGACTAGATGTGGGTACGATGGGCCATCTTGTCAGGATGGCTGTGGGAGGAGCTGTGTCCTATCCAACCTGACCTCCGAAGGCCATTTTTGTCCCCCCAGGCAGTTTAGAGCCTTGACAGAGGAAGAGAAGAACTTTTCAGAACCAGATATCAGGGTAGGGTGAAGGGGCCCTCCATACACAATGAGTGGCACAAGGTATAAAAACTGGGCTCCTAGAACCACTCTCCAGAACAGGCCTGAGTCTGTGGAAGTAACAGAAGAAGGGCTGCTCTGCTTCCAGAGGACTGCCCTGCTGTTCGAGGACTGCCTTGCTGTCTGACAAGAAGGACTGGAACTGCTTACCTTCATCCCAGGCTTACCCTGAGTGGCTCCAAGTGCTGACCTCCTATGGAGGTACAGGGAAATAACATGCTCCAGAGGTCACCATGCAACTGCCCAGCTGACATGCTACAACTAGACCTGCCACAACGTGCAAATGGGCCTCCCTGAGCCCTGCTGCTTGGCTTTGCCTGGAGTGAGTCCTAATCTCCAAGAGGTGGCCCCCAGGTTCTGGACCCTTGACTGGCACTATAATGTTTTCCACTCTGCCTAACTGTGGTTTCCATTAAACTGATGCCGCATAACGCAACTCAAGGCAGGGTCTCGCATCGCAGCCCTCTCAGTTCCTGAAGGGAACTGACACAGCGCAACACAATTCAATGTGGGACCTCACATTGCAGCCCTTACAGTTTCTGATTGGAAACAATGCAGTGTGAAATAACTTAATACAGTGCTTCTCGTTGCACAGCTCCTGATCGGAACTGATGCCAAGTGGTGAGTAGATTCGCATCAAGGACATAAGGTTCAACTCTAAGCAGGTGTAACCTGGTCCCTGTGTCCGGCTCACACTTCATCGCAGTCAAACTGAACTTATGATTTTGTACCAGTCCGGTGTGACCAGATAACCACAGTTGTCACTTTGTGCTTCTTTGTGTTATATTTTCTTAAGATTTAAAATTGAATATCTCCAGTTCTACTATTTCTTTTTTTGTTCTGGTCTCATTTTATTTACTAACATTTACTCTATTTTCCTAAATTAGTTTGGGATTTTTCTTGTGTTGTATTTTCACTTTTTTACTGTTTGTGCACTGCAAAAAATGTAACTTTCCCACCAAGTCAAGTCTGACAACTTTGTGCAAAGCTACCAGAATGTTAAGCACATATTCATTTAATGAAACGTCTGGTTCACACTGACAAGGATCACAGTTTTTGCTTGAGTGGGGCTTCCAACCCCCTCAAACAATAACCCAATGTCCTACAAGATACATTTTAACAGAAGGCAAAGTACCCTGGAACTGCATCAATACTCTATCCTGTGAGGATTTCATGTATAAAAAATTAGAAGCTCAGAAACCACTAACAGATGTTGTTGTCTTGGCAGAAATAAGAAACATATGCAGCAGGCATATTATTCTTTTCACTTAAAAATCATATAGTCCTGTAAAAAGTGGCAAAGAGTGGCCTCCCTGACCATAAAGTAACAGGGGCATGTTTATAATTTCCTAGCGCCACTTTGCGTCACATTAGTGTAATTATTTTTTACATTAATGTGGCCCAACGAGGCCAAAATCCCTGTGCCGTATTTACAGAGTGGCGTAATGCATGCATTGCGCCACTCCGTAACCCTTTGCGCTACATTATTCCTGCGCCAGGCATAATGTGTGCAAAGAGGGCATTCCCCCATTAGGAGGGCTGAAAAAATGGCGCAAGAAAATCTCTGAGATTTCCTTGCGCCATTTATTACGGCACTTTTAACACGTGCTTAGAGCAGACGTTAAAAGGGGGCTTCCATTATTTAGAATGGGCCCCTATGTACTCTGCAGGAGTAGCGCCAACATTTTGGTGCTACTCCTGCGGAGTACATCAATAGCGTCACGTTAAATCTGTCCCACAGTTTTTTAAATGTACTCCCAGCGGTGGCGCAAAGCAAATTGACAGCTTCCCTGGAAATCAGAGGTAAATTTTAACATATAATGTTTGCCTCACGAATACGCAAAGGTCTTGGGCAATCTGGAGACTGTAGGCATTCTTGGCTATGCCAATATTCAGTCAGATTTCTGCATTCAATAGGTATATAAAATACACCCAACTAAAAACAATACGTTTCCTCACTGAAATCCTTTTTTAAAAGAACAACAAGCAGGGCTTTGTCTCTGAGTTACATCTTGTTATTTTTAATGCTATTGAAGCCAATAAGATTTGAGCGCTAAGCAAACCAACCAATTCAGATGCTTTTACAGGTAGAAGTTAATAACTCAATTTTAGTTTTTGCATTGACATTTTTTGTGTGTTGTGTTTCCGCTTTCTACAATGTACCCTACAACTATAAGAGACAGAGGGGAGACCTCCCTTCTCCCTCCCACCTGCAGCATAATACTTCTCGCCTTCTAAAAGACAACCGTACGTAGAAATGCAATTTAGAAAAGGGGACAGTCCCACTTTTCTGTCTAAGCCATGGTGTTTATTTTTCTGAATGTTTTAACGTCCGGTGTAATTTCTAAACAGAACGTGTATTTATTGATCATATTGTGCAAGCATTGTTCTTAAGTAGACCACCCTCTATTTTCTGAGGTGCCTTCATCACGTGAAACTGGATATGACATCAAAGGAGAAACAGGATTCAGTCTGCATATGTTACAGCAGCAAAGACAAAATATTATGGCGCCCCTTCATGTTGATGAAGAATAAAACAAATTGCCTCGAAACACCGGAAACGCAGGAGGCATACATTGAAAATCACATCATGCGCTAACCTGGGGCCTATTTCATAACCGTTTTTATATGAGTAGTCGTGATTTACTCCTGCAAACCCAGAATGACTTTTCAACAGAACGTATACCCTCAAATTCAGTTTCCATGAGAGATATGAGGCAGGTGCACTTCGAATAACGCGTGTATTTTCGTGTGATTCTCATGAAAACGTGAGGGAAGCATTGTGATACCTCCTCTGCTTGCCTTTGACGGGGACCCAATAGGATGGTGGGTTCTGTAACTGTAGCCCACCCTTCACTCGAAGCTCCCCGGAAGATATCCGGCAGGATCCGTCCTACACACCAGCCCCTCCATAACTGAAAGCGCAAACATCTGATCAACGACTCTGAAAAGCAGGCATCACCCAGGTCCCCAAAACATGCCTATGGTTGTCATTCTGTGATTACAGCCCACACATTGTGGACTCACCTCCCCGACCCCAATCTTCTGTGGTTCACTTGATTAAGCAACCACAGGGCAGTGCTTAATAGTATATCATACACAAATGCGTCGGGTCTTTCTTATGCTAATTCGTCAGCATTGAGTCATTCAAGCATCTCTTCCAGAAAAATCAAGCACGTTCATTGACACAGTGAAATGTTTTCAACCCTCAACATAACCTTCACAGATCCAGCACATAATCCATCAGTCAGTAAACTGTTCATCTGAAAATGCCGCCCAATTATTATGCTAATGCATCACAATACATTACAGTGAATTATTCCTAAATGCGAGGAAATGCAGCTGGGCTGGCATTCTACCGGCGTTACAGCACTATCAATAAACAACGAAATATTTCCAACTGGTTTCCATTACATTGTCAAAACACTTGCAGATTTTTCCCCGCAGATTTACTGAAAGCAGAGGCGTTAAAAAAGGTAAAAAATAAATTGCTGTTTGTGTCTCCACATATACAAAGGAATGGAGCACAAATCTTCACAAACGATTCTTCTGCACAACAATTTCCTTTCTCTCACATTGTATGAAAGGTTTTACAGTCAGGAGCTTTTCTTCACTGCTGAAGAAAATGGTGGCTGATCGCTAGGAAATGAAAGTAGACAACAATTTCAATGCCTATCTTGTTTTCCCACATTCATCTCAATAAAATACAAGACAATCGACGTTCCTTCCAGTGTTGACTCACCCCAATTTCTACTAATGTAGTGCCTGTCAGTCAAATGCGATTATATCTTTTCAGTGTGTTTCCATCACCAGGAAGGTTAATATTATAAAACACTTAAGGCCTGATTTAAAATTTGGTGGATGGGTTACTCTGTCACAAATGTAAGGATATCCTGCCCGCTGTATTATGACCTCCATGGGCTATTATGAGCTCATAATATATTTGATAGGATATCCGTCACATTTGTGATGGAGTAACCCCCTCCAACAATCTCTAAATAGTGGTATGGGTATATTGCTAACCAGGCTTGAGAGCACGGGAGAACGGATCACTGAACATCAAAAATGTGACGTATATCCTGTCTGCCTTATTAAACGTGTGTTATAGCCTAGGGTATTGTAAAAAGACGGATGGGACATCCTTCAGATTTGTGCCAGAGTAAACCATCCACAAACTCTAAATCGGTCCCTAAGTTAGTTGGTTATTCCAACCTCACGATGACCTAGGTGTCATCAGTGTAGCTGTTCCAGTAGAAGCTAAACATCAAGAGGATGTCAGTGAGTGGGCTGAAGGAGATGCTGAAGAGCAGGAGCTCATTTGTGTGACCATCTGGTACTCCTCCTTGCCATTGCATGGAGGTGATGTGTTGCATAGAAAGGTTATTATCTGTGGTTTTTCTGCAAGGAACAATGAATCAATCTAGAGCAGTTTCTTGGATTGTTTGAGTCCATGCAGCAGGTGGATTGATGGACTGTTCTAAATGCTGATGTGAGGCTTTGTGGTAGGAGAGATGCCACTCTATTCTGATCCACTATTGTCCCAGACGGCGACTTTTCAGGACTCTGTGTTGTACTCAGAGGAAAACTGGTCTTTGAGTCATTGTGGTTGCTCTTACCTTTACTATTTTATTTCATAACACCCATTTTTTTTATCCCAGTCTATAGGTCTCTGCAATAGAGTTCCTCGCCTTTTCATTCAAACTATGGACAATAGGAGGCATTTGTTAAACAGCAAGTCCGCAAACTGAAGAGAAGCTTACAAACTATGAGGCAATTGTTGTGGGCCAGTGTTATAAATGAGTTTATGCCAACACCAATTATGCACATGATCAAATTAATATAAACGAGCATGTGCATTCTTTAGTGTAAGAATCTCAGGTAACAACCACAGTTGTCAGTGTGAACCACAAAAGTCACTAAACTAACCTGTGCCTAATTCTCTGGTAGATTGGCAAAAAATAAGTCAGGCTTTATTTAGAGCAAATGTGCAATGTATTTGTGCACTCTGTAAGCAGTAATAAAGTGAAAAAACAACACAATAGACATTCAAAACCAATTTAGAAAACAATATACAAAATTTTAAAACAAAAAAATATGAGATCAGAATGTCAAAGAATCTAATCAGTAGAACCGGAGATATTCAATTTAAGGTTTTAGGAAAAATAGCACCTCATAGAATAAAGCGACTCTTGTGGTTATCTGGTCGTGCTAGACTGGGGTAAAGTCACAAATTCAGGCTGACTACGATGGAGAGCATGTAATGTACAAGGACCAGGTTATCTCCACTGAAGAGTTACCTTCTTAAGTCCGGTGTGAAGACTTCCGTTAGCATTGGAGGAGATCCAGAGGAGCCCAACTTCAGAATTTTCACCTTTTTGTTCTTGGCGGAGCTTCCACTGATGGCAGCCAAATGTTAATATATCACCACTAAGTTTTTCCTATTTGTCCATAAAGAAGGGTGAATTATATTTAAAAGTAGGACACCAAGATAAAGAAGTAGACTTCAAGGATCAGTTTACTGATCTCTGTTAAGGTACAGGAACACAAAAGTTGAACGAAGCCCACTTTCCTGGAAGAGCCCAGCTGTTCCTGAAACCCTTGTGTCGGAGTGTACAGCCTTCTGCCCAAACTTAAATCCTGGGACATGGAAATGTTTCAATAAAGTTTGCCTTGAGAACTGATAGAAGACTGGGACCAACCTTCCAAGCCGATTCACAGAGGGTGCTTCGCCGGTGGGCCTGACTTTGTCATAGTTCCCACTACAGTCTTCTCTGCAGCAGCAAATCCATTTCAACAGGCCAGCATCAAGTGTTATCCAACAACAACAGACCCTTTTTGGCTACATCCTGCAGCCTTGCCCCGCTGAAGAAATCTGACTTTCAGAAAAGAGTTAATGTCAGACAATAGAAATTTCTCTGAATCGGCATTGAGCAGGATCCGATCACCTTCAACTGCATTTTGGGCATGAATTACAAACTTTTGCCACCCTTGTCGAGGGCTTCATCATGGCCTCATCCTTTGCCAGCCTGTCATTGAGGAGTCAATCTTCAGATTCAGCTGGCATCCGTGTTCCTCTGAGGACTCTACCTTCCCTGAAACTTTCTAAGTCCAAAGATAACTCTTTCCCTGGACCAACTTCATTTTGTATTAGACTCATGCTCCTCCACGGTTAGTCTTAAAACTTACCTTTGAATCGATCAAGAATGATGAATTTCCTGCTGCTGCTACTTTTCACTTTTTGGTGCTATTTTAAATTAAAACTTTAAAGTAAAAATGTTTAAAAATTCATAGACATGCTTTACCATATTGGAAACGTTTTGGTGTCATTTTGCTCCTTAAAATATTATCTGTTTTTATAAATTGGGGTGGTGTTGTAATTGTTTTGTGGTTTGAATTTTTGGATAGTTTGGGGTTTTTAAATGCTTTACACATTTTCCACCCTTTTTAAAGTTAAGCCTTTCTGACAGTGTCAAAACTACCAGAGGCTGAGTGCAGGTTTAACTTACTGAAACCTTTATTAACCTTTATTGATCTACTTAGAATAATTACATTATAACTTGTGGTGGACTACCATTCACTCCAACCTATAATTCACTTTGCCATAGGTACCTATACAATTCACACTGCCCTAGCCTCTCCTGGGTGTTTTCAGAAATGCCTGGGTTCAGAAGATTTCCCTGGGGGGCAATTGGGACGACTGGGACCAAATACCGCAGCTTCCCACGTCACCAAAATGGGTACATGTTTTAGGCAAGAACTTAATGACTTCACATGGATTTTGGGGCATTTCCTTATGTAGCCAATAGGCGAACACACACAAGTGTGCTACTGTTTCATTGATATTTTTACTGCTTATAAAAGTTGTCATGAGTGCTGTAATATCTGGGGAAATTAGAAGTGCATGGAGAGGGTGTGAGTTATAGTTACCTTAGGTCGTGAGTTATAGTTATAGTATATATATTTTTTTAAAGTGCTTTTTTGCCCTGACAAGGACCCTCTCAGACCCTAGCACCCGAGCAAAGTTTTCAGGGTGTCCCTACCCTGGCCCGTTTTCTTTTTTTCACTTTTTTAACGTCTTGGCTGAGTCCCAAGGTGGCTGCCAAAACTTCCTGGTTGAAGTGTTGGCAGCCATTCAGAGCTCTCTAGATCCCTGCACAAGCTCTTCTAGGATCCTTCGGGTCCTGTGCTGTCCTGTGCTGATATTTGATTTACTGCCAACACTTCAACTAGGAGGTGTTGGCAGCTATTTTGGGACTCAGACTCAGCCGACTCCCAAAAATAAAGTTAAAAATAAAGAGAAGGGGGCCTGGAAGGAATACCCAGGTGCTAGGGTGCCCTAGAGAACCCACCAGGGCCAAAAAGCATAAAAAAATTGTTCCAGCAAAAGCACAGAGGCTCTGCAGATCCTGGATTTTTTTTTTTTTTTAAAGGAAGCACCGTCTCCTGCGCTCATTTCTGTTTCAAACCCCGGTTGGGCCAGGTTCTGGGGAAATATTTAAATATACAAAATGGGGACAGGGCGCTGCTGCCCCCCCCCATCTAAGGCCACTTTGGGCAGGGACTTCCACCTTACTGGTGGCAGTCAGGTGGGCAGGAAAACAACTGAAACAATTTCTCCCACATGCAGGGAGCAGCATTTCATGCTGCCGGCTCTGTGTGGGAGCAAAGAGGCAACAAGGGAATTGAGGTTTCACCCGCAGTCTACAAAACATGTAGGAAAACAGAAATTAGTGTTGCATGGGGGGGAGTTGTTGCAGCCAACCCCACCCCTAACAGCCATCCAATCCTACGCCACACATGGCCTTTGACTGTGTGCAGCAGGGGTTGGCCACAGAATTGTTTTCAATGTGATATTGGGGAGAAAGTACCCTTGCTTTGCCTTGGATTAGTCCAATACGTTGGAAGGAGTTGTGCTTTACAGAAGCAGAGCTTCCACTGTGGCACATGCTATGTTTATATTTGTAAGTGGTGCCAGAATAGATTATCACCTGCTTATTTAGCCAAGAAGAGTTCACAGTTTTTCACAAATGTCTACCCAACTGGAGTACTTTCTTCCAGCTAATTAGTAAATGCTTCCTCATTAGGTAAATGTATAGTGCATATTCTATACTACATCTGCATAAAAAACGCCAAGGTAATGTGTCCAGTGACCTGGTGTGTCCTTAATTTTGGCAATTTGATTGTTTCTCAAGTGTCTTCATAGGGATAACATGAATCATGGTGTGGAGAAGATGACAAGACTGCAAACAGTTCAATGTCCACCAAATAAGGATACTTCTTCCTAATTAAATGTAGTAAGTGCTTTTTTGTTTTGTGGAGATGTGATCATAATCCTTGGCTTCAAGAACCTGGTTCCAAAATCGGTGGGAAATGTGCTTTTTAGTAAGCTGTCAATCATCATGGTAAAATATAGGAAAAAGTTGCACACCAATAACGTGTATGTGGTAGGGCCAACGTTCCACCTGTATTGCTTCCACTTGCAGGGCGCAGCAAAAAATTATGCTCCCTGTGTGTTATAGCAATCCTTTCATCTCTTTTCCAGCCTGCTTTACAGCTGGCAAGAAACCAGAGGAAATATTTGCTCCCATTGAGGGGGAACAGTTTTCCTTTTGCTGCTCAATGGGAGCAGACTTACAGTTTGCTCTCACTCTGCATTAATATGGCCCCACCTAATTCTTCTGCCATTCAGGGAATATTCCTACTTACCCTTACCCTTCCTCCAGCACCTAACTTGAAATGCAAATATTTACCCATTGCTGAACCATGGCACACAACTCATTGGCATCAACCGCTCACTCATATTGCTGTATTCAAATTATGAGAAATCCTAAAAGCACATTTAAAAATAAAATAAGTCAGATACAGAGACCAGATTCATTCTGCTGAAAATGTTACCTTTTTGAGTCCAAGTCCAGGTGAGGAACTGCAGGTAGAGGTTCATGCTGGCAGGAGTTACAGGGAAGCTGGTAAGGTGTTGTGGATGGTCACTGTAGCAGTGAATAGACCCGGTCATCCCTGGAGCTTTGAACTGGTGCTCATCGTGTGCTGTTGCTGATGACACAAAGAGATGGATGAAGCGGGAGCCTCTCTTTGCTGAAGTCATTAGTGGTTGTTGTCAACGTGAAGAGTAAGTCATTGCTAGAGCTTCATGTTAGCAGCTGATGCAGACAGCAAGGTTTTGGCAAGAATGGACCAATTTGAAAAGCGTCCAAAGCTTCTAGTTTTCACCTGGGGTTCAGGAGAAGTACACTATTACGACAACAAAGAGTCCAGCGCTGGGTGAACCTTTTGGGGATTAGGAGTCATTGCAGCAGAGAACAGCAGCATGACTAAAGCAGGTCCAGTTGAAGCTTGTCAGCTGGGCAGTTGCAGTAAGGCCTCTGGAAGCTTGTTGTGTCCCTGTAGCTCACACCAGCCAACTGATACTTGGAGTCATCCTGGGTAGCATATGACGAAAGCTATCAGTTACAGCCCTTTTTCTTACAGCAATGCAGTCCTTAGAGCAACAAGGTAGCCATTCAAGCAGCAAGGCAGTACTTCTTGCAGCAGTGTGGTCTTCTGAAGCTTCCACAGGTCAAGGAGTGTACTGAAGAAGAGCCCTGAAGGTCTAAAATGTGTCACATGATCACATTACAAGAAATTGTGTTAAGATACCTAACTTCAATCTGGCCACTCCATTCCTTCCCTAATTTGATTTTATTTATTACCCCATGCTTCCTATAAGGTTGAAATCGGATATTTTTGTCAGTGCATGTCCTCTGTGTTCTTCAAGACTTTACATACAATGTTATTCAGCCGCTTCTCTGTGCTCAAATTAAACCTCTGTTTTTGGGTCTACCCCCATCTACTTTCAACCCTAACATTTTTTTCACTGCTCTCAAAAAAGAGACTGCACATACTCCATAGTGACTACAGAGTTCACTTCAGAGCATTTCATATTTTGCATAAATCAATTTTTGGGAGGAATAATACCCAAATAAATCAATGGCAAAATCTTCCCCTATTTGTCTTCCTGTAGCTTCAGCTCATTATCAACTTAGCTGCATCATTTTCCAAAGGGATGCACAGTGACTTTGACTTAATTTAACTATTTGGCATGATGAGTTTTTATTTTTTTATCTCTGACCATTTTTAAAATTACAAAGAAATATTTTACACATATGGTTTTGATAAAGGTCAGTTTAATTCTGTTAGTTCTAAGAAGCCCATTTTGGAAAGTAAACAAAATATAGAAGAGTATTACTGCTACTGTTAATTGTCTCGTCTTTTATCTGGCCTACTGTGAAGGTCTTTATTTTCACTGCTTTTTTCCATCTTTTCTGGTCTAAGTCATACTGGTTTTCCCAGCCTGACTCCAGATGCCACCGTATATTGGGAAGTAATGTTGTTTGTGGGATTTGAAGCACCTAAGCCACCACTGCACTGTTTTTATGTTCTGGGTTAAGTTGCCGTTTTAGCCTTGTTTTATATTATTTGTTGTCTTTGTTAGACCTATCATCCTTAGGGTGTTCTTCCCCCAAATGTTTTGCCCATTTACCTCACATTTTTTTTGTATCTTTTTGTTGGCATTAGGACTCTGCACAATTTTGCACTGCAGACCAGTGCTAAAGTATATGTGTTTCTCTCCTAAACATGGTAACATTGGTGTATACACAATTGCCATATTTAATTTACTTGTATGTCCCTTGTAAAGTGGTATACCATATACCCAGGGCCTGAAACTAAATGCTCCTAGCGGGCCTGCAGGACTGATTGTGCTATCCATGCAAGTGGCCTTTCAAATCTGTTTCAGGCCTGCCATTGCAGAGTCAATGTGTGCAGTTTCACTGCCATTTTGACTTGGTATATAAAAACTCTTGCCAAGCCTAAAACTCCCATTCTATTGCATATAATTTACTCCTAAGGTAGGCCCTATGTAGCACATAAGGCAGGTTGCTATGTAGGTAAAAGCCAGGACATGTACTTGGAGGTTTTGCATGTCCTGGTACTGAAACCCCCCCACAGCTACTGTATTTTTCACCACTGTGAGGCTTACTCCTGTCATAGGCCATCATTGGGAATTCCATATACTTTTAAGCTGTAATTCCCAATCAGAAAGGAATAGCTACATCATGTTTCATTTAATTGAAATGGTAATGATATATCCTCTTTACTGGGAAAGTCAAATTTAACACTATTGTTTTAGAAATGCCATTTTTCGAAAGTGAACTCTTCTCTGCTCTTATTGGTGTTTGTGCCTTGCAGCCTGTCTCCAATACACTTCTGGGGTAGGTGACAGCTGCACTTTGTGCATTCCCACTAGGACGGTTAGGTGTGTCTGAGCATTCATCTGCATTCATCTGCATTCGGATAGGTCTTAATGGGCAGGAAGGGTGGAGGGGAGCTGAGAGTTAAACTTGAATAGGGAAGTGTCTGTCCCTTTGACACCTTGCAAAGGCTGTTTGACAAAAGCAGTTTGAAATCCTGCATGGCCCGACAACTACGGATTACCTTCATCTCGATGGAGTTTGATGCCGATGTGGGACCCAACTGCAAGGCTTGACATTGAAACATCAACCCAACTGCACAAATCAGAACTGACACAACATTTACGCTTTGCTCCATCTAAGGTACTCTTTCAGCAGGCTCTAGATGAGTCTTTTAGCTGGCCTGCCGTCCATCATGTTCGGCCTGAACTTTGGATCTACCCCAGTCTGGCACGACGTCGAGTAACCTTTTAGAGCTATTGACTTCTAAGCACTATTTTTGGATTATTCTTTAAAAATTCATATATCGACTTCTAGCAACTGGAATTTTGTCCTTTTAGTCTCATTTTACTCAGACAAATATTCTCTGTTTTTCTAAATGTGTGTGGAGCCTTTTTCTGGTATTCTCATTGTACTACTGTGTGTGTCTTATGCAAATACTTTATACATTGCCTTTTTAGGTAAGCCTGCCTGCTCTGTGCCAAGGTGGGTGCCAAGGAGGGTGAGCACAGTTTACCTCTAAGTGTGTATCTAACTGAACCTGACTAGAAATGGTGGTTTTTGCTTGTACAGGGTGTATACTCTGACAACCAAAACCACCAGTTCTAACTGTCTAGATCTCTGTCATGTGGAGTTATGGGATGCAGAGAAACATTTGTCCAGAGTTAATTGAATGCGTTTTTCCAAACATTAACATTTCTTTCTCATTACATTTTTCCTATTCTTGCATACTCATAGAGGAATGGGGATATCAGCAGATTCAATTACGTCAGAGGTGCACACCAAGGGGTATATTTATGAGCCCCGTTGAATTGGCCTTGCACCATGCAATGTGGTAAAATCATGACACAACTTAAACATGAGATTTATGAAGCCACACAAGGCCACTTTGGTAGCCCTTAGTGGCTCCATAGTTGTTGAGCAGAGCAACACAGCGCAAATCGCTGTGTTTGCCTTACTCTGCCCGGAGAAGGCATTCCATGGGCGTTGCATGAGTGTTCCCAACCAACTCCCAAGGTTTTTGACGCATTACAAGATTTACCTGAAGTGGTAGACATGGTAATGCTTCAGAAAGACACGCTTTGTCAGTGGAGGCATAACAAGGAGAAATTGCTCTATTTCTCCTTGTTATTTCCTCTTTCTAATTTTGTTTCATTCTGCAAAACTCTTAGAAAAAGAAGTATGTCTCTCAGGATTGTGTTGTGCAGAAAGGTGCCTCTTCCTGCACAAAAACAATCCTGCATGTAAGACTGTAACCCTTGCGCCATGGTGCAAGGGCACCTGTATTGGTGCTAGGCAGCCCATGTGCACCAGCACTGGGGAAAGGACAGGCATGCGCCATATTGCCTTTAATACAGTGCATTCCTTCCCTTTCCCCGTAACAAAAAAGTAGCACAGCAAGGTGAATTGCCGAGCTATGTTATAAACACATAAATATACCCCTAGTGTCTGATTGATCATCCATCTGGGCCTTTCCATGGCATCAAACCAATTAGTAACTAAACCCACCTCTGAATGATATTGGGTTAAAGCCTTGAATGTTTCCTTTACCAGCTTTTGAAGAGACGATTTTCAGCATATTTAGGGCAACTTACAAAGGCATGTTTGTTAGTAAGCAGTCATTTACATCTGAAAAAACCTCAATTCCCACTTGCCAGGAACTCACAAAAAAAAACCTAACAGGTGCAAATAGAGTATGTACTCATATTTCTTCACCACAAGTGCAGACAAATGTGCATAGCTAATTCCCATTCAAGGGGTGTGACATAGAAGGAAAAGGAGAAGTTAGCCTTGTAAGTTTATGAATGTCCACAAAATTATACATTTATGGGCATTCATAAACTTTGATCCAACAGTTTCCCACCCTGGAAATGGTCAGAGATTCACTACAGCAATGGGTTATATTAACTCTCCTTCCAGGATGTAAAGGGGAACATATAGCCCATTTGTGGTGGGGTATAAGAGAAGGACATAGGGAAAATATTTTCCTCTTGGAAAAATGAAAGATGAAAAAAGGGTGCCTTTGCACATCAGGTACTGTATGGGTACTGCATAAGTGTATGTTATTTAGCATTATGCTTTGTGGAAATGGGAGCAGAGGTAAAATGTAATTTGACATTCCCAGTAGGAGTAGGAGTCATGTGCCTGGTGCAGCTTTCCAGGCATACTATTTGGAATGTTTGTAAATTCCAAAAGCAGTAAATCTGCACCTTATTACAGGAGTCCTTGCACAGTGCAAATTTTCACTTTTAGTGAATTACAGTGTAGATTTTCACTTTTTGTGAATTACCTCCACTATGTGCTTTTTGTTCCCATAAAGTGTAACAGTACATAAATCAGTGGCGGTGGAGACGCTGACGCTGCTTACTCTCTGCTGAGGCAGAGACACCTTAGGCAGATTGTTAAGTATTTCATGCAAAGCAGTGCAACAACAACATTTGCGGCACTGTATTGCACAAGGAAAAAAACCGTGCAGAGGAATGTTTACAAAGATCGACCTGCTGCTGCTGTCTTCCCCTGAGCTGGTGCAGTAAAAGATTTCCATACACGACACAGAGCCTCACAGAGGTCAGTGGGTACTGTCTGGTGTAGGATTTGTACTGGACGCTTAACCTTCCAGTGCCTATTCTTATACCTAAAGAAACATACATGGACACCACACATTTGAAGTGTGCTGTGCACTTCATTACATATTGGAATGTGTCTGTTTTTTTGGGAGAAATGAGAACAATTCTTGTTTGCTACCGCTTCAAGGACGCATTATTTTTTGTTATAAGGCCTGTTCTGGCTACCTTAGTACATTGGGGTTTGCATCAAAACCATGAGTGTTTGTCTTCCTCCACCCAGGTAACACTTGGCACAAATTACACCAAACAACAAAAAGAAGTATTGATGCTGAGAAAGGGCATCTTTCTAGCATAAAATACGTTTTGCTCTGGAAAGTAAATACCAATGCAACACTTTGTATCACTTTACAACTCACAGCTTTAGTATATCCGGTCCCTGGTACCAAGGACGTTTCACCATACTGTCACTACCTGTGGTCTCTCATGCTTTTCCTTGGAGATTGTAGCAAGTCTCGGGGTGGGCTGGCAGATGTGGAAGGTCAGGAGAGCTAGTCCTGCTGCTTAGTGCCCACTGCTCCAGCCAACCCTGAAGGATTGGCGGATCTTCCAAATGCAAGCAGGCACATTAACCAGATTCCAGGAGAAATGGCCCACGTTGCAGTCCACTCCACAAAATCATCACAATAAATTTTACCTGTAGTGAATTTATCTATATGTCTGGAAAGCATCTGGAAAAGTGAATCTTGTAGACCTGCCAACTAAAACGATGTCACCATATACCAGCTCACCTCACACAGTCACGGGGTGAGAAGCTGATATCACACAGTAGGAGGGAAAGGTAGGAAAACAACAAGACACCACAGCAAATTTTCACCCGTTTTTAGAGGCTCTGAGTTGCGGATGTAACTTAACCCCTTTAATGCTGTGGGTGGAACGGTTCTGTCCTCAGACACTGTGGGGTTGTGTTGAGGACTGAACCATTCCATTCTCTGCGCACAGCCACCAAATCCCTCTGCTGTTCACAGCCGAGGGATTACTTTTTCTTTTATTTTCAGCCTCAGGAGCTGCAGAAGAGCTTTTCCTGATGCCAAAACATTTTCCTTTCAATGTAATGATGATCGCATGCATGGCATGCTGACGTCTTTACATTGAAAGAGAAAGTGTAATGAGCCAATTGGGTCATTTCACATCACTGCTTTGGTGCTCACTGGGTTTTCTCAGCCCGAGCACCTAGGCACATGGGAGAGGTATAGCTGGAAAGGGGAGAATATTCCCTTTTCCATAGTACCTTTCCCAACAGGATCCCTGCTTGGGAATTGCCCAATGAGGGTGATCCCCAAGCAGGGATTCACTCCACTAGACATCAGGGATTTATTTGTGTAGCAGGGAGAGACTCCTTAGGCAAGGGCTTCTCCCCATTATGGGGTGAATACTTTGGCCTTTTTGTAACCAAGCTCTGTGGCAGACTGGCCTTTTTTAGGACAATCTGCCCCAAGGAGGGGCAGAATTCCACTAGACACCAGGGATTTAAAAAATATATGTTGGGGAGTGGCACCTTGGACAAGGACTGCTCCCCGTTATGGGTTTATTATTTTGGCCATTTTCTGCCCACTGGTGGCAGATTGCCCTCATTTTTAGGGGGGCAGAATACCACTAGACACCAGAAACTTAAAAGAAATTGAAGTTGGGGAGCAGCCCCATGGGCAAGGGTCACTCTCCATTACGGGGGGGGGGGTATTTCTGCCCCGCGGGGGGGCAGCTCAGCTATAGTTTTAGGCCAATCTGCTCCAAGGGAGACAGAAAACTACTAAACCTGAGGGATTAGCTTTTGTGTCGGGTGGGGGCTTCGCATCATGGGCATGGCCATGCTCTCACCCCCAAAAAGGAAACTGTCTTTCTGCCCCACTTTGTGGCAGATGGGGACAATTGCCCCATCTGCCTCCTGGGAAAGTCAGAAAAACTACTCAACACCAGGGACTACGGCCCATATTTATACTTTTTTAGCACCACATTTGCGACGCTTTTTGACACAAAAGCAGCGCATATTTATAAAATACAGTTGTATTTTGTAAGTTTGCACTGCTTTTGCATCAAAAAATGATGCAAATGCGGCACTAAAAAAGTGGGTCTAAGTTTTTTGTATCCATGGAGGCTACTCAGCATGGGTGTGACTATGCCATCGCCCCCCTGAAAAAAGCGAAACAGTCTTTCTGCCCCTCTGCGGGGCAGATGGGGACAATTACCCCATCAGCCCCCCGTGGGCAGAAAGCCCACTAGACACCATGAATTACTTTTTTTATTTGTAATGTTGGAGGTTGTCCAGCATGGGGCATGGCCATGCCCTCACCCCACAAGAACAGAAACAGTCTTTCTGCCTTCATGCCAGGGGAGCGGGGGGAGATTGGGTCAATTACCTTCATAAGCCCTCTGGGGGCAGAAATCCCACTAAACACTTGGGATTACTTTATTTTTTTATTTATAAAGGTTGTAGCTGCCCACATTGCCATGCCCTCCAGCCCCAAGAAAAGCAAAACAGTCTTTCTGCTTCCTGGACAGCAGATGGAGCAATTACCCCATGTGCCCTCCCGGGGGGCAAAAAGCCCACTACACACTATGGATTACTTTTTATTTGTATATGTGGGTCTGCTCATCATCGACATTGTCAACCCACCCCCCAAAGATAGGGAAATAGTCTTTCTGCCCCCTGGGGGCAGGTGCAGGCAATTACCCCATCTGCTCCACCTGTGGGGGGGGGGGGGGCAGAAAGACCATTAGACACCAGGGAGTACTTTTTTGTAGAGTTGTGGCTGCCCACTTTGGCCATGCCCCTACTTCCTCAAAAATGGGGTAGGAAATTTATGGATTCCTTTGGCTTCCGGAAGTTTCTGTCACAGAAATGTTAATAAAATGTGTGATTTCAGGCAATATTTAAGATTTGCAGGGCATTATGGGTCAAAAACCTCATGAGATATTTTCAGGTCACCCCATCCTGGATTCCTCTAGGTGTGTAGTTTTAAAAAATATACAGGTTTACTAGGTTTCCCTTCGTGCCGGCTGAGCTAGGGCCCAAAAATCACAGCTACCCACATTGAAAAAAACGTGTCAGTTTAGTGCGGAAAATTTGATGTATCAATGTTGTGTGTTGGGCTGGTTCCTGTTGCGGGCTCTAGGCTTACCCACACAAGTGAGGTACAGTTCTTATAGGGAAACATAGGAAAATGCTGGATTGACGGAAATTTGTGGCTTTGTGCCAATTCCATAACTTTCCATTACAGAAATGTGACGAAAATTTGCTTTTTTAGTGAAAGTTTGAGGTTTGCAAGGAATTCTGGGTAATACAACCTGGTGCAAGCCACACAAGTCACCCTATCCTGGACTCCCCTAGGTATCTAGTTTTCAAAAATATACAGGTTTGCTAGGTTTTCCTAGATGTCAGCTGAGCTAGGGCCCATAAACCACAGCTACTCACTTTGGATCACCAGGCCAGTATTGTGTGGAAACATTTGATGTATCCATGTTGCGTTTTGGGCCATTTCATGCAGAAGGCACTATACATACCCACACAAGTGCGGTAGCATTTTTATAGGGAGACTTAGGGGAACAGAGATTGGTAAAACAAGTGTTATTGCCAACTGTATTTCTCTGCATTTGCACTTTCCAAATGTAAGCCAACGTGTAAGAAAGGAGTAATAATGAGAAATACCCTCTAATTCACATGCTAGTACGGGTACCCAAAAATTCAGAGATATGCAAATAACCCCTTTTTATAAACTCCAAACTTTGTTCCCATTTCAGAAATACATAGGTTTCTTTGATATCTATGTTTCACTATTGGTATTTTACCATATAAATTGCTCTATACTGGGCATACAAAGAAAAACCATGGCAATGTGCAGCTCAGTTACTGACTCTGGGTACCATGAAATCTTAGAAAACCCACAAACCCTATATATCCCCTACAACCAGAACGGTCTAGCAGATTCAATCGTATACAGCTTTTGTGAATTGGTCATTGTGATTCGAAGTTTCAAATGAAAACATTGTGACAAATGCTCATTTTTTTCCTTCTGACTTTCAATATTTTTTACTTCAACACTTAGGTGCATATTTATACTTGCTTTGCACCATTTTAGCATAATTTATTTTGATTCTAAAATGGCACAAACATAACGTTATATTTATACTTTGATGCTAGACACGTCTAGCATCAAATTATTGGGCTTGCGCCATTTATAGGATGCGCCAACCCACCTTGCGTCAATGAGATGCAAAGTAGGCGTTCCCGTCCTAGAAATCACTTTAACCCCACCACCATATCTATACTCCGATGCAGAGACAACGCACAAGGAGTAGGTGGGCCCAGATAATGGTGTTAAGCATGCTTAGTGCCATTATCTAACACCTAGGTCAGACCAGGCGTTAGGGTGGCTGTGGACCCATTTCCATGGTCAAACACCATGTAATGGGCCCACAGATGCCCACCCCATGTCCCAGGAACATCCCCACCCACACCAGAGGGACACCACAGGATGGGGACCCCATTCCAGGTAAGTAGAGGCAAGTATATTTTTTAAATTATTAGGTGTGCCATTGGGGGCCCCTAGCATGGGTCCCTCCTGCCTGGCACTGTCTCTAATGGCCTTGCCCAAGGGACACTGGTCCCCTGTGCTGGCAATTGGGGTGGTGGGCATGACTCCTGTGTACACTTGGACAGGTCATGTTTGTGGCTGCTTGTGCATCAGAAAATGACGCTGAGCTGGCTAGAGGCATATATTTTGTCGCTAACCAGCCTAACGTCATTTCTGACCCAATAGCACCATATTCCCTAATGCAATCCTTGCCTGGGTAGTCGCTTTTTTCCATATGTAAGAAATTCCTTAGCGCCATCTTGCATCATTGTTTAAATATGGCATTAAGATGGCCATAAGGAATGGTGTTAGCCGGCGTTAATATTTTTGCACAAAAGTGCATTAGGACCTTAGTTTCTTTGGAAAAACCTTAAAGGATCTGTACAAATGACCCATTCCTGAATTCAGAATTTTGTCTAATTTGTCTACTTTTCTAAACGTATAGCTTTCTGGGATACACCATGGGTTTCATATGCTATTCCACCACAAATTGGAAGGAGGTTGAAATCACAAAAAATAGGAAAAATGGGATATCTTGCAGTAAAATGCCAAAACTTTGTTAGAAAATGTTGTTTTCTGAATCAAGTCAGCCTGTTCCTGAGAGTGGGGAGGATGGTGATTTTAGCATTGCAAACCTTTCACTGACACCATTTTCAGGTAAAAAACAGACAATTTCTTCTGCAGCACTTTTTTTGCATTCCCCCCACCAAAAAACAAAGTTTATCTGTGTTTTGGCTAATTTCTCTGACCCCTCCAGTGGAATCCTCAAACCCTGGGCACCTTTAGAACCCCCAGGATGTTAGAAAAAAGGACACACATTTGGCGAGGGTAGCTTATGTGGACCAAAAGTTAATGCGACCTAAGGGCAATCTACCCCAAATACCCCAAAACAGGCTTCGCACTGAGGGAGGGGCCTACACCACAGGACATTTGGGGAATCACCTTCTGCAAGCTTTTGTTATTTTTTTCGTTTGTTTTTTGGAGCGGGGCAATCAGGGGTGAAAGGGCAGAGGTGCCTCTTACAGAACAAATTCTCGGTATGAGGCCCGGCCTTTTCACAGCCACCCACCCTCCACACATGGTTAATTTTTTTTATGAAGTTGGCAGGTCTGATATTGGCTTCTGTGATCTGCAGATGACAATATCCCCATTCATTACCTCTTTCTTTCATAAAGAAGAAAGATCTGAGCGACACGAGTAGGAATGTTTTAGCACTGAGGTCCCCTGCACAGTAACGCAGCAAGAGCTGCAAAAAATCAGTCACCAATTCAATTCTGAGACTTACAACTATGGCTCTTAATGGTCGGCACCATCGCAGCTTCTTCTTGATGCCGGCTAGAAATCAGCACGCTACTTCAAAGGGTGTTACAGTGTTGTTGATGGATGCCTTAGAACTAGATTAGACGTCTTCTAATAATTGCTCCTTTTTGCCGGCTCGGCATCAATGAGGGGAAGGATACCTTGGAGACAAGGTACCTGGGAATAACAGTTGTTGAACGAGGCCAAGGTTATACGTTGTTAGCATTCAGATGTTTTCTTTCATGAATCAGATTCCTAATTGCATTAGATCAAACGGTGCTTTATTTAAACAATGACAGTCACGAACAGTTCTGCTTTTTTGATTTCTTTGATCAAACTGCTGTAGTAATGCGTCGCCTCAGAAGAATGAATGGCGCCCCACACACAGGCAGCGTCCAATGTATGTCCTTGGAAGCTTTAAACAGGTGAGTTGTTATTATCATCATTTGATTAAATGTTTCCCCTGTACCTTTTTTTAGTGATAACAGTGCGAAATTTTCACCAGCAGGCTTCATCTACATTTACTCATTAACTGGAACAGAATTGTATCTCATTCCTATGTTTACCTCGCCAACAATAACAGTTATGAGATGGCTTATGTGTGCAAAGTTGGCGAACGTGTCGGTCCAAGGTAGTCTGTCAGGGAAAATCGTTCTCGTTGCGCGGGACAAGGATGGAGGTTCATTTTAAAACCCCAAAACTGGCTTATTCCACAAACACACGAGTAAAACTAACATTTTGCAATGGCATAGGGGCATGGACTGACTTATCTGTGAGCACCCAACAGCACAGACACTAAGGGGCATATTTACAAGAAACTGGCACATCAGTGCTGATGAGCCAGTTTTCTTGCATTGCCTCTTCCCCACTGGACACCATGGGTGCACCATATTTATAATGTGTCGCGCCATGACGGTCGTTAGGTCAATAGCATCAACATTTTTGACGCTATTTTGGTGCTTTCCTGCACTAGCATAAAAAATGTTGACGCTAGTGCAGCAAAGTGTAAGGAGGCCCATAGGTTTCTATGGGTGCATCATTTTAACGACTGCTCTCAGCAGGCATTAAAAATGGTGCAGTGAAATCTTGTAGATTTCACTGCTCCATTTTTGCAGGCCTCCTGGCGCCAGAACGCCCTCCTTGCATACATTATGCCTGGAACAGGCATAATGTGGCGCAAGGGAATGCAAAGTGGTGCTATGCAAGAATTTTGCCACTTTGTAAATATGGCACGGCAAAAAACCTTCCTAATGCCACATTATCGTAAAAATAATTGACGCTTATGTGACACATGAAGGCGCTGGGGCTTGTAAATATGCCGTAAGAGGTTAATAAGGGTCTGATTACAAGCTAAGACATTATTTGTTTCCCTTGATGAATAATACAAAGTGGTACGTTAATATTAAATGCAACAAATATCACCTATTATGAGTTCATGGGAAATAACATGCAGGTTTTGGTTTTTAAGAAACCAGAATCCACATGATATGGTAAATACAGAATGTTTTCCCCCTGTAAAATTTGGGCAGGTTTGACCTGCTTAAATTTGGCGAAGATTAAGGTACGTAAAATACCTTAAAATTCGTGATTTTGACGTGCATAAACAGGGGTTAACGTTTGGGTCACAATATTATGAGCAACTCATAATCGGGCCCTATAGAAATTAAAAGCATCTTTTAAAAACATCATCAATGTCAATTAAAATGATTTCTGCTACGTCCTGCTAACTTTTTCTGCATTACAACATATGAAAACGTACCTCCCTCTGTTATCAGTGGTCCTTGCACGAATAGCAGAACATGTGCTACGTTATATTAATTTTGCCGGGGCTGGGTGAACCAGGACTATCACCCTCGGCAGAGGACAGCTAAAGCCCACCCAGCCTCCCCAACTGCCTCACTGTAACAGATGGAATATTTTTATGCTGCCGTGAGTAGCTGTGATTGATGGCACTCTTTTTTCTAAACTTTACATTCTTTAGACTCACAAAGCTTACGAAGTTTAAAAATATTTATGGTGTGAGAGGGCAGGCTTTGCAACTTTAACATCTCTGTTCACAATGTCACATGACCTGGAAGTGGACTTTGGCAGTGTGGTGGGGAATGTGTTTAAAGGGTTAAGTCAAGGGTTTCACCCACCACAAAAGAGGACTAGGCAGATTTTTCAAGGGACTCTACACTGCTCAATAGATCGTAAAGCACTGTTTTTTTTCTTCTGTGCGGTGACTGGATGGTCGAAAAATATTTGAGTAAATCTGACTGGGTGAAACATTTGTTTGCATAAGTTCACCTTAGTCTGCAACTCCAAAATGTTCCTCCTGCAAACTTCCTCAGTTGTTATATTAATCGATATTGTACATCCTTGAAGACAGGCCATTGACTGAACTCTTCCAAATCACTGAACTTGTACCTGGCATTCATGACCCAGCATTGACACAATACTATGACTACACCCGCTTCAGTAAAAAACAATTCTCTCACTAAAACTGATTTGTTGTTGTGGTTTTTGTTTGCTAATCCCACTTTTGCCAAGACTTGAGAAAGAAAACTGACTTTTTGCACAACACTACTTCACGCTGTAATAAGGCCTTCATTCTAAGATGTGCAAAATGATTGTATAGTAAAATAGGTGCAAGCCAATTCCAAAACTATGGCTTTTGGTTTTACTATTGCATGATTTTCTCATTTCATTCTATGTTGCTGTGGTTTGAATGGGGAATAATTCATGGATGACACTTTACCAGACCTAGAAACACACTTTTTCCACATAAATTGTTCAAGTGTCGATTCTTCCAAGTAATATTTAGAGGAATTTGAGAGGGAAAAAAATCAAGAGTGCGGCTGTATTTCATATCTCATAATTCGATTTTGGTGCACACTCTGTTGACTCACAGATTTTACTTAATTTTCTCCCTCAGAATGATGGCCTAAATATATCTTAAACATAAATCTCATTGAATGAACAGAAAGATGCTTGGTTGGTCCGTTCAATCTAAGCCAATATTCAGGGGCTTCATTTTAGATTTTAATCCCACTTAATGGTGTTATAATCCTTGCATTGCTGTCTTTAGATGGAGAATCCCTTGAACATCTCTCCTCTCAAAGCAGGAACTGCAGTAGAGATGTTTCAGAACAACATGTTTATATGTGCATACAGTCTTCTGCATAGTTTAATTTGTATATAATATTAAAAGATAATAATTTGATACGGATCCAACAATTGTAGGGTTCAAACAAAGTACTGTGCAAGTCTCTCAGTCACTGTCATCCTTCCTCTCCGACAGAACGCAGAGAGTCCGTCTCTCCCCTTTCCGCTCCAAAGCTACCAACCTCATCTGTGGCGTCCCCCAAGGATCCTCCCTCAGCCCTACGTTGTTCAACGTCTACATGGCCCCCCTCGCTCAACTGGCCCGCCAACATCATCTCAGCATCATCTCTTACGCCGACGACACCCAGCTCGTCCTCTCCCTGACCAAAGACCCGCTCACCGCCAAAACAAACCTCCACGAGGGACTAAAATCCATCGCCGATTGGATGAACAACAGTCGCCTGAAACTCAACTCCGACAAGACGGAAGTCCTCATCCTCGGGCGCACTCCCTCGGCCTGGAACGACTCATGGTGGCCCTCCGTCCTCGGATCCCCACCCACCCCTGCCAGCCACGCAAGAAACCTCGGCTTCATCCTGGACTCCGCCCTCACCATGTCCAAACAGGTCAGCGCCGTCTCCTCCTCCTGTTTCAACACCCTTCGAATGCTCTGCAGAATCTTCAAGTGGATTCCAACAGAAACCAGAAAGACGGTGACCCAGGCCCTCGTCAGCAGCAGACTTGACTACGGCAACGCACTCTACACAGGCATCCCAACCAAAGACATCAAACGACTCCAACGCATCCAAAATGCCTCCGCCCGACTGATCCTCGACATACCCCGCCGAAATCACATCTCACCTCACCTAAAGGAACTCCACTGGCTCCCGGTAGACAAGAGGATCACCTTTAAACTCCTGACCCACGCTCACAAGGCACTTCACAACACCGGACCCTCCTACCTCAACACCAGACTGAACTTCTACACTCCAACACGTCACCTCCGATCCGCCAACCTCGCCCTCGCCATCGTACCCCGAATCCAGCGCAAGACATCCGGCGGCAGATCCTTCTCCTTCCTCGCCGCCAAGACCTGGAACTCTCTCCCCACATCTCTTCGCCAGACCCAGGACCTCCTCGCATTCAGAAGGCTCCTCAAGACCTGGCTCTTCGACCGCTAAATCAGCAGCGCTCCTCCCCCCCCTCTCAGCGCCTCGAAACCCTGACGGGTACATAGCGCGCTTTATAAATACTATGATTGATTGATTGATTGATTGTCTACCTCCAAGATACAGTTTTCAAGGATGATGAAAGGCCTGAGGACATTTTAATGAAACTGTAAAAGCAAGATCAACAAGGTCAGCTAAAAAATCTATTTACGATACCACAGATTAAAATTGAGACAAATTTAAAGTAGAAGACTGATTGGAAAATATATTAGATGGAACATTTTAAAATATCTGAAGACAAATGTTCAGTAATGTAATAAAGGGTACTTAAAATATGGTTTCTTCCAGTAACGAGAGGGGATGAGAAAGGGTGCTTTACGCATCATCACATGGGTTTGATTTGTTTCACAATGACTTCGATCTCTTTCTTCAAAATAAAATTACTATATAACCTTTAATATGCCACTTGCACTTAGAAGCTCATTATGAATCCTAGGGTATTGGGATTGGTATTAGCAGAACCCATTGAGTGCTGTATTTTCTTATTGTAGGTTTACCTTATAGTTCTATGATCCACACATCAGAATTAGCTACACTGCAGTAATGCCACATGCATTACCCCATTCTCATGTGCAAAACGTAGTATGAGAGGTAGTTTTCCAACAAATATTTAATCACATTTTACATGGCAACATTTATCTGTGGAAAAACAAGGGGTGATTTAACATCTGCAAATCTTGGAGCCAATTAGGTTGTGCCAGAGTGAGAGTCTGCTGAGCTTTCTTCACTGTTAGTTCTCTTGTTCATTTAGACCATTCATTTTGTTAATGTTCTTTCTAACCCATGTCACCTTTGCCCTCTTCCCTCATTACTATTGTACTTTTTGTTACTATCTCCATCTTGATTTTTCAGCAGTCTATACTTTAGTCCCCTTTCTATGGCATAAGATAATCCTTTTAAAATGTTAGTTTCTCCACTCCCTTTCCTTTTTCACCATAAATATAGGGACCCAAGGGATATCGACACCTCACTTTTTCCCCTCTTACACTTCCCTCTCTCTTCTATTTTCATTCTCTCTCTCTCTCTCTCTCTCTCTCTCTCTCTCTCTCTCTCTCTCTCTCTCTCTCTCTCTCTATCTCTCTCTCACTCTCTCTCTCACACACACACACAAACTCACACACATATAACGTTAGGGGACTGCCACTCTAATATAAATAAACAGTGTGATGTTAAAGATCGCACAGTTTGAAAGACACCAGCAGTTATGGTTGAGAGGTACAAGTGGTGGCGAAGTAACATTCATTACCCAATGGTGCTAATAGAAGAAGAGTGCTTTTCTAGCTCTCTTATCCCACGAGTGCTGCACACCACTTAGTTCACTTCTCTGCACATACAGAAGATTTGTCTGGGGGCATGCTCCATATAAATTAACTTTACAAGTGATTAATTCACTTACTTCTTGGAGCTCTTTTTCTAAATGCTTTTAATAAAAGATAAAATACATTTATTTTGCAATATTTTTTCTGCTTCTATTCTGCTAAAACAACAAGGAGGTTTCCCTATTTTTTCCCCATTTTTAGAATGGGCAAATGATTAAAAGATGCTATTTTGTGTATCTTGCGTAAAAATAAGCAATGAGTGATATGTATCACATGTGCTAAACATATATATTGCAGGGGAAGAGAAACTGCAAAAATGATGAAAAAGACGAAGATCAATAGAGAGGACATGAAACCTAGGCAAGCACAAATTTGTTATGGCGGCAAAGTGGATGTCCAGTGCATCAGTGACACAAGGACTGAGGGACGTTGAACAAAATGGGGAAAGGTAAGGGACTGAAAGAAAGGATGAAATGAAACGAGAATTGCTGCAAATTGGGACTACATGTTAAAAAGCAGTGCACAGCATGAGAAGTGCACATGAACCACAAATAGATAGGGCAGGGAAAGGTCCAAAGTTAGTGGAGAGGACGAAAATCAATGTTAGGAAGAAGTAGATGTAGAAAAGGAATGTAACTGTAGGTACGGAGGAAGAGAATATTAAGACACAAGAATGTTAGATGATATGCCTAAATCATGAACGGAATTGGATCTAAAATTGCAAATTGGTTGAAATATAAAGTGGCAGAAGAGGGGAACAATACCATGGCTGTAGAGGTTAGAATAGTTGTGAAGAAAAGAACCGAAGTGTTTGAAGGAGAGCAGCCAAACCTGTAGTAGGTGGCCCAGATCTATGAAAGTAGGGCAGACTAAATCCCTGAGGTAGTAGAAAATGAAACTATTGAGTGGAGAAGGTGCAGTGCCAGACATGAAAACCAGAATAAAAAATAAATGATTGAAGCTACAGAGTTTGAGGTAAATGTTGCCCAGTGCTGGATGGGGTCATAAATACATGCAGCACTGTCGGGTGTAAGATTACCTGGGTGATCGGGGTTCCACATTAAAGAATTAACAAGGTATAGGATGTAATCTTTTTTTTTTTTTATCTTGTGTTGTTTTAAATTTGTTTCATCTCTTCGTCTTTTTTATTTAAATGATTTGTTATAGTTAAATAGACATGTATCTTTCAAATCTTTGAAAGTATGAGATATCACAAATAAACTTTATTTTTTTGTGGATAAAAAATCCATTTAAAAAAAGAGAAATTTGAAACGAATTTAAAAGAACATAAAATAAAATAAATAAAACGGAGGTTGAATCCATACATATTGCCGACTTTGTAACCTGGAGGCCACATCATTTATTCTACCTCAAGTATGAAAACAAGAACGACCTGGCCGCAGGATTCGAGGAGTTTACAGTGTTGTGAACCCCCTTTCTGGTGCTTTATTAGGTCGAGTTACTAGAGAAGCTGCATATTTGGAACTGATTTAAGACTCGTTTTTTCTTTTACATTGTTAACAATTGAACCAAAAATCAAATAGTGCTCAAAAAATGTAATTTCCTCTTTTCCCACACTTAATGTGCATGTTGTTTTTGATGGACAGTGATTAGCCCTTCAGATATAAATGGCTACTAAAATTAATGCCTACCTTCAGGTACATTTGGGTTTTCGTATTGCAACACCACAGTGATATGTTATTGTTTATTATGTGGTGTCTGACGTCAGAAAATGTCAAGTCTACTATCATTTCCAAAGTCATTATTGTATTCACCCTGTCTAGCTCATCCTCTTAGACCTGCGTGACAACCCTTTTTCTTTGCCTTGCAGCCAATTTATACAATTTGTCAACATTTCTATTGATTCAAGTGCATACACCGGAGATTTTTACGATAATTCAGAAATTTGGTGCCTTTTGAACAGATCCACCACAGCTGATTTTAGAAAGAAATCCTTTCAAAATACAAATAGGTTTTGAAATGTCAGACCTCCACTGAAATGTGTGGGACGTTCAACGACTGGCAGGGGACGAAGGGCCCCTTACGACAGCATCATATTATTATTATTTATTCCTTTATGAGGAAAGTCTTTGAAACATTTGAAAAGAAAAGGGTGACGGTTGTCATGGAGATTAATCATTTACCATCCACTTAACCTTTTAGCGAAGGTCAGGGTTGATGTCTGCCACTTGTGGTGACTGTAGGGATTTTCCAGAGAACATTCGACCTTACTGTAAAATAATTTAGAGTCTGCTCATTACAGCTGGAGAATTTATCAGGAGCTCAAGGTAGCACAACCATCCAAATTAATACTACCCAAAATATTTCAAGAAAAAGTGAGTAGACCATCGCTACAAGATTAGCAGGAAACCGTGGCCTACCGTATTTAAGAAGGGTGTGATCACTGCTCTATTTCACACTCAGAATGAGGAATAACTACAAGAATTTATGTTAGTACCTGGATTTCTACGTTTTTTCCCTCATTCTGGGAATTGTTCTTCACGCACATTGCACCAGATTTCTACCAGTGAAATTTTGGAGAGAAAATAACCAGTGCTTGTTTATAACATAGTTTATTTAATAAGTGTCAGGGTCCGGAGTTTTGTTCAGAAGCTGGCATGCGGCGCTATCAAATGCAGAAAACCAACGCTACCTAGTTGTGATTCCAACTTATGCTTCTTTCATTCACCACTGAGCACCCCATGCCCCTTCATTTCACTCTTGCAGGTTCTTTGTTGCCTTTTTTTCTCCCTTTATCAACGTTTTTCACAGTTTCCACTTGTGCATTTTTCTCTCACTTGCTCAAGTGCCAGTCCCCAAAAATTGCCTCTGGTCCCCACCTTAAAGGACCGGCTCAACTCAAATTAAGCACTGGAAACAATACAGGGAGGTTGTCTTCCTCCTCATCTTTTAATCAACATTCAAATGTAAACTAGTGCTCACAGTTTAATTGAGATTATGTAAATCTTGTAATTTTCCCCTTGGTATTTGTTCAGTCTGTCCACTATCACCCTTTCCATGTTCTTCTTGGTTTCATTTTCAATTTTCTCCAATAAAGCACTTCAGCAAAATTAAACTTTAAAACTGGCCCCCTTCTGTTTCATTGTTACTTTTATGTGAGTGACACTTCTGGTTTGGATAAATAAAACCATTGTTTAATTTGTAATGATGACAGTGCATTTGGTCAAAAGCTCTGCTCTCAAACCAGCAGGAGCTGCTTTCATAAATGGGTGCTCCGAATACTAAGAAATCTACCTCTTTCTTTCTTCCCTCTTTTATTCACCACTAGACACTTCCTGCCTCTTTAACTCTCTCTTGCTGATTTCTGCATTCTTCCTTTACAATGGTTTCCCATCCTTCTCTCCCTACTCCTTTCCCCTTTGAGTGTTTTTGCCTCTTTTGCTCACAGTCAATGTCTAATGAGGAAAAATAAGTGCTGGTCACCAAAAATGAGTGCAGATGGCCCACACAAGCAACCACCTGCTCAAATTAAGCACTGCATAACACTCTTGGAAAGTTGATTACCCATACCCCATACTGGTAACAGTCCGGACACTTTGTAGAGTATTTTTTATCAATCAAGGAGGCTTATAGATCATAAAGTAATCAAAGTATCCAACGATTATTGGCATGCTTCCAATAGATGGATACTGTGTATCTGTGTTTCTTATCATTAGATGAAATAATGCCGAATCCATTTGCATCTTCCTAAATTCCATGTATACACACTATTACTATGTGTAAATATGTCTATAGTTTAGTGCTTAAAAGCCTGTTGTTTGTGAGCTGTGCATTATAAAAACAAACATATTGCCACAATTACGACGGAATCACCAATAGAAGATTCAAGGCTTCATGCATTTTCATCCCATCAAGTGTCCTGATTTTACTGCAAACAGGAATGCACGGCCCAATCCAGATTACAAAATGTACAGAGACATCCCTACACTCCCTCCCCCCTTGGCTCCCACATACGTGAGTTTCACCAGGTAAAACTAGCGGCAATTTTGCAAGGAAAAACTGAACATAGTCCAAGTTTCTTATCACTAACAAGGAAAACCATTGGTAGTACTATAGTTCCACAATTTCCACCTGTTCCAGTCAGGTGTTAAATGTGTGCACATTTAGGCACGTTATTTCCTTCATAATTATTATTCAGCTAGAATCACTAGAGAGCTGAAACAGTTAACAAGATATGTTGGTTTCAGCACCAACATAAATATGAAATGAAATATCAGGGATGTTTACAGAACACCAAATCAACACTACATAGCTATTTTCTTGAAGAAATATGCGAATGGATGTATTTAAGTATTTGTAGACAGTTTTGGTCATTTGCACACTTACTTCCTAGCATATCAAACACCAAAAGCTACACGTGTGTAAAAGTAAAACTCTATAGATCATTGTTAAATAATAACTTAAGTAAAACTTGTTTAGTTTACCCCACAGTGCAGCTCATCCTAATTTAAATTTGGTCCCCAGAAGTGCTGATTAGGATCCAGTGTTAGGGAAATGTATGAAGAATGGATATACCATAGATGAATTTGGCAGCAGTCAATACAGCCTGAAACACTGTAAATGAAATCCAGCATGCCGCCTGTGTGGTCAGCACCTGGTTAGATTTGTACAGAAAGGTTCACCCGTAATATATAACTCGTAGTTACATGTCATGGCTGAAGGTCAATGCCAAGAAGGAGATCGCAAACTTGCCATCGAGGAACCTATGTTAACACTCTAACTCTGGACAAGCCACCCTAAACAGGTCGCTCTGAACAAACAAATGAAAGCCTCTTTAAACAATGTGTTGCTGTCAAAGCAGGAGCCTCGATTTCGTTTGGACATAGTTTATGAACCAGGGTGTATTCACAGACAGAATGTATTGACAAATTAACACAGTTGTTTTAAGAACTGGTACTGCAGGGCTGCCATCGAACAGTTGCCATGTCCCATGGCTTTTTTGCATTTATCTAACATACTACTCTTAAAAAGTACTGTGATTCTACCCAAACGCGCTGTTATACTGCACTTAGCAGGCAGTAGGGCCAGCAGTTGAGATGAGCAGATATACATTTCTTTAGACGAAATCTTCTGAATACCGTTATTGTACACTGACACTAATGCTTGGCATTGATCACTGATCCTTTTCTTGGCGCTACAGCTGTTACAAAACAATATAATCACTTTCCCCTAAATCCTAAAAGCACCAGATTACATGAATTACCATATCCAATATTTCTAGACAATAAGTGTATTTGTTGTTAATGGATGGAGGAATGAGTGAGTGAATAAGCAAAAAACTGAAAGTATAACATTAATTTACTCTACGTCACCTTCTAAAAAGATAATAGCATACAAGACATTTCTAATGCCCCATAACAATGAAAATGGAAAAATAAGAATTTGTCCAACGGCAGACTATCCTTATATGTAGCAATGATTCATTCTAAGCTTTTGCTCCACCAGCCCCTTAATATAACCCTTACCCCATCATGCTTTCAACACTGTCTTTCTTTTCTGTTTTACAACACCCCTTTGCCACAAGCATACCACATTTTACCTACACTAACTAGAATATTCTTCTGACGACCCTATATAATCTTTACTAACCTATAACATTAAATATAATTGGGTGAAGATATCTAAAGTTTCATATTAAACTTTTGATTCCCTTTCCCAAACCTTTTGAGGTTTTATGAAATTCACAAAGGTTACTACGTTCTGAAACGTAGTGAAAATAGACAATTATCTCGTAAAATATTTTTTGGGGGAAATTATTGTTCTAAACTTCTTTTGAAAATGTCAACCTGTCGACAAACTTTTGTAATGTTGGAAAATGTAAAAACTTCAGGAACTTTTATGTTTCTCAGTGTCACATAATTTTGCAGGTAGAATTTAACTTGCTCATACCGCTGTTCTTGATCTCTTTATCATGGTCCTGTTGTGCGATTCCACATCCAAAAGGTTGTGATGTTTGATTCTACACCCAAACTGTCTCTACTATTCCTTCTCTGTATCGTGCTATTAACATGTTCCCTCTTTTCCTCAAACATGTTTGGAACTACAAGCACCCAAAACATTGCAATTACTACTAGTTGACTCTTCTCTTTCCCTCCTTTACTAGCAGTTGAGGAAGTGGATGGTGTAGACTGATAAGTTGCATTCTCTGGGTTGTGAATGTGTTTTTTTTAGTACTAGGATGCAGTAGTATAGTTCTGCCAATTGTAAAAGCAATGATGAGACTCACAGAGTTCATCCACCACTGGAATATGAAGTAGGCACCATAAGCAATATCATATTTTATGTAATGAAAACATATACTAGAACATTAGTGGCATGTTGATACAGTTGTACATTTTGGACATCAATAAAGCCAAGGTTTCTAGCCTGATAATTCAAGATGAGTCTGTAATACCACTGTTTCAATTCACTGAAGTTTAGGAAGTTAACCGGCTTCTACCAAGTGACGTTTGGAATGTTGGGCTCAACCAAAGCTCCACTGGCACCATTCAGGACTTTCAAGTCAGGTTAAAAGAGCTGAGTATCATTAATGTACATGTTCATGTTTGGCCCTTTTTGGTGGTTCATCCTGACCCACTATCTCATATTAATGTTGAACAGAAAACAGGACAAAATGGAACCTTGTGGAATGCTCCAGGTCAGTTCAGCAATAGAAATTCTGAAATGAAAGGAAGAAGCCCAATCTAACGTGAAACACTCTGTCCGAAAGACTTGACCCATTCTAGCAAGATCTATCTGGGATACTTGATATTAATCTGAGGACGAGATTGTAGTAGATAGTGTTGATAGCTGCAAATAGGTCTAGTCAAGTAAGGCTCCAATACCACTGTCATCGCCATCAACCTCTAATATGAGCTAGTTCAGAAGTGGACCGCACTCACACCTTCCATGCATTTTTCTGACAGCTTGGCCATGAAGGGGACTGAAGAGATTGGTCTAAAGTTGTTAATTGCTTATGTGTTCATAGTTGCGTTTTTTAAAAGGGTTATGAATTGGTATTGACAATGTGAAGCCTCCTATTATGTCACGTTCCTTTGCTTGGTTGAATAGCTCTTACTACTACTATTAGACTGCAACAAAGCACTGCCAAGAATAGTAGAGGAAAGAAGGTGATGTAGAGGGAGGGAAGACAAAGCAGTGAGGAAAAGTTGGCTAAATTAAGAAGAAGCTTTACTGCCATGTTGATGCTTTTAGAGCTCCTAGAAAGCCCACTGGATGCAACAGAAAACGTTCTTATCCAGTCCAGCATCACTAATAGTCACTAACAATAGGCATTACAGAATGTCCCTTTTATGATATCTGATTGCCTTGTGAGACAAATTTTTACATTGTTCACCAGACAGTGGCTTTAATAGCATCCCGAGGTCACTGTAAATCAAAGCATCTAACAAGAGAAAGTTAGAGGAGCCATCCGATCATGAAAGGGGATTCATCACAGGAAATATGCCATGCCAAAGATCCCCTATTTGTAGGAAATGAAGGTGACAGAAACATACGAGTACCAGAAAAAAAAGGTTTAAAATCCATCAAGTGATACGCACATTTTGGTTAACATAATAAAACATTCCAAAATTAGCAAGAACGTTGCAAAGGGGAAGCATCCCAAACAACATGTTGTGAACTGACATTTATCACGCAAGAGTAACCATGCTTGCCAGAATGAACTACTGCCTTTTTCTGTGCCTTAACCATGCATGTGCATGTGCCTTTTTCTGTGCATGGTTAAGGCACAGAAAAAGGCACATGGGATTGGGAGATGACATGGTGAGGTAAGTGCAGCTGGGGCAGGGTTGGGGGAAGTTCTAAGGGGTGGGGGTGGATTAAGGGCTTGGGGTGGGTGGTGAGGGATAGGCTATTTTTTTTTGCGGCGGGGTAGCGGGGTTTGGGTATTTTTTGGGCTTAGAGTGGGGGTGGGGTATTTTATTTTTTAGGCGTGGTGGAAGGTTTGAGGGAGGGTGGGACGAGGGAGGAGCGAGATGAGAAGAGGAGGAAGGATCAGGAGAGGACACGGTGAGTTAAGTTGTGTTGGGGCAGGGGTGGTGGGTAGTTTTTAGTGGTGGGTGGATTTAGGGCTTCAGGTGGGTGGGGGGTTGGGGTAGTTCACTTATTAGGCAGGGAAGGTTTGGGGGCTCAGTGCGGATGGGGTGGTGGGATAGTTTAGTTGTTAGAGGCAAGGGTGAGGCATGTCAGGGTAGATTTTTCATAGGGCTCAGGGCAGGTGCGGGGTTCCGGTAGTTTAGTTTTTAGGGCTTATTCGGGGTAGTTTAGTTATTATGGGTGGGGGAAGGTTTTAGGACTCAGGGCGGGTGAGGGGTGTCTGGGTTTTTTATTTATTAGGGGCAGGGGTAGTTTTTGGGCTCAGGGTGGGTGGGGTGTTGTATGACAGAAACACACATGCCATTTCCAAATATGCCTTTACTAAGCATGCTTTTACAACGAAATTCATTGTAAAGGCATCTGTGGTAAAGGCATGTGTGGAAAATACGCGGTTTTGGTTCCGACGGCGTTATTAAGGGATGCGTTGTACCAGCATGCATGGTTCTGTCATACAACCCTGCAAAGTCATACCTCTAAGGACCTAGTGCTGCTCCAATATTTGTCTGTAGGCCCTAAATGCGACCTCAAACAGAACAGCATAGATTACCTCATCATTATATCTCCTCCCGAGGCTCACACCCACACTGAAGGGTGGCACTGAGCTCTGCGGAGTGGGTTCTAAGCCAAGAAATCACATCAATGGCTCACATAACAAGCAGTAACCTTCAATCTGTCGCACTAACAAGATTCTCAAATGAGGAAGAATCCCAGTCAGTGGGTCCAAAGACTGCAAAGTTCGTGCACGTCTGTGCCTGACAGCTCCCTTTACTGAACAGTTGTATGTGCTGCTGTGGAGAATGGACTCTCCTCAGCAGGTGGTTGGCACTGCTTGGAGCCCAGACAGTTCCTTCTTGCCTTCTAGATCTAGTCGTACGCACGTGTTATTTTATAACTGTGCCCTGAGAAGCTCACAAAGCAGGTATATATAGTTGAGCCTGACCCATGCATACAACTGTGACTTCAGTTCATTTAGACCCTAGTGCTTTTACTGAAATGGGAGCAATCGTAATATGTGCCCGCTGAAGCAGTAACCAGGGCAGGCTCTTCAATAATAGACATTAAGGAAGAAGCCCTAAGGTTTTGCTTAGTTTCACCCATAACAATAAAAGTCCTAAAAAAGCAATTTTTTTCTCCATATACTGTATATGGGCTTTGGGACGATGCTTAAGCAAACAAAATGGTTTTTAGTCTGCATCTATGAAAATCCTTGCATCACTTGCACCTATCAGCACTTGATCACAAATTGCTATCCTGTTTCTTGCGTAGACAAGTTACGAGAGGGATAAAGCCGTGGTTTTTGCCTATATAAACCACAACACTAAAGGTAACTAAGTGTACAAACTTACACAAATACTGTTTGCATGTGGTATTCCCCGTTCTAGCCCTTAGTGCAAGAAAAACGGCGACACAGTTTACCTTTTGAGTGCTTTTGCACCTGACCTATAGGGACTGATCCAGTGTTTTCTGGTTCCCCGATAGGCTCGTTATCCGTTTATTTTGTAGCATCTGTTAGTTTTCAAGAACATGTACCCATAAAAAACAACTACCTGTTAAATGACGTGCTACTAGCTCAACAAGTGACAGCTTCAGGTGTTTCTAAGTAGTCCTTCACTGTGCAAATGACTACCTCTGATTTAGATATAATTGTACTCATTACAAATTACCTGTCACGGTTTACAAGGGCAATGAAATGTGACTAAAAAGCTCGTACAAGATGGCCGCCTGGGAAAATCATTAGCCAGCTCCCACCGGAGTATTGTTCGGCTGATTTTCCACCAATAAAGAAATATAAAAATGCACTTGGTTGGGCAATCACAATAAATAATCGTCGAGCAAAATTACGACTAAGAATGTCGGCCCCACTCCCTGGGTGGATGGGTTTATTACCACTGCTCTCTAGATTTTGTTTCAAAATGCAGCTGTCATAACAATTCACAAATTACAGTCTTGCTGGCCTCAGCATTCATTATTCATAGGGAGGAAGGTTGCCGCACCACTTCAGCAGGCGCAAAAAGCGTCTAGTCAAAGTGACATTAGTAATGCTCTCAAAAAGAGAAATTATCAAAGAGGCAAATGGCTAAATATAGCTGCTCAACCCTCTAGCGAGAAAAGCAAAAACACTAAGAAGCCCGATAAAGCTGAATATGTTTAAAAGGCAAAGACTGACATTTTATTGACTGTGACATTACTTTGAAGCAGTGGCGTGAGCAGGGTGTGTATACACAGAAGTGACCTTTTACAGCTATTTTTTCTTTTTCTTAAAAAATGGACAATGCTTAATTTTCAGGACAAATGGCAAGGCTTAATGTCAACTGCAAGGCCTTTGTGTATTCCTCACAAAAGAAAATCATCGGCACTACCTGATTGGCCGGGAAGGGGATTGCAAGTAACAACCCTACAACATTGATCAGTGGGTACAAATAACAACACAACCTCATTAATGGACAGGTACAAGTAACAACACATCCTCATTGGAGGGCAGATACAGTTAACACCACCTAATTGCCGACAGGCACAAGTAACACAGTCCCATTGATTGGCAGGTAAAAGTATCAACACTACCTCACTGACGAACAAATACAATTAGCAGTAGTACCTCGCCAACTTGCCAGCTTTGAAAGGGGGTTTTGGGGGGGAGAGCCGGAATCGGCTATCTCCCCCCCGGGGAAGTTTGCGAGAGTGGGATAGCCCACGCGCGCCAATTTTTGGGCGCTTTTGGGCTACACTTAGTTTTGGAGGGACAGCCCAGGGCTACAACATAAAAAGGGGGCGACATTTTAGGTCGCCACCATTTTGTAGTGACAGGGCTCGACAGTGGTCGAACTTTTTCGCTGCGGTGTTTCGGTGTGGCATTGAGAATTTGGCAGAGTAGCTGGAAGCGGGAGGGGTCGGAGGCTTACAGTATTTAACAGGCGGTAAAGGATTACAAAATTAACAGTGCTGTAGAGTGCTGCGTGACCAAGGAGACAGTTTAGGCAGGAAGGAAGGTTACTCACGATAGAGAGGTGTGCGGCAGGCGGAATGGATCGACGGGTGAGACAGGCTCTGGCACTGCTTAAGGAGGCAGGGCGCCTCGATCTCCTGGCGGCCCCCGTTGCGCCGAAGGAGAGGCCGGTCCGGAAAGCTGCCAGCGGTGTGGCGGCCGCTTGGCTTTGATGGTGGAGGGTCCATTGGAAGCAGGTGTGCAAGGGGGGATATCTATGTATTGTCGCTTGGAGCAGGTGCAGGCGGAGACAGAGAACGGGCACATGACAGACGTGAACGGACGGGAAGAAAACAAGACAAGACAAGACAAATGCTGATTGGATAAGGGTGGACAGTAGCAGGGAGACATAGTTAACATCGAAGGTGAAGGGCTGGAGACTTGCACGCTCAAGACGCTAGCAAACGTCTATTAAGGTAACTGGCAGAGTAGATAGGACCACGAAGTAAGGAGGACTGGACTATGGAGCGGCAAGTGCAAAAGGGGAGGGAAGGGGGAGGGTGGATAGGGGAGGGGGGATACTTGATAGGAGAATTTATGTATAGTGAGGTTTTAGTTTTGTAAGGCTCAAGGCCAAGGGATTGGATATTGTGAGTGCACCTGTTTCCAATAAAGCGGCCTTTTACACACAAAATTGGTAGTGATGGTGCAATACTTATCTCTCGCAAAGCGATGATACCAACATGGCAAGCTTCCAACCCTAAGCAGCTTATGGTAAATGTGTATGGTCTGTAACCTGAGAAACTATTCCTGACCTTAAAAATGTGCACTTATTTCCTCTATCACAATGCCTGCTTTGACTGGTATAATAACTCCACTTAGGGCTGAACTCAGCCACTAATATGATACATGTGCTAGTCTAAAAAATAATTATTTCCCTGGTGTGGGTTACCTGTACTGACTATTAATAAAAAAATGTATTTTGATAACTAGGCCTAAATTGCACAATGGTTCGATACGTTTATTAAAAGTCCGTCCTTCTCCTTAAATACTTTGCATTTGTGATCAAAATTGCCCTATAAATAATATGAATTGTGACCCAGCTACTTAGGCAGTATGTAACCTGAAATGATGGCTTGAAATCGGTCAGGAAAAACTAGCAATTTTGTCTTCTGGTGTTGACTGAGTTAATACTTTTGAGTTGAGTAATCGCAATAACAGGCATTAAAATTTAGAACTTAAGGGGTATCAGTGCTATTCAAAAATATATTTTTTCTCCATCGAATTTCAAGGAGCATTTGTCTCCGAATACACCGTAAAATAGACATCTCTTATTACTATCCGCTATTTTTATAGCTAATTCGCTAACGTCCATATGCACGCATTAATCAGTAACGTCCGATATTAAAGAGGAATTGATGAATCCACCTGACAAAATGACAGATTTCTGTTACACGTAATGGACCATAGCAGAGCTATAGTAGGGTACGAGCTGCATGAAGCCTTATTACACGCTGTCTGAAGCTTCACCTTTTAACGACTTTTCCTCCCAGCTCTGGACAGTACTAAGGCGTGTATCATCAAAGCTGACATTTGACAGTCTTTTCAGTTGATCAGACATACTTCCACCCTGCCAGTATGAAAAGTGCAGCCTTCACTTTCAAATGATGATACCAGATCACGCACCCAAAGCTTATGACTGAACTTGAGTGACGCTCTCTTACTGGAACCAATGAGCGCACTCTTTCCTAAGATATAGACATGACAGAGCTAGGCACTACTTTTTCTGAGATGTGTCACGCAGCAATCGGACAAAGTACACTGCACAGACCTGAGCTAATTAGCTAGAACACGAAATGAAAGGAGCCTCCATCAGGCTCACGTGTTGTGCACATCTCTGAAAAAATGACTAAACCTAATAATGTGAATTCTTAAAATGACGCCATAAATATTAAACTTTCTTAGCTTCCTTAAATTATTGAGTTGTTAATCTTAACTCGCCAACAAATGCTAATGTGTGTTACTGGTGCCATAGTCTATCGCTTGGCTTAAACAGTGGAAGTCATACAATTATACTTTTACTTAAGGAGCTTTACATCTTTGCATATTTTGTACTGCATCATTTACTTACAACCTTTCCTACATCAGAATATAAGTTTATATGGTTATCTTGTGTTAGATTGTGCATCTTCAAGCAGCAATCAAACCCACCTTGGACAACAGAACTCTTCGTACAGCCATACAATTAAAATATAGATACTCGCTCAACGATACCTGCGGAATGGGTGGAGTCTGTATTTGCCTCAGTGGAGTATTAGATTACAGTAAGAACTCGGGGGTGGGACAAAAAAAGAGGAAAAATTTGTTGCTTTTTCCATCACTTTCCCGTACACAGACATTCTCAATTCCCTAATTTAGGGTACACCAGCTGCACCAATCACTTTTGTTTGCAGAATAAATATCTCATAAAGAAAGGGGTTTACAGACACAGGGAATCTTCATCGAAGCATTTCAGCAGGCCTTAAATCTCTCATGCGCAGGTTCTGCACATACCCTTTGCTTTGATATAAGATATCAACAGACTGTAGGCCTCATTTAAGAATGCTTTGTTAATTAATGACCACTACACAAAGGAGTGGAGTTCATAGTTGACCTTAGTGTCAGTCCACATACAGTTTAATTCACAGCATTTTACCTATATCCATTCTTAAATAGTTTGACCATAGAGTTCGAAGGTGGTGCGCCTTCCAGGGTGCTATTTCCCTTCGTAGCTTAGGGTAATGTGTTCCTAGCAGATATGCTGTGATACAAAACCTGACTGAAATCACAAAAGAGGTGGGTGTGGAACGATTTAACATAGCAGGTGTTTGCAGTGTTGTTACCACCAATTGCAAATCATTACCCATGTAATTGCTGGACGAATCTCATGAAGTATTTGTATTGTCTTTGTCATTAATCTTCTTTACAGGTACCAGCTGAGGCGCTCCAAAAAACCTGCAAATATTTCAGCATGCATCCTGCGTAACTGCTTGTATGCGTGTGAGATAGTCACAGGGCCACTTTTCATACACAATTAGATGTAGATCAGTGACTGACTGCAAGCGATATAAGTAATAGTAGACTCTGTAGAGAACTGGGTACCCTGCATAAGGGTAACCAGGGTCCATTTGAAATACGTTGACCAGAAAAATGGGGAACCATTGAAAGTTCTTACATTTAATACTTTGGGCCTGATTACAACTTTGGAGGAGGTGTTAATCCATCCCAAAAGAGACGGTAAAGTGACGGATATACCACCAGCCGTATTACCAGTCCATTATATCCTATGGAACTCGTAATACGGCTGGTGGTATATCTGTCACATTTGGGACGGATTAACACCTCCACCAAAGTTGTATACAGGCCCATAGTTTTTATAATTGCCATAGGAGATCCCCAATGAAATCATAAAGAGTAACTGTAAGGATGTTTTGTACACATAACATAACCTGCACAACAAAACGATCTCCGAAAAAGCTTCTGAAGTAAATAGAACCCAACTAAACTACCGTGAATGGAGTTTGATTGAGGAGCAGCCTGATGAAAAAGTATGCCATCTAGGTACATGCATAAAGAAGTCGTGCAGGTTGCATGCTGAAATATTCACAGTTTTTTGGGTAGGGTGAAACCTTGACTCCTTTTTTTAGGAGCATCTCGTAATACCTTGACAGGTCAGACACGAATCTATTTAAAACACCAGTTATTATCCTCAATGTACGTTATGTTTTTTTCATTCAGTGATTCTACTTGGGAGGGTACCCTACAGATTTTGAAGTCCTCTTGTCCCCCTTCTTTGATATTGGTAAAAAATAACATTTGATAGCATGACTTTGAACGCTATCACTGAAAAATGAACCATGTTGTGGATAAGTGTCCCGCACGTCTCTCCTCCCACTTCTCTTAACCCCCCCCCCCTTTAATATTGGTAAATAACGTTTGATAACATGAATTTTGGACTTCACCACCATATTTTGCTCTTTTACTTTTGTACATAAAGGCCAATCATTGCCTAAATACACACCAAAACTTTTTTTTATTTTTTATTGTGGCTCCAACCTGCTCATTTTCAAAATGCAGCCAATGAGTGATCGGCCCCATTAAATCTAAACAATACCTTGAAACTTCCATTAAAAAGAAGGTGCCCCTGTGATACGTAAATGCTCTTCAAATGCACACGGAATAACAAAAGTTATGATCCAGCCAGGGAAGCAACCCAAGTATGAGTTATTTATGTTAAACAGCACGCCATTAAAATCTGTATTCTGCATATGTTGTGCACTTGAAGCATTAGAAAACATGAACTTGGAAAGCAGCGATGTGAGGGAGAAATCACGCCAGCTTGACTTATGAAACTCATCATGAAAACACATTTGCTCAAGCGAAAGATAAGGATTTGACGTTGCTCTGATTACCAACCATAATCATTTGGATTAAAAAACCTGATATATTCTGGCGGATTTGAGTACAGCATTTTGAGTTTCTCAAGACATCCCTCTGAATTGTACAGGCCACTTCAGTATATTTGCCTATTAGGACTAAACCTACGAGAAATATTTCACCTTCTCTTTCCATGTCAAACAAGTGCATTCAGGAAGGAAAGCTCTTGAGCTCCTTGTTCTAGCTCTGTCACAGCGCTAAGAATATGAAATAATCTTACTATGGAATATATTTTGAAGTCAAGGAGAAACACTTGAATAAGACTGTGGTCATATTAAATAAAAATATTTTTGTACATGCAATTGGTACGTTTTTTCCCCAAAATATTTTGATGAAAAAACTGCTTAACACATATTTCACCAAAAGTCACATCAGTGACGTTTTTAGGTCACACCTACCAAAGACTACATGCTAGCTAACCATGTTCAGATTAAAATATCTAACATGCATAGTGTCAAACATTGACTCCACAAGTGCAGCTTCTAGTCAGATTGTAAGGGTAATCACAGAAGATACATTTACCTCCAATTTACCCTTGCAAGAATTATTGATGTACTCTGTGTTTGTCCCGCCAATCAGGCATGGGCCAGCTTTTATATAATAACTTTGTGTTTTAAACCTTACTAAGGTTATAAACTAGGGGCGCAGGAGCAAGGACTTGCTGGGACATGTTGAAGGCCAATGTCTAACGTCATCTAGGTTAATTCAAGCACTGAGATTTATTTTAATCCATGCAGACTTCCTTTGTTTTAATTTTGCAGGTCTTTTTTAAGTTTGACTGATACCAGCTTTTCGTTTCTCGAGGTATAACCATAATATCAATTTAGAAAAGTGGGGCATGCAATGTAGGGACAGAAGGACAAAATCACCGTCTTACATAATGCTTGTTTATTTAATTGTTCATCATGTTCCTTTGATAGCTGAATTCATCACATTTTCACTGCTGTGTGAGGATATCTTTTTCTACGTTGCTATATGAATGTTACATTTTGTTTCAATGGGCCTTAATCACAAATTGCAGCTTGTAGTATGTAAAGTAGTACTATAGGAATACTACTGATGGGCTATAAAATGCAATTCACAGACATATGGCCGCACCCCTCCACCTCCTCCTGTGCGTAGATCCCCACCACGATGGCGGAGATTGCTGAACACATAAGTATATTTTTTAGCAATAAATGCTGGAAGGCCCAGGGTGGTAGAGGAATGTGGCATCTACTACAAAATGGGAGCAGTGAGGGGAAATATAAGGAGAGGTTTAGAGAGGGACATGCTAATACAAACACATACCCACAAAAGAACAAAAGAGTAAGACCATTGTTATTCACAACATACACTAAAGTTACTACAGTTTTAAAGCTGTCAAAGCAGGTGTACACCAACCCTCCACACATGGCCAACCACTAGCACTGCAGCACAGTCACATAAAAAAATAATAGACAGGGATATAAAGTAGACACTGATGTTAAATTAATTAAGTTAGTCCAACATTAGGATATTTAATTATTGATTCATTATTTTAAAATGTGATAATAAACAACAATAATAATTAATAAACTTAATTAAAAAAAACAGACTTTCAAAAACATCGCATAAATGAAGCATTATTTAAATTAATTAAACACATAACTTTTAACAAAATGTAGAAAATATTAAATAAAATTTAACATGTTAATGAAGGTTGAATTTTTTAAAAGTTATTGTTTTGTAAATTAAAATAATATATTTAAATTAATTATTGAACACATTTAATTTGATGGGTTTATGTGTGGTGACATTTTATTTGACTAGTTCAAGGGTAATAATCAATATTTTATATTAATTTACAAATATTGTACACATTAAGATATTTTAACACTTTTTAAAATAATGTACACAAGTGGATCTTGCTACCCGCTGACTAAACCCCTGTATGGATAGAGAAGATTATGGGTGGTCTTCATAGAGTGGATCACAGTGGAGGGTTTGGATCTCGTTATCCTCCAGCTGGCCCATGTAAGCTGCTATGGCAATTGCTGTCATTCTGAAGTCTAGTGGGATCTCTCCGAGAGCAAAACGACAGCTGACCTGTCCTCTGAATTGTAGTGTGTTTATCTTAGAGTAGTAGACTGTTGGCTGAGTAGCTCATTTCTGCATGTTATGAAAATGGCCCAAGACCTCATCTCCCCTGGATGTGTAGTACCATCCTGCGCTCATCTCAGACTGACATAGCCTCTTCCATGACTGTTTCAGGGAAAGAGAAGAAGGCATTGGAGGAAAGGCAATACTTGTGAGATGGAGCTAATGTCAAAGAAACAAGACAACCTACGTTGGTTCCCCTTAAAATGTTTATGAATACACTTGTTCAGTCTTCTTTCTTCTTACACTCACATTGAGGCATTGGACCTCAACTTAGAGGTGAACAAAAACACTGACAATTGGGCAAAGCATGCCTGCCCATTGATCAAACTGGAAGAAAATCATTCTTACTCATGTTTTCTACTGCCAGCCTCTCTCCTTTCACTGACCATGCATTTTCTCCCACTCTCTCACACCCCCATTCTCTTCCTGCTTCTTCTGTACCTATTGTCAACATAAATCGACATCATCATATGAAAAAATGGTGGCTGCAGCCACACAGTCAACCCGCCTTTAATTAGATTCCTCATTTTTGTTTAGTTGTTAGTTAAGTTAGTGGGAAGTAGTGCGATATAGCTGCTAAACTGATATACATTATATATCAGAGTGAGTCAAGAGTATAAAAAGACAGAGGGAACATATAGACAGGATCCACAGAAAGTCACACATGACCCACAGGCAAGGGGTTAAAAGTCACAATGTACTTAAAAAGCAGCAGCCCTTGAAAAAGTATGCAGCGAGACAGTGAATCCAGAGATGCAGAACACAAAGTGATGGGCTCTCAGAGAAAAAGGAGGCAGGAAGAGACAGATGCCAGACACACAAGATTGGAAAATGGATGTTGGAGTCAAAGAGCCACAAACACACACACACAGAGCATGGGCAAGCTAAGATGGGACACAGAAAGAAGTTACATTGATTGATAGGACATCTGAAGCACAGAGAGGAAATAGAGCTCTGATAAAGCCTTCCTGTGCCACGCTGTCTCAAACCTTTATTTTCTGCTCACTGATACCAAAAGTATGTTGTGTTTAGTATCCTCATTGTGCAGGCTTTTAATTTCAAAGGTATATCAGATCTGTTATTGAGTTTTATACTGATGTTAAGAGATCAACACACTTAAAGCTCTAACCTTTTAAATTCACATTATGGAGTTTAACCTCTTAAATGTTTTATTGCAGAAATTGGCAATATTTCAGTAAAATAGTTTCTGAGTATTGTAACATCAGCAAATGAAGTGAGCACTGATTATGCTAAGTTAAGACAAAGGTTTGGGTTCACTAGTGTTTTAAGTAGTTGAAAAGCTGGATCAGCATTATTTTACCACCTTAGACGATGTTCAATGGTTGCTTGCCACAGGAACTTTCAAGGCATGTGCTACCAGCTGGAAATGTAGCAGCACTTGTTGAAATCCCCTAACTACACACCAGAACACAAAGTAAGAACATACACAAAGAAATGTAACACGACAACTAAAGCATGACAGTGCATATCAAAGCAAACGAATCAAAGCAAAACACAACAGCCAAAGTGCAATACAACAAAACCACATTGCAATAATGTAGCATAAAAAAACAGCAGCACAAATAACAACAGAACATATCACTACCACAACAAGAAGCCACACTATTAATAGGCGCAGACATTTTTGCCAAGCTTTTGCAACTTCAGAATCGTGTTTTCATAATGCAGCAGTAAAATGTGTGTACACCCAAACCATAACCTTCCCTTACCATGAAAGTTCCTAGGACAAGCATGAATTTGCCACTTTCTAAGGTGGTAAAATAGTGCCCCTGCAGCTATTAAACTAATTACTGGGTCTAAAGCTTCATGGGTAGCTCAGATTCCGAGGACAATTCCACTTCCATTTACCTCCTCCAGAAAGTAAATTGGTGTGGAGTACTACATGTAGAGGGAAACATGGGTCAGTGTCATTGGGCAGAGAAATCTGTCGGTAGGTTATTTGCACTCTATCCTGTAACAGTGGGATCTTTGCAGGCTGGGCAGGTATGCCCTTGTAAGTGCAACCTCTGTCTGAACCACACTCCTGCCTGGTGCAATCTGGCCTGTTAATCTCTAGTGCTCGAACACTGAGGCACTTGTGATCTAGCAGAACCGCATGCTGCATCCTAATCATGGATACCACTCCACCCAACATCTATTCAGAACCTGCAGAAAATTAAACTTCTTCAGAGACCTGTAATATATATGTAGATGTGATACACAATCCATAGTGCTGTCTGCAAAACAACCTTCCAATACGTCACATGATAAGTGATGGAAAACCACAGATGGCTTTGAGGTAAGTGTTGTATAGAATGTAATTATCTTTGAAGCTGATTAATCGGTTTCCCATCAGGGATACTCTGTGAAGATCCTGAGAGCTTAATAACATGACTGCACCTGCACGGCACACACAACAGCAGGTTCGGTTTCAGAACGATGAACTGTGTAACAAACGATAGTCGCTTGGCTCAGAGGCAGAGGACAACTGCGTTACTGGTGTCTTCATTTGGACCATACAGCATGCTCAAATGGATGGTACAGATTTCCATTTCCATGCATTATTCGGGGAAAATTAATTAAGAATCAGGCCTTTTCAACTAAGGGATGGCTGCCCATTTCTACAACGGTTCATGTAGACAGAAGTCAAAGTTAAGGAATAAAATGCAGATTCGCACCTAGTTCATTCAATTGTTTTGTTACTTGGTTGTAGTTTTTATCAAAATCACTAGTTGAAGTGTGTGTTCACAGAGTTACCTTCTTGTACAGCACAGCCCTGTGCCATACAACAGTCTCTGTGTTATTTCAAATGTTATGTTGAAGTAAAGAGAGCACTTGCAATAGGGATTAATTATTTAAAACAACATGAAAGTCGGAATTTGTTCAAGAAACGTCCTCAAGATATGGGCTGCCCCACCAGCTCAGATTTGGTCGACACTATTTTTGCCCCTCTGCCAGGTTAGGAAATCCCTCAAATCTCCTAGCTCTTGACTCCACTTCCAATGTCCAGATACTAAACTTCACTAACAAACGAGAAGCTAAGAAATTTATGAGAAAATTCCGAGTTAATGCCTATATGTGTGCTGAAATCATATTTTCAGTAGATGTAATAACCTACTTACTACCTCACTGTCATATCAGATTTCTCTCTTTAACATTCCCTTCTGACAATATGTACTTTGCTCTTACAGCCCCTATTAAGTCATATCACTGCGTGGAAAATGTCTTTTTCGGGATGCTTCTTAGTAAAGCTCCTGCTTCTTTTTCTGGTGCCACGAACTGGAAATATGGACGATCCAAATTAAAAAAAGATAATAGATGTGCATCAACACTAGTTTTTATAAATAGTTGGAATCATATTTGGAACCTATTCCAGTGTTCAACTTCAGCCATGTGAAATTTAATTTTGGTACCCGTGTAGTTTGGCCTTTTTGGGAGTCATTCTGCAAAGGACTCTAGTGGCAAGACATCTAGCTAAAGAATAATAGCGATTTTAGTCCCAGACATTTGACACTTGTCCTCAGAAAACCCTGTGTAGAATGAACATCAAAGTAATATATATGGCGGGCGCTTAGCAGCAATGCGGGAGAGATTTCAGTGTTAGTTTTACATGAACATTCTGCAAGGATGGTTTTCAAAGAAGTGTCACTCAGGTACAACGGTTTTGAAAAGGACGCAGGAAGCTCTAAGTAAAGTACTTAAAACTTCATACATTGTTTTTAATTCTGAGCGTTGAATATTTTAAGTTTTTTTTTAAAAACAGTCTGATTTATACACCCTTTGCAGAAGGTGGACATGGCACAAGGAAGCCGTCCTCTGTCCACTGATCCAATCCTGCGTGCCCAAGCAGTCCTGAGGTCTTCACTGTCCCTTTCTGCCACTTCATTTCCTGCCACCATCCAAGCTGTCCACTTCTGTAGCCCCCCACTGTCTTGCTGGCCTTGGACCACCATAGTGGTTCCCTGCTTTGAACCATGTGCAGTGGCATCTGCAGTGTGCAATCCCACTCACTTTTGAGCTATCCCTAGCTGCAGGCCTCAGTGCCACCCAAACGATTTAGTTTCACCCTTCAACAACTCGTACCACTACAGGGAGGGATAGCAGTGGCCACCTCAGGTTTTCCTGGTGCCCTAACATTGCACATAGAAAACAAAGATAAAACGAACCCAGCCCTATTGTGGAATACTTTATTTAGCATTTTAGCATCTTTTTAAACAACGCAGGTAAAGCAAGATGCGCCCTCTTACTTTAATATTCAATGTGGTGTGCCTTGTCCTGTTAAGCAAGACTAAAGTCATTCACAGCTCCCACTTGACAATAGTTTATTCGTTGTCTCTCAGTTTTGTTCTATGTTGTAGATTACTCCCTCAAGAAAATGGAAGGTATGTGCCAAGTCAAAAATGAGCAGTTTGGTCAAAGATTTACCAACAGGTTATTTTGGGACTTTTCGTCTATTCACTCCCCATGTTCATATGGGCTTCCGAGGCACAAAAAGAGTTGAAAATACAATGTCCAGAACAAACTCCATGCAACTATGTTAAAGAATAATGCAGACCTTTCTGTGGTAGCAAATCCATATAGTACACTGTCAATGAATGTCAGACCATTCCAAAATAGGTTATGAAAGTATTAGCAAACGTTTCACTGGGCCCTTGTGGCACCACATTCAACTGTATGGACATCTCTCACAGGTGCAGGGCATTGTAGGAAATTTATGGTATGATAGGAACTATGATAGGATGTGCTTCATAATATGCATAGTTTACTTACATATAATAATTTTAGGAATTTTAGGTTGTCTCCACTAAGGTACTGAGGTAATATCCACTACTAGATTTAGGGCCTTATTACAAGTCTGGTGGACGGACAAGCCAACTGCTAGACTCGCGGTGAGGAGACCACTGCGGCGCTTGCGGTCTCCCCACCAGCCACATTATAAGGTTTTCACTAGGCTGACCGGTGGAAACCAAGGTTTCCATCGGTCAGCCCAGTGGAAAAGGTGCAGCAGCATTGGTCTTGGCTCCACATGGAGCCAAGTCAAATACTGTTGCACAGGGGGGCCTCCCAGCATCCATGGGATGCATACTGTCTGCAAAGCAGACAATGTGCATACTGACAGTGCTGGGACGGTGGGCTATGGCCCCGGCACTAGCTTTCCGCCAGCCTTTCCATGACAGGGTCCCCACCATGGAAAGGCTGGCGGAAAGCTGAGTTGTATTAAGCCAGGTGGCGCTGAGTTCAGTGCTGCCCTCGCTGAATACAACTCAGACTACAGTCATCCCAATGGGAACCATGTTCCTGGTGGGGATGGTGATCCCCTGGCGGGTTCTCCCACCAGGGTTGTAATGTGGTGGTCGGACTGCCACAGATGCAGCAGTCCAACCGTCATGCTGACAGTCCTTGGACCACCAGCCTCGTAGTCAGGCCCTTAGTTATTGGGTGGTTATCTCTACCCACAGTTGAGCATTGAACATTTAGCCCTATGAGAACAGGTTTGTCTTTTTTAACCTCCGTTAACACCTTGAACGGAATTTCTGCACAGAAAACAGTATGCCATCAAACTTGATCACTTTCAGCTCCAATCAGTAGCTAAACACATTCCTTCTTTAGACCCAGACTGCTGACTCACTTATTGTAGGTTATTTAAATGCCTTATTTTAGAATATGATATGCAAAACTTTTTAATTCCCCCAATATTGATGGAGGTTTACAGAACATAGAACAAGACAGCAATGCGATCACACCTCCATCCTCTCTATTGCTGTAAAACTTGATCAACCCATCACTCCTATGTAGGGAGGGTGGGTTTCGAACCTTGTGATCTCGAATGCAGAAAAGAACAAATGGCACAGCAGTCTGTGGACTTTTCAAGGCTACAAAGTGCATGCAAGCTGTACAGTAGCTTGCACAGTAATACAAGTTCTGAGTTAATCAATGAATTAATTTATTCATTTTCAATTCATCAAAATCATTACATGATGCGACATGCACACTATTAGACAATTACAAAAGGTAGACATAAAAACCATAGCATAAAAACTCTCAAGGATTAAAAACTACATAAAATGTGGTAGAGGTAGAATCACAAAGTGCAAGGTTCTATTGGCACATCTTAGTGAGTGGCAGTACCCAGATGGTCTTTACATGGTAAATTGGGGTGCAGAAGGAGCGCCCATTAGTAACTGTCATTCAATTGGCACATTTAATTTACTTATAAGTCCCTTGTTATATGGTACTACAAGTACCCAGGGCCTGTAAATTAAATGCTACTAATGGGCCTGCAGTACCTATTGTGCCACAAACTTAGGTAGCCTGTCTAAACATGTCTCAGATCTACCCATGCAGCCTGTATGCAAATTTAAATCTCCAATTTGACGTGACAAAACAAACCTATTCCCAAACTTGAAACTACCTTCATAATACAGGTAAGTCACACCTAAGTAGGCCCTAAACAGTTCATGGGGCGGGTGCAGTGTATTTAAAAAACTGGACATGTATTTTTGAGTTTTACATGTCCTGGAAGTGTAAAACTCATAAATTCGTTTTTAACTACTGTGAGATATACCTCTCCCATTGGATAACGCTGGGTTATCTTGTTAGATTTAATAAGTGATAACATTTGTCAGGGAGCAGGTGGGAATATCATATTTGGTGTCTGAGGAATTGTAAGTTTAAACTCTCCTTAATGGGAAAGATGGATTTTAAGACAGAATTTTGAAAACACCACTTTTAGAAAGGTGTAATTTTCTTGTCCTAACCATTTGGTGCCTGTAGCCTCTTTCCTGGGTCACATGACTAGATGTAGTTGGCAGTTGGCCTTTGTGTATTCCTCACAGGTAGCCATACAATAGAGGGCCAGGGGTTAGCAGGATGGGCCACCCTGTCTTGATGAGAGGGGTGGAGATGTCTCCTGGCGCACTTTCACTAAAAAGACACTGTCTCATCTCACATCCAAAGACTTGGCAGTATCCTATTGTGCCTTCAGACAAACTGGGACCAGGGCAGAGGGGCAGGAAATTCCTTACACCTCTACAGGGGGAACACTCCAGAAGTTTCTTCCACTTCAAAATGGGCATCAGGTAGAAAAAGGGGACCCTCATACCCACTCTTCAGTATACTCCTGGACCTGTGGACACCTCAGAAAAAGAACAACCCTGCTTCCTGTGGACTGCCCTGGAATTTGAGGTCTGTCCTGCTGTCTGAGAAGGAAGACAGGACCTGCTCCCTTCATCCTAGGCTAAATGAGCGACTTTAAGTGCTGGTCTACTGTTGTGAGCTACAGGGACATAACAAGCTCTAAAAGCCTCTCTACAACTGTTCAGCTGACTTGCTGCTCCGGACATTCCTGAACCTGCAAATGGGTCTGCCTGAGCCCTGCCATCCTCTGCTGAAGTGAGTTCCTGAACCCCAAGATATGCCTCCCAAGTCCTGGACCATTGATGTGACATCAGTTGAGCTCCTCCTGGATGAAAAGGAGAAATCCTGAAGTGATGGGCTCTTCTTGACTGCGAACAGTCCTGTTTGCACCAAGCTACTGCCACCCATGCTAGCCGGCAACACAAAGCTCTGGTGAACAAGGCGCTTTACACTACAGTGGTCACCAGTCATGCCTGGCAATGTGAGATCCTCACTTTGCTCGACATCACTATAGCCTGAAGTGAATGCCAACACAAATATCCAGCAACAACCATTCCTGAATCCTGACAGGATGTTTGTGCTGCAGTGATGTACATCCACAAAGCCCGGTCTGCTCTACAGTAATAAGCACCCACAATGCTCTCCAGGCCCCTCATGATCTTCTCTACTTCAAGTGGAATGCTTCAAGCTTCACACATGCAACTTTTCCAGCTGGTGCTTTGAAATTACATGTCACCAGTTCTAATGATTGGATGTTTGTTGTTTAGGTGTCCACCCAGAAAAGGACTGTAGCTGGAGCTTGAGCAGGACTCAACCCTCCTCCCAAACTAACAACTCAGTTTCTCACAAAACCTACCAATATTTGTCAATGTAAAAGGGCATAAAAGGCTGAATTTGGATTCTGTAATTTAAATACCGATTTCACGTTATATCTATTTTTTAAGTAAAATCCTATTAAATAAAAGATATTTCCAGTTAATTCATCAGTCTGGCATAGTGTTAATTACTTTGCGTTGTATCGGTTAATAACACATCCTAATCAATCCAGTTATAATAAGCACCATAAAAGAACAAATCCATTTCCCATTACTGTGGCCTGCATTACCCAAAAAACAAAAGAGGGCTTTGATTGTGTGTGCCTCGCCAATTAATCACATTTTGCGCAACCATTTTTGCACTGAAATCACAAATGCAAATTGTTTAGGTTTTACATCCTCTGTAATTATTGAGTGCAAACAAAGTTTGCATCCGCTAGTTTTAAACCTGACAAAATTCACCAGGAGAAAAGGCCTACCCATTACAGGGACATTAAAATGTAGGTGCAGAAAACACCCAAATCAGCATGTTGTGACTTACTTTTAGGGCTAAACGTGTAGTAGATGCTATTTGGCACAAATGTTAAATTCCAATCCCAGCAGCTACCTAAGGAGTGAGTAAAATAACTCCTGCCCAGCCAGGGCCTTCGTAATCGCAGCCCAAGGGGGCCAGGATATCCTCTTTGTTTGATATCGTCTGGTTGCATTGAAACAAATTGTATGGCATTTTTTACTTCAAGTTGCTGTAGTTTGACACTTCTTTTTTTACTTTAAAGATTCTTTACTGAAAAGAAAAAGAGTACTGATAACATAACTTAAGACCAGAATTATATAATTGCAGTATAAATGCACAAATAATACATGAATGTAGACTGGTTATTCAATAAAGATAATAAAGGAAACAGAAAGAGTAGGGAGAGAGAAAAGGAAGAAGGGGGAGGGAGAAAGCACATTTGGCTTAAATTAGGAATTTAAAAAGGTGAGAAAAACACAAAGTAATACATATCTATGTGAATGATAACCACAAACTTTCAGAAACTTTCAGTACTTGTTCAATGAGGTTTATGAACTTCTTCAGTAATAATATTAATCGAGTTGCTCGGAGATCTAGATTTGTTAAGGAAAGTTGTTATAAGTGACCATAGTTGTTCTCACTTTATTGCTAATGAAATAGGATAGACATAAGCTCTATTCAACCTGTGATGGAGACATACAGCATTATAAGTAATTTCCGAAGTATTTTTCCAATGGGTAGTAATGTGATGGAATGCTACTGCAAGCAAGAGATCTAATAACTTTGATGTACCAGACAAGAAAGTCCATTCAGGGGGAAGGCTACCTAAAAATGTATCAGGTATTGAATATGGGATTGTTACATTAAAAATGGTAGTAACTTTCTTCCATACTTTTAACCAGGAAAGATGAATCTGCGGATATTGAAATTACCTATGCATCTGATGAGAATTTGATGCTTGACAAGACCAGTAATTATATTGCGTCATAATTTTCCATTTCAACACGGATCTAGGAGTGAGTAGTGATAATCTGACACTTCCTGAACCTTTCAGATGCACTGGATAATGAAAACCTACGAGACAAATGAAATCTCACATACGCATAAACATCCGACATACAGCCTGAAAATGGCAGACTACCTGAAACATGCCTTGATGACAACCACTGAAGGTCTCCTTTATTAGCTCCAGACATCACGTCGCTGACAGTGCGTGCGGAATGGCTATTAGCCAACAGAAATATCAACTCCCTCTTAAAACTGCTATTCATGAGATGATTAACAAGCCTGACTCACACTTCGCCTCCAGACACAGCAAGCAGAGTGGAACTGTGCACATAGAACAGAATGCAATGACTAAATTGCTGTATAAAGTACAGCGCATTAAAAAAAAGTGGAAAATGTCAAATTTGATGCCCAAAGTGGAGATGGACAAATCTTGGCCCAGTCTGTGAATAGATGACATTAAGAAGCTGTATGCTGACAATATAGTTTGATCTCAAGCCATTTCACATGAAAACCTTTTATTCCATGTGTTGAAATTGCACCTTTGTGCTCTAGGCTGATATCTAAAAACCTCAGGCGCAACGGGGGTAATTGTCTGAGTTGACTTCTAATTTCAAACAGAGTGTCCCAATTAGAAGATCTTCGAAAATAGTATATAAATGTAGGCCCGTTGATAACATGCACTTTATTGTCAATGGGCAATCGGGCTCCAGAGTGGGGCGCATTCATACCTTGCCAATCTTAAGTATTCAGAAATTATAGGGTAAAGAATAGCGTGCTGGACAAAAAGAAGTTGTTTGGATGCTATGGTCTATGCGCTATATCTGGAGTATTTCTGTCGGTGAAGAAGCTCTGAGGTTTTATGTAATCTTCCTACTTGTCTCCTAGCATAAGCATAATTTATTATTGGTGTTCTCTCCATCTTCTGACAACTGTATACTGTAGTAATAGTAGACAGAAAACAATCTTAGGTCAAAAAACCCAGTGACCTTGTCATTGTGGTTTAAAATGTAGAAATTATTTTTGGACATTAGAAATGGGAGGGAGAACAAAAGTAAAGTGACACACTGGTTGGCTTTTGGTGACTGCAAAGTGGGTTGGACATTGCCACCTTGCAGCCTCCTAATAGTACCTAAAACTTTAGCAAAAGGGCAAGGTTGAAAACTAAAATCATTTAATAGGACATCAAGAATTGTCTACCTTCTGATTCCGTTGTTGTTTTCATGACTCGTGTGATCCCTGATACAAGTGGCAGTAACGGCACTACCAGTAGTAGCAAATGGCAAGCCAATGGTAGCCAGTGGTAGCTCCTAGAACCCATGGCTATTCCTAATTGAAGTCTGTATAGGAGATAAATAGAACAGGTACCAGCCGAGCAGACACCATGTTACAAAGACCTCTGGCCTAACGAGAACCTAACCTGTGTGCAACCAGCAAAAAACCAGCAGGACTATCCCACCTGGAGGATGACTGAGCCTCAGGATATGCTCAAGGAAAGCAAATTCGACATGAACCTATATTGCATCCTTTAAATGTCAGTGAGTTTGCCTATGGAGTGATTTTGATGGAAAATGTAGAGGTCTTCTCGGCGGTTTATGTTCTATATATTTATGTATTTAATTGTGATATCTTTCCTAAACACTGAATCAGCCTTCCTTTTTATTGAAACTTTATGAATGTTTCTTTAAATCCTAACCAGTTTTTTTTCACTGCGATCTATGACCTCTCCCTCATTATGTCAGCTGGCATCTTGCTCTGCTCACAGCTAAGTATTAACGTCTATGGGGAAAGTAATTATTTGTAATTAAAATATTTCCATAAGAAATTTATTTGAAAAACTGTTCATTTGAATCACGAAGGATTGCCGTAAAATGAGTTTAAAAACCTGTGCATTCTAAATTTTAATTACAAGGTATGTCAGAGTATAGCTGATGGAAAACGAGTGCATATTCATATTGAAAACAACCATATATTACATTCCAAGAACATACATCGTTTCAGACATGATTATTCTGGAAGCCATACAATGTTTGTGAGCCTAAATATGTCCATAAGAAAGGTCATAATCATAGAAAATAATGTTACTCCAGTCCAGCTGGACACCATATCTCGGTACAGCCTCTTATGAGTAAAAAGTGTTTAAAAAATCTGGGTGTGTGGTTTGACTGTAACATTTTTAAGTCATTATATTACTTCAGTCGTGAAGACCATCAACCCGAATCAAATTTACAAACATTATAATACAAACATAACAAGACTACTGTGATACAGTGTATATGAATCCAGCGAAGAAGGTCTTTCGGAAACCAAGTACACAGCCATGTTACCACATCCTTGAACAATTCCACTGACCCCAAGTTCAATCAAGAAGTACTTTCAAAGCACTGTGTAGCATGTTCACGTCCTTCCAATGAGACGGCGTTTTCTGTATGAGCAACTTAACCTTTCACTACACAACAGAACACATCCAAATACAGAAGAAAGAAGCACTGAGGGAACAGTGAGACCTGGAGCTATGATTCGTTAGAAAACTTTGAACCAACTTTGCTGAGCCATGGCCACATTATCACCCTTTAAAAAGGCACGGAAGTCAAATGGTTGCACTCTATCAGGACCACCCCAGTTTGTGGATGGGGTTTCTCTTCTTGTACAAGATTACTTTATATTACTTCTCGGTTTCCCACCATATGTACTTTAAATTACAAACCCTGGTCTTCACGCTGTGCAGTTATTACCTCTGAAGGTGTATTATATTGGTTTACGCTTTCCTATATGTGATGCTAGGTGGCCTTTGTAAAACTTTGTAGCCTTAGAAATCAAATAAATAATTAAACGTATTGCCTCAGGGCTTAATAACCCTATTTTACTAACCGGTCACAACATGTTCACACATTTTTTATGTGTACCAGTGGTATATCAATAAATGTTGTCCATGCCCTTTGATACATTTTAATATATCTTTTTTTATCACCAATTGTTATGTGATACACCATTGAGAGGACGCTAATTAATTTGCTTCTCACAACTAAATCAATGGAGGGATAACAGTGCATCACAACGTTTTTCTGAGCCCATCACTACATACGAAGGGCCATGCAACAATACTTCTTTATACATTTGCCCACACACTTCTGTACCTTGTTAACGTTTGGGCTTTTTGGATGCAATTGCGTCTGTATGGTGTTGCTCTTCTGAGGTGTCTTCTTCACAATTCTTTTGTTCCTTATGATCCACTATACCATATTACTGTCCATACGTGGGACACACAAACACTGCTGTCTTAATGAAATATATTCTTAACTGATGCAGCCTCAGTTGTATCTAGACTGACTTTATTAGCGGTCAGGTTTGATAATTTTAAATGTGTTTGAGGTAGTCTGATCCCACTCAATCATACGCAGGGGAATTATTTTTAGCTGCTCCATGTTTTGTGTGACTGTTGATTATTCATATTGCTTTGGGTAGAGGGCTTATGTCAACACAATACCTATTACCCGTCTTACCTCCTCTGATGATTACATCAAGCACCCCTTACTCAAAATATCAACCTACACTTTTTTCTTTGCCTTAATCTATAAATGCGGTCTTCCTCCACTTTGTTTTCCATTCTAGTTTTTGTTTTATTTAAGTGTGCCAGACAGTGTTATGAAGAGAAAAATAAATCTTTCGTTGTGATCAATAAGGCTGTTACTTTCTCTCTTTACTGCTGCGTGTGCTTCAAAATGTTTCCCCATTCAATCTATTGCTCTCATTTTACAAGGCCATTAAGAAATCAAAGACAACTTCGGGGTCTAGTGGGAGTGCGCTGTATGTGTCCCCAGTTCAAGGGTTTATTTCAAATTGTGACTGTAAAATGTGTGTGTGGGGGACAATTTACCCCCCGACTGTACAGAAAAAAGCTAGAACGACAATGAAAGGTCCTCATTTTAAGCAAGAAGTGATCAGGGAGAGAATTTTGGATTGGGATTGAGGGGAGAGACAGGGCTTCAGATATCTGGTCAATATGTGATGTTCCCTTTTAAAATCGAATGTCTAGGCATCGCCTTTCACCTCTACATGACATTTCCTTATACACTAAAAACTTTTATAATCAAGTTAGGGTGAGTGAGGCTTTCATTTCCATGTTTAAACCAGGGCTTAATTTGTAAATAAAAATGTGCCGGTGCTCAAAGCCCTCCTCTAAAACACACGGCTGCTGCAATTAAATGTGCAAACAAGGGATACTGAGGTAGCGTAATCCTCAATCCATCTCGGGCCTCTTCAATCCATTTAAAGCCACTCCCTCCCCCTTCAGCTCACTCTTGCAGCTTTCTGCTTTCTCCCTTTGTGACGCTTTTTCGTTTTTCTCTTCCTCCGTCTTCCACATATGTGCCTTTCGCTCGCAGCTAATGCTTAAGACAGAAAGATAAGCTCCGGCTCACAAAAATAAGTTCCGCACCCCAAACAACAAGCACAAATTAAGCACTAGTTTAAACATTGCTGAACTGTTATGTGAAATAATGCTCTGTTTGAATCTGGTTACACCATTTTGAAGCACATTGGAAGAAGGGACAAAATAAATGAAATGGAAGCTTATGTTAATGTTGCTTCACTGAATGCAGACAATACTAAAGATTGAACCAGAGTAGGAGGCCAACCTGGAAAAGTTATAGCTTATAAAAGAAATATCTCATCACTCCTCGGTCTCCTAACGTTCTTACAGTTCGTATTTCTTGTGGCACGCACTGATCACCGAGTAATGAACATCATGGAACTCTACATGTTCTCAGCTCGGCAAGACTGTCTTCCCTGCTTGCGCCACTGTGTATGTCATATGTCCTCAGTGCTTTACAGTTACTTTGAGTGTTTTCTCTTCCCCAGAATTTGCATGCAAAAACTTTGGGAATACATACAATTGTAGATAGTGTTCCGTTTCAATTGCTATTTGACTTAGATTTTTACCATCAATATCTATGGAATTCACCACAGTTACTGTCACAGTCACTGCACTCAGTAGATTTAAGATTGTTAATCACACAGACACAACATAAATGACATCCATGTTGCATTATTGAGCAAGAACATTCGTTTTTAAAGTCTGTTCATTTATCCCAGCAATAAAGTAAATTTGCAGACGATTAATACATTGAGCTACTATGTTCCCTTCATGGTTGAGATAATTATCTCTTATCAAATTTGCAAGGTTGTCGCTTTGCAAACAATGGGCCTCATTTACAAAGAAGTTGTGCAGCGCTGCAACACATTTTGCAGTGCTGCGTCACTTTAGACGTTACAATACTGCGCACCCCTGTGTTTTCCCTAGCACTGGTGCTAAAATTAGCTACCTAGCGCCAATGCGGGTACCCTTGCACCATAGTGCAAGGGTGCCTTTGCTGCAGGGAATGATTGTTTATGTGCTGGAAGGTGCCCCTTCTTGCACATAAACAATCAATTATGGCGATTTGCTAGATCTCTGTGTGCTGCATTGTGCAGGACACATAGAAGTAACAAATAGTCATCATTTAATTATTGTTTATGTACAGGAAGACACACCTTCCTGCACATAAACAGTCATTAATGGTGATTTGCTCCTTCTATGTGTGCTGCAGAATGCAGTACACATCGAAAAAGCAAAAACGAGGAGAAATACAAGTATTTCTCCTCGTTGCACCACTCTAACCCCACCCCTTGGGTGGCATTCATTTTTGGTGCTGGCCAGGTTTATGATTTCTCATAAATCTTGGGCAGCTTCAAAAAGCAATCGGTGTTGCGGTGGAATGCCCACAGCAACTCCCATTTCATGCAAAGAGATGCATGTAAAGGGGTATTATTTACAAGTTGGTGCTAAGCCACAAAATGTGGCTTAAGGCTGCTTTGTAAATATGGAGCAGGGAATTGCGTCACCGGAACGTCGTAAAAAGTGACATTCTGTTGGCGCAATGCCCCTGTAAATGAGGCCCAATGTTTTTTACTTACTAATGAGAAATGCTTCCTTTGACTTTGCGTTACAATTATACATCTTAAAAACAGCTTAAAAACATAATCATTTAGGGTTTTGTGAGTAAATGAGTTTCATGAGCGAAAAACAACACGTGTTATTAAGACAAATAGATGTGCTGGCATACAGAACCTTCCAGCCTTCCATGCTTCATGTCTGTGATTAAAATTAAATGCACCCATGGAGACCTGTAAAGATCTGTAATGAGTTCTTTTGGGCACAAGGTGTTTTTTGAGAGACTCACTAAAATATTTAAGAAAACATCTTCTCCTCTAGAACACCTCTGTAGCTCCACATCCTATTTAACTGATGTATTAACCACTCCATAATCTATGCAAATCTTTGATTTACTGTCTCACATTTTTTGAAGGGATTCTATATCCTAGAAACTTCTAAAATGGTTTAGCAATTCACTGTTGATATTGCAAAATTCCTGTGTGAGTTAGGGAGTGAGAAAAGCAAGTTAATTTTATATGAGTGCACCGAACACTTATGAAATAAGAAAACTAACGCTGTCAACCTGGTACTCCGAAGTAAAGTGAGTTGGAAAAAATCAACATTTGACAAGAAAACATCTCTAGCTCAGCGTCAGTGTTGATGGCCAATAAGAGACACTATTTTTATTTAAATTATGTTTGTGTGGGCTCAAGAACAAGAGATTTAAGAGGCCGCAGCAAAGTTTTTATATTACCTCACTGTTACTCAACCGCTAGTGGCACAGAAGTATCATTTACTAGCATTTCATCTTCTGCTTTATATGTAGGAATACTCAGACTCATCCAGTTGAATGTTATCAGCTAACATGTGAAAGCCCATATTATGCTTTAGCTGATCCCTGTGGGGTTGCAAGTGGATAATACAAGTCTAATGTGATATCTTAGCCATGTGAGATGATGCTCTATGGCAACATTTTCTTTGAAAATGAATACTCAAATATTACACTGTTTCCTCCTCCATGAATCTATTTTGCCAGTCTCTGTAGCCCAGGTATTCTCTTAACTAATTTCAGTAGCTGCCACTTGTACACCATACCAAAGCCATCACATATATTAGCCTCAAAGGAGTAGGACTGCTAGGAGTATCCAGTACATTCTGAGTGTAAGCCATACTCTAAGTAAGGATGTTCCATGGGTTTGGCATGAACCACATTATCTGGCTACACTGATTACCCATAGAATTACTGGTAATTTCCAGTACCTGTGGCATTTGTGATTATACGTAATCCCATTGTAGTTAATGGTTAATGATGATCACTGGGGACAAATTGGATTCTTGTAAGAAAATGGTGAAGACAACCTTTTTTAAAATTGTTAGAAATGGGAGATCCTTGGTTGGCAATCAGGTTACTCCCTGTCGAAGCACGGACCCTCACTGTAGGCAGGGTAAAGGAGAATCACAGTCAGTTAACCCCGGCTCATACCCTTGGTAGCTTGGCACGAGTAGCTAGGCTTAACTTCAGAGACCAGGTGTAAAGTATTTGTACCAACAAACACAGTAATATGGTACAATCACCACAAAATGACTAAACACAAGTTTAGAAAAATGGTCAATATTTATCTAAACAACACAAGACCAAAACGACAAAAATCTGACATACACAAGTCAAGTTATGAATTTTTAAAGATTAAACTCAAAAATAGCACTCAGAAACACAAAATTCTTCGATGAGGTGATAACATGGCGTCGTGACAGAGTCGTTTCCAACAGTCTGATGCCAATGGCGCCAGGTACGGAGTCACGCAGACCCCCAGGTACAGTACCTTAGTAAAATGTGACAACAAGCTGGTTCACGAAGTTGGAGATCGCGGTGTCACTGGATCTGGTGCGAATGAGAGAGGTGTCACGAAGAGGCATCTGGTCCTTGCTGCATAGCGGTGGAGGTGTGGCGGCGTCGGTGCGAAGCGCTGAATCTGCGCACTTCGGGCGGAGTCGATATCCGACGGTCACAGAGTTGCGAACTTCGGTGGGCTGCAGTGATGTCGGGCCTGCAAGGGTCACTGCACTCCAGCAAGCACCACGGAGTTGGTTGCAGGCGACGTCACGGGATTCAGCAGCAGCGTCAGTCCGGAGTCGTCCGAAGTTGGTTTTCTTGGATTTTCACCACCTTCTCCTTTCAAGGGCCCAGGGACTGGATAGGGCACCACTTGTCAGGGCAGGAGTCTCAGCAGAGAGTCCAGGTGCTGGTAAGGGAAGTCTTTGGTGGCCCTGAGACTTCAGAACAGGGGGAAAGCTCAGTCCCAGCGCTTGGCAAATCGTCTCAAGCAGGAATATACCACAAAGTTCAGTTTTTGTCCCCTTTCACAGGCAGAAGCAGCAACTGCAGGATAGCTCCTCAAAGCACAGTCACAGGCAGGGGAGCACTTCTCCTTAGCTCTTCAACTCTTCTCCTTGGCAGAAGTTCCTCTTGATTCCAGAAGTGATCTGATTTTCAGGGGTTTTTGGGGCTCTTCTTATACCCCTTTCTGCCTTTGAAGTAGGCCTGCTTCAAAGGAAAGTCTCTCTTGTTTGTAAGATTCTGCCTTGCCCAGGCCAGGCCCAAGACACACACCAGTGGGTTGGAGACTGCATTGTGTGAGGGCAGGCACAGCCCTTTCAGGTGTGAGTGACCACCCCACCCCTCCCTCCCAGCACAGGTGACTCATCAGGATATGCAGACTACACCCCAGCTCCCTTTGTGTCACTGTCTAGAGAGAGGTGCAAACAGTCCAACTGACAAACTGACCCAGACAGGGAATCCACAAACAGGCAGAGTCACTGAATGGTTTAAGCAAGAAAATGCATGCTTTCTAAAAGTGGCATTTTCAAACACAAAATCTAAAAGCCAACTTCACAAAAAAATGTTTTTTTTTTTAATTGTGAGCTCAGAGACCCTAAACTCCATAGTTCTATCCACTCCCTAAGGGATTCTGCACTTTAATAATATTTAAAGGCAGCCCCCATGTTAACCTATGCGAGAGATGGGCCTTGCAACAGTGAAAACCGAATTTGGCAGTACTTCACTGTGAGGACATGTAAAACACATAAGTAGATGTCCCACCTTTAAAATACACTGCACCCCACCCATGGGGCTACTTAGGGCCTACCTTAGAGGTGCCTTACATGTATAAAAAGGGAATGTTTAGGCCTGGCAAGTGGGTACACGTGCCAAGTCGAGTTGGCAGTTTAAAACTGCACACACAGAAACTGCAGTGGCAGGTCTGAGCCATGTTTACAGGGCTACTTATGTGGGTGGCATAACCAGTGCTACAGGCCCATTAGTAGCATTTGATTTACAGGCCCTGGGCACCTCTAGTGAACTGTACTAGGGACTTACTATTAAATCAAATATGACAGTCATGGAAAGTCAATGACACATATATTTTACATAGGAGCACTTGCACTTTAGCACTGGATGGAAGTGGTAAAGTGCCCAGAGTGACAAAAACTGCAGAAACAACCTGGGAAACAGAGGGAAAAAGTTAGGGGAGACCACTCCAAGGATGCGAAGTCTAACAAAAATCAACAAAAGCATAACCATTGATAAATCAGTAAAATGCCTTATGTCCAGAAAATAGAGTAGGCAATATTGTCTTATGTTAAAATCATGGTAAAAAATCAAGGACAAGTAAACATGTAGAAATGTCTTAAACCTAATTTCACACACACATATATATATATATGTATATATATCTATCTATCTATCTATATATATATATATATATATATATATATATATATATATATATATATATATGCAATACACAGCTAATTACTCCATGTATTATATCATTGATGGCACCTTCTATGGCATCATTGATGTTATCACTGCAACATTTGCTATAAAATTGTGCTTGGTGGGGGTGCGAGTTATAGTTATCTTAGGGTGAATGTTAGTTACTTGAGTTAACCATAACTATATCTGCTGAATTCCTATGGTTTTGTGTGAGTAACTTCAGAACGTAACTATAATGTCCCTGTGAACTTTTTTTTTTATGAAAAGATATATATATATATATATATATATATATATATATATATATATATATATATATATATATATATGTGTTTGTTAGGAACTAGTTTCCATTGAAAAAGCATTTCTTGACTTGCCTATATCTCTGGCACCATTTGGCCAATCTTCACAAAGTTTTTCAAAACATTTTGACACTCACTTCAGCTGTTGTCTGGAAAGTTTTGGGATGATCTGTCAAGCGGGGGCTGAGAAAAAGGGAGGGTCCCAAATATGATATCCCCATGGTAATTCCAATAGGGATATTGAACACGACTACAGCCCGAGCCGCTGGAAAGGTTTACTCCACAAAGCCAGCTCTTGCCCCTGAAAGTGCCATTTATTATGATTTGGTGTAAATCCGTTCAGTAGTTTTCTAGTTACTAAGTGAAAACCAAAATTGCTCAGTGCCGCCTCCTGTGTATCGCTTCAGCAGAGCTGTGAACCCTGCCAAAATGTTTTAAAAAAAATACATTCACACACTCACTCATACACTAATGCATGTACACACAGACCCACTCAGGCACTCCCACCCCCACTCACAGACCCAATCAGCCACTCACACTCTCAGTGACAGACCCACTCAGTGACTCGTACACCCACCCACAAACCCAATCAATCACACTCTCACACATCCAGTGACAGACCCACAGAGGCACTCATATGTTGACTCACAGATCCACTCAAAGACTCAGACACCCACTCACACACCCACTCAGTTATTTACGCACCCATGCACAGACCCAATTCTCACACCCATAGCTTCACTACATTTTCATGAGTAGCCATTACCGTTCACTGTCCAAAAGCAACTACACCATGGGTAATTTGCATACACATGATATCCTGGGGTCTAGTCATACAATATAGCTACTATTTCAATCTTTTCAATATTAAATTATCTTCACAAATACACTATTTTCTAAGACGCATGGTATGGTTCTTTACTTTCTGATATCAGAAATAGAACATGTTGCCGTGGAAGGTGTCAATCTTCAGGGGCCATACAAAACACATTTTAGTTTCTGTGTTTGGAGCACCTCTCTATGACTGTAGAGAGTCACAATTTGACATATGGATAACCACCCACCATCAATTTCATATAACATGACTAGTACAGCAGCAGATTCCCTGGTCCCTGCACAATGCTGACTGATCCTGGTGAAGTGATAGTTGCAATGGCAGCAGCAATTCTCCAAAAAGCAGAAAATACATAGATAGCATGGTGTGTCACCCTGCTTCTTGGTTTGTGGAGTCAATGTAACTGGGCTGTAACAAGACTTCTGGCTCACACAGACAGCTGAGGAGCGGGATACCTACACTCACTTTTATGGACAATTTGAGTGGTCATGAGACAGTGCTGGTAAGGTGGCCATATTCTGAAGGCCACCTCTCTCCAGTATGTGTATAGAGAATGCCACAACAGAAAAGTAAATGTGAATTTGTTCACCTTTTGATATTTTCTCTACCGTATATGAAGTACAAAGTAGATAAGAAAAATGCTGTAACTCAAAAAGACTATAGATGAAGAAAAACTGTCCTCTGGGCAAATGGCTGAATGGGGCTGACCCACTAATCCACTTTGTAAGACGTATGTCAGAAAATCATGGCTGTAAATATTGTCCCATAGCAAAATTGCGCCACAAATATCGACTACCAAAATGTATGTTGTGAAGATATATATGTATAAATGTAATGTTCTTAACTCTACATCTACATATCTTGAAGATATACATATCCTTAATGTATATATATGTGGACTGAAGAATAGTTGACATAGACTTGTATATATATTTTGTACCTAGAAGCTATTCTGGTAATTGTTATTCTGGCTAAGGGCCTCATTTACTTAAAAGTTGTGCAGCACGGAATTGCAACAAAACTGACAGCGCTGCTCCTCGTCACTTCAGAAACGCATGGATACACCGTATTTAAAACAATACCGTGCACCCCTGCTTTTTCACTAGAGCTGGTGCTAAAATTACCTGCCTAGAGCCAATGCAGGCACTCTTGTACCATAGTGCAAGGGTGCTTGTCTTGCAGGGAATGATTGTTTATGCAGAAAGTTGTCCCTTCCCGCACATAAAGAAACAATAATGGCGATTTGCTAGTCCTATGTGTGCTGCTCAATGCAGTACACTTTGGAGAAGCAAATCATCATTATTTAATGAGTGTTTATATGCAGTAAGGAACACCTTCCTGCACACAAACAATCAGTAATGGTGTTTTGCTCTTACTATGTGAGCTGCAGAATGCAGCACACATAGGAAGAGTTTAAATGAGGAGAAATTAATGTAGTTCTCCTCGTAACGACATGCTAACACCACCCGTGGGGTTGTAAATGAGACCCTATGTGTTTTGCAGTACGATATTAAATGCACCATATTCTGGTGCTGTGCCAACATTATGTCTGCTGTCCCCTTGGCTGACCCATTTTGTGAAAAACACTGCAGTGAAGCAAAGGCTATAGAAGGCAAATCCAAATTGCCTTTCTGATACTGCTATTGCTATTGTTATTATATTTTCATTATTTCGTCATTATAAGAGTCTGCAAAGTAAAACCTTTCTATAGGCCAGATCAAAAAATAATGGTGGTGGCTGCCGACTTATTTGCATTTTACATTTTAAATAAAAAATTCACTGTAAGTAAAAACAAGGTACAACTTTAAATACAATAACATTACATAATTAACGTTCCAACTGAACAAGATTCTTTGACTAGTATTAATGCATTGCTATGACAGGACCATTGCTGGATACCAATAGATCACTAACAGAAAGGAAGGAGCTGTGCAGTACCAATCAAAGTTGTTTATGGGATGGCGGATAAGTGTATGTTTCTATTGTGTGGTGGATAGTCCTCTCTGAAGAGATGGCTCTTCCACTTTTTTCTTAATTACAAGAAGGTTGTAATGGTTCTGATCTTCATGAGGATTGTGTTCTAGCTTCAGGTACACTAAGGGAGTCAAGGTCAAACTTTCCCGAAAGACTGCAAACTGTCCGTCATGTAGGTCTGGGTAGAAGCAAGTCTTTGTTAATCCTTTCTCCTTGCCAGTGGTACTAGTGTGCAGTGAAATAGGATGATGGATATGTAGGTTGCAGAAAACATGTAGACTTCCCTAGCAGAGCTGACCCTTTAGCTATATGGCTGAAGAGAGCTATGTATAAGGCATTCTCATGTAGCATTCTTTTATCTGTCCGCTTTCTCAGAGCAGCCTCTTACCTATATGACGTGGATGAATACTTAGTGACATATTTACATGAAACTGCCTCATCAGTGCTAATGAGCCAGTTTTCTTACGTCGACCCTTCCCCACCTAACGACAACATGGGTACGCCATAGGTTTCTAAGGGTGCATCATTTTAACACCTGCTTTAAGCAGGTGTTAAAAATGATGGCAAAAATGGCGTGGTGAAATCTTGTAGATTTCACTGCACCATTTTTGCGGGCCTCCTAGTGCAGGAATGTCCCCTTGGATACATTATGTCTGGCACAGGCATAATGTGGCGCCAGGGGGTGCAAATTAGCGCACTGCAAGCATTGCACCACTTTGTAAATACGGCATGGCAAAAAAGCCTTCCTAACTCCACATTAGTGTAAAAATATTTTTGCAAATGTGACGCAGGAAGGTGCTAGGGGCTTGTTAGTATGCCCCATGGTCTCCTAATTCAAAGATCACACTTCTCCTTGACAAAATGCACTTATACCAGATATACATACTGTACGGTGTGACACCATTTTCATAGCATACTTAAGCAGTACTTAGTAGTGTTTTTGTAACACTGGGCAAGAGCAATCGTTTATGACACAGGTACACACTGAAAACTGGTCAATGACCACATAGGCACACATAAACAATATTAAATTAATCTGAAGCCAATTGTTCATATTTTGATAGAACTACTGTTCTAACTCGGGCTTTATTTCAAGACTGAATATTTTGCCATCCAGAGCAGTGAACTGCCTACATAGCAGTAACAGTATGCATGAAAGGTCAGCCTTCCACGCAGAGCAGCACCTACTTAGTGAACCACTTAGTTTAAGATGCCCGTCTGAAAATCAATGCTTTAGGAAATGGCTTGTTTTTGAAATGCCAGTCTGGAAAATCAATATTTTCTAAGTTTGGCACAAATGAAAGGAAATAAGTGGCAGCTTTGAGACCGAAAAGGCACTCTAGCATATCCAGTCTGTGGTGTCCACTATGCTTCACCCTTGAGAAACCCCCTTAAAAATATCACCACAAGCCGCCTTTTGGAGATAACACATTCCTCAATTTCAATGCTTTTTTCCTAGACTGCAAAATCGCACTCCTATTCCAAGAGGCAGATGAAAAATTCCAATTCGTCCAATAACGTTAATCACCAATTACTCGTGGCTGTGAAATTAATGGGGCCCAACGCATAGCTCATGAATTTAAAAGAGCACGGGCTTTTGGACTGCCAGCAGGCTGTTTCCACTTTAGGAGGGCTCTCTTTTTTCTGAAGCACCATAAGACAGCAGATTCAAAACAGATTGAGTCCTATTCCCTCGGAGCCCATCAGAATTCAGAGTGATGTCTAGACTGACAGGAGATGGACAACGCGGTATTTAATCTGAAATAGCCATCATACGCATGGTACTGCAGAGGGCAGAGTTGGACTTTGCAGGTCATGGGCATAACCATTTATTAGTGCTTTGTATTAACTGTGTACAATATAATCTGGCAATTGACGACCATTCTACTTCTGCTTTATGAGCACCATCAATCCTGGTGCATTAGTATGTGAATAAATGGATACGTTATTTTTCTTTCCTCTATTTGTGGCAGTGACAATGTTTAACAGCATCAGCGATGAACTATCAGTGGTTGATCCTTTTCTTCCGCATCTTCCTGTCTGAATGTGAACATTTATATTATCCATTCCAAATACACGCCTCCTACGCCTCAGAGTGGTCCTGATACCCTCACGGAAAATAAACACTATCCCAAAATTGATCATGATCAACTTCAAATGCATGAGATGATGGCTCCTGCTTCGTTTGAAATGGGTGTGCTCTGTATAAATTTGGGGTTCTGTTGCCATCCACTGATAGAAACTTTGTAGGGTGTCATAGTGTGCCTCATCATCATAACTCAAAGCACTCTGCTTCTTCACTCCCTGTACGTGAAAAATATCCTCAAATTTCTTCTTCTGTGACAATTTCACAGCTTTTCCAGTTCTCAGTGCTTCCTCATTTCCTCATTATCATCTTTCCTTGATACTCTTTGCCTCGCATCTCAACTCCACCCTCAGCCCCTCTCCATTCTTTCACCATTTCTTAACATACTTGTACAACTGTTTCATTTAACCCATTTCATGGCAACTCTCAGACGTTTCCAATGTACCAAATGCTTTCCATGTTCTCTGCTGTCACTCAGTTCAATCAATCAATCACAGAAATTTATAGAGCGCGCTACTTACCCGTTAGGGTTCCAAGGCGCTGGGGGGGGGGGACTGCTACTGCTCGAAGAGCCAGGTCTTGAGGAGTCTTCTGAAGGCGAGTAGGTCTTGAGTCTGTCGGAGGTAGGTAGGGAGCGTGTTCCAGGTCTTGGCAGCGAGGTAGGTGAAGGATCTGCCGCCGGAGGAGGCTCGTTGGATGCGGGGGACATTGGCGAGGGCGAGGCTCGCGGATCGTAGATGGCGGGTCGGGGTGTAGAAGTTGAGTCTGTCGTTGAGGTAGGAGGGGCCGGCGTTGTGGAGTGCTTTGTGTGCGTGGGTGAGGAGCTTGAAGGTGACCCTTTTGTTGACGGGGAGCCAGTGGAGTCCTTTGAGGTGAGGGGTGATGTGGCGGGGTGCGTTGGTGATGAGTCGGGCTGAGGCGTTTTGGATGCGTTGGAGTCACTGTAGGTGTTTCGCTGGGATTCCTGCATAGAGTGCGTTGCCGTAGTCCAGTCTGCTGCTGACAAGGGCGTGGGTCACTGTCTTCCTGGTGTCGGTCGGGATCCACTTGTAGATCCTGCGGAGGGTGCGGAGGGTGTTGTAGCAGGAGGAGGTGACGGCACTGACTTGTCTGTTCATGGAGAGTGCGGAGTCAAGGATGAATCCCAAGTTGCGGGCGTGGTCGGTGGGCGTCGGGGGGGTTCCGAGGGTGGTGGGCCACCACGAGTCGTTCCAGGTGGAGGGGGATGTCCCGAGGATGAGGATTTCTGTCTTGTCGGTGTTGAGCTTCAGGCGGCTATTTCTCATCCAGTCGGCGACTGCTTTCATTCCCCCGTGGAGATTGGCTTTGGCGGTGGCAGGGTCGTTGGTGAGGGAGAGGATGAGCTGGGTGTTGACGGCGTAGGTGATGATGTTGAGGTCGAAACGGCGGGCCACTTGTGCGAGGGGGGCCATGTAAATGTTGAACAGCGTAGCGCTCAGGGAGGAGCCCTGGGGGTCGCCGCAGATGATGTTGTTGGCTTCTGATCGGAAGGGTGGGAGGAGTACGGTCTGTGTTCTGCCGGAGAGGAAGGATGAGGTCCAGGCTAGGGCTTTTTCCTGGATTCTGGCTTCTTGGAGGCGTGACAGTAGGGTGTGGTGACAGACTGTGTCGAAGGCCGCGGAGAGGTCTAGGAGAATGAGGGCGGAGGTCTCGCCGCGGTCGAGTTGGCGTCTGATGTCATCTGTTGCGGCGATGAGGGCGGTCTCGGTGCTGTGGTTGCATCTAAATCCGGTTTGTGAGGAGTCGAGGACGTTGTTGTCTTCGATGTGGCGTGTCAGCTGAAGGTTGACGATCTTTTCTGCGACTTTAGCTGGGTAGGGGAGGAGGGAGATGGGACGGAAATTCTTGAGGTCCTTGGGGTCGGCTTTTGGTTTCTTGAGAAGGGCGTTGATGTCTGCGTGTTTCCAGCTTTCTGGGAAGGTGCCTGTTTCAAAGGAGGCGTTGATGATCTTGCAGAGTTGGGGCGCGATGATAGAGTCGGCTTTGTTGAAGATGTGGGGGGGCAGGGGGCAGTCGGTGATCTGGAGTGGATGGAGTTCATGGTTTTGCGTGTTGCGTCGTCGTCGATGTTGGACCAGGCGGTGATGGGGTTGGTAATGCTAGGGTAGGAGGTGGTGACGGTGGGGGGTGAGGTAGGGGTGTTGAAGCTGCTGTGGATGTCGGCGATATTGCTGTGGAAAAAGGCAACGAGAGAGTCGCAAAGTTCCTGAGATGGCGGGATGTCGTTGACGTTGGTGCTGGGGGTGGATAGTTCCTTCACGATGCGGAAAAGCTCTTTGCTGTCATATGCGTTGTTGTCTAGGCGGTCTTTGAAGGAGGACCTCTTGGTGGTCCTGATGAGGTGGTGGTGTCGGCGGGTTGCGTCTTTGAGGACAGCGTGATTGTCTGGTATGCGTTCTTGGAGCCATTTCTTTTCCAGTTTCCTGCAGGCGCGTTTGGAGGCCAGAAGTTCGTCGGTGAACCAGGAGGCTTTCTTGCTGGTGGGGTTGTTGGGGGGTTTCTTCAGTGGGGCGAGGATGTTGGCGCAGTTGTTGATCCATTGACTGAAGTTGCAGGCCGCGGTGTCTGGGTCGGTGGGCTCGTTTGGTGGGTTCTGGGAGAGGGTGCTGAGAAGTTGTTCTTTGGTGACTTTGCCCCAGTTGCGTCGGGGGAGTTGGCGTCTGTGGTGGTGTGCGGTGGTTTTGTTGTAGGTGAAGTGGACGCAGTGGTGGTCGGTCCAGTAGGGTTCGGTGGTGTCGTTGAAGGTAACGTGGTCGCTGGTGGAGAAGATGGCATCCAGTGTGTGTCCGGCGGCGTGGGTTATTGACGTGACAAGTTGTCTGAGTCCGAGGTTTGCAAGGTTGTTGATCAACGTGGTGGAGTTGTGTTCTCGAGGTGAAAGTTGAGGTCCCCGAGGAGTATGTAGTCCGTGGAGGTGAGTGCATGGGTGCTTGCGAGGTCGGCGATGGAGTCGCAGAACTGGTCCCGTGGTCCGGGGGGCCTGTAGACCAGCGTTCCTCTGAGGGTGGTGTTGGGGTCGGTGTGGATCCGGAAGTGTAGAAGCTCTGCGGTGTTGAAATGGTCGTCGGTGTGGGTGGTGATCTTGAGGGAGGATTTGTGGACGATGGCGAGTCCTCCTCCGTAGCCGTTGGTGCGGTCCCTGCGGGAGATCTTGTATCCGTCTGGGATGGCGATGGCGATGTCTGGCACGGATGATTCGTTCCACCATGTCTCTGTCAGGAAGGCTACGTCCGGGGCGGTGCTGTCGAGCAGGTCCCAGAGTTCTACGGCGTGTTTGTGTGCGGAGCGGGTGTTGAGGAGTATGCAGCGGAGGAGGTTCGGTCTGGCGGTCGTTGGTTTGGAGGTTCGGTCGCAGGAGAAGTGGCAGGTGCGGCAGGCGAACGGTCCTTGTGTGTGTGCTTCGGTGCTGCTAGGTAGCAGTGGTTTTGGTTTCGGCCGTTGTTGAGTGCGTGGAGGGCGGGTAGCGTCGTAGCTGAGCCTGGGCGGGGTGTGGAGCGGGGGGGGAGGGCCAGGGGTGCTGGTGCTGGACGCGGTCCGGGCGCAGACGGGCGCAGACGGGCTTGCCTCTGGCGCAGCGACCTGCATTAAGAGGGGGTGGAGGGAGGGAGGAGATGCTGGGGGCGGGGCCGAAGCGGCGAGAAAAACGGGCGAGGGAGCGGCGAGTGTGGAGGGAGGTTGGAAATAGCACTGGGTAGCTAGAGGGGAGGGGGAGGTGGGAGGGCAGGGGGTGTAGAGAAGGGGAAGAAATCAGGGAAGCGGGCGGATGGCGATGGATTGGGGGGTCAGAGGAGGAGGGAGACGCGGAGGGGAAAGAGCGGGATCGAGCGCACAGAAAAGGCAATAGCAAAAGAGTCACTACTGGGCAATACAGCTACAGAGTACAGATACTAATGAACACAGTGGGCACAATAGGGACAACAACAACAGCAACACAACAGAGACAGAAACGAAAGAGACAAACGAGGAGAATACAGAGACACAACAGAAGCAAACCTTACTGCCCACCACTGGGCCACCAGGGATGAGGCGCAGGCGGGGGCCTGCGGGTGGAGGAGGGCCTCGAACACGGGCAGCAGCGGCAGTCAGGGAACAGGGCACCTGCAGGGTGCGCTGCGCGGCGGGGGGAGCGTCCTGTCCTGACAACGAGGTCAGAGAAAGCTCAGTTCCTCTTCCTCTTTCTCTTGCTCTTTCTTTTGTACACCTATCTGCCTCAGTCCTCCCACACACCATTTTCTCTTACCCATTCCAGTAATCAATGATAATTTCAGATTTCATTAACCCCCAACTCTGTTCCACCTTCTCCTCTTCTACTGAGAAAGCTCCATATTTTCTCACTCTTAGCCTTATTTTCCTTTTACCCACTCTTCTTTTTCATACCTTAAGTCAAACCTTCTCTTGATTAGCCTTTTACCAATTCCTACTGATGCTGAAAGCCCACCTCTCCACCTCTTTTGAATCTCCATCACTACTGTTTCTCCCTTTTTACTCATCATGGACCTCCCATTTCTTCAACCATCCAACCTCTGACTCTGTTTTTTCATTCCTCTCACTGTTTCACTATTCCTCACCTTTTCTCATCTCGGTTCCTTCACAGGATTGGTTGTTTAATTGGTAGACAGGCTCCCAAACCGTTCTGGTAAACAAAATGCTTTTTTTTTAAAAAGATGCAATAGAATGCACAGACCAAACACAGATAGTGCAGAGGTCATGTTATAGTGGGTTATAGTGGGTTGTATGATGGAACCACTCATGCCATTACCACGCACCATGCCATTACCACGCATGCCTTGAGAATGCGTCCATTGCAATGCAAATACCTTTACCACACGTCTTTACCACATGTTTTACCACACATATACCTTTACCATGCATGCCACAACACCACACCAAAAATGTAAGCATTACCTAGGTAAGTCGAAAGCTAACAATATATAAATTTGTTTTTCAGTGAATATATATATATGTATAGATATATATAGATATACTAAATTTCAAATAACGGTGAGACGTTTTTCCATCACCGAATGGCTCCAGAATATCCAAGAGATCGTTAGTAGTAGATAACGAGAAAAAAAATCCAAAATAATTTGTATGAAATTTGTCGACTCTTTTATTGAAAAATATATAGAAAGGCAAATGTGAAAATGTAAATCTCAAAAATCAAAAATTAATAGTAATATTAATGCTAAAAAAGTGTCAAAAAACACACACACACTGTCCCGGACAAATTATATGCATATATATGTATATATATATATATATATATATATATATATATATATATATATATATATATATATATATATATATATATTGTTTTTTTTTTTTCACTGAAAAAAACAAAGGTTACAGGGATGTTATAGTTAGGTTCTAAATATACCTGTACAAAACCATACAAATTCACCAGTTATAGTTAGAGTTACCTCAAGTAAGGTAACTATTAATCGCATCACTGCCATGCACAGTTTTTCCGTCACAGATTTTACTGCACATTTTACATTAATATTATAAATTATGTTATCAAAGATGTCATGAGTGCCGTAATCTATGGGGTAATTAGCAGTGCATGGCGAGGACGCAAGTTATAGTTACCTTAGGACCCAAGTTATAGTTACTTGAGGTAACTCTAACTATAACTGGTGAATTTCTATGGTTTTTTATTTATAAAATGTGAGCCTAACTATAACATCGCTGGTACAGTTGGTGAATGTCTATGTGTTTTAAAAATTCTATTTCCTATCTATAACATCCCTGTAACCTTTGTTTTTTTTCAGTGAATTTCTATGATTTTTTAAAACTTTTAGTAAATTTCATTGTTATATGTTAATACAACCAGCGCAGCACATGGCCTTCATTTGTGTGCAGTGGCGGTTGATCACAGGGCCTGGCCGAGGCCAACCCCCTATAAGCACCCAACCTTGCACTGTGCACGGCCTTTACCCGTGTGCAGCAGGGGTTGCCCGCAAGAGAAAGCCTGCAGCCAGTCACTGCGGCCAAACCCCCAAACCACCCAACCACCAAGGTGTGCATGGCCCTTTGGCCGCTTCCTACCTGGGTATCAGAATGTGTGTGAGAGGTTGTATCTGGAGGTGTGGGTGGCTGTGAGAATATCTGGGTGTGAGAGTGCTTACATTAGTGTTTTAGTGAGTGTGTCAGTGTGTGTGCGGGTCTGTGAGTGAGTGCATGAGGATCTGAGTGGGTCTGTGAGTGGGTGTGACAGAGTCTGAGTGGGTATGTGAGTGCGTGGATAATTGTCTCAGCTGGTCTGTGAGTTGGTGCATGAGGGTGTGACAGGGGTTGTGAGTGGGTTACAAGGGTCTAAGTGAGTCTGTGAGTAGGTGCGTGAGTGTCTGAGCGGGCTTGTGAGTGGGCGCGTATATGTCTTTATGGGCTATCTGGGACAGCAGGGGAGAACTCAAGGGCTCCCATGTGGTGTCTACATGTTGGTTGTTTGTGTATTTTATAATTTGCCCTTTACGGGCAATGTGGGGCTATATGGGACTTTGGGGGAAGCCTCAAAGAGAAGATTGTAGTAGGGCAGATTGCAGTGGGGCAGATTGAAGTGGAGCAGACTGTAGTGGGCCAAATTGTTTTGGATTCACATTGGTCAGATTGGTGAGGAGCAGACTGAAGATGGGTTTTGGATTGAAGTGCGGCAGATTGGAGTTGGGTGGATTGGAAGGGGCAGATTGTTTTGGGTTGGAGTGGGGGAGATTGGGATGGGACAGGCTGGAGTCGGGCAGATTGTTTTGGATTGGAGTGAGGCAGACTGTCCTGGACTGGAGTAGGGCATGTTTGAGTGGGCAGATTCTTTTGGATTGGAGTGGGGCAGATGGAAGTTGGGTGAAATGAAGGGAGCAGATTATTTTGGATTGGAGCGGGCAGATTAGATTGGGACAGACTGGAGCTGGGCAGATTGGAGTGGGGCAGATTATTTTGGATTGGACTAGGGAAGATTGTTTTGGATTCGAGTGGGAATGATTGGAGTCAGGCAGATTGTTTTAGATTGGAGTGGGGCAGATTGGAGTATGGCATAATGCTCTGAATTCGAGTGGGGCAGATTGGAGTGGGGCAGATTGTTTTGGATTGATGTGTGGCAGACTGAAGTAGGGCAGATTGTTTTGGATTGAGTGGGTCAAATTGTTTAGGATTGGAGTGGGGCAGATTGAAGTTGGGTGGATTGAAGGGAGCATATTGTTTTGGATTGGAGTGGGGCAGATTAGAATGGGACAGATTGGAGCTAGGCAGATTGGAGTGGGGCAGATTGTTTTGGATTTGAGTGGGGTAGATTGTTTTGGATTCGAGTGGGACTGATTGGAGTCAGGCAGATTGTTTTAGATTGGAGTGGGGCAGATTGGAGTATGGCATATTGTTCTGAATTGGAGTGTGGCAGATTGGAATGGGGCTGAATGTTTTGGATTGTTGTGTGGCAGACTGAAGTAGGGCAGATTGTTTTGGGTTGAGTGGGTCAAATTATTTAGAATTGGAGTGGGGCAGATTGTCTTGGATTACAGTGGAGCTGATTGGAGTGGGACAGATTTTTTTTAGATTGAGGTGGGGCAGATTGTTTTGGGTCGGGGTGTTACTGATTGGAGTGGGGCATACTGTTTAGGATTGGATGGGGCAGATTGTTTGGGACAGGAGTGGGTCAGATTGGAGTGAGGCAGATTGTTTTGGATTGGAGTGGGACCATATGCTTTGGAATAGAGTGGGACAGATTGGAGTAAATCATATTGGGATTGGAGTGGGGCAGATTGGGATAGGTCACATTGTTTTGGATTGAAGTGGGTCTGATGAGAGCGGGACAGTCTGGAGTGGGACAGATTGTATTGGATTGGTGAGGGACAAATTATTTTGTATTGGAGTGGGGTAGATTGTTTTGGTTTAGAGTGGGGCAGATTATTTTGAAAGGTGTAGGGCAAATTGCTTTTGGTTCAAGTGGGGCAGATTATTTTGCATTGGAGTGGGGCAAATTGTTTTAGATTGGAGTGAGGCAGATTGTTTTGGATTGGAGTGGGGCAGATTGGAGTGGGGCAGATTGTTTTTTATATTGTAGTGGGGCATATTTTAGTAGGGCTGAATGATTTGAATTGGAGTGGGGCAGATTGGTTTATGGCATTTTGTTCTGGTTTGGAGTGGTGCAGATTGGAGTGGGGCTGATTGTTTTGGGTTTGAGTTTGGCAGACTGAAATAGGGCAGATTGTTTTGGATTGGAGAAGGGCAGATGTCTTTAGATTGGGTTCGGGCAGATTGTTTTAGATTAGATTGGAGCAGATTATTTTGGATTGTTCTGTAGCATGTTGAAGAGGGGCATACTCTTTGGGATTGGATGGGGCAGATTGTTTGGGACAGGAGTGGGGCAGATTGTTTTGGGTTAGAGAGGGGCAGGCTGGTTTGGATTGGAGTTGTGCAGAATGGAGTAGGCAGATTGTTTTGGATTGGAGTGGGGCAGATTGTAGTGAGGCTGATTGATTTGAATTGAAATGGACAGATTGGAGTGGGTGGATTATTTTGGATTGAACTGGGGCAGATTGTTTTGGATTGGAGTGGGGCAGATTGTAGTGAGGCTCATTGATCTGAATTGGAATGGAATGGGGCAGATTATTTTGGATTGGAGTGGGGGAGATTATTTTGGTTTGGATTGGAGTTGTGCAGAATGGAGTAGTCAGATTGTTTTGGTTTGGAGTGGGGCAGGCTGTTTTGAACTAGAGTGGAGCAGATTGTTTTAGATTGAAGTGGGGCAGAATGGAGTGAGGCAAATTGTTTTGGATTGTGTGGGGCTGATTGGAGTGGGGAAATAATGCCACTTTGCAATATTTAGAACAAGATAATTGTCATGTTTTGAGAACAGTGCACACAAGCAAAAACAAAACAAAACATGAGTGCATGTGAGCAAAGACTTGGCAAAATAAAAGAAAAGAGTTAACTATTACTTCTGGAGCAGCAGACAGCTGCTGATTAAGTTGACCCATTCAGTGCTTGGTCCCTGCTCCACAGACAGGAATGGAAATGATGCTAGGCCTGCTGTGATGAATTCCGAGGCTATAAGTTAGAGTGTCATGCAAGCCAACAAAAGGTAAGTGACATGCTGGCTCCAAGCTCATTTTCAGTTAACAACAGAGTCTCGCAAGCGGACACATGCACTAGCACATGCTGTCGGAGGCTCGACCGCAAAAATGAAAAAAAAGATGAACTTGTAAGATGCAAAATTATCTCAGTAAAAACTGAGGATGCAGAAGAAGCAATAAAATACAAAATGGTATGTGGTGAAGGTATGTGATAGTAGAGAGAATGCGGCTATATAACAAGACCCTACCTAAAAGATTTAGGCCCATATTTATACTTTTTTAGTGCCACATTTGCATCATTTTTTGACTGTATTGTATTTTGTAACTTTTTGCCTCTTTTGCGTCAAAAAGGGGCGCAAATGCAGCGCTAAAAAAGTATAAATATGGGCCTTAATTTGCTATATGATAGGGACAAGTACTAGGTTTAAGCATACATCAAGCATTATCTAAGCGTTCAGTTTGTCTATAGTGGCTATTACAATATTGAGATTGATTCGGGCACGCACAACTGTAGTAGGGTAGGTATCATAGATAGAGGGAAACACAGTAATTTGCCCAGGTTCAGGCATCTTAAAAAAAAGGGGGAACCTGAGGTTAGAACTAGGGGTATGCAAAATTAGCATAATTTGAACTTGAGTAATTACGCAAAATTTCAGAAAAAATACTCAAAATTACACATAATTGTTCAAAATGCAAAACGGACATTTGATGTTATATTTCAGTGCGAAAAGTCAGTCGGTCCATTGTTTGGACACAACGGTGCATTTGTAGCTAAAACATACGACAAAAAGCACAAGCACTTCAACAGTAGCGGGTCAAGTTCTGGCCTTTGTCCCTGTGTGCTTGCTTCAAAGCTTTGCCATGAAGTGCGTTAATAGAGACATTTTAGAAATTTCATGTAAAAAGTACCAACTTACCAAATGTATGCTTGCATAACAGAAATTTAGTCCGGGCCTAATTAGAACTCAACTCTCCTTGTTAAACCGTTAGCTGACTAATCACAGGACCACTTCAACCTTCTCTTAAATGAATATCCATAATGTACGGAGGGGTTTAGTCTTTCTTCTGTCGGCCAAACTGTACATAACCCTTGCTGTTTATCCATGACATTAATGAGGCTGAATGCTTCTGCAACAAGGACCTCCCTTCCCTGAATCAAATTCTCCACACTTAGGGGCTTTGTTTAGCAAGTAATTTAAATTGTACAGGTTGGCCTTGTGTACCTGTGTGACCCTGAATAAGTGAACAGTGACTTACTGTTCCAATGAACCACATAGAGTACTTCGCCAATCGCACTTTCTCTGCCTTATTTTGACTGCATCGCTGTCAGTGCTCTGAAGGCTCCCAGTGTATATAAATGACCTATATCAATATATAGGAAGAGAGGCTAACTAGGGACCAGATGTACGAAATTCCGGCAGTGCGACTCGCAAATTGCGAGTCTGAGCGTCTCGCAATTTGCGAGTCGCAATGCCGGATGCAGGATGGTGTCCCTAACACCGTCTGCGAGTCGCAAGGGGGTCGCAAAGGCCCACCTCATTAATATTAATGAGGTGGGTCGCAATTTGCGACCCCCTTGCGAATCGCAGCACTTACAGGGATGGTGGCCTGCTGGAGACAGCAGACCACCATGTCTGTGACTGCTTTTTAAAGAAAGCAGTTTTTTTTTTTTTGTAATGCAGCCCGTTTTTCTTAAAGGAAAACGAGATGCATTACAAAATGAAAAATGAAACGTTTCAGTTTAATTTTTTCAGAGCAGGCAGTGGTCCATAGGACCACTGCCTGCTCTGAAAAAATGTTTTCAAGGCCATTCACAAAGGGAAAGGGGTCCCCTGGGGACCCCTTCCCTTTTGCGAATGGGTTACCACCAGTGTGACACTGGTGGTAACTTCGAATTGCTTTGCGACCGCATTTGTGGTCACAAAGCAATCCTACATCGCGATGCGACTAGCAAATAGGAAGGGGAACACCCCTTCCTATTTGTGACTTGCAGTCCCATTTTGTGAGTCGGTAACCAGGTTACCGACTCGCAAAATGGGAATGGGCATCGCGATGTGGCTTTTGTTCTCTGCAAGAAAGTCGAGTTTCACTTTCCATCTTTCCCTCCATCCTCTGCTACCCTTTTGATACTTTTCCTCCCTGGTTCACATCTAGACACAATCTGTATCTATACTCTCTTTAGTCTCTTGGGGAAGTACGCATCTAAGTCAATGATAATTTTTTCTAGAAAACCATGGAGGAAATGAGGATAAAATCAGGTAGGACAACATCATCACACAAGTATTCAATGATTGGCTGAGAGCCAGGGGTTGCAAACAAAGTATTAGATGTAGCAATGGGTTGTCTACAGGTTTACAGTTGTGACCCCTTGTGAACCCCAATTGATGGCCATGATAGGTGATGGTTGCCCCTTTATTATGAGTGCTCACATCTGCAATATAATAAATGTTGTGGTATCTGAAAAAAATCACTAATTACCAGGGAAAATGTGACGTGACTTGACTATGAACCTTGCGAAGAATATGTGGGTGGGGCATGATTTTTATTTAATTTATTTTTATTTAAGAGATTAGGTGAGGTAATGCAGTGTCAAAGTCCTCAACTATTAAGTCCAATTAAGTCATGGGTTTTGACATCCCAGCAGATATGACATACTGTCTTCTGAGCTTCATTCAGAGTGCAGAGAACGTGATGGTCATCAGTCAACATTATATCACATCCTTACATTTACATTAGAACTGCCTGGGCTGTAGCTAGGGCGTCCAACTCTGAAGGAAAAACTCTTACTATGGCCAAAACAGAAGCAATGTCGCCCCTCCTTAGAAGAGGAGCAGGTTTGTTTATCCATATTTTCCTTCAGCAAAATTCGACCAAGGTATGTCCTCAAATGACCTCCTCCAATTTCTTCTTCTTCTAAAGTCAGTTCAGTGGGGTAGCTAAATTATTCCCCACAGAGGACATAAATCAGCATTATAACTCTGAAACTTAGTTTTTTGTTAAATGATAGGCAGAGGAGCCTCCTTCCTGATGTCTGCTACCATCTTGATACATCCTGCCGTTAGTATCAACCTCTCAAAATACGCTGTGAACAATGCTCTTTTTGTAAAAGTTTCATCCAAAAATGACTCCTCTTTTCTCTTCTATGCTTGTTTTTTTAAGAGCTCTGTGAATCTTGAAAGAGATCATCTCTATCCAATGTACCATGAAGACATTCATAGACAATCATAATGAAACGAGAAACAAGAGTTTACCTCGTCGTCTGGGAATATGAGGGAACATGGGACAAAACCCACACCATTTCAAGCAAGATTGATCGCTTGGCACTGATGGATCACTTTAATGTATTAGGCAGATAAAGAAATTGATTATTCAATAAATCATGTGGACAGTGAATTCCAGCGGTTTAAAAAACAGCAAATGTTATGACTCTGTTGGTAAGGCAAGGTAAAAAATGAAGCTTTAAAGGTCAATCGTTATCTCTCTTTTACAGGATCTAGAGAGTGAAATGAAATCTAAGGATTAATAAAGTATTACAACAGAGGAAGGGAGAGTGGCTGGCACAGTGGTTTTGGACCAAGCTTCCACTTTACCTACAGGTCACCATTTTGAAGCTGTATTTTGAATTGCTGTGACTGATGGTTGTCAATGTTAAAGCTGAACATCTGGCACTGAAGCTGAAAAACTGAAATGCATGAAAAGCTAATTGTGTAAGATCAAAGTCAAGACATAGGCTCAAAAGCTGGGAAATGAAACTGTAGGAAAAAGTTAAAATAAATCAGCAAGTTTCATTAATGACTGAAAAGCTCAACTAAAATACAGATTTACTGTTTTCATTGAAAAGGAGTAAATTAGAATACTGTAAATTATGCAGAAATCAGAAACCATTAATGTAGGAAATAGGACTTACATTATCTCCGCGTTCAATGTCCTTTCTAATACCTGCCTCCAAATGTGTCCAAATTCACGAAATGATTTGTGCCAGGAGTCAAACAGCATACAAAAAGCACATTAACAACATTCTATTTCAGCAATGGCCTTTTGAGTTTTAAAAACATAACATCCTATTGTATGTCCAGAACTTGATGCAAGCTATTTGGCTAACAGTCAATGCATCTCTTTAAGTCTGTCACTCGACCCTGTACACAGACTTAGGTCTTCATTTTGACTTCGTCGGTCTTTTTCAAAGGACGCTGAAGCCATGGGAGTCATCATACCGCCAGTGCTGGTGTATGATTGCCACCCTATTAGGAGTGTTCCGCTAGGCCAGCAGACGAAAACAGCATTTCCACCCGCTGCCCCAGCGGAAAACTCACCACATCATTGAAGCCGGCACGTAATCGGGCCGGCGGCAATGTTGAGGTGCATCTGGTGTGGCAACACCCGTCGCGCATTTCACTGCCCGTAATTCAGACAGTGAAATGTGCGATGGGGCTGTGCATGAGTGCCCCTGCACTAACCATGTCCAGTTTGTTAGGTGATAACGCTACCATTACCATCAAGTCAGGATGGCCCATCCTGCCAACTCCCAGTCCCCTTGTGATACTGCCTGGGAGGAATGCACAAAGGCCATCTGCTAACTTCCCTTAGTCATATGACACAGGAAACAGTCTGCAGGGACCAAATGGTTAGGACAAGAAAAAGTGGCACTTTCAGAATTAGGACTTAAAATCCCACTTTACCATTAGAGGGGGGTTCAAATTGCAATTCATTAGAGACCAAACATGGCATTTCTACATATTTCTAAACAAATGTTATCACTTCTTAAAAGTAAGTAATTGAATGTTATCTTATGAGTGAGGTAGGTCCCACAGAAGTGAAAAACAAATTGGTGCAGGACTTTTCAATACCAGGCATGTAAAACTTAAAAGTACTTGTCCAACTTTTCAAATATAGTGCACTCTGCCATACGGGTTGTTTACAGCGTACCCATGGGGTGACTTATATGTATCTAAATAGAAGTTTAGGTCTGAGAAAAGGTATATATTGCCAGGTTGAAATAGCAGTTTAAAACTGCCCACAGGCTGCAATGGCAGTCCTGGGACATGGTGGCACAATACATGTCTGCTAGTAGCATTTAATTTACCAGCCACGGGTACAAGTAGTACTACTTTACTAGGGATATAAGTATGTAAAGTAAATGTGCCAATTAGGTATAAGCCAATTTTACCATGTTTTAAGAGAAAGCGCAATAATTATGCCACTTGTTAGCAGTGGTAAAGCACACAGAGTCCTAATGCTAACAAAAAAGAATTCAGCAAAACAGGAAGCATGAAGGCAAAAGTTTGGAAGAAAATCACGCTAAGGCTGCAGACTTAACAGTCCTGTACATAAAGCTAGTCAAACTGCATAATTGCTAATTAGGAGCTTATCAAACATCTAGGCCAGGATAAAATTTTGTTTTTTTTGCAAGGTACGTACAATAACATTTCACATATCCCATGAAATATGCCTCTACTGTCTTCTATGTGAAATTTGTATGTGAGGTACAATAGTCACATGTGATATTTGCTCAATGTATGTTCCCTACAGTTTCAAAAGTAACACTGGAACTGTTGCTCCTAGAGACATACTGGCAGGGCACACATCCAGTTTCACAGTTCCTTTAAAACACTGTGTGCTCATTAGCCCCCAGTTGGCAAAAATTACATAAAGAAGCATCAGTGGGAAAGAACAAAAATGATGCGCAATACAGGAAACTCATTAATCAGGACTGAAGCAAAGTTACATTTGCCTAATGAAAATGTCACCAGGCCTCGAAATATCACACAACAGTACTTGAATTTTCTGCATTCCATTGAACTTTTGTGGAACAATCTGAGTGATGGTTTACAATTTTGAGAGGGCTCAGAAGAGTCCCATGGACCTTTTTAGTGCCCTTCTCTTTGGGGAGGTGAATAGCAAAAGATTAGCATCATATAAAAAGAAAGGCTGGCAGTGCCTAGTACGGTAACAGACAGCTGTCTGCAAGTGGACTTGATCTCAGCCACTGAGCATCATCCAGGACAAAGATTCAGAGGGTGAGTTTTTAACTGATCATTGAACTCTGCACATCTCAGGCAAGCATTAATTATATAATATTGTATCAGGCTTAAGACTACTGCTGGTGTGAGTGAATTATCACTGTGTGTTTACCATTAGAACCTCTTACTTAAATGGCCTACATTTAATCTGACATTATGTTTTAGAATATAATTCAAGTAATGGTAGGCCCTACTTTTCCTTTTGAAATAATACTACCATGCTTCCATCTTTCCATGATTCCACTGACTGCCTTATAATCTATTAGTAGCAGTCCAAAAACACATTTTGCTCTGACTTCTTTATATTTTCTCATCCCCCTGGGGCCTAGGGCAATGGGGCAGTTAATGACTAAATTAATTAAAACCATGGCAGATTTTGCACTGCTTAACTATTTCCATCATGAATAAAAGTGCGTTAGTCGACCTTTAATAAAAGCTGCAGGCTTTCCTTAAAATCCCATTACAAAATATATGTCACAAAATAATTTAAGATGTTAATTAAAATAAAAGCAAATAAAAACATGCACTCCATTCAAACCACGAGTGAAAAGGTAAGAAACAACAGGCACTAGCAAATACAATCAATTTAAAAAGGAAATGGCTACCTGCCGTGTGTAATAGCAGTTGTTGACCAACTTTTGCATAGTATCCCTCCAGATCTTTCCCTTCTTTAATGGTGTAGTGTCTTGCAAGTTTTAGGATGGAACCATTTAGGCTCTGAATGGACTCCTTAGTGTGAGGTAATCACTAGAATAGAATGTAACGACATCTTGGTTTAGAATGTGGGAGATCACAGGTTCACATAGAGGAATAGAGATGTGTGATTTACAGCTCTGTGTGTGGTGTTGTCTTTGGCTGGTACCCAGGATGGGGAGTACGCTACAACTGGCGATGAGATAGGGGTTAAGGAAGAAGGACAGTGCTCTCCCAAAGAGTTTGCCTTGGTCCAAGGAAATTGATTGTGCATGCCATGTGCATGCCATGTGTGCCTTCGTAGACATGCCGAGTCGACAGTTGGGATATGTGGAGTCAAAGTGCAACTCCAGCTAGTGTGAGGCGTTTGAATGCAAAGAAAGATTCACTAAGAAGTCTACGCATCATTGGTCGAGAAGCTATTACCAAGACCATACTAAAAGGTACTGTGCTGCCATGCAAAACAAAGTTATGCACAGTACAGAGTGTTAACGCTGAAGGCCGATACAACCAAGTTTACAAAGCACAATCAAAGACAAATATAATTCATCAAATGAAGTTGCGAACAGAAGTGCTGCAAGACAGTGATCAACCAGGTGTCACAAATGAAAACTGACATATAGAAAGGAGGAAATAAATAATTTACCAAGCCCACTAAAGAGAATAATCATGCCACAGCATTCAGAGGAGTGACTCAAGGAGAAATGCTCAAGGTTGTGTTTACGGAGTTGTCCATACCCGAAGCAATTGCCAACAAGACTGAAGAGTGGGGCTCAGAACATCCTCATATGTCTTCAAAGAGCACAGAGTTGAAGGCAACAGTTGAATTTGTGAAATTTTTACAATGACATCTAACAGAGAAGTCAGAGTTCCAATTAATGTTAAAGGTGATCCTGAGACACATATATCAAAAGACTTTGGGGAACATTTGCATAAACATGATCATCAAACAGCGTCAGAGAACATGATACTCTCAACATCAATAAGGTCCAAATAAGTCTACAGTGCTGCTGCCTTCCTAAAACCACCACCACCACCACCTTTTGATACAGCTAAAAAGTAAAATATTGGCAATAGATGCACTGCTTGGATAGAGAAATTTGAGGATTTTATTGACATACTTGAAGAGACTGATAACAGAAAGATCATAAAGTATCTCCAAAATCATGCTGGCGATGGTGTGAAAGAAGTCCTAAAAAAATATCTAGAATTTATGAAGTCACATAATGCCAGATTAAAAATGCTTTGAATCTCAAATTCAGTCCAGTACCAAACAATGATTATGAACAATACTTTCGTTTTCAGTCAAGAACGTCAGTGTTAAACTATTGATGAATTTGTGGAAAGACTCAACATACTCATCAAGAACTGTAACTTCAACGAATTTAATGACAAAGAAGCTATGCATCTTAGAGTTTTGAACGGATGCTTGTCAGATTTATTCAGACGTTGAATGCTGAGAGAAACTCTTAGTCTGGGGTGAGTGTTGATGGCTGCTAGAACTGAGGAGCATGCTGAAAGACAGGCCGCTGACATGGAGGCCAGAGGTGCCCAGAGCGAATCAGTTGTGACACAAAGTGATATCCACCTATGAAAAGAAGTTGTTTTAGAAGGAACTTGTCCCACCATTGGACAGTTATATAAAGGATGTGGAAAAGAGAACCATTTTGTGATAAGGTGTAGAGCAAAGGAAAAAGTAAGTGCAACGTTTGAGGCATGCCCACAAGGCCAAGCAGCGACTTCAGTTGAGACAAATTGATATTAAATGAAGTCAATCATTATCCTAATCATCGTCAAACAGGTTTTCTGTTTCAGTATCAACTGAAAGTGAAGAAAATGTCTGTGCCATGTCGATGTTTACCTCAGAGAAACGTGTGCATGTTAGACTAGTGGCATGTGAAGTAAAATGTCAGTCAAAGAAAAGCCGACATGCCAAAGCAGCAAAGTCATACAAAAACTTCCAAATATTATATTGAAAATAAATGGTTATTCAATACCTTTAATTATCAACAGTGGTGCATCGATAAACCTCGTGTCTGTGAAGAAATACAATGAATTGTCTCTATCACCGTGACTTACGCCATCAACGACCAAAAGTGTATACTTGAGCTACATCGAAACCCATAAAAAGTCAAGGTTTATTTGTAGCGACTGTGAAACATAAGAAAATGGAGGTACAAGCACCGACACATGTGCTTCAGGGTGCAGCATCAAATGCCTGTTAATACCGCAGCTGATATGAGATTGATTTCTGTGAATTACAAGAATGTTCATCATGAAACCGTAAGTCAATTTCCTTCATCATTTCATGGCTTAGGAAAGCTTAAGACTATGAAAGTAAAACAACATATTAATGAAGATGTCCATCCTGTTGCTCAGAGACATAGACAATTTGCTTTTCATTTACAAGAAACTGTTGAATAAAAACTTGAATCACTACTTAAACATGACATTATTGAGTGTTCCACTGACCCAGCACCATGGGTTTCTAACAGAGTGGTAGTGCCCAAAAAGGACAGTGAAGGAGCTGTAAGCACGTACACATCTGCGTTGACATGCATCAGGCAAACAAAGTAATTAAATGAGAACAACACTTAGATCCACACGTTGCTGATATGATAATGCAATTGAATGGTGCAAAGAGTTTTTCTCACCTTGAGTGAACAAAGGTTACCATCAGTTGAAACTTGAGAAAAGCTGTAGGTACATTACAACCTTTTCTACACATGTTGGATTGTTTTGATACAAAAGACTTAAGGCCTGATTTAGATCTCAGCGGAAGGGTTCCTCCATCACAACAGTGACGGATTTCCCGTTCACGGAAATCTAAATCCCATAGAATAGAATGAGGTTTAGATTTTAGCAGGTGGGACATACATCACCATTGTGATGGAGTAATGCGACTGCCGAGACCTGAATCAGGACCTTAGTTTTGGTGTGTTATCAGCCTCAGAACTTTTTCAAGACACCATTCAATGTATCATGGAGCCTGCTGTGAATTAGGTCAATTATAGCAATGACATATTAGTTTTGGTAGCTACACAAAATGAGTGTGATAGAGCTTTCACAAAAGTATGTCATTTACTCAGTAATGCACGTTTGCCTTTGAATGCTGACAAGTGTGAGTTAAAAAGAGAAAACTAAAATTCTTTAGCCATATCTTTTCTGATGGGGGTCTGACACATGATGCTGCAAAAGTACAAGTTCTGTTGATGGATGGTGCATTTATTTCTTGATATGGCCAGTTACTGTTCAAGATATATACAAGACGTTGCCACTGCTAGTGCTCTTTCAAGAGAGTTAATGAAGAAAAATGTTTCTTTCAATAGTTAGAAGAATGTGAGAAAAAATTCAAGAGGATCAAACATGCCATTGAAAATGCTACTTAAATGGCATACTTTAATCGAAAGCTTCATAAAGAGGTTGTTGTTGATGTCAGCCCAGTCAGGTTAGGTGCTATCCTTGCACAGCATAATGAATGCCCAAATGCTCAATTGTTGTCTATAGTAGATGTTTGTCCCAAACAGAATGAGCTTATTCACAACCTGAGAATGAAAGCTTGGCACAGTATGGGCTTGTGAACATTTCCATCTTTTCCTTTATGGAAAACATTTTATGCTGATAACCTATCATCAAGATTTGGTGACAACCTTTGGCAATCCAAAATCCAAGATGCCTCCTTGTATTGAACGATGGGGACTGAGATTGCAAGAATATGATGTCATGATTGTGGTTTGTCCAATCCTGCTGACTACTTGTTGAAAGAGCCTTTACAAAGTCATGGTACTCCATTAAAGATGGGTAAAACCTACGTTAATTTCATCATCAAATCAAGTACACCAGCTGCCATTTCATTAGCCTAGAATATCACTGCCATGAGCCATGATAGTGACATGCTGAAGCTGAAGGACATAAGTACACATCAGTCATGGCACTGACACACTGGGCCTCTCACCCATGATGAGGATGATCAAAAATACAAAAATGTCAAGGATGAATTGTCCACAATTCAAGAAGGAGCCATACTATGAGGGTCGATAATACTTATTCCAGAGAGTCTGCAATGGAAAGTAATTGAAGTGACTCACAAAGGACATTGTGGTATCATTGTCACAAAAAGAGCTCTCTGAGACTAAATTTGGTTTCTGTACTTAGATATAAGTGTTGAAAAGGAACTCACAGCTTGTTATATACGCAACTGCCTTTCTACCAGTGTTACTCAACATACACTGAACATGTCAACACTCCCTAAGCATACATGACAGGGAATATCCATTGATTTCTTCAGCCCACTGGACAATGGACAACAATCTTTAATTGAAGATCTCTCATCTACAACTCACAAATGAGTCACTGAAAAACTTGATGGCATCTTTGTGACTTGTGGCATTCCAAAAATTGTGTATTCTGATAATGGTTCATCTTTTAACAATAAAAAAATTCAAAGACTTTATGGAGCATCTGTACATAAAGCAACAAAAGAGTACACCTTTGTGGTCACTGGCCAATGAACTTGTTGAGCGTTTTATGAGCATGCTAAAGAAAGGAGTATACGTGCAACTCTTGAAAAGCTTAGTTTGAAAACAGTACTAAATTCTACTCTACTAGCTTATCGTTCAACACTCCACTCGACCACAGGCGAACGTCCTGTGACTTTGATGTTTGAGAGAGCAATGACAATCAAGTTACTTTAATGGACCAACAGTGGAGACCAAAGTGAGAACATGATTTGTAAAAGGGCTTGGTAAACAAGCAGAGAATGAAAGCCTATGCAGACAAGAGGTGTCATGCAAAGGACATCTCATTTAGAAAAGGAGATTTGGCGATTGCCCTACAGATGCGCAAAAGGAAATCTGATGCTCCATATGATGCTGAAACACATGATGACTGCCCAGCATCCTGGAAAGTCTGTTACCAGATACTCTTCTCACTTCAGGCCTGTGATTCTTTGGTCTTCAACTCAAAATGGTAAAAGAAAGACTGACCCTTAAAACGTAGTGACTGTTGTAATTTCTTCACCATCCTCAGCGATCTCTGACACTGAAGTTGATAGTTTACAGCTTCAGTAACCAGATCGAATCAAATGATCTAATGCCAAGAAGGTTGATCAAAGAAATATAGTTGTACATATTTCAACATAGATATGTGTGTGTTTCTACTGATTTTGCAAAAAAAAATGTAACTTTTCACTTACATGAGGGGGAGATGTAGTGTCTTGCAAGTTTTAGGACAGAACCCTTTTGACTAAGAATGGACTCCTTAGCAGTCTGATGTAATCATTAGAATAGAATGCAATGAAAGCTTGGTTTAGAATGTTGGCGTGCACAGGTTCAATAAAGAGGAATAAAGATGTGTGATTTAGAGCTCTGTGTGTGGCATAGTCATTGGCGGGTGCCCGAATTGGAGAGGATGCTACAAGTGGAACCTGTTTTTACTGGCCATTGGACTCTGTGCACTTTAATCCTTCTAACCAGTGGTGAAGTGATTGTGCTCTACCTTTTAAACAGGTAAAATTGGCATATACCTAATTGGCACATTTAATTTGCTCATACGTCCTTTGTATGTGGTACTACATGTACCTAAAGCCTATAAACTAAATGTTAACACTGGGCTGCAGCATTTGTTCTACCACCCACTAAGGTAGCAATGTAAGGCATGTCTCAGGCCTTCAACTGCAGCCTAACTGTGCAGTTCAAAATTGCCATTTTGACCTGTCAAAATAAACTATTTGCCAAGTCAAAACCTTCATTTTTATTATTTACCCCTAAAGTAGACTTTAAGTGTCCAAGGGGCAGGGTGCATGGGATTTAAAAAGTAGAACATGTATATTGAAATGTTTAAATGTTCTTTTTACAACTTCTAAGTCACCCCAAGGTAGGTCTTAAATCAGTTGTTGCTCGAGTAACGGTGAAGGGGTGGGGCGGTGCGCGGGGAGGGGAAATTCACATACAAAGTCATCGTACTCCATTAAAGATGGGTAAAGCCTACGTTAATTTCATCATCATGCTCAGAGCAGCATCAGGATTGGCTGGGAGCACCTGTGCAGGCTCTCTCCAGCCCAGCAACCGTGTTGCTGGGCTGGAGAGAGCCCTGTGCGCATGTGTGTTTGGCCGGCCTGAGATGGATGGCCAAACATACATGCGCTGCTCGTCACCCCCGTGGCCCCGCCCCTTTTCCCCTAAACAATTATAAACAAATTTGTTATAGTTTTGTGAAAAGGTTTTGCCACTGTCACTGCTGGCGGGGGTGACACTCCTCCACTCTTATGGGGGAGCCGCCCCTTCCTTAAATACCCAGAGGGTAGGACATATGGTATTTAAAAAGTAGAACATGTATATATAAAGTTTACATTCCCTGGCAATGAAAAACTTCTAAATTTGTTCTTTTACAGTAGCAAGGCTGGTTCTCCCATAGAAAAAGACTGGGTTACATTATAACAACATATAAAGATTCATTGCAGTTTGGAAATCACTTGAATATGATTCAAGGACTCATTCAAATAGCAATTTAAAATTCAAATTACTGATAAAGTCAGATTTTATATTTCTATTTAGGGAATGACCCATTTAGAAAGTTGTAATTTATTTGCATGAACTGGAGTGGCGCAATTACCAGTGTCCAGTGTCACCTGACTCCTCATTCCCTGGAGTGTTATGTGTGTTGCTTCCAGACAGTGGACAAAGGGATGCAGGTGTGGTCAGGACATTCTTCTCCTGAGCAGGAAGGCCTGGGGGACTGTGCCCAGCCTTTTCCGGAGCTTTAAAGGACAGCCAGGGGCTCTACCTCATCCCTTCCAGACATCTGGCTTTGACAAATGCAGCTCAAACTTGGCTTGCCTGTCTTTTGCCTCTCTAATCAGGCTGGCACTAAACCCAGCAAGATGGACACAAAAAGCATCAAAGAGTCTTTTTCCTACATCTTCCCAGCTGGTCATTTCCAACTGGACATTCCATGGACCCTGTTCCTGGTGTCTGCTAGAGTGAGTCCAAACCCCCCAAATGGCTCCTCTCTCGTTCTGCACACTTGACTAGTGTTAGAGTTCTTCCTGATCAAACTACAAAAGCTTGGACTTAGAAACGTTTTGCCCATTTTTCCTTCAGAGAGCTGATGAGACACCAGGGACACCATCGAGTTAAAACCTTGGGTGTAGATTTGCTGGTCAGATTCCATTTGCTGGTTTGCCCTGATTAAGCAGATCTAACATCCAGAAAAGTTTCCACATCCAAACAGAGGGTTTCTTCTAGACTAATACGATTAGCAACCCATTGGTGTAGAGGCCTTCCTGGGTATAGACTTTGGACTTTTCCCATTTGGAGCTTTTCCACCTTTTTCAACAACTGCACCTGGACCATGCTCTTTAGAAATCTGCGGTTGTCAAGCCCTTCTTTGGATGCAGCTCACAGGTTAACTCACTGATGACTTGTTGATGACCACTTTTTCTCAAAACAACTTTTAAGTCAGTAGGTAAACTATCACTGGGATTAACCTGATCCTTGTATACAACCCTCACTCCATCTGGGTCAGCCTTAACTTTTGTCTTTGACCCATCTAATGCAAGCAGAAATCCACAGATGGCGCTTTCAGCTTTTTGGCGTTATTTTTATTTCAAACTCTGAAAATGCATATCTCTGATTCTACTACTCGGATTTTTGCCTTTTTTATGTAATTGTATTGATTAAACTGAACTCTACTTTTCTAAATTAGCTTGGGTTTTACTTGAGTTTTGTTTTCATTTTATTACTCTTTGAGTACTGCATAAATACTTTACACATTACCTCTACGTTAAACCTGGTTGCTCTGTGCCAAGCTAGCAGAGAGTTAAGCACAGATTATTTTGTAACTTCTGTCTTTCACCGTGACAAGATTGTGATTATTATGTGAAGTGAGTTCTGACCCCTTTCAACTAATACTTCAATTTCTTACACCAGTCTTGCCTGAAATTATTTTATGATAATTGAAATAATTTCTTGCGTCACCTGATTTTATCACTCAGGGTCCTACTACAAAGCTCGTTTCTCTGTGAGTAGTTGTGAAACTCATGGGAATTCATTTGCATTTCACACCCAAGTCTGAAGTAAGCTACATTTATGTACAGAAGGAAAACTCTAAGTCAGATGTTTAATGAGTTTATCCTAGACGTGTGGTCTTTTTGCTGTTGTGGATGACTAATATGATAACAAGCAAAATAGTAAAATGTGAAAAGAAGTGGTAACTTTATTTGATGACATTGTGTGGTGAATTCTTACAACTTGCATATTTCAAGACTGTATAAAGGAATTCAAAATAGCACCCCTTTGAAAAATATCTCACTCATTCTGCCCTCAATACTGTAACAAATGAAATATGCAAAACAAGTTATATTATAAATAACTTTTAATTTGTACATGGGATAAAGTGCCCCTGCCATAGGTTGTCAGACTCTTCCACATCACCAATTAGTCCATAACCATAAAGAGGAAACAAACACAAAGCCAAGTTTCGTTATTAGGTCACGGATCTCCAGGGTGACTTGCAATATCCTCATAACATACAGTAGTGGCACTTTATTCCTTAAAAATACATGCTCACACAATACCCGTTTCCACAGACCACTTACATCCTTGGTACCTTACACCAAAAATCAGTTTGATATTCATTGCTAAAATATTACAGAATCAGCATAGGACATGTCAGATTAAAAAGAAAATGCAATCAGACAGGTTATAAACCCGTTGAGTGATTCTATCTTTCCTATATTTACCTTTAAGTATTGAGAAAAAAAAGTGTTGCCAATATCTACCTATCACTGTTCATCTAGAAAACAGAACAGAGGAAGGAAAACAGACATTTGTTTTGTTTTTTAAGTGAAGTTTTGTTTATGTTCTGTGATCTGAGTTTGTACTCGGCGGACAGCTCTATCAGCAGGAATTGTAAATCAGAACTCAGCTGTAAAAAGTTATTTAAGCATCTATCTCGGGCAACGGATTTGATTGATCCCAGTTAGGGTAAGAGCAAAAAGACATATGATTTGGGGACACATATGAAAATGCTACCTTATACAATTCCATGTAACATGATCAGAGGTTGACAGACTACTTACAACGGAGGAGCCATGAACCCTCCTCTTTAGCAGCTTGAATGGGGTGGGTGCCCCTGAGATGTTTTGTGTAACATAAAGTACTTAAATGAATGTTAACTTTGATGATCTTTGAACTTACTTGACTTTATTATGGCGCTGGGGGTGGTGGAACAAGAGACCACATATGTGAGGGTGGGGGGTTGGAGAAATAGATGGATGGATGGGGAGAAGGAAGGATGGATTGAAAAAATGAGAGATGGTTGAATAGATGGAGAGAATGATGTATGAATGGATAAAAGGATAGATGGAAGATGAATTGAGCAAAGGATGGCTTGGTAGACCTTTACAGAGATGGGCAAATGGGTGGAGAGTAGCATGGATGGATGGATGGAGATAGTGGTAGATGGATAAATGGAATTAAGATGGAGGGATGATGAAAAGGATAAAAAAGGTGATGGAGGGAAGGGTGGGTGATGATTGACTGGAAGGACAAAATGGAGGGAAGAAGAAAGATGTAAAAACACTAAAAATACTGAGAGAACAATAGAAGGCTGAATAGAAAGAGATAGAAAGAAGAAAACAAGTAAACAAGAATGGCTTGATTGAAAACTTTAAAAGGAAGAATTGAGATGTAAGAAAGTAGGAAAAGAACAATGGCAACCAGCAGAACGAATGTTGGGCTTCCTTGTGTTACTCTCTCAGTAAAATATTTTGAATGAGGTTTAAATGTGTGGACTATTTTATTGTTCTGGCTACTTCTTTGACTTACAAGCTTCAACAAAATCGAAATATTTTATATAAACACATCTGGGTACTTTTGGCACATGGGTAAAACTGACAGAGGTTATATTGAGTTTGAATTATCAACTATTTTTTAATTCTATCACACTTTAACTACCTGACCAGATTCAATACCAATTCCCGAATTTAAAAAGAAAGTAAAATTGCCATTCTGGTGTAATTTTGTGTCAGATTGAGGGTTTCATGTTATAGGCCCACGAATAATCTTTTATGTCAGATGTGTGGTTCCCTGTGTTTTAGGGCACAAATATGGAAAATTAAGAGGTAGGCTGTTTAACATCTCTTGTGCTATACGTCTTTCACTTTGTTTTTATTTATGTATTCTTTCACGGTAGGAAATAGGCTAGGGGACATGCCACAGCTCTTCTAGTTTGCGAGCTATTCACGTCCAATCAGGGCAGTTGGAGACCAGAAGGAGAAGATGGAGACCTGAGCCATCTGTTGCGGCATCCATTTGCTGTCAGTTCATGGACCACTTAAGGGCAGCCGCACATAGAGACTGCTACCCCTCTGTTGTTGCATGTAACCCCTTGCATTAACATTTCTGAATACTGTTATTTTAAATGTGGATTTTGCCTGTGTTGTAGATTTTTCAATGGGCCAGTAATCAGTCACTTACACCAGCTTTAAATTTTCGATAAGGGTTATTGGAAAAAAAAACACCATCCCATCACCTAGTAAAAAGTACTATCGTGCCATTGCCTGGGATTCGCCAAGTTCAAAACTCATATTATATCACTTCTGCTAAATAGGTATGATTTTACCGAAATTATATCACTGCCATCATCGCAATAAAAGTGATTTCTTCTTTTCTTAGACAGTTTTACAGCTGTAAACTTGTTGGCTTGCAGTCCCGTAGCTAACTTGACATAAATATGGGAATATAAATATAGTAAATAAAAATAAACAGCCTTGGCAGTAACAATCTTTGTCACTTTTAAACTGAAGAAAATGTTCATTTTGTTCACCAGACACAGGTTTTTCATTTAAGAACGTAAAATCTTTAAGTATGGACCTACATTTAACAGTCAATATTCGTGGATTTACAGACAAGAAGAGAAGTGAATGTAAATACTTTCAATGCTTCTTTAGAGTATATGATCTACCATGTAAATAAATGTAGTATATGTGGTCTACCATGGAAAAAACTTTTAGCATATCTGTTCTAGTCATGTAAACATATTTAGCATATGTTGTCTACCCATGTAAAAAATATTTTGCAAATCTGGTCTTCCCATGTAAACATACTTAACATATCTAGCCTATACATATGAACACATTTAGCATATCTGGTCTACCCGTGTAAAGAGTTGTGTAGCATAGGCCCCCCCAGCCCCGGTGGTGCGGATGGACTCTCAAGCTCTAGAGAACCCCTCAGATGGTACCCTGGCCTGAGAACTCCTGATTGAGTCCAGAGGGGAACCTCCACGTGCTTTGCAGGGGTGCCCCAGTCAAGGTTTGCTATGCCACTGTGTGTAAATTCGTGCTATTGAAGCCCAAATGTATTTAATGATAATTGCAAATAAGCAGCATAATGTTTTAGACGAATTACTGTAGCATTAACCTTTTATTCATATCTGCAAATCAGAAGTGATGTCAAAGAAATGTGCATGGTGGAACAATAGTGTATAAATTGTAATGCATGTAAACATTCTGCAAATTTCTCCAAGAAATTCATAGTCAATGAATACCTCCCTAAACCAAATAGACAGTGAAAGATAAGTGTTGGGGGGGGGGCATGGTTCACCCGATAAAGATATCCCCTCTCTTCAGTAATGGCTCTGTGATGCATGCAAAAAGATAAGAAAGCCCGACCTTAAATAAAACACATTTTTAATCTGACAACCAATTTAAAAATTACTTGGAGTCTCTTCTTTCGCCAACAAACTCACATTATGCTCACCATGTTTCGAGGGAGATTATGCAGTTGTACAAGTCATACAATGATTTTGACTAGTATAATAACCTCCAGTTTCACCGCGTGGCTGTCATTTGCTGTCAGCTCTCTGACAATCAGCTAATGAGCACCTTCAGTCATCTGTCTGGTTAATTTTCTCATCACTTCTGGAAAACAAATTGAAACTCCTTACTGCAGAAGCATAACCTTTAGGAACCTGAAAAATTACTTTCCTGCTTAAAGAAAAGGATCATTCTATCTCTCTGCCACAGTGAGGGTATTTTTTTTTATTTAGAATACACAACATTAAGTAAATCAATTCTAACCAGAGGTGCTAGAAAAACTACAATATTCATACTTTACTGTAAAAGAGAAAATATAATTTTTTGCCAATTTAAGAGTCAGAACTGGGCATTTATCAGAAAATAAAATAAAAGGACGTGCAATTGATTACCCACTGTGTAAGTCATAGGTGGATGATATTTAAAAATATGGAAAAAAGCTATTTATACAAACTAAGGGCCTAAATCGCAAAAGTAAACTTACTCTTTTGTGTAAGTTTAGGATTGTGTGCTATTCACAAAAGTCTTTTACTAATAGTGTCCTTACTACTGCGTAGTCTCTTCAAGTCAAAAGATAGGACAGTCCTATATTTTTATGTCTGGAAACTCCACAATGTTAAAGATACTACTGGTAAAATACATTTGTGAATAGCATACAATCCTAAACTTACACAAAAGTGTAAGTTTACATTTGTGAATCAGGCCCTAAATAGTTTGAAGAGTATTGGAAAATCGGCCAATGTAGCATGATATGGATGTTCACAATTGTTTAAAGAGGCTGCATTCTGGCCAAATTTTCAAGTTATCTATTAAACATAAATGCATATACAATTAACAAAATTTATTTCAGAGGGGCCACTTTAGCTTGTTAAGATCCTTTCTTCTTCGATGAGAAAAAAGAGTGGCACTAATGGAGTATGTGTCAGAACCCTTCTTGTTGCTTTGCCGAACTCTCAGGAGTGCTCGCTAAGTCCTATGTTGTTCAATATGTATGTTACCTTTCTGGCCAATCTGATCAGACCATTTGGATTCTTGCTTACTTTTTATGCTGATGACACACAGATTGTTGTCTCGCTTGCCATTATCGACACTGACACTGGAATTAGATTTCATACTTGTATGAGGGCAGTGAGCGACTGAATGAACAATAACTTCATTCATAAGACGGAGATAACCCTATTTGCGAATCACTTTTCTTTCTGGTTCCCATCGAGGTGGCAGCAGGAATTCGGTACTCGTCAATCTCCAGTCAGGAAGGCTAGAAATCTAAGTGTGTTAACTGATAGCAAGTTAACCTACGGTGATCAAGTTAACGCTGTTTTTACCTCCTCTGTTCACACACTGAGGATAATAAGGAAAATCCTTCCTTACCTTCCTTCTGAGTATCAGAAAATGGTAGTCACTTCCTTAATGCTCTCCAAAATAGATTATTGCAATGGGCTCTACCTAAATATCAACAGCAGTTTGTAAACAAACTTCAATCTTTACACAACGCTGCTCCACGATTGCTGTTAGGGATCTCTAAATTTCAATCTGCTTCTCAGGCCATTAGAAAACTACACTGGCTCCCTATCAGGCAAAGGATCGTCTTCAAGGCCCTATGTATAGCCTATAAATCACTGCTCGATATGGACCAGGTTACCTGAGAAGCTGCTTCACATGGTACTGTCCAGGCAGGACGTTGTGATCCTTAAGGGCCGAAAACGTTATAATCCCCAAGTGCAAGCGCTCCTCCTGGGGTGGAAGAAGCTTTGTTATTTGTACATCAATGCGTGGAATACTTTACTGCTGCATGTCAAATCAATGACCAGCCTACTGTCCATCAGGAAAGCATTAAAAACCTGGTTGTTTGGGAAACTGTAAGCTCTATCCATACTATTTCAACAGGGTACTGCCAAGACACCTCTAGGTATTTGTGCGCTTTAGAAATATCTATAACTTAATATAACATAACACTTGTGTATTTAATTAATTGATTAGTATCCATTTTAAATAGTGTAGACAAGACTTAATAGGTGACAGATTTATTTTACAGAAGACGAGTTTGTATACATAACAGTTTCACTTCAGTTTCATCTCATTTGGTACCACTTTACAATGGTCCAGTTGCTGGATATATAAAATTCTCTCATATTGTTTTGACTAATGTTTCAAAGTCTGCAGCACTCATAAAATCTTGATTGAACCTCGCCATAATGAACTTACTGTGTATAATATTATGAAACGTGATGATGTCTTATGTATTTATCAAAGTATATTTCCAATACTGGGTCGAAGCTGCTCTCACTCATATAACAAACTCAGGTAAAATATTCCACGATGGGTGCACAAGCAAATTATATTGAACAGTTATCAATACTCCCAATCAATCATCAGCAAAATGTCTTCAGGTGAATTTACAATAATTACAGTTTCTAGAAAAAAGCCCAGTTGCAAAGTTTTCAAACTCAGTCATGATGAGTATAACAACATTCTAATGTAGACTAAAATCCATGGTGTGTGGGGCTTTGGCTTTTGGCAATGAGTCAATTAAAAATTCACTTCAACTCGAAAGAAGGTCTGGAAACTATTGCTCATTAAATGTGAAATTTCCAGCTTCATGTGACTTTGTGTACATAGTGCTTCACTTTGCCCACAACTAACATCATCTAATCACATTCTTTACCATTATTGACTCATCACAACATAAGAAGGGGATCATTTGAGTATTGGTAGCTATCCTATCTGCCTGATTTAGAGTGTATACATGAGCCAGATGACTCATCCTCACTATATAGAGTGTATACACGAGTAAACAATCCAAATGGGGCTCATGGGATGTGCACCAATGATTGGCAGATGTTGTGCATCCATCAAACTCTAAATAAACCCATAATTCTTCCTAACCTACTTAGATTCGTGGAAAATAGAACACTCTCTGCCACAGCAGTTGCATGCCTCTGATATTTCCACTTAAAACCCTCCCAACTTCTGTTCCCTCCCAATTATGAGATAGATTGCTGCTGTATTTTGCCTTCTGACTCAGAGGAGGAAGTTGTATTCCCACAAAAATAAATACTCATTTTACACAGGTGTTTTGAGAGGTATAAAGTGAAAGATACCCATGACAATTTATTCAACACCTACGTTATCTCTGAAACAGACACTTTCTTTTCACTGGCTCAGATCTTCGAATTACTTCATATAATTCCTCCCGTGGAGGATTCTAAGTGCCAAAGCACTTCCTAGGCAGGCATAAATAGACGTCTCTGCAGACCACCGATATCTCAGCTAAACATGTGAGCTGGAGACAAACAGAGGAAGACTGCTATCTGTTACTAAAGAGGAAAGGAGCAGGCAGACCAATCATTTTGCACACTGTTTCAAGATGTGTTGTTTATTTTGAAAACATTACAGTATTGCACCATAATATTTTTTATGATTCAATAGGGAAAATCAGTGCGCACAGTGGTCGATATCAGAGGAATTGAGGGGCAGATTTATCATAAAATCTCCAATGCAATGCACCAAGGAAACTTGCTTTGCTTTGCTGTGTGACTGGGAGAGAGAAGGAATGAGTCATATCTATTAAGATATGACACATTCCTTCTCTCTCCCTGCGCTGGCACACTGAATGCTGCTTACTGCCAAGGAAGGCACCCTGGCACCATGATGTAAGCAGAATGCAGCACATGTAAAAAGAGGAAATAATAAGAAATAAAGACATTTCTCCTTGTTAGACCTCTGTTGGGAAGGCGTACCGTTTTGATGCATTCTCAGGTTTTACAAGTTTTCTAAATCTGAGAATGAGCTAAAATCCATGGATGGATGCATGAGAACGCCCATGCTCGTCCGAAGAAAAGCTTCCCAATGCAGAGTATGCAAGGCAGCCATTTTCACTACTTTGCGTTACTCTGGATTTAATAAAGCACATAGAGCCATGCAAGGTGGCTTTGTGTGGCTTAGTACATTTCACTTAAGCACCTGCGTTGCCTTGCATCAACTTGTGTGACGCAAGGGCAACATAATGCCTTTGTTAATCTGGCCCTCAGTCTTTTATAGGTTTAAGCTTATGTTTATTCACATTTTAAGTTCCACTGTATAACATAACACATGACAGGGAAGTCTCAAAACATTAATGAATGATCCTTCATTATAGTAGGATTGTGCAAAAGGCAAAACCCAATTAGAGTAACAAACCAGTATACAGAGGACGGGAGACTGCTCAATAACGTGAATGTCATTTCCCTGTGCAGATTTTTAATTTTCAGTACTCTCTGCAACAAGACTTACATGTTCATACAGATGAGAGAGAGAACATTTATAGAGTCATTGTCTAAGGGAGGATCTAGAAAGTAAACACAGTAAATTCAGCCCAGGTTGTGGCATACTATTTAACAGTAACATGCAAACTCTGATGTTTCAGAAAACACAACTTTCTCACTGCCTGTTTTGACAGGTAAAAGCTGTAAGTAGAATAATGGTAATGAATGAGAGGGTGTGCAAAGCACTTACTGAATGCTTGTGATTACACCCTTTAAAGCAAAGCCTACTTATTATATGGGTAGCAAAGGAAGAGTTGAAAAGTGCAACTGCCCAGTAATTATAGTTGGTATAATCTCTAATGGAGGCTAATAACTGGGATTCTGCGAGGGGATGAATGTATATAAGTTGTAGGGTAGAGACCAAACCAAGATTATGAATGGGTGTTAAAATCAGTTTATCTCAAAGTAGTGTATAGTCTCTTGATCTGTAAATACGGCTCACTCAAATACAAACAAAGAGAGGGTCAGTGCAAATCCTGTTCAGTCCGTACTTCAAAAACCCTAAATTAACCTGTGCTCACCCTCTGGTAGCTTGGCACCGAGAAGTTAAGCTTAACGTAAGAAGCAATGTGTAACATATTTATACAACACTTAAAATACAGTAACACAGTGAAAGACACCAGAAAAGACTCCAGTTTAGAGGCATAGAGAATACTTTTCTGTGTACAAGACGACCAAAACGACAAAATTCCCATCAGTAGAAGTTGATATATGAACTTTTAAAGAATAATCTAAAAAGTAGTGCTTAGAAGTCACTAGCAGTCAAATGGTTACTTGAGGTCAAAAGGGACCAGTGCAAATCCAAAGGGTAGGCCGGCTACTGAACCCCACAGGGTCCGTTGAGCAAGTACCTTGTATGGAGCAAGCATCAATGTCGAAGAGCGAATAGGAAGGTAATGTGGTGAGATTTTCCACACAGTCTGGTCACGCCATCATCTTCGGGCCTTGTAGCTGGGTCCCGTGTCAGGAGTTCACCTCCTTAGTAATTAATGCAATGTGTTGTTGTTAAGCTGTGCAGAGCGTCACCATCTAGCTGCACAGGCTGTGGATCCACTGTTATCACGCTACCTATACATCAGTGCTTATGGGGCGATGTGTCAGTTCCAACCAGCGCAGGTGTGACAATGCATAATTTTTTGTCGAATGTGGCTGCAAAACCTTCTTCTGATGTCATGGACTGGAGGGGGGTACCACGAGCAAGGGCAGAACTCATAGATGGGAGAATCCAGAAGCACCAAGAGAGTTGCAGTCATCTTTTGATGTCCCTAAGACTGCAGAAGAATAGGGGACAAGCCAGCAAGTACTTGGAGAAACTTCGGTTCAAGAATGTAGAGAACAGGTCCAGTCCTTCTCACTCCCAGGCAAGAAGCAGCAGGCAGTAGGCCAACACAGCTGTGCAGGTAGCAAAGTGGTAAACCCACCTGCAGCACAGCAGTCTTCTTCCAGGCAAAATGTCCTTGGTTCCAGCAATGTTCTGATTTTATGAGGTCTGGGGTCCAGTACTTATACACAGTTGAGTCTTTGAAGTGCAGGAAACGTCAAAGAGAGGCCTTTGAACTGCAAAAGGTCCCTGCCCTTCCTCTCCTGGCTCCAGACGCTCCACAGGGGGTTATTCAGCCCTTTGTGTGGGGAGAGGCACAGCCCTATTCAGGAGTACGTGTCAGCTCCTCCTTCCCATTTAGCCAAGGAAAACACATTAGACTGGTGATGGGTCATCAGGATGCAAATGTCACACCCAAGCTCCCTTTTGTGTGTGACTGTCTAGAAGGAATACACAAAGCCCAGCTGTCATCCACCCCATGTAGGAGGCTGGCTCTCTATATAGTGTACAAAAAATATGTGCACTGTGCAGAGAGTCCAAGCACCCCCATCTTGGTTTACAGGGGTAAAAACTAGACCAGGTCAAGGCCGAGATCAACGCCAAGATCAATGCCCTCCTCAAAAAACCCAAGATGGACCCAAAGAACCTCAAGAACTTCCGGCCTATCTCCCTGCTCCCCTTCCCGGCAAAAGTCATTGAGAAGGCCGTCAACAGACAACTAACCCACTTCCTAGAGTTGAACCGCACCATGGACTCTTCCCAATTCGGATTCTGCGGAAAAACAAAGCACCAAAACCACCCTCATCGCCACCACCGATGACATCAGAACCATACTGGACAGCGGCAAAACCGTGGCCCTCATCCTCCTGGACCTCTCAGCCGCTTTTGACACCGTCTGCCACCACACCCTACGCTCACGCCTCAGCAATGCTGGAATCCGCGACAGAGCCCTGGACTGGGTCACCTCCTTTCTCACCGGCAGAACCCAGAGAGTCCGCCTCCCCCCCATTTCGCTCAGAGGCCACCAAAATCATCTGCGGCGTACCCCAGGGTTCGTCCCTCAGCCCGACCCTCTTCAACGTCTACATGGCCCCGCTCGCTAACATCGCCCGATCCCACAACCTCAAAATCATCTCATATGCCGACAAAACCCAGCTGATCCTCTCCATCACCAAGGACTCCACCAAGACCTACTTCCACAAAGGAATGAAGGCCATTGCCGAATAGATGAAGAGTAGCTGCCTCAAACTCAATTCCGACATGAAGGAAGTCCTCATCTTCGGCTCCACGCCCTCTGCATGGGATGACTCCTGGTGGCCTGCCACTCTCTGAATCACTCCGACTCCCACCGACCACGCACGCAACCTAGGATTCATCTTGGACCCCTCACTATCCATGACCCAGCAAGTCAACGCCATCTCCTCCTCCTGCTTCAACACCCTCCGCATGCTCCGAAAGATCTACAAATAGATATCTACCAAAACCAGAAGAACAATCACCCAAGCCCTTGTAAGCAGCAAACTGGACTACAGCAATGACCTCTACACAGGAACAATGGAGAAAGTCCAGAAGAGGCTGCAACAAATCAAGAACGCCTTTGCACGCCTCATCCTGGACATCCTCCACCACTGCCACTTCACAGACCACCTGAAAAACCTGCACTGGCTCCCAGTCAACAAGAGAATCACCTTCAAACTCCTCACCCACGCTCACAAAGCACTGCACAACACCAGACTAGAATACCTCAAAAGAGGACTCTCCTTCTACACCCCGACCCGGCATCTCCGCTCCGCCAACCTCACCCTCGCAACAGCCCCACACGTCGGCAGAACTACAACAGGCGGTAGATCATTCTCGCACCTCGCCACCAAAACGTGGAACACTCTTTCCACCCACCTGCACCAGACCAAAGACCTCCTTACCTTCAGGAAGCTTCTCAAGACCTGGCTGTTCGAGCAGTAGCAGCACCTCTCACCCCTCGCCCTATCCCTCTACCCTCCTCAGCGCCTTGAGACCCTCACGGGTGAGTAGTGCGTTTTACAAATCCCTGATTGATTGATTGATTGACCACCTAATGTTCTAATTTTTATGGTAGCTTGGTTGAGCAGTTAGGCAAATCTTGGAGAAGTGCTAAGCATTTGTTGTACTCACAGTATCAATAAAATATTTTTTTTTAGCAAAAATAGTCTTTCTGTGTGTAATTCCGCATCATAGGAATCAATGAGAGACAACTTTAAAAATGCATATAAAATCAGGCAATGTGTTTACCAATGTCTCCTTTAGTTTATAGGTTGCAGTCATTGAGATGTCCTGTGGACCAGCCAGGGAAGTTCAGGTGGCCCCCGTTTTGGTGGAAGTAGCTGCTGAAAAGTCCTTGGAGCTGGTGCAGGACCACTGTGGGGACCACTTAGAAAAGCAATGCAGAGGCAGACTTCAAGGTGAGTCCGGTGGGTCCTCTTGGAGTGTAGAGGTTGCAAGGGGTGGGGGTGACCCTCAGACCACAGCTGGTTCTCCAGTGCAGGGCCAAGGGAGGCCAGGGGCAGAGCAGATACATGAGCCAGGACCTGTGTGCAAAGGTGCCCTTGGAAGCAGGAGGCAGGACACTTTCAGGATACATTGCAGGTTAACGGTGCACTCTGGGGGTGGTTCTTATGTGTCCTAAAGTACCTGGATTGGTGCTTGCTCCTTTGAGAGTCCGGAATGTACTAATATTCTTGGTATCTGATGATGGGTGGCCAGTGCCCCAGGCTATTACACGGTTCAGCCACTGGACGGCACAGTGTCACCAAACTTGGCACACTTGCAGGATTTGTCATCCAGGTCTTTGGGTGGAATTTGGTCTGGCTGCTATGTCCAGTTCATTGATCAGCAGCCAGTCAGTGAACTGGGCTTCACTGGTCTTTTGCTTCTTTATTGAAGGGAGTGATGTCTTCATTCTGGAGTGAGATCTTTGGTGATTTTCAGAAGGGTGGAGGTCCTCTGGGGATTTGTAGAGTCTTTACAATGTCCATGCAACCCCTCAACAGCGATTGTTGAGTTCTGGGTGCAGCAGGCGGGGTTTGCGCCTTTTTCTTTGTGCAGCAGGAATGCAGTTCCCAAGTCTTAGGTCTTTTTTTATTACAGGCCTTCTTGTATTCTTGCAACCTGATCTGAAGTTCTAGAGGTGCCCACTATGTACTGCATTTAGGGGGCATTTAGGTGGGTCCCTAGCAGTGACCAATGGATCATCTACCTTAGGGTGGCTATACTCACTAACTGACCACTTCCTGGTCCTGTGGTCAGAGGTCAGTGGTCAGAGGTCGCTTCCCTATCCCTGATAGGCTATTTTCCTATGATGCAAGTTGGAGGAAAATTAAAAGGAGAGGTCGCCTTAGAGGTGGTGCAAGCTGGGGGTGGCCACTCCTCCTGTTCTTTGTGCATTTTCCTGCCATTACTCCTGTCAAAAGTGGGAGTTTGCAACTGGGGCAGCCATCTGCTGCGAGCAGCAGGCTGGGGATCGTGTTTCAAAGGCGGTAAGCCCTTTGAAGATTACTGGTCAGGCAGCTCACATTCCAGGGGGAGGAGGTGTAACACCGCCATCCAGGAAGGGCTTTGTTTTCTGAACCCAGAATCAAACAGAGCAGAGGCTCTCACCTCAAGGTTCCAGAATCTTGTCTGGTGGTGGCAGGCTAGTTGTGAACAACCAGCAACCATACCATGGTTATTTAGCTTTTGCAGGGGGCACCTCTAAGATGACCCCTGGGTATATTTTGTAATAAATCCAGTACTGGTACCCCTTTGGATTTATTGTTCTGAGTTCGTTGATACCAAGCAACCCAGGGATCAGAGTGGCTATCATGTAGCTGTGAACCTCGTACTGAGCAGTGTCCAGAACATGCATCTAAAATGGCTGCTCATTTCACATACTATGTCCCAGGTTTGGCAAGGACACAGTAGGGGCACATTGCTCATGCATCTCTCACCACACATGATTATAGTGCACCCTGCCTTAGTGCTGGAACGCCTGCCAGAGGGGTGGCTTACCTATATTGCATGCAGTGTGTAGTGGACAGGTCACACAGGCTGTGTGCCATGTCAGTCTTGCATTTTGGGATTGCAACAGGACACTCAGCCTGCAATGGCAGTGCTGGATGCACTTGGATGCATGGTCCCTGAGGGTGGTTACAATCTGTGCTGCTGCCCTCAGGGGCCTACCCTTAGTCCACCCATGCCCTGGGTAACTAAGTACCATTTAGTAGGGACTTATACTGGCAGCTAAAGGTGTTGCTATTGTGCCAATGCATCACAACAGTTTTGGGAAAGAGATCTGACCCAGTGAACCTAGTTAGAAGGGGCCCTGGGCACTAACAACTTTGAAACAACATCAAAACCAGGCAAAAAGTGGGGGGCTAGCCATGTCATAGAAGGCACTTTCTTATACCCCAGACATGTATTCAGAGAGAGGGAGATGCACAGAGTGGTTAAAGTAAGAAAATGCCAGCTTTCTAAAAGTAGCATTTTCAGACCTAGAATTTAAAATCAGATTTTGCCATTAGTTGTGATTTTACATTTTAAGTGCAGAGACACCAAACTCCAAATTCTTATCTTTTCTCAACTGGAAGTTACACTTAAAGGTTGCTTCAATGTAACCCCAATGTTAACCTACAGGGGAGAAAGGCCTTGCAGTACTGAAAAATGAATTTGATAGTTTTTCAATACCTGGGCATAATAAACTGAAAAGTACATGTCCACATTTTTAAATGCGCTGCACCCTGCCCTAGGGGCCAACCAGGCCCTACCTTAGGGTTGCTTTATGTGTAATAAAAAGGAACATTTGGGCCTGGCAAGTGAGGGCACTTGCCAGGTCTAATGGCAGTTGAAAACTGCCCACACAGGCTCTACACTGGCAGGCCTGAGATATGTTTAAAGGGATACTGCATTGGTGGCACAAGCACTGCTGCAGGCCCACTAGTAGCATTTCACTTGCAGGCCTGGGCACATACAATGTACTTTACTAGGGATTTACAAGAAATTAAATATGCCGATTGTGGATAAGCCAATGGTAGCATTTTTAGGGTGCAGATCACCTGCTGTTTAGCATAGGGCAGCAGTGTTAAAGTGCAAAGAATCCTAAAGCCGGCAAAAATTAAGTCAGAAAGACAGGAGTGCAGGAGGCAAAAGGTTAAGGGAAACCACTCCATGGTTGCCAGATCTAACAGTGGGATCTTTTCAAAATGATTAAAATATCAAATAATCAAAAAATTTATTAAATGAATGTATTATTCTCACCTACCTTTATCAGGGGATTAACATGGTTGATTTTCTTCTACTGGTATCCTGTTTGTATGACATTGTGTTATTAATTGTGCAGGATGTGAGGCCTGTGCATGTAATAGACCCACAATTATTACCTTACATGGAACACAGCACCTCATTGTAGCACTTGATTCTCTAAGGGTAGTGAAGCAGGGCTGTGCAAGATTGCTCACAGGATGTGGTAAGGGCTAGTAATCGTCATTCGCTAGCACACAATATTAACACTCAATAAATGATTGTCCAGTCAGTGCTTTTCTTTGAAAAAAGAAAAGTACATGTATTACACACACACACGCACACACACGTACATGCACTACTAAATAATACACATTAATTTTACAAATATATAGATCAGGTAGATTGAAGTACATTGTTATCAAAGATGACCTCTACTAGGTCATGACCCACAAAATCACAGTACTCCCCTACATTTACCTGATAGAACATCACAAAATAGGAAGGTGTTACTTTAAATAAGGCAGGCTTATAGGCTTTGTCGCAAGTCGCCGCGCCAATATATAAGGCAAGCCGTTTTACCTTGTGAAACGTTCAACACAGTAAAACATAAATCAAGCCTACTGACTTTGTCAAGGGGTTAGCAAAATAAAATGTAAAAAAAAGCTCTTGGCTTTGTTAGGGGGTCACCACGTTTAAAAAACAATAATCCACATAGACAAGACTATTGCCTTTGTCAAAGACCACCACATATAAAGACAACTAACTTGGTAAAAAATCACCATTATAGCTCAGAAATCAATAACCAAGAAATCATTATTGGCAATAAAGCATTGCAATGTTTACCAAAAATATCAGCAACATGTCATTAGTAAAGCACTTACAAATGAGATAGCATGTGTCTGAGTCTTTCTTATATGCCTTTATGAGACATGACATGCAGGCATAGAACCAACCACTACATGTCCCTGCTCTTCCAGACTGTAAAACAAAAGTTCCAGACTGAGAATTGCTGATAAATGAAAGCAAAGTCTCCCCAGGCCATGCATCCTCTGACATGGGAGACTTAGGGTTAACATAGGGTTAATTCCTTAAAGTTGATGAGGGGGTGCTGCGCTACTGCAGCATCAAACACTTTCTGATGAATGTTGGTGGTGCCCCTGCCCTTCTGGGGCTGCCACAAGTAAGCGAAGCCCATGTAAATTAAGCCATTGCAGGTAATTATATGGTGTTCTCTCCTCCAGAGCAGTGAATATCTAAACAGCTGTTTTCCTGCTGTGCTCAGACTCCAGTAGCCTTGTGTGTGTGTCTTTGTTTTTTTATTTTTCTTGAAATGAGGGTGTCTGATCTCACCTGGGACACACCCAAGGCAGGTTTTGCTGTGGGCCTTAGGGGAAGGCTCAAGTTTGACACAGCCCTAGTCAGCTCCTTGCTCACAGCTCCATGCTGAATGGGAGCTGGCAAAATTTTCTGTCCTGCTCCCACCATGCAGGAAAACTTTCCTTGGGCTTCCGCAACTGAGAGAAGCTTAGCTTGTCCTCTGGGTCCTGAGGATGGGTTCCCAGACCCTCTATTGATCTTCTGGCCTAAGAAAGAGATCCCAGGACCACTTTAATGTTGTGCCAGCGCCCGGGGACAATATTCACTTGAGGAAGCGGCATGTACACCTGCTTCCCTGCAACTAAAGGACACAAGTTATAGTGACTTGAAATAACTATAACTGTTAAATTTCTGTGTTTTTTAGGTTTAAAATGTTATGTTTAAATTGACATTTACATCTAACAACGCTGTCACTTTAACCCTTGTTTTTTTCCATTGAATTTCTGGGGTTCATTTTAAAGCAAAGTAAGATATTATTACCATACCTAACTATAATGTCACTTTAGTCTTTGTTTCTTTTTAGTGAATTTCTAGTTTTTTTTTATGTAAAGTATTATTTTATTACCATACCCCACATTTGCTTGTGGGAGCCCCCATCTTCATGGCAGCGCAAGCAATGGTACATAGGGCCCCAGGACCCCTTCCACTGGACTCTGGAGCAAAGTCCAAAGGGAGAGCTGTTGCGCACTGCACACATTACATGACCAGGCACTAGGGTCCACAATGATGCACCCTACCCACTTAAGTAAATATAACTCACGCCCACTCCATGCACTGCTTATGATCTCAGATATTACGCCACTAATGACTTGCTGTATGACATCATTGATAACATCAACACCATATTTGAAATTACATCATTGATGACAACACTGTGACTTTGATGACATTCACTATAACTGGTGAGTTTCAGACTTTTTTGTTTAAATTGTTTTGTTTTCACTGACATTTCACCTAACTATAACATCACTTTAAACTGATTTTTTAGCAAAATTTGGGGCGTCTTTTTTTATGCAAAGCAAGATGTTATTAACAGACATAACTATAACGTCATCCCTTCCATTACTCAAACGTCAAGCGATGAGAGGGAAAAACTGAGGCCCATATTTAAGAAAAAGTGGTGCATCAGGGTTGATGCACCACTTTTTCTGCACCCCTCTACCGGCACCTAACGACAACATGGTTGAGCCATATTTATAGCACAATAGATTCAACATTTTGATGCTATTGTGGTGCTTTGCTACTTCTAGTGTAGCAAAGCGCAAGGAGGCCCATAGATTTCTATGGGGACATCATTTTAACGCCTGCTCTGAGCAGACGTTAAAATGACACCAAAAATGGCATCGTGAAACTGTTAAATTTCACTGTGCCTTTTTTGTTGGCCTCCTAGCAACGGAACGCCCTCCTTGCATACATTATGCCTGGTGCAGGCATAATGCGGTGCAAGGGTTTACAAAATGAAAAATTGCATGCATTGTGCCCCTTTAGAAATATGGCACAGGGAAAAAAACACTTCCTTTTATGCAAAAGCGGTGCTAAGGTGGCGCTAGGGGCTCTTAAATATGCCCTCTGAGTCTGGTGAGATCGGTATTTCATAACCGTATCAGCTTGCTGAAAGCAATGCTACACCCCTGAAGACAACTGAAAGAAATGTCTGCACATTGATTGGGAGTTAATATTGCAAGGAACAAGAAAAACGGCAGACTATACATATGATGTCATTTCAAAACACTACACGGGACGATGATTATCTTGGTGAGGCGCTTGAGGGGACAGTGGACTAGAGGAATGGAAATGCATGGTCATAAGGTCAGTGGTGAGGAACGAGCTAGAAATTCTGATTGCGTCACCCTGAAGGAAACAGGAATGAAATGCTTGCACCCAAAAGCACAATGGTAGAAAATGGCAGTATGAAGGCAGCGGGCGAGCAAAACAATGGTCGCAATAACGCAGAGAAAACAGGGAGTTAAGGAAGGTTGATATCTATGGAGTCAGCCATTTGAAGGGAATCGAACTAGGAGGCTTATTAAGAGGCCAAGAGCAGCAGGGCAGGCTGATGAGAAAAAGAAAGAAAGCAAAAATAGGTAGAAATAATACGAGCGGGGTAATGCCTAGGCAAAGTCTAGGCAAGTAAATAGCAAAGAGGCATGGGGAACAGGCGTGGCTCCTCTGAAATGGCAGAGGAGCATCGCCCCAGTGACTAAGAGCCAGCAGCAGAAAAATAAAATGATACTTGTATATCATATTATTTTTCTGCTGCTGGCTCAGCCAGCATGTGAATGGCATGTGGGTTTGGACAGGCTAAGATGGCTTTCCAAACACACATGCCCACTCTGTACACAGCCGGACTGGAAAAACTGCACAGTCTCCAGGGTTGTGTCTGAGCGGCAGTCCGAGCCTCTCAGGCCAGGCCTGATGCTGTTTTCATGCTAGTTTGAGCATGAAAGCAGCACCAGGATTGCTAGGGGGCCTGTTCTGGTGTCCCAGAGAATGCTGGGACACCAGAACCGGAAAGGAGGACAAGCGAGGCAGCAGGAGAGCGATGACGGGTACATCTTTTTTTTTGTATTTGTTCCCCGTCATCCCCCAACCCCTATTTGTGGCAGCCGCCGTTGATGAGTAATAATAAAGAAGGAAAAATGACAGAGCATGATTTATCTTGCGGGGAGCACCAATTAAAACAGAAAGATGTCACCCTCTTACCTGTGAAGAGATATTTGCCATGTCACCCAAAAACCTTCCTCTTCGTTAAATTGTTGCTTGGACTTGCAATTAAAGATATATTGCAATATAACAATGCATCTTCTGTTCAATAAAACTTTATATTTCTGCAGAGCAAGAGTAGGAAATCATATTATGGAAGACATTCCCCTCTGACTAAGGTAAATCAAGAGTGAAATGCATTACAGGTAGTTTGGTCAAGATGATTCATTTGCTAGTCCCATTGGTCAAATTGACCCTTGAGAACATTTAATTCTGCCTACTGCAGTTGTATCATCTACTTTGTGACTCCCAGGTTCCTCTTATGAGTCACCTCTTGACATTATAAAAACATCTTGATGAAATATAGCAGCTCAGTGATAAGACCTATATGTTCAGTGCACTGAACTGCTTGTGGTCAATCATGGCATGGACCATATGATTGATAAAATGTTCTACACTGTCGTCTGTCAATGCCATGATTAACCTCATATAGTCAGAGGTAGGCTCTTGGGAGGAATGTTCCTTGCAGGCTAGAAGTTAATTATTTTGAAATGCTCACAATAGCAAAAAAGAAATGCCTAATCCAATATCACATATATGTCCTAGTCAAATCACTAGAGAGAACGTGCAAGAAACAACAAAACTATTCAGCCCCGATATATACAATATACAGCCTAAAGTGCTAATTTAAGTCTGCCAACACAAAATGCACAGACACTTAAATAGCCAAGATCCTAAGATATTGAGTCCCACAGTTGTCTCATTCAAATCCTGGATAGATTATGCAAGGTTTCCTAAAGCCACCACCTCTTTTTCTGAGTTTCAAAGACCAGTATACTCTGCAAAGCATGAAAAAGTATATTTTAGGATTTGTTTAATCAAGGATAATAACTGTCCTGCTAGGCAGTTTCTCCCATGCGCCTAAAAAAAATCAAAAATGGTCGGTTTCTGTCAATTCTTTAAGACAGTGGAATTTCTGCCTTTGCTGAGAGCAGGCAGATCCTACATGTTTCCCAACTTAGTGCCTGTGTACTCAACAATATTGTACCTCGAAACAACACTTTTTGAAGTCGCCTGCTTCTCACAGAAGCTGATCCATCAAAATGAAAAGGAATGCAGGAGTATTTAAAAGCCTCATTTGACTCCTGATAACATCACATGGTTTCCCTTATTTCTTTCAAAGTCTCTTATTTCTTGCTAAGGGACAGCAGCTATGGGATTGGCATCAAAGGAGGGTAAGTAAACTTGTTTGTAGAGCACCTTTTATATTATTGCCGGGGTACCCATGGCAGTTGCAGGGGGGACGTAAGCCTAGCTAAGGGTAGCTTCTGTTACCGTAGCTACACTTCAGTGACGTTTATGTTGCTCCTGCTATGTAAGACTTGATGCTGGTTACATATAGATCTAGGAGAGAAACGCATGAAATATATATGCAAACACTGCCCAAGATTCACATAAGAGAATAGAAGTGCAACATAAGCATGCAAGTGTGTTCTGCATGTGCGTAATGTACATTTCAAATGTGTACATTACCAACATGCATAGTACAAACGTGTAAAAAGTGGCCCTATTCGGGACAGTATCGATAGGATGACCAGGGCAGAAACTGCAAATGAACGAGCACGGCACAAACAAGCAAATCATGCAATTTACTCATGGCATAAGCAAGGATTTTGCCAGGTTAGATATGTATCAATGTAATCCTTCTTCCTTGAAGGCGAACTCTCACACCACGAAACTTACATAATAGCATGTTTATTACAGCATTGGAGTGATGAGAGCCGTGGAAGGTGTTAAAGCCATGACTTGCATGGGCTTTCTGTCCCTATCAAGTCAATATTCTAGTTTCTGATTCTCCGTGTTAAAATGACAACATTCTGCATTAGTGAAGTCTAATGTTTTAACAGCCCTTCTACTGAGTCCCCCCCTCGTCATTAAAAGTCCTATATCTCATTCTAGCCTCTCACTGCTTCCTGAGGAGGGATCCTTTAGTCAAAGCTTTCTAAGTAAGCTAAAATTAGGCAAAGTATTTTTTTTTTTTTAATGAGGGTCACCATTTGATTCCTGGCCACGGTCTTAGAGAAAATCATTAGCATATACCTCACTGAATATCTCAATGACCACTAATTCCTCGACACCACTTACTATGGTTACAGACCCAACCATAGCATGGAAATTGCCTCATAGCTACCCTGGATCAAATATACATGACTCTAGACAGAGAGGACATGACACCCTCATCCTCCTGGACCTCTCTACAGCCTTTGACACAGTCTCCCACCCCATCCTTATCCAGCGCCTACATACATTAGAATCTAAGGACACACACTCAGTGGATCTGCTCCTTCTTGACTGGAAGGACCCAGTCAGTCAGTCACCTTGGAGCTGTACACCTCGGGTCCCTGTGACTTCGTCTGTAGAGTTCTGCAAGGATCCTCCATGAGTCTGACCTTCTTCAACACATACATGGTCCCTCTAGCCAACATCATCTCTTTTTACAACATCAACATACTCTCCTACACTTCTGACACACAACTCATTCTCTCCCTCACTGACAAGACGCTCAGTTCCTGTATGAAATTCCTGAACTGACTAAAATTCTTCATTGGATGAAGACCAACTGTCTAAAGCTGAGCACCAACAAGACCGAAATCAAGAGCTTCGGGAAGAGTACATCACTGTGAAACTCCACCTAGTAGCCAACAGAGCTGTAACTGACACTCAACCCAACATCCACACTAATATCCTCAGGATCATCATTGACAGCAAATTCTACATGACTGCCCAAGTCAATGCTGTCACCACCCAATTTTCAAATGGCTCCCAATCCGCATCTGGAAAGTCATCCCCACAGCTTGTTCACAAGCAAGCTGGACTACAGGATCAGCCTCCAAAACTCACCAGAAGGCTGCAGGCCACTCAGAACTAGGAAGCCAGTTCTCAACTTTCCACACCACACTCATATCGTACCACACGTGAAGAAGCTCTACTGACTCCACGTTCATAAATGAGCACAATCTCCTCACCCACACTTTCAAGGGACTACATAACACTAGTAAAGCATACCTCAGCAACTGCATCTGCTTTCATAAACCCTACAGATACCTCCAGACTCTTACTTGCACAAATCCCACATATACAGAAATCCTGATCAGGCAGTTGAGACTTCTCCTACATGGCTCCTAAAGCATGGAAAAACCTGCTGCTACACATAAGCACCTCCTCCTCACTTCTTGAATTCCAAACAAGCTGAAGATCTGACTTTTTAAGTAGTCCTACTAGGCCCTAGGTGTGGCTAGACTCACACTTGCTCAACACGAGGATACCCTCCTGGGTGACATTATTCTCTACAAATCTGCATAACATACCAGAAAGCCCTGTATGGCAGTGCAACTGCTCCTACTACTAATTAGGGTGGCAGCTTTGTTTGTGGGCCACTCTCTTTTTTTGTTGTAGAACTAGGTAACACTCATTTCACCTGCTGTTGGAAGTCCTATGTTGGCTTTGATGTTTCCTCGCTGCCACCCAGCTCTAGGGCAACATTGAAGGACAGAAAAAAATCACACTTCCCTGTAGACTGACACCATGTCCTTGTTGAGTGGGATATTTGGCGGAAGGAAACGATTAAGGTAATGTGAATCTCCTCCTTGGGCAAAGTAAGGTAAATTCACTCTCCTTCATAAAGAGCACAGTTTCCTGAATTTGTGGACAGGAACTTTTACTTGTCAAAACTCCAAATATGACTACACTTTTGTAAGCCACTACCACTCCAATTTCACATCATGTCCTCTATTATAATATCCTTCTAAAGAAAAAACATTCTATTTTCTATTGTCATCCACCACCCCATTTCTTTCATCCAGCAAAACCACAACACTGTGATTACATTTCTTTACCTTGGATTCAGCAAGGAGACAGGTGAGTCTTTTTCAAGGACGAAAACAACCCTTTAGAGTAACCAAAAGTCACAGTGTTTGAAGCAGCCCAAGCACTAGACTTTCCTTCAAGTGAGAAAAGAGGTCAGTAAAATCGACACAATTCAAAATGCAAGGAAATAAAATGATGGGACCACAGAATCTTAGGGCCTAATTCACGAATGTAAACTTACACTTTTGTGGAAGTTTGCATTTCTTTTGTGGCATTTACAAACTGCGAGTTATTAGTAAGTTTAAGACTGTTTAGACTGTGAAGTCAGAGAGGAGAACTCAGTATATTTTTTAAGTGGGACGTTCTCCACCCTAGACTGCGGAGTTTTCACTGTCAAAAACGTACTAATAACTAGTAGTTTGTGAATACTAAAAAAAGTAAAATGTAAGTTTTCCTTTATAAATCAGACCCTTAGTTTCCAGCTAAAATACCCAAAACTATACTAGTCATCGATTTGACAATCTACCTGTCGAATAGAGTGGTAGAATAAGAAAAGCTAGAATGTGGTACAGTCATGAATATAATTCATTTTTTCAAGTTCAATCTTGTTTTCTTTTTTTAGGGGCAGTAAACACATGCCCGAAGACTAACAGTCTTAAACTTTCTCCTCGAACCTCCTTGCCGTCAACAAGTAATTTAAATATAAAAACACACAAAAGCACACACATGGAGGTAGGAGAACAGAAACATACACACGCACTAAAAACGATAAATGCACACAAAGGTGCACCTAAACACAGGCACTCACACAGATGGCTGCGGACACACGCAACTCTATTGAATATGGGAAGCATTTTGTAATTCTCCCTGTTAACCAAGCAGCGAACATCCGGTAGTCCAATGCCACACTACAGTCTAGGGTGAATGCCTGTTTTCTACCTCTCAGCTATATGTAGAAAGTGGTTCAAGGAAGGCAAACCCACTCGTGTACGTCCGCACCATGTAGGTGGACGAGGGCCAGGGATCCAGCGAGCCTCCCCTCTATTCTACTGAATTGCTTGCAGGCTCCGTGCTGCATCGCGGCGCAAGGAGAGCAGAATACATAAACACTAAGTTGAAGCCACAGCAGGATCAATAAGACAGAGTAACCTTATGTTCAAAGGAAACTCCATTGATGTTTCTGGCAGTGCTTCAAACTTCGGAGTGATTAGAAATACGTACCATGGGGATAGATAGAATATTGATTTACTGGGTTTTAAATACTTTAAGCACTTCAATCCCTTTATATCCTTCAGTACGAGATCTGCTATGTGATGACAGTGTACCTGGATATGTGTGTGTGTAGCATCAACATAAGGCGAATGGAACAAGACATCTTGGTGTAATGCTTGAATACGGATTCATTTGTTTTTCATCTTTGTATGTTTCGGTATGCATCCTTGCAGCTGCTTTGACACACTTATAGTGATTTTAGCTGGGTTTGCAAGTGGAAGTGTACAGATCTGAATGCCCTTTCCTGGTGCCTTGGGTCTCAAACTGGTATACCAGCCATCGGAGGAGAATGATCACCTGGCCTGTCAGTGTCTAAGGGGGGGTTCTGGTGTTCAGCAGCAGACTGAGATGTATTTTTGCACAGGCTTGTCAGAGGACTTGTGAAGCTCGTGGGGACTAATCTGAAGCCCCTGGACTCTCCTTCCAGGTTTGGCAGGTGCAATAAGCTCTTGTTCCTTAGTGTTAGCAAAGAGAAAATATGGTGCATAGCTCTATCTAGGGGCGTGGCCATATTAGCCGCTCATTATTAAAGAAGATGACAGGTTGGCTTAAAATTAAAATCTAGATAACATTTTAATGAAGGATCACAGGACCATGGGAAGTGCAGGGCCTATCATGGGCTATATTGCTCCCACTGACCCCTCCGCCCACAGCTTGTGACGGCCCTGCTCCCACACACCCCTGCACGCTGCGACCATGGGCTGTGCAGAGGTACACAATGATGATCAGGAAGCTGGACATGTCCTACTAAATACCTCCTTAATTTCATATTTTACCTCTAGAGATGATAATAAGGAGGCTTGTCAGCATCGGCTGTGAAGTCAACCTACAGGCAGGTACTTTGCTGTAATACAATTAATGCAGCCAGATCTATCGGCCCATTACCAGATTAAGCTACTGGTCAGTCGGCCAGTGCTAGTACCTGGCATCACAATTCACTAACAATGATCAGGGCCGATAGCAACCAAGGCTAACTCACCTAACTTACAGATCCAAGTCTCTACATCAAATAGCTCCAAAAAGCTCTTTCGGTCCCTGCAAATATGGTTGTTATTCTTGCATGTATCATATCACTTCTGGCATGGAAGACTCAGTTAAAAAACAATTGGGTTGTGAGACTGCAAAAGAGCTCACGGAATTTGGGATCAGGTGACATTGTATAGTGTACACATAACATGATAGAATCTGGCGTTAGGTGAAATATATACCTGATGTAACAGAATATGGCTTCATGTGAGACTGCACACATGACCTCACAGTGTCGGGCATCGCTGTACAAAATACAAGCCTTGATATAACCTGTCATCAATTGAGATTACACCCAGGTCCTGACCATAATGATTTAATTTTTGAAAAAAAGAATGACAAAAATCTCTACCCGGCCGGGTAACTTCACACTGACAATATGCTCTAATTTCGGAGCCCCAGAGAGATTTAAAAGGAACTTTGAAAGTCGGTCCTGTGTTATAAAGGTGAGCCTTCCTGACAAACTCTGGATGATAGTCTATCTTTTATCTCTCTTGTGGTATGACAGAAAGTCTGAGTGATTGACAGGTAAACAGCTCCGGAGCACGTAAGGGTACCTTAGGACAGGACCTGCACCAAGTGATCCTGTCTCAAAGAATTGGTGGACGTTATTTTCTCCAGCACTCAACAAGCAAATCATATAATTTCTGAACTCTAGAGGCGCTCGGCTCTGGAGAAGGAGCTCAGAGGCTGACTTTATGGGGCACTAAAATAGAAGACAGTGGGCCCTATTCACAAAGAATTTTCTGTGATTAGAATTGACTTATTCTTGCACCTTACTTCTAAATAGGAGTATTCTTGGATTAAAGCAGTGAGCAAGGAGTACTTCAAGGACAGATCGCAGAAGAACCTTTGTGAATAAAGCCTATTTTTAATGACAAAGTGAGTGGCGGGCTTGTTGCAGTAGAGAAGTTAAGTGGCTGCATTAGCATCAAATGTTGCCCCAGTTCTGGAGGAAAGGTCGCAAACCTCACTTCACCTTAAACGGCAATAATCCTTACAATGTTCATGTGGTCGAGGAAACAGGTGGAAATGAAAATACTCAATCTGTACCTCTCTCCCTTAGACCAAAAAGCATGTTTTATGTCATGTAGCACAATCTAAAGACAATTTCAGCCTAACATTTCCTCGGACATTTACACAGCCCGTGTAGCATTACCTCTTGGTATCTTAGTATTCGAAGTAATTAATACCCAAGTTAAATGTACTCTTTTTATTTAGCACAACAGGATGAAAGGCGGAGTCAGGCCTGTCGTGCTTTTGTAACATATACAGATCTATGTAGCATGAGCTCTAAATGCCAAATTCATTTAGTAGTTTGACAGATCCCCCGTGTCCTTACATTTAGTCAGTGTTCTTTAAGTGTATAGCTTGCATTACCCTGAAACCGCACACATTACATTTGGCAAATGCTTAGTTGACCTTTATGTCCCAAAGACAGCAACAGTGTTCCACCAATCACACGCTGATTCTCTGCTCTGCCCACAAATGGGCAAGGTCCACCTACTGGAGCCCCCAAAAGTGGCTGAAGTTTATAAAAAATGTCAGTTACCAATAACAAATACGCTTAACATGTGATGAAGCAGAAAATGAAGGTTTTGATTTATTAACGCATAAACGTAGTGTGAAATAATCATGTGTGACTTTAACCGAACTAATAAAGATTGTACGGGGACAAAATGTGCCCTTAGAGTAGTTTGCCAACATTTATAAGCGTGCTTTATATAACGTGGTGTATTAGAATTGCACTAATCCGACATAATCATAAACGTGTGCTACGATTTGCTTGTTTGAAATGCTTTAGCTTAGCATTACTTTAATGGAGGCTTTGGCCTAGTTGCCTGGTCTCACGGTTTAGATGCTCGTATTTTTCCAATGTGCTATTAAACGTGTATTTTTGCTTGAAGCTGTACTTTTCCACTGAGACCGTTCACATGCTTATCTTAAAGTTTCGTGCCAGCCTGGCATATTTTCTCTTTACTCCAAGGTCGATTTGCAGGTGCGGACAATGGAGGCTCTGAAAGTGAACTAATTGGTATACAATGTTGCAACGTGCGTACCCATCTCCAAGGATAATGTATGCTTAAGTAAAAGCTTGAGAACTGTCGTTTTTGATTGGACAATTTGAAGCTAACCTATGAACCCTCCAATGGAGACCCTTCTGGATTCGAACTGTTGTCTATAAAACCCAGGTGCACGAGAAGAAATTAGATCATTACAGCCATTACCAGCTATTGCCCGACATTGCGTCATTTCGTAGCTATTATGGCCCATCTTGCTGCGACGCCATTTTGAGAGATACTTTGATGCTTTCTCTAATCGAGAGAAAGAGACTTTAAATGATTTTTGCCCTAGAGACTTTAACTTTGAAATGCCCTTTGCATGAAGTAGTAGTTTTATTGCCGCCGTGAGGCAATTGCCCCGTCCACCCCTGCCCCTTTGCCCCGTCCCATGCTGATCGAGAAACGGTACCTGTGAGACGAATACTTCCTTGTATGCTGATCGTAATTGGTAAATATGAAAGGAAAATTGTAAAATTGCATTGTGTTTCTTTTAGGTAACCAACTGCTGATTTTGATAAGAGCCCTAGCTAGGAGTTTTCTAAATTTATGTTGCTAAATTGTTTTGCATGAAGTCCCACATGCCGATGCTAATTTGAGGTTAGACGAGGATTCCATATGTCGCACGATGCAATTTGAGATCTTGTTATGCTGACTAAATGTACGCAATTAGCTCATTACAGATTATCGTATTAGTGATTTGCATTGCCATTATCGAATGCCTTGTGATTCAAATGCTACATAGATTACACTTGTTTCGCTGTTATGGACAGCTATTAATGTTCATTTATGTTTATCATTTGGTGTTGAGACACATATATATTGTGCTAGCTTTGTTAATATAGGGAAATAAATTCACTAACTTTGCAATAAACTGGTGTGGTTATTCCTGACTGAAAGGTCAGGTTTCGCCGAAATGTATTCTGGATTAATTGTTAAGTGTTATGTTGATCAAGGTATTGCTTATGTTCGTTATTGATTATTGATTTGATGCGACTGATCGATATAAGAGTACGGAGAGTTCCCACTTAGTCAAAAGATTAATCGGCCTAAAGAGCGTCCAAACACAGGTAAATTATTACTACGGTTCGCTCTATCAGTAGATGGTAGCAGAGGACGGTTTCGTCTTTTGGGACCCTATACTCTTAAAGTACATGGTGTTGAATTAACGGTTACGCATTTTGAGACCCCACTCGAGAAGTTGAATTAGATTTTTCTTGGATAAAATAGATTGACAGAATGATGATGGGCTAGGTCCACCGCGACTTTCCCGGGATCTCGGAGCTTGCGAATGGAGAGAATGGAGGTGTGGATTCGGCGTTGGCGGTACTAGTGATGGTATGAGTGAAGTTAGGGTTTTGCGCTTGCACAGCTTATTGTCGCAGGGTGTATGAAAAGGTTGCGAGGAATCTTTTTTTTTTTTTTTTAGAGGATAGCGGAGGTGCGACTCCGAGTGTAGAAGTAGTGAAGTCGTCGAACTTCATAGAAATAGCGGAGGTGCGACTCCGAGTGTGAGAGTAGGGAAGTCGTCGAACTTCATGTGCATGTGGCGCTTTGTGCATAAAAAGGTCCACGTGGTTGTTGTTGTTGAGACGGGCCCTGCGAGGTCAAGAGACTCCGGAGTATGTTGATCCATGTTGTGGTCTGGGCGGTTTAGTAGGTTGATCGGGCGTGGTCAACAAGTCGGTACGGGTGTTAGGGAGTGAAAGGAACTTCGACTTCGGGCTTTGACAAGATTCTAAGTGCACTAGAATAGATCATTGACAAGTTGAGAGTAGGTCTGCGGGTCAGATTTGCTTGCGAATGTGGGGACCGAGAAAGACGGAATAGCGGCCGAGGCTGGTGAAAGGTCCCTAAGGTCCTGAAGCGACTGTGTTACCCTTCCTGTAGTAAACCGCCAGATCTGTTTTATTTTTTGGTAGCTTGCGATACATGCAAAAAGTTGTTACGAAAAGAGGTGAGTGAAGGAGGACTAGCCGCGAGGCTTTGTCAGCCGCAGTGTGTGTGAGTGTGACGTCACTAGGAGCCGCGCTGGGATAGGTTGGTTGGAGAGAAGGGTCGCGCACGGATTGGACGCAGTCCGTGGGGCTTGATTGGAAGGGGAAAGGCAAGCGAAGAGTATTCCGGGAATCAAAGTCACCTATTGATTACAAACTTTGTGAAATAAAAGACGAGAAAATGAAATTCCTTAAAGCATTTAGGAGTGCGATGAAGGGGGAGTCTTACATTAAAGCGAGCGTAGGAGAGGAGACGCCGCCCGAAGGTACACCAGCTTACATTGTAATGGAAGAGAAGGGGGTAGCTCTGTGTCTTTGGCTAAAGCAATGGCACAAACTGACAGAGAAACATGGGAGCGTAGCGTTCCCGATACATGGGACATTCAATATAAGGATCCTAGAGAATTTGAGATTCACGATGTACGACATGAAGGTACCTCCAAGGCCAGCACAGTTTGAGGCTCTAGCGATTTGGGAACTAATGGCCAGACAGCAACAGCAGAAGAAGTTTGAGACCAGGATGAGAAAGGTAGAAAAGACACTAGCGGATGCTAGGTGGCATAATGCACAGAAGGTGTGGAGGTCAGATGTACTGCAGGGAATAAAACTGTTTCCCGCAATTACTAAGGAAGAAGAAGAGACAGGCAAGAAAGCTACCTGTAAGACAGACAGGAAGTGTTCCAAGGATAGAGAGGACGAGGAAAAGTTGAGAAGAGAAGAGGAGTTAGAGGATGAGGAGTTCATAATGCAATTGCTGAACGACCGTCCACCACCTTATGCGGAGAATGGACAAGGTCCAAGTACCAGTTCTGCCCCTCCGGCACCGGTACGGAACAGTGAAACCCAGAGTTCAGGAGCATCATCGGGATCTAAAGACCCGAGTTTACTGTTCACCCCGCAGATACCGCAGGTTAGGAGAATATACCCAGATGTGCCCATGCTGAAACCAGCAGAAAATTATCAGCCGCAAATGCCAGGGTACTACAGCAGTGACAACGGTGCAGGAATGATTCTAGATCCAACCGTAAGGGGAGTACAGAATGGTCACAATCCAACAATGACACAAGCTGAATCAACTCAGTTTTTGATGCCTCAGAAGCAGATGCAGGGGGGAAACGCACATGCTCAAATGACGGGGAGTCAGATGGGCATGCCGGCAATGATGACCCATGGTGTGGGAATGAACATGCCTCAGAACATGAGAAATGGACAGAACCCAGATGCGATATCCCTACCCATTACTGTAGGTCCACCGGTACCTTTGTATAGTCAGCCTAACTTAGGTATGAGCAGTCAGGGATCAATGCTGCAGAATGGGACAGAGAGGAGGTGCATAGAAAACACTCCAGGGATAACTCCTATAGCGGCTCAGCCAAATGGATCTGGGTCCTTGATGGAGTTTAGTCCCATATGTGCTCAGTCAACACTGGTGAGGTCGAGCCCCCCACTGATAATACCTCTAACATCGAATACTGAAAAGTTGCCGCAACCATCAATGGCAGTCGATGTGAATGCTACACTGATGGGGGTAAATGCGCAACAGCTGACACAGTGGTTCAACAGTTTGAATTCCACACAAAGTTCAGACAGTGGGAAAGGAGAAGATTAGCTGAATAGGATGAGGCTGAACATGGAAGCACAAGAATTGGTGGAAGGGACTATGGGTGTGAATAGGTTAGACTCCTACACGGAAGTAGAGTTGAGATACCTATGTCCAAAGATTACGAAAGAAGTGAACAAGGTACATAAAAGCTTGCAGGAAGTAGCAGACAGAAACGGGATTGACATAGACAAGATGAAACACTTGAGCAGAAGCTATAGGTTGGATTTTGGGGCCACAGATTTTGAACACATGAGGTCAACAGGCATGAAGGCGCACCTTAGAGAATTGCTGCAGAGTGCACAAGTGTGGAGGTGCTTAGACAAGTGGGAAAGCAGATGGGTAAAGAGGAAGGAAAAGAGGAGGGACAGTGCTACAGAGCATAATGAGAAAAGACCACAGAGTAGCGAAACAGTAACCATGTTACCAATGAGGGAGACAGCAGGGGGAAAATTAATACATGTACCATGGCACAGAAGCGATATTCAGTCTTTTACAGATGATTTTCCCAAACTGAGAGAGAAACCGATTGAATGGTATCAACAGACCGATAGGTTTGTGAAGCTTGCAAAATGTCTCTGGGAAGACCTGAACACTCTCTTCGAGATTGTAGTTCCAGCAGATTTGTGGGAGGATTGCAAAAGAGCTGTAGGTTGGCCGACAAGTGAACCAGAAAGAGACAGGGAGACGGGTGCACCATCACCTATGGTGATGAGCTTGTACTACAAGGTGGTTGAGCATTTGAAGACGAAGGTTGCCGCGAAAAATGTGGATTGGCAGAAGATCGATCGAACGGCCCAAGAGGCTAAAGAGTCGATTCATAGTTACTATGAGAGGTTGTTGAAGGCGTTCAAGAACTACAGTGGCACGGAAACAATAGAGGCGAAGGACATGCTTCATTTTGTGTTCAGATTTGTGGAAGGGCTGAGGCCAGAGATAAGTCAGATGATAAAGTCGCATTTGATTTGTTGGCAGTCGAAACCGATTGATGAGGTGTTGAATTATGCGAAATACTGTAGCGACGAAATTGAAGTGAAACAGAAAAAGTTGACAGAGAAGGTGATGATGATGCAACTTAAGGCAGCTCAGATAGGTCTGCAAGGTTTGCAAGGGATGCAAGGGTTCCAACAGCAGGTACCGCAACCGCAGCCGCAGTTGCAGGGAAATATGGCGTTTCAGCCACAGGCCAGAGGCAGAGGAGGTTTTGTGAATAATGGTCCGGATTTGAACACTGTTGTGACTGGTGTGCAGGCAATGAAGAAGGTGATGCCGTGTCACGTGTGCGGAATTGTCGGTCATTGGAAACGCGAGTGCCCGATGGTGGTGCAGGAAGGTGCAGGTGCAGGTGTAGGTGTTGGTCAGCAAAACAATGATGTCAATGCATTTCAGACAATGAGGGGACCGAAAATGAGAGGTCCAAACCCAAATTTTCAGACCATAAATCAGTTGCAGGGATTACAACCTATGCAGCCGCAGCAGATGCAGATGCCCCGTATGCAGATGACGCAAATGCAGCCAATGCAACAGCAGTTACCCATGGTACCTAATCAGCAAATGCAAATACCTTTGGCACCAATGAGTCAGCAGCAAGTGATGGTTCCTCCACAGGTCTCGGGTCAGGTAATGAGTACAAATGGCACCGTACAACAGTTCCCATTACACAGTGAGAGTGGAATAAACAATGTAAGGGACAGTGAGAGCTCAGAAGGAGATTGTATGCTTGCAGCATCCTTAGAAGTTGATCAAAAGGGTCCGTACGTAGAGGGAAGAGTAATGGGTCATCGTGTCTCGTTCTTGGTTGACACGGGAGCCACACGTTCAACTGTTAAGAGTAGTGAAGTACCAAATTTGCCACTCTCAGGGAGGACAGTTCAAGTGGTGGGAGTAGCAAACAGGCACCTGACGAACCCAATAACAGATCCGGTACCAGTCAGCATCGGTAACTATCAAGGGGTACATCAGTTTGTGGTATGTGACTCAAGCCCGATAGCACTGTTAGGGAGAGACCTATTGTGCAAATTGGGTTGTTCGATCATGTGTTCGAACGAAGGAATAACAATCCAGACGAGCAGTGATGGGGAAGAAGAGGACAGTGTAGAGGGGGATGAGATGGAAACTGTCGATGAAGAGTATCCTCTGATTTGCCTTTTCCCGATGATAACTGAAGAAGATATTCCAGCTGAATTACGGGAGACAGTCGGAAAGGAAGTGTGGGATATGACAGGGAAAGAGGTGGGATTGATGAAAGGAGTGGAACCAGTGAAAGTGACTGTAAAGCCCAATGCGATCTTTCCCCAGACCCCACAATACCACATGGCACAAGACACCCTCATGAAAGTTGCCCAACTTATTGATGAATTTGTAAAACAGGGAGTACTGAAAGAAGTGTTAAGCAGTCCATGTAATTCACCAATAATGGGACTAATAAAGCCGAGTGGAAAGGTCCGACTTGTGCAGGACTTGAGGAATATAAATGACATCATAGTCAAATGTTGCCCAGTAGTACCGAATCCAGCTGTGATAATGTTTCAAGTCCCTTGCGACGCTGAATGGTTCTCAGTCATCGATTTGTCACAAGCATTCTTTTCTGTGCCTCTTCATGAGGACAGCCAATTCCTCTTTTGTTTCAAATTCTTAGACAGAGTGTACAGTTGGTGCCGAATTCCTCAAGGGTTTTCTGAGTCACCGTCAATCTTCAATCAGATTCTAAAGAAAGACTTGGAAGAGTTAGAATTGCCATTCGAGTCAACCCTAGTACAATACATTGACGACTTACTGGTTGCATCAAAGACAGAAAGTGGCTGCACAGCCGATACCATTGCTCTGTTGAACCATTTGGGAAGGAATGGACACAAGGTGTCTCCTGCCAAATTGCAGTTCTGTCAGGAGAAAGTGAAATACTTGGGTCACCAGATAGAGAAGGGGTCACGGAGAATAATGAAGGAAAGAATAACAAGTGTACTTCAAATGAGTCCGCCCAAGACGAGAAAGGAGGTGAGGAAGTTTTTGGGAATGGTGGGCTACTGTCGCCAGTGGATTCCCAACTTCTCGACTCTAGCAAAGCCTTTACTGAAGCTGACCCAGAAGGATGCTTTGGATCAAATTGAGCTGAAAGGAGATGAGATGGATGCTTTTATTGAATTGAAAGAGTGCATGTGCAGGGCTCCAGCTTTAGGTATGCCTGATTACACAAAGCCTTTCACATTGTTTTGCCATGAACGTGATGCCTGTTCTTTGTCTGTCTTGACTCAAGCCCATGGTGGCGTAAACAGACCAGTAGCGTATTTTTCAGCTACTTTGGATCCGGTCGCAGCAGCACTTCCAGGGTGTTTGCGCGCCGTAGCAGCAGTTGGTATCAGCCTCACTCAGAGTGAAGGAATAGTGATGGGACACCCAGTAACAGTCATGGTCCCTCACTCAGTTGAGATACTTTTGACCCGCTCCCGAACGCAGCACATGACTGGAGCAAGACTCACAAGGTATGAAACGATAATTCTGGGCTCACCGAATGTGCAGCTGAAAAGGTGCACTACGTTGAATCCAGCAACCTTGCTTCCTGGAGAAAATGCTGAAATTGAGAACGCTGAAGACGTCGAGCATGACTGCCTTCAGGTGACTGAATTTTGCACAAAACCTCGACCGGACATTAAGGATACTAAGCTTGATGAAAATGACCAAATTCTTTTTGTTGATGGTTCATGTCTAAGAGACGGGATGGGGATTTTGAAAGCAGGATACGCTGTATGTACTGTAACAGGTGTCTTGGAAGCGGGATGGCTCCAAGGAGTCTATTCTGCACAAGTAGCAGAACTTGTAGCCCTTACCAGAGCATGTCAACTGTCTGCATTGATGAAAGTCACCATTTACACTGATAGTCAATACGGGTTTGGGATTGTGCATGACTTTGGACAACTATGGTCACAGAGAGGTTTCCTGACTTCTTCAGGATCCCCAGTGAAGAATGGGGAAAGGATAAGGGAATTGTTACACGCCATTCAAGTGCCAGCTGAAGTTGCAGTGGTAAAGTGCAGTGCTCACACGAAAGGACAGGACTATGTTTCTCTGGGAAATGCATATGCGGATCAAGTCGCAAGATTTTGTGCCTTGAACTGTATATTACTCAGAGATGAATGGAATTCAATAAGTGAGCCAGAACTAGAACAAGCTGAAGAATTTGCCTTGAAGGTCGTAGATACGATAGATGAATTAAAAGCATTGCAGAATAACGTCAGGGAGGATGAAAGAGATTCCTGGATTAAATCACAGTGTATAAAGAGACCAGACGAGTTATGGGTTTCAAATGAGGGAAAATTTGTTTTGCCAAACAGTCTCTTATCACAGCTTGCGCGGTTCTATCATGGGCAAGCTCACCTAGGGAGAGATGCCATGATAAGATTGTTCAAAACTGATTGGTTTAACCCCAGATTTCGTCAAGCTGCAGAAGCAGTTTGCCATCGATGTGTCATTTGCCAGCAGATGAACCCAGGAAAGGGAACAGTTGTGAACGCGAGCCACATTGGTAGGGCAAGCGGGCCTTTTAGTCGTATGCAGATGGACTTCATTGAGATGCCTGTGCATGGAGGTCTAAAGTATGTGTTGGTGATTGTGTGCATTTTTAGTCACTGGATCGAGGCATACCCCACACGTAGAAATGACAGCCTTACAGTTGCAAAGCTATTGTTGAGAGAATTAATACCACGTTTCGGATTCCCGATCTCTTTAGAATCAGATAGGGGAAGTCACTTCAATAACGAGGTGATAAAGTTACTCTGCGAAGCGCTGAACATTGAGCAAAAACTGCATTGTAGCTATCGCCCTGAAGCATCAGGATTGGTGGAGCAGATGAATCGTACACTGAAATCAAGAATGGCGAAAATATGTGCATCGACAAATTTGAAATGGCCTGACGCATTGCCCTTAGTGCTAATGTCAATGAGAAACACCCCTGATAGAAAGACTGGATTGTCTCCGCACGAAATTCTCATGGGCAGGGCTATGAGACTTCCTGCAGTTCCCGCAAACGCGCTTTTGAATATTACAGATGATATGGTGTTAGACTACTGCAAAGGACTGGCTGACGTGGTTCGCTCTTTCTCTCACCAGGTGGAAGCAACCACCTTGCCACCGATTCAAGGTCCAGGACACGCACTGAAAGCAGGTGACTGGGTCGTGGTAAAGAAGCACGTGAGAAAGTCGTGTCTGGAACCCCGTTGGAAAGGCCCTTTCCAAGTGATCCTGACGACAACTACCGCTGTGAAGTGTGCGGGGGTTCCCAACTGGATTCACGCCAGTCACACAAAGAAGGTGTTGTGTCCCACAGATGAGGAAGTTGAAGCGCTGAAACTGCCAGTGCCTGATAAAACAGTGCCGAGTGCTGAGACAGAACAAAACCGAACTGAAAGCGGACAGGCAGAAGCAGGAGAGAGAGAGATATTATTGGAGAACGAAGAGTCCGACTCACTTGGGGAAGACCAAGGAGAAAGTTCAGACAGCGACGAAGAAGCTGAAGGTCACAAAGAGCCTGAAGCAGCTGAGGGTAGCAAAAAGCCTGAAGCAGCTGAAGGTGACAAAGAACCTGAAGCAGCTGAAAGTGATACAGAGCCTGACGAAAGTAACGGTGAAGAAGGGCTCGAAAAAGGTGAAAAAGCAGGAGAGCCTGATCAGAGGAGGGCTTTCCCAGAAACAGACGATACAGAAAAAGAAAAAGAGAACGTGATCGATTCCCCAGAGGGAGGGGACGAGGCAGAACAGAGCGAAAAGGTTCAAACTTCTACAGAAAAGGTCGCAGGTCCATCGAATGGACACGGTGCAAAGAGGAGACTAAGTATATCACCAGTAAAACAAAGGACTGGAGAAGGTTTGAACGACGGAGAAAGGCCAAAAGTGAAAGAGAAAAGAAAGGAAGTGTCTGTCGTGGTACCAACCTCGAGTGAAGAAAAAGACTTGACAAAAGAGGAAAGTACCAGCGAGGCAGAATCGAAAAGAGAAGCAAAATTGAAAAGGAAAAGGATACCGAACAGAAGGTATTCCGGTCCTGAATGGGCATATGCAGTCAATGACGATTGGACTGACGAGTTTGTATCTCTAAGCATCGAGAACGAAGAAGAGGAAGAGATACCAATAGAAAAGAAAAGTTTTATGGACAGTGTTGATTGAAAGGGTGATAAATGATACTGCTTGCTACAATCTAAAGTGAAACAAACAACCAGCTGAGACTTTGCTAAACCGATAAAGACTGAGTTATTGCCGAATTGAGACAAATGCTGCTAACCGATAAGTGACTGGCCTCCTGAAGAAAACTGTGTGAACATTGCGCTCGTTCAGCTTTGTAACTGAATTGCTAAATAGTTTCATTTATAGGTGCTTCTAGCTCTCTGATTCTATACAGATCATGACGCAAAACAATAGAAAGAAATATTGTAAATATGTGTGTATAGGCTTGGTAATTGCATGTGTACTAATAATAATGGCAATTGTGCTTGGAATGCATGGAAAGGGTGAGAATGAGAAAATTGCTGCTTCTACTTTTGCTCCTGTTACTGTCACTGAACTAACCGCATTGAAAAGACTGGCATTGGATGAGAGACTCTTGCACGATAAGAAAGAGCTTTCGTATAATGTTTTCTATCGCTTGCTAACAGAATATGTTGAGAAATGGATGCGAAAGATTGTTATGTGTGTACACAGATACCGACATCAGTGAAGGAAGGGGTGACATATCACCACATGCCTCTTACATACGGGATTACATGTAGTATAGTAATGTCTAGGTTTTATGGTCAAACTAACATACAGTATTTTTACTCAAATTATGATGTTACCTTTGCTTATGTTCCTATAATAGCGCAGCTAAGCCAGATTGCTAAAGATTGGGATGCTAAGATAATGAGGGAATTTTTCGAGCCAATGCTACCTTTTGAAACGGCTCACGCTCATAGGGAAAATCTTACCTGCTCGCTCTCTGCAGTAGAAATAAGCTTTTTAGATCGTACAGATGATAGAAGGGCACAAATGAAGGCGAAATTAGAAAAGGAGTTACATAAGAGGACTTCAGTAGATAATTATGATTTTGCTGCAATAAAGACACAAGGGAAAATTGCTTTAGATGCTTGGCATATAGGGAAGTTTTGTATATATCGAGGTGAATCTTATTATGACAACATTTTTGTAGGAGCGAGTGAGTGTAAACACATGTTTATCTTTAAGGCCAAATGAACATTCATGATGGATGGACTTGACCCTGTCATTCCAGGTGTATATTACATTTGTGGGTATAATGCCTATTATCGTCTTCCAAAGGGATGGTGGGGGAGATGTTATTTGGGTATAGTGTTCCCAAAGGTTTATCAACTGGATGACCTATCGATGATTCAAAAGACATCTGGATCCCATCGTATCCAGAAAAGAGAGACCGCAGCTGCTGTGGTAGGAGATATATTTGGAGCCATGATTCCTTCATTAGGAGTTGTGTTGAATTCCATCAAAATAAGAAAGTTGTCTACTATAGTGGATAACATGTTGATAAAGTTTTCAGGTGCTATAATACTGATAGATGCTGAACTTGCAGCGGAAAGAGCTATGACTCTTCAAAATAGGCTTGCTTTAGACATTCTTTTAGCAAAGGATGGTGGCGTTTGCAAAATGCTTGGTGCACGACACTGTTGTACATATATTCCTGACAATAGTGTGAAAATTAAAACTATGCTTGCTAATCTAACAAAAGAAAGTGCAGATTTGAAGGAACTGAAAGAACCAGGAGTGTGGGAGAAGGTTGGAAAAGGACTTGCTTCAGTGGGACATTGGATTGGGGGAATTTGGAATGGAATATTGCTAAAAATAATAGAGGGAATTATGATAGTTATTATTTGTGTATTTGGAATTTGGGGAATAAAAAGGGGAATAATAATGATTATGGAAAGAATTAAAAGAAGAAAGGAGGAGAAAATTATGAAAAGAATGGCAGAAGAATACAAAGCGCAAACTAGGGGAACTAAAAGGAAAAGAGAACTGACAGAATTTTAATGGAATAAAATTTGTGGGCTTAATTTGTGTGATGACCAGTAGTCATCAGAGGAGGGATTGATGAAGCAGAAAATGAAGGTTTTGATTTATTAACGCATAAACGTAGTGTGAAATAATCATGTGTGACTTTAACCGAACTAATAAAGATTGTACGGGGACAAAATGTGCCCTTAGAGTAGTTTGCCAACATTTATAAGCGTGCTTTATATAACGTGGTGTATTAGAATTGCACTAATCCGACATAATCATAAACGTGTGCTACGATTTGCTTGTTTGAAATGCTTTAGCTTAGCATTACTTTAATGGAGGCTTTGGCCTAGTTGCCTGGTCTCACGGTTTAGATGCTCGTATTTTTCCAATGTGCTATTAAACGTGTATTTTTGCTTGAAGCTGTACTTTTCCACTGAGACCGTTCACATGCTTATCTTAAAGTTTCGTGCCAGCCTGGCATATTTTCTCTTTACTCCAAGGTCGATTTGCAGGTGCGGACAATGGAGGCTCTGAAAGTGAACTAATTGGTATACAATGTTGCAACGTGCGTACCCATCTCCAAGGATAATGTATGCTTAAGTAAAAGCTTGAGAACTGTCGTTTTTGATTGGACAATTTGAAGCTAACCTATGAACCCTCCAATGGAGACCCTACTGGATTCGAACTGTTGTCTATAAAACCCAGGTGCACGAGAAGAAATTAGATCATTACAGCCATTACCAGCTATTGCCCGACATTGCGTCATTTCGTAGCTATTATGGCCCATCTTGCTGCGACGCCATTTTGAGAGATACTTTGATGCTTTCTCTAATCGAGAGAAAGAGACTTTAAATGATTTTTGCCCTAGAGACTTTAACTTTGAAATGCCCTTTGCATGAAGTAGTAGTTTTATTGCCGCCGTGAGGCAATTGCCCCGTCCACCCCTGCCCCTTTGCCCCGTCCCATGCTGATCGAGAAACGGTACCTGTGAGACGAAGACTTCCTTGTATGCTGATCGTAATTGGTAAATATGAAAGGAAAATTGAAAAATTGCATTGTGTTTCTTTTAGGTAACCAACTGCTGATTTTGATAAGAGCCCTAGCTAGGAGTTTTCTAAATTTATGTTGCTAAATTGTTTTGCATGAAGTCCCACATGCCGATGCTAATTTGAGGTTGGACGAGGATTCCATATGTCGCACGATGCAATTTGAGATCTTGTTATGCTTACTAAATGTACGCAATTAGCTCATTACAGATTATCGTATTAGTGATTTGCATTGCCATTATCGAATGCCTTGTGATTCAAATGCTACATAGATTACACTTGTTTCGCCGTTATGGACAGCTATTAATGTTCATTTATGTTTATCATTTGGTGTTGAGACACATATATATTGTGCTAGCTTTGTTAATATAGGGAAATAAATTCACTAACTTTGCAATAAACTGGTGTGGTTATTCCTGACTGAAAGGTCAGGGTTCGCCGAAATGTATTCTGGATTAATTGTTAAGTGTTATGTTGATCAAGGTATTGCTTATGTTCGTTATTGATTATTGATTTGATGCGACTGATCGATATAAGAGTACGGAGAGTTCCCACTTAGTCAAAAGATTCATCGGCCTAAAGAGCGTCCAAACACAGGTAAATTATTACTACGGTTCACTCTATCACATGTATTAAATTATTTTTATGAAATGTCCTTGTTTTCCCATGATTACTCATTCCATTACACCCCCTCAAACTGATAAGGTCATTAGGTTCTGCCTGCTCTGCTGTGTACAGGTTTCAGGTTTTACCTTCATGAGCCATGTCCGAAATAGCTGCTTAGGGGTGCAAACCAGGCAGGGGACAGCCTGAGTGGAGGCGGTGGAGGGACACCGGGGCCTTGTGGCATGCAGGTATGAGTACGAAGCAACAGGGCGAGTACTTTGCCTGAGAATGCGGGTCCTCACTGGGAAGCAGCATTTGTGGCCCTCAACGGAGAGCAGTGACCGTAGTACACCACTGCACAGTGTGGACCTTTGCTGCAGTGGGGCAGTTTCCGGCTGCTATAAAGGGCTACTGAAATTATCCCTCTTTCATAAATTTTAAAAAAGCTTTAGTCCAGGTGTATTAAATTATTGTGCAATACAGCACAGCAATGAATGTTGCTATTCTGCACAGCTTCGCTCAAGTGATGGAAAGCAGTGCTCAGCCATGTTTACTAAAAATGGCCGGCTGCTGTTATTATACCCTGCCTGATGCACAAACAAGCTACCTAGAGCCACACACACACACACACACAAAATGGTAATGTAATTAAAGCACCGTTCATCTGTAGAGCGCGAACAAAGTTGTGTGAGTGATGTTTAACATAAGATTTGTGCTTGAAGTATACCCTTCCAGGACACAATCTTATGCCTACATAATTTCTAAAATATTACACACATTGAATGTGTGCTTTACAGTGCAGCACACAAACAATGTCTAAAATGTTAGGACAAACTAGAACGTTTCTCCAATTTTAATCCAGCTTGAAGAAGGTAGTATTTTTTTATGTAAAACCCGGTCTGGCAATCTTAGTAGACATGACTTTGCATCAAACCCCATGGGTGCTTGCGCTGTAGCACCAACGTACTGCCTCTTTATGCAAAGTTGTGCATAGCAGTACAAAGTGCAATTTGTGCCAAGAAAAGGGCACCTTTCCACCCCAAAATGCCTCTTGCACTGTAACGTAAATCCCTTTCCCAAACTTTGCCCCACATTTTGTCATGCATGCTTTGCGGTGGTTCGAAGTTTTAGCAAATCTACTCAGTATTGTGCCTCACAAAATTATTTTTAAAAAGCGCGAAGTTACAAGACTAGTGGCTTCAGATAGTCCCACATAAATACAGCTCTCACAATAAATACAAAATAGAGATGATTTCCGGAATTATTACTGATTGATGCCACAGCTGTCAACCAACTCGTCATGTCACCGACACTGTCAGTATTATACCAGTCAATCAGCTGACTTGACTTGCAGTAGGATGCGACTGGAAATATTGCAGGCACAGGCTACAATGCGACCAATATTCACATGAACTGGAAATGCAAAACACTGCCATCTACTGTCACTTAACAGTGAACTAAAAGCTAAACTACACAATAAAAAGAAAGTAGGAAGAAATCTGTTTAATAATAAATATTACCAATATCGTGAAGGATTCAAACACTGCAGATATATCAAGGGTGTTAAACAGGACAGAACATATTTAAAATCATGGTATCACTATTATATCAGAGAATAGCTTTTTAGGCCTTTATTGATGGAGATGGTTATTTCGGTACTTGGGAGGTCTCGCCATAGTAATTGTAAGGATATTGGCTGAAGGGGTGAATGCTACTTGGCTCAGTTAGGCCTCCTTACAGAAGAGATTTAGGCTGCGAGGGGCCGTAAGAATCCCAAATCCTGTGGAATGCCGGGCCAGGCAGCAGCACACTATTACTCTATCCCACATGTCAATAAAGGGGCAGGCTGTAAGAGGGAGGTAAGGTATGTGTATGCTATGGAGAGGAATGGTACCAGTGGCGCAGCCAATGAGCCAGGGGCCATAACACAAGGAAGGAAATGCTATTTCAATTATAAAGGCAACAATAATCAGGGTTGAGTGGAGGGGGCTCAAGCCTCTGGGCCTCGGTGCTACTGCACCTGCTGCTGCTTTGCCCCTCGTGGTAGCTGTTCCACAAAACAGGAGCTGCACAAGGTACATGTAATGAGGAATGCAACTGGATACAGGATGTAAAACCAAGCTCACTCACAGGCTACAATGGAATTGTTCAAGGATGCAACAGGGAAAAGAAGAAGTCATACATTGCTTGTGTTAAGAATTATGTGTATTTTTCTTAAATGCAAATGTGTGACATGCAATGTGTTCGACGTAAACAATGGAACCAAAAACAAACAGTAAAGCACAGTACCTTTATACAGACAGTACAAAAAAAAATTATTTACATGTTTCCAAAACTGTGACAAAGGGCTACATAGGTAAATTATCAAATGCAACAGAGCTCTTCTATCAATCACAGGAGTTAGATAATTGGCTCGTTCGTATTTGTCGACGTCATTCCGCTTTGAAATGCGAGGTCTCATCAGGACCAAAAGATAGTAGTGATACCCGTAGATAGAAAAAATATGGGAAATGACTACTTAATACTGGGATAAATGACAATAGTATGACAAAATGGTTACTTATTTTGACACCGTACCTGACAGAGTCATAATAGAGTCACACAGAGTGCACACAACCAAAGTGCGAAACAAAGGGGATAGGTGCTCACATGGGACATCCTGTGCTGGAACCGAATAAAAACAATAAAACGGGGTTAAAGGTTGGGGAGCATTATCAAGGCACAGCATGCGTGATCTGAGGTGACTACATTAAGGCAAGCACTCAGAAGATGGGTCACTGAGATTTCTTACCCCCAAGGAGATGGATTTACTTAGCAAATGACTGCTTGTAATGTGGAAGCAAGGCTCCATGATCAGTGCTGAATTTGTGCCAGCAGCGATGGGGGTGCATGAACTGCGCTGTCCGCAATACTCCAGCATGATCAGGGAAGGCAGGTTGCTAGGGACAAGTCTCACTGCTGTGTCAGTGTCAGCTGGGAGACCCAGAGGTGTTCTTCCTTTTGACTGACATTGACGGGGTGAAATTGTAGCTTGGAGCGGAAGCGATCCAGGCCTATATGTCTCAGGGCAGAAAAAGGGGGCATGGCTCTGTGGTTACCAAGGCTCCTTATACAACGGCGCTCATGCAGCTGCTTTGATCTGTGTGCTGGTAATACAGCATGTGAAACAAACGTGGGCCATCAGAACAATGAGTACACTTGGTAGTGCCTTTTTAGGAAAACAACAGAGAGAAACCTACTTGCCTATAATGGATACCACCCCAGGGGTCTCCGTGATGGCCTACCATATGGACAGTTCCTGCATCTCTGTAGGAATTGCACCCACAAAGAAGTCTATTTTGGAGAGGACCACATACTTCAAGACAAACTACTGTTACGGGGCTATCCTAGAAAGGTTGTCAAAACCACACTTAAGCATTTTTGGTACTGCCCAAGGGAAGCATTACTAAGCACCAAAGTAAACATGCCACTGGACAAACTGGTGTGTGTTACTACCTTCTGTCCTCATACAAACGAAATCCCCAATCTAGTCACCAAAAACTGGCACTTCATAGAGAGGACAGATCCCTCTTTGTAATTACCCATGTTTGCTTTCAAAAGGGTCCAAAACATCAAGGACTACTTGATTCACTCTATAACCAAAAGTCTGACCTTCAATACTAACAGAACCTTAGAGGCGGCTTGAGCCCTCCCACCATTAATAGACCTTTACTGGTGTGGTGATTGTATAACCTGTACATATACATCTCACACCAAAATGTCTGAAGACAGATCTAATAAAGTTGAGCTCTAGTTATTCTCTAACTGCACTTCCAGAAATGTTGTCTACTGTATATGATGTCCATGTAAATTACTATACATAGGGAAAACTTCACAAATAGTAAAAGCACGGATATGTCAACATCGAAGCAGAATCAGGTGTGCAGTGGCGAATGCTCCTATAGTCGCCCATTTTGTAGAAAAGACCCACAGAGTGGATGATTTAGTGTATCAGGTCATTGACACAGCTTGCATCCCTGAAAGAGGTGGTGACCACACCCATGTTCTCCAGAAAATAGTATGCAAATAGATTTAATGCTGCAATTCTATAAACCTAGGACTTAATATGCCGTACCTTCGTAGAGGAACTTATCAGTTGAACTGATCAGTCGCTCCCTCACTATCTCTTGTCACTGACATTATGCTACTTCTCTATGCAGTCATAGCAGAACAACTACAACTTACCGACGAACAGTGTTACTTTCTTTAAGCCTTGTAAAGCTCCTTCTGTGTATATTGTCTCCTCATGCAGGTGCTGCAAACAACCTAGAAGTGGGCTGGAGCTACAACTTACAAGATGCTCTATCTTGTACCCGTTCTTCCTCTATAGCTGTGTCAGGGAGTAACAACAGTGCCTTTAATTTTACTATTGCTTCATTGCCTTCTATTACACGTGATTTTAAGATTGTATTTTTATGTTATCATTTATTTCCATGTTTTTTTAGGCACTACCAAGCGTACTCATTGTTCTGATGATCCACATTTTACAGTATTTGCATGCTGTGTTACCAGCACTCAGCTTGATGCAGCTGCACAAGCTGTATTGTACAGGGGGCCTTCGTAAATACAAGGCCAGGCCCCCTTTCTCTGACCTGAAACACCACAGGCCTGGAGCGCTCACGCTCCAAGCCTCGATTTCACCCTCATCAATGTTAGTCAAAAGGAAGAACGTCACTGCGTCTTCCAGCTGACACTGACGCAGTGATGAGGCTGGATCCTAGCAGCCCGCCTTCTCTGTTCGCATTGGAGTATTACTGAATGCATGGCTCACGCACCCTTTTTGCTGCCGGCACAAATTCAGCACCAGTCATGGCACCTGGCTTTCTCATTACAAGCTGGATTCACTTAGCATTGCGTGCTAAGTGAATCCATCTTCTTAGGGGTAAGAAGTATTTGTGATCCCGCTTTTGAGTGCTCGCCTTAATGCAGTGCCTCGGACTACACATGCCGTGCCACGATCATGCTTTCCAACCTTTACCCCCCTTTTTATGTTTTTATTCAGTTCCTGCCCAGGGTGTCCCAGGTGAGTACTCTTCACTTTATTTTGCAAGTTGGTGGTCTGACTCTGTCTCAATGGTTAGAGCAGCAGACCCTGATGCAGAGGTGTGTTCAGGGACCAGGGTTCAATTCCTGCCTCTGTGGGTCTTGGGCTCAGTTTCCTCAGACCTGAAAACTCTCGCCTCGGTGACAATCTAATCATGGGGTCCCACTCTGTAACTTTGGGCAATAGCTTGCTTAATCTCCCCAACAGCGCTGGGATGCCTGGCTTCACCTTGGGGGTGCCCAGGAGTGGGCACTTTACAGGGAAAGCCAGGAATGGGTTCCACAGCGGTATGCGTAAAAGCGCCAAGATGCCCTAGGGTAAAAGTGCGCTATACAAGTACAAAGTTTACAGTTTACTCCATCAGGTACGATCTCAAAATAAGTACTTATTTTAAAATACAGTTTTAATTTATCCCAGTACTAAGTAGTCCTTCCACATATTTTTCAATCTACAGGTGTCCCTACTATTGTTTGGTCCTGATGAGACCCCACATTTCAAGGGGGTTTGAAACATGGTTAACACATATGAAAGACTCGATTCTTTTGATTGATAAAAGGGGTCAGTTGCATTTAGTAATTTACCCATATGGTTGTTTGTCACAATTTTGGAAACTTGCACATACTTTTTTTGTACTGTCTCTATAAATGTATTGTCCTTTACTGGTTGTTTTTGGCTCAGTTGTACACACGGGACACACTGAAAACCACACATTTGCATTTAAGAAAAATACAGATAATTCTTAACACCATCAGTGTATGACTTCTTGTTTTCCCTATTGCATCCTTGAACAGTCCCATTGTGTCATGTGATTGAGTTTCTTTTTACATCCTGTATCTAGTTGCATTCCTAATGAGAAATGTGTTTTTTTAATATTATTTAACGTCTTAGTTCTTATTGTATAGGGTTTTTGTTGGAAACACAAGGTGCATGTGACACTGGGGTTTGAACTGGTGTTCTTATTGTGTAGGGTTGCCCACGTTTTTTTTAGAAGCACAAGGTGCATGTGACCACCTAACGTTCTCTGCCTGATTCTCATCCTGCTGCCTACGATATGATTGACTCTACTTATTCGCTCATGTGCTATGGAAGGAGAGAAGATTTCAAATGATTTATTCGGCACCCTGCCTTTTCTATAGTGACACAAAAAACAGAAGGACCTTCTTCAAGGCAGATGTATGGTATGGGATTGGTTCACAATGACCCAGAGAGATCCTAAAGCGTTGTAATGGGCATTTGATCAGTTGAACTTCCTAAGTAATGGGATGCTGGGCTTGTGAGTCGACAACAGTGTCTCTGTTCTTAATCAGTGATTACAGCCTTGTGTTTATCCCAGGCCTTTCTGTTACTAATACTGTTTTTATGTAAAGCAATGGATGTCAGATCTCGTGGCTTAGTGGTCCCATGTCCACTCCAGGGATTTGCTGTAAATTCCATTGACACAGGTTCAAAGACCAGCAAGTCCTCTCAGGCTTACACCTTCCTGAGATTGTAAACAGGAGTACCAAAGAGTTGGGTGACAACAAACATCTGTTATTTAGCACCCAAATCCCCACATCAGTACTATGTGCACTCATCAAATATACATTGGTAAGCAACAGAGGCATTTTCTGTGATTATTATGGTCTGTTAGAGTTTGGGAATTGTGTTACCATACCACTCCTTCCAAATGGCAAAGCCATCATACGTACCACGCCTGTCTAAGCCATGAATTGAGGCGAATTTTCTAGTGATTGTCTTTTAAGGCAGCGAGGCTGCATTTCAGGTGCATTGCTATTGAGCTCAAATTGATCACCTCCCATCCTCCCAAGCAGTAATAAGCACTGTAGAAAAATCTAAACTCTTCCTTAATTCATTGGCAAATGTCATTATTTTACTTACAGTATTTTTACTTAAGTAAGGAATTAATTCACATTCACGATGTGGGTATTTCCAACAGAAATCAGCTTAATTTTACAATTTTTCATTCTTGCAGAAATCCATGTTCAATAAAGGCTGCGAGCACTTGGCTCATTGACAGAAACATTTAGTTCCATTTTCCTAATTGCAATACCTGTGCCTTCAATGTCACCAAGAAATATAGAATGATGTGCCTTGGTATTTCGTAAATGTAACAAGATCTTGGAAAAATGAAGCTGCTTACAAAGGTGTGGAAAAACACTTTTCACACAAGTTAGTAGAGAATGTTGTCTTTGTAAAAACTTAAGAATGATACTCCTGATGTATGAAGCTATTTTGTGGTTGTAAGTCCTGCAAATTGCAAAGTCATAGAGTTTTAGACCATGTTTTTTTTTACTGTGTACTAAACTCATTTTTGTGAAACAGAAAAGCATTTCCAATGTGCAAAATGGATTTTGCAGCCCATTTCGAATTGCAGATAATATGGATGGATAGCGAAAGGGTACCACCTTCTAATTGTGATTTGAAATCAGAGATTTGCAGAAACAATTGCAGTTCTAAACTATTAAAAAGTTCTCATCTCCTCAAAGGGGTTGGTAATCCATTTTCAAAATGGAAGGTGTCACCGTTGGACAGCTTTTCCTTGGGAAATTGTGACAAGTTGAGTCAGGAGTAAGCAGGCAGTGGTCCATTGTACCCGCCGGCCTCTCCTGGTATGTTCCCTTCTGACAAAGGTTTTTAAAGCAGCGACAGTTCCTCCCCGAATATAGGCTGATTTAAAAAGAAACAATGTCCAGTCTGGAAATGCAAACACGGAGATGAAGATTGGTTGTTCCAGGCAGCCCCCATCCCTGTGTTTGTAAGCAACCACTGGGGGATGCAAATAGTGACCTGCCAAATTATTAGTCATTAAGCAGCTCATGCTGTGTCCTTCTGCTCTGGAGATTTTGCGATGTGACCTACGAGTACATACGTTACAATATAAAACCAATAAAATCAGGAACAGGCCTCAAAAACATGCTCAGTTTGTGGCCACTGTTGATATCCTGCTTCTAATTACATACCTGGTATTATCAAGGCTGCACTGAACAGACAGACACAAACACAATCTTTTTAATAGACTAACAAAAACCAATGTTTTCATAATTAGATATTAGATGTTCATATTTTTTCAGCATTATCCTTATTCTCTTGTTTCAGGGTCCTTTTTAATTTCCTGCCTTCATCAGCGGGATACTAGGATGAAAGAGATAAATCCTGTTTTTTGACAAAAACAGGAACGTCATTGAAATCAGTGAGACATTTGTTGGGTGCAAGTCATATCTTTCACTATGCAGGAGAATGCATTTAATGCTGATGGTGTCACGTGCAAGAGAATGAGCTAGAGACAGTGTGTGGTCGTAAGCAAATGTACACAGGCAACTAAAAATCCACAAGTGCATTGAGGGAATCAATAGCATTCTGAAAAAAATACATATCCAACACAACACGCAGGGCCCAATTCACAAAGTAATGACATTTGCACAGCTAACTTCAACTTATATGTGTAAATTCCAGCGTGTTCAAGTGTGCATTTATGTTAGGAATAAAAAAGTGATGTTGCACTAGTTGATTTGGTCACAGATGATGTTACTACACTCTGGCATTACTTTATGTGTGAGTAAATCTGCTCATGTGATTGGTGAATGGGTGTTCCAGGGTATTTATGATGCGGAAAGAAAATGAATACAGAGTTCATACACGTCTGAGTTTATGGGTTTTCACAATCTTTTTACTGCCCATTTCACCCCATAGAGAATGTAACAAATTAAATCCTATTAGTGGAAGGAATACATTTCTTTCCATGGAGAGAGTGGAGAAGGTCGCAGTGAGACTATGAGTGGAACAGTTTCAGATCTGAGTAATGTACTTCCATGGAGAAAAAGAAGAGTTAGAAAGTGCAAACGATATTTTTTGCTATGCACGTGTACAAGTGTACATTTAAATGTAAATACACAGAATGTAACTACATCTCACAGGTAAGTGTGAATTCACACACCTCCTTGCGAATTAGACCCACATCTTTTGTGAGCACTGCCACAGATACAGCACAAAACACAAAACTGTGTATTTTCAAACTCTTCATATGACTCATGCATGTAGCCATCGTGGTTCTTAATTTGTAATAGAATGAGTGCCGGTCCCCAAGCTCTCCTCAGAAACCCGTGAATGGTGCTGTCAAATGTCAGTGCACCTAATGCCTAGGTAGTGTAGTCCTGAATCGACCTCTTGCCTCTTTCATTCACTATCAGACACTTCCTGCCCCTTTATCTCACTCATGCAGGCTCCTGCTTCCTCCCTTTGCTTAGGTTATTCCAGCTGCATCTTCCTACTTATTTCCCCTTCTTGTGTTTTTCCCGCTCTTGCTCGCAGTTAATGTCTGATGAGAAAACACAAATGCTGGTCTCTCAAAATGAGTGCCGGTGGCCCCACCTGCAACCACTGGTTCAAACACTGCACATTCAGGCACATCAGATACCTCTTTGCATATGGCCGAACACGTCACAGCACTTTAGAACCATGCATATATTCATGTGCATTCAGACATTTAATAGATATACATACATTCAAGCACATCCCAACCCTTTATAGTAATACATAGATTTCATTAAACATAGTTTAACACATCACACCAAGTTGTGATATTTATGAATACATTTAATCATGTCACAAAAGGATAACAGTATGTATAGGATGGCACTAAGCAAATGTAGTCCCTCAAGAGTGCATCAGGCAGATTTTGCTGAAACCCAACAAAACACAGCTTATTACAAATGTTCAAAATGTTTTGTGGATTCATTTTATATTGAGAGGTTAGCAGAGTGGTCTATGATACGGACGCACGTGATGAGATGTGCTTACAATCTGCATCCCGCTTACGTCGATCGCTATTCATCCCGAAAGATTGGAGGTCAAAGGTCATTCATTTCATCAAGGGCAGTGATTGAATGAAATCTGCAATGGTATGTACACGAACCTGAGCGACAGGCACACAGTGCCTTTTGACACCCAACAATCTTATTTTCACAGTGTAGGGAGTGCCATTTCGTGTCCTTGTTTAGCCCACTTTCAAAATATTTCTTTAAATGTTCCCATAATTTAAAACGTCGGGGTACATGATTTGCAACATTATTAGCAGCAAGGCTCGACAGGAAGAGCTCTGAACTCCCTCCGTTTTTGAAGCTCCTTTGATTGGCCTGGTCTTATGAGCAAGGGCCCAGATCTTCAACTCACAGCAAAGTCCTTCTATCACAGCTGCAGCAAAAAGTTAAAAAAAAAAAAAAAAAAAAAATCCCCAGAAATATGTGGCTCACTGCAAACCCCGAATTCATAAAAAAAGATGCCAGAAAGCAGTGCTTAATTTGTGCTTATTTGTTCCGGTGCTGAGCACCAGCACTTATTTTTGAGGGCCGGGGCTTATTGTTCTGCCTCAAGCATTTGCTGCGAGCAAAAGACACATAGGAAAGACGGAGGAAGAGAAAAACAAAAAGCGTCACAATGGGGGAAAGCAGAAAGTTTCAGGAGTGAGCTGAAGGGGCAGGGAGTGTCTTTAAATGGATTGAAGAGGCCTGAGATGGCTTCAGGATTAGGCTGCCTCAGAATTTCGTCCTCGCACATTTAAATGCAGCAGCTGCGTGTTTAAGAGGAGGGCTTTGGCCACCGGCACCATTTATTTCCAAATTAAGCACTGTCAGAAAGTGTTCACCTACTACAAGAGTGGGCCACCCAGAAAAAAGAACACATTTTTTGTCTTTTTCCAATACTCATAAGAAAGTGTGTGACAAAATCAGATGATCGATTTACGAGGTGGGTGAAGGAATGAGTTTGGACCTTAATACAGTGAAGGTATGCATTCCTGTTGCACAGAGAGGAAAGCCATTTTGGGATGCCAATCTGCAAGAAAAGGCACGACAATTGTCAGCCAAGTAATGCACGAAAACATGACCCCCTTTCTGTAATCTGAATTTCGGTCCTGGCTTTTGGGAGTTACTTGTTTCAAATGTATAGTTAATGCTGTTATACAGCAGAGTTCTTTGGGTAGGAACTCGAGTGGTTCTCATCTAAGATGGAACCAATGCTAATAATATCTTAAGAACATGACAAATGCTATTGATAGATTAATATTGACTAGCTAAAACGTGTTGATCTGTATCCTTGAAGCAGAAAAAGTAATCTTTACATACAATGAAAGAAAAGTCAATATACTCAATATTTGTGTTGATCAAAAAAGACAACAATAAAACACTTATATGAGAAGGGTTCCATAAACGCTGTGGGTCAAGGAAGTAACGTTTATGTATTAATTCTTTTTCTGTTTTTTTGTGAACTGCTGTGTGCCACTTTGTGGCAGCTGTGGAGCAATTTAAAGGTCCACGGACAAGAGAAAAGGACATTCAAAAGTTAATGAGGACACCGGCTGAGGTAACAGTTTTGGGATGAAGGGGTATGAGTGTCAGTTCTCAAGAGGAGACCTCTGTGCAGTTTTGAAAGTGATGTAGTAAAAAACCCTACTGTGTGGCAGGAAGCTAAATAGGTACTGTACACATGGTCAGGTTTGTGGCAGTGTCTGTATGGTCTTGTGGGCATTAGGGGAATATAACTGTATAGAGTTCCTAAGAACAAGGTGACATCCGCAAAGTTTTTCAAATTTAGATTCTAATCTTTTGGGAAGAGAAATATTACACAGGTCACAGGAAAAGGGCAGAAAGGTCTAAAGGAATGTCATGAAAACTGACATCGAAATAAGCTGCATGTGGTGATGAACTTGCCAAAAATGTGGTAGCCGTGTTCGAAAAGTGTGTCAAGCAAATCTTTGCCCGACATTTCCTCAGCCAAGTCCAAACCATGGGGTTGTCAGTTCAATAAACTACAACTTAAGAATAGGTTACTTTTATTTCGTTTCCAAGTGCTGCATTTTGTAGGAAACCACGGCTCCTGGGGCAAGAGGAGCAACCCTCTCCCTAATTTGACAAGATCAAATTTTGATCAAGCCATGCAAAAGTGTAGACATATGTCTAACTTTAGCGCCAAGCAAGTGGAAAATTGACACTACAAAGGTCTTCCAACTCTGTGAGCACAGCACAAACTTTACTCTTTGCATCTATTTTCTGTATTTATTTTAATAACGACCAATCCCAAAACAAGGACCCGATTTGCAGTGCAAAATCAATGAAAGGAGATCAAATAAGCGGCAATAGAAGGGTAAATGAGAACAACCTACTGAGTAGGAGCTGAAGCTCTAGCTAAAGGCCGTGTTTTCAGAGCTCAGGATACCTCTGCAGGCTGCCCGGCTCCGGCACTGAATTATCTGCTATTCTTCTATAATGAGTGCACCACAAGAGATGTCTAATGCTGCAAGACTGAGGATCTCCAGGGAGTCTTAGATTTCAGGTCTCTGAGATAAGATGCTCTGCATTCATAGATACCATTATGTAGCAGATCGAGAACTTAGAATTCGTAGGGCTGATTCACAAAAGCTCCCATGACTATAGGAAGTAGTAATACAGGAGTATTCCTTTATGTACTCCTGCAAGCCTTTGTTAATCGGACCCTTTGTGTGGAAGCTCAGGTTTTGTGTTTCAGTATCATATTTAAATGCATAGCATCATGTAGAGAAAATAATAGTTTGCGTGAAAGAGGGATCCATTTTGTTCCTACTGATTCACCAAGTAAACGTCTATGTGTAGATAATACTGCTTAAACAGTGACTCTGCTTATGAATAGAACTATCGGTGCTACACCGACACCCACTGCCAAGCTTAATACTAACAGCAACTACGCAAGATGAATAAAATATGGTAATCACAATGCTGAAGCAACTATCCCAGTTGCAAATATTCTTCAAAATGTTATCAAAACTGAACTTGATTCAACCCTCCCATTCATTATTTCTCAGAAAATCAAAACAATTTGTTCGACAGGAGAATACATTTCAAAATGCTGATAATTCCTGGAATTTACACTATGCACCCATTACCGCTCCTGATACAGCATAATCTCAAGGGAGTATTTAAAGAGAGGATGCTTTGCAATAGCCTAAACAGAACAAAATATGAAAAGAATGGGAACAGGAAGAGATTTTTTTCATAGAAATAGTGAGAAATCCTTCAGTCCCAATACTATAAAAAATTAGTAGGGTAGAAAAAAGAGACCCAGTTAAGTCCAGTAGGCAAGGTATTTTCTAAAAAAGACAAAGGCAGTTTATTTTCTAGAAAGATACCGAGACAATACATGTCTGACTCCTTTAACAACTTCTTTGTGTACATTATCCGAGGGTTGCACAATAAAACTGGTCAAAATGTAAAGTAATTGTGTTCAAGAACACATGAGGGTGGGATCTGAACAGCATGGAATGCATTGCTTGCATCAATAAAGTCAAATTGTAGAGCCAAATTTAGATATTGAAAGTAAAATCGACAACAGCACGATGAAAAATCCCAAGATTTTATTTAAAATGAGTTTGCCACGAAGGATGGGGTAAGGACCGCTTCAGCGAGTTAATGTTGTCTAACTCTGGCTGCTGGTCCCAGGTGGCGGTAAGCCACTTGTCCGAAGCTATTTGCTTCCACGGGGGGAAAAAAGCGGTGTATTGATCTTCATTCAGCTTGTGTCTGCTGCTACACCACAATGTGTCATCGCATCAGCGGGCACTAGCAAAGAATTTCTCATTGTTTTACAATGAGTGATTCCAAAACTCAAAGACAAGTGTCCAGGCTGTTTGAGTGCAGTGTCTCTACCAGCCAGAGTGTGAGAAAGCCAGCTTTATTGAGTTCAACAGGAGAGGGGGTGGTCAGAGGCGTGCCAAGGTACATAAGGTTTGAAAAACAGGAGGAGGGGTCAGTATGGAGCCAAGGAAAGAGAGCACATGCATGGTAAATACTCAGGGTGAGGATGGTGGGTCCGCTTGTCAAAACACTACATCAGTTGATTACTTTTCAGATTCATATCCTTATTTCTTCATTTCTAATTGTAATGATAATTGTATTTATATAACGCTCAGTAACACTGACAAGGCGTTGAAGGACACAAGCATTACACCTTAAAGCTCAAACAAAAGCTCAAACACTCCGCTAAGCGTATTCGCCTAATGCAATGCAAACCATCTCTGAACCGTGTAGTGAAAACTGCATTCATCTAATAAGCCAGACACAGCGTATCAAAATCATTATGATGCAGCTCAATGGAGAATTTCCAGAATCATGTGAATAAGCATCCCCTACTCTGGGCTGCAGGTTGCACAACTAGCAGACAGGTGCTAAACAAATGCTGTCAGCAGACCAGAACATAACATAGTGATGCGACTGTATAGCACAAGCGCAGAAGGCTCAGACTTAACATGGAAAACTAGGAGGTGGGGATGACGCACTGCTTTATAGTAAAATTTCTTCAATGATATCAGTCACACTCTTGACACAAATATTTCTCCAAAACACAAGTTTCAACAGCAAAACATCAATACACAAAGATCTGCCATCTGCACCATCTAGCGCTGGCCCCCAAAGTGTGTTAGAAATACAATTAGGTTAAAGTAGCCAAGAGCAAGTAAGAGTGGGGAGTGAGTTTCAAGATCCTATCCCGAACACCATGTAGAAGATACTATGTATCAGAAATCAGGTGCATTTCAAGTTTCAAGAGTGGGAGGCTTAGCATTTATTCTCTTCTAAAGAAACAATCATTCTATTCATTAAACTATAGGCCAGGAAATCTTACACCTTTTACTGATGTCACCCTAGGGTCCACAAGGAGCAACGGTACAGCCGTGTCACTGTGCTCTCTTCATTTTCAACATTGTTCCATTTGCTATGACATAACGATTGAGCATCTCCCACCTGACAGCGACATGCAACACTGCAGTAGCCTATATAAGAGTCCAAGCCTCTTATAACTCAAACAAAAAAAGAACTATTTGACTACCAATAAGATCTGAAGAACAGGTTGGCCCAGCATTGGTCCGTGAATGCCTGATCCATGCCGGATTTTCAGGATAACCACAGGCTATGCAAATGATTTCAGTCTACATTGGTTGCATGTAAATAAATCCATTGAGGATATCTTGCAACACATGCACCGAGCCGTGATTTGTGTTCCTTTGTGGCACAGCCATAACTAAAATTATTCTCATAAATACATGAGAGATATTTCTTAAACTTCTTCCTTCCTAATCTGTTTACTTTATTTGCCTTTGTTTCAAACTTTTTTTAAAATATCCAGGTGTGTTTTTTTAAGTAGAAGGTACGATACTTTTTCATTTAATAACCATTAACTGTTCTTTGCCATGAGAAATGCGACCTGTTTGCATATTCTTTTATTTTTTGAAGTGTAAGAAAGAAAGGTGCAGTCAATGTGTTCTGGAAGCGGAAGACACGGGTACTCCCTCATGTGTCTCTCCTTATTTTAATCTCAGTCATTTAACTGCCCTCTCCTTTTTCAGCGTTACCCAATCTCTTTCAATCTCACCCTATTTTCCACACCCTCGCAGGCTCCCACTTTTGCTTCACTTCACATTTCCGTACCCCCATTTCTTGCTCCAGTTAGGTTAACTTCCACTTCCCCGTCTGTGCCTCGTTCTTCCTCTCTCCCATCTCGAGTATCAGCCCTCCTCTTACTCTCCCGCCATCTTCTCTCCCTTTCTTTACTTGCATCCCACTATCCACCCACACGGCTATCCTACCCTCCCGGCCTTTTTTTTACTCATTTTCATCGCCTCTTCGCCGACTTCCTCCTCTCCCTCCTTTCACCTCTCCCTTTCTCTCCACACAGACCCCGCACTGCTATCATGCTCTCTCCAAAGGTCCTTATTTTCCTTTTCATTCTCTCCTCGCTTTCCTCCTGCTCCCACTCCTTGCATCCTCGCAGGTCGTTTCCACCCGATTCTTCACAGCTCCCCTATCTTTTCTTGCATTCCTCCCCATCTTCCCTTTGCCCATCTCTAGTAGTTTCCTGGGCTTCGAAGCGCCCTTAATGGCAAAAAAATCACGTGTTGATGAAAGTGCGGTGAAGACATAAATAAAAGAATATCACTCAGTGACCATCCGTAAAGAGGGGACGTCAAAGACGGGTTGTTTCCGATCCGACAGAGCACGGAGGCGCTCCTGTCACCTAGTGCAGAATAATGGGCGAGACTGTAGAGGGCAGGGTGAAAATGGCAACTGTGCCATCTGTTGGTTTTTGCCACTTTCATATGTTGGGTCCAGAAGGGAAGGTTCAAGCAGGGCTGCAGACTGTCGTTAAACGGAAATGTCTGCGACCCACCACAAGACCAAGTAACCCCCTTAACGAGCTCTGTATTGTTCTTTAACTGCGAGGTTGATGTGACCAAGGAGTAACCCAGTCAATGCTAACTAGTGGGTGGACAGGCCTGAGATTTAGTGCCAGAATCAGGGGAGTAGCTTCAAGGGGTGTAGGGATGCAACACCCCTATAATAAATGTATTTTCTGATAACTAGATAGGTGCAAGTGCTCTCTGTCTGGTGTGGTGAGCTGTCGATCAGGTTTCATCAGGAATTTTTACATGCACACAGACAAAAATACACACACACTCTCGCCCTCTCTGTTATGAAAGTCTTCAAAAATGTAGGTTATTTTACAAAATATTGTGTTTGAAAGTGCTTCTACCAATCCACCTTCCTCCCTTTCCACTGTCTCTTGCGCCCCTCTCAAGCACCCTGCTTGTCGTGTAATGTATTTAAACATTTTATGCCAGCCTGATAGATGGAAAATCTGAAGCTCACATCCCCCAATCTCACTGCCCAAGCTACACCCCTGGCCAGAATCTCCATTTGAGTTCATTGTGTGGTCTTGTACAAAACACTTCATTGTCACTTTCCTTCACTCCCACTATCTGCCAAAAGCACATACACTTAAAACCTGACAGAAAGAATGAATAAAACATATCAGCACCCTGACATTCAAATGTATCATCAGACACTTACATCACCTAAACAGGGTAAATCAGAGTCGTATGGCTGTCCCGCTGAATTATCAAATGAAATGAATGTCTCTGTTCAGCATTCATGTAATGCAGGATGGGTGTACCTAAGTCTCATTTTTGTAAAGAAATTGAACTTTAATTACACAATATAGTAAGGGTTGTAGGGTTGTCTGATGAATTCAAGTCTTCAAGTCACTCAGTAAAGAAAGATTCCAACCTGTTCTTCTCTTTTACAATTCATTAACATCTAATAGTTTAGCTTTAAATGCTCAGTTGTAGTCGAGTACAACCCCCACGATGCATTACTCTACTAACTGAAAGTCCAGGGTTAGAACTATAATGCCCTCTGTGACATTCCATCAACTTGTAACATAGCAAACATAGTACTCTGACAGGAGCTAAGACGTGTGCACCTCACTTGAAAAATTAAAGTATGACCTCTGTAACCTGCCATTTTTAGGTAGAGTGTGCCAGGAGCAGCAAACATTGAATGCAGAGCTTTCCAATGATCTGGAAACGTGTTTCTTCGTAAAAATGCAACTCCAAAAAATAAAAACAAAATGGCAGTGGATATTGATTATATAAACTCTGTTAGAAGAAATGTACATTAATAATAAACTCATATTTTTGTAAAATCTTTAAAAAGTGTAAACATTTAAAACTACAGCTCTGACCACTTTCATGTGTTCTTAGACGAGGGTTCGTCGGTCTATACTAAACAGGACAGCTACAGCACCACTGTAAGTCCCAGGGGGTTCTAAATATGGCAGTGAGGACGGCCCGCCCTCTTCGCGAGCCCTCCAATCACTTGAGCTTTCGCCTCACTCTACAAGGACAGCCATAGAGCAAGAAGTCGCTAGGACACTTCCTATGGCTTCCCCATTAGGAGCTATGGAGTCAGCGTGTGAAAATCCAACTGAAATAAGACTACAAATCCTACAACGCTTTAGTTTATCAAATGAAAGTTGGGGAATGGAAATTCAGTCAGACATAACATGAAACGTTAACCTCGGACTCTGATCATGAAGTATTTCAGCCACTAAAATGGTGAAACTGCACCACCCCACAGTATTGAGACTTACTGAACAGTTAACACATAAGAGTGAAGAGCTTGTTCGATGTCTGCTAGGGTACTTCAAGGCACCCTTAGCATGCACATTCTAGGTAAGACACGTCCAAGCCTTAACATCTAAAACAGAGGCCAAGCTACAAAACATAAGTAAGATAGTTCAAGGAACTGCTTGTAATGCGCCTGGGAGTGTTGGGTGTTGCTCTGAATTCCGAGTACCTGCAATACATTCTAGGGAAAATATTCAATTCTGCCATCGAGTGCAAGTGCTACCTTGTGGTTTGGTTTGGAAAGCAGCTTGTCTGTACCAGGAATAGGTAACTAGAGAAAACGGTCACACACCCCAACCTATAAATTTTAAAGGCCTGGGTCACGGGGTCAAACATATTGTCGATTTTATGATGAGAAAAAAAAAACAGCGACTAATCAAATTTGCCCAGAACAAATTCAGGTTATTTCAGAATGAACTGGTTGTGCCCTCTCATATACTAATCTACTGAGGTTTGCTTTCTGGTGTTATGACAACTAAATTTTCACGATCCACTAATAATTCAACATTTTTGCATTCATGGACTGATATATTTCAGGCTCGGGTCAGGCTAATAGACTTGTTGGAGGGATATGTGTGTTTGTTTGGAGACCTATTCAGGTGCAGCCATAATACAGTAGCACTATCTATCTATCTATCTATCTATCTATCTATCTATCTATCTATCTATCTATCTATCTATCTATCTATCTATCTATCTATCTATCTATCTGTCTGTCTATCTATCTATCTATCTAATGCGTCAACTTTCTGGCGAATTGCGTGCCCCCCAAAGTATCTGAACTCCTGAGTAGCACCCATCTTTATAAACATAAAAGCATTTTAACAAACTACAACTTTGTCCATGGTGAAATTCAATCTACAGATGCCAAGCATGCAAAACTGCAAATTCAAGGTGAATACTGTTCAAACTTAAGGCCAGGGGAAAAGATAAGGACATTTCCAGTATGTGCCCAAAATACTCTCTTTACAGAAACTAGAAATTTGACAATAAAGAATATGTCAGTGTCCCAGACTTGCACTTATAACTTATGTAGGGAAAATGCAGATTTTGCTCAGAGCCTTGAAGTTGTTTTGCCCTTGGAGAGGAGACGTGGGCAAGGCTTCACTAAAGTCAACTGCCTGGCAAACGATGCAGCCCTGCATAGTCTGACCTCATGTTTGGAGGGAAGGTTGAAGTGTGTGTAGGAGGGAACAGCAGGGGGGTGGAAGAAAAGGGGCGGGCGGGGCTAAACTGTTGCCCGAGCGCAGAAGCCGCAAGTGAGTAAGCGCGAAAAGCTGCGAGGATTCCCTGCACTGTGCGCGAGCCCGAGGTGTCCCTTAACAAGCAAGCACGAGGATGTGCAGCCCTGCCACTTAACCCCCCCACCCAGCCAAAAGCGCACACACTTATTTCTCCCAAAATAACCCACTCATTTCTCATCTGGCTTGCCCTTGGTACAAAGTAGACACTGCGTGCTCTCCCTGTCTCAGCAACTCTTCGACCCCGTCTTTTAACCAAACGCTGGTCCTCGGTTTATCAAATTCACCCACACACGCACTCTGACCTCCCTCGGTATATGACTGCGGCTTCTTGTGCCTTCCTGCACAGTAACTTGACTGCAGTCCCATCCCCACGTCTCATTCTCATTTAGCCTGTCCAGTATTTTTTCCTGATCTCAGACTGAATTATTTAACAAACAGTTGTAGTAAGTCTTCGTGTGTTTGTACTTTTATTTGGGGCTCCCTAAAATGGGGAGAAGAGCAATGCTACCCCATGTCCCCAAATCGATGTGAACCACTCACTCTAATGGAATATGGGGTACCCATGGCTCACCTGTAAAGCAGGCAGACCCTACTGTAGGCAAAATAAGCCTCGCACTATGCATCCCGCAGAGGGGGTCAAAGACCGTGCGGCGGCGCATCCAGGGATAATGGAATTAATACAAGGAAAGCGATGTCCTTACCTATCCGAATGACATGAGGCATTCCGTGAGAGGGTTGGATCCAAACCATGCAAACGAGAAGACCCGCCCAGAATTCCAAAATCATACTCCGAATACACACCAAGACTTGTGTCATCGTTAGAAAAAACCTCAAGTAAGTTCACGCGGGTTCCCCTTCTGTTTCTCGCTTTGTTCAAGACTCCAAACACAGCTCCAGCCGCGGGTGTCTGGGCGCTAAAGCAGCAGAGGTGCCAAGAGAGGGGAGCTGCACATTGTACATTTTACATCAATTAGCTTCAGCCTTCAGCTGCGAAGACTCGGATAGAAAAAGAAAAAAAGAGAAAAGAAAAGAAGAAAGGGGAAAAACAGCGGATCTCCTCCCGTTTTGTTTCCTTTCACCCCCTCCGGTTCGCAGCGCCCCCCAATTTCCTCTTGTCCAAACCAGTCTTTCACCTGCAGAAACTGACTGCTGGAACCAGGCTGCGGGAGGCTGTGTGTATTCCCTCCTTCCCACTGATGCTATCGGCCGGCTCCTGCCAAGCCCCGGAATGGAGTACGTTATGCGAGATCAGGAGCTGCCCGGAGAGGAGGGGGCAATAGAGTGAGGGAAGGGAGCGCATGTTGTGCTCCTGGCCACGCGTGATGTTTGGGTGCACGGCTTGGATCACAGGACGCAGCATGCATGCATATTAATTGTATCCCGCCCATTCAGGGGATTTCTCAGGGAAACACCTATTTCAAGAATAAATCAGTGTGTCAAGGGCATTCATTTTATACACTTGACACAAAACTGCTTGGCTTTTGCCTACAATTATGCATTCACGGCGACGTATTTGAAAAGGTTACGTTATTACAGACGCCAGGCGTTTTGATTCTCCTCATTTACTGAAAAAGACAAGCTTTACCAAAACCAGCATAGAGTCTCCGTGGATGTCCGCCTGCTTCGTATTTTCCTTTGCTTGGAATGCCAGGAATTCTCGAATTTGAACTGATTTGTTGCTGATACGTAAATCCTTTGTCACGGATAGCTCATATACATGATTCGTCTAATCTTTCACGAGCTCTTTATGCAATACGAAGTTTGTTTTTAATTGGGCACTTGAAGATATCTTGTGCGTCCCAGCTATTGTGGGAGTAACCCCCACGCCTTCCGCAGCGCCCCCTCAGTGTTACAGAATTAAACTGCATTGTGTTCTTCATCAAAGCCCGGGTCGCACTGTTGCCCACCGCTGGGTACAACTTTTCAATTAAACTGTCAGTGGCTCTTCTTTGCGAAGACAAGCCCAGTGTTCTTTTCCTGCCACGGTGTCTGCACAACCACAGTGCAAGCAAACCAGCTTTAAAAGTAAAAATAATGTACTGATTGATAGCGAGTTAGAACACAGCCTGTGTTTGCACATGAAGAAAACACGTGGAGCCGAGCCTTTCACACTCTGCTTGAACCAACAGGCAGTAATATGTCTTAGTGACATCTCCTGGATCAAAACACATAAATGTTATAGCCTAATGTAAACTCTGATAAAAACACTAAGGGGGTTATTCTAACTTTGGAGGAGTGTTAATCCGTCCCAAAAGTGACGGTAAAGTGACGGATATACCACCAGCCGTATTACGAGTTCCATAGGATATAATGGACTCGTAATACGGCTGGTGGTAAATCCGTCACTTTTCCGTCACTTTTGGGACGGATTAACACCTCCTCCAAAGTTAGAATAACCCCCTAAGTCTTGGTGACAGATTTTCAAACACTGTCCATGTTATGGGCTGTTGACACCCCATGTCTCAAAATAGATTCAAAGTTATGGCCTAGTGACACATTTTGTACCCACTGATAACTCATATTCTACAATGCCAGTGTTATGACTCAGCGACCTCTCTTACTTCACGGAATGCCAATTTTATTGCCTTGTAATAGCCCTTGTGTCAAGTAACATCAGTTTGGGGCACAGGACATACTGCCAGTAAGTACTCTGAAGTGGGATGTCTGAAAAACACTGCCTTCTGTCAATTTTCTGACTCATGCAGCGCCTTATGGCAGCAGGAACAGATTGGCAATGACTGGAGGTTGAAGGTGGCTATTTCTATACTATCAAAAACCTTGCAAGTGTTACACTTTACGAAGATTTCAATTTGTTTGTTAAATACACAACAATATGAGTTATTGGACTTTGCAGCTTTACATACCCCAAATTCTATGAAATGATTCACTTCTTATGGCATAAGGACACACAAACCAGGTTTGCAACAATCAATTTCAGTGTCAAACCATATTATGGAACAATATTTGTGGAGGGTTTGCCTAAGACATTTTTTAAATTTGTCTCCTGGTGACCTGAAAAATATGTTTTCAGACAACTTCTATCTAAGCAGGGCTGAAACTGAAACATTTGCCTGCAAAGTTGATCACATTCAGAAACTAAATCTGTGAAGCCATATTTGCTGGGTGTTAGAAATGGGGTCTTTGGTTGACAGTCAGGTTACCCCTTGTTCAAGCAAGGACCCTCACTCTAGTCAGGGTAAAAGAGAATCACCCTCAGCTAACCCCTGCTTACTCCCTTGGTAGATTGGCAGAGCAGTAGGCTTAACTTCAGATTGCTAGGTGTAAAGTATTTGTACCAACACACAGTAACTTAATGAAAACACTACAAAATGACACAACACAGGTTTAGAAAAATAGGAAATATTTATCTAAACAAAAAAAGACCAAAACGACAAAAATCCACAATACACAAGTCAAATTATCAATAAAAATGTAAAAAGAGTCTTTAAGTAGTTTTAAACACACACTAACACTGTTAGCGTGAAAGTGTACCTTGGGAGCATCAAAAATAACTCGCATTGGCAAGTGTGCGTCAAAAAGGGCTTCCGATGCGTCAATTCCACTCACGAGCGTGACCTTGTGTCGTTTCTCCTTTCATCGGGTCGGGGCACGTTGTTCCTTCTCTCCGCAAGAGAGCAATGGGTCGATCCGGTCAGCACTCTCAGGTCCGGGCAGGCCTTGCATTGTTTTTACATGCCCAGAGGTACTTGCGTCGGAAATCCAGCCGCATGAGGATTAAAAAAACATGCAGCGTGGGTTTCAATCTCCGAGTCTCCGTCAGCGATGCTGTGCGTCATTTCTCCTGCTCCGTGCATCGATTCTTTAGTCACGTTTCCGGCGAGCGTCGACTTTCAGCCGCAGAGCTGGCGGCGCGTCGTTTCTTCAGCCGCAGATCGCAGTCACGTTGATGTTTTCTGCGCACAGCGCTCTGTGAGTGGATACCCTCTTTTTAGGATGCCAGATTCTCCTTTCAGGGTCCCAGGAACTGGATGGGCAACAGAGGGCAGAGTAGGAGTCTCTCCAGAGACTCCAGGTGGTGGCAGAGAGAAGTCTTTGCTGTCCCTGAGACTTCAAACAACAGGAGGCAAGTTCTAAATCAAGCCATTGGAGAGTTCTTCTCAAGATGGAAAGCACACAAAGTCCAGTCTTTGCCCTCTTTCTCTGGCAGAAGCAGCAACTGCAGGATAGCTCCACAAAACACAGTCACAGGCAGGGCAGCTCTTCTTCCTCAGCTCTTCAGCTCTTCTCCAGGCAGAAGTTCCTCTTGTTTCCAGACGTGTTTCTAAAGTCTGTGGTTTTGGGTTCCCTTCTTATACCCAATTTCTCCTTTGAAGCAGGCCTACTTCAAAGTAAAGTCTCTTTTGAATGTGAAATCCTGCCTTTCCCATGCCAGGCCCCAGACACTCACCAGGGGGTTGGAGACTGCATTGTGTGAGGGCAGGCACAGCCCTTTTAGGTGTGAGAGACCACTCCTTCCCTCCCTCCTAGCACAGATGGCTCATCAGGATATGTAGGCTACACCCCAGCTCCCCTTGTGTCACTGTCTAGTGTGAGGTGCGACCAGCCAAACTGTTAAACTGACCCAGACAGGGAATCCAAAAACATGCAGTCACTGAAATGGTATAAGCAATTACATGTCTGCTTTCTAAAAGTGGCATTTTCAAACACACAGGGGGTCATTCTGACCCTGGCGGTAATTACCGCCATGGCGGAGGTCGGCGGTAGCACCGCCAACAGGCTGGCGGTGCACCGCTGGGCATTCTGACCGCGGCGGTTCAGCCGCGGCCAGAAACGGAAAGTCGGCGGTGTACCACCAACTTCCCGCTGCCCTTGAGAATCCTCCATGGTGGCAGAGCGCGCTCCGCCGCCATGGGGATTCTGACACCCCCTACCGCCATCCGGTTCCTGGCGGTTCTCCCGCCAGGAACAGGATGGCAGTAGGGGGTGCCGCGGGGCCCCTGGGGGCCCCTGCAGTGCCCATGCCAATGGCATGGGCACTGCAGGGGCCCCCGTAAGAGGGCCCCACGAAGAATTTCAGTGTCTGCTTTGCAGGCACTGAAATTTGCGACGGGTGCAACTGCACCCGTCGCACCTTCCCACTCCGCCGGCTCCATTCTGAGCCGGCGTCCTCGTGGGAAGGGTGTTTCCCGCTGGGCTGGCGGGCGGACTTTCGGCGGTCGCCCGCCGGCCCAGTGGGAAAGCCAGAATGACCGCCGCGGTCTTTTGACCGCGGAGCGGTCTTTCGGAGGGAACCGCTTGGCGGGCGGCGACCGCCGTCCGCCGCGGTCAGAATGACCCCCACAATCTTAAAATCAACTTGACTAAAATATGTATTTTTAAATTGTGAGCTCAGAGATCCCAAACTCCACATGTCCATCCGCTCCCAAAGGGAATCTGCACTTTAATCAGATTTAAAGGTAGCCACCATGTTAACCTATGAGAGGGACAGGCCGTGCAACAGTGAAAAACGATTTTAGTAATATTTCACTGTCATATAAAACTTATTACTATATGTCCTACCTTAACCATACACTGCACCCTGCCCTTGGGGCTACTTAGGGCCTACCTTAGGGGTGCCTTACATGTAAGAAAAGGCCTGACAAGTGGGTACACTTGTCAAGTCGAATTTACAGTTAAAACTACACACACAGATACTGCAATGGCAGGTCTGAGACATGATTACAGAGATACTTATGTGGGTGGCACAAGCAGTGCTGCAGGCCCACTAGTAGCATTTGATTTACAGGCCTGGCACCTCTAGTGCACTTTACTAGGGACTTACTAGTAAATCAAATATGCCAATCATGGATAAGCCAATTATATACACATTTTGTAAAGGAGCACTTGCACTTTAGCACTTGTTAGCAGTGGTAAAGTGCCCAGAGTAACAAAAAACAACAAAATCAGAGTTCAGCACACATCAATAACCTGGGAACAGAGGTAAAAAGTTAAGGGAGACCACGCCAAGGATGAAAAGTCTAACACTGGGTCAGTTAGATGCTGTTGGCTAGCCCACGAACCACTGGTACAACATGGTACTCATAGGAAGGGATATGAGGGAAGAGGGTATATAGGAATAGGCGCTCACGAAATTTCACCTAATTATTTTATGAGAAAATCAATCATAGGCACAGGGCTCCTGGCACACGCGTGTCATGACGGGCCATGTGTGCTTCTTAGCTTAAAATGACTGTCTCATATTCTTTATACTGTCTCCTCATATTTAATTATTACACCTATGGGTGGCTCCATGCTTTTTGCCAAATGCTCACGATTTGTCACATTTTAGTAAACAAAATTATCTATACAATGACGTTCACCACTGGTACAACATGGGCCTCACCTATCAAAGGACCACCAGCAGTACCAGGAAGAAAGAGATCTCTGGACCTTCAGTGCAACTGCAATTGAAATTGTAATTGTTCAACAGAAAATATTAGTCCTGGGCTAAGTGGGTGTGAGAAATTGGGTTGTTGGTTAATGAGTTGTGAGCCCCGGTCAAGCAGCAATCACAATCCTTCTCATGGTTAGGCGCTAGCCAACCCTAACCAAACCTGGTCTTAGCCCACTAGTAGATTAACACAGAGCAATAACGCATAAAATAGAGGTAATGTGTAAAGTAATTTTGCAACACTTTAAACAGTGATACAGTGAAAATACCACAGAAGAAGAATTGAACACCAAGTTAGAAAAATAGAACTTTCTTTAACAAATAAAACAAGACCAAAACAAAAAAACAATCCAATTAGTAGATCCAGAGATATGTATTTTTAAAGATTTAAGTGAAAAAAGTACAAAAAGCACAAAGCACCAACTGTGGATATCTGGTCATAACAGACTGTGACAACGTATTAAGATCAGGCTGATCATTATTGAATATGGGTCGGTTACAGGGACTCAGCTAGGCCACCTTAACAAAGTATCTTAAATCTTGGTTTGCAGAGTGTTAGAAGGATCCGTGTAAAAGATATGGCATACAGCCGAAGAGATGCATTGGTTCCAAGATGCATCAAGGCTGCGATGCGAAGTTCTGGGCTATAATCGAAGATCCCTTTGACGGGACTTGCGGTGTGAAGTCAGGCATCCAGCAACTCCGCATTTCAGCCTCCCAGCTCTTCACAACAGACACACCACCCTAACTGCATGCCCTCACCATGTACTGCTAATTATCCCAGATATTACAGCATTCATGACATCTTTGATAACATCATTGATAATATCACAGTAACATTTGCAGTGCATCTATCTATCTATCTATCTATCTATCTATCTATCTATCTATCTATCTATCTATCTATCTATCTATCTATATATATATATATAGAGAGAGAGAGAGAGCAAGAGACAGTCATAGAAGCTACTCTGTAGTTTCAGCTAGGATTCCGAGAGATCGGAATTATTTGGATTTTTGATTGTTAATACCTTTACCACTGTTTGACAAATATTCACAAAACTTTTCAGACCTATTCCTCTTTCTACGTTGGCTGATGGTGCAAAGTTTTTATGTGATTGCTGAAGGGGATGTAAAGGAAAAGGTAGGGTCCCAAAACAGTTTTCCCATCAATTAATTTTCCATTGACATTTTAAACAGATATAGCTGCAAAATGACTGAACTTTTTTGTGAAATTGTACAGGAATTTAGATTATAGTGTGGAAAGGTTCTTTCTTGTTAGCAGATCTCAATTGGTCTGGTAGCTTTAACTTATAAAGGACATACATTTAGTGACACATTGGGCTGTGATATATTGCAATAATTTGTAGTATTTTGCAGTATCCTGCAGTAAATGGGGATGACAAAACACAATATGATTAGTTAATAAATGACCTTGCAAAATGAAAGATTAGCCATATAATCTAGACCACATGTTACCTTTGTTCTGTATTTTCCTGTAAGATATGGGTTTTTATTGTTGATTTAAGGTAGAGGAATGAGGCAGCTAAGCAAACTATGCAGAGGTATAGAAATGTAGTTTTCTTAAGATATATATTTAAAAAAATATTTACTGAGTGCTGCAGTACTATTACAAAAGTATCTAAGAAATACCACAGTACTTAACGAAGTACCCAAAAAACCTTATATGTGATAAAAATAAAATTAGACACAATATAGGGTGGCTCTTCAAAGAGTATTTTTTTTTCAACTAACCATATTTAAATATGTTTTTAACCCCTTCGATGCTAGGCCCCTGTGCTTAGCCTTACTTTGGCTATTTGGTATAGTTGGTGCTTAGGCAGCGGCGGCTCCTCCGCTATGCAGAGGAGCGTCGTCTCCGCCAGCAGCAGCAAATCTTTTACAATAAAATGATAAACCATGTTTCTTATCATTTTATTATAAAAGGGGCGGGCCATGGGGCATGACAAGGATGGAGGGGGAGTGCACAGTACTCCCTTCAGTGCACATGGACGTTTGGCTGGCTGTCTCAGGCCGGCCAAACACACATACGCACTGGGCTCTCTCCAACCCAGCACTGTGTTGCTGGGTTGGAGACAGCAGGCAGAGGCTACACTCTGCCTTAAAGCATTAAGCCAAAGCGCAGCATTAGGACTGGCCAGAGGGCAGGCTAGGAGCCTGTGCCTGCTGTGAGGACTGAGGAGTGGCGCGGCAGAGGCGGCGAGGAAGGTACATTATTTTTGTTATAATTTTTTTTGCTTTCCTCCCGCCACGTGCTGCCACACCTCTTTTCCCTCCTGCGAGCTGCAACTGCGCTTAAGCGTCCATACTGTTTTGTCCACAAGCTATCCACAGCAAATTTGCACCTTTTTTTCAAACATCAAAGTGATTTTGAAGGTACCAAGGCTTTGCGGATTCCTTTAGTGGGAACTGAGATATTAGCCAAAATATAGCTTCATTTTGTTTTTTTGGGGAAAAATGTGCTGTAGAAGATATTGTCTGTTTTTCCCCAGCAAACGGCATCACCAAAAGGTTGACCGTAATAAAATAACCATCTTCTCTGCTGTCAGGAACAGGCAAACTTGATTCAGAAAACACAATTTTCAAACAGATTTGTGGCATTTTATTGGAAGATAGTCAATTGTTTCTATTTTTTTGTGCTTTCAACCACCTTTCAATTTGTGGTGGAAACAGGCGTGAAAACTAGACATCACCTGAATTCAGCAAGGGGACATTTATGTAAATCCATCAAGGTTTTCCCAAAGAAAACAAGTGTTGAAATAAACAAATCTTGACAATGTGTGGAACAAAATGGGCATTTGTGACAAAATTTTTATTTGTAACTTCTCCTCATGACGGCCAATTCACAAAAGCTATATAACATTACATCTTCCAGACCCTTCTGCTTGGGGGGATATATAGGGTTTGTGGGCTTTCCAAGAATCCAAGGTACCCAGAGCCAATAACTAAGGAGCTCCTTGCAATGGTTTTTCATTGTGTACCGGGTAAAGCGCCGTTCATATGGTAAAATATAAATAGTGAAAAATGGGTATCAAGGAAACCTATGTATTTTCGAAAGGGGACAAGATATGGAGCTTAGAAGCAGGGTTTGAATTTGTGGGTATCCATACTAGCATGTGAAACTGAGGGTATTATTCATAATTACTTATATCTTACACATAGTCTTACATTTGTAATGTGCAAATTCTGATAAATACAATTGGTAATAACACTTATTCTACTATCCTGTGTTCCCCTAAGTCTCCCAATAAAAATGGCACCTCACTTGTGTGGGTAGGCATAGTGCCCGGAACAGGAACTGACCCAAAACCCAACATGCATACATCACATTTTTCTTCACAAACTGACCCAATTTTTTGTAAAGTGGGTAGCTGTGGGTTTTGAGCCTAGACTCTGCTGGCATCTAGAAAAACCTAGCTAACCTGTACATTCTTGGAAACTAGACATAGGGGAATCCAGGATGAGGTGACTTGTGTGGCTCTTTCCAGGTTGTTCTTCCCAGAATCCCCTGCAAACCTCAAACTTTGACTGAAACCCATTTTCCTCACATTTCTGTTATGGAAAGTTCTGAAATGTGCACAGAGCAACACCCTTTCTTCCACTCAGCACTCTCCTAAGTCTCCAAATAAACATGGAACCTCACTTGTGTGGTAGGCCTAGTGTTCATGACAGGAAACAGACCAAAACACAGCATGGATACATCAATTTTTTTCACGCAAAAATTACCTATTTTTTTGCAAAGCGGGTAACTGTGGTTTTGAGGCCCTAGCTCAGCTGACATCCATAAAAAACTAGCAAACCTGTACATTTTTGAAAATTTGACATGTAGAGAAATCTACGATGTTGTGACTTCTGTTGTTTTCATTAGGTTGTTTTACCCAGAATCCCTAGGAAACCTCAAACGTTAACTAAAAAACACATTTTCCTCTGATTTTTGTAATGGAAATTTCTGGAGACCGTATAAAGTGACACACTTCCTTCCACCCTACATTCTTCTAATCGCCTGATAAAAATGGTATCTCAGTTGTGGGGGTAAGCCTAGTGCCCGCAACATGAAACAGCCCAAAACGCAACATAGATGCAGTAAATTTTTTGCACGCAAAATTGACCCGTTTTGTGCAAAAGTAGTTAGCTGAGGCTTTTGGACCCTAACTCAGCTGACACCTGGGGAAACCTAGCAAACCTGTACATTTTTTAAACACTAGACACCTAGGGAAATCCGGGATGTGGAAACTTGCATGGCTCTCACCAGATTATGTTACCCAGAATCGCTTGCAAATCTCAAACTTTGACTTAAAAACAAATTTTACTCACATTTCTGTAATGGAAGGTTTTGGAACTTGCACAGAGCCAGAAACATCCTTCCACCCAGCATTCACCTAAGTCTTCTGATAAAAATGGTACCTCTCTTATGTGACTTGGCCTAGTGCCTGTGACAGGAACTTATCAAAGTAAGGGCAATGGGAGCCCTTGAGTGGGGACTCCTAATGACATTGGTTGGATACATTCCTGTCGCTGGCACTAGGCCCAAACAGACAAGTGGCACAGCATTTGTATCAGCGGAAGTGGGGCAATGCTGAGTGGTAGAAAGTTTGTGGATTCCGGTGGTTTCTGGAAGTTTCCATCACAGAAATGTGAGGAATAACATGTGTTTTTAGTCAACACTTTGCAGTGAATTGGGGGTGTGAAAATGGTGTGGGATGGATGCAAAGCACACCACCCTGGACTCCCCCAGATGTCTAGTTTAAAGAACTGTCTAGGTCTGGTAGGTGTTTTCAGGTGGCAGCCTACTCAAGCACTAAAAGTGCAGCTGTCCACTACTGCAAATGGCAAGATACTGGGAGTTAATCAAACTCTCCTTGCCCATTTTTAAAAATAGCACCCAAAAATCTAATATTCTCTTACTTGCCATTGGGATGAGATGCTTTAGTCCACAGCTGAGCAGAAAGACTGGTTCCCTATTTTTGAGGCGGGGGGCTTGGCTACACCCGTGCTGGGCAGCCCCAATCTCTTCAAAAAAAGAAATCCTTGGCGTCTAGTTGACTTTTTGCCTCTGGGGGAGGGGGAGCAATGAGGATGTTTGCTCCACTCTGCCCCTTGTGGGGGCAGGAATGCTGTTTTCCTTATTTTTTGGGAGGTGATGGCAGGGCCATGTCCATGTTGCTCAGCCGCTCCCAATACAAATTTAAAAAAAAGTAATCACTGATGTGTAGTGAGCTTTCTGCCCCCAGAAGGGGAAGATATGGGTAATCGCCCCATCTGACCCCCAGGGGCAGAAAGACTGTTTCCCTATTTTGGGGTTGTGGGGGCATGGCCATGCCCATGCTGGGCAGCCACTCCTGATACCAATTTAAAAAAAAAGTAATGCTGGTATCCAGTGGGCTTTCTGTCCCCCACCCCCTGGGGGTAGACAGAGGCAATTGCCCCGATCTGCCCCACAGGGGGCAGAAAGACTGTTTTTGTTATTTTGGGGGGTGGGAGCATGGTCATGCCCATGCTGGGCAGCCCCCAATGAAACAAATATCAAAAGTAATCCCTGGTGTCTAATAGGCTTTTTGCCTCCCCAAGAGGGCGGGGGGGGGTAATTGCACCCATCTGCCCCCCTGGAGGGGTGAGGGCTTGCCATGATAATGCTGGCCATCCCGCACCAATACCAATACAAATAATAAAAAGTAACTCATGGTATCCACTGAGCCTTCTGCCCCCGGAGGCAGATGCGGGTAATTGCCCCATCTACCCTCCAGGTGGATCAGAAAGACTGTTTTCATTCTTTTTGGGTAGGGTGGAGGCATGCCCATGTGCATGTTGTGCAGCCACCACCTCCACAAAAAGGTAATCCCTGGTGTCTAGTTGACTTCCTGCTTCCCTGGGAGTAGATGGGGTAATTGCCCCAGTCTGACCCCTTGGGGGGAGAAAGACTGTTTCCCTATTTTGGGGCTGAGGGCATGGCCATGCCCATGCTGGGCTGCCCCCACTACTATAAATTGAAAAAAGTAATCCCTGGTGTCCAGTGGGCTTTCTGCCTCCCCTGGGGAAGGGCAGATGGGGGTAATTGTCTAACTACCCCCAGATGGGTCATAAAGACCATTCCATTTTTTTGGTTGGGTATTGGCATGACCATGCCCATGTTGGCCAGCCCCCTACCTCCATAAAAAAAGTAATTTGTGGTGTCTAGTGGGCTTACTGCCTCCCCGGGAGCAGATGAGGGTAATTGCCCCCATCTTCCCCACCTGGGGTCAGAAAAACTGTTTCCCTATTTTGGAGGGTGGGGGCATGGGCAGTCCCCACTGATACAAATAAAGAAAAAAAAGTAATCCTTGATGTCTCATGGGCTTTCTGCCTCCGGGGGCGGGAGATGGGGCAAATGCTCCATCTATCCCCCAAAAGGGCAAAAAGACTGTTTCTCTTTTTTTTGGGTGGGGTGGGGGCATGGCCATGCCCATGCTGGGATCCCCCATAATACTAATAAAAACTAGTAATCCCCGGGGTCTACTGGGCTTTCTGCCCCTGTGGGGGCAGATGGGCAATTATCGCCATCTGTCCCCTGAAGGGCAGAAAGACTGTTTCCTTTTTTTGAAGGGAAGCATTGTGATGTCCATCCTGGGCAGTACCCACCCATTCAAATGATAAACAAAAAGTAATCCCTACTGTCTAACAGTTTTCTGTCTTCCTTGGGGGCAGATCAGCCTAAAAATATGTCCGATCTGACCATAGGGGGAGTTCAAAACTGGCCATAATAATGCCCCATATGATGGGAGTGACCCTTGCCCAAGAGGCTGCTCTCGGATATGTTTTATAAAAATCCCTGCTGTCTAGTGGCTTTGTATCCCCCGGGCACAGATCAAACTAAAAGTAGGGCCAAAAGACCCTGGGCGGGGTGGAGGGGGAGAAACTGGCAAACATGTACTTAAAATCTCTGGTGTCTAGTGATATTCTGCCCCCTGAGGAGCAGACTGGCCTAAAAATAAGGTCAATCTGCCCCAGGAGGGGGATATTTCCAAAATAAGTAAAACAAACCTTGGCTATGAGGCCACAACCTTTCCCAAAAATAAATCCCTCATGTCTAGTGGAGTGGATGCCTGCTTGTGGTTGCCCTCATTCGGTGATCCGTTTTCAAAGATTGCCAAGGCATACTGCAAAACTCCAAAGAATTTTGTACTTTACATGACAAGTACATGAAGTTTCCAACACCTATTGGTGATAATTTGTTGCTTATTCTTCACAAGAAACAATGATTCTAATGTGTGAAATACAGCCAACACATGTTTCGTTATCAAGACTTTCGCAAGGCTGCAAAGATTAATATATACATATTTGAAGTTGTACACACTGAAGAAAAACAGGAAAGTTTGTGTCAAGATGGTCATAAGTCCAATACTTTGGTGAAAAATTATTTTTATCACACCCACATCCATGTGATAAATTATAAAATGATTCCATTGTACTGGATGGTGAAATGTTAAGTAAGTGAAAAGAAACAAGGTTGCATGCAAGATATATGAGTCTCAGACCTAAACCAATTTTCCTACATTAAAAGAGTAAGGAGAATAAGGAAGAAGAAACCACGGTCCCAAAGATGGGTGTGTTATGACTATAATGTAATGTATCTGTTTGCTAGAACCAAATAACAAAATACCCTGAATAGAAGAAATGGGTCCATATGTAAAGTATATATTTCTTCAATTTGAAATTTTGTAAATCGAAAGAGATCCTATAAATCACCCAATATGAGTCAGGATAGTCTCCATCAAGAAGTACTCACAAAGAACGGTACAAGATTCAATTACATGACTTTTTAATTTGTTTGCAGAGGGTAATATATGCCATGCATTGCCCATACAGTGCTCCACATATTGTACCCATATCTACCTATCTCGAAATCATAATGGATTTTTAAAATACTGGTAACCTCCCAATGTATTAATCAGACTACGGACCAACTTACAAATATGTACTATAATATCGGAATCCAGCATAAAGAATAGCTTGTTCCGAAGATAATAAACTAGTAGTAGAACCAAGGTATTATCAGTGCATCTAAAACAGGTGCTGACATGGAAAAGGTGGCATCAACATACCTACAAATAATTTCTAATATGTATTCCACTTATGACAATAGTTCAATAATCTCTGGTCATGATAAGCCTGTGGACAACACAAATAAGGTTGCCATTAGAGAGATGCCGGTACGTAAATCAATTCATTTTCAGGAAAGGTCGCTTGTCTTATTACTAGTAACGGTGAAATATATGAAACAATGTCAATGTGATCTGACCCAGATCTATGACAATTATTCAAATACACACATAAAGGTATATAAATACGTGAAAAAAGTAAAAAAAGCGTTCAAAAATAATTATTTTGCTGAGCTACAAGGTTCACAATAGACTGGCAGGGTGTGGTATGCCTTTAAAAAGGAAACAGAAGTAATGGACAAACGTGGCTGCATTGTAATATAGAATTCCATGTAAAGTTTGCGCGCCACACTGATTAATGGCAGAAAAATAACCTACATGAAACACTACATTTTGACCCATGAATTGTAAATAAAAATTCATAAGGTACAACACACAATAGTTACAAAAGCTGATAACGTTCAACACATAACAGTTGGGGCTGAGTAACATGGTATACATTGGCACTAAGGTGTAAGGGAAAATGAATGAAATGCTAACAAGTATACACCTCCCAACAAGTCTGATTTATATGTGCAAAAAAATGCCAACAGATAAAGCTGTCCCAAACAAATACAACAAATCAACAGTCAACTTGAAAATGCAAGTGAACATAATTTCCACTCGAGCCATTGAGAAACTATATCTCCATCTATGAATCACTCACCTCCTAAGTTTGTGATGGTGAACCTGAAAACCGTGGAAGTTGTGCAGTATATACCGACACCGGTTTATCAATTTATAAAGCTTTCCCCATATTATAAAAATCAAAGTAGGGGTAGTTTCCCCATAGAATGGAAAACAAAATAGGACTAGTGACCAGTAAGTCACCATGGATAAAGGAAAAGAACAGACACCATCTTGTACTGTTAAAGTGAAAATGTTCTTTGATATCTAAATGAACCAGAGGAGGTATATTATTTCAGACAAAGAGCAAAGGTAAACTAACCATGCACTATAAAAATTACATGCATGTAAAATTACTAAGTGTTGATGGGATAGCCCAAAATGAAAAATAATGAAATTTTACATTGTAATAAAAACAAAAATAGGACTAGTTTGAAAATGATAAGTATAACCCAAACAAAGGAAACTGACAATTACATCTCAGATATGACAAAAAGAAAACTCAATAGTGTATTGTACCTCCAAATGGAAGTATAAGCTAGGTGGAAATTTCATAGTATAAATGTAAATTCCTGTAAGAGTCTATCCAAGAGGCCCTCATGCAAAACATGTTACAACCTAAGACTGAGATTGGAAAAATACATAGTTTACAACATCCCACTTAGTAGTATGATCAGGTTTCAAGAAATACTTGTAAATCCTTCTCAGTGTTTAAACCCTCAGAAGCTGCTCTTAAATGGATGATCCATTTGCTTTCCATGCACCTTAATGTCAAAGTTTTGTCCCCACCTGTTGGTAACGTACCTATTGTGCCTATACCATGAAACGTTACTCCCAAAACTTCTCTCTGCCCATGGAACATTTTCTATTGTATGTCAAAAGGTTATTGTCTGTTGTTCTTGATTGCCCTTATATGTTCTTGAATCCTCTCTTTTAGTGGTCTTACACTACCACCACAAAAATGTGGAAACATTTACAAATTAGACAATGAACTACATGTCTAGTGTTGTAGTTTATGAACTTCATAATCTTGTGTGGTTTTTTTTTTGGTGTTGTATTGAAAAACGACAGTTTTATCCTTAACAAAGCAACAAATATTGCAATTACCACATTTGTGGAACCCACTTGTTGGTTTCAGTAGCAAGGTTTTATAAGTGTCTGGTTGGAAATAACTGTGACACAAGATATCCCATAGTGACCGGCCCTTATTATGTGTATGCTCATCTTGGATGTGATTCTACCTTTGACATAATTGTCCGCTCGTAAGAAAGACCAATGTTTATGTAGAATCCTGTATATCGGAGTCCTGAGAGCCCTATATGGAGTAATGAGAGATCATTTTCTATGATCTTTATTACTACCTTTGACATGCTCAATCCTGTTTCTAGCCTCATGTTTTATAGTCCTGGAATATCCCAGTGTCATAAATCGGTGTTCCATTCAGTATAATTTGGTCTGAAATTCTGTATCCTGACTACAATTATTTCATCTGATTCTGGTGGTTTCCCCATAAGGGATGGCCCTAATTTGAGATGGGGCTTGAGAACTCTTGGCATGCAGTATGGAATTGCAGGCTGTTGATTTTTTAAATAGTTTGGAACATATTTTATTTTTCTCTATATATAGTGTAACATATAAGTAGTCAGTGCTAGTGGTACTATGTTGACTAGGGAATCTAATGTTGTATGTGTTACTGTTAATATGTTGAATAAACTGGTTGAGGGAATCCGAATCACCAGCACATTAACACATCATCAATGTATCTGCCCCAATAGATTACGTGTTGAATTAATTCCGGAGGGCAATCTTGCCAGAGATATGTGTTTAAAAAAAAAAAATATATATAGATTAACAGAAAGGTTGAGACAATTGTGACCCCATGGCTACTCCCTGTATCTGACAATACATTCTCCATTGTGAATGAACACATTGCTGTCCAAAACAGACTCAATTAAGTCAATTAGCATGTTTTAATGCTCCAGCAAAGTTGCATCACGTTTGTTCAAAAAATGCTGTATAGCAGCCATATCTTTGGCTCTAGGTGTGCTTGTATACAGTGGCCAGACATGAAGAGTAACTAGGAAATGGCTTTCAGTCTAACCAAAATCAGAAATTGTGCATAGTAAATCCTTAGTGTCCCTGATGTGTGATGGAAAATTACATGGAAAAGGTTGTTAAATAATGTCAATATATTCTGACAATTTACTCTGTAGGAGACCATATGCCTGATAATATTGGCCTCACTGAGATGGAGGAGTTAGTCTTTTGTATTCTATGGAAGAACATACATGCATTATGATCTAGGTGTGGGATTATAGATGTATCGATATTCCATGTCAGTAATGAGATGTAGGTCTCTCCAGTGGCTCAACTTCTTTTGTGTGGTGGAACTCACTTCATTCAGTGGGTTGTATATGTGTTTGCGATATACTATCGTATGTATATATATGTATATATATATATATATATATATATATATATATATGCATATATATATATATATATATTGGAAAGGGGACCCAGCACACATCGGTATCTATTGCTGTTCAAAAGATTATTTTCCCATATTTTCAAGTAGAATCATAAGTCACATAATTCCACAATCAAGTCATGTTAAAATTATTGTTCTTTATTCATTAATGTTGAAGATAACAATCCATAGCCAACGCGTTTCGTCCTGCCGGACTTCTTCAGGGCTAAAGGTATATAAATATATAAAACCATAATTCAATATAGAACTGTATCTAAATCCTTGGATTGCTATACATCTAAGATCTGCATAAAACCAAGGATTCACATCATGGGAACAGCAGGTGCTCACATAGGTTTAATTTAACCATTAAAGAGAAGGGTATCTTGATAAATCTAAAAAATGATTATAATTCGGTCATACGTGAAGCAGATAAGGGTGGCAACATTGTACTCATGAATAAGGCTGATTATTTGAAAGAAATTGAAAGACAACTGTCAGATGGTAATTGCTATGAAAGATTAGAATATAATCCAATTGTAGAGATACAACAACAGATTAATGCCAAATTTATGGATTGGCATGAATCATGTTTACTTACTGATGATGAGTACAAATACCTAAAGGTATGTCATTCAAAATACCCATGCATATATATTCTCCCTAAAATACACAAATCAGGTATTTTTCCAACTGGGAGGCCTATTATCTCAGGCATTTGATCCTCCACTGAACACATGGCAGAGTATGTAGATGTCTTTTTACAGCCTTTTGTTACGATTTTACCTTCTTATCTGAGAGACAGTAAGGATTTAGTGAATAAATTAGAAGATTTTGTCTGGGATGACACAGATCTCACTTTTGTGACCATGGATGTGGAAAGTCTATACACTTGTATACAGACGAAGTGTGGTTTGGAAGCACTAAAGTTATTTTTATTTAAACAAAATGCTAGTTTTTTAGAACACACTCTTATGTTATTAGACATGGCTAAGATGATTCTGACTAAGAATGCATTTCTTTATAAAGGAACATGGTTCCTACAAACACAAAGGACTGCAATGGGCTCCAGATTTGCTCCATCCTATGCAAAAAATGTTATGGGTCTGTTTGAGGTGGAGCATGTCTGGGGCCGGCAGGCACATCAATGGATCAATAACATCATTTTTTATGGACGTTAGATAGATGATGTCTTTATTATATGGAATGGTAATCTAACAGATCTTGCTAATTACCATGCTTTCCTAAATGAGAACAGATTCAATGTGAAGTTGACCCTAAAATATAACAAACACACAATTATTTTTTAGATCTGCAATTGTTTGTACACAAAATGTTATTCATAGTGATGTTTTAAAAAAAACCACCGCTTTAATCGTGTACTCCATGCTACAAGTGCTCACCCAACAAAAATGATAGAGTCAATACCATACGGTGAAATGGTGAGAGCAAGACGCAATTGTAGCCAACAGACGGATTTTGAAAGAAGATTACTGACAATGGAATCTGAATTTCGGAAAAGAGGATACAATGAGGGTGTCCTGAGAAAGGCAAAAATGAAAATTGAAAAAGTGGATAGGAAACATACATTGAAAACAAACTATATGGAGAAAGAAGAGAATAGAAATAAGGGGAGCAGCATGAAAAGAGAGATACATTTCATTACTAAATATAATTTATGTAGTAATCACATTTTTAATGCATTAAGAAAATAATGGCATATCTTATATTCAGCTGCATTGCCAGTAGGTACTATATCCAAAACACCTAAAATGGCCTACCAGAGAGGTAACACACTGAAAAACATATTATGTCCCAGTTATGTAAAAGATAACGAAAGCAAGCCTGAAGTTGGAACATGGTTAACAGTGAAACCAGAAGGTTTTTTCATATGTGGAGGATGCTCCATATGTAAAATAGGAGTTAATAAAATAAAAAAGTTCAAATATAATACTCATAAGCAATATAATATTAACTCTTTTATTAATTGTAATACAACATTTGTGATCTATGCCTTAGGGTGTGGAAAGTTATACATTGGTAGAAGTACACGGAGTTTAAAGATAAGAGTGATGGAACATGTGAGAGCTATAAAGAATAGGGATGTGAGATACCCTGTAGCTACACACATATACAACAGATCCATCTGACTAATACACAAATATGGTTCCCTGGAGTGGAACATGTGCCCCATGATGAAAGGGGAGGAAATAGGGAATTGGCACTTTGAAAAGTGGAGGCAAAATGGATAAGTTGATTACAAACAGTACAGGAAGGATTGAATGTTAACAATGAATTTCACTATTTTTGGGGGACTTAAACACAAAATAGGTAAATTAAAGGTTATCTGGTGGATAGCATATGATTGTTTGGTAACCAATCATAAGCACATATAAATGTAGAGATGTCCACTTTCTTTGAGATGATCTGGATAGTTTAAAGAAATGCCAGAATGACTGAAGTGCAAACAATGATTTAAGCTATCTAAGATTATAGTTGTAGGAATAACCTTTGGGTTTTTTAGAAATGTGGTAATATATATTGTTGTCTCTGATTTTCCTTGGGTAATCAGAATTAGTTTAGAATACTCCCCCTTTGGGATATCTATGGAAAATGAGATGAATTGGGATACAAGCTGTATTTCCTATCTAAATGATTAACGTACTCTATATTTGTCTTTGGATCCAAAGAGTTAGACAACAAGAAAATTATATACTTAATGATAATCTATCGACATATGAACCTCTAAAATGGCCATTTCATATACACCAACTTAAATACGAAAACATGAGAATGTGTCTGCCATAGATGTTGGCAATAATAAAAATAAGTATATAAAGAACATATGTAGAATAGAAGGGATCCTAAAATTTTGATTTACATTATAGTGTGATCATAATAAAGAAATGAAATCAAAACCAACATTACTGTTCTGTTAACTGATTAATTATTTTAAACAAACCTAAATGTAACATATGATCTAACAAATGTAGATACCACTTCAAAATGGCCACCATAGACATACGGCCTGCAATAAAGTTCAAAATGAACCTCCCATATGTGAGTGTTTGGTTAAAAGCATATAATTGGTGTGAGTTCGTAAGACAAGATTTGCATAAATAAAATCAAAACCAATATTATGGTTCTGATAACTAAACAATTCTTCTAAATGAACCTCCATCTAACATATGACCTAACGAATTTAGACACCACTTCAAAATGGACACCATAGACACACGGCCTGCAATGAAGTTTGAAACTAACCTCCCAGGTGTGGGCGTTTGGTTAAGAGTATATAAACGGCCTGAGTTCGTAAGACAAGGTTTGCAGGAACGTCGCCAAATGAAGTTTCGCTACGGAGCACGTTGCATGCGTTGACTATGAGGTAGGAGTTGGTTGAATGAAAATATAGTCATGATGACATTAGTACGATAGAATTTCACAGATCTTATTCGGACAACATCGGAATCACAATGTATATTTAAATGAATTTTACTCTGTCTGGTATGAAGGTTAATAAAATTCTTTGGAAATGAGGATTGTAATTCAGATCGTGAACAAAACCCCTCAAACAAAATTGCAGTAAGATATAATTTAACAGACATACAGGAGGTTAAATATGGGCACTGTCGATATACAGATGTACACTTAGGAATAGTGCGACGTGAGTGCCATAGACACTGGCATATATATATATATAAACTAAATATCCAATTTGCGAATGCTTGCCGAAAGGTTAAAAATTACTCTGGTAATTTATCGAATTTGTTTTCTCCATCACAAATGTGACGGATATCCCTTCCATCGTATTATGATCCTCATTAGATATAATGGGATCATGATATGGCGGACGGGATATCTGCAACGCTTGTGATGGAGGAAACCCCTCTGCCAAGGTCGTAGTAAGGCCCTTAATCCTTGGAAAACAGTGAAAATGCCATTTTTACACAAAGTACCTGGTTAGCATAAAAAATAAAAACGCACAGGCGAGCGTGCATCGAAAAAGGCCAGTGATGCGTTAATTTCTCACTCGCAAGTGAGACCTGCGTCATTCCTTCTCCAGTCGGGTCGGCGTACATCGTTTCTTCTCTCCCGCAAGAGAGTGATGTGGCGATTCCCAGATGGGCACCCTGGGTCTGGGCAGGCTTTGTGTTGATTTTTCATGCCCAGCGATGTTGCTTTGAAATGCGGTTGCACGGTGTCAGGAAACTGCACTGCATGAGGCTTGTGTCATTATCAGCAGCCGCTAGCGGGTGCTTCGTGTAATTTCTCCAGCCACAATGCATCAATCTCCCAGCTGCGATGCAGATGGAGCGTCGGTTTTAGCCGCGAAGCCGGTGGCGCGTTGTTTATCAGCCCCGTGGATGGTGCGTCGAAAGTTTCCACACATGGCAGTCCGTGCGTAGATTTCTGTCCTTTTCACCAGCTTCACCTAAGGGCGCAGAGACAGGTTAGGGCACCACTTGGCAGAGGCAGGAGCCCTTGATGACCCTGAGACTTCAAAACAGGAGGCAAGCTCAGATCCAGCCCTTGGAGATTCTTCACCAGTGGGAAGTCACACAAAAGTCAGTCTTTGTCCTCTTTCCAGAAGAAGCAGCAACTACAGGCCAACCCAGCTAAGCACAGTCACAGGCAAAGGGGCAGCACTCCTCCCCCAGCTCTCCAGCTCTTCTCCTTGGCAGAGGTTACTAAGGCCAATACTTATACCCCTTTCTGCCTTTGAAGTAGGCCTACTTCAAAGAAAGGTCTCTTGTTGCTTACAAGATCCAACCTTGCCAGGGCCAGCCCCCAGACACACACCAGGTGTTGGAGACTGCATTGTGTGAGGGCAGGCACAGCCCATTCAGGTGTATGTGACCACTCCTCCCCTTCCACCCAGCCCGATGGATCATCAGGATATGCATGCTGCACCCCAGCTACCTTTATGTCAATGTCTAGAAGAGATTCACAAACAGCCCATCTGTCAAAGTGACCCAGACAGGCAATCCACAAACAGGCAGAGTCACGGAATGGTTTAAGGAAGAAAATGCCTACTTTCTAAAAGTGGCATTTTCAAACTAACAATCTAAAAATCAACTTCACTAAAAGATGCATTTTTAAACTGTGATTTCAGGGACTCTAAACTCCAAATTTCCATCTGCTCCCAAAGGGAATCCGCACTTTAATAATATTTAAAGGCAGCCCCCATGTTAACCTATGAGAGAGATAGGCCTTGCAACAGTGAAAACTGAATTTAGCAGTATTTCACTGTTAGAACATGTAAAACACAACAGTACAAGTCCCACCTTTACCAAACACTGCACCCTGCCCATGGGGCTACCTACGGGCTATCTTAGGACTGCCTTGCATATAGGAAAAGAGAAGGCTTAGGCCTGGCAAGTGGGTACACTTGCCAGGTCGATTTGGCAGCTCAAAACTGCACACACAGGCAATGCAATGGCATGTCTGAGCCATGTTTAAAGGGCTACTTGTGTGGGTGGCACAACGAGTGCAGCAGGACCACTAGTAGCATTTGATTTACAGGCCCTAGGCACCTCTAGTGCACTTTACTAAGAACGTACTAGTAAACCAAGGGGCAGATTTATGGAAAGTGGTGCTGCATTAAGTGCAGCACCACTTTCCCTGTGCCCCTTAGCACCCCCCTACCGCCACTATGTGTGCGCCGTATTTAAAATAAGGTAGGGGCAATAGTGTCATTTGTTATGACGCTATTGATGTAATCTGCAGGAGTAGCACCACAATATTGTGCTACTCCTGCAGAGTACTTAGGGCCCCATTTTAAAGAATGGCAGCCCCCTTTTAATGCCTGCTCTTGAGCAGACTTTAAAAGTGCCCTAAAAACTGGTGCATGGAAATTCCATAGATTTCCTTATGCCATTTTTCCAACTCCCCTTACAGGGGAACACCCCCTTTGCATACTTTATGCCTGGCTCAGGCATAATGTAGCACAAAGGGTTACAGATTGCAGCAATGCATGCATTGCGCCTCCTTGTAAATAAGGCGCAGGGATTTTGACCTTGTTGGACCACATTAACATAAAAATAAATGACGTTAATGTGGTACAAGGTGGTGCATGGGTCCTATAAATATACCCCCAAATATGCCAATCATGAACAAGCCAATTTTCACATATAATTTATACAGGGAACACTTACATTTTAGCACTGGTCAGCAGTGGTAAAGTGTCAAGAGCAACCAAAACAGCAAAAACAGAGTCCAGCTGTTAGAAATTGGGTCTTTGGTTGGCAGTCAGCTTACCCCTGTCCAAGCAAGGACCCTCACCCTAGTCAGGGTAAAAGAGAATCACCCTCAGCTAACCCTTGCTTCCCCCCCTGGTAGCTTGGCACGAGCAGTAGACTTAACTTCAGAGTGCTAGGTGTAAAGTATTTGTACCAACATACAGAGTAATTCAATGAAAACACTACAAAATGACACAACACAGGCTTAGAAAAATAGAAAACACTTATCTAAACAAAACAAGACCAAAACGACAAAAATCCACAATACACGAGTCAAGTTATCAGTGAAAATGCAAAAAGAGTCTTCATGTGATTTTAAACACACACTACACTGTTAGTGTGAAAATGTACCTTGGGTGCGATTTCACTCACTAGCGAGACCGTGCGTCGTTTCTCCTTTTGTCGGGTCGGGCGCGTCATTTCTTCTCTCTGCAGGAGAGCGATGCGTCGATCCGGTCAGCACTCTCGGGTCCGGACAGGCCTTGCGTTGTTTTTACACGCCCAGCGGTACTTGCGTCAGAAATCCAGCTGCACAATGATCCGAAAACCACGCAGCGCGGGCTGCGATCTCACCAGCCTCCGTCAGCCATGCTGTGCGTCATTTCTCCAGCCCCAGGTGTCGATCTTCGGGTTGTGTTGCAGGCGAACGTTGATTTTTAGCCGCAAAGCCGGCGGCGCGTTGATTTGTCAGCCGCAGATTAGAGTTGCATCGATCTTTTCCCCACACTCCGTTCTGTGCATGGATTTGTTTCTCTTAGGCTGCCAGTTTCTCCTTTCAGGGTCCCATGAACTGGATGGGCACCTCTTGGCAGAGTAGGAGTCTCTCCAGAGACTCCAGGTGCTGGTAGAGAGAAGTCTTTGCTGTCCCTGAGATTTCAAACAACAGGAGGCAAGCTCTAAATCAAGCCCTTGGAGATCTTCACAAGAAGGAAGGCAACACAAAGTCCAGTCTTTGTCCTCAAGCACAGGCAGAAGCATCAACTTCAGGATAGCTCCACAAAGCACAGTCACAGGCAGGGCAGCCCTTCTTCCTCAGCTCTTCAGCTCTTCTCCATGCAGAGGTTCCTCTTGGTTTCCAGGAGTGTTCTAAAGTCTGTAGTTTTGGGTGCCCTTCTTATATCCATTTTGCCCTTTGAAATACGCCTACTTCAAAGCAAAGTCTCTCTTTTTTGTGAAATCCTGCCTTGCTCAGGCCAGGCCCCAGACACACACCAGGATGTTGTAGACTACATTGTGTGAGGGCAGGTACAGCCCTTTCAGGTGTGAGCGACCACTCCTCCACTCCCTCCTAGCACAGATGGCTCATCAGGAAATGCAGACTACACCCCAGCTCCCTTTGTGTCACTGTTTAGGGTGAGGTGCAACCAGCCCAACAGTCAAATTGATCCAGACAGGGAATCCACAAACAGGCAGAGCCACAGAAATGGTTTGAGCAAGAAAATGCCCACTTTCTAAAAGTGGCGTTTTCAAACACACAATCTTAAAATCAACTTTACTAAAAGGTGTATTTTTAAATTGCCAGCTCAGAGACCACAAACTCCACATGTCTATCCGCTCCCAAAGGGAATCTACACTTTAATCATATTTAAAGGTAGCCCCCATGTTAACCTAGGAGAGGGACAGGCCTTGCAACAGTGAAAACCGAATTTAGCAATATTTCACTATCAGGACGTATAAAACACATTACTATATGTCCTACCTTAACCATACACTGCACCTTGCCCTTGGGGTTACCTAGGGCCTACCTCAGGGGTGCCTTACATGTAGGAGAAGGGAAGGTTGAGGCCTGGAAAGTGGGTACACTTGCCAAGTCGAATTTTACAGTTAAAAACTGCACACACAGACACTGCAGTGGCAGGTCTAAGACATGATTACTGAGCTACTAATGTGGGTGGCACAACCAGTGCTGCAGGCCCACTAGTAGCATTTGCTTTACAGGCCCTGGGCACCTCTAGTGTACTTTACAAGAGACTTACTAGTAAATAAAATATGTTAATCATGGATCAACCAATTACATACACATTTTGTATAGGAGCACTTGCACTTTAACACTGGTTAGCAGTGGTAAAGTGCCCAGAGTAACAAAAACAGCAAAAACAGAGGTCCAGCACACATCAACAACCTGGGAAACAGAGGCAAAAAGTTAAGGGAGACCAAGCCAAAGATGAAAAGTCTAACAGTAGGTCTCAGTCAGAATTTTAGCTATGGACTTATGGACTGATTTAGAACTCAGCAGATGGGTTACTCTGTCACAACGGTGACAAATATCCTGTTCGCCAAAATCTAAATCCCATAGAACATAATGAGATTTTGATTTTGGCAGACAGCAAATGCTAAATCAGGCCCTCAGTTTCTTTTGTGGAATTTTTCTCTTGACTCTGAATGGGTCTCCTACACAGGCGAGCCTGTGGTTCGATGATGGTTGCTTGGCTCAGCGTGATGCCATGGTCAACTTCTGGAAGTCTAATCGATGATGATGCAGCTTCAGCAGGGCAAACTAGAAATTCAAACTGGGTTACAGATCAACATTGCCAGTTTGACTTTCTATGATGGGTCGATCCACTTATGTAGCTTTTGACAAAAGTTCTCCAAATGATTCCAAACTTGTGGATCTTTTTCCAGAAGGTTCTTTTGAGGTCTTGATGTGTCCACAACGACAATCCCAGTTTCCAGAAGCTTTGAGTTGCATCTTGGAGCTGGGACTACAGTTCCACAATGCACCGGGTCAAATCGTTCAGCTGGGCCCTTCTTGCAGGATTTGATGCAGGGAACCCTTGGTAGCTCCTTTGTACCTGTTGTTTACAGCGAGTCCACGACTGCATCTTTAGAGGCAAGGCAAAGTCCTGTTTGTGGAGAAACCCAGAGTGTACAGCAGGTGTAGTTCTTCAGAGTTGAATCCTTCTTGGTGCAGATCAGGGATTCAGCAGGACAGTCCTTCTTCTTCTAATTTCTACAGGCAGTTATCTGAGTTGCTGAGTAGCTCTCTTACTTTTATCTAGGTTTCTGGGCTGGCAAGAAAGGGGTAACACTTGAACAATGGGGTGCAGGGTGTGACTCTCTGTAGTCACCAGTTCCTGGGAAGTGTGACAGATTTATGTTTCAGAGAGCACTGTTTCTCAAAACTGCAAGATGGAGAAAATCTCTCCCGGAGGTTCAGGCCTGGCTAAGTGCACCCACAGTTGTGGCTAACTTTTCCATACACTCCCCTTCCAGCCCCTCTCTTAATATAATCACAGTGGCTCCCATATCACGGGGAGTGCATCAAATAGGGGGATCTGGTTTCTGTTCCAACTATCATAACCCTTCCCCCTTTGAAAACGAGGTTGGCAACCCAGTCCTCTTTCTGCGCTGGCATCTGCTGCTGCAGTTCTCTCCCACCAGATGGTTTCTTTGGCTCAGCCCAGGCCACTTCACACCTAATGAAGGCAGCCCGGTCAGCCTGTCAAACACTGACCAATCAGGAGAGGCTGCTACAGGGCTAACTTTAGGTAACTTTAGGAAAGAACTGTAAAACTCTTTCCCTGTAATAGGTATGACAAATCTTACATTGGCAAGGTGTTGGATTTATCGTAACTATTAATTTGTCACCATGAATGACATTTTTAGCTCACTCTTATCAAAAGATTAATTTATTCATTCTACATAATACCTACCCATGTTGGCCTATGAAGCTAATGGACTACAATGGGGAAAAATGACATTGATATTTTTTCCCTTGCTAGGGCTTATAAAACATCCTCTATAATGTTCCTGTGTATAATTAAAAGGTACCCTACACTTGGTGCACCTAGGACAGACATTAGGGGTTCCTTATATGTACAAATAAGGTATTTTGAGACTTTGGAAGTACTTTTAATTCCATTTTTTAATTTGGGCTTAATTTTATTTAAAATCAGAGCACTGGCCCTGGGCCTGATTAGCTGAGCCCAGGTACAGGCAGAGTCAATAACCACCAGTGTCAGTCAAACAATGGGGTAATCAGTGTAAAAGGATTACTTTTTCGCAAGCTGTACAGGGTAAACTCTCTCCATAAAATAAATACTGTTTACATTACCCACTTCTCTTCTCATATATTTCTCAATGTAGGCTCAGTGGCTGTCACAGGTTTGACACAGACAAAAGCTGTCTGTAGGAGGGCATTCATTTTGGAACCGATGTTCAGTATTTTTAAGAACTTGGCTTTCTCTGAACTGATGAAGAAAGATTGAACACCGTATGAAATGACGGTTTCCTATGGATCTATGGTTGATTGATAGTGGGAACTACGCTATCCTTGAAGTGCATAGTTTTGGGTCAATGTGGAACATAACTCATACTTTCTACATCTAAGGGAGTTGTTTCTGTGATGGCATTAAAGATGCCTCATATTCGTGTGAGCTATTTTGTGCTTACTTTCAAAGCATTAATGCTGTACCTACTTATAAATCAATATGTACAAAAGAAGCTTGAATGATGTAATCGGTGATGTACCACCTTCCTCAAACTGTTATCTGCCCCAGGGATCCTATTCCCTGGGGCCACATATTTAAATAAAGGGGAGGCGAGTCAAGTGGCCTCTTCCCCAAGCCTCTTTAGGTCTTTAGGCCCTGTGGACCCCAACCCAGAGGAGACACACACAGATATAGATAGATATATATATATATATATATATATATATATATATATATATATATATATATAAGAGGGGAACCATACGGTCCCCCTTCCCAGCCTCTTTAGGCCCTGGAGACACCATCGTCCAGGGCCATGTACTTTTTTATGAGGGGAGGGCAGTATGGCCTCCTTCCTGAAGACATTACTGCCTTGAAGAACCCATTCCCTGGGGCTAGTTATTTAAATGAAGTTTCAAAGAAAGGGATTACACTGCCTACACTCTAGCAACAAAGTATGACCCCAAAGCATCATGGTAAACGCAGTCAAATTCATAGTCCATTCAAAAGTAATAAAGTCTTTCACCTCCATAGGTGCAGCAAGTGCTGTATATCCCTATACACGTGTTTCTGGGATTAGCCTATCATCAGCAGGGAGCAGCATGGTATAGGGGCTTGCTTGAAATGCAGCAAAATGTCTTCTCTGGTTTAAGTGCCACTTATGGCGCATAGGTGCCTCCCAAGGCTCATCAGCCATGGCTCTAGGGAGCCATCAATAAGACAGTTTCAATGAATGGGAGCACACTGCCTACACTCCAGCAACAAAGTATGACCCCAGTGAATAATGGTAAATGCAGTAGAATTTGTAGTCCATTCAAAAAGTAATAAAGCCTTTCACCTCCGTAGGTGCAGCAAGTGCTGAATATCCCTGTACACATGTTTCTGGGTTTAGCCCGTCATGAGCAGGGAGCAGCATGGTATAGGGGCTTGCTTGAAATGCCACCAAATTTCTTCTCAGGTTTAAGTACCACTCGTGGTGCACCTGTGCGTCCCAAGGCTCATTAGCCGTGGCTCAAGGGAGCCGTCAATAAGACAGTTTCAAGGAAAGGGAGCACACTGCCTATGCTCCAGCAACAAAGTATGATCCCAGAGCATCATGGTAAATGCAGTCGAATGAGTGGTACTTAAACCCGAGAAGACATTTGGCAGCATTTCAAGCAAGCCCCTATACTATGCTGCTCCCTGCTCATGATTGCATTGTGATCCTAGGTGGATCTGCATATCCAGCAAAAATGTTAAAAAAAAAAAAAAGCACGTACTCCTGCGCTTCATAATTCTCAAGCCCCGGAGTGCTCCAAGTCCCAAAGGCATTGTTAATTTTAATATGGGGGGGGTGCATGCGGTACCGCCGTGGCACTGGAGACCGACACCTACCCGGGACTTAAGTGCAATTTAATGCGGGGGGACATGTGGCAACCCCCAGCCCCAGGGGCCATAAAGAGGGTCTGTTTCGGACCCACACACCCAGGGACACCACCTCCCGAGGGCTATACTCATTGGAGGAGAGCCACACAGCCTCCCTCGAGGAGCCACAGATGGCCCGGGGAACCACCAACCTCCCAGGGTCAGTGCTTGCAATGTTCCGGGTTGCCCACCTTCGGGGCAAAGCTGTCTGCTTTTGCTTGATGGGAGCTTACAGCCTCCATCAAAAAAAAGCAAACAAAGTCAGCTTTTCTGACAGCGGGAGCTGTCAAACAGCTCCTGGTGTCAGGAACTGAAGTTTTCATCTATCTTCCCTGCACACAATTATGCATGCAGAGAAGACAGATAAAAACATTTCTCCACCAAGCAGGGAGCTACTATTAAAAGCAGCTCCCTGGTTGTGGGAGCAGGGCCTGCTCCCATAGGCCATGGGGAGTCGGCTAGGATCAAGGGGCCCTTGAGACCTCCCTCTTGGCCCTGCCACTCTCTCTTCTGCTTCCATCCCATTGTGGATGGAAGAGGGAGAAAAAGAGAATGCTATTGCAAAGGTCTCTCCATTCAATGCCATGAAGGAGTAAGGCTAACAAGATGTGTGTTTTGAATGTTATAGTTACGTTTTGATGCAGAGCAGAATAGAGTTTCTTCTGACCTACTGGTAAAGCTCTTGGTCTGTCACTCAGTAGGATGATGATTCAATGCCTATTATGTCAAGGCCATTTATTTACTAGTGTTTAGACTGGTAAACCTAGTAATAGAACATTTGTGTCTCTTTCCTCTCGAAGTGTGTGGGCTGAATGTCATAGTTATGTCTGGACAAACCCAAAAAATTAGTCTCACATGGCCTAATGGCTAACGTCTCAGACTGCCTGACTAACAGTTCAGGGTTCTTGTCAAGGTACGTCTGAGGTCAATTCCCTGCTTTGATTTTTTTTCAACTTCAAATGTTCAAGGTTCATACAGAAAGGTGATCTCAGTCATTTTCATGCAATTTTCTTTTCAATTTGTCCTAAAAAATCTAATTCTACTTACATCATTCATCAAAGCCTAAAAACCTCTCTCTCTCTCTCTCTCTCTCTCTCTCTCTCTCTCTCCCTGTCTCTCTCAAAAGTTCTCTTTGTCAATATTTCTCTTATTTTCTCTCTCTGTCTCTCAATCTCTTACTTTCTCTCTCTCTCTCTCTCTCTCTCTCTCTCTCTCTCTCTCTCTCTCTCTCTCTCTCTCTCTCTCTCTCTCTCTCTCTCTCTATTTGATCCCATCCCATAATAGGATGGAAGAGAGAGAGAGAGAGATAGTCATTGCAATGGTCTCTCCATGCAATGACTTCAGAGAAGGAAGACCCACCTGTGGTCTAATGGTTAAGGTCACACATCCCCACACTGAATGTTGGGTATTTCAGTACTGGTGTGTCTGTTTCCCACTTTGATTTGTTTTCAATCTTGAAAAGTTGAAGGTTCATAATGGACGGCTATCTCACTCTTTTTAATTGACAAAACAGTTTTGTTTTCAATTTGCCAAGAAATGTCTCATTCTAAATATATCATTCACCAAAGCCTAAAAATCTCTTTCCGTTTCTTTCTTTCTCTCTTTCTGTTTTTCAATCTCTTTCACCCGCTCACACACCCACTCACACCCTTACGCACCCACTCACAGGCCCACTCAGAAACTCATGCATCCACTCACAAATCTACTCAGACTCTTGTTCAACCACTCAAAGCCCCACTCAGGCCCTTATGCACACACTCACAGACCCACTCAGATACTCACACACCCACTCACAGACCCACTCAGACTCTCACACACCCACTCACAGACTCACTGAAACCCTCATGCACCCACTCACAGACCCTCATAGAAATTGACGCACCCACTAAGACACTGATGCACCCACTCTCACACCCAGACAGAGACTTTCACATCCACTCTCACCCCCAGAGTCACCCTCTCACACCTATTCTCACATCTAGAGAGACAGACCATGGCCAACTCCCACCACGCACAACCAAAGGGCCATGCACACCGTGGGGTTGGGTGGTTAGAGGGGTTGGCTGCAAGGTCTGGCTGCAGGCCAGGCACTGCAGCCCACCACTGCCCTGCACAGCCAAAGCCCATGCACAGCGGTGGTTGGATGAATGTATAGTAATGAAAATTACTTTGCATTAAAAAAACATAGAACTGCACTAAAATAACAAAGGTTCATCAAGCGCCACCAAATATATAGGAAAGTCAAACAATGTTTTTTCTATAGAAACTAGGTCCTACGTAGAGCTACCTAGTGGCAACTGCCACCAGCTGATATATATATATATATATATAAAATGTATTGTCTCTGATGTTTCTCAAGGTAAAGACATACAGAACGTTTCAAGACGTGATTTTGACTATGACGTTCCTATGTGTATTTCTGTGAACCCTGGATGAATGATATTTGGGATTGACGACATTCATGTCAGGGAACATGTTGGTGTTATGCTGTACACATTTACCACTATAGACACTAAACTATGTATTTTATTTGCGTTATTTAATTTTTCTCTGAAGTCATGCAATGATATAAAAATACCATGCTTTTTGAGGTTTGATTTACAATGATGGCAGTTCCAGTGTATACGACGGTGAACAGATCTCTAGTGAATGTGCTATAATTATTCCTATAAAATTACCATTCCACTGAGCTCTGTAAACCTAATCACCTATTAACCATCTTCATAATATCCTTACAGATCACCTTTCTCTTCTATGATCATTTTAACACACAATACAGTGGTAAAATGGTTTTCAAAATATACCATCCTCCTCACTAGTCACATTAAATATATGACCAAAAACTAAATTAAAACAAAATTCTTTAGCTCATCTGTGTTTATTTGGTTCTGCTGTATACTTTCCCAGAAGCGCTGTGTAGCAAAAACAAAAATTAAAAACACCATACACATACCCTAATAAAAACAGACTAATCATAGAAAATTAAACACAAGTAATGTATATCTAAAAGTTCATACAGTGGCCTAGACAAGCAATAATTAATACTGTTTCACAATCATGCATTTAGTTATTGATCTCTATTTAAACCCTTAGTGATTTTAGTATCCACATTTATAATGCAATGTGATTTCACACTACTAAGTGTCAACTCTCTATCACCACCATGACCTCTGTCAATCACAAAAGACTTTAGTAGCTTCTGCACCTTCTCAAGGTATTCCTCAAAATGCCAGGCTACTGGGTCATAAATCATGATAGTGCGAATATGTTTTAGAATTCTCTTTTATACTGAATGTATGGTCCTGCCCGTATACTTTCTCCCACATGGACATATGAGGACATACACAGCAAAATCTGAATTCAAAGTTAGATGTTTCAGATACTCCCTCTCCCTTTTCTGCCCAGTAGGAGGATACTATTACAAGCTGTACCTTTTAATTCTAGGCTGGTAACCGATTTCTCACCCTTACGGTCCACAAAAAAATCCAAGGAGATAACTCACAGTGCTCGTGAATACAAATTTCAATTAATTGCCATTTAATTTTTTGACAAACCTCATTGCTTCTCCCTTTCTGCCCTTTCAAATCACAAATAAGTCATTGATATACCTGATCCAGAGCACAACATGTTTTTCACAGCCCTACAAGTTGCTGGCGACCTGCTCCTCCCGCCAGCCAATGAAAAAATTGTAATAGCTGGATGCAAAGCAGGGCCAAATCCTATGCTTGGATCTGTTTAAAAAACTGGCTATCAAACATAAAGAAGGTGTGTGTAAAACAGAAGGTGGTCATATCAAAAACCATTTCTGTGTGTATAAGAAAGGAAATGGATTGTGGCGTTAAAAATATCTGCACTTCTACATTGTGTCTGATGCTAGTACATTAACTAACTACATCAAGGGTCAAAACAAGTAATCAGGTTGTTAATGTACCCCTTCAATCACTCTCAAAAAATCTTTCCTATCAGCTATAAATGAAGGTAAAGGCCACTCTCAGGCCCTGGTACTCCTTGATCTATCTGCAGCATTTGACATGGTAGACCACAACTTTTTGGCAGACCCTGCCTGGGACGCAGGGCTGCGGGGACCGGCGCTCAAATGGATTACTTTTCTAGAGGACTAATCCCAGTCCATTAGCCTAACTCCATTCACTTTTTCTCAGGTCCATCTAGATTGCGGAGTCCCTCAAGGATTTTCTTTATCCCCTCATCTCTTCAATATCCCTCCCTTAGTACACACACTAAAAAAACGAATTGTAAGATTATAATTATGCAGATGACATGCAATTACTGTTCAAACTAGACGATTCCCCTGAATCCAAAGAGCATTTTCAATCCACAATGCTGTTCATCCATGATTGGATGAACAACAACCATTTGAAATACAACGGAAAAAAACAAAGTCATCATTACTGAAAATAAGCTAGAATATTGGACTGCCTCACTCTGGCCGTCTGAGCAGGGAGAACACCTACTCCAAAAAATGCTGTAAAAAGTCTCAGGATAGCCATCAATGCCGATTTGTCCATGAAGCCACAAATTGGCTCAGTGATTTTCTCTTTCTTTTTAATGCTCTGCAGATTTTTTAAAAATTGCAAAATTTCTCACTTCTGAGGTCCTTGTTCTGGCTGCCATTGCCCTTTTTCTTTCACAGATTGATTATGCCAACTCTCTTTATGTAGGTTTACCTAAAGGCCATATTAAAAGACTTCAAATTGTTCAGAATCAGCCAGCCCGTCTAATTTACAAACAACGTAAACACTGCTACATCACCACCACCTCCATTGCCTGCCTGTGGAGCAAAGAATTGCTTTTAAAGTTGCTTGCACTATTTTTAAACCACTTCACAGCAAAAAAAAACTATTCATTAATTCAACAAATTTGGAAGTATAATCCTCCGTTCTGCTTACTGAATTTCATGTCATTCCTTAAATTCAAGAAGAGACTGGTGGCTTGGGGGCAGTTTTTCAGTTATCACCCCCAAGCTTTGGAACTCTGCTCGACTTGAGATACAATCTCCAGCTTGCTACCCAGCATTTAGGAAATCATTAAAAGCATGGGTATTTAGACAGACATACAACTAAAAATGTAATAAGCTATATGCTCTGTACCCTACCTCCTTGATCTCACTATAGAGCCATGAAACCGTCTGGTGTATGCATGCTTTACAAGCTCAGTAGCATAACATAGCAAAGCTGTCACAAATTGACACACACAAAGTCTACATATTTCAAAGTGTTCTCTTGTAGACTTCCAATTGAAGACACAATGGGCCTCCCTGGTGGCTTTAATTAAGTTTTGTTAGGAGGTACAGAATTGGAATTCTGGGATGATCACAATAAAAAAAACTTAAATTCCTCCCTGTTCAATTGATTCCTCTTGTCTCCATTCTCTCAGTTTGCTCGCTTCTCTCTCTATACCGCAAACAAGACATTTATTTATGTAATGGTAAAATGTTTGCAGACAACATGGTAGAGATTATTTCATGTTGTTGTGTGCCACAATCATAAATGAATGCACTTTTTGAATTAGAGAGTGCCTACATCTACTTTGTTTCAAATGAGCAGGCGTATGTTACATTAGGGTTGGTCTACACATCTGGGAAGCGCATGTGATGCAGAGAAGCAGGGCATTTTGACAACCTAACAGGGAGATCGTAGGACTGGAGTATTGGAAGTGGATGACAAGTGAATCATACTACCCTGATTCTTTTTCAGCCTGAGCCAGGTACTTGCTTGGACTTATTTAAGGGATGCCACCAGCCCAGTCTGATATAAGGGGTGTCAACATTCCTCAGTGCCTTTATGTTGCTAATACAGTCTCCATCTCTGTAAGGTGCAGTATGTGAAGAGAGACTGAAAGTGCCCAAAAATAGCAACAAAGTATGAATAAAGAGGAGTAGCAATATAATTTGCAGGAAGAAATCAACATTTAGGACTGAGAACTAATTTTAGGGGGAAAGTTGAAGGGATGCCCAAGATTCGTTTTTCAGACTTTACTGTGAATTCTATACTAATGACCTTTTATAGAGAGGACTAGAAAAGTATTAATTGTTGTGCTCAGATGCTGTTATTGATGGTGCTGGTAAGTCATCATGTTTATAAGTGTATTTCTTAATTCTAACTATTCCGCCTCATATGTATTATGGCTTTCAGTGCTATTTTTCATTTCCCCATCTTCCCTTGATTTAATGTTAGTTATATCTGCATAGTTCTTTGTGTTTTCTTTATTCCCTTTTTCCACAGCTGACTTTCTCCAGTCATTACGATTTTTAACCCACTCCCTTTTGTGACAATAGCAGAAACTTGTTCCCTCACCTTCCTGCTGCATAGCTCCGCTCCATCTCTGTGCGGTGAATTACAGAGGCTGACTTCGTCCATAGCTGAATAGTAACAAAATGAGGCCTAGTCAAAACAACAAAACAGTTTGCAGCGAGTGAAGGAGCAATACTAATTGTAGGAAACTACGTTTAAGTCTGAACTATTTAATTTTTAGGGTTGAAGTGAAGGGAAGGAATGGATTTCCTCATCAAGAATTGGATTTGTTTGTGTGCAAAATGCCCTTTTTAAAGAGTAGCTACAAATAACTATTTGGTCTCTTCCATCTCTTTTCTTATTTCACACCAGCCTACCACTAACACCTCCCATCTTGGCCATGAGCCAGACACAACCACCATGCCCACACCCATTCCCACTGGTGTTGTGGTAAGTCACGTTCAATACGTCCAACTTTTCAACTAGTATTCATGATGGTCTGCTGTATTTTCTTTTTACTCCAACTTCACCATACCTACTTTAGTGTCTGCTTTTATCGCACACTTCTGCCTTCTTGTGTAATGCTTTCTTTTATATTGCATCTTTTCCTGCAGCTGACTTCTTCCAGTCTGTGCCCATTTGTTTCCCTCAGTTGTTAGTGACCTTTTCCTGTCCCCTCTTTTACAACTCTTGTGCTGTTAATAGAATATTATTGGTTAAATCAAGATTAACGTGGGCCTAATTATTCACAACATGTGAGTTGATGGAAGTTTTTATTGAGCAAACAGTCAATAGTTCAGGAACAGAGATGGTCATCATGGACCCCAACAGGGTGTCATGCTAGGTTCCATGATGACATGGAAGTGCAGCATGACAGGATATCATCCTTTCCATTCCCTTCCACACCTTCATTGTTTTTCAGACTTGTTTGTAGCCATGTCCCTCCATCATGAATAAAAGTCATACCACTGAATGGGCAACCAACAGCTTAAAATGTCAAGTAAAGCTTTCAAAGTGACACTCTTTAGATAGATGATAGGTAAGTGTAAATTACCATCAATTAGGTATTGTTTCTGTAACTTATGCAAATGGTTACAGGCATCTACACATGTGGGTAATGATGTTGTCTAGATATGGAGATACTGCAGACACCGGAAAAGGAGGACAGTGGAAACCATTACCCTGTAAAGGGGGAAGGAGTGGCGGTTGGGACAAGGAGTAAGTTATCTCCATTTCTCAGTGACAATTATTGCATTTGTCAAGGTATTCCTTCCTTTCTTCCAAGCCCAGTTACAAACCATTTTAAAAAGTATTCAGCATTATATGCTGCCATCTCATCCTCTCTTGAATTGATGGCCAGTGCCCACTCTCCTATCACTCTTCATTTTCCTGACAGCCCCCAAATTACAAACCTATCTTGGTATGTTCCATATTTTTCCCACAGTTTCTACCTAGGTGACTACTTTTCATAGCTTTCATTACTGGTTCATCCTCTACCTTCCATTAACCATGTGACTAAGCCTCCTTGTCTGTAATGAGTTTGAAAGCTAACAAGTTCATAGCCAAAACTTTACATAGTACAAGCCTCATAATGTAACTTGCACTACCCCTACACGTCCCTGCACCATTGCAAGAAAAAAAAAAACGTTTTAGAACATTGTATGGGGTGGAGTGTATAGTGTGGAAATCAGTGAGAAACTCAGGAGGGAGTAGAATATTAGCAAGGCCATTGAAATTTATGATAACATACCATTAGCTGCCTCAAAAAAACATTTCACCCTGCCAGGATGTTAGACATATGTTGTCACGTAAATTGTGCAGCATGCATTTAATGTGCTGTATCAATGTCATTATATATTTAGATTAGGCAGCTAATTCACTTATTAACAGTCACGCACATTAGGTGTGGGTTACCAATGTCACCTCTTGTAATCACTTCAACTTTTCATAATTTCTATGGACAACAAATATATTTTTGATTATGTAGGTGGCCGTAGTTATGGGTTAATTTATACCACCCACTGCTACTGCATATTATGAAGTATGTGTGGGAAACATCTTGGTTCTAGTACAGAGAATCACATTAAAAACATTTCCAATGGCCCTAGGTGACTATAAACAATCTGCTATTGTAAGACAGTATATAAACAAGTGTTTGCATAAAGTGCTACAATTCATGTTCTTTTCCTCTTTCTTTAGACCATCCAGGTGCTCCTGCTGGAGGATTTGCCCTGGAGGCATACTCAGATCTGGAAGAATCCAGTTGGCTCTCCCTCCACAAAATGGAGGCAAATGCGGTGGAGTACTGACAGCTGGTGTTTCTGATGGAGAAGAAAGAAGTGACAGCATCCATCATTGCCTTGGACTACCAGCAAGAAGGACCCCAGCAAGATCATCACCGTCATTGCAGGCAGCCTAGGTTCCCAGCCACTCCCAAATCACACCACCACCATCACCATTTACTTCTTCCCTCCTCCACAAAATTGCTCAGGACATGGAGGAACAGAAGAAGATGGTAACATCAATTGAAGGGGGAATAGGGTACTTTTTGTTTATTATGTTTTTCAGGTTTCCTGGGTGAGGGGTGGGGGCTGGTTGTGGGGTATTATTTGTTTTTATAAATAAATGGGTTACATTTTTTACTTGAATATCTATCTTTGTATCACTAATTAGTATCACATCACTGTTAATTTAACAAGGAACACTTACAATGAATTGACGAGCGGCTGTCCTCCACACCTGTCTCATCGCAAAGTAGTTGTCACACAGTCTACATCCCGAGGCCAAAACACAAAACTGACTTTGACCACACAAGGTCCCCCCACCCCTTTTGTGGCTTGCATACCTAGGCTTCAGAAATGCAAATGGGAGGACCCACACAGTTAACAAATAGTCATAGCTAGGAAGGGAATAATATTGCTTCATAAAAGTAAATGATCGATTTACATTTTTTTGACATTGTCTTTTAGGGTGTAGGGCTGAACCACAAAGCTGGAGTGCTATGAAGCATTCTTCTTGCAGCTGAGAGGCCCTGTGGAATATAAAATAAAATGTGAGTATTGGATAGTCATGATAAGCATTTGGGTACATGAGGCGCAAGAGGGAAGAGTATAGGTGTTAGAAATTGGGTCTCTAGTTGGCAGGCAAATACACCCTGCCCAAGTAGGGACCACAATCCTAGTCAGGGTAAGTCAGATACACAACAGAAATTAACCTGTGCTCATCGTCTGGTCGTGTGGCAGAGGACAGTCAGGCTTAACTTAGTAGGGAATGTGTAAAATATTTGTACAACACTGAACACAATAAAATAGTGTAAACACCACACAAATATATAACTCCTGATTAGGGAAACAGAACTTAAATTAATGAACTAAACATGACCAAAATAATAAAAACTCAATAAGTAGAAGTTGAGATATGACTTTTTAGAGGTTAAAATGCAATATAGTGCTTAAAGGCATAAAGTTCTAGACCGGGTGAATTCTGAAAACGTTGGCCGACCCCGATAGAGTGCGGGTCAGACACAGGGACCAACCTTGTCCATTTGAAAAAGTACCTTGTTACACTGTTATCAGGGCCCGATACATGGAGCAGAGGAGGCGATGTGTTGATCTCACTGGATGTAGGTGATGCTTTGATTTGGAGCCTGTGCAATCCAAGATGTGTTGTCAACAGTTCCTTAGTGATGTAGGCGATGCGTCACTGTCAAGCTATGGAGTACGCAATATGATGTCTTTGACTTTGGCAGCAGTGGTGATGCTTTGTTGTAGAGGGGAGATGCATTAGCTCCTACTGATGCATTGACAACGATGCTTGATTTTTGTAGTTGCAGCACTTTATACTCACTTCCAGGGGCCCAGGATTGGATTGGCACCACTTGGCAGGACAGGACTTGCAGCAAGCAAAGTCCAGGTGTTGTTGCAGGATGAAGTGAAGTCTTTGGTTTTCCTGACACTTCAGAACAGGAGGCAAGCAGGCAATCCTTTGGAGTCACTATGTTTCTGAGAATGTAGAGATGCAGGTCCAGCCCTTCTCACCCCTAGAGAAGGAGGGAGCAGCCAGCAGGGCAGGCACAGCAGAGCAGGAGTCCAGAACACTGCAGCAGAGTTACAGTCCCTTCAGCAGCACAGCAATACTTCTTCCTGGCAGAATGTCCTGAGGTCTAGAAGTGCACTGATTTGGTGGGGTCAGAAGTCCAGTTCATATAACCAGTGGTCCCTTTAAAGTGGGGGAGACTTCAGAGGTGAGGCCTTTGAAGTACACTTCAAAGAGAGCACTTTGAAGTGCACAGAGTCCCTGTCCTTCCTTCCCTGGCTCCAGACTCACTACAGTGGGTTAAACAGCCCTTTATGTTTTGGATCAGGGTACAGCCCTATCAGGTGTAAGTGTCAGTGCCTTCCTTCCATCCTACATGGTCTGGGCCATCAAGATGTTGCTGGCCCATCAGTCATACCTAAACTCCCCCTTTGTGTGGCTGTCTGGTGGGAATATGCAAACGTCCAGCTGTCACCCGCCCAGACATGTATTCAGGGACAGGCAGAAGGCACCAGTGTAAACGTGACATTTTCAGAATTATAAAGTCCAAATTTACCATCAGTAGTGGTTTTAAATTGTGATTCCAGAGACACCAAACTTTGGGATCCCATTTCTTATCTATTGGAAATTACACTTCTATGATGTAATAAGGCAATCCTAATGTTAATCTACTACCTGGAGACCTAAAACTTAAAAGTACAAATCCAACTTTTTAAATACACCTCACCCTGACCTCTGGGCTGTCCAGGTCCTATCTTAGGGGTTACATATATATTAATAAAAGGGAAGGATTGGGCCTGGCAAGAGGGTTAACTCACCAGGTTTACATGGCACTTTAAAACTGTACACACAGACTCTGCAATGGCAGGCCTGAATCATGTTTAAATAGCTACTGAAGTGGGTTACACAATCAGTGCTGCAGCCCCACTAGTAGCATTTGATTTACAGACCCTGGGCACAGGTAGTGCACTTTACTAGGGACTTATAAGTACATTGCATTTAATATGCCAATTGTGTACAGGACCATGTCACCATGTTTTAATCAGGGAGCACCTGCACCTTAGCACTAATTAGCAGTGGTACAGTTTGCAGAGTCCTAAAGCCAGCAAAAACGAGGTCAGCAAAACAGGAGGTCAGAGGGAACAACGTTAGTGAAAACCACACCAAGGATGCCAGGTCTAACAATAGGCTAGTGCAGTAGTGTGCTATTAACTATGAAGGGAGAAGAGCCATTCTCATACCACCATTCCCAGGCAACTAGCTGCATGTGCCCGGCTTATCTATCTCATAATAAACGTTTGGTCTGTCCATGGTGTGTTAAGTCAAGCAGGCGGCAGCCACTTACTTAGGGTTTGCTATTTTAGTCACTTTTGTTAATATTGGACTGATTGATAACAATTCACACAACAACAAGACATTCTTGCACAAGAACAAAACATTTTCATACCCAAACAAAATTGCATCACCACTGTTAGATTCACCCTGTCGTGAACTCTCTGTCATCTCCCCAGCATGTAGGTATGTGGTCAGGCAGGCTCTGGGACTCAGGCCTGAAGGTTAATGACTGACAGGTCACAGGTGGGGTAACACTTAGTCGCCGGCCAAACACACAAATATGGAAACTTAGAACAGATCCCACAGATCGGCAGCAACACTACAATGGTCCCCGGAGATTGACCCCAATAAAGCATACAGGTCCGGAGGGATGTGGGCATTCCCAAAAACCATAAAGTCAGATGCCATACATAGTTAGGTACACTTAGCCAATCAGGGCACAGTACATGCTGTGACCATGCACCCATCAGGCTGGATAGCTGGACACGTACATTCTGGCCCACATTGTGTCCATGCCAGTTTGAGGCTTACCTGCTTTCCCCATCTAGAATTGTATCTATGACTCCATGACAAATATTCCTTTTATATAACTTTATTGCACCTCAGGAAATGTATAAAAACTTCATCAATTCAAAGTACAACGAGAGCCAATCATGAGACCTTGGTTCTGTAACTGCTCACCCAGCCATCATATTCAGTTAAACAAACCATTTTCTGCCTCTTGTCTTTTGTTTATGAAGGGAAATTCTAATTTGAGCAACACTTTCCTAACCAATGCACCACTATCTCAAGTCCACAGGTTAGGCCTTTTTAATTCTCTAGCTTCCTATTGAAGTAAATAGGCAAGGGTCATTTTTCTGGCTATTGTAAATGGGACTTTAAAATGTCACTCAAAAGAGATAGACTTGCAGTGTTCAAAAGAAAATTAATAGAATTTGAGAATTATTTTAGTCTCTGTAAATAAATTGACTGGTTTCTGAAGATTCTAGAGATGATGTACTTAAGTTAACAAAAGGACAATGGAACTAGATATAGCCCAGTAAATTGAGAAAGACAAGCATTGATACAGGACAATCCCCAAACATTGCATTATCAAGTTTAATTTAACAGGCCCTCCCAGCCGGCCCTCCCAGCCACCACCTGAATCATTATGTTTTACTCAAGGGTGCAAGTAACTTACATGTTCAAAATGTGGGGTCTATTTACCTATGTGCCTTTCTTCTTCATGGATGAGATATACAACATTGAACAGTCTCTTAAATCTTCACTGGAAACCCAGCAAGGCAATGAAATAAAGGATAGGGATGGGCGGCATCCTCTTATTCTTTTTAAGGTGTGGAGGCTTCTGTTGCAGCAGAATGCCACCATTTGTTCATTTCAAAGTATATGACTGAGCTGAAGATTTGATTAGTCTTTCTCAGTTTTCACCACTGAGCTAGCCAAGGCCAAATAATTGCTGTGTCCTCCCTAATTGACAATCTGGGCTATGCATACCATTCCATTCCGTTTCAGTTTATTATTTACAATAGGAGATGTAAGATGCACACCAAATATAAATTATATCGGTATATTTTAAAGCTTCCCTTCTATATGTAACTTCTGTTGTATTAGTGAGGAAAGTAGAGTGGTTATTCAATATCAGAGGAGTTATCCAGAGGACAATCACTCTCCAAACTTGGCATTTCAGACCAATCACCCTCATCATGCCTTGTTGTTTCAGAAGCACGATAATCTCTTATAATGAAGTGTTTGCTTATTTTAATCATCACCAGTTACATTTTGAGGTGAGATGCTGGTCCTTCTCACTGTGACAATTGCTCCAGCTGCACTGAACTACATCAGATCTTCAGGTGGTTACCCCCACACATGAAATGCACCATGATACATGCTCTCATCACCAGTCGATTAGACTATGGCAATGCCTTCTAAGTAGGAATCACCTTGCAACCCCTACAAATACTTCAAACTATACAGAGCGCCACAGCCAGACTCATCCTCAACGTTCCCCGATGAACCCACATCTCACCAAACCTCAGGCAATTACACTATCTCCCTCGGCAAAAGAGGGCATATTCAAGCTGCCACCCACACACACATAGCTCTACACAATCAAGGACTCCCCTATATTAACCACCACCTGAATTTCCACCAACCATTAAGAAGACAATGCTGCAACTCCATATTGCTTTCCCGCACTCCATGCATACACAGAAGCAGAAGTGGAGGATGTGTCTTCTACCACATATGAACAAATACCTAGAACAGCCTTCCCATGTATCTCCGGACCATGACCTCTCATCTGGAATTCAGTAGAGCTCTCAAGTCCTGGCTATTCGCATGAGCCGCTGAGAGCTGCAAGTGCCTGGATACTCTTGAGGGTGATTAATCATACTTTATAAATCCTGTTTCAATGATTGATTGATTAACTCTGTTCTCTTCCCATATAAATAGCAGTAGGTCTTGATTCACATGCACCTCTTTTGGGTTATCCAAATAGTCTTGGTCCACCTCCTGAATTGACATTGGTGCTGCAACTTGTAAAGGCCTGAGAGGGGCAAATTCCCAGCAAAAAGCTTCACTTTTAACCTTAGATTTATTGTTTTTAAAGTGGGGAATCATTTTGGGGGATGATACTTTTTTGTATTCTGCCTGACATGTAGCTCCAAGAGTGGTGTAGTGTGGTGGAGGACCTGTTAGAGTTTGTGACTTACTTAATTTGGCTGCCATTTTTGGTGAGCCACTTTGCTGATCAGTTACGCTCTGGAGCTCTTTTCCTAGGCATCAACCCTGCATAGAAGCGCACCAATGTGCCGATGCTGGCTTGGTAAGGTCAGAGAGGGGCAAATTTCCTACAAAATGCTGCACTTTTATCCTGAGATTCATTATTTTTAATTTAAAGTGGGGAATAATTTTGGTGGGGGTGATTCTTTTTTGTATTCTGCCTGATATGTGGTTCCAAGAGGGGTGTGGTGTGTTTGGAGGGTCTGTGTTTTACTTAATTTGGTGGGCATTTTGAGTGTGCCACTTTGTTGATCAGGTAGCACTCTAGTGCTCCTTTCATGGGCCTCAAGACTGCATATAAGCATGCCAATGCGCGGATAAACCGCTGTCATGCCAAAGGCACATTAAAGGCAAGCCTGCCTGCACCTGTACATGCCAGGATGGTACCAGGGGCCAGGAATGCTGCCCTGGGACCAGGCAGAGAAAAGCTGCTGAAACTGGATCAGAGAGATAGCACGGTGAGATGTGGATGGATAGACCCTTGTTGGGGGTGGATGATGTTGCTTGAGTTGTAACTGGTCCTTTAGGACTCTGGCGGCAACCAGCAAATCTACTTTGGTTGGCAGGGATAAGAGGGGTAGGGAGAACAGGGTAGAGAAATAATTTTCAAGTTGTGCCTTGATTAACACTCATTCTCTGGCCAAACACTGCACTGAAATTAGTAAGTTGATTGGTACAACACAGGTAGATTGCCTCTTTATCACAGAGACTTGGGCTAGAGAAGATTTGGTCCTAATTTAGTGACTACTACCCCCCTGGGTATGCCACCATGAGGGCTGATAGGGATGCCCAGAGAGGGTTGGGACTGTCCATCAATTTTAGGGACAGGGTGATAAAACTTTCAAGCACTTTCACTCCCTCTGCCATTGAGGGTTGCAAGATGGGGTGTTTTAAAATATATTCTGACCTTACTCAAATACTGGCAGGACTGTTGGTGTATTGCCCACCAGCCCTAAAACTCAGTTCTTAGCAAACTGGAACTAGATGATAGAACTGTTCATCTCCAGTAGTAATTGCACCATTCTAGGGAATTTGGATTTCCATTTAGAAAAACAGGGAGCTAATGATGTCTTTGCCTTTTTCTGATCTAATGCATAGTGTTGGCCTCTCCCAAAGGGTTAACGCTTCAACCCACATAGCTGGCCACATGCTTGATTGAATTTTTACCAACCTTGAAGTCCTGGTAGTGGAAAGTGTGGTCCCTTACGTTGGTCTGACCATCACACAGTGTTGTTTAAAGTGCATAGGAAGTTGTTAGAAAGGAGGATCCAGGGTAGTGCCAGCAGTTTCAGAAAGTGGACCAAAATAACAGAAAATTAGTTAACTGAGTCCCTGATTAAATCTCAGGCTAGAGGCCTCTGTGGCCTGGACCACTTGCAAAGAACTTTAGTAATTGAATTCCATCTGATATCAATGAGCTTGCCCCAGTCACTAATATAAAGATTGGAGGAGGAAAACCTCTGCTCTGTGATTTTTGGATGATCTTAAAAACTTTCAAATGAAATGTCACCAACAGGAATGTCAGTGGAGACTGACTTCTATCCCGGAGAATAAGAATAAGAACAAGGAGTTAGTTAGATAATATAAAGGTGCTATCAATGAGGCTAAATCTTTTTACTTCTCCCAGAAGATAAGATCTGCCATCAACACACAGAACAAACTATTTAAGAAGGTTACTAGTCTTTTTTCCACTCCAATTCCCACGATTTTTGTAACAAGGGTGTGGAGTTCTTCAGGGAGAAGGTTTTTAAGAGTTATGCAGAATTTCAAGAACAGGAGGACAGACCTTTAGTCTCTCCCTTGAAACAGGTTCCCCACAGTCACCCTTCTGATGGCTATTTAGACAGCCTCTCACCCATTCCAGTGGCAAAAAATTAAAACCTTTTTGGCACAAACCACTTTGGGATCACCAGATGAACTTTGACTGCTTAAGGTACTTAAATTGGTCCCAGACATTATGGTAGATTCCCGGAAAAAGCCTACCCGAGGTTCTGGAGTCTGGAGTGTACCCTCAGTACTGGAATGTGACTGTTATTCCCTTAAAAAAAAAGCCCACTGGGGATTTGGGAGATCTAAATAATCTTTGTCCAAATTTCTTGCTGCTTGCTCCAGCTAAGATCCTGGAAAACCATATTAACCAGAAACTAGTGCAGTTTCTCAATGATCATGAACACATGGACCCTTCTCTAAATGGGTTCAGCAGCAGTCATAGCACAGAATCCACTCTGCTTATGGTGGCAGATTACATCTGCCAACACGATCAAGGGAGAGCATCTATTCTGGTAATGCTTGACCTGCCTGCAGCTTTTGATACCATATCTCCATCGATTGTGGTACAAATGCTGCAACAGGTGGGATTGCAGCATGTTGCCTTATACTTGCTAGAGTCCTTCTTCGCAGATAGGGCTCTTACAGTCAGCTGCGGAGGTTTCAGGACTCTTTATTTCAGCTTCACTGCAGAGTTCTGTAGGGTTCCTACCTCAACCCCATGCTACTAAACCTGTATGTCACACCTCTAGCAAAACTGGTGTACTTCTTTGGTTTTCACGTCTCTTCCTCTGCAACACCCAAATCATTGTTTCCGTTTTGGATTTTTGGGAAGAGGTGGCCAACAAATGTAGAACTTGTTTGGCCAGGGTCAGCATATGGATGAAGGAGAATTGGCTCAAAATGAACATGGAGAAGACACAAATTGTGGCCTTTGGAGCAGAGAAGTCTCTCTGGACTAACAGCTTGTGTCCTAAAACCTGTGGGCTGCTTCCTGTTCCGTTCAATACCGCAAAAAGTCTGGAGGTGATTTTTGATAAAATGTTGACCTTTGATAACTAGGTCAATATAGAATGGTGAGTTTTTGTTTTTGGATCCTCAAGAACCTAAATAACGTACTCCCCTTCTTACCCAAGGTGCTTAGGGAAGCAGTGGTCATTGCCCCTATTACATCCTGCCTTGACTACTGTAAACACCCTCTATTTGAATGCCAACCAATATTCCTTAAATAACCTAAGAGTTCCTGCACGATTGGTCCTGGGTCTACCAAAATTATTTTCTGCAAGGAAGAGTTTTAAGACCCTCCGTTAGTTTCCAGTTAGAAAGCGTGTGAACTTTAGGGCCTTGTTTATAAGGTCCACCATCATCTGGGCACATGTTATTTTAGGGCTGATTTCAAATGGCATTCTCCCAGCAGGTTGCTGAGATCTACAGGTTGAAGAAAGGTGGTGATTCCCAGGTTCAGAAAAGGTAGATGGAGGAAATGAGTCTTCCCTGTGGCAGCCGCCAGGCTGTGGAACATTCTTGCCAAATCCATTAGGGGTGTGGACTCATTTGATTTTTCACATACAGGTAAAAAACTGGTTATTTTCGTCCTCATAACCTTTGGCTTTGTGGCTTCTCTGGCTATATGTGTGGTTTCGCTTATGGTTTACCCCTCTTGCTTACTCGCTTTACATTGACGCTTTGATGTCTTACATGCTTTCTAAATTCATCAATTCAAATTCAAATACTTGCTGTGCCTGAGTTGCTTGCATCTCTGCACTTTACATGGTCCTGCTGAATTCATCTATCCTATTGCAGAGGTTGGCAGTAAATTTGATGCAGTTGTTCAGTTGTTGCTGTGGGTTTTGGAGTAGCTGCTGGCATCAAACAAATACCCCCCTATCTGGTGGTTGAAGGATCCACTTCAGGGATGGAAGTTGCTGTATAACACTGTGCTTAAGTTATGCAGTGATTTCTGTGGTTGAGGGTTGTACCCTATGAGGGACATCTACAGAGCTGCTTTGTATAATGCTGATGCTGGCATCCTCTTGTTCCTCATCACCACCTGCTTCTATCACTTAAGTTGCTTCCTCTCACCAGCAGCAGCTATGTTCTAAGGTGCCCTTCCTACATAACTGCATGTTGTATTTTCAAATAGGGCAGTTGGCCTCTGGTACTGTAGTGCCTATCTCACTTTAGCACAACAAACTTTCTTTTGACAAGTGAGATATTTTGTGATTTTATAATGCAATCCTCGTGATGGCTAAGCATATAGAAGTTCCAAACTGGGGAGGAGATTAGTAATGTGCCAAGTGGAGGTGAAGCTAGGTGGTTGTGTTGTTTGTCGTTTTGTAGTCCTGCTACTGTTGTATGGGTGGTGGTGGTGGCAGCAGTTTACTGGGGCCTTATAAATATGGGAGCCAGGAGTGTAGGTGGATCCACCGAATATGGCAGGTTGAATTGTGGCACGCTGTACTTCTACTGTGCCTTTCTCCACACTGACAATCACTGGCGTATCATCATCATCACCTTCCTTATTAGCAATGCTTTTGGGAACCTTATTTTTCTATTGTCTCCCATGGAGGGTCTCAGACAGGGAACAATTCATGTCCAAATCATCAGAAAGGGGGCTTGGAGAAGATGGGAGGTAATGTTTTTTCCCCTGCTACATACCCTTAAGCTGATTTGGAAATATCAGTCTTCTCAACAACAGCTTGCTCTGCAGTATTTCATCCTCATGTTCTGCTCCTCCTTCCAGCCTTAGATGAAGGACTGATCCTCCTTGCGTCTTTCTATCCAGAGGAGGGTACAGCAGACATGTCACTTTTCCCAAAAAAGGGCGCAGGCTGATGCCATTGGTGGGAATAGGCTTCTTCTTCTCCTTGCCACTCCCTCTTGTTCATGTTCGCAGTATCAGGTAGCCTTTAGCATTAGCAGAAGCATTTAGCAGTGGATGACTCAGGTGTTACTGTCAGGTAATTAGCAGACCTCTCTTCAAATCAGTACCATGTTTAAAATCCAGTTCATCCACAAACAATAGATAAATCAGTGAGATGTAGGTAATCAGAAGCTAGCTAAAGTAACACAAGTGTAGATTAAAACAAAGAAAGATGTCTTGCTACCTGGCCTGGACTTCAACAGCTGCCCCAACTGTAGCTGCCAACAGGCACATACAGACAACAAATAACATACATTTTGCATTTAATCAAAGGCCATCCACCATATCCCCCAAAGGTTTTTAAAAGTCAAATAGCAGAGCAGCAATAAGAATGTAAAAAATACATAAAAAATTAAGCCAAGCACAGGTCAGACTAGGTCCGTAAAACAAAATCACAACAACATGATAAGCACATCAGTGCAAATTCATAAAAAGCACACAAGCAAATTGAGAAAAAAGTATATTGAACCCTGCACCTGATCATAAAAAGTGCAAGTATTTTTCCTTAAAAAAAGTGAATTCCACCTACTACAATTCCACTCCAGACAACCCGCAAACAAAGATAAACAATAAAAAAGGAATAAACAAATACTGGTGCATGCCCTCTCTCAAACAACAAACTATTTCTAAAATGATGTGTTGAACTTCCTTGGTTTTCACAAAGGGTGGGTGTTGATGCTATGGCATTTGCAGCAGTGGAGCAACGAAACTGGAGGGGGCCCTCTTGCAAAGAACATGGAAGGGGCCCTATCTGGAGTCAATCAGGTCAGGTGCTGTGGTGAGGGGGTCCCCTGGACGGCCACAGGGGCTGCACGGGCCTTTGTTATGCCAGTGATGTGCAGACCAAGAGTGTGGTGCTTTCCCTCTAAAATCCACATCCAAAGTGACCATGCTGAGCAAAGCAGAGGGAGGAGGCTTCGGGACAGGAACACATAGGGGGTCATTCTGACCCTGGCGGTCCATGACCGCCATGGCGGAGGGCGGCGGAAGCACCGCCAAAAGGCTGGCGGTGCTTCCTGGGCTATTCTGACCGCGGCGGTAAAGCCGCGGTCAGAAAAGGGGAACCGGCGGTTTCCCGCCGGTTTTCCCCTGGCCCAGGGAATCCGCCATGGCGGCGCTGCTTGCAACACCGCCATGGGGATTCCGACCCCCTTCCCGCCAGCCTGTTTCTGGCGGTGTCCACCGCCAGAACCAGGATGGCGGGAACGGGTGCTGTGGGGCCCCTGGGGGCCCCTGCACTGCCCATGCCACTGGCATGGGCAGTGCAGGGGCCCCCTAACAGGGCCCCACAAAGATTTTCACTGTCTGCTTTGCAGACAGTGAAAATCGCGACGGGTGCCACTGCACCCGTCGCACACCCCTGCAACTCCGCTGGCTCCGTTCGGAGCCGGCTTCCTCGTTGCAGGGGCTTTCCCGCTGGGCCGGCGGACGGCCTTTTGGCGGTCGCCCGCCGGCCCAGCGGGAAAGTTGGAATGACCGCTGCGGACTTTTGACCGCGGTGCGGTTATTCGGCGGTAACCGCTTGGCGGGCGGCGACCGCCGGCCGCCGCGGTCAGAATGACCGCCATTGTTGCTACTGTTTGTACAGTTACCTTCTTTCTATAGGGCACTTCCCTCTTGTTTTCTCAAAAAATAAATAAAAAGTGTACTTCTTGCTTAACAAATACCCAAATGTTCTGTTCAGGCAAAATGTCTACTGGAAAATGTGTTTTGAGATGATTTTCTAGCTAAACTAGTAAATAATCTACCTGAAATGCTGACTGGTGGCCACCTTTGCTAAAAAACTCCTGCTTGCATTCGAAAATGTTGGTGAACATTTTCCTCACATTCACAAGATCTCAATAACAGTTGCCAAAAGAAGATAAAAAAATTGCGTTCATGCTATTGTATTGTTTCAGTGTTTCTCGAGGTGTGATTTTCCTTGAACTAGAGAATCGGTTACGTGACATTGAATGATGGCGTTCATATCGGAAATTATGCAGAATTTATGCAATGAAAGTCACTGAATTACTACAATTACTCCTCCTGTAGTTAATATTATGCTGAGGCCTAATTTTGATGTTGCTTAAATAAGGAGAAAATGAAGACATTTTCTACTGGTTATTAACTTGGCTATTAATAGTATTAGAGCACTAACTCGAATTAATGAATAACGTATAGCTATGCGTGCAAGGATTATACGTAATCACGTTGTACTAGTTATTATTCTTGTGAAAGTAGGCGGTGTCTGCAAGCTAATTAATGACTACATTGGTAATATAACCAATATTTTGTATGATGCAAAGACTGTTAGACAGCATGGGTTGTGGAAATCAGTTGGTGTACGGTTTTGTGAGATTGGAATGTGTTTTGCAAAGGTTGGTGAATAGTTTGATAGTATTGGTGGGCATGCTCTTATGAAAATACTACCCCTATGTTACTTCCTTATGTGTAACTGTTCTCATTCTTTTTCTGGTATTTCTTGTGGTAATCGCCTTTAAAAGGTGCTCAAGTTGTGGATGTGTGAAGAAAGTACTAGTCTCACTCTATACCAAAGTGGAAAGGGATCTGCGCTCTTGTAAAACAGTGCGACCCTTACATCACATGGATATATTAGTAGGATCCTCACCCACTAGTAACACCAGTGGCATGCTTCATCAGCGGATCCTCATCCACTGCACCTAGTGTGAGTGTGTGAGCACAACACAGTTTGTAAGCAGAGCTCTTACTAAAACCTATGTGCAAGTTAAAAAAGCCTTCAGGATCCTACTTCCTGTTTATGAATGAGGTTCTTTAGCTGGGATACAAACAGTGTGATGTATGAAGGGTGCAATGACCCCTAACATTTATAACTCAGTAGGATTGACATGTTTCTACCTATTTCAAGTGCCACTCAGTGTCAACAGGCTTTCTTCAGGACTGACTACATCAGTAGAAATTCTACAGATTATAATATGTACCAGTGCCTACTGTCTAAACAGTGCGCTAAACAGGAAGCTTGCAATCATGCAGACCATATAGTACCTTTTTCAGTTAATAGTCTCTGAAACAGAAAAACACAAAAACTTATTGTTAAGGGGTGATTACTGCCCCTGTTCATGTAGTTGTCTCATGGTTATGAACACTGTAATTCATGTGTGTAAACAAAGCATAAAGGGCCAGATGTAACAAAGGGTTTTTCCCATTCTGTGTCAATGGGAAAAAGTGTTCGTACATCTGGCCCAAAGTCACATGAATTTCCCAAGACATTGGACTCAACATTTACATGCACATAAAAACACACATGAAAAAAATAACACACATAAAAAAATAAGAAAAATTGCCAATAGTGTTAAGCATGCATATGCTAGTGTAAATCAAACCATATGTCACGTCTATGACACCTACATAACTCTTAAGAATTCAGGCTTCATAAGGCAGTGGGGGTGGGGCTGTCCCTTTAGTCACACTCAATAGAGGAAGACAACATAGGGGCATATTTAAAAGCCCCTAGCACCATTCTAATGCCACATTAGAGTCACTTTTGTAATGCTAATATGGGTTAGAAGGCAAAAAAGGCTGTGCCATATTTACAAAGTGGCACAGTGGATGCATTGCACCACTTTGTAAGCCTTTGCTCTACATTATGCCTCTGCCAGGGATAACATATGCACAACCATGGGTGGCGGTGTGGTCTCTGTGACAGTTGCTGGTGCAGGCTCCTTCCCCTTCTTGCTGGCTGGTGCAGGCTCCTTCCCCTTCTTGTTGGCTGGTGCAGGCTCCTTCCCCTTCTTGGTGGCTGGTGCGGGCTCCTTCCCCTTCTGACTGGCTGGTTCAGGCTCCTTCACCTTCTTGCTGGCTGGTTCAGGCTCCTTCACCTTCTTGCTGGCTGGTGCAGGCTCCTTCCCCTTCTGGCTGGCTGGTGCAGACGCCTTCCCCTTCTTGCTGGCTGGTGCAGGCTCCTTCCCCTTCAGTTTTTGTGGCCTAAAATCCTTTCCACCTCGAGTAGGTGCTACTGAAACTGGGCCCGTGGACTGTTTGGATGAGGTGCTTGGCTGGGACCTTGATACCCTGACCATATGTGCAGGATGGTGGTGTGGGTAGGGAAGAGGTCAATCTGGGAAAGGAAAAGCTTTTTAGGGACATTGGGGTGGGAGGAGGGAGAAGTAATGGGAGTGGAGGATGAGGGAGTGGTTGTTGGAGGTGTTTGTCTGCTGGATTTGGGTGCAGGAGCATGGGTTGTATGCTGTTGTGAGGTGGATGGCTGTTGGGTGCCTGAGTGCTTGTGTTTGTGTAATTTAGGAGGTGGGGGACAGATACGGCGGGAGAGGACACAGGGGATGTGTGTATGGATGTTGTGGAGGTGTCTGCCAATGAGGTCTGGTTTCTGCTTGGCGTGGTTATGATGCAGGTAGTGGATGATGATGTAGTGCATGCAGATGTGAGTGTGGACGTAACTGGGTGGGAGGAGGAGAGGGAGACAGTGGAAATAGTGGATGCTGTTGTGTCTGCAAATGAATGTTGTTTGTGTGAGTGCCTGTGGGATGAAGTGTAGTGCTTGTGTTTGCCTGTGACACGCTTGGGTGTTGTCTCGTGTACATGCTCACCTGGCTGTGTTCTTGGGATGGGTCGGGCTGAGGAAAATGGGACTGGGAAGTGGAAGTTGGAGGGGGAACGGTTGAAACAGGGACAATGGCTGCTATCAGAGAGGAGGCCAGAGCCTGGATCGATCTCTGTTGGGCCGCCAATCCGCCGTGAATGCCCTCCAGAAATGCATTAGATTGCTGCATCTGGGCTGCCAGACCCTGGGTGGCATTCACAATGGTTGACTGCCCTACAGACATGGATCTCAGGAGGTCAATTGCCTCCTCACTCAGGGCAGGAGGGCTCACTGGGGCAGGGCCTGAGGTGCCTGAGGTGAAGAAGATGACCACCCTCCTGGGTGAGCAGGCATGGGAACCTCACTGAGGGGCTGCTTGGAGGGTGGTGCTGGAACAGGGGGTGGTGGCTGTACCTGTAGCTGGGGTGGTCACAGAAGTGTCCGCCACCACCAGGGATCTCCCATCGGAGGAGGTATCTAAGTCTGTATTGTCCTCTCCAGTCTCTGCCGTGGTGCTCCCCTTGCCCTCAGTCCCACTGATGCCCTCAGCGTCGGTGGATTCTCCCTCCTGGGTCCTGTGGGATGCAGCTCCCTCTGTCACCGGTGCCTCTGCTCCTTCCGCCAGATGATGCTAATGCACATAAGGACAGGATGTGAAAACAAGAAATGGGGAGAGAGACAAAGGTTACACTGGGTCAATGGCTGCACCAACACCACCATTGGCATACACAGCACCCTCACACACAAGGAACATGCCTACACACTATGCATTGCACTACCAGTGATATTGCTACCCACCAAGGAATGAGAAGGAGCACACACCACCAACTGCAGTACACCTGGGACCCACGCACCCCTGGCCAGTAGTGGATGCTAACAAGCTAGGTAGACATTATTTCCCCTTCAGACCCTTAGTCACCAGAGGACCTACGCTGCTATGTCTGGCCTGGCCTAGGGGCACCCACTGACACACAAACACCATCCGGATACCACCCCACCAGCCGTAAGTTGTAATGATAGCCACTGTACTCACCCCCTTTTGGCTGCTGTGATGCCCTCAAGCGCCCATCCAGCTCTGGATAGGCCACCACCAGTATGCAGGCCATCAGGGGTTGTCAGGGTCCAACGGGCAGCCCTTCCTATTTGGGAGGCCATCCCCAGCTGGGCCTGCTAGGTCTTCCATGCCCAGCGTCTCAGGTCCTCCCACCGTTTGCGACAGTGGGTGCTCCGTCTGCCATAGACCCTTCAGGGTCCGCACCTCCTTGGCAATGGCACGCCATATACCCTTCTTTTGATGGGCGCTGACCTGCAGAGGAAATACAGACAGGAGAACACCATTAGACAAACAGTCCAGCCAGTAACACGAATGGCTCACCATACTCATTTCCATCACTCTTGGCGCACACATAGCCCTGCACTCAACGTGTACCCAGCCAAGAGGACATCCCTCCCCCCTTTCATGATTCCTTCACACACACCTCCATGCATTCATGCCACATGCATCGTGCCCACAGTGTACTCACCTGTTGGTCTGGAGGCCCATACAGTAGTCCGTACTCGGTTTGACCCCATCCACCAGTCTCTCAAATTCCTCTGAAGTGAAAGCTGGGGCCCTTTCCCCAGTCGCACGGGCCATGGTAGGTTCCAGACACAGGTCACAGCAGCACATGCAGTGTAGGTCCTCTCCTTTAGAAGGTCAGGAAACAAGTGAGGAATGATATAGAAAATGGCAGTCACGTCTGTGGCGGTGGATGCCGTCACCACCGGCGTAGGTCACCGTTGCCCACTGTACCCCATAGGGCCCAATTATAACCAATGAGGAATTGCACGGCGGTTCCCAACCGCCTCCCGCCACGGCGCACAATGTCAGCAGAATTACCTCACTTCCACCTGTCCCTCCACACAGGACAGGTGGACGCCTTTTCAGGGGGGGAAGGTCTAGGGAACAATGCTGTGTCACAGGAGAAATAGGCACATACTTGACAAATTACACTGTTCCATGACACGTTTGCACATTGCAGACTACTATTGTGGCTCCATTGTTCAGTTTGTGACAGCCTCCTCACTCTTTTGTCCCTTAGATACCTACCTCTGCGCATGAATAGGAGATGGAGACATACCCTCGTGTACAGACCCCTGGTGGATTTGGCTACACTGGAGGACAGGCACATTATCCTTACCTATAGACTGGACAGGGCCACGATCACAGAGCTGTGTACCCAATTGCAGCCTGACCTGATATCTGCTATCCGTCACCCCACTGGGATCCCCCCTCTTGTGCAAGTGCTATCAGTTCTCCATTTTCTGGCAACTGGTTCTTTCCAAGTAACAGTGTGCTTGGCAGCAGGAATGTCACAGCCAATGTTCTCAATTGTGCTGACAAGAGAGTTGTCTGCCCTGATGAAATACATGTGCAGCTACATAGCATTCCCCCAGGTTGAGGATTTGGCTACTGTGAAGGCTGGGTTTTATGCAATGGGACATATCCCCAATATAATTGGGGCGATTGACGGAACACATATTGCGTTTGTCCCCTCCGCCAGAATAAACAGGTGTTCAGGAATCGTAAGAGTTTCCACTCTATGAATGTGCAGATGGTGTGTTTGGAGGACCAGGATATCTCCCACGTCAATGCTACCCAGTATCCTGGGTCGGTGCATGATACCTTTGTCCTGAGGAATAGCAGCATCCCAAATGTGATGGGCCAGCTACAGAGTCACAGGGTGTGGCTAATAGGTGAGCCTGGTTCCCACCCAGTATATGTTGGTGTATGCCTATACTGTTGGCCATATAGGATAGGGTGTGGCTTTATGTTGTCTCTCAATATTTGCAGGTGACTCTGGTTACCCAAAAATATAATGGCTGCTGACCCCTGTTAGGAATCCCAGAACAGGGCAGAAGAACATTCTAATGAGGCACAGGGGCAAACTAGAAGGATCATTAAAAGGACCTTTGGCCTCCTGAAGGCCAGGTTCCAGTGCCTCCATTTGACAGGTGGATCCCTGTGCTACTCACCCAAGAAGGTCTGCCAGATAGTAGTGGCATGATGCATGTGGCACAACTTGGCCCTCAGACGATGTGTGCCTTTTCTGCAGGAGGGTGGTAGGTCTAGGGAATAATGCTGTGTCACAGGAGAAATAGGCACATACTTGACAAATTACACTGTTCCATGACAGGTTTGCACATTGCAGACTACTATTGTGGCTCCATTGTTCAGTTTGTGACAGCCTCCTCACTCTTTTGTCCCTTAGATACCTACCTCTGCGCATGAATAGGAGATGGAGACATACCCTTGTGTACAGACCCCTGGTGGATTTGGCTACACTGGAGGACAGGCACATTATCCTTACCTATAGACTGGACAGGGCCACGATCACAGAGCTGTGTACCCAATTGGAGCCTGACCTGAAATCTGCTATCTGTCACCCCACTGGGATCCCCCCTATTGTGCAAGTGCTATCAGTTCTCCATTTTCTGGCAACTGGTTCTTTCCAAGTAACAGTGTGCTTGGCAGCAGGAATGTCACAGCCAATGTTCTCAATTGTGCTGACAAGAGAGTTGTCTGCCCTGATGAAATACATGTGCAGCTACATAGCATTCCCCAAGGTTGAGGATTTGGCTACTGTGAAGGCTGGGTTTTATGCAATGGGACATATCCCCAATATAATTGGGGCGATTGACGGAACACATATTGCGTTTGTCCCCTCCGCCAGAATAAACAGGTGTTCAGGAATCGTAAGAGTTTCCACTCTATGAATGTGCAGATGGTGTGTTTGGAGGACCAGGATATCTCCCACGTCAATGCTACCCAGTATCCGGGGTCGGTGCATGATACCTTTGTCCTGAGGAATAGCAGCATCCCAAATGTGATGGGCCAGCTACAGAGTCACAGGGTGTGGCTAATAGGTGAGCCCTGGTTCCCACCCAGTATATGTTGGTGTATGCCTATACTGTTGGCCATATAGGATAGGGTGTGGCTTTATGTTGTCCCTCAATATTTGCAGGTGACTCTGGTTACCCAAAAATATAATGGCTGCTGACCCCTGTTAGGAATGCCAGAACAGGGCAGAAGAACATTCTAATGAGGCACATGGGCAAACTAGAAGGATCATTAAAAGGACCTTTGGCCTCCTGAAGGCCAGGTTTCAGTGCCTCCATTTGACAGGTGGATCCCTGTGCTACTCACCCAAGAAGGTCTGCCAGATAGTAGTGGCATGATGCATGTTGCACAACTTGGCCCTCAGACGATGTGTGCCTTTTCTGCAGGAGGAGGAGACTGGAGATGCCCCTGTGGCAGCAGTGGACCCTGTGGACAGTGAGGATGAGGAGGCAGAGGGTAAGGATGTGGACAACAAAACATATGTAAAATGTCAGTACTTCTAATGGCACACAGGTGAGACAGTGCAACTTTACATTTCAATAACTTTCAATAACTTTGGTTGCATTTTGTGTGGCATTGGCATGCTGGTATTTCCCACTTCTATGCCCACTTACTGTTTCCTCTGGCTAAAGCATTTTGCAGATGTTGGTGATTTTACAAATACTCCTGGTGTGATCACAAAGGCCAGCTACACGTCATTGATTCTATGCTCATTCTATGTACAGTTCATTTGCACTGGTTGTATCTGTTTCATTCAACACATATTTGTGTTGGACTTTTTTTCCTTAAGCAGGGTTATCCCCAGTCTTTTTGCCTTCTGCCTCTTATTTTTTTCTGACCTGTTGCTGTTGGCTCTAGGACTCTGAGCACTTTATCACTGCTGACCAGTGCTAAAGTGCAGGTGCTCTCCCATCTTAATTTGGTATGATTGGCTTATACTTAATCGGCATATTTAATTTACCTGTAAGTCCCTTGTACAGTGGTATCTCTATACCCAGGGCCTGTAAATTAAATGCTACTAGTGGGCCTGCAGCGCTGCTTGCGCCACCCACTGAAGTAGACTTTCAAACCTGTCTCAGGCCTGCTAGCGCAGGGCCTGTTTCCACAGTTTTCTGCCACAGGGACCTGGCATCTAAATTTACTTACCAGGCCCAGAACTCCCCTTTTACTTTATGTAAGTCATCCCAAGGTACGCACTAGCTAGTCCTATGGGCAGGGTGCCATGTATGCAGAAGGCAGGACATGTACCAGGTTGCATGGCCTGTCCTGGTAGTGACAAACAGCCTAACTTGGTGTCTCACTGCTGTGAGGGCTGCCTTCTCATAGGATTGGATTAGAAATGCCCTGCCTTATGTGTAAGGGGTATTGTCTGATTTATGAGGGGTAGCTTAGGCATGTTTGGTATGGTTGTGATGGTGATAATAAATGCTACTTACTGGTATAGGTGTATTTTTTTATTACTATTACAGAAAGCCACTTCTAGAAAGTGCGCATTTCTCTGTGCTTATGACTCCGGTGTTTTGCAGCTTGACTCCAATCCACGTCTGGGCAGAGTGACTGTTGGGGCTTTGTGCATACTTTTCAGACAGCCTGTACACAGGGAGGGGGGAGGTGTCACAGAGGTGCATCTGCATACTGAATAGTTTTCCTGGGCTGGGAGAAGGGAGATGCGGGGTACACCTATATTTGTAAAGGAGGTGCCCTGGCCTCACGCAATAGGGTTGTTTACTCCCAACTGATGTTTGGAGCCTGTGCTGGAGGAGAGAGGGGGCACTCCCAGAACCAGTTGTAACTGGTTGGAACCTCCTCTCCCCCACCATTGTAAAACACTGTAAGGACTGAGTATAAGTACAGGGGAGTTTTCCCCACAATTGGGAGACTTTGAAACATCTTGGAACTCGAACTGGAACTGGACACAGAAATGCTGGAAGGACTCACCAGGAACCGCCATGGACTGCTGCTGCTGTGCTGACCTGTGACATGCTTGGCCACTGTAAAGGACTTGCCACTTGCTGCATCCTCTTTGTGCTGGCCTGTTGCTGGGCCCCTTCACCTGTGGGCCTTTCTCTTAACTCTGCTCCCCAGGTGCAGGGTACTGTGGCCTCTGACCCCTGCAACTGTATGAAGCACAGGGAGTGCTTTGCTCCTTGACAAAAACTAACACTTTGGAAAGCGTTGCATCTTTTTATCTGCCAGAAGAGCGCTCCTTATCGCCCAGGAAACACCTCCGCGACCCGGACTCTTCAATACGTGTAAAGCGCTTGGTAAAGCACTAGTGCCATACGAGAAAATCACCGCCGCAGCCTGGGCGGGCTGTTAATCTGAAGCACAAGGACGTGCTGCCTCACTGTGCCCCAGGGGCACAATAAAAAGAAGAAGAGTAGTGAGCGCACTCCTATTGTGCCCCCGGGGGGTGAAGAGCGCTCCGATGAGCGCCCCCAGGGCGCAGGCAGGCACCCACTCTGGTGCCTGCCCTCTCTGACTGCCGGGCGGGCCGCCGCGTGTCTCTGAAGACGTTGGGCGGGGACGGAGGCCTCATCGGAAGCTCCCCCACCTCACCGGGCCCCTGTCTCCTTATTTTGGAAGGGCAAGGGGGAGAAGGAAGCCTCCCCTGTCCCACCAGAGGCCCCAAAGCCATTCTTCAGGATGGCGGACGGGAAGGAAGCCTAGCCAGAGGCCCCTGCGATGCATGTCTTGCTCTATGGCCCCTCGTGAGGGCCAGTGGCATGGTATTGCCCCCCTCATTGGAGAGCTGGTGAAGGCCCGGGGAGGCCTGGGGGGACCCCTCAGAGATCGCGGGCCCCAGGTGGGGGCCTGTTATTAAAATGGAGGGGGTGTGTGGTGCTCTCCTCCTTCCTGAATTGGTTTACTGACTTTACCCCCCCCTCATGAGGGCCAGTGGAGGCCAGGGGGGCTCCCAGTGATCGCGGGCCCAAGGAGGGGCCCGTCATTAATGCAGAGGGGGGACGTGCCGCCACCCCTCCAACCCAGAGTTGTTAAGGAGGCGCCCACATTGCGCAGAGGAGCGCCAAGGCCCCCTTCTTCGTTCTTTGGACCTTGGAGGTGCCTTCAGCTTATACAGGTATTTCCACAAGGAACAATATATATAATCTAAGTTCTTTCTAGAGACTTTGCTGATTCATATATGGCATACCTGTTTATGATGAACACATATGTGTATGCAAGTGTTCCTTTTATAGGCATGCCATGCTAATATGTTTTTATAAACTTGACATACGTTTTTTAATGTTCCTAATATGGGTGTTTATGATATTCCTATGACAAGTGCAGTGGTGTAATAACGTGTTTCCTGACTACTGCTTATGTTTGTCAGGAATAAGGCCAGGCGCGGCCCAGGCCTCGCCCGAAATTCCGCTGCGCGACTCTGTGGCGTTTTATGCGCACCACTTGTCATTCCCTCTCCTTCCAAAGGTGACCATCAGCATCGTCTGCCCTGTGACAAAGCTCATAGAGCTGCAGGTTCAGGACATTGGTGAACAAGATGCACATATCAGTGCTATTCTATGAAGGGACTACAATTCCCATGTTTTTAGAGGCAGCAGCCATCTTGGAGTGTGGCAGGCCTATAAAGCTCAGCCACACCCAAGCACGTTGCTCACTATTTTGAAGACTTCGATACAGCCAGACCTCGTTGGGCTTTCTCTGGAGAAGAGCAAAGTTCCTTAATGGCAGAGTGTCGTCTAACCAAAGTATCCTTGTTTCCATGGTGCATTAAAAAATGAGTAGGTCGTATCCGTAGCGGTAAGGCCTTGCTGAATCCAAGTTTGGAGGAAGTCATTACTTCCAAAAGGTAAAGCGCTTTTGTGCACAGCAATTCAAAGCGTTTCCGTTCACAGATGTAAAGTGCTTTTGTGCACAGAATTCAAAGCGTTTCCGTTCATAGATGTAAAGCGTTCTTTTGCACAATTCAAAGCGTTTCCGTTCATAGATGTAAAGAGCTCTTGGCACGACAATTCAGGCGCTTCAGTTCATAGATGTAAAGCGATCTTGGCACGACAATTCAGGCTTTCAGTTCATAGATGTAAAGCACTCTTGGCACAGCAATTCGGGTGCTTCAGTTCACAGATGTAAAGCACTCTTGGCATGACAATTCAGGCGCTTCAGTTCACAGATGTAGAGCGCTCTTGGCACGTCAATTCAGGTGCTTCAGTTCATAGATGTAAAGCGCTCCTGGCACAACAATTCAAAGCATTTCAGTTCACAGATGTAAAGCGCTCTTGGCATAGCAATTCAAGCGCTTCAGTCTTCAGGTTTAAAGTGCTCTTGGCACGACAATCAAAGCGCTTAAATTCACAGGAGTAAAAAGTTTTTGGCACAACAATCTAAGTGATTCAAGGCTACTTGAGTAAAAGCGCTTCCTGGTATTATTAAGTAAAGCGCTTCAAGTTCAATGAGTAAAACTTTTTGGCAGTTATTGTTGTGAATGTGAATGTATTTCTGGAGATAAGCAAATCATAGTTTTAATTGTTCTTGAAAAGCTTAAGATGTGAAAAGCATATTTAATTCTTTTAGATTTTCTAAGTCATGATCAAAGGTTTATGTTGTGAATACATAGATGTTACAGGATTGATATTCTGTGGATAATCATAGTTCAAAGTTCTCTTGATTCTGAGGTCGTAGTTTACTCTTGTTCCATGTTTCAAAGAAGGGGCTTTGCCCTCATTTCAAAAGAGGTCTCCACCTGATATCTTGGAGACGCATTTAGTCAAGAGTCTATTGATGAGTTACATTTCTATGAATGAGTAAATGCATATTTGTTCTAACCTTTACTTTTCAGATCTCTCTCCCTGCTGTTCCCTACCATAATTCCCTTCCCCCGACTGGCTTCATCATAACTCACTGCTATAATAGCTTTCTGAGTTGGTGACGCCGGAAGGTGGGTCTTTTGTTCAGCGACGGGCAGATCCCGAGGAAAGGACACTGTGACAATGTTGCAGAATACTGACTAACCTGTGTGTTATATGTGACTACTGCTGAGTTTGCAGAGTAACTAATGTGTAGCGTTCTAACAACTGCTAAGGTAGCAGGATACTACTGATTTGTGATGTTTAGTCTAATAATTGCATTGTGTACAATACAGTATATTTTCATGTAACTGGCTGTTGTGTTTCCTTTGTGGTGGGGATAGTGCATCACATGTGTTGTGTGTGTTGTGCAAACGCTTTACACATTACCTCTGGGATAGGCCTGACTGCTCGTGTCAAGCTACCAAGGGGGTGAGCAGGGGTTATCTTGGACGTGTAACTCTCTTGCCCTGACTAGAGTAGGTGGGTTCTGCCTGGCTTAGGTTCATACCCTAGCCAACAAGAAACCCCATTTCTAACAAGTTGAAATACATGACATACTCTAAATCGATTTATATCAAAGGGTGTTTAGTGAAGTGCTAATATATAGAGGGGGAAGTGTCTTGGGTGCGAGGTGTGGCCTGGGGTCCCTGTACATGTAGGCACACTGCTGATTGATGTGTACTAGGGATGCTGAGTGGGTTCTGTGGTGTTGTTTCCTGATGGGGGAGGCTCCGTGATGGTGTGTGACTGCGCTTGGGAAACCGGCTGTCCAGTGGTCCCTGAGGGGCCAGGTAGATCGTCCAGATCCTGAAGACCAGAGTTACTGTCATCACTGTGGGCCTCTTCTGTTGGGGGATTGGATAGTGCTTGCACCTCCTCTCCAGTGACATTGGCTGGGGTACCTGTGGGGATGTAAATGTATTATGGTTCACGTGTATGACATTGCACATTCCTGGATTCCCCTCTATGGTTGTTGTTGCCCTGTCAGCTTGTACTTTTGTATGTTGGTGTATAGTGGGATTGTTAGTTTCCCTATGCTGTGCATGCTTTAGTGATGAGTGTCCATGCAGGCCTGTGAGGGGAGTCCATGCATTGGTACATCATGCAGGGCTTGGCATTGGGATTAGTACGATGTGATGGTGGAGTGTGTGGGATGGATTGGAGTGATGGGGGTGAGGGTATGTGATGGCATGCAGGTAGGTGGGTAATATTTGTTGAAAGTTGACTTACAAGAGTCCAGTCCTCCTCTGACTCTGGCCAGGCCCTCAGGATGCAGTATTGTCAAGACTAGCTCCTCCCATGCTGTGAGTTGTGGGGGAGAAGGTGGGGGTCCACCGCCAGTCCTCTGGATAGCGAGCTGGTGTCTTGCTGCTATGGAACATACCTTCCCCCGTAGGTCATTCCACCTCTTCCTGATGTCGTCCCTTGTTCTGGGGTGCTGTCCCATGGGGTTGACCCTGTCCACGATACTCTGCCATAGCTCCATCATCCTGGCCATTGATATCTGCTGCACCTGTGCTCCAAATAGCTGTGGCTCTACCCGACGATTCCCTCCACCATGACCCTTAACTCCTCCTCAGTGAAACAGGGGTGCCTTTGTGGTGCCATGGGTGTTATGTTATGTGTGTTGGTGAGAGTGTGTTTGGTGATGTGTTGAGGTGTGTGAAATGGGGTGCGTGAGGGATGTATGGGTGTATGTGGTGTGTGTATGTAGTTGGAGCAGTGGTCTTGGTGTCAGTCTTGTGACAATGATTTGTATTTGTAAAGGGTTCTGGGTAATGTGGGTGTGTATTTTATAGTGGTGTGGGTGTGTGGGTGTGGTGTGTGTATGGGTGTCAGGTATGTCTTGTTTTGTATGTGGTTGTCCATTGTGAGCGCAGCTGTATGTATCGCCAATGAATGTCTGCCGTGGTGATTTGTGGGTTATAATGTGACAGGCGCTGTTCTGTTGGCGTAACGGTGTGGGTTTTGATACTGCCAGTTTATCAATGACCTTTGGTCTGGCGGATTTGTGTCTGTGGCTGTATTCTGTCAGATTGGTGTGTGTGTGTCATAATATGGTGAACAGATATCTGCTACCGGTTAGTTGGCGGCCGTCAGCGTGGCGGTAAGCAGGATTTACCGCCAATGTCATAACGAGGGCCCTAGAATTTTCTTGCTGCAAGGCTCCTCTCTCTTGTGTAAAGGATGGTAGTACCAAAGGGTGGCCCCTTTTTGATTGCTTCTCTCTGCCTCCTATTTTCTAATATATGAAGAAAGTACCAGCAAGATCTAGAAGGAGGAAGAAAAGTTGAGATATCGAATTAGATGAGATGGAAGACATTAAGGCCTATATTTATACTTTTTTAGCGCCGCATTGGCGTAATTTTTTTACTCATATGTATGGTGAGATGAAGGTTTTTTGAAGAATCCAGGTCCAAAAAGCCTAAGATGATAGAAACTGTGTTATGAATAAAGATTAGTGTTTTGATGATTAATTAATCAAACAGAGAGGGGTCTGAGAGAGAGTATTTTGATTTATTAAAAAGGGTGGCTAACAGTAAGAACATTTTCACATTTAAATAAAAACACTGCACTTTCCAAAACTGTATTTTCCTTTGCTTGACTACAAAAGATTCAAACTAGGCTAAACTCCATCTAGAATCCTATTGCAGACATGATGTGAGTTTTTTATTTCTCCTTTCATCACACGTAACAAAATGTGCACTCATGAAATGCTCTGTATTGACATGCTGGTTTCTGAGGACCCCAGAGAAAGTATTTTTCTACATTCTATGCTCCACCTGCCTGTCCTACTGTAGTCTTATTCATATTATGAGACTGTCTGAGTGTTACTAGATTGATGCTGATGCATCTGATGACAGTCGGCCAAAAGGGGTTATATTAATATTCATTTAAGGAACGGTGTTGGGATGGTGCTAGTTGATGCTGCATTACATTATATAGTCTATGTTGCCAATTTGTATGATAATGTGATCACCTTATGCTGAGAATGCAATTTTCGCAGTGCATTTTGTTCTAAAATGTCTTCAATCAAACCATGTGGTAAGTCTGTTTTGCCTCGATTTTAGAGTGCAAAGCCTTGTCAGTCTTTCTCTTGCTTAAAACTTAAAATATTTTTACTTTGAGACTTGACTTCATGTCAGACTCTTTGCTACCTCTGTCTGGGCCTTACACTAACTCCCTATACTAATTTATCATGATTTAATCATGCATTTAGAAAATTAGGATTTTGTCCTGTACATTAGATGTTAAGGCCCAGATTTACAAGAATCCGGTCCATCAGTACTGATGCGCCAGCTTTCCTGCGCCCCCGCCACCTAACAACACCATGGGTGCAACGTATTTACAATATGGCGCACCATGGTGCACGTTAGGCAAATAACATCAAACTTTTTGACGCTATCGTGGCGCTTTGCAAAACTAGCGTCAACATTTTTTATGCTAGTGGAGCAAAGTACAAGGAAGCCCATTGATTTCAATGTGTGCGTTCTTTTAATGCCTGCTCTGAGCAGGTGTTAAAAATTATGCCAAAAATGGTGCAATTAAATCTTGTAGATTTCATTGTGCCATTTTTGCAGGCATCCTAATGCCGGAATGCCCCTGTTGCATACATTATGCTTGGAGGAGGCATAATGTGAATACCAATCAGAAGAATATTACGGATTTTTTATACAGGAGTTGATGGACCATCTGGTCCCATGGATATTACATTATTGACACAGACTTCTAGTTCCAGCCTCTACACAAGGGGAGGAGTTTCTCCTCTTAAATTTTGAGAGTGAGGGGTATTGTAGAATTGTGTGAAGTACTGCAAAGGGGAACTGCTGAAAAGTGGTTACAGTTGCCACTAGGACCTTTTACTTCATGGGTTAGGGAGTGTCAAGGAGTCACCCCCACCCACTAGCAGGTACCAGGTATAAATGAGATCTACTTCCTCCTAACACTTTCTATCTCTATAGAACATCATAAGAAGACTGGACCTACAGTCTATGACAAACAGTAGCCATCAATGACTGGAGCTCCTCCCACTTGTACCTAAGATAAAGAAATGGACTCCTAAAGTCAGTTTGCTGACCTCTTGTGTGGCTACATTGACACAACAAGCTGCATGTGACCTTTTCCAGGAAGTGCTCATCTGACCAGCTGCAACTTAACTAAGACAACTAGACTGCTGTTGGATCTGCATGACACACTGAGAGTCTTAATTGCCCTCCCTTAAGGTCCTGGGAGCCCTAGGAATGTACTCCTGTGAATGTTTGGGCACCAGAATACATTTGGGAAACTTAAAACACTTTTGCTCAAGAGCATCAGAGCTTCCCAGGGACCTGTGGGAAAAAGTACTCAACTGGCAGTTCCACAGTGGTGGATTAAATTTCAGCTTTGTCTCAGTCAAGGTTCCCACATCCCCAAAAAATGAAGCTCCAAGGGAACCACCCAATTTCAAGTATCCAGCCTTTTCTCATTAGCTACCCTCTGTTTTCTTTTTCCATCTTGCTGAATCACTTTGAATAAACTGACACTCCAAGGATAGTGGATGGTGAGTCTCCTCCCCTAGGATATGTTCCAAATAGATAATATATGTATCCTTTGGTTATGCACAGATAATGTCTGCCCCTTGCATTGCTTGGTCACTGCATTATATAATTTCTGACATTATAAATTAAACTCCTTGCTACCCCTATGCAAAAGCTTGCATATCACCATCTCTTTAAGTATAGCTACATGATATAAATTTGCTAGGGTTTAGAAATTATGTTAAGAAAAACAAGTTAGATTAGATTAAATTTGATGTGTTTGTAAAGTGCATGGCTACTCTAAGGCTTCCCAGCACTGAGGTGAGCAAATGAATAGAGCATTGCAGAGCAAGTGAGGGCAAGCTCATTGGGGGGAGAGCCAGGCTTTAAGCAATTTGCCAATGCAGAGCTCATTGTCAAGGCATCTCAGTTTGATAGAGAGAGAGTTCCATATTTTAGGGACCAGATACGAAAAAGATCTTCCACCCCATCTGAACCTGTAAATTCTAGGTACCCTCAAAAGTCGGCCAGAGGCAGATCTTAAGGGTCTGGGTGGGGAGTAAGGAGACAGAAGTGCCCTAATCTTGCGATGGCTGTTAGAGTTAAGTTCTTTGTGTGACAGGTATAGTGATTTAAATTTTAATTTTGATTCAATGGAAAGCAAATGCAGGGCACCCATGGCCTCTTTTGCTGAGGCAGATGTCAGTAGCAGCTTTTTCAACCACCTGTTGCCTTTTGAAAACATATTTTGGGGGGTCTAGATAAAGTGAGTTGCCATAGTCCCGATGAGACAAGACCAAGGATTTGACCATTATTCTTCTAGAAGCCTGTGGGAGGAGAGTCAGGATTTTGTGTAGGGTTCTGAGAATGCCGAAACAAGTGGTTGTAGGCTTTTTTGCCTGTCCATCCATGGATAGAGCTTTATCCAACCACATACCAAGGCTTTTTATGGGGTAGGAAGGGACGGAAGGGTTCCCTGGACATTCTGGCCATCTGATCACAGGATGGGATCTAGACTGTTCCCCAAAATCATTCACTTTGTTTTTTCTCTGTTCAGTTTTAGACAACAGTTCTCCATCCATCTGGCCACTCTTTCCAGGCAGGGGGTTAGCTAATGCTGCCCAGACCTCTTCCCTGGACAAGGGATACAACCAATTGTGTATCACTTGTATAGGAGACTAGTGATAGTCCAGTCGGAGATTAGTGATAGTCCAAGTTCATGGCCAATGTCTGCCAAAGGGTGCATATACACATTCAAGAGTGTAGGGCTAAGGGCCAAGCCCTGTGGGACCTTACACTTCACCGGCAGGACACACCAGAAGCTTACCGGATTTCAAAGATTCTGGCCCACATTACAACATTGGCGGCAAAAGCCGTTTACCGCCATGCAGAAGACCGCCAACACACCACCGCAGCAGTGGAATTCCACCACGGTCATTATGACCCACTGCTCGGAATCCCCCAAAATTCAGACACCCACACAAGTCCGCCACACCAAAGGTCAGTGATAAACTAGCGAAAACAAAACCTCCACCGTCACGCCAACAGAAATACGCCCACACTATCTCGACACACGAAACCACGCGGCGGTCATTCAACCGTGGTATTCCATTGGCGGTACACACCGCCACGCTCAAAATACACACACATTTACAAAACACTAACACATTGGACAATTCCAAATACACACACCTGAGACACATACACACACCACTCCCACACACCCATTACAATATAAAACACACACCCACATCACCCACAAACCTCTTTGACAAAATTACCGAGAGAAGGCCAGAGAGAGACACTACAAACAACTACCAAGCATCCACAGGCACACAATACCATCACCCACATAACTTCCACGCACCTCACACAACACACCATTAATATCACCCCACTTATCACTACACACACCACCCCACACATCACCCACACCACCCCATGGCACGGCAAAGACACCCCAGGTTCTCTGAGGAAGAGCTCAGGGTCATGGTGGAGGAAATCGTCCAGGTAGAGCCACAGCTATTCGGATCACAGGTGCAGCACAGCTCCATAGCTAGGAAGATGGAGCTTTGGCGCAGAATAGTGGACAGGGTCAACACAGTGGGACAGCACCCAAGAAATAGGGATGACATCAGGAAGAGGTGGAATACGGGGGAAGGTGCGTTCCGTGGTCTCAAGACACCACATCGCGGTACAGAGGACTGGCGGCGGACCCCCACAACTCCTCCCCCACAACTAACAACATGGGAGGAACAAGTCTTGGTGATTCTGCATCCTGAGGGCCTCGCAGGAGTAGATGGAGGAATGGACTCTGGTAAGTCAAATCTTAACTATTACATCCCCACCCTACTTGCATGCTATCACATACCCCCACCCTCACCCTCACCCCCATCACTCCAACTCTTCACAAATGTCCCAACATCACAAACCACACATCCTAACACCAAGCCCTGCATGCAACAACAAAGCATGGACACACATCACCAAAGCATGGCCACTGCACATACCCATACACCCCCCTAAACCACCATCACACAAGGAACCACACAGGAATGCAAGCACTGGGGTACAGGGTCACCCGCCCATTGCACACCATGGCACACACAGATGTAATAAACATCCTTTTATACCCCTGCAGGACCTCTACTCAGCGTCACTGGACAGGAGGGTCCACACATGTCCACACCACCAACAGAAGAGGCCCACAGTGATGACAGCAGCTCTGTCCAACTGGATAGAGATGACCAGCGCTGCCCATCTGGGACCTCTGGACAGTCGGTTCCCACAGTCACAGGCCACCACAGAGCTTCCCCCCTCTGGAAACACCAGCACAGCACCCACCCAGGGGGCCCATACCTCTGTCCCCAGGACACGTCAAGCAGCAGTGTGTCCACCACTACAGGTAACCCAGGCTAACCCACCACCCCAACAACAACAGGGACCTGGGGGCAGTGGGCACACAGTCCAGGGGACGGAGGCACAGGAACACAGGGGAACTGGGAGGGCTGCTGTGCGACAGGGGGAGGACAGGCCCAGGGAACCCACTCACCACGAGGCCCTCTCCAACATCATGGGAGCCTACCACCATTCCCAGGATACGATGGCAACGGTACTGGCCAAGTTTCAGGAGACCCAGCACCTGCAGGAGGAACAGTATTTGGGCTTCAGGGAGGAACTCAGATCCATCAATTCCACCCTGGGCACCATCGTAGGGGTGCTGAAGGAAGTCCTCAACACCAGGAGGGACACTGTGGCACAACAACGGGCCCCTGACACTAGCCTGAACGATGAACTGCCCACCACCTCCGCCGGCGCTAGTGGACAGGAGGCACCGCCACAGGACCACCACACCAGCACCCCACACCCTGCAGAGGGAGAAACACCCCGCAAACGGTCCCTGAGACCCAGGACAAAGACAGAGAACAATGGACCCCGACAAGAAATTAGACCACCCTGAATGTCATCCTTCTGTCCCACCATGTCACCCTGTCCATCCTTAAACTGCCCCAGCTCCACTTCCTATGCCCATTTGGGCAATGCACCTGTGAGACTAATAGACTGGACTCTGTCATGGACATTCCTCCACCATCACCCCTCACCATTTTACAACCCCCTCCAATATTGAGCACTGAAATAAACACCCTTAAAGCACAAAACAATCTGGAGTCTGTCTGTGATTTTGAAATAGTGTATTAGCAATTACAGTGACAAAATGCTCTTTCAATTGTAATGTCAACATAACTATGTCACACAGCTCTAGTCCATGAGGAAACAAAGCAGACGTCACACAGTGGGACCCACATCTGTGAAATCGTAAGGGAAAGTGACAACTCAGTGACCACACACTGGGTGAAAACGACAGATAGTAGAGAGGTAGTAGTGTTAAAGTACATGTAGTAGGCATGTTTGTATTCTTACCTGTGTCTCACTGGAAGTATTGCAGGATAACCGAGTTCCTGTTGTCGATGTCCTCTTCTTCTGCTTCCTCGTCTTCACTGTCCACAGGCTCCACAGCTGCCACAACACCGCCATCTGGACCATCCTCCTGCAGAAAAGGCACCTGTCGTCGCAAAGCTAAGTTGTGAAGCATACAGCAAGCCACGATGATCTGGCACACCTTCTTTGGTGAGTAGAATTGGGATCCACCTGTCATATGGAGGCACCTGAACCTCACCTTCAGGAGGCCAAAGGTCCACTCTATAATCCTCTGAGTCCACCCATGGGCCTCATTATAGCGTTTCTCTGCCCTTGTCCTGGGATTCCTCACTGGGGTCAGTAGCCATTACAGGTTGGGGTAACCAGAGTCACCTGCAAATGGCGAGGGCAACTGTTAGACACACACTAACCTGTAGGGATATCCCCAGACCCAGACAACCATTCCCACTGACTTGCTTCCAGGTGCTCACCTAATAGCCACACACGCTCCCTCTGGAGTTGACACATCACATAAGGGATAATGCTATTCCGCAGGATGTAAGCGTCATGCACTGAGCCAGGGAATTTGGCATTCACATGGGAGATGTACTGGTCTGCCAAACACACCATCTGTACATTCATGGAATGATAACTCTTCCGGTTTCTGTACACCTGTTCACTCCTGCGGGGGTTACCAAAACCACATGTGTCCCATCAATGGCACCTATGATGTTGGGGATATGTCCCAGGGCATAGAAGTCACCTTTCACTGTAGGCATAACCTCCACCTGAGGGAAAACGATGTAGCTCCGCATGTGTTTCAGCAGGGCAGACAACACTCTGGACAACACGCTGGAAAACATAGGCTGGGACATCCCTGATGCTATGGCCACTGTTGTTTGAAATGACCCACTTGAAAGGAAATGGAGTATTGACAGCACCTGCACTAGAGGGGGGATTCCTGTGGGATGGCGGATAGTTGACATCAGGTCTGGCTCCAGCTGGGCACACAGTTCCAGGATTGTGGCACGATCAAGCCTGTAGGTGATGATCACATGTCTGTCCTCTATTATCGACAGGTCAACCAGCGGTCTGTACACTGGAGGATGCCGCCATCTCCTCACATGTCCCAGCGGACGGTGCCTATGAAGGACAACAGCGAGCACAGAGTCAACCAACTCAGAGGTACGTACCCACAGCTTACACAGAACACAAATCATAGTCCGAAATTTGGCCTGTATGAGTGTTGAGGCAAGGCCTAGGTATGTGTGACACAGTTAAAAATTAAGCCATGTGGGCCCCTAAAATGGCGGCTGCCTGACCTGTAAAGTGTGACAATGGGATGTGAGGTAACTGCGCTGGCATTGTACACCGTCGCGGTAGGCGGTCGAAGACCGCAGCGCAATTCTGCATTGGTTAACATTGGACCCTATGGGTCCCAGGAGCCAATGATGATGTACGCCGGCGGTGACGGTACGCACCACCGCGGACATGACCGCCATTTTCTATCTGTTCAATCACTCGATAGCTGATCTTCCACAGGAGAGGACCTACACTGCAAGTGCTGCTGTGACCTCAGTCTGGAAGAGACAATGGCTTGTGCGTCTGGGGAAAGGGCCCCTGCCTTCACATCGGAGGAGTTGGAGAAACTTGCGGATGGGGTCCTCCCCCAGTACACGCTACTCTACGGTCCTCCAAACAAACAGGTAAGTACACTGGGAGCATGCTGTATGTGCTATGCCTGTGTGGAGTGGGGTGGATGAAAGATTGGGGGGGGAGATTGAGGCGTGCATGAAACGACGGTGAGTGCATGTGCCACATGGCAAGGGTAGGGATGGGGGCCAATCACTGTGACGGTGCAGTTGGTAATAGCTTTTCTTTTTCCCCTGTACAATTCATGTAGGTCAGCACCCACCAGAAGAAGGATATTTGGTGTGCCATCGCCAAGGACGTCCGCACCCTGGGGGTCTACCACAGATGAAGCACCCACTGCTGTAAGAGATGGGAGGACATTCACTGCTGGAGCAAGAAGACGGCAGAGGCCCAGCTGGGGATGGGCTCCCAACGTGGGAGGGGTGCCAGTCGCACCATGACCCCCCTGATGTTCAGGATCCTGGCGGTGGCATACCCGGAGTTGGATGGGCGCTTGAGGGCATCACAGCAGCCACAAGGGGGTGAGTACACTCTCATTCTGCGGATTTTGCGCGCAGTGGAGGTGTCTGGGTGGGGGAGGTGGGCTGTGGGTTTCCCTAGGCCAGGGCGAATGTGCTAGTTAGGTCCCCTTGTTCTGGCAGACCCTGTGGCACCCCACCCCACCTGTGTACAGTGCCAAGTACACCTAGTCAGGCTCCTGTGACATCTATGTGTGCAGATGTCGGCCATAGCCTTGTAGGCCATGTCCCAGGGATTGAACAGTGGACCCCAAGTGCGTGGCGTAGTGCAGGGGGCTTCTGTGTCTGTCGTGTCCGCCAACGGTAGCGGTAATGCATGCACTCAACATGTCTTTCTTCTGTCGTTTCCCCCCTTTTTGTGGTCTCCCTGTTCTTGTGTGTATTAGCATCATCAGGCGGAGGAGCAGTGGCACCGGAGCAGGAGGGAGCTGCATCCCACATGGCCCTGGAGGGCGACTCTACGGACTCGGAATTCACCAGTGGGACGGAGGACGAGGGGAGCTCCACTGCGGGGACAGGAGCTGACACCAGTGATACGGACTTGTCCTCTGATGGGAGGTCCCTTGTGGTGGCGGCCACATCTGTGCCCCCCACATCTACAGGTACAGCTGCCACCCCTCCTACCAGCACCGCCCTCCCAGCAGCCCCTCAGTCTTTGCCCCGTGCCCGCTCACCCAGGAGGGTGGGCATCACCTTCGCCCCAGGCACCTCAGGCCTTGCCCCAGTCACCCCTGCTGCCCTCAGTGAGGAGGCCATTGACCTCCTCGGGTCCCTCACTGTTGGGCAGCCTACCATGTTGAATGCCATCCAGGGTGTAGAAAGACAGTTGCCACAAACAAATGCATTCCTGGAGGGCATTCATTCTGGTCAGGTGGCCCTTCATCGAGCTTTTCAGACTCTGGCCTCAGCACTGATGGCAGCTATTGTCCCTGTCTCTAGCCTCCCCCTCCAACTTCCTCCACCCAGACCCAATCCCCTCTACCTCAGCCTATCCCAAGCACACCTTCAGACCAGCATGCACACACGTCAACACACAAGGGAAGCCCAGGCAAACATAAGCACCACACATCCCACAGGCACACAAACACACATGCAGACACACCAACATCCACTGCCTCCACTGTGTCCCCCTCCTCCTCGTCTCCCTCCTCCCTCCCAGTCTCGTCTCCACTCATACCTGCATGCACTACATCTACAGCCACTACTTCCATCACCAGCACACACACCACCACACCCGCTCACGTGCAGTCACCACCCCCACTACCATTCACACGTCCCCTGTATCCTCTCCCAGTGTGTCTGTGGTGCCCCCTCCCAAGATACACAAACGCAGCCACACACCAACCCAACAGCCATCCACCTCACGACAGCCTACAGCGCATGCACCTTCACCCAAAGTCACCAAACGAACACCTCCTACAAGCACAACCTCTTCCTCCACTCCCAAACCCCCTCCAGCGACCCGCCCCAGTGTTCCCAAGAAACTTGTCCTGTCCACCCTTGACCTCTTTCCCTCACCTCTGCCACCTCGTCAGTCTCCTAGGGCCCGACTCTCCAGGTCCCAACCTAGCACCTCAGCCACAACATCTCCGGGACCAGTGGTGCCTGTAGTCACCGGAATCTGGAGTGCACCGGGCAGCAGGGCAGCCAGTGTGGCACGGAACCACAGCACGGACAGTCCCCCACCTGTCAAGCATCAAAAGTTGTCCAGTGCCCGGAGGGAGAGGGGGAAGACTCCAGCCACCAAAGCCGCTCCCAGGGGTACAGGTGGGAGTGTGGAATCAGCTGCAACACCTTCCAAGGTGGGGAAGGGGCACAAGAAACTCAGCAAGTCTGGGAAGAGCAGCACGGCGGAGAAGACCGCCATCATCCCCGCTGCCCAGGAGACCACCACCATCATCCCCGCTGCCCAGGAGTCCACCGTCAGCACCAGCCCTGCTGCACAGGAGGCCACCGCCAGCACCAACCCAGCTGCCCAAGACAGGACTACCAGCACCATCCCAGCTGCCCAGGACAAGACCGCCAGCACCAGCCCAGCTGCCTAGGACAGGACCACCAACACCAGCCCCGCTGGGCCATAAAGGACCGTCAGTACCAGCCCCGCTGGGCCAGACAGGACTGCCAGCAGCTGAGTCACTGCCAAGGGCCCCGCCGCCACAAGCACCGCTGAACAGTACACTGCCGCCACAAGCACCGCTGAACATGACACTGCCGCCACAAGCACCGCTGAACAGGACACCGCAGCCACAAGCACCGCTGAACAGGACACTGCCGCCACAAGCACCGCTGCCAAGGACACCGCCGCCACAAGCACCGCTGAACAGGACACTGCCGCCACAAGCACCGCTGCAAAGGACACCGCTGCAATAAAGCACCGCTGGCCCATGAGCACCAAGGGCACTGACGCTACTGAGTCCGTCACAAGCAGGATGAAGCACTCTGGGCACAAGCCCCCCTCCAGAACCAGTGGAGATTCACATCCACTACCTCAGTCCTTGGCAGTATGAAGCACTCTGGGCACACGGCCCCCTCCAGAACCATTGGAGTAAGGCATCCACTACCTCAGTCCTTGGCAGGATGAAGCACTCTGGGCACAAGGCCCCCTCCAGAACCAGTGGAGATTCACATCCACTACCTCAGTCCTTGGCAGGATGAAGCACTCTGGGCACAAGGCCCCTTCCAGAACCAGTGGAGACTGTTATCCACTTGAGAGACTGTGGCTTTGCACTCCCCAGGATGGAACAGTGGGCAACTCACCCACTGTAGAGACTTGAGAGACTGTGGCTTTGCACTCCCCAGGATGGAACAGTGGGCAACCCACCCACTGTAGAGACTTGAGAGACTGTGGCTTTGCACTCCCCAGGATGGAACAGTGGGCAACCCACCCACTGTAGAGACTTGAGAGACTGGGGCTTTGCACTCCCCAGGATTGAACAGTGGGCATGTGGCCCCCTCGTGGATTTGGCATTGTGCACTCAACCGGCTGAGGTGCCCCCCTTTCCCCTGAGGTGCCTGTTTTATTGCTATCTGATGCCCCTGCAGTGTTCTCTCCATCATGTTTGGGGACTGAGTGTGGGCCTCGCCCATGCCGTGTGGGCCCAGTGTTCCACGGACTTCAATTGAGCACTACCTGGACCACTATTCTTGGTGTATATATTTGTTTATAGTGTATATATATTTTTGCGTACTGGATTTTAATATATTACAATGGTTACACTCATTTCCTTTTGTCTTTGCATTCTTCCGGGGGGTTTGGGGGGTGTAACTGTAATGTATCATGCTGTATTAGTGTGTGTGTTGTAGTGGCTGAGGGTGGGGGTGTTGCGTGTGTGTGTCCCTGTTTTTTCCCTCCCCCTCCCCTGTGTCGTAGGTGCAGTACTCACCGTGGTCTTCGCCGCCAGCGTTCGTGCTCCTGGTAGAGGAGCAAGAAGATATGGGCTGGCAAGATCTGGAGCTCGGGTTCCATGGCGTCCGGATTCCTCGTGGGGTGTGTGGAGGTGTGCGTTTTCCCTTCGAAGTCCTGTTTCCACTGTGTTTTTGTTCGCGGTGAATCCGCCCTGGAAAAGGTGGCAGATTGGTAGTTTGTGATACTGTGGGGGGGTACATTGTCCTCCGCCTGTCTGTTGCCGGTGACCGCCATGCTGTTTGTTTGTACCGCCCTGGCAATCGGAGTGTTTAAGTGGCTGTCTATGTTGGCGGTTTCCGCCACGGTCATAATTCAATTTTTTTTCCACCGGCCTGTTGGCGGTCTTACCACCGCTTTAACACCGACCACCAGGGTTGTAATGACCACTTCTGTCCCTCAGAAAGGAGGTAAGCCATTTGATCGAGTTATCCTGAACTCCTGCTTCTCTAAATGTCTGTGAGTATAGCATGGTCAATTGGAATAGACACAGTGCTTAAAACCAGCAGGCTGTTCACAGCGGCACCTCCCTGAACTACCATATTTTTTAGATCCTCTGTAACATCTAAGAGGGCTGTTTCAGTAGTATGCTGGGCGCGAAAACCCATTTGGTGAGCATGTAGGCACCGATTTTCTTCAAGAAGCCTTAAGAAAGTTTGATTGACTTGCTTTTTAAGAATCTTACCTCTAGCGGGTAGCAGGAAAATGATCAGTAGTTCCCTCGAGAGGTAGGATCTAAGGGGCACATGCACGTACCATTTTTCCTGTCGCAAATGGCCTGATTCACAGAATCAGACCATTTGCGACAGGAAAAAAACATTTTGGTATGTACAGATCCTATTTTGCGATTCGGTAATCTATTTACTGAATCGCAAAATAGGTTTGCGAGTCGCAATTAGGAAGGGGCGCTCCTTTCCTAATTGCGAGTCGCAGCGCAATGTAGCATTGCTTTCTGACAGTGAATGCGGTCACAAAACAATCGCAGATATCACCAGTTTCACACTGGTGCTAACCCATTCACAAAGGGGAAGGGGTCCCAATGGGACCCCTTCCCCTTTGTGAATGACAGCGAAAAGATTTTTTCAGAGCAGGCAGTGGTCCCACAGACCACTGCCTGCTCTGAAAAAATGAAAAGAAAACTTTTCATTTTTGTTTTTGAAATACATCTCGTTTTCCTTTAAGGAAAACCGGCTGCATTTAAAAAAAAAAAATCAGCTTTATTTAAAAGCAGTCACAGACAAAGTGGTCTGCTGTCTCCAGCAGGCCACCATCCCTGTGAGGGCGGCCATTCCCAATGGGGTCGCAAATTGCGACCTACCTCATGAATATTCATGAGGTAGGTCATTTGCGACCCTTTTGGGAATCGCAAACAGTGTAAAGTACACTGTTGTACATCCGGTTTTGTGACTCGCATTTTGCAGGTCGCAAAACCGGATCTTTGTACATGTGGCCCTAAATGAGTTTTTTTTTTCAGGGGCCTGATTACTGCATGTTTTCACTTCTTTGGAACAACTCCTGTGGAGAGTGAGAGCTTGAGTAATTCCATTAAAGTCAAAAGAATAACTTACACTCCTTTAGGGAAAATATGCGGTGGAGCACTCAGATTTAACATTGCTGAATAATGCAAATGCACCGTCCTCAGTGATGTAGGGTGTTGGACCTAACAGCCATATGGTGGTTATCCTTCAATGTTTTGCCTGCCTCCCTCCCTCCATTTTCAGACCCTGTTTTTGCTTGTTTTAGGACTCTGCTCACTTTACCACTGCTGACCAGTGCTAAAGTGCGTGTGTTCGCTCCCCTAAACATGGCAACATTGGCTTGTACTGAATTGGCATATTTATTTAACCTGTAAGTCCCTAGTAAAGGTGCAATTGAGGTGCCCAGAGCCTTTAAATTAAATGCTGCTAGTGGTCCTGCAGCACTGATTGTGCCACCCACATAAGTAGCCACTGAACCATGTCTCAGGCCTGTCATTGCATGGCCTCTGTGTGTAGTTTCACTGCCACTTCGACTTGGCATTTAAAACTACCTGCCAAGCCCCAAACTCCCCTTTTTCTACATATACGTCACCCCTAAGAAAGGCCCTATGTAACCCATAGAGCAGGGTGCTATGCAGGTAAAAGGCAAGATATGTACTTATGAGTTTTACATGTCCTGGTTCTGAAGAACTCACAAATTTGTTTCTCACTACTGTGAGGCCTGCTTTTCTCATAGGCAAGCATTAGACATGCTTTTATATACTTTAAAGTGGTAAATGCTGATCTGAAAGGAGTAGTCCTGCCATGATTAGAATGGCCAGAATGGTGTTAGAAAAGCCTGCTAACTGGTGAAGTTGGATTTAATAACTATTTTAGAAGTGTCACTTTTAAAAAGTGGGTATTTCTCTGCACTTACAGCCTGTCTCTAAACTATGCCTAGTATGTGCTGGTTCACAGCTCCACTGGTGCATTCCACCCAGACAGCCACAAACCAGAACACTCAGTCACATCTGCATTCATCAGCATACTCAATGGGTGTCCCTGGGCCGGAAGGGTGGAGGGACTCTCTCTTACACTTCAAAGGCCAGTGGCCTGCCCTCACACAAAGGACTGATAGTGCCCCACAGGGATCCTGGCAGACAGGGCTAGATTGAAAGGGGAAAGTATGCACTTCAAAACCATTATTTGATGTTTCCCCCACTTTAAAGGTATTTTGGGTATATATACTGGGTCTGTGACTCTCCAAATTCATACACTTCTGGATCTGCAACTGGACTCTGTCAGAAGGACTGTCTGGCTGTCCAAAGGACTCATCTAGACTGCTTTGCTGAAAAGGGTTGCTGCTCTACTTGTTGTCCTACTGCCTGTTGGCCCCTGCCTCAGCAGGAAGGACTCAGACTTCCCCACAGGTGCTCTCCAAGGGCCTGGATTGTGATTGTCTCCTGTTCTGAAGACTCACGGCCAAATAAACTTCACCAAAGAGATGAAAATCCTTGTGCATTGGAAAGTCAACACAATACCAGCAGAAATTGATGCAGCACCTACCTCGCAACTAAAAAATCATTGCATTGCCTGCCGGATTGACACAGTGCATTTTCTTTGTTACCAGCATCTCAAGGATTTTCAATGCATCATCCATGGGCATCAAAATATCCCCACATTGCTCCTGGAAAGCAAAGCTTTCCCCTGCAGTGTGGAAAGAAATGACACATCATCTGTGCCGTGACGGAAAATCGAATGCAGCGCCCAATTTTTCAATGTATCCCCTCAACCAAGGCAGCTCTCCTGTAAAATCGACAACATCACATCTCAGCGTGAAAAGACATGATGCATTGTTTGTGCTGCACCTGAAAATCTCATGCAGCACCTTATTTTCTGATGCATCTAGTCCTCTGTGAGCCCGTGCGTTGTTATTTTTGACGCATCCCAGGTAATGTGTGTTACAAGGATACAACCACGTATTCTTAACGTTGAGACTCATTTAAACCTCTAAAAAGTGATATCTTGACTTATGCATATTGAATTTTTGTCATTTTGGTTTGATGTTATTCAGATAAATATTATCTATTTACCTAAACTGGTGTGGAGTACTTTTTGTGGTGTTTTCACTGTGTTACTGTATGAGTTACTCACACATACTTTACACCAGGGGTCTTCAAACTGAGGGGCGGGTTCCCCTAGGGGGGCCTCAAGTGATCCCCGGGTGGGGGGGCTCCAGGCTCTGGCCAAAAGAAAGACTATGCATATAATAGTTCTTTGTTTTAAGCAGAAAAATGTTTATTACATTTGTAAAAATGAACAGAACTTAACTGCAATGTTTAAATAAGTTCTGACTTATTTAAACATTGTCGACTTAATAGAATGGTTATGAAAAATTGTGAGGGGGGCCCCATGATGTATTTTTTCCCACTGGGGGGCGCAATATTAACAAGCTTGAATACCACTGCTTTACACATTGCCTTGTAAGTTAAGCCTGCCTGCCCTACGCCAGCTACCAGAGGGTGAGCACAGGATATTTTGGATTGTGTTGTGGCTTATCCTGACTAGGATTGCAGTCCGTACTTGGAAAGGGTGTACACCTCTGCCAACTAGAGACCCAATTTCTTACACAGGGGAAGGAGGACAGTCCCGTTGAGGAGGGCTTAGGCATGGGTGTAACTACCTGAGTTGTGGGTTGAGCACAATTAAGTTGTAACAACCCATAAATGTCAGTTATTTTCTTCTGAAAGAATGCAGCAAGCTCATTACAGCGGGCTACGGTCGAGGATGGAAGAGGGCTATCATTTTTTTGAAGTAATAAGAAATGTAACAATCCTAAACAGTTCCTTTGGGTCATTGGAGGCCTGGCTGATTTTATCTTCATAATAGGTTGCCTAAGCTTTTTTAATTTCTCCATGATATTGCCTAATACCTAATCTATAAGGTATTTTTGAATAATCTTCAGATGATCTCTTCCAATTCCTCTCTAATTTCTTACAATTGTTTCTTAGAGAGGCAAGGTGAGCATTGAACCATGGTTTAGTTTTTGCTTTTGATCTCTGTTTTAAGTTTATAATTACATTAATAAAGAACAGGAACTGTATTTGTTATTGAAAGTCCTACATGTTCTCTTACAATGTTACAGCTAGGGAAGCTACTAACACCTAAGTCCGTGGACTGTTTTACAAACACACATTTATTAACCCTTTTCTAGATATGGGATTAAGGAGATCACCATAGAACAATCTATTAAAGTAAATGGAAATATAAAGTAATAAAAAAATATTTCACTCTATACCCTGTTCTTTTGGTGTAGGCTCTATTTTCTGTACGAATTTCATCACTATTTGAGGCTATGGTTTTTATTGACACATTTGTTGTATGTTTCTGTCTCTATATTTTAGTGTTTTCTATCTTTCTCTTTTCTCTTCATATATTTTCCTTTTTCTTGTTTCTGTTTTGCCTATTTTTTAAGCCAACAGATACAAATGACTTCTTCAATTTTCAGGTATGTGATTGCTGATTTCTCATTACTCTCCTGGGAAAATTATATACATGTGAAATATTTGTGCCCTGAGGAAGATGGGTGACCTATTTTTGGGTCACATTTCACCGAAACGCATGTCGGCACGCTTTGATCCAGACAAAGACATCATTGGTTTGGAAAAGACTAATACACTGGATGTTATGTTTTTCCTGCTATCCTCCCTTTGGGAGTTAGGATCAGACTATAACAATCCTCTTAGCGAAGAAGAAACATACTCCAGCAATATAGACATTATCTTGCAAATAAGGACTGTATAGATATCATTAAAATAAATAATATGGATATAATTATCCTGCTTTTGTAGATTATTATTGTTATTTTGTCTTTTGACAGTCTGCTATATTGGGGAGCAGTCTGTATATAAGGGACAGTTTTTGGTTGTGTTCCTTGTCCTTGTTTTGCATTGGTTGTCTGGGTTATCTTTTTTAACTGTATGATTGATATTGTGTGAATGCATATTATCTTTTTAGTGTTCTGTTTCCCAGGATATATAGAAGAATGTTTATATTATCTTTGTAGATTGAATTGTGATACACATAAATGTATTTAGAAATAAATATTTAAGTTGTTTACATTATTGTTCTGGTAATTAGTGATTGTGTTTGTTGGCTTATTTTTCTTCTTTTCTTTTCTTTCTTGTGTTTCATATTTCTTTCTTTTCTTTTTTTATACTTTTTTTATATACTGTTAGCTATTGGGATTCATATGTCATAAAGTATCTGAAGGAGGATTGTGTTTCAGTTTTGACAGCTAGGAAAGCCTACTACAAGTATACATATTTTTAGTAAAGGATATACAATTTATCACAATCACTAATACTAAAAAGGATGTCCGGGCACAGGGAATATCAAACAGGAATGAGAGAAAACATAAGAATAAAAGATCCTTGTTCTGACCTGTTTTCTAAATAATACACACTATAATCAGGTAAATACTCCATCACAGAATGAGGAGAAATGTGGAGCATTACAGGTTTGTGAGGTGACTGTTGAAAAATAAGGGCCTCATGTGCTGACTGTTGAAAAATAAGGGCCTCACATTTTGGAAATGTCTTGTTGAGGAAATTATCAGTTGGGCCAGGTGGCAAATGTCAAAAACCAAACAGGGTATATCGTGAAAATCCATGTGAAAGAAACAGCGGGTATTTCATGGGAAAGGTCTTGTGGCTTTTCTAAAGCAAGCCAGAGATGTCTTGGAAACCACAAACATGAAATAAACCCCAGGATCCCTTTGGCTGTCTTGTTTTTAATTTTTTGAAGTTAGTTTTGCCAAATACTTCTGAAAGCCAATGTAAAAAGCTTTTCCATATTAGAGAATACCAAAAAGAACACTAATAAATACCATAATCCCATATAAAAGAGAAGGAAGAGGGAGCATTTACTTTGGAATTTTAAAAATGAGAAAACGTGTAGACGTGACACAGCTGACCTGGCACATTAGGGCTTGATCGTCAACTGTCAAAAAATCAAGATTTCTCTCCTTAGCCTCTGGCCTGGGTAACTTTCCTCCGGAGGGTGGCCACTGCTTATGAATTTTCAAATGGCTCCTTAAAATAGACATCTCAGATTTGCCCTTACTGAGTTTATGCGAGTTGCCACACATACATCCTGCACTAATAGTGAGACAATTGTGAAAATTCATTACAGCCTTCTTATTACTTGCATAAAGCAGCAAAATCATTTGTGCATTAACAGCATAACAACAGCAAACATAGCTGAAGGAATGTTTCAAGATAGGAAACCATGTCCCTGTAAACAAAGTGGTGATAAACAAAGAGCCATGGGAAATCGAACTGTCAATACAAAAGGCAAATTGGGAAGAGACTGCCTGGGATTAACCTATGAAAAAACACTCATTAAAGAACAAGGTTTCTAATGCCCTACCTCCAGAAAGTGGTGGACAGAGTATTATGGACCACTGTATGAAAGGTGGCCAAGAGTCATAATATAAAGAATGCCGCCCACCCGCCTTCGTCCAAAAGCACAGGAAGATCGTCCAAAAACCACACAAGCACTGACTCCCTAGGGTTGGCAAGCAGAAATCTGGAGAAGCTGGGACAAAGAGACTGGTGCCTTTGGCAGAAGAAGCTCACTGGTGGTTTGCAGCCATTTCAACAATATTTTGCTCCAACTAGCAGAATGCAATATTGTTTGTCATTAGATAGTTTTCTAGTGTCAGGTGTAGTTTCAGGAGCAAAGGAGTCATGATAGTCTTCGAGAATGCAATTGGGGCCTCACGTCGTTCAATGGAGAGATTTAGTAGAGCAGTCAAAGTGATGGAGTTATCTTGACCATCACTTTAGGCTGCAAAAGACATGGTTCCAGAAAAGAGCCAAACATTAATTGTCTAATGCCCTTTCCCTGTTGTTCAGCAGTAAGAGCCGTAAAGGCTGAAAGTAATTTATCCCTCTTAATCTCTTGCCTAGCTACAGGTACCCCAGATGCCCACACAAGTGGCTATCTCAGACCTAATACCTTAGGTCAAACTAAATACCTCATTATTAGTGCCCTGAAATTTCTAATTTAGCTGGTAACAGAGCTTTCTGCCTCACAGGCAATTATAAGTCTACAGAAACACCATTGAGCTGTCATGTTTACCCAGCACATGTTGAATGATGAAAGCAGCTGAAATCTCCAGAGGGAATCTGCGCAAAGAATGAGGAGGCACCAGGGCAATTAAATACTTAATTAATGAAACTTCTGTATTTTAAAGAATTCATGTTTTCTAGCACATAGTAACAAAAAGTGCCAATCTGGTCATCTGGTCACACCTCAACTGGGGCAAAGTCAAAGTTTCAGGCCGACTGTGATGGAGCGATTGGCTATAGCAAGCAGGAGGCTTCGGTCAAATGTTTACCCTCGGACTTAGTTGTTTTCTTGAAGAGTTTCTTCAGCGGGATGAAGTCACAAATCCAATCCAACCTCCCTAGAGCCCTCTTTGGATACGCATCACAGGAGACCTCAGTGAAGATTTCTACGTTCTGACTCAGATATTTCGGGACGAAAATCTTCATCTGGGCCAAAGCTGAAGCTTGATGTGACATCCCTGGAGCCCTCCTCGGATACGCTGTGCAGGAAGTCCTGGTCAACTTTTTACATTCGGACGTAGTCACTTTTTTGGAGCTTTTTCTCTCTGACATCAGACGACCCTCCACAGCAAGCCAATTTTGAGTCAATGTCATCAGATTATCTTTCCAGGAGCCCCCGGTGAAATGCTGGAATTCTGGGGCTCCAGAGCTTTTCAGCGAGACAAACCTGCAAGTCAGGCCGGGTTGCGGTCGACCTAAGCCAGCTTGACTCTCGACAGTGGGTCGGCCCCTTTATGGAGCTTCTTCCGGAAGGGCCTTGAAGGTCTTTGAGTAGTCCACAGATCACCCCAGGGTTCCAGAAGCTCTGACTTGCTCCTTGAGGGTTAGGACTCCAACTTCCAGAATGCACCTGGCTCAAACTCCAAAATGACCACTGCACAGTGGCCAGCTGGTCAGTTTCTTCAGGTTTTTATGCAAGGCCCTCTGGTTAGCTATTTTTCACCTGTAGCAAGTGGGGAGTCCCTTCTGGAACCAGCTGAAGCCAGGCAAAGTCCTTCTTGTGGTGAAGCACAAGTGTGCAGCTGCTGCAGTCCTTCAGAGTGCAGTGTCCAAATGCAGGTCAGGGGTCCAGTAGGGCAGTCCTTCTTCTTCTGATGTTCTTCCTTGTAGGGATCTGAGGTGTGGGTGCAGCTCTGCCATATTTATAATTGCTCCTGGGGTGGAAAAAAGGGGGGATTTGGTTGTCCAATCACAGGCAGGCTCCTTCCACCTTTGATGAGCACTTCCTGGGAAGTGTGGCAAAAATCAATCCCAGGGATCAACCTTCTTCAAAAGTCCAGCATGGCTGAAAGTGATTTTTGGAGGTTAGATCTGGCTGAGCCCACCCAGTGGTGTGGCTAAAAATCCTAAGCACATCCCTCTCCTGCCCTCTCCTAATTTATTGAAGAGCGTAGCTAATTGTCTGGGGTTGCATGAACTAAGGGAGGAGGTCTTGAGCTGCTCCAAATGTCCTTCCCTGCCTTTGAAGACCAGTTTGACTGCTCCCCCCCATCCTGTCTCACCATCTGCCGAGGCACATCTCCTCCCCCAGGCTCATCCTTTGTGTTCAGCCCAAGCCACTTCACACCTCATCAAGGCAGCATGACTAGACTGCCTGAGGCTGGCCAATCAGAGAAGGGCACTACAGAGCTGAAGCTGTAAACTTTCAGGTGGAGTTTTAAAACTCTTTACCTGAACTAGTCATATTAAATCCAACAATGGCAAGTTGTGGGATTTATTATAACAATTAACTTGATACCAAACTCAAGGTGTCTGGCAGTTATGGGGACTTTGTTAATTTCAATATAGTTTTCCCTTTTAAGTCTATGGAGGCCATTCAGTACAGTGAGGGAAAAACGTATTTGACTACCTCACCAGGGCTTATAAAACAATTTCATAAGGTCCCTTCTTATAGTAACATGACACCCAACCCTAGGGGCACATAGGGCACAACTTAGAGGTGACATATTTAAAAATAAGCTAGTTTAAGACTTTGGAAGTACATTTAATTCCAAAGTTGAATTAGCATATAACTTGAGCTTAAAAGCAGACAGCAAGGCAGGCCTGCTTTAAAATGACACCGGGCACATCAGCAGTGCACCTATGGGTGGACTACCTATGCTGGGGTCCCTAAACCTACATCCCCTACCATATACTAGGGACTTACAGGTAGGTTGATAAAGCCAATTATAATTAGCCTAATTTGCATGTCCACTTTACACGGAGCACTGGCCCTCGGACTGGTAAGCAGTACCCAGGGCACAGCCAAGAGTCAGTAACCACCAGTATCTGTCCAAAAAGCTTGAGAGTGACCAGGGAAAAATCTGAGGACTTTCCTACACCAGCGATGATGTTATTATAGAGTTAATGCATTCCAGATAGGTAAGTTCATTAGTGATCACAAATATATTTAGTATGTCTTTAGGTAGTCCTAGACTAGACATTAACATCACAAGGGCAAATCGAACCATTTTTGCACACACGTATGAGCCTCCTGATATCTGAGAAGTATCCTGTTGCTGAATACTAGTGAATATCATGCTTCTGACGGCCTATCTCACCATTTCCCTACCTTTAATCCTCCTGTGCTTTTTTAGTGGTTTTGACACTGTAGCCTCGATTAACTTTCTGAACACAACTCACTTATATATGCAAAGAATGAATTTCCGAAGACTGCCCAAGATTATTAGACAAGTGAATGATGTGTATGCTATCCACATAAGATGCATTTACTTAAAATTAATTTATAGATATCTGATATATTCAGTCGTTATACTGAAAACCTGGCATGTGTCTTTCTCGTTTAAATCCATACTGTACACCCATGACGTAAAATGATCAACACATTTGTGTCCATGCAGGACATGAAACATCATTATAACATATAAGATTCTCAACTATGTCACCAGTGTGACTGCATGAAATATATTCACAGTTGTCAATAGGAATGCGCAAAATGTTCACCTGGGAGCAAAATTGGATACAGAAGGATGTTAACACAAAGTCTTGTGGTGTTTGGTTGACACTGTGGTCAATCAGATTGCTGTTCTTTTAGAAATCTGGTTAATTTCTCTTTCAACCCATCAGAATCATTCCAAGTGCTAGGTCAATTCTAATTGACTGTTGGAAGCAATGAATGGTTATACAAATCAGTGGCGGCTGGCAGTTTTTGGAGGGAGGGGGGCGGGTGGGAAGCACACTCACACTTCCACACACACACGCATACACATCCATTAACAACACTCATCAACATTCAAACATACACGCACGCACCAAACATTCATTTAAAAAGATCACACACACATACACACACACACACACTCACCTTCAGCCTCGGAGGTCCCAAGAGGGTTGGGACTGCTGCCTTTCCTCACTGGCTGACCTTAGGTCAGCTAATGGGGGAAGGCAGCAGTCCCAGCCTCGTCACAGAGTGGGATGGGGTCAGTGAGACTGCTGACCCCTCCCCACTCTGTCATGAGGTGTCACTGATTGACACTCGCCCTGGGTGCTTCAGGGCTTAACCCTGATGCGCCCATGTCGTAGTCACTGGGTGACGCTTTCCTTGTCACCCGAGGGAGGGCCTTGAGACACCTTTGCTGAGCTGAGGAGGTCACGCCCATAGGAGCTGTGACCTCTTCAGCCCAGAAAAGTTCAGCTCAGGAACCTAGGAGTCTGCGTAAATCGTGCATGTCTGCTCCTGGCTGCCTGATCTGAACATGAAGAGTGTCTGTCAGGCTGACCTTTGCAAAGCCTGACAGATACTCTTCATGAGGGGCAAAAGGTGGCGGGCGTGGCCCCTCCGCCCTAAAGGACGGACTGCCCCTGATACAAACTTTGCAAAATGCCCTTGATGCACACAAATCATCAATTTTGCAGAAATTTGTGAAAAGCTACAAAATCACTGTCTTGGATTTGCCGCCTAATTAGGCCTATTTTTTGGGAGGTGCAGATCCTCCCAAAATTGTGGATTCATGATGGGATTTAGGGTAACAACAATAACAATTCTCACCTTTTTGGTCAGAGAACACAAAAACCACGTAGAACAGACGAAAACTGTGTCAAAATGCATAGGCTCAATGCTCAAATGAGAGACAAATATGCCAAAGAACCTAGAGGTAGAGAGATGGGGCAATCCTATTCTATATTTATTATCATCCACACAGTAGCACACTGCATGAAAAATGACTTCGGTTTTGACATAAAGCTGGGCGAGGCCGTTATAACTGATCTGGCTTCCCTGGAAACTCAGGACAGGGCTTTACGTGGGGTGGGTCTATCCAGGTCCGAGACTTGTCAGCAATTAAAAGTTGACATTGAAATGGGTCCTTATAAGCCCTTTATTCTGTCGTTAGTTTTACAAGGGGAAAAACATTGATCTACTTCCAAACAATGGATGCACAAATAGTCAAGACAACCTGTGTGAGCGACATGGCTCCTGCTTAAATTTCACTTGCTTAACTTAATTTGCTTTCCCAAGATTATTTGCTTTATAGGGTGTTATTTTTCTGTAGTTTTCTTTAAGCCCAGCAATTTGCTCATTAGTAGCACTTTCTGGGAGCTGGATGACGTGCAGGGGTCTGTGTGAGTCAACCTGTGGGTGGATGTTTATAAAGCTGTGTGTTTTTGTGTGCATTTTACTGATATGATAGTACATTGAAATAATGTTGATATTACTTAAAGATTTTAGTTCATGCCTCCAACAGTTTCACTTTTCTATAAACCATTTCAGTTTTCCGTGAATGGTTAAATAATGTCTGTGAATTTCACAAGAACCAGTGGACATTTTTTTCTGCCACAACTGTGTGCTCGTCTAAAGTGGCATGAGAGAAGATTCGGGCCATGTTTGGGAGCTCTAGAGTTGGATCCAATACGAGGGTGAGTTTCACAACAGTGTCTTGTCAGTGGGAGACAAAGATGTTCACGATAGTGCTCATCCAGTCCTTGGCCTCTCTGCAATTTGCAGAGAGGAATATCTACAAATGCCAGTTTTAATCGGAAATCCAGACAAAAGTGTGCGAAAAAGACACTCAACCATCTCATTATTTACGGTGTGAAAGTAAATTAAAATGCAGTGCTTACAGGTCAGTTGATGCATAATGTGTGTGTTTGAAATGCAAGACAGTGCACGCAGCTAAGAGTGAAAAGACGAATCACAAGACGAAAGGAATGAGGTGTGAAATATGAAGATGAAGAATTTCAGACAAAACGTGGGGAGAAACGGTGGGCCTTACAGAGAATACAGATGATAGGGGCATGAAGGGTAGAGCAGGATTGATTGAGGTATTCTTAAGGTTACTGTATTTTCTACAGACCCCAGAGATATTTGTTACACATTTTCAAATTTTCTGAGTTGAAACCTTTTCAATTCTTTTAAAAAAATATATATATATTTACTCATTTGTTTGATACTGCTAACAAGCATTGGCAAAACCAATAGGTCTGTCTCGAGTGCATGCCTGTAATTGTATGATATGTATAGATGCAATAACAGAAACCTCATAATAGGGCACCAAACTACTGGTTGCATGGCACACTGTGGAAAACATGGGATTTTATTCCACATGCTTTAAGGCCACAACTTTAATTATAAAAATTATGCCTCTTGGAAAGGATTCTTAGATATATTTCTTAGGCCATGTCCAATTTAGAGACCCCCCATTTCCCTAACACATTTTAACATTCCACTGAAAACCCTGCTCAGAAATGTTTGCATAGGTTATCCCCAAAAATGCCTCCTTTGAGGGTATTACAAGGCAATCTAGTGTGTGGCACAAGGTCAAAAGAGATGTTTAAGGCATGGGCAAAGTGGCTCTGGCCCAGGGCCCAAGCCTTTCAGCCCCCCCCCCCCCCCATACAGCCAGCTCTTTTCTGCAGTGAGCTTTCCCCGGTGACCTTGAATAATTCTTAAACAGATTTTTAAATACCCGTTTCCTTTCATTCACTTTTAATATGGGTGATGTGTAAGAGTCTAATACAGATATTTTGCAAAGAAATGTTGTGTTTGTTTCATGCAACATCCATAAAAAATATTTTAGATAACACAGGATCTCACATATGCCAAATGGGAGGGTGACACAGAGATTATGTGCAGTAATATTAGTGAGCTGCTGCTGTATTACATTATTGAAAGCCCAGGCAGTTTCCTCAGCGCTCTACGGGGCTGAACTTTGGGGTTATACCAAAACCCAAGACCTAACCACCGCTGAAAACAACTTCTTAATAAACCTTGTGTCCCTTCCGCTAAGCACCCCACTGTTCCCTCTTTTCAAGGACCTCGGCATCAAACGCATTGGTCACAAAGCCCGCCTGCGACCTCAGCTGTACTGGCGGCGTCTCTGGACCACTCCGGAACTCGACATCTTCACCGAAGCTCTACAGGTCATCCTAAAAGCCGACCACCTGCACAGAATCCCCTGGCTATGATCCATCAAGGATTTACTTCACCCTATCGGGCTCGATGATCTCTGGAACTCACCAGCCACGTCAGTCTTTCCCTCGAAAAGCGAACTAAAGAAACTATACTGGCAAAGGGCCAACAACGAAGACACTCGGGCTGCACTCCACACTACATTATCTTGTGACTTTGCCAACCTAAAAGAGTCATGCAAGTACGAAACTTTTTGGGACCTAATCACGGCCCCAAGGGAAAGGAAACTGTAATTCCAGCTCCGCATTGGAACACTCCCATTAAGACTTTTCACCAGCAGCTGGTCACACAACGAATCCACCGCATGCCCTGCTTGCAAAGCCCCCGTCGAGAATCTCCCTCACCTCCTTTTTGCATGCCCCGCGTATACTGCCCCCCGTAGGAAATGGCTGGCCCCGGCATGCAGACTACTGGGAGCACGCTGCTCTGCGCTAGCTCTGCGAATCCTTAGATCAGACACCAGGCCAACGCTAGTGATCTCTATCGCCAAATTCCTCGGAGCTAGTTGGCTTATCAGAGGGAAAACTCTTCTAGACAAAGACTCCAAATAAGACTGTCCCAACATCCTGCACAGCGCATTTCATTTCATTTCATTTCATCTAATTTCATTTCATTTTATTCTATCTCATTTTTATTCCATTTTAATTTTAATTTATTTTTTACTCCCTTTTATCAACATATTTACCTGCAATTTTATTTTATTATGTGCATTTATTTGTATTTATTACTGCTCGCGCTTTTTTGGCTCTTGTAGCCGCAATAAAGCTTCTTTGAAAATTAAAACATTATTGAAAACACACATCACTATCCTGAGAAAACAATTAGAATTTGGACAAGTGTGTCTGTGAATTGTCAGTGACCTGGCCAACGAGCTCCCTTAATCACACCTCACATACATGTTGTCATTCCCAGCAGACCTGAAAGTCCTGCACAATAGAAAACCTAATTTCTTCACGGATGCATCTGTAGAGTGGACATGGGCTGAAGCACTGACAACCCGTGGAAGAGCTATGCACTAGTCCTATCACAGACCAAGATTGTGATCACAACAAAGGAGAAAAACACAGTTATGTGGCAGACCATCCTCTACTCTGCATAAGCTGAGAGGGTTGCTGCAGCAGTGGTCTCACTCCATGAATCCTTAAGCTTGACTGGCACCAGTGATTCAGGAGACAGCTCATTGGCAATTGGTGGTGACACAGACATGTCAAGAAACTTCCATGCAGCTGAGACTAGTGGCTTTAGCAGAGTACCTAGGCAACCAATACCAGACCTTTGCCTGCTCTTCGTTACTTTAGCATGTGATACAAACATTCCCACATGAAAAATGATGGTGGCAGCGCTGCAAGATGCAGCTTTTCATGGGACTGTGAGCCAAAGTGGACTATTATAGATAAAATTGAGAGGAATCAGGGATTGGGCTAGCAGACCTGGAAGTGTTAAGTGCTATCATTTGTCACTTATTTTTCATGAATTAATACCAGAAAAATGCATATTATACTAGCTAAACCTGTTTAATGAGTAGTAAAATACATTTACAATTTTTTCTGCTAAAATTACCTACATGACAGGGATAATCTTCAATTTGTTAAAATGCACTATTTGACATGTATTGGCAATAAAATGACCCCTAAACACATTATTACTACAGTAACTATATCAAGGAGGAGATGTGGATTTAAGGTCAGAGCTGCTAATTTTGGAACTGGGCAACCAGGTTTGGGACTGGCATAGGGTGACCAGGTAGCCCAGATATTCCGTAGCAGTCCAGGTTTTTCACCAGCTGTCTTGGTGGATTTTGGGAAATTTAGCTCATGTTCTGGTTTTTAGAGAGGGTCAACTGAAAATGGTGAGAGTTGCCTTTTTATGTTTTCCAAAACAGGGACTGTGAGAAGCTGTTATAAGAAAGCATTTTAATTAATAGGCATAATACTGGTGATGACGCAGGAATGAAGGTTTTACATTTATTAGCGCATAAACGTAGTGCCGCAATAATCAAGTGTGACTTTAACCGAACTAATAAAGATTGTACGGGGACAAAATGTGCCCTCAGAGTAGTTTGCCAACATTTATAAGCGTGCTTTATATAACGTGATGTATTAGAATTGTACTAATCTGACATAACCGTAAACGAGTGCCATGATTTGCTTGTTTGAAATGTTTTAGCTTAGCATAACTTTAGTGGAGGCTTCGGCCTAGTTGCCTGGTCTCACGGTTTAGATGCTCGTGTTTTTCTAACGTGCTAATAAACGTGTATTTTCTGCTTGAAGCTGTACTTTTCCAGCGAGATCGGTTCACATGCTTATCTTTAAGGTTTCGTGCCAGCCTGGCATCTTCTTCTTTGCTCCAAGGTCAATCTGCAGGTGCGGACAATGGAAGCTCTGAAAGTGAGTTAATTGGTATAATATGTTGCAACTTACGTACCCGTCTCCAAGGATAATGTATGCCTAGGTAGAAGCTTGAGAACTGTTGTTTTTGATTGGACAATTTGAAGCCAACCTATGAACCCTCCAATGGAAGACCCTACTGGATTTGAACTGTTGTTAATAAAAACCTGGTGCACAAGGAGAAAGCGTCCATTACCTATCTGCCATTAGACATTAGACATTGGACATTAGCCATTTGCAGGACATTGCAGCCATTATGGCCCATCTTGCTGACTTCGTCATTTAGCCATCTTCTACGATGCCAATTGATGTTCGATGCCATTTTGAATGAGACTTTGATGCTTTCTCTAATCGAGAGAAAGAGACTTTAAGTAATTCTTGCCCTAGAGACTTTAACTTTGAACTGCCCCGTTACATGAAGAAGTAGTTTATCTTGCCGCTGTGAGGCAATTGCCCCGTCCACCCTGCCCCTTTGCCCCGTCCCATGCTGATCGAAACTGGTACCTGTGAGACGAAGACTTCCTTGAATGCTGATTGAAATTGGTAAATATGAAAGGAAATTGTACAATTGCATTGTGTTTCTTTTTAGGTAACCAACTGCTGATTTTTGATAAGAGCCCTAGTTAGGAGTTTTCCAAATTAATGTTGCTAAATTGTTTTTGCATGAAGTCCCACATGCCGATGCTAATTTGAGGTTAGATGAGGATTTCTTTTGTTGCACGATGCAATTTGAGACCTTGTTATGCTGACTAATGTATGCAATTAGCTCATTACAGATTATAGTTTTAGTGATTTGCGTTGCTATTATCGAATGCATTGTTATTCAAATACTGCATAGATTGCATCTTTTCCGCCGTTATGGACAGCTATTAATGTTCATTTACATATATCATTTGGTGTTGAGACACATCTATATTGTGCTAGCTTTGTTAATATAGGGAAATAAATTCATTAACTTTGAATAAACTGGTGTGGTTATTCATGGCCGAAAGGTCATGGTTCGCCGAAATGTTTTCTGGATTAATTGTTAAGTGTTATGTTGATCAGGGTATTGCTTATGTTCGTTATTGATTATTGATTTGATTAAATTGATTGATCTCGGGTGAAGAGAGTCCCACTTGGTCAAAAGATTCATCGGCCCAAGAGCGTCCAACTACAGGTAATTTATTAGGGAGGACGCTCTATCAGTAGATGGTAGCAGAGGACGGTTTCGACTTTTGGGACCCCACTCGAAAGGTATATGGTGTTGAATTAGATTTTTCTTGGGTAAAACAGATTGAGAGAATGATGATGCCCTAAGTCCCCCGCGACTTTCCCGGGATCTCGGAGCTTGCGAATGGAGAGAATGGAGGTGTGAAATCGGCGTTGGCGGTACTAGTGACGGTATGAGTGAAGTTAGGGTTTTGCTCTTGCACAGCTTATTGCCGCAGATTGTTTGAAAAAGTTTGCGAGGATTTTAGAGAATAGCGGAGGTGCGACTCCGAGTGCGAGAGTAGGGAAGTCGTCGAACTTCATGTGCATGTGGCGCTTTGTGCAGAAAAAGGTCCACGTGGTTGTTGTTGTTGAGACGGGCCCTGCGAGGTCAAGAGACTCCGGAGTATGTTGAAAAGTGTATGAGACACTTGTTTTATGTTGTGGTCTGGTCGGTTTAGTAGGTTGACCGGGCGTGGTCAACGAGTCGGTACGTGTGTTAAGGGAGTGAAAGAAAACTTCGACTTCGGGCTTTGACAAATTCTAAGTGCACTAGAATAGATCATTGACAAGTTGAGAGCAGAATCTGCGGGTCAGATTTGCTTGTGAAAGTGGGGACCGAGAAAGATGGAATAACTGCCGAGGCTAGTGAAAAATCCCTAAGGTCCTGAAGCGATTGTGTTACCCTTCCTGTAGTAAACCGACAGATCTGTTTTATTATTATTTGGTTGCTCGCGATACATGCCAGAAGTTGTTACGAGAGGAGCTGAGTGAAGGAGGACTAGCCGCGAGGCTTTGTCAGCCGCAGTGTGTGTGAGTGTGACGTCACTAGGAGCCGCGCTGGGATAGGTTGGTTGCAAAGAAGGGCCGCGCACGGATTGGACGCAGTCCGTGGGGCTCGATTGGAAGGGGAAAGGCAAGCGAAGAGTATTCCGGGAATTAAAGTCACTTATTGATTACAAACTTTGTGAAATAAAAGACGAGAAAATGAAATTTTTTAAAGCATTAAAGAGTGCGATGAAGGGGGAGTCTTACATTAAAGCGAGCGTAGGAGAGGAGACGCCACCCGAAGGTACACCAGCTTACATTGTAATGGAGGAAAAGGGGGTAGCTCCGTGCCTTTGGCTAAAGCAATGGCACAAGCTGACAGAGAAACATGGGAGCGTAGCGTTCCCGATCCATGGGACATTCAATATAAGGATCCTAGAGAATTTGAGATTCGCGATGTACGACATGAAGGTACCTCCAAGGCCAGCACAGTTTGAGGCTCTAGCGATTTGGGAACTAATGGCTAGACAGCAACAGCAAAATAAGTTCGAGACCAGGATAAGAAAGGTAGAAAAGACACTAGCGGACGCTAGGTGGGATAATGCACAGAAGGTGTGGAGGTCAGACATATTGCAGGGGATAAAATTGTTTCCCGCAATTACTAAGGAAGAAGAGGCGACAGGCAAGAAAGCTACCTGTAAGACAAACAGGAGGTGTTCCAAAGATAGAGAGGACGAGGAAAAGTTAAGAAGAGAAGAGGAGTTAGAGGATGAGGAGTTAATAATGCAATTGCTGAACGACCGTCCACCACCTTATGCAGAGAGTGGACAAGGTCCAAGTACCAGTTCTGCCCCTCCGGCACTGGTACAGAACAATGAAACTCCGAGTTCAGAAACGCCATCGAGATCTAAGGACCCGAGTTTACTGTTCACCCCGCAGATACCGCAGGTTAGGAGAATATATCCAGATGTGCCTATATTGAAAACAGCAGAAAATTATCAGCCGCAGGTCCCAAGGTACTACAGCAGTGACAACAGTACGGGAATGACCCTAGATCCAACTGTAATGGGAGTACAGAATGGTCGCAACCCAACATTGGCACAAGCTGAATCAACTCAGTTTTTGATGCCTCAAAAACAGATGCAGGGGGGAACCGCACATGCTCAGATGACGGGGAGTCAGATGGGCATGCCGGCAATGATGACCCATAGTGTGGGAATGAACATGCCTCAGAACATGGGGAATGGACAGAACGCAGATGCGATATCCCTACCCATTACTGTAGGTCCACCGGTACCTTTGTACATTCAGCCTAACTCAGGTATGAGCGGTCAAGGATCAATGGTGCAGAGTGGGATGGAAAGGAGGTGCATACAAAACACTCCAGAGACAACTCCGATAGCGGCTCTGCCAACTGGATCTGGGCCCTTGATGGAGTTCAGTCCCATATGTGCTCAGTCAACAGTGGTGAGGTCGAGTCCCCCACTGATGATACCGCTGTCATCGAGCACTGAAAAGTTGCCGCAACCAGCAATGGCAGTCGATGTGAATGCTACACTGATGGGCTTGAATGCGCAACAGCTGACACAGTGGTTCAACAGTCTGAATTCCACACAAAGCTCAGCCAGTGGGAAGGGAGAAGACTATTTGAATAGGGTCAGGTTGAACATGGAAGCAGAAGAATTGGTGGAAGGGACTATGGGCGTGAATAGGTTAGAGTCCTACTCGGAAGAAGAGCTGAGGTATCTATGTCCTAGGATTACGAGAGAAGTGAACAAGGTACATAGAAGGTTGCAAGAGATAGCTGACAAAAACGGGGTTGAGATAGACAAGACAAAACACTTGAGCAGGAGCTATAGATTGGACTTCGGGACCACAGACTTTGAACACATGAGGTCAGCAGGCATGAAAACGCACCTTAGAGAATTGCTGCAGAGTGCACAAGTGTGGAGGTGCTTAGACAAATGGGAAAGCAGATGGGTAAAGAAAAAGGAAAAGAGGAAAGACAGTGTCCCCGAGCATAACGAGAAAAGACCACAGAGTAGTGATGCAATAACCATGTTACCAATGAGGGAGACAGCAGGGGGAAAATTAGTACATGTACCGTGGCACAGGAGCGACATTCAGTCTTTTACGGATGATTTTCCCAAACTGAGAGAGAAAACGATTGAATGGTATCAACAGACTGATAGGTTTGTGAAGCTTGCAAAATGTCTTTGGGAAGACCTGAACACCCTCTTTGAGATTGTGGTTCCGGCAGATTTGTGGGAGGATTGCAAAAGGGCTGTAGGTTGGCCGACAAGTGAACCAGAGAGAGACAGGGATACGGGTGCACCATCACCTATGGTGATGAGCTTGTACTATAAGGTGATTGAGCATTTGAAGACGAAAGTTGCCTCGAAAAATGTGGATTGGCAGAAGATTGATCGAACTGCCCAAGAGGCTAAAGAGTCGATTCATGGTTACTATGAGAGGTTGTTGAAGGCGTTCAAGAACTACAGTGGCACGGAAACAATAGAGGCGAAGGACATGCTTCATTTTGTGTTTAGATTTGTGGAAGGGCTGAGACCAGAGATAAGTCAGATGATAAAGACGCATTTGATTTGTTGGCAGTCGAAACCTATTGATGAGGTGTTGAATTACGCGAAATACTGTAGCGACGAAATTGAAGTGAAACAGAAAAGGTTGAAGGAGAAAGTGATGATGATGCAACTTAAAGCAGCTCAGACAGGTCTGCAAGGGTTGCAAGGGTTCCAACAGCAGATACCGCAGCCGCAGCCGTAGGGAAATATGGTGTTTCAGCCACAGGCGAGAGGCAGAGGAGGTTTTGGGAATAATGGTCCGGATTTGAACACTGTTGTAATTCCGAATGGTGTGCAGGCAATGAAAAGGGTGATGCCGTGTCACGTGTGCGGAATCGTCGGTCATTGGAAACGCGAGTGCCCGATGGTGGTGCAGGAAGGTGCAGGTGTTGGTCAGCAAAACAATGATGTCAATGCATTCCAGACAATGAGGGGACCGAAAATGAGAGGTCCAAACCCAAATTTTCAGACCATAAATCAGCTGCAGGGATTACAGCCCATGCAGCCGCAGCAGATGCAGATGCCCCGTATGCAGATGACGCAAATGCAGCCAATGCAACAGCAGTTTCCCATGGTACCTAATCAGCAAATGCAAATACCTTTGGCACCAGTGAGTCAGCAGCAAGTGATGGTTCCTCCACAGGTCTTGAGTCAGGTGATGAATACAAATGGCACCGTACAACAGTTCCCATTACACAGTGAGAATGGAATAAACAATGTATGGGAGAGTGAAAGTTCAGATGAGGAGGGAAATTGTGTGCTTGCAGCATCCTTGGAAGTTGATCAAAAGGGTCCATATGTGGAGGGAAGAGTTATGGGTCATAGTGTTTCATTCTTGGTTGACACAGGAGCCACACGTTCAACTGTTAGGAGCATTGAAGTACCAAATTTGCCACTCTCAGGGAGAACAGTCCAAGTGGTGGGAGTAGCAAACAGGCACCTGACGATCCCAATCACAGATCCAGTACCAGTCAGGATTGGTAACTATCAAGGGTCCCATAAATTTGTGGTATGTGACTCAAGCCCGATAGCACTGTTAGGGAGAGACCTATTGTGCAAATTGGGATGTTCGATTATGTGTTCGAACGATGGAATTAGAATCCAGACGAGCAGTGATGGGGAAGAAGAGGACAGTGTAGAAGGGGATGAGATGGAAACTGTCGATGAAGAATTTCCTCTGATTAACCTTTTTCCGATGATAACTGAAGAAGATATTCCAGCTGAATTACGAGAAACAGTCGGAAAGGAAGTGTGGGATATGACAGGAAAAGAGGTGGGATTGATGAAAGGAGTGGAACCAGTGAAAGTGACTGTAAAACCCAATGTAATCTTTCCCCAGACCCCACAATACCACATGGCACAAGACACCCTCATGAAAGTCGCCCAACTCATTGACGAGTTTGTAAAACAGGGAGTACTGAAAGAAGTGTTAAGCAGTCCATGTAATTCACCAATCATGGGACTAATAAAGCCGAGTGGAAAGGTTCGAATCGTGCAGGACTTGAGGAAAATAAATGACATCATAATTAAATGCTGCCCTGTAGTACCGAATCCAGCTGTGATAATGTTTCAAGTCCCTTGCGATGCTGAGTGGTTCTCAGTCATTGACTTGTCACAAGCATTCTTTTCGGTGCCTCTTCATGAGGACAGCCAATTTCTCTTTTGTTTCAAATTCTTAGACAGAGTTTACAGTTGGTGTCGAATTCCTCAAGGGTTTTCGGAGTCACCGTCAATTTTCAATCAGATTCTAAAGAAAGACTTGGAAGCATTAGAATTGCCATTCGAGTCAACCCTAGTACAGTACATCGATGACTTACTGATTGCATCTAAGACAGAAAGTGGCTGCACAGCCGACACCATTGCCCTACTGAACCATTTGGGAAGGAATGGACACAAGGTGTCTCCTTCAAAGTTGCAGTTCTGTCAGAAGAAAGTAAAATACTTGGGTCATCAAATAGAGAAAGGGTCACGGAGAATAATGAAGGAAAGAATAACAAGTGTACTTCAAATGAGTCCACCAAAGACGAGGAGGGAGGTGAGGAAGTTTTTGGGGATGGTGAGCTACTGTCGCCAGTGGATTCCCAACTTTTCAACTCTAGCAAAGCCTTTACTGAAACTGACCCAGAAGGATGCCTTGGATCAAATTGAGCTGAAAGGAGATGAGATGGATGCTTTTATTGAATTGAAAGAATGCATGTGCAGGGCTCCAGCTTTAGGTATGCCTGATTACACAAAGCCTTTCACATTGTTTTGTCATGAACGTGATGCATGTTCTTTGTCTGTCTTGACCCAAGCCCATGGTGGCATAAACAGACCAGTAGCGTATTTTTCAGCTACTTTGGATCCGGTCGCAGCAGCACTGCCAGGGTGTTTGCACGCCGTAGCAGCAGTTGGTATCAGCCTCACTCAGAGTGAAGGAATAGTGATGGGACACCCATTAACAGTCATGGTCCCTCACTCAGTTGAGATACTTTTGACCCTCTCCCGAACGCAACACATGACTGGAGCAAGACTCACAAGGTATGAAACAATAATTCTGGGCTCACCGAATGTGCAGCTGAAAAGGTGCACTACGTTGAATCCAGCAACCTTGCTTCCCGGTGAAAATGCTGAAATTGAGAACGCTGAAGACGTCGAGCACGACTGCCTTCAGGTGACGGAATTTTGCACAAAACCCCGACCTGATATTAGGGATACTAAGCTTGATGAAAATGACCAAAATGTTTTTGTTGATGGGTCATGTTTAAGAGATTCATTGGGAATTTTGAAAGCAGGATATGCTGTATGTACTGTAACAGGTGTCTTGGAAGCATCCTGGCTCCAAGGAGTCTATTCCGCACAAGTAGCAGAGCTTGTAGCCCTTACAAGAGCATGCTAACTGTCTACATTGATGAAGGTTACCATTTACACTGATAGTCAGTACGGGTTTGGAATTGTGCACGACTTTGGGCAACTATGGTCACAGAGAGGTTTCCTGACCTCTTCAGGGTCCCCAGTGAAAAACGGGGAGAGAATAAGGGAATTGTTACACGCCATTCAGATGCCAGCCGAAATTGCAGTGGTAAAGTGTAGTGCTCATACAAAAGGACAGGACTATGTTTCTCTGGGAAATGCATATGCGGATCAAGTCGCAAGATTTTGTGCCTTGAACTGTATATTGCTCAGGGATGAATGGAATTTGATAAGTGAACCAGAACTCGAACCAGCTGAAGCATTTGCCTTGAAGGTCGTAGATACAATGGATGAACTAAAAGCATTACAGAATAGCGTCAGGGAGGATGAAAGAGTTTCCTGGATTAAGTCGCAATGTACAAGGAGACCAGATGAGTTATGGGTTTCAAATGAGGGAAAATTTGTCTTACCAAGTAGTCTCTTATCGCAGCTAGCGCGGTTCTATCATGGGCAGGCTCACCTAGGGAGAGATGCCATGATAAGATTGTTCAAAACTGATTGGTTTAACCCCAGATTCCGTCAAGCTGCCGAAGCAGTTTGCCATCGATGTGTCATTTGTCAGCAGATGAACCCAGGAAAGGGAACGGTTGTGAACATGAGCCACATTGGCAGGGCGAGTGGCCCGTTCAGCAGAATGCAGATGGACTTTATTGAGATGCCTGTGCATGGAGGTCTGAAGTATGTGTTGGTGATTGTGTGCATTTTTAGTCACTGGATTGAAGCATACCCCACACGTAGAAATGACAGCCTTACAGTTGCAAAACTATTGTTGAGGGAGTTGATACCCCGTTTCGGATTCCCGATCTCTTTAGAATCAGATAGAGGAAGTCACTTCAATAACGAGGTGATAAAGTTACTTTGTGCAGCGCTGAACATTGAGCAAAAACTGCATTGTAGCTATCGCCCAGAAGCCTCAGGACTGGAGGAACAGATGAATGGTACCCTGAAATCAAGAATGGCGAAAATATGTGCATCGACAAATTTGAAATGGCCTGACGCATTGCCTTTGGTGTTAATGTCAATGAGAAACACCCCTGACAGAAAGACTGGATTGTCCCAGCACGAAATTCTCATGGGCAGGGCCATGAGACTTCCTGCAGTTCCCGCAAACGTGCTTTTGAATATTACAGATGATATGGTGTTAGACTACTGCAAAGGTCTGGCTGACGTCGTTCGCTCTTTCTCTCACCAGGTGGAAGCAACCACCTTGTCACCGATCCAAGGTCCAGGACACACAATGAAAGCAGGTGACTGGGTCGTGATAAAGAAGCACGTGAGGAAGTCGTGTCTGGAACCCCGTTGGAAAGGCCCTTTCCAAGTGATCCTGACGATCACTACCGCTGTGAAGTGTGCGGGAGTTCCCAACTGGATTCACGCCAGTCACACAAAGAAGGTGTTGTGTCCCACAGATGAGGAAGTGGAAGCGCTGAAACTGCCAGTGCCTGATAACAAAGTGCCGAGCGCTGAGACAGAGCAAAACAGAACTAGAAGCGAACAGGCAGAAACAGGAGAGAGAGAAATATTCTCTGAGGACGAAACAACCGATTCACTTGGGGAAGACCAAGGAGAAACCTCAGACAGCGACGAAGCAGCTGAAGGTGACAAAGAGCCTGAAGCAGCTGAGGGTAGCAATGAGCCTGAAGCAGCTGAAGGTGACAAAGAGCCTGAAGCAGCTGAAAGTGACAAAGAGCCTGAAGAAAGTAACAGTGACGAAGGGCTCGAAAGAGGTGAAGAAGCAGGAGAGCCTGATCAGAGGAGGGCTTTCCCAGAAGCAGACGGTACAGAAAAAGAAAAGGAAAACCTGATCGACTCCCCAGAAGGAGGGAACAAGGCAGAACAGAACGAAACTGTTCAAAGTTCCTCAGAAGAGATCGCAGGTCCATCAAGTGGACACAGTGCAAAGAAAAGACCAAGTATATCACCAGTAAAACTAAGAACTAGAGAAAAGTTGAACGACAGTGAAAGGCCAAGAGTGAAAGAGAAAAGAAAGGAAGTGTCTGTCGTGGTACCAACAACAAGTGAAGAAAAGGACTTGGCCAAAAAGGAAAGTACCAGTGAGGCAGAATTAAAGAGAGATGCAAAATTGAAAAGGAAAAGGATACCAAACAGGAGATATTCCGGTCCAGAATGGGCATATGCAGTCAATGACGATTGGACTGGCGAATTTGTATCTCTTAGCCTCGAGAACGAAGAAGAAGAGATACCAATAGAAAAGAAAAGTTTTATGGACACTATTGATTGAAAGGGTGATAAATGACATTGCTTGCTATAATATAACGCGATACAACCAGCTGAGACATTGCTAAACCGGATGAGACATTTGCTAACTCGATAAGACTTTGATAACCTGATTGACTCTTAAACCCGATTTGAGACAACGTTGCTAACTGATAAAGACTGAGTTATTGCCGAATTGAGACAAATGCTGCTAACCGATAAGTGACTGGGCTCCTGAAGAAAACTGTGTGAACATTGCGCTCGTTCAGCTTTGTAACTAATTGCTAAATCGTTTCTTTATAGGTGCTTCTAGCTCTCTGATTCTATACAGATCATGGCTACACAAAACAGTAGAGTGAAATATTGTAAATATGCGTGTATAGGCTTGATAACTGCATGTGTACTAATAATAATGGCAATAGTGCTTGCTACACGTGGAAAGGGTGAGAATGAGAAAATTGATGCTTCTACTTTTGCTCCTGTTACTGTCACTGAACTAACCGCATTGAAAAGACTAGAATTAGATGAGAGACACTTGCATGATAAGAAGGAACTTTCGTATAATGTTTTCTATCGCCTACTAACAGAATATGTTGAGACTATGGATGCGAAAGATTGTTATGTGTGTACACAGATACCGACATCGGTAAAGGAAGGGGTGACTTATCACCACATGCCTCTTACATATGGGATTACATGTAGTATAGTAACTTCTAGATTTTATGGTCAAACTAACATACAGTATTTTTATTCAAATTATGATGTTACCTTTGCATATGTTCCTATAATAACGCAGCTAAGCCAGATTGCTAAAGATTGGGATGCTAAATTAATGAGGGAATTTTTCGAGCCAATGCAACCTTTTGAAACAGCTCACGCACATAGGGAAAACCTTACATGCTCACTCACTGCAGTAGAAATAAGCTTTTTAGATCGCACAGATGATAGAAGGGCACAAATGAATGCGAAATTAGAAAAAGAGCTAAGTAAGAGGACTTCAGTAGATAATTATGCTTTTGCCGCAATAAAAACACAAGGAAAAATAGCTTTAGACGCTTGGCATGTAGGGAAATTTTGTATATATCGTGGTGAATCTTATTATGATAACATTTTCGTGGGAGCGAGTGAATGTAAACATACGTTTATCTTTAAGGCCAAATGGACATTCATGCTGAACGGACTTGACCCTGTCATACCTGGTGTATATTACATTTGTGGGCATAATGCCTATTATCGTCTTCCAAAAGGGTGGTGGGGGAGATGTTATTTGGGTATAGTGTTCCCAAAGGTTTATCAACTGGATGACCTATCGATGATTCCAAAGACGTCTGGATCTCATCGTATCCAGAAAAGAGAGACCGCAGCTGCTGTGGTAGGAGATATATTTGGAGCCATGATTCCTTCACTAGGAGTTGTGTTGAATTCCATCAAAATAAGAAAGTTGTCTACTATAGTGGATAACATGTTGACAAAGTTTTCAGGTGCTATGATCCTGATGGATGCTGAACTTGCAGCAGAAAGAGCTATGACTCTTCAAAACAGGCTTGCCTTAGACATTCTTTTAGCAAAGGATGGCGGCGTTTGCAAAATGCTTGGTGCGCGTCACTGTTGCATGTATATACCAGACAACAGTGTGAAGATTAAAACAATGCTTGCTAATCTAACAAAAGAGAGTGCAGACTTGAAGGAATTGAAAGAACCAGGAGTTTGGGAGAAGGTTGGAAAGGGAATTGCTTCAGTGGGAAATTGGCTTGGTAGCATTTGGAACGGAATATTACTCAAAATAATACAGGGAATACTAATAGTACTAATTTGCATCTTTGGGATTTGGGGAATAAAAAGGGGAATACTAATGATAATGGAAAGAATAAGGAGAAGGAAGGAAGAGAAAATGATGAAAAGGATGGCAGAAGAATACAAGGCAAGAACAAGGGGAACTAAAAGGAAAAGAGAACTGACAGAATTTTAGTGGAATAAAATTTGTGGGAATAGTTTTGTGTGATGACAAGTAGTCATCAGAGGAGGGATTGATGACGCAGGAATGAAGGTTTTACATTTATTAGCGCTTAAACGTAGTGCCGCAATAATCAAGTGTGACTTTAACCGAACTAATAAAGATTGTACGGGGACAAAATGTGCCCTCAGAGTAGTTTGCCAACATTTATAAGCGTGCTTTATATAACGTGATGTATTAGAATTGTACTAATCTGACATAACCGTAAACGAGTGCCATGATTTGCTTGTTTGAAATGTTTTAGCTTAGCATAACTTTAGTGGAGGCTTCGGCCTAGTTGCCTGGTCTCACGGTTTAGATGCTCGTGTTTTTCTAACGTGCTAATAAACGTGTATTTTCTGCTTGAAGCTGTACTTTTCCAGCGAGATCGGTTCACATGCTTATCTTTAAGGTTTCGTGCCAGCCTGGCATCTTCTTCTTTGCTCCAAGGTCAATCTGCAGGTGCGGACACTGGAAGCTCTGAAAGTGAGTTAATTGGTATAATATGTTGCAACTTACGTACCCGTCTCCAAGGATAATGTATGCCTAGGTAGAAGCTTGAGAACTGTTGTTTTTGATTGGACAATTTGAAGCCAACCTATGAACCCTCCAATGGAAGACCCTACTGGATTTGAACTGTTGTTGGATTAATTGTTAAGTGTTATGTTGATCAGGGTATTGCTTATGTTTGTTATTGATTATTGATTTGATTAAATTGATTGATCTCGGGTGAAGAGAGTCCCACTTGGTCAAAAGATTCATCGGCCCAAGAGCGTCCAACTACAGGTAATTTATTAGGGAGGACGCTCTATCACTGGCATTTTATTTATGTCCTTAGAGACAGATTTATGGAAGTGGTGCTGCACCAAGTGCAGCGCCACTTTCCCTGCACCTCTTAGCACCCCCTATACCCACCATGTGTGCGTCATATTTAAAATATGTTGCACCATGGTGCAGGGTAGGGGGCAATAGCGTCATTTCTCATGATGCTATTGATGTACTATGCAAGAGTAACACCAAAATATTGGTGCTACTCCTGCAGAGTACATAAGGCCCATTCTAAAGATTGGAGCCCCCTTTTAACGCTTACTCTTGAGCAGGATTTAAAAGTGCCATAAAAAATTACACAAGGAAATCTCGTAGATTTCCTTATGGCATTTTTACGGCTCCCCTAACTGGGGAACACCCCCTTTGCATACATTATGCCTGGCGCAGACATAATGTAGCACAAAGGATTTTAGAGTGGCACAATGCATGTATTGCGCCACCCTGTAAATACGGCGCAGTGATTTCGGCCTTGTTGAGCCACATTAACATAAAAAATAATGAAGTTAATGTGGCACACGGTGACGCTAGGGCATAATAAATATGCCCCTCAGGGTATCTTTTGTAAGTCTAAGCTGATAAGTGCTGTCATTCTGAGCGCTCGGTTGAAGTAAAACTGTAGTCCTTTTTCAATTTTTGTGAAATGTCCTGGTTTTTGGCTTTCAAATTCTGGTCACTCTAATCTGGCATCGCCCAACATCCTGTGATTCTGGGCAAATCACAATATTCCTATGCCTACAAAAAATGAATGTGGCCTTGTGTAATATAACTGGTGGTCATTCAAAGCACTCTAATGCCTTAAGGTTAGGTCTGCAACTGCAAAAAATAAGGAGATCACCCACAAGCTATTTTAAGCCTGAGGCTGAATTTGTCTTGACCTCTAGCTTTTTGGTGTCAGCCTCTCCCGAAATATGGGTTTAATTGCGCCCCTGAACGCAGAGAAACTCCAGGTTATATGTTTGAACTATAGACGCTTAGCACACAAAAAGGAAAACAGGTGTTTGCCTCTGAGCAAAGTCATCATGATGCGTTCGATGGGCTATTACAAATGGAACATGCTTCTTCCACAGTAGAAATGTGATGCTACCATCCACGGACAAAAATATGCCCCGAGTGTTTCATTTTAGTCTCACTAGGAAGCATTTTTTCACAACAAAATGTTGGCGGGGCTGCACTTTTAAAAGCTTACAGGAGACATGAAAAACAGAGGGCATTTACTGCCAAAAAACACTCGCAGTTTCATGATGGTAGCCAAGCTAGGAGTCATTGTAAACGCAGGGAACAGGAACGTGAAAGAAGTGTGTATGCTAGGACATGCCCTGACAATACAATTCCGTAAATATATGCAAGACAACACAGACACGAATTATACAAGCGCGTGAGTTTAATGATCTTCGCGACAGAGACGGAGTGCTGCGTATGTTATAGATAAGTAAGCTGCTTTGTCAACTTGTAAGGACTCGGCTGGTGTGAATGTATTCTCTCACTGAAATAAAGTGTCCCATTCCATCATCTCTTTGGCGTTCATTTGCAAGCTGTCTTGCCGAAGGAACTGCCTCAAACACGAGGCTCTAGTTGCGCTCTATAGAGCAGTGGAGCTTGACATTCATGAACAGGCAGCCGAAGAACTGCTCCTTTCGATGGGCTCGGGTAAGAAAATGGCGCTGGTTGAACCATCTACCACCACGGCAAAGCAGCAATCAAAACACTGCCTATCTACCACCTGTGAAAAGAGCAAAAGATCAAGCCCATCGTAGGGTAAAAGAATGCAGTGTGTCCCCACTTACATATATATGCACATGTATTCACTGCTGAAACTGGAAAAACCTTACCCATCAACTTGGCGTCAAGATGGACAATAAAAAGAGGGTGGAGCCATATGGGAGGGAGTCGTGAAAAACAGTCTGACCGTCAACTTATAGATTTATGTTTTTTTAATTCCTTCTCACAAAGAAATTGTCACCAAGGAGCAACCTGGCACAGGTTGCCCAGAGCTTTGTGTGCCCAGTAAATCTGAGGGAATAATCATAATGGTAAAATAATTCTGGTGGTTAAAGCACTTGCTTGAGAGATCTATGTTTTGTTTAGTCATAGTTTTTCTTCAAGGTAACATAGGGGGTTAATGTGTCTCCTGCAAAGCAGGTTGTGTAACATGATACCTATTTCTTTTTTTCAATCTGTTCTTATAAGGCTGCTAAAAAGCTTTTGTAGGTAGTGACAAAGTACAACCCCAAGCATTACATTACATTTGAAATCCTGACATGTTTCTCCCAGCTGTACAGTCTTAACATATAACTAGGGCCATTGGAATTATGCAGCAGGGTAGGACCAAATTATGCAGCAGGTTGACTAAATTATGCAGCAAGAAAAGCAAAATTATGTGGCACAATATGACACATTTTGTGATAGCGTTATGTTAGAAATTTGGGGCCATATGTATGAACACTTTTTCCCATAGACACAGACTGGGTAAAAACCTTTGCTACATCTCACCCCTGGTCTCTAGTTGGCAGCATTATGCACCCTGTCCAAGTAGGGAACACAATACTAGTCAGGGTAAGTCAAATATATGCCCTAAACTAACATGTGCTCTCCCTCTGGTAGCTTGGCACAGAGCAGGCAGGCTTAACTTAGAGGGCAATGTGTAAAGTATTTGTGCAACATACATACATCAATCACAATGAAACACCACAAAAAGGACTCCACAGGAGAAGTATTAACAATAGAGATTATTTATCTGAATAGATCAAGACCAAAATGAAAAAAATCCATTGAGCATTCACTTTTAAAAAGGTGTCAAGAAGAAGCACACTTTGTACGGGGCTTGTTTTAGAGCCTTTATGGTATTTTATAATAGTACGAGTGTTCTGCGAGGAGTGCAGTGAAGACTGGCCGAGACGGTTTGGGACCGGCCCGGGTATGGAAGACCGGGTGTTTGACTTCGAATGCAGAGAGCACAGCGGAATCTTTGAGGCTGCTCGGGCCTCCGTTGTCCGGGAATGCTCAGCCGCAGCCGTGGGTTATAGGTTATGTGATCTTGAGGTGGGCTGGCAAAGGGGCACGGAGGCAAGCAGGGTTACGCCCAAGTGTGGCTCACCAGCTGTAGAAGTACAAGCACATGTAGCATGTCTTCGTTGCTTGGCAACACGGGCAGCAGGCTGCAATGAAGCAGCTCTGAAGTCTTGATGAAAGGCTGGATGCAAAAAAATCTACTCCGAAGTCTTGATGAAACGTGTGGTGGGGTGCAACAAAGCCGCTTCAAAGTCTTGGCAAAACAAGCAGCAGCCAAAAGGAAGCCACGCTGGAGGTCTTTGATGTCTCGGAGACCTTTAGTAGAACCAGAGGCAACTCGGCAATCCCTTGGAGTCACTCTGGGGGTGATTGTTGATTCTTGGGCTGCAGAGCAGAGATCACCAGGCAGCAGGCGAACTCAGCAAGGCAGGACAGCAGTCCCTTGAACCTGTCATACACAGCAAAGTGCTGATCCTCCAGCACAGCAGTCTTTACTCCATCACAGTTTCCTTGAGTCCAGAAGTGTACTGATATGAGTGGGTCAGAGATCAAGTACTTATTCTAGACAATTCCTTTCATGTGGGGGATGACTTCAAAAGTTTTCTCTGAAGTGCACAGTTCCCCTTTCAACTCAGCCCCAGCTCCAGACTATCAGTGGGAGGTAATCAGCCCCTTTTTGTGGACTCTGGTCACTACCTCCTGAAGTGTAAGTGTGAGCCCTTCCCAAAATCCCCCTTAGGAAGACCCAGAGGTATGCAGAGGAATACACATGCTGTTGACTATCCTGAGTTGTGAGTGTTTGGAGGAAATGCACAAGTGTAGCTGTCACCTAGCTCTGGTCAGACATTACTGGAGACAGGCTGTAGGCACACAGGGCAGTCAGTGCAGAGAAATGTCCACTTTCTAAAAATGACATTTCTTTAATAGTAATAATAAATCCGACTTGACTAGTAAAGAGGACTCATTATTTCCATTCCAATGATTATAAACATGATGGAGCCACTCCTCCCAGATCAGGAATTGCAGTTTAAAAGTATTATAAAGAATCCCCAATGCTGGCCTAGGAGAGGGGCAGGCCTCACAGTAATGAAGAACAACTTTGGGAATTTTTCATTACTAGGGCATGAAAGACTTAAAGTACATGTTCTGCCTTTTACTTACATGGCACCCATGTCTTAAGGGGTACCTACGGTGTGCTTTAGGGGTGACACTCAGTGCTGCAAGCCCTCTAGTAGCATTTAATTTAATGGCCCTGGGTATATGGTATACCACTTTACAAGGGACATACAGGTAAATTAAGTATGCCAGTTGTGGATACACCATTGTTACCATGTTAGGGGGGAGGCACTTGCACTTAAGCAGTGGTAAAGTACTCAGAGTCCTGAGGCCAACAAAAAGATACATCATCAAAACAGGAGGTAAAAGGCAAAACGTCTGGGGTCAGACCACCCTAAGGGTGCCAAGTCCAACACATTACTTAATTATTATGTCATTTTTATATATTGTAACACTGTCTGGGCAAAGATGTCACCTTGTTACTACCAATTTAACACTCAAATACAGCAATGAGCAGTTGAAAGGTGACCTGTCAAAGAGCTGTCCACTGTGTGGGGACACGTCACTATGCTTTTTGTAACATTTGTTAAAATTTGCAGATTATGCTGAAAATGATGTATTATGTGGCAAGTGCAGTAAATTCATATTCATGTGAAAAACAGCTCAGCACATAATTCCAGTGGCCCTACATACAATCCCTACTAGTAAAGATGATACCTAATCCTCTTTGTTTTAGGTAACATCCTGTACACTGATTTGCACTACACACATGTAAGAGTTATGGCCAGTGTATAATGTGTGTGTGTGATGCAAATTGCTCTGATACTCATGGAGTAGAGTGAGGTGGAGTGTAGTATAGGTGAGTGGCATAGAGTTGCATAAACGGGGTCATTACGAACCCTGGCGGTTCAGCCCGCCATGCCGGCGGCGGCTGAAAAGCCCGCCACCGGCATGGCAGGCTGAACCCTCATATAATGAACAGCGTGAGCACCCACCACCAGGCTGCCTGCGACAGGCAGGCTGACGGTGGGCGGCATCATTATCCATAGAAAGAGGAAAAAGCCTTCCAGGATTTTTTTTGTGCAGGAAGGTGTCCTTTTGTTACACTACAGGGATGAGACTTGCCAATCCACTTCCCCGGGGCTGAATATGATAAAACATATGATATAAGAAGTGACAATAAACTAACCTCACTCAGAGGGTGACAAATTGAAATACTGCAGTAATTCACATGACATATCCTTTTGTCGAGGGTGCCAGTGGACAGGTGATCCAGAGGACCTGAAAGGAAAGAAGGAGGAGAAAAACAGTATTTAAAATATCAGAAATATCACCCCTTAGTTGTAAATAGAATAAAACATTCCCACCTAAAACAGTGACTCAGTATTTAATTCCTGCATCAAGTGACACCCTTACTGCACAAAAAAATCCCAACTACAACGCAGACACCCTTGCACCATGGTGCATTCAGGGGCTGCTCCTTCGCAATGGCAAAGGAGCGCCCCCCCCCCCGGCTAGGTCAAGATCTGAAAGCTGAAACAATATTTCATTATCATTTTATCTTAGAGCCGCTGGCTCAGTCATTAGCACGTCCAGGGAGCGGCGGGCTGCGCCACGGGATGGGAAGAGGAGAGTGGAATTTGTGCACTAAGTGCGCATTGGTGTTTGGCCGGCCATCTCAGGCTGGCCAAACACACATTCACACGTAGGTTTCTCCAACCCGGCTGTACTACACAGCTGAGCTGGAGAAACTGCTCAGGCCCCAAGGCAGTGTCTGAACTGCAGTCCATGCGGCTCAGACCAATCCTGACGCTGCTCTCATGCTAGGTTTAGCATGACAGCAGCACCAGGATTGCTAGGGAGGCTGTGCTTGTGTTACAGTGAATGCTGGGACACCAGAAGAGCAGAAGAACAACGTGGCAGACGGCTGCGACGGGAACAGATAAGGTTTTTGATTATTATATTTTTATGTGCCCCCCTACCCACCCCTCCCTTTGAGATTTGCGGCATCCGCCGCTGGGTGCACAGGTTCCTGTGTTGGCACTAGGCTGCCAAAATGTCATCAGCGCAGTGGGAAGGGAGAGGAATGCTCCATGTGCCATGGATATGGTGCATTCCTGCCCTTTCCCTTTGATGCAGGGAAGTGTAGCAAGGTGACTGTTGTGCTGCTCTGCGCCAAAAGCCCATAAATATGTTTTTCCAAATGCCATATTTGAATACGTTATTATCTCAAGGTTGTTTCTTAATTCTTGGATTTGAAATCGTAGTTATACTATTACATATTCAGACCCCGTGTACCAGAATTCAATGAAAAAATTTGGACTGGTTGAGCTACTCTCTCATGGACAGAGGAAGCTTCCAAGTTCTACATCACCAGTCAGTGAACTGTTATTTACATGAACTGCATGGCAAACACAATTTGCAACTTGGAACTCAAAATGATGAAGGGTTGTGGAACAACATTTTATCTACTTTAGTTTTTGATTATCAAAAGAGAACGGCAAAATCTGTTTCTTACACACAATGAGTGAACCTCCTTGCCTCATTGAGAAACCATAAACATTTGCCAAACACAGGGACATTTACTGTTCACATTAAGAGGTCTTTCATTTCAGATTAGAGAGAAATAAATGTCTGCATAGAAAAGGCAAACATTTAGAACGTAACTAGATAACTTCAAATAATCTTTGTTCTGATTTTTTTAATATGTATGAATAATGGTTTGCAATATTCCATGAAAATTACAAAATTTGATTCGCTGGTATCTTGCTTAAACAGTCTCTTGAGATGTCTCAGGAAAGTGGTTCGATCAGAAAATGTACTTTATAGCAGGACTTTTTTTAGTTTGAACTAATTCACACACCCACCAACATCCCCGTACCTCTAGAGACTTTTAAAAGGAAAATGCACGTTCACTTACAAAAAAAGAGTACACAGAATCAAGTAAAATAAAATTTCAAGAAAATTAATTCATTTTGCCTTTTGCAATTTTCACCAGCATGATAACATTTTTACCTTGACCTAATTACATAGATGCAATACAGGAAAGTAAATACAACGACCATGAAAGGAAATGTTTTCAATCCAAACAACTGTTTCTCTAGTTCAAAGTCCTAAAGCAAATCACATTTCAATGGTGGTTAAATACTTCTTTCAAACTACATCATCATTATTTGGTGCTCATCTTTGATCAATATAAGCTGACTTCCTTTATATGCTGAATGTTCTTCTCAAAATGGGTTTTGAGGAAGGGGATTTCACCCAGTCTTTATGATTTGCTTACAGTTGCATTTCATGTTCTGAGAGTCGGGTTGGACATGAAGAATGTGAAGGCTTGGCGTAAGGTAGGGGAACATACATTGACACAGTTTAGAAAAAGGTGCTTTCTGTACAAAGTTGAAATAATTTCACCATAAATAGTTTAGTAATACGTTATAGGCATGTATAATCAATAGGCAAAACCTATTTCATGGAGAATACAAGAAGAAAGAGCCAAAGGCTAAAATTGACCTGCCTCAGCTCATATCCCTTCCTCATTTCCTACAACAGGCAAAATAGTGCTTTCAACGCAGTGTGTCATTCACTGTAAGCACAATGCAGTTGGGTCAATAATAGATTTTTGTGCCTCATCATATTAGAATGGTTCCAGTAGCTCATAAAGATGCAGTGGGGTCGGGGGGAGTCAGCTGGAAGGAAGGGAGACAGTTATGAGACTCGAACAAATATTTGAGTGGTGTATCTTCAAGGCACAGAAAATGACTGCTGAATGAACAGATGCTGGACCTCTGCCACGAGGAACCAGACAGTGGCTGCTGTGAAGACAATCAAGCTTCCTTCTGACTGACAGAGCTGCTGTGAAGAGCAGACCTGCTCCTCAAAGTAGCTGGTGAGTGGATGGATAGGGGTAAATGCAAGTCACACAACTTCAACATCATTTTTTACAGAGGCACTGATTCCCACAAGTCCTGTTGGTAAATAATTCCTTGCTCCAAGAGGAAAGTCAGGATCACCCGGCTATGATGTCATCATGGACAACCATGGATTTTCTAAATTACCTGAGGTGGGAGGCAGTGGAAGAGACATTTAGAGTTCACTTAAAGAATGACAGGTGGCCCACTAGCCACCTAGGTTAGGTCACCAGTGGCTATGGTCTCTCTTCTCCCTTTGTGGAGGGTCAAGAGCCTAGTCAAGGTCGCTTGCCTGTCTCCCACGTATCTACAAAGTCATCAATGCAAATCAGTTGTGTAATGGTTGCACTGAAGGTAGAGAAATTTGACAAGCTTGTGATGTGTTTTGCCCACTCATCAAACCTTTTGAAATTCAGAAACATCTATGTCCCTGATGTGCAGAAATGTCTTCCTCTACTCTAGGGTGATTATTGATTGCTCTCCTAGTGACCACTATGCTTGGTGCAAGGTAGCATTCTCGTCATGGTGGTCCCCAGCTTGGAAATCTAGTGGTGATCACCTCACCCTAAAAAGAACGAGGTGACAGTCACTGTGACATGGTAGTCTTGTGGCAGATGAACCAGCAGGTCAAGGGTTTCTGATGGTAGAGTCAACTGAGACTTCACGACCCAAATCCCTGCTGCTGCCTCACCTCTAAATCTGCCAACTTGTAAATGACCAAATATTCTTAATTGCTCCAAAAGCAGAACCATGATGGGCACCCCAGCCTATGCACTTTCACGTCTGTTTCCTGGGCAGAGATAGTGCTGCCCATCATACTGCCAAAGCTCCTTTAGTCTACGGCCATTACTATCAACATGAGATCAGCATCTGCATCTGTTTTGAAATTTCCTCTTCGTGGTACATAGAGTGTTTGGAAGCTCAGCAGTGGTAACTAATTATTCAACATTTCAGTCAATTATACTCTTGACTTACAACATAGGCCTTGAATGCTGTCTGATTTAAATGAGCCCTTCTGGCTTCATTTGTATTTTGAATGCATCTTCAACTGAAACCACACATTAGGTCTATATTTAAGAAAAAGTGAAGCATCAGCTATGATGCGCCACTTTTCTTGCGCTCTTCTACCGGTACCTAACGGCACCATGATTGTGCTGTATTTGCAGTCGTTAGCACAATAGTGTCAACATTTTGGATGCTGTTGTGGCGCTTTGCAACACTAGCGTCAAAAATTTTGACGCTAGTGCAGCAAAGTGCAAGGAGGCCCATAAGATACTATGGGAGAATCATTTTACCATCTGCTCTAAGCAGGTGTTAAAAATGACACCAAAAATGGTGCAGTAAAATCAACTGAATTTCATTGCACCATTTTTGGCAGCCTCCTAGTGCTGGAATGCCACCCTTGCTTACATTATGCCTTGCATTGCACCACTTTGTAAATGTGGCGTGACAGAATAGCCACTTTAGCGCCACCTAAGCGTAAAAATAAATTACGCTATGGCAGTGCTAAGGGCTCTTAATTATGCTCCTTAGTTTGTTGAGGATTGTTTTTTTTAAACAGAGTGTTTCGTGAAATAAACCCAATTTAAAAGTGGTACTTTTGAAATAAAATGCCAGAATGTTAGAAAAAATATCAACCTGAGGACCAATAGTAGGTGCAAATACGGCATAAATTTTTTGCGACCTGTCTCGATTTGCAAAATGTCCATTTGGAGATGGTCACCTTCCTAGTGATGATTTATTAGGCAGATGGGTGCTTGAGAACTCCTTCAATTAGCTATGAACACGACAGTGGTGCCCTGGAAGGGATAGCTTACCTCAAACCCTGCCTTCAAACTCCAAAACAGTAAAAAAAAAAAAAAAGATTGCCTGTGTTGCTTAAAGGGGGAGGGCCCTGTTTTTTGTTGACCATTTAAGAAGACATCGAGAGAAGCCTGCATCTCAGAACTTCTGCACACACTGTTCAGTACTCTACAGCTCTTTTGTTTTGGCTTGTGCTATTCACACACACCACTACAGATGTTCCTTGTAAACATCACTATAGAGAACACTAACAATGTTAACCATACAGGACATGTCACTAAAACGCATATAAATGCCAGAAAACACGATAGTAGTGTAATAATAGCAATGCCGTCCATTGCATCCTTATGCCTATCAATGGTATATGAAGCTAGCTGGAGGATGAGAAGCAAGTGCAGACTTTCAGATGATACCTGATTAGTACAGACACAAAATTGGACAAAAAAAATCTAGTTGGAAAAGTAACTCGTTCAAAGATTTAGGTTAGAAAACGTTCAGTCAGAAAATGTTGAATTTGAAAAATATTGCTGGGAGCCAGTTAGTTTCTACAAAACTAATATTAACCCTCCACAAAGTGACGAAAACACTTGTTTTTCTATATTACCCTCACCCACCAGGGTTGCTCCTTGGTGACATGCTTCATCATTGGGTCTATCCCGTTCTGTTGCAGAACGAGGTGTGCTGCGACTTAGGGATTACGTGGGAGCACTTATAGAAGTACAAAAGTGATGTAAAATGATGACAATAGGAGTGTTAGGGGGTTCCACTATAAGTGAAAAGAAAATCTTTAAAATACCTGCTTGGTAAGGAAACTATTATTTATTCTGTCCTCTAGTCGATATGGTTGAAAATGGGGAGAGGCAAGGGAAGATAACTGTGCATTTACCTTCCTAACAGTCAACATGTTTTAAGCTATTCCTTTGGGTTTTCATTGGGACCAAGGATCTACCTCCTTGATACCACTCCTGTAGTGCTATTACGGTTAGTTACGGTCAAAGACTGTGCATTCTCCATACATATTAGTGATTATGCCAACTTGGTATTCACTACTTCGTAATCTGAAAAATATAATCATGAGAGGGTTAGTCTGCCAAAGATATGGCAGAGAACAATGCTCATACATATAAATATTGCCAAATATGTGCTGTTTACAAAAATGCAGAATACCAATGCTTTGTTTCACAACTAAAGTGTTGTATGCCAAAGGTAGTGGTGAGCACTTCTAAAAAATGATAGTGGTGAGCACTTCTAATAACAAACAGTGTTCCTTTTGACACACAACACATAGCATGTACAACATAAAAATAAACGTAAAGCACTTAAATTATTTAGGCAAATACTTTGCTGCATGGATCTACCACAATCAAGGTCGGCTTATTATCACACTCTGCAGGGTTAAGACAAATCATACCCATCATATCCAATACCTAACTTAGGGGCATATTTATACTCTGTTTGCGCCAGAATTGCGTCGTTTTTTTTGACGCAATTCCGACGCAAAACTAACTCCATATTTATACTTTGGCGTTAGACGCGTCTAGCGCCAAAGTCCATGGAGTTTGCGTCATTTTTTAGCGTGGACACCTACTTTGCGTTAATGATATGCAAGGTAGGCGTTCCCGTCTAAAAAATTTACTCCGAGGCATGTGCGCCGTATTTACACTCCCGGGCAAAACTCACGCCCGGGAGTGGGCGGGTCAAAAAAAAATGACGTCCAGCCGCTTTTGCGCCGTTTTTTAGCGCCCGGACAAGGCAGGCGTTAAGGGACCTGTGGGCTCGGAAGGAGCCCAGAGGTGCCCTCCCATGCCCCCAGGGACCCCCCCTGTCACCCTTGCCCACCCCAGGAGGACACCCAAGGATGGAGGGACCCATCCCAGGGACATTAAGGTAAGTTCAGGTAAGTATTTTATTTTTATTTTTTTGTGGCATAGGGGGGCCTGATTTGTGCCCCCCTACATGCCACTATGCCCAGTTACCATGCCCAGGGGACAGAAGTCCCCTGGGCATGGCCATTGGGCAAGGGGGCATGACTCCTGTCTTTGCTAAGACAGGAGTCATTTCAATGGGGGTTGGGAGTCGAAAAAAATGGCGCAAATCGGGTTGAGGCGAAAAATTTGCCTCAGCCTGACTTGCCCCATTTTTTGGCGCCCAAGCTCCATATTCCCCTACGCCGGCGCTCCCTGGTGTACGTCATTTTTTTTCACGCACACCAGGCAGCGCCGGCGGCTAACGCCAGCTAACGTCATTGAATAAATACGGCGCCCGCAAGGCGCTTCAGAATGGTGTTAGCCGGCGCTAATTTTTTTGACGCAAAACTGCGTTAGCGCAGTTTTGCGTCAAAAAGTATAAATATGGCCCAAAGTATCTGAGGAGCGTCAATTATACTTAACGCGGCTGTGCCGTAATCACTTCGTCAAAGCATCTTCTCGACCTCTTTACCTAAGACCTAAGAACAGATACACTATTGGGTCCAGATCTTACTGGTCTTGTCCTAGTGTGTGAGTTAAGTAGCTCTACCAGCGGTGTGTCCTCGCTGCACCGCCTACGTCTCCATTAGGGAGACTAGACCACCTATCATTGAAGATGGCGGCTGCGAGTAGAACCACTTCTTAGTTTCACTTGCGTAGTTGTAAGAAGCCTGTGTGGGCTGTTAGACTCTGTTTGGAGTCAATCGGATGAGTTGTAAAAAAAAAAAAAGGGGGAGAGAAATGGGGATGCTACAAAGAAGGATGAAAAATATCACTGTTTGCCTTCTGTTATGCCAAAATTTATCATAACCCAGGGAACGTTCCCAAGCATTCTTCAATGCTCTTACATACTATACATCAATGGTTAGACATATCACCATTACGCTATGCCATGCTCAAATTAATCAGAACCCATGGACATAACTGCCTGTCCTTGTCACCTTCATGTGCAAAATACACAAAAAAGCGGTGGGGGGAGGTATCACTCTTCATGCTCTGCCATTCCAAGTTTGATCAAAACCCATTTGATGTATCTACATGTACTTGTCACCTTCATGTGCAAGGTGGTATAACGTCCTTGATATGTTCCTAAAATTCTGTATCATTCTCAAAGGTATGTTTCTATGTATATTCTGGTGTGCCACTTCTCATACACTGGGTGCTTTAAAAGGGTACATCTAATTTATTACCTAGTCTAGTATCGGGTTAGACAACAAATTGCCCCCATGGTATGTGGTCACTGAGACCCTTAGTGTAGGTTTAAAGTTTAAACACCCAATGCAGTTCTTTTTCAAAAAGTCTGGACTCGTGGTTTACTGGCTCAGTCACGTGTTCTAAGACTACCCACTTGTAGTCTTGTGCTGAGTGTTCCATCTCTATAAAGTCGTTTGACATTTTAGTGGTAGAACGACCGCACTTTAGATTACCTTGGTGCAGATCCTTGTTTTAGCCTTGTGGATTGTCATGCCAAAGTAGTGCAAGTTGCAGGGACATGTTATGAGATACACTACGTTCTGAAATAATAGTGAGTCAATGAAATGACAAAGGTCGATGGTATGGTCTGGTCTATGCTGTAAACAAAAAGTAGAATTAGAATATTTATCATTTCAAACTTTTTCAAACTAAGAGGATTATTTGCAAGCCCCTTGTGCCACAGTAGTGACCCATTTTTCTGAAGCTGCGGCGGCTCAAGCACTCCCCTACACTGCACCACATTTACAATCTGGCAAAATGGGACCTCTGCACCAGTTTGTAAAGCCCTGTGCCACATTGTACCTGCACCAGGTATAATGTATGCTGGGTCGGCATTCTCACATTAAGACATGCAGAACTGGCGCAGTGAAATTTACTACATTTCTCTGTACCTTTCTGTACCTTCACAGCATCACTTTTTTAATGCCTGCTCAGAGCAGTCGTTAAAGTGACGCTGGGCTTTTTAACTTGAGACTCTACTCACATTGCTGGAGTAGTGTTAGGTTACCGACAATACTCCAGGACTGTTCCACATTTGCACCTCTGTGGAATCATTTGCCATGGAACACTATCATAAATACAGCGCTACCATATTCTTGTAAATGAGACCCTAAATGTTTTCTAAATTAATGTAGAATCGAATAATGTAACATTTCTATCCTTCATTACGAAATGGTACATAAATTCTGGTATGCGTTGTGATTCCTACTACCACACATAAGTGCTTTGCTAAGTATGTTACATATATATATATTTTAAATCCCAACTCCTGATACATTTTGGCAAGTCAATCCTGCCTATATTTATCAGAGAGAAAAAGTCTCCCATTTTAGCGATAATCTTGTAATAGGTGCTAATTATTGCACCCAATACATAACATACCCCACAGTATCCTTATCAGGTGAGATTAATATTGCACCTATAAAAAGGCCACTCATGATGAGGACCTACAGGTTTCTTCATAAGAGTTTGAATTTATGTGTTATTCATCTTAAAGGTGTTGATATAGATACTACAATAATGTTCCATCCTACTTTACTATTACTGCAAGGAACACAATTTGTTGAAAACAGCCATGTGGCACTGGATCCCCAAGGACCTCCGAGCTCAATCTTGCACAGCAGGATAGTAGCACAGCTAAATATTACCCTCCACCATATGCTTTTACTCATCAAGGGATGACTCATTGAAGAATATCAATGACGGCAACTGCTACTTGCCAGCATCTCAGTCCTCAAGTGACCTGACAGAATATGAGGGTCCTGCAGCAAAAGGCTTGGTGCACACACACACACACACACACACAAGCTCAACCACACATGAAACACACACCAATGCATAAACAGCCACATGTACGAGCACATGTGTGTGCGCACACACACACATATGCACACACACACATACACACACACACACATATACATATACACATGTGTCTATGGAGTTAGCCAAAGAGCCGCTCATGAGCTTATTGGGTCTGCTGCTGAGCCACTAGACACATGCTTGCTCACTTATGACAATATAGAATTCAGAACCTTGCTGTCAAACAGGGACTGGAGTGGGGAAAGTAGATGTAGATGACAACAAATGTGCATGTGTCCCACACACTCACACATTGACCCCACGCTGGGTGTAGATTTGTGACACTGCAGCAGGCAGGTGAATAGCATTAACATGCATGTGTTTTCAGTGGAATTAAGGCTGAGAATGAATTGAGTGGACATGGTGCCAGAGAGTGGAAGCACCAGAACCACATAAATATCTCTCATTGGGAACAGCATCATGCACAATCAGGAACATCTCTGAGGGGAATAATGTTTTTCTTTTATGCATCATTTTTCATGACAAAAACTTGTGGAGATATGATCAGAAGACACATCTTCCCTATCCCTCAGTCCCAGTGCCAACCACTATCTCAAAAGCAGGTGAGCTCCAAACACATTTTCTATAGCCATATTTTTTATGCTTGCTGAAGACTACACCCCCATATTAATGAACACTGCTCACTTAGAAGTCTCCCTAAGATAGGACCTAAGGCCTCAAAAGGCTGGATACATTCTACTTAGAAAGTAGTATGTGTGTACTTAGGTTTTAGATGTCCTGGCAAGGAAAATTCCTAAAGTCATTTTTCACTGTTGTATGGCCTATCTCTCCCACTGACTAGCACTTGGTTACCTTATTACATTTAATAGGTGACAAAGTTGGAATGAGAGCAGATAGATATATGATGTGTTCACTCAAATGGATTGTAATTTAAAATCCTCTTTAATGGTGAAGTTGAATTTTAAGTCACAATTCTGAAAATGCCACTTTTAGAAAGTTGTCATTTTCTTGTCCTAAGCATTTGGTCTTTTTTAGCAGTGTCCTTGGTCACGTTCCTGTGAATTGATTAGTTGCTGGGGTTTGTGTATTGGTTCTAGATAATAACACAAAGGGGGCTTAGATGTAGGCAACATGGGCCATCCAGACAGGATGGTTGGAGGAGGAGCCGTACCCGCCCTTACTTACACTCCAAAGGACTTTACCTCCAGATTTCACAAACAAACCTGACACAAGGCCTTCCTTGTCTTTTGTCGCTTCAGACACTTTAGATTCTTGACAGGAGAAGGGCAAGGATTTTCCACAACCAGATGTGGAGGTAACACAGGGAGTTCCTCCACACAAAGGCTGGCACCTGTTACAAATATTGCACATCCTGATATTCAAAACCACTCTTCAGAACATTGCTGAACCTGTGAATGTTACAGAAGAAGCACTCTCCTACTGTCAAAGGACTGTCCTGCTGCTTGAAGGACTGCCTTACTGTGATAAAATTGGGCTGACTGCAGATTCTCCCTCACTGTTTGCCCCCATTTTTACCTGATACTGGGGTTTTCTGACCCTGAATGTGCCCTGGGCACTGCTAACAAGTCCCAGGGCCAACACTCTATTTAAAATGGTATATGCAAGTCAGGTCTAATTATAATTGGCACTGACAGCCTACCTAAAAGTCACTAGTATATGGTATGGCATTTAGGTTTAGGGACCCCAATGTAGTTAGGGCACTGCTGTGGTCTCTGGTGTCATTGTAAAAGCAGGCCTGCCTTGCCGGCTGCTTTTAAATTAAAGTACGCCCCAAATTTGCCTTTAGAATTAAAAGTACTTCCAAAGTCCTAAACAACATTATTTTACATTTGTCACCCTTCAGGTCTGCCCTAGGTGCCCCAAGGGTTGGGTGCAGTGTAAATATAAGCAGGGACTTCATAAAGTATGTTTCATAAGCAGTGCTGAGGGAAAACAGCCACATTTGTTTTGTCTCCATTGTAGTAAATTAGCTCCATAGACTAACATTGGGAGAACTTATTTAAAATAATAAATTCCCTTTTTCACTAGAAAAGAGTTAAATCTGTCATATTTGGTATCAAAGTAAAGGTAAGAATGAATCCAACAACTTGGAATTATAATAACTTGTACAGAGAAAAAGTTTTAGAGCTAGTTTTAAAGTTTTAAAACCAGCCCTCTAGTGCCCTTTCCTGATTGGTCAATCTTTGGCAGCCTTAGTCAAGCTACCTTGATGAGGTGTGAAGTGGCCTGGGCTGAAACAAAGCAGGCATCTGGTGGGAGGAGAACTGCTGCAGCAGATGGCAGAGCAGGATGGGGTAGAGTGGCCAAAATTGTTTTGAAAGGAGGGAATACCACCTGGGATAGAAACTGGGCCTACCCCTTTTCCTGTTCTCCCAGCCAGATGGGAGCCCCAGTAATTAGATTAGGAAAGGGGCTGGAAGGAGTTTGTTATGGAAACTTAGCCACTGTAGTTGGTGGGCTCAGCCAAATGTAACCTCCAAGGAGAGAATTTCTCCATGTTGGATTTTTAAAGACTGTTGCTTTCTGGGATTGATATTTACCACACTTTGCAAGAAGTGGTCACCCGAGAGGGTGGCATCCTGCAACCCATTGTTCAGAGGTGCCCCAACTCTCAAGGAGCAACTCAGAGCTTCTTCTTGAACCTTAGATCAAGTTGTGGACACTTCAAGGATCCAAAGAGGACTTTTGGAAGAAGATCCAGAAGTTTGGAGAAATTTGGAGCAACTTTGATAAAAAGCTCCATAAGTGGACCGACCCAACATCATAAGTCAAGCCAGCTACCTTCAACTGCACCCAGCCTGAATTTCAGGTTTGTCCCACTGAAAGCTCTGGAGCTCCAGACAGCTAGGATTTGACTGGGGGTTCTCTGAAAGTGAATCAGATAACGTTGCATCAAAATTAGCTTGCTGTAGAGGACCACACAATGTCGAGGGAAAAAAGCTCCAGTAAAACCTCTAAGTAAAACTTTGACCGAGGCCTCCACTCTGTGTACCCAAGCAGGGTTCAATCTCGGTAGGCCTCAACATTTGACTTTGCCACAGCCAGGCTCGACCAGATGATCCCAGTTGGCGCTAAAGGCAATAGAAAGCATTTTTTTTTACATTTAATCTTTAAAAATTCCTTACATTGGATTTTCTTTTGTTTTCGTGTCATTTTAAAGATAAAAATATTTCCTATTTTTATAAATTGGTGTCAGATTTTTATTGTGTGTTGTGTTTTACTTACTTATTGTTTTGTTGCTATGAAATGCTCTACACACCTGTCTCCTAAATTAAGCCTAACTGCTCGTGGGCCAAGCTACCAAGGGTTGAGCAAGGATTAATTTATTGCAACCTTGACTGGACCTAGTGGGGGATTATGGCCTGTTACTAAGTGCTGGTGCCTTCCTGCCCTTACTAATAATCCTGTGCAATAAAATGAAAAATTGACATAGCAGTGAGCCACACAAAATACTATTTGGAGGGCATGATAATTAGTCACTGCAAAAAAAAAAAAATCTCAAATTTTATAACAATATCAATGATTTCCTTTATTTTCACTTTGGCCTTCATATATAGCACAAACCTACTAAAAGTAGCAAGGAATCCCAAAGAATACCAAGACTGCACATGTAAAGTTTCAGATTTACTACACAAGCAACTGAAATACCCATTTATAGTCACATGCTAGTGGAAACCTATAAAGAAATACATAACAAACAGAATACATCTTAATCTACATAGGTTTTATTAGCATGCTCCGTGGATCACAAAGTAAAAAAAAAAACTGTGCCCAACAAACCAAACAAAACCATCTTCCATATGTAATCCTGTGCAACAAAATAGAAAAGTGAACTAGCAGTGAGCTACACAAACTACTATATGGAGGACATGAATATTGGTCATTAGGAAAAAAATAATTTTAATTTTTATAATGACAATGATTGACTTCCATTCACTTTGGGCTTCATTTGTAGCACAATCTTGTTACAAGTAGCAAGGAATCTCACAAAATAAACTAGACTACATATGTGAAGCTACAGAATGATTACATGAACAACTAAAATGCACATTTTTGATCAAATGATTATGTAAACCAACACACAAAATACATAGCAGATAAATAGATAAAAAGAAAGAAATCACATTAAATCTGATTGCCACTCTGTAGTTACAGTTATTATTCCCAAAGATCAGAATTCCTCAGATATTGTCTCCCTTAAAACTTTCCACCCATTTCATGAATCCCCAAAACACTATAGCATTTTTGACATTTTGAGCAGATTTAATGCTTTGTGATGATACGATAAGGGAATGCAAAGATAAAAGAGGGTTCCAAAACACGTTTTTCCACCAATGTATTCTCCATTGACTATTGCATTTGATGTTGTAGAAAATTGGCTGAATGGAGTTATTTGAAATTGGGCAGGATTATACATTATGGTGCAGGGAGGATGCTTTTTAGGTACTGCAGTTAAAAGGGTACGTATATTTTAAGCTATAAGGCATTTAAACTTAGTGATATCTGTTATTGTGGTACGTTCACAGAATTTCACAATATTTCCTGAAAGTACTGCGGTACATGACTGAAAACCTATTAAACAAAATATAAAACAATGTCCCCACCTATTACCACTTTACAAAAGTGATAATAGGTGTGGACCTACTACTTACCTATACTTAAGGCCCTAGCACTGAACACTGCCAAAGTGCAGTAAAATAATTCATTTTTTGTAAACAGCCATTACCCAATCATATGCTGGCTTGTCATCCCCATGTACCATGGTTGCGATAAAATCATGCTTCTTGCCCTGATCACCCCCATTTTTGGACTGATACTGGTGGTTACTGATTTTGAATGTGCCCTGAGTCATGGTAACTAGGTTCATGGCCAGATCTCTATTTAAAATGTATATAGTAATTGGTGTAACTACAATTGGTTCTGATACCCTACCTGTAAGATCCTAGTACATGTTAGGGCATGTCGGTTTAGAGATCCCAGAAGACTTAATCAACTTACATGCGCACTGCTGGGGGGTCTGCTGTCATTTTAAACTAGCCCTCACTTGCAGGCTGCTTTTAACATAAAACTAAAACTATGTACAAATTTGACTTTCAGATTAAAAGTACTTCAAAACTTTCATTTCATATAGGGCACTGATAGGGTCTGTTCTAGGTGCCCCAAGATTAGGGTGCCTTGTAATTAAAAGCAGGGGCATTATTAAATATGTTTTGTATGCCCTGGTGAGGGAAAACATTCCATTTAATTTTCTCCTATTGTAGCAGTGCTAGCTTCATAAGATAACTTGAGAAATCTTTAATAAACTTTAATAAAATCTAACTTTTGACAAGAATGAGCTAGAACTGTGATTCCAAGTATCAAAATAATAGTTACAATAAATCCCACAACTTGCTAAGGTGAGATGTATTATAACCACTACAGAAAAGGAGTTTTAGAATTGGCTTCCTAAAGTTATGGAAAACAGCCATGTAGCAGCCTCTTCTGATTGGCCAACCTTTGACAGGCTAAGCCAAGCTCCTCTGATGGATGTCTGGGCTGCAACAATAGAGATATCTGGTGGGAGAAGATCTGCTGCCTGTAATTGCCAGGAAAGAAAGAGGCATGCACCCAAGCTGGTCTTCAAAGGAAGAAAGAAAGGTAGCACAGGACACAGGCCCACCCCCACTTACTTTAACCCCAGCCAGATGGAAGATTCTGTAACTGAATTAGGAAAGGGGCTGGAAGGGGAGTGCTAGGAAAAGTTAGCCACACCTGTGGGTTGGGTTAGCCAGACCTGAACTTCAAGGAGGGATTTTCGCCATTTTGATTTTTGATAAAAAGTGCCTTATGGGACAGAAATATTCCACACTTCCCAGCACGTGGTCATTACAGCGAGTGGCAACTAGTAGCCCATTGGTTAAGGGTGCCCCATCCTTTCCAGCCCAGAATGAGGAATACATTTGGGAGAGCTGCACCACACCTCAGATCCCAGGTTGAAAAATCTGAAGAGGAGTGATTGCCCTCCTGAATCCCAGGTCTGCACCAATAAAGGACTTCACTCAGAAGGACTGCACCTGCTGAACACTCTCGGCTTCACCAAAAGAGGAGTTTGCCTTGCTTCCACGACTAAGGAGCAGACTCCCTGAAAACGAAAGGTAGAAAAGAGCTACCAAGAGTCACCTGCAACACCTCCTGCTAGGACAAGCCCAGTTGACCAGCTCATGTGGACTTTAAAGGATTTGCCCAGGTGCATTGTGGGAACTGTAGTCCCAACCATTCAAAGAGGCGACACAGAGCTTCTGGACTCTTGACTGGTGTTGTGGACCCACAAAGGCCAAAAGGAAACCTTCTGGAAGAAGATTCAGAAATTTGAAAACATTTGGACAACTTTTGTTAAAAATCTCCAGAAGGAGAACGATTCGTTGTCGAGAGTCAAGCCGGCGATGTTGAACCACCACTCTGCCTGACTTCCAGAACTGCCCCGCTGAAAGCTCCAGAGCTCCTCGACATCGACGATGAAGACAAAGACCTCCAGGAGCTCACTGAGGAATCATGGTAAAGCAAGCTGCTGCATTCCAACTGAAAGCCAGATTGCTGAGGAAGCCCACTCAACGCTGAGAGAAAAAGCTTCAAAAAGTGACTAGGGGCCTAATTCAGAGTTTGGTGGATAGGAAAGCCCACCTGCCAAACTCCCAACAGGGTGGCCACCGCCTTCCTGGAGACCCACCAGACTGAGTCATTAAGAGTTTCAGGTAAGATCGGTGGGTGGAAACCTCAGTTTCCATCCACCAGCCTAGTGGGAAACAGGCCACAGCATTGTCTCTGGGTCATAATCGAGCCGGCGGCAATGCTGTAGACAGCAGGGTGCACTAGCACCCTCACAATGTTCACTGTCCGCAATGTTCACTGTCTGCATGAGCAGTGCAGCCCCCCCCCCTGTACACCCCTGCATCCGTTCTCCACTAGCCTTTTTATGGTGGTCTTACTGCCTTGAAAAGCCTGGCGGAGTACAATGTTGCATTCAGCGCTGCCCAGGCGGATTACGATCTCCGCCACCGCCAGGCTGACGCGATCATGGATTCTGGCAGTGCTGGCAGTTCCCTGGCTGTCTGACCACCAGGGTTTTAATGTGGCAGTCGGACCACCACAACAGCAGCAGTCCTCACCGCCACTGTGAGTGTGGCAGTCTGTAGACTGCCACTCTCATAATGGGGCCCTAAGTGTGAAGGTAAAATGTTGATCGGCCCCCAACCACTCGTTGTATCCAACCACTGCTCCATCACAGTTGGCCTGAAACTTTGACTTGGTCCCAGGCCAGCACTACCAGAAAGCCGCAGATGGCTCATTTTATTTTATGGTGCTAGAGAGCAATTTCTTTTGATTTAGGGCCTGATGTAGAGTTTGGCAGATGGGTTACTCCGTCACATATATGATGGATATCCCGTCCGTCATATTACGATTCCTATAGGATATAATGGGATCACAATACAGTGGATGGGATATCTGGCATGTTTGTGACAGAATAATCCCATCTATCAAACTCTAAATCAGGTCCTTAATCTTTACAAATTCATAACTCCTGTTACCTACATTGTATTTTTGTCATTTTTGTGTAATTTTGAAGATAAACGCATTTTCTGTGTGTATAAATTGGTGTTGGAGTTTTATTGTGCGTTGTGTCCTACTTGTTTACTGTTTGTTTATATGAAATGCTTTATACACCTATCTCCTAATTGAAGCCTGGCTGCTCGTCAGTCAAGCTACCAAGGGATGAGCAATGATTAATTTATTGGAACTTTGACTGGCCCTTATTTGTGATTGTGGTGTTATTAGTAGGCGTAGTTACCTACCTGCACCTAGTAATATGCCACTTTTCAATATTTCATTGCCAGTGGTGAGATCCAGTACGTGTGTTTAAAATCACCAGTCAGCATTTAAGTGCATCATTTATAATCCTCTAAACTGAGCAGGTAAAAAAAGTGCTTTTTGATTTTTTTAAATTTGACAAATTTTATTGAATTCATTATTGATTTTTCAAAATTTCTGATTTAATTTTTACGGAGTTTTACAGAGTTTTTATGTGTGACCCAAAACCTAGGGATATCATGTAGCTCGATCTGGCTAACCTACCCACGCTCACTGTATTTGAGCTTAAGGAGTTGTATAGGTCTTGGTAATTACCAGCTTCCAACAACATTAGGAAGTCATAGCTGATAAAGTCTGTTACAGATTGTACAGTGGCCCAGCTACAAGAAACAAAGGAAGCTCTGGAGATAGAAGGGGAGGCTGACCCTTCCATCCTCCAGAAGGAGGATGACGAATGCCTGTCAACTTCTTCACTAACCAGGGCCCGGCCTGCAGCTAGTGGGAGGGGAGGATCTTTGGTATCCACCAAAGAGGACGCAGAATTGTCCCTCAGAGGAGAAGAAGTTGGCCTTGGCCAAAAAGAAGTGGGCAAGGGAAGAAGAGAGAAGAGATGGTGTCAGCGAATAAGAATATTCTGAGATGCCTCAGGGGATTGGGTTTGACCCAAGGCTACTTAAGGGGATTTTTCCTAAGTACCAGGAGGAAGATGATATAAATAAGCGTCTGACAGCATTTGAGAGGGACATCAGAATGAGGGGAGTTAGCTCTGGGGTTTACATCTGTGGGAGCTGATTTCATTAGTTGGGAGGGTTCTGCTCCTGACCCAAAAGGGGGAGGGAGCAGACTCTTACTCCCACATGAATCAGTGTCTGATCAGAAACTTTGGTCTCACCTCAGAGCAGTACAGGATGAAGTTCAGGAACACACATAAAGTTAGCACCCAATCTTGGGTGGATTTTGTTGACATCTCAGTAAAGGCACTAGAAGGCTGGATAAAGGGTAACCAGATAAGTAACTATGAGTGGCTGTACAATTTGTTTATGAAGGACCACATTTTGAGTAATTGTCCCTCAGAGAAGTTGCACCAATATATAGTTGACTACAAACTGTCTAGTCCCAGTGAACTGGGTGAGACAGCAGATGAGTGAGTTAGAACCATGGTTTCCAAGAAACACTAGGGTAGTGATCAAAAGAAAGGAGGACTGGTCCCCTCCCAGGAGAAAGCCCTCAGTAACCAAGATAACAAGCAAAAGAGCCATTTAAAGATCCACAAATACTTACAAAAGGAAGGGGGACCCTGAGCCATCCCACTTCCAAGGGGAGGGGTTATCAGGGCAAGAACTTTGAATCTGTCTAGGAAGGTAGCTATTTTGACCTTTCAAAGGCAGGTAAGTGTTTTGATTGTCCCCAGTCAGGACACAAGTTAGGAGATGGTGTTTGTAGAAAGAAGCCCCCTTCTTGTGGGCAGTACCATGGGATTGCTAGTGTAGGTGTGGAGATCGAAGGTGGCCCAGAGATGGGGAAGGGATACACATAGGCAACCTTAGATTCCATGGATGGCGTAGAAGTTGCAGCCCTGACAGCCTTACCTCCAAGAATAGAGGGTTACAGGCAGAGGCCTGAAATCAACAGTACTGAGTTTGAGACTCTGAGAGACACAGGTGACCATAGATATGGACAACAATACACAAGTACACTGTTCCATACAATAAAAAATGAATGAACTAGGGAGACCTGAATTATCAGGAGCGAGTGCCCTCAAGCATCACAATGGATGACTGGCATCATCATCGGGTAATGCTCCTCGCCAGGCCGGCAGTGCAACGCCTGACGGGCTCCCCACGTAGGGGGGGCACTAAGCCGTGTTGTGCCGATGGTCACTACAAAAATAGCACCTTCTAAACGGACATGCCTACACTCAAGCTCCCGTAAAAAGGGGAGAGAATAAGAAAAATTAAAATTGGTTGAACATCGTTGCATATATCATCATTTTAATCAATAGTCAAGGATGACACCAAGATTAAAACACAGGAAAGTACTAAAATGAGTGTCAATGCTCAATTACTTTCAAAACGGAAAAAAGGAAGTTCAGACTAATTATATAACTTCCTTAGATAAGGTCGACATGTTTCGCGTCATGCGGTCCTCTCGGATCCAGTGACGCTTCATCAGGACCAAAACAATCAGTATATAAACCTCTCCAAACACACAAAAGCACACAATGATGTAGAAAGTACAACAATGCTTTATAAGGGCCGGTCACTTATATTGAAGTACACTAAGCCAGGTCAACAGTCAGGTCGCCCACCCCCAAGTCAGGAACAGGCACCTTGGTAAGCACGTCCCAAGAACTCGGCTAACAGTTGTGTCGCGCTGGTCCTCTAGTTCAGACCTACCCTCCGGGTCGTGCAACCGCAGACCTAGACAGACATAGATATGGACAAACTAGTTTCTCCAGAGCAGATCCTACCTAGTATATTTCACCAGGTAAAATATCCAAACAGCAGATCCAATCTCCATCCTATGACAAATGTTAACTTGGAATGCGGAGGCGTGACAGGCCCTAAGAAGGTAGCTGTCTCTCCTGCCTTTCCAGTAGAGTGTCTACTGGGAAATAATCTTGAAGCGCCTGAGTGGGGTCAGGGGTGGAAAGGAAGGTCCATGATCAGATGCTGGGCCTCCCTTAGTGGGTATGTGCTGTGACTAGGTCACAGGCTGCACATCAGGGAAGTGCTGGACAATTGCACCCCTGAACAATGGGCCAAATCTCCAAGAGCAAAAGAGAGGGCACAAGTTCTGGAGAGCCAGCCCAAAGTGCTCTAGAGGTACTGAGGGAATCTAATCCTGAGGTGGAGGATCTGTTCTCCGAAGTAGGGACTTCATCACCAGCAAGATCTGTTCAAGTTGGCAGCATTCTATGGAGCAGGAGGACCTTCCAGAGAGGATTTGTATTAGGGACAAAGAGAGTGTCCCACTCTTGACGGTCTGAGGTAGACTGCTTCCAGGTAGTAGCAGGGTGATGTCAGTGGATTCCAGGGTCTACTGGGAGGATGGGGTCCTCTGTACTGAGGCCAGGGACCCCAAACCAGAGTCAACCAGGACAGTGGTGGTCTCCCAGAGGTATACAGAATTTCTTCTCACTTTGAGCTATGACATCCCCTTGGAAGGACATTTGCTTCACACCAAGACATGGAATAGGAAGGGTCAACCATTTCTATAAGCCCAACATGTCTTCCAAAGTAAAGGAGTTCTGTTGTTTCAGAGTCATATGTCAGGCCAGTGGCAAGACAGGGGGCAAGCTAAAGGCTCCCTTAGTACCACTGCCAGTGGCTGGGACTCCTTTTGAGAGCATGGCTTATCACCCGTGGGGTCTCAAGGGGCTGTTGTGGGCTTGCTGATCACTCGCAGATCCAGGTCTTCAGATCTTTCCTGAATTGATTCAGTGATGCGGCCTGAGGTTGAATGGGAAAGTATTCCATGTCCGGGCTGCGAGGTAGGAGAAGGATCTGCGTCCAGCTGTGTTTTTCCTGATTCTGGGGATGGTGGCGAGGTAGGAGGATTGGAGTTGTGTGGCGGGGGTGTAGACGGTCAGGTGGTGGTTGAGGTAGTCAGGTCTGATTTTGTGAAGTGCCTTATAGGTGTGAGTCAGTAGCTTTCAAGTGATGCGTTTGTCAAACGGGAGCCAGTGGAGGGCTGTGAGGTGGACAGAGGTGTGGCTGAGGCGGAGGATGTCCAGGATGAGTCTGGTTGCTGAGTTCTGGATTCTCTGTAGTCTTGCTTGTAGCTTCTTCACGATGCCGGTGTAGAGTGTGTTGCCGTAGTCCAATTTGCTGCTGACCAGAGCATGGGTGACCGTCCTTCTAATCTCAGTTGGGATCCACTTAAAGATCTTTCGAAGGAGACACAGGGTGTGGAAGCAGGCTGATGAGACGGCTTTGACTTGACAGGTCATGAAGAGCGTGGAGTCAAGGATGATGTCCAGGTTATGTGCAAGGTCGCTGGGGGCATTTCTTAGGATGGCTGGCCACCTGGAGTCATCCCAGGTGAAGGGTGTGGAGACATGTACTAGGATCTCTGTCTTGTCTGAGGTGAGCCTGAGGCAGCCAGCTTTCATCCAGGCACTGACTGCTCTCATACCATAGTAGAAGTTTCTCTTGGCTGTTGATGGGTCGTCGGTCAGGGAGATGATCAGTTGGGTATTGTCATCATAGGAGACAATGTTTAGTCCATGCTGTCTGACGATTTTGGCGAGCAGGTCATGTAGATGTTGAAGAGGGTTGGGTTTAGTGAGGATCCCTGGGGTACACTGCAGAAGGTTTCTTTGGGTGCAGAAGTATACAGTGGGAGTCTGACACTCTGTGTTCTTCCGGTGAGGAAGGAACTAATCCATTCCAGTGCTTTGCTGCGGATGCTGGCGTCATGGAGTCTGGTGCAAAAGGTGGAGTGGGAGACTGTGGCAAATTAAGCTAAAAGGTTGAGGCAGATGAGGGCAGCTGCATCACCCTGGTCCAGTATGGCACAGATGTCATTGATGGCTGGGAGTAGGGCTGTCTCAGTGTTGTGGTTGCTCATGAAATCAGACTGTGAGGGTTCTAGGATATGGTTTGACTCGAGGAACTCCATCAGTTACATTCTAATGGCCTTTTCAGTTACCTTGGATGGGAAGAGGAGCATAAAAATGGGTCTGTAGTTTTTCATCTCCCTTGGGTTGAAGAAGGGTTTCTTTAGGAGCTAGTTGATCACTGCATGTGTCCAGTCAAATGGGAGTGTGGTGGTTTTGATGGAGCGGTTGATAGTGCGGTAATGCTTTGGTGCGATGGTGGCGCAGGCCAGGTTGAAGATGTGATGTAAGTACAGGTCCAAGAGTGCTCCTGAATGGATGTAGTACATAATTTTCCAGATATTTTCTGTAGAGATAAGGGTCCAGTGGTTCAGGGTCTGTGGCGAGGGTTCTGTGGTGATGCTGGTAGGCAGTGGGGGCAGGTTTTGGTTCTTGAGTCCTTCGTATATGTTCTGGAGAGGTGGTGAGGTCGTCGCAGAGGTCTTGAGAGGGGGGATGTCCAAGGTGTCTGATGCGGGGTTCATGAATTCCTTGACTATGGTGAATAGCTCCTTGCTGTTGTGTACGTTAGTGTTGATGAGTTCTTGAATGTCAGCTTTGTAGGCTGAGCAGTTGTTTGTTCCTCCATTTTTATTCTAGTCATCTGCAGTTGTGTTTGGATTCTTGGAATTCTGTTGTGTTCTGTTGTGAACCAGTTTGTTTTTCTCTGGTGCTGGTTTCCTGTGGTTTTTCCGAAGGGGCTATGGTGTTGGCACATTCTGTAATCCAGCGGTGCAGGTTGCACACTGAGTCGTTCGTGATTGTGGCATCCAGTGGGGGGTAGTGGCCGAGGGCATCGATGAGCTGGACTTTGGTGACAGTGCTCCAGTTTCTGCTGAGGGCGGGGGTGTGGTGGTGTGTGGAGGCCTTTGTAAATGTGAAGTGGACGCATCAGTGGTCAGTCCAATGGTGTTCAGAGGTGTACAAGATAGTGATGTTGTTTTCAGTCAAACCACTTTCCTGAAGTTACCTAAGGAAAGTGGTTTGGCTGAAAACTGAGAAGACAGGGTCAAGGGTGTGACCTGCTGAGTGGGTGGGGAGGTTGACCAGTTGCTTAAGAGGGTGGGGAAAAGCTTCAACCATGATTATTTGGTCACGCTGGACCAGGACCAAGTCAAAGTTTTCAGGCCACTGTAATAGAGCATGGGTCACATAGAACAAGTGGTTGGGGCCAGCCGAGATTTTACCTTTGCATTTATGGCCTGGTTTAGATATTGGCAGCCAAATTACTCCATCACAGCGGTGATGGATATCCCATCCGTTGAAATCTGAATCCTATAGAATATAGTGGGACACTGTTGTGACAGAGTAAGTTGTCCATCAATATCTAAATCAGGGTCAAAGTCATTTTTTTTAGCTTTTTCTCTCGACGTCGAGTGGTCATCCTCGGCAACTCAGCATTCAGTTCAACAACGGCAGCTTGCTTCAGCTTGATGCCTCAATAAACTCCTAAAGGTCTTTGTCTTCATCATTAATGTCAAAGAATTTCTGGAGCTTTCAGCGGGGCAAATCTGGAAGTCAGGGTAAGTCGTGGTTTGATGTCAACGAAGAATCAGTCTCCTTCTGGAGCTTTTTTGCAAAAGTTGTCCAAATGTTTCCAAACTTCTGGATCTTCTTCCAGCTCTCCTTTGTATCATTGAGTGTCCACAGCACCAGGCCAAGGTTCCAGTAGCTCTGACATGTCCCTTTGGAAGTTTGTGAGTTTATGCAGGTGACTTTTGGTAGCTATTTTATACATGTTGGTTTAAGGGTGTCCACTCATTAGTCTTGGAAGCAAGGCAAAGTCTTCTTTTGGTGAAACCCAGAGTGCACAGCAGGTGCTGTCCTTGTGGGTGCAGTCCTCTCTTGGTGCACACCAAGGGTTCAACAGGGCAGTCTTTCTTCTTCACATTTCTTCACACAGGGATCTGAGGTGCTGTATAGCTCTCCCACATGTATTACTCATTCTGGGCTGACAAGAAGGGGAACACACCAAATCAATGGGGCTCAAGTTGCCGCCCTCTATGATGACCACTTCAAGGGAGTCTGCCCCAGAATGCACTTTTTATCATAAATTAAAATACAGAAAATATCTCCTTGGACTTCAGATCTGGCTAACCTAACTAACAAATGTGGCTAAGGTTTCTCTACACTCCCCTTCCAGTTCTCTCCAAATTCATTTACAGGGGTTCCGATCTGGAGGGGGTGCAGGAAGTGTGTGTGAGCCTGGATTCTATGCTATATGTTTTTCTCCCATTGAAGACCAATGTGGCTTCCCAGGCGCCTTCCTCTCCTGGCATTTGCAGGCAGCAGAGCTCCTCTCACTCTATTGTTGCAGTTCAAGCCACTTCAGACCTCATCAAAGCAGCTTTGCTCAGCCTGTGAAAAGTTGGACAATCAAAAGAGGCTGCTACTGGGTTGTTTTAGGTAACTTTAGGACAGCAGTTCTGAAACACCTTTCCCTTTATAGTTAGAATAAATAGAAGCCAATTGGTGGATGTATTGTAACTATTATCATGATACTTTGAATTATGGTTCTAGCTCAATTCTGTCAACAGTTAGACTTTATTAAAGTTTAATAAGGTCTTCCCATGTTAGCCTATGGAACTGGCAGGGCTACAATGAGGAACAATTAAATGGGGAGCTTTTCCTTCACCAGGACATATACAACATATTTTATACTGTCCTTGCTTTTAATTACAAGTCACCCTGCCCTTGAAGCACCTAGTATCTTACCAACCACAGAGGGTAACCCAAGAAAAACCAAAAGGGGTATGGGTAGAAACTTATTACAAAGCAACATGGACCCCCTAGGAACCAATTATAACCAAGATCATCCCATCCCTCATATCAACACATGCAGCATAGACCTGTACTAATTCAGGAGAACATCCTTTAGTACATATACAAAATATACAGTCCCCCACCGTATCTTCAAAAAAAGGACAGAACAAAGTGCAAATAGATCAAGTGATTGTGATTCAAAAAAGAAAACAGATAGTCAATTTCCCACTAAAACAATCAAAGGGATAAGCTTAAAATATATATAGCAGCCTGTTGGTTGTTACTTTTACCACATTGAATCACAATATTGTTTTGAACAGGATTAAATCCCCATTTGAGTCCTTCCCAAAGATAAACTAAATCCAGGTTAAAGCTTCATTGTCGATGTTTCGACCCCCTCTTGCTCTTCGGCCAACTCCCGGCTCCACAACAGGTCTTCCTCAGGAATAATCGATAGGGGACATCTACGATCGTCCAAAAGAATAAATAAGCCTTCATGTTATCTTCTCAATCTCCTTATTAATATGCTGCATTAAAATCCTTCTCAGTACTCACCCACATTTCTCCGTATTACATAAAATCAATCCTCACCAATATCACTTGAACAGTCCACCAATCTAAAAAACATGAATAGAGGACTAGCCCAATTAGTTCCCTCACAAGCCAAACTAACAATCACACAAAAAACACTCACAACTCACTCTTACCCCAAATCCATATGATTAATTCTCTCAATTTTCTTCTTCAATTCAAATCACACCAGAAACCTTCCATGTATCCCTACTTCCAATTTGGTTTTCTTGCCTTAAATAGAAATAAACACGTCTCATTTAGATATCCTTCAAGTCCAAATCAGGCCTATATACATATTAATGCTTGGCAGCATCATTATAAACCCAACTGAATAACAGAAAAGCCATTCAGTATATATATGAGGAAAGAATATATTTTGTATATGTAATAAAGGATGTTCTCCTGAATTAGTACAGGTCTATGCTGCATGTGTCGATATGAGGGATGGGATGATCTTGGTTATAATTGGTTCCTAGCGGGTCCATGTTGTTTTGTAATAACTTGAAGCACCTAAGGCAAGCCTTAGGCGTGACATACATGTACTTAATATGTACTTTGGAAGTACTATTAATTAAAAAGTCAAATTTGAACATATTTTTTTTTAAACAACCTTCAAAGCTGGACTGGCTTTAAAATGACAACAGGCACCACAGCAATGCACACTTAAGTGCATTAAATCCATTGGATCACTAAGCCTAGATGCGCTACCATATACTAGGGACTTACAGGCAGGTTGTCTAAATCAATTGTAATTACAATAATTATCATATACCTTTCAAACAAAGCACTGGCCCTAAGCCTGGTTAGCAGGACCCAGGGCACATTCAAAGTCAGGAACCACCAGTATCAGTCCAAAAATGGGGGTGCTCAGGGCAAAAAAGATGATTTTCTCACACGTTTAGCAGTTAGCTGCCCCAAGGCTGCTTCAACTGCATATTTGGCATGACAAAGCCCTTCAAACATGCATTAATTCACTAACTCAAATACTTGTTATTGCAGGGGCACAATACAAGCCCCTGAAGCCGCTGCAGTGATGGCTATCCTCAGGGGCCTCTCAGCCCTCGAGTGGTGGGCCCTATTTAGCCCAAGGACAATCAATAACTTTGAGATATGGGAGATTCATTATCCCCTCTTCCCATACTCCAGCAGGGGCATTATTTTTCGTAACACCACTATTCGATTGACCCTCTGAATCTATATGGTTGCCTCTGAGTTTCATACCTCACTCCATTACAGTTTAGGAATCAAACCATGGGGGATATTTAAGAAAGTGGCCCTGCACACAGTGCAGCACAACTTTCCTTACGCCCTTTAACACCCCCTACCGGCACAATGTGTGCTCTGTATTTGAAATACGGTGCACCATGTCACAGGGTAGGGGCCCATTGTATTCAATGGCATGCCCCCTTTTAATGACTGTTCTGAGCAGGCATTAAAAGTGCCAGAAAAAATTACGCAAGGAAATATTTTAGATTTCTTTGCATCATTTTTTCGGACCCCTAACAGGGGAATACTCCCTTTGCATACATTATGCCTGGCAAAGGCATAACGAAGCACAAAGGGTTAAAAGTGGTGCAATGCATGCATTGTGCCACTTTGTAAATATCGGCTGACATTTATGGCCTTCTAACGACACATTAGCATAAAAAAACGATGCTAATGTGCCGTTAGAATGGTGCTAGGGGCTCGTCAAAATGCCCCCATATTATCTTTGTACTTACACATATGAACTTTAGTCAGGTGCTAACCCCAACCTCTTGCAAAACTACACAGTCCTAAATTCCTAGCATTGTCCACCAGTCTAGCACTATTTGCTCAGGTATAGCCATTTTAATATGCAAGAAAAAAAGCAGAATAAGGTAAATATTGACAACACTACTAACATTACTACAGCTTTAGTGAGATTCAGAGTTAATGGTAAGACTTAGAAGATACTGTAAGATTTGGAAGCTCTACGAGGTAGGATGTCATGAAAAAATGTGTATGTTGATAAATGCAAGGCAGGTTCTTGTATCTTGCATACCTGCCTCAACAACCTGCCTCTGTACCACCTATCACAAAGCCAAAACAAAAGAAGACAAGTCAGAGGCAAACTTCACCAAGATTTGGTGACAAATCGTACTGGTAGACATTGTTTTAGCTCACTAAATGACTGTGATTTTTTTTATGGTTAGTGACTTTGATGGGGTCTTCACTCAGGCCAAATGGTGTATCAGGACAAAAACTATATTAATGGTTTTATTGTGTAGCACTTGCCTGGAATACAGATGACTAACTAGGTCCATCATGTGGAATATGTCATTAATAATATATTCATGTTTTTCCACTTCTCAGCATTAAAAACAGAAAATACTCTGAGGTGTGATGCTAGTAGAGCTTACCTCCCTGTAATTCACCATGTTCCTCTGGGTTATTCACCAATTTTCTGATATGCCTTCTAAATCAGACAAAAATGGATGCTCATAATGGCAGTCCATATAGAGTCATTCTTACCAATGTTGTCAGGAATATTTCACCAGGCATAAGTATGTATGTAAGTATGTATGTGTGTGGTATTTCTCAAGTTGAAACCTAGCTAAAATGCAGCAGAGCTCTGTACAGGATGAAAGGCAAGCATAAAGTCAATTAGTGATAGGAGAGCCAGCTGGTTTGTAGAAAGTTAATTCATTGCAATACAGAGTTCTTTAAAGAGGTACATTTTCAACTGTTTCCTAAATTGAACAATTGTTGGGCACTCCTAACTTCTGAATTTTGGCTTTGGTCATTAGATGCACTCTTATCAATGGAATTTGGTTTATTAATTTAATAAAGTGGTCTTTAATCATCTTGTAAGAAACAATGTATGCAATTTATTCTAATAATTTTTTGGGGGATGTCTTGTGTAATGATGTGTGCGAAGGCTGACTGTGATTGTGAATTGTTTGATGGGTTTCCCTAAAAAAAAACATTTTATTTTATACTCATGTGTTCCTAATGTATGTGGTGAGTACCTCTCACATGCAAAGGATTCTGAAAAGTCAGCAATATTCACATTTGCAAAACCTCACAATGGTTTCCTTTTATACAATTATTATTCCTGCACATGCCATGATTTCTTAAATACAGCTTTTGAATATTCCATTGATTAGATCACGTGACTTCCCTCTCAAACAAATTACACCAGTTTAGTTAGCATTTGGTTAAAGGCCTGTAAATGCATATCAAGTAAATGCCTAAATGTTTTTGACGGTCACAACATGTCACAATTCCTTAGGTGTAAAGAACTTTAGGGTGCCATTAACAAAAGGTCTTTTGGAGTATGTAAATTTGTAACACTTTTACATACTCCAAAATGCAATTCACAAAATTATGACCGGATCTCTGTCTCCCCTATGTTTTGTGTGTGGACATCTCTGCTAAGTATCAATTTAGAACAATGGTAGTGCACCACTACTAATAATCTTTCAATGTCCAATTCTTTGGATTTGATATTATACAAATATTCCTTTTATTCTTTTCTCTTTTCCAACAGTACATAAATTCATAGCAGCAACAGTCAACACGTTTCGTCCTTTACCATAGGACTGCTTCAGGGCTGCAATATAACACATGTAACATACATTCAATAAACACATAACAATTCTAAATACCCACAAATACAATTTTACACAAAAAGACAATAGACAAGGGACTACTATAGTTTTCATAAAAAACATTATTATCAAAAATATTAAAAATGCATACAAAAAGCATATACTAACAAACATACAAATTATTATGACATCACCAAAGCTTATTGCAAATGACATCAATTATACATAGATACAAAAACACAACACCAAATCAAAAAACTATATATTCAAATTGTGTATATATAAAATAATAAAAAACCCAAAACCTTCATCAGTTTAAGTGTTACTTATTGCACCCGAAGTTGATATAACACAATCCATTTGCCAATGATTAAATAATTTAGAAACAATGATCCAAAACCTATAATTGTATAATTATAAAAATGCCACCCCCTTAATATGCCTGCCAATTCATAATTAGTTATCCTAACATACTTCCTTGAACATACCTACTCAATAGACTTCAAATTTGATTTGTCATATTATTTTTTATATGCTTTTGTACTTCCAAGTTGTGCATCTAATTGAAGGAAAAGACATTGTATCACCTTTTCAAAAAAATTATCCTCATCTACAAATGTCACCTAAATTCTTTATGTAACTGCACCAAGTGATATCATTATCAGTAAGTGTATAACTTTCCTTTCTTCTTTTATTATTAAATAGTTCTCTCTCATTATTTTGGACAAATCACTAATCTAATTTTCATCAACAGTGTAAAATTAAAAATTATCCCCCTCATTTTTTTTTCAACCATGGGTTATCTCATGATTTTAATCATTATCCATTGACGATGATCACCAATTTGATCCTGAACATAGTCATAGTACGATATTATATAGATTTTTCAATGCACCTCTCTCGAGTGCCATAATTACGATACCTTCTATTCTTCCGCATGTCGGAGGAACGGTAGTATTCAATCGTCGGTGTATGCGAAATGTGGCAAAACGAGCTACATGAGAGTGGCCCAATTTAAATAGCCCACCTCCCCATAGCTCACTGGTGTACACAATAAAGAATTATTTACGTCCAGGTACATGATCATGTGTACCGGAAGTTGCCCTTCTCAGAGTGCAGCCGTAAATACGGCGGCCATATTGAAGAAGCTCAAATATTATTTAAAAAGCTAGCTTTTTACAAGTATTCCTCCCTGTGATTAGTAATATATAAACAGAACAGACTACATATAAATGAACCGCCTCTCAATCATTCACAAATGCATATAGAAAATGTTAAGAACAGCAATAACCCGTATACTAGATCCCGTGTAGCGGGAATTGTCAATTCGCACATTGAGTTGTAATCGCAGCAAATCGGAAATTGCCTTCTCAAAGTGCAGCTGTAATTACAGCTGCCATATTGAAGAAGGACAAATATTATTAACAAAGCTAGCTTTTCACAAGTATTCCTCACTGTAATTAGTAATATATGAACAGAACTAACTACATGTAAATGAACCGCCTCTCAATTACTCACAAATGCATATAGCAAAAGTTAAGGACAGCAATAACCTGTGTACATGATCCCGTATATCAGAAATCGTCAATTCACAAATTAAGTTGTAATTACGGCAGACATCATGCATTATGTCATTTACCAATGTTTTGCCATTTCGACAAAAATAAAAGATCTACATTTTTTAACTTTGTATTCCTGACAGACAAATTATACCGCAATCCTAACAGTCATCACACAGGGTGGGGCCTAAATTGATAATCTAATTTTTCCAAAATGAAATTTCCACCCCCCATTTATCATTTATTAGATAGATGAAAAATCTATTTTCTAAGCCTCACACTCACCTACTATATAAAATGTTCTAACAAATATAAAGACCGTCATTCCATAAAAAGTATTGTAATTCATCATCCATATCACGACGCATTTCCACCAAACGTAGAAGGCATATCCATGCTGCCTCTTTTTGATGTGAAGTTAACTCTCTATTTCCTCCCGTCTTATCAAGTGGTACGTAATCCACCCCATGACACCAAATGGAGCTGTCACCAGAATGATTTGCATCATATGCAATGTTAGGAGATACTTAACATCTTTGTTCCTTATAGCACGGACATGCTCCTGTATTCAGGATTTTAAAGATCTTATAATACTCCCTGTGTACATTTTATTGCATGTACATCCTAAAATGTATACCACAAATTTTGTCTTACAATTGATAAAATGTCTAATTTCAAAATTTCTTGTGGTATTCTAACAAACGTTCTTTATTTTATCAAAACCCACAGTGCACATATTGCACTCATGGCAAAAAAAAAATCCTTTCGGTGTAATGGGTAAAAACATTTGTTTATTATTGGTAGTAATATAACTAGGACATAAATGATATCTTAATGTCCTGCCTCTACGATAGGTAACTTTAGGTAATTTGGATACACATCCCTTTATTCCAGGTGTTTCCATAAGCAAGTACCAGTGACATCTCAAGATCTTATAAATTTTGTCACTCAGCAGTGAGTATTGAGTCACAAAAGCCAATGGGGCAGGTTTATTCCTATTATTCTTTGTTTTCACAGATAATGTTTCCTATTGGTCATTTTATTCAATCTGTTTTTCTGCCTTAAATAAGACTTTTTTTATCACATCCTCTTCTCCTGAATCTCTTCTTTGCTTTGTCAATCTGTGCAGCAAAGATGTCCTCAGTGCTACAGTTACGCCTTATTCGTACCATTTCACCAAATGGAATATTGCGAACAACTGACTTGGGATGAGCACTAGTTGCATGCAAAATACAACGAGCCTTTCGAAACATAGTGCTCTGTATTTTGTTATTTTCCACAAAGAACTGAATGTCCAGGAAATCTATTCTGTCCTTATTATATTGTATACTCAGTTTGACATTGTAAGGATTATCATTAAGAAAAATATGATACATCAGTAGTTGTTCAACCATTCTATTCCATAACATGATGATATCATCAATATACCTCCCCCAAAAAACTATATATCTGTCCAGGAGGAGGCATGTCTGCCCCATGCATGTACTCTTTCATACCAGCCCAAACAAAAGCAGGCATACGATGAGCAAACCCAGAACCCATTGAGGTAACTTGTATCTGGTGAAACCAACTGCCATCATGTTAAAAATAGTTCTTCGACAGGATGATAGCAATCATTTCTATAATCATGTTATTATGCTCACAGTGCTCTGCTGTTCTAGTATTTAGGAACGACTCAATCTCCCTGATTCTAAATTGTTTTTGTGTACAGGTATATAAACTGTTGACATCCATTGTTACAAACAACAGGTCTTCCGACCATGCAAAATCCTCAAATGTTTTTACGATATCCTTACTGGCCTGTATAAAGGAGGGTAGGTTACATACAAACTTTTGCAAGGTTAAATCCACATATTCTGACAATCTCTCAGTAGGTGAGGAAATTCCAGATAATATCGGTCTTCCAGGTGGAAAATGACCTCCCCTATGTACCTTTGGTAAAATATATATACATTGCTAGCCTTTTTTTTTTTACTAATAATAAGTAATTATATTTCGTATCAATAATAAGACAATTTTCATACAATTTCATATTAATATATTCATTCAATGTTTTGATAGGATTGTCAGAAATATGTTCATGACACATGGAGTCTGATAGTTCTCTGTTTACTTCTCCAGTGTAGTCACACTTATCATCACAAATGCATTACCTCCCTTACCTGCTTCTCTGATCACTATTGTTTGATCTGATTTTAAAGATAGTAAGGCCTTCCTCTCCCTTTTGGTTAGATTCCCACCCAAATGTTCTTTATTTTTGTTTGTAAATTTCTCCAAACATTTGTACAAGCCCTTTGTCACCTTTGTGCTAAAAAGATCAATATTGTGATGTGTTCTGACAGACATAAATTTCCAGCGGGATTTTAATCAACTATTTAAGTTTAAATGTTCCTCAATGCCTAAATCAGCCCTCAAATCATTCATATTGACCAATTCATCATTCGTCAGTGACATTATAAGTGAGAAACCATATAATTCAGAAACAAGGTGATGCTAGAGTATCAGCAACTTATGTACTTTCTGACCTTCCTCCAGAAACAACTGGTACTTGAAGGGAATTGAAATGGTCTATTAATTTCAATAAACGAGAACATTTAAACACATCCACAAAAACATCAACCGGATCATTAATTTGTGTGGGACAAAATCTCAAGCCCTTGCTCAACAAATCAGATTCTTTTTTTTTAAGTGGACGGTCAGATAGATTTACATTGACCAGTTCACTTTCATTCATTGGATGGTCATAGGATTCTCACGTTGGCTGTTGCTGCTATGAATTTATGTACTGTTGGAAAAGAGAAAAGAATAAAAGGAAAATTTGTATAATATCACATCAAAGTTGTGTCTTCCCTTTTTGGTTAAAGGATTACACCTTGGCAGCAGGTGCTGGTTTGAGTGCACACAGAGAAGAGTACACATTCTCTTTTTTAGATTTTAGGGACTTTTGGCTTAGGTGCGTCGATTGGTAGCCTGCTGCTGCATTTTTTTTAGAATATTGGATCTCTGCTAAGTATCTAAGTATATCATTTAGTAGTAATAATGGGATGGCATGTCTTTGCAACCTTGGAGTAAGTGAAGCACAACATGTGACCAATACTAGTACTGCAAGGCCCTCCTCGTGTAATGAATGGAGGCAGGTAATAACACTAATACATATGAAAATATGTAAATTAAATCAAGTAACAATTTACATTAAAATTTATTAAAAATAATTTTCTTTCTAGTATTAAATATTTTTAGTAAAATGTTCTAAATGCCAACCTTTTAATATATATGCTAGTACTTGAATGCAATCTATTTTAAAACCTAATTTATTTAAAATGTAAAATGCCACAAAAAATAATACAAACATTGCATCCAAGATTGCTACACATTCAACACAAATGACTCTGTGGGAGGCAGGGAAAAAAACTAACATTTGAATACATTTTTTTGAATAACAAAATGTAGATAAAAATGAAAAATGACAAATTATTTGAAAAGGGTTAATATGTTATGTTTTAGTGTAGTGTGTGTTGTCTGTGGTTATTGTGTTAGTCCTTAATAATTAAGAGCTAAGGAAATGTATTTTAATTATTTTTGTTTCCATTTTTATTTCAAAATAATATATTTTTTTCATTTTAACTTGCTTTTCTTAAAATTCCCTATTGCTTTCAATAGGGAGATCTGTGTACCAGCAACAGATATATCCACAAATTGGAGGAAAGATGAAAATAGAAACTTTACACTTGTAAATTCAGTCAAATGAGGCTTTGTGTCCACAGTTAAGGCAGTTGAGACTCAAAAGTCGACTTCTAAGTGAAAATCTTTACATGGACATGGTGAATAGCACTAAAGTGGAGATTTAAATGAGGTGTAAGAAAAGATCTTCATGTGAGTAGATCTACACCTCCAAAACTTTCTTTATCAATTGGTCCCTAACATTTCATCTCCATTGCCAATCTTTAGACACTCCCCTGAGTTTGCCAACGGTTCAGGATTAATTACAATTACACTTGTGAGTAGAGTTCATATTTTCAATCTGCATAACATTATAGCTGGTTGTTTGCCTCCGAGAGTTTATAGCTCACTGATCCACATGTATTGTTCTGCAGGTTTGCAGTTTCCATCATGACAAGTCCAACTAAGCTTCCATGCTCCTGAGGTTGATAAACTGAGTACCATTAAATAAGATAATAGTAACGCTAGTTATGAGTTATGACTCCTCTTAGAAATGTCAGAAGTGTAATATGTAATGCTATGTAAATAACAATTTAAAATGATTAGTCAGTGAAAAAGCTTTATTGCAACTCAAAGTCATAAAGCATAAACAGAATAAAACAGTGAAAAATAAAAACAATCATCACGGAACATGATATGTTATGGTGATTTGTTATGTTACGTTATGGTGATTTATAGAGCGCATGGCTACCCGAAGAGCCTCCCAGTGCTGAACACAGATTTTCAGGATATATTACGAAAGTTAAGATAAAAAAAGCCAGGTTTTAAGCAGTCCACGAAAAGAAAGCTCGTGGCTGGTCTGCCGAAGGCTGAGAGTTAGTGAATTTCATAATTTGCATCCTAAATAAGCCATGGAGCTTTCCCCCATCTGGCCTTTTTTTACAATTGGAGGTCTAACTAGTGCAGCCAACAAAGATCTAAGCTGCCTAGAAGGCGTGTAAAAGGAGGATAAAGGCCTTAACAGAGAAGAATCTCTATTGTGTAGGGACCTGTGAATATAGCACAGAGCTTTGAACTTTATGCGCTGTGCCAGAGGAAGCCAGTGAAGAGATGAGATAGCCTCTTTAGCAGACATATGTCTAGGTATGTCTAGAAGGAGCCGAGCAGAGGCATTCTGAACCACCTACAGTTTCCTACTTATGAACTTTGGAAAGCCCAGGTACAATGCATTACCATAATCAAGATGGGAGATAATAAGGGTCTGAACAATAAGTATTTTAGCTATGAAAGGCAACATTCTGAAGAGTTCCCTCAACAATCTAAGCAGACTGAAACAGCTTGGAGAGATCTTTTTTACATGGTAATACATCGTAAGCCCAGGGTCTAGCCAGACACCTAGGCTCTTAATATTCTCTTGAGGGGGAGGCAAATTCCTTATGGGGTCCAGGATGGAAGAATGGAAAACCAAGCGGGGACGATGTCCCAATACCATTATTTCAGTTTTATCTTCATTTAACCTGAGTTTGCATTCCAACATCCACCTGGTCACTGCCTGTAGGCAGAGCATGAGTGGAGAGCCATTAGTGCTGGAATTAGTGGAAAGAGAAACTACCAGCTGAGTGTCATGTGCATATAACACAATTGAAAGACCATAGGGCTTCACGATGTCTGAGAGTGGGGACATATAAATATCGAATAATGTGGGGCTAAAGAAAGAACCCTTAGGTACCCCACAGGTAATCTATATAGATGATTAGATAGAAAGGTCTGGTCCAGTACCTGAAAGCCCTCCCGTCCAAAAAGGAGGCGAGCCATTCCAGTAATTGCGAGCTCGGCCAATCTCAAAAGAAGTATGCCATGATCAACTGTGTCAAAAGCTTTGCTAAGGTCAAGAAGAACAATGGGCGTCACACCACCTTGGTCAAGACGCCTTTTAGCCTCCTCTGTGACTGCTAGCAGTGCAGACTCCATGCTATTGAGTGCCCTAAAACCCGTTTGGGTGGGATGGAGAATGTCGTTAAGTTCAAGGAAACCTAAAAGCTGGATATTCACATGCTTTTCTATTATTTTAGACACTGCTTGCAACAGGGAGATAGGCCTATAGTTATTCAAAAGGGCTGCATCAAGATAAGGCTTTTTAAGTAGAGGCTGAACTATGGCATGTTTCCACTGATCTGGAACGAGACTCTCATTAAGGGAGGAGTTCATAAGATTGGTAAGAACCAGAACTGTAACTGAGACACCACGAAGCAAGAACATGAGGGGGGTCTGGGTCAAGGGGAGAGCCCAATTTCAGTGCGGCTAGTAAGCTAGAGAATAATTTTTCAGTAAGGGAAGGGAAGTTTGAAAATAAAATGTCTTCTGGTATGTCCTGAACTGTAGTGTTGGGGGAGTGATATAGATTCCCAGAAAAAGCCGAATAAATATCTAGTATCTTTTGTTGGAAGAGAAGTGCTAAATGATTACTATGTTCTTGGGAGGCGTCCAAGAGCTCACTATGCATGTTAGGCTGCACAACCTTTTTAAGTATTTGAAAAATCTGCTTAGGTGAGTTTGAGGCCTCATCAGTTCTTGACGTATAATAGGTAGACTGGGCTAACTTAATTTCTGAATGGAAATGTCTGGTTGCATTCCTATAATCTCTGTTTAAAAAGGCATCATAGGATTTTCTCCATCTCCTTTCCAGGTACTTACATTCTTCTTTTAGTACGTGGAGGTGAGGGGAAAACCAAGGAGCACCTTTATATCGTCGGGTCCCTGCTTTAGTTGACTAAGGAATTACTACATCTAAGGTTTTAGTAATCCAGCCATTGAATGTCTCTGAGAAACCAGAAGTATGATCAGTAAAGATTGGTTTCAGATTTCCAAGAGCGTTGGTCCAATTGCTTGCCTTAAGTTTGTGCCAACAAAGGTAAGGTTGCATTGTTGTACAAGGTGGTCTACAGATAACAGAGGTGGAGAGGTTAAGTGTTATTAAAGAATGATCAGACCAAACCAGAGGAAGAGGGGGAATGGTAGTTATCCTAGCTGTGTTACTAAAGGCCAAGTCAATGGTGTGGCCTTTAGCGTGTGTAGGACCACTGACTAATTGGACCAGTTCCAGAGGAGCTAGATCACAAATAAGGGATCTAGCAGCTGGATTGTCAGTGTCCTCTGCATGGATATTAGTATCACCAAGTAGAGGAAAGTTTGGTTTTTTACAAATCAGATCTGAAATGTGGTCAGGGATAGATTGTATGAAAATATCAGAGGGTCCTGGAGGCCAATAAATCAGTGTCCCTGAGAATGTATAGTGGGAATTAAGGGTAAAGGTAAAAAACATATTCTCACAACTGGGAAGCAATAAAGGCTGAGAGGTGAGTTTTACCAATTCCCTATCGATAACGGCAATTCCTCTAACTCTAGAGGTGCTTCTGTCCAGCCTATTTATCAAGTAACCCTGGGAGTGCGCTAAGGCCACATCCAGAGATGATCCCTCATAAAGCCATGTCTCTGTCAGGAACAGGGCTGTCCTTGAGAGTTCATTCAGGAGAAGGCAGATGTCAACTTTATGCACCTCTCAATCACTCACAAATGCAGATAGCAAATGTTAAGAACGGCAATAACCCGTATACTAGATCCCGTGTAGCGGGAATCATCAATTCGCACATTGAGTTATAATCACGGAAGATCGGAAATTGCCCTCTCAAAGGGCAGCTGTAATTACAGCGGCCATATTGAAGAAGGCCAAATATTATTAACAAAGCTAGCTTTTCACAAGTATTCCACACTGTCATTAGTAATATATGAACAGAACTAACTACATGTAAATGAACTGCCTCTCAATTACTCACAAATGCATATAGCAAAAGTTAAGGACAGCAATAACCTGTGTACATGATCCCATATATCAGAAATCGTCAATTCACAAATTAGGTTGTGATTACGGCAGACATCATACATTATGTAATTTACCAATGTTTTGCCATTTCGACAAAAATAAAAGATCTACATTTTTTAACTTTGTATTCCTGACAGACAAATTATACCGCAATCCTAACAGTCATCACATGGGGTGGGGCCTAAATTGATAATCTCATTTTTCCAAAATAATATTTCCACCCCCCATTTATCATTTATTAGATAGATGAAAAATCTATTTTCTAAGCCTCACACTCACCTACTATATAAAATGTCATACCAAATATAAAGACCGTCATTCTATAAAAAGTATTGTAATTCATCATCCATAGCATGACCCATTTCCACCAAGCGTAGAAGGCATATCCATGCCGCCTCTTTTTGATGTGAAGTTAACTCTCTATTTCCTCCGTCTGATCAAGTGGTACGTAATTCACCCCATGACACCAAATGCAGCTGTCACCAGAATGATTTGCATCATATGCAACGTTAGGGGATACTTACATCTTTGTTCCTTATAGCACGGACATGCTCCTATGTTCAGGATTTTAAAGATCTTATAATACTCCCTATGTAAATTTTATTGCATGTACATCCTAAAATGTATACCACAAATTTTGTCTTACAATTGATGAAATGTCTAATTTCAAAATTTCTTTTGGTATCTAACAAAAGTTCTTTATTTTATCCAAACCCAAAGTGCACATATTGCACTCATGGCAAATAAAAAATCCTTTTGGTGTAATGGGTAACCACATTTGTTTCTTATTGATAGTAATATAACTAGGACATAAATGATCTCTTAATGTCCTGCCTCTATGATAGGTAACTTTAGGTAATTTGGATACACATCCCTTTATTCCAGGTGTTTCCGTAAGCAAGTACCAGTGACGTCTCAAGATCTTATAAATGTTGTCACTCAGCAGTGAGTATTGAGTCACAAAAGCCAATGGGGCAGGTTTATTCCTATTATTCTTTGTTTTCACAGATAATGTTTCCTTTCTGGTCATTTTGTTCAATCTGTTTTTCTGCCTTAAACAAGACTTTTTTATCACATTCTCTTCTCCTGAATCTCTTCTTTGCTTTGTCAATCTGTGCAGCAAAGATGTCCTCAGTGCTACAGTTACGCCTTATTCGTACCATTTCACCAAATGGAATATTGCGAACAACTGACCTGGGATGAGCACTAGTTGCATGCAAAATACTATTGCATGCTGTAGCCTTTCTAAACATAGTGCTCTGTATTTTGTTATTTTCCACAAAGAACTGAATGTCCAGGAAATCTATTCTGTCCTTATTATATTGTATACTCAGTTTGACATTGTAAGGATTATCATTAAGAAAAATATGATACATCAGTAGTTGTTCAACCGTTCCATTCCATAACGTGATGATATCATCAATATACCTCCCCAAAAAACTATATATCTGTCCAGGAGGAGGCATGTCTGCCCCATGCATGTACTCTTTCATACCAGCCCAAACAAAAGCAGGCATACGATGAGCAAACCCAGAACCCATTGAGGTAACTTGTATCTGGTGAAACCAACTGCCATCATGTTAAAAATAGTTCTTCGACAGGATGATAGCAATCATTTCTATAATCATGTTATTATGCTCACAGTGCTCTGCTGTTCTAGTATTTAGGAACGACTCAATCTCCCTGATTCTAAATTGTTTTTGTTTACAGGTATATAAACTGTTGACATCCATTGTTACAAACAACAGGTCTTCCGACCATGCAAAATCCTCAAATGTTTTTACGATATCCTTACTGGCCTGTATAAAGGAGGGTAGGTTACATACAAACTTTTGCAAGGTTAAATCCACATATTCTGACAATCTCTCAGTAGGTGAGGAAATACCAGATAATATCTGTTTTCCAGGTGGAAAATGACCTCCCCTATGTACCTTTGGTAAATTATATATACATTGCTAGCCTTTTTTTTTTACTAATAATAAGTAATTATATTCCGTATCAATAATAAGACAATTTTCATACAATTTCATATTAATATATTCATTCAATGTTTTGATAGGATTTTCAGAAATATACTCATGACACATGGAGTCCGATAGTTCTCTGTTTACTTCTCCAACGTAGTCACACTTATCATCACAAATACATTACCTCCCTTACCTGCTTCTCTGATCACTATTGTTTGATCTGATTTTAAAGATAGTAAGGCCTTCCTCTCCCTTTTGGTTAGATTCCCACCCAAATGTTCTTTATTTTTGTTTGGAAATTTCTCCAAACATTTGTACAAGCCCTTTGTCACCTTGGTGCTAAAATGATCAATATTGTGATGTGTTCTGACAGGCATAAATTTCGAGCGGGATTTTAATCCACTATTTAAATTTAAATATTCCTCAATGCCGAAATCATCCCTCAAATCATTAATGTTGACCAATTCATCATTCGTCAGTGACGTTACAAGTTGGAAACCATATAAATCGGAAACAAGGTGATGCCAGCGTATCAGCAACTTATGTACTTTCCGACATTCCTCCAGAAACAACTGGTACTTGAAAAGAATTGAAATGGTCTATTAATTTCAATAAACTGGTACATTTAAACACATCCACAAAAACATCAACCGGATCATTAATTTGTGTGGGACAAAATCCCAAGCCCTTGCTCAACAAATCAGATTCTTTGTTTTTAAGTGGACGGTCAGATAGATTTACAATGACCAGTTCACTTTCATTCATTGGATGGTCATAGGATTCTCACGTTGACTGTTGCTGCTATGAATTTATGTACTGTTGGAAAAGAGAAAAGAATAAAAGGAAAATTTGTATAATATCACATCAAAGTTGTTTCTTCCCTTTTTGGTTAAAGGATTACACCTTGGCAGCACGTGCTGGTTTGAGTGCACACAGAGAAGAGTACACATTCTCTTTCTTAGATTTTAGGGACGTTTGGCTTAGCTGCGTTGATTGGTAGCCTGCTGCTGCATTTTTTTTAGAATGTTGGATCACTGCTAAGTATCTAAGTATATCATTTAGTAGTAATAATGGGATGGCATGTCATCGCATCCTTGGAGTAAGTGAAGCACAACATATGACCAATACTAGTACTGTAAGGCACTCCTCTTGTAATGAATGGAGGCAGGTAATAACACTAATACATATGAAAATATATAAATTAAATCAAGTAACAATTTACATTAAAATTTATTGAAAATAATTTTCTTTATAGTATTAAATATTTTTAAGTGCAAAGTTCTAAATGCCAACCTTTTAATAGACATGATAGTACTTTAATGCAATCTATTTTAAAACCTAATTTATTTAAAAAATAAAATGCCACATAAAATAATACAAACATTGCATCCAAGATTGCTACACATTCAACACAAATGACTCTGTGGGAGGCAGGGAAAAAAACTAACATTTGAATTAATTTTTTTGAATAACAAAATTTAGATAAAAATGAAAAATGACAATTTATTTAAAAAGGGTTAATATGTTATGTGTTAGTGCAGTGTGTCTTGTCTGTTGTTATTGTGTTAGTCCTTAGTAATTAAGAGCTAAGGAAATGTATTTTAATTATTTTTGTTTCCATTTTTATTTCAAAATATTATATTTATTTCATTTTAACTTGCTTTTCTTAAAATTCACTATTGCTTTTAATAGGGAAATCTGTGTACCAGCAACAGATATATCCACAAACTGGAGGAAAGCTGAAAATAGAAACTTTACACTTGTAAATTCAGTCATATGAAGCTTCGTGTCCACAGGTAAGGCAGTTGAGACTCAAAAGTCGACTTCTAAGTGAAAATCTTTACATGGACATGGTGAATAGCACTAAAGTGGAGATTTAAATGAGGTGTAAAAAAAGATCTTCATGTCAGTAGATCTACACCTCCAAAACTTTCTTTATCAATTGGGCCCTAACATTTCATCTCCATTGCCACTCTTTAGACACTCCCCTAAGTTTGCCAATGGTTCGGGATAAATTACAATTACACTTGTGAAGAGTTCATATTTTCAATCTGCATAACATTATAGCTGGTTGTTTGCCTCAGAGAGTTTATAGCTCACTGATCCACATGTATTGTTCTGCAGGTTTGCAGTTTCCATCATGACACGTCCAACTAAGCTTCCATGCTCCTGAGGTTGATAAACTGAGTACCATTAAATAAGATAATAGTAACGCTAGTTATGAGTTATGACTCCTCTTAGAAATGTCAGAAGTGTAATAGGTAATGCTATGTAAATAACAATTTAAAATGATCAGTCAGTGAAAAAGCTTTATTGCAACTCAAAGTCAAAAAAGCATAAACAGAATAAAACAGTGAAAAATAAAAACAATCATCACGGAACATGATATGTTATGGTGATTTATTATGTTATGGTGATTTAGAGAGCGCATGGCTACCCGAAGGCCTCCCAGTACTGAACACAGATTTTCAGGATATAGTATGATAGTTAATCTAAAAAAAGCCAGGTTTTAAGCAGCCCACAAAAAGAAAGCTTGTGGCTGGTCTGCCGAAGGCTGAGAGTTAGTGAATTTCATAATTTGCATCCTAAATAAGCCATGGAGCTTTCCCCCATCTGGCCTTTTTTTACAATTGGAGGTCTAACTAGTGCAGCCAACGAACATCTAAGATGCCTAGAAAGCGTGTAAAAGGAGTGTGTAGGGACCTGTGAATATAGCACAGAGCTTTGAACTTTATGCGCTGTGCCAGAGGAAGCCAGTGAAGAGATGAGATAGCCTCTTTAGCAGATATATGTCTAGGTATGTCTAGAAGGAGCCGAGCAGAGGCATTCTGAACCACCTGCAGTTTCCTACTTATGAACTTTGGAGAGCCGAGGTACAATGCATTACCATAATCAAGGTGGGAGATAATAAGGGTCTGAACAATAAGTCTTTTAGCTATGAAAGGCACCATTCTGAAGAGTTCCCTCAACAATCTAAGCAGACTGAAACAACTTGCAGAGATCTTTTTTACATGGTAATCCATCATAAGCCCAGGGTCTAGCCAGACACGTAGGCTCTTAATATTCTCTTGAGGGGAGGCAAATTCCTTATGGGGTCCAGGATGGAAGAATGGAAACCCAAGCGGGGACGATGTCCCAATACCATTATTTCAGTTTTATCTTTATTTAACCTGAGTTTGCATTCCAACATCCACCTGGTCACTGCCTGTAGGCAGGGCATGAGTGCAGAGCCATTAGTGCTGGAATTAGTGGAAAGAGAAACTACCAGCTGAGTGTCATGTGCATACAACACCATTGAAAGACCATAGGGCTTCACGATGTCTGAGAGTGGGGACATATAAATATCGAATAATGTGGGGCTAAAGAAAGAACCCTGAGGTACCCCACAGGTAATCTATATAGATGATTAGATAGAAAGGTCTGGTCCAGTACCTGAAAGGTCCTCCCGTCCAAAAAGGAGGCGAGCCATTCCAGTAATTGCGAGCTCCGCCAATCTCAAAAGAAGTATGCCACGATCAACTGTGTCAAAAGCTTTGCTAAGGTCAAGAAGAACAATGGGCGTCACACCACCTTGGTCAATACGCCGTTTAGCCTCCTCTGTGACTGCTAGCAGTGCAGACTCCATGCTATTGAGTGCCCTAAAACCCGTTTGGGTGGGATGGAGAATGTCGTTAATTCAAGCAAACCTAAAAGCTGGATATTCACATGCTTTTCTATTATTTTAGACACTGCTTGCAACAGGGAGGTAGGCCTTTAGTTATTCAAAAGGGCTGCATCAAGATAAGGCTTTTTAAGTAGAGGCTGAACTATGGCATGTTTCCACTGATCTGGAACAAGACTCTCATTAAGGGAGGAGTTCATAAGATTGGTAAGAACCAGAACTATAACTGAGGCACCACGAAGCAAGAACATGAGGGGGGTCTGGGTCAAGGGGAGAGCCCAATTTCAGTGCGGCTAGTAAGCTAGAGACCAATTTTTCAGTAAGGGAAGGGAAGTTTGAAAATAAAATGCCTTATGGTATGTCCTGAACTTTAGTGTTGGGGGAGTGATATAGATTCCCAGAAAAAGCCGAATAAATATCTACTATCTTTTGTTGGAAGAAAAGTGCTAAATGATCACTATGTTCTTGGGAGGCGTCCAAGAGCTCACTATGCATGTTAGGCTGCACAACCTTTTAAAGTATTTGAAAAATCTGCTTAGGTGAGTTTGAGGCCTCATCAGTTCTTGACGTATAATAGGTAGAGAGAGCTAACTTAATTTCTGAATGGAAATGTCTGGTTGCATTCCTATAATCTCTGTTTAAAGAGGCATCATAGGATTTTCTCCATCTCCTTTCCAGGTGCTTACATTCTTTTTTTAATAGGTGGAGGTGAGGGGAAAACCAAGGAGCACCTTCATGTCGTCGGGTCCCTGCTTTAGTTGAGTAAGGAAGTACTACATCTAAGGTTTTAGTATTCCAGCCATTGAAGGTCTCTGAGAAACCAGAAGTATGATCAGTAAAGATTGGTTTCAGATTTCCAAGAGCGTTGGTCCAATTGCTTTTCTTAAGTTTGTGCCAACAAAGGTAAGGTTGCGTTGTTGTACAAGGTGGTCTACAGATAACAGAGGTGGAGAGGTTAAGTGTTATTAAAGAATGATCAGACCAAACCAGAGGAAGAGGGGGAATGGAAGTTAACCTAGCTGTGTTACTAAAGACCAGGTCAATGGTGTGGCCTTTAGCGTGTGTAGGACCACTGACTAAATGGACCAGTTCCAGAGGAGCTAGATCACAAAGAAGGGATCTAGCAGCTGGATTGTCAGTGTCCTCTGCATGGATTTTAGTATCACCAAGTAGAGGAAAGTTTGTTTTTTACAAATTAGATCTGAAATGTGGTCAGGGAGAGACTGTATGAAAATATTGGAGTGTCCTGGAGGCCAATAAATCAGTGCCCCTGAGAATGTATAGTGGGAATTAAGGGTAAAGGTAAAAAACATATTCTCACATCCGGGAAGCAATAAAGGCTGAGAGGTGAGTTTTACCAATTCCCTATCGATAACGGCAATTCCTCTAACTCTAGAGGTGATTCTGTCCAGCTTATTTATCAAGTAACCCTGGGAGTGCGCTAAGGCCACATCCAGAGATGATCCCTCATAAAGCCATGTCTCTGTCAGGAACAGGGCTTTCCGTGTGAGTTCATTCAGGAGAAGGCGGATGTCAACTTTATGCACCACCAGTGACCAACAAATAGTCAGGACGAATAGACTAGTCTATTTCTCCTGAGCCAGAGGCCCTGTCCCAGGATCAAGCTAAGAGGACCAGTGACAATTTCTACATAACCATACTGGATTTACAAAGTCCAAGTAGTGTTGCAAAGCTTCCTCACGGATAGGTGTAAGGGTACGTAAAACATTAGTGGAATAGGTTACTACCTTTCCTGTAGTTGGACCAGAGATACTGGCACCTGGGCCCGTACTGGCAAGGGCAGGCGTAGATAGGCCCGCTATGCGTTCGCTGCATCGCATCTGTTTTATGGGGACTGAAGGGCAGGAGGGTCAACTAGAGCGCTAACCAAAATGGTGGCTCTAGAAGCACCTGGGGCGAAAAAAAGATGTCAACCTAACGGGCCCTTGCCTCCTTAGACAGAGGAGGGGCTACAGGGACAGAATAAACCACAGACAGATAACAGGTAGGGAGGGGGGCTAGGAACAATATAACCCATAACAAAATCTGGATAACAGACCCCGCTGATGCTGAAAACAGCTACTTACCACCTGAGGCCACTAAACACGGACCTGAGGGGGTGGGTATGGGTTATTAGTACACCAGTTACGTTTAAGCACTTTAAAAATAGAGATTAAGAGCAATATAAAAGTTAAATACCACAATTAAAAAGACTTACATCCTTATTCTAAGAATAATATATTAAATAAAGCAATGATGTCTCCCTTCTGATTTAAGCAATTTTATGTGAAGAGGACATGAATTTCACAACTGGTCACTATTAAAGCAGAAGATGTCATGTGCAAAATCAGTTTCCCTGAGTAATCCTTTGTCAAACAATGTAAACAATACACTGATAACGCAGTCAATGAATACTATGGTTCATACAACATAGTAACAATTGGGTTTGGAGGAATGAACATAAGCTTTATAAAATCATTCTAAGCCCATTTGCCCCTAAATCATTCCTCATTCTCTGTCTATTTTTCCACATGCCTGGCAAGAATCTGCTAACCCCAAATACAATTAGGCAATTTACATCATATTTCAATATCCTTGCTGCCGCTGCACACTGTTTGATGCTCAGATTCTGACACAGTGGAACAATTCATTCTTTTCCTACAGTTTTGGTAAAGTGGGCAAAAAAGCAAGACATGCTCAATAGCCTCTTTAGGGACCCCCCATTGTGAACAATGAGATGCTTGTTCAGTCTTAACTTTGGTGCATTTGCCTGTAAAATGTCTAAAAGACAGCGTTCCATACAGTAGTTGCATATACAATCGCCTAGCCAATCACGGTTGAATCGCATTCAAAATATTATCCCTCCTATAGGAGTCTTTAACAGCCAAAAAGACCACTGTCCATGACCCTCTGTTCAGCTCAGATTGCTCCACTCTGTCCTTATACTGCCAATCCTTGCTTTTAACTAAGGAGTTGGAGATTATCAATATCGAGCCTGGGTTACTCCCCAAATTCTCAAGATAAGTATCTAAAAAAAAGCCTTAGTATCCCGAATCCATGGAATGGCATTTGAACTGGGAAGGGCCAGAATTTCTCCCAATCCTTTGTGATAAGAAAAAAGCTCAGGAGTGTACCAGACTATTCTCAAATAGAGTAAATTATGCAGTTCACCTCTATGCTTTATTGGTCTTAACCCTAGATCACTTACCTCAGTGGAATCAAGGGAGAACTTAAAGGAAGCCCAAGCAACTGCCCCATGAAGTAGTTTTCTACTACACTAAGGAGAGTCACACAGAGGTGTCCCCACAATTCAGCTCCATAACTTGCCATCCCTAAAGCTTGTGAATTATCAATTTCTAGGGACAGCTGGACTGGGCAAAACTGAGATTGTAATAACGTCTTAATGATGTCTCCCACCACTTGCTCTAGTTTTAGTCTTCGCTGCTTAAGATGCGAGTGCCACCGTAGAAGTTCAGTTTAACTTATACCCAGGTAAGTGAAGGTGCACACTCGCTCAAGCTAAGTCCTAGCAGAACTAGGTCTCATCCTATTTAGGCCCCCAGGGTTCAAGACCATGTATTTTGTCTCATTCTGATAAATCTCAGGACCCTCCTTTACAAAAAAAGTTCAAACCGATCGAACAACCTCTGCATATCCATTGGAGTTTTGGAGAGTAATAGAGTGTTGTCTGCAAACATAAGTGCAGGCACCCTCTGATTGGCCAACTTAGATGTGTCATTATCACAAGACTCAAGATAATCAACAAGGCCATAGATGTACAATAAAAATACAATTGGGGCAAGGATACATCCTTGTCTCACCCCTCTACTCACTGCAATCGGATCAGTTAAGTCTCCTAAATCATTGCATCTCACTTGAGCATACTTCCCGGTGTGTAACTCTCTATAATATCCAGTACATAACCAGGGATCTCCATTTCGGCTAAGACCCTTCACATGGTATTTCTAGGGACTAGGTCAAAAGCCAATCAGAGAACAATAAAAACAACATATAGTCCCCATGCCCAAAGTTACAGTTTTCCAATACAGCAGTCAGAGTCTAAATACCTGATCAATAGTACTAACAGATTCCCTGAAGCCTGCTTGCAGGGGGGATGGAACACCATTATCAATTGTCCACTCCTGCAGTCTATCCAGGATTTCATTACTAAAAAGCTTGTTCACACTATCGATCAGGCTTATGGGTCAATAATTAAGAGGGGAATCCCGTTGGCCGTTTTTGTGAATGGGAATGATTTCAGCCCCAGCCTACGTATGAGCAAGTGGTGCCCAATTCATGTTGGCAGTGAATATTATGGAGAAAAGAGCACTCCAGCACTCCAGACTCCTGGTTCCTTCAAAAACAAGTCACCAGGGAATGTGTCAAGGCCAGGGGCTTTGTTGAGGACAATCTCTCCTATAGCTTTTGTTAATTCCAGTGCTGTGATCTCATGAAAATCCTTGTCCTGTTTTTGTCCGGCAGTCAATTGGAGACCAGCCACAGGGCTGACATCCTCTATCTTTTATCAGCACTGCCTCACTTGTTTAGGGTCTTAAGTGGACCATCATCAACTGAAGAGTCAATCTAGTCACCTCTATCACCATAAAGCATTGAAAAATACATCCAATAGGGCTTTTTTTATGTTGAGCTCTGGTGAGCAAACTCACTAATCTGTCCTGGGTTTTCACTGCTTTAATCAGTTTGCATTTAGCCTTAGGACCGCCTCTCACCACTAGCTCTCCCAACCTCCTTATAAATGTACTTATCCTTTACATTATTAAATAATTGTGTACTAATTCCTACGTCTGCCTCCAGAGCTTCCCTGGTTCCCCCAATTAAATCTAATTTTGACAGCTCTACCAAAGAATTGGCCACCAGACTGTATATCCCACTAATTGTCTACTGCGGGCACTGCACGCTAATCAATTTAACTCCACAGCTATTACTTGCAACTATTAACATTCTGTCACAGTTCACATCAATAACTTTAGTACTCTTTTTGTCAAGAATAGTCAGCGGAAGAGATAGAGCATTATAATTGCTATCGTAGTGGGAAAATACTGCCATGTCAAATAGATTGGGCCACAGTCTGATATCTAACATTAAATAATCAAACTAGAGTGATTTACCCTATTATATATATGAGCACTGAGATGGTCAGAAGTTGTCCTACTATTACAAGAGCGCAGACCATAGTTAAAAGTGAATTTATTTGGAGGGGTACTGTTGTCCATTTTGTAATAGGCACACTTCCTGTCTCTGAGATACCCCTATTAACATCCCCTTCTAAAGCAAAAGACCGGTTGTTAATACTTAGTTGCTCTTACTGCCAATTAAAGTCTCTACTCACTACCTTCCTTGCTGTAAGTGTAATTAGAGAAATGGGCATTCAAAATATCCAGAAACACTGATTCATTTTTTGTGCTAACCGATCTAGGGTAGACATTATAGAAATAAAGAGTCAGATAACTAGATAAGCTAAGACATACATATAATGAATCAAGGGGGTCCACTTTCACCTCCTGGAACTGACCTGCCATAGACATTTTCACCCATGTTGATAAACCCACAGAGGGGGTCATTCTGACCTCGGCGGTAAAATGCCCTTACCGCCGGTCATAAGACCGCCATAACACCGCCGCGGCCGCGGTCAACCGCCACGGTCATTCCGACCCACAACGGCCAAACCTCCAAAAATCCGTCCTCCACTGCAGCCCGCCACATCGGCGGGCAGCGATAAACTGGAGATGACCAAACCTCCACCGTCACGCCAACAGAAATACGCCCATGCCATTACGACCCACGAATCCACACGGCGGTCATTCAAACGCGGTATTCCATTGGCGGTACACACCGCCGCGGTCAGAATACACACACATCACCAAAACACAGCCACATTGGACAATTTGAAATACACACACCTGATACACATACACACACCACTCCCACACAATCAACCAACTATAAAACACACACCCACACCACCCACAAACCCCTGCGACCCTAATTACTGAGAGAAGGAGAGAGAGACACAGCAGACAATCCATAGCAAGACACACTGAGGCACACTACACCATCACACACACCACATAGTAGCACAAAGCACCACTCACCAACACACTCCGCATCACATACACCACCCCACACCTCACCCACACCACCCCATGGCACCCCAAAGGCACCCACGCTTTCCGGACCAAGAACTCCGGGTCATGGTGGAGGAAATCCTAAGAGTGGAACCCCAGCTCTTCGGCTCGCAGGTGCAGCACACCAGTATAGCCAGGAAGGCGGAGCTATGGCAGCGGATCGTGGACAGGGTCAACGCGGTGGGACAGCATCCCAGGAATAGGGAGGACATCCGCAAAAGATGGAACGACCTACGGGGGAAGGTCCGATCGATGGTCTTCAGGCACAACATCGCGGTCCAGAAGACTGGCGGCGGACCCCCACCCACCCCTCCCGAATTTACATCGTGGGAGCAAGAGGTCTTGACCATCCTGCATCCTCAGGGCCTCGCTGGAGTAGCCGGAGGAATGGACTCTGGTAAGTCCCATCTCAACTACTATATCCCCCCCACCCCACCAGCATGCCAACCCACACCCCCACCCTCACCCCCAACCCCCCAGCACACATCCTCCCTGACAATGTCTCACCAGCACAACCCACCCATCCCAACACCAACTCCTGCATGCCAACACAAATCATGGGCACCCATCACCTAAGCATGACCACTGCACTAACCCCTCCCCCCCACTAAATACCCTCACAACACCTCCCTCCAGGGAATGCCTGCACTGGGGGACAAGGGCACCCACAACACGCATGCTATTGCACACACAGAAATAATAACCAAACTCTCTTACCCCATGCAGGACCCGAACGACAACACACCAGCCAGGAGGGTCCAGAAGTGTCCATCCCACCACCGGAACAGGCCCACACTGAGGATAGCAGCTCTGTCGACAGTGAACCTGATGACCAGCCCGGACCATCGGGGACCTCTGGGCAGTCGGTTCCCCTCAGGCAGCCACAGGCCACACCAGACCCGACCCCCTCTGCCGACACCAGCACAGCTCCCACCCAGCGGGCCCATGCCTCTGTCTCTAGGACAGCTCAATCAGCGGTGTGTCTGCCACTACAGGGCACCCAGGCTAACCCAACACCCCAACAACAACAGGGACCTGGGGGCAGTGGTAGCGGGCACACCGTCCAGGGGACAGAGGCTGGGGGAAACCGGGCAGCTCGGAGGGCTGCTGTGCGACAGGGGGGGGAGGAGAGGCCCAGGGAACCCACTCTCCAAGAGGCCCTCACCACCATCATGGGGGCATACCACCACTCCCAAGAAACGATGGCGACGGTACTGGCCAGGTTCACTGAGATCCAGGCACAGCAGGAGGAACGCTACATGGGGTTCAGGGAGGAGCTGAGAATCATCGGGACCGCAATGGGGACCATCGTCCAGGCCCTCCACAGGATAGAATACGCGTTGCGGGACCATGGTGCACCACACAGGGCCCCTGTCACTAGCCCGGACCAGGAACAGCCTACCACCTCCGCCGGCGCTAGTGGACAGGAGGTCCCAACACCTCGACAGCCCCCCAGAACCCCACCTCCTGCTGAAGAACAACCACCCCGTAAGAGGAGCCTGAGACCAAAGAAAAAGACAGAGTAGGATGTCAAGACCCCCGCCTGCAGGACATACCCCCTCAAGTCTTCCCACTGTCCCACATTGCCACCCTGTCCAACCATGAACTGCCTATGCTCCATCCTTCCACAGGCAAAAGGACAATGCACCTGTGAGACTGAGAACTGGACTCTGCCATGGATATTCCTCCACCCCCACCCATCACCCTTAGAATCACATGTACCGATATCTAGCACTGTAAATAAATCACATTTTGCACACAAATCTGTTTTGAGTCATGCTGTATTATTGACAAATGTATTACATATTACTGTTCGATTTCTGTTCTGTCAATTAGTCATGACAACATACCAATGTCAATACGCTGTATTTCATGGGCGAACCAAGCAGAAGTCAGGTACTGAGTCAGACAGCACTGAGAAGGGAAGGGAAAGGCAAAAATTAATGAAAAACATCTGTGGGGAACTACAGAAAGTACAGATGCAGGAGGCTATAAGCAATTGTGAAATGGCGTGGGTGATTCTTACCTGGGTGTTACTGGAAATACTGTTGTATCACTCTGTCCCTATTGTCTGTGTCGTCCTCTGAGTCTTCCTCCTCTTCACTCTCCACAGGCTCCACGGCTTCTACAACACCACCATCTGGACCATCCTCCTGCAGGAAAGGCACCTGGCGTCGCAAAGCCAGGTTGTGAAGCATACAGCACGCCACGATGATATGGCACACCTTCTTTGGTGAGTACATTAGGGATCTACCTGTCATATGCAGGCACCTAAACCTGGCCTTCAGGAGGCCAAAGGTTCGCTCAATCACCCTCCTAGTACGCCCATGGGCCTCATTGTACCGTTCCTCTGCCCTTGTCCGGGGATTCCTCACTGGGGTCAGTAGCCACGGCAGGTTGGGGTAACCAGAGTCACCTATTAGCCACACACGTTGTCTCTGTAGCTGCTCCATCACATAGGGGATGCTGCTATTTCGCATCACATACGCGTCATGCACTGACCCTGGGAACTTGGCATTTACATGGGAGATGTACTGGTCAGCCAAACAGACCACCTGGACATTCATCGAATGATAATTTTTTCTGTTTCGGTACACCTGCTCATCGTCTTTTGGGGGTACCAAAGCCACATGGGTCCCATCAATGGCACCAATGATGTTGGGGATATGTCCAAGGGCATAGAAATCACCCTTCACTGTAGGCAAGTCACCCTCCTCGGGGAAAATGATGTAGCTCCGCATGAGTTTCATCAGGGCAGACAACACTCTGCTCAAAATCTTAGAAAACATAGGCTGAGACATTCCAGATGACATGGCCACTGTGGTCTGGAATGACCCACTGGCCAAAAAATGGAGGACTGACAAAACCTGCACCAGAGGGGGAATCCCTGTGGGTTGGCGGATGGGGGACATCAGGGCTGGCTCCAGCTGGGCACACAGTTCATGGATAGTGGCACGGTCAAGTCTGTATCAAAGTATTATATGGCGTTCTTCCATTGTCGACAGGTCCACCAGCGGTCGGTACACGCGAGGATTCCTCCTTCTCATCGCAAGTCCCAGCGGACGGTGCCTAGGAAGGACAACATGGAGCACAGAGTCAGGCTAACCACAGGTACGTACAGACAGCTTGCACAGTTAAAGAATGGCAATGGGTTGAAAGGCGTGTATGTGTGGCAATGCAAGGCCTAGGCATGTGTGTCGCAGTCAAAATTAAGCCATGTGGGCCCTTGAAATGGCGGCTGCCTGACCTGTGAAGTGGGACAATGGGATGTGAGGTCAATGCGCTGGCGGGGCACACCGTGGCGGTAGGCGGTCGAAGACCGCGGCGCAAAGCCGCATTGGTTAACATTGAAGCCTATGGGTTTCAGGAGCCAATGACGAAGTGCGCCGGCGGTCGCGGTACGCACCGCCGCGGTACGCACCGCCGCGGGCGTGACCGCCATTTTCTATCTGCTTAATCACTCGAGACCTGATCATCCACAGGAGAGGACCTATACTGCAAGTGCTGCTGTGACCTCGGTCTGGAAGATACAATGGCTGCTGCGACTGGGGAAAGGGCCCCTGCCTTCACGTCTGAAGAGTTGGAGAAGCTCGTGGATGGGGTCCTCCCCCAGTATGCGCTACTCTACGGTCCTCCAGACCAACAAGTGAGTACACCGGGTGCTAATGGAATGGGCTATGCCTGTGTGGATTGGGGTGGATGTAAGATGGTGGGGTGGGGTGCGAATGAGGAGTGCAACGCCCGACAGATGAGAGCATGTGCCATATGGCAAAGTGGGTGGGTGGGCGCCAATTACATCTAACATGCAGGTCATTGATGATGTCCTCCTTTCCACCCTGTACATGTCTAATAGGTCAGCGTCCATCAGAAGATCGAGATTTGGCGTGCCATCGCCAAGGAAGTCCGGACCTTGGGGGTCCACAACAGACGGGGCACCCACTGCCGCAAGAGGTGGGAGGACATCCGCCGCGGAACAAGGAAGACCGCAGAAACACTGCTGGGGATGGCCTCCCAACCTAGGAGGGGTGCCAGTCGCACCATGACCCCCCTGATGTCCCGGATCCTGGCGGTGGCCTACCCTGAATTGGATGGGCGCTTTAAGACATCACAGCAGACACAAGGGGGTGAGTATCAGCACATTCTCCTATCTTTCTGCGCAGTGGAGGCGTCTGGGTGGGGGAGGAGGGCTGTGGGTGACATTAGGCCAGGGCGCTTTCTGTAGTGTAGTCCTCTCCCTTAGGCATGGCCCTGTGCCCCCGGCCCCCACCTCTGTAGGGTGACAAGTACAGCCATTGAAGGTCCAGCATCTCCCATGTGCACGTTTGACGTCTCTTGGCCTGTTGTCTTAGTCAGTAGTACTGAGTAGTGTACCCCGAATGCGCGGCTTAGTGCATTAGGCACCTGTGTCTGTCCTCTCCGCCAACGGTGTTGACATTGCATGCACTCAACCTGGACTTCTTTTTTCTCCCCCCACCCTTTCTCTTCATCTTCTTGTGCATGTGTGCATTAGCATCATCAGGCGGAGGAGATATGGCATCGGAGCACGAGGGAGCTGCAGGACACAAGGCCCCGGTGGGCCCAGGAACAGACACCGAGGGCACCAGTGATCCGGAGGGCGAGGGGAGCACCACGACAGGGACCGCTGGTGAGAGCAGCGAAAGCGACACGTCCTCGGATGGGAGCTCCCTAGGGGTGGCGGCAACATCCGTGCCCCCCGCCTCTACAGGTACCGCCGCCACCCAGCGCACCAGCCCCGCCCTCCCAGCAGCCCCTCAGTCTTCGCTCCGTGCCGGTTCGCCCAGGAAGGCGCGCGTCTCCTTCGCCCCAGGCACCTCAGCCCCTGCCCCTGTTGCCCCTGCTGCCCTCAGTGCGGAGCTCATTGACCTGATCAGGACGCTCATTGTTGGGCAGACGACCCTTTTGAATGCCATCCAGGGTGTGCAAAGGGAGGTGCAACAGAGCAATGCGTACCTGGAGGGCATTCATTCGGGTCAGGCTGCCCATCAACGAGCGTTCACTGCTCTGGCCTCAGCACTGACGGCAGCCATTGTCCCAGTTTCCAGCCTCCCTCTTCTGACTGCCTCCAGCCTGTCTCTGTCTCCTGTTCCTCAGCCTATCCCATCCACACCATCAGACCAGCCTGCACACACCTCAACACCCAAGAGCAGCTCATCCAAACACAAGCACCACAGATCCCGCAAACACTCACCCGAGCAACACCCAGATGCAGACATGCCAACAGCCACTGCCACCCCTGTGTCCCCCTCCTCCTCGTCTCCCTCCTCCCTCCCTGTGACGTCTACACTCACACCTGCATGCACCCCAACATCAGCCAGTGCTTCCATCACCACCTCACCCTCCAGTACAGTCCACACTCGTGCAGTCACCACCCCCACTGCCATGTACCCGTCCCCTGTGTCCTCTCCCACTGTGTCTGTCACCCCCTCTTCCAAGACACACAAACGCAGGCAGCCACCCACCCAACAGCCATCCACCTCACAACAGCCTACAGCACCAGCACCTTCACCCAATGACAGCACACCTGACTCTCCTACAACCACCTCCTCTACCTCCACTTCCATCTCCACTTCTCCTACCCTTTACCTTGGCCCTAAAAAACTTTTCCTGGCTAACCTTAACCTCTTTCCCCCCGATGACCTCCCCCCTCCATCTTCAAAGAGTCCCAAGAGCACCGCAGCCACCACCAGCCCAGCTTCCGGTGTCACTGTTGTGCCTGGGTTCTGGAGCCCACCCTTTGCCAGCAGTGACACATCGATCAGCAGCAAGGACACGTCCAGCCCCCCCCCGGCAAGAGGACCCGCAAAAACAAGGACCGCCGTGCGAGGACCGACAGGGCTGCCCCCAAGGAGCAATGTGCGGCCACTTCACCACCCACACCATCTAGGGGAGGCAAGGGCCCGAGAGCCCCATCAAAGGAGCGGAAGGGCAGCAGGAGCGCGGAGAAGGTGGACCCCACATGCCACATCCCAGCTGGGAAGGAGGACACTAAGGAGGCCAGGAGTCCGTCCCCGAAGGGTCCAGAAACGTCACGGTCCGAGGGCGACTGAGCAGGGCGTCGAGGCCAGGTCTGGCTCCCTTGACCTGCTGGATGAGCACCGCTGAACAGGGCCCGCGGTGCAGAAGAGCACCGCTGAACCGGGCCCCGCCGTGGAGAAGAGCACCGCTGAACCGGGCCCCGCCGTGGAGAAGAGCACCGCTGAACAGGGCCCCGCCGTGGAGAAGAGCACCGCTGAACAGGGCCCGCGGTGCAGAAGAGCACCGCTGAACAGGGCCCCGCCGTGGAGATAGGCACCGCTGAACAGGGCCCGCGGTGCAGACGAGCACCGCTGAACAGGGCCTGCCGTGGAGAAGAGCACCGCTGAACAGGGCCCGCGGTGCAGAAGAGCACCGCTGAACCGGGCCCCGCCGTGGAGAAGAGCACCGCTGAACAGGGCCCCGCCGTGGAGAAGAGCACCGCTGAACAGGGCCCGCGGTGCAGAAGAGCACCGCTGAACAGGGCCCCGCCGTGGAGAAGAGCACCGCTGAACAGGGCCCGCGGTGCAGAAGAGCACCGCTGAACAGGGCCCCGCCGTGGAGAAGAGCACCGCTGAACAGGGCCCCGCCGTGGAGAAGAGCACCGCTGAACAGGGCCTGCCGTGGAGAAGAGCACCGCTGAACAGGGCACCTCCGTCTCAAGCACCGCTCCGCTGGGCCCTTCCTCTGAGGCACCGCTCCGCTGGGCCCTTCCTCTCAAGCACCGCTCCGCTGGGCCCTTCCTCTCAAGCACCGCTCCGCTGGGCCCCGCCGTCTCAAGCACCGCTCCGCTGGGCCCTTCCTCTCAAGCACCACTCCGCTGGGCCCTTCCTCTCAAGCACCGCTCCGCTGGGCCCTTCCTCTCAAGCACCGCTCCGCTGGGCACCGCCGTCTCAAGCACCGCTCCGCTGGGCACCGCCGTCTCAAGCACCGCTCCGCTGGGCCCTTCCTCTCAAGCACCGCTCCGCTGGGCCCTTCCTCTCAAGCACCGCTCCGCTGGGCACCGCCGTCTCAAGCACCGCTCCGCTGGGCCCTTCCTCTCAAGCACCGCTCCGCTGGGCCCTTCCTCTCAAGCACCGCTCCGCTGGGCCCTTCCTCTCAAGCACCGCTCCGCTGGGCACCGCCGTCTCAAGCACCGCTCCGCTGGGCCCCGCCGTCTCAAGCACCGCTCCGCTGGGCCCTTCCTCTGAGGCACCGCTCCGCTGGGCCCTTCCTCTCAAGCACCGCTCCGCTGGGCCCTTCCTCTCAAGCACCGCTCCGCTGGGCACCGCCGTCTCAAGCACCGCTCCGCTGGGCCCTTCCTCTCAAGCACCGCTCCGCTGGGCCCTTCCTCTGAGGCACCGCTCCGCTGGGCCCTTCCTCTCAAGCACCGCTCCGCTGGGCCCCGCCGTCTCAAGCACCGCTCCGCTGGGCCCTTCCTCTCAAGCACCGCTCCGCTGGGCACTGCCGTCTCAAGCACCGCTCCGCTGGGCACCGCCGTCTCAAGCACCGCTCCGCTGGGCCCTTCCTCTCAAGCACCGCTCCGCTGGGCCCTTCCTCTCAAGCACCGCTCCGCTGGGCACCGCCGTCTCAAGCACCGCTCCGCTGGGCACCGCCGTCTCAAGCACCGCTCCGCTGGGCCCTTCCTCTCAAGCACCGCTCCGCTGGGCCCTTCCTCTCAAGCACCGCTCCGCTGGGCCCTTCCTCTCAAGCACCGCTCCGCTGGGCACCGCCGTCTCAAGCACCGCTCCGCTGGGCCCCGCCGTCTCAAGCACCGCTCTGCTGGGCCCTTCCTCTGAGGCACCGCTCCGCTGGGCCCTTCCTCTCAAGCACCGCTCCGCTGGGCACCGCCGTCTCAAGCACCGCTCCGCTGGGCACCGCCGTCTCAAGCACCGCTCCGCTGGGCACCGCCGTCTCAAGCACCGCTCCGCTGGGCACCGCCGTCTCAAGCACCGTTTATGGTTCACTGTGCCCACCATGCCTCCTCCTTGACCAGTGGAGACTGTCATCCACCTGATGGACTGTGGCTTTGCACTCCCCAGGATGGTCCAGTGGGCAGCCCAGCCACTGTAGAGACATTGAGAGACTGTGGCTTTGCACTCCCCAGGATGGTCCAGTGGGCAGCCCACCCACTGTAGAGACATTGAGAGACTGTGGCTTTGCACTCCCCAGGATGGTCCAGTGGGCAGCCCAGCCACTGTAGAGACATTGAGAGACTGTGGCTTTGCACTCCCCAGGATGGTCCAGTGGGCAGCCCACCCACTGTAGAGACATTGAGAGACTGTGGCTTTGCACTCCCCAGGATGGTCCAGTGGGCAGCCCACCCACTGTAGAGACATTGAGAGACTGTGGCTTTGCACTCCCCAGGATGGTCCAGTGGGCATGGTGGCTCCTCGTGGATCTGGCGTCGTGGACTCATGTGGCTGTGGTGCCCCCCCCTTCCCTTCCCCCTGAGGTGCCTGTAGTTTTTACATCTGATGCCCCTGCAGTGTTCTCTCCAAAGGACTCAGGTCTCCTGTGTGGGCTTTGCCCTTGTTTCTCAAGACTTGCTGAATTCGTAGGATGTGCAGGACTTGTTACTTCAGTTATACACTGATGTGTATGTCATTAGTTTTGTTGTGGATATCTTTCATGGTTGTACGCTAATTTTCTGGAGCTTTTTGGTACATAAATATTTATTCCAAATATGATTATGTCCTGGCATTTTTCAGGGGTGTTTGGGTGGTGTCACTGTGACTTGGTGCTCTGCATTGGTGAGTACATAGTTGGGGGGGGTGGGGGTCGCATATGTGTGTGCCGTAACCTTTCGTCCTCCCCCTCCCGTGTGTCGTAGGTGCAGTACTCACCGTTGTCGTCTGCGCCGGACTTCGTACTCGTGGTAGATGAGAAGGTAGACGAGAGCAGGTAGGATGTTTAATTCGGGTTCCATGCTGTCCTCCTTCCTCCTGGAGTGCGTAGTGGTGAGCGTTTTCCCGTCCGTAGTCTGTTTCCGCCGTGTTTTTATCGGCGGTGCTCCCGCCCCGGAAAAGGTGGCGGATTGGTGAGTTGGAATAGTGTGGGCGGTACATTGTCTGCCGCCTGTCTGTTGGCGGTGACCGCCGCGCTGTTTGTTTGTACCGCCGTGGCGGTCGGAGTGTTAAGGTGGCTGTCTGTGTTGGCGGTTCCCGCCAGGCTCAGAATCCCATTTTTTTTACCGCCAGCCTGTTGGCGGGTTGGCCGCCGCTTTAACACCGACCGCCAGGGTTAGAATCACCCCCAGAGTGTCCACGCAAACCAGAAGAGATCTTTGCCTTAGAGAAGTTAACATGTCCTGGAATAAGCAAAGGCTTCCTAGCCAAGGTCTCCAGGAAAAGGCAGATATCAAACTGATTACGAAAATGCACACTATTCTGGATCCAGTCCTGCCACATTCCATGAGATTAGTTTAAAATGGGGAACCTGGGATGACACGAACATCACCTCTAGTAGCTCCAGAGATTGGAACTTCCAAACCAGGGCTGATGAGTGGTGCTGTCCCAAGGGTTTAGGACTGCTCTGCCAAAGCTGTTGAGGTAGTACAAATTAAGGAGCTAGAAAAAATGAGTTAATCTTGCCCTATGGGAGGCTCAAGGTTTGTAGGCACACAGTGTTGCTTGCCTCTAATGAGTCAATCTACCCCAATAAAAGACTCAAACCGATTGTGGGTAGGGATTGCATATAGGTCATCTCCAATTGGTGGAGGAGGGCAAGCTTGGACCATGGCAGGGATGGGCTGCTGCAAATGGTAGTGCCTAGTTACCGAGAGGATTATCACAGGTCTATAAAAGTACCCCAATGGAAGTGGATCAATACCACTATTAAGCTCATGCGTACTGGTGGTCCTACCAGACAAACCTATGTGGGCCGGGAAGGGAAACCTAAAATTAACAATAAACCAATCCCCTTCAAGGTGTACCCTACCAGATCCGATCCATGCTACCCGTCAAGTAAGCAGAATGTTATGTGCCCATGACAGGGGGACATCTATATGGTTTACAAGCCAACAATGTTTTATTAAATAACACATCATAAGGCTCTTTCTGTTCAGCATGCAACTCTGGTACTCTACTTAAGATTACAACATATGGGCATGATGATGGAGGAAGGTTAATCCTGCGACATCTATGTATCCCAGTGCGATTGCCTAAATTTATGTCTTCCCTAGATAAAGGTCTCTTGCTATGCACCCCTATCTTATTTTGATGCAAATGGTCCAGATGGGACAATGAAGGAAACATAGAAAGAATAGGGCCTGCTTGGAAAGAGAGTGGCTGAGGGTTATTTGCACTGGAAACCCCCAAACACTGCTGAGGATTAATCAGAGCCTCTGTACAAGTGGTGGCTTGTCTCTTGTCAAACCAATGTGGGTAGCCCTACTATCAGCCCTACTGTCATTATCATCTACTGTTTTGCCACCTACAAGATGGACATCTGTGCCCTTTAGACGGGACAGTGCATTCTTTGTAGAGTCAAGTCGAGCAAACCAGAGGATTGAGTTCAGCTCTAAGCAGATCTTTGACAGTACTACCTGTGTTTGATTGGGCACCAACGTACTTTACTAGAGCCAATTTATTTTCTATAGCATTGAGTCAAGCAATTAAAGGACTGAGTTCAGCTCTAAGCAGGTCTTTACTAGTACTCATAAAAGTTACAATGATTTGATCAATCCACCCCAATTTTGATGAACAATTGTTACCAGAATAGACCACATTCGAGAGCGGGCGCGAGCCGCCAGCCAAGATGGCCGCCTGATCTCGGAGCTCTGCGCATTGTCGGACACATTTTTACCGCCAGAGCCGTTTTTTTCCTTTTTTTAATGGCGCTTTGCTCACAATAGCTGTGGGATGTTTTGGTGAGCATTTTTTATGTTTTTATGGTTGCCTAGCTTATTTCCTGACTTTTAAATTATGCTTTTACATTTTTCCTTATGAGAGAGGCCATCTTGAATAATTTTTGCTCACCATTACAAGGTACTAATCTGTTTTTTCTTTGAAGATTTGATGGCTTTGCTTGCAGTTTTGTGCGCAAACAATGTAATTTATTTTTGCTGTCTCATCAACATATATTTGGAGTTCCTGTGTCACTTGTTTCCTTATTGAAGGCTTTTATTTTTATATGGGCAAACTAAAGAAAATAAAATCTCTGTCGCATCAGTTCTCCTCAACTGACAAACTTTTGCAGTTTTTACAACTGGATACTTCTGCTGCAGCAACTTCTTCTTCCACATCAAAGATGTCTTCCTCATCTTCTTCTTCGCCTAAAGTTTCTCAGAATATTTCTACAACTACTCATAAGAGGGTCAAACAGGACCCACCTTCATCAGTAAAATCTCCCTCACCGATCTCTCTTGAACTTGAGCTTGACAAAATGCATGCATTGCGTCCTTTTATCGAAGAAACTAATTCTCGGATACAAAATCTTGATACTAAGTGGTCTCAAATGGAAGTGAGAGTCTCTGTTTTGGAGCAAAGAGTCAGTGACATGCAGGATGAAACACATAAAATTACTAGTTTGGAGAAGGAAGTGGCAACTTTGAAGACACTTGTGGAGGATTTGGAAAACAGAAACAGACACAATAATCTTCACCTTCATGGATTACCAGAGTGTCTTGAAGGGAGTGACCCAATTAAATTTTTTGCTTCATTCTTTCCACAGTTAGTGAGCCTACCATCTTCTACAGTATTGAACATCCAAAAGGCACACCGCATTGGTCATTGTCCTCCGCATTCCTCCACATCTAAACCAAGAGGCGTGATTATTCCCTTTCTTGAATTTACTGATGTATTGAGAGTTCTTAATGCTGCGAAAGCCAAAAAACAGATTTCTTGGCAGGGAAGTAAAATCTTCATCTCACAGGATGTGTCCAAAGCTGCTGCAAACAGGAGGAAAGAATTTTGGGATCTTCGTCCACAGCTTTGTGACTTGGGAGCTCGTTTTGGATTATTCCATCTGTGTTTGTTCAAAGTCACATATCAAAATAAAACCACTTCATATACCTTCCCTGCAGCTCTTCGTGATTTTCTAAGACTACTCTCTGCAAACCCTCCTTCTACACGTTGACTATATATGTTCCTTAATCTATTATGCCCTTTTTCATTTCTATTACAATACAGTTGATGGTCCTTCATATGCAGTTTATACATTATATTATATTGATGTGACTATAGGTCCTCTTTGTTAATGTATTGTTTTATTTTCACAGGTTCCTGGTATTCTATAATCATTATTTTTGCTTGTAACTTTTGTCTGTAAATACGTTCCGTTCCCTTGCTGTGCCGTCTTCAGTCTGTGCTGTCATCACCCCTCCCCTATTGTTCATTCATCTCAGGTATGTTTTTGCAGTCGTCTTTATTTGACATGTACTGTCTCTTCTTTTATTCTTGAATATTTTCCATCTTTTTTCTTGCTGTTTCCCCTTTACTCTTCTCTCTCTTTGTTTTTCTTGTTTTCCTTTCCCCTATATGTTGGTTATATGTCAGAACCATGGGTGCTTCGAGCACCCATGGCTCAACAACAAGGTCGGAACAACGACCTCGTTCTAACCACTAATGCCTTTACTACAAATGCATTTACAACAATTTTACCATTGTAAACGCATTCCTGGTAAAGGCATTAGCGATAAGCATTCACGGTTCCAGCATGCTTCCCCCAAACCCTAATCACCCCCAGCCCCCCACCCCACCCCACCCCAAAAACTAAAAATACCCAGAGTTCCCACCCCGCCCTTAAAACCTAACACCCCAACCCCCCAACCCACCCCTTAAACCTAGATCCTGACCCCCCTTCCCCCAAACCCTAATCACCCCCAGACCCCTACCCCACCCCAAAAACTAAAAATACCCCAAGTCCCCACCCTCGCCTCTAAAACCTAAACACCCCAACCCCCAACCCACCCCTTAAACCTAAACCCTGCCTCCTAAACCCTAATCACCCTGAGCCCCCCCAAAACAGCCCCAGTCCCAGCCCAACTTACCTCCTCCTTCCCCTTGACTCCGACTCCCTTCTTCTGTACCTTAAACATGCATGTACGTTGTTCAGACATGCATGGTTAAGGTACCAAAACCAGTAAGTCGTGGAAAACGAAAGCGTTGTTTCGCTTTCGTTTTTCACGACTTCGTGGTTTCGGAGTCGTTGTTCCGGCTGTTTCCCCTATATGTATTTTCAGTTATTTATGGTACAAGACCTTTCATGTATATATATATGGTTATGTGACGTAAAAATTCAGAGTTATTTCTTGGAATGTCAAAGGATTTATTAACCCAATTAAAAGGCAGAGAATTTTATCCCATTTAGCTAAATATAATCCAGGCTTGGTTCTTTTACAAGAGACCCATTTGACGGATTCTGAAGCTCTGAAATTTAAAAGAGGTTGGGTGGGCAATGTTTTTACTTCTGCTTCATCTACAAAGAAAAATGGTGTAATTGTGCTCTGCCATAAAAAATTATCAGTTAAGGTTATTTCGCAAGACTCTGATTCTGATGGTAGATGGCTCTTTGTGAAGCTAAGTATTAATGGGATTATAATGACTATTGGTAATATTTATGGTCCTAATCACTCAGATTATCTTTTTTGGCCTTATGTTACTAAACAATGTTTGCATTATAATGATGATTTTTTTGTTCTTGGAGGTGATTGCAATCAAATTATTGATCCTTTTATAGATAGGCAATCTGTAATTAAATTTTCTCCCCATAAAATAGCCTTTCTCTCACAATGTAATTTAATTGATTCATGGAGAACCTGTAAACATGATGGTAGGGATTTTTCGCTTTATTCTCCACCACATGGCTCTTATCTAGACTTGACCATATTTTTATTTCAAAATCACTATCCCAAAGTCTTATTAATTCCTCCATTGAACCTATAGTAATATCTGATCATGCTCCAGTCATCACAGATTTTGATTTGCTCCCGGTTTATCCCAAGTCCAATAAGTGGCGATTTAATAACTCTTTGTTGCTTGATTCTAAATTTTCCACTTCCTTTGTTGCCTTTGCGGAGGAATTTTTCCGATTTAATGATGATTCTCATGTTTCCCCACAATTGTTATGGGATTCGTTTAAGGCTGCAGCTCGTGGTCATATAATAAATTTTGTCTCTAATAAAAAGAAAACTTTTAATGCACATCATCAATATCTGCTTCTCAAAATTAAACGGTTAGAACATCAATGTTATTCTTCCTCTTCTAATTTTATTCTACAAGAATTTATTTAAGCAAAATTGAAATTTAACAAAATCTCAATGGATAATGCCTCCTCTTTTCTTCTACGTAGTAGCGCCCATTATTATGGAGGTCGAAATAGAACGGGGAAACTTCTGGCTAATTATTTAAAAGTACGAAAGCAACGCCACACTGTGAAGTCTACAGTTACAGATACTGGTGAGTCCCTTTTTAAAGATGAAGATATCTTAGCTGAATTTGTTAATTATTACCAGACACTTTATACTCCTGAGTCAGTCCCGACCTCCTTACAGATTGATGATTATTTAAAGAACATTCCAAACCCTAATAAGACGCTTGTTGATGTTTCTTCGCTTGAAGTAGATATTTCTTTGTTAGAAATTTTTAAAGCCCTCAAATCTCTAAAAAAAGGTAAAACTCCTGGTCCGGATGGCAGACACTGAAAATCTTGGTGGGGCCCTGTTAGGGGGCCCCTGCAGTGCCCATGCCATTGGCATGGGCACTGCAGGGGCCCCCAGGGGCCCCACGACACCCGTTACCGCCAGCCAGGTTCTGGCGGTCAAAACCGCCAGAACCAGGCTGGCGGTAAGGGGGTCGGAATCCCCATGGCGGCGCTGCCTGCAGCGCCGCCATGGAGGATTCCCTTTGGCAGCGGGAAACCGGCGGGACACCGCCGGTTTCCCATTTCTGACCGCGGCTGTACCGCCGCGGTCAGAATGCCCATGGATGCACCGCCAGCCTGTTGGCGGTGCATCCGCGGTCCCAGGCCCTGGCAGTAGACAACCGCCAGGGTCGGAATGACCGCCTATGTGTACTCCCTTATGGTTGGATATTGAATGTTCTTTTCTTCTACCTTTTTCTCCCCGTGAGGTGGTATCCTTTTCTTATAATATTTCGCTTATCTCCTCCCCGCTTCTTAAACATGCTTGTGCTCTTCTTCGTTCTCACTATTTACCTCCATCCGTCACTTATTCCTCTTTTCTGAATTCCCCTATTTGACATAATCGTCTTATCACTATTAATAAAAAACATTTATTTTGGAAATCCTGGAGACAAAGAAATATAGCGTGGTTCAAAGATTTATTTTCCTATGATACTCCACTTTCTTTTTCACAATTCCAACTTCTATTTCATTGTCCCAATTCATTTATGCATAAATATCTTCTTCTCATTAATATTATTCTTGATGTACTTTTTTCCTTGCCTTCCCCTCCTTCTTTGGAATTACCCTTTTCTTTGTCCTCCTTTCTTACCTCATATCCTAAGGCATAAAATATTTATAAACCTTTTCATTCTCCTCTTTTGACACGTCCTAAATCTAAAATTGAGTCTTAATGGGAATTGGATTTGGGATATACCTGGACTGTTTCCTTCTGAAATAAGGTATGGCATCGATCTTATAAAATATCTAGATCAGCTTCTACGAAACAGTCACTTTTCTTTCTTTACCACAGACTTTATTTTACCCCTTCTACTATAGCAAGATTTTCTGTATCCTCCTGTGATAGCCCAAAGGGAGACCTTATGCATATCCTTTTTTAATATCCCCCCACTGTCTTTTTTGGAGAAAAGTTTGGCGTCAGCTTACCTCCATTTTTCATTTGCGATCCCAAATATTTCCCTCAGTACTTTTTCTAGGTAGCCTTTCTGCTGACATTGTTTCAGATGATGATAATTTAAAGCTGTTGAATCTCATGTTAGCTTTAGCCTTTCAGTAAATTACTCTTAATTGGAAAAATTAATCCAACATTTCCTATAAGGCTTGGTGGTATAATGTTTGCCACTACCATAGACTAGATATTGCTTTTACCTCTTTATGCTGCCCCTCCATAAATAGAGATTTATATTGGTTACCTTTGACTGATTATCCTAATACCATTGCTTGCAATTCTACTAATTGTACATTATCTGAGAATTTGAAGCCACCATGAATTCTTTATTTTCTTTGTTCTCGAGTGAATTTAAATTTAGCTTAACTTTATGACATATTGAATATCATTTTTTTTTAGCTTTTTAATACCCAATATATCTTTCTTATTTTAACTGGTCTTGTTCCGTTTTTATTGTTTTGCCCCCATTTTATACTTTAAAATGTGAGACAGCTTTTACAATTCCTTTCAAATTATAGCATTATCATTGGGACAGATATTTTGTATTGTTATTATGTGACCCATATGTATTTTGATTTTAATAAAGCTGATTTACCTTAAAAAAAAGAATATACTGCATTTGAAGTCCCTACAGAGTCAGAGAATTCTTTTGGTTTTGATAGGGGAGCTATACTGGTTTGAGGAGTTGAAGGCCTTGCTCTCTTTGAACACCCTATTTGCTTCCTCATAGGACAAGCACCAACAGTCCCAGAACTGTGCACTGTAGCTTCAATACTTTCAAACTGCAAGGGATCTTCGGATGATAGCGACTGAACCTGTGAAGGGGAGCAAGATACGGGAGGGTTACTCAGCCCCGGAGACAGTCCTGACTGATGAGAAAGATGATGCTCAGTCCATTCTATCTCCGTGCTGGGCACACCTAGTGCGCTGTGGTGCATCTTATCATTTGAAGTAACCTTAACAGGTGATGAAGTTGCAGGTCGACTATCTAGGGCTTTCCTCCTACTCATTCTTGGCCCCTAGCAAAACAAACAATGAGCAATATACCAAGACTTGAACCAAGTAGATTTAGGCACAAATCAGCAAGAGGACCGGGCTATCAGGCACAGTTATCAGTGTACACTTAAATATGAATATACACAGCAAACAAATGTCCAATTTAAAATGTCACTATCCAAAATTATAATAGTGTTGCAACTTCCCCGCCCTTCATAGCATTTTCATAGCATCTTGCCAGACGAGTCAAGTGGTATCTTCCAATAATTCCCTCCGTTGCCCTCACCACACTCCGTGATCCAGGGCAGTACCAGAGAGTTCAGGCTGTGCAATACCAGAATGAATGTCCGGCACAGCAATTAACAGAGGTGAGTGCAATGGATCTTACATGAAAAAGATAGGCCCGTTGAGGAGACCAGAGAAAAGGCGGGCCAGGCCCAGGACAATAGTTATTGGGGCTGAAATGATTCTGACTATGAATAGTAACATGCCTCGGGGCAGTCCTACAGCACCTCGACTGAAGACAGGAGACACACAATTGTGGCAATTGTCCCATTAGGAGCCCCCCAACTGCCCTCCGATGGTGTACACAATAAAATCTTATTATAGGCCCCCCACCCACACAACAGTGGGAGCGCACCTCAAAGAAAAAGCAGCAGCTAAATACTTGCAGCATGCATGGGAATAAGTATGGCAGCTGGTGGGGGGGGGGAGTTTGAGGGTTGCAAACAAATTCCAAGCAACTACTATGAGCTCACCAGAGAGAATGTGTCCCGTGATTCCATTTAACAGTTCCAATATGTAAATTCGCTTCTGTGTCAAGCGACCTCAGGAGAAATAAGTCACGACTAAAATGTGTGACCTTTGAGCAACCTTCAGGTCACATACCACATCATCTAACAAGTGCCGTGCTGCGATGCCAGTACCAGAAGAAGTAAGGTAGCTCAGTCTGTCATTTCCCTTTTTTATTAGGGCTATTATTACAATCTCAGTGCATTTAGAATATTTAGGAATTAGGAAACCATAAAAAACGAGACCGCATAATCAGCAAAAAAGTGCCTGCTTCTCCAGTATCGGTAGAAATATCAACAGCTGCGTTTTTATTTGAAGAGATTCAAAACTCATTTTATTTTTCATTTTCAAAGAAATCAAACACTTCGCCGGGATTAATCCAGAGTGCACTTACTTACCTACAGTGCACATCTCCCACGCAGCTGGGTAAGTGCTCCTCTAATCTCCTCTCATGTCCATAAACTACATTTCTCCACATAGTCCATGCAGGCAATGAGTCTCCGGCTATTCACTGAACTGAACCTCGCCTACACTACAAAAATGGTACATGCTTTGCAATATTTCTTCTAATTACGATAGTTTACTTTTATTGTAGGTCTTTAAAATTCGATGATGTCATTTCTTGGACTATTACCGCTGCCCCTGGTGTCAAAGGTCATGCAAGGTCGCGTCCTCGCTGTATCCTTTGCATTTTCTACATACTTTAGATATTCTGTGATATGCCAGCTGATAATGTGAAGGACACTGAAATCTCTAATGCGTTTTGCTCCAAAAAAGAATGGATTACTTAACAATTACAAGCAAGCGGATTTACGAATCGGATGCACATGGTGTAACAGATGCTCATGAACTCTAAATAAGGAAATGTACACATTTTATAATTTCAGAACTGTTGCATTGTTTGAGCTTTAAACTGGGTCGGGATGATGTTGGAATTCTAATACTAAGGTGGTAGGGATCGAGTGTCATTTATTTCCATTGTGGTTATACCCTCTATTGGGAATGAGGGAATGAAAAAACAAGAACATTAAAAGGCACGGACACTTGTCCTACTGGTGTATTTTGTCGAAACATTCATTTCAGGAGTCTCCGCTTGTAGTCCTCACTGTATGACGCTTGACAGCATAGGGTATAGTCTCGGGATTGCTACAGCACCAGAGTGCCCCCGCCAGCACCTGTTTTGCCAGAAAGCTTTGCATGGCTACTTGATGGTACAGAAATAACTGCATCTGTGGCACTGGGGGCCCGGAGAACACCAGGCAGCCTCGCCAGTTGTCTCCTCAAAGTATTGTTTCTACAGGGCACCCATTCCGGGCCACACAGTGAGGAGTGGATCAGCATACTGATGCCCTCCACCCCTTCACCATTCTCCTGCCACGGCCCAGCCACTCCTGACTTTAGTGGCATATTGCCATCCACAGCCATGGTAGAGAATTGATGCAATGACAATAGGGTTCCGGCATTGTGGTGGTTACTCTTTTTCCCAGGCCTAAATGAGGACTAAAGAGTCAGCACTGCTGGATGATGAACTTAAGTACTACAAATCATTCTTGCTGAAAGGATGGAAAATTTGAGTTTGTCCTCTCAAACCTCATGGCCTCTCCTACAGTACACCTGTTTCAAAATTTTATGATCGCTAATTTCGTTTGCCAAAGCTATGACCTAGGTGGGAGCGTGTGTCGAAGACAAAGGGGCCAGGCTCCGCAAAGGCACACTTGTGACTCCATATCAAACATCACATTAAAAAAAATATATGACTTTATCCAAAAGATATCCTCTTTAAGAGAGAAACCTCTTCTAATGGAAGCATGAAGTAAATGTATGTGATTGCAGTACTTGTACAACAATTAGATTAGTTAAAAAATGGTCGATAGTACGTTTAAGAGAACCCAGTCAAGTAGCACATTCTTTTATATTGTTATTTTTAAGTTTCTGTTCTTACGTTGTTTTTACTGCACTGTGAAAGAGATCTATGACCTGTAGATCACACTCGGGTGGTCTGCAGCGCATACATTACATTTTGGAGTTGTGTTAGCGCGTCAAACCTTAATAAGTAAACTTACAAGGGGACGCAAATAGGTCGATGAACCTTCTGACTTGCAATTTAGAAGTTCTTGCCATAGCTCCAGTACATAATCAATAATCAATACACAATAATCAGCAATCATTAGTAATCAATAACATCAATAATCAATTGCGTCAGTAAATGTCAAGCACCATGACTTATCAGCCATGAATAACCACACCTTTAATACAAGTTTAGTAAGTTTAGTTCCCTATATTAACAATGCTAAGGTCATGTTGATTAATCTCAAAATCAAATGAAAAACATACAAAAACAGCACTGGTTGTCCGAAGCGGTGGAAGAAACAAAATCTAATCAAAGCTTGAACCACAACACATTCCAGAGTTCCAGTGCAAATCAATAGCAGAGTCAGCTGCGACAAAGATATACATGGAATTCAGCAAGGTAATTGATCAATCATTAGTCCCTGTAATTGTCAGTCATTTTGTGAGGGCCCTTAACTAACATCAGATTAGCATTAGCATGTTGGGCTTCTTGCAAAACAATTTAGAAATACAAATTGGAAAAACATCTAGCTATGGATCTATCAAACAGTGCAGTTGGTACCTAGAAAGAAAAGGCATAAGATGCATAACAGTTACAGTTTATCATTATATACCTATCCTCGGTACGGGTTAGCAAAGCAGAATCAGTCTTCGTCCTCAGGTCATCAGTCGATCATCAAAGCATCAGGCTCTCAGTTAGAGAATATAAGCCCAATGTCGGTATGAATCTAGAATCTCTCCTAAAGTCTCCTCTTCTCTCAAAGTCACAGTAATTCTGAAGTCTTGTCCCTCTGCGGAGTTGTTATATCAAAGTCATCTAAACTATCCCCTAATTTCCTATTGGTCAGTTAATTGTATGTTCATACTTCACCTAATAATACTTCTATATCAAATCTATGAATTCTAATATTTCACTATTCACATGCAGTTGATTGGTCCACTTTACGATGTTCTCATCATCCGGCTCATCAGGTAACAATATTGTTGCATCTTCAGCTCCAGTCAGTATCTCCATTGTTCTTGTCCTAAAAAAAGTTAGTCTCACATACATTACACATAAAATGTTACACTTGCAGGAACATCATCTCCTTGCAGTCGGTTCTCAAGAAAAGCTTCTGTTAAGCACTTTTAACAGAACAATGGACATTTCACAGTTTAATTCACTCGGTCAGCAAATTTTATTAAACGCTAAGAAACACAGCTTCTGCATGAGGCCTGGCAAAATAGGCCAAGACACTCACTAATTTAAGGCCTACAATTAATAAAGCTAAAACATATTTCATAACTCTTAATATGACATATTACTGCATTAGTCTAATACATTTTCGATATTTCATAAGTATTAATCATTAATTAGTACATTTCATGAATATTGGTGGCCATTCTTCGAGGTCACGTTTTCAAATTTCTACATAAAATCATTATTCAAAATACATATACACTCATTAATACATTTTATTAAAGATATCTGCACTAAAAATATTTCAAAGCTACTATCAAAAAATTAAATACAGATTTCTACAGTAAGTACATGAACCTCCTTAGCTATCTTACCAATTCTGTACCTTGACACTTTGTAGATCCACAGAGAAACACTTGTCTCTGCAATAGGTGCCTTAGCCCCTTAAGATGTCTTAGAATGTGGTAAGCCTGCAACTATTAATCGCTTCTGTGACGCGGACATAATGGTTACATCCTGCGGCACAGTGCTCGTGTGCCCAGGATGTAACCATTACGTCCTGGGCACAGAGCCCAGAGGGAGCGCTAGCGCTCCCTCTGTGTTCTTCCCTCCCACCCCCCAAAGGCAGGGATGGAAGGGGAAGCCCTTCCCCTTCCACCCCAACAGCCCTCCTGACCCCCCAATCCCCACTGTGACGTCAGCACGCTGACCATCACAGAGGCCTACTCCCATCGCGCTGGAAGCTCAGCTTCCAGCGTGGTCGGAAGAGAAATGCTAAGCATTTCTCTTCCGATCACGTGGAGGAGGCCTGAGAGGCTTCAAAGAGAAGGAAAGGAATTTCCTTCCCTTTGAAGTCTCTCTGAGCATTTTAGCAGCCGGATTACGAAGCGATCCGACTGCTAAAATGCCCACTAGACACCAGGGATTTATTTTTTATCAGAAATTGGCATAAGGGGAGCAACCCCAGGGGGCATTTTTTTTAAGGCCTTTTCTGCCCCCCGGGAGAAGAAACCTCTAGGCGCCAGGGATACATTTTTTTGTTTGTTTTGTTTTAGTTTTTTTGTGTTTTTTTTAGAGGTGGGGAGCGACCCCTTAGGCAAGGGTCGCTCCCCTGGGGGGAAAATAGTATTTAGGCCATTTCTGCCCCCAAGGGGGACAGAAACCATTAGACACCAGTGAGTTTTATTTTTTACTTGAATTTCACGCAAGGAGAGCGACCCCTTAGGCAAGGGTCGCTCCCCTGCCGGGTAAATTTATTTTAGGCCATTTCTGCCCCCCTGGGGGGCAGATCAGCCTATTTTAATTAGGCCGATCTGCCCCCAAGGGGGGCAGAAACCACTAGGCACCGAGGATTTTTTGTTGTTGTTGTTGTTTTACAGATGGGGAGCGACCCTTTAGGCAAGGGTCTCTCCCCTGGAGGGGCAAATTGTATTTAGGCCATTTCTGCCCCCTTTGAGGGCAGATCGGCTGATTTTTGCTACGCCAATCTACCCTCAAGGGGGGCAGAAACCACTAGACACCAAGGATCTTTATTTTTTTGCTTCAATTTCATGCAAGGGGAGCGACCCCTTAGGCAAGGGTTGTTCCCCTGGGGGGCAAATTTATTTTAGGCCATTTCTGCCCCTGGGGGGGAGATCAGCCTATTTTAATTAGGCCGATCTGGACAGAACTAGATACCGGGGATTTTCTGTTGTTGTTGTTTTACAGATGGGGAGCGACCCCTTAGGCAAGGGTTGCTCCCCTGGAGGGGCAAATTGTATTTAGGCCATTTCTGCCCCCTTTGGGGGCAAATCGGCCTATTTTTGCTACCCCAATCTACCCCCAAGGGGGGCAGAAACCACTAGACACCAGGGATCTTTATTTTTTTGTGTCAATTTCACGCAAGGGGAGCAACCCCTTAGGCAAGGGTTGTTACCCTGGGGGGGCAACTTTATTTTAGGCCATTTCTGCCCCCCTTGGGGGTAGATCAGCCTATTTTTATAAGGCCGATCTGCCCCCAAGGGGGACAGAAACCATTAGGCACCGAGGATTTATTTTTTGCGCCAATTTCACGCAAGGGGAGCGACCCCTTAGGCAAGGGTCGCTCCCCTGGGGGGGGTAAATTTATTTTAGGCCATTTCTCCTCCCCTTGGGGGCAGATCGGCCAATTTCTATTAGGCCGATCTGCCCCCGGTGGGGCAGAAACCACTTAGGCACCAGGGACTAGTGTGTGTGTATGTGTGTGTTTTATTTGGGGGGGCAGCTCCTTGGGCAAGGGTCACCACCCATGGGGGCACATTACTGTTGGCCATATTGGCTTATTTTTGAAAAGGCCCATCTGCTCCCAAGGGGGGCAGAAAGCCCACCAGAGACCAGGGAAGATTTTTGTTTCAAAATAAGAGGGTGGGGGTATGGCCATACTCCCACCCCAAATAAATGGGGACAAAGTTGATCTGCCCACCAGTGTGCAGATGAGGCAATTACCCCCGATCCACACCCTGGTGGGGGCAGAAAGTCTACTATATGCCAGGGAATTTTAAAAAAAACAAAAAATAGTGGGGTGGTGGCTTCCAACGGTATGGCCCTGGTTATGCCCCCACCCAAACTGAAGGGAGTAACAGTCTTTCAGCTCTCCCCCGCACACTAAAATATCTTATCCCACGGCAAGCAAGAGGACATTTGATTATTTTGGGTTTTCGTTTCACATTTGGGCCATGAGAGCTTGGCTAACTCTCAAAATTGCCCCACTTGGAATGGTGAGGGCTGCACTTTATGAACTTTGGGATGCTGCCATGTAGAAAAATCCACAAGACATAGACACATCTGAAAACTAAACATCGGGGTGATTCCAGGGTGGTGTGCTTCACAGGCACCCTGCACCATTTTTTACCCACAATGCCCTGCAAACCTCCAACTTTGCTGGAAATCACACTTTTTTGTGATGGAACCTTCCAGAATCTGCAGGAATGCACAAAATTCCTACCACCCAGCATTGTCTCATCTATACTGATAAAAATTCTGCCGCACTGGTCAGCCCAAAAATGTTTTTTTCTCAAACTGCCCTTTTGGACCCGCTTTGGTTCCACCTCAATTTCGACATGTTTTTGCTCTTCCCTGTCACAAGCACTTGGCCCACCTACACAAGTGAGCTACCATTTTTATCGGGAGACTTGGGGGAATGCTGGGTGGAAGGAAATTTGTGGCTCCTCTCAGATTCCAGAACTTTCTGTCACTGAACTTTGAGGAAAAAGTGCTTTTTTGGTCAAATTGTGAGGTTTGCAAAGGATTCTGGGTAACAGAACCTGGTGAAAGCTCCACAAGTCCCCCCCTTCTGGATTCCCCTAGGTGTCTAGTTTTAAAAAATGCACAGGTTTGGTATGTTTTCCTAGGTGCCGGCTGAGATAGAGGCCAAATTCCACAGCTAGGCACTTTGCAAAAAACAGGTCTGCTTTCTTTGGGAAAATGTGATGTGTCCACGTTGTGTTTTGGGGTATATCCTGTCGCGGGCGCTAGGCCTACCCACACAAGTGAGGTACCATTTTTATCGGGAGACTTGGGGGAACTGCTGGGTGGAAGGAAATATATGGCTCCTCTCATATTCCAGAACTTTCTGTCACCGAAATGACAGGAAAAAGTGTTTTTTTGGCCATAATCTGAGGTTTGCAAAGGATTCTGGGTAACAGGACCTGGCCAGAGCCCCTCAAGTCACCCCATCTTGGATTCCCCTAGGTGTATAGTTTTAAAAAATGCACAGGTTTGCTAGGTTTCCCCAGGTGCCGGCTGAGCTAGAGGCCAAAATCCACAGCTAGGCACTTTGTAACAAACAGCTCTGTTTTCTTTCTGAAAATGTGATGTGTCCATTTTGAGTTTCCTGTCGCTGGCGCTAGGCCTACCCACGCAAGTGAGGTACCATTTTTATCGGGAGACTTGGGGAAACACAAAATAGCAAAACAAGTGTTATTGTCCCTTGTCTTTCTCTACATTTTTTCCTTCCAAATGTAAGACAGTGTGCAAAAAAGACGTCTATTTGAGAAATGCCCTGTGATTCAGATGCTAGTATGGGGACTCCAGAATTCAGAGATGTGCAAATAACCACTTCTTCTCAACACCTTATCCTGTGGCCATTTTGGAAATACAAAAGTTTTCTTGATGCCTATTTTTCACTTTTTATATTTCAACAAAGGAATGACTGCATACACGGTATAGAATGAAAACCCATTGCAAGGTGCAGCTTATTTATTGGCTCTGGGTACCTAGGGTTCTTGATGAACCTACAAGCGCTATAAATCCCCGCAACCAGAAGAGACCAGCTGATGTAACGGTATATTGCTTTAAAAAATCTGACATCGCAGGAAAAAGTTACAGAGTAAAACGTGGAGAAATGTCTTTTTATTTCAGCTGTTATTTTCTGTAGGAAACCCTTGTAGGATCTACACAAATTACCCCTTGATGAACTCAGAATGTTGACTACTTTTCAGAAATGTTTAGCTTTCTGCGATCCAGCATTGGTTTCACACCCATTTTGGTCACTAACTGGAAGGAGGCTGAAAGCACAAAAAATAGTAAAAATGGGGTATGTCCCAGTAAAATGCCAAAATTGTGTTAAAAAATGGGGTTTTGTGATTCAAGTCTGTCTGTTCCTGAAAGCTGGGAAGATGGTGATTTTATCACTACAAACCCTTTGTTGATGCCATTTTCAGGGGAAAAACCACAAGCCTTCTTCTGCAGCCCTTTTTTTCAAATTTTTAGGAAAAAAACGAAATGTTTGCTGTATTTTGGCTAATTTCTTGGTCTCCTTCAGGGGAACCCGCAAAGTCTGGGTACCTCTAGAATCCCTAGGATGTTGGAAAAAAAGGACGCAAATTTGGGGTGGGTAGCTTATGTGGAGAAAAAGTTATGAGGGCCTAAGCATGAACTGCCCCAAATAGCCAAAAAAAGGCTCGGCACAGGAGGGGAAAGGCCTGGCAGTGAAGGGGTTAAAATAAACAGAACAGAAATGTTGTTACACATCTATGGTTAGGATTACAACAACATATTTACTGGCAGAACAATTACATGTTTTTGATGGTAAATAGCAGAGTGTTTGCATCACACATTTTATCACTATTCAGTACAGTGAAAGTGGATTTCAGACAGCAGTGTTATAGGATGAGAAGTTTGTGAATGTTTTAGTAGAATGAGTGCAGTTAAGACATCAGCCACACAGCCACTACAACACTTCACCCCTTTAAAATAGCACAATGTCATAATTACACACCAGTAACCCAGCACAACATGCCAAACAATGCAGACTCAGTATCACAACACAAAAACACCACACTGAAATGACACAGACATATACAGACAACTACACAGCCTAAAATGGAAGACAAATATCAACAAGAGAAAACAACAGTACAGCCTTGCATAACACTGAAACCTGAGTGCAGTACAGCACATCAAAAAACCCAAAAGAACACAACACATAAACAGAACAACAAATCAGCACAACATCAGAGAAAACATGACCCACTAACTCAACACGACAGATCACTATGTCACATACAACAGCACAACAAAACAAGAACACTTCCATGGATTATACAACAATGCAGCAACCTACCTATACAGCTCAACAAAAGAGTGACACTGCAACAAAGTAACATAACACAATAATACAGTACAACAAATGTTAACAACAAATGAACACAAAACACCAGCATAACACATCAACAAAATACAATCAGAAATAAAGAAGCCAGTGACACAATTCATCAATAAATCAAACCAACAATTCATCACACAATGAAAATACAACACACCCACATACTGCAACAAGTCAACGGAACAATAACTTAACAAAATACAAATCTTGCTGTGACAACACATGGTAGTAACCATGTGTTTAATTGTATGAGTACTGAGAACTGCATTGGTTGACTGGTCTGCGAGGTAGGCAGGTAGTGTGCTCTCTTCCATAATGTTTATAAATACCACACATAGAAACAAAATAACTTAACCTACCATTACAACATAATACTGTATGAACATGGTAAGATTATAAAATGCAATATCACACCAAAACAATAACTCAACTGTTTTGTGTTGATACATTGCATTATGTTTTTGGGTTGTGCCATATTCTGTTGTTTTGAGGTGTGTCGCTAGGTGTGATATTGTGTTGTCTGAGGATTATTTTGTTACATCGTGATCTGTGTTTATATCCCAATTTTGTTGTGTCATATCATATAAATGTGCAGTTGTGTGTTTTATTAATTGTCTTTATTTTTTTCTTTACAGACTACAACAAATGTTCCCATATTTTCAGCCGAAACCCACATATTGCATTAGAGTTTAAAAAAAAACCTTTTAAAGTATGGTTTTTAACTCTACAATGTTTTACAACGCCAATCAGCCTAAAACCATGTCATCGACTATGCCTTAAAAAGCAATTTACAAGTACAATTTTTCTAATATGGCACTATGGGGGTCATTCCAACCCTGCCGGTCGGTGTTAAAGCGGCGGCCAACCCGCCAACAGGCAGGCGGTAAAAAAAATAGAATTCTGACCCTGGCGGGAACCGCCAACTGAGACCGCCACTTTAACACTCCGACCGCCACGGCGGGACAAACAAACAGCGCGGCGGTCACCGCCAACAGACAGGCGGGAGACAATGTACCGGCCACCCTATCACAACCCACCGATCCGCCACCTTTTCCGGGGCGGTAGCCCCGCCGATAAAAACACGGCGGAAACAGACATTACGAACGGAAAACGCTCACCTCTACACACTCCACAAGGAATCTGGACAGCATGGAACCCGAACTACACATCCTACCAGCTATTGTCTTCCTGCTCCTCTACCAGGAGCACGAACGCCGGCGCAGAAGACAACGGTGAGTACTGCACCTACGACACAGGGGAGGCAAAAAATTACGGGGACACACATACGCGACACACCCACCCTCACCCTCACCCACAACTACATACACATCAATGCAGAGCAACAACTCAGAGTGACACCCACAAACCCCCCGGAAGAATGCAAAGACAAAAATAAATGATCATGAAATTTGAAGTATATTGTACGGCTAAGTAAAAAAATATATCAAACATCTATAACTATATATACATATGTCCAGTCCAAATTGGGTATCAGCCATTGTTCGTGGGCCAATGGGCCTAAACACATGGGCAAAGCCCACACAGGATACCCGGCTCCAATGGAGAGAACACTGCAGGGGCATCAGATAGCAAAACTACAGGCACCTCAGGGGGAAGGGAAGGAGGGGCACCTCAGCCAGATGAGTCCACGACGCCAGATCCACGAGGGGCCTCCCTGGCCACTGTTCAATCCTGGGGAGTGCAAAGCCACAGTGTCACAAGTCTCTACAGTGGGTGGATAGCCCACTGTGCCATCCAGGGGAGTGCAAAGCCACAGTCTCACAAGTCTCTACAGTGGGTGGATTGCCCACTGTGCCATCCAGGGGAGTGCAAAGCCACAGTCTCACAAGTCTCTACAGTGGATGGATTGCCCACTGCGCCATCCTGGGGAGTGCAAAGCCACAGTCTCACAAGTCTCTACAGTGGGTGGATTGCCCACTGTGCCATCCTGGGGAGTGCAAAGCCACAGTCTCACAAGTGGATTACAGACTCCACTGGTTCTAGAGGAGGCATGGTGCCCAGAGTGCTTCGTGCAGCCCTGCCCGACACAGATGCGGGCCTGCCCCTTCTGCCAATGGGCCAGCGGTGCTTGAGACGGCGGTGCCCAGCGGAGCGGTGCTTGAGTTGAAGGGCCCAGCGGAGCGGTGCTTGAGATGAAGGGCCCAGCGGAGCGGTGCAGAGACGGCGGTGCCCAGCGGAGCGGTGCTTGAGATGAAGGGCCCAGCGGAGCGGTGCAGAGACGGCGGTGCCCAGCGGAGCGGTGCTTGAGATGAAGGGCCCAGCGGAGCGGTGCTTGAGAGGAAGGGCCCAGCGGAGCGGTGCTTGAGATGAAGGGCCCAGCGGAGCGGTGCAGAGACGGCGGTGCCCAGCGAAGCGGTGCTTGAGTTGAAGGGCCCAGCGGAGCGGTGCTTGAGATGAAGGGCCCTGTTCAGCGGTTCTTGACTTGAAGGGCCCTGTTCAGCGGTTCTTGACTTGAAGGGCCCTGTTCAGCGGTTCTTGACTTGAAGGGCCCTGTTCAGCGGTGCTTGAGATGAAGGGCCCATCGGAGCGGTGCTTGAGATGAAGGGCCCTGCGGAGCGGTGCTTGAGATGAAGGGCCCAGCGGAGCGGTGCTTGAGATGAAGGGCCCAGCGGAGCGGTGCTTGAGATGAAGGGCCCAGCGGAGCGTTGCAGAGACGGCGGTGCCCAGCGGAACGGTGCTTGAGTTGAAGGGCCCAGCGGAGCGGTGCTTGAGATGAAGGGCCCTGTTCAGCGGTTCTTGACTTGAAGTGCCCTGTTCAGCGGTTCTTGACTTGAAGGGCCCTGTTCAGCGGTTCTTGACTTGAAGGGCCCTGTTCAGCGGTTCTTGACTTGAAGGGCCCAGTTCAGCGGTGCTTGAGATGGCGGTGCCCTGTTCAGCGGTTCTTGACTTGAAGGGCCCTGTTCAGCGGTTCTTGACTTGAAGGGCCCTGTTCAGCGGTGCTTGAGATGGCGGTGCCCTGTTCAGCGGTTCTTGACTTGAAGGGCCCTGTTCAGCGGTTCTTGAGATGGCGGTGCCCTGTTCAGCGGTTCTTGAGATGGCGGTGCCCTGTTCAGCGGTTCTTGAGATGGCGGTGCCCTGTTCAGCGGTTCTTGACTTGAAGGGCCTTGTTCAGCGGTTCTTGACTTGAAGAGCCCTGTTCAGCGGTTCTTGAGATGGCGGTGCCCTGTTCAGCGGTTCTTGAGATGGCGGTGCCCTGTTCAGCGGTGCTTGCCTTGGCAGTCCTTGCCATGTTCAGCGTTGCTTGAGTTGGCGCTCCTTCACTGCCCAGCTGGGCTGTGGCTGGTGCTCCTTCATTGCCCAGCTGGGCTGTGGCTGGCGGGGCCCTCCTGGGCAGCTGGACTGTGGCTGGCGGGGCCCTCCTGGGCAGCTGGGCTGTGGCTGGCGGGGCCCTCCTGGGCAGCTGGGCTGGGGCTGGCGGGGCCCTCCTGGGCAGCTGGGCTGTGGCTGGCGGGGCCCTCCTGGTCAGCTGGGCTGGGGCTGGCGGGGCCCTCCTGGGCAGCTGGGCTGTGGCTGTCGGGGCCCTCCTGGGCAGCTGGACTGTGGCTGGCGGGGCCCTCCTGTGCAGCTGGGCTGTGGCTGGCGGGGCCCTCCTGGGCAGCTGGGCTGTGGCTAGCGGGGCCCTCCTGGGCTGCCGTACCGGGCCTCTGGGTGTCCTCCTGCACACCTGGAATGGGGCTGGTGTGGCCCTCCTGGGCAGCTCGCCTGCTGCCGGACTTGTCGGGCGTGCTGCCCTTGCCACCCTTCCCTGCTCGTCTGTGGCCCTTTCCTCCCTTTGCCAGTGTGCCAGGTGGCACCCCACTCCTTGACGGTGCCAGGGTAGTGCTTTTGGAGCCTGCTGTCTTTGGCCTCTCGTGCCGGGCACTGGCTTTCTTGGCTTTTTTTGCAGGGGGTCGGCTGGCCGTCTCCTTACTCCTAGCCGAAGTAGCTGGGCTTGAAGGTGGTGGAATCCAAAATCCTTGGACTATTGTCTTTGTAGGTCCAGGTTTTGTGGTGGCTGAGGTGCTGATTGGAGCCTTATGAGATGGAGGGGGTGGGTCAGTTGATGGAAAGAGGTCAAGGTTGGAAAGGAAAAGCAATTTAGTAAGACAGGGACGGGTAGTTGTAGTGGGTATGGGAGTGGAGGAAGAGGATGTGGTTGTAGGAGAGTGAAGTCTGGTGTCTTTGGTTGCAGGTGCTTGTGCTGGAGGCTGTCGTGAGGTGGATGGCTGTTGGGTGGGTGGCTGCCTGCGTTTGTGTGGTTTGGAAGAAGGGGTGACAGACACACTGGGAGAGGACACAGGGGACGTGTAAATGGTAGTGGGGTGGTGACTGCACATGTGCGGAGTGTTCTGGTGGGTGTGCTGGTGATGGACGTAGTGGCTGAAGATGTTGTGCATACAAGTGTGAGTGGAGACGTCACAGGGAGGGAGGAGGGAGACGAGGAGGAGGGGGACACAGAGGAGGCAGTGGCTGTTGGCATGTCTGCATGTGGATGTTGCTTGTGTGAATGCTTGTGTGATGTGTGGTGCTTATGTCTGGATGAGCTTCCCTTGGGTGTTGAGGTGTGTGCAGGCTAGTCTGATGGTGTGTCTGGGATAGGCAGAGGTACAGGGGAGTGGGACTGGGTTGAGGAAGTTGGAGGAGGGAGGCAGGAGACAGGGACAATGGCTGCCGTCAGTGCTGAGGCCAGAGCGTTGAACGATCGCTGATGGGCAGCCTGACCAGAATGAATGCCCTCCAGGTATGCATTACTCCGGTGCACCTCCCTTTCTACACCCTGGATGGCATTCAAAAGGGTAGACTGCCCAACAATGATGGTCCTCAGGAGGTCAATGACCTCCTCACTGATGGCAGCAGGGGTAACTGGGGCAGAGCCTGAGGTGCCTGGGGCGAAGGAGATGCCCACCTTCCTGGGTGAGCGGGCACGGGGCGAAGGCTGAGGGGCTGCTGGGAGGGCGGAGCTGGCGCGCTGGGTGGCGGCTGTACCTGTTGTTGCGGTGGGCACGGATGTTGCTGCCACCACAAGGGAGCTCCCTTCCGAGGACGTGTCTGTGTCGCTGGTGTCACCACGTGTCCCCGCTGTGGAGCTCCCCTCGCCCTCCGTCTCACTGGTAAAATCAGAGTCAGTTGCATGGCCCTCCATGGCCATGTGAGATGCAGCTCCCTCGTGCTCCGATGCCACTTCTCCTCTGCCTGATGATGCTAATGCACACATGAACAGGAAGACCACAAAAAAAGGGGGGGGTGTGGAGAAACAAAGACATGTTGAGTGCATGCATTGGTGACACCGTTGGCGGAGAGGACAGACACAGAAGCCCCATGCACTACGCCGCGCACTTGGGGTACACTACTCAATCCGTGGGACATGGCCTACAAGCCTATGGACGACAACTCCACACATAGGTGACACAGGGCCATGATTAGCTGTACTAGGCAACCTACAGAGGTGGGGGGTGGGGGTACAGGGCCATGCCTAACGGAGGGGCCTAGCCTACAGAAAATGCCCTAGCCTAGGGATACCCACAGCCCTCCTCCCCCACCCAGACACCTCCAATGTGCGCAAAATCAGCAGAATGTGCTTGTACTCACCCCCTTGTGTCTGCTGTGATGTCCTCACGCGCCCATCCAAATCGGGGTAGGCCACCGCCAGGATCCGGGACATCAGGGGGGTCAAAGTACGACTGGCACCCCTCCTACGTTGGGAGGCCATACCCAGCAGAGCCTCCGCGGTCTTCCTGCTCCCGCGGCGTATGTCCTCCCACCACTTCCGGCAGTGGGTGCCCCGTCTGTTGTGGACCCCCAGGATCCGGACGTCCTTGGTGATGGCACGCCAAATGTCGATTTTCTGATGGGCGCTGACCTATGTGACATGTGCAGGGGGAGAAAATAAAACAAACATCACCTTCTGCATGCTCGATGTGAGTGGCCCCCCATCCCCACCCTTGCCATGTGGCACATGCTCTCATCTTTCGTTTGATGCATGCCTCATTCGCTCCCCTCCCCACCATCTTTCATTCACCCCACTCAACCCAGGCATTGGCCACAAAGCATGGTCCAAGTGTACTTACCTGTTGGTCTGGAGGACCGTAGAGTAGCGCATACTGGGGGAGGACCCCATCCACGAGTTTCTCCAATTCTTCAGAAGTGAAGGCAGGGGCCCTTTCCCCAGTCGCAGCAGCCATTGTCTCTTCCAGACAGAGGTCACAGCAGCACTTGCAGTATAGGTCCTCTCCTGTGGATGATCAGGTATCGAGTGATTAAGCAGATAGAAAATGGCGGTCACGCCCGCGGCGGTGCGTACCGCGACGGTGCGTACCGCGACCGCCGGCGCACATCGTCATTGGCTCCTGAAACCCATAGGGTTCAATGTTAACCAATGCGGCTTTGCTCCGCGGTCTTCGACCGCCTACCGCCACGGTGTGCCACGCCAGCGCATTGACCTCACATCCCACTGTCGCTTTTCACAGGTCAGGCAGCCGCCATTTCAAGGGCCCCCATATCTTAATTTCTACTGCGTCACACATACCTATGCCTTGCATCAACACTCATACAAGCCATTCAATGCATTGAGAATCGTGTACTGGGAAAGCTGTGGGAACGTACCTGTGGGTTGATTGACTCTGTGCTCCATGTTGTCCTTCCTAGGCACCGTCCGCTGGGACTTGCGAGGAGATGGAGGAATCTTCCTGTTTACAGACCGCTGGTGGACCTGTCGACAATGGAAGAAAGACATGTCATACTGACATACAGGCTTGACAGATCCACTATACAGGAACTGTGTGCCCAGCTGGAGCCAGACCTGATGTCACCCATCCGCCAACCCACAGGGATCCCCCCTCTAGTGCACGTGCTGTCAGTACTCAATTTTTTGGCAAGTGGGTCATTTCAAACAACAGTGGCCATTTCATCAGGGATGTCTCAGCCTATGTTTTCCAAGGTGTTGTCCAGAGTGTTGTCTGCCCTGCTGAAATACATGCGGAGCTACATTGTTTTCCCTGAGGTGGGCGATTTGGCTACAGTGAAGGGTGATTTCTAAGCGCTTGGACATATTCCCAACATCATTGGTGCAATTGATGGGACACATGTTGCTTTGGTCCCCCCCAGCACGAGTGAACAGGTGTACAGGAACAGAAAAAGTTATCATTCCATGAATGTCCAGGTGGTCTGTTTGGCTGACCAGTACATCTACCATGTAAATGCCAAGTTCCCTGGGTCAGTGCATGACGCGTGCATCATGCGAAATAGCAGCATCCCTTACGTGATGGAACTACTTCAGAGACACCGTGTGTGGCTAATTGGTGACTCTGGTTACCCCAACCTGTCCTGGCTACTGACCCCAGTGAGGAATCCCAGGACAAGGGCAGAGGAACGGTACAATGAGGCCCATGGGCGGACTAGGAGGGTGATCGAGCAGACCTTCGGCCTCCTGAAGGCCAGGTTTAGGTGCCTCCATATGACAGGTGGATCCCTAATGTACTCACCAAAGAAGGTGTGCCACATCATCGTGGCCTGCTGTATGCTTCACAACCTGGCTTTGCGACGCCAGGTGCCTTTCCTGCAGGAGGATGGTCCAGATGGTGGTGTTGTGGCAGCTGTGGAGCCTGCGGAGAGTGAAGAGGAGGAAGACGAAGAGGATGACACAGACAACAGGGACACAGTAATACAGCAGTATTTTCAATGACATACAGGTAAGAATCAACACCGCCATTTTACATTTACTTAAAATCTCCTGCCTCTCTACTGTCTGAGTTTCCCCCCAGTGTATGTTGACTGAGTTGTGACTTTCCCTTCCAATTTCAGAGATGTGGGCCCCACTCCGTGACCTCTGCTTTGTTTCCCCATGGACTACAGTTGTGTGACAGTGATATGTTGTCATCACAATGTAACTGGACATTTAGGCACGGTTCTGTGTAATACATTTGTTCAAAAATACAGGCAGACTCCAGATTATTTTTGTGCAATAAGTGTGTTTATTAAAGTGTTCAATTTTGGGAAATGGTTGCAATTCGGTGATGGGTGATGGTGGAGGAATGTCCATGGCAGAGTCCAGATTTTCAGTCTCACAGGTGCATTGTCCATATGCCTGTGGAAGGTGGAGCAGGGGCAGTTTAAGGTTGGACAGGGTGACAATGTGGGACAGTGGGATGACAATCAGGGGGTATCCTTTCCTGGCGGGGGTCTTGGCATCCTACTCTGTCTTCTTCCTAGATCTCAGGCCCCGCTTGCGGGGTGGTTCTCCTTTGGCAGGGGGTGGGGTTCTGGTGGCCTGTTGTTCTTGTGTCGGGGCCTCCTGTCCACTAGTGCCGGCAGAGGTGGTAGCCTGTTCTTGGTCCATGCTAGTGACAGGGGCCCTTTGTGGTGCCACATGGTCCCGCAATGTGCTGACAATCTGATTGAGAGCCACAACGATGGTGCCCATTGCGGAACTGATGTTTCTGAGTTCTTCCCTGAACCCCATAAACTGTTCCTCCTGCAGTACCTGGATCTCCTGGAACCTGGCCAGGACCGTCGCCATCGTCTACTGGGAGTGGTGGTATGCTCCCATGATGGAGGATAGGGCCTCGTGGAGAGTGGGTTCCCTGGGTCTGTCTCCCCCTGTCGCACAGCAGCCCTCCCAGTTCCCCTGTTTCCCTGGGCCTCTGTCCCCTGGACCGTGTGCCCACTACCACTGCCCCCAGGTCCCTGTTGTTGTTGGGGTGGTGGGTTAACCTGAGTGACCTGTAGTGGTGGACACACCGCTGCTTGACGTGTCCTGGAGACAGAGGCATGGGCCCGCTGGGTGGGTGCTGTGCTGGTGTTCCCAGAGGGGGGTAGGTCTGCTGTGGCCTGTGGCTGTCTGAGGGGAACCGACTGTCCCGAGGTCCCCGATGGGCCGGGCTGGTCATCTGGGTCCAGGGAGACAGAGCTGCTATCATCACTGTGGGCCTCTTCTGGGGGTGGAATGGACATTTCTGGACCCTCCTGGGCGGTGTCGTGGCGTTCGGGTCCTGCAGGGGTATAAGAGTATGGTTATTGCTTCTGTGTGTGCCATACCGTGCAATGGGTGGGTGCCCGTGTACGCCAGTGCTGGCATTCCCTTGTGGGGGCTGTTGTGACGGTGGTTTGGGGGGATGGGTATGTGCAGTGGGCATGCTTAGGTGATGGGTGTCCATGGTTTGTGGTCGCATGCAGGGCTTGGTGTTGGGATGGGTGGGTTGTGATGGTGAGACATTAGCAAGGAGGATGTGTGATGGGGGTTGGGGGGGGAGGGTGGGGGTATGATTTGGCATGCCGGTGGGTGGGGGGGATGAAGTAGTTGAGATTAGACTTACCAGAGTCCATTCCTCCGCCTACTCCTGTGAGGCCCTCAGGATGCAGGATCGTCAAGACCTGTTCCTCCCATGTTGTAAATTCTGGGGGTTGAGGTGGGGGTCCGCCGCCAGTCTTCTGCACCGCGATGTTGTGTCTGGATACCATGGAACGCCCCTTCCCCCGTATGTCGTTCCACCGCTTCCTGATGTCGTCCCGATTTCGTGGATGCTGACCCACAGCGTTGACCTTGTCCACTATTCTTTGCCATAGCTCCATCTTCCTGGCAATGGTGGTGTTCTGCACCTGTGTCCCGAAGAGCTGGGGCTCTACCCGAACTATTTCCTCCACCATGACCCTGAGTTCAGCGTCTGAAAATCTGGGGTGTCTTTGGGGTGCAATGGGGTGGTGTGGATGAGGTGTGGGGTGGCGTTTGTGGTGATGAGTGTGGTGAGTGTGGTGGTGTGTGGTGTTTTGTGCGTGAAGTTGTGTGAGTGATGGTGTTATGTGCCTGTGAATGCTCTGTACTAGCTGGTGGTGTCTCTCTCTGGCCTTAGTCAATAAATGGTGGTCGTAGGGGTTTGTGGGTGATGTGGGTGTGTGTTTTATATTGTGTTGGGTGTGTGGGAGTGGTGTTTGTATGTGTATCAGGTGTGTGTGTTTCAAAATGACCAATGTGGCAGTGTTTTGGAGCTGTGTGTGTATTTTGACCGCGGCGTTGTGTACCGCCAATGGAATACCGCGGTTGAAAGACCGCCGCGTGGATTCGTGGGTCGGCATGGAATGGGCGTATTTCTGTTGGCGTGACGGTGGAGGTTTGGTCATCGCCAGTTTTTCGCTGGCCGTTGGTGTGGATGACTTTTGTGGATGTCGGGTTTTTGGCGGTTTGCCTGTTGCGGGTCAGAATGACCGTGGCGGTTTCCCGCGGCCGCGGCGGTGTTATGGCGGTCTTCTGACTGGCGGTAAGTGCCTTTTACCGCCGAGGTCAGAATGACCCCCTATGTGCCTAAAGCAAGTACCATCTTTCTGGAGCAGCACAGTCAGCTTCCAAACAAACTATACTCAATTTGTACATACAGTTTACTATCCAATTAAAATATGCAGGCGTAGCTCATAGCCTTGGAGATTTTGAGCGTAGGTAGGCTATTCAACGTGATTCCATCCATGTTGCTGCCACTGTTCAAAATGCACAAAGCCGCCACTGTAGGGGGGTGACGTTGGAAGCGGAGAGAAAGTGGAAGAAAAATAGGAATGGACAAGAGGAAGATAGATATAGAGTATGAAATAGATTTGGAGGAAACAAATGGGCAGGAAAGTATGAGAAAGAGGCTGAAGGAGAGAAAAACAGGAATGAGAACTAGGGGGAAAAGCAGAATGTTGAGGCAGTGGATGATTATATCGCAAAGTCTCAAATACATGTGAGTCATTTGCATATTCTCTTAAATTTAATATTGCAACTCCTGGTACATTAACGTCCCTCAGTAAACCATAGATAAGTGTGACGTGAACACATCGCTCTTACAGATTTAGGCCCATTTTTATAATTTTTTTAGCTCCGCTTTTGCGTCATTTTTTGACGCAAAAGCAGTGCAAACTTCCAAAATATAATTGTAGAGGCAGAGATAACATTTGGATTGTGATGATGTGTGAGGATATGAGTAGCCTGCAGTACAACTGCAGGTTGTCAAGCCTCATTTGAGAAACGTATGGATGTGCAGTATTTACAAAAATACGGCACAACCCTGTGTTTTCCCTAGGGCGGACACTAAAATTGTCTGCTTAGCGCCAACGCAGGCACCCTTGCACTATTATGCAAGGATGCCTGTGTTGCAGGGAATGATTGTTTATGTCCAGGAAGGTGCCTCTACCTGCACATAAGCAATCAACAATGGCGATTTGCTAGTTCTACATGTGCTGCAGAATTCAGCAGACAGAGAAAAAGTAAAAACGAGGGAAGAAAAAAAAACATTTCTCCTCGTTGCCCCACTTGTGGCATTAGTTTTTGGTCATTCCTCAGGTTTAGTATTTCTTGTAACTCTGGGGCAGCGTCAAAAGCAATTGGTATTGCATGGAAATGTCCACAGCAACACCCATTGCAGGCCCCTCTGCTGCAGAAAACTGCATTGGGGGCACATATTTACAAGGCAGCGTTAAGCCACGCAAAGTGGCTTAGCACTGCCATGTCAATATGGAAAAGGGCATATCGCAACTGTAGCGTTGGTGAAAGTGGTGCTGTGGTGGCGCTAGGCAATTGTAAATGAGCCCCCAAAGTTTCAGTATCGTTTCCCCAATTGAAAGAGCAGTGTCTAAATTGATGCAAAACAAATGCATCGGGCTCATACCCAGGGTCACATAAAACCACTTCTCCAATAAAGACCGATCTGCATTGGGCATGTCTAGGAAGTAACTGGAAGAGGGTGTGACTTAACTGCCGCAGCTGCTGACCTTGGAGGTGGGAACCAGGTTTGAGTCTCGGCAAGGGCTCAATATCCTGGGATTCTGGGCAAATCACTTAGGCGCAGATTGAAGAGCCCCTAGCACCTTCTGCACTTTTAACACCTGCTCAGAGCAGGCGTTAAAAGGAGGCCCACCATTGTTTACAATGGGCCTCAACGGGCTTTGCTCGATTATCGTCAACCATAAACATACAAAATTGTCTACATTCCCAAAATTCCAACAAAAAACAAGCCTTGAAATGTCCACTTTTCATCTCTGGAGTGGAATGTATTAGTTTAATGAGTTTTAGAATTAGTGTTATGGCTGTTTAATGCTACAAGGGGGGTATCAGATCTCATTTTATCAGGACTGAATTAAATCGAGCCTATTACCTCAGGTTTAGGGGTGATAATCTCTTAATCAACTCTTGGATGAATGTGAGAAAAGCAGATTAAACAACTGCTACTCAGCTCTTTCCCCATATCTGCATCCAGTTATCTTAATGTGGTTTCAGTTCATGCCTGCTTCAGTCTTCCAAGCTAATAATGCACCACTACATTACCCTATGCAAAACTTGTAGGGCCCTAGACATTTTGTCTAAACTTAGACCAAATGTCTAAGTTTACGACTATAGTAATTCACAGTAGTATCTTTATGTCTGCACTTGGGGCGGTGCCTTTTGCATCCATTTTTGTCCATCTGCACCCTAAATAACATCTAAGCCTCCTCTAATTCTAAAACCATTACACATTTGGAGTCAATGTCTTCAATTGTAGTTCCTTGTGCTTTGTTTTTCTCATTCTTGGATTTTATCTGTGATGATTTAAAGATAATTTATCTTGATAAACTTTAACAAATCCCAGATTATACTGAGGGTTCTGGAGACTAGATCATACTGAAGAACTTGTGTGTACTAAATTTAAATTTGTGAACTGCATTTTAAACTTTTTGATGTATGCCAGCCTCTGGCATTTGTGTTGCCAATGTGACCATAATTTCAAGTGGGCCACAGGATGACCTGAAATATCTGTAGGAAAAAAAATAACTTCCTCAATTTCGACTATAATTTTTTCCAAACTTGAAAATGTCAATACTTTTTACAATGAAAGCATAACCTCTCCATGCCCGGCCCGCATTTTTCACATTTCGCATAGCACCATGCCTTCCATTACATTAGTTAGGCAAATGCAAAATGTTGTATTGCTAGTAGTAGGGTGAGACATAGCTCTGTCTTGGTAGCTTCGCAATAGCATGTTAAAATTTGGTAAAGTTTGAGTTAAGTGGATGCACCCAGTCCTGAGCTGGCTACCACCCACTTGTCCAGTAACCCTAGTCACTCACACTTTCGAAAATAGTCTACATACAGTTGTGGGAAGCCATAAATCCACCAACCCCAATAAGGAATCATAGAATAATAGTTGTAATTAACATTTTTTCAATGTTTTTAATGTATTCTACAAAAGCAAATAAAAACAAATCATTATTTTTACAGGAAAGTATGCACCACACACAGATCTTTCATCTTGTCGGTCTTATCAATCTTGAAAGAATTAGGGACCAGGGGCCAGATGTATGAAAGCCTTTTTCTGGTCACAAACACACCATCGGGCCGTTTGCAACCAGGAAAAGGCTTTTCCCCATGTAACAATCATATTCTGCGAGTCAGTAACCTGTTACTGACTCACAGAATAGGTTAGGGAGCCGCTATTAGAAAGGGGTGTGGCAAGGGTATGCCTTCCTCATAGCGAGTCGCAGGGGGATGTAAGATTGTTTTGCGATTGTGAATGCGGCTGCAGAACAATTGGAGTTACCACCATCTTCAAGCTGATGTTAACCCATTCTCAAACAGTAAGGGGCCCCCACGGGACCACTTCCCCTTTGTGAATGGGTGCAAAAATAATTTTTCAGAGCAGGTAGTAGTACCATGGACCACTGCCTACTCTGAAAAAATGAAAAGAAAACTTTTTTTTTTTTTTTTTTAAATGCATCCCGTTTTTCTTTAAAGAAAACAGGCTACTTTTTGTTTTAACAACTGCTTTATTTAAAAGGCAGTCACAGACATGATGGTCTGCTGTCCCCAGCGGGCCACCATCCCAGTGAGTGCGGCCATACCCAATCGGGTCACAAATTTCGATGTACCTCATAAATATTGATGAGGCAGGTTATTTGCGACTCCATTGGGAATCGTAAACAGGATTAAACACACTGTTATTCACCCCAGTTTGCGATTTCCTACTATAAGGAAATCGCAAAGCCAAAACTACATAATTCTGGCCCAAAATTTCTCAATGATATGCAATCAATAATTTGGTATTGTTTTGTTCCTGTATGTTGAAGCCACAACATGTGCTATGTGGAGGTAAACTTCTTCTTCAGGGCCAAAGTTTAGTGGAAAGTTGTTGTTCAGGATGGTACCCAGATCAACATCAACACTCTGATTCCTGATTCGCAATTACATGAATGAGGTCAGAACGGAGACGTTATCCATGTCACTGTATTCAATAAAACATGCATGTAATGATGGGTTTCCTTTACATGAATCAGAGGTACTTTAAATTGTGTTTGTATTTGAAGAGAATAATTAAGAATATGCAATGTTTGATGTTCAGGAGGGCACAAGTGACTTTGGAGGTGACCATACCAGCAGTGGGAGGTTTTGGTAAACCTGTATGTAAACAAAATGTTGATTTGGGAAACATCCTGAACAATAACGTTGTTTAACTTTGTTGTGAATTTTCCTCAGTTCATTGATTTTATTGTGATTACTGTTTCTGTGCTGCTTGCACAAATGATTAAGCACTGTGTTCACATGACAGCTCTTATTTTACAGAATATGTATATGTATACTCCATATAAATAGATATGATTTGAGAATTTCTTATATGAAAAGGATTGTTTTGGTTAAATCTCTTTAGTTGACCTGTTGTGCCATACAATGCTCTTTTTAGATTGAATAGATCATGAATTACTATTCCTGCTGATACTTAATAGGATTTTGTGGCATGTTGGCTTTTAGAAAGTTGTAATTTTCCTGCCCTTCCTGCCAGGGTCACCTGACTGCTGATGCCCCCCCTGTGTCCCACCCATGATGAGATGTGGATTACAGCCAGATTGTGTGAAAGGGACTTGGGTGTGAGAGGTGTTTTTCTGCTTTGAACAGGATGGTCTGTATTCAGTTCTCTCCTGAGCGTCAAAAAATGGCTATTCTGTTTCTGGCAAATGTAACTCACACAAACACTTGGCTCTCTTTTTTTCCTGCTAGTCAGCTTGGCTCGATATCCAGAGGGAGCTGCCCCGAAATGTGTTTGGAGCGATCACAAGGGAGGTAACATGGCCACAGTTTTAAGTGGGCATAAGGAGCTCTGACCAGAAGAAGAAACATTTGCCTTGTAGCATTTAGGTAGGGAAAGGCACTGTAGGATACTTTATAGACACACAGAAAATGTTGCAAAAATGGGTAGGGTCACCCCTGTGAACTTCACCCCATCCATTAGGGAATGACCAGGTGTTTCCCTTACTCACAGGCTGGCACTGGGCATAAATGTGGCAACCACAGTACACTCTTCAGAACAATCTTGGACCAGTGAAGAATCAGAAGAAGGATTGCCCTGCCATCTTAAAATCCTAAAGAAAGTCTAGACTTACCACCCTTGAACCTAGGACCCCAAAAGTGACTACAAGGGCCAGTTCACTGCCATCCTGTTTGAGCTACAGGGATATACCAAGCTTCAAGACACACTTTCCCAGTAACTACGCAGTGGACCAGTTGCAACTGGGCCTGCACTGTACCCGGCTGGTAGCCTCTGTTGGAATGAGTCCTAACCCCCAAGTGGTGCCACTAGGTCCTGGACCCTTAGCTTGTTTATGGTGTACTCCTGTTGCCTTCAAACTGCAGAAAGTGGGAATTAGAAACGTTTTACCAACTTTCTGTCCAACAGAGACAGGGTTCGCCATCGATGCCACAGCCATAATGTCAAATTGCTGCTCGGTCTCAACATGCCAGTTTGCCCCGTTAAAGGAGATCTGACTTCTGGAATAGTTTCTATGTCTAAACATAGAGGGCTTTATCGAAACCAACCCAGAGCAGCAACCCATCAACATCTAGGCACAGACTTCAAACTTCCTCCTCTCAGAGCCTTTAAAAATGAATACACTGGGACCCCGTTCTTAAGCAACAAGCCATCATTGAGCTCAGCTTCAGATCCAGCTTGCAGATTGCTCACTGACAACTCATTGATGACCACTTTTCTCCATAAAAGTTTCTAAGTCTGAAGGTAAGTTTTCAACTGTGATGAACCTGGTTCCTGTAGGAAACCTATGCTCCATCATGGTTGGCCTAAGGTTTTTACTTTGATCAGATAGCTATGCTTGGCACTATTTTTAATTCAAACTCCATAGATGTGGTGCTACTTTTTAGATTTTTTACATTTTTGTGCCATTTCATGAAATAAAATATTCTCTATTATTATAAATTAGTTTGGGATTTTTCTTGTGTTGTATTTTCACTTTATTACTGTTTAGTTGCTGTATAAATACTTCACACATTGCCTATAAATTAAGCTTGACTGCTTTGTACCAAGGTACCCAAGGTTTAAGCACATGTTTATCTAGTGACCTCAGTGATTCACCATGACAAGGATTGTGATTATTAACGGATATGGGTTCTCACCCCCTCGACCAATACTCCAATTTATTACAGCATCCCTGTTCGGTGTGGTTCTGGATCTCTATAGGTGAATACAATTCATCATTCTGTAGCACACATAGAAAAAGCAAAATGCCAATAATGATTGTTTATATGCAGGAAGGTGTTCCTTCCTCCACATAAACAATCACTAAATAATGACGATTTGCTACTTCCATGTGTGCTGCATTGTGTAACACACATAGAAGTAACAAATTGTGATTATTGATTGCACAAAAACAATCATTCCCTGCAATGCAGGCACTCTTGCACTATGGTGCAAGGGGACCTCTGTTGGCGCTTGCAGCTAATTTTAGCGACAGCGCTAGGAATAATACAGGAGTGCGCCATATTGTAGTAAATATGGCTCATCCCTGCATTTCTGAAATGACACCGAGCGGCACGGTAAAATTTGCCATAGCACAGCGCTGCACAACGTCTTTGTAAGTGAGGCCCTTATAGAACAAGAGCAGCTTCCAGTGGCTGCTGTTCATGTTCTGTTGCATTTAATGTTATTTTCTTAGATCAAAATGCATCCTCTGGCTAATTTTGGACACAAAACTGCAATATGTGCTAAGAAACTACTGCTAAATGCTGGATTATGCTCCACAATTAATTATGAGTAGTTGTGCACAATTTTGTGGTAATTATGCATAATTACATTAGAGGCATTTATCCGAGTTACACCCACTCCTAGTGGGAAGTAGTGTTCCTCATAAATAAATATTCATGCTGAAAAGGTGATAGGAGGTCCTCTTATACTATTGACGTTCCTTGAGTTAATATTCTAGAAAAAGGTTCAGATGCAATTTCAGTAGCAACAATTAAATGCTATCAGTGGTCAAATAACTGGTCTGTTTCTTTTTTTTTTAAACTGGTGATGCAGTTTCATTCACTAAGGTGGATGGCACCCTGCCAGAATGGAAAAGCTCTCTAATTACTTTTCAAAAGAGAGGGGGAATTTTGGTCAGCAGAACTTCATATATGTTCAGAAGACAGAGAATCAAGGTAAGCCTAGCACTTTTATGACCTTTCTTAAAACTAACTTAAGACACTCGTTTTGATTTTGTGTTCCCTTAAGCCTAGCGTCTAGTAGTCTAATGCGTATTCCTCCAAACATTACTATGTGCAATATTGGAAGATAATATTCGATTTATCAGTTGTTCTCTAACATATATTTTTTTTTCATTTTCATTCCTTCAATGAACTCCTAAATTGTTTAACATTTAGCCATATATCCCAGCATGCACTCCTCTTACACATTTTCTGGATCGATATGTATTTGCCAAGTACAGCTAGATGTAGAGGTCTCACCTGACCCATCATTTTGTGTAAATGTATTGCAGAACCGAATGGTCTTGCATGTGATCAATCTGTCTGAGGCTAAAATGTTGCCATATTAATCCTTGCAAATTTAATCAAAGATAAGTCTTCTTAGACTTTTATACTTTTATATACTCATGAAAAATGATTGATGAATGAATGGATGAATGATGTGGTTTTAAAGCACTCTGATACCAACAAATGGGTGTCCTGGTGCTAATGGACTAAAGACGTACCTGACGCTGAAACCTGGATGATCCATGTGGAATTAAACAATAAGGGTTTAAGAAGTTTTCTAAATTGATGAAAAGAAGGAATTGATATTATTGTAAGTGGAAGTGAATTCCAAGTTTTGGAAATGATGAAGCAAATGAGATAGTTGTGCCCTTAACAGGAGTATCTCTATATGAGCTCAGCTTAAGATTGTTGTTGCACATCCAGGTGGCAATGGCAGATATGCATTCTGAAAAACGGACTTGGGTGACACCCACATTGTCATGCATGGAGACAATGATTTTGGCGAAATCAGAATACGGACCCATACTGAAACTTTATGATCTAATTACCTTAAAGAAGGGGATGTGTAAATATTAAAAAGGGTGGAGCTCTGTGATGGTCTCTGGGTTATGACATACAGAGAACAAAAAGTGGATGGAGTAAATTGGTAAAATAAAATGTGCTAAGTCCTGCCTGTGAGGAAAGAAAGAAACAAGCGTCACGCAGAATTGCAGACAACAATAACTACTGGGCACTGGCGTAGTGTGATTAATCAAGGAGGATAACATAGTTTATCAAAGGAAAAGTCTAAAATAGCATTTAAGTGATTCCCAAAATACCATTGGAGTAACGGTCCATTTAGTAGCAGCAATGCATCCATTGTTTTGCATGCAGAAACATTTCCACAAGCCTTCTCTTGGAAGTAGTTGGCTGGGAGCACTGTATCAGAATCATGCTTGAGTTCCTTTTTGGCCGGCAGAGTAGTTGGAGTGAGCCGTTGGATGAATAGACGCAACGAACTTTTTATAGGAAAATCCAGAGGTTCCAGAAGTACAGACGTGTGTCGCGTTGAAACTGATTTTTTGAAGAAAGAAAAGACTATGAATCAGCTTTCTGAAAAAAATATTAGTGATTACAAACATTTGTAAAAACGAGCTTTTGAGTAACTGTAATCCCTAAAAAATATGAATTCGTTTTATAACAATGTCGTTTGTAACAGTGTGCGTGGTAATTTATAGTCAGACTGATATCTCAAACTGCTTGACATATCGGTGACCGATTTCACTCTTTCTTCAATTAGTCTAATATTGACTATTTATTTTTAAAATTCTTTGATAGCTTACTTTTGTACGCTTTATAACGTGTGAATCAGTAAGTACATTACAGAAATACATCAATCCCTGCACATCTATGTGATATATTGCAAAATAGTCCCAGGGCAGTGAAGGAGAGGTTCTATTGGCCAGTTACATCTTTGATCTGCGAATATGGTAGTACGATTCAACATTCTTTTGTATATTACAGCCACAAATTACTCGTGTGAGATGCTGAGTATAGACGCACTTTTCAACACCCTTTTAGAAACATCATAGCCATTTATACATTCTCGCGGGCACCAGATTTCTCATCGCGAGGAGTCGGGGCTACCGCGATCCACCGCCTTCAGAAATCTTGCTCACCTCTCCAATTTAGCGATTTCTCTTGCTCGCGTTTGCCAACTTAACATTGGCGAGCTCGAGCAAGAGGAACAACTCCGCTCTGTCTCACTTCTTGCCACCTGGGATGCGTTGTAAATGCATGTTTTGTGCGTGCTGGCGGGTGAGTGTGTTTATGTGAGAGAGAGTGTGTGTATGCCTGAAAGTGTGTGTGTATGTAAACATGTGTTTTAGTGAAAGTAAAGGTCAAATGGCATGTGGTGTTACTTCTGCTACCCTTGGCATTTTGGTGAAGTGATAGTTATCAGCAAAAGAGAGAACAACAGAAAACGGAAAGACAGCAGGAGAAAAAAGCAGAAAACCAGTCACAAATGGAGGTAGCAGGATCCTGCAGGAATCCGATTAAGGGGCACGGAGTGTCTGGTAGAGCACTAAAGAGGCATGAAGTGAATTTAAGGCTTCCATTTGGTATGCAGCGCATCCACGTTTAATCACACAGGCTGTGGGCTTCTGAACAGAGCTACACTCGGAATCTTTCTTAAAAAAATTAAGCACTGGGTACCGCATATATACCTAACAAAACAAGACAGATTGGTTCTTTGAACAAGCCAGTGTTGTAGGAAAGACACAACTTTTACCTTTGCTCTAAGGAAATGAAAAAACAACTGAGTTCAGAATCACTGAAGCATGCATGGTTGTCTTTTCCCATTTGCCATACAGTTTTAAGTTCAGCTTTGGTTTGATTCATATGCATTTGGCTCAAAATATCTACAATGTACTTGAGCAATGGGTCACAGTTTTCACAATGCTGGCACTCAATGTGCTGACAAAGGGCCATATTTATACTTTTTGACGCAAAACTGCGCTAACGCAGTTTTGCGTCAAAAAAATTAGCGCCGGCTAACGCCATTCTGAAGCGCCATGCGGGTGCCGTATTTATTCAATGAAGTTAGCCGGCGTTAGCCGCCGGCGCTGCCTGGTGTGCGTGAAAAAAAATGACGTACACCAGGCAGCGCCGGCGTAGGGGAATATGGAGCTTGGGCGCCAAAAAATGGGGCAAGTCAGGCTGAGGCAAATTTTTCGCCTCAACCCGATTTGCGCCATTTTTTTCGACTCCCAACCCCCATTGAAATGACTCCTGTCTTAGCAAAGACAGAAGTCATGCCCCCTTGCCCAATGGCCATGCCCAGGGGACTTCTGTCCCCTTGGCATGGTCATTGGGCATAGTGGCATGTAGGGGGGCACAAATCAGGCCCCCCCATGTCACAAAAAAAATATATATATACTTACCTAAACTTACCTTAATGTCCCTGGGATGGGTCCCTCCATCCTTGGGTGTCCTCCTGGGGTGGGCAAGGGTGGCAGGGGGTGTCCCTGGGGGCATGGGAGGGCACCTCTGGGCTCCTTCCGAGCCCACAGGTCCCTTAACGCCTGCCCTGACCAGGCGCTAAAAAACGACGCAAAAGCGGCTGGACGTCATTTTTTTTGACCCGCCCACTCCCGGGCGTGAGTTTTGCCCGGGAGTGTAAATACGGCGCACATGCCTCGGAGTCAATTTTTTAGACGGGAACGCCTACCTTGCATATCATTAACGCAAAGTAGGTGTCCACGCTAAAAAATGACGCAAACTCCATGGACATTGGCGCTAGACGCGTCTAACGCCAAAGTATAAATATGGAGTTAGTTTTGCGTCGGAACTGCGTAAAAAAAAACGACGCAATTCCGGCGCAAACAGAGTATAAATATGCCCCAAAGTGCTTTAAATAGACAACGCACATTTGAAAGCTAGGCTTCTAGGTCTTTGGGCGCCCTCTACTGAAATGTACTTCAGGCGTGCATGAGTTTTTTTTTTTTGTGTTGTGCTTTTTTTATTGTTTTCATAACTTGAACAATACACAAAAATGCAGACCATAGGCCTTCAAGACTTACATGGCGTATGCAGCCGATAGTCTGTCATATACACGTCAGAATAATAAACAGATTAAGAAAGTATCTACGTCCATGGTATACAATTGTTACCAGCATAGTTTTGAAGTAGAAACATAGTCACAGTACAATAGTAAAAGAATATACCAATACAGTATTCTATTATAGTAAAACCAAGTAGGAAGAACACGACCACTCTATGGTATAACTGTAGTGCAGTATCGTTAAACCAGCTGTAGGGTCCAATAGCATTCTAACATTCTCTCTCTGCTCTGCCCATAACCCCAAAAAGGAACCAGGATAGTCATATCCTTCCAGAATAGTCCTTCACTAGATAAGCGAAATAAGCGAGAAGGGCAGGTACAAATAGAATGTTATAGGAGGACCATGGATGATGAGGAGGAGGTAGCTCTGAATGACCTCCGGCTAGAGGGTATGAGCTGAGGATTAGGGACGACGTCCCAGCATAGTGTAGAAGAGAATAGTGTCTTTATATGGGGAAAGGAGGCCTGAAAGAGGACCTAAATGTAAGGGTAGAGGGCGCAGAAGTGTAATAACTCCCTAGTGACAGTGGTGTAGGTAAAGAGATTAAACAACCCTGAATGCTATAAGAAACAGATATGAAGTGATCAGAAGCGGGAGGCGGGGGTTATCCGGAGGAGGAGACATTTTCAAACCAGACTAGCAAAAAGAGAAGGGTGTGACTATGATTATGCAGAAGAAAAGAAAAAACAGAAAAGAAAAAAAAAAAAAAAAAGAATTTTTTTTTTTTTTTTTAAAAACCCAATAGCGGGGGGGGGGGGACAAGCGTGCTGTGAGAAAAGTTAGGGGAGAATAGTACAGGAGGAAAAGTGACAATAAGAATGAGAAGAAAGAGGAAAGAGAAGGAGCAGAGACGAAGGTAGGGATGTATTTAAGAAAGAGGTTAATGATGATAAGAGAGATGGTAGTAGTATCATTAGCAGTAGAGACTGAGGGGGGAAGAACCACACAAAAAGGGGAAGGGGGCAGAACTGGGGTCATAGAATAGATGGAGCGATGGTAGCACGAAAAGGAGAAGAGGTTAATGAAGATGAGAATGAAAAAGATAGTGGCGAGGGGGGGAGCGGCACAGCCACAATAGAATGCATGCTTGCATCCAGTATAGGTCAGTACCGAATCGGAGGGAATATAGTTAAGTAATGAGTGATGGTAAATGATTCAGGGAAGCGGAGCCCCATCCGTGTAGTCTGGTTGCGAACTCTCATGGGAAGGACTCAGCTCGTTGGTCCGAAGAAAAAGGGCGACCAGGTTTGTAAAAACACATCTGCTCTATCCTGCAGGTCATATATAAGTCGTTCATGGGAGGCCACCTGATACATTGCAGCTATCCATTCTTCATGGGATTGGACGGCCACTGCACGCCAATGTCTGAGGATACATAGGCCCATTTTATACTTTTTTAGCGCCGCATTTGCGCCACTTTTTGACGCAAATTCAGCGCAAACCTACAAAATACAATTGTATTTTGCAAGCTTGCGATGAATTTGCGTCAAAAAGTGGCACAAATGCGGCGCTAAAAAAGTATAACTATGGGCCATAATTTTGCTGTTGCCAGTGCGGTGTGCAGTAAACGGCCTTGTGGTCAGGAGAGGTCCTAGAGCTCCCTAGTATCATGCAGTAGTTGAAGGGAGCGGATGAGGAGAGACAGCAGGGGCAACACCTCCCTAAGGGTATTTCCCACCAACCGCCAAAACCGCTGAATGGCCGGACAATCATGTAAAATATGGGGCAAGTCACAATGAGCGTGTGGGCATCTCCAGCAAGAGGCGTGAGACAGTAATCTTGCAGTGCGCAGTTTCTGTGGGGTCCAATACCAATCATGTAAGGTTTTATAAAGACAAAATATCAGACGGGCCTCTCGGGCCCCCCGGTCTCTAGCCTCATTCAAGTCTGCCCAGTCCTCTAGGTCGTAGTCAATCTGTAGGAATGCCTGACATTTTTTCTTAAAGGAATTAAGGAGGGGGAGTGAGAAAAGATGCCGATTTAATAATGCCAGCAGTCCGGAAACAGTCCCCTTCAATTGACCCCAGGTTTCCAGGTATTGGAGTACTGGAGAGCGTGCAAGTTGCCGAGGGAGGTTCCCTAGCCGTCACACTAGACAATGTCGGAGTTGAAGGAAATGCCATGAATAATGCTCAGGGAGATCAAATTCTTCTTTGAGCTCCTTGAATGTCTTCCAGGTACCACCCGATATGAGCTGATCCACCCGCATGATATCTCTCAGGTTCCAATCCCTCCAAAAGATAGTCTTCCCCCCAATCTGAAAACCTTTATTGCCCCATAATGGGGCTCTATCATGCAAATGGGGTCTACATTTAAGGATCGATGCGCTTGCCGCCAAGCTTTCCGCGTAGCTCCAATCATGGGATTGGTGGTTTGCTGATACACCAGACCTGCATCATAAAGCATCTGGAGGCCGGATGAGGCATCAGTGAGCATCCGTTTTACTTCCACCCAGAGTGGTGGATCCTGTGCTTCCGGGAGTAAAAAGACCAATTGTGAAAGATGCAATGCAGAGGCATAGTATTCGACTGAAGAAAAACTTTGACCTCCAAACTGACGCCGGGCTAGTAGTGCGGATCTAGGTAACCGTGGGCGTATGGATCCCCATGCGAAAGCACAAATGCAGCGATCTATATCTCGGAGGAGAGATAAGGGTATTTGCAAGAGGAGCATGCCCAAGACATATAGAAATCTTGGTAAGGTCACCATTCGTACCGCCTGCACTCTGCCTCACATAGGCCCAATTGATTCCACTTCTCAAAATCCTGTTTCATATTGCTAAGCAAGGGGTCTAAATTGTCTGTCACTATTTTATCCAAACCTTTGTTAATGTCAATGACCAGGTAGCGAAGACGTGAGTGTTTCCATTTGACCGAGAGTCCTTGCACTGAAGTGCTGACTGTTACAGGGGATAATTTTAGTGCTTCACTTTTATCCCAATTTATCCAATAGCCCAAAAGATGTTCAAATTCCATTAGGATCTCTCTAAGGGCTCAGAGAGAGTTGGGCAGGTCGGTGAGAGTAAGTAGGATATCGTCCGCATATAGATAAATGACAGGACTCCCGCTTGGGATCGAAACTCCAGATATAAGATTGGAGCTGCGAATAACCGCTGCTAAGGGTTCTACGGCCAATAGAAACAATAAGAGAGATAGCAGACAGCCCTGTCGTGTCCCTCTGTGGATCAAGAAGGTGTCCGAGAGGAATCCTCCACAGTTTACCTGGGCTGTCGGGGAGTCATATAATAAGCGCACTCTATTAATGAAACTAGTCCCTAGTCCAAAACATTTTAGGATTTCAAAAAGGTACCACCATTGTATTCGGTCAAATACCTTCTCAGCGTCCAATGAGAGAGCAAGGGCTTCCTCTCGCGTGTCTCGCGCCGTCCAGATAGCATGAAAGAGTGTGCAGAGGTGATTCCTTGAGGAGCGGCCTGGCACGAAACCCACCTGGGTGTGGTGAACTAGGGAGGGAATGACCTTCTTGAGGGGAGATGCCAATATCCCTGCCAATATCTTAATATCCCCATTGAGGAGTGAAATGGGGCGGTAGCTTCCACAGAGAAGAGGATCCTTTCTGTTTGGGTAAGACTGTGATGGAGGCTTTGTTGGAGAGAGGTTGTAAAGATCCCTTCTGGTCAGCCCCTCTGAATGCCTCGTATAAGGCTTCCACAGTGTCTGCTCCTGTCCATTTATAAAATTTGGACGTAAACCCATACTCCCCTGGTGCTTTATGGTATGGTAAATTGGCTATCGCCTGCTGAATCTCCTCCTTGTTGATGTCGCCCTCTAACAGCGCCCTACCTTCAGCTGAGCGACAGGGTCTCTTTGCTCTCTAAAGGAAGGCATCCGAACGGTTAGTGTCCTCAATCGTTTCTGGGGTATATAGGGCTTGGTAATAACGGCTGAACTCATTCGCAATTGCCTGAGGGTGCCTGATAAGTGTGTCATCTTGATTACGTATTGGTATGGCCAGTGCTGCCTCCCTTTGACGGAGTTGGGTGGCTAGTAAGCCGCCTGCCTTCTCCCTGTGTTCATAGTGGCGACCTTTCAGCCTTTGTAATGCATAGTCTGCCCGCGAGGTATAAAGGGAGTTGAGCTCCATTTTAGCTTGTTCTAGGCGGCGACGGTTGGACGGGGTGGGCGTTCGGGTGTACTCCCTGGTGGCTTGGGCTATACTATCTTCTAGTTTGCTCCGCTGGTCTCTCTTTTAAGCACTGGAGATGGCCACATCCCTCATGAGCTGTCCTCTAATGGTTGCCTTCGCCACCGACCACAGAAGCTGGGGCGAAGAAACCGAGCCCTTATTATCCTTAAGGTATGTGGCTACATGTGCTTTAAGATGTTCCTTTCCCTTCGGGGTTCGGTATCTGGGATTGGAGAGGTGCCAGGGCTTACGGGCGTGTGTAATCAACTCGAGTTCTAGGGTTAATAAAACCGGGGAATGATCAGACAGTGCGGCCGGGAGGATTTCTGACATTCAAATCGACTGCACCATCCGGTGACTGATCAAAAACTAGTCTAGCCGTGATTGAGTCCCATGGTCCGAGGAGTCAAAAGTGTATTCACGGTCGGAGGGGTGGGAAAGATGCCAGCAATGTAGTAGACCATGATCTGATAGGACATCATGTAGGAGGGCTCGATCTGCATTATTCCCCACATCAAGACCGCTTGATAGATCCAGGATGGCGTCCTGAACAATGTTCCAATCCCATCCTAGTATATATTGTGAGGCGGCAATCTGTGTTAATAGGCGATTGAGAGAGAGGAAGAAGGAACATTTGGAGCCTGTGGGAGCATATATGGAACCTATACAAATTGAAGAAGAGCTATAGTGAGCTTGGCAAGGGCGTAGCGCCCTTACGGGTCACACCATGCGTGAGTAGCCGAAACTGTAAGGAACAACGGAGGAGTATTGCCACCCCGTACCTCCTCCCCGTGTCCTGCGTTCCGTCATGTATGGAAGGTATTCTGCTGAAAAGCACCCTGCCCACCCAATCTCTACGGAGTTTTGGGATTCTGATGGGGAAAGGTGTGTTTCCTGTAGTAGGGCAATGTCGGTGTGTTTGTAGCGGAGATAAGAAAGTACCTTCTGTTGTTTAATGCAGTGGTTCATACCGTGTACATCCAGGACATGAATGTGAGTGGGGTCGTCGACCCCATGGGTGGATGTGTGGGGGGCTTAGTCTAAGAAAAGCACAGGGTTCTGTGTTCGATGAGAGAAAAAAAAAAGAAAGGAGGTGTTAAGCTTAAGAGAGCTCTGCCCAAGCGTGAGATGGGGGGACAAGGGAAGAAAAGGGGAGGGTGTAGATAAAGCCCTCGGTCACAGGAGAAGAAAGAGTCAAGCAGGTGGAAAGACAAGTCAGGTGGATAGGAGAAAATGTAAGGAGAGCAGAATAGAGAGGCAAGAGAGAGGGAGAGGCAGCCCCCAAATAACCAGGGAAGGGCAAATGATTTAATAAGCTCAGAAGGGAAGAAAGGGGTGTAAAGATCTAAGAAAAAGAAAAAGAAATAAGTGACGTTAGGGAAAGGGGAAAGGGATGAAAACAGTAGCGGAGTATAGTGCTCTCCCGAAAGACCTAGTAAACTGCAGGTCTGAATCTGTAAGGCCCACGCGCCGGGAGGACACTGTTGGTGGGGGAGAGAGAGGCGGGGGATTGACAGTTCGCTTACAATCCGGTAAGTCCGCTAAGGAACCTCTTGTTAAACAATTTTGTGTGGCAGGGGGTAGGTCGCAGAAGGCTATGAGTATGAGAGCTGAGGTTTGGGGAGGTGGGCATGATGAATCATGAGTTAGAAGTATTACTTAGGAGATAGGAAATGTACAGTATGGAGCATGGCGGAACAGGGGTTGCATTCTGGCTGGTCACCCAAGTGAGTATTCAGAAGGTATAGCCACAATGCTGTCAGAGAAAGGGCGAGAGCTGTGTCGCCGTCACCTCAGTCCCAAGAGAGCCTGCTTTAGTGGTTGGCAGATGTGCCGTCTCTATTATCAGGGGCTAGGGATAGGGGAGTAGCTGTTGAACTTCATCTAGGGGACATCCAGAGAGGGCAAGTAAGCAGTACTGAAAGCTTGTTGCGCCAGAGCACTGAACACCCCTCTAGCCTGCCAGGTGTGGGGAAATGATTTACTGGTGTAGAGTTAGCCTTCCCCTTAGCCTGGATGTGAAGAATGCTGAGGGGACATGGGGGGAGACTCGTCATAAGGGGAGAAGGAGACGTCCTGCGACCAACAACCTGCAGGGAGATAGATTAGAGAACTCAGACGGGGGAGTGCAGGAGAGAGGGAACCAATGAACTCTGCTGCAAGGATTAAGACCAACCTTCAAAGGTCAGCCATACGATTCACATAGGATGAGTAATATCACACATAATTCAATAACATTAAAGAAAAAAAGAAAAAAAAATGACTCTTGTAGCAACTGTATCAGAGAAAATATGCGATAGTAAGTTAACAGGACATTTTCCACCGCTGTGGCTTCCACTTGTCCAATCATAAATCTAACCCCGAAACAGCATAATATAAGCACTGAAAGCAAACAAAGGGCATCTTGAAGCTATCACTGACGATAAGAGTTTACTAAGGCTCAAATCCCTCCCAGATCCTGTAGGAAGGTAGCCTCTTTCTAGCCTTGTTACCCCCACTTTTGCCCTGTTTGTGAGTATATGTCAGGGTGTTTTTACTGTCTCTCTGGGATCCTGCTAGCCAGGGCCCAGTGCTCATAGTGAAAACCCTATGTTGTCAGTGTGTTTGATATGTGTCACTGGGATCCTGCTAGCTAGGACCCCAGTGCTCATAAGTTTGTGGCCTATATGTGTTCACTGTGTGGTGCCTAACTGTATTACTGAGGCTCTGCTAACCAGAACCTCAGTGTTTATGGTCTCTTTGCATTTAAAATTGTCACAGCAGGCTAGTGACTAATTTTACCAATTCTGATTGGGACACTGGAACACCCTTATAATTCCCTAGTATATGGTACCTAGGTACCCAGGGTATTGGGGTTCCAGGAGATCCCTATGGGCTGCAGCATTTCTTTTGCCACCCATAGGGAGCTCAGCCAATTCTTACACAGGACTGCCACTGCAGCCTGAGTGAAATAACGTCCACATTATTTCACAGCCATTTTACACTGCACTTAAGTAACTTATAAGTCACCTATATGTCTTACCCTCACTTAGTGAAGGTTAGGTGCAAAGTTACTTAGGGGCATATTTATACTCCGTTTGCGCCGATTGTGTGTCCAAAAATTTGAAGCACAATCAGCGCAAACGTTGCCCCATATTTAAACCCTGACGTCCGAGCCCGCGGACGACAAAAATCCGCCGTGTGCGTCATTTTCTGGATGCGGCAACCCGCCCTGCGTTAATGATATGCAGGGTAGGCGTTCCAGTCCAAAAAACGACGCACACGGCCGTGCGTCGTACTTATGCTTCCGGGCAAAAATGACTCTTGGCCGGGAGGCGGAGCAAAAAAATGACGCAAAGCCCGATGTGCGTCAAAATTTAACGCCTGGGTCAGGGCAGGCGTTAAAATGGGGCAAACACACCTGTGTTTAATCAGAACACACAGAACAAACAGCAGAGCAGCAGAGCAGCAGAGCAGCAACAGGGAGACATGGAGGTGATTCTTATCCAGCGTGCACGTAGACGCAGAGCCCTGCAGCAACAACAGCAGCTACAACAGCAGGGACCCCAAAGGCAGCGCAGAAGGCAGGAGAGGATATTCCGCCCAAGAACAACCCTGCATGGCCTCAGGGAACACGACATCATACAGAGGTACCAGTTAAACTGGCAGGCCATTCAGCAGCTGCTGCGAAAAATTGAACAGCAGTTGGCCCCCACTTTGGTGACACCCCGCACTATGCCAACAGAAACAAAGCTGCTTGCCGTACTTCACCTGCTGGCAAGTGGCTCCTTTCAAACAACTGGTGCCCTGGTTGGTGGAATATCACAACCATCATTCTCCGCATTTCTTCCCAAAGTACTGGATGCCATCATTCAACTGACACCCCTCCACATCTGCTTCCCTAACACACTGCAGAAGCAGCAGGAAACTAAACAGGGGTTCTACGCCATCAGTGGCTTCCCACACGTCCTTGGTGCAATCGACTGCACACACGTACGCCTTGTGCCACCTGCTGCAACTGAACACCTCTACCGCAACAGGAAGCACACACATTCAATCAACGTGCAGGCCATAGTCGATCACCAGGGATTGATCAGCAACATCGTGGCTAAATATCCTGGGAGTGTACATGACTCATTCATCTTCCGTCACAGCACCATCAACCAACACTTCCAGGATGGACGGTATGGCAATGGACTACTTGTTGGTAAGTACAGAAACCTACTTATATACACACTGCACAGCAACCCTCTAGGACACACAACACATACACCACAACAGCAACACCTAGACAGGAACACACTGAGGTCCTCACATCACTAGCCATGTTTCTTAACTCACCATTGAACCTGTCACACATTGGAATTTACTGTACAGCTTAATGTGAAGACATTAATGAGTGTGGTTGCCTAAATGTCACCTTGCAAATTGTAAGTGTCACAATAACCTTTACATTAATACATTGCATAAGTTTCAAGGGATGGGATGTCCATGGTACTTTGATATGAACGTGTTAACAACACTTTCAATTTTAACTCTGCATGGAACGATCATCTCACCCCCAGTGAAGACATACGGACACATGTATCACAAGTCACAATGCTAGGGAGGACACACTCTATTGCAATTCCCAAAACATACTGCTGACAAAGGGTTAACAGACAAACACTTGCTCAGCCAAGGAAAAAACACAATGCAGAAGGTATAGCCTACAAGTATAGGTTGTCACATTAGTACACAAAAGAGTCTCAGACAACACAAGACAACTACTGCCATTAAAGGTCTTTTCAATAGTGCCAGCTACATCAACATGATCCCATTCTGTGTTTGTCTTTCAGCTGATCAGGGGTATGGCATCCAGCCATGGCTAATGACACCATTTGGGAACCCGACTACTGCTGCAGAGCGGGCATACAACGACGCCCATAGGAGGACATGCAGCATTGTCGAGCGCACCTTTGGGATCCTCAAGTTAAGGTTCCGCTGCCTTGACATCACTGGCGGTAGCCTACTATATTCCCCAGAGATGGTCTGTAGGATCATACTCACTTGTGCCATACTGCACAACATTTGTGTAAAAAGGAACATTCCCCTCCTCGAACCAGACCCATACATGCCTGAAGACGAGGAAGAGGAGGATGCTGGCCTGCAACAGGAGGGGGAACAACCAAACACGGCTGCTGGAGTGCGTAGGCGCCAACACATTGTAAATAATTTATTTTCTTAATTTTCACTATCACCACTTAATGCACAATTGTAAATAAACACAGATAACAAACACCACATCATGGTTTGGCCTATTATTTTCTGCCCATCTTTAGTTTGAAATTGCTGAAGAAGAATGTCGTCTCATTGAGCAATAATGACATAACAATCATCACACAAAAAATATACACCACAAATGTAATGGCCACCATACAATGGTCAAATACACACACCATGTAAATGACAGACATCCTGTATAGTTCACCTTTGAAGGGCAATAGCTGAGGACCACACATATGACTCACATACATGTAGGAAACATGGATCATCACAGCAGATGGCACACAACTAAAACACCATCACTCAACGGGGGGAAAACAGACCTCATACATCAGGCAGTTCACATGCTAATGCTTCAGGAACAGGAATGTAGTACTAGACTCTTGCCAACAGCAATTCCAACTACTTACTATCATTGCAATGACTATCTGTCACTAGAGTTACACATAAGCAGAACATACACAGCACAAGTGCTACACCTATGACAAGCATCCAGCACATCACATCCCATCTACATGTCAGCCCTTTTCTAAAAACAATACACACACTTGCAGCTGCTCACACCCCACCTGACTGAAGAGGTCCCTGGAATGCCGATTTGTGTACACTCAGATTCCCTCATCTACACACACACACTCACAAGAGTCATCCAGTGTGCCACACCCTTTACTATGCCGACCATTGTCATACTACCATCTCACTGCATGGAACACAGCTCATATAATACACTGCCTTGGAGTTTATAAGGCCTGGTATCACCTGTAGATTGATACTTCTGTGAAAGGTACTGTAGGCTATTTATCAGCTAATCCCATCTGACAGGACTAGTGAGACACAGATGGAGGCCACACCTGTGATCCCCTCCATGCACACCACCCAAATGTACATGCCCTGTCCCTGCAGATGTCTCCTACTGCATACATATTTGAATGTGAGCCATTACATCATTAAGCTTTGACACAAATGTTGCCGTGTAACACTTTATCAGGGTTCATGTGTCACCTTCAAAACAACACAGGACATACACAGTGTGACATCTCAACTGTCTAATGCTCCCTCTGACCAGTCCTAGTCAGAACACGTGATCATGTGATTACTGAAAGAGCTTGCATCTGATTGACCCAGCATCCTGTCAGCCTGACTGGCACCTGTCCGTGGGTCACTCTACAGATACCTGGGGTCCACCTATGGACCACACATGCTGTCCAATACCTTTTGTACCTCAGACACTAATTTGTCATTAGCCTCATCAATGCATACTCAAATACATAGTAGTGCATCATCTGACTGTCATTTGCATCAGATTAGTGACAGTGCCCATGAATAGCCAAATCTTGGCCCTTCCGTTGTCTGACCTTCATTAATGCCTAAACTTAAAATTGTGACAGTGGACCAGGACCATAGTGTATGATGGTGTAAATGGCCTCCATCAAAGCCAGCAACCTCAGATAATGTCCATGAAAAGTCAACACATATGAGGACCCTGACTGTTCAAAACGCTGAGAAACACTTTTTCAAATGATAAAGATGAGTCGTGTGTTGAATACCAGCCATTTACTTCTGCACAGAGGCTATGATGTTTCATGATACATTACCATCCACAGAGGCCAACTGGAGTACAAATGTGACAATGACACATGCCAGATCCAGACACCTGAGACATTCTCTCACTCAGCACAAAAAGGTTGCCCATTCGAAAGTCTCATTACACGTGTTCAGTGACAGGGTGGGACCATCCATGTGTACGTGACCATGTCCTCAATGGCTTCTCTCCATTTTTGCTACAAACAATGCCCAATTGAAACAAGATTAGCTGCCACTAACTCATGAGGATACCTGGAAGTTACAGTGACAACATACACCTTGACAGTTGATAGTGGATCTACATTGGACCACACATATAAACATGTGCCATCCAATCAACAAAATATTTGCAAGCAGCCTATCACAGTAGTGTCCCAGTTGTAACCTAGCAGGAAGAATGAAACATGCCACTAAACCAGGTAATGCATAAAGGGCCACATACATCAACAACCTATTTGTCATCAGCACATGAGGAACGTTGAGATTTAGCAAAAAATATCAATGCAAAATGGTATGTCAGATTGCTCCAAAGAATCAATAGGGCAAACGTCAAATGGGCAAATGGGATTATTGAATGGCAAACAGTGAATCATACCCTATGGGCTTCCATGAGCCTGCTGCTGCAGGTTTAGCATTACTGAATTAATGAAACCCTTGGATAAATTTGCAAGTCTGGAAGGGCAAACCCTAGGGTGCTGGGGGCCTAAGTCCACCTCTACCGCCCCCCAAATATACATTAAATATGCACATGTGAAGTACACACATGCATAAGGCGCATGTGTGGCCTACATGTCAAATGTAAAACACATATACTGTAAGATACACAAATTCATAATTAGGACATGGTTACCCCCATAAAAAGTGTAGGTGACAATTGCACTACCTATTTGGCCTATATATAATTTGGATTACCGTGATAAATGTGGACACATTTTTGCTAAGGAATACATCCTGGTATCCCATTCATCATTTGAAATTAGCCATCAGCAATTACCCAAAATATGTGTACAATTATGGGTAATAACCATTTTGAGCAATCATTACTATTGCACTGTGAATACCTTCTATACATCCTATAAGGGACATTTGCCATAGCTAACCCCAAATGTGTATCACTTAGCACTGTTTGGTCATGACAAAATTATTTTCACAATTTGACAAATTAAAGACATATTTGTCAAAATGCGTAAATATTTCCACGCATACAGCTTGTGCGTCATACATTTTGACGCATAGGAGTGCACATAATGCTGAGTCAAAAAATATCAATTTAAAATAAATATATTAATAACCAGCATTACATGGCCACCATATTTTCTATAATGCGGCATATTTCCACGCATACAGCTTGGGCGTCATAAATTTTTGACGTGCAGGAGTGCACATAATGCTGAGTCAAAAAATATCAATTAAAAATAAATATATTAATAACCAGCATTACATGGCCACCATATTTTCTATAATGCGTCATATTTCCACGCATGCAGCTTGGGTGTCATAAATATTTGACGTACAGGAGTGCACATAATGCTGAGTCAAAAAATATCATTTTAAAATAAATATATTAATAACCAGCATTACATGGCCACCATATTTTCTATAATGCGTCATATTTCCACGCATACAGCTTGGGCGTCATACATTTTTGACGCACAGGAGTGCATATAATGCAGAGTCAAAATTAATATTCATATTTGGTCATCATATTTGCCAGCGGCTTAAATTTCAACTCTAGAACTGTAAAATAAGCCTCAAACAAATATAAGGGAACAATGATGAATTTTTTTTTGACTCTGCATTATGGCACTCTTATGCGTCAAAAAATATGACGCACAATCTGTATGCGTGAAAAAATGACGCATAACGGAAAAATTAAAACGGCGGCCATTTTATGCAGGATGTGATGTAATAGGATATCCTGTTTACAGATTCTGTACTGTGGGTGTACTTTCACTTTCACTTTGCAGTCTCAGATTATTCTAGACTGTGTGGCTGTGTGGAAAGTGTTGTCCTGTGTTTTAGTGCTTTTGTGTCCAGTGTACTTCTCTATTTTGCTTTTGTCATCATTGTCTTGTTGTTGTATACTGTCTGAGTCTGTATTGTATAATTTTGTCAAGTCCAGTGTTTCTTTTATTGTCTGTGGGAGTCTGTTCTGGGTAGTGTAATTTTGGGGTTAGTTGGGCTCTTATTCTTAAGTTTTCTTTGTTTTTCACTACTCTACCTTTCCCCATTTCCCCCTTTTCCTTTTTCTCCAACTTTTTCCACTTTGTTAATGCAGAGATGTCAGGTAGGCCACGGCTTGCCAGGATGGGTGAGGAGGAATTGGGGGGACTTATATGGCTTGTTTGCCATTTCCTCCCACTCATGCTGGAGGCTGGGGGTCGTGTGATACAGGGGTATCACACGGAGGCCCGTAAAGTCCGGTGGGGGAAGGTGCGCCATCACTTGGTCCGTGTCTATGGTAGCCTGAGGAATGACCATCAACTTAAGCACCGCTGGGCTAATCTGATATCCAGGGAGCAGGATCTGCTGGACCACCTGGGAATCAGGATTAGTGGCCATGTTGGTGAGTACAGATCAATTACATGTGAACAATTTAAAGCTGTGTGGGGACATGTGATGATTGTTACCCAATCTGCTAGATAAGTAGCTGACTGTGTGTAATGCTAGGGAAACCTACTGGGTAATTGTTGCACAATGTGAAGGAAGACAAATGCTAGCAGTCAGGTAGCTCATGTTTTCTACACATACCGGTTGCCTGTAGCTGTATGTAATGTAGTGTTGCCTTTGTGTCAGACAAGCGACACGTTAATGCCTCAATTTGAACTCTACAGGTCACAATAGCCTGTGAAAAATGGATGTTGAAACATCATACCTACATATGTAGACGCCATAGCAAGACGGAAATTTGTAAACCCAATATGATGCTATAAATGAGTGCTGCCTTCACGTCAATTGAAGTTAGCTATGTTGTCCACACATATGTCACATGTGTGTCTGGTTGGTGTGTGTTGAAAATGACCACATAGGCTGTTTGAGTTTGAGGGGTCATGCAGTCCTCAAGTAACCAGCTTTTGGATGTCTCTCTGGGATGCACATGATGAGATGAATGCACCCCTATATTGTTGGGGCATACTACTGGAGGTGCATCTTTGACACCACATGACTGTCCTGGCCACTGCATGTGTGTAGTAGGGTGTGTAACTGTAACAGGAGACTCATCCAATGTAAATGTTGCTCAAGAATTATTCCATGCAGTATGAGCATGTGTGAAAGTGTTTCATTACGCATGTCATATTCTCAGATTGTCTTTGTAATTGCAATTGTTTGTCAGTGCACGGAGTCTGAGTATATTCTTCCTTCCATGCTTTACAGGTGGACCTGCACCGTACACTGTGGGAGAGGTGGCTCATTTTGCGGACCCCGACAGCTACAGTGAGTGTTGCATGTGTGCTATTTTTATTGTTTGCTAGTGATGCATGTTGGACTACTGTGTGTTCAACAGAATTCAAGGTTTGATGCGCTTCCCTTTCATTAGTATTGTTCCATTAGTGGGATTTCAAATATCACTTCAGTTTAAGTAGACCTATGCTTATCCATCTCTCAGATTTAGGGTCTGTAGGCCATTCCAGTCGGGCCCGCTATGGGGAATGGGATGAGTCATGTGGAATACACTGGTTAATGTAAGAGTTGCTCTGGGACTTGGCTTGGACTGAGTCTGCATTTCAGACTGACATTCTCCCAGATGGCTTCTGCAAAAGCCTTGTCTTAAATATGCAGCTTCCCTAGTTGAGGATGGACTGAGTACACTGTAGGTTCCGGGGGCATGTACTTCCACAAGTTGAACTAGAAGTGTGTGGGACTAGAGTGCAATGGCCTAGGTGTTCATTCTACTCATGATCATGGGTGTTCTTGCTCCTCTGTGTGTGTGTGGTAAAATATGCCTCACTGGTAGTATGTGATGTTGGCCTAAGTCAGTACATTTTTACATGTGTGGACCTTGGGTAGGACAAGGTTTAGCTGACTCCAATTTGTTGCTAGCCCTTCATTGGTGTTGTGTGTGGAGGCAAATACTTGTTGACCTTTCTATACACTCCTGGGTGTGCATTGAATATGGGATTGTTGGTTGTTCTTCCCACCCCACCCTCAAAGACTGCCATGTGTTTGGGAATAGGGTACCTAGGACTGTAGTAACCAGTATGTTACACATACTTGTGACCTTTTGCAAGTTTGTTTTGAACCTAGTGTACACATTCGGTTATGGCACATGAGTTCAATATTAGCAAAAAACAATTACAAATGGCAGATATTGAGGGTTGTGATTGTTATCACATAGAGTGACATATGTAGTGAAGTCAATAGGCGGAAGAGGTACAGCCATAATGTCAGCTGCATTACCCATTATTTGGATGACAAGTTTAGGCTGATGTCACCCATCATGTAGAGACATGGATATGCTAGGTGTGAGATGCCCTTTTGTATGCAGGCTTCCCATGTACTTCCTCTGAGACTTTCAATGATCTATGTTGTGAAAATAGCTGTTACAACTACAGTAAAAGTAATGTGCAATTGACCCATTGTGCTATTCCACCCAATGCATTTCCTATGGTAAATAGTTGCCCTTTCTCTTCACAGCTGCAAACATGAGTGCTGCACAGAGACATCAGTTTGAAAGGCGTGCAATGAGATACTGGCACATCCTGCAGGTGCAGTCGGGGTTCAGAAGGATGGCCCGAAAATACCAAGCGGATCGGGCCTCCGGAGCATGGTGGGCCTCACCACAGGGTGGCCCAACATTGCCCAAAACAGCCACCACCACCACCACATCCACCAGTTCTCCCCAAGTGGCCCCAGCAACGGCGGGGACAGTTGACCCTGCCTCTGCAGTATGACCTGGACCCAGCAATTTCCGAGCTGCAGGACAGTCCACTGGGCAAACAACAACTCCCACACCGTGCACCTCTGCTAGCACACAGACAGCAGCAGCCCCTCCTATTGACCCTGCGGCATTCCTGGCTTTAAACAGGAAAATGGACAAGTTTATTAGCAAGGTGGACAAGCTAAGCCAGGATGTGGCCTACATTAAGAAAAGGGTTCGGTCCATCAGGCGGACCCTACGGAAGGCCAACCTCTAGGACTTTATTGCTTGTTTTAAATGTATCCCTCCCCTCTCTCCTCTTTCCTTTTTGTAATGATAGTTGGGTTTTGGGGATTAGTGTTAGGTTAGTGTAGGTTGTTAGCTTAGTTAGTGTTAGGGAGGAGGGTGGGGGGTCCTTATTCTTTCTATTTTTCATTTTTGTGTGGGTGGGTGGGGGTCAATGTTGGGATTCCTGTCTGTTTATAAAAAAAAAAATATATATATATATATATACAAAATTTATTTACAAAAAAATACAAAAAATTATATGATTGTTTAGGATAGTATAATATGTGTGTAGGTTAGTATGTGTTGTCCTGCATGTGTCCTGTCTCATAATGGTGGGTGGGGGGTTGATGTTTAGATCGATTTGTTATATGTGTAGAGTAAGTTTAGCTTAGGTTAGTTAGGGACAGTTGTGGGTTAGGAGTAGTCAGGTTAGATTAGTGTAGGTATGACTTTTCCCTTAGTTGCCTCTGGTGTGAATACATAGGAATAAACATATAGTTAACCCTTTGCATTATGCGTTAACTGCTACTTGATCATGGCCTTGACATCAGTGTAGGTGATTGTTTTTCTATGACATTTGTGTCCTATGCTACACACCACAGAAAATGGAGGTTTAACATGGCAGCTACCCCTGTGCTAACTTGGTAAGTATCCACCATTTGGTACACCCACCATTAGTAGTTTACATGGATCACCAAGGATTTGTGTTGATGAGTAGGTATTCTACATCACAAAGTGTGCTTCCAGACTTGGTATTGTGGTTAATTTATTAGGTCGGACTGCAGTGTGATGTTCAGGGACATCTTTGTAGATGAGGTGTTGTTAACACTCTTGTCTTGTTGTCTTCATTGCTGACATAGATCATGAGTGTAAAAATTCAGCATGACTTCCCTTCATGGAAGTATACTCAGAAAGGGTGATTGATGCAGTGTTTAGTTGTGTTTGCTTAGATTATGCTGCATAATTTCATTTTTTAGTATTGCATGGTGCCTACATTTCTCAGCCACCATTAGTTGACTTGGATTGCTATAGATGGAGCATTATTCTGTCCAACACAGCATAATTGTGTGTGGTTTGTCCCTTCATCAGTTATTCTCCTCAGGATGGTCAGGCTATGATGCAATCCTGGCCACTGCACAGATGTATCAGACTACATGATGTCAGGACAGTTGTATTGACAAGCTACATGGTTGTCACACAGGCACTTTAGAGTTATCTACTGCACAGTTGATGTGTCAAATTACACAGAGACATATTAGGTGTGCAAGTGCTATTTATTGATAGGTGCTGTAGTGCAAAATGTACATTGTCCTTGTTTGCTGATTCCGTTCTGGTGCATTCTTACATGGTGATCCTACAGAAGGGGTGTGGATGATGCTCCTGACATGCTGGGGTGATGTAACAGACAGTGCAGAGGGACAGGATTTGCCGAATAGTAGGAGAGAGACATTCACTGGCAATGCTGACAAGTCATACAGTGGTTAGCAGAACAGTCATTGAGTATAGTTGTAGTGAGACGGGCATTTGACAAAACGTAGGACCTTGGTCAAAGTAGGCCATGGTGCAGGGACTAGTGCTTCCGGGTACTCTTCCGTGAGAATGTGATCTGTTCCATGTCTTCTTCTTCTGATGTGTGTTGCCTGGTTTGTCCTTGTTGTTGTTGGTTGTGAAGGGGCAACACACACCTCAGTGTTAGAAGACGTGGAGTCAGACATCCCGGGGGCTGCTCCCTGTGAAGTGCTTAAGGGCAGTACTGCTGCAAGGAGGGTCTGCTGATTTTTGAGAATAGCAGCCACATCACGATGGTAGGCAGCCAGGTCAGCCCTGAGGGAGTCATGATTGCATTTGTGCATGCAGTGGAAAGTTTGGGGTGCGAGGTGTTGTGGCAACTCCCTTACCGCAGTGGTGAATTCCTTTATAGTTTCTTGTAGTCCATGCAGTATGGATGTTAGGGCTTGCATAGCAGCTGCCTGATCTGCAGATGACAACATGCACAAGCGCACCCCCTCAAGGCTGGCTGCCATATTTTGCATCCCCACCCGCACCTCCTTGGCCAGCTCCCGCTGTACACCAACTACAGTTCTTTCAAAGCTGGTGCCAGTGTCGTCAGAGTCCTCAGCTGTGTAGGAGCTGGCAGGTCTTGCAATTGGGGTGGTGGGTGGTTCTTCTGTGATGGCTTCTTGTTCTGTGCTCCTCCTTGTGACTGAAGGTGGGGTCTGGAGGGTTTCAAGTACCTTTTGGATGGTCTCCTGGGGAATGTTTATGGGCTCGTCATCCATGTCATCAGGGAAATCAGGGACAAGCATATCGGCAGGAGATCCATGTTCCTCTGCAATGAAACAGGGTACAATTAGTGTGTCTGTGTTGTGACAATTTTGCCATAACATGCAAGCCTTTGGATAACTTTACTTTGTGATCTTGTTTGGTATTGGTATCTGCTGTCCTTCATATGGGCATTGTTATAGGCCTATGGCCCACCTGTGTGTCACATGTATGATATAGAGTTATCAGACTTGTCTGCCTAATCGCCTCTAGGTGTTGCTTTGTAGCAATTAGGGAATAGCCATCTTTTTGTCCTACTCGACCCTCCGTGTATATCTATTCGTATGGTGAGACCTTTCACTGGCTGTGGGTGTTGTGATTGCCCGGGCAGCACACTTGCCTCTCAGGACCTCCCCCAAAATCTGATTGTTCACATTGACCTAATTGTAATTGTTATGTGGCATATCCTATGCATGGCAATGTTACGATGTGATATGGATGTAGACATTGTTAATGTTTCCAGCTGATGTTGGGTAATGTGTGTTTAATTGGATTGCCCTGTTTATAGTATCAATGTCCTATTTGGTCCTCTGACTGTGCAGGTGTATTTCAGTGACCAGTTGCATGTGTCCCCTCCTCAATGTTGTTGTCTGAGCAGTATGACATTAGTGATGTTGACTTGTTAGCCAGGCACGTGAGGGACCCTGACGTATGCAGCATGTGTGTGTCCTTAGTGCTGTGTGGCTCCTATTGCTGTTTACTTTGGCTGATGTATGTGTCAACTATGGGCATTGACATTTGAGTGTACTGTTGCCTTTGTCTTATTTCTGGAGATTGTTGCAGATGTCATCCTCACCCCCTAATTTAGGTATGTATCTTCCATGGGGAGGTTACTGCCATTGGCTACTATAGCTGCACAGAGATCAGAGGTGTTAGTGTCAACTGTTGTTGCAGTTACATTGCAGTTGTTGTTTTGGCTACTGGATTACTGATAGGGACCTAGTAGATGTAGGATATATTTTGACTGACGAGTGCCAGGATGTAAGTTTGACGTAGTGGCCTTCCCACCTGTCGAGGATTTCCCTTAGCTCCATTGTTGTCATGACAGGATGCCCCCATGGGACTGTTGTTGGTGTTGTGTTATGTCGTGCCCCAGCTTCTGTCTGTGCTGGGCATGCCCCCCTGCCGTGCCCCTTTACCCATGCCACTCCATATATATGCTGACTTACATGCATTGTGTAGTAGGTATTCCCCACCCCGGTTGCAGTTAACATTATTGCATTATAATTCCCCATGCGACTTACCCTGCATGTGCGTTGTCTCGTGGTAGTCTGCACTGTCCTGTCCTTCAATCTCTGTGACGATCTCCTCAGGGATGACGGCTGCGACCATCTCCTCCATGTGGTCCAGGGCCTCCTGGTGTGCTGGACTCCCCCCTCCAGTCAGCAGTGCTGCCTTCCTGTTCCTGGCCATTTTTTCCTTTGTCCTACGTTTGCAGTCATGCCAGCGTTTCTTACACTCAGTGACTGTCCTGCGTACTTCAGCCACACTGTTGATCTTGTCAACAATTTGTTGCCATATGGCCTCTCTCCTGCTGATTGGCAACTTAGAGGTGATGAACAGTTGGTGCTGGTGTTCCGTCACCTCTTTAACCAGGATTTCCTGCTCCTCTGCACTGAAGCGACACTTTCTTTTTCTTTCTATATATGTCCTGGTTCCTGTATGGCTCATCCTGGCTGGTTCATGGTCTGCTGTCATCTTTCTGGGGTCTGTAGTGGCATCTGGGATCCATTTTGGCTCTCCTCTGCTGAAAGGGCAGTGTTTGCGGGTATTTTTGACGCTATTGCTTAAAAAAAAACGGCGGTTTCCGGGTTGCACTGTCGTAAATCGACCCACAGTCATTTACGTTGCGTTAACGTTGTTTTCCTTTATGAGTTGACGCCGCTGTGTGCGTAAAAAAAAAATGACTCCCACCTGTGGTTGCGCCGCCGAGCGTCAAAGTATAAATTTGACGCCCGCACGGCGCATCGAAATGGCGTTAGCCGGCGGTAACATTTTTGACGCAAAACTGCGCCGGCGCAGCTTTGCGTCAAAATGTATAAATATGGCCCTCAGTGTGAGGGCACCCTGGCAATAGCCAAGGTGCCCCCACATTGTTCAGGGCAAATTCCCGGACTTTGTGAGTGCGGGACACCATTACATGAGTGAACTCCATGTAGGTTAATACCTATGTGTAGCTTCACAATGGTAACTCTGAACATGGCCATGTAACATGTCTAGGATCATTGTATTGTCACCCCAATACCATTCTGGTATTGGGGGGACAATTCCCTGCATTCCCGGGGCTCCAGCATGGACCCCGGGTACTGCCAAACTAGTTCTCTGGGGTTTTCTCTGCAGCTACCGCTGCTGCCAACCCTCAGACAGGTTTATGCCCCCCTGGGGCCTGGGCAACCCAGTCCCAGGAAGGCAGAACAAAGCATTTCCTCTGAGAGAGGGTGTTATACCCTCTCCCTTTGGAAATAGGTGTTAAGGGCCTGAGAGGAGTAGCCTCTCCTGGCCTCTGGAAATGCTTTGAAGGGCACAGATGGTGCCCTCCTTGCATAAACCAGTCTACACTGGTTCAGTGATCCCCCAGCCCCTGCTCTGGTGCGAAACTGGACAAAGGAAAGGGGAGTGACCACTCCCCTGTCCATCACCACCCCAGGGGTGGTTCCCAGAGCTCCTCCAGTGTGTCCTAGACCTCTACCATCTTGAATGCAGAGGTGTGAGGGCACAATAGAGACCTCTGAGTGGCTAGTGGCAGCAGGTGATGTCAGAGACCCCTCCTGATAGGCTCTTACCTGGTTAGGTAGCCAATCCTCCTCTGAGGGCTATTTAGGGTCTCTCCTGGGGGTTTCTCACCTGATAACAAATGCAAGAGCTCACCAGAGTTCCTCTGCACTTCTCTCTTTGACTTCTGCCAAGGATCGATTGCTGACTGCTCCAGGACGCCTGCAAAACCACAACAAAGTAGCAAGAAGACCACCAGCAACATTGTAGCGCTTCATCCTGCTGGCTTTCTCGACTGTTTCCTGGTGGTGCATGCTCTGAGGGCTGTCTGCCTTCACCCAGCACTGGAAGCTAAGAAGAAATATCCTGTGGGTCGATGGAATCTTCCCCCTGCCAACGCAGGCACAAAATGTCTGCATCACCGGTCCCCTGGGTTCCCTCTCATCTTGACGAGCGTGGTCCCTGGAACACAGGAGCTGGATCCTAGTGTCCCCGACAGTCCAGTGGGCCTTCTGTCCAAATTTGGTGGAGGTAAAGTCCTTGCCTCCCCACGCCAGACAGCAATCCTGTGTACTGCATGAACTGCAGCTGCTAGGGCTTCTGTGCACTTTTGCATGACTTCCATTGTACACAGCACAGCCCAGATCCCCAGCACTCTGTCCTGCATTGCCCAACTTGCTGAGTTGGACTCCGACTTTGTGGGACCCTCATTTGTTGTGCTGAGACGACCGCCGTGGTCAGATCTTCTGAATGCCTGTTCAGGTGCTTCTGCAGATGCTGCCTGCTTCTGCATGGGCTCGCTCTATTGCTGAGCGCCCCCTCTGTCTCCTCCTCCAAGGGGTGACCTCCTGGTCCTTCCTGGGCCCGGGCAGCACCCTAAACCTTTAATCACAACTCATGCAGCTAGCAAGGCTTGTTTGCAGTCTTTCTGCGTGGAAACAACTCTGCATCCTCCAGCACGCGGTGGGACATCTTCTGACCAAAGGAGAAGTTCCTGGCACCTTCCGTTGTTGCAGAATCTTTGGCTTCTTCCACCTGGAGGCAGCCCTTTTGCACCTTCATCCGGGGTTTAGTAGGCTCCTGCCCCCCCTGGACAGTTGTGTGACTCTTGGACTTGGTCCCCTTCCTTTACAGGTCCTCAGGTCCAGGAATCCATCTTCAGTGCTTTGCAGTCAGTTGTTGCCTTGGCAGAATCCCCTATCTTGACTTTACTGTCTTTCTGGGGTAGTAGGGTAACTTTACTCCTACTTTTCGGGTGGGGTATCTTGGACACCTTTAGTGTTTTCTTACACTCCCAGCGACCCTCTACACACTACACTAGACTTGGGGTTCAGTCGTGGTTCGCATTCCACTTTTGGAGTATATGGTTTGTGTTGCCCCTAGGCCTATTGTCTCCTATTGCATTCTATTGTGTTCTACAGTGTTTCCACTACTTCTCTAACTGTTTACTTACCTGGTTTTGGTTTGTGTGTATATTTTGTGTATTTTACTTACCTCCTAAGGGAGTATATCCTCTGAGATACTTTTGGCATATTGTCACTAAAATAAAGTACCTTTATTTTTAGTAACTCTGAGTATTGTGTTTCTTAAGATATAGGCCCTCATTCTGACCTTGGCGGGCGGCGGAGGCCGCCCGCCAAAGTCCCGCCGTCAGATTACCGTTCCGCGGTCGAAAGACCGCGGCGGTAATTCTGACTTTCCCGCTGGGCTGGCGGGCGGTCGCCTTCAGACCGCCCGCCAGCCCAGCGGGAAAGAGGCTTCCACGATGAAGCCGGCTCGGAATCGAGCCGGCGGAGTGGAAGCTGTGCGACGGGTGCAGTTGCACCCGTCGCGTATTTCACTGTCTGCGCAGCAGACAGTGAAATACATGTAGGGGCCCTCTTACGGGGGCCCCTGCAATGCCCATGCCAGTGGCATGGGCACTGCAGGGGCCCCCAGGGGCCCCGTGACCCCCCCTACCGCCATCCGGATCCCGGCGGTCGGACCGCCGGGATCTGGATGGCGGTAGGGGGGGTCGGAATCCCCACGGCGGTGCAGCAAGCTGCGCCGCCGTGGAGGATTCAATGGGGCGGCGGTACACTGGCGGGAGCCCGCCAGTGGTGCCGGTCCGACCGCGGCTTTACCGCCTCGGTCGGAATCCCCATTGGAGCACCGCCGGCCTGTCGGCGGTGCTCCCGCGGTCCTCCGCCCTGGCGGTCAAAGACCGCCAGGGTCAGAATGACCACCATAGTGCTTTATGATATAAGTGGTATAGTAGGAGCTTTGCATGTCTCCTAGTTCAGCCTAAGCTGCTCTGCTATAGCTACCTCTATCATCCTAAGCTGCTAGAACACTACTAATGTACTAATAAGGGATAACTGGACCTGGCACAAGGTGTAAGTACCACAAGGTACCCACTATAAGCCAGGCCAGCCTCCTACAGATCCCCTCCCACCAGAAAGGAAGTCAGCAATTAGATCAGTTGAATTTGCCACTTAGCTGTCGAAGGTGGAAGAATCTGGTGCCAGGTTCGGGTCAAGAATTCCTCCGGTCCCTTAGGGGATCAATATCATGGGTGATCGTCGATTGATGGTTTCAAAGGAGGACGGGATTTGTCTCTGCATGAGTCCTGAGTGTAGTCAATCACCACTTGAAGGACATGGTCACGACTGTCCTGAGATTTAGAGGAACGTTCGTACATTCTGCCTCTCTTTTGTGAGGATGGGCGCTGGGGTTGCGGCCGCAGGGATGGGGTAGTGAAGGCGTCACCGGCAGAGAGGGAGTCAGAGTCCGGGTGTGCGTAGGCAGTGTCCATGGGATCGGAGTCAAGGCTGTTCAGAAAGGAGCCGAGGTCTTCTGGTTCAGTAAAGTCTCTGGATTTGCCGTTATATTTAATCCACATATGGGCCGGTTCGAAAAGGCCATATTTAATAACCAAGGGCCAGATGTAGTAAAAATCTGGATTGCGACTCGCAAATTGCGAGTCAGACCGACTCGCAATTTACGAGTCGCAATCCAGAAAGTAGGATGGTGTCCCTGACAGCATCTGCAACTCACAAAGGGGTCGCAAAGGCCCATCTCATTAACATTAATGAGATGGGTCGCAATTTGCCACCCCCTTGCGAGTGGCGGCACTCACAGGGATGGTGGCCTGCTGGAGACAGCAGACCACCATGTCTGTGACTGCTTTTAAATAAGCAGGTTTTTTTTTTTGTAATGCAGCCCATTTTCCCTAAAGGAAAACGAGATGCGTTACAAGAAAAATATGAAACGTTTTCGTTTCATTTTTTCTGAGCAGGCAGTGGTCCATAGGACCACTACCTGCTTTGAATTTTTTTTTTTCCTGCCATTCACAAAGGGGAAAGAGTCCCATGGGGACCCCTTCCCTTTTGCGAATTGGTTACCACCAGTGTGACACTGGTGGTAACTGCGATTGCTTTGCGACCGCGTTCGCGGTCACAAAACAATACAGCATTGTGCTGCGACTCGCAATTAGGAAGGGGAACACCCCTTCCTAATTGCGACTCGTAGTCCCGTTTTGCGATTACTGACTCACGAAACGGCGATTGGGCATCGCAATGTGCTTTTTGCACGTGAAAAAAGGTTTGTACATCTGGCCCCAGGTTCCTAAGTTGCGGGAGAGCCAGAAATGCCTTTCGTTTTTCATTTGTCAGTCTGGAGAAATCTGCTGCCACTCTGATCTCGTGACCCTCCAGGGAAAACAGGCCTCACGTTTTGGCTGCTGAAATGATCTGGTGGGCCTGCTCATCGCGCAAAAAACATGCGATGATAGGGCGTGGCTTGTCGGAGGTCGCTTTATGGAAAGGGCCAATCCTGTTGTAAGGAAATGCCTCCTTGGCATGTTTACCCCCTGACTTTTTTGCCTTTGCTGATGCTAAGTTATGATTTGAAAGTGTGCTGGGACCCTGCTAACCAGGCCCCAGAACCAGTGTTCTTTCCCTAAACTGTACCTTTGTCTCCACAATTGGCACAACCCTGGCACTCAGGTAAGCCCCTTGTAACTGGTACCCCTGGTACCAAGGGCCCTGATGTCAGGGAAGGTCTCTAAGGGCTGCAGCATGTCTTATGCCACCCTAGGGACCCCTCACTCAGCACATGCACACTGCTTCACAGCTTGTGTGTGATGGTGGGGAGAAAATGATTAAGTCGACATGGCACTCCCCTCAGAGTGCCATGGCAACCTCACACTGCCTGTGGCATAGGTAAGTCACCCCTCTAGCAGGCCTTACAGCCCTAAGGCAGGGTGCACTATACCACAGGTGAGGGCATAAGTGCATGAGCACTATGCCCCTACAGTGTCTAAGCAAAACCTTAGACATTGTAAGTGCAGGGTAGCCATAAGAGTATATGGTCTGGGAGTTTGTCAAACACGAACTCCACAGTACCATAATGGCTACACTGAAAACTGGGAAGTTTGGTATCAAACTTCTCAGCACAATAAATGCACACTGATGCCAGTGTGCAATTTATTGTAAAATACACCCAGAGGGCATCTTAGAGATGCCCCCTGGAAACATACCCGACTTCGAGTGTAGGATGACTAGTTTCTGCCACCCTGCCACACACCAGACATGTTGCTGGCCACATGGGGAGAGTGCCTTTGTCACTCTGTGGCCAGGAACAAAGCCTGTACTGGGTGGAGGTGCGTCTCACCTCCCCCTGCAGGAACTGTAACACCTGGCAGTGAGCCTCAAAGGCTCACCCCTTTTGTTACAGCGCCACAGGGCATCCCAGCTAGTGGAGATACCCGCCCCTCCGGCCACTGCCAATGGCATGGGCACTGCAGGGGCCCCCGTAAGAGGGCCCCAAAAATAATTTCAGTGTCTGCTTTGCAGACACTGAAATTCGCGACGGGTGCAACTGCACCCGTCGCACCTTCCCACTCCGCCGGCTCAATTCTGAGCCGGCGTCCTCGTGGGAAGGGTTTTTTGCACTGGGCTGGTGGGCGGCCTTTTGGCGGTCGCCCGCCAGCCCAGAGCAAAAGGCAAAATACCCTCAGCGGTCTTTCGACCGCGGATCGGTATTTTGGAGGGGGGAAGTCTGGCGGGCGGCCTCCGCCAGACTCAGAATGACCCCCTTCATGTTTCCCGCCGGAAGCGTGAGACTTTCCACTCTGCACCCGACGCCCCCGGCTCGACCTGCGGAAAACCAACACTTCAGGAAGGACTCCCCGGCGACTGCGAGCCCATGAGTAGCCAGAGACGACCCCCCTGAGCCCCCACAGTGACGCCTGCAGAGGAAATCCAGAGGCTCCCCCTGACCGCGACTGCCTGTAACAAGGAACCCGATGCCTGGAACCAACACTGCACCCTCAGCCCCCAGGACCTGAAGGAACCGAACTCCAGTGCAGGAGTGACCCCCAGGTGACCCTCTGCCTAGCCCAGGTGGTGGCTACCCTGAGGAGCCCCCCCCTGTGCCTGCCTGCAACGCTGAAGTGACCCCTGGGTCCCTCCATTACTTCCTATCTAAAACCCGACGCATGTTTGCACTCTGCACCCGGCTGCCCCTGTGCCGCTGAGGGTATACTTTCTGTGCCTGCTTGTGTCCCCCCCAGTGCCCTACAAAACCCCTTGGTCTGCCCCCCGAGGACGCGGGTACTTACCTGCTGGCAGACTGGAACCGGGGCACCCCTGTTCTCCATTGAAGCCTATGTGTTTTGGGCACCTTTCAAACCTCTCCACCTGACCAGCCCTGAGCAGCTGGTGTGGTAACTTTGGGGTTGCCTTGAACCCCCAACGGTGGGCTACCTTGGACCCAACTTTGAGACTTGTAAGTGTTTTACTTACCTGCAAACTTAACCTTTACTTACCTCCCCCAGGAACTGTTGATTTTTGCACTGTGTCCACTTTTAAAATAGCTTATTGCCATTTTTACAAAGACTGTACATGCTATTGTGATTATTCAAAGTTCCTAGAGTACCAAAGTGAAATACCGTTCATTTGAAGTATTACTTGTAAATCTTGAACCTGTGGTTCTTAAAATAAACTAAGAAAATATATTTTTCTATATGAAAACCTATTGGCCTGGAGTAAGTCTTTGAGTGTGTGTTCCTCATTTATTGCCTGTGTGTGTACAACAAATGCTTAACACTACCCTCTGATAAGCCTACTGCTCGACCACACTACCACAAAATAGAGCATTAGAATTATCTACTTTTGCCACTATCTTACCTCTAAGGGGAACCCTTGGACTCTGTGCACACTATTTTTTACTTTGAAATAGTATATACAGAGCCAACTTCCTACATTGGTGGATCAGCGGTGGGGTCTAAGCCTTTGCATTTGCTGGACTACTCAGCCAATACCTAATCACACGACTAAATTCCAAACATTGTTGTTAGAAACTGATTTGTGAAATTTGAGCTATTTTCCTAAATTTTTAAAAGTCCTGATAGGGCCTTATGTTAGTCCCTGTTAGCATTTAAAAGTTTTGTAAAAGTTTAGATTAAGTTCTAGAGATAGTTTTAGATTCTTAAAAAGTATCCCAACCTTTAGAGAAATAATGTCTAGTACAGATGAGACAGTGGTGGAACTCAACCTCACCCCTTACCTGCATCTTAGGATGTCAGAGTTAAGGACTCTCTGTAAAATAAAAAAAATAAAAACTGGATCAAACCCTACCAAAGTACAGCTCCAGGAGCTCTTGGCAGAGTTTGCTAGAGATCACCCCTCTGAAGACAACCTTACAGAGGGGGAAGCTAGAGACCAGGAGGATAATTTCCCCCCTCCTGTCCTAGTTAGGGAGGCCAGGGTTTCACAAACCCTGACTCCACAAGTGATAGTCAGAGATGCTGCTTCTCCCACAGGGGAGTCCAGCAGCTCTGTAAGCATTGAGGGCAGCCTCAATGAAGATGACCTCCTGTTAGCCAGGATGGCCACAAGATTGGCTTTGGAGAGACAGCTCCTACCCATAGAAAGGTAAAGACAAGAGATGGGTTTAGCTCCCATCAATGGTGGCAGCAACTTAAATAGGGTCAGAGAGAATACTGACATGCTAAAAATCCCCAAAGAGATTGTAACAATATATTAAGATGGTGATGATATCACCAAATGGTTCACAGCTTTTGAGAGGGCTTATGCAACCAGAAAAGTAAACAAATCTCACTGGGGTGCTCTCCTTTGGGAAATGTTCACTGTAAAGTGTAGGGATAGACTCCTCACACTCTTTGGAAAAGATGCAGAATCCTATGACCTCATGAAGGCTACCCTGATTGAGGGCTTTGGATTCTCAACTGAGGAGTACAGGATTCGGTTCAGGGGGGCTCAAAAATCTTCAAGCCAGACCTGGGTTGATTTTGTTGACTTCTCAGTCAAAACACTGGATGGATGGATTAATGGCAGTGGTGTAAATGATTATGAAGGGCTGTATAATTTGTTTATGAAGGAACACCTTTTAAGTAATTGTTTCAATGATAAACTGCATCAGCATCTATTAGACCTAGGTCCAATTTCTCCCCAAGAATTGGGAAAGAAGGCAGACCACTGGGTCAAACCAAGGGTGACCAAGACATCCACAGGGGGTGATCAAAAGAAAGGGGTCACAAAGACTCCCCAAGGGAAGAGTGTTGAGACATCCAAGGGAAAAAGTAAAGAGTCTTCTACAGTGCCCCAAAATCCTGCTCAGGAGGGTGGGTCCAAAGCCTCTTCACAATCCTCATTTGGGTACATGGGTAAAATCTTTGATCCCAAAAAGGCCTGGTGGCGTAGCTGTAATCAGCAGGGACACCAAACTGGAGACAAGGCCTGCCCCAAGAAAGGTTCTAGTTCTACTACTACTCCAGTTAGCACTGGAATAGCCAGTCTCCAGGTGGGATCAACAGTGTTCCCAGAGCAAATCAGGGTTCACACTGAAGCTACATTAGTCTCTGAGGGTGGGGTGGACCTAGCCACACTAGCTGCCTGGCCTCCTAACATGAAAAAATACAGGCAGCAGCTCTTTATTAGTGGGACTAGAGTAGAAGCCCTGAGGGATACAGGTGCCAGTGTCACAATGGTGACAGACAAACTGGTTTCCCCAGGACAATACCTGACTGGAAAAGCTTATCCAGTCACCAACGCTGACAATCAGAATAAAGTACATCCCATGGCTATGGTAACTTTAGAATGGGGAGGGGTCACTGGGCTGAAACAGGTGGCAGTCTCCTCTGCTATACCAGTAGACTGTCTGCTTGGAAATGATCTGGAGTCCTCAGCATGGGCTGAGGTAGAACTCAAAACCCATGCAGCCATGCTGGGCATCCCTGAACTGGTGTGTATCAAGACAAGGGCACAGTGCAAGGCTCAGGGTGAAAAAGAGGTGTTGGAGTCTGGAATAATGGCCCAACCCTCCAAGAGAAAAGGAAAGAAGACTGGTGAACCAGCTTCAACACAGAAAAAGAAAAAGAACCTCTCTTCTCAGGAAGAAGTTCTATCCCCTGAGGGAACTGAGCCTATGGAGTTGGAACCTTATCAGGTTGAGCTCTTGGGCCCAGGGGGACCCAGAAGGGAACAATTGTGCAAGGGGCAAGAAACATGTCCCTCTCTTGAAGGCCTTAAGCAGCAAGCTGCTAAGGAAACAAAAGGAAATGTCAGTGGAACCCACAGGGTCTATTGGGAAGATGGACTCCTTTACACTGAGGCAAGAGATCCAAAACCTGGTGCCACTAGGAGAGTGGCAGTGCCTCAGGAGTTTAGGGAGTTCATTCTGACCTTAGCCCATGGCATTCCACTTGCTGGGCATTTGGGACAAACCAAGACATGGGAGAGGTTAGTCAACCATTTCTATTGGCCCAATATGTCCCAGAAAGTAAAGGAGTTTTGTGCCTCCTGTGCCACCTGTTAAGCCAGTGGTAAGACAGGTGGCCATCCAAAGGCCCCCCTCACTTCCAGTGGTGGGGGTCCCCTTTGAAAGAGTGGGAGTGGATATAGTGGGTCCACTTGAACCTCCCACAGCCTCGGGGAATCAGTATATCCTAGTAGTAGTGGATCATGCTACTAGGTACCCTGAAGCAAGTCCCCTTAGGTCCACTACTGCCCCTTCAGTAGCCAAAGCACTCGTTTTTTTACCAAAGTGGGATTTCCTAAGGAGGTGGATTCTGACAGAGGTACCAACTTCATGTCAGCTTACCTGAAACACATGTGGAATGAGTGTGGGGTGACTTACAAATTAATTCACCATACCATACCATCCACAAACCAATGGTCTTGGGAGATTTAACAAGACATTGAGGGCATGATCATGGGGCTCCCTGAAAAACTCAAAAGGAGATGAGATGTCCTCTTGCCATGCCTGCTTTTTGCCTACAGAGAGGTGCCTCAGAAGGGAGTAGGGTTCTCCCTCTTTGAACTTCTGTTTGGCCATCCTGTTAGGGGACCACTGTGAAGGAAGGCTGGGAAAGACCTCTTCATGAGCCTAAGCAAGATATAGTGGACTATGTACTAGGCCTGCGTTCCAAGATGGCAGAGTACATCGAAAAGGCAAGCAAAAATCTTGAGGCCAGCCAACAGCTCCAGAAGATGTGGTATGACTAAAAGGCTGCTATGGTTGAGTTTCAGCCAGGGCAGAAAGTCTGGGTTCTGGAGCCTGTGGCTCCCAGGGCACTTCAGGACAGATGGAGTGGCCCTTACCCAGTGTGAAAAAAGAAAGAGTCAGGTCACCTACTTGGTAGACCTAGGCACTAGCAGGACCCCCAAAAGGGTGATCCATGTGAACCACCTCAAACTCTTTTATGACAGGGCAGATGTAAACATGTTAATTGTTACAGATGAGGACCAGGAAGCTGAGAGTGAACCTCTCCCTGATCTCCTCTCCTCTGACCCTAAAGATGGCTCAGTAGATGGAGTGGTGTACTCAGACAGCCTCTCTGGCCAACAGCAAGCTGACTGCAGGCAAGTCCTCCAACAGTTTGCTGAGCTCTTTTCCCTAACCCCTGGTCAGACACACCTGTGTACCCATGTGGACAGAGGGGACAGCATGCCTGTCAAAAACAAAGGCCCATATTTATACTTTTTGACGCAAAACTGCGCCGGCGCAGTTTTGCTTAAAAATTTTTACCGCCGGCTAACGCCATTTTGGTGCGCCGTGCGGGCGTCATATTTATACTTTGACGCACGGCGGTGCAAACCACAGGTGGGAGTCATTATTTTTGACGCACACCGCAGTGTCAAGTCGTAAAGCAAAACGACGTTAAAGTGGTGGAAATAACCGGATATGCACCGTATTTTGACGCAATAGCGTCAAAAAACCTGCGAACACCGCCATTACACCAGAGGAGAGCCAAAATGGATCCCAGATGCCACTACAGACCCCAGGAAGATGATAGCAGACCAGGAACCAGCCAGGAGGACCCACACAAGAACCAGGACACTTTTAAGAAGAAAAGAAAGTGTCGCTTTAGTGCAGAGGTGCAGGAAATTCTGGTTAAAGAGGTGACGGAACACCAGCACCAACTGTTTGTCACATCAAAGTTGCCAATCAGTAGGAGAGAGGCAATATGGCAACAAATTGTCGACAAGATTAACAGTGTGGCTGAAGTTCGCAGAACTGTCATCGAGTGCAAGAAACGCTGGCATGACTGCAAGCGCAGGACCAAGGAAAAGATGGCCAGGAACAGGAAGGCAGCACTGCAGACTGGAGGGGGGAGTCCAGCACACCAGGAGGCCCTGGACCACATGGAGGAGATGGCCGCAGCCGTCATCCCTGAGGAGATCGTCACAGGGATTCAAGGACAGGACAGCGCAGACTACCAGGAGACAACGCGCATGCAGGGTAAGTCGCATGGGGAATTATAATGCAATAATGTCAGCTGTGAGCAGGGGGGGATACCGACCACTAAATGCATGGAAGTCATCTAATACATGGAGTGGCATGGGTAAAGGGGCATGGCATGGGGGCATGGCCCATTCTGAGAAGACCTGGGGAACACCATTACACAACACCAGCAACAGTCCTATGGGGGCATGCTGTCATGCCAACGATGGAGCAAAGGGAAAGCCACGCCAGGAGGGAAGGCCACAACGTCAAAATGACATCCCGGCACACGTCAGCCACCATACCCCCTACATTAACTAGGGCCCTCTTAACAACCTCTAGTCATACCGACAACTGGAATGTAACTGCGACAGCAGTTGCCACTACCACCTCTGCTCTGTTTGCATCTCAAGTAGTCAATGGCAGTAACCTCCCCATGGATCATTCACACCTAAATTAGGGGGTGAGGATGACAACTACAACAATCCCCAGAAACCAGACAAAGGCCCCAGTACTCTCAAATGTCAATGCCCATAGTTGTCGCAAACATCAGCCAATGTAAACAACAATAGGAGCTACACAGCACTAAGGACACACCCATGCTGCATATGTCTTGGTCCATCCTGTGCCTGGGTAACAATACAACATCCCAAATGTCATACTGCTCAGACAACAGCATTGAGGGGGGGACACATGTAACTGGTCACTGAAATACACCTGCACAGTCAGAGGAGGAAATAGGACACTGATATGATTATCAGGGCAATCCAATGTAACACACATTCCCCAACACCAGCAGTACACATTACCAATGTCAACATCCATATCAGATCATAACATTGCCATGCATAGGATATGCCACATGTCAATTACATTTAAGTGGATGTGAAAGATCAGAGATTGGGGCAGGTCCAGATTGTTAAGTGTGCTGCCAGGGCCATCAGTACACCCACAGCCAGTGAAAGGTCTCACCATGAGAATGGATGTACACGGAGGCTTGAGTAGGAAAAGAAGGTGGCAATTCTCTATTTGGCATAAACCAACACCTAGAGGCGATGAGGCTGACAAGTCTGATAACTCAATAACATACATGTGACACACAGGTGGGCCATAGGCCTGGAAGAATGGAGAAATTAACAAAACAAGATCACAAAGTGAATTCATCAAAAGGCAGGCACGTCACATCAAAATTGCCACAACACAGACACACTAAATGTACCCTGTTTCATTGCAGATGAAGATGGATCTCCTGTGGATATGCCTGTCCCAGATTTCCCAGATGACATGGATGACGAGCCGATAAACATTCCCCAGGAGACTATCCAAAAGGTCCTTGACACCCTCCAGACCCCACCTTCAGTCACAAGGAGGAGCACAGAACAAGCAGCCATAGCAGAGGATCCACCCACCACCCCAATTGTAAGACCTGACAGCTCCATTACAGCTGAGGACTCAGATGACACTGGCACCAGCTTTGAGAGAACTGTATTTGGAGTACAGCGGGAGCTGGCCAATGAGGTGTGGGTGGGATGCAAAATATGGCAGCCAGCCTTGAGGGGATACGTTCGTGCATGATGTCATCTATAGATCAGGCAGCAGCTATTCAAGCCCTAACATCCATACTGCAAATACTACAAGAAACTGTCAAGGAATTCACCACTGCAGTAAGGGAGTTGCTACAACACCTCACACCCCAAACCTTCCACTGCATGCACGAATGCAATCATTACCCCCTCAGGGCCGACCAGGCTGCCTACCATCGTGATGTGGCTGCTATTCTCAAGAACCAGCAGACCCTCCTTGCTGCAGTACTGCCCTTAAGACCTTCACAGGGAGCAACGACCGGGATGTCTGACTCCACGTCTTCTAACACTGAGGTGTGTGTTGCCCCTTGACACCCAACAACAAGGACAGAGGAGGCAACACACACATCAGAAGAAGAAGACATGGAACAGATCACATTCACAAGGAAAATGACCCGGAAGCACTAGTCCCTGCCACATGGCCCACATTTAACAAGGTCCTGCACTTTGTAACTTGTCAGCCTTGCAACAACTTTAATCAAGCACTGTTCTGCAAACCACTGTATATCTTGTCACCCAGCCAAGTGATTGTCTCTTTCCTACTCATTGGCAAATCCTGTCCCTCTGCACTGTCTGAAACATCAACCCCAGTATGTCAAAGCATTTCCGTAACCCCTTGTGCAGGATCACAATGTAAGATGTCACTATAATGGACTCACAATCATGGACAATGTACAGATAGCACTACAGCACTTTTCAATAAGTAGCACTTACACAACAAATCTGTCTCTGGGTAATGTGACATATCAACTGTGCAGTACATAACTGAAATGTGCCTTCTGTCAAATTACGTAGCTTGTCAATACAACCATCCTGATAATATGTAGTCAGAGAATTTTGGACAGTGCCCATGATTGCATCATACTCTGCCCATCCTGAGGGACAAATCTGATGAAGTGAGAAACCATACACCATCATGCTGTGTTGGACAGAAGAGTGCTTCCTCAGGGGATAACTAAGTCATCAAATAGTGGTCGCAAAATTTTGTCAACTTGCAAAAATAACACAAATAACATGCACACTAATCTAAGTAAACACTAAAAAAACTGCATAACTGAAGGTGTCTGAGTTAACATACAAATAGGTAATCATGCCGAACTGTGTCACAAATGATGTATGAGGGTCATGAAGACATGAATACAAGATTGCCAATGAGAACTCATCTTATAAGGGTGTGCATGATCATCACACTGCAGTCAGACCTAAAACTGTTTCCCCAATACCAAGCCTGGAAGCACTGTTTGTGACTTTGAAAACACACTTATCAACAGAAACACATTGTCATCCATATTAACTGTGATTGGTGGTTGCAACGAAGGGTCGACACTTTGCAAGGTAGCTCTGGGCTAGCTGCCAATCGTACAGCTCAGTTGGGATTTGTTTGTAGCATAGGATACAGATGTTATAGTTCCAAATTGATGTACACTGAATCCAAACCCACGATCAAGTACCATTCAACACATACTATGAAGGGTTAACCAAATATTTATTAAATGCTAATCACAGATGAGGAAACTGAGGGAAAAATCTTACCTACCCTAATTCAGCCTGACTACTCATTACCCACAACTGTCCCTAACTAACCTAAGCTACACTTACTTATCACATGTAACGAAACGTTCTAAACATCTACCCCCCACCCCCCTTATGAGACGGGACACATGGAGGACAGCACATACTAACCTAAACACATACTATACTATCCTATACAAATATATATATATATATATATATATATATATATATATATATATATATATATATATAATTTTTTTTTTCTTTAGTTTTTTTGGATTTTATGTTTTTAAACACAGAAGAACCCCAACATAGTCCCCCACCCACCCACCCACACATGTAATAAGTAAAAATAGAAACAATCAGGACCCCCCACCCACTAACACTAACTAAACTAACAGCCTATACTCTAACCTAACACTAAGCCCCCTAAGCCCACTAACTATAAGAACAAGGAAAGAGGAAAGAGGAGGGAGGGGAGGGAATCATGTCCATATCAAACAGTCTAGAGGTTGGCCCTCCGGAGGGTCCTCTTAATGGACTTAACACGCCGGTTAATGTGGTGCACATCCCGGCTCAGGTGGCTCAACTTGCGCAGCACTTTGTCCATCTTTCGGTCCATTTGGTTGAAGGCTGCAGGGTCAACAGATGGAGTAGTGGCAGACTGGGTACCGGTGGCGGAGGTCTGTGTGGGTGTGGTGCCAGGCCTAGTGGGCTGTCCTGCACCGGTGGCAATGCTGGGGCCTGGAAGTCCAGCAGATGTCGGACCAACAGTGGCAGCTGTGGGTGGGGCCACCTGGCTCGGATTGGTGGCTGTGCTGGTGGTGGCTGTGGTGGGCAAAGTAGGCCCACCCTGTGGGAAGGCTCTCCATGCCCCTGAGGTCCGTTCATGGCGATATTGCCGGGCCATCCTCCGGAACTCCGACTCCACCAGCAGGATGTGCTGGTATCGCATGGCCCGGCGCTGAAATTCACGGACCTGGTCTGGAGTCATGTTAGCAGCTGTGAAGACAAATGCAGATATTCTACATTAGTAACTGCATTGTGTGAAATGGCACAGGAAGTTAATCAGACAATACATCTACTGTACTTGTAACAGCTCATATCACAATACAGATCATTGAATGTCCCTGAGGAAGTGCATGGCAGGCCAGTCTACAAAGGTTACATCACACATTGCACATCCATAACCTACAAGATGGGTAACAACTGGCTTTGACTTGCAATCTGAGTTCTGGCAGTTATCAGCTAAGAATCATGCTGCATATCCTCCGCCAAGACCTGGGCTACAAATGTCAGTGTACGGAAAGCAAAACTAAAGCCACATGGTCTGCAAGTTGTAACTGGACTTGCCAGTATAGTACCAAGTGCCAAACCTGAGTGTGTGTATACTAGTTTGCAACCAAACCGTCACTTATTCACATGTATGTGTAACATATTGGTAGCATCAGTACTAGGTACCCCATTCACAAACCCATGCCCGTGTTTGAGGGTGGGGGGGGGTGGATAAACAACTATAATTTGCCAACAACATGTACACCGAAGAGTGTATAGAAAACTCCACACATGTTTGTCTCCACAGGCACACCACAGGTAAGGTCTATCAACAATTAGGAGTCAGCAAACCCTAGAGCACTCATAGGGCCACACATGTCAGGAAATGCAGAACTTGGTACACAACATATACTTCCAGTGAGGCCTGACTTACATCAGACACAGAGTTGCTAGAACACCCATGATCATGAATTGCATGCACACCTAGGCCATTGCACTCAAGTTCCACATACTTGTAGCACTACATGTGGAAGTACATGCTGCTAGGAGGTTCTACCTACTGTTTCATAATTACGTAGGTAAACGAAGGGAAGCAGATGTCTATTGGAAAGCAATTTGTTGTACCAATCTTAGAGAATGTGGGTCTGACAGGCTGACTAAATCGGAGCTGACTTCCAGTGTGACTCTTGGTGATACAAGTGTCATCCACATGACTAACCCCTGTACTCACAGTGGGGCCTACAGGAATGGCCAACAATCCCTACATGATACCATTGGATACGCATTGGCCAAATCAAAACATGTGAGAAACTGAATTCCCACTCATGGAACAAGAGAAAAGCTTGCCCAACGCATCACTCCTTGCTATGCGTCCAACTCACACGAGTCCATAACCAGCAAACACAACACATAACAGACATATCAACACTTACTAGAGTGGTCGGGGTCCTCAAATGTCACCACCTTTCCCACAGTGTAGGGTGCCGGTTCACCTGTAAGGTATGGAAGGAAGAAATATGCTCAAAATCTGTGCACAGCACAACAATTTCATAAACATATACAATGTGTAGGCTGAATAAGGAACTGGCAGCCATTCAGACATGATCGTACTGCATCTGATATATCACGGCCAACTTGTACATAGCATGGGTCTCCTGTGACAGTTACACACATAACTGCACATATATATTGGCCCTAACTACCATGTGGTTGCAAACATGCCCCGTAATTGGTGAGCAGAAAAAACACATGGAATGTAATCGTCTCATCATCTGCATCCAAGAGAGACATCCAAAGCCTGGTTACTTGAGTACTGCATTACCAGTCAAACATGCCTTGTGGCCATGACACATTAATGACACATAGGTCCAATGTACAGAGGGAGGGGCAGGGACTTTTGTAAGCCATCCTGTTGTTACAATTTATTCAATTGATGTGGCCCAGCTATGGTGATTTGCACCAACCATGGAGATGTGAAGCCATGTGCATACACTTGGACTGCCATCCATATTTGGAATGTGGCACAACTAACTCCAACAAACATTCTAAGATGTTAGCTGAGGGCACCTTACACCATTTCACTATGTTTTCAAATCCAGATCTGACATGTATCCAAAAAGATCAAGGAACACAATAATCCCACACATTCATAGTACTTCCGTGAACGCTTTCCTTCCACACTCACCAGACTCACATGAGACATATGTCTGAGCCACTTTGCTATAATCAATTGACGACGTGAAGGCAGCACTCATTTTCTGCATCATGTAGTGATTCTAAAGTCAGTCTAGCTATTGCCTCAACAAAGTTAGCCAATATGTTGGTACATTTTTACTTCTCTGGCAAAAGTGCCCTATATAGACATGATTGGCTCCTATTTTGTTTGGTTGTCTGACACAAAGGCCGCACCAATTTACTTCATGGAAAAGTATCCTGTAAGTTTGCTGAGCACGTGCTACCTGACAGCAAGCAATTGTGATCCTTGCCATAGTGCATACATTTCCCCTTCATATTTCCCCAGAATTACACACAGTCATCAAGTTACCTGGCAGACATTGTACTAATCCCCTTGTGTCACTACAGAGCATTTAATTGTGCACATTAACATGATTCGTACTCACCAACAGTGCCACCAATCATGATTCCCAGGTGGTCCAAGAGATCCTGCTCCCTGGTGATGACGTCAGCCCAGCTGGTGGTCACTCCTCTGGCTGGCATACTCACGCTGCAGGTGATGCAGCACCTTTCCCCACCCGATTCTGCGCGCCTCTTTTGGATACCCCTGTATCACCCTGCACCCTGCCTGGATCATGAGCGGCAAGATATGCAACACAAGCCAGATGAACCCCCCCCTACTCCTCTTCCCCCATCCTGCCAAGACGTGGCCTACCTGACATACTTGGAAGTGAAAGGGAATAGGGGTAAAAGAAATAGAAAGGGGAAAGGGCGAAAGTAGGGGTACAAAGACAGATGAAAAGTAAACTTAACCACTAAAAGAGCCCAACTATCCCCAAACTAACACTACCCACAACAGACTCCCACAAACAACAAAAACACTAGATAAATGGACAAATGTAGACAAAACACAGTAGTACGATAAACAGCAACAATATTTATTTCACAAATTGACAATACAGATAGCACACAGGACAAAAAAGTACAAAATCTCAGGATAACACTCTCTACACAGCCACACAGTCTAGAAGGATCATAGACTGCAAAGTGAAAGTGAAAGTACACCCACTGTACATGATCTGTAAACAGGATATCCTATTACATCACTTCCTGTATGAAAAGTCCCGCCTTTTTCGCGTTATGCGTAATTTTTTGTTTACCAAAACTGTATTTGCGTCATTTGTTTTGACGCACAGAAGTGAAAATTAGCCCGCATCCACATAATAGTACATGGCCTGTACAAATATCTGGATGTGGGCTAAATTTCACTCCTGTGCGTCAAAAGAAATGACGCAAATACAGTTTTGGTAGACAAAAAATGACGCATAACGCTAGGGACGTCAAAATTACAGTGCATTAACTGGTTTTGGGCAATTTTTCTTGTTTCTTGGTTATGTTACATTTGGGACACATCAGAGATAGGCTGATTGAAGACAGTATGGTGTTGATGGTGTATGTTCACATGTGTGACATCATACTGCAGCGGACCATGATCCACTATTCCCTTCACAGTATTTTTACGGTTGGCTGACGCAATAGTTGGTCATAAGTGTGGCCTACATATATGTGTTGCAGAAATTGTGCATGTTTGGCATAAGGAGAGGATAGCAATGTGATGCACATATGTACAATACCTAAATGCCTTTGGCTCAAAGTGTGAGCTTTGGCAACTAATGTATTTGTTGACCAAGTGTGTGTGTATCACATGAAGCATATTTGTACATATGCTTGTATGAATGTGACGTCCATGTGCCCAATCCTTAGATGCATGTCATTGTGGAAATGAGCGAGGGCATGTGTTAGTCATACATGTAACAACACCCGTAAAGCGGACTTCCAAGATTTAGGGTCACGTAGACACCACATGTGACATAGCATGCACCAGATGGATGGCAGACGCTTGTTCATGTCAATGGTCCACATTTTCTACATCCTATGTCCTAGATTATTGGTAAGAGCTTCCTAGGCACTAGTTGGTGAATCCCACAGTGAGTCATACACATGCATTGAGGAAGTGGGTACCATGTTGTTTGCACAGACAGACAATGGTGAATCTCAAATGTATGATGACACCACAGTTGAGGCCATAGAAGTGAGCCCCAACTATCAAGTGGCTGTGGTGGACCAGCATACAAGACAGCACGTGTCCACATATTTCCAGGGATCAATTGCACATAGGTGTCTTGTTCATGTGTGTGGTCCAATGATGATCCTGTATATTGTTTGGGGTGTAATTTGTCACAGTTCGGTCCAGGACTCATCATGAGTCAGTGGCAGCTATTCCTGTATCTACTGAGTATCCTTGGTTGATCAATGTGAGTAAAGTGGATGTGGACATGTGAACCAACATTTGGATGGTCCCACCCTGTCACTAAAGACTTGTAATGAGACAGTCAACAGGGTAACCTTGGTGTGCTGAGTGAGATAATGTCTCAGGTGTCATGTTCCGGCAGGTGTCATTACAACATTTGTACACAGATTGGCCCTGCACCTCCCTCTGCATCTGGGAACATCATACCCTCTGTGCTGATTATTCTCGCAGCTATTCACCACACACGGCCCATCACTATGTTGTGAGCACTGTGATACTGTGTGTGAACTGTCATGGTCCTGACATTTGTGTATTTTTCATGGACATTATCAGAGGTTGCTGGTTGTGCTGAAAGCCCCGTACCCAATCCCTGCCTACGGCCCTGGGACACTGTCACACTTTGTCATTCATGCATAAATGCAACCCAGACAAGGGATGGGCGATGAATTTTGCTTTTCCAAGAGGATGTAACTCAAATGGTACAGTTAAAAGGCAGATGATGCTATACAATGTATTTGTGTATGCATTGAAGAAGCCCATGCCCAATACCCTCTGATGAATGAGAGGTTTGCTAACGTAAGTGTGGTACATATGTAGACACAGGGATACTTTAGTGTGACGCACAGACAGTTGCCAGTCAGGCTGACAGAATGCAAGGTGATTCAGGATCCAGCTACTTGACAAGTTACATAATCAGTGGTCTGACTAAGACTGTTTGGAGGACAAACTAGAGAGCTGACATGTCAAACTATGTATGTCCTGTGTTTTTAAAGGTGACAAATGAACCCAGTGGCTGTGTTAGCTTAATTAGTATCAATGCTTAACGGTGTATTTGACATAATGCAACTCCTATGCTGTTCCAGGCATCAGCAGGGGCAGTGCTTTTTGAAATGGGTGGTGTGCATGGAGGTGATCACAGGTGTGGGCTGCATCTGTTTCTCACCAGTCCTGTAGGTGAGACTTGCATTCTAAGGGCCAACAGACATTTTCACAGGGGAAGCAATCTACATGTGCTAACAGGGCTTTGAAACTAGAAGACAGTGTATAAATTAACCTGACGTCCATGCAGTCAGATGTTCTATGACAATGGCATACCATAGGAAAGGGTGTAGCACACTGGTTTGCTAATGTTGGTCTGTGTGTGTAGAGGAGGGAATATCAGGGTACACATCTTAGTATTCCAGGGACCTCTTCCGACAGGTGGGTTGTGACCAGGTGCATGGGTGTGTCAGGAGTTAGGAAATAGGCTGACATGTACATGGAATGTCATTTGTGCAATGCTGCTCATTTGTGTGGCACTTGTGCTGTCTATTTTCTGCTTGTATGGGACTCTGGTCACAGATATTCCTTGCAGATATTGGATGCAGTTGGACTTACTGCTGTCAAGGGTCTGGTCAGGCATTCCTGTTACTGATGCCAAAGCACATTGACTGCCTCATGTATGAGGCTTGTTTTCCCCTAATTGAGTGATGGTGTCTTAGTTGTGTGCCATATGCTGCGTTGGACCTTGATTTCAACATGTATGTGTGAAATAGTTGTGGTCCTCTGATATTGGCCTTCAAAGGAGAAATGTACATGATATATGTCATTAAGAGTGTGTGTGTATGTGACCATTGTATGTTAGGCATCACATTAGCTCTGGGATGTTCTTTTTCCTACTCAGTATATCAGCAATGCTCCATGAGGCAACACTCTTATTCTGATAAGTAGAGATGAAGGTGTGCAAAAAGGAATAGCTAGACCATTATATGGTGATTATAATAGATGTTTATTTAAATTCGTTCACTAAAGTGGTGAAGGTGATCATATTCAAAATAAATTGTTGACGATCTGTTGCCGCCTGCGTATACCAGCAGCTGGGTTCTGTAGTTCCCCCTCATGTTGCAGGCCAGCATCCTCCTCTTCCTCCTCTTCAGGCATGTGTGGCTCTGGTTCCAGGAGGGGAATGTTCCTTTTGATGCAAATGTTGTGCAATATTGCACATGTTAGGATGATCCTACAGACCATCTCCAGGGAATATAGGAGGCTACCACCAGTGATGTCGAGGCACCGGAACCTTGACTTGAGGATGCCAAAGGTCCTCTCGACAATGCTGCGTGTCCTCCTATGTGCGTCGTTGTAGGCACGCTCTGCAGCAGTACTTGGGTTGCCAAATGGTGTCATAATCCATGACTGGATGCCATACCCCTGATCAGCTGCAAGAGAAAATGATTGGGATCATGTTGATGTAGCTGGCACTATTGAAATGACCTTTCATGGCAGTAGTTGTCTTGTGTTGTCTGTGACTCTTTTGTGTAATAATGTAGCATCCTAGGCTTGTAGGATGTACCATCTGCATTGTTTTGTTTCCTTGGCTGAACGAGTGTTTATCTGCTAACCGTTTGTCAGCAGTATGTTTTGGGATTTGCAGTACAGTGTGCCCTCCCTAGCATTGTGACTTGTGATACAGGTGTCAGTGTCTTCACTGGGAGTGAGATGATAGTTCCATACACAGGTAAAATTGACAGTGTTGTTAAGACATTCATATCAATGTACCCTGGACATCCCATACCTTAGACTTATGCAATGGATTCATGTAAACGTCATTGGGACACTTACATTTTGCAAGGTGACATTTAGGCAACCCACTCCACACGTTGTGATCTTTGACGTCTTAACATTAGGCTGTACAGTAATTTCCGGTGTGTGACAGGTTCAATGGTGACCTAAGAAACATGGCTAGTGATGTCACGACCTCAGTATGTTCCTGTTCACATGTTGCTGTAGTGGTGTATGTGTTGTGTGTCCTAGAGGGTTGCTGTGCAGTGTGTATATAAGTAGGTTTTTGTACTTACCAACAAGTAGTCCATTGCCATACCGTCCATCCTGGAAGTGTTCATTGATGGTGCAGTGACGGAAGATGTATGAGTTATGGACACTCCCAGGATATTTAGCCACGATGTTGGTGATCAATCCCTGGTGATCGACTATGGCCTGCACGTTGATGGAATGTGTGTGCTTCCTGTTGCGGTAGAGGTGTTCAGTTGCAGCAGGTGGCACAAGGCATACATGTGTGCAGTCGATTGCACCAAGGACATGTGGGAAGCCACTGATGAGGTAGAACCCCTGTTTTGTTTCCTGCTGCTTCTGCAGTGTGTTAGGGAAGCAGATGTGGCGGGGTGTTAGTCCAATGATGGCATCCAGTACTTTGGGCAAAAAGGCGGAGAATGATGGTTGTGATATTCCGCCAACCAGGGCACCAGTTGTTTGGAAAGAGCCACTTGCCAGCATATGAAGTACGGCAAGCAGCTTGGTTTCTGTTGGGATGGTGCGGGGTGTCACCAAAGTGGGGGCCAACTGCGGTTCAATGCTGCTGCTGAATGGCCTGCCAGTTCAACCTGTACCTCTGGATGATGTCGTGTTCCCTGAGGCCCTGAAGGGTGGTTCTGGGGCGGAATATCCTCTCCTGCCTTCTGCGCTGCCTTTGGGGTCCCTGCTGGTGTTGTTGTAGCTACTGTTTTTGCTGCTGGGCTCTACGTCTGCGTGCACGCTGGATTAGGATCACCTCCATGGCTCCTTGTTGCTGCTCAGCTGCTCTGATGTTTGTTCTGTGTGTTCTGATTAAATACAGGTGTGTTTGCCCAATTTTAACGCCTGCCCTGACCCAGGTGTTAAATTTTGACGCAAATTGGGCTGTGCGTCATTTTCTGGCTCCGCCTCCCGGCCATTCGTCATTTTTGCCCGAAAGCATAAATACGACGCACGGCCGCTTAAGCCATTTTTTGGATGGGAACGCCTACCTTGCATATAATGAACGCAAGGCGGATTGCCGCATCCAAAAAATGACGCATACAATGGAATTTTGGCATCCACGGGCATCAAAGTTTAAATACGGGGCAATGTTTGCGCTGATTGTGCGTAAAAAATTTTGACGCACAATCGGCGCAGACGGAGTATAAATATGCCCCAAAATGTTTAGACAGTCTGATCAAGTTAAGGAAAGCATTAGAGTAAAGTCCACAAGATGCTGGAATTGGGAGTGATTGAGCACTCTGACAGCCCTTGGGCTAGCCCAGTGGTCTTAGTTCCCAAACCTCACACAAAAGATGGCAAGAGAGAGATGAGGTTCTGTGTGGACTACAGAGGGCTCAATTCTGTCACCAAGACAGATGCCCATCCCATTCCCAGAGAAGATGAGTTAATTTACAAATTGGGTGCTGCCAAATACTTAAGTACCTTTGACTTGACAGCAGGTTACTGGCAAATAAGAATGGCACCAGGAGCAAAAGAGAAAACAGCATTCTCTACACCTGATGGGCACTACCAGTTTAGTGTAATGCCCTTTGGCTTAACGAATGCCCCTGCCACCTTCCAAAGGTTGGTGAATCAAGTCCTTGCTGGCTTGGAGTCCTTTAGTGCAGCTTATCTTGATGATATTGCTGTCTTTAGCTCCAGCTGGCAGGATCACCTGGTCCACCTGAAGAAGGTTTTGCAGGCCCTGCAAGCAGCAGGCCTCTCTATCAAGGCATCTAAATGTCAGATAGGGCAGGGTACTGTGGTTTACTTGGGACACCTTGTAGGTGGAGGCCAAGTTCAGCCACTCCAACCCAAGATCCAGACTATTCTGGACTGGGTAGCTCCAAAAACCCAGGCTCAAGTCAGGGCATTCCTTGGCTTGACTGGATGCTATAGGAGGTTTGTGAAGGGATATGAATCCATAGTGACACCCCTCACAGAACTTACCTCCAAGAAAATGCCCAAGAAGGTAAACTGGACTGTATAGTGCCAACAGGCCTTTGACACCCTGAAACAAGCTATGTGCACAGCACCAGTTCTAAAAGCTCCAGATTACTCTAAGCTGTTCATTGTGCAGACAGATGCCTCTGAACATGGGTAGGAGCAGTCCTGTCCCAAACAAATGATGATGGCCTTGACCAGCCTGTTGCTTTTATTAGCAGGAGGTTACGCCCCAGGGAGCAGCGTTGGAGTGCCATTGAGAGGGAGGTCTTTGTTGTGGTCTGGTCCCTGAAGAAGTTGAGACCATACCTCTTTGGTACTCACTTTGTAGTTCAGACTGACCACAGACCTCTCAGATGGCTCATGCAAATGAAAGGAGAAAACCCGAAACTGTTGAGGTGGTCCATATCCATACAGCGAATAGACTTTATAGTGGAACACAGACCTGGGACTGCCCATGCCAATGCAGATGACATTTCCAGGTTCTTCCACTTAGAAAACGGAGACTCTCTTTCATTTGGGGAGGTTGTGTAAGGAAATGCCTCCTTGGCATGGTTACCCCCTGACTTTTTGCCTTTGCTGATGCTAAGTTATGATTTGAAAGTGTGCTGGGACCCTGCTAAAAAGGCCCCAGCACCAGTGTTCTTTCCCTAAACTGTACCTTTGTCTCCACAATTGGCACACTCCTGGCACTCAGGTAAGTCCCTTGTAACTGGTACCCCTGGTACCAAGGGCCCAGGTGCCAGGGAAGGTCTCTAAGGGCTGCAGCAAGTCTTATGCCACCCTAGGGACCCCTCACTCAGCACATGCACACTGCTTCTCAGCTTGTGTGTGCTGGTGGGGAGAAAATGACTAAGTCGACATGGTACTCCCCTCAGAGCGCCATGTCAACCTCACACTGCTTGTGGCATAGGTAAGTCACCCCTCTAGCAGGCCTTACAGCCCTAAGGCAGGGTGCACTATACCACAGGTGAGGGCATATGTGCATGAGCACTATGCCCCTACAGTGTCTAAGCAAAACCTTAGACATTGTAAGTGCAGGATAGCCATAAGAGTATATGGTCTGGGAGTTTGTCAAACAGAAACTCCACAGTACCATAATGGCTACACTGAAAACTGGGAAGTTTGGTATCAAACTTCTCAGCACTATAAATGCACACTTATGCCAGTGTGCAATATATTGTAAAATACACCCAGAGGGCATCTTAGAGATGACCCCTGAAAACATACCCGACTTCCAGTGTAGGCTGACTAGTTTCTGCCAGCCTGCCTGTTGGAAGGTGGGTCATTAGTTGTGTGGCCTGCACAAGTAACGAGTCCGCACACGACCGCCACTGGGAACCAAACACCCCATTGTAGCGCTTGACTCTCATAGGGTAGCGTTGCAGAGCAGTCCAAGACTTACTCAAGAGAGATCGTGTGGGCTAGTAATCCCCATTCACGAGCACACAAGCATGACTCTCAATAAATGATTGTCCAGTCTGTGCTTTTTCTTTTGATATTGATTGACCATAAAATAATAGCTCAATACATGGAGCAATACCAGCCTACACCTATGATAGACACCATTCCACAAGCAAGAACAAAAATTCAACAAAGCTTGTACTTCAAACAACAGTCCTACCCTTGAGGGGTTATCTTTCATGTGTCCCAGCCTACCCAGGGTGGGGACACCAACCGATATTGAGGGGAGGCTGCGCTGCACCTGCAGCTCCCCCTGTCTCTGGGTATTCACTTGGTGGTGGCCCCATCTCACTGGGACCACCACATCCATTTTGGGGGCTCAAATTGAGGCCACTGACCCACAAAGCATGCTGGGGCAGCCGCATACATGATGAGCAGCTCTGCTGCTGAGCTGGGGAGAGCCGCTGTGCCTCGCTCTGTGCCATTTCTTCTGGGGGTGTCGGTCCCACCCGGACACCCCCACACCAAACAGAGAATCCCTCAATGGAGGGTGGCCCAGGGAGCCCACCCCTGGCCGTCCCCGCCGGCTCCCAGCATGGGCAGCACCTCGGGTGCGGCCGCGGGAGCCAGCCTGCTGCCTGAGGTCTGCCCGCTCCAGCGGGCAGACACAGAAAGACTTGCGGCCAGACGGGCCGCTCGGGGGAGTGCAGCAGCATTCCCCCCCTTCCTCCCGGCATCTTTGGGGCCCGGGATGAGGTCCGGGCCCCTCCTCACTGTGGCGGGGAGCGCGACGGCGCTCCCTGAGGCCCTCCTCTTTTCAGGGCCCCGGGATGGGGTCCGGGGCCCCTTCTGGCCTTCTTCACAGGGAGCGCAACGGGCATCCCCAGCTTCCGCTTCGGCTGGGGGTGCACGACGGCGCCCCCACTCCTGAATCTTCACGGGCCCCCGGGATGGGGTCCGGGGCCCCTCCTGGCATTCTTCACGCGCCCCCGACTTCCCTTCACAAAGTCACATCTTTGCGGGGAGGGCGACGGCACTCCCCAGCTTGGCTTCGCCGCAGGGGGCCCCGAGATGGGGTCTGGGGTCCCTTGACACCCGGCAGGGGGGTGCGCGGCGGCGCCCCCCATCAGATGAAAATGGACCAGGCTTCACGGGACCCCGTTATGGGGTCCGGGCCCCTCCCTCTGCTGAGAGGGTGAGTGCCATGGCACTCCCCTTTTGCTCCTCTTCCTCCTGGGGCAGCCCCCAGGCCCTGGCCCACCCTGGGGCCACAGTCTCAAACAGCTGCGGAGCTCCACGTGCTTCGTAGCTGCTTTCCCAAAGGTCAAAGGTCGCCACATTTTTCCTGTGATATTTCGGGCCTCCAAGGGCCGACTTTCATCATTCCTGCGTCGTTCCGCTCCTGGTGACAAGCCCTTGCCACCAGGCGCACTCTCCTTAGGCCTCCTGGCCTGAAAGGGTCCCAGATCATCGGGAGCCAGTGCCACTGACTTCCTGCGCCAACCTTTCCTCTGGGTTCCCTCTTTTCTTTCTGGGCAGCGCGCTCTCCTTGCACTAGCCCAGTCCTTCCCCCAACTAGTCCTCTGGGGGGGTAAGGGGGCCAGCTTGCCTGGCCCTGGCATTCGCCTTGCTGGCCTGGAATCCTTCAGGGGCAGAGTCCCTGCCCCAAGGGCAGTCAGGAGGCTCTTCCTTCCAGTTGTCCATGACGCCCGTCTGCAGTCCCAGTGTCCAGCAGTGAAGCACAGCCAAGAGAGAGAGCTCTCCCCTGTGCAGGACCTTTTCAGTGGGGGCGGAAGTGTCCAGCAGGTCTGCACCTCTGGCCTATCCAGATGTGCCACATCACTTCCTTGCCCCCGTCCCCTCCTTCTTGCACAGTCTTCTGGGATAGCTCAAAATGGCATCCTCCAGGAGTTAGTTGCCACATGTGCTCTGAAAGCCTCAGCCCCTCCTCCCTAACATTCCTCGCAGGGCTTCTCCAGCCTGCTCCTGGCACGGAATGACAGCTGGCTGATTGATGCAAGGCCCTGCTCAAGCAACTGGGCAGAGCAGTAACTGGCCCTAATCCTGAGCTGAGTCAGAGAAAGATGACATCCCTGGATGACCCATAAGTTGTACAACTATGCTCTTGTAACCTACTGCATCATTCTTTTCTTACAGGTTACAGTGTACTTTGGTGTGACTCTGATCTCGGTGGACCCCAGAGAACTGGAGTTTCGCCCTAGGCCCTACTTTCCCATTGACATTTAATGGAGTGTCCCCACAATGCAAATACCTTAAGCACACTGACATTGGCATTGAACTGAGTGTCCCTACAGTGAAAAGACAGTAAGCACACTGACTCTCCCACACATGTATACACCCCTCTCATGAGACCTACTCCAGGTCACTACCCACTCTGCATAGTTCCTCCGGCACCAGGACTACCTAAGCGCAGTTCTTGGGCTGCGCACACCAGGAATCCTCCTCCCACAGCCCTCACATGGGTGCACATCCATGCGCACACATGATCACATGTAACCTGCCAGGGGCCTCCTGCCCTTGCTGCGCCACAGCAGCCTTTCCTTAGCACAACAGCACCATCGGTAAACGCTTTACCATGTGTTTACTGTGCGTGAGTCACCTCATAGGAGGCTTCCTCACAGTAAACAGTCAAAAACCAGGTGGTCAATAATCGAAAAATCACAGCAGAACTGATGGTCAGAACCGTCCTCTAACACTGCAACACACCAGACATGTTGCTGGCCACATGGGGAGAGTGCCTTTGTCACTCTGTGGCCAGGAACAAAGCCTGTACTGGGTGGAGGTGCTTCTCACCTCCCCCTGCAGGAACTGTAACACCTGGCGGTGAGCCTCGAAGGCTCACCCCTTTTGTTACAGCACCACAGGGCATCCCAGCTAGTGGAGATGCCCGCCCCTCCTGCCACTGCTCCCACTTTTGGCGGCAAGGCTAGAGAAGATAATTAGGAAAACAAGGAGGAGTCATCCACCAGTCAGGACAGCCCATAAGGTGTCCTGAACTGAGGTGACCCTCACTTTTAGAAATCCTCCATCTTGTGGATGGAGGATTCCCCCAATAGGATTAGGGATGTGCCCCGCTCCCCACAGGGAGGAGGCACAAAGAGGGTGTAGCCACCCTCAAGGACAGTAGCCATTGGCTACTGCCCTTTCAGACCTAAACACACCCCTAAATTCAGTATTTAGAAGCTCCCCAGAACCTAGGAAACTAGATTCCTGCAACCTTAACAAGAAGAAGGACTGCTGACCTGAAGCCCTGCAGTGAAGACGGAGACGACAACTGCTTTGGCCCCAGCCCTACCGGCCTGTCTCCCAACTTCGAAGAAAACTGCAACAGCGACGCATCCAACAGGGACCAGCGACCTCTGAAGCCTCAGAGGACTGCCCTGCAACCAAAGATCAAGAAACTCCTTTGAACAGTGGCCCTGTTCAACAACCTGCAACTTTCTTGCAACAAAGAAACAACTTTAAAGACTTCACATTTCCCGCCGGAAGCGTGAGACTTTCCACTCTGCACCCGTCGCCCCCGGCTCGACCTGCGGAAAAAAAACACTTCAGGGAGGACTCCCGGGCGACTGCGAGGCTGAAAGTAGGTGTCAGAGTGAAAATGACGACTGCCTGTCCTGTAAGTATTGACAGGTGGAAGTGATGTAAATCCGCCTGCATTGGGTGTCATGGCGGAAGGCGGTCTTGCACTGCTGTGCTATTCCTCATTGGCTAAAATAGGGATATGTGAAGTACAGTGTCCAATGGGGATCACCGGCGGCAGTGACGGTGTACAGGGTGCTGTCTGGTTGACTGAGTGCTCTCTAAAGTGCTGAGAGCACCCTCTTCCTCCTCATGCAGAGTTGAGTCCCCCAGTTCCCTCCTGGGTCCAGACAGTGCCACTTTGATGCAAAACACCACTTTGCCGGAACCAAGGCTTATTTGATGAATCCAGTGCCGAAACTCGCCAGCATCCAACATCTCTTCGTGGGACATCCATTGCATCATACATGAACCCGCTGACATCTTCTGGGGGTGCATTTCTGCAGTCTTTGTCCAACTGAGGACTCTTCTTTTGCAACCTTTTCTAGCTCGGCAGGGGCGCCTGTCCTTCCTGGAACTTTTTCCGACTTCTGGACTTAGTCTCCTTCCTTTGCAAGTCCTCAGGTCCAGGAATCCACCATTTGTTGTTTGCAGTCTTGCTTGGCTCTTGCAATAAATCTAATCACGACTTGTAGTGTGTCCTAAGGAAACTTGCATTACCTTACACCTACTTTCCTGGGCTCTGGGGTGGAGTATTTTACTTACCTTTGTTTACTCTGCCAGCAATTCTCTACACACTGCACTTGTCTAGGGGGGAATTTGTGGTTTGCATTCCACTTTCTTAGTATATGGTTTGTGTTGCCCCTAGTCCTATTTTCTCCCATTACATTCTATAGCATTTCTTATTGTTTGCACTATCCTATTTCTAATTACTTACCTTATTTTGGTGTCTGGTGTATATATTGTGCATAATACTTACCTCCAGAAGGAGTATTGCCTCTAAGATATTTTTGGCCTTGTGTCACCCAAATAAACTATCTTTATTTTTGGTAACCCTGAGTATTGTCTTTACTTGAGTATAAGTACTGTGTAACTATAGTGGTATTGCAGGAGCTTTGTGTGTCTCCTAGTTCAGCCTAAGCTGCTCTGCTACAGCCACCTCTATCAGCCTAAGCTGCTACAACACTACTACATTTCATTAATAAGGGATAACTGGACCTGGTATAAGGTGTATGTATCCAAGGTACCCACTACAAACCAGGCCAGCGCCCTACATCGTTCATTCTCATTGTGGTCCTTGTTTTAATTTAACATGGGTCCTCTGACATTCGTTTTACTCTGCAGCTGGTTCTGTGTATGGTTTGTATGTGAAGAGTGTGTGTTGTGCGTGTGTGTGTCACTCTCCTTTTCCTTCCTCCCTCACTTGTGTGCTAGGCGGCTGTACTCACCGTCGTCATCTTCATCGGCGTTGATGTTCCAGGAGGTCCATGGCATGGTAGAACATCAGGAAGACCTGAAGGTCTGGTTCTATGGCAGCGGCGGAACCCTCTGTGTCCCTGAAGGTGAGTCTTTTGTTTTCTGTACTGTGTTTCCGCCAGGCTTTTGATTGATTTGGTACGCCCCGAAAATACTGCTGGTTTGCTATGCCATAATATGGTGGGCGGTACCTTGGCTTCCACCTGGCTGTTGATGGCTACCGCCGTGGTCAGTGGTGTTAACGCCCATTGTCTGTCTATGGGAGAGATCACCGCCATGGTCATAATTTGGTGGTATTTACTGCCAGCCTGTTGGCGGTATTACTGCCACTTTAATAGTCACCGCCAATGTCATAATGAGGGCCACAGTGTACACTAAGGTATGCTAGGGCCACTGCTCAGTGTGGATGAATGATAGTCCAGTATTCTGAAGCCTCTGTGTGATGCTTTGTCTATAAAAAATATGTTTTGTGCGGTGATTGCATTTGTGTGCTGACATATATGACCCACTGACACTATGGGGCCTCATTTATGAGACTTTGCTGCACACTGGGCCACCGGAGCATCATTTTCAAGATTTTCCAGTGGCACAATGTGCCAGCCCATATTCCCAAGGCTGGGATGGCATCCATTTTCTAAAGCACCTCAGGCGTGGCATCAAAGTGGAACAAAGGTGCAATATTTCTCCCACTTTCTTCCTCTTCCCATGTGTGCTGCATCCTATAGCACACATAAACGAAAACACCATTAATGATTGTTTATGCGCATAAACAAGCATCTCTGCAAACCAGGCACTCTTGCACCATGGCGCAAGGGTGCCTGTTTTGGGGCTCTGCAGCAATTTGTGCACCATTGCAGGGGACAAGGACAGGAATGTGCAGTATCTTTCAGAACTGGTGCATTCATGCCCTTTTATTTTGGTGCATGGCAGTGCAGCAACAAGATGTGCGGCTCTGCATCAAAACTTAGTAAATGAAGTCCAAGGCCACCAAACATCTATATGCAAGTGTGTTCCAATGATTTCTTCGCAAAGTATGTGTACTTACCAACATTTCCACCAACTTCTATTCTGAGGCAGTCAACGAGGTCACTTTACCTGCTGATCAAGTCCACCCAGGGATGTTTCAGTAGGTGGGTTAACTACTCCACCTTGATATAGTCGCTGCATGAGGAAGCGGACCTCCGCCCACTGTAGCTTGCATGCCTCCTTCTTATCCCCCTGTATTACTCACCCTCCCATGACCACCATGTTGGGCAGGTAATGCGCCACCAGCCAAAGGAACACTACAAACTCCCTGGCAGTCATGATCTTTGCCCTTCCCTCACCTGACATGTCTCTCCCCAAACACACTATGCACAACCCACAAAAAAAGCCCACAACTACCCCTAACAACTACAATAACCCAGTGATGTGCACCCAACAAAACACAGTACAATACAATACCAAAGACAAATACAAAGGACAGTGACGATGTGAGGGACACAACAGGGACAGCACAGCAAACTCCAGCACCAGCACTCCTCCTTCCAGCACACCACAACACAACCTCTCTTAAGTACAGACTGTTGAAGAGAAAGAGAAAGTAACTTCACAAATCCTGATTTGCAGCATGGCGGATCATTGCATCACTTCCTGGGCAGATGTGACACATTTTCAGCTGATGTGCCTGTTTTTTTGACACTTCAAACCAAAGATGTGGATTTTACACAAGGCCTGACAAAGCACCATGTGGTGCTTCTGATGCGTCAGATAGGATGCATCAGTTTTGGCTGACGTAAAGGCTGAAAAAACAAACAGTGGGCTCATGCCCCTATTTTTGTGACGTAATGAGGAAAATATGTGGTTTTATGTATAATGTGTTGTGAAATGCATGTAAAAAGTTGCAGATCGCTGTGTTCCCTGTGAATAGTTGGGTTTACCTGCTTCCTGTCTTTTTATGTGCACTATTTGGGTGTTGGGAGTGTACATATGTGAAAATGCATGCATTACTATGATCAGACGACGCATATAGCACAATCCCTGTTTGTGTAATGGCACACATTTGAATGCTTGCCCTGTGTGCCAACTATGTATTGGCACTTGATTACATTGCTGGAGATATGCCCAGGGATGCCAAATACTTGCCCTGGCATGGGGCCAGCACACCCACATCTAAGACAGCGCAGCCTTCTTCCAATATGTGCTGTGCAGTCAACAGGCTGTCAGACAACTTTGGGGGTTGCAGTCTCCCTTGCAGGAAAGTGCTGGGTTTGCCTGGAAACACATGGAAAGGGATGTATGGATGGGGCCATATGTCCCTGTTCCCCCCTCCATGGGGCTCCCATCAGGGGAAACACTGCCCATGCACCTTGAGACATTGACTTTGCCTCCAGCCCCACATCTTACATAGAGCGTACAGTCTGAATATAAGTGGGGTTCACATTTGCATGTGCCTGCGCACCCCTGCACAAGAGAGTGCACCCTCTGTTGACAGCACAGCCAGTGTAAGTTTCCCAGTGCCACAGCTCTGTCATGAATGTAACCATATACATGTGTAGCACTTTAATGCTTTTCCATGGACCCCAGGGGTCCACAAGGTGTATGCAAAGGGACATTGTGCACCTGTAGTACTTATACCACACAGAACATGCTGTGAATACTTTGGTTCACTTAAGGTGACATTTTCAAATAGGGTGACATGTGAAGGTGCCCTGATTACTTTATTTCACATAATTTGTGTTGTCCATGATTTTCACTCATGCTGCTGGTGCAATAGTATAAAACCATACATGCCTTTGTGTGAGCGCTGATATACTGAGGACAGTAAGGCGACATACATCTCACCATTACTACACTCTGCATCAAGGTGGTGTTACTTGTGATAGCAGTGGGTGTACACATTCAATACACAAGTAGTTTGACACTGTGACAGGTAAAGAGACTCACATGGACCAGCCTCTGTCCTAAAATTGCCAGACATCCCTAGCAGAGCCAAAACAAAGATGTATTAAGTGCTGTGACTTTAGCCCATCCGTTTCCATTTGTCCTGCATTCTGTTGCTCACATTGGCCATGTCAGACTGTGCCATGGATGGTTCATGTGCATGACAGTGTTAAGTGAACTATGAAGCAAATTTAAAGCAGATTGGGGTGTATTTCTACGCTTTTTCTACAGCCCAATGTTGGCATCCACACATTTACATTGGTCACCCAGATTATCCATGTTGCTTGTCCAGCACTGATGCACCAACAAGGTACCTGCAATACACAAATTACACTGAGTAACTTGTGAGTCTCTTCGGGTGCATTCAGTTACTCCATAGCTATGAGTCAAGGATGATCCACACAGCTGGACTTTGCATGGCCGCAAAGATATTGTTGAGAGGCTTGTGCCACCAGATGGACTGTGAGAGGGGTGACGCCAGTGACATTGGCCTGGGGTACCTAGGCTCATATCTGTTAACTTGTCATCCTAGAATGCCTTGTGGTTGCAGTAGAGCCATTTAGGCGGTGCCCCACTTTGTATGTTGCAAACACTCTACAGTGTTATTGGCATGCAGTTGAAAAACTGGCTCCCTACATTTGCAATATATGTGTAGTGGCATTATTAACCCATGGTATTATGTGCAAACCAATAGTTACTAGTGAGCCTTCAGAAACCCACACCAGAACATGATGTACTACACACACAACAACTGTATGTAGGATACATGTTGCAAATTCATATGGCAACAGCTTCTTCTCTTTTCCAAAGGCTTACTCTTGAATTTGTGTATCACAAAGGCAGCATGTCTAGCCACAACTAGTCAGGTGTAGTCCAATAATATATATATGTTTGCCATTGGCACCCATCACAATTTGTATCTGGAATGTGTGGTTACTTGAAGTTCAGTGATGGGTATGCATTCAGACATGATGTTCACCAGTGAAGTGTCAGCCACCTCCAAAAAACATATCTTTGGATGCATAAGTGCCTGGAACCTTAGGTGGTTGTACTTTGACATTTGTGATTTGTAATGGGCAATTGTTTCATACACAGAATTTTGGTGGTGCGTCTTCACATAGCGTCTTCACATTTGCACTAAGACTAAAATCATGGGATTGTAGCCATCATTTGTATCTGAGTGCTACACACCAACATGGCAGGCTACATCACTGCTTTTCCCATTGACATTGTGGCCTAGTGGGGCAAATGTGTACACACTGTTACTGGGTAAACACTCTTGAACAGGGAAATCTTAATAGTTAGCCTTTGTATGTCTGATATAAGATCTCCTTATAGCTTGATGTGTGGTTGCAGATTTGTATGTTGGGTATTTAAACTGTAGGTGTTGATCTGTGTTCCTATGCACATATTATATGGGTCACAGCTCAGCCATCATACTATATTTGACTTTACTTTCCTCCGCAAGTAAGGGACCATCCAAATGGTTAGCTGTACAAGGGATGCATAGTAATTGGCGACTATCTGCATTGGCATACCATGCTCATTTTGTTTGGTCTTTGCCATGTATACTATTGCAGGTGTACTAGATGTTGTATGGCGCTGTTTGTCACACATAGCTACATTGGTGTTCTGTGTAGCAACTACAAGCAGAGGTGATGTGAGTATTATGTTGTTTACTGTGACTATGCAGGTAACTTGCCTACACACTGGTTGTGCTTCTATGTGTTGTTTTACGTAGGTACACAAATTAATTTAGTCATAAAGTTGTGACATTGTGGAAGTCATTCACGCATTTGTGCCAAACAAAATTTCTAATATATGGAACATCAGCCAAGTTTCTGATACTGATGGTACATTTTGGGCTTGCTCCTCATCTTCCTCGTCCTCATCCTCATCGTCCAGTCTAACCTGTTCCACATTTCGTTATGGGACATTTGTCCATGCACTAATATTCTACAAAATACAGCACACTAGTATTGGTTAGGAAACCATTGTTGGTGAGTAGAATAATTGGTTCCGAAATATATCCTGACTCCTGAACTAGAACCTGTGTACTCTGGGAGTCCTTCCACAGTGTACCAGGTTCTGTTTAGGACATGAATGTGGCTCTGCTGGGCTTCAGTATGGGTGTGCTTATGAGGACTCCTCACCCACAGTTGCAGATTATGTGCTTTGTCAGCTGCACAGTGAGTAGGAGTATATTTGGTAAATAGTCATGACAGCTGATGATCTCACATCCATATACACATTGGCCCTCATTCTGACCCTGGCGGTCTTTGACCGCCAGGGCGGAGGACCGCGGGAGCACCGCCGACAAGCCGGCGGTGCTCCAATGGGGATTCCGACCGCGGCGGTAAAGCCGCGGTCGGACCGGCACCACTGGCGGGGTCCCGCCAGTGTACCGCGGCCCCATTGAATCCTCCGCGGCGGCGCAGCTTGCTGCACCGCCGCGGGGATTCTGACCCCCCCTACCGCCATCCAGATCCCGGCGGTCGGACCGCCGAGATCCGGATGGCGGTAGGGGGGGTCGCGGGGCCCCTGGGGGCCCCTGCAGTGCCCATGCCACTGGCATGGGCATTGCAGGGGCCCCCGTAAGAGGGCCCCTACATGTATTTCACTGTCTGCTGCGCAGACAGTGAAATACGCGACGGGTGCAACTGCACCCGTCGCACAGCTTCCACTCCGCCGGCTCGATTCCGAGCCGGCTTCATCGTGGAAGCCTCTTTCCCGCTGGGCTGGCTGGCGGTCTGAAGGAGACCGCCCGCCAGCCCAGCGGGAAAGTCAGAATTACCGCCGCGGTCTTTCGACCGCGGAACGGTAACCTGACGGCGGGACTTTGGCGGGCGGCCTCCGCCGCCCGCCAAGGTCAGAATGAGGGCCATTGTTCTGTATCCTGATTGACTCATGCACTTTGCCAACAGTATGAGACATGCATTGACATTGTTTGGCAAACATGCAAGATGATTACACATATAGGTGTACTCTCCTCTATGATACATTTACTATTTGTCACAGATGTGAGTGCAAATGTCATGTGTTCATCTGCAAGAAGAGTCATTTGTCCATTGAGTAGTCACATATCTCACACTGATCTATTGTCTGAGTTTATGACTACTATTTTCCTACATTTGCAACAAGGTTGAGCATAATGCTTCGCGTAGAGTTTAGATCTGTCTGTTTTTCTTTTTTACCAACACATATTTTTGCTGATATGGGTGTTTTCAGTGCAACATGATTGTTCAACAGGCAATGCAAACATTACACACCACACTTTTCAGAGATCAGTGCATTGCGTCTGGCACTTTGAGGAGGATAACAGTGTTCACACTTGATTGATGACTGTTGTTGCTTACTTTTGGTTTCCTCGATGTGGGTGAATAGTTTTTTTTGGAACTGTGACATAAACTCCAAGACATATGTTACATTTTAACATTTATTTATATGTTGCAGCAATATCATACAATTACAGACATATACTTATGTGAAGAAATCCTGCACAATGTGTGTGTGTCTGCGAGCACCTACAGCTGTGTAATGTATGTCGCCATCATGAGGTGGCTATTCCTCCCTCTCTTGCCTTGGGTCCTCCGGTTGCTCACCACTATCCCAGGGGACATTTGTGCGTACACATATGTTGTGCAGAATGGCACAAGCCACAAATATTTTGCAGACCAGGTGGGGGGGAATATAACAGTCTACCACAAGAAACATCCAAGCAGCGGAACAGGGCATTGAGCAGACCAAAGGTCCGCTCCACAACATTTCGTGTCCAGATGTGGGCCTGGTTGTATGCCTTCTCTGGCTTAATCTGATGTATCCTTTATCCTTGATCACCTGAAATGTCAAAAAGAAATAGGCGGTCATTCTGACCCTGGCGGTTGAAAACCGCCAGGGCAGAGTGCCGCGGAAGCACCGCCAACAGGCTGGCGGTGCTTCATGGGCAAATCTGACCGCGGAGGTAAAGCCGCGGTCAGAAAAGGGCAACCGGCGGTTTCCCGCCGGTGTACCCCTGCCCCAAAGAATCCTCCATGGCGGCGCTGCTCGCAGCACCGCCATGGGGATTCCGACCCCCTTCCCGCCATCCTGAACAGGATGGCGGGAATGGGTGTCGTGGGGCCCCTGGGGGCCCCTGCACTGCCCATGCTACAGGCATGGGCAGTGCAGGGGCCCCCTAACAGGGCCCCATAATGATTTTCAATGTCTGCCTAGCAGACACTGAAAATCGCGACGGGTGCCACTGCACCCGTCGCACACCAGCAACTCCGCTGGCTCCATTCGGAGCCGGCTTCATCGTTGCGGTCTTCTGGCGGTCTCCGCCCGGCGGGCGGCACCCGCCGCCCACCGGGGTCGGAATGACCCCCATAGTGTCAATGTTTAGGATGGCAGTATTGGCTAAAGTCGTGCCCATGTGTGTTAAGTGTAGTGGCATTGTCATGCATTTCTCCCAGTAAGGATCACATGATGTGTCAGTCGTGCCAGTGTCATGACATTTACAGGAGCCTGTTCAGTCAAAATATGTGATGTCAAATGCAGTGCATGTGCAGATACATCATACAATTCAACATCTTGACTGTCATATTTCTGCTGCAGAATTGGGTGGTGTCTATTTCCCATTGCTCTAGTCCACTTGAGTTTACATATGCACACTACATGCGTAGAGAGACAGAATGTGAATGGGATTATTTTTTGTAGGTCCTCCTTACCTAGGTGGTAACATACCAGTCATGGCTGACACAGACACATGCTTAGATTAATGATCATGTTGGTGTTGGCCTACATTACTTTGGCACAGGCATTTAAGTGTGTAATATTGTCCAGGGCATTTGACATAATGCCATCCACACAGTACGCACTCACACATACCAACTGAGTGACATGATGTCACAAGTGCTATTTCCTGATCCATGGTTGCATGTCACAATGGGGGAACACTGTGTACATGTGTGAAAGCATTGTGCCCAATTTGGGCACATAACACATGGATCCTGAAGATTTGGAAGGGGTCCTGTGCAGTCCAGCTACGTAACTTCTTGCACTGTACAACGTCTCTGAGAAGGGGGATTGGTACACAATATTTTCTGTCTCCAGTACTTTATGGTTCCTTCCAACTGGAATTGCACAAAAGCTGCCTAAAAAGTACACATTCACACTTGCATCAGGAGTTGTAGGGTCTCTTCATTGCTTGCAGGGTAGTATTTGTGTGTGCAGGTGCACCTTCCTGCCAAGGCTGCTGCCTCAGATGCATGGTGAACAATGAATGCGTGTAGCATTATGCATCGCACATGTGACATGAGAGTTATTTCACTGATTATAATACATTTGTACAGTTAAACATCACCTGCCCATGAGCTGTGGTTTGTGACCTTCCACCTAGCTCCTGGTGTGGGGGCCATGACACGACTAATGGACCATGTGTGTTGCATCGGAACACCTCCCCCAGTGGACATGGTACACCTCCCTTTCACACAGTGAAGTTGGCCAGATTTTCTGCCTAACATTCATTGCTGTGTAGCTTTACATCATGCAACCTCTGGAAAATTGGCTTGCACTGTATTCACATGTATGACAGGGTGATTTGCATTACATAGGTAACATGAAGCATGGTGCACGAATGTGGAACAGGCCTCACCCTGGAGTCCCTTTCTGTGTAGATGGACAGTGAGTTGTGTGTTATGTCCCCCATTTCTATTTGTAATTGTGTCTGTTGGGTACTTTCTGTTTGCTTACCTGCATGTAGGCCATTCCCATATTGTCCATCCTGGAATCGTTGAATGATGATTAAGTGTCGGAATATGTATGTATCATGCACATTGCTGGGGTAATTTGCCTGCATATTAATGACCACCCCGCTATTGTCAACAATGGGCAGAAAGTTGATGGAGTGTGTGTGTGTGTTTCCTGTTGCGGTAGAGATGGGCAATTGCAGCAGGGGTAGTGAGCTGCACATGCGTGAAGTCGATGGCACCCAGCACATGTGAGAATCTAGGAGAGGCACAGAATCCTTGTTTGATCTCCTGCTGCAGTTGGGGGTTGTTGGGGAGAGTATAAAACAGGGTGTCAGACAGATGATAGCATCCAGGACAGAGGGTAGGAATGAGGAGAATGATGGCAACCACTCGGACTGCTGTTGTGTGGAAGGACCCTGAGGCCAGCTTATGTAGCACGGCCATGAGTTTTGTCTGTGGAGGGATGTTGGTAACCCTGTTGACTGTTGCCAGTATTCTTGGCAGGAGCTGCACGATGGATTCCCTCCTCAGACCGTAATTGGTGGCTACCTCTTCCTCCCTGAGTCAAGTTAGTGATGTACACTGCAGATATATGTGCTCCCTTCTCTTGCAGTGCGGCTGGTAGTGATTGTAAGGTTGATGGTATAGGTGGTGATGATTGTGGTGGTTGTGGTGGTCTTCGTGGTGCTCCACGCTGCAGTAGGAGTAGGTCCAAGGTGTTCTAGAGCCTGACATGGTGATTTGGGTATGTTCTCCTTATCTACCTGGGCCAATGCGTCATTTTCACATCTGGTCATAGAAGACCTTATTTTTTTATCAGATTAGAGACTCTGCACGACTTCTGCAAAGAGAACGTCATTTTCCGAAAAGCTTGTATTTCTGGCTGCATCAATTCTGCATGAATTATAAATAGGGAATGCCTACCTTGCATATCATTGTTGGTATCTGATGCAGCTGGATCCAACGATAAGTAAAATAATGCAAAGGGGGAAAAGTGAGGCAGGAGGCCTCTAGCATCACTTTGTAATATGGAGGTAATGTTGTGCTGCCGCCACATCAAAGAAATGATGCAGTGGCAATGCAATCTCCTTTTAAATGAGGCCCTAACTCTTTAAAATACTTGACTACCACACTGTGGTTCTACTGCTTTCAATTGGCATAAATTACCGTGACAGACTTTACCTAACTACTACTCACGTCAGCACAACATAACACACCTTACTATAACATGTCACAACATGATAGAGCAAACACTGCATATAACATTGTAAAGTTGATTGGGATAAGGTAGTTCATAATAGTGGAAAATAACAAAACAACAAAATATAATATAACATGACATAAAATGACGCAATATAAATTACAGTAAAACCATTTTCTATTTTGAATGATTCAATGGGAGATTAATTGAATGCATTAGCACTTCAGTGTCACTGTTTTAGGAATGCTATATAAGAAAGTATTTTTTGCCCATGACAAACCAGGTACTTACTGGCAGTAGATAACAGTAACTAGGATCTGTGGCACAGTGATGGTAGAACATCATCACAGAGAAAATGATGTGAAATTATTCTGCACTCATACTGATTTTGAAAATAGGCTGTTAATAAAAGAATGGGGGATCCTAGTGCTTCCTAAGATTATAAAAGCAAAAGCACAAATGTGCAGAATACCAATCTATACATTTTCATAAACATGCCCTTAATAGAGATCATATGATGAAAGTGAACTAAAAATAATGCAGGTGCAGAAACTAAATTGTGGAATAGTACACATTTAACGTTACAATAGATACAAAAATGTAAATTTTCAGAGGTGAGACAAGCTGTTCAAGAATTCTTGCCTCTTATGCCAGACATGAGAGTAAGGCTTTACATGTCAAAGATGGGCACAACTTGTTATCATGTATTTAACCCTAAGCAAGAACATGGCTGCCACTACTTCAGTTAGACTAAGGCAAATATTCTAATTTGCACAATCCCTCCTTTTTGAACAATTCTAGAGCAACCTTCAAAGCAAATCAGGTATTTCTGAATTTCAAGTTGGCTTACTTCATGAGACACATCATTAGCATTAAGATGTTTAAATGAGCCACGTTCAGATTTGTTTTGTACGTCATCATTATCACTCATTAAAACAAGAGGAAAAGAAGGGGACGGCTCTATTTTCAGTAAAACAGATGATTGAACTTATAAAGACTCTAACAAATATGTAGAGCTAGTTGAGCTAAATAAAAGCAGCTAAAACTGTCTCCAGTATATTCATTCCCAAGCACACTAGTATGCCTAATAAGCAAGACAAAATGATCCATTGTACTCCATCTTTCAAGACCAAAGCCATCATTATTGTTATGTATTTCATTAATGGCAGCATGAATGTACTCAATGTTGTGAAGCTGGGGCACTGGCAACTTTTTCTGGAATCTTAGCTTAGCTTTGAACTTCATGGATCATTAATCCAATCGCGTACATTGGGAACAGGATGGCAAAGAAAATAGCGGCTTCTGATATTTTACTGGGCAGTTTATTCCAAAAGGAGGACTACATAAGAAATGCTACATGGCTGAGATGATGTAAGCAGAAAAACACAATCTTGACCAATCCTTGGGCCGCTAGACATGGGCTAAGTTGCCATAGACAAAGTACGTATCAAGTGGCTTTAGAGAATAACAGTGGGACCACTGAGGGAATTTTTAATTAAGAATCACACATAGTTCCAAATCAAGCTACAAGAAATACATCACAAGTTCCATGTTCTACATAGCTGCTGCTGTTTCGAGTTTCACAAACCATTCCACTACCAGCATTAGTGAGGTAGAAAGCAGGGGGTATGATTTCTCGGTTAGGGAAATGGCAGTCATTAATGACTAAGGGAATATGATTAATAGCATTTTCACATTAATTTTTTAATTGCCAACTTATATAAAATAAATACATTGTGAGTTATTCACAAAAGTAAACTTAAATTTGTGTATGTTTATAATTGTTTGCTACTCACTAAGGGATTTATGAGTAGTATCTTTAACCTCTTGGGTGCCATGGACGTAACGGTTACGTCCTCCCCAGCACCGCTCGGGTGCCAAGGGCATAACCGTTACATCCTGGTAGGTGCCCTCGCTCCCCCGAGGGCCTGACAACCCCCTCCCCTGGACAGGGATGGAAGGGGAATCGCTTCCCCTTCCACCCCCGCCCACTCCCTGACCCCCGGTGGCATCTGATGATGTCAGCACGCAATCGCACGTTGACCTCATCAGAGGCTGCCCCCTGGCAAGAGAGGCATCAAAGGAAAGGAAAGGCCTTTCCTTTGATGTCTCTCTCAGCATTTCTGCTGCCCGATCACAATGCGATTGGGCAGCAGTAATGTCCACTAGACACCAGGGATTTTTTTATTTTTTTGGTTTATTGAATAAGGGGAGCGGCTCCTTCGGCAAGAGCAGCTCCCCGGGGGAAAATTAATTTAAGGCCATTTCTGCCCCCTCTGATCAGCCTATTATAATTAGGCTGATCTGCCCCCAGAGTGGCAGAAACCCCTATACACCGGGGATCTTTTTTAAAAAAAAAATTATTTTTATTTATATGTGGGGAGCGACCCCTAAGGCAAGGGTCGCACCCCTGGGGGCAAATTGTCTTTAGGCCATTTCTGCCCCACTTGGGGGCAGAACGGCCTATTGTTATTAAGCCAAACTACACCCAAGGGAGGCAGAAACCACCAGACACCAGGGACATTTTGTTTAGGTCAGTTTCACATGAGGGGAGCGACCCCTTAGGCAAGGGTTGCACCCCTGTGGGGGCAAATTTGTTATAGGCTATTTCTGCCCCCCATGGGGCAGATTGGTCTATTGCAATTAGGCCAATCTGACCCCAGCGGGGGCAGAAACCTCTAGGCACCAGGGTTCTTTTTAAAAAAAAAATAAAAAAATGTTTATATGTGAGGAGTGACTCCTTAGGTAAGGCAGAAAGCCCACCAGAGACCAGGGAAGATTTGTTTTTTCAAAAAAAGAGTGGGGGGGTTGGCCCAGACCCTCACCCCAAATAAATGGGGCCAAAGTTGTTCTGCTGGTGGGCAGATGGGGCAATTACCCCCGATTCACTCCCCGTGTGGGGGAGCAAAAAAACTACTAGATGCCAGGGAATAAAATTTTTTAAAAAAGAGTGGAGTGGTGGCTACCAACCAGTATGGGCATGGCTATGCCCCCCCACCAACTGAAGGGGCTAACAGTCTTTCAGCTCTCCACTCGCACACTAAAACATCTTATCCCACGGCAAGCAAGAGGACATTTGATTAATCTGGGTTTTAGTTTTACATTTGGGCCATGAGAGTTTGGCAAACTCTCAAAATCGTCCCACTTGGAATGGTGAGGGCTGTACTTTTTGGACTTTGAGACGCTGCCATGTAAAAAAATCCACAAGACCTAGACACATCTGAAAACTAAGGGGCATATTTATACTCTGTTTGCGCCGGAATTGCGTTGTTTTTTTTGACGCAATTCCGATGCAAAACTAACTCCATATTTATACTTTGGCGTTAGACGCGTCTAGCGCCAAAGTCCATGGAGTTTGCGTCATTTTTTAGCGTGGACACCTACTTTGCGTTAATGATATGCAAAGTAGGCGTTCCCGTCTAAAAAATTGACTCCGAGGCATGTGCGCCGTATTTACACTCCCGGGCAAAATTCAAGCCCGGGAGTGGCGGGTCAAAAAAAATGACGTACGGCCGCTTTTGCGCCGTTTTTTAGCACCTGGAAAAGGCAGGCGTTAAGGGACCTGTGGGCTCTGAAGGAGCCCAGAGGTGCCCTCCCATGCCCCCAGGGACACCCCCTGTCACCCTTGCCCACCCCAGGAGGACACCCAAGGCTGGAGGGACCCATCCCAGGGACATTAAGGTAAGTTCGGGTAAGTCATTTTTTTTGTTTTTTTTTTTGGCATAGGGGGGCCTGATTTGTGCCCCCCTACATGCCACTATGCCCAATGACCATGCCCAGGGGACAGAAGTCCCCTGGGCATGGCCATTGGGCAAGGGGGCATGACTCCTGTCTTTGCTAAGACAGGAGTCATTTCTATGGGGGTTGGGAGTCGAAAAAAATGGCGCAAATCGGGTTGAGGCGAAAAATTTGCCTCAACCTGACTTGCCCCATTTTTTGGCGCCCAAGCTCCATATCCCCCTATGCCGGCGCTGTCTGGTCTACGTCGTTTTTTTCCACGCACACCAGGCAGCGCCGGCGGCTAACGCCGGCTAACGTCATTGATTAAATACGGCGCCCGCATGGCGCTTCAGAATGGCGTTAGCCGGCGCTAATTTTTTTGACGCAAAACTGCGTTAGCACAGTTTTGCATCAAAAAGTATAAATATGTCCCTAAACATCTAGATGAGTCCAGGGTGGTGTGCTTCACATGCACCCCTCATCATTTTCTTATCCCCAATGCCCTGCAAACCTCCAACATTGCTGGAAATCTGTCACGATTCACCCTGAGCTTACCGTCGAAGTTGGAGAGAGTTGGTGAGCGGCCCCGGTTCCTGCAAGTCCTGCTCTGGCCGAGGTAGGGGCGACCCCTTCCGGTAGCCACGGTGCTGTTTGACAATAGTAAGCCACTACAGTCCGTGCCCTCCAGAAGGAGTCCCAGAGGAAAAACCCCTAAAAGGGTAAAAAACCTCCAACAGGAACTCCCTGAAACAGATGGAGGACACAAGGAATTAGAACTTAAGATCTTGGAATTCTGGAGACTGAAGACAGATCAAGAACAACTGGCGTCACAAGAGGAAACCAGCCGGAGCGTGACTACCACCGTAGGAGTGTTGCAACGCATTGAGAAGGAAGATAGATTCCCCTTATATACCCCTAGACAGGAAGTGGGAAACAGGAAGTAGTGATACCACCATCTTGGTTTGGGAAAAGGTCATAACTTAAAATAGAAAACATGCTCCTGAGAAAAGAGAAACAATGCATGCAGGGAAGAGAGGAAGTGAACAGCATGCTGGGAAGGAGAAAGGCATGCTTATAAGCTAGTCATGTGTAGGCAGACGGCTTTTGTATGTGTGACAGGTAAGTGGGTATATGGAGGAAGGTCCCGGGCATCCTAGCGCGTTAATTAGTTTTGAGCGCTGAGCGCGGCGAGGACCATGACCCGATTCGGGATCTCCGGCCCTGCCGCGCTTGCAAGGTAACTCGAGGCCGTATTAAAGGGCTGCGGCGGGTGCCGCGACCCTTGAACCAAGCCGCGGCTTCTCCTGCAGCCCCCCGTGGGCCACTGCGGTCTCCTTGGATTGCGCTGCAGCGGCTCGCGGCCGCGGCGCAACAGTAGCCCCCCACCCCGAGGCCCCAGGCTTGTGAGGAAAAAGACGGAAGAAATGACGGACCAAAAGAGGGGCATGAACAGAAAGTGCATCTTCCCAGGAACACTCACTCATAGGGTAGTCTTTCCAATGAATAAGATATTGGAGGCGACCATGGAAAAACCGAGAGTCACAGATCTCCTGGACCTCGTATTCGGGCACATTATCAATCAACAGAGGAGGAGGGCAGGGGAATTGTCTGTGAAAAGGGTCAGGAAGGTAAGGTTTGAGTTGTGAGACATGGAACACAGGATGTATTTTCCAAGTCTGAGGCAGACGAAGGCGCACAGACACAGTATTGATCTTCTGGAGAACCAGGAATGGACCATAATAACGAGGTTTAAATTTGTTCTGTGTAAGTCGGAGAGGCAAGAATTTAGAGGAAAGCCAGACCTTATTGTGGACCTGATAACGCGGGGCCTCACAACACTTCTTATCAGCCATCCTTTTCATGCGTGTCTTTGTGGCTACAAGATTTGCACGGATAACACTTTGGATACCCCGTAGTTGCCGGACATATGAGGAAATGGCAGGAAGATTGGAAGTATCTTTCAGAGGAGTAGAAAAAGCCTTAGGATGGAACCCATAAGAACCATATAAAGGGGAGACTTTTGAGGCACTGTGTACTGAGTTGTTGTAGGAGAATTCTGCAAGTGGTAAATATGTAGACCAATTACTCTGCGTAGCATTGCAGAAGCTGCGTAAATATTGTTCGAGGCCTTGATTCAGCCGTTCTGTCTGTCCATTAGTTTGAGGATGGAACCCTGATGATAAGACCACCTCTATTCCTAGGGTCTTACAGAATTGTTTCCAAAACCGGGAGATATATTGAGGACCCCGATCTGAGATAATGACCTGTGGTAGTCCATGAAGGCGAAAGATCTCCTGAGTAAAGATTTGGCTTAGTTCCTTAGCCATAGGTAGTTTTCTTAATGCCGTGAAATGTGCCATCTTTGTGAAGGAATCAATGGTTACCATTATCACTCGATTTCCAACAGAAGAGGGCAAAGAGCACATAAAATCAGTGGAGATAGTGTGCCATGGACCTAGGGGAACAGATAATGGGCGAAGTAATCCCACTGGTTTAGTACGGGGTGTCTTGGCTTGTGCACATATGGGACAGGACGACACATAATCCTCAGTATCAGCCTTGATAGTGGGCCACAGTATAGTGGGCCACCAGAAAGAGCAAAGCAGAAGCTCTTGGGTTGCTTTCATACCGCGATGACCTGCAATGGGGGAGTCATGACACATATGTAGGTCTTCTGTCTGGACTATCTTAGTAGGTAAGAACAGGGCTTTGTTGTGGTAGTAGTATCCCTGATCTATATGAAGCTGCGGGCGTAAATTGTTCATCTCTGTAGTTTCCAGGTGGGAATATTCGGATTTGACCTGGTCTAGGAATGTCTGTACTAAACCAATGATCTTATTGCTTTCAAATAGGTTCTGTACAGGAGAATCGCTACACTCAGGGTAACGCCGAGACAAGGCATCGGCCAAGATATTCTGAGAACCAGGGATGTATGTAATGTAAAAATCATATTGACTAAAAAAGAAAGCCCATTGAGCCTGCCGGCTATCTTGACACTGAAAGTTTCTCAAGCATTGTAAGTTTCAATGATCTGTCCGTGCCTCAAAGGGTTCTTTCAAGCCCATCAGGAAGTGTCTCCATTCCGTGCACGCTGTCTTCAAGGCGAGTAATTCTCGTTCTAACACCGAATAGTTCTGCTCCGAATCGGATAATATGTGTGAAAGGTAGAATACAGGATGCTCTAACCCATCATCATCTTGTTTCTGGAGTAAGGCAGCCCCTATGGCTCTTTCTGAGGCGTCTGTGACAACAATGAATTGTTTGGTGGTGACTGGGTGCCGTAAAATGGGAGCTTGAATAAGGCTTTCTTTAATTCTTGAAAAGCCAACTCTGCGTCTTGTGTCCAACAAAAACCATTCCTTAGATTGTCTTTCTTAAGGGTTTGTGTGAAATAACTGGTTCTCTGGGCAAAGTCCGCTATAAATTGTCGATAGAAATTGGCCAATCCCAAAAAACACTGAGGGGGTCATTCTGACCCTGGCGGTATCGGAGGTTGGCGGTAGCACCGCCAACAGGCTGGCGGTGCTCCGCCGGGCATTCTGACCGCGGCGGTACAGCCGCGGCCAGAAGCGGAAAGCCGGCGGTGTACCGCCGACTTTCCGCTGCCCATGGGAATCCGCCATGGCGGCGCAGCTTGCTGCGCTGCCATGGGGATTCTGACACCCCATACCGCCATCCTGTTCCTGGCGGTTCGCCCGCCAGGAACAGGATGGCGGTATGGGGTGTCGAGGGGCCCCTGGGGGCCCCTGCAGTGCCCATGCCAATGGCATGGGCACTGCAGGGGCCCCCGTAAGAGGGCCCCACAAAGATTTTCACTGTCTGCTGTGCAGACAGTGAAAATCACGACGGGTGCCACTGCACCCGTCGCACCCCTTCAACTCCGCCGGCTCAATTCTGAGCCGGCTTCCTTGTTGACGGGGCTTTCCCGCTGGGCCGGCCGGCGGTCTTCTGGCGGTCGCCCGCCGGCCCCGCGGGAAAGCCAGAATGACCACTGCGGTCTTTTGACCGCGGAGCGGTCTTTCGGCGGGAACCGCTTGGCGGGCGCCGACCGCCGCGGTCTGAATCACCCCCTGAGTTTCTTTGATGGAAGAGGGGGACGGCCAATCCAGAATAGCTTGAATCTTATCTGAATCCATGGCAACACCTGTTTGGTTAATGCAATATCCCAGGTATTTTACTTCTGTTCGGTCAAATTCGCATTTTTCTGGCTTGCAGAATAGATGATGTTGTCTGAGTCTATCTAAGACTGGAGTACATGTTTAGTGTGTTGTTCTGGGTGGACAGAGAATATTAAAATGTCGTCCAGATAAACAACCACCGTTTGATGTAGAAGATCAGAAAAAATAACGTCCATGAATCTTTGAAAGATGGAGGGGGCATTGGTTAGTCCAAAAGGCATTACTCGGTATTCATAATGACCGAAAGGTGGTCTGAAGGCGGTATTCCATTCATCACCTTCCTTTATCCTTAAAAGATGGTATGCTCCTCTAAGATCCAACTTGGTGAATATCTTTGCCCCTCTGACAGCTTCTAAGATGTCCTTAATAAGAGGTAACGGGTATCGCTCCTTAGTAGTAATCTTGTTTAATCCTCTAAAATCAATACAGGGACGCAAGTATTTTGTCTTCTTTGGTACAAAGAAGAGAGGAGCCCCTGCAGGTGAGGAGGAAGGGGCAATCAACCCACTCTGTATGTTCTCCTCTAGGTATTCCTTGAGGATCTGCTTCTCAGGTTCTGTTAGAGAGTACATTCGCCCAAAAGGAACCACAGCATCTGGTTCCAAAGGAATGGCACAATCGTATTCTCTATGGGGTGGCAGTTGTCTTTCTGGTTTCTGGAATACATCGGCATATTCTAGATAATGTCTGGGTACTCCTTGGAGAACGTTAATAGAACATCCCACCTTAGGGGGTGCCATTAAGAGACTCTTTGGGGACCAATAGTCTCCTGCTAAGTAACAATGGTGTTGGCAGAAGTGAGAGGATAAAGAAATGGTTCTTGTTTCCCAGTTAATGTAAGGGTTATGCCGAGTTACCCATGGAATTCCCAGGATCATAACGTGATGTGGTGAAGAAATCAAATCAAAAGAAATGTTTTCTTGATGTTTCCTGAATTGGAGACATAGGGTAGGAGTGGAATACTATACAGGTCCCGAGGCCAAGAGTGACCCATCCACCGTGTGGACTTGTTCTGGTACTTCCTTGGGTATTTGCAAAATCTGTCTTTCCCTGGCCCAGGTTTCGTCTAGGTAGATACCACTATCTCCACAGTCCAGCAAGGCCAGTGCCCTTTCTTCAGGCCATCTGTTAAGTGGAGGATAACAGGTAAGAGGAAAAGAGCAGTTCCTTCCTCCCTTGAGGAACAAATGGAAGGTATTTCGAAATATCCCGTCCTCACCCTTCTCACTGAGGACGGGAATTGGCGTTTCCCAAAGGCTTGGCTGGACGGATGGGACATGTACGAATTAGATGACCAGCAGCACCACAATACTGGCAAAGTCCTTTCCTTCGTCTGTTTTCCCGCTCACTAGATGATAATGGCCCTCATGCCATGTCGATTTGCATAGGCTCTTCATCAGTAGCACCCTTAGTTTCCGCATGAGCCTCCTCGGAACGATGAGGTAGGGTGCGGGACATCACTGAGTGTGATGGTAAACGACTCTTCTTTTTCTCCATCCTTCGCTCATTTAACCGATATTCTATTGTCAGGGTCTGATCCATTAAACCCTTAAGATTTTCTACTCTGGAGAGTGCACTACTTCGTCCTTAATGTCCTCTCTGAGACCCCTGCAAAACAGGGTCACCAAAGTACGCTCCACCCAGGAAGTCTCAGCTGCCAATTGTCTGAAACGAGTGATGTATTGTAAGACGTCCTGATTTCCTTGTTGAATATTGCAGACAGCTTCTTCTGCTGAAGACTCTAGTCCAGGACGCTCAAACATCTGCTTAAAGGCAGTGACAAAGCTGGAATAATTAGACAGGCTAGGGTCGTTGCTTGTCACCAAAGGAGTTGCCCATGTCAAGGCTGTTCCAGATAGGGCGCTAATCAAATACCCAACCTTGGTCTTGTCTTGCATGAACTGTGACGGACGGAATGCGACATAGACCGTCAAGGCATCCAAGAATTCTCGTAATTTGTTAGGATCCCCGGAGAAGCGAGGCGTAGTGGCGGAGACCGTAGGAACATTGGATGGTTCTAGAGTTGAAGGCTTGTCGGAAGACTGTGTTTTCGGTACGTAGCTGTTGAAGTTCTTGGGCCTGTTGTTGTATAGTCAGGAGCAGGGTTTGGCTTGTTGGTTCTGTACTCATCATGGGATTCTCCATGTTTCCGGATGGCAACTGGAGTTTTGGGCGTTGCAATCTGTCACAATTCACCCTGAGCTTACCGTCGATGTTGGAGAGAGGTGGTGAGCGGCCCCCGGTTCCTGCAAGTCCTGCTCTGGCCGAGTTAGGGGCGACCCCTTCCGGTAGCCATGGTGCTGTTTGACAATAGTAAGCCACTACAGTCCGTGCCCTCCAGAAGGAGTCCCAGAGGAAAAACCCCTAAAAGGGTAAAAAACATCCCACAGGAACTCCCTGAAACAGATGGAGGACACAAGGAATTAGAACTTAAGATCTTGGAATTCTGGAGACTGAAGACAGATCAAGAACAACTGGCGCCACAAGAGGAAACCAGCCGGAGCGTGACTACCACCGTAGGAGTGTTGCAACGCAATGAGAAGGAAGATAGATTCCCCTTATGTACCCCTAGACAGGAAGTGGGAAACAGGAAGTAGTGATACCACCATCTTGGTTTGGGAAAAGGTAATAACTTAAAATAGAAAACAGAAACACAAGGGTAGTAAGGGTGAAAGATGCCGCACTTCTAGGCAGTAAAGCAATAATTTTTAGCAGGTATATGAGAAAAAGTAAAGTTTGGTGCAGCATGGTCCAGTGCCCTACTACCTAGAAGGCACCAAAACGGGTATCAGAGTACCCAAGGACAAAAATGGAACAATTTGGCCACAGCACACAGAATATATTGTCCAATCATGTGGTGAGGATGAAAATCCCTGGTGGTGTAATGTAGGTTAGAGGAAGTATGAGGTTGAAGAAAAATCTTGAGTCTTGTTAGTAGATGATGCCTTTATTCGTGGGTGTTAGAAATCATAATACCATCATAGATATACAGCCATCACGTGTTTCGTCACACAGGTGACTTCATCAAGGCTGCAAGAAATAATAATGAAAGCAAAAATTGGTATATATATGTGCGTGGAATCAATAGTGGACTCATTGGTGACCATGTAGAAAAGATTCCAAAACCAGAAAACAGTGACTGGTGATCAGTGTCAAAGCTTGATTGAGATATGACTGAACATGGTAAGCAAAATATGTGAGAGGGACCCCAATTACAAAATACACATCAGATAGAGTAAGTCAACGTAAACATGCGATTGAAATTGAAAACAAAAGTACCAGAAGGTTTGCATTTACAGTGTCGAAAGTGTATACAGAGACTGTGAGGTGAAGTGTGATAAGTATGAGAGTAGAGCAGGACTGAGAGAAACCAGGCATATGGGTGAGTAAGAACACCAAAAGGGAGATACAGAGCGGTACATAGTAAGTACATAACTGAGAGACAGGACGAGGGAGGGCCCATCGGAGCCAAAGTCAGTAACTCATACCTGGGCCGTCCGGCCAGAGGAGTAGTGGATAATAATCAGCTATGTAGGCTATAGTAAGTGAAAATGATCTGGGAAGGAAGAAAAAAGAATAAATTCGATATGGTTGGCTATGAGTAGCCAAAAAAGGAACAAGATCAGAAAGTGATCATAGAGAAAATGAAAGAATAATAAAGGGAAAGGTGGTCTGGAGGAGAGGTGGTAAGAGTAAGTAGTTTGACTAAAAAGCAAAGTAAGTCACTGTGTACATACCTTATTGGGATAGTAGAACTGGGAGCAGTATAACTGCCCGAGCAGCAGCAGGTGAGTTAGGTGTTGAGCACGTCTTAAAAAAGAGAAACGCTAGTGTGAAGGCCAGTAAAGACTCCTTTAATAGCGTGACTAGATCTGCCAAAAGTTTAGCGTGGTACCAAAGTACCAAAATACCAAATATGACGAACCCAAGCGGCAAGGTGAACCGGCTGTGAAGCGGGGGGATTGTAAGGTGCTCACAAAGTTGGCCCAGAGAGAAGGACCGGCAGTGTACTGCAAGTTGAGATAGTGGCACGTGATGTCAAATGGAAATGTTTACCCAAGGGTGAACGGGAGGCGAGCGTAAGCCGAGACTCTGCAATTAGGATTGTTGTCATTGTATATTTGTCAAAGACGGAGTGGCCGTGGGGATTAGTGGTAAAGAAAAAACAAAAAAGGTATGGCAGAGACGGCGAGCAGTATGTAACATTAATAGCGGTGGTAGCAAAAAGTAAACAAAAGGCGAGCGTGAGCGAAGACTAAGCATTAGGACTAATAATAATTAAAATTATAACATGACAGGAATGACCATGCGGATAAAACTGGAAGCGGAGTGGACTTATTAGCCGGAGTTGAAGACATACCTGAAAAACGTCGGATGGAGAGGCGCGGTAAGCAGTCTAGGAGCGTCTAATGTTCGGTAAGGACCAGCGCTCGTGTGGTGATATGGAGAGCGGAAGTGCTATCAAAATGAAAGAGGGACCAACAAATTGGGTTCGTCGGGTAGTATGGCGGCCATCTTGGGTGTATAGAAGGGGAGTCCGAACGGATAAGAACAAAGAACAAGTGAGGAGCTAGTACGAAGGCGGCCATCTTGAAATGGTGTAGGGCACAGGGTAATAGCCTGGAACATAAGAGGTCAGAAACAGCCATAAGTAGAAGAAAAAAAGAGACCGGGGAAACGCAAAGAGTTCGTGGCCGGATGATGGACAATTTTGGAGAGAAAAGTTAGAAAAAAATACTTAGAAGAAAGAGACAAACATGGAGCTGGGTTTAAGCCCACTGTCCAATTCCAAATTGGGTATAATGTAAAGTTCAGTTAACAGTTCGTCAAAGCTGAGTGATGGCGAAGATGTATTGTCAAGGGAGAGAACCATATGGATGTCTTGCAGGTCCCTAATGGATTGATTGCAAGTTGGTAATGAAGTGGTTATGAATCTTTCCAATTTGCAACTATCTGTACATGAAATAAATGTCTTAAAAAAAGGTCTGGGCTTCTGTCCTACTTCTCTACCTGATTACACTACCATACACATAGATCTCTTCAAGTTCATACGCAATCTCAAATTAAAGAAGTTTTTCCACAACAAACCAGACACTAACAAAACTGTTCGCACCCAATTTGGAAGTGGACAGTGGGCTTAAACCCAGCTCCATGTTTGTCCCCACCTTACCTCCGGATAACAACATCGATGTCTTCTACAAAGCCGTCAGTACCGAACTATACAATTTAGAGGACAAGACGAACACATGTACCCACAGACCAAACAAAAATCTCAACCCCAATGAACTCCGAGCGTTGCATAAACTCTCCACCTATACAGACATAGTTATCAGGGAGGCTGACAAAGGGGGTAACGTTGTCATTATGAACAAGATTGACTACATCGCTGAAATCAATAGACAACTCTATGACACACAGGCTTACTCTGTGGTTCAAACCAACCCTCTTCCTGACATCACTAATTTGATCAAAACGAAACTGACGTCTTTGAAGAATCTTTGTCTCTTAACCGATTTAGAATACAGGTTTTTGTACACTGAGGCGCCACGTGCTCCCTGCATATACATCCTACCTAAAGTCCACAAACCAGGGGAATTTCCTCCGGGTAGACCCATTATCTCTGGGATTGGTTCTCCCACAGAACACATCTCTGAGTACATTGACTCTTTCCTCCAACCCTTGGTACGTAACTTACCTTCGTACATACAGGACACTAGGGATCTGTTGTGTCAACTTGAAGACATCGAATGGACGGATGACTGTGTGTTTGTCTGTCTCGACGTTAGCTCTCTCTACACATCCATTCCCCTGGAAAGGGGTCTTGAAATGCTCCAGCGCACGCTCAGTGCCCGTGATGCAACACTGTATGAACACACACACATGCTTCTTGATCTCACACGACTAGTGTTAGAGAACAATGTATTTTTACATGATTGCAGGTGGTTCCGGCAGTGTCAAGGTGTAGCCATGGGAGCTAAGTTCTCTCCATTGTATGCCAATCTATACATGGGCCAATTTGAGAAAATACACCTTTGGTCCAACTGTCCGACACATCTCACCCAACACATCCTTTACTGGGGGAGGTACATTGATGATATCCTTGCCATTTGGACTGGCAACATCCCTGACCTATACTCACTCATAGAACACCTCAACACAAATGAGTTCAACTTAACGTTCACTCACAAGGTGAACACTACCCGCATTGAGTTCTTGGATTTAATGTTGTACACTACCAACAATAAGATCATGTCTAGACTTTACAGGAAACCCACTGCCTGCAATTCCATTCTGCATGCACAGAGCGCTCATCCCCTCACACAGATCAGGGCCATCCCATATGGAGAAATTGTCAGGATTCGAAGCAACTACACCGACACTGGTGTTTTTAAGCAGGAACTCAAGAATCTGACCCACCGCTTCCGAGCCAGGGGTTGCTCCAATAAACTTGTCTCGGGAGCTAGTAAACGCATTTTCAACAAGGACCAACACGATCTACTAATCAAAAGCCCTAAAAATCTTGGTACTAAAAATCCCTCCAGCCTGAGACCGGTCTCATTTATTACCCAATACAGCCCTGCGAGTAAGGCGGTACTACGCATTCTCAAGAAACACTGGCACTTGTTAATGCTGGACACGTGTCTCAAAGACTCAATAGGCGGTTCACCTACCATCGTGCACAGCAGGGGTCGGACTCTCAGGAACATTTTGTGCCCTAGCTTTCTCTGCCCCTCCACTCCCACACGCCCGTTGGGGTGGATCCCAGAGAAACCAAATGGTTTTTACAAATGTGGCTGCTGCATATCCTGCCAGTTAGCCCTTAACAAAACCATTTCCTTTTCCTACAACACCGGGAAAACGTACGACATCAGGACCTTCATTAATTGCAACATGAAATACACTGTTTACTGCCTGATATGTATGTGTGGTCTGGTCTACATTGGAAGCACTATACGCCCACTGAAAGAACGCATTCAGGAGCATATCAGGGCCATCAGAAATGTCAACACTAACTATCCCCTTGCTGTTCACTTTAACACTGTACACGGGGAAAAGGATCTTTTAAAGATTGGATTCCATGGCATTACTCAGGTCTCTAACTCACCAAGATGGGGAGACAGAACCAGGGACCTGCGCAGATGCGAGGCCAAGTGGATCATAAAACTCCGCGCAGTTGAGCTAGGCCTCAACACGGACCATGAATTACACTTTTTTCTGACATAATTACTCTGTTCCTCTATCCTGTGTTTGTTTATCTGACGTTGCATCTTATTTACACATGTACAATTCTTTGGCGTAAGCCCAACAATGAATACAACGTCATCATTTTGTTCTTTACGTTTGGTTTTGGCTTTATGTTCAACTAATATACTCATGCACTTATGTATAGATGTTACTATTGAATTTTGTTACTGTATTTCGTGGTCTCGGCTTTTGTATGCGCCATTGCCTTGGCCATGCCAGACGTGTGCGTCTCTCTTTTGTATAGACATCATTGTTGAATTGGGTTACTGTATTCCGTGGTCTCGGCTTTCACATGCACCATTGCCTTTGCCATGCTAGACTTCTACCACCTCTACTATTGTACATGGTAAACAGGTGTATCATTACATTCCTTGGACTACCGATATGATCTATCATCCTCCTGGCACGCCGTTTACGTTACCAACCACCCTTCTTACTTCATAGCTACCCTTTTCTTCCAGGACTTTTTAACTCATTGTACTGTTCTCTAGAGTATCTTAACACCATTGGTCATCGTCTCACCGGTATACTCTCTAGCCTACTGCTAGCTAGGACGTGTCTCTTTCTTCTAAGTATTTTTTTCTAACTTTTCTCTCCAAAATTGTCCATCATCCGGCCACGAACTCTTTGCGTTTCTCCGGTCTCTTTTTTTCTTCTACTTATGGCTGTTTCTGGCCTCTTATGTTCCAGGCTATTACCCTGTGCCCTACACCATTTCAAGATGGCCGCTTTCATACTAGCTCCTCACTTGTTCTTTGTTCTTATCTGTTCGGACTCCCCTTCTATACACCCAAGATGGCCGCCATACTGCCCGACGGACCCAATTTTCTGGTCCCTCTTTCATTTTGATAGCACTTCCGCTCTCCATATCACCACACGAGCGCTGGTCCTTACTGAACATTAGACGCTCCTAGACTGCTTACCGCGCCTCTCCATCGACGTTTTTCAGGTATGTCTTCAACTCCGGCTAATAAGTCCACTCCGCTTCCAGTTTTATCCGCATGGTTATTCCTGTCATGGTATAATCTTAATTATTATTAGTCCTAATGCTTAGTCTTCGCTCACGCTCGCCTTTTATTTACTTTTTGCTACCACCGCTATTAATGTTACATACTGCTCGCCGTCTCTGCCATACCTTTTTTGTTTTTTCTTTACCACTAATCCCCACGGCCACTCCGTCTTTGACAAATATACAATGACAACAATCCTAATTGCAGAGTCTCGGCTTACGCTCGCCTCCCGTTCACCCTTGGGTAAACATTTCCATTTGACATCACGTGCCACTATCTCAACTTGCAGTACACTGCCGGTCCTTCTCTCTGGGCCAACTTTGTGAGCACCTTACAATCCCCCCGCTTCACAGCCGGTTCACCTTGCCGCTTGGGTTCGTCATATTTGGTATTTTGGTACTTTGGTACCACGCTAAACTTTTGGCAGATCTAGTCACGCTATTAAAGGAGTCTTTACTGGCCTTCACACTAGCGTTTCTCTTTTTTAAGACCTACTCCACCATTCAATTTTATTAACGTTTTACCCATACTATTCTGGCAAACGTCACCAGTCTGGTTTGGCACACGTCTCATTACGCCATGTTAACCTTGCAGGCCTCTGAGACTGGACACACTACTGGCATTTAAGCACACAACTACAGACACATTTCCCATCGATTGGTTATTGCCTCTGTTACATGTACACAGGCTTCCCTTTTCTCATGTTTTTGTTTGACACATCTATCGGTTTGGACTCAAGGCTTATCAGGGCTTGTTATACCTGTTTTAACCTACGTGCTCAACACCTAACTCACCTGCTGCTGCTCGGGCAGTTATACTACTCCCAGTTCTACTATCCCAATAAGGTATGTACACAGTGACTTACTTTGCATTTTAGTCAAACTACTTACTCTTACCACCTCTCCTCCAGACCACCTTTCCCTTTATTATTCTTTCATTTTCTCTATGATCACTTTCTGATCTTGTTCCTTTTTTGGCTACTCATAGCCAACCATATCGAATTTAATCTTTTTTCTTCCTTCCCAGATCATTTTCACTTACTATAGCCTACATAGCTGATTATTATCCACTACTCCTCTGGCCGGACGTCCCAGGTATGAGTTACTGACTTTGCCTCCGATGGGCCCTCCCCCGTCCTGTCTCTCAGTTATGTACTTACTATGTACCGCTCTGTATCTCCCTTTTGGTGTTCTTACTCACCCATATGCCTGGTCTCTCTCAGTCCTGCTCTACTCTCGTACTTATCACACTTCACCTCACAGTCTCTGTATACACTTTCGACACTGTAAATGCAAACTGTCCGGTACTTTTGTTTTCAATTTCAATCGCATGTTTACGTTGACTTACTCTATCTGATGTGTATTTTGTAATTGGGGTCCCTCTCACATATTTTGCTTGCCATGTTCAGTCATATCTCAATCAAGCTTTGACACTGATCACCAGTCACTGTTTTCTGGTTTTGGAATCTTTTCTACATGGTCACCAATGAGTCCACTATTGATTCCACGCACATATATATACCAATTTTTGCTTTCATTATTATTTCTTGCAGCCTGGATGAAGTCACCTGTGTGACGAAACACGTGTTGGCTGTATATCTATGATGGTATTATGATTTCTTACACCCACGAATAAAGGCATCATCTACTAACAAGACTCAAGATTTTTCTTCAACCTCATACTTCCTCTAACCTACATTACACCACCAGGGATTTTCATCCTCACCAAATGATTGGACAATATATTCTGTGTGCTGTGGCCAAATTGTTCCATTAAAATAGAAAACATGCTCCTGAGAAAAGAGAAACAATGCATGCAGGGAAGAGAGGAAGTGAACAGCATGCTGGGAAGGAGAAAGGCATGCTTATAAGCTAGTCATGTGTAGGCAGACGGCTTTTGTATGTGTGACAGGTAAGTGGGTATATGGAAGGAGGTCCCGGGCATCCTAGCGCGATAATTAGTTTTGTGCGCTGAGCGCGGCGAGGACCGTGACCCGATTCGGGGTCTCCGGCCCTGCCGCGCTTGCAAGGTAACTCGCGGCCGGAGAAAAGGGCCGCGGTGGGTGGCGCGACCCTTGAACCGAGACGCAGCTTCTCCTGCGGCCCGCCCGCGGGCCACCGCGGTCTCCTTGGATGGTGCCGCAGCGGCCTGTGCTTGCGGCCGCGGTGCAACAAAATCACACATTTTCCCCATATTTCTGTGATGGAACCTTCCAGAATCTGCAGGAATCCACAATTTCCTACCACCCACCATTGTCTCATCTATACCAATAAAAATTCTGCCCCACTTTTCAGCCTAAAAATGTTTTTTTTTCAAACTGCCCTTTTGGACCCGCTTTGGTTCCTCCTCAATTTCAACATGTTTTTGGCTCTTCCCTGTCACAGGCACTTGGCCCACCTGCACAAGTGAGGTATCATTTTTACCGGGAGATTGAGGGGAATGTTGGGTGGTAGGAAATGTGTGCTGGTTCGGTGATCCCACACAGAAATGTTGAAAATGTGATTTTTTAGCTACCTTTGAGGTGTGCTGAGGATTCTGGATAAGAAAACAGTGGGGGATCCACACAAGTCACACCTCCCTGGACTCCCTCAGGTGTCTAGTTTTCAGAAATGTTTGGGTTTGGTAGGTTTCTATATATGGCTGCTGAGCCTAGAATCAAAAACACAGGTGCCCCACGCAAAAACAGGTAGTTTTGTATTTGATAATTTTGATGTGTCCAGGTAGTGTTTTGGGGCATTTCCTTTCGCGGGCACTAGGTCTACCCACACAAGTGAGGTACCATTTTTATAGAGAGACTTGTGGTAACGCTGTGTGGAAGGAAATTTGTTGCTCCTCTCAGATTCCAAAACTTTCTGTCACCGAAATGTGAGGAAAAAGTGTTTTTTTTTGGCCAAACTTTGAGGTTTGCAAAGGGTTCTGGGTAACATAACCTAGTGATAGCCCCACAAGGCACTCCATCCTGAATTCCCTTAGGAGACTAGTTTTAAAAAATGCACAGATTTGATAGGTTTACCTAGGTGCCGGCTGAGCTAAAGGCCAAAATCCACAGCTAGGCACTTTGTTAAAAAACAGCTCTGTTTTCTTTGGGAAAATGTGAGGTACCATTTTCATCAGCAGACTTGGGGGAATAATGGGCGAAAGGAAATTTGTGTCTCCTCTCAGATTCCAGAACTTTCTGTCACCGAAATGTGAGGAAAATGTTTTTTTTGGCCAGAGTTTGAGGGTTTGCAAAGGAATCTGGGTAACAGAACCGGGTAAGAGCCGCACAAGTCACCCCATCCTGGATTCCACTAGGTGTCTAGTTTTTTAAAACTGTACAGGTATGGTAGATTTCCCTAGGAGCTGGCTGAGCTAGAGGCCACAATCCACAGCTAGGCACTTTGCAAAAAACATGTGAGATTTTAATGTAAAAATGTGATGTGTCCATGTTGTGTTTTGGGGCATTTCCTGTTGCGGGCACTAGGCCTACCCAGACAAGTGAGGTACTATTTTTATCGGGATACTTGGGGGAAATGCTGGGTGGAAGGAAATTTGTGGCTCCTCTTAGATTCCAGAACTTTGTATCACCGAAATGTGAGGAAAGGTTTTTTTTTGCCAAATGTTGAGGTTTACAAAGGATTCTGGGTAACAGAACCTGGCGAGAGCACAACAAGTTACCCTATCCTGGATTCTCATAGATGTCTTGTTTTCAGAAATGCACAGGTTTTGTAGGCTTTCCTAGGTGCCGGCTGATCTAAAGGTCAAAATCCACAGTTAGGCACTTTCCAAGAAACACGTTAGATTTCAATGTAAAAATGTGGTGTGTCCAACGCAAGTGAGGTACCATTTTTATCAGAAGACTTGGGGGAACACAGAATAGAAGAACAAGTGTTATTGCCCCTTGTCTTTTTTCTACATTTTGTCCTTCCAAATGTAAGACAGTGTGTAAAGAAAACGTCTATTTGAGAAATGCCCTGTAATTCACATGTTAGTATGGGGACCCCGGAATTCAGAGATGTGCAACTAACCTGTCGCAGGCACTAGGCCTACCCATACAAGTGAGGTATAATTTTCGTTGAGAGACTTGGGGAAACGCTGGGTGGAAGGAAATGTGTGGCTCCGCTCAGATTCCAGAACTTTCTGTCACCTAAATGTAAGGAAAAAGTTTTTTTGGCCAAATTTTGAAGTTTGCAAGGGATTCTGGGTAACAGAAAATTGTGAGAGCCCCACAAGTCACCCTATCCTGTATTCCCCTAGGTGTCTAGTTTTTAAAAATGCCCAGGTTTGTTAGGTTTCCCTAGGTGCCGGCTGAGCTAAAGGCCAAAGTCCACAGCTAGGCACTTTGCAAAAAACACGTCAGATTTCAATGTAAAAATGTGATGTGTCACTGTTGCATTTCCTGTTGCGGGCATTAGGCATTCCCAAGCAAGTGAGGTACCGTTGTGATCGGGAGACTTAGGGGAACACAGAATAGAAGTACAAGTGTTATTTTCCCTTTTCTTTCTCTACAGTTTTGCCTTCCAAATGTAAGACAGTGTGTAAAAAAGACGTCTAGTTGAGAAATGCTCTGTAATTCACATGCTAGCATGGGGACCCCGGTATTCAGAGATGTGCAAATAACCACTGCTTCTCAACTCCTTATCTTGTGCCCATTTTGGAAAAACAAAGGTTTTCTTGATACCTATTTTTCACTCTTTATATTTCTGCGAATTAATTGCTGTATACCGGTATTGAATGAAAACCCATTGGAAGGTGCAGCACATGTATTGGCTCTGTGTACCTAGGGTTCTTGATGAACCTACAAGCCCTATATATCCCCGCAACCACAAGAGTCCAGCAGACGTAACGGTATATTGCTTTAAAAAATCTGACATCGCAGAAAACGTTACAGAGTAAAACATGGAGACAAATGGCTGTTTTTTTCACCTCAATTTCAATATTGTATTATTTCAGCTGCTATTTTTCTGTAGGAAAACCCTATAGTATCTACACAAATTACCCCTTGCTAAATTCAGAATTTTGTCTACTTTTAATAAATGTTTAGCTTTCCACGATCCAGTATTGGTTTCATACCCATTTCTGTAACTAACTGGAAGGAGGCTTAAAGCACAATAAATAGTAAAAATGGGGTATCTCCCAGTAAAATGCCAAAACTGTGTTGAAAAATGTGGTTTTCTGATTCAAGTCTGCCTGTTCCTGAAATCTGGGAAGATGGTGATTTAAGCACCGTAAACCCTTTGTTGGTCCATTTTAGGAAAAAAAACACAAGCCTTCTTCTGCAGCCTTTTTTGTCGATTAAAAAAAAAATTTGTTGTATTTTGGCTAATTTCTTGGTCTCCTCCAGGGGAACCCAAAAAAACTCCTGGTACTTCTAGAGTCCATAGGATGTTGGAAAAAAAGGACATAAATTTGGCGTTGGTAGCTCATGTGAACAAAACGTTATGCGGGCCTAAGCACAAACTGCCCCAAATAGTCAATAAAAGGCCTGCCACCTGAGGGGGAAAAGGCCTGGCAGCGAAACGGTTAAGATTGTGGAGTCATAAAAAGATAGCTCTTTTTATGTACGGAAGCTCCACACTTTTAAAGATACTACTTGTTAATCCTTTTTTGAATAGCAAACAATCGTAAAATTACACAAAAGTGAATGTTTACCTTTGTGAATCAGGGCCACTGTTGTTCTTTGTAAGAAGAAACAGGGGCCATTGGCACAACCCCTCGAGCAACAGTGGGCAAGTGGGCCTAAATCCAGACTAAAGAAAGATTGAAACTCTGTCAGTACTGCAGGTGTAAAAAGACATTTTCAGTGTAAAAGGAATGCTTATCTCAATGGTGGATGGCAGGCAAGGTACTCTAGATAAAACACACAGGGAGCCAGGAGCAGCAAAGAAACTCATTTGGAGGATCAAGTAGATCGGAGTTTTCAAAGTACCTTTGGGCTGCATCCTAGCGGGGACAAGGTGGAGGATTTTTCAAACGGAGTTCTGTGGTGATGAAACATGATTGTTCAATAGAAAATTGTGTATGGGAGAAGCTCTGCTCATAGATGTGGAGGAGGCAGCTGCAGGGCTGGAGTTTCTTTTAGTTCAGATGTTCTGGGACCTCATTACCACCTAGGCTGGACACCCTTATTTTAGCATTGGGCCCGGAGCCTGTGCCTTTTACACTTAGACACGTTTTATTTGTTTTCATGTTTTTTTTAGCACAGCTTGCTTTTAGCTCATGATTTTTATCTTTTAATCAGCTGCCACTTCCTAGGAAGATGGAGTTTGTAATGCACATTTTATCAAGCAATTGTACAGGGTGCACTCTATGCCTTGCTCAAGACTGTCATGTACGGTACGTGATATGCTAACTGGTATTGCCAGTCCAGCAGCCCAGGAGCCAGTCCCTATGTAAGGCCTGCTGCACAAACTCTGTAGAGGTTATTATTATGTAAACACCACATATGCCTAAGGAGGGCAGAGGGCATTCTGGTCATGACCCTCCTGGGATGTACATAACCACACACAGCCTTGCTGATCCTTTTGATGGTTCTTCAAACTCCCGAGAGGTTTGCCAACCAGGCAACAGGAAGACCCTAGCCATCCTATTTATGTATGGGCCGTGGTCACTTCCTTATATAGGGACAGGCAGAAGGATTACAACCATTATGCTTTCAGATCTAGAAATAGTATTCAGCCAGAAATCACCAGTCTTTCTGGAATCATACAAAATGGTGGGTTGTTTATCTCCCTTACACTGGTTGTAATGATGATCACCAAATCTGCCTTATTATCGCAGCATACCTCAATTTAAAATGAAGAAGGCTGCAACACTTTTATTGAGAACTCTACTGAAGAACATGACATGGGCAGTGACTCTGCTAAACAGTGGGGCAGAGCTTCTGGAGGTGATACAACTAACGACTACCTTGAAGTCAAAATCCCGGATAGCTGTTTCGACCCAGCTAAAAGGGATTATAATTTGTCAATTCAAAATGAGGAGGACATTAAGCTCACACTAAAAGTAATTTTCTGGGAAAGATTAATGCTAAACTACAACATTCTTCTGGCAAAAAAAAAGACTAGCCATCATTGTTTGTCCAAAACGATCCCACAAGAGGAAGATGTAATTTTGCCATCTTTTTTAGTCCTAGTTCCAGATCCGGAGAAAGAAGCCTATGATGCAGATTGGACTCTGGCACAGGCTCCAGCACTGTACTGTAATCACGTGGGTTGGTATAGGGACTCTCCTTATCACTTCATACCTATACCGTCCAATCCACAAATACATCCTCAATAACCATAAAACATGACACTAAAGCTCTAGTTAGGGAATTTCTCTCACAACTGGAGGACCAGGAAGTAATGGAACCCTTTGTATCATCCATGAATAACTCTTTGTTCCCCAGAGCTAAATCAGGCCATTCTTACAGAATAGTCTTAGATTACAGACATTCAAATAACTCAGTTCTTATGAACAACGTTCTATGGAAAAATTATAAAACAACCCTGGATATTCCCAACAGTTTTTTCTGCCAAAATCTAGCACCTGAAAGCCAGGATTTAACCACATTTTCTGTGTTACGCTCAGTGCTGCTTTTGTCAACTTCCCCAAGGGTATAGTAACAGTCTAAGATTGTTCTCAGCTCGTGTGACATCAATATTACATGATATTGATCACGAGGCATTATCATATGTAGATGACATTTATCTGATGGATGACAAGCTCAAAGCGCATCTGGTCAGAGTAGATCACATTGTACTGGGATTTACCAACCCTGGCTACAAATTCAATTTTAAGGAAACTAAAATCGCTTTCCTTGGTGTTCTTAGAAACAAGCTATCAAATGAGGGGAAAGGTCTGACACCACACTTCTTAGAGGACTGTGAACAACTACAACAACCAAACAATATAAACAACTGCAATGCTTCTTAGGATTCTTCAATTTGGACAGAACACACATTCCAGATTGTGCACAATGCATAAAACCTCTGTATGATTTCATTTGTCCAGATTTCTCAAGCACACACTTGACACCACAACATACACAAATTATCAGATCATTAAAGACTGGCGTGCTTGAAGCTAAACACTTACACACAAATGAAAACAAACAAATTTGGTAATCCTGGTCATTCTGGGTGCCGGAGGATTCACATATGTCACATTTAATGAAGGTGACACAGTACCCATAGAAAACAAATCACACATATACTCCAATGCTGAAATGCATTTTGTACCAACAGAAAAAAAACTGACTGTAGTTCAGATGACGTTCATCAAGGAGAGGCCATTAGCCCAGGGTAAGTGCATTATTGTTGTTAGCCTGATCCCAGCCCTTGAGGCTGTTTCTTAAGCTAAGATTCCTAATGCTAAAGCATTACATCCACGTTGGATACAGTAGGCCACCTCATTGACTGTCACTGACATTGATAATATTTTTTATCTAAATCTTCAGACCTAAGAATTTTTCCCATATGAACTTGAATACCCATGCCCACTAATGTCATGCCCCTTGACCATTACAGAATCATCATTTACACTGTTGGCTAAGCTCAACCAATTGTAGGTACCTAATACCATTCCTCTGAGGTTTGCACTGCCATTTGTGGAGTTTTAGGGGATGACAACTTCTACCACATACACACCTCCATGCAGTCCCTAGGGGATTACACAGCACAACTTGCTGAGCTTAAAGAAATGCTTTTGGCACTGGAACATATGGATCCTGAACTTCCTACATTTATTGTGTGTGATTCATATTATTCTGTCTGGTCTTTTCATAAAAACATACACTACTGGCATCTGCATGGGTTCAGAGATTCTAAAGGAAACACCATAAAACTCAAACTTTTGTGGGAGAAAATGGCATGCCTTAAAGACAAACTACCACGGGCTCATGTAATACATTTACTGCACTAACAACATGATGGAATACACATTGGAAGAACCTCATTGGCTGATGAAGCTGCTGAATCTTCATTTGGGAAGACCTGGCCTGGCAGTTCGGGCTGGACTGTTCCCATGGGGAACAGGGTCAAGACTGATTTGCATATGGCTGGGCATCACATCCCACCTGGATGTTGTGTGAGAGAGTACATTTCCTATTGCGGAACACATATTCCAGATTTGCAGGAGGACATATGGGTATATGTGTCCCATTCACACACCCTATTACATGGGGAAAGTTTGCAATTCTGTAGAAGTCCAATTTGGTGTTGTGTATTTCCTCCACATTCCTGGGAAGGTAAATGTATCTGGACATGTGTGAGAGCATGGCATCTAAGACCCTCTAAAGAATCGTGACAGGGCACTTTGGGAGACCCCACCAGCAACAGCAATCACCCCCTGGTAGCTACCCAAGGCTAAGAAGTGCAGCGAGCGCAGCACTTACATATGTGTGGGGATGGAGCAGCTGCGCAGGGGTGGGCTTTCTAGCTGATGTTTCAGTAGTTCAATGATCTCTAGATGACTGTGCTGCCCAGTCTATATTTTTCATATATTTCATCCTCAGTCTGTTGAAATATGGTCTGCCTGGTCCTGTATATCCTCTTTTGTCTCCACCTCCTCCTCCTCTAATGGGCAGCCTGGACTCGCCTCCTCCATGCAATCACGTAGAGTGCAGCCATTTTGAAAAACCCAGATGCCTTCTGGGTCTGCTTTTATACTTTGGTTCTGATTAACACCTGTTTGGAATTAGTGTTAACCTGAGTGTGCAAAATGGCCTATTTGCGACTAATCGCAATTTGCAACTGCCTTGTACATTCGTTCTGCGAGTCGCAAATTGTGATTTCTTATTTGCGAGTCGCAAACTCGAGTCGCAAATGATTGCGATTCGGTAATTGGTTGCATCCATATTTGGGACTCCGAAATGGCTTTTGTACATACCATTTTGCGTTTTGCACGATCGCAAATAGCGCAGCGACCGATTTGCGAGTCGCAAAACATACGTACATGTGGCCCTTAGTTTTTAGGGGCGGGTGGGCAAGCCTGGATTGTTCTTAGGGCTTAGGGTGGGTGGGGTGTCAGGGTATTTTACTTATTGGAGGGAAGGTTTTAGGGGTCAGGGCGTGTGGGGGTGTCAGGGTAGTTTAGTTTTTGGGGGTGTGGAGTCAGGTAGTTTTTTGTAGGGCTCACAGTGGGTGGGGGTTGGGGTAGTTTACTTTTTAGGGGCAGGGGTGGTGGGTCGGGTAGTTTTTTTGGGGGGACTCAGGGTGGGCAGGGAGTGTCGGGGTAGTTTTGTTTAATAGAGGAGGGGCAGGGGGTCAGGATAGTTTTTTAGGGTTCAGGGTCTGATGGCGGGTCAGGGTACTTTAGTTTATATGGGTGGGGTGGGGGTTAGGATAGTATTTTTTTTTAGGGCTCAGGGTGGTTGGGTGGTTGGGGTAGTTTCGGTATTAGGGATGGTGGTAGTTTTGGTCCTCAGGTCAGTGGGGGTGTTGCATGACAGAACCATGCATGCCGTTTCACATGCATTTCCACACATGCCTTTACTAGGCATGCTTTTACAATGAAATCATTGTAAAGGCATGCGTGCTAAAGGCATGCATTTAAACAATGTGGTCGTTGTTCTGACCGCGTTGTTAAGGCATGCGTTGGTCTGGCATGCGTGATTCCATCATACAACCTTGAAAAAGTACACCAAGTATTTCTGTATTAGTTATGTCAGTTAATTGGAGGACACACTAAGGGAGCATGGCCAACTGTTAAACTGTTAACAATGTATATTTAGGTGTACATGCTTTTGTGTTTAAAATTGATGTTTGGTAAAATACAGATCTGACATAATTTACTTTTTCAGACCATAAAGTAAAAGGAACTTGATATGTAAATCAGAAGTAGATTTGGCACATTAAGTTTACATCCACACTATCAGTGTAATCATTGGTGCCAGATAATACAGCCAGAACTTCAATCTCGTTGTTTTTGACACATTTAAATGGACACTATACTTGGTGGAATAAACACCTCAATTTAACTTACACAAATGTATCTCACAAGACAGGTAGGACTCAACATAAAGGCATGTTGTTCTGTTTTGGGGCCCATGTTTAAAGAGGCTTAATTAATTACTTGGATTCAGAGATGGATGTTTGAAATTTTAACTGCATCTGCAGCAATGGACAAGCATGTGAGAAGTAATGAGGGGAATACAAGGTTTTCAAAGGAGACTGGCTAGCATTACTATCAATAAGGCTTTGTCTTGCTCCCCCCCTTGCCCAGTCCTCTTACTTGAGCTACCCATTCTACCCCTCCCTCTGCCTTTCATGGTCCGTTGAAGGTCTGCATTGAGAGATTCGTTCGATTCCGTTTTGCTTCCTAGCATAGCCAAGCAGTGGCTAGCAACACACATGCACTCAACTAGACTCCTGGCCTGCCACTGAACACAGATGGTACGGAGTTGTTCTTGTATCTTGGGGAGTATACATTGAACAAAAACAGCATCAACAGCGTCCTGGGAAATTGTGGCAGCTAAGCAATTCCAGAATATTGTTCAAATACATATTTTAAACACTACAGATAATCAGCAGGCAATTCAACCTTTTTCTGCTTACAATTAGGAACTTTAGACTGGCAGGTCTTGACCTGACACACTTCCATTATGGTATATACTAATTCCTACTTCACATCCATGAGATCCTCTACTACATAGGCAGATGCTTGTTGAGGACAATTGCTCTTTATTACTAAATGATACTTGACTTTACTTGGCATTAAAACGTATGCCAAGTTAGGTTTATAACATTTTAAAAAGTAGCTCCTCTCAGGATTTCATCAGCTTCTCATAGATATTTTGAAACTGTCTCTCAATGTTAAATTTATCTGCAGGGGATCAAAGGACATGAATGTTAACTGAGCCATCTAATCCTGGTCCCAGGAATGCATGGAGAATGTGGAAGACATCACTTGGGTTGAATGGAGTGACTTGAGGATTAGCATGATCAATATCACTCAACAAAGAAGTATACTGATTAATTCTGGTGTTGCTCTCAATTTCTGTCACACATTTGGTAATGGTTTTCCTCAGACTATCACAGGTTATTGTTGGGCAACACACACTACCAGATGGATTCCTTGCATTAGCTCAGTGAAGTGCCCCAGCCACAATGAGTATGAGAAATAGGTGTGTGATGTTATGGAGTCTGACACTCATCCTGCATGCGCTGCATTGACTCCTAGTGCTTCTCCACCTTCCATGCTTTTCCTAGCTGCACCTGCCATGCCTGCTGTGCTTTCTTGAGCATAATTTGCTTGTACACCCTGAACCCAGCCGTCTGTACTGATTGTGATGCTCTATTTTTAGCTGTCCCGTCCAGTGTTCATCTGATATCAGCTCCCAGCATGGGGAAACCAAGGGCATTAATGGGTCCTCATTGCGTCTTCCTGTAGTTCTGACAGCTTGGTTATTATTTGGGAAAACACATAAGTAAGAGGAGGAGCAGTAGGGGTACTAGTTATGACACAATCTCTCAAATATATATTTTGGTATTTGAGCCTCTTTCATGCTCTGCATCTGAGCCTCCTCTTTGCGTCTGTTAGTTTTCTCATGCCAGTTTAAAAGGACTGGCATCTGATCAAAGTCTACTTTATTTTTGGGTTCTTATAACCTTTTCCAGCTATTATTCAAGTGCTCTAGATCAAGGTACCTTCATCTAAACAGGACTTTTACCCCATCCCAGTTTATCGAGCTTACTGTTTTATATACCTGCACATGTTTTTGCAATACTGGTGTACAAACATATGCAGAAGTCATTTCAGACAGGGTTTGTCCGGTTTTCAACTTTTGCCCAAATTTCCTTTGTTTACACCCTCATTTACGACCAGGAAGATGTCAAGGTGTCTTCCAACCTTGTGCTGCAGGTCTCCCTGAGAGAGGAGTGAAGTAGACAGGTAAAAAGTTAAGGGAACGACTATTAGGTTTTTCCTCTCTCTTTTTGGGGACGATGGTAGCCGTTGAACCGGTTTCTTTAAAACTCTACAGTCATATCCTGTTGAGTAGAGATTGTAGTTCACAATGTCCATCATTCATGTACACATTCAACTTCTAGAGTCTCTGCTGGGGTTCTAGGCACCTCATGCCCCTTCCTCTTATAGCACTTCTCCAGAGCGTTTTGCTCTGCACCATGTATTTCTTTCACACCTTTAACATCCGGATTCGGCGACTCACCATATACCTATCCAAATCAATTTGTCCTGTCATAACCTGTCCAGATGACACCTTCCATCCATGTTCTCTTTAAAGTTTTAGCAGCCAGTAACAGAAATCAGTCTGAAAATATGAAGCCCAAGATAGTAAGCCGGCACTGCCCGATTTGATCAGCGAGTCAAACATCTGGTAGCTCTCCACCCAGACACCCTTGTTTAGAGAATTATCGGGCTTACCTTGGTATCTGGATTTCTCTGATGGAGCCGAGTCCGGCTTCTCATCTCTGACATTAATCAAGAGCAGGGACTTTTCAGCACATCAGGTTGAGAAAGAAATCTGCAATAACACTGATCTTCATGTCTGAAAATGTTTTTAACAAAATAAAATGTGATCTATGAAACACAGAGCCCGACATAAGGGGATCTCCGGAACACATGTGAGCTTAAAAGCGAGACCTAAAGCTTGTGTCCAGAATGCATGTTTATTATTTCATTGTCAGAAAAATGGAGCTCATGCGACGAAAACAAAAAAATACAGTTTCAGAAACTAAATCATGGAATAGTTTACATCTGACCTTGACATAGATGCAATGATAAACTTTCAGAACTAAGCAAGCTGGCTTCTCCAATGCCAGACATTAGAGTAACGTGTAAGATATTGGCACAACTGGACAGCATTGATTTAACATGAATCAAAAACATAGTACCTACTATTACAGTTAAGGCAAGGCAATAATTGTAAATTCCACAGAAGCCTAGGTACAGATAGCTTCCTCGTTATGTTGGATGTTGCTTCCAGGACAAGGTCCTCTATAAATACAATACCAGCTCTGCACATACCTGCAGCAATTAGAACATCTACAAGTGGCCTCAATCATTGTTTGCCCTCTAGAAAGAAATAACTGCTTTATTTAGCTGCCCATTATGACCTGCATTAGCATCACTCACAAATGTTGCCAAGTGGTCTCCCCGTATAAATGGATTTTATGTTTTTTTAAATATATTTCCAATTTACAGAGCATTTGTTTGTGTTCTAAATGGGAGGGCACAGTGCTGCTGCCGCAATTCTGCCCCAAGGAATACACCTGCCAGGCACCTTTGAACATAAAATTAGAAAAACACCATGCATTGGCTTACTCTGGACCCTCAGACTATATAACTCTTGTTCCTTTTCGCATTTTAACATTAAAGTCGTTTCAATGTTGATAAATGGTAAAAGCCTAGTTTATTTTTTGTTAGCTTTATCGCCAACTAAAGAAGACATCTGGTGTTTGGTCAATTACATTTGCTTTGGTCTACACACAGTAAGACATGGACTTGAAAAGAGCACATAAATAGTATTACACGCATATTGAATCAAACATAACTACTATAATATATACCAAACCGTTGGCTCAAATTACGCCCTGTCTATCCAAGAATGAAGAGGCAAACAGATAAAGAAGGATGTTTCAAATGGGAGGTGTAGTATCTGACTCATTGATATCATTCATTAAAACATATCCACAGATAAACATGAAGATAATTCTTGTCATATATTTCTTATATTTGGAAGATTCCCATGACCCAGTTTCAAGACAATTTGTGAGTGGCACACTAGTAACACATTTTGTGAAGATTTGTCAAAACGTACCAAAGTTATTGGCAAAACAAAAACGTTTTTCATATGGAAACTACATCCTAACTATAACTATCTACTGGTGACTGCAAGAAGATAATATACACGGCCACATATACCAAGCATTTTTTGACTTGCCTATATCTTTGACACCGTTTGACAAATTGTCAAGAAATTTTCAAGAAAAGTGTTGCAGTGATTCTTGTTGCACACAGAACGTTTTAGGATGATATGTCAAGTGGGGTCCGAGAAAAAGGTGGGGTCAAAAAAGTTGCATTTCCCATGTTAATTCCCATTGGACGTTTAGACACAACTACAGCCCAAACCGCTAGATGGATTTACACTAAATTTGGCAGAAAGCTTGCTTTCGGTACGCAGAATGTGCTTTGACTTATTTGACATAAATCCATTCAGTAATCCAAATTTGTATATTTCGGGCTGAATAGTATTTGCAAAAAAAGACAAGCCTGTGCTGTGAAATGCCCAGCTCTCATTGGCTGCCAACACTTCAACCAGGAAGTGTTAGCAGTCATCTTGGGATTCGGCTCAAGCTGAGTCCCAGTAAAAAAGTTATAAAAAAAGACATGGGCACAGGGTAGGATCACTCTGACCCCTTAGCTCCGGTGGTGGGGTCCTAGAGGGACCCCTCAAATTAAAAAAGCATTTTTAAAAAATATTTTGCCATAAAAACATGATATTCATGAATATGCAGCAAATAAAAAAAAAACAAGCACTGGGTCCTGCACTTGTTTTTTAATCAGCCTCTGGGTGGACCCGGAGGCATTCATATTTTTAAATTAAATGTGGGAGGCCTCCTTGCCCCCTACATCCTACGGGATCACCACCTCCCTGGTGCGATTTTTGTTATATATGCGGGGGCCGTTGGCCCCCACACCCCAGTGGCCACCATCTTCCCAGGGCAAAATGCTTTAAATGTGTGGGGGAGGCCTGTTGACCTCCCCACAGCCCTGGGGACCACCACCTCCCTGGGGCTTCTAGTTATTGACCTGTGGGAGGCAGCCCAGCCCCCCACAGGTCGAGGGAATGGCACCTCCCTGGGGCTTTAATTATAATTAATGCGGGGGCTGCATGGCCCCCTGCAGCCTTGGGGACCACCTCCTCCCCGGGGCATTGAGAACATTGTGTGCAGGGAGGTGTGTGCCCCCCCACGCAGCCTCGGGGACATTCACCTCCCCGTGGCAAAGATGAAAGAAAGTGAAGGGGGTCTGTTTTGGACCCTCTATAGCCCTGGGGACCACTACTTCCTCAGGGCTATCTTTATATTTTGTGCAGGGGGCTATGCTGCCCGACGTAGCCCCAGGGACCATCATCACCCCGGTACCTAATAATACACAGAGGGCACTCGACCCTCCTGCAGCCCCAGGTACCACCACCTCCCCTTGGCTATATTTAATTTGTGTGTGGGGGGGCTACATGGCCCCTCGCTGCCTTGGGGACAACCACCTCTCCTGGGCAAAGAGTAAAAAAGAGAACAGGTTCCATTTCAACCCCCTGTAGCCACGGGACCACCACCACCCTGGGTCTATCACGTTGTAGGTGGGCAGCAAAGCCCCCCTCAAAGATCCACTGATGGCCCTGGGAACCACCACCCCACAGGCTCCGTTCCTGTTATGTCCCAGGGTGTTCTTGTGTCCAGAATGCATGTTGATGTTTTCATTTTCATAAAAATGGAGCTCATGTGACAAAAAACAAGACAAGAAAACATACAGTTTCAGAAACTACACCATGGAATAGTTTACATGTGACCTTGACATAGATGCAATAATAAACTTTCAGAGCTAAGCAAGCTGGCACATCAGATGCCAGACATGAGAGTAAAATGTTAGATATTGGCACAACTGGGCAGCATTGATTTAACATTGATCATAAACATAGTAGCTACTATTACTATTAAGGCACAGCAATAATTTTAAATTCCACACTAGCTTAGGTGTAGCTAGCTTCCTCATCATGTTGGATGTTGCTTCCAGGACAAGGTCCTCTATATATACAATACTAGCTCTGCAGATGCCTGCAGCAATCAGAACATCCACAAGTGGCCGTAATCATTGTTTTACCTTCAGAAAGAAATAACAGCTTCATTTAGCTGGCAATTTTGAACTGCATAATTATCAAACACAAATGTTGCCACCTGGCCTCCCCATATTAATCGATTTTATGGTTTAAAAAAATATATATTTCCAATTTACTAAGCATTTGTTTGTATTCCAAATGGGAGGGCACAGTGCTGCTGCCGCAATTATGCCCCAAGGAATACCCCTGCCAGGTACCTTGGTACATAAAATTTGAAAATCTCCATACATTGGCTTACTCTGGACCCTGAGATTATCTAAACTCTGGTTCCTTTTCACATTTTAATATTAAAGGTGTTTCTATGTTGATGAATGGTAAAAGCCTAGTTCATTTATTGATGGCTTTAACATCAACTAAAGAAGACCTCTTAATGTTTGGTCAATTACATTTGTTTTAGTCTTCACACAGTAAGACAAAGTACTTGAAAAGAGCACATAAATAATATTACGTGCATATAGAATCAAATATTACTATAATATATACAAAACCTTTTACTCTAATTATGCCCAGTCTGTCCCAGAACGAAGAGGCAAACAGATAAAGAAGGAGAGTTAAAATGGCCAGTGTAGGTATCTGAGACATTGATATCAGTAATGAAAACATACCCAGTGCTAAACATGAAGATAAATCTGGCCACATATTTCTCATATTTAGACAGAAGGGACATCTCCATGACTCAGTTAACTTTTACTAGAGGAATACCTTCTCTCCACTTTCTTGAACATCATTTCAGAGTTAATAATGGCACTCATGCCTGAAATTATTCTTTACATTATTCAGCCACACATCAATGTAACTATTACAGCTCACCATTGCAGCATCCATTTTAGGACATCCTCATTCCTTACTCCTCATCCCTATTCCTCATCCATCATCTATGCTTCTCTTCCATCATCCCTACTTCTCATCCATCATACAGCATCCCTACTTCTCATCCATCATCCCTAATTCTCATCCATCATCCCTGCTTCTCTTCCATCATCCCTACTTCTCTTCCATCATCCCTACTCCTCATCATCATACATCATCCTTACTTCTCATCCATCATACCTGCTTCTCTACCATCATCCCTACTTCTCATCCCTCATCCCTGTTTCTCATCCATTTTACATCATCCCTACTTTTCATCCATCATCCCTGCTTCTCTTTCACCATCCCTACTTCTCATCCCTCATCCCTGTTTCTCATCCCTACTTCTCATCCATATTCCATCATTCCTACTTCTCATGCCTCAGCCATCATCTGTACTCCTCATCCATCATCCCTACTCCTCATTCCTCTTCCCTCAGTCATACCAACACATTTTCAGTTTTGTGAAACACACCTTCACACTAATTGGCTGGCAGCAGCCAATCAGAGTTATGAGAGAGGCTTGCATTCTATTTCACTGAAACACAGCCATCTCTTTGCATGTTCTGGGTGAAGACCGAGGAGAGGACATGCAACTGTGTGTTTGTTTCCAGTGAATTCAAGGCTGTACAATGTTTCATTTTATGTAAGTAAGGCCCTCATTATAACATTGGCGGTAAAAACCAGCCTACCGCTGCGGTGACGCCTGCCAAAATACCGTCGCTGAGGCTCCCACCCGTCCGCCAAATTATGATTGTAGCTGGAATTCCACCAGAAGGATGGTGGAATTCCAGCTGCGCCTATGGCAGCGGATGGCGGTAAGGTGGCTCTGATGCCAGCAGCAGCGCCACGCCAGTAGACTGCTGCAGACCGTATCATGACACATGATACGGCCTGGCAGGGTTCTGCTGGCAGTAGCGCCGCATCACGTCTCCTGCCGGAGGACCCCCCCTGAAATCAGGTAAGTCGGGTGCTCCGACAGGTGAGGGGCATGGGGGTGTTGTGTGTGTGAGTGCGAGTGTGTGTGTATGTTTGTGTCTGCGTGGATGCAGGTGTGCATGTATGGATGTGTGAGTGTGTGTATGTTTTGTTGTGTGAATACATGTGTGCATGTATGTATGTAGGTGTGTGTGGATGTGTGTGTGAATGGATGTATGCATGCGTGGATGAATGTTGGTATGAGTGTGTTTATGCGTGTGTTAGATGGTGCGTGAAGGTGCGTGTATGTTTGGGCGGTCTGGAGTGGGAGTGGGGTGGGGGAACCCAGAAGACCCCTATCAGTGACAGGGAAGGGATTCCCTGTCACTGATTGTGCCTACCGCCATAGGTTGTGTGGCGGTACGGAAGCCACGAAAACCATGGCAGTAGGCGGGATCATAATCCCGTGGGAGGGCTAGTGATGGCCGCCTGGCTGGAGACTGAAGTTGCCAGTCTGGTGGCTGTTACCGCGCTGGCGGACAGAGTGGTACATTGGAGCTTTGGCTTGAGCCAAACGGCCAATGTCGTTACATGGGGAAGAGTACTGCCAGCCTGTTGGCAGTACTTTTCTCCATTTCACTGCCATCCACCAGGGTTGTAATGAGGGCCTGAGTGTTTTTTTCTGTTTACACAGGCCTATGCAGAAAGCGCTGCTAGTTTGAGAAATACAAGGAGCCCAATGCTTAGGCCATAAATCAGCTCTTGGAGAAAGGGTTATAGAGTTCAGCTACAGTTCAATGAAAACCTTCCTGGTTTCAGAAAAGAAAAAAAGCAGCTCTTAGGGATAAAAGCTGCCTCAGATTTAAACATTTTATTTGTTAAAAATAAAAATGAAAACAGAAAATATTTGGATGAATTGGATTGCACTGCCACCAGAGTTCATTTAAACTATTTATTTTTACATATGAAATTGAAACCCGAAAGGATTTTGGTTGAACTGTAGATGAACTGTACAACTTTTTCTCCAAGAGCTAATTTATGGCCCAAGCTGTGGGCTCCTTGTATTTCCCAAACTAGCAGAGCTTTCTGCAGAGGACTGTGTAAACAGAAAAACTGTTAAATAAAATGAAATGTTGTTCATCCTTGAATTCACTGGAAACAAACACATAGGGGGTTATTCTAACTTTGGAGGAGTGTTAATCCGTCCCAGAAGTGACGGTAAAGTGACGGATATACCACCAGGCGTATTACGAGTTCCATAGGACATAATGGACTCGTAATACGGCTGGTGGTAAATCCGTCACTTTTCCGTCACTTTTGGGACGGATTAACACCTCCTCCAAAGTTAGAATAACCCCCATAGTTGGATTTCCTCTCTTCTCAGCACATGCAATGAGAAGGCTGTTTTTCAGTTAAATAGAATTCAGGCCTCTCTCATAACTCTCATTGGCTGTTGCCAACCAATCAATGTGAAGGTGTGTTTCACAAAACTGAAAATGTGTTGGTATAACTGAGGGATGAGGAATGAGGAGTAGGGATGATGGCTGAGGCATGGGATATAGGAATGATGGAAGATGGATTAGAAATAGGAATGAGAAGCAGGGATGAGAAGTAGGAATGGTTGAAGAGAAGTAGGGATGATGGAAAAGAAGTAGGGATGAGGGATGAAAAGTAGGGATGATGGATGAGAAGTAGGGATGATGTATGATGGATGAGAAGTAGAGATGATGGATGAGAAGTAGGGATGATGGAAGAGAAGTAAGGATGATGTATGATGGATGAGAAGTAGGGACGATGGATAAATAGTAGAGAAGAGAAGTAGGGATACAGGATGAGAAGTAGGGACAACGTATGATGGATGAGAAGTATGGATGATGGATGAGAAGTAGGGACGATGTATGATGGATGAGAAGTAGGCATGATGTACAATGGATGAGAAGTAGGGATGATGGAAGAGAAGCATGGAAGATGGATGGGAAATAGGGATGATGTATGATGGATGAAAAGTAGGGATGATGGATGAGAAGTAGGGATGAGAAATAGGGATGAGGAGTGAGGAATGAGGATGTCCTAAAATGGATGCTTTAGGATGATGTGTGATGGATGAGAAGCAGGGATGATGGATGAGAAGTAGGGATGATGTATGATGGATGAGAAGTAGCGATGATGAATGAGAAGCAGGGATGATGATTGAGGAATGAGGATGTCCACAAATGGATGCTTTAGGATGATGTGTGATGGATGAGAAGCAGGGATGATGGATGAGAAGTAGGGATGATGTATGATGGATGAGAAGTGGCGATGATGAATGAGAAGCAGGGATGAGGATTGAGGAATGAGGATGTCCAAAAATGGATGCTGTACACCATTTTGAAACAAAATTATCCCTCTAACCCTATCAGACCCAAAGGGTCATTTCAATTACCACCAAACATCGACATAATAATTTCTTAGCAAAATCCTTCATAAAAGGGTTACGAAAATCCAGAAATATGTAGAAAAACATCTCTTTCTGCATGAATGTCAGATTATCGAATTTCCCGAAACTATTTGTCAGACTGGCACCAACTTTATGCACAGGATCCAGTGGAATTATGCTTTATTCTTTATGCCACCACTCACACCACTGATCATTTGTACAGAAAATGTAACCTAGTATAATGGGTGAGTAAAGGAAAATAGGACAAGAATGAAAAAAGAGACAAACGGCTCCGCCACTTTTGCCTTATCATGACCTCCAAAACAAAGATATATGTAAATGTTTCTGTCCTTCAGAGTATTAAATACAATCTCTGTGTAAATAACTCTCTGTAGTGGTTAGAAGCTTGAAACTCAGGGAAACTAAACAGGTAAAAACTTAGCAGCATATTTCTGAAACTGTGCTGCAGGACAACAAACCACCTTGCTGCTTGCTGCATTGCATCATAGTGAAAGGGCAGGAATGCACTGTACTTGAGGCAATATGGTGTATTCCTGTCTTTGCCCTTGCACAGGAGGACAATAGGCCGCCTAGCCCCAACACAGCACACTTGCACCTCAGTGCAAGGGTGCCCGTGTTGCATTCAGTATAGTTTTTGTGCAGGAAGGGGCGCCTTCCTGCACAAAAACAATCCTGAGAAGATTTTTCCTCTCAGAATGCACCACACATAGAAAGTGAAAAAACAAGGAGAAATAAGGATATTTCTCCTTGTTACGCCTTACCTGGGGAGGCATAGGTTTTTGGCGCATTCACAGGTCTACCACGTCTGGTAAATCTGGGAAGGTGTCAAAATCCAAGGATGTTGCTTGAGAACACCCATGAAAAACCTATAAAAATACCTCGCTCACTCAGTGTAATGCAAAGCAGGGATTAGCGCTACAGTCCATTACTCAAGACTTAGGAAGCCACTCTGGGCCACACAAGGTGACCTTGCATGGCTTCAGAAATCTTACTGGTTTGTACAGCACATTTGTAAAAGCCGAGTGGCGCAAATGCAATGCAAACTGGATCATAAATATGGCCCTTCCGGCCTGATTCACAAAGGTAAACTTACACGTTTGTGCAAGTTCACTCTTTTTCGTTATTCACAAAACTGCTATTTAATAGTACATTTAGAACTCTAGAGACTTTGCAGTCAAGGCAGAGTTCTCCACCCCAACTGCAGGGTCTCCGGAAGTTGTGAACTCACTAATAAATTGTAGTTCTGTAAATACCGAAAAAGAGTAAACTTATGCAAATGTGTAAGTTTTCCTTTGTGAAACAGGCCCTTAATATCTCAAGTGTGACACATGTATATACAGATCACCCCGATAATTTCCAGGAAGTAGCTGCGGTGAATGAACTTTGTTTGGAAAGATTTGTGAAGATTCATCAAATGGGCAAACAGTGCAAAAGTTAATAGTAAACTAAAAAAGGCTTTTCTCATGGAGACGTGGTCCAAAATATAACTTGTGAATCAGGCCATTAATATTTCAAGTGTGACGCACATGTGTATATACAGATCAACCCGATAATTTCCAGGAAGTAGCTGAGGTGAATGAACTTTGTTTGGAAAGATTTGTGAAGATTCATCAAATGGGCAAACAGTGCAAAAGTTATTAGCAAACCAAAAAATACTTTTCCTAAGAAGAAGTGGTCTTGAATATAACTATGCAGTTTATATTACCTACTGTCAGTCACCGGTAGTGTTTACAGGGCCTGATTTAGAGTTTGGCAGAGGGGGTTACTCTGTCACAAATGTGACAGATATCCCGTCTGCCATATTACGATCCCATACTAGCCTGTGGATATCAAAATACAGCGGATGGGATATCGGTTAGGTTTGTGACAGAGTAACCCGCCTGCTAAACTCTAAATCAGGACCATAGTTAGGGCCTAGTTTCCATAGGAATTGAATTTTTGTTCTGCTAATAACTGGCTCCGTTTGAAATAGCTTCACAAACTTTTCAAAACTAGCTTGCCAATCACTTTAGCTACTGTGTGAAAAGTTATGAAGTTTATTTGTCAAGCGGATGCTGAGAAAAAGGGGGTGTTCCCAAAAACATTTTCACCATGCAATTTTCAAAGGGATTTTAGATCCAGCTACAGGCAGAACTGCTGAAAGGAATTGCACCAAATTTGGCAGAAAGCTAGATCTCGGTTCATCCAGAAAAACCTCTTTTGGTGATTTGGTGTAAATCAGTTCAGTAGTTTTGGAATTCTTAAAGCAAAAATGATTTATGTATAACTAGAGATGCAGAGGGTCCCCAGATCTGACAGAACTCAAACTGAAATCTGATTGGCTGCACCACTTCAACAAGGAGGTGGTGGCAGCCACCTTGGGACTTGGACTTGGCTGAGGCCCAAGAAAAAAATTCCAAAAACATCATATTGCAATGTAGGAATACCCTAAATGCCTAAGCATGATAGTGGGGTCCCAGAGGGAAATTGTCTGGGGCCAAAAACATTTTTTTTTAATTTTGCCATCCATCAATTTGTAGACGATCCATGGCAAATTAAAAAACAAAACAAGTGTGAGCCCCTCAAAGGACAGGAGGTGGCAGCACTGGAACACAGCACCACACTTTACAGACATTGGTTAATGTGTCAGTAATTCAGCACTACATCTAGCAAGTCAGCAGTAAGACAGGAATACGACACCACACCTAGCAGGGCAGAAGAAGCTGAGACAAGAATACAACTTCACAACTAGGTTTCCTATATGAAATGTTACTTTTGCTGCTTTCAGTGGATATATGCCCTCACTGTTATTATATTATTCCAGGTGTGTATGCATTTTATTAATGTCTTCCTTTTTTGCTTTCTTCTTTTCTTTAGTTTTGTTTTTTCTAATAAAAAATGGTGTTGTATTATCTTTCCTGTTAATCGTGCCTCTTAAACACATATCCCTGTTTCCAGTAACATATGTACTCCCGTGGTTTTATTTGACTTTTTAATTTTTTTATTTCTGTGGTTACTCTGAGCTAATTGTCTCGTATTTGCCATAGTTGGCTGTAAACATTTATACTTAATGAAGATGTAAACTTAAAGATAACCGCTTTTGTCTGAAGCTCGCTCCCAGTCTGTCTTCCACTAATTCAGGCTTGTGCAAGCTGCTAAGAACAGTTTATTTAGGTGCTCTGAGAAGGTGAACGAGAAGTTGAACATACTGTGATGAGGCACGCAAGTGCAGCTTCTCTGTTGTATTGCATGGCAGAAACACAAACCTGACATTGTTTCAAAGGTGAAAATAGGTGGGATAGTGTCCCCAAGAGATCTGTGATTGTTAGAGGTGTTTTTTATCCATCACTTCTGCATGCAGATCTGCGTACAGGGAACAAAGATGAAAGGTTAGGTTTTTGACAAGGGGACCAGTTTGACAGGTCCCACTGTGAAAAACCGGAATGTTTACTGTGACCTGGCTGCAGCTGCAAAGTTGCACCCAAGCCACAGCAAACAGCTGTTGCCCTGGGGTGGGCACCCTGGGACATAGCAGAAGCAGGCCCTGAAGGACTGTAGCCCCCAGGGGCCATCAGTGGCTCCATGAGAGGTGCCGCGCAGCCACCCTTTAATATGAAGGAAGCCTCGGGGAGGTGGTGATCCGTGGGGCTAATGGGGTCCGAAACTGACACCTTGTAATTATTTCTGATATAGCCCCGGGGAGGTGGTAATCCCAAGGGCTGCATGGGGGGGTGGTACACAGCCCCGTCACACTATCAAACTAAAGCACCAGGGAGATGGTGGTCCCTGGGGCTCAGGGGGGGCAGAAGGCCCCCCTGTTCAAAAGAAAAAGTGGCCCGGGATTTCGCCCACCCAGGGGCTTATTTAAAAACAAGCATGTCTTTTCATTTTTGTCTTGATTTGCCACCTGCCCCGAATTCGCAGTAAATTGTTCGTACCCTGACCCCATTCGTATTTTTTATTCTTTTTTTCTGGAGCCGAGTCCCATGATGGCTGCCAACACTTCAACGGTGTCATTGTTGAAGTGTTCACAGCCAATCAGATCTCAGCAAGAGATTGGAGGAGTCGCAAATCTTTCACGTCCCCATATATACAAATTTGTTTCCCCCTTACTTTCTAAAGAACTACCGAATGGATTTACACCAAAAGAAAAAAAGGTGGCTTTCTGGACCAGGACCTACCTTTCTGCTAAATTTGGTGTAATTCCATCAGGTAGTTTTGGTGCTATCGCTGTTCAAAATCCCTGGGGAAAAATCAATAGGGAATAAGTGTTTTGGGACCCCCCTTTTTCTCATGCCCCCCCCCCCAGGGTGGATCACTCAAAAACTTTGCATACAGCAGCTCAAGTGAGTGTCATATTTTCTTAGAAAATTTCATGAAGATTCATCAAGCAGCACTAAATTTAATAGCAAAACAAAAAAATGCTCTTTCTACAGAAACTTTATCCTAACTATAACTATCTAGTGGCAACCATCACTAGGTAATATAAATACATATACATATATATATATATATACACATATATATATATATATATATATATATATATACATATGGGTATAAATACATATATATATATATATATATATATATATATATATATATATATATATATATATATATTTATGGGTAGGGAAAATATTTATAAGTTTCTATATAGACTGCAGTACTGCCTCAGGTGTACGCAGTATTTAAACAATTAAAAAGTAAATAAATATGTAAAAAAAAAAAAAATACAGTGTACTACGTTATATATTTTACAAAAACAGTGTACTACAGCACAATTTCAATTTTTAACATATTTAAATCTTCACAAAAATGCTGACGTAAGACTGTTGCAGTACCTAAAAATGACTGCACTACTTAATTATTTTTGTAAAAAAAAAAAATGTGCAGTTCTCCCTAATCTACTGGAAAAATATAGAGAAAATTGTAAATACATTTCTATAAGTATTATCACTTTTATAAAGTGGTAAAAGGTAAAGAACAACTACAAACCCTGATATATGAGGAACTATCCAAGGATGAAGTGAAAGTGTGCTGAGAACTACATGGCTGCTTTTTACGTTTTGTAAAGACAGTCTTTAGCCAATTTGATACTGCATCTAATTGACATGCACTGCAGTATACCTGGACGTTACTGTAGTATACCTTGGGACAATATACTACTTAGTATTTTAACACCTACAGCTTTAACACAACTTACACTATTTACAACTACTACCAAATTTAGCATTTACACCACATAATCTAGATTCGTGGCACATTACTTCTACATCCTTCACCCACTTTCATGCTACCTCAGTTTCAAGTGCCACCTGACCTCTATGCCCCTCTACTCCGTACCACCTGACTCTACATTAGCCTACTCTAGTTTTTACACTCTATGCTACTCCACTGTACATCACTACACTACTCACCACTCCACTCTAGACTAATTTACTGTATGCCACTTTACTGCATGCTAATCCACTCTGCGCCTCTCTACTCAATCACACTATGCCACCACACTCAAAACCCTTCCCCTGTATGCTATTACAACCTATGCCACTTCACTCTCCTCCACTTTAGTATAAACAACTGCACAATGTGCTATTCCGCTGTACGCCACTCCACTATGTGCCACTCTACTATATGCCACTTCAGTGTACGCAACTCCACTCTACGACACTCCACTGTGCGGTATTATGCTGCACACCACTCCACGCAAAGCCACTCTACTCTACACCACTCCAATGTATGCTACTCCACTGTACACTACTGCACTATTTCTCTGTAAAATACTCCATTCTATGCTACACTATTCTACGCTATTTCACTACATGGCACAAAGCTCTACAACATCCAACTGTACACCACACTCAAAGTTACTCTATCTACTCCACTGTAGTTCATTCTTCAAGTCACTCCACTCCACACTACTACAGTCTACACCAACCCATTCTGTGACACCCCAGTCTATGACACTCCATTCTATGACCCTTCATTCTAGGCCACTCCAGTGCAAGACTCTCCTCTTTACGCTACTCCACTCTATTCTACTTCCACTATATGCAACTCCATTGTATTCCACTGTATTCTATGCCACTCCACTCTATGCTATACCACTGTACGTCACTCCACTCTACACCAATCCATTGTATGCTATTCCACTGTATGGCACTCCACTGTACACTACTCCACTTTACGCCAATCAGGTTTACAAAACGTCACTCCACTCCGTACTATTGTATTGCACACCACTCCATTCTATGCCATTAGATTCTATGCTATTCCTCTGTATTCCCCTCCACTTTACACCACTCCAGTGTATACCACTCCACTTACGCTATTCCAGTCTACACCACTATGCTCTTTGAAACTCCACTCTTCGTCACTCCCCTACACACTATACCGCTGTACGCCACTCCACTCTTCGTCACTGCACTCCATCCTATTCCACTGTTACCCACTCCACTCTATGTCACTCCACTGAGTGCCAATTCAATCAATGTTATACAACCCTCCAATGCACCCTACTCCATTATGTGCTATTGCACTGTACATAACTCCACTCTACATCACTCCACTCAACACTGCTCCAATATTCACTATTTCCCCGCTTTTCATTCTTCCCTTCTCCCCCTCTCCTTACCTAATTCTCCCTCATGCCTTTTGCCTTTTTCCATTGTAGTTTCCTGCCCCTCCCTAGCCCCGCCCCCACATTCCTCCATCTCCTAGGACATACTTAATGGTGGCCATTGCACGACCCTATTGAGCAGGAACCTAGGCCCTCCAACCACTCAAAGGCCCTTTCGGAACCAGCAGTCTGACTTGAAGCCTCACCTGGCTGCACTCCTCCTCTCCTCCTTGACCTGTTCTATGTCTTTTCTACATGGCTTATGTGTTCATTTGTCAGTGTGCTTTAGCTTTATTGCCCATTGTCTTCTGTATCTGCTTGTCTTTTGGGCTCTGTTACCCATTTTTTTGTTCTACCCAGTCTTTTTGTGGCCATTTGTTTGCTCTTTTCAGTCATTTTGTGTCCGTTTTGTTTACTCTGCCAAGTATTTTTGTTGCCATTTGTTGCTCTACCCAGTTACTTTGTCCGGTGTTTGTGCTCTGTGTCATCTCTTTCTGGCCACAATTGTGCTCATTTGACTGATTCTGCTGACTAACCCCACCACCCATCCCACGTTTTTCCCACATCCCTCCTCCCCCTCTCATTACCTGTTTCTCCTGAGTGCCTTCTCCTGCTGTGGTTTCCTGCCCCTCCCTAGCTCCAGCCTCAGTGTTCCTCCCCCTCTTTGAACCTACTTAATGACGACTGCTGTGTGACCTCATTGAGCAGGTGTTTAGGTCCAGGTCCTACATACCTTGAACTGGTCTAAAGCCTTTCTGGGCCCAGTCGTAGCCTCAAGGCCCTCCTCCTTTCCACCTTGACCTATGCTCTGTCCTTTGTGTCCTTCTGTGTCCATTTGTCACTGTGCTTTGATGTTAGTGCCTATTGTCTTCTGTGTCCGTTTGTCTTTTGTACTCAGTTGTCCATTTTGTTTGCTCTGCCCAGTCTTTTGTGGTTGTTAGTTTTTGCTTCCCAGTGTTTTCATGCCCATTTTGTTTGCTCTGCCCCTCTTCTTGTGCCTGTTTGTTTGCTCTGTCCAGTCTTTTTTGCCCATTTGTTTGTCCTGCCCAGTCTTTTTGTGCCTGTTTGTTTTGTTTTTTTGCCTGATTTTTGTGCCCCCTGTTGTCTCTGTGTTCCCACAATTGTGCCCTTTGAATTTGTTTCTACTGACTCCCCTGCCTTCCCTCTGTGTTTTTCCTGCCTACCTCCTCTCCTCCTCCTCACCTGCCTTTTCTCACTGCAGTTTCCTGCCCCTATCTACCCCCGCCTCCTCATGTCCCTCTCCCTCCTAGGACTTACATAATGGTGGATGCGCAGCAGGCACACTGAAAGCACAGCAAAGACAAGCCCATTGGACCCATTCACACCTGGACTGCATGCAGCTCCAAGGATGCTGGTCCAACCAACCGCCCCTGCTATACATCTGCCAACTTGCTAGCACTTAGCACCAGATCACAGCACAACTGATGCCCCTACACCACACCTTCTAGCATAGTAGAACCCTTCTCAAGTACTCACTACCACTTCTGTTGCAGCATCAACCCTACTTCACTTCCAATTGCATTCCAGCCACTACACGGCCATGTAAGGCACCCTCACTTATAGACGAGAACCCCACACCAACTTCAGCAATCTCCTCACTGACCTCATCACTCCTATCCCCATTAGATCCAACAACTTCCTCCATGCTCGGTGATCTCAACCTTCCTTTTGATGACTCATAGAAACGCAATGCCACCGACCTCCTACAGAGACTCAACATCGGACTAACGTAGCTCATACACATCCGGACTCACACTCCACCCAGTCTTCACAGCCAGCAACAAGATTACTACCTCACCCCACTCACATGGACATACCACTCCAATGCACACTTCTACATTACTGCACCCCACCCAAGCAAACGAAAACCAACCACCAACTTCAGCCACAACTGGAACAACAGATCCAACCAGTCTATCCTCACAGGTGACCTACAGAACAACCTATACACCTTCAACAATTGGATTGCAGCCTGTATCAACACTCTGACATCAATGAAGAGGATCAGATATATAGGAGCTGGCACTCAAGCACTCTGGTACACAGAAGACCTAAGAGACTCAAAGCACTATTGAAACAACTGGCAAGAAGAAGGAGAACCAGCTGAGACAACACCTCCAGAGACTCCTCCAAAACTGCACTCAGAAGGTACCATACACAGATCAGAGAAGCCAGGAAAGTGGCCCTCTTGCTCATACTCGAATCCTGATCCAACTTTGACAAAGAATTCTTCAACATCGTCAATGAATTTACCAACCCAACATCAGCCTCCCACACCATCATCCCCTCACAAACCAAATGCGTGCCGTTTCTAACTTTTCCCAGAAAAAAATATTTAAGATCTACTCCTACTTTGCACCCCAATCCACCATAGAGGACATCATCAGGCAATCCCTCACTACCACTAGGAGCACTCACTCCCTAACGAATTGGAGCCCCCTCATCACAGAAGAAAGCACCAGAATTATGCAGACCATCTAATCAAAGTCCCCCACAGACCCCTGCCCTCATCACATGTACAACCTGGGAAGCACACCAATCAGTGACAATCTCACCACCATCATCAACTCCTCCATCCTCAACAGAAACTTCCCAGACTGCTGAAAACACACAGAGATCGCAGCTCTCCTGAAGAAACTCTTGACTAACCCAAAAGATCGCAGCAGCTACAGATCCCTCAAGCTCCTGCCATTCCTGGCCAGAGTCCTGGAGAAAGAGATTATCAAGCAGCACTTTCCCATCTTGGAGAGCACCAATACCTGAGCTCCACCTAGTCAGGGTACACAGCAACCACAGCACAGAAACCACACACCTGGTGGCAAAAGATGACACCCGATCAATCATGGACAGAGGAGTAACCAACGCTCTCTTCCTTCTTGGCCTCTCTGAGGCGTTCAACACCATCTCCTATGGAACTCTCTTTTCCAGACTCCAGGACGGAGGTATCCAAGAGCTTACCCCGAGTTGGATGGCCTCCTTCCTCTCTAACAGGACACAAGTCAGACTTTCCATGTTCACCTCAGAACACAAGAAGCTCGTCTGCGGAGTCCCCAAGGGTTCCTCCCCCAGCCCAACCCTGTTCAATGTGTACATGGCACCTCTCACCCACTGCAATAGAACCCACAGCATCAACATTGTGTCAAACACCGATGACACTCAGCTCACCCACTCCCTCACAATGCAAACCAGGACTAACTTTGATGCTTGTTTGTGCAAAATGGCCAACTGGATGCAAAAGAGCTTCCTCAAACTCAATATAGGCAAAATGGAGATCCTTATCTTTGGAAGTAAGAGCTCACCTGGGACTCCCCCTGGTGGCCACCTGACCTTGGTCCCATGCCCACCCCCATAAACCACCAGAAACCTCAGCACCATCCTTGATGGCAAACTCATGGTTAGCAAACAGGTCAACTCTGTGATCACATCATGCTATCACATTCTTAGACTTCTTCACAAATGGCTCCCAAAGCACACAAGATGCATGGTCACCCAGGCCCTCATCACCAGCAGAGTCAACTGCAGCAATGCACTCTATGTCGGAATCCCCAACCAGATCAAGAAAATACTTTGAACCATCTAAAACACTGCCCCCAGACTCATCCTAGACATGGCCAGAAGCACCCACACTACTACCTACCTCAATTAACTACAATGGCTACCCATCCAGAAACACAGCAAATTCAATCTGCTAATCAACATCTCCAAAGCCTTTAACAACACAGATCCAGCTTACCTAAATGAATGACTCCACCTCTACCAACCCTCCAGACATCAATGCTTCACCTATCTCTCCCTCATACAAATCTGCCTGCATCTGTAAAAGGAAGATGGGAGGGTCCGCTTTCGCCTTCATCATGGCCAAAAACTGGAATGAACTCCCTTTATACACCATAACTGCCTCTTCACTTGTCAACTTCTGCAAGAAATTTCAGACCTGGGTGTTCAAATAGGAGCCCCGCCAGGCCTACGCTCCTGCTCCAGCACCTGAAAATCCTCATGGGTGATAAGCTGCACCAAGTAAACCTATGTAAATAACATAACACTCCATTCAATGGCACTCTATTCTACCCCATACCACTCAACTGTGTGTCACTTTACTCTACGCTACTCCACTGTACGCTACTCCACTCTACGTCATCCTCTCTATGGTAGTCCACTGTATGCCACTCCACTATACGCCACTACATTGAACACTATTCCACTCTACACCACTACAGTCTACTCTACTCCACTTTATATCACTCCACCCTGTGCAGCTCCACTCTATGTCACTAAATTCTGCACTACTCCACTCTACTCCACTCCACTCCACAACACTCCATTCTACACTACTCCTCTCTAGAGCACACGACTCAGAGCTATTGTACTCAACGCCAATCTACTCTACGCCTTTTCAGTCTTCACCATTTTAGTCTACACTGTGCCACTGCTGTGCAACTCTCCACTCTAACCCAATCCGCTATAAGCTATTCTACTGTACTCAACTCCACTGTATGTTATTCAACTCTCTGCTATTACACCTTATGCTGCTCTAATGTAAGCCACTCCTCTATAAACCACTGCAATGTACCCTGTTCCACTGTAGGCCACTCCACTCAATGCCAGTCCACTCTATGTCACTCCACTGTACACCACTCTTGACTTTTGGACCCTTTGTATTCCGCTCGACACCACTTCATTCTATGCCACTCCAGTGGATGCCTGTCTACTTTATGCCACTATAATATACGCTAATCAAATGTATGTTATTCCACTGCATAGAACTTCAGTATATGACATTTCACTTAAAGCTATTACATTGTACACCAATCCACTCTACGACATACCAGTGTATGCTACTCCCCTGTAGCCTATGCCACTGTACACCACTCCAATGTACACCATTGTAGTGTAGTGTATACCACTACAGTTTACACTATTGTGCACACCACTACACTTTACCTCACTCAGCTCAATGCTTCTCCACTCTATGTCACACCAGTCTATGCCACTGTACTCAACATTATTTCAGTCTATGACACTCCACTATATGCCACTTTACTGTACGCCACTCCACAGTACATTAACTATAACTAGCCATTCTGCCATGCACTGTGTTCTCACAAATGATGTGATTTCTGATATCATAACTATTATTGTAAATACTATTGTTTTAAAAGGTATATGTGTTATAATATATCACAGGGTATATGCAGTGCATGAAGAAAACTGTTTTCACTCATGATTTTATCATAGAGGTTATGGAAGGTGCTGCTGAAGCTAAAATGAGAGAATATTTTCTGTCAATTCTTCCTCAGCCTTGTGAGAATAATATCTAACATATCAAGTAAAATGTGTACTTGCAACAGCTCTACCCTGTCAGTCTTCCAAAGTATTTGCATGAACAACTTGTGTGCTTACACTCCTATTTATAATATAAGTGTGACACCCCTGAAGCCATGTTGATTAAATCAAAGCTGCAAAATTGAAATATTTCCCCCCAGAGGAAACCGCAGTAAATTAACAGATGAGGGTGCATCATAACAAAAAAAGGGTTTTCCAAGATGAAATTATGATTAGTGCAGTAAAAAGCAAAATAAGGGTGCATTTTGTTTGAATTCTCAAATATCTCCCTCATCCATTGCAGTAAAACATTCTGACATGAGACTAAAAAATGTACCTTCAGCACCAGAAACATCCTGCCGGTTAACTTCCTGGTGATCAATTGCAGATTTATCACAGTGTTCTAGTAAGCAACCAGAGAGCTAACATTCTACAGTTGTGACAAAAGTATGGAACACCCGAACACCCTCTTGATGCAACCAAATATTTCAAACTGAACACATTTCCTCTGGGGGAAACTACAGTAAATGAACAAATGAGGAAACTTAAAAACAAGAAAGTCTCCCAAGATGGCTGACTAGAGAAAAGTGTTCCAATTCAGCCTACATAGTGCCCAAGTCTTTCCCAAATATAGCCCAATGTGTGCAAAAAGATCAATTTCTAAAGATGCCATAGGTTTTATTGTTTGATTCCATCAATATGACTTCAGGTGTGCCACACTTTTGTCCTAAATCCAGAATGTTAGCTCTGTAGTTGTTTTTTTGGCCCCTGTGGCAGGAACTTGGCAAGAGAGGGTGGGGTTAGGGAGTAGGGACAGAAGCAGCAAGCTAACCATGCCGGGCACGTGGGAAGGGCAGTGTCAGCACAATAGACCATGCAGGCAGGAGGGAAAGTAGCAGGACCATTGACTATGGTGGGCAAAGGAAGGGGGGCAATGACTGGAAGCCTATTTTGCAGTACAAGCGAGAAAGGCTGTGGCAGCACATCAAACTATGGTGGGTGGGTGGTCAGTGGAAGCACAATGGACCATGGACACCTGGAGGGTTGAGGGACCTTGGATAGCAAGAGGGAAGGGTCGGGGATACACAAACAAAGGGAGGGCAGGGGGGCGATGGCAGAAAGCTGACCATAAAAAGTAAGTGGGAGGGTCAGTGGTAGCATGGTGAATCATGGAGAACAAGAGGGATGGGGCATTGACATGACCACGGACAATTGAGAGCAGAGGGGAAGGAGGCACATTCAGTAAGCTGACCATGCCCGGAGAGGCAAGAGGGGTAATGGCAATACAACAGACCACAGGGGGCAGAAGGGAGTGGAAAAGGGCATGCCAACAGACCATGGACGGCCAGAGGGAAGGGAAACGGTTTGGACTCGCACAATGGAGAACAGGAAGGCGGGGACAGGAGCAGTAAGCTGTCCAGCCATGTCAGGATGAAATGGCAATGGCAGCTCAACGGATCATGATGGAAAACAATGAGGGGCTACACAGACAATAGAGAGCATGGGAGAGGGTGGCAGGAGCAAAGGCAGCATTGTGATCATGCAGGGCAAGCAAAAGGTGCAGTGGAAGCACAAAACATGAAAGGGGGAAGAAAGAAGGATGGGGCATGCACACAGACAACTGAGGGAAAGTGGAGAAAGCAGAACCCTAAAGCTAGCCACACAGGTAGGAGTGGCAGTGGCAGTACAAAGGACTGTGGAGTGCCGTAGTGAAGCTGCAGGGGCACTAACTCAAACAGTGCAGGGCCGGGACAACAAGTTAACCAGGAAGGGCTAGCAGAAGGGGCACCGACCATGCAGGGCAGGAAAGAGTAGTAGGGCCATGGACTTGGACAACAGAGGACAGGAAAGAGATGGCTAGGAGCATTAAGCTAAGTACAAAGGACAAGAGGAAGTGGCAGTAGTGGTACAGAAGACCAGAGGATGGAGAGGGCAGGGACAGCCGCGGACAACAGAGGACAGGGAGGAGGGATGCACTGGCAGCAAGCTGACCACACAGGAAAGGCATGGTTGGGCAGGGGCAGCACAGCAGATGATTGAGGGCAGGAGGGAGGGGAGAGGGGCCACCATAGAGAGAATGGGAAGTAGGGTGAAGAGGGAGCTGGGGCAGCAAACAGACCATGAAGGGAAAGTCAGTATGAGCAGTGGCCGCAAGCTGTCTACAGAGGGCTGACTGGATGGGGCAGGGGCATGCAGATGTTGAGCAGAGGACAGTCAGATGGGGAGCAGGGACAGCAATCTGACCACAGTGAGTAAGTCTGCATGAAACAGTCAGCACAATGGACCATGTAGGCAGCAAGGAGGGGGGACAGGATCATGCGCATGGAGAACAAAGAGCAGTGGGTGGCAAGAGTAACAAGGAGAGGCCAGTATGGGCCGGGGCAGAACAATGGACAAAGGACACATACATGGAGAGTAGACGGCAGCAGGGAGGGGGCAGGTGCTGCAAGCTGACCATGGAGGGCAGGTGGGAGGGGCCAGTGCAAGCTGATAATGGAGGGCAGGAGGTTGGGGCCAGGGGAACGAGATGGAGAATGGAGGGCAAACAGGTGGGGAGCAGGGGCTTTAAGCTGACCACTGAGGGCAAGCAGAGGTTGGTTGGCCACCAGCAAGGATTTGGCCTGTGCCAGAGCCTGGCTGTGAATGGCCAAAGATGTGCGCAGTGGAGGTGTTGGCTGAATATATTCCAAAACCCTTAGACGTTCTGTGAAAAAACAAAGGTTAAATAGATGTTATTGTCATGTATGATAATATGACCATACCTACCATTAACAAAACACAGCAATTCACTGAACAAAAACAAATGTTAAAGTGATGTTATAATTGGGTATGGTAATAAATAGGCCTGGATGAAATTTTACCTACATCAGAGTAACTGAAGTACATCCAGTAATTTACACTTGTGCCACAAAATTACTGAAAATCTTGATTACAGCTGTTCACATAATTTGGTGTAATTCTGGGTAACAATGCCTACCCAAGAATACAGGAGCAGAGTGCAAGTGGCTGTTGGCTGCTCCTGTTCCTCTTCTTTTGCATTTAGCGCTATCTTCCAGGGCAAAATGCATCCTCAAACTCCTTATGTCAGGATGCATTATGTTATAAGAATATAGAGCTAAATGCAAGGTTAAGTTTCTCCCATAATTCCATGTAATTTCACAGAATTTTGCTGTAATGTCTGGTAATTACACTACAGCAATGTACATGAGTTTCAGCTCAACCCTAGTAATAAATCTTAGCATACATTTAAAAAACATTGGAAATTCTTTACTAAAAGCTAATTTTAAAGTAACAATATAGTTAGGTTTTTAAATGAGTGCAGGCAAACACTTTAAAATCAAAAACACTGCCATTCACCAGTTTTAGTAAATTTGACTTGAGTTTTGCATTGCTCGTGTGACACAATAAGTGATGCGAAAGTACCACAGTCCATTAATACAGCTAGGCCTTAGTTACATTGTGGGCCATGGTATACAATGATAACTTTGCAGTATACCATGGTGCATGATGATGACACACCAATATATAATTGGGTAATGGCTGTTTTCTGAGAATGAAAATGCAGTCATATTATCTTTACTACACTTTGGCTGTGTTCAGTGTTAAGGCCTTTGATGGGGTAAGTAGTACGTCCCTACCTATTACCACTTTGCTAAAGTGGTAATAGGTAGGGAAATTGAATTATGTTTTTTTATATACTTTTAAATAAGTCTACATCAATGTACTGTGGTAGTTTAACAATATTTAGTGACATTCTGTGAAAGCACCGTGGTGACAGATGTCACTAAGCTTTAATGCCTTATAACTTGAAAATGCTTACCCTACTTAATTGCAGCACCCATAAAGCATCATCTCTGTACCACGATGTATAATCTTGCCAAATTTCATGTAAATCCACTCAGCTATGTTCAATCTACATCAAATACAATAGTCTATGGAAAATTCATTGGTGGAAAAACACCTTTTTAGGACTCCTTTTACCTTTGCAGTCCCTTAAGGATTCACCACAAACATTTACATCATATCAATATATAGAAAATGGTATAGGTCTGGAAAGTTTTGTGGTGATTTGTCAGACATGTGGAAAGTTAATAGGGTGTTAATATCTGAGGAATTCCTCTCTTTGGGAATACTAACTGTAACTACAGAGTGGCAATCAGATTTAATGTGCTTTCTTTCTATCTATTGTATTTGTTATGTATTTGTTTATTGATGTACAGAATCATGTGACCATAAATGTGTCATTTTGTGATTCATGTAGTAATTATTTTACTTTACATTGGCAGTCTAGTTCATTTTTGTGGTCTTCCTTGCTACATTTAGTAGGATTGTGGCAATATGTTTTAATGATTAAGACTATTTTTTCCCCAATGGCCAATTATCATGTTCTCCATATAGTAGTTTGTGTAGATCATGCCCTAAGGTAACTATAACTTGCACCCTTCCCATGAAGTTGTTTCATGAATAATTTCACTGCAAATGTTGTAGTGATATTATCAATGATATGACAGAAGATGTCATAAATGATATAAAATGTGTGGTAATTAGCAGTGCATGGGTAGCGCATGAGTTATAGGTACCTTAAGGCACAAGTTACAGTTTCTTGAGATAAGTGTAACTGTAACTGTTGACTTTCTATGGTTTTGTGTGAGTAAAATCTGAATTTAAGAATAATGTTGCTGTAACCTTTGGTTTTTTAATTAATTTTTACATTTATTTCTTTAATTCTTTTTCCTAACTACAATGTTCCTGTTTCGTTTGCTTTTTTAAGTGACTTTCTAGTTTTTTTTTTTTTAACATAAAGTAAACTTTCATTACCATACATTACTCCAACCGCTGCCCCACATGGCCAGAGGCCGTGCACGGCTGGGAGTTGGTCTCAGGGCCTGGCCAGTGGCCTTTGGCCAACCCACCTCATGCAGCCAACCCCTTGATGTGCACAGCTGAAGGCCCGGCCCTGCGGCCAACCCTCACCATACACAGCCAAAGACCATGCACATTATGGGCTTGGCTGCATCTGAGGGTTGGGCCTCTCCTGTGGCCAACTCCCGCCGGGCACAGCCAAAGGCCAACCCCCTGCATGCAGCCAATCCCACACTGTGCATGGCCTTTGGCTGTGTGTTGCATGAAGTTGACCAAAGGGACATACCTATGTCCAGGCTCTGTGGCCAACCCCCTCACATGCAGTCAACCCCACGCTGCGGGCCTGTGAGTGGGTGTGTGAGTGGCTGTATGGGTGTATATGACAGGGTGTGTGTGGGTGTGTGTGAGTGTATGAGTGGGTGTGTGAGTGTGTGTGAGTTGCTGTGTGAGTGCTTTTGTGGGTCTGTGAGGGGGTGTATATACTAACTTCCAATTGGCTTTTTTTCGAACCACGTCTTTCCAAGGTGTGATGACTGCCAAAGGAGTCACCCTCTTTAACAGAAGAAATGCTCATTCAAAACAAATGAGTCATTCCACAGATATTCAGTTCAGTGCAACACTCATTTATTTCTCACATTCACCCATGAAGCGTTTCAGCCTATCGGCCTTGATCGCATGATAATGTTTCTCCAATCATCATCATGTATACACCCCATACATTGTGAAAATAGATAAAGGAATACACTTCTGCCATACATTACTTGTAAATACACATAAAGAAAGGACAAAGTGCTGAATACACATCTATGAGCCATCTTTGAATATCAGACTGCAATATTTACCAAAACGTGGCAACCAGAAAAAAATTAGTATTGGAAACAAATATGTCAAAGCCAGTCAGGGAACAAGATTAAATAACTACACATCAATGCCATGAGATGCAAACCTATAATCCAACAATGTAAATCACAATTGCAAAGGCAAACTAACAATAATAAACCAACAGAATTAATTATTTTAACATCAATTATCTGTCACTCCCATAGCAATAATTATCATCAACATGAATATTAAACTCAGAATAAACAACATATATACATCTAGATGCAATTACAATAAGAAACAATACCACTCATGTGGGAAGGTATATCTCAAATTCCTACAAAGGAAATTACTGACTATGAGTATAGATGCATCTTCCCTTATTCCAACTTGGATTACTTCTTCCGTAGTTCTAAAATAAAAAATAAAAACAAAAATTCTCAATACAAAAGGTGCGGTCTCCTTATCTGGAGAATTGTATCCTGATCAAATAAATGGTGCATGGAGGTAAAAAGTAGGAGAGGGCTTCCTGCCCAGAAGGGTACCATCATGCAAGTTAGAGCTTCCCTTCCTTTCCTTCTGTAGATGAAAAAAAGAAAACAAGAGAAAGAGGACTAAGCAACAACACAACTACCAATTTATCAAAATATATAAAAGTGTATAAAAACAGTTCTATAAAAACAGCTATCTTTTGATGTGGCTGAACAGTCTAGAAGAATTACATAATTTTAGAATCCATCATTAGTTTCCTACACGGTGAACTTTCATCTCCTCTTCTGTGTTTCAGCCATCTGGTTTTCTAGTTTTCAAATCTATTATATGGCGTGATTCTCTCTGCCTGAGTCTCAACTCTGTGTCATCCCCTCTACTGTTATTGAGGATGTGTTAAATGGAAAAAAAAGATAATTTACTTCTGTCCCTGAAGTGTACCTCTTCAAAATCTGTGTCCTTAGGGTAATTTGTGTGCCCTTTGTCAATGGCCCACATATGCTCCAAAATTATTTTCTTTACTGGATGCATCGTGCTACCCAAGTATCTTTATTACAGCAACTTTCTAAAATGTGGATTACATAAGCAGTACTGCAGGTAAGGAATTGACTGATTTTCCTACTGCCCCTCCCATATAATACAGTATAGTTGTTTTGCTGGTACTGTATATGCATGCTTTGAAATTGCAGCATGGATGGAAACCTTTCACGATATCATCGGTGGAGACATCCACAGTTATATCATTTCTCATCAGCATATCTCTTAAGCTCCTACCCTTCCTGTGAGAAAAACTGGGTTCTTGAATTACTAGGGGACCAGACCAAGTGTAGTGTCATTTATGATCATATTCCAATTTCTTCTAATAATTTTCAAAATTTTCTTGGTGTCAGCATTAAAGGTGGTTATAAATCTAGTGATGGTTTACTTACTTTCCCTGGAAGCGGGAGTTCCTTTGAGGGAATCTCATCTCTAGAAGCATCTTTTACCTACTTTTTAATCTCTCTTCAATGATCATTTGGGGTGCCACCCTCTCTCAAAATCTTTTGATCATAGCTTGTTCCTATTTTTATAGCTGTCATTACTACTATATTTTCACTTTGCGCTGATCAGTTCCCCTTAGGGAATATGCATTTGGTGGTATCCGGATGGCTGCTCAGGGAATGCAGAACACTGTTACCTCCTGTATGTTTCCTGTGGAGGGAGGTAGTAAGTTGGCCTTTCTTGATCACAATTGTCATATCTAAGGACTCAATCCTCTCCTTGTTGATGGTGTAGGTAGAAATCAAGGTTAAGGGTATTCTTTTTTAATTCACTTATGCATGCCATAACTGACCTTTCTGTGCCATTGCGAATAATGAATATATTACCAATGTAACTGAGCTATAACATTGTCTGTTCCATGCCCTCTGCTGTTCAAGGTGGGGGTGGATATCTGCTCCTCCCACCATTCTATTAACAAATTTGCAAAACTGGGGGCAAAGCAGATATCCATCACAAGCCAAGTCTTCTATCTGTGAAGATCTTCTCTTTTTCTATTTTATTCTGCAGGCATACTCAAATAATACTCAGAAGCATATTAGTGTATGAGAAGTATGAGAAGAGATGGATGAGTCCAGCCCTCAAAAACTGCCAACAGCCATCATGGCCTTGAGCCTGATCTAGTGATGGTGTGTAGGGAACATACATCTAAAGTAAGGAGGAGAAAGTTATCAGACCATTCTATCCCCTCTAGTTTCCCCAAACATTATTTAGTATTGTCGATATTAGATGGGAACATACTGACATATTCTCTCAAAAAGTAATCAATATGCCTGGAAGTGTTGTCTAAAATGCTTCCTCTGGAGGAGACAGTGGGTCTACCGAGAGGGTTTACTCTACTCTTATGTACTTTGGGTAGAAGGTAGAATTTTGGTATCTCGACATAATCAGTTATCAAATATGAGAATTCTCCTAGCTATAGGATCCTCAGATCTCTCTAGTCCTCTAACATTGTGCAATATAAAATCACCATGGTAGTTTATATTTCCCTATTGATTTTTTTCATTGTATCCACTGTCTCCAAGTTGTCGTTCTGCTTCTTTAACATATAAGTTTCTGAATAGGATGACAATTTTCCCCGTTTGTCTGAAGCTCGGATCACAATAACAGAATCATTGCAAGATAGTAAATAGCATTAATTTCTTCTCTTGATAAGTTCCACATAACTCTACTTCGATTACATCTATGTTTCTTCAGTTCATGTATCACATTGTCCTGAAAGAGATTGAAAGCATCAAATAGCACCTGTGGGATAAAAATTGACTTGGGATAAAAATTGCTAGGAGCATGGTGGTCTGATATAATGCCTAATTCATCTAAAAATACAGTGGCAGGGTTATCATGTATGCTAGCAGACTCTTGCTCATGTAAAGTAATCAGCATATCCACATCTGCTAAGGTTAAATTGTCAGTTATCTAGGGTCTGAGAGCCAAATCCCTTTCTATGTTAGTATCAGGTTTCCTTGCATGCCATCTTTTTAGGTGAGTTTTCTGGCTAATTTGAACAAATCAATACATATTCAGTGAAGTTTAATCTCTGCGTGGGGCAGAAGGAAAGGCCATAACCTAGAAGGGAAGTTCCTCCTGACTCAATGGTTTCTGGGAGAGGTTAATCACAGTATTATTAACCATGGAGTCAACCATCATTGTCCATTTTGACTGCCGTTCTTGCCATGTTGTATTTGCTGTCCTCATTCTTTTTTTTGTGATTTATTTTGTCTCTGGTGGTGCCTCCTCATCCTCTTTTTCCTCTGACTTTGCCTCAGCCTCGGCCTCTCACTCCACTCATCATATTTTGTTGATTCACTTTTCACCCCTTCTCAGAATAAGGTACTCTTATAAAAAAGAGATGGTTTTGTGGTCATATTTACTGACTTAGAGCTACCTTCACTTACATAAGACATTTGTCTCATCAAACAGTTGTAGAACCCCCTTCTGAGACAGTGGTGTCATATTGTCAGGGTAGGAATTGATTCACCACTTGCCATGTTTCATCATATTTGTGGTTAAAGGTCAAAATGTGGCCCTTCTCATAGTCGTCATAATCTCCTATACATTTCTGTGGTTTTGTTCTTTTTATATCTTCAAGTTTTTCTACTCATAATTTATTTTTGTAAGAAACTTATCAGTTTCTTTGAGAAACGTAAAGCGAGAGAATACATTGATAAGTTTCTCAAAGAAATGGAATTATTAGTAGAAAAACTTGAAGAAGAAGTGGTGTGAAATTGTGTAGTGATGGCCCTCATAGCAGTTTAGTCCTCAGCTTGGATCATCCACAAAAAAGGCACAAGGAAGTGTGAGATTTTGTGTTGGCTGAAATCAGCACAACTAAAGTGTGAGCCAGGCAAACAAAAGGCTGAGCCTCATATAGGGGCCATATTCACCTTGCATGACAGAATCTGTAATCCCGTCTGTTAGAAAAGGGGTCTTTGGTTGGCAGTCATGTCACCCCCTGTCCAAGCAAGGACCCTCACTCTAGTCAGGGTAAAAGAGAATCACCCTCAGCTAACCCCTGCTTACCACCTTGGTAGCTTGGCATGACCAGTAGGCTTAACTTCAGAGTGCTAGGTTTAAAGTATGTGCACACTCAGTATCTTAATGAAAACACTACAAAATGACACAATACAGGTCTAGAAAAATAGAAAATATTTATTTAAACAAAACAGGACCAAAACAACAAAAATCCACAATACACAAGTCAAGTTATTAATTAAAAAGCAAAAAGAGCCTTCATGTAGTTTGAAACACAAACACTGTTAGCATGAAAATGTACCTTGGGCGCGTCAAAAATAACACCGAACTGGCGAGTGTGCGTCAAAAAGGGCTTGCAATGCGTCGATTTCACTCACGAGCAAGACCGTGCGTCATTTCTCCTTTTGTCAGGTCGCGGTGCGTCGTTTCTTCTCTCCACTGGAGAGCGATGCGTGGATCCGGTCAGCACTCTCGGGTCAGGGCAGGCCTTGTGTCATTTTTACACGCCCAGCAGTGTTTGCGTCAGAAACCCAGCCACACAATAATGCGAAAACCACACAGCGTAGGTTGCGATCTCCCAGCCTCTGTCAGCGATGCTGTGCATCGTTTCTCCAGCACTGTGCGTTGATTCTTCAGTCGCGTTGCAGGCGAGCATCAATTTTCAGCCACGAAGCCAGCAGCGCGTCGATTTTTCAGCCGCAGATCATAGACGCGTCGATCTTTTCCCCGCACGGTGTTCTGTGCGTGGATTATTTCCTCTTAGGCTGCCACCTTCTCCTTTCAGGGACCCAGGAACTGGATGGGCACCACAGGGCAGAGTAGGAGTCTCTCCAGAGACTCAAGGTGCTGGCAGAGAGAAGTCTTTGCTGTCCCTGAGACTTCAAACAATAGGTGGCAAACTCTAAAGCAAGCCCTTGGAGATCTTCACAAGATGGAAGGCACACAAAGTCCAGTCTTTGCCCACTTACTCTGGCAGAAGCAACAACTGCAGGATAGCTCCACAAAGCACAGTCCCAGGCAGGGAGGCTCTTCTTCCTCAGCTCTTCAGCACTTCTCCAGGCAGAGGTCTCTCTTGGTTTCCAGAAGTGTTCTAAAGTGTGTGGTTTTGGGTGCCCTTCTTATACCCAGTGAAAAATGAATTTAGCAATATTTCACTGTCAGGACATATAAAACACATTACTATATGTCCTACCTTAACTGTACACTGCACCCTGCCCTTGGGGCTACCTAGGGCCTACCTTAGCAGTGCTTTATATGTAAGAAAAGGGAAGGTTTAGGCTTGGCAAGTGGGTACACTTGCCAAGTCGAATTTACAATTAAAACTGCACACACAGACCCTGCAGTGGCAGGTCTGAGACATGATTACAGAGCTACTTATGTGGGTGGCACAACCAGTGCTACAGGCCCCCTAGTAGCATTTGATTTACAGGCCCTGGGCACCTCTAGTGCACTGTACTAGGGACTTACTAATAAATTAAATATGCCAATCATGGATAAGCCAATTCCATACACAGTTTGTAAAAGGAGCACTTGCAGTTTAGCACAAGTTAGCAGTCGATAAAGTGCCCAGAGTAACAAAAACAGCAAAATCAGAGTCCAGCACACATCAACAACCTGGGAAATAGAGGCAAAAAGTTAAGGGAGACCACGCCAAAGATGAAAAGTCTAACACCCTCCCTCACACATTCCATGTACCAAATGATAGTGCTTCAAGAGGTTCTCATTTAATTTGAGTGTCTCGTCCTCCACTCTTCAGCAACGGGAATGCAGGCAGTGCCATTCCATTGACTGTGTAGGCTGTACTCAGACTCAAGTTTGTGCCATGTCGGGTCAGAAGCATCCAAAATATATCCCACTTTGCTTTATGAATAATATTGTAAACAAAAATGTAGAAAACATCCAATCTACCTACACATGCAAATAATGTTGCTTTTCTCTAGAGCCTCAAATTGAATATTGCCTCAGTAAGCGCCCCCTGTATTTGTGAAATCTGGCATGAAAAACTGAACTTAAAATTTCTGATTGACTAAGTTGTTCAGCAAATCTTTATAACAGTGAGGCATACAAAATGACACCTGTTAATTCAATGAGATTACAGCTGTAACTGGAAGCCCATTGTAATGCTTTGCTTCTATTTTTGTAAGTGTGTTAACAATTCTTCAACAAATGTGTTAAAAAGATGGTGTGAGGTAACACAATCACCAACAATACCAAGAGAAATAATAATACTAAGAATAATCTTCCTCGTCATCCATTTAAAATGAGTTAAGTAGGTATGCTTTATTCAGCAATCTTTTCCAACTCTATTTATTTGAATTACATGACATCTTGTACAGCCAAAAGGGTAATAACTTTTATGTGAATGATCCTACAATTATTAGTTGAAATAAGCTGGAAGTGGCATAAAGGTGAGGGTCCAGCAACAATGTTTTGCCACTGCAGTCAAGGGTAAGTTGAGATGGTCTTATTGATTCTTTTAGCATGGAGAGTGTGCAAAATTGTACACTAAGCTAAGTAGATTTTATGTAAGATAGATATTTAATAACTGGAATCAATGATGCAACAGAAAACTACAGAGCATGCAAGAAGTTTAAAAATGTGCATTAGATAATCTGGCTTGAGTTTTCCTTTTTCCTCATGTTTCCTATCCCCGAAAAAGGACATTTTTGAGTGTACTATTGATGCTTACATATCAATGGCATCTATATTAATCAGTTTAAGTGAATTACAATCTAAATGTGGTAGCCTGCATTTTATGAGCATAAGAGGGATTCGTAATCTTGAATAAATCAATGGCCAGATGTACAAAGCATTTTTTGGTCGCAAATGACCCGAAACAGCCCGATTCTATGAATCGGACCTTTTGCGACTAGAAAAATGCTTTTTAGAATGTACAAAGCCCAAATTATGATTCGGTAAATTGTTACCAAATCGCAATTTGGGTTTTGCAATTCTGTATTTGGAAGGGGCATATGGAGGGGTGCTCTTGCCAATACCGAATCTGAATAGTATGTACAATTCACACTTTACCCCAACACAAAGGTGTGATAACCCCTTTGCAAATGGGAAGGGGCCCCAAGGGACCCCTTCCTCTTTGAGTGAAGTTGAAAAAATAAATTTTAAGAGCAGACAGTGGTCGCAAGGACCACTGTCCACATTTAAAAAATGAAAGTTCAAAGTTTCATTTTTTCTTTTTAAATGTAAGTTGTTTTCCTTTAAAGGAAACAAGCTGCATTTAAAAAAGAGACTGTTTTATTAAAAGGCAATAACAGACATGGTGGTCCTTTGACCTCAGCAGGCCACCATCCCTGTTGATGGCAGCAATTCCTAATGTGTCACAAAATACAACCTACCTCATTAATATTCATAAGGTAGGACAATTGCGACTCCATCAGCAATCGCTATTTAAAACTTGTAAGTTTTCTTACATTAGTAAAGAATCACAATTAGGAAATAGCAATTCCTACATTTTGTACGTGTCCCTAAATCCTTAAACATGCCATGAATGCAGCCTTCGATACAACTTTCTTTGCCTGTGGCCTACAATACATGGCTTATCTGCAGTCCTTGAGACAACATGCCTTGTATGTGACCTACAATAGAAGATGCCGTGTTTATGGCACACAATACATTATACCTTGCCTATGGCCCAAAAAAAAAAAAAATGCCATTGTCTGTGGACTACACGCAACATGCTTTTCTGCGTTCTGCAATTCAATATGCCTTTTGTGCGGTCTACGGAAGACAATGGAAACTTTATTCAGCTCCACCTGTATGTAATCATTTCTTAGAAAAGGAATCAGGTTATAATATGTGATTTACGATCAGCAAGGAGACAGTATCTCGCTGAATCCCCATACCACGTTGCTTCTACTGTTAATTTACTGTTACCAGGAGTCATTTAAGATCGTAGCCTACAGGTCACTAGAACGACACAGAGAGATACCTGTAAAAAGAAGTTAGTGATTAAAGATGCGCTAACAGCTCAGCATGGCTGCGTCACATTAATTGCTGCACACCACGAAGATACCTCACCCTGAATAGAACTAAAAAAACAAGGTCTTCTGGCAGGTAACATTGAAAGAAAATCCCCGCAGCGTGAAATTGACCGCGGAGCACTGTCCAAAAAGAGAAATATAAGATGGATGTACTGTACACTTCGAAGCCAAAGTTAACGGACTACATTTCAAATGGACTAAATCGTGATTGATGCATTCCCTCCAACCAAACTAACATCAAGAGACCAAAGGTCAAAAATGACTTATTGTTTTGGTAAATTGAAACATTAACAATGTTACTTTTAAAACACAGATGTGACAAATCAAGTAAAGTGCATACGTACTAATTGCATCAGTACCAAGAGAGCATCAGAAAATTATTACTGCAACAATGACTAATGCAAATTACCAAAAATCTTAAACAAAAAGTGTATAAAGAGTGAGGGAGCAGAAGATCAGAAAGAACCTCAACATGAAAAGCAACAAAACACACTTCAATCAGATCTCTCAGAGTGACAGGACAAATCTGACACACCATGGGTACTCCCTGAGAATAAAACAGAATCGAAAGTTCTTAAGCGAACACTGGAAAACTACCCGAACTCTTGAAATAAGTACGAGATATAAATATAAAGCAATCTAACTCCCACACTCAGAGCGTATAATGATGTTTTCTGTTTATTGGTCGTTTATCTTGTATCGGCCAATCGGAGTACCTTCATATAAAAGCTGAACGAATAACACAGAAAACATGATTTACTGTTGAATAAGATATGTTAAGAGAAAGGCTAAGGTGTTATTGTTTTACAATGCACAGTAGAGCGACACATTGTTTAGTTAAGCTTCATCCAACAACTGAACTGAACCTATTGATAAGACGGCACGGAACAGAAAGCGACAGCTCACTATCCTATGCTGCTTTCTGGTACCAGGCCAAGCACACATACTCAATCAGAACTGGTGGAGGTTCTCTGATAATTAAACATTGCTATCAAATCTGTAAAAATTACAACATACACTGCTGAAACTGTAAAACTGAAACATGATGTGTTTTAAAGGAAAGAATAATTGGGATTTGGATAATCAAAGCACCCTATCAGACAAAATGGGATTAAGGGATCAGAAACTATGAGACAAGGAGAAGTTGTGGTTTTCAGATGCTGCACATCTACATTTGCCATCGCAGTTCAAGGGACCCAAAGTCGGCCTTTGGAGGCACTCTCCGTGTAGTGGTGGAAGATACTAAGCCAGCAGATTGCAAACACTTGTTTGAAATCTCAAACACTGAAATCCAGAAGTACTGAAAGTGGCCATGTAGCCATCTGAGAAAAAGATGCTGCTTCGTGAATATTAATTACTTATTGGTTTGATCGCTTCCAGCCAAGCACTTAGATGCATCTAGAGTTATGACTGTGCAAAAACCTACTAACTGTAACAGCATACCACAGGTGCAATTGGAAAGCAAGATGTCCTTTCAACCACCTAAGAAGGCATATAGTTCTAATGAGATCTTATGCCCAGGGAAACTGGAATTATGCGATTATGCGGCTGTGGCAATTTTAGCATAATTAGAGATTTGCCACATTTGCCACGTGACATAATCCATCATCTGTGGCATAATCTGAAGATTTTAACAAAGAAAATTGCTTCTAGCTCAAATGGTTCAAAAGCTACCAAATATGCAGTGACACGTGTTGGTGGTGGAAGGCCCTTTGTAAAGCCGGAAGGGTCACCTTTCTGTTGCTTATTGTTATATTTGGGCATTAAATTGTCGCTAATGAGGTGCAACCAAGGCCCAGACAGTGTGAGCAAGTTTTAAAAAGACCAAATAATGAAGTAATACTATACTAAAATGTGCTGCATTATGCTGCATAATTTGCCTTTTCTTGCCACATAATTTATTCAACCCTGCTGCATAATCTGTCCCTCTTCTGCCGCAGAATTCTACTAGCCCTGCTTATACCTCATTCGGACACTGGCATAACAAAACCTGAGAGGTACCCCCTTGCAAAGTATATGGAGGGGGACTCCTCCACACAGTCAGGATCTCTAAGGCCAGGGCCCGTCACCGTGCACAGTGCTGGCTGCGCTGAGAGGACCCTCTGGGGCTTCCCCCTATACCGCCGGGCTGCGGGGGCTAATGTTACACCACTGTACTCAGAAAGCTCACAATTATTTGCTGGCATTACTGTCTCTTTATTAATGTCACTAATGCTATAATTGTATATTCCCATAATTTGAAGTAGGCCATGCCTATAGGACATATTTGGAATTAAAAATGAAAATAAATAGAAATATATATTGAAAACGCAGTGGCATAGTCAAAATGGTATTGGCTCTAATGCCATCATAGAAAATGAGCCTCACGTTCAACTTTAGTATTGTATTGTATTGTAATCGTATTTATATAGCGCTTACTACCCCTGACGAGGCGTCGAAGCGCTTTTCGATGAGTAGCACGCTACTCCGGTACCCAACAAGAATTAGTGATGGATTAGTATAATTTAAATAAGGAGTACAGTTTTAGTATTATTATGAGTTAATTTGAGTTGTGGATATGAGAGTTTGTTAGTTAGATTGACTGGAGTAATGGAGGGGTGGAGGAGGAAAGAAATCCAGAAGTGTTAGTTGGGAGTTTATCCTTCATTTACTCAATCCAAAGGCTTGAGATGAATAAAAGGGGAGCGGAGGAGAAAGAGGATGTGGAAGGGTTAGGGAGAGCATAGTAGCAGGGTGAGATGAATGCAGGAGAATTTAGTAGGGTTGTGTGGGAGGTCACAGAGGTAGAGTGAGGTTTGGTGAGTTAGATGTGGAGGTGGAGGAAAGAGCTTAGGCAGAGATATTTAGGAGATGAAAGTGGTCGAAGGGATTTGGGATGAGTCCGAGTGAGAATGGAGGATAGTTTGATAGAGACATGACATAAGAGTGATGAGTAGATAAGTGTGATAAAAAGAGAGCAGAAATTCCTAGATATCTAGTATAACAACCCATGCAATGATCCACAAACATGCCAGGTACAGAAACAACATATACAGTACACATACATACACACATATATATATATATATTTATACACACACACACATGAATACACACACATATGCACATACAATACATGATTAGAATCATGGGTAAAAAAATACTTAGTCAGACAGGTTTAAAAGAGTGTGTGTGTATTTTATTGTTATTGGTTTAGTTTCTGTAAAATGAGCATCGTGGCCTACCCAACCGGAGTATTTTCTACGAGTATGTCAGTAAGCGTTACCTAGCATGTTTTATATGCCCCGTTTATATTGTACACTAAGGGTACGTGATGGGCCACGGGGTAAGCGTCTCCAGCAACCATGTGTGCCTTTGGCAATGTGATTGTTACTAGTGCGCCTTTGTGGAGATGTCCTCGTGCTTCTGAGCATCAACAACGCACCACCGGAGTCGGCGGTAAACGCATTGGGGTCATTTTGGAAAGCTGTCCATCATCCTGGTAAAAGGCGGGAATTCCTTTACCTACTTCGAGGGTGGACGGGGCGTGGCTCAGCGGGCTTTATAAAGGGAGAACCTTCTACTATGTGTCTCCAGGAGAGGAAGATAGAAACCGCGCGTCACAGTCAGATACAGATTACGCTCCAGTACATCATTAGTTCACCTCCAGGAAGGATTCTAGATCTTTTTCTGCTATGGGATCTCTGAGCGCACAGCCTTGCTTTATCTTTGCCAAGCCCAAGAGTTAGTAGGAAAAAAGAGTAATAAATCGGCTATAAATGGGGTGTATTGGGCCGCCCAAGTCCCTGGGCCCTTATGTCTCCTCGTTTGCTGCACTATTGATAGCTGCGCCCCGCGAAATGGAAGGTGAGACGCTTTCAAATATAAGCTCTGTGTCTCAGCACGTGGTCGTGTTGTAAATGAAATCACTGCACAGTAACGTCAGTGGTGTAACGAAACTTGAGCCCCCCCCCCCGCAAAGTACATGGGGTGGCTTCCAAACTCATTCAGGGGCTCTCAGGCCAGGGTACTGTGGCGAGGGAACACACTGGAGCTCAGGACAACCCGCCACCAGCACGGTGGGGGCTGAGGGGACCTTTGTTACGCCTCTGAGTAAGATGGTTTAAGATGCTCCCTTGGGAATCCCTCTTGCCGGGAGTAGTGGCTCATCTCCGTCACCTGTGCTTAGCACAAGCTACTGGCCAGATAAATGGTCGGCTCTGCGCGGTCTCCCAGGACCCAGAGAGGGTAGTTAGGGTCAGGCAAGCAGAGAACACAGGATCCTATAATGGATTTCAGATAGCCTGCGTCTGAGTCACTGAAAGCTTTCAATAGCTGTCTGCGGTGAAGAGGTCAACTTCAAGTGTATCTTATCGACCCCATTTAGATGATTCCACGGGGAAAAATGATTGAATACAGGGAGACTTACAAGAGATTTTAGATAATTAATCAGTAAGAGAGAATGATGTTACTAGGAAAGGAGAATGGATTAGGAAAATAACTTAGAGCGACTGGAATGCAAGAATAAAAGTAGAAAAGTTAAAACTGACACATTTAAACTAAACGTACATCATATTATAAAAAATTGAATCATTTTTAGGACCATAGAAGCATGCTGGTACAGCGAAACCATGGCTCAGCTTTGAGAGGGTCTAGCGCCTCCTTGCGCCACATTAGCATAATTTTTTGTAGGCTAATGTGGCCCAATGAGGCCTAAAGCACTGCATCAGATTTACAAAGTGGCGCAATGCATGCATTGTGGCACTTAGTAACCCCTTGCCCCACATTCTTCCTGCACCAGGCATAATGTATGCAAGGGGGGCGTTCTAAGAGATTTCTTTGCACCGTTTTGTGTGGCATTTTTAACACCTGCACAGAACAGGCATTAAAAGGAGGCACACCATTATTTATATAGGCCCCAATGTGTTTTTCAGGATTAGCGTCACAATTTTTGTCTCTAATCCTGCAAAGCATCAAACTAGTGCCAAAAATGTTGACGCTAGTTTCCTAACTACCACCATGGTGCACTGTATATTAAATATGGTTCACACATGGTGGCATTAGGGGGGCGATAAGGGGCACAAGAAAAGTGGCGCTGCAGTGGACAACATGTTATTGCCAGTGTTATCCCAAAATATACAAAAAACATATTTTTTTACTGAAAAGATATTGCCTTTGTTCTCAAGATATAATGATGAAAGCAGGGGTAGACATAAAAGAGGTAGGGCCAGATTTACTGACGAGTAGTGCACCACAGCAAGCAAAGTGGCTTCCATGTGTTGCATCATCTGGCGAGAGCAGAACTGCATAAGAAGAAATGGACATGTTCTGCTGGTGCACTTTGTGCTGCCTAGCTCTAATGCTGGCACCCTTGTGCAACAGTGCAAGGGTGCCTGGATTGTGATCAGGCCAGCTTTTGTTCAAGCAAGGGTATGCTCCTGCACAAAAAGCTACTCCTTGAGGCTATTTCCTCTGTGTATATTCGTAGAGAAAATAACAAGGACAAATAAAGATTTTTCCACTCTTTATGCCAGCCCCAGATGTGAAGGATTTTAGCAAAAATCCATGTCTACAAGTCTTTGCAAATTTGGATTTGCATCACAATCCATGGCTGGATGCACAGGAACACCTATGCACCATCTAACGTCCCATCCATTTCCATGGCAGAATCAATGGCAGCCATCAAACACCTTAAATCAGGGTTCCTAACTGACCCATGCCTTCCCACTATACTCCTTAGAAAGGCTCATGTTATCAACCTCATTGCAAATAAAGTTTGGAACATGGAGTTGTCTTCCGGAATGGTTCCGGTTCCAGGAAAACATGCCAAAATTTCCACCTCTACTTAAAAAACCTACTGCATACCCTAAAGTCCAACAGAACTGCAGGCTTATTTCTCTTCTCCCTGTCTCTCCAAAGTTTTAGAAACATTCATAAGCGCCCAGAACTCTGGATATTGGGAAAGTAATAATCTCCTGCACCGAGTCAACCAGGATTCAGAACTAATTGCAGGACGGAGGGGGCCCTGTTAGAGGTTGTCTAGCACATCAAGGGTACTCTTAATTAAGGGGAATAGGCTATTCTGATTTTATTGAATTTATTGGTGGCCTTTTACACTGTTCCCCATGAGAGACTGCTGGGATTTGCAGTATAGCCCTGAAGTGGCTAACTTCCTTCTTGAATTATAGAAGTCAAGAAGTCTGGACACCTCATTTTCTTCCACAATCCGTAAGCTGGCAGTCGAAGTGACTCAAGGTTTGACACCTAGCCCTACCTTATTCAATGTTTACCTTACACCCTTTGAGATGTTAGCTGAGACTTTGGGGGTGAAGGTAATATATTATGCCGACAACACCAAGCTGCTTTTCACTTGTGAAAAAGATGAAGAGCTTGATGAAGAAGATATTAAAATCTGCCTCTCTAATGTGTTCAACTGGCTGTCCACCAACCAATTAAAATGTAATACTGACAAAAATGAGATTGTGTTTCTTAGCCCCACTTCACCAGATTTTTGGAGGACCTGCTGGCCAAAGGATACCCCCCTCACTACCGCTCAGCTGAGCACAGCAAATCATCTAGGAATTAAAATCGACAGTGTCCTTACTTTCTAACCACAAATTCAATCATTGGTTGGCTCCTGGTTCAGGCTGTCATGCTCCTTGAAAAAAATCTCATCTCTCTTGTCTGTTGAAGCCAAGAAAACAGTGATCCAAGTATTGGTAAGTTTAAGACTTGATTATGGAAATGCACTATACTTGGGTCTTCCAGAATACCTTCTTAGACTTCAAGTGGTGCAGAATGTGGTGGCTCAAATTCTTCTTAACCTTTCCCCAAGAACCCACATTCCTTCACATCTGAAAGCTCTTTATTGGCTGCCTATCAAAAAAAGAATTCTTTTTTTAAAAACCTGGTTCTGGTTCATAAAGCACTATATGATGAAGGAGTAGAATACTTGAGGAAGAGGATTCATGAATATGGCCCTCATGGCGAATTCGGTGGTCTTTGCTGGTGGTCTTAAGACCGCCCTAATACGAATGATCTCTGACTTCTGCCCGAAATCGGATGGAATTCCGAGACCAGTCATGCTGGCAGTCGGTGGTGCAGAGGCAGTACCGCCACCAGTACAGCCACACCAATAAGAGGCCGCACTCCATATTACAACCTTGATACGGTAATACGGTGTGGCGGTGTCCAGATGGTAAGGCGCTTCCGGCAGTGGAAGTGCCAGGACCTGTCCCCTCCCAGACAACGTCCTTGACAAATGAGGTTAGTGGATCGTCCAACAGGGGAGGGTGTGTGTGTGTGAGTTTTTGAGTGCGTGTGTTAATGTTGTGAATGCGGGGGAGGGAGGAGAGTTTGAGGGTGTCTGTCTGCATGTGTGAGTGATTGTGTGTGGATGGGGAGGAGGGTGAGTGTTTGTGTGAGTGGATGGGGAGAGCAGGTGAGTGCATGTTTGCAATGCAAGGGGTGTGTGTGTGAATGTATGTATGTGCATGGGGGAGTGAATGCCTGCGTGAGTGCGGTGTTTGTGTATGTTATTTGGTGTGAATGGGTTTGTATGTGAAGTTTACTTGGGTGAGTGGGGGGTGTTTCTTTGTGTGTAGAAGTGTGTGAGTGTGTGTGTGCAGCTATGTGGACGTGTGTGCGAGTGTAGCCTAGCAACAGGAATGCTTATTCCTGTTGCCAGCGAGCAAGACCGCCAGCTTTTTCTGGCAGTGTGACTCCCCCCTCCTGATATCACTAGTGGTATCACGCCGTCCGCCATGAGGTGCTCACCTCCAGCCTGGCGGAACGCAGTAATGTGTCAGGACGGGTGGGAGCTTGGCGGTTTGGCTTCGGCCGAACCGTCAATCTCCTAATTTGGCAGCATTCACTGCTGGCCAATCAGCGGTGGCATCGCCACAGCAGCTCTTGAGGTCTTTTGACCACCAGGGTCATCATGAGGGCCTATGTCTCCTCTAGGAATTTACAGTCATTCCATTGTCACTTAGCCAGAATTCCAAAAATTTGCTGGTCCAAGACTGGAGGCAGATCCTTTTCGTACCTTTGGCCTGTTGTCCGGAACAATCTTCCCTTGGAAATCCGGACCACAACTGAGCTATCTCGCTTCAAGAAAAAATTCAGAACCTGGCTCTTCCAACAATCTTAATATGATGATCAGCATATTTTGCGGGCAGCCTTGCAATTATTTGTTTGCTTGTTATTTATTTATTTGCTGTATCATATAATGGCAATCAGACCTAAAAGATCAGTTGAGCACTATACATAGGGTCACATTGTGTGATTCAATATGAAAAATACAGCTGCAGAAAACAGGCAATGGAAAGCAATTCATATGGAGAACAACAATGGGGGAAAACTACAAAAGTACATTCATGTGCACAAAGTTAAGTACATGTTGGTTTACTGCTATGACAGAACATGAATATATCTATCTACATGCAGTGCACAATCTGCATGAACAGATTTATGCCTAGTAGTCTCCATTTTTGTGCAAAGGGTGTAGTAATTCAAAATATGATGGTAAATTATTGCCAGTAACTTCATTATGCTTTTACGATTAGATATGTACATTGTTCAAATGTAGCTCTTCATAGCGTAGGCCAAATTTCCTTTTAAGCTATGTAGAATTATGAATTGAAAAGAATAGGGAAGCAGTCCCCTGAGGAAATAACATAAACCTGACAACTATCACAAGTGGGATCCCATAAATCCAGTCTACACTCTGGACTCTTCCTTCTTCCTCCATGATGTTGGGAAGACAAAGACCATTACAGAGAACTATATAATTCTCTTCCATACACCCTCAATGGAGTGGAGGAGGTGGCCACGTGGCACATGCTTACATGAGGTAGTGATATGCACAACTTGGGACATCAAAAATCTGACAAGATGAGAGGAACAGTGTGATGGATAAGTTTGCCAAGACAGAGGTGGCACAGCCTCTGCCTGGTGGTGGACCTGGATCATGTCTCTCCCCTTTTGGCAAGTATATTTTCTCCCCTATGCACCCTGACCTGCTGTAGAGCCTGTCTATTCCATGGAACCCTAGTTAAGACCAACAAACATCTATATTTTACGTATGCTCCAAATCCCAACTAATGGCAATGTGTCCACACAGCAGACATTGCTTCCCCCATGCATAGACATATATCCTAAACATGCCAATGCCACAAAGTCTGTTTTCTAAAACATGTACAAGCATATACAGAATTCATTCTTATTCTGCAGTACTCCATGTGCTAAACATCACAGGCCTTATGAGCTATTCCAAGCTTTATGCTCTTTTCATCACAGAAACATGGTTCAACTCCCACATCTTTGCACATCCTAGATATCCGTATTTCCATAGGCTACAACATCTATTGTGTGGATTGCATACATAGAAGGTGAGGAAACCTCACTTTGATACATAATTTCTCCTGGTCATGTACACTAGGCAAGTAAGTAATACTCATCTCAATAGAACTCCTGACATTCCATTTCTGCAACTCAGAACGCCACCTTCAATCTCATCCACAGTACTCTTAGGCAGAAGAAGGACTTCATGGATGAATTTTAAAGTCTCCTCACCACCTTGTCCATCTGACATGCCCACAACGTATCAGACAATGCAACCTAAAAAAGAAACAAGAGACATCTTCTTTAACCTATGTGATACAGCCAATGCAGTGCAACAGGTCACATCAATACACTCCATAGGCCATATCCTAGATCCTGTCTTTCCAACATCACCAACAATCCAATGCAAACAACCTATACCGTTGCACTGGACTGACCAATTTGCTATAAAAGAGAAGGCCAAATCTTCAGATCCTTCAAAGACTCCTCCATAGTCAAACTAATACTTGAATTCATCTCTCACCCCATTAACTCTGCATCTGATGTCACTATCCTTCAAAACAACAACAACATTTTTTGGGGAAGCTAGGTAAATGTCCACACCCCAAATAACACATGTAAGTGCAAGCCAAAGCCTTCAGCACACTGGTATTCTAAAGACCCTGCTGACAATAAACAATCAATCAGCAGACAGGAAAGAAAATGAAAGAAAAACAGAACTCTCAATGACCTCTCAGTAATAAAGGCCTTTCACGCAACATGCAGACAGCTTATCACATCAGCCAAAGCAAAGTACTATACCATGTCCTTCAAGCAAGCCATCAACAGAAGCAGAACACTGTTCAAGACAATCAACCACTGCTTCAACCCTCTGTCAAACACATCCTTTCCACACACTACAGAAAATAGCAATGTTATCAACCTCTTGTTTATTAAAAAGAATACGGGAGATCAGACAGCACACTGATGATACCAAGTTTGCTTCATATGGCTCACTCATCCCTTCCTGTAGAATCCCACAATGGTCAGAATTGAGCCTTATCTTTTCAAGATCTGGCTGACATACTCAACTTCCTCAAAGACACTTCTTATGAAGATGACATCTTACCACTATCATTCAATAAAGCTCCCGCTGAGGATGCTGTTTTACCCCTATTTACGATTGTCAATGCCTCTTTTACAAAAGGCATCTTTCCCGAAGTGCACATGGTGGGTCACACAGTCCTATAAAACCTACACTGGACCCTAGTGATTTTGGATATTACTGGCCCATCACTAGCCTACCATGCATCATCAAGATCATTGAAAACTCAGTGTATGTTCAACTCTAAGATCACATCAAGGCTCACCATCTCCTGAACAACTATCAATCTGGCTTTAGGTCATGCTTCAGCGTGGAGAACACCACCCTACACATCGTAGGCAGTGCCGTCTTGACCTCAGCCTGCTTTTTTTGCTTGACCACATAGCTGTTTTTGACATAGTTGAACATCCCATCATCATATGAACCCTTACGTTTCAAATGGGATTCAACAGCAAAATCCTTCACTGGTTCTCCTTTTGCCTTTCCACCTGACACCATTTTATTCACATGAGCTCCTCTGGGTCACAAAATATCCCTATAAAATGTGGGGACCCCAGTTGTTCCAGACCGTCTCCTGTCATCTTCAACCTTTACATGGAACCACTTGGTGCTCTACTCACAGATAACAGTATCAAGATTCACCAATATGCATATGGTAGACAATTCTTTTTGAAAGTCTCCTCAACTTTAGACATTAAGACCCTTATTATGAAATTGGCGGTAAATCCCGCTTACCGCCAAGGTGACGGCCGGCAGATAGCGCAGCGGTGGCGAATATCCATTCCCCATATTATGACACACACACCAATCCGATAGAATACAGCCACATACACAAATCCGCCAGCCCAAAAGTCAATGCTAAAGTGGCGGTACCAACACTCATACCGTTACACTAACAAAACAACCCCCACCACATCATGACCCACGAATCACCATGGAGGACATTCAATGGCGGTAAACCATTGGCGGTATATACCGCCGTGCTCAGAATGGACACCCACATACAAAACAACACTAAATTGGCCAATATTAAAAACACACACCTGACACTCATACACACACCACACCCATCCACCCACAGCACCATAAAACACACACCCACATTACCCACAACCCTTTACGAACAACAATTACTGCCAGGAGACTGACACGAATATCACAGAGGCAACTAGACACACACACCACGTACACCCATACATCCCTCACGCACCCCACATCACACACCCTACCACATTATTAAAGACACTCTCACCAACCCACACCACAGAACACCCATGTCCCAAATAAGGCACCCCCGTTTCACTGATGAGGAGTTCAGGGTCATGGTGGAGGAAATAGTCAGGGTAGAGCCACAACTGTTTGGAGCACAGGTATAGCAAATATCCATTGCCAGGAAGATGGAGCTATTTCGGAGAATCTTGGACGAGGTGAACACTGTGGGACCACACCCAAGAACAAGGGATGACATCAGGAAGAGGTGGAATGAACTGAGGGGGAAGGTACGTTCCGTGGCAGCAAGGCACCAGTTCGCCATATAGAGAGATGGAGGTGGACCCCCACCTCCTCCTCCAAAGCTCACAGCATGGGAGGGGCAAGTCTTCGCATTAATGCATCCAGAGGGACTTGCTGGAGTAGCCGGAGGACTGGACACTGGTAAGTCAATGTTTACTACTTTTCACCCCTATACCTGCATGCCATCACACCCCCTCACCCTCACTCCGTTCACTCAACTCATCCCACACACTGCACCTACACATATGACTAACCCCAATGCCAAATCCTGCATGCCATACCAATGCATGGACAGCCCTCTCAGCAGTGCCTGGAAACCAATCACTAAAGCATGCACAGCATAGGGAAACTAACAATCACACATAACATCAGCACACACAAACAAAGGTGGCAGGGCAACAGCAACGATCGAGGGGAAGCCAGGGATGTACAATATGTCACAGACATGAAGCATAATACATCACTTTGATCCCCACAGGTGACCCAGCCCATCCCAGAGGAGAGGAGGTGCCATCACTATCCAGTCCCACCAACATAAGATGCCCCCTGTGATGACAGTAACTCTGGACTTCAGGATCTGGACCAACAACCTGGCCCATCAGGGACTACTAGACAGTTGGTAAACCTAGCTCACTCACAGTCCACCACAGAGCCTCCCTCATCAGTATCCAACACCACAGCACCCACCCAGCGTACCCACACCTCTGTCCACAGGACACGTCAATCAGCAGTGTGCCCACCTGTACAGGGACCCCAGTCCACACCTCGCCCCTAAGATAGTCAGGGACCTGGGGTCAGTGGCAGTGGGCACACCGTTCAGGGGACAGAGGCACAGGGCAACAAAGACACTGGCAGGACCGCTGTGCGCCATGGGGAGTACAGGCCCAGGGAACCGACTCTCCAGGAGGCACTTACCAAGATCCTGGGAGCCTACCAACATTCCCAGGACACGATGGGCGAGATTCTAGACAACGTGCAGGAGAACAGGCGGCTGCAGGAGGAACAGTATCAGGGGATCAGGGAGGACTTGCAGGACATCAACACCACCTTGATCTCCATAGCAGGGGTGCTGGCAGACATGGACAAGATCATGAGGGAAGCAACAGCACCCCAGCGGGCCCCTACCACTAGCCAGTCCATTGACCAGCCCTCCACTTCTGCTGCAGCGAGTAGGCAGGAGGCCCCGCCACATGACCCACAAGCCACCAGCACCCCTCCACCTGCAGAAGGTGAACCACCCCACAAACGTTCCCTGTGACCCAGACAGAAGCCAGAGACACTTGCCAAGACCACCGCCAGGAAATGAGACTCTCCTGATTGTCCCACTTGTGTCCCACACTGTCATCTTGTCCACTTTGAACTGCCTTTGCTCCCCTTCCTATGGCCCCTTGGACACTGGACCTGTGCTACAAACAGACTGGAACAATACCCTGGACTTTCCTACATCATCACCCCACTCCATTGCACTTTTCCCTCAATTTCATAGCACTACAACAAACACCCTTAAACACAACTTGACTACTAGTATTTTATGTCTTAAAAATGTGCTTTTAGGGAAACAGTCACATCTAGTGCAAATGATCTGAACACTGTGAAAGCATAGAAATAATGACCTGTAGCTGTCTGTAGTCATCACATCAGTACACAGATGTTATCTCACCAACATCTGTAAAATGACAAGCCATAGGCGACAGTAAGTTGTGATGCAATGGAAGTTAATGCCATCATGCTACAGCCACACAGAAAACATCAATAGTCAGAGAAATGGTCAGTTGCACAGTGTCATTCGAAGTATTGACTTATAACTGATGTTCAGTTGTCCTCATCCTCATCCTCCTCATCCTCTCTGTCCTCAGGGTCCACTGCTACCACAGGGGCATCTCCAGTCTCCTCCTCCTGCAGAAAAGGTACATGCCATCTGATGGCCAGGTTGTGCAACATGCAACATGCCAATACTTTCTGGCAGACATTCCCAGGTGAGTGGCACAGGGATCCACCTGTCAGATGGAGGCACCTGAACCTGGCCTTCAGGAGCCCGAAGGTCCTCTCGATGAGCCTTCTGGGTCACCCATGTGTCTTATTATAATGTTCCTCAGCCGCTGTCCTGGAATTCCTTACAGGGGTCAGCAGCCACGATAATTTTGGGTAGCCAGAATCACCTGCAAGTATTGAGGGACAACATTTAGCCTCACACAATGCTATGGGGATGACACCTGAAAGCATACACTAACATACAGTGGGTGAGGAACATGGCTCACATATTAGCCACACCCTGTGTCTCTGTATTTGGGCCATCACATTTGGGATGCTGCTATTTCTCAGGACAAAGGCGCCATGCACCGACCCAGGATACTTAGTAGTGACGTGGGAGATGTACTGATCCACCAGTCACACCATTTGCACATTCGGTGAGTGGAAACTCTCCCGATTCCTGAACACCTGGCGGGGGGACTAACGCAATATGTGTCCCGTCAATCGCCCCAACAATATTGGGAATATGTCCCATTGCATAGAACCCGGCCTTCACAGTGACCAGATCTTCCACCTGGGGGAAAGCTATGTAGTTGCACATGTGTTTCACCAGGGCAGACAAAACTCTTGCCAGCACAATTGCGAACATTGGCTGTGACATTCCTGCTGCCAAACACACTGTCACTTGGAAAGAACCAGTTGCCAGGAAATGGAGCACTGATAGCACTTGCACAAGAGGGGTGATTCCAGTTGGATGACGGATAGCAGATATCAGGTCAGGCTCCAATTGGGCACACAGCTCTGTGATTGCGGCCCTGTCCAGTCTATAGCTGAGTATAATGCGTCTGTCCTCCAGTGTAGCCAAGTCCACAAGGGGTCTGTACACAGGCTTTGTCTCCTCCTCTTATTCATCTGCAGCGGTAGGTATCTAAGGGACACAAGAGTGAGTAGGCTGTCACAATTTGATCAATGGAACCACAACCTCAGTGTACATATAGCATCAATGTGATGGGACTGTGGGAATGGCAATGTATGTGCAATTTTAGGCAATGACGCAGTTATGGTTTATTTGATCGTTGTTCACCACCTTGAAACGGCGTCCGCCTGTCCTATATCTTGGGACAGGTGAAAGTGAGGTAACTCCGCCGATGTTGCGTGTCGTGGCAAAAGGCGGTCTTGCACCGCCGTGCAATTCCTCATTGGCTAATATGGGGCTCTATGGAGTACAGTGGCCAAGAGGGAGCAGCGCCGGCGGTGACGGTGTACACCGCCGTGGACGTGACCTCCATTTTCTAACTAAATCCTCACTTTATTTCCTGACTTTCCCCTGGGCAACACCTACACTGCGTGTGCTGCTGTGACCTGGGTCTGGAACCTACCATGGCCTGTGTGACCAGTGAAAGGACTCTTGCCATCACTTCAGAGGAGTTGGAGTGACTGGTGGATGGGGTCCTACCCAGTGTGGACTTCTGTATGGGCCTCAAGACCACCAGTTAAGTACACCCTGGGCATGATGCATGTGGGAAGGATGCATGGAGCTGTGTGTGCAAGAATCGTGTAATTGGGGGGGAATGTCTGGTGGTAGTGTACATGGTGGGCGGCGGACGATGTGTGTGCCAATGGCGATGGAAACGGGATTGGTGGGACATTTGTGTGACAGACTGGATTGTATGTGTAATGGTGTCCTCCTGTCTGCATTCCCTCTGCATGTCAGTGCCCATCAAAAGAAGGGATTATGGTGTGCCATCGCCAAGGACATCCGGACCCTGGGGGTCTATGGCAGGCGGAGCACCCACTGTCAGTGGGAGGACCTGAGACACTGGTCATGGAAGACCTCGGAGGACCAGCTGGGGATGGCCTCCCAACGAGGAAGGGGTGCCCATCGGAACCTGACCCCCCTGATGGCCCGCATACTGGCGGAGGCCTACCCAGAGCTGGATGGGCGCTTGAGGGCATCACAGCAGTCACAAGGGGGTGAGTACAGTGGGCATTACTACAATAATTGGCAGGTGGCATGGGATCTGGGTGGTGGGTGTGAGTTAGTGGGTGCCCCATAATGCCAGGCCAGCCAATGCAGCGTGATCCAGCTCCAAGGTAATGGGTGTATGGCAAATGCAGGTAACCTAGCTTGTTAGCATTCCATGTGAGTCAGGGCTTTGTGGGTACCAGGAGAGGTGCAGTTGGTGGTGTGTGGCCCTCATCTTCCCATGGCATCTAGCCAAATCACTGGCAGTGCAATGCATAGTGCTCAATCATGATCCCTGTGTGTGACTGTGCTGTGTATGCCAACTGTGGTGTTGATGCAGTAATTGACCCAGTGTTTCTTTTCTCTCTCTCCCCCCTTTTTACTTCTGTCATCCTGTCCATGTCTGCATTGGCATCATCTGGGGGAGGAGGAGGGGCAATGGTGACAGAGGGAGCTGAATCCCACAGGACCCTGGAGGCAGAGTCCACGACGCCGAGGGAACCAGTGGGATGGAGGGCAAGGAGAGCACCACGGAGGAGACTGGAGGCGACACCACAGACTCAGATACCTCCTCCTGATGGAAGCTCTTTGGTGGTGGCAGACACCTCTGTGACCACTCCAGCTGCAGGTAATGCCGCCATCCCATACCAGCGCCACCCTCTCAGTAGCCCCTCAGCGAGTTGCCCGTGCCCGCTCACCCAGGAGGGTGGGCATCTCCTTCGCCCCAGGCACCTCAGGCCCTGCCCCAGTGAGCCCTGCTGCCCTGAGTGAGGAGGCTATTGACCTCCTGAGATTCATCTCTGTAGGGCAGTCAACCATTGTGAATGCCATCCAGGGGCCGGAATCCCAGATGCAGAAACGCAATGCATTCCTGGAGGGCACCCACAGTGGATTGTTGACCCAGCAGAGAACGATTCAGGCTCTGGCCTCCTCTCTGATGGCAGCCATTGTCCCTGTTCCTACCGTCCCCCCTCCAACTACCACTTCCCAGTCCCAGTCTCCTCAACTCCAACCCATCCCTTGCACACATACAGACGAGCATGCACACAGACAACACACAAGAGTGGCACAATCAGACACCGGCACCACACTTCATCCCACAAGCACTCACGCAAACACCAGACAGTTGCAGACACAACCACATTCACTGCCTCCACTGTCTCCCCCTCCTCCTCCTCCACCTCCCTCGCAGTCACATCCGCACTCACACCTGCATGCACTGCATCAACATCCACCACCAGCATCACCACACCAAGCAGCACACATACCTCACTAGCCCAGGACGCACCTTCACCTGCTGACACAGTGAAGCCCTCACCTACAGATAACACAGTGCAGCCCTCACCTCCAGATGACACAGTGCAGCCCTCATCACCAGTGGAAGCCATGTAGGCCACCCTCCAGGGACTTCTGTACAAGGGGCCCCGTCCAGAAGCAGTGGGCATGTTCCCCACCTGAGAGACTGTGTCCTTGCACTCCCCAGCACAGAGATATGGGCATGGAGCCCCCTCCAGAAGAAGTGGGAAGGTCACCCAATCCAGAGACTGTGGGCTTGCACTCCCCAGCAGAGATATATGGGCATGGAGCCCCTTCCAGAACCACTGGGAAAGTCACCCACTCCAAAGACTGTGGCCTTGCACTCCCCAGCACAGAGATATGGGCATGGAGCCCCCTCTAGAACCAGTGGGAAAGTCATCCACTCCAGAGACTGTGGTCTTTCACTCCCCAGTAGAGAGATATGGGCATGGCGCCCCCTCCAGAACCAGTGGGAAAGTCACCCACTCCAGAGACTGTGGCGTTGCACTCCCCACCACAGAGATATGGGCATGGAGTCCCCTCCAGAACCAGTGGGGAAGTCAACCACTCCAGAGACTGTAGCTTTGCGAACCAGTGTGAAAGTCACCCACTCCAGAGATTGTGGCCTTGCACTCCTCAGCAGAGAGATCTGGGCATGGAGCCCCTTCCATAACTAGTGGGAAAGTCACCCACCGAGAGACTGTGGCCTTTCACTCCCCAATACAGAGAAATGGGCATGGAGCCCCCTCCAGAACCAGTGGGCAAGTCACCCACTCCAGAGACTGTTGCCTTGCACTCCCCAGCACAGAGAAATGGGCATGGAGCCCTCTCCCGAATCAGTAGGCCTGTTCCCATATTTAGCTGAGGTGCCCCCATCCCTCATCCCCCTGAGATGCCTGCCCACTTGCAAACTGATGCCCCTTCAGAGTTTTATCCGTATGAAGTCAGGATTCGAGATGGGCCTTCGACTGTGCCCTGTGGCCATGTGGGCCCTTAGTACTTTGGACTGGGCATTGGCCCATTGTGTACATTTGTACATATCTGTTTTTTGTACAATTGTTTCTTTTGGTAGCTGTTCACAATCAATACATTCTCATTACTGCATTCTTCTTGTCCTTGCACTATTGTGCTGTGTGTAGTGTGCCATTGTTTTTCATCTGCAGCTGGTTGTGTGTGGTGTGCGTGTGTGTTGGGTGTGTTTCATGCGTGTGTGTGTCACTCTCATTTTCCTCCCTCCCTCCCTTGTGTGCTAGGCAGCTGTACTCACCGTCGTCATCTTCGTCACCGTTGGTGTTCCTGGAGGAGCATGGCGTAGATGAGCATCAGGAAGACTTGCAGTTCTGGTTCCGTGGCTGCGTTGTTCTAACCTGTGTCTCCGATGGTGAGTCTTTGGTCTTCTGTGTTCTGTTTCTGCTTGGCTTTTGATGGCGTTGGTACCACTCCAGAAATCGTGGCGGTTTCCTGTCTCATCATACGGTGGGTGGTAGTTTGTCTTCTGCCTGGCTGTTGACGGCTACCGCCGTGGTGAGTGTTGTTAACGCCCTGGCAGTTGGTGTGGTACATTAGCTGTCTATGGGAGTTATCACCACCATGGTTATAATTTGGCAGTAATTACCGCCAGCCTGTTGGCGGTATAGCCAACACTTTACCACTCACCGCCAATGTCATAATGAGGGCCTATGTGTAAAGAGTGCATTTGAATAACATTGGTAATGTGTTGTTGTATTGAAAGCCAGAGAGCAGACAGAGATGGACATAAAAAATCATTTGGAAGTCTGTACCTGACCAAGTATGACAGCGCCAGCAAGTGTCATGTTGTGGGCAGTGGAGTGAATTTCCATTAAAATTTTATCCCAAGTAGGCCAAAAGATACCAAAATAAGGGGGTCATTCCAATGTTGGCGGGCGGCGGAGGCCGCCCGCCAGAATTCCCCCCTCCGAAATACCGCGCCGCGGTCAAAAGACGGCGGCGGGTATTACAAGTTTTCCCCTGGGCTGGCGGGCGGTTGCTGAAAAATCGCCCGCCAGCCCAGGGGAAACCGACCTTCCCACGAGGATGCCGGCTCGTAATCGAGCCGGCGGAGTGGGAAGGTGCGACGGGTGCAGTGGCACCCGTCGCGTATTTCAGTGTCTGCAAGGCAGACACTGAAATACTTTGCGGGCCCTCTTACGGGGGCCCCGCGACCCCCCCTACCGCCATCCTGTTCATGGCGGCTTTCCCGCCATGAACAGGATGGCGGTAGGGGGGGTCGGAATCCTCATGGCTGCGGAGCGCGCTCCGCAGCCATGGAGGATTCACACGAGCAGCGGAAAGTCGGCGGGAGGCCGCTGACTTTCAGCTTCTGACCGCGGCTGAACCGCCGCGGTCAGAATGCTCGTTGGAGCACCGCCAGCCTGTTGGCGGTGCTCCCGTGGTCGGTGGCCCTGGCGGCCACCGGCCGCCAGGGTCAGAATGACCCTCTAAGTCTCTTATAGACCTATCAGCCTACTAGATAACTTACAAAAAATATTTTGTTACCAGCTATTAAGTAGGTTGAAGAAATGGATTGTGAACAACCAGGCACTAAGCTACCTCCAGGCAGGGTTCAGAGACAAGGTCAGTACTATTGATCAGGTTTTCTGCTTTACTACTATAAAGTGGAAAACTGTAAGATGTGGATTCAGGCCATCTCTTTGTGGCATTCGTAGACCTGAAATTCGCTTTTGACCTTGTCCCAAGTCCTTAATTGTGGGAAGTTATAAGCAAAGCTGTAGTTCCCCCCTCCGTGCTTAATATAATTAGAGACCTTTACTCAGGCAATTGTGCCAGAGTACAATGGGGACTGACAGGTGAATTGACTTCAGCGTTCCCCACAGATCGTGGTGTGAGACAGGGTTGTGTACTTGCGCCCACTCTGTTTCTCTTATTCATCAACGCATGAGGGCAGAAGATTCCATGTCTTCTATTTGCTGATGATACCTTGTTACTATCTCGAACAGCCATGGGCCTTTCAAGTTTGCTTGCAAGGTTTATGGAGTTTTGTAAAGATCATGGCCTGGAAATTAACTCACTAAAAATGAAATACATGGTGTTTGGAGACAAAAAGTATGAAATGAAAAGATCTGTTCGCTTAGAGGGCGCCTTATTGGAAAGAGTGGGCACTTTCGATTATCTAGGTGTCAAACTAGAAGACTCACACAACTGGTATGCCCACCTCCAGAAATCATTAATGTGTCTGAAACAAAGGGCGGGTGGGATTGTGAGATTCGCAACCAGATCCCCCAGATTTGCTTTGACTCCTGCTCTTGAAATATACAAATCTCAAGCCGGGGGGGGCTTTGTATGGTGCTGAGCTATGGGGCCATTGCAATCTGGAGGACTTGTAAGGGCGGAAAACTTGTTTTTAAAGATGCTGCTAAGAGTCCCTTCAAGTACCCCTTCTTTGCCCATCCGAATGGACCTAAATCTCCTTCCAATCAATTAGATTGCCGCCTTAAGGCCACTGTTGTTCTGGATTCATTTGTGGTCATCAGACGCTCTTCTTCCATTTAGATGCGGGTTGACCAATTTGGTGGGCACCAATTTTAACACTGGAATTAAATGGTGTGCCTATGTCGAACGGTCCTTATTTCATCTTGGTTTGGGGTCCTATTGGAAGGATCCCTCTTCTATTCCTAAAAATGTCGCCCAGATCTTGAAGGACGCATTTTGGCTCAATGTCCAAACTGTGCAACTGGCTGAAGTCTCGCCCTCTTCTATGACTGACAGTTTTCTCCAATTTAAATGGCACTATGAGCTTGAGCTCTTCATGGATGCAGCACTCTCTTTCCATTCGCGCGTGCCCTTTACATTAGATTTAGAATAGGGTCGCTTCCTCTGCGCTCTTTAACTTACAAATGGCCCAATTCAATCAATAGGTCCAAGTCATGCCCGATGGGCTGTGAGAATGAAGAGACTGATTTCCATGTTCTTTTCCAATGTCCTGCATATTGCAAACAGGTGGCTCTTTGGATTATCCCTTTATGCAAACAAATGGGTTTTAGGAACTGCTTTCCTGCTTTGAGAGTACTCAAGTCAGATTCATCCGTACAAATAGTGTGCCCTGTGGCAAAAAAATTCGAATCTATTTGGCGTTTTAGACTTGGGATTTTAAAGAACAAGACTCAGTAGTATATATTAGAAGTAGGCATTATAGCATACAGTTGCCACATATAAATGTATGGACATCAGTTTAATGTATTTATTACTCAGCTGAGGTTGCATGTCCTTTTTAACCTCTTCTGTGCCTTGGACGAGATGATCTCGTCCAAGGCTACAGTTCCCCTGTGCCTTGGACGAGATCATCTCGTCCATGGCACAGGGGAACTTGGGGGCGCGCTAGCGCGCCCCCCGTGCACCCCCCTTCCCCCCCCAAGTCGGGGATGGAAGGGGAAGACCTTCCCCTTCCACCCCCGACCCCCCCCACCCCCCCTGTGACGTCAGCGCGCGCGCGCGCGCTGATGTGTCACAGGGGCCTCCCTCGTCGCGCTGGAAGCTCTGCTTCCAGCGCGATTGAAAAAGAAATGCAAATGCATTTCTTTTTCAATCACTTGGGAGGCCCGGAGGGGCTTCAAAGGGAAGGAAAAGTATTTCCTTCCCTTTGAAGTCCCTCCGAGGGTTTCAAAAGGCGGATTGCTTGCAATCCGGTTTTTGAAACCCCACTAGACACCAGGGATTTTTTTGTTTTTTCGTAGAAATTGACAAAAGGGAGCGACCCCTTGGGCAAGGGTCGCTCCCAGGGGGGGCATTTTTTTGAAAAGGCCTTTTCTGCCCCCAGGGGGGGCAGAAACCTCTAGGCACCAGGGACCATTTTTTTTTTTTTTTTTTTTTTTTTTCATTTTTTTTTTATTGAGGTGGGGAGCGACCCCTTAGGCAAGGGTCGTTCCCCTTGGGGGAAAATTATATTTTGGCCATTTCTGCCCCCCTTGGGGGCAGATTGGCCTATTTTGATGAGGCCAATCTGCCCCCAAGGGGGGTAGAAACCACTAGACACCAGGGATTTTTTATATTTTTTATTGTTATTGACAAAAGGGAGCGACCCCTTGGGCAAGGGTCGCTCCCAGGGGGGCATATTTTCGGGAAGGCCTTTTCTGCCCCCCCTGGGGGCAGATCGGCCTACTATTAGGCCGATCTGCCCCCAGGGGGGGCAGAAACCTCTAGGCACCAGGGACCATTTTTTTTTTTTTTGTTTCATTTTTTTTTTTTTGGTGGGGAGCGACCCCTTAGGCAAGGGTCGCTCCCCTTGGGGGAAAATTATATTTTGCCCATTTCTGCCCCCCTTGGGGGCAGATTGGCCTATTTTGATGAGGCCAATCTGCCCCCAAGGGGGGTAGAAACCACTAGACACCAGGGAGTTTTTTCTTTGCGTGAATTTCACGCAAAGGGAGCGACCACTTAGGCAAGGGTCGCTCCCTGGGGGGGAGGGGAATTTATTTTAGGCCATTTCTGCCCCCAGGGGGGGAAGAAACCTCTAGGCGCCAGGGCTAATTTTTTTTTTGTGTTTTTATTTTTTGTTCTTTTTTTTTTTTTTAGAGATGGGGAGCGACCCATCAGGCAAGGGTCGCTCCCCTGGGGGGCAAATTGTATTTAGACCATTTCTGCCCCCCTGGGGGCAGATTGGCCGATTTTAGGTCAATCTGCCCCCAAGGGGGCAGAAACCACTAGGCACCGGGGATTTGTTTTTTGGCGCCAATGTCACGCTGGGGGAGCGACCCCGTAGGCAAGGGTCGCTCCCGGGGGGGGGGGGGGGGGGTTGGGGGTTGGGGGGGTCAAATTTATTTTAGGCCATTTATGCCCCCCCGGGGGACAGATCGGCCTATTATTAGGCCGAACTGCCCCCGGGGGGGGGCAGAACACTCTAGGCGCCAGGGCAATTTTTTTTGTGTGTGTGTTTTTTTTTGTTGTTTCTTTTTTTAGAGATGGGGAGCGACCCATCAGGCAAGGGTCGCTCCCCTGGGGGGGGCAAATTGTATTTAGACCATTTCTGCCCCCCTGGGGGCAGATTGGCCAATTTTAGGTCAATCTGCCCCCAAGGGGGCAGAAACCACTAGGCACCGGGGATTTGTTTTTTGGCGCCAATGTCACGCAGGGGGAGCGACCCCGTAGGCAAGGGTCGCTCCCGGGGGGGGAGAGTGGGGGTTAGGGGTGCAAATTTATTTTAGGCCATTTCTGCCCCCCCGGGGGACAGATCGGCCTATTATTAGGCCGAACTGCCCCCGGGGGGGGGGCAGAACACTCTAGGCGCCAGGGCAATTTTTTTTTTTTTTTTTTTTTTTTTGTTGTTTCTTTTTTTAGAGATGGGGAGCGACCCATCAGGCAAGGGTCACTCCCCTGGGGGGGCAAATTGTATTTAGACCATTTCTGCCCCCCTGGGGGCAGATTGGCCAATTTTAGGTCAATCTGCCCCCAAGGGGGCAGAAATCACTAGGCACCGGGGATTTGTTTTTTGGCGCCAATGTCACGCAGGGGGAGCGACCCCGTAGGCAAGGGTCGCTCCGGGGGGGGGGGGTGGGGGTTGGGGGGGCAAATTTATTTTAGGCCATTTCTGCCCCCCCGGGGGACAGATCGGCCTATTATTAGGCCGAACTGCCCCCGGGGGGGGGGGCAGAACACTCTAGGCGCCAGGGCAAATTTTTTTTTGTGTTTTTTTTGTTGTTGTTGTTTCTTTTTTTAGAGATGGGGAGCGACCCATCAGGCAAGGGTCGCTCCCCTGGGGGGGCAAATTGTATTTAGACCATTTCTGCCCCCCTGGGGGCAGATTGGCCAATTTTAGGTCAATCTGCCCCCAAGGGGGCAGAAATCACTAGGCACCGGGGATTTGTTTTTTGGCGCCAATGTCACGCAGGGGGAGCGACCCCGTAGGCAAGGGTCGCTCCCGGGGGGGCAAATTTATTTTAGGCCATTTCTGCCCCCCCGGGGGTCAGATCGGCCTATTAGGCCGAACTGCCCCCGGGGGGGGGGGGGGCAGAACACTCTAGGCGCCAGGGCAATTTTTTTTTTGTGTTTTTTTTTTTTTGTTGTTTCTTTTTTTAGAGATGGGGAGCGACCCATCAGGCAAGGGTCGCTCCCCTGGGGGGGCAAATTGTATTTAGACCATTTCTGCCCCCCTGGGGGCAGATTGGCCAATTTTAGGTCAATCTGCCCCCAAGGGGGCAGAAACCACTAGGCACCGGGGATTTGTTTTTTGGCGCCAATGTCACGCAGGGGGAGCGACCCCGTAGGCAAGGGTCGCTCCCGGGGGGGGGGGGTGGGGGTTGGGGGGGCAAATTTATTTTAGGCCATTTCTGCCCCCCCGGGGGACAGATCGGCCTATTATTAGGCCGAACTGCCCCCGGGGGGTGGGCAGAACACTCTAGGCGCCAGGGCAATTTTTTTTGTGTGTGTTTTTTTTTTGTTGTTTCTTTTTTTAGAGATGGGGAGCGACCCATCAGGCAAGGGTCGCTCCCCTGGGGGGGCAAATTGTATTTAGACCATTTCTGCCCCCCTGGGGGCAGATTGCCCAATTTTAGGTCAATCTGCCCCCAAGGGGGCAGAAACCACTAGGCACCGGGGATTTGTTTTTTGGCGCCAATGTCACGCAGGGGGAGCGACCCCGTAGGCAAGGGTCGCTCCCGGGGGGGGGGATGGGGGTTGGGGGGGCAAATTTATTTTAGGCCATTTCTGCCCCCCCGGGGGGCAGATCGGCCTATCATTAGGCCGATCTGCCCCCGGGGGGGGGCAGAAACCTCTAGGCGCCAGGGGAATTTTTCTTTTTTTTCTTTTTTTTTTTCTTTGTTTTTTTTTTTTAGAGATGGGGAGCGACCCATCAGGCAAAAGTCGCTCCCCTGGGGGACAAATTGTATTTAGGCCATTTCTGCCCCCCTTGGGGGCAGATTAGCTGAGTTTAGGTCAACCTGCCCCCAAGGGGGCAGAAACCACTAGGCACCGGGGATTTGTTTTTTGGTGCCAATGTCACGCAGGGGGAGCGACCCCGTAGGCAAGGGTCGCTCCCGGCGGGGGAGGGTGGGGGTTGGGGGGGCAAATTTATTTTAGGGCATTTCTGCCCCCCCCACCCCCTGGGGCCGGCTGAGCTACAGGCCAAACACCACAGGTAGGCACCTTGCAAAAAACACCTCTGTTTTCTGCGAAAAAATATGTTGTTTCCACGTTGTGTTTCGGGCTATTTCCTTTTGTGGGCGCTAGGCCTACCCACAGAAGTGATGTACCATTTTTATCGAGAGACTTAGGGGAACGCTGGGTGGAAGGAAATTTGTGGCTCCTCTCAGATTCCAGAACTTTCTGTCACCGAAATGAGAGGAAAAAGTGTTTTTTGGGCCAAATTTTGATGTTTGCAAAGGATTCTGGGTAACATAACCTGGTCAGAGCCCCGCAAGTCACCCCATCTTGGATTCCCCTGGGTTTCTAGTTTTCAAAAATGCACTGGTTTGCTAGGTTTCCTCAGGTGTCGGCTGAGCTACAGGCCAAAATCCACAGGTAGGCACTGCTTTTTATAAAAAAATGTGATGTGTCCACGTTGTGTTTTGGGCCCTTTCCTTTCGTGGGCGCTAGTCCTACCCACACAAGTGAGGTATCATTTTTATCGGGAGACTTGGGGGAACGCTGGGTAGAAGGAAATTTGTGGCTCCTCTCAGATTCTAGAACTTTCTGCCACAGAAATGTGAGTAACATGTGTATTTTTAGCCAAATTTTGAGGTTTGCAAAGGATTCTGGGTAACAGAACCTGGTCCGAGCCCCGCAAGTCACCCCTCCTTGGATTCCCCTAGGTCTCTAGTTTTCAGAAATGCACAGGTTTGGTAGGTTTCCCTAGGTGCCGGCTGAGCTAGAGGCCAAAATCTACAGGTAGGCACTTTGCAAAAAACACCTCTGTTTTTTTCCAAAATTTAGGATGTGTCCACGTTGCGCTTTGGGGTGTTTCCTGTCGCCGGCGCTAGGCCTACCCACGCAAGTGAGGTATCATTTTTATCGGGAGACTTGGGGGAACGCTGGGTGGAAGGAAATTTGTAGCTCCTCTCAGATTCCAGAACTTTCTGCCACAGAAATGTGAGGGACATGTGTTTTTTTAGCCAAATTTTGAGGTTTGCAAAGGATTCTGGGTAACAGAACCTGGTCCGAGCCCCGCAAGTCACCCCTCCTTGGATTCCCCTAGGTCTCTAGTTTTCAGAAATGCACAGGTTTGGTAGGTTTCCCTAGGTGCCGGCTGAGCTAGAGGCCAAAATCTACAGGTAGGCACTTTGCAAAAAACACCTCTGTTTTTTTCCAAAATTTAGGATGTGTCCACGTTGCGCTTTGGGGTGTTTCCTGTCGCCGGCGCTAGGCCTACCCACGCAAGTGAGGTATCATTTTTATCGGGAGACTTGGGGGAACGCTGGGTGGAAGGAAATTTGTAGCTCCTCTCAGATTCCAGAACTTTCTGCCACAGAAATGTGAGGGACATGTGTTTTTTTAGCCAAATTTTGAGGTTTGCAAAGGATTCTGGGTAACAGAACCTGGTCCGAGCCACACAAGTCACCCCTCCTTGGATTCCCCTAGGTCTCTAGTTTTCAGAAATGTACAGGTTTGGTAGGTTTCCCTAGGTGGCGGCTGAGCTAGAGGCCAAAATCTCCAGGTAGTCACTTTGCTAAAAACAGCTCTGTTTTCTGTGATGTGTCCACGTTGTGTTTTGGGGCATATCCTGTCGCGGGCGCTAGGCCTACCCACACAAGTGAGGTATCATTTTTATCGGGAGACGTGGGGGAACGCTGGGTGGAAGGAAATTTGTGGCTCCTCTCAGATTCCAGAACTTTCTGCCACAGAAATGTGAGGAACATGTGTTTTTTTAGCCAAATTTGGAGATTTGCAAAGGATTCTGGGTAACAGAACCTGGTCCGAGCCCCGCAAGTCACCCCTCCTTGGATTCCCCTAGGTCTCTAGTTTTCAGAAATGCACAGGTTTGGTAGGTTTCCCTAGGTGGCGGCTGAGCTAGAGGCCAAAATCTACAGGTAGTCACTTTGCTAAAAACAGCTCTGTTTTCTGTGATATGTCCACGTTGTGTTTTGGGGCATATCCTGTCGCGGGCGCTAGGCCTACCCACACAAGTGAGGTATCATTTTTATCGGGAGACGTGGGGGAACGCTGGGTGGAAGGAAATTTGTGGCTCCTCTCAGATTCCAGAACTTTCTGCCACAGAAATGTGAGGAACATGTGTTTTTTTAGCCAAATTTTGAGGTTTGCAAAGGATTCTGGGTAACAGAACCTGGTCCGAGCCCCGCAAGTCACCCCTCCTTGGATTCCCCTAGGTCTCTAGTTTTCAGAAATGCACAGGTTTGGTAGGTTTCCCTAGGTGGCGGCTGAGCTAGAGGCCAAAATCTACAGGTAGTCACTTTGCTAAAAACAGCTCTGTTTTCTGTGATATGTCCACGTTGTGTTTTGGGGCATATCCTGTCGCGGGCGCTAGGCCTACCCACACAAGTGAGGTATCATTTTTATCGGGAGACGTGGGGGAACGCTGGGTGGAAGGAAATTTGTGGCTCCTCTCAGATTCCAGAACTTTCTGCCACAGAAATGTGAGGGACATGTGTTTTTTTAGCCAAATTTTGAGGTTTGCAAAGGATTCTGGGTAACAGAACCTGGTCCGAGCCCCGCAAGTCACCCCTCCTTGGATTCCCCTAGGTCTCTAGTTTTCAGAAATGCACAGGTTTGGTAGGTTTCCCTAGGTGCCGGCTGAGCTAGAGGCCAAAATCTACAGGTAGGCACTTCGCAAAAAACACCTCTGTTTTTTTCCAAAATTTAGGATGTGTCCACGTTGCGCTTTGGGGTGTTTCCTGTCGCCGGCGCTAGGCCTACCCACGCAAGTGAGGTATCATTTTTATCGGGAGACGTGGGGGAACGCTGGGTGGAAGGAAATTTGTGGCTCCTCTCAGATTCCAGAACTTTCTGCCACAGAAATGTGAGGAACATGTGTTTTTTTAGCCAAATTTTGAGGTTTGCAAAGGATTCTGGGTAACAGAACCTGGTCCGAGCCACACAAGTCACCCCTCCTTGGATTCCCCTAGGTCTCTAGTTTTCAGAAATGTACAGGTTTGGTAGGTTTCCCTAGGTGGCGGCTGAGCTAGAGGCCAAAATCTACAGGTAGTCACTTTGCTAAAAACAGCTCTGTTTTCTGTGATGTGTCCACGTTGTGTTTTGGGGCATATCCTGTCGCGGGTGCTAGGCCTACCCACACAAGTGAGGTATCATTTTTATCGGGAGACGTGGGGGAACGCTGGGTGGAAGGAAATTTGTGGCTCCTCTCAGATTCCAGAACTTTCTGCCACAGAAGTGTGAGGAACATGTGTTTTTTTAGCCAAATTTTGAGGTTTGCAAAGGATTCTGGGTAACAGAACCTGGTCCGAGCCACACAAGTCACCCCTCCTTGGATTCCCCTAGGTCTCTAGTTTTCAGAAATGCACAGGTTTGGTAGGTTTCCCTAGGTGGCGGCTGAGCTAGAGGCCAAAATCTACAGGTAGTCACTTTGCTAAAAACAGCTCTGTTTTCTGTGATGTGTCCACGTTGTGTTTTGGGGCATATCCTGTCGCGGGTGCTAGGCCTACCCACACAAGTGAGGTACCATTTTTATCGGGAGACTTGGGGGAACATAGATTAGCAAAACAAGTACTATTGCCCCTTGTCTTTCTCTACATTTTTTCCTTCCAAATATAGGAGTGTGTGTAAAAAAGACATCTATTTGAGAAATTCCCTGTAATTCACGTGCGACTATGGTCACCCCGGAATTCAGAGATGTGCAAATAACCACTGCTCCTCAACACCTTATCTTGTGCCCTTTTTGGAAATGCAAAGGTTTTCTTGATAGCAATTTTTTACTCCTTATATTTCAGCAAATGAATTGCTGTATACCCGGTATAGAATGAAAACGCACTGCAGGGTGCAGCTCATTTATTGGCTCTGGGTTCCTCGGGTTCTTGATGAACCTACAAACCCTATATATCCCCGCAACCAGGGGAGTCCAGCAGACGTAACGGTATATTGCTTTCGATAATCTAACATTGCAGGGAAAAGTTACAGAGTAAAACGTAGAGAAAAATTTATGTTTTTTTCACCTCAATTTCAATATTTTTCTTTTTCAGCTGTTATTTTCTGTAGGAAACCCTTGTAGGATCTACACAAATGACCCCTTGCTGAATTCAGAATTTTGTCTACTTTTCAGAAATGTTTAGGTTTCTGGGATCCAGCATTGGTTTCACACCCATTCCTGTCACTGACTGGAAGGAGGCTGAAAGCACAAAAAAGTGCACAAATGGGGTATGCCCCAGTAAAATGCCAAAATTGTGTTGAAAAATTGGGTTTTCGGATTCAAGTCTGCCTGTTCCTGAAAGCTGGGAAGCTGCTGAGTTTAGCACCGCAGACCCTTTGTTGATGCCATTTTCAGGGGAAAAACCACAAGCCTTCTTCTGCAGCCCCTTTTTCCAATTTTTTTGAAAAAAACAAAATTTTCACTGTATTTTGGCCAATTTCTTGGCCTCGTTCAGGGGAACCCACAAAGTCTGGGTACCTTTAGAATCCCTAGGATGTTGGAAAAAAAGGACGCAAATTTGGCTTGGTTAGCTTATGTGGACAAAAAGTTATGAGGGCCTAAGCGCGAACTGCCCCAAATAGGCAAAAAAGGGCCTGGCACAGGAGGGGGAAAAGGCCTGGCAGCGAAGGGGTTAAATTTTAAATTCATGGTAAATTTTTTAGTCATTGTTTTACTCTGTTTTAAATTTTCCTGTTTTTAGAGTTTGTTTCTAATTTTATCTGTTTTTTTTACATTCTTTTCTCTGGATTGTTTTGTACTGTACTTTTATGGTATGCTTTTACTGAAATAAAGTACAGTGGTGGTGAAGTCTCTCATAATATCTCAGTATGTGTTTTGGGTTTGTTAAGTTCAGGCTTTGCCAGCAGCTTATGGGTGTGGGCTGCTTTACAGTGGATCTTCTTGGCGATAGGGTGGGCAGGGGAGCATGAATGAGATATGTCTGAAGGGAAATGTTGCAAAAATGTTTTGTGAATCAGATTCCAAATGTTCATGATATTGGGTGTGCATATGGGAATTTAGGGCCAGATGTATAAAGCGTTTTTGCATTCGCAAACAGTGCGAATGGCCGTTTGTGAATGTAAAAATGCCTTTCATTATATATGAAAGGCATTCGCTATGCAATTTTAAGGAATCGCTATTTTAGCGACCCCGTTTAGAGAATCGCAAATTGTGATTCTCTAAATAAGAAATTGCAAATAAGAAATCGTTATTTGCGATTTCTTAAGCACATGTATCAAGCTTTTCCTTAATGCAAATTGGGCATTAAGGAATCATAATTACCACCAAATACAACTTGGTGGTAACCAGGTGCAAATTTTTTAAATGCATTAAAAATGCATTTTTAAAATTGACATGTAATGCACACATGCCCCTTTGGCATGTGTGCGCCTTACATGTCCTTAAATAATTTTTTGGGGTACAGCAGAGGGGACCTTAGGCCCCCAGAACCCTGGTGTTTTGCATTTCCCAAATTGCGAATTCCAGTTAGGAATTCACAATTTGGGAAATGCAAAAAATTTGCAAATATGGGCCTATAGGCCCATAGGTGCGAATGGGCTCAGAATCGCTATTTGCGATTCAGTCATAGCATTTGCGATTCTTAAGAAATTGCTATTACCGAATCGCAAATATGATACATACCATTTTGCGACTCTGAAATAGAGTGGATTCTTGATACATCTGGCCCTTAGTTCATAAATGGAAGATAATTTGTATAAAGGAATAGGAGAACCTGCACAACAGAGTTGAGAAATCAGTAATATGTCTTGTTAAGCTACGTCTTCCAGAATAAAGTTGTCCCTCTTTTTAAAAAAAATGATCATACCAAATAGGGCTGTTAAGGAATTAGGCAATGGGAAATAAGGTGAAAACATAATACTGGTTGAAAAGTGTACATGTATGAGAAATGGGGTTAGGAAGCCAATATTCTGAAGGATTAGAAATTAACAGAACGTGACTGTGTGAAAAAGGTGCTCTCATGATTTGTTCCGATGAGAACCATAGTTCCGGCGGGGTGTCAATCAGTGTGGTGACAGATAAGGTTGGAGTTGCTTGATGCCAGAGGCTTTGTGATAATTGACTAGGTCAGGGAAATTAACACCACCTCTAGATATTGGAAGCTTTAACCTTGATAACACAACTCTAGGAGGTTTACTATAACAGAGAAACTTGGAAATAATTTTTTGAACTGCGACGAAAAAACTTTTAGATAAACAAACAGGGAGCTCCATAAGGTGAAAATTGATCATAGGGAGAAAACATATTTTGATGGTGTGAAGACGACCCCACAAGGAAAGATAACATGGAGACCATTTCCGATAGTGAGTTGATAATCTTTCTGATAGGATTTCTGAGTTAGTTTTAACTGTATCATTAAGACTGTTCCACTACCATATTCCTATGCATTTAATCTTGGTAGAGCTCCAGGATAGAGGGCTGCTTCTTTATATAGATTTAGAGCAGTATTTATTTAAAGTTAATACAACCGTTTTATCCATTTTAATTTATAGCCTCATACTGCCGAGTAAAGAGCAAGTTCATAAAGGAAAGCAGAAAGAGATCTTTCAGGGCCTGACATAAAGAGAAGAAACAAATAGTAAAGGTGATAAAGGGCACCCTTGATGCGTTCCTCTTTGTAGAGGGAAGGAAGAAGATCCTATACCGTTGACAAGCCCTGAAGAATGAGGGGAAGAATAGAGCAATGAAATGAGTTGAAGGAAGCTTGACCCAACGCCACGCCATTGCAAGGCCTTCATTAAGAAAGCCATGTTAACCATATCAAAGACTTTTTCTATGTCAAGGGATAATACTGGTAGGGATTCTTGTATCTTATGGGATTTTTTAATGATATTTAAGAAGATTCAAGAGTTGTCTGCTACAGTTCTTTCAGGAATAAAGCAGGATTGATGGACATCAATAAGATTAGGCATAAAAGAAAGTACACACACAGCTAAAGCTTTGACAAAAAGTTTGCAATCCGTGTTAATTATGGAAATGAGTCAAGTTGCGGTCCTTCTTGGGAATTAGGCAAATGGTAGCCTCCGAAAATGGGCCAGAAGTGTAATTGGAGTTGATGAAGTAGGGAAAGAGCTTGAATAGTTTAGGAAATAAAACCCTAACAAAACAAAGATAAAATTCTATTGTGAAGCCATTGGGGCCAGGACCTTTACCTTTTGGAAGAAATTGGGCAGTTGATTGTATTTTTCCAATTTGAAGATGCTGTTCCAAGATGGTGTAGTTCTTGGTTTAAGATGAGAGAAATATACGGCAAGAGCCTAGTCAGATAGTGTCTGTTCTGGGGAATATAGAACTTTGCAGTACCAGGCGAAACATGCTGCAATAACCAAATCTCTGAATACCTGTCCTCCACTCTAAGCAGTGATGGATTTGATTGCCGATTTTTCCTGTCTGCCTTTTAAGTAACGGGCAAGGAGGGAACCAGATCTATTATTGCTCCGAAAATACTTGCCATTACTTTTAAGAAGAGTGCCAAAAGCCTGTTCAGTAGAAAATTTGTTAAACTCAATATCAGCATTAATTGAGGCATCTAGGACTGACTTGTTATTTTTGCTGGTATAGTGCTTATGTTCTGAAGATTTATTTGAGCCAAAATAGAAGCATATATATGTTAATTGTTTTTTTTTCTTGAAATGAAGGTAATCTATTATGAAACCTCTTGAGGCAGCCTTAAAGGCATCCCAGACTGAAGGAAATGGTGTCTGATCACTGTCAGTAAAATTAAATAATTCATTGATGAAAGCAGTATACGATTTGAGGAAAACGGAATCAAAGAGTAACAAATTATTGAATCTCCAAGAGGATTTATTAGGTTTGCTGGAAAGAATGTCAAGATCAGTTCACACTAGAACATGATCTGAGACCAGTATAGATACTATCCCCGAGTTGATTACATGTTGCGTTACACTTTTTGATGACCTGGTGACTCCCCACCTAATTGGCTGTGTGGGGTCAGACCAGTGTACTTTGATAGTTTTATAATATGAGTCAGCAGCCTATGCCTCTGGTGCATCACAAAAAGTGATGCACTGGGGTTTGCAGGCACTTGTATATCAGCCCCTGAGTATTTAAAATAGAGGGAATCGCCAATTGTAGGAATGCAATCATGTTAGGACCAACTGAGCCTTCTGGAATATCATATAGGCAAAGATTATTTCTCCTATTCCTATTTTCTAAATTCTCTGTAAGGCATTTGAGTTGGATGATGTCTTTAGGTATCATGGAAGTAGTAGGAAACAAATCCTCAAGATTGCTCACTCTGTGTTCCAGAGTGGAAATACTCTGATTGTGTAAGGTCAAATTTTCTTCAACACTTTGGAGTGAGGCAGTTGTGTCTATCATAAAGGGCTTTAAAGCCCATAGTTCCTCCATGACATCATCAGGGTCAGAGGAGCAGGCAATTAAGTGGGGGAGCTGAAATCCTTTTTTGGTTGCTTGATTAAAGCATTGGTGTGTCAGTTTGCTGAGATTAGGTGGTGTAGTCTTGTAAAAAATCAGAGGATTTCATCATGATAACTGGAGAGTTGAATTTGGTTGATTAAGTGCACTGAATGCGGAGAGAAGACACAAGTTTGGAAGAAATAGGTTAATTATAGTAGTTTTGCCCCTTTCATGGCTTCCCCATACAAATATTCATGCCCAATTGTGTAAAACAAACAATAACAGCCTAGAGGAAAATGGAGTATAAACTGTTGAAAGTTAATGGGAAAGCCAACAAAGAAGTATGCCTCAGTATCACTAATGGATGAGAAATCTTAAATATACTGCAAGAGCTCAAAGTAGGTTGCTATGTTGGCCTGGAGTAGCAAATCACCATATAAATGTTTCTAAATTATAATAATCTGGCCATTAGAGAAGTGACTTGCTGTGTACAAAATCACCCCATCTAGGTAAAGCAGCCCCTGTGGAGTCCTCCATTTAGGCTTGTATAATTCTTGTAAAAAATGCTGTTTGGTAGGGGACACCAAGCAGAGCAGAGTGTTGGTCGTCAGAGGCAGGAATGCAGAGAACATTGCTAGTGAAGTGACGATTACCTCAGATGCTCTAAAGCCTCCAAGGTGCGCTCCTTAATTAAGTGAAAAGGGCATGTCAGACCACATGCAGAGAGACAGTATTAGCATTATTCTGCTGTGGTTGACCTCTGATAAACATGCAGTAGAGAAAGGGATGTTGGGGAAAAGTTCTTCCATCCCATTCCTTTGAAGTAACGCCGAAGCCGCCCTAAGCTCTACGAAGCTGCAGCCATCTTTTGCGGCGTCCAGACCACACACTGACCCAGGCTTCTGAGCAAAGCTTTGGGCACTGGCACTCATTCTGTTACAAATAAATTAGGCACTGTGTCTAGTTCACTAAGATGGCTTTTATAGTTGTGTTCAGGAATGCAGCAGTATCGAGTAGTAATGAGGATAAATGTGTACCAATTTGAGATGATGAGGTGTTATCCATGACATGACATTTGTCTGAAATTCTGAGAAATAAATAATATGCCATTTGAAGAGGAAATATTAATCTGAACATCATTTTCATCGGATTAAAAATGATATGATATTGTTAAGTTTACGAGAAGCAAAGGACTGATTCTACACAGTAAACTGATCAGAATCATGATCCAGTGGTCTATTGTCAACAAAGAATTGCTTGACCCACGTCTTCACACAGCTGTCTAATGTTGTCACCTGAAAGATTAGACTAAAGTTATTTATATTCTCTGCATAAGCACCTCTATTTTTTCAGTGGTGGACATTGTGTATGTATAGGAAAGTCAGAGGCTTTCTTTGAGCTAGAGAGTCTTTAAGCAGGCTAGTCTTATAAGGCGCCACAGAGGGGGTGACATCTTGATGATAGTAGTATTAATGACTTCTGACAAATGATATGAAGGTATTTAGAAGCTTGAGACTAGAGGAGGTGGACTTGTGGTGTTGGAAGATGCCAAGACAGGAGAAAGCCAAATAGGTATACCAATAGCCATTCCTGCACGGTCCAGAGCAGAAGAACAATTCCAACTCAGCCAAGGATTTAAGTGGACAAAAGCACAGAGGTAACTGTAGGAAGGGGAAGAAGCAGGGGAGGAAAGGGTGAAAAAACAACAAAGGTGCAAGAAAGGGAATACAGTGGTTGAACTAACAGTAAAGGAGTCATAAAATTATACAGTTGCAGGGCAAGTGGCAACCACCACTGCTGCTTCTCAAGTTCCCTGGACGTACTGCCTTCCCTCTGATCCTTGTTATGATTGTGCCCTGTGGTCAATCTGACCTTGAAGACTTGACTAACCCACCTGTGCCCCAACCACCGTTGTCCTGCCTACTTCAGTCTCACCTCCCTGCACAGTTTTACCATTACTGACTCATGAGTCCCTAGAGATCAAAATCTTCCTAAAGGATCTCTCCCTATTAATGATAAATATATTTTCAAGGTTTTCCCTGACAATGGAATGCAATGCCAAACATGCTCTAAAGCTCTAATAATATTCACTCCCTCATTATTTTCTTTCAAATACCATTGGGCTCAGCTTTTAAACAATAGTATTTTTTTTTGTGGGGCTAAGTTATAGATTCTCTCAGTCAAGGGTTTTAGCACACAAAGGCCCATATTTATAATCTTTTGATGTGGGGCAGCATTGCAAGCCTTCTTGATGTGCTGTCCTGCTTCAAAAAAAAGGGCAGAAATGCACCATATTTACAAGGTTTGACACATTCATGTCCTTTTCCCTTGTGTTGGTGCAAGGGTGTCTGCGTTGTGAGGATGATATTTTTTGTGCAGGAAGGGACTGCTTCCTGCATAAAAACAATCACAAGAGGCATTTCCCTCTTTCTATCTGGAAAAAGGAGGAGAAATAAAGGTAGTTCTCCTCATTCAGCCTCCCTTACTCCTCCCCTGGGGAGGAATAGGCTTTTGATGCATTCCCAGGTTCACAAATCCTTGTAAATCTGGGAATGCAGCAAAATCAATAGGTGTTACGCAGGAACACCCACCACAACACCCATGGAACGCCTCTTTGGCACAGATTAGGGCAACACAGCCACTTGTGCTGCATTGCCTTACTCCATATCAACGGGGCATGTAAAGTGGCTTTGTGTGTCCGCAGATCAAGCCGCTTGTAAATATGGCTCTAAATTCTGAGTCCATTGACGTCAGGTTGGGTTGGATGGATTTTAATCAGGACATTCTTTACAGCATGTTGAAGTGATTAGTGAGTTTGAGGTCTCTGGACCATTATTTAGTAGAATATGTAGGTTTTAAAGAGAGAAGGAGATTGAGATTAACAGCACCAGCCTACAGTGAATAAAGTCTCAGTTTTTTTCATTCAATCTATTGTGAAAGGAGTTCCAGAATATATCTTTTTATGTGTGTGGGCATTGCAGACTGCTGGATGAGGTAATTATTGATTATAAATGAAGAAAGTTTGAACCAGGAGAGCCTATCATGTTATGCAGTGAAAGTTAAAGTCTACGTAGATACTGTTAGTGGACGAAATATAACACTTCCAGTGCAGAATTAAATGACCTAGTCAAGAAAGTTATGCTGTTCCATGCAGGGTGGTAGAAGATGCAAAGTTTAAGGACTTTATTGTTTCCTGTTTTATTACCAGCAGTACACATTGAAGAGTTTTAAACAGTTGTTTTTCATAGTTTTATATTCAATGATATCTCAATGGATTAGTGTTTTAACTCTGCTTCTTTTTTTGGTGTGTCAAGGCAGATAAAGTATTCCACAGGAATGAGCATGTTTAACATTGGCTGAAATGCAGTGTGGTAGAAGCTTTAGTTTGTGAGAATAGGCCAAAGGGTTTGATGATATCTTGCTGACATATAATAGGATCTTTAAAGATAACTTTATTGGGATGATAAAGCATTTCAGGCAAGCTTTAAGCGAGGTCAGCAGATCTTTTCACTCTAGCAAAGGGGTAGGAGAGAATCAAACATCGCCAATCAATCACCATTTAAATTGACAGTATGGCCATTTTGGCCACACAAGAAACACCCAAGTCCAAAATAAAGTTAAAGAGTTTTATTACAAGCTCAAACTCAGGTTTATGAAAACAATTCTCAATACAAGACTACAAAGATACAATATTACCATTGAATGTCCCGGGCGTTGGAACAATCGAAGCTTGATTAGCATAAACATACTAAGCACTCTTATCTCCTCTTGTTGCTCTATGCAGAACAATAAGAGAAGAATCTGATGCTCAGTAAACAAAGGCTGCCCAACTCTTCTAAGTATGAAGACAACCTAAAATCATCTGAGTTAATTGATTAGACAAAAGAAACCCCTAAAAATTTCAAGTCAGTAATTGACATGTGCTGGGATACAACATATAGGGACAAAAAGGAAATAAAGGACAAAAAGATTTTGGAAAAACAGCATCTGGGGCAAAATTAAGCTAACTAAGACTGACAAAACGTAAGTTAAAAGGTAAGGTGTCAGCATTTTAAAAGCTGCGTCAAGAGACTTCTCATTCAGCAAGGGAAAAATCTAAGGGCCTGATTTAGAGTTTGGTGGATGGGGTCACTCCGTCACAGACATGAAGGATATCCCACCTGCTGTGTTACGATCCCATTAAATCCAACAGGAATCATAATATGGCAGGCGGGATATCCATCACTTTTGTGATGGAGTAACCCATCCACCAAACTCTAAATCAGGCCCTAAGGCTTCTCCCAGCACTCATTAGGATGGTATGGGGTCAGGGCAAAGAGATCTGTAACTCTCAAAGTCCCAGGAAAGAATCAAGTGTGAGTGCTGCAAATCCCACTGGGAATGGTAAATTAAAGCCCAAAGTGAATAGTGATTTGTCCATTAGTCACACCACATGGACAGGAAGGTTTAATTGTCAAATTATAGCACATGACAAGAGATGCATCTGTAAGATCAGGAAAGGTTCCCAATACCATCATGCGAAGGCATGTTTCTTTGGTCTCCTGTACAACTTTACAACTATTTACAATGTCTATGTTCACAGTCTCTGTACCAATTTTAAGGTTACTTTCTCTGGGTCTTTATGAATAAAACAATGGCACATCTATTTCAAAACTAACATTTTATGGGAATGACATCTGGAAAACAACAATGACACTTCAGCAAAAGAAAACAGATTTCTCACATTCTGAAAGTCTGAAGCCTAGGAAATTAATAAGGCTTACTAAAGGAAAATACAGATAAATTAGCACACTTTATTACTGTTAAACAAAACACATCTAAACGTTGTAAATGTAAATTCATCATTAATAAATCTAGTCAATAATTCAGGTTACAGTAAGTTTCAAAAGTAAAATAACTTATTAATACATTTCAATAGGTGTAATGGGGAGCTAAAATTCTCAACATTAACATCTGACATTTAAGACATTTTCATAAGGAAATTCATTATTGTTTCAATGAAATCTACTTCTTAACATCATAAGGGAATATATGAAATTGAAACAAATGATTAAACTTAGAATAAAGTATCTTTACTGTATCATAATTTATCACTAGCCTACAGGGAATGCACCTTAATATGAGAGTTGAGCGCACCACTTTACAGTTAACATGTTAGCATTTCACACAATAAAATGAAATTCTGTTACATATAGATCATAATTGTGACACAAAAGGTAACAGACAAATCTCAGCTGCACCAGGGTCATTCATGAAGTGTAGTACACATGTCTTGAGATAACCAATACTCAACTCTGAATGCGGATTTGTAGTACTAGTTTGGGCTTGTCTGACCTTTCCAGGATTGGTGCTCTATTTCCCTTTATCTTGACAAGGCTACTCAACAGGATCTGTAACTTCTACATTAAGAAACTCATTGATAAAGTGCCACAGCTCTTTGCTGTGTCCCTAAAAGGACACTGTCATTTAGCTTTTGCTATGTGGTCAAATGAAAGTTACTGAAGCTCACCCATTAACTAGCATTGACAGTGTTGTATCTTGAAGTATGAATGATGCGACCAATTTGGATCCTGAAAGACTCCGTAGTATGATGATGTAAGTGTTACAAAATGGGGCAGTGAATGTGAGTTTAGAATGTTTAGTTTGTGGTCACATGCTGAAGAATAAAGACGTGTAATACATAGCTCTGTGTGTGACATATTTATTAGCAGGTACCCAGGCTGGGGAAGACGCTACAGACAGGACTGGTCCTTGTGAAACCAGCAGGTGCATGGGGGAACTGGTTGTCCATAATGGATAGGAGTGATCTTCAAAATGAAAATAGATTCAAAGAACAGAGACTGGATGAAAAGCCAGTAGTAGTATTCCAGGGTCCTGAGTAGTGCACGAGATCTCTTTATTTTTTCAAACCAACTTGGTTACATACAACGTAACTATGTGGATTTTCTAAAACAGAATACAATGTAAATATAATATTGATATTCAGAACATTAGGCACTTGTGGCCAAAGGTGAAGATGAAAAAAATGATGGCCGAGAATGTTTCATTCATTGCTTTTTACAGTAGGGAATTCCTGTGGACAGCATTCTATCCCATAATTTCTTACTTATTCTTGTCATTAAAGAAAATAGTGAACCATATGTACATTAGTCCTAGACGTGACGCAAAGGATTAGTCCAGCACGGACTGTTGGACTATGTCTCCTTCATATGAGAGCAAAAGTAACCTCGGACAAGTTTCAACTTTGTTAGCTTGATCAGTGATGGCTATCGTCACTACGTAAGCAGAGTGTGCTTATCAATCAATTCTGGATATTCCAAGTATACTCTGGGGAACTGACAAATACAAAAAGAAAGTGATAGCCGTAAATGCTTAACCAAACACTTCATCACCACTTATAATTAAGTACATGAGCACAAGGAAAGCTTGTGGCCCATCTCTATAGGAAAGATTTCCTCAAGGGAGCAAAATACATATAAAAATAAAATACAGTCATATTCACAAAATGAAAACCTCTGAAATGTTTGGCCTCAAATGCTAATAGAACACAAAACTGAATGAGCAGCACAGGTTGTGTCCCTTTCAGGTATCCAGCAACAGATAGTAAGATGTGCAGGAGGTGATTAGAATGGAATGTTATGATTTTGAATAATGTATTTAAATCATATTAAGTTACAGTTTACTTTCTACAATGTTGGTTAAGTTATTAAAAGCACCACATCTTTCGTTCTGAATACATCAATGAAACCCCCTTCCGAAATTTAAGCTTGTATGTACATATAGAAATCTATACATTGTGGGCCAACCTGGAAAGTAAAAGTGCTGTACATAGTTATGGGACTAAATCAAATTTATCTATCTATCTTATCTATCTATCTATCTATCTATCTATCTATCTATCTATCTATCTATCTATCTATCTATCTATCTATCTATCTATCTATCTGTCTACCTACCTACTTGATGGACAGACATTTTCTGGCCTCATAATCGAGTGAAAGACATTCTACCTCATATAATGTTCAGACATTAAGTTGCACAGTGACTGATGGTAAGGAATTCTGTGGAATTATGTCATAAAGGTCAGTCTTATTTCCAGTAACAAATGGCCAGACATGCTGTAGCAATTTGTGTACACCTAGCGTGTCAACCTGTCTAAATTAGGGCTGGGCAAAATTCATGTAATTTGCTTTTGATAATTACCTGAAATTTAGGTAAAATATATAACATTATGAATATACATGTGAAATGCAAATCCATAATTTAAAGCTATATTTTAACAAGAAATACTTCCTTCTGCCAATGCCTGACCTGAGAATGCATTTCGTACCAAAAAGTAGTGCAAAAAAGCACAATTCTGTGAACAACAACTGCTTGCAATCTGGTTTTTTACGTTGTTCCCCTCCTCATATACTATAATTTTGCCATCGACGGCAGAGAAATTCCATGATGTAGTATAATAGGGTAATTTTAGGAATTTTGTGTAACACAAGATTCCCAAAAATATACAAATTATGCTGGAGTAAATTAGATTTCACATTGGACTACTACTGATCCTGTTTGGCCTCTCCTCAACCTATCATCACGGACTGAATCACATCCTAAAATCATGCATGGGCTTCTTCGACACAGTAGTACAATAGTTTCACACTGACCTCATTAATAAACACCAATACACACAAATAGGGACTACAAAATCTTAAAATCCTCTCCTTTCCTGTGGAGTATGCTAAGGATCTATCCTCTCTCTCTTATCATCTTCAATTTCTATATTGAACACTGTGAAGTCTTACACCTTCACCTTAACATCAGGATACATTAATACATTGACTGTCCTAAATATCCAAACACATGTCCACAACCAATCCACAACAGGATCCAATCCACAACAGGATGTCAAGTGCCTTCCTAAATCTCAACATGGCAAAAAACAGTGGGGCATTTTACAAGGAACTGGCACTGCGCTGCACCAAATTTGACAGCGCTGCACCAGCTCTGAAACGCAGGTATGCACTGTATTAACAAATGTATGGAGCACCCCTTTGTTTCCCCTAGCACTGGCGCTAAAATGAGTTGCCAGGCCCAATGCAGGCATCCTTGCACCATAGTGCAAGGGTGTCTGCATTGAAAGGAATGATTGTTTATGTGCAGGAAGGTGTCTCTTTCTACACATAAACAATCTACAATGGCAATTTGGTTCTTCTGTGTCAACGCAGCACATATAGAAGTAGCAAACTGTGATTATTGAATGATTGTTTATGTACAGGAAGGGACACCTTACCTTCCTGCACATAAACAATCATTCATGGCTTTTTGCTCTTTCTATGTGTACTGAAGAATGCAGCACACATAGAAAAAGCAAAAACGAGGAGACATAAAAGTATTTCACCTTGTTATGCCATGCCAACCCCGCCACTGTTTTTGGCACTGCCTCAGATTTACAATCCCTTGTATATCTGTGGCAGCATCAAAAGCAATGGGTATTGCGGTGGAACTCTCATGGCAGCACCCATTACACGCCTCTTTGCCACAGAAAACGACGTCAGAGGGTGGCCCATATTTACAAGGCGGTGTTAAGCCACAAAAAGTGGCAGAGTGCCCAGCGCCACAGGAACACAAAAAGTGACACTCCGGTGACACTAGGGGCTTGTAACTATGCCCTAGATTTCCTACAATTCACAAATGGATTCAAAACAAGCCTGACTTTCTCAAATGAACATAGATGGTCTCATCCTTCAGCTGGCAAATGAAAACATGCTCGCGTACACTCACCACCACCAGAAGGATCAAATAGTGTGGTCCCCGCACTCCGTCTTCAGAAAGTGAAACCTTTCCTGCAAGCCATGGTCCTCTTGCATCTGGCTGGAAAAAACAAACTTCGCTATGCCCCCACGAACACCTCTTTGGCACCGATCAAAGACATCTACACACTGCAATGTGTCTCATCAAGAAGCTCAAGAAATGTGATCACTTCACTTCAAAATCAAGCAATCACAATGACTTCCTCTTAGACCTGACAGCCTTAGTGTGGTCACCCCTAACATTTTGCCTGCTCCACTTTTTGGACACTGTTTTTGCTGGTTTTAGGACTCTGCGCATTTTACCACTGCTAACCAGTGCTAAAGTGCATACGCTCTCACTCTTAAAACATGTTGACATTGGTGACCCAATTGGCTTATTTCATCTACTTGTAAAACCCCAGTAAAGTGTACTAAACGTGCCCAGGGCCTGTGGATTAAATGCTACTAGTAGGCCTGCAGAACTGATTGTGACACCCACATAATGAGCCTCTTAACCATTCCTCAGGTCTGCCATTGCAAGGCCTGTATTTGCAGTTTCACTGCCACTTCGACTTGGCATTTAGAATTACTTGCAAAGCTCAAACTTCCCTTTTTCTACATATAGGTCACCCCTAAGGCATGCCCTAGGTAACACATAGGGCAGCGTGCTATGTAGGTAAATGGCAGGACATGTACCTGTGTAGTTTATATGTACTGGTAGTGTAAAACTCCTAAATTCGTTTTCTACTACTGTGAGACCTGCTCCTTTCATTGGGGCTACCCTCATATACTGTTTGAGTGGTAGATTATGCTCTTAAAGGAGTAACCAGGTCATATTTAGTATGGTCAGAATGGTAATACAAAATCCTGCTGGCTGGTGAAGCTGGATTTGATATTACTGTTTAAGAAATAAATGCTACTTTTAGAAAGTGAGCTTTTCTCTGCACTTAAATCCTTTTGTGCCTTACAATCCACATCTGTCTGGGTTAGTTGGCAGCTCACTTGTGCATTCCACTCAGACAACACCAAACACAGGATACTCAGTCACACCTGTATACATCGGCATACTGAATGGGACTTCCTGGACTGGGAGGGTGGAGGGCCTGACACTTCCATATCAAAGGACAGTGGCCTGCCCTCACACAATGGACTGCCACACCCCCTACTGGGACCCTGGCAAACAGGATGGAACTGAAAGGGGACATTGTGCACTTCTAAGCCACTCTTTGAAGTCTCCCCCACTTCAAAGGCGCATTTGTGTATTTAAACAGGGCCTCAGACCCTACCAACTAAGATATTTCTTGGGAAAGAAACTCTGCAAGAGACACTTCTGCAAGAGGAACTGCCTGGCTGCCCAAAGGACTCATCTGACTGCTTTTCTGCAAAGGACTGCTGCCCTGCTGTTGCCCTGCTGCCTTGCTGCCCTCTGGCTCTGCTGGGAAGTGCTCTCCAGGGGCTTGGATTAAGCTTGCCTCCTGTTTCTCAAGTCTCAGGGCCAAAAAGACTTCATCTCTGCAAAGAACTCCTTGTGTGGTGAAATTTTGACGCACAGTCTGCCAGAAGCAATGCACAGCCTGCATTGCAGTGAGTAAATCACTCCATGCTAAACTGGAACAACGCAGCCCGGCTCCCCGAGTGGAGCTCGATGCAACGCCAGCGTTGCCACCGGAACTTCAACGTGTGGCCCAGTGGAGCGACGCATAGCCGAGCCGGAACGACACAACCCAACTTCCTGAGAAGAATCGACGCAGTGCCTGCCGTGCAACAGAAATTACCCTGCATCTCCCGCTGGATCCACGCAGCTCCTGTGACTTCGTCCTGCACTCCCAGGATTTTTCCGCATCATTACCGGGGCACCCAAATACCCCGCAACCTAAAGAGGATCCAAGTCTGCCTGCCGGAAATCAATGCAAGGCCCTGGCTGCGTGAAAAATATCCACATATCGTCCCACCCGGAGAAACCGATGCACCTCCCCGTTTTCCATGCATCTCCTCCTCCGCGGTCCCTTGTGGATAATTTAGACGCAAACCAGGTACTTTGTGCTTGCAAGAGACACATTGCTTTATAAGAACTAAAGACTCTTTTTATCATTTTCTAAAGTGATATTTCAACGTGTACTTATCAAATCTTGATCGTTTTGACATGCATTTAATCAGATAAATATTCAATATTTTTCTAAGCCTGCATGGTGTATTTTTGTGGTATCATACTGTGTTATTGCATGATTTATTGCACACATACTTTACACATTGCCTTTTAAGTTAAGCCTGACTGCTCAGTACCAAGCTACCAAAGGGTGGGCACAGGATAATTTGGACTATGTGTGACTTACCCTGACTAGAGTGAGGCTCCTTGCTCGGACAGGGGGTAACCTGCCAACCAAAGACCCCATTTATAACACTCCTGTACTGTGTAGAAATATTTCTGAATCACAAAAGGAGTTTTGCGAATAATTCCAAATCTCAATAGGAAGAGGGCCATGAAAGAGGTGCAATGATTTCAATCAATGCTTATAGACCACAATTGCAGACAATAACCACTGAAAAGATGCACCTCAGAGGAGATGTTAATTAATTTGTAATAGAAAAGCTGGTCTCTTTGGTCAGTTTTTACCTTTGACAATTGTGCTGGGTATCCTTTGCAGGCTTCTATCTTTGCAATGAGGGCAAAATGCATGGGGTCTCAAATAGCGACCAGCTCATTAATACTTATTAGGCATGTCATTCTGCGACCACCTGCAAAAGGGCATTTTGCAATATGACCTATTAGTACATAGCTCACATTGCAAAATTACAGACAGTTCATAAAGGTAGTCAATGTGTTTACATTCATTTTTTGGCGTTTTTGTCCACTTACGGTGATAAATCTTCAAAGGCTACGTGAGTTTAACTCTTGGGAAACAAAGGTCCCTCACGGTGCCTTTGAATAACACATACATTTTAAAATATGCCCTGCGTGGCTGCATAATCAACATAGAAACCATGCTGCAGTAACTAACACCCACAGAGCTAAAGTGTCACGGAGGCAAAAACAGAACAAATCCGTTTTGTGTCAGGTGTCAGCTAATCGTTGGTGTGCAGCAGCAGGCAAATTGGTAAAATTGCAGCATGTCATCTACTTTGAAAAGGGCATCTGGGAACAAATGAACAAGTGGGACCAGCGCAAATTAGTATATTTAAATCAACACGTTTCACATCTGACAACGTGAACCGTTTGGTCCACCATTTACACCAAGCGTTTCTTTCCTTTCTCTGATCTATTGCTGCCGTTGCCGATTGCCGTGGTGCTCTTGCACAGACTATGGTGGTCATTCTGACCCTGGCGGTCTTTGACCGCCAGGGCGGAGGACCGCGGGAGCACCGCCGACAGGCCGGCGGTGCTCCAATGGGGATTCCGACCGCGGCGGTAAAGCCGCGGTCGGACCGGCACCACTGGCGGGGTCCCGCCAGTGTACCGCGGCCCCATTGAATCCTCCGCGGCGGCGCAGCTTCCTGCACCGCCGCGGGGATTCCGACCCCCCCTACCGCCATCCAGATCCCGGCGGTCGGACCGCCGAGATCCGGATGGCGGTAGGGGGGGTCGCGGGGCCCCTGGGGGCCCCTGCAGTGCCCATGCCACTGGCATGGGCATTGCAGGGGCCCCCGTAAGAGGGCCCCTACATGTATTTCACTGTCTGCTGCGCAGACAGTGAAATACGCGACGGGTGCAACTGCACCCGTCGCACAGCTTCCACTCCGCCGGCTCGATTCCGAGCCAGCTTCATCGTGGAAGCCTCTTTCCCGCTGGGCTGGCTGGCGGTCTGAAGGCGACCGCCCGCCAGCCCAGCGGGAAAGTCAGAATTGCCGCCGCGGTCTTTCGACCGCGGAACGGTAACCTGACGGCGGGACTTTGGCGGGCGGCCTCCGCCGCCCGCCAAGGTCAGAATGAGGGCCTATGACTTTTCCCCATGGGCTTAAAATTAACTTTTTTAAAAAATAATTGTATTTATTTGGTCAGTGAGAAAAACCTTTTGCAAGTAATGGGTGTAAATTATGTCTCCAAGCAAAGCCAGAAAATGATATGTTCGAAAAGGGTGTCGGTCTGCACCATTGTGTTCTTTTCAAAGGCTTTAAAAAAAGGAGAGACCTCCATTCAGGGTTTTCATACGTCATAAAATATTTCACTCATACCTCGTTTAGGCAGAGATTAATTTGTAAAATGCCCAAGCCCTCACAGCTGCGTGTGCGCGCGCACACACACACACACACACACACACGCACATTTTAACGTTGAGAACAAGGGCTAGACACATTGGGCCTGATTCTAACTTTGGAGGACGGTGTTAAACCGTCCCAAAAGTGGCGGATATACCACCTACCGTATTACGAGTTCCATAGGATATAATGGACTCGTAATACGGTAGGTGGTATATCCGCCACTTTTGGGACGGTTTAACACCGTCCTCCAAAGTTAGAATCAGGCCCATTATAGTTAAGTGCTGGAATGAGAGAACTAACATTCAAAAAACGAATAACCACTTAAATCTGCCAGTTATAATTTAGTGAACTATCACCCGTGTGCCCATCATGCGCTGCTTATGAGTTCCGATACTACATCACTCATGAGATGTTGAACTGGGTTGCTGATGACATCTCAAGTTACATCAAGGATGACATCACTGATCACATCCTGCAGTCATTGTTACACCATCCTGTAAGATGTATGGACTTCAAATAATTTAAGAAGCTACACCTGTGCCCAATTTCATATCATCAGTAAAGTGATAATGGACATGATCTTTAACCACGTGCTGGAAATATAGCACAACTTTCAAATCCATTTGGTCAATGTATTCGCTCATCTAACAAACAAAGGCCCATATTTATACTTTTTGACGCACAACTGCGCCAACGAGTCAGGGGTAAAAGAGGAAGCGATTTCCCTTCCATCCCTGCCCTGGTGGGTGGGAGGCTCATGGGGTGGGCTGGGTTCAGGACAAGCTGGTCTCATCCTCAACACACAGTGATTGTGGCCGAGGGCAAGACCAGCTCATCCAAGTCATCCAAGGGGTTAAGAGACTAACACTTGCACCCCATAATTTAGCAGTGTGTAAACATTGCAGAATATAACTTTCAACATACACAGATACACTTGCCTCCATGTCGTATGCTATTTCAATTTTATACAACTACACATGGACACAAAGTAACTCTATGCTGTGTATGATGTTAGGCCCTTTCATTCAGACCTTTTATTTTATAAAAAAGATGTGAGAACTTATGGAGTAATGTGAATAGCACTGTCAAAGATGATGCCATTGAAGATATCATCAGAGATGTCCTCAATGATGTAATTTGAGATGTTGTTAGTGATGTCACCAATGATGTAATTTAATATCATGAGTGATGTAATATGGGAGGTCATACGCAGTGCATGATGGGGCGCAGACTATAGTTAGTTCATTAAACTCTATCTGATGAATTTTAGTGTTTTTTCAACATTAATTTTCGTTCCATGAAACACCTACCCAAATTGCCACTTTAACCCTTATTTTTCTAAGAGTTCTTTTTCAGAGAGAACGCCCTGTCCACTTATGTAGCCATTCCTCTTTTTCAAGATTAAGGTAAAGGCTGCCAAACATATTCTGAATTTTATTCCCAGACCATCAAGAGCAACCCATTCATTTAAAAAGGGCCAATCAGAGCATATATGGACAAGAAAGCTTTTCTTATTAACCCCTTTATATGTTCTGAGTACCAATTTAAAAGCACATTTCTCAAAAATAGCTGAACAGTTTTACACCAAATAACAAAATACCTGCTTTCTGAGTAAAATATCAAACCCTTTGCCCTATTTACCGTAATTTTGTACAGTCTTTTTTCTGAATAAGAGGGCAAATATTCCTATGCAAATCAACATGGAAAATCATACTTTCAGGACCATCCTTTTTTTTTTACCTCTGCTTGATGGATTGACACAAAACCTTTGAGAAAGGAGCCAAACCAGATAATTTGTTTTGAAAGTTACACACAGACACATACACCCACAAACACACACACACACACACACACACAAAGATATTTATATATAGCTAATAAAAAAACCAAAAGTTGAAGATAAGTTGTAGTTAGGAAAACATAATTCATTATTTCTATACAAAAAGAACATAAACTACACAAACCTTAGAAATTTAAAAGTTATAGTTATAACTTAACGTTATCATTTTTGCCCTGCCCAACTTTCTTTCACTAACACATTTTTGTACAGAGTAATGTAAAATTGCTAGTCAACTTAAAAAACCTATAACTTGCATCTTCAGCATACACTGCTTATCTCTTTTCATATTACATCACTTATAGCATGTTCAATCATAGTATTCATAACAATACTTATGCTATATAATTAAATGACATAATTTATGGCAACATTTTTCATGGTAGCAGGTCTCTAGTTGGCATAGGTATGCACCCTGTCCACGAAGGGATCACAATCCTAGTCAGGGCAAGACAGATACACTTCCTAAATTAACCTGTGCTCACCCTCTGTTCGCTTGTCACAGAGCAATCAGGATTAACTTAAGAGGCAATGTGTAAAGTATTTGAAGAACACTCAATTATGGTAACATAGTGAAAGACACCACAAAAAAACACAGCACCAGGTTAAGTAAATAGATAATGTTTATCTCATTAAAACAAGACAAAAATAACAAAAATCGTTCAGTAGAAGTTGAAATATGACTTTTTAAAGAGTAAATGTTAAAACAGTGTTTAGAAGTTAATAGTGATCAAAAGGTTGCTTGAGGTCACAAGGGACTGGTGCAAATCCAAAATCCAGGCCAAACGCGATGGAGGGTAGGCCAGCTTCAAAACCCACACAGGGTCCACTGAACAGTACCTTTGATAGAGCAATGCGTCAATGGCGAGGACATGATGCGTTGATATTATAAACTCACCTGGTGCACTGAGTCGTGTTCAGGCTCTGTAGAAGTGAATGCGGTGCATCGCCATTGGGCCATGCCGAGTGTCACAGTCGGGCCATGCAGCCTGTGATTCCGCTGTCGTTGGGCAGTCACTGCGTGGCTGTCAGAGAAATGTGATACACCAATTTTTCTGCCTTACTCGGAGTGATGTTTCTCTTTGAAGACTTTAATTGCTGAACCATTGTCTGAGGCCCAGGACTGAAGAGGGACACCTCAGGCAAGGGTAGGACTCACAGATGGCAGAGTTCAGCAACACAAGTAGAGTTGCAAGCAGCCTTTGATGTCCCTGACACTGCAGAAGAACAGGGGGCAAGCCAGCAAGCCCTTGGGGACTCTTGGGTGCAAGGATGCAGATAACAAGTCCAGTCCTTCTCATTGCAGGCAGCAAGCAGCAGACAGCAAGCCAACACAGCAAAGCAAGTATCAAAGGAGCAGTCCCTCCTTCAGCACAGCAGTCTTTCTTCCCGACAGACTGTCTTTTGTTCTGTTAGAAATGGGGTCTTTAGTTGGCAGTCAGGTTGCCTGCTGTCCAAACAAGGACCCTCATTCTTGTCAGGGTACAGGAGAATCACACTCAGTTAACCCCCGTTCACCCCCTTGGTAGCTTGGCACGAGCAGGCAGGCTTAACTCAGAAGCAATGTGTAAAGTATTTGTACTAACACACACAGCAACACAGTGAAAACACTACAAAATGGACACCACACCAGTTTAGAGAAATAGGCAATTTTTATTGAAATCAAACAAGACCAAAATGACAAAAATCCAACATACACAAGTTAAAATCTGAATTTTCAAAAGAATAAGAGTCTTACTCCATAGAAAGCAATGGAAACAATGATTTTGCACAAAGTACCTAGTTAGCATCAAAAATGAAGCTGCACGGGCTAGCGTTCGTCAGAAAAGGCAGCAATGCATCAATTCCTTCCTCGCAAGGGAGGCCGTGCGTAGTTTCTTCTCCAGTCTTTCTTCTCCAGTCAGGTCGACGATGCGTCATTTTCCTCCCTCGCAAGAGAGCGATGCATCCATTTCTGGATGGGGTACCTTGGATCCGAGCAGTGTCGGGTTGAATTTGATGCCCAGGGACGATGTCCAGTCGCACGGTGTTAGAAAACCACTCTGCGTGGGGTTTATGTCATTATCAGCAGCTGCAAGCGGGTGTTGCACGTCATTTCTCCAGCTGCGATGCGCCGATCTCCCAGCCGTGATGCAGGTGTACTGTCGATTTTAGCCGCAAAGCATGCAGCATGTCATTTATCAGCTGCTTTGCAGATGATGCATCGAAAATTTCCCTGTACGCCATTCTGTGCATGGATTTTCTGCTCAGTTCTGCCAACTTCTCCTTTCAAGGGCCCAGGGACTGGATAGGGCACCACTTGGAATGGCAGAAGTCTCAGCAGAGAGTCCAGGTGCTGGCAGAGGAAGACTTCAAAACAGGAGGCAAGCTCAGTTCAAGCCCTTGGAGATTCTTCTCAAGCAGGTGCACAACAAAGTTTAGTCTTTGTCCCGTTTCACAGCAGAAGCAGCGACTGCAGGATAGCCCAACAAAGCACAGTCACTGGCAGGAACAGCACTTCTCCTCAGCTCTTCCACTCTTCTCCTTGGCAGAGGTTACTCTTGGTTCCAGAAGTGATCTTGAAGAAATCTAAAGTCTGGGGTTTTGGGTCCATTACTTATACCCCTTTCTGCCTTTAAAGTTGGCAAACTTCAAAGGGGAGTCTCTCTAGTTTGCAAGATCCTGCCTTGCCCAGGACAGGCCCTAGAAACACATCAGGGGGTTGGAGACTGCATTGTGAGAGGGCAGGCACAGCCCATTCAGCTGTAAGTGACCACTCCTCCATCCACTCTAGCACAGATGGCTCATCAGGATATGCAGGCTACACCCCAACTCCCTTTGTCTCACTGTGTAGAGAAGATTCGCGAACAGCAAAAGTGGCATTTGCAAACTAACAATCTAAAAACCAATTTCACTAAAAAAATGTATTTTTAAATTGTGAATTCAGAGACCCCAAACTCCCTATTTCTTTCTGCTCTCAAAGGCAGTCCCCATGTTAAGCTATGAGAGAGATAGGCAGATAGGCCTTGCAACAGTGAAGACTGAATTTAGCAGTATTTCACTGTTAGGACATGTAACAAACATCAGTACATGTCCCACCTTTAACATACACCGCATTCTGCCCCCGGGGCTACCTAGGGCCTACCTTAGGGGTACCTTACATTTATGAAAAGCGAAGGTTTACCCCTGGCAAGTGGATACACTTGCCAAATTGAGTTGGCAATTTAAAACTACACACACAGACACTGCAGTGGTAGGTCTGAGCCATGTTTACAGGGCTACTCATGTGGGTGGCACAACCTGTGCTGAAGGTCCACTAGTAGCATTTTATTTACAGGCCTTAGGCACCTCTAGTGTACTTTACTAGGGACTTACTAGTGAATCAAATATGTCAATCATGGATAAGCCAATTACACATACATGTTACATGGGAGCACTTGCACTTTAGCACTGGTTAGCAGTGGTAAAGTTCCCAAAAGTATCAAAAACAAAGTCCAGCACACATCAACAACCTGGAAAGCAGAGGCAAAAAGTTAGGGGAGACCACACCAAGGATGCCAAGTCTAACAGGTTCCACTGGAGTTCTGATTTGCTGTGGTCCTGTACTTATACCCAAATGTGTCTTTGAAGTAGGGGAGACTTCAAAGGAGGCCTTTGAAAATCACAAGGTGCCTGCACTTCCCCTCCCTGGCTTCAGACACTCTACAGGGAGGTATACAGCTCTTTGTGTGAAGAGAGGCAGAGCCCTATTCAGAAGTGTCAGTTCCTCCCACCCATCTAGCCCAGGAAGGCCATTCAGCCTGGTGATGGGCCAACAGGATGCAAATGTCATTGACACACAAGCTCCCTTTTGTGTGACTGTCTAGAGGGAATGTTTAAATCCCAGCTGTCAACAACCCTTGATGTGTATGCAGAGACAGGCAGAGACACAGAATGGTTAAAGTAAGAACATTCCAACTTTCTAAAAGTAAAAAGAAAAGTTGATGGACGGAATATGAAACAAATCAATTATTCACCCTCCAGTCACAGATCTGGGTTTGATCCATCAGTTTTTTTGTTTGCCATGCCATTCCTGTTTCAACCCAGCCATATGCAAATCAGTCTTGACCCTGCTGCCCATGGGAACAGTTCAGCCCGGCCAGGTCCTCACCAGATCAGAAACAAGCATCCTTGGACCGGTTTCTGGGTGTCACCATCATCAGCCAGGCTAGCTTCAATCTGGTGGCATAACAAGCAGGGGACCCACACCTGGGCATACCCTCCCCATTTAGGGCAACACATTTTCTAATACTGTGGTGTGGTTTTCACTGTGTTACTGTTTGAAGTGTTGCACAAACACTATACACATTGCCTCTGAGTTAAGCCTGACTGCTCTATGCTAAGCTACCTGAGGGCTGAGCACAAGTTAATTTAAGGTTTGCTTGTGAGTTCACCCTCAGAAGAATTATTTTTGCTGTTTAAGAAGGGTCCCCAAAACCAATAATATAACTTCATACACAGTGGCATATTTCTTTTACATTTTCATAATACTGTAGTACTTTCTCAATCATTTCAATGGAGTACTGCAGTATTTTGCAATCTGTTAAAAAAGTACATATCTCAGTTAAAATAATTTCCCCTACCTATACACAGTTTGCTAAGGTGCCTCATATCTTTTTAGCCTGTGTAAACGTTTATGGAATATGCATTAATGGAAATCATGTTTTGGGACCCCCCTTTTTTATTTGCCTCACCTTAACTTATCACCAAGAACCTGTGCATCATCAGCCAATGTAGAAACAGGAATACGTGTGCAAAGTTTTGTGGTTTCATCAACCAGTGCCCATCATATTACCAAGCAAAAATCTGCGTATCATAACTATAATTACAGAGTGACTACTATTACTGTGTAACATATATTATAATTTGGCCGACATTTGATGAATCTTCACAAAGCTTTCCAAAAAAAGTCTCATCCATATGAGCTCTTTCCTGGAAAGTTTAGGAGTAATCAGTCAACTGGGAGTTGAGAAAAAGGAGGGTTTCAAAAACTCTGCTTCCCCATGCAACATTTTATAGGAAATTTGAACAGAGATACCGCAAAAACAGTTGTATAGAATAGCACCAAATATTCCAGAAAGCTAGATCTTGGTGCAAGAAACATTTTGTGATTTGGTGTTAATCTATTCAGTAGTTTTTGAGTTTAGACTCAAAATGTATGCACCGTCTGCCACTGTAACTGTGCAGTAGAGCCAAGGCTCTGGAAGCTTTAGTACACATTGTGATGTGCTAACTAAAAACCTGAAGGAAAAGTTGCCGCTGCCATTTTATGGCTCAGTGACTCAGTCCTGAGTCCTAGAAATGTAACTAAATTAGCTTATATTTGGGGCAGGATTGCGATCCCCTGGTCCCCTGGTCCGTGTTGGGGTGCCCCAGAGTGACCCTCTTGAGTTTTTTTTGTTTTTCTTTGGAGTTCCGAGGATCCGGGGATTCCACAATAAACTCCAGTGTGGCACCCTGAAGAACTGCTGCAGATCTGTGGTGCAATAAAAAAAAGTGGTTGGGTGCCCCTGAGGGGTTGAGTGCTGGGCCTGGCTAAAGGCTGTGCATACCAGGGGTTTGGGCGGCCACTCTCAAGCTGCACACAACTTATTTTGTTGCACCACAGCTGTGTGTGTTAGGGGGTTAGGTCTCCAAAGGGGTTGGCTGCAAGGCCAGACCACAGACCAGGCCCTGTCGCCAACACAAAGACGTGCATGGCAATGGACATCCTACTTTATATTGAAAAAATAGAAATTCACTGAAAAAAGAAAGTTGAAAGTGGCGCTAGAGTTAAGAATTGGATTAATATCTTGTTTTACACTAAAGAAAAAAAGAAATAGAAATTCAGTGAAGAAAACTAAGTCTAAAGGGACATTTTAGATGGGTGATAATGGCTGTTAAGACATAAGTCCTCATTATGACATTGACGGGCGGCTGAGGCCTGCCAATGACATACCACCATCAGGCCAACTGTGCGGCCTGAACCTCACCGGCCCTATTATGGCTTCCCTGCTGGGTAGGCGGGCGGAAACACTGTTTCCACCCGCCGGCCCAGCGGGGAACAGGGCCTTAACATTGCAGCCGGCTCCTAATGGAGCTGGCGGCAATTTGGCAGTTCAGCGGGTGCAGCAGCACCCGTCGTGCATTCCACTGCCTGCAATTTGGGCAGTGGAATGCGCGATGGGGCTGTTCATGGTGGTCCCCTGCACTGCCAGTGCCAAGTACATGGGCAATTCAGGGTCATGGGTGGTGCAGGGTTTCCCAGGGCTCCCCTGAGTCCCCCATTCTACTAGCCTTTCCATTGTGGTGTTTACCACCATGGACATGCTGGTGGATGGGAACTCGTAATCCCTAGGGACCACCAGGCTGCAGGCTGACGGCAGCCTGGTGGTGTCGGCGGTTGCACTCCCCATAATGTTTTAAACTAACATAACCACTGAAATTCACCTGTTATAGTTATCTCAATTAACTATGGCTCATACTCAGGGCAATTGGAAGTATGTGATTGTGCAGCTGTGCCAATTTTGGCATAACTGTAGATTTGGTGCATTCGTCACTTAATGCATCATCTACCACATCATTTTCAGATTTTAACAAACAATTTTTTTGTTTCTACCTCAAATGATTAAAAAAATAACGAAAATGCAGAGCATGTGTTACCATGCAACGGAGAGCCCTTTGAACCGTTGACTGGTCACCTTTCTGTAGCGTATTGCTATATTTAGGTTTTAAAGTGATACTAATGAGGTAAAACTAATGCCCAGGCAGTGCTAACAAGTTTAAAAATGAGTAAATACTGCTGCATAATTTGACCCTCCCTTGCTGCTTAATTACTGTGGCCCTGCTCATGCCCTAAACTAACTTTAACTTGTACACCCACCATCCACTGCTTACGACCTCTCCTTTTACTGCACTTATTACATGTTTAATTACATCATTGATAACATCACTGATGACATCTCAAACATTATTAATGACATGACTGGTTACATCAATGATGACATCATCCAGACCTAAGGTATATCCAGATCAAATCTAATTCTATAGCTAGAAACTTTTAGTAGATTTTTGTTAATGCTGGCCTCCCATTGAGTCTTGGGTGTGTGAAGGAAGTAAACTCTAGATGAATGGTTCTGGATAGAGTGAAAGCCATGCTCAGCAGAGACTTGCTGACTTGTTTCTCATTGATTGTCGATAAGTGTCCTACTATCTGTAAAAGCTTTGCTACAGGCCTAAGGTTGTATGTAAATGGTGCTTAGTCTAGTAAGGGGACTGAATGTCCCAGACAGGGGGTCTTTGCATGAGATGTTGTGCATAGGAGTGAAGACTGTATGTATCTGGTACTTGCCCACCATGTGTGCTCGACTGTCCCCCAGAAGTTGCCTGTGTACAAAGTGATCAGTACAGGGTGCAACCTGTGCATAATAGGGCCTACACCAGCTAAAGCGCCATGAGCATCTAGATGGAAGGGGAGGTTCCGCATAGTGCAAAACTGTTTGCTTTCGGTCCTTTCCTACTCCTGTGTGGTTCGTTGTCCACAAGAGATGGGCTCTTTGTGAAGGAATGTTACAGGGTAAAGGCTATGCCTAGAAGGGCCATGGCCACCTAAAAGGAACTTAGGTGTCTGGTGGGAGTGGGTTCTCCAAGGAAAGTTGTTCACAGGGCAAAGGCCAATTGCAGCAAGGACTTGCCCACCAGTGTCTGCTTTATTGGCCACTTGGGGTCGGTTTTGCACAAATTGTTCAATACAGAGCAGATGCTTTGCAGAAGAGGAGCTTGGTTCACCTAAGGGGGCTTGTGTATCCTTAGGGCTACTTATGTTTTACATGATTCTGGTCACTGAGTACTTACTCAGATCTGAAATGCTCTATTGGCATTGAAAGTAATTTCAGCAGCAGTATTTTGGAGCATGTAATCATTGATATTGTCATTAATGTCATCAATTATATCATTTGAGAGACATCAGTGTATCATCATTGATGTAATTGAACATGTCATGAGTGATGTAATGCGACAGCTCACTGCAGTATATGTATATACATAAATCTTTATTCAGTTGTATTTAGCAACCATAAAAGTATGTTAAAAGACAAGTTAATCAATTACAGAAATACCATAAAAACAGATAATAGATAAATACATAAAATTCATATGGCGATAAATAACATTTTGATAATACCAGTGAGTAATCCATTTACGAAAACAATTCTATAAGAGAACCTAGTTCATCAGTCAGTGACATTACAGTCATAAAGTGTGTTTGATAGTACAAAATATGATGAATAACGTTATGGTGACACTAGACATACCTAACAAATCGGTAAATATACACCTCGCTCACTGTAAGTCAGCGAAGTTAACTCCATGCTTCCCTTAGATCAATAACACAGTGAAGAATTTGCCATACCCCAACAAATGGTATATTGATGGTGAGGGTTGAGTAGAAGCGAGGCTTATTTGGTTTGCCTAAGCTTGACGTATAATAATTACATAGAACTGTATTTGATTCTTTAGGCGAAGAAAGTCAGAAAAGCATGATCCATTAAAAATCAACTAAAACTTATGTAGATACCAGTTAAATGGGTTTTAAATACAGTGGATACACGTTTAGTTAAAAGCTCTTTCTAACTTTAAGTACGGAGCATCGATAATTTGCAAGGCCATATCATATTTCAATAGTCGGAAGGGTTTATAGGAATAAGGTGGCTGGGATACATTGGCATATATGCAAAGATCTTAGAAAAGACAATACAAATTGCTTCCTCTGTCTGACGTACAGTTTGCAAAATAGGACTACATGGATTGTGCTTTGTAGTGAGACTGAATCACAAGGGCAATTCTCTAAGGTCACACTCCAGTCATTCAATGTGGGAAAACTAACCAGACGAAGAAACGTGTCCAGTCTCAAATGAGTGATAACAAACTGATGCCTGGGGTTCATGACATGCATTAAGTAGAGCTCCATTCTATCCACAGTCTGCATCAATTGGTTCCTCAAAACACTGGGGTATTGTGCTTCTGTGGACACCTATGGTCCGCCAGATATATGAGACACTCCGTTCTCAGGTCTATTTTGTTTAATGCTTCCATTAATTCTGGCATCTCATAATAATCTTGATGGCCGAAATCATTGAGAAAATTCTTAATTTACATCAGCTAAGGGATCCTCAAACAGAATCTTAGGTCTAGACAATCTCACAAAATAGCACGGTTTAGACCCGCCTGTTCCGAAGACCAAACTTTATGCCATAAAAGTACTGGCTGTACCCTTATTAGGTCTGTAATGTAAGTAGCCCCCAATTCTGTGCGACACACAAGTGATGAAGTAGCTTTTGCACCATATCCCCGCCCCATACAAGGCAGTGGTAACGCATTTTGCTCTGCATATTTGTAACAAATCTTTGGGGGTAATCATCCCCATTTGCTTAGAAAAACTCTTCATAGCCATGTTAGTTTTTATAAATTGTAGTTTCCTAGCATTAGCACAATGCAACCAAGTACCTACTTTATCGAAAAAGATTCCTGAATATGAGAATGTTGCTGTGGTGTTGATTTTTTCTCCATTGATTGTAATATCACAACTCTTAACTGTCTTCGGGCCACATTTCATTACATATGTTTTGGAACAGTTAACTCTACGACCTAGGTCTGACATGAAGCTAACGAAAGTTGTTAGGAGTAGCTGAAGAGCCAGTGGAGTTCGTGCCATATGGACAGCATTGTCAGAATAAAGGAGGGTCGGGATCACCCAGTGACCAGTTTGGGGGAGATCCTTACATTTATTTACTAGATCCTCTCAGGGTTATTTTTATATAAGGAAAATAGAAACAGTGCTAGTACACAACCTTGTCGCACCCCTCTGTTTATACTGAACGATCTGCTGCACTCCCCGTTTACCCCAAATCTGACCTTTGCTCTACATCCGGAATATAACTCTTATAAAAAATGAATTATTGTCGGGTCTACCCCCAGATCTTTCAAAATAGACCACAATTTACTCTGGACAATGCAGTCAAAGGCTGAGGACAGATCTACGAAGGCCATGAATAAGTTTCCTTTCTTGATCTTAGTGTATTTCCCGATCGGGATGTTTAAAGCCAGACCCTATTTCACCGTCCCCATCCCAGGCCGAAAGCCATATTGCAAATCTGACGGGATTTTGTTTGTTTTCACCCATTGCTGTACTCTTTTCAAAATGATCGGTCCTGCTAGTTTTGCTAGTGAATTGAGGGGCAAAATGGGTCTGTAGCAGTCGTGATTTAGGCAATCACCCTTTTTAAATATAGGCACAATGATGGACTCTCCCCAAGTTGGAATGAAGCTTGAGGTACAACATGCCCTCAGGATCAGAGTCAACAGAGGGCCCCAGAGTGTAATGTTAGACTTATACATGTCCACTAGGACTCCATCAGTGCCTGGAGCTTTCCCACCCTTACCTGCATTGATGGCCGCAAGGACCTCTTCTATGCTAAACGGGGGTGTGATGATAAGGGAACTGTCTATATGCATGGTTTCATCCAATGATGAGCATACCAGTCCAGGTCTATTCTGGAGCTATATATATCTGAATAATAGTCAATCCAGTCCTCTTCCATTATGCCAATCTCTATTCTGGGAGTTTCCATTGCCCTGATCAATGGGGTATTAACTACTTAACAGAATGCTACATTGTAATTTCTAAGACTCGCTTCGTTTTCCAGGACTCTTAGACATACTTTCAGTTTTTTAACTGCGATCTTGTACTCTCGTCTAAGTATAACAACCTCTTTCTTGCATCTGTGTGACTTACTTAGGGCCTTCTTAAGGCTTTTATGGGTTTTAGTGCATGCCGAATTAAACTAACCTTTGTTTTTACGGTGTCCTAACGTTCCCTTGCTAATGCTAACACCCTTTTTTACACTGCGTAAAATTGAGGTCTAATGCATTTTTGTGGGTGTACATCATCCTCAAGGCATACCCCGAAGGCTTCAGCATGTCAATGATTAGCTGTTTCAAGAAGCCTTGTGGTTCAATCTGGGACCAGCGTAAGGAATACCTGTTTCGTGATGCCAGTTCTATATTATCAAGCAGCTCGGGGGTTTCCTTCTGCCACCGTTTATCTGAGAATAGAGTGAGCTGTATACTCTGGGGATAATGATCGCTAATTGCTATATCGTGTGTCTAGTGATTACGCACGCTATGGGAGGGATGGTTAGATATTAATACAAAGTCTATTATAGTACACGCACCTCTGCCATTAAAGGTGGGTTTGAATAGCGCTTTATTCGCACAGGTTTCGTTTGAGAAAGACAGATAAAATCTATACAAAGTGTCATTCAAGGTGTTACCATATTGATTATGTGTGAAGTGAACTTGGGCCCTATTTCCCCCCTTCAGTCAGGCCACAGACTTTTTCCAAAGATTCCCTGCATAGGTATGTGTTAAAATTGCCACCCCAGAACAAGAGCGTCTCTCTCCTAATTTTAGCGCACACATTTTCTAAGTCGTCTTGCATCCGCCTAATTATGCTAGGGGCCTCGCACAGGGAAGCATTGTTATAAAAGTTAATGATCACTAACTGGATAGAACTTTGTACATTGCATACAATCATTTGGTAACAAGGATTGCAGGTTGGCATGGTCACCTTAGTCAATGCAAGCTTGTTTGAAATATATTTGCAAAGCCCCCCCTTTCGTCTCCAGTGACTAGAGGGTGTGGCAGGTGTATCGTATGTCTATATCCGTTTATCTGTACAGGGTTCATGAGCCAAGTCTTCTGTAGACACAGGCAGCAAAAGTCTCCTATGAAGTCTACCCACTCTGTGTTGTTGATCTTATTACGAAGTTCTGTCCCATTCCAGAACATAAAGTCAGATTCTGGTCTTACAGCCCCCTCTTCATATGTGTTGGTAGTGGCCATTTTTACTTCAATATGTGCGGAGGAAGTCTGTGTGGAGGGGAATAATCAACTTCGCCCTCTCCCTGCTCTCCAGATTTTCAGTTATGCCGATCATATGCGTTTTTCTCAAATACATCCTTTTTACAGACCTCTGGGAAAGTGCTGCTCAGTCAGTCCATTTCTTCAAGAGGTGAGAGAGCTTGGAATCTATTATAAGTAGGTATGACGATATTGTCCTTGATTATTTCTTCTGATGATTGTAACCGGGGTCTGGATTGATTTTGCCCTGTATTTGCTTGGTAGAAGTAACTTGTCATGCACTTAGCTTTTGAAAGATTCTTTCTACCAGGCTTGGGGATTTAAAGGATAGGACCGCACAGTCTCCCGTTAATGATTTCCGGCTACTGCTTACCCATTTAACTCTCCTCACCATCTTTATATCTTCGAAGAGGGAGCTGACCATGCCAGGTTCCATTCAAGTTCCTTTCCAGTTTAGAGATTTATTCCTCAGAGCAGTCCATGATTCCCGGTTATAATTAGGTATGGTAGGAACATTGGCCAATATAACTACAGAAGGAGTCACAGCAGGAGGGAGATGTAAGGTGTCACTTCGGGGAGTTGGTATATCAGAAGGTAAGTAGGCTTTTGTTCACTGCCATGGGCCGGGATGACCTGCCTGTGCATTCTTTTTTGGTGGGCGTCTCAGTTTGAAGTTGCTTTGCAGGGCCCAGCGTTGATAAGGATTTTAAGTCGACTGTGGGGTGTGAATTTAGATGGTTTATACTATTAGTTTGAACGGTTGTAGTCAGTGAGACTGCCAGCAGGGTCTTTATTAAGTCCAAGCTAATCACCACGTTACTCTATACCTGGCTTAAGCGATTTGATAGGGTATCCAGTGACAATTTAACTGAGAGTTCCAAAGCTTTAATTGTGTTCTGAATATTTGCAAGCCGTCTTAAGGTGCTTTCAGTTGTTTTTTTGGAGGTTTTCCATGTGCTGGCTTTATTTCACATCTGCCTGGCAGGTGGAATTATTGTTACACTCTTCCTGACAGGCTGGCCTTTCACTATGTTTGGGTCGTTGTCCACCTGGATTGACCAAGGCTTTCTTGTGCATTTAGATGGGGTTGGTGAGTCATCAGAGGCTGATATTACCTCAGTAATATGTTGTACACAGCCATTGTAAACTTCATCACTGGTATTTCTCTCAGTTGCCTCAATTCAATGATCGGGATTTAGATTAATGGGATTATTCTGCATTGTTGGAGATGATAAAAAGCCACCATACGACAATAGGCTTTCTTCCACGCTTGAGATCTGCTTGTGTATGGTCTCCATGGCACCTGAGATATATTTTAATATCCATGAATGTTCTTTAAGGGGAGATTGAGATTTTGTGTTTGGATGCTTTCTCTTGTCCATCCTTAATAATCGCTTATTAAGGTCTTTTATCAGTTGAATATAATCTGGGTGGAGTACACGATTACTCCTATGCCATGCAAGACCTGGAAGAATTTTCCTTTTGTCATGCGGGCCTAAAGTGCGGATGTTATACCCTGATGCCCAGAAGAGGAATAGCTCTCCAGTGACTGTAAATGTGCTACCCAGATATTTCTGAGAGGAGAAATGTTTCTAGGTGAGTGGGTGAGAGTGCCCAACGTAGAGATCTGCTCGATCTACAGGTCCAGTATTATAAACCCTGCATTACCTTTCGTCGGGGCAGCTGATCTTAAGGGGATGGCCCAGCTCCTCCCCAGATGGCTGGAAGGAATTCTGGGACCTGGAGTCCCCTCACTGGGTCTCACTCGGTTTCAGCATGTCCCGCGCTGCGGTAGTCTTCGGCGCTTTATAGTGCATGAGACAGCTCCTCCCCAGAGGGTTGGAAGGAATTCTGGGATGTGGAGTCCCGTTGCTGGATCCCACTCTGTTTCAGCAGGTCCCCACTACAGTATATCTGGCAAATTTCACGGGGTTTTCAAGGTTAAATGTCATACTATGAATGTTATTTTTATTTCACTATAATGTGGCCTTAACCTTTGCTTTTGCCAGTGAACTTCTGAGATTCTTTTTTAAGTAAAGTAACATATTACCATACCCAATTACAACATCAACTTACACTGCTTTTTTCAGTCTGTGTGTGTGTGCGGACACCTTGAACTTAAATTTAAAAAAAAACACCAAAATTATCTCCCCTTCTTCATGATGTCATGAGTGGTGGGCCACTGAAAATGGTAATGTTGGTGCAGGGCAGTATGGGCACTAGGATTAGGATTCCCTCAAGGCTAAGGCCCATGCTCCATAAACCTACCACCAGGCAGCATCTGCGGTGAGAGAGGGATATAGGCAGGATAAATTCTTACTGGTCCGAGCCAAGTGAGCATGGGAAGGAACAATACGTGCTTGCTCACATTGCTGGTCCACATAGGAAAAAAGTCCTTTGGAGATGGATGAGGATAGGATCACACTGCAGGCTGTGGCAGCCTCTGCTCTCAACGTAAACATCAGACACCACACAAGTGGCAGCCTGCCTCATACCTTACTGCTATTGCAGCAACCACCTTGGTCAAGGGTTAACCTCCTCCACCACTAACCACAGCAAATCTCAAACATCTTATTCCCCAAAAGTAAGTGTCAGTGGTGTCCACTGGCAACTAATTTTCAAAGTTAAGCAATCGCCTGTGGCAACTGTAGAGATTTCCTCCAGTACCTTGTGCTTAATTTGCATTTTTTTTAAATGTATATAACTTCCACATAGTGTAATTGGCATAGGTACAGATATCAGAAACAATTAGCCACAAGACCCAAGGAAAAAACTTGCAAAAATCCGAAGCAAAGTATAACCAAAGTATTTGTTTTACTCTGCACTTACAAAATGCAAATCTTCAATGGGCCGAAAGTTTATATTCAAAGTAATACCAATAAGAATATGAAAATGTTATCTCATAGTTGCCTAGGCAAAAATTCTACCACCAGGTTCGAATTACAAAGCAGGAACTGCAGCTACAAGTTAAGGCCACTGTACATGGCAGGTGCACAGAGCCATAACAACTGTAAGAGCTATAAAATGAGACCAGACAATAGTACTTAGCGGCGTATTTATGAGCCCCTAGCGCCACTGGAGCGTCACTTTACATGACACTCCAGTGGCGCTAACCTCGGCTCCATATTTACCAGGAGGTGTAACAACACTTTTTGTAGCGTTACACCTCCTGGTAAATATGGGCCCCTCTGACACAGTTATCTGCATCGGAGAGGGGGGCAATGGGTGTTGCTGTGGGCATGCCACAGCAACACCCATTGCATTTTGGCACTGCATCAGACTTACACGATTCTGTAAACCTGAGGCAGCGCCAAAATCTAACGCCATTCGCTGGGGTGGCGTTAGCAAGGCACAACGAGGAGGAATATTTTTATTCCTCCTCAGTTTTTGCTTTTACTATGCATGCTGCATTCTGCAGCACACATAGAAAGAGCAAAATGCCAGAAATTATTGTCTATGTGCGGGAAGGTGTCCCTTCCTGCACATAAACAATCATTTAAAAATGACGCTTTGGCACTTCTGTGTGAGCTGCGTTCTGTAGCACACACAGAAGTGCCAAAGCACCATTGGTGATTGTTTATGTGGGACACCGTCCCGTACATAAACAATTACGCCCCTGAATGCAGACATCCTTGCACAATAGTGCAAGGATCCCTGCATTGGCGCTGGCAGCTAAATTTAGCGCCAGCGCAGGGGATAACACAGCGGTGAGCCGTATTCACTAAATTGTGGCCCAGTGTTATGTTCCATCATTTTCCTATAAATATGGGCCCAAGTCTCAAAAAATATCTTTTTGCAGGGCTATTGTGAGTTTGCAATTATCAAAACATGATTATGCACATGGGACCCATAAAATCTTTGCACCAGAACTGCATACCTGCCTGATTTCAGAAACTGGGGATTGACTGTAAGGCATAAGAAATTAAGAGCCTTCCCAGTGAAAGGTCAGTATATTCATTCACAATAAGCTTCATTCGATCAGCAGACCATCAAAGCAATAAAATACAAAGATAAATAACACCATAAATAAAGCAGTACAAATCTACCCTAAACCAGTATCTAAGAATAAAACCCTGATTGCCCAGTCTTAAAAATCAGTTAAATTCATTATTTGTATAAAAGTTGCGTATACGCCATGCTGCTACTAAAAACTTGCTTACTCCATAAATTAACACATTTGAATTGTGACTTTTTAAGAACCTCAGAGCTAAAGCACATTTCCTTATCTTCATTTCCCGGCAGATTTTACCAATCCATTTAGAACTTGGGACTAAGTATGCAGGACAGAAGAACATAAAATGTTCTACTGTTTCAGGGGAATTGCCACACACGGGACAAATATCAGAAGTGGTGTCAGATCCCCATCTGCTCGTCAGGGTCTTCAATGGTAATGTCCCAAAACGGAATCTAGCATACAGTCCTTTGCCTAATAAGTCAGGTATTATATCTAAATATAATTCAAACTCTGGGTGCCATTTAAAATCAATAAAAAGGTTAGTTAGAAGGCCATGGGATTTTTGAGAGATATAGTTGTTCCGTACATAGGACCAGTAAACACCCTTCACTACTTTTACATGGGATTTCTCAAGTTGGTGGGGATTCTCCCAAAAATCTCCCAATCCCAATGTGCGAAACCAACTAGATACATGTTTAATCCATGGGATAGAGATAGATTTTGGACATTTTAGCAATTCTGAAAGTGAGATCTTATACACGACCAATTCAGGGACTGTCCATAGCCTTACCCAATATAGCAAAGGTCGTAAGATAATTAGGTCGGCCATTCGTTTTAGTCCCAAATCTAAAAACAGGGGGATTAGTGGGGTACTGGAAGGGCATGCACATAAGGCCCTTGCAAAGCTATTCTCACCTTTGGTTATCCTGCTACTATCAGAGAAACCCCAAATCTCTGCACCATAGGCAGCAGCTCCCTGCGCCTTGGCCACATAGATCTTAATTGCTGGAGATACAGTTTTGGCCATCGTGCTTCTATAAAGGCGCAGTATAGATGCTGCCCGATGTTGCAAGAGCCCAGCACTCTTGCTAACCTGTTCTTCCCAGTGGAGTGAATCTGTGAGCCTCACACCCAAGTAATCGATGGAACTAACCTGATCCAGGGTAACACCATCTAATCTTATAGTGCATTTCTTCCGAGAACCAGAGCGAAGCAGCATCAATTTAGTTTTCTTCAAGTTCAACTCTAAACCAGGGTTCCAGCAAAATAAATTAAATGTGTCCACAAGGATTTGTAGGCCCATAGGGGGTTTTGAGATGAGTAAAGAGTCATCTGCAAAAAGAAGAATAGGAATTTTCTGATCGTCTAGGGTGGGAGCATCATTCTGACATATCAATAGTTCTTGCACCACCTCGTTTATGAATAGGGAGAACAAGAGTGGCGCTAGCACACAACCCTGACGAACAACCCTTTTTATGGGAATTTATTAGTCAGCTCACCTTTGTTGCCCCATCTCACCTGTGCGTAAGTGTCTTCATGCATGCGTTTCAATAAGTGGGTTATATTAGCTGGTATCCCTATTTTATATAGCACTTCCCACAGCTTTTCTTTTGGAACCAGATCAAAAGCAGCTCGCAAGTCAATAAAGGCAACATATAGAGTTTGCTTTGCCAAGACTACATATTTCCAATGTAGCACGGCCAACCTAAAAGCCTGGTCTACCGTACTTATTCTAGGCCGGAACCCCGCCTGAAGAGGAGAGAGAATCTGTTGTTCCATAACCCAACTCGATAGTCTATCTAAGAGTTGTTTAGTAAAAATATTTTGCAAATTATCAATTAGACTAATCGGTCTATAATTATTTGGGAGATTTACATTACCCTTTTTGTTGATGGGATAAATTCAGCACCCTTCCACGTCTCTGGAATCAGTCCTCCTTCTGTGATTTTATTCGACAGTAAGTTGATATACCAGGTCCATACAGTTGGCTCTGATCTATAAAGATCACCTGGGATTTTGTCTGGTCCCGGGGCTTTACCAGGTTTCAGGGAGTTGATAGCGTCAGCAGTTTCTTCTAGGGAGAAACAAATTTGGTCCTTGGGGTCATATAGACTCCCATCTAAGGAGATGGTAGCAAGGTTTACATTTGACAAAGTGGGGAGATCTAATCCCACGTTGTCACTATCAGGGCCCCCTGGAATGGTGATTTTGTCATAGAGGGAAGAGAAATGCTCCACCCAACTTTCAGGTTGGATATGGTTCCTTAGGCTAATCCTGCCCCCTTTCTCACGTTTAGTCAACAGTTCCCAGAACAACGTGTTATTATTGGTTTTCGTGGCATCCAACAGCTCATGCCAAATAGAATCATCCCAGGATTTATTTGATTGTAAAATAGTCTTCTTATAATGGTATCTAGCTTGTTGGATCGCCCCCGGGGTCCCGTCCTTAATGGCCTTTTTTAGTCTGGACTTGGCCCTCATACATGAATCGTTGAACCATCTATTATTAGCCGAAGCCCCACATCGCGGTCTTATCATAGTCTTTTTATAAAAGATACTTTGGTGTTTGACAGTCATGTTTTCATGTATACCAAGAATTGGAATAGCCTTAGGATCATAGTCTTCATAGGCTGACAAATTGTCAATAAACATTAGGTAGATCTTGCGTAACAAATAGGGATTCAACATCACTTTTGGCCACCCAACCTTCGTATAAGCATTATTCAAAATAGGGGAAGGGACCACTGTAGATTGAGTGTTCAAGGTTCTACCAAATATATTCCCAGAGAGGGTGAGTAACAGGGGATAGTGATCACTCTCACACCTGGAAGCCACCCTCATATCTCTCAATAAAGGCCAAAGTCGCACATACACTAGGAAGTAATCAATAACACTTGTCAATGAACCTCGTTGGAATGTGAGTGCAAGATTTAGATCAGAGGGGGTACGGCCATTACAGGCCCTAAGGCCGAACTTTAAGCATAGTGAGGCTAGCTGGACTGCAACTCGGGAACGTGGGCAAGGGGTGTCACCATTCAGTTGTGCAATCCCCCATAGTTCATCCTCCTCCACAGTTGAGTCACTAAAAAGCACAGAGGGTTCAAAGGTACAATTTACATCCCCAGCTATTATTAAACAAAAATTGGTTTGTATAGTATCTAGGAAGTCAGAAAGCAGAGTTAAAGTGTGTGATTCTGATCCTTGAGAAACGGATCGTGCATAAATATTGATAAAAATTACATTAAAATTCTGTTGGAATGAAATTTCTAAGCCCATCAAGTCAACACAGTCAAATTTTAAAACCTTATAATCACATTGAAGTTTTGAATTTAAAAGGATTAAAAGTCCCCCTTTTGCACGTCCTGTCGCTTTCTCTGATGGCTGCGCTGGGATATTAAAAGAAAGGAACCCATCAATACTAGTTCGACCCTCGACCCAGGTTTCTTGGAAGAGACACAAATCTTGGGTTTTTATGTAAGTGACCCAGTCCATATTGTCCAGTTTCCTAGCAAGGCCAGCTAGGTTCCAAGTCATTATGGATAGGCCAATGGTGTCTGTTTCAATACCATAGGTTGTGGGACAAGCATCCTCGGGGTTCGACTCAATAGTAATAATCTTATCAGGGCTATTCATTAGAGATTCCTCTAGGTTATCCCTGGTAGGAGCGTTCTGGGCAGAAGACAGTCATACAGAACCATGATGCGTAGAATCACCTAGCTCCCGGGGATCCCTCCTATTGGTGTGGGCCATTTGGCCAGACACAGGGGCCAGCTTTGGATCAACTAATTCGGACACTAAGGTAATACCACCTCTTTTTTGCCCCTTATGCTGGTGCACGCGTGCAACAAAGTCAATGAGTTGATCTGCTATGGTTTTGTCCAGAAACTCAATTGAAATTACATCGTAGTTTGACCCAGAGGGACTCCATCTTTTGGTTTTTGAAATATCCGAGTGTATAACTGAAAGGCATTTCTGTCGATAGCGTAACCAGTGGGTAACCTTGTTAATCCGAGACTCTTGGTCCTCGACAAACCTTGGTAACAACTTCGGGACATTAGTTAAAAAAAGCATGTTGCCTCCCTGCCTAAGGCTTGTGCTTTTTGTTAGTATGTCTGAGGCGCTATAAACTCCTTGAGAGGGGATGGCGCAATTTGGATCATTAATCAAAGGGGGGGTGGGCAGCCTATTAGTGTTGGAGGGGATACAATTCATCCTACTTAAAATATTGGTAGTGGTATTATGCCTCTTGGGTAGGTGGCTATTCAGAGGGGCAAGGGGGCGACCAGTGACATCAACGCCGTTCACCGTAGTAGTTCCATCAAATGAGGTACTATTGCATCCTGATTGCTTACTTTTGGGTCTGACTGTGTAGGGGATTTGGTTAGCCTCTGCGGCACCCATATGTGATCCGATGCTTCGGAAAAGATTGGTTGGTCCCCCATGTGCATTTGTGTTGGATGTAGTAGGTTCGGCCACCAGAATCTCTCCTTTCCCGGCCACCTCTGACACTTGGCATTTACATCTCAGTGGATATGCCATTTTCCCCTGAAGGAGTTTAGTTAGCTGCCGTACCAAATTCCTAACTTCATCGACTCTTTGGAGAATTAGGGGCAGGTTGGCTTCGCTGGCAGGTAGTTCAAAACGAGTAGTATTGATGAGAGGGGGAATATCAACCTCAATGACTGGTTCGGCCGTAAGTTGTTCATGGGCCCTAATCAAATCGCCCTCCTCGGCCAAGAGCTCAAAACGATTTCTACACGGTAGATTGGGGACCAGCCTTATCTCAGGGCTCAGTGGGAAAGGTATGTGTTCTACTTCCTCTGCGTGGGATATCCCCTGGGTGGGTGAAGGATTGGTAGCATTACTATGGGCCACAATTCCCTGTTGAGTAGGGGAATAGTAACATTGGTATTAGGCAGATTTTCTACTCCATCTATCAATTTTCTGGAATCAATGGTTTTGCCCTTCTTTCTCTTGTTAAAGAACTCTTGGATCCTTTTAGGTTGGGGCAAGGGCTTCTTTGGAGGCAGGGTTCCATTGGTAACTAATTCGCTATTGAGGATGGCCTCCACCTTCTCAAATAATAGATCTATCTCGTCAAGTGATTTTGGGCCACCTCGTGTAATCGTATTAACTTGTTTCCTAGGACGCTTTTTCTGTTTTTTTATGTCGTCCAGTGGTGCCGGTAAGTCGACAGCTTTCCTTTTCCCCATGATTTATTATTTAACAGTAATAGCCAAAGGTAAAATGGAATAGGGTGGTAACCTTACTTGTGGTTGGGGTTAAAAACTTCTTTTAAAGGGACTGGTCCCGTCCCGGCCTCAGTCGGGCGATGACGGGCGAAGACGGGCCCGTCTTGGCCCGGGCATATGCCCGGGTGCGTCCCGCGTGGGGCGCATCTTTTTATGCCCGTTAGGAGAAAGATGCCGGAAGGGGAGTTCCGTTCCCCCGGCACCACTGTGGACGCTAGGGCTGAAGGTAGAGAGTCCCGCTGAATGCCGCGTCCCGCGGGGGGCGCGTCTTTTTATGCCCGTCAGGAGAAAGATGCCGGAAGGGGAGTTCCGTTCCCCTGGCAACACTGTGGACGCTAGGGCTGAAAGTAGAGAATCCCGCTGAATGCCGCGTCCCGCTGGGGGTGCATCTTTTTATGCCCGTCAGGAGAAAGATGCCGGAAGGGTAGTTCCGTTCCCCCGGCAACACTGTGGACGCTAGGGCTGAAGGTAGAGAGTCCCGCTGAATGCCGCGTCCCGCGGGGGGCGCGTCTTTTTATGCCCGTCAGGAGAAAGATGCCGGAAGGGGAGTTCCGTTCCCCCGGCAACACTGTGGACGCTAGCGCTGAAGGTAGAGAGTCCCGCTGAATGCCGCGTCCCACGGGGGCGCGTCTTTTTATGCCCGTCAGGAGAAAGATGGCGGAAGGGGAGTTCCGTTCCCCCGGCAACACTGTGGACGCTAGGGCTGAAGGTAGAGAGTCTAGCTGAATGCCGCGTCCCGCGGGGGCGCGTCTTTTTATGCCCGTCAGGAGAAAGATGCCGGAAGGGGAGTTCCGTTCCCCCGGCAACACTGTGGACGCTAGGGCTGAAGGTAGAGAGTCCCGCTGAATGCCACGTCCCGCGGGGGGCACGTCTTTTTATGCCCGTCAGGCAAAAGATGCCGGAAGGGGAGTTCCGTTCCCCCGGCAACACTGTGGACGCTAGGGCTGAAGGTAGAGAGTCCCGCTGAATGCCGCGTCCCGCGGGGGTGCGTCTTTTTATGCCCATCAGGAGAAAGATGCCGGAAGGGGAGTTCCGTTCCCCCAGCAACACTGTGGACGCTAGGGCTGAAGGTAGAGAGTCCCGCTGAATGCCGTCAGTATATTTGTTAGACCTGACATCCTTGGCGTGGTATTTCCCCAAACATTTTGCCTTCACCCCTCATGTTTTGCTCAATTTGATCTTGTTGGCTGGCTAACCAGTGCTAAAGTGCTTGTGCTCTCTCATGAAAACATGGTAGCATTGGACTACATTTATTTGGTATATTTATTTTACTTAAATTAATTTACTTATAAGTTCCTAGACAATGGCACTACCACTTCCTAGAGTCTGCACATTAAAGGCTAGCACTGTAATAGATGTCTCAGGCTTGCCACTGCAGGCTGTAGTGCACTTTTAAACCAACATTTCGACCTGGCAAATACAACATTCCACAAGGCCTAAATCTTCCATTTTAATACATATAAGTCACCCTTGGGCTGGGCCCTAAAGGCAATTCGACTAGGTGCATTGTATTTAAAATGTAGGACATAGCCATATACATCTTATATGTCCTGACAGTTAATAACTCCTGAAGTCACTTTTCATTGTTGCAAGACTGGCTCTTCTATAGACTAACACTGGGTACCTTGTTACATTTATTATGTGCTAAGTTTAGATCAGTAGCAGATAACAATTTGCTGTTTAAAAACAAATGAATTGTAATTCATAATCGTCTTTATTGGGGAAGTCAGATTTTAAGTCGCAGTTCTCGAAATATGACTTTTAGAAATTTGGCATTACCTTGCACCACAAAATGTTGCTTTCTGCCAGTGTCTTCAGTCACATGACTATGACTGGCTCTGCTGTTGAGGTTTGTGTATTGATTCCAGCCAGTAGCACAAAGATTGCTTAAGTGTGGACAGGATTGTCCATCCTGACAGGATGACTGGGGAGTTGCTGTGCCCAGCCTCACTTACACTTCAAAGGGCTTTGCCTTCAGAAATCGTACACTAGGCCTGCTCTGCCTTTTGTCATCCTCACACAGTTTGGAGCCATGACCAGAGGAAGGGGAAAGATTTTCCAGACTCAGTTGTGGGGGTAGGACAGGGAGTCCCCCACACAAAGGCTGGCACCAGGTGTAAATATTGTACATCCAGAGCCACTCATTAGAACACTACTGGAGTTGTAAAAGATTCAGAAGAAAGACTGCCATGCTGCCAGAGGACTGAACTGCTGCTTGAAGGACCGCCTTGCTGCCTGAGAAGTAGGATTTGACCTGCTAGCCTTGATCCCAAGCTAACCAGTGTAACTCCAAGGTAAAGTTGGACAACCTCCTGTGTGAGATTTAGGAACACAATAAGCTTCAGAGGCCTCCCTGCAACTGTTCAGCTCACCTGCTGCAACTGGATCTATCTCGACCTGCAGCTGGACCTGCCTGAGCCCTGCTGGTCTCTGCTAGAGTGAGTCCTTATCTCCAAGAGGTGCCTCCAGGTCCTGGACCTTTGAAGAGAAGGTGAACATTTTGAAGTTTGGACTGCCACAACAAAGAATGGGCACTTTGAAGACCACTGATGCGAAGCTCTGGTGAAACCTGCTCTTCAGGCTGATTGTGACTTTCTGTGGAGACTGGCCATGCGAAGCTATATCAATGATCGTCCACGACTCCTGGCTGGCTCTTCACGGTATAGCGTGGGCTGTCCCAGATGCTGAGCCTCTACCTTGTGACTTTCTCTAACGCAAACAGAACTCTTCATGCCAGACTAAAGAACGTACCTTTTCAGCTGGACTAAACTGGTCCCTGTATCCAAGCTGTGTTTCATCCCAGTCGGTCAGAACTTGTAACTTTACCCTGGTCTAGAGTAACCAGATGACCGCGAGTGGCACTTTGTACTTTAGGTGCTATTTTCACTAAGAATAATAAAACTGGATATATCCGGTTCTACTGATTGTATTTTTGCCAATCTGGTATAATTCCACTGATTATAATTTACTCTGTGTTTCTGAATTGATTTGGGATTTTTCTTGTGTTGTGTTTCCACTTTATTACTGTTTGTGTGCTACACAAATACTTCACACATTGCCACTAAGTTAATCCTCACTGCATTGTGCCAAACTACTAGAGGGATAACCACTGGTTCATTTTGTGACTATTATGGTTCACCCTAACTATGATTGTGGTTGTTGTCTGAGTGGGGCTTCCACTTCCATCAACCAATAACCCAAGTTCCTACAATATTCTTCGCTGATGCTGCCATGTATGGAAAGAGAAGAGATTTTGGTCCCAGCTACTCATAGAATTTCAGGGAAATGAAGCACATCTTGGGCTTCTGTTTTCTGAATTATTAGGTCGGGCGTTGGCCAAAACCTTTTGATTTTACTAAAGTTATAAGTACATTATGCTTACTGATAGATTATTTCATTCAGTCCTCTTTATCCATTGTTCTGTTACTGTGTCATTCACATTTTAATTCCGTTCACTACAGAATGCAACATGGGGGAAAGAGTCATCCAATTCCAGTCATTGGCTAACTTCACTCTGGGTGACAGCATTCTGCCCTTTCAAATGGAGGAATTCTACCACCAGATAGTTTCCTTAGGTTCCAGGGACTACTGTGGCAATGTGTGCTTTTAGAGACTGAAAAAATATCAATGATTTTAGAGAAAACATTTTCTTTTAGATTGACCAGAGCCAGGAAGCTTCCCCAACAACAAAGTTCTGCAAACCAAAATGAGATTTAACAAAACCAAAGGACTTGCAGCCAATTCCTTGCCAATTGGTTTGATAATCTTTCTTAAACCTGTTGCTGGAACGGCTATATTGTTGAGAACCATTATTTGAATTCTATGGTCATGGCTATGTCTTAAATATTCCCTGGGTATGCCTATTTTTTATGCCCGATCATAATGTGTATGCATTATGTATATATCTTGCATACTCAGTTCACATCAAACAGAATAAATTGCACTTTGTTATCTATTAGCTATGTATTATATATATTATGGTATACTGAGGGTACAATCTATTTTGGAGTAAATACTGATTTTGTTCATTTTCCTCTTTATTTTTGTTTTTTTTACATACAACTTTTTTTTCTTAATTCATGGAATCACAAAATGTTCTAATGTCTGTCCAATGGGGGAAGTGGAAGCGCAACATCATAGAAAGGCGGGCTTTTTACTATTTAAACAAAATCCTTACCCTGACCATACACAGATTTCATTGATCTCAAAATGTCCTGAGTCATCAGTGGCTCATGCAGTCCTTTTATTATTCCTTTTCTACAGGTTCTTAGAGGTCTTCAATCATGATGGACAAATGAAACTGAATGACCATAAGGCTCCCCATGTGCATGGGAAAAGATACACTTCCCCAGTGGCAAGAACATTTAACCAGCCTCTATCTATCCTAAAATGTTTTTGCTGATCTTCTCTGGAAGCCATCTTCATCCTTCTCCCTTCTTTTTACACCGGATAATAATAACCCCTAACAGTTCTTAATGTGTAAAATAAATAGTGTTGTTGCCCAAAGCGCTACTCAGAAGCCCGCAGCCGGTGGATTTGAATGTGAGTTCCCCAAGTACCAAGGTTTTGAGGTCTTAAATCCACCTCACATCCCTATCATACACTGCCAGACACTCCTAGCCCCTTTGTCCCACTCTTTCAGGTTCCTGCCTGATCCCTTGGTTACATTCTATTCTCTGGCTCTTGGAAAATATCTGAGGAGGAAAAACAAGTTCCAGTTCCCAAAAATGAGTCCCCACCGACAGCCACCAGCTCAAATTAAGCACTGCCCCCTTCTACCACTCTCCATTCTACAATTTCACTTGTTTTGTAGCTAGGCCTTCTCAATACAAATCATTACATATCTGTTAGAAATGGTGTCTTTGGTTGACAGTCAGGTTACCCCCTGTTCAAGCAAGGATACTCACTCTAGTCAGGGTAAAAGAGAATCACCCTCAGCTAACCCCTGCTTACCCCCTTGGTAGCTTGGCAGAGCAGTAGGCAGAGCTTCAGATTTCTAGGTGTAAAGTATTTGTACCAACACACAAAGTAACTTAATGAAAACACTACAAAATGACACAACACAGGTTTAGAAAAATGGGACATATTTATCTAAACAGAACAAGACCAAAATGACAAAAATCCACAATACACAAGTCAAGTTATCAATAAAATGCAAAAAGAGTCTTTAAGTAGTTTTAAACACACACTAACACTGATAGCGAGAAAAAGTACCTTGGGTGCGTCAAAAATAACCCAGCACGGGCGAGTGTGCATCAAAAAGGGCTTGCGATGCGTCAGTTCCAGTCACGAGCGGGACCTTGCGTCGTTTCTTCTTTCGTCCGGTCGGGTGTGTTGTTTCTTCTCTCCTCAGAAGAGTGATGCGTCGATCCGGTCAACAATCTCGGGTCCGGGTAGGCCTTGCGTTGTTTTTAAACGCCAAGCGGTACTTGCTTTGGAAATCCAGCAGCACGATGATCCGAAAACCATGCAGCGCGAGGTGCGATCTCCCAGCCTCCATCAGCGATGCTGCACGTTGTTTCTCCTGCTCCGTGCATCGATTCTTCGGTCGTGTTTCCGGCGATCGTCGATTTTGAGCCGCGGAGCCGGCAGCGTGTTGTTTCTTCAGCCGAAGATCGGACTTGCGATGATATTTTCCCCGCACAGCATTCTGTGCGTGGATTTCCTCCTCTTAGGCTGCTAGCTTCTCCTTTCAGGGTCCCAGGAACTGGATGGGCACCACAGGGCAGAGTAGGATTCTCTCCAGAGACTCCAGGTGCTGGCAAAGAGAAGTCTTTGCTGTTCCTGAGACTTCAAACAACAGGAGGCAAGCTCTAAATCAAGCCCTTGGAGATTTCTTCTCAAGATGGAAGGCACACAAAGTCCAGTCTTTGCCCTCTTACTCTGGCAGAAGCAGCAACTGCAGGATAGCTCCACAAAGCACAGTGACAGGCAGGGCATCTCTTCTTCCTAAGCTCTTCAGCTCTTCTCGGGGCAGAGGTTCCTCTTGTTTACATACGGGTTTCTAAAGTCTGTGGTTTTGGGTGCCCTTCTTATACCCACATTCTCCTTTGAAGTAGGCCTACTTCAAAGTAAAGTCTCTTTTGAATGTGAAATCCTGCCTTGCCCAGGCCAGGCCCCAGACACTCACCAGGGGGTTAGAGACTGCATTGTGTGAGGGCAGGCACAGCCCTTTCAGGTGTGACTGTCCACTCCTCCCCTCCCTCCTAGCACAGATGGCTCATCAGGATATGCAGGCTACACCCCAGCTCCCTTTGTGTCACTGTCTAGTGTGAGGTGCAACCAGCCCAACTGTCAAACTGACCCAGACAGGGCATCCACAAACATGCAGAGTCACAGAAATGGTGTAAGCAAGAAAATGCTCACTTTCTAAAAGTGGCATTTTCAAACAAACAAAATCAACTTTACCAAAAGATGTATTTTTAAATTGTGAGCTCAGAGACCCCAAACTCCACATGTCCATCCTCTCCCATAGGGAATTTAGATTTTAATCGGATTTAAAGGTAGCCCCCATGTTAACCTATGAGAGGGACAGGCCTTGCAACAGTGAAAAACGAATTTAGCAATATTTCACTGCCAGGACATATAAAACACATTACTATGGGGGTCATTACAACCCTGGCGGTCAAAGACCACCAGGGCTGTTTTGACGGAAGCACCGCCAACAGGCTGGCGGTGCTTCCCATGGCATTACGACCACGGTGGAAGCGCCGCGGTCTCACCGCCAGGGCCGGCGGTTTCCCGGCACAATGGCCCCGGCGGTTTTAATCCACCTGGGCAGAGCTGCTTGCAGCGCTGCCCAGGGGATTACGAGTCCCCCTACCACCAGTGTTTTCCTGGTGGTTTGAACGGCCAGGAAAAGGCTGGCGGTACGGGGAGTCGCAGGGCCCCCTGACAGGGCCCGTGCAGCTTTTCACTGTCTGCTATGTAGACTGTGAAAAGCGCGACGGGTGCCACTGCGCCCGTCGCATGGCCGCAACACCGCCGGCTCCATTTGGAGCCGGCCCCTGTGTGGCGGCCGAGATTCCTGCTGGCCCGGCGGGCGTAAACTAGGTTTCCGCCAGCCGGCCCAGCGGGGATCTCCTAATGGCCGAGGCAGGGGTGCGGCCGCATTGACGGCCGCCCGGCAATCCGATCTTAGCGGGCAGCTTCAGCCGCCCGCCAAGGTCGTAATGAGGGCCTATTTGTCCTACCTTAACCATACAGTGCACCCTGCCCTTGGGGCTACCTAGGGCCTACCTTAGGGGTATCTTACATGTAAGACAAGGGAAGGTTTAGGCCTGGCAAGTGGGTACACTTGCCAACTCGAATTTACAGTTAAAACTGCAATCACAGACACTTCAGTGGCAGGTCTGAGACATGATTACAGAGCTACTTATGTGGGTGGCACAACCAGTGCTGCAGGCCCACTAGTAGCATTTGATTTACAGGCCCTGGCACCTCTAGTGCACTTTACTAGGGACTTACTAGTAAATCAAATATGCCAATCATGGATAAACCAATTACATACAATTTACACAGAGAGTATATGCACTTTAGCACTGGTTAGCTGTGGTAAAGTGCTCAGAGTTCAAAAGCAACAGGTCAGACAAAATAGGAGGCAGGAGGCAAAAAGATTGGGGATGACCCTGCATAAGCAAAAAAGTCAAATGTTCCTGCATAGAAATATCATAATGAATACAAAATTTCAAACCTGCTCATCCCTGACAACTTGAGATCAAAGATTCCAATAATTTCATAAATAGTGTTGCCAATTTAAGTCAAAGGAAATCAATGCTTTCGTAATGGTGAAGACAAATACCTCTGGCAGGTTCCAGTTTTTAGGATTACAATGAGGTCTAATTATGCAATAGGTTGACAAAGGTACCCACATCTCTCATACCCAGAAAAAGCAACAACATTGTGTCTCTTTGGCATTTTTATTAGTTGATCTGAATTAAAGGCGGAGTAGTAACTGACATAACAACGGACACTACAAGGTTTTGGGGTTATTCAAGGGAGGCGATGAGTGCCACAAAGCAGAGAATAGATGGCAATGACTCCTTCAAATACCTGTATGGCAGACCAGTCTACTGCAGTTAGCTTTCCTGCTACTATGAAGGAGAACTTCCCATAGAGGTGAGGGTAGGATCAGTAGAACTAAAAACATTTGATTTTATATTTATTTTTCACTACCACGTGTATGATATTATGTCTCCATCCTATGTTAGGCCCTTCAGGATCTCCGAAGTCTCGTACGTGTATAAAACCTAATAAAGTATGTTCCAAAAAACAAACAAAAGTACTGTGAGTGTTAATACCAGTGCTTAATTTGTGCTTTTTGTTCCCGGTGTGGAGCACCAGCACTTATTTTTGAGGGCCGGCGCTTATTCTTCTGACTCAAGCATTTGCTGCGAGCAAAAGACACACATGGGAAAAGGGAGGAAGAGGAAAACGAAAAAGCGTCACAATGGGAGAAATCAGAAAGCTGCCAGAGTGAGCTGAAGGGCAGGGAGTGGCATTAAATGGATTAAAGAGGCCCGAGATGGCTTCAAGATTACGCTGCCTCAGTATTCCGTATTTCCACATTTAGGGCCAGATGTAGCAAGGGTTTAGCGAGTCGCAAACTGCGAAAATCGCCGTTTGCGAGTCGCTAAAGCCACTTTGCTATGTAGAAATGCATTTTGCGAGTCGGAACCGACTCGCAAAATGCATTTCCGACTCGCAAATAGGAAGGGGTGTTCCCTTCATATTTGCGACTCGCAATGCTATGCATTTTCATTTGCGACCGCGATTGCGGTCGCAAATGAAAGCGCAGTTACCATCCACTTGAAGTGGATGGTAACCCAGTCGCAAACGGGAAGAGGTCCACATGGGACCCCTTCCCCTTTGTGTCTGGCATCAAAAATAATTTTTCAGAGCAGGCAGTGGTCCAATGGACCACTACCTGCCCTGAAAAATACCGAATCTAAAGGTTTCGTTTTTTTTTTCAAAGTGCAGCTCGTTTTCCTTTAAGGAAAACGGGTTGCACTTTGAAAAAAAAGACTGCTTTATTTAAAAGCAGTCACGGACATGGTGGTCGGCTCTTCCCAGCAGGCCACCATCCCGTGAGTGCCCTGAATCGCTATGGGGTCGCAAATTGCGACCCACCTCATTAATATTAATGAGGTGGGTCTTTGCGACCCCATAGCGACTCGCAGAAGGTGTCTGAACATTTGGAACATTGCTACATCTGGCCCCTAATTGCAGCTGCGGTGTGTTTAAGAGGAGGGCTTTGAGCACCGGCACGCTTTTATTTACAAATTAAGCACTGGTTAATACACCTCATGAAAATGGCAGGATTCAGCTTCTGATTAAATAAGTTCATCAAATAAGGGTCCTGGTCCTTACGCATTGAAAAAGGCAGTGCTTTTGTGGAAAGGAAAAAGATAAGTATGCTCTGAAGTGGGGGCAGCGTAAGAAACCTATCTGAGAATCTCTCAGAAGAGGTGTAGCTATATAACTAAAGGCATGGCCTAATACATATAAAACAGAACCCTTTGCTTGATAAATTCATAAATAGAAACCAACTGATTAAAAAATAATCAAAATCAGCAAGCAACAAGATATTTCTTTAACAGTATATTTGGCATACCTTTTCTGCACCATGAGCAATGAAACACTTGGCAAGGGAAAAGTAAAGCTGAGGAAGCAATAATTTAGTATATCAACAGTACAAATAGTATCTTAGGTCTTGGGACACCAGCGGCCAACAACAGGGTCCTCTGTATCGATTAGTCCACGTTTCATAAAGGCACTTCCGGTGGCATTCTGTTGAAGCTTTGGCATGCCACAGGCAGGCAGATAGCTACATTGTTGTTTTTCTCTTTAATCGGCAAAGAACAGAAATGAGTGCTTCATATGGGCCCAGGTCAATTTTAGTTTTTATTTTCTTTGCTTTGTCAGAGTTCTACCCTGGAGTCCCAGGCCCACTTAGAGCACTAAAATGAAGATCGTGGCTGTCACCGAGTTGTTTGTTTTACTTACGTCAAAATCCTTTATAGAGGGGACACAGTTTTATTTTCATTATTATATCACTAAAAGTAAAGTGTTCCCTATCAATAATACACAAAAAACACTACAGTGCTATGCAAAAGTTTCTTTTCGAACAATTTTATAGAGCAGTTCTCTTAAAGCTAACGCATAATTGAGGGGTGTTTTTCTAAAGGGCTATCCCTACTGTATACATCTGAAACAATACAGAACAGAACTGCGCCTCTTAGCCTGTGTCTGAAAGCGTCATCAGACATTAGAAATGCCTATGATTAGTTCCAGTGCTATTCATTTAGCGTCAATAACAATCCATATGACGCCTGACACCCTTCAATTATGTGTCACATTAGCAGCAGGGCAGCCCTAAAGCTGCCGCAGTATAGATGATTGTTCAGACATGGGAAAGTAACCAAGAAGAGCACAGCCTTCTGCTAGGCATTGTGTGTAAATACTTATAGCAATTATTTTGACATTCTCAAAATTCAATTCCACGCAGTGTTAGTTTTGCTAATTGCTTGTATGTGCTCTCTATCTTCTCCAACTCTTCATGCGCTCTAGCTCTCTCTCCCCTTGCATATACACTTATCAGCCTGTCAGGGTGAGCATGTACTTGTCAAAGAAGTCTAAAAATGCACACATGTATGGATGCATCACCCTTTCATCTATATAGGCAAATAGAACTAAAATAGGAAACACTGGAAGCATCAAAAAAGTAAAATAGCTGAAACTTTTTTTTTTACAGCTATATCCACTATGGTGTTACCAAAACATGTATACCTTAATGGTCAGGTTTAGTGCATACTTTCTTTCGGTACTCACGGCTTGTCAATAGCACGGCATATTATTACTTAACGATTCTGTGACAGGATACAGTATGCAAACATATTGTGTGTCAAAACAAAGGGGGTCATTCTGACCTCGGCGGTAAAAGGCGCTTACCGCCGGTCAGAAGACCGTCATAACACCGCCATAACACCGCCGCGGTCGCGGTAAACCGCCGCGGTCATTCTGACCTGCAACTGGCAAACCGCCAAAAACCCGACAACAACAAAAGTCCGCCACACCAAAGGTCAGCGGGAAACTGGCGATGACCAAACCTCCACCGTCACGGCAACAGAAATACGCCCATACCATTCCGACCCACAAATCCCCGCAGTGGTCTTTCAACCGCGGTATTCCATTGGCGGTACACACCGCCGCGCTCAAAATACACACACCTTTACAAAACACTACCACATTGGACAAATCAAAATACACACACCTGAGACACATACACACACCACTCCCACACACCCAATTAAATATAAAACACACACCCACATCACCCACAAACCCTTACGACCACAATTGCGACTGAAGGACAGAGAGAGAGAGCACAGCATAGAGTAGACCATCACACAGAGGCAAATCACAACATCACCCACACAATTTCCACGCACAAAACACCATACACCACCACACTCACCACACTCTACAACACATACACCACCCCTCACCTCATTCACACCACCCCATGGCACCCCAAAGACACCCCAGGTTCTCTGACGCAGAACTCAGGGTCATGGTGGAGGAAATAGTTTGTGTAGAGCCCCAGCTCTTCGGGGCACAGGTGCAGCACACCACCATTGCCAGGAAGATGGAGCTATGGCAAAGAATAGTGGACAGGGTCAACGCTGTGGGACAGCATCCACGCATTCGGGACGACATCAGGAAGCGGTGGAACGACCTACGGGGGAAGGTGCGTTCCATGGTATCAAGGCACAACATCGCGGTGCAGAAGACTGGCGGCGGACCCCCACCTACTCCCCCAGAATTCACAGCATGGGAGGAGGAAGTCTTGCACATCCTGCATCCTGAGGGCCTCGCAGGAGTAGGCGGAGGAATGGACTCTAGTAAGTCAAATCTCCACTACTTCATTCCCCCCACCCCACCTGCATGCCAAATCATACCCCCACCCTCACTCCCACCCCCATCACACCAAATCCTTGCAAATGGCTCACCATCACATCCACCCATCTCAAAACCTAGCCCTGCATGCGTCCACAAAGCATGGACACCCATCCCCAAAGCATGCCCACTGCACACACCCATCACCCCCACAAGCCACCGTCACAAAAGCCCCCACAAGGGAATGCCAGCACTGGGGTACACGGCCACCCACCCATTACACGAAATGCCACACACAGAAGCAATAACCATACTCTTATACCCCTGCAGGACCCGAACGCCACCACACCGCCACGGAGGGTCCAGAGATGTCCATCCCACCCCCAGAAGAGGCCCCCAGTGATGACAGCAGCTCTGTCTCCCTGGACCCAGATGACCAGCCCAGCCCATCGGGGACCTCGGGACAGTCGGTTCCCCACAGACAGCCACAGGCTACACCAGACCCAACCCCCTCTGGGAACACCAGCACAGCTCCCACCCAGCGGGCCCATGCCTCTGTCTCCAGGACACGTCAATCAGCGGTGTGTCCACCACTATAGGGCACCCAGGTTGACCCACCACCCCAACAACAACAGGTACCTGGGGGCAGTGGTAGTGGGCACACCGTCCAGGGGACAGAGGCCCAGGGAAACAGGGGAACTGGAAGGGCTGCTGTGCGACAGGGGGGGGACAGGCCCAGGGAACCGACTCTCCAAGAGGCCCTCTCCTCCATCATGGGAGCATACCACCACTCCCAGGAGACGATGGCTACGGTACTGGCCAGGTTCCAGGAGATCCAGGTACTGCAGGAGGAACAGTACATGGGGTTCAGAGAGGAACTGAGGAACATTAGTTCCGCAATGGGGACCATCGTCGTGGCCCTTAACCAGATAGTCACCACATTGCAGGACCATGTGGCATCACAAAGGGCCCCTGTCACTAGCCTGGACCAGGAACAGCCTACCACCTCCGCCGGCGCTAGTGGACAGGAGGCCCCCACACAACGACAGGCCACCAGAACCCCACCTCCTGCAGAAGAAGAACCACCCGCAAGCGGAACCTGAGATCTCACAAGAAGACAGAGTAGGATGCCAAGACCCCCGCCAGCAAAAGATACCCCCTGATGTCATCCCACTGTCCCACATTGTCACCCTGTCCAACCTTGAACTTCCCCTGCTCCATGCTTCCACAGGCATATGGACAATGCACCTGTGAGACTGAGAACTGGACTCTGCCATGGACATTACTCCACCATCACCCATCACCGTTTTACAATCATGTTCCTAAATGTAGCACTTTAATTAAATCACTTATTGCACTTAAAAAATCTGGAGTCTGCTTGTATTTTGAACAAATGTATTAGACATAACGGTGCAAAAATGTTCAGTTACATTGTGATGACAACATACCACTGTCACACAGCTGTAGTCCATGGGCAAACAAAGCAGAGGTCACGCAGTGGGGCCCACAGCTCTGAAAACGGAAGGGAAAGTCACAACTCACTTAACAGGAACTGGGGGGGAACTCAGACAGTAGAGAGGCAGGAGACTTTGAGTAAATGTAAAATGGCGTGGTTGATTCGTCCCTGTGTGCTACTGAAAATACTGTTGTATCACTGTGTCCCTGTTGTCTGTCTCGTTCCCGTCGTCTTCCTCCTCTTCACTCTCCACAGGCTCCACAGCTGCTACAACACCACCATCTGGACCATCCTCCTGCAGGAAGGGCACCTGGCGTCGCAAAGCCAGGTTGTGAAGCATACAGCAGGCCACGATGATATGGCACACCTTCTTTGGTGAGTACATTAGGGATCCACCTGTCATATGCAGGCACCTAAACCTGGCCTTCAGGAGGCCGAAGGTTCTTTCTATAATCCTCCTAGTTCGCCCATGGGCCTCATTGTACCGTTCCTCTGCCCATAGAAGCAGGAAATGATGAGGCAAAATAAGGTTATTTCTCCTCTTTGTGCCTCCCTTACGCCTCCCCTGGGTAGAGGTAGGCTTTTGACGTATTTCCAGGTTTATGAAATCTTGTAAATCTAGGAATGCGTCAAATGCCATAGGTGTTAGTTGGGAACACCCATTGTAATGCCCATGGTATGCTTTCCTATCACAGTATGAGGTAATGCAGTGACTTGCACTGCGTTGCCTCACTCCGTATCTATGAGGCCATAAGAAGCCATGCAGGGTCGCTTTACATGACCTTGTAGATATGGCGCTTCAGTATGCGCCACAGGAGCGTCAAAAAAAGTGATGCTCTGGTGGCGCATGGGGGATTGCAAAGCACCCAACTGTGGTTGAGGACAGGTGCCCCTGTGGTCTACCATAACTAGCATTGACTGGCTTGGAAAGAATAACAAAAGCACAAACACCAGTTGATGCAGCTGTGGGAACTTAACAAAGACAAAAAGTGCTTAATTACCCATGATGGGGGATATTGAGAGCGTGTGGAGTGCAGGCCAGAGAAAAAACTTTAAGCAAGCAAAATTAAATAGCATGTCAGACTACAGGCGAAGTCATGATTTTGACTAACAGAAATATCACTTAAGTATTTTGTTCTAAAACAAACTTCAAAAATATCATCCCATTAGAATGATTAATACAAAATCAACATATAGAGAGATGACGTTTTGGTAAACGATGTTTAAGACACTTTGGGGGTCATTCCAACCCTGGCGGTCGGTGTTAAAGCGGCGGCCAACCCGCCAACAGGCAGGCGGTTAAAAAAACGGAATTCTGACCCTGGCGGGAACCGCCAACACAGCCCGACACTTTAACACTCCGACCGCCACGGCGGGACAAACAAACAGCGCAGCGGTCACTGCCAACAGACAGGCGGCAGACAATGTACCGCCCACCCTATCACGACCCACCAATCCGCCACCTTTTCCGGGGCGGGAGCCCCGCCGATAAAAACACGGCGGAAACAGAGCACGAACGGCAAAACGCTCACCTCTATACACTCCACGAGGAATCTGGACAGCATGGAACCTGAATTAAACATCCTACCAGCTATTGTCTACCTGCTCCTCTACCAGGAGCACGAACGCCGCCGCAGGAGACAACGGTGAGTACTGCACCTACGACACAGGGGAGGGGGGAGGAGAAAAGGTTACGGGCACACACATACGCGACACCCCCCCCCCCAAATCCCTACACACCAATGCAGAGCAACAAGTCAGAGTGACACCCCCCAAGCCCCCCGGAATAATGCAAAGACAAAATAAAAAGATCATTAAAATTGAAGTATATTATAGCATATTTGAAGTTAAGTGAAATATGAAATCTATAAAATAAATATATTACAACATGAACAATATATACATAGTCCAAAAGTCCGGCACATATTGGCAACATTCCATTGATCGTGGGCCAATGTGCATAAACACATGGGCAAAGCCCATACACGAGACCCGATTCCATTGGAGAGAACACTGCTGGGGCATCAGATAATAAAACGACAGGCACCTCAGGGGGAAGGGAAGGGGGGGCACCTCAGCCACATGAGTCCACGACGCAAGATCCACGATGGGCCTCCATGCCCACTGTACCATCCTGGGGAGTGCAAAGCCACAGTCTCTCAAGTCTCTACAGTGGGTGGATTGCCCACTGTACCATCCTGGGGAGTGCAAAGCCACAGTCCATCAGGTGGATTACAGACTCCACTGGTTATGGAGGAGGCATGTTGGCCAGAGTGCTTCGTGAAGCCCTGCCCGACACAGATCCAGCCCTGCCAATGGGCCAGCGGTGCTTGAGATGAAGGGCCCAGCGGAGCAGTTCAGAGACGGCGGTGCCCAGCGGAGCGGTGCTTGAGTTGAAGGGCCCAGAAGAGCGGTGCTTGAGATGAAGGGCCCAGCGGAGCAGTGCTTGAGATGAAGGGCCCAGCGGAGCGGTGCTTGAGATGAAGGGCCCAGCGGAGCGGTGCTTGACAGGAAGGGCCCAGCGAAGCGGTGCTTGAGATGAAGGGCCCAGCGGAGCGGTGCTTGACAGGAAGGGCCCAGCGGAGCGGTGCTTGACAGGAAGGGCCCAGCGGAGCGATGCTTGAGATGAAGGGCCCAGCGGAGCAGTTCAGAGACGGCGGTGCCCAGAAGAGCGGTGCTTGAGTTGAAGGGCCCAGCGGAGCGGTGCTTGACAGGTAGGGCCCAGCGGAGCGGTGCTTGAGATGAAGGGCCCAACACACATTTTGGGCATTGCATTGCCACTCATACAAGCCATTCAATGCATAGCGAATCGTGTACTGTGCAAGCTGTGGTTACTTACCTGTGAGTTGCTTGACTCTGTGCTCCATGTTGTCCTTCCTAGGCACCGTCCGCTGGGACTTGGGGTACTTGGGGTACACTACTCAATCATTGGGACTTGGCCTTCAAGCTAATGGACGACAACTGCACACATAGGTGACACAGGGCCATGGATAGCTGTACTTGGCCCCCTACAGAGGTGGGGGGCGGGGGCACAGGGCCATGCCTTACGGAGGGGCCTAGCCTACAGAAATCGCCCTGGCCTAGGGAGACCCACATCCCTCCTCCCCCACCCAGACACCTCCACTGTGCGCTAAGATAGCAGAATGTGCTGGTACTCACCCCTTGTTTCTGCTGTGATGTCCTCATGGGCCCATCCAAATCTGGGTAGGCCACCGCCAGGATCCAAGACATCAGGGGGGTCAATTGACGAGTGGCACCCCTCCTACGTTGGGAGGCCATCCCCAGCAGAGCCTCCGCGGTCTTCCTGCTCCCGCGGCAGATGTCCTCCCACCTCTTGCGGCAGTGGGTGCCCCGTCTGTTGTGGACCCCCAGGGTCCACAACGTCCTTGGCGATGGCACGCCAAATGTCGATTTTCTGATGGGCGCTGACCTATGTGACATGTACAGGGGGAGAAAAAACATTATTATGATTTTCTGCATGCTCGATGTGAGTGGCCCCCCATCCCCACCCTTGCCATGTGGCACATGCTCTCATCCGTTGTTTGATGCATGCCTCAATCGCTCCCCTCCCCACCATCTTTCATCCACCCGACTCAACACAGGCATTGCCCCCAAAGCATGCTCCCAGTGTACTTACCTGTTGGTCTGGAGGACCGTAGAGTAGCGCATACTGGGGGAGGACCCCATCAACAAGTTTCTCCAATTCCTCAGATGTGAAGGCAGGGGCCCTTTCCCTAGTCGCAGCAGCCATTGTATCTTCCAGACCGAGGTCACAGCAGCACTTGCAGTATAGGTCCTCTCCTGTGGATGATCAGGTCTCGAGTGATTAAGCAGTTATAAAATGGCGGTCACGCCCGCGGCGGTGCGTACCGCGGCGGTGCGTACCGCGACCGCCGGCGCACATCGCCATTGGCTCCTGAGACCTATAGGGTTCAATGTTAACCAATGCTGCTTTGCGCCGTGGTCTTCGACCGCCTACCTCCACGGTGTGCCACACCAGCGCATTGACCTCACATCCCATTGTCGCACTTCACAGGTCAGGCAGCCGCCATTTCAAGGGCCCACATGGCTTAATTTCTACTGCGTCACACATGCCTAGGCCTTGCATCGACACTCATACAAGCCATTCAATGCATAGAGAATCGTGTACTGTGCAAGCTGTGGGAACTTACCTGTGGGTTGATTGACTCTGTGCTCGCTGTTGTCCTTCCTAGGCACCGTCCGCTGGGACTTGCGAGGAGATGGAGGAATGTTCCCGTGTACAGACCGCTGGTGGACCTGTCGACAATGGAGGAACGACATGTCATTCTGACATACAGGCTTGACCGAGCCACTATACATGAACTGTGTGCCCAGCTGGAGCCAGACCTGATGTCACCCATCCGCCAACCCACAGGGATCCCCCCTGTAGTGCAGGTGCTGTCAGTACTCCATTTCTTAGCAAGTGGGTCCTTTCAAACAACAGTGGCCATTTCATCAGGGATGTCTCAGCCTATGTTTTCCAAGGTGTTGTCCAGAGTGTTGTCTGCCCTGCTCAAACACATGCGGAGATACATTGTTTTCCCTGAGGTGGGGGATTTGCCTACAGTGAAGGGTGATTTCTATGCCCTTGGACATATTCCCAACATCATTGGTGCCATTTATGGGACACATGTGGCTTTGGTACCCCCCAGTGAAAGTGAACAGGTGTACAGGAACAGAAAAAGTTATCATTCCATGAATGTCCAGGTGGTCTGTTTGGCTGACCAGTACATCTCCCATGTAAATGCCAAGTTCCCTGGGTCAGTGCATGACGCGTACATCATGCGAAATAGCAGCATCCCTTATGTGATGGAACAACTACGGAGACACCGTGTGTGGCTAATTGGTGACTCAGGTTACCCCAACCTGTTGTGGTTACTGACCCCAGTGAGGAATCCCAGGACAAGGGCAGAGGAACGCTACAATGAGGCCCATGGGCGAACTAGGAGGATTATAGAAAGAACCTTCGGCCTCCTGAAGGCCAGGTTTAGGTGCCTGCATATGACAGGTGGATCCCTAATGTACTCACCAAAGAAGGTGTGCCAGATCATCGTGACCTGCTGTATGCTTCACAACCTGGCATTGCTACGCCAGGTGCCTTTTCTGCAGGAGGATGGTCCAGATGGTGTTGTTGAAGCGGCTGTGGAGCCTGCGGAGAGTGAAGAGGAGGAAGACGAAGAGGACGACACAGACAACAGGGACACAGTGATACAGCAGTATTTTCAATAACATACAGGTAAGAATCAACACCAGCATTTTACATTTACTTACAGTCTCCTGCCTCTCTACTGTCTGTCCTTTTCACCCAGTGGATGCTAACAGAGTTGTGACTTTCCCTTTTAATTTCAGAGATGTGGGCCCCACTGCGTGACCTCTGCTTTGTTTGCCCATGGACTACAGCTGTGTGACAGTGGTATGTTGTCATCACAATGTAACTGGTCATTTTTGCACGTTTATGTCTAATACATATTTTCAACAAAAAAAGGCAGACTCCAGATTATTTGTGTGCAATAAGTGTGTTTATTAAAGTGCTAAATTGTGGGACATGGTTGAAAATCGGTGATGGGTGATGGTGGAGGAATGTCCATGGCAGAGTCCAGATTCTCAGTCTCACAGGTGCATTGTCCATATGCCTGTGGAAGGTGGAGCAGGGGCAGATTAAGGTTGGACAGGGTGACAATGTGGGACAGTGGGATGACATCAGGGGGTATCCTTTCCTGGCGGGGGTCTTGGCATCCTACTCTGTCTTCTTCCTAGATCTCAGGCCCGCTTGCGGGGTGGTTCTTCTTCTGCAGGAGGTGGGGTTCTGGTGGCAGGTTGTTGCTGTGTCGGGCCTCCTGTCCACTAGCGCCGGCGGAGGTGGTAGGCTGTTCCTGGTCCATTCTAGTGACAGGGGCCCTTTGTGGTGCCACATGGTCCCACAATGTGGTGACAATCTGGTTGAGAGCCACAACGATGGTGCCCATTGCGGAACTAATGTTTCTCAGTTCTTCCCTGAACCCCATAAACTGTTCCTCCTGCAGTACCTGGATCTCCTGGAACCTGGCCAGGACCGTCGCCATCGTCTCCTGGGAGTGGTGGTATGCTCCCATGATGGAGGTGAGGGCCTCGTGGAGAGTGGGTTCCCTGGGCCTGTCCCCCCCCTGTCGCACAGCAGCCCTCCCAGTTCCCCTGTTCCCTGGGCCTCTGTCCCCTGGACCGTGTGCCCACTTCCACTGCCCCCAGGTCCCTGTTGTTGTTGGGGTGGTGGGTTAACCTGGGTGCCCTGTAGTGGTGGACACACCGCTGATTGACGTGTCCTGGAGAGAGAGGCATGGGCCCGCTGGGTGGGTGCTGTAATGGTGTTCCCAGAGGGGGGTAGGTCTGCTGTAGCCTGTGGCTGTCTGAGGGGAACCGACTGTCCCGATGTCCCCGATGGGCCGGGCTGGTCATCTTGGTCCAGGGAGACAGAGCTGCTGTCATCACTGGGGGCCTCTTCTGGGGGTGGGATGGACATTTCTGGACCCTCCTGGGCGGTGTGGTGGCGTTCGGGTCCTGCAGAGGTATAAGAGTATGGTTATTGCTTCTGTGTGTGCCATTTCGTGCAATGGGTGGGTGCCCGTGTACCCCAGTGCTGGCATTCCTTTGTGGGGGCTGTTGTGACGGCGGTTTGTGGGGCAGATGGGTATGTGAAGTGGCCATGCTTAGGTGATGGCTGTCTATGGTTTGGGGAGGCATGCAGGGTTTGGTGTTGGGATGGGTGGGTTGTGATGGTGAGACATTAGCAATGAGGATGTGTGATGGGGGTGGGGGGGAGGGTTGGGGTATGATTTGGCATGCCGGTGGGTTGGGGGGGATGAAGTAGTTGAGATTAGACTTACCAGAGTCCATTCCTCCGCCTACTCCTGCGAGGCCCTCAGGATGCAGGATGTTCAAGACATGTTCCTCCCATGTTGTAAATTCTGGGGGTTGAGGTGGGGGTCCGCCGCCAGTCCACTGCACCGCGATGTTGTGCCTGGATACCATGGAACGCACCTTCCCCCGTAGGTCGTTCCACCGCTTCCTGATGTCGTCCCGATTTCGTGGATGCTGTCCCACAGCGTTGACCCTGTCCACTATTTTTTGCCATAGCACCATCTTCCTGGCAATGGTGGTGTGCTGCACCTGTGTCCCGAAAAGCTGGGGCTCTACCCAAACTATTTCCTCCACCATGACCCTGAGTTCTGCGTCTGAGAACCTGGGGTGTCTTTGGGGTGCCATGGGGTGGTGTGGATGAGGTGTGGGGTGGTGTTTGCGGTGATGAGTGTGGTGAGTGTAGTGGTGTGTGGTGTTTTGTGCGTGGTTGTTGGGTGGGTGATAGTGTAGTGTGCCTCTGTGTGATGGTGTTCTCTATTCTGTGCTGTCTCTCTCTGGGCTTCTTCTCTGATTTGTGGTCGTAGGGGTTTGTGGGTGATGTGGGTGTGTGTTTTATAGTTGATTGGGTGTGTGGGAGTGTTGTGTGTATGTGTCTCAGGTGTGTGTATTTCAAATTGTCCAATGTGGCTGTGTTTTGGAGCTGTATGTGTATTTTGAGCGCAGCGGTGTGTACCGCCAATGGAATACCGCGGTTGAAAGACCGCTGCGTGGATTCGTGGGTCGTAATGGCATGGGTGTTTTTCTGTTGGCGTGACGGTGGAGGTTTGGTCTTCGCCAGTTTAACGCTGGCCGTTGGTGTGGCGGACTTTTGTTGATGTCGGGTTTTTGGCAGTTTGCCTCTTGAGGGTCAGAATGACCGTGGCGGTTTACCGCGACCGCGGCGGTGTTGTGGCGGCCTTCTGACCGGCGGTAAGCGCCTTTTACCGCTGAGGTCAGAATGACCCCCTATGTGATAGTGTCTGTTGGTTTACTGTTGAGTACTGAGCGCATGTGTCCCACATTACCTCTCCTGAAAAGTCTGGAATTGCTTGCATGAGCTACCTTGAGGGTCAAGATTGTTCTTTGCCAGTTGCATAGTCATAGTAGGAAGAACACCGGTACATCAGTGGCAAAAATACACACCAAGTGGCTCATTTACGAGGTTTTGGCTCAGGGCAGCACCACAAGAAGTCCTGCTACGCTGCGCTGCTCTGCCCTGCGCCAATAGAAAAGGGCAGGAATGAGCCATATCAATCTGATACTGCGCATTCCTGTCCTTTCGTCCTGCACTGGTGCACAATGGGCCACCATGTGCCAATGCAGGAACTTTTGCAACATGTGTGGGATGATTGTTTTTGTGTAGTAAGGGACACCGTTCGGCACAAAAACAATCAATGAGGTGTTTTCCTCCTTCTATGTGTGTTGCAGAAGGAGGAAAAACAAAAAAGGGAAGGGCCGGCGCGACAGGCCTGAGACGGCTGCTCCCAAGGACACCAGCCTTGCACCGTCACCTGGCCCATCCACAAAGTGAGGCAAGGGCCCCAGAGATTCTGCCAAGGAGGGCAAGGGCAGCAGGGCGAAGAAGTTCGGCAGCAGGCGAGCTGCCCAGGAGGGCCCCACCAGCCCCATTTGGGGTGTGACGGAGGACACCCACGGGCCCAGGACTCCAGCACAGGAGGGCCCCGCAAGCGAAAGGTCGGATGGCGACTGAGCGGGAATTATTGGCCTGATCTGGTTCCCTAGGAACACAAGACAAGCACCGCTGAACAGGGCCCCGCCGTGAGAAGCACCGCTGAACAGGGCCCCGCCGAGAGAAGCACCGCTGAACAGGGACCTCCCTGTCAAGCACCGCTCCGCTGGGCCCTTCCTGTCAAGCACTGCTCCGCTGGGCCCTTCATCTCAAGCACCGCTCCGCTGGGCCCTTCATCTCAAGCACCGCTCCGCTGGGCCCTTCAACTCAAGCACCGCTCCGCTGGGCCCTTCAACTCAAGCACCGCTCCGCTGGGCCCTTCATCTCAAGCACCGCTCCGCTGGGCCCTTCATCTCAAGCACCGCTCCTCTGGGCCCTTCAACTCAAGCACCGCTCCGCTGGGCACCGCCGTCTCTGAACTGCTCTGCTGGGCCCTTCATCTCAAGCACCGCTCTGCTGGGCCCTTCCTGTCAAGCACCGCTCCGCTGGGCCCTTCCTGTCAAGCACCGCTCCGCTGGGCCCTTCCTGTCAAGCACCGCTCAGCTGGGCCCTTCCTGTCAAGCACCGCTCCGCTGGGCCCTTCATCTCAAGCACCGCTCCGCTGGGCCCTTCCTGTCAAGTACCGCTCCGCTGGGCCCTTCCTGTCAAGCACCGCTCCGCTGGGCCCTTCATCTCAAGCACCGCTCCGCTGGGCCCTTCAACTCAAGCACCGCTCCGCTGGGCCCTTCATCTCAAGCACCGCTCCGCTGGGCACTTCATCTCAAGCACCGCTCCGCTGGGCCCTTCATCTCAAGCACCGCTCCGCTGGGCCCTTCCTGTCAAGCACCGCTCCGCTGGGCCCTTCAACTCAAGCACCGCTCCGCTGGGCACCGCCGTCTCTGAACTGCCCCGCTGGGCCCTTCATCTCAAGCACCGCTCTGCTGGGCCCTTCATCTCAAGCACCGCTCCGCTGGGCCTTTCATCTCAAGCGCCGCTCTGCTGGGCCCTTCATCTCAAGCACCGCTCCGCTGGGCCCTTCATCTCAAGCACAGCTCCGCTGGGCACCGCCGTCTCAAGCACCGCTCCGCTGGGCCCTTCATCTCAAGCACCGCTCCGCTGGGCCCTTCATCTCAAGCACCGCTCCGCTGGGCACCGCCGTCTCAAGCACCGCTCTGCTGGGCCCTTTATCTCAAGCACCGCTCCGCTGGGCACCGCCGTCTCAAGCACCGCTCCGCTGGGCCCTTCATCTCAAGCACGGCTCCGCCGCGCCCTTCATCGCAAGCACCGCTCCGCTGGGCCCTTCATCTCAAGCACCGCTCCGCCGGGCCCTTCATCTCAAGCACCGCTCCGCTGGGCCCTTCATCTCAAGTACCGCTCCGCCGGGCCCTTCATCTCATGCACCGCTCTGCCGGGCCCTTCATCTCAAGCACCGCTCCGCCGGGCCCTTCATCTCAAGCACCGCTCTGCTGGGCACCGCCGTCTCAAGCACCGCTCTGCTGGGCCCTTCATCTCAAGCAACGCTCCGCCGGGCCCTTCATCTCAAGCACCGCTCCGTTGGGCCCTTCATCTCAAGCACCGCTCCGCCGAGCCCTTCATCTCAAGGACCGCTCCGCTGGGCCCTTCATCTCAAGCACCGCTCCGCTGGGCACCGCCGTCTCAAGCACCGCTCCGCTGGGCCCTTCATCTCAAGCACCGCTCCGCTGGGCACCGCCGTCTCAAGCACCGCTCCGCTGGGCCCTTCATCTCAAGCACCGCTCCGCTGGGCCCTTCATCTCAAGCTCTGCTCCGCTGGGCCCTTCATCTCAAGCACCGCTCCGCCGGGCCCTTCATCTCAAGCACCGCTCCGCTGGGCCCTTCATCTCAAGCACTGCTCCGCCGGGCCCTTCATCTCAAGCACCGCTCCGCGGGCCCTTCATCTCAAGCACCGCTCCGCCGGGCCCTTCATCTCAAGCACCGCTCCGCTGGGCACCGCCGTCTCAAGCACCGCTCCGCTGGGCCCTTCATCTCAAGCACCGCTCCGCTGGGCACTGCCGTCTCAAGCACCGCTCCGCTGGGCCCTTCATCTCAAGCACGGCTCCGCTGGGCACCGCCGTCTCAAGCCTCGCTGTCCCATTGGCAGAAGGGGCAGGCCCGGATCTGTGTCGAGCAGGGCTGCAAGATGCACGCTGGGCACCATGCCTCCTCCAGTACCAGTGGAGTCTGTAATCCACTTGAGAGACTGTGGCTTTGCACTCCCCAGGATGGCACAGTGGGCAATCCACCCACTGTAGAGACTTGTGAGACAGTGGCTTTGCACTCCCCAGGATGGCACAGTGGGCAATCCACCCACTGTAGAGACTTGTGAGACTGTGGCTTTGCACTCCCCAGGATGGCACAGTGGGCAATCCACCCACTGTAGAGACTTGTGAGACTGTGGCTTTGCACTCCCCAGGATGGCACAGTGGGGATGGAGGCCCCTCGTGGATCTGGCGTCGTGGACTCATCTGGCTGAGGTGCCTCCCCTTCCCTTCCCCCTGAGGTGCCTGTAGTTTTTCTATCTGATGCCCCTGCAGTATTCTCTCCAATGGCTTCGGGTCTCCTGTGTGGGCTTTGCCCATGTGTTGAGGCCCATTGGCCCACGTACAATGAAAGAAACCCAATTTGGACAGGACAATTTACATATGTGTATATAGTTATAGATGTTTGAAAAAAAGTTTTACGTAGCCTTACAATATATTTTGCATTTCATGATAATTTTATTTTGTCTTTGCATTCTTCCGGGGGGTTTGGCAGGTGGCACTCTGAGTTGTTGCTCTGCATTGATGTGTAGGTAGTTGTGGGTGAGGGTTGGTGTGTCGCGTATGTGTGTGCCCGTAATCTTTTCTCCTCCCCCCTCCCCTGTGTCGTAGGTGCAGTACTCACCGTTGTCTCCTGCGGCGGCGTTCGTGCTCCTGGTAGAGGAGCAGGTAGACAATAGCTGGTAGGATGTGTAATTCGGGTTCCATGCTGTCCAGATTCCTCGTAGAGTGTGTAGAGGTGAGCATTTTCCCGTTCTTAGTCTGTTTCCGCCGTGTTTTTATCGGCGGGGCTCCCGCCCCGGAAAAGGTGACGGATTGGTGAGTTGTGATAGGGTGGGCGGTACATTGTCTCCCGCCTGTCTGTTGGCAGTGACCGCCGCGCTGTTTGTTTGTCCCGCCGTGGCGGTCGGAGTTTTAAAGTGGCGGTCTCTGTTGGCGGTTTCCGCCAGGGTCAGAATTCCATTTTTTGCACCGCCTGCCTGTTGGCGGGTTGGCCGCCGCTTTAACACCGACCGCCAGGGTTGGAATGAGCCCCATAATGTCCAGCTCAGCGCTTATCTTTTATGCAAAAAGAAAGCACTTTAGTCACACAACAAAAAGGAATACAGCACATTTCAATGGAACTAGCATACAGGGTTGCAAACAGACTTGTGTCAAACATCGAGGTGCTACATCTTCTTACCCCCGGTGTCCTCCTGGTTTTCAAATCCTTGTGCTATGATCAAGAACCTGTAGCTACTGTTCCCGAAGAACTACAAGTTTAGGCAGGATTAGGCACACAGGCAGATAGTTCAAATGCTCCTTTAAACTAGTCAAATGTACAACTTAGTACAACTCAATTTTACCCCCTCAGCAAAAAGTCTCAGCATGTGAGCCATACTTGTCTGCGCACATTTAGGGCCTGATTCACAAAGGTAAACTCACACATTTTTGTAAGTTTACTTTTTTCGGTATTCACAAATTACGGGCCAAAGTTAAAAGTGGCTTTCTTGCACCCCTTAGCGCCCCCCCCCCTTAACTCCACCATGGGTGTGCCATATCTAAGATACGGTGCACCATGGTAGTGGTTGGGGAACTAGCATCAAAATTGTTTACACTAGTTCGGAGCTTTGCAGAATTAGTGTAAAACATGTTGATGCTAATCCTGCAAAACCCATTGTGGCCCATTGTAAACAATGGTGTGCCTTCTTGTAATGGCTGCTCTGAGCAGACGTTAAAAGTGCCAAAAAAAATGATGCAAAGAAATCTCTTAGATATCTTTGCACCATTTTTTCGGCCCCCCTAACTGGGGAATGCCCCTCTGTATACATTATGCCTGGCACAGGCATAATACAGCACAAAGGGATTCAAACTAGTGCATTGCATGCATTGTCCCACTTTGGAAACTTGGAATGGTGATTTCAGCCTCATTGGGCCACATTAGCGTAAAACAAAAATGACACTTATGTATCGCAAGGAGGAGCTAGGGGCTCTTAAAGTTGTCCCCATGAGTTAATAGTAAATTTACAATTGTGGAGATTCTGTTGTCGATGCACAGAAATTCACACATAAAATGGTAGACCTGTTCTATCTTTTTATGTGCAAGTTTTCCAACCCGACTCTGGAGTCTCCTCAATTGTAAAATTACTATTGACTCTCAATTTGTGAATACCAAGAAAACGTAAACTTACACAGAAGTGTTGGCTTACCTTTGAGAGTTAGAAACTTAGGCCCTAATTACGAAGCTGGCAGTCTTTTGACTGCCAGGGCTGCAGTGGCACTCTGACCCCAGTCAAAGCGGTGGTCCAACCGCTTTGGTGGTGGTCAGACCACCACATTATGACTGTGGTGGTGCGGCCAAGGTCGGACCGCCAGCACTGTCAGTTTCCCTTCACTGTATGCAGCCCTGAGGATTAGGAGCACTCTCTCTGCCAGTTTTTACATGGCGGTTGGACCGCCATGTAAAAGCTGGCGGAGACAGGGTTCAGGGGGCCCCATTGGGGCCCCTGCACTTCCCATGCACTTGGCATGGGCAGTGCAGGGGCTCCCATGGACATCCCAGTTGTGCTTTTCACTGTCTGCTATGAAGACATTGAAAAACGTGACAGGTGTTGTTGCACCCTAAGCACTGCAACATTGCCGCCGGCACAATTATGAGCCGGCGTCAATGTTGTGGGCTATTCCCCGCTGGGCCAGCGGCCAGCTGGACACCGTTTCTGCCCGCAGACCCAGCAGGGAACTTGAAATAGGGTCCTCGGGAGGGCGGCTGCACTGGCAGCAACTGGACCGCAGGAGTTTGGCTTTTCCACCCTCCAAACTTAAAATGACCCCCTTAGTCTCTTTTCTCCTGTGGAACCTAGCAACACATGTTAGCAGCTCATTATCATTACTGGTCAGGCAGTGTTGCATATGCGGTCTTAGCTCCCTCTCTCAATGCAGCAGCTCCTCTTTTGTGGGGGCAATGCCAGCAGCATGGCTTGGGACAAAGTTAAACAATGAAATTGGTGATTCAGATTTGTGCAACAGCACTTGTCTTTGGGAGCTCTCCAGTATGGCGTCAGACAGGTATTCTAGTGCAGCAGATGCGGCCTCCAAGTCAAATTCTCAAAGGTAGTGTTTTTATAGGAGGTGCAGCATCTGGGCTGATCAGGGCTTCCTGCTTTTGGGGAGACAGGGTTTCACTTACAGCTTGCACAGCAATAGACCCAGACTTGTGCTCGGCACACAAACTACTTAAGCAACTCACTCTAAAACTACCCAGAGCGACCAAGGAGACGCCTTCCAAAACACAGGTCACTCCTGGCTTAGCTTCTGGTTGTCAGATTTCTCTAGGTGTCCCTCATGTCAGAAACATGCTAGGCTTCCCCTCTTGGAAAGTCTCTCCTACAGGGCCAGGCACTCTTCTTCTTTATCTCACAGTCAAGCAGCAAATCAAACTAGTAAGTACTTTAGGCAGACCCTCAGCTCTTGCGATGAAACTTCAGGTGAAGATCCCTCTCCTCTAGGATACCGGCTGTCAGGGAGAATGAATCCCTGGCTGCACAAAAGTACTCTGTGAAGCAATCACTTCCTTGATTGAGGACAACTTGGGACTGAAACAAAGTTAGTGTTCTCACTCTGAGGCCTCTCCTTATACACAGCCTTGTGCAAAGTGAAGGCTCCCACAGTACATAGCAGTGAGACTGGAGACTGGCTTTATGAAGGAGTGCACAAAACATGGGCATAATGCAGAGTGAGATCTCTACACTTGTCTGACATCAGCCATCCTGAAGCAGTAATCAGAGATAGATGAAAGTAGAGGCCCTGTCTGGAAAATTCCTCATCTTGCACAACATAAACCAGAGACCCCCTTCACCCCTATCACCATCCAGTTAGCGGCACCCAGGAGAAGCTAATCAGCAGCCCTTTGCTAACTGTCCATTCTCCACTCATCTGAACCCTGGAACCTGCAGGAGTGAAGATAGTCCTCCAATTCTCCCTGGGAACGGTCCCCAGCACCTACAAGAAAAAGGTGTCCGAGGGTAACAGGGGCAAGAAAAGAATGGAGTAGGGAGGAAGAGAAGGCAAAACTCCTGGAATGGTAGTCTGATAGTCCTGTGTGCCAGTCTAATAACACCCTCTCCACGGCACTATGATTGGCACAGACATTACAAATAAAACATAATCAGAATAATGATGGTCGTGTATAATTCAAAAACATAAGGTTTACTTCATATGAGCTTTTTTCTCCTATGTAATCACTCACCCATTACATGAGCATCTAAGGCACGAAAATCCATTTCCCCTGTTAAGATTGCCCAAGAAATCCTGACCTGACAATCCGTAGGAGCAGATGTGAAGAATCACCAGTTTGTTATGTCCATCTTTCAGTCTTTATAGATTGCATATTTTGTACTATACAATTTGTAGGAGCTGCATGCTCAATGCACTGACCTGTGATTTTTGATGAGATGATTGATTGTCCTGTTCTCTTTACAAATGCTATCCCAATGCACTGTTGGATGCTGGTGACAAAAAGCCCCCACAAAGCAAGAGTCAAGAAATGATGCCAACCAGTAGCTGTGAAAGGCAAGGACTCCCCAGATTGCAGGTAAGTTGTACTAGATGCGAGGAGCAAAGCCCAGAAAGGAGTTACAATCCTCTTCAAAACGCAAATAAGTAGTCAGGGAAGTAGCCTGGTAAGTAGTCAGGAAAGTAGTGGGGAAGGTAGCCATGTGTTAGAAATTGGGGTTCTGGATGGCAGCGGTATGAACCTTGTCCAATCAGGAACCACAGCCCTGTTAAGAGTAAGTGAGGCACACACTAAAAGTTAACCTGTGCTCGCCTACTTGTAGTTTGGCACAGAGCAGTCAGGCTTAACTTAAGAGACAATATGTAAAGTATTTGTGCAGCACTTCAAACTTTAACACAGTGAAATGACCACACCAGGTTAGAAAAATAAGCATGATTCAATTAAAAAAGCAAAGCGACAAAAATCCAATAAACAAAAGTCAAGATGTGAAATTTTAAAGAAGGAATGTGCAAGTAGCACTTGGAAGCAATAAGTGCTTACTGTGATAGCAGATCACACTGGAACAGGACAAAGTCAAGAGTTCAGGCCATCCACAATGGAGCGCAGGCCGCTACAAGACCCACGCAGGGCCTGCTGAGCAACAGTATCTTAATCGTGGTCACAGATTGAGCTTCGTCCATGATTCCAATGCATTTGGGATGTTGTGCCAGATTTTTCAATGCAACTGCAGTGATGGGTCAGTTCCAAGTGCAATGCGCATGTTCCGAGTTCTGTGGTTTCGAATGTGATGTGCCGGGTTAATCCATGCTGGAGGGTGATGCAGCAATCCTCTCCACACAGTGACGGCGATGCATTTGTTCCAAAGAGGTGGTTTTGGAAGTGATGCAATTGTTCTGAGGGTGATCCCTCAGTCCGGTCCCTGCAGCAGTGGTGATGCATCGTTCCTGATTTTTCAGCAGGTGACGCTTCAGTTCCGATCTGTGCAACAAGGTTGGCCTGCACATTTTGGCAGATTCAGCACTTTGGACTCACTTCCAAGTGCCCCGGACTGAATTAGCACCACGTGGCAGAGCAAGACTTGCAGCAAGCAAAGTCAAGGTACTATTTGTAGATGGGAGGAAAGTCTTTGATGAACCTGAGATTTCAGAACAGGAGGCAAGCCAGCAAGTCCTTAGAGCAACTTTGGTTCCAGGATGTAGCGATGCGGTCCAGTCCTTCTCACTTCCAGGCAAGAGGGCAGCTGTCAGCAGGTCATTTCAGCAAAGCAGGAGTCCAGCAGAGTAGCAGGTCAGCAAAGTGGTAGTCCTTGTAGCAGCACAACAGTCCTTCTTCCTTGCAGAATATCCACAGGTCCAGAAGTGTATTGTCTTGACAGAGTCAGAGGGCCCAGTACTTATACCCAGTTGTGCCTTTGAAGTTAGGAAGACTTCAAAGAAGGGTCTTTCAAGTGCACAGAAGCTCTCCCTTCCTGCCCTCGCTCCAGGCTCACTACAGGGGAGTATGCATGTCTTTGTGTTGGCCAGGACGTTGCCCTTTCATATGTAAGTGTCAGTCCCTCCCACCCATTCTGTCCCCCGATGGCCCATGTGATGTTAATAGCTTATCAGTCCCATCTAAGTTCCCTTTGTGTGTGGCTGTCTAGAGGAATGCACAAGCCCTGCTGTCACCCCAACCCAGACATGTATAGGAGACAGGTAGAAATCACCAAGTGGCTAAACTTTCTAAAAGTTATATTTTCAGAAATGCAATTTAAAATCCAACTTCACCATAAGTTGTGTTGTGATCTTGAATTGTGAGTTCAGAGACACTAAACTTGACAAACTATCTCTCCTTGGGAATTACACTTATAAGATATAATAGCATAATCTTCGACTTGCAGTAGTGAAAAATGAATTAGGGAGTTTTTCACTACCAGGGCACGTAAAATTTAAATGTGCATGCTCTGCCTTTAACATACAGTGGGCCCTGCCCTGTGAGTCATATAGGGCCTAACTTAAGTGCAACTTATATGTATAAAAAGGGAAGGTTTAGACCTGGCAAGAGATTTATCTTGTTAGGTCGAAGTGGCAAGGTAAACCGCAGACAGACTCTGCAATGTAAGGCCTGAGACACGGTTAAGGGGCTACTTAATTGGAGTGCAGAATCAGTGCTGCTGGCCCACTAGTGGCATTTAATTTATAGTTCCTGAGCACATGTAGTGCACTTTACTAGGGATTTATAAGTAAAATAAATATGCTAATTGGGTATGAGCCAATGTTGCCATGTTTTAGGGGCTAGAGCACAAGCACTTTATCAGTGATTAGCAGTGGTAAAGTGCACAGAGTCCTAAAGCCAGCAAAAAGCGATTTCAGAAAATGGAGTGAGGCAGGAAAAAAATTGGGGGGAAGATCACCCTAAGGCTGTCAAGTCTAGCACCAGGTAAGTTGCAAGCACAGGATTCAAGGAGCCGGACCCAACAGGATATAAGGAATCCCTAGGAGTTGAATTCTCAAAAAATGGAAGCCAAGCTCGGCTTTGGACTCGGAGCTGATTTTGTAAACGCCATGTCCGTGCTGGCTGCCAGCTCGCACGCACATAGACGATCTCACGTTGTCCATGCATGGACTTGGCAACCCCAGTAAGAACTTCTCAGGTAGTTCTTCTTTCAGGACTCTGTCCTGGTCTACGCAGCACACGAGCTGGTCGAGCAAGACCTGACATTAACAAGGTCCTCGCTGAGGATCTAAAAGTAAACTATCTCCTCCCTTTCTCATTTCAGTGTCTGGGTGTACACCCGCCATCCTCAGGGATTCAAGCAATATACTTTCACTGTCTGGGGGAATTTGTCCTCATTCGCATTCTTGTGCCACGCTAAAATGAGGTGCATCCAGAATGGATCCCATTGGCTCCAGTACTTAGACTCATACAACACACCGAGCCATACTCACATGCACTACACACTCACTACACACATATGAACTCAAAATGGGATGCAAGTGCAAGGTTTTAGGTTTCACAAAGTTGAAAAACTTTAAATGAGAGGAGTAGGTAGGCTTGACTCTCCCTACCACCGAGAAAATTGTCTTGTCACATTATAAAGTCTAAGAAACGGGATGCTGCCACCACCACTTTATGTGATGCACCTAGGGCATGGACAGTAGTCAATACCTACTATGGGGACACACTTGGTGTGTCTCTGCAGGTCACAAAACAGGCTCTGGACCATGCAATACCAGGAACAGGTAGACTGCTGCATTCATTCTAAATTAACATGACACAATGGTCAAATTAAAAATAAAGATACCATTATCGCATACAGTTGGGCTCACTGTGCTGGGGACATTTCATCATAACAAGAATAATTCGGGACGCCACTGCATATAATAGAAAGACTACAAAGGCCACAGAATGCAGCAGCAAGACTGCTAAGCCTGCCCAGAGAAAACAAACTGCAGTTGTCATTGGCTGAGAGCTCAATAAAATATTAAAAATGATGTTCCGTTCAGAAGAGGAACATCAGTTCGTTCAAATATGTGTCTAAATGTCAGCTTCAATTGATTGTTAATCTTCATCCAGTCAAAATGAGATAAAGCGCCTCTCCATGTCAGGCACTAATTATAGCGGCTGCTACCACACGTTCTGATATCAGGTGCGTGGTGCAGTTGACATAGCCCCCGGTGTTAGACAGACCAAGGCTCTAGCTCTCCTCAGCCTCCCGCATCAGTCCTTTTCCCTTCTGGGAAGTCGGGTTAGGTGTACTATGTGCTTCTGAGTGCAGGATTAAAAGCATGCTTGGGAGCCCTTGAAATCAAATCAAATCAAATCATTAACATTTATAAAGCGCGCTACTCACCCGTGCGGGTCTCAAGGCGCTATGGGAAAGGGAGGGGTTACTGCTGCTCGAAAAGCCAGGTTTGTAGGAGTCTCCGGAATGCGGAGTGGTCCTGGGTGGTCCTGAGGCTGGTGGGGAGGGAGTTCCAGGTCTTGGCTGCCAGGAAGGAGAAAGACCTCCCACCCGCCGTGGAGCGGCGGATGCGAGGGACGGCAGCGAGCGCGAGGCCAGAGGAACGGAGGAGGCGGGTGGGGACGTAGAAGCTGAGGCGTCGGTTGAGGTATTCCGGTCCCTTGTTGTGGAGGGCTTTGTGTGCGTGGGTGAGAAGTCGAAAGGTGATCCTTTTGCTGACTGGGAGCCAATGCAGGTGTCTCAGGTGTGCGGAGATGTGGCTGTTGCGGGGTACGTCGAGGATGAGGCGATTTTGGAGTTTGGCGGTGGTCCCAGCGTAGAGGGTGTTGCCGTAGTCCAGGCGGCTCGTGACGAGGGCGTGGGTCACGGTTTTTCTAGTGTCGGCGGGGATCCAGCGGAAGATCTTGCGAATGCCTGCAATTGTAGGGATATCCAGGAATGCTATGAATCTGTTAATGCACTTGCACAACAATACATACAAACTTCTCTTGGTCTCTAGTCTGGGCAATCCTGATATAAAAAAAAAAATTGGCCCATTTGTTGCTGGCAGTTCCTGCTTCAGCAAGTGGCTATAGGTAGCTACTTTCTTCCTGGATCCTGTGGCTTCTGCATCTGTTTTCCTGCAAGACAGAAGTAAGGCAAAACATTCACCAACAGTAAACCATTCCTCAAACATTGAGTTAGGCACATACTTCAGTTTTTTAACAAGACGGTTCATATCGTCCACGCTGGAGTTATATCCCTAGTATATCAGAATTTTAAAATTAACAAAAGAGAAAGAAGACATTTTACATTAGTGGAAAAACTATTAATCATGGACTAATATCAAGCGACCTTCTGTGTATGGAGCATTTATTTCTCTATTTTTAGTTTCTCCTTTTGGATACCTCTAAGAGCCAATGTTTGTTTAATCAGTTTTGGTTAGTCTTTTACCCTATTTTAAGGAATTAAGTAATTCCTTCAGAATAAAAACGTATCAAGGTACTATAATTTTGCGAAAGGGCAGGTTTGCGGAGAAGAAATATATATTGTAAATGCATATGTAATCGGATTGCACTTAACTTTTGTTTCTTAGGGTTTCTTAGGGTCATCACCCATGAGTATTCTGACATACCACTTTTTGAGTGATCTGTGTTGTCAGTGGGGAAAGAAGGAAATGTTATGAGTTTATGACCATGTGGGAACCATTTAACAGCTGGAACAGATATATTAGGGAAGAATAACAGTTCATTTTTTTGTACTTTCTAGATTACTGTGCTTAGGAGGTTGTAAACCTATTCAGCTTTTTTGCACCTTCTGCACGGACTCAGATTCGTCATATGTGTCTTTCTTTTCTTCACTTCCCCTTTCCCCTGAAGGTTATTGTGACTTGGAGAGTGGAATATTCCTCCTGGTTATGGCGGGGCTTTGGAGACAGGGGAAGTTGGGTTCTGGATGCTCATCTCGCTTTTACAAGATGTATTGCTGCCGCTCATTATCAGGTTGTTTATAACCGTGACACTAATATTGTGAAACTCTCTTCAATGGGAAATACAAAAAATGAAGCACCTTTCTGGAAGAACAGAAAACCTTGCTTTTCTGTCTGTAATTCCAAATTGGAGGAGGCATTGGGCACATGGGTGGCAGTAGTGGATGGGGCCGCTTTTGTTTATCGTGTGCAGCACAACTATGCCATAGAAGGAAGGGAAGTGAAAGTTAGAGAACCAGTGTTTCCAGATTTATAGTGCCCTATGCGTACCAATGTTCCTCTAGTGACTGCTCATCACTCAAGTTGAAACAGAAATGTCTTTCCAAAGTTAAAAGTGAATTTGTTCACTTCTATAGCTCAACCAAGATATGGAACTGCATAGAGTGCATATTTTACAAGAAAATAAATTAAGCAGAGAATGTTTAAATACTCCTTGGAAATTGTAATAGGGGTGGAAAGGGTGGAATTAAGTCAGAGGGTTTAGGAGATGGAAAAAAAAGGTAGTGAACCAAGGTGTGCCAAGGACACATAGTTTGGGGGCGATTATTAAAGAGAGACAGACTGAGAATTAATGAAGAAGCCTTTTATAAAGGTACTTGGGGAACAGGAAAGGTTTGAGGTTCCTTCAAAACTAACCGAGATGGTCACCTCGGTATTTGACATGGAAGGTTATTCCAGGCTGTTATAGCTGATTGTGTTTCATTTCTCTTTTGAGCTCTTCTGTTTGTACATTATTTCTGCTTTTCTGGTGAGTGGAGATTATTTTAATTTAGGAGAAAGACAGTAATATGTTCATGTGCGTAGGTCTAGAAAGAAGACTTGTAATATTGAATGTTATTCTTCTTTCCAGTGGAGTCAATGTCAGATTATTAGCACTGAGGTAGTATGACCATAGAGGTTAAGGTCCTCATTCGGTCCTGAGCAGTCACCCTGTCAGACACCATATCAGCAGAGCCCTTAACTTCCACTGCCTTGCAGTCAGACAAATGCCCTTCTTCTTAAAAATCCCTGCCTGTTTGGTAGGCAACTCTAAGCCTACAGTACAGCCCCTGCACCAACGCCTCCACTATAACCTGAGGTAAATGCCAAGCGGATGTCATGATATTTTGGGACACGCAACATTGCTGTTGATTTTCCTGAAATATACTCCGAAATCAGGAGTTGTTTTAACGTAACAACCAATCAAAGGCCCCTAACGCCCAAGGAATACCACCCTCATGGGTGTAGCCATTAACTAACACCCTTGTCTGTGACAACATAATTTACGTGGTTGTCCCAGGCAGGGAAATCCAGTAATCTGCGCACCACCTTTAACAGTGAGAGGTGATCCTTAGCATGACCTTGTAATGTCTTACACTAATCAATCTCTTTTCTGTTGTAATGAATCTTATGACCCATATGTATTCTACTCTTGTCCTTTTTCCCTTTTGTGCACCTCTTGTCGTTGTGTACACGCCCCAGCTCACAGAGTTAGAGGGATTCTAAACAATGTAATGTTGACAATTGGTCATTTGTAGCTGGGAGCTGGCAGAGAAATAAAGTGTTTATCGCTTACTCTAGTCTTTTCATCACAGACCAGGCAGCCGAGTGGTTCAGAAATTTCCAGTGTAAGGATTTTCACAAATTTAGCCAATGAGTCTCTACTGACATGAACTCTACAGTTCACATTCCTCTAAATGGAGTGGGAACCCACAATAATGGCAGGGCAAATAAAACATCCACTCTGCCAATATCTAAATGACTCCCTAAATTGTGTAGCAAGTGTATGCAGTAGGAATTTTAAAGGAGCAGTAGAGGAACATGGAAGGCTGTTTAGAACAGCATTGCATGTTTTACTTGCATGTGGAAATTTTTGTTGAAACGTAATGACACAGGGATTGAGTTAGATGTTGACGGTAATGGCCCACGTCGTCGGTTTTCTTACTGAAAACCCACATGCGGCCATGACAGTACGCCTGCCATATTTAGATGTTGACGATCCCATAGACTTTAACCCGCACAAATCCTGCTGACTCTGTCAAGGAATCCCACCCACCGCCATGCACCATAGGAAAGAGTTGCTGACGGCTGGACTCCAGCCACACTTTCCGCCGAGCAGATTTAGATGTGTCATACTGCAAAGCAAAAAGTGGGTGTCCAACCTCCACTTCTGACTTGGCGTATTGTGGTGGAGAGAGGGTGAAAACTCATCTTTTCTCCTGATTCTACTTCTATTTCATGCTGGACACAACTGGACAGGACCCTCCATCACTGATGCCACAGGACCACAGAGAAAACATGACCCCCCCATCAATGGACACAAAGGTAGGCAACCCGCACTGGCTCTATACGTTGGGGGGCCACTGCACATGGACACTGAACCACTGCAGACATGTACATGTCACAGTAATATATATTTATATTTTTTAAATTACTGTGACATGCATATCTCAGGGACATGGGTGGGTCAGACACAGGTGGGGACACTCTGGTACACAACACATCAAACACATACACAACTGTCATTATAACATCGGTATTCATTTCCAAATGAATGCTGGCATCAGAATGACAGTACATCCATACTTGCCAACTGCGCTGATGTGTGCACATTGCAAGTGGACCTGTACCTGTCATGTTGTTCTTGAGTTGTGTGTGTGAGTTAGTACTTGTATAAGTGTGTACGATGCGATTGGTTGGGTGAGGGTGAGGGAGGTGTAGTGGGTGATGTGGTTGTGTCAGTATGTGTGCCACTTTCATATGGTGTATATGTTTTGTATGTTGTGTTGTGTTGCTGCGTGCAGAACTCCGGTGCATGTTGTTGTGTGATGGTCGCTGTCATGATGTGTGCAGTTGTGGTTGTGTGTGAGTGTGTTTGTGTAGATGAGTGTGTAGTTGTGTTGGTTGTTGTGGTTGTGAGGTGTTTGGGTGTCACTAGTATGTGTATGTTGTTTGATGATGTACGAGTATGTGTGTTTGCAGTGTGAGGGTGTTGAATCTAAGGTTCCATCTGTTGAGACACTTTTATTCACTTTCACAAGCAATCCAGCATCACTGATCATAAACTGCATTGTTTCACAATATTGTGTAATGTCATCAACTAAATATGATCGTGGATTCCATTGGATTCGCAAATAGTCCAGCAGAGTGCTATAAAATCACGTGAGCACGCTGGAAGTGTTCCCTTACTTTTAGTTCACTGCTATTCTAAAATCTTCGTGTGGACTCTTTCTAGTTTTTACACATATTCCCTATCCATGTCTTGGTAAACTAGCATTAATAATAAATGTATGCTTATATAATGCTTTATTAACCAACTTTCATAGACCTGTTATAAGAGGCGCTACTATTACCCTGCTCAAAGGTATTTTGGGTTTGGTGGGAACTTGTGCTCTTTAGGAAGAATAGCGAACTGAATGCATTTTCCCTCTGAATTACCTTACTGGTCTTGCTTGTAGTGGCCAAGGAAAGTAACAAAAATGGCAACTAATCCTTTAGTTACTGGTATATTAATTTGTTAACTAAATGAACTAGCCACAATGGCGCTGAGTACTAATCGTAGACAATAAAAAAGAAGTGAAATTGCTATTGATAATCTGATATAAGCTGAAAGAGGGGTGCATTACATGACAGTTGTCAGTCACGTACAAGCATGAAGGTATCGGCTACTAGTTGACAGCAGAAGAACATAGGTACATTTTTCTGATTGAGAAGCAGTTGAGCATCACTTCTGCAGTGTTTGGAGGGATTGTTATAGAATCTCAGATGCAAGAAAGAATAACATTGATTCTAAGTTTTCATAACCATGACTTGAGAAACCTTAGGGTTGGGGCACAATTTGTTTTCTGGTTATCATGGCTAGTAACTTTGGTCCATGAAAGAAACTATGCCAGGTTTGCAGGATGACTACTGACTATGTAGCAGAAGCCTATATATAACATAACAGACCTCCACTCCGACGAAGTCTCGGTGTTATTGAGAGATAAAAGATGTTTATTGTTTTGTAGCTCAATGACTCTCATTTGATAGGCACCACAAGGACGAAAGACTGATTCGACATTCAGGCCCATATTTATACTTTTTGACGCTAAACTGCGCTAACGCAGTTTAGCGTCAAAAAACTTAGCGCCGTCTAACGCCATTCTGAAGCGCCATGCGGGCGCCGTATTTATGGAATGGCGTTAGCCGGCGCTAGCAGACCGGCGCTGCCTGGTGTGCGTGGAAAAAAAACACCTAGACCAGGCAGCGCCGGCGTAGGGGGAAAATGGCGTTAGGGCGTCTTAAAATGGGGCAAGTCAGGTTGAGGCAAAAAAATCGCCTCAACCCGATTTGCGCCATTTTTTTCGACGCCCAGACGCCATTTAAATGACTCCTGTCTTAGTAAAGACAGGAGTCATGCCCCCTTGCCCAATGGCCATGCCCAGGGGACTTATGTCCCCTGGGCATGGTCATTGGGCATAGTGGCATGTAGGGGGGCACAAATAAGGCCCCTCTATGCCACCAAAAAAATTTAAAAAATATAAAAAATTATACTTACCTGAACTTACCTGAATGTCCCTGGGGTGGGTCCCTCCATCCTTGGGTGTCCTCCTGGGGTGGGCAGGGGTGGCAGGGGGGGGTCCCTGGGGGCGTTGCCGTAATTTTTTTAGACGAGAACGCCTTCCATGCATCTCATTAACGCAAGGAAGGCGTTCACGCAAAAAAATGACGCTATTTGCCCATACTTTGGCGCTAGACGCGTCTAACGCCAAAGTATAAATATGGCGTTAGTTTTGCGCCGAATTTGCGTCGAAAAAAACGACGCTAATTCGGCGCAAACGGAGTATAAATACGGGCCTCAGGGTTTTAAACTTGTGACTAACAGGCCAAGAACACGTCCCTGCAGTGGATGATTTAGTCATTATGAATTTTGAGTCATAAAATATATTGGCGACCAGGCATGCGTCGCAAGAAGTAATGTAAATAAATTCTTGCCTGTTCAGGAGTAATGCCACCATCGTGACCAAGTGATTTTGAGAACTAATGCCACATAGTAAACCATCATTAGATGCGAAAATACTCACTGGATTAGTCTACTATGAAACTCTACTCCTCTGAGTTCTGTGACATACAAAAAGCTTTATTTTGACTTAGAAGAGTGACCCTCAGAATATTATACAAAAAATAGATTCTGGTTCAAGGTAAGCTCAGATATTTGTGTCAATGAATGCCTTTTATTACAGTGTCATGTTTCTGTGCACTGAGTAGCACTGCCAGACTCAGGGGTATAATAGTAAGATTACCACGGCTGTGAAGCATGTCAGCAGTTTAGTGTTACATATAGCAAAGCTTTTAATAAGACAAGGCTTAACATGTTCCTTAATGCTGCAAACTCATGTTCCGTAATTGTTCAAATTAGTCCTAGGATTTTATTGATCTTGTCCAGACGTCGGGTGTTTCCAAGCTACAAAGAGAGGAACAGTCCTTTCAAGAAGTAGACAAGCCCCTGGTTTAGGAAGGCATAAGATAGCTTTCCAGAATATGGAATTGTATAGCATGCATTCCTGTAGCCGGAGAGAGGAAATCTAGACACTGAAGTGAGAAGAGAGAGATTAGGCTATTTTTCGATATTTCAACATGCCTTTTGATTCAGACGCAGTGGAAGTGGTCTTAGATGCCCTTTGACCCGAAGCACGTCTAAGCAGTGACTTCAGATAACTTTTAGCATTGGTCTTCTTAATGAAGTTGCCTAAGAGTACCTGTGACTTTAATAGCATCATACCAAGTGACATTAGAAATCATTGTACTTTAATAAGCTACGTCTCAGGCCTGATTAATAAAATGGTAAAAAGGTTTAAAGTTCACAAATATCTCTTTTGTTAGCTTAGCTTTAGTAACCAGGCTACCGCTAAAATATTACTTGAATGCACCGAGGATATAACATGTTTCAGTGCTTTAAAAGGGCCGGTACTGTTCGGTACTAAACACCGGCCTTTTTTTATTTTGAGAGGGAGAGTACCTGCACTTCTTGGGAAAAACGTAGTACTTTTAATTAGAAAGTACCGGCACTTCTCAGAAACAAGCAGGTATTCTGGTACAGAGTATCTGCACTTCTATTTTTCCAGTCTTGCTACTGCAAGGCTGCCCCTTCAACATGGACAGCCCATGGTTTAGGAAGGCATAAGATAGCTTTCCAGAATATGGAATTGTATAGCATGCATTCCTGTAGCCGGAGAGAGGAAATCTAGACACTGAAGTGAGAAGAGAGAGATTAGGCTATCTTTCGATATTTCAACATGCCTTTTGATTTAAGAAACTAGGGGGCACATTTCAGAGCCCCTAGCACCTCCCTGCGCCACATTAGCATCATTTTATGCTAATTTGACACAATGATGCCAAAATCGCCATGCCAATTTTACAAAGTGGCACAGTGCATTCATTGCACCACTTCGTAACTCTTTGTGCCACATTATGCAAGTGCCAGGCATAATGTATGCAAGGGGGGCATTCCCCCATTGAGGGGGGCAAAAAAATTATAATTTGTTTCAGCATTTTTAATGCCTGCGCAGAGCAGGAATTAAAAGGGGGCATGCCATTGTTTCCAATGGGCCCCTATGTACTGTTAAGGGTCAGTGGAAAAATGTTGGTGCTAACCCTGAACAGAACATCAATTGTGTCAGAAATTCTGACCCTATTGCCCCCTACCCTGCACCATGGTGCATCGTATTTTAAATACAGTGCATACATAGTGGTGGTAGGAGGTGCAAGGGGGTGCAAGAAAAGTGGTGCTAGATGTAAATCTAGCCCTAGGTCTTTTTTCAGTGTCCTCCCGCTTTTTGCCCATATTTTGACCCCCAGATACTAGTTTCCTGACTCTGAGGGTGCCCTGGGCTCTGCTGACCAGACCCAGGGCCTGTGCTCTGATTAAAAGCATATGAAAATTAGGCACAATTATAATTGGCATGGCAAACTACCCATAAGTCCTTAGTATACAATAAGACATGGATGGTGAAGGCCCAGTGGACCCTTTAACTATAATGGGGAAAAGTGGCTGTTTCTTCCTCTCCAGGGCTTATAAAACATATTCATGAAGTCCCTGCTTATTTTTGTACTGCACCCAACCCTGAGGGCATTTAGGGCAGACCTCAGGTGTGAAGTATATGTTTAAAAATAAGGTAGTTTAGGACTTTGTAAGTACTTTTAATTCCAAAGTCAAATTTGGGTTTAACTTTAACTTAAAAGCAGACAACAATGCGGCCCTGCCTTTAAAAGTACACTGGACACGAAAGCAGTGCACCTATGGGTGCACTATCTATACTGGGGTCTCTCAACCTACATGTCCTACCATATAATAGGGATTTGCAGGTAGGTTGTCAGAGACAATTATAATTAGGTCTCATTTGCATATGCCTTTTTACACAGAGCACTGGCCTTGGGACTGGTTAACAGTGCCCAGTACACAGTCAGAGTCTGTAACTACCAGGATCAGTCTTAAAAATTGAGAGGTGATCTGGGCAAAAGGGATGACTTGCCCTCATCCTCAAACTAAAAAGACTAATTCTAGGTAAATATGCCAACTTACAGAAGTGTAAGCAGATCAGAGTACAATCGAAGTGACGTGCTTAAACAGCATACCGCTCTCATTTATAAGCAATATTATGCACTTTTGTTATTTCTGCGATGTTCGTAAAGAGCTAGACTACGCTTTAAGTTAGCTATGTATGATACTGTTCAAAGATGGAGACTTACCATGTTTGTCATTTCATGGGTTGCACAGACTTTGTCTTATTTTTATGGATTCACCTTGCAAATGCACCACAGGGCATCTATTTGCTTTATGTGAGCAGGGCCTCTGTGTCAGCAGTGTGGGTGTGTGTGTATGTATATATTTAGATAGATATTCAGATAGGGAAAACGTAGGACTTCAAAACTATTACATTTACTATTACCACTCCAAACTGCACAACTGTAGGGAAAGTGTTGTACTTCAGTGGGGTAGATTAATTATTTCCATTCTAAACAACTCAACAGTAGAGAACGTGTTAGACTTCAGAGTGGTTAGATTTACTATTCCTACTCCAGTTAATGCAACAGTTGGGAAAACATGGGACTTTGCTGGGGTTAGATTTAATATTCCTACTTCAGTCTGAAAAACTGTGGGGAAAGTGTTGGCGTTTGGAAGGGTTACATTTATTATACCCACTCCAGTCTTTGCAACAGCAAATAAAACGTTAAACTTTGGAGAGGTTATATTTACCGTTCTTATTCCAGTCATTGTAAAAGTAGAAAATTTGTTGAATTTTGGAGTGGTTAATTTACTATCTCAACTCCAAACAGTGTTCCAGTAGGGAAAGTGTTGGACTTCGGTAGGGTTAAATTTACTATTCCCACTCCAAGCAAGGCAACAGTAGAGAAACTGTTAGTCTTCGGAGATGTTAGATTCACTATTTTTACTCCAGTATGTACAACCATAGGGGAAGTATTGAACTTCAGAGGGATAACATTTACAATTCCCATACCAGCCCGTGGAAGATTTACTATTCTTACTCTAGTCTGCGCAACAATAGGGAAGCAGACTTTGGAGGGGTTACATTTACTATTCTCAGTCCAGTAAAAGCATTAGTAGGTTAAGTACTTCACTTCAAAGGCATTACATATTTGAATAACCTTATTAATTTAGAAAACATATTAAACACTCAGGATAAACATTATTAATTAACATTAAGTATTGTTGGACCTAGCACTTCTTGCAGGGTTATAATCAAAGATTTCGCCTTCTTCCACCTATTTTTCCCAACCTGTTTTTTTTTGGCTTTGGGACTCTGGGCACTTTACCACTGCTAACCAATGCTAAAGTGCAAGGCTCTCTGTCCAAAATATATTGGTGATTGGTTTCTCCATGAATACCATATTTGATTTACTAATAAGTCCCTAGTACAGTGCATGGTCTCAGGCCTGCCACTGCAGTATCTGTGTGTGCAGTTTTAAAATGCTATTTTGACTTGGCAAGTGCAGCCACTTTCCAGGCTCAAACATTCTCTTTTATTACCTGTAAGTTATCTCTAAGGTTGGCTCAAGGTAGCCCCATGGGCAGGGCACAGGGTATTTAAAAGGTAGGACATTTGTGTTTTACATGTCCTGGTAGTGAAATAAAAAAGAACAACTTCGGAACCGGCACTGCTCTCTGACCCCAATCCTCTGCTTGCACCAGGAATTGTGGTACCCCACTGAGTGTAATGGCCGAGCCCTACAACGCAGGCCAGATGCAGCTGCAGCATCCCTGAAGTCCTGCCACAGCATGAGTCTAAAGAACTGTGTCACTGACATCTGTGGCACCCAACTCTGACTCTGCCACAGCACCTGTGGCCCCGAGATGTGATCGCAACACAGAAAAATCGATGCCTCACGTCTTAGCTTGCTGGATTCCCGCCTTCTCATAAGGAACAACTGCCTCACCGCCAACGCGCATCATCTTCTCTGCAACCATAAGGAACTGAATCCTCACCTCCCATGGCTAGCAGTAAGACACCAACACCACACCTCCCAGGTGGAAGTAAGGAACAGACGGTACACCGGCCCCAGTGATGCCTCACCTCCCCAACTCTGTGCTAAGTCTTCGGTTTCTCATTGCTTTCCAAGGTAGTGTAACCGGGGTGGTTATGGCTCCATAGCCGACCGCCCTTCTTTGTGGGTGGTGCCGGACAATTTGAAGCTACTCCATCAAGTCATATTGATAGCCCCAGTTGGAGCTATTGTGTTTCTAAGTGCTATACTACATTTCATCTTTGAAAACTTGCTATCTTTACTTGTTAATGTTGATTTCATGTCATTTTGGTCTTGTTTTACTCAGATAAATATTGGCTATTTTTCTAAACTGGTGTGGAATACTTTTGTGTTGTTTTCACTATGTTACTGTACAAGTGTGTTTGTTTGTGTGTGTACAAATATTTTACACATTGCCTCTGAGATAAGCTTAACTGCCAAGCTACCAAGAGGGTCAGCAGGGGTTATCTTAGCTGTGTGTCCCTACTTGGACAGGGTGCAATATTATTAACCCCTTAGATGCTGCCCCCCCCCCCCCCCCCCAGTGCTGAGCCCTTTATTGGCTATTCAGGGTAGTTCACGCTTAGGCCCCCATAGCTTTTTGTCCACATAAGCTATCCACACCAAATTTGCGTCCTTTTTTTCCAACATTCTGGGGATTGCAAAAGTACCCAGAGTTTGTGGGTTCCCCTCGAGGAGATTAAGAAATTAGACAAAATAAAGCTGAAACTTGTTTTTTTGGGGGGAAAATGGTGCTTCAGAAGTAAGCATCAGTTTTTTCCCTGCAAACAACATCAACAAAGGGTATGCGGTACTAAAATCACCATCTTCCCAGCTTTCAGGAATAGGCAGACTTAAATCAGAAAACAACATTTTTAAACACAGTTTTGGCATTTTACTGGGAAATACCTCATTTATACTATTTTTGTGCTTTCAGCCTCCTTCCAGTTAGTGACAGAAATGGGTGTGAAACCAATGGTGGTTCCCGAACAGATAAACATTTCTGAAAAGTAGACAGTAGTGAATTCAGCAAGGGGTAATTTGTGTAGCTCCTTCAAGGTTTTCCTACAGAAAGTAACAGCTGAAATAAAAAAGTTGAAAAAACAGCCATTTTTGTCTACATTTTCTTCTGCAACTTTTTCCACCTGTGGCAGATTTTTGAAAGCAATACACCGTTACATCAGCTGGACTCTTCTGTTTGCGGGGTTACATAGGGCTTGTACGTTCATCAAAAACCCTAGGTATCCAGAGCCAATAATTGAGCAGCACCTTGCAATGGGTTTTAATTGAATACCGGGTATACAGCAAATTAATTTGGTAAAACATAAAGAGTGAAAAATAGGTATCAAGGAAACCTTTGTATTTCTAAAATGGGCATAAGATAAGGTGTTGAGAAGCAGTCGTTATTTGCACATCTCTGAATTCGGGGGTCCCCATACTGGCAAGTAAATTTCAAGGCATTTCTCAAATAGACTTCTTTTATACACACTGTCTTAAATTTGGGAGGAAAAAATGTAGAGAAAGACAAGGGCAATAACACTTGTTCTTCCATTCTGTGTTCCTCCAAGTCTCCCCGATTAAAATGGTACCTCACCTGTGTGGGTAGGCTTAGTGCCTGCGGCTGGAAATGCCCCAAAACTCAACATGGAAACATCACATTTTTACATTGAAATCTGACGTGTTTTTTGTAATGTGTCTAGCTGTGGATTTTGGCCTCTAGCTCAGCCTGCACCTAGGTTCTGTTACCCAGAATCCTTGGTAAACCTCAAAATTTGGCAAAAAAACACTTTTTACTCACATTTCAGTGATGCAAAGTTCTGGAATCTGAGAGGAGCCACAAACGTCCTTCCATCCAGCATTCCCCCAACTCACCCGATAAAAATGGTACTTCATTTTTGTGGGTTAGTCTAGTACCCGCGACAAGACATGCCCCGAAACACAATGTGAACACATCACATTTTTTTAATGAAAACTGACTGTTTTTTTGCAAAGTGCCTAGCTGTGGATTTTGGGCTGTAGCTCAGCCCGCACTTAGGAAAACCCACTAAACCCACACATTTTTTAAAACTAGACACCTAGGGGAACCCAAGATGCAATGACTTCTGAGGCTCTCACCAGGATCTATCACCCAGAATCCTTTGCAAACCTCAAAATTTGAAGGAAAAAAAAAAACACGTTTTCCTCATATTTCGGTGATGGAAAGTTGTGGAATCTGAGGGAAGCCACAAACTTCCTTCCCCCCAGCATTTCCCCCAAGTCTCCCAATAAAAATGGTACCTCACTTGTGTAGGTAGACCTAGTACCTGCAACAGAAATGCCCCAAAATACAACGTGAACACATCACATTTTTCTAATGAAAACTTTTTTGCGAAGGTCCTAGCTGTGGATTTTGGGCTGTAGCTCAGCAGACACTTAGGGAAACCTACCAAACTCACACATTTTTCAAAACTAAACACCTAGGGAAACCCAAGATGGGGTAACTTGTGGGGCTCTCACCAGGTTCTATTACCCTGAATCCTTTGTACACCTCAAAATTTGGCAAAATAAAAAACTTTTTCCTCATATTTCGGTGATGGAAAGTTCTGGAATCTGAGGGGAGCCCCAAACTCCCTTCCACCCAGTAGCCCCCCAAGTCTCCCAATAAAAATGGTACCTCACTTGTGTGGGTAGGCCTAGTGCCCACCACAGGAAACCCCCCTAAACACAACATGGACACATCACATTTTTACATGGAAAACTGATGGGTTTTTTGGAAAGTGCCTAGCTGTTGATTTTGGGGTGCACCTCAGCAGGCATTTAGGGAAATCTACCAAACGCACACATTTGTCAAAACTAGACACTTAAGGGAACCCAAGGTGGGGTAACTTGTGGGACTCTCACCAGGTTCTATTACCCAGCATCCTTTTAAGCCTCAAAATGTGGCAAGAAAATCACTTCTTCCTTAAATTTCGGTAATGAAAAGTTATGAAATCTGAGGGAAGCCACAAACTTCCTTTCACCCAGCATTCCCCCAAGTTTCCCAATAAAAATGGTAACTCACTTGTGTGGGTAGGCCTAGTGCACACAACAGGAAACACCCCCAAAACGCAACATGGACACAACACATTTTTACATTGAAAACCTTCAGGTTTTTTGGAAAGTGCCTAGCTGTGGATTTTGGGCTGTAGCTCAGCAGGCACCTAGGGAAATCTACCAGACCCACACATATTTCACAACTAGACACCTAGAGGAACCCAGGATGGGGTGACTTGTGGGGCTCTCACCAGGTTCTGTTACCCAGAATCCTTTGCAAACCTCAACATTTGTCAAAATATAATTTTTCCTCACATGTCAGTGATGGAAAGTTTGGAATCTGAGGGGAGCCACAAATCTCCTTCCACCCAGAATTCCCCCAAGTCTCCCCATAAAAATGGTACCTCACGTGTGAGGGTAGGCTAGTGTCCGCGACTGGATTGGATCACACAAGGGTCAATGGTAGTTTGTGCATGAGGGTTACTATTAACCGTGGAGTGATCCATTTCTGACGCAGGCACTAGGCACAGGCACACAAGTGGGATTGTGTTTTTATTAGGACAAGTGGGGAAACACTGGGTGGTAGGAGCCCAGGACCAAATACTCAGGTGACTGTCCTACAAAACCAGAATGTTTTGTGGTTGATATTTTGATGTCTCCACAATCCGTTTTGGGTACTTCCTTGTCGCGGTCACTTGCCCATCCACACAAGTGAGGCAATGTTTTTCTCTGGAGATGTAGTGGAACACTGGATGGTAGAAGAATTGAGTCTGGCTACAGATTCCAGGACTTCCCCTCACTGAAATGCAAGGCAAAAGTGTTTTTAAGCAAAGTTTGTGATTTCAAGATAATTCTGGGGAAAGGAAAACTGGTGAGATCCACGCAAGTCCTACACCCTCGGTCTCCCATGGTACTAGTATGTTAAAGTTAATCCACCACTCACACTGGTTGGTTTTAGCACCTCCAGAAATTATAGTGTCAGAGCATGAATACCTTCTGAAGGTGAGCCATAAAGCCATGTCAAGGCACCAACCACTTTACGGTCCATTCACATGCCATTCAGGCACAACAAACAACCCTTTCATACCACCCGCCACGGGCCCAATTTAACCAATCACTGCACTCACATTAACTTACCGCTGCCAGACAAGGGCCCATCGCATTTATACTCCTCATGACGGAATACGTTTGATTAGATTTTTCCACCTGTCAAGTAACCGCCTCCTTCTTCCTGAACATTACCGAAGGCATCTGTACTGAACCTTTACTAATGACTCCCATGACAGCCACCTGAGGCTCAAGAAGACAAGTTTTTCATGCACCTTTAGTGCACTCACTGTGAAAAACCCAACTCCTTTCAGTTGTGGATGCAAGTTGGTGGTGTCTGAGTATGCCGTGCAAAGCTTATTCCTCAAACTGAGTAAGCATGTCTACCTTTGAAACTAAGTCAGACATGCTGGGGAATTCTCACATTGTTCCCTAAAGGGAAGGTGTTAGGCTATGAAAAAAGGCAGTGTTTGGCACACAGGGTAGTCCGTGAGAACGTAGCATATGTCCCAGCCAACATTATGTGCAGTGCTGTGACTGTAATGCACTTATCATACAGAAAATTGAACACCTACTAAGTTCTGGTGGAGGATGAACATGAAAAGCAGGTCAAACACCAACCCATTTGTGTCATTAACTTCAGTGCTGGGATGGCACAAATGGGTTTGAATCCATCGGTGTAGATGCTGTACATCTGTACTACTTTTACTATCTGCCTTCTACCTGTGCAATATCCCTGTGAAAGCACACCCACCATAAGCTTTCCTTACCCATTCATGTCTCTGTCCTCATCAGAGTCCTGTCTAATCCTGTATAATTGCCAAGTGAACCTATACTAATGCCTTCCGCCATTAGCTACTTAAAGCTCAGGAAAACATGTTTTTCATGCAACCTTAGCACACTTACTGTGCTTAATCCAACTCCTTCCAGTTTGTGGATACAAGTTGGGGGTGTCCTAGTATGCCTTGGGAGGACTATTCCTCAAAATGAGCGGGCATATCTATAATTGAAACTAAAGCAGATATGCTGGTGAAGAAATCTTAAGGTCTCTAAAGTAAAAAGCCAAACAAATATCCTGTGGGACTCATTCACCAACACTTCTACTTTTGCTTTGAAAGTGATGCTAAAAATTGAGTTTGCACACATTCAAACAAGTTGAAATGTTGGTGAATATGTCCGACAGGACATTTGTTGATTTCTTACACTTACTCTGATTCTCGTTGGCAATCATGCTGGTCCTTGTGTAGCCTATGTAGGTTTCCTAACAAGGACTTCAAAACTCAGTCATGCATTTAACATTTTGCTACACAGGGTGCTCTGTGAAATGTTGCATATGTTCTGTCCACTAGTATGTGCAGTATGGGGACTATAATGCACGTTAATTGAACAGAATACCTACCACGTTCTAATGATGGGTACAGGTGTCAAGCAGGCCTTAAGGAAGTCTATGATTTCCTGAAGTAGATGAAGTAAAGTTCTGTAGCTGCTTTCCTAACAAAGCAGTGGCCCATGGACGTTCGGTATCCATGCATAGCCACTGAAAGGATTACCCAACGACAGCTCCACCTCCGTCGATTTCCCAGAACTTTGCTTTAGTATGATACAATGTGGAGCAAGTAGGGACACAGAGGCCTGGTTTAGATGGGCACTGGGGATAGTAATACCGACTCTCCTGTCACTTTCCATGCTTCAAGCACACTTTACAGCGACGATATGGATGATCCTTTTTGGGTGTTTTAGGAATGTGATCAGCAAAGTGTCGCTCCTACATCCTTGCCACATCCTACAGAAAATATGAGGTGAAGACTGCTGCTTCTGTAACAGCAGTGAGGCTTTCTATTGCAGGCAACTGAAAGTCAAGGAAAGTCATGAGTCTTCCTGTGGTTGTCTGACAATAAATAACATACGCATTGTATGTTGTCATCTGGATCAGGTGGGTGAACAGTTTCTTGTACATAGTGCAAGTTTTATGACATGCATTGTCTGATTGAAGAACCTGGTCGTTTTTGTCCACTCCACCCACGTACTTATTGTAATCAAGTATACAGATGGGCTAGTGGACTTCACCCATCTGACCCCAAACCATTATGTGGGAAGTACTCTCATCATGAACTGTAGTGAGCATGTATACACAATGCCTATCCAAGAACTTGACTGCAAGCAGTTCGTTGGAACGCAACGCAATACTCTGTGATTTCTAAGGCTTCTTGCAAACAAGCTCCTGCATGAATCCTTTGTGGTTACAATGAACTGTACCACAGACCACAATGCCAGCTCTAAAGACCTCACTGAACAGCTCTACTCCTGTACAGAAATTGTCCACATAAAGGTCACAACCTTTGTGAAGGAGTGGCTGGACCACTTCCCATACAATCCTACCTGTGACCACTATTGCTGGAGGGCAACCTACAGGGTTTAGGGTGGAGTCCTTCCCTGTCTCAAGCTGTACACATAGCCAGAAAAGCTCTCACACAGCGTGTACAGCTTTCTGCCATAGCAAGCTCTTTTGCTTGCAATGTACTGTCTGAACAGTAGCGGTCCTTTGTACAGGATTAAGGACTCATCGACTGCTATTCTTTCCAGGAATATAGATCTCTGGAAACCTGTCAGACAAATGTTCCACAAAAGGCTGCATTTTGAGCAGCCTATCATGGTCTGGATGGTCCTGTGACAATGCAGCAGAATTGTTATTGACTCAGTAGCAAAAACGATCTCTGCTCATGTATGGTGCAAAGATGGGGGTTACCCAAGCCGTGCAAGTTCTTCAGTAGGACTGCAAGGTTGGTTTCTGCACTAACCCCATTTTAGTGTAAGGCCCAAAATATCTTCAACTCCACCAGCTAAGTGAGAGTCCACTGGGGTGCCCTAGAGCGCTGCCCTAGAGTGCCTCCATGCTCCCTCAGAAATTAGTCTGCATGCAAATTTCTTTGCTGGCAATTTTTTGAAGGAAGTCAACATCCAAAAATAGATGGACGTAGTCGACTGGCAAAAACTTGTCCGTATTGACTTTACATCCAGCGTCACCAGTAAAAGGTGAAATTTGGGGCTGAACTAAATCGAGGGGCTGCCAAGAGAGCACTCTTACTGTGCTTGCCGCCGTACATACCTGCTCTTTGGATTAGGCAAACCTGCTATTGTCCCGCTGTACAGACTGTGTTTGCAAAGGGACAGCACAACTGTCCTCATCGTCTCCCTCAGAATCACTGGAAGAGGTGTCTTCAGAATGGGACTCCGCCAACTGAAAAATCACTTCCCAGATTCTGCCTCATTGTCCTCTCCCTCAGAAGCTGTCTCAGTCTCTGATCCTGCCTCAGAGCGATCCTCCATAACCTCAGTTAGGGCTTGAGCAGCAGCCATCCAACGAGACTCCATCTCTGCTACTGGCTATACTGTCCCTCTAAAGTACTAGCCTACGTAGAAGGCAGATAGAGTCACCAAATTGCTTGTGGGTGTGTGTGATGTGTCCAACAGTAAATGTCGGCACCTTTGCTATGCTTCTTCTCTGTTGCAGCAGATTCTCTGAAGACACTGAAAAAAACAAAAAAGACACACAATTACTTCACCTTACCACAAACACATCATCACAGCCTTTAGCACTGGTGGCACCCAGTGCAACAGTCTTTTTTTGTTGTTCTGCTTCCCATGACCTCCTCTTCTAATTCCCTCAGTACCACCCAGCAAAAGTGCCCCTCATATCTCTATAGCCCCCCTCCAAATATATTTCATTTGTTTTAAAGTGCAGGTAACACCTGGCTTTACTAATCCACTCAGCTAAATACATGTATATGCTTTGCAGTAGGCATATTAACCATCTGGGCTACTTTATGGCATCAAAACCGCCACTAGACAAAAGACAGATTTATTTCTATAAAGAGAGAATCTATCTCTCTCTGTCTTTCTCTCTCTCTCTCTATATATATATATACTGTATATATATATATATATATATATATATATATACATAAATATATACACACTTACATATCTATAGAGAGATTTGTCTGTCGCTATATATATATATATCTTTCGGAATATATATATATATATATATATATAAACTGCAGAAGTGCTCAATGCCAGGCTCCTAAAGGCCCCAGAGGGGTGGTGCGTCATAAACCGGCAGAGCACTCCGTTAAAAATATAAACACTACAACAGACTTCCACTGGAAGGACGCACACTCAGAAACTCACAAAAAAAGAGAGTTTATTAACACAACGCGTTTCGGCTGTCAAGCAGCCTTGATCACGTGTATAATTCCACCAATGTACACCTAGTTAAATACCCACCGGATACAAACATAAAAATATGACTACAAGTTGTATTAACTTACAAAAGTAAGAATAGAGAAAATAAACAACATTTTTAACAACAGATCTATAAGAAATTACTAAATACAATTCATTCAAAATAAGTAAATAAATAACTGGGTTAGTACTTTTCCATATATTCAAAAACGTATTACTTCTTATAAATATCAAGTAACGGGATTGTATTATCATAAACACCCAATTAAACATGATGACATTTCTTGACTGTTTATTTATCAATACCCTTATAAATATATAAATATAGATAAAAATCCATGATTATAAAACCTTAATACAACTTATACTTATTCATTTAATGAATTCAATATTCTTTATAACAAATATAAATATGCAAAAAGTTCAATGGTATATAAATATATAAATACAAAAATATAACTACGGCCAGTCTTTCAATAGATTTCAGTTTATTAAAATTTAAATTTTAAATTTTAAAATTGGAATTGTAAATTTCATTTCTCCTATTTGAGACATTAGAATTCACTTAGTCACTATATTTTATCATATGCTTTCAAAATTTATATTCTAATATCCATGTATTTTCTCCATAAAATAACTGTGGAACTATGTCCCCTCATGATCTATACAACAACAACAAATCCTACACAATTTATACGTATCCGGTACCCTTGACACCCCATAAAACAACAAACAATTGTGTATTCTGGAATCGGGAATCCATCCGGACTCCTCCATTCTGAAAAAAATAAAATAACTATATTAAAACAACACAATATCTATAAGAAACCAATGCTCAATACAATAAAACAATACTGTCTAATATATATATGAGATGTTGAAGGGCTGCCACTGAGAGACCTCCATGTGCGCGATGATGTTTTTGTTTATCGCGCATTCATATTTTCGTGGCGCTGTCCTCTAACAAGCCCAATATTGGAAATTTAACATCGGAAGTGGAATTTGACATCGGAAGTGGAATTTTCAGTTGTGAATATTTGAAGTTACACACGCTGATATCCGGATGTACAACCAAGCCTACACATCGTGAGTCTTTTTCGAAAAATGCTGTGATTTCAAAGGCCTTTGAATTACATTAACGTGACATCGCATATAATAAGATACATTTGGGCCCATATTTATACTTTTTGATGCGAAACTGCGCTAACGCAGTTTAGCGTCAAAAATTTTTCGACGCCCAGACGCCATTTAAATGACTCCTGTCTTAGTAAAGACAGGAGTCATGCCCCCTTGCCCAATGGCCATGCCCAGGGGACTTATGTCCCCTGGGCATGGTCATTGGGCATAGTGGCATGTAGGGGGGCACAAATAAGGCCCCCCTATGCCACCCAAAAAAAAATAAAAAATATAAAAAATTATACTTACCTGAACTTACCTGAATGTCCCTGGGGTGGGTCCCTCCATCCTTGGGTGTCCTCCTGGGGTGGGCAGGGGTGGCAGGGGGGGTCCCTGGGGGCAGGGGAGGGCACCTGTGGGCTCATTTTGAGCCCACAGGCCCCTTAACGCCTACCATGACCCAGGCGTTAAATAGTGGCGCAAATGCGGGTTTTTTTGACCCGCCACCTCCCGGGCGTGATTTTTGCCCGGGAGTATAAATACGACACATTTGCGTCGCCGTCATTTTTTTAGACGGGAACGCCTTCCTTGCATCTCATTAACGCAAGGAAGGCGTTCACGCAAAAAAATGACGCTATTTGCCCATACTTTGGCGCTAGACGCGTCTAACGCCAAAGTATAAATATGGCGTTCGTTTTGCGCCGAATTTGCGTCGAAAAAAACGACGCTAATTCGGCGCAAACGGAGTATAAATACGGGCCTTGGGCCCATATTTATACTTTTTGACGCTAAACTGCGCTAACGCAGTTTAGCGTAAAAAAATTTAGCGCCGTCTAACGCCATTCTGAAGCGCCATGCGGGCGCCGTATTTATGGAATGGCGTTAGCAGGCACTAGCAGACCGGCGCTGCCTGGTGTGCATGGAATAAACCACGTAGACCAGGCAGCGCCGGCGTAGGGGGAAAATGGCGTTAGGGCGTCTTAAAATGGGGCAAGTCAGGTTGAGGCAAAAAAATCGCCTCAACCCGATTTGCGCCATTATTTTCGACGCCCAGACGCCATTTAAATGACTCCTGTCTTAGTAAAGACAGGAGTCATGCCCCCTTGCCCAATGGCCATGCCCAGGGGACTTATGTCCCCTGGGCATGGTCATTGGGCATAGTGGCATGTAGGGGGCACAAATAAGGCCCCCTTATGCCACCCAAAAAAAATTAAAAAATATAAAAAATTATACTTACCTGAACTTACCTGAATGTCCCTGGGGTGGGTCCCTCCATCCTTGGGTGTCCTCCTGGGGTGGGCAGGGGTGGCAGGGGCGGTCCCTGGGGGCAGGGGAGGGCACCTGTGGGCTCATTTTGAGCCCACAGGCCCCTTAACGCCTACCCTGGCCCAGGCGTTAAATAGTGGCGCAAATGCGGGGTTTTTTGACCCGCCACCTCCCGGGCGTGATTTTTGCCCGGGAGTATAAATACGACGCATTTGCGCCGCCGTCATTTTTTTAGACGGGAACGCCTTCCTTGCATCTCATTAACACAAGGAAGGCGTTCACGCAAAAAAATTACGCAATTTGCCCATACTTTGGCGCTAGACGCGTCTAACGCCAAAGTATAAATATGGCGTTCGTTTTGCGCCAAATTTGCGTCGAAAAAAACGACGCTAATTCGGCGCAAACGGAGTATAAATACGGGCCTTGGTTTTCTGCATTTGCAAAAGATATTTGAACTTTGTATCAGTGAGGTTCCGGCAAGGGGAACTGGTATTCTTCCAGGGGTTTTCACATTTTGAGAGTGTTTATATTTTGTAATAGAGAAGTATAGTTCCTTTTGAACTTGTATACTTAAGTCAACAATATGGATGATGATATTGATAATGAAAGAAAAATGGCTGCTCTGGTACTATTTGCGAAAACTGCCATAAGAGGTAAACCACTTGGGATTGATTTGGGCTTCAATAATGATTTGAATACATCTTTACACAAGTTGGAAAAACTGTGTAAACAGGAAATGTCAAAATGGTGGGAAGCCACGTCTTTACAAAATTAAATTGATCAAAATATGGTCCCAAGAGGACTAAGAATTTTCATTACACCAGTTTATGAGTCTCCGAATCATGAAATGTTAAAAGAATGGGCGGATAATTCTGCAATTAGTTCTAAACATATGTTAGAAATTTTGGTTAAATATGCTTGGCGTGACCGCGAGATCCTGTTATCAGACATTAAAAAAATAAAAGAGGATTTTGCTAGCAGGCCTGAAAAATAAAAATAAATTATTTCCCGTTTTCTAGAAACTATGAAGGTCAAATTGAAGAAATATGAAGATGATATAAAAATTTAAAAACAACAAAAACTCCATAGAGATATTGGAGATTATGAAAGTGGAAGGATCCTAACTTTCAGCAGAAAAAATGATCATTTGTACAAACCTGGCCCAAATACACCAATGCCTATGGTTCAGCCCTCAACCTCTGAAAGTGAACTTGAAAGTGCACAAGGGATTGATTCTCTAAGTTCAACGGATAGTGAAGCGTCTAGTGTCGAAGTTACCAACAAGCCGGCTACATTTTTAGACGAATATCGCCTGCTGCGTCGTGGCAGTCAAGTATCATACAAACAGAAAGGAGAGGGACAGAATTACAGGGGCAGACCAATAGGACGAAGAGGAAGACGAGCCGGAGTCAGACGAGGAGAGAGAGAATTCGAAACCGCACCAAGAAAAGACCAAAATTTGGAGCAATTGGCAAAAACAACAAGTGGCTCCAATACAGTGATATAATGGATACGGAAACGGTGAATAAGACGATCATTAATTTATCAGATCATAATTTAACTGAGGATGATAAAAGAACACTAAGCTTGGGTCTTTCCTTTTGTCCTACTACACGATTTAATTATACTGAAACTCGTATTGACCTGTTTAAGTTCATTAGAAAATTGAAATTGAAAAAATGGTTCAAAATGAAAGGGAACATTGATAATAGTTTGGAATCATTTAAGAGTAATGATGGTGATGAACATGCTTTATCTATTAGTGATGTGGATACCTTGTTAACCCTTCATGAGTTAGAACAGGACCATGCAGCACAGACCTATGAGAAAAATTTATATCAGAGTCTAGAAGAATTGGGTGTTGTATACGATCGAGTAGTTCCTTCTGGTTTTAAACCCAAATCAACATTTTTCCCAAATATGAATCATGACAATATTGACACCTTTTATGATATGACAGTTCGTGATCTGACACATTTTGGACATCGAACATGGTTCAGACCAAGAAGTAACAACAATATGACATTTAACCAGAGTGAAACTATTAGATTATTAGTAGAAGATAGTGATACTATTATCTGTCCAGCAGACAAAGGAGGTAATATAGTACTTTGGAAGAGGCAAAAATACATTGATGAGGTTATGCGCCAACTGAGCGATACACAATTTTATAAAGTCGTGACTAAAGAAGTATATGCTAGTAGCATTACTGGGATATGGCATCTCCTAACGGAGTTGGAAGGATAAAGGCCTACTAGTATGGGAAGAATATTGTTTTCTGAAAAAGGATTTTCCAAAGTTACCTATATTTTACATTCTCCCTAAAATCCATAAGGACAGGGTCAATCCCCCTGGGAGACCAATAGTATCCTCTTGTGGTAATGCTCTGGAAAATGTATCCAAATATGTGGATTTTTTCTTAAGAGATTTTGTCATGAATCTACCCTCTTATGTGCAAGACACTAAGGATTTTTTAGGTAAATTGGAGGGCATTATTTGGGAAGAGGATTTTTTACTCATATCTCTAGACGTAAATTCTCTATATACCATCATTGACCATGAGAAGGGCATACAAGCATGTAGACATTTCTTACATACCAGATCCCTAAGATACTTAGCACATACAGATATGATCATCGAAATGATAACCTATTGCTTGACCAATAATATTTTTTTATTCAATGGTCAGCTATATAAACAAGTTCTGGGGACAGCTATGGGAACCTGTTTTGCTCCCAGTTTTGCTTGTTTATTTTTGGGCCTTTGGGAAGAAGATATTTTTAAAGATGAAGAGAAATATCCTGAAATTAATCAGGCCATATTGTGGCTCAGATATATTGATGATTTGTTTATAATCTGGAAAGGATCTGAGAAGGAGGCTATAAAGTTTATTAAGAAACTCAATGAAAATGAATTTAATATCAGATTAACATACAATATTAGCAATGTGTCTATATCATTTTTAGATACTAAAATTGAGATTAAAGACAGGATGATCCATACTGAACTCTTAAGTATAACCGTAAAAAGACAGCAGGAAATAGTCTACTGCATGCTACTAGTGGACATCCAGATAAACTTAAATGGAGTATTCCGTATGGAGAATTATTGAGGGCTAAAAGAATAAGCAACACAGATGAGGCATTTGAACGAGAACAGGAAGAAATGGTTAGAAGATTCAAACAAAGGGGTTACCCGGAATGGGTAATTAAAAGGGCTACAGAAAAAATTAAAAAGGTTGTGAGAATTCAGACCCTTTTTGACAATACGACTGCAATAGAAAAAGAGAATAATGAAGATACTCGACTAATTTTAACCTTTAATGAGGACACTACACAGATCAAAAAGATTGTCTCCAAACATTGGAATATTTTGAAGAGTGATCTTGTTATAGGTAAGGAGATTCAGAGATGGCCCTCAATTACGTATAGAAGAGGTCGTAATCTCCATGATATGTTGCGATCTAATGATATCTCTCCGTTTTCCCATGTTAAGGAGCATAATCTACAGGGATTTTTTCCTTGTGGCCACTGTAAAGCTTGTCGTAACAGTGTGGCAAGGAAAGAGTATCCCACAAAAAAAACAGGGACTAATAGACCTATTAAGCGGTTTTTAACATGTAGTACTCCTTTTACTGTTTACGTACTTGAATGTCCGTGTCACCTGTGGTATGTGGGAAGTACAAAACATGCAGTAAAAAAACGCATTCTCGAACATATGCGAGCTGTTACATCAAGAGACCCCCACTATCCGGTAGCTAGACATTTTCAGGATTATCATAATTCTGATGCCACTTTATTATCGTATTTTGGCATTGAACATGTACCTTTACATCATAGAGGAGGTAACAGAGAGTTGACTTTACGTATCAAAGAATCCAAAGTTATTGTTGATTTAGAAACTAAGACACCTGGAGGATTGAATATGAGTGAGGAGCTCAATACCCACTTATTTGGATGATTATATTATGTGGTAGGTGATAATAGTCATTAAATTTTGATATATTAGACAGTATTGTTTTATTGTATTGAGCATTGGTTTCTTATAGATATTGTGTGGTTTTAATATAGTTATTTTATTTTTTTCAGATTGGAGGAGTCCGGATGGATTCCTGATTCCAGAATACACAATTGTTTGTTGTTTTAAGGGGTGTCAAGGGTACCGGATACGTACAAATTGTGTAGGATTTGTTGTTGTTGTATAGATCCTGAGGGGACATAGTTCCACAGTTATTTTAAGGAGAAAATACATGGATATTTGAATATAAATTTTGAAAGCATATGATAAAATATAGTGACTAAGTGAATTCTAATGTCTCAAATAGGAGAAATTAAATTTACAATTCCAATTTTAAAATTTAAAATTAAAATTTTAATAATCTGAAATCTATTGAAAGACTGGCCGTAGTTATATTTTTGTATTTATATATTTATATACCATTGAACTTTTTGCATATTTATATTTGTTATAAAGAATATTGAATTCATTAAATGAATAAGTATAAGTTGTATTAAGGTTTTATAATCATGGATTTTTATCTATATTTATATATTTATAAGGGTATTGATAAATAACCAGTCAAGAAATGTCATCATGTTTAATTGGGTGTTTATGATAATACAATCCCGTAACTTGATATGTATAAGAAGTAATACGTTTTTGAATATATGGAAAAGTACTAACCCAGTTATTTATTTACTTATTTTGAATGAATTGTATTTAGTAATTTCTTATAGATCTGTTGTTAAAAATTTTGTTTATTTTCTCTATTCTTACTTTTGTAAGTTAATACAACTTGTAGTCCTATTTTTATGTTTGTATCCAGTGGGTATTTAACTAGGTGTACATTGGTGGAATTATACACGTGATCAAGGCTGCTTGACAGCCGAAACGCGTTGTGTTAATAAACTCTCTTTTTTTGTGAATTCCTAAATGTGTGCGTCCTTCCAGTGGAAGTCTGTTGTAGTGTGTATATATATATATATATATATATATATATATATATATATATCTCAACAAAGCATTCCATGGGATTCTTCATAACCGACCGCACTCCGGGACCTCGTATTTCAAAAGGTTCATTTATTTAGGCTCCCTTAAATTTGTTTTCAAGCACAAAAACACCCACCCTACGCATTTCGGTCTGGAAGACCTTGATCACGGGCATATCCGGTTGAGGGTTCATGTTTCCAAATTTATATGTCACAGTATCACATTCTATCACAAATTAACCCAACACATTTTTAAATCTATTCTGGAACTACTCATCTTTGCTTATAAGGTTTAACAACTGCAAACCAAACATGTAAAACTGCCCTATAATCTCCTGATACACTCAAATGTTATTTAGCATGCCATATGCTTATAACGTTGCATTCTGGGAATTGTAGTTACCATCGGACACACACAATTAACAAATGTGTTGGCCTGTTTGATTCATCTCATCAGTATCCGCCTCATAAATGTGTATCTGTGACATTTTATGTTTTTCTCACCCCAAAATTCAAAAACTAAAGATGTCAAAAAAAAAATTCCAAAACTAAATATGTCAAAAATGTTTTTGAATATTATTATTATATATATATATATATATATATATATATATATATAGAGAGAGAGAGAGAGAGAGAGAGAGAGAGACTCTCTTCATCACTCCTTTTTTCATACATGTGTGCTTTCCCTGGGGCCGATTGTGACTCCATGGCAAACTACATATGCATAAAAAAGTGGCAAGGCCTGACCCCAACAGTTTCACTTTTTTACAATTATTTCTGGGGGGGGAGGGCACACTTGCCCCCTCCAGGGGAAACCAGTTTCTTTTAAATATAATACATTTTCCCCCTAAGGGTTGGCCCAAGTTGGAAGGGCCGACCCCACAAACACCCCACAGCCTAGGGCTGTTTACTGTCCATGGATCGCAGTCGCGCTGTGATCCATGGCCTGGAAACGGTGCGAGGAAGGCATTGATGAAAGGGGAGACTCTCCCCTTTCCATTGATACCTCCCTGTCATCTGGGGAGGCTGCTTTGGCCTTTTTTTCCCCAACAGAGTGAGGAGATGACGGTTACCTGCTCCTCCGGTGAGGAAAAATGTGACGTCATTGCGCCTCGAGGTGCGCTGGCATCACAGATGGGCAGGAGGGGGCAGAGGGAGACGTGGTAGTTTTTCCCTCATCTCCCAGGATAAAAAAAATAAATCCTCTTGTGCATTGCACCGGAGGATTTTTAAAACCCCTCCCTGGTGTCGCCACTAGTCGTGACCTGCACCAGGGAGGGTGTGGTGACGTCGGCCTGTGACATACGCCCGCACCTATGGGGTTAATTACTCATAAATAATTATTACTTAATTGCCTTCCTGCCCTTTCCCCTTGCAAACCCAACAACCCACACCTAAAATATAACTGAAATATTTCACTATTAGATAACTTATATAATTAATTCATTGTTAATTAATTATCACAAAGTTAACTACCCACTCTATACTCCTACAGAGCTAGCAACCTGCACCTAAAATATTTCTAAAATATATAAGTATTACACAATTCTCATAATTGCTAGTCAATTAAATGATTAATTCTAAATTAATAATTATCTACTCATTAATTATTACTCAATTAACTTCCTACCCTATGCCCCTACAAACCTGGCAACCCACACTTAAAATATAACTAAAAAAATCAATATTGCATTAGTTACATAACTAATATCAATCATATAATTAATTACAATGATTAAGTATTGATAACTAATTATTACTTAATTAACATCCCATCCTATCTCCCTGCAAACCCAACAACCCTTTGGAAGGTCTCTCAACTCACTTAGAGAAGTTTAAATTGAACTTAACAGGAAACAATTTACATTTCTGTAATTTGCATAGAAATCATTCTTGATTGGATTTCATTTTCAAGTGCACAATTTCTACACTCCTCATCAGCTTTCTTATTTCCAAGGGTGACCAGATGTTTTCCAGAGTTATGGCCCACAGCAAAATCATACTGGTTGTCCTATTCAAATTTTCCAACAAGCAACAAGCTTTTGTCAGTGCAGCGATCTGTCATTTGTAGTGAAGTTACATTCAACACATATGATGCCTAAAGAATCTCAGAAATGGAGCATACTGCTTAGACCACCTATAATGCTCCATGTTCTTCTCCCAAACAAGAAACAACAAAAAATATAGCCAGTTCGCCATTTCAAGAGAAACCTCTTTGATATGTGGAGTTGGTTTAGTATATAATTCTGTAACTTAAGTGCAATCATGTTCAGGCTCACCATCATCACCAAGATAATCATCGTCCTTGTCTTCACTGCTTTTGTTTGAAATTGGAAGCAGTGTTGCTGGGTTCAATTAATTATATTTTTTAATAGAGATGTTCTCAGCTGCCAGTATGACTTGTTCAAACCTGGTCAATCAACTGCTTTTCATATATTGGGTTTGTGTATGTGTCAGTCAACAGAGCGTGATGCATGTACAATTAAATATGTCCCATCACAATCCTTTCACTTTGCTTAGTTGCAATTTCAGCAACCATGAAGACTTTCAGCTACTGGATCCAACACAGCTGAAAGGTAAGAGACTGACCTCATTGTTTCACCATCTTTCTGAGTAAGAATTGATAGTGCTTATGATGACCACACTGCCTCGATGGATCCCACCAACGCCATGTTGATAAAAATAGATAATGCTTACTTTCTACTCACACACTGCTGGGAGAATTTAGATGTAACCCTATGGAGAACATGGCTTTAATGACTGACAATTCCTCTTCCAAATGGGAGCATAGTAACACCAAGATGATAAAAATATTAGGTCACTTTTTAGATGGTGATAGGCTGAAACTGTTGGAGGATCTCCATACTGAACTCCACTTGCCACACCTGCAGTTCTGGTGATATCTTAAGCTCCAACAGTGCTTGCATGCTCGATTTAGACCTGCACCCTGGTCCCCACTCACATATTCTTGCCATATCTACTTGGTTAAATGTGGCCATTACAGGAAATTGGTATCTGACCTCTGTGATCTGCTAAATATAACATTCTTCTCAGACCTAACAAAATGATTGCTCTGACTCAGATGGCAAGGGCAGCTTCAAATTACATACTTTGATGAGGACTGGTCCCAAATTTTCCAAACACATGATAAAGGATTGCTCAAATCATGCATCAAATTTAGTGTCTTTAAAGTCCTCCATGACTGACAGAGTAAATTGCACTAAGCATGTATATCAGCCACAGTCATGACTTGGACACAGAGTAAATTGCATAAAGTGCATATGTCAGCCATGGACAAGAATTGGAGATACGGCCCACCCAGAGGTAATATTTTACATAGTTTGGGGTCTTGCCATGACATCTAGGCTTGTTAGAGATGTATCTCATGTACCTCAAACACATGAGTGGGATCTCATTACTTCCCTTCCACAACTAGGGTTATTCCCTCATGCCAAAGGTATTCCCTGGCTAAATAACCACATGAAACACTGAAATGATTCATCGTTTGTGACTGCGAAGATCTGCTTTCTCCGCTGATGGAAAATGCCCATCACCCCTACACTTACCAAATGGATAGAAGCCATGGCGACAATGGCCTCCAATGAACAACTGATATACAAACTAAACAATTAAGGGGGTCATTACGACCCTGGCGGCCGACGGAACACTGGCGGTAATACCGCCAACAGGCTGGCAGTGTACCGCCAGTGTATTAGGACTGTGGCGCATTAGCCATGGCCATACCGCCGGCCCCTCCACTATACGGCCAAGCTGTCATAATCCCCAACCGCCAGCCTGTCCATGCTGGTAAACAATGCCATGGAAAGATTGGCAGTAAGGGGGACTCAGGTGTCCCTGGGGGACCCTGCACTGCCCATGCACTTGGCATGTGCAGAGCAGGGCCCCCCAGGCACAGGCTCATTCGGCATGTCACTGCCTGAATTTTGGGTAGTGAAATGTGCGACGGGTGCTGCTGCACCCCCTGCACATCAACATTGCCGCCGGCACTATTGTGAGCCGGCTTCAATGTTGATGTGACTTTTCCGTTGGGCCAGCGGATGGAAATGCTATTTCCATCTGCTGGCCCACTGGAAAAGTCATAATAGGGGGCCAGCCATACCAGCACTGACGGTATGTTGGCTCCTGCAGCTTCAGCGGTCTTTTTGAAACACCGCCAAAGTCGGAATGAGGGCCAAAGTCCAGATATACACAGGCATTTGGGGAGCATTCCTCCTCTTACTAGCCATTGAATTACATATATTTTCATGCTGGATCTCCTTGTTGTTATTCTTGGACTGGCTCATTGCGCTCTTCCATATGCTTAGATCCTCTCATTTGTTGCCCCATAGCTGTATTATTAGTCTCACTGTCATTATTGTTTTTAATTTCATTACATTTTTTTCTTTTCTATCCAGTGACACCCAGTAATGGTCTTTTGTACCTGGATATATTTGCTTTTATAGCTCTATTATGTGTGAATTAGAATCAGATTGATCATCTTTTGCTGCTCTCACTGATAGTAGATCACAACATAGATATTGTGCTAAGATAGGGCCTAATTATGAGTGTGGTAGTCCCCAGACCGCTACACTTGTGGTGAGTGTCAGACGGCCGCAGTTGTAGTAGTCTGACGGTCACACTGCAAGGTTGGCGGGCAGCTCCACCAACCTACCAGTGTTTCCTCCGGGTTTAGAGATAACGATGGACTGACAGTAGTGTAGGTTGGAATCAGCCAGGACGGCGCTGAAGTTAACACCCCCTGCTCATTACAACCTGGTTCTCCGCCAGCCTTTTCATGGCGTTTCCACCCCCATGAAAAGGCTGACAGATGACAGGTGCAGGGGGCCTCAGGGGGCCCCTGCCCAGCACCCTGGTAAAGCACAATGTCTGCTCTGTAGCCCCGCCAGCTACCGCCATCTCGTCCGGGATCCGAAATCCCGACAGGCTGACATCGGTGCTGGTTGGAATCAGACAGGGCGGTGCTTAAGTCAGCGCCTCGCTGATGAATACAATCTGGTTCTCCGCCAGTCTTTCAAGTGCCGGAGACCTCAGGGGGGCTCTGCACTGCCCATGCCCATGGCATGGGAAGTTGAGGGGACCCCCTTCCCAGCTCCCTCATAATATGCACTCCCTGCTCTGCAGAGAGTGCGCATTACAAGGGTGCTGGTGCCCCCTGTGGGTGGCAGCATTTTTGACTGACTTGATTATGAGCCAGCAGCAATGCTACTGCTACTTTCCCACTGGGCTGACTAGCAGAAACCTTGGTTTCTGCCAATCAGCCCAGCGGGGAGATCTTGATGGGGCTGGCGGGGAGGTAGCCAGCACAGTGGCAACCACCCTGTCGGGAGTTAGGCTATGCCTCAGGTTTCATGTACATAAGGAGTGGCTTATACCATTATTTTACCATGTGTCTGGAAGAACTTCATACATTTTTAATGCAAATAAATAACAACATGGTGAGATCTTGTTCAGATATGTTTCAGTTTTCTTTAAAAAATGAATTATATTAACAAGGGTTTATTTCTAGCAAAATAAGTGAAAGAAAAGTAACTGATGTTTAAGGTATTTTGCTGAAAACAAATCCACAAACAGTAAACGTATTTTAAAACCCTTCCTGCAGTGATGGTAAATAAACGTTTAGTAGATTTTCCTTCAATTTTATGACATTTCATAAAACCTTAACTTTTCCCAAAATGTCAAAAATGTGCAGAAATGATATTTTGTGATATCTCATACCAGCACTGAATTTGTTCTGTTTCATTAATAAAGATTGCTTTGAGCCTGGGCTCGTAAAGAAAAACAGAATCATAGTGCCATCCAACTTTTTAATGGCAATAAACAAAACAGGTCAAATTGTAGCCAGGGATTCAAGGGCAGGTACATACACTTTATCTCAAAACCCAGAATGCCTCTTAGCATTCTTCGTCAAATGGTATTGGGTCCTTCATGTCACTATATGCCAATCTTATTAAAAAAAATCAATCAAGGAAAAGTTTGGAATCCATTGACAACAGTAGCCAACAATTCCCAGAAGTATGTTCACCTCCCTGTGGATGGTAGGAAGAATCATTTTCAGAGTTGCAGAAATGCCTTCTTTTAAGACTTTCTTTGTCCTTTCTTAAAATCATGGTCAAGGTAAATTACATTGTTTGCCCAATACTGCATATGAGTTGGGGAAATCTTGTGACCACTGTCAGATAAATGATTCAGCAAAGCAAATTGTCAAGATGACAGTCTTCTTTTGTCTTGGATGCACCTAATAGGTCATCAATTTGCAGCACCAAGACCGAGTTACAGGGCAACGTCACATTGTTCAGATCTTTCTCTAGGATTTCTCTACATATTGAAGGACATTCAGTATATCCTTGTGGAATTCTACTACAAAAGAGAACTTTATTCTAAAATTGAAACACAAAAAGGAATGGAGAAGAACCTTTTGCATAAGTCAATGACTGTAAACCATTCTGCATCAGGTGGAATTTGGAAGAGGATTACTGCTGGATTTGGTACCACTGATAACAGGAAATAACTATTTTGTTATTTTTCTTGAATCTTGCTCTATTATCCATTTACCACTCAAATTCTTTATCTCCATCACAGGAGTATTGCAATGACTACCAACGCTTCCTTAAAATTTCCAGGCTCAATGATGTTTTTAATGACAGGTTTCATTCCTTCTTCCACATTTTTTGAAAGATTACACTGTTTAATTCTGCAGAAAACAGCATTAGGTTTCACTCTAATTTATACTGTCTCCCCACTTTTTATTAGTGCTATTTTTTACCAGGGAATCCCACACCTCTTCTTTGACAGTATGGGCCTCATTACGAGTTTGGCGATCCGAGGACCGCCATGTTGGGCGATGGTATTCTGACTGCCAACAGGCTGATGGAGAGGACCATCAAATTATGACCTCAGCGGTGATGCATACAGAATCCCTCCAAAGCACCACCAGCATTGCCAGTGCGGTCAGACCGCCGCGGTCGATTGGAGCCACAATCAGTCCAGCAGAGACAATGTTTCCACTGGACTCATTACGAGGCTACACACCACCAACATAACCATCGCAGTCAGACCACCACGGAACAGCAGGCGGAAACAATAAGAATAAAAGGAGACACTCACATCCAAGATGCCATACTCATCCAGAGCTGCAATGGAACCACAGACGTCATCCTGCTGCTCGCCAAAAGACAACAGAATCATCGCCGACGAGGACAGCAACAACAGTAAGTAAACATACTCTATTACATAACATACCATGGGGGGGGTGAAAGGCCATACTGGCGTGTAACAGTACAGTGAAAAATCACACTCACATACAGCAACAAATACACCCACACATACACAGAAGACACACTGCAGCCAGAACACACACACACACCACAAATCAATAACACACACTTGTGCACAGCAACACAGCACAGGTCCAGCCTCACCAATTCCCGTACAAACACTTAAAACCAACACTGGCCAGGAACTCCACACACATACAACACAATATACAACCATCTGTGATGAAACACACACATTTACACCATCATACAACCTAGCAATCGACATACACGTCACAAAGACAATAAGTACACCGAACCTATTATGCCATGCATAATACATGCAGACTCGAACAGCCCAAACACACAAGGCCACACAGCACTACAACAAACACTTATCATCATGAGCCCAACACACCACAATGACAACAACAATTCAGCTACATACACATACTCATCACACAAAACACACTCTATCCCTTGGGGATAAAAGCACTGCACACAACCACTCAGACTGCCCAGGCAATACGGAAGCATCAAGCAGCACACACACAGAAATACTGCCACACAACCAATGTCAGCCAGGAACAACTATAACCTGGGAAAGGAAATGCAGGACAAAGATGTAACATGAAAACCAATAACTGGTTGATTAAACCTTTAGGGAAAAGAATGATTTAAAGAACAATATCTAAGGTCATTATTCACTCAATCGTGCCCCTACTTGACTCCTGACTGCCATGTAATCTCCACAGGTAGGGGCATCAATGGGAAAGACAAGCACCTCAGGGATCCTTGAGGGTGATGAGGGGGTTGGGCTTAGGCATGGGAGGGGGGTTTAGGTTCTGACTTGGGAGCAGGCAGATCTTTTTGAGAGGGGTGGACTTTGTGGCAGGAGAGGGGCATGGGTGCTGGCAAGGGGAGCAGGGGAAGCCTTGGAGGCGGAAGGGATGGGCTTGGGGAGGGAAACAGACCTTTTAGGGGTGTCACTGGGGAGGAGGAGTAGGGAACAGGACAAACTTGGAAAGGAAACGGTTTTTGGACACACGGGGACAGTCATCTGAAGGGGGTTTGGGTGTGGAGGGTGAGGGACTGGCTGTATGATATGTCGATGTGGATATTTTAGGTGCGTGTTTGTGGGAGGTGTGCCTGTGGGTGGTGGGTGTCTGTTGGGTGGGTGCTTATGTGTTTTTGGTTGAGGGGAAGTGGAGGTGCTGGTGGATGCTGGGGTGTGTGGGTGGCTGTCTGTTGGGGTGGTGACTGGAGGTATGGTGGATGTGCTGCATGTAGGCGTGTCAGTGGTTGTCGATGTCTGAGGGTCTACTGGGATGCTGTCTGCAGGTAGGATAGTTGTGCTGGCTGAATCACTGAATGTTGGTATGGTGTCTGCAGGTGTGCCAGATGTTGTGTCTGTGATAATGGGGGTGGTGGGAGTGTCAGGGCAGGTCGTGAATGTTGCTGTCTCTGCTGTGGATGTTGTCTGTGTGCGTGCTGGTGGTGTGTCCTGTGGTGCTTATGTTTGTTTGCTCTATTCTTGGATGTTGAAGTGGATGCATGCCAGTCTGTATGCTTTGGCTGTGTCGGGGAAGGTGGATTTGGACTAGAAAACGGAAGGTGGAGGGGGGGAATGGTAGACAAAGGGTGACTGGCTGCCATCACTGTGGAGGCCAGAGGCTGAAATGATCTCTGTAGGCCAGTCAATGCACTGTGAATGCCCTCTGTTGGATTTCAGTTGCAGGTCCCTGGATGGCATTCACAATGGTCAACTGACCCACAGAGATCGACCTCAGTAGGTCAATAGCCTCCTCACTGACGGCAGTAGGGCTAACAAGAGCTGGTACAGAGGTGTCTGTGGTGAAGGAGATGCCCACCCTCTAGGATAGGTGAGCACGGCCAACTGGGAGGGGAGCTACAGGGACTGAGGTGATAGAATGGTGGGTGGCAGACAGAGAGGGTACTGGGTTGGTCCCAGATGGGTCCTCCACCACTAGGGAGTGGTCACTGAAGGAGAATTTCAAAGAAGATGTACTGGATCTGGTTTCCCCCATAGCACTCCCCTCACTCTACAGGCCACTGGGTCCCTTACTGTTGGTGTCCTCGTGACTGAAGTTCCTGTGGCCAGAAGCTTCCCCACTCAGCTGTGCCCCATCTCCTTCACCTGCCGGTGCTGATACTGAAAAACAGAAAGTCAGGTATGGTCATCACATTCACAAGATAACACTTACATCATAGAGTGCACATAGGTCCCATTACATTCTATTCATCAACACCCCCAGGTACTGCCAGTAAAGTGCCAACATCATGTCACAACAAAATATGGACATTGTTAAACACCAGTTAAGCTAGCTCACTGACACTTGCAATACCATGAATGAAGTAGACCAATCATACTGACCATACCATTACAAAGTGACTTTACCACATGATACAGGTTCCCTATCCACAAAAACATTGTCAAGCACCAATGAAGCAATAGTTCAGGAATGTGAAATTGCTTTACACTGATCAAAACCACATAGTCAACCCATACAACTAGGTAAGCAAGCCTAGTACAGACAAGCCAAATCTTCTTCATTTCACATACTTATAACCATACACAAAGGGCATATGCAAACCTGTAAGAACTCAAATTGCCATACATTGCAAGTTAAGGTAAAGGAGTCAGAACACATGTCACACCCACATGCACCAATAGTGATGTATCAAGTATTTACACTACAATGTAAGACAACAAACATCATCAGTCAAGTAAGGGCCAAGTTAGCTCTGACGTATGTCCCACACACAACCACAAGATGTCAAAAAAGAGTGTACCAGAAATATGGACAACTAAACTATGTAGCAAGATGACAATCAGACCTACCTAATCACACCAATAGTTCCTCATTTGGCCACTGACTGAGTGGGTACATCACTACACACACACCAGACATGCCAAGCCTCACATCAGTCTGCAGAGTATTCTCTGGGCCAAAGCACGTGTTGCTAACATGACAGGTACACCTACGATTATGCAAGCCACAAGCGTAGATACACTTACATTACTACTCACATGTGTATGTGAACTATCACACCTGCACCACGTAGGTATTGATGCCAACATTGGGCTCCCAAACAGCCAGGACTCATTTGCCACATCCTTCATAGCAACAACAAGCATACAGAACTATTTGTAATGTTTAATCTTCCCTGAACCTTCCAAGTGATAAATGATGTTGATACATATCTGTCAAGCATGTAACTGGGAATAGGTTATCATTGCATATGTGTTATGCCTACAATGGTATGCTCAAGGCCAATGTTGTGTGACCACTTTCCACTGAGAGAACATTAGCAAGTTTGTAGCTTTCCTAGCTTCTGATATCAATATATGTATGCCCATAGAAATGTTGAAACACCCCAATGGTATCCAACATGCATGTTCTCAACTCTAATGAGATATCAAAATGTCTATGTACATCCCTCACTCACCAAGGGGTTTAACTTGTAACAGGTGTGAAGAAGTTGACCTTATAGGTCATGTGACAAGTCAGATGGACATCACAGCCTCACACGCTGCTGTCACTTATCAGAAAGCATTAGAAAACTAGTGATGAATAGAATATGTCAGGCTATATGTTGCACAATAACGGGAATCTTGAGACATTGCAGAGGACAGAGATCAGTGACCTGCACACCTTACCACCATTACACTGGGAAGATTTACTTGTTGGCGGCTATCTATAATCACCAAAGTAGAAAATGCAGTATAGTGAAACATCCAACTCAGGGTAGGCTACCGCCAAAATACGGGCCATTGGGGGGGTCATGGTTTGATGGGTACCACATCTTCACTGGGGGGACATCCCCAGCTGGGCTTCTGCGGTCTCCTGGGCCCAGCGTCTCATGTCCTCTCACCTCTTCTGACAGTGGATGCTCCTCAGGTTGGGGACCCCCAGGGTCCGCACTTTCTTGGCGATGCCATGCCAAAACCCCTTCTTCTGATGGGCATTGACCTACATGGATGACATGGATAAAATGTCATGTCCACATGTGCCATACTATAACAGGCAAGTTTATAACTAGTTAGTACAACAAGCCAAACACAGACTGTCTTTGACATCCCCTACACTGATAGATGAGCATATGCAGTCAGGCCAGATGTGAAGCAGAAACAGGCAGACAACATGCATCTCCAGCACCATCTGTCACGTCATCACATATGACCAGACAGCAAACACATTTGCAAATATGCAACTTCAGGAGGAGACTGGTATATCAACTTCACTAATCTTGTGAAACAGTCACAAGGTGGGTCAGGGAACACCACATCAAACACTCTCCACAATGTCTCAGGACTCACAATCTGTCATCAAACATAAAGCATATGACCAGGAACTCAACCCATTGTATCACAACTTTGGCACCCTACAGACTTTACGCACACAATCAGAAAGGTTGCCCATCATCCTTTGCTTAGTTTATAAAAGTATAGTTGGGATAAGGAAATGTTTGTGCACAGGGTGCACTTACCTGTTCCTTGGTGCACCATAGCGCTTTCAATACAGGGTTAGGACCTCCTCCACCAGCTTCACAAGCTTCTCGGGTGAGAAGGCAGGGGCCCAATCACCTGTACTACATGGCATGATTGCTCCCAGAGGCAGTACATAGCAGTTCAAGTTGTGGAGGTCTTGCTGGCAGCAGTATCAGGAGTCAAGTGAGAAATGAAATATGAAATGGCAGTCACGTCACCACCAGCGGACATCGCCACTGGCCCAAGACCACCAAAGGCAGCAATGTGTTTCAATGACAACATCCACCACTGTAGTATCAGCCTACTGACATGATGAACTCCCGCCGGTGGACATAGGTCGTTATTTTCTAATGTCTAGTGAAGTAGGTCAGGCAGCTGCCAGTTTAAGTTCCCTGGATGGTCGGAAAAGTTCAAATAAAGGTGTGTCACAAGGTCAGAAACATATGTATGCCATAGTTTTCAGTGCTGGATTTGAGCAACTATGTATTTGAATTCCAATAAAATTGACATGTTACAAGATACATGATATGTACGATATTTACCATTAGCGGCATGGTCTGCACCCTCATGGTAATTGGATAGATGGTATTAGTGTCTATCATATTTGAAACATGATAAGATTGTCATTTTCGCTGGGACTTCCAGTGACATGCATAGCCATTTCCTAGTCATAATTGAAGCAATAAGCCATTATTTCCATAGGTATGCCATGTGTACCATGTTCAACTATTTCATATGGCATGTCCACGCATCATGTGTGACATATGTAGATTCACACTTACAATGGACACAATGACTGATCGACATACTTTTTTGTAATCCTTCATCTAGTTACCCTGGAAGGTGAAGGTTCAGACAACCTGCAGTGCACCATCCACTAGCAGACCTGCAGATCTGGAGGATCAACATGTCATCCAAGTCTACCGCCTGGAAACGCAGACAATCATGGATCTGGATGGTCAGTTGAAGTCAGATCTGATGCATGCTATTCATCACCCAAATAACATACCCCCCATTGTACAAGTCATGTCAGTGCTGCATTTCCTAACAACACCGTGGCCTCCCTAACTGTAGGCATGTCCCAGCCTATACTCAGTATGGTCTTGAAGGATGTACTCTCTGCATTGTTAAAGCACCTAGACAGCTATATCAGATTTTCATAATGCAAGGATTTGGCCCATGTAAAGGCAGATTTTTATGATTTGGCATACATCCCACATGTGGGGGGAGCCATTGATGGTACCCATGGAACAATGGTTCCCCCCAATGGCAATAACCAGGTGTTAGAAATGGGGTCTCTAATTGGCAGGGGTATATACTCTTGTCCAAGTAGGGACCACGGTCCTAGTCAGGGTAAGTCACACACAATCAAAATTATCCTGTGCCCATCCTCTGCTAGCTTGGTACTGAGCAGTCAAGCTTAACTTGGAAGGCAATGTGCAAAGTCTTTGTGCAATAAATCATGCAAGAACACAGTGAAAATACTGCAAACATTCACCACTCAGGTTCAGAAAAATATAAGACATTTGTCTGATTAAATTAAGGTAAAAAACGGTCAAGATTTCATAGGCAGAAGTTGAAATATCACTTTTGCAATGTTAAGAAGAGTCTTAAGTCTTTACAAATCAGCAACTGTCTCTTGTGTGCACAAAGTACCTGGTTTGCGTCAAAATTACACGCACGGAGACCGCAGAGGAGGAGATGCATGGAAAAAAGAAGGTGTGGATCGGATTCCCCGAAGCGGCACAGATGATGTGTTGTTTCTTTCCATGCTACAAGGGCTTTGAGTCAATTTCCGGTGCGTAGTATTGGATCCTCACTGCGATGCAGGGTTCTTTTGACATCCAGGGACAATGCGTGGAAATCCTGGGTGTGCGGGTCGAAGTCACAGTTTCTGTCACACAACAGGCTCTGCGTCGATTCTTCACTCAGGAAGTCAGGCTGCGTCATTCCGGTTCTGGCTGTGCGTCGATTCAGTATGGCTGTGCGTTGAATTTCCGGGCGCAACAGAGGCGCTGCGTCGATCTCCACTCGGGGAGCCGGGCTGCATCATTCTGGATCGTCGATGATGCGATTTTCTTGTCACTAAGCGGACTGTGTGTCATTTCCGGCAGAATGTGCATCGATTTTCACCGCACAAGGATTTTTCTTGAAGAGAGGAAGTCTATTTGGCTCTGAGACTTCAGGAACAGGAGGCAAGCTCAATCCAAGCCCTTGTAGAGCTCTTCTCAGCAAAGTCAGAGGCCAGCAAGGCAGTGGGGCAACAGCAAGGCATCAGTCCTTCACAGCAAAGCAGTCCAGCTGAGTCCTTTGGCCAGCCAGGCAGCACCTCTAGTCAGGTTGCAGGATCTGGTCCAGAAGTGACTGATTTGGTGTGGTCAGGGGCCCAGTTTACATACCCAAAAATGCCTTTGAAGTGGGAGGACTTCAAAGAGTGGTTTCCAAGTGCACAAGGTCCCCTTCCAGTACAGGTCTGTCAGTCAGGGTCCCAGGAGGCCTCGTAGCGCTGATCAGTTTGAAAAGTTTAGAACATACTGGAGGAATATCAAACTTCACTGGAGAAGGGGAACTTAGAAGAATTTAGAATAGCCAGGTTTTAATGGCCTTCCTAAATTCAGTCTCCTGATTCATCATGCGAATGTTCGTGGGCAGAGAGTTCCAAAGTCTGGCTCCCTGGTACTTCAGGGATTTTCCTCCCCATGATGTTCTTTGTACTTTGGGTACCACTACCAGGGCTTTAGAGGCTGATCTCAAAACTCTTGTGGGTGTGTATAGTGAAATTAATGATTTTAGATAATGAGGATCCTTTTTATATAAAGCTCTGTGGAAGAAGCAAAGAGCCTTAAACTTTATCCTTTTTGCCACTGGAAGCCAGTGCAGTTCAATCAGAGCTTTTTTAGCTGATGTGGTCCTAGGCAGATTAAACAGCAAACGTGCTGCAGCATTTTGTACCACCTGTAGTTTGTTAACCACATAACCTGGAGATCCCAAAAAGAGGTTGTTTCCATAATCTAATCTGGATAAAATTAGGGCTTGTACGGCCAATCTTTTGGCCAATGGCGGAAGCAGACCAATAATCTTCCTTAGTAGCTTAAGAATCCCAAAACAGGTGGCTGACGTTCTCTTGGCTTGATGTTCCATGGTGAGTTTGGGATCCAACCAAACTCCCAAGGCTTTAATCTGAGCTTTGGTGGGGGGGGGGGGGTTAAGTAATCTAAATGTATTACTGGTCCTATATTTTTAGCAGGGTTGGCCAGTTTTCCTAAAACATAATTTCTGTCTTTTCTTCGTTGAGTTGCAGCCTGCTTTCTGTCATCCAGGCAGCAATCACTTGGAGACAGGCAGGCAAGGCCAAGTTGTCCGCCTCCTTATTGGGGGAAAAGGAGACCACCAGCTGTGTGTCGTCCACATATGAAACCAGGGATACCCCAAAGGGTTCTATGACTTCTGCTAGGGGGGACATATAAATGTTGAACAGAGTGGGACTCAAAGATGAGCCCTGCGGAACTCCGCATAAAAGTTTCAACTGGGCTGAGAAAAAAGAGCGATCCAAGACTTGAAAGGTTCTATTTTGTAAGAATGAGTTTAACCATTTAAGCGCCCTTCCTTTAATCCCACTATTTTCCATTCTTTGAATGAGTAGATCATGATTGACCGTATCAAATGCTGCGCTCAAATCTAGCATTATTATTACAGTTTACATGTAGTGCACTTCACTAGGGACTTGCAAGCAGATCAAATATGTCAATTGGGTCTGAACCAATGTTATCATGTTTAAGGGAGAGAGCATATGCACTTTAGCACTGATTAGCAGTGGTAAAGTGCACAGAGTCCTAAAACCAGTAAAAACAGTGTCAGAAAAGTGGAGGGAGGCAGGCAAATAAGGTGGTGGATGACCACCCAAAGGCTGTCAGGACTAACACCAGGTGTATCAGAACAGGAAGAACTTCCACTCCATCAATGTGCAAGAAGTTAGTGTAGTGGACCTCTACATTTCTCAAGTATGTACAAATATACCCGGGTTCAGTTCATGATGCCTTCATCATGTAGAACAGAAACATCCCCCTGCAGATGACACAACAGTACATAGAGAGGGCCTGGTTGATTGGTAAGTGATATATGTGAATATATAAATCTATTACAATATAATACAATACAATACGTGATGTGAGTCAGTGTTGGAGAGTGGATTATTGGTAAAGGCAGGTAAGTCCCTACACTTAGTGATAGGCCACAAACCCCACTAGGTCCAGTTAGGTCTCAATAAATCAATCCCAGCTCAACACTTGGTAGCCTGGCAATGAGCAACAAGACTTAATTTAGGAGACAGGTGTGTAAAGCATTTTAAAATCACAAAACAGTAAATAAGTAAAACACAATACACAAAAAAAAAATCAACTCCAATTTCTAACAAAAATAAATGTTTTTAATCCATAGAAACTAAAAGCGCCAATCTGGACATCTGATCGCACTCGACTGTGTCAAAGTCAAAATTTGAGTTCAACCGTGCTGGAGGCTACAGCAAGAGGGAGGCCTCGGTCAAAATTTTACCTTTGGACTTAGGGCCTGATTTATACTTTTTAGTGCTGTATTTGCATCATTTTTCGTGGCAAAAGCGGCGCAAACTTGCAAAATTCAATTATATTTTGTAAGTTTGCTCGCTTTTGCGTCAAAAAATGCTGCATGCGCAGGGCTAAAAAATTATAAATCAGGCCCTTAGTCTTTTTCTTGATGATTTTCTTCAGTGTAACAAAGTTGAGGATTGTATTCGACCTCCCTGAAGCCCTCTTTGGATATGCGTGGCAGGAGACCTCAGTGAAGAATTCTACCTTTGGACTTAGTTGATTTTTCAGGACAGAAATCTTTGTCCTGGCCCAACTTGAAATTAGATCCGACGTCCCTGGAGCCCTCCTCAGATAAGCTGCCTGGGAAGCCTCGGTCAACTTTTTCCGTTTGGACTTTGTCACTTTTTTAAAGCTTTTTCTCTCTAACGTTGGACGACCCTCCACAGCAAGCTGATTTCGAGTCAACGGATTGCCTTTCCAGGAGCTGCCGGTGAAATCCTGGAAGTCTGGGGCTCCGGAGAATGTCAGAGGGACCAACCTGCACGTGAGGTCGGAGTTCACAACTCACCCAAAGGTTCCAGAAGCTGTCAGTTACTCCTTGAGAGTTAGGACTCCGACTCCCAGAATGCACCTGGTTCAATTCCAAAAATGACCACTAGTCAGCCAGTAAATTTCTTCAGGGTTTGGTATAGGGGACTCTGGTTAGCTACTTTCACCTGTAGCAAACAGAGAGTCCCTTCTTGAACCAGTTGAAGTCAGGCAAAGTCCTTTTTGTGCAGCTGCTGCAGTCCTTCAGAGTGCAGTCTCCAGGTGCAGGTCGGGGGTCCAGCAGGGCTGTCCTTCTTTTTCTTGTCTTGTTCCAGGAAGGGATCTGATGTGTAGATGCAGCTCTGCCATATTTATCCTTGCTTTTGGGGTGTAAAGCAAGAAGGAACAATTGTCCAATCACAGGCAAGCTACCAACCTCTTGGATGGCCACTTCCTGGGAAGGAAGTGTGGCAAAAATCAATCCCAGGGAGCAACAGTCCTTAAAAATCCAAATTGGCAGAAATTCAGTTTTGGAGGTTAGGTCTGGCTGAGTCCACCCACTGGTGTGGCTAAACTTACTTAACACACCCCTTTCATGCCCTGTCTAAATCTAATCAAGGGGGCATCTGGTTGTCTGGGTTTGCAGTGAATGGGAGAGGTCCAGAGCTGCTCCAAATGTCCTTCCTTCTTTAGAAGTCCACTTTGGCTGTTCTTCTTCCATCCTGTTTCCCCATTTGTTGAGTCAGATCTCCTTCCCCAGGCACTTCTGTTGTCCCCAACCCAGCCCATTCACCACAATGTGAGAAAACCAATTTGGCTATTTTTCCCTCAACAGGGCTTCTAAGCATCTTTTATAAAGTTCCTGCTAATAGTTACACTACATACAACTGGACCTACATCATCCCTCCTATGCAGCCTACACCATTGTCACTGTGTCCTTGGGACAGTTTGTCCACTCCCACTGGTGCCAGGACCTTCATTGTCAGTGTTTTCTAGTGGTGATTCCAGTACCTGTACTGGGAGCACATTATAATATTAACTATCCTTTGAAAAAACGTTTGAGGGGCGAATGCATGTTTAGTATGTAGATGCAACAGGGTTGAGAGGAGTCGATGTAGGCAGAGTGAGGCTGACAGTTGTAGACTGACCAGGTGTCCCAGATGGGCAGGAGTTGTCCTCAATGTCCTCACATCCAGGGGTGTTGTCCTCACTGAGGGCTTCATCCAGAGGGTAGGTGGCTGCCTCAGGTGTCCTCTCCCTGGTCACAATGGGTAGGTGGCCTGTTGAAGAATTGGAACAGATAGTTACAGATTGCTATGCAACATGTTGTATCAAACCTTGACAGGTGGATATGCTTTGAGCCATGTACAGAAAGGCTTAGCTAGGTTCCCTGATATGATAGTGACACCTGCTTTCAAATCAGGGGTAGAGCTTTATGGGATACAGGGAATTTCTATGACATACACCTTGCTATAGGATTGCAGATTAATTTGACAGTTGAATGTCGGTTGATAGACTCATATTTTGTCTGCTGTGTAGCTTAATATCGTCCATGTTAGCTCTCAGTTAGCAATAGTTCAGTACTGAGACACAAGACAGCTGCAGAATGTGAAGTGGAAACTGGCCTGTTCATCAGCTTAGGGGTAACCAATCTACCTGGCCATATATATCAGATTGCACCTAGTACAGCACACACCAGATATGTGTGGCCTCCCAGGTGGGTAGCTTTCAATGGGTGTTGGGAGCCAAAAAGGCCATTTTAGCACTAGACACAGCTGTAGCTGTTTGTTGGTGATATTGTACTGGCAGATGCCCATGGCATTGATGTCATTTCCCTAGACTGTGATATTGTGGATCATTCAGCTGGGTTTAGTCAATTGTTTAGTTGACATGCAAGACTATTTTCATTTTGGTGCACTGTTCTGGTTTTCTTAATGGTTGAAAAGTGTCTGCTGGGAGCTGTAGTGCTGTCAGTCCCTGTACTACCCATGCCATTCACAGACACTGTGCCCCCAGCTGAGTTTAGTTTAGTTTAGTTGAGGTATGCCAGATAGCGGTATTTGGACAGTTGGACACACGGGAGTGATTGTGTTGGCTGCTAAGAAGTCAAAAGGTGATCAGTGAGCATGCAAGACAGAACTTTTGGGTGACATTTTAAATGTTGTGTCTTACTCGACTCCACTCCCATAGGTATTCCTGTCAATTCCTCAGGATGGAGGATGACCACTGGGGGAGAAGGTGGGGCCCATTGCTAGTCTTGTGGATTGCCAGCTGGTGCCTGGCAGTCATGGAATGTACCTTCCCCCTGAGGTCATTCCACCTCTTCCTGATATCCTCCCTGTTGCGTGGATAACTGCCTGCAGAACGCATCTTGTCAACTATATTTTGCCACATCTCCATTTTCCTGGCAACAGAGGTTTGTTGGACTTGTGGTCCAATTAGGTGTGTCTCTACCCTGATGGTTTCATCCACAATGACCCTCAACTCATCATCTGTGAACTGGGGATGTTTTTGTGGGGACATGATAGTGGTGGACAACAAGATAAAAAAAAAAAAGAAACAGGTGATGGGGTGTGGGTGCTATGTTTTGAGTGGGTGACGGGTGGTGTCTGATGTGTGGATGAAAATATTGTGTGATATGTATGATGTGTAGGTGTGTGATTAGTGGTATTTGTAGTGCTGAGGGGCACCTATTCAAAGGTTCCAAATTTCTGTGTGTGGCCTCCATCTGGAAGTATATGGCATTTTTGATGCAAAGGATTGTGTGGTGTGAAGGGTCATGTTTCATAGTGCAGTTTTCAGGTGTGTCAGATGTGCGGATGTGTGTTAAGTGTGTGGAATTCAAACTATCCAATGTGGTGTGGTGTATTGCTGTGTAGACCACTGTTGGAAAGTAGATTATTGGTAAGGGTAGGTAAGTACCTGCACTTAGCAATAGGCCCCTAACCCCCACATGGTTCAGTTACATTTCAATAAATTAACCCCAGCTTAGCCTTTGATAGCTTGGCAGTGAGTGACAAGCATTAACTTAGGAGACAAAGGGGGTCATTCTGACCCTGGCGGTCCATGATAGCCATGGCGGAGGGCGGCGGAAGCACCGCCAACAGGCTGGCGGTGCTTCCTGGGCGATTCTGACCGCGGCGGTAAAGCCGCGGTCAGAAAAGGGGAGCCGGCGGTTTCCCGCCGGTTTCCCGCTGGCCCAGGGTATCCGCCATGGCGGCGCTGCTTGCAGCACAGCCATGGGGATCCCGACCGTCTTTCCGCCAGCCTGTTTCTGGCGGTGTCCACAACCAGAACCAGGATGGCGGGAACGGGTGCCGTGGGGCCCCTGGGGGCCCCACAAAGACTTTCACTGTCTGCTTTGCAGACAGTGAAAATTGCGACGGGTGCCACTGCACCCGTCGCACCCCTGCAACTCCACCCGCTCCATTCTGAGCCGGCTTCATTGTTGAAGGGGCTTTCCCGCTGGGCCGGCCGGCGGTCTTCTGGCGGTCCCCCGCCGGCCCTGCGGGAAAGCCAGAATGGCCGCCGCGGTCTTTCGGCGGGAACCGCTTGGCGGGCGGCGACCGCCGACCGCCGCGGTCAGAATGACGCCAAAGTGTAAAGCATTCAACTATCACAAAACAGTAATCAAATAAAACACAGGAATCAGTTTAAAAATCCAAAACCAATTGATAAAAATAGGAAATATTTTTAGCTTTAAAATGACAGCAAAACAAATAAAATCAAATAAGGGGAACCAGAGATATGAATTTTTAAAGAATTAGGCCCTCTTACCACCGCGGCGACGGTTGCCAAAAGACTGTCACCACAGCTACCAGCAATCCAGTGTATTATGACCACAGCCTGATTTCTATCACAAGAATGGTGGAAATCTGGCTGTGGCCATGCCAGCGGATGGCGGTAAGCTGGTGCTGCTGCCACGAGCAGCACCACGTCAGTAGACTGCAGCCAGCCATATTATGACCAATAATCCGGCCTGATGGTGGCAGCAATGCCCCATCCTGTCCCCTGCTGGAGGACCCCCTGAACAAGGGGGTGTAGTGTGGGTGGGGGGGGGAGGTGAATGTTTGTGTGTGCATGGCTGTGGGTGTGTTTTGAGTGTTGAATGCGTGGGTGAAAGTATGGAGGTGTGAGTGAGTGCATGTTGTGCTATGTGAATGCGTGTCAGCGTGTATGTTTGAAAGTGTGTGGAGATGTGTGTGTGAATGGATGTATGCATGCGTGGAAGTGTGTGTGTGTGTGAAGGGGGCGTGAATGTATGGGGTAGGGAGGGGGCTTTGGAGAGGGGGGTAACTGGAGAGGGAGGAGACCCCTATCAGTGACAGGGAAGGAATTTCCTGTCACTGATAGCGCCTACTGCCATGGTTTTCATGGTGTTACGTATGCCATGGAAACCATGGCGGTCGACGGGGTCATAGTCCCGCAGGTGAAGCAATGACGGCCATCGGTCTGGAGATGGATTTCTCCAGCCCGTCGGCTATTACCGCCCTGGCAGTCGGAGTGGTACATTTGCGAGTTGGCTTCAGCCAACCCGCCAATGTCATAATATGGCGGTAAGTACAGCCAGCCTGTTGGCAGTACCTACCGCCATATTAACGCCAGCCGCCGGGGTCATAATGACCCCCTTGGTGTGTTTTAGCACATAGAAGCGAATAGCACCAATCTGGTCATCTGGTCGCACCTCGACCACGGCAAAGTCAAAGTTTAAGGCCTACCACAATGGAACCCTGCATGACTACAGTAAGCTGGAGGCCTCGGTCAAAACTTTACATTCTGACTTAATTGTTATCTTGAAGATTTTCTTCAGTGGGGCGAAGTCGCCAGTCTGATTCGACTTCCCTGGAGCCCTTCCTCAGATACTTGTTGCGGGAGTTCTCAGTGAAGATTTCTACATTTGGACTTAGATGATTTTTCGAGATGAAAATCCTTTGACCGGGCCAAACCTGAATCTTGATCCAACGTCCCTGGAGCCTTCTTCGGATACACTGCGCGGGATGTCCCGGTCAACTTTCTACATTCGGACGTAGTCATTTTTTGGAGATTGTCTTCAGTGGGACGAACCTGCAAGTCAGGACGGGTTGCGGTTGAGTCAAGCCATCCCGAGTTGCTGGGGCGGGTCGGTCCCTCTATGGAACTTTTTCCCCAAAAGTTCTCCAATCTTCTCCAAACATTTGGATCTTCTTCCAGAAGGTCTTTTAAGGTCTTTTAGTAGTCCACAGCTCACCCCCAGGTTCCAGAAGCTCTGTGTTGCTCCATGAGGGGGCAAACTGCAACTCCCAGAATGCACCTGGCTCAAACTCCAAATTGGCCACTGGACAGTGGTCAGCTGGTCAGTTTTTTTAGGATCTGAAACAGGAGACTCTGGTTAGCAAGTTTTCACCTGTAGCAAACCGGGAGTCCCTCTTTGAAACACTTGAAGCCAGGCAAAGTCCTTCTTGTGGTGAAGCCCAAGTGTGCAGCTTGGGCAGTCCTTCAGAGTGCAGTGTCCAAGTCCAGGTGCAGGTCAGGGGTCCAGCAGGGCAGTAATTCTCCTTCTGATGTTTTTCCTTTTAGGGATCCGAGGTGTGGGTGTAGCTCTGCCATATTTATCCTTGCTCCTGGGTGACAAATAGGGGGGTCTGGATTCTCCAATCAGAGGCAGGGTCCTTTCCCCTGTGATGACCACTTCCTGAGAAGTTTGGCAAAAAACATTCCCAGGGAGCAACATTCTTCAGAAATCCATCATGGCTGAGAATTATTTTTGGAGGTCAGATCTGGCTGAACCCAGCCACTAGTGTGGCTAAGCATCCTAATCACACACCTCTCCTGCCCTCTCCTAATCTAACCAAGAGGGCACCTAATTGTCTGTGTTTGTAGGATGTGAGGGAAGTGCTGGGTTGCTCCAAATGTCCTTTCCTGCCTTTGAAGACCAGTTTGGCAGCCCTCCCCTTTCCTGCTTCCCCATCTGCTGAGGCAGTTCTCCTCCCCTCAGAGGCCAATTCTTTGTGTTCAGCCCAGGCCACTTAACACCTCATCAAGGCAGCCTGGCCAGGCTGCCAGAGAGGCTGGCCAATCAGAGAAGGGCATTACAGAGCTGAAGATGGCAACTTTTCAGGTAGAGTTTAAAACCCTTCACCTGAACTAGTTATATTAAATCCAACAATTGTAAGTTGTGGGATTTAATATAACAATTAGTTTAATACCAAACTCGAGGTATCTGACACTTAAGCAGAGCTTTGTTAATTAAAATAAAGCTTCCCCATTTTAGCCTATGGAGGCCATTCACTACAGTGAGGGAAAAACGAATTTGCCTATTTTACCTCACCAGGGCTTATAAAATAATTTTTATAAGGTTCCTGCTTATAGTTACATGGCACCCAACCCTAAGGGCACATAGGGCACACCTTAGGGGAGACTTATATGTAAAAAACAAGGTAGTTTAGGACTTTGGAAGTACTTTTAATTCTAAAGTCAAATTTGCATGTAAGTTTAGATTAAAAGCTGCCAGAAAGGCAGGCCTGCCTTTAAAATAACACTGGGCACCTCAGCAGTGCACCTACAGGGGCACTACCTATGCTGGGGTCCCTAAACCTACATGCCCTACTGTAAACTAGGGACCTTTAGGTAGATTGATACTGCCAATTCTAATTAGCCTAATTTGCATAACCACAGCCAAGAGTCAGTAACCACCAGTATCTGTCCAAAAAGCTTGCGGGTGACCAGGGCGAAAAGGAGGGCTTTCGTATAGCTGCTGACCATCCTGGTTCACACCGCCATTGGTTTACCATCATAGGAGAACGGCTATTGTGTTTTGTGGGTCCTTATTGGTTCAAAGGATTTTTGATGGATTGGCGGTGCTGGTGGTGGAACTACCTCTTTTTCGTCCTCCAGAGTCCTGGCAGTGTTGGAATTTTAGCTGCATTATGATGGTCCCGGCTGTGTAACTCACAATACGGCTGTCTCTATGACTGCCAACATGGCAGTTTTTTGGTGGCTGCCACAGCGGCGTTCTTACCATCGGACACCTAAACTCGTAATGAGGCCATATGTCCTAAATCCAGAGGTATTAGGAACAATTGAACTCTTGGATCTTGTGTTTTACTTTTAACACTGGGTCCTCATCTTGGATTTTAATTGCAACAGCATATGGTGTACCGTAAATCACACAGTTCAAGTTGCACAACAAGTCTCTGGCCAACAAATTCACAGGACTTGAATCACACAAAAGGAACTGATGTTTATTACCATTGACAATATTTTAACAGGGACATTTACTGTGACTTGGTTAGTAGTTTGTTTATTACTGATCTCTACAACTTGGACTTCCCTTCCCGAGAGGGATATATTTGGGACTTCCACAAAACAAACTGTATAATGGGTAGCTCTCATATCTGTCAATAAAGAAACAGGTGGCCAGTGACTTCAACATCAATGTATGGCCCACTTTGACCATACATTGGCCTGCCTCAAGGACTGCTCCAACTGGGCAATACTCTTCCCCTCTCAGGCACCGTCATTGTGAATTATTACGTAAAGTGACCTGAGAAATCATTACCTAGAGTCTATTGGTTCTGATGGTACTGGACGATACTCTTTTGTTCCTCACATTTATCTGGAACACTCTTGCTGGAGAAGAATGGAGTAGGCATTGTCATGTAAAATTGTTTCTGATCATACACCGTCTGCACAGATGCTAGTTGAGCTGGACAATGGACATTGTGTCTTTCTGCATTCAGGGAACACATTATTTCCGAATTCTACCTAGATTCTGTCAACATTTCTGATTTCAGTGCCAGAATCTACCACAGAAATGGCAAGAAGTGTTCTTCTTCAAAATCTAAATGTTTGCATCCATTCAAGAATTATTCACCATTCCTCTTCCACAACCTTTCATCTGAAGTGGGATTCCATTCATTCAAACATTTCCAGATTGCATGCAACCCATATGCAAACCAATCAATTTATTCCACGCTCTCCTCTCAAATTGCTTTGTCTGGGCAACCATCATCTTTATTTATTTTTTTCTTTGAGTCCGAACAATCGCTACTGTATTTAGCAAACTTTAAAATCTCATCTATGCTCTTTGTCTGCCAACACATTTCACTTTCATTTATGTGATTACTAAGCTCCACTTGCATATCCTTAACAAAAGCAAAGATAAAACCACTAAGATCATCATTCTTCGGATCCTTAACTCCAGTGTGTTTCTCAAAAATCTGTATAAACCTCTCCTAATAGGCATGCATTGAACCTTTCTGCTCTTGTAAAGTTCTTAAAATGTTTTCCCAATTCATATATTTTTCAGAGACGTTTTTTTTTCAAATCCTCCATCTATATTTATTGGCTACCTCATCTGAAGGAGCATTACTAAGTGGAACCCTAACTGCTTTTTCAGTTTGGCAAGCAATAGCAACTTTATATTCTGACCCCAAGTCACATGGAACCAAAATTTCAAAACATTAATTCAAATCAGCTCACAGTATTTGCAAAATTGTAGTCAACCTATGAACTTCTGCGTACTACCTTTCAGACTCATCTTGCAATTTTGAAAAATGTATGGTGTAGGCATAAAAATCAGCCCTTCTCCAAGGTACATGCACTCATTTCACTTCATGTAGTGCTCTCAATCGAAATTGTAAAAGTGTAAGGACATTTTTAAATTGTCCCTGCATCTGAATCACTAACTGACCCCTTCACATTCTGTCATTTTTCTGTTGCTTTGTTTTTTGTTGTCCCTTCCTTTCACCTTTCTCTTTCACTCCAATCTCTTGTTTGTTTCACAATTCAAACCAATTCCTTTATTTCCTTTATTGCATTATAAGCCGAATCAACTTTGCAAAACTTTCTCACATTTTCCATTTTGCTGATGTCAACCTCGCATTCATCGGCCTTTTCTTCCAATTTATTGTGTGCTTCATTCTGGCTATGATCAAATTTCTAATTTCGTCAAAATTGTATGTCAATAATCTGTTTAAGTCAATTGGTTCTGCTCAAACTTTCTCTAAATTCAATTTTTAAAAGTCCAACATTGATAATTCTCTCCTTAGGAGGTTCCTCGCTAAATACTGGTGAGTCAGTTGAAACTAGAGAAACAGCTTTATAGTGTCTATTAGTACACAGTAATGGTGTCATGGCAATCTCTGATGAGGGCACTCGCTATTGTTCTCACAAATCACAGATGGGACTGGTATCTGTGTTGGCACATCCATACTATCTCCTGCTGCACTCATATCTGGTACTCCAGTAGGACCAAGACCAGCTCTTTGTCCCTGTACCCTCTCAGTATATGGAGGATGTCTGGAATTCAAAATGTCATTTGGAAAAGTATCCTCCTCATCTGAATCATGATTCTGTTTTACTTTTTCATCAGATTACTTTTTGTCATCTGTTTTTTAACCATTGCGGGAAAAGCTCCCACTCCCTCCATTGTATCCTCTCTCCTGTATCTTTTCCATCAATTCCATTTGTTTTACAATCAATGTCTAAGCGCACTTTTCACTTGTGTTGTCATAGTGTTTCTTCTTTCTTTCTTTCTTTCTTTCTTTCTTTCTTTCTTTCTTTCTTTCGGGCCATTCATAACTTGCCTCAGAAAAAATTGCTTTCTAATGTTAAATGTCCCTCTAAAGGAAACTGTAGCACATTATCAGAAGCAGTATATTCATGCCATTCAGAAATCCAGGTTCACGCATCAAACCCAATGTCCACCATCATTTCATAGAGGCATTTTGTCTGACTTTCAGTAGAAGGTACAACAGAAACTTTAGGCTTCTCCAACACAGAATCCATTATTTTTTATCATAAGAGTTGAAAGTCATACAAAATAAACTAGGAAACAACAACCATTCCCAATCTATCACAATGCGGCTCTCCAGATAACTAACCAATCACAGTGCTGCTTCTACATGATTAAGGAAAACAATTGCAAAGCATTGTATCAATGAACTTATTCTAATTAAATATATAAACCTTGTCTTCTCAACCTAGAATAGGAAGAAATAAGCAAGTCAGTAAGAACTAGTCTCACAAACAATAGAAACAAGAGCAGTACCTTATCAGCACTGGTTCAACTCAATTCACACTAGGCAGCCCCCCTTCTAGCGATAATGTACCCTAGCTAATACACTTTCTCCTGTGCAACTAGGAGCAAGGGACACCAACCCAGATTAGCCACAAAATCTCCTTAAAATAAAAACTTGTTTCTGTGGAAAAACCTGTCTTCCAGTGGAGGGAAGGCTGCAATGATTTTGCTTGTTTTGTCAGCAGCTTTCAACACTATCAATCACAAGGTTTTAATTGACAGCTTGGTGCACATAGGAATCAGAGAGTAGCCCTGGAGTTGCTTCGGTCATTTCTTATGCACAAGGTGCAAACAGTTGCCTTGGAAGACATGGTTTCCAAGCCTTTTATGCTTCCATGCGAGGTTCATCAGGGCTTGTCTATGAGCCCCATGTTGTTCAATATCTATGTGCCCACCCTCACAAAGCTATCCTGGTATTTTGGTTTTGCACTAGCCACTTATGTACGTGACACCCAAATCATGGTGGCTATCTCGAATAATACCAACAAAATGGCATATCGCTTTAAGGGCTTTATGCCTTCCATTGAACTTTGGATGAACAATAATAGCTTTATGCTCAGTTCAACCAAAAGTGAAGTCCTCCTCCTTGGTTAAAATCCAGACTCTTAGGATCAGGCCTGGTGGACTCAGACACTCGGTTCCCCTCCTAATCCGGCACTGTCAGACAAAGATGTGGGAGTAATTTCAACTCCAACCTATTTTTCATGGCACAGGTAAACAAACTCACTTCTTCCTGCTTCTTTTTTTCTGCCTAAAATCAGGAAGACCCTACCTTTTATTCCTTTTGATTTAAAAAAAAAGGCAAAGGTAAACAAACTCACTTCTTACTGCTTCTTTTTTTCTGCCTAAAATCAGGAAGACCCTTCCTTTTATTCCTTTTGATTTAAAAAATATTGGTGTAATCTAGGCTTGACTACTGCAGTGCCCTTTATCTTGGTATTCATCAGTGCTCCTTGAAAAGAATTCAAGTTTTGCAGAATGCAGTGGCAAGAATTCTAAAAAGAATCCCCAAATTCAAGTCTGTGACCGATGCTCTTTGGGAATGCCATTGAGTTCCAGTGAAGAATAGAAACAAGTTTAAAGCATTATGCCTGGCTCATGAAGTCCTGTATGGGAATGCCCTCGCATACTTGAAAAATAACCTTATATGGTACAATCCAAGTAGAGTGTTATGCTCAACCAATTCCCAGACAGTGAAGGTTTGTAGTATCAGAAGAAAGAAATAGGGTGGCAGGAGCTTCATTTACTTTGCATGTAAACTGTGGAATAACCTTCCTGAATATCTGAGAAAACAATCCAATCTGCTCAGATTCAGGAAAGATCTTAGAACCTGGCTTTTTTCTTTTGCATCTTTTTAAGATGTAATAATAGGCTACAGTTGCAAGAATTCTTTACTAATCAGTTCTTTCAACCTTAGCATCAAGACGCCATTGACATTTGTGGACTTTGGAAAATTAATTAATATCAGTATCAATTCAGAAACCCCTATGTGTATGTGCAACTCTTTGCATAACACACTACCTTATGCAGATAATTGAACCACAACATCTCAATCCCTTGGATTTTGAAGAATCGGTTGACCAAACTCACCAATAATAAAATGAAAAATTTACAATTAAAAAGTCAATGATAAGATTAGTACAATAAATCAACAGAAATCAAACCACCAATCAAACCTAAAATCAGAATTGCATAACCAAGTGCCTCTCACATAGCACAACAGTACATCTCACAACACAAAAACTCAGCAGAACGTTACCACTCACATTGAAGAGAATTATTCCACACTGTTCAAACCTACACTACAAATCGCTGAGCAATAGCACTGCAACTCATGATTCGCAGCAAAATCCTGATCCTGAAAATTCCATGGGAAAAAATCCACTACTTCTATGGACTGGGTAGATATGGGGATCCCCTGTAAAGAAAGGAGGTGCTCTGTCATGTGCAACCATCCTCTGCTGCCAACATTTGGAGGTGCAAAACAACACCCCAAAGTTTAAACAACCTCAAAATGTACCTCAGTCAAACCTCCCACAATTACTAGACTTGAGACTGTGTTAAACCTCAGTTTCATGAGGCAATGTGTCCCTGCATTATAGCAAAAAGCAAAGTATCAAAATAAATCACAACACAATTCATCAAAACTAATTGAATTGAATGAGCTCAATCAATACCTGAGTTCTAAATGAAGGAATCAATGCCATGAAGGCTTGCATTTTCAAATGAGCCTCAAAATCAAGAAAAATTGGACAGCATCCCTAGAAGAACAGGAATGTCTTTTGGCTTACCCCCAAAATCAAGTTGTTTTTACACTATTCTTACATAGAAAATACAAAATTATTCAGAATTATCTTGGTGTGATTGATTGTATCATTTCATCAACAAATGAAACAGAAGAGAAATAGACATCATTAACTTGACACCTCAACACTATCCTATTTTTTTGAATAATTATTCAGCAACACTTATGGTCATGTCATCTAGAAATATTTGAACAAACAAGAAACATTGACAAAAAGACTTCCTTTGAATGAATGAATTCCAGTGGAGAAACAGAAGATGTGGTTACATGTTGCAAATTACACTGAAACTGTGACAGGGTTACAGTGAACAGAACAATGACAACAATGAAAATAATCACTTTAGCTTGACTGTGTTCTGTGATGCCTGTCAGGAAATGATGTGTGCATAGGGGAGAAGCACAACTGAGTGACAGAGTTGACTTCCATTTTAGTTAAAATAGAGACTTCAAATAAATGTTGACTAACTAAAATGTAATAATAAATACACTTCTACAAGTGATAGAAAACTTGTTTCAAAATAATAATATTAATTTAGGGCCAGATTATGAGCATGGCGGTCCTAAAACCGATGTACCCCGGTGGCGGTTCGACTACAACAACCTTAGCAGTCTGAATGCTAGATCTCAACGTATTGGCGGCGGTGTAAGCCATGTTCAAGCATGGTGGTGCCGATGTCGGCACTGCCTGCTGATCACATCTTGCCTTTTTTGGCCTTTCCATGGCTGGGATCCTGCCATTAGAAGGAGGGTGAAAACACAGAGAAGGGGCGACAGGGAAGCCCCTGCATTGTCCATGCACATGTCGCGGGCAGTGCAGAGGCCCCCCCGGTCAGCACAGTTGGAATGTGCACTGTGTCAGTGCAGCTGGCATTAGCCTTGGCTCTCTTTTACAGCCGGAGCCAGCTCCACCAGACTGACTGTCTGACTAGCCCTACGGGAACATCATAATATAGCGGTCTGGAGCCACCGGCTTGGCGGCGTCCTCCAGACTGAGATATTGACGGTTCGACGATTGGTCCACCACACTCATAATCACGCCCTTAGTCTGTAGATCTAAAATTGTGTGTACAAATCCAAGTTGTACATTGTTAATGATACACAAAAATTTAATTCCATGAAATTATTTTACAGTACTACCATGTGCAAAATTGCATAAGGTGTTTGCTGGAATACATTTTCTAAATGAACTCGAGAATCATTCCTGGAAATCGATGCAGAAGCACTAATTTCGATTGTTGTTCCTCATTCTACAGAGAGATTCATGTAATTCTTCAGTAATTTTGCATGATCAAAATCACCAATATACCTGTGCCGGAAGTTATGAGTGTGAAATTACAGAATCTGGAGTGAATGAGGTCTTTTCGGTACATGCTGGAAATCTCCTCAAATCAGATGAGGAAAAATAAGGCTAAAACTAAAATCAAGTTGTAGCTGTCTTACTCATTCTGGTATAAATGCTGAAATCTATCCCAAGTTTTGTTTCAGTAACAGATATTCATGCAAATAGGCAAAGAACCTCCACTGAGGGAACATTCAAGGTCAAGAATAGTTGCAATCAGTGCCATTACAGCCATAACCAATGTATTCAGAATAATGAGCCACTTCAATTAAAATAAGTCCAGTGAGCAACTGCCGAACGCAATCTTAAATAACCTTTCTGCAGGCTGAGTAATGGAGGAGGTGCATCGTGTCCTTATGCATCCCTGCTATGCGGTAACTGTAGGAGAACAAAAACAGTTGCTTACATGATTAGAAATGAGTATAATTAGGGTCACAATGAACATATGAGCGTGCGACTGAAAAAATAGCTTTGTTTCTTTTGTTGATGGCAATTTTGTGTCAATGGATTTTTTTCTAAAAGGTACATTTTGATGACTTTAAAATTAGGACTTGGAAAAGTGCAATGTATGACAAAGGTTAAAACACAAAACAAGCATTGTATTTATTTAAGAGTTGTATATAGTTCTAACTATGTTGCTTTGCTGCTACATCCGAACATTTTGCAGATTCAGTAGTAATCATTTATTTGCAATATGTAATTTGGTTTAGGTGATGCACTTCAACCTACAAAGGTGATCGGCTCCACTTATGATCCTCAATGGCTACAAGGAGACACGAATGCTGCATCTACCACCAGAGAGTAAAGGGCCAGACAAATCCCCAAGCACTTGTCTCTAGCCACCAGTGGCAGGAAAAAAGCAAGTGTGAGGTATAAAAAGCCCACTCTTTTAGCAAGTAGATTTTTACATTCACACCACACAGATGGATGTTTCACTGCAACAACTACAGGCAGCTTACTTATAACCAACATCTTAATGAAAATATGGAAGCTGATGTAGCACCACCAAACACACTAGGGTAGAGCTTCTGATTGGCATTGAATGCCTTTTAGCATAAGAGGGGAGTGAACAAGTGTAATGTAGACGAGACTCTGGAAAAAACTAGATTGGATGATGGAGACGCCCATTTCACAGGACAAAACCGTTCAAACTCCTGACAGCCTTCTTAAATGGATAAAGGCAGTTCTGCTTCTGGTCTAAAAGATTATTCTACCACACCCACCCAACACAACCAAACCAACGAGTGCATAAGGGAGCATGGGTGAAGCTGGTCCAGTCACCTGTCTCTACAAAAACTCCCCCAGAATCATCCACTGTCATCTCCCTTAACAAACCCAGAAAATCAACTACCCAAAGCCTCGCCCATGAAGGAGAAGAATTTAGGCAATGGGGTCAAATGGAGACCCAGGGAAGAGGGGCCAGGAAATGTCATGGGTGAGACTTTAGTTATGAAAAGAGGGCCCTCAATCTGATGCAATATTCTTTTATTTTCTTGCAGAAGCCTGACTTGTAAAAAGAAGACACCAAAGAGTCAAAGCAGTGACCAAGACCTTTGCCCTCGAAGCCAGTCAGCAGAATTAGTGAGGACTGCTATATAAATAAACAGTGGTGGTTTTACGAACTGGCGGTCACTTGACCACCAAACTCACAGTGGCAGTCGGACTGTCACCAATGCGGCGGTTCGGGTACTACATTATGACCACGATCACAATTGGACTGCCAGCACCGCCAGGATCCGAGATCCCGGCGGCCTGGCAGTTGTGGCGGTCTTAATCCACCAGGGTAGTGTTGCAAGCAGTGCTGCCCTGGGGATTACGACCTCATTCTCCGCCAGCGATTTCATGGTGGTGTTAGGCTAGCAGAGAACAGTTGCATGGGCTCCAGGGGGTTCTCTGCACTGCCTATGCACTTGGCTTGGGCAGTCCAGGGGTCCCCCTGACCAGCACCCTCGCAATGTTCACTGTCTGACAGTGAACATTGAGAGGGAGTTGGCGCACCCTGCATCCTACACCATGGCCACCGGCTCAATTACGAGCCGGAGACAATGCTGTAGGGTGTTTCCCACTAGGCCAGTGGGCCGAAACTCAGGTTTCCACCCACCAATCTTGCAGGAACTCTTAACGGGCCTGGCGGAAGGTAGCCACCATGGCGGCAACCTCCCTGTCGGAACTTTGGCGGAACTCGTAATCAGACACAGTATATTTTAAGCTCGCAAAATCATGTCCACTGCTTTTTGTCCACTTTATTAGAAACCAATGAGTCTACAGAAAGGGCATAAGATCTTGCCCAATGACATTATGCCCTATATTACCCTCCTCTGTATTTAGACAAACCACAAAAATATCAGCAGAAGCAAAAGGGCTGCACATTTATCACAGTCATTTTGTCCAGGTATAGCAAACTAGCACAGCTAAAAATCATCTGCAAAATACTGGACCTGGGTGAAACATTACTCTTTTGGCATGGGTTTATCAAAAATTACATGATTAAGGGCCAGATGTAGGTAGGCTTTTGCACCTCGCAAACGGCGAAAAACGCCTTTTGCGAGGTGCAAAAGCCCTCAAGCGATGCAGAAACACATTTTGCGAATCGGAACCGACTCGCAAAATGTGTTTCCGACTCGCAAATAGGAAGGGGTGTTCCCTTCCTATTTGCGACTCGCACCGCAATTTAAGTTGATTTGTGACCGCGAAAGCGGTCGCAAATCAACTCGCAGTTACCATCCACTTGAAGTGGATGGTAACTCATTCGCAAAGGGGAAGGGGTCCCCACGGAACCCCTTCCCCTTTGTGAATGCTCACAAAATTATTTTTTCAGAGCAGGCAGTGGTCCTATGGACCACTGCCTACTCTGAAAAAACCCGAAACAAAAGGTTTCGGTATTTTTTTCTATTTGCAGCTCGTTTTCCTTTAAGGAAAACGGGCTGCAAAGAGAAAAAAAAAACTGCTTTATTTAAAAGCAGTCACGAACATGGAGGTCTGCTGACTACAGCAGGCCTCCATGTTTGCAAGTGCCTATACTCGCTATGGGGCCGCAATTTGCGACCCACCTCATGAATATTCATGAGGTGGGTCATTGCGACCCCATAGCGAGTTGCAGTCGGTGTCTGAGACACCGTACTGCATACCAATTTGCGAGGTGCAAATTGCGAGTCGCATGGACTCGCACTTTGCACCTCGCAAATTGGCGTTTTGCTTCATCTGGCCCTAAGTCTGTTTGTGTAATTGAGAGTAATTTAACACAAATATCCTACTGCAGGAGCACAGGAAAAAAAACTTAGCAAGCTTGAGGAACTGCTGCTGTTTGAGTTATGTTGCATTTAGCGCGGTTTATATACCACAGGTCTATTTTGGATGTGAATGTACATTTTGTGCTAAGAAAATAGAGCTAAATTCTGGCTTATGCTTCTCGTTTAATTCCTCTTAGTCTTGCCCATGTTTGTTGTAGTTTTGTATAATTACACTACAGCAAATTATGCAAATTCCGCCCAGCTCACCTAAAAGTCAAGTTAAACAGGAAAGCTGTTGGTATGCTTATTTCTGTACGGATTCACCCTCTTTTTATTTAGAGATATGATAATGAAATCTCCTGAATAAAGGTCTGCATGGGTTCTGAGTGTTAAATATTCATTTAGTACCACAAATGTCTGTGGGTGGCCATGCTTATGTTCTTTCCTGCCAGTGACATTGACTTTGGAAGCCAATGGATCATGTTATTCACTATTACAATATAAGGATGAACTTTTAGTCAGTCTTTCGGTAGAGGTTTGCCTAAATCATGCTCATATTCTGCAGTACTAGTGCTATAAGTAAAAAGCTTCATGATTTTACACACGGCATGTCAGACTAAGTTGAACACAAAGGATGTAAAAAATGGCTGACTCGCAGTAGTCATATCCTTTTTGCAAAATAGTGTGTGTGTGTGTGTGAGTGTGTGAGTGTGTGTAGAGCTGAGCATTTGTGACTCAGTAGGTTATAAGTACATGACAGTATGTGGACCAGCTAAAAAACATTGGTGTCATATTTGGCATTTAAAGTGAGAAAATAGAGGATTCCGCACCAGAGCATGGATATCAGCGGAATCCTGTCAAAGGGAGCAGCTAGAGAGCTGTTTGAGATAAGTCAAAGGGATATGAATATGCAGTGAGTGGAGAAAATTAAATGGCAACATCTTCATCACTTGGTTCATGCCAAAACAGAAATAAAGAAGGTAAAAGGAAAGAAGGGTTCACCTTTTTTCTTAATGGTATGACGACTCTGAATGATTATTCTCAAATGATGTCAATCGAGTGTGATAACTAAGCCTAGGTGAAATTTGAATTGTGCTTGAGTAATCACAGTAATTTTGATAATTTTGCATTACTAAAAATTTCACAATTATGCCCATTTGTGTAATTTAGTATAAAATGGGAGTAAAATGTCTCCCACATGAACACAGAAACAGAACACATTTGTCTCCTGGATGCTGCTGCATGTTCTGTGGAATTTAGCCTTATTTTCTTAGCACAAAGCACACCCCATCCTCTTGTCTATTATGAATGCAAGGGTACATTTTATAGAACGAAAATAGCACTAAGAACAGGTTTACTCATACATACATATGTATATATACAGTATATATAGAAAGAGAGAGAGGGAGAAAGAGAGACTCTATGTATGTATATATAGCGAGGACATCTCTGTAAGACATTTATATCTATACATATATCTATATAGATAGCTTTCAGATATATATAGCTTTTAGGCAGCAATTAAAATGTCAAGATAACTCTTGTGATTATGTTCCTGCTAGAGAAAGAGATCAGACTTTTGTCTGGTGCCCGTTTTGATGCCATAAAGTAGCACAGACGGTTTATATGCCTGCTTCAAAGAACAGATCTTTATTTTATGTGAATAGCTGAGTGGATTAGTAAAGCCAGCTGTTACCTGCTTTAAAACAAATGAAATGATTGGGGGGCTATGGAGAGATGTAGAGAATTTTTGCTGGGTAGTAGTGAGGAAATCCGAGGAGGAGGACATGGGAGGGGGAGCACCAAAAATGATGGTAGCACTGGGCACCACCAGCGCTAAAGGTTATGATGTGATGGTGGGTATGTGGCAAGGTGAAGTAATAGTGTGTCTTTTTTGTTTTTGACAGTGTCTTCAGCTACTGATTGAGGGAAGAAGCAAAGATAAGATGACTGACATTTACTGTTGCACACATCACACACACACCCAGCCACCAGCAATTTTGTGAAAATATCTGCTTTCTTTGTAGGTTACTGTTTTAGAGGGACAGTTTAGCCAATAGCAGAGATGTTGTCTCTTTGGATGAAAGCTGCTCAATCCCTAACTCAGGTTATGGGTGACATCTCTGAGTCAGGATCAGAGACTAAGACAGAAGATACTGAGACAGAGGGAGAGGACAATGGGGCAGCATCTGGAGGTGATTTTTCAGTTGGAGGAGTCCCTTCCGACGACTCATCTTCCAGTGATTCTGAGGGGGATGATGAGGACAGTCATGCTGTCCCTTCGCAAGCACAGTCTGTGCAGCGAGACAACAGCAGGTTAGTCCAAACCAGACAGCAGGTGTGTGTGGTGGCAAGCACAGACAGAGTGCTCTCTTGGCAGCCTCCCCAATTTAGTTCAGCCCAAATTCTACCTTTTGCTGGTGACACTGGATGTAACTTCAATACAGCCAACTTTTTGCCAATTGACTATGTCCGTCTCTTTTTGGATGTTGACTTCCTTTAGCAAATTGTTCAGCAAATAATTTTGCCTGCCAAACAGTTTCTGAGGGAGCATGGAGGCATTCTAGGTCCCTGTTCTAGGGTACACCAGTGGACGTCCACTTAACACACAGAGTTGAAGATATTTGTGGGCCTTATGCTCAAAATGGGGTTAGCACATAAACCCACCTTACAGTCCTACTGGACGACTCACAGGGTTTGGGTAACCAGCATCTTTGCACCATACATAAGCAGAGATAATTTTTTGTTCTTGCAGTGCATGCTGCATTTCAGTGATAATTCTGCTGCATTACCCCTGGGCCAACCAGACCATGACAGGTTGTTCAAAATTCAGCCTGTTGTGGAACATTTGACTGCCAGGTTTCCAAAACTCTATACTCCTGGAAAGAATATAGCAGTTGATGAGTCCTTGATCCTGCACAAAGGGCAGCTGCTGTTCAGGCAGTACATTGCGAGCAAAAGAGCTTGCTAAGGCATCAAGCTGTACATGCTGTGTGAGAGATCTACTGGCTATGTGTATAGCTTGAGAGTATATACAGGAAAGTACTTCACGCTAAACCCTGTAGGTTGCCCTCCCACGCTAGGGTTCACAGGAAGGATTGCATGGGAGCTTGTCCAGCCACTCCTTCACAAAGGCTATAGGCTTCATGTGAACAATTTCTATAAATGAGTAGGGCTGTTCAGTGAGCTCTAAAAAGCTGGCACTGTGGCCTGTTATGAAGTTCACCGCAAAGGATTCCCAAAGGAGCTTATTTGCTAGAAGCTCCATAAATCCCAGAGTACTGCGTTGTATTCCAACAAACTGATCACAGTCAAGTTCTCGCATAGGCATGATATAGATGTGCTCACTACAAATTATGATGAGAGCACTTCCCCCATTATGGTTTGGGATCAGATGGCCAAAGTCCACAAGCCCACCTGCATACTTGATTAAAATAAGTACATGGGCAGAGTGGACAAGAACAACCAGGTTCTTCAACCATACAAGGCGAGTCGTAAAACTCGTACTTGGTATTGAAAACTGTTTACTCACCTGATCCAGATGGCATCATACAATCTGCATGTTGTTTATCGTCACACAACCACAAGAAGACTCATGTCTTTCCTTGACTTTCAGTTGCTGTGATTGAAAGCCTCACTGCTGCTACAAGAGCCCCCACATCATATGTTCTGGAGGAAGTGGCAAGGCTGCAGGTGTGATACTTTGCTGATCGCATTCATAAAACACCCAAAAAGGATCAACCATGTAATGCTCAAAGCAGGGGAAGAGGCAGGAAAGTCATTATTACTGTCCCCAGTGCCCATCTCAGCCAGACCTGTGTTTTCCTGCCTGCTTTATGTTGTATCATACTAAACTTCTGGGAGATTGACTGAGGTGGAGCCGCTGTTGGGTAAACCTTTCAATGGCTGTGCATGGATACCTAACGTCCATGGGCCCCTACTTCTTTAGGCAAGCAGCCACATAATTTGAGTTCATCTACTTTAGGAAATCATGGACTTCCTCATGGCCTGTTCGATACCTTTATTCACCGTCAGAACATTGTAGATGTTCTGTTTGATGCATTTTAGTACCCACACTGCACATACTAGTGGACAGAACATATGCCACATTGTCAAGGAGTACCCTGTGTGGCAAAATGGTAAAGGCATGACTGAATTTTGAAGTGCTTGTTATGGAACTTATGTATGCTACACGAGGACCACCCCGATTGCCAATGAGAACCAGAGTAACTTTAATGAGTCAAACAAATGTCCTGCGGGACATATTCACCAACATTTCTACTTGTTTGAAAGTATGCAAACTCAATTTGTAGCTTCACTTTCAAAGCAAGAGTAGAAGTGTTGGTGAATGAGTTCCACAGGATATTTGTTTGACTTTTTACTTTAGAGTCCTTAGGTTGTATTCATCATCATGTCTGCCTTAGTTTCAGCAGTAGATATGTTCACTCAGTTCGAGGACTAGGCCTCGCAAGGCATATTCGGACACCCCCAACTTGCATTCACAAACTGGAAGAAGTTGGATTTAGCACAGTCAGTGCACTGATGGTGCATGAAAGACTTTTTTTCCGGGGGCTTCAAGTAGCTAGGGATGGAAGGCATTAGTATAGGTTCACTTGGCAATTATGCAGGATAATTCAGAACTCTGATGAGGACAGAGACATGAACTGGTAAGAAAAGCTTACCGTAGGTGTGCTTTTCCAGGGATATTGCATAGGGAGAAGGCAGATAGTCAAGGTAGTACAGATCAACATCATCTATACCTATGGATTCAGTATGATTGGTGCTGCGCTTGCACTGAATTACTATGACACGTATGGATCCATGTTTGACCTGCTTGTCATGTTCATCCTCTGTCAGAACTTAGAAGATGTTCGATTTGCTGTATGATAAGTGCATTACAGTCACAGCACTGCACATAACAGTGGCTGGGACATATGCTACGTTCTCACAGACCACCCTATCTGCCAAACACTACCTTTCTTCATAGTTTATGATGTTCTTTTTAGGGATCTCTGTGAAAATTCCCCAGCATGTCCACCTTAGTTTCAAAGGTAGATATGCTCGCTCAATTTGTTGAATGGGCCTCACAGGGCAACTTTGATCACCCCCAGCTTACATCCACAAACTGGAAGACGTTGAGTTTAGCACAGTAAGTGCACCAAAGGTGCATGTAAGACATATCTTCGTAAGCTTCTTGTGGCTGTCAAGGGAGCCATTGGTAAAGGTTCTTTATGCATGCATTCAGTAATGTTCAGGAAGAAGGAGGCTGTTACTTGACAGGTGGTAAAATGTAATCAAACTTATTCCATCCTGTGGTATATGAATGAGATGTGCCCTTGTCTGAAGGCGGTAAGTTGATGCAAATGCAGAGATCAGTTTGGGCCCATGGCCAGCTGTATGAATGTATTGTGAGTTGTGCTTGAATGGCGTGTGAATGGACCATAAAGAGGTTGGTGCCATGAAGAGGCTTAATGGCTCACCTTCAGGAGACTTGGATTCAATATTCAGATACTTTGATAAGTATTTATGCTTTATAACCTGAATTTTTGAAGGTGCTAAAACCAACCAGCATGAGTGGTGGATTAACTTTAACATAGTAGTACCAATGGAGCCAAAGGGTGCAGGACTTGTGCGGCTCTCACCAGGTTTTCTTCCCCCAGATCCCCCTGCAAATCACAAACTTTGCTTTAAAAACATATTTTCTTTGCTTTTGCATTAGGGAAAGTCCTGAAATCTGCAGACAGCCATAAATTTCATACCACCCAGTGTTACCCTAAGTCTACTGAGAAAAGGAAGGGCCCAAAACGTATTGTGGAGACATCATAATTGTCTACCACAAAACAACCTGGTTTTATAAGGCGGGTACCTGTGTTTTTGGTCCTGGGCTCAGCGTCCATTTACGGAAACCTAACAAACCCAGAAAATGTGGAAAACTAGACACCCGGTGGAGTCCACACCAGGCACACCAGTGGGGTAGCGTTTTTATCTGGACAAGTTGGGGATCGTTGGGTGGTAAAAGGTTTGTGAATTCCTGCATATTGCAGTAGTCTACGTCACAGAAATTCACGGAAAAATAGGGTTTTTTTTTCAACATTTTACATTTAAAGGGTATTCTAGGTAAAACATCTTTGGAGAAACCACACAAGCGATACCTCTCTGGACTCCCCTTCATGCCTACTTTTCAGAAATGTCTGGGTTTGATAGGTTTCCCTAAATGGTTCCTGTTGGACTTTTTGGCTTATGCAGGGTCATCCCCAATCTTTTTGCCTCCTGCCTCCTATTTTTTCTGACCTGTTGCTGTTGACTTTTGAACTCTGAGCACCATACCACTGCTAACCAGTGCTAAAGTGCATATGCGCTCTGTGTAAATTGTATTGTTGATTGGTTCATCCATGATTGGCATATTTGATTTACTAGTAAGTCCCTAATAAAGTGCACTAGAGGTGCCAGGGTCTGTATATCAAATGCTACTAGTGTGCCTTCAGCACTGGTTGTGCCACCCATATGAGTAGCTCTGTAATCATGTCTCAGACCTGCCATTGCAGTGAGGGTGTGCAGTTTTAACTGTAAATTCGACTTGGTAAGTGTACCCACTTGCCAGGCCTAAACCTTCCCTTTTCTTACATATAAGACACCCCTAAGTTAGGCCCTTGGTATCCCCAAGGGCAGGGTGCAGTGTATTGTTAAGGTAGGACATATATTAATGTGTTTTATATGTCCTGACAGTGAAATATTGCTAAATTCGTTTTTCACTGTTGCAAGGCCTGTCCCTCTCACGGGTTAACATGGGGCTTACCTTTATATCTAATTAAAGTGTAGATTCCGTTTGGGAGCGGATGGACATGTGGAGTTTGGGGTCTCTGAGCTCACACATTAAAAATACATTGTTTACTAAAGTTGATTTTAAGATTGTGTGTTTGAAAATGCCACTTTTAGAAAGTGGGCATTTTCCTGCTTATACCATTTCTGTGTCTCCGCCTGTTTGTGGATTCCCTGTCTGGGTCAGTTTGACAGTTAGGCTGGTTGCACCTCACACTACACAGTGACACAAAGGGAACTGGGGTATAGTTTGCATTTCCTGATGAGCCATCTGTGATAGGAGGGAGGGGAGGAGTGGTCACTCACACCTGAAAGGGCTGTGTCTGTCCTCACACAATGCAGACTCCAACCCCCTGGTGAGTGTCTGGGGCCTGGCCTGGGCAAGGCAGGATTTCACATTCAAAAGAGACTTTACTATGAAGTAGGCCTACTTCAAAGGAGAAATTGGGTATAAGAAGGGCACCCAAAACCACTGACTTTAGGATCACTTCTGTACATCAAGAGGAACCTCTGCCTGGAGAAGAGCTGAAGAGCTGAGAAGTGCTACCCTGCCTGTTGCTGTGCTTTATGGAGCTATCCTGCAGTTGCTGCTTCTGTCTGTGCCAGGGCACAAAGACTGGACTTCGTGGTATATTCCTGCTTGAGAAGGACTCTCCAAGGACTTGGACTGAGCTTGCCCCCTGTTCTGAAGACTCAGGACCATCAAGAACTTCCCTTACCAGCACCTGGACTCTCTGCTGAGACTCCTGCCCTGACAAGTGGTGCCCTATCCAGTCCCTGGGCCCTTGAAAGGAAGGGTCTTATTTCTCATTATTGCCATAATACATTTTGGGCACTTACCTGTTGCGAGCACTTGGCCTACCCACACAAGTGAGGTAGTAATTTTATCAGGGGACCTAGGGTAATGCTGGGTGGAAGGAAGCTTGTGGCTCCCCTCAGATTGCAGAAATTTACAGCACTGAAATGCAAGGAAAATGTGAGTTTTTAGACAAACTTTGAGGATTACAAAGGATTATGGGTGGCAGAATCTGTTGAGCGCCCCACAAGTCACCCCCATCCTGGATTCCCCTAGGTGTTTCGTTTTTACAAATGTACGGGTTTGGTAGGTTTCCCTAGGTGCGAGCTGAGCTAGAGCCCAGAATCCACAGCTAGGCATTTTGTAAAAAACTCATCTGTTTCCAGTGGAAAAATGTGAGTTGTCCATGTTGCATTTTGAGGCATTTCCTACTGCGGGCACTAGGCCTACGCACACAAGTGAGGTACCATTTTAATTGGGAGACGTGGGGAAATGCTGTGTGGAAGGAAGTGTGTGGCTTCTCTCAGATTCCAGAACTTTCCATCCGAAATGTGTGGAAAATGTGTTTTTTAGCCAAATTCAAGGTTTGCAAAGGATTCTGGGTAACAGAACCTGGTGAGAGCCCCACAAGTCACCTTCTCATGGATACCGCTAGTTGTATAGTTTTCAAAAATGTACAGGTTTGCTAGGTTTCCTTAAGTGCCAGCTGAGCGAAAGCCCAAAAACCACAGCTAGGCACTTTGCAAAAAACACATCATTTTTTAGTGTAAAAATGTGATGTGTCCACATTGCGTTTTGGGGTATTTCCTGTCACGGACACTAGCCCTACGCATAGAAGTGAGGTACCATTTTTATTGGGAGACTTGAGGGAATACAGAATAGAAGAGAAGGTATCATTGTCAATTGTCATTCTCTACATTTGTGTCTCCCAAATGTAAAACAGTATGTAAGAAAGGTGTCATTTTGAAAAATGCCCTGTAATTCACCTGCTAATATGGGTAGCCCCGAATTTAGAGATGTAAAATAACCACTGCTTCTAAGCTCCATATCTTTAGACAATTTTGGAAATACCTTGGTTTCCTTAATACTTATTTTTCACTCTTTATATTTTACCACATGAATTGCTGTGTACCTGGTATACAATGGAAACCCATTACAAGTTGTACCTCATTTATTGACTCTGGGTAACTTGGGTGAATGATCAACCTACAAGCCCTACATACCACAACAACCAGAAGGGTCCAGCAGATGTAACAGTATATTGCTTTAAAAACTCTGCCATAGTTGGGAAGGGAAACATTGCAGAAGTAAATGTAGACAGAAATTTTTGTTTTTTTCAACTCAATTTCAGTATTTTTTTATTTCAACTGGTACTTCCTTCCCTGCAGGGACAGTGGGGGCCTTTGTTACACCACTTCAATCTTGACCTGACCAAAAAAATTACTGTGCTACAGCTCATTACAGCACAGAAGCGAGCACGCCTTTCATTGCCCTGGACATTTCTTCAATGTTCCGGAACTCATGGAGACCCATTTTGAAAGTCCAAGCCCACTCCTGGTGCCTCTGTCACTTTTCCCAACTTGCAGCACTAATTGCAGCAGGTATTAATTGCAGCAGGTACCTGGAGGCTTAAAAAGGAAAAGAGTGGACGAGAGGATGGAGGTAGAGAGAAAGCGAGCTAAGAGGAGGAAAAGAGAGAGAGGGGAGAGAGAATGTGGATGGATGGAAAAAGAGAGAGGCGAGAGCGAGGAGAGGAAGGGAATGGAGCTGATTAGAACATTTTTCCAAGGTTGTTATCGGATTCCCAGTCCAGTGCTCTTAACTAATGCATTCTCTGCCAGGAATACCTGCAAACAAGCGAGCTCTGAAGAATTCTACAGTTAGCTTACACAATTCTAGTCAAACTTACCGAATATGCACTGCTTTGCTTTACTTCGAAGAGGCATTTTATGTTAAGAGAGGCAGCGAATTCATTCACAGCACTGAAGCTGTCTCATTGCCTTTACCCTTTGTTTAGAAAGCTGATGAAAGTCCTTTTCATTTATATGCTGACACCCTCCTGCCCTTATTTTAGCAAATCGAATGGAATTAAAAGATGCTTTTTGTGAGGCATCTGCTCAGTAACGCTAATGCTCAAAACACGCCAATTACGCAAAGAGCTTTCACGCTCTGATTTCGATACATTTAACGTGATCAGCTCACAGCACATCAACCACAGAGGGCCAACAAACGATACCATTATTACTCAAAATAGCTCTCGGAGGCGTTTCTGCAAACCAGAGGCATATCACCTTCCAAAGCAGCGGTTGTATGCAGCCGGGTGTGTTTTGCAAGTAATGACATGAAGGAAACATAATCACACTATATTCATGGTTGGAATTGAGTGGAGGTGCTGTTGTTGCCTGATGTTGTGTCTCTATTTCAGATTTGTTGCAGAAAACCGAACATGTTTCGTGAAGCCGTTCTCCCCAGGGGTCCTATTGAGACTTTTTCATCTACATGAAAACTTGAAAAACAATTTTATAGTAAACATGGAGGAGATATGATTTATTTCTGGTCGCAGAGCCCAGAAAATTTTGTTTTAATCCCAGTTTCATCTAGTGAACACATTTTGGCCCTCATTACAACCCTGGTGGTAAATGCCACCTACTGCTGTGCCGACGGCCGCCAACATAACGTGACCGCGGCAGTAATCCGCCACGGGTATTATGACCCACACAGAGAATCCCGCCACAATACAGACACCCATACAAGTCTGCCATCCCAAAGGTCAGTGATAAACTGGTGATAGCAAAACCCACACCATTACGCCCACAGGAATACGTCCACAGTATCACGACCCACGAATCAACGCTGCGGTCATTCAACCGCGGTAATCCATTGGCGGTACACACTGCCACGCTCAAAATACACACACACTTACAAAACCACACCACATTGGACAATTCAAAATTCAAACACCTGACACACATACACACACCACACCCTCACACCCATACCACTATAAAACACATACCCACATTACCCACAACCCCTTACAATAAAAAAAAGAGACCAAGCACAGAGAGACAAGCAAGAGCACACACTCAATCAGAGGCACAGAACACCATCACCCATACACCGTCCACGCACATCACAGTATACATCCCAACACATCACCCCACACATCACCTCACACATCCTCACACATATCACTCACACCACATCCATGGCACCCCAAAGACACCACAGGTTTTCAGAGGTGGAGCTAAGGGTCATTGTGGAGGAAATCATCTGGGTAGAGCCACAGCTATTTGGATCACAGATGCAGCAGACCTCCATTGCAAGGAAGATGGAGCTATGGCGGAGAATCATGGACAGGGTCAATGCCGTGGGACAACACCCGAGAACAAGGGATGACATCAGGAAGAGGTGGAATTTCCTACGGGGGAAGGTACGTTCCGTGGTTTCAAGACACCAGATTGCTGTACAGAGGACTGGCGGTGGACCCCCACCTCCTCCCCCAGAACTAACAACATGGGAGGAGCAAGTCTTGGCAATAATACACCCTGAGGGCCTCACAGGAATAGCAGGAAGACTGGACTCTGGTAAGTCAAATCTTTACTATCATATCCTCCACCCTACCTGCATGCTATCACAAACTCCTACCCCTACCCTCACCCCCGTCACCTCAAATATACCCCACTATCACAACGCACCGATCCCAATACCAAGCCCTGCATGCCACACCAATCCATGGACCCCCATCACAGACCTGCATGGACACCCATCACCCCAGCATGCCCAACAGAGAGACTCACCCAGCCCACAAAATCACCACTCACACAAGGCCAAGCCGACAGGGAAAGCACAATCATACAGGGAAACACACCCATTGCAAAAGATGGCACACATAGATACACAGATACATTAACAATTCATTTGCATCCCAACAGGACCCCTACCCAACGTCACCGGAGGGGAGGTGCCAGCTACATCCAGCCTCCCCTAAAGAGGTCCACAGTAATGACAGCAGCTCTGCACGCCTGGATCTGGATAACCAACCTGGCCCATCAGGGACCTCTGGACAGTCGGTTCCCCTGCCACAGTCTCAGACAACCACAGAGCCTCCACCCTCAGGAAACACCAGCACAGCACCCACCCAGCGGGCCCATACCTCTGTTCCCAGGACATGTCAATCAGCAGTGTGTCCACCACTACAGGGACCGCAGGCAAACCCACAAACACAGCGCGATCAGTGGCAGTGGGCACACGGTTCAGGGGACAGAGGCACAGGACAACAGGGAAGCTGGGAGGACTGCTGTGCGACAGGGGGAGGACAGGCCCAGGGAACCGACCGTCCACAAGGCACCCTAAAACATCATGGGAGCATACGACCATTCCCAGGAGACCATGGGCCAGGTACTGGGCAAGTTACAGGAGACCCAGCGGCTGCAGGAGGGACAGTACCTGGGGATCAGGGGGGACCTAACTAAAATATACACCATCCTGGTCACCATTGCAGGGGTGCTGGCTGACATGGGCAAGACCATGAGGGAGGCAGTGGCACAACAAAGGGCCCCTGCCCCTAGCCAAACCGAGGAACAGCCTTCCACCCATTGGCGCTAGTGGACAGGAGGCACCGCCACTGGACAAACAGGCCACCAGCACCCCACCCCCTGCAGAAGGAGAACCACCCCGCAAACGGTCCCTGTGATCCAGGCAGAAGACAGAGAACATTGCCAAGACCCCTGCCAGGAAATAAGACTCACCTGATTGTCACCCTTGTGTCCCACTATGTCACCCTGTCCACTTTGAACTGCCATTGCTCCCCTTCCAATGCCCCAGTGGACAAGGCATCTGTGATACCAATAGACTGGACTCTACCCTGGACTTTCCTCCACCATCACCCCAGCCCCTTGCCTTACCCCCATACTAATTTGCACCAAAAATAAACACCCTTGAACAGAAACCATACTGGAGTCAGTGTAATAATTAGAAAGATGTAATATTACAACATTATCAAAGCGTTGCAACGTCTATGTTCAGTGAATTATACCACAGGATGACCATTGGTGGGCAGCAGTACATATAGCAGTAGCCAGAATGGGGTACACAGATCTGAAAATAGAGAATCCAAAGGGAACAGTCAGTGTCCATAGACAGAGGTTAAGAGGCTGCCATGTACAATGTCCAAAAGTTTACTGTAATGTAAATTAGAGTTACAGTCTCTTACCTGTGTGTCACTGGAAGTACTGCTGTATAATGTTTGTTCTGTGGTTCACATCTTCTTTATCTGGTTCCTCTTCCTCACTGTCCACAGGCTCCACCGCTGCCACAAGACCATCTCCAGGCTCATCCTCCTGCAGAAAAGGCACCTGGCGTATCAAGGCCAGGTTGTGCAACATACAGCATGCCACGATGATCTGGCACAACTTCTTGGGTGAGTAGTACAGGGATCCTCCAGTCAGATGGAGGCACCAGAACCTGCCTTTCAGGAGGCCGAAGGTTCTCTCAATTATCCTCCTTGTACGCCCATGTGCCTCATTGTAACGTTCCTCTGCCCTTGTCCTGGGATTCCTCACTGGGGTCAGTAGCCATGAGAGGTTGGGGTAACCAGAGTCACCTGCAAATATTGAGGGACAACTGTTAGACACACACTAACCCTTAGGGACAACCCCATACTCAGACCCCAACTTATACTGTGTGGAGACCTTGGGCTCACCTATTAGCCACACCCGGTGCCTCTGGAGTTGCCCCATCACATAAGGGATGCTGCTATTCCTCAACATACAGGCATCATGCTCTGAGCCAGGATATTTGGCATTCACATAGGAGATGTACTGGTCGGCCAAACACACCATTTGCACATTCATCGTGTGATAGCTTTTTCTATTCCTGTAGACCTGTTCATTTCTGCGGTGGGGGGACAAATGCCACATGTGTGCCATCAATGGCACCTATGATGTTGGGGATATGTCCCAGGGCATAGAAGTCAGCTTTCACTGTGGCCAAATCATCCACCTGGGGAAAACAATGTAGCTGTGCATATGCTTCAGTAGGGCAGACAACACTCTGGTCAACACGTTGGAGAACATTGGCTGAGACATCCCTGATGCCATGGCCACTGTAGTTTGAAAGGAACCACTTGCCAGAAAATGGAGCACTGACAGAACCTGCACTAGAGGGGGTATTCCTGTGGGCTGACGGATAGCTGACATCAGGTCTGGCTCCAATTGTGCACACAGTTCTTGGATTGTGGCACGATTGAGTCTGTATGTGATGATAATGTGTCTGTCCTCCATTGTCGACAGGTCCACCATGGGTCTGTACACCGGAGGATTCCGCCATCTCATCATCTGCCTCAGCGGTTGTAGCCTATGGAGGAGAACGGTGAGCAGAAGGTCATTTTCCACATAGATGGAACAACTGTTTTTGAATTAATGTCACAGAAGCAGTGTGTGAATTCGAGAGTCAGTAGATGTGCCAATATGTGCTGTGATGCAGCTAGGTGCCATGCCATGTGCCCCCCTGAAATGGCGGCTGCCTGACCTGTGAGGAGGGACAAGGGGAAATGAGGTAACTGTGCTGGCGTTGTGCTGCATCAAAATAGGTGGTCAATTTGGCGTGCCATCGCCAAGGAGGTGCGGACCCTGGGGGTCTACCACAGGCTGAGCACCCACTGCCGCAAGAGATGGGAGGACCTGCGCCGCTGGACGATGAAAACGGTGGAGGCCCAGTGGGGCGGGCCTCCCAACTTGGAAGGGGTGCCCGTCGCACCATGACCCCGTTGATGTTCCGCATCCTGGTGGTGGCCTATCCGGAGTTGGATGGGCGATTGAGGGCATCACAGCAGCCACAAGAGGGTGAGTACAGATTCAAAAAGCTGACTTTGCGCGCTTTAGGAGCTAGCAGGGTGAGGGGGGGTAGTGGATGCCCTAGGCTAGGGTGATCATGGCAGGATAGGTCCCTTGTGTGCAGACTCTGAAGCACTCCTACCCCAATGGTACAAGTGGCCAACTACTACTGGGCAGGGTCCTGTGGGTGTCAGGTGTGCAGATGCTGGCGTTAGGCATTGTACCCCATGGGCAGGTGACTCCCTTAGTGACTGTTTCAGCATGGCTTAGTGCATGGGGCGGCTCCCTGTGTGTTGAGTCCGCCAACGGTAGTGGTGTTGCTGGCATTGACCAAGTGTATCCTCTGTCTCTCCCCCCCTTTTTGTTTTGTCACCCTGTCCTTGAGTGCATTAGCATCATCTGGCAGAGGAGCAGAGGCGCCGATGACGGAGGGAGCTGCATCCCGCATGGGCCTGGAGGCCGAATCCACCGAGGGTGAAGGCACCAGTGGGACGGAGGGCGAGGGGAGCTCCACGACGGCGACAGGAGGGGAGACCAGTGACAGTGATTCCTCCTCCGAAGGAAGCTCCCTGGCGGTGGTGGACACCTCTGTGACCACCCCAGCTGCAGGTACAGCCCCCCTACCAGCACCGCCCTCCAAGCAGCCCCTCAGCGTGTTTCCCATGCTCGGTCACCCAGGAGGGTGGGCATCTCCTTCACCCCAGGCACCTCAGGCCCTGCCCCAGTCAGCTCTGCTGCCCTCAGTGAGAAGGCTATTGACCTCCTGAGATCCCTCTCTGTTGGGCAGTCAACCATTCTGAATGCCATCCAGGGTGTCGAGAGGCATTTGCAACAAACAAATGCATACCTGGAGGGCATTCATTCTGGCATGGCGGCCCAAGAGAAAGCATTTCAGGATCTGGCCTCAGCACTGATGGCAGCCATTGTCTCTGTGTCCAGCCTCCCCCCTCCAACTTCGACCCAATCCCTTCTACCTCACCCTCTCCCAAGCACACCTTCAAACCGGCATGCACACAAATCAACACACAAAAGTGGCTCAGGAAAACATAAGCACCACACATCATCACACAGGCACTCACACAAGCACCATTCCCCTGCAAACATACCAACATCCACTTCCTCCACAGTGTCCCCCTCTTCCTCTTTGTCCACCTCCCTCCCAGTAGCATCTCCACTCACACCTGCATGCACTACATCATCAGCCACTGCCTCCATCACCAGCACGCCCATCACAGCACACCCCTCATGAGCAGTCACCACACCCCCAAGCATGCACACATCCCCTGTGTCCTCTCCCAGTGTGTCTGTGAGCCCCCCTCCCAAAGTACACATATGCAGGCACACACCCACTCAACAACCATCCACCTCACAACAGCATCCAGCCCATGCACCTTCACCCAAACTCAGCAGACGTACACCTCCTACAACCACTACCTCTTCCTCTACTCCCAAATCGCCTCCATTTTCCTGTCTCAGTGTGTCTAAAAAACTTTTCCTGGCTAACATTGACCTCTTCCCTATGTCTCCTCCCCCGTCCTTCCCCTAGGGCCAGGGTGTCAAGATCCCAGGCCAGCACCTCAGCCACCAACTCAGCATCCACTGTGGTACCTGCAAGTCCCAGGGGATCAAAGGGGGTACTGGTCAGGGCTGGCAGTGTGCCACTGAACAATGCAAAGGACCAACCGATTCCACCACCTGCCAAGGTGAAGAAGGGGCCAGCATGCAGCACGGACAAAATGCGCGACCCACCCAGCAAGGCCTCATCCCAAAAAAAAGAGGCTTGGAGCCACCAGTTGAAGGACTGCTGACCACCATTAGTCCTGACAGGCCAGCAACCTGTACAGCAGAATGCACCGGCGCAAGCACCGCGACCTGCACCACCATCTGCACCGCCACCTGCACCGTCATCTGCACCGCCGCTGCCACCACAGTCAGCAGCATCATTCCCAGTGGGCAGCTGTCCAAGGCTGCTAGAGATAGACTGGTGTCTCCCTCCACTACCACCAGCACCTGCACCACGGCCAGCACCGGCAGCATCTTCGCCACAGACATCGCTGCAGGCACGCGCACCTGCACCGCCATTTGCACCGCCACATGCCCAGCCGGTGCCACTACATCGGACATCAGCAGCATCCCCAGTGGGCAGCCATCTGAGGCTGCAGGAGACGGCCTGGACCCTGCACCCACCACTTGAAGCACCACCACCAGCACTGGCACTACCAGCAGTTTGCAGCCTAAGTCGCCATAGGATGGAGTCAGACTCTGCCTCCATGGAGTATCATGCTACCTGTTCCGTGGACATCTCGTGCCTCAGACACTCAGGTGAGGGAATGTGAACTGCCGCACCCCAGGTGCAGCATCACTGGGCACAAAGCCCACTCCACAACCAGTGGAGATATGCATCCAGTCACACAATCCTTGGCAGGATGAAGCAGACCGGGCACAAGTCTCCCTCCAGAACCAGTGGAGATATGCATCCACTCACCCAATCCTTGGCAGGATGAAGCACACTGGGCACAAAGCTCCCTTCAGAACCAGTGGAAAACTGGCACCCACTTGAGAGACTGTGGCTTTGCACTCCCCAGGACCAAAAAGTGGGCAAACCACCCACTTGAGAGACTTGAGAGACTGTGGCTTTCCACTCCCCAGGACCAAGCAGTGGGCAAACCACCCACTTGAGAGACTTGAGAGACTGTGGCTTTGCACTCCCCAGGACCAAGCAGGCGGGCAAACCACCCACTTGAGAGACTGTGGCTTTGCACTCCCCAGGACATCGCTGTGGGCATGTTGCCCTTCTGAGGAGCAGTGGCATAGTACCATCTTCCGGCTGAGGTGCCCCCTCTTCCCCATGAGGTGCCTGTGTGTTTTCAACCTGATGCCCCTGCAGTGTTCTCTCTGTTTTGAGGCAGGAGTCAAGTGTGGGCTTCGCCCATGTTTTTTTTGGCCCACTGGTCCACGGACATTTGCAAATGACAGTGTACGTCTCTCTGTACATCTTGTAAATATTTGTATATACTGTTGCTCACAATCGTTAACTTTATCTGCATTTTCTAAATATCACTGATTTAACTCAATTCCTTTTGTCCTTGTGTTCTTCCAGGGGGTAACGGGGTGTAAATGTACTGTTGCTGCATGTTTTTGTGTGCATGGTGTTGTGGGTGAGAGTGGGGGTGAGGGTGGGGGTGTTGCTTGTTGCATGGGTGTGTCACTCTCTTCCCCCCCCCTGTGTGCTAGGTGCAGTACTCACCGTGGTCATCGCCGCCACCTTCTTTGATATTCCTGGTGTATTAGCAGATACACCAGCATTGGCAGGACCTGTAGTTCAGGCTCCATGGCGTCCTGGTTCCTCGTTGAGTGTCAAAAGGTGAGTGGTTCCCCTTCTGTGTCCTGTTTCCGCCGTGCTTTTGATGTCGTTAGTACCACCCCGGAAAAGCTGGCGGATAGGTGCCTTGTAATAGCGTGGGCGGTACATTTTCTTCCGCCTGTCTGTTGGCAGTGACCGCTGCAGTGTTTGTGCTACCGCTGTGCCGGTTGGAGTGTTAAAGTGGCTGTCTATGTTGGCGGTTTCCACAGTGGTCGTGATCCCATTTTTTTAACCACCAGCCTGTTGACGGTATTACCACCGCTTTATCACCGACCGCCAGGGTTGTCATGAGGGCCTTAGTCATTTTGGGCAAATCAAGTTGTCTTCCTATGCCTAGAAGTGTAAATATATGAAAAGTATTGTGAATACGTTTGATGTAAATATTAACCAATAGTATTCTGTTTAGAGTTGTGCCTAATATATATCCACTTTCTCATTACAACTTGGGGGCATATTTATACTCTGTTTGCGCCGGAATTGCGTCGTTTTTTTTTTACGCAATTCCGACGCAAACCTAACTCCATATTTATACTTTGGCGTTAGACGCGTCTAGCGCCAAAGTCCATGGAGTTTGCGTCATTTTTTTGCGTGGACACCTACTTTGCGTTAATGATATGCAAGGGAGGCGTTCCCTACTAAAAAATGACTCCGAGGCATGTGCGTCGTATTTATACTCCCGGGCAAAAATGACGCCTGGGAGTGGGCGGGTCAAAAAAAATGACGTCTACCCTCGTTAGCGTCATTTTTTAACGCCTGCTCAGGGCAGGCGTTAAGGGACCTGTGGGCTCGGAAGGAGCCCAGAGGTGCCCTCCCATGCCCCCAGGGACACCCCCTGCCACCCTTGCCCACCCCAGGAGGACGCCCAAGGATGGAGGGACCCATCCCAGGGAACTTAAGGTAAGTTCAGGTACGTATTATTTTTTTTTTTTTTTGTGGCATAGGGGGGTCTGATTTGTGCCCCCCTACATGCCACTATGCCCAATGATCATGCCCAGGGGACATAGGTCCCCTGGGCATGGCCATTGGGCAAGGGGGCATGACTCCTGTCTTTGCTAAGACAGGAGTCATTTCAATGGGGGTTGGGAGTAAAAAAAAAACTGCGCAAATCGGGTTGAGTCGAAAATTTTGCCTCAGCCTGACTTGCCCCATTTTTTGACGCCCAACCTCCATATTCCCCTACGCCGGCGCTGCCTGGTGTAAGTCATTTTTTTTTACGCACACCACTCCGCAGCGCCGGCTAACGCCGGCTAACGTCATTGAATAAATACGGCGCCCGCATGGCGCTTCAGAATGGCGTTAGCCGGCGTTAAATTGTTTAACGCACAACTGCGTTGGCGCAGTTGTGCGTCGAAAAGTATAAATATGGCCCTTGGTTTATTTTCACCAGATCAAAACTGAAAATAATACTTTATTACATAGAAGCAGTTTCTTTGACTCACAAGTATAAAAGATTATGCTGATCATGTAGGAGACTGCTGTACCTATTCAATACTATATAAACAATGTTTCAGATTTTCTAGCATAAAATGACTAGCATATTAGGACAGAAAAGATAATTGCGTTCCCCATTGGGTAAAAAATCAATAATATTCACAAAGATAGTTTCTGTCAGTCAGCCCAGAGGAAACCTTGTAGTAGGGTGGGGGGAGACTGGCAACTCCACAGTGGTGTCCTCTCACAGACCGGCGGGCCTCTTCACTAACATTGTTGCTCCACGTAGCTCACTGGTGATTGTCAAACACAAAATAATGCTGAGATGTAATTACTACCTTACTGTTCTCTGGAAACCGTGCTCTTGCAGGAGTTTCTCACTTTTAAAGTAAGTGGTGAAAATTTGACTCTAATATCTGGGGTATAAAGTTCTTGTGTGTGTGAAATTACTGGCATTTCCCCTTTAAATTATATAGTTAATTGCCCCGTAATATGGCTGGATACGTAAAGCTTGGGAAACCAAGATAAATGCAAACTGGGTCACAGTTAAGGTGTCCTAGCCACGTCTGGCTCCTCCGTAATAGCGGCAGAGCATCGCCCCCACGCTTAGAGTCAGTCAATAAAAAATACAATGATAATAAAACAATTTTATCATCATTTTATTTTCGACTGAGTGAGCCAATGGAATCTAGGACTGGGCTGGGCCTTGACAGGGAGGAGGAGTGGTGGGCAGTGTAAGTGTGCATGTTGGTTTGGCCAGCCATCTTAGCATGGCCAAACTGGCATGCATACTTATATTTCTCCAACCCAGCTATGTGGAGAAATGGCAGTGGCTCCCTGTGCCTGAGCTAGCGTCAGACCAGCCCCCTCAGGCTAATCCTGGTGCTGCTCTCATGCTTGGTATAGCATGAGAGCATCATCAGGATTAAGTGAGGTGCCTGTGCTTGTGGCCCATGCCAGGAGGAGAAGAGCGCTGAGGTGGCCAGCAGTGGCAGCTCCACCACTTCAGATTGGCAGCAGCCACCACTGGTTCTAGCTGCATTTATGAAATGGGGTGATATGAATTGATGCACTGCTCTTATGATTCAGGAAATCGTGCTATTAAGTAAGGCAAGCTTATTGACATACGTTTTATGTGATATTTTGACTATTAATCAGAAGGTCCTGGTATCAACAAAACCCTCAACCTTTTAGGGGCCATCAGTGAATATGTAAACTATTCAAGACTGAAAAGGGCATTGTGGGAGCCTAACAGTTTAGAAGGAAAGTCTCACTTAAAACTGAAAGCCGTCAGTCCACTAGGGTTCCTTAGATTTCATGCTCAATTCCTTGCAATATTGGATCAGTAAAATTACGTATATGTGGACCCAAAAATAATTAAAATGGCCCCCATTCCAAAAGATGAAGAGAATGTTTAGCGTCATGCCACCTAAATTAACCTAGAATGAGCACAAACAACACCTGAGCGGAAAATGTGGTTTAGTGGACCCCCTTTTGGGTTTCCTGGAAAGTTCCTGGGACCCTCCCAGCCCACTCCACGAAAAGGGTGTACAGGAGCGTCACTAAATGTGTGCTTTCATTGGTATACATTTTCAAAAAGGGGGAAATGCCCCTTGCACTCCAGGAGTTCATAATAGAGCTCTCTCTGACCCCAAAAAAGTCCCTATGGGTCATGGTACGTAAGTGAACAAGGAGTGCAATTACCATTTATGCCCTCTTTTTGCATTCTGGGGCAATGGGCCTGTTATGTAATACAGATCACACACGCACACGTTTTACATCCACGTTGTCCCAAGAGGGCATCCCTCATTTGCAAAAGAAAAATATACCAGGTAACTGAGAGAACACATTTGCCCTTTGCTTCCGCCATAGTTGAGACAAAATTGCAGATGCAAATAGGCTGGCACAACTAGCACTAGTTGTGTGTAACCTAAGAAGTAGAGCAGAGCCAGTGCCTGCAGGGTACACTTACGGAGTGGGGCACACTTATACTGATGGCTAGAGTGAAATACAGATCCCGCCTAACATCGATTGCCTGCCCCTAATCAGGCCAGGTCTGCTGGCAATCGGTTGTGATGTGGTTTACATTTCCTAACTCCGTCTTCCACTGATACGCTCTCTTAAGCGTAGGTGCAAGAAGCCAGAATTCAATCCGGTGCCGCGGAGAGTGCAGTGGAAGAGGGAGCCTTGGCTTGAAACTGCTAGCTCCATCTTTCAATGACATTCTTTCCCCAAAGCATATGCGAAGTGTCAGAGTTCCCTTCTGTGCTGGGTGAGAGGAAATTGTTCTACTACCATGCACAGGGTTCCCACCTGTGTAGGGTTTACCCAGTTACCAGTACATCAGTATGCAAACTGGAAAGATGCACCTGACTGTTCTGCCCCTTCCTATTCATTAATTTCAGTGTGGACTGGCAAGAAGTGGCAGACGTAAGAGCGATGGGTAAATGTACTGTCCTCAGCTCAATGACCTTCTCACGTGTGATGGGCTGCAATTCAAGAGCTTTTAATTATACTCACCAAGGGCACAGAGAACAACAGCAAATGCGTAAACTGAAAAGGGATGCAGCAAAAAATGTAAGAGGATCATTCAGTGAGCAGCGAAGGTCAATTGTTCATGTTCTGCCAGACTCACTTTAGCAAAACGAGCACTAGTGAGTTGGTTAATAGTAACACCTCGTTTCTGTTCGCAGCACTATGAGGACAGTGCAGTGGAAGAAACCCTATTCAAAAACATTTGTCATTCTTAAACCAGTTAATAGCTTTGCCAACGGGACTAGTGTTGTGCTCGTTAAAGATGGATGGTGTCACTAAGGCTGCAACATTGTAGTTGCCCTTAAGAGTCTTGCTTCAATGTTTCGACCATGATTGAAAGGAAGCCTGAATTTCATCAGTAACACCATAGACTATTTTCCTTGTTAGGTATACATTCGAAGGGGATTAGAGAACCGTATGCAAAATAAGCCTGAGAATGATGGGTATGCAAGTGAAATATAGAGTACCATCTTATTCATAAGCCCTGGGAAGGAATGAATGACAAGAGAATGCACAGCCCAGGACTGATGTGATATGAAAAAGCGCAAGGATGGGAATACACTGTTGCCTGACAGGGAACCAAGGCCTGAATACTATAAATGATGAACATAGGTAGTCCGAGTACAACTGCCCCTTCTCTTTCATAAACTTCTTTCGCCTCTGAGGCCTGACGATTTGCTGCTGAAAGACTGCTCACTTGTTTTTGAATTATGAGAGCTGACTGATGCTCTTTGAAGGCAGTGCAACAGCTGAAAAGATGATCTGTTCTTAACATATTGTAATAGTTGTGAAACATAAGGAAAATTATTGTTTGTACATATGCATGTAAAGGTATTTAAAACGTCCGAAACTAGCTGCAAATCACTGAAACACTGTACAAAGGTGAAGGTAATGCAGAGTGAGTATGCAGGAGAGACGGGGTGAAGGCAGAACAAGGATCGTCACCAGCTTGCGTCCATCGCTAGGATTAACACAAGGATGAGGTGCTGTTTAAAGAGAAGTATTCTAGGCAACTTCCTTAAAATAAAGCAATCACTGACATGTCACCTTTGTACAACACAATATTGCTATGTAGCTAGATTTGCACTTTTTAAATACCCATGCATGCCATATATTGGTGTTGCTCGAAGGCCTGGAACCCATTTGCTTCCCTCCTGCAATAATTTGCTTCAAAGCTAATGAAATATCTGCATTGGCTCACTAGAGAACTTAGGGGCATATTACAACATTGGTGGTAAGGTCCGCCTACTGTCGCAGTGACGGCTGCCAAAAGACTGGCACCACGTCTAACATCCGTCTGCCAAAATATGACCATAGCCAGATTTCCGCCACAAGGAGGGCAGAAATCAGGCTGTGGCCATACTGGCAGATGGTGTTAAGATGGCGCTGCTACCGCCAGCAGCGCCACGCCAGTAGACCGCTGCCAGACGAATTATGTTAAATTATACGGCCTGGCAGTGTTCTGCTGGTGGGCGCTGCTGGCGGTAGCAGCGCCCCGTCCCATCCCCTGCCGGAAGACCCCTGGATGCAGGTAAGTCGGGTTTCTGACAGGGGAGGGGGTGGGAGGTATTGTGTGTGGGTGTGGGGTGTGTGCAATAATGTGTGAGTGTGTGCATGAATGTCAATGTGGGTGTAGTGTTCTTTGTGTGTGTGTGTGCATGTATGAGAATTTGTGTATAAATGGAAATGTGAATGCATGTCTGCGTGTCCATATGAATGTGTGTACGGATGTGTGCATGAATGAATGGGATGCATGTATGTATGAATGTGTTTATGCCTGTGTGAGTGAGTGTGTGAATGCGTTGTGTGTGCCTGCGAGTGTGCCTGTATGGGAGGGATTGGAAGGGGGGGAGCGTGGATGGGAAGGGAGTGAGGGGGCATCTGGGGAGTGTTTTCCTCCTACCAGTGACAGGGAAGGAATTCCCTGTCACTGGTAGGGCCTACCGTCATGGTTTTCGTGGCATTACTAACGCCACAAAAAACACGGCGGTAGGCAGGGTCAAAATGCTGCTGGCGGTACAGTAGCGACCGCCGGGTTGGAGATTGTTATCTTCAGCCCGGCAGCTGCTACCGCCATGGTGGTCGGTGTGGTATATGGGTGGGTTGGCTTCAGCCAACTTTCCAATCTCATAATGTGGCGGTATGTGCCGCCAGCCTGTTGGCGGTACTACCGCCACATTTACCCCAACTGCCGGGGTCATAATGACCCCCTTAATCTTGGCGTAGTGTTTAGGTTCAGCACTGATGCAAGAGGCTTTGACATTGATGTGGGCTTCTAGAAGGAACCAAGTGAGTTCCTTGCGGGTGGATGAGATTCTGCCAAACTGCCTGAGACCATTGATTGGTTGGGGCTTGACAAACTTTTAAGGGTGGTCAAAAGTGATTCTGGGATACTAGTATAATGACAACCAGGCAATTTGACACTGGATATAAATTGTGAAAAACATGAAATAATGTAATATAAAAGACTCTAATAAATAACATACAACAATCTCACTGGAGACCAACACATAAATACTAAAAGTGATGTGATGTGAAAAACCTCAATTACTAGAATACTCTGGGGTGTCACTGGGATCCAGTGCCAGAATTCTATAAATGATGAAACTGTCTTCCCCTAAAAGAAACGTACCATCCATTTATGCACACGCCAATGATGCAAATCTCCATTACAACAGAAGCTATATCAATGATGGTGAAGAAGAAACGTTGTAAAATGGCAAAAACTGTTCGTAAGGTAAACACCATGGTCTTTCCAAGCCATAGCACCACAAAGATTCCAGAGGACAGTGATAGTCTGCACCTGAGCTTTAAAGTTGGAAACTTTACCAAAAGATGATGGTGTGGCAGAATGCTTCCAGTGCTGCACTTTAAATGACACTGGCCTTCATTGGCACAATGTTAAGAACCACACAAGCAAAGTGATACATTATTACTGGGTAGCTGTGCAGGTGCCTTCAGCAGTAGGTTTGATTTGCAGTAAGTATCTTCTGGCTCCAGTAGAAGCATATATGATTGATATTGTTAAGTCTCCCACCATCCTATGAATCATGTGGAATTTGTATAAAGAAGCACCATACTCCACCACCGTGTTGAATATAGGAGCAGGTTCATGCCATGAAAGGGCAATAGCCTCATTGGAAATGAACAGCACTAAAATTTTGAAAGGAATCTACTCCAGGACCCGAATTGAGCTGCGACACGTCTTCATATGCAGATACTGGTCAAATTTGAATAAAGGCAATAGCGTTATCTGAAAAAATTACCCTCTTAGCTGCCCGAATTTCAAAATTGGGTGCTTCCAAGAACGAAATCAAGTCTATAAGCATGCACATCTGCCCCACTCTGCACCTGCAGGAATTTCCCTGGAAAGGATTTTCTAGTACAAGCTGTTATCAGTTACTACTATTGTGTCATGGGGGAGATCAATTTTTCATTGATCACTTTCAGGTGAGATACTGGCCCTCGACACAGCTCTTTATCCACTGATACAATTTTAGTGAAGTATAAAATAATTCTGTAATGTGCTGGTTCAGCAGAGATGACAATATCCATGATCCCCAGCTTTGAGCAAGGGACATCTCCAACCTGTGGTAGTGAGGGCTGTAACCACTGGGGGATAGTCCTATGCTTACTGTTTAGCTGCCCTTGGAAGCGTCAGACTATCCACTGTACAAATACACTCTCTGGCTGGTCCAGCTTGTACACACGTTTTCCTACTGAGAATTGCTCAGGAATTAGTAAGTAAAACAATTGGAAAATTTGTAATACTATATACTGTCTTATTTATATAGCACATACCACCAGTTGAATACTTATTTGTCATTAATTAATCGACAGTAAATATTGCCAGGATCAACAATACTCAATTTGAGACCATAAAAGAATGAAAGTAAAAGTGAGCCCCACTGAAATCAAGCATGTAACATTAAGAAAACATACAGCTTTCCACGATTAGCACATTTGTCCACTGAGTTATCTTGCTAATGTTGAAAACCATGAAGATAGCAGATGTTATTATTACTGAATGTAATGGTGCTCAATTTAACAGACTTGGGATGATGCAAGTCTTGGCCGGTCTTGCTGGAATTCAAACTCATAATCTGCAGATTCTAGATATGGATGTTCAGCAGGGTGAGCTTAAATCACTAAGGTCCTCATTATGACATTGGCGGTAAATCCCGCTTACCGCCACGCTGACGGCTGCCAACTTACCGCCACAGCAGCGGATGTCCTTTCACCATATTATGACAAACACACCAATCTCTCAGCATTCAGCCACATACACAAATTCGCCACACCAAAGGTCAGTAATAAACTGGCGGTATCAAAATCCACACCGTTATGCCAACAGAACAACGCCCATCACATTATGTTCCACAAATCACCACAGCGGACATTAAAGGACGGTAAACCATTGGTGGCAAATACCGTCACACTCAAAATGGACACACACAAACAAAACAACACCACATTGGACAATTCAAACAACACACACCTGACACCCATACACATACTACACCCACACCACTATAAAACACACACCCTCATTACCCACAACCCTTTACCATTTCAAACCATTGCCAGCAGAATGACACCAAGACCACTGACACAACTAGAGCCACACACTATTCACACCTATACACCACTCATGCAGCCCACATAACACACCCCAACACACCTCACACAACACCCATGGCACCACAAAGACACCCCCGTTTCACAGAGGAGGAGCTAAGGGTCATGGTGGAGGAAATTATTAGGGTAGAGCCACAGTTATTTGGAGAACAGGTGCAGCCATCGGTTGCTAGGAAGATGGAGCTATGGCGGAGAACCGTGGACAAGGTCAACGCCGTGGGACAGCACCCAAGAACTAGGGATGACATCAGGAAGAGGTGGAACGACCTACGAGGGAAGGTACGTTCCATTGCAGCAAGACATCAGCTCGCCATCCAGAGGACTGGTGGTGGACCCCCACCTCCTCCCCCCACAACTAACATCATGGAAGGAGCAAGTCTTGGCAATCCTGCACCATGGCGGCCTGGCCGGAGCAGGAGGAGGGCTGGACTCTGGTAAGTCAACTCTCTACTACTAGTACCCCCCTACCTGCATTCCATCAAATACCCCCACCCTCACCCTCACTCCCATCAGTCCACCACTTCCGCACACCCCACCATCGCATCTCACTCATCCCAATGTCAAGCCCTGCATGGTCTACCAATGCATGGACACCACTCACAGCCCTGCATGGACACTCATCACTAAAGCATGTACACTATAGAGAACTAACTATCCCACCATACACCAATGTACACAAGTGAAAGCTGCCAGGGCACATCCAACCAAAGAGGGCAAGCCACAGATGCACAATATGTCAGACACAGAAACCATAACACATCATTTACATCCCCACAGGCACCCCAGCCAATGTCAGCGGAGAGAAGTTGCCAGCACTATCCAGTCCCCAACTGAAGAGACCCACATTGATGACAGCAACTCTGGTCTTCAGGATCTGGATGACCTACCTGGCCCATCAGGGACCACTGGACAGCCGGTTACCCAGGACCAGTCACACACCACCACAGAGCCTCCCCCATCAGGAAACACCACCACAGCACCCACCCAGCGTACCCACACCTATGTCCCCAGAACACGTCAATCAGCAGTGTGTCCACCTCTACAGGGATCCCAGGCCACACCTCGCAGACAAGACAATCAGGGACCTGGGGTCAGTGGGCACACGGTTCAGGGGACAGTGGCACAGGCCAACAGGGAAACTGGTAGGAGTGCTGTGCGACAGGGGGAGGACAAGCCCAGGTAACCGACTCTCCAGGAAACACTTGCAGAGATCCTGGGAGCTCATCAACATTCCCAGGACACGATGGGCGTGATCCTAGACAATGTGCAGGAGAACAGGCGGCTGCAGAAGGGGCAGTACCAGTGGGCCAGGGAGGACTTGCAGGCCATCAACAACACCCTGATCTCCATAGCAGGGGTGCTGGCAGACATGGCCAATATTATGAGGGAGGCAGTGTCACACCAGTGGGCCCATGCCACTAGCCAGACACCTGAAAAGCCTTCCGCTTCTGCTGCCGCTAGTGGCCAGGAGGCCCGCCACAGGACCAAATGGCCACCAGCACCCCTCCTCCCTGCAGAAGGTGAACAACCCTGCAAATGTTCCCTGCAATCCAAACAGAAGCCAGAGACACTTGCCAAGACCACCACCAGGAAATTAGACTTTCCAGATTTTCACCCCTGTGTCCCACCCTGTCACCCTGTCCACCTTGAACTGCCATTGCTCCCCTTCCTATGTCCCCTTGGACAATGCACCTGTGCTACAAACAGACTGGAACAATACCCCAGACTTTCCTCCCTCATCACCCAATCCCCATGCACTTGCCCCTCCATATTTTAGCACTTCAATAAACACCCTTGGAAAAAAAATAAGTTTGGAGTATGTCATGTATATCAAATATATATTCATTGAAACAGGTACAAACATTGCAAATCAACTGTACCGAAAATGAGCATAGATTAATGACCTGTAGCTGGCTACAGTGATCACACTAGGAGTATATGTAAGATCACCAACATCTGCAAAATGAATTGCCAGAGGGAACAGGAAGTGGGCATAGAAGTGGGAAATATCAGCATGCCATTGCCACACAAATTCAAACAAATGTCATTGAAATGTGAAGTAACACTGTCCTCTTGTGTGTCATTGGAAGTATTGTCGGATCACAGATGTTCTGTTGTCCTCATCCTCATCCTCTGCCTCCTCATCCTCACTGTCCAGATGGTCCACTGCTGGCACACGGGCATCTCCAGCCTACTCCTCCTGCAGAAATGGGGCATGGCATCTGAGGGCCAGGTTATGCAACATGCAGCATGCCACAACTATCTGGCAGACCTTCTTTGGTGAGTAGCACAAGGATCCACCTGTTAGATGGAGGCACCAGAACCTGGCCTTCAGGAGGCCAAAGATCCTTTCAATTATCCTTCTGGTTCGCCCATGTGCCTCCTTATAACGTCCTTCTGCCCCTGTCCTGGCAGCAGCCATGATAGGTTGGGGTAACCAGAGTCACCTGAAATATTGAGGGACAACATTTAGCCCACACCATACCCATATGCCAACATATACTGGGTGGGAACCAGGGCTCACCTATTAGCCACACCCTGTGCCTCTGTATTTAGGACACCACATTTGGGATGCTGCTATTCCTCAGGAAAAAGGCATCATGCACCGACCCATGATACTTAGCATTGATGTGGGAGATGTACTGGTCCACAAGGCCCACCATCTGTACATTCATAGAGTGGAAACTCTTCTGATTCCTGAACACCTGTTCATTCTGGCAGGGGGGGGGACAAATGCAATATGTGTTCCATCAATCGCCCCAGTTATGTTGGGTATATGTCCCATTGCATAGAACTCGGCCTTCACTGTGGCCAAATCTTCAACCTGGGGGGGAAAACAATGTAGCTGCAGATGTGGTTTATCAGGGCAGACAGCACTCTTATCAGCACTATTGAGAACATTGGCTGTGACATTCCTGCTGCCAAGCCCACTGTCACTTGGAAAAAACCAGTTGCCAGGAAATGGAGGACAGATAGCACCTGCACAAAAGGGGGGATCCCAGTGGGGTGACGGATAGCAGATATCAGGTCAGGCTCCAATTGGGCACACAGCTCAGTGATTGTGGCCCTATCCAGCCTATAGATGAGGATAATGTGCCTGTCCTCCAGTGTTGCCAAGTCCACCAAGGGTCTGTACACGGGGTTACATCTCCATCTCCTATTCATCCACAGCGGTAGCAACCTAAGGGACAGAAGAGTGAGGATCTGGTCACAAACTGAACAATATAGCTACAACAGAACTTTGCATCCTGTAAACATGTAATGGGTCAGTGTGATTTGTCCAGTATGTCCTAATATCTCCTGTGACACAGCATTATTCCAAGGCCTGCCCCCCCGCCGAAATGGCGTTCGCCTGTCCTGTGTGAAGGGACAGGTGGAAGTGAGGTAATTCCGCTGACGTTGTGTGCTGTTGCAGGTGGCAGTCGGGAACCGCCATGCAACTCCTCATTGGTTATAATTGGGCCCTATGGGGTACAGTGGCCAATGGTGATCTACGCTGTTGGTGACGGTATGCACCGCCATGGACGTGACTGCCATTTTCTATCATATTCCTCACTTGCTACCTGACCTTCTATAGGAGAGGACCAACACTGCATGTGCTGCTGTGACCTGTCTCTGGAACCTACCATGGCTTGTGTGACCAGGGAAAGGGCCCCAGCCTTCACTTCGGAGGAGTTGGAGAGACTGGTGGATGGGGTCTTACCCCAGTACAAACTATTGTATGAGCCTCCAGACCAACAGGTGAGTACAGTGTGAGCACGATGCATGTGGCATCAATGCATGGAGTTGTGTGTGTGAAGGCCTCATGTAAGGGGGGTGGGTGGATGTCCTCTGGGCAGCGTATAGGTTGTGTGCTGGGCTATGTGTGTGTATATGGTGATGGAAACGGGTATGGTGGGCCATATGTTTAACAGGCAGGACTGTTTGTCTAAATCTATTTTCCTGTGTCTATTCCCTCTGCAGGGCAGTGCCCATTAAAAGAAGGGTATATGGTGTGCCATCACCAAGGACGTGCAGACCCTGGGGGTCTAAGGCAGGCAGAGCACCCACTGACGCAAACGGTGGGAGGACCTGAGACGCTGGGCAGGGAAGACGGCGGTGGCCCAGCGGGGATGGCCTCCCAACGAGGAAGGGTTGCTCATTGAACCCTGACCCCCCGATGGCCTGCATACTGACGGTGGTCTATCCTGAGCTGGATGGGCGCTTGAGGGCATCACAGCAGCCACAAGGGGGTGAGTGCAGTGCCCATCTTTACAACTTATGCATGGTAGGGTGGTATGTGGGAGGGGGATGTGTGTCAGTGGGTGCCCCGAGGCCAGGCCTGACATTGCAGCGTAGGTCCCCTGGTGGCTAGGGATCAGAAGGGAAAATCTTGCTACCTTGCTCGTAGGCATCCACTACTGGTCAGGGCTCCGTGGGTCCCAGGTGTGCTGAGTTTGGCCATGTGTGCCCCTCCCCATGCCTTGGCCGCTAACTATTTCCCTGGTAGTGCAATGCATATTGCGTAGGGCTGTTCCCTGTGTGTGACGGTGCTGTGTATGCCAACGGTGGTGTTGGTGCAGCCATTGACCCAGTGTATCCTTTGTCTCTCTCCCCCTTTCTTGTTTTGTCATCCTGTCCTTATGTGCATTTGCATCATCAGGCGGAGGAGCAGAGACACCGGTGATGGAGGGAGCTGCATCCCACAGGACCCAGGAGACAGAGTCCACCGACAGTGAGGGCACCAGTGGGACGGAGGGTGAGGGGAGCACCACGGCGGAGACTGGAAGAGACAGTTCTGACACAGATACCTCCTCTGATGGAAGCTCCCTCGTGGTGGCGGACACTTCTGTGACCACCCAGCTACAGGTACAGCTGCCACCCCCCATACCAGCATTGTACTCCCAGCAGCCCCTCATTAAGTTGCCAATGCCCGCTCACCCAGGAGGGTGGGCATCTCCTTTGCCCCAGGCACCTCAGGCCCTGCCCCGTTGAGCCCTGCTGCCCTGAGTGAGGTGGCTTTTGACCTCCTGAGATCCATCTCTTTAGGGCAGTCAACCATTGTGAATGCCACTCAGGGGCTAGCAACACAGATGCAATTATCTAATGCATTCCTGGAGGGCACTCACACTGGATTGGCAGCCAACAGAGATCAATTCAGGCTCTGGCCTCCTCTCTGATGGCAGCCATTGTACCTGTTCCTACCATCCCCCCTCCAACTTCCACTGCCCGGTCCCATTACCCTCAACTCCAACCTACCCCAAGAACACATTCAGATGAGCATGCACACAAGACAACATCCAAGAGTGTCACAGGCAAACACAAGCACCACACTTTATCCCACAGGCACTCACACAAACACCTTCCAGTTGCAAACACAACAACATCCACTATTTCCACTGTCTCCCCCTCATCCTCCACCTCCCACCCAGTTACGTCCACACTCACACCTGCATGCACTACATCATCATCCACTACCAGCATCACCACACCAAGCAGAACACACACCTCGCTGGCAGACACTTCCACAACAGCCATGCACATGTCCCCTGTGTCCTCTCCCACTGTGTCTGCCCCCTCCTAAAAGACACAAACACAAGCACTCAGACACCCAACTGCCATCCACCTCACAACAGCCATGCACACGTCCCCTGTGTCCTCTCTCACTGTGTCTGCCCCCTTCCTAAAAGACACAAACGCAAGCACTCAGACACCCAACAGCCATCCACCTCACAACAGCATACAGCCCAAGCACCTGCACCCAAAGCAGCAGACAGACATCTCCAACAACCACTCCTTCATCCTCCACTACCATTCCTTCTCCCGCTTCCCACCCCAATGTCCCTAAAAAACTGTTCCTATCCACCATTGACCCCTTCCCTATCCCCCCCCATCCTGCACATATGGCCAGGGTAGGAAGAACTCAGCCAAGCACCTCAGCGACACAGTCCATGGGTTCAGTCATCACCGCACCCACTCGTGATGGAAAGGGATCCAGGGCACATGTCCTGAAGGGGAAGGAGCCTGCACCAGCCAGCCTAAAGGGGAAGGAGACTGTCCCAACTGGCAAGAAGGGACAGGAGCCTGCACCTGCCACCAGAGAGGCAAGGGAGCCTGCACCAGCAGGCAGGAAGACCAAGGAGCCTGCACCAGCAAGCAGGAAGACCAAGGGGCCTGGACCAGGAACTGTGACAGAGCCGCCACCACCAACCATGGTTGTGCAGCCATCCGAGGTTGCAGGGGATGGGCAGGAACCTCCCCCCACCAGCAGCACCACCACTGTACTGCCGTCCGAGGTTGCTGGGGATGGGCAGGAGCCTCCCCCCACCAGCAGCACCACCATTGTGCAGCCATCCGAGGTTGCAGGGGATGGGCACGAGCCTCCCCCACCAGCTGCACCACCACTGTGCAGCTGTCACCGCCGGCAGACGGTATGTAATCCTGCCTCCATGGGCTGCTGTGCGGCCTGCCCCCTCCAAAACCAGTGGGAAAGACACCGACCTGAGAGACTGTGGCCTTGCACTCCCCAGGACCAAGCACAGGGCATGTTGCCCCCTCCAGAACCAGTGGGTATGACACCCAGCTGAGAGACTGTGGCCCATCACTCCCCAGGATCAAGCACAAGGCAGGTTGCCCCCCCAGAACCAGTGGGTATGACACCCAGCTGAGAGACTGTGGCATTGCACTCCCCAGGACCATGCACAGGGCATGTTGCCCCCTCCAGAACTAGTGGATATGACACCCAGCTAAGAGACTGTGGCCCATCACTCCCCAGGATCATGCACAGGTCAGGTTGCCCCCTCCAGAACTAGTGGGTGAGACACCCACCTAAGAGACTGTGACCTTGCACTCCACAGGACCAAGCACAGGGCATGTTGCCCACTCCACAACCAGTGGGTGAGACACCCACATGTGAGACTGTGACCTTGCACTCAACAGGACCAAGCACAGGGCATGTTGGCCACTCAAGAACCATTTGTCTTGTTACATCTCCCGGCTGAGGTGCCCCCCATCCCATGTCCCCCTGAGGTGCCTGCCTATTTACCAACTGATGCCCCTGCAGTGTTCTCTCCATGTTGAAGCAGGTGACATGTGTGGCCTTGGACTTTGGCCTGTGGCCATGTGGCCTACGCAAATTGTGGACTGGGCTGTGTCCCTTTTTCTGTACATATGTATATATCTGTTATCTTGCCTAACTTATTATTCCTACTGTGTTGATCTCATTACATTCATTTTTGCGAAATCGTTTTGTCCGTGCATTATTCAGCCAAGTTACGGGGTGAAATTGTTTTTGTAATGCATCTGGCTGTGTGTATGGGGTGTGTGTTTTGCATGTCACTGTCGTTTTCCTCCCCCCTCCCTTGTGTGCTAGGTGGCTGTACTCACTGTTGTCATCTTCGCCAGCGTTGGTGTTCGTGGTGGAGCAGAATGTAGAATATCATTGGGAAGACATGCAGTTCAGGTTCCATGGCGGCGTGGTTGTTCCCTATGTCTCCAATGGTGAGTCCTTTCCCTTCTGAGCTCAGTTTCCGCCAAGATTTTGATGTCGTTGGTACCACCCCGGAAAAGGTGGCAGTTTCTAGGGTCTTAATATGGTGGGCGGAACAATGACTGGCTGTAGGCGGCTACCGCTGTGGTGGCTGTTGTTTCCGCCCTGACGGTCGGTGTAGTACATTGGCTGTCTATCGGAGATCTTTCCGCCATGGTCATAATTTGGCGGTAGTTACTGCCGGCCTGTTAGCGGTATAAATGCCACTTTATCACCAACCGCCAGGCTCGTAATGAGGGTTTAAGTCATCTAACCAGTTTTCTGGGTCATCTTGCAATGTAGTAAATGTTTTAAACAATGTGCCTTTGTCATTCCAAGATTTGGTACATTTAGGTTCATCATAGTCTTTGATTCTGAAAGCACTAGTGTCCCATATTTCAATTTTACACATATATATGATCATTAATAGTTTTCCAGTAGCTATTGTGTTCAGTCTGAAGAATTACCACTTAAGGCTTAATTATGAGTGTCTTGTAAATTTCTGACACCTGTACAAACCACTGATTGCATATGTGTTAGAATTAAAAGTATGCAGAAATTAAACAGATGAAAAAGACCCAGTAAATATTGGGACATACATTAAGCATCGAAATTTGCATATTGGTATAACCCATTTTCAAGGTAAAACATATAATTGTCATTTTTTATCACACTCATTAAAGAGCAAGCCTTGGCGTACTGGTATTTACTGGAGGTGAGAAATAATACAATCACAAAGAACTAACTGAGGCCAAAGTTTGGTGCTTGTGATCGACTCTCTTTTCTGGACTCACCTCATCAGGGTTCTTCTGGTGAAATCAGTGTGCAGAAAAAAACTTTCGGGCCATATTATGATGGTAATTCCTACTGCAGTGAAGAGTTGAGCACCTGTTTTATATGCCTGCACAGTGGAAAGTGAATTAGGTTAACCCGATTCCTAGGTTTCACCTGAGAAACCTTTATGCACTGTCACATGCACGATCTTTTGTAACTAAAAAGGCATTAGAGGCCACCAATTAATTGCAATTGGTTGGTTTCATCATCACTCTTATTTGCAGGCTCTGGTTGGTCAGTTTGCGTCAGTTTCACTTTCTCTTTCTTTGGTTCTCCCTTCCATGAAGCATGGGCCAAGCACTGATTACTTGCGATCTTTGATTAGTGTACTTCTGCCATTGCTAGCGCTAAGAGTGAAGTAATTTTTTCCTTCATCCTCTGTGCGTCTCGCACTGTTGGTTACACCCGCCCCTTCCGTGTCACTGCTTGCCCTTTATTGATGCTTCCTGTTCTCCCCTTTGTGTCATTGTTTGCCTTTTTGTGCTTGCCCTGTGCCTCCCCATGGGTACTTGCACCTTCATTGCTTCCCCTGTCTTCCCTCCCCCTGTTGTTGCTTACATCCTGCGTGACTGACATTTTTCATCAGTATACACGTTAAATAGTGGCAAGAAATGTAATTCTCATTACTACCTGGATCTCGGTAGAAAGTGATGTAAAATTTCACATATATGGCAAGAAAGTTCAAATGGTGGATTACTGCTGCTGTTTGAATATAGGGCACGGGCACCTGACTAGCTGAGCTCCTGTGTGGCACACCAATACCCCACACCCAGATTCCTGTTTATGCAGAAACTGACACCAATCTGTAATCCTGGAATGATGTGCAAGACATAAAACACTTTTCAACCCAAGGCTCAAGAATGTACAGCATGCATCGACCTGTGAACCCTGCTATAAAGCCTGGGTGTTCAGCAGGGTCAGATTGGCAAAGTGGGCAATCGGACATGGGCCGATGGGTCAGTTCCTGAGTGCCAACTGTGGGCCATTTTTTTTAAGGCCTCTGCCAACTGCTCATAGGGCGCTACTGTTCTCCGTGCCTTCCTCCCCACATTCCTACCTGCCCAGGCCATTGACTCAAGGGGCCAGCAGAGGAACTAGAGGCTTATAGTGATAATTTGGAGGAGGAAGCGCGGATACCTGGGCTTGCAGCAGTGACATTGGGAGGCCAGTTTTGTGGCATTTTCACCTTGGCCCCTTTGGGGCCATCCCTGACCCTAGAAGGACTGAGGCCATGATGAGTGAGAGAGGGAGGAATGTGAAGATGCTAAAAGGCCAAGTGATGTGGCATTTGAAACATTTCTCATTGCCCCCTTCCCTCTCCCTGCCCCTCCCACCAGGTCAGCCTAGAGGCGGTGTCATTTACGTGTTCCTGACCCTACGTTCAGCCCATGGTGGCTGGGGAAGGGGGTAGACTGCGAAGGTGTCACTGAGAGGCCAGTTGTTTCTGTGCTCCTACTGGGCTGTCCTCACTTCATCCCCCGGGTCATTCTACCCAGAAATAAAGCAATGTCTTTCATGTGACTCAGGCCTTCACATTTAGGCCATAGTGGTCAGGGGTGGGAGGGCAGTGCATAAATGTTGAGAGGTCCCAATGGAAGGTTACATCAGGTGTTGTGCCATTTTCAACTCGGGCTGGCCGGCCTAAAGTTCACTATTTATTTTACTAGCACATGCCAAGTTTTTCGGAGAGTGACATGCATTTTCTCGAGAGATCTGTGTTCTGTCCAGTCACAGTTTTGACTCATCGTAAGTTAGAACATTGGGTTAGTCTGCCTGCTGCAAAGCACAATGTGTAGCTTGCAGATCAGCGAGTTATATTTCATAGGTCAGTGAGTTACTTTGTTTGTTACGGAGCTCCTTTTGTTACTTGTAGCGCATAAGTTACGATGAAGGCCACTGGAATAATGTGTCGCAGAGAACCAAATTATGCAACAGGGGAGGACCAAATTATGTGGCATGGAAATACAAATTATGCATTTTTAAATATTGCAACCTTGTCTGGGCAAATGTTTCACCTAATTAGTATCAAATTAACAACCAAATATAGCAGTAAGCAACTGAAAAATTAATTGCCCTTTGTGCAGAACCTTCTAATGTGCAGAAGCACGTGTTGCCACATTTTTAGTAACTTCTGAAGGGACTGAGTTAGAAACAAACTTTTTTGATAAAATCTGGCAAATGTGGCAAATCCATAATTATGAGAAAAATGCAGCACTGGATTGCGTAATTCCACTGACCATAGTTATAATCCACCCACTACAGCAGGGTTGACCTATAAACTACCATTAAGGACTTGCATGTAAAGTGCAAAGCATTAATTTATAAACATTAATTTTTACAATTTATCTTTTATTATTCTGGGATTCCTAAAAAAGGGTGCTTTGGGTAATAATAAACTCTCATTATTCAGACAGTCCCAACCACTGCGTAGTATTTAAAAGTTGCTATGTTTCTCCAGACGAGCATTCTTAACATATGGTGGCAACCAATATGGAAGACATATGACTCATACACCTTGTAACCCTATTAGTCCCATGTAATTTCCCATAAACTGATTTACACACTTGAATGATTCATTGTCTGTGTACAATATATGAGTGTGATGTAAATCTCTCCGATGTTCTACATTGAGACAAAAAGCTCTATAAAAGAAATTAAATAAAAAAATAAATTATGCATGTCATTTACATACAGGGGCTGAAAAAAAACAAAAAACACCTGACTCCAAATTGTAGTTTCTCGTAAGCATTAGTGAAGTTATAACAAATTGAGCACCTTTATGTCCTCCCCATTGGAGTGGCATCTAGGTGTTAGGTCCCTAATATCTCCCGACCGAGATAAGATGCCAATAAAAGGAAAGGTGATGGCTCTTAAAGTGAACCCTTCCAATACCCATGCTGGAGATGAATATAAGAAACCTCTCTCACCCACCGCAGTTTGCTGCTCTGAGCAGAAATCAAGCAACCTGCAAGCACGGGTGAATGTTTAATGGCATTGGCAAAATTACACCAGAACAAAGTCAACGTATTTCACTGGTGCCAGCCTGGATTCCAGGTCTAGCTCAATGGCAGCTGCCAGATCTGTGAACAAGCTGGATCCCCTCTCTTGTCTTCCACTGTAACCAACTCGATGGTACTCATTTTATTAACCTCAGTACTATGAAAGGCTGAGTGTACTGGTCGGAGTTTGAATCTATGACCATAAGGTCAAACTTGTAATGGATGCATTAGCCCAGTGCATCACCAGACCATGCTTATCATGAGACTCTGCTCATGCTGTGATGATGTAATTAAAGGAAAGACTTTTCTGTACATTAAAAATATAGTGTAGTTGGGAGCCGACGCAGGTCAAACCAGGAAAAAGCAGAAACCACTTATTGCCTGAAGGCAGACTTACCTGGCCCATCCATTGCCTCAGTAACCTGCTGTAGGCTGGAGTCCATGCTTGTCTACTACCTACCACCTCACCTGTGGGCTGCTTTTCACACACTGTCAACTCAAACTTTGTTGCTGAGCTGGCACCTCCCAAAGCCTTTCCTCATGCAACCCTTACCTACCATTACCTGCCCAGTCCACCCCCTGAGATTCCATCTTCACCAGCTCAGAAGGACTGGAGACAGGGAAGAAAGCTATCAACTTTTTCTCAAGTATAGGCAATGCTCAATGGCAGTACGTCGTTCTGCAGTGCATCCCAATTTTACTGCATGAATCAGCCAGAAATCCCCACAGACCTGAAGCAGAAACATCAGTATCCGTGCCTTCACAAGTCCAGTCCCTACTGGTTCTGCCATTTACTGTCTGCCAGTTTCACCTGCCTCTAAACCACCCCGCCAGCTTCTTCTGTTTTGTTATCCTGGATGAGGGCATGACCATTTTCACCAGCAAGCCCCCCCTTCCTGCTCCTGAGGTAAGGTTGTTTGCAAGGGTTTAAAATATATTCATATATTAATGGCAGATTTTTTAAGGCTTACTTACAGACATTAGGAGTGTAGTATGAAAAGAACTCCAAATAATCTCTCCTTCTCCCATTTTTTAATCACCTTAGGCAGTGCTTAATTTGAGCCGGTGGTTGCTGGTACAGGGCACAGTACTTAGTTTTGGGGGCCGGCGCTTATTTTTTTTTGCATCAGGTATTTTTTGTGAGCAAAAGATACCAAGGAGAAATGAGGAGGAAGAGAAAGACAGAAAAGCATCACAAAGGAAGAAAGCTGCAAGAGTGAGCTGAAGGGGCAGGGAGTGGCTGTAAATGGATTAAAGAGGCCCTAGATGGCTTTAGGATTACACTGCCTCAGCATTCCATGCTCGCACATTTAATTGCAGCAGCCACATGTTTCAGTTGAAAGCTATGGGCACCAGCACTTTTATTTACGAATTATGCACTGCCTTTCAGCATCATTAGGGTATGTAAAATATGCAGCAGAAGCTAGTTGTTTTTGAAAGTGGGGTTAGTGTAATACTTTATCTGAATTCCAGTGAGCCAGCAAAGAGAGTACGCCCATGTTCTTAGAAGGTTCAGGGAGATTTCTTCCCCTAAAACAGTCTTTAAAAACAAGGTCAAAAAGTGTATTTTACAGCACAGTATTCACCTACATTTGCTAAAAAGCACTGGCTCTGAAAGGGCGCTTGATAAATGCTGAAGTACTTTAAATGTGTACGAACTCAGTGGAGATGGATAAACTCCAGGCTTCGTCCCCATTTAAGTCAAAGTGTGTAGTGTGTGCACCTGCATGCCAATAATTATCTCTATTGTACAAGGGCAGGAATTTTAGTATGAATGCATCCCATATACCATGGGTGACCATAGGTCAAAATTAACTGTAATATGTACTGGGCCAGAATGTTGTCATGGTTGCATACATCCACCCACTCAATATGCCCTGGTTGCCTATCCTAATGCCAGGAATTATATTGAGAATGGTAGTATCAGCATTTTGCACAAGTGCCCAAAGTGCCAAGAATGATCTTCACTATGCCAGCATTTTACCACAGGCGTCCCATATACCACAAGTTACTACTAGTGTGCAAGCATGTTGCCATGGGTGCCTCACCCCATATGCCAAGAATTACCTCCAATATTCCAGTGCTAGCATTTTGCAAAGTATTTTCTTATACGAAGATGTATAATCAATCAAGAATTTATAAATCATGGCCAATCACCCCTGAGGATCTCAATCAGAATGTCAGTACCAACATTTTGCCACAAGTGTCCCATATGCCAATACTGACATCCTATATGTCTATTTTTTGCTAGGACACATCATACAGCAATATTTACCTCCCTCCCTCTTATTCATTCTCACTCACTCAGTCACTTTAGCTCACACTCACATGTACTAATTTATACTTGCTCTCTAATTCAAAATTAATCTAATTTATTCTCACTCTGACTTATTCTCAGTAATTTACACTATCACTCACATACACACAAACACACACTACTTTACAGGGTTTTATTTTATTTACTTTGCTTTACCTTGCTGAGCCTTTGTGCTTCAGCTGACTGTACTGGCTTTCAAGGCAGGAGCACAGTTTCAACCAGCCTCGAGAACTGAGGCAGAAAGTTGGAGTCTGAACAGTCATGTGTAGGTTCTAGCTGTCAGTTTCTAGCCTTTTCACCACACCTTCACCTACCGTGTTATAAGGTGGGATACGGTGAGTTAGACTCTTGCCAACACCACTCTCTGTGATGAGATGGGAGAGGGTGAGGTGACAACATGATTGACAGGTAGTGCTGGCATTGTAGAGATGAAAACAAAAGCATCCAGGGCTACCAGTACCAGTGATGCTACAATGTGTCACTAATGGGGGGACTTGTAGCTTGGCAGGACTCTGAGGTCAAGGCTAGGACTTTGCCAGTCATGGTTAATCTCTCTGATGGCTGATGCAGGGGTCTCTGCACGCATGTGCCAGACATTAGGCGGATTTGCTGACTGAGGCTACAGCGATAGTAGGCATATTTTTTACTATACCACTAGTGAATATTAGATTATAATTCACTGCTGATATTATAGAAGAGGTGGCAGAAACAAGAGTGAGCCACTGAAAATTAAAGATTTGTGATTTATGTGATAATCAGGGTCGAGGACACAGTTGATTTGGAGCAGGATGATCACAAGCAAACGTTGACACTGAAAGTAAGTTTAACATTTTTACAACTACAGTGTTTCCAGTCTTCACCAGTGCTACTCACCCTTCATGATTTAAAATGCTTAATGAAGCACACAATTCTTTAAAATGTGGCCCACTGATACTAACCAAGCAGTGTTTTGTGAAAGTCTGTACTCCTCTAATGTGGGCCACATTTTTGGGGTTGCACAGGCCTATTTTTTATCCCAATCCGACCCTGGTGCTCAGAGGTGTGCATGGAAATGAGATGCAGTTTACCATCGAACATGTTAAAAATACCAGTCTTAACAAAAACGTAGATTTCACCAGCAGTGTTTTATTGGGGTGAAGCAGAGTGCTGCTAACAGTTCTGGATGCATCAGGTTAAGGGCTAAATATTGCTGCCCAGCTTGAACATCCTCTTGCTCTGTGCCTCATTGTGTCAGATCTTCCTCGTTCAAGGTACCACTGACTATCTGTATGATCTGGGGCAAGGGCTGCACCTTTCACTTTAGTGTCCTCAGTAAAGTATTCACAAAGCATCACCATTACATTAAATTCCAAATTTATACAGGGTGTGGCTACCCAGAGGCCTCCCAGCGCTGATGCAAGACCATTAAACAGACAAAAGAGAGTTCCGAGTTCTCTAGGCCGAGTTTCAGTGGAAGAGTGTTTCATACGTTACCTGCTTTAAAGGCAAAAGACCTGCCTCCACATCTTGTTTTCTTAATACGATATATGTTAATCAGGGAAGCAGATGAAGTTCTAAGTGATCTTTGGGGAGTATAGGAGGTTATTATCCACCTAAGAAAGGCCAGCCCCTTTTTATGAAGTGCCCCGTGAACGAAACGAGCAGCTTTATAGTTGATACGCTGTTCAATGGGGAGCAAATGGAGAAAGACTGTAGCGGATTTAGCAGAGTAGTGTCTGGGTGTGCCCATTAAAAGGCAGGCAACAGCATTTTGTTCCACCTGCAGTCTCTTTAGGACATAGGATGGAGAGCTCATAAATAAAACAATCCTGTAGTCTAGGCGAGACAGAATAAGAGCCTGAACAATAAACCTTTTAGCTAAAAAGGGAAGGAATGGGTACATTTTCCTGCAGGTCCTCAACAAATTGAAATAAGTAGCAGCCAGTTTCTTTGAGTGACATTCCATTGTGAGGCGGGAGTCCAGCCAAATACCTAAGCTTTTTATGTTGTCTTTAGGCGAAGGGAGATCATTGAATCCTGCTGAAACTGAGGCAGGGGACTTAAGACGAGGAAAGTTCCCTACCAACATAACCTCTGTTTTCTCATCATTTAGCTTGAGTTTTCTGTCAGCCATCCATCAGGCAACGTCCAACAGACAGGAAGAAAGGATGGCATGTTCTGAATTGGTGCCAGTGGAAAAAGAAAAGACAAGTTGGGTATCATAGGCATACAAAAGAAGGAATAACCCATAGAATTCCACGATCTTTGCCAAAGGGGCCATATAGATATTGAAAAGCGTAGGGCTTAAGGACAAACTTTGTGGGACCCTGCAGATAAGAGAAAAAATATCAGAGTAGTGTGCCTGGTCAAAGACTTGGAAAGTCCTCTGACTCAGATATGATGAAAGCCATTTAAGGCAAATACCCTCAATTCCCATTTGAAAAGTTCTACGAAGTAGGACCTTATTATTCACAGTGTCAAAGGCAGCAGATCAAGTAGGATGATTGCTGCATATCCACCTGCATCTAAGCGCCCTCTAGTGTCTTTCAGTAACATCCGGCAGGGCAGTTTTGGTGCTATGTAGTGGTCTAAATCCCATTTGGGTGTTATGAAGAGGATTATGTTCCTCGAGAAAGCCTGACACCTGAATATTAATGTGTTTCTCAATTATTTTTGATGCGATGAGGAGAAGAGCAATTGGTATGTAATTGCAGGGTGATGTTGTACAAAGAATAGTATTTTTTTAGTAAAGGCTTTACAACAGCATGTTTCCAATGTTGAGGAATGTGTCTGAAGGACAAAGAGTCATTGAGAACATCAGTTAACACAGGAGTTTAAACATCTGATCCTAAAGCTAGAATAATCGGAGGAGACAGATCCAAAGGAGATCCAGATATTATGGAGCAAAGGTATTTATCTACTAACTCTTCACTCAAAGGATGGAAGACTGAACATAGGACTCGGGGAACCTGACCGCCAAGATAAGAGATGGACTTATCCTCATTAGGGGAAGTACTAGGGAGAGTTGCCTGAATGTCAGAGATTTTCTTCTGGAAGAAGCAGGCTAGCTCATTGCCATGTTCCTTAGAGCCCTCCATTACATTGTTGACGGAGGGAAGCTTGGTCATTTCCTTAAAGATAGAGAAAATCTCTCTGGGAGACTGTTCAATCCTGGAGGTATAGTAGGATGCCTGCGCAGCCTTAATTTCCAAGTGGAAGGATCGAATCATATTCCTATAGTCTCTTTTGAGGCCAGGGTCGTATGATTTCCTCCATTTCCTCTCCATCCGCTTACATTCTTTTTTTAGATGCAGCAGATGAGGGGAGAACCAGGATGATTTCTTTGGAGGGGTGGTCTTAATAATGGTCTTAATAGGTAAAATAATATCTAGAGACTTGGAGATCCTTTTATCAAACCTTTCTGCCTTATAAGGCTTATGAAAAGGATGGGAAAGCATGCAGGTTTGTTAAGGTATCCATCCAGTCTTTCTTATTCAGCTTAGACCCCTGACGTACGGTTAACTTATCGCAGGGCTGGAGAATAGAGAAAAAGAAGTGGGAAGTGTGAGTGCAACTAAAAAATGGTCGGACCAGATCAAGGGAAGTGGGACCTGAACTGATAGTTTGGAAAGATTACTAAAAACAAAATCAATAGTATGGCCTCTAAGATGGGTGGGGCCAGATATCAATTGTGTCAGTTCCAAGGCTGCTAAATCCGTAAGTAGGGCTTTGGCAGTGATGTTGTGAGGCTCGTCTACATGAATATTAAAATCACCTATGATAGTGCAGTTGGAATATCTGAAGGCAAAATCTGCTACACAGTCTGGACGGGCCTGCAGAAACCTCCCATAGGGGCCAAGGGGATGGTAGATTAAAATACCAGAGAAGGTGAAGGTGGCATCAATTGCCAAAGAGAAGGCCAAATCTTTGCAGTCAGGTACGGAGAGGGAGTGAATAAGACAATGAATTGAGTTTTTGTGGATTATTCCAATCCCTCCTCCCCTGCCCTGGGGTCTATCTAGACGATGTATTTAATCATTTGGGGGCAGGGCCATGATTACGTTGGGAGTGGAGTCCTCAGACAACCAGGTCACTGTTAAAAACAGAACCTCTGGGGCATATTCATTTAGCAATGAGTGAATATATAGCTTATGTGCGGGAAGGGAGTGACAGTTTAGTAACAGTAGTTTGTTAACCTGCTCTTTCTCCATTCTTGGGTTTGAAGAGAGTGTAAGCTGAGGAGTTCATTGACAAGAATTACAGGTGCCGTTGAGGAATTCAAATTTGGCAGGTGTTAGAAATGGGGTTTTTGGTTGGCAGTCAGGTTGCCCTCTGTCCAAGCAAGAACCCTCACTCTAGTCAGGGTAAGTCACACACAATCCAAAATCAGCCTGTGCTCACCCTCCGGTAGCTTGGCATGAGCAGTCAGGCTTAACTTAGAAGGCAATGTGTAAAGCATTTGTGCAATAAATCATACAACACCATAGCATAACACCACAAAAATACACCACACAGTATTTAGAAAAATATATAATATTTATCTGGGTATCTTCAGGTCAAAACGATCAAAGTTGAAATACGAATTTGTAAAGATATCACTGAAAAGTGATAGAAAGTGTCTTAAGTCTTTAGAATATAAACAAAGTCTCTTTCAAGCACAAAGTACCTGGTTTCTGGTGGAAAATCTCCTCAGAGGGCCACAGGAGAAGAGGGGCGTGGAAAACTGGTGTGTGCGTCGATTTCTCCTCAGCACACACGGACTTGCGTCGTTATTTTCCACGCGGGGAAGTCGGCGTCGTTTTCCGGCGCGTGGACAGTCTCTTTCTGTGGATCGCGGGGATTACCAGATGTCCCGGGTCTGTGCGTGGATTTTCCGGCTTGTTCTCCGGCTGCGCGTCGGTCTGCGGGGCTACGCGTCGAAATTATGATCTCACGGCAGGCGTTGCGTCGATTTCTCCTCTAGACTTCGATCTGCGGGGCTGCGCGTTGAAATTACGACCTCACGGCAGGCGTCGCGTCGATTTCTCCTCTAGGGGTCGATCTGCGGGGCTGCGCGTTGAAATTACGATCTCACGGCAGGCGTCGCGTCGATTTCCCCTCTAGAGGTCGGGCGGCGTTGTCCTTGCGAGGCCGTGCGTCGGATCTTCGATCGTCCCCAGAGCGTTGCGTTGATCAGCGTCGGAGTGCGGCGTTTTTCTCGCCGCGAAACAAGCTGTGCGTCGAAATTTTCGGCGCACGGAGCGTCCAAGTAAAAGAGAGAAGTCTTTTTGGCCCTGAGACTTCAAGCAAGCTCTATCCAAGCCCTTGGAGAGCACTTTCACAGCCAGACAAGAGTTCAGCAAGGCAGCAGGGCAACAGCAAGGCAGCAGTCCTTTGTAGAAAGCAGACAGGTGAGTCCTTTGAGCAGCCAGGCAGTTCTTCTTGGCAGGATGTAGTTTCTGGTTCAGGTTTCTTCTCCAGCAAGTGTCTGATGAGGTAGGGCAGAGGCCCTGTTTTATACTAAGTTGTGCCTTTGAAGTGGGGGTGACTTCAAAGGGTCTCTAAGAAATGCACCAAGCCCCCTTTCAGTTCAATCCTGTCTGCCAGAGTCCCAGTAGGGGGTGTGGCAGTCCTTTGTGTGAGGGCGGGCCCTCCACCCTCCCAGCCCAGGAAGACCCATTCAAAATGCAGATGTATGCAAGTGAGGCTGAGTACCCTGTGTTTGGGGTGTGTCTGAGTGAATGCACAAGGAGCTGTCAACTAAACCTAGCCAGACGTGGATTGAAGGGCACAACAAGATTTTAGTGCAAAGAAATGCTCACTTTCTAAAAGTGGCATTTCTAGAATAGTAATATTAAATCCGACTTCACCAGTCAGCAGGATTTTGTATTACCATTCTGGCCATACTAAATATGACCTTCCTGCTCCTTTCAGATCAGCAGCTGCCGCTTCAACAGTGTATGAGGGCAGCCCCAATGTTAGCATATGAAGGGAGCAGGCCTCACAGTAGTGTAAAAACGAATTTAGGAGTTTTACACTACCAGGACATATAACTACACAGGTACATGTCCTGCCTTTTACCTACACAGCACCCTGCTCTAGGGGTTACCTAGGGCACACATTAGGGATGACTTATATGTAGTAAAAGGGGAGTTCTAGGCTTGGCAAGTACTTTTAAATGCCAAGTCGAAGTGGCAGTGAAACTGCACACACAGGCCTTGCAATGGCAGGCCTGAGACAGGGTTAAGGGGCTACTGAGGTGGGTGGCACAACCAGTGCTGCAGGCCCACTAGTAGCATTTAATCTACCTGCCCTAGGCACATGTAGTGCACTCTGCCAGGGACTTACAAGTAAATTAAATAGTCAATCATGGATAAACCAATCAGTAGTACAATTTACACAGAGAGCATATGCACTTTAGCACTGGTTAGCAGTGGTAAAGTGCCCAGAGGTCAAAAGCCAACAACAACAGGTCAGAAAAAATAGGAGGAAGGAGGCAAAAAGTTTGGGGATGTCCCTGTCAAAAAAGGTAGGTCCAACAGCAGGTATTGACAAGGATTCACTGTATCGTTATTAAGGGTTATAAGAAATTGCCTAGAGTACACTAATCTTTCAGGGACTACATTCGTAGTATTTCTTGGCCCTGTGCCCGGGTCGATGCGGACTGGCTCAGACGAGCTGGCTTTTGGCGTGGCTTTGGCATGGCTTTTGCATGCCAGCGGCGCACCCGCTGCACACGTCTGCTTCATGGGGCTCTTTTTATGGACCTGGGGAGCCGGGGATTGGCAACTAGACTGCTTAACAAAGATGGCAGCTCTGGTTGGAACCAACAAGTGAGGGAAAAATGGCCACCGGGAGAGAAGGCACAGGGAAAAGGATTGCACTAATATTAAGTTAAAAATTGAAATCCTTAAAGACTACCTGATGCCACTGAACACCGGCACTGGAGTCCCATAAAATGCGTGCGCAAGATAAAAATATTTAGGAACTATGAGGAAGTGCAAGAAAACGCGCTATACTCAAGGGGAAAGCAGTTTTACCTGTTAATCAGGTCCGCTGCGGGTCCACTTCATGGGGCTCTTTTTATGGGCCTGGGGAGCTGGTGATTGGCAACTAGACCGCTTAACAAAGATGGAGGCTCTGGTTGGAACCACCAAGTGAGGGAAAAATGTCCGCCAGAAGAGCTGGCACAGAGAAAAGGATTGCACTAATATTAAGTTAAAAATCGAAATACTTAAGGACTACTGGATGCAACTGAACACGGGCACCGGAGTCCCATAAATGCGTGCGCAAGATCGAAATATTTAGGAACTATGAGGAAGTGCAAGAAAATGTGCTTTACTCAATGTGATAGCCAGTCCACCCTTAGTTCAGTGCAGTAGGTGTCACTTCATTTGGAGAGGTTGACAACCCCACCCCATGTGCGCTTACATGTGTGTTCATGTTTACCTTTGAACCACTGCCTGCTGTGCCATGGGTATGATTGTCATACAGCACCCACAGTACTCACCTCCAGTGGAGGAGTGGGTAAAGAGAGATTTTGAGCAGGCTCATGCACTTCACTTTCAAAGAGTGCAGCACCATGTCTGGGAGTGCAACCCATGCGTAAAGAAGAGGGTCTTCACAATACACTGCAGTTTATGCAGTGAGGCCTCTCCACCGCTCTCTGCTGACACGCTGGACAGTGACAGACCACCACCTCTTTTGGTGGAGATGGGCTTGGTGCAGTATAAGGCGCCTTTAGCCCTGCAGCTGTGTGCACACAGTGGTGGGAAGGCCCTGCCTTGTACCAATGGAAATGTGCTACTCGGCATGTTAAAGCAAGCATTGGCAAAGCCTGTGCCAAATCTATTGTCTTTGCATATGTTTTTTTTTGCCATGATGTACAGCAGCGTGGCTGCTCTACCATATAGCAATTATTTTTTAACAAAGGCAAGTAATAGAGCTACTTGGCTTTGTCAATGTTTTTTGGAAACATGGCACAAAACTTTGACAAAGACAAATAGCTCTACTATTTGACTTTGTCAATGTTTTTTAAGACAAGTTGTTCAGCAGGGTGGCTGCTGTGCAGCATGGTTAAAAGTAAAATTGCTGTGATGCACTCCATGCTGCGCAAGTCATAGCGCTTTTTTGTTTTGCTTTCAACTATACAGCACAACAGCTGCACTACTATACAACATGGCTAACAAAAACATTGATAAAGCCAATAGGTCTCAATTTAGGTGAGAACTATTGTATTTGCCAATGCTTGTTCTCAGAGAAAGTGCCTTATATCAGACATCATAGCTCAGAAATAGATGGAAGAAAACCTTGCCCACTGTTTCCAAGCCTTACCGTTTGAAAATAAAGCACTAAATCACAGTAATATAATGTTAAATTAATTCACTTCACACTTTGAAAGTGCATAACACTGGCACTCTGCTTTGCACTTCCTCACAAAAGTCCATTATGTTATGTCCTCAGGAACACTGTGTTCCCATACAATTTGTAACACATATTGGGGTGGATGTCGAATTCTTCATAAATTTGGATTTAGCAGTTTCTGACGGTCTTACTGTCATAAAGAAAGGAATGTGGATTTAAATAGTTTTTAAAAAATAACTTTACCTCCCCTCCTGAATTATTACCTGATCTAAAAACAAGTGTCAAGCTCCATGTTTAAAATAAGTAAATTAGGGTCTGATTCAGAACTCAGTGGACAGGTGACTCCATCACAACGGTGAGGGATATCCCGTCTGCCGAAATCTAAATCCCTTAGGACATAATGGGGCATGTTTGCGCCGGATTTGCGTCGTTTTTTTTTACGCAAATTCGACGCAAAACGAACTCCATAGTTCATGGAGTTTGCGTCATTTTTTTGCGTGGACACCTACTTTGCGTTAATGATATACAAGGTAGGCGTTCCCGTCTAAAAAAGGACTCAGAGGCATGTGCGCCGTATTTACACTCCCGGGCGTCCAGCCGCTTTTGCGTCGTTTTTTAGCACCTGGTCAGGGCAGGCGTTAAGGGACCTGTGGGCTCGGAAGGAGCCCAGAGGTGCCCTCCCATGCCCCCAGGGACACCCCCTGTCACCCTTGCCCACCCCAGGAGGACGCCCAAGGATGGAGGGACCCATCCCAGGGAACTTAAGGTAAGTTCAGGTAAGTATTTTTTTTTTATTTCATTTTTGTGGCATAGGGGGGATTGATTTGTGCCCTCCTACATGCCACTATGCCCAATGACCATGCCCAGGGGACATAAGTCCCCTGGGCATGGCCATTGGGCAAGGGGGCATGACTCCTGTCTTTGCTAAGACAGGAGTCATTTTAATGGGGGTTTTGAGTAAAAAAAAATGGCGCAAATCGGGTTGAGGTGAAAATTTTGCCTCAGCCTGACTTGCCCCATTTTTTGACGCCCAAGCTCCATATTCCCCTACGCCAGCGCTGCCTGGTGTACGTCATTTTTTTTTACGCACACCAGGCAGCTCCGCCGGCTAACGTCATTGAATAAATACGGCACCCGCATGGTGCTTCAGAATGGCGTTAGCCGGCGTTAGATTTTGTGACGCAGAACTGCGTTGGCGCAGTTGTGCGTCGAAAAGTATAAATATGGCCCAATGGGTCTTAAGCTTCACAGGACGGGATATCTGTCACCATTGTGATGGAGTCACCTGTCCGCTGAGTTCTAAATCAGGCTTTTAGTCTGACAAGCAGCAACGTGAGTTCAGACAACGGTTCAGAGAACTGACACTGTGATACTAATTACTGCTCTTCTGCTTGTGTTTTTAGTGAGATACAAAATGCAGCTATAATGTTTGTTCCTAATCTAATGTATAGCCGTGCAAAGGTTTGAAATAAGGAGTGTTAATGAACGAATGTGTTAAAAAGTTCAAATAAGAAATTATACTATTTAAATGTAGTTTGGAAAATCCAACTAGTGCGTGGCTGTCCAATATAAGTCCATGGCAGAAAGAGATTTTCTACATTTCCACGGCCAGTGTATGAGACACATTTGTATAAAAGAGACCCATTCCTGCAAAAATACTCACAAAAGTATGGACAGAGATTTGCATTTCCTACTGAACATACTTCAGGAAGAACTTAAGATGTGAGTTTTTCTCTGCTAACAAACATTCCTGGAAATGCACCTGGAAAGCTGCATCAGGCGCAGGTTTCCAGGCCTACCTCTGGGTATGTCCGGTGATATTTTCTGCTGGTACCTACTTACAAATGCATATTTTTACATTAAGAGGGAAAACATTTTTCCTTGAGAAAGCCCTTCCCCTATGAGCCCAACAAAGCATGAAACTGATTCGGTCCCCTTTCTATCCTGGAAGAGAAAATAATTCTCCAACAATTTCCAGAGGACAAAGGGCTCAGAGAAGAGTTTGGTAAGGCCGACAACTGTACACATTTATGGGTTTCCCAAACTTCCAAGGCCAACAACTCCTTGGAATGTTTATTCCCTACCCCTTGATTTCTCTACACTCATGGCAGAGAATTCTTCATTAGTAAATGTAGTGATGTACAATGGGAAATTCCTTTCTGGATTTCTGTCATGTATATAAATGCTAATGCTGGCCATAATTGTGAATATCTAAATAAGAACCATTTAATCAATAATTATCCTGAAAATGAGGCAAGGATCTGTCCATCTTGGATTTTTGTTAGAAATGTGGAGCGTTCAGACTTTGGGTTATACTACTGTGTTCTTATCTCTCACTGTTTCTCTGGATATGAACTGTACATCTCAGAATTTATAGACTATATGAACATGAGTTAAGGGTTGACACGGAGTGTTGTCTTAATTATCAGTACTTTATAAAACACACTCCACCTTGGGGTACCTCATCAAAATATATAGGGCATAAATTAGATGTTAAATGCAGGACATCCACTACAAAGGTGGCTATGGTCCCATCGAACAATGTTTTGGATTACCCTCCCTCCGGGGGATGCACCATGTTTAAAACAGTGGTACTTCCACAGCCCTCACTGGTAGAAATCTTCAGCCAGTGGCCAGTCCACTCATGGGTTTTCAATGTATGAAACAACTTCCACTCTGTTGATGACAGATGGTCTTTTACACACTTTTCCTGTTTGGGTCCCCCAGTAAAAACTTAGTGGTTTGCAAATAGGAAATAGAGAAAACGAGCCCAAACTCCCAGCATGCAAGGTACATTTCTTATTTTGTTTTTCATAGCAAAGTACCGGTTTTGGAATTTACTTTTGAAAAACAAAAAGCTTTGTGAGTGGACGTATTAAACATGACGTCCAGTCAGCAGAGCTCCAGTTCCCTCAGAAGTGCCACTGTGGCATCTCTTTTGAAGGCAGAGAGATCTGGACTTGTTTGGAGGAGATCTCTAGGTAGGGCAGATACACTCCTGCCAGGTCAGAGGAGAATATCTCTTCACTGAAGTGGTGAATTGGAGGATCACTCACAATATTGTAAATAAGACCCTTGAATGCACAATACAGCCAAGTCAGTTGTAAACAGCAGATATTCCTATATCTCTAAATACATATGTATGACCACTCTTCAACATGAAGTGATACGAACATACATGAAGTTTAGCTTTACTTTAGGTATGCAGATCCACTAGTACCAAAGTACAAACTGGTGCTAACAAATATAGACTTGCTGTATTCCACTTAAAATTGGACAAGTTGAGCTTTGTGCATTCCCATGGTATACATATTCTGGCCCTGATTTATACTTTTTGTTGCAAAACTGCACCAACGCAGTTTTGCACCAAAATGATTAGCACTGGCTTGCACCATTTCTGAGCACCAGCCGGGCCCAACATTTATGAAATGGTGCAAGCCAGTACAGAGGGTAGGCTAGTGTAAAAAAAATGACATTAGCCGGGTGGGGCTGGCGGTATGGAAGAAGAGGTTTTGCACCAAAAAATGACGTTAGGCACATTAGAGTAAATAAAAATGACTCTAACCTGCCTAGAGTCATTTTCTGATGCAAAACCATGCATATCACATGACTCCTGTCTTAGAAAAGACAGGATTCATGGCCATCACCCCAATGGCCAGCACAGGGGACCAGGATCCCCTGGGCATGGCCATTGCACCCAGTGCCATGTAGGGGGGGCCATTTTAGGTCCCCCAATTGCACTTAAAATATAAAAAAAACTTACCTGTATTTACCTGTACTTATCTGGAATGGGGTACCCCAACCTCCACTGTCCCTCTGGTGTCGGTGGGGGTGTCTCTGGGGCCTGGGGTGGGCACCTGTGGGCTTATTCCATGGTGTTCCACATGGAAATAAACCCACAGGTCCTCTAACGCCTGCCCTGACCCAGGTGTTAACAAATGGTGCAAACGAAGCTTTGTACCATTTTTTGACCCCTCCTCCCCCACTGTGCGTGACTTTTGCACGGTAGGATAAATAAGGCGCTAAGGCCTTAGAGACATTTTTTTGCTGGGAACTCCTACCTTGCATCTCATTGACGCAAGGTAGTTTTCCACTGGCAAAAAATGACTTTAACTCCAATATTTTCGGCACTAGACATATCTAGTGCCAAAATATAAATATGGAGCTAAGTTTGCACCGGATTTGCGTAAATAAAAATGACCCAAATATGGCACAAACAGAGTATAAATATGCCCCTCTATGTCTATTTAGACTACTATTATTTAGGGAAGGAGAACTTACAGGTACAAAGAGTTCCTCAGTTGTGGTTGTATTGCTGGGTCGAAGAAGAGAGGATTTTCTGTAAAGTTGCGCATTCAATATAAATATGATATGCGACTAAATGTAGAAAAGTGGTTTGTTAACGTTTTGCTATTCAGTGACATTACTTTCATGTTGCCCATGTCTTTGCGTGAGTAGCTCTCCAAGTCTAGTTTTTCATTTTTTCTCATACTTGTGGTCCTGTATATTGCATTGCAAATTTAGGAGTAAGAGATTTAGAACGCAAAATAGAAAACAGGAATGTAAGAGCTTGTTACAGGTTGAACAAGGAATCTTGAGAGCTTTTGTGCAATTGCTTCTGAGGCATAATTTACAGTTTGTCACTGTCAGCTGTCACAGGTGCAAATTTTGTGTTTGTTTGCAAGTGTTGTGCTTTTAACCCTATCATATTTCCAATGAGCTGTCTCCTCTGTCTCTAGCATCGCCAGTTACACTGATTTGGATGATATAAATGCTCCCCCATCGAAATCATGGGAGTATACCAAGTGACTTGTCACCAAGTGTAGCTGGTAAGTGGCTTCATGTCATGTGTGACCTCTTCAGTCAGTCTTGGCTTTTCTGCCAACAGTACCTTACTTGCTGGATGTGCAAAAACGCTTACATAACATGGCATTCTGGTCTATTAGCCCCAGGATAGAAACAGTTTTTGAGTAAAAATCTGACTCAACCTGTCACACATGACAGTGAGCCTGGCAGTATGTATAGGCAAAATTTCTGTTTAGTGAATGTAATCTTGTGAAATCTCTGTAATTTCACGTAATGCTTGTTACACAACATTCATACAATAATGATTTCAGACCACATCTCATAATTATGCACCGTTCTCGGCAAAAGTATAGCACAATCATACGGGAGCAATGCAAACGAACAGAATGCAACTGGCTGCTATTTGTGTTAATGTGTTTCTTGCACAATTCTTTTGGTGCGAAAAACGTCCTTGTGCCCACAGTAAACTCAAGGACATATTTCATGCAAAAATATAGCAAAAGGTTAGGTCCTGATTTAAGAAAAGTGGCACTGCACTCAGTGGAGTTTAGCAGGATTAGCATAACATTTTTTGAAGCTAATCCTGCAAAGCCAATTTAGGCCCATTGTATTCAATGGTGTGCCTCCTTTTAACCCCTGGACTGAACAGATGCTCAAAGTGCCCAACAAAATGACACAAAGAAATCTCTTAGAATTCTTTACCCCATTTTTTCAGCCCCCTTAACAGGGAAAGCCCCCTTTGCATACATTATGCCTGGTGCAAGTATAATATAGCGCAAAAGGTTACAAAGTGGCGCAATGCATGCATTGCATCACTTTGTAAATTTGGCATGGCGATTTTGGCCTCCTTGGGCCACATTAGAGTAAAAAAAATGACCCTAATGTAGCAAAAGGAGGCAACAGGGGCTCTTAATTCTACCCCTTAGTTTTGCAATTGAAAGTTATTACGCATAAATTTGCATAGTTTTTCTGACATTTTGAATTAGTACGCAAAAGCAAGTTACAAGAATTTTACACCATCTACCATCTAATTATGTGTTTCAGTAACTAATGATATGTCCATAATTTAGGGTTTTTCTATCTGCTTTTAATTCCTTTAAGTGCTTGTATAAAGCTTTGAGATTAGGTTTTCATTCTTTGCTCATTTTAGGATCTCTCATGCACTTTTAATTTTGTCAATGTAAAAGGCTGTGTGATGTCAAATTTGCTAAACTGAAATGGGTTAAATGTCAGGTGCAGTTGCATCCTTTATTATCAGCAAAGGGTGCGGAAGGAGGTGCTGGGCAGGTTGGAGGTGCTGCATAGTGGTCCTGTTACGGTGAAGTGGATGAGGGAGTTGTCGGTCCTGGTGAGTTCTGTAGTATGGCTGTATTTGACTCTGTCTCTGCACATGAAAGTGGGGTCCAGTGTGTGTCCTGCTCTGTGTGTGGGGTCTGTGACCACCTGGGTGAGGTCGATGTTTTCCATACATTCGAGGAGTTTGGTGGAGTTAGTGTTTGTGTACTTATCCAGGTGGAAATTCAGTCTCCGAGAAAGATGTAGTGCTTGGATCCAATGGCGAGAGAGGCAATAAAGTCTTGTTTTGTCATCAGTGTGAAGTTGGAAATTCAGGTGTTCCATGATTGGTGTGGTGCCGTCATCGGCGGTGGTGCATTGGATTGATTGTTTTGTGGATGATAGCCATGCCACCTCTTTGTTTGTTGGTGCAGTCATGGCATGTCATCTTCTATCTGTTTGTCGTAGCAGTGGTGATGTTGGGGGCAAAGCCAGGTCTCAGTGATGAAGCGTAAGTCGAGGGCAAGCGTGGAGATGGTGATCCACACTTCAGTGGCATGATTGTAAAGTGATCTGGCATTGTTCAAGAGGCATCAAAGTGGTTCTACGGTGGCGTTGGTTGGTAGGGTAGCTGTGGCATGGGCTTTTGTATGTGCGGTTTGTCCTAGTTTGCAAGTGAAGAGACAATGGAGGCAAGTGAATAGTCCTGTTGAGGTGCAAGGGGATGCAAGGCAGCGTTCTTTGCGGTGTTCTGGGTCCAGAACTCGAAGACTTGCTGAGGAGTGCCTTTGGGAGTTAAGCCAGCCAGGGTTCTTGGTGCTGGGCATGATCCAGATGCAGACAGGCACAGCCAGGTTTGCTTTTGGTGTGCCTTTAGCATGCCAGCAGCACACCCACTGCGCGCGGCCTCCCAGCTGCGCTGCAGCCTCCATTAAGTAGGTTCTGGGAGGGGGGGATTGGAAGTGCTACTGGAAGTGTTATGAATTGTTTTCAATCTTTGTTGTTGGTATTCTGGCTACACCTTCTCTCTTGCACATAATGCAATCAAATCTGATTTCTGTTTCTGCTCTAAAACATGAATATAAATCCTTTCTGAGGTAGGGGCGTAGTTCCATATTGCACCAATGGTCCCCCTATGCATGAATACTATGGACAGAGAAAGTATTTTGCCTATCATGGGAATCCATCATGGGAGAGCATTGGTAAGCTTTTTAAGAAGGAATTAATCATGGCCTTGTTAATGCATGGCTTTAACAGTTATTCACTATTGAATTGGGTAGATCAATATTTGTTTTGATATGTTTTTATTGACAATCTTGTACAGTTTCATTACAGGAATATATGATGAAAGTGATTGAGTCCCCACACACAATTATGCAGTGTTTATATATATAAAAACTGAGATACCTGCAGACCTCACCACTTTAGCATAATTTTTTTGACACTAAGGTGGCATTAATGAGGCCCCACCCCAATTTACAAAGTGGCACAATGCTTGCATTGTGCCACTTTTTAACCCTTGGCGCCACATTACACCTGCGTCAGGTTTAATGTATGCAAGGGGGCTTTCTCCCGCAGGGAGGTCCAAAAAAAGGCACAGTGAAATTAACAAGATTTCATTGCACCATTTTTTGCATAATTTTTAACACCTACTTAGGGCACGCCTCAAAGTGACTCTGCCATTATACCCTATGGGCCTGCCTGATCTTTGCTGGACTAGCAGCAAAATTGTTCACACTAGTCCGGCAAAGCACCACAGTAGCTTCAAACATTTTGATACTATTGCCCTAACATGCATCATGGTGCGCTGTATAGTAAATACAGTGCTACCATGGTGATGTTAGGGGTGCAGGGTGACACAAGAAAAGTGGTGCATCAGAGTTAATGAGCCACTTTCTTGTAAAAATTTCCCTTAGTCTGTTCTTTGGTACAATGCAGTGGAGGCTAGTTTCATGACAGTGTTTGGGATTGTATTTTTGTGTACAGAACAGAAAGAACATAAAATAAGAGCTTAATTAGAACTAAACTCTTTCTGCCCTCAACCCCTCCCTCAAAGTCTCCCTTCCACCTGAGAACATCGACCTATTCTTATCATAAAGGGAGGATGTAGGTTGTTAGAAATTAGGTTTCTGTTTGGCAGAGGTATACACCTTGTCTAAACAGTAACCACAATCCTAGTCAGGGTAAGTCAAATACACATCATAAATTAACCTGTGCGCACCCTCTGTTAGCTTGACACAGAGCAGTCAAGCTTAACTTAGGAGGCACAGTGTAAAGTATTTGTGCAACACTTAAAACAGTAAAAGAGTGAAAACACGACACAAAAATATACCATGCCTGGTTAGAAAAATATATCTTAGCATAAGTAACAAAACAAAAACACAATGTCAAAAATCCAATAAGTAGAAGTCAAGATATGACTTTTGCTCAGAAACATATTGCACCAATAAGGGATATCTGGTTGTGCTTGACTGGGTCAAATCTGAAAAGTCAGGATGACAGCAACAGAGCGAGGGTTGGATAAAGAGACCACCCTTGGCCTCTTGTAATCAGTACATTGTTTGCAGTTGCATCATTTTATGGGAAGATGCAAGGAGCAGCTGAGTTGATGTGTCCTGGCAATGTTGGTCCCAAATGGAAATTACACTTATAAAATGTAATAAGGCAATCCAAACATTTTTGCAAGCCATGTTTCACATCCCTCTGGCAATTGGTGCCCTCTTCTTGTGACCAAGTAGTGACCTCTTTTCTCCACTGTGACAGGTACGGGTATAGTGGTGTTTTCCATCTCATTGCCACCACCTGTTTTGTGAGCAGAAGAGCAAGGACTAAAAAGGAGTCATTGTTTGTTTTATTTTTAGTGCAGGGGAAGAACCCTACAAGGCATTGTTGTGATGTTTCCAGTCTGTCTCTGCCATTCACTATTATTATGCCTGACAACACTATGCCTCAATAATTTCCCAGTGTTCCACAGGTCCTAAACATATGGGTTTTATCTGCAGGGCCGGTTCTACAGTGGGTGTTTTCATCCAGGACAGACGGTTGTAACCGGTGTAGGCCTTGGGCAGGGTCAAGTAAGCCTTGGGTAAAGTACAAAACTGGATGTATCGCAATAAGGTTTGTGAGGTATTTTACTGGGATATTCCTCAGCTTTGAGCCATTCTGTGTCATGTAATGGTTGACCCTGGGAGACTTCCCAAGCTATCTGCAATTTTAGCACTGCCATTAGTGGGTCTTTCGCGAAAGACCAATATAACCAGAACACAATTCCTCTTCCATGTTCCACTGAGGATAGAGACTGTAGTAGTGAATGCTACACCTGGGGCCCCCTCAGAGGCAATGTCGTGTTGCTCTAAGTGCCCCATAGAGTAAGAAGGCTTAGTGAGGGAGTATATAAAGGTCAAGGACTTCTCAAAAAGACATAAGAACTTTGTTGTTGAAAAAGTCACCCAGGGTGGTGCTGCTGGTCACGTCCCAGCTTTCCAAGGCACCACTGGTGAGGGTCCCGTCAGCCACTGGGAGCACCCTCAATGAAATGACCAGAGAACAGAGATGTATACCCATTGCTTTAGGGAACCCCTTTTCAAGCACTCATGTGCTGCCCGCAGAAGAAGTGGCTCTTGACCTCTTGGGTGGTGGCCAGGAAACAGCAAAGAATGAAAGCAGCCTAAGCGGACATCACTTAATGGAAGGCCCACCTCATTTATGTGAAGTCATTCCAACCAGAGGGCCACCCATTGGAGCTGGGCAGCAAGGTAGTACTGCATGAAGTTGAGGCCCCCATTCCGCCATGCATGGGTGGGAGATGCAGGGTGTGCAGCATAATCCTTCTTCGCCAGTTTCCCCTTATTATTATAAGCTAGAAGGTATCCAGATCTCAAAAGGTGTGAGCAGGGCTTGTCACTGGGAGGTTAGTAAAAAAATAAAGCAGTTGTGGCACAATTACTATTTTGGATAGCCACAGACACCAGTAAGGTTATCTAGAAAGCCACCTGGGTTTTTAAGGATGGGACAGTTCAGCCGATGTTTCCATCAACCCTTCCTCGTAGTATATCTGTATCCCTACACATTTGAATGTCATGTGGACCCATATCATGCCCTCAGTCCCCAGCTGTACCCATCTTTCAGGAAATGCTTCCTAAAGGTAAATATGTTTGATTTACAATCATTAATATAAAGGCCTGAGATCATCATGAAATCATGCAGGATTAAGATAAGTCCATATCCTGGTTTGTTCCATAGAGGTAAAGAATCATATTGTCTTGTACAAGCATGGTGTGTGTTTGTGGTCCCATAGGTATTCATCAACCCTGTCCACTAATTTGTAGAAGGGTTGCCAATGGTTCCAAGGTCAGTACAAAGAAAAAAGGGAAAAGGGGACATCCCTGATTAGTGCGCCTGGTCCCCAGATAAGATTCTGATATGTGATGGCCTGATCGGACTCCTGCAGTGGGATTAGTATATTGTAGGTAAATCCAACTAAGCAGTTAGAGACCAGAGTCAAAACCCTACTCCACATCCAAGGAGAGGCAGGCTCCATTAGGCCAGTACTGTATCTCCTGCTTTCTAACTGTATGTATGGCTGGATGTTTAAAGAAGTATTTCACCATGGAACAAAGCCATTCTGGTCCGAGTGAAACAATGATGGTGAGAGTGATTGGAAATGATCTGCGAGTATTTTACTGAGGATTTTGTAATTGGTAGATAAAAGGGAGAAATGTTGATGCTAATCCTTCAAAGACCCCAGAGGCCCATTGAAAACAATGGGAGCCTCCTTTTAATGCCTGCTCTTAGCAGGCTTTAAAAATGTTGATAAAAATAATGGAAAGAAATCTCTTAGATTTCTTTGCATCATTTCTTCGCCCCCCCCCCCCAGCGACGGAACAGCCCCCTTGCATACATTATTTCTATATAATTTTTCGATAGGAAACACATTTTAAATCAGCAGCAGGCCCAATTAGATTTCTTGGTTATATTCAGCATGCTGTCTTAGCTTTAGCTAATTCTCCACTTTGCGGCACTGCAATTTTAAACTACAAATATATTACTGTTGAATTAATAAATGTACACAAAGATCCAAATGATAGATGGGTTTGAGTCCAAATGAAAATGTATAACAAGGTGATTAATCTAGCCAGTTGTTATGGTCTAATTGAGAATTCCCCCAATCGTTGTTGGCTCTTTATAATTACTCAAAGGGCATGGTGGGTACGACTAGTGATAGGAGGCAACTTTAACATGCTTAATGATCCAGCAGGCAAATAAATCCCAGACAAAACCCAAATCTATTAAACTTCTGCGGGCTTTTATGCGCAATTTCACCTTGATTGATGCCTGGTGGTGTGATCATTCCACAGACACATTGTAGACTTGCCATTCCTAAGGATTCCACTCATCGTCATGCATTGATTTCTTTTTGATTTTGCATTCTTTAGTAGGAACAGGGTCTGCTATATTGGCAAACCTCTTTTCAGTTAACATCTTGATCATCCTCAGTCTTAATCTCTCATGTCAATATCATGTAGCATCAAGATGGATTTTGATAAATCCCTAGGCATGGGTTGCCCAAATGCGTTGAGCGCTGCAAGACTTCTTGATGCTTAATATTAGTTCTGCCTCTGACTTTGCAGTATGGGGAGCTTTGAAAGTCTTTTTTTAGGGTTAAAGTTATAGCTTTCAGTGCGCAGTTAACACAGTCAGAGAGAGCTGCTTATCAGCAATTGCAACTAGTGCTTAATCAAGCAATGACTGATTATTTAGATTCCCCTATGCACGGGATTAAGGCTAAACTGGCTCGAACCCAACACAATCTCAAGGATTAATTTATCTCCAAAGACATAGTAAACCACAATACATTATTGCAGCAAAGTTATGAAGAAAACAAGCATACTGGAAAATATCTATCTTGGTCGGTCAAGCACAAGGCCAATGTGAATTGTATCACACAGATTTATGGCTAGAGTATTGCGGCGTATACAACAGTTCCACAAGAGATAGCTAAGGCTTTGGTATTATATCAATCAGTACTCTGACATATTAAACCCATCCCCAAAAGTGATCGCTCAATGGCTAATGAACTTTAACATTCCATTAATGAAGGCTGATCAGGGGGCAACATTGTGTAATCCCATTACTCTTGTGGAGGTCAAGCAGACAGTTGATTCTATTCCCAACGCAAAAGCATGTGGATTGGATCGGATCCCTGCTGAAATTTATAAGTTGTTTGCTCTCCCACTGAACCAATTTTTTGTTATTTATTTAACAGTATTCTGAGGGGGAACTAGGTTCTAGATACCTTTCTTCAAGCATTGATGGTTAGTTTTTTGAAGACGAGAAAGCCTGAACAGGATGTCCGTTCATACCGCCCTATCAGAACATTATATTCAGGTTATAAAATATGTATGAAGATTCTGACCAATCACCTTTCCCCCTGGGTAGCACCAGTCAAACATTGGACCAAAATGATTTTCTTTCTGATAGAAGCATGTCAACTTACACACATTACTTGATTCAATCGATAGATTATTTCATCTCAAAGCAAATTTGTGCAGCTATCAAATTTTTAGATGCTGAGAAAGCGTTCAGAAGGGTTCAATGAAATGTTCTCTTTGCCATTTTAGCAAAGATTGCTTTTCCAGCACAGTTTATTCAAATAATTACCAATCTGTACATGCATGCGAAAGCATCAATAGTAATTTAGCAGGGCAGATAGAAATAAATCGGGCCATGCATCAAGGGTGCCATCTGTCGCCCATTTATTTGCACATTTTATTGAGCCCTTAGCCTTGGCTCTTTGACAAGAGTATCAGCGTTGTCCTCGGTCGAAAGGGTCAACAAATTAAAAAATGTTCGCAGAGCCATTGCACTCTATTTGGCTGCCGATAGTGCCAATATTATGCAGGCCTTTGCTAAAATTAAACAATTTACTGTACTTGGGGGCTACACAATAAATGATTCAAAATTCGGGACTATTCTATTTAATAGTAGCCCAGAGATATTATCTATTGCTATGCAAGCTCATTATTCGCCATCAGAATATATAAGATACTTGGGGTTCTAGGTTTCATCCAAACTTGAGGAGCCATCATAAGACTACTCTGCAGAAGTTGTGTGCATTATTCAATCAATGGCAAGATCTTTCTGTGTCAATTATGTGGCGGGTAGCGTTAATCAAAATGTCCATCCTCTCCTTATTTCTTTTTTATTTGCTAATATCATGATTAAAGTTCCGCAAGCTTTTTCCGAGGCAGTCGATCGGGAAATTAGACAGTTTTTGTGGCAAGGTAAAAAACAAAGACTCAAATTACAATCTTTACAGTTGGGTTCTGTAGAAGGTGCAATCATGTTGCGTAATCTGAAAACATATTATCAGGTGTCGCTATTTCATTGGTTAGTTAGGTCTTCCAGTTCGCACTCTCATGTCGCAAACATCTAACTAAAGTTTATGCCACAAGAATCAGAGATTAGTCTGTTTCACTTTCTCAAATTTCCCGGGTTGCCTAAGAAATTGTGCTACACAACTCCATGTGTAATTGTAGATAGGTTTCAGATTTTTTTTTAAAGTTATGGGATCCACGGTTTCCATCTCCAGCTAAAGCTAAAGGAATGCGTTCCGCTAGGACTGCGATTCGGTGTGCATTTATGTAAGTGTTGGTCGGGCCTGGGGTTTTACCAGCTTCAAGACTTCTTCTATATGGGACATTTTTTCTCATGGCAACAGCTTCTGAGTCTTCACAGTGATCTGAATGCTTCTCTTTTTTTTAGTTATACCCAGATTAAGAAATTCTGTTTAGGGTATATGGTTGGGGATAAATCGATAGCGGATTAATTGAGTCAAGCTTATTTTACTTCTTTGCTGAAGGGTATTGGTAATTGGTACAGGGAACTGATTGCAGCAAAAAATAGGATTTTAATTCTGGGACATCATTAGTCGATTTTGAATACCACAGGGTGCCAATTAAATGTTAAGCAGTGGTAATTATATAATCAAAATAGCTGCAAGGCAGTTAGAGCCGCCAATTTAAAGAAAATCACTTTGTTCCGCAAGTGGATGCTGCACTTTAGCCAAACTTCATAGCATGTACCCTGGGGTTTTTCCGGCATGTTTTAAGTGTAATCATGCTAATGGAAAGTGGCTACATGGAATTTTCACATGTCCACTTTTGAAAAAGTTGTGGCTAGACTTCGTTCGGGAATTGGGGCTTAAATTGCAGCTATATCTTTCTCCCGATCCTCAGATTGCACTATTTGGTTGGACAAGGGCAGCATTGGGTCTGACTAGTGCACAACAACAATTAGGGCCAGATTTAAGAAAAGTGGCACTACATTACATGTAACAGCACTTTTCTTGTGGCCCCTTGTGTCCCCCCCACTGCCACCGTTGTGCCATATTTAAACTTCGGTGCACCATGGCGCAGGCTAGTGGGCAATGGCATCAGAATTTCTGTTGCTATTGATGTACTGTTCGAGGTTAGTGCCAAAAACTTTGGTGCTAACACTGAACAGTACATTGGGGCCCATTGAAAACAATGGCATTCCTCTGTTTAAATCCTGCTCTGAGAAGGCATTCAAAATGATGCAAAAATATCTATTAGATTTCTTTGTGCCTTTTTCCCCCCCCGCCCCACCAATGAGGAATGCCCCCCTTGCATATATTATGCCTGGCACAGGCATAAAGTGGTGTAAGGGGTTACAAAGTGGCGCAATGCATGGATTGCGTCACTTTGTAAATTTGGTACAGCAATTTTGGCCTAGTTGGGCCACATTAGCATAAAAAAGTCACACTAATGTGGCTCAAGGAGGTGCCAGGGGTTCTTAAATCTGCCCCTTAGTATTTATCTCTGCTCTAGATGCCAGATCCTTGATCTTAGCTAACTGGAAGTTGGCTAAAATCCCAGCAGTAGTAGATTGGGCAACCAAAATGAACAAAGTCCATTTTAAGGAAACATTTTATGCCAAAAGGCTGGGATCTACAGTTTGACTCAACAGAATGTGGCAAGATTGGCTCAAGTAAACAATCCAGACGGGGAAGGGTGGGGGGGGTGTGGCTAGTATCTATCTGTGTCTGCAATAGCAGGTCATCATTGATTTTTGAATTTTGGTCGTAATTTAGGTGATATGTGTTATTTATTAGTCATAATCAAATTTATTTTTTGGTAACTTTGTTATATATTTAAGTGTTGCTGCTACATTTTTTGTTTAAACGAAGGTGTACCAGAGACTAGTGTTGGATCCAGTATGAAAGGGCATTTGCATTGCAAATTACAGGAGTGCTTGGGGGTGGGATGACCTGTCTTAGGCTGGATCAACGACAAACTACAATTGCCCCCAGTATCCATCTATGTGGCGCCCATTGGGCTAGAAGGGAAAAGAGGGTGGAGAAAAAAAGTGCAGATCAGTTGTGGGACTTGTTAGACCTGGCCCTTTTTGCAGGGTCATCCCCAAACCTTTTGCCTCCTTTCTCCTATTTTTCCTGACCTGTTTTTGTTGGCTTTAGAACTCTGAGGACTTTACCACTGCTAACCAGTGCTAAAGTGCATATGCTCTCTGAGTAAATTGTACTGTTGATTGGTTTATCCATGATTGGCATATTTGATTTACTAGTAAGTCCCTAGTAAAGTGCACTAGAGGTGCCCAGGGCCTGTAAATCAAATGCTACTAGTGGGCCTGCAGCACTGGTTGTGCCACCCACATAAGTAGCTCTGTAATCATGAATCAGACCTGCCACTGCAGTGTCGGTGTGTGCAGTTTTAAACTGTAAATTTGACTTGGCAAGTGTCCCCACTTGCCAGGCCTAACCCTTCCCTTTTCCTACATATAAGACACACCTAAGGTAGGCCTTAGGTAGCACCATGGGCTGGGTGAAGTGTATGGTAAAGGTAGGACATATACTAATGTGTTTTATATGTCCTGACAGTGAAAAACTTCCAAATTCGGTTTTCACTGTTGCAAGGCCTATCTCTCTCATAGGTTAACCTGGGGGCTGCCTTTAAATATGATTAAAGCATAAATTCACTTTGGGAACAGATAGACATGTGGAGTTTGGGACCTCTGAACTCACAATTTAAAAATACATCTTTTAGTAAAGTTGCCCCGCGGTTAGAAAATCACTGCACGCCAAACCGGAACGACGCAGCCCTACTTCGCAAGAAGATCAACGCACCGCCAGCGTAGCGACCAGAACTTCTACACACTGCCCACTGAATAGATGCACAGCCGACCTGGAACGACGCAGCTCGACTTCCAGAGCGAAATCGACGCAGAGCCTGCCGTGCGGGTGAAATTTCCATGCAACGCCCACTGAATCGACGCATCGCTGGTGACTTAGCTCCGCAAGCCCAGGATTCCACGCACTGTCCCCCAGGCACCAGAAAACCCCGCAACCCAAAGAGGAACCAAGTCTGCGTGCCGGAAATGAACGCAAAGTCTTCCCTTGCGTGGAAAATAACTAAGCAAGTCGGTGTGAGAAGGGGCAAAACAGATGCACACCTCCCCGTTTTCCACCATCGCCTCCTCTGCGGTCCCATGCAGAGATTTTGAACATAAACCAGGTACTTTGTGCTTGCAAGAGACCTTTATTGTTTTTAAGAGACATTCATTTGTTTTTAAAATACTTAAGACACTTTACATCACTTTTACAGTGATATCTCAACATATAATCGTTTTGACCTCCAGTCTCTCAAGTGGGTGGTCTGCCCACTGCTTGGTCCTGGGGAGTGCCAGGCCACAGTTTCTCAAGTGGGTGGTCTGCCCACTGGTTCTGGAGGGGGCCTTGTACCCATTGTGCTTCATCCTGGGAAGGATGGGGTGAGTGGATGGCTTCTTCCAATGGTTCTGGAGGGGGCATTGTGAACAGTGTGCTTCATCCTGGGAAGAATGGGGTGAGTGAATGTCTTCTTCCACTGGTTCTGGATGGGGCTTTGTGTCCAGTGTGCTTCATCCTGGGAAGGATGGGGTGAGTGGATGGTTTCTTCCACTGGTTCTGGAGGGGGCATTGTGCCCAGTGTGCTTCACCCTGGGAAGAATGGGGTGAGTGGATGGCTTCTTCCACTGGTTCTGGAGGGGGCCTTGTGCCCTGTGATGCAGATCTTGGGAAGTGTAAGGTCACAGTCTCTCACCTGGGTGTCACACCTACAGGATTTGCAGGGGTGAGGACACACTGCAGCCCATGGAGGCAGGACTACACACTGCCCGCTGGTGGTGACGGCTGCTGAGTAGTGGCAGTGGCAGGGCTGGTGGCAGTGCTGGCAGTGTTGGGGGGAGGCCCCAGTCCTTCCCCTGCAGCCTCGGATGGCTGCCCACTGGGGCTGCTGCTGCTGGCAGTAGTGCTGGTGATGGTGCTGGAAGTGGTGGGGGAGGCTCCAGCCCTTCCCCTACAGCCTTGGGCGGCTGCCCATTGGGGCTGCTGCTGCTGGCAGTGGTGCTGGTGTTGGTGCTGGCAGTGGTGGGGGGAGGCTCCAGCTCTTCCCCTGCAGCCTCAGACGGCTGCCCACTTGGGCTGCTGCTGGCAGTGGTGCTGGTGGCAATGGTGGGGGGAGGCTCCAGTCCTTCCCCTGCAGCCTCGGACGGCTGCCCACTGGGGCTGCTGCTGCTGGCAGTGGTGCTGGTGGCAGTGCTGGCGGCGGTGCTGGTGCTGCTGGCAGTGGTGGGGGGAGGCTTCAGCCCTTCCCCTGCAGCCTCGGACAGCTGAACTGCCATGGTTGGGGGTGGGGGCTCCGAATGAGTCCCAGCACCAGGTCCCCTGTCCTTCTTGCCTGCATGTGCAGGCCCCTTGCCCTTCCCTTTCGCAGCTGGTGGTGCCTCCTTGCCCTTCCCTTTCGCAGCTGGTGGTGTCTCCTTGCCCTTCCCTTTCGCAGCTGGTGGTGCCTCCTTGCCCTTCCCTTTTGTAACTGGTGGTGCCTTCTTACCCTTCCCTTTCACAGCTGGTGGTGCCTCCGTGCCCTTCCTTGATGCACCTGGTGCTGGCACACTTTCTGTGCTGCTGGCTGGTTCCCAGGATCCTGTCCCACCTGCAGTAGCTGTCAACACTACTATGGCTGTGGACTGGGTGGCTGAGGTGCTCGCCTGGATTCTGACCACCCTGGCTGGATGAGAAGGACGGGGAGAGGGAGCGGTGGGGAAGAGGTCAACGGTGGAGAGGAAAAGCTTCTTAAGGGACATTGGGGCGGGAAGAGGGTGAAGGTTTGGGAGTGGAGGAAGAGGACGTGGTTGTAGGAGGTGTCAGTCTGCTGTGTTTGGGTGCAGGTGCATGGGCTGGATGCTGTTGTGAGGTGGATGGCTGTTGGGTGTCTGAGTGCTTGCGTTTGTGTACTTTTGAAGGAGGGGGCACAGACACAGTGGGAGAGGACACAGGGGATGTGTGCATGGATGTGGGAGTTGGTACTGCCAGTGTGGGTTGTGTAGTGATAGGCATGCTGGTGATGGAGGTAGTGGATGAGGATGTAGTGCATGCAGGTGTGAGTAGAAACTACTGGGAGGGAGGTGGAAGATGAGGATGAGGTGGATGGACACAGTGGAGGCAGTGGATGTTGGCATGTCTATATCTGGATGGTGTTTGTGTGAGTGTCAGTGGGATGATGTGTGGTGCTTGTGTTTGCCTGAGCCACTGTGTGTTGTCCTGGGTGCATGCTGGTCTGCCTGTGTGCTTGGGATAGGTTGGGGTTGAGGGGAATGGGACTGGGTAGAGGAAGGTGGAGGGGGGAGGCTAGAAACAGGGACAATGGCTGCCATCAGAGAGGAGGCCAGAGCCTGGATTAATCTCTGTTGGGCCGCCATGCCAGAGTGAATGCCCTCCAGGAATGCATTTATTTGTTGCAAATAGGCTGCCAGCCCCTAGATGGTATTCACAATATTTTTTTGCCCAACAGAGATGGATTGGAGGAGGTTAATAGCCTCCTCACTCAGGGCAGCACGGCTAACTGGGGCAGGGCTTGAGGTGCCTGGGGCAAAGGAGATGCCCACCCTCCTGGGTGAGCGGGCATGGGAAACACGCTGAGGGGCTGCTGGGAGGGCGGTGCTGGTACGGGGCAGGCGGATGTACCTGTAGTTGGGGTGGCCACAGAGGTGTCCGCCACCACCAGGGAGCTTCCATCGGAGGAGGTATCACTGTCCGAACTGTCCCCTCCAGTCTCCGCTGTGGTGCTCCCCTCACCCTCCGTCCCACTGGTGCCCTCACCGTCAGTGGATTCGGCCTCCTGGGCCATGTGGGATGCAGCTCCCTCCGCCACCGGTGCCTGTGCTCCTCCTCCAGATTATGCTAATGCACAGAAGGACAGGGTGACAAAACAAAAAGGGGTGAAAGAGACAAAGGAAACACTTCGTCAATGGCAGTACCAACACCACCGTTGGCGTACACAACACACTCACACACAGGGAGCAGCCCTACGCATTAGGCAATGCACTAACAGTCACAATGCTACTCACGAGCCCATAGACAGGAATACCTAACGCCAATAGCAGCATACCTGTGACCCACATACCCCTGCTCAGTAGTGGATGCCTACTAGCTTGGTTGGAGGTGGTTCACATTATAGCCTGCCCAACATGGGACCTACCCTGCAATGTCTGGCCTGGCCTAGGGGCACCCACAGGCCCACATCCCCCACCCAGAGACCACCCCTCCTCGCACAAGTAGTATATTGGGAAACTGTAATCACCACTTGTGGTTGCTCTAATGCCCTCAAGCGCCCATCCAGCTCCGGATAGTCCACTGCCAGTATGCAAGCCATCAGGTAGGCCAGGGGTCGATGGGCACCCCTTCCTCATTTGGAGGACATCCCCAGCTGGGCCTCTGCCGTCTTCCTCGCCCAGCGTCCCAGGTCCCCCCACCGTTTGCGACAGTGGGTGTTCCGCCTGCCATAGACCCCCCACGGTCTGCACGTCCTTGGTGATGGCACAACATATACCCCTTTCTGATGGGCGCTCACCCAAAGAAAAATACACATAGAAAAGGGATCAGTCAGACAGTCCGTTCTGTTACACACAAGTCTCACCATAACCCTCACATCCCCTTACGCACAGACATTGCCCACCATACATGCAGCACGCTGCCCAGGACCCTTCCACCAACCCCCACCTTGCATGAGGCCCTCACACACAGCACTCCATGCATTCATGCCCCATGCATCGTGCTCACAGTGTACGCACCTGTTGGTCTTGAGGCCCAAACAGCATTCAGTACTGGGGTAGGACCCCATCCACTAGTCTCTCCAACTCCGCAGCGGTGAAGGCAGGGGCCCTTTCCCCAGTGACATGAGTCATGGTCGGTTCAAGGCACAGGTCACAGCAGCACTTGCAGTGTAGGTCCTCTCCTGTTGAAGGTCAGGTAGCAAGTGAGTGAACAGATAGAAAATGGTGGTCACGTCCACGGCGGTGCGTACCGTCGGCATAGATCACCATTGGCCACTGTACCCATATGGCCCAATGTTAACCAATGAGGAGTTCCACGGCGGTACTCGGGACCGCCTCCTGCAACGGCGCACAACATAAGCAGAATTACCTCACTTCCACATGTCCCTCCATTCTGGACAGGTGGATGCCATTTCGGGGGGGGGTCAGGCCATGGCATCTAACTGCGTCACAGTACACATGCACTATTTGGCCCTTTCCAACAATATTCTGTTGCAGTCACAACATGCAATGCAGTGTAGTGTTTGGAAATGTAGAACACTGACCAGCTGCTCACCGTTTTGCCCACTAGATTACAACCGCTGCGGATGAATAGAATATGGAGACATCCCCCGTGTACAGACCCGTGGTGGACTTGGCACATCATCCTCACCTATAGACTTGACAGGGCCACAATCACAGAGCTTTGTGCCCAATTGGAGCCTGACCTGATATCTGCTATCCGTCAGCCCACCGGGATCCCCCTCTTGTGCAAGTCCTATCTGTGCTCCATTTCCTGGCAACTGGCTCCTTCCAAGTGACAGTGGGCTTGGCAGCAGGAATGTCACAGCCAATGTTCTCAAACTTGCTGACCAGAGTGTTGTCTCCACTGATAAAACACAAGCACAGCAACATCGTATTCCCACAGGTGGAGGATTTGGCCACAGTGAAAGCTGACTTCTATGCAATGGGACATATCCCCAACATTATTGGGGCTATTGATGGTACACATATTGCATTTGTCCCCCTCTGGAGAAATGAACAGGTGTTCAGGAATCGAAAGAGCTTTCACTCGATGAATGTGCAGATAGTGTGCCTGGCGGACCAATACATCTACCATGTCAATGCAAAGTACCATGGGTCTGTGCATGATGCCTTTATCCTGAGGAATAGCAGCATCCCATATGTGATGGCTCAACTCCAGAGGCACATGGTGTGGCTCATAGGTGAGCCCTGGCTCCCACCCAGTGGATGTTGGTGTATTGGTATAGTGTGGGCCCTAAGGGTTAGTGTGTGTCTAACACTTGTCCCTCGATATTTGCAGGTGACTTTGGTTACCCCAACCTCTCATGGCTACTGACCCCAGTGAGGAAGCCAGGACAAGGGCAGAGGAACGTTACAATGAGGCACATGGGCGGACAAGAAGGATTATTGAGAGGACCTTTGACCTCCTGAAGGCCAGGTTTCATTGCCTACATCTAACTGGTAGATCCCTGTACTACTCACCCAAGAAGGTCTGCCAGCTCATCGTGGCATGCTGCATGTTGCATAGCCTTTCCGTGAATCGCCATGTGCCTTTTCTGCAGGAGGATGAGGCTGGAGATGGTCGTGTGGCAATAGTGGACCCTGTGGACAGTGAAGATGAGGAGGCAGAGGATGAGGATGAGGACAACAGAACTGCAATAAAACAACAATACTTCCAGTAACACACAGGGAAGACATTGTAACTTCATTATACATTGACAGTTCTGTGTTTGACATTGTACATAGCAGGCAGAATTTCCCAATTCTATGGCCACTGACTGTACCATTTGGCATCTCTATTTTCAGATATCCGTGTCCTACTCTGGCTGCTGGTGTGTTGACTGCAGGCTACTACAGGTCATTCCTATGTATACATTACTGTACAGTTGTATTGCAGTGTTTGAAGCTTGTAAAACAAATGCATAGTTCAATCATTTGCCAGACTCCATACTTGTATTTTTTTAAATGGTGTTTATTTCAGTGCCAATAAGTAGAGGGGGTGATGTGCAATGGGCCAGGGTGATGGTGGAGGAAAGTCCAGGAAAGAGTCCATATTTAATACTACACAATGCACACGTCTTCCAAGAATATCAAACCATAATATATTATGCAGTCCCATAAGAGTTCTCATATGTTTTCTTTATTCTTTATGTAAACATCATTCCAGCCAAAGACAACACATGTTTCATCTGGGGGGTGTCGCCCCATGACTTTCTCAGGGCTTTTATAGGCTGAAAACAAAATATAACAATGTAATTTTAGCTTTATAACCACATATTATTTTTGTCAGAAAAAACGTTTTTTTTAAATGTGTTAAATGTTTTCAGATTGTTGCCATTGTGTAATACTGTGCTATAAATGAAGCCAAATTAACAAGAGGTGGAGACCAGTCAATATTAATGGGTATTTAAATATTATCATGCATTTCCATTTGTGCTATATATATAAAATCCTTTTGGTATATTATAGTGTGTTCATTACATGCAATCACCTCAGTGAAAAATACATACACTCTTCACTGAACTCATGACCCCCATTTGTGGGCAATTTATGTAGTCCTCCTGCTACTCCTGCCAGGCCCTAACGATGCATGATTGCCAAGACTTGCTCCTCCCATGTTGTTAGTTGTGGGGAAGGAGGTGGGGTTCCACTGCCAGTCCTCAGTACTGCTATTTGATGTCCTGCTACCACGGAACACACCTTCCTCCGTAGGTTGTTCCACCTCTTCCTGATGTCATCCCTTGTTCTGGGGTGCTGTCCCACGGCTTTGACCCTGTCCACAATTCTCTGTCATCGCTCCATCTTCCTAGCGATGGATGTGTGCTGCACCTGTGATCCGAATAGCTGTGGCTCTAGCTGGATGTTTTTGTCCACCATGACCCTTAACTCCTCCTCTGAGAACCTGGGGTGTCTTTGTGGTGCCATGGGTGTAGTGTGGGTGGTGTGGTGAGGGTGTGTGGGGTGATGTGTTGGGGTGTGTGCTGTAAGGTGTGTGGATGGTGTATGGGTGATAGTGTTATGTGGCTCTGGTTCTGTGGGTGCTCTTTGTCTATCTCTCTCAGTTGGAAAACATTTTTAGTCGTAAAGGGTTGTGGGTAATGTGGGTGGGTGTTTTTTAGTGGTGTGTGTGAGTGTGTGTGGTGTGTGTATTTTGAATTGTCCAATGTAGTGTTGTTTTGTATGTGTGTGTGTATTTTGAGCATCGCGGTATGTACCGCCAATGGTTAACCGCGGTTGAATGTCTGCCACAGTGATTCGTGGGTCATAATGCTGTGGGCGTAGTTCTGTTGGTGTAAGGGTGTGGGTTTTGGTACCGCCAGTTTATCACTGACCTTTGGGCTGGCGGACTTGCGTGTGTGGCTGTATAGTGGAGGATTCCTATGTGTGTGTCATAATATGGGTGGCGGTTATCCGCCGCGCTGGCGGTATGTTCGCGGCAAGCAGGACTTACTGCCAATGTCCTAATGAGGGCCATAGTGTGGGTAAACTGTATGGCTGCATTCCTCTACTTTAAGAACTGTAAAAGAATACCTTAGTCTCCTGTCTGAGGAAGTCAATGCACCAGATTTCCTGTTAGGACCTAGGAAGCCATGCCCAAAGCGTTACCTATATGCGGTATATAACGAGATCTGGAAACTTTCCCAGATGGACGCTGTGGCACGTTTGAGGCAGATTGATAAAGAAAACATGGAATAGGCTTTACCTGTTGTCGATAATGGCATAAACAGAATTTACACACTAAATAATACCATGTCTTCTGTAATTGACATCATTCAGAATGACGTCCTTTTTACAACATGAACAAAGTCAGCTGTGTTCTATCATGCAGTTATGCTGGACACTGCAAGGTTCTCAGAAGTGGCCATGTACTGTGGAAACACGTTATCGTTACTCAATTGTTTGCCGCTTTTAATATGTCCAGACAACAACAGATAATGGCCCAGAAACAAGCAAGTTATATCATGCTTAACTTCGAGAAAGTAGAAAAGTTGTCTTTTACGGTAGCAGAAATCACTGTAGCAGAAATCCCCTTGCCAGCATGGCTAACACATGGACTAATGAATCTGCCCAACTCCACCTTTAGACTCACTAAATAATTAAAGCATTTTGCAGTAGGCAGTTTTGAGCGGCTAGGAGACAGCTACATACATGAGGTGCGGGAATAGCCTTTCGATTACAAGTGTTTGAATGGCCAAACAGAGGTCTTTCTTAGTGGAAGTGAATGTGAGACCTTTGCAATGTGGATGTTGCACGTTTGGCATGCTTTTTGAGGGGTACTCCCGTCCTTTTGATTCGTCCAGTAACTTAGAAACTTTCTAAGGGAAGCTATGTGGTTCTGAACGATCAAAGCTGTTGCAGCGGAATGAAGCCAGGAATCGCTTATTCAATTTCAATTACTCAAATGATAACTTGTTGCAGGCATGTTGTATCCCCCCCACAGAAGAGATGAAAGTGGCAGATTTGTGGCCTCACAACGCCACTTCTAATGCAAACTTTGACAAGCTCAGCAGACTAAAGGCGCTCTTGTTCTAAAAAACATATGGCCCAGACATCAGCTAGAGAGATGCACGATTTCCAGATAGCAAGATCATTGACTGAGATACAATACATATTAAATACCAACTTCCTAATGCATTTTGGAGAATTGCTCAGCAGAATATTCAATGCATTGAATACTGTGGGGATTGCGCACTTCTAGGCTGTCAGTTCTGGATTTGTTAGCACCTCCTACACCGTGGTTGGAGTAGTACGTGCAGCAATACATTCACCCTTTTTGAGTGTCTTTGGTGGGTTTCCTATAACTTTGGCATCAATTGGTGGAATTCTGCTGCTGCTATTTTATACGCAGTGGCTGCTCTCTCTCAGCAAAGTGATTCAGTAACTTGTTACTGAGTCCTAATTTGCATTTGTGATTCAGTATTTGGAGGGGTGTGTTTTGGGCTTACCTTCCAAATACTGAATCGTTATGGTATTACTGTTTGCAACCAAATTACGGTCATAAAACAGTAATATTTTACCAGCATTTTAAAAGCGGTGGTAAACATTTGCAAATGGGAATGGGTCTCATAGGGACACCTGTCCCTTTGAGAATGTCGAAAAACTATTTAAGGGCAGGCAGTGATTCCCTAGAGCCTGTCTACTCTTAAAAAATGAAACACCAAAGATTCAGCATCACATTTTCCTTCAAGGGAAACAGGCTGCATTTACCAACAAAAGAGTGCTTTATTAAAAATCAACACAGACTTGGTGGTCAGCTGACCTCAGCCGGTCACCATAACTGTGAAGTCTGCAATTCCTAATGGGTCGCAAATTGTGACCTACTTTATTATTATTCATGAGGTAGTTTGATTTGCGACCTATTAGGAATTGCTATTTAGGGTTACAAAAATCCATACATCAGTAATACTGATTTCCTGGTGGTGATTTGGAGGTAATTACAATTGGGAAATCTTTATTTCAAATGTTTCTTCATCTGGCCCATAGTTCTTCATCAATCATAATTTTGCAAACCAATTCCATCCTGGAAAGAAAAAAGGCAAAGCACAGTTCATTTTCAAACATGGGTACATTGTCTTGAAACAAATTCAGAACCACATTTGGACATTTTGCCTCAAGGAGTCTTAGGAGCCAAGACAACTTAAAAAATCATGATAAAAGAAAATCAAAAACAATTTTGAATCAACAATTATTGGAGAGCTAATGGGAAAAGTAGACAATGAATTAAGTTTTGTTAAAGGTGCAATCCATCTTACTATCAAGCATGTAACTTGTATAATTTGCAGTAGTGTAACTACGCAAACTTACAACAAAATTAAACAAGATTTGGTGGAATTATGGAATTATGCGAGGAGCAGAACTTTGCATTTAGTGCTATTTTCTTAGCAGAGAATGTATCTTTGCATCCAAAATAAACACAATGATGGATTTTCTGTTATGAATGTAGTGAATATTGCAACAAAACAGGAACAGCAGTTGACAGCAGCTGCTCACTCTCTGTTTGGGTAGGCATTTTTAAACAAATGTATTCCAAATTACGCAAATGGACATAATTTCAGACATTTTAGTGACTTCACAAAAATAATGCATAATGTTAGAAATGGGGTTTTGGTTGGCAGTCAGGTTACCCTCTGTCCAAGCAAGAACCCTCACTCAAGTCAGGGTAAGTCATACAAAATTCAAAATTATCCTGTGCCCACCCTCTGGTAGCTTGGCACGAGCAGTCAGGCTTAACTTAGAAGGCAATGTGTAAAGTATTTGTGCAATAAATCATACAATAACACCATATAGCACCACAAAAATACACCACACAGTGTTTGGAAAAATATAGAATATTTATCTGGATAATTGTAGGTCAAAACGAATGAAGATGCAATGTGAAATTTTAGAAAAGTGATATTAAGGGGGTCATTACGACCTCGGCGGTCTTGCAAAAAGACCGCCGAGGCCACGGGAGACAGAATACCATTGCCGGCGGTATTCCTGGCTCCCTATTATGACATTTCCGCTGGACCTGCGGACGGTAACAGTGTTACCGTCCGCTGGCCCAGCGGAAATGTCACATCAACATTGCTGCCGGCTCGTAATAGAGCCGGCGGCAATGCTGATGTGCAGCGGGTGCAGTAGCACCCGTCGCGCATTACACTGCCCGAAATTCGGGCAGTGAAATGCGCGACGGAGCTATGCCTGGGGGCCCCTGCACTGCCCATGCCAAGTGTATGGGCAGTGCAGGGGCCCCCAGGGGCACCCCAAGTCCCCTTACCGCCAGCCTTTCAATGGTGATGTTTACCGCCACGGACAGGCTGGCGGTCGGGGACTCATAATCCCCAGGGCAGCGGTGCTTGCACCGCTGCCCTGGGGATTATGACTGCCAGGCGGAATCCTGGAGGGATATTGGAGGGGCCGGCGGTATGGCCGTGGCAATTCCGCCACGGTCATAATTGCTGGCGGAACACCGCCAGCTTGTTGGCGGTGTTACCGCCACCTTACCGCCAGCCGCCAGGGTCGTAATTACCCCCTAAGTGTCTTAAGTCTTTAAAAAGCAAACAAAGTCTCTTTCAAGCACAAAGTACCTGGTTTACAGTGGAAAATCTCCGCAAAGGGCCGCAGAAGAAGAGACACGTGGAAAAATGGTGTGTGCGTCGATTTCTCCCCTGCACACACGGACTTGCGTTGTTATTTTTCACGCGGGGAAGTTGTGCGTTGTTTTCCGGTGTGCGGATAGTCTCTTTCTGTGGTTTGTGGGATTACCAGATGTTCCGGGGTCTGTGCGTGGATTCTTCGGCTTGTTTTCCGGCTGTGAATCGTTCCGGGAGGCTGTGCGTGGAATTTTCGTTCTCACGACAGGCGTCGCGTCGATTTACCCTTTGGAAGTCGGGCGGCGTTGTCCTTGCGAGGCCGTGCGTCGAAGTTCTGGTCACCCCGAAGGTGTCGCGTCGATCAGCGTGGGTGTGCGTCGATTTTTTCACCGCGGAGCAAGCTGTGCGTCGAAATGTTCGGCGCACGAAGAGTCCAAATTAAAAAGAGCAGTCTTTTTGGTCCTGAGACTTCAGGGAACAGGAGGCAAGCTCTATCCAAGCCCTTGGAGAGCACTTTTACAGCCAGACAAGAGTTCTGCAAGGCAGCAGGCCAACAGCAGGGCAGCAGTCCTTTGTAGAAAGCAGACAAGTGAGTCCTTTGAGCAGCCAGGCAGTTCTTCTTGTCAGGATGTAGTTTCTGGTTCAGGTTTCTTCTCCAGCAAGTTTCTGAGGTGGTAGGGCAGAGGCCCTGTTTTATACCCAAATGTGCCTTTGAAGTGGGGGAGACTTCAAAGAGTGGTTTAGAAGTGCACCAGGTCCCCTTTCAGTTCAATCCTGTCTGCCAGGGTCCCAGTAGGGGGTGTGGCAGTCCTTTGTGTCAGAGCAGGCCCGCCACCCTCCCAGCCCAGGAAGACCCATTCAAAATGCAGATGTATGCAAGTGAGGCTGAGTACCCTGTGTTTGGGGTGTGTTTGAGTGAATGCACAAGGAGCTGTCAACTAAACCTAGCCAGACGTGGATTGTAAGGCACAGAAAGATTTAAGTGCAGAGAAATGCTCACTTTCTAAAAGTGGCATTTCTAAAATAGTAATATTAAATCCAACTTCACCAGTCAGCAGGATTTTGTATTACCATTCTGGCAATACTAAATATGACCTTCCTACTCCCTTCAGATCAGCAGCTGCCACTTCAACAATGTATGAGGGCAGCCCCAATGTTAGCCTATGAAGGGAGCAGGCCTCACAGTAGTGTTAAAACGAATTTAGGAGTTTAACACTACCAGGACATGTAAACTACACAGGCACATGTCCTGCCTTTTACCCACACAGCACCCTGCTCTAAGGGTTACCTAGGGCACTTACTAGAGGTGACTTATGTGTAGAAAAAGGGGAGCTTTAGACTTGACAAGTACTTTTAAATGCCAAGTCGAAGTGGCAGTGAAACGGCACACACAGGCCTTGCCCTGACAGGCCTGGGACAAGGTAAGGGGCTACTTGAGTGGGTGGCACAACCAGTGCTGCAGGCCCACTAGTAGCATTTAATCTACAGGCCCTAGACACATACAGTGCACATTACTAGGGACTTATAGGTATATTAAATAGTCCAATTGGGTATGATCCAAAGTTACCATGTTTAAAGGGAGAGAGCATATGCACTTTAGCACTGGTTAGCAGTGGTAAAGTGCGCAGACTCTAAAAAACAGCAAAACAGAGTCCAAAAAGTGGAGGGAGGCAGGCAAAAAGTTAGTGGTGACCACCCTGAGGCATGTCAGGTCTAACACATAATCACTGAAATTTCTACAGATTTTCATGCATAATTAACATTTCACCCAGGCCTATTGTAGAGTTAAGAAAATAGGTCCTAAATTGGTGCTACTCAAGTCCATTGAGGATAGGAAGACTTTGGAATTGTTACAACAATACTTTTGGTGGCTGACAATTTCCATTAATGCAAAGAAATTTGTTTTCCAGGACAAAAGATCATATTTGGCCCCAACAGGAATACTTCAACACATTCTGGGGCTGCAAGCCCTCGGCACAAGGAGTCCTGAGTTACCTTAATGTCATGAAATGCAGCGCAGCCAGTAAAGTGGCTGCTCTGCATTGTGTGAACAGGAGAGAGCAAAGCTGTTCCATTTCTAAGAAATGACAGTGGTCTGCTCTCTCCCTGCACTGGTACAGATTCGGCAGCCATGCACCAAGGTAGCCTTTGTTGTGCCTTAGTGTAAGGGTGTATGTGCTGAGAAAAGTATAGGTTTTCTGCTGGAAGGGTATGATTTAAGAGATTTTTCCATTTGCATGCATGCGTATAATGAAGCACACATGCAAAGTGAGAAAAACAAGATATGAAAACATTTCTCCTTGTTACTCCTGCCTCAAGGAGGTGTAGAGTTTTAGTGCAAATCCCTGTCTGCAATACTCTGTAGATCGGGATTTGTGTCAAAACCCATGGGTGAACATTCATCACCCATGGGACGCCCCCTTGGTGCTATTTTGTGTTGCATAGGCAAGGATTGGCTAGCATAAACGGAGCTGCAAGATATATGTTGCCTGCAAGAAATGTGGGTCTTGGGAAATGTTTCTTTAAAGGTATTTACCTCCTTCAATACCCCCGCCACAAGCCAGTCAAAGGAAGAGCAAAGGGTGGTCTCCAAACCCTGGTAAAAGCCAGCCTTAGGGATAATGTTCAAATAAAGTGTACCTCTATAAACAGTTATATTCAACATTTAAAACTGGAAAAAGGATGAAGGAGTGATACATCTCATCAATGTTTACCTGGCACAGTGTGGGAAGGAAGAAACCGTTACGCTCTTAAAATCTCTTGACTTTCTACTTTCTACCTTGAGGCAGGAAAGTGGTACCACCTACTCGCACCCTGATAATCCCAATAGAATAACAATACTATGCGGGCATTTGAACACCAGTCTTCACCCTGTTTCTCTGGATCAAGTAGTAATGGAGGAGGACCATGCGTGGGGGCCTCAATCACCCCTGCTTTAAGGTTACAGAACAACAAAGAAAGAAAAGCAACCGAGCATGAGCATTCTAAACTTGGGCACAAGAGCATTAAATGGCAGAACTACATCTGATAATGCCCCAAATAACTTTTGTGAGTAGGAAAGTGAGTTAGTACAATAGACTTCATTCTGATTAATTTGGAGGCTTGGCACTTGGTCATTGATACTGAGTGGAAGAGAGAAAACTATCAATATCCCCTACATCTTCTGCTTCATTTCTCAGCAAACCAAATTGAGAAAAGGTATCAGACACAATCTTTATATACCGGCAATCTGAGCCTGACTGTAAATAGGAAATAATAATCCTGAGATGCCACTAAATGGGATTCTTTTCTTTAATCAGCAGTGGCATGTGTAATACACAGTCCTGAGTGTGAAGGCTAAGGTGCAAGGGTCGAAAACAATCAAATCCTTTAGTTATTTCTCAAAGTTACCAATCAAGTATGTTAGAAATGGGGTCTTTGGTTGACAGTCAGGTTACCCTCTGTTCAAGCAAGGACCCTCACTCTAGTCAGGGTAAAAGAGAATCACCCTCAGCTAACCCCTGCTTACCCCCTTGGTAGCTTGGCAGAGCAGTAGGCTTAACTTCAGAGTGCTAGGTGTAAAGTATTTGTACCAACACACACAGTAACTTAATGTAAAACACTACAAAATGACGCAACACCAGTTTAGAAAAATAGGAATTATTTATCTAAACAAAACAAGACCAAAACGACAAAAAACCCGACATACACAAGTCAAGTTATGAATTTTTAAAGATTAAACTAAAAAATAGCACTTATAAACAAAAATGCTTCGATCAGATGTTAACACGGCGTCGTGACGGAGTCGTTCCCAACAAGCCGATACCAGCGGCGGCGGAAACGGAGTCGTGTAGAACCCCAGTTACAGTACCTTTGGTGAAGTGTGAAAACAAGCCGATGCGCGAAGTCGGGGATCGCAGCGTCTGTGCGAAACGTTGAATCCGCGCACTTCGAGCGGCGTCGGTCACGACGTGGTGCGTCGACTTCCACGGAGTCGCGGACTTCAGCGGGGCTGCAGCGGCGTCGGGCCTGCGAAGAGTATTGCGTTCCAGCGAAGGTCACGGCGTCGGGTACAGGCGGCGTCACCGGATTCAGCAGCGGCGTCGGTCTGAAGTCGTCTGAGGTCGTTTTTCTTGGATTTCCACCAGCTTTCCTTTCAAGGGCCCAGGGACTGGATAGGGCACCACTTGTCAGAGCAGGAGTCTCTCCAGAGACTCCAGGTGCTGGCAGAGAGAAGTCTTTGCTGTCCCTGAGACTTCAAACAACAGGAGGCAAGCTCTAAGTCAAGCCCTTGGAGATTTCTTCACAAGATGGAAGGCACACAAAGTCCAGTCTTTGCCCTCTTACTCTGGCAGAAGCAGCACTGCAGGAAATCTCCACAAAGCACAGTCACAGGCAGGGCAGCACTTCTTCCTCAGCTATTCAGCTCTTCTCCAGGCAGAGGTTCCTCTTGGTTCCAGAAGTGTTTCTAACGTCTGTGGTTTTGGGTGCCCTTCTTATACCCAGTTTCTCCTTTGAAGTAGGCCTACTTCAAAGTAAAGTCTCTTTGGAATGTGAACTCCTGCATTGCACAGTCCAGGCCCCAGACACTCACCAGGGGGTTGGAGACGGCATTGTGTGAGGGCAGGCACAGCCCTTTCAGGTGCGAGTGACCACTCCTCCCCTCCCTTCTAGCACAGATGGCTCATCAGGATATGCAGGCTACACCCCAGCTCCCTTTGTGTCACTGTCTAGTGTGAGGTGCAACCAGCCCAACTGTCAAACTGACCCAGACAGGGAATCCACAAACAGGCAGAGTCACAGAAATGGTATAAGCAAGAAAATGCTCACTTTCTAAAAGTGGCATTTTCAAATGCACGATCTTAAAATCAACTTTACTAAAAGATGTACTTTTAAATTGTGAGCTCAGAGACCCCAAACTCCACATGTCCATCCGCTCCCAAAGGGAATCTACACTTTAATCAGATTTAAAGGTAGCCCCCATGTTAACCTATGAGAGGGACAGGCCTTGCAACAGTGAAAAACAAATTTAGCAGTATTTCACTGTCAGGACATATAAAACACATTACTATATGTCCTACCTTAACCATACACTGCACCCTGCCCTTGGGGCTACCTAGGGCCGACCTTAGGGGTGTCTGACATGGAAGAAAAGGGAAGGTTTAAGCCTGGCAAGTGGGTACACTTGCCAAGTCGAATTTACAGGTAAAACTGCACACATAGACACTGCAATGGCAGGTCTGAGTCATGATTACAGAGCTACTTATGTGGGTGGCACAACCAGTGCTGCAGGCCCACTAGTAGCATTTGATTTACAGGCCCTGGCACCTCTAGTGCACTTTACTAGGGACTTACTAGTAAATCAAATATGCCAATCATGGATAAACCAATCACATGCACATTTTGTAAAGGAGCACTTGCACTTTAGCACTGGTTAGCAGTGGTAAAGTGCCCAGAGTAAAACAAATATCAAAATCAGAGTCCAGCACACATCAAAAACCTGGGGAACAGAGGCAAAAAGTTAAGGGAGACCCTTCCAAGGATGAAAAGTCTAACAAAGTATTATTGGAGTATAAAGAAAGCAGGAAGATAACATCACAAGTTTCCTCCCGTGATTGGTATGATGAGGAATGATTTAAAAAGAAGAAATAATCCATTGCAGCTTTTAAAAATAGAAGGCATATCCGGGGGGGGGGTGGTCTGACACTGTTGCTGGACTCCAGAAGGGCCTAAAACACCTTGTAAAGCACAAGAAGGAAAACCAGTGTACCAAGGCTTTGCAAGCCCTACAAGCTGCACAACGGGAGGGACACAAAATAGTACAAGGAAACCATAAGCCCTGCAAGATGGGTGGAGCATTTGGCCTAATTATATCAAAAGCTTACTCAGGCTGGAAATGGCAACACAGAAAACGAACTGTATGGATTCCAAATGAATTAAGATGCAGGTACACATCCCTTGTGTTAACAGCATCACGCAGAAGGTGCATTTAACAAGATGGAAGTAGCTCAGGCTGTCCAACATCAAAATCAGGCACAACTCCAGGCCCAGAGAAGGTGCCAGTCAATGTGTTTAAAAACAATAAAGACACGTGGCTGAGCCCTTGTCAGTGGCTTTCAATGCCATATTGGCAGAAGGTTTGGTTACAGACCCCTGGAGAGCCTTCTTAATAGTGCCAATTCAGAGGGGAGAGATGACCATACTAACTACTGCCCAATCTCCTTAATGGGCGGCTTAGGTAAAATATTGAGTAAGGTATTACTCTATAGCAGTGCTTCCCAACCTCTGACATTTGTGGACCCCCCACTTTATCATTCCTGGGACCCTCTGACCCCCACTGAATCATTATTGGAATCCCAGAAACGCACTCCCCTGCCACTCTCCACTGAGTCATTACTGGAAGCCGGAGACCCTAGCATAAACATTGTTGATGATTTAAAACATAAAACAGTACATAAAAAATACAGACACAGGCATTCATCAAACATATACACAAATGATAACACATTTTATTTAATTTGCAAACAAATATAAATTCAAAATAATAATTTTAATAGGAAGTTTGAAACTCTTTTAAATACAATTGAAGCTACATATCCTCCATACTATATTCTGTTCAATGCACCTGCACTGCTCCCACAACTTAATCTGGGGATACTGATTTCATTTTTAGACTCCCATTTCAAATTCCTTGGCATTTACTGTTCATCTTAAAATTTTCATATGTACATTTAGTGACTTTATTTATATACAGTTTATTAATCTGTTAATATTCAATTTTCTAAGCAGTTGCAGACCCTCACAGGAAGCTTCCTGGACCCCCAGGGGTCCCCAAACCACAGGTTGGAAAACACTGCTCTATAGGCTGGAGTCATGGATGGAAGATAACCACATTATATTGTACCTCCAAGCTGGAGTTCACAAAGGGCAGAGCTCAATTGATCATGTCTTGAGATTGTACAAGATCTGTTTGGAGTATGCAGCTCTGCGAAATCCTTTCATTTTTCTGGTCTTCATAGAATAAAGATTAGTTTTAATACTGTTGATCAGTCATATCTTTGGAGTATTCTGGAGGAACAAGCAGTACCTAGTAGCCTATTGAGAGTGCTTATTAATTTAGATTGTGTCAACACAGCAGCACTGAAATATGGAAGCAAGGGTGAATGTGCAACCAAGTTTGATATATACACAGGTGTCCGGCAGGGCTGTGTTTTACCCCCAAAATTATCCAACATCTATATTAATGGTATAGGGAAGTTCCTCAATGGCCTTAATGTACAGAAGCTGGAATTGAGCATATTTCGATCTTGATGTTTGCAGATGATGCAGTTATACTGGCACAAACAGAATTGTCAATGCATCGGCTGCTGGAAGGCTTTGAATCATTTTTTATAAAAGAGGGAAATTAATTAATAAAACAGATAAAACAACATTTATGATAATAAAATCCAAAGATAAAATAAAATCGACATTCAGGATTTATGGAAAATGAATTGAGCAGGTTAAAACCTATGACTGCTTGGGCATCTGGATCAATGATCAGCTTTGCTGGGGTGCCCAAGCAGCCACGTCCAAGGTACTAGTGTCTCAACAGGCTGGCGCGATATGGAGATTCACAAAAAAATGCAAACATAGCTTTAAAAAGCCAGCACTTACGGTCATATAAAACAAAAGCTGTGGTGGCAAATTATTACGGCACTGAAATTTGGGGTCATATAAATGTGCGAGCTTTTCAAAGATTGAAAATTTCCTTCCTGAGGCAAGTAATACATCAAGGCCCAGGAACGTCAATGGCAATACTCAGATCTCAGTTGGGAATGACATTGGTGGAGGGCTTTATTGCCTGTGCCCTGTAGGTTGCTGAATTTAAGTCAGGTCTACTCCAATTCTTGTAGAGTTCTGGAAGAGTTTGAAGGATTCCCTGAAAAGCCATAACTGTAGCAGTCTACATTGGTTTAGACATGTTGAGTGCATTCTTACGTTGATAGACTGCTCATATATATGGCACAATTCAGAAACGATGAACAAAGCCAGGTTACAAATGGTGGAAAAGAAATATTGGGATTTTCCATGGGGTAAGCAGGAGGCTAATCAAAGTGCTCTACTGACAAAATATCTGGCTTAGAAGTCTGAACCTTGGTGGGAGCCATTCCTTAATTTGATGTGGCCACCTGAGAAAATGGCTTCGTACCTAGGAACCTTACAGATTCAGGCCCGGATTTAAGAGGGCCCGTGTGTTCTTGCGCCACATTAGCATAATTTTGTTTACGCTAATGTGGCACAAAAAGGCCAAACTTGGTGGGCCAGATTTACAAACTGATGCAATGCATGCATTGCACTACTTTGTATTCCCTTATGCCACATTATGCCTGCACCAGTCATAATGATTGCAAGGGGGCATTCCCCTGTTGGGGGGGGGCAAAACAATGGGCCAGGATTTGACCGGGGCCTCACAGAAAAGTAGTCTTATTGTGTTGCATAGAAATTGGCTTGCTGATGAGGACCACATGATGTTGAGAGAGAAAAGCTCCCGAAAACTTTCTAAGCGCAAAGGTATAATTTTGACCAAGGCCTCCCACTCGGAGTATCCGAGGAGGGATCCATTGCTGTCAGCCTCAGACTTTGACTTTGTCCTGTCAAGCGTGAGCAGATGTCCCCGGTTGGCGCTATTGATTTCTAGGAACTAGAAAGCGCATGTTTTATTTAATCTTTAAAAATGTAATTTTAAAGATAAAAATATTGCATATTTTTATAAGCTAGTGTGGGATTTTTTTTATGCTTCGTGTCCTACTTTTTTATTGTATTGCTGTATTTAAATGATTTACATACCTGTCTCCTATGTTAAGCCTCACCACAAAATATAATGATAGATGGAGTGTTGAAACTTTTGAAACATAACCCCCATTCACACATCTGGGTTTAATCCATTGTTATTTTTCTCACCACGTCAGCCCAGTTTGGACCCTGCCGTATGCAAATCAGCTTTGACCCTGCTCCCCATGGAAAAGTCCAACATGAACTGTCAAGCTAGGTCCTCCCTGGACTGGAAACAAACATCCTGGGACAGACCAATTGTGAGGTATCACTCCATATCAACCAGGCAAGCTTTCAAATGGAAATTGAATTCAATGGTGTAATGAGCAAGGGACCTGTGTCTGGCATACCCAAGGCCCTAAGGGTGCAGATAGCAACACCACAAAATAAAATGACGGACAGATCTGTGTTTAATCATTTGTTATTTTGCTCACCAGGTCACCCCAGTTTGGATGCTGCCATTTGCATATCAGTCTTGACCCTGCTCCCCATAGGAACAGCCCAGCCCTAACTGCCAAGCCAGGTCCTCCTTGGACCGAAATCAAGCATCCTGGGATCCGTTTTGGGGTATCCCCCTATCAACCAGGCTAGCTTGAACCCAGAGGTGCAGCTAGTAAGGGGACCACATCTGGGCATACCCTTGCCACATAGGGGACACATACCAAAACCACAAAATAAAACGATGGATCGAGTGTTGAAACTTTTCAAACACTTACCCCTAGTCACAGATCTGGGCTTGATCCCATCTTATTTTTGCCCGCCACATCAACCCAGTTTGGATAAAGCAATATGCAAATCAATCTTGACCCTGCTCCCCATGGAAACAGTCCACCACAAACGGCCAATTCAGGTCCTCTCTCAACTGGAAGCCAGCATCCTGGGACCGGTTTCAGGGTATCATCCCTCATTAACCTGGCTAGTCTAAATCCAGTGATACAGCAAGCAAGGGACCCAGGTCTAGGCATACCCTAGCCACTTAGAGTGTATATAGCAACACAAAAATAAGATGATGTTCGAGTGTTGAAAATTTTCCAACACTCATCCCCAATCACAGATCTGGGGTTAATTCATTGTTATTTTGCTCATCTGGTCACCTCAGTTTGGACCCAGCAATCTGCAAATCAGTTTTGACCCAGCACCCCAGGGGACCAGTCCAGCCCGAACTGTCATGCCAGGTCCTCCCAGCACTAGAAACAAACATCCTGGGACCAGTTTCAGGGGATCACCACTCATCAGCAAGGCTAGATTTAATCCAGTGGGGTGCGAGCAAAGTATACATGTCTGGGCATACTGTAGCCACTTAAGGCACACATAGTAACACCACAAAATGAAATGATAGACAGAGTGTTGAAACCTTTCAATCGCCCCCATTCACAGATCTGGGTTTAATCATTTGTTATTTTGTCCATCAGGTTGCCCCAGTTTGGATCCTGCCATTTACTTATCAGTCTTGACCCTGCTGCCCATGAGAACAGTCCAGCCAGAACTACCAACCCCGGTCCTCCCTTGACCAAAAACAAGCATTCTGTGGCCAGTATTGGGGTGTCACCCCTACCAACCAGGCTAGCTTGAATCAAGTAGTGCAGCTAGCAAGGGACCCACGTCTGGGCATACCCTAGACACTTAGGGTGCACATAGCAACACCCCAAAATAAAATGATGACTGGAATGTTGAACATTTTCCAACACTCATATCCAGTCACAGATCTGGTTTCAATCCATCATTATTTTGCTTGCACGTCACCCCAGATTGGACCCAGCCACATGCAAATCAGTCTTGATCATTCTCCCCATGGGTACAATCCAGCCCGAACTGCCAAGCCAGGTCCTCCCTGGACCAGAAACAAGCATCTTGGGACCAGTTTTGGGGTATCACCCCTAATCAGCCAAGCTAGCTTTAATCTAGTGACATAGCGAGCAAGAGACACACATCTGGGCATACCCTAGCCCCTTAGGGTGAACATAGCAGCACCACAATATAAAATGATGGCTTGTGTTTGAACGTTTTCAAACACTCTCTGCAGTCACAGATCTGGGATTAATCCATCGTTATTTTGCCCACCACATCACCCCAGTTTGTACCCAGTCATATGCGTATCAGTCCTGACCCTGCTCCTAGGGGAAACAGTCCAGCCCAAACTGCCAAGCCAGGTCCTCCCTGGATGGGAAACAAGCTTCCTGGGACTAGTTTAAGAGTGTCACCCCTCATCAGCCCGGCTGGCTTGAATCCAGTGGTGCAGTGATCAAGAGTCCCACGTCGTCTGGGCATACCCTAGCCCGGTAGAGTGCACAGAGCAACACCACAAATTAAAATGATGCAGGAAGTGTTGAATCTTTTTAAACACTCATCCCCTGTCACAGAGCCTAATCTCCTAAATTACGAGGGGTCAAGCGATGGTCTGATGTTTTGGGACTTTGACTGAGCCTAACATTGTCTGGGGGCACTATTGTGTGTGGTAGGTGTGTACTTGCCTCTATTATTAACTGGCCTCTAACATATTCTATGGGAGGGGTAGGCCTTAAAGTTGTGAAAAACAATTTTGGGAATTTTTCGCTACCAGGACATGTAAAATTTACATGTCCTGCCTTTTAAATACATTGTACCTTGCCTTCTGGATTGTGCAGGGCCTACCTTAGAAGTGATACATGTATAATAAGGGAAAGTTTGGACCTGGAAAAATTATTTTTTTGCCAGGTCAACATGGCAGTGTCAAACTGCACACACAGGCTCTGCAGTGGCCGGCCTTAGACATGGCTAAGGTGCTACTTAAGTGAGTGGCACAATCAATGCTATAAGGCCACTAGTAGTATTAAATTTACAGGCCCCAGGCACATGAAGTGCACTTTTCTAGAGATTTATCAGTAAAATAAATATGCCAATTGGCTTATGATCCAGTGTTACAATGTTTCGAAATGAGAGCGCATGCACTTTAGCACTGATTGGCAGTGGAAAGGTGCTCAGAGTACTAAAGCCAACAAAAACAAGGTCAGAAAAAGAGGAGGAGGAAGGAAAAATGTATGTTTGCGGTGATCTTTCAGAGACGGACATTTTTCAACAATAACAATAGAATAAAGTGTTCCAATCCAACTCAAATCATGATTTTAGTTGGATTGTAAATCCCACCTGAGCACTTTGTGTTTGGTTTGCTTAGAAAAGTAATGCAAACCCGACCCAAGGTGTTTGTAAATCTGTGCCAATGTCTCAAGATTTCATTGCAGAGCTGCCTTGGTCTCATAATAGTTTCACAATATTGGTCACATTAGATCCCTTGACCAAGATGGCTCATTTCACCCCTTTAAAATGGTTGTTATTCTCGTAGAAACTAGCCACAATATTCCCACAAGTTGTACTCTATTCACATAGAATCCCTTCAGTCCTAATTTCTGATCTTGGACAGTGGTTCATTTCACTTTTTTGGACATTTCTTTGCAATCAAATGTCATTATATGTGTGGTTAGCATCCCGTCTCTATCTGTACACTGATGAGGAGATTAAAGGTGTTAATCAGTGTTTGGAGGAATCTATCATTTCCCGTTGCCACGGGATAGTGCGAACAGGGCAGGATCATTGGCCATGCACCACGTGTACTGTGCACTTTCCATCTGACCCGAGCAAACCACAGCTTTCGGGGAGTGACCTGGGAGGGGTGTACTACCGACACTGCTCAAACTGCATTTCCCCTTGAGACTACTGACTTAACTCAATGCCCCTTGGAAATGCCCTCAAAGCTTCTAAATAGGTATTTGTGCCTCATTTCATAAATATGCCCCTTGAAAAATCAATCCTCTATTTGCAGAGAGTAAACATTTGTTTACATCATGCTCTCTCTCTCTGGATTACCAAATTTCGTAAGAGTGACAGCCGCGTTCGGCCAAGTGATATTTAAATCAAGCCCACTCGAAAAATGTGCTCGTTAATTTGGAACCTTATGTGAAAGGAACTCCGATCTTCCTGGTGAATGATAATAATCAGAACCGGGGGCGTCTGGCATGCTTCACCTTCTACTCGTATGGATTTCAGCACTGGACAGCTCACTTCAGTCAGCCTTCGTACCTGCAAGCGACCCGTCGACGGTCTGCAGCTTCTGTGAAAAGAAAAGGAAAAGAAAATAGTTGCATGAACCCGCCATTTAGGTTATGTGCTTGTGCTTGCTATTAGAACATAAGGCGATTATTGATTCGAGTTCAGAAAGCAGACTTTGAAGTCTCAATCTGCGCAGCAAGCATCGACATTGTTTAAGCCTTTTAAAAGAACATGCATGTTACATATTAAAGTTCACATGTATTTTCAATCGTAAAAAACGATGTTTGAAGCTATACGGCTGTGAACTAATCAGGAGGGAGAAGGAGTCACGGAGTGCTAACCCTGAAAAACAGGAATTGTTGAGCATAGTTACTACACTGGGATTTCACCGAAAATCCTAGGAGTTAGTTAATTGATGTATTGTGTTCACATTGAAGGATGTATAGTGGAACAGTGCACATTAGGAACGGGGAAAACTGAGAGATTCTGAGAATGAACACCAGGTAATGGACATATAGGAGGAAGTAGAAACAAAACTTTCCGAAGGTTACTTACTGTGTTATATCAAACACACAAAAGCTGGTGAAAGAAATGCTTGCAATTTGTCGAACCTCTGGCAATCACCCGGGTAGCATTACAAACCAATGCGTTTGCCCAGCATGTCACCTCACATTAGACACAGCCATGTGAACATTAGTCTTTGTCCTGCTTCAATAGGCACAGTCCAGCCTGAACTTCCCATCTGGTCCTCTCTGAAAACAGAACATGAGCAATCCAAGACCCACTTCACCTTGAGTGAAGATTTTAAACTTTAAGATATTTTCAAACTCTAAAAGCAAAACTATTGAACAAGATGATCTACCAACAACTCTTTACTGGCCTCACACAATCTCGGTTAGGAGTGAAGGTTGTATATGTCCTAATCTTCCCTTATTTTTGACCGGGTTGCTTCCCTTTCCTTCTGTAGGGTGCCGTGTCTGGACCATTCCAATGAGGAGCAGAACGAGTACTGATTTGCATAAGGTAGGTTTTTTCTAGAGAGGCACAGTGGATGACAAATGATGGGTTAGAATTCCGCCCTTAATGACTGCTAATGTTTAGATTTTTCCCAGCATTCCTCCCATCACCTTTTGTGTGATGGATCCTTTATTTTGGTTTACCACACATCATAAACTAACATTGATTTTTGAGTTCCCCTTGTTTCTTATGGAAGGAATGTTTCATATCCAGTACGTGCATTTTCCTCTGCGTGGTCTTGCTACTTGCCCCAAGCTAAAAATGGAATTCACCAATACCTCACACACAAGTTTATCTATAACTCGAACTCAGAATGTAGTTCTGAATATTTCCCTTGATAAGCCATTTAGGCTCCTCAAAATATGTGTTTTTATGACTTTGTGGGTGTACAAGGGGGATGTATTTTATCGTCAGCAGGTCCCAGTTCATCCATTTAATTTATGGGTGGGGGCAATCCAAAACCGCGGCACAGATTTTCCTTGAGAAAAAGCAGACTTCTGTTTTAGAAATGAAACAAACGTTTTCCATTTCTGCCTAAAAGTGCAGTCCAAAAAGTATAACAGTAAATAGAAACACCACAAAGAAGGAGGAATGGCCGGGCCAGTGACTCAATGGCATTGACTGCACTCACTAAGAAACGTGTTAATAATAATAGCTGCTCAGCTCTGTTATACCCTGGTCTGTGAAGTGGGCACGTGCATAGTAAATCATTTAAGAGAAGCTATTCCGTTCAAGCCCTACAAGCATGCACATGTGGGCTTGAGGAAGTTTCAGGTGAGAGTCAGATGCCCTTGTAGAAGGTCACAGAAGGGCTACCGAGCTATGTATAGGGGGCAAGATGTCTGAGAGAAAAATAAGCTTTGACATCAAGATTTACAAATTGTAGTTGAAGTGTGATATGGATGAAGGGGACTGAGATCTTACATATTCCAGCCAGCTTGCTTTTAAACCTTCAGGAATGTGTACAATAAATACAATGAGAGCAGTTTGATGTGGCCTTTCCATTATTTTTGGCAAAGATCTAAGAAGCGTTTGCACATGATTCTTTCTGCCTTTTTGGACTGCCTCTTTTCTGAAGCAGCGGGCACAAAGGCACTGTTTTGTGTTTATCGATGACTGAATTTCATGCGCAACACTTGGACTGCCATGTCAACTGTTTCTCTGTATCCAACTCATGTCTATGAATCAGGACCTATACTCAGCAACAGAGTGCTCTCAGATTTTTTCAGGAACAAACTGTTTTTTGCAAAGATGCATGAGTCACTTTGTGAATTGTACTGCGCGTGCCTAATAATTTAAGGCACAACATTTTATTCCACCTCACTATGTACCAGATTCAACTTATCTCATTATTCAGCCACAAAGCTCACCATGTTTCTTGACACAATCCCACAGCTCATCACGCAATACTACACCACATCATTTCATTCCGAATAAACCATACCACTTCTCTTCTCAACACATTGCTTAATATAACATACTTACACCACAACACAAAATACTATAAGATAACACAACAAATCAAATTAAACAATAAGAAACGGGAAAATCTAGATTCGTTCACAACTGCCTGTGACTAGGTTTAGGTTACCCATTTTACGTGCTTGAACCTAGACTTACCTGAATGCACTAGCCAGCTATCCCAATGATGTTAGCAGCAGTATAGCCTACAAGAACCAAGATCTATCATTCCTCACTTTCATCTAGATTTATTCCTAACAACAAAGAAGTACTCACTTGTGAACCTAATAATTCATACATGTGTACATGGGCCATCGATATACACTACGAACAATCACTTGGTGGAAGTGTTGCAAGACTACTATACCTTAGGAAATAAGACCTGGGAACTAGACATGCACACAAAACCGAATGAGTGCGGAGACCGGGAAACATCAACCCATGCAAAACAGTTAGCAACACAATAAATAACATTAAGGGGCTCTTTGTGAGATCTATGGTGAAATGTGTATTGTAATATGCTCCTAGTAGTGCACAGAAATTAACTGATGTGTTACTGAGCCATTTCAAGAGTATATCTTAGTAATGCGGAATAGCCACAGAATCAGCATTTGTATACCGATTTCTTTATTTTTGTTTCGCACATTTTTGACATTTCCCATGGTTACCATCAGGCTGCCTTTAGTAGGTGAAATGTGTCAGCTGAAAACCCAAAGGTGCAATTTTACCAACATTCTTTTTAGCCAGAATCAGCTAACAATTTCCTCTGCCAGCAGCAGGACCACGATGTATTTGGAACCTTTAATGAGACGTACCAGGATATGCAGCAAGCAATACAATTCGCACGTTATGCCACATTTTAAGGGCAGTAATCGAAACTGGTTGCTCTGTTCACTCCCATTATATTTCAAACCCAGAAGAGTGCGAATGTATCGTGTACGAGAAATGCCTCACGGCTTTCCTGGCTGACACAATCAGGGCTTTAATGCATAGTAGGAAGAAAGATTCTAAAGAATTGTCATTCTCGTGACATTTGAGTATCAGATTGTGTATACATGCACAGCCTCGCACATTCTGGTCATAGAATCGGAGGACAGACATTCTTACTTCCTGTGCTTTTAAAATCAAGATCAATACGATCACATTCTTTCCACATGTAGCACTCGTATGTCTAAAGAAAATGGACAAAAAGTTCAAACTGGGCTTGGTAGTTATGCTATGAAAAGATGATTCCCGGACACTTCCACTAAACATTACTGAAGTCTCTTCCCCTTTGCACTGACTTCGTTGTCACCGTGATACTGTACCAATCTGTCAAGGTCATGCTACTGACAATACTACATACATGTGGCCCTTACCTTTGTCCTGTATGTCTGCTGTGGCAATTGTCCTCTCTCATGGCGTGTGTACATGATAACAATAAACAATTGCCTTTGAATTCTAGACTTTGGATCCAGTCCAGTTGATTGTGCAACCGTGGGATAGTTGTATTTTGGGCTGCTGATGTTTCGCAATAATTACTATTAGTATTAATAAACCCATACATCCTCTCAAAACTATTATGTATATGTCTGAGATGTACAACGAAAAATGTTTATTAGAAATTTACTGACTAAAGTTAATTCACAGAGTATTATTTAACCATGTGCGATTCACCACACTAATACTTGCATTCTCATTTTTAGGTCGAGCCTAGGCAACACACATGCACTCTCTATCGACATGCTGTAATCTACTTCTGTGTGCTTTAATCATGCCCATCACTTTCGTTCGTTCCTTGGCCTACCTTTCAAAATTCCTTTGGTTTGTTAGGTAAATGCTTTAGGTTTGTCCCGCCTTGAGACTGTTTTGTTACCGCCTCGGAGACTGAGCCTGTTACATGGATTATTGCATGATCGGCCATATACCTTAGTGTCGACGCACTACTTGTGGCAGTATGTTGTTTCTTTCTCTGGCATCTCACTGTTGCTTTGCGTGTCTGCACCCGAAAAAGTCTGCAAGCTGGATGGGGATTCTTTTTTACTTATATAGCACAAACTCGAACAGAAGTTTGGAACGCTTTACATGAGCACCGATTAAGTTTGCAGCCCCATTCCTAAATTCTTCCTAAGTTTAGCATCTGAAAAATATACAAATTGTTGCCTTTTAAATAGAAAAAACACAAGTGAAACCTTCAACCTGGCTCTCCCGTACAATGGGAAAGCCGATACTACAATATTCACTGCACTCGGGAAACTCGCCCCATAATACTTTGTGGGGTATTCCTTTTACAACACATTTTTGCCCATAACTCTGCCTGCCGGGGTCCTAGGACAATGAGAGCACTCCATAATGTTCAGCATGACAGTCTTTCTAACCTAGCTCATCTTCTGGGTCCCCACACTAGGCTGGGGGGGGGTCCAAAATCACACCCTCTCCCACCATTCAATGTCTCTTTAAGCTCTTTCATTGCTGGAGCTTTTGCTTTACAGCTGGGAGTAGTTTGTGTTCTAAGGGTCTTGTTTGTAATAATGTTCTAGCACGCCTGCAAATATGTAATGCACTATGCTCTCTAGAAGCTGAACATATACGGCCATATGTACGAACACTTTTTCCCATAGACACAGAATGGGTAAAAACTTTTGCTACATCTCGCCCCTAGTTACACTGCAATGCTGTCTGCCTCTTTTCATGTGGGTAGGCCTTGTAGGGGCTGACTATATGGTTACTTGACCATGTTTCTTCCAAATGCTATTTCTAGTGGTGCCCGTTAGTTTCTTTTGCCTCTCCGATGCGCTCAGAGGGGGATTCTTTTTTATTTATTTATGTTTATATAGTTCAAACTAGATTGAAGCTCTTTACTTGAGCACCTGTTAAATTTGCAGCCCCATTCCTAAATTATTCCCAAGTTTAGCAGTTGAAAACTAAATACAAACTGGTGCCTTTTAAATAGAAAAAACACAAGGGAAACCCTCAAAGTGTCTCTCCCAGGCACAGTGGGAGAGCTGATAGTACAGTATTCACTGCACTCAGGAAACTTTCCCCATAATGCTCTGTGGAGAATTCTTTTTACAAATGGTTTTTGTCCATAACTCAGCCTGTGGTGGTTCTAGGACAATGGGACCACCACCAAAATGTTCAGCATGACATGCTCTTTTTGTCCATCTCATTTCCTGGGTCCCCCACACTGGGCTCGGGGATCCCAAAATCTTAACCTCTTCAACCATTCAAAAATGTCTCTTTATGCTCTCTCCTGGATTGAGCTTTTGTTTTACATTTGGGAGTAGTTTGTGTTCTAAGGGCCTTTTTTTATAATGATATTGTAGCAGATCTGCTAGGCCTGAAAATGTGTAATACACTATGCCGTCTAGGGGCTGAATATATGATTAGAATGCAATTCTCTCTGCTCTTCTAATTTTATGTGGTAATGCCCTCTAGGGGCTGACTATATGGTTACATGACCATGTTTCTTCCAAATGCTTTTTTTATTGTGGTGTCCTCTAGGGGATGTTCAGACAATTACAGTTTAATGCCAAGAGCATGAAGGAATGCACACAGTTTATTTCTGATAAAGGTTTAATGTGCTGGATGGCTGATACTAATAAGGCCCCAAAGACGAGACCTATTGGCTATGCCAACGCTTGTTAAGAGTGAGGCTGCAGCTCTTTTCCCACAATTCTAAGTTCTTAACATCTGGGTGACAGTGATACTCTACATCACCTTTTGAAGATAACAATATTTTGTGGCACCCAAACTTTCAGTTTAGATGCTTAGTGTCAGGAGCATTTCTGATGTGAATAAAACACAATAACATTATTGAAAACAACAATCAGAGTTGGAAAGAAAGACCGCTTCAGTAAATCATTGTAGACCCACTCTTCCACATCATGCATCATCAAATCAGACAGGTAGGGTACACTAAAATAGAAGGTAGACGTGCTACGGAAGATATGCTGTATGGATCATGTTAGAACCTCATGCCAACTGCACACAGACATTTTAGCTCCTAAGATAACAATATCTTGCAATAATGAGCCCGAGCAACACCCCTCCCATAAAAGGTAATGCCAGAACCATTGATTTTTCGTCAGTCAATGAAAGCCGTGGCTAATGGATCAGAAAGTTTCTCATGCCTTTTGCTGGCTGTAGAAATTAATAACTGTTGCACCCAGTTGAGCAAATTGATCTGCCAATTCTGTCCGAGTTTGAACGATCATCACAGAAAAGCGGCCAGAGAGCTGATAGAAAAAAGATACAAAAGGAGACAATGTACCTGCAAGCAATAATACCTGATTGCATTCTCCGCCCGTCTGAGCGGCGCTAACAACATAATGCATCACTCATAATTGTCAACCAAATTGTCTCGTTGATATTGAACTTCAAATCTAAACCATACGAAGCATTTCCTATTGATTCTCTCTTCCTGGAAGAATAAAAAAAGAAGAAATCTGTGCTGTAGACTAGATGAATAGGCTGTAATTGCTTTCTCGCCCCTCATCTATAATGGTGCGCAGGGATTAGAGAGCTGATTCTATTGTTGAGCATATCTGCTGGCAGTAAAAAACCCTGGACTCTGGAGTTTCATTTGTGGAGGTGTTCAGGCGACTTTATAGACTGTATGCAATGAGATCTACAGGATCAATTGTTTAAAAATCCAGGCAAGACCCACTGATAAGTATGGAAATAAAATTGATTTCCCTCCACCACATAATTATCATAGCTAGTTTCAAGCTGCCCATGACCCAGTATCTCTGGAAGGAGCAGTGAAAGGTGTGTGTGGCTGATGAACTACTGAAAATGGGGTTGGAAGATTGGGACACATTCTATGATGCCAGGTTATTTCTCCTCAGAAAGATATTAGTCATCAAACAAAGAAATGTCATAGCAGACAATTTTTTTCGCTCCATAATTAGCCTTTCCTCTTTAGCGTCACTATCTGTTGGTCAGTGGATTTTAGAGCTGGCGTTTTTTGCAGAGTCATTCATACACCTATGTTCAACTTAGTTACGTTAGTAGCGTGATTAATCATGCTTAGGAATTATGTTTATAATTTACAAAACATATTTTCACTTGCAAATTATTTGTCTGACCTATAATTACAGCAGTAATTTCAAATATCGTGTGGTGATAAACATACTCTCTGTCGTGTAGAGGGGTTATTACTGGGTGCTAATAACTTTCAAATTAGGCAAAGAGCCATAAAGTTGTGATTTTGTGGCCATCTTCAAACGTTTCCAAGGCACAGGCTCGCATTGAAAGCCATGTCCATGGAAAAGAGCTTTTGGGAAAATCGGAGGGATATTCTTGCCAAGGTAAAGCCACATTTCCATGTATGCTCACGTTGAGACTCATAATCGAGCATAAATGGATTTAGATCCAGTTATTTGCTGTTATTCACCTCTTTGATATAATAACAGTGGGAAAAAAGTTATCTCTTGCTTCTACTGTGTTCCACAGCCTTACTCGGTTCTGTGGGTGAGGTGGTGGAATGGACGATGACCATCTCATCCACCTTCTACTGCCTCTTTTGATTCTACACAGATATAAGGGAAGTTATGGAGAGCAGTTGGTGTTCAACATACCCTGTCTGTAGAGAAACTCAGGGCCAGATGTGGGTATATTCCAATTTGCGACCCCCTTGAGACTCGCGGCACTCACAGGGATGGTGGCCTGCTGGAGACAGCAGACCACCATGTCTGTGACTGCTTTTAAATAAAGCAGTTTTTTTTTCTTTTTGTAATGCAGCCCGTTTTCCTTAAAGGAAAATGCGATGCATTACAAAACTAAAAAATGAAGGGCCATATTTGCGCCGGATTTGCGTCATTTTTTTGACGCAAATTCGACACAAAACAAACTCCATATTTATACTCTGGTGTTAGACGCGTCTAGCGCCAAAGTCCATGGAGTTTGCGTCATTTTTTAGCGTGGACACCTACTTTGCGTTAATGATATGCAAGGTAGGCGTTCCCGTCTAAAAAAGTGACTCCGAGGCATGTGCGCCGTATTTACACTCCCGGGCAAAAATGACGCCCGGGAGTGGGCGGGTCAAAAAAAATGACGTCCAGCCGCTTTAGCGTCGTTTTTTAGCGCCTGGTCAGGGCAGGCATTAAGGGACCTGTGGGCTCGGAAGGAGCCCAGAGGTGCCCTCCCATGCCCCCAGGGACCCCCCCTGTCACCCTTGCCCACCCCAGGAGGACGCCTAAGGATGGAGGGACCCATCCCAGGGAACATAAGGTAAGTTCAGGTAAGTAATTTTTTTTTTTTTTTTTTGTGGCATAGGGGGGCCTGATTTGTGCCCCCCTACATGCCACTATGCCCAATGACCATGCCCAGGGGACAGAAGTCCCCTGGGCATGGCCATTGGGCAAGGGGGCATGACTCCTGTCTTTGCTAAGACAGGAGTCATTTAAATGGGGGTTGGGAGTCAAAACAAATTGCGCAAATCGGGTTGAGGCAACAATTTTGCCTCAGCCTGACTTGCCCCATTTTTTGGCGCCCAAGCTCCATATTCCCCTACGCCGGCGCTGCCTGGTGTACGTCATTTTTTTTGACGAACACCAGGCAGCTCTGCCGGCTAACGTCATTGAATAAATACGGCGCCCGCATGGAGCTTCAGAATGGCGTTAGCCGGCGTTAGCTTTTTTGACGCACAACTGCGTTGGCGCAGTTGTGCGTCGAAAAGTATAAATATGGCCCGAAACGTTTTTGTGTCATTATTTCAGAGCAGGAAAAAAATATTTGCAGTTCCATTCACAAAGGGGAAGGGGTCCCAAGGGGACCCCTTCCCTTCTGTGAATGGGTTACCACCCATTTCAAATGGGTGCAAACTGCGATTGCTTTGCGACCGCGTTCACGGTCACAAAGCAATCTGGCATTGCACAGCAACTCGCAATTAGGAAGGGGACTCCCCTTCCTAATTGCGACTCGCAAACCCGTTTTGCGATTCGGTAACCAGGTTACCAAATCGCAAAAGGGGTTTTGTGCATTGCAAAGTGCAGTTTGCACATCGCAAACAGCAAAATTCATTGTTTGCGACGTGCAAACTGTTTGCTACATCTGCCCCTCAGTGACAGCGGAAAACATGCCACACTGACCACCGGCTCTCAAAGGGCTGCGTGATTGCAGCACCATATCCCGGCTGCCAATGTGAGAGCAGAGAGTGCACTTTATAGAAGCTAGGGTGGCGAGGTGGATGGCAGGATGCCAGGTATTTTTTTTTATTTGAGAGATCGAAAAGGATGTTAAAGAGAAGATTTCGTGGATGGTTAGCTGGACAACAGGAGTTGTATTACACAGAGCTTACTAAAGGTGCAATGGGTGATTGTGATGGATTTTTGTGTTCCTGGGGCACTATGGTATTACAGAAGGGCCCGCAGATGCTCGTTTGGCCCCTTGTGTAATATTGATTGAGCATGCTAAATGTGCATCAGCACAATCTCAAAGAGGATTCCCCTTGTTTACATGGGAGCATGGCCCAATGCAAATGGGGGACTCCTTTGCACCCTTGTCATATTACAGATGCAGGGAAAGAGGCTGTCAGTGTTAGGACCGGATGAAATATCAATTATGCTGGTATCATATATTTGTAATTTTGGGAATTTTGCCTTAGCTACTTGCTCAATATTCCAGAAATAATACCATTACACTTCATCATGTAAATATGCTACATTAGTGGCAAAGTATAGCACAAGAACAATGCAAATTAACTGGAATATGAGCAACTTTGATTCATATTTTCAGCATTATTTTAGTGCAAAATGCATCCTTGCAATTAAAATGGATATGAGAAAGAATTTCACAGCAACATTTAGTGTAAAATTCAATTTTTGCATTTTGTGCGATTATGCGTAGTTTTGCATAAAATTAAATTTAACGTAATTATGTAAAAGCTAAATTTGCAGATTTTGCACATCCATTGCCAGAATGCTTCTCTTAGAGGTAGCGGGTGGTCAGTGTACCTGCTGAGGACACCTCTTCTGAGGGAACATAGTTGACCTAAAGACCTCGTCCCATCTATCACCCATTTAGGACCTTGCAGCCATTAAGTGCACCCACCTGAAGGAGGAACTTTGCCACTTTTTGATGCAGAGTCCATATTGCCGTCTCCAGTATCAGGCAGACCAGCTGCTAGAAACAGTCTTTCCACCTTTAACTAATGTGATGTTCTCACTGCAGGGGCGGGCTTGCATGTGTGCTGGGAGTAGTACATATTGTGATATGATGCACCATTCCGGTCTTATACCTGGCACACACAATTAAGCGAGTGCTGTGGCACAGAGTGGGATAGTGTGTCATATCTGTAACATGGCACAGGTTGTTTTTCATTTCACTGGTAGAGAAAACCTAGAGGGTTGTGGTGGTGGATGACAGAGTGCCACCTGTAATTTTTGCATTATTTAAGACCTTGAGAAGACACCATGGGGCATATTTATACTTTGTTTACGCCAGATTTGCGTCATTTTTTTCTTATGCAAATCCGGCGCAAACTTAACTCCATATTTATATTTTGACGCTAGACCTGTCTAGCGTCAAAATATTGAAGTTAACGTCATTGAGATGCAAGGTAGGTGTTCCCAGGCAAAAAAAGGGAGGGCCTTAAATAATGGCGCTAAGCCTGTTCAGTGCCATTATTTAACGCCTGGGTCAGGGCAGGCGTCAGGGGACCTGCGGGCCATATTCCTTGGTCAGGGGCCATGGAAACAGCCTACAGGTGCCCTTCCCTGCACCCAGGGGCACTCCACCCACCCACACCTGTAGGACACCTAAGGATGGGGGGACCCATTCCAGGTAAGTTTTTTTTTTTATAGTGCCATTGAGGCGCCTAACTTAGGCCCCCCTACATGGCACTGTGCTCAATGGCCATGCCCAGGGGACATAAGTCCCCTGGGCATGGCCATTGCGTTGGGGGGCATGACTCCTGTCTTTACTGAGACAGGAGTCATGTCAATGGGGGTTGTGCGTCAACAAAATTACGCTAGTCAGGTTAGAGTCATTTTTCTGACTCTAACCTGACTAGCACCATTCTTTGACGCACAACCTCCTGTTCAACCAATCGGGCCTTACCACCGGCTAGTGTAATTCCTTAAATATGATTTCCAGCTGGCATCCAGGAATGGCGCTAAACGTTTTGACGCAAACCTGCGCTAATGCAGGTTTGCGTCAAAAAGTATAAATCAAGGCCGAAATTCTGTAAGACTCCTCCATGACTCCTCTGCCCATGTGTAGGTACTGAAATAAGGTTGTGGTTATTTGTGGATGATTATATAACATATAATTGTGGAAACTAAAAATTGAGTAAGAGTTGACATTCTTTTTTCCTTGGAGTCCTTGCTGTTTACTTGATGTTACTCAGAACGTTTCAATCAAAAGCATCCTTGTTATTAACTATTACCCATTTATAATACTACACCTAACCTTTAGTAACAAGAAGGGACAATTTAATAATATCTCCCAGAGTAACATATATAAAGTTGCTACACAGTATTCTATGCATATCAGGATCACCCAGGGCATTGTACAGTTCATTACCACACATTGGGCCAGATGTAGGTAGGTTTCCTTTTGCGAGTTGCAAATTGCGAGTCCCAGCGACTCGCAATTTGCAACTCGCAAAAGGAAATGCAGAAAGCTGTCTCAGACACCTTCTGCGACTCGCTATGAGGTCGCAAAGACCCACCTCATGAATATTCATGAGGTGGGTCGCAGTTTGCGACCCCATAGCGAGTCTAGGCACTCACGGGGATGGTGGCCTGCTGGGGACAGCAGACCACCATGTCCGTGGCTGCTTTCTAAATAAAGCAGTTTTTTTTTTCTTTTTGCAGCCCGTTTTCCTTAAAGGAAAAAGAGCTGCAAACAGAAAAAAAAACGAAACCATTTGTTTCGTTTTTTTCAGAGTAGGCAGTGGTCCATAGGACCACTGCCTGCTCTGAAAAAATATTTTTGTTTGCATTCACAAAGGGGAAGGGGTCCCATGGGGACCCCTTCCCGTTTGCAAATGAGATACCATCCACTTCAAGTGGATGGTAACTGCGAGTTGATTTGCGACCGTTTTCGCGGTCACAAATCAACTCTACATCGCGATGCGGTCGCAAATAGGAAGGGAACACCCCTTCCTATTTGCGAGTCGGAATCACATTTTGCGAGTCGGTACCGACTCGCAAAATGTGATTCTGTATCGCGTAAGGGCTTTTGCGTCTCGCAAACGGCGTTTTTTGCCGTTTGCGAGGCGCAAAAGCCTTCCTACATCTGGCCCATTGTTTTGAAAAATTATCACCATTTAAACCTAGAAAAAATTTGAATAAGTATAAGAATGCTGAAAAGACCAGGTCAAGTAGAAAATGTCTTCATATTTAATAGACCAAGATAAAGGGGGCTTCCCCCATGAACTACTTGGGCGCCCATAAGGAACGTCATTTAAACCCTGTGCATGACATTGGGATATGTTAGAGTAGCTTCCATGACTTCGGGCCTGATTTAGATGTTGACGGAGGGAATACTCCGGCACAAATGTGTAGATTGAATGGCATAGAATGGGATCATAATGCAGCAGCCGGGATATCTGTTACATTTGTGGCAGAGTATTCCCCCCGCTGACATCTAAATCAGGCCCATTGTCTGGATATTGGAGTATCTAGAATAAAGGTTTGTTGGACCCTGGGCTAGACATGAGGCACTTTTTTTAGCCCTCATAATTAATTGGGTATCAAAAATGAACATGCGTAAGACCCTGGGCTGGATATAGGAGATACAATTCATAAAACAATTCATAGATTTGCTCTCGGTGGTTTACACCTATGTTTGAATGGCATTTTTAATTTTTAAGACATCATGATTCCAGTAGTACACATGGGAAGATGCAATAATTCAATGAGTACTCACGAGTGTAAGAATTTAGCATGCTATTAGATGATTCTGGGATTATTGATTTAGCATTCCAACATTGGAATCAAATTTACTCCTGCCTTTGTTAGGTGCAAAATCCAGGAGCTGGTGTACATCTCTGCTGCATAGAATTGAGACACTGCCTGCCAGAAGGGGCTTTTTACTTCTGACACTCTTTATTAATGGCGGTCTTGTGACTTCTCATCATCAGAAGTCCCACCACCAAGGGATCGATTGGCATATCACCAGTGCAAGTCTCCTGGGCAATATCAGCCTGCTTTTGGCTTCGAGTGACAACTTTTTATCTCCTCTTATTTTATTAAAACTTCCTTTCAGACTTGACCTTTATGGAACTGTCAAAGGTTAAAGAAAACTATGTAAATTTATTAGCAGGCCCAGGTGAAATTGAAATTATATCTGCATAGTTTGTGTAATGTTGGGAATTTCTCATTGTGTTTTTCATTGCAAAATTCTAAACGTTATGCCATGACATATAAGTACATGCCATTGGCTGTATTTTACGTCAAGCATACAGGAATATTTGTCCACTCTAGTTGTATTTATTGTAGTATATTTGTACAGTGAGATGCTCTTTCCTATCAAAAATTGATATGAGGACTAATTTCATGCTAAAATGTAGCTCTAAATGACAAATGTGCAATTGGGTTAATTACATGCAATTTCTCACAGTTTTCTCAAATGTTTGCATGATTGCTAGGTGTTGGAAATGACCCTTTCTGCAGGGTTATCACCAAACGTTTTGCCTTTCTTCTCCTATTTTTCTAATCCTCTTCTTGTTGGCTTTAGGACTCGGGGCACTTCACCACTGCTATTCAGTGATAAAGTGCATGTGCTCTCTCCCCTAAACCTTGGTATGATTGGCTTACACCTGTTTGACATATTTATTTACCTATTAGTCCTTTGCAAACTCATATACCATATGCCCTGGGACTGTAAATTAAATGCTGCTAGTGGGCCTGCAGCCCTGATTGTGCCACCCACAGATGTAGCCTTTCATACTTGTCTCAGGCCCACCACTGCAGTGCCTGTGTGCACAGTTTGCTGCCACATTGACTTGGCAACTCAAACTACTTACCAAGGCCTAAACTCCCTTTTTACTACACATAAGTTACTCCTATGGTAGACCCTAGGTATTCCCAGGGCAGGGTGCTACGTATGTAAAAGGTAGGACATATACTTTTATGTTTTCCATGTACTAGTAGTGACGAACAGCCTATTTCATTTTTCACTACTGTGAGGGCTGTTTCTCTCATACGGTAGTATTGGGAATCCCCTTATGTATTTTTAAGTGGTAATTTCTGACTTGAAATGAGTAGGGTGGGCATGTTGTGTATGTTTAGAATGGTAGAGAGAAATCCTGCTTTCTGATGTAGTTGGATTGTACATTACTATTTTAGAAATGTCACTTTTAGAAAGTGGGCATTTCTCAGTGCTTATAACTCTATGGGGCTCATTTACAAGCCCCAAGCGCCACCATTTCATAATTGTTTTTGATGCAGCGGTGGCGCTAAGGAGTCCCCTACAGTATGCCACATTTACAAACTAGTGGAATAGGACCTTTGAGCCAGTTTTTAAAGCATTGTGCCACATTATACCTGTGCCAGGTATAATGTATAAAAGGTAAGTGTTCCCATGTAAAAAGCCACGCAGAACTGACACAGTGAAATTTACAACATTTCACTGCGTTGTTCTGCAACTTTATTGCATCAGAATTTGAACACCTGCTGAGTACAGGCATTAAATAAACTGGCACAGGGCTTATTAATATGGGAGTTTTCCTGGCATTGCTTGAGGAGCATCATTTGTTTGATGCTAGTCCAGCAATGCGTGACTTTAGTGCCACAGATGCATCAGAGTTTCTGACACATCTGTGAATACATGCACCATGGAGCTGTGTTGTGTAAATACAGTACATCCATTGGTTTGTTGGGGGGAGGGGTGCAGGGAAGCACAAGAAATCTGACACACCGGAGCAGATGCATCAGATTCTTGCAATGAGGCCACCATGTGTTTTGCAGCCTGACTCCAATCTACATCTAAGGCAGAGTGAAAGCTACACATGGTGCATACTTTCCAGACAGCCACAACACAGGAGGGGCTAGGTGTGACAGGAGAGGCATCTGTATCAATTTGGATACTGATAGTCTTCCTGGGCTGAGAGATACGGAGGCAGGCCACACTTACATTTGTATAGGCTGTGTCTCTGCCTCACACAGTGGGCTGATTCACCATCTACTGATGTCTGGAGCCAGGATTGTCTTGAAAGGGGTTGTGTTACACTTGAAAGGGTTCCTTTGAAGTCACTCCCTGAACAAAGACATGTTAGAGTATAAGTACAGGGGTTCTGACCCCATGATTTTAGAACACGTTTGGAACTGGAACTGAACCACTGTCAGAAGGACTGCTGCACGATACCAAGGAGCTCATCTGGACCGCTCTTCTGTTCTTGCCCTGCTGCCTGCTATCTGCTGTGTGGCACAAAGGACTTACTGGATTGTTTTTCTGTGTGTTGCCCTGATGTCAGCTACTCCCTGACACTATTCTGCCCAGCTATTGTGGAGCACTTGTAACCAGACACTGTTGGCTACATTGCTGGAGGACTACTGGACTGCCAGTGGAGACTACCAACAATATTATTATCTGTTTGTGTGCTGGCCCTCCTGCCTGCTGCACCTCTGCCCACTCCAAATGCCTCTCAGGAGCCCAGTGCATTGGGAGCGCTGTTCTCAGATCCTCGGCTTCTTCTGCAATTAGTGCAAGGTGAGACCTTTATTTGCTATTCCAAAAACAGAGCATTTGTTGGAAGCTTCCCTGGTATTCCTCCTTTTTACTAAAAGTAAGCTCAGGGTGAGTGGTTAATTTATTACTTGTCTGTTTGAATCCAAGGCAGGGCTTACGGCAGTGGATCACTACAGTAAAGCACAAGGAGAGTGCTTCTCCATTCCTCAGAAATCCAGGGCGATTGCTGCTGAGCCCCGCCCCAGGGGAAAGCCTGGTTGAAGTACACTGGGGGCCCTGCTTCCGAGGCCCACCAACGTTTGCTGCATCCTCATCACAGAAATTGCCTGCATCTGCCATGGCAGATCCAACTCTGGAAGCCGGCGACATTGTGAGTGTCTGGAGAAGCCTCCCTCACTTTCTAGGTCACCATTGCAGGGTCAGAAGAGACCACAGAGGTCCCAGAACCAAAAGGGCCTGGACTGTAGCAGCTACACAGCACGCTCACAGGCAGCTGCCTTTGAGCACATTGAAAACCTGGGAGACTTAGCAAAGTCTTCTGGCTGTGTCAATAGAGTGGGTGTGTACCCCGAACTTAGATACATACTTTGGGATAACTGCTCTACTGTAGTCCCGTGGGCTGAGTCCTCAACAGAGACTCCCACCAAGGATCCAATCACTGGGCACATTTTACCATATTTAGGAAATAGGCCCATAAGTGTTCCGACGGACTACAAGATTTCATAACATTACCACCTAACCACTAATATGAGCGCTGGTGTGCCATCCCTGATGTTCTGGTTGGTAACCTTCAAATTATGGTGACATGTGAGGATTCTTGTGTGGTATGGTTGCACGTTGTGCCTTGCACAAAGATTATGAATGTCGTTGTGGGTCTCCTAGGACCCAGAACAGCAAGTATTGCTTCAATATTTACCAAGTGTGCAGCAGTATCAGACCTCAGGCGCTTATGGTGTTATGTAGTGGTACTTATGAAAGCTAATGGTACATGGTGATTTAGTTGTTCACCTGTAATTTGTTGGCTTGATATGTAGGGTAGGTATGGTCCATATGCTCCCATTTCAGACTCAGTTGCATTTCATGCCCTGACACACAATGTATGTTGTTTTTGATTCTTGCACGACCATGAAGACCAGTACTGCTTCAGTATGAGTATAGTGTGCACCATATTTATGAGTTATGTTATTTTTACTCTGCGTGATTAGGATAATGAGTGCTATTTCAGTAGTCACATAATATGCACTGTAATTATGATTCAGGTCATTTTGGACTGCAACTATATACATAATATTAATATATAATACAAATTCTTATATAACCCTGTGTGGAGTCTTATTTGTGGTGTAGTTATTGTGTCACTGGTGTGAGTGTGTTGCGCAAACGCTTTACACATGACCTCTGGGGATAAGCCTGACTTCTCTGCACCAGCTACCAAGGGGTGCGCACAGGTTATCTTTGGTGAGTAACTTACTTGCCCTGACTAGACTGGTGGGTTCTGCCTGGTTTAGGTGCATACCCTAGCCAACCAGAAACCCCATTCTAACACTAGGAATCAAATTACATAAATTACCCCTCATTGTGTAACTTCCCATCTAATAGTACATTCTTACACACAACACGATCTAATAATGTACAAGTGATTCTGTTGGGTGTTTAGGACGCTTTAAATATCACTTTTAACAGGAAAAAATAGGCGCTTTGAACTTCAGTAGTACAGTTGCTGAATTCCAATGGACCCTGCCATCTATATGTTCTTTGTGTTGTACTAAGCATGTAATCAGCAATATGGAGGTGAATGCAAATGCAGCACATGACCCATGAAGGATGACCAACTTCTCTACTTAGCATGTACTGTACACAACAGCAGTTTTGCTTCACCCCTAAAGTGCTCTTTAGGGATTCATCTTTCAGAAACCGTTAATCAGTAATAAAGGGCAAGGCACAACTAACATGATCCACTGTTCCAGATGGCCAACATCTGCTTTAATATAGTGAGGACCTTAACATGCATTTAATAGTACATTTGTTCCATCTCGTTGATGCCCTCAAAGCAATTTAAATGGAATTTAAGAATGAAATTTCTGTTCTTTATATGTTGCGAAAACAGTGAAATCCCTTAAACACCGAAATCATTCCATGGAATGGCAATTTAAAAAAATATCCAGTGCACACAATAAGGTGGAATTGTACAATGAAATACAGGTAACATACACATTTATTTTTTTTCAAAAGTTGAGCCATGATATTATTAGTAGCACATGATACAAGGATGGAAAATGTTTCCAAAATGCAACTGGCAGCAGATGAAGTATAATGGAAAATATCTCCAGGTTGTATTTTCAACAAATGCAATCCCTTTTTTGATCTGTACTTGATCCCATCTACATCAATGATCCTTTCTTCAAGTCTTATTTATTCAACAACAAAATAATATATTCCTAAAGTGGGAGTTTGTATTTGAAAAAGGAAATTGAAATGGCCCTGAAGTGCATTGAATTTCTCCCTGCATGTTGGAGTGTGGGTAGTGAGGCATTCCACTATTTACTTCTTAAGGATGCATGCCACACATAGTGGTACAGGGCAAGGAAATCTAGTGATGATCACGCTGCCCATCTGATGTAGGGTGATGTTACTATGGCATGGTGTCTCAGCTTCTGGCAGGCCTCCGGGTCACAGGTCCATCATTATAAATCTTGCAGTACGAAACCTCTAATGAGGACAGGAGTGCCGTGAGTTTGGTATGCAGGGAGTCTGGTATTGTTTGGCAGATGCTCCCCTACCAGCAAGCTGGAAATATGGGTCTGTTGGACCTGAGATTCTGGTGTGGTTTCTGACAACTTTTTGCTTTCAATCCTCCTGTTTTCGCTGACTTCATTTCTGCTAAACTTGGGACTCTGCACACTTGACCACTGCTAGCCAGTGCTAAAGTGCTTGTGCTCGCTGACTAAAACATGGTAACACTGACTTATATCCAATTGATGCATTTAATTTAATTGTAAGTCCATAGTAGTGTTGCACTACATGTACCCAGGGCCTGAAAAATTAATGCTTTCAGTGGGTTTGAAGCTTGACTTGTGCCACTCACTCAAGTAGCCCTTTAAACAAGTCTCCGGCCTCCCATCACAGCCTGTCTATGCAGTTTGAAACTGCCATGTCGTCTTGGCAAGATAAACCTTTTGCCAGGCTTAAACCTTCCTTTTTAATAATATAAGTCACCCCTGCAGAAGGCTTTCACATCTCAGTGGGCAGGGAACCATGTATATAAAAAGTTGGATATGTACTTTTAATGTTTACATGTCCCGGTAGTGAAAAACTCTTTACATTCCTTTTGCACTACTGCAAGGCCTACCTATCCCATAGGATAACACTGGGAGATATTATGACATTTATTAAGTGATAGATTTACATTGGGAGCAGGTAGGAAAGTTGAGTTTACTCTCTAAAGAATTGTAATTTCAAACCATTTTTAATGGTGAAGTTGGATTTTGGGCAACAATTACAAAATGCCACTTTTAGAATTTCGGCGACAAAAACAAATAAACACAAATGATAGATGGAATTTGGAACCAATCAAACATTCACCCCCAGTCACAAATATGGGTTTCATCCATCAACCCTTTTCCTCACCATGACACCCCAGTTTGGACCCAGCCATATGCAAATCAGTCTTGACCCTGTTCCTCATGGGAACAGTCCAGCCCGAAGTACCAGGCAAAATTCTCCCTGGACAGGAAACAAGCATCCTGAGACCAGTTTCAGGATATCACCCTTTTTCTGCCAGGCTAGCTTGAATCAAGTGGTACAGTGAGCCCGGGACTCACGTCTGGGCATAGCCAGCACACTTATGGCGACAAAAGCAAATAAACACAAATGATGGACGGAATGTGGAACCAATCAAATATTCACCCCAAATCACAGACCTGGGTTTAATCCATCAATTTCTTTGCTCACCATGCCACCCCAGTTTGGACATAGCCATATGCAAATCAGTCTTGACCCTGTTCCTCATGGGAACAGTCCAGCCCGAAGTACCAGGCAAAGTTCTCCCTGGACAGGAAACAAGCATCCTGTGACCAGTTTCAGGATATCACCCTTCTTCTGCCAGGCTAGCTTGAATCAAGTGGCACAGTGAGCCCGGGATTCACATCTGGGCATAGCCAGCACACTTATGGCGACAAAAGCAAATAAACACAAATGATGGACGGAATGTGGAACCAATCAAATATTCACCCCAAATCACAGACCTGGGTTTAATCTATCAATTTCTTTGCTCACCATGCCACCCCAGTTTGGACATAGCCATATGCAAATCAGTCTTGACCCTGTTTCCCATGGGAACAGTCCAGCCCAAACTACCAGGCCAAGCTCTCCCTGGGCTGGAAACAAGCATCCTAGGACCGGTTTCAGGGTATCACCCTTCATCAGCCAGGCTAGCTTGAATCCTGCGGAACAGTGAGCCTGGGACCAACGTCTGGGCATACCCGGCACACTTATGGTGACAAAAGCAAATAAACACAAACAATGGATGGAATTTGGAACCAATCAAACATTCACCCCAGGTCACAGATCTGGTTTTAATCCATCAATTATTTTGCTCACCATGCCACCCAGTTTGGACCCCACCATATGCAAATCAGTCTGCCTGAGTGGACTCAGGACTCCCAGAAATCCGGAAGGGTCAATTGGCTGGCCCCCTGTTCAAAGCTACAGTGATATAACAGGTTTGTCTGATGTTAAAGCACTCCGCACATCTCGACTCAGCATGATGTAGCCCACTATCAACCCTCAGCCCAGCATAATGAAGCTCGTCCTTAATCCCAAAGCATCTTCATTGCTTGTGTTTGTAAGCTCCAGTGGCTTCTCTGATGCTGATGCAAACTGATGCCAACAACAGCCCAGCATAGCACATCTCAATGCCAGCACTGACGCATCACACACAGGCCTCGGCAAGCAAGCTGGCTTCTTCAGCAATGATGCAGGACCTCACATTGCAAGCCTCATTATTGATCATCAACTCCACTGCTGTGCGATGCATCTCGATACTTGACCCTGTATCACAGCTCCTCATCAACGGTCCCTCAAGACTTACCATCACAGCTCGATACATGGACTTCACATCTTGATGAACAAGTTACAAGGTACTTCCAGCACGTTGAATTCAGTCCTGTATCTGGCCTATACTCCATCATGGTCAGCCTGAATTTGTAAATTGGATCAATTCTCCTGTGACCAGATAACCGCAGCAGGTGCTTTTTGCTTACTTTCGCTTGATTTCTGCAAAACCTTTGAAATTGCATATCTTTGGTTCTACTGATTGGATTTTTGTCATTTTGGTGTGAAATAATTTATTAACATTTACTATTTTTTCTAAATTGTTGTGGGATTTTTCCTGTGTTGTGTTTTCAATTGATTACTGTTTGAAGTGCTGCATAAATATTTCACACATTGCCTCTAAGTTAAGTCTGTCTAATTTTGCTTGTATTTCACCCTGACAATGATTGTGTTTGCTGCTTTCATAGGGTTTCATCCCCTCAATCAGCAGCCCAAATTCATACAAGGTCTTTGTGTAAAAAGGGTTTCATGAATTAGGAATTAAAACTTTATTTTTTTTACAGCATATTGATGAAGGATGTGGAGTCCACTGTACACAGGTCTGAAATGGACATTCTTCCTCTGGCATTTCTTTTGTAGGCTGCTGACACAGGCGGCAGCACGCAAAATGGAGTGGACATCTATGACCAATTCATGCAACCATGATCCCATTCATGTCATTACCTCCTGTACAACGGAACTTGTTTGAACATATTTGCCAGCTGTGATTTCGGTTTCCAGTCTGGCCCTGTATGAAGAGTTACATTTCATGTGCAAAATGCGTCACTCGCAAAAATTAGTAGAATGATTCACAAATGTTTCTGCAAGAGCAGTGTGCAATTTGAGTGTACTGCAAAATGCACATTGTAAAGTGTGTCAATTATATGAAAAACTTTGGTGCATATTTATGGTTTTTGCCGCAAAACTGCACTAACGCAGTTTTCCGGCATAATCCTTAATGTCAGCTAGCACCATTCCATAGCGGCAGCCATGCGACATATCTATGGAATGGTGCACCCCGACGCTAAGGATAGGCTTGCGTCTAAAAAAAAGACGCTAGCCGGGGCGATGTCGGTAGGGTAAAAGGTGGCCCAGAAATGACGCTTGGCTGGTTGATGGCAATAAATATGCCGCTAACCCGCCTTGCATCATTTTCTGATGCACTAGTACCCAAAAATGACTCCTGTCTTAGTAAAGACAGGAGTCATGCCCACCATCCCAATGGCCAGCACAGAGGACCAGTGTCCCCTGGGCAATGCCATAAGTTCCAGTGACAGGCAGGTGGCCCAATGTAAGGGGCCCCCAATGGCACATTAAAAAAATATATATATACTTACCTATACTTACCCAGGATGGGGTCCCCATCCCATGGTGTCCCTCTGGTGTGGGTCAGGATGTTGTTGGGGCTTTGGGCAGGCATCTGTGGGCCCATTCCATGATGTTTGGCCATGGAAATGCGTCCACAGGTACCTTAATGCCTGGTCTGACCCAGGCATTAAATAATGGTGCTAAGTAGGCTTAGTGCCATTATTTGAGTCCACCTACTCTGTGCGCGTCATTTCTGCACCAGAGTATAAATAAGGCGGTATGAGGTTAGCGCCATGTTGTGGATGGGAAAGCCTACCTTGCATCTAATTAGCGCAAGGTACATTGCCGCATCCACAACATGACACTAACTCCAATATTTTGACGCTAGACGGGTCCACCATCAAAATATAAATATGGAATGAGCTCAGCGCTGTTTTAGCGTCAAAATTATTGATGCTAAAACAGCACAAGCAAAGTATAAATATGCCCCATTGTACGAAGCACGGTCATGCATTTTTTTACGAGAAATGTTTCCTTGCTAAATGCCAAAGTAAAATATGGCCCAGATTTATGCTGGCCCAGAGCCATTCCACTGCCACAATAGCATCATTTGTTTTATGCTAATGTGGCACTGGAACGTCAAAAACGCTGCGCCATATTTGTAACCCCTTGTGTCACATTATGCCTGCACCAGGCATAATGAGTGCAATGGGGGCGCTCTGGCACTCGGGGGCCATAAAAAGAGGCTTCCATTGTGTTCAATGGGCCTCTGGGTGCTTTGCAGGATTAACGCCAACATTTTTTACGCTAATCCTGCAAAGTTCCGGACTGACGTAAAAACTTATGACACTAGTCCCCCTGACTACCACCATGGTGCGCCGTATTTTAAATATGCCGCACACATAGTGGCTTTGGGGGGGGCGCTAAGGGGTGCAAGAAAAGTGGTGCTGCATTAGGTGCAGCGCCACTTTTCATAAATCTGGGCCTCTGTTTTACTGGTGAGGACCACATCTAGCTTCCGAATGAAACTAGTGGCTTTACACAAGACATGTTTTTTGTAGCAAGGGCACCTAAAACATGAGTTCTGAGTAACACAATTGAAACCTGAGTACAGAAAAGCAGCATGTGATTGGGGAGGTAGGTGTGGAGCCATCAATAGGGGTGGCGCTATACAACCCACTGTGCATTTGGTTTGTACTGTTCACATTTTTTTTTACATTAAACCTCTTTTTAAATTATTATGTACAAAGAGATGAAAACATTTGACCAGACTGGAACTGTGACAAAAATAGGACTAGAACACAGGTATTTCGGTTCCAAGATCAGCATCTACTCTACACCCCATACTACACATCACATCAAAGAAAAACAGTACCTTTGCCACATAAGCTAATATGCAGAATCTGGGGACTGGAGGCCTAGTTCATAAAGCTAAACTTACACTTTGTATAATTTTATGATTGTTTGCTATTCACAAAGTGATTTATGAGTAGTATCTTGAGAGTGGAATCTCTGCACATTGAAAGACCTATTTTTTAATGTGTGGAGACTCTGAACTAGTGAAGGTACTACTCTTAAATCCCTTTGTGAGCAGCAAACAATCGGACTCCATAGATAGGTCATTTTAATGTGCGAAAACCTACATTTCTGTAAAAGTGCATGTTCACCCAAGTGAATCAGGCCTTAAGTTTTGCTGAAGTTTAGTGATTTGTAACTGTCTAGGAAGACCTTAAAACAGACTACACTAAATTCGATTAAAGATAAATAACTAACCTGTGTTTGCTCCTGACAAAAATAATTTTGACATGCTGTAACAGAGTGACAAGAAGATCACGCAGAAGTGATTATTACTATAAACTGGCAGACAGGAGCCAAAATTGAAGATTAGGCAGCTTTGTAGCTTGTTATCTCGCTGACAGTGACATTCAAATGAGATAGGAGCTGAGAAGCAACAGGAGAAAATATAAATGAATTTCCCACAGCACAGATGAAGGTTGTTGAAGAAACTTCAGCATAAAGCCTTGACCCACTGCAATGGTGCACAAAGGGGCAGATTTAAGAGCCCCTTGCGCCACATTAGCGTCATTTTTTTTTAATGCTAATGTGGCCCAATGAGGCCAAAATCACAGCTCCAAATTTACAAAGTGGTGCAATGCATGCATTGCACCACTTTGCAACCCTTTGCTCTACATTATGCCTGTGCCAGGCATAATATATGCAAAGGGGGTGTTCCCCTTTAGAGGGGCCAAAATAAAAAATACATCTAAAAGATTTATTTGGGTAATTTTTTTAGGAATGTTTAACACCTGCTCAGAGCAGCCGTTAAAAGGAGGCACACCATTGGTTACAATAGGCCTTAATGAGTTTTGCAGGATTAGCGTCAACTTTTTGTATGCTAGTACTGCAAAGCCTCTAACTACCGTCATTGTGCGCCATATCTTAGATACAGCACACACATGGTGGCGTCAGGGGTATGCTAAGGGGTGCAAGAAAAGTGGTGTTGCACTGGGTGCGTCCCCACTTTTCTTAAATCAGGCCCATAGTTTTCTAAATTAGTAGCTTTGTTTATCTACAGCTCACATCTTTGTCAATCGAAAACATGCTTACTCTAGGTGGTCAAGACTACATTTTTCTTTGCATCACATCCGTAAGCAGTTTCAGCCTTTAGGTATGATTCACAAAGGTAAGGTTAAATGTGTAGATTTACTTATGGTTAAATTTACTTCTTCTACTTGTAGTAACTCTCTACTTTTTTGCTATTCACCATTTCTGAGTGGAGGCTCCCATGACTGAATTTACAGGTTACTCTTGGTAAAAATGCCACCTCTTGCTGGAGAGCTCTGTCATCCGGATGGAACGCTTCTTATAGGAAAACATAGAAAAATGTAGTAAAATGTATTATTGTTTTCAAATAAATACAATCAATCTAATCTGAAATAAAAAAAATTAGAATAATTTTAAAAACATTATATTGACGTAGGGCTACTTAAAAAAGATACAACAAACTAACTCCCAAAATTAAATTTGTATTTAATTGTGAAGTCATTTAAATATATCAATTCAATTTTTAAATACAACTTTTGAACAACATTTTAAAATGAAAATAACTCACCCTCACTAAAATTTGTATTCTATTTTATTTGTAAGCAACTTAGTTATACATTTTGTTTAGAGATTTTAAAACTAAGTTGAAAAATGAATGTATTTTATTTTACATGTAAATATTCTCAAATCAAAAAATGTTATTCGTGAAGCACTTTGCAAATAAAATGCAGGATAAAAATGACATTTTATTGATCTAACATTTTGTAAATAAAATGCAGGATGAAAATTCGACTTAATTATGTATTGATGAAGAAAGAAAATGAAGCTGAATTTCCCACGATTACTTTTTAGCATATTCTATTTAAATTATGCACACTCAAAACGTTCACAGGGACATCTAGGCCCATATTTATACTTTTTTAGCGCCTCATTTTTTTTACGCAAAAGCAGCGCGAACTTACAAAATACATGTTGGAAAATGGGTTATTGGTAAGGGCAGGTAGGTACCTACACCCAGCAACAAGCCACTAACCTCCACTTAGGTCCAGTTAGGTCTCAGTAAATTAACCCCAGCTCAACCCTTGGTAGCTTGGCAACGAGCGTCAAGGCTTAACTTAGGAGACAGTATGTAAAGCATTCAAATATCACAAAACAGTAATTAAATAAAACACAGGAAACAGTTTAAAAATCCAAAACCAATTTATAAAAATAGTTTATATTTTTATCTTTAAAATGACACAAAAACTAATAAAATCGGATAAAGGGAACCGGAGATATGAATTTTTAAAGAATTATTATTTTTCTAGCGCTTAGAAACAAAAAGCGCCAATCGGGTCATCTGGTTGCACCTCGACCGGGGCAAAGTCAAAGTTTCAGGCCGACCGCGATGGAGCCCTGCTCGGCTACAGGTCGCGGGAGGCCCCGGTTAAAAGTTTACCTTCACACTTAGGCCCTCATTCTGACCTTGGCGGTCTTTTCGCAAGACCGCCGAGTTACCGCCGCGGTGAAGACCGCCGACCGCGGCGGTATGCCGCTGTGCGCATTCTGACCGCTGGGAGCGTTCCGCCGGAAAACCGCCAGCAGCCACACTGGCGGTCGGCGGGAAAGTGGAGACTGGTCAACCTCCACCGCCACGCCAGCAAAACACCGCCCACAGAATTACGACCCACATTTCTGTGTGGCGGTCTTCTGTTGGCGGTCTTCTGTTGGCGGTCACCTCCCCATGGCTCCTGTCACCTCCCGGAGGACCAACGCACAAGGTAAGTTGATCGTCCGTGAAGGGAGGGGGTGGGGGGGTGTTGTGTGATGTGTGCGTGCATGGGGGTGTGCGTGTGAGTGTGTAGAGGGGGTGTGTGAGTGCGTGCATGCGGGCGGGGAGTGCTGCTATGCCTACGGGCAATGTGTTTAGTTCGTCGGGTGCGCATGTCGGCATGTATGTGTGCGGGTATGTGTCCCCGTTGTGTATGTGTGTGTGTAGGGGGTGTGTATATGTGCATGTTGGGGGTGTGTGCATGTCGGGGTGCGTGTATGTGCATGTCGGGGTGCGGGTGGGGAGGGAGTTCGTACCACCTCTGGGGGGTGGCAGGGGGGTGGAGGGTGTGGGGGGAGGACTCGGGGGGGCAGTGGGGGGTGGGGGAGACCCCTATCAGTGCTAGGGAAGGAATTCCCTGGCCCCGATAGTGCCTACCGCCATGGTTCGCATGGCGGTTCCCGGACGCCAGAAACCGCGGCGGTAAGCAGGGTCATGATACCGTTGGCGGTCTTGGGTCGACCGCCGGACCGGAGTGCGCAGACTCCAGCCCGTCGGTCATGACCGCCGTGGCTGTCGGAGTGGGGAAGTGGCGGTCGGTCGCGGCGGTGACCGCCGCGGTCAGAATGCCATTTTTAATACCGCCGGTCTGTTCGCGGTCCGACCGCCGCCTCTCCGCCGACCGCCAAGGTCAGAATGAGGGCCTTAGTCTTTATTTTGAAGATTTTCTTCAGCGGGACGAACCTGCCAGTCCTATCTGACCTCCTGGAGCCCTTCTCCAGATACGCGATGCTGGAATCCTCGGTGGAGATTTTTACCTTCGGACTTAGTCGTTTTTTCGAGGTGAAAATCCTTCGACCGGGGTAAACCTGGATCTTGATCCGACGTCCATGGAGCCCTTTTCGGATACGATGGCTGGGAGGTCCCGGTCAACTTTTTAACTTTGGACTTAGTCTCTTTTTCAGAGATTTTTCTTTACCGGGACGAACCAGCAAATCAGGCCGGGTCGCGGTTGAGGCAAGGCGGCTAGAGTTGCCACGGCGGGTCGGTCCCTCTATGGAGCTTTTTTACAAAAATTCTCTAAACTTCTCCAAACTTCTGGGGCTTCACCCAGATGTCCTTTTAAGGTTCTTTTGGGGTCCACAGCTCACCCCAAGGGTCCAGAAGTTCTGAGATGGTCCTTGGGGGGTGCGGACTACAACTCCCAGAATGAACCTGGCACAAACTCCTTTTTGGCCACTGGGCAGTGGTCAGCTGGTCGCTTTCTTCAGGAGTTGGTGCAGGGGACTCTGGTTAGCAATTTTTCACCTGTAGCAAACAGGGAGTCCCTCCTTGAACCAGTTGAAGCCAGGCAAAGTCCTTCTTGTGGTGATGCCCAAGTGTGCAGCTGGTGCAGTCCTTCTGAGTGCAGGTTCCAGGTGCAGGCCAGGGGTCCAGCAGGGCAGTCCTTCTTCTTCTGTTGTTCTTCCTTGTTGGATGTGGTAGGGAACTGAGGTGTGGGTGCAGGTCTGCCAGTTTTATCCTTACTCCTGGGTGAAAAGCAGGGGGGTCCTGGTTCTCCAATCAGGGGCAGGGTCCTTCCCCCTGCGATGACCACTTCCTGGGAAGTGTGGCAAAAATCCATCCCAGAGGGCAACATTCTCTAAAAATCCAACATGGCTGAATCTGATTTTTGGAGGTTACATCTGGCTGAGCCCACCCACTGGTGTGGTTAAAAATCATAAACACACCCCTCTCCTGCCCACTCCTAATCTAATCAAGGGGGCACCTAGTTGTCTGGGGTTGCAGGATGTGGGGGTGTTGCTGGTTGCTCCAAATGTCCTTCTCTGCCTTTGAAGACCAGTTTGGCAGCCCTCCCCCTTCCTGCCCACCATCTGCTGAGGGGAGATTCTCTCCCACAGGCACATTCCTTTGTGTGAAGCCAGGCCACTTCACACCTCATCAAGGCAGCTTGGCTAAGCTGCTACAGGCTGGCCAATCAGAGCACAGCAGCAAAAACAATGCAGGGCTGAAATTGGCAACTTTTTAGGTAAAATCTAAAACTCTTTACCTAAACAAGTTATATTAAATCCAACAACTGGAAGTTGTGGGATTTATTACAACAATTAATTTGATACCAAATTCTTGGTATGCATCATTTAAGGAGACTTTAAAATTTAAAACAAAGTCTCCCCATTCTAGCCTATGAAGGCCATTTACTACAATGAGGGAAAAACGAATTTGGCTGTTTTTACCTCACCAGGGCTTATAAAACTATTTTTATAAAGTCCCTGCTTATAGTTACATGGCACCCAGCCCTAGGGGCACATAGGCCACACCTTAGGGGTGACTTATATGTAAAAATAAGGTAGTTTAAGACTTTGGAACTACTTTTAATTCCAAAGTCGAATTTGCATATAACTTTAATTTAAAAGCAGCCAGCAAGGCAGGCCTGCCTTTAAAATGACACTGGGCACCTCAGCAGTGCACCTATGGGTGCACTACCTATGCTGTGGTCCCTAAACCTACATGCCCTACCATATACTAGGGACTTATAGGTAGGTTAACTTAGCCAATTATAATGAGCCTAATTTGCATATTGATTTTACACAGAGCACAGGCCCTGGGACTGGTTAGCAGTACCCAGGGCACCATCAGAGTCAGGAAAACACCAGCAAAAAGTGGAAAATGGGGGCAAAAAGTTAGGGGGCCTCTGCAATCAGCCCTGTTTTCTCACAATACAATTATATTTTGTAAGTTTGCGCTGCTTTTGAGCCAAAAAATGACGCAAATGCGGCGCTAAAAAAGTATAAATATGGGCCCTAGTTTTTCCAGAACTATCAGTAAATGATGCAATTATCCCTGATGTCATTTTCCTGGCCCATTGCATAAACATTCATATGGTTTTTCATACTGACAAAACCATCAATGTAGAGATATTTTAATGAACATCACTAGGTACCAGCAAGGGTTAATAATCTGTGTATGGTCGATTGATCCCACTAAAAATGTATTTCTGGTACATAGCTAACACATTTCCAGCCTTGTACTACCTGTATTTATCCGATTTCTTCGGCACAATACAGGCAAAGCATAATCTAGTTTGATGAAATGTTGAGTGTAGCGATTCATATAAAACGCCTGCAGAATGGGGCACTGCTGACGCATCCCACACTGTACGTGTACAGCATCAGAGAGTTCACCATTGGTATGTACGGAGAATGAAACAGTAGCAACAGCCATTGCTGGAAACCTGTGGCAATGGCCATCTTACTCATAGTATCCCATAAGAAATCCTAACTTAAACGGACAAATGCCTATTTGGCATCAAGAAATATGTGTGCAGTTGCTTGTTGGTTTGTGTATATCTGTCAGTTAGGGCCAGATTTGTATGCTCTATGTGGCCCTTCCCAAGAATGTAACTGCTCGCACAGCGCCGCCAAAATTTCAGTTCGATTCAGTTCAATTAAATTCAATACACTGTGTGAGGGATGCAATCAATAAATTATATTTTGTCATCCACATTTAGCAATTGTATCGAATAATAGCATACAAAAAAATATCAAAGAAAGATATTTTCTCGGAAAGGCTACCAGCTTGGCAGCTACCCAGCCGAGAGGAATATCCCACATCACGGCCACAGAGACTGTAGTAAAAGTGAGTAAAAGATGTGCTAGGTCGGGCACAATCTACTAATAGATTTTCCTCTGCAACCAACCAACGAAGAGTCGTTTACCAATGAAGAAGGACTGAAAAGTCACAATGAGCTCTTCAAGTGTTTGAGAAGGAAGCAAATACTCCTTTACAATAGTTCTGTATTTAGTTGTGAATACTCAGTGCCATATAGCTGTGTATAAAATGGAGCAAAACAGTAAAAATGTGAGCTGAGGGAAATAGAACGATTTATTTCTAGAAACACAGTATGGGAAATCCCAGTCCAATAAGAAGTTACTAGGCCCCTAGTTTATCACCTGGGTTCTTTCACCTTTTTGTGTTCAGGTCTTGCCAACCTGCAGCCCGTCAACTTTGGGACCAGGCATCCTTTTTAGCACTAGACTCTCAGGGTAGTTAGGCAGAGCAGTCAAAGCCTGTTCCAGGGAGGTGCTGTGAGCCAGAAACTCTGAACTTAGCAACAGATCAAAGAACTCTCAAAAAGTCATTGACCAGTCTGTGCTTTAAAAAGGAAAAATAATGGAGTACAAACACAAACAATATGCACACAAATACCAATATTTACTACACAGTAGAAATAAATACCAATTGGAAGTACTTTGTCATGAGCTCACATTGATTAAATTAGGCATGCATCCTTTTGCAGTACATTTAAACAGAGTCATATCATAGCTGTAAAAGAGTTAGGTATAAGGTGTAAGGGATGTGAGTCTTTCACAAGTAATAAGTCTGCAACTGTCCATCTACTGGGAAGAAAGTACTCAGTTGTAGCACTCTCAGCACACAGACTACTCAGGGTGGCGGTATGGGCTAAAACCCCAGTCTGTAGGCACACAACAAACCCCACCCAATAAATCATATCCAGCCAGTACTTCTACTTTAAAAAAAGAGAAGTACTTTGTGGTACTCAATATTACTCATTAATTAACAAATATATTCATGATGGCAGGTGGAAATAGCAATGATGACACACTCATAACAGTTCACACCCCTAGCAGGCCCTGAACCCTGTAACCCCAATAGCTCCCAAACATACACTAGACACAATGCAATGAAATGTAGTTATCAACAGGTAGGCCTACAAGCTTTGTCAGGCTGTTAACACATTGATAGAAGAAGAAATATGTCACAGTCAAACACTGGAAAACCATTAAAACTGCTATGAGTGGTACCATACTAAAATGACATTCATTGCGGAAAGATTGTGCAGCGAGACTGTGCGATTGTGCAACAAGACTGCAAGACTGCACGGGAGATACAGAGATTGTGCACATGACACAAGTGTATTTGGACGTGACCCTCAGCTGTAGCTCCACCCACTCCTGTGCTCAGGTCTCCTGCAGCTACTGTGACTCCACTCAGCTGTCTGTGCAGCCTGCTGTAGCGGTAGTGGTAGCCAGGGCCGGCCCTCAGTGCTTCTAACTTCTGCGGCTCCGCTCTGTCCTGGTTACCCAGCTGTCTTGCTGTAGTAAATCAGGCTGGCCCCCTCGACCTATGCTGGGGTGTTGGACTGCAGATGGAGGGATGTCGTGCTGTAGAGGATGATGGCTGGATCCTTGCCAGTGAAGCCCTGGACCACCCAGTAGAGAGGCGGCGAAGCAGAGAAGGTGAGTAAGCTGGGAGCTGTGTGTCTTTAGCAGGGTCTCAGCCAGAAAGAGCACAGTCAAGCCAGCAGCAGAAGAGGCAGTTGGGGGATCAGTGTTGGTAGAGCCACTGCATCAGTTCAAGCCCCTTGATCACAGAAGTGGCCTTACTAGGGTCGGGTGTGGCTTGCGGTCAGGGGTGAGCTCCCACCCGCCAGCCTATCAAACAGAGTCCGCACCTGCATCTGCTTTTCACAAGTGGCCTGAGTGGCATATGCCCAGGCTCATCTACCACTCCTACCAAGAAGGCCTAGAGCATAGAGCGATCAATGGAGGCCACTGCTTGTCAAGGGCAACAGTGTGACAGTGAGGCCTTGGCAAGCCCTTAGCAGGGCATTGCAGTGTTTAACAAAGGCTCTAGCACAAGGAGGAGAAAGTGATGAAAAGAAAAGCATAGTGGCAAGGTGCCAAAAAAGTGTAAAGAGTGAAAAGTGATGGGCAACGTGGCTAACACTGCTACCTCCACTAGTGCCCACTAGCACCAAGTACCCTATTGATTGAGTGCAATCTCGCGTTAGCGGATGTGCTTGAACCCATAGCTGAACTAGCAGATGCTCCCTCTACCACACCCTTGACCACCGAGCTAATAACAAGTTTCTATCAGGAGATCGATAAGGAGTCAGCACCCATGTCAATCACTGGAACAGTACTGAGTACTGTGACCTTGGAGGTTAGCCGGCCCAGTGCTCTGATTGAGTCCTCGTGAATGACATTACTCAAAAGCAGGTCAGTTCACTGTAGTGCAGATAAAACTGGTGAAGAGAGTCCTGAAGGGTTTTTCTGCAAGATTGAGGACAATATAATTGACCAAATGGCCCAGGCACAAGAACAAGTTCAAGTAAGTTTACATAACAAAACAATAGACCTGGAAAGTGCATGGGAATCACCACTGACTGTGCATGAGAAGACTATTAGGAAGCCCAGTGAAGCCTGTGATTCTTCTTCTCTTAAACCAACTAAGTGCCTAACCCAGGATTTTGCAAACCAAGATCCTGTAGCACCGCCAACAGGGAAGTAATTGCCCAGGTAGTAACTTCCTGAGTACCATCACTTTAATGTTCCTTGACTATACCCTTCCTGACGTACCAGCAAGTGCTATAACACAAGGGAGGGCAAGCATAGAGAGGGCTGGTAATCTATACTTCCCTATTACACTCAATGACTCAGGGGAGGCCCCGGGCAAGTCCGATAATTCTCTTGTGGAAAGTAATAGAACTGCCACTGGGGGTCCTCACTTTGATGACTCAAGTTGGAGAGTATTACAATTAACCAGTTTACTGGGAGCATCTACCCCAATCTTGAGGCTTTACAAGGTTTTATAATTTCAGAAGTCATGAACACTCTTAACACAGTCCTTTGTTCAATACTCTCACTTCTGAAGAATTTACTAGGTGGGACGGAACACATAGGATCACTGCTGACCTTTACACTCTTTGCCTTAGTGCCAAAAGCTAGAAACCTTGATGTAGCCTCCCAGACAGACATTTAAAATGAGCCAGAAAACTCTGTAGCCCAAATGGCAACCTCTGGCACTCCATCTGATGTAATGGTCGATACTTGCCCAGTTTGTAATGGCATGCCTAGACCGCCAGCCCATTTGATGAGGGAAGCAAATACTCTGGGCCCTAGGCCAGTGCAACCATTAACCCCCTCAATATTGACACCAAGGGGGTCATTACGACCCTGGCTCAAAACCGTTGGTCCTACCGGAGGGAGATGGATCGCAGAGTTCAGTTGGTATGACGAAGATGAAGGGAGAGAGTTGTCTCACATACCCTGACACGGCGACACTGCAGCTCCCAGAGTGAAGCTGTCACTACCTACTCGCAGTCTGTGTCTGTGGCCCACAGGAAGTGTGGCGAGATTCTTGTTCATGTAAGTTCTGCCTTGGCCCAAATAGGGGCGACCCTTTCTGGTAGCCCTGGTGCTGCTGACGGAGGGAACGCCAAAGGCAGTCTGTGCCCTCCAGAAGGAATCCCCGAGGGAAAAAACCCCAAAAGGGGAAAAAAACCTCAACAAAACGGAACTCCTGAAACAAAAACAAAAGTGAAAGAAAATCAGAACAAAAAGGAAAAATGACCAGGAAAAAGCTGGAACAAACTCAGAATATCTGACGCAGAGGAACAGGAGCGAAGACCACCACCAAACAGGAAGTGTTGCAGAGAAAAAGAAGCACACACCTTATATACCCAAGGAACAGGAAGTGACCAACAGGAAGTAAAAAGTTTCCATCTTTAATTGGGATCAAGTCTTAGAATTCTTAGAAAAAAACACCATAGTGAATAGGGAACCAGTGCATGCAGGGAAAAAGGAAAGCATGCTGGGAAAAGAGAAAGGGTAAAAAAGTAAGTATAAATGTAGAGAGAACAAGAACGACAGAAAAGAAGAAAAAGAATAAGAGAGGTGAGTGGGGGAGCAGGATCTAACGGGGAGCGCCGCCCCAACGGAAAAACGAGGCCCCATGCCCAATTTGGGGCCTCAACAAATATAAGAAAGGCTCGGGACGTGGCGCGTCTTGCTGCTGCGCGCCGTATCCAGAGCTGAACATTCGCCTCGCGCAGCAGCACGCTGCGCGACAGAAGCGATATTCCAAAAATGTCAAAAGTACAAATGTCATTTAACAGCTAAGAAATCGATGCTCAAAATGGCATTATGGGCAGAACTAAGGGAGGCCTTGTATGAAAATAACAGTAGAAGGTTCTGGGAACTTGTAACACAGGTGGAGAAGGGGCAGTGAATAGTCTAGAAAGTAATATCAGCCCATCTGAATTGTCAATTCCCTTATAAAGCGGCAACCCCACAGGCCCACCTGGCATCCCATTGGTGTACAGGGATCTCTGCAAGGGTCCTTGTGCAATTTAGGTTCTAGTACCAGAGGTGCAAAGAGCATTGAGCTCTATAAAGAAGTTCAAGGTACCAGGTCTTGACCATGTACCTATTGATATCTACTGCAAGAGACCCCGTTTGTGTACCAGTGTTCTTACTAAAGTGTTCAACTCGCTGCTTGTTGACAACAGTGTACCGTTCTCCTGGCATTCAGCCATTATTTCACTGATCTACAAGAGGGGAGATCGTGGCAGTCCCTCTAACTATCGTCTGATCTCCCTTATGGATGGGGCAATGAAAGTTCTTGAGAAAGCCCTGTTCAATCGTTTGCAGGACTGGGTGGATGCCCATAATATTATGACAAAAGTGCAAGCTGGCGTCCAGTCACGAATAGGTACCATTGATCAGGCTCTTTGACTATATATGATTTTACATAAATTTACAGTTGTCAGATAACCTTCACCGTACTTAATATTTGTAGACTTGAAAGCAGCCTTCACTCTAGTTGACCGGAGGAAGCTGTGGAGATCACTGGTAAATCTAGGGTTTACCCTGGTAAAGGCTATAAAGGCTCTTCAATTTGGCAATACCCCTAGAGTCAGGTATGGTCTGGGAGGCGAGTGTACAGAACATTTTCTGGTAGGTAAGGGTGTCCGTAAAGGATGTGTGCTGGCACCTTTACTTTTCAGCCTTTTTCTAAACAATACAGATTATCTGGCATAAGAACCCCTAGATGTCCCCACTATAGCCGGAAGGACGGTTCTCATATTACTATTTGCGGCTGACACAGCATTGATGGCACAAACAGAAAATGGAACCCACAGGCTATTGAAGCATTTTGTGGATTACTGCGACAAGAAATCACTAACGAATAATGGTAGTAAAATGAAGAGTATGGTATCGAGGCCATCCTCTAGTTTTTGGTGGGAGTCTTTGATTGATGGTATGCCCATAGAAACCATCAGGCAGTTTGATTACTTGGGGATCTAGTTTGTAGAGAACTTGCGCTGGGGTAGCCACAAACAGAAGGTAACTACATTCCTGAGACAATTGGCCAGGGAAGTTCTGAAGTTTAGGCATAAGGTAGGTGCCAGAAGTATTAGTGTTATCCTGCAAATATATAAACAAAAGGCAGTGGCAGTGGCAGCAGCGCTCTACAGGGTGGAGCTCTGGGGGTATGCAAATGTATGTCATTGCAAATGGCCTACAATAACTTCTTATTAAATGCCTTGCTGAGAATTGGACCAGGCACTCCCTTATTGGCATTCTATGTGGAGCTTAGTTTTACTCCAATATCTTAAACACCAGCCCTTAGGCCAGTGCTCTATTGGGTCAGGATGGCAAGAAACCCAACAGCAGCCATATACTTGAAATCCCTGGAAGAAGCAACCTCCAGGGGTGACTGCAGGGTGAGCACTGCAGTCCCATATGCAGAATGTTTTAAATGAGCTGCTGATGGAGTCCTTGAGGCCTGATCCTTGTAGAGTAAGGCAGGATACTGCAGTACCATGAATGCATGTGGATGACACTCTCACATTGAGGCCAGGAACTATCTCATGTAATTACCCTGACAACAATTATGGTCCTCTCTGTACTGGTTACCTGGATTTGATATGCCCTCAGCTTAAATGAGCTCTGTATGTAAAATACAGACTAACTATTCTGCCGACCAGAGGCTACTTAATCCGTATTCACAAGGTTGCTGTTGGGTCTGATCACTGTGACGGTAGCTTTGGAGGGACGGACAACCTAACTTGTTTAATTCTGTTTTGCAAAAAAAATGACTCCATACAGTGGCATAGCACCTTCCCCTTTTTCAATTTCTATGGGGTTAAATGTGTTGAATCGGCACTGGCTATTTGTGCTAGGGCAAATTATATTTATGTCCTTCACTCAGTAGGGTCACATTTATGGGCTGCGTGGCCTAGCCTGAGAGAGCTGCCCACTGTGCTAGGTAGCAATTCAACCAGATAATGCATGCAGAGCTCTTTTTTTTCTTTTTTTTATGTGGACTTATATATATCTCTTTATGCTTAGTTACAAATTGGTGTCCAAATTTTAAATTTTCCTAATGTTCCTCTCTGCACATGCACTATAATATAATCTTGTTTTGTAATGATTAATTAGTTGATTGTTTTTATTGGAATTTAGTACAGTGCTCAATGCATCATGTCACTATGTTGCCCAGTTGACTGTATTGCACATGTGTTGGAAATAGGGTTTCTGGTTGGCTAGGTTATGCATCTAAACCAGGCATAACCCACCACTCTAGTGAGGGTAAGGGAGCTACACACCCAATATAAACCCTGCTTACCCCCTTGGTAGCTTGACCAGAGCACATACACACACACAAGTGACACAGTAAATACACTACAAAAGAGACTCCACGCAAGCCTACTTGAAAGTAAACTGTATTGCATTTGTAACACAGACCAAACAAAAACTATCTGTAATTAGTTGCCATTGCCATTGTCATGAAAAACCTCGCAATGCATGCAAAAAGAATGACTCCTGAGTTGCACTCAGCATGAAAAGACATTTCTGTACATACTATACAGTCCCTGAATTAGTACTCATCCTGTCAGTCAAGGGAAAAACGACATATATCATCACATCAGAGCACATTACTTAAAGCATATAGAATTACCAAAGCATTCCCCTGTACCTATCAGTACCATACAAATCCCCATAACATTATAGGGCACAGTGTTCCTGTGCTCCTATTCCACAGGATACAGTAACTCAAAATCCACATTTAGGGCTCAGAGAGGCTCAGAGACTACAGTGCACCTTTTTGTTTATAATTCCTTAGAGAGTGCCTGTTATCTAGTCAGGAAGAGATGCATCCTCATCTCAGAGCCCACCAGGCAACAGTTAGGAGCAGGACACAAATGGAGTACTGAAACGTCATTAGGTACTGGCAACATTTATCGCAAGTGCTTGTGTGCTTTTATTCCATGTTAGGTGGTAAAACTGTACTCCTGATGGCGAGTGAACCACGTAGGGAGCAGGAATTCCCTGTGCAAATAGTAGCAACAATACTGTGCTCTAGCTGCAAGCACCCATGTATAATCCAACTCCGGCACCTCTAGACCGAGGAAGTAGTGCAGCCACCATGGAATCCCAGAGGTATGTCGACCTTGGTACCTGTTTGCCAACTGGTCGATTAGAGTTGTGGGCGGGGCCGCACAGTGGGAAAACACCACCATGGAGGTAGAGCCATCTCGTCCTAGGAGACGCAGGCCTCTCCCAGCCAGGATCTCCCTCGGCATGACCGGGGGGACATGAGTACGGAAACCCGCACCAGCCCCTAGTGAAAATGCTGAGCGCACTTCGACATGCGCTGAGGTCAGGCAACTTCTTTTTCCAGAGGAACGTGTGCAGTACGGAATTCCCCACAAGAAGCTCTCCCCACATGCTGCGCCCGGGCATGATTCACCACGTCTGAGCCCCTCAAAAAGGTGGAGGGGCAAGCCCACAATCCCTTGGAGAGCACTGGGGGCACCATGGCAGGAAACAAGCAGCAGGCCAGCATAAGACTACAGGCAAAGTGGCAGTCCCTTCAGCAGCCCAGCAAGTATCAGGCAGCAGACCTGTTCCACAAGTCCAGCAACCCAGCAAGTATCAGGCAGCAGACCTGTTCCACAAGTCCAGCAGTCCAGATGGCAGTTCCCTCCTGGCAGCACAACAGTCCCTGGCAAGTTGCACCATGTAGACCCAGCAGCGTCTGGCTACAAGTCCCATGCAGTGTCTAAAAACATGGGGCACAACCCCAGTACTTATACTCAAAATGTCTTTGATCTGGGAGGTACTTCAAAAATAATTTAGAAGTGCAGAACACCCCCTTTAAACCCCAGCCCTGGGTCCAGACATCAGACAGGGGTAGGGGGTAAACAAGCCCTTTATGTGAGGGCAGGGCACAGTGTGCCCCGCCTCCCTCTCTCCCAGCTCAGGAAGAGCATTCAGTATGCAGATGTAACCCTGTTACACCTCCGCTCTCCCTGTGTGATGGTGGCTGTCTGGAAAGTATGCACAGCCCAGCTGTCACTCTACGCTAGACATGGATGGGAGTCAGACTGCAAAGCACAAGAGTCATAAGCACAATGAAATGCCCACTTTCTAAAAGTAGCATTTCCCAATAGTAATAAAAAATCCATCTACACCATTAAGCAAGACTTCTCACTACTATTCTAAACAAACCTATGCTACTCCTCACAGAACAGAAACTGGCACTTAGACAGATATAAGGGAATTCTTAATGCAAACTTATGAGAGGAGCAGCACTCACAGTGGTGAGAAATCAAATAGGCTGTTTGTCACTACCAGGACATGCCACACAATGAAAGCACATGTCCTACCTTTTTCCTACACAGCACTCTGTTCACAAGGCTACCTATGCCCTAAGTTAGGGATGACCTATATGTAGTATAAGGGAAGTACCAGGCCTGGCAAGTAAATTTAGATGCCAGGTCCCTGTGGCAGTAAACTGCACACACAGGCTCTGCGGTGGCAGGCCTGAGACAGGGTTGAAAGGCTACTTCTGTGGGTGGCGCAAGCTGTGCTGCAGGCCCACTAGTTGCATTTGATTTATAGGCTCTGGGTATAGGGGATACCACTTTCACTAGGGACCTACAGGTAAATTAAATGTGCCAATCAGGTGTACCCCAATCATATCAAGTTTAGAGGGGAGAGCACATGCACTATAGCACTGATTAGCAGTGATAAAGTGCCCAGAGTCCTAAAGTCAACATAAGGAGGATCAGAAAAACAGAAGGAGGAAGGCAAAAGGTTTGGGAATAACCCTGCAAAAAGGGTCAGGTCCACCAACATGTTTTTAAGAAGTAAGTCCTTTTACTTCCCAGTTGTTTTTAGTTATAGGTTTGACTATCGTAAGGCTGACAGCTGCAACAATAAATAATAAACTTGTTTTTGCAGAATGACATTCATTGGGGTATACAATGACTCAATGTTAATCTTGCGATTGTCAAAAAATTATTTAAAACATTTCATTCACTTTCATTAAAACATATAATGAGTCACTGAGAACTTCTGATTGTCACTAAAATATTCCCATTTCAATAAAGTGTGCATATCAGCTTTTCTTTTCTTTTCTTTTCTTTTCTTTTCTTTTCTTTTCTTTTGTTTTTACATACTGCAGGTGCTGTCTTAGCACCAACCCAACACACCAACCTCAATAAACGGAGCCCCTAGCTTCCAAAACTGCTGAGCAGAAGCTCCAGCACCATGAGTGCTTAAAATAATGAAAACCTTCTCCTGGGATCACCAGTTTGACCCCCTCCTCGAGAGACGTAGAGTGACAGTAATAAAAACTTTGAATGGGGGGTCCTGTGAGGACTTCTGCACTCCTACTAGCCATACAAATGTACTCTTTAACATTAATAGTGCTCTTGCCCTTCCTGGGGTAGTTCAAAGAATCCATGTGCAAAATTCCATGAGCCTCAGGGGCACTCATTTAGTCTGAAGACTGAATTGTTTATTAGCAAACTAATGCCCCACCTCTCATTACATTGTTTTTGTTTATAATGGAGCAGGCTTTGGCTGCAACCTTTTAAAAAAAAGGCTCAGATTAGCCTTGCTCCACCGTAGAGCACCGGTGTCCCAGGCTGCCCTGGGGCGTGTGTGGAGCCAAAGCCCATGTGGTTGAGCTAGCTGCCTGCTTTGCTGATCCTGTTCAGTAGCAGCGCAGGAGCTGGCATCCCCATACTCCCACCAGTCTCGGTGCAGCTAGGATACATTATGCTCTCCTACCACCCAGACAATAACACAGGGGTAGAAGAGATATACTTACTTTCTCCCATGGCTATGGTTTTCCTGAGAGCAGAAGTGAAAAGTGTAGTAGTGCTCAGCAACTCTTGTGTTGTGTCAGCCCATAGGAATTGGAAGCACAGGGACAAGGACATTTCTCGGGTGAGGGCATATGCTCACCAGCTGACTGACTGACTTCACCTGGCTTTCGGTGACCGTCAGAGCCATGGGAGTTCCACAGCGATAGCTGACAGATGAGGAAGGAGTAGATACTCACACCCCTGTTACTCCGTGGGGACAGGCTTCTCTGACTGTTTCCTTGAATCCTGTTTGGCTGTCTCGTTTTGTTCCTGGTGACCAGCTCTAGCCAGCAGGACTGTTAGTGTTCAACTTCCTTGCCTTTAAGCCTTTGTTTTCTTTCTGGAAGCTTGGTTTTTACAGCGCTTTCCCCTTGCACAATACTTGTCTGCCATCTGGGCACGTGGCATATCTACTGAGCCTGGGTTCTTCCTTGGCATCACCCCTAAGACCTAACAGCAGAGTACCTTCCCTGCATGCACCCTCCAGGTCCCACTGTCTTGTGATTGGCCACTTGCAGAGCACCTAGGGCAACAAAGGTCCATGTCTCCCTCCTTCTGAAGGTCACACTCCTGCAGGACTAGTACACAAAATATCAAAGAGATCATCCAGAGCCCCCCAGTAGGACATCCCTCTAATGCCCCACAGATGTCGTAAAGGGCCAGCACAACTGTCTCTTGAGAAACAATTCTAGTCCTTGGGTACTAACTGAAATCAGAAGTCATATATTATCTCTCTTTCAGTTGGGCCTTCCTCCAGTCTTGCTTCCTCAGGTCCAGACTGTTTTCAAAAGTGTCTCCCTTGTCATGGATTTTTAAGGGGGGGGTTGTAAAGCTCCAGAAGGTAGGCACCTGTTCCCAGGCCTAGGATGACACATCTTCCCTGCACTCGGCCCCAAATCTCCTGCACAGCATCTTGGGAGTTTCCAAAATGGCATCATCAAGTGGTTTATTGAAATTCCTTCTTCAAGAGCCTAAGCTTTACCCTTGACAACCACTGCTACTGGATCCTTTTCCTCCAAAACGTCAGCCCTCCTGTGAATGGCTCCAAAGTTCTGGCTATCTTTCTTTGTTTCTGTGGGAATGAACCTTCCAGGACATGTACACTGTGAAAAGTCATTAGCACATGAAGATACCATTTCCAACCTTTCCTCTCCAGGGAACAGTCATAGTACTGGCTAATGGCCTTCTTGTGTTGGGGTGCTGCAATCCTCTGGGTGGCCAGTAGTAGTATACAATACAGTGATGCATGCAGACTTTTCAGTAATCAACACAGAGGTACATACTAACACTATTAATGCTCACTCTGATTACGAGGCCTGCCCAGGTCATTACCTAGGTACCTTCTATGACGGGATACATGTGCGCAGATACTGGTACATTCACACACTCAGCCCATCCATAGTCATAGCTTTTACTGCTTCAGTGACAAAGTCTTTCAACTAAAAGTGAGAAGTCAAATTTCCTATGGAGCAGAGCTGTGGGGGCTTGACTGGTCAAGCAAATGCAGGTGATGCTGCATGAGGAGGTTTTGGAAATCTCTACTTAAATTATCAGCAAGCATCTCAACAGCGACATTGGAGGTGGATGTCGGTTACTCCTTAATTGATTCTAAATGTCAGATAGCCCCCATCAAATATGGACTAAAAAGGCTGAGTTAAAGAACTGCCCACCTTGTATGTAAAGCCTGGAAAGATCACTTCTCTACACAGCCTAAATCTAGCTATGCGATCCAATGGAACAAGGAAGCAGAGAAGCTAGGCATATCACCACTCTTGAACTTAAATTTGCTGCCACTCAAGAAACGAAATGCCTTAATAAACAAGCAATCATCAATCTTAAAACCCCAAGAAGCATCGGTCGCCCTTGGAAACCTAAAAACATTTCTCATATTGGCTTTCTTGACCCATCCCCACATGCTTAACAATACCTCTAGCAAACCACAGAGAAACAAGATTGTTTTGCCCTAACAAGGGTGAAATGCTTGCCTCTAAATATTATTAAGAACAGACCCAACACAGAGGTTTCAAACAATTGCCTTTGTGGTGAAAGAGGAACTGTAACATTTTATTTTTGTCTGCGGCTAGGATCAACACAGTGACTAAAGGCCTAATTATGAATATGGTGGTCCTAAGACCGCCATACTCGTGGTGGCAGTCCGAACAACGCAATCCAGCCACCAGATTACGATCCTGGTGGTCGGACCACTAGAAGACCTCTGCCACCTCTAGGAACATGGATCCCGACAGGTTGGTGGCAGTACAAGGCATGCTCAAGTAGGTGGTGCTGATGACGGCATCACTGTGCTGATCACGAATTACGTTTCCGCTAGCCTTTTCAAGGTGGGATCACTGCAATGAAAAGGCTGGCAGAAAGCTAGGAACCGGGCCACAGGGGGCCCCTGCACTGCCCATGACCATGTCATGGGCAGTGCAGGGAGACCCTCTCAGCACCCCCAGAATGCGCATTGTCTACCATGGCAGACAGTGCACCTTTGAGTGTGCTGCAGGAACTGACAGTGTGGCAGCATTGGCCTCAGCTCTCAAGAAGAGCCGAGGACAATGCCACCATACTGTCTGTGTTGGCCAGCATGGAGGGGAAGTAATAATAGGGTGGTGGGGAGGCCGCCACCTTGGCTGCCGCCTCCCCAACTTCGTATTGGCAGTCTGACAGTAGGACTGCCAAAGTCATAATCCGGCCCTAAGATCTTATACAAAGAACAACCTGAAAATAAGGCAGAGAAAATATTATTTTTTTAAGCGATTTTGCAGGACATGTGATTACGGCAACAGGCCTTTACCTGAGGCTCAGCTGGGACATCTGTACAAAACTCCAGAATGCTTGACAAGAACGCTTTCAACGCCTATCATGTTTTTTATCCTATTCTGTATCACCTCTGCAGAGCTTTTGTTTTATGTCCCTGGAGGTCTTGGGTCTGGCATACTTGGTTCTGATTTTAGAGTATGCAACATATTAGTTTTGTTTTTAAGTAAACTTTTTATTTTTAATTCAAAGTCATCCAATACAAATGTGCACATGCATGTGCATAGGTGTTAATGTGCAACCAGACCAGAGCTTGTTACTCTAGCTGTGCTAGCTAGCTTAAAAGCGGACATTTAGAACTCCCAATCCATTATAATATAGCTCAGAGTGAGTGAAACTGAGAAGGTGAGACTCACTCATGGCAGAAGTCCATAAACCGAGTATTTCCAAAATTGAAAAATCTAAGGAGTGAAATGGCAGAAACAATTTTCCTGCAATAGCCTATTGTGTTCTCCACAGCAACTACAGCATTGGTCATATGCTATCAAAATCCCAAACTTCTGGTTTGACATCACAATAACAATGTCAGCATGCAAATATTTTATGAAAATAAAGAGTGTAAATTCAGAAGATTGCCATGCAAATTTTGCAACACAATCCAATACTCACAATACAATGCAAGAGCTGAAACCTAGAAGTGAATAGGCAATAATCCTAGATTCCCTTTGGGTCACTGATTCTTCCTCCTGAGAGTCTTATGATATTCCCCTTTTTTCACTGCAAAGGGGCCTTTTGAGGTTCATCCCAGATGCTCATAACCCTTGACGAGCACCTCAGAACGTATGTACATTTTTGAAAGACCCAAGTGTTTATGGAACACTCCTTGATCCTCAAGTGGTTTTTATTTGCCAATCAATTCAGCTCATACTTTTGTTACTTTTGTAGATTGCCCAGACCATGATGTGCTTCCACACCTCTAATAAGTTTAATGAAAATACATCAGCCAAGTGCTAGGTTCATTAGTCCATTGCTCTCTAATATATTGCTAAGAAGCCCATCAAACATGGAAGAGCTGCCATTTAGTTGCTCCTTTTGAAATTCTAGGAGCGATGGATTTATGCAGATGCCTCCGCTATCCCAACAGACACCACTTCATCCATTAAACCCTATATCAGGGCTTCAGACCTCTAGTTTTCTGCACTCCTTAGGTCAGACTGCCAAGAACACTATTCATCTGTCAGATACTGGGCTTCTCCCAGCTGTGCACAGTAGTAATGGGATGTCCCTTCATATTCGCCAGTAGTTGGAGCGTCTCAAAGGCAGTACCATTATCAAACAACCAAGCATGCCATCTGTTCTCAATTAAGAAGAAGAAAGACTCCAAACAGCTGTAGCAAGAGATGTGATATATCCAGATGCCACTATGTAATTACCATAGACTCCAAGTTAACAATGAATCCCCAAGTGGACAAATTAGCACAATCAAGCTTCATCACTTTGAAGACTCTGCAAAGCATCTTCCCCCATCTCGGATTTCCACACAAGGTGCAGGCTACTATCTCTCTTGTACTATCCAAACTGGATTATGCCAATGGTCTCTACCATGGATCATCTCTATCTATTATGAAAAACCACAACATATTCAGAACTCAACTTCCAGGATTCTATTACATGTAAAGCCACAAACCCACATCTCCCCTGCCTTGAGAGCATCACACTGGTTACCCGTTGCCAGAAGATCCACCTTCAAGCTGCTTTGTATCACCCACAAAGCTATACATGGAACAGGACTTCTTTTCATTCGAAACAAAATAACCAAATACATTCAACAAAGACATTTCCACTCAAGATTGGCACCCTGCCTTAGAACACCACCATACAAGAAAAAGACAATAGGTGGTACATCCTTCTCCGTTCAAGCTGCCAAACTATGGAATTCATTACCCCCAAATATAAGATCCACAGATAACTATCTTGCCTTCAGAAGACTACTCAAGAGTTGGCTCTTTCCTTCATGACCACCATATTCAAACATAGACTGCATATGCATCTGCATATGCTATTTATAATCTGATTATGTGTATATTCTAGATATGTATAGTTCTTTAAGAAATATGTATTGTTACTATTTTATAATAAGATATTATACACATTCTCTTTACATGTTCATAGGTCATTGCATAGCTCTTAGACGAGTTGTTATATTGGATACTTATGAATCCCTGCTTTAATTTTTATATAACAATGATCAAATGTTTTATTATCATAAGCATTTCACTATTCAAACATTGAGGAAAGATAAATGAATGTTAGAAAAGTACACCTATTAATTATCTTCAAATATTAAAATCTTGAAAGTCTGTGTTAATACAATATTACTTTTCTTCTCATTTTATAATACCCATTAGAATATTCCTTGCACATATATTTCCTTACTATGTATTTACATATATATTTATTTATTAAAGAAAAATTTAAATAAATATGTGTGTATATATATATATATATATATATATATATATATATAATAAAAATAATAGAAATGTACTCTCTTGTAAACTTTACTCTGTCTCTCCATCACCCAATGTCTTTATAAATCAATCCTCCATCCCCACTCTGCTCATCCCAAACCCATTCTACTACTTTCTTCTCCATATTAACCTTGCCTAAGCTCTTCCCTCCTGTACCACATCTAGCTCACCTCAAACCTCAGTTTACTACCATGATCTCTTAAACAACCCTGTTAAATTCTCACTCATTTATCTCACCTTTGACTCATCCAAAACCTCTCCTCCTACTATGATCTCCCTAACCCTTTCCACAGACTCTTCTCTCCTCCATCTCTCCTTTACTTATCCCAAGCCTCATCCTATTACTATAAACTCCTAATTCACACTTTTGGATTCTTCCCTCCCCTATCCCGACATTACTCTAGTCAATCCATCTAACAAACTCACATATCCTCTGCTCCAATTAACTCATAATAATACTAATACTATACTTATATTTCCCTATACTAATCCACCACTAATTCTTCTTGGGTTCCAGAGTAGCGTGCTACTCGCCGAAAAGCACTTCAATGCCTCCCCAGGGGTAGTAAGCGCTATATTTTTTTTTTTTTTAAATTGTCGACATCTATTCTAGCTTCTCAAATAATGAACCTCATTCGGAGGATATGAATGACTCTCATCCTAGCGGCGCTGCCCCCCTTTCACAATTTTCCTTTATGTCACATGAACAGGATGCTGCCTCTTTGACAGCTTTCAAGTCTGGATCCCCCCTGGACCCTGGCCCTCCATCGATATTGGCCCTAGGTGGTGCAGTGATTGATCCGGTTCTGACAGACTTGATAAATCTCTCTATATCGAGAAGCTGTGTCCCCAATCAGTGGAAACACGCAATAATCAGACCTTTATTAAAAAAAGCAAACCTGGATGCATCTGTGATGAAAAATTGCAGGCCCATCTCACTTCCCCCTTCCCGTCTAAAATATTAGACAAACACATTAATGCCCAATTATCCGCATATTTAGAGGAAAACAATATCCTTCACCCTACTCAAATGGGTTTCAGGCCTTTATTTAACACTGAATCTGCTCTGATCACTGTCACGGAAGAGGCCAGGAAGCGCATGGATCAGGGTCACCCTATGGCGATCATACTCATGGACCTCAGCGCGGCATTCGACATGGTAGATCACCATCTGCTGTGTCAGAGGATGAAAGGAATTGGAATTGAAGGAAATGCACTTAACTGGCTATCCTCTTTTCTGAAGGGAAGAACATTTCAGGTCCTAGATCGCTCTTTCCTCTCCAGTGAATTCAAATGTAGCTGCGGGGTGCCACAGGGCTCATCCTTTAGTCCCACACTATTTAATATATATATAGCTCCATTGGCTCAGATAGTGGAGCCATTTGGGATTTCGCAAGTTTCCTATGCTGACGATACCCAGTTGGTGGTGTCGTTCTCCTCGAATTCAGATTCTGATGAATGCCCTCTGCCTTGTTGTTTACAGGCAGTATTTAGATGGATGAATGATAGCAAGCTCTAATTAAATACAGACAAAACTAAAGTAATGATACTTGGTCAGAACTCTTGTTTGAGTATGAATCCTGGGTTACTGACTTCCTTGGGAGAGTTGTCTGCATCTAAGAAGCATGTAAAAAGCTTGGGAGTTTGGCGGGACCACCAACTCACCATGGAATACCAGGCTAAGAAAATCTCTGCCATTTGTTTTGGTATAATGAGGCTCCTGAGAAAGGTCTTTGCCATACTTCCTTTTTTGGACAAAAACTTATCATCCAGGCCCTCATTCTCTCCAGGTTGGACTATGGTAATGGACTTCTTCTCGGTTCACCAAGATATGTCAAAAGAAAGCTACAAGTAGTACAAAATGTGTCGGCTCGGCTCATCTTAGATACACCGAGGCATATCTTGGTTAAAACTGCCCTTGTTGGTCTGCACTGACTCCCAGTGGACCAGCGCATAATGTTTAAATCCCTGTGCTGTATGCACAGATCATTATATAACAGAGGCCCTAGTCATTTAAGGACCCTGGCAGCTTTTTAAATCCCAACCAGAAAACTCAGGTCTACCTCGTCGTCTCTTGCCATGGTACCCAGAGTTAAAAATTCAAGATGGGGAGTGACCACTATGGCATATCTTGGTGCCAAATTGTGGAATTTTCTCCCACAAGGTCTTCAGGCTACGAGCCACAAAATGAACTTTCGGAAAAAACTAAAGGCCTGGCTGTTTAAATAGGCTTGGCCATCTATCCCCCTATTCTGGGAGTTGTTCTCGAGCGCTGGGAGGCCTTCGGGTAGCCATGCGCTATATAAGTATTAGAATATAACATAACATAACATATAAATACAATTACAATTACTGTATACTGCCTTGGGAGGCTGGGATGTTTGTGGCAAAATCATTCACAGTGCTAAGATGCCAGACGCTGGGGACCCATCTGAATCTCGTCCTGCAGTGTAGTGATCACTTATGATACAACTTTGGGAAAAACTGGAGTGACCCTAGGGTGATGGGCAAGGGCTGCTCCCATGCTCATTAATGATGCTGTCCTTCCATGGATCGGAGCACTTCTTTGCACCTTCAGATGACCAGCCATTGGTGCCTTTCTTCTTGCATGTTTCACCTTCCCACTAGCTCTTTCTGAGTAGGTATGCCCACTTGAATATAGAGTGGCCTGCAGCTAAAGAGATGTGTACTGCAAAACCTACAAAGTAAGGCCTGAATTTACAAAACCTTTGCGTTGAACATGTGTTGCACAAGGAGATACAGTGCAATGCTACAGCTTATTTGGAACCTGCAAAGCCTGAGCTGCATGGTCTTGCATAGCTTTGTAAATAAATGCAAAGTAATGCAGATATTTGTGCTGCTTTACATTACATTTCCACTTGGAAGGCAAGCCATACGTGGAGCTTGGATGTTCTCATGCAACCACCCATGGATTTTGGTGAACTCCCTGATTTACTAAAGGTAGTGAACCTGCTACAGCTTTCACAGTGAGGCATAACAAGGAAAATATCTTTATTTCTGCTCATTATGTTCTCTGTCCTCATATGCTTCATTCTGCAGCACACACAGAAATAAAAACATGCCTCTAAGGATTATTTTTGTGTGGGAAGGTGTTCATTCTTGTACAAAAACAAGCCTGCATGGAACACAGTCACCCTTGCACTTTAGCATTAGGCAGCACATAGTGCGCCAGTGCAAGGATAGAACAGAATAGCTCCATATCTTTGTAAATATGAAACATTTCTGCTCCCTCACTTTCACACAATGCAGTTCAGCAACTTTGATTGCTGCCCAGTGTTGCATGAAATGTTACCAAATATGCCCCAACTTTTTTGACCATTTGATTTTTTTATTCCCTTTTGCTATGAATCAATGAATTAGGTTGTCATTCTGAACTCTTCATCCTAGCTTTTGACATGATTGTGTTGCAATATAAACATACTGCTATGAAGATTGCATTTGTCAGACTGTGGATATGATATCAACACCCACACCAGCAATGATAATTTAGTCACTAGTTCAACTAGCACATACATGCACACTCCAAGCAAAGGTGACAACAAAGAGAGAGTCCTGTAAAGGAAACACAGCTGACACTTCAACTAGCACAATTGTCATTCCAGTTCCATTTGATGCAAAAAAACGATTAAGTGAGCTCACAATTGGGTTGACTGTAATCACTCATGATTATCATATGATTATCGTATAATGTTGATTTTATGAATTCTTATAGTTTTTATAAAAAATACCTGTATGCATATACAGGCACTTATGACATAGGCCCTCATTATGAACACGGCGGTAAACACCGCACCGGCAGTAGTGGCGGTAACAACCGCCAACAGTCGTGCGGTCTGGACCGATAAATTATGAACCACCTGAAAAATAGGCAGCCTGAAAAACACTCACCGCCAGCAAAGGAGTGTCAACAACAACGGCAGAGCCCACCCACAGCCAGACGGAAAGGCCCTACCCGCCCATCAAATAATGAAGCACTGCACCGCCATCAGCTCCAGGACGGGAAGCACCGCCGCGCAGAGCCAAGCGGAAACAAACCAAATAAAAGGAAACACTCACCGGAGGCACACACAACACGCTGAAGCAGAAATGGATAGAGAGTTGCAGATCATGCCAGTCCTGCTCCTTGCCATATACCTCCATGACCGAGACCGACGACGACGACGGTAAGTACCGCAACCTACTAAACAAGGGAAGAAAGGGCACAGTTACATACCAACCCGCTCCACCCACCCTGTAACGCACCCAAAACCCCTCACAACAGCACAAGCCATATATACCCCACAGCAAGAGGTACTTACCCGACACAAGGCAACTCCAACCTGCCCAAAGTACACACATGTGCCCAACACCACCAAACAAAGAAACGATGAACCACAGATCATGTGCCATAAACAACACTGGCCACACATGATTTTTAACGCAGCTCAATGAGCAACAAAAGTGCAACATAAGGCCAATGGTCAGTCCAGAGTACGTAGTTTGATTTGCCAAATTGGCCCCAACCTGACTCCCACAAGTGCAAAGGTACTCCACCTAATAGGGGCACAACAATGGGGCATCCAGGCACCTCAGGGAACAGGGGCAGGGGGTTGTGGGGGTGAGGACTTATGACTGGGAGGGGGGGCTTGTCCTTACGTTTGGAAGGTGGAGGGGGCTTGGATCTGGACCTTGAGGCAGGTGGAGCAGACTTGGCCTGGGGTGCGGCAGATGCTCCACGGCCAGCACGGGGTCTCTTGCTCACAGGGGAGGTAGCTTGGGAATGGGAGGGGAGGACAGGGGCGGGCTGTGACGCGGGAGGAGTGGACAGGGCAAGGAGGTGGGCACATTTAGGGACGAGATGGGTGGGCCAGTGGGTTCGAATAGGTCAACACGGGATAGGAAAAGTTTTTTAGGGGCAATTGGGGTGGACCTGTAGGAAGGCGTGGGAGTAGAGGTAGAGTGAGTGGTTGTGATAGGTGTAGGTGTGCGTGACGTGGTTGCAGGTGACTGGACAGTATGCTGAGGTGTGGTGGATGTGCGATGGATGGGTGTTTTGGTGCGTTTGAGTGTCTTGGGAGGATGGGTGGTCGACATTGTGGGACAAGACAGGCTGGCAGTGTAAATGTATGTTGTCTGTGTGTCTGCAAGATTGGTGAGTGTGCTGCACATGTCAACTAAAGTCGTTTTGGTGAGTCCAGGTGTGGTGTCTGGGGTGCATGAATGGGTGTCTGATTTTGTGGTGACTGCGAGAATAGGGTCAGCAACACTGAATGAGGGTGCAGTGCCTGTGGATGTGCATGTAGAGGGGACACACAGGGAGGCGGAAGATGTGGACACACTGGGGGAAGTGGATGTTGGTGTGTGTGCCTGAGTATGTTGGCTGTGTGTATGCCTGTGGTAGGAGGTGTGGTGCTTGTGTTTTGAAGTGTGCTTCTTGTGTGTTGAGGTGTGTGTCAGAATGTGTGCTTTGGACGGGTGAAGGGAGTGCGGTGCTGGAAGGGGTAGAGGTGGTTGGAGGGGGGAACGGAATGAACAGGGACATTGGCTGCCGTCAAAGAGGAGGCCAGAGCCTGAAAAGATCTCTGTAGGCCAGACATGGCACCATAAATGCCATCCAGATAGGCATTGGCCTGCTGCACCTCTGATGCTAGCTCATGGAAGCATTGACAATGATTGTCTGCCCTACAGAGATGGTTCTCAGGAGGTCAATGGCCTCCTCTGTGAGGGCAGCAGGGCTGACTGGGGCAGGGGAGGAGGTGCCTGGGGCGAAGGAGACGCCCACCCTTCTGGGTGAGCGGGCAAAGGCAACTTGGTGGGGAGCAAATGGGAGGGCGGTGATGGTATGGGGGAGGCGGAAGATGACACTGAATGGGTGGGCCCACTAGGGTCCGCCACCGCCAGGGAGGTCCCATCGGAGGAGGTATCAGAGTCACTACCTCAAGTGGTAGTTGCCTCCCCCGTGGTACTCCCCTCGTCCTCCAACCCACTGGTCCCTTTGGTGTCGGACGATTCTGCCTCCATGGAACCGTGGGCCACTTCATCCACAATCGCCTGTGCCTCAGCTCCCTCACCAGATCATGCTGAAGTACACAGACAACACAAGAGAACAGGGATGGGGAGACAAAACAGGAAAGACAATTGTAAATAGCTGAATGGAGGTACAGAAGAGGTTCACACATACACCCACCCTGCAACTTTTAGACCATGCCACACCTGACGCTATACACATGGCTATGCACCTGACTAGTGGCCACCACCCTGCTCTACAGCCATCCCCCACAGCACTGAAGGGCCTGAAGTACTGCAGACCTGACCCTTACAACCCTACACCCCACGGGGGCTATTATGTAGAAGGACATCAGTCATAGTCCCTGTCACTGGACAGCATACATATCACCTCACACTCACACTTCCATCAAGGAGCCATACAATGGTTTTTGTACTCACCCCCTTGTGACTGCTGTGCAGCCTTCAAGTGCCCATCCAGGTCCGGGTTCACCACTGCCAGAATGCGTCGCATAAGGGGGGTCAGTGCCCGACGGGCACCCCTTCCTCGTTGGGAGGACTTCCCCAGCTGGGCCTCGCAGATCTTCCTCACCCAGCACTGCAGGTCCTCCCACCACTTCCTGCAATGGGTGCTCTGCTGGTTGTAGACCCCCAGGGTCTGCACCTCCCTGGCGATGGCCTGCCATAGTCCCTTCTTCTGATGGGAACTGACCTATATGGGACACACAGAAAAAGGAACACGGAGGTCAGACAATGGCCATTACATACAGCTGGCTAGACGTCCACTATGGGACGGACATTTATATCAGCATAACAGCACACACACATGCAGCATGTCAGGAACCTGGACTCTACAGCGTCAAACGTGCACACATGTTTACAGCAATCTACCACCATTACACACATCCATGCCCCCCAATCCTCCTACTCACCTGTACCTCTGGTCGAATGTAGAGCTTGGCATACAGGGGCAGGACTCCGTCCACGAGCTTCTCCGATTCCTCATTGGTGAAGGCCGGGGCCCTCTACTCTGTCACATGTGCCCTTTCCATGACCAGAGGCAGGACACAGCAGCACACTCAGTGGAGTACCTGCATGCACGAGATCTGGGAGCCAAGTGAAGTTGGGGTAACGAGTTAGCGTACGCACCGCGGCGGTGTGCACCGTCACCGCCAACGGCGATCATGATACGCTAATAATCCCCATTGACAACCATGTTAACCAATGAATTGTCACACAGCGGTAAACACCGCCTTACGCTATTACGTCAATTGCTAGTTGAGGTCACTTCCACTACAACATTTCTGTATTACAGGGGGCAGACATTTTGGCTTTAACTACGCAGTTGTTAAATCCTCATCTGCCCCATGCTGGCCCTATTGTCCCCAAACACCCATAGGCATGAACAAATATACATTTACTCACCTGAACAGTCCTGATGTATCATTGAGGACATGTTATTACAGTGTCACACCTACTATGCATATGTGTCGTCGACAATCATGACTGCTGTGCTGAATAGGAAACATTGTGGGCAGATGTATGTGTGTTCCTCACATGTGTTCTATACTCCTCCTAGGTACAGACCCTTGTAGTGAGGGAGGACCCATCGGTATACAGACCACTTGTTGATTTGCGGACCATGGTGGAGCGACACATCATTATCAATTACAGACTCACTCGTGCTACTATTCATGAACTTTGTGCATTACTGGATCCAGCACTGAGACCGGCCAATCGGAATCAGCATGCAGGTGAAGTGCAGGTGCTCTCTGCACTCCATTTCCTGGCCAAGGGCTCATTTCAAGTGACAGTGGGCATGGCTGCAGGTTTGTCACAGACAATGTTTAGCATTATACTGTCCAGACTCCTGAATGCATTTGTACGACACCTGCAGTCCTATGTGAGGTTTCCCCAAAGTGCTGACCTCCCTGCCATAAAGTCAAACTTCTATGCCTTTGCCAACATACCCCATGTGATAGGTGCCATCGATGGAGCCCACATTGCTCTCATCCCCCCAAGAGTCAGTGAACACGTCTACAGAAACAGGAAGAACTTTCACTCCATGACATTCAATTGGTGTGTACTGCAGACCAGCACATCTCACATGTGAATGTCATGTTCCCTGGATCAGTCCATGATTCCTTTGTGCTGAGGAACAGTAGTGTGCCACACAAGATGGAACAACTACAAGGGGACAGAGGATGGCTCATAGGTAGGTGTGTCTGACACCTTTTGCCACTTAGTAGACAGCCAGGCTGTCTGCCACTGAGGGTTGTCATTGACAGTACTGTTTTGCCCCCTTTCTCAGGTAATTCTGGCTACCCCAACATGCGTTGGCTCCTGACACCAGTGAGGAATCCTACGATAGATGCAGAGAGGAATTACAATGAGGCCCACAGACGTACTAGGAGGGTGATAGAGCGCACAATAGGTCTCCTTAAGGCTAGATTCCATTGCCTACTTATCTCTGGCGGATCCCTGGCCTATGAGCCTGAAAAGGTGTGTAGAATAGTGGTGGCCTGCTGCATGCTGCATAACGTGGCTGTGAGGAATTCTATCCCCCTCTTGGAGGAGGAGGGTGCTGTAAATCCAGACCAGCTTCCTCAGAGAGGGGATGAGAGTAATGGTGATGATGAGGAGGGGGAAGATGTACATTCCAGGAACCAATTGACACAACTTTACTTCCCGTAACTATGTGGGACTATTCGATTAGATTGCTGTCTGTGCAGCATACTGTCAGTGTGCCTTTTCATCTAGGGGGCTGTTGGCTCTATAGACATTGTCACTGTGACCAGGTTTTCATAGGACATGTAACATTATGGTAGAATTGTTTGACAATTCTGTTGGCACAACCACATGTTATGCGTGGGGTGCAATTCCTGCTACTCAGATGTGAAAACATGATTTATAAGACAATTGCATTAATACTTCTATTTGTTTCAATATAATGACAGGGGACATTGTAATTGGTGAACTGGTGATTTATTTGGTGCAGGGATTACATTGTTCAGTTTACAGTGATAGGAGTGGGCTACTGGTGGTTGTCCAATATGGCTACATGGTCGCAGCATTTGTTGGCAGTAGTGGTATGTCCATCTATCATTTCTAGTTTTTGGGGTTGTTTTTACACAGTGTGGATGTTGGTTCAGTGGCACACTTGGAGGACAGTTCTTGCCAGAGTCACTTCTTTGAGGGGGCCTTGGTCTTGGCTGGTGTCCCTGTCCTATATCTGGGCCAGAGGTACCGTTTGGGTGCCTGGTGTTGGCCTGTATGGGTTGAGATGCAGGTCTCCTGTGTGTCCTGAGATGGTGGCACAAGTCCAGTTGCTGCTGCTGATGTTGTTACCCGGTCTGTATCTTGGCCTGTAGCTAGGGCTTCCTGGTCTGTGGGGGCCTCAGGCTGTGTTGGTACAAGGCGCAGCAGCGCACCTGCTATAGTGGCCATGGTGGCACTGTGCAGTTTCCATTGCTCCATGGCCTCTTGGTGGTGTGATATCTGCATCCTTTGACTCTGCTCCAGGGTGGAAGCTATCTGGGCCAATCTGTCCGGGGTATGGTGGTATGCTCCCAGGAGCTCAGAGTTCATGTCCTGGGCTGCAGCATCCATCCTGTGGCCTCCCCCCTGGGCCACTGATGCCCTCCCACTGGGCCTAGCCCCCTGTGCCTGTGTCCCCTGCACAGGTCTGTCGGTACCACTTGTACTGGGGCCATCGTCTTCCTGTCTGTTGATAGGGGGTGACTGTGGCCTCTGTCCATGTGTTCCACCAGTCTGTGGCCTGGATACACAGGTGTGGGGATGGTTGCCCTGGGCTGATGTTGTTTGCTGGGTGGTAGGGGTGTCAGTGGTGTCCTGGGTGGGGCTGCTGGATGGTGACAGTCCAGGACTGTGTGAGGGGCCAGGATGTTCGTCAATGTTCAGGGTTCCCTCTCGAGTGTCCTGGGTGGTGCCTCTGTCTCCCTGTGGGGCACTGCCCATCAGGTGACATGGGTGGTAGTGCTTGTTTGGGGGAATGGATATGTCTGTTACAATTGCATGATCGGATGGTGTGCACAGGTCTGGGCTGTTTTGTGCAGGTTTTTCCATTTTTGGGCCATGCAGGGTGCCTTTGTGAGGTTGCCATTGCATTTTGCTTAGGATGTGGAGGTGCAATGTGGGTGGTGTAGTGCCTTTGTGATTCCTTGCAGGAGTAGGTGGCTGTGCACAGGAGGAGGTATGTGGGCCTATTAGTGGGTTTGTGGGCATGCAGGGTGACTGAATGTTGTGAATGTGGCCTGGGTGGGGTAGTGGTCCTGGTGGCTGTTGGAGGGATGGGGTGGTGCATGCATTACAGGTGTGATGGATATGGGGTAATTGTAGACGACTTACCAGAGTCCATTCCTCCAGTGAGTCCAGTGAGTCCCTCAGGGTGCAGGATGGCCAGTACCTTTTCCTCCCAGTCAGAGTAGTCGGTGGTGTTGGTGGAGATCCTCCCCCAGTCTTCTGGACTGCAATGTTGTGCCGGGATGCCAATGACCTCACCTTCCCACGCAGGTCACTCCATTTCTTGCGGATGTCGTCCCTCGTGCGTGGTTGGTGTCCCACTGCATTGACCTTGTTCACTATTGTCTGCCATAGCTCCATCTTCCTGGCGATGGGTGTGCTGGACCTGTGCCCTGAATAATTGTGGCTCGACCTTCAGTATCTCATCCTCCATGGTCCTTAGCTCCTTTTCTGTGAAGTGTGGGTGTTTGGAGGGTGTCATGGTGTGTGTTGTGAGTGGTTTGTTGTGTGGATCTAGGTGAGGGTGCTGTTGTGTGGCTGGGTGTATGTATCGCGTATTGTGGCGTTCAGTGTCTGCTTCTGGGGTTTTGTGTCAGTTGTCCTAATGTTGTTGCAAAGGATTGTGGGGTATGTCTGTGTGTGTTTTGTAGTGTTGTGGATGTGTGTCAGGTGTGTGGTTTTCAGACTTGCCAATGTGTGCATTTCTTACTGTTGGGTTCACTTGCTGGCTGTGGCGGTCTGTACCGTCAATGATCGTTCGGCTTCCACTGACCGCCGCAGTGATTTTTTGGAGGGCGGGGAGTTTGTGTACTCGGCGGTGGCAGGTCCTGCATTTCTGGCGACAAGGTCCTGGCATCTTTATATAGCGGGTTTCTGTTCACCGCCAATGGCGGTCTTCTGTTCAACATCACCACAGCGGTCAAAGGTGTATCCCGTCGTGTTCATAATGACCCCCATAATCCTGCTTGACAGAGACATTGCATTTACCCGTGCAACCTATATCAAAACATCACTTAAGACCCATCATACTAGGATAACGATGCCTAAAAGTCACCAAGAACTGCAAAACCATAGCCACTGTTACTATATACTTAACAGCCAAAACCGAATATTCCGAACATATAGAATCATAGATGGTTAACAGTAAATTACGGTGATGTTTTCCACTGACGGGTTCTGAGTGATGTCAAATAGACAGCGAGAGCCAAGTTAGAATTTTCTATGATGTCATTCAGAATTTTGAGGTGAAAAACATCCCTGTACTTCAGTTTTCACCCATATATAACTTTATGTTACGAATAGCCCATAAAATTATCTGTCCCCACTTGCTATGCTATGGAAGAGGAGTAACTGGGAAGCCATAATCTACATGGTCTATGTTATGCATCCCTAAGGCTAAAAAAAACCTACCTGCATCCTTGACCAACCCCCACCACCTTGCCTGCCTTCCTTCCCCCCTTCCCACAGCTGTGCAGTTTTTTTTAATCAACTGTTGCTGTGTCATAGCACTGGGTTATGAGATTCAAAAACTGAAATAAATGATAGAGGTCCTGTATAAGAGCTATACATAACAAACAGATAATATCATCCTTGCCTAAAATTATGCCCTAAAGACAAATAGAGCATAGGATAGAACATAAGTGTTAGAAATGGGGTCTTTGGTTGGCAGTCAGGTTACCCCCTGTCCAAGCAAGGACCCTCACTCTAGTCAGGGTAAGTCACACACAATCCAAATTATCCTGTGCCCACCCTCTGGTAGCTTGGCACTGAGCAGTCAGGCTTAACTTAGAAGGCAATGTGTAAAGTATTTGTGCAATAAATCATACAATAACGCAATATAGCACCACAAAAATACACCACACAGTGTTTAGAAAAATATATAATATTTATCTGGGTATTTGCAGGTCAAAACGATCAAAGATGCAATATGAATTTGTAAAGATATCACGGAAAAGTGATATAAAGTGTCTTAAGTCTTTAAAAAGGAAACAAAGGGGGTTATTCTAACTTTGGAGGAGTGTTAATCCGTCCCAAAAGTGACGGTAAAGTGACGGATATACCACCAGCCGTATTACGAGTTCCATAGGATATAATGGACTCGTAATACGGCTGGTGGTAAATCTGTCACTTTTCCGTCACTTTTGGGACGGATTAACACCTCCTCCAAAGTTAGAATAACCCCCAAAGTCTCTTTCAAGCACAAAGTACCTGGTTTAAAGTGAAAAATCTCCACAAAGGGCCGCAGAGGAGGAGATACGTAGAAAAATGGTGTGTGCGTCGGTTTCGCCCCTTCACACACAGATTTGCGTGGTTATTTTTCACGCGGGGAAGTCGTGCGTCATTTACCGGCGCGCGGACAGTCTCCTTCTGTGGTTCGCGGGATTACCAGAAGTCCCGGGGTCTGTGCGTGGAATCCTAGGCTTGTTATCCGGCTGTGCGTGGTTCCGGTGGGCTGTGCGTGGAATCTTCTCCCTCACGGCAGGCGTTGCGTCGATTTCCTCTCTGAAGTCGGGCGGCTAGTCCAGGCGAGGCCGTGCGTTGAAGTTCTGGTCGCACCGCAGGCGTCGCGTGGAGCGGCGTCTTTCCGGATCGGCGTGCGGTGAATTTTTCACTGCGGAGCAAGTTGTGCGTCAAATTTTTCGGCGCACATGGCATCCAGTTGAAAAAGAGAAGTCTTTTTGGTCCTGAGACTTCAGGGAACAGGAGGCAAGCTCTATCAAAGCCCTTGGAGAGCACTTCAGCAGCAAGGCAAGAGTTCAGCAAGGCAGCAGGGCAACAGCAAGACAGCATCCTTTCTAGAAAGCAGTCAGGTGAGTCCTTTAGGCAGCCAGGCAGTTCTTCTTGGCAGGATGCAGGTTCTGGTTCAGGTTTCTTCTCCAGCAAGTGTCTGATGTGGTAGGGCAGAGGCCCTGTTTTATACCCAAATGTGCCTTTGAAGTGGGGGAGACTTCAAAGAGTGGCTTAGAAGTGCACCAGGTCCCCTTTCAGTTCAATCCTGTCTGCCAGGGTCCCAGTAGGGGGTGTGGCAGTCCTTTGTGTCAGAGCAGGCCCTCCACCCTCCCAGTCCAGGAAGACCCATTCAAGATGCAGATGTTTGCAAGTGAGGCTGAGTAGCCTGTGTTTGGGGTGTGTCTGAGTGAATGCACAAGGAGCTGTCAACTAAACCCAGCCAGACGTGGATTGTAAGGCACAGAAAGATTTAAGTGCAAAGAAATGCTCACTTTCTAAAAGTGGCATTTCTAGAATAGTAATATTAAATCCAACTTCACCAGTCAGCAGGATTTTGTATTACCATTCTGGCCATACTAAATATGACCTTCCTCCTCCTTTCAGATCAGCAGCTACCACTTCAATAATGTATGAGGGCAGCCCCAATGTTAGTCTATGAAGGGAGCAGGCCTCACAGTAGTGTAAAAACGAAGTTAGGAGTTTTACACTACCAGGACATGTAAACTAGACAGGTACATGTCCTGCCTTTCCCCCACACAGCACCCTGCTCTAGGGGTTACCTAGGGCACACATTAGGGGTGACTTATATGTGGAGAAAGGGGAGGTTTAGGCTTGGCAAGTACTTTTAAATGCCAAGTTGAGGTGACAGTGAAACTGCACACACAGGCCTTGCAATGGCAGGCCTGAGACAAGGTAAAGGGGCTACTTAAGTGGGTGGCACAACCAGTGCTGCAGGCCCACTAGTAGCATTTAATCTACAGGCCTTAGGCACATATAGTGCACATTACTAGGGACTTATAAGTAAATTAAATAGTCCAATCAGGTATGATCCAAGGTTACCATGTTTAAAGGGAGAGAGCATATGCACTTTAGCACTGGATAGCAGTGGTAAACTGCGCAGAGTCTAAAAGCCAGCGAAAACAGTGTCCAAAAAGTGGAGGGAGGCAGGCAAAAAGTTAGGGGTGACCACCCTAAGGCTGTCAGGTCTAACAATAAGGAATATTTGTTTTCTTACAGATTAATTGCTGCTTACTTTTTTCTAATCTTAAACAGTGCTTTGAAAAAGTTGTACCAAAATGTTATCAACTTACTTAGGAGAAGAAAAGTAATCTCTTGTTCACATTGATCTAGGCTACCAATGTGAATGTGTTATTACATGAATATTTAGACTGAAAGCTATGAAATGAAGAGTACCTAAGGAGAATCCAATAAAGTTCTCATTCTGGCAAAATCATCTTGCCAAAGTTCCTTTCTCGTTACAGAATTTATGTCATTCCGTAGTTGCATAATTTGCTACAGAATTAAGGGGCATATTTTAAAGCCACTTTGTGTCACCAGTGTGTCACTTTTTATGATGCTCCGGCAGCACAGAGTGCAGACCCATTTCTACGGAGCCACGCAAAGAGGCTTTGCGTGGTTTTTCATGGCCTCATGGATATAGTGTAAGGCAACGCAGCACAAGTCACTGTGTTGTATTGCACTCCATAGGAAGGCATTCCACGGGCATTGAGGTGGGTGTTACCACAAAACACTCATGGGTTTTGATGCATTCAGAGAGTCACAAGGATCTGTAAACCTGAGAATGTGCCACAACTGTATGACTCCCCAGGGCAGATGCAACAAGAAGAAATATTTTTATTTCTCCTCATCTTTTCCTCTTTCCATGTGTGATGCATTCTGCGAGATGAGGCACTGCTAGTTAGCCTGAAAACCCGTATTAGGCCGACAGGCGTCACATGATGTGGAACTGTACTTAGTACCCCACAATCTATGCGATTCTGCTGCCCAAATCCAGTAGCCTCATTAGGATAATGAGAACCTACGTGAAATGGCACCGCCAATGTATGGCCAGGCACAAATTTTTGGACTGCCTAAGTATCACTTTCTCATTAATGGCTAAAGACACCAAGGGCCAGATGTAGCAAAAATAAAAATTGCGACTCGCATTTTGCGAGTTGATGCGACTCGCAAAATGCGAGTGGCAAAGTGGAATGCCTGAAAAAAAAGCGATCCGATTTTGCGACTCGCAGCCGGACTCGCAACGCTGTGTGCGAGTCCGCAGTTTGCGAGGTCGCTGTTTGCGAGTGTGCAAAAACGAACTCGCAATTAGCGAGTGGGTGTCGCAAATTGCGAATACCTTCAAAATTGGTTGCAGATGCAGCAGAACACTCCAGAAAGCATACCAGAACACCCTGGAAACACTTCCTGGCACATGATGATGACATCACAGCCAGGAAGTTAACAAATACACCTGGGAGGAGGGCTCAACAGTGAGCAGTGTCTCTGCCACTCACAGTAGCGTGCTGAGGAGTGGTAGGCACAGCACCATGGACGCAGCAGGGACCAGCCAGGCTGGCAGGAGATCATAGATAACAGCCAGGACAGATTCATGTGGCACATGGCGTTAATGTGCCACATGACTGGTTGGCATTTTCCTGCCCATGGACAATTTCAACTTGTATATAGTTTCTTCATGACATTAATAAAACAGTTATTTTTGTTCCACTTAACAAATGGTTAATAGGTGAGTATGGTGGGAGTTGACACGTACCGTCCAGAATATTGCGTTGCAATGTGGTCCCGTCTCAGTCTGCCTTGATTAGCTAGACTCCTATCCTCATGATGGCGATGTGGTTGTTCTTGCTCTTCATCATCAGGATCTGGGTCTGCAGGGGTGAGAGGTAGCCCACGTCGGGTGGCTATGTTGTGGAGGATGGCGCATGCGACCACAATTTTGAAAGCGGTAATGGGGGTGTATTGGAGGGCGCCTCCGCTGCGGTGGAGGCATCGGAATCTTGCCTTCAGGAGTCCGAAGGTGCGCTCTATGAGGTTCCTGGTCCTCTTATGCGCACTGTTGTATTGCCTCTCTGAATCATTGCTGGGTGTTAAAAATGGAGTCATGATCCATGGCCTTAGAGCATATGCACTGTCACCTGTTGGGCACAAAAGTACACTGTTAGGAAGTCCAGATAGTCGTGCACAGTGACCTGTGTGTATGTCTGCAAGGTGTATGCAGCTCTACCTAGGAGGTATCCGTCTCCAAACTCCCCACGTTCCAGGCGTTGATGTATCCCACTATGTCTAAAAATGTATGAGTCATGGGTACTGCCTGGAAACTTAGCTACGATGTCCGTGATGACGTAATGGGCATCACAAACAACCTGTATGTTGAGTGAGTGGGTACACTTTCTGTTGCGGAAAATATGTTCCAGATTAGCGGGGGGCATATTTGAATGTGTGTCCCATCTACACATCCAATTACATGGGGGAAGTGGGCAAAGCGGTAAAAGTCCAGCTTCGTGCTGTTAATTTCTGCCTCATTCCTTGGTAAGTATATGAACTGAGACCTGTGCGCTACTAAGGCATCTAGGAATGCCCTGAGGAACCTTGACACTGCACTTTGGGATACCCCACCTGCCACGGCAATGACGCCCTGATAGCTCCCTGAGGCCAAGAGGTGCAGTGCGCATAGTACTTGCACATGCGTAGGGATGGCGCAGCCACGCAGAGTCTTGTGTTCTAGCTGTGGTTTTAGTAAATCTATTAATTCTAGAATGGCAGCGCTGCTAAGGCGGTATTTATCATAGATCTCCTCTTCAGTTTGCTGGAAAAGGGTCTGCCTTGTTCTATATATCTTCTCCTGTCTGTGGCCCCTTCTCCTCCTCTGCTGGGCTGCGTAGACTCTCCTCCTCACTGCTATCAGGTATATGTCCGCCATCTTGAGTGACCCAGATGCCTTCTGGGTCTCTTTTTATACTTTGGTAATGGTTACCACCTGCTCTGAGTTAGTGGTAAATGCGACTAGCAAACTGGGCTTTTTGCGACTAGTCGCAATTTGCGAGTTGCAATTGCATAAGGTTTGCGACTCGCAAATTGCGACTTGCAATTTGCGGGTCGCAAAATGGGGTCGCAACGGATGCGACTCACAAACGGGTCCCATCGCTTTTTGCGAGTCGGAAATGGGCTTTTTGCATCCCATTTCGGATTTTGCACTGTCGCAAATTGCGAATCGGCCCGTTTGCGAGTCGCAAACGTTTGCTACATCTGGCCCCTAGATACTATGGGGCATATTTATACTCCGTTTGCGCCGAATTTCCGTCGTTTTTTTCGACGCAAATTCGACGCAAAACTAACTCCATATTTATACTTTGGCGTTAGACGCGTCTAGCGCCAACGTTCATGGAGTTAGCGTCACTTTTTGGCGTGAACACCTTCCTTGCGTTAATGAGATGCAAGGTAGGCGTTCCCGTCTTAAAAAATGACTCCCAGCCATGTGCGTGGTATTTATACTCCCGGGCAAAAATGACGCCTGGGAGTGGGCGGGGAAAAAAAACCCGCATTTGCGCCTCTTTTTAACACCTGGGTCAGGGCAGGCGTTAAGGGACCTGTGGGCTCAGAATGAGCCCAGAGGTGCCCTCCCCTGCCCCCAGGGACACCCCCTGCCACCCTTGCCCACCCCAGGAGGACACCCAAGGATGGAGGGACCCATCCCAGGGAAGAAAAGGTAAGTTGTGGTAAGTATTTTTTTTATTTTTTTTTGTGGCATAGGGGGGCCTGATTTGTGCCCCCCTACATGCCACTATGCCCAATAACCATGCCCAGGGGACATAAGTCACCTGGGCATGGCCATTGGGCAAGGGGGCATGACTCCTGTCTTTGCTAAGACAGGAGTCATGTTAATGGCGTCTGGGCGCCCAAAAAAAATGGCGCAAATCGTGTTAAGACGATTTTTTTGCCTCAGCCTGACTTGCCCCATTTTTGGACGCCCAAACGCCATTTTTCCCTACGCCGGCGCTGCCTGGTGTACGTCGTTTTTTTTCACGCACACCAGGCAGCACCGGTCGGCTAACGCCGGCTAACGCCATTCAATAAATACGGCACCCGCATGGCGCTTCAGAATGGCGTTAGCCGGCGCTAATTTTATTTGGCGCAAAACTACGTTAGCGCAGTTTTGCGTCAAAAAGTATAAATATGGCCCTATTTACGGCGATGTCCGTGATACTGAGGATTTCCTCCTCAGCTAAGTAGGTAGTACCTATCTAAAGCTGTAGGTTGTTCAAGCTTGAAACTTAAAAGGATCAATTCCCACTTGGTGTCCTTATCACTGAAGAAACACCTTTACAATTAACATGGCAAAACCACAATCGGTAGCAATTGCAGTAAACATTAGGCTGCAAATCCAGTAGCCTCATTAAGATAATGAGAAACTGTGTGACAGCATCATGTATGTGTTGAACAGGGAGGGACTGAGGGCTGAGCCTTGAGGGGCTCAGCAGAAGATACTCTTGGATTCTGAAGTGAAAGGCAGTAGGTTGAGTATCTGGGTTCACCTTGTCAGGGAAGATGTGATCCATTTGAGGGCATCTTCCTGGATCCCGATGTGTCTGAGTCTCTTGATAAGGGTGTGGTGGGATATGGCATTGAATGCTGCTGAGAGGTTGAGAAGGATCAAAGCTTCTGTCTCTCCCCAATCAAGGAGGGACCTGATGTCATCGGTGGCAGTGAACAGGGTGGTCTTGTTGCTGTGGTTGACATGGAAGCCAGTTTGAAAGGTGTTCAGGAGGTTGTTGATCTCTAGGTGTTCAGTGAGTTGATGGTTCATGGTCTCCTTGAAGACTTTGGCAGGGAAGGGGAGCAGAGAGATTGGGTAGTAGTTCCTGAGCTCAATGGGGTTTGCAGAGGGTTTCTTGAGGAGGCGTCTGACTTCTGCATGTTTCCATTGATCGGGGAAGGTGGCTGTGATGATACACATTGTGGTTGTGGTGGCTGTGGCGATGCATTGAGAATGGAAGTAGGTTATCTGCTGATTTCCTTCCTCCCAAGGTTGAAGATGTGGTGGTGACAGGGAACAGTGTGTGCTCCAGAGTGGAAAGAGTTCACGGAGCCTGCGGTGCTCTGTGTGGTGAGCTGTTGCCATGCTGTGAGCGGATGGTTGTGGGTGGCATCCGTTGACGTGAGGAGGCTGACAAGGTCAGTGGGTTGGGGTTTAAATCTCCTGTAGATGGTAGCTGTCTTATTGTAGAAGTAGTCTACCAGAGTTTTGCAGAGTTCCTAGGAAGGGAAGATCATGTTGTTACTGACTTTAATGTGGTCTATCAGGGTGCATGTTTTTGTGTTTTTCAAGTGTCAATGGCTTTTATTGAGGGCTGGCTTGAAGGTGGCTCAGTCTGTGGGAACTTTGCTAGTGTGCTGTTGTCTTTCAAGGCGTTTGCAGTTGTGTTGCACGGTCGTGTCTTCTCGTGTATACCAGCAGGCTTGTTTGATGGATTTCCTGGTCTTGGTGGTCTTGATAGGGGTAACTCTGTCAGCGCAGTTGATGATCCAGGCGGCAAAGTTCTTGACTGCCTGTTCCAGGTGGCTTGCGGGATCAGGAAGGGTGGTGTTGAGGGTCTCCACAAATTGGGTCTTTGTCACTCTGTTTGAGCTTTGGTGGGAGGAGCTGGGGGGGGCTTTGTGGTGGTACAAAGGGATCCTGCAATGGTGAAGTGGACAATGACTTGGTTGATTCATGTGGGTTTGGTGACATCACTGTACTTGACTCTGGCAGTGAAGATTGGATCAAGCATATGTCCTGCACTGTGTGTAGGGTTGGTAACCAGTTGGGTGAGGGAGATGTTGCTCATGCTATCCAGGAGGCTGGCAGTGTTTGTGTCATGGAGGTCGTTGAGGTGGAAGTTGAGGTCACTGAGGAAGATGTAGTGCTTGGAGTCGACGGTGAGTTAGGTGATGAATTTGGCAATTGTGTTGCAGAGGCAGGGGCATGGTCTACATGTTTGGACAAAGAAAGTGCCACATAATTTACACTTTTTGCTGCATAATTTAAGAAAATCTTGTCACATTTTTTAGTCCTTCATGCATATAATTTTAGTTTTCCTCTAAATGTCAAAGCTCTGCAGAATGTTTGGGGGGGGCTGTCATTATGAAGACAAAATCATATTTTTATTTTAAATATTTTTCATATTTCATGGTTCACTTGGTATATGGGCTTTTATGGCAATGCATTTTATATATATTTATATATATATATGTACAAGTACATATCTATGTTTATGTATATATATATATAGGATATGAGGGGACTTATATATTGGTCTAATGAATTTTGGTTTTATGTGCTGTGTTGTTTATCTAGTTTTATGGTTGATTATTTTCATACCGAATAAAGCATATTGATGATGATATATATGGTTACAGGGATGTTATAGTTAAGAAATAGAATTTAAAAAACCTTAAACATTCACTGAAAAAAAACAAAGATTACAGTGACCTATAGTTAGGTTCTGAATTTGCTCACACAAAATCAGAGAACTTCAGCAGTTATAGTTAGAGTTATTTCAAGTAATTGTAACTTGTGGCCTAACGTAACTATAACTTGTGGCATTGCCAGGCACTGCAAATTTTTCCCAGATATTACATCCCTCATGATAACTTCTATAACGTCATTAAAATATAAATGAAACATTAGCAATCAAATTATTGAAGAAAAAACTGTGCATGGTGGGGGTGCGACTTATGATTACCTTAGACCTTTAGAAACCTTTAGAGAAATAAATGAAAATCTAAATTTGTAAATATATAGGGACACAAAGGTTTTGCAACCCCGTCCAATCTCGTGCTGAGATCTCATTGGCTGCCAACACTTCAACAAGGAAGTGTAGACAGATATGTTGGTATTTGACTTAAACCGAGTCCCAGAAAAAAGTGTTAAAAACACAAAAGGGGGCAGCATAGAGTCACCCTTACCTTTTAACTCTGGTGATGGGGTCCCAGAGGGAGTTGGTGGGCCAAGTCCTGGGTGCATTGTTAATTTTAATTTGGGGGTATTGCCTCCTCCCTTGCAGCCCCGAGGACCGCTACTGCCACGGGGCTAAAAACATTATAGCCCTCATTACAACCCTGGCAGAAAATCCCACTTACCGCCGTGCCGACGGCCGCCAACATACCGTGACTGCGCCGGTATTCCGCTACGGGTATTATGTCCCACACAGAGAAAACCGCCACAATACAGACACCCACACAGTCTGCCACACCAAAGGTGGTATCAAAACCCACACCATCACGCCAACAGGAGTAAGCCCACAGTATCACAACCCATGAATCACCGCGGCGGTCTTTCAACCGTGGTAAACCATTGGCGGTACACACACCGCGGCGCTCAAAATACACACACTTACAAAACTACACCACATTGGACAATTCAAACTACACACACCTGACACACATACACACACCACACCCACACACTCACACCACTATAAAACACACACCCACATTACCCACAACCCTTTCAAAAGGAAAATTTGAACAAGCAGAGAGAGAGAAAAGCAAAGACCACACCATCATCAAGAGGCACAGAACACCATCACACATACACCATCCACACACATCACAGAATACATCACAACATAGCACCTGACACATCACCTCACACAACACTCACACCACATCATGGCACCTCAAAGACACCCCAGGTTTTCTGAGGAGGAGCTCAGGGTCATGGTGGAGGAAATCATCCGGGTAGAGCCACAGCTATTCGGATCACAGGTGCAGCAGACCTCCATTGCAAGGAAGATGAAGCAATGGCGGAGAATCGTCGACAGGGTCAATGCTGTGGGACAGCATCCTACAACCAGAGATGACATCGGAAGAGGTGGAACAACCTACGGGGGAAGGTATGTTCCGTGCTTTCAGGACACCAGATTGCTGTACAGAGGTCTGGCGATGGACCCCCACCTCCTGCCCCACAACTAACAACATGGGAGGAGCAGGTCTTGGTGATCATGCATCGTGAGGGCCTGGCAGGAGTAGCAGGAGGACTGGACTCTGGTAAGTCACATCTTTACTACTTTATCCCCCCCACCCTACCTGCATGCCATCACAAACTCCTACTCCTACCCCTACCCTCACCCCATCACTCCAACACCTCACATATACCCCACTATCACAACCCATCCATCCCAATACCAAGCCCTGCATGCAATACCAAAGCGTGGACCCCCATCACAGACCTGCATGGACACCCATCACAACAGCATGCCCAGTAGAGAGACTCACCCAACCCACATAATCACCAATCACACAATGCCAAGGCGACAGTGCAAGCACATTAATACAGGGGAAAACACCCATTGCATAAGATGGCAAACACAGATACAATAACAATGCATTTACATCCCAACAGGACCCCTACCCAAGTCACTGGACAGGAGGTGCCAGCCATATTCAGGCCCCCTACAGAAGAGGCCCACAGTGATGACAGCAGCTCTGCACGCCTGGATCAGGATGACTAGCCTGGCCCATCTGGGACCTCTGGACAGTCGGTTCCCCTGTCACAGTCCCAAACCACCACAGAACCTCCCCCTCAGGAAACACCAGCACAGCACCCACCCAGCGGGCCCATGCCACTGTCCCCAGGACACGTCAATCAGCATTGTGTCCACCACTACAGGGACCCTAGGCAAACCCAATAACCCAGGACGATCAGGGACCTGGGGTCAGTGGCAGTGGCATACGGTTCAGGGGACAGAGGCACAGGACAACAGGGAAGCTCGTAGGACTGTTGTGCGACAGGGGGAGGACAGGCCCAGGGAATCCACTCTCCACAAGGCACTCTCCAAACACCATGGGAGCATACCACCATTCCCAGGAGACCATGGGCACGGTACTGGCCAAGTTTCAGGAGATCCAGTGGCTGCAGGAGGGACACTACATGGGGATCAGGGATGACCTCACCAAAATCTACACCATCCTGTTCACCATTGCAGGGGTGCTGGCTGATACGGGCAAGACCATGAGGGAGGCAGTGGCACAACAAAGGGCCCCTGACACTAGCCAAACCAACGAACAGCCTTCCACCTCCGCCGGCGCTAGTGGACAGGAGGCCCTGCCACAGAAACAACAGGCCACCAGCACCCTAACCCCTGCAGAAGGAGAACCATCCCGCAAACGGTCCCTGCGATCCAGGCAGAAGACAGAGAACATTGCCAAGACCCCCACCAGGAAATAAGACTCTCCTGATTATCACCCTTCTGTCCCACTATGTCACCCTGTCCAACTTGAACTGCATTACTCCCCTTCCTATGCCCCATTGGACAATGCACCTGTGATACAAATAGACTGGACTCTACTATGGACCTTTCTCCACCATCACCCCAGCCCCTTGCACATACCCCCATAGTCATTAGCCCCTAAATAAACACCCTTTAATCACAAACCAATCTGGAGTCAGTCTGATCTTTCACAAATGTATTATTACAACATTAGCAACAAATAGCAATGTAAATGTTAATTTACTCATACCAGTGTATGACAATTGTTGGGCAGCAGTACATATAGCAGAAGGCAGAATGTGTTACACAGATTTGCAAAAAGTAAATCCAAAGGGAACAGTCAGTGTCCATAGACAGAGGTTAAGAGGCTGACATGTACAATGTCCTACAATATTCTGATATGTGAGGAGGAGTTACAGTCTCTTACCTGTGTGTCACTAGAAGTACTGCATGATGATGGTCATTCTGTTGTCAATATCTTCTTCCTCTGCCTCCTCTTCCTCACTGTCCACAGGCTCCACCGCTGCCACAAGACCATCACCAGGCTCATCTTCCAGCAGAAAAGACTCCTGGCGTCTCAATGCCAGGTTGTGCAACATACAGCATGCCACGATGATCTGGCACACCTTCTTCGGTGAGTAGTATAGGGAGCCACCTGTTAGATGGAGGCATCGGAATCTGGCCTTCAGGAGACCGAATGTCCTCTCAATAATACGCCTAGTTTGGCCATGTGCCTCATTGTAGTGGTCCTCTGCCCTTGTCCTGGCATTCCTCACTGAGGTCAGTGGCCATGAGAGGTTGGGGTTACCAGAGTCACCTGCAATTTTTGAGGGATACCTGTTAGACACACACTAACCCTTGGGGACTAGCCCATACCCAGACACCTACTCATACTGTGTGGGGACCTTCGGCTCACCTATTAGCCACACCCGGTGACTCTGGAGTTGGCCCATCAAATAAGGGACACTGCTATTCCGCAAGATATAGGCGTCATGCACAGAGCCAGGATACTTGGCATTCACATGGGAGATGTTCTGGTCCACCAAACACACCATTGGCACGTTCATCGAATGGTAGCTTTTTCTATTTCTGTGCACTTGTTCATTTCTGCGGGGGGGACAAATGCCACATGTGTACCATCAATGGCACCAATGAGGTTGGGGATATGTCCCAGGGCATAGAAGTCAGCTTTCACTGTGGGCAAATCCTCCACCTGGGGGAACACGATGTAGCTGTGAATGTGTTTCAGCAGGGCAGACAAAACTCTGGTCAACATGTTAGAAAATATTGGCTGAGACATCCCAGATGCCATGGCCACTGTAGTTTGAAAGGACCCACTTGATAGGAAATGGAGCACTGACAGGACCTGCACTAGAGGGGGGATACCTGTGGGCTGGCGGATAGATGACATCAGGTCTGGCTCCAATTGGGCACACAGGTCTTGGATTGTGGCACTATCAAGTCTGTATGTGATTATGATGTGTCTGTCTTCTATTGTCGACAGGTCCACCAGGGGTCTGTACACCGAAGGATGCCACCATCTCATTATCTGGCCCAACGGTTGTAGCCTATGGAGGAGAACTGTGAGCAGAGAATCATTTACCACATAGGTAGCACAACTGTGTCTGCAGTAATGTTAGTGAATCCGGGTGTGAAATAGTTAGTCCGTATCTGTGCCAATATGTGCTGTGAGGCATTTAGGTGCCATGCCATGTGCACCCCTGAAATGGCAGCTGCCTAACTTGTGAGGAGGGACAAGGGGAAATGAGGTAACTGTGCTGGCAACCGCCACGCAACTCAGCATTGGTTATCATTGAGCCCTATGGGTTCCAGCAGCCAATGGCCATGTATGCTGGTGGTGACGGTACGCACCGCCGCGGACGTGACCGCCATTTTCTATCTGTTCACTCACTTGATACCTGACCATCAACAGGAGAGGACCTACACTGCAAGTGCTGCTGTGACCTGAGCCTGGACGCGACAATGGCTCATGTGTCTGGGGAAGGGGCCACTACCTTCACTGCGGAGGAGTTGGACGAACTGGTGAATGGGGTCCTCCCGCAGTAAACGCTACTCTACGGTCCTCCAGACAAACAGGTGAGTACACTGTGAGCATGATGCGAGGGCAATGTCTGTTTGGAGTGGTGTGGATGGAAGCCACATGTTGGGGGGGGGCTGAGGGCTGCATGTAAGGATGATCAGTGTATGTGCATCAGGGCATGGGTGGTAACTGGTGGGCAATGAGTATGACGGTCCGGACGGGTGAGTAATTTCCTTTCCTCCTGTACTTTCCCTCTAGGTCAGCGCCCACCAGAAGAAGGGTATTTGGCGTGCCATTGCCAAGGAAGTGCGGACCCTAGGGGTCTATCACAGATGGAGCACCCACTGCTGCAAGAGATGGGAGGACCTGCGCCGCTGGAGCAAGAAGACGGCGGAGGCCCAGCTGGGGCTGGCCTCCCAACGTGGATGGGGTGTCCGTCACACCATGACTCCCCTGATGTTCCGCATCCTGGCAGTGGCCTATCTGGAGTTGGATGGGTGCTTGAGGGCATCACAGCAGCCACAAGAGGGTGAGTACATTGTCATAAAGCTGACTCTGCGCGGTTTAGGAGGGATCTGGGTGGGGTGTGTGGGCTGTGGGTGCCCCTAGGCCAGGGCAGTCATGCCAGGGTAGGTCCCTTGTTTACAGGCTCAGAAGCACCCCTACCCCAATGGTACAATTGGGCCGCTACTAGTGTGCAGGGTCCTGTGGGTGTTAGGTGTGCATTTGTTGGTGTTAGGCATTGTACCCCATGGGGTGGTGACTACCAAAGTGACTGGTTTGGCAAGGCCTAGTACACAGCAGCTCTGTGTGTGTTGTGTCCACCAAAGGTAGTGGTGTTGCTGGCATTGACCATGTGTGTCCTCTGTCTTTCCCCCCCTTCTTGTTTTGTCACCATGTCCTTGTGTGCATTAGCATCATCTGACGGAGGAGCAGAGGCACCGGCGACAGAGGGAGCTGCATCCCACATGGCCCAGGAGGGTGAATCCACGGAGGGTAAAGGCAACAGTGGGACGGAGGGAGAGGGGAGCTCCACGATGGGGACAGGAGAAGATACCAGCGACAGCAACTCCTCCTCTGTTGGAAGCTCCCTGGTGGTGGTGGACACCTCTGTTCTCACCACAACTACAGGTACAGCCGCCACCCCCCCACCAGCACCGCCCTTCCAGCAGCACCTCAGCGCGTTTCCCGTGCCCACTCACCCAGGAGAGTGGGCATCTCCTTTGCCCCAGGCACCTCAGGACCTGCCCCAGTCAGCCCTGCTGCCCTCAGTGAGGAGGTTATTGACCTCCTGAGATCCCTCACTGTTGGGCAGTCAACCATTCTGAATGCCATCCAGGGTGTCAAACACAGAGAGGACAGTGCCAAGGTCCCAGCAAGGTGGGTAAGGGCCACAAGACAAAGGGCAAGTCACCTCAGGGGCTGGTGACCACCATTTCATCAGAGATGCCAGCGACCTGTACCACAGTCACCACCGGCGCAACGACCGCCATCTGCACTGCCACCTGCACCGCCACCTGCACTGCCGCTGCCACAACGTCAGTCTGCAGCATCCTCCCCAAGGATCAGCCAACCAAGGCTGCCGGAGACAGTATGGTGTCTCACTCCACCACAACAGACACTTGCACCACGGCCAGCACCGGCAGCATCTCCGCCGTAGCCACCACCACCTACACCACCATCTGCACCGCCACATGCCCAGCCGGTACCACTCTATCGGATGTCAGCAGCATCACCAGTGGGCAGCTGTCCGAGGCTGCAGGTGACGTCCTGGACCCTGGACACGCCGCTTGAGGCACCACCTCCTGCACTGGTACGACCAGCAGTTGGCAGCCTAAGTCGCCACAGGATGGAGTGTGGCTCTGCCTCCATGGAGTATCATGCTATCTGTTCCAGGTACATCGCGTGGCTCAGACACCCAGGTGAGAGGAGGTTAACTGCCACACCCCAGGTGCAGCATCACTGGGCACAAAGCCCCCTCCAGAACCAGTGGAGAGATACATCCACTCACCCAATCCTTGGCAGGATGAAGCACTCTGGGCACAAAGGCCATGCCAGAACCAGTGGAGAGATACATCCACTCACCCAATCCTTGGCAGGATGAAGCACACTGGGCACAAAGCCCCCTCCAGAACCAGTGGAGAAAGGCATTCCCTCACCCAATCCTTGGCAGGATGAAACACTATGGGCACAAAGCCCCCTCCAGAACCAGTGGAGAGATACATCCACTCACCCAATCCTTGGCAGGATGAAGCACTCTGGGCAAAAAGCCCCCTCCAGAACCAGTGGAGAAAGGCATCCACTCACCCAATCCTTGGGAGGATGAAGCACTCTGGGCACAAAGCCCCCTCCAGAACCAGTGGAGAGATACAGCCACTCACCCAATCCTTAGCAGGATGAAGCACACTGGGCACAAAGCCTTCTCCAGAACCAGTGGACAAAGGCATCCATTCACCAAATCCTTGGCAGGATGAAGCACTCTGGGCACAAAGCCCCCTCCAGAAACAGTGGAAAGATACATCCACTCACCCAATCCTTGGCAGGATGAAGCACTTTGGGCACAACGCCCCCTCCAGAACCAGTGGAGAAAGGGCATCCACTTGAGAGACTGTGGCTTTGTACTCCCCAGGACCAAGCAGTGGGCAAACCACCCACTTGACAGACTTGAGAGACTGTGGCTTTGCACTCCCCAGAACCAAGCAGTGGGCAAGCCACCCACTTGAGAGACTTGAGAGACTGTGGCTTTGCACTCCCCAGGACCAAGCAGTGGGCAAACCACCCACTTAAGAGACTTAAGAGACTGTGGCTTTGCACTCCCCAGGACCAAGCAGTGGGCGTGGAGCCCCCTCGAGGAGCAGTGGCGTTGTTCCATCTTCCAGCTGAGGTGCCCCCTCCCCTTTCCCCTGAGGTGTCTGTGTTTTTTCAACCTGATGCCCCTGCAGTGTTCTCTCCATTTTGAGGCAGTTATCATGTGTGGGCTTTGCCCATGCTTTTTGGGACCACTGGTCCACGGATATTTACAAGGGACAGTGTACGGCCTTGTGTACATAATGTAAATATTTGTATATACTGATTATTTGATTTTTTCTTGATATATCTGAATGTTCGTATATAACACTGGTTAGACTCATTTCCTTTTGTCCTTGCGTTCTTCCAGGGGGTGATGGGGTGTATCTGTATTGTTGTTGAATGTGTTTGTGTGTATGGTGTTGTGGGTGAGGGAGGGGGCGGGGGTGTTGAGTGCCGCGTGTGTGTGTCACTCTCTATTCCCTCCTCCCCTCCCCTGTATGCTAGGTGCAGTACTCACCGTTGTCGCGCCGCCGCCTTCTTTCTACTTCATGGTGTATTAGTAGATACACCAACATGGGGAGGATCTGCAATTTGGGCTCCATGGCATCCTGGTTCTTCGTGGAGTGTCGAGAGGTGAGTGGTTCCCCTTCGTTGTTCAGTTTCCACCGTGCTTTTGATGGTGTTGATACCACCCTGGAAAAGCTGGTGGATTGGTGCCTTGTAATACAGTGGGCGTTGCATTGTCTTCCGCCTGTCTGTTGGCGGTGACCGCGCGGTGTTTTTTGCTACCGCCGTGGTGGTCGGAGTGTTAAAGTGGCTGTCTATGTTGGCAATTTCCGCCGTGGTCGTGATCCCATTTTTTTTACCGCCAGCCTGTTGGCAGTGTTACCGCCGCTTTAACACCGACCGCCAGGGTTGTAATGAGGGCCTATATGTGCAGAGGACCACCCAGCCACCCGCAGGCCTAGGGATGGCCACCTGCCCCGAGCTATGTCAAATTCAATGCGGGGGGACTTCAAGAAACCCCCTGCAGGCCCAGGGACCACCACTTCCCTGGGGCAGTAATTATAAACAGTGCGGGAGGCGCATGCCCCACCCCGCAGCCCTGGGACCACCTCCTCCCTGGGGCTATTTTAAAACAATGAAGGGGGTCTGTTTCGGACCTCCCAATACCCCAGGGACCACCACTTCCTGGGACTATGCTTGTTGGAGGGGGGCCACGCAGGCCTCCTCGAGGAGCCACTGATTGCCCTGGGGACCCCCACCCCCAGGGCTGCCTTCTCCTATGCCCCAGGGTGCCAACACCTGGGACATAGCTGTTTGCTTTTGCTTGGTGGGAGCTGAAAGTCCACTTTCTGACAGCGAGAGCTGTCAAACAGCTCACGCTGTCAGAAAACAGATTTTTAATCTGTCTTCCCTGCATGCAAATATGTGTACTGGGAAGATAGATGAAAACATTTCTCCCACAAGCAGGGAGCTGCTATTTAAAGCACCTCCCTGCTTGGGGGAGCAATGCCGTCTCCCACAGGACATGGGGAGCCAGCTAGGACTGCCAGGCCTTGAGGCTGTCCCACCGGTCCTTTCACTCTCTCTCTCTTTCTCTCTCTCTCTCTCTCTATATATATATATATATATATATATATATATATATATATATATATATATATATATTCACTTAAAAAAACAAAGGTTACAGGGATGTTATAGTTAGGTTCACATTTTAAACATACCAAACCATAGAAATTCACCAGTTATATGCATAGTTATAAATATAGTTATAGTTAGAGTTATCTCAATTAACTATAACTCATGCCCTAAGGTGACTATAGCTTTGGAACATTTTGGGAGGATACGTCAACAGGTGCCAAAGGTATAGGCAATCAAAAAACACTTTTTCTACAGAAACTAGGTCCTAACAATTCCTACCTAGTGGTGACTGCTGATAATTGTATTGCAAATGTTGCAGTGATAATATCAAAGATGCCATACAAGATCTCATCAATGATATAATATGTGGAGTAATTAGCTGTGCATGGTGAAGGTGCGAGTTATGGTTATCTTAGGGTGTGAGTTACAGTTACTTGAATGAACTTTGGCTGTACACACTAGAGGTTGGCTACAGGGCCTGTCCTGCAACCAGTCCCTGTGGCTAACCTCCTATAACCACCCAACCCTGCATGCTTAAGTCTTTGAGTGGTCTGTGAGCATGTGCATAAGTACCTCAGTGGGTCTGTGAGTGGGTGCATAGTCCTCTGAGTGGGTCTGTGAGTGGGTGCGTGATTGTCTGAATGGGTCTGTGAGTGGGTGCATGAGTGTCTAAGTGGGTCTGTGAGTGGGTGTGTGAGTTTCTGAGTGGGTCTGGGAGTGAGTGCATGAGCCTCTGAGTGGGTCTGTGAGTGGGTGTGTGAGTTCCTGAGTGGGTCTTGAGTGTGTGCTTGAGTGTCTAAGTGGGTATGTGAGCGGGTTTGTGAGTGTCAGAGTAGGTCTGTGAGTGGGTACATGAGTCTCTGAGTGCATCTGTGAGTGAGTGCATGAATTTCTAAGTGGGTGTTTGAGTGAGTGTATGAGTCTCTGAGTGAGTCTGTGAGTGGGTGCGTGAGTTCATGAGTGGGTCTGTTAGTGGGTGCGTCAGTCTTTGAGTGGGTCTGTGAGTGAGTACATGAGTCTCTTAGTAGGTCTGTCAGTGGGCGCAAGAGTGTCTAAGTTGGTCCGTGAGTGAGTACATAAGTCTGTGAGTTGGTGAGGGAGCGTCTGAGTGCATGCGGACACAAAGGGATCTCACCTGCCCTTTTATGCAACAAGAGTCCACAGCTTTGTACAAAATATCAACCCAAAGGCAGTTCTTTCTTCCTCCTTGGGTAAATGTCAATTGTGTATTCTACACTACAGTTGTATAATGAACCATGAGGAAATGTCACCAGTGACCTTGTGTACGTTTGGCAATGCGATTGATGCTTGTACATCTTTCTCCAGAACTGTGTGATAACATGAACCCTCCTATAAAGATGCCAACAAGACAACTGCAGCAAACCAGGGTCCTTCCTCTTATCTATATGACATAAGTGCTTCTTTGTTTTTGTGGTCATGTACTGATATTCCTTGGCATCAAGAACACACCAACAAAATCCTCGGCAAACGCACAGGGGGCCCTTTGGGAAACTTTGCATTTTCCCCGCAAAAGGCAAGAAGACCTTTGCAAACTGCTAAGATGGACAGTGCAGCGCCAAGTGGGCACCACTTCCAAGTGACATGCACATTTACATACTCATAGCAATTTAAGTGGAGAACCAAGGGCTCTGCTCTTACCAGGACAGGAGGACAACAAAGAATCCACTTGTCACAGCTACATACAGATTGCGCTCCAATAGATCAACAAGACATTCATTTCCACAAAAGATTTCAGATTGTTTTTCAATATGCAATCACCGAGTATACATAGTTAATAGAGGGGGTGGGCTATGCAGCCCCCTCCTTGATCCAATTTTGGCCCTGGCGACCGAGGGCCTGGCCTTCATTCATTAAGGGAAGGAAGTCACCTGGCCCTCTTCTCCTGGCGTGTTTTGGTCCTGGGGACCCCATCCCCCAGGGCCCGGCCTTATAACATATTTAATTTTTTGGGGAGGAGGGCCATATGGCCAGTCAAAGCTTCTGAAGTTCAGAGCAAGCAGCTATGTCCCTGCGGTGGGCATCCTATGACAAAGCAGGAGCTGGCCCTGGGTGGTGGCGGTCCCCAGGCCCATTATTGGCTCCACAAGGGGACGCTTTCCAACATCTAAACAGCCCTGAGGAGGTGGGGACTCCCGGGACTTGGGGTCCGCATTGAACCCCACTTCATTATTTCAATTCAGCCCCAGGAAGGTGTGGGTCTCTGGGGCTGTGGGGGGATGCATGCCCCCTTAATCTGAAACAAATGGCCTGAGGTGTAGGGGGTTGCCAGTGCTGCTGGGGGGACTTGCAGCCTCCTACATATAATAGATTGTTAGCCCTGGGAAGCTGGCAGTTCCTGGGGCCCGGGGTGCTCTGCAGGACCCCATTACTGTAAGTAAAAGATTTTTCCCCAGGGATGTGGTGGTCCCCGGGGCGTGAAGGGACTTATTTTAAGCCTTGAGGAAGTGGCAGCCTGGGACATAAATAAGCCCAGGAGGGGGGGCTGTGCATCCTCCTCCTTTATTTTTGATAAACTCTCTGGACCTGGCTCACCTTAGGGCTTTACTAAAACAAGCACGGGAGACCATGCTGTTTTTTTTTTACATTTTTGTCACAAATTTGCAATATATTTGTGAATTTGCATCAACATTTTTTTTTTAAAGGTGCTTTTTTGTCCTGGTGAATCCCTCTGGGACCGCAGCACCAGAGTTTAGGGGTCAAGGTGTCCCTACCCTACCCCGTTTCCTTTTTCTTTTTTTTCTTGTTTTCAGACTCAGCAGCAGCCAAACCCCAAGATGGCTATCAACACTTCTTGATTGAAGTATTGACAGCCAATCACAGCTCTGCATGAGCTTGTTATTATTTGTGAAGTCATCGCGGCCACAAATATACAAATTTAGATTTCTTTAAATTTCTCAACAACTACTGAACAGATTTACACCAAATAACAAAAGGTGTAATCTGCCTACTAAAAGCTACCTGTCTGGTAAATTTGGTATAATTCCACCCAGCATTTTGGGCTGCAGTTGTGTTCAAAACTCCTATGGTAAATGCACGTTTTTTGATCTCACCTTTTTCTTGGCCCCAACGTTACGTATCACCGCAAAACTTTCCAGGCACAGCAAGAATCACCAGCACACTTTTATTTGGAAAATGTAGTGAAGATTCATCAAACGGTGCCAAAGATACATGCAAGTCAGTCAAAAACGCTTTTTCCACTATATATAACTATATATATATATATATATATATATATATATATATATATATAGATAGATATATCTTATTTCTGATTCTCTTGGATTATAATAAAGAGAAAACCGCACTCCGAGGTTGTATCATTACTCTACTTCCTTTAATTTGTGAGCTTAACAAAAAACAAACAATGTCAGGACTCCCCTGACGCGTTTCGGTCTCATCAGACCTTGTTCACAGGAACTTCCTGTGCATTCCTCTGGCACTTTTAAATATACAAACAAAAATCCACAAAGAGGGAAAACAAAGAAAAACCAGAGCACAAACAACAGCAGTTTTCAAGAGTTAAACATTATTAACCTCTCCACCAGGGAAATGTCCTCGTCGGAGGAATCTGCTTTGAAAAAGGGATTACATTTTTGCCCCACCACCAACTTAGACTTGGTACAAACACGAATAGACCTTTACAAGTTTATACGTAAAATCAAACTTGCGAAGACATTTGCAGAAGTTAAGACTCAAGAGAAAAATGATCAACCAGGATATGAGTACAACTTAACAGCATCTGATAAAGGAACCTTGATGACTTTGGTAAATCTAGACATACACCAGGAGACAGACCACTTGAAGAGACTGAAGTTGTGGTACCTTTGGGGGCAGGTATCACGGGAAAAAGACCACAATCCAAGTTCTATCCTGCATTACCAGCAGGAAACAAAATTGATCTGTTCACTGAAATGGCAATTCATGACTTATATAAAAAGTGTTGGACTAAAAATAAGGACAACTTATCCCTATTGGAAAAACAGGCACTCCATAAACTACAAACGGATATAACTATAGAAATCAAGCCAGCGGGCAAAGGTGGAAACATTGTGATACAAAACAAACAGGATTATGTGAAAGAAGCCATGCGGCAGTTAGCAGACAAACCATGTTATGCACAGATTGGTGGTAATCCATTAATAAAACTGAAGGAGAGGATCCTATTTTGTATTACAATGTGGGAAGATTTAGGTCTTATTGATCAGGATGAGGCCAAATATTTGACAGTTGAACACCCTGTGACTCCAAAAATATACTTCCTCCCCAAAATTCATAAAGATTTGACACATCCTCCAGGCAGACCAATAATATCGGCAAAGTCATCTTTATTATAACCAATGTCAGATTACGTTGATTTCTTTCTAGCACCCTTAGCTAGGAATCTGAATTCCTACCTGCGTGATACAGTAGATTTATTACAACAATTGGAAGGCATACCTTGGCAAGATACATATAGACTGGTAACGATGGATGTGGTTTCACTTTATACAAAAATAGAACACCACATAGGGATTAAGGCATGCAAATTCTTTCTGAGTCATAGAAACATAAGTTTCTCTCAACATAATGAGATGCTGTTGGAAATGATTAGTATTTGTCTTACCAATAATTATTTCCTTTTTAATCAACAACTGTATCTGCAAATGAAGGGCACAGCAATGGGATTCTCATTCTCTCTGAATTTTGCCAACTTAACAATGGGTTGGTTTGAACAACGTATTGCATAGGCAGAAGAAAATGAAACATATCAGCAAAAGGTGGTGACTTGGCTCAGGTTTATTGATGACTAATTTCTTATCTGGGATGGTACAGAACAAGAGTTTGAGGCATATTTCAGAATTTTGAACACTAATATAGCCAACTTGAATTTTACTTCTGAAATCAGTGCTACACGGGTTACATTTTTAGATACAGAAATCTATATAAAAGATGGTTCATTTCAGACAACATTACATAGAAAAGTGACAAGCTACGAATTCAATATAACATGCAAAAAGCTTTCACCCCCAAAAACCAAGTGGAATATCCCTTATGGTGAATTTCTATGAATAAAGCAAATCTGTTCAGAACCTGTGGAATGTGACAAACATCTTAAACTGTCTGAAGATAGATTTGTAGCTAGACAATACTCAAACAAATGTCTATTTCAGGCTAAGCAACGCTTAAACAAACTATCCAGAGAAAAATGAATCCAGAATGTGAATCATCCTCTAAAACATGACAAACAGCAACAGTTGCGATTCATAACCACGTACTCAAAAGTGCTACACAAGTTCGAAATTTTTGGGAAAATCATTGGCCAATTTCATTAATGGACCCTGTAGTAAGATAAATCATGGGACAATATCCTCAAATGACATTTAGAAGAGCATCCAACCTAAGTGATAAATTAACACACAGTCACTTCCAGAGTAAAAAACAAAACTGGCTACAGAAGCCGGGATTCTGGAAATGTAGTGATTGTAAAGCATGTAAAATCGGGAACAATAAGCAAGAATATTTGATGAATACTGGAAGTGTGAGATTGATTTGAAAACACTTAACTTGCAAAAGCCGTTTTACAGTGTATGTGATTGAATGTCCCTGTGGTCTAAAATATATTGGCAGCACGATATGTGAGACTAAAAAGCTAATTTTGGAACACATTCAAGCAACCATCAATGTAGATAGGAGTTATGCTACTGCAAGGCATATGGAACAGAAACACAGTAGAAAATGGGAACTAAGGAAATATTATGTAATTGACCAAGTACCAAAACAAGAACGGGGGGAGACAGAGAAAAGAAGATACGTCAGTTGGAGTCCAGACACATATTAGACATTCGTTCTTTAACTCCGCTTGGTCTTAATCAGGATGAAGAGTTATTTGTACATTTATAAAGACAATGATAATTACTTTTTGCTATACCTTTTGGGATTAATTGGTGGGAGGCAGATACCTCGGTATGGCCAATTGGCTTTGTCTTTCTTTTCTTTTTTCATTCATTTTTATTTATTTTATGTGGCAGTCATATAGGCGCATTTATATTAGTTAACAAACTTCACAAGCATAGGCACACTAATGTTTAAGTGTAGAGGAAGGACTAATCTCGAATGATTAGAGTTTTTAAATTTGACTTAAATATTGACATTATCAAACATTTATATTGTCTATTCAACACTTGAGTTAATAAGTAATCACTTGAGATTTAGATGAATTTAATATGATAATATAATTCAACTTTGAGGTATAAAAATATCTGCTGGAATTTATAATATTGACAACTACATTTACCAGAATTCATTGCATGGCGCATAAGAAAAAGTAGAGAGACCCTTGCAAAATCTATATAATTTATATATTATTTAGCAGAGTTTGTCTATATTAATATATGATGTTTTGGTCTTTGAGATGTAAACAAAGCGTGATTGAAATTGGTCTTTTGTTTGTGCATTTGTGGGTGTTTGTTTGTATATGTAAAAGTGCCAGAAGAATGCACAAGAAGTTCCTGTGAACAAGGTCTGGTGAGACCGAAACGCGTCAGGGGAGTCCTGACATTGTTTGTTTTTTGTTGAGCTCACAAATTAAAGGAAGTAGAGTAATGGTACAACCTCGGAGTATGGATTTCTCTTTATTATAATCCAAGAGAATCAGTAATAAGTGATATGCGGATGTCCTAGCGAACAACCGGCACCACCAACTAATGAAAGAGCACCCTAGCACGCCAGTGAGGACAGCATTTCTTTCTCTCTCTCTTTCTCTCTCTCTAGATATAAATATATATATATATATTTATACATATATATATAAAAAATTCCCACTGAAAAAAAAAAAAGGTTACATGGACGTTATAGTTAGGTTATCTAAAACTCGATCCTGCCATGCACAGCTTTTTCTTCAATAATTTGACTCCTAATGTTTCGTTTATATTTTTAATGCCATTATAGAAATTGTCATGAGTGCTGTAATATCTAGGGTAGTAAAGCAGTGCATTGCAAGGGTGCGAGTTACAGTTACCTAAGGGCACAAGTTATATTTACTTCAAATGCCTCTAACTATAGCTGCTCAATTTTTATGGTTTTGTGTGAGCAGATTCAGAACCTAACTATAACGTCCCTGTAACCTTCAGCTTTTTCAGTGAATTTCTATGTTTTAAAAAAAAATCTATTTCCTAACTATAATGTCCCAGTAACCTTGGTTTTTTTTTCAGTGAATTTCTATGGGTTTTTTCAACATAAAGTAATTTGAATTACTATACTTTAATCCAACCACTGCCTGCGGCCAGGCCCGAAGTCAAGCCCCTATGACCACTCAATTCCATGCCACCACAGCCTTTGGCCTGCAGCCAGGTCCTCCGGCCAGCCCCCTAAAGCACCAAACCCCATGTCATCCATGGCCTTTGCCCATGATCGATGGGGGTTGAGAGAGAGAGAGAGAGAGAGAGAGACAGAGAGAGGGAGAGGGAGAGAGAGAGAGTGGCTTTTTAGACTTTGACAAATTATATAGTTAGAATTAGATTTTTTCGGACAAATGGAAAAGATGCACTTGTCAAGTAAAAGGATTTTGACTGCCTCTCGGTATGAACCTTAATTAGTTAAATTTGAAAAGAAACACAATTATCACTGACACATAGGGGGTTATTCCAACTTTGAAGGAGGTGTTAATCCGTCCTAAAAGTGACGGATATACCACCAGCCGTATTACGAGTCCATTATATCCTATGGAACTCGTAATACGGCTGGTGGTATATCCGTCACTTTTAGGACGGATTAACACCTCCTCCAAAGTTGGAATAACCCCCATAGACTGGAACCCTAAACATTCAGTGTGAGGGTTGGAGACCTTAACCTCTAGGCCACAGGTGGCTGCTTACATTACAGTTTCCAGAAATAACTATAACATGTAACTCAAAGATTTTGATGTGAAAAAGACCTCAGTGTTCCATCACTAGGAATGTTTAATATCCAAAACATGACCAAATAAACAGACATACAACCATAATATACCAAGATTTGAACCTTCAACCTACTGACAAACAGTCCAAGAGCTTCACCAGTGGAGTAGAAGTGACTATTTTATTTTAATGTTTTTAACACACTTAGAAATTATTGCATTGAGATACCATTGCAATAACAATCTCTCTCTCTCTTTTCCATCCCATTAAGGGATGGAAGAGAGAGAGAGTGAGGGGATCGCGGGGGAGCCTGAAGGCCCTCGTGGTCCTAACCAGCTCCCTACATTCGGCGGGAGACAGCATCGCTCCAGCAAGCAGGGAGCTGCTTGAAAAAGCAGCTCCCTGCTTTTGGGAACAATGCTTTCATCTGTTTCCCTGCACTGTTTGACAGCACCCGCTTGCAGAAAGCGGAGTTATGTTTGCTTTGCTTGGTGGGAGCTGTCAGGTCCCACCAAGCAAAAACAATCAGCTACCTCCTGAGAGTAGGCCACTCGGGAGGGAGCAGGAGTAGGCCCTGCGGGGCCGGAAGTATACAGGGCCATCTATGGCTCCCCGAGTGGGGCCACGTGGCACCTAATCAGCGTAGCAGTTTGCCCCAGAGAGGAGGTGGTTCCTGGGGCCGGTGGTTGGTGACAGACCCCCTTCATTAATTTATTTTAGCCCTGGGAAGGCCCTTCCACATTTATTTAGCATGATTTGCCCCAGGAAGTTGGTGGTCCCAAGGGGTGCAGAGGGGCCAGCGCAAGCCCTTCACATTTATATACCCTGGGAGGTCGCTGTCCCCTAGACTACCATAAGCCCTAGGAGGGGGGCTATGCACCCTCCTCATTCTTTTCAATGCCCCCAGGACCTGGCCCACCTAGGGGGAAAAGTAAAGGAAAAGCGCAGGAGACTTTTTTTTTTTTTTTTTTAAATCTCAGAAAATTCCACAGATCCGTCAGCAGATTTTTCAGAGATTTATAAAAAATGCTTTTTAGCCCTGGTGGGGTGGGGCTCAAGGAGTCCCTACCCTGGCCCCTTTCCTTTTTTAAATCTTTTTTTGTGGGAGTCCCAAAATAGCTGCCAACACTTCATTGTTGAAGTGTCTGAACCCAATCAGATATCAACATGGGGACAGTTGGATCCGAGGAGGATCCGCATCACTAGCTAACTATATTTTATAACCTTCAATATCTCAGAAAATACTAAATGGATCTACACCAAATCACAAAAAGCACAATCTGCGTACCAAGATCAAGCTGCCAGCCAAAGTTGTTGTAATTCCATTCATTGGTTTGGGCTGTAGACATGTCTAAAGACCCGATGGAAAAATAAATGAGAAAAAACGAGTTTTGGAATCCCCCCGTTTTCCTCAGCCCCTTCAAGACAGCAGCTGAACTGAGTATGTTTTGAAATTTTATATTTACTGAAAAAAACAAAGGTTACAAGGAAGTTATAGTTTTGTTCTGAATTTACAAGCACAAAACCATAGAAAGTGACTATACCTTGTGCCCCAAGGTAACAATAACTCTTGTACAGTTTTCTCATCAATAATTATATTGCAATTTGTGAGAAGATGGTACTGACCATCTAACCCACCAGTGTTTTTTTCTTTTTGATCACCTGGCGTTTGACCTTTGGTCAGGTGGAGCCTCATAACCTGTGACTCACCCATGACAAACACATCGTAAAATGGACTGCGTGTGTTCACCACCAGTGTTCGCCTTTTAAGATAGAGTTGAGCTATGAACAAGATAAGAGGCACTTGGCTGGCTACATGTGAAAATGTGTGCATGCATGTGAGGGAGATGCGTGGGTGACTCCTATTGTGCACAGCCCAGGAACTGCAAACAGGCAGCCTGGCACAGAAGGAACTATGCAGGTCTGGGTAGTGACCTGGAATAGGCCTTATAATGTGGGTGTACATATGTAGGGAAAATCAGTGTGCTTTACTGGTCTGACTTTAGTGACACTCCATTATACTACAATGGGAAAGGCTGCCTCAGGGCACAGTTCCAGTTCCATGGGGTCCACAGACTTCAGAGTTGCACCAATGTACACTGTAACCTGAATGAAAAGAATAATTCTGTAAAGTCAAAAAGCATATCTGTACAGCATATGGGTCATCTAAAAGTGTCATATTTGTCTGACTCAGCTCATGATCAGATCCCAGGCCTTTTGTGACCCTACAGGGGTGGGTTAGTTACTTATCTCTCCACCTGCTTGAACAAAGGTATCACCTATTAAAGGAAGCAAATAACAGGAATTAAGTCAGCTCTGAAGGAGGAAGGGATTGGGTGAATTGCTCTTCTTCAGTCAGTTAACTGTCATTCTGTGCCAGGAAGAGGGCCTGCCCCAGGCCACTCAACAAATGAGGGAGTCCAGACCTCTGGAGCCAAACCTGAGGGGGGACTCCTTTGAAGATGTGCTGGGGGAAGGTCCTGGCAGTGATGTCAGCGAGGGGTAAAACTGAGACCTCCAGAGCACATGCAGCAAGTGACTCCTGGTGGATGCCATTTTGAGCTATCCCAGAAGACTGCACAAGGAGGTTGGAAAAGGTGCATAGAGATGATGTGGCACATCAGGATAGGCCAGAGGTTCAGCCCTGCTCTACACTCCTGCCCCCACCTAATAGGTCCTGTGCAGGGGTCAGAGCTCTCTCTTGGTCGTGCTTTTCTGGGAAACAGTGGACTTGGAAGCAACTACCATGGACAACTGGAAGGAGGAATCCCCTGACTGCTATCTGGCCCCAGGACTCTGACTCTGATTGACCCCAGGACCAGTGGTGCACACCCAAGGACCAGGGAACCTGGTTCTCTTCCCCCCAAGGACCAGTTGGGGGAAAGCCTGGGCCCAGCACAAGGAGAAGGAGAGGCCCATAGAAAAACAAGGTGAAAGGCTGGCGCAGGAGCCAGTAAAACCTGCTCCCTACAAAGATTGTTGGTTTGGAGGCCAGGGGGCCTACTATAAATGCTCCAGGTGTCTAAAGCTCATGACTAGGAGCAAAAGGAGCCCAGGATAATCAAAATCAGGCCAACGGGGTCCGAGTTACAGCTGTTTACAGTTTTGTTAACTTTTGACCTATCGTCCTAGCAACCAAGTGCATGGGTCTCTGCTGCCGGAGTTGGTTTCAACCTCTGGAGAGGGTCAGGGCCCAAAGGCTACACAGTAAAAGAAAGTCTACAGGGAAGCACTGTCGTAATCAGTCAGAGAGTAGAGGAGGGGGATCCAGGACCCCATCCCTGGGCACCAAAGAAGTATTCAGAAAGCACTGTTGTGCCCCTTTCTATGTGATTCCCAGAAAGGGGCCCAGGACCTCATTCTGGTACCTGTGCAGCAGCCACCATTGACACAGCACTGTTGCACCCTTTCGTGGTTCCCAAAAGGGGCCCAGGACCCCATCTATGGGCCAGAGAAGATGGATTATCCAGGGAGTGCTGCCATGCTGCCCCACCGGTGTGGAGAAGTGGCCCAGAACCCCATCCCTGGGCCCTGTGGCTTGAGGAGAGGGAGGGGAGTGCTGGCATCCCCCGTGCAGTGCTGCATCTAGATACACCCTGCCCACAGAAACGGGCAGGGAGTGAGTGAGTGCTGACTTTCGTGGCTGCACAGAAGAGTGCAAGCCATGAGGATGCCAGCCTTGGGCAGCTGGGGGTGGGCACCCCAAGCTGCCCCAGATAGGATCCAAACACGTGGGGTGCCCAGGTGCATGTGACAACCTGAATAGTATGGTGTGAAGCCACCCTTGACAAACAAAATGAAACTGACGAGGCTTTCCTAAAATTCACAGAGTGCCTACAGGAGCGTCCTATAATACCCTGCCAGGCCGAGCCACATTTCTTAATGAAAATCACAAATTTTCAGCTTGTGGTGACTCCAAGTTACCTTTCTGCCAAATTTGGTGTACTTCTGTCCAGCGGTTCGGGCTGTAGTTGTGTTCAAAGCTCCTATGGGAATTAACAGGGGAATGCACTTTTTGACTCCCCCTTTTTCTCTGCCCTCGCTAGACAGATTACCCTGAAACTTCCCATGCACAACAAATTCCTTTGGCACACTTTTTTGGAAAATGTTATGAACATTCATTTAACGGTGTCAAAGATAGAGGCAAGTCAAAAAATGCTCTTTCAATGGAAATATGGTCCTAACTTTAACTACCTATTGGCGACGTCCAGTATTGCTGGAAATCGGGTCTCTAGTTGGCAGAGGTTTGCAATTTTGCCTAAGTAGGGACCACAATCCTAGTCAGTGCAAGTAAGATACACACCAAAGGTTTACCTGTGTTCACCTTCTGGAAGCTTGTTACAGAGCAGTCAGACTAAACTACAGAGGCACTGGGTAAAGTGTTTGTGCACACTCACAGTAACACAGTGAAAACACCACTTATGGATTCCAAACCAGTTTAGAAAAATAATAGTTATCTGAGTCAAACAAGACCAACATGACAAAAAATCCAACATACGCAGGCCAAGTTGTGAATTCTGAAAAATTAAATCAAAATGCAGAGCTTAGGAGACAATAGCTCTCACTCAGGGCTTTTTGGTTGTGCTGGACCGGGGCAAGTCCAAACGTTCAGTCCGACCGGGATGCAGAGCGGGGTGAGTACAGGAGCTTTGACAGTACTCTGATCTAAGGAGGGGATGCATTGCACTTGCAGGCAATGCATAATTTCCTGATCGGGCAACTTCATTGATGCATCAATGTCCAGAAGTGATGAGTACTGGTTCTGATGCATCAGTGTTGCATCAGCCAAGTTGTGGCTGCAATGCAAGTTGGGGTCTTTGCTTCACACAAGTCCGTGACTTTGGTGCAGACAGCGTCAAATTAGTGTCTCTGCAGCGGGTTCAAGTGACATGTCGACATTGTTGCGTCAGTTCTTGTGTTGCAGCACCAAACTCACCTCCAAGGGCCCAGGACTGGATTTGGCACTGCTTGGCAGAGCAGGGCTCTCGGCAGAGGAGTCCAGGTTCTGGCAGCAAGATGCAGGTGAAGTCTTTGATGTCCCTGAGACTTCAGAAACAGGCTCTTGGAGAAACTTTAGATTTCAGGATGTAGCGAGTTAGATCCAGACAACAAGTAGCAGGCAGAAGGTCAACTGAGCAGAGCAAAAAGCAAAGTGGCAGTCCCTCCTGACAGCCTGGCAGTCCTTCCTGGCAGCAAGTCCTCCGTCTAGAAGTGTTCCTAGTGTATAGTGTGAGTGGCCAAGTACTTATACCCATATGTGCCTTTGAAGTGGCGGAGGCTTCAAAGAGTGATTTTGAAGTGCCCCAGTTCGCTCTCAGCCGAGTCCTGTCTGCCAGGAGGTCTGTGGGGGGTTATCGTGTCTTTGTGTGGGGTCAAGTCACTAACCTTTGAAGTGTGAGTGAGAGCCCCTCCACCTTTGCTGCTCAGAAAAAACCCACCGGTATGCAGATGAAATGCAGGGGCAGTGGAATGTCCTGTGTTTTATGGCTGTCTCGATGGAATGCACAGATGTAACTGTCACATAAACCAACACAAACGAGATGTGGATGGGAGGCAGGCTAAGGCACAGAATGGTTAAAGTAAGAAAAATGCCAACTGTCTAAAAGTAAAGCAAAAAACATGAGTGGAGGTGAATGTTTGATTTGTTCTGCATTCCGTCCATCATCTGTTGTTTTTGTATTTGTCGCCTCAAGTGGGAAGGGTATGCCCAGACGTGGGTCCTGTGCTTATTATGCCACCAGATTCAAGCTAGCCTGGCTGATGAAGTTTGATACCCTGAAACCAGTTCCAGGATGCTTGTTTCAGGTCCAGGGAGGACCTAGCCTGCAGTTCGGGCTGGACTGTTCTCATGGGGAACAGGGTCAAGATTGATTTGCATATGGCTGGGTTCAAACTGGAATAGCATAGCAAGCAAAAAAACTGATGGATTAAACCCGGATCTGTGACTGGGGGAGAATGTTTGATTTGTTCTGCATTCCGTCCATCATCTGTTGTTTTTGTATTTGTTGCCCCAAGTGGGAAGGGTATGCCCAGACATGGGTCCTGTGCTTGCTATGCCACCAGATTCAAGCTAGTCTGGCTGATGAAGGGTGGTATCCTGAAACCGGTCCCAAGATGCTTGTTTCTGGTCCAGGGAGGACCTGGCCTGCAGTTCGGGCTGGACTGTTCTCATGGGGACCAGGGTCAAGACTGATTTGCATATGGCTGGGTCCAAACTGGAATAGCATGGCAAGCAAAAAAACTGATGGATTAAACCCAGATCTGTGACTGGGGGTGAATGTTTGATTTGTTCTGCATTCTGTCCATCATCTGTTATTTTTGTATTTGTCGCCCCAAGTGGGAAGGGTATGCTCAGATGTGGGGCCCTTGCTTGCTATGCCACCAGATTCAGGCTAGCCTGGCTGATGAAGGGTGATACCTTGAAACCGGTCCCAGGATGCTTGTTTCTGGTCCAGGGAGGACCTGGCCTGCAGTTCGGGCTGGACTGTTCTCATGGGGAACAGGGTCAAGACTGATTTGCATATGGCTGGGTCCAAACTGGAATGGCATGGCAAGCAAAAAAACTGATGGATTAAACCCAGATCTGTGACTGGGGGAGAATGTTTGATTTGTTCTGCATTCCGTTCATCATCTGTTGTTTTTTTATTTGTCGCCCCAAGTGCGAAGAGTATGCTCAGACGTAGGTCCCGTGCTTGCTATGCCACCAGATTCAAGCTAGCCTGGCTGATGAAGGGTGATATCCTGAAACCGGTCCCAGGATGCTTGTTTCTGGTCCAGGGAGGACCTGGCCTGCAGTTCAGGCTGGACTGTTCTCATGGGGAACAGGGTCAAGGCTGATTTGCATATGGCTGGGTCCAAACTGGAATGGCATGGCAAGCAAAAAAACTGATGGATTAAACCCAGATCTGTGACTGGGGGAGAATGTTTGAGTTGTTCTGCATTCCGTCCATCATCTGTTGTTTTTGTATTTGTCGCCCCAAGTGAGAAGGGTATGCCCAGACGTGGGTCCCATGCTTGCTATGCCATCAGATTCAAGCTAGCCTGGCTGATGAAGGGTGATACCCTGAAGCCAGTTCCAGGATGCTTGTTTCTGGTCCAGGGAGGACCTGGCCTGCAGTTTGAGCTGGACTGTTCTCATGGGGAACAGGGTCAAGACTGGTTTGCATATGGCTGGGTCCAAACTGGAATGGCATGGCAAGCAACAAAACTGATTGATTAAACCCAGATCTGTGACTGGGGGTGAATGTTTGATTTGTTCTGCATTCCGTCCATCATCTGTTGTTTTTGCAACTTTCTAAAAGTGGCATTTTCAAACCTGCAACTTAAAAAAAACCTTTGCCAAAAGATGTGTTTTTAAATCGTGAGTGCAGAAACACCAATCTCCATTTTTCTATCCTTTCTCATTGGGAAATTACACTTAAAAGATGTTTTAAGGCAATCCCCCTACTAGCCTATAGGAAAGATAGTCCTTACAAAAGTGAAAAACGTAGTTGATAGTCTTTTGTTTTTTTACTACCTGGACATGTTAAACTAAAAGTACATGTTCAACTTTTTAAATACACTGCACCCTGCCATTGGGGCTAACCAGGACCTACCTTAGGGGTGTCTTACGTGTCATAAAAGGAAGGTTTGGGACTGGCAAGAGGGTACACTTGCTTGGTCAAAAAGGCAGTTGAAACTGCACACATAGGCTCTGCGATGGCAGGTCTGAGGAATAGTTGAAAGGCTACCGTAGTGGGTGGCACAACCAGTGCTGTAGGCCCACTAGTAACATTTGACTTACAGGCCCTGGGCACACATAGAGCACTTTAGTATGGACTTACCAGTAAATCAAACATGCCAATCATGGAAAAGCCAATGTTACCATGTTCTAGACACAGAGCACATGCACTTTATCACTGGATGGGATTGGTAAAGTGTGCAGAGCCATAAAGCCAGCAAAAACGAAGTTCAGCACACAGTCTAAACAGGTGGTAGGAAAGCAAAATGTCAGGGGAAACCACACCAAAAGAAGCCATATATTTTAGACCTGGCGTCTTTTGGTGTGGTTTTTAGAGCTTCGTGAGCCAATCAGAACACTTTGGTAAATTGGCGCTCCCGCAAGAGTCTAAGGAGACTCTCATGAGCACAACTGTTCAGATATACAATTATTTTTTACCTTTATTTTCTATTTTCTCAAATGGATTATCAACAAAACACACACAGTATAATCTGTGGACCAAGATCTAGCTTCCTGACAAAATTGCGGTAATTCTGTTCAGCAGTTTTTGCTGTAGCCTTGTCTAAAAAAGTATATGGAAAATGCATGTGGATTTTGCACTTTGGGACACTCTGTTTTTCTCGGCCCCAGCTTGACGGATCCCCTAAAAACTTTCCAGAGATGAGCTGAGGTGGATTTTTTGGGAAAGTTTTGTAAACATTCATCAAACCAGGCCAAAGTTATTAGCAAACCCCAAAACAATCTTTCTGTGGAAAAGTAGACCTAACCTACATTATGTCCTAGCCCCTCATTACGATTTTGCCGGTCCCACCACTGGACATTGCAGATATCTGGTTCCATTAGATTTGGTCAAAGTCAAAACTTAAAGCCAATCACAATGGAGGATGGGGAGAATACAAGAAGTTGATTTGGCTCCATCTCCGCTTACCTTTTGACTTAGAAGAAATTTCAGAAACGTTTTTGAGGGAGGTAAAGCCTCAGTGGGGCAAGGTACCATGCTGATCTGTGGATGATTCATTGACACTGAGGAAATCTCAGTGAGGTCATCCATAGTGGTGGGAAAAGCACTAAGCAAGAAAAGCTTGATTTTCAGGCCAAGAAGGTTGTTGTTGTCATTGTTGATGAAGTGCTAGACATCATTTGAAAATTTCAGACTTGGGTCTAATAAGGTTTTCTGGACCTCAAAATACCACAATGGAATATGGCTGCACACTTCAGCAGAAGATGGCTCCAAGAAGCTAGATACCATTAATGAGAGATCCTGCTGAAAGTTTTTTCTGCTGCAGAGAACAACAAAGTGGGAGCAATGGGTCAAAATCAGTCCCAACAGCAATGCACCGTCATTGGATCACTTGCAGGTAGGTCCAGGTTTCCTGTTGATTCTCAGGGCAATTTTTGATGAAAAGTTTCAAGCGTTTTGGTTTTGGTAGGAAGAGACCACTTACCACTTTAGCACCACACCAAGGGTCCAGGACCTAGGGGAAGCACCACTTGTGGACTAATATTCACTGTAGCAGGGACCAGAAGCAACAGGCAAGTAAGTTGCATGGTTTCTGGAGCTTGTTGTATCCCTGTAACCCACACTGAAGGCCTGCCAGGTAGGAATTGGAGTCCTTCTGGTTGTCCTGGCTTCAAGTAGCAGGTTCCATCCTTCTTCCTCAGGCAGCAGGGCAGTTCTACAAGCAGCAGGGCAGCAAGGCAGTCCTTATTCTGATTATTCTGCAGGTCCAGACATGATCTGATTTGGGGTCTCAGAGCACCACCTTTCATTCCAGTGCCAGACTGTGGGGGGAAACTGGCCTACTCCTCTGACCTTCCTGAGCCTTGCTCCTAAATGTCTGGGGTGACAAAAGAAAGTTTTCAGTCCTTTGTGTGTGCTGCATGCAAGGTCTTTTGAAGTGTAAGACAGGGCTGAGCACAAATCCTCCCCCAGGCCATCCTGGCAGGATGGACAATCCTGTCACACCTAAGCCCTTTTTGTTACCAGTTCTGGGAGGAAGACACAACCCACAGCAGGAGAGTATTTCACAGTCATGTGACCCAGTACAATGACAGTAAGGCATAATGGTTCAGGGACAGAAAACACCAACTTTGTAAATGTGGCATTTTTGTGAATTATGACTTAAAATCCAACTTTACCATTAAAGATGATTTTAAACCACAATTCATTTGAGCAAAAACAGAACTTCCCTAAGTTAATTGATGTTAGTCTATGGGACAGATAGGCCTTACAACACTGAAAAATTGCTTTAGGAGTCTTTCACTATTGAGACATTTAAAACGTGAAACCCACATGTCCTAGTTTTTAAATCTGGTGCTCCCTGCTTTAGCATTTTTAGGCCCTACCTCAGGTGTGACTTAGAAGTATTTGAAAGAGAAGTTTAAAAGTGGCAAAAGTTTTAATTTTCCAAGTTGAAATGCCAGTTTAAAACAGCCCTATGAGCTGAAGAGGCAGTCTTAAGACATGTTTTAAAGTGCTACTTTAGTTGATGGCACAATGGGTGCTGCAAGCCCACTGGAAGCGTTTAATTTATAGGCCCTAGGTACAGTGAGTACCATGTACTAGGGACTTACAAGTAAATTAAATGTGCCAATTGGGTGTGGGCCAATTTTACCATTGTTTTAGGAGAGGGGACACACACTTTAGCACTGGCTAGCAATGGTAAAGTGCACAAAGCCCCAGAGGTAACAAAAAAGAATTTAGCAAAACAGGACGGGTGAAGGCAAAACGTTTATGGGACTACCACCAAAGGGTGTCAGCTTTAACATACACAAGTATATATGTATATATATATATATATATATATATATATATATATATATATTCACGGAAAAAACAACATACAGTTTTAAATGAGTAAAGCCACTGAAATTCACCAGTAATAGTTATGTGAAGTAACTATAACTCATGTGCTTAAGTAAACTGTAACTCGCTCCCCTGCAACGCACAGTTTTGCCATCAATGTTGTCATTTCAGATGTTGCAGTGGTGTGATTTTATTAATGAAATCATAGAAAATGTCATGAGTGATATAATATGGAAAGTAATTAGCTCTGCATGGCCAGGAATCAAGTTACAATTAGTTTAGGGAACTTGGTATGACAAAGCGAATTTCAGTAGTTTTGTTAGTTTAAAATAGTACGTTGTAATTGACAATTTCACCTAACTATAACATCCCTTTAACCTTTATTTTTTTTAAAGAATTTCCATTGTTTTTAAATGTAAAGTAAGATATTATCACCATACCTAACTATAGCATAACTTTAACCTTTGTATTTTCAGGGGATTTCTAGTTTTTTTTTTTAAATATAAAGCAACACTTTGTTAGCATATGTAATGCCAATCTCATGCTGTGCATGGCCTTCTCGCATATGAGGCATGCAGTTGGTCTCACACGTCCTGGCTGCACTCAGGCAGACTTACTGACTTTGTCAAGGAGTCATAATGCCAACATTTAAAAAGTGAGACTATTGGCTTTATCAAGAACTGAGCATATCAATATATTTGAAGCAGATGTATCATCTTTCTACAAAAATCACCAATATTTCAATTCAACTGTATATTTCTGTAACTCATACAATGCAATGTTTATTAGTAGTGATCATTCTAAAAATGTTTAACAACGTTTTAATAAAAAAATAAAATCAACATGTCTGTAAGTCTTTCCTTTAACATATTTTTTACGATTACATTTTGTGGGCTAAAACATTTGAAAAAAAGACATATTTTTTTACTAAAACCAATTTGTCTCTGACACATAACATTTTTCAGCCCATAAAATGCAAACATAAAAACAACCATATGAGGGCCTTGCACTTCAGCTGAAGATCATAGAGCTGGGCTCCAGCTAGGAGTGGTTTTGAAAACCATGGTAAGTTCTCCTAGGTCATGGATTTAATGACCGAGGAGACTTGTTGTTTTTTTAATGTTGATAGAGGGCTGCTGCACACTCTGCAGCCTCCCCCCAACCACAGCATTTAAAAACAGCTTGGTGGTGGTCCCACCCAGGCTGGAGAAGCATTTTTTACTGCTCCCACTGAGCAGGGGCAAAGTTCTGTCCCCTGCCTAGGAGAGTGTGGGGGAAGATTATACCTACACCCTTGCAGACAGGGAACCACAGTGTCCCAGATGTGGGCTCCCCAGGACACTGTTAAGTATTGAGGGCCTAGTGATGGGTTCCCCGGGCCGACACCGGCTCAGGGAGTGGGGTGCACAGTACCCCTCACCTTTTAAAATAAATTCAGCCACAGGAGATGGGGTCCCTTCTGCCTTAACAAGCTCAAGGAGGGGGGCAGTGTGCACCCCCTCCTCATATCATTGACTTTTTGCCCTCAAGGGATGGGTTCCCTTGGCCTACTGAAGATCATGGATGGGAAGGCATAACCCCTTCCCCTTTAAAATAAGTTGTGCCAGGCACTTCCCCACCCTGGGGAGTTACTTTTTTAAATAGACAGGATCCTGAACTTGTTTAAAAAAAAATATTGCTGTGGATTTGCAGATCCACTATAAAGTTGCAGCAACATTTTAAACAAAATATGATTTTGGTCACAGGGGGACCCCATACAAGACCAAGGGGGTAGGGTATCACAACCATGCCCCCTCAAATCTTTTTTATACTTCTTTTCTAGTGCTCTAGACTGAGCCCGGGTCAGAAGATGGCTGCCGCCACATCATTGTTGATGTGGTGGCAGCCAATCAGTGGTAAAGCACACTAAGTTCTAAAATCAACATAATTGAATTCAGCAAAATAGGAGCAGTGAAGGGAAAATGTTTGTGGGACTACCCCCAAGGGTGCTGGTCCAACATACATAAATATATATGAATTCACTGAAAAGTAACAAAGGCTAAAGTAACGTTATAGTTAGGTGAAAATGTCAGTTAAAACATGTAATTTTAAATTTATAAAACCACTGAAAATCACCAGTTATAGTTATACAAAGTAACTATAACTCGTACCCTAAAGTAACTATAACCCACATCACCACCATGCACACTTTTGTCATCAATAATTTCACTGCAAATGTTGCAATTGTGGCAGTGATAGTATCACTGATGTCATAGAAAATGTCATGAGTGATGTATTATGTGAGGGAATTAGCAATACATGGCAAATGTTTCAGTTATAGTTACCTTAGGGCATGAGTTATTTATCATTAGGGTTAGTGCCCTAGTAACCACTGGGAACACACTTTTTAATAAAAAATAATTGGAGGGGAGGGTGTATTCCCCTCCCCCAGCCTTTCTGGTGCTTGAGTCTCCATTTCCTGGGGCTGTTTTTTTTCAATACGTGAAGGTGGGCTTGCGACCCCTCTCCACCAACCTTTCTTGGGCCCTGGGGGTCCTAGCCCCCATGGGCCTATTTTACTAATTATAGGTAGGGCATGAGGCCCACTCCCCAAGCCACTTTGGGCCCCAGGGACCACATCCCATTGACCTATTTCATAAATAAAGGCAAGGTGGGTGTGTCGATCTCCTCCACAGGCCTCCTAGGTCCTGGGGACCCTATCCCTTGGGTCTTTTCTTATAAATAAAGGGGAAAGGGGTGTGCACCACGTCACCAAGCCACAGTGAGCTCCAGGGATCCCAGCCCCTGGGGCCTATTTTTTATATGAAGGGGAGGGGGCACACAACCCACTCTCCCAGACACTTTCTGGGCCCCTGGGATCCTATCTTCCAGGACCAGAAACAGGTGCCTCGGGAGATGGAGACCCTGTGGCATCCAGAACCCACTAGTTTGGTGCTGCGGGGGAGTCCCAGGGCTCCAGCAGCCCCTGCTGACTTCCTGCATCCTGTTGGAGCCAGCATTGCTCCCTGCTCAAAGGGAACAGCTGTTTTGTTTTCTCCCTCCAGGCGAAAGCAATGTTTGTTTATTTTACTCTCAGGAGCACAGGCAGAGAAACAGAAGTTTGTTCCCATCTGGAGGGGTATTTTTAAAGCTCTTGTCAGTTTCCCTCTCACTGGCAGGGAAACCACTGTGCTCTGGTGGTGGGCTCACCGGAACACATTGTGTGAATCAGTCCCAGAGGATAGCATCCCCAGGGCCATAACACGCTCAGGGAGGGGTGTCAGCTGACCCCCTACCCATATAATTGATGTTCAGTCCTGAAGGTGGGGTTCTTGGTCCTCATAAGGCTCTGGAAGGGGGGGTCAAATGCCTTGTCCCCAAAGGAGGACTTTGAGATGCCCCCTGGTCTTTGCCCACACCAGGAGGTTTTTTATAACAGTGTGGGACCCCACCGTTTTTTTTTAATTGCTGTGGATTAGCTGACCCTTCATGAATTTGCAGCAAAAATTTTAAAATGTTTTTTTTGCGCTCCAGGCTGAGTCCCTCCGTGACTCCACCACCAGGGCAATAGGGTCAGGGTATCCCTACCTTGCCCCCTTATATTTTTTTATACTTTATTTTAGGACTCCTTCTTGATGTGGTGGCAACCAATCAGAAATGTTGGTCCCACAGATTCTCGGAGGTGTGAAAGGCACACATTTGTGAACATTTAGGACCTCATTGCGACTTTGGTGGTCATACCGCCAACAGGATGGTGGAAAAGACTGCCAAATTATGACCATGACAGTATTCCCAATAGAATACAGCCAAAGCACTGCCGACACCGCAACTGCGGTCAGACCGCAACGGACAATGGAATGCACCTGCAGGCCGGTGGATACCCTGTTACAGTCGGACAGATTTCAAAGTTGCACACCACCAAGGTTTCTGCTGCTGTCACACCAACACGAAAACCCAGGCTGAAATGAACAGCATAAAAGGAAACACTCACCTTCAGGAAGCCATACTTGCCCGGAGCTGCAGTGGAACCAGAACTACACGTCTTCCCACTGCTCCTGCTCACACAAAGACAACCAAATCTTCACAGTCAATGACAATGGCAACCGCAAATACACACAGTTACCAGTAACTGTTTTATAATGTCAATGTCTGTACACTCACACAATATACCACGGGAAAGGGGGTGCGAGGGCAACAACCACACACCACTACAAACTGACACGCACTCTCAAATACAGCCACACAAGCAGTCGCACATACACAGTACACACATTTCGACCAACACACACACACACTTGGCAAACACACACACTTATGCATGGAAACACAGCACAGGCCCAGTTACAAATGATAACACACAGCACCACAACACGTCACAACACCACCACAACCATACCATCATCAATACATTTGCAAACATGCAACAACTATACCAGCCTTTTCAATAATTTGAGTATGATAGAGTCGAAACACATGTCAGCAACACATGGCCCAATATTCTGGCAGGAAAGGATGATACATATTTTTTGGAGTAACTCATCTAAGTCATTCTTCACCTGTAAACAAAGTCATGCACACTTATAAGGGCGAATGTAGCCCACAGGATTTAGCCACAGAGAAGGCCATCACCTTAAATACAATGTACACCTGCAGTGTGCATGAAGGCCACACACATTACAACTAATCATGATGATTGGCAACATCAATAGCCCATTATTCAAGTGGCGACATCACAAACCACACTTCAGACATGTGCAATTTTACATCTATACATGACCATTACAATGCCTCAACACACTTCTGAGCTTAACATAATAGAGGCATACACCATGAGCCAAGCCAAATGACTGACTACACATACCATTCCAACAACATGCGAAGGTGAAATACCACATCTGCAACCCAATTCAGTCAGCACAAACTATAGGATTCCATACTAAAAACCATCAAAACATATCCACAATAGCAAAGGTAAGTATGTTGAAGTTGCATCACTATGTTGACATATGTCTGTACAATGTACACATGATGTTGGCAAAATACCAGTTAAGATTGTACCAATTAACAAGATGTAGAGGCCTAAATTGCTTTGTAGTCACTTACCATCCAAAGAACATGTACTTGGTACTAATATGCTGAGCTCTCATATCAATGATATTGGTTGCAGCTGGAGTCTAGTTATACCACCATGGTTTAGTACATGCAGAATGTCCATTCTGAGGAAACATCACACGTGCCAAAGTTAAGTCCTCACTTACTAATGGGGACACCTCAAGTGTGGCATGTGAAATGTCACATTGAGATCAAAGCCTCGATTGACACTCATTGGAGACCTCAGGAATGGTAGGCATGTACACAACTTGTCAGACTCAATGTAGCACATAGGGATGGGTCGAGGGGCATTTGAATGGACAAAGGGCACAGACTTGGACAACTTCCCATCTGGATGTTGAGAGTATGGATCTGTAGGTGGCAAGGAACAACCAGCAGGGTACTAAGAGCAGTATAGGGTTACACATATCACACAGTCATATGTGCATCATCAATTGTTACTGTAGTTGTTATTGTGCAGAAGGGATGAAATAGTTGAGTAAATATGTCCCTATACACAATACAATGTGCACACCTATGTACCAATGTTGATTACGCCATATATAGATTTTCATAAGATACATTTTACCTTTTGCACTTAACACATTGTTACACCATTGATTCTTTTTTTATCATACACTGACCTTGCAGAGGAATGTAAATTAATTTAGTTAGTACTCACCCCCTTGTTGCTGCTGTACTAAAACACCCATCCAACTCAGGGTAGGCCACCTCCAATATGCAGGACACTAGGGGGGTCAAGGTCCGACAGGCACCCCTTCGTCCTTGGGAGGACATCCCCAGCTGGGCCTCATCGGTCTTACGGGCCCAGCGTCTCAGGTCCTCCTACTGCTTTAAACAGTAGGTGCTCCGCCGTCTGTGGACCCCAAGGGTCCTCACTTTCTTGGTGATGGCACACCAGATCCCCTTTTTCTGATGGGCGTTGACCTGCATGGATGACACAGACAAGAGTGGGAAGTCACGTATAGATGCTCCATCCCAAAACAAGTTGGCTGAACAATCAAGTTAGTGCAAGTTGCCAAACATACCATTCCTCACACTTCAAACTCTTTTGCAAGTCAGGCCATGTGTGAACTGGAGCCAGGCATACCACATGCATACCCAGTATCACGTTTTGGCCACAAACATAGGATCACACCAAACGCATGTCCTTAAAATGGTACCTCTCTACAACTATTTCTCATACCTTTTGTAGCTGCAAATGCTGTAAAATACATATGTGGATCACACACTACCTTCTATGTATCAGGAGTATCAGTCTTTATATGCACATGTACACATAACCATCTACCCACACATGATAGCTCAATCCTTCATTCATGCACATTTCATCTACCTCATCATACACTCAACCTTTCACCCATTGGTATTGCATTGGACTCACCTGCTCCTCTGGTACACCATAGAGCTGTCCATTCATGGGTAGGACCTCCTCCACCAGCTTGTCCCGCTCTTCCGGAGTGAAGACAGGGGCCCTATCACCTACAGAATGTGGCATGATTGCTCCCAGAGGTAGTACACAGCAGCTCAGGCCATGGAGGTCTTGCTGGCAGCAGTCTCAGGAGTCATGTGAGGGATTATGCATAAGATGGCGGCCACGTCCACCACGTCTGCCATGTACAGGACCGGCACCGCTGAGGGATGTTGCTATTGGCCTAAATCTGCCAAAGGCAGCAATGTACTCCAATGGGAATGTCCACCGTGTTTGTAACCGCCTAGTGCCATGACGCTATCTGCTGGCGGAGTCAGTTCACTCCCTGATGTCCAGTACTGTAGGTGAGGCAGCTGCCATTTTAGGGCTCATTATGCATGATGTAGAAATGAAAGTAGCGTCATTTACTGAAACCTCATATCTATGACAATGTGAGAAGTGCAGGCTTACTGATTACAAATATTAATGTGCATATCATTAGTAGATGGAGTGAAAAGAAGTATTTTGGCTTATGTACAGTAAACAGTGTTGTTGCCATTATAATAATAACAATTCAAAGATGGTCTAGGTGCAAATAATAAGTGTTACATGTCTACTTGATTGATGTAACTATCATGATGTTGTTGTGATCATACTTATGATGTATGGATTCAGTCACTCACATAAATTCTTGTGTTGTCTACATAATTACCCTGGCCTGTGGAGAGCAAGACAACCTCCAGTGTACCGTCCACTAGCAGATCTTCTGACCATGGAGGCGCAACATGTAATCCAAATATATCGCCTGGATAGGCATACAATTATGGGTCTATGATGTCAGTTGGAGCCAGATCTGATTACTTCATCATGCAGAGCAGCAATATCCCACTGCTGATGACATGATTATACACAGAGAGGGCCTTGCTGGTTGGTAAGTCGTGTATATCATGTGTGTCTGTACCTTCTTTCCTGCTCCCATATATGTGTATGTCCAAGAGTAACATTTGGATTGGTGTTACAAGGGACTCCGGCTACCCAAATCGTCCTTGGTTATTGACACCAGTGAGGAACCCAACCACACCAGGGGGAGTCCATTTCAATGAGGCCCATGGAAAGACAAGACATGTCGTGGAGCGGACTTTTGGGCTCCTAAAGGCAAAGTTTTGCTGCAGTGACAAATCTGGAGGAACCCTCCTCTACTCACCCTACAAGGAATGTCAAATAATTGTAGACCGATGCATGCTCCACAACCTTGCCCTGAGATGTGAGATACCACTCATACCAGATAAGGGGGAGCCAGCAGATCCTGTGGGTGGAAATGTAGACATGCCACTTGAGGATGAGCATGATGAGGATGAAGTTGGAGACATCAAAGAGAATGTCATCAATCAGTACTTCAAATGACTCAAGGTATGTGATGTGATGTTACGTATAGAAAATGTGATGTTTTGATTCCACCCTGGTATATACCTTATCTTTGTCATTCACAGATTTGCAGATTGGCTGTTTGGCTCATCCTCATTTGGCATGGTCAGATTAGACAGTGCCACAGGCAGATGGGATTTGCAGACTGACATGAGCAGTGGACATGGATTAGACTAGGTACTGTTTTGCATCAGATTTGTAGTATGTTAATATTGGAGGTGGCTCACATGCTGCTATTGTGTTTCTATTTGTGTCTAACACATGGCATCATGTGGTATCCAGACACTTTACCATCATGTTGGTATGTGTTGTATGTGACCTAACTTGTGCATAGTTGTCAGTGTGTTTCCTCATTGCAGACACATGTGCATGTGTCTGAAGAGTGACATAAGTGAGTGGCAAGCCTACCTGACCATGGTAAGTGGAAGGTTCAATGACTGGGGAGATTAGTACTGACCTCTGTCTGTATAATGGGGTTTGGTCATTTGGGAGGATGAAGTATGAGCATGTGATAGTCCTTTAGCTGATGATACATTGCCTCCTGGGATGGTGATAGACTCACATGTCCCTAACTTCTGTATTCTATGGGTTGGTGGTAAATGACACTTGAGCTGTAACACTGAAGTCCACAACATGACTTCACAATGTACTGATTGCCATGTTCCAAATAAATATGTGGATATGTACAATACAGTTGATTTGTGTCATGCGTATGCTTTAATCCCAATGCAATATGTATCCTGGTTGTTCAGCACATGTGTGACAACAATAACGGATGTATAACATTGGAGAGGAGCATTTTGGTACAATAGTTGTTATGCATGACAGTTCTATATGGTAGATACATGGCACTTACAGTGTCCTTGCATCATATGAACATGGAGTTGCATATCAGAAGATTCAACAAGGTGTATCAGTCACACATAAGGGGAACAAATCATGAGAAGTTCACTTTCTGGCAGAGGGTTTACTCTTGGCATCTGCTCCTCCTGGATGTCTGGGTGGACATCCACATTTGCAGAGGGGGGTTCGTCTGATGCAGAAGGTGGGATGTCTGAGCCATTCCCTTCCCCTGGCAGGGCCTCAATTCCACAAGCAACCACAGATTTCAAGGGGCTTGATGTCTCATGGCTAGTGGAAGAGGCTTGATGTTGGGTGCCAGAGGTGCTCAGGGTAGTGTTGATGTCCCTCAGCACCCCTGCAATGAAAGCCAGTTGGCATTTTGGGCCTACCACTGCTGCATGGCTTCTTGGTGGTTGTCCCTCTATAGCTGTCTGATTTCCCCCATTATGGTCATAGAGATGTGCAATTGAATACAGCATGCTCCATGCTTTTGGAGTATGCTGGTTTTTAAATGGCTACAAATTCCCTCATATCTTGTCTGAGTGAAGACATGACAATGTACATTTCTCTCCTAGTAAGGTGTATGGCGTCATTGATCCAACTAGACGCTGAACAATGCACAAAGGTGTCAGAGCTGGCATAACAAATTGGTGTTACGATTTGCCCTGGCCCTCTGTCTGGATATACTGCCAGTGTATCCAGTTTGCCATTTGGGTGTCCCCCATAGGTGAGTACATGACATTTTTAAGGATGCTTTCTATGAGTGCAGTTTGGTATGGGACACCACTGTAGCTGTGATTGGTTTGTAATGGTACTGGTGGTGGGCCATGGAATAGCTGTCATTGCCATGAACTGTTACATGGTGGACAATTCAGTTTTGTTTACTTTGACCGTTTGTTTCAAATACAAGACATTTCAAAGTTAGTGTACGGTTCTGGTTTTGATAATGTTGAAACAGTGCCTTCTGGGAGTTATAGTTCTGTCAGTTCCCAGGACTTCACAAGCCCTTCCCAAGCACTGTGGCCCAAGGTGCTTGTTACGTGGCATTGCAGTCAGGGTATTTGGAGATTTGAACAGGGGGTAGTGGGTGGTCATTGGGGTGGGGAAAGGTGATGAGTCAGCATGCAAGAAATAACTGTTTGATGACATAAATGTTGTAGTGACTTACCCGACTCCACTCCCCCAGGTATTCCTCTCAGGCCTTCAGGAAGTAGGATGTCTAAGACCTTCTCCTCCCATGAAGTGAACTCTGGGGGAGAAGGTGGAAGCCCACCGCCAGTCTTGAGGACCGCCAGCTGGTGCCTGGATGCCACGAAATGTATTTTTCCCCTGAGGTCGTTCTACCTCTTCCTGATATCCTCCTTTGTGCATGGGTAACTGCCTACTGCATTCATCCTGTCGACTATCCGTTGCCACAACTCCATTTTCCTGGCTATTGATGTTTGCTGGACCTGTGCTCCGAATAGGTATGGCTCTACCCTGACAATTTCGTCCACCAGGACCCACAACTCATCATCAGTGAAACATGGGTGTATTTGTGGGGACATAGCAGTGGTGGTAAAGATGGTGAGGTAGTCATTAAAAGGCTGATTAATGTTTGTGATGAGGTGTGGGTGCTGCGATGTGAGTGGGTAATGATTGTTGTGTATTGTGTAGTTTTGAGAATTTTGTGTTGTGTATGTTGTGCAAATGTGGGATGTGTGCTGAGTGTAATGTGTAGGGGTGCCTATTGTTTGTTTTGCTAGTTCTTTAATTTTTGGCTAGTGTCTGGCTGTGAGTGGTGTTCTGGTTGCACAGGACTGTGGTTTGCATAGGGCTGTGTTTTAGAGTGTAGTGTCTAGGTGTGTCAGGTGTGTGAATGTGTGTCAGGTGTGCGGTATTCGAACCATCCTATGTGGTGTAGTGTTCTGACTGATGTGTGAGTTCAGACTGCCATGGTTCTCACCGTCAATGGTTTTCCACCCTGGAAGAACTGCTGTTGTGATTTGTGCATCATAATTAGAACAGTTGATTTTTGTTGGGCTGGCGGTAATGTTGGTCGGACCGATTTGTTTCTGTCCTCCAGTGTCCTGGTGGTTTCGGGATTTTGGCTGTTTTTGGTGGGCTGAGCTGTGTAACTCTTAATACTGCAGTAGGATGACCACCAACATGGAGGTGTTTTTGTGGCCACAACCACGGCGGTCTTACCATCAGACCGCCTATTGAGGCCCTAATTGTTCAAAATCTACTGAACAGATTCACATCATATATATATATATATATACCAAATTGTTTCTTCACAAAAAAGAAACACCTCAGTCTCTTGCTTCAAAACACAGGTTTAATCAGGCAAAAAAACGAAAAAAGGCATTAAATACAATCCTCCGAAGTGTTTCAGGAGACCTCGCTCCCTTGTTCACAGAAATGCAATGAGCCCTTCTTTCATTTCCATTTTAGCTTTTAGCTGTGTAGACACAGTACAAATGTGCTAAGAGATAAATTTTCCAGGGGTAAAAAAAACCTTCGTAATAAGGCAACCTGTATCTTGTTCTTCGGATTATTGTGTCTATGCTTTAAAAAAATGCCCTTGTAATAGATTCTACATTGGTAGTACAATACACATGGCGAAAAAGAGAATTTTGGAACATATGAGAGCAATTAAGAATGAGGACAAATCATACCCAGTGGCAAGACACTTTAAGGAGTATCATGATAAAAATGTGAACAAATTACAATTAATGGTCCTTGATAGGGTCACAATGAGTGTGAGAGGAGGCAATAGGATGTTAGATTTAAGAAAACTTGAATTACGGTTAATTAAAAGGTGTAACACAATGGAGCTGGAGGGAATGAATAAGGATGATGAACTATCGGTTCATTTGTATTAATTAATAATATATTTTGTACTTTTTCTCTCATCTATCCCTTTTGTTATTGTGCCATCAGATTACCACTAATCCAAGAACTAGTGTGGTGAAACATCTATTAGAAATGTATTTCATGTAATCTACTTAGTTTTTTTTAATGTTCTTTCTTTTATTTCTAGTGTTGACAGAGGCATCAACTGTTTAAGGAACAATAAGAAGCAAATGATTTATTATATCCATAAGGAATTTAGGACTATGTTAGGGTTGAATTATAAGAAGGATGGCCGCATGCATAGTAAGTGAGTACATGTATATGGACCATATAAATACATGGTAATAGGTATTATATTATTTGAAAATGGGGTAAAACCAATGTAAAAACATTATTTGATATTAATAAGCAATGAAGCCAAAATCTAATATGGTAATAAGTATTTTGTTCCATATCTGATCATATTGTTAAGTATTCACAGGTGGAGTAACATATTTAAAGATGGCCGCCATTAGTTTGTAAGGATTGTAGTCCGTTTTTTATGTTTATGTTTATGTTTAAAGCTAAAATGGAAATGGAAGAAGGGCTCATTGCATTTCCGTGAACAAGGGAACAACGCGTCGGAGGATTGTATTTAATGCCTTTTTTCGGTTTTTTGCCTGATTAAACCTGTGGATTGAAGCAAGTGACTGCAGTGTTTCTTTTTTGTAAAGAAACAATTTGGTATGTGGATTTAAGGGTTCGCGACCCTACCGTAGTCTGCCGTGCAGGGCGCGGACTAAACGCGACTTTGAATATTTTTTTGATATCTATATATATATATATATATGTGTATATATATATATATATATATATATATACAAATATATATACATCTATTTATATATACTTACACACACACACACACACATATATACATACATATTTGAAGTACATTTTTGTAGGAAGGTCTTTTCTAGTTGACTAACCTTTGTTAGTTAGCTGGCGAATAAAAGAATTGGCCATAGAAGAAATCACCACTGGAAGATCATTAATCTACACTGGTTCTGAGGGACATATCAAATGAAAAGCAGCTTTGATAAATGAAGTAAAGAAGTGCACTTTTTCTATGCATACATGTATTTTAGGGGGAGAAACACAGGAACATTATTAATATTCACATTTTTTTATTGTTAAGAAAGAGATCGCTGCAAGGTAAAGGGTGCGAAGAAACAAGAAAGTCAACAAAATGTAATTAACAGACGTGATTCTTCTAGGAACGATCTGTCAAAATGAAGAAGAAACATGCTATTACTCGTTACTTTGCAAATCTTTAATATGTATGCTTGAGGACGTAGGGCCTGATTACAGGTATAGCAGTCCAAGGAGCACCAGACTTGTGGTGACAGTTGGACCACCGCATTCAAGGCAGTCTGACCACCACATTACGACCCTGGTGGTCTGAACGCCGGAGACTGCCATCACCACCAGGAGCATGGTTCCCAATGGGCTGATGGATGTCCGAGCTGTAATCAGCCATGGCGAGGCTGAGCTCAGCACTGCCTGGCTGATTACAACTCAGCTATCTGCAAGCTTTTCCACGGTGGGAAACCTGCCATGGAAATGCTGGCAGAAGGTCAGTGCAGGGGCCCTATGCCCAATACCATCAGAACATGCACCGTCTGCTTTGCAGACAATGCGCATTCTAGATGGTGCTGTTGTGTTACAATATTGGCCTTGGCTCACTTAAAGGAGCAAAGACCAATATCGTAGAACTGTTCCCACCAGTCAGCCCAGCGGCAATGCTTACTACAATGTTCCTGCTGGTCAGCCCAGTGAGAGCATTGTAATATGCTTGAGGCAGATGCCACCGGTATCATGGTGGAATCCTCCTCACGGCTTTCGTGGTCCTCTTTCAGGACTGCCAAAGTTGTAATCAGGCCCTTAGTCTTTTTCATTTTTTTAGATTTTTTCTATCCGTCCATATCTTGAGTGAAGACATGTGTAATTAATTGTAAGTGTTGTACGGGTCATGGGGTAATGCTGCTTTTTTCTGTTTTCTCAAGGCCTTAACCAGTCGGGTGCCTTAGACGAGGTCACCTCGTCCTACACCCGGGAACGGGGGGAGCGCTAGCGCTCCCCCCTTGTGCACCCCACCCACTCCCCCAAGGTAGGGATGGAAGGGGAAGCCCTTCCACCCCGACTCCCCAGTCCCCCCCTGTGACGTCAGCGCACAAACACAGAGGGCCTCCTCCCATCGCGCTGGAAGCTCAGCTTCCAGCGCGATCGAAAGAGAAATGCTTCGCATTTCTCTTTCGATCACGTGGGGGAGGCCCAGAGAGGCTTCAAAGGGAAGGAAAGGAATTTCCTTCCCTTTGAAGTCTCTCTCAGCGTTTCAAAAGCCGGATTGCTTGCAATCCGGATTTGAAACCCACTAGACACCAGGGATTTTTTTTGTTTTTTCCTGAAATTGGCATAAGGGAACGACCCCTTGGGCAAGGGTCGCTCCCAGGGGGGGCATTTTTTTGGAAGGCCTTTTCTGCCCCCCCCTGGGGGCAGATTGGCCTATTATTAGGCCGGTCTGCCCCCAGGGGGGGCAGGAACCTCTAGGCACCAGGGATCATTATTTTTATTCTTTTTGTTTTATTTTGTTTTTTTTGCAGGTGGTAGCGACTCCTTGGTCAAGGGTCGCTCCCAGGGGGGGCACTTTTTTGGAAGGCCTTTTCTGTCCCCCCTGGGGGCAGATAGGCCTATTATTAGGACGATCTTTCCCCGGGGGGGGCAGAAACCTCTAGGCACCAGGGATCTTTTTTTTTTTTTTTGCAGGTGGGGAGCGACCCCTCAGGCAAGGGTCGCTCCCCTGGGGGAAAATTTATTTTAGGCCATTTCTGCCCGATCAGCCTATTTTGATTAGGCCGATCTGCCTCCAAGGGGGGCAGAAACCACTAGGCACCGGGGAATTTTGTTCTTTTTTTTTGTTTTACAGATGGGGAGCGACCCCTTGGGCAAGGGTCGCTCCCCTGCAGGGGAAAATTGTATTTAGGCCATTTCTGCCCCCTTTGGGGGCAGATCGGCTGATTTTTGCTACGCCAATCTGCCCCCAAGGGGGGCAGAAACCACTAGGCACCGGGGATTTTTTTTTTGCGCCAATGTCACGCAGGAGGAGCGACCCCGTAGGCAAGGGCCACTCCCGGGGGGAGGGTTGGGGGGGTGGGGGTGCAAATTTATTTTAGGCCATTTCTGCCCCCCCTGGGTCCGGCTGAGGTAGAGGGCAAAATCCACAGTTAGGCATTTTGCAAAAAACACCTCTGTTTTCTGTTAAAAAATGTGATGTGTCCACGTTGTGTTTTGGGGCATTTCCTTTCGTGGGCGCTAGGCCTACCCACACAAGTGAGGTACCATTTTTATCGGGAGACTTGGGGGAACGCTGGGTGGAAGGAAATTTGTGGCTCCTCTCAGATTCCAGAACTTTCTGTCACCGAAATGAGAGGAAAAAGTGTTTTTTTAGCCAGATTTTGAGGTTTGCAAAGGATTCTGGGTAACAGAACCTGGTCAGAGCCCCACAAGTCACCCCATGTTGGATTCCCCTAGGTCTCTAGTTTTAAAAAATGCACAGGTTTGGTAGGTTTCCGTAGGTGCCGGCTGAGCTAGAGGCCAAAATCTACAGGTAGGCACTTTGCAAAAAACAGCTGTTTTCTTTAAAAAAATGTGATCTGTCCACGTTGTGTTTTGGCGCATTTCCTGTCGCCGGCGCTAGGCCTACCCACACAAGTGAGGTATAATGTTTATCGGGAGACTTGGGGGAACGCTGGGTGGAAGGAAGTTTGTGGCTCCTCTCAGATTCCAGAACTTTCTGTCACCGAAATGTGAGGAAAATTTGTTTTTTTAGCCAAATTTTGAGGTTTGCAAAGGATTCTGGGTAACAGAACCTGGTCAGAGCCCCGCCAGTCACCCCATCTTGGATTCCCCTAGGTCTCTAGTTTTCAAAAATGCACAGGTTTGGTAGTTTTCCCTAGGTGCCGGCTGAGCTAGAGGCCCAAATCTACAGGTAGGCACTTTGCAAAAAACACCTCTGTTTTCTTTCAAAAAATGTGATGTGTCCACGTGGTGTTTTGGGGCATTTCCTGTCGCAGGCGATAGGCCTACCCACACAAGTGAGGTATCATTTTTATTGGGAGACTTAGGGGAACGCTGAGTGGAAGGAAATTTGTGATTCCTCTCAGATTCCAGAACTTTCTGTCACCGAAATATGAGGAAAATGTGTTTTTTTAGCCAAATTTTGAGGTTTGCAAAGGATTCTGGGTAACAGAACCTGGTCAGAGCCCCACAAGTCACCCCATCTTGGATTCCCCTAGGTCTCTAGTTTTCAAAAATGCACAGGTTTGGTAGTTTTCCCTAGGTGCCGGCTGAGCTAGAGGCCAAAATCTACAGGTAGGCACTTTGCAAAAAACACCTCTGTTTTCTTTCAAAAAATGTGATGTGTCCACATGGTGTTTTGGGGCATTTCCTGTCGCGGGCGATAGGCCTACCCACACAAGTAAGGTATCATTTTTATCGGGAGACTTAGGGGAACGCTGAGTGGAATGAATTTTGTGGCTCCTCTCAGATTCCAGAACTTTCTGTCACCGAAATGTGAGGAAAATGTGTTTTTTTAGCCAAATTTTGAGGTTTGCAAAGGATTCTGGGTAACAGAACCTGGTCAGAGCCCCGCCAGTCACCCCATCTTGGATTCCCCTAGGTCTCTAGTTTTCAAAAATGCACAGGTTTGGTAGTTTTCCCTAGGTGCCGGCTGAGCTAGAGGCCCAAATCTACAGGTAGGCACTTTGCAAAAAACACCTCTGTTTTCTTTCAAAAAATGTGATGTGTCCACGTGGTGTTTTGGGGCATTTCCTGTCGCAGGCGATAGGCCTACCCACACAAGTGAGGTATCATTTTTATTGGGAGACTTAGGGGAACGCTGAGTGGAAGGAAATTTGTGATTCCTCTCAGATTCCAGAACTTTCTGTCACCGAAATATGAGGAAAATGTGTTTTTTTAGCCAAATTTTGAGGTTTGCAAAGGATTCTGGGTAACAGAACCTGGTCAGAGTCCCACAAGTCACCCCATCTTGGATTCCCCTAGGTCTCTAGTTTTCAAAAATGCACAGGTTTGGTAGTTTTCCCTAGGTGCCGGCTGAGCTAGAAGCCAAAATCTACAGGTAGGCACTTTGCAAAAAACACCTCTGTTTTCTTTCAAAAAATGTGATGTGTCCACATGGTGTTTTGGGGCATTTCCTGTCGCGGGCGATAGGCCTACCCACACAAGTAAGGTATCATTTTTATCGGGAGACTTAGGGGAACGCTGAGTGGAATGAATTTTGTGGCTCCTCTCAGATTCCAGAAGTTTCTGTCACCGAAATGAGAGGAAAGAGTGTTTTTTTAGCCAGATTTTGAGGTTTGCAAAGGATTCTGGGTAACAGAACCTGGTCAGAGTCCCACAAGTCACCCCATCTTGGATTCCCCTAGGTCTCTAGTTTTCAAAAATGCACAGGTTTGGTAGGTTTCCCTAGGTGCCGGATGAGCTAGAGGCCAAAATCTACAGGTAGGCACTTGGCAAAAAACACCTCTGTTTTCTTTCAAAAAAATTTGATTTGTCCACGTTGTGTTTTGGGGCATTTCCTGTTGCGGGCGATAGGCCTACCCACACAAGTGAGGTATCATTTTTATCGGGAGACTTAGGGGAACGCTGAGTGGAAGGAAATTTGTGGCTCCTCTCAGATTCCAGAAGTTTCTGTCACCGAAATGAGAGGAAAAAGTGTTTTTTAGGCATCATCATCATATACTTTATTCGACCATAGGTCATAAAAGTTACATATTAAATTGTACAAAAAAGGTACGTTTTCTTCATTATACTTTTACACTGGCTGAAAATAGTAAGGTTTAGAATAGGAAAAGCTTCTATAGGCAATGGCCTACTATAATCCACCATTGATCCCGATACATAACTTAACATTTAGATACCAGGGTTTCTGAGACAATTGCTTCATAACGTTAAAATAGTACAAATATTTAAAACTCTTAAAACAATATGGGGTGATTTCAAAATACATATTTCCCAGATGGTATCATCATCAAGATAAATACAAACTATCCGACCCAAGATGTAAAAATTTAAAGTGCTGATTTGATGTTACATAATAATATAATTCCTTAATAATTTAGATGGCATACTTTAACAAAGAGAGCCTACTACCGGCACAATCATTTGGCAAATTTAAGCACTGTCAAGTCGTTAAGACACAAGCACAGTGTGATAAAAAGCTTATATATTAACTTAAAATGGTTATCGGATTCATGTTAAAATGGCACGAGTACCAAACAGATGCATAAAAAATAGCTCTTTATGGCTAAAACTAGTGTTAAAATGGCAGAAACACATAATGATTACCTACATAATGTCTGAAAAATCTATTCCAAGCCCTATCCAACCCACTTCATCCAGATCATCTTCATCATCAACTTAGTTCATCAATGACCATAAAAGCACATAAAACAGAATATAATAATTCTTAAGTAAATAAATAAATACATGTCTGTAAATAGGTGTAAAATATTAAAACAATAACTTGATTTGCACATATGGCTCTAAATCTTACCTATATAGAGGCAAATTCTGAGGTTTGCAAAGGATTCTGGGCAACAGAACCTGGTCAGAGTCCCACAAGTCACCCCATCCTGGATTCCCCTAGGTCTCTAGTTTTCAAAAATGCACAGGTTTGGTAGGTTTCCCTAGGTGCCAGCTGAGCTAGAGGCCAAAATCTACAGGTAGGCACTTTGCAAAAAACACCTCTGTTTTCTTTCAAAAAAATGTGATGTGTCCACGTTGTGTTTTGGGGCATTTCCTGTCGCGGGCGCTTGGCCTACCCACACAAGTGAGGTATCATTTTTATCGGGAGACTTGGGGGAACATAGAATAGCAAAACAAGTGTTATTGCCCCTTGTCTTTCCCTACATTTTTTCCTTCCAAATATAAGAGAGTGTGTAAAAAAGACGTCTATTTGAGAAATGCCCTGTAATTCACATGCGAGTATGGTCACCCCGGAAGTCAGAGTTGTGCAAATAACCACTGCTCCTCAACACCTTATCCTGTGCCCATTTTGGAAATACAAAGGTTTTCTTGATAGCTATTTTTCACTCTTTATATTTCATCAAATGAATTGCTGTATACCCAGTATAGAATTAAAACTCACTGCAGGGTGCAGCTCATTTATTGGCTCTGGGTACCTAGGGTTCTTGATGAACCTACAAGCCCTATATATCCCAGCAACCAGAAGAGTCCAGCAGACGTAACGGTATATTGCTTTCAAAAATCTGACATTGCAGGAAAAAGTTACAGAGTAAAATGTAGAGAACAATTGCTGTTTTTTTCACCTCAATTTCAATAGTTTTCTTTTTCAGTTGTTATTTTCTGTAGGAAACCCTTGTAGGATCTACACAATGACCCCTTGCTGAATTCAGAATGTTGTCTACTTTTCAGAAATGTTTCGGTTTCTGGGATCCAGCATTGGTTTCATGCCCATTTCTGTCACTGACTGGAAGGAGGCTGAAAGCACAAATAATCGTAAAAATGGGGTATGTCCCAGTAAAATGCCAAATTTGTGTTGAAAAATTGGGTTTTCTGATTCAAGTCTGCCTGTTCCTGAAAGCTGGGTAGCTGGTGATTTTAGCACTGTAAACCCTTTGTTGATGCCATTTTCAGGTAAAAAACCACAAGCCTTCTTATGCAGCCACTTTTTCCCAATTTTTTGAAAAAAACGAAATTTTCACTGTATTTTGGCTAATTTCTTGGCCTCCTTCAGGGGAACCCACAAAGTCTGGGTACCTCTAGAATCCCTAGGATGTTGGAAAAAAAAGGACGCAAATTTGCCTTGTCTAGCCTATGTGGACAAAAGTTGTGAGGGCCTAAACGCGAACTGCCCCAAATAGCCAAAAAAAGGCCTGGCACGGGAGGGGGAAAAGGCCTGGCAGCAAAGGGGTTAAAGTGATAGTAATAAAACCTCAATACGAAGATCAAAATGTGTATTAATGTGCATTTTTGTAAACACACCTACAGTTTGTCAAAGTAAAGTTTTTTTCAGTGCAAGGATACTCTCCCATGTGATAGTGCACTCCAGAAATCTGCATAGCATAACATAACGTGCCAACATTACAGTTTACAGTTTTTATTAATCTTCTGTCATTGTGCATGAAACCATAGTGCAATTCCTCACATAACTGATTAGGACCTTAACAATTTGCATTCGGAAAACAGCTACGCTTTGCTGATTGGTAACATCAAAACTTTATGTCATTCTCCATTCTTAACTTGAAAACCTGTAGTCAATCACAAAAAAAAATGTCGGGAAAACCTCAATATCAAGGGTATGGTATTTCCAAAAGTTATACACCCTGGAGGTGAAGGTTTGATATATCTTTCAAAATGATTCATCAATACAACCAGCTTTATAAAATAAGATCTGGAAAATGCTAAGCTAGTTGTACAGTTAAAATTCAGGTTCAAGAAGCACAAGAAAAAGATTTAGGAAAGAATGGGGGTCCAAACCTCTGGAAAACTGTGACACATATTAAGGAAGCATGTAGTGCTTTGTCTCTCACTACCCTGCAATGCTTTTATTCAAAAGGTTTTGACATCCATGCAACCAAAACTGATACCACCTCCTTTAAAAGTGAGACCATTACAATCCTTCCTGTAGATGGACTTTTAACTTGTTAGCATGAAGATATGGTCTGTTGTTTCCTAGTGACGCCATGGATCCTTGGAGGTGACTCACTGAGGAAAAGTGAAGAAGGGTAAACAAAAAACACATAAGGTTTGGGCATCTCAAAGCAAAATACCAAGGAAATCCAAATAAATAATTCTGGGTAGTCAAATATTTTGAGGTAGCACAAAGATAGGACTTTCGAAAGCTGAAGGGAGTAACATCAATTCAAATTGGAGGAGGGAGCAGTAAGGAGAACAAAGCTTTAGCGAAGTTTCGATGCTCTGAGAATTTGGTTTGGTCTCCTTTTTTCGGTCAGCTGTTCAACAATGTGGAAAATGAATGTGCCACGGCAAGTACTAATGGAACTGCGATGAAGAGTTGGAGCTTGCATTAAGATAAACAAAAGCTGTCTGTTTTCAGCAGAAAACAAGGAGTGCGATGAGGCATGGCTGCATCCATTTTTACATAATCAAGAAGGAGGAAAAGGGGGATAACGGCGGAGAAATTGATATAGAAAAAATGAAGGCCAAAGCCATTCTGCTTGGAGGCAGCAACTCCATCCCATAATCACCCCACACCCAAGACGAGTGTGACCCCCAGGTGCAGTGAACGGCCATCGGCAAGCTATTTCGTGTGAACACACACAAAATAGCGTGGTTGGTGCGTCTGACCAAGCTGAAGGAATCATATACATTTCGACTCAGGTGTGTTCCCGTCTCAGGATGAGGTGCATTTTACAGCACAGAGATACATTTCCATACCTCTTACATTAATTGGCACGCTCTCAGAAAAAAACTGCCTACCAGGAAAATAACTGCATACCAGTTCTTTTCCTCTTTGGATGGCAGAGAAAACCTATAGATCCGTGACACTGGTTAAGCGTTGGGGACAGCATGACACACAGATACTTCCAAAACAACAACCTGATGTGCATGAACAGCCTCTCAACCCAGGCTAACTGCTCCGAAGACAGGCTGTTGATGGATCAAAATATAATACCTAGATCGAAGACGATTTAAGCAGAAAACATGGGCATCGAGGCACACTTGTAATCAAAAAGCTTAACTTTTCTTTGAAAATAAACAGATTATTTTTCTACACAGCCAACCTCACAAGTTACACATCCTTTATGTGCTCAATCACACAGAAAAAATGATCAATTCTTTTACGTCAGATTCAGGCAATATCTATGCATTATTGTTCTCATATTGACAGTGAATGTCTCTTTCATGTATTTTTTATGCTTCATTTGTGAAAAGTGCTGCAATTATTCCGATGAAAGCATTTAAGGAGCCGCATGCACGCTGAAAAGGAATCAAAGTGGGTACAGATGATTGCAAAGATAATAATGTCAGTATTGAGCCTTTCTCATTCCATCCTTCTTATCCATCGCATCCCCTTCTGGCTAAATAACAGTGGGGTGCTTGATTATTATGATGGGTATGGACGGAGCCAGACAAAAGCAGAGTGAAATTTGCCAATGCCTGTATATGTGCTCGGAATTGTGTGATGTGGAGTTGAATCCACGGGGTCACACCCATTGGTCTACAGGTACTTTGTGATATAATTCACATATCATTTCATCACACTTTGCTTCATTTCCTCAGCTCTGTACTAAAAGCTGTTATTAGGGTGATTTGACTGCATTAAAACCTTTGTTGCATTAACTGGTATGTATACAACTCTTTAATTCCAAACAAATATACGTATTCCTTTTTAAAATTAAGAAATACAGAATTAAATTAATACCCAGTTAACCAAAAGAAAATTAGATATCATTAAAAACTATTCTAAAGTGTAAGACCTAAAACAAGTATCTCTATTTTATTAGCATTTCAATAATAAAATCATGTGAGAAAAAATAAATAATTTGTGTTCTGAGACTAAAATCCACAAGGAGCACTATAAGGACAACGGTTCCACGCTGCAAGTGCTATAATAATGAACTAAAAACAGTTTGTTATGTATGAGGAGGAAGGCTTAAAAGAAAAGTCATTAGTAAAATGAGTAGGGCAAAAAGGAGGAGAAGGCCAGGAAAAAGATCATCACAGAAAATACACAGCCTTCTAGAAATTGACATACATACTCTGAGCCATCGTATTTCTACTAATCCCCTGCACCTCAAACTTCCATATTCCTATCCAAGGCCACAGACCTAATCTAAGCCTAAGACATTGATCAATGGCTGCTGAAAAGATTGAAACTCTGTGAAACTTGAAAAATAGGAAGAAGGAGATGAGGTAGTCTATTGCATTTAATTACCTTGTTGTGAGGAAGTGGGCTCTGGCCCACTTACCCCCTCCCTTATACTTTGTGATTTTGGTCCACCATCTTTTTGGATCTCTGCTGTGATTGAGTCACACTTAATCTCCCTCGTTGCAAGCTTCTGTAAAATGGATTGAAGTGCTAACAGTAAGTGCCTGCCTTCTTAAATAAGGACTGTTCAAGGTCTAATTAACCCTTGGTTAATGACAAGAATAGGCATGCTCCTTCTCTCAGAAATAAATGGAGGTAACCAGATCTCTCAAACCACTCAGAGTAGGGACTCAGTTTTTAAGTTTTGAGGGACACATCCAGTTTGCTTTGTCAGTTATGGCTGGAGCTACAAGAGCTAAAAGAGTTGTCACTGCCCAAAGCTTAATTTTGCTATTTTGAAAAATCTCAAAATACTCTGCAGGGAGATGGGACAGGTTCAAAGATAAGGTGGAATCTTTGGATTGAGCAGAGGCACTCACTTTCTAGAATTCTCCATCTCAACTTTACAACCCTTACACAAGGGAAGAACTCTGAGAAACAATAGGGAATTGCAGGAGACAATGAAGGATAGATCGTCTGTGGATAGACATCATTCTGGAGTGAATGAGCTCTCTGAGCTGAAGTGTTCATGCGGAACCTCTGTGAAATGGTCCCAGTGAGGGTACCTTGGAAGAAGGATTCCATGACTCCTGCTGGTCGCAGGGCAGGCAGGAGTCCAAGAGGCCATGAAGACTAAGAAGTAGAGGCAAACAGTGTAATCTTCTTGAAAATCAGTGGGTGCTGCTGAGGAGGACACGAAGTATGTCTATTACTAGGAGCCCAGACATAAGAGCAATTCCTACAATCTGTGCAACTCCCTACTGTTGAACTGGTGTTTTACCAAAACACTGAAACAAAATATTGTGTTACGATACTATTGTTGTATTTATACTGTGATTACTAAAATGTTCTTGCTTTAACTATCGCAGGTAGGTATATCGTTACTGGTATTTTATTTAATACTGTGATGATAATTATTGGTGTATATAACATTGATGCAAGTAGTATCATTTTTCCATATATTTGTTATTTTTTTATATTTATTTTAAATTAAATTGATTAAATACTTTAAGAGCAGGAAGTTGGTGTTATAGGAGAAGTGGACAGTGTTTTAAAAGTTATAATTTTGAAATCATTTGTACATTATATTTTTAGTTGTTTACATGATTTGCTTTATATTCTTTTTGATTGTAGTACTATGTTTTAAAACTGTGGTAAAGGTTTTTCATTTTATTTCTGTACATTAGTATACTTTTATCTTTGTTTAGTGTAACTAATAATATATTTATGTTTTTATCATGAGTGTTGTGTTTAGTTTTCTAAAATATATTTTATTTCTTAAAAATGTAAGTATGTTAATCAACATTGGAGTCCTTTTTACCGGTATGTACACTTTGTATCTTTTTTATGGTATTTCTGTTTATTTAAATACATCTTCAAAATATTTAAATTTGTTTTTTAACTAACCAAATATGTGTTAATATTTTCAAAGTTAGTATAAATTGTAAATAACTATCTATAAAACATGTTTAGATCATTATTAGGGTAATTTTTATATATTTTTCAATTAAATACATGTTAAAAATGTATATAATTTTAAAATGTATACTTGTATTTAAATGCATTCCTTTTTTAATTTACTCATTCATTTTGTTATTTGTTTTGCTTTTAACGCCTTGGGTGCCCTGGACATAATGGTTACGTCCTCGACAGCACTGCTTGGGTGCCCAGGACGTAACCATTATGCCCAGATAACGACCCTCGGGAGAAGCCCTAGTGCTCCCCCCGGGGGCCTCGCATCCCACTCCTCTGGGCAGGGATAGAAGGGGAATTGCTTCGCCTTCCACCCCTGCCCCCAGACCCCCCCTGTGGCGTCTGATGATGTCAGTCTGCGATCGCGAGCTGACCTCATCAGAGGCCTACCGCTCCGCATTGGTGATCGGAGGAGAACTGCAAAATAATTTCCCCTCCGATCACGTGGAGGGGGCGACAGAGGCATTAAAGGAGAGGAAAGGCCTTTCCTCTCCTTTCATGTCTCTCTCAGCATTTCTGCTGTCCGATCGCAATGCGATCGGGCAGCAGAAATGCCACTAGACACCAGGGATTTTTTAAAATATATTTACACATAAGGGGAGCGGCCCCTTGGGCAAGGGCTGCTCCCCAGGGGGCAATATATTGTTAGGTCTTTTCTGACCCCCTGCGGGCAGATTGGCCTATTATAATTAGGCTGATCTTCCCCCAGGGGAGGAGAAACTCCTAGACACCAGGGTTTTTTTGTGTTGTGTATATATATATATATATATATTTTTTATAAGTGGGGAGCAACCCCTTAGGCAAGGGTCGCTCCCCTGGGGGCAAAATTAACTCTAGGCCATTTCTGCACCCCTTGGGGGCGGATCGCCCTATTTTTATTTGGCCATTCTGCCCCCAAGGGGGTCAGAAACCACTAGACACCAGGGATCTTTTTTTTTTTGTTTTGTGGGGAGCGACCCCTTAGGCAAGGATCACTCCCCTGGGGGATCTTTAGGCCATATCTGCCCCCCTTTGGGGGCAGATCGGCCTATTCTTATTACACCAATCTGCCCCCAACAGGGGCAGAAACCACTAGAAACCAGTGATTTTTATTTTTGTGTGCCAATTTCATGCAAGAGGAGTGACCCCTTTGGCAAGGGTCACTTCCCTGGGGGCAAATTTATTTTAGTCCATTTCTTCTCCCCTTGGGGGCAGATCGGCCTATTCCTATTAGCCCAATCTGCCCCCATGAGGGCAGAAACCACTTAAGCGTCAGGGATTGGTGTGTGTATGTGTGTGTTTTGTTTGGGGGGCAGCCCCTTGGGCAAGGGTTGCTCCCCATGGGGGCACATTACTGTTGGCCATCAGCCTATTTTTGGAAGGTCCATCTGCCCAAGGGACCAGGGAAGTTTTTCTTTTAAAAATAAAAGGGTGGGGGTATGCCATACCCCCACCCCAAATAAATGTGGCCAAAGTTGTTCTGCCCACCAGTGGGCAGATGGGGCAATCACCCCTGATCTACACCCCGGGAGGGCAGAACATATACCAGATGTCAGGGAATTAAATAAAAACAAATAATTGTGGGGTGGTGGCTACTAACCAGTATGGGCATGGTTATTCCTCCACCTCAACTGAATGGGGTAACAGTCTTTCAGGTCTCCCACCACACACTAAAACATCTTATCCCACAGCAATCAAGAGTTCATTTGATTATTTTGGGATTTGGTTTTCCATTTGGGTCATGAGAGCTTGGCTAATTCTCAAAATCATCCCACTTGGAATGGTGAGGGCTTTTTGGACTTTGGGATGCTGCCATGTAGAAAAATCCACAAGACCTAGACACATCTGAAAACTAAACATCTGGGTGATTCCAGGGTGGTGTGCTTCACTTGCACCCCACACCATTTTCTTACCCACAATGCCCTGCAAACCCCGACTGTGTGGAAATCACACATTTTTCCACATTTTTGTGATGGAACCTTCCGGAATCTGCAGGAATAAACAAAATTCCTACCACCCAGCATTGTCTCATCTATACCGATAAAAAAAAGTACCCCACTTGTCTGCCTAAAAATTTATTTGTTCAAACTCCCTTTTTGAACCTGCTTTGGTTCCCCCACAATTTTGACATGTTTTTGGCTCTTCCCTGTCACAGGCACTTGGGCCAGCTACACAAGTGAGGTACCATTTTTATCGGGAGACTTGGAGGAACGCTGGGTGGAAGGAAATTTGTGGCTCCTCTCAGATTCCAGAACTTTCTGTCACTGAAATGTGAGGAAAAAGTGTTTTTTGGGCCAAATTGTGAGGTTTGCAAAGGATTCTGGGTAACACCCAGAACCCGGTGAGAGCCCCACAAGTCACCCCATCTTAGATTCCCCTAGGTGTCTAGTTTTAAAAAATGCACAGGTGTGGTAGGTTTCCTTAGATGCCGGCTGAGCTAGATGCCAAAATCCACAGCTAGGCACTTTGCAAAAAACAACTCTGTTTTCTTTGGGAAAATGTGATGACTCCATGTTGTGTTTCTGGGCCTTTCCTGTCGTGGGCACTAAGCCTACCCCCACAAGTGAGGTACCATTTTTATTGGGAGACTTGGGGGAATGCTGGGTGGAAGGAAATGTGTGGCTCCTCTCAGATTCCGGAACCTTTGTCACTGAAATTTCAGGAAAAAGTGTTTTTTGGCAACATTTTGAGGTTTGGGAAGGATTCTGGGTAACAGAACCTGGTGAGAGCCCCACAAGTCACCCCATCCTGGATTCCTCTAGGTGTCTAGTTTTAAAAAATGCACAGGTTTGGTAGGTTTTCCTGGGTGCCCGGTGACCTAGAGATCAAAATCCACAGCTAGACACTTTCCAAAAAACATGTCAGTTTTCAGTGTAAAAATGTAATGTGCCCATAATGCGTTTCCTGTCACGGCGTTAGGCCTACCCACGAAAGTGAGGTACCATTGTTATTGGGAGACTTGTGGGAACACAGAATAACAGAACAAGTGTTTTTGCCCCTTGTCTTTCTCTAAATTTGTCCCTTCCAAATGTAAGACAGTGTGTAAAAAAGATGTCTATTTGAGAAATTACCTATAATTCACATGCTAGTATGGGGACCCCAGAATTCAGAGATGTGCAAATGGAATATGACACTAAACCACTACTACCTAAACAACTACTACTTATACAACGACTTCCCAACACCGAAAAAACCTATAAAACGAATTATTTTACAACGTAGTCTAAACAACGAAAAAAAACATTAACTAAATTATTCCTGAACAACGAACACCTATTTAACGACTACGAAAACCACTAAATCACGAATATTCCACTAAACCACTACTATGTAAACCACGACTAACTAAACAACGACTCCCCAAATAACTACTACCCAAACAACGACTACCCAAAAAAAATATTACCTAAATAACGACTACCCAAATAACGAATATCCAAACAAACTACTACCAAAAACAACGAATACTTAAACAACGAATCCTAAAATAACTACTACCCAAACAAACGACTAGCCAAACAACGAATACCCAAACAAATACTACCCAACACCGAAAACGCCTAAACACCTAATATATTTAAAACGAACTCCAAACAACGAAAAATATTAATAATTAATATCACAACTAAACAATAACGATTAATCAATAAAATATTAAAACCACTACAGTACTGCGTAAAAAATAAACGAAATCGAAATAATTATAAAACAAACACAACACTAAAAAAAAAACTACATAGAACGAAAGTCCTACAACACTTTCTACATGACCCAAGAAGTACTTCCTCTACTTAACAAACGAGAACGAACATAAAAAAAAATACAAACTATAAAACAAATACACTCCACAATTATATATATCTAACATCACAAACGAATTCATAATAAAAAAACACATCGAAAACACATTCAATTTACAAATAAAACAATACTTACAAAAACACATATAAATACCAACGACCTCCATTTTCTACTCATTACTACACCGAACAACTTACAGAGAAGACGAGCATATCACTACGGAAAATAATTAAAATATAATTTATCCAACACCGCCATCTACTGAGATAACAAGGTAAAATATCCATAAATAAATATAAAGAAATGTACTAACCAATACCACAGCTAAAATAATATATAATTAATGTACCTTTCGTACTATTTTGTTACAGACATAAATATCAAGAATCTGACCAAAAAGATAAACACCACACCTTCACCATCAAAGGTAAACCATTACCATTATTCAAAAACAATTTCACTAAACCATAAACAATTGCATTAAAAAAATTGTTAAATAACGAATACCATAATATAATTAAAATATATATATAAAATATTAAATCTACAAATTAGTTAAAAATAGAAATTAATTCACCTAATAAATTTAACCAAAAACCAAATATTATTCACCAAATTTCAAACCTACTAAAAAATTACTTCTAAATCAAAAAATTTATAATTAATAAAACAAAAGAATAAACTAAATAATACACTCTTTCTTATTTCTTACAGACTCCAAGAACCCCAAAAAACACCAGAAGACATAAAAAAGTGAAATAAATCAATTAAAAAATAAATAACATCTGAAATAAGAAAATAAACTCAAAGTAAGTATAATATTTTCATTATAACATACAACCAGATTTTCTAGTTAAATAAAACTAAACAAACATTCTTATTCAAATACCTCTTAACTTAACACCAAACACATAAATTCAATGAAATTAAAAACACTTCACAAACACAGTACATATATTATATAAAAAAAATAACTATTACAACTCCACCAAACACTTACCTCTAAACAGCTGCTGGACTATAAACATAAATAAATTTCACAACAAAACACCAACTTCCAAAACAACTAGTACCTTAACAACAAGGACAGAACACCATCCTTGTTCTTACTACTAATAATTTTACCACAAATGCCTTAACAACAATATTTCATTGTAAAAGCATTCTTAATAAAAGCATTACTAATAATCACCATTCAACCTACATCCCTCACCCCACCCCCCCAACCCCACCCCAAAACCTAAAACCCCCTGACCCCCCACCCCCTCCCCAAAACCAAAAACGCCCCACCCCAAAACCTAAAACCCCCTAACCTCCACCTCCTCCCCAAAACCAAAAACGCCCCACCCCCCAACCCACCCAAACACCTAAAAACCCCAAACCCCCCACCCCCTCCCCAAAACCAAAAACACCCCACCCCCCACCCCACCCCAAAACCTAAAACCCCCTAACCCCCCACCCCCTCCCCAAAACCTAAAACGCCCCAACCCCACGCCAAAACCAAAAAAACCCTGACCCCACACCCACTCCACAAAACCAAAAACACCCCAACCCCAACCCAAAACCTAAAACCCCTCACCCTCCACCACTTCCCCAAAACCAAAAAAGCCCCACCCCCAACCCCACCCCAAAACCGAAAACTCCCTACCCCCCACCCTCCCCAAAACCAAAAACGCCCCACCCCCCAACCCCACCCAAAACCTAAAACCCCCTGACCCCACACCCACTCCCCAAAACCAAAAACGCCCCACCCCCCAACCCCACCCCAAAACCTAAAACCCCCTCACCCTCCACCACTTCCCCAAAACCAATAACGCCATACCCCCCCAACCCCATCCCAAAACCTAAAACCCCCTGACCTTCCACCCCCTCCCCAAAACCAAAAACACCCCACTCCCCCAAACCCACCACAAAACCTAAAACCCCCTCACCCCAACCCCCTCCCCAAAACCAAAAACGCCCCACCCCCCAACCCCACCCCAAAACCTAAAACCCCCACCCCCTCCCCAAAACTTAAAACCCCCCACTAACCTAATTACCTCAATAAATAACACACAATCACCAAATATAAAAGATAACAAACCACCTACACCAAACACTTACAAATAGAACACATTATATATTAATTAACTTACTAAGTAGTAAACTAAATCCACCACAAATTTAATAATAAAAACTGCAAACTTCTTTTAACCTATTTCTTTTATATTATTTACAGATATTTCACAAATGGCATCGCAAGGAGAAGCAAGTTACATAACCTCAAGAACCGGAAACCAGCTACTAAAATATGAAGGTTATCTTTATTGCAGAGACAAGGTTGTCAACCTCAGGAGCCATTGGAGGTGTGTACAATTCTACTCTTCACATTGTAGAGGCAGAGCTGTAACTCTAGAAAACACAGTTGTTAAGACATCAGATCACAACCACTCTGCCTCTGCAATAGAAATTGAGATAAGAGAAAACATACAAAAAATAAAAAACATTGCACACACCTCCAATGACTCCTGCGGACAAGTTATAAGGGAGGTAGTACAATATATTCCAGTACAGATTTCTGGTAGCATGCCTTCTGTACCAAACCTTAGGAGAATATTTCAACGAGCAAGACTGGCAAGTAATCCCCAACATATAACACCACAAACCTATGAAGACATTAACATCCCCCCAGAACTAACAATTACCTTCTCCAAAGAAACTTTCCTCATTCACGACAACGAAAACCCTCAAAAAAGAATTTTAATATTCAGCACAACATCCAAATTACTAATCCTACAAAATAGTGAAATTTGGATGATGGATGGAACTTTTAAATCTACACCCCATCCATTCACTCAAATTTACACCATACATGCCACATAAAATAACACTACAATCCCCCTAGTGTATGCATTACTACCTGATAAACATTCCTCTACATACAATGAATTTTTATCAACAATCAAAAACAAAACATTAAATAAAACACCTAGAAAAGTAATACTAGATTTCGAATTATCAATGATAAATACAATACTAAAAATATATCCACAAACCCAAATTCAAGGATGCTTTTTCCACTTTTCACAAGCATATTGGCGTAGAATACAAAAATCATCCTTAAGTAGAGAATATTTCTCAGATTGCATACTACAATTTGAATTAAAAAACTCACAGCATTATGCTTTGTACCACCTCCAAAAGTAGATGAGTATTACACCGCAATAACAGAGTCTAACTATTATACACAAAATGAAGACAAATTAGAACCCTTACTAAATTACTTCGAAGAAACCTGGATTGTACACCTAAACAGATCTGGTCGCAGACGAAAACCAAGATTTCCAATAGAATGGTGAAACTGCTACCAAACCTGTTTAGAAGGTGGTGCAAAGACTAATAATGCCATTGAAGGATGGCACAACGCCTTCAATAAAGTAATAGGTAAACCCCACCCAAACCTGTATAATTTCATGGAAATTTTGAAAAAGGAACAAAGTTTCCAAGAAATGAGACTTGCTCAATCACTGTCAGGTAGCCTGAACCCACGCACAAGTAAAAAAAGCAAAGAAATGACTGAAAGAATTTTGGCAAAAATACAACAATTTGATACAATAACACCATCAGAGTACCTCAACAGTCTAGCATATATTCTACATTACTAACAACCACTAGCCTACTGAAAAATTACTTGCCAGTTCTAAAAAACACTAACCACCATCAATTAAATTGGCATTTTTCAAAAAGATTTTACACTAAATTTACACAACAAAAATTGTTCTTACCTTTCAAGTTTTCATGTCTTTATCCAAACATGTGATGCTGAATAAATCTTCTTCATCAATATAGAAAGAAGCATCTCATACTTAGAAAAGAAAAAAAAAAACATTAGTCACCCAAAAACAAATAAAAAATATTCATATTGCATGGATGATACAAAAAACAACTCTATATACTATAAAAACAATGAAAGAAATAAAATATAATACTTTACCAAACCAGAAATTCGAGAAATATCTAAAAAACGTAAAATACCAAATATACTTTTTTTTACCCAAAAAAAGTTAAAAAATTAATCACCTACTAACCAAAGCCACATCATTAATTAAAACATTAACTATCAAGAAAAATACATGAAAACAATATAAAGGATACTACTAACACAAAATAAATTTTTTATCACAAAACCTATTAATCCCAAAACTAAATTTATCAAAAAAATATACATTTCTTTCCAACTACTACAAAAGCAGTATAATCATTTGTAAGATAAAACACTGCTTAACAAATTTGTTTACTTTTACAAAACCACTATCGTATTAAAAAATATACGATAACAAATAATTAAACATAAGAAACATAACAAACACCGAAAATCTACTACCTACCTTATAACTACCTCCAACAACTATTTCTGTAATAAAAATACCCTACTGCATACTGTAAAAAAAATTACAATCCCACTTACCTGAACGAGGTCTCTGCTTCTGTCCTATCTTGACCGCGACGCTCCACTGACTGAAAACAGAAGACGTCAAACAACGTAAACATGGAAGAGCACTAAAAATAGAAAACGGACTATTTCACTCATAGACTATAATAGGGAAAATAAGAAAATACCACAGAAAATAGATAAAGAAATATAAAAAAATAAATAAAAAAATTCTATAAATCTGTAAATATCAAACAATAATTTAAAACATTTTTTTTGCATTTTTTAAACTTGATTATGTTCAAAATAAAAAATATTAAAAAAAAAAGAATGCTATTTTTATTTAAAAAAAATTACATTTACATGAAAAAAAACATTATTGCAAATGCAAACATTTCTAACACCAACAAAAAAAATCTATATATAATCTACAAATAATTATTTAATTAATTAATTTTTAGAAATAATATTAAGACAAATTAATATATGTATACAATTATACATCCAAAAAAATAATTACAAAATATGAATAATATTAATTACATCAGATCAACAAAAAAAAAATCAACAAAAAACACAAAAAACATTTTAACAAATTTTAAAAATCACAATTTCTTTTTGAAATCTAATAAATATTTAAAATAATTTTTTTTAACATTATTATATTCCAAAATCTACTATACCTACTACTATACTATTAAAAAATCAAATATACATTTTTAAACATAACTATTTTTAAACACAATTATTTTTACACCTTCAATAACAACAACAAAAAAATACAAAACCTAAAAATATAACACAAAATAATAATTCACCCATAATAAAAAATTATAAACTATCAATACATGTCCAAATCATGATCCACCAATAAACCAAATTGCATCCCCCAAAAAAATAAATAACATTAAAAAAAACAACTCAAACATAGAAAAAAAAACCGAATCATAAGAACAATACCCCAACCATAAACCCTACATCCCCTATATCCCACCCCTAATTCTAAATATACTTTCAATAAAAATAAATAAAAAAATAACCAAATACAATAAATAATACCAGACTACTAATATACTTCCCACCCATAACTCCTAGATCCCATATGTCCCACCCCTAAACCCACAACATAAATTCAAAATTTTAATAAAATACAATAACTTAAATTAATACCCAAGTATTAATACACTTCCCCACCCATAACCCCTACATCCCATATATCCCACACCAAAACCCACAACATAAATTGCAAAATTTCATAAAATACAATTACTTACATTAATACCCAAGTATTAACACACTTCCCCACCCATAACAACCACAACCCATACATTCCAAAAATTAATCCACAATATACCCTTAATAAAAGATAAAAAAATACTTAAAGTCCTAATAAAATACTCAAATATGAATATACTACCCCACACCAATTTCACAAAACAAAAATAAAATACCCAACTATGTAAATTAATACCCAATTACTAATACACTTTACCACCCATAAGCCCTACATCCTATATATCCCGCCCCTAAACCAACAACATAAATACAACATATAAAAAAAACAAGTACTTAAATTAATACCTGAGTATTAATAAACTTCCCAACCCATAACCCCTACATCCCATATATCCCGCCCCTAAACCCACAACATAATTTACACCATATAAAAAAACACAAGTACTTAAAATAATACCTGAGTATTAATACAATACCCCACCCATAACACCCACAACCCATAGAATCCATTACTTAATCCACACAATATACTTTAAATAACTAAACATATAATAATTAAACCCTAAACAAATAAAAAACAACACACAAAACTCACCTTAAAATTCATCAAAAAATAATTCACTTACTTTAAAATTCGTTGTTCTGGCATTAGTTGTTAAGGTAAAATCGTTGTTAAACCAGTAGTTGTTCAAAACTTCGTTGTTAAGACCCAGTAGTTCTTCAAGATTCGTTGTTAAAGCAAGTAGTAATTCAAACGTAGTTGTTAAGGTTGTTTCCCGTGCAAATGACCACTGCTTCTCAACTCCTTATCTTGTGCCCATTTTTGAAATACAAAGGTTTTCTTTATACCTATTTTTCACTCTTTATATTTCACCAAATGAATTGCTGTATGCCCGATATAGAATGAAAACCCATTGCAAAGTGCAGCTCATTTATTGGCTCTTGGTACCTAGGGTTCTTGATGAACCTACAAGCCCAATATTTCCACACAACTAGAAGAGTCCTGCAGACTTAACAGTATATTGCTTTAAAAAATGTGGCTTCGTAGGAAAAAGTTACAGAGTAAAACAAGGAGAGAAATGGCTGTTTTTTTAACCTCAATTTCAATATTTTTTTATTTTAGCTGTTTCTTCTGTAGGAAACCTTGTAGGATCTACACAAATGACCTCTAGCTTAATTCAGAATTTTGTCTACTTTTCAGAAATGTTTTGCTTTCTGGGATCCAGCATTTGTTTCACACCCATTTCTATCACTAACTGGAAGGAGGCTAAAAACACAAAAAATATTTAAAATGGGGCATGTCCCAGCAAAATGCCAAAATTTTGCTGAAAAATGTGGTTTTCTGATTCATGTCTACTTGTTCCTGAAAGCTGGGAAGCTGGTGATTTTAGCACTGCAAACCCTTTGTTGATGTTATTTTCAGAGAAAAAACCACAAGCCTTCTTCTGCAGCTTTTTTTCCCACTTTTTTAAAAAGAAAAATTCGCTGTATTTTGGCTGATTTCTTGGTCTCCTGCAGGGAAACCCATAAACTCTGGATACCTCTAGAACCCCTAGGATGTTGAAAAAAAGGACTCAAATTTGGCGTGGGTAGTTTACTTGGACAAAAAGTTGTGAAGGCCCAAGCGGGAACTGCCCCAAATAGCCAAAAAAAGGCCTGGCACCTAAAGGGTAAAAGGCCTGGCAGCGAAGGGGGTTAATTAGTTATTTGTTTGATTATTTATTCAAATGTTTTGAGGTGTAACTTATTTGTGAATAATTTTAAGTTACTTTTTATAGTGATAACATTTCCTCCACTATTGCTTAGATTTTAGAGGGAATGGTAAACATATTGCCCTCAAAGTCCAACAATATCGCAGATTGCTGTGGAAATCATAAATATACCCACCTCAAAGTCCTAAAAGTTGCCGAATGTTGTTGAGATTTGAGTGGGGTCAGTAAATCAGCGCCTCTCACAGTCTAACACTTTCCCAAATCAGGTTTAGGTTAAAGTGTGAATATTAAATGTATGCCCCTCAAAGCGCAATACTTATCCCAATGTTGCTTTGATTGAAGTAGCAATAGTTAATCTTTACCATTAAAAGTGTACATTTTTTATTAATGTGGGTTATATTGGTGTGGGGGTAGATAGTGTATGTTTTAGAATTGTGTTTTTCTATGCTAATTTCCAGTTTTTGTATGTAGTAAAAATGTATGTTAGTAAAACACAGCATTTTAGTGATATACATTATGATATTCATGTGTAATTGAACTCTATTTACACATTGCATTGGTTTAGTAAAATATCTTTTATGTTTACAATAGTGAAAGCTTTATCATAATATATTAATACTTTATTTTTCACTTTTTCTATGCTTTATTTTTTATGTTTTTAATATTTTAATACATTTTTTAAAGCATTCATTAATACAAAGAAACATTATAGAAATATAATTTTACATTTGGAGACATATATATTTGTTAAATTTCCACTTCCAACATATGTGCTCATTTTTTACATACTGGAATATTTTGTAAACATTTTCAGACACATGATTATATCAAATAAATATTAAGGTATATATTTAATAAATAAAAAATGTGACTATTATTTTTTCACATGTTATAGTTTAAACAAAAGTAAATCTTTAGTAATAAATAGTGTTGTATTGTTTTATATAGATTGTTGTTTTTTAAATATTAATTTGGCAGCCATCTTGTGTAAGGCTGACTTTACGTTTAAGTCTTTTAGTGTTTTTTGGACATCTCAGTGGCCACAGGTCACCTTTGGTGCTCTCTAGATCAGCTAAAAATGATTGTAAGTTACTTTCAGGAGGTTTAGTAATGTGGGGATGAGTTTAGTGTTAGTTTAGGATTTAAAGGTTAGTGATCTGTAGTTGTTTAAAAGTTAAAGGTAAGGTTGTCATTTAATTTATGGAATCTGAGTGTGGTAAGCATTTGTGTATGCTGTAGTTTGTAATATAATGTTTGCTTTAAATGCATTGTATGTGTTTTTAAAGTTACCTTTATTTAATTTGATGTATATGGGGTTATTTGTGTTGTGTGAGTGAAGATTTTGTATTTTTTTCCAGATATTTTGTTTGGGTCCTGGACTTTTTATTCTTTTTAGGATATGTTTGTTTAAGGAACTAAGTTATATATTAACCAATATTAACGTTAAATTCCTATTTTTTTATTTTACTGGAGAATTTTCTGATATTGTATTTTTAGGGTTTTGGGTGGTTCCCATAGATTATTATTTTTCTCATTGGATATTTTATTTTATTGTTATCGTTTTCCATTTTTGAATGCATTTCTTTTATATGTTTTTGTGGATTCATTTGATTTCATGGCCTTCAGCTACAATAACATGTTATGTTTTACTTTTTAGGTGTGGGAAATGTTTATATGTTTTTAAGTAGTTTGCATGATTATTGTACAATTTTAAAGTATTAGCTGAGGAAGTGAGAACCTACCTGTTAGAAGCTGGGTTTTTGGTTGACAGAAGTATGCCCCCTATCCAAGTAGGTAACACACCCTAAAATAACCTGAGCTCACCCCCTGGTAGTTTGACACAGAACAATCAGGCTTAGCTTTAGAGGCAATGTGTTAAATATTCATGCAAAACTTCAAACAGTAAAACTGTGAAAACCCCAAACAAAAAGACACCACATCTGGTTAGAACAATCAAGCTTAATTTAATGAACAAAACAAGACCACAATGACAAAACTCCAATAAGTAGATGTTGAGATATGAACTTTTAAAGCTTAAAGCGTCAACTGGGGCTATCTAGCCACATTAGACCCTGTCAAACCTGAAAAGCCAGGCCAACTGTGATGGAGCATGGGTTGGATAGAGGGACCAGCCTTGGACTTCTCAAACAGTACCTTGGTTTGGAGTTGTGTCAGCATCAATCTCAAGATGCAAGGAGCAAAGGAGGCGTTAGATAGGCGTTAATCCCAAGGATGTAGACTATGCATTGGCTCTGAACGACACAAGTCAGAGATGTACTGGGTATAGAGGTGATGCATCACAAAATTGTCAGTGTGGTGCTCTTGATCCTCGCAGCAGAGGTAATGTGCTGGTGTCAACAGTGATGCAGTGTCCTTGATCCTTGCAGCAATGGCAATGCATCAGCATCAATGGAGATGCGCTGGTTCTGATCAATACAACAGTGTCAATGTGCAGATTCTGGCAGTTGCAGCACATTATGCCCACTTCCAGGGGCCCAGCACTGGATTAGCACCACTTGGCAGGACAATACTTGCAGCAACCAAAGTCCAGATGCTGTTTCAGGATGAAGAGAAGTGTTTGATGTCCCTGAGACTTTATAAGAACAGAAGGCAAGTCAGCATGCTCTTGGAGTCACTTCATTTCTGGCTTGGAGAGATTCAGGTCCAGTGCTTCTCACTACCAGGCAAGGATGGCAGCTAGCAGCAGATCAGCACCATAGCACAGGCGTCAAGCAGAGTGACAGTCTTTTTTTCAGCACAGAAGCCCTTCTTCCTGGTAGAGTATCAATAGGTCCAGAAGTGTACTGACTTGGTGGTGTCTGAGGTCCATCTCTTATAACCAGTGGTGCCTTTTGAGTAGGGAGACTTCAAAGAGATGCCTTTGAAGTACACATAGACCCTGGCGTTTCTGTCCTGGCTCCAGACTCACTACATGGGGATATGCAGCCCTTTTTATGGGATCAGGACACAGCCCATTCAGGTGTGTTAGCTCCTCCCTCCCATCCTGTCCAAGATGACTCATCAGGCTGTGGATGGCCCATCAGTCACACCTGACCCCTCTTTGTGTGTGGCTGTCTGGAGGTAATGCACACAAGTCCAACTGTCACTCACGCAGACGTCTATTCAGAGACAGGCAAAAAACACCATATGGTTAAAGTAAGAAAATGTCAACTTTCTATAAGTGACATTTTCAAAATTCCAATTTAAAATCCGACTTCACTATAAGTTGGGATTTTAAAATCTGATTCAAAAGTCACCAAACTTGGGGGTATCATCTCTTACAAACTCAAAATTACACTCATAAAATGTAATAAAGTACTCCCAATGTTATCCTATGGGAGAGACAGGCCTTGCAGAAGTTCAAAATTAATTTGAGAATTTTTCACTGCTAGGATGTAAAACGTAAAAGCACATGTTCTACTTTTCAAATACACTGCAACAAGCCCTTGAACAATCTAAGACCTTCCTTTGGGGTGACATACATTTAGTAAAATAGAAGGTTTAGGCCTTGCAAGAGGGTTAACTTGCTAGGTTGATATGGCAGTTTACAACTGCAGACACAGGCTCTGCAATGGCAGGCCTGAGACATGTTTGAAGGGCCATGGAACTGGGTGACACAATCCAGAACTCTCTTCCCCTGGTCATAGCTCCCTGGGTCTATCCAGAGGCATGGCTATGATAATGAGGAAACCCTCCCTTGTAGTTACTCCAAGCCAGTTTTTGGGCAGCTCACCCTGCCACAGGGTTTGGATCCTAGCTGGCCAGGAAGACACTGGGAGGCAGGCATAGGTATGAGCTACATATGCCAGTGACATGGTAGGTACCCTTTGAAGCTCTGGAAAGGACTGCAAACAACCCCCAGGTCTTTCCACTCAAGGAAGAAAAACACCTCTCCACACCAAGGTCTTCAGTCCACTCTATGGGAGCAATCCACATTTCAGTACAGGGGAGACATTTACTATTCAGGTGACACTAGACACTGGCAGAAAGGCACAATTGGCGTAGGTGGGGAAATGACAGCTTTCAAAAATGTGTCTTTTTTTAAAATAGTAATATAAAATCAAACTTCACCATGAAGTAGGATTTCCAATTACTATTAAAATACATAATTGAATATTTTCTCTTGCTTCTCCCAAACCAGAATGAAGCATTATAGGTTATTATAAGTTAGCCCAGTATTTCCTCATAGGAGAGCCAGCCATGCTACAGTGAAAACAATTTTGTAGGGCTTTCAAAGCCAGGACATATACAGCTTCAAATATGTATGTCATATGTTTTAAACACACCCTATGAACATTTAGGGCCTAACATAACAGTGAATTATAAGTATCAAAAAGGAAGGTTTGGACCTCCCAAAAGGATTATTTTGCCAGGTCAAAATGGCAGTTTAAAACTGTCCACTCAGGCTGCAATGGCAGATCTGTAGACATGTTGTATGATGCTTCTTTAATGGGTGGCACATTGAGTGCTGCAGTACCCCAGTACATTTCATTTACAGGCATGTTGTACAAATACTAGGGTCTTACAAGTAAATTAAATGTACCAATTAGGTATATGCCAATTTTATCATTCTTGAAAGGGAGAAGACAAACATTTTCTGACTGGTCAGCAGGAGTAAAGTGTGCAGAGTACTGTGGTCAACAAAAATGATTCCAGCTATAGAGGGCAAACATCTGAGCGCCTTGAGACCCTATGGGTGATTACCCGCACTTTACAAATCCCTTTATGGATTGATTGATTGAGGTAGCACCACACAAAAGATGGGCATTTCCAACAAATATATTATTTTGCAATATAGTATTGTGTTTATGTCTTGTTTTTTTTACATCAGGTGTTGTGAGTTTTTTACAGTTGTTGTCTGCATTCTTTGGTGTTTATTTCTTTATTTATTAACATTTATTTAAGCACTTTCTACTTTTCAGTCTGACTTGATTCTGTTTAGGAGTAGGTATATACTTTTGAATGATTATTAACAGTTCTTTGAATAATTCTCACAAATACATTTTGTAAATACATTTATGTTGTTTGAGGCTATATTTGTATTTAGTTTTTGTTCTTTTGGAATTGTTAGCATAATATTCATTCTATTTAGTATCAGTATTCTAGGTCTTGCTTGTTAATAAACTGTCAAAATTATCTTTGCAATATTTTGAGCATTTCTTTGTTTTGCTTTGATATTTTAGGCTTTAGGTGGGTTATAGATTGTAATAGTCTTAGGGCATGATGTGACTTTGGCGGGCTGACTGTCAGCCCGCCACACCTGTGGGGAAGAGGCTGCCGTGGAGCTAGTGGTCTCTCCCCAGCCACATTATGATGTTTCCATTGGAATAACTGGCAGAAACCTCCATATTAGGACGTTTCTGTCAGTCAGCTCAGTGGAGACAGGGCAGCGGCATGGGCCTTGGCTCCTCAGGGTTGCAATCTGGCAGTTGGACCGCTAGGACTGCAACAGTCCATCTGCCACTATGGGTTAGGCCCTTAGTTGCTGATATATTTGTTCCCTTTTAATATTTGTATAAACTAGTAGAGTGTAGGGTGGTTTCTTCCTTATGTTCTTCAGAAGGAATTGTGCAACCTTGGTAGCAATTGTGCAACCCTTCAACTGCTTTGTTTTTTTTGCTTGTTGTTACATGGTGCTGTAAAATACATTCTACCATTGTATATGATACTTGGGTTGGTGTCAGAGACTTGAAAGATGCAATATGCTAACCAAAGCATCTTCAAAATAGTTAATTAGGGAACTTAATTTAACATTCTATTTTTAGTAGTAAGGTGATTAGATTACTAGATTGTTTTATTTTGCGACTTCAGTTACTGGGGCACATGCCAAGATAATTCTTTTTTTTTTTTTTTTGATAGGTGAATTAGTTTTTTTTTTTTGCATATTCAACACTAATGGCCTGATTACTAGTTGAGGCATTACTTATCACTCCTGATAAATAACAATACCACAGAATATGTTATTTATCGGGTGCGATTAATAACACATGTTATGAGTATAGTGGGAAAAACATGTAGAGTTTGGTGTTTATGAAACCAAAATCAAGATTATACGGTCAGTATCATATGTTTTTCCATATTTCATTTTGTTAGGTGCGACCTGCTGAAGTTTAACAAATGTTGGGTTATTTAATACATCTGATAATTATCGGATGCTTTAAATAAAACCAAACATAGAATTCCATCCTCTGAGTAAACAGGGGTTTATACACTATTTGTGGGAAATTGTTACAGCAAATGTGCCAGTTGTGAGAAAGATGTACTACAATTGCATAGGGACAACAAAATATGAGCTACTGTTGGATGCAGTTCTTTTGTTGAAATTAGTTCTTGTACTAATAATTGAAGCAAGGCCTCATTTCTTAATAAAATATAGCACAAAATGAGGCATTTGCATGCCCTGTAATTATGAGTAATTTTGTATAATTTTGCCAAACCTTTATGTAACTAGGCAAAAGCAAGTTATGTGTAATTCAAACATCCTTATTAATTGTTAGTTTTGGATTTTATTTCATTTAGTAGTTTGTGGTATGTTGCATTTTGTTTGTTTGATAAAAGTGTGTAGACTAACTGCAGATTTGTTTTGTGGTATTCTCTGTGGATTGTGTAGATCTGTGTACATTGTGGAAGGCACAATTTAAATGTGCCTTCCATCATTTATGTATTACTCTGATTTAATCACAGTAAGTTTTTGTTAGGTGCATAATTAATTAATCTCCTTTCATTATTGGTATTATATATATAAGAAAGGTTCATTGGTGTGTGTTACAGTTAAGATTTTTTAGGAGCTTTATATCCTGGAACCTTTTCAGAGCAGCATGGGTTTCTATGTTTACTTTTCTAGTTCTGACCACGAGTCTTTTGAAATTAGATGCACCCAGGACTTGTCCTGCCTCCTGACACTGGTATAATTGTATTTGTCTTTTAGGCATTCAAGGAGATGATATTTTGGTCTAAAGGCGCTGGTGTGCATGGACCTTTGTTACAAGGTTCTGTAACTGATTTGCAACCAGATTAAAGGTAGAAAAATGACTCACATGCCACATTAAGTTGAGTTTTAAAAACCTTTATTGGTATGCAAATTGTTCACATTAAATCACTGCATATGTTGTGCATGGTTACTGAAAGGTGAAGTAGTTCACTGTTGATTTGCATTGTTAATCTGGAATTAGCATATAATCATTGTGGTGGCACTCTGGCAAAACAGGTAAGACTATTTCTGTACTTCATCTACCAATGTTGTGCACCCCCTTTCCTTACAATTACATATATACATTGCCTAAAGATACCATAGCCTGGTCTAAAGCAAACTTTGCGCCAGCGTAGGGGGAGACAAAGTGGTGTGCCGTATTATTGTAAATACGGCACACCCCTGCGTTTTGAAAATGATGGTGCGCAATGCTGCCAAATTTGGCACAGCAATGCGCACTGTCATTTTCTATTAAATTTAGCCCTTTGTGTGTTCTTTGACCGTTTTTTTGCAATGTCCCCTAATGAAACTGAACCATTCCTATGGGGCCTATATCACTGTGCCTTCTGACAACCACTCCTGGATGGGAATGGCTACCTAATTTTTTTAAAGTTAAAATGAGTGTTTTTCATACGCAAAACACCCAAACCCTCTCCAACCAAATACACTCATCTGGTGGTCTACTTTTTCCCTTGATGTGATAAAAGGTAACTCAGGGACACCAAAACATTTGTCCGATTTCTCTACAATTTTACAAATAATTTTGACTATTTGGTGTAATTCTGCTAACCAATGTATGTTTTCTGTGAACTCAGAATGGACCTTGAATTAAGTATTTTTTAATATGTTGCTTATTGAATTATCTCTTGCACCTTTCCCACAGCATTTCTCTAAGAGTAAGTCTTTAACTTGGCTCATGCTACTAAAGACTGTGAGAAAGAGTGAAAGATTTCTGTTTGTCTTTGTGCTGCCTGCAAGTTGTCAGACTATAGTCACCCCTAATCTGTACATGCTAATATTGCTGTGGGAATTATGTGGTACCCACCAGTCTCCTTCCCAGTTGGCAGCATTGAACACATCCAAGAGTGTGCTGAGCACCAACAGTGAAGAGTGAAGAAGGGGCTTATGGATATGGTACAAGGCAAACAATAGATGTCGGCTTGTAGTCACAGACCCTATTTGTCAGATGGTGGTTCAGCATTCTCTCATAAGTGATGGCTTACTTATACTAACCAGACCACAACACTATTGTTAGTATCTGAACTTACACTGACTTAAAATATACAGGGTTTTTTTCACTTACCTGAATTTTGCATGAATGTTGACAAAAGACAAACATGAGATTTCCTATAGTGACTAATGATCTATGATAAGCTTTCAACATATTACTGGTACAGTACCTTTACCTTTATCTTCATGAGGCCAGACTTGTTCCAATGTTACATAGCTGTTGTTCATGCTCTACAACTTGAGACACCAGTCAGAAACAAAGGCTCAGACAGGTTATGCATATAACACTGTGGAGTCCCAGGTGACAGTTGTTAGACCACAACATTCAGGCCGTGACAAAATCACAATATATAGGTGCACAGGATGGTACAGAAGCATGTCAAGAGTCTCACAATCCAAACAGTTAATATTGAACTCCCCCGACCTATCACTAACATGAGGCCCACTCAGGGATGTTGAATTATTCCAAGAATGCACGGAACAACTAGACGAGATGCAGCAGAAAGAATTTCAAGAAGCAGGGTGGCATGTCTCCCATCATGCAGCACTTACAACATCATGAGTGTCAATGCCCTGAGGAAGAGGTGAAAAGGGTGGAATAGGCAGCCAATAACCCCAAGGAATAGAGGGGGAGTGGAGTCAGGGTGATTAGTTGTGACAAGCCATTACACTGATCATATGTTCTGTGGCAATACCTTAAAACTACTTTTAAAATATTTAATAAATCTCCCATCTTACCATGCCAAGTGGATTTCTAACATACTGACTTTCAGACCCATTCACATTGGGACTTCTATTCCAATTTACAGAATCCTTCTCTTTTGGCATTATTGTTAATTTCATACTCGGCTCTGAGTATAGGGGACCCAGTTCAAGTAAAAATAAATTCTGCTATCTAATATAAATGTTGAAATTACTTTGAAAGTGGGTACACTGCTGTAGTGTCTGGTGTCATTTTAAAGGCAGATCTGCCTTGCTGGCTGGTTTAAAAATAAAATTAACCTGAAATTTGACTTTGGAATTAAAGGTACTTCCAAAGTCTTAAACTACTTTACTTTTAAACAAAAGTCACCCCTAAAGTTTGCCATAGGTGCCCCAAAGGTTGGGTGCAGTGTAAATATAAGCAGGGACATTATAAAAACAGTTTTACAAGCCCTGGTGAGTGAATAACTGACAAGTCTGCATTCCCCTTTGTAGTGCATGTGCTCTACATGCTAACATTGGAAGGCTTTTTTTAAGCTAGGAAAGGGCTTCATAAGGCATGTAGGATATCCGATTAATAGTTAGAATAAACCCAACAACTTGCCAATTATTTATTATAACCATTACAGGGGAAGTGTTTTAGAACTCTTTCTAAAAGTTACCTAAATCCGCCCTGTAGTGTCCTTTCCCAATTGGTCAATTGTTCAGTCTCGGGCAGCCTGAGCCAAGCTACCTTAATGCCATGTGAAGTGGCGTGGGCTGAAACAAAGAAAGCATGTGGCGGGTGGAGACCTGATGTACTAGATGGCATAGCAGGAAGGGGGTAGGGTGGCCAAGCTGGTCCTCAAAGAGGGAAAGCCACTTAGGACAGAAACCAGACCGCCCTCATTTCCTGCATCCCCAGCTCCCAGATGGGAACCCCAGTAATTAGATTAGGAGAGGGGCTTGAAGGGGTGGGTTAGAGAAACTTGGCCACACCAGTGGGTGGACTCAGCCAGATCTGTCTTCCCAGTAGAGATTTTCTCCCTCTTCGATTTGTAGGGAACAGTGCTTTCTGAGATTGATTTTTGCCACACTTCACAGGAAGTGGTCTCCCCTCAGGGTGGTTCACTGAACTCCATTGGTCAGGGGTGACCCCTGCTTGCCAACCCCGGAGCATGGATACATATGGAAGAGCTGCCCAGAAACTCATATCCCTGCTGGAAGAATGACTGAAGAAGGAGCAGTGCCCTGCTGAACCGCTGGTCAGCCCCTGTAGAACTGACTGCCTGCATACTCTGGGCTTCACCACAAAAAGGACTTTCCCTTACATCTGAAGAGCCAGGAGTGGACTCCCTATAAGCAACAGGTACAAAGGAGCTATCAAGAGTCCCCTGCATCAAGCCCTGAAAGAAGAGCCCAGCTGACCAGCCTCAGTGGCTTTTGAGGATTCTGACTAGGTGCATTCTGGGAATTGTAGTTCCAGTTCTCAAGGAGCAACTCAGAGCTTATGGAACCTTGGGTCAACTTTGTGGACATTCCAAGACCCTAAAAGGACTTCTGGAAGAAGATCCAGAAGTTTGGAGGTGTTCGGAGCTGCCTTCTAAAAAAGCCAGTGACATCAAACCGCACACCCAGCCTGAATTTCAGGTTCCTCCCACTGAAGTTCCAGAGCTTTACCCTGTTGATGAGGATTCCAGGAGTTGACTGGACCTAATGCTAAGCCAAGCCCACAATGCTGCATCGGAAGCCGGCCTGAAGAGGAGCCTCGCTCAACGATAAGAGAAAAAGCTTGAGAAAAAAGACTAAGGTCCTGATTTAGAGTTTGGTGGAGGGGGTTATTCCATCACAAACATGACGGATATTCAGTCCACCATCTTATGATTCCATTATAGCCTGTGGAGATCGTACTATGGCAGACGGGGTAACTGTCACATCTGTGATGGAGGTACCTGTCTGCCAAACTATAAATGAAGCCGGAAGTCCAATGGTAAATTTTTTACTGAGGCCTACCTCTCAGTGAATCCGACTTGGGGCCTGATTTAGAAGTTGGTTGAGGGCATTCTCCATCACAAACATGATGGATATCCAGTCAGCCATATTATGATTCCCATAGGGTAGAATGGGATCTTGATACGGAGGATGGTATATCCGTCACGTTTGTCCAGATCTAAATCAGGCCCTTGGGTTCCATCACCTCAAACTTTGACTTTGCCCCGGTCAGCCCTAGTTCAGGTGTTTTGGTGTCATTTTAAAGATAAAAAATATTTCCCATGTTTATAAATTGGTGTTGGGTTTTTATTGTGTGTTGTGTTTTATTTATTTGCTGTTTTGTTGATACTAAATGCTTTACACACTTGTCTCCTAAGTTAAGCCAAACTGCTTGTGGGTCACGCTACCTAAGGTTGAGTAAGGATTAATTTTTGAGACTTTGACTGGACATTATGAGAGATTGTGCAGGTACCCACTTGTCCTTACCAATAATTCACTTTCCAACACTGTGTGTGCAGTTTTACTGCCTTGACTTGGTATTTAAAACCTTTTGCCAAGCCTTAAACTCTTTTATTATATATAGGTCACCCCTATGGTAGGCCCTATGTAGCTCAAGGGGCAGGGTGCTGTGTGGGTAAAATGTAGAACATGTATATTTATGTTTTGCCTGCCCTAGTTGTGAAAAACTCTACAATTCATATTTCACTACTGTGAGCCTACCTCTCTCATAAATTAACATTGGAGATTCCTAATTTCCCTTTAAAGCTGCAATTCCTGATTGAGAAGGAGAAGCTAGGTCTTGTTTCATATCATTGGAATGGTAATAATAAATCATCGTTATGGGTAAAGTTGGATTTAACATTACTATGTTAGAGATGTCACTTTCAGAAAGTGGATATTTCTCTGCTCTTACGGCTTTGTGTGCCTCCAGTCTGTCTCCAATACATGTCTGGGGTGGATGACAGCTACATTTTGTGCATGCTCTCTAGATAGTCACAAACACAGGAAGGTTAGGTTTGCCTGGCACTCACCTGCATTCTGATGGCTCTTCCTGGTCAAGAAGGGAGGGGAGAGCTGACACACCTCAATAGGCATTCACACAAGGGCTGATTACCCCCTACTTATGGTCTGGAGACAGAGCTGGGAACAAAAGGACCTCTGTGCACTTCAAAGACCCTTCTTTTGTAATCTCCCCTACTTCAAAGGCATAACTGGGACTCTGACCCCACCAAATCATTACACTTCTGAACCTGTGACTACTCTGCCAGGAAGAGGAATTGATGTGGTGCTTAAAGGACTTCTACCCTACTAGATCCCTGCCTTGCTGGACTCTCGCCTTGCTGAGCTGCCCTGCTGCCAGCTGTTTCCTGACTTGTGTGAGAAGGACTGGTCCTGCATCACTTTAACCTACAGTCACTCCAAGGGCTTGATGGCTTGCCGTTGACAGTGTGCCACTGCTGCAAGATTCAGAGCACTGCATTGTCGAATGTGCAATGCATCATCCCCTCTGTGTGGGTCAGAATCGACACAACATCTTCATCCTCCGGATCGATGCTGATACATGGCTTCACTGTTTTTATCAGTGCAAACCAAGAGCATGATGCATTACAATCGTTGCGCCAATCAGAACCGATGCATCTAAAAAACCAAGGTATTCAGCGGGACCAGCCTGGATCTTGCAGCTGGCCTATGCTCCATCGTGGTTGGCCTGACCAAATAGCCTCAGTTGGCGCTTTCTGCTTCTAAGCACTACAGTTTTATTTATTCTTTAAAAATTCATATCTCGACTTCCACATATTGGGTTTTTGTCATTCTGGTCTTGTTTTACTCATAAAAATATAAACTACTTGTCTAACTTGGCGAGGAGTCTTTTTGTGGGGTTTTCACTGTGCTACTGTTTTAAGTGTTGCACAAATAGTTTACACATTGCCTCTTATGGTACGCCTGACTGCTCAGTGCCAAACTGCCAGAGGACGAGCACAGGCTAATTTAGGGTGTGTTGTGCCTTACCCTGTCTAGGATTGTGGTCCCTATTTGGACAAGTTCCATACCCCTACCTACTAGAGAACACATTTCTAACACAGTATATGTTGTGACATTCACAAATTTACTTTAATTACTTTGATTGTCCACTAAAAACAAAGTTGGCAACATTAGTTGGTTGCAGTGGGCATGTCAAAGTGTCACCTTGAGCCCATAAGTATTAAATAAAAACACCAGTATAGTCCATAAACACGTCCAAAGCATTTTCTAAGATGCATGCTCTTCTGAATATTGTGGCACACACCAAAACAAGCATTCTAAACAGCCTCTGTGTTTTTATCTTGCATCACCTGTGTAAGAAATCGATAGACATTCATCAATAGATCTTTGTAAGTGACATGGCTAATAACATACAATAACCTTGATTGATGGGTGGGCCAATCTGAAGCTTTGCTATTACTCTAAAGCAAACATATTCAGGGTAATATTGTTTTGGAAACGTGAGAGTTTAGTAATTCAGGCTCCATCTGATTTTTACTACACTTTTGGTCACAATACATCTAAGTCCGTACAGTCATTGGTAAAGTCGGTTGCCATTGATACCCGAGTCAGTATCTACACCGTGTGTACATAGTGCCATTCTATCAAGATCGTGTAAAATCTGGCTTTTTCACTACACTGTTACCCTGAAGAAGTTCGCTTAGACTAAGAGCGTTCGCTGTATGGGCTCTTATTGGAATGGAAATAAAAAGGGTGGGTCAAGAACACTGAGATGCCTCATCTCTGAATTTTTTAAGACATGGATTTAATAGCGGTACTCTTGCAACGGGGTGCTCCTCGATTTACTTTCCAACCTCACAAAACTGTGTGATAGCTTGTTGTAGGATCCTAAAGTCTCATGTGTAACTCCCCTCTTGCACTTTAAAGAAAATTCATGGGTAGGGCACCCCAGATAGAAAGGTGAAAATCTGGACTTGGAGCTAGTAAGGCTGTCCTGGTTCTAGTTAACAGGTAAAAGTCCTAATCTTGGTGATTAAAACAAATAGATCTTCCTAATATGCATAGGCGAAGATTTGAGACTTTGTACAGTTTTATCTGGTATATCTTCTCGCAGGGGCTGGGAGTGGGCTCTCCATGTTCAGAATGCCCTACGTAGTTTGGGAAACGCGCATCAATGCAACTGTATGGACGTAATCACAAATCTTTCTATTATAACAGACGTTCATTACTATTAAGGAAAACACCAAATGCAATTTCAGGGTAAAGATAAGAACAAAACACTCCTGAACGTGATGGTGTTCTTGGTGGAGATTGGCAACGTGGGAAAACTATTTGCCATGTACAGGAAAAAGCAAACAAGTGATATTGCACAAGTGCATAATACGCACACATGCATAAATGTATAGAATATAAATGCATACATTTTAGTGCTTTCGTAAAAAAAAAAAAAAAAACATCTGGTACTTGTAGTCTGTGACCGTCACGCCCTTCCTCGTATACTCTTGACCTCCTTTGGCAATTCTAAAGAAGTCATAAAATTCAATAAGCGTCATTAGCGGAGTTATGAGCAAAAATTGCTGACAGGGCATCCCATTGAGCCGGTATGAACGTGTGAATTACCAAACACGCGCAGGGTTCATCCGGGTAACTCATGCCATTTAGTTGGGAACTTTAAATGTTGAGTTCCCCATGATCTCCAAAACTGTCTGTAAAAATGGCATACATCTTTAAATACTAGTTAATTTGGGCTGGTGTGGATCACCGGTAGAAAGTGGAACACATTTAGCATAATGTGCAAAGAAAAGAAAGTGAAAGATATTGAACTCCATTGGCTTTTGCCACCTTGCTTTCCTTTTTTCAGCTCATGCTTTTTACAAATGAAAGCAAAGTCTGAAATAAATGAAGTAGGATGGCAAAGGTCACGGGAGAGTAGTAAAACTATGGCTAGCTCGTTGCTCAGCTAAGTCTCATATCACTGAGACTATAAAAACAAGCATTGGCAAAGCCAATAGGTTTCACCTTTGTCTTTTTTTTCTATGTAACTGGCTTACAAATATTAGAGAAAAGTTATGATAAGGATTGTTTATTAAATTAAAAACAAACATTATTATAACATTTTTCTAATATTTGAAAGCAGTTACATAGAAAAAAAGACAAAGGTGAAACCTATTGGCATGGGTCGTAGAAGAAAGATGAAAGAAGTTGGAAGAAGACAGAAGGCTGAAGAAGACAGAAGATGGCAGAAGACAGGAGGCATGAGAAGATAGAAGACATCAGAAGACAGAAGACATGATGTGGTAAAGAAGACAGTGAAGACAGAAGATGGTATACATAAAGAAAGAAAAAGACAGACGGCAGCGAAGAAACAAGACAGAGAAGAAGGCATTGGAGAAAGAAGATGTCGGCGAAGTAAGAAGATGGCATGCTGGAAGAAAAAAGAAGACGACAATGAAGAAAGAAGATGGCAGCAAAGAAAGAAGATGGCATGCGATTAGAGAAAAGAAGTACCTACAGCATCGCAGCCAGAGGAAGGACACTGGCCAGTGTCAAATAGGAAGTGACCGGAAGGAGTACTTGGTCCACAGGCAACTCGATGGCAAGATCGGCAAAGAAGACAAAGACGACAACAGTAAGTGACAGGAAGATGATGTGCTGGCCAATCCGAAGCAGGTAATTCTGAGCGACACTGGAGTAAGCCAATGGTAAGTTCAGGTGAGTAAGGAGCTAGTTCCAATCCCCTTTTAGTTTTTTTTACTCACAAAATATTTCTCAAGATGCATGCCAGCACATGTGTAGGCAAAATCTAATGAATCAGTCAAGTCGTGATTTGTACAATGCCAAGGATTATCTTGTGTCTATGTTGCTTTTTTAAAGATATTGTTAACTTCCCTGAAGGACTGCAAATAGCTAAAGCACTGACATCCACAGAGAAAATGTTTCCTAGACACAGAACATAAACATCACTTGTAATATCAGTGAGCGAGTTCCTACCATACAGAGGGCCACATTTACAAGGCCCTAGCACAGCCTTGCACCACATTAGAGTCATATTTTACGCTAATGTGACTCAAGGAAGCAAAAATCACCATGCCATATTTACAAAGTGGCGAAATGCAAGCATTGTGCCACTTTGCGACCCCTTGCGCCACATTATGCCTGCGCCAGGCATAATATATGCAAAGGGGGGCGTTCCGGCCATTAGGTGGCACGCAAAAATGGCGCAATGAAATCTACAAGATTTCATTGCACCATTTTTGGTGTAATTTTTAACGCCTGCTTTGCACCCATTGAGGTCAATGGGCTTCTATACACTTTGCCGCACTAGCGTCAACATTTTTTAAGCTAGTGCGGCAAAGCGACACTATAGCGTCAAAAACTTTGAAGCTATTGGCCTGCACCATGGCGTGCTGTATTGTAAATATGTAAGTATGTCTGACCATTTATTATGTAAAAACTGTCCATTTTCCCACTTCCTTTGCTTTTTCTAAATATTGTTGGGGGAACCCACTGAATCCCTCCTGAGGAAATGAGGCTGACTCACAGTCCTACTGGTGTTGGTGAGAAATATCACTGTTGCAAGTTGACATTGCAAGTTGTAGCATTTGGCGGTGGCATCGCGAAAGAAAATGTGGGCACCTGCAATTTTTTTTTTTTACCAAATAAGTACGACTTGAGAGTCGTGCTGTAATTGTCATGCATATCCCGCGCATGCCATTTCTTCCTGCTTAATCTGGAGCTGTCCTGGGATTTGGTCTTGAACGTGCACTGGATCCAATGTTCCTTGTACTCTGTAATCCCTTAAAGCTGGTATCTTTAGTCGTACTTCTGGTGTAGGTCAGAACTGGCAGCAAAGCTTATTTACATTTAAAGGCATGTTCTTCCCCTTTTTCTAAGCTGCTTCCTTGTGTACAGCAAAGCAATTAGGCAAAGCCTTTGATCCGCCATTCTTTGTTTCTTTATTAATTCCGTTCAGACTTCCCTGATCTTTTTGTCAGGCAGCCTTTTTATTGAACCTAACACAGGCTGTTCACTGTCTTTCATGTTAAGTCCTTTGAGTTCTTTATCAGAGCAAACTAGTCCACAGTTTGCAGTTTGTAACAGGTACATAAAAATAAAGTTGTCAAAAAACAAGCTTGCTAGAGAAAGAGATATATACAAAGCCCTGAAGCATTGTCGTTAGGCCGTTAAACCGTAATTAAACATTTAGGGGCATATTTATACTCCGTTTGCGCCGAATGTGCGTCAAAAACTTTGACGCACATTCAGCGCAAACGTTGCCCCATATTTAAACACTGACGCCCGAGCCGGCGCAAAGGAAAATTCCGCTATGTGCGTCAGTTTCTGGAAGCGGCACCCGCCCTGCGTTAATGACATGCAGGGTAGGCGTTCCCGTCCAAAAAACGACGCACACAGCCATGCGTCGTATTTATGCTTCCGGGCAAAAATGACTCCCGGCCGGTAGGCGGAGCTAAAAAATGACGCAAAGCACGAATAGCATCAAAATTTAACGCCTGGGTCAGGGCAGGCGTTAAAATGGGGCAAACACACCTGTATTTAATCAGAACACACAGAACAAACAACAGAGCAGCAGAGCAGCAGAGCCGCAACAGGGAGACATGGAGGTGATTTTCTTTCAGCGTGCACGTAGACGCAGAGCCCTGCAGCAACAACAGCAGCTACAACAACAACAGCAGGGACCCCAAAGGCAGCGCAGAAGGCAGGAGAGGATATTCCGCCCAAGAACAACCCTGCATGGCCTCAGGGAACGGGACATCATCCAGAGGTACCGGTTGAACTGGCAGGCCATTCAGCAGCTGCTGAGAAATATTGAACAGCAGTTGGCCCCCACTTTAGTGACTCCCCGCACTATCCCAACAGAAACAAAGCTGCTTGCCGTACTTCACCTGCTGGCAAGTGGCTCGTTTCAGACAACTGGTGCCCTGGTTGGTGGAATATCCCAACCATCATTCTCTGCATTCCTGCCAAAAGTACTGGATGCCATCATTCGACTGACACCCCTCCACATCTGCTTCCCTAACGCACTGCAGAAGCAGCAGGAAACTAAACAGGGGTTCTACGCCATCAGTGGCTTCCCGCACGTCCTTGCTGCAATCGACTGCACACACGTACGCCTTGTGCCACCTGCTGCGACTGAACACCTCTACCGCAACAGGAAGCACACACATTCCATCAACGTGCAGGCCATAGTCGATCACCAAGGATTGATCAGCAACATTGTGGCTAAATATCCTGGGAGTGTACATGACGCATTCATCTTCCGTCACAGCACCATCAACCAACACTTCCAGGATGGACGGTATGGCAATGGACTACTTGTTGGTAAGGACAAAAATCCTACTTATATACACACTGCACAGCAAACCTCTAGGACAAACAACACATACACCACAATAGCAACACCTAGACAGGAACACACTGAGGTACTCACATCACTAGCCATGTTTCAGAAGTCACCATTGAACCTGTCACACATTTGAATTTACTCTACAGCTTAATGTGAAGACATTAATGAGTGTGGTTGCCTAAATGTCATCTTGCAAATTGGAAGTCTCACAATAACCTGTACACTAATACATTGCATAAGTTTTAAGGTATGGGATGGCCTGGGTACTTTCACATGAACGTGTTAACTACACTTTCATGTTTCAACTCTGCATGGAACTATCATCTCACCCCCAGTGAAGACACGCGGACACCTGTATGACAAGTCACAATGCTAGGGAGGGCACACTGTACTGAAAAAACAAATACATACTGCTGACAAACGGTTAGCCAACAAACACTTGCTCAGCCAAGGCAAAAAACTCAATGCAAAAGTTTTCACCAACAACTATAGGTTGTCACATTAGTACACAAAAGAGTCACAGACAATACAAGACAACTACTGCCATCAAAGATCTGTACAACAGTGCCTCCTACATCTAATTGATCCTATTCTGTGTTTTTCTTTCAGCTGATCAGGGGTATGGCATCCAGCCTTGGATAATGACACCATTTGGGAACCCAAATACTGCTGCAGAGCGGGCATACAATGACGCCCACAAGAGGACACGCAGCATTGTGGAGCGGACCTTTGGGATCCTAAAGTCAAAGTTCCGCTGCCTTGACATAACTGGCGGTAGCCTACTCTATTCCCCAGAGATGGTCTGTAAGATCATACTCAGTTGTGCCATATTGCACAATATTTGTGTAAAAAGGAACATTCCCCTCCTTGAACCGGATCCAGACATGCCTGAGGATGACGAAGAGGAGGATGCTGCCCTGCAACAGGAGGGGGAACAACCTAACACGGCAGCAGGAGTGCGTAGGCGCCAACAGCTTGTCAATATTTTTTTTTCATAATTTCTTATAACAACTCGTATTGCACAATTGTAAATAAACACAGATAACAAACACCACATCATGCTTTGGCCTATGCATTTCTGACCACCTTTAGTTTGAAATTGCTGAAGAAGAATGTTGTCTCATTGAGCAAGAATGCTATAACAATCATCACACCAAAAAAAACCATCACAAATGTATGCACAGAGGGTAGGATGTTACATGATACATTACCATCCACAGAGGCCAACAGGAGTACAAATGTGGCAATGACACATGCCTGATCCAGACACCTGAGACAGTCTCTCACCCAGGCCAAAAATTTAGATCATTTGAAAGTCTCATCACACGTGTTCAGAGACATGGTGGGACCATCCATGTGTACGTGACCATGTCATCAATAGCTTCTCTCAAGTGTGTGATATGCGCAATACCCAATTGGAACAACATTAGCTGCCACTAACTCATGAGGAGACCTTGAAGTTACAGTGACAACATACACCCAGACAGGTGATAGTGGATCCACATTCCCACACACATATACACATATGTTATCCAATCAACCAAATATTTGAAAGCAGCCCATCACAGTAGTGTCCCAGTCTGAACCTAGCAGGAAGAATGTAACATGCCACTAAACCAGGTAATGCCGAAAGGGACACAGACATCAACTAAATATTTGTCATCAGCACATTAGGAACGCTGAGATTTTGCAAACATAGTCATTGGAAAATGGTATGCCAGATTGCTCCAAATCATCAATAGTGCAAACGTCAAATGGGCTAATGAGATGAATGAATGGTTAACAGTGATTCATACCATATGGCCTTACATTAGCGTGCTGCTGCAGGTTTTGCATAACAGAATAAATAAAAGCCATGGATATATTAGCTAATCTGGATGGGCAAATCCTAGGGTGCTGGGGGCCTAAGTCCACCTCTACTGCCCCACAAATATACAAGAATCTTGTGCTTGTGAACTAAACACATGCATAAGGCACATGTGTGGGCTACATGTCAAAAGTAAAACAAAAATCAGAAACACAAATTCATAATGGGACATGGTTAGCCCCATAAAAACTGTAAGTGACTATTGCACTCCCTGTTCGAACTACAGATAAAAGCATCACCATCATAATTGTGGACACATTTTGGAGAAGGAATACATCATGGTATCCCATCCATCATTCCAAAATAGCCATCAGCAATTACCCAAAATATGTGGACAAATATGGTTAATACATTATTTAACGTATCATAAATATTACAGTGTGAATGCCTTCTATACATACAACAACGGACATGTGTCATAGCTAACCACAAATGTGTATCACATAGCACCGTTTGGCCATGACAAATCACCTTCCCCAAGTTTAAAAAAGGAAGACATAATTTAAAAATTGCTCAAATTTCTACGCATACAGCATGGGCGTCATCATTTTTTCACGTACAGGAGTGCACAGAATGCAGAGTCAAATATACATTTTCATAAATGTTTCTCATATTTAGCCATGAAATTATAATTTTCATATCATATTTTTTGACTCTGCATAATGTGCACTCCTGTACGTGGAAAAAATATGACGCCCATGATGTATGCGTGGTAAATTTGACGCAACATGGACAATATGTTGGACATCTCATGTACCTTATTAAGTTATTAATTTTCATATCATATTTTTTGACTCTGCATTATGTGCACTCCTGTACGTGGAAAAAATATGACGCCCATGATATATGCGTGGTAAATTTGACGCAACATGGACAATATGTTGGACATCTCATGTACCTTATTAAGTTATTAATTTTCATATCAGATTTTTTGACTCTGCATTATGTGCACTCCTGTACGTGGAAAAAATATGACGCCCATGATGTATGCGTGGTAAATTTGATGCAACATGGACAATATGTTGGACATCTCATGTACCTTATTAAGTTATTCATTTTCATATCATATTTTTTGACTCTGCATTATGTGCACTCCTGTACGTGGAAAAAATATGACGCCCATGATGTATGCGTGGTAAATTTGACGCAACATGGACAATATGTTGGACATCTCATGTACCTTATTGTTATTCATTTTCATATCATATTTTTTGACTCTGCATTATGTGCAATGTTATGCGTCAAAAAAAATGATGCACATTGTGTATGCGTGAAAATATGACGCATAACGGGAAAATAAAAACGGCGGCCATTTTATGCAGGAAGTGATGTAATAGGATATCCTGATTACTAAATCTGTACTGGGAGTTAACTTTCACTTTCACTTTGCAGTCTCAGATTTATCTAGACTGTGTGGTTGTGTGAAAGGTAATGTCCTGTGTTTAACTGCTTTTGTGTCCTGTGTACCTTGTATTTTGTCTTTTTGTGATCCTAGTCTTGTTGCATAATATTGTCTCAGTCTGTTTAGTCTAGTTTTGTCTAATCCGGTTTTTGTTTGTATTGTCTGTGGGAGTCTGTTCTGGGTAGCATAATTTTGGGGTTAGTTGGGCTATTTTTCTCATTTTTCTTTTTCCTTCACAACTCTACCTTTCCCCATTTCCCACTTTTACTTTATTATTTCATTTGTCTAATTTTTCCTGTAAATATGTCAGGTAGGCCTCGCCTTTCCAGGATGGGTGAGGATGAATTGGGGGGATTCATTTGGCTAGTTTGCCATTTCCTCCCACTGATGCTGGAGGCTGGGGGCTGTGTGATACAGGGGTATCACACGGAGGCACGGAAAGTCCGGTGGGGGAAGGTGCGCCATCACCTGGTCCGGGTGTATGGGAGCATGCGGAATGACCATCAATTAAAGCACCGCTGGGCAGATCTGATATCCAGGGAACAGGACCTGCTGGACCACCCGGGAATCAGGATTGGTGGCCATGTTGGTGAGTACAAATCAATTACATGGGAATAATAGAAATCTGTGTAGGGACATGTGATGATAGTTACCCAATCTGCTAGATAAGTAGCTGACTGTGTGTAATGCTAGGGAAACCTAGGCCCATGTTTATACATTTCTATCCCCGATTTTGCGCCAAATTTTCACGCAAAAACGGCGCCATCTTACAAAATATATTTGTATTTTGCTAGTTTGCCCCATCTCTGCGTCAAAAAATGATGCAAATGCTGCGCTACAAAAGTATAAATATGTGCCCTAATGTGTATTTGTTGCACAATGTGTAGGAAGACCAATGCTAGCAGTCAGATGGCTCATGTTTTCAACACATACCAGATGCCAGTAGCTGTATGTAATGTAGTGTTGCATTTGTGTCAGACAAGCGACACGTTAATGCCTCTATTTGTACTCTACAGGTCATATTGGCCAGTGAGTAAGTCATGTAGAAACAACATACCTACATATGTTGACGCCATAGCTAGACAGGAAATTTGTAACCCATGATGATGCTATAAATGTGTGTTGCCTTCACGTCACATGAAGTTAGATATGTTGGCCACACATATGTCACATGTGTGTCTGGTTGCTGTGTGTTGAGCATGTCCACCTAGCCTGTTTGATTGTGAGGGGTCATGCAGTCCTCAAGTAACCAGCTTTTGGATGTCTCTCTGGGATGCACATGCTGAGATGTATGGAAGACATTATTGTTGGGGCATACTAATGGAGGGGTATCTTTGACAACACCTGACTGTTCTGGCCACTGCATGTGTGTAGTAGGGTGTGTAACTGTAGCAGGAGACTCATCCAATGTTAATGTTGAATACAAATTCATCCATGCAGTATGAGCATGTGGGAAAGTGTATCATTACCATGTCATATTCACACAGTGTCATTGTAACTGCAATTATTTGTCAGTGCACCCAGTCTGAGTATATTCTTCCTTTCATGCTTTACAGGTGGACCAGCACTGTACACCATGGGAGAGGTGGCACATTTTGAGGACCCCGATACCTACAGTGAGTGTGGCCTGAGTGCTATTTTTATTGTTTGCTAGTGATGCATGATGGACTACTGTGTGTTCAACAGAATTCATTATTTGATGCGCTGGCCGTTCATTGGCATTGTTGCTTTCGTGGGATATCAAATAGCACTTCTGTTTCTGTAAACCAATACCTAGCCATCTTTCAGATTTAGGGGCTGTAGGTCATTCCAGTTGGGCCGCAATGGGGAATGGGATGAGTCATTTGGAATACACTGGTCAATGTAAGACTTGGTCGGGGACTTGGCATGAACTGAGTCTGCATATCAGACTGACATTCTCCCATATAGCTTTGGCAAATGGCTTTGATGAAAAGTGCTTCTTCCTAGTTGAGGATGGACTGTGTACACTGTAGGTTGGATCTTCCGGGGGCATGTACTGCCACAAGGTGAACTAGAAGTGTGTGTGACTTGAGTGCAATGGCCTAGGTGTTCTGTCGACTCATGATAACGGGTGTTCTTGCTCCTCTGTGTGTGTTGTAAAACATGCCTCACTGATAGTATGTGATGTTGGCCTAAGTCATGGCATTTTGACATGTGTGGACCTTGGATGTGACACTGTTTGGCTGACTCCAACGTGTTGCTAGCCCTTCATAGGTGTTGTGTGTGAAGGCACATACTTGTTGAACTTTCTATACACTCCTGGGTGTGCATTGAACATGGGATTGTTGGTTGTTATTCCCACACCACCCTCAAAGACTGCCATGTTAATGTGAAACAGGGTACCTAGGACTGTAGCAACCAGTATGTTACACGTACTTGCGACCTTTTGCGACTTGATTTAGAACCTAGGGCCAGATGTAGCAAACTGTTTACAAGTTGCAAATGTCATAAATTGCTCTTTGTGATTTGCAAACGTCTGTTTGCTATTCAGAAATGTATTTTGTGATTCTGAACATACTTGCAAAATGCTTTTCCAAATCGCAAATAGGAAGGTGTTTTCCCCTCCTATTTGCGACTCGCAGTGGTATGCAATTTCATTTGCAACCGAGTACGTGGTCGCAAAGGGAGTCACAGTTATCATCCACTTGAAGTGGATGGTAACCCACTTGCTAACTGGAAGGGGTCCCCATAGGAACCCTTCCCCTTTGTGAGTGGACCTAAATAATCATGTACAAAACAGCCAGTGGTCCAAGGGACCACTAACTGCCCTGAAATAATCCAAGATTGAAGATTTTGTATTTTTTTCTAAGTGCAGTTTGTTTTCCTTTCAGGTAAACGGCCTACACTTGGGAAAAAATAACCTGCTTTATTTAAAAGCAGTCACGGCCATGGAGGTCTGCTGTTCCCAGCAGGCCTCCATCCCCGTGAGTGCCCATAGTCGCTAAGGGGGCGCAACTTGGAACCCACCTCATTGATGTTAATGAGGTGGGTCTTAGCGACCCCATAGCGACTCGCAGACGGTGTCGGAGACACCGCTCTGCATTGCAAATTGCTAGACGCAATTTTCCATCTTCCTACATCTGGCCCCTAGTGTACACATTCGGTTATGGCCCATGGGTTCTATATTAGCACACAACTAATTACAAATGGCATTGAGTGAGGATTGTGATAGTTATCACATAGAGTGACATATCTAGTGAAGTCAGTATGCGGAAGAGGTGCAGCCATAACGTCAGATGCCTTAGGTATAATTTGGATGAGTAGTTTAGGGTGATGTCATCCATCACGTAGAGACATGGATATGCTAGGTGTGATATGGCCTTATTTATGCATGCTTCACATGTACTTCCTCTGAGCCTTTCAGTGAACTATGTTGTGACAATTGCTGCAACCAATACATTTCTAGTAATGTACAAATAACCCATTGTGCTATTCCACCCAATGCAATTCCAAAGGTAAATATTTGCCTTTTCTCTTCACAGCTGCAAACATGAGTGCCGCAGATCGCAACCATTTTGAGAGGCGTGCCATTAGATACAGGCACATCCTGCAAGTGCAGTGTGGGTACCGGAGGATGGCCCGCAAATATCATTCGGATCGGGCCTCCGGGGCGTGGTGGGCCACACCACAGGCTCCCCCTACATTGCCACCAACAGCCACCAACACCCAATCCACCAGGTTCCCCAAGTGGCCCCAGCAACGTCGGGAACAATAGACCCTGGCTCTTCCTCCAGACCTGGACCCAGCCGTGTTGTGATACCAGGACAGTCCAGTGGGCAACCAACTCCTGCCACAACCTCAACCTCCGCCGGCACACAAACAACCTCAGCCCCTCCTGTGTACCCAGCTGCCTTCCTGGCATTAAGTAGAAAAATGGACAAGCTTGTCAAGAAGGTGGACAACCTGAGCCAGGATATGGGCTATATTAAAAAAAGGGTCCGCTCCATCAGGCGGACACTACGGAGGGCGAACCTGTAGGACTTTTGCCCTGTAGAACTTTTACCCCTCCCCTCTCTCCTCTTTCCTATTTTCTACTGTTAGTTGGGTTTTGGGGATTAGTATTAGGTAAGTATAGGTAATTAGCTTAGTTAGTGTTAGGGAAGAGGGTGGGGGGTCCTTATTCTTTCTATCTGTATTTTTTGTGTGGGTGGGTGGGTGGGGGGCAATGTTGGGATTCCTGTTAAAAAAATAAAAATAAAAATAAAAAAATAAATAAAAAAACTTTCAAAAAATTACAAAAAAATATATGTTTGTTTAGGATATCATAGTATGTGTGTAGGTTAGTAAGTGTTGTCCTGCATGTGTCCTGTCTCATAATGGTGGGTGGGGGGTTGATGTTTAGATCGTTTCGTTACATGTGTAGAGTAAGTTTAGCTTAGGTTAGTTAGGGACAGTTGTGGGTTAGTAGTAGTCAGGTTAGATTAGTGTAGGTTTACCTTTCCCTTAGTTGCCTCTTGTGTTACTCAATAGAAATAAATATATAGTTAACCCTTTACATGATGCGTTAGGTGCTACTTTATCATGGCCTTGACATCAGTGTAGCTGAATGTTTTAGTATGATATTTGTGTCCTATGCTCGCCATCCCCAGGAAATTGAGGTTTAACATGCCAGCTACCCGTGTGCTAACTTGGTAAGTATCCACCATTTGGGAGACCCACCATTGGTAGTGTGCATTGATCACCAAGGTTTTGTGTTGGTATGTATCCTACTTCACAAAGAGTGCTTCCAGACTTGTTATTGTGGGTAAATTGATAGGTCGGACAGCAGTGTGAAGTTCAGGGAGATCTTTGTAGATGAGGAGTTGTTCACACTCTTGTCTTGTTGCTTTCATTGCTGACCTACATCATGTGTGTACTGATTCTGCATGACTTTCCTTCATGGAAGTATACTCCGTAAGGGTGATTGATGCAGTGTAATTTGTTAATGTTTCCTTACATTTTGCGGCATTATTTCTTATTTTAGTATTGCATGGTGCCTACATTTCTCAGCCACCATTAGTTGTCTAGAATAGCTATAGATGGTGCATCATTCTGTCCAACACAGTATGATTGTGTGGGGTTAGTCCCTTCATCAGTTATTTTCCTAAGTATGGTAAGGCTATGATGCAATCCTGGCCACTGCACAGATGTTTCAGAATACATGAAATCAGGACAGTAGTATTGAGAATCTACATGGTTGCCACACAGGCACTTTGGAGTCTCTTCCGTGAGAATGTTATCTGTTCCATGTCTTCTTCTTCTGATGTGTGTGTTGCCTGGTTTGTCCTTGTTGTTGTTGGTTGTGAAGGGGCAACACACACCTCAGTGTTAGAAGACATGGAGGCAGACATCCCGGGGGCTGCTCCCTGTGGAGTTATGAAGGGCAGTACTGCAGCAAGGAGGGCCTGCTGGTTTTTGAGAATGGCAGCCACATCACGATGGTAGGCAGCCAGGTCGGCCCTGAGGGGTTCTATGTTGCATTCATGCACCCGTTGACTGGATTGCAGTTGTAGTTGTTGTGTCAACTGGATGACAGCTGTGCAGATTTCCTTCTGTGTTTTGACAAGTTCCTGCAAGAGAGATGTTCGGGCTTGCATAGCAGCTGCCTGATCAGCAGAAGACATCATGCACGAACGCACCCCCTCAAGGCTGGCTGCCATAGTTTGCATCCCCACCCGCACCTCCTTGGCCAGCTCCCGCTGTACCCCAACGACGGTTCTTTCGAAGCTGGTGCCAGTGTCGTCAGAGTCCTCAGCTGTGTTGGAGCTGGCAGGTCTTACAATTGGGTTGGCGGGTGGTTCTCCTGTGGTGGCTGCTTCTTCTGTGCTCCTCCTTGTGACTGAAGGTGGGGTTTGGAGGCTTTCAAGGACCATTTGGATGGTCTCCTGTGGAATGTTTATGGGCTCGTCATCCATGTCATCAGGGAAATCAGGGACAGGCATATCGGCAGGAGATCCATGTTCCTCTGCAATGAAACAGGGTACAATTAGTGTGTCTGTGTTGTGACAATTTTGCACTAAGATACAAGCCTTTGGATGCCTTAACTTTGTGCTCTGTTTTTGTCTTGGTATCTGCTGTCCTTCATATGGGCATTGTTGTAGGCCTATGGCCCACCTGTGTGTCACATGTATGATATGGAGCTATCAGACTTGTCTGCCTGATCGCCTCTAGGTGTTGCTTTGTAAAAATTTAGGAATAGGCATGTTTTTGTCCTACTCCTCCCTCCGTGTTTAACTATTCTTATGGAGGGACATTTTGTTGGGTGGGCTCTCATTATCCTACATGAGATTACTGGCTTTCTAGGCAGCAGGATAGCTAATGGTGTGGGGGACTAAGTCTGACACACTTGTAATTAACTCTGTCACCCTGATTCTTTCTTTTTGCTCTGGCTAACTAGCAGTGCCTCTGGTCTCCCACAGCAAAGGAATGTTTAGACATCCGAGCGCATGACATCTTTAGAACTTCTCAGGGAAGTCGTGGTCACTCAGATCCTACACAATTCTCTCTTTTCCAGTATGTTCTCATACACAAATGACAAAGACAGTATTTGTTTAATATGATGATTTCATTGTACAACTGACTTGTACATATTTAGGTGTGAGCCACAATAACTCAAACAAAACAAACAGTTAGAATTGAAATAGTCAGCAGGAGAGTAAAACATTTGTATCAAGCTATCATGCAGCCTAACTGTTTCTACTATCCCTCTGCTTGTTCTATTATAGCACAGCATGTTAAGCTTGGAGCTTGCCTGTCTGAATCACTGGGGAGACATCATCCCTCATATCAGAGCAATGGCCTGTGATCTGGTTCTGCATCTGCAGCAAGGCAGGCAGCGTCTAGTTGTGGTTCTCTGTTTGGAAACTCCCTCTTGCGTGTCTTGGGACAAGGAAGTGATTTTATAAGTCATATGTCATCGTGATGACAAAGTGTCCCTACGCAGGAATGCCAAATCTTAACCCCTACCACATCTATCAGCAATGTACCAGACTGTATCCTTGACTGGGGCGCAGAGTGAATATGTTCTGGCAAACTCCAGTGCAGAAGTAGGCAAAACAGTGTGATTTGACTAATTAACAACACCGTAGGACTGGCTATTTGCTAAATTAACTGACAGGAAGGCCAATAAAAAGCATTTAGTGCAAAGTGCTCTGAGGCTCTTAGATGTGAGCAAATGAGTAAAAGTACATTCAGGGCAAGGTGCACAAAGGCCTAAAGCCTGAAGCTAATGCGCAAAGTATACGTTACACTTACAACACTACACTTTGACTGACTGTGGGTGTTGTGAATGCCCTGGCAGCACACTTGCCTCTCAGGACCTGCCCCAAACACTTTTTATTCACATTGCCCGAAATGTACATGTGACGTGGCATATCCTATGCATGTCAATGTTAGGATGTGGTATGGATGTAAACATTGTTGATGTTTGAAGATGATGTTGGGTCATGTGTGTTTAATTGGATTGGCCTGTTTATCGTATGAAGGTTCTATTTGGTTGTCAGACTGTGCAGGTGTGTTTCAGTGACCAGTTGCCTGTGTCCCCTCCTCAATGTTGTTGTCTGAGCAGTATGACACTAGTGATGTAGCCTTGTTAGCCAGGCACGTGAGAGACACTGACGTATGCAGCATGTGTGTGTCCTTAGTGCTGTGTGGCTCCTATTGCTGTTTACTTTGGCTTATGTATGTGTCAAGTATGGACATTCGGCATTTGAGTGTACTGGTGCCTTTGTCTTATTTCTATGAATAGTTGCAGATGTCATCCTCACCCCCTAATTTAGGTATGAATGTTCCATGGGGAGGTTCCTGCCATTTGGTACTATAGCTGCACAGAGATGAGAGGTGTTATTGTCAACTGTTGTGGCAGTTACATTGCAGTTGTTGTTTTGGCTACTGCATTACTGATAGGGACCTAGTTGATGTCGTATAGATTTTGCAAGACAAGTGCCTGGATGTGAGTTTGACGTAGTGGCCTTCCCACCTGTCGCTGCTTTCCCTTGGCTCTATTGTTGTACTTACAGGATGGCCCCATGGGACTGTTGTTGGTGCTGTATTTTGTCGTGCCCCAGATTCAGTCTGTGCTGGCCATGCCCCCCTGCCGTGCCCCTTTACCCATGCCACTTCATATATGTGCTGACTTACATGCATTGTGTAGTAGGTATCCCCCCCCCTGCTTACAGTCCCCATTATTGCATTTTAATTCCCCATGCGACTTACCCTGCATGTGCGTTGTGTCGTGGTAGTCTGCGCTGTCCTGTCCTTGAATCCCTGTGACGATCTCCTCCGGGATGACGGCTTCGACCATCTCCTCCATCCTCCATGTGGTCCAGGGCCTCCTGTTGTGCTGGACTCCCCCCTCCAGTCTGCATTGCTGCCTTCCTGTTCCTGGCCATTTTTTCTTTTGTCCTACGTTTCCAGTCATGCCTGCGTTTCTTATACTCAGTGACTGTGCGGCGTTCTTCAGCCACACTGTTGATCTTGTCCACAATTTGTTTCCATATGGCCTCTCTCCTACTGAGTGGCAATTTAGAGGTGATGAACAATTGGTGCTGGTGTTCCGTCACCTCTTTCACCAGGATTTCCTGCTCCTCTGCACTGAAGCGACACTTTCTTTTTTTTCTAAAAACGTCCTGGTTCCGGTATGGATCCTCCTGGCTGGTTCCTGGTCTGCTGTCATCCTGCTGGGGTCTGTAGTGGCATCTGGGATCCATTTTGGCTCTCCTCTGCTGAAAGGGCAGTTTTCGCGCTAAAATTTGACGCAATAGCGTCAAGAAAAACAACGCTTTCCGGTTTGCGCTGTCGTAAATCGACCCACAGTGATTTGCGTCGCGTTAACGTTGGTTTCCTTTACGACGTAACGCCGCTGTGTGCGTCACAAAATAATGACTCCCACCTGTTGGTTGCGCCACCGTACGTCAAAGTATAAATTTGACGCCCGCACGGCGCATCGAAATGGCGTTAGCCGGCGCTAATTTTTTTGACGCAAAACTGCGTTAGCGCAGTTTTGCGTCAAAAAGTATAAATATGGACCTTAAAACTTTACCGGTGTTCAGGCAGGCAAGAGCAAGTGTTTTTGCTCCCTAACTCATGTTGGAAATATGGCGATTTGCACCCCTTAAATGCTTGAGCAGTTTGTAGTGTGGCAACGGGTTCAATAGTAGCCCCTTGTCACATACTCCGTTCATCCTCGCCCATAATTGACTTCTATTCAAACCAAACAATACATACTTATCACTCATCTGGATTAGGGAACTCCATCCATCACTAACTCCCTGTTAAACTCTGACCACACAACCTGTAAACCACCTCAAATGTATGCTAGATTCATGCCACCATTTATTATAAATTATCTCCTGTCAGAGCTGGTTCAAAGGCTCTAGAGCAAACAGGGGCTTCTCGGACTCAGTCTTGCGAGTTGACCCTATCTACCAGTTAGATCCCAGAGCTTAGCCCGCTATAGACAGTGATAACTGAGCATCAAGTAGAGCCCTTTAGCACTTGATGTCAGGGTAGCAAGGCTTACTCAAAGAGGTAGTGAGAGGCTAGTGATTCAGAGTTCAACAGTCAACACAATAACACTCAAAAAAGGAATGTCAAGTCAGTGTTTTGCCTTTATAAAAAGAGGAAGTACATAGTTACATCATCTTATCAATACTGCACACACATATGGTCACAGGACACAGTCTATAGGAAAGGCAACGTTAAGCTACGCAGGCCCTGATCATGAGGGAGACAGAGCAGAATTTCACCATAGAGTTTCCCACTTACTGATTCTGAGTGGGCCAGGGGATTCCTACACCTCCAACCAAGTTTACTGGGCAGTAATCCTTCCCAACAAAATCACATGTGACAACCATGGATGTCAATTTGCCACATTCTTTCAGCAAAATATGCCTATTGAGTAGCGTTCAGTTCTTAAATGCAACCATGATTTGGAGGCACAATTCTCACCACACCGTGCTTCGTGCAGAGGACACAGAGAGACCTACTTCAGTTGTGCTGGATTGGCTTCTGCATTGTCCTTCCATTGGTCCTTGCCAGCCATCATTCTGATCAATCCTAGGCCAAGGAGGGTGCCAAGTAACATCTCTAGGCTCTATGAGGGTTTCCAGGGACTTACAACCCAGAGGCATGGAACTCACAACAGCTTGGGCAACACCTGACATATTATAGTGCAAGTTGGTAAATTCTTCAGTCCCTATTTCATTGTACTGGGCAGCTCCTCTGACTGGAAGCTACATGTAAGCTTTTTCCACCAGGCACACTGCTTCAACATGATTGCCTCCGGCCTCCCTCTTTCAGCAGGCAGACAACTTTACCTAGGCAGATCCACAGCTTCTTCATATAGATAATTGCTGACTTTACGGGATAGTCCCTGACCCCTGGAAGCGTGGCTATCAAGGATCTGGAAGGCTGGCTGTCAAGGACACTACTTGGGTGTCATCTACGCAAGTCAGCGAAAAGTCCTAGAAAACTGACTAACAATATCTGTCCTTCTCACATACTCCTTTCACAGATGTGGATAAGACATGGCTTGTGTATTCCACATATGTTCTTTCAGAACCGGTATGAGGTGGTTTCTTCACTTTGTGTAAACTTCTTCCAGAGAATCACACTCTTTGCCTCTGTGTGATAGCAGATAGCCTTCAAAAATCACAGTCATCAGTCTTTAAGGCGCAGTAACTGACGAGAAGCACAGTTAGCATGTCCTGACAAAGGTTAATGATGTGCTTCAGGAAAGGCTGCTGTCTCCAGAGTCCCTATACCCTCCATCTAATCTAATAAGAGATCTCTAGGAATGAACAAAAGATAGGACAAAACACTTCTACACATTTAAAAGGGGCCCTGTCTATAGTCCTCCTAGAATTCACAGCATGTTGCCACATAAAACCCTCAGGATAGCTAGCACTGTACAATGTAAGTCTGGCAGGATACATCTACCTCGATCTTGTACAGCATGGTTGCATTGGTAATCCATGAAATATTCTACTGACTATCTTTCATAAAAAACAAAAGGTACTTGAAAGCTGTGTTGAAACCCAGGTGAAGCAATTCAATAATGACAACATTATTCTGGTTCATCTGCAATCAGGTTTCAGGCCAGGCTGCTGCTCCAAATTAGCAATACTACAAATTATTGATGATGCCCTTCCCTTGCTAGACAACAGTGACTCCTGCCTTTTGACTCATTCCGATTTCTCTGTGGAATTTGACATGATTGACCATCCCTCCCTTTTCAATAACAATTCTAAATGCCACCTCTAACCTCATTCCACTCAAGTAAGGTGTCTCCAAGTTTTCAACCTTGTTGCCACACTCTTCAGCCTGTACATGGAATTTCTGTGTGCCCGCCTCAAAAATACCAACATCAACAACATCTCTTAGCAGTTGATACACAATTTTACTTAGACATCACCCTGACAAAGGATGTATAATACCTCCCTCAAACGCTGGAAACTATTTAATTGTGTGATGCCTGACCATCACCTCAATCTAAACCCTTTTAAGATATAATTTATACTGCTCTTTTCCTGCCTGCACCAGATAAACAGTGGGACAATCCCAGCTGAAAGCCACTAATATTCTCAAATGTCAGCCAGACATTGTTGATTACGTGAAATCATTTGGCATCAAACTTGACAAGTACCCGAACTGCCAATCCCATAAATGAGTTACCTAAGGAGCTCAGCTTCAAATCAAAATCCTGTGTGGAGTTATTCTCCTCTTCTCACCTGAGCATTTCAAACAGATTGTCCAGTCTCTAGTCCTTGAAAGGCTATGCTATATTAATGTCCAGCTAACAGGGATTTCCAAACTACATGTCACTCCAGTGAAAACATCTCTTCTTTCTACTACCAAATTGTTATCGGGCTCATGGAAGTAGAATCACATCAACCCTATCTCAATATCACTAAACTGGCTCCCAATTAAAGCAATACACATTCTGAAATCAATGTGCATTATTCACAAGTCCTTACTCACAAATTTATTGATCTACCTCTCTGAGAAACTGTCATATCTGAAGGAAAAAGACTCCTGAGCATGAACACCCTGTTACTTAAAGTCCCCTTCTACCAGTCAAAATGAAACCTCAAGCAAGCCTTCTCAGGATGTGCACCCAGGCTGTATTATTCAATTTTCACATCAATCAGCAACAAATCTTATGTCCCGAGGTCTCCAAAGCTGAGGTGAAATCTCTAGTCTTCCAACAATTCCTTATCCTTGTAGCCTATCCGAAAACATGAGTATTAGAAATTGGGTCTCCGGATGGCAGAGGTATGCACCTTGTCCAAGTAGGGACCACTGTTCTAGTCAGGGTAAGTCACTACACAGCCTAAATTATCCTGCACTCACCCTCTGGTAATTTGGCACAGAGCAGGCAGGCTTAATTTTGAAGGCAATGTGTATAGTATTTGTGCAATAACTCATACAGTAACACAGTGAAAACACAACAAAAAGTTATCCATGCCAGTTTAGGAAAATATATAATATTTATCTTAATAAACTAAGACCAAAATGACAAAACTCCAAAAAGCTCAAGTCAAGATAGCGCATTTTAAATGTTTAGATGGGTCTTAATCCATAAGAATCAGTGGTTGTATCTTTTTAACACACAGTGCCTGGTATGCGTCAAAAATAACAATGCAGAGGGCCACAGAGGAGTTGATGCATCAGAAAGTAAAGTGATGCTTCAGTTTTTCTGGCACGGCAGAGGTGATGCATCAATTCTTTACTCAGAGGCAAGGTGATGTGTGAATTTCTGGGTGTGCAGCCTTCATTCCTCACGGTGGTGTGGGGATAATTTGATGCCCAGGGACAATGAGTGGAAAATCCAAAATGCGCTGGGATGACGAAACAGGCGCTGTGTCCATCTGGTAGGCGGTACTTTGATTTTTCAGCTGTGAGACAGGCACTGCATCAATACCGCAGGCATTGCATCAGATTTTGAAGGCGTTGTGTCGATTTTTCCAGCACAGTGGATTTTCTTCATAAGATAAAGTCTTTTATAGCCCTGAGACTTGTTAATAGGAGGCAATCTAAGTCTAAGCCCTTGGAGAGCACTTGTAGGGGGAAGGCCAAATTCTTCCAATAGAATCAGGGGGCAGCAGGCAGCTGAGCAACAAGCAGGAGTGCAGTCCTTCCAGCAAAGCAGTCCAGATGAGTCTTTTGGGCAGCACGGCAGTCCCTCTGACAGAGTCCAGATGAAGGTCTAGAACAGCTGATTTGAGGGGCTCACAGACTCAGTATATCTACCCAAATGTGCCTTCAAAGAGGAGGGACCTCAAAGAGGGGTTTTGAAGTGCACCAGTTCCCCTTTTAACCCAGCATTATCTGCCAGAAACAAGACTCCTGGAATCAGTTTCGGCGTATCACCTCTCTTCAGCCAGGCTAGTTTGAATTTGGTGGCATAGTGAGCACAGTACCTCAGTCTGGGCATACCCTTCCCGTTGGTGGCGACAAATGCAAAAAGAACAGTTGATGGACAGAATGTAGACCAAATCAAACATTCACCCCCAGTCACAGATTTGGGTTTAATCCATTCATTTTTTTGCTCACCATGCCATTCCAGTTTGGACCCAACTATATACAAATCAGTCTTGACCCTGTTCCCCATGGGAACAGTCCAGCCCGAACTGCCAGGCCAGGTCCTCCCTGGACAAGAAACAAGCATCCTGGGACCAGTTTTGGGGTATCACCCCTCTTCAGCCAGGCTAGCTTGAATCTTGTGGTATAGTGAGCACGAGACCCACGCCTGGGTCAAGACTGATTTGCATATGGCTGGGTCCAAACTGGGGTGGCATGGTGAGCAAAAACATTATGGATTAAACCCAGATCTTTGTGACTGGGGTGAGTGTTTTCATTGTTCAGCAGTCCTTCCATCATTTATTCTTTTTGCTTTTGTCACCATAAGTGCCCCGGTTATGCCCAGACGTTGGTCCCAGGCTCACTATGCTGCTGGAATCAAGCTAGCCTGGCTGATGAAGGGTGATACCCTGAAACCAGTCCCAGGATGCTTGTTTCCGGTCCAGGGAGGACCTTGTTTGGCAGTTCGGGCTGGACTGTTCCCATAAGGAACAGGGTCAAGACTGAATTGTATATGGCTGGGTCCAAACTTGCGTGGCATGGTGAGCAAAAAAATGATGGATTAAACCCAGATCTTTGCGACTGGAGGTGAGTGTTTGCATTGTTCAGCATTTCGTCCATCATTTGTTCTTTTTGCTTTTGTCGCTATAAGTGCCCCGGGTATGCCCAGACGTGGGTCCCGGGCTCACTATGCCACTGGAATCAAGCTACCCTGGCTGATGAAGGGTGATGCCCTGAAGCCAGTCCCAGAGTGCATGTTTCTGGTCCAGAGAGGACCTGGCTTAGCAGTTTGGGCTGGACAGTTCCCATGAGAAACAGGGTCAAGAATGATTTGTGTATGGCTGGGTCCAAACTGGGGTGGCATGGTGAGCAAAAAAAATGGTGGATTAAATTTAGATCTGTGAGACTGGGGGTGAGTGTTTTCATTGTTCAGCATTCCATCCATCATTTATTCTTTTTGCTTTTGTCGCCATAAGTGCCCCGGGTATGCCCAGACGTAGGTCCCGGGCTCACTATGCCACTGGAATCAAGCTAGCCTGGCTGATGAAGGATGATACCCTGATACCGGTCCCAGGATGCTTGTTTCCGTTCTAGGGAGGACCTGGCTTGGCAGTTCGGGTTGGACTGTTCCCATGAGGAACAGGGTCAAGACTAATTTGCATATGCCTGGGTCCAAACTGAGGTGGCATGTTGAGCAAAAAAATGATGAACTAAATCCAGATCTTTCCGACTGGGAGTGAGTGTTCGCATTGTTCAGCATTCCATCCATCATTTCTTCTTTTTACTTTCTAAAAGTGGCATTTCTAAAATAGTAATGTTAAATCCAACTTCACCAGTAAGCAAGATTTCTTACTACCATTCCAACCACACCAAACATGACAATGCCACTCCTTTCAGATCAGAAATTACTACTTAAAAGTATACAAGGGAGTTTCCTATGCTAGTGTATAGGAGGAGCAGGCTTCACAATTGTAAAAAAACGACTTTGGGAGCTTTTCACTACTAGGACTTGTAAAACCTAGAAGGACGTGCCCTGCCTCTTTCTCATTTAGCACCCTGACCTATGGGCTACCTAGGGCCTGCCTTAGGGGTGATTTATATGTAATAAAAGGGCAGTTTAAGGCTTGGCAAATAGTTTTAAATGCCAAGTCGAAGTGACAGTGAAATTGCACACACAGGCCTTGCAATGGCAGACCTGAGACATAGTTAAAGGGCTACTCGTGTGGTTGGCACAATCAGGGCTGCAGGCCCACTAGTAGAATTTAATTTATAGGCCCTGGACACATCTAGTGCACTTAATTAGGGGCTTATAGGTACATTAAACATGCCAATTGGATATGAGCCAGTGTTAGCATGTTTAGGGGAGAAAGCACAAGCACTTTAGCACTGATTACCAGTAGCATGGTGCTCAGAGTCCAAAAACCAGCAAAAATTAGATGATAAAAATGGATGGAAGAAGGCAAGAAGTTGGGGGGTAACCACTCTATGGCTGTCAGTTCTAACAATGAGATAGTATGAAATGGATCAATACGTACTCAAGCTGTTCTCTCTCCCTCTCACTGGAACTGAACTAACAACTGCATTCCAGATTTTTTCATATTTATTATATAACTAGTTAATTTGTAAATGCTCTCTGGAATTTGAATTCCTGTACGCACTTGATCATGATCTGTACTTTGTTCAAATTACATCCTTGACCGTGTATGGTTGTTTTCATCTTTCTTCCTTGTATTATATAATATCTCTAACACAGTTTGTTGCTCTTTCGTTCTGGTAGTTTGTAAAGAGCTCTGATACCACTTGTAGTCTTGTCCACGCTATATATAACACATAATACAAAAAATAAACAAATAAGTAATGCGCAGTGGCTATCTTTAATGCAGTTAACAATACTACCCAACAACCACTGAACATGCATGTGCGCGTATGAGCAGCCGTCATTTTGTAATGGAGTTTCATACGTATTTTTAACCCCATTACAAAATAGCCACTGTGTACAAGTGCATATGCATTGCAGTATTTGCCTGCAAAACTGAAATAACAGAGACAATATTTTGGCACCCAGTGGCAAAGGCAGGATCTACTGACTTTGCCAATCATTGTTTAGGCAGGCAGGCAGAAGGCTTGACTTGAGGTACAATAGAGCCTTGGTATCTGGACGACATTTTGGGTACCCGAGGCTAACAGATATTGGCGGTCATTCCAACCGCGGTGGGCGGCGGTAGCCGCCCGCCATGCGGTTACCGCCGAATGACCTCACTGCGGTCAAAAGACCGCGGCGGCCATTCTGGCTTTCCCGCTGAGCCGGCGGGCGACCGCCAAAAGGCCGCCCGCCGGCCCAGCGGGAAAGCCCCAGCAACGATGAAGCCGGCTCCGAATGGAGCCGGCGGAGTTGCTGGTGTGCGACGGGTGCAGTGGCACCCGTCGCGATTTTCAGTGTCTGCTTTGCAGACACTGAAAATCATTATGGGGCCCTGTGAGGGGGCCCCACGACACCCGTTCCCGCCATCCTGTTCCTGGCGGTATTTACCGCCAGGACCAGGATGGCGGGAAGGGGGTCGGAATCCCCATGGCGGTGCTGCAAGCAGCGCCGCCATGGCGTATTCCTTGGGCCAGGGGTATACCGGCGGGAAACCGCCGGTTGCCCTTTTCTGACCGTGGCTTTACCGCCGCGGTCAGAATGGCCCTGGCCAGCCTGTTGGCGGTGCTTCCACGGTCCCAGGCCCTGGCGGTCATGGACCGCTAGGGTCGGCATGACCCCCATTATGTTGATTGGCTACTCCCTTTCTGCAAGCGCTGTGTCCATTTTCTAAGACCTTTGTTTCAATATGGCACTTTCTTGGGTTTATTTGTGGTGGCGTTTTAAGGCAGCTGCTTGTACATGCTCTAATGTTGCATGCACTTGTGTAGGGTTTTTAGCTCAATAACGAAGCCTGTAGGCCGCCTAAATCTCCATCTCTAACGTGTACTCAATTGTTCTTTGTCTCAAAGAACTGCTGTCTGAAATTAGTAGCTGAAGAACCTCGACTTAGCAGTAACACTTTACCTGGTAGATGTAATAGGTCTGACAATATCATACTGAACATGTTGAAAAGCCCCTGATTGTGTACGCGTCTCCCTTCCATCATCATCGAAATAAAAAGCATCCAACATACAATGGGTTTAATTGATGCCTATAGCTGGTTGTCTGAAAATGTGAGCAGTGTGGGAAGAACGTAATTGCTCTCTAAAGGAACTACACCAACACACGTGGGCCTGCAGCGAAAAGACCGCTTCGAAAAGAATAGCTCCTGTTGAGAACAAAGAGGAAATCACACTCTTTTCTTATTTGGAGATGCAAAGTAAAATCACGAGCACTACTTAAGCAAAACGATAAAAATAGGGACTCATATGTAAAATGCAGTAAAATAACAACTGTAAAGTAACAGGTGTAATGAGTGTTATTGCCAATGCGTCACCGTGTGGATGCACGCTGAAGGGAATAGCTGCCGATGTGGCATTTACGGGATGCAGGTGAGCCCAGGAGACTGGCACTGCGGATAGAAAGTTTCCCACTCTGACGTTTGTGGCTCAGTCCAGGCTCCATTTATTGATATATTTTACATTTTCCCATAGGGCAACTGCACCACATTGACATTAGAACGGTTTTCTTAGCATAGGGATAAGGGTACAGATGAAACACTCTGAAACAAAAATCACTTAACGGATTATAATTAAAGAAAATGAAGGGAGCTTACGAACGTGGCAAAAAGGGATAAAGCAGAAATTCTAGGAGCCATGGAATCTCGGAATTTCTAAAGTTTGATTGGTTGTATCACGTGTGGTGAATTGTTCTAGCACTAGCAACTTTTTTTTAATTTTAACGTATACAGCTATTGCCTGGCTTTATTCCCTGGGCCCATTGTCCACCAGAGATAGTCAAAAGGTTTGGCAATCAAGGTTGACTTCTCAAGTGACGAGCCTTGAACGTTGGACAGCAGATTGTAAGTTTAATTCAGATCTTGATTGGAAGCAAGTGCTTCTCACTTGGAGATGTGTACATAGTTTCTCTTTGCAGGAACACGTTATACGGTAATATGGAGCAGAAGTTTGCTGCAAAAAGGCATTTGCAAGCAACAGCCCGAGTGTCACTTTCAAATGTAACTTGTGATATACTATTGGGTGTTGAGCTGTTTTCAGTTGCCTGGAAGTCAGAAGGAGTTTTATTTTGTTTAATGTTTATAGGTAACTGTTTGCGAATCGGAACAGAGACATTATTAATAACGGTGAAGCTCACGGTGTTATTGAAGGAGAGGGCTAGTAAACACCCAGTTTCAGTTTGCAAGGCAGTGTTGCATCAAATTAGTTTTTGAGCTTGTTTTTTATGAGGATTCATTTTTTTTTTAGATTTCACTTCTGAAATGTATTTGTCATCCACTGTTTGATTTCATGACTCATGACCTGAGAGTAGAAATGTCTTTACCTTTCCTGATATCATGTAACTCATGTCTATTAAGTCGTATCTATGAAATGTCCCTAATACGAGACCACCTTTGTTTTTTTTTTTACTTTTTATTTATGGTTATGCAAAAAAGACATATACAATCAAACGTCATGAGTTACAGTCAATTTGAAGTCAAGAATGTTTTCCACCACATGGTACAGTTACATACATGCATCTGTAAGTACAACATATTGCACAAGGTCCAAAAAGCAAACCATTGGCCTAGGATCTATATCACTTTGCTTCTAGATGGAGCCTGGAAGCCACAGACATGTAATCAAATAATACTAATATATTGGCATTTTGCATGGATAGGGATGGTGTCACATGATTAGGGGTGGTGCAAATAAGTTGAGTGGGGAATGCGGTGTACCGGTGTGCCTACCCCCTCGTCGGTGGAGGAGTAAAGTCAGGTAATTAGTTGCCACGGTGACTGTGATGTGAGAACAATTTCGAGGGGTGGCAGTGAGGGTGGTGCAGAGGGGAAGGTGGGATGTAGGGTACGACATGCTGCCCGCAGTTGGTAGTATGTCAGTATGTCCAATGGGGTATGATGCATGCCTTCTACCTCAGGCAGTGTTGCAATGAAGTGGCCCTCGGGATACAGGTCTGCAATTTTAAGAATATTATGCTTAAGTGTTCAGGCTTTTGTACCGGGTTGCTGAAGAGGCGGAATTATTGGGATATTGAACAGGGGAATGGATGGTGCTTACAGTATGGGCAACCCAGCTCTTTTACACAACCTCGCCCAACAAACACAAGCTACTGTTTCAATATCGTCTTTGGGTGCTTTATATGGACAGAAGAGCACCTTCTGAAGAGGACATGGTGCTGCTCAATCTGCTTCAATAGCAGTGTGTGGCTGAAATGGGGTATGGTGTACCCAGAAGTGCAAATACTGAGCTTGTGCACAGTGTGCGTAGAGAGTCATGTCTGGTGCACCCAGTCCTTCCCTGGCTGGTGGTAAAGTAAGAAGTTCCCATGATGCCCAAGGCTGTTTGCCTGTTCATATCAGGGTAATTAGGTTAGATATAAGCGTTTGAAGAAGGCAGCAGTCAGTGGGATAGCAATGTTAAGAAAAAGATGAAGGAATTTGGGTAGGACCATCTTTGGAATTGAGATCCATTCCGTAAGAGAGAGTGGAAGGGGGGTCCATAGTCGTATCCTATCCTCTAGCCAGGTCATAGCCTTTTCGTAATTTGCTTGCCACAAGGTGGCAACATTGTGGTTAAGCCAAATACCCAGGTCTCAGACTAGCTCTACAGCCAATTGGAGAGGGATCTCAGAGGGTAATGGCTGGGTTTCGTCTGTGAGGGGAAACAGCACTGATTTCCCCAGTTGACCTGCATACCAAATGACGATCAAATCGAATCACCTCATGTAACAGAGGAGTCAAATTTTCTTGTGGGTTGCAGGTGTAGAGCACAATATCATTGGCGTACATGGAGACCACTAGAGCTCTGGAGGTGAGGCATATGCCCCTATGGGCATGGTGTTGCCGAAGCCATGCTGCCAGAGGCTCCATCGTGATGGTAAATAGGAGGAGTGACAGCAGATAGCTTTGTTGCGTTCCCCATGTAATCAGGAAGGGATCCGAAACAGACCCATTTGTGCACACTCTGGCCAGGGGAAGTGTGTAGGGGACAAATCTGTTTTATGAATAGTGGACTGAGGCCTAGTCAGGCAAGGAGAGGGAAGAGGAAGGACCATTCTAGTGTATTGAAAGCCTTGGTGGCATCTAGTAGTGCTGCTGGTGCCAGGATATAGGGAGCGAGATGGTGTATAATTGCAAAACTAGTGCAGAGATTATGAGAGGTGGAACGTCCTCGTATGAAACCGGCCTGATCCGGCTGTATTATTTTCTGCAGGAGTGGGAGTAATCAATTAGCTAGCACCTTGCAAACATTTTATTGTCAACATTAATGAGGGAGAGTGGCCGGTAGAAGTCACACCTTGATGCTGGCTTGTCCGGCTTAAGTAAGGTGACTATCATAGCTTTTGTTAGTGATGCAGGAAATCAGCCCATTTTTAGGGAATCCTGATACAAGGCCAGGAGGTGTGGGGCCAGCAGAGGGGCAAATTCTTTATAGAATGAAGTATTGAGGCCATCCCTGCCAAGCCTTTTATCTCCTGGGAGGGTCGAAATTACCTGCGTGATCTCCTCAATTGTGATGGGGCCTCGAGATAAGCGTGATGGGCACGGTCTAACCACACCAGTTGTATCATATCAAAATATTTGCTGAGTTCTGGACTGCCGAGCACAAAGATCTCTTGAAATAGTTGGGCATAAAATGAGGAAATTACTTGTGCCACCTTGGCAGATGTGGATACTACGTTATCATCTGAATCAAAAGGTTTGGTGAGATAGGAGGAGGCTGGACTGGGGCGTAGAAAGCTAGCCAGAGTTCTGTCCGGGCAGTCACCCTCACCAAATCTTCATGTTTGAGCATCCTTATGTAAGTAATGCGTCTCCTGAATAGCCTCCTCCTGAAATTCATCTAATTTGGAGTTAATATCAGCCAGCAGAACAAGACTTTTTAAATGAAAATAGTGGGTATCAAGGGTTCGGATCTCTTATTCCAGATTGGCCAGTGACCTACATATGTATTTCAAGACCCTGCTTGCTTAGCCATACAGGCACCCCTCATAGCCACCCTAAATGCCACCCACAGTGTGGATGGCGACCCAACAGAGTTCATGTTGTGGGCGAAGAACTCTACAATTGCCTTCCGAATCTCCTCACGGAATTCCTCGTCACGTAGAGCATTCGTAGGTAGGCACCAGGAGAAGGGCCGTGGTAAAGAATGAGGGAGATGGAGCTCCAACAAGACAGGTGCATGGTCAGAGAGGGTATGAGGGAGATGAATGACTCCAGTCGACCATGTCCTTACCTCCATGGATACTACCCAAAAATCTATACAGGGCAAGGAACCGTAGTATGCTCAAATGCACGTTCCTTCGAGTGCGTGTGGATGTGTATATCTCCAAACATCCAGTAGCTGATTCTCATGCATGATCGCGTTGAGCATTTTTAATACGCGAGGGTGAAGATCCTGGGAACTGCCAGATCTGTCCAGCCAGTCCTTGAAAACAGTATTGAAGTCACCAGCCCAGATGAGGGCCTGTGGACCAAGACTCTGTATCTTGGATCAGAGCACAGAGTAAAATTCAGGATCACCCCTGTTCCCCATACACAGCCGCCAGCATGATGGGATGTCCACCTAGTTACCCCTCAATGAGCACGTATCTCCCCTCCGGGTTGAGCACGGATTGAGACTCTTGCCAGGCAAGTCCCCTGTGTAAGAGTATCAAGACTACCCTGGCGTAGTTTGAAAATGTTGAGGAGTAAGCAGTGTCCTACACCCTGGGTAGCAGGCAGGGGGATTTGGGGTCAGGCTGATGTGCTTCTTGCAAGAAACAAATATCGATTTTGTGTTAATGTAAGTACAAGTGTATGAGGCAAGCCTTCCTCGCATCATTAAGGTCACGTACATTCCAGGTTAAAAACTTTAAAGTGGCCATAACGATGGGGCACGTTCTGCCCTGAAGACATGGGCGCCAGAGCCATGTGTTGTAATGTAGAGTTGCACGCTGTGCATGGTATATACTTAACCATGTGCCTCAACATGAAATACAAAGACAAGTAAGCAAATCACATAACAGTGCAACAAACACCCCAACCCGCCCTGACCCACACCAACCCCCAAACTTGTTGAGACAGATAACCCACCCCCCACCCTGACTTTCCTGTGTCCTCAAAAAGGAAATAACCATGGGAAACCTTCCTTGGGGCGAAGTGACACCTGGAAGTAGCCCAGACTAATGGCTGGGTGGCTGGACCTTGGGTAAGAGGCCATGTCTGAATATGTCACAGGAGTAGAAGAGACACATACAGACTATTAGAAGTGGGGGGCCGCTCCACTGGCTCAGTCATTGTGACTTATGGAAGCACTCTCTGAAGCCTCCGTTGACCCCACAATGGGTAACATTTCTTGACTGTGAGTTTAGCAAATTTCAGAGCCGACCTGGCATTTGTGAAGTAGTGTGATTTGCATAGACAGAGATTCTGAGCCTGGCCGAATATAGTAGAACGTATGGTAGTTCAGCCTTCTGCAAGAGTTTTTTCACTGGCGTAAATTCACTACGGGCAGACTGCACATTCTGGGTAAAGTCAGGGAAAAAAGATATGCCATTTCCCTGATGTTGCATCAAGCCTTTTTCACACACTAGTTGAAGAACCGTGTCCCGGCAATTCAGGAATTTATCGATTATTGGTCTGGGAGGCACCCTGGGAGGTGGCCGAGGGCCAAGCGATCAATGGGCAATCCACAATAAACAGTGGCCAAACAAGCTACGCAACATGGTTTCTACAAAGTCCTCCATATTCGATATAGAGGTGGACTCTGGGACGCCTGTGATACGAAGGTTGCAGCGTCTGCACCTTGCCTCCAGTTCCTCATACTTAGCCTTGATAAAGTTGAGTACCTTGCCTATTTTCAATAGGTGTTACTTGGATTCAGACTGTTCGCCATTGATGTCTGATATCTGTGTTTCCATGCAGTCCAGTATGGATTGGTGGGTGTCTCTCGCTGCTTTACCTAGTTAAGGCAAGCAGTTAGGAGGTCCAATTTGCTGTCATTGGTCTTGAGACTGGTTTTCACATCAAGGACTATTTCCTTGAGGTCAAGCTCGCCTGAGTCCTTCTGCTCCTGAGGGTTTGTAGTTTCGCCATAGGTGTTCTCGCCCTCCGTTTGCTGGATATGTATTTTACCCTCAAATGTGAGATTTGTCTGCTTGGTGTCTGTCTTGCCCATGATCCAAGCCATCAAGTGTGGACCAACAAAGTTGCAAAGGCACCTTGGTGCCCCTGATCTGCACAATCTCATGGCTCAAGGAGATGTTCAACGCTCGCCGGGTAGGGTGATCTGCCAAGGGGCCTGAGTGCTTCAGCTGGGGGGGCCCCCCGTCACCCTTCCACCTCTTCCTTGGCAGTGGGCATGAGCAGGCCCCCACAGCTCTCCCAGGTATAGGATGGGCACCAGCATAGTGGGGGGGGAACCTATCCAAGTGCCCGCCCGAGCATGTACCTCATGGCTCATCGGTCCTGTAGGCCCCTCAAATTTTCGGCAGAGACGGCCGTGCAGGGGGCACGGTGCAGCCCTGAAATCTGTCTCCCAGCAAGTGGCAGAGGCTCCTACTCCAGTCCATAGAGGGACGGCAGCTCAGGTCACACAGCGCTGACCAGGCCTCGTCCCCTCTGGCTCGGGACCTCTCCCAGCATCTACAGATCCTGCCGCCTCTGTCTCGGGAGCCGCTGTATTTTAGAGGGCCTCCAATCTCCGTCTTCACTCGCTCATCGTCTCCGTGGAGCACAGCAGCATGAAGATGAAGGCCTTGCGTTGCCTGCCAGTCTGATCCCCCACGTTTCACAGTACTTACGGGCACTGCATCTCACGCATGTTCAGCTTCAGGTCCTCTGCGTAATCAGATATTTGAAGGATTATGTCCGCTGGCCTGCAGAGCCCTCTAGAGAGCTGCCATCTTGCGGCCCGTCGAGGCCATGCCCCCATATGAGACTAGCTTTAGCAACCTTAAAAATGCATCAAGGACCAGGGTCAATAGTGTTAAAAATGAGCTGACTGTTTCCAATCCAGGGCTGGTAACAGCTGGTTAATGATTTACAGCACTTTAGTGGTTGACTTTGGTAGTATTGCAATATACATGGTGCATTTTGTTTTGAAGCTAAACAAAGAACTACTTTCTTCCACTAAGAGCAGAGCTGGTGTAAATTGGTGAACAGTCTCCTAAAAATGTGTATATATATATATATATATATATATATATATATATATATATATACTCAACCAGGTAGTGTTGGCAGCCATCTTGGTTCTCAGCTTCAGCCGAGTCCCAAAAAAAGTAGAGGAGCCAGGGTAGGAATACCCTGACACCTTAGCTATGGTGCCTGGGGCCCCAGAGGGACCCTGCAAGAGCATAAAATAATGTTTACTAATTTTTTGAAAAATCTGCAAATTTTTCTGTCATCTAAAAAAAAACATGCATTTTCCAACTCTTTCCATTAAGCCAACGGATGGGCCAAGTCCAGGGGGCATGCAAGAAATAAGGAGGGGGATGCACTGGTGTCCCCTCCTTACCCCCCCACCAACCCGGGGACCGCCACCTCCCAAGGGATTTGAATGAATGATAACTGAGGGGCTGTCTGCCCCACCCCGCAGCCCCGAGGACCACCACCGCCCTGGGGCTTTAAAGAAAACTTATGAGGGGAGGCTGCCCAACCCCCCACAGCTCCAGGCCCACCACCTCCCCGGGGCTTCACACAATTGTAACTGGGGGCCACCTCCCCAGGGCTTTCAAAGCTGCTTACCCCCCACCACGCAGCCCTGGGGACTGCCACCTGCCCAGGGCTTTAAATAAATGAAACAAAGGGGGACCGTCCAGCGACTCGCAACCTCGGTGACTGCCACCTCACAGGGGCTTTTAACAATTTTAATGCGGGGTTGCCTGGTCCCATTGCACCCCTGGGGACCGTCACCTTTAAATATATGTAAGGAATATATATATTTATAATATTATTGATAAGGAAACTGAGCATGGCAAGGGCATGAGTCATAGTTACCTTAGGGCGCGAGTTATAGTTACATTAAAGAACTCTAACTATAATTATTGAATTTCTATGGGTTTGTGCAAGTAAATTCAGGACCTTACTTAAATGTAACCTTTGTTTTTTTCAGTGAATATATATATATATAAGTATATATATATATATATATATATATATATATATATATATATACACTACCTACGGGCAGTCCCCGGTAGGTAGTTACAGTAAGGACCACGTTTTCATAGAGAAAGCATTTTTTGACGTGCCTTTGCACTGTGTGACGAATCTTCACAAAATTTCTCAAAGAAAGTGTGCCATTGATTCTTGTTGCACATAGTAAGTTTGAGGGTGAGCCGTCAAGCAGGGGATGAGAAAAAGGAACAAGGGTTGTCAAAAAAGTTACGTTTTCCATGTTAATTCCCATAAGACCTTTGGACACGACTACAGCCCCAACTGCTGGACAGAATGACATGAAATTTGGCAGAAGGGTAGGTTTCAGTATGCAGATTACTCTTGTTGGACTTTTGTCCTTTGCAGGGTCATCTCCAGTTTTTTGCCTCCTTCCTCCTATTTTTTCTGACCTGTTTTTGTTGACTTTAGGACTCTGGGCACTTTACCACTGCTAACCAGTGCTAAAGTGCATATGCTCTCTGTGTAAATTGTACTGTTGATTGTTTTTTCCGTGATAGGCATATTTGATTTACTGGTAAGTCCCTAGTACAGTGCACTACAGGTGCCCAGGGCCTGTAAATCAAATGCTACTATTGGACCTGCAGCACTGGTTGTGCCACCAGCATGAGTAGCTCTGTAATCATGTCCCAGACCCGCCACTGCAGTGTCTGTGTGTGCAGCTATAAACTGGCAATTCGACTTGGCAAGTGTACCCACTTGCCAGGCCTAAACCTTCCCTTTTCTTACCTGTAAAACACTCCTAAGGTAGGCCCTAGGTAGCCGCATGGGCGGGGTGCAGTGTATGTTGAAGGTAGGACATATACTAATATGGTTTGTATGTCCTGACAGTGAAGTACTGCCAAATTCGCTTTTCAATGTTGCAAGGCCTATCTCTTTCATAGGTTAACATGGGGGCTACCTTTAAAAATTATTAAAGCGTAGATTTTCTTTGGGAGCAGATAGACATTGGGAGTTTGGGGTCTCTGAACTCACAATTTAAAAATACATCTTTTAGTAAAGTTGGTTTTAAGATTATGTGATTGAAAATGCATTTTCTTGCTTAATCCATTCTGTGGCTCTGCCTGTTTGTGGATTCCCTGTCTGGGTCAGTTTGACAGTTGGGCTGTTTGCACCTCTCTCTAGACAGTGACAAAAAGGGAGTTGGGGTGGGGCCTGCCTATACTGATGAGTCATCTGTGCGAGGAGGGAGGGGAGGAGTGGTCACTTACACCTGAAAGGGCTGTGCATGTCCTCACACAATGCAGTCTCCAACCCCCTGGTGTGTGTCTGGGACCTGGCCTGAGCAAAGCAGGATTTCATAAACAAGAGAGACTTTCCTTAGAAGTAAGCCTACTTCAAAGGCCAAAATGGGTATAAGAAAGGCACCCAACACCACAGACTTTATATCACTTCTGGACTCTCTGCTGGAGAGGAGCTGAAGAGCTGAGGAGAAGTGCTGCCCTGTCTGTGACTGGTCTTTGTGGAGCTATCCTGCAGTTGCTGCTTCTACCTGTGCAAGGGGACAAAGACTGGACTTTGTTGTGCATTTCTGCTCGTGAAGAAATCTCCAAGGGCTTGTCCTGAGCTTGCCTTGTGTTGTTGAAGTCTCAGGGCCATCAAAGACTTCTCCTGCCAGCACCTGGACTCTCTGCTGAGACTCCTGCAATGCCAAGTCGTGCCCTATCCAGTTCCTGGGGCCTTGAAAGGTGAAGCTGGCAGACCAAGACTGAAAATCTATACACAGACCGCCGTGCAGGGAAAATATTGACGCACCTTCTGAGACGCGGCTGAAAAACGACGTGCCACCGGCTTCGCAGCAGAAATCAATGCTCCACCGGCATCGCGGCTAGAATATCGACGCACGCAGCTGGAGAATCAACGCACAACACTCACTGACGGAGGCTGATAACATTACAACCCGCATAGTGCCATTTTGCTGAAACCATGCAGGCATGGAGAAATGACACAAAGCCTGCCCAGACCCGGATCGTCGGATTGCTCTCCTGCGGAGAGGAAAATCTACGCACGCCGACCAGACTGGAGGAGGAGAACGACACACGGTCTCGCTTGCGGGTGAGAAATCAACACATCACTAGTCTTTTCCGAAGTACACTCGCCCGTGTTTGTTATTTTGACCCTACCCATGTACTTTTCAACACTAACAGTGTTTTTACTGTTTTCTTAAGGATTTAGGATACTTTTTGTTTTTTAATTCATAACTTGACTTGTGTATGTTAGATTTTTGTTATTTTGGTCTTGTTTTGTTTAGATAAATATTTCCTAGTTTTCTAAACCTGTGTTGTGTCATTTTGTAGTGTTTTCACTAAGTTACTGTGTGTGTTGGTACAAATACTTTACACCTAGACTGTGAAGTTAAGCCTGCCTTCTTGTGCCAAGCTACCAAGGAGGTGAGCGGGGGTTAATTAAGAGTGATTCTCCTTTACCCTGACTAGAGTGAGGGTCCTTGCTTGGACAGGGGGTGACCTGATTGCCAACCAAAGACCCCATTTCTAACAACTCTTTTGCATATTTGGCGTAAATCTGTTCAGTCGTATATAAGAAATTAAAGAAAATCCAACTTTGTACATCTGAGGTCGCAAAGGATTCGTGAATTTTCTCACGAATCCTAAGGATAAGGGATCAGTGTAGAGGTACCCTGACCCCAGGAGTGTGATATAGGGGCGTTTGAGGGTCAAATTATGGGTTTGAAATTATTTTTCTTTACCACACACTATATTTGCGAATAATCAAGATTAATCCAGAATAATCCACATTAATTGCGAATTAGCAAAAAAACAGGAATAGTTTACAGGCTCATTCATATACTAATGCATTCACTCATACATGCACTCAGAGACTCATGTGCCCACTCACACATTCACTCAGGCACTCATGCACCCTCTCAGACCCACTCATAGACTTCCACACCCACTTTCAGACCCACTCAGACACTGATGCATCCATTTACAGACACACTCAGACCCTCACGCAATCACTCACAGACCCACTCAGACACTCATGCACCGACTGACAAACCCACTCAGACCCTCATGCACCCACTCACAGACACACTTAGACACTGATACACCCACTCACAGACCCACTCAGATCCTCGTGCACCCACTCAGACCCACTCACACACTCATGCACCCACTCACAAACCCACTCAGACCCTCATCTACCAACTCACAGACCCACTCAGAGACTAATGCACCAACTCACAGACCCACTCAGACACTGATGCACCCATTTACAGACACACTCAGACCCTCACGCAACCACTCACAGACCCATTCAGACACTCATGCACTGACTCACAAACCCACTCAGACCCTCATGCACCCACTCACAGACACAGTCAGACACTGACACACCCACTCACAGACCCACTTAGGCCCTTGTGCACCCAGTCACAGACCCACTCACATACTTATGCACCCACTCACAAACCCACTCAGACCCTCATGCACCAACTCACAGATCCACTCAGACTGACGCACCCACTCACAGACCCACTCAGACACTGATGCATCCATTTACAGACACACTCAGACCCTCACGCAATCACTCACAGACCCAATCAGACACTCATGCACCGACTGACAAACCCACTTAGACCCTCATGCACCCACTAACAGACACACTCAGACACTGATACACCCACTCACAGACCCACTGAGACCCTTGTGCACCCACTCAGACCCACTCACACACTCATGCACCCACTCACAAACCCACTCAGACCCTCATCTACAACTCACAGACCCACTCAGAGACTAATGCACCCACTCACAGACCCACTCAGACACTGATGCACCCATTTACAGACACACTCAGACCCTCACACAACCACTCACAGACCCATTCAGACACTCATGCACTGACTCACAAACCCACTCAGACCCTCATGCACCCACTCGCAGACACAGTCAGACACTGACACACCCACTCACAGACCCACTTAGACCCTTGTGCACCCAGTCACAGACCCACTCACACACTCATGCACCCACTCACAAATCCACTCAGACCCTCATGCACCAACTCACAGATCCACTCAGACACTGATGCACCAACTCACAAACCCACTCAGACACTGACACCCACTCACACACCCACTCATACCCTCATGCACCCAGTCACAGACCCAGTCAGAAACTCATGCACCCACTCACAGATCCATTCAGACCCTCATGCATCCATTCACAGACCAACTCAGACATTGACACACCCTCTAACGGACCCACTCAGGCACTGACACACCCACTCACAGACCAACTCAGACCCTCACTCTCCCACTCACAGACTCACTCAGACACTCAGGTGCCCACTTACAGACCCACTGAGACCATCGTGCCCCCATTCACAGACCCACTCAGACCCTCATGCACCCACTCACAGAACCACTCAGACCCTTAAGCACCCACTTTCATACCCAAACAGACACTCTCACACTTTGAGATACCCTCTCACACCTATTCTCACACAAAGAGAGACAGACTGTTCGGCTGTGCATGGTGCAAGCTTGGGTGGTTATGTATGTTTAAGATGTGAGCCTAACTATATATCCCTGTAACCTTTGGGTTTTTAAGTGAATATATATATATATATATATATATATATATATATATATATATATATAAAGGGACGTTATAGTTGGGAAGAAGAAGAATAAAAAAAAAACGTAGAAATTCTCAGAAAAAAACAAAGGTTACAGGGATGTTATAGTTAGGCTCAGATTTTAAATTAAACAAAACCATAGAAATTCAGCAGTTATAGTTATTTAAGCTAACTATAACTTATGCCCCCGCAATGCACTGGTTATGACCTTACATATTACATCACTCATGACATGGTCAATGGCATCACTGATGGCATTACTGATTAAATCATCAAGTGGGTGTTGGAGGTGACATGCTCTGGTTTGCTGAGGCAAGGTCCTAGCCAGGCAGAACCTATCATTCCTGTCAGGGGTGGATGAGTACACTTTCTATATAACCTGCACTCACCTTTGGGTAGCTTGGCACTAAGCAGTCAGGCTTATAACAGTGGGGTTGTGTAAAGCATTGAAACACCACACTTACATTACAAGTACACTGAGCATCAGAAAATACACATCACACATGGTATATGTAAAGAAGATTTGTATTCAACATACACCTTAATTAACACAACAGCAACATCATGCAAATCTGAGCATAAATCACATTCAGAAATTTCACTAGCAGTATTAGACCCAACTGTGTTAAAAACAATATTAGCAATATGTACACTTGAGAAAAATCCTACAGTTTCTCCCAGCACCCACATGCGGTGCAAGCCGTTGTTAGCATGAGACACCCCAGCAATCATCCCAGTTCAGTATTACACAGTTATAGGGTGCACCCTGATTCACAACGTTATCAGCAATGTGTATACCTAGATAATTCCAGTACTTTTAAATAACACGCACTCACACAGTCACTCCCAGCACCCTAATAAGGTGCACTGATATCTAGTAGGTCAGTTATCATTGTACTCACAGACCCCGTCATCCAAAAAACTCCCTTCTCCCTTAAACCCAATCCCTACCACCCCTCCCCCAAGGGCTGGAGATGAAAGACAAATTTCCCGGATATTAGGGAAATTGCGGCTATAGTCACATTTATTCAGGGTCCCGCAGGAAAGGTGGGAGTTGGAAGAGTAGATAACAGGCTGATCAGGCAACAAATGGAGGTTTGGCCACCGCTCTGGAAATTCACTCACAGGTCTCTGCACCATGTCTTGTAGCATTGGCCCCAGTCTGCAAAGCATGAGGGGGACTGCTGGAGGACACACACTGTTCACAATTTTGCCCAACTGACCAGGCACTACAGTACAAATAGTTACAATTTCTGTACCTCCCTAGATGGAGACACAATGGGGGTCATTCTGACTTTGGCGCGCGGCGGAGGCCGCCCGCCAAAGTCCCGCCGGCAGAATACCGCTGCGCGGTCAAAAGACCGCCGCGGTAATTCTGAGTTTCCCGCTGGGCTGGCGGGCGACCGCCAGAAGGCCGCCCGCCAGCCCAGCGGGAAACCCCCTTCCATGAGGATGCCGGCTCCGAATGGAGCCGGCGGAGTGGAAGGGGTGCGACGGGTGCAGTTGCACCCGTCGCGATTTTCAGTTTCTGCGTGGCAGACACTGAAAATCTTGGTGGGGCCCTGTTAGGGGGCCCCTGCAGTGCCCATGCCATTGGCATGGGCACTGCAGGGGCCCCCAGGGGCCCCACGACACCCGTTACCGCCAACCAGGTTCTGGCAGTCAAAACCGCCAGAACAAGGCTGGCGGTAAGGGGGTCGAAATCCCCATGGCGGCGCTGCTTGCAGCGCCGCCATGGAGGATTCCCTTGGGTAGCGGGAAACCGGCGGTACACCGCCGGTTTCCCGTATCTGACCGCGGCTGTACCGCCGCAGTCAGAATGCCATGGGAGCACCGCCCGCCTGTTGGCGGTGCTCCCGCGGTCGTTGGCCCTGGCGGTCCATGACCGCCAGGGTCAGAATGACCCCCAATGTCTGGTGTGCAATGACTTGAGTCGCACCAGACAATCCCAGTTGCACATGAGGAATCAATAATTCTGTACCTCCCTTGAATGCGGCACAACGTCTGGAGCGCGATGACTTGAGTTGCACGAGACAATTTCCGATCGCACACGAAAAGTTAGCAATGCTGTATCTCCCTGGAATGAGGCACAATGTCTGGTGTGCGATGATGACTTAAGTCATACCAAACAATCCCGATGACACACAAAGAATTACCAGTTCCCTACCTCCCTGAAATGAGGCACAATGTCTGGTGCATGATGACTTCAGTTGCCCCAGACAAATCCAATGACACACAAAAATTGACCAATTCTCTACTTCCCTAGAATGAAGCACAATATCTGGTGTGTCATGACTTGAGCCACACCATACCAATACACACAAAGAGGTGCAAGTTCAGTGGTGCAACATAAGGTAGAATGCAACACTGCTATGGTTAGGACCCCACTTCCGAGTGTCGCAACCTGTGAATCGAGCACTGCACACAATGAGTGTACAGTCATCGTGTTGCACAAGAGAAATGTTCCACAATCGACAAAGTGGGCCATGTGGAGTCCCGCAACCGGTGAATCCGCTCAACGCCGACAAGACTCCTATGCGTGAAATGGATCCACAATGAAAGGCCACACTCATTGAAGGTGGGCAGTACTTTGCAGGTTCCGCACCAGCCAATCCTGTCTCCAGGCACAATACTTCACTCCACACTCACACCGCTACCATCAGATGGAACCAGCACTTAAGAGGGCACTGCTCTCAAGCTGTCATGTGTAGATGATGTAGGTCCCTTGCGGGAGGTCTTTGATGTCCCTGAGACCTCCACCAAAGAACAGGGGACAAGCCAACAAGCCCTTGGAGAGCACACTTTGGGGTGTTACACACCAACAGGCAATCCATCCAAGCCTGCCACGATTTAGGGCAGAAATTACTCCTGGTGCACAACAGAATCCTCTGGCAGCATGCACAACGCCATACGGTAACTCCGGTCTTGTGTCCCTGCAAGTGTATCTCTAATTTGCAGCAATGTGGCACCAGTAGTTACATTGTAGTGTGTCTTTGAAGTTGGTGGAGGTTCAGAGGGTTCCCATTTGAACCACAGATGCATCCCCTAAATTTCAGTCCTGCCTGCCCTGGGGCTGTGGAATGTAGATCTTAATCTTTAGTGGGGCCATGAGCTGGCTTCGAGGGACCAAGTGTCAAAACCTCTCCCTCCAATCTATCCAGCCAGGCTCACAAACGGCAGAGGTCTCCATTTCAGTTGTGTGCCCAAGGTTTAGAGCCATCATTGGGGAATGCACAGATGTGCTCCCTCATCATCCAGTGTGAACTCAAGTCAAATTAAAGGCACACAAAGCATTTTAAGGCAGAAAAATGGCTACTTTCTAAATGATTATTGACAAAACTACCCTTACCAGAACAAGGGGTTTGTCAGAACAAATCCAGTATTAGTAAACATTACGAAGCTTCTCCACTGCAATACACTGTTGCAGATAGGAGTAATTGTAACACTTCCCCCATGTTAACCTAGTGGCAGAGCAGTCCTCATATGAAGGGAAAAAACATATGGGTATTCTTAATTGTCGGGGCATATGTGCCCTTGCACACATACAAGCCTGCATTGGCAGACTGGACATATGTTTAAAAAAAAACATAGGTGTAGGTGCACACATACAGGCCTGCCAAGACAGGCAGGATACATGTTCAAAAAGCCACCATAGGTGCTAGGGCGCAGACTCAGGCTTGATATAACAGGCTGGATACATATTGAAACACACCATAGGGGCAAGTGTGCATAGCCAGGCCTGTTATGACAGGCTGGACTCATGTTTAAAAAAACACAGGTTTAAGAGCACACACACAGGCCAGCTATGACAGTTTCAGCACGTGTTTGGAGCACCAGTGGGCAGACAAGCACACACTGGTCAGCCCCACTTCCTCCTATATGTAGGAAGGCACACCCACTTTCACACTATATTGACAGTGGGAAAGTGTCCAGGGCCCTAAGGTCACCAAGCAGGAAATCAGCAAAAACCTATAAGAAGAGCTGACTCCATAGGTAGGGACAACCCATGTGTGTTTCTTCACTATTAGGCATAGGACACGCATGTGTACCTGCCCAGCCTTCCATCTACCACCTTTTTTGCCTTTCAGGGGGGTGCTCTAGGGATAGCGGAGGGTCCCCTCAGAATTGGCTATGAAGTTAGTAGTGTCAACCTAAGCCCAAGCGCAACTGTGCCTCCACAGGCCTGCATTGGCAGGCCAAATACATGCTTAACAAGCTATTCCAATGGGTGTAACACTCAGTGCAACCTGCCACTAATAGCCAAGGCTGTTCCCGCCCCGGTTATGTGGTGTCCCATTTGACAGGGCACTCTGGGGTACAGCACCTGAACCGATCACGCAAGTGCCCCTACTAGCATGTGAAGGAATGGCACATGCACTTTCCCAGTGCAGTACAGTGGGAAAGTGCCCAGAGTCCTAAAGCCACGCAAAGATAATCAGCAAAAACCAAGAGGAAAAAGCAAAAAAATCATGGAGATCTGCTAAGAAGTGCCATGTCCAAATGTAAGTGTTTCGTAAAAGTTTCTGAGTCTTAAAGATATGCTTTAGACACTGACAAAAGACTCACCTTTATGCTCACACCTTTCTCAAGGATGAAGAATAATTTTACTAGTGGGTTGTGACACTGTGACCTGTACACTAAGGGGGTCATTACAACCCTGGCGGTCCAAGACCGCCAGGGCTGTAATGACGGAAGCACCGTCAACAGGCTGGCGGTGCTTCCTAGGTCATTACGACCGCGGTGGTAGTGCCGTGGTCGCACCGCCGGGGCCGGCGGTTTTCCGCCACAATGGCCCTGGCGGTGGTAATCCTACAGGGCAGCGCTGCTTGCAGCGCTGCCCAGGGGATTACGAGTCCCCGACCACCAGCCTTTTCCTGGCGGTTTGAACCGGCAGGAAAAGGCTGGTGGTACGGGGAGTCGCGGGGCCCCCTGCACTGCCCATGCCACTGGCATGGGCAGTGCAGGGGCCCCCTGACAGGGCCCCATGCAGCTTTTCACTGTCTGCTATGCAGACAGTGAAAAGCGTGACGGGTGCAACTGCACCCGTCGCACGGCCACAACATCGCCGGCTCCATTTGGAGGTGGCTTCCATGTTGTGGCCGAGAACCCCGCTGGGACGGTGGGCGGAAACTCGGTTTCTGCCCGCCGGCCCAGCGGGGATGTCGAAATGGCCACCGCGGAAGTGCGGCCGCACGGCGGTTACAAAGATGTCTCTAGTGATTGAATGTTGTAAAAGTTTGTGCAAATTTGACATTTTCTCTGAAACCTCTTTCCAGGTTCACCATTAGTGTTGTGGTTTGCAAAAGGCTAGCCTATATGGTAATATGTTTTACTTTGGTCATTAGTGCTTAGACTAGTGGTTCAGAAGAGACAGGACTGTCTGCTGAAAAGTGTCTCTTAAGTGATAAGTGAGTTTAGTAGTTGAAAAGATTTCAGTGAGCCCTGGCCTTATGTCTTTCACCTCTGTCTTCTTGTAATCTTGTAAATGTTTAAATTGTAGTTTATGAATTATGTTAAAGTTTACTTTGCTGGATGATGTCATCATTTATGACATTTGAGAAGTCATCAGTGATGTCATCAGTGATGTTACTGATCATGTCATGAGTGTTGTAATATGTAAGGTCATCAGCAGTGCATTGCTGGGGCGTAGGTTTTAGTTAGCTCGGTCAATAATAGCTGCTGAATTTCTATGCTTTTATGTGTGAAAAATCTGAGCCTAACTATAACGTCCTTGTAACCTTTATTTTTTTTCAGTGAATTTTCAAGGTTTTTATTTCTATTTCCTAAGTATAATGTCCCTGTAACCTTTGTTTTTTCAGTGATTTTCTAAAGTTTTTTAAATTTTATTTCTTAACTATAATGTCACTGTAACCTTTGTTTTTTTCAGTGAATTTCAACGTTTTTAACAATTTTATTTTGTAACTATAACGTCCTTGTAACCTTTGTTTTTTCAGTGAATTTCTATGGTTTTGTGGTGGTATTTTTAACTATAGTGCCTGTCTAATGTGTGTGTGTGTTTTTAAGTGAATTTGTATGGTTATAAATCATATTTCCTAACTCTATATGTCTGTGACCTAAGGTTTTCTTACTGAATTTGTATGTTTTCCTTTAAAAAATATATATATTATTAAAACACATCAAACTATAACATTAGTTATAGTTATAGTTATAGTTAAGAGACATGATGGGTGTGTGTATGACTGGGTGTATGAGTGGCTGTGTAGGTGTGTTAGTGGCTCTCTGATTCTGTGAGTGGATGTGTCAGTGACTATACGGGTGTTTGGGAGGGTGAGTGACTGTGTTGATATTTGAGTGGCTGTGTGGGTCTCTGACTGTGAGTGGTTGTCTCTGTGTTTGAGTGGCTGTATGGGTCTGTGAATGGGTGTGTGAGTGGCTGTATGGGTCTATGAGTGGGTGTGTGAGTAGCGGTGTGGGTGTGTGAGTGTGTTTCTGAGTGTTTGTATGGTCTGTGAGTGGGTATGTAAGTTGCTGTAAGGGTCTGTGAGGGGATGTGTCAGTGCCTGTATGGGTGTCTGAGTGAGTATGTGGGTGGCTGTATGGGTGTGTGAGGGGCTGTATGCATCTGTGAGAGGGCATGTGAGTGGCTGTTTGGGGATGATAGTGAATGTACGAGTTGATCCCAAGTCAAATACAGTAAAAATCTGACCAGAAAAATAACATCCCAACTTAAACGACTGTGGACAGTACATCTCTGCCATGTGTTAAAGATTATCACCTCCCTTCCATCCTCATGGGATATTTTCACCTTTTCCTCACACATATACTCACATATACATACTCTAGGAGGAGTTTGGCCACAGTGGTGTGCCTAGACTACCTCGCAGTATCCCTTACCGTATCTGTGCTCCCTATCCTGCTTCCTTAGTAGCATGGGTGGCCACTGCAAACTTTTCAGCCGTTTTACTCCTCAATTGCATATGTATTGTTAGAGCTTCCAAATGTTGTGCTTTGAGGCCATGCCACATATTACTTACTTCAAATCACTTATGAGCTCAGTCACTTTTTGAATGAAGTGTTCTTGAAAAACATAGTGTACTTCTTTGTTGCCTTAAAATGCCTAGAAGGGGCACTAAATACAAGGGCCCATATTTATACTTTTTGACGCAAACCATCGCCAGCGCTTGTTTGCGTCAAAAAATTTACCGGTGGCTACCACCATTCCAAAGCGCCAGGCGGGTGCCTTATTTATGGATTGACGTTAGCCGGCGCTACAGGGCTGGTCAGTGTAAAAAAAATGACTCTAACCGGGCAGCACCGGCGTAGGGAAGAATGAGGGTTGTGGGTCAAAAAATGGTGCAAGTCAGGTTAGAATAAAAAATCATGGCTCTAACCGGACTTGCACCATTATTTGACGTACAACCCCCATTGAAATGACTCCTGTCTTAGCAAAGACTGGAGTCATGCCCCCCTGCCCAATGGCCAGGCCCAGGGGACTTGTGTCCCCTGGGCATGGCCATTGGGTACAGTGCCAAGTTAGGCCCCCCTATGCCACTTTAAAAAAATAAAAAATATATACTTACCTCTACTTACCTGTACTTACCTGGGATGGGTCCCCCCATCCATGGGTGTCCTCCAGGGGTGGGCGAGGGTGCCGGGGGTGCTGCTGGGGGTGGGGAAGGGCACCCGTGGACTCTTTCCATGGTCAGAGACCATGGAAATGAGCCCACAGGTAACTTAACACCTGCCCTCACCCAGGCGTTAAAAAACGTCTCACATCAGGCTGGGCGCCATTTTGTAAGGCCCGCCCCCTCCTGTACGTCAAAATGACGCGGGAGTATAAATAAGGCGCACAGGCCTTAAAGTCATTTTTGGGACGGGAAAGCCTACCATGCATGTCATTAACGCAAGGCGGTTTCCCGCATCCAGAAAATGACGCACACTGCTAAATTTTGACATTCGCGGGGTCGGGCGTCATAGATATAAATATGGTGTTAGGTTTGCATTGAATTTGCGTCAAAACTTTTGACGCAAATTCGGTGCAAACAGAGTATAAATATGCCCCAAAATGTCACAGTTAGTAGACAAATTACAAGAAAGGCCACTGAGTGACAGTGCCGAAAACACTGTGAACGTGCCAACAGCACTTTATTTCAAACAGGTGTATCCAACAACAGAGACGAGATATTAAGCGCTGAAAATGAGGTACTATTGTTTTTTATTTGCTTGTGATGTGCAGAGCCATAAAGTTACCAAGAGTCTGGCACCGATCAGAAGTTCTTGTTAAGTGCGTAAGTGATTATATCCTAAACCACAGAATCGTTACAGTCCTTGCACTGTATAAATAACAGCCTTCTGAAGCTGATCTGGCCATCTGGTGCTTTTACACTATCTCATTAAAAATGTTCGAGTCAAAATCGCAGTGAGAAGCACTGTGCTAAGCATAGCCCACAATCTTCCGCACCTGGTGAGCAGGCAGGAAAGTGCCCAGAGGATGTCCTCATGGTGATTTTAAGGGTCGTACAACCTTCACTCTCTGAGATCTAGAGCTCCCAATTAAGAGGGAGGGTGAAAAGAGCACGTGTTTCCCATCCACATGCAGGTGCATCTGTTGAAACACACAGTTCACTTCTTTGTTCACTTAAAATGCCTAGAAGAGGTGCTAGAATATAAGATGTCACAGTTAGTAGACAAATTGCAAGATAGGCCACTGAGTGACTGCGCCAAAGACACTGTGAACTCGCCAGCAGCACCTTATTACAAACAGCTGTATGCAACAACAAAGGTGAACATGAAGTGGTATTGGTTTTTTATTTGCTTGTGACATGCAGAGCCATAAAGTTACTAAGAATCTGGTCAATTCACAAAGTATATATATGTTAGAAACGGAGATTCTAGTTGGCATTGGTTTGCACCCTGTCCAAGTAGGGACCCTCACTCTAGTCAAGTTAAGGGAGTCACACACCTAAGATAACCCCGCTTCGCCCCTTTGATAGCTTGGCTCAAGAATTCAGACTTATCTCAGAAGCAATGAGTAAAGTATTTGTACACACACACACATAGTAACACAGTGAAAGCACCTCAAAAGTACTCCACACCAGCTTAGAAAAATAGACAGTATTTATCTGAGTAAAACAAGACCAAAACGGCAAACAAATCCAACATACACAAGTAAAAACATCAATTTAAAAAAGATTATAGGCTTCATTACAAGTTTGGCGGAGGGGATTACTCCATCACAAACGTGAAGGATAACCCGGCCTCAGTATTACAAGTTCCATTATATTCTATGGAACTTGAAAAACGGCGGACAGGATATCCATTACATTTGTGACAGAGTAATCCCTTCTGCCAAACCTGTAATGGGGCCCTAAATGTGATTGTAGTTCCTTGATATCAATGAAGCGGTTGACTGGGGCAAAGTACCTGAGTTGCGTCAAAAACAAAGATGATGCGGGCCTCGGGGGGGGGTGATGTGTTGAAAGAGCCAGAGATGCATTGGTTCCTTACTGTCACAGGGGAGGTGATGCATTGGTTCCTTACTGCTAGGCAGGGGAGGTAATATGCTGGTTCCTTACTGCTAGGCAGGGGAGGTGATATGCCGGTTCTTTACTGCTTTGCAGCATGAAGCATTGGTTTCTTACTGTGGTGTGGTGTCAATAAAGAAAATGGTGCCCAGGAATGATGGGTCAGAAGTCAAACTGCGATGCGTTGATCTCACAGCGATGAAGCAGGCACTGCATTAGAGTCAGGGTGGTATGTCACAGACTTCAGTGGTGCAGTGCTCAAAACTCACACTGCAGTGGTTCTACTGATGTGCTGTGACCGAAAGCTGGGGCCTGCATGGTAAACCATTGTCAGTGTGTCAAATGGGGACCATGCTCCAGTGTAGGCAGCTTTAAGATGTTGAATTCTTGAAGGGATGCTTTGGTTCAGAATGACTCAGTTAGTCGATGCATGGATTTTTCTATTGCAGCACCAAAAACCTCCTTCAACGGCCCAGACTGGATTTGGCACCACTTGGCAATGCAGGGTTCTCACTAGAGGAGTCCAGGTGCTGGCAGATGAAGTATTTGGTGTCCCTGAGACTTCTTAACAGGAGGCAAGCTCAACTTTAGCACTTGGAAAATTTTGGAAATCAGGATGTAGAAAGCAAAGTCTAGTCTTTTCACTTCCAGAACAGAAGCAGCCAGCAGAGCCCAGCACAACAAAGCAACAGTCAGAGTGGCAGTCCCTCCTTCAGCAGCTCATCTTCCTGGGAGAATGCCCTCAGTCCAGATGTGTTCTAACTTTGTGGGGTCAGAGGTCCAGTACTTACACCCATTTCTACATTTGAAGTAGGCAAACTTAAAAGAAAAGTCTTTGTAGTGCATAAGACCCTGCCTTTCCTGCCGTAGCCACAGACACTCCAGGGGGTTGGAGACTGTATTGTGTAAGGACAGGCACAGTCCTATTCAGGTGCAAGTGTCAGTTCCTCCCACCGCCCAGGAAGACCCATCAGTATATGCTGGACACACCTCAGCTCCCTTTGTGTGACTGTCTGGAATGAATTCACAAACAGCCCAACTGTCATCCTGACCCAGATGTGTATTCTGCATCCAGGCAGAGGCACAAAATGGTTAAGCAAGAAAATGCCCACTTTCTAAAAGTAGCATTTTCTAACTTTCAATTTAAAACCCAACTCCGCCAAAAGATGTATTTTTAAATTGTGAGTTCAGAGACCCCAAACTCCAGATCTCTATCTGTTCCCACTGGGAAATACATTTAAAAGATATTTCAAGGCAATTTGCATGTTACCCTATGGGAGAGATAGTCATTGCAGAAGTAAAAAACAAATGTAGCAGTATTTCACTATTGGAACTTGTAAAGCGCACCAGGACATGTCCTGCTTTTTAAGTACACTGCACCCTGCCCATGGGGCTACCTTGGCCCTGCCTTAGGGATGACGTACATGCAGTGAAAGAGAAGGTTTGGGCCTGAAAAGTGTGTTCACTTGTCAGGTCAAAATGGCAGTTTACAGTTGCACACACAGTCACTGCAGGTCTGAGACATGCTGACAAGGCTACTCATGTGGGTGACACAATCAGTGCTGCAGGCTCAATAGTAACATGCAATTTACAATGCAAATAATGGATAAACCAATCACCAATACCATTTAGACAGAGAGCACTTGCACTTTAGCACTGGTCAGCATTGTAAAGTGCCCAGAGTCCTAAAGCCAGCAAAAAAGCAATTCAGCACAGGATCAAAAACCAAAAAGATGGGGGAAACCCTACAGAAAGGGCCATTTCCAACAACATGAATATATATATATATATATATATATATATATATATATATATATATATATATATATATAGATGTATATATATTAACTAGTGGCACTAAAGGTAGCCCCCATGTTAACCTATTAACCTATAAAAGGGACAGGCCTTGCAACAGTGAAAAATGAATTTAGCAGTATTTCACTGTCAGGACATATAAAACACATTACTATGGTGGTCATTCTGACCCTGGCGGTCTTTGACCGCCAGGGCGGAGGACCGCGGGAGCACCGCCGACAGGCCGGCGGTGCTCCAATGGGGATTCCGACCGCGGCGGTAAAGCCGCGGTCGGACCGGCACCACTGGCGGGGTCCCGCCAGTGTACCGCGGCCCCATTGAATCCTCCGCGGCGGCGCAGCTTGCTGCACCGCCGCGGGGATTCCGACCCCCCCTACCGCCATCCAGATCCCGGCGGTCGGACCGCCGAGATCCGGATGGCAGTAGGGGGGGTCGCGGGGCCCCTGGGGGCCCCTGCAGTGCCCATGCCACTGGCATGGGCATTGCAGGGGCCCCCGTAAGAGGGCCCCTACATGTATTTCACTGTCTGCTGCGCAGACAGTGAAATACGCGACGGGTGCAACTGCACCCGTCGCACAGCTTCCACTCCGCCGGCTCGATTCCGAGCCGGCTTCATCGTGGAAGCCTCTTTCCCGCTGGGCTGGCTGGCGGTCTGAAGGCGACCGCCCGCCAGCCCAGCGGGAAAGTCAGAATTACCGCCGCGGTCTTTCGACCGCGGAACGGTAACCTGACGGCGGGACTTTGGCGGGCGGCCTCCGCCGCCCGCCAAGGTCAGAATGAGGGCCTATATGTCCTACCTTAACCATACACTGCACCCTGACCTTGGGGCTACCTAGGGCCTACCTTAGGGATGTCTTATATGTAAGAAAATGGAAGGTTTAGTCCTGGCAAGTGGGTACATTTGCCATGTCGAATTTACAGTTAAAAACTGCACACACAGGCCCTGCAGTGGCATGTCTGAGACATGATTACAGGGCTACTTATGTGGGTGGCACAATCAGTGCTGTAGGCCCACTAGTAGCATTTGATTTTCAGGCCCTGGGCACCTCTAGTGCACTGTACTAGGGACGTACTAGTAAATCAAATATGCCAGTCATGGATGAACCAATTACATATACATTTTGTATAGGAGTACTTGCACTTTAGCACTGTTTAGCAGTGGTAAAGTGCCCAGAGTAACAAAAACAGCAAAAACAGAGTCCAGCAAACATTAACAACCTGGGAAACAGAGGCAAAAAGTTAAGGGAGTCCACGCCAAGGATGAAAAGTCTAACACGTGTCCCCCCAGCTGAAAGTTCGGAGCAACTACCCAACCTCATGCGAGTTCTCATCTGGACAGACCATCAGCATTGGCGTGTTCTGTACCAGGGCGGTGTTCCACCATAAAGTCCATCCTCTCTAGGGAAATGGACCACCTCAACAGTTTTGGATTCTCACCCCTCATCTGCATTAACCATCTGAGGGGCCTGTAGTCGGTCTGAATCTGGAAGTGAGTACCAAACAAGTAGGGCCTTAGCTTCTTCAGCACCCAGACCACAGCAAACGCTTCATGCTCTATTGCACTCCACCTACGTTCCCTGGGAAGTAACCTCCTGCTATTGACGGCTACGGGTTGATCTAGGCCCTCTTCATTAAGCTGTGAGAGTACTGCTCCAATACCATGCTCTGAGGCGTCTGTTTGCACAACAAACTCCTTGGAGTAGTCAGGTGCCTTCAGTACAGGTGCTGTGCACATGGCAGCCTTCAAGGCATCAAAAGTGGTCTGGCAATTCTCTGTCTTGATCACCTTTTTGGGTTGCTCCTTAGAAGTCAACTCACTCAAGGGGGTAACAATGGTACCATATCCCTTGACAAACCTCCTGTAGTAGCCAGTGAGACCTAAAAAAGCTCTCACCTCGGTCTGGGTTTTGGGACGCTCCCAAGCCAGAATGGTGTCAATTTCTGGCTGTAGGTGTGCCACCTGGCCACTCCCTACCTGGTGTCCCAAGTATACCACAGAACCCTGCCCTATTTGGCACTTGCTCACCTTAATAGTGAGGCCTGCCTTCTGCAGGGCCTCTAACACTCTCCAGAGGTGTTGCAGATGTTCCTCCCATGTGGAACTAAACACAGCAATGTCATCCAGGTAGTCGGCAATGAACTCATCCAGCCCAGCCAAAACCTAGTTGACCAACCTCTGAAAGGTGGCAGGGGCATTCATCATCCCAAATGGCATCACTTTAAATTGAAAGTGTCCAAATGGGGTAGAAAATGCTGAACTCTCCTTGACCCCCTCAGTTAAGGCAATCTGCCAGTACCTAGATGTTAAGTCAAACGTACTGAGGTACTGGGCAGCTCCCAACCGGTCGATGAGCTCATCAGCTCGGGGATGGGGTGTGCACCAGTCTTGCTGACCGCATTGAGTCCCCGGTAGTCCACACAGAACCCGAGTTCTGTAGTGGCACCAGGTGCAGCAGCCTTTGGGACCAATACCACTGGGCTGGCCCAAGGACTGCTGGAATGCTCAATAACACCCTAGGGTTAACATCTTGGATACCTCATCCTTGATGCTAGCCCTGACCCTGTCAGTCACCCTGTAAACCTTTTGTTTAATGGGTGTACTGTCCCCAGTGTCCACATCATGTGTGCACATGTGTATGAACCCTGGGATCAGTTGAGCTTGAATTAAATTATTGAGACCTAACTGGACCTATTCCTAACATTACCTGCCCTTACCAATAATCCACTTTCCAACATTTGTATTTTTTCAGTGAGTATAAATATACATATATATATATATCTTCACTAAAAAACAAAGGTTACCAAGGTTACAGGGACGTTATAGTTAGGTTCTGAATTTACTCATACAAAACCACAGAAATTCAGCAGTTATAATTAGAGTTCTTTTAAGGAACTATAACTCACGCCCTAAGGGCAGGCAGGCGGGTTATGGTCGACGTAAGCTGGCTTGATTCATGACATCGGGTTGGTCCCTTTATGGAGCTTTTTTCCAAGAGTTCTGCAATCTTCCCTAAACTTCTGGATCTTCTTCCAGAAGGTCTTAGAAGGTCCTTTAGAAGTCCATAACTCTCCCCAAGGTTCCAGACGCTCAGAGTTGCTCCTTGGGGATTGGGACTCCAATTCCCAGAATGCACCTGGTTCAAATCTAAAAATGACCACTAGCCACTGGTCAGCTGGTTAGTTCCTTCAGGGTTTGATGCAGGGGACTCTGGTCAGCTTTTTCCTACCTGTAGCAAACAGAGAGTCCCTTCCTGTACCATCTGAAGACAATCAAAGTCCTTTCAGTGGTGAAGCCCAAGTGTGCAGCTGTTGCAGTGCCCAGGTGCAGGTCAGCGGTCCAGCAGGGCAGTCCTTCTTCTTCTCTTGTTCCTTGTATGGATCTGAGGTGTGGGTGCATCTCTGCCATATTTATCCTTGCTCCTTGGGTGGAAGGCAGGTGGGGCAACTGTCCAATAACAGGCAGTCCACCACCCTCTTAAATGACCACTTCCTGCGAAGTGTGGAAAAACTCAATCCCAGGGAGCAACATTCCTTAAAAATCCAAACTGGCAGAATCTAAATTTTGGAGGTTAGGTCTGGCTGAGTCCACCCACTGGTGTGGCTAAAGTCTTTAACGCACCCCTTTCCTGCCCTCTCCTAATCTAATGGAGGAGACACCTGTTTTTCTGGGTTTGCAGGAAATGGGGGAGCTCCTGAGCTTCTCTAAGGGCCTGATTCTAACTTTGGAGGACGGTGTTAAACCGTCCCAAAAGTGGCGGATATACCACCTACCGTATTACGAGTTCCATAGGATATAATGGACTCGTAATACGGTAGGTGGTATATCCGCCACTTTTGGGACGGTTTAACACCGTCCTCCAAAGTTAGAATCAGGCCCTAAATGTCTTTCCCTCCTTTGAAGACCAGTTTGGCTGCTCTCTCCAAATCCTGTTTCACTATCTTCTCCTCCCCCAGGCACTTTATTTGTCCTCAGCCCAGGCCACTCCACACCTAGGCAGCCTGACCAGGCTGCCAGAGGCTGGCCAATCAGAGAAGGGCACTACAGATCTGAAGTTGACAACTTTCAGGTAGAGTTCTAAAACTCTTTCCCTGAACTAGTTATATTAAATTCAACAAGGACAAGTTGTTTGATTTATTATAGTAATAAGTTTGATACCAAACCTGACATATCTGGCTCTTTTTTATACTTTATTAATTAAAAATAAAGGCCCTCATTCCAACCCTGGCGGTCTCTGACCGTCAGGGCGGAGGGCAGCGGAAGCACCGCCAACAGGCTGGCGGTGCTTCCAGGGCTATTCTGACCGCGGCGGTAAAGCCGCGGTCAGAAAAGGGGAACCAGCGGTTTCCCGCCGGTTTTCCCCTGGCCCAGGGAATCCTCCATGGCGGCGCTGCTTGCAGCGCCGCCATGGGGATTCCGACCCCCTTCCCGCCAGCCTGTTTCTGGCGGTTTTCACCGCCAGAACCAGGATGGCAGGAACGGGTGTCGTGGGGCCCCTGGGGGCCCCTGCACTGCCCATGCCGCAGTGCAGGGGCCCCCTAACAGGGCCCCATAAAGATTTTCACTGTCTGCTTTGCAGACAGTAAAAATCGCAACGGGTGCCACTGCACCCGTCGCACCCCTGCAACTCCGCCGGCTCCATTCGGAGCCGGCTTCCTTGTTGCAGGGTCTTTCCCGCTGGGCCGGCGGGCGGCCTTTTGGCAGTCGCCTGCCGGTCCAGCGGGAAAGCCAGAATGGCATCCATGGTCTCCTGACCGCGGAGCGGCCATTTGTCGGTGACCGCATGGCGGGCCTCGACCGCCGCCCGCCGCGGTCAGAATGACCGCCAAAGTCTCCCCATGTTAGCCTATTGAGCCCATTCACTGCCCATTCACTGCAGTGAGGGAAAACAAATGTGGCTATTTTTCCATCACCAGGGCTTATAAAACATCTTTTATAAAGTCCCTGCTTATAGTTACATAGCACCCATCCCTAGGGGCACTTAGGGCATGCCTTAGAGGTGACCTATATGTAAAAATAAGGCAGTTTAAGACTTTGGAGGTACTTTTAATTAAGTTGAATTTGAAGGTAACTTTAATTTAAATAAATGTGCCCAGAAAGGCAGGCCTGCCTTTAAAATGACACTGGGCACCTCCCCATTGCACCTATGGGTGCACTACCTATGCTGTGGGTCCTGAACCTACATGCCCTGCCACATAGTAGGGACTTATAGGTAGGTTGATACTTCCAGTTATAATTTGCCTAATTTACATAAACATTTTAATCAAAGCACAGTCCCTGGGACTGTCTAGAAGTGCTCAGGGCACCATCAAAGTCAGGGAAACACCAGCAAAAAGTGAAAAATAGGGTCAAAAATGTAGGGTGCTTCCACACTCCATGCATTCCCACTATATATATATATATGTAATTTTGGATAAGGTATCTTCGCTTGGTTATGCTGTAGGCTTGGTTGTGGTTAATGGAATCTATAATCTACATTATGCCAGAGTAATTTCTGGAAATTTGAGTTATGCTTATTATGCTAAATTTCTTAAATTATGCCATTTCATCACTTTGTATAAATATACGCCATTCACTGTAAAAAGTTACCATAAATGCACAAGACTGATAGATTGGAAGCAGCTGTTGGTCATGGTGCTTTTGTTTAAATGCAACCATGCACCAAAAATGTGTGCAAGGATCACATTAAAATAAACCTCTAAATCACAATTTTGTAATTTGCACATTTATGGCCAGTTTGATGTAATTTTGCCAACATTTCATGTAAATTTGCAAATATAGATAAAAGTACATAATTATGGGGGTCATTCCGACCCTGGCGGTAAAAACTGCCAGGGCCGTGACCGACAGAAATCACCGCCAACAGGCTGGCGGAGCTTTCCTGCCCATTCTGACCGCGGCGTTAAAGCCGCGGTCAGAAAAGGGGATCCGGCGGTTTCCCGCCGGATTACCCCTGGCTGGACTGAATCTCCATGGCGGCGCTGCAGATTCTGACCCCCTTCCCGCCATCCTGTTTCTGGCGTTTTTTACTGCCAGGAACAGGATGGCGGGAACGGGTGTCGTGGGGCCCCTGGGGGCCCCAGCATGATTTTCACTGTCTGCTTAGCAGACAGTGAAAATCGCGACGGGTGCAACTGCACCCGTCGCACCCCTGCAACACCGCCGGCTCCATTAGGAGCCGGCTCCTGTGTTGAAGGGCCTTTCCCGCTGGCTTTCCCGCGGGCGCCCGCCGGCCCAGCGGGAAAGCCAGAATGGCCGCCGCGGTCTTTTGACCACGGTGCGGCCAGATGGCGGTGACCGCATGGCCCGCCGCGGTCAGAATGACCGCCTAGATTTCTTCCAAAACTTAAGGTTTCGTGCATACACGAGAGGAATTCTGAATCCCCATGAGTCTCTTTTGTATTCTATCCTCCTTGGAAATCATGAGAATAATAGATCTTCTTTGGTTTCTCGGTCTAGAAAAGAAATTAAGAACATACTGTTACACATTAAGGGCCTGATTACAACTGCGGAGGTGGTGTTAATCCGTCCCAAAAGTGACGGTAAAGTGACGGATATACCACCAGCCGTATTACGAGTCCATAATATCCTATGGAACTCGTAATACGGCTGGTGGTATATCCGTCACATTCGGGACGGATTAACACCTCCTCCAAAGTTGTAATCAGGCCCTAAATCTTGTTCTGCGGAGGTTCTACGTCTTGTCATCATCTAGGAGCATTTAGCACCCTCATTTTTGAACATCGTTTGACAAGTCATTACCTTCTCTATGGCCATGAGGGTCGTCTCAGGCTTTTGGAAAACGGGGGTCCTCCTCTTACAAAAGCTTACATTTGATCCAGTGGTGGTTTTACTCTACAGTTCCATCACTATTGTACTGGCACTGTGAAAACTATTGAAACCATATTTTCCAAACAGCTATCGCTCTATCTTGAAGGGACCAACACACTTTATCAATGGAGGTTCTGGTTTGAACCTAAATAAGGCATAGAACACGCACTATTTTTGCAAGCAACAATTGACATTAGTACTGGATGAGAGGGGCTCAGCGGGATAGTTTATTTTGAACCTTTCCACTGCACTTGATAAAGTGGATCATTTCAATCTATTACCGAGTTTGAAGGACTAATGATTTGAAAAGTTTACTCCTGCAATCGTTTACATCTCTTTTTGCAGGCCAGCTTTCAGTCAGTTCATGTGCATCCATTTCACTTCAAAAACATTCATATGTTCCTGGGAGAGCCTTAGAAAGCCCATCTCTCTTTCTCATTCTTGATGTGTAGGTCCATCTTCTTTCCAGTGGTATTAGCTAATTTGTGCACTCAGCTCATTCTAAAGCAAACAATTTGTACATTATTCACCTACTTGAATAACCCGGCAGCAGAATCTTTGCCTAACTTCTGCAATCTCCTTGTGACCAGAAGTAGAGGTGACCCAATTTTCTGAATTGTTCTAAATCGGAAATCTTTAATGTGTCTAATATTTGTATTTGTATTTTGTGTCTTGCTAGAAAATAAGTGTTCTTCAGTAGTTTAATGTGCGTACTACATAAATAGAATAAAAGCACAGTAAAACTCCTTCTGGGACCCTCTCTGTGCATGAGATCCAAACCTCACGATCAAAGCTTAAATTTCTAGATTTAATCATAGATCAAGATCTTGCATTTCAAGCGTGAGTAATGACAGCACCAGAGGTCGAAGTGAGCGGGATCGAAGAGGCAGAACGTTCCCATTCTTTTTTTAATTTATCAAAACCAGTTCCCCTATTTTTGCGACAAGACAACAGTAAGGGATGGTTATTCGGTTGAAGTAGAAGGCAAGGAGTCTCATGTGCTGTGAAAACAAGGACGGGACAGGCAGCTAAACGAGAAGCAATCCTTTTTCTCTGAATTTCTGCTGTCTGAAAGAAATACAAATGTGCGCATCTGATTAATATACAAATGTAAAGGATGGCTGGAAAATGGTATTGACTTTAATTGATGGAATCACTTGAAGCTTCATGATAACACAGATTTATTTTTTTTGAGTAGTAGTGCAATGAATTTACCAACTGAGCTGTGAAATGTGTGCTTTTAAGGCACAGTTATTTAAAAAAAATGCACTTCGTACAACTTGAGTATTACTAAAATGTATATTTGTAAAACCCCATTTTATCTTAAACCTGTTTGCACAGTTTGAAGCAGACTATCCTATACTGCGTGTAATGGAAATTGAAAATGATGACCCATATTCACAGTGTTTTCTGTCACAGGCTTCGACCATGCAACACTAAAAATATACATGTTATTGTTACCCTCTGTACCAACCAAGATTCAATCCTATTACTCTCTGATTATACACACAGACCTCTGCAGTACATTAACTAATGGAGGTTTAATAATGTACTACAGTGCATTTCCCACTGGTTAACCACTTGTATTTATTTTTAATTTAAGCTGCACATTATTTTATAAGTAGTTCCCTGACGTGAAAGACAAAAAAAATTAGAGAATATTTTGTTTTTTTAGCCACATTTGTATCCTGCTCCCATGCTCTCTGACCTCATTGCATGCAGCACCACAGTTCCCATGCTTTATTCTAATGCACTTCGACCACCGGACAGCACCACCCACTTTCCCCACCTGGAGCTGCTTAGACGAGTAATACCATGACTGCAGAGTTAAATGCTTTATTGCATAATTACTTAAAATCCTTGCAACGTTACAAGCGGAGACGTTAAAAAGAAGAGAGAAAAGAAAAAAAAAACACCGTAAAACAATAAATACATTCTTGCTTTCTTTGTGGTTATTAAGCCAGTTAAGCCCTGTTCACGTATTAATCGTCTTGAGATGCATAGTCTTACTTACTGGACAACACTGAGTTACTGACTATTAAATTAGACATTTCTCAAAGTGATCTAGGTGAAGAACATCAAAAAGCGTTTTTTTTTTTTTTTTGTTAAAACTTATAAAGTATAAATGGTTCAGTCCACAGTTAGAGTATGCAGAGTGCCGTTGGAGTGGAGACTGCGGTCATTACTCATAGCCTGGGGCTGCCAGTGTTCATTTCCTATGCCAGCTGAAGGTTTGTTTTCTCAACTTGATTTTTTGTGGCATGTTTTAGGGAAAGTCTGTTTTTAAAATAAATTTTGTGAAACAGGCCATGTGTTGTGGGGTCAATCCTTTCAGACATACAGGATACCCTGCCGGCTTGTTCTGATACCATTGGTGTTGAAAATGTTTTTCAGATACAGCTTTCTCCAGAGTAGTAGAGTGGGGCAATTACAAAGGATGTGTATGAACCCTTCCCGGTGGCGTGCACAGAGTCTGCATTGTATGTTGTTTGTGGGTCTAAGCCATTTTGGTTCATCCTCCAATGCTAGTAGTAGTCTGGCGTGTAGCACCTTTATTTTTAGTGACGTTTTTAATATTTCAGCCATATAAGGTCGAGCTGTTGGAGCCTTATATGTGTTAATTGTCATCCAAGAGTGAGATCGGTTTCTGAACTTGTCTTTGTCCTTCATCCAGGAGACCATCTTGATTTGTTTGTTTAGAAGTTGCTTGAAATTTTTATCGGATAAAGACTTTTGCCATAACTCCTTTGCCTGCAGATGCTTTATGGTAAAAGTGATTCTCTTTAGCCATGGATTTGGGGCTTCTGCCTGGTTTGTGTTGATTTCCTCCCAGATCAGTGCTTTTTGTATGTTTTGTTGGGCCAGTCTTAGCATGAAATCGTATTTGAGTAATGCCCCTTCTTGCAATAATGTTTGATCTTGTAATCCGAATTCCAACCTAATCTGCGCTGGTGAGGAGCTGTGTAGAAGATGGAAGAGAAGGTGAAAGACCTTGCTTTGTGCAATGTTCATGAAGTCGTTCAGTTTGCTTGGGTATGTTTCCAAACTGTATGTTAGGGTTGGCACGAGTTTTGCTTTTATCACTGCAAGAAGTGGACACCAGATTGGGGTTTGTAGTTTTGAGGCTGGGGCTAGAGCTGATGCAAGTAGCAAAGCCAGCCTTGCTTTCAGGGTGTTTAGGTGCAGGTGATGCGACCAATGGTCCTGTAGCCAGACGTCAAGGTATTTGTAGCTTCTGCTTCTTTCCACAGATTGATTCCCACAGAACCATTTATTTTTCTTAATTATCCATTTGCCAAAGATGATTACCTTGGTTTTCTCCGTATTTACCGCCAGCTCATTGGTCGTGCAATATTGATTGAAGGTGTTTAGCACTTTTTGGAGTCCTGTACCTGTGAGATTTAGTAAGACGATGTTATCTGCATATAGTAATTGTTAGACTTTTCATCCTTGGCGTGATCTCCCTTAACTTTTTGCCTCTGTTCCCCAGGTTGTTGATGTGTGCTGGACTCTGATTTTGTTGTTTTTGTTACTCTGGGCACTTTACCGCTGCTAACCAGTGCTAACGTGCAGGTGCTCCTTTACAAAATGTGTATGTAATTGGCTTATCCATGACTGGCATATTTGGTTTACTAGTAAGTCCCTAGTAAAGTGCACTAGAGGTGCCAGGGCCTGTAAATCAAATGCTACTAGTGGGCGTGCAGCACTGCTTGTGCCACCCAGATGAGTAGCTCTGTAATCATGTCTCAGACCTGCCACTGCAGTGTCTGTGTGTGCAGTTTAAACTGTAAATTCGACTTGGCAAGTGTACCCACTTGCCAGGCCTAAACCTTCCCTTTTCTTACATGTAAGGCACCCCTAAGGTAGGCCCTAGGTAGCCCCAAGAGCAGGGTGCAGTGTATGGTTAAGGTAGGACATATAGTAATGTGTTCTATATGTCCTGACAGTGAAATATTGCTAAGTTCGTTTTTCACTGTTGCAAGGCCTGTCCCTCTCATAGGTTAACATGGGGGCTACCTTTAAATCTGATTAAAGTGTAGATTCCCTTTGGGAGTGGATGGACATATGGAGTTTGGGGTCTCTGAGCTGACAATTTAAAAATACATATTTTAGTAAAGTTGATTTTAAGATTGTGTGTTTGAAAATGCCACTTTTAGAAAGTGAGCATTTTCTTGCTTATACCATTTCTGTGACTCTGCCTGTTTGTGGATTCCCTGTCTCGGTCAGTTTGACACTTGGGCTGGTTGCACCTCACACTAGACAGTGACACAAAAGGAGCTGGGGTGTAGTCTGCATTTCCTGGTGAGCCATCTTTGCTAGGAGGGAGGGGAGGAGTGGTCACTTACACCTGAAAGGGCTGTGCCTGTCCTCACACAGTGCAGTCTCCAACCCCCTGGTGAGTGTCTGGGGCCTGGCCTGGGCATGGCAGGATTTCACATTCAAAAGAGACTTTATTTTGAAGTAGGCCTACTTCAAAGGAGAAATTGGGTATAAGAAGGGCACCCAAAACCACAGACTTTAGAACACTTCTGGAAACAAGAGTAACCTCTGCCTGGAGAAGGGCTGAAGAGCTGAGGAAGAAGAGCTGCCCTGTCTTTGTGGAGCTATCCTGCAGTTGCTGCTTCTGCCAGAGTTAGAGGGCAAAGACTGGACTTTGTGTGCCTTCCATCTTGTGTAGAAATCTCCAAGGGCTTGATTTAGAGCTTGCCTCCTGTTGTTTGAAGTCTCAGGGACAGCAAAGACTTCTCTCTGCTAGCACCTGGAGTCTCTAGAGGGACTCCTGCCCTGACAAGTGGTGCCCTATCCAGTCCCCGGGCCCTGGAAAGGAAAGCTAGTGGAAATTCAAGGAAATCGACTCCGGACGACTTCGGACCGATGCCGCTGCTGAATCCAGTTACGCCGCCTGCAACCGACTCCGTGATCTTCATTGGAACGCGACGACCTTTGCAGGCCCGACATCACTGCACCCTCACCGAAGTTTCCGTGAAAGTCGCCTCACTATGGAGGTGATCGACGCCGCTCTACGTGCACAGATTCAACGTTTCGCACAGACGCCATGATCCCCGACTTCGCGCATCGACTTGGTTTCACTCTTCACCAAAGTTACTGTACTTGGGGGTCTACATGACTCCGTGTCCGGCACTGCTGGTGTCGGTTTGTTGGGAACGAGTCCGTCACGACACCGTGTTAACACCTCATTAAAGCATTCTGTGTTTCTAAGCTCTATTTTTGAGTTTAATCTTTAAATATTCATAACTTGACTTGTGTATGTCAGATTTTTGTCATTTTGGTCTTGTTTTGTTTAGATAAATATTTCCTATTTTCTAAACTGGTGTTGTGTCATTTTGTAGTGTTTTCATTAAGTTACTGTGTGTGTTGGTACAAATACTTTACACCTAGCACTCTGAAGTTAAGCCTACTGCTCTGCCAAGCTACCAAGAGGGTAAGCAGGGGTTAGCTGAGGGTGATTCTCTTTTACCCTGACTAGAGTGAGAGTCCTTGCTTGAACAGGGGGTAACCTGACTGTCAACCAAAGACACCATTTCTAACAGTAATGCTGTTAGGGGATGGTTACTTAGTTTGGTGGGTTGGGAACTGGTGGTGTTTAGCTGTGTGGACAGACCTGCAAGGTTAAGGTTGAAAAGCATTGGGGCCAGCACACAGCCCTGCTTAACACCTCTGTGTATCTGGATTCTGGCCGACACTCTTCCGTTATTTCCAACTTTCACCCTTGCCCAATTTTCTGAGTACAGAAGCTGTATTTCTTTTAGCAGCTCTGGTGGGATTTTAAGGCTTGCTAGTTTCCCCCACAGCTTGTTCCTCTCCACTGAATCAAAGGCTTTGTACAAGTCCACGAAGCAGGTATAGAGGGCCATTTTTTGTTTGTACATTTTTTAGCAAGCATGGCTAGCGTTATCAGGTTGTCAAGAGTGCTTGCCAATGGCCGGAAGGCCGGTTTGATTCAGGGGTATTAGATTGAATTTGCTGGCCATTTCTTTGAGTTCCTTGAGCAGGAGGCCTGCAAATATTTTTATGTCAATGTCAAGCAGTGATATTAGTCGATAGCTATCCGGGTTCCCATATGGGCCCTTCTTGTATATTGGGTGTAATATTGCCCCTTTCCAAGAATCCGGAATTTTGTTAACCATGCTGCTGACATTAAAAAGACTGCAGAGCATGCCAGTTCAAAGGGCAGGGTTGTGTTTTTGTATTCCTGCCGGGAGACCATTGGGCCCGGGAGCCCTACTCTGTCTGCAGCGTTGTAGTTGTTCCTCGACGTATTGTATTTTGAATGATAATGGCTTTGCTTCTCTGCTTGTGGTGGGGGATGGCTCCTCTGTCTTGGGGTTAGCGTAGAGGTTGGAGATGTGTTCAATCCACTTTCTCTCCGGAGCCGTGTTACTTTGAATCCCAGTTGTCCTGCGCTCCAGCTGATTGACCACAGACCACAGTGACCGGCTGCTCTTTTCTTTAGTCGCTTCCACAATTCGGATCCATTTCTGATCTATGTGAGTCTGCTTTGCTTCCCATATTGCCTTCCTGTATTCCTTTCTTAGTTCATGAAAGGTACTCTGGTAGCTGCTACCTGGTGGTTGATTCTTTAGGAGTCTGGCAATTTTGTTAAGTTGTCTTTGTTGCCTTAATGTCTGTGTGAACCAACCTTTTCTGCTCAGTGGTGGGCCGGACTTGGATGGTTGATTAGGCTCTAGCTGGTTCCTTAATGATGTTAATTTTGCCTCCCATTTTGAAATTATGTCTACCTGTTCCGTTTTGTCCGACATTAAGTTGTCTTTCCATACTTAGTATTTCTCCATGCACTTGTTGGACCATCTTATGCGATGAAGGTGGCTTCCTGGGTCTTGTTCGCCTATTCTCAGCAATGGAGCAGCAAGCATATTGTTGTTCGCTATTTTCATTGTTGTGAGTGGTGGTCACTTTCGCATCCCACCTCTATGTTGAAATCTTGGAAGTACTTGAAGATGTCCGTTGACACAAAAGTGTAGTCTAGGGTGTAAGCGGACTTCTTGGCTGTGTGGTTCGGGTTCACTGGGATATCTTTAGGGAATCTGCCATTTAGGGCCCTTAGTCTTAGTGCCTCCAGATGTCTGACCAGGGGGTGATCAAATTTGTCCTTGTCCTTAAAGTGCGATTCTTGTGGTGGAATCCCCAGAAGCTGGTCCAGGGCACCTTCCCAGGAGCTCCTTTTGCTATGGTTGGTCATGTTAAGGTTAAAATTGCCTGTGATGATCCAGGGGGTGTTTCCAAATGCCGTTTTTAGAGATAGCAACTCTTTTTCGGTTGTGTCGAGCAGGTGCTGATTATGCGTCATGCTAGGGTTGATGTAAATATTTATTATTATGATGGACATGGATATTTGTCCCAGCCTCCAGTTTTCAATAATAATAGCTAACATGTGAACTGACTTCAGGTCTATGATCTTGGCGTTGAAAGATTTGCGTGTGGTTATGTAGATAGAGAGGCCGCCTTTTGGGTGTCCTTTGGGTTTAGGTCTAGCTGCCGGGCTTTGGAATTCTTCAAATCCAGCTAACGGATTTTCAGATACTTTCCAGGATTCTTGTAGGCAGATGATATCGAAGTCGTTCAAATACGCTTCCAAACTTGGATCTTGCATGATTTTGCTGGCCCCTGCAATGTTCCAAGATATTATGTTTGTGACCAACAACTTGCTATTGGACAGCATTGGTCCGATTGGGATTGTTTTGTTAGAGCAACTTCCAGATCTGATATTATGCTGCAGGGTTCCGTCAGGATCGAGAAGAGGATCTGTGCCAGTTGCATCCCTCTTCTTGCAGTTCACCTTCCTGGCAATGCCTTTCCTGTGAGATGCCGTAGGCGATGGATATAGTGATATCTCTTGAGATCTTGGTGAAAGTAAGGGATGCCCATTTGGCGTGTTGCAAAAAAGATTGCTGATTAGCTGATCGGGCGAAAGTTGTCCAGAGGTTGTCCCTATTGTTGGTCTCTTCTTGCGGAATTAGACAGAAGGGGTATTTTGCTTTACTTGCTTCCTTTAGCTCTATGCCCCAGTCTTCAAATATCAGTGATCTGGACCGTACTAACTGTGCTATCTCTGAGCTGTGAAAGCAGACTTAGGTACTTTCACTTATGTCACCTTTTTCCGGTGTTATGGAGGCCATGTATTGCAGATCTTTACTACTTATTGTTTCTAGCCCTTGGATTGCGCTGCAGATTCTCAGACGATTGCCTCGATTAATGATGTCCCAAGGGCCCTGAGATTTGTAAGATGGGAAGAAAGTAAGGGTGTTAGCACCCCCGATTTTTGGGGGTGTGAGCTTAACTGTTGAGTTAACTCTGTTTGTGGTGTGCAGGGCTGGTTTGGCGATCACTTATTCATGGTGTTTGTAAAATGCTGGTGATATTGAGGGCTTTGGTAGGACGTTGTTGATTTTGGAGTCCAGTGTGTAGACCCTTTGTAGTTGGGATCACCGATCCACTTGCTGGTGCCCTCTGAGTCTCTTCTGAGGGGGGATACCTGTGTGAGCGCCTTGCATTGGTCTAAGTGGGGCTGGTTCTTGCTATGTTCTTGTTTACTTGTTCTTTTCCGGTGTGCCATCCAGCTGGGGTTGGATCTATGATTTAATCCAGACCCATCCATCTTCTCTGTTGATGGGAGCTGAGTGGTTGCTTCTGGGGTTACGGATAGTGTCTCGGTTTTGGGTCCTGGATGATTTGCTTGTAGTCCGTTTGAGTCTCCTATTGCGGTTTTTGGGCCGAGTGCCCCCATGATCTTTTGTCTGGTTTGTCCTGTTCTTCCTTCTTCTTGTGGCCTTGTAGGATTGTTCCTGGGCAGCCGCTGGTCTGTTGTGGTCGGTGACTTTGAGTCACCCATTTTGGCAGCTGTGGGTTGCTTTTGTTTTGCCCTGGGGTTTCCTCTTGGTGGGCTGTGATTGCTGTGGCTGGAGGGGTGTGAGTATATATACACTGGCTCCATCACTGCTTTATTGTGAATTTTCCTCAGGTGTTATTTGTTTTTTCTGGAAGGACTGGGATGAAAGGGCCTTTTGTGGCTGTGTGTTCCTGGTTTGAGCCTTCAGCTGAAGATTCTTAGGACTGTGCTGATCTTGCTAGACTTGCTACGTCCTGGGCGGAGTGGATAGATGATCTTCTTTGTGGGTTGTTTGCGCCTTGTGGGCTCTGTGGGACCTGGTTGACATTTCCCTGGAGCAATTCCTGTTTTAGATCTGTCACTAGTGTGGACTAATTGATGGCAGTTCTTGGAGTTTATCCAAAATTGGGCTACAGTGACACTGGTATGTCTGATTTACTTTGCCCTTGTCGGCCTCCATGTGGGACTGTTCTCTTCAAATGAGAGTGCTTAACTTGTCCAGCTTATTGTCTATTGCCATTGTGGTGGTTGCCAAACTTTTCAGAATTTCGATTTGGATGTCTAATTTGTCTGTATTAAAGATTGTTGCGTTGGTTATGGCCGTTAGTGTGTTGTTTAGGGCATCCCATCCAGTCTGCAGGCATCCTTCATGTCTGTGTGACTGTGGTTTTATGCTGTTTCGAGTGCCTGTACCCCTGTAGTACTAGGATGTTTGGCGCTCTTTTCTGTATGAGTGAGGAGAGCGTCCTCTCCCTCTTCTTCTGCACACTGCTCTGCTTCTTTGTAGAAGACCTCCTCTAATTCTTCCTGTGTCAGTGAGACCTCCCAGCGGGGGAGGTTGAATATTTTGCTAAGGCTGGTGCTGGTGATACTGGCCCCGGTTTGTCCTGGCTTCCTTCTGTGCTGTTTTCTTTGGGGTCGTGGGTTCTCGGTGTCCCGCCCCATCCCCTGCCTTTGATCACTATGATTGGAGATACTGGGTGTTCCCACTTTTGAGGCTTGATGGTGTGCTCGAGTGAATTGTCCTGAGTTACATTGAGGGGTTCTGTGCTTGATGCACTTGGAATGGACAAGTCCGACATGGATTCTTGTGTCGTTTTACTTGGGGGAGCGGTTTCCCAGGAGGTGCTCAATGTAATGGCTCTGCCACTAAAGGATCTTATGTTGGCAGGGTTTGCAGCAGATGTTTTTGCCCAGAGGTGTGAAATACTTGTCGATTCCTTGGCCCCTGGTGCTTCAGCTTCCCCCATGTGCCTGCTTTTGTTCTCTGGGGGTGCACACCTTTGGCTCCTCGGACTAATATACCTTCTGGGGCTCTGTCTCTATTGTGTTTTGATGCCTCCTGATGCGCTTCATCTTCCCCCTACCCTGCTTGTTGGGCGCTGCTTTCTCTTTTTTCATGAGATTTTGGATCCTGTTGTGGGCACTCAGGAGGAGGGAGCTGCGTGTTCTCATAGTCACTTGCTGTTCCCACTGACTCTAGGAATCTGTTCGCTGTGTCTGACAATGTCGCTGCTGATAGGGGGAATGGTATTCGGTGGTGTGGCGGCACACGTACCTCGATTCCAGGATCTTCTGGGCTGCTGGACTGCTAATATGGCCGTCTGAGCCCTTCCTGGATCCTGCTGATTCCTGCTGGTTGCCCTGCATTAGTCCTGCCGTAGTCCTGCCGTAGTCCTGTCTGTTCCTAGATGGTCCTGGTGGAGGCCTGGTGGGGCCTGGTGGGGCCTGGTGGGGCCGGTTGTCTCATGTCTCCTGTTTGTCCTGGTCCTGACATTGCTGTGTGGCCAGAGGCTGGGGTGCCTTGCGTGATGTTCTCAGAAGTGTGGCTGGCAAGCCGGTCTCACCGGCCTCCCCACAAGCTGCTCCAAGACGTGGCTGGGCCACTTCCATGGAGGTTCAGGGCTCTCTCTTGCCGACAGCCTCCTAAGGCTGCCGCGCTTGCGCTGTGTTTCACCCTACTTTTCCGCTTTGCCTGCTTCACTCACCTTCCCCTATCTCTTTCTCCTCCTGCCGTGCACTGCTCTGCACCGAGGGCAGGGAGGCTGGAGGCTGTGGGCTGGGGGGCTGTCAACAGTGAAGTCCTGTGGCTGCGTCCTGTGGCTGCGTCCTGCTGCGTTCTGTGCGCCCTGCTCTGCTTCCTCAGAACGCTCGGTACGCTCAGCCACCTCCACCCAGGGCCGTGCTGGTGGTGTCTCGCAGATGTTAGCAACCGCCGTGAAGATGGCATCAGTGAAAGCGATGAGGCCTCCGAAGGGCAGGAGAGGGAAACGCAGCCGAGAACGTGCAGTGTGGTGCGGGAGACCACGGCTGGTGCTGTCGCTGCTTGCGATCAACCGGAAACACTGTGTCCGTCCGTTAACAGGAGCCAGGAGCCATGACTTCTGTAAGAAACTATTGTGGTAGTTTGTAGTTTGTGAGCTGTCTTGGACTGACACGTTTAATGGGCTCCAGCTCATTTTCCTGAATACTCAATTATTAAAGTGTAGTGAATCCAGAATTCATCGCTATGCTTTATCAATCTAACTCAGTTCAAGAGCCTCTGCTTGGTGCATAAGGCCTTCTATGAACCCGATACCTCAGTGCCATGTTCTCTGCTTGTGACTTGTGGGCTGACATGCTCATTAAGTTATGGCAACTGATTTCTGAATGTTCCAGACATGGAGTGAAATGTGCAGGGTGGGCTGTTTCATTATTTGGCATAGCCTTCTGCAGCTGCCATTATTCCCCTCACTCTATGTCTTGAGGAAGGCATGTCAAAATGTTGTATTCTGTTAGCTCTGGTTAAGAAAGATTGCTTCTCTTAAGGTATAATTTAACTTTGAAACCCCAATGGTAATTGTAATATTGTACAAAATTCACTTTCAAGTCAAAATCCAGTCATATGAATATTTCTACCCATTGTACTTAGAAGACCGATTTTAAATAGATTGATAATGATAACAACTTGTCAGGTGATCGCACAGCTCTGCAGCGAAGGATAGGGAACTGCCCGCATTTCACTGGACAAAAATGTTTCACTTCTGTATGGTTATGAGAGTAAGACTTCTGCCAGAAACTGATTTTAATTATTTCAGTTTGGCGTAAATAGTGCTGTGCCATTTAAGACCATCATCTCCGTCCCTGGAATTTTAACGTTGGCAGGGATGTACTCATTTTAATACAATGCTGGCGGATCGGAGTGTTGTGGTGTAATAATGTGTTTTGTGGACAATAACTTTTAGTCCCGCAGACAAGAGCTACCTGGGATTCCCTAAATTGATTTGCATTATTTATGCAGCACGCGTAGTTTCCATTCATTTATATGGTTTTGAGTCATAGTTGGTGGTGCCTCAATATGGACAAAAATATCCTTATCTGATAAGCTCTAAATCACGAATCAGCACAGCTCTACTCAGAGCTGAGCTACAGACACAGGAAGTGCAGAAGTTTAATTCACTATGGTGATACTCACATTGGGGCTTAAAGGGCAGCATTGTGCAAATACATGTAAGCGACAGACACGGGATCTTGGCCTACTTATGCATTAACCTCTCTTATCCATTTATTTGGAGGGATACCAGGTAGATGAGGGGGAGGGATACCAGGTAGATGAGGGCAGCAGGCCTTCATGATCAATCTGACAACAGACCAAAATGCAGTTGAGTATGTTTACGGGGCAGCACCCCCGTCCCTTATGTCGACAGAGACAGAAATACAATTATTACAGCGGCGCTCTTTCTGTTCAAGAGTTCTGTTGTACTGGATCAGAAACAGACTGCGCAATCAGGAATGAGTATCTACTGTACAGAGCAACACTTTACAGAGCTGTCTTTCCCGACAATGCACATTTCACATATTAAAATCTCTTAGCATGCACATCTGAAGATGCGCACCTAGAATGCCTTTTGTGAATACAATACATGTGCATTTTTGTTTTACTTTTACAGGACATGGGAATTTGTTCCCCGCCATTCTCCTGCAGTCCTATTGGCCCGCCAGCACTTGCCATAAATAAAACAAGTGCTATGACACTGCCAGCGCTGACCGCATCATAGCACTTTCTTTAACTTTATTTTTTGCTTTTTTATTTTACTTGACCTGCGACGCCCTGCTGCATTGATTCTATGGTAGGACCGGAGGCTTCGGATAATGCATTCTCCTTCTTTTAATGACAAAACAGCAGTCAAGGAAAAACAGTAAAACTTAAACTACATGTCCCACGATAACACCATGTCAGCCAATCAAGGTCCTTCCCTTATCTATATATAAGGCTCCAACATCAAAGTCCGTCTTCTTTTGTTGCTGCTGCAGCAGCCAGATAAGTGCTTTATGATTTTATTAACTATCTTGTATTGCTCGATTAATTTACAGATTAATGTGCACGCCCTTCGTGTTTCTCGCTTCGCACTGCCATGCCATTACACCTGCACGGAGATCTACGATCCCTGGCTCTGAGCCAGTGGGGAATGGGAGCAAGGCCGGCAGAGTTCTTCCATGTGTTGTGCTTTCATAGGACGGTGTCCTCTTTCTATTGTGCTTGATGCCTATTCAATAAACTTTTTATTTTCTGATCATCTCATTGCGTGTGCTGCCTCAATGCGACCTGTTGGCCTCATGGATCCCCCGACAGGAATGCAATAAACAATTCAAGGGCCTGGCCAGGGGGAAATTGAAATAGTAAAATATTATCTTTATTGAGCAGGTGGCTCCCTCCACATTTATTTAACTTGTCAGGCAGTTGTATTACTGCCTTTTTCTGCACCATATTTAACACCTGTACATGGTCCCCACCTTTGAACTCTTCCATACCTCCTTGTATCCTCAGAGTTACTGGCTCCAAGTGGTCAAAATCTCCTTTTCACTCCAGAAGACATTATCCATCCCCTTTCTACGCAGTGGGTTCCTATTGCTGAGGTGGCTCATTATGTGCAGGACAGACCGTGCGAAGATTTTGAGAAAGAAGTGCGCAACACTCTTCGATCTGAATGTCCCTGGCCACTCTTGGTTGGCAAAATCGCTGATACTCCTGAGCTAGATCCCAATTTGGTGAAGTTACTGAAAAATTCACCTAGGATCCCAAGAAGAGGCTGGACCGCACTTGGCATAGCTGTCAAAATAAACGTTTAGAATTGTCAGGACCTTCAACTAAAATTCTTAATTTGGCAATCCATTCTAAGGAAACAAACATGCCCCTGGATCCGGAGATCATTTTAGAATGGGCGTAGCGCGCTATTTGTGTTTTGGGCAACGTGAACTGTGCCATGTCCACTGAACGTAAGCACTCTTTTCTCATGCACCTGGATCCTAAGTTAGCATATTTGGCATATAATGAGGATCGGACTATAACTAACTGCATGCTTTTTGACAACAGGTTCATCAAAGACCTGGGCAAAAAAGTGGCAACATTCACTGCACTAGGCAAGGCACAAACCTCCATAAAGAAGGTTTTCAACAATGCTCTTTTTGCCTGGACACTTTTGGGGCCAAGCGCAAGGCCATGGTTTTCAGGCTTCACGAATTGACACTCAAAGAGGCAGAGGTGGTACCTACAGCTCCTCAACATTCTACCCTAACCGCTAGAAAAGTCATGGTCGTGTCTCCAGAGGGTACTGTGGAGGTGGTTCCAATCAGGACGCCAATACCACAGGTAAGGATTATTCCTTTTTCAGAGGTAATTTTGGGGAGCAGAAGTCAACATTTTCTCATTGCATGGCAAAATATCACACAGGACCTCTGGGTGTTACAAACTATTAAAGGGTTTCAGCTAGAGTTTTATGCTTCACCAACTGAGTGGGTCCTCCCCCCTCTTCATTTTTCCCTCGAAGATCACTCATTCATTGAGGAAGAGATTTTTGCTCTTCTGCAGAAGGGAGCTGTGGTAGAGACTCTACCTCATCCTCATGGGTTTGTGAGCACAATTTTCTTGGTGCAAAAGAAAGAAGGAGGTCCAATTCATGGACTGTATACCGCCATTTGAAAATGGAGGGCATACACTTGCTCAGGGATTTATTAAGAAGAAACAGGGATTGGTTGACTCGATTGGACCTCAAAGACGCCTATCCTTCAGTACTAGTTTTCACACCCCACAGAGGGTTTCTTCAGCTCCAATGGGCATGGGGACACCGTTGGTTCGAGTTCACTGTTCTGCCCTCCGGTCTGTCTTCGGCGCCTTGGTGCTTCACCAAGTTTAGTTTCGGCGTCCGGTGTTTCAGTATCTGAGGGAACACTGTGTAAGGCTTATTGTTTACCTCAATGATATCCTAATTATGGCTAGCGAGAGAGACACGTCCTTTGTTATCTCAATTGGACGGTACAATTATTACAAGATCTCAGGTTTATCATCAAAGTCGCGAAATCCAGCATGGTGCCATCCCAAAGTATTGAGTTCTTAGGCTTTCAGATCGATTCAGTCAAAACCCTGTTACTTCTTCCTATATCCAAATGAGCATCGATCAAGAAAGAGTTGAGGAGAGCCAATGTTTCTCCGACTATATCAATGGGGACGTTGGCACGACTAATGGGTCTACTTGCATCCTCAATTAAAGCCATTTTTACGGGGCCTCTGCATTACAGAGCTCTTCAGAGACTGAATTGGTCTTGAGTTCAGAAGAAGCCAAGACCAAGATCTCTTGGTGGCTCTCCCACATGGATGCATGGATTGGCATGGAACTGTTTACCTCAGTTCCAGATATAGTAATAGAGTCAGATGCCAGCCGGTGGAGCTGGGGAGCACTTTGCGGCTCAATAGAGATAGGGGGACATTGGTGACCGGGAGAGTTGAATTATCACATCAATTGTCTAGAACTTTTGGCAAGGGCATTTGCGATCAGATTGCGTTCCACACGCAGGGCTCATTGTTGTATTATCCAATGGATTTACAATGTGTCCGCAGTCAGGTACATAAATCACATAGGAGGGATCCGATCCCATCTGTTGGCGGAAATTGCAAAGGATTTTTGGCATTATTATCTGCATCACAAAATTTCGGTGATAGCGGAATATATTCTGTGTTTTTCCAATACCACAGCAGATTTAAGTTCTCACCTCCTTTGGGATTTCAGTGATTGGAAGCTCAACCCACAGATTTTCCAAGCACTTCAGCTGCAGTGGGGGCGTTGTCACATAGACTTGTTTGCTTCCAGGCTGAGCAAGCAAATTCTGACTTACTTCAGTTGGAGGTCTGACCCTCATGCAACAGGGACAGATGCATTTCTTCAACCTTGGCTAGGGGTTCTTCTGTATGATTTTTCCTTATTCATCATGATTCCACAAGTTTGGCGCCAATTATTTCACCAAGCTGTGGAAGTGATCTTGGTGACTCTGTATTGGAGAGCACCACCTTGGTTCCAGTCAGCGACGGCTCTCTTGTGCGAATCCCCAGTGATGCTGCCAGATTGTAAGGATCTTTTGATGTATCTGTTGGGCAATCTGCACCTTCTGATTCTGCAGGGTCAGTTGTCCCTGATTTTGTGGAGACTTTTAGGAGACAATGGCAAGTGCCTGGATTTTCGGAATCAGCACTCTTTTTCATATCTCAATCTTGGGCCCAGTCCACTCATAAAAGATACAAGCAAGCCTGGAGGAAGTGGCTATGTTGGTGTGGTGAAAGGATTTTGGATCCCTTAGGATCAGAAATTCATGTCATAGACAGTTATCTCTCTGATTTAGCCTCATGGGGTTTGCTTTACAGGACGATTAATGATTGTTTTTTGGGTATTTCTACAGGCGATACCCATATTCAGGGTAGACCAGTGGGGGAACATCCATTAATCTGTAAGCTTCTTAGGGGCAATTGTATGGTTAAACCACCTCAGTCGAAGTATTCCTCATTGTGTGAGTTCTTTGTTTTATTAAAACTTGCCCTTGTAATGAGGATCTTCCTGTAAACAACTTTCAGCAAAATTCACAATGCTGCTGTGGTTACTTTCCTGTAGACGAGTTTCTGATGTTAGGGCCTTGGATTTAGCATGTAGAGTATTTACTGCCTTTGGGTATAACTATCATGTGGTGACAAACATGCTCCATCAATTGGTTGCAAACTCATTTTTCCATTACAAGACGTACAAAAACGTCATCACATTGTATTGCATACCCGTCTTTTCCTCATGACAAAACATTATGAGGGTTATTCTAACTTTGGAGGAGTGTTAATCCGTCCCAAAAGTGAAGGTAAAGTGACGGATATACCTCCAGCCGTATTACGAGTTCCATAGGATATAATGGACTCGTAATACGGCTGGTGGTAAATCCGTCACTTTTCCGTCACTTTTGGGACGGATTAACACCTCCTCCAAAGTTAGAATAACCCCCTATGTGTAATGCAATGTATGTAGCGTTATGAAGATTGTACTTTTGAATTCAGACAGGAGGCTTTGCTTAACTACTCATTTTGCAGTAACTTTGGCTCATTGGGTCAGATGGTAATTTGCTGAAGCAGGTATAGATGTAACTATCTTTGGAGCTCACTCTGTCAGAGAAGCTGTGGCTTCTAAAGCTTTTTCAACTGGGGCGAGATTGGAAGATATCATGGCTGCAGTGGATTGGTCAAGTGATTCTACTTTTAAAGTGTTTAATCACAAACCAATTGTGGATGTGGTGTCAGAGGTGATGAATAAACTTTAAACTAGCATAATCCAAAGCCTCTAGCCATAGAATTAAAATATTTCTATCTATCGCATCTAGAATTTGCGATTCCATGAAGGACACGGAGGCGAGGATTTTCCCACCCTAGATAATGTGTTATGCATCCAATGTATTATATATGTGTGCTGTTTTGCGAAAAGTTGTTGTTTGTTGGTGAATGTACCCATCCCTATATAAGTGTGGGTATTAGTTTTTGTTTTTTATCTTCATCAGGGGTGAATACTACTGCTTCTTGAAATCAGTCCCTCTGTGACGTTTTGTTAAAGTTCAAGAGTCCTGGCCTGTGGCAGAGGTCGACAGGAGAGGTTGGCTTAGTTTTAGCTGCCAGTTCTCCCAGGACCAGATGGTTCTGAACAGTTGTCTGCAAGTTCTTTTTAAAATTGACTTCCTGTTCCTCTGGTTTATGGGAAAGAAAGAGGATGGACTTTGTTGTTGGAGCCTTATATTTCGACAAGGGAAGGGCCATGATTGGATTACATGGTGTTATCATGTGTCATGTAGCTCAAAGTTTTACTGTCTTTCATTGGCTGCTCCTTTGTCAGTAAAGAGAGAAAGCATAATCCTCGCCTCCATATCCTTAATAGAATCTAAAATTCTTGATGTGTTAGCTAGAAATATGTCATCCTTGCCCCCTTTATCCCTCTCCCACCCCTGTCCCATGTTGCATGCCCCATCCCGTCCTGACACAAAAAACAAAACCATTGGCAAAGCACAATAACTCTTGAATAAAGGCAAGCTATTTAACTTGGGCAATGACTTTTTTAGCCATGCTGCCCTGCAGCACAGCTACTCTGCTGCATAAATGAAGGCAAAAAAACACTACAACGCTACCTGTGCTTACCACACCATGACACATTTTTTTTCAGCTGCCCTGTGGTACAAAATGGCTGAAAAAATATTGACAATCCCAGTAGGGGCTTTGGAGTGCTTATTAAGTTATCTGGAGTTGACAATTCAGTTCCTCATTAAGAAAGGGCAAACTTGATCAAAGAATTAGCTCTGGAGATCCTATGCAAAGACAGGGGAATCTGTAATGAAATGTTTCATCGAGAGCACTCTGGAGGAGCTCTTTCCTTGTGAGGAGTTCCAAATTCATGCTTAAAGTTCCTCAAGGCCAAGAAGCAGATATTTAGGTTATAAACGTACGTTCATGCGCTGACAGCAGAGTTACTGAATCACGTTAAAATGACAAATATTTAATTTGCTTAATATTTGTATTTGTATGTGTAACTAGAAGGATGACTGTATTGCCTTGGCTTTAATGTGCCTGCTGCAAACATCTGCATCTAAAGGTCGCAGTTTTGATCTTTGGACATCAGCTCTCTGCTTTCTGTAAGGAGTTCCAGTTAGCTGTCACTAAATAAGTCATCAGCTCTCTGTTTTCTATAAGGAGTTACAGCTAGCTGCCGCTAAATAAGTATTGGAATGTTTGGCGTAGGACCGCAATGACATTTCTCACTCCTCATTGTTCGGCGCAGAGAACATACATATCTGAAAGCAGAGGTCATTCAAACTTCTGCCACTGAGGAGCAACTGCTAGAGGAAAGAGGGAGATGTGGAGAAAAAAAAAGGTGAAAGCACTAATAAAGTACTCTCTTACTAATGACATTTGACGACATCAATTATGCTAGTTTTGTGTTTCACTTCGCTTTTCATTGTTGTTTGAACCCGTAAGAGCCCTTAATCAGAGATCCTTCTGCTGGTGCTTAGTTCACATCAAGCGACCCATGATGTCATGTCACACTACTTGTGATAACGCATCCAGTCCTTAAAAATTACCTGTACCTGGACACGTTGGAGGTCAGTGAACCTTTTAGCCGAGTTGGGCTCTCCTCATCCTAGAATAGTCGGATCGCTTAAACCAATAATCAATAATTATTGTAATCGATACCCTATACTCTATTACTAGATCAAAATAACACATTAGGAATCAATAACAGTCGGTAATTTGACGCAACATGACCTTTCAGTCATGAATGACCACACCAGTTTATTAAAAGTTAATGAGTTTATTTCCCTATATTAACAAAGCTAAAACGATATATATGAGTCTCAAAATCAAATGATATATGTATACGAACATTACGAGCTGTCCATAGCGGCGGAAGAAACACAATCTACGCAAAATCTGAACTATAATACACTCGGTTATGGCAATGCAAATCACTAATACGAGTAATTGAATTTGACTAATTTCATACATCGGTCAGCATAACAAGATTTCAATTTAGCATGGTGCATCAGATGAATACCTCGACTAGCCTCTCATTAGCATTGGCATGTGGGGCTTCATGCAAAATGAATTTAGTCAACACAAATTTGGAAAACTTCTAGCTTAGGCCCCATCAAAATAGCAGTTGGTACCTAAAAGGAAAAACACAATGCATAATACAATTATCCTTTCATAATTACGAAATACAATCAGCATTCAAGAAAGTCTTCGTCCTTCAGGTACCGGTTCGATCAGCATGGGGCAGATTTTAAAGGGGCAGAGTTAAGGGCAAGTTTTCCTTGCAGCAGCAAGGAGAATGGGGCAAAGTTACTGCATCGGCAAGACAGGGCAAATTAAAGTTAAAGTCTCTAGGGTGAGAATTCTTAAAGTCTCTTTCTCTGGAATAGAAAAAAGGGCATCAAGATGTCATCCAAGATGACGTCTGGCATTTGGCTTCAAAGATGGCATCAAGGAAAATGGCTGACTTCTCTTTGTCCAGTGGGTTTAAGTAAGAAACATTCCAAAAACTTCAGGTTCTTTCATTGGAGGGTTCATAGGGTGGCTTCAATTTGACCAATGAATAGTGTCTTTCTCCTAGTACTCATTTATGCATACATTGTCCTTGGAGCCTTGGAACACAAGTTGCAACAAAGTTTGCCAATTATTTCGGTATCAGTACTTTTATTGTCTGCACCTGCAGAAACTGACCTTGCATCAAAAGGGATGCAGCCAGCCTAGCACGAAACCTTGAGATAAGTGTATTAGTCATTTCTACTGGAAAAAATACAACCTTTAAATGAAATAATATATTTTGTTAGTGCAAGTGAAAACCACGCAGTTAAATTTGAGACCAGGCGACTAGGCCAAAGCCTCTACTAAATTTAAGCTAAGCATAAAACAGTTTCAATCAAGAAAATCATAAAACACGTTTGTAATTATGATGGATTACTACATTTTTCAATTCTTCATGGTTAATTAAGCTCGTTTATAATAATGGCGAACTACCCCGAGGGCACAATTTCCCTCGTTCATTATTTCCTTTACTAAAATCACACTACATTATACGATTTTGGTTACATGATATATGAATATTTGTTAGTCCTTCTTTTTCTGCGTCATCAATCCCTCCTCTGATGACTAATTATGTCATCACATCAAATCTTCCCACAAATTTTATTCCATTAAAATTCTGTCTTAGTAATTTGGCACTTCAGTCAATTCCCTCTTTCTTTTGGTTCCCTTTGATTTTTGTCTGTATATTTGTACTATTTTGTTTTCTATTTTCTCTTTTCTTCTTCTTTTGTTTCTTGTTTTCAATATTTTAATAGCTTTCCATATTCCCCAAATGCCTAATAAACAAATTAATACTATTAATATTCCTTTTACTATTTTCAGTAATAATCCATTCCAAATGTTGCTGAGCCAATTTCCCACAGAAGCAAATCCTTTTCCAACCTTTTCCCACAATCCTGGTTCTTTCAATTCTTTCAAATCTGCACTTTCGTTAGTTAAATTTGTAAGCATTTTTCTAATTTGCCCACTGTTGTCCGGAATATAAGTACAACAGCGACGTGTACCAAGCATTTTGCAAACGCCGCCATCCTTTGCTAAAAGAATGTCTAAGGCAAGCTGATTTTGAAGAGTCATAGCTCTTTCTGCAGCAAGTTCAGCATCCATCAGTATTATAGCTCCTGCGAATTTTGTCAGCATGTTATCCACAATAGTAGACAACTTTCGTATTTTTATTGAATTCAATATGACTCCCACTGAAGGAATCATCGCTCCAAATATATCTCCTACCACACCAGAAGCTGTCTCCCTTTTCTGAACATGATGTGATTCAGACAGCTTTGGAAATTTCTTTAATTCGTCCAGTTGATAAACCTTTGGAAACACTATTCCCAAATAACATCTCCCATACCATCCTTTAGGAAGACGAGGCGTTAAGTCCACAAATATAATATACCCCTGGAATAACTGGGTCTTGTCCATTCAGCATGAACGTCCATTTAGGTTGAAACAAAAACGTATGTTTACATTCACTCGTTCCCACAAAGACTGTGTCATAATATGATTTATGTCTATGTACACAGAATCTCCCTACGTGTAATGTATCTAAGGCTATTTTGCCTTGTGTCTTTATCGCGGCAAAAGCGTAATTATCTACAGATGTCCTCTTGTGTAATTCCCTTTCTAATTTCTCCTTCCCCTCCTTCCTCCTATCATCAGTGTGATCAAATAACTTTTCTCCATCGGTGAAAGCAAGCATGTAAGGTTTTCTCTGTGGGCGTGAGCTGTGTGGAAAGGTGACAATCGCTCAAAGAAACCCCTCATTATTTTTATATAATAATCTCTTGCTACCTTACTCAAATACTCTATTATGGTGATATATGCAAATGTAACATCCTGATTGGAATAAAAGTAGTAAATATACTCTTGGCCATAAAATCTGGTCATTATCAAACTACATGTAATTCCATACGTAAGAGGCATGCTATGATATGTCACCCCTTCCACTACTGAGGTAGGTATTTGTGTGCATACATAACAATCTTTCGCATCCATTGTCTCAGCATACTCACTCAACAAGCAATAGAAAACGTTGGACGAAAGTTCCTTCTTATCATGCAAATGTCTTTCCGTCTAGTTCGAGTTTCTTCAAAGGAGTTAGTTCAGTAATAGGTTTAGAAGTAGAAGCATCATTCGCGTCCCTCTCATTCTTTCCATGCATTCCAAGAAGTATTGCCACAACTGTTAGTACACATGCAGTTATTAGACCTATACACACGTATTTACAACACTTCATCTTATTTCCCTGTGTAGTGTAGCCTGTCATGATCTATATAGAATCAGAAAGTTGAAGGCACTTTATCAAATCAGATTTGCAAATGTATATAAAGCTGAACGAGTTCAATGTTCCCACGATTCTCTTTAGCAGCATTAGTCTCTTATCGGTTTAGCAGCTTTGTCTCAAAATTGGTTTCAAAGTCAATCAAGTTAGCAATGTCTTAGCCGGTTCAAAAGTCAATCAGGTTGTCAATGTCTTGTTCGGTAATGTTCATGGGATTTCACTTCTCAAGTGCCAAAGTGAAGTTCTGCTTCCTCGTTCTCAAGACTGAGAGATAGGAATTCATCTGACCAATCGTTAGTGGCTATGTATGCCCACTCCGGACCAGAATATCTTCTGCTCGGTATTCTTTTCCTTTTCAATTTTGCCTCTCCTTTTGATTTCTTCCTTGGCTGGGTCTTTCTCTTCACTTGGTGTTGTTATTGCGACAGACACTTCTTTTCTTTTCTCTTTCAACTTTGGCCCTTCACTTTCGTTCAATATTTCTCTAGTTCTTAATTTTACCGGCGATATGCTTTATCTCCGTTTCGCACTGCTTTCACCTGACGGACCTGCAACCGGTTCTGGAAGAGGTTGAACAATTTCACCCTTTCCCGCCTCCTTTTCTTCCCCTAGGAGGTCAATCAAGTTGTCCTTTTCTTTGCCTGTATCGTTTGCTTCTGGGAAAGCCCTCCTCTGATCAGGCTCTCCTGCTCCTTCACCTATCACAGGCTCTTCATCACCTTCAAGATCATTGTCACTTTCTGATGTTTCTCCTCCGACCTCCCCAAATGGGTCAGCTGCTTCTTCTTCTGGAAATATTTCTCCTTCTTCTGTTTCTGCTTGTTCACCTCCAGGTTCTCTTTGTTCTGTCTCGGTGCCTGGTACTCTTTTGTCAGTCACTGGTGATTTCAGCGCTTCAACTTCCTCTTCTCTGGGACACGTCACCCTTTTCGTGTGACTAGCGTGAATCCAGTTGGGAACCACCGCACACTTCAGAGCGGTGGTAGTTGTCAGAATCACTTGGAAAGGTCCTTTCCAACGGGGTTCCAAACACGACTTCCTCACGTGTTTCTTTATCACGACCCAGTCACCTGCTTTCAGGGCGTGTCCTGGACCTTGGATCGGTGGCAAGGTGGTTGCCTCCACCTGGTGAGAGAAAGAGCGCACCACATCAGCTAGACCTTTGCAGTAGTCCAACACCATATCATCTGTGATATTCAAAAGAGCATTTGCAGGAACTGCTGGAAGCCTCATGGCTCTGCCCATGAGGATCTCATGCGGGGACAGTCCAGTCTTTCTATCAGGGGTGTTTCTCATTGACATTAACACCAAGGGCAATGCGTCAGGCCATTTCAAGTTTGTTGATGCACATATTTTCGCCATCCTCGATTTCAATGTGACATTCATTTGCTCCACTAATCCTGATGCTTCAGGGCGGTAACTACAATGCAATTTTTGCTCGATGTTCAGCGCTGCAAACAACAATTTGATTACTTCGTTATTGAAGTGACTTCCCCTATCTGATTCGAAAGAGATCGGGAAACCGAAACGTGGTATTAGTTCTCTCAAGAGTAATTTTGCAACTGTGAGACTGTCATTTCTGCGTGTAGGGTATGCCTCAATCCAATGACTAAAAATACACACAATCACTAACACATACTTCAAGCCTGCATGCATAGGCATCTCAATGAAATCCATTTGCATCCTGCTGAATGGCCCTCCTGCTCTTCCAATATGGCTCAAATTTACTACTGTTCCCTTCCCTGCGTTCATTTGTTGGCAAATGACGCAACGATGGCAAACTGCTTCAGCAACTTGACGGAATTTGGGATTAAACCAATCAATTTTGAAAAGTCTAACCATGGCATCCCTTCGAAGATGGGCTTGTCCATGGTACAATCTGGCCAACTGCGTCAAAAGACTGTTTGGCAGAACCAATCTCCCTTCACTTGAAACCCACAAATCATCTGGTTTCTTTACACATTGTAATTTGCTCCATGAGAGTTTTTCATCTTCACTAACATCGTTCTGTAAGGATTTCAATTCATCGATCGTATCTACAGCCTTTAGAGCAAAAGCCTCTCTTGGTTCAAGTTCTGGCTCATTTATCAAGTTCCATTCGTCTCTGAGCAATATACAGTTCAATGCGCAAAACCTTGCGACTTGATCTGCATACCCATTTCCCAAAGAAACATAGGGGGTCATTTTGACCTCGTGGTCTTTTTTAAAGACCGCCGAGGGACCGCCGTGCTGAAGACCGCCAGTGCAGGCGGTTTGCCGCTCGGCCTATTATGACCGTTGGCAGCTCTCCGTCCTTTTTCGGACGGAGAGGCGCCAACAGCCATACTGGCGGGAGGCGGGGAAGTGGAGGTTGCTCCACCTCCACCACCACGCCAACAGAACACCGCCCAGCGAATCACGTCCTGTGATTCGCCGTGGCGGTGTTCTGTTGGCGGTGTGGTGTCGGCAGAGCTGCCCCCATGGCTCCCGTCCCCTCCCGGAGGATCGACGGAACAGGTAAGTCGATTGCCCGTTAGGGGAGGGGGGTGGGGGGGTGTTGTTTGTTGTGTGCGTGCATGGGGGTGTGCGTCTGAGTGTGTAGAGGGGGTGTGTGAGTGCGTATATGCTTGTGAGGGTGATGCATGTTTGGGAATGAGTGCGTGTATGTCTGTGGGTATGTCTGTATGGATGTGTGCGTGTATGTTTGGATGTGGGTGTGCATGTCTGAGTGTGTGTGTGGATGTTGGCATGTATGCCGGGGTGTGTGCGTGTGTGTGTTGGTGGTGCCTGCATTCGTGTCGGGTGTGTGTGAGTTATGTGATGTTGGGGGTCGGGGTGGGGAGGGGGGCCCTGCCACCTTTGGGGGGTGGCAGGGGTGGTGGGGGGTGTAGGGGAGGGAGTCGGGGTGGTGGTGGGGGAGACCCCTATCAGTGCCAGGGAAGGAATTCCCTGGCACTGATAGAGCTTACCGTCATGGATTTCATGGCGGTTCAAACCGCTGGATATCCACGGCGGTAAGCCGGGTCCAAATACCGCCAGCGCTATTGTGCCGACCGCCAGGCTGGAGACCCAGGTCTCCAGCCCGGCGGTCATCTCCGCCCTGGCGGGCGGGCGGAACGGAGAACCGGCAGATGACCATGGCGGTAACCGCCATGGTCATGATCCCACAAGGTAAGACCGCCAGCCTGTTGGCGGTCTTACCGCTGGTTCTCCGCCTTCCGCCAGGGTCGTAATGACCCCCAGAGTCTTGTGATTTTGAGTGTGCACTGCATTTTACCACTGCTACTTCTCCTGGTAACTGGATGGCATGTAACAATTCCCTTATTCTTTCGCCATTTTTCACTGGTGATCCTGAAGAGGTCATGAAACCTCTTTGTGACCACAATTGTCCAAAATCAAGCACTATTCCAAATCCGTACTGACTGTCAGTGTAAATGGTAACTTTCATTAATGCAGAAAGTTGGCAAGCTCTAGTGAGGGCTACTAGTTCCGCTACCTGTGCAGAGTAAACTCCTTGAAGCCAGGATGCTTCCAGAACACCTGTTATTGTACATACAGCATATCCTGCTTTCAATATCTCTAGTGCATCTCTTAAACATGAACCATCAACAAAAATAACTTGACCGTTTTCTTCCAATCGGGTGTCTTTGATGTCAGGTCTTGGTTTTGTGCAAAATTCAGTCACCTGAAGATAGTCGTGCTCGATGTCTTCAGCGTTCTCAATTTCGTCATTTTCACTGGGAAACAAGGTTGCCGGATTCAACGTAGTGCACCTTTTCAGCTGCACGTTAGGTGAACCCAAAATTATTGTCTCGTACCTTGTAAGCCTAGCACCGGTCATGTGCTGCATTCGGGAAAGTGTTAAAAGTATCTCAACTGAGTGATGGACCATGCCTGTTAAAGGATGTCCCATCCCTATTCCTTCACTCTGATTTAAGCTGATACCAACTGCTGCTACGGCACGCAAGCACCCTGGTAAGGCTGCTGCGACCGGATCCAAAGTAGCTGAAAAATATGCTACTGGTCTGTTTACGCCACCATGGGCTTGAGTCAAGACAGACAAGGAACATGCATAAAGTTCATGACAAAACAATGTAAAAGGCTTTGTGTAATCAGGCATACCTAAAGCTGAAGGTCTCCACATGCATTCCTTTAATTCAACAAAAGCATCCATTTCATCTCTTTTCAACACTATTTCATCCAGCGCTTCTTTCTGGTCAGTTTCAACAAAGGTTTGGCTAGAGCTGAGAAATTGGGAATCCATTGGCGACAGTAGCTCACCATTCCCAAAAACTTTCTCACGTCCCTCCTTGTTTTAGGTGGACTCATTTGAAGTACACTTGTTACTCTCTCTTTCACAATTCTTCTTGACCCTTTCTCTATTTGGTGACCCAAATATTTCACTTTCTTCTGACAGAACTGTAATTTTGAAGGAGACACTTTGTGTCCATTCCTTCCCAAGTGGTTCAATAGGGCAATAGTGTCAACCGTACAGTCATTCTCTGTCTTGGATGCGATTAGTAAATCCTCAATATACTGTACCAAGGTTGATTCAAATGGTAATTCCAATGATTCCAAATCTTTCTTTAGGATCTGATTGAAAATTGATGGTGACTCCGAAAACCCTTGAGGAATTCAACACCAACTGTAGACTCTGAGGGTCATTTCGAACCTGGCGGTCATGGACCGCCAGGGCCGGGGACGGAGGAAGCACCGCCAACAGGCTGGCGGTGCTTCTGGGGCAATTACCGCCGCGGTCAGAAAAAGGAAACCAGCGGTTTCCCGCCGGTTTTCCCCTGCCCCAGGGAATCCTCCACGGCGGCGCTGCAAGCAGCGCCGCCATGGGGATTCCGACCCCCAGAGGCTGGCGGGAACGGGTGTCGTGGGGCCCCCTAACAGGGCCCCATTAAGATTTTCAGTGTCTGCAAAGCAGACACTGAAAATCGCGACGGGTGCCACTGCACCCGTCGCACACCAGCAACTCCGCCGGCTCCATTCGGAGTCGGATTCATCGTTGCCGGGGCTTTCCCGCTGGGTGGGCGGGCGGCCTTTTGGCAGTCGCCCGCCCGCCCAGCGGGAAAGTCAGAATGACCGCTGCGGTCATTTGACCGGGGTACGGTCTTTTGGCGGTCTCCGCCCGGCGAGCGGCGCCCGCCGCCCGCCGGGGTCGGAATGACCCCCTCTGTCTAGTAATTTGAAGCAAAAGAGAAATTGGCTGTCCTCATGAAGAGGCACAGAAAAGAATGCTTGCGACAAGTCGATGACTGAAAACCAATCTGCATCACAGGGAATTTGAAACATTATCATAGCTGGATTTGGTACTACAGGACAACATTTGACTATTATGTCATTTATTTTCCTCAAATCCTGAACAATCCGGACCTTTCCACTCGGTTTTATTGGTCCCATGATTGGTGAATTACATGGATTACTTAGCACTTCCTTCAGTACTCCCTGTTTCACAAACTCGTCAATGAGTTGGGCGACTTTCATGAGGGTGTCTTGTGCCATATGGTATTGTGGGGTCTGGGGAAAATTTACATTGGGTTTTACTGTCACTTTCACTGGTTCTACTCCTTTGACCAATCCTACTTCTTTCCCAGTCATATCCCACACTTCCTTTCTGACTGTTTCCTGTAATTCAGCAGGAATATCTGCTTCAGTGAGCAGAGGATAAAGAGTAATCAGGGGATACTCTTCATCGAAAGTTTCCACTTCGTCTCCTCTTAAACTGTCCTCTTCTTCCTCATCACTGTTTGTCTGAATTTTAATTCCATCATTTGAACACATAATCGAACATCCCAATTTACACAGTAAGTCTCTTCCTAATAGTGATATCGGGCTTGAGTCACACACCACAAATTTATGTGACCCTTGATAGTTACCAATTCTGACTTGCACTGGATCTGTGATTGGGTTTGTCAGGTACCTATTTGCTCCTCCCACTACTTGAACTGTTCTCCCTGAAAGTGGCAAATTTGGTACTTCAATGCTTCTAACTGTAGAACGTGTAGCTCCGGTGTCAACCAAGAACGAGACACGGTGACCCATAACTCTTCCTTCCACATACGGACCCTTTTGATCAACTTCCAAGGATGCTGCAAGCATACAATTTCCCTCCTCATCTGAACTTTCACTCTCCCACGCATCGTGTATTCCATTCTCACTGTGTAACGGGAATTGGTGTACTGTGTTATTTTGGTTCATCCCTTGACCTGCGACCTGTTGAGAAAGCATTACTTGTTGCTGATTCATTGGTGCTAAGGCTATTTGCATTTGCTGATTAGGTACCATAGGAAACTGCTGTTGCATTGGCTGCAACTGTGCCATTCGTGCACGGGGCATTTGCACCTGCTGCGGTTGTATGGGTTGTAAACCCTGCATTTGATTTACATTATTTTGAAAATTTTGATTCGGACCTCTCAATTTTGGTCCTCTCATATTCTGAAATGCATTGACATCATTGTTTTGCTGACCTACACCTTCCTGCACCATTATTGGGCACTCCCGTTTCCAATGCCCGACGATTCCGCACGTCTGACATGGCATCACCTTCTTCATTGCCTGTATACTATTCGGAATCATAACAGTACTTAAATCAGGACCATTATTCACAATACCTCCTCGGCCTGTGCCTCTCATTTGTGGCTGAAACATAGCATTTCCCTGCTGTTGCTGCTGCGGCAACTGCTGTTGAAAACCTTTTAAACCTTGCAAACCTGTCTGAGCTGCTCTAAGCTGCATCACCATCACCTTTTCTTTAAACCTTTTCTGCTTCGTCTCAATCTCATCACTGTAGTATTTTGCGTAGTTCAACACTTTGTCGATCGATTTTGACTGCCAACAAATCAAATGCATTTTAATCATCTGACTGATCTCGGGTCTCAACCCTTCCACAAATCTGAACACAAAATGGAGCATGTCCTTTGCCTCAATCGTCTCCATGCCACTGTAATTTTTAAACGCTTTTAACAATCTCTCATACTACGCATGTATTGATTCTTTTACTTCTTGTGCCGTTCTGTCAATCCTCTGCCAATCCACATTTTTCGATGCAACCTTTGTTTTCAAGTGCTCAATCACCCTATGGTATAAACTCATTACAGTAGGTAATGGTGCACCTGTGTCCCTATCCCTTTCTGGTTCACTTGTCGGCCAACTACAGCCCTCTTACAATCTTCCCACAAGTCTGCCGGAACCACAATTTCGAACAATGTATTTAGGTCTTCCCAAAGACATTTTGCGAGTTTCACAAATCTATCTGTTTGTTGATACCATTCGATCGGTTTCTCTCTTAATTTTGGAAAATCATCCGTAAAGGACTGAATATCGCACCTGTGCCATGGTACATGTACACATTTTCCCCCTGCCGTTTCTCTCATGGGCAACATGGTTATCAGGTCGTCATTCTGTTGTGCTTTTTCATTCCGATCTGGGGTACTTTCTTTCTTTTTGTCCTTTTTCTTGACCCATCTACTTTCCCACTTGTCTAAACATCTCCAGACCTGCGCACTCTGCAGTATCTCCTTAAGGTGTGTTTTCATCCCTGCAGATCTCATGTGTTCAAAATCTTTTGTCTCAAAGTCTACCCTGTAACTTCTGCTCAAGTGCTTAGTCTTACCTATATCGATCTCGTTTCTGTCTGCAATTTCTTGTAACTTTTTATGTGTGCTGCTTACTTCTCTTGTAATCCTAGGGCATATGTATCTCAGTTCTTCTTCTGTGTATGATTCTAACCTATTCAGACCCATTGTTCCCTCTACTAGTTCGTCTGCTTCCATGCCCAATCTTATTTTATTCAAATATTCTTCTCCCTTTCCGCTGGGTGTACTCTGTTGGGAGTTCAGGCTGTGCAACCATTGTGTTAACTGATCCGTGTTCAGTCCCATCAATGTAGCACTTACATCGACTGCTAATGATGGTTTCTGTAACTTTTCTGTTTTTGAGGTTAGCGGTACTACTAGTGGTAGACCTGACCTTACCACAGTTGACGGAACACAAGCTGGAATTGGACTAAATTCCAACAAAGACCCAGATCTATTTGGCAGTGTTCCTACCGGGGTTGTTTCTGCAGTATTTTCTATGCATCTCCTCCCTGTCTCATTTTGTGTCATTACCCCTTGGTCACATGCATTCGGCTTTGCCTGTATATACAATGGTACTGGTGGACCTACAGTGATAGGCAGAGATATTGCGTCTGGATTCTGTCCGTTCCCCGAATTCTGTGGCATGTTAATTCCCACATTATGGTTCATCATTGTTGGCATGTCTAACTGGTTCTCTGCTATTTGTGTGTACCTCAGCACTTCTTGCATCTGCTTCTGAGGCATCAAAATTTGTGTTGATTCGGCTTGAATCAATGTCGGTCTTTGATAATTCTGTCCTCCCTGCGCCATTAAATCAGAAGTAATTCCCAGATTATGCTCATTACAGCAGCACCTTTGAACCTGCGGCTGATAATTATCGACAGGTTTCAATTTAGGCACGTCAGGATAGATTCTCTGAATTTGTGGTATTTGTGGTGCAAAGGGCATATCGGAACTGCTCTGCCTCTGTGATATTCTCAAATTCGGTGTCACATTACCTTGTATTGGTTCTGGAGGGGCAGTACTAGTGCTTGAACCATTTTCGCTTTCCACATATGGTGGCGGGCGATCATTTAGCAATTGTATAATGAACTCCTCATCGTCTGACTCGTCTGACCTTTTCGAATTTCTGTTGTTTTCTCTATCTCTGGACTGACTCCTGTTTGTTTTATAGGTAGCTTTCCTTTCTTCCGTCTCTGCTTCGTCAGTAATTGCTGGAAACAATTTAATTCCCTGCAATACGTCTGATCTCCAAACCTTTTGAGTAGTATCCCATCTAGCATCCGCTAGTGTCTTTTCTACTTTTCTTATTCTTGTCTCGAATTTCTTTTGTTGTTGGTTTCTAGCTATTAGCTCCCAAATTGCCAATACCTCAAACTGTGCTGGTCTTGGAGGTACTTTCATGTCGTATAACGTGAATCTTAGATTCTCCAAAACTCTTAGATTAAACGACCCATGGATAGGGAACGCTACACTTCCATGTTTTTCTGTTAATTTACACCATTGCTTTAGCCAAAGACATGGTGCGACACCCTTTTCTTCAGTCACGATGTAAGCTGGTGTACCCTCAGGCGGTGTTTCTTCTCCCACATTTGCTTTAATATATACATCTCCCCTCAAGGCACTCTTGAATGCTTTGAAAAATTTCATCCTTCCGTCTTTAATTTTTTTCTAAGATATGTAATCAATAAGTGACTTTAATTCCCGGAATACTCTTCGCTTGCCTTTCCCCATCAATTGCGCTTCACGGACTGCATCCAATCCGTGCGCGACCCTTCTCACCAACCAACCTATCCCAGCGTGGCTCCTATTGATGTCACACTCACACACTGCGGCTGACAAAGTCCCGCGGCTTGTCTTCCTTCATTCAGCTTCACTCAAAACTAATTTCCGCAATATATCGCGAGCACTAACCAAAAAGAAGAAAACAAATCTGTCGGTTTACTACAGGAAGGGTACAATCGCTTCAGAAACCTTAGGGATTTTTCACTAGCCTCTGCAGTTATTCCATCTTTCTCGGTTTCCCACTTTCGCAAGCAAAATTTGACCCGCAAATTTTACTCTCAACTGATCAATGAACTATTCTAGTGCACCTTAGAATTCCTCAAATCTCAAAGTCGAAAATTTTCTTTCATTCCTCAATATTCATACTGACTCGTTGACCACACCCGAGCAACCTATTAAACCGAACAGATTACAACATCAATCAAGTGTCTCATACACTTTTCAACATACTCCGGAGTCTCTTGACCTCGCAGTGCCCGTCTCAACATCAACAACCACGTGGACAATTTTCCTGCACAAAGCGCTACACACATGTGAAGTTCAACGAATTCCCTACTCTCACACTTTGGAGTAACACTCCTCTAAAATCTCTTAACTGGAGTTCGTAACCCCCTAAAATCCTCACAAACTTCTCAATTAATCTGCGGCAATAAGCTGTGCAAGCGCAAAACCCTAACTTCTCTCATACCGTCAGAAACATTTTCACACCTCCATTTCCTCCATTCGCAAGCTCCGAGATTCCGGGAAAGTCATTGGGGATTTAGGGCATCATCATCTCTCCAACTTGTTTCATCAAAGAAAATTCTAACTTAACTCCGTCTATTGTTCGGATGGGGTCCCAAAGGGACTTAACCATCAATCTCTGCTACCATCTACTGATAACGCGTCCAGTCCTTAAAAAGTACCTGTACCTGGACACGTTGGAGGTCGGTGAACCTTTTAGCAGAGTTGGGCTCTCCTCATCCTAGAATAGTCGGATCGCTTAAACCAATAATCAATAATTATTGTAATCGATACCCTATACTCTATTACTAGATCAAAATAACACATTAGGAATCAATAACAGTCGGTAATTTGACGCAACATGACCTTTCAGTCATGAATAACCATACCAGTTTATTAAAAGTTAATGAGTTTATTTCCCTATATTAACAAAGCTAAAACGATATATATGATTCTCAGAATCAAATGATATATGTATACGAACATTACTAGCTGTCCATAGCGGCAGAGGAAACGCAATCTACGCAAAATCTGAACTATAATACACTCGGTTATGGCAATGCAAATCACTAATACGAGTAATTGAATTTGACTAATTTCATACATCGGTCAGCATAACAAGATTTCAATTTAGCATGGTGCATCAGATGAATACCTCGACTAGCCTCTCATTAGCATTGGCATGTGGGGCTTCATGCAAAATGAATTTAGTCAACACAAATTTTGAAAACTTCTAGCTTAGGCCCTATCATAATAGCAGTTGGTACCTAAAAGGAAAAACACAATGCATAATACATTTATCCTTTCATAATTACCAAATACAATCAGCATTCAAGAAATTCTTCGTCCTTCAGGTACCGGTTCGATCAGCATGGGGCAGATTTCAAAGGGGCAGAGTTAAGGGCAAGTTTTCCTTGCAGCAGCAAGGAGAATGGGGCAAAGTTACTGCATGGGCAAGACGGGGCAAATTAAAGTTAAAGTCTCTAGGGTGAGAATTCTTAAAGTCTCTTTCTCTGGAATAGAGAAAAGGGCATCAAGATGTCGTCCAAGATGATGTCTGGCATTTGGCTTCAAAGATGGCATCAAGGAAAATGGCTGACTTCTCTTTGTCCAGTGGGTTTAAGTAAGAAACATTCCAAAAGCTTCAGGGTCTTCCATTGGAGGGTTCATAGGGTGGCTTCAATTTGACCAATGAATAGTGTCTTTCTCCTAGTACTCATTTATGCAGACATTGTCCTTGGAGCCTTGGAACACAAGTTGCAACAAAGTTTGCCAATTATTTAGGTATCAGTACTTTTATTGTCTGCACCTGCAGAAACTGACCTTGCATCAAAAGGGATGCAGCCAGCCTAGCACGAAACCTTGAGATAAGTGTATTAGTCATTTCTACTGGAAAAAATACACCCTTTAAATTAAATAATATATTTTGTTAGTGCAAGTGAAAACCACGAAGTTAAATTTGAGACCAGGCGACTAGGCCAAAGCCTCTACTAAATTTAAGCTAAGCATAAAACAGTTTCAAGCAAGAAAATCGTAAAACACATTTGCAATTATGATGGATTACTACATTTTTCAATTCTTCATGGTTAATTAAGCTTGTTTATAATAATGGCAAACTACCCCGAGGGCACAATTTTCCTCGTTCATTATTTCCTTTACTAAAATCACACTACATTATACGATTTTGGTTACATGATATATGAATATTTGTTAGTCCTTCTTTTTCTGCGTCATCACTTGTCAACCCACATCGCCTAACAGATACATTATACAAAAACACACTGTTCAGTTTGTTTAAGAACCAAAACCCTAGGAGTTTTGAGATGCAATAGTCATGCAGTCTTGCCTGTCTTTTTTCTCTGATCACTCTGGGTTACTGAGTAGACCAATGAATGCCTAGAGTGCTACTAAGACTATTCATGTTCCATATGCAGGGCTCCATAGTTTTCTCCATTCTTAATATAGTGACTGTTCTTAGTATTCAGGATCAATTAGTCATGCAATAAATGCAAATATATTCTCCCACTCCCATTAAGTAAGCTCCGCTAGCTAGTTCTTAGTTTAAACTTTGGACTTTTCATCAATCAATGTATATTTTCTATTCTGCACCAGGAAACCCTCCTGTGTGAGTTGTGTGCTATACAATTACACATAACAACATGTTACGACCTTGCACTCTCTCTGATCAGGACACTAAGATAGGTTTTGTGCTCTTTTATTTAGGTGGTCTTTTGGCTTCAATGTCAATTCCTCTCGCGGAAAGAAACAGGCCGGTATTATAGAATTTTAATGTTTTTAAGGAGGAAATATGGAAAGGTTTCATCATACTTTTATGCAGTCTATTGACATTACGCTCTTGAATGTGAAACAAATGAATCATTATTTGTTGCATTATATTTCAACCTTTCATTTTTTTGTGAGTGAAGCTAGTTGGTCCAAAGAAAAGAGAGCTACACTCAGCTACGGTGGACAAAAGAATGATTTGAAGATGGAGTTTTCACAGACTGTTGACCATAACTGGAGCTTGTGCTAAAGTCATAGATTTGGCTTTTAAAAATAATTTGTTAGCTGCTGGAAAGATGGGGGTGAAAAGGGTAAGACTCTTGGTAACATAGCCATAATCTTTCAGGACAAACAGAAACTTGAAGGAGCCAAGAATGTTGATTCTACTAGGCCAATGGACTCAGGAGGAATCAGAGGGCTTGTCACAAAAAGGATAAAGGGAAAAGGTCAAAACTAAATTGGTGGCCTTAATTTTGGAGAAAAAAAACAGCCGTTGGTTGTGTCTTGTTAAGCATACAAAACCCAACAATGAAATGAGATCAAAGTTCATTGTGCAAGTGCCATCTGAATTTTTTGGATTTTTATCCCGGCCAACAGTGACTAAGGTAAATCTGTTGGGTTTGTCAGCAATCTAGACCTCACACATTTCCACTTTGACCACACTATATATCGCTTAGGCATAGATGTCACTTATTATTTGGGTCAAGCACATAAGTGGCAAGTAGTCACATTGCAGAATTTCTTGGACATAAAATTTGCTAAAACCTTCGATATTTACACTTTGGTGAAAAAAAGAGCTGAACTGGTCAAAGCAGTTGATGGCAACAAATTCATCTCTGGGCTTATTCGCATACTACCACCCCCCCAGGCGCCCCTACACAGCTTGTGGGAAAGAGAGTGACACGCACTCGCACCAATGATATTCTAATAATTTCAAAGGCCAAACATAAACATGTAATTTATGTAAGAGTCATCCTTCAATGTGAGTGAGCCCACAACCTGTATGTGAAACTGGAAAAAAGGGGTTTCACACAACTCAAGAGGTGTTCTTTGGATATAGTCTTACAACTTCAGGGGTTACCTAGATTTTGTGTTTTATGTTGAGGGGGTGAATAAACTTCTCAAGCAACAGCCGCAAAGCCTGTGAGGGTGATCCACAAATGTCACTAAATTAACCAGTGGCTAACCCTCTGGTAGCTTAGCACAAAAGCAGGCAGGTTTAAGTCAGAGGCAATGTGTCTTTTTCCAGCACGCAGTGTTAAAATGAAAACATAACACAAGAAAAATCTCACACCCATATAGAAAAAGAGAATAAAATGTAATAAATAAATTGCGATCAAACAGCCACAACCCAATCTTTAGAACCAGAAAAAGATGTAGGTAAGTACAGCACTAAAAAGGAAAAAGCAGCAATTGTCGTCATCTTGTCGAGCTAGACGTGGGAAAGTTACAAGTTCAGGCCGACTGCGCTTGTGCGTGGATTGGGCACAAGGACAAGGTTAGCCCAGCTGAAAAAGTGACCTCAAATTCTGGCACAAAAAGTCCAGCTTGTAGTGAAGGTGGTCCCAAGGAGTGAAGAGAGCATAATGGATGGCCGTCACTATATCACAAAGAGCAGGCCAGTTGTCACAGGTGGTCATCGCTGTAGCAGGAACATACTGTGCAGGATAGTGGATGGTCGTTTGTCATTCAGAATCGTGTAGGCAGTCACCACGAGTTGTCATCGTTGTAGTGCAGTTCAGATCTCCCTTTGCTGGTCATCGCTGGCAGTCACTGTAGCACAAAGAGTCGGGTTAACCAGAGCTTTGCCTTAGCAGTCAGAATGGGTGGCAAGAGCTAGGTAAGAAGAGGCTTGTTCATGCTCAAGGGGAGCTCAAAACTTTAGGATTTCTCCTTTTCTTCAAAGAATAGCTCAAATGAAGCAAGCAAAGGGTCCAGCACCTAGGGAGGCACCTCTTGGGGATGGATAACTTACTCCAGCAGAGGCAGCAGGGATCAGAAAGGTCCAATTGCAGTTCCAGGCAGGTGAGTGCATCAGGCCAGCTGGACTGTTGCAGGAAAGCCACTGGAGCTTGCTGTTTCTCTGTAGCTTAGAAAAGGAGGCCAGTACCTGACTGTTGGAGACTCTGTGCCTGGGATGAGGGAAGCAGGTCCAATCTTCCTTCTCAGAGAGCAAGGCATGCCTCAAGCAGCAGGAGCTGCAAAGTTCTGTGATGCCAAGTCCTGCATCATGCTACTTCACAATGCTTTGTGCCGCATTGGTTCCAATGAGGCCAGGACCAACACAGTGCTCTGATGCAAGGCTCTGCTTCATGCTGCTTGAGTTGCATCATGCTGTGTCTGTCCTGAGGTAACTCACAGTTGGGCCAGGAGGAGTACACTCCAATTCTAGCCAAGGGTCTAGGACTTGGGGGCACCTCTTGGGGATCATGACTCACTCCAGTTCATTCTGATCAACTGGGCAGAAGCAAGGCAAGTCTCTGGAGCTTTTTATGTCCCTGTAGCTCAGAGCGGAAGGCTAGTCTTTTGAGCCACTCTGGTGGTTCTGGATTCACTGAGCAGGTATAGTCATCGTACCTCAGGCAGCACACAGTCCTTCTTGCAGCAGGGCCATCCTTCCAGCAGCATGACATTTCTTCTGCAGTATTCACGGGCCCAGAGGTGTACTAAAGAGTTGGATTGAAGGCCTGATATTTATACCAGCTGCCAGCTTTGAAGTAGAGAAACGTCTAGATGCCCTTCTCCCACATAAGGTTCTGGAAATTCCTTCTGTCCCTTGTTCAGGCTCCAAGAGATTTGGGATGACAACAAGCTGGTGTCACATTCTTTGTGAGTGTGCTGGAGGCAACCTCTTTGAAATGTAACAGTGGAAGGAACAGCTCAGCCCCATCCATCCTAACACAATGGCTCATCCTGCCAACACTAAGGGGGTCATTCTGACCCTGGCGGTCTATGACCACCAGGGTCGCGGATGACTGAAGCACCGCCAACAGGCTGGCGGTGCTTCAAAGCCCATTCCGACCGCGGCGGTAAAGCCGCGGTCGGAAAACCGGGTCCGGCGGTTTCCCGCCGGATTTCCCCCGGCTGGGCTAATCCTCCATGGCGGCACTGCAAGCAGCGCCGCCATGGGGATTCTGACCCCCTTCCCGCCACCCTGTTTCTGGCGGTTTTTACCACCAGGAACAGGATGGCGGGAACGGGTGTCCTGGGGCCCCTGGGGGCCCCTGCACTGCCCATGCCAATGGCATGGGCAGTGCAGGGGCCCCCTAACAGTGCCCCAGCCTGCTTTTCACTGTCTGCCTTGCAGACAGTGAAAAGCACGACGGGTGCTACTGCACCCGTCGCACACCTGCAACACTGCCGGCTCCATTCGGAGCCGGCTTCAGTGTTGCAGGCCCCTTTCCCGCTGGGCCAGCGGGCGCTAACTTGGCTAGTGCCCGCCGGCCCAGCAGGAAAGTTGAAATGGCCCCAGCGGTCTTTTGACCGCGGAGCGGCCATATGGCGGTTACCGCATGGCGGGCGGCGCGGTTAGAATGAGGGCCTAAGTCCCCCTTTGTTTCATTGGGAGGAATACATAAAGGTCAACTGCCAACAACACTTGGGCATGTGACCCAGAATACCTATAATGAGAAAGCTTTTTATGTAACTTAGGCCCTCATTACAACCCTGGCGGTCGGTGTTAGAGCAGCGGTAATACCGCCAACAGGCCGGCAGTAACAAAAATGGAATCATGACCACGGCGGAAACCGCCAACACATACAGCCACTTTAATACTCCGACCGCCACAGAGGTAGCTACAAACACTGCAGCAGTAACCGCCAACAGCCAGGTGGAAGACAATGTACCGCCCACCCCATTAAAACCCGTCCATCCGCCAGATTTTCCGTTGCGGTATCAACGCCATCAAAAGCATGGCAGAAACAGTACTTGGAAGGGATATCACTCACCTCTCGACACTCAAGGAAGAACCAGGACGCCATGGAGCCCGAACTGCATGTGTTACCCATGCTGGTGTATCTTCTCATCTACCAGGAGTACCAACGGCGGCCGCGACGACCACGGTTAGTACTGCACCTAGTACACAGGGGAGAAGGGGGAGGAAAAAGAGAGTGACACGCACACGCAACACCCAACACCCGCACCGTCCCCACAAACACCATACACACAAACACATGCAACAACATTACATATACACTGTTAGAAATGGGGTTTTTGGTTGGCAGTCAGGTTACCCCCTGTCCAAGCAAAAGCCCTCACTTTAGTCAGGGTAAGTCACACACAATCCAAGATTATCCTGTGCCCACCCTCTGGTAGCTTGGCACGAGCAGTCAGACTTAACTTAGAAGGCAATGTGTAAAGTATTTGTGCAATAAATCATACAATACCACCATATAGCACCACAAAAATACACCACACAGTGTTTAGAAAAATCTATAATATTTATCAGGATAATTGTAGGTCAAAAAGAATAATGTTTTCAATGGGAAATTGTAGAGATATCACTGAAAAGTGATATAAAGGCCCTCATTCGGACCTTGGCGGGCGGCGGAGGCCGCCCGCCAAAGTCCCGCCGTCAAAATACCGTACCGCGGTCGCAAGACCGCCCGCCAGCCCAGGGGAAAACGACCTTCCCACCATGAAGCCGGCGGAGTGGGAAGGTGCGACGGGTGTTACTGCACCCGTCGCGTATTTCACTGTCTGCTATGCAGACAGTGAAATACTAACGGGCCCTCTTACGGGGGCCCCTGCAGTGCCCATGCCATTGGCATGGGCACTGCAGGGGCCCCCAGGGGCCCCGCGACTCCCCCTCCCGCCATCCGGTTCCCGGCGGGAGAACCGCCAGGAACCGGATGGCGGGAGGGGGAGTCGGAATCCCCAAGCCTTGGAGGATTCCTTGGGGGCAGCGGGAAACCGGCGGGAGAGCCGCCGGTTTCCCTTCTCTGACTGCGGCTAAGCCGCTGCGGTCAGAATGCCCCGCGGGGCACCGCCGGCCTGTCGGCGGTGCCACCGCGTCCCGAGGCCCTGGGGTAAGTAATCCGCCAGGGTCGTAATGACCACCAAAGTGTCTTATGTCTTTAGAATATAAACAAAGTCTCTTTCAAGCACAAGTACCTGGTTTAGAGTGGAAAAATCTCCTCAGAGGGCCTCAAAAGAAGAGGTGCGTGGAAAAAGGGTGTGTGCTTCGATTTCTCCCCAGCACACACGGACTTGCGTCGTTATTTTCCACGCGGGTAAGTCGTGCGTCGTTTTCCGGCGCGCGGACAGTCTCTTTTCGTGGATCGCGGGGATTACCAGATGTCCCGGGTCTGTGTGTGGATTTTTCTGCTTGTTTTCCGGCTGCGCGTCGTTCTGCGGGGCTGCGCGTCGAAATTATGATCTCACGGCAGGCGTTGCGTCGGTTTCTCCTCTAGAGGTCGGGCGGCGTTGTCCTTGCGAAGCCGTGCGTCGGATTTTCGGTCGTCCCAAGAGCGTTGCGTCGATCAGCGTCGGTGTGCAGCGTTTTTCTCGCCGCGGAACAGGCTGTGCGTCGAAATTTTCGGCGCACGGAGCGTCCAAGTGAAAGAGGGAAGTCTTTTTGGTCCTGAGACTTCAGGGAACAGGAGGCAAGCTCTATCCAAGCCCTTGGAGAGCACTTTCACAGCCAGACAAGAGTTCAGCAAGGCAGCAGGCCAACAGCAAGGCAGCAGTCCTTTGTAGAAAGCAGACAGGTGAGTCCTTTGAGCAGCCAGGCAGTTCATCTTGGCAGAATGTAGTTTCTGGTTCAGGTTTCTTCTCCAGCAAGTGTCTGATGAGGTAGGGCAGAGGCCCTGTTTTATACCCAAATGTGCCTTTGAAGTGGGGGAGACTTCAAAGAGTGGCTAAGAAGTGCACCAGGTCCCCTTTCAGTTCAATCCTGTCTGCCAGGGTCCCAGTAGGGGGTGTGGCTGTCCTTTGTGTGAGAGCAGGCCCTCGCCCTCCCAGCCCAGGAAGACCCATTCAAAATGCAGATGTATGCAAGTGAGGCTGAGTACCCGGTGTTTGGGGTGTGTCTGAGTGAATGCACAAGGAGCTGTCAACCAAGCCCAGCCAGACGTGGATTGTAAGGCACAGAAAGATTTAAGTGCAAAGAAATGCTCACTTTCTAAAAGTGGCATTTCTAGAATAGTAATATTAAATCCGACTTCACCAGTCAGCAGGATTTTGTATTACCATTCTGGCCATACTAAATATGACCTTCCTGCTCCTTTCAGATCAGCAGCTGCCACTTCAACAGTGTAGGAGGGCAGCCCCAATGTTAGCCTATGAAGAGCAGGCCTCACAGTAGTGTAAAAACGAATTTAAGAGTTTTACACTACCAGGACATATAATTACACAGGTACATGTCCTGCCTTTTACCTACACAGCACCCGGCTCTAGGGGTTACCTAGGGCACACATTAAGGGTGACTTATATGTAGAAAACGGGAGTTCTAGGCTTGGCAAGTACTTTTAAATGCCAAGTCGAGGTGGCAGTGAAACTGCACACACAGGCCTTGCAATGGCAAGCCTGAGACAAGGTTAAGGGGGCTACTTAAGTGGGTGGCACAACCAATGCTGCAGGTCCACTAGTAGCATTTAATCTACAGGCCCTAGGCACATGTAGTGCACATTACTAGGGACTTATAAGTAGATTAAATAGTCCAATCAGGCATGATCCAAAGTTACCATGTTTAAAGAGGAAGAGAGCATATGCACTTTAGCACTGGTTAGCAGTGGTAAAGTGCGCAGAGTCTAAAAGCCAGCAAAACAAGGTCCAAAAAGTGGAGGGAGGCAGGCAAAAAGTTAGGGGTGACCACCCTAAGGCATGTCAGGTCTAACATACACCCCGTAACCCTGAGGAATAATGCAAGAACCAAAGGAATGGAGTCAAATGAGTGTAATATTTGAAATTTAGAGAAAAAAATTCATAAATAAATAAACAGTATATACAATGTATACACTATATACAAAATGAGGCACACTGTCCACACAAAAATAGTCCGTGGCCCACTGGGCTATAACACATAGGCCAAGCCCACACTTGACTCCTGCCTCAAAACGGAGAGACCACTGCAGGGGCATCAGGTCGAAAACACACAGGCACCTCAGGGGGACGGGGGAACCTCAGCCGGTACATAACACTTACAACACATGACACATGGGCCAAACAATGCATAATACACACTGATTGTCACTCATACATTACTGCTCATCAACACTTATGGACATGCATCACTCCACACATCCAATGCACATCACCCACACATAGGGCCCTATGTACAAGACCCTTGTACCCCTAGAGCTTCATTTGTACTGATTTTCTGGTGGTGCAATGCCCTATCTGCATTTACAAGGCAGTACTTTCAATGCCACACCTTCACACACAACACTTAGGAGCATTTTGGAATGCCCCTGGTGCTGTCTTATTGCCACCTTAGTGTCATGTCTATGATGCAAAGGTGGCGGTAAGTTGCCCATACATCTTTGTCATGTAGAAATATGCATGCATTGTGTATGCATTGTGCCACTTAGAAAACTTTTGAGCCATATCATGGCTGCTTCAGGCATAGTGAATACATGGGTGGCATTCTCATGCAGGGATGACGGAACATATTGGTACAGGGAAAATCACTGCATCTCACTGTGGTATTGTTTAACCTCAGTACTAATGCCAGCATATAAATAATATTTTACACAAGTCCAGCTGAAGCTCCATAACTGTATCAAACAAATTGATTCTGGTTTTGTTAATGACAACCAGTGCCAGATAGTGAATACTGCACAACCCTGGTGTTGTTAGGAGAGGCAAGGGGTACACATCAAAACTGGTGCATTGGGCGAAATGCACAATGTCCCAAGAATATGGCCCCTATGAGAAGGTGTGTGCAATGGGTGCTGCTGTGGGTCTTCCATTCACAACACCCATTGCAATCATGTTTTTGAACAACCCTACTTCTTGGAGAACTGGTAACACAACGCTGCATTTAAAATGTTTACTCAACCCTATAGGTGGAATTACCATGGTGCAACCAACATAAATACCTGATGTCACTAAAGTAATACCATCTTCCTATGTCAGATTCATTCTGCAGCACACTTAAAAGACTAAGGCCCAGACCTAAAGTGGTGCAGCACAGTGCTGGACCAAAAATAGCAGCACCTCACTGCATCACTTTTGAAACGCAGGGGTGGGCTGTATTTTGAGAAATACGCCACACCCCTGCATTTCCCCCTGTGCAGGTGCTGAATTAAGCTGCTTATCGCCAACGCAGGCATCCATGCACCATAGTGCAAGGGTGACTGCGTTGAGGGGATAGATTGTTTATGTGCAGGTAGGTGTCACTTCCTGCACATAAACAATCTCTAATCATGATTTGGCACTTCTCTGTGTGCTTTAAAATGCAGCACACATAGAAGTACCAAAGCGTCATTTTGAACGATTGTTTATGTGCAGGAAGGTGCCCCTTCCTGCATGTAAACAATCGTCAATGGCATTCTGCTTCTTCTATGTGTGCTGCAGAATAAAGCACACATAGATAATACAAAATACGAGGAGGAATAAAAGCATTCCATCCTCCTTTTGCCATGCTAACACCACCACTGGGGTGGCATTAGTTTATGGCATTGCTGCAGGTTTACCATGACCCGTAAATCTGAGGCAGTATCAAAAGCAATGGGTGTTGTGGTGGGACACCCACAACAACACCCATTACACACCCCTCTGACACAGAAAACTGCGTCAGATGGGCCCATATTTACAAGGAGGTGTAATGCCACAAAAAAGTGGTGTTACGCCTCCTTGTAAATATTTAGCAGTGCTTAGCGCCCCCAGAGTGTCATGAAAAGTGATGCTCCGGTGACGCTAGGGGCTCTTAAATATGCCCCTAAATACCCACTATTGCTTGGTCATGTGCACAAAGTACCATCTCCCTGCACATAATCAATCACAGCCACAACACATGCAACTGTGTACCATGGTGCATTGGTGACCATGTAGCAAAGTGGCTCCTGACCCTGTGCCAGTGCAGGCGCAGACAACAGAAATTTACTGTATCTGGTGGTTTTGGTGCATCGCTGGTCTGTCATAATGGTGCTGAGTAGCATATCAGTGTATTTTCTACCCTACACTATGCCACAGAGCCATGTAAAGCAGCTGCAGGCATCGCAATAGATCAAAACCCACCATGACACACCTTGCATGATGACCACACATACACATGCCTGTCTGACACACAATATGGATAGCAGCTCTGTGTGCAAAGGAGGTTTGCAATGTCCCCAGGGTGTGTATGCAGCACATAGGGCACAGCACCTGTCTCATGGCACATAAAGCACAAACTAGGAGTAAAGTCACACATCATGGATCACTGGCAAGTACCATGTTATTGGATACATTTACAAGTATTTGCAACATCACATACATCCCGCATGGGTAATCTGTCATGACACACAATTCACACTAACAGCAAGCCCCTCAGCCTCTATCCGTGACTGGAAGGTGCACTATCACACACAATTACAATCATGCTTGGAGATAGCAAAACACACAATAGCAGAAGCAAGTTTGTATCTCTACTTCACAAACAGATACTAAGCAATGACAGTCTGTACAAATCACAAGGGAAATTCTGGCACTGTATCTCCTCCTCCATTACAGCTGACCAAGGTTATGCCATTCATTCCTGGGTGATGACACCCTATTTAAATCCACAGAGTGATCATGAAAAGACCTACAATGTGGGGCATATCCATGCCAGGAACATAGTTGAGCGAACATTCAGCATGCTCAAAGCAAAATTCTGATGTCTAGATGTATCAGAGGGGAGGCTGCTGTACTCACTTCCACTAGTGTGTAAGATGATTGTTGTGTGTGCAATTTTGCGCAATATATCTGTGCAGACTAATGACTTCTGTGAGGAACTGTTGGAGGGCACCATAAAGGAGGATGAGGACAATGATGACCCACCTCAAGATGGGGGGTGGACCTCATACCAGTGCTGGGGCAGGCAGGTGTGCACACATTGTTGACAATGTCTTCTCCTGAAGTTATTCATTGATATGTCATCGTCAGCCTACTAGTAAATAAATCACTTAATCACACAGGTGTCAGAGTATTTGTCACACACCAATGCAAAAGCTATACCTACACATTTTGGAAAATGAGACTATGCCAAAACAGTGTGAAAAGAAGTAGGAACACACTCAGGAAGACTTTTCAACTACACACAAAACAACGTGAATTGATTTTGTGTGTATCTTGTTTGCTATGTCAGTTTCGCATACATGTTGTATTGAAACATATATGTTACACTGGCGTGTTGGCTTGAAATATGATAGCAGTCACAATGGTACTCTTTGGCATGAATGTTATCCAGATGTCGCCCCCTGGTAGAACAAGAGCAATCATTGCCCGCAAAAGGTGGTCTATGTCAGCAATGTGACAATTTCATGTCCCAATCACATGGGAAATATCAGAACATCTGTCAGTGACACACACATGCATGACAAAAAGTCAATAATATACAGAGGTCAGAGGACAAGTATGCCTAGGCTTGTCCCACTCAAATAACTAATCATCTCCCATGTATGCCAAAAAATGGTATTGCTTCCCTCATTCCCTTTACAAAATCCATGTGTCAGTTTGGACACAGACCTATGTACAAATGCATATGTGTACCATAGCTGTCAGGAGTACCCATACAATCTATCCACACTCATTGCACATCTCACAAAGGATGTACACAGAAGCTGTGTGTGAGTGCCCATGTTAAACACACTCATACTGAAGGACATTTGAGACTCTCCTGTACTAAACTGGCATAGTCACTTTGTGGAGGTGACTTAGAGACAACATAGTGCTGTGGCAGGAGTCCAGAGATGTTTGGGTGTCAGTCTGCCATCCTGCATACAATGGATCTTCAACAGTTACTATTGCTTCCCCTGCAGCAAACTCTAGTGTCATTTCCAAATAGCACATGGAAAAGATACAGTGACATTCATTAAGGACTGGACAGTGAGATTGAGGAAGATCAGTGCCTAATACCACATGTGAAGACACTGTCAGCTATTTGCCAATTGAGGCCTAAAAAACGCTATCAGGCTTCTACAGGTGGGAATGTCTACACAACCCCAATATATCAATCAACAATACACTATTATACATATTTAAGACCATAAACTTAACCACACATATTGTGTAGGCCACTTGATATCCCAGTCACACTGTCTGCAAGTCCACCTGTGTGTTTATCCAGCACAAACAATTATGAGTGACGCATGTTGAAACTGACACTCTGGGTCTACTGACATGTCCCTGTTCCACTATCTACCAATGGAGTGCCAAAATACAGAAGACTAAAATAGAAATGTTAATCACGGACATTTGTAATACCAAGTAGATAAGTGTCCGATCCTGGCAAAAATCTCCTGTGAGTCCGTAGTAGATAATAGGACAAGGATGACTGAAATCCCCTAAGTCCCTAGTAGATAATTGAGCAAGCTGACCCCTCCATCCTGTAAGACCCTAGTAGATAATAGGGAAGGAGAATGTAGATGGACATTTGGAAACCTTCAGTGGTATGTACACTGATGTATAGCCACCCATCCCTGTCTCATTGCAACTCTGCCATGCATAGTGTGTGCTAGAAGGCAATCTTGAGTTAAATTATGTGGGGATGATTTGTGATGTCAAGTTGAATGCTGAAAATACATTGTCACAAATTGTGACCTTACTATCCCACCAGGTGTTCCTGGCTCTGTGGGGCCCACAATTGCGAGCATGGCCAAAATCAACGATGCATCGTAGCTCATGGTGTGTAGGGAAACCACACTTAACTCTTGCAATCAACAGCAGTGTATCTACAGAGTGTAATATGTTAGTCACTCATATGAGCAAAGATGTTTTTCTGAAGGAACACTATGAGTCATGAATGCATCACAAAGATTGTAGCATTGTTATCTCAAACATACAACTGTAGTAGGTGGAAGACATCACATATCAAGAACACAAACCAAGCACATGCATGGCATCCATGGCACATGTCTATCGTAAACATCAACAAACTTGCCTCCATGAGGAACTGTACGTTATCCATCTTGCATGACAGGCTGATGTCTCCTCCTTTGGACACACATTAGAGTAACACACAAACGCACGGTCCTAGGGGTGGGTTATGTGGTCACGTTCTGGGTAAAGTCAAATGCATTCCAGGATAAAATTTACCAATGGTATCATGTGACTGAACATGTTGAACACATTGGCTATCTATCATAAGATGTGTGGCTCCATGAATAGTGTAAATGCCCTATTTGTGTAGTCTGATCCCCAAAAATGCATGCACCTCAACTTACAGACACTTACAGAAAACATGCTGTAGACATGGAAGGACAGGTAGGTGTGAAATAGTGAAGCTCCAGTCATGCAAGTGGCTAGACAATTTGATCACCACTCTTGATAAGACAATACAATTAAAACAACACCAAACCTTGCATTATAGCTTACTGTCTGTACATTGTGATCAAGCACATTTTGTGAGACATGTGCCCAGTCCTACATGTTGTACGGGCCACATTCCATGGTGAGTCCATGCAAACCCTGGGTGTGAACTAATTAATGGCCATAATCTCAATAAATTGAATGTATTTTTTATGATGTCTTACTGTCACCGGATTTCCCAGCAGCCCCCAAACCACAGCATGGTAATGTGGTATTCCAAATACAGTAATCCGTGGCATTCTTTAGCACAGCTGTGACAAATACAATGGACACAGTTGTGGCCCTTTTCTGGACTGACACCTCAAACTGTTTCACTAGCCTATGAAAGTTGAGGACAAGCCACAGTCAATAGCAGTAGCATCAGTCTTATGCCTTCCATGCCTATCCGTTACAAAATGTGGAAAAGTATGTTGCAAAGACAGCTAGTTACTTCCGCAATGCTATTGCTATTTGGCATCCCTGTGAAGGTATGCCCATCTTGCACAAATCCTACCTTACACAGGTGTGATGTGTCACAATGGGTTTACAAAGTGGCTCAGTTCTAGCTTTGAGCTACTTTAAACAAACATGACGCATGATGAGGCCCTCTTTAGTGCCATAGGTATGTAAAATTGTATGACAAAACATAGGCACAAATGTACACAAAGACCTTTAAATGTACCACAAAGTACCCACATATGCCCACCCTAAGCAGATAACGTTGACATGACTCATGTGATATCAGAACTATGTAATGTCTGTTCCTTGTAAGGCATGTTCCATCACTCATATACACTTACAAGACATACCTTAGACACATGGAAAGAGAGCAGGATGTTTATCAGAGATATTCACTAGTAAAAAACCACTACACATGGCCGTTCAAATTGAAAAACAATACTTTCTCTAATACACCATACATTCTAGCAAATTTAACATGCCTTGCATCAAAAAAAGATGCATTTCTGTTATGTGTCAATTTTTTTTACATTGCTTCTACCAAAAATAACATACCATGCGATTCATTGAGAATGTCTAATGTTGTCACAAAAAGAAATTCACTCACGTGTTCTGCTTAAAAAAATTATACATTCTCAAAAACGTGATGCATCGTCATAGGAAGTGAGGTAATGGATCTACCAGGCACACTAGGAACTGCAACATTACTTTAACTTTCTCTTACAGTCACAAGTGGAAAATTACTTTCACTTTCTCTACAGTCACATGGTTTTTGTCTGTCTTAGTGAGAGGAGGTGTTTTGGAGATCTCTGCGAGAGAGTGTTGTTTGAGGTGTAAATGTGTGCTGTCTGCTTTTGTGTCTTTTTGTCTTTGACCTCAGTATTGTCCTGTCCATTAGACTTTAATATTGTGGTGTCATTGTATTGTTCGGTGCATCTGGGGTAGTGTAGTTAATAAGGATATTTGGGGTTTATTGGGGTAACATTTTGTTTTGGGTTCAGTGTACGGAGGGTGCATGGTAATATGTCAGGAAGAGCACATCACCTCAGTACTGAGGAGTTAGGAGGATGTATATGGCTGGTGCTCCATTATCTGTCCAACATGGTGCCCATGGGTGGGCAAGTATTCCAGAGTTACAGGACCCAGGAGAGGAAGCTGCAGTGGGGGGATGTCCTCTCCCACATTACCCATATCTTTGAGGTGAAGTGGACTCACCAGCAATTGAAACATCGCTGGGCAGAAATTGGCAGACATTGGCAGCAGGGACCAGGACCTTCTGGATTACATTAGCATTGAGGTCAGAAGAACTGTTGGTGATTGATTGATTTTTGATTCATAATTGCAGGTACATGTCGGTTGTCCATAGAGTCTCCTTTAGCAAATGAAGGCAAAGGGCAGGACTGTAAGTATAGTGTTGGTGGAAAAAGCACAACCATCACAATGGCAACACTGCACCATTAGGAAGACAAAAGCTTAGGGACAGATTAGCATGCCCAGGTATGTGCCGTATCTACAAGATAGGGTGCATACCTGTCCTCTCTCTCTTCGCTGGTGTACAAGTTGCTGCCTAGCACTCGCACAAGCACCCTTGCATCATAGTGCAAGTATGACTGCGTTGGAGGGATCATTGTTTTTGTACAGGAAGGGAAACCTTCCTGCACAAAAATAAGCAAGAGAGACATTTTGCTTTTTCTATGTACTATGCAGAATGCAGCATACATAGAAAGTGGAATAAACAGGAAGAAATAGACACATTTCTCACCATTGCCTCACCTCTACACCACCTCTGAGGTGGCGTAGAAATCTGACCCACTCCCAGAGTTGTGAATCTGTAAATGCGTGAGATTCCTTAGAGTTCTGTAGGTGTTGCTTTGGGAAGACGCACAGCAACAGCCTTGAAATGCCCCTTTCACACTCTTATATGCATGAAATTGCCCATATTTACAAGGTCATGAAAAGCCACACAAGGTGGCTTTGCATGGCCTTGTTAATATGGAATGGCACACTGCGCCACCTGAGCATCAAGAAAAATGATGCTCAGGTGGCACAGTGTGCCTCTAGGGGCTTGTAGATCTGCCCCTAAGTGCCTAGCTATTGTTGTATGTTGCATCACAATTATCAATGTATAAAAAAAGTTTGTGTTCTGAAATCATCAGCTATGACATAACAATGTAGTAGTGACACTTGTGTTAGGATCAACCACATATGTGTACATGTCAGCCTAGCCTATCCACTGTATGTCATTGATACATGTATGATGCCGCAATTCTTGAGTACTTATCAACATAGGTATACTCTTGTCAATGGGAAATGATGTCTGATATGCAAAACTTTCCCATAGTGTTCATTGTGCAACATTCACAGTGCCATGTTTCATGTTCTGTCTTGCAGGTGGACCCCAACCATATACAATTGGAGAGGAGGAAAGCTGCAAAGACCCTGAGGCAACCAGTGAGTAAAAAATATGTCTCTGTAATGTGTTGTGCAAGTGATGTGCGTGCAGTTGTATGTTGAATGTAATGGCATTTACCAATTGCATGTATGCTACCTCTAACATAGAGGCATACTTACTAGCTCCTATTAGCACACTACCACCGCAGCGTCATTTTTCTTGACGTTCCGGTGGCACAGTGTACCATTCCATAATTACAAGGCTGTGCAAAGCCAGCTTGCGTGGAGTTTCATGACCTTGTAAATATGTGCCATTTCATGCATCTAGCTATGTGAAAGGGGTTCACCATGGATGTTGCTGTTGGTATTCCCACTGCAACACCCATGGAACGCTAATGAATCTCATGCATTTCCAGACTAACAACCCTGGATATGCGTCAGATTCCAATGCCGCTTCAGAGGTAGTGCAGAGTTGACACAACCGGAAATAAAACATTATTTTAGCCCATTTCCCATTTTTTCCTCTTGCTATGTGTGCTGCATTCTGAAGCACAAATAGAAAGAGGTAAATGCCTCTTGTGAATGTTTGTGGGCAGGAAGGTGTCACATCCTGCGCAAAAGACAATCATCCCCACAACGCAGGCATCCTTGCAACATTTTGCAAAGGTGTCTGTGTTGGGGCTAGGCAGATCTTTGTGCAGTAACGCAGGGGGAGAGGACATGAATGCACAATATCTTGTTGCTTTTGCTGCCCTGCCCTGTGCCACATGGGCTTATAAATCAAGATGAGAGTAGGCTAAAGCAGGATGAGTACAGTATGGTTGCTGATGTGTCTAGCCTGTGCTTTCCGTGAACCGATTGCACTGGTGGCAACATATGTACCAAAGACCATGAGAATGATGGACATAGTACAACACGTGTGCAGGTTAGCAAGATTTGGTTGACAATACATGTAACTGATCTGTGTGACACATGTAGAACCAAGTAACTCCGCTAATGGTGTGATGCATTACCATGTTCATTGTAACCTAATATCAGCAAGTCAGGGGTAAACATTTCACACTCTGGGGTTCAGTTACAAGCGACTAGCACCACCAGTACATAAATTTGTATATGGAAACAAAGTGATGCACCAATGGAGAAACATTGTTGTCTATATGTCCCTTTCTCTGGTCAATTTACCAACATGATTGTGGTGGTCATACCCCATTACCTGAGACATAGCTTCAAACATTTAAATCCTTTGTTATCCTCACATGTCTTATCATGTATGTTTGGCCTGGGTGATATCCATACTACATTGCCATGACAAGCCATGAACCACTGCATAATCTAATTATCGTTAGCCAGATATTGTCCAGGATGTAATGTAAATACAACTAACAACCAATGTACAGCATTATCCATTGCTGTTACAAGATCCCTGTGCCGATGTGGTGTGGGACATGCATGCACCCGCATATGAGGAGGTGGTGCTGAGTGCTGTAATGCAACACAGAGCATAGTTTAGGACACATATGCAACCAGTGGGCAAATTAGTGTGACGAAACAGGTTACTCTGGGACTATGCATCAAGTCATGGCACAGCTCTCCAGGTGCAGACCTGTGTCACTATGAGAGTAATGTCATCAACCTCTGTGTGACATGACTGACTACACCACCCTATAATGTCACAAATAATGTCTGGCACAACCTGTTTCTAAAATAAGCTACGTGTCCTGACATCTGTCCGAGCTGTATGTGGCTCTCTAGTGGGACCACATTTTCCCTGAAGTCTTCCTCAGATGAGTTTGTTACATGTCAACGGATCTGAGGTTAGTTGCCAATGCATGAGTGACATTGATGAGCAACACACCATGATGAGTTTGACGTTGCATGGTCACATGGCTGATGTGTATGACAATTTTAGTCAATGGTGACATAGTCCTTCAATTATTCTCAAAGATGGATCAAAGTAATGGTGCTACAATCGATAGTATAGTTGCCATGGACATGGGCAATGTAGAGTTGATGGTTGGTATGCAAATTGAATGTCCCCTCCAGCCCTTCAGGATGTTATGTAGATTTGTGCTGCCCAACGTGTTACTACTGCACATGGTGTATCCGTTGCAAGCGTATTGTTCATTTTCTTTAAAAATACAATTTACTGACATGCCAAAATCATGTTGCAGCTGCTAACATAAATGCATGAATGCATGAATGCATCCCAGAAGCATGAGTTTGCAAAGAGGGCTGAGAGGTACCACCCTATCAAGCAAGTTGTCAAGGGGTACCAGACGATACAGAGGCGGTACGACAGGGAGCATGCCTCAGGGGCCTGGAAGGTCTTCCCTCAAGGGGGGCCAGCAAAGGATGTATCCACTACCACCACCCATGCTGCAGCAAGGCCTGTGTCTACAGGCAGTGCCACTTCTTCAGGGGCAGGACTTTCCACCTTGGCACCATCAACTCGATCTGTGACAGCTACACCTGTGGCACATCCCTATGTGTTGCCCCCCTATGTGCAGGAGTTCCATAATGAGTTGGCAGATCAAAAATATAAGGTTTCAGGGTTGGAGCACAAGAATGGTCAAATATTGTCTATTTTGAGAGAACCCAATGCACATATCTTCAAGAGCTGAGGGGACATGCATACACAGACTTTGGATGTTCCTTCAAATTTACAATGCGCATGTATCTAGTTGGGGTATGTAGTTTGTTAGGATTGTGTAAGTTAGGATAGAGTAGATTAGTTTATAGTACTTAGTGATAGTTTTTTATCTTAGGGATGCAGGGTATAGGATTTTATTTTGGGTGTTTTTTTGGGGACGGGGTGAAGTTAGGGCATGTGTGTATGTGTAAAATTAACAACATTTTATAAGATTCTACAAAAAACATATTTTTGCTTAGGCCATATGTTTAGGTAGTCAATGTGTAGCTTTAGTAACTGTTGTCCTCACCATTAGTTGTGTAATAATGGGGGTGGGTTGATGTTTATCATGTGGGGTCATATGTTTAGGATAAGTAGTGATATGGTAAGTTAGACATAAGTATAAGTTAGGACAAGATAGTGTAGTCTAGAATAGTTTAGGGTAGTTACTTAGTTTAGGATTTTTAGGCTTAGTTTTATGGTTCAATAAATATATTTTTTAATTTCTAATCTATGGTCTATATTCTGATTTATTGTGTTATTGTGTATGTGGTAGCTTATATGCACAGTTCATCTTAGGCACATGCTTTTGTAATTAATGGTCATTTTACATGTGTGAATATGTGTATTCCCCATAGTCATGTTCCTGTCACGTTGGCCATGGTGTCACATCTTCAACTCCAGAGACTTAACAGCAACATAGTGACACTCTTGATGTGCACAGTGACATATCCCAAAAACAGGTATTCCTACAGCATGTCTCTGTATTTTTAAGTAACATGACTTTGTCATTATGTTGTTGTATTTGCATTCCCCCTAAAACTAGGTTTGGTTGGTGAGTGACTCATAACTGTTTTTCCTGTTGCTGCCATACTTGCTAGGCCCATTCACTTGTGTTGTGATTGCCGTCAGCTATCACAATACATGCATGATAACTGCCAAATGCCATGCTTAGAATACGCAAGTTCCACTTGCTTGTTCACAAAGCTATCATCAGTCACCTCATTCATGTTACAGTCAGTTTGTGTGTGACTTTGTGTATATCTCATATCCACACATATTGTTTAGCCAAGTACTCAGGGGCATTACGACAATACTCTAGCACCACCAGAGCATCTCTTTTTGTGTCACTCCAGTGGCACTGTGCCATTTCACTATATGCTGCAGTGGCATACAACCACTTTGGGTGTCTTAACACTGCATACATGTCTCCCTCAACACATGATTTCAGTTGCAGAATGTGTGTTGCTGTGGGCTTACCCATGCAACACCCATAGCATTTGGTACTGCCTCAGATTTATAATGAAATGTAGACCTGAGGCAATGCCAAAACTATGAAGTAAACCTAGGGGTGTGGTTTACATGGCACAATAGGGAGACATACAAATATTTAGGCTAGTTTGTCTAGATGCTTGGGTGCTGCATTGTGCCTAATACATAGTATTAGCAAGGAGCTTTTACTGTTTGTATATGTACAGGGAGGGACACTTCCTGCTCATAGACATTTGATCCCTGCAGCTCAAACACCCTTGCTATATGGTGCATGTGTGCCTGTATTGACAGTAGACAGTTGCATATGGACTAGCGATAGTCAAAATACATGGTTGGACACTATCCTATTGCATACAGTACTTACCAACATTTTTTAGTTATGTTGCATCTCATCCCATCTACATTGCTTTCAGCACCATGATGCCCAAATTTATTTTAGGTGCATAGGCCCCTTAGTGTACAGGATTCTCACAATGCTTAAAGTTAACATAGTTAAAACCTTTAGAAACAGAATCAAGACGTTTGATGTTTTGAGTGACTGTATTAGAATGATAAATGATGATATTGGCCAGAATGACAGTTCACTAGTGTGGTAGGTCAACAGTGGGAGCGTGAAGAGGGGGTTTTGATAGATATTGTGACACTGGCATGATCATCAGCACAGAACAAAAGAGGAATAGTCCATGTGCCACAGACTATAGCTTCTGGGCGGTTTTTCGGGAGAATGATGTTCCTTCCACATATTCATCCTCTGATGTCTGCATTGCCTCATGTGCCCTGGGTGGTGCTGGTGTTGAAGTTGAGAGAGGCACAAATACATCAGGGGCTGGAGATGTGGGATCAAAGGTCCTGGTAGCTTTCATCTGTGGAAAGATGAAAGGCATCACTGCAGCAAGGAGGAGCTGCTGGTTTTGCAACACAGCTGCTACATCATGGTGGTAGGCAGCCAGGTGGTCACTAAGGGAGCCCAGCATCCGCTGCATGGACTCCAGTATAGTTTGGATAGCCTCCAGTCTGTTGGAACCTCATACTCAGGACACCAGCTATGTCAGCCAGGGACTGATGGAGTCCACATAGTGGAGAGTGGGTGCCATGGATAGGAGCAGAGTTGTTCTTATTCAGACTGAGGCACCCGTGGACTCCGGCTAGGTTGCCTGCCATGGTCATCCCCACCCGCACATGCTGTGCCCATTCCCGTTGGACTCATCCCACTGTACTTTGAAAGATGATGTCTGGGTCCTGGGAGTCCAGGGCTGGGGATGAGGTGGCATGTGGTGTGTATTGTGTGTTGGGTGATTCATTTGGAGACCCTACAATGCTTGGTGATCATCTTGCAACTGGAGATGGTATATGGATGGCACCTAGGATCTTCTGGAGAGTGTCAGAATTGATGCTTTGCAGCTGGTCATCACCATCATCAGAGAAGTCCAAGACAGGCAGCTGGCCGTGAGGTAAGACATCATCCTCTGCAAGGAGATGAAGATATGTCAATCTTTATCTGTGTTAGTGTCACATGAGTCAATAGATTGTTACACATGGTGCCTCACTGACATGGCGCAGAGCCATGGAACAGATTACCTCATTTAAGGGCCCCTAGCGTCACAATATGCCATCAGGGAGTCATTTGTTTTAGCACACTGTTAGAACAATGTGTCAGGCCATATTTACTAGTCCTATCTAAGACATGTTGTGTTTTTTTGCACAACTGCATGTACACTTCTTTCATGTATTACATTGCATAGCAGTTTTGTGGCATGGGTTTTGCTTAGAATGTTCCCATGCAACACTAATGGAACCTTACAGATTCAGTTGCATTGCAAGATCAATTACTTTTGGTGGGTGTCGCTATCTTTAGCCAACCCATGTGTGTTGTACCAGTGATATAAGGGGCACAACTGTCCACATGCATTCTCCTTGTCACCTCTTATCATGTGGGCTGTATCCCGACAAACCATTGTAAGATGCAACCCACTCTCATGTATGGGACTGTACAGGAAAGATGCATCTACCTGCATGACCACATTCATCCCTGCAACACAGCAACACTTGCAAGAAGGCCTGTGTTGCAGGGATGAGTTTTGCCATGCAGGGAGGGGCATCCTTCCTGTTCAATCCCATACATGAGAGGTGCAGAAAGGGCCATTTCTAACACAACCCTCTCCAGTCTAAAGTCAGAGTAGACTGATCAATACCTTGATGGGCTTCCCTGCTTAGGGTGAATTAACATGGACAATAGCCCACTGCAGCAAGGGCACTTGTCAGTTCTACGCTTCTCTGAACCTAGTTGGATCCCTCTGTCTATACCATTGAGGCTCACTGAACTGACCCATGGAGAACCATTCTCCTCACCTGTGGACTGCATCTGTGCCACACCTAATCTTAATATGATCACAGATGTAGCCCAGTAAACAGACAGTACCACCATGGCCTGCAAAGTGATGTGGCCCATTCCACCCTCTGGGTCTGACTTCTGCCTGCAACCCAGGGCAAGCTCTGTCCAAAAGGATAACAACCAACAAAGGCCACAGACAGCTGTCAGTGTCAAGAGACAGGCCACTGGCCATCCAAGGCTCCCTGACCTCTGATGCTTCTCAGAGTGGGGGGCATTAGCCCCAGGTGCCTTGCACCCTTCTTCCACTCTATCTACCATGAGTTGAGGGGTAGTATCCTGAGACTGGTCTATGAGTCTTGGGTCTGTATCCTGAGGATAGAAAGACCTGGGATCCTGTACCCTCTGCTTGGGATTGCTATCCCCAAGAAAACTGAACTTTAGGGTGCCTTTGGTAGCCACCCCACCCAGTTCCCCTGAGTATGGGGACAACTCATTACCCAGAAGGCAGTCTACAGGCATGTGGAGACCCTCCTCTGGGTCACTTCCTCACCCCACTCTAGGGATACCAGGGCCATAGGGCAGAAGAAGTCTCGCCCATGGGCTGGTGTCACCCTACACACTTGGCTGGTGCACTGCCCTGGGAAAACTAACCTTTCCACCACCATGATATGGCTAGGCCCGGTGTACCTAAGAGCATTGACTCGGACCCCATTCACTCTCACCTGGTGAAAGTGATGACTCCTACCCTAAGGGATCACCAACTAACCCTCTGAGTCCACTTCTCACTTAAGGGGGATCACAGCAAGGACTATGACCTGCCCCTGGAGACTACTTACCCCTAAGGTCACATTAGCCACTCCTGCAGAGTTCCCATTAGTGGATGGGTTCTTTGGACAGACAGAGTCCTCCCATTTGTGTCCTAGCAGAGAGCAATCAAAACAGCAGGGTTGAAAATGGGACACCCTTGGCCATCACTCACCAGAACATCTCTCCTTCTTCTCAGGAGAGATTTGGGAAACCGTTATTTCCCCCTTACCCTAGGACTTACCTGGGTCTCTGTTGACCTCCCTCTTTCTCTGCTGAGGGGAACCTGAACCCTTCTTGGAGTCACTTCCAGGTACCTTCTTGTGGACCCTGGTGCTGACCCAGCCATCCACCTTCTTGGCTAGCTCCCTGGGGTCAGAAAGCTTGCTATCAATCAAGTGTTGGTGCACCTCTTTAAAGCAAAGACTAAACATGTTCTTGTGCAATCAAATTGTGCAGCCCCTGATAATCTGTCACATTACTGCAACTATCCAGTGGCTTGCAGAAAGAGTCTACACAAACGACCCAGGTCTGAGGAAGAAGTGTCACACTCGCCCTAAACTTCTGCCTATACATCTTCGGGGTCAACCCATATTTTCTGATAAGGGCTTTGTTCAGGCCAGAATACTTTATCTTATCCTCCCCCCATTGGGTTAATAAGGTGTCCCTGAATTCCGTTGGAAACTGCTTCCAGAAACTGGCCCTGAATCCTCCTTACGGATCCTGTGCATTTGTAAAGCAATCTAGTAATCCTCAAAATAGTGATATATGTCCTCCCCCACCTTGTAGTCAGCTATCAGACTTTTGGGTATAAGTAATCTCCTGTCAGAGGACATTCCATTTTGAGCGTTGCCAGCTCCAACTTGAGCCTCCTGGCTGTTCTTCAGCCTCTATGGGGACAAACCTCTGGAGGAAACACTTCTGCTTGCTTTAGAGGGGGCTCTCTCTCCATTGAGGCTGGCCCATCACCCCATAGGCAGTTCTCCAAGATGCATATCCCCCTCGCCACCCACAACACTGCCCTCCTCTGACCATACAGCTGCCTCCTTGGCTGCCAGCCAGACCCTCAGGGCTTTTGAAAGTTCTCCTTTTGAGTAAGGCCTTAAAAAGAGCACTTGAAATCTCTGCAGAAACCTTTACGCTGAGACACCGTGTAAGTTTCCAATTTCTTCTGCTCAAACTCCACTTCTGCAGTTGTTGGCTCTCCAGATTGAGACATTGTTGTTGCAAAAACTTTAAAAAGTTGCCAAAGAGAAAAATAACGTATATTGGCATGCAACAGTCTGAGATATGGAAGGATTGTACACTATTGACTGTATGAAATGCCCAAATACAAGTCCTATCTTCACTACTGATCACCAGGGTTAGACATTGGTTCTCTAGTTGGCAGAGGTTTGCACTGTGTCCAAGTAGAGACCACAATCCTAGTCAGGGCAAGTAAGATACACACTGAAAGTGTACCTGTGCTCACCCTCTGGTAGCTTTGCACAGAACAGTCAGGGTAAACTAAAGAGGCAATGTGTAGGGTATTTGTGCACACACACAGTAACACAGTGAAAACATGTCATAAGGACTCGATTCCCATTTTGAAAAATAACCTGAGTCCAACAAAACCAAAAGGACAAAAATTCAACACACACAAGTCAAATTATTAATCTACAAAGATTAAATCAAAATGCAGTGCTAAGAAGACAATAGCTCCAACCAATGCTATCTGGTCATGCAGGACCAGGGCAAAGCCAAAAGTGCAGTCCAACCCTTGGAGTCCACTACTTAGTCCTGGGTGTAAACCAGAACACGTCCAGTCCTTCAGTTTCACACTGGTCTCAAACAGCAAGTCTATTATCAGCCAGTGGATGGGGCACTCCTGAATAGTCTCTAACCATTAGCGAAAATGTTTCCAAGGGCAAACTTTCCTACTTTTGCAGTATATCTTGTTTGCTTTACTGCAAACTATCTCTTAGCGCGTTATTTTATTTAAAATAGAAGATGGCATAGTCTTTCAGCCCTTGGAGGTGGTTTGTGTTCCAGCCAGGAGTAGGTTTAGGGAAATTAGCAGTATGCTTGTCCCCAAATAGAATAAATCTCAGTCCAGCCCCACTCACCCACTGGGCTGAATCAGTAGGCCTAACTCTGATCCTGAAGTTCCTGACCTCTCCCCAGCCACCCTTCCTAAGCTGAAATATGTCTCATACGTCACACTTAGATGTTACTGCCAAAAGGCCTATGCCATTGTTTCTGCTCTGGGAGCAGTATTCACAGTTTATTAAGGGAAAGCACTGTGACACCAGCTGCTGGCAGGTTAATGCTAAATACCCTAATTGGGTGTTAGGGCAGACAAAGGGCCTGATTATGACCTTGGCGGATAGGATACTTTGTCACAAACGTGACAGATATCTTGCCCGACGTTTTAGAAGTTCCATAGGATATAATGGAAATTGTAATACAGTAGATGGGATATCCGTCACGTTCGTGACGGAGTATCCAATCCACCAAGGTCGTAATCAGGCCCTAAGTCTAACTTTTTAAAAGTCACCTTACCTAACTTTTTGTTTTTGACTTCACCACTGAATTAGATTGTTTGGAATATCCGATAGCCTGAACCAAACAAAAGATAGCAGAGTTAAGATTTTATTCTGAACATTATTTTTTCTGGTAGGACAGCTACTGCCCTTCACAATGAAAATAGGTACTTGACAACATTAAATTCTTGCATGTATGACCTGCTTGGGGTTTACTTATTGAATATTAACAATAGGGTTCTTTCCTGTCAAAAAGGGTTATGTTGACAGGTTTACCTGCAGGTTTAAAACCAACAGAAGTCAGGTCTGAAACCATTTATCCTTTGTTAGCCTAGTGCATGACACAATATGTCCTGCAGCCAATAGAGGTTATTTGACTTTTCCATGCCATTGGTGTATTTCCTGCCTTACTTTGGTCGTTTTGGGAAGCTAAGTATGCCAGTTAGGTGTTGTCACCATGTTGTAGGGGCCAAAGCAGTTACACTGGGATAATTTTGTCTTTTCCTGCCATATCATTTCAGTGGCCCTGCATATAACTAAAGCACTTCGATTTACCTTCTTCCTCTATCTGCAGCAACAAAAAAAAAATGCTGCCATTTAGCATCCAAATTTAAATCTGCCATGCTAATTCCAAGAGAATACCACTTTCGCCACCCCACTACCAGAGTTGCTGGCTGGGTTACACGATTTCCTAAAAAAAGACACAAGACAACAGAGGAGAAATTAACTAGAAGGGTCACCCAAACATATCAAGAGTGTTCAAACCGTCATAGTGTAATAAGGGTGTTAAATTGGCCTGTATTATAGTCATAGTTGTAATAAAGAGAGATTAATAAAACATATACAATTATCCTTTAAACCTTTATCAGAAATAAACTTTTGACATTAGACTGTAATGCTCAAAATAGCCCCCAGAGAACACTGTAACAAAAATATATTTTGTAAGGAACATGGTCATAAAGCCATATTGTTAGCCCCTAGAGAGCATAACCCCATGAACAAAAACTGGAGAAAGTAATGCAGTATAACCATGTACTTAGCCCTTACAGGATCTTTTAAGGCTAGTAGATCTACTGCAATGATTTTATAAATCAGGCCTTTAAAACAAAATTTCACCTAGTTATAAATAAAAGTTCTAGCTGTAAAAAAGCTTAAAATACATTGAATGGTGGGAGGGGTTATTATTTTTGAGTCCCCACTAACATAGTGTGAGGATGCAGAAATGATTTAGAAAGAAAGAGCACATTGTGGTTAATGTTTTGAAGGTGATCCCATTGCCCTAGGACCACCACAGGCTGAGTTATGAGCAAACGTGTTTTGTAAAAGTAAACCCCTGCAAATCATTCTGGGGCAAGTTTCTGTGCCATGAATATTTTAATATGTTGATATGACTGTAATGCTAAAAACAGCTCCTAGGGGACACCACAATGAAAATAGAATTTGTAAGAAACATGGTCATGTAATTATATAGTTAGCCCCTAGATGGCATAACCACACAAAAAGACAATGGCAATAAATAATTAAAAAAGGGCAATAAATAATGCAGACAATTAGTACAATTCGCTATGCAGACCTTGAACACCGCCCCAGCACAGACTGCACCAGCTGCTCACCAATTGACCATTACTGGGATTAACCCACAAAACGATATATTCTATCATGGGCAAAACGTGAGAGGATTCTGTTCTGGATAGCACAGAAAACTAATCAGCTAGAAGAAGTGTTTCCCCATACGGAAGCCCAATATAAACATAGAATTCTCACAATGTGCTTGCCATTTGGAATGGTTCCCTCATTGGATGACTGCACCACATGGAGTACAGTCTTCGCTGCAAGTTACACTACCATGTATCGTACACCGACACTTGCCAGTTTACCTGAAGTGTTAAAACAAATTCAAAATCAGCATAAAGCATAAAGCTGCTCCAGCCCTAGATGAAACTGATGCATAACTTCGACACAGTCTCATCAATAACACTCAGTAACATTAGAGGTAAAGCAGTAGTGTTGGCTGTACCCCAGCAGCTCTGGGAGATTTCATAGCTGGAACAGGAGCGTCAACTACCAAAAATTATTTCTGACACCCATAATAGCATAGGACGGGATAGTTTGGGAGTCAAGCCGAAAAAGCCTGAGATTCAGAGTACCAACCCTAAGGACGATACTGAGCAAGCACAAGAGGGTTCTAAAAAAAGTTGGGATAAACAAAAACAAAATAAAGATAGACGAAGTCAGAGAGCAGATTCTCCGCACCTAGAGAGCTTCAAAAGGAGATATAATCTCAGAAAAAGAGAACATTTAAAGGCTCCTGACAGATATACTGTTTCACGTTCCTCTTGTTCCTTTCAGGACACACCAGATCGACGTAGTGAGGGAGTGGGCCGGTCAGAAAATGTCCTGACTACATGCACCAGAAGAAGGGCTTACAGCGGTAATCAGACAAGAAAGAATACAAATCCTGACAACAAAAGTCACAACTTAAAAAGAAAAAGGTGGCAGCCATTTCAATTAAATGTGCCTGCAAACTTGAGAAAATTGCTGAAGAACAAGACGTGGGCAGTGATCCTGCTGGACAGCGAGGCAGAAGTCACTCTGGGGGTCATTAAGACCCCAGCGGTCGGTGATAATGTGGCAGTAGTACATTGGCGGGTTGGCTGCATCCAACCTGCCAATTTACCATTCCGACTGCCATGGCAGTAGCAGCCGCCGGGCCGGAGATAAGATTCTCCAGCCCGGCGGCTGCTATCGTACTGCCGGCGGAATCATGACCCTATCTACCGTCATGGTTTTCGTGGCATTGCAAATGCCACGAAAACCATGGCGGTAGGCCCTACCAGTGACAGGGAACTCCTTCCCTGTCACTGGTAGGAGGCTCACCCCTCCAAACACTCCCCAGACACGCCCCACCTCCCTCCATCCACGCCCCCCTTCTGATCCCTCACCCCCCCATTCACACACAACTCGCAGACATGCACCACGCATACACACACTCACTCACATAGGCATGCATGCATTCATTCACGCATGCATCCGTTCATTCTCGCACACATCCGTACACACATTCACACTGACACGCAGACATGCATTCACATTTCCATTCATATATGCATTCTCACACATGCATACACCCACGCAAACAACACTACACACATTCGCATTCACACACACTCATACATTCATGCACACAACCTCACACACACACACACCCCACTCCCCATCCCCCTCCAATGTCGGACACCCAACTTACCTGCTTCCAGGGGGTCTTCCGGCAGGAACTGGGACGGGGTGCTGCTACTGTTATTTCTCATAATATGGCTGGCGGCGGTCTACTGGGGCATCCCCTTAACACCATCCGCCAGTATGGCCACAGCCGGATTTCCGCCCTTCTTGTAGCAGAAATCCGGCTGTGGTCATAATTTGGGGGACGGATGTTAGCCGCGGCGATGGTCTTTTGGCGGCCGACACTGCAGCAGTAGTCGGCATTAATGACATTGTCTTAATGAGGGCCTGTATGTTGCCAGAATCTGAAAGATTATGTGGATGCAACAGCAACTAATGACTTTCTTGCAGTCGAGACTATGGACGGACGCGTTCTCCCACCCAACATGAATTTAAATATCCAGATTGAAGGAGACATAAAGCGCACCATTAGTGTAATCTTCTGGGATGAACTTAATTATGATGTACTATTGGCAGAAAGAGATTGGCCACCCAAAACGTACGTAAGCACTGATATGGCCATGGGAAGATGTCTTTCTCTGATCTTGTTCTGGAAGCGGTAAAAGAAGCCTACACTGTCGACTGGGCTTTGGCATAGGCACCTGCACCATACCATAACCACATAGGGAGGAATAGAGATTCTCACTACCATGTAATACCTATTAGGTCTACACCCAAGCCTCAGTCCCAATACCCTGTTAAACATGAGGCTAAAGCTCCAGTGAGAGAGATACTCACTCAGTTCCAATACCAGGGTGTAATAGAGCCCTGTGTCTGCAATGAATAACCCGTTGCTCCCCGTTGCAAAACCGGACCATTCATATAAAATAGTCTTAGACTACAGACACTTAAACATCTATACATGCACATACGCAATACAAAATGCACACAGCACCGCACTACTTAACAACATAGTGTGTGAAAAATACAAAACAACCTTAGATATTTCCAATGCTTTTTTCTGCCAAAACTTAGGGCATGAAAGTAGGGACCTGAGTGCAATCTCATTTGGCTTGCCAAAATGCTTCTGCTGTTTACCCAGGCTATAAGAACAGCCCAGGGTTGTTCTCAGCCCGTGTAATCAATAGTGCATGATAATGATCCTGAGGCGTTGTTCTATGTGGGTGACATCTATCTCACAGATGACGACCACAAGATTCATCTTGCCAGGACCAATCAGATCGTTCTAGGATTTGCAGCCCTTGGCTACAAATTCAATTTCAAGTAAACTAAGATAGCCTTTCTTAGTGTGTTGTTCCTGGGCTACGAGCTATCAAACGAGGGCAAAGCATGGCCCGCACCTTTTAGAGAAATGTGCTCAACTTCAACCGCTGAACACTGTCAAGAAATTGCAGTCTTTACTTGGTTTCTTTAACCTTGGCAGAACGTACATTACAGACTATGCACAACGCATCAAGCCACTCTATGATTAATTTTGCCTAGATTTCTCAAGCAGACACTGGACAGTTGAACATACATGTATCCTTAGAGGATTGCAGCAAGACATGTTAGAAGAAAAACACATACACACACATGACAACAAAGCAAACTTGGTCATCAGAATAATTGCTGGTGGCATTTGGTTCATCTATGTCACCTTCAATGAGGGCGACATGGTGCCCATAGCATATAAATCGTAGTTATATTCTGTTAGACCTGGCATCCTTAGGGTGGTCACCCCTAACTTTTTGCCTGCCTCCCTCCACTTTTTAGAAACTGTTTTTGCTAGTTTTAAGACTCTGCTCACTTTACCACTGCTAACCAGTGCTAAAGTGCATATGCTCTCTCCCTTTAAACATGGAAACATTGGATTATACCCAATTGGACTATTTAATTTACTTATACGTCCCTAGTAGAGTGCACTATTTGTGCCCTGGGCCTGTAGATTAAATGCTACTAGTGGGCCTGCAGCACTGATTGTGCCACCCACTTAAGTAGCCCCTAACATTGTCTCAGGCCTGCCATTGCAAGGCCTGTGTGTGCAGTTTCACTGCCAATTCGACTTGCCATTTAAAAGTACTTGCCAAGCCTAAAACTCCCCTCTTTCTACATATGAGACACCCGTATGGTATGCCCTAGATAACCCATAGAGCAAGGTGCTGTGTAGGCAAAAGGCAGAACATGTACCTGGGTAGTTACATGTCCTGGTAGTGTAAAACTCCTACATTCGATTTTACACTGCTGTGAGGCCTGCTCCCTTCATAGACTAACATTGGGGCTGCCCTCATACATTGTTTGAGTGGTAGCTGCTGATCTGAAAGGAGTAGGAAGGTCATATTTAGTATGGCCAGAATGATGATACAAAATCCTGCTGACTGGTGAAGTTGGATTTAATATTACTATTTTAGAAATGCCACTTTTAAAAAGTGAGCATTTCTCTGCACTTAAGTCTTTCTGTGCCTTACAATCCACTTCTGTCTGAATTTAGTTGACAGCTCCTTGTGTATTCACTCAGACACACCCCAAACACAGGATACTCAGCCTCACTTGCATACATCTGCATTTTGAATGGGTCTTCCTGGGCTGGGAGGGTGGAGGGTCTGACACTTGCATGTCAAAGGACAGTAGCCTGCCCTCACACAAAGGACTGCCACACCCCCTGCTGGGACCCTGGCAAACAGGATTTAACTGAAAGGGGACCTTGTGCACTTCTAAGCCACTCTTTGAAGTCTTCCCCACTTGGGTATTTAAACAGGTATTTAAACAGGGCCTCTGCCCCTACCAACTCAGACACTTCCTGGAGAAGAAACTGGAACCAGAACCAGAACCTGCATCCTGCCAAGAAGAACTGCCTGGCTGCCCAAAAGACTCACCTGTCTGCTTTCTGTGAAGGTCTGCTGCCTTGCTGTTGCCCTGGTCCCTTGCTGCTCTATGGCTGTGGTGAAGAAGTGCTCTCCAAGGGCTTGGATAGAGCTTGCCTCCTGTTCCCTGAAGTCTCAGGACCAAAAAGACTTCATCTCTACAAGAAGGACTCCTTGTGCGGCGAAATTCAACGTGCAGCCTGCCAGAAATGATGCACAGCCTGCACCGGGTGAAAACTTCACTGCACACCAAACCAGAAAGACGCAGCCCAATTTTTCATTGAGAACATTGATGCAGCGCCAGAGTAACAACTGAAAATTCTACGCACGGCCCACTGGAACGATGCACATCCGAACCAGAATGACGCAGCCCAACTTCCAGAGAGGAATCGACGCTGCGTCTGCCATGCAGTAGAAAATTTGATGTAACGCCCACCGAATTGATGCAGCTCCTGTGACTTTGTCCTGTCAGTACAGGAAATCCATGCATCGCCCCCGAGGTGTCCGAAAACCCCGCAACCCGAAGAGGATCCACAACCGAGCACCGGAAATCGACGCACAGCCATCCCTGCGTGAAAACTAAACGACACATCGCTGTGTGCGGCCAGAGAAATTGACGGGTTTCCCCGCATCTCCTCCTCTGCGGTTCTTTGCAGAGATTGTTCATGCAAACCAGGTAGTTTGTGCTTGAAAGAGACTTTGTTTGCTTTTAAAAGACTTAAGACACTTTAAATCACTTTTACAGTGATATCTCAACATATTGGGGGTCATTACGACCCTGGCGGAAGGCGGAGAACGGCCAGTAAGACCGCCAACAGGCTGGCGGTCTTACCTTGTAGGATCATGACCATGGTGGTTACCGCCATGGTCATCCGCCGGTTCTCCGTTCCGCCCGCCAGGGCGGAGACGACCGCCGGGCTGGAGAGCTGGGTCTCCAGCCTGGCGGTCGTCACAATACCGCCGGCGGTATTTGGACCCGGCTTACCGCCGTGGATTTCCAGCGGTTTGAACTGCCATGAAATCCATGGCGGTAAGCACTATCAGTGCCAGGGAATTCCTTCCTTGGCACTGATAGGGGTCTCACCCACCCCTCACCCCACCCCAACTCCCTCCCCTACACCCCCACGACCCCTGCCACCCCCCAAAGGTGGCAGGGCCCCCCTCCCCACCCCGACCCCCAACATCACATAACTCACACACACCCGACACGCATGCAGGCACCACCAACACACACACGCACACACCCTGACATACATGCCAACATCCACACACACACTCAGACACGCACACCCACATCCAAACATACACGCACACATCCATACAGACATACCCACAGACATACACGCACTCATTCCCAAACACGCATCACCCTCACAAGCATACACGCACTCACACACCCCCTCTACACACTCAGACGCACACCCCCATGCACGCACACGACACACAACACCCCCCCTCCCCTAACGGACGATCGACTTACCTGTTCCGTCGATCCTCCGGGAGGGGACGGGAGCCATGGGGGCAGCTCCGCCGACACCACACCGCCAACAGAACACCGCCACGGCGAATCACAGGACGTGATTCGCTGGCGGTGTTCTGTTGGCGTGGAGGTGGAGCAACCTCCACTTCCCCGCCTCCCGCCAGTATGGCTGTTGGCGCCTCTCCATCCGAAAAAAGACGGAGAGCTGCCAACGGTCATAATAGGCCGAGCGGCAAACCGCCTGCACTGGCGGCCTTCCGCACGGCGGTCCCTCGGCGGTCTTTAAAAAAGACCGCCGAGGTCAAAATGACCCCCATTGTTTTGACCTACATCTTATTAGATATTTTTCTAAACACTGTGTGGTGTATTTTTGTGGTGCTATATGGTGTTATTGTATGATTTAGTGCACAAATACTTTCCACATTGCCTTCTAAGTTAAGCCTGACTGCTCAGTGCCAAGCTACCAGAGGGTGGGCACAGGATAATTTGGGTTGTGTGTGACTTACCCTGACTAGAGTGAGGGTCCTTGCTTGGACAGGGGGTAACCTGACTGCCAACCAAAGACACAATTTCTAACATATTCCAACGCAGAACAATGCTTTGCATGCACAGAAAAAATTCTGACTGCTGTACAGATGGCTGTCATCAAGGAGAAGCCACTTGCTCAAAAGAAATGCATTATTGGCTTTACCCGGGTGCCGGCTTCAGAGGCTGTCACCAATGCACGCATTCCTAACGTTAAAGCATTACATCCATGTTGGATTCAATGGGCAACCTCCCTATCTGCCACTGATGTGGATTACATTTTTGATCCAAAACTTCAAACACAAGAATTTCTCCAATATGAACAGTAGGCCCCGCACCTCTTAACATCTTGCCACTTGACACATACTAAACTGTTCTCTATACTGATGGTTTAGCAAACCAGCTGTAGGTACAAACATCAATACTCAGCCACTTGCACAGCTGTGAGCGGAGCAATGAAGGATGATATATTCCATCCTCAAAACACCCACATGCAGGCTCTATGGGACTGCAAAGCTCAGTTGGCTGAGCTAAGAGCTCTTATATTGGCACTGGAACATATGGATCCAGAACAACTCACATTGATTGTGTGTGATTCATACTATTGTGTCCAGTCCTACAATGATTATCAGTGGCGGTTGAACGAGTTCACAGACTTAAAGGGGAACACCATAAAACACAGAACTCTGTGGGGGAGAGTGGTTGATGTTAAGGATAAACCCCCATATGCTCATGTACTATATACATTAGGCCATCAACGTGTAGGAGTACATGTTATTGGAAACACCTTGGCAGATGCGTGGTTAAGGCAGAGAAAAAGGCAGAGAGCAGTCTAGTGGATCGGAAGAGGATGTGATGAGGTAAGTGGGGCTGGGGCAGGGTTGGGGTAGTTTTTAGTGGTGGAAGTGGCTTAAGGGCTTAGGGTGGATGGGGGCAGGATAGTTATTTTAAGGGGCAGGGATGGGGGTTGGGACGTTTGTTTTTTAGGACTTAGGGTGGGCCGGGGGTGTGGGTAGTTTATTTAGAGGTGGGGTGGTGGTCTTGGGGTAGGGTTTTTTTAGGGCTTAGGGTGGGGGCAAGGTAGTTTATTTTTTAGAGATGGGGTGGGGAGGCGGGGTAGTTTATTTTTTTGGTGTGGGTGAAGGTTTAAGGAAGGGCGGGAGGGGGGAGGAGAGAAGAGGAAGCAGGATTGGAAAAGTACACTGTGAGGTAAATGGGGTTGGGGTGGGGTTTTGGGTAGTTTTTAGCAGTGGGGGTGGATTTAGGGCTTAGGGTGGGTGGGGGTGTCACAGTAGTTTATTTATTAGGGCATGAGTGGAGGGGGTTGTGGTAGTGTATTTTTTAGGGCTTCAGGGGTAGTTTGCTTATTAGGGCTGGGGAAGGTTTTAGGGCCGAGGGTGGGGGTGTCAGGGTAGTTCTGTTTTTAGATGCGGGTGGGGGGTTGCAGTATTTTTTTTAGGGCTTAGAGTGGGTGTGGGGTCAGGGTAGTTTAGTTATTAGGGGTGGAAGATGGTTTTAGGGCTCAGGGCTGGTGGGGGTGTTGATGTAGTTTAGTTTTTAGGGGCAGGGATGGGTGGCTGGGGTAGTATTTTTTAGGGCTTAGGGTGGGTGGAGGGTCAGGATAGGTTAGGAATTAGGGGTGGGGGAAGATTTTGGAAGCCTCAGGATGGGTGGGAGGTGTCTGGGTAGTTTACTTATTTGCGGTGGGGGTTGTTTGGGGTCTCAGAACAGGTGGGCGCCTGGGGTACTTTTTTAGTTTCAGAGGGGGGTTGTATGACACAACCATGCATGCTGTTTCCACATATGCCTTAACTGAGCATGTTTTTAAAAGAAAATTTGTTGTAAAGGCATGCACGGTAAAGGCATGCATGGAAAAGATGCAATCATGTTTCCGACTGCATTGTTAAGGCATGTGTGGTTCCGGCATGCGTGGTTGTGTCATACACCCATGAAATACAGGCTGCTGTGAAAGACTGGTTGAAGGCAAGCCTCTTCCAATGGCATACCCTACTAAATATCCCTACCATATCAGCGCACAGAATATTGCCTTTGTGACAATTCCTGGGGTTGGAGATAGAGTGATCCCCAACTAGGACCAAAGATTACATCTCATCAAAGCAGCGCATGAGTGTGTTGCATATGCTCATGTTGGTGTTGCAGCCACAATATCAATCTTACAGAAACACTTCTGCTGGCCGGGTCTATACAAACAGACCAAGCAATATGTCCTTTGCTGTGACGTTTTCCAGCAAATAAAGAGCTCAAACATCAAATGCCCACAGCAGACATCCATCCCTCTTAGTGTCCAATAGGCCACTACAATGTTTGTACCTGGACCATTGTGGTCCCTTACAACCATACAAATACATCTTAGTCACTGTTGATTCTTGTTCTAGATTCCTGTGGGTATGGCCACAGTGGTTGGCTGATGATTGAACTGTTATTAAAGTCTTGCTGGTCTTTTTTGGTACATATGCGGTTGCAGCATTCCACTCTGACCAGGGCCCTGCTTTTGCTTCTAGGGCATTCAGGGACACCATGGGGACGATGGGTGTTGAACTCCAGTACTCCTCACCATACATCCAGAGGGAAATTCAGTCGTGGAGTGTCTGAACTGTGAGCTCCCTTACTCTTTTCCATATCATCCCGAGGGTAATAGTGTGGAGAGGAGGAATCGTGACCTAAAGCAGTCCTTAAAAGCTAGAGTAGTAGGTTCAGGCCACAGTTGGCTTCATCACCAATATAGGGTCCAGAGAAAACTGAATAACCTGCCAAGACGGTCCTTGAGAGGACGCACTCCTTATGAGGTCCTCTTTGGGATACCTATGTATGTCACAGATCTAGATGTTCTGTTATGGTGGTAGCAAACACACCTTTTGACATAAATGAACGTCTCATTGTTTTACAGGAGCGTCAGCAATTTTGTGATGATAATTCATCCGCCAGTGCTACCACCATAGGAATAAGGGATTTGCCAAAAACTTCTACAGGCTAGATTCCTGAAGTTGGGGATCTGGTTCATTTTGAAGGTTGCTGTGAAGAAAGAATTTGTCCCATCCTACAGAGCACAGATTCCAGTCCTAGGAATACAAGGCACCAGAACTGTTATCCTACCATGCTGCCAGGTTCCAAAGGAAACAGATTTGTCTCCATCCACAACATCAGAAACACAATAAAACCAGGCACTCATATTGACCATGGATGTGGGAACCATACATACTTACCTCTTTCCCTAGGATCCATAACTATATAATGCTATCTTGAGCTTCTAGACCTGCATTTTCATGCATGGGTGAAGAGTGCAAAACAGGGGTATGTCAAAATACTGAAATCAGTTTACCCTGCACATATGCATTGAGGGCACAGGTGGGGCTTTGCTAGAATTACATGCACTTCACACATGCAGAAGCCAGTGCACAGCATGGATCCCACACATTTGGGATGACATTAGAATGTGGCTGACATTCCAGAACTATGAATTGAGGAGAGTCTGTCATAGTTGGACTCTTGCTCTAGGCAAGACTGCTGGTTTAAGGATGACAGTAATTATGTTTGTAGGTGACAACAAATCGCAACTGTTGTCCCAACTCTCCCGGATCACAAGCAGCACCTCACCAAAAACCCAAAGAGTCACAGGTGATTTGTGGCAGCCTTTAACCATGGACTCAAGAGTGTGACATCTCAGGGAGTGTCATAGTTAAACGGAGATTACCCCTTTCTCACATGGACACCATGTCTCAATCAAACACAGGCAATGAAGAAGATGCAGTAAAGTTTCAATAGGTTTTATTTAGCAAAACTGCAATCTGTGATAAGTTGCATGGGCTGTAATGATTAGGATAGTGAACAGTGCAAGAAACAGAATGGTAAAGACAAGAGCCATTAATACAAAGACCCCCACCATCTTGCAATAACATGAAATGACATGAGGTGTGAAATCTGTCCTAATACCCTAATGTCATGTACCTAATCTCTAACCTAGAAGAGAGGTAGGCGTGTTAAACCTAATCTGCCTATGCCATGTCCATTAGAACAGCCCCCCAACCCTTGTTACCTTGGAATGAGGTCTCTTACTCAGACTTCATAGGGTCACAAAGACTGGGTCTGCGGCAAGGCGACGTGCAGCATCCATAGCAGCAATGGCATTTGGTCAGAATCCCTCTGACTATCTGTTTAAGTGAGGAGTATTTATATAGATCTGCTTGGACCACTGACGTATATCTTTTACCAAACAACAGATAACAAGACGTTTTTGGGATGGAAATGTATATAAACAATTCCCTCGAAAGGGTGAAGAGGGAAAGTACCTAATACGAACACCTACAGTTTGTTTATCTTTGTCGATTGATATTGACGCCTTAGCACGGTGGCACTGATAACGAAACCTATAATATAGGCCTAACTAAAAACAAGGTAGCCATCTTAAAAGATTTAATTAAATAAATGCATTAAAACCGAGCAAGCTAAGTAGAGTAAAAGTCAATAGGTGACAGGGCACGAGTCTGCAAGCCAAAGGCTTAGCTAACTCCTGTATCCCATTAAAACAAACTAGGATTCACTACAAGTCGGTGAAAACTGACAGTAGAATGAAAAAAGGTCATACTAAGGCCCATATTTATTCTTTTTTAGCGCTGCATTTGCGTCATTTTTTGACGCAAAAGCAGTGCAAACGTACACAATACAATTGTATTTTGTAAGTTTGCGCCGCTTTTGCATCAAAAAGCAGCGCAAATGTGACGCTAAAAAAGTATAAATATGGGCCTAAATTCCTTCACAGTCTTGCTTTAGATGGCTCCCCACTTGTAAGCCTGTTTTTTTCATAGAATACAAAATGACCAGTTCCATGGTAAGTGCTTCGACAGAATGCCATAAACTGATTAACATAATTTCACTTGTGAATCTTGCTGTGCTGGTGCCCCAGATTTGCTCCTTGAAGGATTCACTTATCACCCTTCAGAGGGGGGCATCAAGAAGGTGAAATGTGACCAACCTCAGCAGGGGCATAACACAGTAGGTGTACTTGTCTAAAAATAAGACAGCAAAGCACCACAGAGTTCACAGCAAGCTCGCCATTTTACAGAACCCTGGCTGAGTGTGTAGTGATTCCATACCAGAAGCTATGGCCAAAAAATAAGGCTTCAGGTGCAACAACCCTCGCGGCACAATTCCCGACCTCCTATTTAGGCAAAAGCTCTCAACTTCCTTCCCTCTCCTACCCTCGACACCCTAAAAACACAGCAGGTGCTAAACAGGAGCATTAAACCCCACAGAATTGGAAATTCTACATAGTGTTATGCTTTGTAAAAATGGGACAGAACAGTTACTCCTCACTCCATGGAACTTAATTAGGAATTGTATGGAACTGGCTGAGTATCAGTGCACAGTCCCAGTAATAACGGGTGCGGAGTTTGCACCCTGCCTGTACCGTGCAATTTATAATGATGGACTTAGAGTGTTAATTACCAAATAACTCCCCAGTACACCACGTTTCCAGTCCTGGGCTTTCTTTTTAAAAGTCTATGTTTTGAGATGAGCTATTCTAAATAGTCCAATGTAACCGAACCAAGGATGTAACTCTTGAGTGCAACGTTTTATTACATTAACTCAAATGACTACAAGAATTTTAAGTGATATGGGGCAATCAGGTAGCGATATTCTCTGCTCTATGTGAGGACTGTGATGCGATAGAAAGTTGTGCATTTAATACTGATTGTTGCAAAGTATTTCAAAGTTAAGTTATTTGGTAAAATAAATTGAGATAATTAAGAAGTTTATATGACATTTAGGTTTCAGAGTTTGGATGATGCATGAGAACCCGAAACGTATCTGCTGCCTGGGAAACATACCTACAGGAAGCATGTTAAATCTACAAAATTGCACAAAATTTACGTAAATGAAAGAGGATCTGAAGAGAATGATAAGAAGTGTTTCAATAAAACAGATGGATGACCAGAAAGAGCTAAAAGTTTCAATAGTTGTCCTCTTATGATTTTGATATTCACTTAAGAAACGCAAAATGGTTCTATAAGAATTTAGTTTAATGCATAGAAACCCATTTTCAAGCATCAATCAAAAAATACGCAATGATTTAGCTATCATTGAAAATAAGACATGTTCAGTATCCTACTACTGTGCGGATCCAAAATGTAATGATTCTAACCAGGGTTCTAAGATCTTCTAAGAGGTCATCAGTCATTGATAATGAATATTTTGATTGAAAAATAATTCTAGATTTTCCTAAAGAAAGTGGAACTAGTGTGTGTGTGAGAAACATGACTTTCATCAAAGGAAAGAGTATTGGGTGAGAACTCAAACAATTGGCTAGAATCACAAGTAGGTTTCAACGTGGAATCTGGGATGAGCAGTGCCCTGATAGCTCTAGCTCAAAGTGACGTGCTTCTCTCAGAGAAAATGAGTGTAACAGTTACGTTGGCAAAGAAAGCATAAAAAAATCCCAAACGACTTTAGTAAAAGGAATAGAATTTGGGATGATTAAAATGGCATAAAACAGAAAAAATATCTTTAAAGAAGTTATGAATTTTCAAAGAAAAGCAAGAATGGCCCAAAGAAAACAAATTGAAATGTGAAAGACCGTTGGGCCAGGGTGTTCACACTACAAGGCACTTTTTAAGATCGACTGTAATAGATCATACAATTGCCCTGGTCAATACATTTACTTTGGGACTGATTTAGAGTTTGGTGAGCATGTTTCTCTGACACAAACTGAGTACTGTGTTCACCAAACACTTGCCTCGCCTGTCTCAATTGCAGATTGATGGACCTTAAGCTTTCCATCAATGGAGCCCCATTCACTTCGGAAAGCTTCCTCCTGTGGGCAGCAGGATGGGGGTCTCTGGATGAAGGGCACGATCCCTCCTGCCTTATCTATGGTGGACAGTGTAATGGCCTTTTTCTGTTCCTCACTGTCTGGTTAAACCCCAAGTTATGGGGAGAACATTGTTTATTTTTGCTTTTCAGTTTTCTTAGAGTTTTTTAGATGAGTTAGTAATTCGAGAGCTTGTTTCTGAAAAACAAAAAAAGTTTAAAAGTTGTCCCTCAAAACCAGCATCGCCCATCTACCAAATATTTTGTACCTTGAAGGAACTGCTGTGGTGGTGGTTCCTTTCAAGGTAGAGATATGACTGTAGGGCCAGTGGTCATTTTTAAATCTGATAGATGGAGTACCATTAGGAGAGTGGAGGTAATGACCTCCACCATCCTGACAGACATTAAACCATTCAGCAAATTCTAAATCAGGCCCTTGCTCTTCTTACTGGCAGTCAAAATCCTCCAGTAGGACAAGTCAATGTGGTTTGGCAAAATGGACTCCATGAAGCAAGGGTACATCGATTTTGGGGCCTAAATGTTGGTGCCAAATTCACACACTGGACTAATCTAAAAAGATATAACTGCATCTGTAGCTTCAGCCCCAGGGTACTTTGCTGCTTTTTTTTATCACTCGTTATGCTAGTTTCTCACCACTCTTCCATCTCAAAATTATTCCAGAGTTCAAGGCTGGTTGCAAATGCGAACCAGTGATCCACATAGCAAATTGTTAAATCTTGCTGGCTTGAATTGCAGATTCACTGGGTAGCCTTCGTATCCTTTACCATTGCATCAGGAATCTAAAAAAAAATAAGTTACACCTTTGCAGGATGCTTACTGCATTTCTCCTGGTTGTGTCTAAAGGTCTCAAATTCTCAGGACATCTTTCAGGACATAACAGCATAGAGGGCAGCAGATGACAACTCAGCTTCACTCTTCAGCTAGTCCTATACAATGTTCAGTCCCAAATTCTTTGTTGGCTGTGATCCAAAGATGACATATTGCTCTTCATTTTCCAGTGGACATCGAGAGGCAAGCTTTTCTGACCACTGAGAGCCACCTCCAGAACTTTTAATCAAAGGAAAGTAGGATGCAAGTGTTTAATCCTTAGGCAATAGGTTTATTCTGCCGGTCATCTTCTTCTTGTCTTCTCCCTCCTGATATAATTGTCTGATCTCCAGATTGTGTAAGGCCATGATATAGGGTTGGCACAGCAATAACCAGTAGACATCCCAAAACAGAAGCATGTAATATTCACACGCTGTGTCTTCCCTGGCATTTATGAACTGCTTATACCACTGTGCACTCTTCTTGGATTTTTTCAAGATGGTAAAAGGCTAACTTCACTCTCCTCATGTGTTTCTCACTTGAAATGCGGGGCCATCCTTTTGTCAGCAATGAAAACCTACTCAAACTGTCCTGTGCCTGTGGCACCCATTCTTGAGGATTGTGAATGAAACATTTTGAGGAGTTACGCTCATCTTCGTGTGAGACACTTGTCTCAGCCTCTCCCTTTCCCCTTTACATCCCTCTGATACGGGCGTTCATGCTTTTGAGTACTCCTGGAAAGAAATGTCATTCTCCTCCAAGCAGAGGACTAGTCTTGGGTAATGCAAACATTTCTGGGCATTGTTTTGACCTAGCAGAAATCGGATTACAATAACTGCAAGAGGTGGACACTTAGCAGAGCTGAATGAAAATCTTCCTTGACTAAGGCAGACATTATTATTGTGTATAGAAATCATTTTTATGGCATTTATATTAAACATCTAAGTGCACCATTGAGTTACATTTTCTCCATAAAGTAAAATGTCAAGATTGATTTTCCTTTTTCTTCTAAAGCTAAGTTATGCAGTTGAAGGCTCAGGCAATGCTAAAGCTACCTTTTCACATTAAATAAATAGTTCCTTCAATACATGTTACCGTAGAAATATGTAATTTAACATAGTTTTTGTCTCATATCAGAGCACTATTTATTCAGGCTATTTCTGGCTTCAAGACACCTGTCTAAAATGTACATTTTAAATGGTAAGGGTAGGCTCATATTTGCCTTGCTTGGCCTACATTGATAGCGACCTGATGGGCAGCACTTAAGATATGCTGTGCAATTTCCCCATTCGGATGTAAAGAGGCCACATTACATCTCACATGTAATGTCTACCCTTTCATGCCACTTGACAACGTTGCGTGAATTTTTGCTTTGTACCTAATACCTAAGTATTCCAATTGTGGCTTGCTATTTATGTTCAATGTTTAGAAGTATAGCATATGAATGGGAGGTGACTTATAGCTTTCAATGCACACAGATTCAAATATGACAGCAAATCAACCCTTACAATTTTGGGGACCACACAAAATGGGTCACTTTCCTATGCTGGATATTCCTGGCAGAAATGATTCATAACAATAAATCTGTCAAACAGAAAGCCTGTGTTCCACTAGATTTCTAGAGACTGTGATCAGAGAGGACTTTTTTCCAAATTGCTTTTACGGGTCAGTTGAGTAATACATAAAGAAGCATAACACTACTAAATTGACTAATTTCTAGGTAGAATCCAGCAAACAAGTTTCCTTTCCAGAAAGGACTTAGGAGGTCATTCTAACTTTGGCGGGCGGCGGAGGCCGCCCGCCAAAGTTCCCCCGCCAGTACACCGCAGCGCGGTCGAATGACCGCCGCAGTGATTCTGACTTTCCTGCTGGGCGGGCGGGCGACCGCCAAAAGGCCGCCCGCCCGCCCAGCGGGAAAGCACCAGCAACGAGGATGCCGGCTCCAAATGGAGCCGGCGGAGTTGCTGGTGTGCGACGGGTGCAGTTGCACCCGTCGCGATTTTCAGTGTCTGCCACGCAGACACTGAAAATCAATGTGGGGCCCTGTTAGGGGGCCCCTGCAGTGCCCATGCCAGTGGCATGGGCACTGCAGGGGCCCCCAGGGGCCCCACGACACCCGTTCCCGCCAGCCAGGTTCTGGCGGTGAAAACTGCCAGAACCAGGCTGGGGGGAAGGGGGTCGGAATCCCCATGGCGGCGCTGCTTGCAGCGCCGCCGTGGAGGATTCCCTGGGGCAGCGGGAAGCCGGCAGGAAATCGCCAGCTTCCCTTTTCCGACCGCGGCTTTACCGCCGCGGTCAGAATGCCCCCGGAAGCACCGCCAGCCTGTTGGCGGTGCTTCCGTGGTCGTTGGCCCTGGCGGTCCATGACCGCCAGGGTCAGAATGACCCCCTTAGTCTAGCAGTTCAGGCTGATGTTATGTTATATGTTATGCAGATTTGTAGAATGCACTTTCATTCCGGAAGGGTATCCTGGCACTGAGCAGGTGTTTAGGGACACTTAGGGACCATTGGGACTACTCAAAAGGCCAGGTCATTAGCCTCTTGCAGAATTCATGAAGTAAGAACAAGACTCTTAAGCGTTTTTGACAGGCTGCTCCATGCTTTATGAGAGATGTAGGGGAAGGCTTGTCCACAAGCTCTAGCTTTCCATATGCTTGCGATATGTGCAGTAAGGAATGTGGATGAGTGGAGGTGTCTGAAAGACTTGTGAAAACAGATATGATTGTTGAGGTATGCTAGACCAGTGGTATGTAGTGCCATGAAAGTGTAGGTGAAGAGTTTGAATTGTGATTGTTGTGCTCCTTTAGGTATAGTGTGATTTGAGAGCAGCACAGAAGGTTGCAAGTGATTCTGGCTACTGAGTTCTAAAGAACCTATGGCCTTCTAGTGAGTTCTTTGTTGATCCCAGTATTGAGAGTGTTTCCCGTAGTACAACTTGCTTGTAACCAGGTGTGTGTGACGGTTTTCCAGGTACTGATTAGGAGCTATTTGAAAATCTTCCTCAGCATCTTCAGGGCATGGAAGCATGAGGCAGTGACAGCAGTGGTGGGTAGTCATGTCCAGTTTCCTGTTGATGATGATCCTGATGTTCTTAGCATGGGTGGTGGGGGTCATTCTTAGTTCTGTTGGCCACCAGGTGCAGTCCCATGGTGATGTGCTCTTTAAGAAGATAACAATTTTGGTCTTGTGGATGTTCAGCTGTAGACAATTGGTCTTCATACAGTGGGTGATTTTAGTCATGCAGTCATTTGAAATTGATCCAGGTACTGAGCATCTTTTATGTGAAGAAGAGTGTGTTGTGTTTTATTGGAGTAGGAGAGAATGTTGATATTGTGAAAAGGGATGATGCTGGGTAGAGGGATCTTGTATGTGTTGAAGAGCATTTGGCTCAAAATGATACTTGCAGAACTATGAAGATGAGGTTTTGAGAGTCTAAGGTGTCCGCTTCCAGGCTTACTGACTGCATTCTTAAAGTCAGGAAGGAGCATATCCATCCGAGTGCAAGTCTTTGGATTCTGCTGTCATGTAGGTGTTAGAGGGGGACAGGGAGGAAGACTGTGTCAAATGCTTCAGAAAGGTCCAGGAGAATGAGGGTCACTGTGTCTCCTCTGTCTAGAGGTGTGTACCTTTTGCGATATGACATATGCTGATTTGCATTTGACCTGTCTGTTTCTGTAAAAATGCTGTGTGTAAAATTGGATGAACTAGAATGAGGCCCTGAGTTATTACCAGAAGCTGACATAAATCCAAGCTTTCCAACCACCCCTTTTTTATTTTTTCTCAGTAAGATACCCTTACTCTGACAAGTATGCCATATTTTGCTCTAGGTACTTGCTAAGCTACACTGCTCAGCCCCAAAAAGGCTGAAATGTAGAACAAACCTATTACTTGGGGCTGCATTTAATTCAAGCATTCCAGTCAATCACATTTTTTTTTTTCTGTTTCAGTAACACAAATGACAGGTGCATAGAAAACAAAATGATTCGGCATGGTTATATCGTTAATTCATCAATATTTAAAGCAGAACTGAGTCACCCTGATACACCATTGACCCTGCTCCCAAAATAAATCACAGGACTGGATCATTATCTCAAATATAGTCTCTCAATTCCTTCCTGTTGGTTGCGGATGGGAGATGTTTGTAACAATGGGTTGACTTGAAACTTCAGAAAGGAAACAACATTGTTTTAGCTCTGTACACTTTGTCTTCTTGTCACTGTCAGCTAGACTCTGAGTCAATTAGAGGTAGGAACAGAAGTGCCATGGGTAACAATTAGCAAGCCAAGGGGTAGCAGCTGTTACAGTGGCTACTCCAATATACACCCATGAAGTTCAGCACTTCTGAAATTGAAAGGTTTTCCATGAACATAATGGGAAGTGTTTAATCAAGGAATTTGTAAAGCACACTACCCACCCGTGAGGGTCTCAAGGCGCTGAGGTGTGTGTGGGGGGGTGCTGCTACTGCTTGAACAGCCAGGTCTTGAGAAGTCTCCTGAAGGTAAGGAGGTCTTTGGTCTGACGCAGGTGGGTGGGAAGAGTGTTCTACGTCTTGCCGCCTTTTGCAGTTCTGCAGATGCGTGGGATGGTTGTGAGGGTGAGGTTGGTGGAGCGGTGTTGCCAGGGCGGGTGTAGAATGAGAGCCGTCTGTTGAGATATTCTGGTCCGGTGTTGTGAAGTGCTTTGTGAGCATGGGTGAGGAGTTTGAAGGTGATTCTCTTGATGATGGGGAGCCAGTGCAGGTCTCTCAGATGGCCATTATGTGGCAGTGGTGGGGGACATCCAGGATGAGGCATGCAGAGGCATTCTGGATGCGTTGCAGCCTCTTCTGGAGTTGGGGTGTGGTTCCTGCATAGAGGGCATTGCCGTAGTCCAGTTTGCTGCTTACGAGGGCTTGGATGACTGTTCTTCTGGTTTCAGTAGAGTTCCATTTGTAGTTCTTTTAGAGCATGAGGAGGGTGTTGAGGCAGGAGATGGCGCTGATTTGCTGGGTCATGGATAATGAGGAGTCCAAGATGAATCGTAGGTTGCATGTGTGGTCGGTTGGAGTCGGAGCGGATCCGAGAGTGGCAGGCCACCAGGAGTCATCCCATGCGGAGGGGATGGAGCTGAAGATGAGAACTTCCGTCTTGTCAGAATTGAGTTTGAGGCAGCTGTTCTTCATCCATTCGGTGATGGCCTTCATTCCTCCGTGAAGGTTGGTCTTGGCAGAGTCCTTGGTGAGGGAGAGGTTCAGCTGGGTGTAGTCAGCGAACAAGATGATGTTGAGGTTGTGAGATCGGGTGATGTTAGCGAGCAGGCCATGTAGACTTTGAAGAGGGTCAGGCTGAGGGACGAACCCTGGGGTACGCCATAGATGATTTTGGTGGTTTCGGAGCTCTGTCACGGATTCCTGCATTGCTGAGGCGTGAGTGTAGGGTGTGGTGGCAGATGGTGTAGAACGCAGCTGGGAGGTCCATGAGGATGAGGGCCGCGGTTTGGCTATTGTCCAGTATGGTTCTGATGTCGTCTGTGGCAGCGATGAGGGCAGTTTTGGTACTTTGGTTGCTGAGTAATCTGGATTGGGAAGGGTCCAGGGTGCTGTTCTCTTCGAGGAAGTAGGTCAGTTGTCTATTGACAGCCTTCTCAATGACTTTTGCCAGGAAGGGGAGCAAGGAGATAGGCCGAAAGTTCTTCAGGTCCTTTGGGTCCACCTTAGGTTTTTTGAGGAGGGCGTTGATCTCGGCGTGTTTCCAGCTCTACGGGAAGGTGGTGGACTCGAATGAGCTGTTGATGATCTTCCGTAGTTTGGGTGCAATGACGGAGCTTGCTTTGTTAAGAATGTGGTGAGGGCTGGGGTCAAATGGAGTTCCAGAGTGGATGGTGTTCATGATTTTGATGGTGTAGTTGTCGTTGACAGGGGTACAGGAGAGCAGGAGGTTGGTCAGTGGTGTGTCTGTGATGATGGTGGTTGCCGTGGGTCTGAGTGCTGAAGCTGCCGTGGATGTCTGCAATCTTGCGGTGGAAGTAGGAGGCGAGGGAGTCGCAGAGGTCTTGACATGGAGGGATGGCGTTGGCGTTGGAGCTGGGGTTCGAGAGTTCCTTCATGATGTTGAAGAGCTCCTTGTGGCTGTGTCCATTGTTGTTGATTGGGTCTTTGAAGGCAGTTCTCTTGGCGGTTCGGATGAGTTGGTGGTGTCTGCGGATGGCATTTTTGAAGGCTGTGTGGTTGCCCAGTGTCTGATCTTGGCACCACTCCTTTTTGAGTCTTCGGCAGGTCCTCTTAGATTTGAGGAGGTCGGCTGTAAACCAGAAGGCCTTTCTGTTGGCGAGTCTGTTGGAGGGATTCTTGATCGGAGTGAGGGTGTTGGCACAGGTGTCGATCCATTGCCTGAAGTTGCGGGCAGCTGTGTCAGTGTTGCTGGTGTCGAGGGGTGGGTTCCGGGAGAGGGTCATGATTAGTTGGTCTTCGGTGACCTTGTTCCGAGTAGGGAATCCATTGTGGGTGGTGGTGTGTTGTGGGTTTCTTGGAGGAGAAGTGGATGCAGCAGGGATCTGTCCAGTGGAGTTCGGTGGTGTGGCTGAAGGAGAGTTGATTGCTTGCGGAGAAAATAGGGTTGAGTGTGTGTCCTGGGGAGTGGTTCGGTGTCGTGACAAGCTGTTTAAGGCTTGATTACAGCAACAAGCAAACGTACAACAATCAGCGGTGTAGCTATCAATGATGCAGCAGGTTTAGTGGCACCAGGGGCCAGAGGCGTGATAGGTCCAGTCAAACCTGAATATTTCTATATTTGACTACCATAACCAAAGTTATTTCTTTTCTCTTGCTTGTACTTTGCCCCGTGGGTCCCTTACTACTCCACTGACAACTAAGTGAAAATATCAAATGGAAGCCTTTATGGGTACGAGAAAAAAATAACTGAATATTTCACGCAAGCCGCTTATCTGTGAAAGGAAACATATCTTAGTTTTATTATAACGCTAAACCACCTCACGTTCTTTTTCCCTAACCGGTTCTACAATTTGCTAATGAAACTATGTTATACTAGCTGACTATTCGACAAAGCAATCTTCAAATCTTTACACTGGAGTAAACAGAATGCAAGTAGGACAGATTAATATTATCCAGAGGTTAATAGTTTATTCCTTTCGAAACTGGCAGAAAAAGCTCCCAAGCGGCATGAAATAATGTTTTTTTTCTCCTTATAACACCGTATAAACAGAGCAAGAATGAGACCTGGAAGCTTGTTGAGTTTCCCAAGGGGCAGAGTAGCTGAATTTAAAAGTAGTGTATACATGTCTGCATGGTGGAAACGGGGGAAGGAGGCAGACGGGCCCTGGGGACAGTACAGGGGAAATTCTAGAGTCCAGTAATAATAATTTAGCATGGATGATTGGTTTTAAACGAGCCCCCCCTGATTTATAAATCATATAAGCAGATGCTGACTGCAAAATAAGTACACATCCTAGCCTGTACTCCAGTCCAGGAATGGCACCAATTGAAGCATTCAGCAATGCTCTCAAGCAAGGAGCCTGCTCTGCAGGAGTTAAACGAAGCGAGCGAGTTCCATTCATTGTGTATCTTTTTGTAATTGTATCGATTGTTTTTTCCCTCTACAACATAACCAAAACAGAAACGAGAGAGAAAAAACATACGTAGTACAGTGTGATTGTTAAGTACAGTTCAGCAAATATTATTTATACCTCCTCTGTAGGAAGCAAACCCACACGTGTGCCCCAGTAGCGGTAAACTGTCGTTTGAACTGCACATTGAAAGGAGTAGTCACACGTATTGTACACATGAGCAATGGTATCTCAGCCGCTTCTAGCTTTTGCTTTACACAATATATTTATTACAATAATATTTTACGTTGGTCGTTTCTGCAAGTGGGGGGGATCCATGGCAATGAATCCTTTGTATGACAGATTTTTTTAAACCTTCTCTCAACTCCTTATGAGTCATCACCAAAATACCATCAGCAGGTACACCCTCAAATTTCTAGACGCACACTTGAGAGCCAACTTTCCTGTGTAGGTTCAAGGAGGTGTATCATCAGAGTCTCTTCTGTGTCATTGAAGGCTCCACTTTGTCTCTCTCACCTTAGACCTCTGAGGCCCTTATTGCAAATTTGTCATTTACTGTACTTTTCTTTACTTCACGTGTTAAATGCAATTACCCCAGGGTGAAGTATTTTCCACATGTGAAAGGAAAATGTGCCATACCATGTAAAATGGATTTTAGCCCACCATAATTCATACAATTTGCCTTTTTAACACCTTTTCCCCTGAGAAACGTCAGCAAAATTGACCTTCCAGAATATTTCAGGGGAAAACTGTGAGGGTGTGATACTTATCACCCAACTTGTAGTTCTGATCTTAGCTTACTCCCTAAATACTAAACTTTTTGTTTTTGTCCCTCCTCATTAGATCAATACTCAATGTCAAAGTTTTGAGATCTTCCCTTGACTCCAGAGCCCTCATTGTGTATCTCTGTGCAAGCAGGAGAGGTACATCTACAAATGTTTGATCTGTAATACTTTCCTTGTGAAGGTTAAATGTCCTAATAGACAGCACTGGAGTAGAAGTTGACAAGTTCTACCTTTAATACAAAGAGTACACTAGTTAATGTGTGGCCATAATCTATAGCAGAGAACAATCCCACATTATATGGTTGTCGATTTTACTTAGAAGTCTGGTACATCAAATCGAAGATAGTAAACTGAATGAGATGCAATGTATTATTTCGGGACATCCTTGGAGCATGGCCCACAATATTTTCCCATTTTGCATATTCAAATTCAACTGACTTGTCAACTTCCCTGAATTTCTTCAGGTTGTCTGCCACGATTTTAAGCATAGACAGACTTTTTTTTGTAAATATGCTTTTCCCCTCCACCATGTATTGCTAATGTTCTAAGACTGTGCAAGTCTCTAGTTCCCTGTTCTCCAGGTCTATCTTACAGCTCTAATGATTTGGCCATATGGCATGAACTGTCTCACATTCACTGCATGATATTCTCAACCATTTCAGGATCCACTGTCAAGTGGATCATCCACTGCATTTATGTATCACATGTCCACTGCTGACTTCGACACAACATTGCCTGCAGCTGTAAACTAGGGGTAACTCACAACGTAAGTTCTGATTTAACTTTTGCCAGTTGGTATTCTGTCCAACAGGGTGAGGGAGGACATTGCCTCTGCCACCATGAAGGATTACTTTTCGCCCAATTTAGATATCACCACTGGCCTTGCAATCATCTTTGTACATTGAGAGGAACCACTGTGATGGGGGTTCCTTTCAATGTACAAAAAGTTTGGTGGACACACCCCGTCGGTTTTGACAGCTGTACACCAAACTTTTCCAAAGCTTTTGTTTTCGACAAACAAGGTTCCAAAGTGGGAGTTTGTTTCAAAAAACAAAAATCTACTGATTGACACTCTCTAGGTGTTTTCTCTGAGGGTCTGGATGTCATTATTGTTTTTTTCTGTTCTTCAGTGACAGATTTCACCTATCAGTGAGGGAGAGCAAAAAAAGGATTACACAATCCACCCTAAGTAGGGCGGGCAGTGTCATGTCCTTCCTCCAACGGCCCCTACTCCTTTCGTCCATCAGAGGAAAGTTAAGGTTAACCTATCTCTAAATGAGACAGGCATACATGGGTTTTGGTGAAAAGGGTACTTTGTTGCATTAGAAATAGATTCAGTATTATGGATTTAGCATTAGAGTCTCTTTATAATATCTTGGGTATAGACCTAGGAGCAACTGCCCTATCTACGGATTCCAACTCTGGTGAAGTGGCTTTAAAGACCCAATGTCAGATGTATTGAATTTTTGCTGGAAATTGTAAAACTCAATATCGGGATAATCAAGCCCAGTTGCTCAGATGCAGATGTGATCAGGCCAGAACCACTTGTATCCTTCAATCCACCCAAAATTAGCCTCTTCTTTGATTATGGTATGAAGTTGGCTAAAAAGACAGGATGAACAATTATAGTCAGGGTGGTAAAATACTTCTATCGGGATGGACAAGACTATCATCTTACCAAGTGCTAACATTCCTACTGACAATTGTAGGCATTTTGAATTACACAGTGCCACTAATGCCCCATCAAAAATCTATCAGAAGCAAAACATTTATCTTTGTGCTTAATTCAGAGCCCCAGATATTTAATCAAATATGAAGCCCTTGTAGTAACCCCCTGGGTTCAAGTCAACCTGTGAGGGGCATGGCTCCAAGGGAAACAAGGAATTATTTATCCTAATTTGAATGCAATCCTGAATCTGCTCCAAAAGTACCCCTTGCTTCCATGCTTGTGGGAATTCATTCATTAGATTATTTAAACTAATCAGCAGGTCATCAATGACTGGGGTTAATGCATACTATGCAGTAACTCCTCTTGGGAAGTTGAAATATATGAACCCTTCAGATCATGACAAACAAGATGTGAGACATATAGACAGCTGCATTAGTGACATTAACAATTATTTTACATAGGTGTTTTATGCTATAGGAGGCATTTCTGCCTGATACAAATCAAATCTTGATGTATTATGGACTGAAGAATTCTCAGTTTCCAGTGATTAATTAATCTACAAATAATGTTGCAGTTCAAGTTAAGTATATTATTGGAGAGGACCATTCTTTATGTGGTATTCTTCCAGATGTTTGCCTTCCTAGGCTAAACCCTAAGACTGTGCACTTTACCCCTGCAATCCAGAGGTATACTCCCCTTTAAACATGCTTAAATTGACATATACCTAATTGGCACATTTAATTTACTTGTAAGTTCCTAGTATGTGGTACTACATGTACCCATGACTTGTAAATTAAACGCTACTAGTGGGCTGCAGCACTCATTTTGTGCCACCCAGTAAAGTAGCCCTGCAAAACATGTCTCAAGCCCTGACACTGCAACATGTCTGTGTGTGCACGCAATTTTAGACTGCCATATTAAACCTTTTACCAGACCTAAACCTTCCTTCGTAGTGCTTATATGTCATGCTTAAGGTAGGCCCTAAATACTCATAGGGCAGGGGGCATGGTATTTAAAAAAGCAGGACATGTACAGTTAACGTTTTACTTGTCCTGGAAGTGAAACATCTCCTAAGTCATTTTTCACTGCAGCAAGGCTCTTGCTCCCATAGAAAAGCAGTGGGTTACAATAAAACTCTCTATAATGCATAACTTTAGTTTAGTTTTTAGCTAGAAAAATTGATTTAAATACTTATTGAAACAGGAAATTAAAACCCAACGTGCCAATCAAGTTGAATTTTCAACTACTATTTTGAAAATGCCACTTTTGTGTGTGACGTTTTTATTATGCCGCAAAGGTTGTATGCTGCTCATGGCTATGTTATGGTAAATAAAACATACGAGACACACTCCTGCCCATTGGCTGTCTTGGTGCTAAGAATGATTTGGCTATGGCAGACGACAAAAGTTGACTCAACAAGTGAATCTTCAGTTCCTTTCTAAATAAATGAGCAAACATATTTTTCTGTTGGTCTCCACATACTTTGGGGAGTTTTCCAATCCTGCCTCATGAATGTGCAAGCACAATTTTTCTATCACCAATTTTTGTTGTCACTGAAAACAGATGTGCCATTTTCTTACAGTACTGTGAAACCATTTCATGCAGGTAACTTGCAAGTGGTTTGTACACATTACCATAACTTGCTCAGTCATTTCTCATGAGTGAATCAGTGTCCAAATGGCAAATACATGTCAAGCTATACTTGAATACATGATGTTGAAAATGAGGAGCCTTCAGTAGTAAAATGCATGAAATCTGCCAGTCTTACACATTGTATTGGAAAGCCTCACATTGCAGTCCTGTGCAACCCTTGCAGTCACCTTTTGCTGAACCCTGTGTTTTGGCTGGAATACCTAGTCCCCGCACTGTACGTCACTAACAGTAGAAAATTGCATGTGCCTGCCCTTTTTATGTGTTGAACTTACATATTCCTAATTTGTTTATTTTACTTGCCTATAATCACCAGGGTTTGTAAGATAAATGCCACTAGTGGACTGCTGCACATATTGTGCCTTCTACTAAAGTGGCAGTGCAAATATGGCTTCAGGCCTCCCATTGTAGCCTGACTGTAGTAGTTTAAACACGGCAATTCGACGTGTCAAAATAAACCGTTGTCATTTGCCACGTCAAACCTCCCTTTTAAATAATAGTAATTCACTCCTATGTAGGATGTGTAGCCCACCAGGTGGGGTGAATTGTATTTAAAAGTAGGACATCTTGATATTTAGGGGCATATTTATACTCCGTTTGCGCCGAATGTGCGTCAAAAATTTTGACGCACTTTCAGCGCAAACGTTGCCCCATATTTAAACCCTGACGCCCGATCCGGCGCACCAGGAAAATGGCGCTATGTGCGCCAGTTTTTGGAAGCGGCACCCCGCCCTGCGTTAATGACATGCAGGGTAGGCGTTCCCGTCCAAAAACAGACGCACATAGCGGTGCGTGGTATTTATGCTCCAGGGCAAAAATCACTCCCGCGCGGCTGGCGGCGCAAAAAAATGGCGCAAAGCACGAATATCGTGAAATTTTAACGCCTGGGTCAGGGCAGGCGTTAAAATGGGGCAAACACACCTGTACTTAATCAGAACACACAGAACAAACAACAGAGCAGCAGAGCAGCAACAGGGAGACATGGAGGTGCTTTTTCTTCAACGTGCACGTAGACGCAGAGCCCTGCAGCAACAACAGCAGCCACAACAACAACAGCAGGGACCCCAAAGACAGCGCAGAAGGCAGGAGAGGATATTCCGCCCAAGAACAACCCTGCATGGCCTCAGGGAACGAGACATCATCCAGAGGTACCGGTTGAACTGGCAGGCCATTCAGCAGCTGCTGACAAATATTGAACAGCAATTGGCCCCCACTTTAGTGACTCCACGCACTATCCCAACCGAAACAAAGCTGCTTGCCGTACTTCACCTGCTGGCAAGTGGCTCGTTTCAGACAACTGGTGCCCTGGTTGGTGGAATCTCACAACCATCTTTCTCCGCATTCCTGCCTAAAGTACTGGATGCCATCATTGGACTGACACCCCGCCACATCTGCTTCCCTAACACAGTGCAGAAGCAGCAGGAAACAAAACAGGGGTTCTACGCCATCAGTGGCTTTCCGCACGTCCTTGGTGCAATCGACTGCACACACGTACGCCTTGTGCCACCTGCTGCGAGTGAACACCTCTACCGCAACAGGAAGCACACACATTCCATCAACGCGCAGGCCATAGTCGATCACCAAGGACTGATCAGCAACATTGTGGCTAAATATCCTGGGAGTGTACATGACGCATTCATCTTCCGTCACTGCACCATCAACCAACACTTCCAGGATGGACGGTATGGCAATGGACTACTTGTTGGTAAGGACAAAAATCTACTTATATACTCACTGCACAGAAACCCTCTAGGATAAACAACACATACACCACAATAGCAACACCTAGACAGGAACACACTGAGGTACTCACATCACTAGCCATGTGTCACAAGTCACCATTGAACCTCTCACACATTTGAATTTACTCCACAGCTTAGTGTGAAGACATTCATGACTGTGGTTGCCTAAATGTCACCTTGCAAATTGGAAGTCTCACAATAACCTGTACACTAATACAATGCATAACTTTTAAGGGATGGGATGGCCTGGGTATGTTCATATGAACGTTTCTAATACCCTTTCATGTTTCAACTCTGCATGGAACTATCATCACACCCCCAGTGAGGACACACGGACACCTGTGTCACAAGTCACAATGCAAGGGAGGGCACACTGTACTTGAGAAACCAATACATCCTGCTGACAAACAGTTAGACAACAAACACTTGCTCAGCCGAGGAAAAAAAACAATGCCAAAGTTTTTACCAACAACCATAGGTTGTCACATTAGTACACAAAATAGTCACAGACAACACAACACAACTACTGCCATCAAAGATACGTACAACAGTGCCTCCTACATCTAATTGATACTATTCTGTGTTTCTCTTTCAGTTGATCAGGGGTATGGTATCCAGCCTTGGCTAATGACACCATATGGGAACCCAAATACTGCTGCTGAGCGGGCATACAATGACGCCCACAAGAGGACACGCAGCATTGTGGAGAGGACCTTTGGGATCCTAAAGTCAAGGTTCCGCTGCCTTGACATCACTGGCGGAAGCCTACTATACTCCCCAGAGATGGTCTGCAAGATCATACTCACTTGTGCCATATTACACAATATTTGTGTAAAAAGGAACATTCCCCTCCTTGAACCGGACCCAGACATGCCTGAGGATGATGATGAGGAGGATGCTGGCCTGCAACAGGAGGGGGAACAACCTAACACCGCAGCAGGAGTGCGTAGGCGCCAACAGCTTGTGAACAATTGTTTTACTTAAGTTATTATAATCACTTGTATTCCACACTTGTAAATAAACACAGATAACAAACACCACATCATGCTTTGGCCTATTCATTTCTGACCACCTTTAGTTTGAAATAGCTGAAGATGAATGTCGTCTCATTGATCAAGAATGCCATTAAAATTCATCACACCAAAAATAAACATCACAACTGTATGCACAGAGGGTAGGATGTGACATGTTACATTACCATACACAGAGCCCAACAAGAGTACAAATGTGACAATTACACATGCCGGATCCAAACAACTGAAACAGTCTCTCATCCAGCCCAAAATTGGAGATCATTTGAAAGTCACATCACACGTGTTCAGAGACAGGGTGGGACCATCCATGTGTACGTGAACATGTCATCAATGGCTTCTCTCAAGTGTATGATGTGAGCAATACACAATTGCAACAACATCAGCTGCCACTAACTCAGGAGGAGACCTTGAAGTTACAGTGACAACATACACACAGACAGGTCATACTGGATCCACATTCCCACACACATGTACACATATGTCATACAACCAACCTAATATTTGAAAGTAGACCATCACAGTTGTGTCCCAGTTTGAACCTAGCAGGAAGATTGTAAAATGACACTAAACCAGTTTATGCAGAAAGGGACACAGACAAGCAATAAATTCTTCGCATTATCACATCGTGAACGCTGAGAGTCTTGCAAACTTAGTCATATGAAAATGGTATGCAACTTAGCTCCAAATCATCATTACTGCAAACGTCAAATGGGCTAATGAGATGAATGAATGGTCAACAGTCATTCATACCATATGGCCTTACATTAGCCCGCTGCTGCAGGTTTGCCATGATATGATAAAAATACTCCATGGATACAGTAGCTATTCTGGATGGTCAAATCCTAGGGTGCTGGGGGCCTAAGTCCACCTCTACCACCCCCAACACATACAAGAATCATGTACTTGTGAACTAAACACATGCATAAGGCACATGTGTGGCCTCCATGTCACAAGTCCTACACAAATATGAAACACAAAATCATAATGGGACATGGTCAGCCTCATAAAAACTGAAAGTGACTCTCCCACTCCCTGTTAGGACTACAGATAAAAGCATCCCCATCATAAAGGTGGGCACATTTTGGAGACGGAATACATAATGGTATCAAAAACATCATTTCAAAATAGCCATCAGCAATTACACCAAATATGTTGTCAAATATGGTCAATACATTAGTTAACGTATCCCAAACATCACAGTGTGAAGGCCATCTATACATAAAAGTACAGACATTTGTCATATACAAACACAAATGTGTCTCACATCGCACCGTTTGACCATGACAAATCACCTTTCCAAAGCTAAACACATGAAGACATTTGGATAAATTTGCTCCATATTCTACGCATACAGCATGGCCGTCATAATTTGTTCACGTACATGAGTGCACACAATGCAGAGTCAGATACAAATGTATCCAAAAGTGTCTTTATATTTCGCCTTCAAAATATTATTTACATCCACAATATTTTTGACTCTGCATCATGTGCACTACTGTACGTGTAAAAAAAAACACGCCCATGATGTATGCGTGGTGAAATTGACGCTACATGGACAATATGTTGGTCATTTCAAGTACAGTATTAATTATTAATATTCATATCATATTTTTTCACTCCGCATCATGTGCACCACTGTACGTGTTAAAAAAACGACGCCCATGATGTATGCGTGGTGAAATTGACGCTACATGGACAATATGTTGGTCATTTCATGTACAGTATTAATTATTAATATTCATATCATATTTTTTCACTCCGCATCATGTGCACCACTGTACGTGTAAAAAAAACGACGCCCATGATGTATGCGTGGTGAAATTGACGCTACATGCACAATATGTTGGTCATTTCATGTACAGTATTAATTATTAATATTCATAACATATTTTTTCACTCCGCATCATGTGCACCACTGTACGTGTAAAAAAAACGACGCCCATGATGTATGCGTCGTGAAATTGACGCTACATGCACAATATATTGGTCATTTCATGTACAGTATTAATTATTAATATTCATATCATATTTTTTCACTCCACATCATGTGCACCACTGTACGTGTAAAAAAAACGACGCCCATGATGTATGCGTGGTGAAATTGACGCTACATGCACAATATGTTGGTCATTTCATGTACAGTATTAATTTGTAATATTCATATCATATTTTTTCACTCCGCATCATGTGCACCACTGTACGTGTAAAAAAAACGACGCCCATGATGTATGTGTGGTGAAATTGACGCTACATGCACAATATATTGGTCATTTCATGTACAGTATTAATTATTAATATTCATATCATATTTTTTCACTCCGCATCATGTGCACTGTAATGCGTCATAAAAAATTGACGCACAACTGTGTATGCGTGAAAATATGACGCATAACGGGAAAATAAAAACGGCGGCCATTTTATGCAGGAAGTGATGTAATAGGATATCCTGTTTACAAAATCTGTACTGGGAGGTAACTTTCACTTTCACTTTGCAGTCTCAGATTTCTCTAGACTGTGTGGTTGTGTGAAAGGTGTTGTCCTGTGTTTTACTGCTCTAGTGTCCTGTGTGCCTTGTATTTTGTCTTAGTGTCAATCTATTATTGTTGTATCACATTGTCTCAGTCTGTTTAGTGTTATTTTGTCTATACCTGTGATAGTTTGTATTGTCTGTGGGAGTCTGTTGTGGGTAGCATAGTTTGGGGGGTTAGTTGGGCTATTTTTCTACTTCTCCTTTTTCTTTCACACCTCTACCTTTCCCCATTTCCCCCTTTATATTTTATATTTTGTTGGTACATTCTTATCCCTCTCAATATGTCAGGTAGGCCTCGCCTGTCCAGGATGGGGGAAGACGAATTGGGGGGGGTTCATATGGCTCGTAAGCCATTTCCTCCCACTAATGCTGGAAGCTGGGGGCCGTGTGATACAGGGGTATCACACGGAGGCCTGGAAAATCCAGTGGGAGAAGGTGCGCCATCACCTGGTCCAGGTCTATGGGAGTCTCAGGAATGTACACCAACTCAAGCACCGCTGGGCAGATCTGATCACCAGGGAACAGGACCTGCTGGACCACCTGGGACTCCGGATTGGTGGCCATGTTGGTGAGTAAAAAACAATTACATGGGAATGACAGAAATCGGTGTGTGAACATGTGATGATTGTTAGTGAATCTGCAAAATAAGTAGCTGAGTGTGTGTAATGCCAGGGAAACCTAGGCCCATGGTTATACACATTAATCCCCATTCTTGCAACACATGTACACGCAATGACAGCTTTATAAATTCAACATCTATTTGTATTATGCTAAGTCGCCCCCTCTCTGCGTCCCAAAATGTTTCAAATGCTGCACTACAAAGGTATACATATGTGTCCTAATGTGTATTTGTTGCAGAATGTGTATGAAGACCTATGCTACCAGTCCGATGGATCATTTTTGCAACACATACCAGATGCCTGTAGCTGCATGTAATGTAGTGTTGCATTTGTGTCAGAAAAGCAACACGTGAACGGCTCTATTTGTACTCCACTGGTCATAATGGCCAGTGAGTACGTCATGTAGAAACAACATACCTACATATGCAGACGCCATAGCTAGACAGAAAATTGGAAACACATGATGATGCTATACATGTGTGTTGCCGTCACGTCACATGAAGTTAGTCATGTTCTTCTCACATATGTCACATGTGTGTCTGTTTGCTGTCTGTTGAGCCTGTCCAAATAGCCTGTTTAATTGTGAGTGGTCATGCAGTCCTCATGGAACCAGTTTTGGAATGTCTCTCGGGGATGCACATGCTGAGATGTATGGATAACATTATTGTTGGGGCATACTAATGGAGGATTAACTTGGACGACACATGACTGTCCTGACCACTGCATGAGTGTAGTAGGGTGTGACACTGGAGCAGGAGACTCATCCAATGTTAATGTTGAATACAAAGTGATCCATGCAGGATGAGCATGTGTGAAAGTCTATCATTACCATGTCATTTTCACACAGTGTCATTGTAACAGAAATCTTTTGTCCGTTCACCCAGTCTGAGTATAATCTTTGTTTCATGCTTTACAGGTGGACCAGCCCCGTACACCGTGGGAGAGGTGGCCCATTTTGACGACCCCGATACCTACAGTGAGTGTCGCCTGAGTGCTATTTACATTGTTTGGTAATGACGCATGATGGATTACTGTGTGTTCAAGAGAATTCATGATTTGATGTGCTGGCCGTTCATTGGCTTTGTTCTTTTAGTGTGATATCAAATTTGAATAATGTTTCTGCAAAGCAATACGTAATCATCTCTCAGATTGAGGGGCTGTAGCCCATTCAATTATGGCGGCAATTGGGAATGGTATGACTCATTTGGAATAGACTGGTCAATGTTAGACTTGGTCAGGGACTTGCCATGAACTGAGTCTGCATATCAGACTGACAGTCTCCCAGATAGCTTAGGCACATGGCATTGATGACAAGTGCTTCTTCCTAGTTGAGGATGGACTGTGTACACTGTAGGTTGGATCTTCCATGGGCATGTACTTCCACAAGGTGAACTCGAAGTGTGTGTGACTTGAGTGCAATGCCCTAGGTGTTCAGTTGAATCATGTGAATGGGTGTACTACCTCCCCTGTGTGTGTTGTTAAACATGCCTCACTAATAGTATGTTATGTTGGGCTAAGTCATAACATTTTGACATGTGTGGACCTGGGATGTGACAAGGTTGGGCTGACTACAACGTGTTGCTAGCCCTTCATAGGTGTTGTGTGTGAAGGCACATAATTGTTGAACTTTCTGTACACTCCTGGGTGTGCATTGAACATGGGATTGTTGGTTGTTCTTCCCACACCACCCACAAAGACTGGGATGTTACTGTGAAACAGGGTACCTAGGACTGTAGCAACCAGTATGTTACACGTACTTAACACCTTTTGTGACTTGAGTTAGTACCTTGCGCCAGAGTGAGAAAAATGTCTACACGTTGCAAATGGCATAAATATATGTGTTGGATTTGCAAACGTCTGTTTCCTAATCCAAAATGTCTTTGGTGGTCATGTACATATGAGTAAAATGCTTTTCAAAATTGATATAATGAAGGGTTTTACCAGACCTACTTGCAAATCACAGTGGTAGGCAATCCCATTTGCAACCGAGTACGTGGTTGCAAAGTGAGTAGCTGTTATCATCCACTTGAAGTGGATGGTAACCACCTTGCTGACTGGAAGGGGTCCTCATTGTAAAGCTTCAGCCTTTGTGAGTGGACTAAAAAAATCCTGCGCAAAAAAGCCAGTGGTCTAAGGGACCAATAATTACCGTGAAAATTTCCAAGTACAATTGTTGTGATTTAAAAATAATTGCAGCTCATTTTTCTTTCCGGTAAACGGCCTACACTTGGGGAGAAATAACTTGCTTAATTTAAAAACAGTCACGTCTATGGAGTTCTGCTGGTCCCAGCAGACCACCATCCCCGTGAGTGCCCATGTTGCTAAGGTGGGGCAACTTGGAACCCACATCATTGATGTTCATGAGGTGGGTTTTAGGGACCCCATAGCGACTCGCAGACGGTGTCAGAGACACCGTTCTGCTTTGCAATTTGCTAGTTGATTTTCCTAAATTCCTACATCTGACACCTAGTGTGGACACATGATTCTGGGCCAGGGGTTCAATCTTAGCACACATCTAATTAAAAATGCTATTGAGTGAGGAGTGTGAGTGTAATCACATAGAATGACATATGTACTGAAGTCAGTATGCGGAAGAGCTGGTGCCATAATGTCAAATGCCTTAGGTATGATTTGGATGAGTAGTTTAGGGTGATGTCATCCATCATGTAGAGACATGGATATGCTAGGTGTGATATGACCTTAGGGATGCATGATTCACATGTACTTCCTCTGAGCATTTCCGTGAACTATGTTGTAACAATTGCTGCATACAATATATTTCTAGTAATGGACAAATGAGCCATTGTGGGATTCAACCCACTGTAAATTCAATGCTCAATATTTCCCTTTTCTCTTCACAGCTGCAAACCTGAGTGCCGCAGAGTGCAACCATTTTGAGCGCAGGGCAATGAGGTACAGGCACATCCTGCAGGTGCAGTGTGGGTATCGGAGGATGGCCCGCAGATACAATTCCGATCGGGCCTCCGGGGCGTGGTATGCCACACCACGGGCTCCACCAACGGTGCCATCTACAACCACCAGGTCTGCCCAAGGGGACCCAGCGACGGACCAGCCATCTTCCTCAAGACCTGGACCCAGCCGTGTGTTGGGAGCAGGGCAGTCCCGTGGCCACTCCACTCCAGCGACAATCTCCACCTCCACCGGCACGCAGACCAGCAGTGACCCTCCAATTGACCCTGCAGCCTTCCAGGCATTGTCTAGGAAACTGGACAGGTTAATTAGAAAGGTGGACAACCTGACGGAGGACATGGCGGAGGTTAAAAAGAAGGTGCGCTCCATCCGGCGCACACTTCAGAGGGCAAATCTTTAGTTATTTTGCCCTCCTGAACTTTTACCCCTCCCCTCGCCCCTCTTTCCTCTTTTCATACTGTTAGTTGGGTTTGGGGGGTTAGTTATAGGATAAGTATAGGTAATTAGCTTAGTTAGTGTTAGGTAAGAGGGTGGGGGGTCCTTATACTTTCTATCTAATATTTTTGGGTGGGTGGGTGGGTGGGGGGCAATGTTGGGATTCCTGTTTAATAAAACAAAAAACAAAAATATATATATATAAAAAATAAAAAATACAAAAAAATATATGTTTGTTTAGGATAGTATAGTATGTGTGTAGGTTAGTAAGTGTTGTCCTGCATGTGTCTTGTCTCTTAATGGTGGGTGGGGGGTTGATGTTTAGATCGTTTCGTTACATGTGTAGAGTAAGTTTAGCTTAGGTTAGTTAGGGACAGTTGTGGGTTAGTAGTAGTCAGGTTAGATTAGTGTAGGTTTACCTTTCCCTTAGTTGCCTCTTTTATTACTACTTTTAAATAAAAAATTTGTTAACCCTTTACCTGATGTGTTAGGTGCTACCTTTTCATGGCCTTGACATCAGTGTAGCAGAAATGTTAAGTATGACATTTGTGTTCCATGCTCCCTATCCCCAGGCTTATGAGGTTTAACATGCCAGCTACCCGTGTGCTAACTTGGTAAGTATCCACCATGTTGGAGAGCCACCATTGGTAGTGTGCATTGATCATCAAGGTTTGGGGTTGGTATGTATCCTACTTCACAAAAAGTGCTTCCAGTCTTGTTATTGTAGGTAAATAGATAGGTCGGACAGCATTGTGAAGTTCAGGGAGAGCTTTATAGATGATGATTTGTTCACACTCTTGTCTTGTTGCTATCATTGCTGACCTACATCATGTGTGTACTGATTCAGCATGACTTTCCTTCATGGAAGTATACGCCGTAAGGGTGATTGATGCAGTGTAATTTGTTTATCATTCCTTTCATTCTACAGCATAATTTCAAATTTTAGTATTGCATGGTGCCTACATTTCTCAGCCACCATTAGTTGTGTAGAATAGCTATAGATGGTGCATCATTCTGTCCAACACAGCATGATTGTGTGTGCTTAGTCCCTTCATCAGTTATTTTCCTCAGTATAGTAAAGCTATGATGCAATCCTGGCCACTGCACAGATGATTCAGTATACATGAAATCAGGACAGTAGTCTAGAGAATCGACATGGTTTCCACACAGCCACTTTGGAGTTATCTACTGCACAGTTGAATTTTGAAATGACACAGAGACACAATAGGTGTGCAAGTGATATTTATTTATAAGTGGTGTTGTGCAAAATGTCCATTCACCATGTTTGCTGACTCCTTTCTGGTGCATTATTACATGGTGATCCTACAGAAGGGGTGTGGATGATGCTCCTGACATGCTGGGGTGATGTCACAGACAGTGCAGAGGAACATGAAATGCCAAATGGTAGGAGAGAAACATTCACTGGCAAGGTGGACAAGTCATACAGTGGATTGCCGAACAGTCATTGAGGTTAGTTGTAGTGAGACTGGCATGTGTCAAAACGTAGGACCTTGGTCAGAGTAGGGCATGGTGCAGGGACTAGGGCTTCCGGGTACTCTTGCGTGTGAATGTTATCTGTTCCATGTCTTCTTCTTCTGATGTGTGTGTTGCCTGGTGTGTCCTTGTTGTTGTTGGTTGTGAAGGGGCAACACACACCTCAGTGTTAGAAGACATGGAGGCAGACATCCCGGGGGCTGATCCCTGTTGAGTAAGGAAGGGCAGTACTGCAGCAAGGAGGGCCTGCTGGTTTTTCAGAATGGCAGCCACATCCCGATGGTAGGCAGCCAGATCGGCCCTGAGGGGTTCTATGTTGCATTCGTGCACACGTTGAGTGGCTTGCAGTTTGAGTTGTTGTGTCAACTGGATGACAGCTGTGCCAATTTCCTTCAGTGTTTTTGAAATGTCCTCCAAGAGAAAATTTCTGGCTTGCATTGCAGCTGCCTGATCAGCAGTTGACAACATGCACGAACGCACCCCCTCAAGGCTGGCTGCCATATTTTGCATCCCCACCCGCACCTCCTTGGCCAGCTCCCGCTGGACCCCAACAACAGTTCTTTCGAAGCTGGTGCCAGTGTCGTCAGAGTCCTCAGCTGTGTTGGAGCTGGCAGGTCTTACAATTGGGGTGGCGGGTGGTTCTACTGTGGTGGCTGCTTCTTCTGTGCTCCTCCTTGTGACTGAAGGTGGGGTTTGGAGGCTTTCAAGGACCATGTCAATGGTCTCTTGTGGGAGGTTGATGGTCTCGTCATCCATGTCATCAGGGAACTCATGGACAGGCAGATCAGCAGGAGATCCGTGTTCCTCTGCAATGAAACAGGGTACAATTAGTGTGTCTGTGTTGTGACAATTTTGCAGTAAGATACAAGCCTTTGGATGCCTTAACATTGTACTCTGTGTTTGTCTAGGTATCTGCTGTCCGTCATAGGGCATTGTTGTAGGCCTATGGCCCACCTGTGTGTCATATGCTTGATATGGATCTTTCAGACATGTCTGCCAGGTCGCCTCTAGGTGTTGCTTTGTAATTATTTAGGAATAGGCGTTTTTTTCTCCTACTCCTCACTCGGTGTTTCACTATTGTTATGGAGGGACATTTTGTAGGGTGGGCTCTCATTATCCAACATGTGATTCTTGGCTTTCTAGGCAGCAGGATAGCTAATGGTGTGGGGGACTAAGTTTGACCCACTTGTAAATAACTCTGTCACCCAGATATTCAATTTAGCTAAGACTAACTAGCAGTGCCTCTGGTCTCCCACATCAAAGGAATGTTTAGACATCCGAGCGCATGACATCTTTGGAACTTCTCAGGGAAGTGGTGGTCACTCAGGTCCTACACATTTGTATCTTTTCCGGTATGTTCCCATACACAAATGACAAAGACAGTATTAGTTTGATATGAAGTTTCATTGTACAACTGACTTGTAGGAATTTAGGTGTGAGCCCCAATTACACAAACAATACCCACTGTTAGAATTGAAATAGTCCGCAGGAGAGTAATACATTAGTACACAGCTTTCATGGTGCCTAACTGTTTCTACTCTCCCCCTGCATGTTCTATATATAGCACAGCTTGTTAACTTTGGAGGTTGCCTGTCAGAATCACAGGGGAGACATCATCCCTCATATCAGAGGAATGGGCTAGGATCTGGTTGTGCATCAGCAGCAAGGCAGGCAGCATCTAGTTGTTATTTTCTGTTTGGAAACTCCCCCATGCGTGTCTTGGGACAAGGGAGTGAATGTAAAAGACATATGTCATGGTGATGACAAAGTTTCCCTACGCAGGAATGCCAAACCTTGACCCCTACCACATCTATCAGCAACGTACCAGACGGTATCCTTGACAGGGGCACAGAGTGAATATGTTCTGGCAAACTCCAGTGCAGAAGTAGGCAAAACAGTGTGATTTGACTAATTGACAGCACCTTAGGACTGACTATTTGCTACATTAACTGATAGGAAGGGCAATGAGAATCATTTAGTGCAAATTGCTCTGAGGCACTTAGATGTGAGCAAATGAGTATAAGTACATTCAGGGTAAGATGCACAAAGGCCTCCAGCCTGAGGCTAATGCGCAAAGTATACGTTTCACTTGCCACACTACACTTTGACTGACTGTGGGTGTTGTGACTGCCCTGCCAGCACACTTGCCTCTCAGGCCCTGCCCCATACACTTTTTATTCACATTGCATGATCTGTACATGTAACGTGGCATTACCTATGCTTGTCAATGTTAGGATGTGGTATGGATGTAAACATTCTTGGTGTTTTGAGATGATGTTGGGTGATGTGTTTTGAAATGGATTGGCCTGTTTATCGTATGAAGGTCCTATTTGTTTGTCCGACTTTGCAGCTGTGTTTCAGTGACCAGTTGCCTGTGTCCCCTCCTCAATGTTGTTGTCTGAGCAGTATGACATTAGTGATGTAGCCTTGTTAGCCAGGCACGTGAGGGACCCTGACGTATGCAGCATGTGTGTATCGTTAGTGCTGTGTGGCTCCTATTGCTGTTTACTTAGGCTTATGTATGTGTCAGTTATGGACATTCAGCATTTGAGTGTACTGGTACCTTTGTCTTATTTCTAGGAGTAATTGCAGATGTCACCCTCACCCCCTAATTTAGGTATGTATGTTCCAGGGTGGGGTTTCTGCCATTTGGTACTATAGCTGCACAGAGATGAGAGGTGTTATTGTCAACTGTGTTTGCAGTTAAGTTACAGTTGTTGTATTTGCTACTGCATTACAGATAGGGACCTAGTTGATGTAGAATAGATTTTGCAATACAAGTGCCTGGATGTGGATTTGAGGTAGTGTCCTTCCCACCTGTCACTGCTTTCCCTTGGCTCTCTTGTTGTAATTACAGGATGTCCCTGTGGGACTGTTGTTGTTGCTGTATTTTGTCGTGCCCCAGCTTCGGTCAGTACTGGGCATGCCCCCCTGCCGTGCCCCTTTCCCCATGCCACTTCATATATGTGCTGACTTACATGCATTGTGTAGTAGGTATCCCCCCCCTGCTTACAGTCCCCATTATTGTATCATGATTCCCCATGCGACTTACCCTGCATGTGCGTAGTGTCGTGGTAGTCTGCGCTGTCCAGTCCTTGAATCCCTGTGACGATCTCCTCCGGGATGACGGCTGCGACCATCTCCTCCATGTGGTCCAGGGCCTCCTGTTGTGCTGGACTCCCCCCTCCAGTCTGCATTGCTGCCTTCCTGTTCCTGGCCATTTTCTCTTTGGTCCTACGTTTGCAGTCATGCCAGCGTTTCTTACACTCGGTGACTGTCCGGCGTTCTTCAGCCACACTGTTAATCTTGTCCACAATTTGTTTCCAGATGGCCTCTCTCCTACTGAGTGGCAATTTGGAGGTGATGAAAAGTTGGTGCTGGTGTTCCGTCACCTCTTTCACCAGGATTTCCTGCTCCTCTGCACTGAAGCGACACTTTCTTTTTTTTTTTTAAATGTCCTGGTTCCTGTATGCTTCCTCCTGGCTGGTTCCTGGTCTGCTCTCATCCTCCTGGGGTCTGTTGGGGCATCTAGGATCCATTTTGGGTCTCCTCTCCTGAAAGGGCAGTTTTCGCGCAAAAATGTGACGCAATTGCGTGAAAAAAAACGGCGTTTTCACGATTGCGCTGTCGTAAATCGACCCACAGTGATGTGCGTCGCATTTACGTTGGTTTCCTTTACGACAGACCGACGCTGTCTGCGTCACAAAATAATGACTCCCACCTGTTGGTTGCGCCGCCGTACGTCAAAGTATAAATTTGACGCCCGCATGGCGCATCCAAATGGCGTTAGACAGTGCAAATTTTTTTAACGCAAAATTGCGTTAGCGCAATTTTGCGTCAAAAAGTATAAATATGGCCCTTAATATTAAAATGACCTTACAATGAGTAGCCCCTGAAGCTATTTTCTACTGTGGCAGGCCGAGCCACCTTATGTACAAAACCTGAGTACAGAATAACATTCAAATACTGTATTTCGGACAGGGAGTAGCTAGAAAAACATTTAAACGTATATTTTTAATAGTTGTTAAAAATCCAATTCAATAGTGAAGTCAGATTGTATATTAATAGTAAGGAAAAGCAACTTTTAGAAAGTTACCTCTTTCCTGCCTAAAACTCCTGGAGAGTAATTTGCATTTGCTCTCCAACTTCTCCCAACCAGTTATTGTTATTTGTATACGTGTGAAAAAGGTGTTCACTACCTCAAATAGGCAAACAAAAAGTTGACCTGAATGAACAGATATGGCTCCTTCGAACCTCACAGAATAAGCAGAGTGTGGCTGTGGGCCTCCTTTTGACAGCACAAAGTCAAATCCTGTTTGAGAGGTCCACTGGGCATACATGAACAGCAGGACCTGGATGTCATGCCAATTCTTTGTTTTCACTGTTGGGTCACTAAATAATACTGCTTTTATTCTCCCGGGCGCCTTTCTATGAGTTATATGTATCACACTTGGAATGCATTGGAAAGGAGGGAAACAGAATGCCAAGATGATTCTTTCTGTTTGGTTGCTGAAGAATTGTGTTCTTGTTCTACTAGACCTGTCGTAGTTGGACTCTTGCTCTAGGCAAGACTGCTGGTTTAAGGATGACAGTACTTAATTTTGTAGGTGACAACGCCTATCCTACAACAAGTCAGAACTGTAGTCCCAAACCTTCCGGTTCACTAATAGCACCTCACCAAAACCCAAACAGTTAACGGTGATTTGTGGCAGCCTTTACACATGGACTCAAGAGTATGACATTTCAGGGAGTGTCGTGGCTGAACGGAGATTACCCCTTTCTCACAGATATATCATGTCTCAATCAAACACAGGCAATAACGAAGTTGCAGTAAAGTTTCAATAGTTTTTATTTAACACAACTGCAATCAGCGATAAGTTGCATGGGCTGCAATGATTAAGATCATGAACAGTGTAAGGAACAGAATGGTAAAGACAAGAGTCATTATTATAAAGACCCCCACCATCTTGCAATGATACAAAAAGACATGAAGCTTGTAATATGACCTAATACCCTATCATGATAGACCTAGCCTTCTACCTAAAGGAGAGCTTGGTATGTTAAACCTAATCTGCCAATGCCATGTCCCTGAAAGGAGCCCCCAACCCTGGTTACCTTGGAATGAGGCCTCTAGCTCAGACTTGGTAGGGACATGAAGTCCAGGTCAGCGTCAAGGCGACGTGCAGCTTCGATAGCAGCTATGGTATCTGGTCAGAATCCCTCTGATTATCTGACTCAAGTGTGATGTATTTATACAGATCTACTTGGACCCCTGACATAGGTTGTTCCAAAACAATAGATAACGCCACATGCTTGGGACTGTAATTTCTAATGTGAGCACCTACAGTTTGTTTGTCTTTGTAGCATGAGTTGGCGCCTTAGCGAGGTGACACTGATAACATAACTCTAAACAAAATGGGCCTAACTATAAACAAGGCAGCCATCTTAGAAGAATTAATTAAATAAATGGACTAAGACAGAGCAAGCTAAGTAGGTTAAAAGTCACTAGGTGACTGGTGCACGAGTCTGCAAGTGAAAGGCTAAGCTAACTCCTGTTATCCCATTAAAACAAACTAGGATTCACTACAGACCTTCATCTCTGGCTTTATTGTAGGTACAATGGCTGCCTTTTTTGACCTTTCAGCCTTATGGTGGTCATCCTCCAAACTGTTTGTCTTCCTCCTCCATTTTTGATGATCTTGTTTTTGTTGGTCTTAGGACTGCCAATTAGTGCTATAGTGCATATGCTAACTCCTTAAAATATGGTAATATTCGCTTATCCTCATGTGGATTTTTCAAATGACTTTTAAGTCCCTCATAAAGTGGTACAACATGTGTCACACAATCATCTGGTCCCAAACGCAGAGACGTCCCTGGAGCCGATACAGGACCTCCTATCTGTCTCAGGACTGTGCATGATCCAGGGATAGAACTCCTAGACAATGCACCATCCCAGGGGGGAAGTGGAGATTCAGACAAAATATGAAAAGAGAGAACTGGATCTACTCAACAATAGTACAAAATTGATTAACAGGATGTGTCACTCCTGAGACCTTCTGTGTTTGCGCAGGTAGACGTTTACTGGACCATAACTTCTGGTTTTGTGAAGATGCAATACACTGGGAACAACAAGAAGAAGAAAATGCCATCAATACACTAGCCAGTCTCTGCATACATTAACAATGAATTAACTTTAGTGACAAACAATTACATATTTCTTCAAAATCATGGCATGGGAGCAGTATACCAATTTCTTTGGATAAAAATCTCTGAGACTCTTGAGGGAGAACTCAAAATACTCATTGGCGCTTCTGACACTCCCAGGGTGAACTCAGAACATAAATTGGAGTTACTGGTACTCCCAATACTATACTCTGAACATAAGTTGGAGTTAAGACCACTCCCAAGGTTATACTTGGAAAATAGGTTGGAGTTACTGCCACTCCGAAGGTTACACTCAGAATGTGGGTTGGAGTTAAGGACACTCCAAAGATTATACTCAGAACATTGGAGTTTGTCATGGTCCCAGCTGTGACCTGGCCTAGTTTTGCCTTAGTCATGCCTTTTTATTTACCCTTATGAGTGATATCAGAGATGTTGTTATTTTCTGTTCATCACAGTACCAGCTTGAATCATGTTATGCCTTTGAAACCTTGTGTAACTTGGCAATTCAATTATCAACATAATGACAATGTTTAAAGCAGATCTAGACCAATGCTTGCTGTCAAGATAACTTCTGAACACTTGGGCCTCACCAAGGTAATCCTGGAAGCATATGTCAACTGTCTGCAACCACCTGTGCGTCACCCAGGTAAACCAGGAAGCACATGTCAATTGCTGACAACTGCTGGTTCTTTCATTGATCCTCTTAATGGAAAAAAGGCAGTTGAAATGCGTGCAATTCGAATAATGACTAATGAGTTCCTGTTTTTACCATGTGTTTCCTTGCACCTGGTTCAGGCCGGCTATAAAAACCAGAGTTTCAGAGTAAATCTGCTTGGTCTCATTTAACTTGGAAGCAACGCTTACCTATCTCCAGTCTTTGACTGCCTTTCCTTCACAGTGGCAGTCCTCTCTTCGCAGCAGCATCCATACTTTCACAGCAACAGGCTTCTCCTCGCAGCGACGCGCTTCCTGAGTTCCCACCTAGTATTTCTGATCTACTCTGAAGTTACCACAGTACCTGTAAAAAGAGGGCAGTTTGCAATGAATCTCTCGTATTGCGCTTTCTTACACTGGAAAAAAGGCATGAAGTCATCCCAAATACAGCAGCATGAGTTTCTCTGTTTAATTTGGGATCTTGCTCAGCGCTGATTAATCAAACTTATCTAAAGCCAGCAATAATATTCAAATCAATCTCGTGACTGAAAATACATTAGAGAAAAGTTGTATTTCTTGTAATAGCTACACCTCCCCTAATCTAGTGCTCATAGTTGGTTTTCAGTCTGTGTTTTGTCAATCAGAATCTGATGTTGGTGTTCTAAAGACCTTTGGGACAATTGAGAACTATAATCTGATTGTCATGCTATATTTGCATATGAACCTTGAACTCTTGAGACTCTTAAACTACTGAAGTATTTTTTTGTGAATAACCCAGTTATTTTCTCTCAGTGGAAATACATGATCATTACAGTCCATGATAATTCCTGGTTAATTCCTGAATCACACTGAGAAATGTTTCTAGTGTGAATTATTGATATGTTGATTTGATGTTAATGAATGCCAAAGTTCTGTTTAGTTTTTCCTGTTTTAACGTGTGGGTACATTACAGGAAAATCTGAGTCTAGACCTTTGTGTCTGAATAATCCTGATAGCCAGTATCCTGAATCCGGAACGAGAATCCAGATATCCTTGAGCCCAGCAGTGCCCTGAGTAGAGAAATCCGATTACGCAGAATTCCTGGTATTTCTCTCTTTCTCTCTCTGCCCAACCCCCTTCCACTTGGAAACTCCTAGGGTTGCTGTATGTCTTTCATTGCTACCCTGTCAGTTCTCATTGGGATTTTGTAATTATCGGTGTTCCATCGGTACCACTAGGAGTTAAGGTGAGTGGCTCGCAATAGACTTACTGGCACTCCCAAGGCTACACTCAGGACACAGGTTGGAGTTAAGGTTGCTCCTAAAATACTAGATAAACTTTTACAGAGGCAAACTTTCAATTAGGGTACAATAAAATTTACTGTGCTACAATGCAAGAGTCCAGAGCATTGGGCTTTATGGGGGGTTAATACTCAAACGATGTTCAATGTCCAAAAAAGGTTCTCAGGCCTTCATAGAAATCAGTCTTTGATTTATTTGCTAACCTATTAATTAGTGCTCACTAACCTGAGGAGAAAGTTCTTAGCCTTGTTTGGTACTTTAAATGGAATCTGAAGATGAAAGGAGGCGCAGTGCAAGAAGCTCAAAAGGAGGTGGAACTATAGATCATGAAGGAAGACACTAAAAGCGTTGCAGAAGCCAGGATCATGGGATCATCCGGAAGACTAGAGCACTGGAAGCTCTGGGCAACTCAAGAGGAGAGTGCAGGGACGATGCTTGCGCAGGACTGGAATGAGGCAATGCACCAATGCAGGTTCAGAGGAGGTATTTATACTGGAAAAAAAGAGTAGTCCAGAAGGTGCATTTCCCACGTGGAAGAATGGAATGTTCCAATAAACCTGGGAAGATCATGTGTTACAAATAACGGATATGAGGCTTGCATGTGGCAAGTGCAAACTGTAATTGGCAGCATATAACAAGTATAACGGACATTATGGTACAATTCAGTGGGTCACAGTGGATAGCATAACTTTTCATAAAAGGAATGTGATAGTCTGCAGGTACAAAACAGACTAAACTTGCATAGCAACACAACAGGAGGGTCAGTGGTTCAGGCTTCTTGGGAGGGGAACCATGGAGTGCTCGAGACAGGAAGGTGCCTCAAGAGAAGATGACTTGGAGTGCTTGGGACAGGGAGGCACCAAAAGAGAAGGGTGAAATAAAGTTGATGAGTAAAACCCACAGCACATAGGGCACAAGATGGAGTTGTGACAACATGTACCCAGCTCATGCTAATTAAATGCTGCTAGTGGGCCTGCAACACAGTTTGCACCATCCACCTAAGTAGCCCAATTGAACATGGGTACGGTCTGCCATTGCTGCCTGCGTTTGCAGTTGTTACCTGCCATTTTCACCTGGCAAAAGGAGCCATTTGTCAAGCCCAATCTTCTATTTGAATACATATAAGTCACATCTAGGTTGGGCCCCGGGTAGCCTGGAGGTCAAGGGCAGTGTTTCAAAGGTTGGACATGTAATTTTAAATTTTACATGTCCTGGTAGTGAAAAACTCTTAAATGTATTTTTCACTACTGCAAGGCCTCCTTCTCCCATCGGATACCATTTGAGTTATCTTATTACATTTAATAAGCTATAACTTTCAAATGGGAACAGGTGCTCATTTTATGTTTGGTGTCCTTGGAATTATAATGGCATGGAACTGGCAACTTTCATTGTTTTTGCTGTTTTTATGACAGACACACAAAGGCTGTGACAAAATTACTTTACAACTTCACACACTGCCAATCATATAATAACCCATGATACCAAAAAGTCTGTTTATTGTATTTTGATCAATGCACATGAGAGTCCCTACAATGTAAGTTCACAGAGAAATATTGATTTATTGTGACCTGATTGTTTTTTTCCTTTTATTGGGCTTACATAAAAAACAATAATAAACTGGTGGATGCTATGGAGTACTATTTCTGTGTACACCTTGTGCTAACTTTGCACAGGTGGAAAAAATATTTTCTAAGCACGTTACTCATGTCCTGTCATCCAGGCCCATGATAGCCAACCTATAAACTAAACAATCAAGTATAGCTATCTTCCAGAAAACAACCAATTTACACACTGTTATGCTAAGAATCTGCAAAGCTGCATTGATGCAACTCCGTTTTCCTTTAGTGAACCTTAGAAAGTGTGTCATCCTGCTATCTCAATTTTTACCATTAAAAATTGGTTATGACTAATTTCCCCAATATTCTGCTGCTTTACAAAAGTTAACAGACACACAGCTACAATCCTAAATAATGAATTTGACAAACTCTGCCCCAAATATCCTAAAGAAAATAGGTTAGATTAAACACCGAAATAACCTGCTGTTACTCTCCACATGCATGTCACAAGCAGTTTCTGAGGAGCTTCTGTATGACTATGGTCATATCCAATCCAAAATCAGATGACTTGGCCTCCATCATTGTCCAATCCACTCACCATAAGAAACCCAGGTCCGAGGTTCACAGGTTAATAACAAGTTTCTCTGCCACAAATCTTACAATTGGGGTCTTTAACTTCTGTGTTCTGAGTCCCCTCTACAGTGGACACCTAACTTTAAAAATGTTGTCCTTGACACTCACGGTTGCGAGGCAGAGATGGCTAAGGTTTACTTGAGAAGGTGACTTGCTCAGAGAGGTGATCATGCCTTGAAACTTGGAATTTAGACACACCTGAAATAGCACTCAATAAATTAAAGTAAGATCAGTGTTTTTTTCTTTAAAAATACAGAGGCCCTCATTATGACAATGGCGGTAAATCCCGCTTACCGCTGCGGTGACGGCCGCCAACATACCGCCATGGAGGCGAACATTTGTTTGCCAAATTATGACACAAACACACCAATCCGAGAGAATACTGCCACATACACAAATCCACCAGCCCAAAGGTCAGTGCTAAAGTGACGGTACCAACACCCATACCGTTCCGCCAACAAAACAACGCCCACCACGTTATGACCTACGGATCACCACGGCTGACATTCAATGGCGGTAAAACATTGGCGGTACACACCAGCGCGCTCAGAATGGACACCCATATACTAAACTACACAACAATGGCCAATACCAAAAACACACACCTGACACTCATACACACACACCCACCCACCCACCCACAGCACTATGAAACACACACCCACATTACCCACACCCATTTACAAATACAAATTATTGCCACCAGATTGACAACAAGACCACTGCAACAACTATAAACACACAACACATACACCCACACATCCCTCACACACGACACTTCACACACCCAACCACAGTACCCAACACCCACACACTGGCACACACAACACAACACCCATGTCCCCACAAAGGCACCCCAGTTTCACAGATGAGGAGTTAAGGGTCATGGTGGAGAAAATAGTCAGGGTAGAGCCACAGCTGTTTGGAGCACAGGCACAGCAAATATCCATTGCCAGGAAGATGGAGCTATGGCGGAGAATCGTGGACAGGGTGAACGCCGTAGAACAGCACCAAAGAACAAGGGACAACATCAGGAAGAGGTAGAACAACCTATGGGGGAAGGTATGTTCTGTGGCAGCAAGCCACCACCTCACCATACAGAGGACTGGTGGTGGACCCCCACCACCTCCCCCACAGCTCACAGCATGGGAGGAGCAAGTCTTGCCATTACTGATTAATGAGGGACTCAGTGGAGTTGCTGAAGGACTGGATACTGGTGAGTCAACATTTACTACTTATCAACCCCCACACCTGCTGTTAGAAATGGGTCTTTGGTTGGCAGTCAGGTTACCCCCTGTCCAAGAAAGAACCCTCACTCTAGTCTAAAAGAGAATCACCCTCAGCTAACCCCTGCTTACCCCCTTGGTAGCTTGGCAGGAGCAGTAGGCTTAACTTCAGAGTGCTAGTATTTGTACAAACACACACAGTAACTTAATGAAAACTATACAAAATGACACAACACAGGTTTAGAAAAATAGAGACTATTTATCTAAACAAACCAAGACCAAAATGACAAGAATCCACAATACACAAGTCAAGTTATCAATTAAAAAGCAAAAAGAGTCTTCATGTAGTTCTAAACACACACTAACACTGTTAGCATGAAAACGTACTTTGGGTGTGTCAAAAATAACCCCGCACAGGTGAGTGTGCGTCAAGAAGGGTTTGCGATGCGTGGATTTCACTTATTCACGAGACCTTCCGTTGTTTCTCCTTTCATTGGGTCGGGCGCGTCGTTTCTTTTCTCCACAGGAGAGAGATGCATTGATTCAGTCAGCACTCTCGGGTCTGGGCAGGCCTTGTGTTGTTTTTAGATGCCCAGTGGTGTTTGCATCAGAAATCCAGCCGCAAGATGATCTGAAAAGCACGCAGCACGGGTTGCGATCTTACCAGCCTCCGTCAACGTTGCTGTACTTCGTTTATCCAGGTTCGTGCGTCGATTCTTCAGTCGCGTTGCAGGAGAGTGTCGATTTTCAGCCGCGAAGCCAGAGGTACGTTGATTTTTCAGCCGCAGATCGGAGTCCCGTCAATCTTTTCCCCGCACGGCATTCTGTGCACGGATTTCTTCCTCTTAGGCTGCCAGTTTCTCCTTTCAGGGTCCCAAGAACTGGATGGGCACCACTTGGCAGAGTAGGAGTCTCTCCAGAGACTCCAGGTGCTGGCAGAGAGAAGTCTTTGCAGTCCCTGAGCCTTCAAACAACAGGAGGCAAGCTCTAAATCAAGCCCTTGGAGATCTTCACAAAATGGAAGGCACACAAAGTCCACTGTTTGCCCTCTTACTCTGGCAAAAGCAGCAACTGCAGGATAGCTCCACAAAGCACAGTCACAGTCAGGGCAGCTCTTCTTCCTCAGCTCTTCAGCTCCTCTCCAGGCAGAGGTTCCTCTTGGTTTCCAGAAGTGTTCTAAAGTCTGTGGTTTTGGGTGCCCTTCTTATACCCAATTTTTTCTTTGAAGTAGGCCTACTTCAAAGTAAAGTCTCTTTTGAATGTGAAATCCTGCCTTGCCCAGTCCAGGCCCTAGACACTCACCAGGGGTTTGGAGACTGCATTGTGTGAGGGCAGGCACAGCCCTTTCCGGTGTGAGTGACCCCTTCTCCCCTCCCTCCTAGCACAGATGGCTCATCAGGATATGCAGGCTACACCCAGCTCTCTTTTTGTCACTATATAGTGTGAGGTGCAACCAGCCCAACTGTCAAACTGACCCAGACACGGAATCCACAAACATGCAGAGTCACAGAAATGTTAAAAGCAAGAAAATGCTCACTTTCTAAAAGTGGCATTTTCAAACACACAGGGGGTCATTCTAACTCTGGCGGGCGGCGGAGGCCGCCCGCCAGAGTTCCCCCGACAGAACACCGCTCCGCGGTCTGAAGACCGCTGCGGTGATTCTGTGTTTCCCGCTGGGCTGGCGGGCGACCGCCAGAAGGCCGCCCGCCAGCCCAGCGGGAAACCCCTTCCCACGAGGAAGCCGGCTCCGAATGGAGCCGGCGGAGTGGGAAGGTGCGACGGGTGCAGTTGCACCCGTCGCGAATTTCAGTGTCTGCTAAGCAGACACTGAAATTCTTTGTGGGGCCCTCTTATGGGGGCCCCTGCAGTGCCCATGCCATTGGCATGGACACTGCAGGGGCCCCCAGGGGCCCCACGACACCCCATACCGCCATCCTGTTCCGCCAGCAACAGGATGGCGGTATGGGGTGTCGGAATCCCCATGGCGGCGCAGCAAGCTGCGCCGCCATGGAGGATTCCTGAGGGCAGCAGAAAACCGGCGGGAGACCGCCGGTTTTCCTGTTCTGACCGCGGCCAAACCGCCACGGTCAGAATGCCCTGCGGGGCACCGCCAGCCTGTTGGCGGTGCTCCCGCCGACCCCGGCCCCAGCGGTCCTTGACCGCCGGGGTCGGAATGACCCCCACAGTCTTAAAACCAGCTTTACTAAAATATGTATTTTTCAATTGTGAGCTCGGAGACCCCAAACTCCAAATGTCCATCCGCTCCCAAATGGAATCGACACTTTAATCATATTTAAAGGTAGCCCCCATGTTAACCTATGAGAGGGACAGGCCTTGCAACAGTGAAAAACTAATTTAGCAATATTTCACTGTCAGGACATTTAAAACACATTACTATATGTCCTACCTTAACCATAAACTGCACCCAGCCCTTGGTGCTACCTAGGGCCTACCTTAGGGGTGTCTGACATGAAGGAAAAGGGAAGGTTTAGGCCTGGCAATTGGGTATACTTGCCAAGTCAAATTTACAGTTAAAACTACACACAAAAACACTGCTGTGGCAGGTCTGAGACATGATTACAGAGCTACTTATGTGGGTGGCTGTTTTGCTTTTCTAAATGACCAAGCTGAAAACAATCTCTGGAATGCACTTCTTAGTTTAAAGAAGACATTTATTATTACTTCACCACGAGGTTCCTGAGAGAAGCGATTAGTAGGTTGGAGGGACATGTTTAAAAGTAGTCACAGTAGTGAAAGGAAAATATATCAAAGTGATTCTCAATTGCAATGTACACAGCAAATATATGTGATTATATTATAGCAGAACTTCAAAGAAAAGAATAAAAGTCAAAATTAATCACTTTAGGGCCCATCACTGCTCTTCATCTTTCTCATGCCTGCAAGTTAATGACTCCTGTTCAACTGCGAGAAAGTGATTTTCCACCCATATGGGAGGTCAGGCAGCTGACATCCGCTCCTGACTGAAGTCTCGGAAAATTCCCCCTTCGCTGCTCCCCAGGGACACCTTTTATAATGAAAAAGCCTGCTAACAGGCCCTTTCCTCTTATAGTCAAACATTCTGGCTACTGTAGATCAGAGTTGGAAAAGAACAAGCTGGAGGTTGGCCAGATCTCTTAAAGCCCGTTCCTTCCCAAGGCTGGGTAGAGGGGAAAAAACACAAAATATATGCTCCCTTATCACGCTAGGGTTCGGTGAGAACAAAATACGAAAAACACAGCTTGGTCTACCATGTGGAAAAACACAGCTCATCTGCAATGTCTCAACTGCAAAGTCTAACTCCACGATAAAGCCAATAGGCAGCTAAACTGAATACAGAATGTAATGTCTAATGCCACGTTAAAGCCAATAGGCAGCTAACCTAAATACAAAATGAAATATCTAATGCCACGTTAAAGCCAATAGGCAGCTAAACTGAATACAACATGTAATGTGCTACTGGTGAACATTGTACAACTAATATGCGCAGTGGTGAAACACAAAGTCATTGGTCAAACACAATTAATGGCATAACATATCCACCCTCTGACCAATGACTTTTGTTTACTTTTATCTTATTTAAAAAAAAAAAAAACATTATAAGCAAATCAGATTTGAATGATAAAAGCAACCACTGTAAAGCAATGGAAGTGGATTAACATATTGATCTCATAACCTTTCAAATCAGATACACCTACAATGAAAAGACTGAAGCTTATATACTCTGATTGGGATAATAACTGATTGAATAGTGTCTCTAAAATAGCAAGTTGATATAGCAGGAGTTTTACTCATGTAAAGGTGCACGGTTCACCTGAAAGGTTTGCTGGAATGTAAGTGAAAGTCAGGTTTCCACACGAAACACAGACAGTTAACTGGCAATGTTGCTTAGTTCCAGTGGAAGAAAGTAATCAAACAAGTTGCAATGGTACTCTGTATTGATCCCATGAAGAACTTGAACTGAGGGCACCAGTTGCGCAAATGGATCCATGGGGTTTGTGCTTTAATCAATCAGGTTCAGGTTGGGGTTGCGGTCCATCCCCGACCCCACACACAAACACCCGAAGGGAGACCACACAGCACACTCATGGTCAGTGGCGAGTCGTGGTAGGATCTGCTAAAGAAAAAAGTATGACTTTTTTTGCAAATAACATTTGTCATCTGAAATGTGCCCTCCTTTCTTTTTTCCTTGTTTTATAATCAGCAGGACGTTATTGGGGCCCTTTGTTATGATTTCTGCAGGTTCTGGAGGGTCTTTTGGGGATTCAACCCACACCTTAGCACTGAGGTTTTTATCTGCTGTAACACAGCTTCCCTTTCCTTGCACTGTCAGAAGGGCTGGGGCAGACTCCTTCCTTACCAAATCTCCATTCACTGCACTTATGACAAGTTGGACAATTCTGTCTCCAATCTGTATGAATAAATCAGTTTCTCTTCTAGTTATCAGAATAACTTTGACTTCTCCTTGGTAATCTGCAGCAATCACTCCCCCTAAAACCTGATCAATTTGCCATATCTGTCCTGGTAACTTTCCTCTCCCCAACTGATCTTTGGCTGTTTGTGGGACAGATCTTTGTTGTGTGTGCTGACAAATAGGGCATTACAAAATCACAGTTTTTATCAAATCTAGGGGAATGTGCTTCTCTCTAATCTCTGCCCACCTGTAAGAGGCTTTTTCTCCCAGATGTCCACATTTCTGGTGCCCCCACCTAGTCATCCCCACCAAGTCGGATTTCTGGGTTGACACTTCGGTCTTTGCACTTTTGTCTTTAACATCTGCAAGGGAATTGAACCAGCATTCTAATGAGTCAATGGGACGATGAGCATCTATGACTATGCTCTGTTTTAACATTTCCCAAATTTTCTGCCACAACTCTTTGCTCCTCACCTCCCTCCTTTGAATTCATTTTCAAGTTATGTGCAAGCCATGTGGAAAACCAAACGGCTAATCCATTGGCAGTGAACCAAGAATCAGCGTAAAAATGACACGTCTCAAGCAGCTCTTGCTTTAAAGTCTGACACACATTGTACAACTCTACATATTGGTTACTTTTTCCTTCTCCTGTGTTAGACGACAGCTTTTCAGTAACTGGATTATATAACACTGCTTTCCATTGTCTTTTAGTATCCATGCATTTCAAAGAATCATTAGTCAAACAAACACACTTTCTATCCTCAGGGGACAAGAATTCAAATGGTGCACCCAAGTTCACTAGTGACTCTTTTGCCTGTGGTACTCGTGCACCCTCTCCTCATCCTGTAAAGGGGCTTGTGATACATGTTCATGTAGGGCTGTAGTGCCTGTAGGTCCTACTTGAGCCCTGTTTCGTATGTACCAGATCCATAGTATGATACTAGCCTCTTGTGCCTGTCCTATACTGTGAGATTTAGGTAAACTCATCACCCACTGCATGATTGATAATTCAGGTTTCAGAATTACGTTATCATTTAATGTCATCTGCTCAGTATTCACTAGAGCCCAATAACAAGTCAAAAACTGTTTTTCGAAAGGAGTACAGTGCTCCACAAAGTCAGATAGATTTCTAATCCAAAGCCACAGGGGCACCCTTGTCCTCCCCTGTTTCTGTCACATACTCAAGGTGGCATCAGTGTTTCTCTCTTGCATGCGCACAAATCTAAAGTCTGCTGAATTATTTAATTTGCCAAATCAAAAGCACGCAGCTGCTTCTCCCTCCATTCAAACTCATGTTTTTTCCTAGTTACTTTGTACCAAAGTGTTAAGATTTTACTCAGATGAGGGCTATACTGTTCCCAAAAATCAAACAAGCTCATGAAACTCGGTGTCTCTTGCTTAGTGCAAATAGTAAGAAACTCTAAAATCTTTTGTTTTACCTGTGACAACATCTGTCTATTTTCTGGATTCCACTGAATTCCCAGAAACTGCACATTTTGCTCTGCTCATGAGACTCACACTGGCCCCCATCTTTTTTAACCTCCTCATTACTGGAATGTGAAAAGCCAGATTCTCTTGCAACAACTTTGTAGATTTCAATTTTATCTTGCAATAATTTGTTCTAGCTAATTTGCTCACATAAATTCTTATTTTCATGTTCTAACTGCGTACATCTCTCATGCATTTTTCTGTATGCAGACAAAAGTATCCAAACCCTTCTGTCAAGAACAAAAGGAACATCATTTCTTTCAAAAAGCACATTTTCTAACAATGAAAACACTTTTGTTTTATCCAAACACTCATCCCAAGACTTAGAAAGCCCTGATAAACAAGAAAACATGTTTCTCACAGCACCATAAGGCAGTTAAACTTCACGTGCATTGCAAAACATGATCTGCCGTGCTTCCTTTAAATCTCTAAACAACAAAAAAAACAATTACACCTTTAAATCGTGCACTTCCAATCTCCACCTTCACTCCCAGACTGCCGACTACGCCAAATTCTTTTGCTTTTCTAAATGACCGAGCTGAAAACAATCTCTGGAATGCAATTCTTAGTTTAAAGAAGACACTTATTATTACTTTACCACGAGGTTCCTGAGAGAAGTGATTAGTAGTTTGGAGACACATGTTTAAAAGTAGTCACAGCAATGAAAGGAAAATATATCAAAGTGATTCTCAATTGCAATGTACACAGCAAATATATGTGATTATATTATAGCATAACTTCAATGCAAAGAATAAAAGTCAAAATTAATCACCGTAGAGCCTATCACTGCTCTTCATCTTTCTTATGCCTGCAAGTTGATGACTCCTGTTCAACTGCGAGAAAGAGATTTTCCACCCATATGGGAGGTCAGGCAGCTGATGTCTGCTCCTGACTGAAGTCTCGGAAAATTCCCCCTTTGCTGCCGCCCAGGGACACCTTTTATAATGAAAAAGCCAGCTAACAGGCCCTTTCCTCTAATAGTCAAAACATGCTGGATACTGTAGATCAGAGTTGGAAAAGAACAAGCTGGAGGTTGGCCAGATCTCCTAAAGCCCGTTCCTTCCTAAGGCTGGGTAGAGGGGAAAAAACACAAAATGTCCTCTCCCTTATCACACTAGGGTTCGGTGTGAACAAAATACAAAAAACACAGCTTGGTCTACCATGTGGAAAAACACAGCTCATCTGCAATGTCTCAAATGCAATGTCTAACTCCACGATAAAGCCAATAGGCAGCTAAACTGAATACAGAATGTGATGTCTAATGCCACGTTAAAGCCAATAGGCAGCTAACCTAAATACAAAATGAAATATCTAATGCCATGTTAAAGCTAATAGGCAGCTAAACAGAATACAACATGTAATGTGCTACTGGTGAAAATTGAACAACTAATATGCGCAGTGGTGAAACGCAAAGTCAGTGGTCAAACACAATTAATGGCATAACAGTGGCACAACCAGTGCTGCAGGCCCACTAATAGCATTTGATTTACAGGCCCTGCCCACCTCTAGTGCACTGTACTAGGAACTTACTAATAAATCAAATATGCCAATCATGGATAAGCCAATCTGAACACATTTTGTGAAGGAGCACTTGCACGTTAGCACTGGTTAGCAGTGGTAAAGTGCCCAGAGTATCAAAAACAGCAAAATCAGAGTCCAGCACACATCAACAACCTGGGAAACAGAGGCAAAAGTTAAGGGAGTCCACGCCAAGGATGGAAAGTCTAACAACTGCAAACCAACTCACCCCTTCACCCTCACTCCCATCATTCCACTCAATCCCACACACTGCACCTACACATATGACTAACCCCAATGCCAAGTCCTGCATGCTATAACAATGCATGGACAGCCCTCCCAGACCTGCATGGACACCCATCACAAAAGCATGCACAGCACAGATAACTAACGATCACACAATACATCTCCATACTCAAACAAAGGTATGTCACAGACATGAAGCATAGTACATCACTTACATCCCTACAGGTGCCCCAGCCAATGTCAGCAGAGAGGAGGTGCCACAACAAACCAGTCCCACAACAGAAGATGCCCCCAGTGATGACAGTAACTCTGGACTTCTGGATCTGGATGACCTACCTGGCCAATCAGGGACCACTGATCAGTCAGTCACCCCAGCCCACTCCCAGTCAACCACAGAGCCTCCTCCATCAGTATCCAACACCACAGCACCCACCCAGCGTCCCCACACCTCTGTGCCCAGGACACGTCAATCAGCAGTGTGCCCAACTGTACAGGGACCCCAGTCCATACCTCGCCCCCAAGACAATCAGGGACCTGGGGTCAGAGGCAGTGGGCACATCTTTCAGGGTATGGAGACACAGGGGAACAGGGACACTGGGAGGACCGGTGTGCGCCAGGGGGAGGGCAGGCCCAGAAAACCGACTCTCCAGGAGGCACTCACTAAGATTCTGGGGGCCCACCAACAATCCCAGGACACGAAGGGCCATATCCTTAACAACATGCAGGAGAAGAAGCGGCAGCAGGAGGAACACCATCAGGAGATCAGGGAGGAATTGCAGGCTCTCAGCACCACCATGATCTCCATAGCAGGGGTGCTGGCAGACATGGCCTACATCATGAGGGAATCGACCGCACACCAGCAGGCCCCTACCACTACCCAGTCAATTGACCAGCCCTCTACTTCCACTGCAGCTAGTGGGCAGGAGGGCCCATCACAGGACCCACAGGCCACCAGCACCCCTCCCCCTACAGAAGGTAAACCACCCTGCAAATGTTCCCTGTGACCCAGACAGAAGCCACAGACTCTTGCCAAGACCAAGACCGCCGCCAGGAAATGAGACTTTCCTGATTGTCCCCCTTGTGTCCCACCCTGTCACCTTGTCCACTTTGAACTGCCTTTGCTCCCCTTCCTATGGCCACTTGGACATTGGACCTGTGCTACAAACAGACTGGAACAATATCCCTGGACTTTTCTCTACCATCACCCAATTCCATTGCACTTTTCAGTCAATTATTTGCACTTCAATAAACACCCTTGAAAACAACTTAAGTGACACCGTTTTATGTGTTGAAAAGGTGCATTCATGGGAACAGTCACATCTAGTGCAAATGATCTGGTCAATGTGATAGCATACAAATATTGACCTGTAGCTGTCTGCAGTAAACACATCAGGACACTGTTGTCATATCACCAACATCTGTAAAATGACAAGCCATAGGCGACAGTAAGTCGAGATGCAAAGGAAGTGAATGCCTTCAAGCTACAGCCACACAGAAAACATCAATAGTCAGAGTAATGGTCAGTTCCACTGTCTCACCTGTGTGCCATTGGATGTATTGTCATATAACTGATGTTCTGTTGTCCTCATCCTCATCCTCTGCCTCCTGATCCTCAGTGTTCTCAGGGGGGCCCACTGCTGCCACAGGGTCATCTTCAGTCCCCTCCTTCTGCAGAAAAGTCACATGTCGTCTGAGGGACAGGTTGTGCAACATGCAGCGTGCCACTACTACCTGGCAGACCTTTGCGGGTGAGTAGCACAGGGATCCACCTGTCAGATGCAGGCATCTGAACCTGGCGTTCAGGAGGTCAAAGGTTCTCTCGATTATTCTCCTGATACGCCCATGTGCATCATTATAACGGTTCTCAGCCCCTGTCCTGGCGTTCCTCACAGGGGTCAGGAGCCATGATAGGTTTGGGTAGCCAGAGTCACCTGCAAGGACTGAGGGACAAAATTTACCCTCACACAATGCTTTGGGGATAGCACTTAAAGGCATACACTGACATACAGTGGATGAGAACTCTGGCTCACTTATCAGCTACACCCTATGCCTCTGTAGTTGGGCCATCACATTTGGGATGCTGCTAATCCTCAGAACGAAGGCGTCATGCATCGACCCAGGATACTTGGCAGTAACATGGGAGATATACTGGTCCGCCATGCACACGATTTGCACATTGAGTGAGTGGAAACTCTTCCGATTCCTGAACACCTGTTCATTCTGGCAGGGGGGGGACAAACGCAATACCGTCAATCGAGCAAATAATATTGGGAATATGTCCCATTGCATAGAATCCCGCTTTCACAGTGGCCAAATCTTCCAACTGGGGGAAAGAAATGTAGCTGCACATGTGTTTCACTAAGGCAGACAATACCCTTACCAGCATGATTGAGAACATTGGCTGTGACATTCCTGCTGCCAAGCCCACTGTCACTTTGAAAGAATCAGTTGCCAGGAAATGGAGCACTGATAGAACCTGCATAAGAAAGGGAATCCCAGTGGGATGATGGATAGCTGATTTCAGGTCAGGGTCCAATTGGGAATTGGGCACACAGCTCTGTGATTGTGGCCCTGTCCAGTCTATAGGTGAGCATCATGTGCCTGTCCTCCAGTGTACCCAAGTCCACAAGGGGTCTGTACATGGGGGGTTGTGTCCTCATCCTATTCATACACAGTGTTAGGTAACTAAGGTACACAAGAGTGAGTAGGCTGTCACAATTTGAACAACGGAACCACCACTCAGTATGCATACAGCATTAATGTGATGGGACAGTGGGAATGGCAATGTATGTTCAGTTTTCATAAATGACACAGTTATGGAAGATCTGTATGTAGTCCACCACCATGAAATGGTGACCACCTGTCCTGTATCTAGGGACAGATGATAGTGAGGTAACTCTGTCGACTTTGGTGTAACACAATTGGAACACCCTTTAAAGAGCCTCACAAACTACAGAGATAATCATAACAAAATCACACCGGTCTCTCGTAACAATACCTTAGATTCAAAGAACGAAATAGTGGATAAAATGTTTTCAAGAGATTTGATGAAAAACCTATTTTAGGACACATCATGGCGTAGTGAATATTGGTACAAAATAAACATGCTTGGTGCTTTCTTTAGAAGTGATGCACTCAAGTGATAAATTCTGATTAATAAGTGTTTTAACAAACAGAAGAACAGCATGACCCTTTACAGCAAATTCTCAACAATCGTATTGGGTCTGTGTTTTTAAAGTCAGCGGTGTTTCGATCCAAAAAAAAATAGCAGGATCATTATCAGGGGGATACAACAAGCTTGAGAGAGAGCTGAAACAATAATGGAGAAAGAATGATCAGAGTGAGGCTAAGAAAAAGAAAAGTGAGTCAGTACAAAGCATAGGAATTACTCATGAGACTGTACTTATATTATGAAAGGTAATGCATTTGCTAAAGGATGGGGTTCCTGGTGACAAGCCTCAAGAACAGGATGGCAGGGACTGGCCCACATAAAAAGAAATGGAAATATAATCTGCTTAAAATCTTCAAAATAAATACGTAATACTGGTGAGAAGAGTGTGTGCATTAGACCAATAAATGTAGAACAGATCCCACGGGTTAAAGGCACCTTTTGATGTATGTATGCAAGAAGACCTAGCCCCTAAACTTACAATACCCCCATATAGGCCTAAATCAATCAGGGTAGAACATATTTAGGCATACTTTATCTAAATTGCAAAATCAGTTTATTATTACAAAGTTTGCCTTTCAGCCAAAAAGAAAGGATACAATTCTTCTAGCGTCCCAATATACTTATAAGGCCTGGCAGGATATAATGAATTTATCCTGGGTCCTGTCTCCCACTGTGTTACCTGCCAGGTGCCAGGCTAAGTCAAATAACGATCTTCTTTGCTCAGCCTATACAAGAGTGCACATGCATGTGTATACAGCTTCAGCCAGGTTCACACATAGCCAATGCAGTCTTTTGAAGCAGGTGCACAGCAGCAAAACTTGGGGCATACTTATACTCTGTTTGTGCCAAATTTGCGTAATTTTTTTATATGCAAATTTGGCACAAACGTAACTCCATATTTATATTTTGACGTTAGAAAATATCAAGTGTCAAAATATTGGAGTTTGCGTCATTTTTTGGATACGTGAACCTACCTTGCGTCAATGAGATGCAAAGTAGGCGTTCCCTTTCAAAAAATTGTGCTATCTCCATAGACCCATATCCATCGCCCGTGTTTAAATGACGCACAGGGATTTTCAGTCTGAGATGTTAATGGTTTTTACTTAAGGCTGCTCAGTGGAAAATTTAGAAAGAGTTAAGCATAATCTTCACCTCTGTGTCCTTAATAGAACTGAAACTTTCCTTCACGATAGCTAGGAAATTTTATATTCACCACTTTGCTCCTAAAGAGTGGCGTAGTCTACTCTTTAAAGAGATATCAAACGAGGGTGTGGTAATTACACTTCAAAAAAACAATTGAAGATGGTGGAGTCAAGATGAGTAGAACACACTGCTTGGTCTCCCTATACCTACCACATAATAATCAGCGGCATTGGGACATAGACCCCCTCCGTCCCCTCTGACACATGCGAGGACGCAACAGCATGGAAGAGGGCAGCCGACTGCTTAAAACAGGTGACCAAATCTCTCGGCTGACCCCAAGGCTCTTGGTGGCCGCACATTGTGAGGACCTAAGACGTGACTACTCCTTCCCTGTGCAAGGCCTGAGAGAGGCTTAGGTGGTCCGTCTGTATCCCCGGCCACAGTGGTGATTCTACAAGGCATGGATCACGGCAACAGCACTCCACCGCCCCCAGCAGCTGGAAACACTGAGAGGCCCTGCTCTGAGAATCGGTCCGATGCGGAGGCTGTAGCACCATGGCGGTTCAACCATGTGACCGACATGAACTTTGCTAGAGGACGGCCGCACAGAGAACTAGGGCTTTGGCGGTGACTGTTTGCCACAATTAGTGGGCTTGTCGCTGGGGCCCTGCTGATCCCCCTGGAGCAGAGGAGCGGGGACACAGCCATCTTGCAGATGATGCCACATGGCAGCAAGGTGAGAGGAGCGCTGCTGGCAGAGAAGTCAAAGACTTGGGGCCTGCATGGCAACCACCACTGCAAGGCTCGTAAACTTTTTCCCAGAATTATTTTGGCGGTGGGGGAGTCTGGTCAAGGAGGTCAACCACCCCGTTGGCCAGGGAGATCGACACCTGGCTGATATCCAACTGGAGCTGCTCATGAGGGCACCCATATAGGGTGTAGGCCCATGGCACTGCACAAGCCTGTCCCAGCGCACCTGCGGACAATTTAACTAACTACGGTGAGCTAATCATCTTGACCCTCTTTTCCAACTACCTCTTCTGCACCTCTGCATCGGGTCTGTCTAACCAGGGTCTCCTTACTTGGTGACATAGGTCACTGTCGCTGGCTGAGATTATAAGGGAGGAGGATGGATAGCGGCCCACTGACCATTTCCCTGTACCCGGCACAGTCATTGAGAGGCAGTGACCCCGGTGCCAGTGGCTGACCTCATACCTCCCCCGCTGATACAGTACATGACACAGTTCACAAAGGCACTGATTGGACAGGTAGCAGTGGGTGTGAGACCCACGGCACTTCACACCAGCAGCCTTGGGGGCATTTAAGACAAGCAGGCAGCAACATCCAATATACAACAGGCACCCAGAATCCAGGATGACATGGCAATGGTCTGCTCTAAAAAGGAGTGCACCCTGAAGTAGATGCTCTCAAAACCTTCCAGTACCAAAGCAGGTAGCGAGTCCCCCGTCCCACCTCCACTTACTGTGAACACCCTCCGGATGGTGACGGACAAGAGGACCAGGTAACATGCCCATTTCTAGAGACCCTTTTTGCGTCTCCCAGGGATGACCTGCAGGTGGTAAAATTGGACGCCTCCCAGGACCTGAAGGAGGTCTGGTGTGAAGTGACAGAGCTGGGTGACAGAGCCTCTTCCATGGAATATAGGGAGACTGCCCAAGATATGGAAATAGAGCTGATTCAGCAAGAGATCTCACTGTGGGAACAACAGATCAACCTCCGGGTCCATGCAGGGGAGTTGGAAAACAGGTCCTGCAGGAACAACATCAGGATCAGGGGGGCTCCAACAGACGCAGAAGAGTCAGACATTCATGCCCATGTTACAGCCCTGTTCCTCCAGCTCTTAGAGCCATCACCTGAGTGAGGTGTCCAAATCGATGGGGTACATAGGGTGGGACCCCACACCACAGAAACGCTCCCCAGTGCCTAGCTGTGGATTTTGGCCTGTAGCTCAGCCGGCACCCAGGGAAACCTAGCAAACCTGTGCAGTTTTGAAAACTAGACACCTAGGGGAATCCAAGATGGGGTGACTTGTGGGGCTCTGACTAGGTTCTGTTACCCAGAATCCTTTGCAAACCTCAAATTTGGCCAAAAAAATACTTTTCCTCTCATTTCGGTGACAGAAAGTTCTGGAATCTGAGAGGAGCCACAAATTTCCTTCCACCCAGCATTCCCCAAGTCTCCCGTTAAAAATTATACCTCACTTGTGTGGGTAGGCCTAGCGCCCGCGAAAGGAAATGCCCCAAAACACAACATGGACACATCACATTTTTCCACAGAAAACAGAGGTGTTTTTTACAAACTGCCTACCTGTGGATTTTGGCCTCTAGCTCAGCCGGCACCTGGGGAAACCTAGCAAACAAGTACATTTTTGAAAACTAGACACCTAGGGGAATCTAAGATGGGGTGACCTGTGGGGCTCTGACAAGGTTCTGTTACCCAGAATCCTTTCCAAACCTTAAAATTTGGCCAAAAAAACACTTTTTCCACTCGTATCAGTGACAGAAAGTTCTGGAATCTGAGAGGAGCCACAAATTTCCTTCCACCCAGCGATCCCCCAAGTATCCCGATAAAAATGGTACCTCACTTGTGGGGGTGGGCCAGGTGCCTGCAACAGAAAAAGGCCAAAAACTTGTAGAGATTGAGGGGATAGCACAGCAATATTTTTATTTTATACATCTTTAGGCTGACTCTGCTTTGGGGACCCATGCAAGTGAGGTATCATTTTACTTGGGGGACTGAGGGGAATGCTGAGTGGTAGGAAATTTGTGCCGCAGCGGTGATCCTACAAAGAAAAGTGAGGAAAATATGATTTTTTATGCAAATGTTGAGGTTTGCCTAGGAGTCAAATGTTGGGGGATCCAGGCAAGCCACACCTCCTTGGACTCCTTGGGGTGTCTATTTTTAAAACATGTCTGGGTTTGGTAGGTTTCCCTAGATGAAGGCCGCACCTGGGACCAAAACCATAGGTGCCCCTCCCAAACACAGGTAGTTTTGCAATAGATCATTTTGCTGTGTCCACATACTTATGTGATGTTCCCAACACAAAAATTGTGAAAAGAAATGCACTTAGGTTATGTTAAAAAGACCCCTCACCCACCAACTAAGTTGGTGGCATGCTTCATCATCGGGGTCACACCGAGGCACCTAGCATGTCACAGGTGTGGTGCGACGCCTGATTACAGCGGAGCAGGTTTTGTCATTTTTACCACACATACTGGTTGGATTTGACACGAGGGTGAGTGGTGGTTCAGTGGATCAAATTTTATTAACAAGAGATTTCACAAAAATTAAATGCACTGTTAATAACTGAAAGGCCAATAAACTGAACCAATGACTCCCAGCTTGTGAGCTGTAAAGCCACGGCAAGGCACCAACCGCTTTACAGTCCATTCACACACCTTTCATACATGACATGCACAAGACCATTCACGCTGCCAGCCAAGGGTCCAGCACATTACAACACTCGCATCGACAGACAGCAACACTCAAGGGCTCATCACTTACATATGCCCACATGCCTGATACAGCAATCACACCAGCTGATGGGAGTGTGTGGACTGGTGTTTGGCTGGCAGTGTGTTGCAGTAGCCAACAGCAAGTCAATATGTACACCGTCAGCCAAGCGCCACTCCACACACAATAGGATCACTTTCTTTTTTTTTTAAACAAAGAAACCACTAACTAATTAGAAATAATTACAAAACTACAAACACAAAAGCTCTAACTAAGTACATGACATAAATGCCAACCATGAAACTGAACACATGAAAATACAAAACAGGCAGTTTACACTCATGGTTGTTCCCAGTAATTCTTCTGGGTGTCGTAATTCTTAAAACAACCACCCACACACAGCCCAGGCTTTGAAGGACAATCTGGGCAGTACATTTGAGTCTCCCTCCGGATACCTCTTCAAAAACACACTCTACATTTCTTAGCTGGAAAGTCTTTTTTGGTTGTGGGAGGAATGTGCTCAGCAAAGTGGCGATCTTTCAATCTAGCCACATCCTCCACCATTGCTTCTCTAGGAACTCTGGCCTCTTCCACCACAATAAGGCTCTCTATCACTGACTCCTGAAATTTCACAAATATCATCTTTGACTCTAGAGACTTATCCTTAAACACAATAAAAGCATTAAAAGTCGCTAAGTGGAAGAGGTGAATTGCTAACTTCTTACACCAAACGTAAGACTTACGAATAGCAGTATAAGGTTCCAACCTTTGATCAACTCTATCTACACCTCCCATGTGCTTATTATAATCTAAAATGTACACAGGTTTGCGCACTTCAGCAACCTGTCCCCAAACAGTCATGGGGGAAGTACTCTCATCATGGATGGTACTTAGCATGTAGACATCCCTCCTGTCTGAAAATTTCAAACCTAGCAGCTCATCATTCTGCAAGGCACTGCACTGTCCCCTCTCAAGTTTTTTACAGACAAGCTCCCTTGGATAGCCTTTCCGATTTTAATGAATTGTGCCACAAGCAACAGTGTCCACTCTAAACAATTCCTTGAACAACTGCACTCCAGTGTAGAAGTTATCTACATACAAATGGTGACCTTTGTTGAACAGTCGTCTACCAAGTTCCCACACAATTTTCTCAGTAACTCCAAAAGTGGGAGGACAACCAGGGGTTCAATACCGGAATCCCTACCAGTGTAGACACGGAAATTATACACATATCGGTACTACTTTCAGACAGCATATACAATTTAATTCCATATCGTGCCCTCTTGCTAGGAATGTACTGCCTAAAAACCAAACGACCCTTGAAGAAGACCTGTCCACAACTATTTCTTTGCCTGGAACATAGACCGCTGAAAACAGATCTACAAAATGATCAAGGACAGGCCTAATCTTAAAAAGACAGTCAGAATCAGGGTGATCTTGTGGCAAGGCTAATGCATTGTCAATAAAATGCAGCATCCTAAGAAGAAGCAATTACCGATTACGATTCATGGTTGCAGGAAATATAGCTGTTGCCATCAAGGGACTAGTAGACCAATAAGAAGCCAGTGACAGCTTCCTTATCAACCCCATCAAAAGAGTCAAACCCGAAAACCTTTTCATCTCCTCCAAATTTGTGGGAATCGACTGGGTAGCTCTAGAGTGTGGCCTAAGTCTAGCAGCGTTGTCCATCAAATACTGCTCCGCATACAAATTAGTCTGCTCAACAGTCTCTTCCAAAAACACATCATCCACAAATAACTCAAAGAAATTGACAGGCAAAAAGTTATCTGCATTGACTCACCGGGAGACTAGTAAAGGCAGGCAACTCTGGCTGCTCCATGTTTGGGGCAACCCAGAGTTCAGGCCTTCTAATGGGAAACCTTTCAGCCCCAGGTTGCTGCACTAATGGCACATCAGTGTCCTCCTCTAAAACAGGCCCTTCATCTGCAATGAGTGTGGCTTCCTCATCAGAAGTTTCCTCTTCGACAGAAACTTCACTGCCAGAATCTCTCACTTCCTCCTCTGCCTCAGATGCAGAGTCCATCTCATAATCATGATCAGAGAATGTCTCAAAAAGCATACCAACCACCTGCTGAGCGGTCATCCTGCGGCTAGCCATGACCTTTCCTACGAAAATGAATTGGACAAATGCACCGGCAACAACGGGCACTGTGTAAGATAAGTAATAAAGTGTAGCTTTATCAGCAAGAGTTATAAATCAAAAACTATACCGCTCACTTGCCTGAAAAAACTTGACTCACCAGCAAATACTCTGCACAGACGCAGCAATCACCAATGATATCCCACTTAACAGAAAGAAAGAAAAGCAAATTAGAAATAAGACAACACAAATATCATTGTGCCCAAATCTAAGGACAATTTCACACAAACCTGCATTTAGTACACCACCTACAAACATGTCATTCATGCATGGCAACAATACTCCTTTGGAGTAAACTTATTTTACTTACCTAAAACATGCAACTATGCAAACCGCAGGTCAACCACCACCAAAACCGCAAGGAGTCACAGCAAAGAAAGCAAAAGCTTTGAACTAGAACAAAAAGGAGGTTTTTTTTTTAATCACAAATGCAAGTATTTAGTCAGTTGACAAACATCCCACCATCAAGCATTTAGAAATTGGTGCCTAAGTGGATTCTGCCACAGGGGCAGATGGGCCTACTAAAAAATAGGCCTATCTGCCCCAAGGAGGGTAGAAAATACCTTTAGTAGTGTGTCCCCACGGGGAGCGACACTTGCCCAAGGGGTCACCCCCAAACAAAACAAAAAACACACACACACTGTCCCTGGTGCCTAAATGGCTTCTGCCCCCTTGGGGACAATGGGCCTAAAAAACAATAGGCCCATCTGTCCCCAAGGGGGACAGAAATGGCCAACAGTTCAATGCCCCCCTTGTCTAAGGGGACGCCTCCCCACATAAATAAACATATTAAAAAATCCCTGGCGTTCTAGTGGTTTCTGCCCCTTTTAGGGGCAGATCAGCCTAAAAATAATAGGCCGACCTGACCCCAAAGGGGGCAGAAATGGCCTTGGTACACCTGCCCCCAAAGGGGGGCGACCCTTGTCCAAGGGGCTGCACCCGACACACACAGCACACACAAAAAAAAAAAAAAAATCCCTGGTATCTAGTGTGCATTCCTGCTGCCCGATCGCAATGCGATCGGGCAGCAGGAATGCTCAAAGAGACACCGGGGGAAAGGAAAACCCTCTCCTTTCCCCCAGTGTCTCTTTGTTTACAACCCCCCTCCTGCCGGAGGAGAAACTCACCTCTTTCTCCTCTATCGCACTGGAAACAAATGGCTTCCAGTGCAACCGGCACCCTGTAATGATGTCAGCGCGCAATCGCGCGCTGACGTCATTACGGGGGTTGGGTGGGGGTGGAAGGGGAAGGGCTTCCCCTTCCATCCCTGCCTTGGTGGGTGGGAGGGAAGCCTTCAGAGGGAGCCCTAGCGCTCTCTCTGAGCTCAGTGCCCAGGACGTAATGGTTACTTTCTCGGCACATGAGCACTGTGCCATGGGACGTAACCGTTATGTCCGCGGCACAGATGCGGTTAAGATGATGGACCTACTGAGGATCCTATATCTTTTTCAAACCGTACCAGGTAAACCTCCCTCAGGTATCCTCTGTCAACATCAGGACACTGCGCACTCTACGGGCGACAAAAATGCAAAAACCCAGTCTTTATGCAAGAGCATAATTCATGCATTGTGTTTATATGCAGTATGTTAACCTTTTGCATTGCAGATTTTAACCTTGAAAAACACTATTAATGATGTTTGCAATAACTGTTCATTAGCAAGGTACTGCTGCAATCTTACTGAGTGTGATAGGGTGTGGTCCCTTTCTAGGACCTTCAAGAAGCTTTCCCTGCAGCATGACTGGTTGTGGTTTGTGGGCTGGGCCAGACTCTATATAAGGGAGTCAGCCCAGCTCCACGTGCTCACTATTCAGAGGTCCAGGTGCAGAGCAGCAGCAACTTCCTGAGCTCCTGTTCCGGAGGCCTACCTTGATGTTCCAGGCCTGCCCTTGTCGCGTAGGGTCTCATTATCTTAATGAGACTACTGGATTTTGAGCAACAAGATTGTCCACGATGTGGGGGACTGAGTCTGGCCCACGGTAGATGATGCTTGTCACTCCAAATCCGGGTTTTGCTCCAGCTAACTAGCAGTGCCTCATCTCTCCCAAATGGTAGAGACAATTGGGCAGCAGAGCGCATGACATCTCAGTACTTCTCAGGGAAGTCGTGGTCACTCAGGTCACAACCGGTTCTCTCATACATAGTGCAGTCTCATATATAAATGACAATAGAAGCAGTATAAGTTTTAAAGATTGGTTTAATAAAATGACTCCATTTTGGATGACAAAGCGTGAGCTGCAATAACAAGAACTACACAACACAATAATAATAAAATAGTAACGATGAGAGTGAAGCTCAAGAATAAGGCTATGGTAATGCTGCTAGATTATTCTCTCTCTAAGTTATATTTCGAGCACAGCATGTTAATCTCTAAGCCTGCCTTTCAGGTTCCTCCGGGAGGACATCAACCCTCATACCTGAGCAAAGGCCTGTAATCTGCATCAGCATCTGCAACAGGGCATTCAGCATACAGTTGTGGTTCCCTGGCTGGAATCTCCCTCTTGACGTGTACTAGGACTAGAAAGTCTTTTTATAACTAACACCCAGATGTTCTAAGAAAATGTCCCTACGAAAGGATGTGTGTTTTCTACAAATGCTGGAGACTAAACTTTTACCACGTTTACCGGCAATGTACCAGACTGTAGCTTTGACTGAAGCACAGGACGATCAAGAATGCATTATTTGAGAACACAGTGCTGAGCTAAGCTAAACAGTGCAATAGAAGAAATTAAAACAAGACCGTAAAAACTGGTTATTGTAAAATAACAATGCAAAGCTGAATAAAATATATCTAGGGCAAAGTGCACAGCGGCCTAGTATGTTAAGCTAACATGCATGGTGCTATACTTGAAATGGCTACACAACACCCTCCCCTTGTCAGTAGAAAGTGGTTCAAGCCAAAGCTAAAATACCCTAACCTAAAATATATCTAAAACCCTACTTAATTTTGACAAGTCAAGAGGACACGCAAGCATACTACTTGGCAATTTCAAGATGAGCATGCGGCCAAGAGCCGAATTCAAAGGAAAATGTCAATTTAGGACAGTCCCAAATCAAGCATCAGTCACGGAAAGCAGGAAATCCTCCACTTCGGCAGATGACAAAATCGGTAAATCTCCACCAAAAACCACTAAGGAGCAGGTGTGTTCCATAGCCCCAGTGTCAACCAAGGCGGCATCCCATGCAGTGCCTATTAATGAGTTAATGGTAACTTCCTCCAGGAAGGGTAGCTCGTAATCAGCTTCTCTGAGCAAATGCAGCCGCAGCGCGCATGTCTGGTAATGAACCCTCAACAAGAACATCAACAGATCAGCATCATTCACTGAGGTGCGTTGCTGTGAAAGACAAACTTCCAGTGCATGTTCAAAAGAGCACCAACGGCACCGAAACACGGGCTGCACACAATATAAAAGCGGTCTGAATGACAGAGACCAGTCACACCCCAAATGTTCCAGGAGTGTTGCTTCAAACTGCTGCATCATGCGTTTACGACACAGCTGCTCTGATGGGAGCGCCTTCATTTGTCCTTGTTGTGGCGGGACAGCCATTGCGGAAAAACAACAGCAACAGCAAAATGCCGGCTAATAAGTCCAAAGTTATTGGAAATCCCCCAAAAATGCTTCTGTAAATTGAGTGGATAGCCGAAGGTATCAAACCGAATATAGAGGAAAAGTATGAACAAAACCAATACCAACAGCTTTGAAAACATTTGCTAATCCAGCCGTGCTGGATGCATTAAATTTACGTCCCATGAGTTCACCAAAGTGTCTCAGAAAGTTCGTATTTAACAGGGACTGTATTTCTGCAGACGACCTTGCCACTTGAAGTGCGTAGGTCTCACGTGCAGATGTAAGGGCCACATGCTTTTGAAACAATAAAGCCTTCAGTCTACTTAACTTGTCAAAATTCACCTTGGAAGTAGCAATGTGAGGCCAGATATCAGCTACCTCCCTAAATTTAGTGGGGGGAAACATCACATTCCCGCAGCATGTAATGACCTTCGAGACCGAGACAACGTAAACTATTCCAGCCTGCATGCCACAACAGTCTTCACTATTGAGAAGGACGTAGCTGCTGTTTGAAAGCACCTGGAACGTTCGTTTAATCAAGGGGACTGGAACTCCCTTCAGATAGCAATCCAAGTTCGCAACTGAGGCATTACACGCCCAATGCAAATACAGCTGCTTACAAATCATTGAATGGCTGACTGAAGTCTCGCATTCACTACCGCTAAGAAAGACCTCTTTCATGCCATTGAGGCATTTGTACGAGAAGGGAAGCTCCCACACCTCATGGATGTAACTATCTCCCAACTTTTCATATCTGCCTACCGGAACGTGTTTCAAACAAGAAGTGAATTGTAATGTAGAAATAGGTAGACTAATAACCCTGTGTATCAACCACTCTGCTGAAGGAATCTCGGCCACGGTAAAAGGCAGTCTTTCTATCTTTTCAATGTTAAGCATGACATAAGTCGCCTCCTTTTTAGCCATTAGTTGTTGTTGTCGCGTCAAATTAAAGGCAAAAAATATTTCCCTGGCACTGATGTGCTGCCACGGAACGCGACCCGCCTTTAATGTCTGAAGTGTCCAACCCAACTGCATAATGGACCTGGTCTGACTCTGTCCATGATATAAAGAAGACATATCAGATCGTATAATGTCTATAGCAGAAGAAACAATATGGTTAATTGTATATATCCGGTCGGACAAGGTGTGAATCCCATTATCCACAACAGCTAATGCCTTTTTCAAATTTTCCTGATCTATCTGCCTTAACCGGGCTGCAGCCTCTTGTTGGGAAAGTTTCCATATTTCATTGTATACCTCATACAAGAAACACTTCCTACGTTGTATGTTTGGGCCTGACAAGAAATCTTGTAAGTCAGTGTTGTTAGACAGGAGACTGAGATGTGTCTTAACCGCGTCTAGTGAGGATGATTTTAGCCACTGTTGGCACATTTTCCTACACTATGGCGGTCATTCTGACACCGCGGCGGCCATTCTGGCTTTCCCGCTGGGCCGGCGCGCGACCGCCAGAAGGCCGCCCGCCGGCCCAGCGGGAAACCCCCCTCAACAATGAAGCCGGCTCCGAATGGAGCCGGCAGAGTTGTAGGGGTGAGACGGGTGCAGTGGCACCCGTCGCGATTTTCAGTGTCTGCAGATCATTATGGGGCCCTGTTAGGGGGCCCCTGCACTGCCCATGCCAGTGGCATGGGCAGTGCAGGGGCCCCCAGGGGCCCCACAACACCCGTTCCCGCCATCCTGTTCCTGGCGGGATGGTGGGAAGGGGGTCGGAATCCCCATGGCGGCGGAGGATTCCCTGGGCCAGGGGTAAACCGGCGCTGGTTGCCCTTTTCTGACCGCGGCGGATGCAATAAACCTTTCCGTTTTGAATGACTTGTCTTGGTGCGAGCACAGACTTCGCAGTTAGTGACCATTGTTTTAACGTCTTTTGTCAGAGTAGGCCACCAAAATTAATGTTGGATTAATTCAAGAGTTTTAGGAGTGCCTGGGTGACCTGCCGTAGGTATAACATGCAACCAATGAAATACTAACTTGCGAAGCTTGGTAGTGGGCACAAACAAACGTGCTTCATAGAAAGGTAGTCCTTGCTTGATTGATCTTTTGGTATCTGCTTGAGCCCATGCCTGCCATTTTTCAATGGTGAAGGAATTACGGATGTCTTCAAAGAAGTCTTTGGTCCTTATGATGCAGAGGACCTTGTCTGGAGCAATGATAGCTCTAGAAGGCTGGATTGTAGGTAACGTAGTAGGCTCTTGGGGGGACAAGGCGTCTGCTTTGCGATTATCCTTACAAGGACGAAAAGTTACCACAAAATCGAACTCGGCAAAAAACAGCATGCAGCGTAATTGCTGAGGAGTCAAAAGTCTAGCTGAACTCATGAACTGGAGATTGTGATGATCAGTATGTACTGTGATAGTGTACTTGGCACCCAACAAAGGATGTCTCCACTCTATAAAGGCATCACGGATCGCCAGAAGCACTTTCTCAGCAATGACATGGTTCTCTTCGGCTTCGTTCAGTTTTCGAGACATGTAAGCTACAGGCTGAAGTTGGCCAGTGTCTTTACTTCGTTGTGACAAGACTGCACCAATTGCCACATCTGAGGCATCTGCTTCAATTATGAATGGATGATCCACATCAGGGTGAGTCAAGACTGGGGAGGGTAAAAAGCTTCTTTCAAAGTTGAAAGGGCTCTGTCAGCTTCTGGAGACCACACACATTTTTCTTTCTTTCTCAATAACTTGGTGATTGGCGCCACTGTCAGAGAGAAATGGTTTATAAACCTGCGATAAAAGTTTGCAAAACCCAGGAAGCACTGTACATCTCGAACAGTCTTTGGAGTGGGCCAATAGGATACTGCTTGTATTTTCTTTTCTGCCATGACCATACCTTGAGGGGTAAGGATAACCTCTAAAAACTCAACTGTGGTAACATGAAATTCACACTTGGTTAGTTTGCAATATAAATGATGCTTTTGAAGAGCTGTGAGAATCTTCTTGACATGTTGTACATGTTCGGCTTCATTGTCAGAGTAGATTAAAATAACATCGATATAGACTATGGCAAATATGTCTGGATACTCTCTAAGGACGTCATTCAGGAAAAATTGAAATGCTGCTGGAGCATTGCACAGTCCAAAGGGCATGACAGTGTATTCAAAGAGACCATATCTTGTCTTGAACGCACTTTTCCATTCGTCACCTTCTCTCATTCTGACTAAATGGGAAGCACCTCGTAGATCGAGCATAGTGTAAATTTTTGCTTTTTTCACTTGATCCAACAAGACAGGAATCAGAGGCAAGGGGTATTTGTTCTTGACTGTGATCTTGTTCAAACCCCTATAGTCAATACAGATTCAAAGGTCCCCATTAGCCTTGGCGACAAAAAACAAAGGAGAGGCTACAGGAGACTTGGAAGGGCGGATGAAGCCATTCTCTAAGAATTGATCTAGGTACTTTCGTAAGTGTTGATTTTTATGTTCTGACAAGGCGTACACACGACAGCTAGGGAGTATCGCACCTGGAGTTAGATCAATTTGGCAGTCATAAGGTCTATAAGGAGGCAAGGTTTCTGCTTCTCTTTCATAGAGCACATCTTCGTAGGATGAATACTGCCTGGGCAACTTTACTTCTTTCTCTGCTGCAGTGGCTATGTGAGAGTTGCAATTTTTGGCGACTCGAGACGTCTGGAGACATTTCTCATGGCGGAAGAGAACACGACTTTCCATTCTGCCCAGTTAATCTCCGAATTGTGATGAGTTAACCATGGTAAGCCAAGGATAAATCCATACTGAGGAGCATGGATAGCTTCAAAGATGAGCTTCTCTTCATGCTTGGTTCTTTGATCTCCCCATCACAGATCACTGACAAGGGGACAGTCTGAAGAGTTACTAGGCCTCCAGTCAAGAGTTTTCCGTCTACTGCTTGTATTATCTCTGGAGTATTTTTCTTGCTGCATTGGGATCCCCCAGGCGCAAACCAATTGGGCATCAACAAAGTTCCCGGTAGCCCCAGAATCTACGAGGGCGTTCTTGAAATAGTTATTTTTCTTTATGTGAACCTTAATGCCCAGCTTGAGATGCCTAGACTGTGAAGGGTCTACGGTGACACACAAGAGCAATCCTTCTTTACATTTTGGGTGATCTAGTTTTCCGGCTCGACTTGTACATTGGCTGCAATTTTCTGGACAGGACCTCGCTTGCTCTTTGGTTTGATTGGACAATCTTTGGCAAAGTGACCCTGCGCCGACAATAAAGACATTGCCCGTTCTTTCTACGTAGGTCCTTTTCGTCTTTGGTCAAAGGTCTCCTGATAGTTACGATTTCCATGGGTTCTGGAGTTCTCTCTTTCTGAGTTCTTGATTCTCTATGATCGTGATCACGTCAGGAATATTTCTCAGTCTTTTTGCGTGTTCCCCTTTGTTCTGCAAGACAATGATCTAGTCTCAAAACAAGGTTTATTAGATCTTGACAACCTGTAGGCTGCGGATCTATCTGGGCAAGAATGTCCTTTAACTCATCATTGAGTCCTTTGTAAAACAAGGCCGCTTGCTTTTCTTCAGGCCATGATGTCTCTGCTACCTGCCGATTGAAACTCGCTAAGTAGGAAACTAGATCTTGGTTACCTTTTCACAACTCTAATAGTTCACGATCTGCCGACAATGTCACTGTTCTTCGATCAAACACTTGTTCATACTCACAGACAAAATGTCTCCAATTGTAAAGCAGGGGACTGTCTTTACGCACAAGAGGGATTGCCCAGGTGACTGCGTCCCCCGTCAGGTAAGATAACAAGAAGGCCACCCTGGATTGGGCATCAGGGTAAGTGTTTGGTCTGCAGGTAAATTGTAATTCCACTTGAACCAAGAAAGATTGCGCTTTCAGGGGATCTCCTGAAAAACGTTTTGGAGGAGCCTGGGGAATAGTTCAGGGAACATTGAGCGAAATGTTCATAGGAGGATTACCTCCCGAAGCTTGAGAAAGAGGACCAGGCCAAGACACACCCAAAGGACTTTGTTCCTTCTTTTCTACCCTTTCCTACAACTGACTCACTCTCTCAGCTAAACTGGGTGCTATATCCTTTGTTGACACTACCTCTGCTTGGAGTTGTATGATAACTTTGACTAGCTCGTCCAATGTGGCCATGCTGAGAACACACGCAAACCAGGAGGATATTAAATTTGTGGGCTCACTATTCTGTCAGGGAGACCAGATCCTCTGGGTCTGCGCATGTTCCCAACATGTCCACCACTAGACAGCTCCAAAGCTCCGATAGAAATACCACAGAGCCTGAGAGAGTCCAAGTGGGGAAAAAGGGGATTAGGTAGGGAACAGCTGGGAAGGAGACCTGTAGGAAGAAAGAGGTTAAACAACACAATATCAAGATATAATCACATTGACTTTCAATAGACTATGGTTCTAAGAGTTCTTATACTGTAATCATGAATAACCTAAGAAATGACTATAACTAGACCTCGAGAAGTCTAGGTAGCTGGAAAATCAAGAATGGGTTAATACAATGTTTCATATGAGCTTTTCATGAAATACCACATACTGTCTAGAAAACAAGAACCTTCTTGAATAATGTTTCAGAATAAACATTGCATTTTTACATGAGGACAAAAGCTATCTGAACATTCCCTGAAAACAACAGGAAGTGTACTAGGGACTTAATATGCACAAATAATGTTGCATCTTCATAGAAAATCAAAAGGCTCGGGATAAATGTGTGCACCTCAACAAACACAACACACCAAAGTTTTCAATGCCATGAAATGATCGCGCACACTGTTGAACTAAGAGCCAAGCGTTTTATGCCAGGGTTGAATCGCGCACACTGTTGCCGATTCAAACAAAAATATGTAAATGCCACGAAATGATCGCGCACACTGTTGCTGATCTGAATGCCAAGATTTACTTGAGAGAAATGAATCGCGCACTCTGCCGATTCAAACAAGAATATGCAAATGCCATGAAATGATCATGCACACTGTTGCCGATCTGAACGTCAAGGTTTACATGCTGGGAATGAATCGCGCACTCTGCCGATTCGAACAAGAATATGCAAATGCCATGAAAAGATCGCGCACACTGGAAGTTTCACAACTAGGCCCAAAACTCGAAAGTCTTTCAGAACGGGGTCGGGGGCCCAGCCCGACCTCCGCTTTACCGCCCTGCTCAAGGATCACCAATATAATGAGGGTGTTGTGTAGCCATTTCAAGTATAGCTCCATGCAAGTTAGTTTAACATACTAGGCCGCTGTGCACGTTGCCCTAGATATATTTTATTCAGCTTCGCATTGTTATTTTACAATAACCAGTTTTTATGGTCTTGTTTTAATTTCTTCTATCGCACTTTTTAGCTTAGCTCAGCACTGTGTTCTCAAATAATGCATTCTTGATCGTCCTGTGCTTCAGTCAAGGCTACAGTCTGGTACATTGCCGGTAAACGTGGTAAAAGTTTAGTCTCCAGCATTCCTAGAAAACACACATCCTTATGTAGGGACATTTTCTTAGAACATCTAGGTGTTAGTTATAAAAACACTTTCTAGTCCTAGTACACGTCAAGAGGGAGATTCCAGCCAGGGAACCACAACTGTATGCTGAATGCCCCGTTGCAGATGCTGATGCAGATTACAGGCCTTTGCTCAGGTATGAGGCTTGATGTTCCCCTGGGGGAACCTGAAAGGCATGCTTAGAGCTTAACATGCTGTGCTCGAAATATAACTTAGAGAGAGAATAATCTAGTGGCACTATGATAGCCTTATTCTTGTGCTTCACTCTCATCGTTACTATTTTAATATGATTCTTTTGTGTAGTTCTGGTTATTGCAGCTCACGCTTTGTTATCCAAAATACAGTCATTTTATTAAACCAATCTTTAAAACTTATACTGCTTCTATTGTCATTTATATATGAGACCCCACTATGTGTGAGAGAACCGGTTGTGACCTGAGTGACCACGACTTCCCTGAGAAGTACTGAGATGTCATGCCCTCGGCTGCCCAATTGTCTCTGCCAGTCGGGAGGGATGAGGCACTGCTAGTTAGACAGAGCAAAACCCGGATTTGTAGTGAAAAGCGTCATCTACCATGGGCCAGACTCAGTCCCCCACATCGTGGACGATCTTCTTGCTCAAAATCCAGTAGTCTCATTAAGATAATGTGAGCCTACAAGACATGGCGTCGCCAACGTTTGGTCAGGCTCTAATTTTCGGATCCACCAGAATATCTCAGTCTCATTATATATAATGACACCTCAGTTCCGTCTACGGAGACGTCCATGGTGCTGAGGATTTCCACCACAGCCGCATAGGTAATCCTATTTTAGCTGGTGGTTGTTCAAGCTTGAACTTTAAAAGGAGAAAAAAAACATCTTGGTGTGCCTTCTCTGAACTCTTAGTGCTTCTATGATGGCGAATCCCCAGGTTGTACAAATAGCCCTTGACATGAGACAACCTCTCACAACACACTTACTAGCACATGGCCTTACGGCCCAGGGAGGTCCAGTCACGTTTGTGGTGGACACCCACGCAGCCCATAGAACAGAGCTTTTTTACTCATGGGTCACATTTCCAGCAGTTGATGGGACCACAAAAACATTTCATACATATACAGTTGCGAATGCGCCTGGGCAATACAGGGCGTACGCCTACTTAGAGATACCTCTATCTTATCAAGAACATAATAATTGGCTTGATGGCACCCTACCCCATACAATATTACCAGTAAGGTTAGGTCCACTAAGTAATGATGGTCCTACCTGGCCTTTATTGGACACATATACACCACATCCTGCGGTTGCGAATTTGGCAGTAGCTGAGGTTCGACGCTTATACATTGAGTTAACAGCAATATACGGACGATTAATACAACTTGTGATGCAAACTTTAAATACAAACTCAGCGCGTGCTACTCCAGCACAACCACATGCAGTAACATCAGGTATAAATCCGGTGACTGTACATTCAATTATGGGTAAGGTCCTGGCCAAAGGAGAGGAGACTATGTTTTGGCTAGCACAAAAAATTTACACGCTGGAGGCAGTATTTCCCCACACAGGACCTCAGGATAAACATAGAATATTAACTATGTGCTTGCCCTTTGGGATGGTCCCTACAGTTGAACACTGTAACACATGGGGCACGGTATTTGCCGCGCTCTATACAATGGCACACGGTACACCGACACTAGCCAACCTACCGGAAGTGCTTAAACAAGTTCAAGATGAATACGGGTCTGCTCCGGCCCTAGATTTGGGAATGCAACTGATGGGCAATTTTGCCACAGTTTCTTCAATCATCCTAAGTAACCTTAAAGGGGAAGCAGTTGCTCTCGCAGTGCGCATGCGGATCCATGACGTTCCGCATCAAGATCAGGAGCCAGAGCTGCCTAAAATAATAGCAGAAACTTATTCAAGTATAGGTCGAGATAGCCTTGGGGCTAGACCCCAAAAACCTCAAATTCAGGGTAAAATTAATAAAGATAATACTAAACAGCTACCTGAGGGTACTAAGAAATGCTGGGAGAAAAAAACAACAAACACCTAAAGAAGAAAGGGGAGAATCTCCACGAATGGAGACCCCACAGAATAGATATAATCTCGGGAATAGAGAGAATATAAAAACGCCAGATAGATGTCAATATACTGATACACGCCAATGTCGTTCTTTTCAGGACTCATCGGAAAAGAGAAATGAGAGAGGTGGGCGATCAGAGCGGAGAACAGAGTACGTGAAACCAAGACAGGAATCACAGCGCTCTTCAGAGGTTTCTGTTAAAAAGGAAGAGAAACCTGTACAGCAAAAACAATTTAAAAAAGAAAAAAGTGGCAGCAGTCTCAGTTCGACATGACACTCAGGAAGAGGGTTCTCTTAAAGAACAAGAACTGGGCTCTAGCACTGATAGACAGCGTGGCAGAGGTCACAATAGTTAGCCGGAATCTTCTACAGCATCTGGAGGTGAAAGCACCTGATAACTTTGTACAAGTAGAAACAGCAGACATGCTTGTCTCCGAACCCGATAGGGTGTATAAAGTAACACTACAACTGGAAGGAGACATTGAACGCACGATACACGCAATCTTTTGGGACCGTGTAGTCAAAGTATATGACATCTTGTTGGCCGAAAAAGAATGGCCGCCTGATTTTGTCCGCACCTGCCCATATGGAGAAGAGGTTATAAAACCTTCCTTCTCGCCCCTTGTTCCAGAGGAACTCGCTGAGTCTTATTCTATAGAATGGGCTCTAGCACAAGCACCTGCGTTATATAGAAATCACGTAGGGTGGGATAGGGACTCTCAATACCATGTCATTCCCTTTAAAAGTGAACCTCAGCCACAGCCTCAAAATCCCATAAAACATGAAGCAAGGGCACCGGTGAGACAGATACTCACGCAATTAGAATACCAGGGTGTGATTGAACCCTGTCTCTCACCGATGAATAACCCCTTATTCCCTGTAGCTAAGCCGGACCATTCATACAGAATAGTCTTAGACTACAGACATTTAAACGGACATACACGTACATATGCTATACAAAACTCACATAGCACTGCACTAATGAGCAACATAGTGCGGAAAAAATACAAAACAACTTTAGATATCTCGAATGAGTTCTTCTGCCAGAATATAGTGCCTGAAAGCAGGGATTTAACAAGCTTTAGCGCATTAGGCTCCCAGAACAAATCCTGTTGTTTGCCCCAGGGGTATAAGAACAGCCCAGGACTGTTTGCGGCTCGTGTGACTGCTATTTTACACGAGATAGACCCGGAAGCATTGTCGTGTGTTGACGATATATATCTCACGGATGATGAGTTACTACAACATTTAAGATGGGTAGCCCGCATTGTTGTAGGGTTTGCCGAACTCGGCTACAAATTTAACTTTAAAAAGCCAAAAATTGCCTTTCTCAGCGTTCTGTTTCTGGGATGTGAGAAGTCGATTGAAGGGAAGAGCCTAGCACCAAAATTTTTAGAAATATGTGCACAATTGCAACCACCACATACGATTAAAAAACTTCAATTGTTGTTAGGTTTTCAAAATGTTGGCAGAATATACATTCCTGATTATGCAACATGCATTAAATCTTTATATGACTTAATATGTCCCGATTTCTCAAGTAAATTCTGGACGGTTGAACATAAATGCACTCTTCGAGATTTACAGACAGATATGCTAGCAGCAAAACATTTACACACAAGGGACAATAAAACACACTTGGTCATCAGGGTAATAGCTGGGACCATCGGTTTCACTTATGTAACATTTAATGAAGGTGAGACAGTCCCATTAGCATACAAATCACATTTGTATTCAGCTGCTGAACAACTCTTTGCACCCACGGAGAAAATTCTCACTGCTGTGCAGATGGCTGTTATTAAAGAAAGACCTCTTGCCCAACGAAAACGCATTATTGTTGTTTCTCCTATTCCAGCCCTAGAGGCTGTTACAAAAGCTAGCATTCCGAACGCGAAAGCACTTCATCCACGATGGATACAATGGGTTACGTCTCTAACAGCCACTGATGTAGACTACATTTTCGACCCAAAATTACAAACTCAAGAATTTCTACAATATGAAATAGAATATCCAGTTCCAGCAGACACCTTGCCTATTGATCAATATCATGCAATCATGTACACCGATGGCTCTGCGCAACTAGCGGTTGGAACTAAACATCAATATTCTGCTGCATGCGCAGTCCTAAGCGGCTATATGGAGGGGGAGAAATTCTGTCCCCAACATACCTATACACAGACCTTAGGGGATTGTACAGCACAATTGGCTGAGCTAAAAGCTCTACTGATGGCACTAGAACATACGGATCTGACACAGTTCAAACTGATTGTTTGTGATTCATATTATTGCGTCCAGTCTTTTAATGAATACCTGCATTACTGGTGTTTGAATGGGTTCAGAGATTCAAAAGGCAACACCATAAAACACAGACTCCTTTGGGGGAAGGTAGCAGACCTGAAAGAGACGCTACCCAAAGTCCATGTTGTGCATACACTTGGACACCAGCGCGTTGGAATACACGTTGCTGGAAATACTTTGGCTGATGAAGCCGCAAAGTCAGCAGTGGCAGTTGCCACTGTAGCTGCAGTGACTCGTTTGAGTTCCAAACCAGACACAGACATTATGGCTGCCATAAAAGCTACGGTTGATGGCACGCCATATCCTAAAGGATTTCCTAATAAATATCAATACTTGATGGGAGGTATGCTGAACGCTGAAGTTAAAAGTCTAGGCGTACGCGATATCCCCAATGAAGATGTAAGACCTCAATTGATTAAAGCAGCGCATGAGGGGGTGGCATCTGCACATGCTGGTGTGGCGGCTACAATTTCACTCTTACAGGCCCGTTATTGGTGGCCCGGTCTCTATAAAGAGACTAAGCAGTATGTCCTTTGTTGTGACATCTGTCAACAAATTAAAGTTTCCACGGCCAAGCGCCCGCCGCAGACACCTCTCTTAATTTCCAATAGACCATTACAATGTGTGTACTTGGACCATTGCGGTCCATTAACACCTGATAGTGCATACAAATACAAATTAGTCGCTGTTGATTCCGGCTCCAGATTTGTGTGGGTGTGGCCACAACGGTCGGCTGACGCTCGGACTGTTATTAAAGATTTGCGAGTCTTTGTCAGTACATATGCAATTGCGGCATTCCATTCAGACCAGGGCCATGCTTTTGCCTCAAGGGCATTCAGGGACACCATGGCTTCATTGGGGGCCCAACTCCAGTACTCGTCTCCATTTCATCCCGAGGGAAATAGTGTTGTGGTGCGATTAAACAGCAATTTAAAGCAATCCTTAACGGCCAGAGTCTTAGGTACGGGTCATAGTTGGCTAACCCACCTATATGGAGTTCAGAGAGCACTAAATAACCTGCCTAGAAGGTCCCTGGGGGATCGTACTTCATATGAGTGCCTGTTCGGAACACAAATGTTTGTTCTGGATCTTGATGGTCCTGGCGTGGAGGCAGCAGAAAAACCTTTTGACATAAATGATCGTGTCCCTGGCGGGCCGGGGACCGCGGAAGCATCGCCAACAGGCCCAGGAAGCACCGCCAGCCTGTTGGCGATGCTTCCGCGGTCCCCGGCCCGCCAGGGTCGGAATGACCCCCTATATGTTGTAATTATGTCAGCATGTTCTGGTGATATATAGCGAGGGTCTGACCTACTCATTCGGAAACCCCCCGAGGAGGTGACAAAACATTGATGACACCCGTTGGTATCTATTGGCCACATTAACCACCCGCCTGGACGCGTCAGTGAAGCATTAAACGAACCATTCTGGACCCACTCATTGAGCTCATTTATAGTTGCATTCGTGTACTTTTGCCAGTTATCAAATTTTGCAGGGGCAGGTATACTGGGCATGTTTCATTCTCTAATTGTGGCTAAGCCTAAACAACTTGTTTGTTGTACTGTTTCATTTAAAAAGATCATTTGAACAGGGATGAGACATGCTTTAAACAATGTTTCTCTACCCTTGGTCTGCCAATTTTTTGTTCCCCAAACTCTTTTCAAATCAACATATTCATAACCTTCAATTGCTAACCAGGAAACAAAGGAGTCCGAATATATAAATTTCGTGTTGGTCACTAACATATGTACATCCTTAGTCGGAGTTACCTTAAAATAATATGACTTATTTTTTTGACGATGCCCAGAAAAATACGCAAACCTTACAGTATACGTTTTTGAACTCCCTTGTGGGAGACTTGGATAATGTTCCCATTGCGTGTAATTAAATATCATTTTTGGACTGCTCGCTCTATGTATGAAGTGGTGCCCATAATAATTATAGCAAATCATATCACCATAATTTTCTTTAAACTGGTACACATCTTCGTTTTCATAGACAGTATAATATTGCAATTCTGTCATCATAGAATCAACTGTTTTCACATCCCAATCATCAGATACAATGCCTGGTATGACTACATCGTTCATTGATAATTTTAACACATACGGTACTTGAATAATTTCAGTGGGACCATATATATCAAACATTACTTTGGCCCACACAATCCTATCAGGAATTGGTACTGCAGAAATGTTCACAAAAGACAAGTCTTTTCGAATCTTATGTGATGAAAAATGTGGTTTCAAAACCACCTCCACCTGTTCAACCGCTGATCTCTCGGGAAGAAAATGACCATGTATTAACAAGAAAAAAGTAATGACAAACCCAATCCAAAGCAGAAAGGCTAGGACAGTCAAAGAAAGACATACATAGTTCCATGGAAAAATGAAATATGTTTCTTTAAGCCAATGTAACAGCTTACGTGCACCTGACAGATCAGCTGTCGAAGAGCCAAACGAGTCCGATAGACCGTCATTTTAGTCGGCAAAGTAACCAGAGGCTATTCGTGCAAATGGCGTAGCCGTGGCCAACGGTGGAGTTGGTGTTTCCTGTGGTGGTACACTATAGACAGCACCATCCGTCTGGCTAGTAGTCGTAGTGACTTGATCAAATGTTTCAAAATTGCTTGTTGTTAGTGGAACTAATGCAAGATCATCATCCAGCCTCCCCAAGCTCGGAGAGGTATCAGCGTTGGTACAAACAACTTGAAGCAGAACTTCTTCTCCAGTAGTGAGAGGGATTCAGGAACTACGGGACGTTCCTCGTCGTCGGCTGTGCAGAATCGGCCACATGTTATAGTTTGACATTGTCAATGGAAACAAAACGATTTTCTTTGGCACATGGCAACGGTGGCAGAATAACAGTTCTGGTACCGTGTATCCCCAAGACAGGGACTGGTGCTCGATAAGAAGGGCCAAATTCTTTTTTCACTGCGACCTTTTCACGTACAAGATCCCCAACCCTGGGAATCCAGCCGGTAGATGTTACTGGCACATCCTTAATTCCTGTGGAGGCAGCACTTTTAGAAGAGTTATCTTCACGGAACTGCTGTAATTCCTGTAAAACAGTGACACGATCATTTATGTCAAAAGGTTTTTCTGCTGCCTCCACGCCAGGACCATCAAGATCCAGAACAAACATTTGTGTTCCGAACAGGCACTCATATGAAGTACGATCCCCCAGGGACCTTCTAGGCAGGTTATTTAGTGCTCTCTGAACTCCATATAGGTGGGTTAGCCAACTATGACCCGTACCTAAGACTCTGGCCGTTAAGGATTGCTTTAAATTGCTGTTTAATCGCACCACAACACTATTTCCCTCGGGATGAAATGGAGACGAGTACTGGAGTTGGGCCCCCAATGAAGCCATGTTGTCCCTGAATGCCCTTGAGGCAAAAGCATGGCCCTGGTCTGAATGGAATGCCGCAATTGCATATGTACTGACAAAGACTCGCAAATCTTTAATAACAGTCCGAGCGTCAGCCGACCGTTGTGGCCACACCCACACAAATCTGGAGCCGGAATCAACAGCGACTAATTTGTATTTGTATGCACTATCAGGTGTTAATGGACCGCAATGGTCCAAGTACACACATTGTAATGGTCTATTGGAAATTAAGAGAGGTGTCTGCGGCGGGCGCTTGGCCGTGGAAACTTTAATTTGTTGACAGATGTCACAACAAAGGACATACTGCTTAGTCTCTTTATAGAGACCGGGCCACCAATAACGGGCCTGTAAGAGTGAAATTGTAGCCGCCACACCAGCATGTGCAGATGCCACCCCCTCATGCGCTGCTTTAATCAATTGAGGTCTTACATCTTCATTGGGGATATCGCGTACGTCTAGACTTTTAACTTCAGCGTTCAGCATACCTCCCATCAAGTATTGATATTTATTAGGAAATCCTTTAGGATATGGCGTGCCATCAACCGTAGCTTTTATGGCAGCCATAATGTCTGTGTCTGGTTTGGAACTCAAACGAGTCACTGCAGCTACAGTGGCAACTGCCACTGCTGACTTTGCGGCTTCATCAGCCAAAGTATTTCCAGCAACGTGTATTCCAACGCGCTGGTGTCCAAGTGTATGCACAACATGGACTTTGGGTAGCGTCTCTTTCAGGTCTGCTACCTTCCCCCAAAGGAGTCTGTGTTTTATGGTGTTGCCTTTTGAATCTCTGAACCCATTCAAACACCAGTAATGCAGGTATTCATTAAAAGACTGGACGCAATAATATGAATCACAAACAATCAGTTTGAACTGTGTCAGATCCGTATGTTCTAGTGCCATCAGTAGAGCTTTTAGCTCAGCCAATTGTGCTGTACAATCCCCTAAGGTCTGTGTATAGGTATGTTGGGGACAGAATTTCTCCCCCTCCATATAGCCGCTTAGGACTGCGCATGCAGCAGAATATTGATGTTTAGTTCCAACCGCTAGTTGCGCAGAGCCATCGGTGTACATGATTGCATGATATTGATCAATAGGCAAGGTGTCTGCTGGAACTGGATATTCTATTTCATATTGTAGAAATTCTTGAGTTTGTAATTTTGGGTCGAAAATGTAGTCTACATCAGTGGCTGTTAGAGACGTAACCCATTGTATCCATCGTGGAATAAGTGCTTTCGCGTTCGGAATGCTAGCTTTTGTAACAGCCTCTAGGGCTGGAATAGGAGAAACAACAATAATGCGTTTTCGTTGGGCAAGAGGTCTTTCTTTAATAACAGCCATCTGCACAGCAGTGAGAATTTTCTCCGTGGGTGCAAAGCGTTGTTCAGCAGCTGAATACAAATGTGATTTGTATGCTAATGGGACTGTCTCACCTTCATTAAATGTTACATAAGTGAAACCGATGGTCCCAGCTATTACCCTGATGACCAAGTGTGTTTTATTGTCCCTTGTGTGTAAATGTTTTGCTGCTAGCATATCTGTCTGTAAATCTCGAAGAGTGCATTTATGTTCAACCGTCCAGAATTTACTTGAGAAATCGGGACATATTAAGTCATATAAAGATTTAATGCATGTTGCATAATCAGGAATGTATATTCTGCCAAAATTTAGAAAACCTAACAACGATTGAAGTTTTTTAATCGTATGTGGTGGTTGCAATTGTGCACATATTTCTAAAAATTTTGGTGCTAGGCTCTTCCCTTCAATCGACTTCTCACATCCCAGAAACAGAACGCTGAGAAAGGCAATTTTTGGCTTTTTAAAGTTAAATTTGTAGCCGAGTTCGGCAAACCCTACAACAATGCGGGCTACCCATCTTAAATGTTGTAGTAACTCATCATCCGTGAGATATATATCGTCCACACACGACAATGCTTCCGGGTCTATCTCGTGTAAAATAGCAGTCACACGAGCCGCAAACAGTCCTGGGCTGTTCTTATACCCCTGGGGCAAACAACAGGATTTGTTCTGGGAGCCTAATGCGCTAAAGCTTGTTAAATCCCTGCTTTCAGGCACTATATTCTGGCAGAAGAACTCATTCGAGATATCTAAAGTTGTTTTGTATTTTTTCCGCACTATGTTGCTCATTAGTGCAGTGCTATGTGAGTTTTGTATAGCATATGTACGTGTATGTCCGTTTAAATGTCTGTAGTCTAAGACTATTCTGTATGAATGGTCCGGCTTAGCTACAGGGAATAAGGAGTTATTCATCGGTGAGAGACAGGGTTCAATCACACCCTGGTATTCTAATTGCGTGAGTATCTGTCTCACCGGTGCCCTTGCTTCATGTTTTATGGGATTTTGAGGCTGTGGCTGAGGTTCACTTTTAAAGGGAATGACATGGTATTGAGAGTCCCTATCCCACCCTACGTGATTTCTATATAACGCAGGTGCTTGTGCTAGAGCCCATTCTATAGAATAAGACTCAGCGAGTTCCTCTGGAACAAGGGGCGAGAAGGAAGGTTTTATAACCTCTTCTCCATATGGGCAGGTGCGGACAAAATCAGGCGGCCATTCTTTTTCGGCCAACAAGATGTCATATACTTTGACTACACGGTCCCAAAAGATTGCGTGTATCGTGCGTTCAATGTCTCCTTCCAGTTGTAGTGTTACTTTATACACCCTATCGGGTTCGGAGACAAGCATGTCTGCTGTTTCTACTTGTACAAAGTTATCAGGTGCTTTCACCTCCAGATGCTGTAGAAGATTCCGGCTAACTATTGTGACCTCTGCCACGCTGTCTATCAGTGCTAGAGCCCAGTTCTTGTTCTTTAAGAGAACCCTCTTCCTGAGTGTCATGTCGAACTGAGACTGCTGCCACTTTTTTCTTTTTAAATTGTTGTTTTTGCTGTACAGGTTTCTCTTCCTTTTTAACAGAAACCTCTGAAGAGCGCTGTGATTCCTGTCTTGGTTTCACGTACTCTGTTCTCCGCTCTGATCGCCCACCTCTCTCATTTCTCTTTTCCGATGAGTCCTGAAAAGAACGACATTGGCGTGTATCAGTATATTGACATCTATCTGGCGTTTTTATATTCTCTCTATTCCCGAGATTATATCTATTCTGTGGGGTCTCCATTCGTGGAGATTCTCCCCTTTCTTCTTTAGGTGTTTGTTGTTTTTTTCTCCCAGCATTTCTTAGTACCCTCAGGTAGCTGTTTAGTATTATCTTTATTAATTTTACCCTGAATTTGAGGTTTTTGGGGTCTAGCCCCAAGGCTATCTCGACCGATACTTGAATAAGTTTCTGCTATTATTTTAGGCAGCTCTGGCTCCTGATCTTGATGCGGAACGTCATGGATCCGCATGCGCACTGCGAGAGCAACTGCTTCCCCTTTAAGGTTACTTAGGATGATTGAAGAAACTGTGGCAAAATTGCCCATCAGTTGCATTCCCAAATCTAGGGCCGGAGCAGACCTGTATTCATCTTGAACTTGTTTAAGCACTTCCGGTAGGTTGGCTAGTGTCGGTGTACCGTGTGCCATTGTATTGAGCGCGGCAAATACCGTGCCCCATGTGTTACAGTGTTCAACTGTAGGGACCATCCCAAAGGGCAAGCACATAGTTAATATTCTATGTTTATCCTGAGGTCCTGTGTGGGGAAATACTGCCTCCAGCGTGTAAATTTTTTGTGCTAGCCAAAACATAGTCTCCTCTCCTTTGGCCAGGACCTTACCCATAATTGAATGTACAGTCACCGGATTTATACCTGATGTTACTGCATGTGGTTGTGCTGGAGTAGCACGCGCTGAGTTTGTATTTAAAGTTTGCATCACAAGTTGTATTAATCGTCCGTATATTGCTGTTAACTCAATGTATAAGCGTCGAACCTCAGCTACTGCCAAATTCGCAACCGCAGGATGTGGTGTATATGTGTCCAATAAAGGCCAGGTAGGACCGTCATTACTTAGTGGACCTAACCTTACTGGTAATATTGTATGGGGTAGGGTGCCATCAAGCCAATTATTATGTTCTTGATAAGATAGAGGTATCTCTAAGTAGGCGTACGCCCTGTATTGCCCAGGCGCATTCGCAACTGTATATGTATGAAATGTTTTTGTGGTCCCATCAACTGCTGGAAATGTGACCCATGAGTAAAAAAGCTCTGTTCTATGGGCTGCGTGGGTGTCCACCACAAACGTGACTGGACCTCCCTGGGCCGTAAGGCCATGTGCTAGTAAGTGTGTTGTGAGAGGTTGTCTCATGTCAAGGGCTATTTGTACAACCTGGGGATTCGCCATCATAGAAGCACTAAGAGTTCAGAGAAGGCACACCAAGATGTTTTTTTTCTCCTTTTAAAGTTCAAGCTTGAACAACCACCAGCTAAAATAGGATTACCTATGCGGCTGTGGTGGAAATCCTCAGCACCATGGACGTCTCCGTAGACGGAACTGAGGTGTCATTATATATAATGAGACTGAGATATTCTGGTGGATCCGAAAATTAGAGCCTGACCAAACGTTGGCGACGCCATGTCTTGTAGGCTCACATTATCTTAATGAGACTACTGGATTTTGAGCAAGAAGATCGTCCACGATGTGGGGGACTGAGTCTGGCCCATGGTAGATGACGCTTTTCACTACAAATCCGGGTTTTGCTCTGTCTAACTAGCAGTGCCTCATCCCTCCCGACTGGCAGAGACAATTGGGCAGCCGAGGGCATGACATCTCAGTACTTCTCAGGGAAGTCGTGGTCACTCAGGTCACAACCGGTTCTCTCACACATAGTGCGGTCTCATATATAAATGACAATAGAAGCAGTATAAGTTTTAAAGATTGGTTTAATAAAATGACTGTATTTTGGATAACAAAGCGTGAGCTGCAATAACCAGAACTACACAAAAGAATCATATTAAAATAGTAACGATGAGAGTGAAGCACAAGAATAAGGCTATCATAGTGCCACTAGATTATTCTCTCTCTAAGTTATATTTCGAGCACAGCATGTTAAGCTCTAAGCATGCCTTTCAGGTTCCCCCAGGGGAACATCAAGCCTCATACCTGAGCAAAGGCCTGTAATCTGCATCAGCATCTGCAACGGGGCATTCAGCATACAGTTGTGGTTCCCTGGCTGGAATCTCCCTCTTGACGTGTACTAGGACTAGAAAGTGTTTTTATAACTAACACCTAGATGTTCTAAGAAAATGTCCCTACATAAGGATGTGTGTTTTCTAGGAATGCTGGAGACTAAACTTTTACCACGTTTACCGGCAATGTACCAGACTGTAGCCTTGACTGAAGCACAGGACGATCAAGAATGCATTATTTGAGAACACAGTGCTGAGCTAAGCTAAAAAGTGCGATAGAAGAAATTAAAACAAGACCATAAAAACTGGTTATTGTAAAATAACAATGCAAAGCTGAATAAAATATATCTTGGGCAACGTGCACAGCGGCCTAGTATGTTAAACTAACTTGCATGGAGCTATACTTGAAATGGCTACACAACACCCTCATTATATTGGTGATCCTTGAGCAGGGCGGTAAAGCGGAGGTCGGGCTGGGCCCCCGACCCCGTTCTGAAAGACTTTCGAGTTTTGGGCCTAGTTGTGAAACTTCCAGTGTGCGCGATCTTTTCATGGCATTTGCATATTCTTGTTCGAATTGGCAGAGTGCGCGATTCATTCCCAGCATGTAAACCTTGACGTTCAGATCGGCAACAGTGTGCATGATCATTTCATGGCATTTGCATATTCTTGTTTGAATCGGCAGAGTGCGCGATTCATTTCTCTCAAGTAAATCTTGGCATTCAGATCGGCAACAGTGTGCGCGATCATTTCGTGGCATTTACATATTTTTGTTTGAATCGGCAACAGTGTGCGCGATTCAACCCTGGCATAAAACGCTTGGCTCTTAGTTCAACAGTGTGCGCGATCATTTCATGGCATTGAAAACTTTGGTGTGTTGTGTTTGTTGAGGTGCACACATTTATCCCGAGCCTTTTGATTTTCTATGAAGATGCAACATTCTTTGTGCATATTAAGACCCTAGTACACTTCCTGTTGTTTTCAGGGAATGTTTAGATAGCTTTTGTCCTCATGTAAAAATGCAATGTTTATTCTGAAACATTATTCAAGAAGGTTCTTGTTTTCTAAACAGTATGTGGTATTTCATGAAAAGCTCATATGAAACATTGTATTAACCCATTCTTGATTTTCCAGCTACCTAGACTTCTCGAGGTCTAGTTATAGTCATTTCTTAGGTTATTCATGATTACAGTATAAGAACTCTTAGAACCATAGTCTATTGAAAGTCAATGTGATTATATCTTGATATTGTGTTGTTTAACCTCTTTCTTCCTACAGGTCTCCTTCCCAGCTGTTCCCTACCTAATCCCCTTTTTCCCCACTTGGACTCTCTCAGGCTCTGTGGTATTTCTATCGGAGCTTTGGAGCTGTCTAGTGGTGGACATGTTGGGAACATGCGCAGACCCAGAGGATCTGGTCTCCCTGACAGAATAGTGAGCCCACAAATTTAATATCCTCCTGGTTTGCGTGTGTTCTCAGCATGGCCACATTGGACGAGCTAGTCAAAGTTATCATACAACTCCAAGCAGAGGTAGTGTCAACAAAGGATATAGCACCCAGTTTAGCTGAGAGAGTGAGTCAGTTGTAGGAAAGGGTAGAAAAGAAGGAACAAAGTCCTTTGGGTGTGTCTTGGCCTGGTCCTCTTTCTCAAGCTTCGGGAGGTAATCCTCCTATGAACATTTCGCTCAATGTTCCCTGAACTATTCCCCAGGCTCCTCCAAAACGTTTTTCAGGAGATCCCCTGAAAGCGCAATCTTTCTTGGTTCAAGTGGAATTACAATTTACCTGCAGACCAAACACTTACCCTGATGCCCAATCCAGGGTGGCCTTCTTGTTATCTTACCTGACGGGGGACGCAGTCACCTGGGCAATCCCTCTTGTGCGTAAAGACAGTCCCCTGCTTTACAATTGGAGACATTTTGTCTGTGAGTATGAACAAGTGTTTGATCGAAGAACAGTGACATTGTCGGCAGATCGTGAACTATTAGAGTTGTGAAAAGGTAACCAAGATCTAGTTTCCTACTTAGCGAGTTTCAATCGGCAGGTAGCAGAGACATCATGGCCTGAAGAAAAGCAAGCGGCCTTGTTTTACAAAGGACTCAATGATGAGTTAAAGGACATTCTTGCCCAGATAGATCCGCAGCCTACAGGTTGTCAAGATCTAATAAACCTTGTTTTGAGACTAGATCATTGTCTTGCAGAACAAAGGGGAACACGCAAAAAGACTGAGAAATATTCCTGACGTGATCACGATCATAGAGAATCAAGAACTCAGAAAGAGAGAACTCCAGAACCCATGGAAATCGTAACTATCAGGAGACCTTTGACCAAAGACGAAAAGGACCTACGTAGAAAGAACGGGCAATGTCTTTATTGTCGGCGCAGGGTCACTTTGCCAAAGATTGTCCAATCAAACCAAAGAGCAAGCGAGGTCCTGTCCAGAAAATTGCAGCCAATGTACAAGTCGAGCCGGAAAACTAGATCACCCAAAATGTAAAGAAGGATTGCTCTTGTGTGTCACCGTAGACCCTTCACAGTCTAGGCATCTCAAGCTGGGCATTAAGGTTCACATAAAGAAAAATAACTATTTCAAGAACGCCCTCATAGATTCTGGGGCTACCGGGAACTTTGTTGATGCCCAATTGGTTTGCGCCTGGGGGATCCCAATGCAGCAAGAAAAATACTCCAGAGATAATACAAGCAGTAGACGGAAAACTCTTGACTGGAGGCCTAGTAACTCTTCAGACTGTCCCCTTGTCAGTGATCTGTGATGGGGAGATCAAAGAACCAAGCATGAAGAGAAGCTCATCTTTGAAGCTATCCATGCTCCTCAGTATGGATTTATCCTTGGCTTACCATGGTTAACTCATCACAATTCGGAGATTAACTGGGCAGAATGGAAAGTTGTGTTCTCTTCCGCCATGAGAAATGTCTCCAGACGTCTCGAGTCGCCAAAAATTGCAACTCTCACATAGCCACTGCAGCAGAGAAAGAAGTAAAGTTGCCCAGGCAGTATTCATCCTACGAAGATGTGCTCTATGAAAGAGAAGCAGAAACCTTGCCTCCTTATAGACCTTATGACTGCCAAATTGATCTAACTCCAGGTGCGATACTCCCTAGCTGTCGTGTGTACACCTTGTCAGAACATAAAAATCAACACTTACGAAAGTACCTAGATCAATTCTTAGAGAATGGCTTCATCCGCCCTTCCAAGTCTCCTGTAGCCTCTCCTTTGTTTTTTGTCGCCAAGGCTAATGGGGACCTTTGAATTTGTATTGACTATAGGGGTTTGAACAAGATCACAGTCAAGAACAAATACCCCTTGCCTCTGATTCCTGTCTTGTTGGATCAAGTGAAAAAAGCAAAAATGTACACTATGCTCGATCTACGAGGTGCTTCCAAATTTAGTCAGAATGAGAGAAGGTGACGAATGGAAAAGTGCGTTCAAGACAAGATATGGTCTCTTTGAATACACTGTCATGCCCTTTGGACTGTGCAATGCTCCAGCAGCATTTCAATTTTTCCTGAATGACGTCCTTAGAGAGTATCCAGACATATTTGCCATAGTCTATATCGATGATATTTTAATCTACTCTGACAATGAAGCCGAACATGTACAACATGTCAAGAAGATTCTCACAGCTCTTCAAAAGCATCATTTATATTGCAAACTAACCAAGTGTGAATTTCATGTTACCACAGTTGAGTTTTTAGAGGTAATCCTTACCGCTCAAGGTATGGTCATGGCAGAAAAGAAAATACAAGCAGTATCCTATTGGCCCACTCCAAAGACTGTTCGAGATGTACAGTGCTTCCTGGGTTTTGCAAACTTTTATCGCAGGTTTATAAACCATTTCTCTCTGACAGTGGCGCCAATCACCAAGTTATTGAGAAAGAAAGAAAAATGTGTGTGGTCTCCAGAAACTGACAGAGCCCTTTCAACTTTGAAAGAAGCTTTTTACCCTCCCCAGTCTTGACTCACCCTGATGTGGATCATCCATTCATAATTGAAGCAGATGCCTCAGATGTGGCAATTGGTGCAGTCTTGTCACAACGAAGTAAAGACACTGGCCAACTTCAGCCTGTAGCTTACATGTCTCGAAAACTGAACGAAGCCGAAGAGAACCATGTCATTGCTGAGAAAGTGCTTCTGGCGATCCGTGATGCCTTTATAGAGTGGAGACATCCTTTGTTGGGTGCCAAGTACACTATCACAGTACATACTGATCATCACAATCTCCAGTTCATGAGTTCAGCTAGACTTTTGACTCCTCGGCAATTACGCTGCATGCTGTTTTTTGCCGAGTTCGATTTTGTGGTAACTTTTCGTCCTTGTAAGGATAATCGCAAAGCAGACGCCTTGTCCCCCCAAGAGCCTACTACGTTACCTACAATCCAGCCTTCTAGAGCTATCATTGCTCCAGACAAGGTCCTCTGCATCATAAGGACCAAAGACTTCTTTGAAGACATCCGTAATTCCTTCACCATTGAAAAATGGCAGGCATGGGCTCAAGCAGATACCAAAAGATCAATCAAGCAAGGACTACCTTTCTATGAAGCACGTTTGTTTGTGCCCACTACCAAGCTTCGCAAGTTAGTATTTCATTGGTTGCATGTTATACCTACGGCAGGTCACCCAGGCACTCCTAAAACTCTTGAATTAATCCAACACTAATTTTGGTGGCCTACTCTGACAAAAGACGTTAAAACAATGGTCACTAACTGCGAAGTCTGTGCTCGCACCAAGACAAGTCATTCAAAACGGAAAGGTTTATTGCATCCGCTCCCAACTCCACTTCGACCTTGGGAACACATCTCGTTAGACTTCATTACAGGTCTACCAGTTGTTCAATAGCACTCAGTAATCCATGTGGTGGTAGATAGTCTCACGAAATATGGACATTTCATTGCCTGTAAGAAATTGCCCACCTCCAGTGAACTGGCAACCATCCTACTGAATAGAGTGGTCCGTTATCACGGGCTGCCGAGAATGATGCTCTCTGATCGAGATTCGCAATTTGCCTCCAACTTCTGGAAAACGTGGTGCAAAATGCTTCAAGTTACATCCACACTATCTACTAGCCATCATCCTCAAACAGATGGCCAAACTGAGAGACTGAATCAGTCATTGAAACAATACCTGCGTGCTTACACTGAGAAATCACTTCATTCCTGGACATCAATGCTCTGGTTAGATGAACTAGCCTACAATAACTTGTTTCACACCTCCAATGGTGTCACACCCTTTTTTGGCTTGTTTGGCTACCATCCTGATACCTTGCCCATCACGATTCCCCAAGAAAGTTCTCTTACACCAGCTGTGTCGGAAAACATTCAACAACTCCACCAAACCCAGAAATTGATTCAACAGCATCTAGAAAAAGCTAAACAAAAATACAAAAAGCACTACGACAAGAAACATTGTGAAGGACCTCAATATCAACCATGTGATAAAGTGTGGCTTTCTACAAGACATATTGACTTCAAGAAAAAAACACATGTTTAATCCCAAATTCATAGGTCCTTACACTGTCCTTCAGCAAATTAATCCAGTGACCTATAAACTGCAGTTGCCCCGGTCACTATGTATTCATCTGGTGTTCCATACTTCCCTCCTGAAAAAAGCAGTCCAGAAGGTACGCTCCCAACCAGCTCCAGCTCTAGTACAGGGGGAATTGGAATACGAATGTGAAACAGGTGTTGGATTCCAAACTTAGCGGTCGTAACCTGTGGTATCTGATCTCTTGGAAAGGTTACGGTCCTAAACGCAACTCATGGGTCTCTGCATCTGACATTCATGCTCCACGACTAGTGAGATGTTTTCATCATCTTAACCCAGGCAAACCAGGCCCTAGAGCGCATTTGGGAGAGGGGAGTACTGTCAACATAAGGACAGTGCACGCTATAAGGGCGACACAAATGCAAAAACTCAGTCTTTATGCAAGAGCATAATTCATACATTGTGTTCACATGCAGTATGTTAATCTTTTGCATTGCAGATTTTAACCTTGAAAAACACTATTAATGATGTTTGCAATAACTGTTTATTTGCAAGGTATTGCTGCAGGCTTACTGAGTGTGTTAGGGTGTGGTCCCTTTCTAGGACCTTCTAGAAGCTTTCCTTGCAGCGTGACTGGGTGTGGTTTGTGGGCTGGGCCAGACTCTATATAAGGGAGCCAGCCCAGCTCCACGTGCTCACTATTCAGAGGTCCCGGTGCAAAGCAGCAGCAACTTCCTGAGCTCCTGTTCCAGATGCCTACCTTGATGTTCCAGGCCTGCCCTCATTATATTGGTGATCCTTGAGCAGGGCGGTAAGGTGAAGGTCGGGCTCGGCTCCCGACCCCGTTCTCAAAGACTTTTGAGTTTTGGGCCTAGTTGTGAAAGTTCCAGTGCGCGATTCATTCACAGCATGTAAACCTTGACGTTCAGATCGCAACAGTGTGCGTGATCATTTCATGGCATTTGCACATTCTTGTTCGAATCGGCAGTGTGCGCGATTCATTCCTAGCATGTAAGCCTTGGCATTCAGATCGGCAACAGTGTGCGCGATCATTTCATGGCATTTACATATTCTTGTTTGAATCGGCAACAGTGTGCGTGATTCAACCCTGTTATAAAGCGCTTGGCACCGACCGCCAGGGCCAACGACCGCGGAAGCACCGCCAACAGGCTGGCGGTGCTTCCATGGGCATTCTGACCGCGGCGGTACAGCCGCGGTCAGAAACGGGAAACCGGCGGTCTCCCGTCTGTTTCCCGCTGCCCCAGGGAATCCTCCATGGCGGCGCTGCTTGCAGCGCCGCCATGGGGATTCCGACCCCCTTACCGCCATCCTGTTCCTGGCGGTTTTCACCGCCAGGAACAGGATGGCGGTAACGGGTGTCATGGGGCCCCTGGGGGCCCCTGCAGTGCCCATGCCAATGGCATGGGCACTGCAGGGGCCCCCTAACAGGGCCCCACATTGATTTTCAGTGTCTGCCAAGCAGACACTGAAAATCGCGACGGGTGCCACTGCACCCGTCGCACTCCTTCAACTCCGCTGGCTACATTCGGAGCCGGCTTCCTCGTTGAAGGCGCTTTCCCGCTGGGCCGGCGGGCGGCCTTCTGGCGGTCGCCCGCCAGCCCAGCGGGAAAGCCAGAATGCCCGCCGCAGTCATTTGACCGCGGTGCGGTCATTCGGCGGCTCCCGCCGGGCGTGCGGTTACCACCGCCGGCGGGAGTCAGAATGACCCCCTAAGTCCCTAGTACAGTTCCTGCTGTTTTCAGGGAATGTTCAGATAGCCTTTGTACTCATGTAAAAATGCAATGTTTATTCTGAAACATTATTCAAGAAGGTTCTTGTTTTCTAGACAGTATGTGGTATTTCATGAAAAGCTCATATGAAACATTGTATTAACCCATTTTTGATTTTTCCAGGTACCAAGGGCCATATTTATACTTTTTGACGCAAAACTGCGCCGCTGCAGTTTTGCGTCAAAAAATTTACCGCCGGCTAACGCCATTTCGTAGCGGCGTGCGGGCGTCAAATTTATACTTTGACGCGCGGCGGCGCAATCAACAGGTGGGAGTCATTATTTATGACGCACATCGCGGCGTCAAGTCGTAAAGGAAAACGACGTTAATGCGGCAGAAATGACTGTGGGTCGATTTACGACACCGCAACCTGGAAATGCGCCGTTTTTTGACGCAATAGCGTAAAAAAAAAACGCGAACACTGCAAGTGCACCAGAGGAGAGCCAAAATGGATCCCAGATGCCACTACAGACCCCAGGAAGATGACAGCAGACCAGGAACCAGCCAGGACGATCCATACAAGAAGCAGGACATTTATAGAAAGAAAAGAAAGTGTCGCTTCAGTGCAGAGGAGCAGGAAATCCTGGTTAAAGAGGTGACGGAACACCAGCACCAACTGTTTATCACCTCAAAGTTGCCAATCAGTAGGAGAGAGGCCATATGGCAACAAATTGTTGACAAGATCAACAGTGTGGCTGAAGTACGCAGGACAGTCACTGAGTGTAAGAAATGCTGGCATGACTGCAAACGTAGGACAAAGGAAAAAATGGCCAGGAACAGGAAGGCAGCACTGCAGACTGGAGGTGGGAGTCCAGCACACCAGGAGGCCCTGGACCACATGGAGGAGATGGTCGCAGGCGTCATCCCTGAGGAGATCGTCACAGGGATTCAAGGACAGGACAGCGCAGACTACCATGAAACAACACACATGCAGGGTAAGTCGCATGGGGAAATAAAATACAATAATGTTGACTGTAAGCAGGGGGGGAAATACCTACTACACATTGCATGTAAGTCATCATATACATGGAGTGGCATGGGTAAAGGGGCACCGCAGGGGGGCATGGCCTGCACAGACAGAAGCTGGGGCACAACATTACACTACACCAACAACAGTCCTTTTGGGGCATGCTGTCATGCCAACAATGGAGCAAAGGGAAAGCCTCGATAGGAGGGAAGGCCACTACGTCAAACTTACATCCTGGCACTCGTCAGCCAACATCTCTCCTACATTAACTAGGGTCCTATTAGCAATCCTCTAGCCAAAACGACAACTGCAATGTAACTGCCACAACAGTTGAAACTACCACCTCTGATCTGTGTGCAGCTCAAGTAGCCAATGGCAGTAACCTCCCCATGGAACATACATACCTAAATTAGGGGGTGAGGATGACATCTGCAACAATCTCCTGAAACAAGACAAAGGCCCCAGTACAGGCAAATGTCACTGCCCATAGGTGTCACAAACATCAGTCAATGTAAACAACAATAGGAGTGACACACCACTAAGGACACACCCATGCTGCATATGTCACGGTCCTTCCCGTGCCTGGCAAACAAGGCAACATCACAAAAGTCATACTGCTCAGACAACAGCATTGAGGAGGGGACACATGGAACTGGTCACTGAAATACACCTGCACAGTCAGAGGGGGAAATAGGACACTGATACGACTATCAGGGCAATCCAATGTAACACACATTACCAAACATCAGCAGGACACATTAACAATATCAACATCCATATCACATCATAACATTGCCATGCATAGGATATGCTACATGTCAATTACATTTAAGTCAATGTGAACGATCAGGGATTGGGGCAGGTCCTGAGAGTCAATTGTGCTGCCAGGACCATCAGAACACCCACAGCCAGTGAAAGGTCTCACCATGAGAATGGATATACACGGAGGGTCGAGTAGGACAAAAAGGTGGCTATTCTCTATTTGGTATAAATCAACACCTAGAGGCGATGAGGCTGACAAGTCTGATAACTCAATAACATACATGTGACACACAGGTGGGCCATAGGCCTATAACAATGCCCATCTGAAGGACAGCAGATACCAATACCAAACAAGATCACAAAGTGAATTCATCAAAAGGCAGGCACGTCACGTCAAAATTGTCACAACACAGACACACTAATTGTACCCTGTTTCATTGCAGAGGAAGATGGATCACCTGCTGATATGCCTGTCCCAGATTTCCCTGATGACATGGATGACGAGCCCATAAACATTCCCCAGGAGACCATCCAAAAGGTCCTTGAAACCCTCCAGACCCCACCTTCAGTCACAAGGAGGAGCACAGAACAAGCAGCCATCACAGAAGAACCACCCACCACCCCAATTGCAAGACCTGCCAGCTCCAATACAGCTGAGGACTCTGACGACACTGGCACCAGCTTTGAAAGAACTGTAGTTGGAGTACAGCGGGAGCTGGCCAAGGAGGTGCGGGTGGGGATGCAAACTATGGCAGCCAGCCTTGAGGGGGTGCGCTCGTGCATGATGTCATCTGCAGATCAGGCAGCAGCTATGCAAGCCCTAACATCCATACTGCAAGGACTACAAGAAACTGTCAAGGAATTCACCACTGCAGTAAGGGAGTTGCCACAACACCTCGCACCCCAAACCTTCCACTGCATGCATGAATGCAATCATGACTCCCTCAGGGCCGACCTGGCTGCCTACCATCGTGATGTGGCTGCTATTCTCAAAAACCAGCAGACCCTCCTTGCTGCAGTACTGCCCTTAAGACCTTCACAGGGAGCAGCGACCGGGATGTCTGACTCCACGTCTTCTAACACTGAGGTGTGTGTTGCCCCTTCACAACCAACAACAACAAGGACAAAGCAGGCAACACACACATCAGAAGAAGAAGACATGGAACAGATCACATTCACACGGAAGAGTACCCGGAAGCACTAGTCCCTGCACCATGGCCTACTTTGACCAAGGTCCTACGTTTTGTCAAATGCTAGTCTTACTACAACTATACTCAATGACTGTTCTGCTAACCACTGTATAACTTGTCAGCATTGCCAGTGAATGTCTCTCTCCTACTAATCGGCAAATTCTGTCCCTCTGCACTGTCTGTAACATCACTCCAGCATGTCAGGAGCATTATCCACACCCCTTCTGTAGGATCACCATGTAAGATTGCAGTAGAACGGACTCAGCAAACATGGACAATGTACATATTGCACTACAGCACCTATCAATAAATTGCACTTGCACACCAAATATGTCTCTTTGTAATTTGACACATCAACTGTGCAGTAGATAACACAAATGTGCCTGTGACAACCATGTAGCTTGTCAATACAACTGTCCTGACATCATGTAGTCAGATACATCTGTGCAGTGGCCAGGATTGCATCATAGCCTGCCCATCCTGAGGAGAATAACTGATGAAGGGAGAAACCACACACAATCACGCTGTGTTGTACAGAATAATGCTTCATCAAGAGAAATCAAAGTCAACTAATAGTGGCTGATAAATGTTGTCACCATGCAATACTAACACATTGAATTATTCAGTCTAATCTAAGCAACCACTACAAAACACAGTATCAATCAACCTTTCTTAGTAAACATCCAAATAGGTAATCATGCTGAATTTTAGCACAAATGATCAATGTCAGTTATGAAGACAAGAAGACAAGAGTGTTAACAAGACCTCATCTTCAAAGATGTCCCTGAACATCACACTGCAGTCCGACCTAAAAATTTCCCCACAATACCAAGTCTGGAAGCACACTTTGTGACGTAGAAAACATACTCATCAATACAAATCCTCTGTGATCCATGTCAACTCCGATTGGTGGTTCTAACAAATGGTGGATACTTACCAAGGTAGCACAGGGGAAGCTGCCATTTTACACCTCAGTTTGTTTTGGTTTGTAGCATAGGACACAAATGTCATAGAACAACAATCACCTACACTGATGGCAAGGCCATGATCAAGTAGCAGTTAACACATAATGCAAAGGGTTATCTATATATTTATTCATAACTAATCACACCAGAGGCAACTAAGGGAAAGGTCATACCTACACTAATCTAACCTGACTACTCATTACCTACAACTGTCCCTAACTAACCTAAGCTAAACTTACTCTACACATATAACGAATCGATCTAAACATCAACCCCCCACCCACCATTATGAGACAGGACACATGCAGGACAACACATACTAACCTACACACATACTATACTATCCTAAACAATCATATATTTTTTTGTAAATGTTTTGAATTTTTTTTTTTTTCTTTATTTTTCAAACACACAGGAACCCCAACGTTGACCCCCACCCACCCACCCACACACTTAATAATGAAAAGTAGAAAGAATCAGGACCCCCCACCCTCCTCCCTAACAGTAACTAAGCTAACAACCTATACTAACCTAACACTAATCCCCCAAGCCCACTAATCATGATAACAAGGAAAGAGGAGGGAGGGGAGGGAATTATGTACATTGAACATATCAGTCCTAGAGGTTAGCCCTCCGGAGGGTCCGCCTGATAGACCTGACCCGCTTCTTGATGTAGGCCACATCCTGGCTAAGCTTGTCCACCTTCCTCATAAATTTGTCCATTTTGCGTTCCAAAGCCTGGAATGCCGCAGGGTCGATTGGAGGTGCTGCTGCTGTTTGGGTCCCGGCAGAGGTGCTCTGTGTGGGTGTTGAGCCTAGCCCACTGGACTGTCTTGCAGCTGTCACACTGCTGGGTCCTGGTTGTGCTGCAGAGGCAGGGACAACTGTCCCCGCTGTGGCTCGGGCCACTTGGGGAGAACTGGTGGTTGTGGTGGTGGTGGCTGTAGTGGGCAACGTTGGGCCACCCTGTGGTGAAGCCCACCATGCTCCGGAGGCCCGATCCGACTGGTATTTACGGGCCATCCGTCGGAACCCCGACTGCACCTGCAGGATGTGTCGGTACCTCATGGCCCACCTCTCAAATTCATGCCTCTGTGCGGCACTCATGTTTGCAGCTGTGAAGACAAAGGGCAACTATTTACCATAGGAACTGCATTGTGTGGAATAGCACAAGTGGTCAATCTGACAATACATTTACTGTACTTGTAACAGCTCATATCACCATACAGATCATTGAAAGTCTCAGAGGAAGTACATGGGAAGCCTGCATACAAAGGTCATCTCACACATAGCATATACAATAATCTACATGATGGGTAACAACTGGCAATAACTTGCCATCAAAGTACTTACAGTTGCAGCTAACAATCATGCTGCACCTCCTCCGCCTACTGCCTGGACTACATATGTCAGTGTATGTGATAACAATCACAAACTTCAAGGTCTGCAATTTGTAATGGGATTTGCTAGTATAGAACTCATGTGCCATAACTGAGTGTGTACACTAGGTTCAAAACCATATTTCAGATAATCACAAGTATGTGTAGCATACTGGTTGCTTCAGTCCTAGGTACCCTATTCACAAACCCATGCCTGTCTTTGAGGGGGGGTGGGAAGAACAACAAACAATCCCAAAATAGATGCACACTCAGGAGTGTATAGAAAGCTCAACATGTTTTTTCCTCCACACACACACCACCAGTGAAGGGCTATCAACAAATTGGAGTCAGCTAAACCTTGTCCTATCCAAGCTCCACACATGTCAAAATGTACTGACCTAGGCCAACATCACATACTTCCAGTGAGGCATATTTTTCTACAGACACAGAGGAGCAAGAACACCCATGATCATGAATAGCATGCACACCTAGGCCATTTAACTCTAGTCCCACACACTTCTAGTACAACTTGTGGAAGTACATGCTCCCGGAAGATCCAACCTACAGTGTACTCAGTACATCAGTTAATAGGGAAGCAGCAGATTTCAGACAAGCCATTTGCAGAAGCTATCTGGGAGAATGTCAGTCTGACATGCAGACTCAGTCCGAGACGAGTCCCAGTGCAACTCTTAAAGTAACTAGTGTATTCCACATGACTCACCCCATTTCCTATAGCGGGCCCTACAGGAATGGCCTACAGACCCAAGATCAGACAAATGGATAAGCATAGGTCAACTCAAAATGAAGTGATAACTGAAATCCCACTAATGGAACAAGACTAATGATTGGGCAGCGCATCAAACCTTGCAATCTTTTCAACACACAGTAGTTCATCACACATCACCAGCAAACACAAAACATACCACACATGTCAACACTCACTGTAGGTGTCGGGGTCCTCAAAACGAGCCACCTCTCCCACTGTGTACGGTGCAGGTCCACCTGTAAAGCATGGAAGGAAGAATATGCTCAGAATCCGTGCACTGACAAACAATTTCAAATACAAAACAATGTGATAATCTGACATGAGTAATGAAACACTTTCACACATGCTCATACTGCATGGAATAATTCCTGTGCAACATTTACATAGGATGGGTCTCCTGCTACAGTTACACACACTTCTACACACATGCAGTGGCCCGGACTGTCATGTGGTGGCAAACATGCACCTCCATCAGTGTGCAGCAACAATATAGGTGTGTATTCATCTCATCATGTGCATCCAAGAGAGACATCCAAAAGCTGGTTATTTGAGGACTGCATGACCTGTCAAACAGCCTATGTGGTCATGACACATTTGTGACAGTTAGGTACATGGTACAGAGGGCCAGGTACTTTGGCAATACCTCATGTTGTTACAGTTTCATAAATTGATGTGTCCAAACAATGGTGATTGGCACCAAACATAGATGTTTGTACCCTAGTCCATACCTTTGGACTGCCATCCCTATTCGGATTTTGGCACGAGTGACAATAAATACCTGTCTAATATGTTAGCTGAGGGCACCTGAGTCCTTTACAAATATGGTTCATGTTCAGATCTGGCATGTATCAATAAAATGTGAAGGAGCACATTTATCACGAACAGGCATGGCACTTCCGTGAACACTTTCGCTACACACTAACCAGACACACATGTGACATATGTGTGGGCCACATTGCTAACTTCAATTGACGTGAAGGCAGCACTCATTTTCAGCATCATGTAGGGTTTCAAATGTCAGTCTAGCTATAGCGTCAACATATGTAGGTATGATGTTACTACATCCATACTTCACTGGCTATTGTGACCTGTAGAGTCCTGATTGCCTCATTAATGTGTCGCTTGTCTGACACAAAGGCGGCACTACATTACATTCTGCTACAAGCAACCTGTATGTGTGGAAAACATGAGCTACCTGACTGCTAGCATTTGTCATCCTTCACATAGTGCATCAATTACCCTGTATGTTTCCATAGCATTACACACAGTCAGCTACTTCTCTGGCAGATTGGGTACCAATCATCACATGTCACTACACAGCTTTAAATTGTGCACATTTACATGATCTGTACTCACCAACATGCCCACCAATCCTGATTCCCAGGTGGTCCAGCAGATCTTGCTCCATGGAGATCAGGTCAGCCCAGAGGTGCTTCAATTGATGGTCATTCCGTTGGCTCCCATACAGACGCACCAAGTGATGGCGCACCTTCCCCCACCTGACTTTTCAGGCCTCCGTGTGGTACCCCTGTATCACTCTACCCCCAGCCTCCAGCATAAGTGGGAGGAAATGGCAAACCAGCCATATAAACCCCCCCAATAACTCCTCACCCATCCTGGAAAGCCGTGGCCTACCAGACATTTAAGCACTGAAAAAGGGGAAAAAGTAGTAGAAAAAAATGCAATTGTCGCCTAAACCTTTTTTGGGGGTAACCATGTCCTAATTACGAGTTAATGTAGCTAAAATGTGTTTCACTATTGACATGTAGGGCACACATGCGCCTTATGCATGTGTGTGCTTTACATGTGCATAAAAAATGTATATTTGGGGTGCAGCGGAGGGGGACTTAGGCCCCCAGCACCCTGGGGTTTGCTGTTCCTGACTTGCAACTTTATCCAAGGTTTTCCCAAATTCAGTAATGCTAAACCATTGGCAGCAGGCCCATGGAAGCAAATTGAGTATGATTCTCTGTTTGCTAATCTGTAATCCCATTTGCCCATTTGACGTTTGCCCTATTGATTCTTTGGAGAATTCTGACATACCATTTAGCATTGATTTAATAGCAAAATCTCAACGTTCCTTATGTCATGATAGCAAATAGGTTGTTGATGTATGTGGCCCTTTATGCATTACCTGGTTCAGTGGCATGTTTCATTCTTCCTGCTAGGTTACAACTGGGACACTACTGTGATAGGCTGCTTGCAACCATTTTGTTGATTGGATGGTACATGTACATGTGTGTGGTCCAATGTTGATCCAGTATCAACTGTTAAGGTGTATGTTGTCACTGTAACGTCCACGTCTCATCATGAATTATTGGCAGCTAATCGTGTATCTAATGAGTATCGTTTGTAGCTAAATGTGACAAAAGTAATTGAGGACATGGTAACCTACACGTGGATGGTCCCACCCTGTCACTGAAGACGTGTAATGAGACTTTCAACTGGCCAACCGTGGTGTGCTGAGTGAGAGAATGTCTCAGGTGTCTGGATCCGGCATGTGTCATTGCAACATTTGTACTCAAGTTGGCCTCTGTGGATGGAAATGCATCAGGAAACATCATAGCCTCTGTGCAGAAGTAAATGGCTGGTATTCAGCACACACGATTCATCTCTACTATTTGAACAATGTTACTCAGCGTGTGAACTGTCAGGGTCCTCATATGTGTTGACTTTTCATGGACATTATCTGAGGTTGCCCGTTCTGCTGGAGGCCACGTACACCATCAAACGCTATGGGCCAGGTACACTGTCACACTTTGTAGTTTAGGCATTAATGAGGCCCAGACAACGGAAGGGCCATGATTTAGCTATTCAAGGGCACTGTCACAAATATGATACAAATAACAGTCAGATGATGCAATACAATGTATTTGAGTATACACTGATGAGGCAAATGACAAATTAGCCTCTGAGGTACGAAAGGTTTTGGACAGCAAGTGTGGTCCATAGGTGGACACCGGGTATCTTTAGGGTGACCCACGGACAGGTGCCAGTCAGGCTGACAGGATGCTGGGTCAATCAGGAGCCAGCTCTTTCACAAATTACATGATCAGTGGTCTGACTAGGACTGGTCAGAGGGAGGAGTAGACAGTTGACATGTCACACTGTGTATGTCCTGTGTTGTCTTGAAGGTGACACATGAACCCTGATAAAGTGTGACACAGCCACATTAGTAGCAATGCTTAATGGCGTAATTGCCCAAATGTCTACATCTATGCTGTAGGAGGCATCAGCAGGGACGGAGCATGTAAATTTGGGTGGTGTGCATGGAGGGGATCACTGGTGTGGCCTCCATCAGTGTCTCACTAGTCCTGTTGGATGAGATTTGCTTTAAAATGGCCTACAGTACCTTTCACACGAGAATCAATCTACAGGTGACACCAGGCCTTAAAAACTCCAAGCCAGTGTATTATATGTGCTGAGTTCCATGCAGTCAGATGGTACTATGACAATGGTAGGCATAGGAAAGGGTGTGGCACACTGGATGACTCTTGTGAGTGTGTGTATGTAGATGAGGGAATCTCAGGGTACACATATCAGCATTCCAGGGACCTCTTCAGACAGGTGGGGTGTGACCAGCCGCATGGGTGTGTAAGGTTTTTAGAAAAGGGGTGAAATGTAGATGGGATGGGATGTGCTGGATGCTTGTCATATGTGTGGCACTTGTGCTGTGTATGTTCTGCTTATGTGTAACTCTAGTGACAGATAGTCATTGCAAAGATTGTAAGTAGTTGGAATTACTGCTGCCAAGAGTCTGGTAATACATTCCTGTTCCTGAAGCAAAAGCATGTCAACTGCCTGATGTATGAGGCCTGTTTTCCCCTAGTTGAGTGATGGTGTTTTAGTTGTGTGCCATCTGCTGCAATGAACCATGTTTCCTACATGTATGTGTGTAATAGGTGTGGTCCTCAGCTATTGACCTTCAAAGGTGAACTTTACATGATGTCAGTCATTTACATTGTGTGTGTATGTGACCGTTGTATGATAGGCATTACATTTGTAGTGTATTTTTCTGTGTCCTGATTGTTATATCATTAATGCTCCATGAGACGACATTCTTCTTCTGATATTTAGAGCTAAAGGTGTGCAGAAATGAATAGCCAGACCATGATGTGGTGTTTGTTATCAGTGTTTATTTACAATAGTTCATTAAGTGGTGATGGTGATAATTATGAAAATAAATTGTTCACAATGTGTTGGCGCCTACGCACTCCAGCAGCCGTGTTTGGTTGTTCCCCCTCCTGTTGCAGGCCAGCATCCTCCTCTTCCTCGTCTTCAAGCATGTATGGGTCTGGTTTCGAGGAGGGGAATGTTCCTTTTTACACAAATGTTGTGCAATATTGCACATGTGAGGATGATCCTACAGACCATCTCAGGGGAACATAGTAGGCTACCACCAGTGATGTTGAGGCAGCGGAACCTTGACTTGAGGATGCCGAAGGTCCGCTCGACAATGCTGCGTGTCCTCTTATGGGCGTCGTTGTATGCCCGCTCTGCAGCAGTACTCGGGTTGCCAAATGGTGTCATAATCCATGGCTGGATGCCATACCCCTGATCAGCTGAAAGAGAAAAAGAATGGGATCATGTTGATGTAGCTTGCACTATTGAAAAGACCTTCAATGGCAGTAGTTGTCTTGTGTTGTCTGTGACTATTTAGTGTACTAATGTGACATCCTATACTTGTAGGCTATACCATCTGCATTGTGTTGTTTCCTTGGCTGAGCAAGTGTTTGTCTGCTAACCGTTTGTCATCAGTATGTTTTGGGATTTTCAGTGCAGTGTGCCCTCCCTAGCATTGTGACTTGTGATACAGGTGTCCTTGTGTCTTCACTTGGGGTGAGTAGATAGTTCAATGTAGTGTTTCATTTATAAGTGTTGTTAGCACGTTCATATGAAAGTACCCTGGACATCTCATACCTTTAGACTTAGGCAGTGTATTAATGTAAAGGTCATTGGGACACTTACAATTTGCAAGGTGACATTTCGGCTACCACACTCATTAATGTCTTCACATTAGGCTGTACAGTAAATTCCGATGTGTGACATGTTCAATGGTGACTTAAGAAACATGGCTAGTGATGTCAGGACCTCAGTGTGTTCCTGTCTAGATGTTGCTGTTGTGGTGTATGTGTTGTGTGTCCTAAAGGGTTGCTGTGCAGTGTGTATATTAGTAGGTTTTAGTACTTACCAACAAGTAGTCCATTGCCATACCGTCCATCCTGGAAGTGTTGGTTGATGGTGCAGTGACGGAAGATGAATGAGTCATGGACACTCCCAGGATATTTAGCCACGATGTTGGTGAACATTCCTTGGTGATCGACAATGGCCTGCACGTTGATTGAATGTGTGTGCTTCCTGTTGCGGTAGAGGTGTTCTGTTGCAGCAAGGCGTACATGTGTGCAGTCAATTGCACAAAGGACGTGTGGGAAGCCACTGATTGCGTAGAACCCCTGTTTAGTTTCCTGCTGCTTCTGCAGTGTGTTAGGGAAGCAGATGTGGCAGGTGTCAGGCGAATGATGGCATCCAGTACTTTGGCAGAAATGCGGAGAATGATGGTTGTGATATTCCGCCAACCAGGGCACCAGTTGTTTGAAAAGAGCCACTTGCCAGCATGTGAAGTACGGCAAGCAGCTTTGTTTCTGTTGGTATGGTGTGGGGTGTCACCAAAGTGGGGGCCAACTGCTGTTCAATGTTTCTCAGCAGCTGCTGTATGGCCTGCCAGTTCAACCAGTACCTCTGTATGATGTCGTGTTCCCTGAGGCCCTGAAGGGTGGTTCTTGGGAGGAATATCCTCTCCTGCCTTCTGTGCTGCCTTTGGGGTCCCTGCTGGTGTTGTTGTAGCTGCTGTTGTTGCTGCTGGGCTCTGCGTCTGTGTGCACGCTGGATAAGAATCACCTCCATGTCTCCCTTTTGCTGCTCTGCTGCTCTGCTGTTTGTTCTGTGTGTTCTGATTAAATACAGGTGTGTTTGCCCCATTTTAACACCTGCCCTGACCCAGGCGTTAAATGTTGACGCAAGTCAGGCTGTGCGTCATTTTCTCGCTCCGCCTCCCGGCCGTGCGTCATTTTTGCACAAAAGCATAAATACGACGCACGGCCGTTTAAGTCATTTTTTGGACGGGAACGCCTACCCTGCATATCATTAACGCAGGGCGGGTTGCCGCATCCAGAAAATGCCGCACACGGTGGAATTTTGTCGTCCGCGGGCTCGGGCGTCAAAGTTTAAATATGGGGCAACGTTTGCGCTGATTGTGTGTCAAAATTTTTGACGCACAATTGGCGCAAACGGAGTATAAATATGCCCCCTAGACTTCTCAAGATCTAGTTATAGTCATTTCTTAGGTTATTCTTGATTACAGTATAAGAACACTTAGAACCATAGTCTATTGAAAGTCAATGTGATTATATCTTGATATTGTGTTGTTTAACCTCTTCCTTCCTACAGGTCTCCTTCCCAGCTATTCCCTACCTAATACCCTTTTCCCCCACTTGGACTCTCTCAGGCTCTGTGGTATTTCTATTGGAGCTTTGGAGCTGTCTAGTGGTCGACTTGTTGGGAACGTGCGCAGACCCCGAGGATCTGGTCTCCCTGACGTCCTCCAATCTATAAAGAGAGAATTACATAATTTTATTTGGGCAGGAAAGCAACCTCGTTTAAGCTGCACACTTTATTACCGTCCCAAGGGGGAATGGGGGTTCCCAATCTCCTAAACTATTTTCAAGCTGTCCAACTCCGCTTAGTGGAGTGGTCCAGAGAGGAATCTGAGAAGGGATGACTGTTTATGGATAGGGCATTCACAGGCACGTTTTTATGGAAGATCCCCTTTCTATCCCATTCTCATCGTCCCTGTGGCCTATATTCTTCACAGGCTACATACTGAATCATGAGGGTATGGGATAGGGTGGCAACACGGAAAATACTCACTACCTTTCCCTCACCTCTGACCTCGATAGCTGGAAGCCCATCCTTCATGCCTGGCTTGAACACCACAGCCTATAGTCGACAGCTGCTACCCTAGTGACTTTCCGTCAGTCACTTCCTCAATGATGAGGGCCTGATACATATATACTCCTGGGCCTACCCAATGCTCTTACTTATCCTCTGAAGTCCCACAGGGGGAGATTAATAGGTTTGGCCTTAGGTGCAGTAATCTAGAACATACTTACTCATTGGGACACTGACACTCTTCCCACACATCTGCGATGGATGCACCATTTGTGGCATATCTAGGGGATGGAGAAGCTAACCCTGACACTAAAGACTCAAGCTGACTCTTTCCACAAGCTATGGGGCCCATTCCTGACACTCCTCTCTACTGAATTTAGGGAGCTGATGTGCCCTAAATACCTTTGACTCTTGAAACTCCTCAATCCACCTGTCTTGACACAGTGAGAGGGGGCCAGGAGGGTGCTGCACATCTATATTTTCTCCTATTGTGGAATATCAATTACTCCAGAGTAATTTTGTTAATTCTGCGTTACTCTTTGATGCAGAATTATCAATAATGATGTGCATATGCCCCCTTGTATTATTAAGAATAATTTGAGGAAAACAATTCTACTGTAGAGCACATTTAGCAAGCTCAAGCAACTGCTTGTGCTATTGTTTATGTTGTGATGCATTTAGCGCTATTATCTTAGCACAACATTAATCCTCACATCTATTTTGGATGTGAGTTAGCATTTCTGCAGCAAGAAAATAGCACTAAATGCAGAATTACTCTTCTTGTGTAATTCTGTGTAGTCTTGCGATGTTTGGTGTAATTCTGTGTGCTTACTCTAGTCAGAATTATGCAAAATATGCCCACACCTACTTCTCTAGTGTAGAAGTCCTTCTCATGTAGAAGTCCTTTGTGAAGAGAGGAATCCTGAAGACAAAAGCTCCAGACAGGACATTGTGCCCTTCAACAACGGTTCAGGATGTGAAGCGAGTGGATAATGCTGGTGCTTCTGTCAAGTAGTTCTTTCTTTACAGGTATTCTGGAGCTTGTGCTTGCCCCTGTGACAATGCTAGAGAGGTGTTGGCAAGTAGGGTACAAGAAGTTCAGATTGCCGACATAGGAGCTGAAGCTTGACTAGTTTTGCGTACCAATGGAATTCGCAACAGGATAAGGCACTATTTTAATTCATTCTCATAATTTGTTTCCTGTATAGATATCAACATTGTTCCATGGTCTTCTGATAATACAGTGCAAGCATTACATTTATCCAGCAAACTACGGCTAGGCTGAAGTTGCCCAGTTGTAGCAATACTACACAGATAATTGTCGTACAATATCAAAGAGAGTGTTAGTGCCCCAAATGTTCTTCCCATTCTCCACAAAATCAGGTTAGAATAGGCTCACTTCTGCAGGCTGCTGATTTCTGTGTCACCAGACCAATAGCAAGAGCAAAATAAACACTTCAGGTATTAGATGCAGGGTCTCCAAATATCACTTTGCTGGCAACACTGTAGAACAGGTACTCCATTAGATGTGGCATTTAAATCTCTATCTCTCTCTATCACTTGATTACAAATTGTAATCCAACAGAAAGCAGACATACACTCACATATCCTTGTGTATTTCAGAGGAATATTTTTTTCTCTCAAGGCTTGCAGAAAGTTAGCATGTCCAGCTTGGCTTTATAATAGACCGACACAGCATTATGGTGGATTCATGGGGTACACTTACACCAAACTGTTTCTGCCCAGTAAGATTCACAAACACACACACACACACAAAGACACACTCTCTCTCTCTCTCTCTGCCTCTCTCTTGCTTTTTCTTTATGATTGTGCTTGAGATCACGAAGTTCTTATCCATTACTTCTGCCCTCGTTTAGGAAGGCAGGGGTAATTTCATGACGTTATCTTTTCAGTCTGTCGTCACACTGATAGCCTATCCACAGATCAACAAGTAGTACTCCACTCCTCCTCCTGTGGGTCTGGGGAGTACAACAGGACCCTGAAAAGAAACAAGACTGTGATACATAAAAGCTATAAAACTAGCTACATGACTGATACTACTGAGGCAAGGTGAAGTGTGGAGCAGAGAAAAATATCTCCTAAAACAGAGTGTACTACACAGCATATTTTGGACCAAACTGCCTTGTTATCCATGAACCCGACAGGAGAAGAGATAGCCCTCTGCATTTATTTGCTACTCATTGCCTTGTGACTTGCATCTCTTGAAACCTTTGATTACCTGATTATATTTGCTTCAAGGTTGCTTCCCACGGCCCTCCACAATACATGCTGGTACTGTGAGTTGACCCACTGGTGCCACACTGTTCATTTTATGTCAAGTAAAACTACGCCTTGCTATGGCTTTAGCAACTTATGCTGGCACAAACTAGAGAAGAACATCCCATGAAAAGCAGCCATCATGGCTCACAACAGATGCTGTCATCCTCCTTTAAAAGAACAGAAACATTGTGGGAGAAATCAGGCCCTTAATGTTCACTGCTGTGATAATGCACACACCCTGCCATTTCTTGTGACCTTGTGGACACATTATGTAACATAGGGTAAAAATTCGAGAAAGACTCTAAAGCATTGCCTCAAAAGGCAGTACATTTGTGCCAAATAGGGACAATTCTTTTAAACGTTGAGGGCCATATTTATACTTTTCGACGCACAACTGCGCCAATGCAGTTGTGCGTCAAAAAATCTAACGCCATTCTGAAGCGCCATGCGGGCGCCGTATTTATTCAATGACGTTAGCCGGCGTTAGCCGGCGGAGCTGCCTGGTGTGCGTGAAAAAAAATGACGTACACCAGGCAGCGCCGGCGTAGGGGAATATGGAGCTTGGGCGCCAAAAAATGGGGCAAGTCAGGCTGAGGCACAATTTTCGCCTCAACCCGATTTGCGCCATTTTTTTTAACTCCCAACCCCCATTGAAATTACTCCTGTCTTAGCAAAGACAGGAGTCATGCCCCCTTGCCCAATGGCCATGCCCAGGGGACTTCTGTCCCCTGGGCATGGTCATTGGGCATAGTGGCATGTAGGGGGGCACAAATCAGGCCCCCCTATGCCACAATAAAAAATAAAAAAAATTACTTACCTGAACTTACCTTATGTTCCCTGGGATGGGCCCCTCCATCCTTAGGCGTCCTCCTGGGGTGGGCAAGGGTGACAGGGGGGTCCCTGGGGGCATGGGAGGGCACCTCTGGGCTCCTTCCGAACCCACAGGTCCCTTAACGCCTGCCCTGACCAGGCGCTAAAAAACGGCGCAAAAGCGGCTGGACGTCATTTTTTTTTACCCGCCCACTCCCGGGCGTGATTTTTGCCCGGGAGTGTAAATACGGCGCACAAGCCTCGGAGTAAATTTTTTAGACGGGAACGCCTACCTTGCATATCATTAACGCAAAGTAGGTGTCCACGCTAAAAAGTGACGCAAACTCCATGGACTTTGGCGCTAGACGCGTCTAACGCCAGAGTATAAATATGGAGTTAGTTTTGCATCGAATTTGCGTTAAAAAAAACGACGCAAATCCGGCGCAAATGGAGTATAAATATGCCCCTGAGTGTATTGTTTTTTCTGCATGGTATTATTAAAGTATCAGAACTGAGATATTTTTCAAAGGGGGCTAAAGCAACTCACATTCTGGACATAAGGATAATGAAAACTCCTACACAAACTGACATGTAAGTAATCTTGTTACAACCAATTTAAGGCATATTTGTGATATATCTCATTGCACTTGTGACCTTCTAACCAGCACTTTCTGGACACAACCCACTATGTGCTTGGCAAAGTTCTCACTTTATATAAACGGCCCTACACCCTGGGCACGCAAGGTATGTTGATTTCTCATGCTGGTAGCCATTAACCTTATTTACTGATTATACACTCTGTGTTAGGAGTTGCTTCTCTGACACCTTGGTATTTCTACTGCTTCATTGCTGCTATAGTGTTTTTATTTCTTACTGTCTTTGCCCGTGTTCAGAGGTATACAGCAGTATTTTTAGTCTTTTAATAATTTAAAACTATCGATGCCACTAAACCTTACCTGCTTGAAATGATACTCATCTCCTCACAGCCTGCATATTACACAATTGTCCTTTCTCCTTGGCTTTTCCTGACCCTTTTCACCTCGCATTGCTTCCATTTTTAACTTATTCCATCGCTTCCGTTTCCTTCCACCATATTGGTAGGCAGTCTAGTTGTTGGGGTTTACTATAAGATGCCTAATATAAATGGCCCTACGCGCTGGGCGTGCCGCTGGCTCGCCGAAGGTGAGCATAAGGCAAGCCCGTCTGTGCCCGTCTGCGCCCGTTCGCGCCCGGCAGAGACCAGACAACAGACATACTGTTTGTGTCGACTCTAAAAGGTTAGTCTACTCACGTCAACAGTTGTTAGCCTGTAACAATCCTTCTCTGAACCTTGCTCACTCTATTTTTACTCCTGACTCCTCGAACTAGGCATGTAACAACTGTACTTGGACCCCTCTTCCTGATCTGTTAACCCCTTCTATCAACACCAAAGAACATCTTGGTAAAGTTATTTTGGTTAACGGTCGGTCTTTATTAGCGCACAGTTTACATATTCTTTCATTGCTAGAAGAATATCTTCTAGATATCCTGTTTCTGACGGAAACTTGGCTTAACAAAGACTCTTCCCCCGAAGTGGTAATGTCTTTACCTCAGGACTATTCAATTAATCATCTAGCTAGACCTCATGCTAGGGATGGAGGGATTGCTATTATCCACAAGAACTCCATCAAATGTTCTACCACTCCGCTAGATATTCCGGACTGTGAAAGTTTGTTTTTTTCCTTAATCCTCAATGCTACATTCACTTTCTCTGGGATACTCATTTACCTCCCTTCTGGCCCTTATGGGAGTTTTTTACAGGCCTTGCCAGACTTTGCAGCTGGTATTTCTTGTAAAACCCCCAATTTTACCATTCTTGGCGATTTCAATATTCACGTAGATGACAAACACTGCTTCTCTACTAAATCCTTACTCTCCAGCTTAGCCTCATTAGATCTGACTCAGCTCATTAAAAGACCCACCCACATCAAAGGCCATATTATTGATTTAGTCTTCAGTAATCTTTTAGATTTACTGACTCATACTCTTCTTCCTCTGATTTGGACGGATCATTATTATTGTCACTTACATTGCCTTGTGTTCCTCTCTCACACCATCAATTTCCTATAAAGTCAACTTCTCATCAGTGGTCAAAACTGGACCCCAGAGATTGGCAGGACACCCTCTGCCTTTTGCCAGCTAACTATGATGAGTCCAGCATTGGCCTCATAGAAAACTTTAACAACTGGATCTATACCTCCTTAGATACTCTTCTTCCTGCTAAGACAGTTGTTAGAAGGACTAGTCACAAGACCAAACCTTGGTTTACACCTCAATTGCTCGAACAAAAAAAGAAGTGTAAGAAATTAGAAAGAAGGTGGAGAAGAGACTACAGCATCACTTCTAAGATGCAATGTAGGGAAGCGATTAGAGCTTTTCATGTTGGAATTAAATCTGCTCAAGCTGCATTTTATAGTTCCAGAATAGAACAATCTGCAAATTCCCATAAAGAGTTCTTTATGATCTTCAAAGAATTTACTCATGCTCCTTTTACTGACATTCCCATGGAGGCCTCCATTGTTCACAGTAATAACTTGGCAGGCTTCTTCCAAAAGAAGGTCATTGACATCTATTCTTCCTTTCCTGCCACTTCCGGTCAGGAAATTGATCGATATTGTCAGAGTCACCAGATCCTCGGGGTCTATGCACGTTCCCAACACTTCCACCACAAGACAGCTCCAATACTCTGATTAGATTTGTCACAGAGGCTAAGAGAGTCCAAGTGGGGAAAAGGGGATTAGGAAGGGAACAGCTGGGAAGGAGACCTGCAGGAAGCAAAAGGTTAAAACACAACATCAAAATTACATCTCATGAAATCAGTACTGTGCTACAACTCTAAGCTTTGTCATTTCTGAAAACATGAACAATCCTAGAATAGTTCTAAAACTGACTAGGCTTTAGATGACCGAATACCTGAGGAGGAAACAAGAAAAGTTAAATAGAACTTTCAGATTCAAGTACTTTCTTTAGCATGAGAATCAAGAAATACTCTGAGCAATTTCTAAACAATCATATGAATCTCCATTTAAGAATACATATCAGGAACACACAGCATTACATCTAGAACTCTGGTCTTGTTGGGTTCTTCTCAAAAACTTTGGAAAGTAAATTGCGCACATTGCAGTTTTTTTTTTATATGTGTATTAAACACCATAAAGGATTGTGCACCATGCAATCACACAATGTAGATTCAAGGAATAAATCACGCGACTTGTCTACTCGAAATGCTACCAAGGAAATGTCTTAGAATGGTAGCGCACAACAATTTACATTATTTATACACGAGGAAAGAATCGCAAATCTTGCTGATTCGAATGCCACCATGAAAGTGCCTCGGAAATGGTAGCGTACAATGAATATCAAGAATCACACACAAGGAAAGAATGGCGCGTGTTGCCGATTCGAATGCCACCATGAAAAATGCCAAGAAATGGTAGCGCACAATGAATAACATGAAAAGCACTCAAGGAAAGAATCGCGCGTCTTGCCGATTCAAATGCCACCATGAAAATGCTTCGGAAAATGGTAGTGTACAATGAATACCAAGTATTTCACACAAGGATAGAATCGCGCATGTTGCCGATTCGAATGTCACCATGAAACTGCCAAGAAAATGGTAGCGTACAGTGAATACCAAGAATTACACACCAGGAAAGAATTGCGCGCGTTGCCGATTCTAATGCTACCATGAAACTGTCAAGGAATGGTAGCGCACAATGAATAACATGAATTAATCTCAAGGATGGAATCGCGCGTCTTGCCGATTCGAATGCGTGCGCACAAATACCATGAAAAGTCTCAATGCACAATTACACGCGCATGAGCAAAATGTTATTAACATCAGGAATTAGGCCCAAGAATTAGAGCATCAACGAATACGGGGTCGGGGGCCCAGCCCAACCTCCACCTTACCGCCCTGACTAAGAATCACCACTGAAGAATAAAGCACAGAGGCCTGGAAGGTCAAGGTAGGCCACCGGAACAGGAGCTCAGGAAGTTGCTGCTGCTCTGCACCGGGACCTCTGAATAGTGAGCACGTGGAGCTGGGCTGGCTCCCTTTTATAGAGTCTTGGCCCAGTCCACAACCACACCCAGGCATGCTGCAGGGAAAGCTTCTAGAAGGCCCTGGAAAGGGACCACACCCTGACTCACTCTGAAAGCCTGCAGCAATACCTTGCAAATGAACAGGATTTATAAAAACCTTAAGAATGAATCTTCTGGATTGAATTCTGCAATGCAAAAGGTTGAACAATAAGATATCAGTACAATGCATAAATTACATTATCTTGAGAGTGTTGAGTTTTTGCATTCTAGTCGCCCGTAGAGCGCGCACTGTCCTGGTGTTGACAGTACTCCCCTCTCCCAGGCGTGCTCTAGGGCCTGGTTTGTCTGGATTGAGACGACGAAAGCGTCTCACAAGTACTGGAGCATGAATGTCAGATGCCAAAACCCATAAGTTACTTTCAGGACCATAACCTTTCCATGAGATTAAGTACCATAGGTTACGCCCTCTCAATTTAGAATCCAACACTTCCTTGACTTCGTATTCTTCTTCCCCCTGTACTCAAACAGGAGCTGGATGAGGGCGGACCTTTTGGACTGCCTTTTTTAAGAGGGAAGTATGGAACACTGGATGAATCTGTAATGATCTGGTCAATTGAAGTTTATAGGTCACAGGATTGATTTGCTGGAGGACAGTTTAAGGACCTATAAATTTGGGATTGAACATGTGCTTCTTCTTGAAGTCTACATGTTTTGTGGAAAGCCACACTTTGTCACCTGGTTGATACTGCGGACCCTCACAATGTTTCTTGTCATAATGCTTTTTGTATTTTTGCTTGGCTTTTTCTAAATGCTGTTGAATCGATTTCTGAGTTTGATGCAAATGTTGAATGGTTTCTGACACAGCTGGAGTGAGAGAACTTTCTTGAGGAATTGTGATGGGCAAGGTGTCAGGATGATAGCCAAACAAACCAAAGAAGGGTGTAACGCCAGTAGAAGTGTGGAAGGAGTTGTTGTAGGCTAACTCAGCTTACCAGAGCATTGATGTCCAAGAATGAAGTGCTTTTTCAGCGTAAGCACATAGGTATTGCTTCAAAGTCTGATGCAGTCTCTCCGTTTGACCATCTGTTTGAGGATGGTGGCAAGTAGATAGGGTAGATGTCACTTGGAGTGTTTTACACCATGTCTTCCAGAAGTTGGAGGCAAATTGCGACCCCCGATCGGAGAGGATCACTTTTGGCAGTCCATGATAACGAACCACTCTATTCAGCAAGATAGTTGTCAGTTCACTAGAGGTGGGTAATTTCTTACAGGCAATGAAATGTCCATATTTCGTGAGACTATCTACTACCACCAGAATTACTGAATGTTGTTGAACCATTGGCAGACCAGTAATAAAGTCTAAAGAAATGTGCTCCCATGGACGACTTGGGGTTGGGAGTGGGTGTAGCAATCCTTTCGGTTTTGAATGACTTGTTTTAGTGCGAGAACAAACTTCGCAATTGTTTACCATTGTTTTAACATCCTTTGTTAAGGTAGGCCACCAAAAATAGAGTTGGATTAATTCAAGAGTTTTTAGAGTACCTGGGTGACCTGCCGTAGGTATAAAACGCAACCAATGAAACACTATCTTGCGAAGTTTGGTAGTGGGCACGAACAAACGAGCGTCATGAAAGGGTAATCCTTGCTTGATTGATCTTTTTGGATCTGCTTGGGCCCACGTCTGCCATTTTTCAACAGTGAATGAATTGCGGATGTCTTCAAAGAAATCTTCTGTTTTTATGATACATAGGACCTTGTCAGGAGCAATGATAGCTCTGGAGGTTTGAACTGCAGGCAATGTGGTAGACTCTTGGCGGGACAAGGCGTCAGCTTTGCGATTATCTTTACCAGGCCGGAAGGTTACCACAAAATCAAACTCGGCAAAAAACAGCATCCAGCGTAATTGCCGAGGAGACAAAAGTCTGGCGGAACTCATGAATTGAAGATTGCAATGATCAGTATATACTGTGACAGTATATTTGGCTCCCATCAAATGATGTCTCCATTCTTTAAAGGCATCACGAATCACCAGAAGCTCTTTTTCAGCAATTACATAGTTCTGTTCGGCTTCGTTCAACTTCCGAGACATGTAAGCTACAGGATGAAGCTGACCAGTGTCTTTATTTCGTTGTGACAAGACTGCTCCTATCGCCACATCTGAAGGATCAGCTTCCACTATGAAAGGTCGATCCGCATCTGCATGAGTCAAGACTGGAGCAGTGGAGAAAGCTTCTTTCAAAGTTGAAAAGGCTTGATCGGCTTCTGGGGACCATACACATTTTTCTTTCTTTCTTCATAGCTTAGTAATTGGAGCCACTGTATGGGAGAAATGATTTATGAATCTCCGGTAAAAATTTGCAAACCCCAGGAAACATTGTACATCACGAACAGTCTTTAAGGCGGCCCAATCAGATACAGCTTTTACCTTCCTTTCTGCCATCACCATACCTTGAGGGGTAAGGATAACCCCTAAAAACTCAACTGTGGTAACATGAAACTCACACTTGGTTAGTTTGCAATACAAATGGTACTTACGAAGGGCGGCCGGAATTTTCTTAACATGTTGAACATGTTCATTTTCATTGCCTGAGTAGAACAAAATGTCATCAATGTAGACTATCGCAAATATATTGAGGTACTCTCTAAGTACGTCATTCAAGAAAAATTGAAATGCTGCTGGAGCTTTGCACAGACCAAAAGGCATGACGGTGTATTCAAAAAGGCCATATCTTGTTTTGAACACTGTTTTCCATTTGTCACCCTCTCTCATTCTGACCAAATGGTAAACACCACGAAGGTCCAGCTTCGTGTAGATTTTTTCTTTCTTTACTTGTTCCAGCAAGACAGGAATAAGGGCAAAGGATATTTGTTCTTGATGGTGATTTTGTTCAAACCCCTATAGTCGATACACGTTCGAAGTTCTCCATTCGCCTTCGGAACAAAAAACAAAGGAGAAGCTGCAGGAGACTTAGAGGGGCGGATGAAAGTATCTATGAGGAGGTAAGTTCTCTGCTTCCTTCTCATCAAATACATCTTCATAAGATGAATACTGTTTGGGCAACTGAACTTCTTTCTCTGTGGCGGTAGCTATGTCAGAATTGCGAACTCCCAATTCTTGAGTCCTTTGGAGACATCGTTCTTTACATAGCACAGATGAGAACACGACCTTTCGTTCAGCCCAATTAATCTCTGGATTGTGATGAGTTAACCATGGCAAGCCAAGGATGATCCCATACTGGGGAGCATGGATCATGTCAAGGATAAGTTTCTCTTTATGCTTCTTTCTTTGATTTTTATCTTCACAAATCACCGACAAGGGGACAGTCTGAAGAGTTACCGGACCTCCAGTCAAGAGTTTTCCATATGCTGCGTGGATGATTTCTGGGGTCTTCTTTTCAATACATGGGATCCCCCATGCACGAACCAATTGGTCGTCAACAAAGTTCCCGGTAGCCCCAGAATCGACTAGAGCCTTCTTGAAATAGGTATTTTTCTTGACCTGAACTCTTATTTCTAGTTTGAGAAGTCTAGATTGTGAAGGGTCCACAGTGACACCCAAGAGCAACCCTTCTCTGCAACTTGGGTGCTTTAGATTTTCCGACTCGACTGAGGCATAGGCTGCAACCTTCTGAACTGGGCCTCGCTTGCTCTTTGTTTTGATTGGACAATCTTTGGCCAAATGACCTTTCCGACCACAATAGAGACATTGCCCATTTTTTCTGCGTAGGTCCTTTTCATCTTTGGTCAAAGGTCTCCTGATGGTTCCAATTTCCATCGGTTCCGGCATTCTTTCTCTCTGAGTTCTTGACTCTCTGTTATCATGAACATGCCAAGAAAGTTTATCAGTCTTTTTACGCGTTCCTTTTCATTCAGTTAAACGATGATCAAGCCTCAAGACAAGTTTTATTAATTCTTGACAGTCTGCAGGTTGCGGGTCGATTTGTGCTAAGATGTCTTTTAGCTCCTCTTTGAGTCCCCTGTAAAACAAGGCCGCTTGTTTTTCTTCAGGCCAGGATGTCTCAGCGACCAGCCGATTAAAGTTGGCTAAATATGACACTAAGGTGGTCATTACAACCCTGGCGGTCGGTGCTAAAGCGGCGATAAGACCGCCAACACGCCGGCAGTAAAAGTTTGGAATTACGACCATGGCGGAAACCGCCAACATAGACAGCCACTTTAACACTCCGACCGCCACGGCGGTACAAACAAACAGCGCGCCGGTCACCGCCAACAGACAGGTGGAGGACAAAGTACCGCCCACAATATCACAACAGGCCAATCCGCCACCTTTTCCGGGGTGGATTCACCGCGGATAAAAACACAGCGGAAACAGGATTCCAAAGGGAAAACGCTCACCTCTACACACCCCACGAGGAACTAGGACACCATGGAGCCGGAACTCCAAATTCTCCCTGCGATAGTCTTCCTGCACCACTACCAGGAGCACAAACGCCAGCGGCGAATACCACAGTGAGTACTGCACCTACGATACAGGGGAGGGGGGAGGGAAAAATCAGGGACACACACAGGCAACAACCCCACCCCCACCCTCACCCACCACAACACACACACTAATCCATATTGATACATCACAGTTACAACCCCAACCCCCCCGGAAGAATGCAAAGACAAAAGAAAATGAGTTTAACCATTGTAATATATTAAAATCAAGTAGTCAAAAATATATATATTAACAAAATATACACCAAGCATAGTAGTCCAGGTAGTGCTCCAATTAAGTCCGTGGAACACTGGGCCCACACGGTATGGGCGACGCCCACACAAGATCCCCAACCATGACGGAGAGAACACTGCAGGGGCATCAGATAGCAAGAAAACAGGCACCTCTGGGGGAGGGAAAGGGGGGCACCTCAGCCGGTTGAGTGTACAATGCCAAATTCACCATGCCACATGCCCACTGATCAATCCTGGGGAGTGCAAAGCCACAGTCTCTCAAGTCTCGACAGTGGGTGGGTTGCCCACTGTTCCATCCTGGGGAGTGCAAAGCCACAGTCTCACAAGTCTCTACATTGGGTGGGTTGCCCACTGTTCAATCCTGGGGAGTGCAAAGCCACAGTCTCTCAAGTCTCTACAGTGTGTGGGTTGCCCACTGTTCCATCCTGGGGAGTGCAAAGCCACAGTCTCTCAAGTCTCTACAGTGGGTGGGTTGCCCACTGTTCAATCCTGGGGAGTGCAATGCCACAGTCTCTCAAGTCTCAACAGTGGGTTGGTTGCCCACTGTTCCATCCTGGGGAGGGCAAAGTCACAGTCTCTCAAGTGGATAACATTCTCCACTGGTTCTGGAGGGGGCATTGTGCCCAGAGTGCTTCATCCTTCTAAGGACAGAGGTAGTGGATGACAGTCTCCACTGGTTCTGGAGGGGCATGGTGCCCAGAGTGCTTCATCCTTCTAAGGACAGAGGTAGTGGATGGATCTCTCCACTGGTTCTGGAGGGGGCATGGTGCCCAGAGTGCTTCATCCTGCTAAGGACAAAAGTAGTGGATGGATCTCTCCACTGGTTCTGGAGGGGGCATGGTTCCCAGAGTGCTTCATCCTGCTAAGGCCAGAGGTAGTGGATGACAGTCTCCACTGGTTCTGGAGGGGGCATGGTGCCCAGAGTGCTTCATTCTGCCTGTGACGGACTCAGTAGCGTCAGTGCCCTTGGCGCTCATGGGCCAGCGTTGCTTGAGACAGCGGTGCCCTGTTCAGCGGTGCTTGAGACGGCGGTGCCCTGTTCAGCGTTGCTTGAGACGGCGGTGCCCTGTTCAGCGGTGCTTGAGACGGCGGTGCCCTGTTCAGCGGTGCTTGAGAAGGCGGTGCGTGGAGCGGCGGGCTCCTTTGCTGCTGGTGGTCCTTCATGGCCCAGTGGGGCTTGTGCAGGCGGTCCTCTCTAGCCCAGCAGGGCTTGTGCTGGCGGTCCTTCATGGACCAGCGGGGCTTGTGCTGGCGGTCCTCTCTAGCCCAGCGGGGCTTGTGATGGCAGTCCTCTCTAGCCCAGCGGGGCTTGTGCTGGCGGTCCTCTCTGTCCCAGCGGGGATGACGGCTGTGGCCTCCTGGGCAGCACGGCTGGTGGCGGTGGCCTCCTGGGCAGCTGGACTGGTGCTGGCCTCCTGGGCAGCAGGACTGATGCTGGTGGTGGCCTCCTGGTCAGAAGGGCTGGTGCTGGCGTTGGCCTCCTGGGCAGCAGGGCTGGTGGCGGTGGCCTCCTGGGCAGCTGGGCTGGTGCTGGCGGTGGCCTCCTGGGAAGCAGGGCTGGTGCTGGCGGTGGCCTCCTGGGCAGCAGGGCTGGTGCTGGCGCTGGCCTCCTGTGCAGCGGGGATGATGGCGGTCTTCTCCGCCGTGCTGCTCTTCCCAGACTTGCTGACTTTCTTGTGCCCCGTCCCCACCTTGGAAGGTGTCGCAGCTGACTCCACACTCCCACCTGTACCCCTGGGAGCGGCTTTGGTGGCGGGAGTCTTCCCCCTCTCCCGCCGGGCACTGGCCAACTTCTGATGCTTGACAGGTGGGGGACTGTCTGTGCTGTGGCTCCGTGCCACACTGGCTGCCCTGGTGGCCGGTGCACTCCAGATTCCGGTGACTACAGGCACCACTGGTCCCGGAGATGTTGTGGCTGAGGTGCTAGTTCGGGACCTAGGAGACGGACGGGATGGGGGAGGTGTGGGAAAGAGGTCAAGGTTGGACAGGAAAAGTTTCTTGGAGACACTGGGAGGGGTAGCTGGAGGGGGTTTGGGAGTGGAGGAATAGGTTGTGGTTGTAGGAGGTGTTTGTTTGCTGACTTTGGGTGAAGGTGCATGCGCTGGAGGCTGTCGTGAGGTGGATGGCTATTGGGTGGGTGTGTGCCTGCGTTTGTGTATCTTGGGAGGGGGCATCACAGAAACACCTGGAGAGGACACAGGGGACGTGTGAATGGTAGTGGAGGTGGTGACTGCACGTGAGCGGGGTGTGGTGGTGGGTGTGCTGGTGATGGCAGTAGTGGCTTTAGAGGTAGTGCATGCAGGTGTGAGTGTAGACGAGACTGGGAGGGAGGAGGGAGACGATGAGGAGGGGGACACAGTGGAGGCAGTGGATGTTGGTGTGTCGGCATGTGTGTGATGCTTGCGTGAGTGCCTGTGGGATGTGTTGTGCTTATGTTTGCCTGAGCTTCCCTTGTGTGTTGACGTGTATGCATGCTGGTCTAGAGGTGTGCTTGGGATAGGCTGGGTTACAGGGGATTGGGTCTGGGTGGAGGAAGTTGGAGGGGGGAGGCTAGAGACAGGGACAATGGCTGCCATCAGTGCTGAGGCCAGAGTCTGAAAAGCTCGCTGAAGGGCCGCCTGACCGGAATGAATGTCCTCAGGAATGCATTTGTTTGTTGCAAATGCCTTTCTACACCCTGGATGGCGTTCAAAATGGTAGACTGCCCAGTGAGGGACATGAGGAGGTCAATGGCCTCCTCACTGAGGGCAGCAGGGGTGACTGGGGCAGGGCCAGAGGTGCCTGGGGCGAAGGTGATGCCCACCCTCCCGGGTGAGCAGGCACGGGGCAAAGGCTGAGGGGCTGCTGGGAGGGCGGTGCTGGAAGTGTGAGTGGTGGCTGTACCTGTAGATGGGGGGGCACAGATGTTGCCGCCACCACAAGGGAGCCCCCATCCTAGGACAAGTCTGTGTCACTGGTCTCAGCTCCTGTCCCCGCCGTGGAGCTCCCCTCGCCCTCGGTCCCACTGGTGAAGTTCGATTCCGTAATGTGGCCCTCCATGGCCATGTGGGATGCAGCCAGCTCGTGCTCCGGTGTCACTGCTCCTCCGCCTGATGATGCTAATGCACACAAGAACAGGGAGACCAGGGGACGACGACAGAAGAAAGACATGTTGAGAGCATGCATTACCGCTACCATTGGCGGACACAACATACACAGAAGCCCCCTGCACTACGCCGCACTCTTGGGCTCCACTGTTCAATTCCTGGGAAATGGCCTTCTAAGCTCTGGATGACAACTGCACACATGGATGACACAGGGGCATGACTAGGTGTACTTGGCACTCTACAGAGGTGCGGTGGGGTGCCACATAGCCTGCCTTACGGAGGGACCTTGCCTACGGAACTCGCCCTGGCCTAGGGAAACCCACAGCCCACCTCCCCCACCCAGACCCCTCCACTGTGCGCAAAATCAGCAGAATGAGAGTGTACTCATCCCCTTGTGGCTGCTGTGATGCCCTCAAGCACCCATCCAACTCCGGGTACACCACCGCCAGGATCCTGAACATCAGGGGGGTCATGGTGCAAAGGGCACCCCTCCCACATTGGGAGGCCATCCCCAGCTGAGCCTCCGCCGTCTTCTTGCTCCAGCAGCGAATGTCCTCCCATCTTTTCCGGCAGTGGGTGCTCCGTCTGTGGTAGACCCCCAGGGTCCGGACGTCATTGCCGATGGCACGCCAAATATATTTTTTCTGGAGGGCGCTGACCTACATGATTTGTACAGGGGGAAGAGAAACTTATTACCAACTGCACCGTCACAGTCATTGCGCCCCATCCCTACCCTTGGCATGTGACACATGCACTCACCGTCGTTTCAAGCACACCGCACTCTCCCTCCTTCCTTCTTACATCCACCCCTCTCCACACAGGCATAGCCCATACAGCATGCTCCCAGTGTACTTACCTGTTTGTCTGGAGGACCGTAGAGTAGCGTGTACTGGGGGAGGACCCCATCCACGAGTTTCTCCAACTCCTTCAATGTGAAGGCAGGGGCCCTTTCCCCAGACACTTGAGCTATTGTCTCTTCCAGACCGAGGTCACAGCAGCACTTGCAGTGTAGGTCCTCTCCTGTCGAAGATCAGGTATCGAGTGATTGAAGTGATAGAAAATGGTGGTCATGTCCGCGGCGGTGCGTACCGTCACCGCCGGCGTACATCATCATTGGCTCCTGGGACCCAAAGGGTCCAATGTTAACCAATTCAGCATTGCGCCGCGGTCTTCGACCGCCTACCGCGACGGTGTACAACGCCAGCGCAGTTACATCACATCCCAGCCGCCATTTCAGGGGCCCACATGGCAACATTTTCAACTGCGTCACACATACCTAGGCCTAGACTCAACACACATGCAGGCCACTGTTTAGATTATGATTGGTGTTCTGTGTAAGCTGTGGGTACGTACATCTGAGTAGTTTGACTCTTTGCTCGCTGTTGTCCTTCATAGGCACCGTCCGCTGGGACATGTGAGGAGATAGCGGCATCCTCCGGTGTACCGACCGTTAGTGGACCTGTCAACAATGGAGGAAAGACATGTGATCATCATATACAGGCTTGACCGTGCCACAATCCAGGAACTGTGTACCCAGTTGGAGCCAGACCTAATGTCAGCTATCCGCCATCCCACAGGAATCCCCCCTCAAGTGCAGGTGCTGTCAGTGCTCCATTTCCTTGCAAGTGGGTCATTTCAAACAACAGTGGCCATAGCATCAGGGATGACCTAGCCTATGTTTTCCAACGTGTTGTCCAGAGTGTTGTCTGCCCTGCTGAAACACATGCACAGCTACATCGTTTTCCCTCAGGTGGAGGATTTGCCTACAGTGAAAGGTGATTTCTATGCCCTGGGACATATCCCCAACATCATAGGTGCCATTGATGGGACACATGTGGCTTTGGTCCCCCCCACAGGAGTGAACAGGTGTACAGAAACCGTAAGAGTTATCATTAGATGAATGTACAGATGGTATGTTTGGCCGACCAGTACATCTCCCATGTGAATGCCAAGTTCCCTAGCTCAGTGCATGACGCCTACATCCTGCAGAATAGCAGCATCCCTTATGTGATGGGTCAACTCCAGAGGCACCAGGTGTGGCTACTAGGTGAGCACCTGGAAGCTAGTCAGTGGGAATGGTTGTCTGGGTCTGTGGATAGCCCTCCAGGTTAGTGTGTTTAACAGTTGTCCCTCGCCATTTGCAGGTGACTCTGGTTACCCCAACCTGTCATGGCTACTGACCCCAGCGAGGAATCCCAGGACAAGGGCAGAGGAACGCTACAATGAGGACCATGGGCGAACTAGGAGGGTGATCGAGTGGACCTTTGGCCTCCTGAAGGCCAGGTTCAGGTGCCTCCATATGACAGGTGGATCCCTATTCTATTCACCAAAGAAGGTGTGCCAGATCATCGTGGCCTGCTGTATGCTTCACAACTTGGCTTTGAGACGACAGGTGCCTTTTCTGCAGGAGGATGGTCCAGATGCCCTCCCAGTACCCCTGTGTCCCTGGACCGTTTGCCCACTACCACTGCCCCCAGGTCCCTCTTGTTGTTGGGGTGGTGGGTTAGCCTGGGTTCCCTGTAGTGGACACACAGCTGATTGACGTGTCCTGGGGTCAGAGGTATGGGCCCGCTGGGTGGGTGCTGTGCTGGTGTTTCCAGAGGGGGGAAGCTCTGTGGTGGCCTGTGACTGGGTGAGGGGAACTGACTTTCCTGAGGACCCAATGGGCCGGGCTGGTCATCTAGATCCAGTTGGACAGAGGTGCTGTCATCACTGTGGGCCACTTCTGTTGGTGGTGTGGACATGTGTGGACCCTCCTGTCCGGTGACGTTGGCTAGGGGTCCTGCAGGGATATAAAAGGATGTTTATTGCATCTGTGTGTGCCATGGTGTGCAATGGGCGGGTGACCATGTACCCCAGTGCTTGCATTCCTGTGTGGGACCTTGTGTGATGATGGTTTAGGGGGGTGTATGGGTATGTGCAGTGGCCATGCTTTAGTGATGGGTGTCCATGCTTTGTTGTTGCATGCAGGGCTTGGGGTTAGGATGTGTGGTTTGTGATACTGGGCCATTTGTGAGGAGTTAGAGTGATGGGGTGAGGGTGAGGGTGGGGGTATGTGCTGGCATGCAGGTAAGGTGGGGGATGTAATAGTTAAGATTTGACTTACCAGAGTCCATTCCTCCACCTACTCCTGCAAGGCCCTCAGGATGCAGAATCGCCAAGACTTGCTCCTCCCATGTTGTTAGTTGTGGGGGAGGAGGTGGGGGTCTGCCGCCAGTCTGCTGAACCGCAAAGTGGTGTCTTGAGACCACGGAATGCACCTTCCCCCGTAGGTCGTTCCACCTCTTCCTGATGTCCTCCCGATTTCTTGGGTGCTGTCCCACTGCGTTGACCCTGTCCACTATTCTTCACCATAGCTCCATCTTCTTTGCAATTGAGGTGTGCTGCACCTGTGATCCGAATAGCTGTGGCTCTACCCGGACGATTTCCTCCACCATGACCCTGAGCTCCTCCTCCGAGAACCTGGGGTGTCTTTGCCGTGCCATGGGGTGGTGTAGGTGATGTGTGGGGTGGTGTGTGGGGTGATAAGTGTGCTGACATGTAGTGGTGTGTAGTGTGAGGTGCGTGGAAGTTATGTGGGTGATGGTGCTGTGTGCCTGTGGATGCTAGTATTGTTGATGGTGGTGTCTCTCTCTGGCCTTCATTCATGATTTTTGGTAGTAAGGGTTTGTGGGTGATGTGGGTGTGTGTTTTATATTGTATTGGGTGTGTGGGAGTGGTGTGTGTATGTGTATCAGGTGTGTGTATTTGGAATTGTCCAATGTGCCTGTGTTTTGTAAGAGTGTGTGTATTTTGAGCGCAGCGGTGTGTACCGCCAATGGAATACTGCGGTTGAAAGACCGCCACGTGGATTCGTGTGTCGTGATAGTGTGGGCGTATTTCTGTTGGCGTGATGGTGGAGGTTTTGTTTTCGCCAGTTTATCACTGACCTTTGGTGTGCAGACTTGTGTGGGTGTCTGAATTTTGGCAGATTCCGTGCTGTGGGTCATAATAGCTGTGACGGTTTTCCGCAGCCGCGGCAGTGTGTTGGCTGTCTTCTGCACGGCGGTAAGCGGGTTTTACCGCCAATGTTGTAATGACCGCCTAAGTCCTGATTCCCTTGGCGTAAGTCTAATAATTCATGATCTGCTGACTGTGTTACAGTTCTACGATTGAAAACTCTCTCAAATTCACGAACAAAATTTCTCCAGTTGTACAACAGGGGACTATTTTTACGCACAAGAGGAATAGCCCAGGTAGCTGCATCTCCAGACAGATATGACAACAAGAAAGCTACTTTGGACTGGGAATCGGGGAAAGTATGTGGTCTGCAGGTGAAGTGAAGTTCCACTTGAACCAGGAAAGATTGCGCTTTCAAGGGGTCACCTGAGAAACGTTCTGGGGGAGCTAAAGGAATGGCTGAAGGAACATTGAGGGATATGTTTGTCGGATTCGCTCCAGAAGTCTGAGAAGAAGTACCTGACCAAGACACACCTGCGGGACTTTGTTCCTTCTTCTCTACCTTATCCTGTAACTGACTCACTCTCTCAGTTAGACTATTTGTTAAATCTTTTGATGATACCACTTCTGACTGGAGCTGGGTGATGGCCTTGACTAGCTCGTCCAGTGTGGCCATGCTGAGAACATACACAAACCAGGTGGATAATAATATGTGGGCTCACTATTCTTCAAGAGTCACCAGATCCTCGGGGTCAGTGCACGTTCCCAACACTTCCAGCACAAGACAGCTCCAACAGATTAGATTTGTCACAGAGTCTAAGAGAGTCCAAGTGGGGAAAAGGGGATTAGGAAGGGAACAGCTGGGAAGGAGACCTGCAGGAAGCAAAAGGTTACAACACAACATCAAAATTACATCTCATGAAATCAGTAGCATGCTACAACTCTAAGCTTTGTCATTTCTGAAAACATGAACAATCCTACAATAGTCCTAAAACTGACTAGGCTTTAGATGACCGAATACCTGAGGAGGAAACAAGAAAAGGTCAATAGAACTTTCAGATTCAAGTACTTTCTTTAGCATGAGAATCAGGAAATACTCTCAGCAATTTCTAAACAATCATATGAATCTCCATTTAAGAATACATATCAGGAACACACAGCATTACATCTAGAACTCTGGTCTTGTGTTCTTCTCAAAAACTTTGGAAAGTAAATCGCGCACATTGCAGGTTTTTTATATGTGTATTAAACACCATAAAGGATTGTGCACCATGCAATCACACAATGTAGATTCAAGGAATAAATCACGCGACTTGTCAACTCGAAATGCTACTAAGGAAATGTCTTAGAATGGTAGCGCACAACAATTTACATTATTTATACACGAGGAAAGAATTGCGCATCTTGCCGATTCGAATGCCACCATGAAAGTGCCTTGGAAATGGTAGCGTACAATGAATATCAAGAATCACACACAAGGAAAGAATCGCGCATGTTGCCGATTCGAATGCCACCATGAAAAATGCCAAGAAATGGTAGCGCACAATGAATAACATGAAAAGCACTCAAGGAAAGAATCGTGCCTCTTTCCGATTCAAGTGCCACCATTAAAATGCCTCGGAAATGGTAGTGACCAATGAATATCAAGAATCACAAACAAGGAAAGAATCACGTGGGTTGCCGATTCGAATGCCACCATGAAAATGCCAAGAAATGGTAGCGCACAATGAATAACATGAAAAGCACTCAAGGAAAGAATCGCGCGTCTTGCCGATTCAAATGCCACCATGAAAATACTTCGGAAAATGGTAGCGTACAATGAATACCAAGAATTTCACACAAGGATAGAATCGCGCATGTTGCCGATTCGAATGTCACCATGAAACTGCCAAGAAAATGGTAGCGTACAGTGAATACCAAGAATTACACACTTGGAAAAAATCTCGCACGTTGCAGATTCGAATGCTACCATGAAACTGTCAAGGAATGGTAGCGCACAATGAATAACATGAATTAATCTCAAGGATGGAATCGTGCGTCTTGCCGATTCGAATGCGTGCACACAAATACCATGAAAAGTCTAAATGCACAATTACACATGCATGAGCAAAATATTATTAACATCAGGAAATAGGCCCAAGAATTAGAGCATCAACGAATACGGGGTTGGGGCCCAGCCCAACCTCCACCTTACCGCCCTGACTAAGAATCACCACTGAAGAATAAAGCAAAGAGGCCTGGAAGGTCAAGGTAGGCCACCGGAACAGGAGCTCAGGAAGTTGCTGCTGCTCTGCACCGGGACCTCTGAATAGTGACCAGGTGGAGCTGGGCTGGCTGCCTTTTATAGAGTCTTGGCCCAGCCCACAACCACACCAGGCATGCTGCAGGGAAAGCTTCTAAAAGGCCCTGGAAAGGGACCACACCCTGACTCACTCTGAAAGCCTGCAGCAATACATTGCAAATGAACAGTATTTATAAACACCTTAAGAATGAATCTTCTGGATTGAATTCTGCAATGCAAAAGGTTAAACAATAACATATCAGTACAATGCATAAATTACATTATCTTGAGAGTGTTGGGTTTTTGCATTCTAGTCGCCCGTAGAGCGCTCACTGTCCTGGTGTTGACAGATATCCACATAAGGGTCATCAAGCCCCAATGCTCTCTCTCTCTTTTTTTCAGCCTATGTCTGAGGCTCTTGTCATCAACTACTTGCATATCATAAAATTAGGATCCCCCCTAGACCCTGCTCCACCCCATATATTAGCTTTTGCTCCCAACATAATCTCTCCTATTTTGAAAAACACTTTAAATTATTCCTTAATTTCTGGCTCTATACCTCAGCCTCTGAAACGTGCTGTTGTTAAACCTTTATTGAAAAAAACCTAAACTCGACTCCACGCAGATGAGCAATTACAGTCCTACCCTTTTTAATATCTATCTTTCTCCTTTAGCCACAACCTCATGGAACCTCATGGCCTCTCCCTGATATCATATCTGATGATACTCAGTAGTGTCGCTTTCAAATTCTGGAAATACTGCTCAATCGAATCTCTCATCCTGTTTGGCAGATGTAGCTAAATGGATGACCGAGTCTAAACTTAAACTCAACGATAAAAAGTCGGAACTAATGATTGTTGGCAATTACGTCCTTCTCAATTCTCCAGCATCATTTTTGGAGGTCTTCAAAACTTTTCAGCCCCCTAAAGATAATATAAAGAGCTCAGGCTTTTGGCTAGACCCTCGCCTCACGATGCATCGTCAATCCAAAAAACTTGCTGCATCCTCCTTCGGCCTATTAAGAACTATGAGGAAAATCCTCAATCTCTTACCTTCTCTTGCCAGAAGACTCCTTATTCAGGCTTTAATACTCTCTCGCTTAGATTATGGCAATTCCCTTTTTCTCAGTTCTCCTAGTTATGTGATGAGGAGATTGCAGGTTGTGCAAAACGCTGCTGCATGTCTACTTAAGAATACTCGTATATATATATTGGCCAAACCCGCATTACCTCTCTTCACTGGCTTCCCATGAAGCAACGGATAAAGCAACGGATTCATTTTAATGCCATATGTATGACACATAAAGCCCTGCATAATAAGGGTCCCAGATTCCTCAGGCAATGTATGTCGTTTTATGTCCCAGTAAGGCCTCTGCTGCTTTGTTGGCTCACATTCCCCGCTTCAAGAAAACTATATGGGGAGGTCATTATTTTTCAGTTAAAGCTGCACACCTTTGGAATTCCCTTCCCCTGGAACTCCATCAAGAATACTCAGAACTATACTTTTGGAAGAAATTGAAGACATTTTTATTCTCTTCATAGGCAAAACCATGGGTTTATGCTTTGGGTTTTGACTTACCTTTTAGCGCTGGGAAGCCTTTGGGTAGCTATGCGCTCCATAAATTTCTTAAACTAAACTAAAGTTTTCAAAAAAACAGTAATCCAGTGCTAAAGGTAGGCGTGTGGGACCGGACACCGCAGCAGTTATTAGTGAGGAGTGGACTCTAGCTCAATGGAAAATCACCTAAAGAAATTGAGCATAAACAGCTAGCCTTTATTTATTTAGTGCATTCAAGAATCAAGACCCTATTGCTATTTGTCACCTGCAAAAAATGAACGTGTTGGTGCACGAAAAAGCCATATCATTCACATAGACAGTTTTTTCTCCCTTTCAGAATCCAGGCCATGCCAGAGAGGGGGAATCAAACCTTAAAGGTGCCCATACCATTTCATTTTTGCTGCAGATTTTAATAGATTAAGATTTGGAGTTCGAACTAACCAGGAGATAGGCTCTAAGTCTTCAAGGTACTTTTGACTAAATATTTGTGAGCCACATCTGCACATCGTTGTGGAAAATAAAGCCAGGCACCTCCAGATTTAGTGCAGTGCAAACCTTTGTGAAAACACTTCAAAGGCACGTCCGAGGTCTTCTTGAAATCTTTTTGCACTGGGCCCAATTTAGAATAATATTTTCTTTTATTTTTGGGTTCAATCGAGATTTAGAAACGTATTTTATGATTTGACAGTGCTATTTCTCACATTGATGTGCCTCCCTGCCCTTTGTTAATGGGTACAGCTACCTTATAGGTGAGGACGGATTGAATACATGTTTCTTCGAGGTATTCAATAAGATGTTTCCGAAATAAATGATTATTCTTAAAAGCAAGAATATGCCATTGACATTGAGTGCAAAGAGAGTCTCCGTATTCTCCATAGTTCAACAGGGTGTGTTCCAACAATTTCCAGTTCTTTGTCTCAATTAATCCAAACATCCTCAGTATTTTTGTGGAACGTACATAATGACTGCACTGCATCGTTTTGAATAAAAATTGGATGCCTGTAGAATTATAATGTGGCATGCAAATACAATGACTCATAATGGCACACAATTGAGTTTAATGAGAATAATTGACATCTTTATTTGAGGTTTTTCTTCTGCCACGCATGATCAGAATGAGAAGTGCTGAGGAGGGGGGCTCGGAAGGGGCTCAGGTATACATACGGTCATTATGCATGTATCCATTAAAATCCTGTTTATGAAAAAAGCTATTTTAATGTTCTTAAACATATTGTCTACTTAACAGTTCCTATTGGTGTGATGATCTTTTTCTTACTTCATATCACATTAAAATGAGAAAAGCTATGTGCTAATATACATAGTGCCTTGGGGTAATGAGATGAAAGAGCTTGCTAGTGCAAACAGAAAATGTATATTGATAGACAAATGGACGGGCACAACAGAAAGACAAAGAGTACTCATTGAAAAATAGAAACTGTGTCTAAGAAGATGATGACCCTTCATAGATGTGTTCTGTTTTTTTAAGATAAAGTTGAGTTCAGTCTCATTTCTTGAGAGAAAAAAATGGTAATAATGCCCTTCAATGTACATAGATTGAGTCCTCCACCATAGAACTTCCAGTTTGCTTTTAAAATTAAGATAGTAATCATGTTTAATGTAAAGTTCATATTTTAAGGTGAGAGCAGTGTTACATATGATCATTGGAACTTGAGAAGGCAACTATTTTTATGATAGGATGATATTATTGATTGTCAGTCCTGTCAGCCTTAGGGTGGTCTTCCCCCAACTTTTTGCCTACTTTCCTCCATTTTCCTGATCTCATTTTTGCTGTTCTAAGGACTCTGCACACCTCACCACTGCTGCCTAGTGCTAAAGTGCTTGTGCTCTCTCCCCTAAACATGGTAACATTGGCTCCAACCCAATTGGCATATTTAATTTACCCATAAGTCCCTAGTAAAGTGCACTAGGTGTGTCCAGGGCCTGTAAATTAAATGCTACTAGTTGGCCTGCAGCACTGATTGTGCCACCCGTATCAGTAGCCCTTTAACTGTGTCTCAGGCCTGCCATTGCAAGGCCTGTGTGTGCAGTTTCACTGCCACTACGACTTGGCATTTAAAATTACTTGCCAAGCCTTAAACTGTCATTTTAAGACATATAAGTCACCCCTAAGGCGGGCCCTCCGTAGCCCATAGGGAAGAGTTCTATATAAGTAAGAGGCAGGACATGTCCTTGTAAGTTTTACAAGTCCTGGTAGTGAAAAACTCCCAAAGTCGTTTTTCATTATTATGAAGCCTGCTCCTCTCATACGCTAGCATTGGAAATTCCCTTGCATACTTTTATGTGTAATTTCTGATCTGAAAGAAGTGGCATTCCCATGTTTGGTATGGTTGGAATGGTAGTGAGAAATTGTGCTTACTGTTGAAGTTGGATTCACCATTGCTATTTAAAAAATGATATTTTTAAAAAGTAGGCTTTTCTCTGCAATCTGTGCCTTACAGTCTGTCTCCAACCCACATCCAATCTGTGCTGGTTGACAGCTGCCCTTGTGCATTCCACTCTGACAACCATAAACATAGGTCACTCAGCTGCATCTGCATTCATCTGCCAACTGATGGATCTTCCTGGGCAGGAGGGTGGAGGTGCTCTCACTTACACTTCAAAGGCTAGTGGCCTAACCTCAAGCTAAGGACTGATAAACCCCCACAGATCTCCTGGAAGACAGGATTGGGTTGAAAAGGCAACAGGTTGTCTTCAAAACTACTCTTTAAAGTCTCCTTCAAAGGCACATTTTGGTAAATGCACTGGGTCTGTGACTCTAAAAATCAGACACTTCTGGACCCATAACTGGACTCTGTCAGAAGGACTGCAGAGCTTCCCAAAGGACTCAACTTGACTGCTTTTCTGTAAGGACTGCTCTTCTGCGTGTTACCCTTCTGCCTGCTACTCCCTGACTCTGTTGTAAGGATTTTGCCTTCCACCACAAGTGATCTCCAAGGGCTTGTCAGTGTGCCTCCTGTTAAAAAGTCTCAGGGTCATCAAAGACTACACCTAAAAGAGAGAATCCATGCCTCAATGTGCCGCACCAGAAAAAAAAGTGATATGTTGACCTCTGTATATTGGATCTTTGTTGTTTTGGTCGTGTTTTATTCAGATAAATATTATCTATTTTTCTAAACTGCTCTAGAGTACTTTTTGTGGTGTTTTCACTGTGTTACTTACGAGTTATTGCACAAATACTTTACATATTGCCTTCTACATTAAGCCTTCCTGCACTGTGTCAAGCTACTGGAGGGTGAGCACTGGATAATTTAGGTTGTATTATGACTTCCCTGACTAGGTTTGTGGTCCCTACTTGGACAGGATGCATACTTCTGCCAACTAGCAACCCAATTTCTAATATGTATGTATTGCGCATGTATGCAATTACAAACGCATACCCACAGTCAGTATGCGCAGTAGGAACATAAGCTAACCCAGGAAGGTGTTTAACCTTTTCTGAAATGAAGGAATACAAGAAAATTATATATTTGGAGTCTTAATTGTATAGTTTAAATCATTTTTAATTAACCCACATTAACATTCTCTTGCAATTCTATACCCACCACTATGTCACAGACACCATCCCTATCCTGTGTATTTTTAAACAGGATCTTTGATGCTGGGTGTATTATATAGAGCACACACTATAGGTGAGTTGAAAGGTGAATTCTACAGGTGAGCATGCAAAGCAAGTAGAACTGCACGACTGGAGAGTGGGAGACTTGTGGAAGAAGGAAACAATGCAGGATGGTTATGTACTATGATTTGAGAGCTGTGGAAATAGTAACGGATATGGATGAAAAGAAGCCATGAGATGATGTCTGAACTTAAACATCTCCGAAGCTGTCCTCCACTCAACTTCTCCATGAGGCAGAGTCATCTTAAGGATTTTGGGTGCCCTACACAAAACATACTTTGGGGGCCCTGTACAGTAAAAAAATGTAATTGTAATACCCACTTAATGCCAGTCGAAACCTGCATGAAGCCAAACAATACTAAATTATATATTAAGCTTTAAGAGTCAGACACAAAAGCTTATGAAATATGTCCTGATGGAGACCCCAAAAATACTTAAGATAACACAGGGTAGAAAGACACAGTCTGTGGTAGCCGTAGGCAGAGATTGAGGGTGGTTTAGACTGAAAAATAGAATAGACAGAGATCAAATAGAGAGACAGTCCACTTTTAGGAGGGGGGACTTTGAAGGTAGGGGTCCTGTGAAATATCCTTCTTTGCCCATGCCTTAAAGTGTCTCTGGTGTTCAGTTCGTGTAAAGCCACAAATTAAGTTTCTCTGTGCTGAACAGAAATCAAAAGGAGGCCTGATACAGGATAACTTCAAACCTCGCCCCTCTATACACAGACTAGACCTTAAGATCGAGCACCTCCAGGTCAAGCTGCCCGAGAGACTCAAGAGGAAGAAATAAGAAGGGAAAGCAATCAAAACGCTGGAAGCATGGCCCTGGAATATCCTGACATCATAATTTAGAGAAATGCACAACCCCTGTAAGTTCAAGAAGAAATGCGAGTCTTCAGGGAGCTCGTAGAATCCTCTCACCATCAATCAAGGGACCACTTCCTGCTTTATCTACCACAGATCTCTCTTTCTTGTCATGCGTACACAAATGCAACCAATAGTCTTCTGCCCGAGTGAAAGATCTTAACCAAGAGGCACAAGGTGAGGCATGCTTCCGAAAATGTGCTGCGAAGTTGACTCTGGCAACGTGTTAGCACTCCATAAAACATGCTAATACATGAATAAATAATGAATAGACAGTAGCATTCCCTGTTCTATATAACGTAAAGATGTGCAACATTTAAGTTTTGTTTTTGTTTTTTTAGCGAGATATTCATAATTTTTGAAAAATGTAAAAGATGAAATAGAATCCAGGTATCTCTAGTAGCTTTTCTCCAAGTGGTTATAAACTGGTAGACGATATAGTAGTGACAGACTGGTAGCAGAGGAAATGATTCACGGAGGAATAAAATGCCTTTTGGGGACACATTTTCTACATAAGCCAGTCTTTTGTAGGCAATAAAAACATCGACATTTCATGCCATGCGAAATATTGAATATTTCATTTATTTCATAAAAATGCATCGTTTGTGAATTGCGTGCGATTAGGGCAGTGTAACAAAATGGTGTGCAAGACTATGTGTAGCGCTGTGGTGTTAAGCACTGAATAATAACATATCATTTCTATCATTACACAACTAAAGGCTGAGAAAATACACTTCCTACACTGTTCAGAATGTGTCAAATGTATTTGAAGTCCACCGATTGCAGATGCATGAAGGTAAGGTCAGTGTATTTCAATACACTGCGATTAGATCAACAAGAAAAGGCTAAAACACTGATTTACAGCATTCATTTGTCAGAAACTGAAATCGACTGAGGGGTTACTGACCTAAGACCTTTATGATGGCCGCTGGGAAGAGGAACAGCTACATTAATTTGCTAAATACTCTAGAACGCCATAAATTAATGTGCTCATTACTAAAGTGCCTGCTCTGCTCGCTGCAAATTCACCTAGTGCTCAGAGCAGCAGTCAGCTTTTGTGGAATTACCCGTTACCTTCAAATTTGTATGGCTTTTTTGATTTCTCAGAGCAGCAATGGTTTGTTATTTTAAAAATATATCAATCTAAAGCATGATTTTAGTTCAATGCCGTTTATTCCATCATCTTTCATAGGAACTGGTGTAACTAAAAAGGGATAAGTCACTACGTAAAGACATGGGTTTTCTTGAAGGTCTGTAAAATACTTCATGTGAATGGCTTGCTTTGTGGAGTCATTCTTGAAGTTCAGGAAGCTAGAGAAGCAAGACTAGAGACTTTGTAAACTCCAAATCTTGCACAATGTGCAAATCAAATCTCACTAAAAGAGCATGTGCAGGTTGTGGATGTGCAGCACATCAACGACAGGTGACTGTTCCATTTCAGCGATTCTGAGGCCGTACAAGTGACCAAGAGTGCAACAGGCGTGCACACCCAGCTTATTTTGCACTCTGGGGCACTTTGGTAATAAAGAAGGGGTAAATTCTTGTGTAGCTTCTTCTGTATTACAGACCGTGCTGGAGCACATATTGCGCTGGCAGAAAAACAAGGGGATGTTCCTTCATTTACGTGGAGAAGCCAGTGCAACAATGCTGAGACCCCTGAGGCGACCCTGGAAGGGGGGAAAGAGGACCCTCTGGAGAGCCAGACCTCTAACTGTAAGCTGGTTCATTCACTCACTGAACCAAACTACAGGGACTCTCTGACCTCTTTTAAAAGTATGCCAAGTTGTTGCCTTCACAATGAAAGTCAGACCATCAGCTTCAAACTGCAGGTCCGCCTTTCACTAGTGCACTGCCCCCAAGGGGATGCACATGTTCAGAACTACACTGGGATAGCATAATCATTGTGATAGGGTTTACTGGCCTGGCCTGCGCTTGGCGATCCAGTCAAAGGTGTGCCCTGGCAATGCACCATATCTAAATATGGGCAAAATGTGCAACCCCAGGTTTCAGTAGAGAACAGAGATTCATTGTTAAATGTTTACATTTATGCACATGCATTGTTCACAAAGGCACATTTTTAGTTTATTTTTATCTGCTCCTCAATGTAATAATGAAAATAATTATTTGAAGTCAGAGTTTTGAGATGATCTGTAAAGGAGAGATACTGTCTCGTCGCTTAGAAATCAAATTGCCAGCCTTAGGTCCCCACTCCAAGCGGCCAGGTTACACCTAGTATATAACAATACTGTGAGCTATGCTATCTATCAGGTGTGATAAATAGCGCTTTATACTACTTTATAACCTAAACCAGGATATAAAGTTGATTTTGGTTCTTACCCTACCAAATATCTGCATGTCCTGGTCTTTATCTGGATTCTTTCCCTGTCAAATATCACCAGGTTTGACCTGCTGAAATTTACCAGGGATGTGATCTTTATAGCAAAACCTACAATTCTGATATGTGCAGTAGCAAGAGTTATTCACCCACATCAGACTTTATTGGCAAGCTCATATAGAGGGACTTCGTTTTTTTTTTGTTTTGAAGCCATCAATCTGTGTTTGTTCAATAAATATTTTCCAAAAAGTCATATATATTGTGCTCATTTTAGAATGACTTTCTGTACTCTACCAGACATTAAAGTGTCCACCACACTTATGTATGAAGATAAGCTATACAATACACAAACAAAACCTGTCATCCTAAACCCAGGGGTCATATCACACAAAGTGAGCACTGTAATCACTAATTCCAGACAAGGGCTGGATCACAAAAAACTTTTGACTGCTACTATTGTATGTCCTTGGTGGTACGTTAAAGCACTGCTCCTTCCAAACATACTTTACCGCTTTATTATGAAAATATGATTCTGGAGGTGGTAATGGGTGTCAAGAACATCTGCCCATATTTGGTGTGTTCTTTTGAGAGATTTTTATGCCTAAGCATCTATGGCAAAAACAAATGCTCTCCAAGGGCTTTGGCAGGGCAATATCCCTCACACACTCACCAGGATAGTGGGAATAGACTTTAATTCCCTGAATCCTAGAGTGCGCCATGATGCTTAATGACACAAGCACACCACCTCTGTAACACTGAAGATCCTTGCCTAGTGAGTAGACTTGCAGGCTGGGTTATGTTTATTTATTTCTTGAGTTTTACTTTTGTACAACAGGGAGGGGAAGGTGGAGGGTAGTCATCCCTCTCACTCTTTTTTCTCTGAGGTCTTTGGCAGGGCAATAATGCCGCACATGCACGCCATGAGAAGAGGAATGGACTTCAATTCCCATGATCCTAGGGCACACCATGACACACCACGACGCAAATACGCCTCTCATGTGACATGGAAGCTCCATGTTTCGTGAGATGTGCAGGTTTAAAAACAGCTGCACACCACCATACGCCTGTACTGATGGCAGGGAGTGGGCGCAGATAGGTGAAATGGCACGATGTACCTTTGGATGTTGCCAGTGGAAGTGGATTGACACAATAGTAGGGGTGTGAGTCTGAGCATGTGCTGGATGGAGATGTCTAGCGTGTGTGGGTCACAATGTGGGGCAGATACTATGGTCATAAATAAGGAGCAGAAGCATTTGAAATGCAATAGGTCTCACGTTTTTTTGAGTTAGAGCTAATGGCATTGTAAATCGACAATTGGACTTTTTTTGCCACAATAATAGGTCAACCCTGTCTCGTAATTTCATCTTTTCCTGCCATGTTTTGTTGGACATTGGTGGCAACTGACATCAGAAATCACAAGCCCTTGAGGAAAGTGAAGAGAAGATGATTGCACAACCTCGAGTTGTCTAAACGTCTGAACAGAAATTGGAAAATAAGGTAGTTACCCACTGTCCAAGCAAGGACCCTCACTCTAGTCAGGGTAAAAGAGAATCACCCTCAGCTAACCCCTGCTTACCCCTTGGTAGCTTGGCATGAGCAGTAACTTCAGAGTCCTAGGTGTAAAGAATTTGTACCAACACACACAGTAAATTAATGAAAACACTACAAAATGACACAACACAGGTTTAGAAAAATGGGAAATATTTATCTAAACAAAACAAGACCAAAATGACAAAAATCCACCATACACAAGTCATGTTATCAATTAAAAAGCAAAAAGAGTCTTCATGTAGTTTTAAACACACACTAACACTGTTAGTGTGAAAATGTACCTTGGGTGCATCAAAAATAACCAGGCACGGGCACGGGCGAGTGTGTGTCAAAAAGGGCTTGTGGTGCGTCAATTTCACTCACGAGCCAGACCTTGCATCGTTTCTCCTTTTGTTGGTTCGGGCGTGTGGTTTCTTCTCTCCGCAGGAGAGAGATGTGTCGATCCGGTCAGCACTCTCGGGTCCGGGCAGGCCTTGCATTGTTTTTACACGCCCAGCGGTACTTGTGTCGGAAATCCAGTCGCAAGATGATCCGAAAACCACGCAGCGTGGGTTGCGATCTCACCAGCCTCCATCAGCGATGCTGCATGTCGTTTCTTCAGCTCCGTGCATCGATTCTTCAGTCGCGTTACAGGCGAGCATCTATTTTCAGCCGCGAAGCCGGCGGCGCATCGATTTCCCAGCCGCAGATCGGAGTTGCGTCGATCTTTTCCCCACACGGCGTTCTGTGTGTGGAATTCTTCCTTTTAGGTTGCAAGCTTCTCCTTTCAGGGTCCCAGGAACTGGATGAGCACCACAGTGCAGAGTAGGAATCTCCCCAGAGACTCCAGGTGCTGGCAGAGAGAAGTCTTTGCTGTCCCTGAGACTTCAAACAACAGGAGGCAAGCTCTAAATCAAGCCCTTGGAGATCTTCACAAGATGGAAGGCACACAAAGTCCAGTCTTTGCCCTATTGCCTTGGCAGAAACAGCAACTGCAGGATAGCGCCACAAAGCACAGCCACAGGCAGGGCAGCTCTTCTTCCTGAGCTCTTCAGCTCTTTTCCAGGCAGAGGTTTCTCTTGGTTTCCAGAAGTGTTCTCTAGTCTGTGGATTTGGGTGCCCTTCTTTTACGCAATTTCTCCTTTGAAGTAGGTCTAATTCAAAGCAAAGTCTCTCCTGAATGTGAAATCCTGCCTTGCCCAGGACAGGCCCCAGACACTCACCAGGGTGTTGGGGACTGCATTGTGTGAAGGCAGGCACAGCCCTTTCAGGTGTGAGTGACCACTACTCCCCTCCCTCCTAGCACATATGGCTCATCAGGATATGCAGGCTACTCACCAGTTCCCTTTGTGTCACTGTCTAGTGTGAGGTGCAACCAGCCCAACTGTCAAACTGACCCAGACAGGGAACCCACAAACAGGCAGAGTCACAGAGATGGTATAAGCAAGAAAATGCTCACTTTCTAAAAGTGGCATTTTCAAACACACAATCTCAAAATCGACTTTACTAAAAGATGTATTTTTAAAGTGTGTGCTCAGAGACCCCAAACTCCACATTTCCATCCGCTCCCAATGGGAATCTACACTTTAATCAGATGTAAAGGTAGCCCCCATGTTAACCTATGAGAGGGACAGGCCTTGCAACAGTGAAACATGAATTTAGTAATATTTCACTGTCAGGACATATAAAACACATTACTATATGTCCTACCTTAACCATACACAGCACCCTGCCCTTGGGGCTACCTAGGGCGTACCTTAGGGATGTCTTACATGTAATAAAAAGGAAGGTTTAGGCCTGGCAAGTGGGTACACTTACCATGTTGAATTTAGAGTTAAAACTGCACACACAGACACTGCAGTGGCAGTTCTGAGACATGATTACAGAGCTACTCATGAGGGTGGCACAACCAGTGCTGCAGACCCACTAGTAGTATTTGATTTACAGGCCCTGGCACCTCTAGTGCACCTTACTAGGGACTTACTAGTAAATCAAATATGGCAATGATGGATAAGCTAATTACATACACATTTCGTAAAGGAGCACTTGCACTTTAGCACTGGTTAGCAGTGGTAAAGTGCCCAGAGTAACACAAACAGCAAAATCAGAGTCCAGCATACATCAACAACCTGGGAAATAGAGGCAAAAAGTTAAGAAAGACCACACCAAGGATGAAAAGTCTAACATACTTTAACAGAATGAAAAGTCTTGCATGCATTCTTGCCTTGCATTTCAATGAGCAGAGCAGCCTGAGAAGGTTTACGGCCCCAATAAAGGAGATAAGCATTGCCCTGTGTGGGATGTCCTGAGTGCTGCAGGGAGAGGCCCTGGAGAGAGAGACAAGAGATGCGATGTGAGACTAAGCAAGTTTCACTTCATTGCTTCTCGGTTTGGCTACATTCTACCAGAAAGGGCATATTGTGGGGGCATATTGTGTCTTTCATGAGCAGTGAGTTAAAGGACCAGGTGTTTCTTTTATAAAATAAGCTTATTTTAGGAGCCAGAGGTAAACGAGGACAGCACTGGAATAAAGCCAAAACAAATGTCAGCGACATAGGAGGAGATGGGAGGAACGGAATGCTGCAATAAAACACAGGCAGCTACCAGCCTAAAAAACGCACAGAGAAAGGGGAGCACCAAAGAAATAACGAAAATTGTCTGTCACAGCAACAGATAAAGAAACCAAAGTGGAATAATAGTTAGTCCCTACTCTGAAACAGAAAGGAGGGCGAAAAAGGAAGAAGTGACCACGATTGAGCAAGAATATTTAAAGGACACTGTAACCAACAAATGAAATCACTTAAAGCCATAAGAAGTATACTAAAAGTATACACAATGTCAAATGCTTACGGTCGACCTAAAAAAGTAATTTGTATATTGGATGTGTATGAGTGTCATGTGTTCCTTGTTACAATGGTCAGTTACATTTTCTGACGCTATGGACCGTGTATGGTGGGGAGATATGTTACGGTACTGGGACACTAATTAATTTTTACTTAAAATTCCCAGTCAGAGACTTCAGGCGCTTTCAATGTATGCGAATGGTGTGTAATCTGAGACTGAGTAAGGTGACAATCATTATCAGTGTTGGACCCTATGGTCTATGCACAGCGGTCCCACTCCTATAAATACAAGGAAACTCATTATATAATGCTATAGAGAGGAGCAGTAACACAGCAGCGTCAAAATGATATTTGGAGCGGTTTGAAACATACAAGATCTACCTCAATCTCATCTGGTGATTTAGGAATTCCATGTAATGTGCGGTTAATATCTGCAATGTGTCACTTTGTTTCGATTGTCCAGAGTGTGACTACAAAGGACATCATCCCCCTCCCTGACTAGGATGTCGGTGTCCCCTAAAGTGTAGAGTAAGGAATTTTCCATGCGATTTTAATGAGAAATTCTCTTATAATATGTCACAACTTGTATTTTTGTTATCAACAGTTTAATACTGCACACAGGTCATGTGGACCGCCTTTGCATGAGTCATTTCACTCTTCACATGTGTTTGCAGTGGCTTGCAATGCTGTGTCACATGTCTGATCATATCACTTGAGTTTAGGTGTGTTTTTTTTATAAAGGGAAGGCAGTAATTAACTTTTCTCTTTTACACCCCTTCCTAATTGCGACTCGCAAACCTATTTTGTGATTCGGTAAATAGATCACCGAATCGCGAAATAGGCTCTGTACATACCAAAATGTTTTTTTTCCTGTCGCAAACAGGCCGTTTGTGACAGGAAAAATGGGACGTACATGTGCCCCCTAGTGTTATTTCTTAGTGCAAAATGCATTGTAGCCCATTTTTGATGCAAGAGCACATTTTTGCTTTAAAAAACTGTGCAAAATGCAGAATTAAGTTTCTCTCATAATTCAAGGGTAATCTTGTGGAATTCTTAGGTAATTTGACATGATTACACTACAAAGAGTTAAGCGAGTTACGCTCATCCCTATATAATAGGTGTTCCAAAAGACAGCACAGTGAATGAGAATAGCAAGTGACAAAAGGATAAATGGTGCACAAGTGTTTCTCAAAAAGAACAGCATCCAAATATTATTGTTTATAAAGTAGTTTAATAGTTCGACACCAAAGGCTCACGATTTGTGTTCATTTTCTTTACACTACAATGAATTTCACTCAACAAGTTCTTTACTCGCTATTTTGAGCCATCCAACATCTCAAATAAAGGGTTTCATCAGGACAAAGGGTGGGCAACCTAATGGGAAGACATCAAGAAAAGCAAACAAACAGTTACCTCCTCGTGTTTAATATTCAGTTTTACCACTGTCTGAGGTGAAAAATAGCACTGCTCCAGCTCTTCAACTACTTAAGACACCAGTCAGCCCATTCAAATAATATATTACATTTGAGATTTCACTAATAGTACACAATACTGTATTTGTTTACAACAATCATCAATTTGCAGGTTTTATTTTTTTCATTTTGCTATACACGAACCTATCCCGAGGACATTAGAGCAGTGGTTCCCAAACTGTGGTCCGCGGACCCCTGGGGTCCGTGACACATTCCCAGGGGGCCCGCAGGCCTGGGCTGGGAGGAAGGCACTTCTCCAGCTGGGTCCTCTGACAAACACGTGTGCGTGTTTTCATATTTATTACTTCCTTTGTTGAGCTGTTTTAAAAAGCTCCTTGTACTGCAAAAATAAAATCATCAAGCTAACTCAAGTGATTAATGTATCTGCTGGAGAGAGATGGGAGTTTTGTGCAGTGGCAGTTTTGACTCAAAGGTAGCGCAGATGGTTAATATGCCTGCTGCAAAGAATATGTATCATGCAAAAAACAGTATTTTATGTGCATGGCACAGTGGGTTACTGCTTTTGTCACAGAGATTCTTTTGTTAATATGCAGTTCATAATCGTAATCTAGCACAGTGAGCTGTGAACTGCCATTAAAGAGCTGCATGCAAACCGTATGGCACAAATTAAAAAGTAGTTTTTTTCCTAGTCTTTCATTTTCCTTATGCAGCTAAAAAAGGTTTGCTTGTGTAGAAAAACATTCTTATTGCTAACGCAGTGCTTAATTTGGGCTTTTTGTTTCCGGTGCTGAGCACAGCACTTATTTTTGAGGGTCGGGGCTTATTTTTCTGCCTCAAGCATTTGCTGCGAGCATAAGACACATATGGGAAAGACGGAGGAAATGAAAAACGAAAAAGCGTCACAAAGGGCAAAGGTAGAAAGCTGCTAGAGTGAGCTGAAGGGACAGGAAGGGGCTTTATGTGGATTGAAGAGTCCTGAGATGGCTTCAAGATTATGCTGCCTAAGTATTCCACGTACCCACATTTAATTGCAGCAGCCGTGTGTTTTAGAGGAGGGCTTTGGGCACTGGCATGTTTTTATTTACAAATTAAGCACTGTAACGTCATCGCTAGTCACTGTGCTGTGTTCTGAATCCTAAATTTGTGCTTTTCCGGACCAAGAACTCTTAGAGAATGCCTACCAGTGTGGATGACATGTGAATCCTACACCTTGTAGTCCCCTGTAAAGTGCCCTGACACCCTACAGTGGTATGAGAGGTGCTATAAAACAAATGAAGTACATGTGGCAGAGAGGCTAGGGAGAGATGAGAGGCCCTTATGACTTACTTCCTTTCCCCTTCACTTATTTATATGAAAAAGCTTTCTCAGGTCTTGCATACCTAAAAAATAAAAACAGAAATCACTCCGGAAATTTTGAATCTGACCTGAGGATTCACCTTTCCTAAATAGAACCAAACATTGAAAAGGTAGTTGCCGAGAAGCAGCGCCAACCTTCCCAATAAAATGTTTCGATTTTTGCATATTTTTTCAATATAAAAGAATTTTATCTTTAGTAATTTGAGTATTTGTTTGGTGTGCACTTATTATATTTTTTGCGAATTATTTTTTTAATGTTTGAAAATTAAATCGTACAAATTGCTGGGGGTCCCCAGCTTCCAGTAATGATTCTTTGGGGGTCCTCAGGAGTCAAAAAGTTGGGAACCACTGCATTAGAGCACTTTATAAGAGAAACAAACGACATTACAGATTTTTTAGGCATTGGGAGATTGAGGGATTTATTCAGAATGACAGAATGCTGAGCAGGGGCCAAAATTGGAGGTCGGCTCCCCAATTCTACAGTCGGCAGCCCTAGCTCTAGGTCACATCTTCTCCCAAGGCAATGAACAATTAAAATTAACTAAATGTTTAATCACGTCATGGATCCTTTCGTTTTCACTGTTTTTGCACTATTTGTGTAATGAGATTCACAGAATGAGAATTCTAAAAAAGCACAAACATATTTGAATACTAAGTATTGGAATGAAGTAACATCTCGGATTTTACAATAAATAAGTAGTACGCGCAGTCTTTTTGATTAGCCATTTCACCCTTCGCTGGAGGCTTTTGATGTTCTGCATCCTTAAGGGATTTAACTTACAGATGTAAGGTAAGCATTGAGTGCACACTTTTGCATCTAAAGCATTGGCGCAATTCTTATTCGTAACTATCGTGGAGTCAGCCATTGTACCTCTGCCTCCCCCAGATACACCTGTATGTCCTCCACCTTGTAGGATTTACCAGGAAAGCTTAAGCTGAATTGCTAATCACAACTTGAGAGCAGATTTGGTGCAAGGCTACCCTCGCATTAGAGATTCTGCCCCACTATAGGGTGTCATTCAGTCACTGATTTCTTTAATATAGTCTGAGGAACAGAAAACATTGTTTCAGGTGGTGGTCCTTGAAATAGAAAACATAATAAGCACGAAGAGATAACTGCAAAATGAAAGAGAAATGTGACATGCGTCGGCGGGACCAGAATGTGTAGCACAGGTGGAGCACTAGGCCTACAGCGAGAAACGATGCTCTTTGCTGTGCACATTTGCAAAGTTTGTTGCTAATAAAATCTCTGAATAATTCATTTCCCCCCAGAATGGCCCCAGGGTTGTACCCTGCATGTAAGCAGTTGGCAAAATGTTGCTTATGACATCAGCCACACAGCGGTCCCAGGCAGATGATTCAGGGCACACGAAGCGGGGGAGCCGATGCTAAACCGGGACAGATTTTATTGATAATTGCAGCATTTTTTTTAACAGATCGTCTTCTTGAGGCTCTGCCTGGAGCCTTTTTTGCTAACAGTAAGTGGTGAATGTTTCTGTGAATGTCATATCCTCAGGCGCTTTCATGTAACCGCTAAACTGTGTTATTACACTTGTCAGACCAGAGTGTCCTAGGCAGGTCCTTTGTTACATTTGAGGTGAAAGTAAGAAATGCATAGATCTGATTGCTCGGGGATTTTTTCTGCACAAATTACAGAGAATAATCCTGCTATGCTGAAATATTCATCTTCTTTTTCTTCTTTGACGCCTTGAGTTTAAATATCTTGTCAAGATGGCTCTTTGAAAGAGCGGATCTAAATGGAAATGTCTGTTAATATGGGAGCGCTTCCTGCATTCATTTATAGAATGGAAATGCTACTGTAGTGATATTTTATCCACGCTTGTCCTTTCTATGAGGATGGGAAACAAACAGGACGTGCAGGAAGGCTGCTCACATGCAGTACTTGGTATGACACGGCGACACATATATGTTGGGTGAACTGAAAAAGCACAGGGAACGTAATAGAGTTTCCCTAGTTCAGAACCGCGAATAATACGTGAGTAAAACCAGCTCCCACAAATTATATGATTTTCGAAAGGTGTTCCCTATAAACAACTGCAGGAAGGAAAAATTCAACCATTAACTCTGTCCATTTAGAGGTATTAAGTAATTTATGTTGATAACTAATGCCAGCAAGCTTGCAGATTGCTGTCCCCATGAAGATCTCACTTCCTCACAGACGTAAATATTCTACTAATTAAAAGTGATTATTAGTAAAAAAATGCTTTATTTTTAAATAGAAAAAAATATATTTGCGTTAATTAATAACAAAATCATAACAACAATTAAAAATGCAGACTAATTAACATTAAGACTTAAAAGAACCGTTTCTTTCAGAATATTACAACAAATAATCAAATGTAACTACTACAAGAATATTTAAAACAATTTTACTTCATTTAATTAAATTAATACAAAAAGTAGTGACATATTCGTGAGTCGGGGATTGGTCGACCATTGTGTTTAGGGAAAGAGAAACAAAATATACACTAAGGCGGTCATTACAACATTGGCGGTAAAAGCCACTTACCGCCGTGCAGAAGACCGCCAACACACCGCCGCGGCCTTTGAAAACCGCCACAGCTATTATGACCCACATCACGGAATCCGCCAAAATTCAGACACCCACACAAGTCCGCCACACCAAAGGTCAATGATAAACTGGCGAAAACAAAACCTCCACCGTCACACCAACAGAAATACGCCCACACTATCACGACACACAAATCCACGCGGCGGTCTTTCAACAGCGGTATTCCATTGGCGGGACACACCGCCGCACTCAAAATACACACACATCTACAAAACACAGCCACATTGGACAATTCAAAATACACACACCTGATACACATACACACAACACTCCCACACATCCAATACAATATAAAACACACACCCACATCACCCACAAACCCCTATGACCAAATTTCACGAATGAAGGCCAGAGAGAGAGACACCACCATCAACAATACTAGCATCCACAGTCACACAACACCATCACCCACAGAACTTCCACGCACCTCACACTACACACCACTACATATCAGCACACTTATCACCCCACACACCACCCCACACATCACCTACACCACCCCATGGCACGGCAAAGACACCCCAGGTTCCCGGAGGAGGAGCTCAGGGTCATGGTGGAGGAAATCGTCCGGGTAGAACCACAGCTATTCGGATCACAGGTGCAGCACACCTCGATTGCAAGGAAGATGGAGCTATGGAGAAGCATAGTGGGCAGGGTCAACGCTATGGGACAGCACCCAAGAAATCGGGAGGACATCAGGAAGAGGTGGAACGACCTACGGGGGAAGGTGCGTTCCGTGGTCTCAAGACACCACCTTGGGGTTCAGCGGACTGGCGGCAGACCCCCACCTCCTCCCCCACAACTAACAACATGGGAAGAGCAGGTTTTGGCGATTCTGCATCCTGAGGGCTTCGCAGGAGTAGGTGGAGGAATGGACTATGGTAACTCAAATCTTAACTACTATATCCCCCCCCTACCTGCATGCCAGCACATACCACTACCCTCACCCTCACCCCCATCACTCTAACTCCTCACAAATGTCCCAATATCACAACCCACCCATCCCAACACCAAGCCCTGCATGCAACTACAACGCATGGACACACATCACTAAAGCATGGCCACTGCACATACCCATACACCCCCCTAAACCATCATCACACAAGGTCCCACACAGGAATGCAAGCACTGGGGTACACGGTCACCCACCCATTGCACACCATGCCACAAACAAATGTAATAAACATCGTTTTATACCCCTGCAGGACCCCTACCCAACGTCACTGGACAGGAGGGTCCAAACATGTCTACACCACCAACAGAAGAGGCCCACAGTGATGACAGCACCTCTGTCCAACTGGATCTAGATGACCAGCCCGGCCCATCGGGAACCTCTGGACAGTCGGTTCTCCACACCCAGTCACAGGCCACCACAGAGCTACCCCCCTCTGGAAACACCAGCACAGCACCCAACCAGCGGGCCCATACCTCCGTCTCCAGGACACGTCAATCAGCAGTGTGTCCACCAATACAGGGAACCCAGGCTAACCCACCATCCCAACAACAAGAGGGACCTGGGGCAGTGGTAGTGGGCACACGGTCCAGGGGATGGAGGACCAGGAACACAAGGGAACTGGGAGGGCTGCTGGGCGACAGGGGGTGGACAGGCCCAGGGAACCCACTCTTCACGAGGCCCTCTCCTCCATCATGGGAGCCTACCACCACTCCCAGGAGACGATGGCAACAGTACTGGCCAAGTTTCAGGAGACCCAGCGCCTGCAAGAGGAACAGTATATGGGCTTCAGGGAGGAACTCAGAACCATCAATTCCACCCTGGGCACCATCATAGGGGTGCTGAAGGAAGTACTCAACACCAGGAGGGACACTGTGGCACAACAAGGGGCCCCTGACACTAGAATGGACGATGAACTGCCCACCACCTCCGCCGGCGCTAGTGGTCAGGATGCACCGCCACAGGACCACCACACCAGCACCCCACCCCCTGCAGAGGGAGAACCACCTCACAAACGGTCCCTGAGATCCAGGAACAAGACAGAGAACGATGCCAAGACCCCCGCCAAGAAATGAGACCACCCTGATTGTCCTCCTCCTGTCCCACTTTGTCACCCTGTCCATACTTAAACTGCCTCAGTTCCAATTCCTATGCCCATTTGGGCAATGCATCTGTGAGACAAACAGACTGGACTCTGCCATGGACATTCCTCCGCCATCACCCCTCACCATTTTACAACCCCCTCCAATATTGAGCACTTAAATAAACATCCTTAAAGCACAAAACAATCTGGAGTCAGTCTGTGATTTCGGAATACTGTATTAGCAATAACTGTTGCAAAAAGCTCCTTTATTTGTAATGTCAACAAACCTATGTCACACAGCTCTAGTCCATGAGGAATCAAAACAGATGACAAACTGTGGGACCCAGATCTATGAAATCGTAAGGGAAAGTGACAACTCAGTGACCATACACTGGGTGAAAACGACAGACAGTAGAGAGGCAGTAGTTTTTAAGTACATGTAGTAGGCATCTCTTTATTCTTACCTGTGTTTCACTGGAAATATTGCTGGATCACTGAGTCCCTGTTATCCATGTCTTCTTCCTCTGCTTCCTCGTCTTCATTGTCCACAGGCTCCACAGCTGCAACAACACCGCCATCTGGACCATCCTCCTGCAGAAAAGGCACCTGTCGTCGCAAAGCCAAGTTGTGAAGCATACAGCAGGCCACGATGATCTGGCACACCTTCTTTGGTGAGTAGAATAGGGATCCACCTGTCATATGGAGGCACCTGAACCTGGCCTTCAGGAGGCTGAAGGTCCACTCGATCACCCTCCTAGTTCGCCCATGGGCCTCATTGTAGCATTCCTCTGCCCTTGTCCTGGGATTCCTCACTGGGGTCAGTAGCCATGACAGGTTGGGGTAACCAGAGTCACCTGCAAATGGCGAGTGTTAGAAATGGGGTTTTTGGTTGGCAGTCAGGTTACCCTCTGTCCAAGCAAGAACCCTCACTCTAGTCAGGGTAAGTCACACACAATCCAAAATCAGCCTGTGCCCACCCTCTGGTAGTTTGGCACGAGCACTCATGCTTAACTTAGAAGGCAATGTGTAAAGTATTTATGCAATAAATCATACAATAACACAGTATAGCACCACAAAAATACACCACACAGTGTTTAGAAAAATATATATTTATCAGGATAATTGTAGGTCAAAACGAATAAGGATGCAATGTGAAATTGTAGGGATATCACTGGAAAGTGATATAAAGGGGGTGATTCTGACCGCGGCGGTCGGCGGTCGCCGCCCGCCAAGCGGTTCCCGCCGAAAGACCGCTCCGCGGTCAAAAGACCGCGGCGGTCATTCTGGCTTTCCCGCGGGGCCAGCGGGCGACCGCCAGAAGACCGCCGGCCGGCCCAGCGGGAAAGCCCCATCAACAAGGAATCCGGCTCAGAATTGAGCCGGCGGAGGTGAAGGGGTGCGACGGGTGCAGTGGCACCCGTCGCGATTTTCACTGTCTGCACAGCAGACAGTGAAAATCTTTGTGGGGCCCTCTTACGGGGGCCCCTCGACACCCCATACCGCCATCCTGTTCCTGGCGGGCGAACCGCCAGGAACAGGATGGCGGTATGGGGTGTCAGAATCCCCATGGTGGCGCAGCAAGCTGCGCCGCCATGGCGGATTCCCATGGACAGCGGAAAGTCGGCGGTACACCGCCGGCTTTCCGCTTCTGCCCGCCAGCCTGTTGGCGGTGCTACCGCCAACCTCCGCCCTGGCGGAATGACCCCCAAAGTGACTTAAGTCTTTAAATAGCAAACAAAGTCTCTTTCAAGTACAAAGTACCTGGTTTGAAGTGGAAAATCTCCGCAGAGGGCCGCAGAAGAATAGTTACGTGGAAAAATGGTGTGTGCGTCGATTTCTCCCCAGCACACACAGACTTGCGTCGTTATTTTTCATGCGGGGAAGTCGGGTGTTGTTTTCCGGTGCGCGGACAGTCTCTTTCTGTGGGTCGCAGGACTACCAGATGTCCCGGGGTCTGTGCGTGCATTCTCCTGCTTGTTTTCCGGCTGCGCGTCGTTCCGCTGGGCTGTGCGTCGAAGTTTCGCTCTCACGGCAGGCGTCGCGTCGATTTCCCCTCTGGAAGTCGGGCGGCGTTGTCTTTGCGAGGCCGTGCATCAAAGTTCCAGTCGTCCCCAAGGCATCGCGTCGATCAGCGTCGGTGTACGGCGTTTTTCTCACCGCGGAGCAAGCTGTGTGTCGGACTTTTTGGCACACGTAGAGTCCAAATGAAAAAGAGAAGTCATTTTGGTCCTGAGACTTCAGGGAACAGGAGGCAACCTCTATCCAAGCCCTTGGAGAGCACTTTTGCAGCCAGACAAGAGTTCAGCAAGGCAGCAGGCCAACAGCAAGGCCGCAGTCCTTTGTAGAAAGCAGTCAGGTGAGTCCTTTGAGCAGCCAGGCAGTTCTTCTTGGCAGGATGCAGCTTCTGGTTCAGGTTTCTTCTCCAGAAAGTGTCTGATGAGGAAGGGCAGAGGCCCTGTTTTATACCCAAATGTGCCTTTGAAGTGGGGGAGACTTCAAAGAGTGGCTAAGAAGTGCACCAGGTCCCCTTTCAGTTCAATCCTGTCTGCCAGGGTCCCAGTAGGGGGTGTGGCAGTCCTTTGTGTTAGAGCAGGCCCTCCACCCTCCCAGCCCAGGAAGACCCATTCAAAATGCAGATGTATGCAAGTGAGGCTGAGTACCCTGTGTTTGGGGTGTGTCTGAGTGAACGCACAAGGAGCTGTCAACCAAGCCCAGCCAGACGTGGATTGTAAGGCACAGAAGGATTTAAGTGCAAAGAAATGCTCACTTTCTAAAAGTGGCATTTCTAGAATAGTAATATCAAATCCAACTTCGCCAGTCAGCAGGGTTTGGTATTACCATTCTGGCCATACTAAATATGACCTTCCTACTCCTTTCAGATCAGCAGCTACCACTTCAATACTGTATGAGGGCAGCCATAATGTTAGCCTATGATGGGAGCAGGCCTCACAGTAGTGCAAAAACGAATTTAGGAGTTTTACACTACCAGGGCATGTAAACTACACAGGTACATGTCCTGCCTTTCACCCACACAGCACCCTGCTCTAGGGGTTAACTAGGGCACACATTAGAGGTGACTTATATGTGGAGAAAGGGGAGGTTTAGGCTTGGCAAGTACTTTTAAATGCCAAGTCGAGGTGACAGTGAAACTGCACACACAGGGCTTGCAATGGCAGACCTGAGACAAGGTAAAGGGGCTACTTAAGTGGGTGGTACAACCAGGGCTGAAGGCCCACTAGTAGAATTTAATCTTTAGGCCCTAGGCACATATAGTGCACATTACTAGGGACTTATAAGTGAATTAAATAGTCCAATCAGGTATGATTCAAGGTTACCATGTTTAAAGGGAGAGAGCATATACACTTTAGCACTGGTTAGCAGTGGTAAGGTGCTCAGAGTCTAAAAGCCAGCAAAAACAGTGTCCAAAAAGTGGAGGGAGGCGGGCAAAAAGTTAGGGGTGACCACCCTAAGGCTGTCAGGTCTAACATGTGTCCCCCCCAGCTGAAAGTGGGGAGAGCTACCCGACCTCCTGGGAGCTCTCATTGCTAAGGCGGAAGTATCTGGAGAGACCATCAGCATTGGCGTGGTCAACCCCTGGGTGATGCTCCACCGTAAAGTCCATCCCCTGTAGGGAAATGGACCACCTCAAGAGTTTTGGATTCTCACCCCTCATCTGCATGAGCCATCGGAGGGGCCTGTGGTCTGTATGAACACGGAAGTGAGTCCCAAACAGGTAGGGCCTTAGCTTCTTCAGTGCCCAGACCACAGCAAATGCTTCTCTTTCAATTTCACTCCACCTTTGTTCCCGTGGTAATAGTCTTCTGCTAATAAAGACCACTGGTTGGTCTGAGCCCTCCTCATTTAGCTGTGCTAGAACAGCCCCTATGCCATGCTCTGACGCGCCTGTCTGCACAATAAATTCCTGGGAGTAGTCAGGGGCCTTGAGCACGGGGGCCTTGCACATGGCTTCCTTTAGAGAATCAAAGGCTTTCTGACAAGCCTCTGTCCAATTCACCAACCTAGGTTGTTTCTTGGAAGTGAGTTCTGTCAAGGGGGATACAATGGTACCATAACCCTTGACGAATCGGCGGTAGTATCCAGTGAGGCCCAAAAAGGCTCTCACCTCGGTCTGTGTTCTAGGGGGTTGCCAGGCCTTGATAGTCTCAATCTTGGCCTGGAGTGGCTGCACCTTGCCACCACCTACTAGGTGTCCCAAGTACACCACGGAACCCTGCCCAATCTGGCACTTACTAGCCTTGATAGTCAGGCCTGCCTGTTGCAGAGCCTGAAGCACCTCCTTGAGGTGGAGCAGGTGTTCCACCCAGCTGGAACTGTAGACAGCTATGTCGTCCAGGTAAGCTGCACTGAAGGCATCTTTACCAGCTAGGACCCCGTTAACCAACCCTTGGAAGGTAGCGGGGGCATTTTTCAGCCCAAATGGCATCACCCGGAATTGGTAATGGCCATCAGGGGTGGAAAATGCTGATCTTTCTTTAGCCCCCTCAGTCAGGCTGATCTGCCAGTACCCTGAAGTAAGATCGAACGTACTCAGGAACTTGGCAGCGCCTAGCCTGTCAACGAGCTCATCAGCTCGGGGGATGGGGTGAGCATCAGTCTGGGTGACTGAGTTGAGACCCCGGTAGTCCACACAGAACCGAAGTTCTGGCTTTGCACCTGGGGCAGTAGCCTTAGGAACCAGTACCACGGGGCTGGCCCAGGGACTATTGGATTTCTCAATAACCCCTAAAGTCAACATCTTGGAGACCTCCTCCTTGATGCTGGCCTTCACCTTATCCGACAACCTGTAAATTTTGTTCTTCACAGGGGGACTGTCACCTGTGTCAATGTCATGAACACAGAGGTGGGTTAGTCCAGGAGTAAGGGAGAATAGGGGGGAGAACTGCTCTAACAGCTCATAGCAGTCTCCTCTCTGGGTTAGAGTCAGGGAGTCAGAGAGAATGACACCTCCCACTGACCCATCCCCTTCTTTGACAGCGAGGAGGTCAGGGAGAGGTTCACTCTCCTCTTCCATGCCCTCATCTGTGACCAGGAGCATAGTGACCTCAGACCTCTCAAAGTGAGGTTTGAGCAGGTTGTGATGGAGGACCCTTAGTGGGTGCCTAGGGGTCTTGAGGTCCACTAGGTAAGTGGCCTCCCCTTTACGCTCCTTGATCTCAAAGGGGCCAGTCGAGCGGTCCTGGAGAGCCCTGGGCTCTACTGGCTCCATCACCCAAACTTTGTCTCCAGGTGAGAACTCAACTAGAGTGGCCTTCTGGTCATACCACTCCTTCATCACCTCTTGACTGGCCTCGAGGTTACTCTGGGCCTGCTTCCAGAAGCGTTGGGTTTGGTTGCAGAGGGTCAGCATGTAGCTGAGCACATCCTGGGAAAGTGACGTGGGAGCTTTCTCCCAGCCCTCCTTAACAATGCTTAGGGGTCCCCTGACAGGGTGACCATAGAGAAGCTCAAAGGAGCTGAACCCCACCCCTTTCTGGGGCACCTCTCCGTAAGCGAACAACAGGCAGGGTAAGAGGACATCCCACTTACCCCTCATGGCCTCAGTCAGGCCACCAATCATGCCTTTCAGGGTCTGGTTGAATCTCTCAACCAGCCCATTGGATTGAGGATGATAAGGGGTGGTAAACCGATAGGTTACCCCACACTCATCCCACATGGCCTTCATGTATGCAGACATGAAGTTTGTGCCCCTGTCGGACACGACCACCTTAGGGAATCCCACACGGGTAAATATTCCCAACAGGGCTATGGTCACCACCGGTGCAGTCACTGTTCTCAGGGGGATTGCCTCTGGATAGCGGGTGGCATGGTCCACCAAAACCAGGATAAACCTGTTGCCCAAGGCAGTTTTGGGGTCCAAGGGACCAACAATGTCGATGCCCACCCTTTCAAAGGGGGTGCCAATGACTGGGAGTGTGATCAGGGGAGCCTTAAGCCGTTTTCCTGTCTTCCCACTAGCCTGGCAGGTGGGGCAAGCTCTGCAGAAGTTATCTGAGGCTGTCCTCATTCTGGGCTAATAGAAGTGGGCGTCAAGCCTGTTAAAGGTCTTTTCTTGGCACATGTGTCCTGCCAGGGGAATGTTGTGAGCCAGGCCTAGTAGGAATTTCCGGTAACACTGGGGGACCACCAGCACACGGGGTGCCTCAGGACCTGGAACCCTACGCTCACTGTAAAGGAGATCATTCTCCCAGTAAATATGGTGAGCGCCAGAGGCGTCACCTGCTGCTTGGGCTGTGGCCTGTTTCCTCAGACCCTCAAGGGTGGGGCATTCCTTCTGGGCCTTGCAGAATGCTGCCCTGGTTGCCCCCCCTCTACTTGCCAGCCAGTAAGTTCAGGTAGGTTACCCAGGTCAACTATGTCCTCCCCAGTTGGATCAGGGGCCTCCTCCTCCTCAGGGGCCTCATCCACCACCGTGGGAACATTGGAGGTGGGTTTCCCGCGCCTCTTGCCCTTCCTCTTGGCAGCTGTCTGGGCCATCTTTTCAGGCTCCAGACGCCCTTGACTCCCTTCCCAGGCAGCCATGGACCGTGTGGTCATGCAGACCCACTCAGGTAACCCTAACATCTCCAGGTGAGATCTGAGCTCTACTTCTTTCCAAGCAGTATGCTCAAGATCATTGCCTAACAGACAATCTACAGGCATGGTAGGACTCACAGCTACTTTCAGAGTACCAGAGACCCCCCACTCAAAGGGAACCAGAGCCACCGGTAGGTGACTCTCACGATTGTCAGCGACTATGACCTGGTGGAATGTATTAGGGACTATCTGCTCTGTTGACACCAGCTGACTCTTGATTGTAGTCATACTGGCTCCTGTGTCACGCAGAGCCTCCACCTTCTGCCCATCAATGGTGACCCACTGCCTGTACTTGGAAGTATTTCAGGGCATGTGGGCTTTGGGCACCATTTCTCTTTCTCCCAGGGACACTAGGGAAATCTCTACCTGCTCCCCAAAGCTATCTGGGTCCATCTCCCCCCGAGCGCTACACTAGTAAACCCAGGTGTCTGTCCGGTAGTGGACGGTGCCTTCTTGGAGCGCTGGGGGTCGCCTTTATAGTGACCATACTGGTAACACTCCATGCATTTGGGGTTGGATTTCCCTGACTTATCATATGTCCCTGTCTTTTTCCCAGATCTGGAAAAGGAATGGTTGCCACCCCCTCCCTGGGAATTCTTTTGGGGGCCTTCTGAGAGTTCTTTATCTGTAAGTTTATCTCCCCCCTCTTTCTTCTGTTGGGAACCCTGACCACCTTTGTGGGTGTCCCACCCAGGTACCTTTTTCCTGGGATCAGTCAGCTTACTATCTACCAAGTGCTGGCGCAACTCTGTATAGGTAACATTGAGCATATGCTCTCTCAGAATAAAGTCATATAACCCTCTATAATTATCTACTTTGTTGCCCCGCACCCATCCATTCAGTGCCTTACTGGAAAAGTCAAAGAAATCTACCCATGTTTGTGTGGTTTGTTTGGTGCTGTCCCTGAACCTCTGACGGTATCCCTCAGGGGTCAGCCCAAACTTGGCAAGTAAAGTGGCTTTCTGAAGTGGGTATGTGTTTTGATCAGGTTGATCCAATGTGAGAAGTGTGTCCCTGCCCAATGGCGGCACATTACCCCACATAGCTACCCCCCATTGCCCTTCAGGAACCTCATGAGCCCTTAGTGCAACTTCATAAGCAGCTAACCATTTATCTATGTCATCTCCCACCACAAAACTGGGCACCACATTTTTGGGTATACGAACCTTCTTTTCTCCAGCAGGTCCTGTCTGTATGCTGCCACCATTATTGCTGGATTCAGACTGTCTCGCCTTGATCTCCAGCTCCTTGAGACTCAGTTCATGAGCCAACAATAGTTTCTTTTCAGCCAAAGCTCTTTCAGACTCAGCTTGTTTGGCTTCTCTCTCTGCCCTCTTGTCTTCCTGTTGGGCCTCAATTTTCAGTTTTGCCATTTGCAATTGGAACTCCCTTTCCTCCCTCCTTTCCTCTACGGTCAGGCTTTGCACAGAGACACTGCTCCCTGGTCTGGAAGGGGGCACAATTGCAGTGGTAACATCATCCACTGATAGCAAAAAATCCTCTGAGGGGTCATTGTCTGGCTCCTCTTCCTCATCATCCTCCTCTAAATGGGCTTCTGCCCAGGCCCTCAGCGCCACTTGAAAGTCCTCCTTTTTGGAGGCCCCGTGGGTGGGTACTCTCATCACCCTGCAGAACCCTCTTAGCTGTTTGACCGTATATGTATCCAACAGGGCTAGGTCAAATTCTCCTACTTGAGATCCAGTCAGAGACATGTTGAGTGAGGATTTAGTTTTTGAAAATTGTCAGGAAAATCGAATTTGCAAAACAAGAGATAAAAATCAAGTTGACCTTCAACTGTGGGTAGGTAGTGAAATACTTAGCTACTGTATGTCACTGCACAAATACAAGTCCTATCCTCACCGCTGATCACCAGTGCTAAAAATAGTTTTTTTTGGTTGGCAGTCAGGTTACCCTCTGTCCAATCAAGAACCCTCACTCTAGTCAGGGTAAGTCACACACAATCCAAAATCAGCCTGTGCCCACCCTCTGGTAGCTTGGCATGAGCAGTCAAGCTTAACTTAGAAGGCAATGTGTAAAGTATTTGTGCAATAAATCATACAATAACACAATATAGCACCACAAAAATACACCACACAGTGTTTAGAAAAATATATAATATTTATCAGGATAATTGTAGGTCAAAACGAATAAAGATGCAATGTGAAATTGTAGGGATATCACTGGAAAGTGATATAAAGTCTCTTAAGTCTTTGAAAAGCAAACAAAGTCTCTTTCAAGCACAAAGTACCTGGTTTGGAGTGGAAAATCTCCGTAGAGTTACGTGGAAAAATGGTGTGTGCGTTGAACTCTCCCCAGCACACACGGACTTGCGTCGTTATTTTTCACACGGGGAAGTCGGGCGTCGTTTTCCGGCGCGCGGACAGTCTCTTTCTGTGGGTCGCGGGATTGCCAGATGTCCCGGGGTCTGTGCGTAGATTCTCCTGCTAGTTTTCCGGCTGCGCGTCGTTCCGCGGGGCTGTGCGTCGAAGTTTCGCTCTCACGGCAGGCGTCGCGTCGATTTCCCCTCTGGAAGTCGGGCGGCGTTGTCCTGGTGAGGCTGTGCGTCAAAGTTCCTGACGTCCCGAAGGCGTCGCGTCGATCAGCGTCGGTGTGCTGCGTTTTTCTCACCGCGGAGCAAGCTGTGCATCGGAATCATCGGCGCACGAAGAGTCCAAATGAAAAAGAGAAGTCTTTTCGGTCCTGAGACTTCAGGGAACAGGAGGCAAGCTCTATCCAAGCCCTTGGAGAGCACTTTTGCAGCCAGACAAGAGTTCAGCAAGGCAGCAGTCCTTTGTAGAAAGCAGTCAGGTGAGTCCTTTGAGCAGCCAGGCAGTTCTTCTTGGCAGGATGCAGCTTCTGGTTCAGGTTTCTTCTCCAGCAAGTGTCTGATGAGGTAGAGCAGAGGCCCTGTTTTAAACCCAAATGTGCCTTTGAAGTGGGGGAGACTTCAAAGAGTGGCTAAGAAGTGCACCAGGTCCCCTTTCAGTTCAATACTGTCTGCCAGGGTCCCAGTAGGGGGTGTGGCAGTCCTTTGTGTTAGAGCAGGCCCCCCACCCTCCCAGCCCAGGAAGACCCATTCAAAATGCAGATGTATGCAAGTGAGGCTGGGTACTCTGTGTTTGGGGTGTGTCTGAGTGAATGCACAAGGAGCTGTCAACCAAGCCCAGCCAGACGTGGATTGTAAGGCACAGAAGGAATTAAGTGCAAAGAAATGCTCATTTTCTTAAAGTGGCATTTCTAGAATAGTAATATCAAATCCAAATTTGCCAGTCAGCAGGGTTTGGTATTACCATTCTGGCCATACTAAATATGACCTTCCTACTCCTTTCAGATCAGCAGCTACCACTTCAATACTGTATGAGGGCAGCCCCAATGTTAGCCCATGAAGGGATCAGGCCTCACAGTAGTGCAAAAATGAATTTAGGAGTTTTACACTACCAGGGCATGTAAACTACACAGGTACATGTCCTGCCTTTCACCCACACAGCACCCTGCTCTAGGGGTTACCTAGGGCACACATTAGAGGTGACTTATATGTGGAGAAAGCTGAGGTTTAGGCTTGGCAAGTACTTTTAAATGCCAAGTCGAGGTGACAGTGAAACTGCACACAAAGGCCTTGCAATGGCAGACCTGAGACAAGGTAAAGGGGCTACTTAAGCGGTGGCACAACCAGTGCTACAGGCCCACTAGTATCATTTAATCTAGAGGCCCTAGGCACATATTACTAGGGACTTATAAATAAATTAAATAGTCCAATCAGGAATGATCCAAGGTTACCATGTTTAAAGGGAGAGAGCATATGCACTTTAGCACTGGTTAGCAGTGGTAAAGTGCACAGAGTCTAAAAGCCAGCAAAAACAGTGTCCAAAAAGTGGAGGGAGGCAGGCAAAAAGTTAGGGGTGACCACCCTAAGGCTGTCAGGTCTAACAGCGAGGGACAACTGATATCCCCAGACCCAGACAACCATTCCCACTGTCTTGCTTCCAGGTGCTCACCTAATAGCCACACACGGTGCCTCTGGAGTTGACCCATCACATAAGGGATGCTGCTATTCCACAGGATGTAGGCGTCATGCACAGAGCCGGGGAACATGGTATTCACATGGGAGATGTACTGGTCTGCCAAACATACCATCTGTACATTCATGGAAAAGATAACTCTTCCGGTTTCTGTACACCTGTTCACTCCTGTGGGGGGGTACCAACGTCACATGTGTCCCATCAATGGCACCTATGATGTTGGGGATATGTCCCAGGGCATAGAAGTCACATGTCACTGTAAGCAAATCCTCCACCTGAGGGAAAACGATGTAGCTCTGCATGTGTTTCAGCAGGGCAGACAACACTCTGAACAACACGTTGGAAACCATAGGCTTGGACATCCCTGATGCTATGGCCACTGTTGTTTGAAATGACCCACTTGCAAGGAAATGGAGCACTGACAGCACCTGAACTTGAGGGGGGATTCCTGTGGGATGGCGGATAGCTGAAATCAGGTCTGGCTCCAACTGGGTGCACAGTTCCTGGATTGTGGCACGGTCAAGCCTGTATGTGATTATCACATGTCTTTCCTCCATTGTCGACAGGTCCACCAATGGTCGGTACACCGGAAGATGCCGCCATCTCCTCACATGTCCCAGCAGATGGTGCCTATGAAGGACAACAGCGAGCACAGAGTCAAACAACTCAGAGGTACGTACCCACAGCGTACACAGAACACCATTCATAATCTAAAAAGTGGCCTGTATGTGTGTTGAGTCTAGGCCTAGGTATGTGTGATGCAGTTGAAAATGTAGCCATGTGTGCCCCTGAAATGGCAGCTGCCTGACCTGTAAAGTGGGACAATGGGATGTGAGGTAACTGCGCTGACGTTGTACACCGCCGCGGTAGGCGGTCGAAGACCGCGGCGCAATGCTGCATTGGTTAACATTGGACCCTATGGGTCCCAGGAGTCAATGACGATGTACGCCGGCGGTGACGGTACGCACTGCCGCGGACGTGACCGCCATTTTCTATCTGTTCAATCACTCCATATCTGATCTTCGACAGGAGAGGACCTACACTGCAAGTGCTGCTGTGACCTCGGTCTGGAAGAGACAATGGCTCGAGTGTCTGGGGAAAGGGCCCCTGCCTTCATATCGGAGGAGTTGGAGAAACTCGTTGATGGGGTCCTCCCCCAGTACACGCTACTCCACGGTCCTCCAGACAAACAGGTAAGTACACTGGCAGCATGCTGTATGGGCTATGCCTGTGTGGAGAGGGGTGGATGTAAGAATGAAGGGGGGAGAGTGCGGCGTGCATGAAACGACGTTGAGTGCATGTGCCACATGGCAAGGGTAGGGATGGGGGCCAATCACTTTGACGGTGCAGTTGGTACTATCTTTATCTTCCCCCTGTACAAATCATGTAGGTCAGCGCCCACCAGAAAAAATGTGTTTGACATGCCATCGCCAAGGACGTCCGGACCCTGGGGGTCTACCACAGACGGAGCACCCACTGCCAGAAAAGATGGGAGGATATTCGCCGCTGGAGCAAGAAGACGGCGGAGGCTCAGCTGGGGATGGCCTCTCAACGTGGGAGGGGTGCCCGTCGCACCATGACCCCCCTGATGTTCAGGATCCTGGCGGTGGCATACCCAGAGTTGGATGGGCGCTTGAGGGCATCACAGCAGCCACAAGGGGGTGAGTACACTCGCATTCTGCTGATTTTGCGCGCAGTGGAGGTGTCTGGGTGGGGGAGGTGGGCTTTGGGTTTCCGTAGGCCAGGGCGAGTTCCGTAGGCAAGGTCCCTCCGTAAGGCAGGCCATGTGGCACCCCACCGCACCTCTGTAGAGTGCCAAGTACACCTAGTCATGCCCCTGTGTCATCCATGTGTGCAGATGTCGTCCATAGCCTAGTAGGCCATTTCCCAGGAATTGAACAGTTGAGCCCAAGAGCGCGGTTTAGTGCAGGGGGCTTCTGTGTCTGTTGTGTCCGCCAACGGTAGCGGTAATGCATGCACTCATCATGTCTTTCTTCTGTCGTCCCCCCCTTTTTGTGGTCTCCCTGTTCTTGTGTGCATTAGCATCATCAGGCAGAGGAGCAGTGGCACCGGAGCACAAGGGGGCTGCATCCCACATGGCCATGGAGGGCCACACTACGGAATCGGACTTCACCAGTGGGACGGAGGGCGAGGGGAGCTCCACGGCGGGGACAGGAGCTGAGACCAGTGACACGGACTCGTCCTCTGATGGGAGCTCCCTTGTGGTGGCGGCAACATCTGTGCCCCCCCATCTACAGGTACAGCCGCCACCCCCCTTCCAGCACCGCCCTCCCAGCAGCCCCTCAGCCTTCGCCCGTGCCCGCTCACCCGGGAGGGTGGGCATCACCTTCACCTCAGGCCCTGCCCCAGTAACCCCTGCTGCCCTCAGTGAGGAGGCCATTGACCTCCTCAGGTCCCTCACTGTTGGGCAGTCTACCATTTTGAATGCCATCCAGGGTGTAGAAAGGCAGTTGCAACAAACAAATGCATTCCTGGAAGGCATTCATTCTGGTCAGGCGGCCCTTCAGCGAGCTTTTCAGACTCTGGCCTCAGCACTGATGGCAGCCATTGTTCTTGTGTCTAGCCTCCCCCCTCCACCTTCCTCCACCCAGACCCAATCCTCTGTACCCCAGCCTATCCCAAGCACACCTACAGACCAGCATGCACACACGTCAACATACAAGGGAAGCTCAGGCAAACATAAGCACCACACATCCCACAGGCACTCACACAAGCATCACACACATGCAGACACACCAACATCCACTGCCTCCACTGTGTCCCCCTCCTCCTCGTCTCCCTCCTCCCTCCCAGTCTCGTCTACACTCAAACCTGCATGCACTACCTCTGCAGCCACTACTGCCATCACCAGCACACCCACCACCACACCCTGATCACGTGCACTCACCACCCCCACTACCATTCACACGCCCCCTGTGTCCTCTCCCAGTGTGTCTGTGACGCCCCCTCCCAAGATACACAAACGCAGGCACACACCCACCCAACAGCCATCCACCTCATGACAGTCTCCAGCGCATGCACCTTCACCCAAAGTCAGCAAACAAACACCTCCTACAACCACAACCTCTTCCTCCACTCCCAAACCCCCTCCAGCTACCCGTCCCAGTGTCTCCCAAAAACTTTTCCTGTCCAACCTTGACCTCTTTCCCACACCTCCCCCACCCCGTCCATCTCCTAGGGCCCGAACTAGCACCTCAGCCACAACATCTCCGGGACCAGTGGTGCCTGTAGTCACTGGAATCTGGAGTGCACCGGCCACCAGGGCAGCCAGCGTGGCACGGAGCCACAGCACAGACAGTCCCCCACCTGTCAAGCATCAGAAGTTGGCCAGTGCCCGGTGGGAGAGGGGGAAGACTCCAGCCACCAAAGCCGCTCCCAGGGGTACAGGTGGGAGTGTGGAGTCAGCTGCGACACATTCCAAGGTGGGGAAGGGGCACAAGAAAGTCAGCAAATCTGGGAAGAGCAGCACGGCAGAGAAGACCGCCATCATCCCCGCTGCCCAGGAGGCCACCGCCATCATCCCCGCTGCCCTGGAGGCCACCGCCAGCACCAGCCCAGCTGCCCTGGAGGCCACCGCCAGCACCAGTCCCACTTGGACAGACAGGACCGCCAGCACCAGCCCCGCTGGGCCAGACAGGACCGCCAGCACAAGCCCCGCTTGGACAGAGAGGACCGCCAGCACAAGCCCTGCTGGGCCATGAAGGATTGCCAGCAAAAGCCCCGCTGGGCCATGAAGGACCGCCAGCAAAAGCCCCGCTGGGCCATGAAGGACCGCCAGCACAAGCCCCGCTGGGCCCTGATTGACCGCCAGCAGCTGAGTCACTGCAAAGGAGACCGCCGCTCCAAGCACCGCTGAACAGGGCACCGCCGCCTCAAGCACCGCTGAACAGGGCACCGCCATCTCAAGCACCGCTGAACAGGGCACGGCCGTCTCAAGCACCGTTGAACAGGGCACCACTGTCTCAAGCACCGCTGAACAGGGCACCGCCGTCTCAAGCACCGCTGAACAGGGCACCGCCGTCTCAAGCACCGCTGAACAGGGCACCGTCGTCTCAAGCACCGCTGGCCCAAGAGCGCCAAGGGCACTGACGCTACTGAGTCCGTCACGGGCAGAATTAATCACTCTGGGCACAATGCCCCCTCCAGAACCAGTGGAGAGATCCATCCACTACCTCTGTCCTTGGCAGGATGAAGCACTCTGGGCACCATGCCCCCTCCAGAACCAGTGGAGAGATCCATCCACTACCTCTGTCCTTGGCAGGATGAAGCACTCTGGGCACCATGCCCCCTCCAGAACCAGTGGAGAGATCCATCCACTACCTCTGTCCTTGGCAGGATGAAGCACTCTGGGCACCATGCCCCCTCCAGAACCAATGGAGAGATCCATCCACTACCTCTGTCCTTGGCAGGATGAAGCACTCTGGGCACCATGCCCCCTCCAGAACCAGTGGAGAGATCCATCCACTACCTCTGTCCTTAGCAGGAGGAAGCACTCTGGGCACCATGCCCCCTCCAGAACCAGTGGAGAAAGGCATCCACTACCTCTGTCCTTGGCAGGATGAAGCACTCTGGGCACCATGCCCCCTGCAGAACCAGTGGAGAGATCCAACCACTACCTCTGTCCTTGGCAGGATGAAGCACTCTGGGTACCATGCCCCCTCCAGAACCAGTGGAGAGATCCATCCACTACCTCTGTCCTTAGCAGGATGAAGCACTCTGGGCACCTGCCCCCTCCAGAACCAGTGGAGAAAGGCATCCACTTCCTCTGTCCTTGGCAGGATGAAGCACTCTGGGCACAAAGCCCCCTCCAGAACCAGTGGAGAGATACATCCACTACCTCTGTCCTTAGCAGGATGAAGCACTCTGGGCACCATGCCCCTTCCAGAACCAGTGAAGAGATCCATCCACTTCCTCTGTCCTTGGCAGGATGAAGCACTCTGGGCACAAAGCCCCCTCCAGAACCAGTGGAGAGATACATCCACTACCTCTGTCCTTAGCAGGATGAAGCACTCTGGGCACCATGCCCCTTCCAGAACCAGTGAAGAGATCCATCCACTACCTCTGTCCTTGGCAGGATGAAGCACTCTGGGCACCATGCCCCCTCCAGAACCAATGGAGAGATCCATCCACTACCTCTGTCCTTGGCAGGATGAAGCACTCTGGGCACCATGCCCCCTCCAGAACCAGTGGAGAGATCCATCCACTACCTCTGTCCTTAGCAGGAGGAAGCACTCTGGGCACCATGCCCCCTCCAGAACCAGTGGAGAAAGGCATCCACTACCTCTGTCCTTGGCAGGATGAAGCACTCTGGGCACCATGCCCCCTGCAGACCCAGTGGAGAGATCCAACCACTACCTCTGTCCTTGGCAGGATGAAGCACTCTGGGTACCATGCCCCCTCCAGAACCAGTGGAGAGATCCATCCACAACTCTGTCCTTAGCAGGATGAAGCAATCTGGGCACCATGCCCCCTCCAGAACCAGTGGAGAAAGGCATCCACTTCCTCTGTCCTTGGCAGGATGAAGCACTCTGGGCACAAAGCCCCCTCCAGAACCAGTGGAGAGATACATCCACTACTTCTGTCCTTAGCAGGATGAAGCACTCTGGGCACCATGCCCCCTCCAGAACCAGTGGAGAGATCCATCCACTACCTCTGTCCTTAGCAGGATGATGCACTCTGGGCACCATGCCCCTTCCAGAACCAGTGGAGAAAGGCATCCACTACCTCTGTCCTTGGCAGGATGAAGCACTCTGGGCACCATGCCCCCAACAGAACCAGTGGAGAAAGGCATCCACTACCTCTGTCCTTGGCAGGATGAAGCACCATGGGCACAAAGCCCCCTCCAGAACCAGTGGAGACTGTTATCCACTTGAGAGACTGTGGCTTTGCACTCCCCAGGATTGAACAGTGGGCAAACCACCCACTGTAGAGACTTGAGAGACTGTGGCTTTGCACTCCCCAGGATGGTACAGTGGGCAAACCACCCACTGTAGAGACTTGAGAGACTGTGGCTTTGCACTCCCGAGGATGGTACAGTGGGCAACACACCCACTGTAGAGACTTGAGAGACTGTGGATTTGCACTCCCCAGGATGGAACAGTGGGCAAACCACCCACTGTAGAGACTTGAGAGACTGTGGCTTTGCACTCCCCAGGATTGAACGGTGGGCATGTGGCCCTCTCGTGGATTTGGCGTAGTGCACTCAACCGGCTGAGGTGCCCCCTCTTTCCCTCCCCCTGAGGTGCCTGTTTTGTTGCTCTCTCATGCCCCTGCAGTGTTCTGTCCGTCATGGTCGAGGATCTTGTGTGGGCCTCGCCCATACCGTGTGGGCCCAGTGTTCCACGGACTTAATTGGAGCACTACCTGGACTACTATGCATGGTATATATTTTGTACATGTTGTACATATATATTTTTGCCTACTTGATTTTAATATATTACAATGGTTACACACATTTTCTATTGTCTTTGCATTCTTCCGGGGGGCTGAGGGATGTAACTGTGATGTATCATGCTGTATTAGTGTGTGTGTTGTAGTGGGTGGGGGTGGGGGTGTTGCGTGTGTGTGTCCCTGTTTTTTCCCTCCCCTGTGTCGTAGGTACAGTACTCATCGTGGTCTTCGCCACCGGCGTTCGTGCTCCTGGTAGAGGAGCAGGAAGACAATCGCAGGGAGAATTTGGAGTTCCGGGTCCATGGTGTCCTCGTTCCTCGTGGGGTGTGTAGAGGTGAGCGTTTTCCCTTCGAAATCCTGTTTCCGCTGTGTTTTTATCCGCGGTGAATCTGCCCCGGAAAAGGTGGTGGATTGGTAGGTTGTGATACTGTGGGCGTTACTTTGTCCTGCGCCTGTCTGTTGGCGGTGACCGCCGCGCTGTTTGTTTGTACCGCCATGGCGGTCAGAGTGTTAAAGTGGCTGTCTTTGTTGGCGGTTTCCGCCACGGTCGTAATTGCAAATTTTTTACCGCCGGCCTGTTGGCGGTCTTACCGCCGCTTTAACACCGACTGCCAGGGTTGTAATGACCACCTAAATGTCATTCATTGTCATAATGTCATGCAAAGAAGCACAGCAAGACATTCTGCTGTGCAGGGTTGCGTGACAGAGAAAGCAGGAATGCCTGATTTTTAACACATGGTGCATTCCTCTCCTCTCCTTGCACTGGTGCACTCTGTGCTGGAAAACTGGATCTGCTCCCTTCGTCTCACGCTGTCTGAAGTGACTCCTGTTCAATGCTAAAGGGACGCAACATGCTCTAGAGGCATCCCTGCAATTCCCAACTGACCTGTTACACTGGACCTGCCTGGACTTGCAACTGGACCTGCCTGAGCCCAGCTGGCCTCTGCTTCAGTGAATTTCTGACACCCCGGAAGTGACATCCAGGTCCCGGACCCTTGAGATGGCATCAGTTGAACTCCACTTGGAAGAAAATCAGAAATCCTGCAGTTTTGGGTTCTTTGTAACCAAAAACTGGCCTGTTCATTCAAAGATCTTGCTGCCCATGATGATGGCCAATGTACAGCACTGGTGAACCCCACTATTCACACTCCTGTGTTTGCTAACGACAACTGGCAATGCCAGATCTGCATTTCACACTCCCGCATTGGCAGCCAGCGGTGGCCACCAATGCAAAGCTCCAGCAATGACCATCTGTGACACCTGACTGGATCTTACCACTACAGCGACGACCATCTGTGACGCTCGCCGTGCTTCTCGCTGCATCCTCCACTGCTAACTGAACACTATGGGCTTTGACAAAGAAACTTTTTCAGTAGGACTAACATAGTCCATGTATCCAGCTCACACTCCATTGAGGCCTGAACTTGATACTTTACCCTAATCTAGCATGATCAGATGACTGCCAGAGGTGCTTTGGTATTTTTTTAGCCATAACTATTAAATCTTAATCAGTTTTTCTAACATGGTATCGAATTTTCATGTGTTGTGTTTTCACTTTATTACTGTTTGTGTGCTGCATAAATACTTTACACCTGGCCTCTGAGTTAAGCCTAACTGCTTTTGTGCCAAGAAACCAGGAGGTTAAGCACAGGTCAATTTTGTGACTTTTGAAGTTCACACTGATAAAGCGTGCTGATTTTCCTTCAGAAGTGTTTTCACCTCCCCAATCAAAAATCCAATTTCTCACAAAGGGGATATGAACATCATGTTGGTTTAAAAATACGTTGTCTTATTATTTACCGCTTGTTAAGGTCTTGTACATTCCATGACATTACATTTGCTATTGGAACGGTAAAATGTGACATGTGTGTCTGTGCTTTGCGTTCAATCACTTTCTGGACAAATTACTGTAACACCCTTGACTCCTCACAAATTCTATTCTCTAGATTAGAAGATACTATTTGTGCATGAACTGATAGCACCAAATCCAACCTATTCACTGGACCACAATTGGCCAATGTTAATCTTATTCCTCCCCCTTTCTATTGTTTTAGTAAGTGTCTACTACCCTATGAAATAGGAACACTATTCTTTTGAAGGGTGCACAACGCTATCTTCCCCACAGCACAACTTTTCTCATTACTTCATGCTGGCATCCATGCCATGCTTGTACATCAGTAAATATGAAAAGAGAGTCTAAACTAAATTTTGATGTACATGTATACCTTTCTAGATAAACCTATATAGGTCCCCATCTGTTAATGCTGTGGCTTACTTAACTAGTATCATACTTACTTAATTAGTATCACACTGCCTGATGCATCCTGAAAGATTGTATGTCCTCCTTTCCGGAACCATATGTGTCGCTCCAGAATGGATCATTTAAAATCACTAGTGGACAAACCTTCCTTGCCCTCTGTGATGTCTGTCTCTCCAGATCGCTTGGCTTTGCTGATTTGACCCATGTTGTGATCTACAAACTAAAGCGGTCCTTTTGAGTCAGCATTATGGTGTGACTTGTCATCCATTAAAATCTGCATTTTAGCTAAGGGTGGGCATAACTCACGTAATTCAGTGTAGAGTAATCATAAAGACTTACCTAAAAATTCCACAAGATTATACATAATTACACAAGAAGAGTAGGTCTTTGTTTAGCACTATTTCTTAACACAAAAATGGCCCCTCGTCCAAAACGGATGCGAGAATGCATTTTGTGTTAATAAATAGTGCTAAATGCAACAGAACTCGAATAGCAAGCATGCTCACTAACTGTGCTCTTGGGGTAGAATTTTCACCAAGGTTATCCCCGTAATTTAGCGATATTTTCGTCTCTCTAAATGTCCCCCTTTCTTCCAGAATGGCGCAAGAGGGACTTTTGCACTAAGAAATAGTGCTAAATGTGCTGTTGGGGTAGAATATTCCATCAAAACATACTCTCTGCATCTTGCACTATTTTTGTTGCTCACAATGCACCCACACATGCAAAATGGACTCAATGATGCATTTTACATTAAGAAATAGTGCTAAATGCAGAAGAACACAAAGAGCAAGTGTGTGCAGACACTCCAGGTCACTAAATATGCTCTTGCAGTAGGACTGTTTTCCCTCCAAATTACTCCTAATTATGTGAGCAGGCGTAATCATGTTATTATCGGTAATTCTGGGTCAAAGAGTAATGTGGAATTATCAAAATTACTTTGATTATGCCACCATAATTACAATTATGCCCGGCCTAAATTTAACTAGATAGACCATAGCATATTTAATCCTTTAGTTTGAATAATATTTTGTTGTGGCAAAAGCTTGCCTCACTTCCTGAACCAGAGTAAAGTCAAGATAAATTTCATTCAGTGATCAACCAGATCAAATTTTTCTCTGTCCAGATGAAGCATAGTATCCCTGTCGAACTGTTGGACCTGACGTCATTGGCGTGGTCCCCCCCAACTTTTTGTCTTCAACCCTTCTCTTTTCTCTGACATAATTTGTGCTGGCCTTAGGACTGTGCACACTTTACCACTACTAACCAGTGTTAAAGTGCCTGTTCTCGTCCCCCTAAAAATGGTGAAACTGGCTTACACTCAATTGACACATCTAATTTGCCTAGTAAAGTAGTACTCTATGTACCCAGGGCCTGTAAATTAAATGGTACTAGTGGGCCTGCAACACTCAACTTAAGTAGTCTTTTAAAGATGTCTCATTCCTGCCATTACAGCCTGTGTACGCAATTATAAACTGCCATTTTGATCTAGAAAAATAACTCTTTTCCATGCCTAATCCTTCCTTTTTAAAATTGTTAGTCACCTTAGGGTAGGCCCTAAACAGCCCGTTGGGCAGAATGCACTGTGTTTAAAAAGTTGGACATTAACTTTTAATGTTTACATGTCCTTATCCCAAAGGCAGGGCTACAGTAGTGAAAATCAAATTTAAGAGTTTTTCACCACAGGCAGCCCTGCTTTTGGGGTTACCTTATTGCATTTAATAAGTGATAATTTTCAATTGGAAGCTGGAAAGAAAGTTTAATTTGCCCTCTAAAGAATTGTAATGTATACCCCTTTTTAAGGGTAAAGTTGGATTTTCAATCACAATTCTATTCTTAAAATGCCACTTTTAGAAAGTGACATTTTCTTGTCCCAACAATTGGGTGCCTCAAGTTTGTATTCTGGATCACATGACAAAGTGCAGCAGGCACTTTGGTCTTTGAGTATTACTCCCAGACAGTGTGACAAAGTGGGAATAGATGCTGGTAGGAACGGCCATCTTTGTCAGCAAGAAGAGGGGAAACTGTCACCTACCACACTTGCATATCGCAAAGACTCTGCCTCAGCACACTCACAAGTGGTTTCACACTAGTCATTTGTGCCCCCAGACAAATATTTGTGCCCCAGACAAGCTGGAGGAAGGAAAGTTCAGAAACCTTGGCAGAGGCCAGTACTCTGGAATTTTCTCCCCCTTCAAAGCGGACATAAGATGTCAACAATGGACCCTCAGACTCACCGCTTCTGATTACTTCTGGACCTGTGGACACTGCCAGTAATAATGACTGCTCAGCTGTGAAGTCTGCCCTGCTGACCTGCTTGCATTGGGCCCAATGCGTCAGTTTGTAAATCTGGAGCAGCGCAAGTCACTGCTAGCGCCTCTGCTGCATCACAAAAAAAAGATGCAACAGTGGCGCAAAGGTCTTGTAAATGAGGCCCTGGGTTTATGGTTGGCAGAAGTATTCACCCTGTCCAAGCAGGAACCACAATCCTAGTCTGAGTAAGTCACAAACACATCCTAAATTACCCTGTGCTCATCCCCTGGTAGCTTGGCACAGAAGAGTCAGGCTTCATTTAAGAGGCAAAGTCTAAAGTATTTGTGCAACACTTAGTAAAACAATGAAAACACTACACAAAAAGATAGCGCACTAGGTTAGTGACATGGCCAGGTCCACTCACCTGAAGTCCAGGTTTTCACAGGAGCGAAGAAGTAGCCTACACCCCTTTGAAGTATTCTCTCACTACTGAAGAGTACAGTGAATGAGTGGATAGTACCAGGGGTGAGGGGGAGGCCCGCTGAAAAAGTACTTTGTTTGTGTTGATGTCGAAGAAAATGCAAGGTCTAGAGGAGGTGATGTGTCATCGTACGTCTTCGGATGGAGGTGATGGTTCAGCTTCGAGCCACGCAAAGTTGGAGATGTGTCAGGAATGGAGGTGATGTGCCATGCAGTGGACGATGCATTGCACTTGACACTTGCAGCAGCAGTGATGCAGCAGCGTTAATGGAGATTTCAAGCTGCGCAACAGCATTGATGCATTGGTTCTTGGTTGGAGCAGTACTTTTTAATCACTTCCAAGGGCCCAGTACTGGATTGGCACAACTTGTCAGGGCAAGACTCACAGTTGGTAGAATCCAGGTGCTGTAGGTGATGAGATAGAAGTCTTTTCCGACCATCAGACTTCAGAAAACAGGAGGCAAGACAGAAAGCCCTTGGAGTCACTCTGGTTCTGTATTTCAGTGATCTGAGTCCAGTCCTTTTCACCTATGCAAGAAGGGCAGCAACCAGAAGGTTAATACAGCAAGAAAGCTATTTTGCAGAGCAGCAGTCCAGCAGAGTGGCAGTCCTTGTAGTAGCACAGCAGCCCATCTTCCTTGCAGAGTATCCACAGGTCCAGAAGTGTACTGAGTTGGTAGGGTCAGAAGTCCAGTTCTTAAACCCAGTGATGCCTTTGAAGTGGATCAGACTTCAAAGAAGTGATTTGAAGCACACGGAGGTCGTCTTTCCCTGTCCCTGCTACAGACTCACTACAGGAGGTTAAGTAGTCCTTTGTGTGGACACAGGACACAGCCTATTCAGGTGTTAGTGTGAGGCTGTGGCCAGCTCCTCCCTCCCATCTTGCCCATCATGATGTGGGTGGCCCATCAGTCACAAGTAAGCTCCCTTTTTGTGTGGTTCTTTAGAGGGAATGCACAAAGCCCAGCTGTCACCCTCCCCAGTAGTGTATTGGATACAGGCAACAGGCACAGGACTAAGAGCAGGAAAAAGTCAACTTTCTAAGAGTAGTATTTTCAAAATTGTAACAACAAATCTGACTTTACAGCTAAACAGGATTTAATATTACAGTTCCATAGGTACTAAACATGGCAGATCTACACCTTCCCAGTCAGTAATTACAGCTTATTAAATTAAATAAGGAATCCCAAATAGTATCCTATGAAAGGGGTAGGCCTCAAAGTAGTGAAAAATAAATTTGAGAGTTTTTCACTACCAGGACATGTACAACTGAAAAGCACATGCCCTACCATTTAATTACATAGCACCCTGCCCTATGTGTTACTTTGGGCCTACCTTAGGGGTGACATATGTATTAAAAGGGCGTTGAAGGCTTGGCAATGGGCTTAAAATGCTAAGTTGACAAAGCAGTGGAACACTGCATTCAGGTTGCAATAGCAAGCCTGGGACGTGTTTGAAAGTGATACATAAGTGGGTGGCATGAAAGCAGTGCTGCAGACCCTCTAGAAGCATTGAATTTACAGGCACTGGACATATGTAGTGCACTTTACTAGGGACTTATGGGTAAATTAAATGTCAATTAGATATACATCAATCATACCGTGTTTTAGGGAGCGAACACAAGCAATTTTGCACTGGTTAGAGTGGTAAAGTGCACAGAGACCTAAGGCCTACAAAATGAATTCAGCAAAATGAGAGGCAAGCAGGCAAAATGTTTGGGGGAAGGCCACTCTTACCGGACAAGTCTAACACTTGCTTGTCAAGTCACTGTCTCATGTGGTCTAGTCTGGCATGATCAGCATTTTCCTGGTCAGGGGATCAAACGACAAAACCAATTCATCTAGAGCCCCATTATGTTTATGTGTCTGTTTTTGATCAAAAAGTAACTTGCTACTACTGTCTACTGTCAAATTTTGCTCACAATTGTAGTGAGTGTGAGGCTCTGTAGCCGGTTATGCCTCAAGGTATTTTCTTAGTATACCCAAAAGGAATTTCACCATCTCTCCGAGTATAAAACATAAATTGTCTCAATTCCACCTGGGCACTTTGGTCTCAATGTGGGTCATTACAACATTGGCGGTAAATGCTGCTTACCCCCGTGCAGAAGACCGCAAACATATCACCGCGGCTTCGGAATTCCGCAACAGCTATTATGACCCATAGCTCGGAGTCCTCCAGAATTTAGACACCCACAGAAGTCCGCCACACCAAAGGTCAGTGATAGATTGGCGATAACAAAACCTCCACCGTCACGCCAACAGGAAAACGCCCACACTATCACGACCCACAAATACACACACATTTACAAAACACAACCACATTGGACAATTCCAAATACACACACCTGATACACATACACACATCCCTCCCACACATCCAATACAATATAAAACACACACCCACATCACCCACAAACCCTTACGACCACAATTACGACTGAAGGCCGGAGAGAGACACCACCATCTACAAACTAGCATCCACAGGCACTCAACACCATCACTCACACAACATCCACGCACAAAACACCACACAACCCTAAACATCATCCCACACATCACAACACACACCACCCCATACATCACCCACATCACCCCATGGCACCGCAAAGACACCCCAGGTTCTCTGAGGAGGAGCTCAGGGTCATGGTGGAGAAAAATTATCCGGGTAGAGCCACAGCTATTCGGATCACAGGTGCAGCACACCACCATAGCTAGGAAGATGGAGGTATGGCGCAGAATCGTGGACAGGGTCAACGCAGTGGGACAGCACCCAAGAACATGGGATGACATCAGGAAGAGGTGGAACGACCTACGGGGGAAGGTACGTTCCGTGGTATCCAGACACCACATTGCGGTTCAGAGGACTGGCGGTGGACCCCCACCTCCTCCCCCGCAACTAACAATATGGGAGGAGCAGGTCTTGGATTTTCTGCATCCTGAGGGCCTCGCAGGAGTAGCTGGAGGAATGGACTCTGGTAAGTCAAATCTTAACTATTACATCCCCCACCCTACCTGCATGCCATCACATACCCCCACCCTCACCCTCACCCCCATCACTCCAACTCCTCACATATGTCCTACTATCACAAACCACACATCCCAAAACCCAAGCCCTGCATGCAACACCAAAGCATGGACAGCCATCACCAATGCATGGCTACTGCACATACCCACACACACCCCTAAACAATTATCACACAATGTCCCACACAAGAATGCAAGCACTGGGGTACAGGGTCACCCACTCATTGCACACCATGCCACACACAGATGCAATAATCATGCCTTTACACCCCTGCAGGACCCCTACCCAACGTCACCGGACAGGAGGGTCCTGACATGTCCACTCCACCCACAGAAGAGGCCCACAGTGATGATAGCGGCTCTGTCCAACTGGATCTAGATGACCAGCCCGGCCCATCTGGGACCTCGGGACAGTCGGTTCCCCTCACACTCGCATAGGCCACCACAGAGCCTCCCCCCTCTGGAAACACCAGCACATCACCCACCCAGTGGGCCCATACCTCTGTCCCCAGGACACGTCAAGCAGCTGTGTGTCCACCACTACAGGGAAACCAGGCTAAACCTCCACCCCAACAACACCAGGGACCTGGGGTCAGTGGTAGTGGGCACACGGTTCAGGGGACAGAGGCCCAGGAACACAGGGGAACTGCGAGGGCTGCTAAGCGACAGGGGGAGGACAGGCCCAGGGAACCCACTCTCTACGAGGCCCTCTCCAACATCATGGAAGCCTACCACCATTGCCAGAAGACGATGGCAACGGTACTGGCCAAGTTTCAGGAGACCCAGCGGCTGCAGGAGGAACAGTATTTGGGGTTCAGGGAGGAGCTCAAATCCATCAACACCACCCTGGGCTCCATTGTAGGGGTCCTGAAGGAACTCGTCAACACCAGGAGGGACACTGTGGCACAACAAGGGGCCCCTGACACTAGCCTGGACGATGAACTGCCCACCACCTCCGCCGGCGCTAGTGGACAGGAGGCACCACCACAGGACCACAACACCAGCACCCCACCCCTTGCAGATGGAGAACCACCCCCCAAGCGGTCCCTGAGATCCAGAACAAAGACAGAGAACAATGCCAAGACCCCCGCCAAGAAATGAGACCACCCTGATTGGCATCCTTCTGTCCCACTTTGTCACGCTGTCCATCCTTAAACTGACCTAGCTCCACTTCCTATGCCCCTTTGGACAGTGCACCTGTGAGACTAAAAGACTGGACTCTGCCATGGACATTCCTCCACCATCACCCCTGACCATTTTACAACCCCCTCCAATATTTAGCACTTAAATAAACACCCTTAAAGCACAAAACAATCTGGAGTCAGTCTGTGCTTTCGAATATGTGTTTGCAATAACTGTGTAAAAATGATATATCCATTGTATTGTCAACATACCTATGTCACACAGCTCTAGTCCATGAGGAAACAAAGCAGATGTCACACAGTGGGACCCACATCTGTGAAATTGAAAGGGAAAGTGACAACTCAGGGTCCATACACAGGGTGAAGGTGACAGACAGATCAGAGGTCAAACAATTATGTCAGATGTAGCTGGCAGTGATGTCTTCTTACCTGTGTCTCACTGGAAATATTGATGAATCACCGTGTTTCTGTTGTCGATGTCCTCTTCTTCTGCTTCCTCTCCTTCACTGTCCACAGGCTCCACAGTTGCCACAGCACCTCCATCTGGACCATCCTCCTGCAGAAAAGGCACTTGTCGTCACAAAGCCAAGTTGTGAAGCATACAGCAGGCCATGATGATCTGGCACACCTTCTTCGGTGAGTAGAATAGGGAACCACATGTCATATGGAGGCACCTGAACCTGGCCTTCAGGAGGCCAAAGGTTCTCTCTATAACCCTCCTAGTTCGCCCATGGGCCTCATTGTAGTATTCCTCTGCCCTTGTCCTGGGGTTCCTCACTGGGGTCAGTAGCCATGACAGGTTGGGGTAGCCAGAGTCACCTGCAAATGTGGAGGAAAATCTGTTAGACACACACTAACTCTTAGGGACATCCCCGTACCCAAACACCTAGTCACACTGTATAGGCTCCATGTCCTCACCTAATAGCCACACACGGTGCCTCTGGAGTTGCCCCATCACATAAGGGATGATGCTATTCCTCAAAATGTAAGTGTCATGCACTGATCCACGAAACTTGGCATTCACATGGGAGATGTACTGGTCGGCCAAACACACCATCTGCACATTCATTGAATGGTAACTCTTCCGGTTTCTGTACACCTGTTCACTCCCGCGGGGGGGACCAAGGCCACATGTGTCCCATCAATGGCACCTATGATGTTGGGGATATGTCCAAGGGCATAAAAGTCACCTTTCACTGTAGGCAAATCCTCCACCTGAGGGGAAATGATGTAGCTGCGCATGTGTTTCAGCTGGGCAGACAACACTCTGGACAACACGTTGGAAAACATAGGCTGGAACATCCCTGATGCTATGGCCACTGTCGTTTGAAAAGACCCACTTGCCAGGAAATGGAGTACTGACAGCACCTGCACTTGTGGGGGATTCCTGTGGGATGGCACATAGTTGACATCAGGTCTGTCTCCAACTGGGCACACAGTTCCAGGATTGTGGCACGATCAAGTCTGTAGGTGACAATTACATGTCCCTCCTCCATTGTCGACAGGTCCACCAGCGGTCTGTACACCGGAGGATGCCGCCACCTCCTCATCTGCCCCAGCGGACGTGCTCTATGGAGGAGAACAGCGAGAAGAGAGTCAACCAACACTGAGGTACGTTAACACAACTTTATTCCTCATTTTTTTTAAACCACTATGTGCCTATATTAGTGTGTATGCGAGGCCTAGATATGTGTGACGCATTTAAAATTAATGCCATGTGGCCCCCTGAAATGGCGACTGCCTGACCTGTAATGTGGGACAAGGGGATGTGAGGTAACTGCACTGGAGTTGTACACCGTTAAGGTAGGCGGTCGTAGACTGCGGCGCAATCCTGCATTGGTTAACATTGGACCCTATGGGTCCGAGGAGCCAATGACGATGTACGCCGGTGGTGACGGTACGCACCGCCGCTGACGTGACCGCCATTTTCTCTCTGTTCAATCACTTGATACCTGATCTTCGACAGGAGAGGACCTAAATTGCAAGTGCTGCTGTGACCTCAGTCTGGAAGAGACAATGGCTCATGTGTCTGGGGAAAGGGCGCCTGCCTTCAGCACAGAGGAGTTGGAGAAACTAGTTGATGGGGTCCTCCCCCAGTACACGCTACTCTATGGTCCTCCAGACTAACAGGTAAGTACACTGTGAGCATGCTGAATGGGGAATGCCTGTGTAGAGTGGGGTGGATGGAAGATGGGGGGGAATGAGGCGTGCATGAAATGAGGGTGAGTGCATGTGCGTCATGGCAAGGGTAGGGATGCGGGCCAATGACTGTGACGGTGCGGACTGTTATATCTGCTCTGTTTCCCCTGTACTATTCCTTTAGGTCAGCGCCCACCAGAAGAAGGATATTTGGCGTGCCAAGGAAGTCCGCACCTGGGAGTCCACCACAGATGGAGCACCCACTGCCGTAAAAGATGGGAGGACATTCGCCGCTGGAGCAAGAAGACGGCGGAGGCCCAGCTGGGGATGGCCTCCCAACATGGGCAGGGTGCCCGTCTCACAATGACCCCCCTGATGTTCCGGATCCTGGCACTGACGTATCCGGAGTTGGATGGGCGCTTGAGGGCATCACAGCAGCCACAAGGGGGTGAGTACAGTCACATTCTGCCGATTCTGCGCGCAGTGGAGGTGTCTGGGTGGGGGAGGTGGGCTGTGAGTTCCCCTAGGCCAGGGCGAGTTTAGTAGGCAAGGTCCCGTCGTAAGGCAGGCCATGTGGCACCCCACCCCACCTGTTTTCAGAGCCAACTAAAGCTAGTCAGGCTCCTGTGACTTCCATGTATGCAGCAATCGGGCATAGGCCTTGTAACCCATGTCCCTGTGATTAATTAGGGAACTCAAAGTGCACGGCCTAGTGCAGGGGGCTTCTGTGTCTGTAGTGTCCGCCAACGGTAGCGGTATTGCATGCACTCAACATGGCTTTCTTCTGTCTCCCCCCCTTTTTGTGGTCTCCCTGTTCTTGTGTGCATTAGCATCATCAGGCGGAGGAGCAGGAGGGAGCTGCATCCCACATGGCCCTGGAGGGTGAGACAACGGAGTCTGAAGCCACCAGTGGGACGGAGGGCGAGGGGAGCTCCACGGCGGGGACAGGAGCTGAGACCAGCGACACGGATTCCACCTCTGATGGGAGCTCCCTTGCTGTGGTGGGCCCCTCTGCGCCCACCGCATCTACAGGTATAGCCGCCACCCCCCCCTACCAGCACCGCCCTCCCAGCAGCCCCTCAGCGTGTGCCGAGTGGCCGCTCACCCAGGAGGGTGGGCATCTCCTTCGCCCCAGGCACCTCAGCCCCTGCCCCAGTCAGCCCTGCTGCCCTCAGTGAGGAGGCCATTAACCTCCTCAGGTCCCTCACTGTTGGACAGTCTACAATTTTGAATGCCAACCAGGGTGTAGAGAGGCAGTTGCAACAGACCAATGCATACCTGGAGGGCATTCATTCTGGTCAGGCAGTCCAACAGCTAGCTTTTCAGACTCTGGCCTCAGCACTGATGGCAGCCATTGTCCCTGTGTCCAGCCTCCCCCTCCAACTTCCTCTACCCAGATCCAAACTCCTGTACCTCAGCCTATCCCAAGCACACCATCAGACCAGCATGCACACACCTCAACACACAAGGGAAGCTCTGGCAAACATAAGCACCACATATCCCACAGGCACTCACACAAGCATCATACCCATGCACACATACCAAGATCCACTGCCTCCACTGTGTCCCCCTCCTAAAGGTCTCCCTCCTCCTTCCCAGTCTCGTCTCCACTCACACCTTCATGCACTACATCTTCATCCACTATGTCCATCACCAGCACACCTATCACCACACTTGCACTCACCACCCCCACTACCATTCACACATCCCCTGTGTCCTCTCCCAGTGTGTCTGTGAGCCCACCTCCCAAGGTACACAAACGCAGCCACACACCCACCCAACAGCCACTCCCAAACCCCCTACTTCTACCCGTCCCAGTGTGTCCAAAAAGCTTTTCATGTCCAACCTTGACCTCTTCCCCTCACCTCCCCCACCCCTTCAGTCCCCTAGGGCTCGCCTTTCCAGGTCCCAACCCAGCACCTCAGCCACCACATCACCGGGCACAGTGGTGCCAGCAGTAACCGGCTTCTGGAGTGCGCCAAGCAACAGGGCAGCCAGTGTGCCAAGGAGCCAGACCACGGACAGTCCCCCACCTCAAAAGCATAAAATGTTGGCCAGTGCCCGGCGGGAGAAAGGCAAAACATCTACCACGAAAGTCTCTACTAGTAGTACAGTTGGGAGTGGGAAGACTGCTGCGCCACCATCCAAGGTGGGGAAGGGGCACAGAAAGACAGGCAAGTCGCCGAAAACCTGCAGAGCGGACAAGACCGCCAACAGCACCACTGCCAAGGACACCGCCGCCACAAGCGCCGCTGCCAAGGACACCGCCGCCACAAGCACCACTTCACAGGACACCGCCGCCACCAGCACCGCATGCCAATGAGCGCCAAAAGCTCCAACGCTACTGGGGCCGCCACAAGCATGATGAAGCACTCTGGGCACCAAGCCCCCTCCAGAACCAGTGGAGAGATAAATCCACTACCTCAGTCCTTGGCAGGATGAAGCACTCTGGGCACAATGCCCCCTCCAGAACCAGTGGAGAGATACATAAACTACCTCAGTCCTTGGCAGGATGGAGCACTCTGGGCACAAAGCCCCCTCCAGAACCAGTGGAGTATCCCATCCACTACCTCAGTCCTTGGCAGGATGAAGCACTCTGGGCACAAAGACCCCTCCAGAACCAGTGGAGAGATACATCCACTACCTCAGTCCTTGGCAGGATGAAGCACTCTGGGCACAAAGCCCCCTCCAGAACCAGTGGAGTATCCCATCCACTACCTCAGTCCTTGGCAGGATGAAACACTCTGGGCACAAAGCCCCCTCCAGAACCAGTGGAGACTGTTATCCACTTGAGAGACTGTGGTTTTACGCTCCCCAGGTTAAAGCATTGGGCAACCGACCCACTGTAGAGACTTGTGAGACTGTGGCTTTGCGCTCCCCAGGATAAAGCAGTGGGCAACCCACCCACTTGAGAGACTTGTGAGACTGTGGCTTTGCGCTCCCAAGGATAAAGCAGTGGGCAACCCACCCACTTGAGAGACTTGTGAGACTGTGGCTTTGCACTCCCCAGGATAAAGCAGGGGGCAAACCAACCACTGTAGAGACTTGTGAGACTGTGGCTTTGCACTCCTCAGGATAAAGCAGTGGGCAAACCACCCACTGTAGAGACTTGTGAGACTGTGGCTTTGCACTCCCCAGAATAAAGCAGTGGGCAACCCACCCACTGCAGAGACCTGTGAGACTGTGGCTTTGCACTCCCCAGGATACATCAATGGGCATGGAGCCCCCTTGTGGATCTGGCGTTGTGCACTCATCCGGCTGAGGTGCCCCCCCTTCCCTTCCCCCTGAGGTGCCTGTTGTATTTCGAACAGATGCCCCAGCAGTGTTCTCTCAGTTTTGATTGGGTATCTTGTATGGGCCTCACCCATGCATTTTGGGCCCAGTGGTCCACGGACTTTAATGGTGGAATACCTTGCACTTATATTATTGGTGTATATATGTGTTAATATTGTATATATATTTTTTGAATACTGAATTTTAATAGATTACAATCGTTCACCTCATTTCCTTTTGTCTTTGCATTCTTCCGGAGGGGTTGTACTGTAATGTATCATGATGTATTAGTGTGTGTGTTGTCGTGGGTGAGGGTGGGGGTGGGGGGCTTTGCATGTTGCGTGTGTGTGTCACTCTCTTTTCCCTCCCCTGTGTCGTAGGTGCAGTACTCACCGTGGTCTTCGCCGCCGGCGTTCGTGCTCCTGGTAGAGGAACAGGAAGACAAAGGCAGGGAGTATCTGGAGTTCCGGTTCCATGGCGTTCTGGTTCCTCGTGGGGTGTGTAGAGGTGAGCGTTTTACCTTCCAAGTCCTGTTTCCGCCGTGTTTTTGTTCACGTTGAATCCGCCCCGGAAAAGGTGGCGGATTGGACTGTTGTAATACTGTGGGCGGTACTTTGTCCTCCGCCTGTCTGTTGGCAGTTACCGCCGCAGTGTTTGTATGTACCCCCGTGGCGGTCGAAGTGTTAAAGTGGCTGTCTATGTTGGCGGTTTCCGCCACGGTCATGATTCCCTTTTTTTTACCGCCGGCCTGATGGCGGTTTTACCGCCGCTTTAACACCAACCGCCAGGGTTGTAATGACCATCAATGTGTTTTGTTCTCAGTAATGGTGATTATATTAATATGAACATATTTCATGTGGAAGCCACGCTGTGTCCAGTCTTCTTTTTATGTTATGTAACATGTATTTGTAAAGCACAGTATCACCAGCTAGAGTATCTTGGGGACGCGAAGGCTGTGTGCCTAGCCATGCATATGGCAGATTGGTTGATTGAAAAACCAACATCAAAGTCCCGGTTTGCATTTCCTAAATAGTGATTTTTAAGAAATCGCTATTTAAAAAATGCAAAAAGGGATGTATAAAAATTGCAATTCGTTAATAGCGATTTCTTAAAAATCCCAATCGTTATTACCGAATCGCAATTAGGGAATGGGACTGCATTCATCCCTATGGGCCTGTAGCCCAAAGGTGAGAATGGTTTTGCATTACCTTATTTTGGAATTCCTGTTAGGAATTCGCAAATTAGGTAATGCAACCCCAGGGTGCTTCATCACATTACTCATGCTTGAATTCACCACAACACTCATACTTGCATTCACCACAACACTCATCCTCGCATACACACATGCATACATGCTTACATTCATAGACGCACTCGCTTCCACATTCATACACGCATACAACCACGCAAGCACACATACATGCACACGCACACACAACAGCTCCCACTCCCGTCGGGCGATCGACTTACCTGGTCTGGGAAGGAGGTTGTCCAGCAGGAAATGGGAACGGGCTCTTCCACCTCCGGCAGCACCCCACAAGCAGGACACAATCACACTATATTATTGCACATAATACGGCATGCAAAGTCCTTCTGGTGGGGCGGGGCAGTGGACGAATTGCCCCAGCACCTCCAGCTACCAGCACGACTACTGCTCGATTTCAGCCCAAAATGTGGTGGAAATCCAGCAGTATTCATGATATGGTCAGTGGAAGACTGCCAGCACCGGCGGTCTTCTGGCACTTGTGGGTTTGGCGGCCCAGCAATAAGACCACCAAAGGCATAATGAAGGCCAATGTGTTAAGTATTTGTACAAACACACACAGGTTTAGAAAAATGTTAATTATTTTATCTAAATAAACAAGACCAAATATGATAAAAATCCACAATATATAGTTAAAAATACGAATTTAGCACTTAAAAGTATGAAAATAGTGCCTGGAGGCACAAATACTGCAAGTTGGTATTGTGCGGCATCGTGACAGAGTAATTTCATACAATGTGACGCCAATGTTGCCGTTTACGGAGTTGTTCGACCCCCAGGTACAGTACCTTAAGAAACAAGTACAAAGGTCGGGGACAGCGGCGTTGCTGGGTCAGATGCGGCGTCACTTTCAGTGCCACGGGGCAGAAGAACAGCGGCATACACAGATGTGAAGTTGGTCCCTTGGTTCCGGTTGATGTGAAGTCTGGCGGAGTCATGATGCTGCGGGGCAACCTCACAAGGTCACGATAACATCATAGGGCCGTAGGCGCTGTGATGGTGTCAGGTTGTCACAGATGTTGGACTTACGACACTCCGGTGTCAGCAAAGTTTGGTGGGATCAGCGGCTGCAGTGATGCGAGGCCTACAGGGTCGTCAGACTCCTACAAAGTCCACGGCCTTGGGGCAGGTGGCATCGTCATTCTGAGGTAGTGGCGTCAGCTCAAAGGGTCATCAGATTTGTTGCATTTAGCGTGGTCCATGGCCTCGGGGCAAGCAGTGTCACAGTTCAGGGTAGCAGCATCCTTTGCGAAGGCGCATGGCCTCGTCCGGCATCGTTAGACGGCTTTTTCTCCAAGAATTTACTTCCAGGGGTCCAGGAACTGGAATGGCACCCTGTGGCAAGCTAGAGTCCACAGCAAGTAGACTCTGGTTGGTGAAGCCTTTGCTGTCCCTGAGGCTTCAAAACAGGAGGCAAGTTCTACTCTAAGCCCTTTGAATCACTTCTCAAGCAGGAAGGCAACAAAGTCCAGTCTCTGTCCCCTTGTGAAGGCAGAAGCAGCAACTGCAGGATAGCTCAACACAGCACAGGCACAGACCAGAACAGCACTTCTCCTCAGCTCTTCAGCTCTTCTCCAGGCAGGGGTTTCTCTTGAATCCATCAAGTAATCTAATGTCTGGGGTTTGGGGTCCAATACTTATACCCCTTTCTGACTTTAAAGTTGGCAAACTTCAAAGTAAAGTCCCAAGTGTTTGTAAGATCGCTTCTTGTCCAGGCCAGGCCCCAGCCACACACCAAGGGTTTGGGGACTACATTGTGTGAGGGCAGGCACAGCCCATTCAGGTGTGAGTGACCACTCCTTACCTCCCTTCTAGCACAGATGGTTCATCAAGATATGTGGGCTACACCCCAGCCCTCTTTGTGTCACTGTCTAGAGAGAAGTACAAACAGCCCAGCTGTCAAACCAACCCTGACAGGTAATCCACAAGCAGGCAGAGTCACAGAATGGGTTGAGCAAGAAAATGCCTACTTTCTAAAAGTGGCATTTACAAACACACAATCTAAAAACCAATTTCACTAAAATATGCATTTTTAAATTGTGAGCTCAGGGACCATAAACTCCACATTTCTACCTCTTCCCAAAGGGAATCTACACTTTAATAATATTTAAAGGCAGCAGCACCCATGTTCACCTCTGAGAGAGATAGGCCTTGCAATGTGAAAACTGAATTTGGCAGTATACATGTCGCACCTTTAACATACACTGCACCCTACCCATGGGGCTACCTAGGGCCTACCTTAGGGTTGCCTATAAAATGGAAGTTTTAGGTCTGGCAAGTGGGTACACTTACCAAGTCGAAGTGGCTGTGCAAGACTGCACACACAGATACTGCAGTGGCAGGTCTCAGACATGTTTACAGGGCTACTTATGAGGGTGGCACAATCAGTGCTGCACATCCACTAGTAGCATTTGATTCACAGGCCCTAGGCACCTCTATTGCACTTTACTAGGGACTTACTAGTAAATCAAGTATGCCAATCAGGCAATCCAATTACACATACATTTTACATAGGGGCACTTGCACTTTAGCACTGGGTAGCAGTGGTAACTTGCACAGAGTATCAAAAACAGCAAAAACAGAGACCAGCACACATCAGGAACCTTGGGAACAGAGGCAAAAAGTTAAGGGAGACCATGCCAAGGAGGCCAAGTCAACCAAGGAGCATGCATGAAAGTGTATCAAATTTTTGGGTGGTGTTTAGTCTGTGTGAACTTTGACTGTCTTATGTGAGTGTGAGTGAATGGGGTGCTGGGTGCTGTTGGTATAGGAGTGGTAGGTGTAGGACAGTGTTTGAAAATTTTCAGGAGACACATATGAATGCTCATTCAATGTTGTGTGATGTGGTGTGGCAGAGTGCAGCAAGTGATGGCTGGGATTAGGAGCATTGAAGAGCACAGGAGGGTAACAGTGTATAGGGTGAGAACCAGTGTTCCTGGTTCTGGACGCAGTCAAAGTGTGGATGGGCGCAGACGGGCTTATGTTTGGTGCACCTTCAGCATGCCAGTGGCACACCCACTGAGTGCAAGCACTGAATGTCCCTGCTGCAACTACCATTAAATAGGTCCTCAGAGGAGGGATGAGTGCAGGGTACTATAGGCGGAAACCAGTGATGTCACTTCCTGTACAGATGGATGATGGAAAATCCAGTAATGTCACTTCCTGTGCAGCTAGGCAATGGGAAATTAAGTCCTCTTGCTTGGCTTCTTCATTTAAAGATAGGTTACCAGTGGTGTCACTTCCTGTGCAGAAGGATGATGGGAAATCCATTGATGCCAGTTAATATGCAGATGAGTGATGGGAAATCCCATGATGTCACTTCCTGTGCAGATGGGCTAGTGGAAAAATGTACTTTGTGCCGTACAAGGCCTTGCACTTTCTTCCTATGCTCAGACTTTGCCTCCATCTTATTAAGTAGCTCCCTTTTGTCAGTGTTGTTAGTCTCCATTTCACCTACGATAGTGGAGGGGGTTTTATATTACTAGATAGCACAATTAAGTGGGGTCTTGTTAGCAACTTCAAAATGGATTTCCTTAGTCTTCTCTCTGGACTGCTGTGAGTTAGTCTACAGGGTCTCACTGTCATACCATCAGTGCTTTTGGCACATGCCTATGGCAGACTCGACCCCTGGCTGCACACTACACTACTATCATGCTCTCCATCTCTGAGTTCTGTGATCAGGATATTTCTCAGAGACAGTACCATGGAGGGTACAACCCACACTTAAAGCAGCCATCCTACAAGGCAGCCAATCATGCCTCCACCCCGCGTCAACATCATGGCCATTCATGGCACCAGATCAACTTTTATACAAGTGAAATGGTGACATACCAAAGTGGAACGTCTACTTAAAACTAGTACACCTACCATTTCCTGGCCCAAGTTCACAGCAACTCTTTCAGGGACTCCTTTCAGCTTAAGTTATTTTGTAAATGCTTAATATAATCATACATAAGCTTCAAATTACTCAAAGAGGAAAGAATGGGGGTGCAAAATATAGGACTTGATCTGTTTTCAAGTCTCCCATCATGCTTTTCGTGGCAGAAGAGAATGGGCAATTAACTTTGTGTACTCAACAATAGTTAGGAAAGTGCTAAGAAAATGCTACAAACCAAAGAAATATAATTGGAGTTGCTTTAAATGTGCAGTGGCCTACCACAATAACTTTTATATTTTGTTGGGATACCATTAAATAGATGTTTAAGTGCCTCTTTTTTAAGGTATTTTAGTCAATAGAAATGCTTGTTTACAGTCCTTGCAATTAGTGGAGGGCCATGAGTGCTATTGACTGCATGATTGGCCTTCAGCAAGATGCAGGCAGCAGCAAAGATTTGAAATTACTGGAGCTTGGTTAGACTTTTAGATGGAATTCCAATTTAGATTACTTTGTGATTGCTGGTGAGTGGAAAATTGAGAAGATTATCCTAGTAAAGGAAAGGTATTCTGCCACTGAGTGACCTCTAATAAGAACTGCAAACCACTTTTCAAAGTTATTCTGAATGGGGGAAAAGACAGTAAAGTTTGAGTGCATTTTCCAACTGAACATAAGTTGGCAAATCATAGCAACGCATTCATTACAAGGTTAGAAAACAAAGGTTAAGCAGTTTCTGTTTGTTTGGGATCCAATGCAAGGACCTCAACATTTGAGTCACATGATCTTGCTTTACCATTCTGAGGGTTGAGGGTATCTAAGAGGGCAATATGATTTATTACTTTGGGAGAAGCTGAAAATGAATGGTTCAATAGTTATGAAGTGCTATTAACAAAAGGAACATTTGCCAACAAGGCCAAAGAAGATGAACTCTGGTTTCTTGTCATTCATCTGTAGCCAGCTTGACATAAGCACATTAGCCTATTAGGAGGTGACTCATAATTCCCCTAAATACACCCCTCATTATCACACAAGCTTTCTCCAAGGGGAGAGGGACTGTGCCACCTTAGGTTGCCCCTAGAATTGTGCACTGTGGGATAGTTGATAGTAAGGCAAACATATGGTGCAAAACTTGGGAGGGTAGCCTCAGCAAGATATTTCGTCATTGGTTAGGGAGTGTCCAAGAGTCACCCTTATTTAATGACTAATGAGACTTTCAAAGCTGGCACCAAAATCACAGCTCCTCAGAACACTTTCTGGAGAATTAAATGGTCAGAAGAGAACTGGGAATTCTGTCTGTGACCTGTGTGGAGACCTAAAGGGCTGGAGCTGCTCACATTTGCACCCAAGACTGAGAAGTGGACTCCAAGGTGTATTGTCTTGCATAATTTAGAATAGAACCTTTATGTCCCTGAGGACTCTGTATCTGTGTGACATAATCACAAAAATAGAATGTATGAAAACTTTGCTTTAGAATGTTGCGAGTTAACAAGTACATGCTGATGACTAAGGACTTGTGATTAGCAGCTCTGTGGGTGACCTTGTAATTCAGCAGGTACCAGGCTAGGGAGGACGCTACAACTGGTGATGACATAGGGGATAAGTAACCCTAAGAAAGTGCTCTCCTCAGGTGTTTGCATTGGTCCAACCAAACTGCTTGTGCATGCCACGCATGCCTTCGTCAGTGTCAAGTCAATGGTTGGCAAATGCGGAGTCAATGGACAACTCCAGTGAATTTGAAGCATGTGAATGAAAAGAGAGCACCACAGAAAAGTTTTCACATCATTGATCAATAAAGTACAACCAAGATCCTATTAAATGGTACTGTGCTGCCATGCAAAATAAAGTTATACAATATACAGAGTGTTAACGCTAAAGGTGGATTCAACGAGGTTTACAAAGCACAGTTAGAGACAGTTATCAGATACCAAGTAGCGTTGCAAGGCAAAAATCAACCAGCTGTGAGACAATACAAACTGAAGTAGTAAAAGAGCAAAATAAATGGCTTCCTGAGCCCACTACAGAGAGTTGTTGCATTACGACCAACAGTAGCCTCAAGAGAAGGTCCCAGGGTTGTGCTAAAGGAACAATCTATATTTCCAATGGCCAGGAATGTGGTGAAAAGCCATTCCACCAATGGAACCCATCAAGGACTACCCCATGGCTGGCCCATCACAGGACCACGGCTGGGGCGTGAATGGAACTTATCCTGATTTCCAGGTAGAGAGGCCAGGGAAAGCACTACTCTAAGTCAGTAAGTTCCAGAATTTGGTTTACTATGCTGTCACCTTCCTCAACACCACCACCATTCGACACTGCCAAAAAGCAAAATATTGATGATAGATATGTTGCGTAGGCTGTCATTATTCTAATGAAACTACTGGACTCTGAGCGGCAGAATCGCCTGCGTATCGCCTGCGGTGCGGGAGACTGAGTCTGACCCACTACAGGTGACACCTGTCGCTCCAATCCGGGTTCTGCGCTGTGCCTCATCTCCACCAAAGGGCAGGATGATTGGGCAGCTGAGCGCATGACTAAATTAATTTCTCAGGGAAATTGTGGTCACTCATGTCTCATCCGTTTCTCTCAGTTACATTATTCTTGCATACACAATGACAAACAGAGGCAGTATATGTTTCAATAAGATTTTAATGAAGCGACTGCATCTTAGATAGCAAAGAATGAGCTGCAATAACCAGGATGATACAGTATGACAAGATTTAAATAGTGACAAGGAGAGTAAAGCATGGAAATAACGCTACCATATTGTCACTAGAGTCGATAGACTAATTCCTACCTTGGCTGTAACAGAGCACAGTGTGTTAAGATCTAATTCTGCCCTTCAGGTTCCCCTGGGAAGACATCATCCCCATACCTGAGCAAAGGCCTGAAGTCTGCATAAGCAGCTGTAGCAAAGCGCTCAGCAATCAGCATACAGTTGTGGTTCTCTGGCTGGAATCTACCTCTAACGTGTAAGACAGGGAAGTGTTTTTTATAATAAAACAGCTGATGTTTTGAGAAAATGTCCCTACGCAAAGATGTGTGTTTTTCTATGAATGTCAGAGACAAAGCTTCTACCACGTTCATCGGCAACCTACCTTACTGCAGCCTTGAAAGAAGCACAGAGTGAGCAAGAATGTCTTGTTTGAGAACATAGTGCTGGCCTAGGCAAAAACAGTAAGATAGAGAGAAATAAAACAAGACCGTAAAAATGGCTATTATAACAATAATAAAATAAAGCCGAATAAAATATATCTAGGTTAAAGTGCACTTCTGCAGGCCAAGTATGCTAAAATAACGTGCATGGAGCTATGACTAAAATGGCTACAAAACACACTCCCCTTGTAGGTTGAAAGTGGTTTAAAACCTAAATGTACATAAAACTACTAAAACTCAACCTAATATATATATGTAAAAAATTTCAATAATGACAAGTTAAAGGGACACATGAGCATATATAAAAGGATAATTTAAAATGTTAACATGTGGCATAAAAAGACCAAATTTCAAGAGTCAGAGTTATTTTTAGAATTTCCAATCGATTCCGGGACAATGGAGGACAGAATATCTTCCACTTCGGCTGGTGTTAAAGTTGGAAAGGCATCGCCGAGAAGGACCAAGGAGCAGTTGTGTTCCACAGCCTGAGCCTCAGCCAAGACGGCATTCCGTGGTGTGCCCAATAATGAGGTAGGAGCTGCATCCTCCAGGAAGGGCAACTGATAAGCAGCTTCCTGTAGCAAACGCACCCTCAATGGCATGTCCGGTAATGAGCCCTCAGCGAGAACATCAACAGAGTAAATGGCTGATGGTATTAAACCGAATATGAAGAAGAAGGAATGAATGAAACCAGAACCAACAGCCTTAAAGAAATGTGCAATTCCAGTATTATTGGAGGCATTAAATATTCATCCCACGAGTTCACCAAAGTGTCTCGGAAAGTTGGTACTTAAAAGGGACTGTAACTCTGCTGACAACCCACCACCTGAAGTGCGTAGGTCTCATGTGCAGGTGTGAGAGCCACATGTTTTTGAAACAGTAAAGGTTTGAGTCTGCTCAACTTGTCAAAATTCAAAGTAGAAGTAGCAATATGGGGCCAAATGTTAGCTACCTCTTTTATTCTAGTGGGAGGAAAAAGTACGTAACAATCTTAGAGAATGAAACAACATAAACTATTCCAGCTCACATCCCACAACAGTCTTCACCATTGAGGAGGACATAGCTGCCATTCGAAAGCACCTGGAGTGTAGGTCTAATCAAGAGGACTGAAACTCCCTTCAGATAACAAGCCAAGTTTACAACAGAAGCGTTACATGCCCCATGCAAAGACAGCTGTTTACAAACCATCGAATGGCTGACAGAAGTCTCGCATTCACTACCGCTAAGAAAGAATTCTTTCATGCCACTGAGACATTTGTACAAGAAGGGTAGCTCCCACACCTCATGGATGTAACTATCTCCCAGCCGCCTTTCATATCTGCCTACCGGAATGTGTTTTAAACAGGAGGTGAAATGAAGTGTGGAAATAGGCAGATGAATGACCCCGTGGATTAACTACTCAATAGATGGTATTTCAGCCACAGTAAAAGGCAACTTTTCTAACTTTTTGATGTTCAGCATGACATCAGTCACTTCTTTCTTAGCCATTAGTTGCTGTTGTTGCATTAAATTAAATGTAGAAAATATTTCCCTTGCGCTGGCGTGTCACCAAGGAACGTGACCTGCCTTCAGTGTTTGAAGTGTCCAACCCAACTGCATAATGGACCATAGTTGACTCTGTCCATGGTGTAAGGAAGACATATCTGTTTGGTATGATATCTATATCAGAGGAGATTATGTTATTTAAGGTGTATATCCGGTCGGACAGGGTATTAATCCCATTATCTACAACAGCTACTGCTTTCTGTAAGTTTTCTTGGTCAATTTGCCTTAAACGTGCAGCGGCTTCTTTTTGGGAAAGCTTCTGAATTTCATTATATACTTCATATAAGAAGCGCTTTCTGCGTTGTTTTCTGGGGCCTAACAGGAAGTCCTGTAAGTCGGTGTAATTAGACAGGAGAGTGAGGTGTTCTCTAACCACATCTAGTGAGGAACTCCTTAACCATTGCTGGCATAGTTTCCCTACACTGTATGTTGTTACTATACTCGCATGTTCGGACGATATATAGTGACGGTCCGGCCTACTAGTTCTAAAACCCCCCGTGGAGTTTATAAAACATTTATGACACCCATTGGTATCTATTGACCACAATAACCACCTGCCAGGACGTTACAGTGAAGCATTAAACGTGCCATTCTGAACCCATTCATCGAGCTGATCTTCAGTTTCATTTATATATTTTTGCCATTCACAAAATTTTGCAGGTGCAGGAATACTGGGCGTGTTCAATTCCTTAATATTTGCTAAGCCTAAACAACTTGTTTGTTGTACAGTTTCATTTAAAATGATAATTTGAACAGGTATCAGGCATGCTCTAAATAAAGCCTCCTTCTCCTGTATGTGCCAATGTCTAGTTCCCCACACACTTTTTAAGTCAATCGACTTCAGCCAAAATTCATAGCCTTCTATAGTCAACCGGGAAACAAAGGAACCCGAATAAATAAATTGTGTATTTGTCCTTAGTATGTGTACCTTTGCTGTCAATGGCAATTTAAAATAATATGACTCAGCATTTTTAACATCATGCCCAGAAAAATATGTACATTTTTCAGAATATGTTTTAGAACTCCCTTGCGGTGGAGTCAGACAATTTTCCCATTGTGTGTAATTAAAAACAGTCTTTGGGGTACTTGCTCTGTGGATGAAATGGTGGCCTTAATAATTATAGCAAAACATATCACCATAGTTCTCTTTAGATTGATAAATATCTTCTTTTTCAAATCCAGTGTAATACCGCAATTCTGTCATAATAAAATCAACTGTTTTCATATCCCAATCATCAGAAACAACTCCGGGTATTATTCTATCGTTCATTGAAAGTTTAAACACATATGGTATTTGAATGACCTCTGTAGGGCCGTATATATCAAATGTTACTTTATCCCAAACATTCAGATCAGGAATTGGTATGGCAGAAATGTTCACAAAAGACAAGTCTCTACAGACCTTGTGAGAAGAAAAATGTGGTTTTAGGACCTCATCCACCAGTTCAACTGTTGATTTTTCAGGAAGAAAATGACCATGTATTAATAAAAAGAACGTTATAACAAACCCAATCCAAAGTAGGAAAGCTAGTACAGTCAAGGAAAGCCACAGATAGTTCCATGGAAGAATAAAGTAAGTTGCTTTAAGCCAGTTTATCAGCTTACATGTTTTGACAGTTCAAGTGTCGAAGAGGCAAATGAGTCTGAAACGTTGTTGATAATGTCGGCAAAGTATCCAGAGGCAGTTCGTGTAAAAACTAGAGCTGTATCTGTAGATGGAGTGGGTATTTCCCGCGGTGGCCCAGAGTAAATGGCGCCATCCATCTGTGTTGAAGTTGTGTCAAATTGATCAGTTATTTCTGTATTATTTGCTGTTAGTGAAACCAATGCAAGATCATTTTCCCCCCTCCCCAAGCTCGGAGAGGTGTCAGTGTTGCTGCTTACAACTTGTAGAGGAACTTCTTGACCAGTAGTAAGATGGATTCGGGAACTATTGGCTGTTCCTTTTGGTCGGTTGTGCAGGATCGGCCATATGGTATAGTTTGACATTGTCAATGGAGACAAAGCGATTTTCTTTGGAACCTGCCAACTGTAGTGGAATGACAGTTCTGATACCGTGTATTCCCAAGACTGGGACTGGTACATGATAAGAAGGGACAAATTCCTTTTTCACTGCAACCTTTTCACAAACTAGATCCCTGACATTAGGAATCCCGTCTGTAGGCTTTACAGGTACATCCTTAATTCCTGTGGAGCCAGCACTAGCAGAAGCATTGTCGTCACAGAACTGTTGCAAGTCCTGTAAGACAGTGAGATGTTCATGTATGTCAAAGGGTGTTTCTGCGGCCTCCAAGCCAGGACCATCAAGATCTGGAACATACATTTGAGTTCCATACAGGCACTCATATGAAGTACGACCCCCCAAGGACCTTCTAGGCAGATTGTTAAGTGCTCTCTGGACTCAATAGAGGCGGTTAAGCCAACTACAAACCATACCTAAGACTGACTGTTAAGGATTACTTAAATCATGGTTAAATCGCTCCACAACACTATTTCCCTTGGGATGAAATTGAGACGAGTACTTGAGTTGGACCCCCAACAAAGCCATGGCGTCCCTGAATGCCCTTGAGGCAAAAGCAGGGCCCTGGTCCGAGTGGAAACACGTAACTGCATATGTACCGATAAAGACTCGCAAATCTTTAACAACAGTCTGAGCACCAGCCGAGCGTTGTGGCCACATCCATAGAAATATGGAGTAGGAGTCAACAGCGAGTAAGATGTATTTGTATGCACTGTCCAGTGTTAGGTTACCGCAATTGGCCAAGTACACACACTGTAAAGGTTTGCTGGAAATTAGGAGGGGTGTCTGCGGCGGGCATTTAGCAGTGGAAACTTTTATTTGTTGGCCATAGCTACTGCTGACTTTGCGGCTTTATCATCCAGTGTATTTCCAGCAACGTGTATTCCAACCCTCTGGTGTCCAAGTGTATGTACAACATGGACATTTGGTAGTGTTTCCTTAAGATCCGCTACTTTCCCCCACAGAAGTCTGTGTTTAATGGTGTTGCCTTTAGAATCTCTGAACCTATTCTGGTGCCAGTAATGCAGGTATTCATTGAAGGACTGGACACAATAGTACAAATCACAAACTATCAGTGTTAGCTATGCAGGATCCGTATGTTCCGGTGCCATCACCAGAGCCTTTAGCTCTGCTAGTTGTGCTGTGGTGGTTTGCGTGTATGTATGTTGGGGACAAAAACTATTATGCCCCATGTAGCCACTTACGACTGTGCAAGCAGTGGAGTATTGATGTTTTGTGCCAATTGCAGGTTGCGCTTAGCCATTGGTATACATGACTCTTTGATACTGAGCAATAGGCAGTGTGTTTGTAGGAACTGGGTATTCTAGTTCATATCGCAAACATTCTTGAGTTTGTAATTGTGGGTCAAAAATGTAGTCTACTAAAGTGCCTGTCAAAGGCGTGGCCCATTGTATCCAATGTGGATGTAATGCTTTGGTGTTAGGAACACTGGCTTTGGTGACAGCCTCAAGGGCTGGGATTGGGGAGACGACAATAGTGTGTTTCCCCTGAGCTAGTGGTCATTTTAATGACAGCCATCTGAACAGCAGTGAGAATTTTCTCAGTGGGAACAAAAAGTTGTTCTGCTGCTGAGTACAAGTGTGATTTGTATGCAATCGGGACGGTCTCACCCTCATTAAAAGTTACATAGGTGAAACCAATGGCACCAGAAATTACTCTGATGACCAAGTGAGTTTTATTGTCCCTTGTGTGTAGATGTTGTGCTCCAAGCTTGTCTATCTGCAGGTCTCTGAGAATGTGTATGTGTTTGACTGTCCAAACTTTACTGGAAAAGTCTGGATGTATTAAATCATATTGTAATTGTAATAGTATTTATATAGCGCTTACTACCCCTGAAGAGACGTTGAAGCGCTTCTCGGTGAGTAGCACTCTACTCCGGAACCCAACAACAAGAATTAGTGAGGGATTAGTATCGGGAAATATGAGTACAGTTTTAGTATTATTATGAGTTAATTTGACCCGCGGATATGAGAGTTTGTTAGTTAGATTGACGGGCTAACGGAGGGGTGGAAGAGGAAAGAAATCCAGAAGTTTTAATTGAGAGTATATCCCTCATTTACTCATCCCAAAGGCTTGGGATGAGTAAAGGGGGATGGAGGAGAGAAGAGTCTGTGGAAGGGTTAGGGAGATCATAGTAGCAGAGTGAGATAAATGAGGGAGAATTTAGTACGGTTGTTTGGGAGGTCATGGTAGTAGAGTGAAGTTTGGTGAGTTAGATGTGGAAGCGGAGGGAAGAGCTCAGGCAGAGTTATTTAGGAGATGAAAGTAGTAGAATGGATTTGGGTGAGTCAGAGTTGGAATGGAGGATAGATTGATAGAGACATGACATATGATGATGGGTAGATAAGTGTGATAAGATGAGAGCAGGGATTCATAGATATCCAGTATAACAACCCACCCAGGAGCCATACAATGACCCACGAACATGCCAAGCACAGAACAACATACATATGTATATATATATACATAAATATATATACACACATACACACGCACATACATACACACATGAATACACACACATATGCACACATATATGTACATACAATACATAACTAGAACCATGGGTAAATATACTTAGTCAAACAGGTTTAAAGAGTGTGTGCATATTTTATTGTTATGACATAGTAGCGATACATATTTTCTAAAGAACTATACATAACTAGAAATAGACACATAATCAGAAAAAATATTTATCAACATAGGCATATGCAGTCCATAGTTGTTTGAATATGGTGGTTATGAAGGAAAGAGCCAACTCTTGAGTAGTTTTCTGAAGACAAGAAAGTTATCTGTGGCTCTTATAGTTGGGGGTAATTAATTCCTTAGTTTGGCTGCTTGAACGGAGAAGGATGTACCACCTATAGTCTTTTTATTGTATGGTGGTGTTCTAAGGCGGGGTGCCAATCTTGAGCGGAGGTTTCTTTGTTGGATGTATTTGGTTATTTTGCTTCTGATAAAAAGCGGTCCCGTTCCATGTATAACTTTGTGGGTGATACAAAGCAGCTTGAAAGTGCATCTTCTGGCAACGGGTAAACCGTGTAGTGCTCTTAAGGCAGGGGAGATGTGGGCTTGCTGCTTTACATGTAATATTAGCCTGGCTGCGGAGTTCTGAATACGTTGTAGTTTTTTCATAATAGATAGAGATGATCCATGGTAGAGGCCATTGGCATAATCCAGTTTAGATAGTACAAGTGAGACAGTAGCTTGCACCTTGTGTGGAAATCCGAGGTGGGGAAGATGCGTCGTAGAGTCTTCAAGGTGATGAAGCTTGTTTGTGCTAATTTGTCCACTTGGGCATTCATAGGTAACTTGGAATCCACAGTGATTCCGAGGTTTTTAACTTCTTTGGATAATTGAGGAGGTGGTCCGAGATCATCAGGCCAGACGCACAGAGAGTCATAACTTTTCCAGTCACCACATATGAGTATTTCTGTTTTGGAGGTATTGAGTTTGAGATGGCTCCAGGTCATCCACTGATCAACGGCTCTGAGGCAACTGAAGATTTCTGAGTTTTCAATGTTTTTGGGGCATTCTAACTTAAGTAGTATTTGTGTGTCATCTGCATAGTTGTAGCATGTTGAATGGAAATCATTGATCAGTTCTGGTAATGATATCATGTAGATGTTGAAAAGCAAAGGTGAGATGATTGATCCTTTGGGGACCCCTGCTTTTATGAGGTAGGGTTTGGACGAGAAGGGGGGTGAGTAGATGATATTAGGTCTTTTTTGAAGATAGGAAGTAATCCAGTCGAGAGCAGTCTCTTGTATGCCGGCTTCGTGGATTCTTTGAATTAGGGTGTCATGGTCAACCGTATCAAAGGCAGCCGAGAGGTCCAAGAGAAGTAGTGCAGCAACTCCATTGCAGTCGACTGTGTTTTTAAGATCATCCCAGGTTGCTATGAGTGCTGATTCAGTGCCTCTTCCTGGGCGGAATCCAGTTTGGAAGTCTGAAAGTATAGAATTGTCTTCAATTAATTGTGACATCTGGGCGAATGTTGCTCTTTCTATCAGTTTGCTCAGGAAAGGTCCATTTGTGATTGGTCTGTAGTTGTTGGGGTCTTGCGGGTCTAGGTTTGTTTTCTTTAATAATGGTTGTATGTATGCCTTTTTCAGGTCTACAGGAAAAGTTCCTGTAGTTAAAGAGTTGTTGATGATTCTTCTTACTGGTGTGGCAGCAGAAGTAGATAGAAGAATGTTCTTGAAGATTTGTGGTGGGCAAGGTTCAGAAGGGCAACCGGAAGGCCTGCTTGCTTTGACCAAATCAATAAATTCACCTTGGGATATTTGTTGGAAGGACTGCAGAGACTGGGTTGGTTTATTCTTAGAGGGTATTTTAGGAAAGAAGTTGGTGCTGATGTTTTTCTTCTGTTTTAAATAGGAGTCCAATGTGTCTGCCTTGGTTGTGTAGTGAGATGCCAATTTGTTTGTGAAATCTTGAGTAGTGGGATGACTTCCTTCCATGCATGTAAGATTCTTGAAATTAATTGAGAATTTCATGAAATTCCTTGGTTGTAGATTTAGCATTTTGAATTATGTCTGAGTAGTACCTTTTTTAGCTTTTTTGATTGATGATTTGTATATTCTGTTAAGTTTTTGCAGCTGCAGTTTGTCTTGACTGTTGTTTGTTTTGAGACAGGTCCGCTGCAACTTTCTGAATTGTTGCTTTAACTTTTTAAGTTCTGTGTTTCTCCAAGGTGTTGGTTTTCTTTTGTCGTGTTTAGTTTTTCTGAGTGGTATTACGTTATCAAAAGCTTCCTGTAGCCACTCATAAAGTTTTGACACAGAATTAATTGTATCTAGATCTGTGTTGGCTGTTAGTTGTGTTTCTAAGTCATCCAAATTGAGTTTGCTCCATGGTCGATAGGTGCATGTATATAAGTGGTTGTGGGGTGTGTTGATTTGTGGAGTTTTATGTTGGAAAGTTATCAAATGGTGGTCTGACCAAGTGATTGGCATGATGCTATGAACTGTAACTAGTTCAGGCTTAGCAAAAATGACATCTAGGATGTGCCCAGCGATATGTGTGGGATTGTGTACAATCTGATGTAGGTTCAATGCAACTAGTCCAGTGGTGATAGCTTTTGGATGGGGCATATTGGGTTTGTCAAACCAAATGTTTAGATCCCCAAGAATGCATAGGTTGGAGTAAAGTGTAATAAGGTTTGAGACTGTGGGGGTCATTACAACCCTAGCGGACGGTGTTAAAGATGCGGTAATACCGCAAACAGGCCGGCGGAGAAGAAAAGGGAATTATGACCGTGGCAGAAACCGCCAACATAGACAGCCACTTTAACACTCCGACCGCCACGGCGGTACAGACAAGCAGCGCGGCGGTCACCGCCAACAGAAAGGCGGGAGACAATGTACCGCCCACACTATTACAACAGGCCAATCCGCCACCTTTTCCGGGGCGGATTCACCGCTTTGTAATGAGAAAACGCTCACCTTAACACACGCCACGAGGAAGGAGGGCACCATGGAGCCCGAACTCCAAATACTCCCTGCGCTTGTCTACCTGCTCTTCTACGAACATCAGCAACGGCGGCGCCGAAGACAACAGTGAGTACTGCACCTACGACATAGGGGAGGGGGAGGCAAAAGTCAGGGGGACACAAACGCAACACCCCACCCCCACCCCGAACCTCACCCACTACAACACACACATTAATGCATATCCAAACATCACAGTAACAACCCACAACCCCCCCGGAAGAATGCAAAGACAAAAGGGAATCAGCATAAATATTGTAATGAATACAAATACAGTAAGCTCATATATACAGAAATATATACACATTCCAAATATATACATCACGATTACTAGTGCAGGTATGCACAATTCAATGTCCGTGGACCACTGGGCCCAAAATGCATGGGCGAGGCCCACACTAGATACCTGTCCACAAACGGAGAGACCACTGCAGGGGCATCAGATAGTAATACAACAGGCACCTCAGGGGGAAGGGAAGGGGGGGCACCTCAGCCGGGTGAGTGCAAAGCCAGATCCACGACAGGGCTCCATGCCCATTGATGTATCCTGGGGAGTGCAAAGCCACAGTCTCTCAAGTCTCTACAGTGGGTAGTTTGCCCACTGCTGTATCCTGGGGAGTGCAAAGCCACAGTCTCTCAAGTCTCTACAGTGGGTGGTTTGCCCACTGCTGTATCCTGGGGAGTGCAAAGCCACAGTCTCTCAAGTCTCTACAGTGGGTGTGTTGCCCACTGTACCATCCTCGGGAGTGCAAAGCCACAGTCTCTCAAGTCTCTACAGTGGGTGGTTTGCCCACTGTACCATCCTGGGGAGTGCAAAGCCACAGTCTCTCAAGTCCCTACAGTGGGTGGTTTGCCCACTGTTACATCCTGGGGAGTGCAAAGCCACAGTCTCTCAAGTCTCTACAGTGGGTGGTTTGCCCACTGTTACATCCTGGGGAGTGCAAAGCCACAGTCTCTCAAGTCTCTACAGTGGGTGGGTTGCCCACTGTTATATCATGGGGAGTGCAAAGCCACAGTCTCTCAAGTCTCTACAGTGGGTGGTTTGCCCACTGTACCATCCTGGGGAGTGCAAAGCCCCAGTCTCTCAAGTGGATGCAGTTCTCCACTGGTTCTGGAGGGGGACTGGTGCCCAGAGTGCTTCATCCTGTGAAGGATTCAGGTAGTGGATGCAGTTCTCCACTGGTTCTGGAGGGGGACTGGTGCCCAGAGTGCTTCATTCTGTGAAGGATTCAGGTAGTGGGTGCAGTTCTCCACTGGTTCTGGAAGGGGACTGGTGCCCAGAGTACATCACGCTCCTCGTGACGGTCCCAGTTCCGTCACTGTCCCAGCCGCACATGGGCTAACGATGCTTGCCATGGCGGTCTTTGCCCTGTTCAGCGGTGCTTGACTTAGCCGTTTCTGACCTGTTCAGCGGTGCTTGCCATGGCGGTCTTTGCCCTGTTCAGCAGTGCTTGACTTAGCCGTTTCTGCCCTGTTCAGTGGTGCTTGCCATGGCGGTCTTTGCCCTGTTCAGCGGTGCTTGAGTTGGCAGTCTCTGCCCTGTTCAGCGGTGCTTGACTTAGCCGTTTCTGACCTGTTCAGCGGTGCTTGCCATGGCGGTCTTTGCCTTGTTCAGCGGTGCTTGCCATGGCGGTCTTTGCCCTGTTCATCGGTGCTTGCCTTGTTCAGCGGTGCCTGCCATGGCGGTCTTTGCCCTGTTCAGCGGTGCTTGACTTAGTCGTTTCTGACCTGTTCAGCGGTGCTTGCCATGGCGGTCTTTGCCCTGTTCAGCGGTGCTTGAGTTGGCCGTCTCTGCCCTGTTCAGCGGTGCTTGACTTAGCCGTTTCTGACCTGTTCAGCGGTGCTTGCCATGGCGGTCTTTGCCCTGTTCAGCGGTGCTTGACTTAGCCGCTTCTGACCTGTTCAACGGTGACTGCCATGGCGGTCTTTGCCCTGGTCAGCGGTGCTTGACTTTGCTGTCTGTGACCTGTGCAGCGGTGTGTGGCATGACGGTCCCTCAGTGTCCAGCGGGGCTGTGGGTGCCGGGGCCCTCCAGGGCACTGGCGGTGGTCTCCGGACCAGTGACGACAGTGCTGCCCTCCAGGGCACTGACTCTGGCGGTGGTCTCCGGACCAGTGACGACGGTGCTGCCCTCCAGGGCACTGACTCTGGCGGTGGTCTCCGGACCAGTGACAACAGTGCTGCCCTTCAGGGCACTGACTCTGGCAGTGGTCTCCGGACCAGTGACGACGGTGCTGCCCTCCAGGGCCCTGCTGAAACACGTGAGGAGCTACATCGTTTTCCCTCAGGTGGAGGATTTGGCAACAGTTAAAGGTGACTTCTATGCCCTGGGACATATCCAAAACATCATAGGTGCCATTGATGGGACCCATGTGGCTCTGGTCCCCCCCACAGGAGTGAACAGGTGTACAGGAACCGGAAGAGTTATCATTCGATGAATGTACAGATGGTATGTTTGGCAGACCAGTACATCTCCCAGGTAAATGCTATGTTCCCTGGCTCAGTGCATGACGCCTACATCCTGCGGAATAGCAGCATCCCGTATGTGATGGGTCAACTCCAGAGGCACCGTGTGGCTATTAGGGGACTCTGGTTACCCCAAACTGTCATGGCTATTGACCTGAGTGAGGAATCCCAGGACAAGGGCAGAGGAACGCTACAATGAGGCCCATGGGCGGACTAGGAGGGTGATTGAACGCACCTTCGGCCTCCTGAAGGCCAGGTTCAGGTGCCTCCATATGACAGGTGGTTCCCTATTCTACTCACCAAGGAAGGTGTGCCAGATCATCATCGCCTGCTCGATGCTTCACAATCTTGCTTTGCGACGCCAGGTGCCTTTTCTGCAGGAGGATGGTCCAGATGACGGTGTTGTGGCAGCTGTGGAGACTGTGGACAGTGATGAGGAGGAAGCAGAGGAAGAAGACATTGATAACAGGGACTCTGTCATACAGCAATATTTCCAGTGACACACAGGTGAGAACAATTATTTTACTAATACATTCACTTTCACACTTCTACCTCTATCCTGTCTGTCAATTTGAAGTAGTATCTGCTAACTGAGTGATACATTTCCATTACGGTTTCACAGGTGTGGTTACCAACGTGTGTCATCTGCTTGCATCCATCATGGACTTGTGATTTGTGACATAGGTATGTTGACATTACTATTGAGAACGGATTTTGTCACTGTCATAGTGTAACCGTGTGGGTGTGGAGGAACCACTCCAGACTGTGTTATAGGCTTAAAACAAAGGATTTTTATTGAGGATTTGGTATAGGGTGGAATACAGGTAGGTTTGATTCAGTCTTTGCAAAGCTGGGCTTTAATTGGTGGGATGTTCTTGAGGTCCGTTCCTTACTCGTCTCTCTCTCTCTCTTGTGTTCGCAGGCCTTTCCCCGGGAAGCGCATGTGGAGAGACAAGAAATATAGCTGTAAGTGATCTTTTAATGATATCTCTTTTCTTATACAATGTCGTTATGATTCCTGTCTTTCTGTTCTTGACAATATTACGTTACTCTCTTTATCTCCGGTTAGCCCGTACTTGTCTTCTGCTTTCGTACTATTCTGATTCCTAATCTTTCTTGTCTTTCTGTTTTTCCTTTAGAATTCAGCAGTTTCTGTGTTTGGGTTTTGGCTGTCCCTTTAAAGGTAATGGTGGCCTATGGTGCCTGTCGGTAAGTTTTCGTGTGTCTCCCTGCTCCTCGTTTGTTTTCCCTCTTTTTCCTTCCTGTTTCCCTAGTGCTCGTGCCTTTCCGCTTCTTCAGTGAGTGTCTATTTTCTCCCCCTCCCCTTATCCCCGTGTTCCCCTTTTCACTCCACTTCTTTCTCTCTCTTATGTACAATCACTCAGGGACGTAGTCCCACGCACCTGAATGGCCACGCTTCTCCAGGAGCGTGGCGGGATGCTGCATTTCGTCCTCCCGGTTGCCTGCAACAGGGTCTTCTCGGAATCTCCTCCCAGTTTCTCTTCCGATACCCGGATGGTACCCTCGGTGCTAGTTCACAGTCGAGCTCTGCTCCTCGTCTCTCTCCTTCCCTCCTCTGAACGCTGAAAGTGCTGACAATGGTACATTTGACCGGCTGGCGTCCCACCGCTGCGGAACGATCGACCAATCACAGGCAGCATGACCTGGAAACGTCGGAGCAACAGGGGCAGAGTCAGCACAAGTGATAGCCATGTGCGGGCGCGCAGGCTCTAGCCCGTCACACATAGCTAATACACATTTTCAAAATCACAGACTGACTCCAGATTGTTTTGTGGTTCAAGGGTGTTTATGGCAGAGTCCAGTCTATAAGTCTCACAGGTGCATCGCCCATATGGGCATAGGAAGTGGAGCTGGGGCAGTTCCAATCTGGACAGGGTAACAAAGTGGGACAGTGGGAGGACAATCAGGGTGGTCTCATTTCCTGGCGGGGGTCTTGCCATCTTGCTCTGTCCTGTTCCTGGATCTCAGGGACCGCTTGCGGGGTGGTTCTCCGTCTGCAGGGGGTGGGGTGCTGGTTTTGTGGTCCTGTGGCTGGGCGTCCTGTCCACTAGCGCCGGCGGAGGTGGTGTGCAGTTCATCATCCATGCTAGTGTCAGGGGCCCCTTGGAGTGCCATGGTGTCCCTTATGGTCTTTTGTATGTCCTTCAGCACCCCTACGATGGTGGCCAGGGCGGTGCTGATGGTTCTGAGCTCCTCCCTGAACCCCAAATACTGTTCGTCCTGCATGTGCTGGGTCTTCTGAAACTTGGCCAGGACCATAGCCATCGTCTCCTGGGAGTGGTGGTATGCTCCCATGATGGAGGAGAGGGCCTCGTGAAGAGTGGGTTCCCTTGGCCTGTGTGCCCCCTGTCGCACGGCAGCCCTCCCAGTTCCCCTGTGTTCCTGTGCCTCCGTCCCCTGGACCGTGTGCCCACTACCACTGCCCCCAGGTCCCTGTTGTTGTTGGGGTGGTGGGTTATCCTGGGTTCCCTGTAGTGGTGGACACACAGCTGACTGACGTGTCCTGGGTACGGAGGTATGGGCCCGCTGGGTGGGTGCTGTGCTGGTGTTACCAGAGGGTGGAAGGTCAGTGTTGGGCTGTGCCTGTGCGAGGGGAACAGACTGTCCCGAGGCCCACAATGGTCCGGGCTGGTCATCTGGATCCAGCTGGACAGAGCTGCTGTCATCAATGTGGGCCTCTTCTGGGGGTGGAGTGGACATGTCTGGACCCTCCTGTGTGGTGACGTTACGTAGTAGTCCTGCAGGGGTATAAAAGCATGATTATTGCATGGGTGTGTGTCATGGTGTGCAATGGGTGGGTGTGCGTGTACCCCAGTGCAAGCATTCCTGTGTGGGGGCTTGTGTGATGATGGTTGGGGGGTTGTTATGGGTATGTGCAGTGGGCATGCTTTAGTGATGGGTGTCCATGCTTAGTTGTGTCATGCAGGGCTTGGTGTTGGGATGGGTGGTTTGTGTCATAAGTACATTAGTGAGGAGTTGGAGTGATACAGGAGGCGGTGAGGGTGGGGGTGTGTGATAACATGCAGGTAGGGTGGGGGATATGATAGTTAAGATTTGACTTACCAGTGTCCATTCCTCCACCGACTCCTCCAAGGCCCTCAGGATGCATAATGGTCAAGACCTGCTCCTCCCATGTTGTTAGTTGTGGGGGATGAGGTGGGGGTCCGCCGCCAGTCCGCTGAATCGCGATGTTGTGCCTGGAGACCACTGAACGTACCTTCCCCCGTAGGTCGTTCCACCTCTTCCTGATGTCCTCACGATTTCTTGGGTGCTGTCCCACTGCGTTTACCCTGTCGACGATTCTTCGCCAAAGCTCCATCTTCCTGGCTATGGAGGTGTGCTGCACCTGTGATCCAAATAGCTGTGGCTCTATCCGTACGATTTCCTCCACCATGACCCTGAGCTCCTTCTCGGAAAACCTGGGGTGTCTTTGGCGTGCCATGGGGTGGTGTAGGTGATGTGTGGGGTGGTGTATGTGGTGATGTGTTGTGGTGTGTGGAATTTTGTGCGTGGATGTTGTGTGGGTGATGGTGTTTTGTGCCTCTGTGTGGTGGGGTTCTCTATTGCTGTGCTCTCTCTCTGTCGCCTTTGTCTCTGATTTTTGGTCGTAGGGGTTTGTGGGTGATGTGGGTGTGTGTTTTATATTGTGTTGGGTGTGTGGGAGTGGTGTGTGTATGTGTATCAGGTGTGTGTATTTTGAATTGTCCAATGTGGCGGTGTTTTGGAGATGTGTGTGTATTTTGAGCGCAGCGGTGTGTACCGCCAATGGAATACCGTGGTTGAAAGACCGCCGCGTGGATTCATGGGTCGTAATAGCATGGGCGTGTTTCTGTTGGCGTGACGGTGTCGGTTTTGTTTTTGCCATTTTATCACTGACCTTTGGTGTGGCGGACTTGTGTGGGTGTCTGAATTTCAGCGGATTCCGAGATGTGAGTCATAATAGCTGTGGCGGATTTCCGCAGCGGTGTGTTGGCAGTCTTCTGCACGGCGGTAAGCGGCTTTTACCACCAATGTTGCAATGACCCCCTGTATCTAGAAAAGCATCTGGGAATGTGGAGTTGTTAGGTGGAGGTCTGTAAAGGAGGAGAAAGTTACAGGAGGAAGTTGGAGTAGGGTGGCATCTGGTGAGGAGGGCTTCACAACCTTGTATGGAAATGTTGTCTGTTTTTCTGAGGTTTATTACCTGTTTGAATATAATAGCTAGTCCACCTCCTCTCTTGCCTATACGTTTTTGTGTGATGGTTTGATAGCCCGGGGGAAGGGCTTCGTGCAACACTGGGGCCATGCCATCTCCCAACCAGGATTCCGTTATGAATAGTAAGTCAGGTTGTGTGTCTGTGAGCAAGTCGTAGATGTGGTGCTTGTTTTTTGAGAGTGATCGAGCATTTATGAGCTGGCAATTTAGAAAAGGTGTGTTAGTGGTAGTGTTGTTTTGCTTAGGGGAAGGGGAAGTAGTATAGTATGAGCTTGAAGCAGGAGTGTTGTTAGTTGTGATAACTGTGTGAGGCTCATCATAGTCTTGCTTTTCAATATAGTGTTCCTCTTCCAGAAGGTTAAGGAGGCATTTTGTTGGGTCTGTGTCAGTGGGTGGTGGACTTGGTGGCAGAGAGAGACATGAAGAGTGTACTGTTTTTTGTAGGGTAGTCTTATTATGTAATAGACAAGGGGATGCAAGGTTGTCCAGAGTGGCTTGTTGTTTATATTGTTTGTGTCTGCTTAGTGTGGATGGAGTATGGGTTAGGGGTGCTGGAGGAGCATGTGGATCATGATGTAAGGCTCTACATTGTGCAATGGAGGAGAGGCGAGTGAATGAAAGTTGCTGGGTTGGGGTGCTTGTGATAGGTGTTTGTGAAGAGTGAGAAAGTAGGGGTAAAGATAGGATGGGACTTGTATTCTTTGTGTAGTCCTGAGGGTGGGACTGGGTGTGACGATAAGTGTAATGAAAGTTTGTGTTGATTTGATGTGCTGATGTGTGTCGTCTGTATTGTTTTTGTGGAATGGTGAGAAGGGATAGATGTTGTAGTTTTTAGTGAGGGATTTGTATGTGAGATAGTGCTGGTGAGTGGAATTAGAGTGTTAGATGGGGTGTTGATGTGTTTTGGAGATGAATGTGCGAGGTGTGTAAGAGGCGATGGATGTATGCAAGGGAAGTTAGTGTTAGTTGTGATGACTGGAAGAGGTGATATGTGTGGTGGAGTGAAGTGTGGGGATTGTATGGTTATGTGTGTTTGGTGAAGGTAAGGGAAGGGTGTTTGTAGATGGTGTGTTGGAAGGCTGGGTTTGGGCATTGTTATGATGAAAGGTGGTCTATGTGGAGCAAACAGAGGATAGTGTTGTTGGTTAGAATGAACAGGGAGTGTGTATCTGGAAGGCTGGGACTGAGAGAAATGTATAGTGTGGTTTTGTGTTGTGTGGGTGATTGCAGGTTGTGTTAGTGGGAGTGGACAGAGTAGTGTTTGCTGTGAGAATGAAGGTGTTTGACTGTTGTAGTTGTGGAGGATATGTGAATATGTGTTGTATAATGGGTATTGTGTTGGATGATGGGACATTGCAATCTGTCTGCGGTCAGTTCGTGATGCATGAGTTTGATGTCTTTGCAGATAATATGTTTGCATGTTGATGGATGTGTAGGGACTGAAATAAATCCTGGCCAATTGTGAATTGGCCAACATTTCTGGCCCTAGTCCCTAGTCCCTACCTATCCCGAACAGGCCCAAACAGGCAACTACCCTTGTCCTCTCCACCCTTTGCCTCAACGCCCGGGCTGAGACGCCCTGAGTCCTAGGCTTAAATAGCCCTACTGACCAATGGGAACCTGGTCCTAACCCTAACCAATCCAATTTCTAACCCTGATTCAAACAACTAATGGGATACCCAGCCCTAATCACCAACCATACCCCTAATCCTGACCACCAATCACAGCCCCAGCCCTAGAACCAGCAACCAATCAGAATCTCAGCCCTATCCACCTATCACAGCCCTAGAACCAACAGCCAATCAGGATCTCAGCCCTATCCACCAATCACAGCCGTAGAACCAACAGCCAATCAGATTCTCAGCCCTATCCACCACTCACAGACCCAGCCCTGGAGCCAGCAGCAAATGGAAAGACCAGCTCCCAAAAACCTATCACAACAACATATGCAACAACCAATAGGAACTTATATAAGGAGCAAGTTAACTGAAGTCCAGTCCCTGTGGCCAGGGAGGAGGCAGCTGCTGCTCTATTCAGAATCCCCTTGGATTCAGACAGGCTGAATCCACACTTCCAAGCTAGCAGAGTCTACTTTCCAGGTAAGGGAGAGATTGTTTAAAAAACAAACACTGGAATACTGCTGGTCGCGCGCTCAGAAAAGTGGCTTTTTTTAAGGCAAAAAAACAGGGAGAGCAGACAGTTTCTAAACACAATTTAAATCACAGAAACAGATTAAAACAGTCTCCTAAAACACACTCTGCAAGATGTATGTAGCCTTTTTACTTAGAAAAAAGAAGGGGGCTTGGGGGGTATGAAGTCATGTGCCACAAACTAGCAAGGTAATTCACACAGTCAAGGCAAAAAGAAAATTAAAATAAAACCCCACTTTAAAAAGGCCAAGCTGCCTGAAACACAGAGAGTCCACAGTAAAACAGGCACAAGTAGCTGAAATAAACACTTTTGAACAAATAATACTATTTACCCAGAAAAGTCTGGGGGCTCCTTACCTAGGTCTTTTAGCAATCCTTGAACACTGGGCTGTATTAGGACAAAGGGAAGATGCTGAGGCTCACAAAATTTAGGTGGCTGGCTTGGGCTTCCCTCCACAAACTTAAGGGTATAGAGTAGGTGTGGGGGGGGGAGGCTCAGGTTACCAGGGACTCAGAGAGCCAATCAGCTAAGTCCTGTCCATGTGGCCAGGGAGGAGGCAGCTGCTGCTCTATTCAGAATCTCCTTGGATACAGACAGGCTGAATCCACACTTCCAAGCTAGCAGAGTCTACTTAACAGGTAAGGGAGAGATTGTTTAAAAAACAAACACTGGAATACTGCTGGTCGCGCGCTCAGAAAAGTGGCTTTTTTTAAGGCAAAAAAACAGGGAGAGCAGACAGTTTCTAAACACAATTTAAATCACAGAAACAGATTAAAACAGTCTCCTAAAACACACTCTGCAAGATGTATGTAGCCTTTTTACTTAGAAAAAAGAGGGGGGCTTGGGTGGGTATGAAGTCATGTGCCACAAACTAGCAAGGTAACTCACACTGTCAAGGCAAAAAGAAAATTAAAATAAAACACCACTTTAAAAAGGCCAAGCTGCCTGAAACACAGAGAGTCCACAGTAAAACAGGCACAAGTAGCTGAAATAAACACTTTTGAACAAATAATACTATTTACCCAGAAAAGTCTGGGTGCTCCTTACCTAGGTCTTCTAGCAATCCTTGAACACTGGGCTGTATTAGGACATAGGGAAGATGCTGAGGCTCACAAAATTTAGGTGGCTGGCTTGGGCTTCCCTCCACAAACTTAAGGGCATAGAGCAGGTGTGGGGGGGAGGCTCAGGTTACCAGGGACTCAGAGAGCCAATCAGCTAAATCCTGTCCATGTGGCCAGGGAGGAGGCAGCTGCTGCTCTATTCAGAATCTCCTTGGATACAGACAGGCTGAATCCACACTTCCAAGCTAGCAGAGTCTACTTTCCAGGTAAGGGAGAGATTGTTTAAAAAACAAACACTGGAATACTGCTGGTCGTGCGCTCAGAAAAGTGGCTTTTTTTAAGGCAAAAAAACAGGGGAAGCAGACAGTTTCTAAACACAATTTAAATCACAGAAACAGATTAAAACAGTCTCCTAAAACACACTCTGCAAGATGTATGTAGTCTTTTTACTTAGAAAAAAGAGGGGGGCATGGGGGTTTATGATGTCATGTGTCACAAACTAGCAAGGTAATTCACACAGTCACGGCAAAAACAAAATAAAAAAAACACCACTTTAAAAAGGCCAAGCTGCCTGAAACATAGAGAGTCCACAGTAAAACAGGCACAGGTAGCTGAAATAAACACTTTTGAACAAATAATACTATTTACCCAGAAAAGTCTAGGGGTTCCTTACCTAGGTCTTCTAGCAATCCTTGAACACTGGGCTGTATTAGGACACAGGGAAGATGCTGAGGCTCACAAAATGGAGGTGGCTGCTTGGACTTCCCTCCACAAATTTAAGGGCCCAGAGCAGGTGTGGGGGGAAGGCTCAGGTTACCAGGGACTCAGAGAGCCAATCAGCTAAGTCCTGTCCCTGTGGCCAGGGAGGAGGCAGCTGCTGCTCTATTCAGAATCTCTTTGGATACAGACAGGATGAATCCACAATTCCAAGCTAGCAGAGTCTACTTTCCAGGTAAGGGAGAGATTGTTTAAAAAACAAACACTGGAATACTGCTGTTTGTGCGCTCAGAAAAGTGTTTTTTTTTAAGGCAAAAAACAAAGGGAGCAGACAGTTTCTAAACACAATTTAAATCACAGAAACAGATTAAAACAGTCTCCTAAAACACACTCTGCAAGATGTATGTAGCCTTTTTACTTAGAAAAAAGAGGGGGGTATGGAGGTTATGATGTCATGTGGCACAAACTAGCAAGGTAATTCACACATTCATGGCAAAAGCAAATTTAAAAAAAAAACACCACTTTGAAAAGGCCAAGCTGCCTGAAACACAGAGAGTCCACAGTAAAACAGGCACAGGTAGCTGAAAGAAACACTTTTGAACAAATGATACTATTTACCCAGAAAAGTCTGGGGGCTTCTTACCTAGGTCTTTTAGAAATCCTTGAACACTGGGCTGTATTAGGACACAGGGAAGATGCTGAGGCTCACAAAATGGAGGTGGCTATCTTGGGCTTCCCTCCACAAACTTAAGGGCACAGAGTAGGTGTGGGGGGGGGCTCAGGTTACCAGGGACTCAGAGAGCCAATCAGCTAAGTCCTATCCCTGTGGCCAGGGAGGAGGCAGCTACTGCTCTATTCAGAATCTCCTTGGATAAAGAGAGGCTGAATCCACACTTCCAAGCTAGCAGAGTCTACTTTCCAGGTAAGGGTGAGATTGTTTAAAAAACAAACACTGGAATACTGCTGGTCACGAGCTCAGAAAAGTGGCTTTTTTAAGGCAAAAAAACAGGGGGAGCAGACAGTTTCTAAACACGATTTAAATCACAGAAACAGATTAAAACAGTATCCTAAAACACACTCTGCAAGATGTATGTAGCCTTTTTACTTAGACAAAAAGAGGGGGGGTTATGAAGTCATGTGCCACAAACTAGCAAGGTAATTCACACAGTCACGGCAAAAACGAAATAAAAAAAAACACCACTTTAAATAGGCCAAGCTGCCTGAAACACAGAGAGTCCACAGTAAAACAAGCACAGGTAGCTGAAATAAACACTTTTGAACAAATAATACTATTTACTCAGAAAAGTCTGGGGGATCCTTACCTAGGTCTTTTAGCAATCCAAGTCTGGGGGATCCTTACCTAGGTCTTTTAGCCGTCCTTGAACACTGGGCTGTATTAGGACACAGGGAAGATGCTGAGGCTCACAAAATGGAGGTGGCTGTCTTGGGCTTCCCTCCACAAACTTAAGGGCCCAGAGCAGGTGTTGGGGGGAAGGGCTCAGGTTACCAGGGACTCAGAGAGCCAATCAGCTAAGTCCTGTCCCTGTGGCCAGGGAGGAGGGAGCTGCTGCTCTATTCAGAATTTCCTTGGATACAGACAGGCTGAATCCACACTTCCAAGCTAGCAGAGTCTACTTTCCAGGTAAGGGAGAAATTGTTTAAAAAACAAACACTGGAATACTGCTGGTTGCGCGCTTAGAAAAGTGGCTTTTTTAAGGTAAAAAAACAGGGGGAGCAGACAGTTTCTAATCACAATTTAAATCACAGAAACAGATTAAAACAGTCTCTTAAAAAACACTCTGCAAGATGTATGTAGCCTTTTTACTTAGAAAAAAGAGGGGGTAGGAGGGTTATGAAGTCATGTTCCACAAACTAGCAAGGTAATTCACACAGTCATGGCAAAAGCCAAATTTAAAAAAAACAGCACTTTAAAAAGGCCAAGCTGCCTGAAACACAGAGAGTCCACAGTAAAACAGGCACAGGTAGCTGAAGTAAACACTTCTGAACAAATAATACTATTTACTCAGAAAAGTCTGGGGGCTTCTTACCTAGGTCTTTTAGCAAACCTTGAACACTGGGTTGTATTAGGACACAGGGAAGATGCTGAGGCTCAAAAAATGGAGGTTTTATGCGTGTTGCATAATTACGAATGTAAGTTCTGCCAAAATTTAGGATACCCAATAGAGATTGGAGTTTTTTATGGTATTCGGAGGTTGTAATTGTGCACATTTTTCCAAGAATTGTGTTGCTAGGCTCTTTTCTTCACTCAATAGCTCATATTCCAGAAACAGGACGCTAAGGAAGGCTATTTTTGTTTTTTAAAATTTAATTTGTAACCAAATTCAGTAAATCCTACAACAATGAGGAATACCCGTCAAATTTTGTAGCAATTCATCATCCGTGAGATAGATATCATCTACATAAGACAATGCTTCAGGATCAATGTTGTGCAAGATTGAAGTCACACGAGCTGCGAACAGTCCTGGACTGTTCTTGTACCGATGTGGTAAACAACAGAATTTTTCTGGGAGCCTAGTGCGCTTAAACTTGTTAAGTCTCTACTCCGCGCCGCTATGTTCTGGCAGAAAAAAACATTGGAAATGTCCAGTGTTGTTGTGTATTTTCTGCGCACTATGTTGTTCATCAATGCTGTGCTATGTGAGTTCTGTATAGCATATGTGCATGTATGACTGTTTAAGTGTCTGTAGTCTAAGACTATTCTGTATGAATGGTCCTGTTTAGCTACTGGGAATAAAGGATTATTTACTGAGGAGACACAAGGTTCAATTATGCCCTGGTACTTTAGTTGTATGAGGATTTCCCTCACAGGTGCTTTAGCATCATGTTTCATTGGGACATTAGGATTGAGGTTGGGGTTGATTTTTAATAGGAATTACGTGGTAGGGTGATTCTTTGTCTCAACCTACATGGTTGCGATATAACACGGCGCGGGTGCCTACGCCAATGCCCAATCGATGGCGTAGGATTCTACGAGTTCCTCTGGAACAAGGGGCAAGAAAGAAGGTTTAATAACATCTTCCGCATAGGGGCAGATACAGACAAATTCAAGTGGCCAATCTTGTTTGGCCAACAAGATATCGTATATGTTTACCACGTGATCCGAAAAGATTGCGTCTATTGTGCGTTCAATGTCTCCTTCTAACTGTAGAGTTACTTTGTACACCCTATCAGGCGTGGAGGCACGCATGTCCACAGTTTCTAGTTATAGAAAGTCATCAGTTGCTTTCACCTCCAGATGCTCTAGAAGATTCGAGCGAACTATTGTGACCTCTGCTGCACTGTCTATCAGCGCTAGTGCCCACTTACTGTTCTTCAAGAGGACCCTCTTCTTGAGTGGCATGTGAAACTGCAACTGCTGCCACCTTTTTCTTTTTAAATTGGGGTTTTGGTTGGGGAGATTTCTCTTCCTTTTTAACAGAAACCGCTGTTGAGCGTTGTGATTCCTATCTCGGGTTTCACGTACTCTGTTCTTCGCTCTGACCGCCCAACTGTTATCTGTCAGGCATTTTTATATTATCTCTATTCCTTAGATTCTATCTATTCTGTGGGGTCTCCATGCATGGAGATTCTCCCCTTTCTTTTTTAGGAGTTTTTTTTTTATCCCAGTGCTTCTTATTACCCTCAGGTGCTTGCTTGCAAAAATCTTTATTAGATTTACCCTGAAATTGTGTTTTTGTTTGTCTGGCCCCTAGACTATCTCGACCAATACTTGAGTAGGTCTCTGCGATAATCTTTGGCAACTCACGTTCTTGATCCTGTTGAAGAACATCCCAGACGCACATGCGCATTGCTAATGCGACTGCTTCCCCTTTAAGGTTACTTAAAATTATTGAGGATAATGTGGCAAAGTTGCCCATTAATTGCATCCCCAGATCTAGGGCCGGGGCAGCCCCTTATTCATCTTGAATTTGTTTCAACTCTTCTGGTAAGTTGGCAAGTGTTGATATACCGTGTGCGGTAGTATAGAGCACTGCAAATACCGTGTCCCATGTATTACAGTTATCTACTGTAGGAACCATCCCAAATGGCAAGCACATCATTAGTATTCTGTTTTTATCCTGAGGTCCCATATGGGGAAAAACTGCTTCCAGTGCATTTATTTTTGGGGCAACCCAAAACCGAGTTTCTTCTCGTTTAGCAGGTACCTTACCCAAATCGAATCTACAATTACTGGATGTATGCCTGATGTTACTGTATGTGGTTGCACTGGAGGAGCACTCGCTGGGTTTGTATTTAATGTTTGCATTAGAAACTGTACTAAATGTCTGTATATTGCCATCAGCTCAGTATACAAGCGACAGACTTCAGCTCTGCTAGGTTTGCTACTGCAGGATGAGGTGTATAAGTGGCCAATAGACGCCAGGTAGGACCATCATTACTTAGGGGGACCTAACCTAACTGGTAAAATTGTGTGGGGTAGGGTGTCATCAAGTCAATTATTATGTTCTTGATAAGATAATGGTATTTTTAAATATGCGTATGCTCTGTATTGTCCAGGCACGTTTGCAGGTGTGTAGTGATGAAATGTGTATGTGTTCCCATCAACTGCTGAAAATGTGACTCAAGAATAGAAGAGTTCTGTTCTATAAGCTGCATCTGCATCAACAACAAATGTGACTGCCTCCCCCCCCCCGGGCCGGTAGGCCATTTGCCAATAAAGGTGCAGTCAGGGGTTGTTTCATATTGACTGCAATTGCTACCTGCTGTGGATTTGCCATATTAGATGGTAAATTTGTTCAGAGATGTGCACACCAACTGGGGATTTTCCTTTTAAGGTTCAAGCTTGAACAACCCCTAGCATCAGATAGGTGTTCCCTTCTTTTGCTGAGGAGGAAATCCTCAATACCACAGACGTCTCGGTATATAGTACTGAGGTGTCTTTGTATATAGTGAGACAGAGATACTCAGGAGGACCCAAAAATTAGAGCCTGACCAAACGTTGGCGGCACCATGTCACGTAGGCTCTCATTATTCTAATGAGACTACTAGATTTTGAGTGGCAGAATCGCCTGTGGTGTGGCAGACTGTGTCTGAGCCACTACAGGTGACACCTGTCGCTCCATTCCGAGTTTTGCTCCGGCTAACTAGCATTGCCTCATCTCCACAGAAAGGCGGGCAGGCGAGCGCATGACATAATTGATTTCTCAGGGAAATCGTGGTCACTTAGGTCTCATCCGTTTCACTCAGTTATATTAGTCTCAAATACACAATGACAGAGGCAGTATATGTTTCAATAAGATTTTAGTGAAGCGACTGCATCTCAGATAGCAAAGCATGAGCCGCAATAACCAGGACAATACAGCATGATAAGATTAAAATAGTCACAAGCAGAGTAAAGCATAGAAATACTTCTATCAGATTGTCACTAGATTCGATAGACTAATTCCTAACTAGGCTATAATAGAGCACAGCGTGTTAAGGTCTAATTCTCCCCTTCAGGTTCCCCTGAGAAGACATCATCCCCCATACCCGAGCAAAGGCCTGGAGTCTGCATAAGCAGCTGTAGCAAAGCGTTCAGCAATCAGCATACAGTCATGGTTCTCTGGCTGGAATCTCCCTCTAACGTGTAAGGGACAGGGACATGTTTTTAAAATAAAACAGCTCATGTTCTGAGAAAATGTCCCTAAGTAAGGATGTGTGTTTTTCTATGAATGTCAGAGACAAAACTTGCACCACGTTCATCGGCAACCTATCTTACTGCAGCCTTGAAGGAAGCACAGAGTGAGCAAGAATGTCTTGTTTGAGAACATAGTGCTGGCCTAGGCAAAAACAGTTAGATAGAGAGAAATAAAACAAGACCGTAAAAACGGCTATTATAACAATAACAAAATAAAGCTGAATAAAATATATCTAAGTTAAAGTGCACAGAGGCAGGCCTAGTATGCTAAAATAATGTGCATAGAGATATGACTAAAATGGATACACAACAGATGGACTGCATGGACAGAGACATTTGAAGATTTCAAAGATGCACTTGAAGAGACTAATAATGGGAAGATTATCAAATATCTCATACTTCTGTCTGGCAATGGTGTGAACGAAGTGATCAAAAAATTGCCAAGAACTGACAAAGATGTTACATACCATTAGATTAAGAGTGCATTGAATCTCACGTTTATTCCACCACCAAATACTACTACTACAGGCCAAACTACCTGTACAATCCGTGCACATAATCATACTCAAAGCCACATTGGCTTCCTGCCTAAAGTGTGAGAACCCATGGTCTGCATCACATACAATGACTGAGTGCAAGATAGAAAGGCTGCTGTGTGTCAATGAGAGCAGGGAGTTATGGGTTGTTTGACAAGTGTGTTTTGCAATGGGACAGACTGGGATGGATGATGGTGAGCCAGTGCCATCTAAATTTGCTGCACCTACAATAAGTTAACCTGTATGTGGCTCCATCACAGGTTTATGACATACCTGTGCTGGAAGCCTATGTGACAGTACAGCATCAGGCAACTCTAGACCCTCTACATTTTTCCAACTACATCACTTTCATTTCAACATTGGCTGTATGTTGTCAGTCAAACTACTGTTACACTGTCTACTGGCCACTAGTAGTCAGCAGTTTGTGTGATGAAATAGGATTTGTGTGTTACATGGACGCACATTACTGCTTCTACTTTCAGGTTACTTAACATTGCCATGCACAGACATTTCAGATGTTGGTCATAAAAATCTGTCCCAGCTACATCATTCTGTCAACTCCAATCACAACATTACCCACATTACCAGAAAGGAACCAGATAGCTTTGCCTGGCATCTTAGCTCCCAGAGGTCGATAACAGCAGCAACAAATGAGGAGGTCTTGATGACTGCAGTTTTAGGAGGCACGTGAGTGTTATTTCACCATGTGGCGTAGAAGTACATGGCAGACGTGATCCATGGCAGAGACGGACATGGCCTTTGCCTTTGTGCATAGCCGTCACACATGTTAGCCAATGACAGGGCTAGTTGTGGAGGCTACCACCTACTACCCAGTCACCTTCTGCTGATGGCTACCAGGTAGCCATTGTCCTTATGGCAAGGTCAGGCAACCACCATTTTAGGGTGTGAGGCTGCACATTTTCATTTGTTAGTGCATCACCAGCACTCTAAATGGAGGCCAGTGTATTTCTAAGTGTCAGATATGAACAACACTTTTCTTGGAAACATATGATACAATAAACTATAGACCTTGACTGTATTTGACAACAAAGTGCTGCAGTGTAAGTACTACCTCCGTTGAAGGTATTTAAAAAACAAAATATGTGCAAATAATACAGTTCAAATTTATTATTTGTGTATAATAATGAAAACATTTTTTTTTTAAAAAGCTTATTAAAAAAAATGTTTACACTCCGAATACTTGATGTCAATTTGTGTGCCTGTAATACTCAATGACATTCCTACTGTTACTAAGAAGTCAGATGTGTTCTGACATTAAAAGTATGGTGTGACCATTTTATCTCACCTTTTCTTTTCTATACAAACAGATATCTAAACCAAGCCATGGGTAGGAGTCGACAGCCTCAAGCATTCCAGACCTTACTACCATGGAGAAAAGGGACGTCATCAAGCAATATCATCTAAATACGCAAACCATCCTGGATTTGTGTCAGCAGTTGGAGCCTGATCTCCTGCCTCACAATATGAATCCAACAGCCATAACACTAATAGAAAACCTCATGGAGGTACTGCATTTTATAGCCACTGGCACCTTTCAATGCACTGTGTCAGTATCTGGGGTCATGTCTCAGCCAACTTTTAGTGGTGTGCTACAAGAGGTCCTTGCTTTCTTGATGAAAAACATCCAAATCCCACGCCCACATGATTTGGCTACCATGAAGGGAGAATTTTAGGCTTTAGGTGGAATACCACATGTAGTTGGAGCAATACATGGCACGCACATCGCATTGGTTCCACCACACAACAGAGAATAAGACAACTGCAATCTAAGGAACTTCCATTCCATCAATGTGCAAGTTGTCTGCTTACTGGACTTATACATCTTAAGGGTGTGTGCCCTCTTCCCTGGTTCAACAAATGACTCATTTATACTAAGAACAGTTTTATACCCATAGAGATGTCACAACTTGGACAAGAGAGGGCCTGGCTTATTGGTAAGTACAATACGACTTATTGATCTTTTGCCTGAATCCTAGATTAGAAAGGGACAATGGCTTGATATGTGAGTAATCTGTTGATGTGTTACTTCCGTGTAGGAGACTCAGCGTATCCTAACCGACCATAGTTATTGGCATCGCTGAGGCATCCAATAACGCCAGGTGAAGTCGACTTCAATGAGGCTTATAGAAGAAGACGGAGGCCACTAAAGCGGGCTTTTTGGCTCCTTAAGTCTAGGTTTAGGTGCCTGGACAAGACAAGTAGAGCCTTCCTCTACGCACCCGATAAGGTGTGCCAAACCATGGTTGCCTGCTGCATTCTCCATAACATCGCCCTGAGGAGAGACATCCCTATAATTTCAGAGGATGAAGACTGTGAAGAGCCTGCAGGTGAGGATGTTGAAATGCCCAATAAAGATGACAGTTGTGAAGAAGAAGGAGTTGACTTATTTCAAGATGTGATTGCTCACTTCTTCACCTGAGTGTAAGTTTACCCTTACAAATTTTAAGCTCTAATGTCAGTACAACGTGTGACCCTGGGAACATATCTTCTGCTATGGTTCTATGTTAGGAATGGTCAGTGTAGCAAAGTTCAAGGAAAAGATGTTAGTGGATCAGAGTTTCCTTACAGTGGGCAATGAGGTCATTGACAAAGAAGAAATCTGCTTGTTCCGGGTATGTGTGTCCTCATGACTTGTCAATTGAGTTCAATTTAATATGTGGCAAAATTAATTTTCCCTGGATATTTTGTTTCATGGTCCTTCACCATGACATCTTCAGTTGAACATTTCAGTGTTGTGACATTTGCTGTGATGTGTTGCTGCTTGGAAGTACAAAGTGAATATGGGTTGATCCAGGGACAGACACCCACTTGGAATGGACAAATCTTCTCCAGAGACAACTTGATAGTATGGAATTCAAAATATTGTATCTGACCTTTTTTCTATCTGATGCTGCTATCAAGGCAATATGTGCCCCTTGAGTTGCTCAAACAATATGTGTATGTAAAGCCCTTGCATACTTTTCTTCCTTCATGTTGGTTAAATCTTCAATTTGTGGACAGTGGATGTAGCTGTTAATGTGTTTCATCATAGGTTAATACACCACTGAATGATGAATGTGTCATTGCACCAGATACTGCCACAGTGTCCAGAAACAGTCATATGGCCTCAAATGGTGTTACTGCCATGATGTAGACTCTTTGTGTTGTTGATCTAGGATTCATATTGTGAGGGCAGGATGTATGTCTCCAACTGGGGTCATGTACCAGTGATAGTTTGCATATGTAATTTGTTTCCATTGCATATTCCCTTTTCTCCATGGTTTCAAGGGTGTGGCTCATATAACCCAAAATGGCACAGGCTATTGGGGTTAGGAGTGGGTCTTGTTACCCAGATACTATTTCTACGAAAGATCTGATGCCAACATTTGTATATTCCAAATACATTCTGAGATGATTGTTTTTCTTCAATAAATTGGTTAATACTTTACGTCTTAGTAATTTTAACATTTTTGCCCAATCAAATGTTCTAAAGATTTGGCAACATGATGGTTGAAGATGGACATGACAAAGGAAATGCCCCCAAATAATCCAACAAGGGTCTTCTTCTCTGTGTTCATTACTAACACAACACAAAAACAAGAGTGAGATGTTTCATAAAAAGATGAAATAAACAGAAAAGAGTTTATCATAATTGATGAAGTCTGATATCCAAATTACACCTGTCCTCAGAAAAGGTAAATGTGTCCATGAAATAGTCCATGGAGTGAATGGTAGACACACAAGGAGGAAATTAGGTTCTGCGTCTCTTATGGGTGGTGTTGTTGACCTTGCTGTCCTCTCTTGCTGGTTCAGATGTCCCTCCACTCCGGAGAGGAGATGGGGGCAGAAGTGCAGGGACTAGGGTGGAAGAAGCAGGCCCCTGCTGTGGCAGGACTCCTGGCAGTTGTGTACTTTGCCCAGATGTGGAAGGATCACACAACAGGGGCAGATAGTGCAGGAAAAGCCCTGCACATATTGTGATAAATATCAAATAGCAATAGCACCCCAGTCAAGGAGCTAATTGTTTCATTGTGGGTCTGTAGTTTCACGATGTGCTCATTCTGCATCTCCCTAATTTTCTGGAGCTCAGTTATATCCTGGCCCATCATGTCTTGGGACTGTTGGCCAGATCCCAAGACGTGGCCAATGGTGATGCGGCTTACAAAAACCCCAGTGGCCTCCCTTGGCTGGCCCACAGATTCCCTCTCATGAGCCCCACCCCCACTAGCCTGTGACCTGAAGGAAGTGTGCCCCAAGCCACTGGGTCCTGGCAGAATTGGGGGTTGTGTTGTTGGTGCCTCAACAGGAGCCAGGACTGGGAGGCACAGGATTGGTGTGTAGGTCCTCGGTGCACAGGAAGTGGGGGTGTCCTCACACTGAGATGTTGTTGAAGCTGTGGTGGAAGGTGTAGGCATGGGCTGAGTGTGACTCACTTGGTGCTGCCTGGACAGACCAACTAAATGGAACAGCTAGCTCATGGTCATCTTGACTTGCAGCATTGGAGTCCTGACTGAAGTCTTGCTCCTGAGCTGGAGTGGAAGTGTTTTGGCTAGCAGTCGGTGGTGCACTGGTCCGGGTGTTTGGACCTATGAAGGTTAGAGAGGATCTGTAATTATAGTATATGATACTTTGTGCATTTCATGTGTCATTGTCTACAAAAGGGCCAACCTAAAAACTAGAAAGAGAACGATAGACTGATTAGGCCTTTGTGTTGTTTTTATTATTTTACCCATGCAGCCTGATTTACATAGATGACAACTCCAATGCTCATCTTGTAGAGATGTCCTGAAATGCCAAAATGTTATTATAGGTTTCTATGTTGCATATGACAGACATTGAACCCAACACAGTGGCGAGTAGACTGGAGTCTGGACCATTTCAAGGCCTAGAAGGCTGCAATACATTGGATAAAAAGTGGCTCATAATGTACATGAAACTGTAATTGGTCATCATATGGACATTGAAATTTAACCTGTGTGTGGCTACTACTTCTATTCAGCATGCCAAAACACATTTTTGGATATCTTGGATTCAAAAGACAATAAATAATGTAAGCATTTTCATTAATTCAATGTAGCTATAAGCAGGTGTCAACATAAGATACACAAGAAGTGATATTTTAATCCATAGCATGACATGGTGACTGCTGACTGTCAAATGCACTAGTTTATTAAATGTGTGTACATAAGGAAATAAAGGTTGGTGAAACAACATGCACATTCCACTATTGCTTTTCAGATCCAAAAACAGAGCATCATGGTAGTTGTAGTCATTTGTTGAAACCATAGACAATATCCGTTTAAAAAGTAAATTACACATATCACTTTCAATGACTATATTGTAGAAAAACACACATTTGCAACTTGTACACACATATAGATATGATGTAGCCAGGAGAAAATACTGCTTAGAAACAACATACTTTCCTGTGAAAATTTATTTAGTGTTGGGCCTGTTTTTGTAAGCACAACAACATACATTGATAGACAGTGGCAGGCAGATCTCATGCAAGGGATGATCCATAGGGAACTACACACATTGCATTATTTTAGAAGGAGAGCTATAATCATATTACCAGTAATTTGAATCAAACAACACATTAGCTATACCTTTTTAGCTAAGAATATTGCAGCAGTGTAACCATCTAACTTAAGGGCAGGGCTTAAAGAGTTGTAATAGGGTGAGAGGAGAACCACCACCAGTACTCTGAGCCTCCAGGTTACGCCCTGAGGCCAATGAATGAACTTTCCCACGCAGGTCATTCCACCTCTTCCTAATCTCCTCCTGTGTGCACACAGGTTGTTAGCTAAAGCACTCACTCTGTCAACTACTCGGGTCCACATTTGCTTTTTCTGGGAAATTGTAGCATTTTGGCCTTGTGCTCCAAACAATTGTGGCTCTACTCTAATGATTTCATCCACCATGACAGACAACTCTCCCTCTAAAAACAGGTATTTCTCCTCCGTAACATAGTGAATTATTGGGAAAAACTAAACTAGTACCCAAAAAGATGAGGGAGAATCAACTAATTATAATTCAAAAATAATACAAAAGGAAAGTAACACAAACAAAATGTGTCTCCTGTGTGGCAATTCCTGTTTCCAAATGGTCTGCTGCAGTTTGATGACCAAGGATCATGGTCTGAAATGGAGTGTGTTTTATAGTATGTTTTGCAAGTGTTCATAATTGTCCAATTTACAACATGTGTGGGCTAATACCATTCACCCAATGGCCACAGCCATAGTACTATACTGAGTGTGTCCTGCAATGTACTCCTGACATAATTGGCCCGTCGCTGACACACCGTCAGCTTAACGGTTGATCTAAACATGCTTGTCGGGATGCCGCCATTAAGATGTTGATAGTCATCATTGGAGTCCTCTGTGTCGGCTGAGGAATGCAGATGGTGCGATGAAGTAGAGGTTTTAGGATTAACTGCAACACATTCAAATATGGCAGGTGGGAGACTGCCAATGTGACTGTCTTTACAGACCTGCTGCTGACCCGGCTTGGCGGTGATAATATAAAGATCTAAATCGGGGCCAAAGTGATGTCTACACCCAAAAAGAAGTTGTGTTTTCGGTGTGGTTTTGCGTTCCCACACAAAGGAAAGTGCCCGGCCATTGGTCAGACACACAAAGGCTTTGGTAAAAAGAATAGTTTTTTGACAATGAGCAGAGCAAAGGAAAAAGTAAGTGCATCATGGTGTGAAGACAAAATGGCAGCATCCAATGTGTGCCCACAATGCCAAACGGCGACATCAGTAAAGGCAAATAGAAACTAAGCAAAGTTGATCGTTAAACAGTCCTTCATCCTCAATAACAACTGAAAGTGAAGAAAGTGATTGTGTCATGTCAATGCTTACCTTAGAAAAATGTGCACGTCTGGCTGGTTGCTTGTGAGGAGAAAAACCAGTCAAAGGAAAGTCAACATGTCAAAGTAACAAAATCATACAGACACTGCCCAAAGATTACATTGTAAGTAATGGATGTACAATGGCTTTCATTATGAATAGCAGTGCATCAATAGATATAATTCCTGAAGACAAATACAATGAACTGTCTCCTTTACCACAGCTTATGCTGTCAAAGACCAAAGTATGCATTTGGGCTGCACTGACACCCATGAAAAGTAAAGGTTCAATTGTAGTGACAATGAAACTGAAGAAAATTAAAGTAAAGAAAATGAAAGTATAAGTATTGATCCATGTACTTCAAGGTACAATGGCAAGTTTCTGCTTGCTCAGTTTCAACATGGCTGCTGACATGTGACTGAAGCATGACATTATTGAACGTTCCACTGGTTCAGTGCCATGGTTTTCTCCCATGTGGTTTCTCCCTCTGATGTGGGCATGACGCCTTTTCCTGCAAAAGTACAAGCTTTGACCAATGGTGAACCACCACAAGATGTTCCAGTGATACGTTCTTTTCTTGGCATGGTTAGCTATTGTTCCAGTCTACCATGTTCCCAGACTATCCCTGGCAGTTAGTGGGTTTTGGTGCTATTTTCACTTTAACGTTTAAAAATTTCATAATATATGGTTTCTCTTATTGGACTTTTTCATTTTGGTGTTATAACTTTAATGTATTTTAGGTATTTTGGGGTATTTTTATTGTTTGGTATTTTTGCTATATTACTGTTTGGCATTGCATATACACTTTACACATTGCACTTAATCAAGCCCATCTTCTCTGTGCCATAACTACAGACTAACTGAGCTCAGGTTAAATGATTTAATTTTGGGGTTCATCCCAATCAGTTAGAATGGTGATACTCGTTAAGTTTGGCGACCGCCACCTCAAACAGTAATTCCACTTTCTTATAAGCATTAGTTGTGATGATGCAGAAAAAGAAGGACTAACAAATATTCATATATCATGTAACCAAAATCGTATAAGGTAGTGTGATTTTAGCAAAGAAAAATAATGTACGTGGGAATTGTGCCCACGGAGTAGTTCGTCATTATTATAAACAAGCTTAATTAATCATGAAGAATTGACAAATGTAGTAATCCGTCATAATTGCAAATGTATTCTATGATTTTCTTGTTGAAACTGTTATATGCTTAGCTTAAATTTAGCAGAGGCTTTGGCCTAGTCGCCTGGTCTCAAATTTAACTGCGTGGTTTTCACTTGTATCAACAAAGACATTATTTTACTTTAAGGGTGTATTTTTCCAGTAGAGATGACTAATACACTTATCTCCAAGGTTTCGTTCTAGGCCGGTTTCATCCTCTTTGATGCAAGGTCAGCTCCTGCAGGTGCAGACAATAAAGGCACTAAGATAAAATTAATTGGCAAACTTTGTTGCAACTTGTGTTCCAAGGCTCCAAGGACAATGTATGCATAAATGAGTACTAGGAGAAAGACACTATTCATTGGTCAAATTGAAGCCACCCTATGAACCCTCCAATGGAAGACCCTGAAGAATTTGGAATGTTTCTTACTTAAACCCACTGGACAAAGAGAAGTCAGCCATTTTCTACGATGCCATTTTGAAGTCTGATCCAAGACGCCATCTTAGACGACATCTTGATGCCCTTTCTCTATTCCAGAGAAAGAGACTTTGAGAATTCTCACCCTAGAGACTTTAACTTTAATTTACCCCGTCTTGCCCATGCAGTAACTTTGCCCCGTTCTCCTTGCTGCTGCATGGAAACTTGCCTTCAACTTTGCCCCTTTGAAATCTGCCCCATGCTGATCGAACCGGTACCTGAAGGACGAAGACTTTCTTGAATGCTGATTGTATTTGGTAATTATGAAAGGATAATTGTATTATGCATTATGTTTTCCTTCTTAGGAACCATCTGCTATTTTGATAGGACCCAAGCTAGAAGTTTTCTAAATTTGTGTTGACTAAATTCGTTTTGCATGAAGCCCCACATGCCAGTGCTAATTAGAGGTTAGTTGAAATATTCACTTGATGCACCATGCTGAATTGAAATCTTGTTATGCTGACCGATGTATGCAATTAGTCAAATTCAGTTACTTATATTAGTGATTTGCATTGCTATAACCGAGTGCATTATAATCCAGATTTTGCGTAGATTGCGTTTCTTCCGTCGTTATGGACAGCTAGTAATGTTCGTATACATATATCATTTGATTTTGAGACTCAAATATATTGTGTTAGCTTTGTTAATATAGGGAAATAAACTCATTAACTTCTAACAAACTGGTGCGGTTATTCGTGACTGAAAGGTCATGGCGCGTCAAAATACTGATTGTTATTGATTTCTAATGTGTTGTTTGATCTATTGATTAAGTATTGGGTATTGATTATAATGGTTATTGATTATTGATTTGAGTGATCCGACTATTCTTGGATGAGGAGAGCCCAACTCGGTTAAAAGGTTCACCGACCTCCAGCGTGTCCAAGTACAAGTAATTTATAAGGGCTGGACGCGCTATCAGTAGATGGTAGCAGAGATTGATGGTTTTGCCCTTTGGGACCCCATCCGAACAAGAGACGGAGTCAAGTTAGAATTTTCTTTGATAAAACAACTTGGAGAGATGATGATGCCCTAAATCCCTAATGACTTTCCCGGAATCTCGGAGCTTGCGAGTGGAGGAAATGGAGGTGTGACAATGTTTCCGGCGTTTCTAGTGACGGTATGAGAGACGTTAGGGTTTTGCGCTTGCACAGCTTATCGCCGCAGATTAATTGAGAAGTTTGTGAGGATTTTAGGGGGTTACGAACTCCAATTAAAAGATTTTAGAGGAGTGTTACTCCAAAGTGTGAGAGTAGGGAAGTCGTCGAACTTCACATGTGTGTAGCGCTTTGTGCAGGAAAAATTGTCCACGTGGTTGTTGATGTTGAGACGGGCCCTGCGAGGTCAAGAGACTCCGGAGTATGTTGAAAAGTGTATGAGACACTTGATTGATGTTGTGATCTGTTTGGTTTAATAGGTTGATCGGGCGTGGTCAACGAGTCAGTATGAATATTGAGGAATGAAAGAACATTTTCAACTTTGAGATTTGACAAATTCTAAGGTGCACTAGAATAGTTCATTGATCAGTTGAGAGTAAAGTTTGCGGGTCAAATTTTGCTTGCGAAAGCGGGAAACCGAGAAAGATGGAATAACTGCAGAGGCTAGTGAAAAATCCCTAAGGTTTCTGAAGCGATTGTATTACCCTTCCTGTAGTAAACCGACAGATTTGTTTTCTTCTTTTGGTTAGTGCTCGCGATATATTGCAGAAATTAGTTTTGAGTGAAGCTGAATGAAGGAGGACAAGCCGCAGGATTTTGTCAGCCGCAATGTGTGAGTGTGACGTCACTAGGAGCCGCGCTGGGATAGGTTGGTTGGTGAGAAGGGTCGCGCACGGATTGGACGCAGTCCGTGAAGCGCAATTGGTAGGGAAAGGCAAGCGAAGAGTATTCTGGGAATTAAAGTCACTTATTGATTACATATTTTAGAAAAATAAAAGACGGAAAGATGAAATTTTTCAAAGCCTTTAAGAGTGCCTTGAGGGGAGATGTATATATCAAAGCAAATTTAGGAGAAGAAACACCGCCCAAGGGTACACCAGCTTACATTGTGATTGAAGGAAAGGGTGTCGCACCATGTCTTTGGCTAAAGCAATGGTGCAAATTAACAGAAAAGCATGGAAGTGTAGCGTTCCCTATTCACAGGTCGTTTAATCTAAGGGTTTTGGAGAATTTAAGATTTGCGCTATATGACATGAAAGTACCTCCAAGACCCGCACAATTTGAAGCATTAGCAATTTGGGAGCTAATGGCTAGAAACCAACAACAAAAGAAATTTGAGACAAGAGTGAGAAAAGTAGAAAAGACACTAGCAGACGCTAGATGGGATAGCACACAAACGGTTTGGAGATCAGACGTATTGCAGGGAATTAAATTGTTTCCAGCAATTACTGACGAAGCAGAGGCGGAAGGAAGGAAAGCTACCTATAAAACAAACAGGAGTCAGTCCAGAGATAGAGAAAACAACAGAAATTCGAAAAGGTCAGACGAGTCAGGCAATGAGAAGTTCATTATGCAATTACTAAACGATCGCCCGCCACCATATGTGGAAAGCAAAAAAGGTTCAAGCACTAGTACTGCCCCTCCAGAACCAATACAACGTAATGTGACACCGAATTTCAGAATATCACAGAGGCAGAGCAGTTCCGATATGCCTTTTACACCACAAATACCACAAGTTCAGAGAATATATCCTGACGTGCCTAAATTGAAACCTGTCGATAATTATCAGCCGCAGGTTCAAAGGCGCTGCTGTGATGAGCATAATCTGGGAATGACTTCTGATTTAATGGCGCAGGTAGGACAGAATTATCAAAGACCGACATTGATTTAAGCCGAATCAACACAAATTTTGATGCCTCAAAAGCAGGTACAAGAAGTGCCGAAGTACACTCGAGTAACAGAAAGCCAGCTAGGTATGCCAGCAATGATGAACCATAATGTGGGGATTAACATGCCACAGAATTCGGGGAACAGACAGAATCCAGATGCAATATCTCTGCCTATCACTGTAGGTCCGTCAGTGCCATTGTATATTCAGGCAAACCCAAATGTATGCGACCAAGGGGCAATGACACAAAATGAGACAGGGAGAAGATACATAGAAAATACTCCAGAAACGACTCCGGTAGGTACACTGCTAAATAGATCTGGGTCCTTGTTGGAATTTAGTCCAATTCCAGCTTGTGCTCTGTCAGCTGTGGTAAGGTCAAACCCACCACTAATAGTACCGCTAACTTCAAAAACTGAAACGTTACAGCAACCATCAGTAGCAGTTGATGTAAGTGCTACATTGATGGTACTGAACGCGCAACAGTTAACACAATGGTTGAACAGCCTGAACTCCCCACAGAGTACACCCAGCGGGAAGGGAGAAGAGTTTTGAATAAAATAAGATTGGGCATGGAAGCAGATGAACTAGTAGAAGGAACAATGGGTCTGAACAGGTTAGAATCATACACAGAAGAAGAGCTGAGATACATGTGCCCTAGGATTACAAGAGAAGTAAGCAGCATACATAAAAAGTTACAAGAAATTGCAGACAGAAACAAGATCGACATAGGTAAGACCAAACACTTGAGCAGAAGTTACAGGCTAGACTTTGAGACAAAAGATTTTGAACACATGAGATCTGCAGGGATGAAAACACACCTTAGAGAGATACTGCAGAGCACGCAGGTTTGGAGATGCTTAGACAAGTGGGAAAGTAGATGGGTTAAGAAAAAGGACAAGAAGAAAGAAAGTACCTCAGACCGGAATGAGAAAACACAACAGAATGATGATCTGATAACCATGTTGCCAATGAGAGAAACAGCAGGGGGAAAACTTGTACATGTACCGTGGCACAGGTGCGATATTCAATCCTTTACGGATGATTTCCCTAAATTAAGAGAGAAACCGATCGAATGGTATCAACAAACAGATAGATTTGTGAAACTCGCAAAATGTCTTTGGGAAGACCTGAATACCTTATTCGAAATTGTGGTTCCGGCAGATTTGTGGGAAGATTGTAAAAGGGCCGTAGGTTGGCCAACAAGTGAACCAGAAAGAGATAGAGACACAGGTGCACCATCGCCTACGGTGATGAGTTTATACCATAAGGTGATTGAACATTTGAAAACAAAGGTTGCGTCTAAAAATGTGGATTGGCAGAGAATTGACAGAACGGCACAAGAAGTTAAAGAGTCAATACATGCGTACTATGAGAGATTGTTGAAAGCATTTAAAAATTACAGTGGCACGGAAACGATTGAGGAAAGGACATGCTCCACTTTGTGTTCAGATTTGTGGAAGGATTGAGACCCGAGATCAGCTAGATGATTAAAATGCATTTGATTTGTTGGCAGTCAAAATCGATCGATGAAGTGTTGAACTATGCAAAATACTGCAGTGATGAGATTGAGACAAAGCAGAAAAGGTTAAAGGAAAAGGTGATGGTGATGCAGCTTAGAGCAGCTCAGACAGGTTTGCAAGGTTTTCAACAACAGTTGCCGCAGCAGCAACAGCAGGGAAGTGCTATGTTTCAGCCACAGATGAGAGGCAGAGGCCGAGGAGGTTTTGTGAATAATGGTCCTGATTTAAATACTGTTATGATTCCAAACGGTATACAGGCAATGGAAAAGGTGATGCCATGTCACATGTGCGGAATTGTCGGGCATTGGAAACGGGAGTGCCCAATGATGGTGCAGGAAGGTGTAGGTCAGCAAAACAATGATGTCAATGCATTTCAGAATATGAGAGGACCGAAATTGAGAGGTCCAAACCCAAATTTTCAAAATATTGTAAATCAGATGCAGGGTTTACAACCCATACAACCGCAGCAGGTGAAAATGCCCCGTGCACAAATGGCACAGTTGCAGCCAATGCAACAACAGTTTCCTATGGTACCTAACCAGCAAATGCAAATACCCTTAGCATCAATGAATCAGCAACAAGTAATGCTTCCTCAACAGGTCACCGGTCAAGGAATGAATCAAAATGACACAGTACACCAATTCCCGTTACACAGTGAGAATGGAATAAACAATGTATGGGAGAGTGAAAGTTCAGATGAGGAGGGAAATTATATGCTTGCAGCATCCTTGGAAGTTGATCAAAAGGGTCCGTATGTGAAAGGAAGAGTTATGGGTCACAGTGTTTCGTTCTTGGTTGACACCGGAGCTACACGCTCTACAGTCAGAAGCATCGAAGTACCAAATTTGCCACTTTCAGGGAGAACAGTTCAAGTAGTGGGAGTAGCAAATAGGTATCTGACAAACCCAATCACAGATCCAGTGCAAGTCAGAATTGGTAACTTTCAAGGGTCACATACATTTGTGGTGTGTGACTCAAGTCCGATATCACTATTAGGGAGAGACTTATTGTGCAAATTGGGATGTTCGATTATGTGTTCAAATGATGGAATTAAAATTCAGACAAACAGTGATGAGGAAGAAGAGGACAGTTTAGGAGGGGATGAAGTGAAAACTGTCGATGAAGAGTATCCCCTGATTACTCTTTATCTGATTCTCACTGAAGCAGATATTCCTGCTGAGTTACAGGAAACAGTTGAAAAGGAAGTGTGGGATATGACAGGGAAAGAAGTAGGATTGGTCAAAGGAGTAGAACCAGTGAAAGTGACCGTAAAACCCAATGTAAATTTTCCCCAGACACCACAATACCATATGTCGCAAGACACCCTCATGAAAGTCGCCCAACTCATTGATGAGTTTGTGAAACAGGGAGTACTGAAAGAAGTGTTAAGTAGTCCATGTAATTCACCAATCATGGGACTAATAAAACCGAGTGGAAAGGTCCGGATTGTTCAAGATTTGAGAAAAATAAATGACATAATAGTCAAATGTTGTCCCGTAGTACCAAATCCAGCTGTGATAATGTTTCAAATTCCCTGTGATGCTGAGTGGTTCTCAGTCATCGATTTGTCACAAGCATTCTTTTCTGTGCCTCTCCATGAGGACAGCCAATTTCTCTTTTGTTTCAAATTCTTTTACAGAGTCTACAGTTGGTGTCGAATTCCTCAAGGGTTTTCGGAGTCACCATCAATTTTCAATCAGATTCTAAAGAAAGATTTGGAATCATTGGAATTACCATTTGAATCAACCCTGGTACAGTATATTGACAATTTGCTGATCGCATCCAAGACAGAAAATGACTGTACAGTTGACACCATTGCCCTGTTGAACCATTTGGGAAGGAATGGACACAAAGTGTCCCCCTCAAAATGACAGTTCTGCCAGAAGAAAGTGAAATATTTGGGTCACCAAATAGAGAAAGGGTCGAGAAGAATTATGAAAGAGAGAATAACAAGCGTACTTCAAGTGAGTCCACCGAAGACGAGAAGAGAGGTGAGAAAGTTTTTGGGAATGGTGAGTTACTGTCGCCAATGGATTCCCAATTTCTCAACTCTAGCCAAACCTTTACTGAAACTGATCAAGAAAGATGCGCTGGATGAAATAGTGCTGAAAAGAGATGAGATGGATGTTTTTATTGAATTAAAGGAATGCATGTGCAGGGCTCCAGCTTTAGGTATGCCTGATTACACAAAGCCTTTTACATTGTTTTGTCATGAACGTGATGCATGTTCCTTGTCTGTCTTGACTCAAGCCCATGGTGGCGTGAACAGACCAATAGCATATTTTTCAGCTACTTTGGATCCGGTAGCAGCAGCCTTACCAGGGTGCTTGCGTGCCGTAGCAGCAGTTGGTATCAGCCTAAATCAAAGTGAAGGAATAGTGATGGGACACCCTTTAACAGTCATGGTCCCTCACTCAGTCGAGATACTTTTGACATGTTCCCGAACACAGCACATGACCGGTGCTAGGCTTACAAGGTACGAGGCAATAATTCTGGGTTCACCTAATGTGCAGCTGAAAAGGTGCACTACGTTGAATCCAGCAACCTTGTTTCCCAGTGAAAATGTCGAAATTGAGAACGCTGAAGACATCGAGCACGACTGTCTTCAGGTGACTGAATTTTGTACAAAACAAAGACCTGATATCAAAGACACCCGATTGGAAGAAAACGATCAAGTTATTTTTGTTGATGGTTCATGTTTAAGAGATGCACTAGGAATATTGAAAGCAGGATATGCTGTATGCACAATAACAGGTGTTCTGGAAGCGTCTTGGCTTCAAGGAGTTTACTCTGCACAAGTAGCGGAACTGGTAGCACTTACTAGAGCTTGCCAACTTTCCGCATTAATGAAAGTCACCATTTACACTGACAGTCAGTATGGATTTGGAATAGTGCATGACTTCGGACAGTTGCGGTCACAAAGAGGCTTCATGACCTCTTCAGGATCACCAGTGAAAAATGGTGAAAGAATAAGAGAATTGTTACATGCCATCCAGTTACCAGGAGAAGTAGCAGTGGTAAAATGCAGTGCACACTCGAAATCACAAGACTATGTTTCTTTGGGAAATTGATATGCAGATCAAGTCGCAAGGTTTTGCGCATTGAACTGTATATTGCTCAGAGACGAATGGAACTTGATAAATGAGCCAGAACTTGAACCAAGTGAAGCCTTTGCTCTAAAAGTTGTAGATACAATCGAATAATTGAAATTCCTACAGAATAATGTCAGTAAAGATGAGAAATTCTCATGGAGCAAATTACAATGTGTAAAGAAACCAGATGATTTGTGGGTTTCAAGTGAAGGGAGATTGGTTCTGCCAGGCAGTCTTTTGACACAGTTAGCCAGAATGTATCATGGACAAGCCCACCTTGGAAGAGATGCCATGATTAGATTATTTAAAATCGATTGGTTTAATCCCAAATTCCGTCAAGTTGCTGAAGCAGTTTGCCATCGTTGCGTCATTTGCCAACAAATGAACGCAGGGAAGGGAACAGCAGTAAATTTGAGCCACATTGGAAGAGCAGGTGGTCCATTCAGCAGGATGCAAATGGACTTTATTGAGATGCCTGTGCATGGAGGCTTGAAATATGTGTTGGTGATTGTGTGCATTTTTAGTCACTGGATTGAAGCATACCCCACACGTAGAAATGACAGCCTTACAGTTGCAAAACTACTCTTGAGAGAATTAATACCACGTTTCGGATTCCCGATCTCCTTAGAATCAGATAGGGGAAGTCACTTCAATAACGAAGTAATAAAATTACTCTGTGCAGCGCTGAATTGCATTGTAGCTACCGCCCTGAAGCATCAGGACTAGTGGAGCAAATGAATGGCACATTGAAATCGAGGATGGCGAAAATATGTGCATCAACAAACTTGAAATGGCCTGACGCATTGCCCTTGGTGTTAATGTCAATGAGAAACACACCTGATTGAAAAACTGGACTGTCACTGCATGAGATCCTCATGGGCAGAGCCATGAGACTCCCAGCAGTCCCTGCAAATGCACTTGTAAATATTACAGATGATATGGTGTTGGACTACTGAAAAGGTCTAGCTGATGTGGTGCGCTCTTTTTCTCACCAGGTGGAGGCAACCACCTTGCCACCGATCCAAGGTCCAGGACACGCCCTGAAAGCCGGTGACTGGGTTGTGATAAAAAAGCACGTGAGGAAATCGTGCCTGGAACCCCGTTGGAAAGGACCTTTCCAAGTGATTCTGACAACTACCACCGCTGTGAAGTGTGCGGGAGTTCCCAACTGGATTCACGCCAGTCACAAGAAAAGAGTGACGTGCCCCACAGAAGAGGAAGTTGAAGCGTTGAAATCACCAGCAACTGACAAGAGAGTACCAGGCACCGAGACAGGACAAAGAGAACCTGGAGGCGAACAAGCAGAAATAGAGGAAAGGGAAATATTTTCTGAGGAAGAAACAGCTGATTCATTTGAGGAGGACCAAGGAGAAGCCTCAGGAAGTGACGAAGATCCTGAAGGTGACAAAGAGCCTGCGACAGGTGAAGGAGCAGGAGAGCCTGACCAGAGGAGGGCTTTCCCAGAAGCAGACGATACAGGAAAAGAAAAGGAAAACCTGATTGACCTCCTAGGGGGAGAAGTCAAGACAGGACAGAGTGAAACTGTTCAAACTCTTCCAGAACCGGTTGCAGGTCCATCAGGTGAAAACAGTGCGAAACGGAGACAAAGCATATCGCCAGTGATATTAAGGCCTAGAGAAATATTTAACGAAAGTGAAGGGCCAAAGTTGAAAGAGAAAAGAAAAGAAGTGTCTGTCGCAATAACAACACCAAGTAAAGAGAAAGACCCAGCCAAGAAACAAGGCACCAGCGAAAGAGATTCAAAAGGAGATGCAAAATTGAAAAGGAAAAGAATACCGAGCAGAAGATATTCTGGTCCGGAGTGGGCATACATAGCCACTAACGATTGGACAGACAAATTCCTATCTCTCAGTCTTGAGAACGAAGAAGCAGAACGACACTTTGGTACCTGAAAAGTGAAATCCCATGAAACATTACTGAATAAGACATTGACAACCTAATTGACTTTTGAACCGGATAAGACATTGCTAACTTCATTGACTTTTGAAACCGATCTTGAGACAAAGCTGCTAAACCGATAAGAGACTAAGCTGCTAAAGAGAACCGTGTGAACATTGAACTCGTTCAGCTGTATATATATATATATATATATCTGCAAATCTGATTTGATAAAGTGTCTTTAACTTTCTGATTCTATGTAGATCATGACAGGCTACACTACACAGGGACATAAGATGAAATATTGTAGATATATGTGTATAGGTCTAATAACTGCATGTGTACTAACAGTTATGGCAATAATTCTTGGAATACATGGAGGGAATGAAAGAGACGCGAATGATGCTTCTACTTCTAAACCTACTACTGAACTAACTCCTTTGAAGAAACTCGAACAAGACGAAAAATATTTGCATGATAAGAAGGAACTTTCGTCCAACGTTTTCTATCGCTTGTTGAATGAGTATGTTGAGACAATGGATGCGAAAGATTGTTATGTGTGCACACAAATACCTACCTCAGTAATGGAAGGAGTGAAATATCATAGCATGCCTCTTACGTATGGAATTTCATGTAGTTTATTAATGACCAGATTTTATGGCCAGGAGTATATTCACTACTTTTATTCCAATCATGATGTTGTATTTGCATATATCCCCATAATAGACTACCTGAGTAAAATAGCAAGAGATTACTATATAAAGTTAATTAGGGGTTTCTTTGAACCATTGTCACCTTTTCACACAGCTTACGCTCACAGAGAAAACCTTACATGCTTGCTTTGACCGATGGAGAAAAGTTTTTTAGATATCACTGATGATAGGAGGAAAGTGGGGAAGGAGAAATTGGAAAGGGAATTACACAAAAGGACATCTGTAGATAACTATGCTTTTGCCGCGATAAAGACACAAGGGAAACTAGCTTTAGATACAATACACGTAGGGAGGCTTTGTGTACATAGACCAAAATCATACTATGACACAATCTTTATGGGAACGAGTGAATGTAAACATACATTTTTGTTTCAAGCTAAGTGGACGTTCATGCTGAATGGACAAGACCCAGTTATTCCAGGGGTATATTATATTTGTGGACTTAACGCCTATTTTCGTCTTCCTAAAGGATGGTATCGGAGATGTTATTTGGGAATAGTATTTCCAAAGATTTATCAACTGGACGACTTAAAGAATTTTCCAGAGCTGTCTGAATCACATCATGCCCAGAAAAGGGAGACAGCTTCTGGTGTGGTAGGAGATATGTTGGAGCGATGATTCCTTCAGTAGGAGTCATATTGAATTCAATTAAAATACGAAAGTTGTCTACTATTGTGGATAACATGCTGACAAAATTCTCAGGAGCTATAATCCTGATGGATGCTGAACTTGCTGCAGATAGAGCTATGACTGTTCAAAATCGGCTTGCTTTAGACATTCTTTTAGCAAAGGAAGGCGGCGTTTGCAAAATGCTTGGTGCACGTCACTGTTGTTCTTATATTCTGAACAACAGCGGGCAAATTCGAAAAATGCTTACAAATTTAACTAACAAGAGTACAGATTTGAAAGAATTGAAAGAACCAGGAGTATGGGAAAAGGTTGGAAAAGGATTTGCTTCCTTGGGAAATTGTCTCAGCAACATTTGGAATGGATTGTTACTGAAAATAGTAAAAGGAATATTAATAGTATTAATTTGCTTATTAGGTATTTGGGGAACATGGAAAGCTATTAAAATATTGAAATCAAGAAGCAAACAGAGAAGAGAAAAGAAAATAGAAAATAAAATAGTAGAGATATACAGAGAAAAATCAAAAGGAACCAAAAGAAAGAGGGAATTGACTGAAGTGCCAAATTACTGAAACAGAATTTTAATGGAATAAAATTTGTGGTGGAAGATTTGATGTGATGACATAATTAGTCATCAGAGGAGGGATTGATGACGCAGAAAAAGAAGGACTAACAAATATTCATATATCCTGTAACCAAAATCGTATAAGGTAGTGTGACTTTAGCAAAGAAAAAAAATGTACGTGGGAATTGTGCCCACGGAGTAGTTCGCCATTATTATAAACGAGCTTAATTAATCATGAAGAATTGACAAATGTAGTAATCCGTCATAATTGCAAATGTATTCTATGATTTTCTTGTTGAAACTGTCATATGCTTAGCTTAAATTTAGCTGAGGCTTTGGCCATGTCGCCTGGTCTCAAATTTAACTGCGTGGTTTTCACTTGAATTGACAATGACATTATTTTACTTTAAGGCTGTATTTTTCCAGTAGAGATGACTAATACACTTATCTCCAAGGTTTCGTGCTAGGCCAGTTTCATCCTCTTTGATGCATGGTCAGCTCCTGCAGGTGCAGACAATAAAGGCACTAAGATAAAATTAATTGGCAAACTTTGTTGCAACTTGTGTTCCAAGGCTCCAAGGACAATGTATGCAGAAATGAGTACTAGGAGAAAGACACTATTCATTGGTCAAATTGAAGCCACCCTATGAACCCTCCAATGGAAGACCCTGAAGAATTTGGAATGTTTCTTACTTAAACCCACCGGACAAAGAGAAGTCAGCCATTTTCTACGATGCCATTTTGAAGTCTGATCCAAGACGCCATCTTAGACGACATCTTGATGCCCTTTCTCTATTCCAGAGAAAGAGACTTTGAGAATTCTCACCCTAGAGACTTTAACTTTAATTTACCCCGTCTTGCCCATGCAGTAACTTTGCCCCATTCTCCTTGCTACTGCAAGGAAACTTGCCCTCAACTTTGCCCCTTTGAAATCTGCCCGATGCTGATCGAACCGGTAACTGAAAGACGAAGACTTTCTTGAATGCTGATTGTATTTGGTAATTATGAAAGGATAATTGTATTATGCATTATGTTTTCCTTCTTAGGTACCAACTGCTATTTTGATAGGACCCAAGCTATAAGTTTTCTAAATTTGTGTTGACTAAATTCGTTTTTCATGAAGCCCCACATGCCAATGCTAATTAGAGGTTAGTTGAGATATTCACTTGATGCACCATGCTGAATTGAAATCTTGTTATGCTGACCGATGTATGCAATCAGTCAAATTCACTTACTTATATTAGTGATTTGCATTGCTTTTCTTCCGTCGTTATAGACAGCTAGTAATGTTTGTATACATATATCATTTGATTTTGAGTCTATATTGTGTTAGCTTTGTTAATATAGGGAAATAAACTCATTAACTTCTAACAAACTGGTGTGGTTATTCATGACTGAAAGGTCATGGCGCGTCAAAATACTGATTGTTATTGATTTCTAATGTGTTGTTTGATCTATTGATTAAGTATTGGGTATTGATTATAATGGTTCTTGATTATTGATTTGAGTGATCTGACTATTCTTGGATGAGGAGAGCCCAACTCGGTTAAAAGGTTCACCAACCTCCAGGGTGTCCAAGTACAAGTAATTTATAAGGGCTGGATGCGCTATCAGTTGATAACACATAATGGCATGTTCAGAGATTTTTATGAAAGTCTGCGTCTCATCAACAACTGAATGACGAGCAGAAATGTTTCCAGAAGAGGGAACAGTCACACCATAAGCGTTAAGAAGGCTGTAAGTGCGAGTGGAACCTAGTGTCATTATTAAATATTGTAATAGCAATGTGGGTGTTCAGCAATGAACACATTTGGACTCACCGGCAAATAAATTAATTCCACATTCAGGGATACCAGTAGACAAGATGGCAACTGAGGAGACCAATGACATACAGGGACATCTCAACTTCTAGCTCTTCAGCCAATCAGTTTACATCTTGCAACCTGGAGGTGCAGTTATAGCATTATTAATATTGGCTTTAAAATGTTTGTAATGTAATTTGCTGGTGGCCAGACAACCCGATCTAGCTAAGGAAGTGAAACGTGACACGATGGACTACTGGCTCTGATGTGCCAAAGGAGCGGTAAGATACTGAGTAATTCAGAGACTTAGAGGTTGTTCACTGAAGTTTTCGCTTTTATTAGCACTCAAAATCTACTGTTAGTTAAATAAATTAATACGAAACCACGCACATAATGCTATTCATTTTGTAGCTTAAAATTCGCTTACTGAAAATTGCATTATTTCTTTTCGCTATCAGCAAGTAGGGGCCAATTTAATAAACTTTCAAAACTGTACTGTAAATAATTCAACAGTGTCTCGTGATACTGGCGGTTTCACAATGAAGCAAGCTAAATAAATATTTCTACAAAGCATGGCATACCTGTAGAAGATGTATGTCAGCATACATTCGTGTTGCAACTGATTTAAATAACTAGAATGACAATACTTCAAAAAACTACACCGTGCCATCTGTAGCATTCACAATACTAAGTAAGTTGTGATGAGATTTTCCAAAAACATCCTTAACATATGTTGTATTATCTAAAAAAATGTTGATTTTGTCTCATAAAATCAACAAGACAAATTATCATCGCTCCTTTCTTGCCTACCTAATGTGCTGGCGCAGGTACATAACATCCCTACAAGTATCAAAATGCTGAAACACTGAAAATCTAACACTAAAGATGCTCACACAGTCTCACCCCTGAATGACCAACGTGTAGCAGCTGTCACATGTGAGACCTTTGTTCTTAAGTCATGGAGATTTTGTAACAAATGCCTTTTGGCAAAAGCAGCTAAGGCCATGTGTTGATTTATAACATTTACCCACTTGCTCTGAGTGACAATGTATGGCTGTAACATAGGAAGGCACTGAGGTGGTCATTACAACCCTGGCGGACGGTGTTAAAGCGGCGGTAAGAGCGCCAACAGGCCGGCGGTAAAAAATTTGCAATTACGACCGTGGCGGAAACCGCCAACAAAGACAGCCACTTTAACACTCCGACCACCACGGCGGTACGGACAAACAGCGTGGCGGTCACCACCAACAGACAGGCGGGAGACAATGTAAAGCACACACTATTATGACAGGCCAATCCGCCACCTTTTCCGGGGCGGATTCACCGCGGATAAAAACATGGCGGAAACAGGAATTCCGAAGGGAAAACACTCACCTCTACACACCCCACGAGGAACGAGGACACCATGGACCTGGAACTCCAAATTCTACCTACGATAGTCTTCCTGTTCCTCTACCACGAGCACAAACGCCGATGGCGAAGACCATGGTGAGTACTGCACCTACGACACAGGGGAGGGGGAGGGAAAAACAGGGACACACACACGCAACACGCAACACCCCCACCCACTACAACACACACACTAATGCATATTAATATCACAGTTACACCCCCTAACCCCCCTGGAAGAATGCAAAGACAATAGAAAATGAGTGTAACCATTGTAATATATTAAAATCAAGTAGGCAAAAATATATATATATATACACCATATACAAAATATATACCAAGCATAGTAGTCCAGGTAGTGCTCCAATTAAGTCCATAAAACACTGTGCCCACACAGTATGGGCGAGGCCCACACAAGATCCTCGACCATGACGGAGAGAACACTGGAGGGGCATCAGAGAGCAACTAAACAGGCACCTCAGGGGGAGGGAAAGGGGGGGTCAACTCAGCCGGTTGAGTGCACAATACCAAATCCACAAGGGGGCCACATGCCTACTGTTCCATCCTGGGGAGTGCAAAGCCTCAGTCTCACAAGTCTCTACAGTGGGTGGGTTGCCCACTGTTCCATCCTGGGGAGTGCAAAGGCACAGTCTCTCAAGTCTCTACAGTGGGTGGCTTGCCCACTGTTCAATCCTGGGGAGTGCAAAGCCACAGTCTCTCAAGTCTCTACAGTGGGTGGCTTGCCCACTGTTCCATCCTGGGGAGTACAAAGCCACAGTCTCACAAGTCTCTACAGTGGGTGGGTTGCCCACTGTTCCATCCTGGGGAGTGCAAAGCCACAGTCTCTCAAGTCTCTACAGTGGGTGGCTTGCCCACTGTTCAATCCTGGGGAGTGCAAAGCCACAGTCTCTCAAGTGGATAACAGTCTCCACTGGTTCTGTAGGGGGCCTTGTGCTCAGAGTGCTTCATCCTGCTAAGGACAGAGGTAGTGGATATATCTCTCCACTGGTTCTGGAGGGGGCATGGTGCCCAGAGTGCTTCATCCTGCTAAGGACAGAGGTAGTGGATGTATCTCTCCACTGGTTCTGGAGGGGACATGGTGCCCAGAGTGCTTCATTCTGCCCGTGACGGACTCAGTAGCGTCAGTGCCCTTGGCGCTCATGGGCCAGTACTGCTTGAGGCGGCGGTGCCCTGTTCAGCGGTGCTTGAGACGGCGGTGCCCTGTAGCAGTGCTTGAGACGGCGGTGCCCTGTTCAGCGGTGCTTGAGGCGGCGGTGCCCTGTTCAGCGGTGCTTAAGATGGCGGTGCCCTGTTCAGCGGTGCTTGAGGCGGCGGTGCCCTGTTGAGCGGTGCTTGAGACGGCGGTGCCCTGTTCAGCGGTGCTTGAGGCGGTGGTGCCCTGCTCAGTGGTGCTTGAGACGCGGTGCCCTGTTCAGCGGTGCTTGAGATGGCGGTCTCCATTGCAGGGACTCAGCTTCTGGCAGTCCTTCATGGCCCAGCGGGGCTGGTGCTGGCGGTCCCCTTCTGGCCAGCTGGGCTTTTGCTGGCGGTGGCCTCCTGGGCAGCTGGGCTTGTGCTGGTGGTCCTGTCCTGGGCAGCTGGGCTTGTGCTGGTGGTCCTGTCATGGGCAGCTGGGCTTGTGCTGGCGGTCCTGTCCTGGGCAGCTGGGGTTGTGCTGGTGGTCCTGTCCTGGGCAGCTAGGCTGGTGCTGGCGGTAGCCTCCTGGGCAGCAGGGATGATGGCGGTCTTCTCCACCGTGCTGCTATTCCCAGACTTGCCGGGTTTCTTGTGGCCCTTCCCCACCTTGGAATGTGTCACAGCTGACTCCACACTCCCACCGGGACCCCTGGGAGCGGCTTTGGTGGCTGGAGTCTTCCCCCTCTCCCGCCGGGCACTGGCCAACTTCTGATGCTTCACAGGTGGGGGACTGTCTGTGCTGTGGCTACGTGCCACACTGGCTGCCCTGGTGGCTGGTGCACTCCAGATTCTGGTGACTACAGGCACCACTGGTCCCGGAGATGTTGTGGCTGAGGTGCTAGTTCGGGACCTATGAGACGGATGGGGTGGGGGAGGTGTGGGAAAGAGGTCAAGGTTGAACAGGAAAAGTTTTTTGGACACACTGGGACGGGTAGCTGGAGGGGGTTTGGGAGTGGGGGAACAGGTTATGGTTGTAGGATGTGTTCGTTTTCTGACTTTGGGTGATGGTGCACGCGCTGGAGGCTGTTGTGAGGTGGATGGCTGTTGGGTGGATGCGTGCCTGCGTTTGTGTATCTTCGGAGGGGGCATCACAGACACACTGGGAGAGGACACAGGGGACGTGTGAATGGTAGTGGGGGTGGGGACTGCTTGTGAGCGTGGTGTGCTGGAGAGGGACGTAGTGGCTGTAGAGGTAGTGCATGCAGGTGTGAGTGTAGACGAGACAGGGAGGGAGGAGGGAGATGAGGAGGAGGGGGACACAGTGGAGGCAGTGGATGTTGGTGTGTCTGCATGTGTGTGATGTTTGCGTGAGTGCCTGTGGGATGTGTGGTGCTTATGTTTGCCTGAGCTTCCCTTGTGTGTTGACGTGTGTGCATGCTGGTCTGTAGGTGTGCTTGGGATAGGCTGAGGTACAGGGGATTGGGTCGGGGTGGAGGAATTTGGAGGGGGGAGGCTAGACACAGGGACAATGGCTGCCATCAGTGCTGAGGCCAGAGTCTGAAAAGCTAGCTGAAGGGCCGTCTGACCAGAATGAATGCCCTCCAGGAATGCATTTGTTTGTTGCAACTGCCTTTCTACACCCTGGATGACATTCAAAATGGTAGACTGCCCAACAGTGAGGGACCTGAGGAGGTCAATGGCCTCCTCACTGAGGGCAGCAGGGGTGACTGGGGCAGGGCCTGAGGTGCCTGGGGCGAAAGTGATGCCCACCCTCCCGGGTGAGCGGGCACAGGGCGAAGGCTGAGGGGCTGCTGGCAGGGCGGTGCTGGAAGGGGGGGTGGCGGCTGTACCTGTAGATGGGGGTGGCACAGATGTTGCTGCCACCACAAGGAAGCTCCCATCAGATAACGAGTCCGTGTCACTGGTCTCAGCTCCTGTCCCCGTCGTGGAGCTCCCCATCGCCCTTCGTCCCACTGGTGAACTCCGAGTCCGTAGTGTAGCCCTCCATGGCCATGTGGGATGCAGCTCCCTCCTGCTCCGGTGCCACTGCTCCTCCGCCTGATGATGCTAATGCACACAAGAACAGGGGGACCACAAAATGTGGGGGGACGACAGAAGAAAGACATGATGAGTGCATGCATTACCGCTACCCTTGGCGGACACGACAGACACAGAAGCTCCCTGCACTACGCCGCGCTCTTGGGCTCCACTGTTCAATTCCTTTGAAATGGCCTACAAGGCTATGGATGACATCTGCACACATAGATGACACAGGGGCATGACTAGGTGTAGTTGTCACTCTACAGAGGTGGGGTGGGGTGCCACATGGCCTGCCTTACAGAGGGACCTTGCCTACGGAACTCACCCCAGTCTAGGGAAACCCACAGCCCACCTCCCCCACCCAGATCCCTCCACTGAGCGCAAAGTCAGCAGAATACGAGTGTACTCACCCCCTTGTGGCTTCTGTGATGTCCTCAAGTGCCCATCCAACTCCGGGTACACTACCGCTAGGATCCTGAACATCAGAGGTGTCATGGTGCGACGGGCACCCCTCCCACTTTGGGAGGCCATCCCCACTGAGCCTCCGCCGTCTTCTTGCTCCAGCGACAAATGTCCTCCCATCTTGTCCGGCAGTGGGTGCTCCGTCTGTGGTAGACCCCCAGAGTCCGGACGTCCTTGGCGATGGCACGCCAGATGTCCTTCTTCTGGTTGGCGCTGACCTACAGGTATTGTACTGGGGAAAAAGAGAAGTAATTACCAACTGCACTGTCACAGTCATTGGCCCCCATCCCTTGCCATGTGGCACATGCACTCACCGTTGTTTCATGCACGCCGCACTCACCACCCTTCCTTCTTACATCCACCCCTCTCCACACAGGCATAGCCCATACATCATGCTCCCAGTGTACTTACCTGTTTGTCTGGAGGACCGTAGAGTAGCGTATATTGGGGGAGGACCCTACTCACGAGTTTCTCCAACTCCTCCGATGTGAAGGCAGGGGCCCTTTCCCCAGACACTCGAGCCATTGTCTCTTCCAGACCGAGGTCACAGCAGCACTTGCAGTGTAGGTCCTCTCCTGTCGAAGATCAGGTATCGAGTGATTGAACAGATAGAAAATGGCGGTCACATCTGCGGCGGTGCGTACCGCCACTGCCAGTGTACATCGTCATTGGCTCCTGGGACCCATAGGGTCCAATGTTAACCAATGCAGCATTGCGCCACGGTCTTCGACCGCCTACTGCGACGGTGTACAACGCCAGCGCAGTTACCTCACATCCCATTGTCCCACTTTACAGGTCAGGCAGCCGCCATTTCAGGGGCCCACATGGCTTCATTTTCAACTGTGTCACACATACCTAGGCCTAGACTCAACACACATACAGGCCACTTTTTGAGTATGAATGGTGTTCTGTGTAAGCTGTGGGTACCTACCTCTTAGTTGTTTGACTCTGTGCTCGCTGTTGTCCTTCATAGGCACCGTCCGCTGGGACATGTGAGGAGATGGCGGCATCCTCCGGTGTACCGACCGTTGGTGGACCTGTCGACAATGGAGGAAAGACATGTGATAATCACATACAGGCTTGACCGTGCCACACCGTGCTGATGTCAGCTATCCGCCATCCCACAGGAATCCCCCCTCAAGTGCAGGTGCTGTCAGTGCTCCATTTCCTTGCAAGTGGGTAATTTCAAACAACAGTGGCCATAGCATCAGGGATGTCCCAGCCTATGTTTTCCAACGTGTTGTCCAGAGTGTTGTCTGCCCTGCTGAAACACATGCGGAGCTACATCGTTTTCCCTCAGGTGGAGGATTTGCCTACAGTGAAAGGTGATTTCTATGCCCTGGGACATATCCCCAACATCATAGGTGCCATTGATGGGACCCATGTGGCTTTGTTCCCCCCCACAGGAGTGAACAGCTGTACAGAAACCGGAAGAGTTATCATTCGATGAATGTACAGATGGTATGTTTGGCAGACCAGTACATCTCCCATGTGAATGCCATGTTCCCTGGCTCAGTGCATGACGCTTACATCCTGCAGAATAGCAGCATCCATTATGTGATGGATCAACTCCAGAGGCACCGTGTGTGGCTATTAGGTGAGCACCTGGAAGCAAGTCAGTGGGAATGGTTGTCTGGGTCTGGGGATATCCCTACAGGTTAGTGTGTGTCTAACAGTTGTCCCTCGCCATTTGCAGGTGACTCTGGTTACCCCAACCTGTCATGGCTACTGACCCCAGTGAGGAATCCCAGGACAAGGGCAGAGGAATGCTACAATGAGGCCCATGGGCGAACTAGGAGGGTGATCGAGCGGACCTTCGGCCTCCTGAAGGCGAGGTTCAGGTGCCTCCATATGACAGGTGGATCCCTATTCTACTCACCAAAGAAGGTGTGCCAGATCATCGTGGCATGCTGCATGCTTCACAACTTGGCTTTGTGATGACAGGTGCCCTTTCTGCAGGAGGATGGTCCAGATGGCGGTGTTGTTGCAGCTGTGGAGCCTGGGGACAGTGAAGACGAGGAAGCAGAGGAAGAAGACATGGACAACAGGGACTCAGTGATCCAGCAATATTTCCAGTGAAACACAGGTAAGAATACAAACCTGCCTACTACATGTACTTATACACTACTGCCTCTCTACTGTCTGTCTTTTTCACCCAGTGTATGGTCACTGAGTTGTCACTTTCCCTTATGATTTCACAGATCTGAGTCCCACAGTGTGACATCTGCTTTGATTCCTCTTGGACTAGAGCTGTGTGACATAGGTATGTTGACATTACAAATGAAAGAGCTTTTTGCCACAGTTATTGCTAATACAGTATTTTGAAATCACAGACAGACTCAAGATTATTTTGTGCTTTAAGGGTGTTTATTTTAGTGCTCAAAATTGGAGGGGTTTGCATAATGGTGAGGGATGATGGTGGAGGAATGTCCATGGCAGAGTCCAGTCTATTAGTCTCACAGGTGCATTCCCCAAAGGGGCATAGGAAGTGGAGCTGGGGCAGTTTAAGGATGGACAGGGTGACAAAGTGGGACAGAAGGATGACAATCAGGGTGGCTCATTTCTTGGCAGGGGTCTTGGCATCGTTCCCTGTCTTATTCCTGGATCTCAGGGACCATTTGTGAGGTGGTTCTCCCTCTGCAGGGGGTGGGGTACTGGTGTGGTGGTCCTGTGGCGGAGCCTCTTGTCCACTAGCGCCGGCAGAGGTGGTGGGCAGTTCATCGTCCATGCTAGTGTCAGGGGCCCCTTGTAGTGCCACAGTGTCCCTCCTGGTGTTGAGTACTTCCTTCAGCACCCCTACGATGGTGCCCAGGGTGGAACTGGTGGTTCTGAGTTCCTCCCTGAAGCCCATATACTGTTCCTCCTGCAGGCGCTGGTTCTCCTGAAACTTGGCCAGTACCGTTGCCATTGTCTCCTGGGAGTGGTGGTAGGCTCCCTTGATGGAGGAGAGGGCCTTGTGGAGAGTGGGTTCCCTGGGCCTGTCCGCCCCTTGTCACACAGCAGCCCTCCCAGTTCCCCTGTGATCCTGGGCCTCCGTCCCCTGGACCATGTGCCCACTACCACTGCCACCAGGTCCCTTTTGTTGTTGGGGTGGTGGGTTAGCCTGGGTTCCCTGTAGTGGTGGACACACAGCTGATTGACGTGTCCTGGGGACGGAGGTATGGGCCCGCTGGGTAGGTGCTGTGCTGGTGTTTCCAGAGGGGGGAAGCTCTGTGGTGGCCTGTGACTGGGTGTGGGGAATTGACTGTCCTGAGGTCCCCGATGGGCCGGGCTGGTCATCTAGATCCAGTTGGACAGAGGTGCTGTCATCACTGTGGGCCTCTTCTGTTGGTGGTGTGGACATGTGTGAACCCTCCTGTCCGGTGACATTGGGTAGGGGTCCTGCAGGGGTATAAAGGCATGATTATTGCATCTGTGTGTGTCAAGGTGTGCAATGGATGGGTGACCGTGTACCCCAGTGCTAGCCTTCCTGTGTGGGACCTTGTGTGATGATGGTTTAGGGGGGTGTATAGGAATGTGCAGTGGGCATGCTTTAGTGATGGGTGTCCATGCTTTGTAGTTGCATGCAGGGCTTGGTGTTGGGATGGGTGGTTTGTGATAGTGGGACATTTGTGAGGCATAGGAGTGATGGGGGTGAGTGTGAGGGTGGAGGTATGTGCTGGCATGCAGGTAGGGTGGGGGATGTGATAGTAAAGCTTTGACTTACCAGAGTCCATTCCTCCACCTACTCCTGCGAGGCTCTCAGGTGCAGAATCGCCAAGACCTGCTCCTCCCATGTTGTTCGTTGTGGGGGAGGAGGTGGGGGTCCGCCGCCAGTCCACTGAACCGCCAGGTGGTGTCTGGAGACCACGGAACGCACCTTCCCCCGTAGGTCATTCCACCTCTTCCTGATGTCCTCCCGATTTCTTGGGTGTTGTCCCACTGCGTTGACCCTGTCCACTATTCTTCGCTATAGCTCCATCTTCCTTGCAATGGAGGTGTGCTGCACCTGTGATCCGAATAGCTGTGGTTCTACCCGGACGATTTCCTCCACCATGACCCTGAGCTCCTCCTCCGAGAACCTGGGGTGTCTTTGCCGTGCCATGGGGTGGTGTAGGTGATGTGTGGGGTGGTGTGTGGGGTGATAAGTGTACTGATATGTAGTGGGGTGTTGTGCATGGAAGTTCTGTGGGTGATGGTGTTGTGTTCCTGTGGATGTTAGTGTTGTTGATGGTGGTGTCTCTCTCTGGCCTTTGTCTAAATTTCTGGTCGAGAGGGTTTGTGGGTGATGTGGTTTTCTTTTCGCCAGTTTATCACTAACCTTTGGTGTGGCGGACTTGTGTGGGTGTCTGAATTTTGGCGGATTCTGAACTGTGGGTCATAATAGCTGTGGCAGAATTCCACGGCCGCGGCGGTATGGTGGTGGTCTTCTGCACGGCGGTAAGCAGCTTTTACCGCCAATGTTGTAATGAGGGCCTGAACTTTATGGTATATACACATACATACCACACGTGTATAGAAATGTACCAATGAAATCGTGACTTCCATTGATCTCGACAAACCTGATTGACAGTCTACATGCCATTATCATCTCCCTGCGACAGGAAGCCAGTGAAATATTTTCGGTAATGGGGTGATTAGTAAGGAGCTCCTTTGACCACGTTGGCTCCATGACTCTACATTTTTTACCATCCCAGCAAGAACATTTTGGGAGCACCTCCAAAGGTTAAATTGCAATAGTCTAAATGACCGCCAAAAACAGCTCTCACAAAAATAGCCATTTAGTTTGCCCTAAGAATGGTTTTGGTAAAGATCTCAATAAAATTAAAAATCCATTTAAAAAATGACTGGTAAGCAGGAAATTTAGGCCTAACCAAAAGTTGCACTTAAATGTGCAATTTCCTTTCTGAAGTTTGCATGGCTTGTATTTGCTTGACTTGCTTGATTTGCACATGTTAACACATTCCAGCAAATTTTAACAGAAATGTTTCTATCATAACTTTGTGTGGCCTTTGCATGATGCAAACTTCTTATGCTAGCATAGAAAGTTATATTATTTTATTCTTTTTATCCGTTTGAACTACTTTGGAATTTCAAAACTTGCTAAACTAATCTAAAAGGTGCTTCTTCATGAATAGGCTGTAGTTTGCAGATGAATGGGAACGAGTTAGAGCTAAGATTATTCAGGCACAATATTTACATGTGTTGTTTCATTCAGAGATGAAGATAAATTAGAAAATATTTAACATAATAACTTTTAAGAATTGTTTTTAATGCATCTTCTGGTAGTACCGTCTTTGTTAGAAGTTGCAATCTCCATGGAAACTGACCTCGTCCCATGATTCCCATCACTTCTAGCTGGCTGTTTAATAGCCTGAATGAAACCTTGCAATAAAATGTGTATCTCTGTATTCCATGTATAAAAGTGTCCCAGGCAAAGAACAGATAGTGTAGCATACACACACAGAGCACACACAGTCTCAGACTTTATCAGCACTCCTAACTTAGACAAACTTTGCTCTGTGCCTAGACTATCCTCTAACAGAGCCTTTATGAGTACTGATAGCTTTGCTGACTAGACTGCCTCTTGAAAGCTTCATCTCTGTTGATATTATTGACCAAATTGTTTTATCTTTTTTGAGTTAGAATACTAGAGTAGGGATAGATTGTGTGACATGCTTTATGCAATGTTCTGTAAACCTTAATTGACTAATACAGAAAACATTCAAGACTTATGATAAATAAAACTTTAAAATTCCACAAAAACTCATTATTGACTCCTTAAGGAAACCTTAAGTGTATTGTACTTTATGAATTTCAGCTTTAATTTTCAGCCCATATCCAAGATCCCCTACAGGGAGTCTAAGAGTTGTGGAGTATCTTATACATGTTGGATTCTCTGTGCTACCAAAAAGTTAGTAGCAGAGGTATGGTTTGTATGGCAAGGGAAATAAACTGCAATAACTGAAAAGTGACCAAATCCAAATAAAAATGCAAGTGCCCAGAACTCGACTGTAAGCACTGATGAGCTGCAGTTTCTGAAGCGGTTATAGATTGAGGTTGAAGAATTGGTGAAATCAACGGGTGTGAGTATTAATAGGGTGATGCATCAAAATTGTGCATATTATGATCTGTGATTTGTAATTTAAATTATTTTTTGATTTACAATTGCTATGGTCTGAGATTTATATGCTTTGTCAAAGAGATAAAGAGGTTATCACACTAAGAAGTAATCTAAGACCCAGTGACAGAAATAAAGATATATATAGAGAAAAAAAAGGTTTTCTTCTCCGCTAAGTCATGAAATGTCCTCGACTATACACATAGATAGGGACATAATAATCTGTTGTGATTGTACTAATTTTAATTGGTGCTTGCGAAACCAGATAGGCAAATGTGACACAACATTGATTAGGTGATTTCCCTCAGGTCGAGAACTCATCATTGAGGCTGATAACATTTTTGTCAATGGGAACCAGAAGGTGCAAAACCTAGATCCATTTGTTGATTTGTGCTATCTGATTTCTTTAGAAGAAACAGACAAAGATTGTCATCATATGTTACTTAGTTATTAGATTTGTCTTTTGTTTGTTGGAGAAGGAAATTGTAAAGAAACAGGTACAAAAAACTGGAGGAAAAAAAGCAAACAGTACGTACAAAAAATAAAGAGACAATTGCAGCATATCCTTTAAGGGAGATACCAGGTGGAGGGTATATACAAGTCCCTTGGAGCAGAGATGATTTTGCATCATTTATGAACAATTTTCCAAAGTTGAGAGAAAGCCCAATGCAGTGGTACACACAAGTCAAGAGATTTGTTTAGATTTCAAAGGTGTTGTGGGCTGACTTAAATACGTTTTTTGATATTGTAGTTCTGAGTGATTTGTATAATGAGGTGATAACATTTTTTAAAAGGTAGAGTTCCACCAAAGTATTTGAAGTATTTGAAATTGAACCGACTGCAGCAGAAGTTAAGGAGAGTGAGCATGAATATCATGAAAGCATTTCAGCAGTATACAGGACAATCGCATCATGACCCAACGGGTTTGATGGATTTTTCATCACACAGTCTGACAAAAACCTGAGATTTGTCAGAACATACAATGGAACATGATTTGTTGGCAGATTACTAATTTGGATGAGATATTAAAATATGCACAGTATTACAGTGATGAGCAGGAGATAAAGCAAGGTAGGTTTAAAGAAAAATGTATGCTGGCTCAGACTAAATTTGCACAAAAAGTGTTTCAGAATCAACCAAAGGGAAGAGGGAAAGGTGTTCCAATTGATATGACCACAGGTGTTGATGTTGTGAGGCTGAAGATGATCACACCTTGACACCTGTGTAACAGGGTGGGGCATTAGAAGCATGAGTGTAGGCTCGGACCAGATAGGATTGTCACTAATCAGATGCAGGAGGTAAATCAAATGCAAATGTCAAATGCTTCTATGAGACAAATCCAAGTGCCAATACGATATCAAACCAAAATAGTACCCATGACACAAGCATCTAAGGTACAGCCAAATATAAACAGTACAAGATTATATCACAATCAGTTACTGAAAATGAACCATAATGTGAAGCAGGTTCAGAATCAAAATGCAGTCCAGAAGTTTCCCATGCTTGTTAACATTGAGATGTTAGACTCAGGCATGTCGCCTTGGTGGTTGGTACAGTCTTAGAGGTAGACCAGAGAGGACCAGTGGTAGAACGTGAGGTAAATAGCCACTGAGGGTCATTTCTGACTGACACTGGAGCTACCCATCCCCCTGTAAGAAAAAGGAAGTACCAGCCCTACCAGTTGTGGGGATTGCAAATAAACACATTTCTAACCCAATTCCAAAAGAAGTACCTGTAAAAATATCTTCTTTTGAAAAACTTTATCAGTTTGTGGTGTGTGATTCAAGTCCGGTCAAACTGCTAGGAAGAAATGTATTCTGCAAAGTTAAATTGCTGAATTTATTGTACACCACAAGGAGTAGAATTTTAAACTCATGATGAGGATGTAGATTTTAAAATTGTTCAACAAGAGGCAGTAGGGATCTACTCAATGTTAAGGACAAAAGATTTACCTCTAGACCAAATTGAGATTGTTCTAGCAGACGTGTGGGATTTCACAGGATGGGATATGGGACTAATCAAAGGAGTTGAACCGGTCAGAATAAAGATAAAACCACATGTAGCTATCCCCAGAAGACCACCCTATAACATGGCACCTGAAGTGATAGAAGGTATAACACCCATGATTAACGATGTGTTGAAAAAGGGCATTTTGAGGGAAATAATTGGAAGTCCATGCTACTCACAAATTATGGGATTACGAAAGCCAATGGCAAGTTCAGGATAGTGCAGGATTAATTAAGTTGAATGACATTGCAATCCCATGTTGTCTTGTGGTAACAAATTCAGCTATATTACTTTATAATAGCTGCCATGGCGGATTCCCATGGGCAGCGGAAAGTCGGCGGTCCGAATGCCCGGCGGAGCACCGCCAGCCTGTTGGCGGTGCTACCGCCGACCCCAGCGGTATTTACCGCCAGGGTCAGAATGACCCCCTTAATCATTGCATTAAGGACAAAAGAAACTGCAAAGTTGACACCATTGTATCGTCGAATTCTTTGACAGAAAATGGACAAAATGTGTCACTAAACAAACTGCTGCATTGTCAAAATAAATCCAGTATTTGGGACATATGATTGAAAAAGGAACGAGAAAGGTTCTAGAGAAAGATTTGTAGCTATTGTGAAAATGAGTCCATTTAAAATGCAGAGAGAGGTCAGGATGTTTTGGAGAATGGATGGCTACTGTAGATCGTGGATACCCTACTTTTCCTTGGTGGGAAAACCTTTACTGAGGTTGACACACAAACATGTAGAAGATCCAATTCCATGGGACAACAAATGCATGGAAGCTAAGAGAAATTGCACAAAAGATTTGATACTGCTTTGCAGTGAGAGGGAGGGCTGCGCTCTGTCAGTGTTCCCTTGAATTCATGAAGATGCCAGGAAACTTGTGGCATACATTTCTGTAACTCTTGATCCTGTAGACACTACTTTGCCTAGTTGCCTTAAAGCGGTAGCTGCAGTGAATCTATACCTTGAGAACTGTGAAAACATTTTGATGGGACATCCTTTAATTGTAATAGTCCCTTACTCATCCCAGGTACTACTTACTACAACTAAAACGCAGCAACTTACTAATTCGAGACTAACCCATTTGGAGCAGCAGTTTCTAACAGGAAGCAATGTTGTGCTGAGATGTCAAGTCTTGAATGTGAGAAATCAGGTTTTCTTGCAGTGCCCCCCACTTCTTGCCCCCATTTTCAACCCCTAGATACTGGTTTTCTGACTAGGAGGATGCCCTGGGCTCTGCTAACCTGACCCAGGGCCTGTGCTCCGATTAAAATCATATGCAAACTAGCATATGCAAAGGGGAAATGACACTTATGGCAGGGTACAATAATAATTGTAATGACAAACCTGCCTAGAAGCCCCTAGTATATAATATAGTATAGGGTTATGGGCCCAGTGGATTTAATGCATTTTTATGTGCACTGCAGTGGTGCCTGTTAGCATTTTAAAAGGAGCACTGCTTTACAGGGAAGGTTGCTTTTAAAGGTAAATTACATGCAAATTCAACTTTGGAATTGAAGGTACTTCCTAAGTCTCAAAGTCTCAAACTACCTTATTTTTACACATGTCAACCCTACACTTAGGGGGGGACCGTAGGCCTCCTCTAAGGGACACTTGGAGGAGGCCTACGGTCTCCTCTAACTGTCCCTTGGGTAGGATGTTGTATAACTATAAGCAGGAACATGATACAATATGTTTTATATGCCCTGGTGAGGGAAAAACTGCCAATTTTGTTCTTCCCCATTGTAGTACAGTAGATCCATAGGCAACATTGGAAAACTTTATTGAAGTATAACTTTTGCTAGAAATGAGCTACAATTTCCATTTTTGGACTCAAAATGATAGTTTAAATAAATCCAACAATTTTCCACTGTATTATAACTCTATTATAACTATCACAGAAAAGAAGTTATAGAGCTTTCTTTTCTGTAAGCCAAAATCCAGCTCTCCAGCTGCTCTTCTCTGATTAGCCATCCTCTGCCAGGCTGTGCCAAGCTGCCTTAATAAGGTGTAAATCGAGCATGCATTGAAACAATATGACATCTGGGAAGGGGAGATATGCAAGCTACAGAGCAAAAGACAGGAAGGGGCTGGGTAGCCAAACTGGTCTTCAAAGGGTAAATGACACTTAGGACAGAACACCGGCTCATCCCCTCTTCCTGCCACCCTAGCCAGATGGGAGCCCCAGTAATGAGATTAGCAGATGGACTGTGGGGGCTGTTTAAGGAAATAAACCATACCAGTAGGATGGCTTAACCAGATCTTAACTCCAAGGAGGGACTTCCTCCTTCATGGATTTAGGAAGAATAGTGCTTCCTGGGATTTATTTTTGCCTCACGTCACAGGAAGTGGTTGCCCCAGAGGGTGGCTCCCCGAACCCTATTGGTCAGGGGTGGCCTCCCTGCCTGCCAGCTCAGTAGCTCTAAATAAATATGGAAAGGTGGCCCAGCAACTCAGAACGTTGACTGAACTATAAGGAGAAGGACTGCCCTGCTGGAACCCTGGTCTGATCACCAAGACTGCATTTTACATGACTAAACCTGCTACACACTGAGGAACTACTGCTCTAAGGACTTTCTCTGGCTTCAAGAAGTAAAAGAGTTGACTCCCTGACAACCACAGGTTAACAGAGCTTCACCTGCTCTATCTCCATCAAAGAGACCCCAGATGTATAGCCTTCCAGAGCCCTGTGGAAGGAGTTAGCCAGGTGCATTCGGGAAATTTGGGGCCAGATGTACGAAAGATTTGCGAGTCGCAAATCGGTTGCAGCACTATTTGCGACCTCGCAAAAAGCAAAATGTAATGTTCCAATGCCATTTCGGAGTTCCAAATAGTGATGCGACCCATTACCGACTCGCAAAAATTGCGACTTGAAATTGCGACTCACAATTAAGAAGTTGCAAATTGCGAGTCACAAACCGAATGCACAAGGCAGTCGCAAATTGTGACTAGTCGCAAAAAGCCCATTTTGCACACCCAGATTAGCACTGATTCCAAACAGGTGGTAACCAGAAACAAAGTATAAAAGGAGACCCAGAAGGCATCTGGGTTTCTCAAAATGGCTGCACTCTATGTGATTGCAGGGAGGAGGAGAGTCCAGGCTGCCCAGCAGAGGAGGAGGATGCAGAGACAGGAGAGGATATACAGAAACAGGCAGACACTATTTCAACAAACTGAGGACGAGAGTTATGATAAATACAGACCGAGCAGCGCAGTTAACCTAGAGATTATTGAACTGCTGAAACCTCAGCTTGAATGCCAGACAATGCACACCAGCTCCATCCCCACACATGTGCAAGTGCTCTGCTCACTGCACCTCTTGGCCTCGGGTAGTTATCAGGGGGTGATTGCTGTTGCAGGTGGGGTGTTCCAAAGTGCCCTCTCACGATTCTTCAGACGGTTCCAGATGCCATACTCGCACACATATCCATATATATATATTTACCTTACCAGGAATGAGGCGGAAATTAACAGCACCAAGTTGGACTTCTACAGAATTGCCAACTTCCCCCATGTAATAGGGTGTGTGGACGGGACACATATAGCAATTTGCCCACCAGCAAATCTGGAATATGTGTTCCGCAATAGGAAATGTACCTACTCACTAAACATCCAGGTGGCATGTGATGCCCATAATATCATTACTGACATAGTGGCTAAATTTCTAGGGAGTACACATGATGCAATCATATTCAGGCACAGTGGGATACACCGACGCCTAGAACTTGGGGAGTTTGGCGAAGGCTATTTATTAGGTACTGCGCCAAAAAGAGGTAAAGTCCCACTCAAAATTCTTGAGGTTATCAATTCAAGGTTTATTACATTGCTTGTTCAATCATTTTGCTTCCAAACGTTCAAAGAGAGTCACTTCATATCCTTTAGCGAAAGCAACATCTAAAATAATGGCACAAAAGGAAAGAAGAAAAAATAAATAAAAAATAAATAAATAAATAAAAATAAAAAACAGCCAACACGTGTTTCACCCCCTCTGGCATTGTAAGCCGGGGCTTTCTCAAGGCTGAAAGAAAAGAAAAGATCAAAACTCGTTGATAGTATTGATGAAACGAAGAAAGATATAGAGAAACCTCCAAACGCCACCGAAATGTGTGCAAAAAAGCAGAATACTCTGTGGAAAAAATCACTGATATTGTGCGAAAGATATCACCGATATAGAAGCGCAGTCATTTTGCGAGTAGTTTCATGGTCACTTAAATAATTAGTTAATTACAGAGAGGTGTACAAGAAAGTGATAAAATAGTGGTGAAGCATCTAGTGCTTAAGTCCCAAAGAAAAGGGAGAATATACCAGTGCTAGAAACATTGTTTTAGAAAAATACAAGTGAAGCTAATTGATGGGACACAGGTAAGAAAGTAATTAAGTTACGCTTAGTATATCATAGAAGTAAACATACATTTGTAATATAAATCAGTCACATTTTGTAACAACTATATCTGACAATTATTGACGCATTTCTAACATGAGAAGAAGTAGTAATGATAATCATGTTATCAATTGTAATATAGTTAAACCAGTAGCTTAGACGGACATGCAAATCATATTAAACCATCAAAACACGCCTTCGGTGTTTACGGGGCTCATTGGTCAAAAGGACTATCTTACTGACAATAAGGTGAGTTATATTTGTTAACTAGAAAAATACGCTAAGTCAAAAAGACAGAGGGGGTCATTCTGATCCTGGCGGTAAAATCCGCCAGGGCCAACGACCGCGGGAGCACCGCCAACAGGCTGGCGGTGCTCCCTTGGGCATTCTGACCGCGGCGGTACAGCCGCGGTCAGAAACGGAAAACCGGCGGTGTACCGCCGGTTTTCCGCTGCCCTGGGGAATCCTCCATGGCGGCGCAGCTTGCTGCACCGCCATGGGGATTCCGACCCCCATACCGCCATCCTGTTCCTGGCGGTTTTGGCCGCCAGGCACAGGATGGCGGTATGGGGTGTCGTGGGGCCCCTGGGGGCCCCTGAAGTGCCCATGCCAATGGCATGGGCACTGCAGGGGCCCCTGTAACAGGGCCCCACCAAGATTGTCAGTGTCTGCCATGCAGAAACTGAAAATCGCGACGGGTGCAACTGCACCCGTCGCACCCCTTCCACTCCGCCAGCTCCATTCGGAGCCGGCATCCTCATGGAAGGGTGTTTCCCGCTGGGCTGGCGGGCGGCCTTCTGGCGGTCGCCCGCCAGCCCAGCGGGAAACCCAGAATACCCGCTGCGGTCTTTTGACCGCGCAGCGGTATTCTGGCGGTTCCAGCCAGGTCGGCGGCGGGGTCAGAATGACCCCCAGAGTCTCTAGGTGTAGCAAAGACCGCTCCTTTTTCTTACCTTAGGGTTACATAAATGTCGGAAACGCTGACTGTCAAAGGCGAAGAGCCATAAAAGGCCGGGACGGGCGCATTAAGCGTCACGCTCGCAGTGAGCAAGCCTTTATCGGCTGGTGAAGTTCCTAACGTCGTTCAGTTTCATATAGAAACAAACGACGGACTATTGTCATTTTTAGAGCGTAAAGGAAGGAAAAGGAAAACGGCAACCGCCATTTTGAAACGATGCAAACGATCGAAAAACCATAAGTTAGGCCATCTTTTATGAGCACAGGGAGTATATACACTGTTGCTATGTCATGTTGAATAACAGGCACACCACCTGAAGTAAGTATAACATGAAGAAAATAGGGCAAAGTTAAAGGAGAAGAGAAAGAAGAGAGAATATAAAACAGGGAAGAAAGAAAAATCTAACTAAAAATAAGGTTCAAGCGTCAATTACATAATAAATGAGTCTAAATATAGACTTATATCCAGCTTATAAATGTGAGGAAAAAAAGAGAGTGAAAGTGAAAAGTAGAAAGAGTGAAAAAAGTAGAAAGAGTGAAAAAAGTGAAAAGAAGTAGATGAAAAGATTACATCAGGGACATTATTAGAGCATACGTTAATCTCTATGGAACATACGTCCGATGAAATTAGAACACGGAATATTTTGTGTACATAGTGATTACAAAAACTGAAAATAGGACAATATGTAAATATGAAACCAAAGGTCCTTTTTCCTACAATAACCAGAAATGCCATTCATAATCTTTATTGAGACCCTTGTTAGCTGTATCATATTTGATAATAAGACGACTTTCTTCTTGACGTAGTCGAAATGACATATTGCCACCTCGCGGAGAGGGTGAAATGCGTTGTAGACCACTGAAAGACAAGGTACATTGTTGTGAATGACAGGTATTAAAATGTTCAATCAGTGGTGCTTGAATATCAGATTTTTGTATGTTCCGAAAATGTTCCTGGATTCTAACTTTTAGTGGGCGAGTCGTACTGCCAATGTAGGTTAAATTACAAGGACACCAAATGGCATAGATAACATAGGTGCTGGCACAATTAATAAAGTCAGAAATCCGATGTGTGTGATTATTGATATTAACTGATGTAGATTTGGAAAGGCCCAATTTGCATACAGAACATTTGCTGCAGGTGAAGAAGCCTTTTGGTTTTGAGGGTAAGAAAGTAGTGGGAGGTCTTTGTTGGAGAAAAGAAGGGCAGAGTTTATTCCGAAGGTTAGGTGCCCTCCTGAAACCTATTTGGGGGTGGTTAGTGATATGTTGGTTAATCGAAGGATTGTTCAAAAGTAAGAACCAGAATTTTCTGAGTGATTTACGAATATAATTATGACCATTGTGAAAGGTGGTAATGAAACAAACCAAATTCTTCTTATTGTTTTTTTTGGGGGTGTTCAAAAGTATATTCCGGTCCATATTTCTCACTTCATCTCTGATGGTATCTAGAGAGGCCTTATTGTACCCCCTAGATGTGAGTCTTTTGATCATTTCAGAGGACGTATTATCATAGTCAAAGGTATTGGTACAGTTAAGTCTTGCTCATCTGAATTCTCCTTTCGGTATATTTCTAATGGTACTAGAGGAGTGGCAGCTAGTAGCAGGGAGGATTGAATTAGCTGATGTCATTTTACGAAAAAACTTTGTCTGGAGTTTGTTATCTTCAACATAGATCAAAAGGTCAAGATACTCAATTGAAGAATTAGAGATGTGATAGGTTACATCTATGTTCCAAGGGTTTGGTTTAAGAGACTGAATAAATTGTTGAAGAAAGGCTTCTGAGCCTTGCCATATGAGCAAAATATCGTCAATATATCGCCCCCAAAATATAATGTGTTTGATGAAATGTTCTGAGCGATCTGACCAGAGCCAGTAGTTTTCCACAGCTCCCATCAAGATACATGCGTAGGGTGGAGCAAATTTTGCCCCCATCACAGTACCTTGTAGCTGTAAATAAAAATTACCATCAAACAGAAAATAGTTATTTTCAAGACTAAATTTAAGAAAATCCAGGATCATAGTATTCCGTGTCAAATATTTCACTGATCTAGTGGATAAGCATTTGTTCACTGCTTCAAGGCCATCATTGTGTTTGATAGACGTATAAAGACTAACAACATCAATAGTTGCAAGAAAGAAATCTGGTTGCCACTCTATGCCTTGGAGCTTTTGTAGAATGTCTTTAGTGTCTCTAACATATGAAGAAAATAAACCTTGAATTGATAACCTCAAGAATTTTGAGTGGGACTTTACCTCTTTTTGGCGCTGTATACTCTACTTTAGAGGACGTTTGGGTCCCTGTCCTCTGGCCGAGTCCCCTATCCTATGAATTAGGCATTTACACAGGAGAATAGTAATTTGGACCCTCTCCAATCCTGGAGCTTTTGCCTATTTATTAGGTACTGTCTAGTACACTCTGATGTCTTAAATACATGTCACTGCATAACCATGTGATGCCCTGCTAATTTTGGCTCTTTTGTCACACAGGTGACAGTGCATATGCTCTGAGACCATGGATACTCACCCCATACCTAACACCTGGCAATCAGAATGAGAGGCGATAAAACATAGGGCATCGGCGGACCAGAGCTGTCATTGAGAGGACCTTCGGCTTGTTGAAGTCACGTTTCCGATGCCTGCACAAAAGTGGAGGGGCACTCCAGTATGCCCCCGAGACTGCATGCAAGATCGTTGTAACATGTGCCATCCTCCACAACATTGCCACCAGATGTGGGCTCTATCTCACCCTTGACGACACTGATTCGGAGGATGAGGAGCAAGAGATACCACACCAACAGCCTGGGGATGGTAGCATCGAATTGGAGGGCAGACAGAGACGGGACCACATTGCAACTCGCTACGATGGCAGCCACGTGGCAACAGTGACAACACTCACAAATGTAAGATATACATAGCCAGGTTGTGCAGTACAAAAATAATCCCTTTAATGTCAGGAATGTAATGATTAACTTTTGATATCTCAACTGCAAGAAAAAAGCAAAATGTAATGTCTGACGCATTAACATCATGTGCCTCTGGCAAAAAACAGAATAGGTAGCTCACACACTCGTGCGACTACGGCCACCATGGCCCAATCCTGGTTGGTCCCCTGATCCTTGGCGGGCACTGCTACTCCGCAGGATGCGTGCATCTGAGGCAGATACACTGCTGACACTGGAGATGTCCTCACTTTCCTGAGGGGTATCGCCAATGCCCCTTGCTGCCTGGGTGGTCTCTATTAGGTCCACTGCATTGCTGATGCGCCCTAGTCCCCTTGCCAAATTACCAGCAAAATGTCCAAGTTCTACCTGCAGCTTTACGGTGCACCTTGACAGGCAGGTTGTAGCAGTTGCAAGGCGCGCAATTGATTGACTCAGTCGGTCCAAACGGGAAGCAGTGTTGGGCTCTCTGCGCCTTGCATGGGCCCTATCTGCCACCATTTCCCTGTCCAAGTCATTGATGGAGCTGGTGAGGTTTGCCATGTTGTTGTTCATGGCAGTGAATTGGTTGTCCACATTGGCAAAACCCTGGGAGAGGGTCTGTTGCAGTCTGTACAGGTTCCTGTTCATAACCCGCATGTGTTTATTTTGCATCCGGTGACTGATCAGTAAGGATGCCTCCAGTCCTAGGAATTGTTCACCGGTGACATCCTCCTTACTGGATGACTATGTTGGACGTTGCCGTCTCTGCCCAGACCCAGCTGACCTATGTGGCCGACTCCCACTCATCAGTGGCCCTGGTGTTATGTTGCCTGCCTCAAGATCAATATCTGTGTCGTCGGTGGTCTCTCGTGCATGGTGGACGAGTGGTGTAGTCATGCGCTCCCCTTCTGTTACACTGGCTGTCTCGTCTTCTGTGTTGGTGTCAAGTTCTTCTCCCTGCACAGTAGGGTTGTTTGTGGGTCCTTGTGGGAGACCTGTGGGACACAGGGAATACACTGTCAGTGCCTCACATATGCTTGGTGTATCACAATAAATATTTCTCGAAAGTTGGACTACTGTACTACATTGCCCATAATGCATTGTTCTGTAGGTTGCAATATGGGAATGGAGCATATCTGGAGGATGCATGTTTTTGTGTACTGTGAGTGTGTGCATGGTACATTGAGTGGTGGAAATAAGTGATTTTTGGTACTTACTTTTGGATGTTCCCATTGCCGAACTGTCCGGGTCTCCGATTCTTACCACAGCCTCCGGCTCCAGAGTGGTCTCCACCATGCTCTCAATGGCTGTAGGGGGTGGTACTGTTGATGGACCTTCTCCACTTCCGTGCATCTCCCTCAGACGCTCTGCCACCCTTTCCTTGGTCCTGGACCTGAGGTCGTACCACCTTTTGTGGACCTCATCAATGGTGCGATGGCTGACTCTGATCGCATTAATCTTATTAAGGATGTCCTCCCAGATCTTCTTCTTTTGGGTGTCAGGGACACTCATTGATGTCTTGCCAAACAAGACATCATGGTGCAGGCAGCACTCCTCAGTCAGGACCTCCAACTCCTTTTCAGAAAACTTCAGTTTCCTCTTTATCCCAGCAGTGGGTGTCTCCTTGTCCTGAGCTGACATGGCTGTAGCTGTTCCTCTCAGCTGCGTGTGCCTCTGCTGTCTGTGCTGGGTAGGCTCCTCCCTGTTCCATGGGGGTACTTCCTGGTTCTGATGTCATCACTCAGAACCAGGAAGTTTGATTTCACCTACTTTCTTTGCATCTGCGTGCAATTTGCGAGTCAGTCGCAATTTGCAACTCCGGACTACACCCTTGTGCGATTTGTGACCCCGCAAATTGTGATTATGCAAATTGCGAGATCGCAAATTGCGAGATCATAAATTGCGGTGCGACTCCGCACCGAATCGCAAATTGGTATTGCGATTTTTGCCTGCATCCCGTTTTGTGAGTTGGAAATAGTGATTCCCAAGCAGTCGCTATTTCCGACTCGCAATTAGTTTCCTTCGTACATGTGGCCCATAGTCCCAACATCCCAAGGACTATGTCAGAGCTTCTAGGCCCTTGGATTGATGCTGTGGATACTCAAAGAGCACTGGCTTGAAAAATCAAGAAAAGAAGGACTTCCCTGCTTGAACCTTTAGTCTACACCAACAGGACTGCACTTACAAGGACTGCACCTGCTGCATACTCTGGAACTACAGCCCTAGGGACTTTGCCTTGCTTCAAAAGGATTAAGGAGGGACTCTCTGAAAGCAACAGGTACAAAAGAGCTACAAGAGATCCCTGTGTGAAACTACAAGGAGAAGAAGGACTGCCCTGCTGAACCCTTGGACTGCACAAGGGAGAACTGTACTCATAAGGACTACACCTACTGCTTTGAAAGTGGAATGAGTGGACTTCCTGTAAGCAACAGGTATAAACGAGCTACCAAGAGTCAGCTGCATCAACTTCTGCCAGAAGAGCCCAGCTAGACAATGCTTAGGAGACTTTTAAGTACTTGGCCAGGAGCATTGTGGGAAACATAATCCAAACATCCCAAGGACCATCTCAGATCTTCTGGACCCTTGAATTGGTGTTTTAGACACTTTGAATCCACAACAGGAACTTCAGGAAGAGGTTCTGGAAGTTTGGAGAAGTTTGGAGCAACTTTTGTAAAAAGATCCATAAGTTGGCCAGGTTCATTGTGAATTTGTAGTCCCAGACTCCACGAGACCAACTAGAGCATCTGAACCCTTGGGTGGTGCTGTGGACCACTTTCCTGGATCAAGAAACACTTCTGGAAGTAAGTGTAAAAGTGTTGCGTGGGTGGACTGAACTCTAGACTTGGTCATGGACCAGCATGACTTTTTCTAACCCTTGAGAGCTATTTGCTTCTAAGCGCTAGTTTTACCTTCAATCTTTAAAAATGTATATCTTGGTTCCCTACATTGTATTTTAGTAATTTTGGTGCCATCTTAAAGATAAAAATATTTCCTATTTTTAGAAATCGGTGTTGGATTTGTATTGTGTGTCTTACTTATTTAATGAATTTATGTTTTTAAATAATTTACACACCTGTTTCTGAGGTTAAGCCTGTCTGCTCATTGCCAGACAACACGGGTTTAGCAACACATTAATTGTTGATGGACTAGCCTTAAATTGTGATTGTGGCCTTATTACTAGTGGTAGGTCCTTACTTATCACTACAAATAACCGACTTTCGAACACTGAATCCCAGCACATTGTTACCATTACCAAAAAAGAAGAATCTGATTATTCTGAACACAATTGCATTGATGTCACAGACGTATGCACCAAACCCAGACCAGACATACAAAATAAGCCTTTAATAAGCCAAGAATGTATCTATTAGTGGTTGGCTCATGCTTGAAAACAAATGAACGTTATGCAGATGAGCATATGCAGTCTGTACAACTCAAGAAGTAATAGAAGCTTCATGGCTTTAAGGAATTTCTTCAGCACAAGTTACAGAACTATTTGCCCTTACTAGAACTTGCTGCTTGACAGCACAAATGAGAGTGACTACATTCACGGATAGTACAGATTTGGTGTTGTCAATGGTATGGGGGCAGTTGTGGGCACAGAGAAGTTTTATGTCATCACATGGTTTTCCCATAAGAAATGAGGACAAGTAAAAACTCTATAGGCAGCTCTACAACTCCCTTTCGATATTTTGCAGTTGTGAAGTGTGCAGCTCACAAGAGTGACAATAGTTGTCACAGTGGGCAATAGGTATGCTGATAAAGTGGCACACTATTTTTCGTTTGTGGCCTGCACTTTTAACTGTTCATTTACCAATGAACATACAGGAGAAAACATTGTTTCCATGATGTTGAGAATTGCTGGCTATTGGGATTAATTGAGACAAATGCAAGAAAATGCATCAGAAATACAGTAACAGGATTGGATCAGAGCAGGATGTGGGATAGACAAGTAAAATGATTGGGTTTCAGTGGATGTTTTGAAGGCCAGTTTTGCCAGCCAGTCTGCTAACTCCAGTGACAAGGCATTTACATAGTCCAACTCATCTAGGTAGAGATGCCATGCTTCATACCATCAAACAGTTTAGTTTTAATCCAAGAATCAGAGCCCAAGTGGACAAATTGTGTAATCAATGTGTGATATATCAACAGACAAATGTAGGCAAACAAATACATGTTACAATGATTCATGTAGGAACATCAGGAGGTCCTTTCAAAAGGATGCAAATGGACTTCATGGAAATGCCTATTTGCAATGGATTAATGTAGGAAGCTGGCTATCTATGTAGTGTACCAATGTAAGGTGACACTCTGCATATAGTCTAGCGAGACCATTATTGGCTTAAAATAATAACCCTGAGAGCACACTTTTGTGGTAGTATGGGCAAGCAGTTAGACTTATCAGAGGATAGTGTTAAGCACTTACTGCACACACAGAGTTAGCAAGCGAGGCACACACTCAAAAAAGAAATCCAACACTAAGTTATAAAAACAACACAGACTTTTATTTGACTGTAAATAGCAATATCATCGGAATCAGGTAATTACTTTTTGAGATATGAATTTTTATAGGTTTCAAAAGTTCACACAATGCAATTTCTGGAGCAGTAATGTTATCCTATATGGGAAAGACATATACTGCATTCAGACACTTGTCAGCAACTTATAAGACTCTCCTGCTGGGTTTAACTGCTTCTGTGCCGTGGACGTAATGGTTATACCCCGCAGCACAGTGCTCCTGTGCAGAGGATGTAACTATTATGTCCTGGCACCGGAGCTCGGAGGGAGTGCTGGCGCTACCTCCGTGAGCTTCCCTCCACCTCCCCCCCAGGGCAGGGCTGGAAGGGGAATCACCCCACTCTAAATAAATGGGGACAAAGTTGTTCTGCCACCGGTGGTCAGATGGAGCAATTACCCCTGAATTACTCCCGGGGGGGGGGGAAACTACTAGATGCCAGGGAATTAAAAAAAAAAAATAATTACTGGGGTGGTGGCTACCAACCAGTACGGGCATGGTTATGCCCCCACCAAACTGAAGGGACTAACAGTCTCTGAGCTCTCCCCTCGCACACTAAAACATCTTATCACATGGCAAGCAAGATGATGTTTGATTATTTCAGGTTTTGATTTTACATTTGGGCCATGAGAGATTGTCTCACTCTCAAAATGGTCCCACTTGGAATGGTGAGGGCTGCACTGTTTGCGCTTTGGGTTGCTGTCATGTAGAAAAATCTATGAGACCTAGACACATCTGAAAACTAAACATCTGGGTGAGTCCAGGGTGATGTGCTTCACATGCACCCTGCACCATTTTCTTTCCCACAACGCCCTGCAAACCTCTAACTTTGCTGGAACTAACACATTTTTCCCACATTTTTGTGATGGAACTTTCCGGAATCTGCATGAAACCACAAAATTCCTACCACCCAGCATTGTCACATCTATACCGATAAAAATTCTGCCCCACTTGTCAGCCTAAACACATCTTTTTTCAAAGTGCCCTTTTGGACCCGCTTTGTTTCCCCCTCATTTTCAACATGTCTCTGTCTCTTCCCTGTCACAGGCACTTGGCCCACCTATACAAGTGAGGTATCATTTTTACCAGGTGAAAGAGGGGAAGATTGGGTGGAAGGAAGTTTGTGCGGGTGTGGTGATCCTACACAGAAGTGATGCAAAAAAGTGATTTTTTTAGCTAAACTTGAGGCTTCCTGAGGATTCTGGGTAAGAAAACACTAGGGGATCCAGCCAAATCACACCTCCCTAGACTCCCTTGGGTGTCTAGTTTTCAGAAATGTTTGGGTTTGGTAGGTTTCCCTATATGGCTGCTGAGCCCAGGACCAAAAATGCAGGTGCTCCCTCCGCAAAAACAGGTAGTTTTGTTTTTGATAACTTTGATGTGTCCACATAGTGTTTTAGGGCATTTTCTTTCGTGGGCACTAGGTCTACCCACACAAGTGAGGTACCATTTTTATTGGGAGTCTTGGGGGAATGCAGGGTGGAAGGAAATGTGTAGGTCCTCTCAGATTCCAGAACTTTCTGTCACCGAAATGTGAGGAAAAAGTGTTTTTTTGGCCAAATTTTTAGATTTGCCAAGGATTCTGGGTAACAGAAGCTGGGGAGAGCTCGACACGTAACCCCATCTTAGACCCTCCTAGGTATCTAGTTTTCAAAAATGCACAGGTTTGGTAGGTTTTCCTAGGCGCCGGCTGAGCGAGAGGCAAAAATCCACAGCTAGGAAATTTGCAAAAATCAGCTCTTTCTTGGGGAAAATCTGATGTGTCCACATTGTGTTTTGGGGCATTTCCTGTCGCAGGCACTAGGCCTACCTACACAAGTGATGTACCATGTATATCGGAAGACTTGTGGGAACGATGGGTGGAAGGAAATGTGTGGCTCCTCTCAGATTACAGAAGTTTCTGTCACCTAAATGTGAGGAAAAAGTGATTTTTTGGACAAAGTTTGAGGTTTGCAAAGGATTCTTAGTAACAGAACCTGGGGAGAGCTTCACATGTCACCTCATCTTGGATTCCTCTATGTGTCTAGTTTTAAAAAATGCACAGGTTTAGTAGGTTTCCCTAGGTACCGGCTGAGTTAGAGGCCAAAATCCACAGCTAGGCAATTTGCAAAAAACACATCAGATTTCAATGTAAAAATGTGATGTATCCATGTTGATTTTCCTGTCGCAGGCATTAGGCCTACCCAGGCAAGTGAATTACCATTTTTATCGGGAGACTTGGGGGAATACAGAATAAAAGAACAATTGTTATTGCCGCTTTTCTTTCTCTACATTTTTGCCTTCCAAATGTAAGACAGTGTGTAAAAAAGACTTCTATTTGAGAAACGCACTGTTATTCACATGCTAGCATGGGGACCCCGGAATTCGGAGATGTGCAAATTATCTTGTGCCCATTTCGGAAATGCAAAGGTTTCCTTGATACCTATTTTTCACTCTTTATATTTCCGCAAATGAATTGCTGTATACCCGGTATAGAATGAAAACCTATTGCAAGGTGCAGCTCATTTATTGGCTCCGGGTATCTAGGGTTCTTGATGAACCCACAAGCCCTGTATATCCACACAACCAGAAGAGTCCATCAGACGTAACAGTATATTTCTTTCAAACGCGTGACATCACATGGAAAAGTCACAGAGTAAAACGTGGAAACAAATGGCTGTTTTTTTCACCTCAATTTCAATTTTTTTTTTATTTCAGCTGTTATTTTCTGTAGGAAAACCTTGTAGGATCTTCACAAATGACCCCTTGTTGAATTCAGAACTTTGTCTACTTTGTGGAAATGTTTAGCTTTCCGGGATCTGGCATTGGTTTCACACCCATTTCTGTCACTAACTGGAAGTAGGGTAAAAGCACAAAAAAAGGTAAAAATGGGGAATGTCCCAGTAAAATGCCAAAATTGTGTTGAAAAATTTGGTTTTCTGATTCATGTCTACCTCTTCTTGAAAGCTGAGAAGATGGTGATTTTAGCTCCGCAAAACCTTTGTTGTTGCCTGTAGGGTCAGTGATGGAGGGACACACAGATCTTTATATAGTGATTTATTAAGTGAGATACAAATTTTACAATCTTTGAATTCTTTATATTCTTTTCCTGCTTTTAGGTTCTTCGTCTTTATCTTCCCATAGATCTTCACACCTTCTCTCTCTTTTTGTTCTTCTTTATCCAGATGGAGACTCAGGAGGAGCATGTAAAGAAAGAAGAACACAAGAAGGTTGGTATGTATGTTTCCCACTTTGCTTCCCTTCTTTCTCCTTACTGTTTCTGACTCTCTCTTCCTATCTCTCCGATTTTCCTTTTCTTTTACTGTGCTGTTATTTCCACTTTCCTCTCTAAAGCTTTTTCTTCTGTCTATCTTGTGGCCTTTGTTTGTTTCTTGTTAGGTTTCTTCCTCTGTATCTTCTCTTTGTCTTTCCCCTTTCTTTCTGCCTTAGTGTTTCTTTTTTTTTGTTGGGATTTCCTTCCGTCCTGTTTTACTCCATGAGCTTTGTTCCTCACAACCGTTAAAGTGTTGAAATACACTTAAACAATAAAATATATATATATATAGATGTAAATGATATAGATAGCTTAACCTGCTTTGCTTTTAGGTGATTATCCCAATCAAAGATGCACAAAACAAAATAATAAGAAAGAAAAGAAAACAAGCTTTTATTGAGATGAACCTCAATTGCTGCTGTTTCACCCTTTTCCCTTATTAGCATTTGAATAAAGGAGGAAAAACAATAAAAGTGAAACAAATGTTCTCTTTCCTGTCTCATACCTGGTTAGGCCACCCTCTTCCTAGAGCGTGGCCGGTCTCAGCGTCTTGCTGCCTCCTGTTCGTCTCCTATGTAGCTTGCTCCTGGCATCGTCATTCCTTCATTCACCGTCGTGGTTGGCCCTTCCTCGGTCGTCTTGATGCGTGAATCCGACGGCGTCCATCCAGCGCTGGCATCGGGGATTTTAAAAACCCCACCTCCATCCGGCAGTCCGTTTTCCCTTGGTGACGGGCATAATACTTCCGGGTTGGTGAAGAAGGGACCAGGGTATCAGAGGGCCGCGAACATACCCCCAGGGTATCAGAGGGCTGTGGTCGCCGAAGACACTCCATCTCATTCACTTCCCCTGGACAGTGGCCGTTGGGGCCACAAGCCGGAAGTATAACGCAAAAGGTAGTCAGCGTTGGAGAGGAGGGAGCGAGGTGAATGCTGAATCTGAAAGGAAAAGGATTGGAGGGATAAAAACCAACGGAGCACCCGAGCATTAGAGTCCTTATGGCACGCCAACCAGGTCAAGGGAGCATGATCAGTAAGTAACATAAAGGGATGACCCGCCAAATAATAACGCAAGGATTTGATAGCCCATTTGATCACCAGACATTCTTTCTCACGAGTAGGCTAATGCTTCTCCCGGGACAGGAGTTTTTGGCTCAGGAAGACTATAGGATGATAGAGCCCATTCTCATTGGTCTGTGATAGGACAGCCACTAGCCCCTGTTCCGAGGCATCTGATTGGACCTGAAAAGGTTTCTGAAAATCAGGGCAACGCAACACTGGCTTGGTAGTCAGGAGATGTTTCAAGTGTTCAAATCGGGCTTTCTCAATATCGGTGAGATGAGTAATTAGATTGGGGTTGTTCTTTTCCAACAGGGCAGTGGGGGGAGCTGCTATTTCTGAAAAATGAAGAATGAATTGTCATTAGTATCCTACCATTCCTAAGAAGGCTCGGATATCTTTTTTTCTGCGGGGAAGTGAGATTTGTGTGATGGCCTGCACCTTTTCTAGTTGAGGTTTCACTACTCCATGTCCAATTACGTATCCCAAATAATTAGTGTTATTATATCCAATCTTACATTTATCTGGGTTCGCTGTAGGACCGGCATCTCTAAGGGCATGTAGTATGTTGGTCAAGTGGGAGATGTGGTCCTCCCAAGATGTGCTATAGATGATGATGTCATCTAAGTAGGCGGCTGCATAATCCTGAAAGGGACGGAGTACCAGGTCTATTAATCGTTGGAAGGTGGCAGGTGCACCATGCAGGCCAAAAGGAAGGACTTTACATTGGTAGAGACCGGAAGGGGTGACAAGCGCTATTTTCTCTTTATCCTCTTCTTTTAGGGGTATTTGCCAATAGCCTTTGGTGAGGTCTAGCTTGGTCATATATCTGGCTTTCCCTAAGCGTTCCAGTAGGTCATCGATTCTAGGCATCGGATAAGTATCAAAATGAAAAAGAGCATTCACTTGTCGAAAATCAATGCAAAATCTAATTGTTCCATCTGGCTTTGGAACCAAAACTATGGGTGAACAACAAGGACTTGAGGAATGTTCAATGATTCCTGCCTGTAACATCTCTTCTACTTCCTGTTCTACCAGTTTCAGTCTGGCTTCTGGTATTCAATATGGTCTCTGTCTCGCTATCCTGTCTCCTATTGTTCGGATATGATGGTGTATTAAATGGGTTTTGCCAGGAGTTTTTTAGAAGACATCTAGGTTATTATTTACTAGCATAGACAATTGCGAACTCTGAAGGGGAGAGAGAGAATCACTGAACTGAGGCCAACATTTTGTTGTATTATTTTGTGTCTCTATGAGGTATAGCGGTATATCATCCATGGTTCCAGTACTAACATGTAGATTACGGTGGGAATCATCTGTATCATGCCATACTTTTAAGAGATTGATGTGGTATATTTGTTCTCTCACGGTGCTTGCAGGTATTTCTATCTTACAAGTGACAGGAGTAACTTGTTCGAGGATGGTATAGGGACCTTGCCATTGGGCCAGTAGTTTATTTTCTGTGGTAGGTAACAATACTAATACTTTCTGTCCTACGGCTAAGGTTCTAGGTCTACTGGTTTTATCATAATAATTATTTTGGTTTTTTTGTGCTTCTTTTAGACACGTGTGGGCCGCTTCTCACACATTGTGTAGAGTTTCTTTTAAGTCTTTAGCATATGTTAGAACATCATTGCCTTCTTCATCTATCTCTTCCCACTGTTCTATAAGCATGTCTAATAAGGTGTGGGGTTGTCGACAAAAAAGGAGCTCAAAGGGACTGTGTCCTGTGGATGACTGTACTTGGGTACGGAGAGCATAGAGAACCAGGGGCAGTTTTATTCCCCAGTTTTTTCCTGATTCATTCATGGTTTTTTGGAGGAGATTCTTATTTGTTTTATTGTAGCGCTCCACAAGACCATCAGTTTGGAGGTAGTAAACTGATGTTCGTATCTGTTGGATTCCAAATATTTGACAAACTGCTGACATTAAGCGGGACATGAAAGGGGTACCCTAGTCCGTAAGTATTTCTTTGGGAAATCCTACTCGAGAAAATAATTCTACCATAGCCTGGGCTATCGTCTTTGCGGTCATACTAGCTACGGGAATGGCCTCAGGATATCGGGTTGCATAATCTACCAAAACTAGTAAGTATTGATGTCCTTTTACCCATGGAATTAATGGGCCTACCAAATCCATACCGACTCGTGTGAATGGAACTTTTATTATGGTAAGAGGATAAAGAGGAAATTTACATTTGTTAGAAGGATTAATGAGTTGGCATTTGGGACAGGCCTGGCAATGCTTCCTAATATCCTGTATACCCCAGGCCAATACAATTTTTGTGTTATGGACTCCTCTGTTTTCTCTCGACCGAGATGTCCCTCACCCTTACCATCATGTGCTAAGTGCAGCACTTGTTCACAATATACCTGTGGGACCACCAACTGTGAACTCTGGTTATTGGAGTTTGGACACACTCTATACAATAAATCGTTTTGAAGTTGAAAAGTTGGACCTACCCACTGATTATCAGAGGATAAGGCTACCTGCCAGGCATTCGTCAGTGTTGGGTCTTCTCTTTGGGATTGTCAAAATTGACTGGCAATAGATAAGACGGTCTTTGGAAGATCAGAAGGAGTAGAATCCTTCAGACACATTCTCTTGTTCTCCCTTTTCTGCGATTTCGTGAGTTTCTTCCTTGGATGGGTTTCATCTATGGTAAAGGATACAAATGGGGCTTCCTTCCGCCAGTTCTCCGTAAGGTTCTGCTGATTTAATGTATCTAAGAGATCTGGGAAGGCTTCATAATCCGTTCCTATAATGAGATCTTCACCTAAATTAGGTATTACCCCTACGGAGATATACTCCTTTTGTTCTCTCCATTTAATTGCTATACTGGCACCTGGATATATTTTCTGGTCTCCGTCTACACAAGTAATTAATACTTGTGTATCCCTTTTCCACTGTCCTGGCCGCACGTGTGCTGTGTTTACTACACTTTGACTACACCAAGAGTCAATGAGTATAAGTCTCCTTTCGTTATTGACTAACATGGGGGTGGTATACCTTGTCTTGCCTGACCCTGCCCATAAAACCCATTCTCTTGCTATTCCTATCTGCATGGATTCTTCTTGTTCTTTCTTAAGGGGACAATGCCAAGCTATGTGGCCCCACTCAGCACAATGAAAGCATTGGGGCCCCATATTAAAGTCTTTGGGTGGACCCGGTGGAACACTGGGTTTTTCCAAGCTGGGACTCACTGCTGATTTTGCAAGAGGCGGTTTTGGCATAGGGCCCTGACTGGAGAGGGGGATAGTATTGGCGGGAGAGCTCCTGAACTCTGGGGCTCTATGGAAGGCACTTGCTAAGTCAATAGCAATAGTATTATTGAGGTTTGGATGTTTCCGGATCCAGTTTCTTGAGAAAGGAGGAAGAGCATCCAAATATTGTTCTAGCACTACGGTATCAAACATAGGGGGTCATTCTCACCTCGGCGGTAAAAGTCGCTTACCGCCGGCCAGAAGGCCGCCATAACACCGCCACGGCCGCGGTAAACCGCCACGGTCATTCTGACCCGCAACTGGCAAACCGCCAAAAACCCGACATCCACAAAAGTCCGCCACACCAAAGGTCAGCGGGAAACTGGCGATGACCAAACCTCCACCGTCACGCCAACAGAAATACGCCCATGCCATTCCGACCCACAAATCCCCGCAGCGGTCTTTCAACCGCGGTATTCCATTGGCGGTACACACCGCCGCGGTCAAAATACACACACCTTTACAAAACACTACCACATTGGATAATTCAAAATACACACATCTGAGACACATACACACACCACTCCCACACACCCAATTAAATATAAAACACACACCCACATCACCCACAAACCCCTACGACCACAATTGCGAGTGAAGGACAGAGAGAGAGAGCACAGCATAGAGTACACCATCACACAGAGGCAAATCACAACATCACCCACACAATTTCCACGCACAAAACACCATACACCACCACACTCACCACACTCTACAACACATACACCACCCCTCACCTCATCCACACCATCCCATGGCACCCCAAAGACACCCCAGCTTCTCTGACGCAGAACTCAGGGTCATGGTGGAGGAAATAGTTTGTGTAGAGCCCCAGCTCTTCGGGGCACAGGTGCAGCACACCACCATTGCCAGGAAGATGGAGCTATGGAGCAGAATAGTGGACAGGGTCAACGCCGTGGGACAGCATCCACGCAATCGGGACGACATCAGGAAGCGGTGGAACGACCTACGGGGGAAGGTGCGTTCCATGGTATCAAGGCACAACATCGCGGTACAGCGGACTGGCGACGGACCCCCACCTACTCCCCCAGAATTCACAGCATGGGAGGAGGAAGTCTTGCACATCCTGCATCCTCGCAGGAGTAGGCGGAGGAATGGACTCTGGTAAGTCAAATCTTCACTACTCCATTCCCCCCACCCCACCTGCATGCCAAATCATACCCCCACCCTCACCCCCACCCCCATCACACCAACTCCTTGCAAATGGCTCACCATCACATCCCACCCATCCCAAAACCTAGCCCTGCGTGCGTCCCCAAAGCATGGACACCCATCCCCAAAGCATGCCCACTGCACACACCCATCACCCCCACAAGCCACCGTCACAAAAGCCCCCACAAGGGAATGCCAGCACTGGGGGACACGGCCACCCACCCATTACACGAAATGCCACACACAGAAGCAATAACCATACTCTTATACCCCTGCAGGACCCGAACGCCACCACACCGCCACGGAGGGTCCAGAGATGTCCATCCCACCCCCAGAAGAGGCCCCCAGTGATGACAGCAGCTCTGTCTCCCTGGACCCTGATGACCAGCCCGGCCCATCGGGGACCTCGGGACAGTCGGTTCCCCACAGACAGCCACAGGCTACAACAGACCTAACCCCCTCTGGGAACACCAGCACAGCTCCCACCCAGCAGGCCCATGCCTCTGTCTCCAGGACACGTCAATCAGCGGTGTGTCCACCACTACAGGGCACCCAGGATGACCCACCACCCCAACAACAACAGGGACCTGGGGGCAGTGGTAGTGGGCACACCGTCCAGGGGACAGAGGCCCAGGGAAACAGGGGAACTGGGAGGGCTGCTGTGCGACAGGGGGGGGGCAGGCCCAGGGAACCGACTCTCCAAGAGGCCCTCTCCTCCATCATGGGAGCATACCACCACTCCCAGGAGACGATGGCTACGGTACTGGCCAGGTTCCAGGAGATCCAGGTCATGCAGGAGCAACAGTACATGGGGTTCAGAGAGGAACTGAGGAACATTAGTTCCGCAATGGGGACCATCGTCGTGGCCCTAACCCAGATAGTCACCACATTGCGGGACCATGTGGCACCACAAAGGGCCCCTGTCACTAGCCTGGACCAGGAACAGCCTACCACCTCCGCCGGCGCTAGTGGACAGGAGGCCCCCACACAACGACAGGCCACCAGAACCCCACCTCCTGCAGAAGAAGAACAACCCCGAACGCGGAACCTGAGATATCACAAGAAGACAGAGTAGGATTGCAAGACCCCCGCCAGCAAACGATACCCCCTGATGTCATCCCACTGTCCCACATTGTCACCCTGTCCAACCTTGAACTGCCCCTGCTTCATCTTTCCACAGGCATATGGACAATGCACCTATGAGACTGAGAACTGGACTCTGCCATGGACATTACTCCACCATCACCCATCCCCGTTTTACAATCATGTTCCTTAAATTTAGCACTTGAATTAAATCACTTCTTGCACTAAAAAAATCTGGAGTCTGCTTGTATTTTGAACAAATGTATTAGACATAACGGTGCCAAAATGTTCAGTTACATTGTGATGACAACATACCACTGTCACACAGCTGTAGTCCATGGGCAAACAAAGCAGAGGTCACGCAGTGGGGCCCACAGCTCTGAAAACGGAAGGGAAAGTCACAACTCAGTTAACAGGAACTGGGGGGGAACTCAGACAGTAGAGAGGCAGGACACTTTAAGTAAATGTAAAATGGCGTGGTTGATTCGTACCTGTGTGCTACTGAAAATACTGTTGTATCACTGTGTCCCTGTTTTCTGTGTCGTCCCCGTCGTCCTCCTCCTCTTCACTCTCCACAGGCTCCACAGCTGCTACAACACCACCATCTGGACCATCCTCCTGCAGGAAAGGCACCTGGCGTCGCAAAGCCAGGTTGTGAAGCATACAGCAGGCCACGATGATATGGCACACCTTCTTTGGTGAGTACATTAGGGATCCCCCTGTCATATGCAGGCACCTAAACCTGGCCTTCAGGAGGCCGAAGGTTCTTTCTATAATCCTCCTAGTTCTCCCATGGGCCTCATTGTAACGTTCCTCTGCCCTTGTCCTGGGATTCCTCACTGGGGTCAGTAGCCACGACAGGTTGGGGTAACCAGAGTCACCTATTAGCCACACACGGTGTCTCTGTAGCTGTTCCATCACATAAGGGATGCTGCTATTTTGCATGATGTACGCGTCATGCACTGACCCAGGGAACTTGGCATTTACATGGGAGATGTACTGGTCAGCCAAACAGACCACCTGGACATTCATGGAATGATAACTTTTTCTGTTCCTGTACACCTGTTCACTTTCGCTGGGGGGTACCAAAGCCACATGTGTCCCATCAATGGCACCAATGATGTTGGGAATATGTCCAAGGGCATAGAAATCACCCTTCACTGTAGGCAAATCCCCCACCTCAGGGAAAACGATGTATCTCCGCATGTGTTTGAGCAGGGCAGACAACACTCTGGACAAAACCTTAGAAAACATAGGCTGAAACATCCCTGATGATATGGCCACTGTTGTTTGGAATGATCCACTTGCCAAAAAATGGAGTCCTGACAGAACCTGCACCAGAGGGGGAATCCCTGTGGGTTGGCGAATGGGGGACATCAGGTCTGGCTCCAGCTGGGCACACAGTTCCTGTATAGTGGCTCGGTCAAGTCTGTATGTAAGTATGACATGTCTTTCTTCCATTGTCGACAGGTCCACCAGCGGTCTGTACACGGGAGGATTCCTCCATCTCCTCGCAAGTCCCAGCGGACGGTGCCTAGGAAGGACAACATGGAGCACAGAGTCAATCAACCCACAGGTACGTAACCACAGCTTGCACATTACACGATTCGCTATGCATTGAATGGCTTGTATGAGTGGCAATGCAAGGCCTAGGCCTGTGTGACCCCCTAGAAATTCAGCCATGTGGGCCCTTGAAATGGCGGCTGCCTGACCTTTGAAGTGTGACAATGGGATGTGAGGTCAATGCGCTGGCGTGGCACACCGTGGCGGTAGGCGGTCGAAGACCGCTGCGCAAAGCAGCATTGGTTAACATTGAACCCTATGGGTCTCAGGAGCCAATGACGATGGGCGCCGGCGGTCGCGGTACGCACCGCCGCGGTATGCACCGCCGCAGGCGTGACCGCCATTTTCTACCTGCTTAATCACTCGATACCTGATCTTCGACAGGAGAGGACCTACACTGCAAGTGCTGCTGTGACCTCGGTCTGGAAGAGACAATGGCTCATGCGACTGGGGAAAGGGTCCCTGCCTTCTCTGCTCAGGAATTGGAGAAACTTGCTGATGGGGTCCTCCCCCAGTATGCGCTACTCTACGGTCCTCCAGACCAACAGGTAAGTACACTGGGAGCACGTAGTATGGGCTATGCCTGTGTTGAGTGGGGTGGATGTAAGATAGTGGGGAGGGGAGCGAATGAGGAGTGCAACGCACGACAGATGAGAGCATGTGCCACATGGCAAGTTGGGGAGGGGGGGCCGCGCACATCGACCATGCAGAAAAGTGATGATATATTCATTTTTCAACCCTGTACATGTCACATAGGTCAGCGCCCATCAGAAGATCGACATTTGGCGTGCCATCGCCAAGGACGTCCGGGCCCTGGGGGTCCACAACAGACGGGGCACCCACTGCCGCAAGAGGTGGGAGGACATCCGCCGCAGGAGCAGAAAGACCGCCGACGCTCTGCTGGGGATGGCCTCCCAACGTAGGAGGGGTGCCAGTCGTCAATTGACCCCCCTGATGTCCCGGATCCTGGCGGTGGCCTACCCCGATTTGGATGGGCGCGTGAGGACATCATAGCAGACACAAGGGGGTGAGTATCAGCACATTCCGCTATATTAGCGCACAGTGGAGGCGTCTGGGTGGGGGAGGAGGGCTGTGGCTATCTCTAGGCCAGGGTGGTTTCTGTAGGCTAGGCCCCTCCGTTAGACATGGCCCTGTGCCTCCGCCCCACACCTCTGTAGGGTGCTAAGTACAGCTATCCATGGCCCGGGCTCACCTATGTGTGCATTTGTCCTCCATAGACTTGTAGGCCAAGACACTATCATTGAGTAGTGTACCCCGAGTGCGCGGCGTAGTGCAGGGGGCTTCTGTGTCTGTCCTCTCCGCCAATGGTGCCGCCAATGCATGCACTCAACATGTCTTCCTTTCTTCTCCCCCCCTTTTTTGTGGTTTTCCTGTTCATGTGTGCATTAGCATCATCAGGCGGAGGAGAAGTGGCATCGGCGCACGAGGGAGCTGCATCTCACATGGCCCCGGAGGGCCCTGCAACCGACTCCGAGTTTACCAGTGAGACGGAGGGCGAGGGGGGCTCCACTACGGGGACCCGTGGAGACGTCAGCTACACCGACACGTCCTCGGAAGGGAGCTCCCTTGTGGTGGCGGCAACATCCGTGCCCACCGCAACAACAGGTACAGCCGCCACCCAGCGCACCAGCTCCGCCCTCCCAGCAGCCCCTCAGCTTTCGCCCCGTGCCCGCTCGGCCAGGAAGCCGGCCATCTCCTTCGCCCCTGGCACCTCAGGTCCTGCCCCAGTTACCCCTGCTGCCCTCAGTGCGGAGATCATTGACCTCCTCCAGACGCTCATTGTTGGGCATTCTACCCTTTTGAATGCCATCCAGAGGGTAGAAAGGGAGGTGCATCGGAGCAATGCATACCTGGAGGGCATTCATTCGGGTCAGGCTGCCCATCAGCGATCGTTCAACGCTCTGGCCTCAGCACTGACGGCAGCAATTGTCCCTGTGTCTAGCCTCCCCCCTCCAACTTCCTCAACCCAGTCCCACTCCCCTGTTCCTCTGCCTATCCCAGACACACCCACAGACCAGCCTGCACACACATCAACACACATCAACACCCAAGGGCAGCTCATCCAGACATAAGCACCACAGATCACCCAAGCAACATCCAAATGCAGACACAGCAACACCCACTGCCTCCACTGTGTCCCCCTCCTCCTCGTCTCCCTCCTCCCTCCCTGTGACGTCTCCACTCACACCTGCATGCACACCACCATCAGCCAGTACGTCCATCACCACCACACCCACCAGAACAGTCCGCACACGTGCAGTCACCAACCCCACTACCATTTACACGTCCCCTGTGTCCTCTCCCAGTGTGTCTGTCACCCCCTCTTCCAAACCACACAAACGCAGGCAGCCACCCACCCAACAGCCATCCACCTCACGACAGCCTCCGTCACAAGCACCCAAAGACAGCACACTTGACTCTCCTACAACCACATCCTCTTCCTCCACTCCCATACCCACTACAACTACCCGTCCCTGTCTTTCGAAATTGATTTTCCTTTCCAACCTTGACCTCTTTCCAACAACTGACCCACCCCCTCCATCTCGTAAGACTCCAACCAGCACCTCAGCCACCACAAGCCCTGCACCTACTAGGACCATTGTTCAGGGCTATTGGAGTCCACCAGCTCCTAGGGCAGGAACATCGGCCTGCAGCATGGGGACAGCCAGCCCACCCCCTGGGAAAAGAAGCAAAAAAGGGAAGGGCCGGCGCCACAGGCCTGAGACGGCTGCCCCCAAGGACACCAGCCTTGCACCGTCACCCTGCCCATCCACCAAGGGAGGCAAGGGCCCCAGAGATTCTTCCAAGGAGGGCAAGGGCAGGAAGGCGAAGAAGTCCGGCAGCAGGTGAGCTGCCCAGGAGGGCCCCACCAGCCCCATTTGAGGTGTGACGGAGGACACCCAGGGGCCCAGGAGTCCAGCACAGGAGGGCCCGCAAGCGATAGGTCGGATGGCGACTGAGCGGGAATGATTGCCCAGATCTGGTTCCCTAGGAACACAAGACAAGCACCGCTGAACAGGGCCCCGCCGTGAGAAGCACCGCTGAACAGGGCTCTGCCGTGAGAAGCACCGCTGAACAGGGCCCCGCCGTGAGAAGCACCGCTGAACAGGGCCCGCCGTGAGAAGCACCGCTGAACAGGGCCCCGCCGTGGCAAGCACCGCTGAACAGGGACCCGCCAAGAGAAGCACCGCTGAACAGGGCCCGCCGTGAGAAGCACCGCTGAACATCACCTCTGAACAGGGCCCGCCGTGAGAAGCACCGCTGAACAGGGCCCCCGTGAGAAGCACCGCTGAACAGGGCCCCGCCAAGAGAAGCACCGCTGAACAGGGCCCCGCCGTGAACAGGGCCCCGCCGTGAGAAGCACTGCTGAACAGGGCCCACCGTGAGAAGCTCCGCTGGGCCCTTCCTGTCAAGCACCGCTCCGCTGGGCCCTTCATCTCAAGCACCGCTCCGCTGGGCCCTTCCTGTCAAGCACCGCTCCGCTGTGCCCCGCTGTCTCTGCACTGCTCCGCTGGGCCCTTCCTGTCAAGCACCGCTCCGCTGGGCCCTTCCTGTCAAGCACCGCTCCGCTGGGCCCCGCCGTCTCTGCACCGCTCCGCTGGGCCCTTCCTGTCAAGCACCGCTCCGCTGGGCCCTTCATCTCAAGCACCGCTCCGCTGGGCCCCGCCGTCTCTGCACCGCTCCGCTGGGCCCTTCCTGTCAAGCACCGCTCCGCTGGGCCCTTCCTGTCAAGCACCGCTCCGCTGGGCCCTGCCGTCTCTGCACCGCTCCGCTGGGCCCTTCCTGTCAGGCACCGCTCCGCTGGGCCCTTCATCTCAAGCACCGCTCCGCTAGGCCCTTCCTGTCAAGCACCGCTCCGCTGGGCCCTTCATCTCAAGCACTGCTCCGCTGGGCCCTTCATCTCAAGCACCGCTCCGCTGGGCCCTTAATCTCAAGCACCGCTCCGCTGGGCCCCGCCGTCTCTACACCGCTCCGCTGGGCCCTTCCTGTCAAGCACTGCTCGGCCCTTCCTGTCAAGCACCGCTCCGCTGGGCCCCACCGTCTCTGCACCGCTCCGCTGGGCCCTTCCTGTCAAGCACCGCTCTGCTGGGCCCTTCCTGTCAAGCACCGCTCCGGCCTTCCTGTCAAGCACCGCTCCGCTGGGCCCCGCCGTCTCTGCACCGCTCCGCTGGGCCCTTCGTGTCAGGCACCGCTCCGCTGGGCCCTTCATCTCAAGCTCCGCTCCGCGGGGCCCCGCCGTCTCTGCACCGCTCCGCTGGACCCTTCCTGTCAAGCACCGCTCCGCTGGGCCCCGCCGTCTCTGCACCGCTCTGCTGGGCCCTTCCTGTCAGGCACCGCTCCGCTGGGCCCTTCATCTCAAGCACCGCTCCGCTGGGCCCTTCCTGTCAAGCACCGCTCCGCTGGGCCCTTCATCTCAAGCACCGCTCCGCTGGGCCCTTCCTGTCAAGCACCGCTCCGCTGGGCCCTTCCTGTCAAGCACCGCTCCGCTGGGCCCCGCCGTCTCTGCACCGCTCCGCTGGGCTCTTCCTGTCAAGCACCGCTCGGCCCTTCCTGTCAAGCACCGCTCCGCTGGTCCCCGCCGTTTCTGCACCGCTCCGCTGTGCCCTTCCTGTCAAGCATCGCTCCGCTGGGCCCTTCCTGTCAAGCACCGCTCCCCTGGGCCCCGCCGTCTCTGCACCGCTACGCTGGGCCCTTCGTGTCAGGCACCGCTACGCTGGGCCCTTCATCTCAAGCACCGCTCCGCGGGGGCCCGCCATCTCTGCACCGCTCCGCTGGACCCTTCCTGTCAAGCACCGCTCCGCTGGGCCCTTCCTGTCAAGCACCGCTCCGCTGGGCCCTTCCTGTCAAGCACCGCTCCGCTGGGCCCCGCCGTCTCTGCACCGCTCCGCTGGGCCCTTCCTGTCAGGCACCGCTCCGCTGGGCCCTTCATCTCAAGCACCGCTCCGCTGGGCCCCGCCGTCTCTGCACCGCTCCGCTGGGCCCTTCCTGTCAAGCACCGCTCTGCTGGGCCCTTCCTGTCAAGCACCGCTCCGCTGGGCCCTTCATCTCAAGCACCGCTCCGCTGGGCCCCGCCGTCTCTGCACCGCTCCGCTGGGCCCTTCCTGTCAAGCACCGCTCTGCTGGGCCCCTCATCTCAAGCACCGCTCCTCTGGGCCCCGCCGTCTCTGCACCGCTCCGCTGGGCCCTTCCTGTCAAGCACCGCTCCGCTGGGCCCTTCCTGTCAAGAACCGCTCCGCTGGGCCCCGCCGTCTCTGCACCGCTCCGCTGGGCCCTTCCTGTCAGGCACCGCTCCGCTGGGCCCCTTATCTCAAACACCGCTCCGCTGGGCCCCGCCGTCTCTGCACCGCTCCGCTGGGCCCTTCCTGTCAAGCACCGCTCCGCTGGGCCCCGCCGTCTCTGCACCGCTCCGCTGGGCCCTTCCTGTCAGGCACCGCTCCGCTGGGCCCTTCATCTCAAGCACCGCTCCGCTGGGCCCCGCCGTCTCTGCACTGCTCCGCTGGGCCCTTCCTGTCAAGCACCGCTCCGCTAGGCCCATCCTGTCAAGCACCGCTCCGCTGGGCCCTTCCTGTAAAACACCGCTCCGCTGGGCCCTTCCTGTCAAGCACCGCTCCGCTGGTCCCCGCCGTCTCTGCACCGCTCCGCCGGGCCCTTCCTGTCAAGCACCGCTCCGCTGGGCCCTTCATCTCAAGCACCGCTCCGCTGGGCCCCGCCGTCTCTGTACCGCTCCGCTGGGCCCTTCCTGTCAAGCACCGCTCTGCTGGGCCCTTCCTGTCAAGCACCGGTCCGCTGGGCCCTTCCTGTCAAGCACCGCTCCGCTGGGCCCTTCATCTCAAGCACCGCTCCGCTGGGCCCCTCCGTCTCTGCACCGCTCCGCTGGGCCCTTCCTGTCAAGCACCGCTCCGCTGAGCCCCGCCGTCTCTGCACCGCTCCGCTGGGCCCTTCCTGTCAAGCACCGCTCCGCTGGGCCCCGCCGTCTCTGCACCGCTCCGCTGGGCCCTTCCTGTCAAGCACCACTCCGCTGGGCCCTTCCTGTCAAGCACCGCTCCGCTGGGCCCTTCCTGTCAAGCACCGCTGGCCCATTGGCAGGGCCGGATCTGTGTCGGGCAGGGCTTCACGAAGCACTCTGGGCACCATGCCTCCTCCATAACCAGTGGAGTCTGTAATCCACCAGATGGACTGTGGCTTTGCACTCCCCAGGATGGTACAGTGGGCAACCCACCCACTGTAGAGACTTGTGAGACTGTGGCTTTGCACTCCCCAGGATGGTACAGTGGGCAATCCACCCACTGAAAAGACTTGTGAGACTGTGGCTTTGCACTCCCCAGGATGGTACAGTGGGCATGGAGGCCCCTCGTGGATCTGGCGTCGTGGACTCATGTGGCTGAGGTGCCCCCCCTTCCCATCCCCCTGAGGTGCCTGTGGTTTTATTATCTGATGCCCCAGCAGTGTTCTCTCCAATGGAATCGGGTCTCGTGTGTGGGCTTTGCCCATGTGTTTATGCACATTGGCTCACGAACAATGGTATGTAGCCAATATGTGCCGGACTTTTGGACTATGTATACATTGTTCATGTTGTGATTTATATGTTTTAAAAATCTCATATTTCACTTAAGTTCAAATATGCTTTAATATACTTCTATTTTAATGATCATTTAATTTTATCTTTGAATTATTCCGGGGGGTTTAGGGGGTGTAAATCTGTCTTGTTGCTCTGCATTGGTGTGTGGGGATTTGGGGGGGGGGGTGTCGCGTATGTGTGTGCCCGTAATCTTTTCTCCTCCCCCCTCCCCTGTGTCGTAGGTGCAGTACTCACCGTTGTCTCCTGCGGCGGCGTTCGTGCTCCTGGTAGAGGAGCAGGTAGACAATCGCTGGTAGGATGTTTAATTCGGGTTCCATGCTGTCCAGATTCCTCGTGGAGTGTATAGAGGTGAGCGTTTTCCCGTTCGTGGTTTGTTTCCGCCGTGTTTTTATCGGCCGGGCTCCCGCCCCGGAAAAGGTGGCGGATTGGTGGGTCGTGATAGGGTGGGTGGTACATTGTCTGCCGCCTGTCTGTTGGCGATGATCGCCGCGCTGTTTGTTTGCCCCGCCGTGGCGGTCGGAGTGTTAAAGTGGCGGCCTGTGTTGGCGGTTCCCGCCAGGGTCAGAATTCAATTTTTTTTACCGCCTGCCTGTTGGCGGGTTGGCTGCCGCTTTAACACCGACCGCCAGGGTCGGAATGACCCCCATAGTGTCCTTGGATGTTTCAGTGGGATTTAATAATTTCCCTGGGGCATATTGCACTCTATAATATAGTGTGTGAGAATTCTCCTGTGGAGCCCACATGGTTTGTCGGAACCTGACCCGATAGCTCTCTTGATCTAACCTGATTCGTTCCAGCATGGCTTTCTTGATCTCGGCATAGGGCGTCACTCCTCCAGGATTTACCACCTGATAGGCCACTTGGAACATACCGGTAAGTAAAGGTGCAATGTATTGTTCCCACTTCTCTGCGGGCCAGTTGGCAGGGCTAGCAACGCATTCAAAATTGGTAAAGAAGGAGTCTGGGTCTTCATTTTCTTGGTATTTTTGCAGAACACTACTGGGGACATTGGGATGTACTTTGCTGCTGGCTATGGTGTTGGTCAATTTCCCCAGAGCCGTCTTGTGAACCAGCTGGTTATTGGCGATGATCGTCACCTGACTCTTTATGGCTGTCTGTAGGGCTTCCTTCTCCACCTTAGCTTCTCGGAGTTGCTCCTCCCATACGAGTTGCAAATGCCTCTGTCCCTCTGCTAACTGGGCGATCATGTTGCCTAATGATGGTTTTTCATCCATTACTTATCTCTGTTTAAGTCAGGGACACTGGGAAATCCCATTTCTGACACCACTGTACCAGAGGGTCAGTAATGGAGGGACACACAAATCTTTATATAGTGATTTATTAAGTGAGATACAAGTTTTACAGTCTTTGAATCCTTTATATTCTTTTCCTGCTTTTAGGTTCTTCGTCTTTATCTTCCCACGGGTCTTCACACCTTCTCTCTCTTTTTGTTCTTCTTTATCCAGATGGAGACTCAGCCCCTTGACCCCCCTTGTGTCTGCTGTGATGTTCTCATGCGCCCATCCAAATCGGGGTAGGCCACCACCAGGATCCGGGACATCAGGGGGGTCAATTGACGACTGGCACCCCTCCTACGTTGGGAGGCCGTCCCCAGCAGAGCCTCCGCCATCTTCCTGCTCCCGCGTCGGATGTCCTCCCACCTCTTCTGGCAGTGGGTGCCCCGTCTGTTGTGGACCCCCAGGGTCCGGACGTCCTTGGTGATGGCACGCCAAATCGCGACTTTCTGGTGGGCGCTGACCTATGTGACATGTACAGGGAGAGAAAAATTGTCATCACCTTCTGCATGCTCGATGTGAGTGGCCCCCCATCCCCACCCTTGCCATGTGGCACATGCTCTCATCTGTCGTCTGATGCATGCCTCAATCGCTCCCTTCCCCACCATCTTTCATCCACCCGACTCAACCCAGGCATTGGCCACAAAGCATGGTCCCAGTGTACTTACCTGTTGGTCTGGAGGACCGTAGAGTAGCGCATACTGGGGGAGGACCCCATCCACGAGTTTCTCCAATTCTTCAGAAGTGAAGGCGGGGGCCCTTTCCCCAGTCGCAGCAGCCATTGTCTCTTCCAGACCGAGGTCACAGCAGCACTTGCAGTGTAGGTCCTCTCCTGTGGAAGATCAGGTATCGAGTGATTAAGCTGATAGAAAATGGCGGTCACGCCCGCGGCGGTGCGTACCGCGGCGGTTCATACACATCGTCATTGGCTCGTGAAACCCATAGGCTTCAATGTTAAACAATGAGGCTTTGCGCCAGCGCTTTGACCTCACATCCCATTGTCACACTTCACAGGTCAGGCAGCCACCATTTCAAGGGCCCACATCGCTTAATTTCTACTGCGTCACACATACCTTGGCCTTATCTCAACACTCATACAAACCATTCAATGCATAGTGAATCGTGTTGTGTGCAAGCTGTGGGAACGTACCTGTGGGTTGATTGACTCTGTGCTCGCTGTTGTCCTTCCTAGGCACCGTCCGCTGGGACATGCGAGGAGATGGAGGAATCTTCCCGTGTACAGACCGCTGGTGGACCTGTCGACAATGGAGGAACGACATGTCATTCTGACATACAGGCTTGACCGAGCCACTATACATGAACTGTGTGCCCAGCTGGAGGCAGACCTGATATCACCCATCCGCCAACCCACAGGGATACCCCTCTAGTGCAGGTGCTGTCAGTACTCCATTTCTTAGCAAGTGGGTCATTTCAAACAACAGTGGCCATAGCATCAGGGATGTCCCAGCCCATGTTTTCCAAGGTGTTGTCCAGAGTGTTGTCTGCCCTGCTCAAACACATGCGGAGCTACATCATGTTCCCTGAGGTGGGGGATTTGCCTACAGTGAAGGGTGATTTCTATGCCCTTGGACATATCCCCAACAACATAGGTGCCATTGATGGGACACATGTGGCTTTGGTACCCCCCAGCAGGAGTGAACAGGTGTACAGGAACAGGAAAAGTTATCATTCCATGAATGTACAGATGCTGTGTTTGGCTGACCAGTACATCTCCCATGTTAATGCCAAGTTCCCTGGGACAGTGCATGACGCCTACATCCTGCGGAATAGCAGCATCCCGTATGTGATGGGTCAACTCCAGAGGCACCGGGTGTGGCTATTAGGGGACTCTGGTTACCCCAAACTGTCCTGGCTACTAACCCCAGTGAGGAATCCCAGGACCAGGGCAGAGGAACGCTACAATGAGGCCCATGGGCGGACTAGGAGGGTGATCGAACGCACCTTTGGCCTCCTGAAGGCCAGGTTCAGGTGCCTCCATATGACTGGTGGATCCCTAATGTATTCACCAAAGAAGGTGTGCCAGATCATCATGGCCTGCTGTATGCTTCACAACCTGGCTTTGCGATGCCAGGTGCCTTTTCTGCAGGAGGATGGTCCAGATGGTGGTGTTGTAGCAGCTGTGGAGCCTGTGGAGAGTGAAGAGGAGGAAGCCGAAGAGGACGACATAGACAACAGGAACACAGTAATAGAGCAGTATTTTCAATGACACACAGGTAAGAAGAGACACCGGCATATTACATTTACCTAAAGACTCCTACTTCTCTACTGTCTGACTTTTTCCCCCAGTGTATGGTAACAGTGTTGTGACTTTCCCTTCCGATTTCAGAGCTGTGGGCCCCACTGCGTGACATCTGCTTTGTTTCCCTATGGACTACAGCTGTGTGACAGCGGTTTGTTGGCATCACAATGTGAATAAACATTTTGGCACTGTCATGTCTAATACATTTGTTAAAATCACAGACAGACTCCAGATTGTTTATGTGTAATAAGTGTGTTTATTCAAGTGCTCTAATTTGGATGGGTGGTTGCAAATCGGTGAGGGGTGATGGTGGAGGATTGTCCATGGCAGAGTCCAGACTATCAGTATCACAGGTACATTGTCCAAATGCCTGTGGAAAGTGGAGCAGGGGCAGTTTAAAGTTGGACAGGGTGACAATGTGGGACAGTGGGATGACAATCAGGGTGGTATCCTTTGCTGGCGGGGGTCTTGACATGTTACTCTGTCTTCTTCCTGGATCTCAGGGCCCGCTTGCGGGGTGGTTCTCCTTCTGCAGGGGGTGGGGTTCTGGTGGCCTGTTGGTCTTGTGTCGGGGCCTCCTGTCCACTAGCGCCGGCGGCGGTGGTAGCCAGTTCTTGGTCCATGCTAGTGACAGGGGCCCTTTGAGGTGCCACAGTGTTCCGCAATGTGGTGATTAACTCATTCAGGGCCACTACGATGGTACCCATGGCGGAACTGATGTTTCTTAGTTCCTCCCTGAACCCCATATACTGTTGCTCCTGCAGAAGCTGGATCTCCTGAAACCTGGCCAGGACCGTCGCCATCATCTCCTGGGAGCGGTGGTATGCTCCCATGATGGAGGAGAGGGCCTCGTGGAGAGTGGGTTCCCTTGGCCTGTCCCCCCCCTGTCGCACAGCAGCCCTACCAGTTCCCCTGTTTCCCTGGGCCTCCGTCCCCTGGACCGTGTGCCCACTACCACTGACCCCAGGTCCCTGTTGTTGTTGGGGTGGTGGGTTAACCTGGGTTCCCTGTAGTGGTGGACACACCGCTGATTGACGTGTCCTGGGGACAGAGGTATGGGCCCGCTGGGTGGGTGCTGTGCTGGTGTTCCCAGAGGGGGGAAGGTCTGCTGTGGCCTGTGACTGTCTGAGGGGAACCGACTGTCCCGAGGTCCCCGATGGACTGGGCTGGTCATCTAGATCCAGGGAGACAGAGCTGCTGTCATCACTGTGGGCCTCTTCTAGGGGTGGAGTGGACATTTGTGGACCCTCCTGCGCGGTGACCTGGCGTTCGGGTCCTGCAGGGGTATAAAAGTATGGTTATTGCTTCTGTGTGTGCAATGGGTGGGTGCCCATGTACCCCAGTGCTGGCATTCCTTTGTGGGGGCTGTTGTGACGTTGTTTTGGGGGGGGTGATGGGTATGTGCATTGGGCATGCTTTGGTGATGGGTGTCCATGCTTTGGGGCCGCATGCAGGGCTAAGTTTTGGGATGGGTGGGTTGTGATGGTGAGACATTTGCAAGGGGTAGTTGTGATGGGGGTGGGGGTGAGGGTGGGGGTATGAGGTGGCATGCAGGTGGGGTGGGGGGGATGAAGTAGTGAAGATGAGACTTACCAGAGTCCATTCCTCCACCGACTCCTGCGAGGCCCTCAGGATGCAGGATGTTCAAGACTTGCTCCTCCCATGTTGTAAATTCTGGGGGAGGAGGTGGGGGTCCGCCGCCAGTCCGCTGTACCGCGATGTTGTGCCTTGATACCATGGAACGCACCTTCCCCCGTAGGTCGTTCCACCTCTTCCTGATGTCGTCCCTATTTCTTGGGTGCTGTCCCACAGCGTTGACCCTGTCGACTATTCTGCTCCATAGCTCCATCTTCCTGGCAATGGTGGTGTGCTGCACCTGTGTCCCGAACAGCTGGGGCTCTACTCGTACAATTTCCTGCACCATGACCCTGAGTTCATCATCTGAGAACCTGGGGTGTCTTTGAGGTGCCATGGGGTGGTGTGGGTGATGTGTGGGATGGATTGTGTGGTGCTAAGTGTGGTGATGTGTATTGTTGTGTTGTGTGAAGTGCGTGCTAATATTGCAGGGTGACAGTGAATTGGGCGTCTGGGTGCTCGGATGTCTTTTCTCGGTGCATGTTCACGAATCTCTTGGAGTGGAAGTTTGTGGGTGATGTGGGTGTGAGTTTTATATTGTATTGGGTGTGTGGGAGTGGTGTGTGTATGTGTATCAGGTGTGTGTATTTTGAGTTGGCCAATGTGGTAGTGTTTTGTACGAGTATGTGTATTTCGACCGCGGCGGTGTGTACCGCCAATAGAATACCGCGGTTGAAAGACCGCCGCGTGGATTCGTGGGTCGTAATGGCATGGGCGTATTTCTGTTGGCGTGACGGTGGAGGTTTGGTCATCGCCAGTTTATCGCTGACCTTTGGTGTGGCGGACTTTTGTGGATGTCAGTATTTTGGCAGTTTGCCTGTTGTGGGTCAGAATGACCGTGGCGGTTTACCGCGACCGCAGCGGTGTTATGGCGGTCTTCTGTCTGGCGGTATGCGCATTTTACCGCCGAGGTTGCAATGACCCCCTTTATGTAATGTTCTGTAAACCTTAATTGACTAATACAGAAATATTTAAGACTTATGATAAATACAACTAGAAAATGCAACTAGAAACTCTCCTTATTGATTCTGAAAGAAAAATGTAAATGTATTGTAATTGGTGAATTGCAGATTTTAAGCTTAAGACCATACCCAAGATCACCTACTGGGAGTCTAAGAGTTGTGAAGTATTTGATAAATTTAGGATTCTCTGCATTCCCAAAAAGTTGGGAGCAAAGGTATGGTTATTATGGCAAGGGAAATAAGCTGCAATAAGTAAAATGTATCCAAATCTAGATAAAAACCTGAGTGCCCACAATTCTAATGCAAGAACTGATGAGGTGTGGTTTCTGGAGCGGTTGATGATTATGAATGAAGAATTAGTGAAATTAACGGGTGTGAGTATTAATAGGGTGATGCCTCAAAATTTTGCATATTATGATTTGTAATTGAAAATGCTTTCTATGATGTTTTGATTTACAATTGCTATGGTGTAAACTGTATGTTCTTTATCAAAGAGGTGAAGAGGTTATCAGATATAGAAGAAGTTTAAGATCCTGGGCTAGAGATAAAGATATATATAGAGAGAAAAATAAGGTATTCCTATCAACTAGGAGAAGTGTAAGCCATGAGATGTTGTTAACGTTTTTACATAGATAGGGACATAATAATCTGCTGTTATTGTACTAATTTGAAATCATGTTTGTAAAACCTGATGAGCAAAGGTGACACAACACTGATTATGTGATTTCCCACAGGTTGAGAATTCATCATTGTGAGTGATAAAGTTATTTTTGATTGGGAACCGGAAAGTTTAAAACCTAGTTTGGAATATTGATTTATGCTATGCGATTTCTTAGAAAAAGCAGAAAAGATTGTTCTTATTATATGTTGCTAAGTTATTAGAGTTGTCTTTTGTTTGTTGGGAAAGAAAATTGTGAAAGAGGGTGAACGGCTGCAAGAAGTGAGTTGTTGCGTCATACTGTGTTGCACTGGTATTGGTTGGTTGACATAAAGCTATGCCATGATTGGTTGAATCTCAGCAAAATGTGTAAAGTCATTGTTTTATTGAATTACTAAGCTGCATTGGGATTTGATAAAAGAGGTTCAGAACAATTTCAAAACAATTGAGACACTGTAAAATGAAGCCATCTTTCAGACCTTCAGAATGTGAAGCACTTAGTACATGGGTGAAGATGGCATGAATTAGGAATAGAGAAAGATTAAAAAAATGTACCAAGAGAGTGATGAGAAACTATGCAGATACAGTTTGGAATAAAATAACACAGGTATGAAGGAAAAATATAGTGAAATGTACTAGATTATATCCCATACTTACAAAGGCTAAATAATCTGATAATCCTGTAAAGAAAAATATTAAACGGGATGACGATGTGCAAACTGAAAAGAAATTTGATTCAGATTCTAATTCGGGAGGTGATATTTTAAATGAACTCTTGTCTACACATCCACCACCCTATGTAGGTCCTATGCCAAATGATATAGCTCAATTAGCAAATAATATGACTTTAGCTACAGTTCCAACAGTGCCAGGTGACTCCCAAATAACTAGGCTGATGCAAGGAGAACAGTCTGCAAATATACAACCTGCATTAAATCAGCTAATTGTACCATAGCCAATAATAACTCAAGTGATTGTTGCACAGCCTGTAACTCAGGAATCAGTTGAGAGTGCTTCACCACCAATGAGGACAGCTCAAAAAGTGACATGACCAGATGCTCTAGTTACTATGGTTCGACGTGAGCACTGGTTACTGAAATTATTACATAAAAATAGTGCCTTCACATATTATTCATACTCCAGCTACAGTGGTCAGGGAAGCAACTGGTGGTACATCAGTAAATGGGTAAATCCGGACATCACAAAATTGTAGTATGGACACCACCACAAACTCTTCAAGAAAAGGACAAGGAAGGCAATTTGTTTTCATGATGAAAACAGTGTCAGGTGAATGTAATTTAGAAGATGGTTTATTTCCTTCTTGGTTTCAAGAAGGTGCCACAAACTGTGTGAAAGTTGAGGATGCAGAAAGACCGAGTACTAGTTCAAGTTCAGATACTAGCCCAACTCCTGAAAAGGAGAGATCTTTAAATATACCCTAATTAAAAGCTGAATTAGAGGACATTATTAGATAATATTTGAATCATGATCATATAAACCAATAACAAGAAAAGCTGCATCAACAGGTCACCCCAGGCAGCACCGGGGCGTCCCAGTGCAGAAGTACTTTTCAAGGTCAGATGCCCCGTTTACGTCTATGGGAATTGGTCTGGTCACAAAGAGGCTGCAAGCAGGAAATGTGGGGCCCCGTCCGGGCAAACCCACAGAGGGGTTCTGGCCTTGAGCTGCTCGGGCACATATGGACACTTTGTCCACTTCTTCTCAGGCTGTGGGCTTCGGGTGCAGTGGTGCTTTTAGGTGTCAGGTTGCAGTGCAAGAGATACTTGTGATTTTGAGGGGGCTTGCAGAAAGAGGCTTCAGGCTGCGACTGAGAGTCCAGCCTTGCCAAGCCCAAGACTGGTCTCACCCTTAGAGGGTCTCAGGACCCTATTGGCACCGTCATCACCCTCAGACTCGAGCTGTAGGGCACATGTGAAGAGGTACTTTGAGTGTCAGTGGTCAGAAGCTCACTCTTTGTCTTGGCTCTACAGAAAAGGGGCAAACAGGACATCTGGGCCATTTTTTATGTGGGTGTCACTGTCCCTCAATTCCCTCAATGTGCAGGCCAGTGTTGCTCAGTGTTGTTGTCCAGTCTGAACACATTAAGTCTTTGTTGCTGCAAGGGGTCTTTTACCCCAGTTGTTGGAACTGTGTGGCTCTGTCAGTCCTAGCATCCCCACGCTTGTAGGGAGAATTAATCTGAACTGTGGGAGCATGGTGACCTCTTCCTGGGCACCTGAGATGTTGGTAGTTCTGGTAGGTGGCAGGATGGTGAACCAGACCTTACTTCTTCTGTGTCGGTGATTGCAGGAATGTATCTCCTCTGCTCCAAGGGAGTTCTATGGTGATTTGTGAAACACTGGCAGCTCTCCAGGTTTCTTGGAGTCTTCTTTGAGTCTTCACAGTGGCAAGACAAGTCTGTTTCATCACAATTGTTGGTGGCAGCAGCCAGGCTGGTAGGGTTGGTGCAAAGTGAGTTGTTGCTCCTCTGTGCTTGTATCAGCACTCTTCTTTGTCCACTCATTTCTGTCTATCAAGACTGAGGGCCTGATTTAGATCTTAGACGTGTTACCACCAAGTTGCGTCAGCTGCGGACTTGAGAAGACCAGCAAGTCCACGGTCTTCCTCCCATCAAATTTAGATTTTACAACTCTGCAAGCGGACAGGGGGAGATGGTGGAGGGACCCAATGGACCTTGTACAATGGCGGGGGCTATGAAATAGAGGTAAGTGACACACACATACTCTCACTTAGCCATATGTGTGCACCTGTACTGGACACTACACAATACACCACGTACACACCATCATCCATTACAATTTCACCACAACACAACCTGTATACACCGAAAACACACTTTGACACACATCCATGAAGACAACACACATACACCATTGACACTTCACTCACAAATGACAGAACATGTCACAACCAACACAACTGCATACTCAGCTACATGGACACACACACAAGCACAACTACACACATCATGACAAAATCCACCACACAACAACACCAACACTCACCTGAATGTGTCACATGGAAACACAATATGCAGAACAACATCGATCTTTCATGCAAGTGACACATAGACAGACACAACCACATCACACATTCCAGCTCCCTCCACATCAACCAACCAATCCACACACACACATGCATGCACGCACGCACACACACACACACACACACACACACACACACATATATACATACTGACTCACATACACAACAGATAGCACAAACCTACCTGTACAGGCCCTTTGCAATGCACACACATGGACACCATTGGCCAGTGTTAGTGTACCATCATTGTGGTGCCAGCATCCATTTTGCAATGCATGACGACACTACAATGACAGTTGTGTATATGTGTGATATGCATGTTGTGCCAGTGTGTTCCCATCCATGTTTGACACTGTTGTCTCCCCAACATATGCATGTCACAGTGATTTTTAAAAAATACTGTGATATGTGGAAGCTTGCATTGGTCCTGAACTCCGTGCAGTGCCCACCGAACGTACCCTGAAAATGTGGCATCCTACCAATGAGTCCATGAGTCCAGTGATGGGGGGTTTGTTTTCTCCATGGGTTGGTGGCTGCAGCGGCAGACGGTGTTGTTCAGTTGAAGACAGAGGTGAAATGGGGAGAAAAGGTGAGTTTTCACCCCTTCAACCCACCAATCCACCAACTTAGAAGTGGAAGTCAGACTGCCACTACTTTCTTGGCAGTAATGCACATCACAATCTGCACAACAGGAAGGGTGGCTGGGGTCCCACAGGCTTCAATCAATCAATCAATCAGCCAGTACTTGCAGAGTGTGGCTTATCACCCCTGGGGTCTCTAGGCATTGTTCTAAGCAAGCTGATCACTCGAAGAGCCAGATCTTGAGATTCTTCCTGAATTGCTTCAGTGATGTGGCCTGTCTGAGGTTGAGTAGAAGAGTATTTCATGTCCGGGCTGTGAGGTAGGAGAAGCATCTGCCTCCATCTGTTTTTTTCCTGGTTTTGGGGATAGGGGCGAGAGCGAGACGGGAGGATCGGAGTTGCCTGGCGGGGTGTAGAAGGTCAGGGGATGGTTGAGGTGGCCTGGTCTGCTGTTGTGAAGTGCCTTATAGGTGTGAGTCAGCAGCTGGAAGGTGATGCTTTTGTCGACCGGGAGCCAGTGGAGGTCTCTGAGGTGGGCGGAGATGTGGCTGTGGAGTGGGATGACCAGGATGAATCTAGCTGCTGCATTCTGGATTCTCTGTAGCCTTGCTTGTAGCTTCTTTGTGATGCCAGCATAGAGTATGTTGCCATAGTCCAATTTTCTGATGACTAGAGCGTGGGTGACTGTCCTTCTAGTCTTGGTAGGGATCCACTTGAAGATCTTCCGAAGGAGATGGAAGGTGTGGAAGTAGGCTGATGAGACAGCGTTGTCTTGACGGGTGATGGTAAGCACAGAGTCCAGCATGACAGTGGGGGTGGGGGCGTTTCCTAGGGCCGCTGGCCACCAGGAGTCATCCTAGGTGGAGGGGTGGAGCCGAGAACAAGGATCTCTGTCTTATCTGAGTTGTGCCTCAGGCAGCTAGCTTCCATCCAGGAGGCAACTGCACTCATACTGTTGTGGACGTTTCTCTTGGCTGTTGACGGGTCGACGGTCAGGGAGAGGATCAGTTGGGTAGTGTCAGCATAGGAGACAATGTCTAGTCTGTGCTGTCTGACGACTTTGGTGAGGGGGCCATGTGATGTTGAAAAGGATCAGGCTTAGTGAGGATCGGTGGGGTACTCCGTAGCAGGTTCCTTTGGGTACCAAAGTGTACGGTGGGAACCTGACACTCTGGGTTCTTCCAGTCAGGAAGGAATTAAACCAATCCAGTGCTTTGCCATGGATGCCGACGTCATGGAGTCTGGTGCAAAGGGTGGAGTGGGAGACTGTGTTGATCATGGCAGAGAGGTCAAGGAGGATGAGGCATCCACTTTTCCTTCTCCTGCCGCCGACACGTATGGTGCTTCTTGGCAGAGACGGCAGTTCAAATGTGGGCTTTCATCTTTGGGACTGCCAACATCTAAACATGGTGGATGGACTGTCACTTCAGCGGATGGGTTTTCAGTAGGAAACTCAATGAAGGACCATTAACCTCAACATCTTAATCAGACCCTGAGTTCTGGGCATCAGGGGTGCCACCTCAATACTGTATTTAGCGGCTTTACAGGGATTCTCAGGCAGTTGCCAATCGGCTACCTACCTTTAGGGTGACTACACTCTCTATGTTACCACTACCTGTGGGAAAAGGGCATAACCCTGACCCAAAGGACTTTATTCCACCAAAAACCAAGTTGGTGAAATTCTCCTAGTAGTGTGCACTCAAGATAGCCCACCTTGGGAGTGGTACTAGCCTGGGGGTGGACACACCTCCTGACTACCTAATTTTCCCACCTGTCCTGGTACCAAACGGGCTTCAGAGCAGGGAGCTACCTCTCTCAGGTCCAGGGGAAGCTGGGGGTCACATATCAAAGGTGCCAGGGGCTTTGAAATACCTGGCCTTGGTATGCAGATGTATTAGCCATCCTGTTGGCAAAGGTGATAGCACCTCCTACCAGAGCTGGCATTGTTTCTGATATCAGACAGCTGGGTCTCTCACCTTCAGGTGGTCAGAAACTAATCTGTGGTAGCAGGCTACTCCTTAGCAGTCATCCAGCACAATAGAGGACTGGTAGGTGTCAGGGGGTACCTCTAAGGTGCCCTATGGGTGCACATCATAATAAATCCAATACTTGCATCAGTATGGATTTATTATGATGAGGTGTTTGATACCAAACATCATTATTTTCTGTGCAGCCATCATGTAGGTGGGTCACTTGTGATGACCAATGTCCAGTACATGCTCTAAGGTGCCTTCCTGGTCACTTATAAAATCTAGTAGTAGTACCAGACATCACAGGGGCATATATGCTCATGCAGACATGCCTTCACATGTATTATAATGCACCCTGCCTTAGGGCTTTTAAGGGGCTACTTATATTTAATAAATACTGTGTCTTTAGCATGGCACACAATGTGTGTGCCATGTTGTGTTTTCGCTCAGGGATTGCACCCTGACATGTAGTCTGTGACAGCAGGGTGTGTGCAATTTGTGTGTGGGTCCCTTAGGGTGGCATAGGATTTGCAGAAGCCCTTAGGAGCCCCCTTTAGTACCCATGTTGTAGGTACTATGGGTACCATTTATTGCCAGAGTTCAAAACCAACATCTAGTAATTCTAAAGGCTGCAAAAAGCGGGTGCAGGGGCATCTGCAAAGAAGCCCAGTTCCCTAAAATTAAGATATGTTTTGGTAACTGTCTGCATCTTCTCTAAATTGGTAGACGGTTATCCAACCAGAAGTAATAGTCTCACTGTAGCAAAGTTAGTGTTAGTACCCAGGTATGACATGCCTGTCTCTCTAGAGCCAGATCAAGATACTCCCTTTAACAGTGAGATCATAAAAATGTTGTGTGCACAACAAAGTGAACAGAAGTTCCATTGCAGTTAAAGTCCAGAAGCTTCAGGCATAGTGGAAAAACTGAATGGGACGATTAAATCAAGATTGGCTAAAGGTTTTTGCTTCCACTTTTCTGAAATAGCCTGATACTTTGACTCTGGTGTTGATGAGTCTATGAAGTACACCTGACATGAAAACTGGTTTATAGCCCCAAGAATTTCTTATGGGCAGAGCAATGAGATTACCTGCAGTTCCAGCAAACAAACTTGTGAATATTACAGATGACATGGTACTCGATTACTGTAAGGGATTGGCTCATCCAGTGCGTTCTATCCCTCGACAGGTTGAAGCTGTTACAGCAAATCCCAACCAGAAGCAGTGCCATTACCTTCATCCTGGTGACTGGGTATTAGTCCAGAAACATGTGATAAAGTCCTGTTTGGAGCCATGTTGCATAGGCTCCTATCAAGTGAATCTGATCACAAACACAGCAGTTAAATGTGCTGGAATCCCAAACTGGGTACATGGCTCACATAGCCAGAAAATAAGAGATACTTATGAAGAAATAGTGTTCTTTGAGCCAGAACCAAGAGCATTGGTGTACGTTTCTCCTCATGTTCTATGAGAACAGACTCGAGAAAGAAAAGACTGTTATCAGAGACAACAAGAAGTAAGGTGTGAAGAATTTCTGTTAGGTGAAGAAGTCCAACAGCTGGACATCTCACAGAGTGGCACTGAAGAAGAGCTGGTGACACAGTCTAATGAAGTGAATTCTGACACTATTGCAGAACAAGCAGAGAAACATGATGATACAAGAGAAGGAACAAGTTACTGAATACAGATAAGAAATGATCCACATAATAAACGATTGCCAAAAGTTTATGGCAGAAAGAAATCAAGATTGAGTGCGTCAGCTAAATAAATATCACTCACAATCAGAGAAGAAGCAGAGTCAAGTGGTGTGAGTAACACAGAAGAAGACCTAACACATTCAGAAGCTCAAAAAGATCTAGTGTACCTTGTCAAAGATATTCATCACCTGAATGGACATATTATTTGAGTAAAGTTTTAAACGTTACAATTTCTGAGATGCTGGAGCAAGGAATGCCAGAGCCACTTTGAAAGTCCCTTATTACAAAAAAAACTATTGATCTGAAAATTCAAAACTGAGAAGTAAAAAGATCTAGGGCCTGATTGGTGCGTGGGTTACTCCGTCACAAACATGACAAAAATCCCATTTGCCGTATTGCAATCTCCATAGGCTATAAAAGGATTGTAATATGGTGGACAGAATACCTGTCATGTTTGTGATGGAGTAACCCCCTCCTCCAAGCTCTAAATCAGACCCTGATATATAATTTGAACTGTTTATGAAATAAAAAGACTAATAAAACTGGTTGAAAGAGAAGATAGGAAGTGTACCAAGGTCCAAAGGAGCAGCTGAAGAGTAGGAATAACATTTTAGAAGGACACTGAATAGGGTTAAGGATTGTGCATACAATGATATTATCATTAAAAAGACTAAAACAATGTAAAGAAAAAGATCTTAAAAAATCTATTAAAAGAAAAGGATAATGAAAGAACAAAACTAACAAGAATAAGAATGCACAGATAATGTTCAACTTCAACAAGAGCTAATTTGCTGCCACAAATGACTCATTGGTTGTGGATTGGATTTTAGAGACAAGATGTGTAATGCTAATAGAACTAGGTGTGACATATTTTTAGAGCCTTAACTTACACGTATAGTATTAGAAATAGTATTAGTTAAACATTTCACACCTGACACAGAAAAGGATGTAATAGAATATGTGAATGCAATATCTAAGCCAAGTACAAATGAAGATGAGCTGAAGACATAATTTGTAGATTACATGAATGAAGATTATTTAATGAATGTTTACTCTAGATTAATTCAAGAATTCTCTAAACCTGCTGATGTTAAAATCTGACGGCCATATTTACAAGGTGCTTTGTGCCACTGGAACATCACTTTTAGTGATGGTCCAGCGGCGCACAATTCAGGGCCATATTTACAAAGTTATGTAAAGCCACCCTGCGTGGCTTTTCATGGCCTTGTAAATATGGACTGAGTCAACACAGCGCAAGGAAGGCATAAAGCGGATAAATCATTTTTTTTTTCCTAATTTTTCCTTTTTTCTGTGAGCTGCATTCTGTAGCACACATAGAAAGAGTACACCACCTCTAGTGATTGTTTTTGTGCAGGAAGGTGTCCCTTCTAGCTAATAGATATGGTGCATTCCTGCCCTTTTCTTTTGACGCAGGGCAGTACAGCAAGATGGCTTGCGGCACTGCCCTGTGTCAAAAGATTTTAAATATGCCCCTGAATGATTGTGCATGCCTGCCATCCTCTGCAGACAAGCAAGTTCCCTAGCATCATATTCCACTTCCCTATGCCATGTAGTATACTTCTTAGTTTAGTATATAGGAAACAACATTTTGAATGCTATTACTCGGACGTTGACATGGTAATAAAGTTCCAAAAAGTTCCAAAAATTAAAAGTATGAATCTATACTTGCAAGCTAAGGAAACGGAGACTGCATGACACTACTTTAGATCGCCTCTTCCTCTAACCACTGTTCAAGCACATGCAGAAACCTAACATGCGTACTCAACTCTCAAGAAAAAGCTTTTGTTTAAATGTTAGAAGAAAGAAATGAGCAATTTGCAAGAAGTGCATATAAGAAAGAGGATGTTCAGAAAATGTATGGAGAAAAGAAGCTGAATTTAGAAATCAAATGCCTGTACCTAAGCATCAATCTGATAAAAGGCACAAAGGGTAATTATGTGTGTGTAAGAAGAGAGTTAGTGGGCAAAAGACCAGTGGGCAATAGTAATGTTGAGCATGTGCTTAAATTGCCTGGTGAAAAATTTAAATTGTTTCAAAAAGGTGATTCTACAATATCTAGAATATACATTACATATAGAAATAATGCATACTTTAGGTTGCCTGCTTATTGAGAGGGCATTTGCTATTTAAACTTATTTTTCAAAAATATATCACATACAGAGGTTAGGTGCAGTAACAATGGCACAAGAACACAACAAATATACACAGTGTAAATGAGGGGACACAGTTAGTGGGAGACATATTTGGAGCAATCATACCTGCTGCAGAAGTCATCTTGAATGATGAAATAAATCAGAAAACATTCAACAGTAGTTGATACGTTAGCAACTAGTACCTTGGAAGCTTTATTAGTAGAAAGCACTGACCTTGTAGCAGTTAGATCTATGGTTATGCGAACTGCTATGCATTAGATATCTTACTAGCTGGCAAAGGCGGAGTCAGTAAGATGATGAAAATTGAGAATTGTTGTATATTTGTACAGTTATTCCTGTTGAGAGTAGAAATATTGTAGAGTATGCAAATACTATTTATGATTTAAAGTTTAATATTGAACCTCTAGAAACCACAAGTATAGTACAAAGCTTTGCAAAAGAATTCACTACAGTAGCTAGTTGGCTTAAGGCAATAGAAGGAGGAATTCTTAAAGCAATATTAGTTCCTATATTAATTGTAGTAGCTTGCTTCCTTTCTACACTAGCAAAATATAAGGCAATAACAATTATTTTGATAAAGAAGAAGACTGGAGACATGAATAAAAGAATGAAAAGAGATTTAGAATTGAGTGAGAGAGTGAATGAAGAATATAAGGGATTAAAAGAAAGAAGACAATTGAAAAGAAAAAGGCGAGATACTAAAGATGAAGGTATAAGTGAACATTTACAAATACTTTTGTGTATGAAGTTTTGTGATGGTTCCAAACAAGCAGATGCGGGAATTTGTTACAGATCTGAACAACATTAAAAATTAATTTCATTACTGACCAGTATGAGTGAAATCTAGGCTAATCCAAAAGCTGTATTTAAACATTAACTTCTATTTCTATACTTTGAATGAACCGTATTTGCTTCACTTACTTCATTTGTTGACGTTAACAAATTCCATCAAACTTTAATTCATCTGAAATGTTTCTATAGTAACTTTTGCATGGCCTTTGCCTGACACAGACTTCCTATGCAAACAAAGAAATGTCTATTATTTTATTCTTTTTTAACTGTTTGAGCTGCTTTGGAATTTTAGAACTTGCTAAACTAATTTAAAACTTGCGTCTTCATGAATACGCTTCAGTGTGGAGATGTATGGGAACAAGTATGATATAAGTTTATTTGTACAGATTATTACAAGAGTGTCTTTTCTTTCAGAGACCAAGATGAATGAGAAAATATTTTAACATATCAATTTATGAAGAATTGTATTTGAATGTATCTTCTTGTAGTACTGTCTTTGTTAGCGGTTGCCATCTGGACGGAAGCTGACCTCATCTGATGGTTCGTGTCACTTCTGATTGACTGTTTAATATCCTGAATGAAACCTTCTAATAAAATGGGTTTCTGTATTTCATGTAAAAAGTGTCCCAGGAAAAGAACAGATAGCATTGCATATGCACAGATGCTATCAGATTTCTTGACTTAGACAGACTATCCTCTATCAGAGCCTTTTACACTATTCTTTATGAGTACTGCCTCTTAAAAGCATATTCTCTTTTGATATTTTTGACTAAAATGTTTTAACTTTAATGATTTAGAATACTAGAGTATGGAAAAATTGGGAGACAAGCTTCTTGGAATGTTCTGTAAACCACAGTTGACTAATACTGGAAAGGTTCAAGACTTATGATCAATAATACTTTAAAATCCACCTAAAAACTCTCATTATTGACTCTGAGAGGAACATTTAAATGTATTGTAATTTGTGATGTGCAGTTTTTAATTTTCAGCCCGTACCCAAGACCCTATACTGTGAGTCTAAGTTCTGCAGAGTATTTTATCAATTTAGGAGTCTCTGCACTCCCAAAAAGTTGGTAGCAGAGGTATGGTTAGTATGGCAAGGGAAATAGGAGCTCCTAAATACACACACATCAACCTCATACAAAAAATGTTTACTGGCTTCCTGTCACAGTGAAATGATAATGGCACCCAAATTGTCAATCAGGTTTGTCGAGATCAATGCAAGTCATGATTTCATTGGTACATGTATGTACACATATGTGGTTTGAACGTATACATACCACAATATCCAGTGCCTTCATCTGTGACAGTCACACATGGTCACTCTGAGAGTCAAGTGGGTAAAAGGTAAATCAAACTGTGCCATCTGCAGCATTCACAGTAATTTGGAATGTGTTATGAGGTTTTCCAAAAACATCCTTAACATATGTTGCATTATCACAAATTGTTCTGATTTTGCCTAATAAATTCAACAAGCCAAATTATCATGGCCCCATTCTTGGCTGTCTACGATGCTGGTTAAGGTACAAAGCACCCACACAAGTGTCAAAATGCTGAAATACTGAAAATCTAACATTAAGGATGCTCACACAGTCTCACCACTAAATGACCAATATGTAGCAGTTGCCACAAGTGCATCAAACAGTTTTGTTGTTAAGTAATGGAGACTTTTTTACAAATGCCTTTTGACAAAAGCAGCAAAGAGCATGGGTTTATTTATCACATTTATTCACTTGTCTCTCAGAGTGACAATGTGTGGCTGTCACAAATGAAGGCACTGGATGGTGTGGCATGTATATGTAAATACCACATTTGTGTACATAAACCTACCAATGAAATTGTGACTTGCATTGATTTCAACAAGCCTGACTGGCAGTGTATGTGCCATTATCATACCACTGTGAAAGGAAGCCAGTCAAACATTTTCTGTATGGGGTTGATGTGTGAGTAGTAAGGAGCTCCTATGACCACTTTGGCTCTGTGACTCTGCATTTTCTACGATCTCGCTAAGAACATTTTGGGAGGTCCATTATAGAGTAAATTGCAATAATCTAAATGACAGGCAGAAATAGCTCTCACAGGTATAGCCATTTTGTTTTGCTTCAAGAATGGTTTCAAACATGATCAAATTTGTAAATAGAAGCCATAATGTTAGTTAATGGATTATTCTGGACTTTGATATCTAACAGCGTGTTAAACACAACAATGAGGCCCTAATCACAAGTTGCATGGTGGTGAGGTGATTTTACTGTATGATAAAAGGGCATATGATTTTACAGTTTTAATGCTATAAAATCTTCCCAGTACCCAATTATGTGAAAACACACAGAATCCCTTATTCCCTATGGTTTTACCACATACATTTACCACCTGCCTTAAGCAGGTGGTGAATGTTTGTGAGGGCTAATGAGAGGGGTGGGAATTGAGGGAGGAAGGTGATGGGCATAAGTAAGGGGAAGGCTGTTTTTAGAAAAGAAGAATGGCCTGACACTTGTTTGCCGTTGTAGCCAAAGTCTCATGCGATTTTCTGGCCATTTTTTCCAGATGGACAAATTAGGTCAGGTTCTTCCATGCCTGGTAAATCTGGGTTGGGAAAAAACTAACCACTAATAGTCAAGTAGGGTGAAATTACCATATGCAAGCATGTATTATTTTCAATTCACCTAACTTTTTATCAGGTCACAAGAACTTTAGCCTTATGTGCAGTTTTCATCTCAATGTTACCAATCTTTATCCAACCACAAGAGGTTTTTAGATTGGTGAGTCTGTTTTGAGGCCACTATATCAAGTTAAATGTTTTCTTTATTCTAGCTAACCAGTTCATTCTCACCCATGCTTTAATTCAATTTGTTGAATCAAATAGATTTTTTGTGCCCTCTTGCCAGACCAGGGCCCCTTGGCATGGTTTTCCCCCTCACTCTTTGTCTTTGACTCTGTTGATTTCATTTTTTCTCGCCTGAAGACTCTGTACACTTTACCACTGCTAATCAGTGCTAAAGTTCATGTGCTCTTTCCTTAAAAAGTGGTAGAATTGGCCTATACCCAACTGGTATATTTTATTTATCTGTACGCCCCTAGTAAAGTGGTATTATCTGTGCCCATGGCCTGTAAATTAGACGCTTCAAGTGGGCTTGCAGCACTGATTGTACCATCCACCTAAGTAGCCCTTTAAACATGTCTTAGGTCTACCATAGCAGCATTTGTGTGCAGTTTTAAAATGCTATTTCAACCTGGCAAAATAAACCTTTTGCCTGATTTAACCTTTCCTTTTGATAGATATGTCACCCCTAGGATAGGCCCTGGACAGCTAAAAGGGCTAGGGTGCAGTGTGTTTAATGACTAAGACTTGTAAATGTACACTGTTCATGTACTGGTAGTGACAAACACATTCTTATTTCACTAATGCAAGGCCTACCTCTCTCAAAGGATAACTTTGGAGTTACCTTATTACATTTAATAATTTAATAAACTGTAACTTCCAAATGGGAACAGGTAATCAGTTCATGTGTGGTGTCTGAAATTCTGAGGAACAATCCTCTCTTATGGTAAACCCTTTTGTTAAACTACAATTTTGAAATTCCACTGTTAGAAAGTTGCCATTTCCCTACCTTAAACATTTAGGCCCTCATTACAACCCTGGTGGTTTGTGATAAAGCGGCGGTTATACAGCCAACAGGCCGGCGGTAACAAAAATGGAATTATGATCACAGCGTAAACTGCTCAGATAGACAGCCACTTTAACACACCGACCACCACAGCGGTAGCAACAAACACTGCGGCGGTCACCGCCAACAGCCAGGCGGAAGACAATGTACCGCCCACTGTAATACAACAGTACCCAGAAGGCAAAGGACTCACCCCTGGAGACACAAGGAAGAACCACACAGCCATGGAGCCTGAGTTGCTGGTGTTCCCATGCTAGTTTATCTCCTTCTTCACTATGAACACCAACGTTGGTGAAGACGACCACGTTGAGTACTGCCGCCTAGCACACTGGGGAGGTGGGGAGGAAAAAGAGAGTGACACACACAAGTAACACGCAACACCCCCACCCAACACATAACCAGATGCAGTAGCATTACATATTCACCCCAAACCTCTCAGGAATAATGCAAGGACAAAAGGAATTGATTAAAGTGAGTGTAATAAGATAAAAGTGTAGGAAATCATGCTTCAAAATCAAAACGGTATATACATATATACAAATGGAGGGACACTGCCCAGTCCACAATGTCCGTGGGCCACAGGGCCACATCACATAGGCCAAGGCCCCACTTGACTCCTGCAACAACACGGAGAGAACACCGCAGGGGTATCAGGTCGAAAATACACAGGCACCTCAGAGGGACAGGGAACGGGGGGCACCTCAGCCGGAAGATGGTACAACACCACTGGTCCTGGAGGGGGCTACATGCCCTGTGCGGTGTCCTGGGGAGTGCAATGTCACAGTCTCTCAAGTGAGTGGTTTGCCCACTGCTTGGTCCTGAGTGCAAAGCCACAGTTTCTCAAGTGGGTGGTTTGCCCACTGCTTGGTCTAGGGGAGTGGAAGGCCACAGTCTCTCAAGTGGGTGGTTTGCCCACTGCTTGGTGCTTGGGAGTGCAAAGCCACAGTCTCTCAAGTGGGTGGTTTGCCCACTGCTTGGTTCTGGGGAGTGCAAGGCCACAGTCTCTCAAGTGGGTGGTTTGCCCACTGCTTGGTCTTGGGGAGTGCAAAGCCACAGTCTGTCAAGTGGGTGGTTTGCCCACTGCTTGGTCCTGGGGAGTACAAAGCCACAGTCTCTCAAGTGGGTGGTTTGCCCACTGCTTGGTCCTGGTGAGTGCAAAGCCACAGTCTCTCAAGTGGATGGCTTCTCCACTGGTTCTGGAGGGGGCCTTGTGCCCAATGTGCTTCATCCTGGCATGGATGGGATGAGTGGATGGCTTCTTCAACTGGTTCTGGAGGGGGTCTGGTGCCCAGTGTGCTTCATCCTGGCAAGGATGGTGTGAATGGATGGCTTCTTCCACTGGTTCTGGAGGGGGCCTGGTGCCCTGTGATGCAGCACTTGGGGAGTGCAAGGTCACAGTCTCTCACCTGGGTGTCACATCCACAGCATTTACAGGTTCCAGGACTCACTACAGTCCATGGAGGCAGGACTACACACTGCCCGCCGGCGTTGACGGCTTGTCACAGTGTTCTTTCCTCTGGATCTGCACGTTGCTGAACAAAAGGCCCACCTCCCGGCGTCACCAACTCAGAAAGCTATTGTAGCACAGAGTTATGATGAAGCCAGGTGGGGGGAAGGGAATTAGGGTAGGGAACTGCAGGGAGAGAGATCTGAAAAGAAAAGGTTAGAAAAAATATGCATATACTCATCAATAGACTCTTGATCAGATTGAGACCCTTTTTGAAATGAGGGCAAAGCCCCTTCTTTGAATCATGGAACAAGAACAAACTACAACCTCAGAACCAAGAGATGGCAAGAGCTCTGGACTATGATCATACTCTGAATATCAAATCTGCAACAACTATGCATTCATAATATAAACTTTTGATCATAGGCTAGAAATTCTCAAATAATTAAAATATGCTTTTCACATTATGCTTTCAAAAAAAAAAACAATGAAATCTATAATTTGCTAATCTCCAAAATGCTTTCACATTCACAACTATAGTCCGGAAAGTTTTAATCATTGAACTTGAAGCGCTTTGTCCCTTATGCCAGATAGCGCTTTCACTTGTTTCATCTGAAGCGCTACGCTCGTTATGCTAAGGGGCGCCTTACTCATGTGGCCTGAATTACTTTGAATGCTGTGCCAAGGGCTTTTTACTCATGTGAACTGAAGCGCTTTGATTGCTGTGCCAAGGGCGCGTTCCTCAAGTGGACTGAAGCGCTTTGATTGCCGAGTCAAGGGTGCTTTGCTCATTCGGACTGAAGCGCTTTGATTGCTGTGCCAAGGGTGCTTTACTCATGTGGACTGAAGTGCTTAGATTGCTGTGCCAAGAGCGCTTTAGTCATGCGGACTGAAGTGCTTTGATTGCTGTGCCAAGAGCACTTTACTCATGTGGACTGAAGCGCTTGGATTGCTATGCCAAGGGCGCTTTCCTCAAGTGGACTGAAGTGCTTTGGTTCCCGTGCCAAGGGCGCTTTCCTCAAGTGGACTGAAGCGCTTTGATTGCCGTGCCAAGGGCGTTTTGCTCATGCAGACTGAAGCACTTTGATTGCTGTGCCAAGAGCGCTTTACTCATGTGGACTGAAGCGCTTTGCTCGTTGTGCTAAGGGGCGCTTTACTTCTGTGATCCGAAGCGATTTAATCATCGCGCCAGGGCTGCTTCACTCTGAAAACTGAGAATGCTTTGCTTGTTGTGCTAAGGGGCGCTTTACCTTTTGGAAGTTACAACTCCCTTCAAGATTGGGCTCATCAAGACCTTACCGCTACGAGTACGACCTACTCATATCTGAATTCACCATGGAAACAAGGATACTCCGATTGCCGTCCGATCTGCTCTTCTTCAGAGGAACCCCCACGAGGTCTGACTGCATTGAAGTCTTCAAAATAGTAAGCAACATGCTTGGGTGTGGCTGGACTTTATAGGCCTGCCACACCCCAAGATGGCTGCTGCCTCTAAAAACATGGGAATTGTAGTCCCTTCACAGAATAGCACTGATAAGTGCATCTTGTCTACCAATGTCCTGAATCTGCAGCTACATGAGCTTTACCACAGGGCAGACGACGTTGATGGCCACTTTTGGAACAAGAGGGGATAACAAGTGGTGCGCATAAAGCGCTGCAAATCCACGCAGCGGAGTTTCAGGCGGGACCTGGACCGCGCACAGCCTTATTCCTGACACGGCTGCTCAATGGTGGCAGTGGAGGTGCTGGTGTTGGTGCTGGCAGTGGTGGTGGGAAGCTCCAGTACTATCCCTGCAGCCTCGGACGACTGCCTACTGGGGCTGCTGCTGGCAGTGGTGCTGGTGGCAGTGCTGGCAGTGGTGCTGGTGGCAGTGCTGGCAGTGGTGGTGGGAGGCTCTAGCCCTTCCCCTGCAGCCTCGGACGACTGCCCACTGGGGCTGCTGCTGCTGGCAGTGGTGGTGGTGACGGTGCTGGCAGTGGTGGTGGGAGGCTCCAGTACTATCCCTGCAGCCTCGGACGACTGCCTACTGGGGCTGCTGCTGGCAGTGGTGCTGGTGGCAGTGCTGGCAGTGGTGCTGGTGGCAGTGCTGGCAGTGGTGGTGGGAGGCTCCAGCCCATCCCCTGCAGCCTCGGACGGCTGCCCACTGGGGCAGCTGCTGCTGGAAGTGGTGCTGGCTGTGGTGCTGGTGGTGGTGCTGGTGTCAGGAATGCCAGTGGTTGGGGGAGGCTCCAGCCCTTCCACTGTAGCCTCAGACAGCTGAAACGCCATGGTTGGTGTAGGGGGGCTCAGAATCAGTCCCAGCACCAGGCCTCCTGTCTTTCCTGCCTGCAGGGGCAGGCCCCTTAGCCCTTGCCCTTGGCAGCTGGTGGTGTCTCCTTGCCCTTGGCAGCTGGTGGTGCCTCCTTACCCTTGCCCTTGGCAGCTAGTGGTACCTCCTTGCCTTCCCTTTGGCAGCTGGTAGTGCCTCCTTGCCTTTCCCCTTGGCAGCTGGTGGTGCCCCCTTGCCTTTCCCCTTGGCAGCTGGTGCAGGTTGATGGCTGGTTCCCTGGAGCCTCTCACACCTGCAGTAGCTGCCGACACTACTGTGGCCGTGGACTGGGTGACTGAGGTGCTCGGCTGGGTTCTGACCACCCTGGCCGGACGTGAAGGACGCGGGGGAGGGGTTGGTAAGAGGTCAATGGTAGAGAAGAAAAGCTTCTTAGGGACACTGGGGTGGGAAGAGGGTGAAGGTTTATGAGTGGAGGAAGAGGGAGTGGTTGTAGGAGGGGTCTGTCTGCTGTGTTTGGGTGCAGGTGCATGGGCTAGATGCTGTTGCGGGGTGGATTGCTGTTGGATGTCTGAGTGCTTGCGTTTGTGTACGTTGGAAGGAGGGGGCACAAACACAGTGGGAGAGGACACAGATGACGTGTGCATGGATGTGGGGGTGGTGAATGCCAGTGAGGGGGGTGTAGTGATAGGAATGATGGTGATGGGGGTAGTGGATGAGGATATAATGCTTGCAGGTGTGAGTGGAGATGCTACAGGGAGGGTGGTGGATGATGAGGAGGAGGGGGACACAGTGGAGGCAGTGGATGTTGGTGTGTCTGCATCTGGATGGTGTTTGTGTGAGTGCCTGTGGGATGATGTGTGGTGCTTGTGTTTGCCAGAGCCACTCCTGTGTATTGTCTCTTGTGCATACTGGTCTGAATGTGTGCTTGGGATAGATTGGGGATGAGGGGAATGGGACTGGGTAGAGGAAGATGGAGGGGGGAGGCTGGAGACAGGGACAATGGCTGTCATCAGGGAGGAGGCCAGAGCCTGGATTGATTTCTGTTGGGCTGCCATGCCAGAGTGAATGCCATCCAGGAATGCATTTGTTTGTTGCAAATGGCCTGCCAGCCCCTGGATGGCATTCACTATGGTTGGCTGCCCAACAGAGATGGATCACAGGAGGTAAATAGCCACCTCACTCAGGGCAGCAGGGTTGACTGGGCAGGGCCTGAGGTGCCTGGGACGAAGGAGATGCCCACCCTCCTGGGTGAGCGGGCACAGGAAACTAGCTGATGGGCTACTGGGATGGCAATGCTGGTACGGGGTGGCTGCTGTACCTGTAGTTGGGGGTGCCACCAGCAGAGAACTTCCTTCGGAGGAGGTATCACTGTCAGAATTGTCCCCTCCTGTCTCTGCCATGGTGCTCCCCTCGCCCTCTGTCCCACTGGTGCCCTCACAGTCGGTGGATTCTGCCTCATGGGCCATGTGGGATGCAGCTCCCTCCGTCGCCGGTGCCACTGCTCCTCTGCCAGATGATGCTAAGGCACATAAGGACAGGGTGACAAAAGAAAAAGGTGGGGGAGAGACAAAGGATACACTTGGTCCATGGCTGCCCCAACAACACCGTTGGGGTGCACAGCACCCTCACACAGGGAATAGGCCTATGCACTATGCAATGCACTACCAGTCACAATGCTAGTCACCAGCCCAAGGGCAGGAATACCTAACGCCAATAGCACCATACCTGACACCCACGGACCCCTGCCCAGTAGTGGATGCCAACTAGCTTTGTAGGAGGTGGTGTTCATCAGCCCCTGCCCAACATGGGACCTACCCTGCAATCTCCGGCCTAGCTTAGGGGCACCCACAGGCCCGCATCACCCACCCATAGACCACGCGCAAGTAGTAGATTTGGAAACTGTACTCTCCCCCTTGTGGCTGCTGTGATGCCCTCAAGCGCCCATCAAGCTCCGGATAGGCCACCACCAGTATGCCGAACATCAGGGGGGTCAGGGCACCCCTTCCTCGTTGGGAGGCCATCCCCAGCTGGGCCTTCACCGTCTTCCATGCCCAGCATCTCAGGTCCTCCCACTGTTTGCGACAGTGGGCGCTCCACCTGCCGTAGCCCCCCAGGGTCTGCACGTCCTTGGCGATGGCATGCCATATACCTTTTTTCTGATGGGCGCTGACCTGCAGACAAATAAACATAGAAAAAGGTGTCAGCCATACCGTCCGGCCTGTTACACTCATGTCTCCACATAGCCCTCCCATCTCCTTACGCACAGACATTGCCCACCATACATGCAGTATGCTGCGCAGGACCCTTCCACCTACCCCCCGTAAACGGGGCCCTCACACACAGCACTACATTCATTCATGCCTCATGCATCGTGCTCAGTGTACTCACCTGTTGGTCTGGAGGCCCATACAGCATTTGGTACTGGAGTATGACCCCATCCACTAGTTTCTCCAACTCCACATCGGTGAAGGCTGGGGCCCTTTCCCCAGTGACTCGAGCCATGGTCAGTTCCAGACACAGGTCACAGCAGCACTTGTAGTGTAGGTCCTCTCCTGTTGAATGTCAGGAAGCAAGTGAGAGAACAGATAGAAAATGGTGGTCACATCTGCCGCTGTGCATACTGTCACGGCCAGCGTACTTCACCATTGGCCACTGTAACCCAAAGGGCCCAGTGACAACCAATGAGGAGTTGCACGGCGGTACTCGACTACCTCCCGCAACGGCATGCAACGGCGTGCAACGGCGCACAACGTCAGCGGCATTACCTCATTTCCACATGTCCATCCACAGAGGACAGGTGGGCTCGATTTCTGGGGGGCAGGCTATGGCACCTAACTGCATCACAGTACACATAGGCACCATTTGGGCCTATCCAAAAACATACTGTTACTGTGACAATATGCAATAAAGTGTATAGTTTGGAAATGTGGAATACTGACTAGCTGCTCACACTTTTGCCCCCTAGAGTACAACCTCTTCAGATGAATAGGAGATGGAGACATCCCGTGTACAGACCCATGGTGGACTTGGCAACAATGGAGGACAGGCATATTATCCACAACTATAGGCTGGACAGGGCCATAATCACAGAGCTGTGTACCCAATTGGAGCCAGACCTGATATCTGCTATCCATCACCCCACTGGGATCCCCCCTCTTGTGCAAGTCCTATCTGTGCTCTATTTCTTGGCAACCGGTTCTTTCCAAGTGACAGTGGGCTTGGCAGCAGGAATGCCTCAGCCGATGTTCTCAATAGTGCTGACCAGAGTGTTGTCTGCCCTGATTAAACACATGCGCAGCTACATTGTTTTCCCCCAGGTGGAGGATTTGGCCAGAGTGAAAGCTGATTTCTATGCAGTGGGACATATCCCCAACAGTATTGGGGCAATTGATGGTACAAATATTGCATTTGTCCCCCCCGGAGAAATGAACAGGTGTTCAGAAATCAAAAGAGCTTTCACTCCATGAATGTGCAGATAGTGTGCCTGGCGGACCAGTACATCTCCCATGTCAATGCTAAGTCTCCTGGGTCTGTACATGATGCCTTTATCCTGAGGAATAGCATCATTTCATATGTGATGGCTCAACTCCAGAGGTACTGGGTGTGGCTAATAAGTGAGCCCATGGTTCCAACCCAGTATATATAGTGTATGGATATGGTGTTGGCCCTAAGGGTTAGTGTTTGGATAACAGGTATCCATCGATATTTGCAGTTGACTCTGGTTGCCTCAACCTCTCGTGGCTACTGACCCCAGTGAGAAATCCCAGGACATGGGAGAGGAATGTTACAATGAGGCACATGGGCGAACAAGAAGAATAATCGAGAGGACATTCGACCTCCTGAAAGCCAGGTTTCATTGCCTCCATCTAACACCCAAGAAAGTGTGCCAGATCATCGTGGCATGCTGTATGTTGCATAACCTTGCCTTGAGATGCCAGGTGCCTTTTCTGTAGGAGGACGAGGCTGGAGATGGGCTTGTGGCAGCAGTGGACCCTGTGGACAGTGATGAAGTGGAGGCAGAGGATGAGGACAACAGAACATCAATCATACGACAGTACTTCCAGTGACACACAGGTAAGACACTGTAACGTCACCTTCCATTGACAGTTTTGTGTTGAACATTGTACATGGCAGGCTGATTTTCCTACTACTATAGCCACTTACTGTACCCTTTGGCATCTCTATTTTCATATATCTGTGCCCCACTCTGGCTCCTGGTGTGTTGACTGCTGCCAACTACAGGTCATTCCTATGTATACATTACCTTACAGTTGAATTGCAATGTTTACAGCTTGTTAAACAAATACATATTTCAGTCAATTGACAGACTCCATACATGTATTTGTTCCAAGGGTGTTTATTTAGGTGCTAATAAGTGGAGGGGGTATTGCAATGGGCTGGGTTGCTGATGGAGGAAAGTTGAGGGTATGTCCATGGCAGAGTCCAGTCTCTTGGTATCACAGGTGCATTGTCCAAGGGGGCATAGGAAGTGGAACAGTGGCAGTTCAAGGTGGACAGGGTGACTCCGTGGGACACAAGGGTGACATTTAGGAGAGTCTTATTTCCTGGTGGGGTTTTGGCAATGTTCTCTGGCTTCTGCCTGGATCGCAGGAACAGTTTGCGGGGTGGTTCTCCTTCTGCAGGGGGGGAGGGGTGCTGGTGGCCTGTTGTTCCTGTAGCGGGGCCTCCTGTCCACTAGCGGCAGCAGAAGTGGAAGACTGTTCATCGTTTTGGCTAGTGTCAGAGGCCTGTTGGTATGCCACTGCCTCCCTCATGGTGTTGGCCATGTCTGCCAGCACCCCTGCAATGGTGAGCAGGGTGGTGTGGATGTCCTTCAAGCCCTCCCTGATCCCCAGGTACTGTCCCTCCTGCAGCCGCTGGGTCTCCTGCAACTTGTCCAGTATCTGGCCCATGGTCTCCTGGGAATGGTGCTATGCTCCCAGGATGTTGGTGAGTGCCTCCTGGAGAGTCGTTTCCCTGGGCCTGTCCTCCCCCTGTCGCACAGCAGTCCTCCCAACTTCCCTGTTGTCCTGTGCCTCTGTCCCCTGAACAGTGTGCCCACTGCCACTGACCCCAGGTCCCTGATTGTCCTGTGTTTGTGGAGTGGCCTGGGGTCCCTGTAGTGATAGACACACTGCTGATTGACGTGTCCTAGGGGCAGTGGTATGGGCCCGCTGGGTGGTGCTGTGGTGGTGTTTCCTGAGGGGGGAGGCTCTGTGGTAGTATAGGACAGTGCCTGGGTTACCGACTGTCCGGAGGTCCCTGATGGGCCAGGTTGATCATCCAGATCCAGGCGTCCAGAGCTGCCGTCATCACTGTGGGCCTCTTCTGGGGGGACTGGATGTTGCTGCACCTGCTCTCCGGTGAAGTTGGATGGGGGACCTGTGGGGATGTAAATGCAGTGTTATTGTTTCTGTGTGTGCCATCTTGTGCATGGATGTGTTGCCCTCTATGGTTGTTATTAGCTTAGCCTTGTGTGAGTAGTGATTTGGTGGGCTAGGTGATTGTCTCAAATGTGCATGCTTTAGTGATAGGTGTCAATGCAGGTCTGTAATGTGTGTCCATGCTTTGGTGTTGCATGCAGGGCTTGGTATTGGGAGGGGTGGGTACTGATGGGGGTGTATGTGAGGTGGTGGGGTGATAGGGGTGAGGGCAGGGGTGGGTATGTGATGGCATGCAGGTAGGAGGGTGATAGTAATAGAGAGTTGACTTACCAGAGTCCAGTCGTCCTGCTACTCCTGCCAAGCCCTCAGGATGCCTGATTGCCAAGACTTGCTCCTCCCATGATGTTAGTTGTGGGGGAGAAGGTGAGGGTCCACTGCCAGTACTCTGTACTGCTATCTGGTGTCTTGCTGCCACAGAACGCACCTTTCCCCGTAGGTCATTCCACCTCTTCCTGATGTCATCCCTTGTTCTTGGGTGCTGTCCCACGGCGTTGACCCTGTCCACGATCCTCTGCCATAGCTCCATCTTCCTTGCACTGGATATCTGCTGCACCTGTGATCTGAATAGCTATGGCTCTACCTGGATGATTTCCTCCACCATTACCCATAGCTCCTCCTCTGAGAACCTGGGGTGTCTTTGTGGTGCCATGGGTGTAGTGTGTGTGGTGTGTGTGAGGGTGTGTGGGGTGATGTGTTGGGGTGTGTGCTGTAAGGTGCGTGGATGGTGTATGTGGGATGGTGTTTTGTGGCTCTAGTTCTGTGGGTGCTCTTGGCCTGGCTCTCTCAGTTGGCAATATTTTTTCATCATAAGGGGTTGTGGGTATTGTGGGTGTGTGTTTTATAGTGTTGTGGGTGTGTGGGAGTGGGGTGTGTATGTGTGTCAGGTGTGTGTAGTTTGAATTGTCCAATGTGGTGGTGTTTTGTTAGGTTGTGTGTATTTTGAGCGCAGTGGTGTGTACTGCCAATGTCTTACCGCAGTTGGATGTCTGCTGGGGTGATTTGTGACTCATAATGCTGTGGGTGTAGTTCTGTTGGCGTAACGGTGTGGATTTTGATACCGCCAATTTATCACTGACCTTTGGGTTGGAGGACTTGTGTGTGTGTCTGTATAGTGACGAATTGGTATGTGTGTCATAATATGGGTAGCGGTAATCCGCTGCTGCACCGGCATGTTGGCGGCGGTCGGCATGGCGGTAAGCGGGACTTACTGCCAATGTCATAATGAGGGCTTTAGTGCCTGTAGTGTGTCTCAGAGTCATTTGACTGGGTGTAACTGACAGTTGGGATTTGTGCATTCCTCCTTAATAGTTACACAAACTAGAGGGCTTGGAGTGCCTGAATGGACCATCACTGGCAGAATGGAGGGAAGAGCTGAGCACAGCCCTACTTTTACTTAAATAGGCTGTGTCATGCCTTCACACAAAGGGCTGCATACTCCATGTAATTAGTCTATAACCAGGGCAGGGGAGGCAGGAAACCTGTGCACTTCAAAGTGAAACTCCTATTAGTTTCTCCCACTTCAAAGGGGGAACCTGGTATGCATATTTGACTTCAGACACCAACTCTTCAGTACACTTCTGGACCTGTGGGAACTCTACCAGGAAGAAGGACTGGTGTACTGATGAAAGGACAGCCATTCTGCTGAACTGCTGCCCTGTTGGACTACTGCCTTGTTGGACTGCTGCAATGCTGAATTGTTGCCCTGCTGCCTCCCGCTGAAGGCAGAGGGATTTGGGACAGTACCTAGTACTCCCACAGTGACTTAAAGGGTTAGTATGCTGGCCTCTGTTCAGTGTGACATGGGTATCATATGCACCAAGCCACCCGAAACAGCACCCAGATCCAGCTTGAGTAAGATCCCTACTCCTCAAGTGGTGCCCCTCTGGACCTAGACTCTTGGTGTGACCTCAGTGTAGATGAATTGAAATTCTTGGGCTCTTCACAACTGGGCCCATTCTTTCACACAGCTCACCAGTGCCAAGTTTTGTCAAACTAACCCTTACGCAACAGCATCAACCACTCACCATTGCGAAGCTCCGGCTCAACCGTCTGCACTTAGAACACCATCTTCCTGCTACAGCCACGGCAGTCAGTAATGCCCAGCCTGCTCTTCATGCGGCACCGATGACCATCTGCAATGCTTCTCCCCTCCTTGCGGCCCCCTCCACCATAAACTAGACTCTGTGCTCAACCAAGAAGATACCTTTTCAGTGGGATTAACTTTGTCCCTGCATTGGACCCCTGTTCCAGTGTGGTCGGCATGAACTTGTGACTTTCTCCCAACCTCGTATGACCAGATATCTGTAGAGCTTTTGTCTTTTTGTGCTATTTTCACCTATATCTTCAAAACTGCTTATCTTCGGGTCTAACTGATTGAATTTATTTCATTTTGATCTTGGTTTATTTATCACATATTGCTCTAATTATCTAATTTGGTATGGCAGGGGTTTGTGCTGTGTTTTCACTTTATTACTGTATGAAGTGCTGAATAAATACTTTACACATTGCCTCTAAGTTAAGGTTGAGTGATCCATGCCAAGCTACCAGGGTGCTGAGCACAAGTTAATTTGGGGTTTGCTTGTGCCTCACCCTGACAAGGAATGTGGTTGCCTCTTGAGTAGGGTTTCATCCTCCCAACAAGTAACACAGTTTCTCACACTTCTTTATAATTGTAGAGTGGAATGGTAATTGGCATAGCATTTGCATATTAATGTAACCCAATGCTGCTCTTCACTAGATAGTCACACAAGGGTTCCCCCCCTATATAGAGCAGGATAGGCGAGAGAGGCAAGCCTGATGGTCCAATAAGACACCTCATGTGTATTTGAATATCTGACCATTTGACACCCCACCAATACTCATCCTTTCTAAAAGTACCACACAGGATATAACTTTAAAGGCAGTCTCAAGTGACTTGTGAGAGTAAATTTGAAAGGAGGCATGGAATGCAACAGAAGTTCCAATCAACTTAGACAAAAGGAGTGTTTGAAATATATCTACAAATAGCCTATCCGCTATGACCCTTGATTATTTCAAGCTATATGGCACTTTGCCCTCCAAGAAGAGGTGTTTTTAGTGTTGGAGATGATGCTTGAACCTTAATGAACAAAGTTCTTAACTGGACAGGGTGGGCAAAATCTCACACATATTGCACAGGATTTGTGCTTTGCTGATGTTTTGAAGCTCCTTAGAGAATGCCTGCTTCAACAAAAAGAGGAGATCACTATGCCAAATCATTCCAAAGGGACCAAGAAAGCTAATGACTTCCATTATCTTTCTGAATGTTTGTCTGAAAATTATTACTTTTAATGGCAGCGAACACATATGGGCAGGGTACTAGCAGAGGTGGGTCGGTTCCTGACCATGTACCCAGCCTCCTATACTGCCACTGTGGATGCAGTACATGCTTATCTTCATTATGATGGCAACACCTGAAGTTTATGCATTATAACATGCCCGCTGGAGTCCTTGAGGCTTATTCAAGGTGTTGCGTTTACCCTCGTTTCCGCATCAACCTCCCATAGTTTTGTAAGAAAAAGGATGTGGAATCAAAAAACTTTTGGATTGAGTTCTCACAATTCTGGCCATGGGCTCAGCTAATATGAGACATGTCTTTCTCAAGAAGCTGACACACTAAAGTCATAATCTCAACAAAAATCAACAAACCTGCTCTGTAAATAATATCGGGGACTAATTTTTGGTGAAATTAAAGGCCAACAAAAATGTAATGAACCAAAGGGATACAAGGAACTTCAGGGTATGGTTATACCTCATAGGCAAGGAATGTACTTTCTCTACAAGAGGCGCTGCGTGTCCATCTCAAAAACAACCTTTAAGGAGTAGCCACTTCCTTAGCCCATCTGAAAAATAGCATCACAACTCTTAACAGCCTGCAGATAAGCTTTCTATTCTGCACCTGATTAGTATATCAGTCACATAATAAAATGAAGCCCATGTTGCTAACCAGTCGATCTGCAAGAACACCAACCGGTTGTGACTTGGGCTAAGCACATTTGGCATCTAGTTAATCATTATATTTGCATTAAGTTACATATCAATGAACAGCTTTAGAGTGCTGTAGCACCATGATACAATTGAAACACAATAAAAAATGTCATTGTTTATAAGGGAGCTGATTTGTGATGACAAAAACAATAAAAAGTGATTAAAAAATGCTGGTTTAACATGTCAGAGGTGCAGATATGTCAAAATAAGGCAGCACATCTCTTCCCCCAAGCATTTTGCCACCAATATTCATTAGTATGTTTTTGATGGGATCAATTGTAAGGCGTGATTCATCTTGACGGTAGGTTGTGTGATAAAACATATGGCCTTATTTAGAGTTTAGTGGACAGACCCTCCGCCAAAAATGTGGCAGAGTACCCACTCTGCCAAATAGTTGGTCCGCCTGCTCTATTATGAGTTGGGTGAACCACCATGTTTCTGACAGCAGAGCCTCCACTGGCTAAACTGATGGAAACGACTAACTTTTTACCCATTGAAAAAAGACCATTCGCTTTATTTAGGGCTCATGTTCCAATAAAGGTTTTCTTCTTTTTAACTACCAGGAAAAGCCTGGTGGTCCTCAACAGGTAAAAATAACAATGATTCTCACACAATTGGAAAAAGCTCATGAGGTATCGGGCCATTTGTTTTCTTTTGTTTTTTTAACAAACGTCCGCTTTGGGAGCTTGCTTTTTAAAAACAGAACACTTTCTGGAGTGTCCACTGGAAACATCGTGGATATAGTTCCTCTGAAGACACTGAGATCTTTAAATACAGCAGGCAGCCATCTGACTGGGTGGCAGATGTCAGACCTCTGTCAAGCTGGCCGGACGGACGGTGGTATTCCTGCTAAAACCTAAATGAGCCCAATAGTTAGGGTGAATGATTAAGAAGAGTCTCAGGGACAGAGTATTCAACTCTCACCTCCTACTCCAACAGACTGTCGCCCTGGAGTACCGACATTTGAAGACAAAGATCCAATTTACATCATCAGAATTGTGTCCAGAGTAAGAGACAGAAAGGCAGAAAAGGGAGAAAGAAATGAGTGACAAAGGAAGAAATTATGTTTGAAAAACTTGCAACACTGACATACAGATCCAGGAAGTGTAGGGTGGTTGAAGACAGAGTCATGAGGGGAAATGAAGGCCAGTCGACATGGGAGTTGGGCAAATAGTGCATTTGGCAGCACTGGTGGTGGGCTTCTAGGAAAATCTTTGGGCTGCTGCACTAATTTATTTTTGCAAGTTAAGAACTGGGCTAGTAAAGCTTTGTCTTCCTTATTAAAGTACGGAATTGTCAAGATGAAACCATACCAGGAGTCCACAAAGCCATAAAGGAAGCAGAGTGACATCACGTGTCATTGACTCACTGGAAGAGACATGTCTAATGTTGGGCAAATACCAAGTATTTTTCATAAATGTCAAATTGTATTGAAAATCTAAACAATCAGATAATTCATCAGCGACTTTTTCTACAGATGTATCTTTCCCAAATGTCAATTAACTATTTTTGATGATCTGTAGTTTTCAAGCAATGGATTTTTCTGTACCCATCAATTTTTTTATTTTTTTATTTGCAATGCCTTACAACGTACATTTCGGTCCATCTTGCTTAAAAAAAGGCTATGGCTGCAGCTTATTAATAAATAGTGATTGATGAGAACCACAAACATCAAGTTCTAGCACCTGCAAAAGCTAAAGGTGGCACTCACCCATAGAAGATCTGTAATGAGACTGGGTGTATGTATATTATTATGTTTTTTTGTTAAGCGTCAACCAGCTAGAATAACAGAGCACATAACGTGGGTGCAAGGACGTGAATCAGAAGCATTTGCAAAGATGTCGGAATATGGACGAGCAGTCCACAGAACTTCGAAACAGAAACTAATAGGTTTTGAACTTCTAAACCCTGCCATTTGCATTTCTGGGTTTGTCAACCCCTCAATTGTTTTTAATTATTTTACTTTTTTAGAACATTCGAATCGTTTTAGAGTAAATGTGACCAGTGGATCTCTTTAATTTAAATTGCCCATTTCCGGAGAATCATAATAACTGTATAGAATAACGGAGTGTAAGGAAGAAATATTTTTTTCAAATTAAACAGATGCTTGCGGCACGGAGAACTGAAAAGCCTGACAACGCCTCTGTGAAATATTTTTAACATGCCATGATGATGCCAGTGATAGGTACCTGCTGTTCCTTTCTGAAGTGCCAATTAATACCAGTTGAACAACAGATGGTAGTTATTGTGAGGATAAAAATTAAAAGGCAAATATATTGTTTGGTCCATTTATTTAAACAGGGAGAGAATAATAACTAATTTAGATGCATGGGAAAAACCCTCGCCTTATTTCCTGATTTGTCTCAGTAAAGGAGAAAACGTATTTGTAAATCAGTGTGATTCAGTCTGGCCCAAAATACAGTACACCGCTCTCCTATCAAGGATTACAAGCAAGGCCTTGAAGCAGCATGGTGGCCTCTCTGAACCCTTCCAGATGGGTGTAGGTATCTTAAATTGACACATTGAACGAATTAGTTACTCCAAGATATATCATCTACTTTTACGAATACAGCAATCTGAAACTAAAACAGTTATTCTGTAGATATAAATTATTCTCCTATGGACATTTCAAATGCATCGCAATAGATGTTTAATTGACTTCCCTTTTTCTAAAATGCCTCTAGCCTTCTCTCCTATTTTCTGTGGTTTGCTCTCTTTCAGTAAGCATTTGATTTTCTTTCATTGGATCAACAAATCTTTCCAGGCAGGTCAGTCGGAAGAATCACTCCCACATGATATAGACATGTTGCCTACAGAGGGACTCTGCTGACTCCTCTTGCACATTAGGGTTGACTACATTCTTCCTTTTACATATAGCACATGAGCAACAAGTACATGCTGTTTACAAAGCTACACCATTTGACTGTACTCTCTGCGAAACCATGCTGCTTTCTATCCAATTGAGGCTTTATTTAAGGAAAAGAGCCCCAATAGGAAACGTGAACAAAGGGCCCTCCCTTGGGGAGTGCTGTAATTATTATAAACCTTTGTTGGAACGATTTCCTTGGCGCTGTTTTCCCCGACTTTTTTGCCTTCAGTCCTCTTTTTTTTGTTGACTTTGTTTTTTGTTGGCCTTGGGACTCTGCGCATTTTAACCTTCATAACCAGGGCAAAAGTGAAGTTCTCTCTCTCCTAAAAACATGATAACATTGGCTTACATCAAATTACAATATTTAATTTACTTGTAAATCCCTAGTAGAGTGGTACTGCATGTACCCAGGGTCTGCAAATTAAATGGTATTATTGGCCAGCAGCACTGATTGTGCCACCCACTTAAGTAGCCTTTTAAAACACATCTCATTGTTCTCATTGCAACCTGTTGACAGTTTTAAAATGCCATTTCCATCTGGCAAAAGAAACCTCTTCCCAGGCCTAAACCTTACTTATTAACACATATGTACATAAGGTCCTTGGGTAGGCCCTTGGGGGAGGATGTAGGGTATTTATACAATAAAGTTGGGTTACCTTATTAAATTTAATAGGTGATAATGTTGAATTGGGACCAGGTAGGAATGACAAGCTTGGTCTCTAAAGAATTGTAATTTAACACCCCAACCCGCCACATTGTGAACAGGCTCACCGCCAGGCTTCCATCGTCAGGCAGCCTGGTGGTGAGTGGAAACACTATCCGCCAGGATAGCTGCCCTACCCTGCGGATAATGTTCCCATTTCCACTAGCCTTTTTCTGGTGGGTTCACCCACCAGGGTAAGGCTGGCAGAGGGGGTGCCCTGGGGCACCCCAGGGCGCTCCTGCACTGCCCATGCACTTTGCACTCTTTAATGGTAATTTTGAATTTTAAGTCACATTATAAAAAATGCCACTTTTAGAATTTTGGCATTTTTGTCCTAACCATTTGTTGCCTGTAGCCTATATCATGAGTCACACGACCAGGTGTAGCTGGTAGTTAGTCTTTGTGTACTGCTCCCAGACAGTGACACAAAGGTTGAATAAGCACTAGCAGGATGGGCCATTTCTGACTTGATGGATGGGGGGAGCTGTCACCTACCATACTTACATATCAGAAAAACTGCCTCAGCTTTCTCACAAAAGGTTTCACACAAATCCTTGGTGCCCCAGACAAGCTGGGGCCAGGTCAGGGAGGCATGCAGTTCTAAACACCTCTTTAGGGGAATGATTCTATAAGTTTCTGTCACTTTAAAGTGGGTACCAGGTGTAAACAGTGTACACTCAAATTCAACTCTTCAGATCACTTCTGTACCTGTGGACTCTGCCAGGAAGAAGGACTGCCCAGCTGTCAGGTCTGCCCTGCTGACCTGCTTGCTGACCAAGGAATTCTTTTCTGCCCAAAGGCTACCCTGCTGAATTCAGTCTGCATGTATGGACCCAGAACTCCAGAAACCCTCCAATGGTCATTTGGCTAGCCCACTGCTCAAACCATAAGGACATAACAGGCTTCTTTGATGTTGACACATCTCCATGCATCTCAATGCAGCGCAATCCTACCTGACATAGACTCCAGCCCAGCACAATGCAGCTCATCCTTGATGTATCTCAAGGCAAGTCTACACCAGTGGCTTCTTTGATGCTGACGCAGCCTGATGTGACACCGGCCCAGCGCAACCTGCCTCATCCCCTGCACTGACACCTCACAGCACACGTCTCCACAAGCCCCACTGGCTTCCTGAACAATGATGCAGTACCTCGTATCACAGGTCTTCGTCAACAGCAATCGACATTGCCGTTGGGTGATTCATCCTAACACCAGACCTCGGACACCTGATGAATGACTTTATGATGTTGGTGCATGTACTTTGACACAAGGGCTTTGCATCTCAACTCACAGGCTACAAGGTACATTTGTCATTGAACTTCTCAGTCCTGCATCCAGCCCGTACTACATTGTGGTCAGTCTATTCTTGTGACAATGTTAAATTAAAACAGAGCATTATGAGATTGAGAAGACATACCAGGGATCCAAGACTGAGTTGGTCATTTCGGGTTTGGCAGTCATTACCGAAGACCACAGTGCAAGCGGCCGCCGAAAGACCACTAGTGATTATGCATTACGAGTCACCCACACAACAATGCCCACAATACACCCAAAAAACAACACTGTCTGCAGAAACAACAGCGCGAAGGAGGCGGCTGCACCACCAGCACTGCCACGCCGAGAACATACCACCCACTAAATAATGATTCACAAATCAGCACCATGGTCCCAACACGGTGGCACTCCATTGGCAGTCTGAACTGCAGCAGGAAAAAAAGGCACCACCACGAGAACACTGCATCACATTCGACAATACCATTACCCAACACCTGAGACACATACACACACCTGTCCACAGCACTACAAAACACACCCCCGCACATACCTACAACCCTTTGCAACCAGAAACTCTGACAGAGCGAGGTAAGAGCACACTGAAAGGAGGCACAGCACCTAGATATCACAGGCACCATCAGACTGAACACACATCACACAACACACCACTGCACACAAACACTACAAAGCTCCAGCACATACCACTACCCAAACTCACACCAACAAACAGCACACCCAGTATCCCTGCACAACATACACCCCGACCCACAACACAACCACCATGGCACCACAAAAAAAAAAACAGATTCACAGATGAGGAGCTGAGGATAGTGGTTGGCGAAATCTTCAGAGTAGAGCCGTGAATGATTGGAGCACAGCTCCAGCAGACATCCATAGCCTGGAAGAACAACTTATGGCTGAGGATAGTTATCAGGGTGAATGCAGTGGGGAACGATCCACGCACAAGGGAGGACATTAGAGAGAGGTTGAATGACCTATGGGGGAAGGTACAGGCCACGGCTTCCAGGCACCAAATCGCCATCATGAGGACAGGTGGTGGGCCCCCATTGCCTCCCCCAGAATTGTCACAGTGGGAGGACAAGGTCATGGACATTCTACATCCTGAAGGGCTGAAGGGAATAACTAGTGGACTTGACACTGGTAATTTAACTGAGCTCCCTGGCCAACATGTCCCCATGCACAGCATGTACCCCCAACACTCTCTGACCCCCTCACACCACCCTAGCGTGCACAAGCCCACCATGGACCCAATACCCACCCTTGCATGCCAAAGTCCTCTACTGACACCATTCCATCACAGGCCCACGTAGTGCAGGGATACCCCACACTGCAGCAAGTACCACAACTACCACAATGCAACACTGCCTCCCCTTGCTTGACTGCTACATCCACTTCACATCTCTGCAATTGCACGCTAAACCATGTCACTTCCCATCACCAATAAGTATAAGGAATGCACATCAGTACGTGGCAATGACAGTAGCAAGACAAACATTAACTATTCTCCAAAATAACCCTATTGAAACATTCCACTGGTGGTAACACAAGCAGTGGACTGGTACCTGTCAATGTCATCACTGCTCTGCAAATCCAGTCAATGATGGCATACAACCATGTGTGTCACTGATACAATACCATAATCTTATACAATACCTCTCATTACACAGGTCTCTCAAGTACTGCACACTGCAGAGGAGCCCAGTGACAGAAAGCCCAGGCCTGGAAGCAATTCCAAAAGGGGAGGACTCCCCAGGAAGTCTGAATGTGGATGACGAACCTGCCCCATCAGCCATGAGTGGTCAGTCCACCACCACCAGCCTCACCCTGCCCACAACTGAAACCACCTCCCTGTGGCAGCCAATGCACAGCAGAGCCCACCTTCCCATACCAGTGTCCCAAGGTCACATCAAACATCAGTGTGCCCCACAGTACCGGGGCAGGAGTCAATGATGCAAACCAAAGACAATGACAGTTCTGGTGTCAGTGGGAGGGGGCACACTGCACCAGGGGCACAGGAACAGGGGGAAAGGGCCAGTGGGATGGCAATCATGGGCCAAGGGAGGAGGCAGGTATAGGACACGACAGACCAGGAGGCTGTCTCCAGAGTCCTGGGAGCCTACCAGCAAACCCAGGACACAATGGGCCAGACACTCACCACGTTGCAGGAAACCCAAAGGCTGCAGGGGGAATACCACCAGGAGGCCATGCAGCAGTGCAAGGCGCTCAATGCCACCATGGTCTCCATATTAGGGGTGTTCAAGGAATTGAACAATATCCTGCAGACATCCTCCACCCAACAGCAGGCCCCATCCAGTAGTCAGACAATACCACTGCCATCAACATCAGAACCTGCTACTGGAATGGAGGTCTGTGGTTCTAAAAATTCTGGACCCATGTAATTTACTTTGCCACAGCAGTACGATTTTAGTATCAAAAGACCGATAATGACTAGTACACTAAGCATGAGCATTTTCGCTCAATTCCAGCAGCGTTTTCACCTCGAAATCGCCATTTTCGTCCTGCACTCGTGGCTCCCATTTTAAACACGGCAGCCATTTTAAAAGTTGCCCTCACATAGGCTTATAATACAGTCAGATTTGATTCCAAGGACACGTACACCTTGATTGACTTTTCTCTGACCTGGGCAAGCTGGAACCATTGCCTCAGGCCAAACCTGTTTGGTCAGTCCCTCTCCCAGTGGCCGAATCAGATAGCATCAAGGCACACCATGCCATAAAACCCTTATTATCGCTCACACACCCTGCCTAATCTTGCTCACTCCTGCACCTGCTCTTTTCTTCTTCTTACTTTACGAGGGGGAGGTGCCCGTTTTTATTGGGGGTCCACACTTATCTGATGTAAAATACTAGGCCTTGCCGGGTAATTTATTATGGGTTGGATGACATGAAATATGAGGTTTCATCATGACACTGTTTTTTCCTTTGTAGTGAAAACATGTGAATGACCAACCAAAATGTCAAGAATGTTTGCCTGAAGCTTAAAAAACTGTATATAAGGAAACCTGACTTTGCATTGAAACACAGTCTCCTGAGAACATACAAATCGTGCTGTTGTACTTCTAGGACACTTGTCAATTGGTTGCAGCCAATAAATTCGATCTTTGACTTCACCTAGAAGACTCTGAGTTTCTGTAGTCTGAATCAGGAAAGTACCCGAGGTCTTTGGGTGTACCCTGGCACCGCTGGGTTACCGGATCAGTACCGGTTCTGAAAAACCCAGTACCTCAGGTCCAGCAGGAGGACCCACAGGCCACCAGCACCCCTACTCGTGCAGCTGAGGGACCCCCGTAAAAGAGGTCACTCATCCAGACATCCTGCAGGACCTGAGGCCAAGACCAATCCCCCCACCAGAAAGTGTTCCCTCTTCTGAACTGTCACCCTTGTGTGCCACTGTTACACCCTGTTGGCTGTCCAAAAACAAGTTCACATCATACAAGGAAAATGGATAAAGGACCTGTGAGACAAACAGCTGTACCACCCACTCTGATCAGTACCTAGACCATTACCCCACTCCTCTGGACTGTGATGTCATACACTTAATAAACACAAATTAACACAAGTCATGGCGCATGTCTGTTCATTGTATGTAGTGGCAATCCTGTTTCCAAGCAGCAAATATGTACACATGTTGGCACCACAACAAGGTTGAAGTGACAGATGTGGTGGGACACCCCAGCAGGTATGTAAGTACATCCAAATTGTAATGATAGCCAGTGTCAATAATGGCAACAGACAATACAGTAATCAGCTTACAGACACAGATGTGACCTGAATAGGGAAAATTTAATGGAATCAGGCACAATGTTGAAAGGCATGTGAATCAAACCATACATCTACACCATTTGAACACATACACAGGATGATTGGCCCAGCAGCTATGATACAACAAATGTAAGGGCCTGCATAGAGATTCACACACGTGTGGGACAGGAAAGATGTAACATACGTAACATCCCCTATTTTTCACCTCCCCGAGTAGTCAGGAACAGGTACTTGCCACACAGCAGCTGACAATGCAGTATGACATGCCTATGCAGCAGGACAAGACTGATAAGTCCCCCTGACATTTCCCCAAACAGGCAGACTGAGGACCCTAAACCTTTGGTACAACTATAAGGCTGTACCGCAATGGCACCAGCATTCCACAAGTCCTTAAGAGCAGGGCATTTCCACTACCCCTCATGGTAAGTCACCTACCTTTCAGGGTCGGAAACCAAGATGGAATGCTGTAGTCCCCACACACACCTTGATGCATGCAAATACTGGCTACAGACTGGCCTCAGCAATACATCTTCAATGTGCAGATAACATACAATTCACACATATCTACACATCATTGAAATTAGTGATGAATCATGTCAGTCCTGTTGTCATGTGCCTCATCCTCGTCTGCCTCCCCCTCAGCATCAGAGTCACCGGCCCCAAAACGTGCTCCAGCATCAATGTCCCACTCCTCCCACAGTGGGATGTGTCTTCTGAGGGCCAGATTATGGAGCATGCAGCATGCAACAATGATCTTGCAGACTTTCCCTGGTCGGTACTGTAGGGCACCACCGGATACATGTAGGCAACGAAATCTAGCTTTCAAGAGACTGAAAGTCCGCTTAATCACTCGCCTCATCCAGCCATGTGCCTCATTGTACCTGTTCTCCCCTCCTGTAGTTGGATTTCTCACAGGTTTCAGGAGCCAGGGCAGGATGGGGTATCCGGAGTCACCTGTGTGGAAAAGGGAACATGACTATAGGTAACAATGCTAGGCACAGTGCTGACTGTGTTTGGAGGGGTCCAAAAGTCTGACATGGAGAGCAGTACACATACCTATGAGCCAGGCCCTTTCTCCCTTTAGCTGTGACATCATTGCAGGGACACTGCTGTTCCTCAGGATGTAGAAATCATGTACTGATCCTGGGAATTTTGGGTTTACATGTGTTATGTAGTCGTCTGCAAGACACACCACTTGTACATTAAGTGAATATGTACTCTTCCGGTTTCTGTAGACCTGTTCATTGGTCCTTGGAGGTACCAAGGTAATGTGAGTCCCATCAATGGCCCCAATTACATGTGGGACATTTGATATGTGTTAGAAGGCTGCTTTTACAGTGGGCAATTCAGGACATTGCGGGAACCTAATGTACTTGTGCACATGCTTGAGTAGGGTATCCAGCACATCCTGCTGTGAAAACCCTGCAGCCAGTCCCACTGTAACCTGAAAAGAGCCACTTGCCAGAAAATGCAGGACTGACAACACCTGGACTGTTGGAGGAATGGCATGGGGATTTCTCAAACCCGGCAGGAGGTCTGGCTTCAACTGGGTGACCAGTTCCCTGATACACAAACGATTCAGTCGATAGGTCAGGATGATGTGGCGCTCTTCCATGGTATCAAGAGCTACAAGTGGCTGGTAAACTGGTGCATTCTTCATAGCTCCACTGTAACGATATCTGTGCGGACACACACACACCAATCTGGGAACCTCTCACAATGTAGGGCACCAAATATTACATACAACAGTCACAAAGTTTTGTTCATGCAAGTTGACTGCCATGTTGTGTTAAAATACATTACTCCACACTCCATTCCTAACTAGACGATGGCACATAATCCCTGTGACAATGGACGTATACAGGACATGTGCATGTACACGTACACCTTCCATGTGTTCCACTATATGGATCATATATGCTGACAACTGTAGTGACAAGTGTGGTGATGTCACTAGACACTCACTACATGTGTCATTATTCACAATGTGTGACCTAATGTATCTATTTGTGACGACATGCAGGTAATTATGCAGTGTGAACCCAGGACAGTCATCTTACTGATTAATATGTCATTCGCCTGGCGGGCATGCATTGTACAGCTGGAAGTGACCTTGTTCCACTTAGACGTCTATGGGAGACTGGGACCAATGACGATCACCGCCAGCGGTGATGGTCATGACCTCTGCGGCCAAAACCGCCATTTTGTATGGGCCAGCTCACTTGACTCCTGGCTTTCGGGCAAGACAGACCTCCACTTTGTGTGCTGCTGTGTCTTGTATCTTGGAGCAATGTCACATTCATCCATCCCTTGGCTTTTTTGATATTCAAAAAGTTCATGCAGGTGTGAATCAACTATTAATCTTAAAGTAGGTCTTTTAGATGCTAAGTTTAGCTTTGTTAGCAGAATGAAGGTAGAGTTGGGAATACTGATAAAGGAAACTTTCAGTCAAACTAAAATATTACAATATTTGTTATTATTCACTCTTCTTGCAAATATCATTGCGACTATTTGTTCATTCTTTTCATCCCCAAAAAAGTTTATTGAAATATGAATGCAATTAGAATAAAATCTGATGGACATTATAGCACTTACAATTAGTACAATTGGTCGGATCAAGCAAACACAGATGGATATTTCAGTTTTGTTTTTAAAGAAAACTCCCTGCTGCTCTCTGAACTCTGTCATTCTTTTGATTTCATGTCTGTTCATTTCCCACAGACACCCATATCACAATAAGCATAGACAGACATAATAATGCTATTGTCTTACGCTGCTTTAGTGGCTCTGAGAGAGTCAGTGAGCCTTCATACAAGAGTCCTGCAATGCCCCTTCAGCCAGCAGTTAGTCAGAGTGAGCAAAATAATCTGGGGCATCCCAGTTCCGGCTCAGTTTCTGACAAGTATTGTACTAGGATTTGCTTGTGAGTATCAAATTTAGAATCAATATAATAAAGCCCTCATGTACGTTTTTCCATTGCTATCAGAGCCAAAAATGTGCTCACCCATTCATGCATGGTAGTGACTTTAAGAGATTTCCATGGCAGATTTATCAGCTGTTTCATTGTGAGCATTATACTAAAGATAATTCTCCACTATCCCTGTGACATGTGATCATAGTTCTCATGATGAAGGTCCAGAATTATTCTTACCAGTTCTGGCCACAATGGATAACTCGCAACCCCCTTAATGTGGCTTAGGACCTCATTCCAGTAAAGAGTCAGCTTGGGGTACTCTCACCACACATGGGTTACATCTCCTTCATGGATGCAGCCGAAAGTTCTACCGCAAGAATAAATAATAGCAGCAACAGTGGGCATCCCTGTTGTCTACCTTAATGCAAGGAGATCCCCCTCAATCTCTCATCATTAATCAGTACTCCAGCACTAGGGGGATTTTTAAATGACCACTATTGAGGTCAACAGGCCTCCAGAACCTTGAAGAGCTAGGTCCTATTGACTGTGTTAAATGTTTTTTCTGCATCTAACAACAGTGTTGCAACGAGAATGGACCAGATGTGGGCCTTTTCCAGCAGATGTTGTACCCTCCTAATATTATCTGCTGCTTGTTGGTGAGTGCTAGGAGCCTATTCGGTAGACTTTTGGTAAATATCTTTACATCTGTATTCAGGAATGCAGTAGGGTGGTAGAAGTTGCATTTGGATGCCGGTTTACCTGGTTTCAGCACCAGGGTTGTATTTGCCTCTGCCATGGAAAGTGTTACTGAATGGGATGAAAGAAAGGAATTATAAAGAGCTGATAGATGTGGAATGCTTATAAAGCCTATTTGTGAGACCATCAGGCCCTGGGCTCCTACCAAGGTGGAGATCCCGGATTGCTACTGATACCACTTCATTGGGTATTAATTCCTCCTAATTGTGAATGTTACTTTTGCTGAGGTGCAGGGGCTATGCTTCCTCAATGAAAACCTGTGATTCAATGTGGTCTACGGGGTGCTTGTTGTACAGTTCTGCATTTAAATCCTCAAAGGCTTTGAACTTTTCCCAAGTACTATTTAATACACTGGTCCCCTTTCCCCGAAGGGCAGTGATTTGCCTAGTAATAGTTTGACTTCCAAGCCTCTGTGCTACTAATGTGCCCATTTTTATTTTGTTGGTGACACAGCAGTACTTTTTCTGATTTTTATTTTATTCATTTTTATAATAGTTACAATATATATTGTGTGCACTAGGATTTTACTTTCTTAAAACTTGAAAACAATAAGGGTCATATTTATACTCTGTTTGCGCCGGAATTGCATCGTTTTTTGTGACGCAATTCCGACGCAAAACTAACTTCATATTTATACTTTGGCGTTAGACGCGTCTAGCGCCAAAGTCCATGGAGTTTGCGTCATTTTTTAGCGTGGACACCTACTTTGCGTTAATGAGATGCAAGGTAGGCGTTCCCGTCTAAAAAATTGACTCCGAGGCATGTGCGCCGTATTTACACTCCCGGGCAAAATTCACGCCCGGGAGTGGGCGGGTCAAAAGAAATGACGTACAGCCGCTTTTGCGCCATTTTTTAGCGCCTGGAAAAGGCAGGCGTTAAGGGACCTGTGGGCTCTGAAGGAGCCCAGAGGTGCCCTCCCATGCCCCCAGGGACACCCCCTGTCACCCTTGCCCACCCCAGGAGGACACCCAAGGATGGAGGGACCCCTCCCTGGAAACTTAAGGTAAGTTCAGGTAGGTATTTTTTTTTTTTTTTTGGGTGGCATAGGGGGGCCTGATTTGTGCCCCCCTACATGCCACTATGCCCAATTACCATGCCCAGGGGATATAAGTCCCCTGGACATGGCCATTGGGCAAGGGGGCATGACTCCTGTCTTTGCTAAGACAGGAGTCATTGCAATGGGGGTTGGGAGTGAAAAAAAATGACGCAAATCGGGTTGAGGCGAAAAATTTGCCTCAGCCTGACTTGCCCCATTTTTTGGCGCCCAAGCTCCATATCCCCCTACGCCGGCGCTGCCTGCTGTGCGTCATTTTTTTCCACGCACACCAGGCAGCGCCGGCGGCTAACGCCGGCTAACGTCATTGATTAAATACGGCGCCCGCATGGCGCTTCAGAATGGCGTTAGCCGGCGCTAATTTTTTTGACGCAAAACTGCGTTAGCGCAGTTTTGCGTCAAAAAGTATAAATATGGCCCTAAAGGTTCTCTAGTGTTGTTGAGCACACATAGTCATGATAAAAGAGGGTATCTTGGTGATGTCTCATAACACTCCTTGTTACCTACAGACATCTCACACAAGTACTGCTCAGTGGGGTACGAGGTGGTTGCAGTCCATTGGATTTTTGTTCAGGTTGTCATAGGAATTAAGACCCACACACCTTTGCACTGTTCTTTCTCGTGCAAAACAATGCAAGGCAATATAAAGGCATAAGTAAAATTTACAAACTATGCAAATAGTTATTTTCACTGCTGCTTTGCATGACTTTGTAAATAAATGTAATGCAATACAGAGCTCTAAGCAGCGTTGCTTTATATTTCCAAGTGGCAAGCATTCCATGGCTGGAGCATTGGTGCTCCTATTCATGCACCCATAGAATTCGACACAATTTAAGATTGACTGAAATCAATAAGCCTCGAATTGCGCCAAAATGTTATGCATTGGCGCTAGGCAGCCTCAAATGCATCTGCACAGGTAGGAAGCTGAAGTGCGTCATATCTTAGTATAGATGGAGCTGTTCAGCTTCTCCTGTTCATGCAATGTAGCTACTTTGCTTGCTGCCCTGCGGTGCGTAAACCTCTAGTAGTCCTTTAGAAAACTCATTTCTGGACTGTGTTCTATAAAGAAAACCAGAAAACATATAGGGATGGTGGGGATTATTGGAGTTTGAGCTGGTCATTGGTGCAACATTGAATAGTTTTAAAAGTTATGTATTTAATTTGTTTCTTTTTTACGTTTCTTCTTGATAACAGATGGTTGTTCCTGATGAAAGCTTACACTGACAATGCACCAATTAGAGATAGCTATTGTCTCATGACTCTAATGAACAAATCAATTTTGCAGTTAAAGTGCTGCATTTTGCAAGACAGGTGCATTTGTGACTCCAAAATAGGTGTTTTCTATGTACTAAACCTATTTTCAGAGTCAATAAATGTTTACTGACTCATAAAAAGGAATTGCAAAATGGGCACTGATTCACAGTTCGGAAGTTACATGTTGCAGGCATCCCATCCAATAAGTGAAGTGGTGTGTGATGTATCAAAGCTTTGCGACCATCACAAAACATTGAAAAATTACAGACTCCTAAGTAGGGGTGCACGGATCTCATGGAGTTTCACTCTGCTATATTCAGCAGAGTTATTAAAAAACTCTGTGAGATTCCTCAGAGTTCTGTCAACGGAGTCTGTTGTACTGCTCACAGTTTGATGTAGCACTCTTAGTGCTAGCAGCACTGAAAAATCAGCACAAAAAGCACTATGTGGTGCACAAGAGCGCATGGCCATTCGAGTTGACTTTGTTGCCACTTGAGTACAAATTCTATTTGAGCAGCAGCAAATCTACCAGATAAACAGCCCTCTGACCCCAATGGCTCACATTAGAAAATCACGCTTGGGGGCACCAAATCTCACTCACACTCGCCAGCCCAAATTTCTGGACCCTAATGGGAAAAAATTCTACCATGGTGTGATTAGCGAAATGTGGCTGGGACTCCACAAGAGGAATGCAGAGTCACTAAATTCTGCCAATTCTGTGGAATGTTTCCCTTTCCCAAGTTTGGGTGGTCCTGTAGCATTTTTGTGAATTAATAAAGAAAAGCTTGTGAGGAGACCATGGTCCAGGTGATCTCTACCAACCCCGAAGCAATTTTTTTAAACAAAACGTATACTTTTTTTAACGCAGCCCTCTTTTCTTTTTAGGAAAATGGGTTTGAATAATAAAAATTGTTACATTATTTAAATCCAATTTCAGAAATTGCGGTCTGCTAACCTCAGCTGGCCAACAACCCTGTTATGGCATCCAATCAGAGTAAGCCGCAAATTTGAAGCTACCTGCTTACCATTCATGAGGTAAGTCTGATTGCAGCCCATCCCAATGGGAATTTTGCAAAATCGACCTATTAATACATAGGTCTGTTCACAAAATACAACACTGGTTGCAAAAATTACTTAGCGCAATTTGCTACCAGGGTCTTTTTACATCAGGCTCTAGGTTTGAAAACTTATGACATATAGGTTACATACAGACAACTGTATGTAACGAGGAGCTTTCTTACAGCTAGTGGCGGTATTAGCAAAAGTAAGGTGCCACATGAGCAAATCAACTATCCTACACTTTGTAGTACGTTTAGTACTCTATGTTATTCACCATCTAGAAGCTTATATGTCTCCACCCTCTGAAACCATGGGCTAATTTATGATTGTAAAGATACTACTTCTAATTTTTCACTTGTAGGCAGAGATCTATGCATCAATGATGTCTGCTATTGGGTCAGAGATAAACCTATGGTAAAATATGGGGAAAAATGTTAATGTTTATTAAAGTTTTAAAAAGTTGTTGAACATTTTTTAAAATAAGTATTAATGTAAATTAACTTTTAGGTTTAATTAAAATGTAGAAACAAGTAAAAAGCTAGATCTTAATTAATCTAATCTTAATTTAAATATGTCATTAAATTAAATATATAAAAAATAAATAACTTTTAAAGATTTATGTTCTAAATAACTTAAATGTAAAATGTTTGTGTATTTATTTATTATTTATGAAACAAATTAAAAGTTATGAACAGAAGGAATTTAAGTTAATTGAATTAATTTTAACAAATTTAAAGTTACATTTATATTTATATAAAAATGAATTCACTTATTTTAATATTATTTCCAATGGGAATTTTAAACCCCTATCTCCTTTATTTCCAATTGCAGTACCAGTGATTGGACATGTGTGTTGCCGGACGAACTCCAGACCTACCATACTTTACTGTTTGTGTCCTTTTGGCCATAGTAACTTTAGAACTGTAGTTTATGAATAGCAATGGGCTTACTTTTTTGTGTACGTCTGTCCCTAAAGCCATCACCAGCCCCCTATAACTCCTCTTTAATCCCCCAAACCTCCACCCATTTAGTAGTAAGTATTCCTCATATTCAAGCCACTCACTCATCCCTTCCATATTTACTATTATAATGTAGGCATACTCTAAATTTGGGGCTGAGATTTCTGCACAGAAAATAATAGTAGACCTCCACACTTGGGTATGTGAATAGCATTTTGTAGTATGTAAGTAGTACTACTGTATCATTATGACATGTACATGTAATGTAGTTTTATGATTAGCCCTAGTGTTTGCAAGAAAAATAGAGTTCTCTGCAGTAGGCCAATGCGTAATTCATAGTTTTCTGAGTGTCATTTGAACTTATGATCTGAACTCTGTACATATCTCTGCAGTCAGTAAATTAACCCACTGAACAGTCTCATAAGGACTGGAACCAGTGACTTGCACAATAAACATACAATTCTGCAGCAGCTCCCGGGGCATTCTTGGCCAGTCAGATTGGTGGGAGGGGCGGCGGTGAGCTTCAGATTTTCCAAGAATCAGGCTGGCACATAATGTTAAAATACATTAGATGACAAGCAGGGCACCTGAGAATGGCTCAAGAGGCAGCAGGTTAGTAGGGGTACTAAGTGAGAGAAATCACAATAATTTCTGAAATAACAAACATTTTTCAACTGTTTACAAACAGAGAGAGGGAATGTGTGTGCAATTTTGTCTGTGTGTGCAAATTCCAAGTGAATTCCGACAGACACTTCACCATACCAGACTAAAAAGACCTGTACCCAATTATTTATCACAAAATACATTAGTGGAGGTGTAGAAACCCAAACACCTCCCTCCCTGAAGCTACGCCCCTGGCAGTTCCACTATCCTCAGTGGTACATGGCTCATGTTTTCACCCACAACATACAGTGCCTGCCTAAAGCTTTGCTTCTTTTCTTGGTATGTCCATTAATTATCTTTACTTTTTATCTCAGACCCTTTTTTGAAGCTCTGCTTCGTTCTGGTTTACAGTCTGTTTTTAGTTCGCTCTACTTAGTTTTTCTCACTTTTTATTAAGCATCATCTCTCAACCACGTATATTTCCTGCGGTTTTATTTATTTTATTTTCACCGTCTCCTTTCCTGATCCTGGTCCTCTCTTCTAGCGATTTTACTTGTTTCTACTAGTATTTTCCCATTTCTGTTTTATCAGCCTTGGATTGCTCTTTCATTAAAACTATTTGTGTTTGCTTCCTCTCCCCCTCCACTTTTCTTTCTCCTTCCTTCTATGCAGCATGAGTACAGTTCAAGGGGCGGGTTCAGCTAAACAAGCTTCACATAGCAGATGAATATCAGATTTTAATGACCTCTTTTTTGTGTCTAGGGACCGGAGCAGCGCAAGAGAAACCAAAGGCAGCAAAAAAATGAAAGCAGCAGTGTCCAGTCGTAAATCTGCCTCTGCTGCTATCTGCGTTTCTCTGCCATGCGCCACTACAAAGTAAGGTGGTATCTTTGGCTGCCGGAGAGTCCGTCTTCCAAGGCGGGGATACTCTTGAAGAACGTGTATTGCAGGCAGCCGTAACTTCGTAATGTATCCCACAGTGCTCTGTCATATCGACCCAACAGTGCAGCTGGGCTTGAGGGTTTGAATGACGTAAATGCTGTACTGAAACCTTTCTGCCAGTAGCATCGCATGTCCCTGTCAGGAGGAAAGGAGGTTTTGGGAGCAGATGCATGCTTCTTTCTGACTACGGAGACAATCACAGAGTCTGATTTAAGATCCTGCCATCGGTGTGTACTGGATCTTGACCCAGTGATTTATACTTTTTTAAGAAGCCTTGGAAATGCGATTTTTATGGTCACATGAGAAAGACGCCTCCATGAGCTCTAACCAGCTACCTCGTATGTAAACAGAGATGGAAAAGGATACATTTTTTTCTTATGCCCTCTAGGATCATGCTCCTCTGGATGTTCTAGAGTAGGAAAACCAGGACTGTGGAATTCTGGAATGAACATAGATGGCATGTGATGAGATTTATAAGGTTGTAGGACGGAGTCCAGAAGTGGCATCTTTCTGATGAGAGACATGGAAGTTTGTCATGGAACCATCACTAGTTTTGGTTGAAGGGTGCGTAGCCAAGCTGCTAAAGATGGTGGACGTGTACTGAATGAGCGCCGAGTAAGCTGGCTCTCAGATCTAGCATTTGCCCCATTAATGGTGCCATCCACAACAATCAACTAGCATGACATGCAAAGTAGCATACAGGTGACCCAGTGGTGCGCTCCTCATGTCCCCAGCCGCAATACATACCCGCCTACGAAGCTACACCTGGCTCTGCCATATGTCCTGAGGCCTGTGACCTAGTGAAAACCAGGTGAGGATGGGCAAGTAAAAAGTACTGCGGCCTACCCAGCGGGTACAATCTTCTGGTGGAGGTTGGGTGGAGAAAACACAAGTGTTGACGAAAGTGGCAGCAGCCCTAAGAATTTCTGAGATGCGGAGAGGGCTCACACGTAGTTGGCCACTGAGTGGAATGCACTGGACAGGTGGAGGAACTATTAGCCTTAGTCTAATTAGCAGGGAAGGACCCAGGAGCCACCAGAGATCGAAAAGAGCTGCAGAGAAGCATGGAAGAGGAAGATGTTTCCCCGATGGAGCACCCAGAAGTATAATGACCCTTCGGTGACCCCTGATGCTGGGCAGCTACCTCCTCCAGAAGACAGCAGAGACCCATCGCTATGCCGTCAGATGTAGAGGAAGGCACTGTCTGGGGTGAGACCTCAGGCCTCAAACACCATCTGGCAACAGAGGAGAGGCCACCCCACAATTGTCAGCCCTGTTCTTCTTGTGAATACCCCTTTTAGATATACTAGATGTACAGGAAACCAGGACACAGACTGGCATTTTCCCCAGTCTCACCCCAGAACCCTGCACTTCAGGCCCCAGCCCAGATGCCTCCCTCCACAATATCAAAGGTAGCACTGTTGGATTGCAACTCAATCATGCTGCTCATCAATTAGACAATGGTGCAGGAGACCCCTGAAGTGCTGCTCCCGGACCTGAGCACTACAGGGTCTCCTATTCTTTTGCTCCCCCTGCACTATACGCATTACAATAGTGAGATCATCCTGTCTATCTAATGTGGTGAGTGCCCAGGCCTACTGTAGAAAATAAGGAGGTGCACAAACACTACAAAAACAACTTCCCAACCCCACTCGCCTCTCCCATTGCCTGACAACACTTTACATGTGGATGCCCCTCTCCCATTTAGACTGGCAGTGTCTGATGACACATTGGATGTGATCTTGAGGGCCATAAAAACCTCATGCACATCCGTAGGAATTAAAATAGTGGTGGTTAGAATGGACCTGGATATATTCCGCGACAACCATAAGAAACTGGCTGGTCATGTATCTGAAGAGGAAAAAAACGTACGTGAGCACCAACCCGAGGAATCCCAACAACAGCAAGTCACATCTAAGCTGCTGTGAAGAGTAAAGCGGCTACAGGACCGGGCCATAGATGCTGAAGGGTGTGCACAAAGAAAGAACACCGGCATTATTGGGCTACTGAAGGCACCAACATGATAATGGTCTTGGAACAATGGTTCAAATCTTTCACACCATCACAGCATCTCTCTATGCACTTCAACTTAGAGCAAGCCCACAGGGTGCTGACCTGCAGACCGGGGCCAAGCTCACAACAGAGGCTTGTAGTAGCCAGGCTACTACACCACAAATACAGATATGTGATACTCTGTGCAGCTACACAATCTGCTCCTCTGAATTATGAAAACTCTAGAGTCTCAGTGTGACCTGATTACACCCTAGCAGTCCAACAGCAACATTCAAAGGAGCAAAATGTTGACTATAAGACCTCCAACTACAATACTCCCTGTATACCCCATGAAATTAAAGACTAGCCTCATCTATCTATTATACAGCTCCTACGAATTAAGTAGGACTGTGTATCCGGTCAATATAAACTTCAGGTCTTAGGTACTTAGGGTCTGATTACGAGTCTAGCGATCACTAGATCACCAGACTTGCGATGGAGGTCTGGACCACAGCTGTTGTGGTGGTCCAACCCTCACATTACAACTCTGGAAGTCAGACCACCAGGGTACCACCGTCTCCGCTGGGATCGGTGATCCCAGCGAGCTGACGGTGGCTGCTAATTATGACCTGGTTCTCTGCCAGCCTTTTCATAGCGGTTTCATTGCTATGAAAAGACTGGTGGGACAGGTGCAAAGGGACACAGGGGGTTCCATGGACTTGGCATGGGCAGTGAAGGGGTCCCCCTGCCCAGCACCCATGCAATACTCACTGTCTGCTATGCTATGCAGACAGTGAGCATTGCAAGGGTGCTGGTGCCCTCTGCCTGTGACAGCATTGCAGCTGGCTTGATTACGAGCCAATAACATTGCTGCCACCTCATTCCCGCTAAGCTGACGGGCAGAAACATTGGTTTCCAACCAGCAGCCCAGCAGGAAAGTCGTAATGGGCCCAGTGGGGAGGTAGCCAGTGAGGCAGCAACCTCCCTGTCGGAAGTTTGGCAGACAGGTCTTCCCATCCACCAAACTCCTAATCAGGCCCTTTGTCTATAACATCAGCAAGTTTTGAAAAAAGTCCTCACTAGCTCACAATGCCCCATCTGAACCCTTAAACTTACCAGGGTACCAGACGGTATTTGCAACCTCAAACATGACTATTCAGATTCCCATGGAAGTTGTGGAAACAGATCTATCCTTTTGTTGTCACTCTGTGTACCTAAGATAAAACACAAATTACGAAAATGTATTTTTGAACATTTATTGCAACAATCAAATTCTTGCATAAAAAGCATGTTTGTGTAGCCTTGGATGGAGCGTACAGACTGCATACCATCAATGCTTACAAGGAATAGTCTGCTTGCACAGTGTTTTCTAAGTACATTTTTTTTCATGAGTGAAAAAACAAGTAAAAATTCACCATTGGAAAGAAAAACGAATCTAAAATGTGCAAACTAAAATGGAGGCTTTACGCCAGCCCTGCCGTGCTGTCCAATACCCTACCCTTGGCTGTGGGTGACTTAGCTCAAATTACAATAAAAGCCTTAAAGCTCACCTGAAATATGAATATTAAATGAATACATATTTAAAATGTAAAAGCACTTTAAGAATAAAAGCAAATTAAACCTGTATTAAAAATATACCAGTTAGGGGGGGCATGGCCATGCCGCTGACCAAGATAGCAGCGCGGAGGGGAAGCTCCTGCGGAGGTTCCCAATAATCCACAGAGTTGGGAGGTCACTGCACACTGAGGTCCACGGCAGAGGAGGAGTGGTGAGGAGCAGGTGCTGGGGGTGCGTGGGGTGGGTTGTGGCGGCTGCAATATAGGGTGTGGCTGACATCTAGGCCCACACCCATAGGCCCCAAGGCGACAGGGGCTTCAGGCGAGCGGGAGGTGCGGGCGGCACAGTGCCGCCTGTAGCAGTCGTCAAGGGCTGACACTCCCCCCCCAAAACCAGAGCGGGACCACAGGAGAGAAAGGTGGGCGCTACTGGGCCAACACAGTGATACTTTCCGGGCAGCACAGCCTAGTGCTGAGGCCACGAGTGATGCCAGTGTCTGTGATGTGGGAAAAGTGGTGGGCTCTGCTCCTATGGGCCCCGGTCCTGCTGCTGTTTTAAGGGACATGTGGCAGCAGTTGGATGGATAGCCAACTCCTCACACTACGCTGTTGAACCAATGGGGTGAATATGCACCAGCTGCGGGCCGGATCCGTCCAAGGGCACATCCCTGCGCAGCACTTCCCGGCTAGATACTGCAGACTTGGGCCTGATTTGTGACCAAAACTCAATCAGGGACCACCATAATAATTTTGTTATTATGGTGGTCCCTGATTGAGTGGTTCAGAAAGCCCGGGTTATAGTTCTTGCTCTGGCCCCTTGGCTGCAAGTGCTGGAATGCGTGATCTGCTGGCGCTCGAAGCCCTGGCGGGCTGATCTAAAATGCGGTGGTGTGGTCTTGTGAGGCCATGGGTCAAGAGAACCCAAACAGTGCAAGCTCCCCTTCAAAAAGAGAAGGCAGGTAGACATGGCTTCAACCCTGGCTGTAGATGCTGACGCAGCCCAGTATGACTTGGTGCAGGACCATGTGATTGGAGCACAGGATACCTTGCTGGAGCTACTGGCTGGGATCCGCGTCATTGACACCATACTTGACTCACTCACCTCCAGGTTGGATAACATGGGAAACAGATTGGACAAACAGCAATCGTACCTAAAGGGTGTGGAGGGTCGCATATCTGCTGTTGAAGACGACACAGCAGTATTGAAGAAGCGTATTGAGAAAATGGAGAAGAGGTTGAAAACTGTGGCTATCAAGGACAACTTGTGCATAGCTGGTATCGCGGAGTCTACCCACACTGGTCGACTGGATTTGTTTGTTGAGAATCTATTGACGGAGCTGCTAGGGTAACAAAATTTTATATCAATGTTCGTGGTGGAAAGGGCACACTGTACATTAGGCCCCCTGTAGGAGGCTGGACTGGCTTGTAGTGAGTACCTAGGGGTACTTGCACCTTGCACCAGGCCCAGTTATCCCTTATTAGTGTATAGGGTGTCTAGCAGCATAGGCTGATAGATAATGGTAGCTTAGCAGAGCAGCTTAGGCTGAACTAGGAGACGAGTGAAGCTCCTACAGTACCACTTAGTGTCATATGCACAATATCATAAGAAAACACAATACACAGATATACTAAAAATAAAGGTACTTTATTTTTATGACAATATGCCAAAGTATCTCAGAGTGTACCCTCAGTATGAGGATAGCAAATATACACAAGATATATATACACAATACCAAAATATGCAGTAATAGTCTTAGAAAACAGTGCAAACAATGTACAGTTACAATAGGATGCAATGGAGACACATAGGGATAGGGGCAACACAAACCATATACTCCAAAAGTGGAATGCGAACCACGAATGGACCCCAAACCTATGTGACCTTGTAGAGGGTCGCTGGGACTATTAGAAAATAGTAAGGGTTGGAAAAATAGCCCACCCCAAGACCCTGAAAAGTGAGTGCAAAGTGCACTAAAGTTCCCCAAAGGACATAGAAGTCGTGATAGGGGAATTCTGCAGGAAAGACACAAACCAGCAATGCAACAACGATGGATTTCCAGTTGAGGGTACCTGTGGAACAAGGGGACCAAGTCCAAAAGTCACAAGCAAGTCGGAGATGGGCAGATGCCCAGGAAATGCCAGCTGTGGGTGCAAAGAAGCTGCTACTGGACTGTAGAAGCTTAGGTTCCTGCAGGAACGACAAGGGCTAGAGACTTCCCCTTTGGAGGACGGATCCCTCACGCCGTGGAGAGTCGTGCAGAAGTGTTTTTCCTGCCGAAAGACCGCCAACAAGCCTTGCTAGCTGCAAATCGTGCGGTAAGGGTTTTTGGATGCTGCTGTGGCCCAGGAGGGACAAGGATGTCGCAAATTGCATCAAGAGGCAGAGGGGACGTCGAGCAAGACAAGGAGCTCTCTCAGCAGCAGGTAGCACCCAGAGAAGTGCCAGAAACAGGCACTACGAGGATGCGTGAAACGGTGCTCACCCAAAGTTGCACAAAGGAGTCCCACGTCGCCGTAGAACAATTTAGGAGGTCGTGCAATGCAGGTTAGAGTGCCGTGGACCCAGGCTGGACTGTGCACAAAGGATTTCCGCTGGAAGTGCACGGAGGCCGGAGTAGCTGCAAAAGTCGCGGTTCCCATCAATGCAGTCTGGCGTGGGGTGGCAAGGACTTACCTCCACCAAACTTGGACTGAAGAGTCACTGGACTGTCGGAGTCACTTGGACAGAGTTGCTGGATTCAAGGGACCTCGCTCGTCGTGCTGAGAGGAGACCCAGGGGACCAGTGATGCAGTTCTTTGGTGCCTGCGGTTGCAGGGGGACGATTCCGTCGACCCACGGGAGATTTCTTCTGAGCTTCTAGTGCAGAGAGGAGGCAGACTACCCCCACAGCATGCACCACCAGGAAAACAGTCGAGAAGGCGGCAGGATCAGCGTTACAGAGTTGCAGTAGTCGTCTTTGCTACTATGTTGCAGTTTTGCAGGCTTCCAGCACGGTCAGCAGTCGATTCCTTGGCAGAAGGTGAAGAGAGAGATGCAGAGGAACTCGGATGAGCTCTTGCATTCGTTATCTAAAATTTCCCCAGAGACAGAGACCCTAAATAGCCAGAAAAGAGGGTTTGGCTACCTAGGAGAGAGGATAGGCTAGCAACACCTGAAGGAGCCTATCAGAAGGAGTCTCTGACGTCACCTGGTGGCACTGGCCACTCAGAGCAGTCCAGTGTGCCAACAGCACCTCTGTTTCCAAGATGGCAGAGGTCTGGAGCACACTGGAGGAGCTCTGGGCACCTCCCAGGGGAGGTACAGGTCAGGGGAGTGGTCACTCCCCTTTCGTTTGTCCAGTTTCGTGCCAGAGCAGGGCTAAGGGGTCCCTGAACCGGTGTAGACTGGCTTATGCAGAAATGGGCACCAAATGTGCCCATGAAAGCATTCCCAGAGGCTGGGGGAGGCTACTCCTCCCCTGCCTTCACACCATTTTCCAAAGGGAGAGGGTGTAACACCCTCTCTCAGAGGAAGTCCTTTGTTCTGCCATCCTGGGTCAGGCCTAGTTGGACCCCAGGAGGGCAGAAGCCTGTCTGAGGGGTTGGCAGCAGCAGCAGCTGCAGTGAAACCCAAGGAAAGGCAGTTTGGCAGTACCAGGGTCTGTGCTACAGACCACTGGGATCATGGGATTGTGCCAACTATGCCAGGATGGCATAGAGGGGGCAATTCCATGATCATAGACATGTTACATGGCCATATTCGGAGTTACCATTGTGAAGCTACATATAGGTAGTGACCTATATGTAGTGCACGCGTGTAATGGTGTCCCCGCACTCACAAAGTCCGGGGAATTGGCCCTGAACAATGTGGGGGCACCTTGGCTAGTGCCAGGGTGCCCTCACACTAAGTAACTTTGCACCTAACCTTTACCAGGTAAAGGTTAGACATATAGGTGACTTATAAGTTACTTAAGTGCAGTGTAAAATGGCTGTGAAATAACGTGGACGTTATTTCACTCAGGCTGCAGTGGCAGGCCTGTGTAAGAATTGTCAGAGCTCCCTATGGGTGGCAAAAGAAATGCTGCAGCCCATAGGGATCTCCTGGAACCCCAATACCCTGGGTACCTCAGTACCATATACTAGGGAATTATAAGGGTGTTCCAGTAAGCCAATGTAAATTGGTAAAATTGGTCACTAGCCTGTTAGTGACAATTTGGAAAGAAATGAGAGAGCATAACCACTGAGGTTCTGGTTAGCAGAGCCTCAGTGAGACAGTTAGTCACTACACAGGTAACACATTCAGGCACACTTATGAGCACTGGGGCCCTGGCTGGCAGGGTCCCAGTGACACATACAACTAAAACAACATATATACAGTGAAAAATGGGGGTAACATGCCAGGCAAGATGGTACTTTCCTACACCCCCATCCCCCTCTGGAAGCATCAGCCTGCCTAATCATTGCAAAACTTCTGAATTATAGGGACCGTGATACCACCCTCCAATTGGCTAGAGAGAGGGGACCCCAAAAATATGAAGGAGGAGTGATTTCCCTCTTGCTTGACTTTACACCCACGGTACAGGAAGCCAGGTGGAAATGTTCAGAGGTAAAGGTCGCGCTCCGCTTTGCAGGTGTATGATACAGCATGATCTACTCAGTCAGGCTGATAATTGAGGTAAATGGTGAACAGCGCTATTTCAACAACCCGAAGGACGCCATGGCCTTTTGCAAGTAGGTCCCTGGCCTCAATGGATTGCCTCGTGGATCTCCCTGTGATTGCGACAGCCTGGATGCTGGGCCCTTCTCAAGCATGGAACTGTTCCCCCCTGACTGAAACATGCTAGCTGATCTGAGTTCCCTACTTTATTGCTTTAACAATAAACCCAGCGACTACTTCTGAGCTAAGTTACGCTTCCGCTCTGTAACCTTTCAAACACATTACAAAAAAGACCACCTACTCCTATTCCACTTTGACATTCCTGCTATTGACAAGGAACTATAGGTAGATGCTTTGTCATGCTCCCATGGTTTTATACCACAATATTTGTTTTGTGTTGTAAATGTTTACGGTTTGGGTTATATCGGATTCACTCTGCACTGCTAGGCTGGGTGTGGGATAGGGAAGGGTTATTCCACATTTACGGGGTGGGTGTCGATATGTTGTCTTGTTTGGCAGTGCAGTACAACAATATTCCTAACCGCTATGTACATGGCCGCTCATACCCAACACACGAGGGCTGATGCCTCAACGACGAACAATGAAATTAGAACTCTGATTCATATCCTGGAACATACTTGGCCTTAACAACCCCCGCAAAGGGCAAATTGGTGCTGCAATACCTTTGCAGGCATGTGGTGCAGATTGCTTTTTTACAGGAGACTCATCTCCCCAATGGAGCTGCACCATCATTTGCATCTGCATAGGGCCCAGATCGCTAAATAGTTCCAGCACTTACTCCTGGGGGGTGTGCATACTGGTGCATAAAACTGTCACATTTAAGCCACTATCGACATGGTCGGACAGTGATGGCAGATACTTGATGGTGATGGGGTTATTGGATAATCATAAGCTTCTACTAGTAAACGTCTATGCACCCAACACGGACACTCAAGACTTTTTTCAAGATCTTCACGCACAGATAGAGCACTTTGATGTAGATCATGTCCTGATGGGTGGGGATTTTAACTTAGCAAAGGACCCCACACTTGACACTACTTCTCATGCTCTGACTTCTAAACCTTGCTCTTTGTAGGTGCTTGGGGACCTATGCAACACTCTGACACTTCACAACCCATGGCGTTTGCTCGACAGTGGAGGCCTGGCCTATACTTTTCATTCAGCACCTCATGGCACCTGGTCTCGTATTGACTACTGGCTGATCAACCAAACTATTGCATACTGGGTTGCAGCATAGGAACATCCCTGTAATCCATGGTGCCAGAAAAGTTTGGAGATTTCCGGTTATGGCGTTACTGGACGCCCCATTTTGTGCAGCTTTAAAGAAGGCAATAGTTCACTTTGTTGAGTTAAAAAAGGGCTCTGTGAACACTTGGGCAGTGCTATGGGATGCTCTAAGGCATATGCCAGAGGCGTTTGCATCTCTACACACGTAGGTATCCTTAGAGAAATACGCAGAGAAATAGCAGTGGTGGTGGTGCAGCTCTCCGATGCTGACCATGAGATGGAACACTCTGAGAGCACCCCTCTATTACACAACTTTTGCTTGATGAGTTTGACACCCAGGTGAATAGGGAAATGCAGTACGTGGGCAGATATGCCAAGGCTTGTAGATGTGGTGAAGGGGATAGACCCGGGAGGCTGTTGGCTAGGCTGATCAGACCATCTTATTCTGCGTCCCACATTCTAGAAATTAAAAGATCAGATGGCAGCATGGCAGCTGGTACCTCCGAGGTTCAAGCAGAACTTTACACATGCTACTCCAGGCTGTATACAGCACAGCCGACACTGCCGAGCCCAGCATTGCTGGCATACCTCAGTGAAATTGCTATGGTCTGGCTGGCTATGACACAGCAACAATTTCTCAGTGACCCTTTTCTGTCGAGGCTGTGATACAGGCCATTAACTCGCTTGAGGGAAAGTGTGCTCCGGGGCTAGATGGGTTCATGGGGGCATTCTACAAGAAGTACAAGGACATACTTAGGGGGTCATTCTGACCCTGGCGGTAAATACCGCCAGGGCGGAGGTTGGCGGTAGCACCGCCAACAGGCTGGCGGTGCACCGCCGGGCATTCTGACCGCGGCGGTACAGCCGCGGCCAGAAGCGGAAAGCCGGCGGTGTACCGCCGACTTTCCGCTGCCCATGGGAATCCGCCATGGGGATTCTGACACCGCATACCGCCATCCTGTTCCTGGCGGTTCGCCCGCCAGGAACAGGATGGCGGTATGGGGTGCCGTGGGGCCCCTGGGGGCCCCTGCAGTGCCCATGCCAATGGCATGGGCACTACAGGGGCCCCCGTAAGAGGGCCCCACAAAGAATTTCAGTGTCTGCTTTGCAGACACTGAAATTCGCGACGGGTGCAACTGCACCCGTCGCACCTTCCCACTCCGCCGGCTCCATTCTGAGCCGGCGTCCTCGTGGGAAGGGTGTTTCCCGCTGGGCTGGCGGGCGGACTTTCGGCGGTCGCCCGCCAGCCCAGTGGGAAACCCAGAATGACCGCTGCGGTCTTTTGACCGCGGTACGGTCTTCTGGCGGTCAAGCTTAGAATCACCCCCTTAGTCTGCATCTCATATCAGTTTACGCTGAAGCGATAAAATCCGGGGTTCTCCCTGCAACCATGCGAGAGGCAGTAATTACACTCTTACCTAAACCCGGTAAAGACCCCTTACACTGTGGGTCATACCGACCCCTTTCTCTATTAAATTTTGACAGTAAAATATTGGCCAAGATGATCGCCACCCACCTCTCCCTCTTACTGAATGAGATCATCTCTCCCGCTCAGGCTGGATTTGTGCCACACCACTTCACCAGCATCAATCTGCACACTGTATTCTCGGTGCTAAATAGAATATCTCCGGAGGTGCCAGCGGCAATTGCTTTATTAGATGCTGAAAAGGCTTCGATTCCCTCCAATGGCCCTTCCTATACTGTACTAGGCAAGCTTGGGTTCCCTTGCGGTTATAACAAGTTGATATCTCTGCTGTATTCACAACCCACTGCGGCTATATGACTCAATGGCATTTTGTCTCCCTTTTTCCCTATTGTGCATGGAACATGGCAGTGGTGGCTACTGTCCCCAATGCTTTTCATACTAGAGATGGATCCCTTGGTGCAGCATTTGAGATGAGGGCATATATACAGAGGGCTGCAGTTCACTAATGGACCTCTCCTGGTGTCACTAGACGCCAATGACATTTTACTTTTCATTCGCCACCCAGATATCAATCTCACTCCAATATTGGATGCGGTAAATCGTTTTGGTGAATTTTCTGGCTTACATATAAATTGGAACAAGTCGGAACTTTTCCCACTAACTGAAGTCACTTGTCCACCTGTGACGATGTTCCCACTGCACTGGTGTCATGACTCAGCAAAATACCTCAGCATCCACATCTATAGAGACAAGGAGCAGGTGATATGGCTAAATTATGAGCCCGCAGTCGAGAAGCTCACGGCTCATGTGTACAGATGGGTGAAGCTGCTGCTTTCCATGGCGGGTCAGATAGCCCTCGTTAAAATGGTGGTTCATCCACAAATTTTGTATCTTTTCATGAACATTCCTATTCCGCAACACAACTCGTTTTTTGCAACACTGGTTGGGTGAATAGACACCCACACATTTGCTGGGAGGTTCTCACGCTTCCATATGAGCGTGGTGGCCTCCGGGTTCCACACTTCTAATTGTACTATTTGGTGGCACAATGTCAATATACATACCATTGGTTTCACCGTGATGCCCGCCTGACATATTCCATCCCTGAGCATGACCTGGTGGCCCCTGTGCCGTTGAGTGTCCTGTTGGCCATTGTACAGGTATCAAGACTCTTGCCACCACGTGCTCGGCCTGGCGTAAACTTGCTTATCCACTTCATTCTGATTCATTGTACTCCCCCACCTTGCAACTAATCAATAACCCGTTTATACCCATCACACAAGAGGCATTAGTTAAACGCACGCTGCAGAACTTCCATCTTCATACCTTCAGAGATGTTTTTCCGGATGATCACATATTTTCACGCCCCACGGATTCCCGCTTCTCTGATGCCACACAATTCCACATAACCGCTGGTGCCAACCGAGTTTTCTCCACTCTCAGTAATGGCCTCTGCGGACTCAGGGGCTAGATTGGTCTCCAAACCATATGCAATGTGTATTAAGGCCCTTCCAGTGCTGGAAGCTGTGATCAGGGAGTCCTGGGAAAGGGATTTGGGATGCCCCTTGCCCCAAAGAGTCTGGGAGGCATGCTGCGCACAAAGTTGATTTGTCTCGCTCAATCAGTGTCACAAGCTCATCCACTTTAAATTCCTCAGAAGAGCCTATGCTGCCCCCAGTGCTATTGCCTGTATCGACCTAGCCCGCTCGTCAGCCTGCCTCAAATGCCGGGCTCCGACTGCAGATTTTCTACACATGTCCTGGACCTGCCCTAATGTTAGTCGCTATTGGTGTGAGGTGCATGATCACTCAGTCATCGTGGGGTGGCGTCTCAGCCCTGACCTACTTATTGCTCTGCTTGGATATTCTGGTGATTTGCCAAAGTCCATTAGGTGCCTCCCAGCAATATCGCTCCTGTTGGCAAGACGGGAGGTAGCACTTCGCTGGGGATCTAGGGTTGCACAAAGTGCCACCTCTTGGCTGGTCAGTCTCGCATACTGCGACACCACCAGTGAGTTGTATGCCTCACTACAGCTCACTATATGCAGGCCTAGAGATATCTGGCAGCCACTGAGGGACTGCTGCATCCCCGCTAACCTCGCAGACCTTGACTGAAACAAATTCATGTTGATACCCATATAATGCAGTTTATTGTATACGCTCTGTCCCTTCTGAGCTTTCCCAGTTCCAATAGCTAAGTAATGCTCAGAGAAACCACTACTACTGGATATGTCTCGAAATCACAAACTGTTGTTCAAGTGCGATACTGTTCGGGTGGATGATACTGAACTGCACTGTATTTGTTACGTGTTATGATTGAAAAGGACAAATAAATTAGAATAAAAATTTTAAATATTTATATATGCAAGTTAAAAAGCCAATAAAATGAATAAAAACAATTTCTTAAAAACAAGGGTCTGAAACAAAAGTCTAGGAGACTCTCAAAATGCTTCCATGTCTAAAGTCTATGGGGTCCAGGAAGGAACCTGCAGCAGCAGACGTCAGATCCTGCCTGGCCTGAGGAGCAAGTGCCAAAGAACAAACATGGTCAAATCCAGCCAACTCAACAGATGCTGAAGGTGAGACAGCCAGTAGTGTAACTGCAACATTAGAGCCAGATCCCAGGAATCCAGGAGTGTGGGTCAATGGTGGAGAAGTGTGGCTCAATGGTTAGAGCAGCAGACCCTGATGCAGAAATCTGGCCCGGGACCAGGGTTCAATTCCCGCCTTGACGGGTCTTGGGCTCAATTTCCTTGGAGCTGATAATTCTCACATCGGTGCCTAATCTAATTCATGAGTCCCACTCTGTAACTCTGGGCAATAGCTTGCTTAATCTCCACAACGGCCCCAACAGCGCTTGGATGCCTGACTTCACCTTGGAGGTTGCCCAGGAGTGGGCACCTCACAAGGAAAAGCCAGGAGGGGTTCCACAGCGGTATGCGTACAGCGCCTTGAGACCCTAACGGGTGAGCAGTGCGCTATACAAGTACGAAGTTTACAGTTTACAGGAGTCAAATTTCCATATTGACCCAAAGTAATGGCTCACAGTACACATCCTGCAGCAATGGGAGCCTCATGGGGCAGCACTGAAGGTGGGTCCTTAAAAGACACACATGCAGATCCATATCCATAAATTAAACGAATCACGCAGCCAGACACAAGTCTAGTGAACTCTCGAAAGAGCACAACAGATGGCGGAACACAGGCTGCACAAATTGTAACGACACAGGTCTAAAAGACAAAGACCAGTTCATGTTCTGTTCCTGGAGCAAATACACACTGAAGTACCGTATCATACCTTCACAACACAGCAGGAAGTGTGGCAGATTCATTATGATTTGGCCTCGAGTTGAATCATCCATTGCGGAGCAGCAAGCAAAAATAGAACCACAATAGCAATGACTAGGAATAACACAACTGGCGTGCTACCAAAAACACTAGAAACCAAAGAGTGCAGAAAGGATTAAATCACTCTGAAAACAGTTTGGAACGTGCTCACAAAGCCAGACCCTATCGCTTTTAAAAAGTGTGCAACTGCCATGGTATTTAAATCATGAAATATTTGGTGAACAAGTTTACCAAAATTCTGCAGAAAGTTTATGAGCAACCATGATTAAACTCGGGAGGAAGGCCTTGCAACTTGGAGATCAAAAGTCTCTTGGCCAGATGTGAAATAACGCCCATCTGAAACAATAAGGCTTTCAGTTGGCTCAGTTTGTCAAAGTTAATATTAAAAATAGGGATGGAAAGCCAAGCAGTACTTTCCCTAACCATGTGTGTGTGGATTGAAATAACATTTTCTTACAGCAGATCACGACCCTGGAGACCATCTCCACATATGGGAAACCTGTTTTATCCTACAAAAACCTTGGTTGTTTAGGACCAAATAACTCCCATTCCAGAGTAATGCAAGCACTGGACAAATCAAGGAGACTGGTGCACCTTTCAGATAACACATCAAATTGTTTTAAAGTGCTATACTTTGGCAGAAAATTCCATTGGAAATATCCAAAATTGGTTTGTATTTTTTCTGAACTATATTGTTCACTAAAGCCATACAGTCTGAATTTTGAATTGTAAAAGTGCATGTGAGACTATTTATACATCTGTTGTCTAAGACTATGTGATAGGAATGATCTGATATCATGACAGGAAACAGAGGATTATTCATAGGAGACACACAGGGTTCAACTACTCCCTGGTGTTCTAGTTGTGAAAGGATTTCTCTACCAGGAGCTTTTGCTTCATGTTTAATTAGATATTGTGGTTGCACTTGTGGGCTAGAACGTATAGGTATTATATGGTAGTGGAACTTTTATCCCAACCTACATGATTGTGGTATAATGCTGTTGCACTTGTGGGCTAGAACATATAGGTATTATATGGTAGTGGAACCATTATCCCAACCTACATGATTGTGGTATAATGCTGCATACACTTGTTTAACTGTGTCAGGGGCAAGAACAGAGAAGGTAGGTAAGATTACATCTTCTCCTTCTGAGAGTTTTCCAACAAACTCAGGTGGCCAATCTACCTCAGCTAAGAGAATGCCAGAAGTACATGTTAATCCTAGGACATTACTTTAATAGTAAATGGTATGTCTCCCTCAATTTAGATGTCCCTAAAGTCTGTCTGGAGGGCTGAACCGCTGATCTGGTGCTTCAACTTGAACAAATTTACTAGTTACTCCTGAAACCAGAAACTCTTGAAGATTCCAGGGAAATAGTGTGACCTCTTCTGTGCTGTCCAGCAGTGTCAACACCAATGTCTTGATCTGATGGAGCATTCTCAATGTGTGACATATTTAGCTGGAATACTTAACACTTTCCCCATTTTGAACTGGGGTTTTTGTTGTGGAAGTTTCTCTTCTATTTCCATCATGATGTCAGATGAGCATTGTGAGTCCATTTTCAATTTCACATACTCTTCGTGGCTGCATTCTAATTGCCCTCCTTTCTCAAAGCATTTGTCTGGTGATCCCTGAAACGAACAAGAAGAACGTGCACCAGTATACTGGACAGGATGTTTAAGTGTATCACTGTTACGTTAATTATTATGCTTTTCCACAGGCTCTAATTGTGGAGTTCCACCCAATGTTTTTGTTTTTTCTTTATTATTTTTGTCCCAGCGTGTTTTAGAAGATTCAGGTGCCATTTTGGAATTAGCTGTTTTAGATTTGCATTTAAGCTGTTGCTTATTAGGCCTGGCTCCCAAATTATCTCAACATATCAATGTATGGGTGTCTGCAATAGGTTTTGGTAATTCAAGCTCTTGTTCCACAGCAGGATCCTATGTGAGGCACTAGCGTACTGCTAGCGCTGCTGCTGACCCTTTAATACTACTTAATATAGATGGAAAACTATGGCAATTCATTTCATCCCCAGGTCCAGGGCAGGGGAAGCCCTATTTTAATTTTGAATCTGTCTTAGCACCTTAGGCAAAACAGCTATTGATGTTGTACCCTGTGCTATGATATTATGGTAGCAAAGACAGTACCTTAGTGGCACAATCTTCAATAGAGGGAACCATACTAAGAGGTAGGCACATTGTGGAAAATTTTAAGTTTATCTTGGGGCCCCATATTGGGAAACACTTCTTCAAGCTGGCTAGTGTTTTGTGAGAGCTGGAACGGAATCTCTTTTAGTTTGGTGGGAGCCTTAGTCATAATTGCATTATTAGTGACAGGACTCATTGCAGGCACAGCTAACTGTGGCTGCACAGCTTAGTTATCATTGTTTGCATAACAAATTGTGTTAAACGTCTATATATTTTAACTAGACCTGTGTACAGGGTACAGAGTTCATCAGAATTTAATGGTGTCAAATATTGGTATGGTGTATAGTGGCTAGAACTGGCCATGCCGCTCCATCATTGCTGAGAGGACCCAGTCTTGATTTTCACAGTGCATGTGGAAGGGCGCCTTGGAACCAATTTTGATGATCCTGATACCCTAACTGTATTTCTAGTTGTTGATAAGGCCTTTATTGGTTAGGTGCTGCAGCCTGATTGTTTGTGCGAAAGTTTGTTTATTTGCGTTTACTGCAGAAAAATCGACCCATGAATAAAAAACTTCATATGTCTATGCTTGGTGGGTCTCTACCATGAAGGTAACATCTGAACTCGTGAGATAAAGTCTCTGTGCCACTAAACATGCTATAACACCATGTCTGCAAATAACTGGAATGTTTATTGTGTCTGCTATTTTAAAGAATAGGATTCAGAGAGGAAATTCTGTAGTGGGGTTATTCTTTGGAAGATTCCAGCGTAAACAGCCTACAGACTAAAATAAAGGTTTCCAATTAGGCTGAGGAGAACCAACCCCTAACACTATGCACATCTCCGTATAAAGGTGAAAAGGGAGACCTTGGCACCACATAACAACTACTCAGGAGACCCACTAAATAAGTACTTGACCTCGATCATTGGTGGTGCCATGTTATACGGTTCCTACAAATTAAGTAGGACTGTGTATCCAGTCAACATAAACTTCAGGTTGTAAGAACTCAGTCCACCTATACCATGAGGAAATATTGACACAATTCCTAGCTAGTTCACAGTGCCCCATATGAACCCCTAAACTTACCAGGGTACCAAATGACATTTGCAACCTTGAATGTGACTACTCAGATTCCCAAGGGAATAGTGGAAACAGACCTACCTTTTATTGTCACTCTGTCCACCCAAGATAGGACACAACAAAAATATGAAAAAGTATTTTCAAACATTTATTGCAACAATCATATTCTTGCGTAAAAAACATGAGCTGCGATTATCAGGCAAATTGAATAAAGCATGGTAACCAACATTACAAAAATGGTGAAAAAGATAAACAGATCAACTATGATAATGTAACTGTGTTGACACACTGCTATCTGTTACTACCTACACTATTGAGAGCATAGTGGGAGTACCTTCTGCCAGATCAACTGGGATAGCCTACCTTCCCTGGGTAAGATGTACCGAGAAGCCAGGATTCCAGTCTACTTTAGTACTGGCTATCATCCCTTGCAGGATGGAGGTCAAAAGGGCTGCATCTGAGTCACAGTTCATTGCGTTCCAGGATAATCCCAGCAGACGTGATCCTCTACTGAATGTAGCAGAAGGGGAGTTGTTATAATGAAAGCACTGCTCAAATCCCAGGTGTCAGAGGTGCAGAGTGATGTGATGATATGATTGCAATTTAGGAGCTATCTTTGATGGACAATCATAATATGAGGACATCATGTTCTGAATTCCTAGCCTTGGACGGAGTGTACAGTCTGCATGGCAGCAATGCTTATAAGGAATAGACTGCATGCACAGTACTTTCTTAGTACATTATCCTATGAGTGAAAAACAGAGCAAAAGGTCACCATCAGAAAGAAAGGCTAGGCTAAAATGTGCAGTCTAAAATGGAGGCTCTATGCGGACCCTATTGTGCTTTGCCACACACCAATATTTCTTCTTTAGGAACTCAACTGCTGCTTTGGACTGGATAGAGCAACATAAAGGGAATGGAGTTGGGCCAAGATCATAGGCACCAGAATCCCAAGTGGCGAACTGTGAGGGAATCGCTAGCGTCAATGCTCTTCCTATCCATGGAGTGCCACCTATATATCCACTGAGCACCAACTACTAGGTGGGTGGCTTTCAGCCCTTTAGGCAGCTGGCTCTTTTCACACTATCGAGCCCATACTGGACTTAGTCCATACTTCTAGTGACAAAGCAGGTGAAATCGACTCCAGCAATCATCCATCACCAAAAGCACCACAGGACACACAATCACCACACAACCACTGATTATACCATTTAAGTATTCTTTGACAGCTACACAGTCCATTGGTATAGGAGGCTCCTTTCCTTTGCCCTCCTACTCCACCTCACGTGGTCGATTATCTAGCAGGAACTAATTTGCATCTCAACCAAGGATAGATTTGGCATCAGGTAATCTCCCTCTCTGGCCACCAAATAAGCACTAACATTCATATAACTTACAGCATACCACACATAACAGACATTTGCTGAGGAGACTGATTTGGAACTGAGAGCCATTCAAAAATGGCCAGACACTAATATAGCATAGAACTTGCTCTCAACCTCTTCCTTCCCAAAGTAGGAACTACAGTTTGTAGCTATAATTGGACATGAAATTTTCTGCTGAAGGTCCTCTGTATTGTTATGGTTGTTAATTGATAACCCAGAAATATGTAGCTTGGCACAGCTCCTCTGCAGATGGCATACCCTCACTAAGCAAAATGGAGGGGACATTGTCAAGGCCCACATGGTTGTGACACAATTAAGACAGTTACCATTAACCATGATCATACCCAACTCATATGGCCCCAAGAGCTGACATACTTCTTACATGGACTGTGAGGGGGATGCATACAGCACATAGGTGATACTCTATATATTAGTATAATTAACAACAGAATGCACATATCATTATCCTTCAGGAAACTCACATTGTAGCCAGAGATCTGATCATACTGCAGAAGCGATGGCAGACCACATTACACACAAGACCTTCTGATGAGAGGCATGGAAGTGTGCCACTGGACCATTACTGGTTTTGGGTGAAGGGGCATAGCCAAGCTGCTGAAGATGAGGGACGTGCACTGATCAAACTCTGAGCAAACTGGTTCTCGGATACAGTATTCATTCTTTCAATGATGCCATCCACACCTTTCCATTGGCATGACTTGCAAAGTGGTGTACAGGTGAGTCAGCAGTGAGTTCCCCAGGCTCCGGACCACAGCACATCCCCAGCTACCAACTTGGGCCACCATATGCCGAGAGGCATGTGGTAGACAAGGACCTGGGAGTTGGGGATCAGATACTTTTGGACTAATTGGCCTACGCTAAGGAGAACTGATCTAGATATGCCCCGGAATCCACCACCAGGGAGCAGCCAGTATGATTGACAAGGAGAGTAGACGGAAATGAGTGATTCTGGGTTGCATCTACAACCCCAATGTGAAACAATCCGATTTCATGGTGACCCTTTTTGTGAAAATGACACAATGGGTATCCATTCCTTGGATTCTCAGATGGGACTACAACTGTGTGTTAGAAATGCACATATATAGGTTACACACCCCTCTGCACCAGGTTCAGACCACATTATAGGTAGGCCACTTCAAAAGGTGGATCACAGACTGGTCACTTGTGGACACATGGAAGGGATGCACCCCAGATAAGAGAACATACTCACACTACTTGGCCCCACCCACCCACACAACCTCTGTGTTTGCTGAGATAGAATGCTATGCTCTGAGAACATACTTATGAAAGTAATACAAGCAGACTACCTAGGGAGAGTCGCATTGCGCCACAGTGCACAAATAGTGGATTTACAGTGGGGATAGCGTACCCTGCCAGTCCACCTTTCACCTATCATGAGACCTAGAAGACGCAGCATTCAGCATTCTGTGGAGCAGACTCCACCTACATCATACACTGCTTTGAAGAAAGCCACTCCACAGCCTCAACGAGAGCAGTGGAGTGGGCCGCATCTAAGATGGTTACCAGGCGGATTGTTTGCAAGGGGTATAAGGAGTGCATTGAGTCCTAGAGAGGGAAATTAAGAAATTAGAATCAATTCTCCCCAACTGGGAATGCAAAGCAATCCATGATGTAACAATGCTGACTCCACTGGAGGAAGCCCTCAGCAAATATACAGCTCTCCTGGAAAGAATCTGCTGCTATAAATTTGTGGCATATATTGCAAGAACCCATGCTGAAGTGGTAGATCAGGAAGCCTCATAGCCTGGCTAGTTAAGCAAAAGTCAAAAGCTGGCCCTTTAGTCGAGATCACCAGTAGCACTGGCACAACTGTATACACCCAAGACAAAATTCTTCATGACTATTACGCTACTCTTTGTAAAGCAAATCCCATAGTCACTGGAGAGTCAATAGACACCTTTCTTTCATATCTCCCTTGCATACCTGATGATGTCCAAAGAGAACTGTAAGACCCAATAAGAGTTAACAAGATCAAACAAGTTAATCATAATCTAGTTTGGAATAAAACCCTGGCAATGGTCGGTCTCCCCCTCAAATATCTCCTTTGGTAGCCTACTAGCCCCAAAGTTGCCAGAGGTCTATAACAAAGTATTTCAAAAGGGTGTGCTACCCTCATTCACTTTGAGAATCTCTTCTAACACCTATCCTTGATCCACATAGGGACACAGTCCATCTAGCATTGTACAGACCAACAGCTATACTGGGAACAAACTATAAAATCCTTAGAAAACACCTTGCATACTGATACCTCTGGGTACACCGACAAATAATACACAATAACTAGATTGGATTTATCTCAGGGCATAGCACATGAAAGAACATGCAATGGGCATTTCATAAAATGTATAGGGCACTCCAACAGTTTCCCAATTTCACCTGTCTAATACTAGATCTAGAGTCTTCAACACACTTGCGTGGGATTATCTTTTGAAAGTCCTAACACTAATGCAATTCAGCCAAAAACTCAGAGCTTACACCAAATTACTATATACAGATACATCCTCTCGTGCACAGATAGGCATATTAATATCAGCTACCTTTTCGGTGAACAGAGGCCCCAGACATTGTTACTGACTCTCCCCCATACTATTTGCATAGCAATTTAATCCCTGGCTATTAAACTCCACCAGGAGGAAAAATAATAGGGAATACACCTAAATGATACCACACGTCACCTCACTCTATGCCAACGATATGCTGCTCTATGTCAATGTTATAAATGACGATTACTCCCCAATCCACAATGCATTGCAGGCATTTGGCAGTGGGGCAGGCTTATAGGTTAACTGGAATAAGTTGTGTGTCTTCCCACAGCACAGCTCAGCCATACCACAGGAGGCGAAGCTGGGAGAAGAAATGATTCAATAAAAAGGGAGAGCAGTCAGATATCTTGAGATTCATTTATACCACTCCAAGGATGACCCATTCGATGGAAACCTGCAATGAACGCACTCCTCCAGAAAAGCTCAGATCCAGTTCTGTATGAAACGTCCACTGGCCATGACAGGTAAGCTAGCAACCTCAAAAATGATTATCCTCTTGAGTCTGCTATATTGCTTTGTTAATGTCCTTACTCTCCACCCCTATACCCTCCACACTCTTCTTTCCGGAGCTAGACACTATGCTTATTGAACTGACATGGGGAAACAAGCGTTGCCGCATTGTGTTGGCTAAGCTCCAACTCCCGGTGAGTGAGGGAAGTCTGGGCTACCATTGTCTAAGTCCTACTCCTTGGCACCCCAATTACAGTTGCAGTCTCAATGGCTCACTGGCAGATCCCTGAATGAGACATGTACTGGGGCACGACCTCCTATGATGAATCAGTTCAACAATTTCCTCCTTCTCAAAGTAAGTGAAAAGATGCCATGGTGCCAACATTTGATAGTGGACAGCAAATGTATGTCCCGAATCATGCAGCTCACATGACAGCTACCAACCTATGCCTCAGCAATTTGCCTTAAAGCTTTACCCTATACCCTGGCTTCTTAAACATTATTGATTTCATCCCTTGACATGAATCATCTGTAACCACCATGTGATATGTTTCCTAATGGGCGTCTAACTATGTATGAACATCTCACGGAGGACTACGTCATCGCTCCTGGACAACTCCTTACATACAGACAATTTAGGTAATCATCCACAGACTATGGAACACAAATGATTAAGCGTCACAGACACATGCCATTTTATGATCACTACTGCTCCTGGGCACAGGTCGACACCTTGTAACCGAAATATATATACATAATGGGATGTCAATCACAGTCATACGTGACATGTGGGAGGTGTAGGTGGGCAGAGCATTCCCTGATACTGAATGGGCAAAAGCACTAGAATATTTACAGAAGGTCTCCAGAAATGCTAGATTTAAGGGCATTTAATTTACCAATCCTACACAGGGCCTATTTTACATTCCTCAAGCTTAATCAATATTTTCCCATGGTCCACCTCATTTACCCTAGCTGTCGCCTGCTGACCTGCAACATATGTTGTAGTCCTGCCCAGCCCTCACAAAAGAAGACTTTACATGATACACTTGCAGAGGTAACAGGGTACTCTGACCAAAACAAAATTGGACAGCAAGCGCTTTGGGCATCTATAAATTTAAGAAGCACCATAAAGTTGAGGCATACTTTACCAACCTAGCGCTTGTATTGGCCAAACGAGCTGTCACACAGCACTGGAGGACAGATAGACTCGCTAGTCACCACCTGGTCCAACATTCTCATCCGCTGGTCAACCACAGAGAGCACAGCGCTCCACTGAGAGGAATATAGTATGCTCCATAAATGCCCAAAATCTGTATGGACCCTCTGCTGATACACTTCCAGGCTCTGTTGAGAGATGACACTCTACCACCATGATCAGTTATATTCATGTGAAACAACAAGTAGCATGCCCAAGGGCCCTTACACACCAACCAAAGCATGGAAGAAACTCATCCCCAAACATTTAGTCGCACTCTCCATTCCCTCCCTCACCGCTCATGTCTTCCATGAAAAGTTTAGTTTGGGTGCTCATTGAAGCAACAGACTTAACAGATCGTGCTGCCGCAGGTCCCTGGCCACTCCCTAACAATGTTCCTCAACTCTACTCACAGCTATTGCCATGTTGTTAATCCCCCCCAGTTTAACAGTTGTGAAAATCGACTCTCACACTCTTGACCAGAGCTGACCAAGTTCTGCTACAAGATCTGAAAATCATTGCAAAAACATTTGCAAATGCTAAGATTCCATTGTTGATGTGGCTATAATCTGTACTATCACTGCATATTACATTGATTATTCACTCATGTGCAACTGTTATTCCTGTTTTCTACCTTCTCTCCTTCCTCAAATGTAAAACTTAACAATGAATATATATATTTTTTTTAAATCACTGGTTTTGGTTGAAGAATTAGAGGCTCAAGGGGGTCCGCGAGGTGACCAGCAATCATAATCTTCATCTTGCTGCATTGATGAGACACACAGAGGCTGACTGAAAGGTATTTGTGCCGAAAGCCAAAGGGTTACCTGGCACAAAATGCTTTACATAATGGAAAACTACAACGCGGAGCTTGGTTGAGATACAAGAAGGAGATGTTTTGTTTGGTCAAGCTTCGGTCTGACCAAGAGTCAATGAGTAAAGGTACCGCTCTCTCCTCTAGTCCTGATGAGGCTCGTACTTGAAGGGGCCGAAACGCGTCGACCTTTTGTATAATAAGAGAAGTTGCGAGGAAAATATATATGCACTATAATGATTTTGGAACACATCTTTCTCTAAATAAGGATGAAAATAAAGAGGCATAGAGATGTGTTAGATAATGCAATCATCTCTTTGATGTGGATTTATGGTGAAAATAATTGAGATAATCACACAAGTTTGAAATAAGGAAATGAGTGAAGGACCATATGTTTTATTGAATTTATCATTTGTTTGTTTATATGTTGATTTATATGTACTATGTGATTTACATTGTCTTTTGGCTATCTTTATGTTGGTTCCAATGTTTGATTTATAGTTTCATTGGCTGATATTAAGAATTATATATTTTTCCCAACTATTTGACCACTTTTTGGTTTTATCCACGGACTATGGCAATATCTCTGTAGAAGGTATTGAGGACAGGTATCCAGGTAGAGAATAAGAAGTCACCTCTAAAATCGAATACCATGATGTGTAACTTTTGCTGGGAAAAGGGTCCGTTTTTTCAGCATTGTATGATGAGATGATTCCCTCAATGTTGAATGGTAAGAAGTCTATCATACAACAAGAAATGTTCTTCAATGTTGATGAAGTTGGAGTCTTTAGTACTCAGTGTACCTTTTATATTGGTGTTGACCCTACAGTGGAGGCTATCCTCGACAATGAATAGATAAGGATTGTTATGTCCGTGTTGAACAGGAGCCTTGGAGAGGGAGAAGATGTTCAAAGTGGTAGTGATGACGAAGTTTCTTCTTCCTTTTGAGGCAATTAGCTAGCTGAAGTTAAGATGGGACCTTCCATGGCCTGCCAGTGATGTTGTTTTCTTTCTTCCTTCAGCCCGAGGTCTTCCAGTTTCTCTTTGAGGCAGATTTATGGTGCACTTTGTCATCATTTTACAAAATTCACAAATCTTTAATGAATGGGAGAGAGGTGAACACCCTTCACACAGGTCATGTGCATGCAAGGCTACCTACTTTTTCCCACAGGTTAAGCATTTTACAAATAGTAAATGCACTGCCAGATCATTTACAGACAACACATTTGAGAATGAAAAGGCCCCAACTTTTCAGAAACAGGTAGTAGTACTGATAAAACTATACGGCTCACAAAATATAATTTCCCTCAATTGGCTTTTTAGCGAATGTTAGAAATGGGGTTTTTGGTTGGCAGTCAGGTTACCCTCTGTCCAAGCAAAAGCCCTCACTCTAGTCAGGGTAAGTCACACACTATCCAAGATTATCCTGTGCCCACCCTCTGGTAGCTTGGCACGAGCAGTCAGGCTTAACTTAGAAGGCAATGTGTAAAGTATTTGTGCAATAAGTCATACAATACCACCATATAACACCACAAAAATACACCACACAGTGTTTAGAAAAATATATAATATTTATCAGGATAATTGTAGGTCAAAAAGAATAAAGATGCAATGGAAAATTGTAGAACTATCACAGGAAAGTGATATAAAGTGTCTTAAGTCTTTAGAATGCGATACAGTGTCTTTCAAGCACAAAGTACCTGGTTTCTGGTGGAAAATCTCCTCAGAGGGCCACAGAAAAAGGGATGCGTGGAAAAAGGGTGTGTGCGTCGATTTCTCCTCAGAACACAAAGACTTGCGTCGTTCTTTTCCACGCGGGGAAGTCGGGCGTCGTTTTCCTGCGCGCAGACAGTCTCTTTTTGTGGATCGCGGGGATTACCAGATGTCCCGGGTCTGTGCGTGGATTCTCCTGCTTGTTTTCCGGCTGCGCGTCGTTCTGCGGGGCTGCGCGTCGAAGTTTCGATCTCACGGTAGGCGTCGCGTCGATTTCTCCTTGGAAGTCGGGCGGCGTTGTCCTTGCGAGGCCGTGCGTCGAAAGTTTGGTCTCACGGCAGGCGTCGCGTCGATTTCTCCTTGGAAGTCGGGCGGCGTTGTCCTTGCGAGGCCGTGCGTCAAAGTTTAGCACTCACGGTAGGCGTTGCGTCGATTTCTCCGGGAAAGTCGGGCGGCTTTGTCCTTGCGAGGTTGTGCGTCGAAGTCTCGATCGTCCCGAGGGCGTCGCGTCGATCAGCGTCGGTGTGCGGCGTTTTTCTCGCCGCGAAACAAGCTGTGCGTCGAAATTTTCGGCGCACGGAGCGTCCAAGTGAAAGGAAGAAGTCTTTTTGGTCCTGAGACTTCAAGGAACAGGAGGCAAGCTCTATCCAAGCCCTTGGAGAGCACTTTCACAGCCAGACAAGAGTTCAGCAAGGCAGCAGGGCAACAGCAAGACAGCAGTCCTTTGTAGAAAGCAGACAGGTGAGTCCTTTGAGCAGCCAGGCAGTTCTTCTTGGCAGGATGTAGTTTCTGGTTCCGGTTTCTTCTCCAGCAAGTGTCTGATGAGGTAGGGCAGAGGCCCTGTTTTATACCCAAATGTGCTTTTGAAGTGGGGGAGACTTCAAAGAGTGGCTAAGAAGTGCACCAGGTCCCCTTTCGGTTCAATCCTGTCTGCCAGGGTCCCAGTAGGGGGTGTGGCAGTCCTTTGTGTGAGGGTAGGCCCTCCACCCTCCCAGCCCAGGAAGACCCATTCAAAATGCAGATGTATGCAAGTGAGGCTGATTACCCTGTGTTTGGGGTGTGTCTGAGTGAATGCACAAGGAGCTGTCAACTAAACCTAGTCAGACGTGGATTGTAAGGCACAGAAGGATTTAAGTGCAAAGAAATGCTCACTTTCTAAAAGTGGCATTTCTAGAATAGTAATATTAAATCCGACTTCACCAGTCAGTAGGATTTTGTATTACCATTCTGGCCATACTAAATATGACCTCCCTGCTCCTTTCAGATCAGCAGCTGCCACTTCAATAGTGTATGAGGGCAGCCCCAATATTAGCCTATGAAGGGAGCAGGTCTCACAGCAGTGCAAAAACGAATTGAGGGTTTTTTACACTACCAGGACATATAACTACACAGGTACATGTCCTGCCTTTTACCTACACAGCACCCTGCTCTAGGGGATACCCAGGGCACACATTAAGGGTGACTTATATGTAGAAAAAGGGGAGCTCTATGCTTGGCAGGTACTTTTAAATGCCAAGTCGAGGTGGCAGTGAAACTGCCCACACAGGCCTAGCAATGGTAGGCCTGAGACAAGGAAAAGGGGCTACTTAAGTGGGTGGCACAATCCGTGCTGCAGGTCCACTAGTAGCATTTAATCTATAGGGCCTAGGCACCTGGAGTGCACATTACTGGGGACTTATAAGTAGATTAAATAGTTCAATCAGGTATGATCCAAAGTTACCATGTTTACAGAGAGAGAGCATATGCACTTTAGCACTGGTTAGCAGTGGTAAAGTGCGCAGAGTCTAAAAACCAGCAAAAACAGTATCCACAAAGTGGAGGGAGGCAGGCAAAAAGTTAGGGGTGACTACCCTAAGGCTGTCAGGTCTAACATGTGTCCCCCCCAGCTGAAAGTGGGGAGAGCTACCCGACCTCTTGGGAGCTCTCATCGCTAAGGCGGAAGTACCTGGAGAGACCATCAGCATTGGCGTGGTCAACCCCTGGGCGATGTTCCACCGTAAAGTCCATCCCCTGTAGGGAAATGGACCACCTCAAGAGTTTTGGATTCTCACCCCTCATCTGCATGAGCCATCTGAGGGGCCTGTGGTCTGTCTGAACTAGGAAGTGAGTCCCAAACAGGTAGGGTCTCAGCTTCTTCAGTGCCCAGACCACAGCAAAAGCTTCTCTTTCAATAGCACTCCACCTCTGTTCCCGTGGTAATAGTCTTCTGCTAATAAAGACTACCGGTTGATCTCTGCCCTCCTCATTTAGCTGTGCTAGAACTGCCCCTATGCCATGCTCTGAAGCGTCTGTCTGCACGATAAATTCCTGGGAGTAGTCAGGGGCCTTGAGCACGGGGGCCGTGCACATGGCTTCCTTCAGGGCGTCAAAGGCTTTCTGACAAGCCTCTGTCCAATTCACCAACCTAGGTTGCTTCTTGGAAGTGAGTTCTGTCAAGGGTGTTGCAATGGTACCATAGCCCTTGACAAATCGGCGGTAGTATCCTGTGAGGCCTAGAAAGGCTCTCACCTCCGTCTGTGTTCGGGGTGGTTGCCAGGCCTTGATAGTTTCAATCTTGGCCTGGAGTGGCTGCACCTTGCCACCACCCACTAGGTGTCCTAAGTACACCACGGAACCCTGCCCAATCTGGCACTTACTGGCCTTGATGGTCAGGCCTGCCTGTTGCAGGGCCTGAAGCACCTCCTTGAGGTGAAGCAGGTGTTCCTCCCAGCTGGAACTGTAGACAGCTATGTTATCCAGGTAGGCTGCACAGAAGGCATCCTTGCCAGCTAGGACCCCGTTAACCAAACGTTGGAAGGTAGCGGGGGCATTTTTCAACCCAAACGGCATCACCCGGAACTGGTAATGGCCATCCGGGGTTGAAAATGCGGATCTTTCCTTGGCCCCCTCAGTTAGGCCGATCTGCCAGTACCCTGAAGTAAGATCAAACGTACTCAGGAACTTGGCAGCGCCTAGCCTGTCCACGAGCTCATCAGCTCGGGGGATGGGGTGAGCATCAGTCCGTGTGACTGAGTTGAGACCCCGGTAGTCCACACAGAACCGGAGTTCTGGCTTCGCACCTGGGGTAGTAGCCTTAGGGACCAATACCACTGGGCTGGCCCAGGGACTACTGGATTTCTCAATGACCCCTAGAGTCAACATCTTGGAGACCTCCTCCTTGATGCTGGCCTTCACCTTATCCGACAACCTGTAAATTTTGTTTTTCACAGGGAGACTGTCACCGGTGTCAATATCATGAACACAGAGGTGGGTCAGCCCAGGAGTAAGGGAGAACAGGGGGGAGAACTGCTCCAACAGCTCATAACAGTCTCCTTTCTGATTTAGAGTCAGGGAGTCAGACAGAATGACCCCGCTTACTGACCCATCACCTTCTTGGGCAGAGAGGAGGTCGGGGAGAGGTTCACTCTCCTCTTCCATTCCTTCATCTGTGACCAGAAGCATGTTGATCTCCGACCTCTCACAATGAGCTTTTAGTCGGTTCACATGGAGCACCCTTAGGGGATTCCTAGGGGTTTTGAGGTCCACTAGGTAAGTGGCCTCCCCTTTCCGCTCCTTTATTTCAAATGGGCCAGACCAGCGGTCCTGGAGAGCTCTGGGCTCTACTGGCTCCATTACCCACACTTTGTCTCCAGGTTGAAACTCTACCAGGGTGGCCTTCTGGTCATACCATTGTTTCATCACCTCTTGACTGGCCTCAAGGTTATCTTGGGCTTCTTTCCAGAAGCGGGTCATCTGGTTGCGGAGGGCCAACATATAGCTGACCACATCCTGAGGGGGTGTCTTTGGAGCTTTCTCCAATCCCTCCTGGACAATGCTTAAGGGTCCCCTGACAGGGTACCCATAGAGAAGTTCAAAGGGACTGAACCCTACCCCTCTCTGGGGGACCTCTCTGTAAGCAAAGAGAAGGCATGGTAAGAGGACGTCCCACTTACGCCTCATGGCCTCAGGAAGGCCACCAATCATGCCTTTCAGGGTCTTGTTGAATCTCTCCACAAGACCGTTCGTCTGGGGGTGATAGGGTGTGGTGAACTTGTAAGTTACCCCACACGCATCCCACAGAGACTTCATGTATGCAGACATGAAGTTAGTGCCTCTATCAGACACTATTTCCTTGGGGAATCCCACACGGGTAAATATCCCCATCAGGGTTCTGGCCACCACCGGTGCAGTTACTGTCCTTAGAGGGATTGCCTCTGGGTAACGGGTGGCATGGTCCACCAAAACCAGGATGAACCTGTTGCCTAAGGCAGTTTTGGGGTCCAAGGGACCAACAATGTCGATGCCCACCCTTTCAAAGGGGGTGCCAACGACAGGAAGTGGAATCAGGGGGGTTTTAACCCTTTTTCCTGCTTTACCACTGGCCTGGCAGGTAGGACAGGATCTGCAGAATTTGTCTGAGTGTGTCCTCATTTTGGGCCAATAAAAGTGGGTGACAAGCCTGTTAAAGGTCTTGCCCTGCCCCAAATGTCCTGCCAGGGGAATGTCGTGAGCCAGACCCAGTAGGAAGGTTCGGTAACATTGGGGGACCACCAGCATACGTGCTGCCCCAAAGCCCGGAACCTTAGGCTCACTGTAGAGGAGATCATTCTCCCAATATAGGTGGTGATCGCCAGAGGCGTCGCCGGCTGCCTGGTTTGAGGCTTGTTTCCTCAAACCTTCTAGAGTGGGACATTCTTTCTGCGCCTTGCAGAATTCCTCCCTGGTGGGTCCACCCTCAACTTGCCAGCCAGCAAGCTCAGGTAAGTCACCTAGGGCGGCGATGTCTTCCCCAGTTGGCTCGGAAGCCTCCTCCTCAGGAGCCCCGTCAGCCACTGTGGGAACAGCGGGGGCCGGTTTCCCGCACCCCTGGTCCCTCCTCCTGGCAGCTCTCTGGGCCATCGTTCCAGGCTCCAGATGCCCTTGACTGCCCTCTCGGTTTGCCATGGACCGTGTGGTCATGCAGACCCACTCAGGTAACCCTAACATCTCCAGGTGAGACCTGAGCTCTACTTCTTTCCAGGCAGTGTGCTCAAGGTCATTGCCTAACAGACAATCTACAGGCATGGCAGGACTCACAGCTACTTTCAGAGTACCAGAGACCCCCCCCCACTCAAAGGGAACCAGAGCCACCGGTAGGTGACTCTCGCGATTGTCAGCGACTCTGACCTGGTGGAATGAATTAGGTACTATCTGCTCTGCTGACACCAGCTGACTCTTGATAGTAGTCATACTGGCTCCTGTGTCACGCAGAGCCTCCACCCTCTGCCCATCAATGGTGACCCACTGCCGGTACTTGGAAGTATTTCTGGGCATGTGGGCCTTGGGCACCATTTCTCCTTCTCCCAGGGACACTAGGGAAATCTCTACCTGCTCCCCAAAGCTAGTTGGGTCCATCTCCCCCCCGAGTGCTACACTAGTCAACCCAGGTGCCTGTCCGGTAGTGGACGGTGCCCTCTTGGGGCACTGTGGATCGCCTTTGTAGTGACCATATTGGTAACACTCCATGCATTTGGGGCTAGACTTTCCTGACCTGTCAAATGTCCCTGGCTTTTTCCCAAATTTGGAAAAGGAAGGGTTGCCACCCACTCCCTGGGAATTCTTTTGGGGGCCTTTAGAGAGTTCCTTATCTGTAAGTTTATCTCCCCCCTCTTTCTTCTGTTGGGAACCCTGACCACCTTTGTGGGAGTCCCCCCCAGGTACCTTTTTGGACACTCTGGTGCTAACCCAGAGGTCCGCCTCCTCAGCAAGCTTCCTGGGATCAGTCAGCTTACTATCCACTAGGTGCTGGCGCAAATCTGTATAAGTAACATTAAGCATATGCTCTCTCAGGATCAAGTCATATAAACCTTTATAATCTGCTACTTTGTTGCCCCGCACCCATCCATTCAGTGCCTTACTAGAGAAATCAAAGAAATCTACCCATGTTTGTGTGGTTTGTTTGGTGCTGTCCCTGAACCTCTGACGGTATCCCTCAGGGGTCAGCCCAAACTTGGCAAGTAAAGTGGCTTTCTGGAGTGGGTATGTGTTTTGATCCGGTGGATCCAATGTGAGAAGTGTGTCCCTCCCCAATGGCGGCACATAACCCCACATAGCTACCCCCCATTGCCCTTCAGGAACCTCATGAGCCCTTAGTGCAACTTCATAAGCAGCTAACCATTTATCTATGTCATCTCCCACCACAAAACTGGGCACCACATTTTGGGGTATACGAACCTTCTTTTCTCCAGCAGGTCCTGTCTGTATGCTGCCACCATTATTGCTGGATTCAGACTGTCTTGCCTTGATCTCCAGCTCCTTGAGACTCAGTTCATGAGCTAACAATAGTTCTTTTCAGCCAAAGCTCTTTCAGCTTCCACTTGTTTGGCTGCTCTTTCAGCTTCTGCTTGTTTGGCTGCCCTTTCTGCTTCTGCTTGAATCTGTTTGGCTGTCCTTTCAGCTTCAATCTGTTTGGCTGCTCTTTCAGCTTCAGCTTGTTTGGCTTCTCTTTCTGCCCTCCTCTCCTCCTGTTGTGCCTCAATTTTCAGTTTTGCCATTTGCAATTGGAACTCCCTTTCCTCTCTCCTTTCCTCTGCGGTCAGGCTTTGCATGGAGACACTGCTCCCTGGTCTGGAAGGGTGCACAATTGCAGTGGTAACACCATCCATAGATAGTGAAAATCCTTCTGAGGGGCCATTTTCTGGCTCCTCTTCCTCATCATCCTCTAAATGGGCTTCTGCCCAGGCCCTCAGCGCCACTTGAAAGTCCTCCTTTCTGGAGGCCCCTTGGGTGGGTACCCTTAATGCCCTGCAGAATCCTCTTAGTTGTTTGACCGTGTATGTATCCAACTGGACTAGGTCAAAGTCCCCTGTCTGAGACCCAGTCAGAGACATGTTGAGTGAGGATTTAGTTTTTGAAAATTGTCAGGAAAAAACGGATTTTCAAAAAGAGATAAAAACCAAGTTGACCTTCAACTGTGGGTAGGTAGTGAAATACTTAGCTACTGTATGTCACTGCACAAATACAAGTCCTATCCTCACCGCTGATCACCAATGTTAGAAATGGGGTTTTTGGTTGGCAGTCAGGTTACCCTCTGTCCAAGCAAAAGCCCTCACTCTAGTCAGGGTAAGTCACACACTATCCAAGATTATCCTGTGCCCACCCTCTGGTAGCTTGGCACGAGCAGTCAGGCTTAACTTAGAAGGCAATGTGTAAAGTATTTGTGCAATAAGTCATACAATACCACCATATAACACCACAAAAATACACCACACAGTGTTTAGAAAAATATATAATATTTATCAGGATAATTGTAGGTCAAAAAGAATAAAGATGCAATGGAAAATTGTAGAACTATCACAGGAAAGTGATATAAAGTGTCTTAAGTCTTTAGAATGCAATACAGTGTCTTTCAAGCACAAAGTACCTGGTTTCTGGTGGAAAATCTCCTCAGAGGGCCACAGAAAAAGGGATGCGTGGAAAAAGGGTGTGTGCGTCGATTTCTCCTCAGCACACAAAGACTTGCGTCGTTCTTTTCCACGCGGGGAAGTCGGGCGTCGTTTTCCGGCGCGCAGACAGTCTCTTTTTGTGGATCGCGGGGATTACCAGATGTCCCGGGTCTGTGCGTGGATTCTCCTGCTTGTTTTCCGGCTGCGCGTCGTTCTGCGGGGCTGCGCGTCGAAGTTTCGATCTCACGGTAGGCGTCGCGTCGATTTCTCCTTGGAAGTCGGGCGGCGTTGTCCTTGCGAGGCCATGCGTCGAAAGTTTGGTCTCACGGCAGGCGTCGCGTCGATTTCTCCTTGGAAGTCGGGCGGCGTTGTCCTTGCGAGGCCGTGCGTCAAAGTTTCGCACTCACGGTAGGCGTCGCGTCGATTTCTCCGGGAAAGTCGGGCGGCTTTGTCCTTGCAAGGTTGTGCGTCGAAGTCTCGATCGTCCCGAGGGCGTCGCGTCGATCAGCGTCGGTGTGCGGCGTTTTTCTCGCCGCGAAACAAGCTGTGCGTCGAAATTTTCGGCGCACGGAGCGTCCAAGTGAAAGGAAGAAGTCTTTTTGGTCCTGAGACTTCAAGGAACAGGAGGCAAGTTCTATCCAAGCCCTTGGAGAGCACTTTCACAGCCAGACAAGAGTTCAGCAAGGCAGCAGGGCAACAGCAAGACAGCAGTCCTTTGTAGAAAGCAGACAGGTGAGTCCTTTGAGCAGCCAGGCAGTTCTTCTTGGCAGGATGTAGTTTCTGGTTCCGGTTTCTTCTCCAGCAAGTGTCTGATGAGGTAGGGCAGAGGCCCTGTTTTATACCCAAATGTGCTTTTGAAGTGGGGGAGACTTCAAAGAGTGGCTAAGAAGTGCACCAGGTCCCCTTTCGGTTCAATCCTGTCTGCCAGGGTCCCAGTAGGGGGTGTGGCAGTCCTTTGTGTGAGGGTAGGCCCTCCACCCTCCCAGCCCAGGAAGACCCATTCAAAATGCAGATGTATGCAAGTGAGGCTGAGTACCCTGTGTTTGGGGAGGGAGGCAGGCAAAAAGTTAGGGGTGACTACCCTAAGGCTGTCAGGTCTAACAGCGAATATTTATCATTTACACATTAACCCCTTTAGTGTGGGCGTCGGCCACTGGCCAACGCCCGCACTACCTCCCTGGTGGGGGTCACGGCCAGTGGCCGACACCTTGGAGGGGGTTCGAAAATCCTCGGGTGCGTCGCACCCAAGGGGGTTCGAAAATCTTCGGGTGCGTCGCACCCGAGGATTTTCTTTTTTTTAAAAAAAAAGCTCTGGAGACACTGAAGAGCTTCTGTGTCTCCCCCCGCCCCCACCCGCCCCTATGAAAGGGGAGACTCTTCCCTTTCATATGAGGCCTTCCTGAACGCGTTTCCTGGCCCTGTTTCCTGGTCTGTGATCAAGGCTTATTGCCGAAACGCATTGGATTTGGATTTAATTTGTTTGCTGTGAATAAACATTCTAACAGTATATAGAGGTGTCCTGGCCCTCTTTGGAATCAACAAAAAAATTGTGTGATTATTATTTGGGCGTCCCCTGCGCCCGACCGGGACCGCTGTGTGGAGCTGACGCATCTTGGGGATTAACGGTGGAGAATAATATATATATATATATATATATACAGTATATACTTATATATAGATATATCAATCCATGTAGATAGATATATCTATCTACATGGATATATCTATAGATAGATCTATATATATATATATATATATATATATAGATCTTTCTATAGATATATCCATGTAGATAAATATATCTATATAGAGATCTCTCTCTCTCTCTCTCTCTCTCTATATATATATATATATATAGATCACTTTTGTCAGTGCATGTGTGGTTTCCCTGGGGGCTGCAATCGGCCCCCAGGAAAACCAGACCCACATATAAAAGTGATCTATATATATTATATATATATATATATATTTGCCACCAGTTGTCTTGCAGTTGCAGCTTGTGTCTTCAAAGCAGTGCACATACTTCAACTGACGCATTTCAACTGTAGCTTTTAGGCAGCAATAAAAAAGTCAAGTAAGTCTTGTTATTATGTTTCTGCTATAAAAGGATCAGACTTTTGTCTAGTGGCAGTTTTAGTGCCATAAAGAAGCGCAGAAGGTTTATATGACTACTGCAAAGAGCAAATCTGTATTTTATGTAAATAGCTGAGTACATTAGTAAAGCCAGCCACTACCTGCGCTATGATACAAATGAAATGTATGTGCGGGGTGAGGAGTGGCTATGGAGAGATGAAGAGCACGGTTGCTGGGTGGTAATGAGAGAATCCGAGGAGGAGGACATGGGACTTGGAGCACCAATAATGATTGTTGGACTGGGCGCAGTAGGTGCTAAAGACTGTGACGAATGGTATGTGGCAAGGTGTTTGAGTGTCTTGAAAGAACGTGCTGATTGAGGGAAGAAGCACAGGTAAGGTGGCCTCTACTGTTGCACGTATCACACGTATCACACAGCAATTTTGTGACTGTCTATGTAGGCCAGTGTTTTAGAGCAACAGTTTAGCTAATAGCAGAGATGGCATCTTGATGGATGATTGCTGCTGACGTCACTCAGGTTATAGAGGACAGCTCTGACATAGGATTAGAGACTGAGACAGCATCTGAGGGATAGGACAATGGCACAGACTCTGGGAGTGATTTTTCAGTTGGAGGAGTCCCATTGGATAACTCCTTCCAGTAAATTGTGAGGGAGGTGATGACGGCAGTCCTGTTGTCCCTTCGCAAGCACAGTCTGTGCAACAGGGCAATAGTGGGTTAGCCCAACCCAGAGAGCAGGTGAATGCGGGGGCAAGCACAGAGAGGGTGCTCTCTTGGGAGATCCCCAATTTAGTTCAGCCCCAAATTCCACTGCCCACATTGTATTGTGGAGACATCACAATTATCCATCACAAAACAATCTGGTTTTGTAAGGTAGGCACCTGTGTTTTTCGTCCTGGGTTCGGGCGGCTATATAGGGAAACATACTAAACCCAAACATTTCTGGAAACTAGACATCCGAGGGACGCCACAGAGGTAGGACTTGTGTGGATTCCCCAAAGCTTTCTTACCCAGAATACCCTGCAAAGCTGAAATGTTGAATAAAAACTCTATTTTTCTTGCATTTCTGTCACACAAACTACATGAATATGCTGTGATCCACAAAATTCCTACCACCCAGTGATTCCTCACCTGCCCTGATAAAAACACTACTCCACTTGAGTGCCTATACCTAGTGCCTGCGTAAGGAATGGATCACCCCAGGGTCAACAGTTGCCTCATGTAAGTACCAACATTGACCGTTGTGTGATCTATTCCTGTCGCGGGCACTAGGCTTACCCACACAAGTGAGGTACCATTTTTATCGGAATACTTGGTGAACACTGGGTGGAAGGACATTTTTGAATCCTCTCAGATTCCAGAACTTTCTATCACCGAAATGTGAGGAAAAAGTGTTTTTTGGCCACATTTTGAGGTTTGCAAAGGATTCTGAGTAACAGAAGCTGATCAGAGCTCCAGAAATCACCCCATCTTGGATTCCCCTAGGTGTCTAGGTTTCAAAACTGTGCAGGTTTGCTAGGTTTCCCTAGGTGCCGGCTGAGGTAGAGGCCAAAATCCACAGCTAGGCACGTTGCAAAAAACAGCTCTGTTTTCTTTGTGAAAATGTGATGTATCCACGTTGTGTTTTGGGGCATTTCCTGTCATAGGCACTAGGCCTACCCACACAAGTGAGGTATCATTTTTATCGGGATGCTTGGGGGAACGCTGGGTGGAAGAAAATGTGTGGCTCCTCTCAGATTCCAGAACTTTCTGTCACCGAAACGTGAGGAAAAAGTGTTTTTGGGCCACATTTTGAGGTTTGCAAAGGATTCTGGGTAACAGAACCTGATCAGAGCCCCACAAGTCAACCCATCCTGGATTCCCCTAAGTGTCTAGTTTTCAAAAATGTGCTGGTTTGGTAGGTTTCCCTAGGTGCCGGCTGAGCTAGAGGCCAAAATCCACAGCTAGGCACTTTGCAAAAAACACATCAGATTTCAATGTAAAAATGTGATGTGTACATGCTGCCTTTCCTTTAGCGAGCATTAGGCCTAGCCACGCAAGGGAGGTACCATTTTTATCGGGAGACTTAGGGGAACACAGAATAGCACAACAAGTGTTGTTGCCCCTTATCTTTCTCTACATTTTTTCCTTCCAAATGTAGGACAGTGTGTAAAAAAACATCTATTTGAGAAATGGCCTGTAATTCACATGCTAGTATGGGCACCCTGGAATACAGAGATGGGCAAATAACCACTGCTGCTCAATACCTTATCTTATGCCCATTTTGGAAATACAAAGGTTTTCTTGATACCTATTTTTCACTCTTTATATTTCAGCAAATGAATTGCTGTATACCCGGTATAGAATGAAAACCCATTGCAAGGTGCAGCTCATTTATTGGCTCTGGGTACCTAGGGATGTTGATGAACCTACAAGCCCTATATATCCCTGCAACCAGAAGAGTCCAGCACACCTAACGGTATATTGCTTTAAAAAATCTGACATTGCAGGAAAAAGTTACAGAGTAAAACGCTGAGAAAAATTGCTGTTTTTTTCAGCTCAATTTCAATATTGTTTTTTTCAGCTGTTATTTTCTGTAGGAAAACCTTGTCGGATCTACACAAATGACCCCTTGCTGAATTCAAAATGTTGTCCACTGTTCAGAAATACTTAGTTTTCCGGGATCCAGTGTTGGTTTCATACCCATTCCTGTCACTAACTGGAAGGAGGATGAAAGCACCAAAAATAGTAAAAATGAAGTATGTCCCAGTAAAATGCCAAAATTGTGTTGAAAAATTTGGTTTTCTGATTCAACTCTGCCTGTTCCTGAAAGATGGGAAGATGGTAATTTTAGCACCGCAAACCCTTTGTTGATGCCATTTTCAGGGTAAAAACCACAAGCCTTCTTTGGCAGCCCTTTTTTCCCATTGTTTTGAAAAAAAACTAACTTTTAGGTGTATTTTGGCCAATTTCTTGGTCTCCTCCAGGGGAACCCAGAAACTCTGGGTACCTTTAGAATCCCTAGGATGTTGGAAAAAAGGACGCAAATTTGGCGTGGATAGCTTATGTGGACAAAAAGTTATGAAGGCCTAAGCGTGAACTACCCCAAGTAGCCAAAAAAGGGCTCAGCACGGGGGGGGGAAGGGGTGGTGCCCAGCAGCTAAGGGGTTAACAAGTAAAGGGTTTTGTTCCTATTAAATCCTTTGTTTACATCACACTTCATAAGTACAAAAAAGTGCTTCATTTTATGCACGGGCAGAACATGCAGAATTTCAATCCTCAGAGTCACATGGAGTAACATAAAACCTCTGCAAAATTCAGAGAGTTTCACCAGTTGGCGAAATGCACGTAGTGCTGTTCAGGCTCTGACTTTAGCACCGGTAACACATTCCACAATAAAAAGTCTACATGAACAACACAATGGTATGTTTGAGTTGATTTTGCTGCCACTCCAGTAGAAAATATACTAGGCAGGCACCCCTCTTAACCAACTGCCTGCAGTTGTGAAATCTCTTCGCAAGTCCCCCTAGCAACTGGAAATCATGAAAGGGTTCGCCAAATCTTGCTCTTGCTCACAAGCTTGCATTTTGAATCCTTACATTTTTCAATTGTCATTTCGTTCCTCAAACATTCTGCCACGCCGATTGGAAGAATTTGGTGGGAACTCCCCATTACAAGAGTAAGGTGGAGTGGCCTAAATTCTCCACTTCCGTTTGCGGAATTGAAATTCCACCCAGACCTATGTCATTTGTGCTTTCCGAACCGCTATTTTTTTCAAATATTTGTACAGTTCGTTTGCAGGTATTTACATTTTGTTGTGTATTAAAAAATTACATCCTTCTGCCACCCATTTCACACTTGCTGTCTTCCAACAAGATTATCACATAGTTCAGTTTACAGAAGCCTCTATATTTGCACACTGAGAAAGAAAATCAGATGCACGTTTTCATATTAAAAGAAAAAGGAGTAATATGTCAGAAGATATAAGCAAATTGACCACTGTTTTTGAATGTAGAGGAAATGAGACAAGTAAACGCATCTTTATTGTTCATTCACCGTCTGAAGCGCCGTAAGCTTATTATTTATTGGGGGGGCGGGTGCTACACCACGGGTTTCAGCGTCTATAGTAGATGTGGAATCGGCAGAGGGAGCAGATCCATATGGTTGCTTTTGGGGTTGCAAAGCAGACGCTCTCGTCCTCAAAACGTAGCTAAACCTCCAACCTACTTTGTAACTCCCGGTGTTTTAAAGGGTCAGTTAACCTTTGGCACCCAGCAGTGCAAAAGTGCGCAGAAGCAGGCAAGTATGATTCACAATATCAGTCCACAGCATGGGTCCTGTCCAGCAGACAAGCTCAGATACTGCAAGAGTTGCTGTAGCTGTCATAGATCATTTGTTTCACTTCGCCTCATTGGATAACGCAGTGTGTCATGCATTCACTAGACGAATTCAGTGCCAGGGATTCCTTCTCGCTAGAAACACCCGCCACCATTCTGAGCACTTGCTCTGCAGGTGAAGTGCTTGTAAATGGCATCTTGAATGTGTGCAACGCTGGCAGAAGCAGTATAGCAAATTTCAAGTGCACCATCCATTAACTTGCTCAGCTAAAATATTAATGCGTCAATTCATAAAATCGATCATCATAAACGTTCTTATTTATGAAAGTTGAGAGCTTGTTGTACGCTAGGAGCTATTTCAAGTGCACTATCGACGTTCGCCATTGCCCTCGTTGATGTTCCACAATTATGTTCCTCTCAGTAATTAATCTCCCTCCTTTTTACATTTCTACTTTGATTGCCACCCTACACGTTTGTCTAGATTACCAAATCAATGCACTTCCTCAACAATGTGTGCATTTAGTAAATGGAAGAGATGCTGCGTTGAAAACGGTTAAGATAGCTCAGAGGTTGTATATCTACAGTGGAGTCCTGTGTGGAGCGTGATGTCCCCCAATCAAATCTGAGATTTCACTCTTCCTTGAGAAGTTCAATAAATGACTACCATTGAATTGAGTAATGCTATTTTGATAACTTGGCGTTCTTTTCATGTGAAACAAGAGTAATAGCAGAAACTCAGAGCTTGCTTTTTTTAATTAGATAAACAATTCAAAGAACCGGTCTACAACATCACATATAAATATTTCTCTCCTTCAGTTTTTTAAATACAAACATTTTTAAACTGATATGAATATACTTTCATTTAGGAAATGCAGCAACATTCGTAAGTGGTATTATTCTCATCCATTCATAAGCACAAACATTTTAGAGTCCACTGAACATCTACCCAATTGTAATCGTTCTAGTTTCTTTCTGCATAGTTGTCAACTAGCCTCATGACAGCAAATTACAGAAAATATGCATTTATTAGTCCCAGCATGCAAAATGTTACTTTGTACATAACCAGGACAGGAAGATGGTGGACATCATGGAGGCAGATCACAGCTTGGCTTGGATCACATTTCCATTTCTGGTACTTTGTTACTTTGTTGGTGGATGCTACATTTACCTACTTTGTGTGGGTTTGGAAAAATTGAGAACCATAACATTTCTTTTGCTTGTGTTTTTGTTTGCCATGATTGTATTGCTCAATTTTTGGATATTATGTGCCTGTGTGCCTACCCGATCATTCTTTTGAATAATCCTTTAATTTTGGCGTCACATAAATTATTGGCTAAATTGTTCCTTCTAGCAATTTACTTGCAATTTTCTTGAAGCAGAGCAACCAGCGTGTGGAAGCAATTCCAATTAATTATTAGACTGATCTCTGAGATCATGATACTAGAAAAACAATGGACAAGAAGCATAAAAAAGCTTGCAAATAAATTTGAAACATTTCTATAATCTGGTAAAGGTAGACATATAGGGGCCCAAATAGGAGTTTGGCAGACAGAAACACCTGTCCACCAAACTTCTGAAGGGGTGGTCACCGCAGTGCTGGGGGCCTCCCCACTGGCCCCATTATGACTTTCCCACTGGGCTGACCTGCAGAAACCCAGTGGGAAAGGTGCAGCAGCATTGTCACCGGCTCATAATAGAGCCAGCAGTAATGCTGCTGCATGCAGGGGACACCAGCACCCTAGAAATGAGCACTGTCTGCACAGCAGAAGTGTGTATTTTGAGGCTGCTAGGCAGGGGGACCCCTGCACTTTTTCTCTGCCAGACTTTTCATGGCGGTTGATCCGCCATGAAAAGGCTGGTGGAAAACAAGTTTGTAATCAGCAGGGCGGTGCTGACGTCTGATTACAACCCATAGGGATCTGAGATCCTGGCAGGGTTGGGGGCAGGTTGGAAGGTCTGCCCAGCAACCTCGTAATGTGGCAGTCAGACCACCACAGCCACAGCAGTCGAACAGCCACTGCAGGCCTGTGGTTTTTGGACCACCAGCCTCATAATCAGACCCTTAGTATAGAGCATTACAGAGTCACACCCAGCACTGCCTGAGCTTCCTCAGTCTTAGCTGCACTTCCTCAGTCTCAATTGGAATATCTATGACATAGCAATCTCAGACAAAGGAATTGTTCTCACAGAAAGTTTAGTTGGGGCTCTTAAGTAAACACCTTCTCCAACCTGAAAGGGCAAGCTACTCTCTTTTGCTTGACTCTTGGAATCCTAAGGTACATTTATAAAGAACTTTGCAGAAGTTATGGAAGCTAAGAAAAATATTTTTAAAGGCAGTAGAATGTGTGTTGGGGAATGAGCAACAAGGTGCTTTTAAATGTGTTAGGCTTATCATTATCTTTGCTCATACACTAGACTATTATTTGTGGGGACAACAATACATTATCACTGTGAATCTTAGTGCCAATTGCCTTGCTCAGTGCTGGGAAAGAAAAGTCCCCGACCTGGTAATGGACATGCACACCTGCCCTGAGTGCCCCAACTGTACTGATGTCTGGATCCCTAATGCTGTTTTTTGCTGTAATTCGTATGCACTATGACATAATTTTGTCATACGGATTGTGGTTTTGTTGGAGCAGGGGGCAAGCCCAAAGTGTTACCAGCTGTAAAAGACTACTGCTTTTACCAGGAGTTAAAACAGCAAAAGCAGGGTGGTGGCAGCACACCATGTTTTGATCAGTAGGTACCATGTTTTGATCAATAGGAATGAACAAGTTCAATTTCCCTGTGTCACTGGAATGAGGCCTACAGACTAACTAATTTAAACTTCCACTACTGTTGTTTAACTCACCCTTGGCCTACATTGATTTGGTGTCTAGTGCTATGTAGTGCATGTATGTGGTGTGTTAGACCTGACAGCCTTAGGGTGGTCACCCCTAACTTTTCGCTTGTTTGCTAATGTGAGGAGGTGTAGACATGTGCTTCTAATTGGGTGTGGTGTAGACATGTGCTTCTAATTGGGTGTGGTGACTCATCCACATGTGGAAACTCAACTGCTTTCCTGATTGGCTATAAATAGCAGAGTGAAGCATGCCTCCTTGCTTTGCTTTGTTTTGCTTCCTGATCTCAGCATCTGATTAGGCAGTCCAGCCCCTGCTGTCATCCTCGTATTCAGGACTTTTGAGGCAATTCTTTTCTTTGTTCCTGTACCAGCTGATACCAGGCATTCTTCCAGCACTCCGGAAAAGACTGCAGCTATTCTCCAGAGAGTTTGTTCTTTGAGCTCCGCGCTTTCCTTGAACAGCTGGTGTATTTGAGACCTCGTATTTTGGCAGAGTGCTTATCTTGAAGAGACAAATGCATTTCTGAACATTCTACATTATTAGTGTAGTTACTTGCCTAAATGTGCTTCAGGAAATCTGCTTGAGCTCAAGTACTACAAAAAGTGACAGTGCAATTTTAAAAGAGCATTTACGTGACTTTTTTTTCTCTAATAGCATAACTCTTGGATTTAAATTGTGTCATTCATGCCTGTGTTTCAGGTTTGAGGAATGTGCTTTTGAAGGGTTTTTCACACACACAGTAAAACCAAACCAAACTGTGCCCTAACCCTAACTGTTTAAACCCAGAGTGGACATTTGTATTTCTTGGATTGTTTCTCTTCCTTTTAGTTCAACCCTATGCATGCAGGAAAGTTATATGTGATATAATTAATGCCCTTGTTTGTCTTTCTTGTGCATGATAAGTGCAACCACAGTTCTAATTGTAGTGTGCAACAGTGAACCTCTTTGAAGCCAGCCCTAGTGTCACAGTACTTATTGTTATGGTACTCAGTTTGGGTTTTTGGTAATGCAGTGATAGTAATTGTGCAAACAGTTATTATTATCCAAGAAAAGTGCTGGAGCATCCCGGTGTTCTTCTACCACTCCCGTGCCCATAGCAGAAAGAAAGATTCAATTTCAAGGAAGATGAGTGCACAAACTCTACTATCACTCTGTCAACAACGACCTGCCCCCTCTGAAGATACAAGGGTTTCTGTGTCCACTAGGAAGTGCCGAGAGGTGTTCCAGGAGGTCAGGGGGCATACCATCGCCCCTGCAGACATCCTGATTTTCAGGTGAGTGGCCCTGTCTCGCCACTCCGCAACCAGACACAGCGTTTCTGGAAGCAGGCCAAAGGCAACCTCGTGGCCAGTCAAGAGGTGTTGAAAGAATGGTATGACAAGAAGGCCACTCTGGTTGTATTCTCACCTGGTGACAAAGTGTGGGTGCTGGAGCCAGTAGAGCCTAGAGCTCTCCAGGACCGCTGGACTGGCCCATTTGAAATCAAGGAGCCAAATGGGGAGGCCACTTACCTAGTGGACCTCAAGTCCCATAGACACACCCTAAGGGTTGTCCACCACAACAGACTGAAGCCTCATTTCGAGAGGTCTGAGGTCAGTATGCTCCTTGTGACAAATGAGGGCATGGAAGAGGAGAGTGAGCCTCTCCCCGTCCTCCTCTTTGCCGAAGAAGGTGATGGGTCAGTGGAGGGTGTTAATCTCTCTGACTCCCTGACTCTAGATCAGAGGGGAGACTGCTACGAGTTGTTGGAGCAGTTCTCCTTCCAGTTCTCTCTCCCTCCTGGACTCACACACTTGTGTGTCCATGACATTGACACAGGAGACAGTCCACCTGTAAAGAATACAATTTACAGGGTGTCAAACAAAGTGAGGTCCAGTATCAAGGGTGACGTTTCCAAGATGCTGGCACTTAGGGTGATAGAGAAGTCCAGCAGTCCCTGGTCCAGCCCAGTGGTGTTGGTTCCCAAGGCTGTTGCTCCCGGTGCCAAAACCAGAACTTAGGTTCTGCGTGGACTACCCTGGTCTCAACTCTGTCACGAAGACAGATGCTCACCCCATTCCCAGAGCTGATGAGCTCATAGACAGGCTTGGTGCTGCCAAGTTCTCTAGTACCTTTGACCTCACGTCAGGGTACTGGCAGATCGCCTTGACTTAAGAGGCTCAGGAGAGATCCGCTTTCTCCATTCCTGAGGGCCATTACCAGTTCAGAGTAATGCCCTTTGGATTGCTAGCTGGCAAGGATGCCTTCTACGCAGCCTACCTAGACGACATAGCTGTCTATAGCTCCAGCTGGGAGGAACACCTGCTCCACCTCAAGGAGGTGCTTCAGGCCCTGCATCAGGCAGGCCTGACTATCAAAGTCAGTAAGTACCAGATTGGGCAGGGTTCCATGGTGCACTTGGGACACCTAGTAGGTGGTGGCAAGATGTAGCCCCTCCAGGCCAAGATTGAAACTATCAAGGCCTGGCAACCACCTAGAACCCAAACTGAGGTGAGGGCCTTCTTGGGCCTCACTGGTTACAACCGTAGGTTCGTCAAGGGCTATGGAACCATTGTCTAACCCTTGACAGAACCTACTCCAAAAAGCAACCTAGGTTGGTGAATTGACAGAGGCTTGTCAGAAAGCCTTTGACTCCCTGAAGGTAGCCATGTGCATGGCCCCGTGCTCAAGGACCCTGACTACTCCCAGACTTTTTTTTGTGCAGACATATGCTTCAGAGCATGGCATAGGAGCTGTTCTAGCACAGCTAAATGAGGAGGGCCTAGACCAATCAGTAGTCTTTATTAGCAGAAGACTATTACCACGGGAACAGAGGTGGAGTGCTATTGAGAGAGGAGTGATTGCTGTGGTCTGGGCACTGAAGAAGCTGAGACCATACCTGTTTAGGACTCTCTTCTGGGTTCAGACAGACCACAGGCCCCTCAGATGGTTCATGCAGATGAGGGGTGAGAATCCTAAACTCTTGAGGTGGTCCATTTCCCTACAGGGGATGGACTTTCTGGTGGAGCATCGCCCAGGGATTGACCACGCCAGCGCTGGTGGTCTCTCCAGATACTTCAACCTTAGCAATGAGAGCTCCCAGGAGGTTGAGTAGCTCTCCCCACTTTCAGCTGGGCTTAGGGTGGTCACCCCTAACATTTTGCCTGCCTCGGTCCAGTTTTTGGACACAGTTTTTGCTGGTTTTAGGACTCTGCGACTTTACCACTGCTAACAAGTGCTGAAGTGCATATGCTGTCTCCCTTAAAACATGGTGACATTAGTTCATACCCAATTAGCTTATTTAATCTACTTGTAAGACCCCAGTAAAGTGCACTACATGTGCCCAGGGCCTATAGATTAAATGCTAGTAGTGGGCCTGCAGCACTGATTGTTCCACCCACATAAGTAGCCTCTTAACCATGCCTCAGGCCTGCCATTGCAAGGCCTGTGTGTGCAGTTTCACTGCAACTTTGACTTGGCATTTAAAAGTACTTGCCAAGCCTTAAACTCCCCTTTTTCTGCATATGTCACCCCTAAGGTGGTCCCTAAGTAACCCATATGGCAGGGTGCTATGTAGGTAAAAGGCAGGACATGTACCTGTGTAGTTTATATGTCCTGGCATTGTAAAACTCCTAAATTCCTTTTACACTGTTGTGGGGCTGCTCCTTCCATAGCCTAACATTAGGGCTACCTTCACATACTGTTTGAGTGGTAGATTGTGATCTGAAAGGAGTAACAAGGTCATATTTAGTATGGCCACAATGGTAATACAAAATACTGCTGACTGGTGAAGTTGGATTTAGTATTACTATTTTAGAAATACCACTTTTAGAAAGTGAGCATTTCTCTGCACTTAAACCCTTCTGTGTCTTACAATCCACGTCTGGCTAGGTTTAGTTGACAGCTCCCTTGTGCATTCACTCAGAAAACTCCAAACACAGGATGCTCAGTCACACTTGCATACATCTGCATATTGAATGGGTCTTCCTGGGCTGGGAGGGCCTGACACTTACATGTCAAAGGACAGTAGCCTGCCCTCACACAAGAGACCTCCACACCCCCTACTGGGGCCCAGGCAGACAGGATAGAACTGAAAGGGGACCTTGTGCACTTCTAAGCCACTCTTTGAAGTCTCACCCCACTTCAAAGGCACATTTGGGTATTTAAGCAGGGTCTCTGACCCTACCAACTCAGATACTTCCTGGAGAAGAAACCCTGAACCAGAACCTGCCAAGAAGAACTGCCTGGCTGCCCAAAAGACTCACCTGACTGCTTTTCTGCAAAGAACTGCTGCCCTGCAGTTGCCCTGCTGCCTTTCTGCTCTCTGGCTGTGCTGAGAAGTGCTCTCCAAGGGCTTGGATAGAGCGTGCCTCCTGTTCCCTGAAGCCTCAGGACCAAAAATACTTCATTCCTGCAAAAGAACTCCTTGTGCGGTGGAAATCAATGCACAGCTTGCAAGAAACGACACTCAGACTGCCTCGCGGTGAGAAAATCACCGCACGCCGAACTGGAATGACGCAGCCTGACTTCGCAAGGAGAAAATCAAAACAGCACCAGTGTTGCGACCGGAAATTCGACGCACAGCCCACTGGATCGACGCAAAGCCGAGCCGGAACGGTGCAGTAGAAATTTCCACGCATCGCCCACCGGATCGACGCAGCCCCTGTGACTTCGTCCTGCATGCCCAGGTCTTCGACTCATCGTCCCTGGGGCATCCAAAAACCCCGCGACCTGAAGAGGATCCCAGTCTACGCACTGGAAATCGACGCAAAGCCTGCCCTGCGTAAAAACTAACTACGCATCATTTGTGTGTGCCAGAAAAATTTACGCACACCTCCCTGTTTTCCACGCATCTCTTCCTCTGTGGTCCCTTGCGGATAATGTAAATGCAAACCTGGTACCGTGTGCTTGCAAGAGACACTTGTTGCTTTTTAAAAGACTAAAGACACTTTATATAATTTTTACAGTGATATTTCAATGTTTACTTATTGAATCTTGATCGTTTTGACCTGCATCTTACCAGATAAATATTATATATTTTTCCAAACACTGTGTGGCGTATTCTTGTGGTGTTTTACTGTGCCAGGAAAGGCCACAGTGAAGAGATTGCCATGCTGAGTGGGCTGTAGCGGTGTGAGCTTGTAACTCTGTATGCCAGGAAAGGCTGCTGTTAGGAAATCTGCTGTGCTAATCAGGTTGGATTCCTCTTGCAGTGAAAAAATTGTATCTAGTATGCTACAGGAGAGCACTAGGACCAAGCAATAAGTGTAACATGGTTGGGATCTTCAATGAGGAGAGAAGCTGCTGTGGTAACGACTACAGCCTGGACTGTGACTAAGGACCAGCATCAGGACTTTCACACTTAACCATGGGAAGGGCCTAAGAACTTACCCAGCTTGGAGCACCTGAAAAGAACATCCAGTTGCTGCAGCTGCACAACAGCATGTGAGGACCTTGAGGTCTGCTAAGTGCAGCCCACCAGGGCTGTATGCAAAGAACTTAGCATAAACCACTGCTTCAGCTCCACCACTGAGGCAGGAGGTAGTTCTCAGGGACTCTAGTCAATCCAATCCTGCAGGTGTGGGTAAGATTAATTGTGGGCCAGTTGACCCTTAGGGAATCTTGCTTGCTAGAGAGCGCTTTGGCGCAGGAAGATTTTAGACTTTTATACAGAGTTTGAGTGGTACTTGGACTAGTGGGGCTTCAACTGATTGTCACCTTTAGTGAATGAGAAATATCCATTACCGCTGGAGTTAGATAGGAGTGGGACTCAGAGAACTTCCTAAGAAAAACTAGAGCCATGAAGGAACATGGCTTAGCCAGCCAACATGGCAGCCACTGTTAGCTAGAGCTCTATACTTTCAGCCCTAGCATCTACCACAACTGAGTGCAGGAGTCCAACATCAACAGCTGTAGCCATCCTGGTGTGGCACCTTTGATGGTGGGGGCTGCCATCTTGCCTCCTGACGCATTTTGGGAGCCAAGATTGAAACTGCCATGGACTGCAGGGAAAGCGGGCCACCCGTGAGGTCCCAGTCCAGAAGGCACAGAGTCTGAGATGCCAGCACTGTGGGCCTGTGGCACCCCCTTGGCAGGGTGTTGAATGGCAGTGCCATGAAAGCCTTGCTCCAAGTGGCACTCCTTGATGGTGGCCAGCCCTCAGCGGCAGAAGACCCAAGAAGCTCCTGACATGGCAGGGCCCATTGCGAAACTTCAAGGGTGCAACACATCTCATGGCCTTGGGCCTGGAACTGGTGGTTGCATAATTTGAGACATGATGTGGCCTGCAGCTCTGCCCCCACAGACCCCACCAGTAGGCTTTTGGAGCAGATCTGGGCACTGGGTGTAATGTAGGCTGGTGGCCAAAGTGGAAGAAGTGACCCGGCTGGGGGCCTCACCTACTCCAAGGGCACTATGAGGTACTCCCAGTGACCGGCACACCCCTGTTCCCTGAGTCAGGGTGCCTCAACATGGTCCAGGTCCTCTGCATGGGGGGCCCGCTCCCAGTCATCTGTGGTGCACCTGGGGAGCTGTGCTGGGTGTGCCTGCCTGTCAAGGCTGAAGTGCATTATCAGTTGAGTGCTGTGCTGGGCACTCATCACTCCTCACAGAATATCAGGGGTTCTCCATTTGCTAGACTTCCTGAACTTGTACTGATTTGTGGGATGAGGTCATCTCTCATACTACCTCCACCTGATCTCTGCTGTCTCAGGACTATCAAACAATCGCAGATTTCCACAGAGAACAAGATAGGCTACTGGGTTGCCTTTGCGATGATCATTGTGAGCTTACAGACGAGGTTATGGAGGGAGGGAATGTGCTAGCCAAATTGTGACCGCAATCCATTGCCAATCACCTGGACATTTGAGATCTCCAGGACAGAGTGAGGATGCTCAATGGGAGAGTGGAGGAAGTGTGCTCCACAGAAGTGATATTCAGATCCTGGGACTGCGGAGGGAATAGAGGGTTGCAACCCATTGGCTTTCTTTGAGACTTGGTTAAAAAATGTTGTCCCCTCCTCCAGCCTCACACCATTCTTCTTAATGGAGAGAGCCCACAGGGTGACGGCACGCAGACATATCCCTGGGTGCCACCTTGCCCAATGATGGCTAAACCTCTTTACTTGAAGAACCACAATGCCATTCTGATTGTGGTTAGACAGGCCAGGCTGCTGCAGCTTAAGAACTGCCCTGTAATACTTTTCCTGACTACACCTGGGTGGTGCAGTGCCAGCATGCCTCCTTCCTGGCAGTGAAGAAGTGACTCCATCAGCTAACTATCCAGTACTCTCTTATTTCCAGCCCATCTCAAAATATTGGTAGGTGACAACCTCCTTTATTTTACTGAACCACAAGCTGCCTGGACTGAGTTGCTGAACATTATGGTGAGATGTCCGTGTTGATGGAGAGGGACTTGCCCCATTTCTCCCTAAAATGGCATTGGAGGTAAAACAGACCCAGACAGGCCTTCCCACGTGAGACCCAACCACCAACCTTGAAACAGGTAATTGAAGACCGGCACTGAGCCCTGAGGGTGGCGGCATCCTTACGTTTAAGTGTGAGTACTTCAGAGGGGAGAAAGGCCCTCAAAAGTCGACAACTCCACCATGACAGAGGGCTCACAAGAGGGCCCCCAGAACCCACAGCTGGTGACATCACACACAGCTGATGGCTTACTATAAATGGAAACATTTCGTAATTCACCCAACGTAATGTCTCCTTCGCCTCTGTACCCAGACTGCTGAATCCTGTCATAACAGCTGCCCCTCAGACTGGGGATAGGGCTGTGACACACCGAGACACATGAGGGTGGGGTGGACAGTCCCTTTGCACCAGTGCTGGACATTGCATAGCTAAACCATTGACACACAGGGGTACATCATGCTACCACACTCTTTTCTTCTGCTTTGTCACTACCCTACTTTACCCAATGGTTAGATTCGCCAGTCAGTTCGAGTGTACTGCCATTTGTGTTTTTTTAACTCCCAGGTTCCATTGTTCTTACCCCAGCAATTCAAACAGGTAGGCACACAAGAGTCACAAGAGTCACAGGGGTGGGTTGCCACGCCTTCACCTTTTATAAAGCACACAAGGGTACATCTGTGGCACCGACCGCTCACTATACGCCTCCCCTACAATAGCCCCTTCTGCAAGAACAATAATCCTTACCCTGAGTGTGTGCGTTACACACGCATCCTGGAAACAGTATTCTAATTACTCCTACCTTAAAAATAGGGGTGTGTGGAGAGCTCCACTCCACTGGCGGAGCTGACAGAGGTTTTGGAACGGAGCGCGGAGTTAGTAAAAAAACTCTGCTAGCCCTGCCAGCAGAGAAGAGCTCACCCGGTGTGCAGTGCAGCACAGTTATACACAGAGTTACAGCACCTCTGAGGTGCAGGGTACCATATTTGCCGCCACCAATTCCACATACGCTTGAGGAGCACTTATTTGGATTCAGCCGGGCACACCTTTTCAAATGCTAGACACAATTATAGATAAGGAGGGTCGATATGTGCTGGTTGACAGCCACCTCGATGGCTCCCGAATACTGATAGGAAGTGTTTATGCCCCAACTACTGGACCATGCTTTAAGGACTGGTGCTTAGGACCCATACACACATGGGTATTAGGTGGGAACTACAACTACCTGGTAGACTCATGGCTGTATCCCTCCCACACCTGCTCTCCTCTACACACTCATCCCAAATGTTCTACAAGCTGGATTAACAAATGGGAACTTGTGGATGCTGTAGGACCTTGTGTCTTGATACCCTTGTTTACACATTCCACGGCATCAATGAGGGCACTGGAATGGGGCCTGTTTAAGGTGATCACCAAAAGGACCTGTCTGCAAGAGCTGGCAGGGATCAGAAATGGGTGAAAAATTCCACTCCACCAACAGAGTTCACAGAGTTTTGTCCACTCTGCGCTCCTGTCAAAACTCCACCAACAGCCATGTGGCAGAGTTTGTTCTCACATGCGGCTCACCGTCATTAAGGGGACTTACCCTGTCTATCCAGGAATCTCTCCTGGTGTCTCTCTCAAGGCCAGACAGAGACCCTATCCATTTTTCCTCGCACAGGCTGATCACCCTCCAAGTCACTGATTATAAGATCCTAGGTAGGGATGAGTTCCGCTCTGCCGGCAGAGTCCACAGAATTGTTCCCACTCTGCACTCCATACGAAGTGTGAAGTTCCAAAAAAATCAGCAGAGCAGGCTTTTTCCTCTCCCATGGCTTCTCAACATTAGGTTGGTGAGTGCAAGTGAGAAAAAGCACACACTGGACCACCTCTCTGCAAAATTCCTTAAAGCGGGCAGTTGCGGCAGGTCACTAGCACTCAGGTTGAGAAACCTGCCGATCTCATTGAGCTGGCTGCCGCTCGAGTAAAAAATCTACTTGCACAGCAGGAAAAAAACAGCACCCTCTTGCTCAGCGCATTATAAACTCTTTGAGCTAAAAATCTGTACAACTAGTGCAACTTATCGCACTCCATCAGTCACTGAACTCCACGAAGCGATGTAGCAAAACTCTGCAATCTCCACCCAGGCCTAATCCTAGGGAAGATCCTGTCAGATAGATATGCACAAATCTTATGCAAACTAAAACACCAGACTAAAATGGCTTTATCCTAGAATGCAGCACCTCCGAGAGCATCTGACGTCTTTTTCACATCATGAATCAGACCCCCTGGAGGTATTTGCATGAAGCATGTCTGATACTGGACCTAGAGAAGGCCTTCAACTTCCTCTCCTGGGACTATCTCTTCCAGGTCCTCTTCCAGGTGCTGGATGAGTTGGGGGTGGGGGAACTAGCATCACTCGCCTGGGTGTGCAACTGGCATCCAGATTATTTTCCTAAATAGGTACTGGAGCTGGTATTACTTGCCAAGGTGTGCACATTTACACAAGGGTAACCTAAGATAGGAACAGAGCCTGATAGAACAGGCCAGTGTTGGTGCACTTGCAGCTTTGTGGTTGCTTCAACCAAAGTGTGCCATGTGCTGCCATAGGCATCGGTGTGAGCCTGGGCACATGTACCCATGAGTGCTGCTCTACCCACAAGGTAACATGGGAGAATGAGTCTTATTAAGCATGGCTGCAATAGTGGATTGCAGGGGAGAAGCCTCATGATGTTTACTATCATTGGACTCAGGATGACAACCCCTTCTGATGATAAAGGTGGTTTTGTCATCGATGCCATAGAAATGCCACCTCTGGGAAGTGGGCATTTGAAGGTTCGGAGGTGGTTCAGGTATTTTACAAATCTGGCTTCATTCTTTGGGTCATGGGGGTAGGGCACGTCTGTGCATTCCCCAGTGACCACTATGAAACTCAGGCATCCAGAAGGACAAATTCCTGCCATCTGGGGCCTTTACAGATAGATTGGGAGGAGAGGTTTTTGACATAGCAGGGCCCCACTAAAGATCTGCATTCCAGAGCCTCAGGGCCTACAAGGAGGAAATTTAAGGGAGACATCTGTGGTTCAAAGGGAAACCCTTGGAACCACCCTCATCTTCAAAGGAACCATCTAGTATAACTAGGGGTACTCAATGTATACAAGGCAGAGCAACCTTTATGGCGATGTGGAACCAGTGCTGCTGAACCGTGTGGCCACACTGCCAGAGAAATCTGTTGCGTCAAGAAGGATAACTGTCTGAGGAGGATGATCCATGCTCCCCATCCTGCTTACAAGCAGGATTGAGGCTGATTGTCTGCTGTTGTGTAGCATCTCAAAGGGTAACTCTCCTAGGGCAAGTTGGCTTGCCCCTATTCTCTGAGGAAGTCTCAGGGACATCAAAGACATCCAGAGACAGACTTACATTGGTAACCAGTAATATCTGGAGAGCAGTGCTCTCTGCTACATCTATATTGTGTGCTGGACTTCACCTGCCAGCAGCATTAGCGTGACCTAAGTATTGTGTCTGGAGATAGGAATTGCCTGGTATGGAGCTTGCCAAAGAATTAGGGTTCTTGCCAAAGACTTCCCACACTTCAGATGTGTGGCCCTTCATTATGGGGACCACTGCATGCTGAAATGTCTTGTTGATGTGACTAGGATCACCTGAGGCAGGAGCCCTTCGGGTCCTGCTATTGTAGAGTGTGAGAAATTTCTCTTGTGTGAGCATTGGCTGCATGCTCATTGTGTGCGGTGACCTGAGGTGAAGGTGCAACCTGAGTTGTGCTGTACTTGGCCTTGTATGGCACGACTGAGCATGCGTTGAAGTGTGTGACCGAGGAGTCTGGTGCGACTAAAAGTCATCAAGTACTAAATAGTGTGTCTCATTCCAGAGAGGTACGGAAAACAAGTTCTGTGTGACCATATGGTCTAGTGTGACTCAAGACATTGTAAGCTAGACATTGTGCCTCCTAGAGGGGTGTGGTATTTACACCCGTTGTTGGAAAGTACTGGAGGGTCTGGTGAAGTTAAAGTCATCACACACCAGAGCAGTGTCTCTGTCCGAGGAGGTACCATCTTGGAAATTGGCTTGTGAGACTCAAATCGGCAGACCCTCTGAGGTTGTGCATCCTTTTTGTGGAGCTGCAGCACTGAGCACTTTTCATGTGGAATCGTAACCGTCTGGGGTCACTTGAGCCTTTGTGCCCCAGACGTGTCATCTCCTGGTACAGGAGGTGAGGGCCTAGTAACTTGTGCTAAAATTGGTAACTATTTGGTAACATTGAACTGTCTGGTTGGGCTGGTCATCTTAGTGTCTAATGGTGGCCCCAGTGACCCAGCACCTGTGTTTTCCAGACCTATAAGTGAATCTCCTGCGTGGAGCATGAACGTCTCCTCCTTGTTTACCAGCTGTTGTCTTTCCTTTCCCCCACCTTGACCACAGAACCCTAAGATTTTTGACTTAGCTGCGAATGGCCCTGTTAGACCTGGCATCCGTGGCGTGTTCTCCCCTGTCTTTTTTGCCTCTGCTTCCCATGTTTTGACTGTGTGCTGGACTCTGTTTTTGCTTTTTTTTTGTTCTCTGGTCACTTTACCACTGCTGACCAATGCTAAAGTTCAAGTGCGTAAATTGTATGTGAAATTGGCTTTTCCATTATTGGCATATTTGATTTACTAGTAAGTCCCTAGTAAAGTGCACTAGAGGAGCCCACGGCCTGTAAATCAAATGCTACTAGTGGGCCTGCAACACTGGTTGTGTCACCCACATATGTAGCCCTGTAAACATGGCTCAGACCTGTCATTGCAGTGTCTTCACTATGTAAGGCACCCCTAAGGTAGGCCCTAGGTAGCCCCATGGGAAGGATGCAGTGTATGTTTAAGGTGGGACATGTACTGATGTGTTTAACATGTCGTAACAGTGAAAGACTGCCATATTCGGTTCACATTGTTGCAAGGCCTGTCTCTCTCTTCGGTAACATGGGGGCTGCCTTTAACTAACGTTTAAGACTAGTTTCCCTTTGGGAGCAGTTAGAAATTTGGAGTTTGGTGTCTCTGTACTCACAATTTAAAAATACATCTTTTTTCAAAGTTGTTTTTTAAATTGTCTGTTAGAAAATGCCACTTTTAGAAAGTGGGTATTTTCTTGCTTAAACCATTCTGTGACTCTTCCTGTTTGTGGATTCCATGTCTTTGTCAGACTGACAGTTGGGCTGTTTGTGAATCCCCTCTAGACAGTGAGACAAAGGGAGCTGAGGTGTAGCCTGCATATCCTGATCAGCCATCTGAGCTAGAGTGGACAGAGGATTGGTCACTTACATCTGAATGGGCTGTGCCTGCCCTCACACAATGCAGTCTCCAGCCCCCTGGTATGTGTCTGGGGCCAGGCCTGGGTAAGGCAGGATCCTGTGAACAACAGACACTTTCATTTGAAGTTTGCCTTCTTTAAAGGCAGAAAGGGGTATAATTAGTGGACCCAAAAACCCATAATTTTAGATTACTTCTGGAATCAAGAGGAACCTCTGCTAAGGGGAAGATCTGAAGAACTGGAGGAGGAGTACTGCCCCTTTGCCTGTGACTGTGCTTTGCTGAGTTGGCCTACAGTTGCTGCTTCTGCCTGAAAGAGGACAAAGGCTGGACTTTGTGGTATATTACTGCTTGTGAAGAATCTCAAGGGGCTTGAACTGAGCTTGCCTCCTGTTTTGAAGTCTCAGGACCATCACATATTTCCTCTGCCAGCACCTGGACTCTGTACTGAGACTCCTGTCCTGCCAAGTGGTGCCCTGTCCATTCTCTGGGCTCTTGAGAGGTGAAGTTGGCAGAACAAGGACTGAAATCCATGCACAGAACTCGCACAGGGAAATTTTCACCGCAACACCTGCAACACGGCTTAAAAAACGACAGGCCATCAGGCTTCACGGAAAGAATTGACACTCCACCTGCATTGCAGCTGGGAGATCGACTCACCGCGGCTGGAGAAACGATGCTTGCGGCTGCTGATAATGATGCACACAGCACCGTTTTCTAACACCATGTGACCGAATTTCTCACGCATTGTTGCTGGGCTTTAAAGTCATCAGGAGCCTGCACTGATTAGAGGTATCCTGTCTAGAAATTAACACATCGGTCTCTTGTGAGGGAGAAAAATGACGCATCGCTGACCCGACTGGAGAAGAAACGACGCACAGCCTCACTTGTGGGTATGAAATCGATGCATCGCTGACTTTTACGATGCACGCTCGCCCGTGCAGCTTTATTTTTGACACTAGCGAGGAAATTTGTGTAACATCAACATTTCCATTGTTTCCTATGGAGTAAGACTCTTTTTACTTTAAAAAAAACATATCTTGATTTGTGTATGTTGGATTTGTGTCGTTTTGGTCTGGTTTGATTTAGATAAATATTACCTATTGTTCTAAACTGGTGTGGTGTCCATTTTGTAGTGTTTTCACTGTATTACTGTGTGTGTTGGTCCAAAAACTTTACACATTGTCTTTGAGATAAGCCTGACTGCTTGTGTCAAGCTACCAAGGGGGTGAGCATGGCTTATCTTGAGTGTGTAACTTCATTGCCCTGACTGGAGTGAGGGTCCCTGCTTGGACAGAGTGCAAACTGACTCCCAACCAGAGACCCCATTTCTAACAAGCCCAGTAACCAGGGAAAGGTTGATACAATCTTTGCCTCGTAGAGGGGTGGAATAGCTCAAGCTGGTTGCTGAATGAGGGGTGATTTGGGAAACAGGGTGCTTGCAAACACAGTGGCATCCACTATACGGGTATCAAGGCACTGCATTGGGGTGCCTAAAGTGAGTGCAAATGAGTGAATGTTTGCATGCACCGGCTGATACCCTGGCACCACACAGTGGTGCTAAGAGGATGTGTAGGAGTGAGTGCAGGTGAATGTGAAGGCAGTACCATGGTGCTTCTGGTCACATTTATCCTGTCAGACGTTCTTGCAGTTAGAATTATGTCTACTAGTGAGGCTACAGGTGCAGTCCTATAAGGAAGTGTTTTAAACCTTGTATGTACACTTTTCTTCTAACGTTGGGAACCCTGGATTTATGTGTTATGCTGATTGTGGAGAGTTCTAGGGTCGGTCTTGTGCTGACAGAATCGGACATCTTATGTGTGTGGGGAGGGAATGTATAATTTTCCTCATCTGTACATACAGTAGTAGTGTTTAACACAGCTGGAACTCATATTGTGGCTTCCATTGCAAATGGTGACCCAGCCCCGGATTTACATTATAATCATACTGTGTTGACAATGTGTCTGTTGAATGCAATCTTTTTGTACATACACTGAGTGTGAAGTCTCCTCTGTTCCACGCAGCGTGATTGTGGTAGGGAAGTGAGTGCTGTGTCTTTGCTTTACATATTGCCTCTGTGATAAGCCTGACTGCTCCTTCCCAGGCTACCTAGGGGTGAGCACAGGTCACACAGTAAGAGTAATTACCCACCCTTGACAGGAGTGGCGGGTTCTGCCTGGGGCCCTGCATTAGCTAACCAGAATGTGCCACCTCCAACACCGTTGCTATGGAAACCCTTGCTCTCCACCTTCGCTGGAGGGGAGGGGACTGGGGAATCCCTCTGGGTGATGCAACTAAGGCAGCACCACCATACGCAGATGACTTGGTCCTACACCTTCAGGACATCTGCTCAGATCTCTTCCCCATACATGACACACTTTGTACCTTTGCCCTGACAGCAGGCCTCTGAGTCAACTGAGTCAGATCCTGTGTGTAGCTACTCAGCCCTACTACATCGTCCCACAAGGTGCATCTCAGCAATACCCTTCTGACCTGAAAGGAAGTTACTATCTTATATCTTGGGCCTAACCTTTACCACTATATGCAGCCGATCTATGCAAGTGTAACATGAAAAAAGGCCCTTTGCACCTTAAAACCCTGGTTACAGTTTTGTAAGCAACTGTCCCTAGCCACCACTGAGAAGATTGTTATATACAAAATGATAATATTACTGAGGATGCCTTATCAATTTTGAATGACCGTATTGCCTCCCTGGAGCTTTTTCCAAGACCTAGACAATCTATTAGGTAAAGGTATATTGGGAGATCAGAGCCACCAAGTTGTACTGAAGACGTTGTAGCTGCTGGTGAGCAGGGAGCGACTTGAAACACCATCAATTGAAGCCCACTATCTTGCAGTGCAGTCACAGTGGGTTTCGAGATGGTTGACGGGGCAACACCCGGGGGAAGTATGCAATGCCTCCGGCCCGCTTTGTCTGTCCATGATCCAACATTTTCTGCTTCCCAAAGCCACTACCCAATCTATACGGACACTGCAGTTCATGATTGCCCACAGTTGCCTTGCTGGAGTCTCTCATCTTACATCTCACATACCACCATATGCTCAGGTGCTTCCCGTGGAGAGTCTCCCATGCTTTCTGGCACCTACTCTGCCCTTGACCTGTGGACATGGCATGAGCACTCTCTGGCCACAGACAGCAACCTCTATCCTTCAGACCACCTTCTCACTTTTGACCAACTTATCTTGAACCACACTATTTCCCGGGGGCGGATCCCCACCTATCAACAACTGTGTCATACTTGCCAAAATCTTTGCTCCACAAATGACGGGGAACCTCAAGCACACTTTGTCACACATTCTCTTCTACATGTGGGGGCTGGGCATCTCCTGATAATGTGGATCTAAACGGCCATAGGGGAACACACTGGGACCCCGCTTATCATCTTAAGGGGCAAGTGGCAGGGCAATCTTGGCTGGCTACTGCATGATTCAGAATGGGAACAGGCACTAAAATTCCCCCAATTGGTGTCTAGAAGCACCTGATTCAAAAACATTCAGTTCACCGTCATACACCAGGCCTATTTGACACCTGAGCAGCTCAATCACTTCTTTCCCACTGCACCTCTGGGCTGCCCACGCTGCCACTCTGCATCAGGTGGTCTACAACATATGTTGTGATCTTGCCCCACCCTCTCCTCCTATCAGCACTCAGTTTACAATGTGTTAGTGAAGTTCACCGAGCTCACTGATCTTGAATCATGGGAGGCCTGTGCTCTTGGCATTTCAAGCGCAGGAAACAACATAAGGTGCAGGCACGCTTTACTGTCTTGGACCTTCTGCTGGCCAAGAGAACTTTAACTTTGCATAGGAGGGATGTGCAGTCACACCCAATCTGTGCCTGGCATGCAGTGATGAGAAAATAGGGAAGGGTTGAGCGTGAGGCCCTGTGCTATGAAGAAGTTTGACATCTGTGCAAACAGCTGATTTATGCAGCCTAGGACACCCTCTTTGAAAACTTCAAGCAACTTACCCACATTGATGAATTACCCCTGTGAACCTCCTAGGACAGTCCACTATATTCAGATATTTCTTTTTGCCTCTCCCACCCCACCCCCCCATCTTTTCACTTTTACCACCCACCTAATCCACCATATATACCCCTCTCGACCCTATCAGGAGACTTGGAGCCAAGACTGGCCAAGCAAATTGAAGACTGCTTGTGCAGGATAGATGGCAAATTGGGAGTCCCCCTACCTTCCACACAGATCAGCTGACTCAGCCAGTACCCTCAAATGATTATGCCCATCCCCATCAACCCATGTCTTTGCTCACACAGTAGGGGAGGCCCTGCCCTAGCCCTACACCAGTATCCTTGACAGTCACAACTTATTCTCCCTCCAGGTTTGTCCCGATATCCCCTTTCCTGAGTTGTTTTGGGGCAATATCCCAGTTTGCTAGACAGAGTAATTGGTAGGCAATACTGCAGTGCCCCATCTCCGGTCACCCACCACTTGGATGGCTTTGACAATTCTCATTTAATTTCCCTATTCAGCACCTATCTTCCTACTCAGCATGCTTTTGTGATGAGGTTTTATGATGACTTTTAATCCCATATTGATATTGTAATACTGTCTTTGTTCCTAACTGAAAATCCCAATAAAAATAGTTTTATAAAAAGGAAACACCAGAGCCCTGACCTCAGGGCACTGTGGAAAGTGTTTGTGAATGTTTTTTCCCTTTGCGGTGTAACTGTAACACAAATACTTCATTTTCCATAAAAATAAATATTTGACTGGACAATTATTTATTCTGCAGAGTGTACTATGAGGTGCGAGCATGTGTTTGTCCCCTGCATCTACCTCCCCCTCCCTAGAAGTTTTGAACTTCTCAATCCACATTGCTATTGCTCAAGACCCATAGTAGGCCAGCCCCAGGACAACAGGAGTAAAAGACCTCAGTACCCAAGACTGGACCCAGTTGCTCCTGCTTGCCCTGTGGCTTTCTTAACAGGGATCTGACAGATAACTTAGGGGGTCATTCCAACCCTGGCGGTCGGTGTTAAAGCGGCGGCCAACCCGCAAACAGGCAGGCGGCCAAAAAAATTGAATTCCGACCCTGGCGGGAACCGCCAACACAGCCCGCCACTTTACCACTCCGACCGCCACGGCGGTACAGACAAGCAGCGCGGCGGTCACCGCCAACAGACAGGCGGCAGACAATGTACCGCCCACCCTATCACAACTCACCAATCCGCCACCTTTTCCGGGGCGGGAGCCCCGCCGATAAAAACACGGCGGAAACAGACTTCGAACGGGAAAACGCTCACCTCCATACACCCCACGAGGAATCTGGACAGCATGGAACCCGAACTACACATCCTACCAGCTATTGTCTACCTGCTCCTCTACCAGGAGCACGAACGCCGGCACAGAAGACAACGGTGAGTACTGCACCTACGACACAGGGGAGGGGGGAGGCAAAATATTACGGGGACACACATACGCCACACACCCACCCCCACCCTCACCCACTCCAACACACACATCAATGCAGAGCAACAAGTCAGAGTGACACCCCCCAGTCCCCCACGGAAGAATGCAAAGACAAAATAAAATGATCATTAAAAATGAAGTATAATATAGCATAATTGAAGTTAAGTGAAATATGAAAATATAAATAAAATATATTACATCATGAACAATATATACATAGGTCAAAAGTCCGGCCCATATTGGCTATCATCCATTGTTCGTGGGCCAATGGGCCTAAACACATGGGCAAAGCCCACACATGAGACCCGATTCCATTGGAGAGAACACTGCAGGGGCATCAGATAGTAAAACGACAGGCACCTCAGGGGGAAGGGAAGGGGGGCACCTCAGCCAGTTCAGTCCACGACGCCAGATCCACGAGGGGCCTCCATGCCCACTGTACCATCCTGGGGAGTGCAAAGCCACAGTCCGTCAAGTGGATTACAGACTCCACTGGTTCTGGAGGAGGCATGGTGCCCAGAGTGCTTTGTGAAGCCCTGGCCGACACAGATCCGGCCCTGCCAATGGGCCAGCGGTGCTTGAGATGAAGGGCCCAGCGGAGCGGTGCTTGAGATGAAGGGCCCAGCGGTGCGGTGCTTGAGATGAAGGGCCCAGCGGAGCGGTGCTTGAGATGAAGGGCCCAGCGGAGCGGTGCTTGAGATGAAGGGCCCAGCGGAGCAGTGCTTGACAGGAAGGGCCCAGCGGAGCAGTGCTTGACAGGAAGGGCCCAGCGGAGCAGTGCTTGACAGGAAGGGCCCAGCGGAGCAGTGCTTGACAGGAAGGGCCCAGCGGAGCGGTGCTTGACAGGAAGGGCCCAGCGGAGCGGTGCTTGACAGGAAGGGCCCAGCGGAGCGGTGCTTAAGAGGAAGGGCCCAGCGGAGCGGTGCTTGACAGGAAGTGCCCAGTGGAGCGGTGCTTGACAGGAAGGGCCCAGCGGAGCGGTGCTTGACAGGAAGGACCCAGCGGAGCGGTGCTTGACAGGAAGGGCCCAGCGGAGCGGTGCTTGAGATGAAGGGCCCAGCGGAGCGGTGCTTGTCACGGCGGGGGCCTGTTCAGCGGTGCTTGCCACGGCAGGGCCCTGTTCAGCGGTGCTTGCCACGGCGGGGCCCTGTTCAGCGGTGCTTGCCACGGCGGGGCCCTGTTCAGCGGTGCTTGCCACGGCGGGGCCCAGTTCAGCGGTGCTTGCCACGGCGGGGCCCAGTTCGGCGGTGCTTGCCACGGCGGGGCCCAGTTCGGCGGTGCTTGACATGTGTTCCCAGGGAACCAGATCGGGCCAATATTTTCCGCTCAGTTGCCATCCGACCTTTCACTTGCGGGCCCTCCTGTGCTGGAGTCCTGGGCCCGTGGGTGTCCTCCTTCACACCCGAAATGGGGCTGGTGGGGCCCTCCTGGGCAGCTCGCCTGCTGCCGGAAATGTCCGCCCTGCTGCCCTTGCCCTCCTTCGCCAATTCTCTGGGGCCCTTGCCTCCCTTTGTGGATGTGACAGGTGACGGTGCCAGGGTATTGCCTTTGGGGGCTGCCGTCTCTGGCCTCTCGCGCCGGCCCTTCCCTTTTTTAGTTTTCTTCCCAGGGGGTGGGCTGGCTGTCCCCTTGCTGCTGGCCGATGTTGCTGCCCTAGAAGCTGGTGGACTCCAGTAGCCCTGGACTATGGTCCTTGTAGGTGCAGGGCTTGTGGTGGCTGAGGTGCTGGTTGGACTCTTACGAGATGGAGGGGGTGGGTCAGGTGATGCAAAGAGGTTCAGTTTGGAGAGGAAAAACTTTTTAGGAGCAGTGGGAAGGGTAGGTGCAGTGGGTATGGGAGTGGAGGAAGAGGATGTGGTTGTAGGAGAGTCAAGTGTGCTGTCTCTGGGTGCAGGTGCTTGTGACGGAGGCTGTCGTGAGGTGGATGGCTGTTGGGTGGGTGGCTGCCTGCGTTTGTGTGGTTTGGAAGAGGGGGTGACAGACACACTGGGAGAGGACACAGGGGACGTGTAAATGGCAGTGGGGGTGGTGACTGCACGTGTGCGGAGTGTTCTGGTGGGTGTGCTGGTGATGGACGTAGTGGCTGAAGATGTGGTGCATGCAGGTGTGAGTGGAGACGTCACAGGGAGGGAGGAGGGAGACGAGGAGGAGGGGGACACAGAGGAGGCAGTGGCTGTTGGCATGTCTGCATATGGATGTTGCATGTGTGAATGCTTGTGTGATCTGTGGTGCTTATGTCTGGATGAGCTGCCCTTGGGTGTTGATGTGTGTGCAGGCTGGTCTGTAGGTGTGGCTGGTATAGGCAGAGGAACAGGGGAGTGGGACTGGGATGAGGAAATTGGAGGGGGGAGGCAGGAGACAGGGACAATGGCTGCCGTCAGTGCTGAGGCCAGAGCGTTGAACGATCGCTGATGGGCAGCCTGACCCGAATGAATGCCCTCCAGGTATGCATTGCTCCGGTGCACCTCCCTTTCTACACCCTGGATGGCATTCAAAAGGGTAGACTGCCCAACAATGAGCGTCTGGAGGAGGTCAATGATCTCCTCACTGAGGGCAGCAGGGGTAACTGGGGCAGGGCCTGAGGTGCCTGGGGCGAAGGAGATGCCTGCCTACCTGGCCGAGCGGGCACGGGGCGAACGCTGAGGGGCTGCTTGGAGGGCGGAGCTGGTGCGCGGGGTGGCGGCTGTACCTGTTTTAGCGGTGAGCACGGATGTTGCCGCCACCACAAGGGAGCTCCCTTCCGAGGACGTGTCTGTGTCGCTGACGTCTCCAAGGGACCCCGTTGTGGAGCTCCCCTCGCCCTCCGTCTCACTGGTGTACTCGGAGTCGGTTGCATGGCCCTCCAGGGCCATGTGAGATGCAGCTCCCTCGTGCTTCGATGCCACTTCTCCTCCGCCTGATGATGCTAATGCACACATGAACAGGAAGACCACAAAAAAGGGGGGGGGGAGAAAAAATGACATGTTGAGTGCATGCATTGGTGACACCGTTGGCGGAGAGGACAGACACAGAAGCCCCCTGCACTACGCCACGCACTCGGTGTACACTACTCAATTATTGTGACTTGGCCTACAAGCCTATGGACGACAACTGCACACATAGGTGACCCAGGGCCATGGATAGCTGTACTTAGCACCCTACAGAGGTGGGGGGCGGGGGCACAGGGCCATGCCTCACGGAGGGGACCAGCCTACAGAAGTCGCCCTGGCCTAGAGATACTCACAGCCCTCCTCCCCCACCCAGACACCTCCACTGTGCGCTAACATAGCAGCATGTGCTGGTACTCACCCCCTTGTGTCTGCTGTGATGTCCTCACGCACCCATCCAAATCGGGGTAGGCCACCGCCAGGATCCGGGACATCAGGGGGGTCAATTGACGGGAGCCACCCCTCCTACGTTGGGAGGCCATCCCCAGCAGAGCCTCTGCGGTCTTCCTGCTCCTGCGGCGGATGTCCTCCCACCTCTTGCGGCAGTGGGTGCCCCGTCTGTTGTGGACCCCCAGGGTCCGGAAGTCCTTGGCGATGGCACGCCAAATGTCGATCTTCTGATGGGCGCTGACCTATGTGACATGGACAGGGTGGGAAAAAAAAAAACATCATTTTCTGCATGGTCGATGTGCGTGGCCCCCCCCTCCCCAACCTTGCCATATGGCACATGCTCTCATCTGTCATGCGATGCATGCCTCATTCGCTCCCCTCCCCACCATCTTTCATCCACCCCACTCAACACAGGCATTGCCCACAAAGCATGGTCCCAGTGTACTTACCTGTTGGTCTGGAGGACCGTAGAGTAGCGCATACTGGGGGAGGACCCCATCCACAAGTTTCTCCAATTCCTCAGATGTGAAGGCAGGGGCCCTTTCCCCAGTCGCAGCAGCCATTGTATCTTCCAGACCGAGGTCACAGCAGCACTTGCAGTATAGGTCCTCTCCTGTGGATGATTAGGTCTCGAGTGATTAAGCAGATAGAAGATGGCAGTCACGCCCGCGGCGGTGCGTACCACGGCGGTGCGTACTGCGACCGCCGGCGCACATCGTCATTGGCTCCTGAGACCCATAGGGTTCAATATTAACCAATGCTGCTTTGCGCCTTGGTCTTCGACTGCCTACCGCTACGGTGTGCCACGCCAGCGCATTGACCTCGCATCCCATTGTCACACTTCACAGGTCAGGCAGCCGCCATTTCAAGGGCCCACATGGCTTAATTTGTTCTTCGTCACACAGGCCTAGGCCTTGCATTGCCACTCATACAAGCCATTCAATGCATAGCGATTCGTGTTCTGTGCAAGCTGTGGTTACGTACCTGTGGGTTGCTTGACTCTGTGCTCCATGTTGTCCTTCCTAGGCACCGTCCGCTGGGACTTGCGAGGAGATGGAGGAATGTTCCCGTGTACAGACCGCTGGTGGACCTGTCGACAATGGAAGAAAGACATGTCATACTGACATACAGACTTGACCGAGCCACTATACAGGAACTGTGTGCCCAGCTGGAGCCAGACCTGATGTCCCCCATTCGTCAACCCACAGGGATTCCTCCTCTGGTGCAGGTTCTGTTAGTACTCCATTTTTTGGCAAGTGGATCATTCCAAACAACAGTGGCCATATCATCAGGGATGTCTCAGCCTATGTTTTCTAAGGTTTTGTCCAGAGTGTTGTCTGCCCTGATGAAATACATGCGGAGATACATTGTTTTCCCTGAGGTGGGCGAATTGGCTACAGTGAAGGGTGATTTCTATGCCCTTGGCCATATCCCCAACATCATTGGTGCCATTGATGGGACCCATGTGGCTTTGGTTCCCCCCAGTGAAAGTGAGCAGGTGTACAGGAACAGAAAAACTTATCATTCGATGAATGTCCAGGTGGTCTGTTTGGCTGACCAGTACATCTCCCATGTAAATGCAAAGTTCCCTGGGTCAGTGAATGACGCATACATCATGCGAAATAGCAGCATCCCTTACGTGATGGAACAGCTACAGAGACACCGTGTGTGGCTAATTGGTGACTCTGGTTACCCCAACCTGTTGTGGCTACTGACCCCAGTGAGGAATCCCAGGACAAGGGCAGAGGAACGGTACAATGAGGCCCATGGGCGTACTAGGAGGGTGATCGAGCGGACCTTCGGCCTCCTGAAGGCCAGGTTTAGGTGCCTGCATATGACAGGTGGATCCCTAATGTACTCACCAAAGAAGGTGTGCATTATCATCGTGGCCTGCTGTATGCTTCACAACCTGGCTTTGCGACGCCAGGTGCCTTTCCTGCAGGAGGATGGTCCAGATGGTGGTGTTGTAGCAGCTGTGGAGCCTGTGGAGAGTGAAGAGGAGGAAGACGACGGGGACGACACAGACAACAGGGACACAGTGATACAACAGTATTTTCAGTAGCACACAGGTACGAATCAACCCCGCCATTTCACATTTACTTAAAGTCTCCTGCCGCTCTACTCTCTGTGTTTCCCCCCTGTTCCTGTTAACTGAGTTGTGACTTTCCCTTCCGTTTTCAGAGCTGTGGGCCCCACTGCGTGACCTCTGCTTTGTTTGCCCATGGACTACAGCTGTGTGACAGTGGTATGTTGTCATCACAATGTAACTGAACATTTTGGCACCGTTATGTCTAATACATTTGTTCAAAATACAAGCAGACTCCAGATTCTTTAAGTGCAATAAGTGATTTTATTAAAGTGCTAAATTAAGGGACATGATTGTAAAATGGTGATGGGTGATGGTGGAGTAATGTCCATGGCAGAGTCCAGTTTTCAGTCTCACAGGTGCATTGTCCATATGCCTGTGGAAGGATGGAGCAGGGGCAGTTTAAGTTTGGACAGGGTGACAATGTGGGACAGTGGGATGACATCAGGGGGTATCGTTTTCTGGCGGGGGTCTTGGCATCCTACTCTGTCTTCTTGTGAGATCTCAGGTACCGCTTGCGGGGTGGTTCTTCTTCTGCAGGAGGTGGGGTTCTGGTGGCCTGTCGTTCTGTGGGGGCCTCCTGTCCACTAGCACTGGCGGAGGTGGTAGGCTGTTCCTGGTCCAGGCTAGTGACAGGGGCCCTTTGTGGTGCCACATGGTCCCGCAATGTGGTGACTATCTGGTTTAGGGCCACGACGATGGTCCCCATTGCGGAACTAATGTTTCTCTGTTCCTCTCTGAACCCCACGTACTGTTCCTCCTGCAGTACCTGGATCTCCTGAAACCTGGCCAGTACCGTATCCATCGTCTCCTGGTAGCGGTGATATGCTCCCATGATGGAGGAGAGGGCCTCTTGGAGAGTCGGTTCCCTGGGCCTGCCCCCCCCTGTCGCACAGCAGCCCTCCCAGTTCCCCTGTTTCCCTGGGCCTCTGTCCCCTGGACCTTGTGCCCACTACCAATGCCCCCAGGTCCCTGTTGTTGTTGGGGTGGTGGGTCAACCTGGGTGCCCTGTAGTGGTGGACACACCGCTGATTGATGTGTCCTGGAGACAGAGGCATGGGCCCGCTGGGTGGGAGCTGTGCTGGTGTTCCCAGAGGGAGTTAGGTCTGCTGTAGCCTGTGGCTGTCTGTGGGGAACCGACTGTCCCGAGGTCCCCGATGGGCCGGGCTGGTCATCTGGGTCCAGGGAGACAGAGCTGCTGTCATCACTGGGGGCCTCTTCTGGGGGTGGGATGGACATCTCTGGACCCTCCTGGGTGGTGTGGTGGCGTTCAGGTCCTGCAGGGGTATAAGAGTATGGTTATTGCTTCTGTGTGTGCCATTTCGTGTAATGGGTGGGTGGCCGTGTACCCCAGTGCTGGCATTCCCTTGTGGGGGCTTTTGTGACGGTGGCTTGTGGGGGAGATGGGTATGTGCAGTGGGCATGCTTTGGTGATGGGTGTCCATGCTTTGGGGAGGCATGCAGGGCTAGATTTTGGGATGGGTGGGTTGTGATGGTGAGCCATTTGCAAGGAGTTGGTGTGATGTGGGTGGGGGTGAGGGTGGGGGTGGATTTGGCATGCAGGTGGGGTGGGGGGAATGAAGTAGTGGAGATTTGACTTACCAGAGTCCATTCCTCCGCCTACTCCTGCGAGGCCCTCAGGATGCAGGATGTGCAAGACTTCCTCCTCCCATGCTGTGAATTCTGGGGGAGTAGGTGGGGGTCCGCCGCTCCGCTGTACCACGATGTTGTGCCTTGATACCATGGAACGCACCTTCCCCCGTAGGTCGTTCCACTGCTTCCTGATGTCGTCCCGATTGCGTGGATGCTGTCCCACAGCGTTGACCCTGTCCACTATTCTGCTCCATAGCTCCATCTTCCTGGCAATGGTGGTGTGCTGCACCTGTGCCCTGAAGAGCTGGGGCTCTACACAAACTATTTCCTCCACCATGACCCTGAGTTCGGTGTCAGAGAACCTGGGGTGTCTTTGGGGTGCCATGGGGTGGTGTGCATGAGGTGAGGGGTGGTGTATGTGTTGTAGAGTGTGGTGAGTGTGGTGGTGTATGGTGTTTTGTGCGTGGAAATTGTGTGGGTGTTGTTGTGATTTGCCTCTGTGGGATGGTCTACTCTATGCTGTGCTGTCTCTCTCTGTCCTTCAGTCGCAATTGTGGTCGTAAGGGTTTGTGGGTGATGTGGGTGTGTGTTTTATATTTAATTGGGTGTGTGGGAGTGGTGTGTGTATGTGTCTCAGGTGTGTGTATTTTGAATTGTCCAATGTGGTAGTGTTTTGTAAAGGTGTGTGTATTTTGACCGCGGCGGTGTGTACCGCCAATGGAATACCGCGGTTGAAAGACCGCTGCGGGGATTTGTGGGTCGGAATGGCATGGGCGTATTTCTGTTGGCGTGATGGTGGAGGTTTGGTCATCGCCAGTTTCGCGCTGGCCGTTGCTGTGGCGGACTTTTGTTGATGTTGGGTTTTTGGCGGTTTGCCAGTTGCGGGTCAGAATGACCGTGGCGGTTTACTGCGACCGCGGCGGTGTTATGGTGGTCTTCTGACCGGCGGTAAGCGCCTTTTACCGCCGAGGTCAGAATGACCCCCTTAGTCTTGAGCGGCAAGAAACTTGACTGAAATTTTGCCTTTGCATTAAAGGATGTTGAATGAGACTGAGTGCAAGTACAAGTTGAGTAAAAAGGTGTTGTTAACCTGTGTATGGGGAGCTAATCACTTCAGGCATTTTATATGAGGAGAATATTTTTATAGAGGCCAGATCACAATTCTTGACTACGTTTTTTATTTCTGGTTGGGCTCCTTCATCTTCACTGTATATTGCTGGACAGAGTTGCAAATTACAGAACTATTGTTTTAAAGGAATGTGCCTGCCTGCAGGTGGGGCCAAGGGACTTCAGCCCATATTTATACTTTTTTAGCGCCACATTTGTGTCATTTTTTGATGCAAAAGTGGTGCAAACTTGCAAAATACAATTGTATTTTGTAAGTTTGCACCATTTTTGCATCAAAATGCGGCACAAATGTGGCACTTAAAAAGTATAAATATGGGCTCTTGTGTCCCAAGAAGAAGTGGAGGCGAGGGGGAGGAGTGAACCCCCGGTGAGCGCTTCAAAGCGCCGAACTCTCTCCCACTACGCAGGACGCACTGCCTGCAGTTGGGGCCAAGGGACTTCGTGTCCCAAGAAGAAGTGGAGGCGAGGGGGAGGAGTGAACCCCTGGTGAGTGCTTCAAAGCGCCAAACTCTCTCCCACTGCGTGAGATGTGCTGCCTGCAGTTGGGGCCAAGGGACTTCGTGTCCCAAGAAGAAGTGAAGGCGAGAGGGAGGAGCGAACCCCCAGTGAGTGCTTCAAATCGACGAACTCTTTCCCGCTGAACGGGACATGCTGCCTGCAGTTAAAGCCAAGGGACTTCGTGTCCCAAGAAGAAGTGGAGGCAAGGGGGAGGAGCAAACAACTGGTGAGCGCTTCAAAGTGCTGAACTCTCTCCCGCTGCGTGGGATGCGCCTGGGCAAGGCCCGGACCAAGGGCGGGCCCATCCTACGTTCGTCAGCAACCGACAGAGGCCGGGCTGGGCCATCCCTCTTAACTCAATCATAGAGGGTAAGTCTGAGTGAGAGATTTACTGTTTTTGACATTCTGTGACATTTGAAGGCACTTCAGTCATGCCTTAGTGCCTCTTGGCTTCCCCCCTTAGGTGAAATTTATTACTCCAATTTTCACGTGTGTCTGTCGCTGACCTGCTGACCCATTGAAAGACATTCACTGTGCATTGTGAGGATGGGCAGGAGAAGGGGCCCGCAAACTGGGGCCCATAGTGGTGGCAGAGGGCAGGGAAGTTTAAGCTCAACCCTGGACTCCTTTCTCGCAAGAGCTTTCGGGGTTGTGACCAAGGAGATTGACCTGGCGGAGAGGAGGCTTTCTTTGGAAATTGGGGACTGGCGCCAAGCTTCTCTGGAAAGTGATGCTTTGGGGGTTTTGGAAGTTGAAGTGGTTCCCTCCGGGAGGGTGAAATGTGCTGTCTCGGTAATTCCCCTACCTGCTGAAATGGAGGCTTGCGGTGGGACTGGGTTCTCGAGGAAAAGTAAGAGGCTCTTGACTGTCACTCTGCCGCTCTGCCCCCTAGATAGCTGTAGCCCTCCCCTGAAAAAAAAAAAGGCACAGAAGAAAGCCGGGAGTAAACTGAAACCGTCTCTGTCTACAGATACTACAGACATGATAGATGGCATTGACTTTAGCCTGCCCCGTATGGTGGAGTTAGTAATCTATTTATGAAACTAAAGGAGATGATTGAGGCTAGTTTGACTCCAGTTTTGGAGAAATTGACGCCTCTTGAAAAAGCAGTCTCCCGGCTGTGTGAGCAGGAGTAGCTCAGCCCAGTCACAGGCGGTCCCCTGAATCTTAACTGCCTAAACCAACTGTGTGAGGGGGAATTTCTACATGAGGGTGCTCCCAGGGCCTTGGAGAGAGCCACACGGCAGCTGGCTAACATTGCAAATCCAGGGGTACAGGGTTTTTGTCCAGAGACTGTTCCGGCTGCACCTTCTGCCACCTCGACAGGTGCGAAGGAGTAAAACAGGTCGAGAGGCGGTAGACAATTTGATAAAGGGCCCGTGGAGATTGGTAAGCAACCAGCTAACACTGCAAATCCAGGGGCACAGGGTCTTTGTGCAGAGACTGTTCCGGCTGTAACTTCTGCCCCCTTGACAGGTGCGAGGGAGGAAAACAGGTCAAGAGGCGGTAGGCAATTTGACAATGGGCCCGTGGAGATTGGGAGGGAGTCTCAACATAATTGTCAGGATACAAAATCTGCATTTGATGAAGAAAAGTTCCCCACTGGTTTGTATGGAGCTCGCTCCAGCCTGTGCCCCCTATGTGGTGGTGTTGACAGACGTCCCTGCTCTTCCTCCGGGCTCTAGTGAATCTACAGACCAACTGAAATATAAGACTGGCCATTGGCTGAGTAAAAACTGTGATTTTGCTTGTAAGGACCTGAGGGATATCTTGTTTGTTAGAAAAATTGATTGGTTTGGGCCCCAAGCAAAAGAGAGAAATGGGGACTGTATTATTGTTAACTGTAGATATCCTGGTCTGGTCCACCGGCTCCTCTCCACACAAAGTATGGTTTCCCAGAGAGAGGGAAAGATTGGTCTGGTCCCTTTGGGTTATTTTTATAATCATATACAGCAGGGAGTTGAGTCTCTAATTAGGAATTGTGGGTACTCCCATCTTGGCCAGAGTATTCCACAGCTTGCTAGTTGGAGGAATGATATTATTAGCACTCCTGACCTGGAGGGGGTGGATTGACGCCATGCAAGGAGATAGACTGAACTTTTGGCAGTACCCCCTAATGTTGTCTTGACTAGGGAGTGCTGCCTTATCTCATGGAACATTGCAGGGAATGATACCAAGCTCTCAGACCAGGCATGGATTAAATGCTTGGCACACTAAGATTTTCTCATGCTCCAAGAGACTTGGTCGGACGGTCAGGCAGCCTGAGATGGTTATTATAGATTTGCAGTCCCGGCAGTTCAGCCCTACGGAGGCCGCCCCAAGCACAGTTTGGTTACCCGAATCACTATAATAGTGTAAGCATTTCAAATTAACTGTAATCACCAGGGTATACTGATTTTCTGGGTAGTTTTCCCTAACAAATTCAATGTTTTCTTGGTTAATTTTTGTAACGCTGTATGGGATGTGGGGTACCAAATCAGGGTCCTTTTCTCAGCTCTCCAGATACTGAAGCGCAGAATGGAGGAGGTGGGTTTGGAATTCTGTGCTGTTGTGTCAGGTGATTTTAATGCTACCGTGGTGAATTCCTTTGAGTCTAATCGCAAGGTTTATTTAGCAGACAGTGGACAGGATCCCAGGGGCAGGGTTCTGATTAAGGGCCTACAGAGTATGGGTCTTCTGAAAATTTGTGACATTGAAGCGTTGGGCACTCACCAGTTTCCAACCTTTGTAGGTAGAGGGGCTGGTACAACTATTAATTATATCTTTTTGTCCCCACCTCTAAAAGATTTGGTCATAGGTGGAGAGGTGGTAGCGAATCACCTTAGTGACCACAACCCCCTTGCAGTCCTTTTCAACTTTCCAGAGGCTCTATTTAAAAAAGGTCGAGGAGGGCCAGCTTTGGTGAAGATAAAAGACCAGGACAGGAGAGTTGGTTGGAAACAGGTTAATATCCATCAAGTGGTAGTGAGGGTGGAGGGTGACAATCTAAAATTGATTACAGATACACTTCTGGCAGAGACTTCTAGCCCAGGGGAAGTTATGGCTGTGATGCTCAGAGTGAATGAAGCTTTTAATGACTGTTTGAACCTGGCTGCTCAGTCCCCCCACAAGGATAAGGGTGGATGGTTCAGTAAGTCCTGCTATGACGCTGGGAAAACCCTGAGGAAGGCCTTAAAGGAGTACCCGAGACACATGGATTGTGTTAGAGTTGTGAGGGTTTTGTATACATTGTTGAGATGGAAGCAGTACAGGTGGTATGCAATAAGATTAGCTGTGCTGCAGTTTGAAAGGGTGATACATCGCCGTCAATGGACATGGTTTGCCAAACTGCCTCCGATGGGTGGTGGGGGGTGAGGTACGACTGAGAGAAGGAGGGAGAGTGGGAGGGTCAAGGGGTGAGGGTTTGGGGGAGGCAATGGGATAGGGTTGGTAGGAGTAAGGTCCTTTGGCTCCTGACAGAGCTGGCATAAACAGCCAAAATATAAGGATAATGGATGGGATACCAAGAAGACCCTTTTAGAACAGAAACCGAAGCAGACCCAGAGACACACTGGATTTTTTAAGGATACTACATAGTGCTATGGAATTACATCAGTCTACTGCAGCATGATTAAGAGAAGGTGTAATTATTAGGACAGTTAATGGCTGAGAATAAGTTACAAATCTGTACAGGTAACACTTGAAGTCTCAACAATAGGGCCAAATGGAGAAGGGTGGCACTGGCCTTTCAGGTCATGGATTGTGATTTAGTATGTGAATACAGGAGACTCACATTCCTTGGAATAAATGGAGACTGTTCAAGGACCTTGGCCTGTTGCTCTTGGTGTGTACATGGCAACGCTTGACATCTAGAGGGGTGGCTATCCTCAAAAATAAGACAGGATGCTCTGTTGAGTGCCCTGTCTGGATAAGTTTGGCAGACAGGTTATTCTAGAATGCGGCTCTATCAATGGCTGGTTTACGTTGTGGTCGGTTTATGGCTCCAATGTGGATGAGGCCGACACTTTAAATTTTTTTGAACACAGAATTGGCTTCTTGGCTGCTCCCTCTTATCCTTTGTGGAGATCTCAACATCCATCTTAATTGTGACAGTTGGCCACTCACTAACCTAATTATTCACCGGTAGGAAGCCTGCTGTTAATAGAGCACTGTAGCAGTTGATAAAAGATCACTGACTTATAGATGTGTGTAGCAGTTGTAGGGCTCTGTTTTTCTCCTTCCCGCATAGTAAAATGGTATGACTAGATTTTTTGTTGTGCCTATGGCATTGGCCAGTCAGGCTCTAATAAAGAGTCACTCAAGGGTTCTCTCTGACCATAGCATACTGGTCCTGGAGATCCCAGCATCCAGTTTTGCAAGCCTCGGGGACCTTGGACACAAAACGTCTTTGGATCCTATGTATCTAGACCACATGAGTAAATGGATTGCAGAGTTTCTGGAAATTACCAGAGGGACGGCTATGGATGGTCTCATTTGTTACACCTTAAAGGCTGGGAAACTCTTAGCTTCAACTTATTTCAACAACGGCAGAAACAAAATGAGATACAAGGAACTATCTTTAGTAGAGGAGGGGTTGACTTGGCTATTGACTAAGGGCCTGGATACTCAGGGGATCAGCAAAAGAGAGCCATTTTAAAATCAAAAGCCAATCAATACTTTAGCAAAAAGGCTGCAACTAGATTTTACCAATATAGGTTGAAGTGCTATGAGTATGGCAAGATTTCCAGAAGACAACTAGAAAAGCAGATCAGGCAAAAGTAGGTGGGAAGGGGAATATCGGCTATAATAGACAGGGAAGGTAGGACATGTGAAACTCTATCTGGTATTGTGAGGGTTTTTTGAGTTTTCTATGAGATCCTCTGTACTGAAGATTTGGAACCACAGGTAGAAGGGTATGAGGCCAACTTGTGGGCTTGGAGAGGGCTAGCTTTAATGAAGAGGAACATGCCCTTCTTGATGCTCCAGTTTCTGTGAAGATTTTGGAAGCTATGAGCTGCCTAGCCACCGGGAAAGCCTGGGGCCCAGATCATTTACCTTTAGAGTTTTTCAAGGTTTTCTTTTGAGAGCTCCGGCAAGATAACTTCAGGTTTTCCTACAGGCACAAGAGGGGGTAATTCCACCCTCATGGCAGACAACCAATATCGTGGTTTTTAAGAAGAAGGGCAAATTTCCACTGCATCCTGTCTCATTCAGGTCAATCTCTTTGAATAATTGTGATGAAAAAATGTATGCTAAACTTTTGGCAAATCAGTTGGTGAACGTTGTCTCAGGGCTGGTTTCGCTGTGACAACATTGCTTTATTCCAGGGCGCAGCACAGTTGATCATGTTAGAAGGATGATCTCTCTGTCTGACGCGTCTGAGACCTCAGATGCATCAATGGGGCTAGTTTTACTAAATGCAGAGAAGACATTCAATTGTGTTTCATGGAGGTTTTTATAGTCGGTCTTAGAGTGGAAGGACTTTGGTGAAAACTTTACTAAGGCTACTAAAGCACTCTATAATGCCCCTAAGCCTAGGTTACGCATAATGGAGGTGGAGTCAGCTATTATATAGGGCTCAAGAAGCACTAGGCAGGGTTGTCCATGTTCAACTCTGCTATTCACATTGGATATCGACCCCTTTTAGCCCTACTCAAGACCAGTGTCTGTATCAAACTGTGTGTTTTGAACCAAGTAGAATATAAAGTTTTAGCCTATGAGGATATATAGTGGTTTTGTCAGCTGATCCCCCAGTGGCCCTTCCCGCAATCAATAATTTGGCTAAACAGTTTGGGGCCTATTCAAATGATACTTTAAATGAGGCGAAGACACAGGGACTATGTACTAAAAAAACTATATTTAGCGACCAGCGGGCAGTGTCAGATGCAGTATTTTGGGGGTGTTAGAAATGGGGTTTTTGGTTGGCAGTCAGGTTACCTCCTGTCCAAGCAAAAGCCCTCACTCTAGTCAGGGTAAGTCACACACTATCCAAGATTATCCTGTGCCCACCCTCTGGTAGCTTGGCACGAGCAGTCAGGCTTTACTTAGAAGGCAATGTGTAAAGTATTTGTGCAATAAATCATACAATACCACCATATAGCACCACAAAAATACACCACACAGTGTTTAGAAAAATATATAATATTTATCAGGATAATTGTAGGTCAAAAAGAATAAAGTTGCAATGGAAAATTGTAGGAATATCACAGGGAAGTGATATAAAGTGTCTTAAGTCTTTAGAATGCAATACAGTGTCTTTCAAGCACAAAGTACCTGGTTTCTGGTGGAAAATCTCCTCAGAGGGCCACAGGAGAAGAGATGCGTGGAAAAAGGGGTGTGTGCATCGATTTCTCCTCAGCACACACAGACTTGCGTCGGTCTTTTCCACGCGGGGAAGTCGGGCGTCGTTTTCCGGCGCGCAGACAGTCTCTTTTTGTGGATCGCGGGGATTACCAGATGTCCCGGGTCTGTGCGTGGATTCTCCTGCTTGTTTTCCGGCTGCGCGTCGTTCTGCGGGGCTGCGCGTCGAAGTTTCGATCTCACGGTAGGCGTCGCGTCGATTTCTCCTTGGAAGTCGGGCGGCGTTGTCCTTGCGAGGCCGTGCGTCGAAAGTTTGGTCTCACGGCAGGCGTCGCGTCGATTTCTCCTTGGAAGTCGGGCGGCGTTGTCCTTGCGAGGCCGTGCGTCAAAGTTTCGCACTCACGGTGGGCGTCGCGTCGATTTCTCCTGGAAAGTCGAGCGGCTTTGTCCTTGCGAGGTTGTGCGTCGAAGTCTCGATCGTCCCGAGGGCGTCGCGTCGATCAGCGTCGGTGTGCGGCGTTTTTCTCGCCGCGAAACAAGCTGTGCGTCGAAATTTTCGGCGCACGGAGCGTCCAAGTGAAAGGAAGAAGTCTTTTTGGTCCTGAGACTTCAAGGAACAGGAGGCAAGCTCTATCCAAGCCCTTGGAGAGCACTTTCACAGCCAGACAAGAGTTCAGCAAGGCAGCAGGGCAACAGCAAGACAGCAGTCCTTTGTAGAAAGCAGACAGGTGAGTCCTTTGAGCAGCCAGGCAGTTCTTCTTGGCAGGATGTAGTTTCTGGTTCCGGTTTCTTCTCCAGCAAGTGTCTGATGAGGTAGGGCAGAGGCCCTGTTTTATACCCAAATGTGCCTTTGAAGTGGGGGAGACTTCAAAGAGTGGCTAAGAAGTGCACCAGGTCCCCTTTCAGTTCAATCCTGTCTGCCAGGGTCCCAGTAGGGGGTGTGGCAGTCCTTTGTGTGAGGGCAGGCCCTCCACCCTCCCAGCCCAGGAAGACCCATTCAAAATGCAGATGTATGCAAGTGAGGCTGAGTACCCTGTGTTTGGGGTGTGTCTGAGTGAATGCACAAGGAGCTGTCAACTAAACCTAGCCAGACGTGGATTGTAAGGCACAGAAGGATTTAAGTGCAAAGAAATGCTCACTTTCTAAAAGTGGCATTTCTAGAATAGTAATATCAAATCCGACTTCACCAGTCAGTAGGATTTTGTATTACCATTCTGGCCATACTAAATATGACCTCCCTGCTCCTTTCAGATCAGCAGCTGCCACTTCAACAGTGTATGAGGGCAGCCCCAATGTTAGCCTATGAAGGGAGCAGGTCTCCCAGTAGTGCAAAAACGAATTTAGGAGTTTTACACTACCAGGACATATAACTACACAGGTACATGTCCTGTCTTTTACCTACACAGCACCCTGCTCTAGGGGATACCCAGGGCACACATTAAGGGTGACTTATATGCAGAAAAAGGGGAGTTCTAGGCTTGGCAAGTACTTTTAAATGCCAAGTCGAGGTGGCAGTGAAACTGCACACACAGGCCTAGCAATGGTAGGCCTGAGACAAGGAAAAGGGGCTACTTAAGTGGGTGGCACAATCCGTGCTGCAGGTCCACTAGTAGCATTTAATCTATATGCCCTAGGCACCTGGAGTGCACATGACTGGGGACTTATAAGTAGATTAAATAGTTCAATCAGGTATGATCCAAAGTTACCATGTTTACAGAGAGAGAGCATATACACTTTATCACTGGTTAGCAGTGGTAAAGTGCGCAGAGTCTAAAAACCAGCAAAAACAGTATCCAAAACGAGGAGGGAGGCAGGCAAAAAGTTAGGGGTGACTACCCTAAGGCTGTCAGGTCTAACATGTGTCCCCCCCAGCTGAAAGTGGGGAGAGCTACCCGACCTCCTGGGAGCTCTCATCGCTAAGGCGGAAGTACCTGGAGAGACCATCAGCATTGGCGTGGTCAACCCCTGGGCGATGTTCCACCGTAAAGTCCATCCCCTGTAGGGAAATGGACCACCTCAGAAGTTTTGGATTCTCACCCCTCATCTGCATGAGCCATCTGAGGGGCCTGTGGTCTGTCTGAACTAGGAAGTGAGTCCCAAACAGGTAGGGCCTCAGCTTCTTCAGTGCCCAGACCACAGCAAAAGCTTCTCTTTCAATAGCACTCCACCTCTGTTCCCGTGGTAATAGCCTTCTGCTAATAAAGACTACCGGTTGATCTTGGCCCTCCTCATTTAGCTGTGCTAGGACTGCCCCTATGCCATGCTCTGAAGCGTCTGTCTGCACGATAAATTCCTGGGAGTAGTCAGGGGCCTTGAGCACGGGGGCCGTGCACATGGCTTCCTTTAGGGCGTCAAAGGCTTTCTGACAAGCCTCTGTCCAATTCACCAACCTAGGTTGCTTCTTGGACGTGAGTTCTGTCAAGGGGGACACAATGGTACCATAGCCCTTGACAAACCTGCGGTAGTATCCGGTGAGGCCTAAAAAGGCTCTCACCTCAGTCTGGGTTCGAGGTGGTTGCCAGGCCTTGATAGTTTCGATCTTGGCCTGGAGTGGCTGCACCTTGCCACCACCTACTAGGTGTCCCAAGTACACCACGGAACCCTGCCCAATCTGGCACTTACTAGCCTTGATGGTCAGGCCTGCCTGTTGCAGGGCCTGAAGCACCTCCTTGAGGTGGAGCAGGTGTTCCTCCCAGCTGGAACTGTAGACAGCTATGTCATCCAGGTAGGCTGCACAGAAGGCATCCTTGCCAGCCAGGACCCCGTTAACCAACCGTTGGAAGGTAGCGGGGGCATTTTTCAGTCCAAACGGCATCACCCGGAACTGGTAATGGCCGTCAGGGGTGGAAAAGGCGGACCTTTCCTTAGCCCCCTCAGTCAGGGCGATCTGCCAGTACCCTGAAGTAAGATCAAACGTACTCAGGAACTTGGCAGCGCCTAGCCTGTCCACGAGCTCATCAGCTCGGGGGATGGGGTGAGCATCAGTCCGTGTGACTGAGTTGAGACCCCGGTAGTCCACGTAGAACCGGAGTTCTGGCTTCGCGCCTGGGGCAGTAGCCTTGGGGACCAACACCACTGGGCTGGCCCAGGGACTACTGGACTTCTCAATAACCCCTAGCGTCAACATCTTGGAGACCTCCTCCTTGATGCTGGCCTTCACCTTATCTGACAACCTGTAAATTTTGTTCTTCACAGGGAGACTGTCACCGGTGTCAATATCATGAACACAGAGGTGGGTCAGTCCCGGAGTAAGGGAGAAGAGGGGGGAGAACTGCTCCAACAGCTCATAGCAGTCTCCTTTCTGGTTTAGAGTCAGGGAGTCAGACAGAATGACCCCGCTTACGGACCCATCACCTTCTTGGGCAGAGAGGAGGTCAGGGAGAGGTTCACTCTCCTCTTCCATTCCTTCATCTGTGACCAGAAGCATGTTGATCTCCGACCTCTCAAAATGAGCTTTTAGTCGGTTCACGTGGAGCACCCTTAGGGGGTTCCTAGGGGTTTGGAGGTCCACTAGGTAAGTGGCCTCCCCTTTCCGCTCCTTTATTTCAAATGGGCCAGACCAGCGGTCCTGGAGAGCTCTGGGCTCTACTGGCTCCATTACCCACACTTTGTCTCCAGGTTGAAACTCTACCAGAGTGGCCTTCTGGTCATACCATTGTTTCATCACCTCTTGACTGGCCTCCAGGTAACTTTGGGCCTCTTTCCAGAAGCGGGTCATCTGATTGCGGAGGGCCAACATGTAGCTGACCACGTCCTGAGGGGGTGTCTTCGGAGCGTTCTCCAATCCCTCCTTGACAATGCTTAAGGGTCCCCTGACGGGGTACCCATAGAGAAGCTCAAAGGGACTGAACCCTACCCCCCTCTGGGGGACCTCTCTGTAAGCAAAGAGAAGGCATGGTAAGAGGACGTCCCATTTACGCCTCATGGCCTCAGGGAGGCCACCAATCATGCCTTTCAGGGTCTTGTTGAATCTCTCCACAAGCCCATTAGACTGGGGGTGATAGGGTGTGGTGAACTTGTAGGTTACACCACACGCATCCCACAGATGCTTCATGTACGCGGACATGAAGTTAGTGCCTCTGTCAGACACTATCTCCTTGGGGAATCCCACACGGGTAAATATCCCCATCAGGGTTCTGGCTACCACCGATGCAGTTACGGTCCTCAGAGGGATTGCCTCTGGGTACCGGGTGGCATGGTCCACCAAAACCAGGATAAACCTGTTGCCTAAGGCAGTTTTGGGGTCCAAGGGGCCAACAATGTCGACGCCCATCCTTTCAAAGGGGGTGCCAACGACAGGAAGTGGAATCAGGGGGGTTTTAACCCTCTTTCCTGCTTTACCACTAGCCTGGCAGGTAGGACAAGCCCTGCAGAATTTGTCTGAGTGTGTCCTCATTTTGGGCCAGTGAAAGTGGGTGACAAGCCTGTTGAAGGTCTTGTCTTGTCCCAAATGTCCTGCCAGGGGAATGTCGTGAGCCAGACCCAGTAGGAAGGCTCGGTAACATTGGGGGACCACCAGCACACGTGCTGCCCCAAAGACCGGAACCCTAGGCTCACTGTAGAGGAGATCATTCTCCCAATATAGGTGGTGATTGCCAGAGGCGTCACCTGCTGCCTGGTTTAAGGCTTGTTTCCTTAACCCTTCTAGAGTGGGACACTCTTTCTGCGCCTTGCAGAATTCCTCCCTGGTGGGTCCACCCTCAACTTGCCAGCCAGCAAGCTCCGGTAAGTCACCTAGGGTGGCAATGTCTTCCCCAGTTGGCTCGGGAGTCTCCTCCTCAGGAGCCCCGTCAGCCACTGTGGGAACTTCTGGGGCCGGTTTCCCGCGCCCCTCGTCCCTCCTCTTGGCAGCTCCCTGGGCCATCGTTCCAGGCTCCAGATGCCCTTGACTTCCCTCTCGTCAGCCATGGACCGGGTCGTCATGCAGACCCACTCAGGTAACCCTAACATCTCCAGGTGAGATCTGAGCTCTACTTCTTTCCAAGCAGTATGCTCTAGATCATTGCCTAACAGACAATCTACAGGCATGGCAGGACTCACAGCTACTTTCAGAGTACCAGAGACCCCCCCCCACTCAAAGGGAACCCGAGCCACCGGTAGGTGACTCTCGCGATTGTCAGCGACTATGACCTGGTGGAATGTATTAGGGATTATCTGCTCTGTGGACACCAGCTGACTCTTGATAGTAGTCATACTGGCTCCTGTGTCACGCAGAGCCTCCACCTTCTGCCCATCAATGAGGACCCACTGCCGGTACTTGGAAGTATTTTTAGGCATGTGGACCTTGGACATCATTTCTCCTTCTCCCAGGGACACTAGGGAAATCTCTACCTGCTCCCCAAAGCTAGTGGGGTCCATCTCCCCCCCGAGTGCTACACTAGTCAACCCAGGTGCCTGTCCGGTAGTGGACGGTGCCCTCTTGGGGCACTGTGGATCGCCTTTGTAGTGACCATATTGGTAACACTCCATGCATTTGGGGCTAGATTTTCCTGACCTGTCAAATGTCCCTGGCTTCTTCCCAAATTTGGAAAAGGAAGGGTTGCCACCCCCTCCCTGGGAATTCTTTTGGGGGCCTTTAGAGAGTTCCTTATCTGTAAGTTTATCTCCCCCCTCTTTCTTCTGTTGGGAACCCTGACCACCTTTGTGGGAGTCCCCCCCAGGTACCTTTTTGGACACTCTGGTGCTAACCCAGAGGTCCGCCTCCTCAGCAAGCTTCCTGGGATCAGTCAGCTTACTATCCACTAGGTGCTGGCGCAAATCGGTATAAGTAACATTAAGCATATGCTCTCTCAGGATCAAGTCATATAAACCTTTATAATCTGCTACTTTGTTGCCCCGCACCCATCCATTCAGTGCCTTACTAGAGAAATCAAAGAAATCTACCCATGTTTGTGTGGTTTGTTTGGTGCTGTCCCTGAACCTCTGACGGTATCCCTCAGGGGTCAGCCCAAACTTGGCAAGTAAAGTGGCTTTCTGGAGTGGGTATGTGTTTTGATCCGGTGGATCCAATGTGAGAAGTGTGTCCCTCCCCAATGGTGGCACATAACCCCACATAGCTACCCCCCATTGCCCTTCAGGAACCTCATGAGCCCTTAGTGCAACTTCATAAGCAGCTAACCATTTATCTATGTCATCTCCCACCACAAAACTGGGCACCACATTTTTGGGTATACGAACCTTCTTTTCTCCAGCAGGTCCTGTCTGTATGCTGCCACCATTATTGCTGGATTCAGACTGTCTTGCCTTGATCTCCAGCTCCTTGAGACTCAGTTCATGAGCCAACAATAGTTTCTTTTCAGCCAACGCTCTTTCAGCTTCCACTTGTTTGGCTGCTCTTTCAGCTTCTGCTTGTTTGGCTGCCCTTTCAGCTTCTGCTTGAATCTGGTTGGCTGTTCTTTCAGCTTCAATCTGTTTGGCTGCTCTTTCAGCCTCAGCTTGTTTGGCTTCTCTTTCTGCCCTCCTCTCCTCCTGTTGTGCCTCAATTTTCAGTTTTGCCATTTGCAATTGGAACTCCCTTTCCTCTCTCCTTTCCTCTGCGGTCAGGCTTTGCATGGAGACACTGCTCCCTGGTCTGGAAGGGTGCACAATTGCAGTGGTAACACCATCCGTAGATAGTGAAAATCCTTCTGAGGGGCCATTTTCTGGCTCCTCTTCCTCATCATCCTCTAAATGGGCTTCTGCCCAGGCCCTCAGCGCCACTTGAAAGTCCTCCTTTCTGGAGGCCCCTTGGGTGGGTACCCTTAATGCCCTGCAGAATCCTCTTAGTTGTTTGACTGTGTATGTATCCAACTGGACTAGGTCAAAGTCCCCTGTCTGAGACCCAGTCAGAGACATGTTGAGTGAGGATTTAGTTTTTGAAAATTGTCAGGAAAAAAACGGATTTTCAAAAAGAGATAAAAACCAAGTTGACCTTCAACTGTGGGTATGTAGTGAAATACTTAGCTACTGTATGTCACTGCACAAATACAAGTCCTATCCTCACCGCTGATCACCAATGTTAGAAATGGGGTTTTTGGTTGGCAGTCAGGTTACCTCCTGTCCAAGCAAAAGCCCTCACTCTAGTCAGGGTAAGTCACACACTATCCAAGATTATCCTGTGCCCACCCTCTGGTAGCTTGGCACGAGCAGTCAGGCTTAACTTAGAAGGCAATGTGTAAAGTATTTGTGCAATAAATCATACAATACCACCATATAGCACCACAAAAATACACCACACAGTGTTTAGAAAAATATATAATATTTATCAGGATAATTGTAGGTCAAAAAGAATAAAGTTGCAATGGAAAATTGTAGGAATATCACAGGGAAGTGATATAAAGTGTCTTAAGTCTTTAGAATGCAATACAGTGTCTTTCAAGCACAAAGTACCTGGTTTCTGGTGGAAAATCTCCTCAGAGGGCCACAGGAGAAGAGATGCGTGGAAAAAGGGGTGTGTGCGTCGATTTCTCCTCAGCACACACAGACTTGCGTCGGTCTTTTCCACGCGGGGTAGTCGGGCGTCGTTTTCCGGCGCGCAGACAGTCTCTTTTTGTGGATCGCGGGGATTACCAGATGTCCCGGGTCTGTGCGTGGATTCTCCTGCTTGTTTTCCGGCTGCGCGTCGTTCTGCGGGGCTGCGCGTCGAAGTTTCGATCTCACGGTAGGCGTCGCGTCGATTTCTCCTTGGAAGTCGGGCGGCGTTGTCCTTGCGAGGCCGTGCGTCGAAAGTTTGGTCTCACGGCAGGCGTCGCGTCGATTTCTCCTTGGAAGTCGGGCGGCGTTGTCCTTGCGAGGCCGTGCGTCAAAGTTTCGCACTCACGGTGGGCGTCGCGTCGATTTCTCCTGGAAAGTCGAGCGGCTTTGTCCTTGCGAGGTTGTGCGTCGAAGTCTCGATCGTCCCGAGGGCGTCGCGTCGATCAGCGTCGGTGTGCGGCGTTTTTCTCGCCGCGAAACAAGCTGTGCGTCGAAATTTTCGGCGCACGGAGCGTCCAAGTGAAAGGAAGAAGTCTTTTTGGTCCTGAGACTTCAAGGAACAGGAGGCAAGCTCTATCCAAGCCCTTGGAGAGCACTTTCACAGCCAGACAAGAGTTCAGCAAGGCAGCAGGGCAACAGCAAGACAGCAGTCCTTTGTAGAAAGCAGACAGGTGAGTCCTTTGAGCAGCCAGGCAGTTCTTCTTGGCAGGATGTAGTTTCTGGTTCCGGTTTCTTCTCCAGCAAGTGTCTGATGAGGTAGGGCAGAGGCCCTGTTTTATACCCAAATGTGCCTTTGAAGTGGGGGAGACTTCAAAGAGTGGCTAAGAAGTGCACCAGGTCCCCTTTCAGTTCAATCCTGTCTGCCAGGGTCCCAGTAGGGGGTGTGGCAGTCCTTTGTGTGAGGGCAGGCCCTCCACCCTCCCAGCCCAGGAAGACCCATTCAAAATGCAGATGTATGCAAGTGAGGCTGAGTACCCTGTGTTTGGGGTGTGTCTGAGTGAATGCACAAGGAGCTGTCAACTAAACCTAGCCAGACGTGGATTGTAAGGCACAGAAGGATTTAAGTGCAAAGAAATGCTCACTTTCTAAAAGTGGCATTTCTAGAATAGTAATATCAAATCCGACTTCACCAGTCAGTAGGATTTTGTATTACCATTCTGGCCATACTAAATATGACCTCCCTGCTCCTTTCAGATCAGCAGCTGCCACTTCAACAGTGTATGAGGGCAGCCCCAATGTTAGCCTATGAAGGGAGCAGGTCTCCCAGTAGTGCAAAAACGAATTTAGGAGTTTTACACTACCAGGACATATAACTACACAGGTACATGTCCTGTCTTTTACCTACACAGCACCCTGCTCTAGGGGATACCCAGGGCACACATTAAGGGTGACTTATATGCAGAAAAAGGGGAGTTCTAGGCTTGGCAAGTACTTTTAAATGCCAAGTCGAGGTGGCAGTGAAACTGCACACACAGGCCTAGCAATGGTAGGCCTGAGACAAGGAAAAGGGGCTACTTAAGTGGGTGGCACAATCCGTGCTGCAGGTCCACTAGTAGCATTTAATCTATATGCCCTAGGCACCTGGAGTGCACATGACTGGGGACTTATAAGTAGATTAAATAGTTCAATCAGGTATGATCCAAAGTTACCATGTTTACAGAGAGAGAGCATATACACTTTATCACTGGTTAGCAGTGGTAAAGTGCGCAGAGTCTAAAAACCAGCAAAAACAGTATCCAAAACGAGGAGGGAGGCAGGCAAAAAGTTAGGGGTGACTACCCTAAGGCTGTCAGGTCTAACAGGGGGGTTAAGATTACCTCAATAAATAACAGCTTGTTAGATCTAAATATATCACCATTGTTAGCAAACATCAAGCAGGAGCTTGCTAAAATTAATAATTTGCTTCTTTCACTCTAAGGGAGATGTAATGTCTTAAAAATGACTACTTTACCAAGGGTGCTTTACATTTTTAAGACTGTTTCTCTGGAAATCAACAAGGGATGGCTGACTATATAATGCAATCGGGGGGCACCAGCAAAAGTTCTCACGAAGAGTTGAGTTATCCAGACAAGTTGCTTCCAATGCAGCCTTTTAGTACCTCCGTACAATGGAAACAGCCAACGTGTTTTGTTCTTCACATGCAAACTTCCGCAGGGCATTAATGCTTTACAAGGATCTTTGTAATCTCCAAATGTATCAACTTGACATATTTGACTGACTATGTTCACTTGCAATGCCCATTTATATCACGTATAGTAACTCCAATTTCAAATTAATTGCAATTTAGCATGATAAGCCACCCTCGTAAATCTTCTGGTCACTCAGTAAGATGTCATGGTGAAAAGGGGTGGCTGATTAAACTGGAAAATGCATGGTTGCATGGTTGCATGGTGGCCCACCGCACTGGGACCCCCCCCTACACCAGCCAACCATGCACGCAACCTCGGCTTCATTCTCGACTCCGCCCTCACCATGTCCAAACAGGTCAACGCAGTCTCCTCCTCCTGCTTCAACACCCTCCGCATGCTCCGTAGAATCTACAAGTGGATCCCGACGGAAACCAGAAAAACGGTGACCCAGGCCCTCGTCAGTAGCAGACTTGACTACGGCAACGCACTCTACACAGGCATCCCAGCAAAAGACATCCAACGACTCCAAAGCATCCAGAACGCTTCCGCCCGCTTGATCCTCGACATACCCCGCCGATGCCACATCTCCCACCACCTGAAGGACCTCCACTGGCTCCCTGTGGACAAGAGGATCACCTTTAAACTCCTCACCCACGCGCACAAAGCACTCCACAACGCCGGACCCGCCTACCTGAACAACAGACTCAACTTCTACGTCCCATCCCGCCAACTCCGCTCTACCAACCTCTCCCTCGCCATCGTTCCCCGATTCCAACGCAAGACCTCCGGCGGCAGATCCTTCTCCTACCTCGCCGCCAAGACCTGGAACTCCCTCCCGACCCCCCTGCGCCAGACCCGGGACCTCCTCACCTTCAGGAGACTCCTCAAGACCTGGCTCTTCGACCAATAGCAGCTACCCCCCCACCCCCTCCCCTCAGCGCCTTGAAACCCTAACGGGTACGTTGCGCGCTTTAGAAATGTACTGATTGATTGACTGATTGGTTTTCATTTTTTGTGGAGCTACAAGAGGCCAGGGCGGATGCACGGTCCCCAGCTTTAAACTGTATTATTGGGCCTGCATGCTACAACATATGGGGATTTTAATAACAGGTGGGCCTGATTGAATACATCTTGCAGAAACCACATCAGTATATGAGCTAGTTTTGGGAACGGGGGCTAAAGGCTGTTTTGTTAATAACATGGGGCCAGATGTAGGAAACACTTTGCGAGTCGCAAACGGCCAAATCTGCCGTTTGCGACTCGCAAATGCGTGTTTCCTATGCAGAAATGCATTTTGCGAGTCGTTACCGACTCGCAAAATGCATTTCCGAATCGCAAATAGGAAGGGGTGTTCCCTTCCTATTTGCGAGTCGCAGTGGTATGCAACTCCATTTGCGACCGCATACGCGGTCGCAAATGGAGTCGCAGTTACCATCCACTTCAAGTGGATGGTAACCCACTCGCAAATTGGAAGGGGTCCCCATGGGTCCCCTTCCAGTTTGAGACTGGACCCCAACACATTTTTTCAGGGCAGGGAGTGGTCCAAGGGACCACTCCCTGCCCTGAAAAAACCGAAACAAAAGGTTTCGGATTTTTTTGAAATGCAGCTCGTTTTCCCTTAGGGAAAACGGGCTACATTTAAAAAAAAAAAAACTGCTTTATTTAAAAGCAGGTCGCTAACATGGAGGTCTGCTGACGTCAGCAGGCCTCCATGTTAGCGAGTGCCTATACTCGCAATGGGGCTGCAATTTGCGACCCGCCTCATGAATATTCATGAGGTGGGTCATTGCGACCCCATTGCGAGTTGCAGTCGGTGTCTGAGACACCGTACTGCATAGCAATTTGCGACTTGCAAATTGCGAGTCGCAGGGACTCGCAATTTGCAAGTCGCAAATTGCTTTTTTGCTACATCTGGCCCTTGGAACCCAGCTATTATAAGAAAAACAAATTTAAGATCTTGAGAGAATCATATAAAGTCTGGCAACAGATCAAGCGAAGACTAAGTATAAATATGTTTATTTTCTATACACCACTATCAGCTTCGTCAATCTTCCCATTAGTGTTTCAGAATGCTATTGCTAAGAGATTGGCTGAAAAGGGCATTATAGTGCTGAGTGACTTATATCAGGAAGGCCAACTCTACTCTTTTAGTGAGCCGTGGAGATCTTTGGTGTTATCAGGGGTGATTTTTTAATAATTCTTCAGAAACAAGGTTTTTAATTAAAATAATTAAGGAACCATCTTAAGTAGTTAAGATTTCCCTAATCATTTCCCTAAAGAGACAGAATTGGCTTAATCTAAAATTGTTTGAAACAAGGTTCACCCGATGATCTGGAACCACTAAATTCTAAATGGGAAACTAGATTTGGTGCAGAGGACCTTCTTCTGCAGGAGTATTTGGACATTGCCAACAAGGTTTTGCTAACAGCTATCTTAATAAGTCAGCATTTCAAAATTGTATTTAACTTATATTACACTCTGGCCAAGGTGGCTAGATGGGCCGACAGGTTCAGTTGCAACTGCAATCAGTGTGGGTCAGGACAGGCTGATTTTGTCCATATCTTCTCCTCATGCCCCAAATTAGACTCTCTGATGCGTAAAATCGGGTCTTTCATAGGTTAAATCATTGGGGGACAGGCCTAGATCAACCCTGCATTAATGGTTTTGAGAGTGATGGGTGTCTGAGAGGGAAATAAAGTAGTAAGGGGGCAATCATATCTACCTTTTGTTGCAATGGCTCGGGATTGCGTCAGAATTACTTAACCCTGAGACTCCATCATTTTCGATGTGGAGAACTTGACTTTTTGTGGTTTAAATATGGAAATCAATTTGTATGGATGCAAGGGGCACAAGAACCAGTTATGGGTGGAAATGATTTGGTCATCTGTCACTACTTTGCTGTAAAGTTTGGCTTTGCAATGATTTGCCTTTGCACCTCAGTTAGGCCTCATGCTCTAGCTCATAGTAGCTGCAGCTCATAGTAGCCGCTGCTCTTTTTTTATGGCTCGGCATCTGCTTGCTGGATACTCCACCTGGTTTTATGCCTTTTTTGTACTTTATATCAATTTTTATTCATATGCTGCTATGCTATAAATATTCTAATGTTTCTGTGCCTCTGCACTTTAAACAGTTGGATATTATCTGTCCATGGACAGAAACTCCTTGGCCTCGGCCCGCTTTGCACTCTACACCTTTTTTTTTATGTTGAGAACCGACATGATTTCTGGCTCTAACCCCAGTTTACTTATTCCAGGGCTTCTAAGGAAGGACACAATTGTAGTATTTGTGGAGCTAGAATTAATCACTGTTGTCTGCTTTTTATGTGTGTGTGTGCTTGTTTTTTTTAAAACTTTCGTTCATACCTTTCAAAAGGACTTGTATATCGCTATTTTCATTATTATGCCTTTATTGTCTTTTTTTCTGTAATTTGCCTGTTGTATATAACGATGAAGCACAAATAAAAAGGAAAATACATACTTTTATTTCTATTTATTCTAAGTTGACTGGGGGTACAGCATTCATTAAAGGGTGCAAATATTATTTGGAGGCTAATTGCTATAAATCCAATTGCAAAGATAAACTTCATTTGATACTAAGCCTGATTGGCATTTTCGAACTTATTCAGACACTTTGGCCTGCTGCTTCATATCTTCCTTGTGGATTATATATATTCCTTGACTAAGCAGGTTTGTGGGTGATTTCAGAAGCAGGGTCTTCACCAAATGGGCGAAAAATTTAACTTTGGTAAGGTGTTTGACTTATTAAAGAGACACAATTTGCAGACTCTCCTTTGTCTATAAATATCATAAATGCTATGGTCTATGGCCTGGGACTTCTGCACAAAGAGGTGGAGATCTGCTGTTAAGCGAAGTGTGATTGGCAAACCAGACTCAGCAATGTTCCCCTGCTTTGTAGCTTCCCCATTCTCATCTTGAGCATGTGTGCTTTGAGAATCATGAAGCATATGTGCCATGCTAAGGCATCTTGGATCCTTGGTTAATCAAAGGGGTTGAACCATACTTCAAAGCATTTTCTCCTTGTTAACAGGAGGAGTTATCAATTTTTCTTGTGTTTGATCTATGCAGACCTTTCCATTATTCTCTTCTATTACAGCTTTTTCTAAACTGTATGAGGCGAGTCATGTTTCACAACTCATTGTACATAATTTCATCTCCACTTTGTGTTTAGAAATGTCAGTGTTATACCCATCATAGTTGCTGGACTGCATGTTCTTCCCAAAGCTTTTTGCCTTCACCCTCCTGTTTTCTGAATCCGTTTTTGCTGGCTTTTAAGATGCTGTACACTTTACCACTACTACCCTGTGTTAAAGTTCCTGTGCTCGCTCCTTTACACCCTCAAATTGACTTTCAACCAATTGGTACATTTATTTAACTTTATGTCCCTAGTAAAGTGATACTACGTGTGTCTAGGGCCTGTAAATTAAATGCTACTAGTAGGCCTGCAGCATTGATAGTGCCACACACATAAGTAGCCTTTTAAACATGTCCCATGCCTGCCAGTGCCGCATGGGTGTGCAGTTTTAAACTGCCGTTTCGACTTTGCAAAATGTTTAAAAAGTTGGACATGTACTTTTAAGATTGACATTTCTTGGTACTGAAAAACCCTCACATTTGTTTTAAGCTACGGCAAAAGCAAAAAGAACAAGTGATGGACCCAGTGCTGAACACTGTGAAACATTCACCCCCAGGACAGCGATCTGGGCCTAAATCCATAGTGTTATTTCTACCCATGCCATTCCAGTGTGGACCCAGCCATATGCAAATTACTCTTGACCCTGCTCCCCATGGGAACAGTCCAGCCTGCACTGTTAGGCCAGGTCTTCCCTGGACTGTAAACAAGCATCATGGGACTGGTTTTGGAGTACTACCTCTCATTAGCCAAGCCCGCTTGACTCCAGCGGCATGGGGAGCACAGGACCCACGTATGGGCATACTTGTCCTACCTAGTGCAACAAATGCAAAAAGACAAGTGATGTATAAAAGGCTAGTTCAGATAATTGTGTCTGCAGTTTGTGGCGTGATCAGCGGAGGGACTGGGAGCAGAGGTGGGGTCCATCCATTACACATGATTCATCATCTGTGGAAAACATATGGGGACTCCTGTCATCTTACAATGAGCCAGCACTGTCCAGCGACCACCTGGATTGCCCTTCTCTAGTCTTCAATGAGCTGCTCCAGGGGGTCAGATTTGTGGAGGTGGGAGGGAGGGGGTTACCCTTCCTCTTGAAGCATACTGGTAGTCTGGTGGGTGGCTATTTTTGATCGGTCAAGGATGTGCCGGTTTGGTGCTAGTCCAGCCGGTCCCAGACATCTGCAGTGTCAGTGAAGAATAGAGACTTGTTCTCTGAGAGCAGCTTGAGGCGGGAGGGGAATTGTAAAGAGTACTGGATGGCCAGTTCAGGAAGTCTCTTTTTGGCACTCAAGAAAGAGGCTCTCTGGCATTGTACTACTGGCTTATAGTCGGGGATCAGCATTATAGTTTGATTGTTCAGTTTCAGGGGGCCAGCTGTTCATACTGCCCACGAGATTGTGTCTCGGTCCCAGTGATGGAGTAGGTTAGCCAGCATGGGGATTTGCAATGGATTTAGGCTCAGGGTTGAATGTTTGTATTATTCAGCATTCCGTCCATCATCTATTCTTTTTGCTTTTGTCTCGTTAAGTGGGAAGGGTATGGACAGACGTGGGTCCTGTGTTCACTGCACCACTGTATTCAAGCTGGCCTGGCTGATGAGGGATGATACCCCAAAACCAGTCCTAAGATGCTTGTTTCCCGTCCAGGGAGTACCTGGACTGGCAGTTCTGGCTGGACTGGTCCCATGGGATGCAGGGTCAAAACTGATTTGCATATGGCAGGGCCCAAACTGAGGTGGTGTGGAGGGCAAAACAACAATAGATTAAACCTAGATCACTGTGATTGGGGGTGACTATTTGCATTGTTTAGTCTTCTGTCCATCATGTGTTATATTTGCTTTTGTGACCCTAAGTAGGAAGGGTATGCTCTGATGTGGGTCCCCTGCTCACTGTGCCACTGTTTCAATCTGGCCTAGCTGATGAGGGGTGATACCCTGAAACGGGTCCCAGGATGTTTTTGTCTGTTCCAGGAAGGGCCTAGCCTGGCAGTTCTGGCTGGACTGTTCCCCTGGGGAATAGGGTCCAGATGGATTTGCATATGGCTGGGTCTTAACTGGGGTGGTGTGGGGGAGGTGAAATTATTAATTAAACCAAGCTCTCTGTTACTGGGGGTGAATGTGTGCATTGGTCAGCATTCCATCCATCATCTGTTCTTTTTGCTTTTGCAGTACTGAAAGGCCTATGTCTCCTGTAAGATCACATTGGGTTACCTTATTGCATTTGCTAACTTTCAGTAGGGAGAAAGTAGGAAGGTTGAGTTTGTTTTCTAAGAATTGTAGTTTCCCTTTAATGGTAAAGTCACCAGTTAAGTTACAATTCTGAAAAAGCCACATTTATAAAGTTAGCATTTTCTTGTCCTTATAATTTGGTGTCTGCTGCCTGTATCCTAGCTCACATGACTAGGTGTAGCTGGCAGTTGGTCTGCATTGCTCCCAGACAGTGAGACAAACGAGAAATAAGTGTTGGCGGGATGGGCCATGTCTGACTTGATGGGGGAAGCATAGTCACCTACCACACTTGCAGATCACAAAGGCATTACCTGAGCTCATTCACAAAGAGTTTGGCATTAGTCTTTTGTGTCCCCAGACAAGCTGAGGTCAGTGCAGGGAGGCAGAAAATGTCAAACACCTCTGGGGATGGAAACCTCTAGAACCTTTTTGCACTTCAAAGCTGGCACAAGGTATAAATATTGGACCTTCAGGCCCAACTCTTCAGTACACCTCTGGACCTGTAGAAGACTTGGAAAGGCTGCTGTGCTACAGTGCTTGAACAAATGCTTCTCTGACACCCTGCTGTCCTGCTGCCCTACTCCCTAAGTGAGAAGATCTAAAACTGCATCTTGAACCCAGGATCACCAGGGTTAATCCAAAGGCTAGTTGGCTGGCCCCTTGATCAGAGCCTCAGTGACAGGAAAGTCATCGACCACCTTGAACATAGCACCTGGACTATGCCCGCCGTGAGTCTTGCCCCCCAAGTGGAACCACCCCAGTCCTGGACCCTTGGAACTGAGCCTGAATGTGCTCTGCCAGCCCAGCTGTGGTCATACAAACCCAAAGCAGCACATCCCATTTCCCCAGAGCCCATCAGAACCGCTGCTAAGTGATGCATTCCAATGTATCTCTACACAGGGGCTTGCATCACGGCCTGCGGCTCCTCTGAACCATCATTGCTTGATGCATCTTGTCACTGGACCTCGCATCTCAGCCTCTTAGCACCTCAGGACTTCCACTGCACAATGCATCTTGTCACTGGACTTCACATCACAACCCCACAGCTCCTCAGTGCCTCTACTGACAGAAGTATACAGTACATGTTGACAATATTATTTTCTCACAGTTAGGGCCATATTTATTCTCTGTTTGCACCGAATTAGCGTCATTTTTTTACTCTAATTCAGTGCAAAACTAACTCCATATTTATACTTTGGTGCTAGATCTGTCTAGCAACAAATTAATGGAGTTAAAGTCATGTTTTGGAAGTGGAATCCTACTTTGCCTTAATTAGATGCAAGGTAGGCGTTCCCGTGCAAAAAATGACTCTATGGCCTTAACATTATATTTATACTCCTGTGCAAAAATAGTGCACAGGAGGGTGGAGGTGTCAAAAAATGGTGTTTTGCCTCATTTTTTAACACCTGGGTCAAGGCAGGCGTTTGGGGACCTCTCGGCTTATTTCAATGGTGGAACACCATGGAATAAGCTCACAGGTGCCCTCCCCAGGCCCCAGGGACACCCTCACCTACACCAGAGGGACAGAAAAGGATGGGGGAACCCTATACAAGTGAATATTTTATTTTATTTTTTTAAGTGCCATAGGGGCCCTGAAATGGGCACCCATACATGGCACAGGGTGCAATGGCCATGCCCAGGGGACCCTGGTCCCCTGTGCTGACCATTGGGGTGGTGGGCATGACTCCTGTCTTTTCTAAGACAGGAGTCATGTGGTATGGACGGTTTTGTATCAGAAAATGACTCTAGGCAGGTCAGAATCATTTTTTGTTACTCTAACCTGCCTAATGTCATTTTTTGGTGCAAAACCCCCTTCTTCCATACCGCCAACCCCACCCGACTAACGTATTTTTTTTTTTACACAAGCCTACCCTTTGCACCGGCTTGCACCGTTCCATAAATATCGTGCCCGGCTGGTGCTCAGAAATGGTGCAAGCCGGTGCTAAACGTTTTGGTGCAAAACTGCATAAGTGCAGTTTTGCACCCAAAAATATAAATCAGGGTCTTAGTCTGCCACAAATGAGGAGCATGAGTTACTTTACAACTGAGATGATTAATATGTGCATGTTTTATTTTGTCACTTGACTTAGTATGTTAACATGAGCTGATTTTAAATATTTTGCCTGGTCTAAGGAACTGTTTTTGTATGCATAGGCTGATTGTATACAGATGTGAAATGTTATGCTTTTAAAGTAACATTAATGGTTCTCTTCCAAATAATGATGATTGACCTACTGACTGTCTGACTGATTAGTAACAAGAATCACAACACAACAATCACACAAATCAATAAAGCAACAAAATATCACTTAAGAAAAACTGTTGCTCTTGTGGAAGACTAGATGTACATATACGCTCCACAAGAAACCTGAAAATAAAGAAGCAGCTGAAGAAGAAGTAGGGAACAAACAGTGTCTTTTGTATCTCCTTTCAGCAACAGTCATCTCACATCATACAGTGCCCCTGTATGCTAAAACGTACTAATGATCAACTACTTGTAACACTAGCGACAGGTACACTGGTGATAACCACAATTAGTCTTCCATCCACACTCATTCTGATGTTTGTGATGATTATCACAAAATCAAACCCTAAGCTAAGATTGCAAACATTGACAGTTATTTAACAGAAATAAACACAAAGGTGACCCTTTCATCTGAGGCTGATCATTTTAATTTACAAAACTTGAGCAGGCATCATGCCTCAGTGCAGCTACAGCATCCCAGGCAAACCAATGCTACCACCAATCAGAGTTTGGACAATGTGATTGATAGGGTAACCTTCAAGATAGAAACGCTTTTTACAGTATTTTCTGCCTGATGGTACAACAAGGCAACCCTAAAAATCGAAAGCTTTGTTGCCTGGGATATCCTTCAGCATTGGTCCTTTGACTCCCTCTTAATAATTATGCATGCCAACACCCTCCTTCCAACCAACTACACACTATCTCCCTCAGGTGCCAAATACAACCAACTCCTCTCTTTCTTCACAAACAAAATGAACTCACCAACAACCCTTGAGTGCCAAATAAATCAATAACTCTCTTTTTTCACAAACAAAATAAAAAGGCTCAAAGAAAAACACCTGTCAAATTATTCCCACCTTGGCCAACTTGTCAAGACATACTTCTAGCTTTTGTTAAATTCTTCCTCCTGATGATCAATGGTTCACTTGCCCAGGATACCTTTCCAATCTCGCTAAAATATCCATCCTCATCAATACTTAGCAAATCTATCATGGACTCAATAGTTTGTGCAAGTTTAGACATATTTTAAACCTACTGTAGCTTGGTAAAGCGTATGAAAAATGTGCCCTTCAACAACTAGCTAACTACATCATTAAAAATATCCTTATTACAGGAGTTCAATTAGGTTTCCATTTATGGTTTAGCACTGAGTCAGCGACCTTAGTGGTGATTGATGACCAATATCTATCCTAGATGATGGCAACCCATGAATTTTAAGGGCCGTATTTATACTTTTTGGCGCACAACTGCGCCAACGCAGTTGTGCGTCAAAAAATGTAACGCCGGCTAACGCCATTCCAAAGCGCCATGCGGGCGCCTTATTTATGGAATGACGTTAGCCGGCGGAGCTGCCTGGTGTGCGTAAAAAAAAATGACTTACACCAGGCAGCGCCGGCGTAGGGGAAAATGGAGCTTGGGCGTCAAAAAATGGGGCAAGTCAGGCTGAGGCAAAATTTTCGCCTCAACCCGATTTGCGCCATTTTTATTGACTCCCAACCCCCATTTAAATGACTCCTGTCTTAGCAAAGACAGGAGTCATGCCCCCTTGCCCAATGGCCATGCCCAGGGGACTTATGTCCCCTGGGCATGGTCATTGGGCATAGTGGCATGTAGGGGGACACAAATCAGGCCCCCCTATTCCACCCAAAAAAAATAAAAATAATACTTACCTGAACTTACCTTAAGTTCCCTGGGATGGGTCCCTCCATCCTTGGGCGTCCTCCTGGGGTGGGCAAGGGTGGCAGGGGGTGTCCCTGGGGGCATGGGAGGGCACCTCTGGGCTCCTTCCGAGCCCACAGGTCCCTTAACGCCTGCCCTGACCAGGCGTTAAAAAATTACGCTAAAGCGGCTGTACGTCATTTTTTTTGACCCGCCCACTCCCGGGCGTCATTTTTGCCCGGGAGTGTAAATACGGCGCACATGCCTCGGAGTCATTTTTTAGAAGGGAACGCCTACCTTGCATATCATTAACGCAAGGAAGGTGTCCACGCAAAAAAATGGTGCAAACTCCAAGATCTTTGGCGCTAGACGGGTCTAACGCCAAAGTATAAATATGGAGTTAGTTTTGCGTCGGATTGGCGTAAAAAAAAACGACGCAAATCCGGCGCAAACAGAGTATAAATATGCCCCTAAGTTTTCCTCAATAGTGTGTCAACCGTCAAAACTGAAACCAACCATAAGATCAATCTTCAAAAGTGAAGCCTTCCATAAGGTTATTAACATGCTAAAACTGGGAATGTGCTTATGTCTTTAAATCCAAAGGTGGTTTTCCTCTTTCCTTTCACACTGGAAATAATTAATAAAGACCGGAAATTGTGTCTTGAACATCTCACTCATAAAATGTGCTCCATGTTGGCTCTGACATTGTACAAAATATATCTTAAATACTCCTGCCATGCACTGGGGAATTCCAGAGTTGCTCTTCACCAGGAAGCTGATGGCATGCAACTCTCATTAAGGACTTCTTTCTTCAAAGGCATCCTAACACTCCAACTGTGTTACCTAAAACTCCAATACTAGATGCCTACAAACATTCTGTTGCTAGTCCGTGAAAAATCAGAGTTAGGTGGTCATTATGAACACGGTGGTAACAACCGCCGTGTTCATGCTGGCGGTCAAAACACTGACCACCAGCGACCCCGGAATAACGCCGGTTGAATAATGAACATGTCTGTGGGCCGGCTAGCGGAAACATTGTTTCCGCCCGCTGGGTCACAGAAAGGCCCGGCCGGGACATTGACGGCGTCAATGCCTCTGTGCGGCAGGTGCAGTGGCAGATCACTGCCCGAAAATTGGGTGGTGACCTCCTCGATGGGGCTCTGCAACGGGACCCTGCATTGCCGAAGCAAAGTGCATGGGCGGTGCAGGGGCCCCCAGGGGTACCCCGGGGCATCCCCTCTGCCAGCCTTTTCCTGGCGGGAAATGAAACATTACCGGCCGGGTAGCGCCGCTACCCTGACGGATAGTGTTTCAACTCACCGCCAGGCTGCCTGACGACGGGAGCCTGGGGGTGGGTGAGGGCTGCCGATGGCGGCCCGCACCATGTTCAGAATATGGCGGTTTGGCGACATGTTCGGAATGAGGGCCTTAGTATTTAATCTCACTCTGCTGACTTAACTCGATATTGATCCCTCCTGGGATTTAAATTTGGGACTAAGGGCCACATGTACTAAAGTTTGAAACTGCAAGCTCCTAATTGTGATTATATGTGAATTGCTATTGGGAATTTACAATTTCAAATATATGAAACTCTTTTGAGTTTCTTCTGCAATTTCCAGTGGGTTGCAAAAAGACCTATCTTCGAGGAATCGCAGCCATCACAGGGATGGCAGCCTGCTGGGTTCAGCAGACCACCATGTCTGTTATTGCTTTTACATAAAACAATTTGTTTTTAAATGCATTCCTTTTTCCTTAAGGAAAAGGGATGTGTTTAAAGAGAAAAATATGAAACGTTTAAATCGTTTTTCCACCATTCTCGAAGGGGATTATGGCCCTCATTCTGACCTTGGCGGTCGGCGGAGAGGCGGCGGTCGGACCGCGAACAGACCGGCGGTATAAAAAATGGCATTCTGACCGTGGCGGTCACCGCCGCGACCGACCGCCACTTCCCCACTCCGACAGCCACGGCGGTCATGACCGACGGGCTGGAGTCTGCGCACTCCGGTCCGGTGGTCGACCCAAGACCGCCAACGGTATCATGACCCTGCTTACCGCCGCGGTTTCTGGCGGTCGGGAACCGCCATGCGAACCATGGCGGTAGGCACTATCGGGGCCAGGGAATTCCTTCCCTGGCACTGATAGGGTTCTCCCCCACCCCCCACTGCCCCCCCAAGTCCTCCCCCCACACCCTCCACCCCCCTGCCACCCCCCAGAGGTGGTACGAACCCCCTCCCCACCCCCACCCCGACATGCACATACACGCACCCCGACATGCACACACCCCCAACATGCACATATACACACCCCCTACACACACACATACACAACGGGGACACATACCCGCACACATACATGCCGACATGCGCACCCGCCGAACTACACACATTGCCCATAGGCACAGCAGCACTCCCCGCCCGCATGCACGCACTCACACACCCCCTCTACACACTCACACACGCACACCCCCATGCACGCACACATCACACAACACCCCCCCCACCCCCTCCCCTCACGGACGATCAACTTACCTTGTGCGTTGGTCCTCCGGGAGGTGACAGGAGCCATGGGGAGGTGACCGCCAACAGAAGACCGCCAACAGAAGACCGCCACACAGAAATGTGGGTCGTAATTCTGTGGGCGGTGTTCTGCTGGCGTGGCGGTGGAGGTTGACCAGTCTCCACTTTCCCGCCGACCGCCAGTGTGGCTGCTGGCGGTTTTCCGGCGGAACGCTCCCAGCGGTCAGAATGCGCACAGCGGCATACCGCCGCGGTCGGCGGTCTTCACCGCGGCGGTAACTCGGCGGTCTTGCGAAAAGACCGCCAAGGTCAGAATGACCCCCTATGTCTCCTAGGGATTCCTTCACATTTGCGAATGGGTTGCCACCAATTTTCTATTGGCAGTAAACTGTATATGTTTTTCAACCACATTCTAGTCGCAAAACATTTGTACCTACCTTTCCCATTCATTTTCTAGTCGCAAGTAGGTCTGGTTCTGTGAATTTGTGACTAGAAAAATGCTTTGCACATGTGGCCCTTAACCCCTAAGATTAATCATGGACAACACATTTCCACTAGCAACTCACATTCAAAAGACAATGATCTACTAACTTCTTCCTTCACACACTGAAGAAAAACAAACACCTCCAACCGCTGAACAACTGAATACTACTGCAAACACACTGATTATATCACAACTTAATGGAGTTATTGTCATAGTGTTCACCACTTCGTATCAGAGGAAAGACAATTTGATTACATATTGCCTGTTCAGAAAAGCCTTACAGTGGTTGTAAATCTGGGCCAGGATTAAATTGAAAATGTTCTCTATACAAGGCCCACCATCTACAATATCCACCTTAACTAGCCACACTTTTGGCCCTTTGTGAGGAACATTGAGACTGGTGAGCAACAACATTTTAATGTTTCAAACAACCAAATTCAATGCAGCATTGGCTTTGTTTCAATTCTTCACTGGGGTGTAAATGAGCAAATCTTTGGAATTCCCTGAAAACTGCAGTGTAAGAAAGTGCGTTATTCGTTGAGAGCCAAACTCAAGTAATAATCACAATCATTGTCAGGGTGAACCACAAAAGTGACTAAATAAACATGCCTTTAACCCTCTGGTAGCTTGGCAGAAAAATAGTCATGCTCAACTTAGAGGCACTGTGTAAATGATTTATGCAACACTCAAAGAGTAATAAAGTGAAAATGCAATCCCCCAAATCCCAAACCATTTAGGAAAATAGAGAATTTCAATAAATAAAATGATGCTAAAATGACAAAGCAGAAATAGTGCTAAAAAGCACAAAATGCCAATCACAGTTACTTGGTCACACCGTAAAGGCCAACCACGATGAAGCACTGACATTATTCAGGGATCAGGTTTGATACCAGTGAAAATGTACATTCTTAGTCCTGTTTCATGCGAGAAACTTTTGTTAATGGCAGATTGAGTTGCAGGCTAGATCTAGAGAATGGCTAGTCAATGGTGGGTTGCCGTAATCTCAGTCCTTGGTAATAACTGCACGGTGGCAGGAGATCACAGGGCTTTAATTATTGTGCAGAAAGCTGGTCGATGATCGGAACTTCAGATTGTCAAGAAACAGAGGCACAAGGTTGTCAGTGTTGACATGAAGAGCTTGTCCAGATAAAGTCTGGGACCTGTAGCCAAGAAGGTTTTATTGGCAGTTGGATGCAGTTTCCAAAGTGGCCTCGGTGAAGTCCGTTCCTGTTTGCAAGGAGACTGGGGATGGTTATTTTTGATGCATAGAGCTTAGAGCCCCTAGTTCTTCACCTGGCGTCTGTTTTTTGCATTGCTTAGAGTGGAGGAGTAACACTCAAACACCAGCCAAGAGTCTAGGACCTGTAGGATACCTCGTGGGGGTCAGGACTCTGTCCAGCAGAGGCTAGTAGCAGGGTCCAGGCACGTCCAGTGGTACTAGTCTGCTGGGCAGTTGCAGGGAAGAGCCTCTGAAAGCTTGTTGTGTCCCTGAAGGTCACACAGAAGGTCAGCCAACTAACCGTTCAAGTCACTTCTGGAGTCCTCAGGTCAAAGCAAACAGGTCCATTCTTCCTTCGGGTTCCAGACTGTAAACCAGTGCTTCTTCTGAGTCTCCACAGGTCCAGTAGTGTTTTAATTGCAGGTTCTGAGGGTGTATTCTTATACCCAGTGCCAGCCTGTATGTGGGGGACAGCCCCTTGGTCTAACCCTAAACTGATTCTGGATTGTTCTTCTCTTTTATCTGGGTCTGACTCCAGCCTGGCTAGTGAAACAAAGGGCAGGCTTGCCCAGGTGTAAGCTACATTTGTTAGTGACAGGGCAGGCTTCTGCTGGCATCAAGAAGGGGCCTGGGTCATCTGTAGTCTAAACCTTGGAGCTCAGGAAGGGGCTGGGTGCAAACCCCAGGCCATCCTGCTCAGGGAGAGAACACCCAAGGACTTTTTATTCCCTGTCTGGAAGGAATACACATAACTCCTAAGAGAGCCATTATTAGTCATGTGACCCTGGACAGTGGCAGTTAAGCACATTTGGTTTAGGCAGAAATCTGTCAACTTTCTAAAATTGGTATTTTCTAAGTGGAAATTTAAAATATGACTTTACCATTAAACAGGGTATGAAATTATAATTCAAACTAGAGGAAATAGAATTTCTCTATTTGTTCCCAAACTAAAGTAATTTCTTATTAAATGTAATAAGGTAACCCTGTGTTAGTCTTTGGGAGAGCGAGGCTTGCTGCAATGAAAAAGGATTTGGAAGTTTTTCAGAACTAGGACATAAATAACTTAAAGGTACATGTCCAAATTTTCAAATAGGATGTAACCTGCCCTATGAGCTGTTAGGACCTACCTTAGGGGTGCCTTATAAATAGTAAAAATGAATATTTAGGGCAAATGGTTCATTTTGCCTAGTTGAAATGGTAGTTTTAAAACTACGCTCCATGTTGCAATTGCAGTCCTGGGGCATGTTTTACAGTTATTTTTTAGTGGACGTCACAATGAGTGTTGCAGCCCACTTGTATCTTTTAATTTACAGTCCCTGTGTACATGTACTATTGACGAGGGACTTATATGTAAATTAAATGTACCAATCAGGTTTATAGTCATTTTACCATGCTAAGAAGGGAGAGCACAAACACTTTACCACTGGTTAGCAGAAGTAAAGTGTTCAGAGTTCTACAGCCAACAAAAATTGATTGAGCACAAAAATCGGGTAAAGAAGGCAAAAATCTAAGATTATACCATGCAAAAAAGATGATCATTTCCAAAATGCAATATGAAGTCAATCAAACTTCTTGCTGTCCAGAAAATTATTACAGTGCATCTCCTCTAATGCCATCTAAATTATTCAGCTACAGCTCATGCTTACCATTGTGTCTTTAGAAGCTGTCCTGTCCTACTGTTTTCCCAATTACTGAAAGGTTTATATGTAATTTCAGTTACAATAGAGTGCCTAGAATTTACAGATCACATTCTAATGGTTTTTGCAAAACACATTAATTCCTCTTGAAAAAGCAAAGCTACAGACAAATGTGAAATAAAAATACCTAAAAATAAATGTATTATTAATTAATTAATTAGTTATTTATTAAACAAATGAGTGGTCCTTAAATATTAATCGGAAGCGTACAATTTCAGGGAAACTTCAGAGACAAATGAACATGCTGTGGGGATGGAACAGTTGTCCGAAAAGCGGTGGTCTTTCAGCTTTACACTTAGAATACTCACCTCGGGCATATTCACATAAAAAGAACTCTGCAAATAAAGGCCCATATTTATACTTTTTTAGTGCCGCATTTGCGTTGTTTTTTTACGCAAAATCGGCGCAAACTTACAAAATACAAGGGGCATATTTATACTCTGTTTGCACTGAATTAGTGTCATTTTTTTTTTACTCTAATTCGGTGCAAATCTAACTCCATATTTATACTTTGGTGCTAGACCCGTCTAGCACCAAGGCTCTGATTTATACTTTTTTTGCTCCGCATTACCATAATTTTTTGACTGAAAAGTGGCGCAAACTTACAAAATATTGGCCCTTATTTATACTTTTTGCTGCAAAACTGCACTAACTCAGTTTTGCACCAAAAAGTTTAGCACCGGCTTGCACCATTTCTGTGCACCAGCCGGGCACCATATTTATGGACTGGTGCAAGCCGGTGTAAAGGGTAGGCGAGAGTAAAAAAAATTACTTTAGTCAGGTGGGGCTGGCAGTATAGAAGAAGAGGGTTTAGCACCAAAAAATGACTTCAGGCAGGTTAGAGGGAAAAAAAATGACTCTAACCAGATTAGCCTCATTTTATGGTGCTAAACCTACCATGCCACAGAGTCATGCCCACCACCCCAATGGCCAGCACAGAGGACAGGGGTCCCCTGGGCATGGCCATTGCACCCTGTGCCATGTATGGGGGCCCATTTCAGGGCCCCCTATGGCACTTTCAAAAATAAAATGCAATCTTACCTGTACTTACCTGGGATGGGGTCCCCCATCCTCCGCAGTCCCTCTGGTGTGGGTGGGGGTGCCCCTGAGGAGGGCACCTGTGGGCTTATTCCATGGTGTTCCACCATGGAAATAGGCCCACGGGTCCCCTAATGCCTGCCCTGACCCAGGCTTTAAAAAATGGGGCAAAGCAAGCCCCATTTTTTGACCCCTCCTCCCTCCCTTGCACCATTTTTGCATGGGAGTATAAATATGGTGTTAAGCCCATAGAGTAATTTTTTGCACGGGAACACCTACCTTGCATCCCATTAAGGCAAGGTAGGTTTCCAATTCCAAAAAATGACGTTAACTCCATGAATTTGGCGCTAGACGGGTCTAGCACCAAAGTTTAAATATGGAGTTAGTTTTGCACTGAATTAGAGTAAAAAAAAATGACGCTAATTCAGTGCAGAGTATAAATATGCCCCTTAGCGTCTAGCCTACCATTTGCACCGGCTTGCACCATTCCATAAATATGGTGCCCAGCTGGTGCTAAAAAATGGTGCAAGCCGGTGCAAAACTTTTTGGTGCAAAACTGCGTTAGTGCAGTTTTGCACCAAAAAGTATAAATAAGGCCCAAATGTATTTTGGAAGTTTGCGCTGCTTTTGCGTAAAAAAATGACACAAATGTGGCGCTATAAAAGTATAAATATTGGCCTAAAATTATAATATGGACTCTTGAACAGATATGGGGTGTTTTTCATAGCAGAACAGCTGGAGCAGTGCTATTTTATCTTCTTATGGGAAACGATTGCTTGAAGTGGTAACTTTAAATGTTTAAACAGTGTTTTGGTGGGAAATGTAGCAACATGTACCTGCTTGTCTAAATTAAACACTTAGCACACCATAAACATAGACAACGCGTTTAAAAATAACAGGGCATGCCACAATAAAACACTCAAAAGCACAACGAAACAAACCTAGTACAACACAACATCACATTATAATATTGCAGCACCAAAAAAACAAAAAAGAAACAGAGCACACCATCTCCATAATAACGTGCCACAGAACAGATATACACAAACATTCTTGTCACACGTTATCACCTCCAGAAACCTACTTTCATAATATGGTAGTGGGGTGTTTGCAAAATCATTTCCTTAATTTACCACCGAACACATGAAATAGCGACAGCCAAAAATATTTTGCGGACCGGTCTCCGTTTTTTTTTCAATTCCTAAGAGCATTGTATATTCGCATTCCTTCTGAAACATTTTAAATCTTCGTAAATTTAATGGATGCATTGCACAATAGAAGCAAACGATAAAAAGAAATCTCTCTCGATGCTTCTTAGATTTGAGATCAAACATGAAACATTCTGCTTGTGTCTTTGAAAATGACACATATAAGAGATTTCATGCATTAGGCATTGGGCTTCCTCTGGGAAAAATATGGGGCATATTTATACTCCGTTTGCGCCGGAATTGCGCCGTTTTTTTTTACGCAATTCCGACGCAAAACTAACTCCATATTTATACTTTGGCGTTAGACGCGTCTAGCGCCAAAGTCCATGGAGTTAGTGTCATTTTTTAGCGTGGACACCTACTTTGCGTTAATTATATGCAAGGTAGGCGTTCCCGTCTAAAAAAATCGACTCCGAGGCATGTGCGTCGGATTTATACTCCCGGGCAAAATTCACGCCCGGGAGTGGGCGGGTCAAAAAAAATGAGGTACGGCCGCTTTTGCGCCGTTTTTTAGCGCCTGCAAAAGGCAGGCGTTAAGGGACTTGTGGGCTCTGAAGGAGCCCAGAGGTGCCCTCCCATGCCCCCAGGGACACCCCCTGTCACCCTTGCCCACCCCAGGAGGACACCCAAGGCTGGAGGGACCCATCCCAGAGACATTAAGGTAAGTTCAGGTAAGTTGTTTTTTTGTTTTTTTTTGTGGCATAGGGGGGCCTGATTTGTGCCCCCCTACATGCCACTATGCCCAATGATCATGCCCAGGGGACAGAAGTCCCCTGGGCATGGCCATTGGGCAAGGGGGCATGACTCCTGTCTTTGCTAAGACAGGAGTCATTTCTATGGGGGTTGGGAGTGAGAAAAAATGGCGCAAATCGGGTTGAGGCGAAAAAATTGCCTCAACCTGACTTGCCCCATTTCTTGACGCCCAAGCCCCATATCCCCCTACGCCGGCGCTGCCTGGTGTACGTAGTTTTTTTTAACGCACACCAGACGACGCCGGCGGCTAACGCCGGCTAACGTCATTCAATAAATACGGCGCCCGCATGGTGCTTCAGAATGGCGTAAGCCGGCGCTAATTTTTTTAGCGCAAAACTGCGTTAGCGCAGTTTTGCGTCAAAAAGTATAAATATGGGCCTATGTGTCTCTGTGAAAAAAGCCAACAGTGGATTTCTGGGATTACAACACGTATGGATGCAGAAAGCTGACAAGCTTTCTCCCCAGACCTTTATCGGAGCTCCCTGTTTTATAAACACTATCGGCAGCGCACATTAGTTCCTGCAACTTGAAAGCAGAGTTTTGTCAGGACATGTGTTTACACTAAGCCACCAGACTCTCGGCAAAAGTTACTGACAAACTGTCAAGAAGAAGAGAGATGGCTGCAGTTTAATAGAAAGCAGAATGAATAGGCCCAGATTTAATAGGGCCTAGCGCCACCGCAACGCACATTGCGTAATTTTTTTTACGCTAATGTGGCGTTGGAAGGCTAAAAACGCCGACAATGATTGCAAAGTGGCACAATACTTGCATTGCGCCAATTTGTAACCCCTTGCACCACATTATGCCTGTGCCAGCCATAATGTTTGCAAAAGGGGAGTTCTGGTGCTAGGGGTGTCGAAAAAATGGCACAAAGAAATCTAAGAGATTTCTTTGGGTCATTTTTATCGGCATTTTTAACGTCTGCTAAGAGCATGCATTAAAGGGAGGCTCGCATTGTTTTCACTGGGCTTCTGGGTGCTTTGCAGGATTAGCGTCAACAGTTTTGACACTAATTCTGCAAAGTGCCAGACTAGACTAACGCTAGTACCCCTGACTACCGCCATGGTGAACCGTATTTTAAATATGGCGCACACATGGTGGCGTTAGGTGGGGTATAAAAGGGTTGCAAGAGAAGTGGCACTGCATTAGGCGCAGTGCCACTTTTTATAAATCTGCCCCCTAGTTGTCTAAGGCAGTAGTGCTTGTCACTCAAGTGAAATAATGGGCCGCAGATTTATGCAAAATGTTGCGTCAAAAATTTGAACACAAGCTACCGTTATTCCTAGCGCCGTCAGTGCGCCATATTTAAAAAATGCCACACGCTGGTGCTAAGGAAAGGTTAGTGGCCAAAACAATTCTGCTAACCATTGCGACATGCCATAAGAAAATATGACACTTATGCTGTAAAAATGGCGCTAGACGGTTTTGCTGCACGTTTTTTTGATGCAAAACGTGTTAGCGCCATATTTAACTGCATTAGCATTAAAAAAACGTGCAAGCCAGATAAAAACTTTGGGATTACAAGATGGAGAATTCAGGGCAGGAGAGACCCCCGGGAGATCCCATTCAGCCTAGTACCAGCCAGCTGGGTCCAGCAAAGTCCCAGGAGAAGGAGAGGAAGAAGCAGAACTGTCACTTTAGGGAGGAGGAGCATGCCATTTTGGTTAGCACCATCACCAGCTCCTCATCACCTCCAAATTGCCAATAGGTAGGAGAGAGGCCATATGGCAGGCAACAGTGGACAAGGTCAACAGCGTGGCAGAAGTGGGGATGACTGTCACCAATTGCAAGAAGCGCTGGCACGATTGTAAATGCAGGACTAATGAGAAACTGGCCAGGAACCGAAAGGCAGCACTGCAGAGTGGAGGTGGAAGTCCTGCACCACAGGAGGACCTGGATGAGCTGGAGAAGATGGTCCAAGTGGTCACATCTTAGGAGCAGGTCACTGGAATACCAGGACAGGACAATGCAGACTACCAAGAACTACCACAAATGAAAGGTAAGTTGCAGGGTGGGACAATCTGAAATCTCACAAATGGCAGAAGGGGGAGGCACATAGGACACAGTCAATGCTTGCTAAAGGGTTGCATCAGAACACATAGACCCTGAATCACAATGCCCCATTACCACCCAAGTCACACTTGTAGTGATGCTCTAGTTGCGCAATGCACTCCGACATATACACAATGTGGACATTAGCCAATTACTATGGCTTTCCACCACCACATGAATATTGAGTACATTGCCTGAAAGAGACGTGCAATTAGTGTGGCTGTGGCTGTGCCACAACAACACCTAATGCATGTTAGACCTGACAGCCTTAGGGTGGTCACCCCTAACTTTTTGCCTGTTTCCCTCCACTTTTTGGACACTGTTTTTGCTAGTTTTTAGGACTCTGCGCACTTTACCACTGCTAACCAGTGCAAAGTGCAAATGCTCTCTCCCTTAAAACATGTTGACATTGGTTTATACCCAATTGGCGTACTTAATCTACTTGTCAGACCCCAGTAAAGTGCACTACATGTGCCCAGGGCTTGTAGATTAAATGCTACTAGTGGGCCTGCAGCACTGATTGTGCCACCCACATAGGTAGCCTCTTAACCATGCCTCAGGTCTGCCATTGCATGGCCTGTGTGTGTAGTTTCACTGTCACTTCGACTTGGCATTTAAAAGTACTTGCCAAGCCTTAAACTTCCCTTTTTCTACATATAAGTCTCCCCTAAGGTAGGCCCTAGGTAACCCATGGGGAAGGGTGCTATGTAGATAAAAGGCAGGACATGTACCTGTGCAGCTTATATGTCCTGGTAGTATAAAACTCCTAAATTAATTTTTACACTGCTGTGAGGCCTGCTCCTTTCATAGGCTAACATTAGAGCTACCCTCATATACTGTTTGAGTACTAGATTCTGATCTGAAAGGAGTAACAACAACATATTTAGTATGACCAGGATGGTAATACAAAATCCTGGTGACTGGTGAAGTTGGATTTAATATTACTATTTTAGAAATGCCACTTTTAGAAAGCGAGCATTTCTCTGCACTTAAATCCTTCTGGCCTTACAATCTACATCTGGCTAAGTTTAGTTGACAGCTCCCTTGTGCATTCACTCAGACAACCCCAAACACAGGATGCTCAGTCACACTTGCACACAACTGAATACTGAATGGGTCTTCCTGGGCTGGGAGGGTGGAGGGCCTGACACTTACATGTCAAAGGACAGTAGCCTGCCCTCACACAAAGGACTGCCAAACCCCCTACTGGGACGCTGGCAGACAGAATGGAACTGAAAGGGGAAATTGTACACTTCTAAGCCACTCTTTGAAGTCTCCCCCACTTCAAAGGCACATTTGGGTATTATAACAGGGCCTCTGCCCCTACCAACTCAGACACTTCCTGGAGAAGAAACCCTGAATCAGAACCTGCAACCTGCCAAGAAGAACTGCCTGGCTGCCCAAAGGACTCACCTGACTACTTTCTGAGAAGGACTGCTGCCTTGCTGTTGCCCTGCTGCCCTGCTGCTCTCTGGCTGTGCTGAGAAGTGCTCTCCAAGGGCTTGGATAGAGCTTGCCTCCTGTTCCCTGAAGTCTCAGGACCAAAAAGACTTCATTCCTGCAAGAAGAACTCCTGGTGCAGTGGAAATTGATGCACGGCTTGCAGAAAACGACGCACTGCCTGCATCGCTGTGAGAAAATCAGCACACGCTGAACCAAAATGACGCAGCCCGACTTCGCAAGGAGAAGATCGATGCACGTCAGCGTAGCAACCAGAAATGTGATGCACAACCCACTGGATCGACGCAAAGCCGAGCCGGAACAACGCAGCCCGATTTCCTGACAGGAATCGACGCAGCGCCTGCCATGCTGTAGAAATTTCCACGCAATGCCCACGGATCGACGCAGCCCCTGTGACTTCATCCTGCAAGTACCAGACTCAACGCATCGTCTCCGGGGCATCCGATAACCCTGCAATCCGAAGAGGATCCAAGTCCGTGCACCGGAAATCAATTCAAAGCCTCCCCTCTGTGGAAAAAACAACTACTCATCACCGTGTGCGGTCCGAGACATCAACGCACACCTCCTTGTTTTCCACGCATATCCTCCTCTGCGTTTCGTTTCGAAGATTTTTAATGAAAACCAGGTACTTTATGCTTCCAAGAGACATTTGTTACTTTTAAGAGACTAAATACACTTTATATCATTTTGTTTACAGTGATATTTCAAAATATACTTATTGCATCTTAAACATTTTGACCTGCATCTTACCAGATAAATATATATTTTTCTAAACACTGTGTGGTGTATTTTTGTGGTGTTCTACTGTGTTATTGTATGATTTATTGTACAAGTACTTTATAAATTGCCTTTTAAGTTAAGCCTGACTGCTCAGTGCCAAGCTACCAGAGGGTGGGCACAGTATAATTTGGATTGTGTGTGATTTACCCTGACTAGAGTGAGGGTCCTTGTTTGGACAGGGGGTAACCTGTCTGCCAACCAAAGACCCCATTTCTAACAGTGGTGATCAGTGGTGAGGATAGGATTTGTATTTTTGCAGTGAGATACAATAGCTAAGTGTTCACTACCTACCCACAGTTGAAGGTCAACTTGATTTTTTATCTTTTTCTGCAATTTAGTTTTCTACCTGACATTTGTAACTAAATCCTTACTCAACATGTCTCTGGCTGGGTGTGAAGCTGGACATGAAGATTTTGACCTAGCCATGCTGGAGACATACTCTGTCAAACAGCTGAAAGGGTTCCGCAGGGATATGGGAGTACCCACCCAGGGTGCCTCCAGAAAGGAGAAATTCCAAATGGCGCTGAGGGCCTGGTCAGAAGCCTATTCAGAGGAAAATGCTGAGGAGGAGGAGAAAGAGGAGGGCCCCTCAGAGTATTTTTTGCCATTAGTGGAGGATGTTACCACTGTGAATGTGCCCCCTGCCAAACCAGGGCCTGACCGCAAAGGAAAGGAGGGAGGAGAGAGAGTTCCAATTACAAATGGAAAAGTTAAAAATTGAAGCTGACAGAGAGGAAGCAGCAGCTGAGAGAGCCTTGGCTGAAAAGAAACTTTTGGTGGCTCATGAACTGAGTATCAAGGAGCTGGATATCAAGGCAAGACAGTCTGAGTCCAGCAGTGATGGTGGCAGCATACATGCAGGACCTGTTGGGGAAAGAAAGGTTTGTGTACTCAAAAGTGTAGTGCCAAGTTATGTGGTGGGAGATAACATTGATAAGTGGTTGGCTGCTTATGAAGTTGCACTAAGGGCTCATGGGGTCTCTGTAGAGCAATGGGGGGTCAGACTTGTGGTTTTATGTACCAGTAGTGGGGCGGGACACCCTTTTTACACTAGATCCACAAGATAAAAATGTCTATGCACCCATGAAAGCATCTTTACTTGCCAAGTTTGGGTGTACTTGTGAGAAATAGCGTCAGAGGTTCAGGGACAGCACCAAACTCTCCACACACACTTGGGTAGACTGTTTTAATTTCTCCAATAAGGCACTGAATGGATGGGTGTGGGCAGCAAAGTAAATAATTACAAAGGATTATATGATTTGATTCTGAGAGAGCATATGCTCAGTATTTGCTTTACAGAGTTGTGCCAGCATTTAGTAAACAGTAAGCTGGCTTATCCTAGGAAGCCTGCTGAGGAGGCGGACCTCTGGGTTAGCACCAGAGTGTCCAGAAAGGTACCTGGGGGGACACCCACAAAGGTGGTCAGGGTTTCCAACAGAAGAAAGAGGGAGGGGAAACTTAAACATAAGGAGCTCTCCAAAGGTCCATAAACAATTCCCAAGGTGGTGGTGGTACTCAGTCCCAGCCTACATTTGAGAAAAAGCCATTATTCTTTGATAAAAAGCAAGGGAAATGTATCCCCAAGTGCTTAGAGTGCTTCAAGCATGGACACTCTAAGGGCACCTCCCAGTGTCCCAAGAGGGCATAGCCCCCCACTGGAGGGCAGACACCCGGGTTGGCTAGTGTAGCGCTTGGGGGGAGACAGTCCCAGTTAGCTTTGAGAAACAGATAGAGGTGTCACTAGTCTCCCTCGGAGATAAGGAAATGGTGCCAAAAGCCCACATGCCTGCCAATACTTCCAAGTATAGGCGGTGGGTCACCATTGATGGGCAAAGGGTGGAGGCTCTGAGTGACACAGGAGCCAGTATGACTACTGTCAAGAGTCAGCTGGTGTCAGCAGAGCAGATAATACCTAATACATTACACCAGGTCATAGTCGCTGACAATCGCGAGAGTCACCTACCGGTGGCTCTGGTTCCCTTTCAGTGGAGGGGTTCTGTGGTACTCTAAAGGTAGCTGTGAGTCCTGCCATGCCTGTAGATTGTCCGTTAGGCAATGATCTTTAGCATACTGCCTGGAAGGAGGTAGAGCTCAGATCCCACCTGGAGATGTTAGGTTTAACTGAGTGTGTCTGCATAACCACAAGGTCCATGGCTGCCCAGGAAGGGAGTCCAGGGTGTCTGGAGCCTGGAACAATGGCCCAGACAGCTGCACAGAGGAAGGACAAGAGGCACGGGAAATCCACCTCAGAGATTCTCACGGTGGTGGATGGGGTCCCAAAGGAGGAGGCCCCTGAGGCAACTGGAGAGGATGTTGCCGACCTAGGTAACCTGCCTGGACTTGCTGGCTGGCAAGTAGATGGTGGGCCAACCAGGGACGAATTCTGCAAAGCACAGAAGGAGTGCCCCACTCCTGAGGGTCTGAGGCAACAGGCCGCAGCCCAAGTAGCAGGTGAAGCCTCTGGCAATCATCAGATATACTGGGAGAATGATCTCCTCTACAGTGAGCCTAAGGCTCCGGCCATTGGGGCAGCACGTGTGCTGGTGGTCCCCTAGTGTTCCCCTCAAAGTATTTTTTGCCATTAATGGAGGATGTTACCACTGTGATTGTGCCCCCTGCCAAACCAGGGAGCAGTATCTCTAACAAGGGCCTGATCGCAAAGGAAAGGATGGAGGAAAGAGAGTTCCAATTACAAATGGAAAAGTTAATAATTGAATCTGACAGAGAGGAAGCAGCAGCTGAGAGAGCCTTGGCTGAAAAGAAACTTTGGTGGCTCATGAACTGAGTCTCAAGGAGCTGGATATCAAGGGAAGACAGTCTGAGTCCAGCAGTGATAGTGGCAGCATACATGCAGGACATGTTGGGGAAAAAAAGGTTTGGGTACTCAAAAGTGTAGTGCCAAGTTATGTGGTGGGAGATAACATTGATAAGTGGTTGGCTGCTTATGAAGTTGCACTAAGGGCTCATCGGGTCTCTGAAGAGCAACGGGGGTTAGACTTGTGGTTTTATGTACCAGTAGTGGGGAGGGACACCCTTTTTATACTAGATCCACAAGATAAAAATGTCTATGCACCCACGAAAGCATCTTTACTTGCCAAGTTTGGGCGGACTTGTGAGAAATAGCATCAGAGGTTCAGGGACAGCACCAAACTCTCCACACACACTTGGGTAGACTGTTTTAATTTCTCCAATAAGGCACTGAATGGATGGGTGTGGGCAGCAAAGTAAATAATTACAAAGGATTATATGATTTGATTCTGAGAGAGCATATGCTCAGTATTTGCTTTACAGAGTTGTGCCAGCATTTAGTAAACAGTAAGCTGGCTTATCCTAGGAAGCCTGCTGAGGAGGCGGACCACTGGGTTAGCACCAGAGTGTCCAGAAAGGTACCTGGGGGGACACCCACAAAGGTGGTCAGGGTTCCCAACAGAAGAAAGAGGGAGGGGAAATGTAAACATAAGGAGCGCTCCAAGGGTCCCTAAAACAATTCCCAGGGTGGTGGTGGTACTCAGTCCCAGCCTACATTTGAGGAAAAAACATCATTCTTTGATAAAAAGCAAGGGAAATGTATCCCCAAATTCTTAGAGTGCTTCAAGCATGGACACTCTAAGGGCACCTCCCAGTGTCCCAAGAGGGCATAGCCCCCCACTGGAGGGCAGACACCCGGGTTGGCTAGTGTAGTGCTTGGGGGGAGACAGTCCCAGTTAGCTTTGAGAAACAGATAGAGGTGTCACTAGTCTCCCTGGGAGATAAGGAAATGGTGCCAAAAGCCCACATGCCTGCCAATACTTCCAAGTATAGGCGGTGGGTCACCATTGATGGGCAAAGGGTGGAGGCTCTGAGTGACACAGGAGCCAGTATGACTACTGTCAAGAGTCAGCTGGTGTCAGCAGAGCAGATAATACTTCATACATTACACCAGGTCATAGTCGCTGACAATCGCGAGAGTCACCTACCGGTGGCTCTGGTTCCCTTTCAGTGGGGGGGTTCTGTGGTACTCTAAAGGTAGCTGTGAGTCCTGCCATGCCTGTAGATTGTCCGTTAGGCAATGATCTTTAGCATACTGCCTGGAAGGAGGTAGAGCTCAGATCCCACCTGGAGATGTTAGGTTTGCCTGAGTGTGTCTGCATAACCACAAGGTCCATGGCTGCCCAGGAAGGGAGTCAAGGGTGTCTGGAGCCTGGAACAATGGCCCAGACAGCTGCACAGAGGAAGGACAAGATGCACGGGAAATCCACCTCAGAGATTCTCACGGTGGTGGATGGGGTCCTAGACAAGGAGGCCCCTGAGCCAACTGGAGAGGAGATTGCCAACCTGGGAAACCTGCCTGAACTTGCAGGCTGGCAAGTAGATGGTGGGCCAACCAGGGACAAATTCTGCAAAACGCAGAAGGAGTGCCCCACTCCTGAGGGTCTGAGGCAACAGAGCCGCAGCCCAAGCAGCAGGTGAAGCCTCTGGCGATCATCAGATATACTGGGAGAATGATCTCCTCTGCAGTGAGCCTAAGGCTCCGGCCATTGGGGCAGCTCGTGTGCTGGTGGTCCCCTAGTGTTACCGGGCTTTCCTACTGGACCTGTCTCATGACATCCCCCTGGCAGGACATTTGGGTCAAGACAAGACCTTTGCCAGGCTTGTCACCCACTTCCATTGGCCTAGAATGCGGTTAGCATCAGATAGTTTCTGCAGGGCCTGCCCCACCTGTCAGGCTAGTGGGAACAAAGGAAAAAGGCTTACGGCCCCTCTGATCCCACTCCCCATCGTAGACACCCCCTTTGAAAGGGTGGGCATAAACATCATTGGTCCTTTGGACCTCAAAACCACCCTAGGCAATAGGTTTATCTTGGTTTTGGTGGACCATGCCACCCGCTACCCAGAGGCGATCCCTCTAAGGATAGTGACTGCACCGGTGGTGACCAGAGCACTGATGGGAATATTTACCCATGTGAGGTTCCCAAAGGAGGTTGTGTCTGACAGAGGAACAAACTTCATGTCAGCCTACATGAAGTCCATGTGGGATGAGTGTGGGGTAACCTACTGGTTTACCACCCCTTAACATCCTCAAGCCAATGGGCTTGTTGAGAGATTCAACAAGACCCTAAAAGGCATGATCACTGGCCTACCTGAGGCCATGAGGCATAAGTGGGCCATCCTTTTGCCATGCCTTCTCTTTGCTTATACAGAGGAGCCCCCGAAAGGGGTGGGGTTCAGCCCCTTTGAACTTCTCTACGGTCACCCTGTCAGGGGACCACTAAGCATAGTGAAAGAGGGATGGGAGAAATCTCCCACGAAACCTCCCCAGGATGTGGTCAGTTACATGCTGACCCTCCGCAACCAGACACAGCGCTTCTGGAAGCAGGCTAAGAGTAACCTCGAGGACAGTCAAGAGGTGATGAAGGAGTGGTATTACCAGAAGGCCACTCTGGTTAAATTCTTACCTGGCGACAACGTTTAGGTGATGGAGCGACTAGAGCCTAGAGCTCTCCAAGACTGCTGGACTGGCCCATTTGAGATCAAGGAGCGGAAGGGGGAGGCCAATTGCCTAGTCGACCTCAAGACCTCTAGATACCCCCTAAGGATTCTCCACCAATACCGACTAAAGCCTCATTTTGAGAGGTCTGAGGTCAGTGTGCTCCTTGTGACAGATGAGGGCATGGAAGAAGAGAGTGAGCCTCTCCCCAACCTCCTGTCTGCCAAAGAAGGTGATGGGTCAGTGGAGGGTGTCAATCTCTCTGACTCACTGACTCTTGATCAGAGAGGAGACTGCTATGAGATGTTGGAGCAGTTCTCTTCCCTGTTCTCCCTCACTCCTGGACTCACACACTTGTGTGTCCATGGCATTGGCACAGGACACAGTCCACCTGTGAAGAATAAGATTTACAGGGTGTCAGACAAAGTGAGGTCCAGTATCAAGGATGAGTCTTTCAAGATGCTGGCTCTCGGGGTGATAGAGAAGTCTAGCAGTCCCTGGTCCAGACCAGTGGTGTTGGTTCCCAAGGCTGCTGTTCCCGGTGCCAAGTCAGAACTTCGGTTTTGCATGGACTACTTGGGCCTAAACTCTGTCACAAAGATAGATGCTCACCCCAACCCCAGAGCTGATGAGCTCGTGGACAGGCCCGGCGCTGCCAAGTTCCTTAGTACCTTTCACCTTACATCAGTGTACTGGCAGATCTCCTTGACTGAAGGGGCTCAAGAGAGATCTGCTTTCTCCACCCCTGAGGTACGTTGGACTTTTTTGCTTATGCAGGGTCATCCCCAATCTTTTTCCCTCCTACCTCCTATTTTTTCTGACCTGTTCCTGTTGGTTTTTGAACTCTGAGCACTTTACCACTGCTAAACAGTGCTAAAGTGCATATGCTCTCCGTGTAAATTGTATGTAATTGGTTTATCCATGATTGGCATACTTGATTTACTAGTAAGTCCCTAGTAAAGTGCACTAGAGGTGCCAGGGCCTGTAAATCAAATGTTACTAGTGGGCCTGCAGCACTGGTTGTGCCACCCACATAAGTAGCTCTGTAAACATGTCTCAGACCTGCCACTGCAGTGTCTGTGTGTGCAGCTTTAACTGTAAATTCGACTTGGCAAGTGTACCCACTAGCCAGGCCTAAACCTTCCCTTTTCTTACATGTCAGAGACCCCTAAGGTAGGCCCTAGGTAGCTCCAAGGGCAGGGTGCAGTGTATAGTTAAGCTGGGACATATAGTAATGTGTTTTATATGTCCTGACAGTGAAATATTGCTAAATTCGTTTTTCACTGTTGCAAGGCCTGTCCCTCTCATAGATTAACATGGGGGCTACCTTTAAATCCGATTAAAGTGTAGATCCCCTTTGGGAGCGGATGGACATGTGGAGTTTGGGGTCCCTGAGCTCACAATTTAAAAATACATCTTTTAGTAAAGTTGATTTTGAGATTGTTTGTTTGAAAATTCCACTTTTAGAAAGTAAGCATTTTCTTGCTTATACCATTTCTGTGACTCTACCTGTTTGTGGATTCCCTGTCTGGGTCAGTTTGACAGTTGGGCTGGTTGCACCTCACACTAGACAGTGACACAAAGGGAGCTGGGGTGTAGCCTGAATATCCTAATGAGCCATCTGTGCTAGGTGGGAGGGGAGGAGTGGTCACTCACACCTGAAAGTGCTGTGCCTGCCCTCACACAATGCAGTCTCCAACCCCCTTGTGAATGTCTGGGGCCTGGCCTGGGCAAGGCAGGATTTCACATCCAAAAGAGACTTTACTTTGAAGTAGGCCTACTTCAAAGGAGAAATTGGGTATAAGAAGGGCACCCAAAACCACAGACTTTAGAACACTTCTGGAAACAAAAGGAACCTCTGCCTGGAGAAGAGCTGAAGAGCTGAGGAAGAAGAGCTTCCCTGCCTGTGACTGTGCTTTGTGGAGCTATCCTGCAGTTGCTGCTTCTGCCAGAGTTAGAGGGCAAAGACTGGACTTTGTATGCCTTCCATCCTGAGAAGAAATCTCCAAGGGCTTGATTTAGAGCTTGCCTCCTGTTGTTTGAAGTCTCAGGGACAGCAAAGACTTCTCTCTGCCAGCACCTGCAGTCTCTAGAGACTCCTGCCCTGACAAGTGGTGCCCTATCCAGTCCATGGGCCCTTGAAAGGAAAAGCTGGTGAAAATTCAAGGAAATCGACTTCGGACAACTCTGGACCGACTCCGTTGCAGAATCCGGTGACGCTGCCTGCAACCGACTCCGTGACCTTCGCTGGAATGCGACGACCTTTGCAGGCCCGACACCGCTGCAGCCCTGCAGAAGTCCATGACTCCGTGGAATTCGCCGCACCACATTGTGACTGACGCTGCTCAAAGTGCGTGGATTCAACGTTTCGCACAGACGCCGCAATCCCCGACTTCGCGCATCGGCTTGTTTTCACTCTTCACCAAAGGTACTCTACCTGGGGGTCTGCGTGACTCCGTGGCTGGCGCCGCTGGTGCCAGATTGTTGGGAACGACTCCGTCACAACGCCGTGTTAACACCTCATCAAAGCTTTTTGTGTTTCTAAGCGCTATTTTTTTATTTAATCTTTAAAAATTCATACCTTGACTTGTGTATTGTGGATTTTTTTTTTTTGGTCTTGTTTTGTTTAGATAAATATTTCCTATTATCCTAAACCTGTGTTGTGTCATTTTGTAGTGTTTTCATTAAGTTACTGTGTGTGTGGGTACAAATACTTTACACCTAGCACTCTGAAGTTAAGCCTACTGCTCTGCCAAGCTACCAAGGGGGGTAAGCAGGGGTTGGCTGAGTGTGATTCTCTTTTATCCTAACTAGAGTGAGGGTCCTTGCTTGAACAGGGGGTAACCTGACTGTCAACCAAAGACCCCATTTCTTACAAGGTACATTACCAGTTCAAAGTAATGCCCTTTTGATTGAAAACTGTCCCTGCTTCCTTCCAATGGTTGGTTAACGGGATCCTAGCTAGCAAAGATGTCTTCTGCGCAGCCTACCTAGATGACATAGCCATCTATAGTTCCAGCTGGGAGGAACACCTGCTCCACCTCAAGGAGGTGCTTCAGGCCCTGCAACAGGCAGGCCTGACCATCAAGGCCAGTAAGTGCCAGATTGGGCAGTGTTCCGTGGTGTACTTGGGACACCTAGTAAGTATTGGCAAGGTGCAGCCCCTCCAGGCCAAGATTGAAACTTTCAAGGCCTGGCAACCACCTAGAACACAGACAGAGGTGAGAGCCTTCTTAGGCCTCACAGGATATTACCGTAGATTTGTCAAGGGCTATGGAACAATTGTGTCACCCTTGACAGAACTTACTTCCAAAAAGCAACCTAGGTTAATGAATTGGACAGAGGCTTGTGAGAAAGCCTTTGACTCCCTGAAGGAAGCCGTGTGCACGGACCGTGCTCAAGGCCCCTGACTACTCCCAGGAATTTATTGTGCAGACAGATGCTTCAGAGCATGGCATAGAAGCGGTTCTAGCACAGCTAAATGAGGAGGGCCTAGACCAACCAGTAGTCTTTATTAGCAGAATTCTATTACCACAGGAACAGAGGTGGAGTGCTATTGAGAAAGAAACATTTGCTATGGTCCGGGCACTGAAGTAGCTGAGACCATACCTGTTTGGGACTCACTTCTGGGTTCAGAGAGACCACAGGCCGCTCAGATGGCTCATGCAGATGAGGGGTCAGAATCCTAAACTCTTGAGGTGGTCCATTTCCCTACAGAGGATGGACTTTGTGGTGGAGCATCACCCGGGGATTGACCACGCCAACGCTGATGGTCTCTCCAGATACTTCTGCCTTAGCGATGAGAGCTCCCAGGAGGTTGGGTACCTCTCCCCACTTTCAGCTGGGGGGGACACATATTAGACCTGACAGCCTTAGGGTGGTCACCCCTAACGTTTTGCCTGCTTCCCTCCACTTTTTGGACACTGTTTTGCTGGTTTTCAGGACTAACCAGTGCTAAAGTGCTATGCTCGCTCCCTTAAAACATGATGACATTGGATCATACCCAATTGGCTTGTTTAATTCACTTATAATTCCCTAGTAAAGTGCATTATATGTGCCCTCGGCCTCTTGATTAAATGCTACTAGTGGGCCTGCAGCACTGCTTGTTCCACCCACTTAAGTAGCCCCTTAACCATGTCTCAGACCTGCCATTGCAAGGCCTGTGTGTGCAGTTTCACTGCCAATTCGACTTGGCATTTAAAATTCCTTGCCAAGCCTAAAACTCCCCTTTTTCTACATATAGGTCACCCCTAAGGTAGGCTCTAGGTAACCCCTAGGGCAGAGTGCTGTGTAGACAAAGGGCAGGAAATGTACCTGTGTAATTTGCGTCAATTTCTGGCACGGGGACTTGGATCCTCTTCAGTTTGCGGGGTTTTTGGACGCCCGGGGATGATGTGTTGAAATCCGGCGCTTGCAGTACGAAGTCACAGGGGCTACATCGTTCATGTGGGCGTTGTGTGAACATTTCTACCGGACAGCAGGCACTGCATCGATTCCTCTCAGGAAGTTGGGCTGCGTCATTCTGGCACGGCTGTGCCTTGATCCAGTGGACTGATCAACATGTGCACATGCATGTCAGGCATCTCCTAAGTACCAGGTACACAGGCATTGACATTCTATGCACACAAATGTGACCAAGATCACTCACAAATATCATGATTAGTAGACCATGTTGGTAAATCTGCACACATCTAGCTTGCCACATACTGTAGACATGTCCCACAATCCACTTGAGCAGAGTTGTATTCTCAATGTGTACTCAAATGATTGTTGGTCAGCACAATAAGGCTCCTTTCACAACCGCTGCCTCACTCAAAATTGAAGAGTACTGAGGGACATGTGTTGCAGGTGTCTCCTACATAAGCCCCCTAGAGACCTCTAAACATGTGCATCATCTGTACCATTTCCTGAGTAACTGAAAGCTATGTCTGACACACAGTGCTGTCAAAAGTGCTGTGACATATATGTTGGCAACAGGCACGCTAATCAGATAAACAGCAGCTCAGACACGTATCATGATTGATATCAATGTATATGTGGGCATGCTTTCCTATTCCTAACACCCACTATTCCATAGCAGCACACGTTGGCACTTGTGCAAAAATCAACTCATACTTCATTCTCAGCATAGCATCAGACATGATGTCCATATCTTAACTCAGATGACGTCATCTCATTGGTCACACATTATATTTCAACATTGCATTGCACACATCAGACCCTCTCACACAAAATCCAGGAATGACACACGTGACACACAAGAGGACAATAACTGGTTGCATTGGGGTCTTCAAATCCTGCCACTTCTCCAGTGGAGTATGTTGGAGGCCCACCTGCAATACATTACCGGAAAACATAGTTTAATGATTTTTATACATTTCTTTGCATGGACAACAGTTTCACATTCAACTTGCTATGCTAAGTAAGCAAGTCAGCTTAGTGGTAGGTCAGAATGACTGTCAAACAATTATAATCTGTCTGTGAGATGAAGGGCCAGATAATGGAGACAGTGGCACCACCAAAGCATCACTTTCCCTGACGCTCCTGTGGTGCTTTTCACTGCACCATGTGTACATGGATTTGTCATGCAGCTGTTTAATAGTGTTACACCTCCATGACAACAGAGGGCAGCATGACACAGTATTCTGCATCAGATAGGCATGCAATGGTTGTTGCAATGGCCATCCCATTGTAACATCCATTGCTGTTAACCTTGCCCCAGATGTTGAAAATATCTTACTCTTTATCAGCGCTAAAAGACTAACAACTGCCCAGGGGTGGTGTGAGCAGAGTAAAGTGTTGAGGAATGCATTGATAGATCCTTGTTTCTTGCCACTAATATGTGTGTGTGCCATATCAAGGCACACAGACTAGAGGTAAAATGCTATGGTAGTTTCCTCATGTTTACTTAGTTGTCCCTTCCAGCACAAGATGAATAACATTACGGATGTCTTGCCAATATTGTGTGGGCAGCCATTGTCACCATAGTAGACCATTTATGTTCAGGAAGGGATACCAACCTGTGCATATACACTCCCCTCAACACAGACAAATTTGCACTGTGGTCCAAGTATGCCTGCGTCGGTTCCAGCTACTGAGTAATGTGCTGGTGCTACCGCAGATACATGTCTGCCCCATACTGTCTATAAAACAGGCCAGGCCAGTGGTACAAATTACGCACATGTGTGTCAGATAAATGAAGCATTATGGGGTGTATTTGATACACCCACAACAACCTGTCCTGAACGTTGAAAAAACATACTGCACTCAACCTTATGTCCGCCTGTCATGCACATCCAAATAAGGATGGAGCAATGCAAATGGGGTACTTACCAACTGGTCCACCAATCTGTATCCCCAGGTGATCCATTAGATCCTGCTCCTGTGCTCTCAGTTCAGCTCAACAATGCTTCAACTGGTGGTCTGTGTGCAGTACTCCAAATATTATGCACAGGTGGTGCAGCATCTTGCCCCACCGCAGCTTCGGTGCCTCTGTGGGGTAACCCTGGATTACGTGGCAACCCAAAACTAGCATCATCAGAAGGAAATGCTGCACCAACCAAATAAACCCACTCATTTCATCAGCTACCATCTTGGTTGACCTCCCTTTCCCAGACATTATGCAGTATGTGCAAACTGCAAATGTACAAACAAAAAAACAAAAAATTAACCAACTAGCCTACCTAAACCCAATTACCCCAAAAAACTATGGTACCCCAGGACAAATACCCCACAGTACAATCTTAAATACAGGACTAAAACACTACTGAGGAAAAAGACAAAAAGCACACAACAGAAACAGGGCAAAGTACAACACTCTCCAACAACACCAAACCCCCACACAGACACAGACAAAAAGACTGCAAAGTGAATGTGAATGCACTGTTCCATGTATGCAGCCAGGAGGACTTGTTTCATCACTTCCTGGGCCTGTGCGTCCCGTTTTCTGATATGCATTGTTTTTGTTTTTTTTACACATGACGGTCATGCGTCGATTTTTCCCCATTGAGGCTGACAAGGCCTCAAGACTTGCAATTGATGCGTATGGGCCATGAGTCTTTTTTTCTTTAGCAAAGTTAGAAGTATTGGCGTTTGCATCAAAATGTTTGGACTTGAAATTGATGGGCATGGGTCAGGCATCATATTTTTGACATCGCGGAATATTGAATATTGCTGCTAGCGTCAAACTTTTTGACGCATAATGGGAATGCGTCGATTTTGTTGGAAAGACTAACAGTGCCCCCAGATTCACATACCATGCCACAGGGGCTATGCATGTATGTAGTAAGTATGGTATGGCTACCTGTGTGTGCATATTCGTACAGATCACTGCAGTAACTTTGGTATGTGTTACCATTGTGTTTGTATGTGTGTGTAATGCCTGGGGTGACTGATACCATTTGCATATGTGCATGAGATGCTAGACTTTGTCCACATACATGTTACTGTCATGTAGGCTCTCATTATTCTAATGAGACTACTGGATTTTGAGCAGCAGGATCGTCCACAGTGTGGGAGACTGAGTCTGACCCACGGTGGGTGACACCTGTCACTCCAAATCCGGGCTTTGCTCCGGCTAACTAGCAGTGCCACATCTCTCCTGGGAGGTAGGGATGATTGGGCAGCTGAGCGCATGACATATTGTACTTCTCAGGGAAGTCGCGGTCACTCAGGTTGCATCCGGTTCTCTCATTCACAATTCGGTCTCATATATAAATGACAATAGGAGCAGTATAAGTTTTAAAGGTTGGTTTAATAAAATGACTGCATTTTAGATAGCAAAGCGTGAGCTGCAATAACCAGAACAACACAACACAACACAACAATATTAAAATGATGACAATGAAAGTGAAGCATAGGAATAATGCTATCATATTGCCACTAGAATCAATGGACTATTTCCTATCTAAATCATATTTTGAGCACAGCATGTTAAGCTTTAATCCTGCCTTTCAGGTTCCCCTGGGAGGACATCAACCCTCATACCTTAGCAAAAGCCTGTGATCTGTGTCAGCATCTGCAGCAAAGCATTCAGCATACAGTTGTGGTTCCCTGGCTGGAATCTCCCTCTTGATGTTTAATGGGACTAGAAAGTGTTTTTATAATTAACATAGCTGATGTTCTAAGAAAATGTCCCTATGTAGGGATGTGTATTTTCTACGAATGTTGGAGACTAAACTTCTACCACGTTTACTGGCAATGTACCAGACTGTATCCTTGACTGAAGCACAAAGTGATCAAGAATGTGTTGTTTGAGAACACAGTGCTGGACTAAGCAAAACAGTTAGATAGAAGAAATTAAAACAAGACCGTAAAACTGGTTATTGTAAAAATAATAATGCGAAGCTGAATAAAATATATCTAGGTCAAGGTGCACAGCGGCCTAGTGTATTAAACTAACGTGCATGGAGCTATAACTGAAATGGCTACACAACATCCTCCCCTTGTCGGTAGAAAGTGGTTCAAGCCAAAACTAAAGTATTTCAACCTTAAGATATACCTAAAACCCTACTCAATTTTGACAAGTTAAAAGGACACACAAGCAGACTACTTGGCAATTTAAAACATGAGCATTTGGCTTAGGACCAAATTCAATGAAAATGTCAATTTAGAAAAGTTCCAAATCAAGCACGAGTCATGAAAAGCAGGAGATCTTCCACTTCGGCAAATGACAAAACCGGAAAGTCTGCGCCAAAAATGAGCGAGGAGCAGGTGTGTTCCATAGCCCCAGTATCAACCAAGGCGGCATCCTGTGCAGTGCCCATAGATGAGTTGAGCATTCCGTCCATCACTTGTTGTTTTTGCATTTTTCGCCCTAAGTGGGAAGGGTATGCCCAGACGTGGGTCCCGTGCTTCCCATGCCACTGGATTCAAGCTAGCCTGGCTGATGAGGGGTGAAACCCCGAAACCGGTCCCAGGATGCTTGTTTCCAGTCCAGGGAAGACCTGGCCTAGCAGTTCGGGCTGGACTGTTCCCATGGGGAACAGGGTCAAGACTGATTTGCATATGGCTGGGTCCAAACTGGAATGGCATGGGCAGCAAAAAAACGATGGATTAAACCCAGATCTGTGACTGGGGGTGAATGTTTGACAATGTTCAGCATTCCGTCCATCACTTGTTGTTTTTGCATTTTTCGCCCTAAGTGGGAAGGGTATGCCCAGACGTGGGTCCCGTGCTTCCCATGCCACTGGATTCAAGCTAGCCTGGCTGATGAGGGGTGAAACCCCGAAACCGGTCCCAGGATGCTTGTTTCCAGTCCAGGGAAGACCTGGCCTAGCAGTTCGGGCTGGACTGTTCCCATGGGGAACAGGGTCAAGACTGATTTGCATATGGCTGGGTCCAAACTGGAATGGCATGGGCAGCAAAAAAACGATGGATTAAACCCAGATCTGTGACTGGGGGTGAATGTTTGACAATGTTCAGCATTCCGTCCATCACTTGTTGTTTTTGCATTTTTCGCCCTAAGTGGGAAGGGTATGCCCAGACGTGGGTCCCGTGCTTCCCATGCCACTGGATTCAAGCTAGCCTGGCTGATGAGGGGTGAAACCCCGAAACCGGTCCCAGGATGCTTGTTTCCAGTCCAGGGAAGACCTGGCCTAGCAGTTCGGGCTGGACTGTTCCCATGGGGAACAGGGTCAAGACTGATTTGCATATGGCTGGGTCCAAACTGGAATGGCATGGGCAGCAAAAAAACGATGGATTAAACCCAGATCTGTGACTGGGGGTGAATGTTTGACAATGTTCAGCATTCCGTCCATCACTTGTTGTTTTTGCATTTTTCGCCCTAAGTGGGAAGGGTATGCCCAGACGTGGGTCCCGTGCTTCCCATGCCACTGGATTCAAGCTAGCCTGGCTGATGAGGGGTGAAACCCCGAAACCGGTCCCAGGATGCTTGTTTCCAGTCCAGGGAAGACCTGGCCTAGCAGTTCGGGCTGGACTGTTCCCATGGGGAACAGGGTCAAGACTGATTTGCATATGGCTGGGTCCAAACTGGAATGGCATGGGCAGCAAAAAAACGATGGATTAAACCCAGATCTGTGACTGGGGGTGAATGTTTGACAATGTTCAGCATTCCGTCCATCACTTGTTGTTTTTGCATAGATGAGTTGATGGCAACTTCCTCCAGGAAGGGTAACTTCACGTAGCAAACACACGCTCAGTGCGCATGTCTGATGATGAACCCTCAGTGAGAACATCAACAGATCAGCATCTAATGCTGGGGGGGCGCTGCTGTGAAAGACAAACTTTCAGTGCATGTTCAAAAGAGCACCAAAGGCACACAATACAAAACTGGTCTGAATGACAGAGACCAGTCACACTCCAAATGCTCCAGGAGTGTGGCTCCAAAATGCTGCATCATACGTTCACGACACAGCTGCGCTGATGGGAGCGCCGTCATTTGTCCTTGTTGCGGCGGGACAGCCATTGCACATAAACAACAGCAACAGCAGGATGCACGCTAATAAAGCCAAAGTTATCGGAAATCCCCCCAAAATACTACCGAAAATTGAGTGGATAGCTGAAGGTATCAAACCGATTATGGAGGAGAAGGTGTGAACAAAACCAGAACCGACAGCTTTAAAAAAATATGCTAATCCAGCCATGCTGGACGCATTAAATATTCGTCCCATGAGTTCACCAAAGTGTCTCGGAAAGTTCGTATTTAACAGGGACTGTATTTCTGCTGATGACCTTGCCACTTGAAGTGCGTAGGTCTCGCGTGCAGATGTAAGGGCCACATGCTTTTGAAACAATAAAGCCTTGAGTCTACTTAACATGTAAAAATTCACGTTTGAAGTAGCAATGTGAGGCCGGATATCGGCTACCTCCTTCATTTTAGTGGGGGGAAACAGTACGTTCCCGCAGCATGTAACGACCCTAGAGACCGAAACAACGTAAACTATTCCGGCCCGCATGCCACAACAGTCCTCACTATTGAGAAGGACGTAGCTGCCATTTGAAAGCACCTGGAACGTAGGTCTAATCAAAGGGACTGGAACTCCCTTAAGATAACTTGCCAAGTTTGCAGCCGAGTTGTTACTCGCCCCATGCAAGGGCAGCTTTTTACAAATCAACTAATGGCTGACTAAAGTCTTGCATTCACTACTGCTAAGAAAGACCTCTTTCATGCCATTAAAGCATTTGCACGAGAAGGGACGCTCCCACACCTCATGGATGTAACTATCTCCCAGCTTTTCATATCTGCCTACTGGAATGTGTTTCAAACAGTAGGTGAATTGTAGTGTTGAAATAGCCAGATTAATAACCCCGTGTATTAACCACTCAGCCAATGGTATTTCGGCCACGGTGAAAGGCAACCTTTCCAGTTTCTCTATGTTAAGCATGACAGAAGTCGCTTCTTTCTTAGCCATTAGTTGTTGTTGGCGTGTTAGATTAAAAGAAAAAAATATTTCCCTTGCACTGACGTGCTGCCATGGAACGTGACCCGCCTTCAGTGTTTGAAGCGTCCAACCCAACTGCATAATGGACCTGGTCTGACTCTGTCCATGGTATAAAGAAGACATATCAGATTGTATAATGTCTATAGCAGAAGAAACAATGTTGTTAATTGTATATATCCGGTCGGACAAGGTGTTAATCCCATTATCCACAACAGCTAATGCCTTTTTCCGATTTTCCTGATCTATTTGCCTTAACCGGGCTGCAGCATCTTGTTGGGAAAGTTTACATATTTCATTGTATACTGCATATAAGAAAGCTTCCAACGTGGTATTCTGGGGCCTGACAAGAAATCTTGTAAGTCAGTGGTGTTAGACAAGAGATTGAGGTGTGCTTTAACCACGTTAAGTGAGGATGATTTTAGCCACTGTTGGCATAATTTTCCTACACTACATGTTGTAATAATCTCTGCATGTTCTGGCGATATATAGCGAGGGTCTGACCTACTCATCCTAAAACCCCCCGAGGAGTTAATAAAACATTGATGACACCCGTTGGTATCTATGGGCCACAATAACCACCCGCCTGGACGTGTCAGTGAAGCATTAAATGTACCATTCTGGACCCACTCATTGAGCTCATCTTTAGTTGCATTCGTGTATTTTTGCCAGTTGTCAAATTTTGCAGGGGCAGGTATACTGGGCATGTTTAATTCTCTGATTGTTGCTAAGCCTAAACAACTTGTTTGTTGCACTGCTTCATTAAAAAAAATAATTTGAACAGGGATGAGACATGCTCTAAACAATGTTCCCTTTCCCTTTATCTGCCAATTTTTCGTTCCCCAGACACTTTTCAAATCAATTGATTTGGACCAATATTCATAACCTTCTATTGATAACCGGGAAACAAAAGATTCCGAATATATGAATTTCATATTGGTCAATAACATGTGTATATCCTTAGTAGAAGGTACTTTAAAATAATACGACTCAGCATTCTTTTGATTGTGCCCAGAAAAATATGTAAACTTTTCAGTATGAGTTTTAGAACTCCCTTGTGGTGGAGTTGGACAATGTTCCCATTGTGTGTAATTAAATATCGTTTTGGGACTACTCGCTCTATGTATGAAGTGGTGCCCATAATAATTATGGCAAAACATATCACCATAATTTTCTTTAAATTGGTAAACATCTTCGTTTTCAAAGACAGTATAATATTGCAATTCTTTCATCATAGAATCAACTGTTTTCACATCCTAATCATCAGATACAATGCCTCGTATTACTATATCATTCATTGATAATTTTAACACATACGGTATTTGAATAATTTCCGTGGGACCATGTATATCAAACATTACTTTGTCCCAAACAATCCCATCAGGAATAGGCACTGCGGAGATGTTCACAAAGGATAAGTCTCTTCGGACCTTATGTGATGAAAAATATGGTTTCAAAACCTCCTCAACCTGTTCAACCGCTGATCTCTCGGGAAGAAAATGACCAGGTATTAATATGAAGAAGGTAATAACAAAACCAATCCAAAGGAGAAATGCTAGGACAGTCAGAGAAAGCCATACATAGTTCCATGGAAAAATAAAATATGTTTCTTTAAGCCACTTTGGTAGCTTACGTGCACTTGACAAATCAGCTGTCGAAGAGGTGAATGAGTCCGAGAAATCATCGTTGAAGTCTGCAAAATATCCAGAGGCACTTCGTGCAAATGGCGTAACCGTTGTCAGTGGTGGAATTGGTGTTTCCTGTGGTGGCACACTATAGAAAGCACCATCCGTTTGGCTTGTAGTCGAGTTTACTTGTTCAAACGTTTCTAAGTTAGTTGATGTTAGTGGAACTAATGCAAGATCATCTTCCACCCTCCCCAATCTCGGAGAGGTATCAGCGTTGGTATAAACAACTTGTAGCGGAACTTCTTCTCCAGTAGTGAGAGGAATTCGGGAACTACTGGGTGTTCCTCTTGGTCCGCTGTGCAGGATCAGCCACATGGTGTAACTTGACATTGTCAATAGAAACAAAACGATTTTCTTTGGCACCTGCCAACGGTGGTAGAATAACAGTTCTGGTACCGTGTATCCCTAGTACAGGGACTGGTGCTCGATAAGAAGGGCCAAATTCCTTTTTCACTGCGACTTTTTCACGTACAAGATCCCCAACTCCGGGAATCCAGCCGGTAGATGTTACTGGCACATCCTTAATTCCTGTGGAGGCAGCACTTTTGGAAGAATTATTGTCACAGAACTGTTGCAATTCCTGTAAGACAATGACACGTTTTTTATGTCAAAAGGTGTTTCTAATGCCTCCACGCCAGGACCATCCAGACCCGGAACAAACATTCGGGTTCCGAACAGGCACTCATATGAAGTATGACCCTCCAGGGACCTTCTAGGCAAGTTATTTAGTGCTCTCTGGACTCCATACAGGTGATTAAGCCAACTACGGCCCGTACCTAAGACTCTGGCTGTTAAGGATGGCTTTAAATCATGGTTTAATCGATCCACGATACTATTTCCCTCAGGTTGAAATGGAGACGAGTACTGTAGTTGGAACCCAATGAAGCCATGGTGTCCCTGAATGCCCTTGAGGTGAAAGCAGGGCCCTGGTCCAAATGGAAGGCGCCAACTGCATTTGTACTGATAAAGACTCGCAAATCTTTAATAACAGTCCGAGCGTCAGCCGAGCGTTGTGGCCACACCCATACAAATCTGGAGCATGAATCAACAGCGACCAATATGTATTTGTATGCACTATCAGGTGATAGAGGACCGCAGTGGTCCAAGTACACACACTGTAACGGTTTGTTTGAAATTAAGAGGGGTGTCTGCGGCGGGCGTTTGGTCATGGAAACTTTAATTTGTTGACAGATGTCACACCAAAGGACATACTGTTTAGTCTCTTTATAAAGACCTATCCACCAATAACGGACCTGTAAGATTGAAATTGTAGCCGCCACACCAGCATGTTCAGATACCACCCCCTCATGCGCTGCTTTGATCAATTGTGGTCTTATATCTTTGTTAGGGACATCTCGTACGCCTACGCCTGGTATCTTAACTTCAGCGTTCAGCATACTTCCCATATGGTATTTATATTTGTTAGGAAATCCTTTAGGATGGGGTGTACCATCAGCCGTAGCTTTTACGGCAGCCCAAATGTCTGCGTCTGGTTTGGAATTCAAGCGAGTCACTGCAGCTACTGTGGCTACTTCCACTGCTGAATTTGCGGCTTTCCCAGCCAATGTATTTCCAGCAACGTGTATTCCAACGCGCTTGTGTCCAAGTGTATGCACAACATGGACATTTGGTAGCGTCTCTTTCAGATCCGCTACTTTCCCCCACAGTAGTCAGTGTTTAATGGTGTTGCCTTTGGAGTCTCTTAACCCATTCTGGCGCCAACAATGCAGGTATTCATTAAAGGACTGGACACAATAATATGAATCACAAACAATGAGTGTAGGCTGTGCCGGATCTGTGTGTTCCAGTGCCATCAGCAGGGTTTTTAGCTCAGCCAATTGTGCAGTACAATCCCCTAGGATCTGTGTATAGGTATGTAGAGGACAAAATGTATCCCCTTCCATATAGCCACTTATGACTACGCAAGCAGCAGAATATTGATGTTTAATTCCAATTGCAGGTTGTGCAGAACCATCGGTGTACATGACTATGATACTGATCGATAGGCAAGGTACTTGCTGGAAATGGATAGTCTACTTCATATTGTAGGAATTCCTGAGTTTGTAACTTTGGGTCAAAAATGTAGTCTACATCAGTGACTGTTAAAGACGTAGCCCATTGTATCCAACGTGGATATAGTGCTTTTGCGTTTGGAACGTTAGCTTTTGTAACAGCCTCTAGGGCTGGGATTGGGGAAACGATGATAATGTGTTTTTCTTGGGCAAGAGGTCTTTCTTTAATAACAGCCATCTGCACAGCAGTGAGAATTTTCTCTGTGGGAGCAAAGCGCTGTTCAGCTGCTGAATACAAATGTGATTTGTATGCAATCGGGACTGTCTCACCTTCATTAAATGTCACATAGGTGAAACCGATGGTCCCAGCTATTACCCTGATGACCAAATGTGTTTTGTTGTCCCTTGTGTGTAAGTGTTGTGCTGCAAGTATGTCCGTCTGCAATTCTCTAAGAATGCGTGTATTTTCAGTTGTCCAGAATTTACTTGAAAAATCAGGACGTATTAAGTCATATAAAGGTTTTATGTGCCTAGCATAATCTGGAATGTAGGTTCTGCCAAAATTTAAGAAACCCAATAATGATTGGAGTTTTTTTAATCAAATTCGGTGGTTGTAACTCTGCGCATTTTTCTAAAAATTGTGACGCTAGGCTCTTCCCTTCACTTGACAGCTCATAACCTAGAAACAGGAAGCTGAGGTAGGCAATTTTTGTTTTTTTAAGTTGCATTTGTAGCCAAATTCTGCAAACCCTACAACAATGCGGGCTACCCGTCTTAAATGTTGTAGTAACTCATCATACGTGAGATATATATCATCTACATAGGACAATGCTTCAGGGTCAATCTCGTGTAAAATGGCAGTGACACGAGTTGCGAACAGTCCTGGGCTGTTCTTATATCCCTGACGTAAACAACAGATTTATTTCTGAAAGCCTAGTGCGCTAAAGCTTGTTAAGTTCCTGCTTTCAGGTGCTATATTCTGGCAGAAAAACCCATTTGAAATGTCTAATGTTGTTTTGTATTTTTTACGCACTATGTTGCTCATTAGTGCAGTGCTATGTGAATTTTGTATAGCATAGGTGCGTGTATGACTGTTTAAATGTCTGTAGTCTAAGACTATTCTGTATGAATGGTCCGGTTTAGCAACAGGGAATAAAGGGTTATTCATTGGCGAGACACAGGGTTCAATTACACCCTGGTACTCTAATTGTGTGAGTATTTCTCTCACTGGTGCTTTTGCTTCATGTTTTATAGGAGACTGCGGTTTTGGCTGAGGTTCACTTTTAATGGGAATGACATGGTAGGGGGAGTCTTTATCCCACCATACATGATTTCTGTATAATGCAAGTGCTTGTGCTAGAGCCCATTCAATGGAATAGGGTTCAGCGAGTTCCTCTGGAACAAGGGGCAAGAAGGAAGGCTTAATGACATCTTCTCCATATGGGCAGGTACGGACCAAGTCAGGTGGCCAATCTTGTTCGTCCAACAAGACATCATACACTTTTACTATGCGATCCCAAATGATTGCGTTTATTGTGCGTTCAATGTCTCCTTCTAATTGCAGCGTTACTTTGTACACCCTATCAGGCTTGGAGACACGCAGGTCCGCTGTTTCTACTTGTATAAAGTCATCAGTTGCTTTCACCTCCAGATGCTCTAGAAGATTCCGGCGAACTATTGTGACCTCTGCCGCGCTGTCTAGCAATGCTAGAGCCCAGTTCTTGTTCTTCAAGAGGACCCTCTTCCTTTGTAGCATGTCGAGCTGCGACTGCTGCCACTTTTTTCTTTTTAAATTGTTGTTTTTGTTGGGCAGGTTTCTCTTCCTTTTTGACAGAAACCTACAAAGAGCGTTGTGTTTCCTGTCTCGGTTTCACGTACTCTGTTCTTCGCTCTGATCATCCACCTCTCTCATTTCTCTTTTCCGATGAATCCTGAAAGCAACGATATTGGTGTGTATCAGTATATTGATATCTTTCAGGCGTTTTGATATTATCTCTATTTCTGAGATTATATCTATTCTGTGGGGTCTCCGTACTTGGAGATTCTCCCCTTTCTTTTTTAGGCATTTATTGCTTTTTATCCCAGCGTTTCTTATTACCCTCAGGTTGCTGTTTGGAGTTATCTTTATTTGATTTACCCTAGAAATTAGGTTTTTGTGGTCTGGCCCCTATGCTATCACGACTGATACTTGAATATGTTTCCGCTAATATTTTAGGCAGCTCTCGTTCTTGGTCTTGTTGCGGAACGTCATGGAGGCGCATGCGCACTGCAAGTGCGATTGCTTCCTCTTTAAGGTTACTTAATATGATTGAGGATACTGTGGCACAGTTGCACATCAGTTGCCTCCCCTAATCTAGGGCTGGGGCAGCCCCATATTCATCTTGAATTTGTTTCAGCACTTCCAGTAAATTGGCAAGTGACGGTGTACCGTGTGCGGTTGTGTAGAGAGCGGCAAAGACCGTACCCCACGTGTTACAGTTTTCCACTGTAGGGACCATCCCAAAGGGCAAGCACATCGTTAATATTCTATGTTTATCCTGAGTTCCCGTATGGGAAAATACTGCCTCCAGCATATTAATTTTTTGTGCTAACCAAAACTGAGTTTCTTCTCGTTTGGCGGGGACTTTACCCATAATCAAATGTACAGTTGCAGGATTTATACCTGGCGTTACTGCATGTGGGTGTGCTGGAGCAGCACGTGCTGGGTTTGTATTTGATGTTTGCATCACGAATTGTAGTAATCGTCTATATATTGCTATTAACTCAATGTATAAGCGACGAACCTCAGCTACTGCTAAATTCCCAACCGCAGGATGTGGTGTATAGGTGGCCAATAAAGGCCAGGTAGGACCGTCATTACTTAGTGGATCTAACCTTACTTGTAGTATTGTATGGGGTAGGGCGCCATCAAGCAAATTATTATGTTCTTGATAAGATAGAGGAATCTCTAAATATGCGTACACTCTGTATTGTCCAGGCGCGTTCGCAGGTGTATATTGGTGAAATGTATTTGTGTTCACCTCAACTGATGGAAATGTGACCCAAGAGTAAAAAAGTTCTGTTCTATAAGCTGCCTGGGTGTCCACCACGAACGTGACTGGACCTCCCTGGGCCGTTAGGCCATTTGCTAATAAGTGTGCTGTGAGAGGTTGTCTCATGTTAACAGCTATTTGTACATTTTGGGGATTTGCCATGATAGTAACACTAGGAGTTCAGAGAAGGCACGAAAAAATGGGGTTTCCTTTTAAAGTTCAAGCTTGAACAACCGCCAGTTGTAATAGGATTACCTACACAGCTGTGTTGGAAATCCTCAGTACCACGGACGTCTCCGCATACGGCATTGAGGTGTCATTATATATAAGGAGACAGAGATACTCAGGAGGACCTGAAAATTAGAGCCTGACCAAACGTTGGAGGCGCCATGTTGCGTAGGCTCTCATTATTCTAATGAGACTACTGGATTTTGAGCAGCAGGATCGTCCACAGTGTGGGAGACTGAGTCTGACCCATGGTGGGTGACATCTGTCACCCCAAATCCGGGCTTTGTTCCGGCTAACTAGCAGTGCCTCATCTCCTCCAGGTTTGGAGGGATCATTGGGCAGCCGAGCGCATGACATATTGTACTTCTCAGGGAAGTCGTGGTCACTCAGCTTGTATCCGGTTCTCTCATTCACAATTCGGTCTCATATATAAATGACAATAAGAGCAGTATAAGTTTTAAAGGTTGGTTTAATAAAACAACTGCATTTTAGATAGCAAAGCGTGAGCTGCAATAACCAGAACGACACAACACATCAATATTAAAATGGTGACGATTAGAGTGAAATATAAGAATAATGCTATCATATTGCCACTAGAATCGATGGACTATTTCCTATCTAAATCATATTTTGAGCAAGGCATGTTAAGCTTTAATCCTGCCTTTCAGGTTCCCCTGGGAGGACATCAACCCTCATACCTAAGCAAAGGCCTGTGATCTGCGTCAGCATCTGCAGCGAAGCATTCAGCAGACAGTTGTGGTTCCCTGGCTGGAATCTCCCTCTTGATGTGTAATGGGACTAGAAAGTGTTTTTATAATTAACACAGCTGATGTTCTAAGAAAATGTCCCTACGTTAGGATGTGTATTTTCTACAAATGTTGGAGCCTAAACTTCTACCACGTTTACCGGCAATGTACCAGACTGTAGCCTTGACTGAAGCACAGAGTGATCAAGAATGTGTTGTTTGAGAACACAGTGCTGGACTAAGCAAAACAGTTGGATAGAAGAAATTAAAACAAGACCGTAAAACTGGTTATTGTAAAAATAACAATGCGAAGTTGAATAAAATATATCTAGGTCAAGGTGCACAGCGGCCTAGTGTATTAAACTAACATTCATGGAGCTAAAACTAAAATGGCTACACAACATTACCACATGTGTACTAGGAGGGTACACATGTGATCTAACACATATATGTGGGCCAACCACATTGTAATGTCTGATTTCCAAATGTACATATAACTACAACACAGTAGGTATGATGGGCCATGTTCAATACATGGTAATGCATGTGATACCCATGAATAACCATACTATGAGGATGCAGTGGACAATGGCTGGGTTGATTTCACATTGCACTTGGCAATGTAAGTGGATGTGTGTCCACACTGAGGTGTTTTGTTAGGTTCAGGCTTCATGATGCTCTGCTACATCTATGGCATGTAGTTCCCCATGCATTTATGATGCAGGAGATGGTATACTCACATGTGTTAATTAAGGCTGGTATATACTGTGTGGGTTGGAAAACATGTGTAGTGTCATATGTGCAAAAGTTACCATAGTGGTGTGTTCATGGGATATGAAACCTCACATATCTACCTTCCTGCATGGACACATGTTGAACCTTGTTAAATGGCTGTGTAATCATATCAGTCATACCTATATTGCTGTATGTTGGAACACATCTGACGGTCATTTAAGTCTGTCAATGATCATGTGATACAAATGCATTTTCATTAGTGGAAAGTTGACTTTTATACTGACTCAGTACCAGGCCTGTGCCATTGTAGTGGTACATATATGCTGAAATATCAGACATATGTGTGCATGCCACAGTCTAGGTACTCACAGTCGACCACAACATGTTTGTAATAACTGTCACATACAATGGCCTACACCTGTGTAGCAGTATTGCAGTCAGCCTAGCAATGATTTGTTGTGTGTGACTATTCATGCACACTCAGACACGTGGTCGCATGTTTTGGCGCAGCTTTACTGTGCTCCACTCTGCTCAGTCCACTGTGTACATGCATCAGGCCCAAGACTGTGTCAATATTCATTGTAGCCTCAGCATTGGGGTTACGGGGTGTTGGGCGGGGATCTAGGCTCCTCATGATAGCTCTTCAGCGGAGCAATGCACAGTTCCCTGCAGACTGACACATGTACATTTGTGGCCTGGGATTTTAATTTTCCTTTGGGGCATCAGGTTTGCCCTATCATTTACAGAGGACTTGCTACTTGTACATGTTAGACATGTCTCTTCATTTGGCATGGTCTGATAGACATGGTAATGCATTCTCAGTAATTTCAACTTGCAGCTTGGTTAGGCCTGTATTTCTAGAATCACTTGTAATTTTTGTACAACCCAGTGGATAGATGATGTCATCTGCCACTGCCTTCTGTCAGAATAGTATTCAATGGGCAACTACAATGTTGTTGTTTTAGAAAACATGAGGGTTATGTACTGACCTAGCCATCCTCTCTGAACATATGTTGGGTGATCACATATTGACATTGTTGTGTTGCACAGTCAATATTGGTCAATGTGTGTACCTTCTCAATCATTTACGGCATGGTCTTGTTTGGAATAGATTAGGTCCTACATTGCTGGCATTCTTTAGGCTGCTTACACTTTGTACACATGTACTGTAACATTGTCCGGTCATACATGAATAGGATGCAACGTGTGACTTGTGTTATTTGGAGATGTACACATCTTCTATTACTGGCTACATGATAGTTTCCCTCTCATTTCTAGGCTATGTGAGATTACATGACTTCCACACACAAATAACAGTACACCTCCCACAGCACTTGTATAGTCTCGAAGTGACCTCCCCATGTTGTATTTCGAGGTTTCTGTGGTATTCTCTCAGCTGTCCTTCCACATCTTTTGGTATGCATGAGTTTGCACTAAATTCAGCATTCCACAACCTATGGCACTGTCTCCATGAGTTTATGTTGTTAGTGAGTGAAATCCTCTCAGTGCTGTATTATTTTTGACATCATCTATCCACTTGTGATCGACCAAGACTTCAGAACAAGAAACGTTTACCTCTAAAGACATGTTAGCATTAACTCAAAGTGTACCTAGATGGTTTAATTATAAGTGCCTCGTGTTAATGGGCTCTGTGGTGGCAAAGTGTTGGATTTGTGTGAGATCAAAGAAAAAGAACCAAGCAGGACATCCTTCGGATGCAACTTTATTCTTTATTCACTGAAGTTAGTTTTTTCTAGGTCACATTCACCAGTTTACTGTTTCATTATATTATTTTGTCATCAACACAAAAAGCTGTCCTGAAAGCTAAGCCCACAATTGACAAAAAAAGATCATGAATAGAATATACATAAGATGTGTGTATTTGAGGTGATAATGTATGCCTAGTTAATGGATTTACAGAACATAAAAGTAGAGCACAAATAACTATAGCTGTAATAACTCATTCAAATGATTTAATACATTGAGATATGTAATTTCCTAAATATAGTTTCATTTATTATGCTTTTACTACTTACCTTTTCAAAAAAAAAAAATAGTTCTTCATCACATATTCATAGAAATATCATAACCACTCTTTATTCATAGTCTTTTGGATTGCCCCAGAAGTGTCTACATCAGCAGTTCTTTACCTGTGGTCTAGGTACCCCTGGGGTTCGGCAACATCTAGACCAATGTCTGTAAAACTATGCAAGTACAATATTATAAAGGAGGCTTACATTACATTAAGGCAACACAAAATACAATACCATTAATTAAATATTTCCTATAGGAACTTACCCAGTGAACACGTTACATCAATAAATCCCATATTATACAACAGCATAATTGTTTTACTTCTATGACATGCCATACTTCACAAAGATTGGTTTTAAAATTGAGTTTTAAAATATAAACAGTCAAACACTAAATGAACAATGAAAGTTTCACTACTTAAACCACATGAACACCTACCCTACTGAAGGTCAGATATGAGGTAAATAAGGTTGGTGCAGTGCAGTGCCACTTTTCATAAATCTGCCCCTGAGTGTCTTCCTCCGTGACCTACGATTTAACCTTCTCTTGAGCTTCTTTCACCAAGTCTTGGGTCATCTTTGGATTCCAGTTAAAGTACTAGACAAGGCTAAGTGCTTTTTCCTCAGGTTAGTGTGCACTAATTCATAGGTCAGCAAATAATTCAAAGAGTGATTCCTATGAAAGCATGAGCATGTTTTCAGACATTGGGCATTGTCTGAGTATTAATCCTCAAACGGCTCAGTGCTCTGGACTCTTGCATTGCAGTGTTCTGGACTCTTGCATTGCAGTGCTCTGAACTTTATTGTACCTGAACTGAAAGTTTGACACTGTGTTCTTGACAATTTGTATCAAGTATTCTGGGGGAAACTTCTAGATCTTGAAGTTGTATTTGAGTTGACTCTGAACCTCCTATGTTCCGGAATGCCAGAAAATCTCCAGTTTATTCCTGAAATGGTTTCTGCTCTCTCTCGTGCAATATTTATGATGATGTCTGTAAGTGTACAAGTAGTGTAAACAATTGATATATCATTTGAAGTTGAAAACCTATGGGTTGCATTGCCTTTTGTTTTTTTATTTTTAGTGGTCCACACCTGCATAGGGATAATGAGGTCCAGAGAGTCACGCTCCTACTAGGCAGTGCACAAGACAGCAGTGCAGTCCTCCCAGTGATGCAAGTTAATCTTTTCTTGTTTTGTCTCATCTCCCTTTTCCCTCTGGGGCCAGTTGAGGAACCTAGACAGTTGTTACTTGTTTCGTTAAGCTGACCCAGCTGGGATTAAGGGTTCAGCATCATCTCTGTGGTTGTATAGTGGATCCTATTTAGTTTTATTGGGAATCAGGAGATAGCTTAGCCTTCTAGCTTTCAGACCTGTGCCCCCGTCACCCAGTGACTTTTAATCTACTTAGCCTGCTTTCTTTTAGCACATTTATTTAATTATTTCTTCCAAAATGTCTGCTTTGTGTATAGTTAGGAGGATGTTTTGATTTCAAATCATCAGTGCTAATCTGTGAGGGCGTCTCAGCATCAAAGACAAGTGATATACATAGGTATTCACATGATATCCCATTCCCACTTATGTGTGACAGGAACATAATGTACTTTGGAAAGAATTGTTTATATAATTGCTGCCACAAGCATGCCTTCTTATCTATTGTTTGGAAACATACCAGGGGTCCTACAAGATCTGTATAAATACATCTCACGCAGGCAAGGTTATCAGAGGGATTCCTACCAGATGCCATCAACGCTATCTATGCTACACGTCACCTTGATGCAGACTCAGCCTTCGTGTCCCCATGGAGTCGGATCTAGAGACCTTATTCCAAAGTAACGAGGGTTGGGGGCTCTTCTCATGGACATGTACTGACAGATTAGGCTTTCCACACCTAGCTCTCTTAATGTTAGAGATTAGGTTTATCATGCTAGGGTATTAGGGCCTATTTCACATCTCATGATTATTGCAAGATGGTGGGTGTCTTTATATTCATGACTCTCGTTTTTACAATTCAGTTTCTTGCATTTTTCATTATCCTAATCATTACAGCCCATGCGTTTTACAGTAGATTGCAGTCTTGTTAATAAATCCTATTGAAAGCTTTACTGCATCTCCTTCATTGCCTGTGTGTGACTGAGACTTGTTGCTCATGTGAGAAAAAAGTAATTTCCATTTAACCATGACTCCCCTGAGATGTCATACTCTTGAGTCCATGCGTAAAGGCTGCCAGAAATCACCTTTTACTGTTTATGTTTTTTGTGAAGTACTGCTTGTGAGCCAGGAGGGTTGGGCTGACAGTTGAAACTTTTTGTAGGATTGGCCTAGTCGCCTACAAACAAAAGTGCTGTCATCCCTAAAGTAGCAGTCTTGCCTAGAGCAAGAGTCCAACTACAACATGGCGCCACCTACAATGGTGTTTTGGCACTAATTTACGGATGCCCTGAGTATCTCTGTCTCACGCCCAACAGGTACCCTAAGTACCATTATTCGAAGATTCTGTGGTCTTTGGGAAGATCTTCCTCGGCTGAACAGGGAACACCTAAAAAGGCTGTAGGTTGTTCAAGCTCAAAACTCTTAAAAGGACTTTCTCCCCATTTGGTGTTCCATATCTTTACCCATTTCATTATATGGCTAACATCATAGATATTCCTGAGAACAACAGACATTCATTAACACTCCACCTAATACCGCATGGCTTGTCAGATGAGGGCAAGGATGTCACATTCATTGTAGAAGATAATTAAATTTACCAAACAGAAACATTCTATTTCTGGGTCACCTTTTCAGAGGAAGACCATACAACATACACCTTCCACACATACAGGTGGGTCCCAAAGGTTTGTCATTCTAAAAAATGGATTGTGGTTCTAAAATAATTTGAGTACCACTTCCTATAAAGATATTGTTAAGTACCTAAATATTCTACGAAAGGAAGGCGATATGTGATTTTCTCCTAAATTCAAGGAATTTGATTTAAAATTTTCTTGTAGACCTTTTGCTTTAAGTTATTATAACCTGCTGATTAATAATCAGAGTGACGTTCATAAAGAGAGGAGTTCTGGTGTCTGAAGCTAAATTCTTTTCAGGTTTTAGTGTTGATAGAGCGTTCCGTACTAATAATTTACCTGTACCTGGACGCTCTTTAGGCCGATGAATCTTTTGGCTAAGTGGGACCCTCGACACCCTTAATCAGCCAATTTCATTAAATCAATAATCAATAACGAACATAAGCAATACCCTGATCAACATAACACTTAACAATTAATCCAGAATACATTTCGGCGAACCCTGACCTTTCAGTCTGGAATAACCACACCAGTTTATTCAAAGTTAGTGAATTTATTTCCCTATATTAACAAAGCTAGCACAATATAAATGTGTCTCAACACCAAATGATAAACATAAATGAACATTAATAGCTGTCCATAGCGGCGAAACAAGTGCAATCTATGCAGCATTTGAATAACAAGGCATTCGATAATAGCAATGCAAATCACTAAAACTATAATCTGTAATGAGCTAATTGCATACATTTAGTCAGCATAACAAGGTCTCAAATTGCATCGTGGAACAGAAGGAATCCTCATCTAACCTCAAATTAGCATCGGCATGTGGGACTTCATGCAAAACAATTTAGCAACATTAATTTAGAAAAACTCCTAACTAGGGATCTTGTCAAAAATCAGCAGTTGGTTACCTAAAAGAAACACAATGCAATTTTACAATTTTCCTTTCATATTTACCAATTACGATCAGCATACAAGGAAGTCTTCGTCTCACAGGTACCGTTTCTCGATCAGCATGGGTACCGTTTCGATCAGCATGGGACGGGGCAAAGGGGCAGGGGTGGACGGTGCAATTGCCTCACGGCGGCAAGGTAAAACTACTACTTCATGCAAAGGGATCAAAGTTAAAGTCTCTAGGGCAAGAATCATTTAAAGTCTCTTTCTCTCGATTAGAGAAAGCATCAAAGTCTCTTTCAAAATGGCGTCGCAGCAAGGTGGGCCATAATAGCTACGGTGTCCTGCAAAATGGCGGGTATCGAGCTGGTAATGGCTACTTTCTTCTCGTGCACCTGGTTTTTATAGACAACAGTTCAAATCCAGTAGGGTCTTCCATTGGAGGGTTCATAGGTTAGCTTCAAATTGTCCAATCAAAAACAACAGTTCTCAAGCTTTTACTTAAGCATACATTATCCTTGGAGATGGGTACGCAAGTTGCAACATTTTATACCAATTAACTCACTTTCAGAGCTTCCATTGTCCGCACCTGCAGATCGACCTTGGAGCAAAGAGAAAAATGCCAAGCTGGCACGAAACTTTAAGATAAGCATGTGAACGATCTCAGTGGAAAAGTACAGCTTCAAGCAAAAATACACGTTTATTAGCACATTGGAAAAATACGAGCATCTAAACCGTGAGACCAGGCAACTAGGCCAAAGCCTCCACTAAAGTTATGCTAAGCTAAAGCATTTCAAACAAGCAAATCATAGCACACGTTTACGATTATGTCGGATTAGTGCAATTCTAATACATCACGTTATATAAAGCACGCTTATAATGTTGGCAAACTACTCTAAGGGCACATTTTGTCCCCGTACAATCTTTATTAGTTCGGTTAAAGTCACACATGATTATTGCAACACTGCGTTTAAGCGCTAATAAATGAAAACCTTCATTTTCTGCTTCATCAATCCCTCCTCTGATGACTACTTGTCATCACACAAACTATTCCCACAAATTTTATTCCATTAAAATTCTGTCAGTTCTCTTTTCCTTTTAATTCCCCTAGTTTTTGCTTTGTATTCTTCTGCCATTCTTTTCATCATTTTCTCTTCCTTCCTCCTCTTAATTCTTTCCATTATCATTATTATTCCCCTTTTTATTCCCCAAATTCCAAATATGCAAATCAGTACAATTAATATTCCCTGTATTATTTTTAGTAATATTCCATTCCAAATTCCCCCAATCCAATTTCCCACTGAAGCAAGTCCTTTTCCAACCTTCTCCCACACTCCTGGTTCTTTCAATTCCTTCAAATCTGCACTCTCTTTTGTTAGATTAGCAAGCATAGTTTTAATTTTCACACTGTTATCGGGAATATACGTACAACAGTGTCGTGCACCAAGCATTTTGCAAACGCCGCCATCCTTTGCTAAAAGAATGTCTAAAGCAAGCCTATTTTGAAGAGTCATAGCTCTTTCCGCTGCAAGTTCAGCATCTATCAGGATTATAGCACCTGAAAACTTTGTCAAAATATTATCCACTATAGTAGACAACTTTCTTATTTTGATGGAATTCAACACAACTCCCAATGAAGGAATCATGGCTCCAAATATATCTCCTACCACAGCAGCTGCGGTCTCTCTTTTCTGGATACGATGGGATCCAGATGTCTTTTGAATCATCGATAGGTCATCCAGTTGATAAACCTTTGGGAACACTATACCCAAATAACATCTCCCCCACCATCCCTTTGGAAGACAATAATAGGCATTATACCCACAAATGTAATATACACCTGGAATGACAGGGTCAAGTCCGTTCATCATGAATGTCCATTTGGCCTTAAAGATAAACGTATGTTTACACTCACTCGCTCCTACAAAAATGTTGTCATAATAAGATTCACCTCGATATATACAAAATTTCCCTACATGCCAAGCATCTAAAGCTATTCTCCCTTGCGTTTTTATTGCAGCAAAATCATAATTATCTACTGAAGTCCTCTTATGTAGCTCTTTTTCTAATTTCGCCTTCATTTGTGCCCGTCTATCATCTGTGCGATCTAAAAAGCTTATTTCTACTGCAGAGAGCGAGCAGGTAAGATTTTCCCTATGAGCGTGAGCCGTTTCAAAAGGTAGCATTGGCTCGAAAAATTCCCTCATTATTTTAGCATCCCAATCTTTAGCAATCTGGCTTAGCTGCGCTATTATAGGAACATATGCAAAGGTAACATCATAATTCGAGTAAAAATACTGTATGTTAGTTTGACCATAAAATCTAGACATTACTATACTACATGTAATCCCGTAGGTAAGAGGCATGTGGTGATATGTCACCCCTTCCTTTACTGATGTCGGTATCTGTGTACACACATAACAATCTTTCGCATCCATAGTCTCAACATATTCTGTTAATAAGCGATAGAAAACATTATACGAAAGCTCCTTCTTATCATGCAAGTGTCTCTCATCTAATTCTATTCTTTTCAATGCGGTTAGTTCAGTGACAGTAACAGGAGCAAAAGTAGAAGCGTCAATTTTCTCATTCTCACCCTTTCCATGCATTGCAAGCACTATTGCCATTATTATTAGTACACATGCAATTATCAAGCCTATACACACATATTTACAATATTTCTTTCTACTGTTTTGCGTCATGATCTGTATAGAATCAGAGAGCTAGAAGCACCTATAAAGAAACTATTTAGCAATTCAGTTACGAAGCTGAACGAGCGCAATGTTCACACAGTTTTCTTCAAGAGGCCAGTCACTTATCGGTTAGCAGCATTTGTCTCAATTCGGCAATAACTCAGTCTTTATCGGTTTAGCAAATGTCTCATCCGGTTTAGCAATGTCTCAGCTGGTTGTTTGTTTCACGTTATATTGTAGCAAGCAATGTCATTTATTACCCTTTCAATCTCCATAAAACTTTTCTTTTTATTGGTATCTCTTCTTCTTCGTTCTCGAGGCTTAGAGATACAAACTCGTCAGTCCAATCGTCATTGACTGCATATGCCCATTCTGGACCGGAATATCTCCTGTTCGGTATCCTTTTCCTTTTCAATTTTGCTTCTCTTTTCGATTCTGCTTCGCTGGTACTTTCCTCTTTGGCCAAGTCTTTCCCTTCACTTGAGGTTGGTACCACGACAGACACTTCCTTTCTTTTCTCTTTCACTTTTGGCCTTTGTCCGTCGTTCAAACTTTCTTCAGTCCTTTGTTTTACTGGTGATATACTTAGTCTCCTCTTTGCACCATGTCCATTTGATGGACCTGCGACCCTTTCTGTGGAAGTTTGAACCTTTTCATTCTGTCCTGCCTTGTCCCCTCCTTCTGGGGAATCAATCACGTTCTCTTTTTCTTTCTCTGTATCGTCTGCTTCTGGGAAAGCCCTCCTCTGATCAGGCTCTCCTGCTTTTTCACCTTTTTCGAGCCCTTCGTCACCGTTACTTTCGTCAGGCTCTGTATCACTTTCAGCTGCTTCAGGTTCTTTGTCACCTTCAGCTGCTTCAGGCTCTTTGCTACCCTCAGCTGCTTCAGGTTCTTTGTCACCTTCAGCTGCTTCGTCGCTGTCTGAACTTTCTCCTTGGTCTTCCCCAAGTGAGTTAGTCTCTTCGTTCTCAGAGAATATTTCTCTCTCTCCTGTTTCTGCCTGTTCGCTTTCAGTTCGGTTTTGTTCTGCCTCAGCACTCAGCACTGTTTTATCAGGCACTGGCAGTTTCAGCGCTTCGACTTCCTCATCTGTGGGACACAACACTTTCTTTGTGTGACTGGCGTGAATCCAGTTGGGAACTCCTGCACACTTCACAGCGGTAGTTGTCATCAGGATCACTTGGAAAGGGCCTTTCCAACGGGGTTCCAGACACAACTTCCTGACGTGCTTCTTTACCACGACCCAGTCACCTGCTTTCAGTGCGTGTCCTGGACCTTGGATCGGTGGTAAGGTGGTTGCTTCCACCTGGTGAGAGAAAGCGCGGACCACGTCAGCCAGACCTTTGCAGTAGTCTAACACCATATCATCTGTAATATTCAAAACCGCGTTTGCGGGAACTGCAGGAAGTCTCATGGCCCTGCCCATGGGAATTTCGTGCTGGGACAATCCAGTCTTTCTGTCAGCGGTGTTTCTCATTGACATTAGCGCCAAGGGCAATGCGTCAGGCCATTTCAAATTTGTCGATGCACATATTTTCGCCATTCTTGATTTCAGTGTACCATTCATCTGCTCCACCAATCCTGATGCTTCAGGGCAATAGCTACAATGCAGTTTTTGCTCAATGTTCAGCGCTTCGCAAAGTAACTTTATCACCTCGTTATTGAAGTGACTTCCCCTATCTGATTCTAAAGAGATCGGGAATCCGAAACGTGGTATCAACTCTCTCAACAGTAGCTTTGCAACTGTAAGGCTGTCATTTCTACGTGTGGGGTATGCCTCAATCCAGTGACTAAAAATGCACACAATCACCAACACATACTTCAGACCTCCATGCACAGGCATCTCAATGAAGTCCATCTGCATTCGACTAAACGGGCCACTGGCTCTGCCAATGTGGCTCGCGTTCACAACCGTTCCCTTTCCTGGGTTCATCTGCTGGCAAGTGACACATCGATGGCAAACTGCTTCTGCAGCTTGACGAAATCTGGGGTTAAACCAATCAGTTTTGAACAATCTTATCATGGCATCTCTCCCTTGGTGAGCTTGCCCATGATAGAACCGCGCAAGCTGTGATAAGAGACTGTTTGGCAAAACAAATTTTCCCTCATTTGAAACCCATAACTCGTCTGGTCTCTTTATACATTGTGATTTAATCCAGGAATCTCTTTCATCCTCCCTGACGTTATTCTGTAATGCTTTTAATTCATCTATTGTATCTACAACTTTCAAGGCAAATGCTTCAGCTGGTTCGAGTTCTGGTTCATTTATTGAATTCCATTCATCTCTGAGTAATATACAGTTCAAGGCACAAAATCTTGCGACTTGATCCGCATATGCATTTCCCAGAGAAACATAGTCCTGTCCTTTTGTATGAGCACTACACTTTACCACTGCAACTTCGGCTGGCATTTGAATGGCGTGTAACAATTCCCTTATTCTCTCCCCGTTTTTCACTGGGGATCCTGAAGAAGTCAGGAAACCTCTCTGTGACCATAGTTGTCCAAAGTCGTGCACAATCCCAAACCCGTACTGACTATCAGTGTAAATGGTGACTTTCATCAATGCAGACAGTTGACATGCTCTTGTAAGGGCTACAAGTTCTGCTACTTGTGCAGAATAGACTCCTTGAAGCCAGCCCGCTTCCAAGACACCTGTTACAGTACATACAGCATATCCTGCTTTCAAAATTCCCATCCCATCTCTTAGACATGAACCATCAACAAAAACAATTTGGTCATTTTCATCAAGCTTAGTATCCTTAATGTCAGGTCGAGGTTTTGTGCAAAATTCAGTCACCTGAAGGCAGTCATGCTCGACGTCTTCAGCATTCTCAATTTCAGCATTTTCACCAGGAAGCAATGTTGCTGGATTCTACGTAGTGCACCTTTTCAGCTACACATTCGGTGAGACCAGAATTACCGTTTCATACCTTGTGAGTCTTGCTCCAGTCATGTGTTGCGTTCGGGAGCGGGTCAAAAGTATCTCAACTGAGTGAGGGACCATGACTGTTACTGGGTGTCCCATCACTATTCCTTCACTCTGAGTGAGGCTGATACCAACTGCTGCTACGGCGCGCAAACACCCTGGAAGTGCTGCTGCGACCGGATCCAAAGTAGCTGAAAAATACGCTACTGGTCTGTTTACGCCACCATGGGCTTGAGTCAAGACAGACAGAGAACATGCATCACGTTCATGACAAAACAATGTGAAAGGCTTTGTGTAATCAGGCATACCTAAAGCTGGAGCCCTGCACATGCATTCTTTCAATTCGATAAAAGCATCCATCTCATCTCCTTTCAACTCAATTTGATCCAAGGCATCCTTCTGGGTCAGTTTCAGTAAAGGCTTTGCTAGAGTTGAGAAGTTGGGAATCCACTGGCGACAGTAGCCCACCATTCCCAAAAACTTCCTCACCTCCCTCCTTGTCTTGGGTGGACTCATTTGAAGTACACTTGTAATTCTTTCCTTCATTATTCTCCGTGACCCTTTCTCTATTTGGTGACCCAAGTATTTCACTTTCTTCTGACAGAACTGCAATTTGGAAGGAGACACCTTGTGTCCATTCCTTCCCAAATGGTTCAACAGAGCAATGGTATCGGCTGTGCAGCCACTTTCTGTCTTTGATGCAACCAGTAAGTCATCAATGTACTGTACTAGGGTTGACTCGAATGGCAATTCTAATGCTTCCAAATCTTTCTTTAAAATCTGATTGAAGATGGACGGTGACTCAGAGAACCCTTGAGGAATTCGACACCAACTGTACACTCTGTCTAGGAATTTGAAACAAAAGAGGAATTGGCTGTCTTCATGAAGAGGCACAGAAAAGAATGCTTGTGACAAGTCGATGACTGAGAACCACTCGGCATCGCAAGGGACTTGAAACATTATCACAGCTGGATTTGGTACGACAGGGCAACACTTGACTATGATGTCATTTATTTTCCTCAAGTCCTGCACTAGTCGGACCTTTCCACTTGGCTTTATTAGTCCCATTATTGGTGAATTACATGGACTGCTTAACACTTCTTTCAGTACTCCTTGTTTTACAAATTCGTCAATAAGTTGGGCAACTTTCATGAGGGTGTCTTGTGCCATGTGGTATTGTGGGGTCTGGGGAAAGATTGCATTGGGCTTTACAGTCACTTTCACTGGTTCCACTCCTTTCATCAATCCCACCTCTTTCCCTGTCATATCCCACACTTCCTTTCCGACTGTTTCCCGTAATTCAGCTGGAATATCTTCTTCAGTTATCATCGGGAAAAGACAAATCAGAGGATACTCTTCATCGACAGTTTCCATCTCATCCCCCTCTACACTGTCCTCTTCTTCCCCATCACTGCTCGTCTGAATTTTTATTCCCTCGTTCGAACACATAATCGAACAACCCAATTTGCACAACAAGTCTCTCCCTAACAGTGCTATCGGGCTTGAGTCACATACCACAAACTGATGCACCCCTTGATAGTTACCGATGCTGACTGGTACCGGATCTGTTATTGGGTTCGTCAGGTGCCTGTTTGCTACTCCCACCACTTGAACTGTCCTCCCTGAGAGTGGCAAATTTGGTACTTCACTGCTCTTAACAGTTGAACGTGTGGCTCCTGTGTCAACCAAGAATGAGACACGATGACCCATTACTCTTCCCTCTACGTACGGACCCTTTTGATCAACTTCCAAGGATGCTGCAAGCACACAATCTCCTTCTTCTTCTGAACTTTCACTCTCCCATACATTGTTTATTCCACTCTCACTGTGTAATGGGAACTGTTGTACGGTGCCATTTGTACTCATTACCTGACCCGAGATCTGTGGAGGAACCATCACTTGCTGCTGACTCATTGGTGCCAAAGGTATTTGCATTTGCTGATTAGTTACCATGGGTAACTGCTGTTGCATTGGCTGCATTTGCGTCACCTGCATACGAGGCATCTGCATCTGCTGCGGCTGCATAGGTTGTAATCCCTGCAACTGATTTACGGTCTGAAAATTTGGGTTTGGACCTCTCATTTTCGGTCCCCTCATTGTCTGAAATGCATTGACATCATTGTTTTGCTGACCGACACCTGTACCTGCACCTTCCTGCAGCACCATCGGGCACTCGCGTTTCCAATGTCCGACAATTCCGCACACGTGACACGGCATCACCTTCTTCATTGCCTGCACATCATTAACAACAGTGTTCAAATCCGGACCATTATTCACAAAACCTCCTCTGCCTCTGGCCTGTGGCTGAAACGCCATGTTTCCCTGCAACTGCGGCTGCGGTTGCGGTACCTGCTGTTGGAACCCTTGCATCCCTTGCAAACCTTGCAGACCTGTCTGGGCTGCTTTAAGTTGCATCATCATCACTTTCTCCTTCAACCTTTTCTGTTTCACTTCAATTTCGTCGCTACAGTATTTTGCATAATTCAACACCTCATCAATAGGTTTCGACTGCCAACAAATCAAGTGCGACTTTATCATCTGGCTTATCTCTGGTCTCAGCCCTTCCACAAATCTAAACACAAAATGAAGCATGTCCTTCGCCTCTATTGTTTCCGTGCCGCTGTAGTTCTTGAACGCCTTCAACAACCTCTCATAGTAACTATGAATCGACTCTTTAGCCTCTTGGGCTGTTCGATCGATCTTCTGCCAATCCACATTTTTCGCGGCAACCTTCGTCTTCAAATGCTCAATTACCTTATAGTACAAGCTCATCACCATAGGTGATGGTGCACCCGTATCCCTGTCTCTCTCTGGTTCACTTGTCGGGCAACCTACAGCTCTTTTGCAATCCTCCCACAAATCTGCCGGAACCACAATCTCAAAGAGGGTGTTCAGATCTTCGCAAAGACATTTTGCAAGCTTTACAAACCTGTCAGTCTGCTGATACCATTCAATCGGTTTCTCTCTCAGTTTGGGAAAATCATCCGTAAAAGACTGAATGTCGCTTCTGTGCCATGGTACATGTATTAATTTTCCCCCTGCTGTCTCCCTCATTGGTAACATGGTTACTGCCTCGCTACTCTGTGGTCTTTTCTCGTTGATCTCTGTAGCACTGTCCCTCCTCTTTTCCTTTCTCTTTACCCACCTGCTTTCCCATTTGTCTAAGCACCTCCACACTTGTGCACTCTGCAGCAATTCTCTAAGGTGCGCCTTCATGCCTGCTGACCTCATATGTTCAAAGTCTGTAGTCCCGAAATCCAACCTATAGCTCCTGCTCAAGTGTTTTGTTTTGTCTATATCAACCCCGTTTTTGTCAGCTATTTCTTGCAAGCTTTTATGTACCTTGTTCACTTCTTTCGTAATCCTTGGACATAGGTATCTCATCTCTTCTTCCGAGTAGGACTCTAACCTATTCACCCCCATAGTCCCTTCCACCAATTCTTGTGCTTCCATGTTCAACCTGACCCTATTCAGATAGTCTTCTCCCTTCCCACTGGCTGAGTTTTGTGTGGAATTCAGACTGTTGAACCACTGTGTTAGCTGTTGTGCATTCAACCCCATCAGTGTAGCATTCACATCGACTGCCATTGATGGCTGCGGCAACTTTTCAGTATTCGATGACAGCGGTATCATCAGTGGGGGACTCGACCTCACCAGTGTTGACTGAGCACATATGGGACTAAACTCCATCAAGGACCCAGATCCAGTTGGCTGAGCCGCTATCGGAGTTATCCCTGGAGTGTTTTCTATGCACCTCCTTTCTGTCCCATTCTGCAGCACTGATCCCTGACCGCTCATACCTAAGTTAGGCTGACTGTACAAAGGTACCGGTGGACCTACAGTAATAGGTAGCGATATCGCATCTGGGTTCTGTCCATTTCCCATGTTCTGAGACATGTTCATTCCCACACTATGGGTCATCATTGCCGGCATGCCCATCTGACTCCCCGTCATCTGAGCATGTGCATTTCCCCCCTGCATCTGCTTTTGAGGCATCAGAAACTGAGTTGATTCGGCTTGTGCCAATGTCGGGTTGTGACCACTCTGTACTCCCCTTACGGTTGGATCTAGAATCATTCCTGCACTGTTGTCATTGCTATAGTATCCTGGGATCTGCGGCTGATAATTTTCTGCTGGTTTCAATATGGGCACATCTGGATATATTCTCCTAACCTGCGGTATCTGCGGGGTGAACAGTAGACTCGGGTCCTTAGATCCCGATGATGCTCCTGAATTCTGACTTTAACTGTTCTGTACTGATGCCGGAGGGGCAGAACTGGTGCTTGGACCTTGTCCACTCTCTGCATAAGGTGGTGGACGGTCGTTCAGCAATTGCATTATTAACTCCTCATCCTCTAACTCCTCTTCTCTTCTCAACTTTTCCTCGTCCTCTCTATCCTTGGAACACCTTCTGTTTGTCTTACAGGTAGCTTTCTTACCTGTCTCCTCTTCTTCCTTAGTAATTGCGGGAAACAATTTTATCCCCTGCAGGACATCTGACCTCCACACCTTCTGTGCATTATCCCACCTAGCGTCCGCTAGTGTCTTTTCTACCTTCCTTATCCTAGTCTCGAACTTATTTTGCTGCTGCTGTCTAGCCATTAGTTCCCAAATCGCTAGAGCCTCAAACTGTGCTGGCCTTGGAGGTACCTTCATGTCGTACATCGTGAATCTCAAATTCTTTAGTATCCTTATATTGAATGTCCCATGAATCGGGAACGCTACGCTCCCATGTTTCTCTGTCAGCTTGTGCCATTGCTTTAGCCAAAGGCACGGAGCTACCCCCTTTTCCTCCATTACAATGTAAGCTGGTGTACCTTCGGGCGGCGTCTCCTCTCCTACGCTCGCTTTAATGTAAGACTCCCCCTTCATCGCACTCCTTAATGCTTTAAAACATTTCATTTTCTCGTCTTTTATTTCACAAAATTTGTAATCAATAGGTGACTTAAATTCCCGGAATACTCTTCGCTTGCCTTTCCCCTTCCAATCGAGCCCCACGGACTGCGTCCAATCCGTGCGCGACCCTTCTCTCCAACCAACCTATCCCAGCGCGGCTCCTAGTGACGTCACACTCACACACACTGCGGCTGACAAAGCCTCGCGGCTAGTCCTCCTTCACTCAGCTCCTCTCGTAACAACTTCTTGCATGTATCGCGAGCTACCAAAAATAAAACAGATCTGTTGGTTTACTACAGGAAGGGTAGCACAATCGCTTCAGGACCTTAGGGATTTTTCACTAGCCTCGGCAGTTATTCCATCTTTCTCGGTCCCCACGTTCGCAAGCAAAATCTGACCCGCAGACCTACTCTCAACTTGTCAATGATCTATTCTAGTGCACTTAGAATTTTTGTCAAAGCCCGAAGTCGAAGTTCCTTTCACTCCCTTAACACACGTACCGACTCGTTGACCACGCCCGATCAACCTACTAAACCGCCCAGACCACAACATAAATCAACATACTCCGGAGTCTCTTGACCTCGCAGGGCCCGTCTCAACAACAACAACCACGTGGACCTTTTTATGGACAAAGCGCCACACGCACATGAAGTTCGACGACTTCCCTACTCTCACACTCGGAGTCGCACCTCCGCTATTTCTATGAAGTTCGACGACTTCCCTACTTCTACACTCGGAGTCGCACCTCCGCTATCCTCTAAAAAGAAAAAAATTCCTCGCAACCTTTTCACACAATCTGCGGCAATAAGTTATGCAAGCGCAAAACTCTAATTTCACTCATACCATCACTAGTACCGCCAACGCTGATTCCACTCCTCCATTCTGTTCATTCGCAAGCTCCGAGATCCCGGGAAAGTCGCGGTGGACCTAGCCCATCATCATTCTGTCAATCAGTTTTATCCAAGAAAAATCTGATTCAACTTCTCGAGTGGGGTCTCAAAGGGTGTAACCGTCAATTCAACACCATGTACTTTAAGAGTACGGGGTCCCAAAAGGCGAAACCGTCCTCTGCTACCATCTACTGATAGAGCGTTCCGTACTAATAATTTACCTGTACCTGGACGCTCTTTAGGCCGATGAATCTTTTGGCTAAGTGGGACCCTCGACACCCTTAATCAGCCAATTTCATTAAATCAGTAATCAATAACGAACATAAGCAATACCCTGATCAACATAACACTTAACAATTAATCCAGAATACATTTCGGCGAACCCTGACCTTTCAGTCACACCAGTTTATTCAAAGTTAGTGAATTTATTTCCCTATATTAACAAAGCTAGCACAATATAAATGTGTCTCAACACCAAATGATAAACATAAATGAACATTAATAGCTGTCCATAGCGGCGAAACAAGTGCAATCTATGCAGCATTTGAATAACAAGGCATTCGATAATAGCAATGCAAATCACTAAAACTATAATCTGTAATGAGCTAATTGCATACATTTAGTCAGCATAACAAGGTCTCAAATTGCATTGTGCAACAGAAGGAATACTCATCTAACCTCAAATTAGCATCGGCATGTGGGACTTCATGCAAAACAATTTAGCAACATTAATTTAGAAAAACTCCTAACTAGGGATCTTGTCAAAAATCAGCAGTTGGTTACCTAAAAGAAACACAATGCAATTTTACAATTTTCCTTTCATATTTACCAATTACGATCAGCATACAAGGAAGTCTTCGTCTCACAGGTACCGTTTCTCGATCAGCATGGGTACCGTTTCGATCAGCATGGGACGGGGCAAAGGGGCAGGGGTGGACGGGGCAATTGCCTCACGGCGGCAAGGTAAAACTACTACTTCATGCAAAGGGATCAAAGTTAAAGTCTCTAGGGCAAGAATCATTTAAAGTCTCTTTCTCTCGATTAGAGAAAGCATCAAAGTCTCTTTCAAAATGGCGTTGCAGCAAGGTGGGGCATAATAGCTACGGTGTCCTGCAAAATGGCGGGTATCGAGCTGGTAATGGCTACTTTCTTCTCGTGCACCTGGTTTTTATAGACAACAGTTCAAATCCAGTAGGGTCTTCCATTGGAGGGTTCATAGGTTAGCTTCAAATTGTCCAATCAAAAACAACAGTTCTCAAGCTTTTACTTAAGCATACATTATCCTTGGAGATGGGTACGCAAGTTGCAACATTTTATACCAATTAACTCACTTTCAGAGCTTCCATTGTCCGCACCTGCAGATCGACCTTGGAGCAAAGAGAAAAATGCCAAGCTGGCACGAAACTTTAAGATAAGCATGTGAACGATCTCAGTGGAAAAGTACAGCTTCAAGCAAAAATACACGTTTATTAGCACATTGGAAAAATACGAGCATCTAAACCGTGAGACCAGGCAACTAGGCCAAAGCCTCCACTAAAGTTATGCTAAGCTAAAGCATTTCAAACAAGCAAATCATAGCACACGTTTACGATTATGTCGGATTAGTGCAATTCTAATACATCACGTTATATAAAGCACGCTTATAATGTTGGCAAACTACTCTAAGGGCACATTTTGTCCCCGTACAATCTTTATTAGTTCGGTTAAAGTCACACATGATTATTGCAACACTACGTTTAAGCGCTAATAAATGAAAACCTTCATTTTCTGCTTCATCAGTGTCGAAAACGATATGCGAATTATTTTGGGACAATAACCATTACACTACCTCCTGTAGACTGACAGAGACAGGTACACAGATCGCATGAAATACTGGCTTCTGTAACGACTGTAAATGAAGGCATATCGGAAATGCTTTCCTCATCGCCAATTGGCACTCGGTTGAGGGAAGGATTGAACCAAGAAACAGCAACATTCAATTACGTTTTCAAAACGACCAACAAATTATGTAACTTATCCACGGTAAATTAATTGCATTGTAGTTTTACCCAAGCAGATTGACTTTTGGCATTCCGATATCCAAATGGATTTTATTATTCAGTGGCGCACAAATATTACCAGTAATTAGCGCTGGTTTCTAAACCTTTAACATTTAGTTACACACTGAAGCAAATATCAATCATGAACGATAATTGTTCTGTGTACATTATAAGAAGTATGCTTCTATTGTATCACAGCTGCTTTTTTAGAAAGCAGTACGTTGCACTTTGAGAAGTGTAGTAAAGTGTTTATCATTGCAAATGTTAGCCCCAAAATCCGAAGTGCATAGTGCTAAAGACTACAAAGTCAAGTTTGGCTAAAGGTAGCAAGCCTGAGGAAGAGACTCTGAGCAAATATGGAAGAAGCCAAAAATAGAAAAAAAAGTAAAGCAACAGAGCTGTATATTAGGAAAGAAATCACCACTCAACATATATGAAAGGGATGTTTGTCTAAAGGTAGCAAACCTGAGGAAGAGACACTGAGCAAATATGGAAGAAAAGAAAGTAAAGCAACAAAGCTGCGTATTAGGAAAGATATCGCCACTAAAAATATATGAAATATGAAAAGTGTAACAACGCTTGCCCAACGAGTGCCTTTTTCTGTGCCTTAACCACGCACGTGCCAAACTACGCATATGCGGAGTTAAGGCAGAGAAAAAGGCAGAGAGCGGTTTGGGAGAGGACACAGTAAGGTAAGCGGGGCTGGGGCAGGGTTGGGGGAAGGTTTTAGGGGTGGGGTGAATTAAGGGCTTTCAGGCTATTTCTATTTTAGGGGTGGGGAAGTGGTGTTTAGAGGAAGTTTAGGCCCGTATTTATACTTTTTTAGCGCCGCATTTGCGCCGCTTTTTGACGCAAAAACGGCGCAAACATACATAGTACAATTGTATTTTGTAAGTTTGCGCCGATTATGCGTCAAAAAGAGACGCAAATGCGGCGCTAAAAAAGTATAAATATGGGCCTTCGTTTTTAGGGCTTAGAGTGGGTGGAGGGGACTGAGTAGTTTATTTTTTAGGGGCAGGGAGGTTGGGATATTTTTTGGGGGTCTTAGTGTGGCGGAGGGGTAGTTTATTTTTTAGGGGCAGAGGAAGGTTCAAGGAAAGGCGAAAGGAGAGGAGGAAGGATCGGGAGAGGTCGCGGTGAGGTAAGTGGGGTTGGTTTTAGTGCTTAGGGTGTGTGGAGGAGTCTGGGTAGTTTATTTTTTAGGGGTGGGGTGGGGGGTTGGGGTAGGTTTTTTTAAGGGCTTAGTGTGGGCAGGGGGTCGGGCAGTTTATTTTTTAGGGGTGGGGGTCAGGGTAGTTTATTTTTTACGGGCAGGGTGGGAATGCAGGGTAGTTTATTTTTTAGGGGTGGGGAAAGTCTAAGGAAGGGCGGAGGAGGGAGGGGAGAGGAGGAGGAAGGATCAGGAGAGGACGCGGTGAGGTGAGTGGAGTGGGGCAGGCTTTGGGGAGCGGTTTGGTAGGGTGGGTGGGGGGTTCAGGGTAGTTTATATGTTAGGGGTGGGAGAGGAGGGGTAATTTATTTTTTAGGGCTTAGGATGGGTGGGGGTTGGGGTAGTTTACTTATTAGGGGTGGGGAAGGTTTTAGGGCTCAGGGCAGGTGGGGTGGTCTGGGTAATTTAGGTATTGGGGTGGAGGAAGGTTTTAGAGCCCAGGGCAGGTGGAAGGTGTTGGGGTAGTTTAGTTTTTAGGGGTGGGGGTTTAGGTAGCTATTTGTTTGGTCTTAGGGTGGGTGGGGGTCAGGGTAGTTTAGTTATTACGGGTGAGGAAGGTTTTAAGGCTCAGGGCAGGTGGGGATGTTGGTTTTTTTGGGCTTAGGGTGGGTGGGGTGATCAGGTTTGTTTAGTTATTAGGGGTGGGGAAGGTTTTAGGGCTCAGGGGATGTGGGGGGTGGCAGTAGTTTACCTATTAGGGGTGGGGGTAGTTTTGGGCCTCAGAGGGTGTGAGGGGGAATTGGGGTACTTTTTAAGGTTAAGAGGGCAGTTGTATGACAGAACCACACCTGCCGTTTCCCCATCTGCCTTTACTAAGCATGCTTTTACAAGGAAATTCATTGTAAAAGAATGTGTGGAAAAGACGTGGTCATGGTTCTGACTGTATTGTTAAGGCATGCGTGGTTCCAGCATGCGTGGTTCTGTTATAAACCCATTTAGCTATTCAAAATGCTTATAATGCTGTAACGTGACACTGCTATTTGGAGGAAACCGGTACTGTGAATAGGAGTCAGATGATAAAGTAAGCATCTTTATTTATCTATGCTTGGTGAAATTGGGAATACATACGCTAAAGTATTATTGCTCACAAACTTTCAAAAATGAAAAGCAGTTGTGTACTTTTCATCACTAAGTACCTTTGTATCTGTCCGGGTCTAAAGATGTGGGGCAGGTAACTACCAGATATTAATGCCCTTCCCTTCGGCATTTAAATACTGTTCATACTCCAAAGATTGGGAAGTAACAGAATGAAACAGGTTATTGAGAGATTTCAGAATCATGGCTCTTTTTTTGAGTTAATGCCTTATCAAACCGCGGCCATGACTTAAAGATAACCATGTAGGGGCTTGGTGATGGCATGAGTGAGCTATACTTGCCTTGACGAAGATCTCTGAGATACTAATCAGCTACTGATTTAGGTATAACCTTAAATGAATTATCTGCTTCATCTTGGATTATGTAGTTTTTAATTTGTTTATTTAAAAGTGATCAATTGTTTTGTGTGAAATGTTATTTCACAGAATAGAATAGATTGATGTTGAGGGTTGGGGAGCAATGCACCTTCTCCTTTAACATCAACACATTTTTCAAAATTCTCTATGGGACTGTGTGGTGTCTTCCTACATATTTGTCTGCTTTCTCCTCTTTTAGTCATGTAGAAATATATTTCTACTTCCGCTCTTGATGAAGTCAAGTTTCATCCACATCATAGATCTCATGATTATCCTTCATGTGATCTATCCTAGGGAAGATGGAGCTGCACGGTAGATGTACTAATTTTTCATGCAACACACCTGAGCAATAAAATTTGATGTGCTGCATTGTGCTAGGGGTGGGGGAAACAAAATGCAGGGCCATACCTACTAAGCTTATTTTTCTATCGGCCTCACCCCCTGAACTGGCATTCTAATTAAGCTGCCTTGTGCAACACACAGTCTGACACGACGGTGCAGAGCTGAGTATATGCTGTCTAGCATAGGATTTGTACTGCAAGCGTACCTTTCCAGTACAAATTCCTACTATTAGATAAAGTGAAAAGATTCATCACATTGCACCTGTGATACTTGAGGTATTTTGAGAAATGAAAACATTTCCCCTTTTTAATGCCTGCGTCAAGGAGACATTAGCTGTTTCCTTGAATCAAAGGTATGCAAATCACTTTTTTTGTGCAGAGAAAATGCAATTTTTCCAGTGCAAAAACCCTTTTAGCTCGAGAGCAAATACCAGTGGGTCACTTTACAACTATGTAAAGCTTTACTAACTCTGGGTCTGAAGGGTGTTGAGGGACAGATTAATTTGTAACTAGTACAATCTAAATAGTATTAGACCTGATAGCCCTTAGGATGGTGTTTTTCCAAACTTTTTGCATACTCACTTCCTGTTGCTGAAATTAAATTAATTTTTGTTGGCTTTAAGACTCTGTGCACTTTACCACTGCTAACTAGTGCTAAAGTGCATGTGCACATGGAACTAGGGGTGGACGTTACTCACGTAATTCTGTGTAGTGTAATCATGCAAATTTACCTAAGAATTGGCCAAATTATGCAAGAAGAATGCTATTGCAGTGTGTGCTATTTCTTAGAAGGATTCCTTTTGCGCTAAGAAGTAGGCTAAATGCAAGAGAATATGAATAGTAAGTGCATGTAGACATTCAAATTAGCGAAATGTGCTCTTGGAGTAGGATTTTTCCCCAATTTACTCCCTGCATTTAACCCTATTTTCTTCTGAAATCATCACAAGGATTAATTTTTGTGCTGAGAAATAATGTTAAATGCAGCAGAACATGAATAGGGAGAACCAGCAGCCGCACACGCTCACTAAATGGTCTCTGACAGTAGGAGTTTTCCCCCAAATTACAAGCAGAAGAGTTATGCTGTGATTATTGGTAATTTGGCCAAAAGTAATGCTGAATTACTGAAATTACTCCAATCACTCCGGCATAACTAATATTCCGCTCAGATGTACTTAAAACATGGTAAAATTGGCCTACACAGAATTGGTGCATTCAATTTACTTATAAGTCACTTGTAAATTGGTACAACATGTATTCAGGTCATGTACATTAAAGATTACTAGTGGGCCTTCAGCACGTATTGCGCCACAATCTTAAGATCATTTTAAAATATGTCTCAACCTGTCATTGTAGCCTGTATACAGTTTTAAACTGCCAATTCGCCATAAAATACACCTTTTGCCAAGCTTAAACCTGCCATTTTAGTACATATAAGTCGCCTCTAAGGTAGGCCCTAAACAGCCTCAAGGGCAGTGTGCAATGCATTTGAAAAGTTGGACATATACTTTTAAGTTTTACAGGTCTTGGCAATGAAAAAACTCTTAAATTATTTTTTTACTACTGTGAGGCCTACCTCTGTCATAGGATGACATTGAAATGTCTAATTGCATTTAATATTTGATAATACTTGATTGGGACTAGGTAGGAATGTTGTTTACACACAGACAAATTTCAATTTAAAACCATCTTAAATGGTGAAGTCTGGTTTTAGGTCACAAATTTGAAAATTGCACTATTAGAAATTTAGCATTTTCTTCTCCGAACCATTTTGCGCCAACAGCTTGTGTCCTAGGTGACAACCCTGGGTGTAGTTGGCAGCTTGCTCTTCTGTATTACTTTCAGACACTGAGACAAAGGGACAGGTGGGTTGGAGCTTTTCCCTGTCCCACTGCCCCACTTACATTTCAAAGGAGCTGCCTCAGCACACTCACAAAGAACTTCCCACCAGTCTTTTTGTCACCTTAGACCTCTTGGAGCTGGGGCTGGAAAGAAGGAAATTCCAGAACCAACTGTGGGGGAATGCTCTAGAAGTTTCTTCTACTTCAAAGCTGGCATCAGGCATAAAAGTAGGACTCTCAGACCTAGTATTCAGTTCACTCCTGGACCTTTGGTAGACCCCCTGAAAGACTGGCCTGTACTTCAGAAAACTGCCCTGCTGCTTGAGATCTGCGATGTACCTCAGAAGACTGTCCTGCTGCTACCAAAGGACTGCCCTGATGCTTGAAGATTGTTTTGTGCCCAGAGAGGATTGCCCTGCTGCTTGAGGCCTGCCTTACTGCTTGATCCCAAAACTACTAGAGTGACTCAAAGAGTTAGGTGGCTGAGCTCCTGGTATAAGCCACAGTGACATATCAGACTCCAGTGGCATCTCTGCAATTGCCCAGCTCTCCTGTTGCACTACACCTGGCTGGAGCTGCAACTGGACCTGCCTGAGTCTGGCTGGCCTGCTAGAGTGAGTTCCTGATCCCAAGAGGTTCCTCCCTAGATCCTGGACCCTTGATTAGCATCAGTTGAACTCTGCCTGTGAAGAAAGAGAGTAATCCTGAAATTTTGGGACACTCACGACTGCAAAAGGGCACATTGTTGACAAGATCTTACCATCTGTGAGGACCACCAATATAAAGCTGCAGTAAACCTTGCTCTTCGAGCTACATTGACCACCAACGATGACCGGCAGCGCAAGATCTGCACTTCCCTGTAGAGCAGCAAAGGCCCGTGGTGAATGCCAATGAGAAACTCCAGCTATGACTGTCTGCGATGCCAGGCTTGATCTTCATGCTATAATGAAGAACATTCACAATCCTCTCCACTCTGCCTTCTCCAACTCAAACTGAACTCTTCACACCAGAATATAAGGAGGAACATGTTTTTAAGTGGGGCTAACCTTGTCCCTGTATCCAGCTCACACTCCATGTAGTCAGAAGCAAAACTTTGCAGAAAACTAATCGTTTCACACAAGAAGTCTGCTCAAGCAGATCTAAATCTTTTTCTACTTCTGGCTGTTTTCTATCTCCATCCATTCACAAAAGTTGATTGAATATAAACATTAAAGTCTTTGAAATGATGATGACTTCATTTTCACATAAAGATCAAATGCTGTTCTCTGAAGGAATCATTACAGAAGAGACTTATGAATTCTAACATCTTTGAAATGCCAATAACAGAAATGGACTTTAAATTATAGAAATCCGCTCATCTAATGCTGCTCAATACATTTTTAGAAGACTTGGAATTGTGGAAACTCTCGAGATAAAGGTTAAGTAATATCAGCATGTTCTTTGCTTTTATATTAGAACTTGGAGCTGGAAATCACTTGACAATGTTCACTTTTTAATGTTATATTTAATTAACAGTTTTTAAAGTGAAACAAAATGCTTGATCATGCTGGTAAATTTCTGGGCTTGGCACTAAAAAAAAATATTTTAGGGCAGAGTCTTAGAAGAGCGTTACAGTGTTTCCTGGCACTAATATTCTGTGAACTGACAAGGAATAATGAAAATGGATGAAGCCAATACGTCTACTTTTGGCTGACAAGCCGTTGGCTTTACCATTGCATGTTTCCTTTGGTTCTTCTTAAAAGTGTAAAAAAAAAAATTGCTCAAGGATAGCTGCCCTTGCACGTGAATGTGCAGTGCCCATCGAATTGTTTTTGCAATAAATAACAAGCTAATATGGTCACCACGTGTGCACACATAGCATCCATCTGACTAAAATAACTGCCTCAAGATTTGATGCTATGCGGTGTCCCTAGAAGATGAGACTGCTTGACTCTTGTAGCACAACATAGCAATTAACAAATAGGAAGGATTATGTTATTCCTTACCTTAGCAATTTGTGTCAACATACTAGAAATGTAATGGGTATGCTTTATCATTGATACACAGTATGAGCAACATGGTCAAGGCTTAAAAATCTTGCTTGTAAATCATAGGATTACCTTAAGTGAAATGAAACAAACTTAGGCCCACATTTATACTTTTTTAGCGCCGCATTTGCACCGCTTTTTGACGCAAAAACAGCGCAAACTTACAAAAAACAATTGTATTTTGCAAGTTTACGCCGCTTTTACGTCAATAAATTACACAAATGCGGTGCTAAAAAAGTATAAATATGGGCCTTATACTCTTAGTCATGTGAATTGGAAACACTCAAATTCTCAATGCCCATCAATACACTCGAAAGGTAGCGCTCAGTCTTTCACAAAGGAAATTCAAAAACCAAGTAGGGAGGTCACCATTACCTTGCAAAGATGCCATGGGAAGTTATACCCAGATACTTGCTGTGAGACAATCGATTATTAGTTGAAGTGGATAGTGGTTCTTTGCAACTGTTAATGCCTCTATTCTTTACTGTGTCAAATTAATTCTCAATTATTTAAGCCTGTGCTGAACCCTTGGTTGCTGTAGCACAGGGCAGGCAGATGTAGCGTAGGAGAAATATGTAAAGCATTTATCAGTGCCAAAACAGTTAAAAAGTAGCAAAATCAGCACAATATATAAATCATACCAAGACAACAGCGACTGAAACAACAAATAAACTGATGTAGGGAATTTAAGTAATGATTTTTCAAAGTTTTAGGTATTTCCAGTTCCAAAAAGCACAAACTGATAACCGTAGGAATCAAACCGTTGGTCAAAGTCAAATGTTAAGGCTGACCACAATAAAACGCGGGTCAGATACAGAGACAGGTTGATTTCAGTGGAAATGTTACCTTCTCAATTAGTCATTTTGCTGGAGAAAATTCCTCATCCATGATGTCATGGCTGGATTGAGGTTTTTGCTTGATCCAAAGAGGGTGACATTTATGCCCTGTGCAAGCCAGTGGGTGGGGGAAACTCCCAGCCACTCCCTAACCAATTGGGTAAAAGTTCCCAGGGGTGCTCCGACCAACTTTTGCAGCACACGTTTTTGGTAAACTATCCAACAGTGCCCCTCCCTACTAAAAGCAATCTAGCATAACCTTTCTTTCCTTGTGCAGAGATCTGGGTATACCCTTGAGGAGTGTCTAGGGAAATGAGAAAACTCTCCCAGCAAGCCAGTGCTCAGATTTATCATTCTTTCACACAATGCAACACAGCAAGACAGCTTGCTATGCTGTAGAGACAGGAAAGGAATGCATCATATCATCAAGATATGGCACATTCCTGCTCTCGGCCTTCGCTGATGCACAATCTGCTGCCTAGTGCAAATGCAGGCATCCTTGTATCACAGTGCAAAAGGTGCCTGCACTGCGGTCAGGATTGTTTGTTTTACAGGAAGGGATACCTTAATGCATCAAAACGAGCCTCTAGGACATTCCCCTCTTCTAAGTGTGTTTCAGAATGCATCACACTTAGAAAGAGGAAACTAGGAGAAATAAAGACATTTCTTCTTGTTGGAACTCCCCTGGGAAGGCATAGAATTTTGACACATTCTCAGGTATACCAGTATTGGTAAATCTATGAATGTGCCAAACGCCATGGGTGGATGTGTGGAAACACCTATGCTCCACCCATCGAACACCTTCCCAGGGTAGAGTAGCTCAAGGCAGTCACTTGTGCTACCTTGCATTACTCCAGATTTACCAAGCATTGCAGAACCATGTAAGTTGGCCTGTGCTTGGTAAATCTGACGTAGGGATTGAATTGCCCTTGCAACGCCATGCTTTAGGCAAGGGCAATGCAATACCATGATAAATCTGCCACCAGGTCTGAAACAAGTTTTCCCCTCAATGGGACTGGTACCACTCTGGCTACTTGGACAATGGTAGAGGCAGACCTAGAACTGTGTGTTAGATCTGTCTTTGAAAGAGGATGCACCTTTGAAGCTAGCCCAGTTGGTGGGCATGTCCTTCGAGGCCATCCAGTGAGGTGGAGGTCACACCTCCTCCCGCCAAGGACCTTTTTACCTATTCCTTGAAGTCAATCACACGTCCTTGCAGGAGACCCGCAGATTGCCAGGTGAGAGTTGGGAATTAACTTTGAAAAGGCCACTAGAGGCTTAAAAATAATCAAAGGGGAAGTGGTGCCACTATGGCGCCTCTCCTAACAATGTAATCCTTAGGATTTATTTTAGATGACTGTCACCCACTAGAGTTTCTGATAGTGGGATGCTTCTTCATTCGGTCCTCACTCAGAACACCTATTTAAATTACCTCTAGAAATTGGGAAAATATTTTATTTAAGTCTCAACTGGACCTAGGGTAAAGTTAAAAACAAGTGGGATATCAATGGAAACTCATTACGGAACCCCCAACATTATCCATATTAGGGGTCTATATGTTTCAGCCACCTCAGCCCTCACTGGGGCTCCTGGAGTTCCTCATGACCTCAAACTAGGAGATGCCTATGGAACTGTAATCTCTGTCTATGATATTTGTGATGTAAACACTGTTTTAAGTAACTGAGAAAGCATACATACATTCATGCATAACACAAATGAGTGCATTCTTAGAGTGGCCCGGTACCTGTATGTATGGAGAGAAGCACAACACAGCAAAAAGGAAATGTGCCATAGGAAAGAAAAACGTTATTGTCTCAGATACATTGTTCTTGAAACCAAATACCACCTCAGCAATTATGTGCCAGTGCAGGCATTAACAAATGTTCAATGGTGTTACCATAACATGGCAGCCTCGAAAAATAACAGGCACAACAAAGTAACAACATAGTCTAATCCATAATAGGCCATACAATACGATGGCAAGCAAAATGCATGCACAATCATTCAGAATCATGGAATGAGCCTTGGAAGGCTACATTAGACACTGTAGTGTGGATTCTCATGTATATGCAAAAACTGCTAATACTGTCCAAAAATAAGGGAAACCTCAATGGGGGTGCTCTAAAAGGCCCCACAAGACAAATTAGAGAAGGACCAACCATGTAGTCGCACACAAAAAAAGTAAAGTGAGCCACAATGTTCTGCTTTTTCGTTTTTAGGGTCGAGCCTGCATTGCATGCGCTCGCACATGCGTATCGCAGCGAGACGCTTTAGTTATTAGAAAAGGGCTCGGAGCCCTATCGACGTCACATCAGTGTGTTTCATTGGTTCGTGGGCTTGCCTTGTAAAATCTGCTTGCTTTCATTAGTGGAAGGCATGCACACGTCATGCCTTTTCTGGTGGTTACACCTCCTCGAGCGCAGCCACCAAGTACAGAAAACATGCGAGGCTCGCTGTTTTCTGTCGGATCGTGGACTACTTTTTCTCTATTTTCCTAGCGCGATTTCGCTTGGCTGAAGTCAAGCGCTTTACACAGTTAATTTCACTTTTTCGAGTTACGTACATGAAAGCACTTTTGCCGATAGATGAAAAGTCGGGTTAGGAGTTTACAACGTGATCAGCTCTAACATGAGCAAACGCGAGACCCGTTGCATTGCAAATGCTTGTTCTTCCTTGGGGTAAAAAGAGCAACTCTCCCACCCCCTCCCCCCCACCCCTGGGTGCCTGCACTCACTTTGTCAAGAGCTCCGCCTTGCATCTTATCGGATGGGTGTTCCATTCTGCTATTAGGAAGGTGAATCTGCATGGTTTGCGATGGCTCCACCCCGATGTGTGCAGCTGTCATATGGGTGTAGAGGTATTTTTCAGCCTATTGTCTTCACTACGTATTGGAAATGGCCCAAAAGATTTTTTTTCACTACACAAAAATTATCGGCCAATCTATAGCGTCAACATACAATGTTTTCTCATTCAAAACTACTCAAAACAACAAGTATTCCTCAACCTTTTAGAAAAGGAAAAATTTAACTTTATTCACAAGCATAAATGACATACTTCAACTGATTATGGTGTGCTTTGACCAGGGCGGAGTCCAAATTGAGAGTTAATTTTTAGGGATGAGCTAGAAGACTGACCACCAAAAAAAAGCTTGTGTCACAATACACTATCCTTAGTCTCTTGGCTTTTTTTGAGAGAAAAGGGGACGTCTTAATGAATTTAAAATTATTTTGTGGTGGGTGAAGTTTTCTTCAAGTATACCTGAGGTAAGGTTAAAACATATAAGAAAAGAATATGGGCAGCAATTATTTCTTGTGTCCATTGGTCAACATGTTTTTGCTTGCCGATGCACAAGCTCCAAAAGTGACCTCTGGCTTTTTTCGGGATCATGTTCCTGCTATGATATCAGCTGCCTATCTGAGGTGTCCCATTGGGGGAACAGCATACCATGAATAATGCTGTGATACCTGATTCTGATTTTGATTGGCTATAGGGCATTTCAGGCTCAAGCCTAGCATATTTCCACAGGTAAATCACTAGGATTAGACATAGGGCTTTGCTCAGTCCCTAGATTGTAAAAGAAAGAGTGCCGGGGCCCGAAGCTCAGCTCAAAGCCCAAGGCCAGTGTAATAAAACATTTTCGCACCAAATATCAAGATTGGTAGTATTAAATACATCTCATGTCTCTTTAATTCACTACCAAATGCCCCTTTATCTAACTTAAGCAGGTTTCTGCTTTCTCCCTTTGTGACAGCTTTGCCATCTTTCTCTTCCTCCGTCTTTCCAATATGTGTGTTTTCTTTCTCTCTTGCATTCGGAAAATATCTGATGAATAAGTTACAGTGACCCCACCAGCAATCACCGGCTCAAATTAAACACTAGCTGTGCCTCAGAAACAGACTTTCGAGGTAACGTGTTTTAAATAGCATTATTTTTATGTTTTTCTTTTTTTTAGCTATTGCATGCACCACAGTATTTAAAGGCCTACTCCGTACATGCATTGCGTAATAATTCTCAGTGACAAAAGTTAGTGTGAAATATGTAAATATTGCACTTGTCCTCAGCAGAAACTTACCTTGCAATAAAATAATCAATTATTTTATTCTACTCACTTCTATTGCCTCTACACAGTGTTATGAGCTGGAGAACTGAATGAGATTTTGCCTCAACATGAAAGAAGTGGCAATGTAACTGCAATGTACAGCATTCGCGTTCCCCACATATCAGAGTCCTCCCCCATGTCTCCGTGGCCACTACTATGTACAAACTAATGGGCCTATTTATGAAAATGTCATGCAGTGCAGCACAGCAAGTCACCTTGCTGTGCGGTGCTGTGTGACAGGGAAAGGGCAGGAATGAGCCCTATTTAAAGCAACACAGAACATTCATGCCTTTTCAGTGGTGCAAGGGTGCCTGCATTGCATGCAGGAATGTCTTTATGCAGGAAGGGGCACCTTCCTGCACAAATACAACCCTGAGAGGCTTATTCCTCTTTCTATGTGTGTCCTCTGGCCAATCCACTTCTGGGGATAGAGGTGCTACTATCAATAGTGCAGCAGGTGCAGTGATACCGAGGCCCAGAGATTTTAGTGGGCCAGTAAATCCCAGTTAGAGCTGCTTTTATCCAAACCAAGAGGTAGGGGTCACCTTTTCTTGCCTGCATTAAAATCAATATCGACCTCGCGAATTCACTGCCTGTGGAGCAGGGATATCACAAAGTAGATGTCAAGATTATTATCTTCGTGCTAATGTCAAATCGAATATCTTTATAATTTAATAAAAAATAAGAAATACTTGTTGCTCCAAGAGACCTGTGAATAACGATCTGAATTCTGAATACGCGAAAAGAGATCTATACTCGTCTTCTACCACGCGCACAAAAGCGCGGCTCGTGCTTTGGGAATGGCCGAGCCCTCTGATGCACAATGTTCTGAAGAGCTCACATCTTGCAATAAGCTACTAGAATAATCATCAAAAATATTACCTGAAATGAGGCGCAGCAATGTCTTTCCCAAGGTGGAAGAGAATAAGGCTATAACTTGGATACTTCGTCAGTGATGTTTTATTGATCAGTGCACAGCCTTCGGGCCGTTTGGGTGGAAAATGGTAGGAAAGGAAAATTCTCCTACAGCTAGACGGGTTTTCTGTTGAATTTTGCTTTCTCTGAGATTTCCTTCTTTGCGGCAGTGAATTCCTACAGCCGTGTTTTGCAGTAGATTACAGATTCGAGTGTAGCACATGCTAAGTTTGTTTATCTTTACATAATTTTGCTTTCACTGATATGGTTTTTAGATGTCCACAATATAAAAGCTAAGTTTAGAAGTAATCTGTGTTTAATTTTACTAGTCAAAAGTTAGAACTAACATATTTTAGACCTCGCCATGTTGGTTAGTAAAGTATACGTTAACCCTGTGGGATATCTGGGGGATGAACAACTTGTTTATTGCCACCCAACTTGATGGTAGTCATTTTACCAACGTGTAAGGAGGAAAGGCTGTGTTGCCCTACCTGGTTGCAACCCTGTGATATGTGACCATAAGGTGAATAAGCAATAATGCAATGTATGGAGCCATTTCCTGACCCCATTTTGCTTGTGCCCCACTAATAATTTTTTAGGGTTTTTGCCAGGGTAAAATCACGGCGAGTGCCACAAAGTGACTCAAACCTTTGCAGGGATGTTTACTTTTCAGAACAAAATAGTAGTTTTTGCGCACCTTTGTGCCACTTGCATCAAGGAGGGTTACTTGGGCTTAACTTGAGTAGATAAAATCAAGCACCCAGAGTTTATAAAGCAAAATTAGCGATCTACTAATATAGCCAGTCTATGCTTTATCCATGAAGCAGGTGCTAACAATGACAATGTTTTCATTATTACACACATTGCATTTGTGCTGCACTTTATAGTTCAAATACAGGGCCTGTGGTGCAGGGCAGTGCAGTAAGTGGCTTGCTGTGCCTCCCAGCACACTGCAAAAGGGCAGAAATGCACCATATCTACAAAATACAGTGCATTTCTGCCCTCTCCCTCTGTGCTGGTGCACAAATTGCTGCCTAGCACCAACGCAGGCACCACTGCATCATGGTGCAAGAATTTCTGCGTTGTGGGTGTTATTGTTTTTGTGCAGGAAGGGGTTGGCCACAGGGCCTGTCTCTCTGGGTGAGAGAGTCAGTGTGAGAGAGTGTGCCTGGGTGTGAAAGTTGGTGTTACAGTGTCTGTCTGAGTGCAAGTGTGGCTGTGAGACTGTCTGTGTGGATGTGATTGTGGATGTGAAAATGTGTATCTGGGTGTGAGAGTTGCTGTGACAGTGGGTGTGTGAGTGTCTATCTGGGGGAAGAGGTGATGTGGGACTGGGTGTGTGGGTGTGAGAATGTGAGTGAGAGCATGTGTCTGGGTGTGAGAGTGTCTGTTTAGGTGTGACAATGGGTATGAAATTGTATGCCTGGGTGTGAGAGTATATGTCTGGGTCTGAGAGTGTGTATGAGAGTGTCTGTCTTGGCATAAGAGTGGGTGTGAAAGTGTCTGTCTGCGTGTGAAAGTGGGTGTGATATAGTGTCTCTGGGTGTGAGAGTGACTGTGAGAGTGCCTGCCTGGGTGCGAGTGGGTGTGAGAGGGTCCTTGTAGGTGTGAAAGCGGGTGTGAGAGTGTTTGTCTGGGAGTAACAGTGGGTGTGAGATTTGTACCTAGGTTTGAGAGTGGTTGGGAGAGTGTCTATCTGTGAGTGAGAGGATGGATGTGAGATTGTTTGTCTGGGTGTGAAAGTGAGTGTGACAGTTTGTCTGAGTCTTTGAGTGACTTTATGAATATATATATATATGTTTTTGCAACAGTTTGCTAAATCTGTGGATTTACACTGGAGGGACTGCGCTGAGCCCCATGGATGGATCCGCGGATCTCAGAAAACGGCAAAAAAATAGTTTACTTGCACATTTTAACATCACAATTGATGATTTTACTCCACTTATCTCCCCTCGTGGAGTCAGGGAGTCACTACGCTGTCCCCTTCATGAACACTGCAGCCCAAATTTGAGCCGCAGGGACCATTTCCCAATAAGAGAAAATGGTAGCTGCAACGTCTCTGTCAGGTTGTGGCCAGCCAATGAGATTCTTACTTTGGTGCAGGGATCCATGGATCGATCAGCGGCAGATACGCAGGGGATCCGCATCCCTAGGTGTCTATTCGATTTGGCCTTTAATAGCTGTAAAACTACCGAAAGGATTTACACCAAATTACAAAAAGCACGCTTTCTGGACCAAGAGCAAGCTGTCTGCCAAATCTGGTGTAATTCCGTCCAGCCATTAGGCTGTAGTTGTGTTCAAAATCCCAATTAGAAAATTCATGAGGAAAATGCATTTTACATCCTCCCTTTTCTCTGCCCCCTCTTGAGGGACCACCCTGAAACTTTCAACAAGGCAGGTGAACCAACTGAAGTATACGTTTTGAAAATGTCCTGAAGATTTGTCAAGCGGCGCCAAAGTTATAGGTAAAAAGCAAATGCTCTTCCTATGGAAATATGAAATATAGAAAATAGGTCCTAACTATATAACTATAACTACCTATTGGTGAGTGCCTATTTATATATATATATATATATATATATATATATATATATATATATATATATATATATATTACCTACTGGCAGGTGCCAGTAGGTAGTTCTAGTTAGAACCTAGTTTCCGTAGGAAAAGCATTTTTTGACTTGACTATGTCTTTGGTACCATTTCACGAATCTTCACAAAAGTTTCTAAAAATGTGTCCTCTAAGGTCTTGTTACGCATGGATCATTTTGGGACGATTTGTCAAGCGGGCCAAGAAAAAAGTGGGGGGGTAAAAAAAAGTGTGTTTCCTATGTACAATTCCCCTGGGGATTTTGAATATGGCTACAGCCTGAACCGCTGGACTGAACGGAGTTGCAGCCACGATTTTGTTCATCAGGACTCGGTTCCCAGCAGGTAAGCTAAAATTTAAAAGTGATAGAAGAGGTCAGGTTAGAGGTATCGTGACCCCATAGAACTGATGGAGGTGTTTGTGAGGAACCACTCAAGGGCAAGACATTTGAAAAAAAAAAATCTTTGAAGCATAGGAGGGTCTGAGGATCCTTACAGTTTCAGCTGGATTCAGGTGGATCTGCAGATCCAAAGGCCCCCAGAAAAACAACTCATGCACCCACTCACAAGCCCACAAAACTACTCACACTCACTCACAGACCCACATAGTACTCTCACACACACACTCACACACACACACTCACACACAAACAAAACCACTTATAAACCCATGAAGCCACTCACTGACACAGTCAAACACCCATACAGCCACACACACACACATATAAATGGGTGTTTGAGTGTGTATAGTCATGGGTGTGTGAGTGGGTGTGTGTGGCTGTGTGGGTCTGCAAGTGGGTATCACAGTTGTTTTGTGGGTCTATCAGTTCGTATGCGAGTGTGTGAATGGTTCTGTAAGTGGATTTGTGAGTGTGTGAGTCCGTGAGTAGGCGTGGTGACAGTTTTGTGTGTGTGTGTGTGAGTGGGTGTGGGAGTGTGTAAATTGGATGTGTGAGTGTGTGTGTGTTTGTGAATGGGTGTGTGAGTGGGTGTGGTAGTGGTTTTATGGGTCTGTGAGTAGGTGTGAGTGTATGAATGGGTGTGTAAGTTGGTGTGTGAGTGGCTGTGTGGGTCTGTGAGTGGGTGTGATAGTGGTTTTGTGACTCTATCCTGACCATTTATATCGTATTTTATTTGTATTCCCCCCCGCAACCCTGACTAAATGTTGGCTGCAAGCTCAGGTTGCGGCCAGGCAACCACGGCATTACTGTTGGAGCATGGATCCACGGTTGATCTGTTTTTCTAGATATACGCAAATCTTCATTCTTTAATAACTCCAAAACCAATGAACAGATGTACTCCTAATTACTGAAAAAGATCTTTCTGGACCAAGATCTAGATTTCTGCCAAATTTAGTATAATTCTGTCAAGGGGTTGGGGCTGTAGTCGTGCCTAGAATCCCTATGGGAAATTGCATGGGGAAAAAGCATTTTTGTACCCCCTTTTTCTCGGTACTTGCTTGACAAATCACCCCGAAACTTCCCAGATCACAGCTGAATTGACTGTTACACTGGTTTTGAAAGTTTCCTGAAGATTCATTAAAGCACGCTAAGCTAATATGAAAACAAAAGACACTTTTCCTATGGAAACTAGGTCCTAACTATAACTATCTATTGGCAAACAGTTATAGTTAGCTCTGCATTTCCATAGGAAATGCTTTTTTTATTTTGCTAATAACATTGGTACCATTTGATGAATCTGCTCAAAACTTTCCAAAATAGTGTTTTTTCCCTCGTTTTTATAAGGCAAATTTTGGGGTTGATGCTTCAAGCAGGGGCCGAGAGAAAAGGGGAGGTCTCAAAACATCCATTGACTTTTTTGAACAGGACTTCTGCAAAAACAGCTTAACGGAATTACACCAAGTTTGGCAGAAAGCAATATCTTGGACAAGAAAGCGTGCTTTTTGTGATTTGCCGCAAATCCATTCCATAGATTCAGAGAAATTAGGGATCAAAAATATTTGCACATATGGATGGGGGGGGTTTGAGGGACTCTCACAGTATTTTAATGTTACCACTTGTTGTGGTTTTGTGTTCATGACAGAACTCAACCCTGGGGCACAGTAGTTTCCATGCTCACAAGAGAGTTGGAAGGGAAACTTGTCTGCTTTCACCAGACAGGATCTTTGAAAATGTTCCCACCTGGTGGGAGCAGGACTTTGTTTCCCTGTTCTTGCAGGCAGGGATAGTAAGATCGCACCCGCCTGGAGGGAGCAAGTAAAAACAGCTGCTCCTGCTGGGTGGGAACAATGCTGACTCCTCCAGCACCCAGGTTCGGTGCAGGGAGGGAACAGGTGGGGGTCACAGAGAGTCCTGGTGTGCCCTGGAGGCCCTCAGCATAGTAAGCCTTAAGTGACAAGGTGGGCACAAGGGGGACTCATATAAGGATGGGGTCCCCGGGCCCCTTGTGGATTGGCTGCGTGTCCCCTGCCCTTTACAAATATGTTTTGACCCCAGTTATGGGGTCCTCAGACCACTATTGGCTTAGGGAGCAAGCGCATGCATCCCTCTCACCTTAAGTAAAAAATGGCCAAAGTAGTGGGTCCTCTGGGCCCTTAGTGGTTCTGGGCGGCTGTCATGTGCCCCCTTCTCCTTAGGGAAAAAAACATTTGATTCTTGGGGATGAGGTTCTTGGGGTCTGCAAAGGCTTGGTGAAGCGTTGCCTCTATCTGCCTCCCGTGAAAAAAAAAATACAGCCCTGTGCGATGGTCTGCAAAGGCTCGGGAAGGGGTCCACATGTCACCCTCCCAAATAAATATAAAAAAGGGTGTTCATGGTGGGTACTGTGACACCGAAAGGAACAATAAATGAGTGGCAACAGCACCGCTTCTTGAAGGAGCGCCCCATAATGCCCTGCAAGTGTTTATTTGGCAATTGTTTTTTTATCTTGTTGGTGTCCCTAGAATAATGAGGGGGCACCATAACTGTTAAAGTACAAATAAGACCACAGCACCCATAAAGGTCAATAATATATAATGCAACAGTAAAAGCCGGTACAGAAGAACCAAAGTGTATATTACAGGAGTCCCCTTGATGTTCCAAAGGGTGGTTTATTTAGTTCGGTACAACACAGCCAACACGTGTTTCATCACACAGTGACTTTTTCAAGGTTGTAGAAAGATTTATTGTGCATAGACGAATTGAAGGTGTCAAACCTTATTTATACAAAGTTGTAGATAACAAAATAAAAATGCCATACAAAAAATAGTGAAATGGATAGATTATAAGTGAGGAGAGATAGACATAACCTCAGTAGTTTGGGCATGAAGAAACAAAAACGCCCGTAGTTACAGAATAATGTGAGATTTTTAGGTTAACTTTTCCAAACCATATCCAGATATTGGGTACAAGTCACCCAACCATGTGGGAAAAGCATAGTGCTTGAATAGTCAGACATATAGAGATGCAAGAACCGTAGAGATTCAAAGAAGATAAACAGTGAGTAAGGGACTCACCCGACATTAGCAGGACCTACCTAGATAATGCATGAACATCTACCATGTCCATCTAAATAGTGGTGTAATATACTGAAAAAGAGTAAAAAAACGGGAACAGAGAAAAAGCAGAAGAAAAAATGTGATGAGTAATGGTGGGAAATACTGGATAAATCTAAGTAGTGATAATACTCATAGAGCATGAATATACAAATATATGTTTACATCTTAATGAGTACCTGTTATCTAGGGCCAGATGCATCCATTCTGTGTCTATGGGAAAATGCTTTAGTACATATGGCCCCTAGTCACATTGGAATAGGAAACCAATGTGTGGGTAGAACACGATAGGTATTGAGTTGAAATAAGTGTATCCTCCGCGAGTTGAGTCAAACGGTAGTTCAGTAAATTGCAGGTCAGCGGGCCATGATAATTCCTATGTGAAGAGCAGAGAATATAGTATACTTCAAGTGGAATATGTACAAATAATTATGAAGCTTAGTTAATAAATAGTGAAAAAAGAAAGAGCCGATCCGTTCCATATTGTGTTACTATTGGGATAAAGTCTCACAATTTACACAGGTAACACATATGTATCAGCATAAAGTTAAAAAACAAAATATGAAAGTATTCTTCTCTCTCATTAATTGGAACTAGTATAAGTAGCCAGGGAACAAAGATGTTTTTAGGGAATATGGCAAACTCCGTTAACAATTATGAATCGACTTATCTAGTTTAGAGTGTTATATATCACTCCCATGTACATCCAAAGATAAAGAGCGAGTAGATTTCTTTACCTGAGTTGATCGTAGCACATTTGTCAAAGTTTCCGAGTTGTAGTAACTAATTGAGAAGCCGTGAATACGGGGCTTTTAAATGGTTGCCATAAAGAACATAGAAAACGGACTCCTCATACGTGAACGAAACGTTGTGGCCGATGCGTCCCTTTTTAAAAAAATAGTATTCTTTTACTCGGCTGATCTGAGATAAAGACTAGACTGGGAAGAGAAATCTCCGGAAGTAAGCATAAGCCGGAAAAAGGTGGCAGCTATTGTGTTTATGGAAATGAAAGCAGAACTATAAAGAAACTGTCCAGAAATAGGTATAAGCCGGAAAAGGTAGCGGCCATATTGTTTGGGGAAAAAAAGAGCATTCTTATGGAGCTGAAACAGATAAAACGGTCTAAGTGCGCAGAGAGGTTCATATACTGCATGTAAGTTGGAAAGTTATAGAGACATCAAAGAGACAATGGTAGACCCAAATAGTGGAGTGCATGTATCGAGACAGATAAGCCAAAAAGTACACTTTGAGTAGTTATGCAGTTTAAGTGAATAAGGTGGAGACATATATATTTATGTAGTATAAACATGTAATTAAATAGTTATAGTACAATACAATGAGACTGGGCGTACCTCTAAATTTTGAGAGCCCATATCATAGATGAATAAAGGGATACCACTGTTAGAATTTATAGAGTATATAAAGAGAGTAGTCATGGAAAAAAGAGACGAGAACGGAGGCCATGAGACAAATTTGAATGCTGTACGTCAGCGTGTGAGATCAAAAAATGTTTGCATGTATCAGACTACAGGAGGCAGTATATAATGTGATGTGACACATTGTACATAGAACAACATAGTTACATTGGTGTGCATAATGTTTAGAGGATAATATGGAAGAACTGGACAAGTATGGTGTTAAGTTAACATCTCTAAAAAGTGGCACAAGAAGTTATACACGCTATATGGTTCTAGATAGGTAGAGCAGGGTATTTTCAAGTCAGAAATACGTGTAGTTCCCTGTCTGTATTCAGACCTTTTTCCACAGCTCGTAGCTTAAGTATCCACCTTGCTTCACATTTTCTGAGTTCTTTTGTCCTGTCCCCTAGTCTAGGGTGGCTCGTGACTTGGGCGATGCTGTGGAATCTGATGTTGCGAATGTCAGCTTCATCATGTATTGAGTTAAAGTGAACAGCTAGAGGATAGTTACCATTAAAATTTCTAACAGCTCTGATATGCTCTTGAATGCATTCTTTTAGCGGGTGAATTGAGCTGCCCACATAAATCAGTCCACAAGTACAGATAATACAATAAACAGTCAATCTCATGTTACAGTTGATAAATTGTTAAATGTGAAAGGTTTCCCTTGTGTTGTACGAGAAGTCACAGGTTTTGTTGAGTACGAATTGACATGTGATGCAACCTCCGCACTTAAAGAAACCCATTGGTTTATTCGGCAACCACATCTCGGAGTCAATTGATGCCAGGGGTGTGATGGAACTGGGACATAAGATGTTTCCTAGTGTACGTCCTCTGCTATGTGTGATTGAAGGTGTTTTTCACAAACATGAGCTTAGACCAGAGTCAAGGAGCAACAAATGCCAGTGATTTTTCAGTATACGGTAGACAGATCCGCTGGCAGAACTGTATCTGGTAATGATTGAGATGTTCTTCCTTCTACTTTGTTTGGATTTCTTGTTACCTCTAATTAGTAGAGTGCTGCGTTGTTTGGATATTGCACGTTTCTTAGCCGCGGAAATAATTTGATCAGAGTATCCCTTGTTTTGGAAACGAAGTGCTAATAGTTCTATTTCCTGTGAAAAAATCTCATCATTGCTACAATTTTGTCTTGTTCTTATCATTTCCTCAAAGGGGATACTTCTAATCTGGGTCCCAGGGTGTGCGCTACGTGCATGTAGTAAAGAGTTACAAGCAGTCGGTTTTCTGTATATTCTTGAAGATATCTTATTGTCAGTTATGTAAAGTATAACATCTAGAAATTCAATTTGGTCGTTGTCCACCTTGTGTGTGAAATTCAGATTATGGGGGTCATTTCAACTTCGACGGTCTTTTCACAAGACTGCTGAGGGACCGCCGTGCTGAAGACCGGCAGTGCTGGCGGTTTTCCGCTCTGCGAATTATGACTGCTGGCAGCCCTCCATCCTTTTCCAGACGGAGAGCCGCCAGCAGCCATACTGGAGGTCGGCGGGGAAGTGGAGGTTGCTCCACCTCCACCGCCCGTCAACAGAACACCGCCCACCGAATCACGTTACGTGATTCGGTTTGGCGGTCTTCTGTTGATGCGGTGCTGGCGGCTGAGCAGCCCCCATGGATCCCGTCCCCTCCCGGAGGATCAACGGACGAGGTAAGTTGATCGTCCATTAGGGGACGGGGTGGGGGATGTTGTGTGTTGTGTGTGTGCATAAGGGGGGGTGTGAGAGTATGAGAAGGAAGTGTGTGAGTGCGTGTATACATGCAGGGGATGTAGTGTGTTTTGGAAATGTGTGCATGTCTGCCTGTATGTAAGTCTGTATGGATGTGTGCGTGTTTGTCTGAATGTGGGTGTGCGTGTATGACTGTGTCTGTGTCTGTTGGCATGTTTTTTCGTGTGTGTGTGGGTATGTGTGTTGGTGGTGTCTGCATGCGTGTCGGGTGTGTGTCTGTGTAGTGATGTCGGGGTAGGGGTGGGGAGGTGGGTCCTGCCACCTTTGGGGGGTGGCAGGCGGGTGGGGTGTCGGGGAAGGACTCGGGGTGGGGGGTGGGGGAGACCCCTATCAGTGCCAGGGAAGGGATTCCCTGGCACTGATAGTGCTTACCGCCATGGATTTCATGGCGGTGCCCAACCTCATGAAATCCATGGCGGTCAGCCGGGTCCTGATACCGCTGGCGGTCTTGTGACGGCCGCCAGGCTGGAGACCCAAGTCTCAAGCCCAGCGGTCGGTTCGGAGAAGTGGCGGATGACCATGGCAGTAACCGCCATGGTCATAATTCCAATTTTTTTACCGCCAGCCTGTTGGGGGTAAGACCGCAACTTCTCCGCAAACCGCCAGGGTTGTAATGAGGGCCTATATGTGTTCCTGTTTATATGGTCACAGAAGATGGACAAATCTTCTTTGGAGCCAGTCCAAATGACAAGTATGTCGTCAATATATCTGCCCCAAAAGAGAATGTGTTGTGTAATCGTACTTGGACAGTCCTTCCAAAGATGATGTTTTTCAAAAAAGCCTATATAAAGATTAGCATATGATGGTGAGAATTCGGCACCCGTAGCTACTCCCTGGGCTTGTCTGAACCAGTTGCCCTCATGTAAGAAAACATTATTCTCCAAAACCAAACGTGTGAGATCTAATAACATATTGGTATGTGCATATAAAGTTGCATCTCTATTGGAGAGGGTGGAAGAGAGTGCCTCCAAACCCGTTCCAGTAGGATGGATGTGTATAGTGAGTTCACATCAAGTGTCACAAAACAACAGTCATTGGTCCAGTCAATATCCTCTAGTTGGCATAGTAAATCTCTAGTGTCCTGGATAAATGACGGTAAGTTGCATACTAGAGGTTGCAGGAAAGAGTCGATGTATTCTGAGATCTGTTCCATCGGTGACTCTATGCCAGAAATGATAGGCCCACCTGGAGGGAAAATGCATGGTTTGTGGATTTTAGGAAGTATGTAAATACATGGTGCTCGTGGTGTGGCAACATACATGTACTTGAATTCATATTCTGAGATGAGACAGAGATTTCTCCAGTAAGAAAGTCTAGTTTAAATTTGGTCGGTGACCCTGGCAATGGGGTTGTCCGGCAGTCGTATGTAGGCCTGTGTGTCATCAAGTTATCTGTTAATTTCCAACATGTAGTCTTTTCTATCCATTATCACCTTTATCTGCTTCCCTGATTATAATATTCGCACAGGTGGATAATCTGTTTAGTGCTCTGATTTCTGAAGGAACCAGGTTGTTGTTATATCCATGATTTCGTGTTTTCTGTTTATCCTCAAGGGCAAACAAATCTGTACTGACCGCTTTGTAAAACATGTCAATATGATTGTCCGATGGTAAAGTGGGCATGAATGATGATTTGGGTTTGAGGCCACTCTCTATTTCTAAGTTGGACTGTATGTCTATGTGTTTTAAGATGTCATCAAAACTTCGACTAGGGCAATATGTTGTGTCCAATGATAAAATCATGTGAATATCCTGTATGTCCTTGATGGTTCTGTTACATATGGGTTGTGTGGTGTTGGAACTGGTATTACTGATTGGTTTGTCCAAGAAAAATGTATTTAGTTTGAGACGATGTATATACTTGAATAAGTCTATGTCTATATCGTTATAGTTTGGTCCTGAAACAGGACAGAAGCCCAGACCTTTGCTCAGTACATTTATTTTGTCCCATGATACAATAGTAGTGGATAGGTTAACAACTTTTACAGTATCAGGATTGGGACTTATACTGGTCAATGAATTTGGAAGTGGTATGAAACTTGCACTCATGGTCTTTGGTTGCGTGTAGCTGAGTGTGAAGTCACACCTTCTTTTCTGTCCTGGTCCATGTTTCTTCCCTTCCCTCCTGGTTGTCTTGAATTTGGGTTTGGTCTGTTGAAGTTCGCTCGTATTCCCTTTCTGTACCTTGTCAGTTCCTCTAAAAAAGAGGAGGGTTGAGCGCCCCCCAATGTAGATGTATTTCTCGAGGTCTGTGTCACTACTAAAAAAACACTTAAGATGTCTGTAATGCTGTTAGAGGCAGAGACATTGGAGGTATTGCTGTCAGAGACTCTGGAAAGGGTATCCTTTTGAGATAGACTACTCACAACAACACACTTATTGGAATATAGTAGGAGGTGCAGTGCTATTGCCATTACGTACCATAAATGGTATTGGGGCCTGCAGGGTGGCCTGAACCCGCCACAACATTATAAAAAAACAGTAATTCTCCTGAGATTTTAAATACATGACCCCAAGACAACGTACCATATTTTTTAAAGCACTCCTAGTTAGGGCTATATGCTCTTCTTTTGGTCACTTCTATAAAATTGCAATTTCTAGGCCAGAAAATGTTCAACAAAAGTCTCAGAGACATGTTTTATTAAAAAAAAAAAGAAAAGTCAATATGTTTCTTACTGTTTTGATAGTTTTCACCAAATGTAATAGTAAAAACCATGTTAAAAGAGTCAATAACATGTTTTTAATAGCATTTTATGAAACATTTTTTATAATAATAATTAATAAGCATTGCATTGTGTGAGTTATTTAAATATACATTAGATTATAAATATTGGTGATTTTTAGAGAAAGATGTTATATCTGCCTTCTGTATATATTGATATGTTCTCTGGTTGATAAAGGCTCACTTGTTAAATTTTGGTATTGTGACCCTGAGTGTGGCCAGGACCTGTGAGACCAACTGCATGCTGCACTTGCCAGAAGGCTGAGTGGGGCATAGCGTTGGCTGGCCATAAGCCAGGCCCTGCCGCAAGCAGCATGCTGTGCATGGCCGTGCATGGCGGGGTGTTGGCTGCCCACGGGGTGGCTATAGGAAGGTCCTGTGGACAACCCCATCCCACAGCGCATGTCTGATGGCTGTGGATGGTGGGGCGTGGACTTTACGTATGGTAATAAAATATTTGTTTATTTTATAAAACTGTAGAAATTCACTGAAAAAAACAACGGTTAAAGTAAAGCTATAGCTAGGGGAACATTTCAGTGACAGCGTAATGTTTTAAACTCAAAAACTATCACTGAAATTCACCAGTTATAGTTATCTCAAGTAACTATAACTTATGCACTAATGTAACTGTAACTCAAACTCTCAACACACACACCTAATTGCCCTACATATTAGATCACTCATGACATGTTCTATAACATCATTGAAAATATCACTGCAACATTTGAAATTACACCATTGATTACATCATTGATGACAAGACTTTGCATTTTGGAGACGTGAGTTACAGTTACCTTAGATAGTTGCAGTTATCTCAAGTATCTATAGTTATCCATCTTAATTAGGGATGAAGGGCCAACTCTTCAGAGAGATAGTTAAGACTAAGCTCTTGATGGACAAAGTATACTGGTGTAGATTGGAGAAAGTTGAAAAGACGTCTGGCAAATCTGTTTTCACAGTCGGTAGGATAGTATGTTCAGTGTAACCACAGATGTCACTACCAAATGCAACTGCGGAAAAACATTTTGGCTGATTAGTCACCAGAAAAGCATTCAAAGGTTTTTTCCCCCAGCCTAGAGGCAAAGTCTGGAACAGAGCCAATTGTTTGACAAACTGGGCTTTCTACAGATGTCCCCTCACTTTTTGCCCCCATTTTTTATTGATACTGGTGTTTTCTGACTCTGATTCTGCCCTGGGCTCTGCTAACCAGGGCCATGGCTGGTACTCTGTATAAAAAGGTATATGGTAATTGAAAATAATTACAATTGATACAGACAATCTACCTGTAAGTTCATAGTATATGGTATGGCATGTGGGTTTAGCGGCCCAGTATATTTAAGGCACCTAAGTGTGTTCTGCTGTGTGGCCTGCTGTCATTTTAAAAGTCCACTCTGCTTTGAAGGCTGCTTTTAAATTAACATTATATGCACATTTTTCTTTGGAAATAAAGGTAGTTCAAAAGTCTTAAACTACCTTATATTTAGATATATTTCACCCTGAAGTCTCCCCTAGGTGCCCTAGGGGTAGCGTGTCTTGTAGCTATATGCAGGGACATTATAGAAGATGTTTGATAAGCCCATTTTGTTTTTCCCCCTTGCATCGCATAGGCTAGCATGGGAAGGCTTTATTTAACAATCAGGACTACACTCACAAGGACTGCACATGCTGCACACTATGGGCTTTACAAAGGGAGGACTTTGCCTTACCTCAAAGGATTCAGAAATGGACTCCCTGCAAGCAACAAGTACAAATGAGCTTCTAAGGGTCCCCTGCATCATACCCTGCAAGAAGAGCCCAGCTGACCAGTATCCAGTAACCTTTAAGGATTTGACCAGGTGCATTGTGAAAATTGAAGTCCCAACTTCCAAAGAGCAACTCAGAGTTTCTGGAAACTTGGATTAAGTTTGTGGACATTTCAAGACCCTAAAATGACCTTCTGGAAGAAGATACAGAAGTTTGGAGAAGTCTGGTGCACTTTTGGAAAAACAAGTTTCACAAGGTAGCTGACCCATTGTTGAGAGCCAAGCCAGCGACGTTGAACCATGAGTTTCAAGTTTGCTCCGCTGAATCTCCAGAGCTTTTCACCGTCTACTAGACATCGAGGAGTTGACCAAGGCATCGCGCTGAGCCAATTCATGTCTTCAATCTACTAGCTGGCCTGAGAAGGAGACTCACTCGAAGTTGAGAGAAAAAGCTCCAGAAAAGTAACTTTGTCTGAAGGTAAAATTTTGACTGAGGTTTACCGCTTATTTTATCTGACTTGGGCTCCATCGCAGACGGCCTCCAACTTTGACTTTGTCCTGGTCTGGCACTGCCAGTTGGCACTTTTTGCTTTTAGGCACTAGAAAGCACATTGTTTTATTTAACCTTAAAAAACTCCCTACATTGAATGTTTGTCATTTTAGTGTCATTTAAAAAGATAAAGATATTGCCTATTTTTATAAATTGGTGTTTGATTTTGTTGTGTTTTACTTATTGTTTTGTTGATATTAAATGCTTTACACACCTGTCTCCTAAATTTAACCTGACTGCTTGTGAGCCAACCCACCAAAGGTTGAACAAAGATTAATGTATTGAGACCTTGACTGGACCTTATGTGTGACCGTGGCCTTGTTACTAGATGTAGGTACCTATCATCAACTACTAATAATGCCCTTTCCAACAGTCTGTTGAAATGATATTTTCTTGAAGTTTATAGGGGGTTCCAGGTACCTTTCAAATCAAATAGGGCTCCCAAATAGGTAAAATAGTTCCCACTGGACAGTTCCTGACCATGAACACAAAATATTCTTGACAGAATTGACTTAGGACCTACTACCACAACGTGGAACTTACTATAGTTAGTAGTCAAATATAGACTGCCCATGAAATCCACAAAGGAATCCAAGAAGATTTTCCCACCATAGCATGGTTCTTGATAATAATGCTGTGTCAGCTGCAAAGATTCTCAAGAAGGGGACAGTTGCAAACTTTAGGGAAATCTGTTCCATGTATGAGCAAAGAATTTTCCAAATTGTTTAACCCCTTCGCTGCCAGGCCTTTCCCCTCTCAGGTGCCAGGCCTTTTTTTGGCTATTTGGGGCAGTTCATGCTTAGACCCTCATACCTTTTTGTCCTTTTTTTCCAACATCATAGGAATTCTAGAGGCACCCAGAGTGTGTGAGTTCCCCTGGAGGAGACCAAGACATTAGCCAAAATACAGAAAAAAAGGCATTTTTTAAAAAAGAAATGGGAAAAAAGGGCTGCAGAAGAAGGCTTGTGGACTTTTACCTGAAAACGGCATCAACAAAGGGTTTGTGGTGTTAAAATCACCACCTTCCTACCTTTCAGGAACAGGTAGACTTGAATCAGAAAAACAAATTTTTCCACACAATTTTGGCATTTTGCTGGGACATACCCCATTTTTACTATTTTTTGTGCTTTTAGCCTCCTTCACGTTAGCGACAGAAATGGGCTGGAAACCAGTGCTGGATCCTGGACAGCTAAACATTTCTAAAAAGTAGAAAACATTCTGAATTCAGAAAGGGGTCATTTGTGTAGATCCTACAAGGCCTTCCTATAGAAAATAACAGGTTAATCAAAAAATTGTAAAATTGAGGTAAAAAAATGCAATTTTTCTCCATGTTTTACTCTGTAACTTTTTCCTGCAATGTCAGATTTGCAAAAACAATATACCATTAAGTTTGTTGGAATCTTATGGTTGCGAGAATATATAGGGCTTGTAGGTTCATCAAGAACTGTAGATACCCAGAGCCAATAAATGAGCTGCACCTTGCAATGGCTTTTCATTGTATACTGGGTATACAGCAATTCATTTGCTGAAATATAAAGAGTGAAAAATGGGTATCAAGGAAACCCTTGTACTTCCAAAATGGGCACAAGATTAAGTATTGAGAAGCAGCAGTTATTTGCACATCTCTGAATTCCGGGGTCCCTATACTAGCATATGAATTACAGGGCATTTTTTAAATAGATGCACTGTCTTACATTTGGAAGGAAAGAAATGTAGAGAAAGACAAAGGGCAATAACACTTTTTTCTGCTATTCTGTGTTCCCCCAAGTCTCCCATAAAAATGGTACCTCACTTGTGTGAATAGGCCTAATGCCTGCGAAAGGAAACAAAACATTGACACATCACATTTTTACATTGAAATCGGAATGTGTTTTTTGGAAAGTGCCTAGCTGTGGATTTTGTCCTCTAGCTCAGCTGACACCTAGACAAATCTACCAAACCTGTGCATTTTTCAAAACTACACACCTATGAAAATCCAGTATGGGGTGACTTATTGGGCTACCACCAAGTTCTGTTACCCAGAATCCTTTGCAAACCTCAGAATTTGGCCCAAAAAACATTTCCTCACATTTCGGTGATAGAAAGTTCTGGAATCTGAGAGGAGCCACAAATTTCCTTCCAGCCAGCATTCCCCCAAGTTGCCCAATAAAAATGGTACCTCACTTGTGTGGGTAGGCCTAGTGCCTGTGATAGGAAATGCCCCAAAACACACTATGGACACATCACATTTTCCCAAAGAAAACTGACCTGTTTTTTGCAAAGTGCTTAGTTGTGGATTTCGGCCTCTAGCTCAGCGGTACATAGGCAAACCTACCAAACCTGTGCATTTCTTAAAACTAGACACCTAGGGGAACCCAGGATGGGGTAACTTGTGGTACTCTCACCAGGTTCTGTTACCCAGAATCCTTAGCACACCTCAAAATTTGGCAAAAACACTTTTTCCTCACATTTTGGTGCTGCAAAGTTCTGAAATCTGAAGGGAGCCACGAACTTCCATTAACCACCGTTCCCCCAGGTGTCCCGATAAAAATGGTACCTCACTTGTGTGGGTTTGCCTAGTGCCCGCAACAGGAAATGCCTATAATCACTATGCGACACATCAAAATGATCAAATACAAAACTACCTGTTTTTGCGGGGATGGGGGTACCTGCGTTTTTGGTCCTAGTCTCAACCTACCAAACCCAAACATTTCTGAAAACTAGACACCTGAGGGAGTCCAGGGAGAAGTGACTTACGTGGATCCCCCAGTGTTTTTTTAACCCAGAATCCTCAGCAAACCTCAAATTTAGCTAAAAAAATAACATGTTCCCTATATTTTGTTGTGGGATGACCACTCCAGCACAAATTCCCTACCACCCAATGTTCCCCTCAGTCAGTAGGGGCCCTAGGTGGGCCAAGTGCCTATGATAGGGAAGAGCCAAAAACATGTAAAAAATGAGGAGGAACCAAAGCGGGTCCTAAAGGGCGGATCGAAAATCAAGTGAGACAGAATCTTTATCGGTATAGATGCAAAAATGCTGGGTGGTAGGAATTTTGTGAATTCCTGCAGATTCCAGAAGGTTCCATCACAAAAATGTGTGATTTCCAGCAAAATTTGAGGTTTTCAGGGCATTGTGACAAAAAAAATGGTGTAGGGTGCATGTGAAGAACACCACCCTGGACTCACCCAGATGTTTGGTTTTCAGATGTGTCTAGGTCTTCTAGATTTTTCTACATGACAGCATTCCAAAGTCCAAAACGTGCAGCCCTCACCATTCCAAGTGGGATGATTTTGAGAGTTAGACAAGCTCTCATGGCCCAAATGTAAAACCAAAACCCAAAATGATCAAATGTCTTCTTGCTTGCTGTGGGATAAGATGTTTTAGTGTGTGGGGGGAAAAGTGAAAAGACTGTTACCACCTTCAGTTGGGGTGGGGACATAACTGTGCCCATACTGGTTGGTAGCCATCACCCCACTATTTTGTATTTTGTTTTAATTCCCTGGCATTAAGTAGGCTTTCTGCTCCCCCAGGGAGTGAATTGAGGGTAATTGGCCCAACTCCCCACTGGTTGGCAGAACACCTTTGTCCCCATTTATTTGGGGTGGGGGTATGGCCGTAGCCCCACCCTCTTTTTTTGGAATAATATCTTACCTGTCTCCGGTGGGCTGTCTGCCCCACCTAGGGGCAGATGGGCCTTACACATATAAGGCTATCTGCCCCCTAGGGGACAGAAATGGCCAAAAGTATGTGCCCCCATGGGGAGCTACCCCTGTCCAAGGGGCTGCCCCCAAACAAAACACACACACACACCAATCCCTGTTGCATAAGTGGTTTCTGCCCTCAGCCTAATAGAAATAGGCTGATCTGACCCCAAGAGGGGCAAAAATGGCCTAAAATAAATTTGACCCGCAAGGGGAATGACCCATTCCTAAGGGGTCGCTCCCCTTGTGTGAAATTGACACACAAAAAAAACCCTGGTGCCTAGGGGTTTTTGCCCCCTTGGGGGCAAATCGGCCTAATAAAAATAGGCGATCTGCCTCCAATAGGGGAAGAAATGGCCCAAAATACTTTTGCCCCCCCCCAGGGGAGCAACCCTTGTCAAAGGGGTTGCTCCCCTTGCCTGAAGTTGTCCTAAAGAATAAAGAATAAAAATCTAGGCTGGTGCCTAGTGGTTTCTGCCCCATCAGCCAATAAAAATAGGCCTATCTGCCCCGAGTGGGGCATAAATGTCCTAAAATAAAATTTCCCCCCAGGAGAGCGACCCTTGTCTAAGTGGTCACTCCCCATCTGTAAAAAAAAAAGAAAATCGCTAGTGCCTAGTGGTTTCTGCCCCCCTTAGTTGCAGATCGGCCTAATTAAAATAGGCTAATCTGCAACTAAGGGGGGCAGAAATGGTCTAAAATAAACCTGCCCCCCCCCGGAACGACCCTTGCCTAGGGGTTAATCCCCTTGCGTGAAACTGACCTAAAAATAAAATCCCTTGTGTCTAGTGGTTGACCTAAGAAAAAAAGGCCGATCTGCCCCCAAGGGGGGGAGGAAATGGGCAAAATACAATTTGCGCCCCCCCCGGGGAGCGGCCCTTGCCCAAGGGGCTGCACGCCTTATGCACAAATAATTTTTTTTTAAAAATCACTGATGTCTAGTGAGCATATCTTCCCATCAAAGGAAAAGAAAGGGCTTTCCTTTGATGCCTCTCTCGCCCCACCACGTGATCGGAAGAGAAATGCTGGGGTGGGAGGTTCAAGGGAGGTGGGGGAGGAAGGGGAAGCAATTCCCCTTCCATCCCTGCCCATGTGAGGGGGTGCCAGGCCAGGTGCTAGCGCTCCCCCCCAGGGCCCATAGCAGGAAGTAACTGTTACGTCTTCAGCACCCGAAAGGTGCAGCCAAGAACGTGACCGTTACCTCCTTGGCACCCAAGGGGTTAAATAAAAGGTACACAAAAAAGGAGTCAAGATACACCTGTGGTGAACTCCCTCCTGACCTAGAAAGTATACGAAGAGTAGCCCTCACTTGTATAGTGAACTACGGCAAACATACTTTAGTGAAGATGTACACTATGTCAGAATCTACCCCAAGGGTATTCCGCAAATAATCCCTATTTTCGAAAGCTGAGGTGAGATCCATAAAGATCATATGGATTCAGCATGTATTGCCAACTGTGTATCTATTAAAAATAAGGTACAATTTAAGGCACTAATCGTTTTACTCTTTCCTGTCTACACCAATCACCTTCACCACAGAATCTATTAAAAACGTTGACCTTTCACACTGAGGATTGTTACTTGAAAAGTCATGCCCGTTCCAGCAAATAAACCAAGTTGGAGGCACACCCGGTGTAAATGATATATCCCCTTCTTATGCAAGAGATAACCTTACGTAAATGTGAGAAGAACTTTAGTAAACATAATGAACCTGTCACCATAGCCTCCTTCTGTTGACAGCTGAGAGATATTTTTCATGGTCAGAGTAGCTAAGAAAGAATATCACTCTGAGTAAATTGTAAATTGTGAATGCTAAAAATTTACCCAAAAGATTGTTTAACAGTATCAAACATCTAAACCATTCTATATCTGCGTGTATCCGAGTCCCCCATCCCAGGCACTGGAAGATAATCTCTCTGATAATTTTTTAGATCAAATCAAGAAATTCTTTTACTAACAAAGCAAGTCCTGCAATTTCTCCAATAATAGATGATTTACAAGCTGCTACTCCTGTTAAACCTTCAGTCAATGAACATATTTTCTAACCTACAATTGGTGATGGATATATAACTAGTAGTACTTATAACAACAACTTATTTTCCACTTTGAAACTTAACTGTTAAAGTCTGTTCCTTAGTTATTGCAAACAGTAAACCATCTGATTTACCAGATCACCTCATACCTGAACCAATTTGGAGACATTTAAAAGATTAAGGTGGTCATTACAACCCTGGCGGACGGTGTTAAAGCTGTTGTAATACCGCAAACAGGCCGGCGGACAAACAAATTGAATTACGACCCTGGCGGAAACCGCCAACAAAGATAGCCACTTTAACACATCGCCCGCCACGGCGGTACAGACAAACAGCGCGGCGGTCACCGCCAACAGACAGGCGGAAGACAATGTACCGCCCACACTATCACAGCACACCAATCCGCCACCTTTTCCGGGGCGGATTCACCGTGGATAAAAACACGGCAGAAACAGCTTTTGCAATGGGAAAACGCTCACCTCAACACATCCCACGAGGAACGAGGACTCCATGGACCCGGAACTACAAATCTTACCTGCCCTTGCATTCCTGCTCATCTACGACCAACAGCGACGTAGGCACAGAACATACCAGTGAGTACTGCACCTACGACACGGGGGAGGCAAAAGTTACGGGGACACCCACCAAACACCCCCACCCTCGCATATTACAACATACACACCAATGCAGTCACAAAAATCACAGTAACAACCCACAACCCCCACGGAAGAATGCAATGACAAAGCGAATATACGGATATATATCACGAAATCTGTCTAAAATAAATATACAAAACAAGAAGTAGTGCCGATATGTACACAACAATGTCCGTGCACCAACAGTCCAAAAATGCATGGGCGACGCCCACAATAGATACCTGACCAAAATCCGAGAGAACACTGCCGGGGCATCAGATAGAAACACTATAGGCACCTCAGGGGGAAGGGAAGGGGGGGCACCTCAGCCACATGAATGCGAAGCCAGATCCACAACGGGGCTCCATGCCCATTGATGTATCCTGGGGAGTGCAAAGCCACAGTCTCTCAAGTCTCTACAGTGGGTGGGTTGCCCACTTTGCCATCCTGGGGAGTGCAAAGCCACAGTCTCTCAAGTCACTACAGTGGGTGGTTTGCCCACTGTGCCATCCTGGGGAGTGCAAAGCCACAGTCTCTCAAGTCTCTACAGTGGGTGGGTTGCCCACTGTGCCATCCTGGGGAGTGCAAAGCCACAGTCTCTCAAGTCTCTACAGTGGGTGGGTTGCCCACTGTGCAATCCTGGGGAGTGCAAAGCCACAGTCTCTCAAGTCTCTACAGTGGGTGGGTTGCCCACTGTGCTATCCTGGGGAGTGCAAAGCCACAGTCTCTCAAGTCACTAAAGTGGGTGGTTTTCCCACTGTGCCATCCTGGGGAGTGCAAAGCCACAGTCTCTCAAGTGTCTACAGTGGGTGGGTTGCCAACTGTGCCATCCTGGGGAGTGCAAAGCCACAGTCTCTCAGGTAGATGCAGGTCTCCACTGGTTCTGGAGGGGGACTTGTGCCCAGACTGGATGAGTCTCCACGTGGAAGTACCTGTCCTGTCACTGTCCCAGCTGCACATGGGAGAACGATGCCTGATGTGCCGGACTATTCATACCCACACGGTCTTTGCTCTGTTCAGCGGTCTTGACCATGGCGGACTTGGCCTTGTTCAGCGGTGCTTTGCCATGGCTGCCTATGGACTGTTCAGCGGTGCTTTGCCATGGCGGTCTTTGCCCTGTTCAGCGGTCTTTACCATGGCGGTTTTGGCCTTGTTCAGCGGTGCTTTGCCATGGCTGCCTATGGACTGTTCAGCGGTGCTTTGCCATGGCGGTCTTTGCCCTGTTCAGCGGTCTTCACCATGGCGGTCTTGGCCTTGTTCAGCGGTGCTTTGCCATGGCTGCCTATGGACTGTTCAGCGGTGCTTTGCCATGGCTGCCTATGGACTGTTCAGCGGTGCTTTGCCATGGCGGTCTTTGCCCTGTTCAGCGGTCTTCACCATGGCGGTCTTGGCCTTGTTCAGCGGTGCTTTGCCATGGCTGCCTATGGACTGTTCAGCGGTGCTTTGCCATGGCTGCCTATGGACTGTTCAGCGGTAGCCTAAGATGGCGGTTCAGATACTGACATTGGTGTGTGGCATGACGTTCCATCATTGCCCAGCGGGGCTGTGAGATTCTGGACTCTCCTGGGCTGTGACTCCGGCGGTTGCGGTGGTCTCCTGACCAGTAACGATACTTGAGCCCTCCTGGGCTATGACTCTGGCGGTGGTCTCCTGACCAGTAACGATACTTGAGCCCTCCGGGGCTATGACTCTGGCGGTGGTCTCCTGACCAGTAACGATACTTGAGCCCTCCGGGGCTATGACTCTGGCGGTGGTCTCCTGACCAGTAATGATACTTGAGCCCTCCGGGGCTATGACTCTGGCGGTGGTCTCCTGACCAGTAACGACGGTCCTGGCGGTTGTGTCTGGACCACCAGAAATGATGGCGCACTTCTCCGCCGTGACACTCACAACAGGTTGGGGAGACTTCCTCGAGACCTTTCCCACCTTCTTTTGAGTTAGAGATGACTCACCAATCGCCTTGGATCCCATTTCACTGTTTGTACCACCAGGAGTCTTGACACGGTCCCGTCGTCAATCTCCAATTTCGGAGCCTTCACAGGGGGTGGGCTGACAGTGCCTTGGCTCCGGGTCCTACTGCCTGCCCTGGTGGACGGGGCACTCCAAAAACCTGGAACACGCACCACTGGTACTGGAGGCATTTTGGCTGAGGCGCTACGACGGGACTGATGAATTCGAGGGGGGGGGCAAAAAGGTCAATTTGACATAGGGACAGTTTCTGACGTACACTGGGATGGGTAGTTGGAGGTGCTCTGGGAGAGGAGGAAGAGGAGGTGGTTGTAGGAGGTGTCACTTTAGGTGTTTTGGGTGCAGGTACTGGAGGCTGTCGTGAGGTGGATGGATGTTGGGTGAGTGGTTGCCGGCGTTTGTGTACTTTGGGAGGGGGCGTCACAGACACACTGGGAGAGGACACAGGGGACGTGTATATGGCAGTGGAGGTGGTGAGTGCAGGTGAGCGGCTTGTGGTGCTGGGTGTCCTGGTGCGAGTCCTAGTGCTTGTAGATGTGGTGCATGCAGGTGTGTGTGTAGACGAGACTGGGAGGGAGGAGGGAGAAGAGGAGGAGGGGGACACAGTGGAGACAGTGGATGTTGCTGTGTCTGTATGGGTCTGATGCTTGTGTGAGTGCTTGTGGTGAGTGTGGTGCCTATGTTTGTTTGAGCTACTTTTGGGTGTTGACTTGTGTGCATGCTGGTCTGTAGGTGTGCTTGGGATGGGCTGGGGTACAGGGGATTGGGTCTGGGTGGAGGAAGTTGGAGGGGGGAGGCTGGACACAGGGACAATGGCTGCCATCAGTGCTGAGGCCAGAGATTGCAGGGTTCGCTGAATGACAGCCTGACCAGAATGAATGCCTTCCAGGAATGCATTACCGTGTTTCAACTCTCGTTCTACACCCTGGATGGCATTCACAATGGTAGACTGCCCAACAGAGAGTGACCTGAGGAGGTCAATGACCTCCTCACTGAGGGCAGCAGGGGTGACAGGGGCAGGGCCTGAGGTGCCTGGGGTGAAGGTGATGCCCACCCTCCTGGGTGAGCGGGCATGGGGCAAACGCTGAGGGGCTGCTGGGAGGGCGGTGCTGGTAGGGGAGGTGGCGGCTGTACCTGTAGAAGTGGGGCACACAGATGATGCCGCCACCACAGGGGAGCTCCCATCGGGGGACGAGTCCGTATCGCTGTTTGGTGATCCTGTGGCCGACGTGAAGCTCCCCTCGCCCTCCGTCCCACTGGTGAAATCAGAGTCTGTGGTGTGGCCCTCCATGGCCATGTGGGATGCAGCTCCCTCGTGCTCCGGTGCCACTGTACCTCTGCCTGATGATGCTGATGTACAGAAGGACAGGGAGAGCAGAAAAAGGGTGGAGACAGAAGAAAGAGAGTTTTAGTGCATGGCATACCGCTACCGTTGGCGGACAAGACAAACGCAGCAGCCCCCTGCATTACGCCGTGCTCCTGCCCTCTGCACATGCAATTCCTGGGAAATGGCCTACATGGCAATGGTAGACATCTGCCCACATGGATGGCAAAGGGGCAACTATACATCAATTTGCCTTTTTTTTGAGCTGGGGTAGAGTGCCACATGGTCTACATAACAGAGGGGCCTTGCCTACCTAACTCGCCCTGGCCTAGGGACACCCACAGCCCACCACCCCCACCCAGACAGCTCCACAGCACGCAAAGTCCATTGCATGAGGTTGAACTCACCCCCTTGTGTCTGCTGTGATGTCCTTAAGCGCCTATCCAACTCCGGGTAGGCCACCGCCAGGATCCGGAACATCAGGGGGGTCATGGTGCAACGGGCACCCCTCCCACGTTGGGAGGCCATCCCCAGCTGAGCCTCCGCCGTCTTCTTGCTGCAGCGGCGAATGTCCTCCCATCTCTTACGGCAGTGGGTGCCCTGTCTCTGGTGGGCCCCCAGGGTCCGGACCTCCTTGGCGATGGCATGCCAAATGTCCCTCTTCTGGTGGGCGCTGACCTACATGACATGCACAAGGAAAGAGGAACAGTCATTACCTACTGCACCGTCATTGTAATTGGCCCCCTCCCAACTCTATCCCTGTGGCCCATTCATCCCCATGCATGACTGTTCTATGTACTCTGCCCCCTTCCCTCATCCACCCAGCCCTCTCCACCCAGGCCTAGCCCATACAACGTGCTCCCTGTGTACTAACCTGTTGGTCTGGAGGACCGTAGAGTAGCGTGTACTGGGGGAGGACCCCATCCACAAGTTTCTCCAACTCCTGTGCAGTGAAGGCAGGCGCCCTTTCCCCGGACGCAGCAGCCATTGTAGCTTCCAGACCGAGGTCACAGCAGCACTAGCAGTGTAGGTCCTCTCCTGTCGAAGGTCAGGTATCTAGTGATTGAAAAGATAGAAAATGGTGGTGACGTCCGCGGCGGTGCGCATCATCACCGCCAGCGCACCTGTTCATTGGCTCCTGGGACCCATAGGGTCCAATGTTAACCAATGCAGCATTGCACCGCGCTCTACGACCGCCTACCGCGACGGTGTGCAATGCCAGCGCAGTTACCCCACAATTCCATTGTCCCATTTTAGAGGTCAGGCAGCCGCCATTTCAGGGTCCCACATGGCTTAATTTACCACTGCGTCACACATACCGAGGCCTACACTCAAAACCTTTCCCGGATGGGTTAATTGTCTGATGTAGTCTTGTGTATGACTGTGGGTACATACCTGGAGGAATGCTGACAGTTTTTTAGCTGTTGTCCTTCTCAGGCACCGTCAGTTGGGACATATTGGAAGATGGCGGAATCCGCCGGTGTACCGACCGCTGGTGGACCTGTTGACTATGGAAGAGCGACATGTCATTGTGACCTACCGGTTTGACCGTGCCACAATCCGGGAACTATGTACCCAGTTGGAGTCTGACCTGATGTCACCAATCCGCCATCCGACTGGAATACCCCCTGACGTGCAGGTGCTGTCAGTGCTCCATTTCTGGAGTCTTTTCAGACAACAGTGGCCATGGTATCAGGGATGTCCCAGCCTATGTTTTCCAACGTCTTGTCCAGAGTGTTGGCTGCCCTGCTGAAACACGTAAGGAGATACATCATTTTCCCTGAGGTGGCGGATTTGCCTACAGTTAAAGGTGACTTCTATGCCCTTGGACATATCCCCAACGTCATAGGTGCCATTGATGGGACCCATGTAGCTCTGGTCCCCCCGCAGGAATGAACAGGTGTACAGGAACCGGAAGAGTTATCATTCGATGAATGTCCAGATGGTCTGTGTGGCAGACCAGTACATCTCGCAGGTAAATGCAATGTTTCCTGGCTCAGTGCATGACGCCTACATCTTCGGAATAGCAGCATCCCTGATATGATGGGTGAACTCCAGAGGCACCGTGTATGGCTATTGGGGGACTCTGGTTACCCCAACCTGTCCTGGCTACTGACCCCAGTGAGGAATCCCAGGACCAGGGCAGAGGAACGCTACAATGAGGCCCATGGGCAGACTAGGAGGGTAATCGAGCGGACCTTTGGCCTCCTGAAGGCCAGGTTCAGGTGCCTCCATATGACAGGTGGGTCCCTATTGTACTCACTGAAGAAGGTGTGCGACATCATCATCGCCTGCTCCATGCTCCATAACTTGGCATTGCGACGCCAGGTGCCTTTTCTGCAGGAGGATGATCCAGATGACGGTGTTGTTGCAGCGGGGGAGCCTGGGGAGCCTGTGGACAGTGATGAGGATGAAGCTGATGAAGATGAAAACGACAACAGGGAGTCAGTCATACAGCAATATTTTCAATGAGACACAGGTGAGTACAATTTCATGTTTCACATTATATTACATCTCACACGTCTACCTCTATCCTGTACCTACATTTCACTCCCTATTTGTTAACTGAGTTGTCCCCTTCCATTTCAGTTTCACTAATGTGTTGATCTATGTGTCAACAGCTTGCACCCTTGAAAGGCTTGTGATGTGTGACATAGGTATGTTGATCTTCCAATGGCTAACCTTTTTTAACACTGTAATTGACAATACAAAGTTCACAATCATTGACTGACTCCAATATTATTGAGGTTTCAAGGGTGTTTATTGAAGTGCATAAAAATGTAGGGGGGTTGTGAAATGGGGAGAGGTCATGGTGGAATAATGTCCATGGCAGAGTCCAGTCTATTAGTCTCACAGGTACATTGCATATCTGGCCATTGGATGTGGAGCTGGGGCAGTTCCAATCTGGACAGGGTAACAAAGTGGGACAGTGGGGGGACAATCAAGGTAGTCTTATTTCCTGACGGGGGTCTTGCCATCTTGCTGTGTCCTGTTCCTGGATCTCAGGGCCCGCTTGCGTGGTGGTTGTCCGTCTGCAGGGGGTGGGATGCTGATGTGGTGGTCCTGTGGCCGGGCCTCCTGTCCACTAGCGCTGGCGGAGGTGGTGGGCAGTTCGTCGTCCTGGCTAGTGTCAGGGGCCCCTTGGAGTTCCACAGTGTCCCTCAAAGTCTTTTGAATGTCCGTCAGCATCCCTACGATGGTGCCCAGGGCAGAGCCGATGGTCCTGAGCTCCTTCCTGAACCCCAAATACTGCTCCTCCTGCAGGCGCAGGGTCTCCTGCAACTTGTCCAGGACCGTTGCCATCGTCTCCTGGGAGTGGTGGTATGCTCCCATGATGGAGGATAGGGCCTCGTGGAGAGTGGGTTCCCTTGGCCTGTCCTCCCTCTGTCGCACATCAGCCCTCCCAGTTCCCCTGTGTTCCTGTGCCTCCGTCCCCTGGACCGTGTTCCCACTACCACTGCCCCCAGGTTCCTGTTGTTGTTGGGGTGGTGGGTTAGCCTGGGTGCCCTGTAGTGGTGGACACACCGCTGATTGACCTGTCCTGGGTAGGGAGGTATGGGTCCACTGGGTGGGTGCTGTGCTGGTGTTCCCAGAGGGTGGCAGTTCGGTGTTGGGCTGTGGCTAGGCAAGGGGAACCGACTGTCCTGAGGCCCACGATGGTCCGGGCTGGTCACCAAGATCCAGTAGGGCAGAGCTGCTGTCGTCACTGTGGGCCTCTTCTGGGGGTGGAGTGGTGTTGTCTGGACCCTCTGGTGTGGTGACGGTCCTTCGGGTTCCTGCAGGGGTATGAGAACATTATTATTGCATGTGTGTGTTTCATGGTGTGCTATGGATGGGTGTGTGTGAACCCCAGTGCAGGCATTCCTGTGTGGGGGCTTGTGTGGTGATGGTTTGGGGGTGTTGTGGGTCTGTGCAGTGGGCATGCTTTAGTGATGGGTGTCCATGCTTAGTTGTGTCATGCAGGTCTTGGGGTTGGGATGGGTGGTTGGTGTCATGGGTAGATTAGTGAGGAGTTAGGGTGATAGGGGAGGGTGTGAGGGTTGGGGTGTGTGATAGCATGCAGGTAGGGTGGGGGATATGATAGTGAAGATTAGACTTACCAGTGTCCGTTCCTCCGACGACTCCTCCGAGGCCCTCAGGATGCAAGATGGACAAGACTTGCTCCTCCCATGTTGTTAGTTGTGGGGGAGGAGGTGGGGGTCCGCCGCCAGTCCGCTGTACCACAATGTGGTGCCTGGATACCGTTGAACGCACCTTTCCCCGTAGGTCGTTCCACCTCTTCCTGATGTCCTCCCTATTTCTTGGGTGCTGTCCCACAGCGTTGACCCTGTCGACTATTCTTTGCCATAGCTCCATCTTCCTGGCTATGGATGTGTACTGTACCTGTGCGCCAAATAGCTGTGGCTCCACCCTGATAATTTCCTCCACCATGACCCTGAGCTCCTCCTCGGAGAAGCGGGGATGTCTTTGGCGTGACATGGGGTGGTGTGTGTGATGTGTGGGGTGGTGTATGTGTTGATGAGTGTGGTGGGTGTAGTGGTATGTGGTGTTTTGTGCGTGGATGTTGTGTGGGTGATGGTGTAGTGTGCCTCTGTGTGATGGTGTTATCTATTCTGTGCTGTCTCTCTCTGGCCTTCGTCTCTAATTTGTGGTCGTAGGGGTTTGTGGGTGATGTGAGAGTGTGTTTTATATTGTATTGGATGTGTGGGAGTGGTGTTTGTATGTGTATCAGGTGTGTGTATTTTGAATTGTCCAATGTGGCGGTGTTTTGGAGATGTGTGTGTATTTTGAGCGCGGCGGTGTGTACCGCCAATGGAATACCGCAGTTGAAAGACCGCCGCGTGGATTCGTGGGTCGTAATAGCATGGGCGTGTTTCTGTTGCCGTGGAGGTGGAGGATTTGTTTCCGCATATTTATCGCTGACCTTTGGTGTGGCGGACTTGTGTGGGTGTCTGAATTTCGGCGGATTCCGTGATGTGTGTCATAATAGCTGTGGCGGTCTCCCGCCGCCGCCGCGGTGTATTGGCGGTCTTCGGCATGGCGGGAAGCGCCTTTTACCGCCAATGTTGTAATGACCCCCTAAGGCCCTCATTACGAGTTTGGTGGTCACTGAACCTGCCACTGTGGAGATGGGGGTCGCACCGCAGCGGGTCTGGCAGTGTAGACCACCATTTTACGAGTACTGGGAAGATACCTACAGAACACAGTTAAGTTTCCGCCTGGACTGCCCTTGTGGATGAACCGGATTTTGCCAGCGGAATGCCACTTCAGGCCGGCGGTCAGACAGTTTATACCCACCGTATTACAAGCTTGCACACAGCCAGGACTTCTGGGGCAGTCTAACCGCTGTGAAAACCATGGCCGGAACGAACAACATAAAAGAAAGCACTTACCTTCTGAAACACACGCACGTCCGTAGGTGCCATGGCATGCACATTTTCAGGGCAGTGGGTAGGTCTTGAGTAAGGCGTTCGGGAGTGGAGGGAGAGGAGATGGTTGATAGGTGTGTACGTGGATGTGGTTTGGGTGCTGGTGCGTGGGTGGATCATATGTGTGTTCTGGGTGTGTGTTGGGTGGATGAGTGTGGGTGTATAGGTGTCCTGGGAGGAGGAGGGAAGGAGACACGGGGAGATGGCAGGGGGATGTGTGAGTGAATGTTGGGGTAGTGGGTGCAGGTAGGATGGATGTGCTGCATGTGGTTGTGTTGACTGTTGTGGTGTGTGCCGATGTAGGGTATAGGGTGTATGTATTGGGATCTGCTGTTGTGATGACGGTGGCAGTGACGGCGCATGTGGCTGGATCTGGGACTGATGATGTGGTGTCTGCAGGTGTGAGTGGTGATGTGACTGTGAGGGGAGAGGAGGTGGGGGAGTCAGTGTAGGGAGTGGACATTGTTGTGTGCGTCTGAATGTTGGGTGTGTACATGGCGGTGGTGGCGTTTGTGGTGCATGTGATTGCCCTTGCGCTTTGGGTCTGTTAAAGGGGATGCATGCTGGTATGAAAATGTGCTTTGGATAGGAAATGGGAGAGGGATGTGGGAGTGGGAACAGGTAACTGGAGGGGGACAGACGAAGAAGGAACACTGGCTGCCGTCAATGAGGAGGCCAGAGCCTGAAACAATCTCTAAAGGGCAGACAGGGCACCGTGAATGCCTTCCAGGAAAGCATTTTACTGTTGCATCTGGGATGCCAGTCCCTGGATGGCATTCACAATAGTTGTCTGCCCAAAAGAGATGGACCTCAGGGGGTCAATAGCCTCCTCATTGAGGGCAGCAGGACTGACTGGGGCAGGGGCAGGGGCAGAGGCGCCTGTGGTGAAGGAGATGCCCACCCTCCTGGGAGAGCGGGCATGGGCAACTGGGTGGGAAGCTACTGGGAAGGCGGTGCTGGTAAGGGGGGTGGCAGACAAGGATGGTGCAGGCATAGGGCCTGAAGGTTCTGCCACCACCAGGGAGTCGCCATTGGAGGAAGAATCTGATGATGGTGTAGTTGATCCTGTCTTCGCTGTGGTGCTCTCCTCGCCCTCCGCCCCACTGGTGCCCTTGGCTCTGCTGGTATCAGCCTCCTGGGTCCTGTGGGATGCAGCTTATCCACTCTCTGGTGCCCCTTCTCCTTCGCCAGATAATGCACACAAAGACAGAAGAGGAGAGGGAGAGAGGGTGGGACAGGGAGAGACAGTGAGAGACAGTGTGGGAGAGAGAGAGACAGGGAGCAATTGGTCAATGCCAGCACAACAGCCACACACAAGTCACTACAACATACTCTAATGCCATGTCATTACATGCCATGCCCTCACTCACACATGCCACTCCAATAACAGACCATGCATGCCACCACAGTCATGCACATGTGTTCCACTTATGCTGACACACATTCAATCCTGTACAGGATGAAAGCCATACCCTCAACATATGGCTGAACCAACCCATTGGGTCATGGCTCTTTACGATCACAGGACCTGAATTAAACACCCTACAGGCATTTGGAGGCATACTTGCACATCCACATAACCCATGCACATATAGCTGTGTGATGTGAAACCTCAGACTTCGCAGACTACACATACACCACATGCCAGCAGACAGCAAATAGGGATATGGCCCTAGCCACACTGTTCGGATAGTTGGAAGTACAATGTGTGTGAACTCCAGAAGCAGGGACCCTGTCCACATCAAATACCCTGCTCATCTACTACACAGTTGCCACGTCATTGATACTACTTAGCAGTTAAGTTTACCTCAACTCACATCCTGCACAGCATTTGAAAACATGTATTTAGCACATCCAGCATCTATGTATCCCAAGCTTATTCCGACAGTAGCTACCTAGCACACATTCCACAGGCATGGACCCCCAGGGTCCGCACTTGCTTGGTGATGGCATGCCAAATCCCCTTCTTCTGATGGGTGCTCACCTGCATGGATGACACGGAGAAAAGGAGACGTCATGTAGCGTGGCATCTTATGGACTGCATTGGACACAACACATCTTATGAACATACGCACATTACAACATTCCAGTTGTCCTCACATCCCTCAGTCTGGTCCTTCCACAAGTCACTTATCCTCGACCGAAGGCCCCCATCCGCATTTATACCGCTCACAGATAGTACAATCACAGTGGCCTCACCTGCTGCCCTGGCGCCCCATATAACTCGGCATACAGGGGTAAGACCCCCTCCACAAGCTTCTCTAGTTCTTCCTGTGAGAAGGCGGGGGCCTTATTCCCTGCAGCACATTTCATCTTGGCTACCAGAGTCAGAACACAGGAGCACATGCAGCGGAGGTCTTCTCAGCACGAGTGCAAGGAGTCAAGTGAACATGAGCACATGAAATGGTAGTCATGGCTGCCACGTACATCACCATCGCCACAGGCAGTGATCACCATTGGCTCATGTCTCCCATAGGCAACCATTTTATCCAATGAGGAGTTGCACAGCGGTTACGACCACCTACCACCATGACGTCTTACGCCGGTGGATTTCGCTCTCTTCTACCTGTCCTGTGCATGCAGGACAGACAGCTGCCATTTCACATCTACAAAGTGTATAGAGGGGGTGTATGAAGTGTGTCATGGATGTTTTACAGTGACCTGTGCACAGCTACACTGCGTCCACACAGTCCTTTATGCACATAATGATTGCTACTCCCTCCTATTCCCAGGTACTGTGGAAGAAAGATGTTGAGGAATGCTCCTGTTTACAGCCCCCTGGGTGATCTTGCCACCCTTGGACGTCATCCAGTGCTATTGGCTGAACAGTCAGACTATCCTGGAGCTTGTGGGCTGTTGGAGCCGGATCTGCAGCCTCGCATTCATCATCCCAATGCCATCACACACACAGTACATGTGCTGGCAGTCTTCCACTTCCTTGCCTCAGGGTCCTTCCAAATTACAGTGGGCTAAGCTGCCGGAATGTCCCAGCCCATGTTCAGCCACGTCTTGAAGAACGTCCTATGTGCCCTACTCAAACATATAGGCAACTATAACAGGTTCCCCCAACGTGACGATCTGCCCACTATGAAAGATGACTTCTACACTGTAGCACACATGATTGATTGATGGGACCCACATTGCCCTGGTGCCACCCAGGAGGAGTGAAAAGATGTTCAGGAACTGTAAAAACTACCACTCAACCAATGTGCAGGTGGTATGTCTCGCAAACCTCTACATCACACAAGTGATAGCCCGTTTCCCAGATGCAGTGCATGATGCCTACATTCTGCGGAACAGCAGCATCCCACACATGATGGCACGACTGCAAAGGGATCGTACCTGGCTGTTCGGTATGTATTGTGTCATATATGTGCCTCTGTATTCTGAACACTATGCACAACCTGCCCGATTTACCTACAGTTTTCCATATGCCTATTACCTCTGTGCACACAGGTGACTCTGGTTATCCCAACCTGCCATGCCAACCGTTTCAATAAGGCCCAAGGAAGGACTTGATGGGTCATCAAAAGCACCTTTGGAGTGCTGAAAGCCAGATTCCGGTGCCTGCACCTTACTGGAGGGGCCCTAATGTACAGACCAGCAAAAGTGTAAAGATAATTGTGGCATGCTGCATGTTACACAATTTGGCTCTCAAACATCACATTCCATTACTGGATACTGAGGAGAGTGGAGCTGTGCCAGTGGCTGACGAAGGGGGCATGGGGAGTGATGAGGAGGAGGATGACGAGGATGCAGCTGATTCCAGAGCAGAGCTGATACAAAAATAGTTCCACTGACATAGGTATGTGTAAAAGCCATGCTATATAACCAGTAGCAATGGCTGCCGTGTGCAAGGCTGCCACCAGGGTTGTGTGTTCAATGTGGGTTTTGGGTGAACCCATAACTTTAGATGTCGTGCTGTTATCTGTATTTCAGAACTTGTAAATGATTGCCCCCCCCCTTTCTGGCTCTGTCACATACATTGGTAGGACAATGTTCTGCCTGTTGCACATGTCATGACTGTCTATATTGTAATCATGGTAGTTAAGGACGTAGGCAGTAACTGTGCTCAAAGGTGTTTATTTTTATATGACAAGTGCAAGGGCTGATGAGTTGGGTAATGGAGAATGGGATGATCAGAGTACTTAGCCCACCTGTGGGGAGTCGAAGTCCAGTATGATGGCCATGTCAAAACGGAGTTATGATAGTGGACAGTCAATAGGGTGTCGCTGTGACACATAAGGGGGTATGTTCCGAAGTGGCTCACTTCCTGGCGGTGGTCTTGGCATCAGTGAGGCTAGACGTCTGGTTGGACATCCTCACTAGCGTGGGTGCTCCTCAGCTACAGGGGAAGGGGTGTTGGTGTCCTGCTTGTCCTGTGGCAAGGCCTCCATTCCACTGGCTGCGGCTGACGTGGAGGGCTCAGATGTGATCTGGCTAATGGAATGGGCCTGCTGGGGGAGGTGGATTGACGCAGGATGGCGGTAAGTTCCGTCAGCACCCCTGCTATGGAGGCCATGGTGGCATTGTGGGTGTGCCACTGCTGCATGCTCTCCTTATGGTTCTCCCTCTGAAGCTTCTGGGTGTCCTGCCGGGTAGCGAGGATCTGGGCAATGGTGTCTTGGGTTTGGTGGTATGCACCCAGAACTTGGATGAGGGGCTCCTGATATTGTTGCTGCCCACAGATCCCCTCTCACTACCCCTGGCCCCCTGTGCCCCTCGTACAGTGTGCCCACACCCAGTAGCACAAGGGCCTTTTATTGTCTGGGGCGGGTGCCCTTGACTCAGGCCCCTGTACTGTGGGGCACACCTCTAACTGAGTGGTCCCTGAGGCACAGGTTTGGGGAGGAGGGGGTAGCTGAGGTGTTGTAGCCATGCAGGAGGGTGAGTCAAGGGTGGGGCCACTGAGGGTGGACTGGCCCATTGATCCAGATGGCCCAGGCAATTCGTCGTCCTCCAGACATCCACTGGGGCCTTCATTCTGGAGAGGGCTGTCTGACCCTGCCATCCTCTGCTGGGTGGCAATGGCAGTTTTAGCTGTGTGTGGAAAAGGTGAGAGTTTGTAGGTGGATATGTTGTTGTAGTGTCATGGTGTGCTGCTTGCAGTGGGTGGGTTTGTTACCCAGGGATGGCAATGACATTTGCAGCAATGCAGACACAGGATGGTGAATGGGCTTTGGGCCATGCTTTTTGTTGGACCTGGCCCTTTTCACGGGGTCATCCCCAAACGTTTTGCTTCCTTCCTCCTATTTTTCCTGACCTGTTTTTGTTGGCTTTTGAACTCTGACCACTTTACCACTGCTAACCAGTGCTAAAGTGCATGTGCTCTCTGTGTAAATTGTACTGTTAATTGGTTTATCCATTATTGGCATATTTGATTTACTGGAAAGTCCCTAGTAAAGTGCACTAGAGGTGCCCAGGGCCTGTAAATCAAATGCTACCAGTGGGCACTGGTTGTGCCACCCCACATAAGTAGCCCTGTAATCATGTCTCAGACCTGCCACTGCAGTGTCTGTGTGTGCAGTTTCCAACTGTAAATTTGACTTGGCAAGTGTACCCACTTGCCAGGCCTAACCCTTCCCTTTTCCTACATATAAGACACCCCTAAGGTAGATCCTAGGTAGCCCCATCGGCAGGGTGCAGTGTATGGTTAAGGTAGGACATATACTGATGTGTTTTATATGTCCTGACAGTGAAATACTGCCAAATTTGTTTTCACTGTTGCAAGGCCTATCTCTCTCAGAGGTTAACCTGGGGGCTGCCTTTAAACATGATTAAACCGTAGCTTCCTTTTGGGACAGATAGACATGTGGAGTTTGGGACTTCTGAACTCACAATTTAAAAATACATCTTTTAGAAAAAGTTAGTTTTAAGATTGTGTGTTTGAAAATTCCACTTTTAGAAAGTGGGCATTTTCTTGCTTGAACCATTTTTGTGACTCTGACTGTTTGTGGTTCCCTGTCTGGGTTACTTTGACAGTTGGGCTGTTTGTACTTCTCTCCAGACAGTGACACAAAGGGGGTTGGAGTATGGCCTGCATATTCTGATGAACCATCTGTGCTAGGAAGGAGGGGGGGAGTCATCACTCGCACCTAAAAGGGTTGTGCCTGCCCTCACACAATGCAGTCTCCAACCCCCTGGTGTGTGTCTGAGGCCTTACCTGCACAAGGCAGGATTTCACAAACAAGTGAGACTTTTCTTTGAAGTAAGTCTTCTTCAAAGGCCAAAATGGGTATAAGAAGAGGACCCAAAACCACAGACTTTAGACACTTCTTGGAGTAGACACTCTACCTCACAGACACTTCTGGACAAGAAACCTAATGTTGAAGTATCCCTGAACCAGACCTGCCAAGAGGAACTGCCTGGCTGCCCAAAGGACTCAGTGGGACTGCTTTTATGACAAGGACTGCTGCCTTGCTGCTCCCTGGCTGTGCTGAGAGATGCTCTCCAAGGGCTTGGATAGAGCTTGCCTCCTGTTTCCTGAAGTCTCAGGACCAGAAAGACTTCACTCCTGCAACTGGAGTCCTTGTGCGGTAAAGATTTGATGCACAGCCTGCTAAAAACGACACACAGCCTGCCCCGTGGTGAGAAATTCATCGCACGCCAAACCAGAACGATGGAGCCCGACTTCACAAGGAGAAGATCGAAGCAGCACCTGCGTTGCAACCAGAACTTTGACGCACGGCCCACCAGATCTACGCACAGCCGACCTGGGATGATGCAGCCTGACTCAAAGAGAGGAATCGACGCAGCGCCTGCCGTGCGGGAGAAATTGCCACACATTGTACACTGGATTGATCCAGCACTTATGACTTCTCTCCACTAGCCCAGGATTCCAGGAACCATCCCCAGGGCGCCAGAAAACCCTGCAACCTGAAGAGGAACCAGGTCTGCACTCCGGATATCGACGCAAAGCCTTCCCCTGCGTGGAAAATAACAACGCAAGTCAGTGTGCGAATGGGCGAAACCGAAGCACACCTCCCTGTTTTCCACGCATCACCTCCTCTGCTGTCCTTTGCAGAGATTTTGAATGCAAACCAGGTACTTTGTGCTTGCAAGATACCTTTATTGTTTTTAAGAGACATTCATTTGTTTTTAAAAGACTTAAGACACTTTGGCGGTCATTATGACCTCGGCGGGCGGCGGTCGCCGCCCGCCATGTGGTTACCGCCGAATGGCCGCTCCGCGGTCAGGAGACCGCGGCAGCCATTCTGGCTTTCCCGCTGGGCCGGCGGGCGACCGCCAAAAGGCCGCCCGCCGGCCCAGCGGGAAAGCCCCTGCAACGAGGAAGCCGGCTCTGAATGGAGCCGGCGGAGTTGCAGGGGTGCGACGGGTGCAGTGGCACCCGTCGCGATTTTCACTGTCTGAAAAGCAGACAGTGAAAATCTGTATGGGGCCCTGTTAGGGGGCCCCTGCACTGCCCATGCCAGTGGCATGGGCAGTGCAGGGGCCCCCAGGGGCCCCACGACACCCGTTTCCGCCATCCTGGTTCTGGCGGTGAAAACCGCCAGAAACAGGCTGGCGGGAAGGGGGTCGGAATCCCCATGGCGGCGCTGCAAGCAGCGCCGCCATGGAGGATTCCCTGGGCCAGGGGAAAGCCGGTTCCCCTTTTCTGTCCGCGGCTTTACCGCCGCGGTCAGAATAGCCCTGGAAGCACCGCCAGCCTGTTGGCGGTGCTTCCGCTGCCCTCCGCCCTGGCGGTCAGAGACCGCCAGGGTTAGAATGAGGGCCTTTATATCACTTTTACAGTGATAACTCAACATTTATTTATTACATTTTAATCGTTTTGACCTGCATCTTATCAGATAAATATTATATATTTTTCTAAACACTGTGTGGTGTATTTTTGTGGTGCTATATTGTGTTATTGTATGATTTATTGCACAAATATGTTACACATTGCCTTCTAAGTTACCAAGCTACCAGAGGGTGGGCACAGGATAATTTGGATTGTGTGTGACTTACCCTGAGGGTCCTTGCTTGGAGAGGGGGGTAACCTGACTACCAACCAAATACCCTATTTCTAACACTTTTCACATCATATGTAGTCTTGGGTTTGCTGTTTGACATTGCTGTAATTGCTATTGGTAGTGAGGCTGTGTTGGCTAGCAGTTGAGGTGGGTTGTGGGATGATTGTCTATGCAGGTGCTCCAGTGTGAGGTGGTAGAGTAACTCAGATATGGTGTGCATAGTGATGGATTGTGGGAGTAGTAGTGGAGGAGATTGTGAAGGCTTAGCGTGCATTGTGCGGAGTGGGTGTGTCTATGGTGGTAGATGGGTGGTGTGGCATGCAGAGTAGGAAGGTGGGGTGATAGTGGGGGGTGCAGTCTTGTGGTTTGTGATAGAATGGGGAGTGGTGGGTGCTGGAGAGGTATGCATGACTGGAGTGGTTAGTGCTCAGGGGGGTCTTGCTTCCTTACCAGACTCAATCCCTCCGATGATTCCAGTCAGGCCCTCAGGGTGCATGATGTCCAAGACCTTCTCCGATGAGGATGTCAATTCAAGGGTAGGAGGTAGGGGTCCATCATCAGTCTTGTTGAGGGTGATGTTGTGCCTGGACCCTATGGAATGGACCTTTCCCTGAGGTCATTCCAACTCTTTCTGATGTCCTCGCTTGTGAGTGGGTAGCTGCCGACTGTATTCACCCTGTTGACGATCCTCTGCCAAAGCTCTGTTTTCCTGGCCATAGATGTTTGCTGGACTTGTTCTCCCATCAGTTGTGGCTCGACGATCTCATCCACCTTGACCTGCAACTCATTGTCAGTGAAACGTGGGTGCTTGTGGAGTGACATGTTGTGGGGGTGCGTGCTATGCGTGTGAGGTGCAGTACAGGTGACTGATTGTTGTGGGGGGTGTGCAACATTTAAAATTAATGCTCAATGTGGAGTGGTTCATGGGTCATGTATCTCTGGGTCGTGGTAGTATTCACAAGGGTTTGAGGGGGTGTGATGGGGTGTGAGGGGGTATGTATTATGGTGCAGTCCACAGGTGTGTGTGGTGTGTACATGTGTTTCAGGTGTGGGGTATTCAACCTGTCAAATCTGGTGTTGCCTTCTATTGGCGATTATTTTATTGCCCGCCACAGTGCGCATTGCCAATGGTTTCCCGTTGTGCATATTCCGCTGTGCTGAAATGTGACTCATAATATGGCAGCCGAATGGTGTGGGCGTGGCTGTCCCAGCGAGTAGACAGTCACTCTTTCACCGTCAGTGGCCCTGGCGATGTTGGATTTCCTGCTGTGTTTTGTACGCTTGGTGATTGTGACTCGTAATACCATGACCACTGTACCGCCAATGGCGGGATGATGGTGGGATTTTCCATGGCCGTCTTGCCTGAGGACCGCCAAATTTGTAATGAGGGCCCAAGTTGCTCACTACTGATAACATTAGTTCCTAATTATTAACAGGAGTTTTTCCAGAACAACTAAAACAGGCAATCGTCTATCATCTATTAGAGAAAACTATTAATTTGTTCTTGGACCCCAAAAGGTTCAGTCCCATTTACGTTTTGTCATATGTTTCTAAACTAACAGTGAATACTGTTACCCACCAACTTCAAAATTTTACAGAACTGAATCATGTCCTTCATGACAGTCAGTCAGAATTTAGGTCAGACTGCAGCACTGAACTGGTTCGGTTTTCAGCAATTAATGAATTAGAAATGCTGATGGACAAGGGTAACAGAGTGACCCTATTTTTGTTGAACTGCCCCAACACTTTCATTCATCGATCACCCTACCTTTCCCCAATGTCTAATCGCCATTGGAATCGAAGGTACTGTTCTACATTGGATTGTGTTGTTTTTATGAAAAAGATCCCAGTCTTCTTCCCTCCCGCTAAACCACGGCTTAGAGTGGCTATCCCAAGGTGCAATAATCTCTATCTTCTGTTACATTTATATCTAATCCCTCTTACAGCACTGCTAGAAAATTTTCAAACTAAGTCCCATATTCAGGAGAGGCCTCCACCACTGTTGCATCACTTTTAGTGATGCAGCAGTGGTGCAAACCTCCCTCTCAACCATACCTATGAGGCCACGCAAAGCCACTTTGTATTGGCTTGAATGGCTTTATAGATATGGAATAAGGCAAGGCAGTGCAAATCGATGCATTGCCTTACTCTGTGCCAGGGAGGCTTCCCATTACAGTTGCAGTAGATTTTCCAATGCAAAATCCACTGACTTTGAAGCATCTCCAGATTTACAAGACCCTGTAAACATGGGGATGCACCAAAACAGGATGTCAGTCTTCATGTTGTCCTGTCTTTTTTCATTTGGAATAACTTGGGGCTTATTTACAAGCCCCCATGTGCCAATGAGTGTCATTTTTCTAACCATCCTGTGGTGTACACTGCAGAGCCATATCTAATATGCCATAGCCTTGTTAATATGGTGTAAGGCAACGCAGTGTAAGTCGCTGAGTTGCCTCACACTGTGCCTGGGAGGCGTGTAACGGGCATTGATGTGAGTGTTCCTACTCAACAACCATGTTTTTTGACACTGCCCCAGATTTACAACATAGCAAAATTCTGGGGTAGCACCAAAAAAATGTGCCTCCCCAGATCAGGCATAACAAGGAGAAATATTTACATTTCTTGTTTTTTCCTCTTTCCACATATGCTGCTGCACATAGGGGGAACACCTCTTGTGATTGCTTTTGTGCAGGAAGGTGCACTTTCCTGGACAAAAACAATCATGTCTACAACACGGACACCTTTGCACCATGGTACAAAGGTGCCTCTGTTAACACTTGACTGCAATTTGTGTGCTGGCGCTGGCTGAAAGAACAGGAACACCATAGGGCAGTGCAGCAATATGACTTGCGGCGCTGCCTTATGCCAATTCTTTGTAGATAGGACCTTTAAGGGCTTGTTTACAAGCCCCTGGCACTGCTGGTACGTCACTTTTACCCATAGAAAAAATGACGCATCAGTAGCACAAGGAGCTTCTAAATAAGCCCCTTCGTTTTTTCCAAATGTGTCACTAAGGACCAGATGTACGACCTTTTGTTATGTGAATTGCAATTTGCAATCTGTTTGGGATCGCAAAGCAAAATGTACAACAGTGTTAAGTACACTGTGATTTCCAATAGGGTCGCAAATTACCTACCTCATCAATATTCATGAGGTTGGCCACAATTTGTGACCCCATTGGGAATGGCCACACTCACAGGGATGGTGGCCTGCTGGGGACAGCAGACCACAATGTCTGTGATAGCTTTGTAAATAAAGCATTTTTTTAAATGCATCCCATTTTCCTTAAAGGAAAATGGGATGCATTTAATTAAAAAAATTAAAACTTTTCTTTTCATTTTTTCAGAGTAGGCAGTGGTCTTTGGGACCACTACTTGCTCTGAAAAAATATTTTCGCTTCCATTCACCAAGGGAAAGGGCTTCGTTGGGGACCCCTTCCTGTTTGTGAATGTGTTAACACCAATTTGAAAATTTAAAATTGGTTACAAAACAATTAAACATACCACTGCGACTTGCACTTAGGAAGGAACGCTCTTGGAGCACAACTTCCTAATTGTGAATTATAAAACTTTTTTGCGATTTTGTAAACAGATTACTGAATTGTAAAATTGGGTTTGTACATTGGGAAATGCTTTTTTCTTGTTGCAAATTGCGTGATTCAGAGAACTGGGCCATTTGCGACAAGAAAAAAGCTTTGAACATCTGGCCCTAAATTACTGAGACTGATCCCTTTATCCACTTCAGGTTACCGAGTTGAGTGGATTGTGGGATTTCAGTATATGTTGCCTTACCAAATAAATGTTGTGAACAGCTTAAGAAATTACAAATGTCACACTAAGGGCCTTATTACGAGTTTGGTGGTCTTGTGACTCTTGAGATTATTAGCCTGACAGGTGGACCACCAGGGGACCGCCGCAACTGCCAGGATCACGGAGCCCGACGGGTTGGTGGCAGATGAAGTCATGGTAAAGCCATTGGTGGGCCCCTGCACTGCCCTCAACCATGTCATGGGCAATGTAGGCCCCTCCCGCCCAGCACCCTCGGAATGCGTACTGTGTGCTATGTCAGCCAGTGTGCATTTCTGGGGCACCCTCTGTATGTTGCCATTTTCCTCGGCTCTATGCGCTGTTTGTTCATGGCTTCCTCAGCTAAGCCTATCTTCTTTGTCCTTAACTAAGACTGTCAAAATGGGGAGGAAGGGTCTCAGGATTCTTGATCCCTCTATCTAAAACTCTGTATCTCTATTCTCTATGCATGTGCTACGACCTAGATTTTGCAAATCTATCCATGTGCTATGACCTAGATTTTGCAAATCCATTAAAATCTGCTTATTCTCTGAGGACCACATGTACTAAAAGGTTAAAACGGCAAGTTCCTATTTGCCATTCCACGTGAATCGCAATTAGGAAATCGCAGTTTCAAATGTATGAAATTCTTTTGAGTTTCTTTTGCGATTCCTAGTGGGTCGCAAAAGGACCTACCTCATGCATATTAAAGAGGCACATCGCAATTTGTGACCCGTTAGGAATCACAGCCATCGCAGGAATGGTGCCCTGCTGGGCTCAGAAGACCACCATGTCTGTGATTGCTTTTAAATAAAGCAATATTTATTTATTTTTTAATCCCATTTTCATTAAAAGAAAAAGGGATGCGTTTAAAAAGAAAAAAATTGAAATGTTTAAGTTGGAGTAGACAGTGGTCAATGGGACTACTGTCTGCTCTTAAAAAATATTTTCCTCACCATTCTAAAATGGGAAAGGGGTACCTTAGGGACCCTTCCCATTTGGAAATGGGTTACCTTCAACTTTCTTTTGGCTGTAAATTGCGAATGTTTTTCAACCGCATTCCACTCGCAAAACATTTGTACATATCTTTTTCTATTCGGTAATAGGAAGGGATGCCCTCAACACGCCCCTTACAAATACTGAATGATAAAACCCAAATTGCGATTCGTTAACAAGTTACCGGATCGCAATTTGGGCTTTAAACATCCCAAATCACACTTTTCTAGACTCAAATGGGCCGGTTCACAGAATCAGCCCATTTGCAACTAGAAAATGCTTTGTACATGTGGCCCTAATTCTCTATCTAATTGAGCAAAACACCTGTGAAACATATACCAGTTTAGACAAGTAATGTGTGCTATATAAATAACTCCAAATTAAAAAGAGGTGATAATCAAATACTAGAAGGTAGCGACACCCAGGTACGAGTAGTGAAATGTACTCACCAGCTCTATGGCCTAAACATCAGATGTTGCAACTTGAAAATGAACACTAGGGGTGGTGCCTGCAAGATTGTCAGTCCCCAAAGAAGCCATCAATGACAGGAGGCAGGCCTCAGCACAACTCAAAAAGTCTTCAAGATTACGAGGGATTCTCATAGCTGCCACATGAAACATGAGGTACAGTGCACCTGCTTTTCTGAAACCTCTGCTACCATGCCATACTGCCAAAAAGCAGAATATTGGTGGAAGATGGACCACGTGGATCAAGACTTTTGATTATTTGATAAATGTTCTGGAAGACGTAAGTAATGAGAAAATCATTAAAAACTTAAAGAATCTTGCAGGTGACGGAGTAAGAAAGTGATAAAGAAACTCATACAGAAACTGACACAGTCTAAAACAATGTCTTACCATCAAATTAAAGAAGTGTTAGGAGCCACGGTCAACCCGATGACAAATGTTGGCTACGAAAGGTACATTTTTAATCATGCAAGACAACAAGTTGGTGAAACGATGATTGAATTTGTTGATGTGCTCATCAAACATTGCAAATTCAGTGAATTTAATGATGAAGAAGCCATGTGCTCAAGTCATTGATGGTTATTTGTCATATTTTTTCAGAAGATGCATGTTGTAAGAGACACTCAGGGCCTGATTTAGACCTCAACTGAGGGGTTACTCTATCCCAATGGTGATGGATATCCGGTCCACCAACATCTAAATATTATTGTTTTCTATGGTATGTAGATTTTGGTGAATTGGATATCCATCACCGCTGCAATGGAGCACCCACTCTGCCGAGATTTAAATCAAGTTCTCAGTCTAGAAAAGGTGTCAATGGCTGATGGAGCTGAGGAAAAGGTGATTCAGCAAGCCACTGACCTTGAGGTGGGAACAGCAAACAGTGAATCAGCATTCATCATGAAGAGTAGACACCAGCGCAAAGATGTCCAAAAGACAACATCCTCAGAAAAAGAAAGACTGTGTTTCTGATGGCGATCTTCATTTCCACATGAGAAAAAAATGTCCAGCCATTGAACAAACTTGTAGTGAGCGCAGAAAGGGGAACCATTTTATAACTGTTTCAAATGTGCAGAAACAAGTAAGCTGGTCATGGAAGGAGGAGAAGATGGACGACAGAAGGTTCCAGAAGTAGTCTTGCCACACCCACAAAGACAAAAAATGACCTGAACCATGACAGGTCAAAACTAAACAAAATTGATTGCCCTCAAGTTTATCCTGCAAGAGTTCCTTGACATAACCATCGAGCGACACTGAAGAGAGTGACTGTGTGGTGATCATGGATAAAAGAACACAACATGCACAAGTGAGCCTTGTCACGTGCACGGAAGATGGAAAAAGGGCAGAAACAGTGACTTTGTCCCAAAATCAAAATTGAAAGTCAATGGTTGTCTAGTAACTTTTGTAATCAATAGCAGTGCATCAATTACAGTTTATCGCCTGTGCCATGACTGAATGCATCAAATACAAAGGTATACACTTGGGCTGCTTCCAAGAGATTGCGGAGTCAAGGATCATTCATAGTGATCCTATGGCACAAGAAGATATCTGTTGAGGCCCCTACTCACACTCTTCAAGGTACTCCATATAGTGTCTGCCTATTTAGCTTTACAACTGCTGCTGACATTGGGCTGATATCCATTGTGAGTCAGTTCCCATCACTGTTTCATGGTATAGGAAGGGTCAAAACAATAAAGATGCAACTTCACATTAATGAAAAGATCAGGCCTGTTGCACAGCAACACCGCAGAATAGCATTTCACCTAGAGGAAGCGGTCAAGAAGAAGCTAGAAGCTTCAATGAAACATGCCATTTTTTTGCGCTTTTTCTGGTCCAAAGCTGTGGGTGTCACCAGTCCTCCACAAGATGTCACCATGGTATGGTCTTTTTTGGGCATGGCCAGCTATTGTTTAAGATACATTCATGACTTTGCCACAGTGAGTACTCCTTTATTGTCCTGTACTGATGGTCCACTGAATGTGGCTGCAGGCAATTGAAAAAGCAATGGAGGTGGCTTAGGTTGATCCTAAATTGCATACTAAGATCACTGTTGATGCAAGCCTGGGGGGGTTGGTTGCAATTCTTGCTCAGCATAGTGGACATGCAAATGTTCAGAGACACATTGTAGCATACACCAGTCAAAGATTGTCTGACACAGAACATGCCTATTTCCTGCTGGTAAAGGAGAGTCTGGCAGCGTAATGCAAACATTTCCATCGGTTTCTGTGTGTAAGCAGTTCGCAATCATCACTGACCACCATACATTACTCACAATTTTTGGCATTCCGAAAGCCAAGTTGCCACCTCCCATTGAGAGCTGGGGGTTGTGTCTACAAGAATACAACTATACAATTGTGCATAAGCCAGAAAAGAATCAAAGCCCTGCTGAATATTTCTCACAAGTACCCTTACAGCAGCACAGTTCAACATCAAAAACTACAGGGGAGTGCATCAACTCCATTGTAAAGTCCAGCATGTCTTCAGCTCTCTCAATTGAGCAAATTATTACCGCTACCAATGCTGATAAGGGCATGTGTGCCCTTAAAGTCATTATTGAATCTCAGTCCAGGAAAGAGAGTGTTCGAACTTCAAGTGACAATGTTGAATTTCAATGTTGAAAATATTGCCATGTTCAAGAAGAACTGTCTGGGAGTTTGAGGCAGCAAGTTATTCAGCTCACCCATGAAGGCCATTGTGGCACTGGGGCCACCAAGAGGGCCTTGAGGGATCGCATGTCATTCCCTCATTTGGAAGGAAATCTGGAGAGGGAGCTAGAAAAGTACATTTACGCAGCTGTCTGTCTTCGAGGGTGACCCAGCATCCTCTGACAATGTCAGATCTCCTTGAGCATGCCTGGGAGGGAATTGCTGATGATTTCTTTGAGCCTTTGGCCAATGGACATCACCTTATGGTGATTATTGAATTCCTCTGGCAGAAGACACAACCCACGACAAAGTCATTGTGAGGCTAGATAAAATCTTTGCATTCTGGTGTGTGGCAGATATTCTCAAGTTGGACAATGGTCCACTGTTCAACAGCAAGAGTTCAAGGAGTTTTTGGATGGTCTCCAGATCAAACAACAGAAAAGCACACATTTTTGGCCTCAAGCCAAAGGGGTCATGTAACAATTTATAGGGACCCTGAAAGGGATGATTTAACATCCATTTACAGAGGGGCTTGGTTTGAGCCAGGCATTATGCCAAGTCCTCTGTGCCTCCTTATCAACCTTTCATTCCACTACAGGCTACAGTCCTGCTGCTCTGATGTTCAAGAGGCCCATGAGAACCAAACTACTACAGTGGACCTCTGAGCGAACCCTACAAGATGATGTGGTTTGTGCTACTGACCCTGCGCAGAAGCAGCAGAAGAAGACATATGCTGATCGACATTGTCAAACTCAAGAGGTTGTGTTCAAGGAAGGCAATTTGGTTCCCATCAAACAAAAGAAAAAGAAAAAGACAGACCCTCCATTTGATGCTTAACCATTAAAGGTTGTGACACAAAAGGGACATATGATAATGATGCATCGTTCCAGCAAATCCATTGCAAGGGACTCATCCTACTTCAGACATCTGTCTCATCAATCAGTCCCTGTGGATTCAGAGGAAACTACCCCACCTGAGGACTCTGATCAAACATCAGACCCTATACCCTTGGGCTCTACCCCTGGAACAGGTCAACTACCTCATACCACACAGTCTGGCCAAACTGTGTGAGCACCTAGAAGGCTGATAGAAGAAACATAATGCTGCTATTTGTTTGTATTTTTTGTTTCTGTCTTTTTATTTCACAAGGGAGAGATGTAGTGTCTTAGAACTGTAAGCGTTAGGACCCCATGACTAGGGTCGGACTTATGAAGGTCACTAAGTAATTAGTCTGGGAGGTGTCAGAGTGTGGTCTTTAATGGTCATTGGGATATTGAGAGTTTATTTACATGTTGTACACTGATGAGTAAAGACGTTAACTATGAGCTTCATGTGTGATGTGTTCTTGCACCTGCTACCAGGCTCGGAAGGATGCAACAAAATCTAGTATTAGCAAGAATGATCACAGACCATGTCCTACTGGTAATGCAGGAATGAGTAGTGTACAAAGGGCATTGCTTAGTTTTGACCTTACACTATGATCAATATACAGGACATTGCCATTTGCCACAAGCCATGTACTGTTTGTACGTTGAGCATATTTACAAGCTTGAAAGAATGGGAACTTGGATTGATGCTGTCCAGTCTTGTTGGAGGTACTGATTACAGGACATGGCTCAGGGTACACACTTTGTAGAGAACACAGAGGACATTGCCATAGTACTTTTGTTATCGATACTGCAGGGTTGGGTGCTGGGCACAGAGTGTTGCTTAGACTTTATTTCCTTCAGATCACAGCTGCAGGCAAGATGTAACAGGTTTTCCAGGCCTGGGTACTCTGCACATGGCAAGGGCAAATTATGTGATCTGTGGACCACGTCCTGTATGTACTCAGGGCATTGGGCAATGTAAATCATTGTAAAATCAAACAAACTAAAAGTATCGTTCCTGTGCTCAAAATATGTATGGTACACTTATGGACCATAACACATATCTCTATGCCTTATTCCCAGTTAGAAGCAACAATTATATGAATATGTGCATCCATTTTTTATGTTATCTATAATGCCATTTTCATGATAATTTGCCATTCGGGGGGGGGGGGGGCATGGTTACGGTGGTACATCTAATCATACCTGACAAATTTAAATTGTTTCAAACTATAGCCCCAATGTTCCTTACATTTCAGATTTTTCAAAGCAGTGTTAATTTTTTCTTCCATCTGATGGCAATAATATGCATATGTGTTCTGTAGAAACCATCACACACACTACAGCAGCACTTTGATGTATTAATTTTGTAGATGTCCTTCTGGTGAAGTTCTAATCAGCATAACTAGAGATACTAATAAAAATCATCCACTGATAAAAATATAGCAATGTTCATAATGCTATAAATTACAGATATAAGTAGCACAGAGCTTAAACCCTCATTTATCACCCAGTCGGATTTGCACTCAAGAGATAATATAGCAGCATTTCCTGCACAATATCTATTACCAGTGTCTATTGCATGATTTTACATTTACTCCTGAAATTATAGTGCAATGTACCAATCTCCTGTGCTGTACCACATAATGTTCATTAATCACAGCACTTGCATGCTGTAAATACTCAGTTATATGTGGTAATTACCTCACACACATCCTGATGATAATGATTACGCCTGCACGTAGTTGGTGAATCACTCTCTGATTCACCAGGAGGCACATAGCAGGCAGGGAAGGTCATGCGACCTTAGAAGCCACTCAGCTAGCTCAGGAAATCATTTGTGCATAGAAAGACATGAATGCAGAAATACACTGAAACAGTGTACTATAAAAATGGATTTCAGATAACACATTTTTGCACATTTCATGGAGGTCAGTCCACATCTGACCCAGACTAGGGTACGGATGAAGGGCAACCCTGCAAAAAAAAGAGTGCACTTGCAGCATGAAACATCAAACATTTGCAAAAAAAATAAGAAGGCATTGAGAAGATCGTAAGAGGTGGGTAAAGAGTCTGTTGTATAGCTATTTTAGCCATATTTCAGACATGTTATTTTAGCAAACTAGGCCTGCCATTGTGCACTTTAGCCCAGAAACATTGTATTCAGCATTGCTTTATTTTTTCAGCATTAGCCACATTTGCAGTCTTGCTTTATTTTCTCTATCTATTTGTTCCTTTGCCTAGGAAAGCATCACTTTCTTAGCATTTCACTTTGTGTTTTCCTCAAGGCTGCAGTCATGTAGGGTTGCCAGCAAAAGTGTTACGCTGTGTCTCCAATATTCATAGAAACATACATATCCTACGTGGGGACCTTTTCTTAGAATATCAGCTGTTTTATTATAAAAACACTCCTTTGTCCCAAACACGTTAGAGGGAGATTCCAGTCAGACGACCATGACTGCATGCTGATTGCCTTCGTTACAGTTGCTTACTTAGACCATGGCTATATGGTGACGTGTCTATCTAGACTACAGGCTTCCTTGCTCAGGTATGGGGGATGATATCTTCCCAGGAGGTAAACCTGAAGAGCTCATTAGGCTTATTATGCTGTGCTCTAACCTAGCTTAGGTAGGAAAGATATACATCACTCCTAGTGACAGTATGGTGGGACTGTTTTTGTGTTTCACCCTTTTGCTTTTAGTGTGTTTTATCATCCTACTTATTGCAATAGATGCCAATTTATCCAAAATGCAGTTAATTCAATAAACCCTTATTGAAATTTATACTGCATCTGTTTGTCGTTGCCTATGTGAGACCTTTGTAGCTGAGAGAAAAGGGTGAGATCTAATCAACCACAATTCCCCTGAGGAGTCTTTCTTGTCATAGGCCCCCTTGTCACAATCATCCCTGTTCTTGGGCAGAGATGATGCACTGCCCAAAAACCCAGATTAAGCTGACAGGCATCACATGGTGTGGAATCGTACTAAGTACCCCACAATTCAGGTGATTCTGCCCCCCAAATCCAGTAGCCTCATTACGATAATGAGAACCTACGCTACAAGACTAAAGAGACAATATCATCAGAATTGCCTTATTTTAACAAGTGTTTTACTGGTATTTTAGCATCATAATGGCATGCCCACAGACAGATGGTAGTGTGTTTGGGCCATGTGCCTTAGCAGTAATATGGTGGGGGGAGAATTGAGGGTAGGAGGTGGGGACCAAGGTGCTGCTAGGTGGCGGTTTATGTCAGGGCGATTGCAGGATGTGTCCAGCGTGGTGCTAGTGGACCTGGAGGGAGACCAATCCCCTCAGAGGCACACCAGAAGGAGGTTTGGGAGGAGGGCCCAGCAGTAAAGAGGGTTGTGACACTAGGTTCATGGGGGGTAGGTCATCATGGCAGATGCACTATAGGAAGTAGTTGAGAAGGGCTTCCCATGGTGGGGAGATGGGGTGTCTGCGGATGCGCCAGACCTCTTCAAAATGCAGAGCCTCTCCCTCTCCCCTCCCTGAGCATAGCACTGTGTTGTGCCAGGCCTCCAGCCCGGGGGGGCTAGGGTGGTCATAGTGGAGGGTGATAGAACATTTAGGTAGAAGTAGCGTAAGGCTCGTAATGTGTGCCTGGACTGCTACTCACTTTCTGTGTTTGAATATACAGAGGACACAAGTTTCCCAGGTGCTTATGTCTTAGAGCTCTGTCACTATGCAGAGCATTTCGTCAATAACCTGCCAGTATGTGGAGAGGGAGGGATAGGACCATACATTTCCTGGAGGTCAGCTGAGAACTCCTGACATTGTGGACAGCTGAGACAGGCTGTGGGGAAAAAGTGTGGTGTGAGGTAGATCCTGTGAAGCATAGTGTATTGAATACTCTTACATCAAGCATTGCATGAGACCTTGTAAAGGAATTTGAGTGCTGTTTCCCACTCGGAGTCATGCAGTGATCGGCCAAAGTCTTCTTTCCACTTGTCCCTAAGGGCTGTGTGTGAGTCCACTGTGTGCACCTTTATGGCCCTCTAGTGTCATGTTATGAGGCAGCTGGCTGCACCCATAGTTAGTAGGAACTGGATGAAGACATGAGGTGGAGGTTTTGTGTCAGTGATTGACCATTGGGTGCGAAGTGAGTAACGTAGCTGATGGAACCTTAGGTATTGACACCTGGGGAGGGCTTGGCCATCTCCAAATACATCATCAACTGTGGTAATGGAGCTGTCATGCCAGGGTGTGAGATATCTGGATGAGTATGGACCAGGGGTGTTTGAGAGAAAATGCAGGGGGAATGCGGGTGCATACCGGGTATGTGCCATATCATAGTGATTGTCCTCCAGATGCATCTATGTGCAATTGTCACCAGGAGAGGTGGTGGTCGGCAGCGGGGAGGTTCTTTGGGCAGGAGAAGACTCAGTGGGTCCACACTAGAAGGGGGTCGGCCATGGCCTCCATTTATGCCAGGTTGCAGTGGGCTAACCAGTGGGAGACTCATTAGAGTTGTGCAGCTAAGAAGTAGGCTTTGAATGACAGTGCTCCAAGGCTCCCCCTCCATGGGTAGTTGTTATTTCTTTAGTGCTATGTGGTTGCACATGTTACCCATGATGAGCTTGCTGAGTAGTATGTTGAGGTCCTGGAAGAAGCTGCAGTGAGGGATGATGGGGAGGTTGGTAGTAGAGAAGGAGCATAAGTATGATCATTTTTGAGATGGCTATCTTGCCTGTCGTGGACGATGGAAGAGTTTTCCAGAAGTGAAGCTGGAATTTCAGCACTGTGAAGGCTCTTTTGAGGTTGATCTCAAAAGGATCTGTGAAGGAATGATGGATCCACACCCTTAGGTATTGTACGGAGTCACCTTTCTATTCCAACCGCCGTCTGTCCATTCAGGCCTCAATAGAGCGTAAGGATTCTCTCATTGGGAACACACTGGATTTCACCCAGTTGACTCGTAATCGGGCTATGTCACATGCACAAAGGATTGTAAGGTGGCATAGATGAAGGAGAGGTCCATGCATAGATCCTGAATGCAGAGTAGTGAATCGTCTGCATAGAGGGGGACCACATAGGGTGTGTTTCCCAATGGTATTCCCCAAGTTTCCCCCTCCATTTGGAGCTTGCCGGCCAGTGGCTCCATTGCAAGCACAAATAGCAGGGTGGCAGCCCTGTCAGGTGTCTCTCTTCACAGGAAACAGGAGAAATGAGGTGGCCCAACTGTTCCCTACACCTGGGTGTGCTATATAACAGCCTTGTATATGCGTGAACCTGCTGGCCAACACAAAGCGTGGAGAGCCACCTGGAAAAGGTAGTCCCATTCCAGGGTTCAAAGGCTTTTTCCAGATCCAGCATGGAGCAAACCATGTAGGGCATGCAGAGTTAGGATTTGTCCATTAGGTGGAAGAGAGGGTGAATATTCTGGGATGTGCTCAGACCAGGAACAAAGCCATTTTAATCTGGATGAATTAGATTTGGTAAAATCTGCACATGTTGATTGGACAGTATTTTCCCAAGGATTTTGTAGCTCGTGCCTAATATAACATGGGGTGGTAGGACTAGAGGAGGGTCCCGATCAGGGTTCAGGAGTGAATACAGTGCTGATTCACATGGAACAGGAACTTGACTCATAAGGCTACTTCATATTCCTTGGTCAAGCGGTGAGCCAGGAGAATATAGAAGGTGCTGTAGTATTCTACTGGAAGGTCATCAAGGCCTGGATTTTGTTTCTGGGTATGGTGCCTATAGTCTGCTTCACCTCTTGGGGTGTTATAGGGGTGGTATATCTAGTTCCTCTCTACTGACAGGTGTGACCTCAAAGAGGGGGTACTGGACTAGGAAGGAACTAATCTCCATCACTGGTGGGCCAAAGGTGGTGGCATCGATTGAGGCGCAGTAATTGAAGAAGCTCGCTAGGATGACTTGTTGGGGATAAAGGGTGGTTCCAGTGAGTGAGGTGATTTCAAAGATTAACCCAGGTAATGCTCTGTGAGTAGCCTGCTTAATCTGTCTCCCTCTCTATGTGTTCAAGCTTCATATGCTTTAAAGTTAAAGCAGTGCATCTGGTCAAGGATTGTCGCATAGTGGGTTTCTATATCTGTAAAGGCTGTTTTTTGATCCAGCTAGGACTCCCACCCTCTCCAGGTCGGCTATCTGGCACTCTGCTGTGACTATCTCTAGTTCCATCATTTTGCAGACCCCTGATATTTCTTGTATACACTGACCTTGTGTGGTCACTTTAAAGGCATCCCACGCAAATGTGCTTCAAGAAGCTGAGCCTCTGTTTTCGGGGAAGAATTGAGTAATGTGGTGGGTGTGCAAGGCCTGTAAGGAGAGATCCTCCAGTATTTCCCTGGGTATTTGCCACATGGGAACTGGGGGGTGAGGGATGTTCCAGTCGACTGTGTACACATCATGATCTGAGAGTATAGGACCCAGATATTCCGATTGTCTCACTGCATTCAAGAGGGTGCCCATACGAAGATTCGATCGAGGCGTACATACAGATCTTTCACAGCCGAATAGACTCTAGTTTTCAGGTGAATGGATCACCATGCATCTATCAACACTTACTGATGGGCCCTTTGTTGAAGATGTGCTGCTTGCACTTGTGGGGTGCCTAAGAGACCAGAGAGCAGGAGTGATCCAGGGAGCTGTCTAATCAACAGATGCAATCACCCGCATTGATCCATGGGGTTCCTGTTTCGTATGCAAGGGTTTGTGATCCAGAAGTCCTCCTGCTCAGTATTTGGTGCATAGATGCTGCCCAAAAGGACTCTGGAGCCATCAAGGTGCCCCTCCACTACAGTGAAACGGCCGTCTCTGTCTACTATTGTGTTTGTGATTTGAAAGGGGAACCAAGGGCATTCCCAAATGAGAGTGCCACATGTTTGTGGAGAATAAGTACCAACTATGATGTGTCCCCTCCAGTATCTACAGAGCTGTTGTAGTTGAGGTAGTGTTATATGTGATTCTTAGAGGAAGACAATTTGGGCCTTTTGGCGCTTTGGCGGTCATTCTGACCGCGGCGGGCGGCGGTCGCCGCCCGCCATGTGGTTACCGCCGAATGACCGCACCGCGGTCAAAAGACCGCGGCGGTTATTTCAACTTTCCCGCTGGGCCGGCGGGCGACCGCCAAAAGGCCGTCCGCCGGCCCAGCGGGAAAGCCCCTGCAACGAGGAAGCCGGCTCCGAATGGAGCCGGCGGAGTTGCAGGGGTGCGACGGGTGCAGTAGCACCCGTCGCGATTTTCACTGTCTGCAAAGCAGACAGTGAAAACCTTTGTGGGGCCCTGTTAGGGGGCCCCTGCACTGCCCATGCCAGTGGCATGGGCAGTGCAGGGGCCCCCAGGGGCCCCACGGCACCCGTTCCCGCCATCCTGGTTCTGGAGGTGGACACCGCCAGAAACAGGCTGGCGGGAAGGGGGTCGGAATCCCCATGGCGGTGCTGCAAGCAGCGCCGCCATGGCGGATTCCCTGGGCCAGGGGAAAACCGGCGGGAAACCGCCGGTTCCCCTTTTCTGACCCGGCTTTACCGCCGCAGTCAGAATAGCCCAGTAAGCACCGCCAGCCTGTTGGCGGTGCTTCCGCCGCCCTCCGCCATGGCGGTCATGGACCGCCAGGGTCAGAAGGACCCCCTATGTCTCTTATCTGGCTCTGGTAGTAAGGAGCCAGTACAGAGGCTTGAAAGTTGGTCCAGATTATGGTGTCGGCAGATTTCTGATATGACCAGCAGAAGGGACTGGGAGTAGAGATGAGGCCCATCTGTTACAGATGATTCATCATCTGTGAAAAAGATATGGGGACCCCAGTCATCTTACAAGGAGCCATCACTGTCTGTCAGTGATGCCACCACCTGGATTGCCCATCTCCGGTCTTCAATGAGCTGTTCCGGGGCAATGGATTTGTGGAGTTGGGAGGAGGGAGTTACCCTTTCTCTTTTCTGCGTTTCCCTGCTTCTGGTATTTTAGTGGGTGTCGAGGCTGTATGGCTTGGTGTTGGTCCAGCCCATTCCAAACATCTGTGGTATCAGTAAAGAATAGAGACTTGCCCTCCAAGAGCAGCTGGAGGGAGGCAGGGAATAGTAAAAAGTACTGGAAACCCAGTTCAGGAAATCTCTTTTGGCGCTCAAGAAGGAGGCTCTCTGCATTGTATTGCTGGGATATAGTCAGGGAACAGCATTATGTCATGAATGAGGGCTAGTCAGCTTTTTGGTGGCTCCATCATCCTTAGTTCAGTTTGGAGGAAATATCATATTGAGTGCCAATAGTGAGAAAGAGTCAGGCATTCCAAAAGAATATATACAATATGGCTATTCATCTCTAGCATTCAGAGTCCTGAGCACATGCACACTGTGAAGCCTACCTTGTGACTAGCACCATCTATGGAGGATCTTAGAGTAGCTAAGTTTCACTGTTGTCTCCTGTAGCATTTTGTAATGTGTTTCCAGAATCAACATCCACTCCTCATCTGGGATGGATAGACCAAGGGGCATATTTATACTTTTTTACGCTTAACTGCTCCTACTCAGTTGTGCGTCAAAAATTTCCAACGCGCCATGCGGGCACCTTATTCATGGAATGACGTTAGCTGGCGCTGCGGATTGGTCTGAGTAAAAATAAAATGACTCACACCAGGCAGCGCTGGCGTATGGAAAAATGGGGGTTGTGCGTCAAAAAATGGTGCAAGTCAGGTCTGGGGCAAAAATCATGCCTCAAACCGGACGTACACCATTTTGGTTTACGCACAACCCCCTTTGACATGACTCCTGTCTTGGCAAAAACAGAAGTCATGCCCCCTTGCCCAATGGCCATGCCCAGGGGACTTATGTCCCCTGGGCATGGTCATTGGACATAGTGGCATGTAGGGGGGCTCAAATCAGGCCCCCCAATGCCACTTAAAAAAATGTAAAAAAATACTTACCTGAACTTACCTTTAGTTCCCTGGGATGGGTCCCCACATCCATGGGTGTCTTCCAGGGGTGGGCGAGGGTAGCAGGGGAGGGCACCTCTGGACTCCTTCCGAGACCACAGATCCCTTAACGCCTGCCCTGACCCAGGCATTAAAAAATGAAGCACATCAGGCTGTGCGCCATTTCTTAAGGCCCACCCCCTCCTGTGCGTCAAAATGACGCTGGGGTGTAAATAAGGCACACAGGCCTTAAAGTCATTTTTTGGAAGGGAACGCCTACCTTGCATATCATTAACGCAAGGCAGTTCCCCGCTTCCAAAAAATGACGCACATGGTGGAATTTTGACGTCCGCGGGTCGGGCGTCAAAGTTTAAATATGGGGCAGTGTTTGCGCCGAATGTGCATCAAATTTTTTGACGCACATTCGGCGCAAACAGAGTATAAATATGCCCCCAAGTCTGATTTCCCACCATTGGTGTAGACTTTGTGCAACCAACTTTGAAAAGAGAATATCTGTCAGTTTAATATATAGCCCAGACCTGGTTCCTTTAAAATTCTTCTAAGTAGTGATATATTGGAGTAACAGGTCAGTCTTCAAGGTGTAGGGGCAGTACCCAAGCAGACGCACAAGCAGTGAGTGAGTTGGGGATGTTTCAAATGGTGAGTGAATGGGAGTGGATAATTAAATGTAAGTGAGGTAAAGGGTAGGAAAGTGCCCTTGTGCAACAGGCCCTCTATAAAAAGTATATCTTCACTCTGACCAATCAATTTCCCTCCAACCAATCATGATGTTCCTATCCTTTCAAATAGGGGCATTTAGGTGTAGGGTTTAGGGAGGTTTAAGCAAATTGCTTTTCACAATTGCATCCCCTCCTCTTTGAATGACATAGTCATTGATCGGTTTGTACTGCTCAAAGAGAAGTTGCAACATGTAATAGGGCCAGTTCCAACGTGTTGGCACCTCTTGTTTGAGGAATTTGACTGGTACTATTAGCAAGCTTCATCTGCTGCTGGGCTTTAAAAGGGCTTTAAAAGAATGGCTGAAATGAGTGTAGATTCTTTTGCAGATGGTCAGTATGTTTCTGACTTTGGGCCTGCTTTAGAGTTTGCCGGATGGGGTTAATCCATCACAAATGTGATGGATTTCCCATCCATTGTATTATGATTACCATAGAATATAACAGGATTGTAATATGGTAGATGGGTTATCCGTCATGTTTGTGATAAAGTAACCCCATCCTCCAAACTCTAAATCAGGCCCTATGTCTTCTTTACTGTTCACTTTAGGTGTATCTAAGTGGAGACATCTGTGGAAGGCGGGGGTCAAGGGGAAAATTGAATAATCCTTAAAGAATAAATATTGGTGTACGCCTACTCCAGACAGGGTGGCCCACAGGAAAATGGAATAATCCTTTAAAAAATGAATGCTGCTGTTTGTCCTGCTGTGTGCCTATGGGTGGCAGGGGGGCAACACAAACATCCAGGGCATCAAATATTACTTTTTTGCTGACAAAAGCACTGTGAAATACAAAAAAATATATGTTTAATTCCATCTAAAGCCATCCCTGACCTAAATGATATTTAAAAAACATATACCAAAGAAATAGTTGTTTCATGTACCCATGACTACTACTGGCTAGATGGCCCCTGGGCAGAATAATCAACATAGTAATATAAATGAAAAATGCACATTTAACAACTATCGAGAAAATGTACTGAACTGTGCAGCGGTTTCACTTACAAAAGATAAAATATTAAATGCAAAATACTAACTAGACCTCTATGGAAACTCCAGGCCACCCACCACAATAAAATTTAAAAATCAAATAAAAGTAGAAAAAAATACTGGTGCATGCCCTCTACCAAACAAACAACACCCCTCTACAAACATTTTTAAACTTACTTGTGATATCACAAAATCAAAATCCTTAATATCCGATGATATATGTGCAGCAGGAATTGAAGACAGAAAGAGGGATCCTTCCACCTTGAAACCCAAGTGAAAAGGAGGCCTGGGCATAGAACTCCACTCTACTAGCAGAGTTTGTGAAATTCGGGGACTTCACACTCCATCAATAAATTGGGATTTATAAGGCACAGCTAACAGGGTAGGGTAGCCAGGTGCTTGCAGGTCCCGAAGGCTTGTTCAAAAAGCCACGTCTTGGGGCAACTAGGAATTCTGGAAGTGAGGTGAGATGGTCCAGAGGTGTGAGGGGAGGCTGTTCCAGGTTTTTTATGCAATGTGTGATAGGGAGCGTCCTCCACCTTTGCTTCTGTAGATGTGGGGAGTATGGGCAAGTAAAAGGGAGGCAGAGCGTAGTCTTCTCAACGGTTGGTGGAAGTACAGGTGGTGGTTAATGTACATTGGTCCTTGGTTGTGTAAAGCCTTGTGTGCTTCAGTTAGAAGCTTGAATTGGGATCTCTTCTGTACGGGAGCCAGTGGAGTTGCCCGAGGTGGGGTTTGATGTGGGTTCATCGGGGAAGGCTGAGGATCAGTTTAGCTTCAGTGTTCTGTATGATATGAAGTTTCTGTAAGAGGTGTGCAGCGATTGCAACCTAGAAGGCGTTGCTAGAGCGCGTTGCAACCTAGAAGGCTGGTGATGATTGCCTGCGTCACTGTGTATCTCGTGTGTAGGGGTAGCCACTTAAAGATCTTATGTAACATGTTCAAAGCGAGGAAGCAGGCAGAGGAGATCTGTGATTTTATGGTGAGCTTGTTGTCAATGATGATTCTGAGGTTCCTGGCTTGGTCGTAGGGAGTGGGTGTGGGTCCCAGGTCTGATGGCCACTAGGAGTCATTCCATGTGTTGCTGCTGTTGCCAAATATCAGTACTTCTGTCTTGTATGTGTTCAGCTGCAGGCAGTTGATCTTCACTCAGTCAGCGATGCTTGTCATACATCCGTGGAAGATGGTTCTGGTAGAGGAGGGGTCGCTGGTGAGTGAGAAGATGAGTTGGGTGTCATCTGCGTATGAAATTATGTTGAGGCAGTGGCATCTGAGGATCCAACAGCCAGTGGGGTCATATATGTGTTGAAGAGTATGGGGCTGAGGTATGAGCCCTGGGGGACATGCTGGTGATATCCTTAGGATAGGAGTTGAAAGGTGGGAGATGGATCCTCTGGGTTCTATGGTGAAGAAAGAGGTGATCCATCTGAGTACGTTCCCTCGGATGCCAATGTGGAGGATCTTTCAATCAGCATGTGGTGGGATAGGGTGGCAAAGGCTGCTGAGAGGTCGAGGAGGATCAAAGCTGTTGTTTCTCCTTGGTCAAGGAGGGTTCGGATGTCGTCATGGTTGCAATCAGGGCAGTTTCGGTGTTGTGATTGCTGTGGAAGCCAGATTGGGAGGTGTCAAAAAACTGGTTCTGGTCTAGGTATGTCATTAGTTGCTTGTTGATGATCTTTTCCAGTACCTTCGCTGGGAATGGGAGCAGGGAGATTAGATGGTAGTTTTGGGGTTTGCTGGGGGTCAGTGGAGGATTTGTTGAGTAGTGGTCTGACTTCAGCATGTTTCCAGGCATCAAAAAATGTTGTGGTGGTGATAAAGGTGTTGAGCAGGGTGGTGAGTTCCTGGCTGATCCTTTTGTTTCCAAGGTTTAAGATGTTGTGGGTCTGTGGGAGCTCCCGAGTGGATGGATTTCATGATGGAGGTGATGTCCTGGATGGAAAAGATGTTCCAGATTGTCAGTGCGTGGTGCGTGTTGGTTACGGTGATGGCATATCTATTGAGGAAGTTTGTAGGTGTGAGGTGGGGTTTGAAGTCTCTGTATAAGGTTGCCATCTTGTCATGAAATATGTACATGAGGTTGTCGCACAGCTCCTGTGAGGGTGTGATGTTGTTTTCACTGGTAGCAGGGTTGGAGAATTCCTTAATGATGTTGAAAAGTTCCTTAGAGTTCTTGGTGCTGGTATCAATGCATGCTGCATGGGCTGTCTTCTTTGCTGCCCTCAGCAGGCAGTGATAGAGATTAATGGAGGTCTTGAAGGCTGCTCTGTCAGAAGCATCCTTGCTGGCGAGCCATCTCCTCTCCAGCTGTGTGCAGTCTTGCTACATGGAGTAGCATGGAGTTCCCGAGTTCCGCAATCCAGCACGAAGCAGCATTTGTTCGTGCATGAGGTTGCTAGCGAGCATGCACAAGACTTTGCATTGACTCGAGCTGTTTCCAGCTGTGCACGCAAGACTTCACATTCTCTCGTGCTGCTTCTGGAAGCGACAGCGGTCAAAACAGCGAGTGCACCTGGAATAGATTTTCTACTCGAGATACATCTAAATCTAGTCAAAAAGTGTTTTTGAGTGCATTCTCTTCTCCAATGCACCCTTAGACTGAGAACCCTTTTTTTGAAACAAGAAGGAAGTGCCCCAGTAAATCTAACTTCCTTTTTATTCTATTATTTTTAATTGTAATTTTTATTTCATTTTTTTAAACATTTTTTATTATTTTTAATTTATTTTTTCTTTAGAATTTTAATTTTTATGTTTATTTTTATTTTTAATTTATTTTTTTAATTTCTTTTTTATTTAAATTTTTATTTTACCTTTTAATTTTATTTTACTTTATTATTTTTTCATTTTTAATTTAATTTAATTTAATTCTTCATTTTGCCTTTATTCATCTATCGATCCACATTAATTCCTCTGTCCATCCCTCCATCCACCCACCAAAGGCGCACAGCCGCAGTACAGCATATGGTTTCTTTAGATGTATAATAATTCTATTTCCTTCTGGAGACCCTGGCTGCATCACACTGCAGACAAATCAGCAGCACAATAATTTTTTTTAATGATAATTCAATTTCCCATGGACCACCTTGTTGCCATAGGTTTTTTAAGGACTATTCCATTTTCCCAGGCACCTATCTCTGACAACCAAAGGTGTCTCCTTTAAAATAGATGGAGATAAAGCAAAGAGCTATATCTGCATGTTATGCTGCTTGATTTGAAATGAAATTTGATGGCGTGGTTATGTGGTTTGACTTTACAATGTTTGATTAAATTGGTATTTATTACAGAAGTAATCAGCGGCAACAGATTGCACTTGTCTGTACTATTTCAAACTGAAACAGTGCCACGTTTCACTAATTACATGTTTTCGTTGCTTGGTTGCTTTTAGGTGCACAATAGAAGAGACTTCACATCACCTGCAACTGCGTAAGAGAAGACCTGTACAGTTAAGTCTTCAAATCTATCCCGCTTGTGCAACTTAGTACCACTGACAACTGAGAGCTTTAAGATAGCCCCAAAACCATTTCTGTCAAGATAGTGGTCAGTGGGAAGAAGCAGCTTTCCACCTTTGGTGTGCAGACTGCAACCTTTTACGGGAGACATGTGCCTTCCACGCCAGTCTCAGGTGGATCCTGGGAGCAGCACAACCCAAGACCACGTCTGTCAGTGAGGCAGCCACTGCAATCAAGGCGTTACCAACAAGCAGTGATGTTGAAATAGATTTGTCCCTTTTACAAAGTAGTACCTAATCATTACAGGAAACAGAGCAAAGTGGACAGCAGCTGCAGCCAGCAATAGTAAATCTTCCCAAAACTAGAGCAGAACAGGAGTTCAAGCTTCCTGCCGAGCAAGAACCTCCTCTGTTAGAATCAATGGCTCCAAGATCTCCAGCAACAAAAAGGAACAATACTACTCCACCATCATCTCCAACCACCACTTCTGATGATGATGATAGGGACATGGAGTTGTCCCTGGCAGAGTACAGGAGATGCCAGGAGAGACAAGGGAAAAAAGTTATAGAAAGTTTTAGAATCAAGGAAGGGGATGATGGTGAGTAGGATGATGACGACAAGACAGTCATTGTTGAAGCTGGCAAGAGTCTTGCATTACTGTTCAACTTGCTCTAAAGGGATATGGCAGAGGCAGCACTGCCAGCACTGCCAGCTTCCATATTTGTAAGGCCCCAGCAGAGACTTGCACCAACGTGTACCTCAGAAGGGGTATGTACTGCAGAAAGGAAATCAACACACCCACCTATCTCCAGTTCTTCTTCAGGCTTTGGCAGTGGCCCAGTAAGAAAGTACTGCTCTCCAGTTTGGGACTTTTTTACATTTAGCAAACAAACAGAGAACATTGCAATATGCTCCTTTTGCCACATGAGTGTTCGTCGAGGTAAGCCTAGTTTACATTATGGAACTGGAGGCCAGACAACACATATGAAAAAATATCACACAATCCGGTGAGAGAAGCACCTGAACAAATTGTGCGCCAGGATCACCTGCCTCAGCGACCACACAATGGCGTAGGAATACTCGGAATCAGTGGAGAAAACACCGTATACAGAGACTGCACCACAATGCACACTGAGTCTACCACCACCTACATCTCCAAATTCCTGCATCAGTGGCCCCAGAAAAGAAGACATTCCAAGCTACAATTTCAGGCATGGTTATGCAGGAAGGGCCCTACAACCACAACTACCCAAAGGCACATTTTAGATGCCAGGTACACCTCCACTTAATTTTTTTAAATACAAAAAAATGCAGTTGCAATGCATCGCTACAGTTTGGTTAGCACTGCAGTATCTTCCATGAAAAATATCACTCTGGGCATTTTGTTGGTTCACAATGTTAGAAAAGCCAGGTAATAAAGCCAACCAAAAACTTTTCATAATGGAGGGGTAGACCTATACCCTATGATGATTATGATGACTCAGAATCATTCAGCACAATGAAGGGGTGGAATAAAATGGTGAATGAAACACAGAAAAAAAGATAATGCAGGGATAATAGGAATTAAACCTAAATTGGATAGGGGGCTGGAAAAGAAAGCAAATGGGATAAAAACATAAACAAGGCAAAATTAAAAGTAGTATAATAGTGAACAGAGGTAAAAGTTGGGGAAATAATGATAATAATAAATATTAGGACTTACAGGGATAAGCAGAGCCCTCAGCATTAGCACTGGTGGTTGGCAACTCCTCCCTAGCTCTTGCCGGACCTGCCTCTGTGCCCCTCTTCTGGCCCTTGGGTGCTGAAGTAAGAAATAAAGAAGATAAAGAGTAGATTAGTGGTAGAGTCAATCGTCACAAAATTATTAGAACAGGCAAATGCTGTAACGGTGTACTTATGTAAATGACGTTGCCTATGGTGCAATTATGATTGACTATCATTGAGTTGGCTATAATCCTAAAATCACTATTCCAAATTTCCTTATCAAAAACTACATTTGGAACTAATGGATTGCAATAAATGATATTTTATTCTATTCTCATTTCTCAACTGCCTTGATGGACCAACTCAGTCTCCCTTTTTTGCAATGCACAAATGCATACCAGTAGTAGTACACATCACTGTGAAATTGCTTGGGATTGTACGAGCTATGTAGATAAAAGTTACAGGAATGCTAACTCACTCATATCACTAATTCACTTTGATGACAGGAAGACAGAGGAGTCTATATTGTAATGGCGTTGTAAATAATCAGCCAAAGCAAGCACCAATGAGTATGATGAGGTGGCACTGAGCAACTGCCTAGTTCTAACAGGATCACATTATATTCTAAACATTTACTAAATGAAACTTACATCTGAGTGTGAGAAGGCAGCATGCTATTTGGAAAAAAGTTAGCATTGTAGAACACAAAGACAATAATATAGTTAATCCTAACCAAGCACTGGAATCTGTACGCCTAGCACGTCGAGCAGTTCCTGCTAGCGGTCAATGATATCTGCCCAGCAGTGCATCAGCTGCTGGGAGGTGTGCTCTACCTGGCTGGTCCGCCACACATACAGGAGCACACTCCTCCAATGGAGCCAACACTCCAGCAGAGGGTACAGACTGCCCAGGCATAGTGAAAAGTGAAAAGGAGCTGAGCAAAGTATTGCAAGCAGACTGCTGGGTAGGAAGAGGAAGTTGGAATCTTTAGAGCACTTCCTTCCTGTTGAAAAAAGTAAAATAAAAAAATACCTTTCACTTAAAAAAACAACATGAACAGTCTGTTTGAGTAGAATATTCACTTGCAAATGTCTTTTCAGGGAGAATTAGCTACTTCTGGATTAGCAAATCTGTTTGAGAAGCAGCCACTTGCATTCTCCAGTGTCATGAAAAAAACGCTGGAAGGCTCAATGGCGAGCGGAAGCTGCTTGAGCAGCCACCAAATCTTGCATGCGCTCACTAACGGCTGGCAAATATTAGTATTCTCATGGTGTGAGCCAAAGCAAGTCTCATGAATGTCAAAACAAGTCTCCCACGCATGAACAGAAAAATAATCCTGCCATGCGCCGGATGGAGAAATTTAGTCGGAACTCCTTGTACCTGTGCAGTGCAAATTTCCTGAATTTCTCCAGCTACGTCAGCAAAATTATATTTCTGTCCAGACCAGTGGCGGCCAGCAGCTTTAGGAAGGAGGGGGGGCGGGCGGGATACACACACACACACACACACTCATTCTTTCACACACAGACACACATGCATGCACACACATCCATTACCAACACTCATACCATTCAAACATGCACGCACGCATCAAACATTCATTTTAAAAGATCGCACACACACATTCTTTCACACACGCACGCACGCACATCCATTAACAACACTCATAACACTCAAACATGCACGTGCACACCAAACATTCAATTTAAAACATCACACACATACACACACACACTTACCTTCAGCCTCCAGATCCCAGGAGGGTTGGGACTGCTGCCTTCCCTCATTGACTGACCTTAGTTCAGCCAATGAGGGAAGGCAGCAGTCCCAGCCTCGTCACAGAGTGGGATGGGGTCAGTGAGACTGATGACCCCACCCCACTCTCTGACGAAGTGTCACTGATTGACACTCGCCCTGGGCACTTCAGGGCTTAAACCTGAAGCGCCCAGGGAGAGTGTCAACTGGTGATGCTTTCCTCATCACCCAGGGGAGGGCCTTGAGGCACCTTTGCTGAGCAGAGGAGGTCACGCCAATAGGAGCTGTGACCTCCTCAGCCCAGTAAAGTTCAGCGCAGGAAGCCAGGAGTCTGCGCAAATCGTGCATGTCTGCTCCTGGCTGCCTGAGCTGAACACGGAGAGTGTCTGTCAGGCTGACCTTTGTTCAGCCTGACAGACACTCTTCATGAGGGGCAAAAGGTGGGGGGGTGGCCCCTCCGCCCTAAAGGATGGGCCGCCACTGGCCCAGACCCACATATATGTACTCTTTGGAGAACACAACCTCTTTTTGCAGACTTGGATTATCAGCCAAGCGAAGGATTGAGCTCTGAACCAACTAGCATGCTTCTTCGTTCAAACCTTTGCACCAACCTTTTCAATTGGTCCCATAGCAGATTAAACACTGGAATAGCTTGGCTCATTATAATGTCCTCCATTGCTAAGTTCCCTTGTGAAAACAGGAAAAGGTAGTAGCATTTGTTTCAGGCACTTGACTAGCCCCCATTTGTCCACCTCCATTGTCATACTTTTTTCAGTTGCTTCCCCTCTTTTTTGAAGGACATAGTTGGTGATCAGTCTCTCCTGCTCAAACAGACAATGCAGAATGCAGTAAGTTGAGTTCCAACATGTTGCCACCTCCTGACTGAGGATTTTAGTAGTACTCTGTTAGCCCATTGAATGATCCTCAACTGCTTCGGGGCTTTAAAAGAATGACTGAAATTAGTGCATATTCTTTAGCAGGTGGCCCGTATGCTGCTGACTATGTCTTCTTTTTTTAGAAACACCTGCAAAATCAGGTAAATGTAATTCACCAAACACAGGACCCTGCAATATCCACAATCCACCATGAGCTTGACTATATTACTGCCATCGCCCATGTTAACAAATCCAATTCTGAGACTTCTAGGTCGAAGCCATTCAAACACCTTGCTCTTAAACTCTTCCCTGTTTATTGCTGTATGGGATCACACCATGTTGAACATTGCTACTGTTACATGTTGCTGAATGCCCTTAAAACTTTCTTCAGTGCTGGAACTTTGCAGATAGATGTTGCCTGAATCCCACAAAAGAGATCCAGTGTGCAGTGATACACGTAATCAGTTGCTTGACAGCTGGTCCACATGTCTGTTGTCAGGTGGATAGCATGAACAACATTCTCAGGCATAGCTTTGCCAACCAATTGCAGCACATCATGATGTAGCACTGGGGCAGCAGGTCTGGCATAATAGGTCTGCTGGGAGCCTTCCATTTCAGGCAAATAGCAGCCACAAAGAAAAAGGAAGGGTGTCCTGCACTATTATTTTATCCAGGTTCCTTTGTAAAAATGTGCTGTTGGGTGGTTGCATTCATAGGGCCCCTCCTGCATAAACATGCCCATACTAGTAGCTTGGATATTCTTCTGTGGTGCCACTGACACATTCAAGTTCTGGAGAGAAGAAGAAGGTTGTACACTCAATGTGCATCTTAAAGCAGAAATCACCGTATGTGGTGGAGTCTGCATCAGAGTCTTGTGCCATTTGAAGGCTACTGATGTGGGTGATGCTGGCACACTATAGAAGATGGGAATGTTTTATGTAATGTCCTCATCCTCTTCTTTCTCATGACCACCTTCTTCTATCACTGTGAGCTGAGGTGCGCCCCCTCTCTCATCACCACCATTACCAGCTATCCTTTGAAGGTGCTCCTCTGATTGGATTGTGTGATGTTTTTTCAGATGGGCCATTTGGCCTCCAATATCTTAGTGGGAACCAAGCCTAATTCAATTGCTAATCGAAACAAAGTCCTAAACTGGGGAGAATAACTTTTGTAGTGTGCCACTGCTAATGCCTCAAGAACTGGAGATAGCTGTTGTATTGTTTGCCTCTCCGGAGGGTGTACTTTGACTGTGGTAGTGATGGATGCAGGTCTTGAAGGGGGTCTTACAAATGTGGATGACAGCAAAGGTTGTGGTGGAACCACAACCCTCTGAGCAGGTTAAGTAGGAGGGGTCATCTCTCCATCCTCTGAGCAGCCCTCCATACTAACAATCATTGGCTCATCACTGCTGTCACTTTTCAAAATTTTAAGGCTTTCAGCAACTTTCCATTTCCGTTGACTCTCATGGAGGTCTGGGACTCGGCCAGGGTCCAATCCATGTCCAGAATATAAGAATGGGGGATTAGAAAAGACGGTGCAGTACCTTTTGCTTTTGTTGTTGGTGATTGTGAAGCCAATGGTTGAAGAGCAACAACTTGCTCAGCTGGAAGCTCAGCCTCCTTCTCTGTTCCTATTTCAGGAAGAATTGTTGCTGGCTGCAACACCTGTTGTCTACATTCCTGCAACTATTGGGTACTTGCAGCTGAGACAAATCACGTTCAGACCACTGTTCATCACCATTACTGCAGTGGCTGTATCGCTGATAAACATGGGCCTGGGCTTAGGATGGAGTAGTGCGGCTGATGCAGGAGTACTGCTCCCAGCCTTTTGTTGCCTGGAGGAGGGTGTGACAGGTACACCAAGTTTCCTTCGAAAGATAGAGAAGGCACGCCAGTGGTGGCAATCTTCTTCTTCTCCTCATCACAGGCCACTTTTTTGGCAGGGCACCCTAATGTGTGGGCCATTTTCATGTTCTTAGCTCTGAAAGTGGATGTAGAGGAAATATCAGGTAGTGTCACTGCCAGCTTTCTGTCTGGCAGCACTGTGTGTGATGTCCCTTGTGCAACGTAAAGCAAACAAACAAGAAGAAACATTCTGTGAAATGTGGCATTTGTAATTTGAATGTTCAGGCAATATAATTTAGTGAGAGCATCACAAATAATTAACAAAAAATTGCTAGTGTGCACCTACGGCCTATGAGGCACCTATGTCAGGCAGGAGGTGCAAGGGAAATGTAATAATTTGCAACAAAATTATTGCTGGTGTGCAGTATGCTTATGGCCTATGAAACACCTAAGTCATGCAGGGGGTGCAGTGGAAAATGTAACGAATCTTAAAAAAGAATATTGCTGATGTGCACCTATGGCTAATGCGGTACCTATGGCAGGCTGGGGGTGCAGGGAAAAATCAAATAATTGAAATAGAAATGCTGTTGTCTCCTTGGGGACTATGAGTAATCCTATGGAAGTCTGGGAGGTGCAGGGGAAAATGAAAAAAAATCATAAAAAACAAAGCACTAAAATCATCCTCAAGCACATTCAACTCATGTAAGGAAAAAAAGAAAAACTGGAAAAAAAAAAAAAGCATAGGCCTCCTCTATCAATGTTGCTAGAAAAAGGCTTTGAAAAGTTGAAGAAAAGGATTTAACACACTGATTATGCATAATGGTTGTCAGGTACATGTTCAACACAAGCAAGAAGGTGTGGCCAACAAAGAATGCATGGAGGTCTATGGCTAAAGCACACTGGCTGCATAAAAGGGCACCATGCCACATGGCTCCAAGAGCAAAGGCATGGACAACAAAGAACACATGCAGGCCTATGGCAAATCCACACTGACTAATCAAAATGGCTGTCGGCCATATGTTCATGGCAACAAGCAAGAAGGCATAGACAACAAAGAACATATGGAGGCCTACGGCGAAAGCATACTGGCTACACAAAATTGCTGCATACTGCCACATAGCATGGAATACCAAGACAAAATGGTAGCTTTTGGCAAATAAGCATGCACACACATACTGGCCACTTGGCCAGCAATGGGGGCCTTTACATTGGATATATTTTCAAACAGACTAAATGCACAGATTCTGATCTTTTTACAGTTGTGTAGATACTTTCCTTCAATTTTGGGATTTCAATCTGCTCTATGCTTTTCTGCCATTTGCAATGATTGAACCAGCACTGTTAAACGTACACAGAGAGACGGTGATGCTGGTTCTGGTAACACCATTTTTCTGTCTCAAGTGTGGTGTCCAGAAGTGATGGGATGTTAGTGAGCTGTCCAGTGCAAAGATTGCACCAGAACCGTTGCACAAGTTGGTCTTAAATGAATAGTTGCAACTCATGGCAGGAGTATCACCAGAGGCATAGAGAGGCTGGGTATAATGGTGTTTGAATGAGATTTGGATCCTCTTGCAACACCTTTTTTCATTTTTTTTAAATAATATTTTTAAAGGAAGTGTTTTATTGCAGTGAATTGTACAAATCAGCTGTTGTGGCTGGGCACATCATTTAGGATGTGTTACCTATGGGTCAGAATGCTCTGGTCAAAAGACCGGGTAAAAGTGTGCTGCTTTGTAGCCCTCCTTCATTTAGGTATCAGTCTTTGTGGATGTAAATTTCCTTTTGTGTAAGATTCAGGAGTGGTGTTGGAATTAAGTTTTGACTTTGTGGTCTTCAGCCTTGGAGCTAAAAATGAATCTTTGTTTAGTTTCTTTCAGGCGTATTTTCGATGTTCATATCCCAGAGGTTGATTCTGAATGTTATCAGCATGAGGATGTGTCTTTTATTTCACGTAAGGGATTAAAACCTACAACACAATTTTTTTTTAGGATTTTAAGGGTTAAGTAAGTGATAAAAGAGTCCAGTGTAGATGTGTTCTTTTTTCATATTTCCTGTTATATTTAATTATGCTGCCCCCTGGCTCCCAGAATGGTTCTACGGGACCTGGGGGAACACCTGCTATGTATATCCCACTTTTTAGAATTTTTGCACAAGTTCTGCCACAAGGACTGGCCCCCTGGGCTAAAGTTAATATTATTTGTAATTGATTACATTGTTTTTGCCAGCCCTCATAATCACCAATATTGGTACCATAGGCCCTGCAGGTACAACATGTTTTAGAATTTTTACCACAGGTTTTTCCACATGAATTGGGCCCTGTAGGTCACGTTTATTAGTACTGTTAATTAATTTAATGGATATTGCAAACCTCTCCATGACTCGACAGGGATTATATTGGGGCTGGTTGGATCCCAGGTATCATTATGTAACCTTTCTAAAATCTAGGTAGTGCCCGGTCTGAAGAAACTGGCACTTTATCTGTGGGAATGTTACTATTATGATGATGATTGATTTATGACTTACATTATTTAGAATGGCCAGGTTTGATTATTTTCATTCTTATTTTTTATTGCCTGCAGGTGGATGAAACTGAGCCTGAAACAGAGAGAATTCGGTCAATTAACACGCATCAGAGTTCTGGCTTCTCTCTGCTAATTGCTACTGCTCATGCAGCTGACCAGCAAGCAGTAAAGAAGATGAAATCTAAGAATAAGGCTCCTAATAGTGATTAGAAGAAGCCTTTTGCCACCATTTGCATCAAGCCCATCATCATTTTTGGCTACAGTTTGTGCAGTGTAGAGTAGCTAATGCAGATTTTCTGGGCAGGAAAATATTGAAATGTCTATCACCTCTGGATCAACAATGGTATCACCATCATCAAAACTACAGCATATGCCATGCAGTGCTGCAATGGCTACAGTCCTGGCTGAGACCAGTGAGTCTGAAATCTAATTGTCCTAGCACATCAAATATTACCAGGAATCTTAAGAGCAGCAAGAATGTGATTTACCTGATCCTCTTGAGTTAAGAGCACTGCAGGAAGGTGAGCCTGCTCCACAGCATGATATCGTGGCTATTTTTCCTTTGGACATAATGGAGCCTATTAACAAAGTACACTTTGTAGTATCTTTAGTAGTACTACTAAAGTCCTTCAAGTGTATTTCAAAATGCTATTCAGAAAACTACATGTGCACCTTAGCCTCTTTTATCTTTTCTACAGGGAGATCTCCATCCCAACTGAGGAGATTTCTGCACATCTCAGCCAACATTTCAGGAGAAGGACAGGGAAAGTGACTGGAAAATGGAGAATACCTACTACTAAATGGTAGCAGTTTAAGGAGGATTAAGGATGGTTTTAGGTTGGGCTAGGGACGGTTTAAGGAAGGGGCATTTACCTCCTCGCAAGAGCAGGCCCATTGTTATTCACAAACTGCATGAACTGCACTTCTAAAGCTGCTAAACACTAGTAAATGCACTACAACGGGGACTTGAAGTAAGCACAACACCACACATGGCCAACCACTGGAACTGCAACACATTCGATAAAAAATAATGGAAGCAGGGACTTAAAAAAAAAACTTTTTTAAATAATGTGAAAACAAACAATTTCTTTAGACTTTTGAAATATATGTGTACATTTTTAATAATAGAAGAAATATATAATTTTTAAAACATCTTATTTTATTGTACATTTTAATAAACTTGAAAAACATTGTTTTTTGTAAAAACAAAATTAAATAAAATTAATCCCATACAAACATTTAGGTATTTTTTAATATATTATAAATAAAAATAATTAATGTAGGTGAGGTTTTATTTAATACATATTTAAATAAATAACAACATGTTACAAAATATATTTAAATTAATTATTTTCAGTACAATTTTTAGATAAGTGTTGTAATATTTAATATTTGCTCTACTTAATAAATATTTACAAATATTTACATTAATAATTAACATTAAAATATTATAACTATTTTTGAAAAAATTAATACACTTTTTAGCTTTACATAGGGAGATCTCTCCACCGGTGGTGCAGACGTCTGTTTAGGTGTGAAAAGTTACTAGTAGTAACTTTTACGTTCAGAGATTTGGCTCAATCCCCTATACTGTGACATAATTTTACACTCAAAAGTGGTGGCTAGCCAAAAGTACTATAGTTATTCCAAAGTGTTAGAGTAAATTTACACATGAGTAAACCTGCAAATGTAAACTTATCTATGTAAATAGGGTGCAGTCTTTATCATTACCTCTAATGAAAAGAAAGACCACACCCCCATTTTCCCCAAGCCTTTTCTTCAGATGAAGGAGACATGGAGAGGACTCCTGAGTCTTGTCATGATAGAAAAGGGCAAAGGAAAGTTGCAGAAAGCCTGTTTGACAGTTAACAAGATGAACCCGTGCTTGTTTATGTTGAAGGTGGCAAAGAGAAAGTATAGATCATTGCTAACTATTCACCCTGCTGCTGTAGCATCACCACCTGCTACTATATTTTCTAAACCCCAGAAATCAACACCTATGACCAACTTTACCACAGACACAGCCAAACCAAAGAAAAACTCTCATCCCCAGCTTAGGACACGTTTAGACTTAGGCCACATGAAGACCACATTGCAGCACAGATTGCAGCAGAAGAGTGTATTTTGGAAAGCCAGGAGGATATTTTGCAACCATATGAAAAATCAACATCCAATCCTGTGGGATCAGCACCTATAAAGATTAGCTACTGCTAAGAAACTAGACCCCAAAGTGATAGAGGGAGGTGGTGTTGATTAGGACGATGTCATCATCATCATGCCAAGTAGCCCTGTCACTTAAAGTGTGTAGTCATTACATCCAGCAAAATCAGCTTGGCACAAGGTAAAAAGGGATGGGATGTGCAAATGAGAGGGTCAACGGAGGTCAGATAGTCAACGGTGGGATAGTCATAAAAAAACAAACACAACAACATTATCAAGTGTATGTTCAGCAAGGAGTCCCCATACCACTATACGTATGAGCTGGTCTGTTTCTATAATGCTAAATTGGGCAAAACCTTAGCACTTGACCTCTGTTGTTTTCCTTTCTTTTAAAAATGAAAGATTCCAAGACAGACCTATTTTGCAACAGTTGCTGTCCCTCACCTGTTCCATCAAGTGGTTGAACTGCTTGTTGAAGCAAATGGGGTAAACTCTGCGGTTCATCCATCTCACCACAGACTTGTGGACCAGTCTATATGTATATCACTGCACAAAGCACATTGCACACTGGGTTAAGCAAAGAATAGCCACTGATGTCAATGATAATAATGTTTTTCAAGGAATTATTTTCAGCAACCAACAGTTGCAATGTTCCTCATATAGAACGTACATACAACTACAAGCATCTTGAAATAATTCAATATGAAAGTCTAATAGTGTTTTAAACCCAGAGGTCAAAGCATTGGACTCTTGTGATGGTCAATGGAAATAATAATGTGAAATCCATGGCAGAAGGAGGATACTATAAAGTTGCATATTTAGAACATGGCATCAACCCATCTTTGCAGAACTCCCTCATAAAAATGTTTTCAAAATATACCACCAACACACAGATGAGACAAGGCCGCATATTGTGAATTGAAGGCATCTACTGCTCACCGAATACTAAGTCGGGTGAATTGTGGCCTGCATTGACATACGGATTATAGTGATTATTATCACATCATATTTCTAGGAAGCGATGAACATTAAAGTGATTATTGTTTTCAGAGGCTCAACCCAATTGGATTTCTCTAAGTCTTAAAAAGGGTTTCCACCTAGAACAAGTCCTGCTGGAAAATTGTTTGCTTATTATATGTTGACCCTAGTCCTGGTGACAATATATATGTTAGTCCTTGTGGCAGGCTAAATTATACAATATATTGGTCACCTGTAACAGGATTAGCACTAATTTAGCCATTATTTCACAGCCACGAAGCAGAAGAGGATCAATCAGCAGTCAAATGGAGTCCCAATAAAATAATTCATACAGGAAGTCCAAACCCCTTTGATCTCCAACCTCTACATGCAATAATCCTGTTTAAGTAGTACAGGTGCATAATTGATTATATACTACAAAGGAGAGGAGTATAACTGCTAAGACATGACGATATAGGTTGACAAATAGAGACTAATAGAGTGCCGTATCTAAATGCTAGTACATTTAGAGATATGGAAACTCAGCAATAATCATCGTCCCACAACCCATGCCAATCCAAATATCACAAGTGATATTTGTGTAAGGTGAAAGAATTATGTATCAGCATCAACAACGAAGCACCCTCTTTGGTCATCAGTGTAAATCTTCATGTGAATGAAAATCTCAAGCTGCAAAAAGGCATTGGCCCTCACTACAACTCTGGCGGTTGGTGATAAAGCGGCAGTAATACCGCTAACAGGCCAGCGCTAAAAAAAAATGGAATCACGACCATGGCGGAAACCGCCAACACAGACAGCCACTTTAACACTCTGACCGCCACGGCGGTAGCAACAAACACCGCGGCGGTAACCGCCAACAGACAGGCAGAACACAATGTACCGCCCACACTATTAGAAGGCACCAATCTGCCAGCTTTTCCGGGGCGGTACCAACGCCATCAAAAGCACGGCTGAAACAGTCTTTGGAAGGGCAACCACTCACCTCATGACACTCAACGAAGAACCAGTACACCATGGAGCCCGAACTACAAGTCCTGCCCATGTTGCTGTATCTCTTAATACACCACGAAGTGGAAAAAAGGCGGCAACTACCACTGTGAGTACTGCACCTAGCACACAGGGGAGGGGAGGAAGGAAAAGAGAGTGACACACACACGCAAAATGCAACACCCCCACTCCCAACAACACACACACACACATATCCAATAACATCACAGATACACCCCGTCACCCCCTGGAAGAACGCAAGGACCAAACGAAATGAGTTTAACTAGTGTAATATTCGAACCAAGAGAACAGTAAATAATCAGTATACACAAATATTTACAGCAAGTACACAAGCCTGTACACTGTCCCATCAAATGTCTGTGGACTAGTGGTTCCAAAAAGCATGGGCAAAGCCCACACATGACACCTGCCTCAAAATGGAGAGAACACTGCAGGGGAATCAGGTCGAAAAACAGCCACCTCAGGGGGAAGGGGAGGGGGGCACCTCAGCTGGATGATGGTAGGACGCCACTGCTCCTCGAGGGGGCTCCATGCCCACTGCTTGGTCCTAGGAAGTGCAAAGCCACAGTCTCTCAAGTCTCTCAAGTGGGTGGGTTGCCCACTGCTTGGTCTTGGGGAATGCAAAGCCATAGTCTCTCAAGTCGGTGACATGTTCCACTGGTTCTGGAGGGGGCTTTGTGCCCAGAGTGTTTCATCCTGCCAAGTACTGTGTAAGTGGATGTTTTTCTCCATTGGTTCTGGAGGGGGCTTTGTGCCCAGAGTCCTTCATCCTGCCAAGGACTGTGTTAGTGGATGTTTTTCTCCACTGGTTCTGGAGGGGGCTTTGTGCCCAGAGTGATTCATCCTGCCTAGGACTGGGTTAGTGGATGCTTTTCTCCCCTGGTTCTGGAGGGGGCTTTGTTCCCAGAGTGCTTCATCCTGCCAAGGACTCGGTTAGTGGATGCTTTTCACCACTGGTTCTGGAGGGGGCTTTGTGCTCAGTGATGATGCACCTGGGGTGTGGCATGTTGACTTCGTCTCACCTGTGTGTCACAGCCACGCGATGTACCCAGAACAGGTAGCATGATACTCCATGGAGGCAAACCCACACTCCATCCTGCGGCGACTTAGGCTGCCAATTGCTGGTTCATGTCAGTACGGGAAGTGGTGTCTCAAGTGGCGTGTCCAGGGTCCAGGACGTCACCTGCAGACTCTGACGGCTGCACACTGGGGATGGGGCTGATGTCCGACAGAGTGGCATCGGCTGTGCACGTGGCGGTGCTGATGGTGGTGCAGGCGGCGGTGGCTGTGGCAGAGATGCTGCCAGTGCAGGCCGTGGTGCACGTGACTGTTGGGGTGGATGGAGACACCGTACCGTCTCCGGCAGCCTTGGATGGCTGATCCTTGGGGAGGATGCTGCAGTCTGACATTGTGGTAGTGGTGGTGCAGGTGGCGGTGCAGGTGGCGGTCAGAGCAGCAGTGGTGCCTGGGGTGCATGTGGCTGCGATCTCTGATGATTTGGTGGTCACCAGCCCATCCCCAGGTGAAATCATGCCCAGAGGTAATGTGCCCTTTGGCTTGTGGCCCTTCCCCATCTTGACAGCCGCTGCAGGGACCTTAGCACTGTCCACTCTGTGTTTGTGCAAGATCTTGCTGGGTGGGTGGTATGACTGTCCCCTGCTTGAAGCCTATCCCTTTTTGAGCTTTGCAGTTGGGGGAATAGTGTGGTCCTTCTTTTCTGTCAGTGGCACACTGGCAGCTCTGACGGGTGCCCCCTTTGACCGTACTGGAGTAGCAGGGACCAACGCAGATGCAGATTTGGTGACTGAGGTGCTGGGCTTGGATCTAGACATCCTGGCCCTAGGAGAAGGACAGTGGGAGGTGTAGGGAAGAGGTTAATGTTAGCTAGGAAAAGTTTTTTAGACACACTGGGATGGGAAGATGGAGGGGGTGAGTGAATGGAGGAAGAGGTAGTGGTTGTAGGAGGTGTACGTTTGCTGAGTTTGTGTGAAGGTGCATGGGCTGGAGGCTTTTGTGAGGTGGATGGCTGTTGAGTGGGTGTGTGCCTGCGTTTGTGTACTTTGGGAGGAGGGCTCACAGACACACTGGGAGAGTACACAGGGGATGTGTGAATGGTAGTGGGGGTGGTGATTGCACATGAGCGGTGTGTAGTGATGGACATGCTGGTGATGGAGGTAGTGGCTGACGATGTGGTGCATGCAGCTGTGAGTGGAGACGAGACTGGGAGGGAGGTGGAGGACATGGAGGAGGAGAAACAGTCAAGGCAGTGGATGTTGGTGTGTCTGCATGGGGATGGTGCTTGTGTGAGTGCCTATGGGATGTGTGGTGCTTATGTTTGCCTGAGCCACTTTTGTGTGTTGATGAGTGTGCATGCTGGTCTGATGGTGTGCTTGGGATAGGATGAGGTAGAGGGGATTGGGTCTGGGTAGTGGAAGTTGGAGGGGGGCGGCTAGACACAGGGACAACGGCTGCCATCACTGCTGAAACCAGAGCCTGAAATGCTCTCTGTTGGGCCGCCTCGCCCGAATGAATGCCCTCCAGGTATGCATTTGTTTGCTGCAAATGACCCTCAACACCCTGGATGGCATTCAAAATGGTTGACTGCCCAATAGAAAGGGATCTCAGGAGGTCAATAGCCTCCTCACTGGGGCAGGGCCTGAGGTGTCTGGGGCGAAGGAGATGCTCACCCTCCTGGGTGAGCGGGCACGGGAAACACGCTGAGGGGCTGCTGGGAGGGCGGTGCTGGTAGGGGGGGTGACGGCTGTTCCTGTTATTGTGACTGCAAGGGAGCTCCCATCAGAGGAGGAGTCGCTGTCGCTGGTGTCCCCTCCTGTCCCTGTCGTGGAGGTCCCCTCGCTCTCTGTCCCACTGGTGCCCTCACCGTTGATGGATTCACCCTCCTGGGCCATGTGGGATGCAGCTCCCTCAGTCTCCGTTGCCTCTGCTCATCCTCCAGATGATGCTAATGCACACAAGGACAGGGTGACAAAACAAGAAGGGGGGAAAGACAGGGGCGACACATGGTCAATGCCAGCAACACCACTACCGTTGGGGGACACAACACACAGGGAGCATCCCTATTCATTAGGCCATGCACTAGCAGTTAGTAGTAAAATCACCTGCCCATGGGGGACTGTGCCTAACACCATTTGCTGCACACCTGGAACCCACAGGAGCCTGACTAGTTGTAGATGCCCACTACCACTATTGGAGTTGGAGTGTCTCAGAGCCTGCCTAACAAGGGACCTACCCTACCAAGTTAACCCTAGCCTAGGGGAAGCCACATCCCACATGCTCCACCCAGACACCTCATAAAGCACGCAGAGTCAGCTGAATGAGACTGTACTCACCCCCTTGTGGCTTCTGTGATGCCCTCAAGCGCCCATCCAACTCCGGATATGCCACCGCCAGGATCTGGAACATCAGGGGGGTCATGGTGCGACGGGCACCCCTTCCACGTTGGGAGGCCATCCCCAGCTGGGCCTCCACTGTCTTCTTGCTCCAGCGGCGCAGGTCCTCCCATCTCTTGCTGCAGTGGGTGCTCTGTCTATGAAAGAACCCCAGGGTCCGCACTTACATGGCAATGCATGCAAAATACCCTTCTTCTGGTGGGCGCTGACCTAGAGGAAAGGTACAGGATGAAAGGAAATTACTCTCCCGTTCATACCGTCATAGTCATTGCCCACCAGTTCCCACCCATGCCCTGATGCACATACACTCACCATCCTCACATGCAGGCCTCAGACCCCACCCCCACATGTATCTTCCATCCACACAACTCCATACATTCATGGCCCACGTATCATGCTCACAGTGTACTCACCTGTTTGTCTGGAGGACCGTAGAGTAGCGCTTACTGGGGGGGACCCCATCCACTAGTCTCTCCAACTCCTCCGAAGTGAAGGCAGGGGCCCTTTCCCCAGACACTCAAGCCATTGTCACTTCCAGACACTGGTCACATCAGCACTTGCAGTATAGGTCCTCTCCTGTCGAAGGTCAAGTATCAAGTGAGTGAACAGATAGAAAATGGCGGTCACGTCCGCAGCGGTGCATACCGTCACCGACGGCGTACATCGTCATTGGCTCCTGGAACCCATAGGGCCCAACGATAACCACTGCTAAATTGCGCAGCGGTCTTCGACCGCATACTGCGACGCTGCACAACGCCAGTGCAGTTACCTCATTTACCTTTGTCCCTCCTTACAGGTCAGGCAGCCGCCATTTCAGGGGGGCACATGGCATGGCACCTAATTGCGTCACAGCACATTTGGGGAGAAATACGGACAGACAAAACCACACACGGATTTACTCACATTACAGCAAAAACACTTGTGCAACCTATGTGGTACATGACCCTCTGCTCACCATTCTCCTCCATAGGGCACACCCGCTGGGGTAGATGATGAGATGGCGTCATCCTCCAGTGTACAGACCCGTGGTTGACCTGTCGACAATGGAAGACAGACACATCATTATCACCTACAAACTTGATCGTGCCACAAACCAAGAACTGTGTGCCCAATTGGAGCCTGACCTAATGTCAGCTATCCGCCATCCCACAGGAATACCCCCTTTAGTGCAGGTCCTGTCAGTGCTCCATTTCCTATCAAGTGGCTCCTTTCAAACTACAGTGGCCAAGGCATCAGGGATATCTCAGCCAATTTTCTCCAACGTGTTGACCAGAGTGTTGTCTGCTCTGCTGAAACACATGTGCAGCTATATCGTATTCCCCCAGGTGGAGGATTTGCCCACAGTGAAAGCTGACTTCTATGCCCTGGGACATATCCCCAACATCATTGGTGCCATTGATGGTACACATATGGCATTTGTCCCCCGGCAGAAATGAATAGGTGTACAAGAATCGAAAAAGCTACCATTCTATGAAAGAGCAGATGGGGTGTTTGGCAGACCAGTACATCTCTCATGTGAATGCCAAGTATCCTGGCTCTGTGCCTGACGCTCACATTTTGAGGAATAGCAGCATCCCTTGTTTGATGGGCCAACTCCAGAGGCACCGGTGTGGCTAATAGGTGAGCCCAAGGTCCCCACACAGTATGAATAGGTGTCTGGGTATGGGGTAGTCCCTAAGGGTTAGTGTGTGTCTAACAGATTTCCCTCGACATTTGCAGGTGACTCTGGTTACCCCAGCCTCTCATGGCTACTGACCCCAGTGAGGAATGCCAGGACAAGGGCAGAGGAATGCTACAATGAGGCACATGGGCGAACTAGGCGTATTATTGAGCAGACTTTCGGCCTCGTGAAGGCCAGATTCCGGTGCCTCCATCTAACAGGTGTATAATACTCACCGAAGAAGGTGTGCCAGATAATCGTGGCATGCTGCATGTTGCACAACCTGGCATTGCGACGCCAGGTGCCTTTTCTGCAGGAGGATGGGCCTGATGATGGTATTGTGGCAGCTGTTGAGCCTCTGGACAGTGAGGAAGAGGAGGCAAAGGAAGAAGATATATACAACCGAAACAACATCATCCTGCAGGTACTTCCAGTGAGACACAGGTAAGAGACTGGCACTGCTCATCTCATATCTGACTACTGTAGTAATTGTATAAGTCAGCCTCTTAACCTCTGTGTGTGGACACTGACAGTTCACTTTGGCTTTTCATTTCACAGATCTGGGTACCTCATTCTGCCTTCTGCTAGGTTTACTGCTGCCCAACAACTGTCATATATTGGTATGTGCAAATTAACATTTACATTGATATTTGTGGAAGAAGTTGTAATTATACATTTGTGAAAGTACAGACTGACTCCAGATTGGTTTGTGATTCCAGGGTGTTTATTTATGGGCTAATGTGTATAGGGGTATGTGGAAGGGGATGGGGTGATGGTGGAGGAAGGTCCACAGTAGAGTCCAGTCTCTCTGCATCACAGGTGCATTGTCCAATGGGGCATAGGAAGTGGAACAATGTAATTTCAAGGTGGACAGGGTGACAGAGTGGGACAGAAGGGTGACAATCAGGAGAGTCTTATTTCCTGGCGGGGGTCTTGGCAATGTTCTCTGCCTTCTGCCTGGATCGCAGGGACCATTTGCAGGGTGGTTGTCCTTCTGCAGGGGGTGTGGTGCTGGTGGCCTGTTGGTCCTGTGGCGGGACCTCCTGTCCACTAGCGCCGGTGGACGTGGAAGGCTGTTCACCGTTCGGGCTGGTGTCAGGGGCCCGGTGGTATGCCACTGTTTCCCTCATGGTGTTGGTCATGTCTGGCAGCACCCCTGCAATGGTGACCAGGGTGGTGTTAATGGACTTCTAGTCCTCCCTGACCCCCAGGTACTGTCCCTCCTGCAGCCGCTGGGTCTCCTGAAACTTGGCCAGTACCGTGCCCATGGTCTCCTGGGAATGGTGGTATGCTCCCATGATGTTTGATAGTGCCTCGTGGAGGGTCGGTTCCCAGGGCCTGTCCTCCCCCTGTCGCACAGCAGCCCTCCCAGCTTCCCTGTTATCCTGTGCCTCTGTCCCCTGAACCGTGTGCCCACTGCCATTGACCCCAGGTCCCCGATTGTCCTGTGTTTGTGGGGTTGCCTGGTGTCCCTGTAGTGTTGGACACACTGCTGATTGATGTGTCCTGGGGACAGTGGCATGGGCCCGCTGGGTGGGTGCTGTGGTGGTGTTTCTGAGGGGGGAGGTTCTGTGGTGTTTTGGGACTGTGGCAGGGGAACCGACTGTCCAGAGGTCCCTGATGGGCCGGCCTGGTCATCCAGGCGTGCAGAGCTGCTGTCGTCACTGTGGGCCTCTTCTGTGGTGCTTCTGGATATGGCTGGTACCTCCTATCTGGTGACGTTGTGTAGGGGTCCTGTTGGGGTGTAAATACATTGTTATTGTATCTGTTTGTGCCATCTTGTGCAATGGGTGTGTTTCCCTCTACTACTGTGCTTACAATATCGCCTTGGCCCTTGTGTGAGTGGTGATTGTGTGCCCTGGGTGAGTCTCTCCCTTGGACATGCTTTGGTGATGGGTATCCATGCATTGTTGTTGCATGCAGGGCTTGGCATTGGGATGGGTGGGTTGTGATAGTGGGGTATATGTGAGGTGGTGGAGTGATGGTAGGGGTAGAAGTTAGTGACAGCATGCAGATAGGGTGGGGGATATGGTAGTATAGATTTGCTTTACCAGAGTCCAGTCCTCCTGCTACTGCTGCGAGGCCCTCAGCATGCATGATCACCAAGACCTGCTCCTCCCATGTTGTTAGTTGTGTGGGAGGAGGTGGGGGTCCTCTGTACGGCTACCTGGTGTCTGGATACCATGGAACGTACCTTCCCCTGTAGGTCATTCCACCTCTTCCTGATGTCATCCCGTGTTCTGGGGTGCTGTCCCACTGCGTTGACCCTGTCGACAATTCTCGGCCATAGCTCCTTCTTCCTAGCAATGGAGGTCTGCTCCACCTGTGATCCGAATAGCTGTGGCTCTACCCGGATGATTTCCTCCACCATGACCCTGAGCTCCTCCTCAGAAAGCCTGAGGTGTCTTTGAGGTGCCATGATGTGGTGTGAGTGATGTGTGAGGTGATGAGTGGGGTGATGTTTTGGGGTGTGTGATGTGATGTGTGTTGATGGTGTGTGCGAGATGGTGTTGTGTGCCTCTGGATGCTGGTGTTGTCTTTGCTTTTCTCTCTCTCTGCTTCTTCAAACTTTTTCGTTGTAAGGGGTTGTGGGTAATGTGGGTGTGTGTTTTATATTGGATTGGGTGTGTGGGTGTGGTGTGTGTATGTGTATCAGGTGTGTGTATTTTGAATTGTCCACTGTGGTTGTGTTTTGTAGGTGTGTGTGTATTTTGAGCGCAGCGGTGTGTACCGCCAATGGTTTACCGCGGTTGAATGACCACCACGTTGATTCGTGAGTCCTGATACTGTGGGCATATTCCTGTTGGCGTAAAGGTGTGGGTTTTGGTACTGCCAATTTATCACTGACCTTTGGTGTGGCGGACTTGTGTGGGTGTCTGTATTGTGGAGGATTCCTAAGTGTGGATCATAATGCCCGTAGCGGATTTCCGCTGCGGACACAGTAAGTTGGCGGCCCTCGGCACGGCGGTCAGCAGACTTTTCCACCAGGGTTGTAATGAGGGCCATTGTGTCCTCAGAAGATAACATCTGTGACATTGTGCATGGTGCTTTGGCATTCAGCATGATTCCCAGATTTCTAGCATGGGTAGTGGGGGTGGGTGCAGGGTCGAGGTCAGATGGCCACCAAGTGGAACCCCTGACAGAAAGCTTTCTTTCTGAAGATCACCACTTCTGTTTTGTCTGTATTGATGTTAAGGCATTTGAATTTTATCTTGGTGTCAGCAGCACGTCATGCAGGTGGTGAAGTTGTTTTTGTGGGGAAGGGTTCTCTTCCAACAGAGAGCGTATCAGTTGAGTATTGTCAGCATAGGAGAGTATGTTAATATTGTGTGATCTCATGAGGTCTGCCTGTGGGGACATGTAGATGTTGAACAGCGTCAGACTGAGAGATGATCCTTGAGGAAATCCGCATGTAAGGATTTTGGCCTCCGACTTGTAGGGAACTGGGTGATTTTTTGTGTTTTTTACTGTGAGGAAAGGGGAGATTTAGTTGAGGGCAGGTCCTTGGATGCCTATTTCATGTAGCCCTCTGTTGGACCTGGCCCTCGCTGCAGGATCACCCCCCCAATCATTTTGCTTTTAGTCTCCTCTTTTTAATGAGTTCATTTTTGCTGGTCTTAGTACTCTGTGCTCTATGCCACTGATAATTAGTGCTAAAGTGCTTGTGGTCTCTCCTTAAAACACAGTGGAATTGGCTTCCACCCAAATGGCATTTTTAATTGACTAGTAAGCCCCCCGTAAAGTGGTACTACCTGTGCCCAGGGCCTTTAAATTAAATGCTACTAGTACGCCTGCAGCACTGATTGTGCTATCTACTTAGGTAGCCCTTTATACATGTCTCAGGCCTGCTATTGCCGCCTGTGTATGCAGGTCTAAACTGCCACAATTATTTGGAACCAAAGAAACCTTAACTCCCATTTTATTACATATAGGCCTGAGGTAAAGTCTAGGTAGCCCATAGAACAGGATGTGGTGTAATTATGAAGTTGGACATATACGTTTAGGTTTTACATGTCCTGGTAGTAGAAAGCTCTTAAATTCATTTTTTCATTATTCTGAGGCCTACCCCTCCCATAGGATAACACTGAGGATTCCTTATTACGTTTAATAAGATATAATCCCCAATAGGGAGCAGGTGGCTATATCATGTTTAGTGTCTTTGGAACAGTAATGAAAAACCATATTTAATGGTAAAGTTGGGTCTTTGATTACAATTTTGGAAATGCCACTTTTAGAAAGTTGGCACATTTCTGTCCTTAGCCCTTTTGAGCCTCCAGCCTGGCCTGGAACACGAAAGACATTGTGAATTCCTCCCAGACAATCAGATAATAGAGGGGCTAGGTGTGTCTCAATGAGCTATCTTCTGGCAGAGTGAGGGGCAGACCAGAGGAAAGCCCACTTGCAACTGAATAGGAAGTGCTCTGCCTTCACACAAAGGACCTATCAACTCCACATTATCACTGCAACCAACTAGAAGACAGGGCTGGGGAGTCAGGACATTCCATGCTCTTCAACACCACTGACTAGAAGCTTCTCCCACCTTCCAGAAAGAGGGCACTAGAGTATGAAACTAAGAAGTCAGACACCAACTCTTCAGTACACTTCTAGACCTGTAAATACTCTTCCAGGAAGAAGGTGGTGCTGCTGTGCTGCTCAAAAAACTGCCACTCTGCTAGACTGTTGCTCTGAAGGACTGCTACCATGGTGTGCTGACCTGATGCCTGATGCCCTCTTGCCTGGAGTAGAAGCACTGGTTCTGCAACTCCTGTACCCGGAACCCCAGAGTGACTCCAAGGGCTAGTTGGCTGATCTACTGATCTGAATCCTCAGTGATACAAAAGGCTTCCAACAACCTTGCACCTGCCTCTGGACTCTGACATCTGTGAGTCCACCCTATTAAGTGGCAACACAGCTGTCTTTGACCCTTGGAAGTGGGCAAAGGAGCTCTGCCAGCCTCTGTGAATCCAGTGGAACTGACACATCTCCTCTGCCCACAGTCAACCCAAAGCAGATCGAATGCATTGCTGCTTCTGCATGTATCGGAACCATTGCAAATACCACATCACCTCTGTAGCTTCTTCAGAATTGCCACTGTGTGATGCATTATCGCCACAGTCCCTCACATCCCTTATCAGCAACAACCTTGCAACAATGCCAGATTTTGCCTCATCACGCAATTGATCCATTGCTTTGGCTGTAGTACACATCTTTAAAGTGGATCCTTTCAATGCAAACAAACCATAATTTAAGGAATTTTGTTCAGCAGGCCTAACTAGGTCCCTGTAGCTGGCCTGTGCTGCATCGCAATTGGCCTGAACTTGTGACTGTCAGGTACCCACAGTTGTCGCTTTATGATGTTTGGTGCTATTTTCACTCAAATCTTTAAAATTTCATAACTCTGGTTCTTCTGATTGGATTTTTTTATATTTTGTTCTTGTTTTATTTATTAACAATTTCTCTCATTTTCCAATCTGATGTGAGATCCTTTTTTGTGTGGTGTTTTTACTTAATTATTGTTTGAAGTGTTGCAACCCTAACCCAATTTCTTACATCTTCCGAGCTGGGTGAAGTGTGAGACCGTGCCGAAGACTGCTAAGAAGTTAAGCAGTACGAGGGCCGCTGTGTTTCAGTGGTTGAGGAAAAGCCCAACGTCATCAGTGGCTGTGATGAGGACAGTCTTGGTGCTGTGGTTGGGCAGGAAACCTGATAGCATGGTGTCTAGCAGCTGGTGTGATTTAAGGTAGTGATTGAGTTGCTTGTCAATAGCCTTCTCCATGACCTTAACAGGGTAAAATAGAAGGGAAATTGGGCAGTATATTGCTAGTTGACTGGATTCGGCAGAATGTTTCTTTAGCAATGTGACCCCATTTTCCACATTTTCTCTGAGTGAATTATGTACTGGTATGCCAGGCAATGTATACCCACATTATGTGATTGGCTCCTTTGAGTTATTGAGCTTATGAGCTCATGGACATTCACCTCTGCTCTAGGAAATTTACAGAAACCTGAGAAGACTGTAAGAAGCATTGCCTGCATCCTCAAATTTAAGCTGTTACTCTCTACTAAAGAAGGACATAAATCCCAAAACACTTAGATAGAGACACCCATCACCTCCTCCAAAACTCAGAAAATCTTTTGCAGGGTCACTTCTTCACAGTGATTTTGGCAGCGTAAGCCCTTGAACCCACTGCCTGCCTCTTCTATGACTGGGGAGAGCAGGGAGTAAAAAACAAACAAATATGCAGGCAATCATATACAAATACAAAATAAAGTCACAGAGGCAGGGACAGTGGACAAAATGCAAAATAAATCAGGAAAAATTAGAGAAGTGGGCAGGATAATGATCTGGGCTGAGATGGGCGGTGAAACACTACAGGACAGGTAGGCAGGAGCAGACTGTAGTCTAGAGATCAGACAACTCTCAGATCAAAATGGATGGTCATGTGGATCTCATCATGACACTTCTACTCTATAAAACAGATTGGGTAGAAGGACCTTGAACCGCTTTTTGTGTAATAACTCAGAAATGTTTAGTAGATATCCCATTGCTTATAATCAGGTACACTTGAACTATGCTATTTTGACCCATATCATCTTCTTCATAATACTGGATATATAGCATTCACCACCAAATCAAACACTGAAATGCATAGTTTAGAGAGCTGAAGAAAAAGTATTTTCATGTTTTTAGCCTAAACAGAGCAAACGTTACAATAAAGTGCCACTTGATGCTACCCGATGGTAGAACCATTACAGAGGTTAACTGATCACAGTAGTTAGTGGTTGTAGTTAGTGGTTGTTATTTTATAATATTGCCTAATACTAATGAGGTGAAACATTTTCTCAGATAGTATTGTGTGATAAATAGTGAACTGAAACTGGCTGTGTATGAGTTACTTTATGCTCCATAATTTCCATTTTCATGTGTCTTAATTAAGTCAACAGTGCAACATAATGTGCTCGTCTATTGTCTTATTGCAGGCCTGGTAATCTAGACCGTTCATGGAATTTAACACGTGGAAAAAAACACAATTCATTTATTACTACTGTGTTGATAACTTGCATTCTTTCGTAGGTGGTAATTACTGTGCTGTAATATGTACCACCTATCACTAACATGTAAATGAAGTGTTTAATGGTCTTAGGAACATATTTACAAGCCCTTTGCGCCACCTTAGCACCCCCATTCCATTACTTTTTGATGCTAATGTAACCTTTCCCATTCCAAGATTTACAAAGTGGTGCAATGCATGCATTGCACCACTTTGCAACCCCTAGCACCACATTATGCCTGCGTTAGGCATAATGTCTACAAGGGGAGTGTTCCAACGCAGAGCGGCCTGAAAACGTATTCACTTTGCCATTTTTTCCCCATCATTTTAAATGCCTGGTCACAGCAGGCATTAAAATGACGCATCCATTTTTGTCAATGGGCCTCACTGTGCTTTACTGCAGTAGCATCAACGCTATTGCCCTAACCCCATGGTGCGCCATATTGTAAATATGGCGCAACCACGGTGTCGTTAGTTAGGGCAAGTGAGATGCAAGAAAAGTGGCACGTCAGGACCGATGAACAATGCCCCTTGTAAATATGCCCCTTAGTTCTTTTATCTTTAAAGGATGATCGATCAATTAGGTGTTGAAGGCATTCAATGTTGTGATCTGAAATTCACAACCGATTTCTGGAGCTTTGTTCACATATATCTGTCAGTTTTCCACAGTTATTTTTATTTGTCAGCAGTCGTTTGTCCATCAGTTACCATCCTTGAGATATGCTTCGGCGTAGATGCATATTTATTTCACTGCTTTTTCACACCGTGTAATTTTAAACCGTCCTACATTGGTCATTTTCATGAATGACACATTGGATCCTAAATTGTACATTGTTAAAGATAGAGCGCATTAAAGTGTCCAAGAAACTTTTGGATTGCAACAAGATTGAATTAAATGCAATCAGCAATTAGCACTGCTATTTTTATTTAAAGATAGACGGAAGCAGACTTATTTAGGGCTTTGTTCCAAGAACACAAAATGGCAAGAAAGCTTTCAGATGTCGAGTGCATGGCTTTAAAAGGCACATGTTTACTATTACACCTCCAAACATTCTAATGACACTATTTTTTTCTCATATCACTAAGGCCCTCATTACGAGTCTGGCGGTCTCACCACTGTGGAGCTGGCAGTGAAGACCGCATATTACGAGTTGTGGAGGTTTGGCTAAAGCCAAACCTCCACAACTCCACCTGGCCTGCAGGTGCGGTTGCACCGCAGTGGCCGGCCATGACCACCTTCAATCCAGCTGCAGGCCTCAGGCCACCGTCCGGATTACAAGGTTGCACACCGGCACCCGGCGACAGAAATCCCCATTCCAGTCGCCGGCACAAGCACCCCAACAGGTCCACACACATTCACACGTGCACCCACACATGTCCACGCACATACAGACATGCACCCCACTCATCCACGCACTCGCTACATAAACCCCCATTAACTCGTACACACTCACACAAACACGTACACTGGAATACGCATATGCACACGTATACGCACTCAGGCACACCTATTCAAACATGCACACGCACCCCCCTCATTCACATGCACACTCATATATTCACACACATTCACACACCAGCACGTACACAAAAGCACCCCATACACAGACATACACGCACACTCCCTCAACCCCCCCACTTACCTTTTCTGGTGAGCTGGTCATCCGGGAGGGAATGGGTCCTGGCGGTGTTGCACCGCCATCACCACTGTTCCAGCAAGATTCAGCGGAGCCGTATTATGGCTCCTAATATGGTGGGCAAAGTCTTGGTGGTGTGAGGTGCTGGTGGTGCACCCACCTCTGCACCTTCGTTGGACAGGCCGACGGAGTGGGACTTCCGCCCAGGAATGGGCGGAAGTCCATTCACAACTCCCAATATGGCGGTCAGCAGACCGCCAGCTCTTGCGGTCTCCCGGCTGCATCGGCTTCAGCAGTCTTTAGAAAAGACCGCCGGAGTCGTAATGAGGGCTTGAGTCTTTGGTGTTTTTTAACTTTTTTGACTGTGCCCAAAGAAAATTGAGGGGTTAATGTACCTGTTATGTAAGTGAGTGTGTAAACTCACAGGTTTAATTTCTGCTTTGGTGGGGGGTCGTCTTTTCTTCCATCGATTAAAGTCTCAGATTGTTTTACCTACTGATAATATGAATCAAATAATTTCTTGAGAAAAAGAAAGAAAAGGAAATTTCAGCATGGAAATTCTGCTGCCATCTCATTCCATTCCTTCATCATAACAAATATAATATGGGCTGAGTTGAATTTTCGTTGACACTAGTATGATCTCACTTTACGTAATTGAGACCTCATTTGGATAGAAAACCTGTCATGGATGTAAAGTGAGCAGCAGTTGTTCATTTCATTTGCAATGTTGCCCGATATCCACATCTGGGCATACCCAACGCTTTTAGGGTGAAAAGGGGAACAGATGATGGATAGAATGCTGAGGTGGCACTTTGTGGAAAAAAATGATGCATTGAGGACCAGATTTCTCATTGGTGTGAACGTTTGACATTGTTCAGCATTCCATCCATCATCTATTCCTTTTGCATTTGTTGCCCTAGTGCACCTGGTATAACCAGATGTGGGTTCCGGGCTCACTGTGCCCATAGATTCAAGCTAGCCAGGCTGATGAAGGGCGATACCCCAAAACTGGTCCCATAATGCTTGTTTCCAGTCCAGGGAGGACCTTGCCTGGCAGTTCGGGCTGGAATTTTCCCATGGGGACAAGAGTGATAACAGATTTGCATATGGTTGGGTGCAAACTAGGGTGGCATGGTCGGCAAAATAACTGTGGATTGAGGCCCAGGTCTCTGACTGGGGGTAAATGTTTCACATTATTCAGCATTCTGTCCAACATCTGTTCTTTTAGCTTCATTCAAAAAGTGGCACAACTGCGCTGGGAAGCAAGTGCTAACAAAAGCACCTGAAAATAGAAGATACAGAATTAAAGTCACACATTCATTTTTCCCATGATTTTGTCTGCACTCGGTCCTGAGCAGAGACATCTTAAAAATTTTGGGAGCCTTGCGACAAGCATAATTTGGGGCCCCATGCTCAAAACAACTCAGAGTTTTTTAACCGTTTTCTGTTCATTCACATCCTCAAGGACAATATTCAGATCATTGACAACCCTCTTCCTTTGGCCAGCATACATCTGGGCCCAACCCTTGAACAAACAGTCTCTCTTTGATTGGCTGGCACCAGAGAAGCAACAAGACAAATGACATGAACAAGCCTGTTGCATGTGGTACAGCGGACTAGTGTCTCACCTTTCAGGTGTCTACAAATGAGAATGTTTTTATTAGATTTACTGCACTCCAGTCACTCCCCTGTGAGGAACAGGCACTCTGAGTCAGGTGGCAATAGGTTGTGATCGTGCCGCCAAGCGACGGCTCCAGATGACTGTTCAATCACTAACGGAACATATACTACTGCCATCCAGCTAAAACCACCCAGAAAAGCAGAAAGACTAGTGATCCTACAAAGCCTTCTAGCTGCAATGTGTGGTGTAGCTAATCTGTCAGCACCTTTGCAGTGGACTATCTATAGCATATCATTCCCCCCAGTTGTTTTCTTTCCTATGTCGAGCCCTTTTTCACATGCCTAACAAAACAAAAGAATAGAGGCAGTGGCTTACCATCAACAGGGAGATGCAGACGGCTCTAAGAGGCATAGCAGCCAGCATGACTACTGATAGCTGTCATTTGGTGTCTTCAGAGCAGGTTATCACCAATAGTCTACTAGGTTGTGACAGCCGATAAACAAGTAGGCCACTACCACATGGCTTTGCTTTCCTTACAGTGGGGGTTAGGGGGTCTCAAGTACTCTTAAAGCAGTCCAGATTCTCATGATACCAGTTGATTGTCTGCTGGGACATGACCTAGGATACACTGTCTGGAAGTAAAAGGACCTCAGGTTTTATCTGGAGATGTTTAAGATGCCAGAGTGGACGCTCATGACCACATGGTCCATGGGAGCCCGTCTGGTGAGTCACAAGGACATGGGACCTGAAACAGTGACCCAGGTGCCTACCCAAAGTAGGATGGGGAAGGGGTGTGGGAAACCACTCTGACATTCCCATGATCTGGAAAGAGGCTGAGCCTGAAGGTGATGCCCCAGAACCTATAAGGGAAGAAATAACTGCTCTGGAAGTCGTGCCTGAGATTCCATGTGGCAAGCTGCAGGAGTACTGTCCCAGGCTGAGTTCTGTGAAGTGCAGTGGTAGTGCACCACTCTTGAGGGCCTAGGGTGACAGACTGAGGCCTAGGCCTATGGTGACACCTCTGGCAATCCCCTCATTTATAGGGAGATTGGTCCCTTCTGTATAGTGAGCCTATGGCCCTGAAGCATGTGGCACCTAGAGTGTTGGTGGTCCTCCAATGCTATAGGGACTTCCTACTGCTTCATGATATACCCCTAGTCAGGCCATCTGGGGTTACACAAAACCTTTGTGTGTCTCATTATGCACTTCTATCCACCTAGAAGAGGGCCCAGACTGATACATTCTGCTGGTCCTGTGTTATCTGTCAAGCCAGTTGTAACCACAAGGTTTACTGCATGGTGAGACCTGCTTTGGGAGGCTGGGTATTGATGGTTTTGGGCCTAGGTAACAGGTTCATCTTGGTCTTGGTGGATCATGCCCCCAGTACCCTGATCCCAACCCTTTGTGGTCAGTGGCTGTGCCTTAAATGGCCAGGGCACTGCATGGGATTTTTACCTGAGTGGGATTCCCCAAAGAGGCAGTGTATGACAGGAGCACCAACTTAATTTCTGCCTACATAAAGGCTTTGTAAAGAGAAAATATGGGGAATCCTACAAGTTCTCCATACTGTGCCAACCTCGAAAAAATGAGCTTGTTAAAAGATGCAACAAATCCCTGAAGGGCATTATCAGGGCCTAGCAGAGCCCATGAGGAATAAGTGGGACGTCTTGATAACATGCCTGTTGTTTGCCTACAGAGAGGTGCTTCAGGAGGGAGTGGACTTTATCCCTTCAAGCTTCTGTTTGGCCAATCTCTCAGAGGACCTTCCAGCCTTGTCAATGAGAGGTGGGCACAAACTACCTAGAAACCCCCTCACACTGTAGTGAGCTACATGTTAGCCCCCAGGTCTCAAATGAAACACTTCTGAAAGGAAGCCACTGAGAACTTGTAAGCAAGCCAGAAGGTGATAAAGCAGTGGTCTGACGAGAAGGCCACTCTGGTAGAATAACATCTTGGCCACAGTGTGTGGGTCATGAAGCCCATGGAGCCCAACCCTCACAGATTCGAAGACAATGCCCTGTAAAATGAATAAGAAAAAGAGTGATATCACCTACAAAGTGTACCTTAAGACATCCAGGAGACCCCCAGGGTTACTGCATGTGAAGAGTCCCAAGCCAATCATTGAGAGGTCCGAGTTGACAATGCTCATGTGACAAATGATGGTGAAGAGGAGGAGAGTACACCCCTCCAAGACATTCTGTCTTCCAAAGAGAAGGTGGGGCAGTGGGTGAGGGTTGTCCACTCCCTTACGCTGACACCAGAGAAACAGAGGGAGTGATACCACTTGTTGGGACAGTTTTGCTCTCTCTTCACACTTACTCCAGGACTCATCAACAGCTGCACCCATGACATTGACATGAGGGACAGCATGCTTGTTAAAACTAAATGTACAGGTTGTGAGACACAATGAGGGCAAGTACCAAGGATTAGGTTTCCAAGATGCTGGAGGTGTGGTTGATTAAGCCTCCTATCGTCCTCCATCCAGTCCAGTGGTCTCAGTACCAAATGCTGTCCCCCCGAGGCATCACTACAGAACTCAGGTTTCATGTGGACTAGAGAGTCCTTAACTCAGTCCAGTCACCAAGACTTGATGTTCACCCCATTTCCAGATCTGATAAACTCACTGACAGGTTAGAAGCAGCTTCTGAGTACCTTTGAATTTACATCAGGGTACTGGCAGATTGTCCTGAAGGGGCTAGCATTTCATATGCTGAGGGTCACTATCACTTTAAGATTATGAGGAATGCCCCTTCCAACTTCCAGGTTGGTCAACCGGGTCCTAGCTGGACTGAGAGATAGTGGCATCCTCAGCTATAGCTGGGATGGCTACCTGCATCACCTCAGAGAGGTGCTTCAGGTCCTGCATTAGGAAGCCTGACTATCAAAGCCAGTAAGGTCAGGGCTCTGGAGTGTACTTGGGTCACTAAGTTGTTGGTGGTCATGTACAACCTCTCCAAACCAAGTTACAAACCATCCTAGCTTGTATTCTGAGCCCCCAACACCCAAACTAAAGTGATGGCCCTGTTAGACCTCACTGGACACTACAGGAGACTTGTCACGGGGCATGGCACAATTTTTGCCCTATGACCGAGTTAATTTCCAAGAAGCGGACCAAAATATAATGTGGATGGAGGCATAACAAGAAACCTTTGACACCCTGAATGAAGTCATGTGCACAACTGAGTACTCAAGGTACCTAACTTGTCAAAAGAGTTCCTTGTGCAAACAGATGCTTCAGAGTATGGGATTGGAGTCTTCTCGCACAGTTGAATGATAAGGGTTTGGATCAGTCTCTAGTCTTTATTAGAAAGAGGTTACTCCCCAGGGCAAACCAGTGGAGTGTGATTGAGAAGGAGGCATTTGCAGTGGTCAGGGCACTGAAGAAGAAAGACTATACCTGTTTAGGACTCATTTCTGGGGTCAGACCTTTCAGATTGCTGACACAAATGTTTTGTGAAAATCCGAAACTGTTGAAGTGCTAAATTTCCTGACAGGGAATTAACTTCACCATGAAACATCGCTTTGGGACTGGTCAAGGAGAGCAGATGGTCTCTCCAGGTTTGTCTGACGATGAGAACTCTAATAAGTGTGGGAAGTTTTCCCCAACTTCTGCTGGGGAGCCTATGTTGAAGAGAGTCATCTTTTGTATGGTACTCCTCAAGATTGTCCACCTTCAATTGCTGAACCCATTTTTCTGACCCTAGGACCCTGCACTCTTTTCTCCTCCTAACTAGTAGTAGAGTACTTTTGCTTCACCTTTTAAATATGGAAAAATTGGCATACACCTTACTGGCACATTTATTTTACTTTTAGGTCCCTAGCTTATGATACTAAATTCCCAGAGCCTGTAAATTAAATCCTACAAGTAGGAATTTAGCATTCATTGTGCACCCACTAATGTAGCACTGTACAACGTGTCCCAATATTGCCCCTCCATCCTTTTGCCAGGTCTAAAACTTCATTTTTAATACTTACCAGTCACCCCTAAAGTAAGCCTTAAATGTCCCTCTGGCCACATGAATGGTATTTAAAAAGTAGGACATGCATACTTTATGTTTTACATGTCCTGGCAGTGGAAAATGTACAAAGTTGTGTTTTACTGAGGCTAGGCTAGCCCTCCCATAAAAAAACTGTGTTACGTTATAACAACTTATAATGCTTACTTGCAGTTAAGGGGTAGCTAGAAAAATTATTCAATGACTCATTTCAATGGTAATTTAAAATTCAACTTAATGGTAAAGTCAGATTTTATATTATTATTTTGAAAATTACACTTTCAGACAACTGTTATTTTCCTGCTAAATGTGCCTTTCTGCCAGTGTCCAGTGTTATCTGAAGATTGAGTGGCTGTCCGGTGGAGAGATGTGGATTTCTCCCAGACAGTGGACAACAGGCTTGGGTGTGAAGAAGTGTCTTTCATCCTTGGGAAGGATGACTTGGGGGCTGTGCCTAGACCCTTCAAAGAGTGCCTGTCCTGTCACTGGCAGATGTATCTCACACCTGGCCTGCCTGCTTTTGTACTCCTACCCAGCTTGGGTCAAAACCTAGTGGAAGGGGAGATACCCTAGAACTGGACTGGAGTGACAAAAAAGTAAGGTTTGCCCATTTTCATATTTACACCTCTGATTGGGCACAGGGAGCTCTGAACAGGGGAAGGAGGGCTCTGTCATTTTGGTTTTAGGGAAAGAGGGGTACCGTGGGCTAGCTTACAGTAAGACAAAGAGAAAGTGCTGTAAAAGTGGTAGGGTCACTCCTGGGAACTTTTTATCCCATTAGTTAGAGAGGGGCCAAGAGTTTCCCCTACTCACAAGCTGGCTCTGGGCATAAATGTGGCAATCCTGGAATAAGGCTGACCTCAGGCTTGGGCTACAGGGACTCAACAAGATCTAAGAAGCCTTTTGGTGCAATCCAAGCTGACAGATTTTAATTGGAACTGACCCGGTTCCTGCTGCTGGCCTCAGCTGGAGTGAGACTTGACCCCCAAGTACTGTCTCACAAATTCTGGACCTTAGGCTGATGTTAGAGTGCACTCTACCTGACATTTTGTCAACTTTTTTGCTCTGAGAAGAAAGTGAAAATACAATACAAGAAAAGTCCCAAACAATTTAAAAACACAGAGAATATTTTAACCCCTTCTGTGCCGCGGACATAGTGGTTACGTCCTGCGGCACAGTGCTGCTGTGCCGAGGACGTAACCACTACGTCCTCGGCACACAGCCCAGAGGGAGTGCTCTCGCTCCCTCTGTGTGCTTCCCCCCACCCCCCAAAGTCAGGGATGGAAGGGGTTTCCCTTCCCCTTCCACCCCCGACCCCCCCCACCCCCCCCATAATGACGTCAGCGCGCGATCGCGCGCTGACTTCATTATCGGGTGCCGTCGCACAGGAAGCCATTTGCTTCCTGTGCGGCGTGGTGTGAAGAGGTGAGTTCCTCTTCCCGGTGGGTGGGGGGTTTGGGCTAAAGAGGCACCGGGGGAAAGGAAAGGCTTTTCCTTTCCCCCGGTGTCTCTTTGAGCATTCCTGCTGCCCGATCGCATTGCGATCGGGCAGCAGGAATGCCCACTAGACACCAGGGATTGTTTTTTTTTAAATGTATTTGCCGATTTCGGCTTGCGGGGAGAAGCCCCTTGGGCAAGGGTCGCTCCCCTGTAGGGGGGCAATTACTTAGGCCATTTCTGCCCCCCTTGGGGGTAGATTGGCTACTTTTTAGCCAAATCTGCCCCCAAGGGGGGCAGAAAACACTAGATCACCAGGGATTTATATTTTTATGTGCATTTATGTGTGGGGGGGTGCCCCCTTGGGCAAGGGGCGCCCCCCCCAAGGGGGCAGAGAACTGTTGGCCTTTTCTGCCCCCCTTGGGGGCAACTCGGCCTATTTTTTTTAGGTCCATCTGCCCCCAAGGGGGGCAGAAGCCACTTAGGCCCCAGGGATTGTGTGTGTAGTGGATGGGGGGGGCGCCCCCTTGGGCAAGGGTCGCTCCCCTTTGGGGGGCATGTCTTTTAGGGCCATTTCTGCCCCCCTTGAGGGCAGATCAGCCTATTATTTTTAGGCTGATCTGCCCCAAGGGGGGCAGAAACCACTAGAACGCCAGGGATTTTTTTTAATGTGTTTATTTTTGTGGGGGGGCGTCCACTTGGGCACGGGGCGCCCCCCCAAGGGAGGCATTGACCTGTTGGCCATTTCTGCCCCCCCTGGGGGCAGATGGGCCTATTTTTGTAGGCCCACCTGCCCCCAAGGGGGGCAGAAGCCACTTAGACACCAGGGATAGTGTGTGTGAGTGTGTGTTAGTGGATGGGGGGGGGACCTTGGGCAAGGGTCGCCCCCCACTTTGGGGGCACATGTACCCAGGCCATTTCTGCACCCCTTGGAGACAGATCAGCCTATTATTTTTAGGCTGGTCTGCCCCCAAGGTGGGCAGAAACCACTAGAACGCCAGGGTTTTTTTTTTATTTGGTTTTTTTTGTGGGGGGCATTGACCTGTTGGCCATTTCTACACTCCCTGGTGGCAGATGGGCCTATTTTGTTAGGCCCACCTGCCCCCATGGGGGGCAGAAGCCACCTAGACACCAGGGATAGTGTGTGTGTGTGTGTGTGTTAGTGGATGGGGGGGGCCTTGGGCAAGGGTCGCCCCCCACTTTGGGGGCACATGTACCCAGGCCATTTCTGCACCCCTTGGAGACAGATCAGCCTATTATTTGTAGGCTGGTCTGCCCCCAAGGGGGCAGAAACTACTAGAACGAAAGGGATTTTTTTGTATTTGTTTATTTTTGTGGGGGGGGCGTCCCCTTGGTCACGGGGCGCCCCCCCCAAGGGGGGCATTGACCTGTTGGCCATTTCTACACCCCCTGGGGGTAGATGGGCCTATTTTGTTAGGCCCACCTGCCCCCAAGGGGGGCAGAAGCCACTTAGACACCAGGGATAGTGTGTGTGTCTGTGTGTGTTAGTGGATGGGGGGGCCTTGGGCAAGGGTCGCCCCCCACTTTGGGGGCACATGTACCCAGGCCACTTCTGCACCCCTTCGAGACAGATCAGCCTATTATTTTTAGGCTGGTCTGCCCCCAAGGGGGGCAGAAACCACTAGAACGCCAGGGATTTTTTTAAATTTGTTTATTTTTGTGGGGGGGCGTCCCCTTGGTCATGGGGCGCCCCCCCAAGGGGGGCATTGACCTGTTGGCCCTTTCTACACCCCCTGGGGGCAGATGGGCCTATTTTGTAAGGCCCACCTGCCCCCAAGGGGGGCAGAAGCCACTTAGACACCAGGGATAGTGTGTGTGTGTGTGTGTGTTAGTGGATGGGGGGGGCCTTGGGCAAGGGTGGCCCCCCACTTTGGGGGCACATGTACCCAGGCCATTTCTGCACCCCTTCGAGACAGATCAGCCTATTATTTTTAGGCTGGTCTGCCCCCAAGGGGGGCAGAAAGCACTAGAACGCCAGGGATTTTTTTTTATTTGTTTATTTTTGTGGGGGGCGTCCCCTTGGTCACGGGGCGCCCCCCCAAGGGGGGCATTGACCTGTTGGCCATTTCTACACCCCCTGGGGGCAGATGGGCCTATTTTGTTAGGCCCACCTGCCCCCAAGGGGGGCAGAAGCCACTTAGACACCAGGGATAGTGTGTGTGTGTGTGTGTGTGTGTGTGTGTGTGTGTGTGTGTGTTAGTGGATGGGGGGGGCCTTGGGCAAGGGTCGCCCCCCACTTTGGGGGCACATGTACCCAGGCCATTTCTGCACCCCTTGGAGACAGATCAGCCTATTATTTTTAGGCTGGTCTGCCCCCAAGGGGGGCAGAAAGCACTAGAACGCCAGGGATTTTTTAAAATTTGTTTATTTTTGTGGGGGGGCGTCCCCTTGGTCACGGGGCGCCCCCCCAAGGGGGGCATTGACCTGTTGGCCATTTCTAAACCCCCTGGGGGCAGATGGGCCTATTTTCTTAGGCCCACCTGCCCCCAAGGGGGGCAGAAGCCACTTAGGCACCAGGGATAGTGTTGTGTGTGTTATTTTGTTTTTTTGTTTGTTTGAGGGCTGTCCCCTTTGGCAAGGGTCGCTCTCCATGGGGACACACTACTAAAGGTATTTTCTGGCTTCCTTGGGGCAGACAGGCCTATTTTTTTAGTAGGCCCATCTGCCCCTATGGCAGAATCCACTTAGGCACCAATTTCTAAATGTTTGATGGTGGGGTGTTTGTCAACTGAAGAAGTCTTTGCATTTGTGATAAAAAATGTTTTCCTCCTTTTTGTTCTAGTTCAAAGCTTTTGCTTTATTTGCTGTGGCTCCTTGCGGTTTTGGCGGTGGTTGACCTGCAGTTTGCACAGTTGCATGTTTTAGGTAAGTAAAAACAATTTACTCCAAAGGAGTATTGTTGCAATGCATGAATGACATGTTTGTAGGGGGTGTACTAAATGCAGGATTGTGTGTGAAATTGTCCTTAGGTTTGTGCACAATGATATTTGTTTTGTCTTATTTCTAATTTGCCTTTCTTTATTTATTTTTAGTGGGATATCATTGGTGATTGCTGTGTAGTTGCTGGTGAATCAAGCTTTTTCAGGCAAGTGAGCGGTATAGTTTTTGAGTTTATAACTCTTACTAACAAAGCTACACTTTGTTACTTGTCTTACACAGTGCTGGTTGTTGGTGGTGAATTTGTCCAGTTAATTTTAGCAGGAGAGATCATGGCTAGCCGCAGGATGACCGCTCAGCAGGTGGTTGGTATGCTTTTTGAGTCACAGTCTGATCATGACTATGAGACAGACTCTGCATCTGAGGCAGAGGAGGAAGTCAGAGATTCTGGCAGTGATGTTTCTGTTGGAGGGGAATCTTCTGATGATGAAGCCACACAGATGAAGGGCCTGTTTTAGAGGAGGACATTGATGTGCCAATAGTGCAGCAACCTGGGGCTGAAAGGTTTCCCGTTATAAGACCTGAAGTCTGGGTTGCCCCAAACATGGAGCAGCCAGAGTTGCCTGCCTTTACTGGTCTCCCGGGGTGTAACGCCAATACAGAGAACTTTATGCCTATCAATTTCTTTGAGTTATTCATGGATGATATGTTTTTGGAAGAGATTGTTGAGCAGACTAATTTGTATGCGGAGCAGCATTTGAGGGACAACGCTGCTAGACTTAGGCCACACTCTAGAGCTGCCCAGTGGATTCCCACAAATTTGGAGGAGTTAAAAAAGTTTTTGGGTTTGACTTTTTTGATGGGGTTGATAAGGAAGCCTTCACTGGCTTCGTATTGGTCTACTAGTCCCTTGATGGCAACAGCTATATTTCCAGCGACCATGAGTCGTAATCGGTATTTGCTTCTTCTTAGGATGCTGCATTTTGTTGACAATGCATTAGCCTTGCCACGAGATCACCCAGATTCTGACCGTCTTTTTAAGATTAGGCCTGTACTTGATCATTTTGTAGATCGGTTTTCGGAGGTCTATGTTCCAGGCAAAGAGTTAAGTGTGGACGAGTCTTTGGTCCTCTTCAAGGGTCGTTTGGTTTTTAGGCAGTACATTCCTAGCAAAAGGACACGATATGGAATTAAATTGTATATGCTGTCTGAAAGTAGGACAGGATATGTGTATAGTTTCCGTGTGTACACTGGTAGGGATTCCAATATTGACCCCCCTGGTTGTCCTCCCACTTTTGGAGTTACTGAGAAAATTGTGTGGGATCTTGGTAGACGACTGTTCAACAAAGGTCCCCATTTGTATGTAGATAACTTCTACACTGGTGTGCAATTGTTCAAGGAATTGTTTAGAGTGGACACAGTTGCTTGTGGCACAATCCGTTCTAACCGGAAAGGCTATCCAAGGGAGCTTGTCTGTAAAAAACTTGAGAGAGGACAGTGCTGTGCCTTGCGGAACGAAGAGCTGCTAGCTTTGAAATTTTCAGACAAGAGGGATGTCTACATGCTAAGTACCATCCATGATGAGAGTACTTCCCCTGTGACTGTTTGGGGCCAGGTTGCTGAAGTGCGCAAACCTGTGTGCATTTTAGATTATAATAAGCACATGGGAGGTGTAGATAGAGTTCACCAGAGGTTGGAACCTTATACTGCTATTCGTAAGTCTTACGTTTGGTATAAGAAGTTAGCACTTCACCTCTTCCACTTAGCAACCTTCAATGCTTTTATTGTTGTTGGAAAATGGGTTATTAGTAAGGGCAGGTAGGTACCTACACCTAGCAACAAGCCACTAACCTCCACCTAGGTACAGTTAGGTCTCAGTAAATTAATCCCAGCTCAACCCTTGGTAGCTTGGCAACGAGCGTCAAGGCTTAATTTAGGAGACAGTGTGTAAAGCATTCAAATATCACAAAACAGTAATTAAATAAAACACAGGAAACAGTTTAAAAATCCAAAACCAATTTATAAAAATAGTTTATATTTTTATCTTTAAAATGACACAAAAACGATTAAAATCGGTTCAGGGGAACCGGAGATATGAATTTTTAAAGTATTATTATTTTTCTAGCGCTTAGAAACAAAAAGCGCCAATCGGGTCATCTGGTTGCACCAGGACCGGGACAAAGTCAAAGTTTCAGGCCGACCGCGATGGAGCCCTGCTCGGCTACAAGTCGCGGGAGGCCTCGGTTGAAAAGTTACCTTCTGACTTAGTCTTTATTTTGAAGTTTTTCTTCACCGGGACGAACCTGCCAGTTGAATCCGACCTCCTGGAGCCCTTGTCCGGATATGCGATGTGGGTTTCCTCGGTGGTGATTTCTACCTTCGGACTTAGTCGTTTTTTCGAGATGAAAATCCTTCGACCGGGGTAAACCTGGATCTTGATCCGACGTCCGTGGAGCCCTTCTCGGATACGATGGCTGGGAGGTCCCGGTCAACTTTTTACGTTCGGACTTAGTCTCTTTTTCGGATGTTTTTCTTTACCGGGACGAACCACGAAGTCAGGCCGGGTCGCGGTTGAGGCAAGCCGGCTAGAATTTCCGCAGCGGGTCGGTCACTTTATGGAGCTTTTTTTTCAAAAATTCGCAAATCTTTTCCAAACTTCTGGGGCTTCACCCAGATGTTCTTTTAAGGTTCTTTCGGGGTCCACAGCTCACCCCAAGGGTCCAGAAGTTCTGTGATGGTCCTTGGGGGGTGCAGACTTCAACTCCCAGAATGCACCTTGCGCAAACTCCTTTTGGGCCACTGGGCAGTGGTCAACTGGTCTCTTTTTTAGGAGTTGGTGCAGGGGACTCTGGATAGCAATTTTTCACCTGTAGCAAACAGGGAGTCCCTCCTTGAACCAGTTGAAGCCAGGCAAAGTCCTTCTTGTGGTGAAGCCCAAGTGTGCAGCTGGTGCAGTCCTTCTGAGTGCAGGGTCCAGGTGCAGGCCAGGGGTCCAGCAGGGCAGTCCTTCTTCTCCTTAAGTTCCTTCTTCTTGAAAGTTGGCGGGGATCTGAGGTGTGGGGGCAGGTCTGCCAGTTTTATTCTTGCTCCTGGGTGAAAAGCAGGGGGGCCCTGGTTCTCCAATCAGGTACAGGGTCGTCTCCCTGTGATGACCACTTCCTGGGAAGTGTGGCAAAAATCCATCCCAAAAGGCAACAGTCTCTAAAAATCCAACATGGCTGAATCTGATTTTTGGAGGTTACATCTGGCTGAGCCCACCCACTGGTGTGGCTAAAAATCATAAACACACCCCTCTCCTGCCCTCTCCTAATCTAATCAAGGGGGCACCTAGCTGTCTGGGGTTGCAGGATGTGGGGGTGTTGCTGGGTGCTCCAGATGTCCTTCTCTGCCTTTGAAGACCAGTTTGGCAGCCCTCCCCCTTCCTGCCTCACCATCTGCTGAGGGGAGATTCTCTCCCCCAAGCACATTCCTTTGTGTGAAGCCAGGCCACTTCACACCTCATCAAAGTAGCCTGGCAGAAGCTGCTGCAGGCTGGCCAATCAGAGCACAGCAGCAAAAACAATGCAGAGCTGAAATTGGCAACTTTTTAGGTAAAGTCTAAACTTTTTACCTGAACAAGTTATATTAAATCCAACAACTGGAAGTTGTGGGATTTATTACAACAATTAATTTGATACCAAATTCTTGGTATGTAACATTTAAGGAGACTTTACAATTTAAAATAAAGTCTGCCCATTCTAGCCTATGAAGGCCATTTACTTCAATGAGGGAAAAACGAATTTGGCTGTTTTTACCTCACCAGGGCTTATAAATCTATTTTTATAAAGTCCCTGCTTATAGTTACATGGCACCCAGCCCTAGGGGCACATAGGGCACACCTTAGGGGTGACTTATATGTAAAAATAAGGTAGTTTAAGACTTTGGAAGTACCTTTAATTCCAAAGTCGAATTTGCATATAACTTTAATTTAAAAGCAGCCAGCAAGGCAGGCTTGCTTTTAAAATGACACTGGGCACCTCAGGAGTGCACCTAGGTGTGCACCACCTATGCTGTGGTCCCTAAACCTACATGCCCTACCATATACTAGGGACTTATAGGTAGGTTAACTTAGCCAATTATAATTAGCCTAATTTGCATATCCATTTTACACAGAGCACAGGCCCTGGGACTGGTTAGCAGTACCCAGGGCACAGCCAAGAGTCAGTAACCACCAGTACCTATCCAAAAAGAGTGGGGGCGATCAGGCAAAAAAGGAGGACTTTCCTACACTTGTGTTTAGGGATAGGTCTCCAGAGTCAAAGATGACATTTGTGAAACTTCAGGAGTCAGTGATAGAGAGCCTTATTGTGGTGGAACAGGCCAGAGTTCCTAGAGAAGCAGTGGTGGAGGATGTGGCTAGATTGAAAGATCGCCACTTTGCTGAGCACATTCCTCCCACACCCAAAAAAGACTTTCCAGCTAAGAAATGTAGAGTGTGTTTTCGAAGAGGTATCCGGAGGGAGACTCGAATGTACTGCCCAGATTGTCCTTCAAAGCCTGGGCTGTGTGTCGGTGCTTGTTTTAAGAATTACCACACCCAGAAGAATTTCTGGGAACAATCATGAGTGTAAACTCATGTCTGTTTTGTATTTTCATGTGTTTAGTTTCATGGTTAGCATTTCTGTCATGTTCTTAGTTAGAGCTTTTGTGTTTGTAGTTTTGTAATTCTTTCTACTTAGTTAGGGGTTCCTCTGTTAAAAAAAAAAAAAAAAAATGATGCCATTGTGTGTGGAGTGGGGCTTGGCTGAGAGTGTACATATTGACTTGCTGTTGGCTACTGCAACACACTGTCAGCCAAACACCAGTCCACACACTCCCATCAGCTGGTGTGATTGTTGTATCAGGCATGTGGGCGTATGTAAGTGATGGGCCCTTGAGTGGCGCTGTCTGTCGATGTGAGTGTTGTAATGTGCTGGGCCCGTGGCTGGCGGTGTGAATGGCCTTGTGTGTGTCATGTATGAAAGTTGTGTGAATGGACTGTAAAGCGGTTGGTGCCTTGTCGCGGCTTTACAGCTCACGAGCTGTGAGTCATTGGTTCAGTTTTTTGCCTTTCAGTTACTAACCGTGCATTTCATTTTTGTGAAAGCTCTTGTTAGTAAAATTTGATCCACTGAACCATCACTCACCCTCGTGCCAAATCCAACCAGTATGTGTGGTAAAAATGACAAAACCTGCTCCGCTGTAATCAGGCGTCGCAGCACACCTGTGACACGCTAGGTGCCTCAGGTGGGACCCCGATGATGAAGCATGCCACCAACTTGGTTGGTGGGTGAGGGGTCTTTTTCACATAACCTAAGTGTGTTTCTTTTCAAAATTTTAGTGTTTGGCACATCACGGACGTATGTGGGCACATCAAAACGATATATTACAAAACTACCTGTGTTTGGGGGGGAGAGGGCACCTATGTTTTTGGTCCTGTGTGTGGCCTTCATCTAGGGAAACCTACCAAACCCAGACATTTTTTAAAACTAGACACCCCAAGGAGTCCAGGGATGTGTGGCTTGCGTGGATCCCCCAACATTTTCTTACCCAGACTCCTCTGTAAACCTCAAAATGTGCTTAAAAAAGCATATTTTCCTTACTTTTCTTCGTAGGATCACCACTCCAGCACAAAATTCCTACTCCCCAGTGTTCCCCTCAGTCTCCCAAGTAAAATGACACCTCACTTATGTGGGTCCCCAAAGCAGAGTCAGTCTAAAGATGTATAAAAGAATATGTCCTTATAAACTTGCTGTGCTATCCCCTCTATCTCTACAAGTTTTGGGCCTTATTCTGTTGCAGGCACCTGGCCCACCCACACAAGTGAGGTATCATTTTTATCGGGAGACTTGGGGGAACGCTGGGTGGAAGGAAATTTGTGGCTCCACTCAGATTCCAGAACTTTCTGTCACAGAAATGTGTGGAAAATGTGTTTTTTTAGACAGAATTTGAGGATTGCAAAGGATTCTGGGTAACAGAACCTGGTCAGAGCCCCGCAAGTCACCCCATCTTGGATTCCCCTAGGTCTCTAGTTTTAAAAAATGCACAGGTTTGGTAGGTTTCCTTAGGTGACGGCTGAGCTAGAGGCCAAAATCTACAGGTAGGCACTGTTTTCATTGAAAAAATGTGATGTGTCCACGTTGCGTTTTGGGGTGTCTCCTGTCGCGGGCGCTAGGCCTACCCACACAAGTGAGGTATCATTTTTATCGGGAGACGCGGGGGAACGCTGGGTGGAAGGAAATTTGTGGCCCCTCTCGGATTCCAGAACTTCTGCCACAGAAATGTGAGGAACATGTGTTTCTTAAGCCAAATTTTGAGGTTTGCAATGGATTCTGGGTAACAGAACCTGGTCCGAGCCACACAAGTCACCCCATCTTGGATTCCCCTAGGTCTCTAGTTTTCAGAAATGCACAGGTTTGGTAGGTTTCCCTAGGTGGCGGCTGAGCTACAGGCCAAAATCTACAGGTAGGCACTTTGCAAAAAACACCTCTGTTTTCCTTCACAAATTTGGATGTGTCCACGTTGCGCTTTGGGGCGTTCCCTGTCGCGGGCGCTAGGCCTACCCACACAAGTGAGGTATAATTTTTATCGGGAGACGTGGGGGAACGCTGGGTCGAAGGAAATTCGTGGCTCCTCTCAGATTCCAGAACTTTCTGCCACAGAAATGTGAGGAACATGTGTTTTTTTAGCCAAATTTTGAGTTTTGCAAAGGATTCTGGGTAACAGAACCTGGTCCGAGCCACACAAGTCACCCCATCTTGGATTCCCCTAGGTCTCTAGTTTTCAGAAATGCACAGGTTTGGTAGGTTTACCTAGGTGGCGGCTGAGCTACAAGCCAAAATCTACAGGTAGGCACTTTGCAAAAAACACCTCTGTTTTCCTTCACAAATTTGGATGTGTCCACGTTGCGCTTTGGGGCGTTTCCTGTCGCGGGCGCTAGGCCTACCCACACAAGTGAGGTATCATTTTTATCGGGAGACGTGGGGGAACGCTGGGTGGAAGGAAATTCGTGGCTCCTCTCAGATTCCAGAACTTTCTGCCACAGAAATGTGAGGAACATGTGTTTTTTTAGCCAAATTTTGAGGTTTGCAAAGGATTCTGGGTAACAGAACCTGGTCCGAGCCACACAAGTCACCCCATCTTGGATTCCCCTAGGTCTCTAGTTTTCAGAAATGCACAGGTTTGGTAGGTTTCCCTAGGTGGCGGCTGAGCTACAAGCCAAAATCTACAGGTAGGCACTTTGCAAAAAACACCTCTGTTTTCCTTCACAAATTTGGATGTGTCCACGTTGCGCTTTGGGGCGTTTCCTGTCGCGGGCGCTAGGCCTACCCACACAAGTGAGGTATCATTTTTATCGGGAGACGTGGGGGAACGCTGGGTGGAAGGAAATTTGTGGCTCCTCTCAGATTCCAGAACTTTCTGCCACAGAAATATGAGGAACATGTGTTTTTTTAGCCAAATTTTGAGGTTTGCAAAGGATTCTGGGTAACAGAACCTGGTCCGAGCCACACAAGTCACCCCATCTTGGATTCCCCTAGGTCTCTAGTTTTCAGAAAGGCACAGGTTTGCTAGGTTTCCCTAGGTGGCGGCTGAGCTACAAGCCAAAATCTACAGGTAGGCACTTTGCAAAAAACACCTCTGTTTTCCTTCACAAATTTGGATGTGTCCACGTTGCGCTTTGGGGCGTTTCCTGTCGCGGGCGCTAGGCCTACCCACACAAGTGAGGTATCATTTTTATCGGGAGACATTGGGGAACGCTGGGTGGAAGGAAATTTGTGGCTCCTCTCAGATTCCAGAACTTTCTGCCACAGAAATGTTAGGAACATGTTTTTTTTTAGCCAAATTTTGAGGTTTGCAAAGGATTCTGGGTAACAGAACCTGGTCCGAGCCACACAAGTCACCCCATCTTGGATTCCCCTAGGTCTCTAGTTTTCAGAAATGCACAGGTTTGGTAGGTTTCCCCATGGTGGCGGCTGAGCTACAGGCCAAAATCTACAGGTAGGCACTTTGCAAAAAACACCTCTGTTTTCCTTCAAAAATTTGGCTGTGTCTACGTTGCGCTTTGGGGCGTTTCCTGTCGCGGGCGCTAGGCCTACCCACACAAGTGAGGTATCATTTTTATCGGGAGACGTGGGGGAACGCTGGGTGGAAGGAAATTTGTGACTCCTCTCAGATTCCAGAACTTTCTGCCACAGAAATGTGAGGAATATGTGTTTTTTTAGCCAAATTTTGAGGTTTGCAATGGATTCTGGGTAACAGAACCTGGACCGAGCCACACAAGTCACCCCATCTTGGATTCCCCTAGGTCTCTAGTTTTCAGAAATGCACAGGTTTGGTAGGTTTCCCTAGGTGGCGGCTGAGCTACAGGCCACAATCTACAGGTAGGCACTTTGCAAAAAACACCTCTGTTTTCCTTCAAAAATTTGGCTGTGTCTATGTTGCGCTTTGGGGCGTTTCCTGTCGCGGGCGCTAGGCCTACCCACACAAGTGAGGTATCATTTTTATCGGGAGACGTGGGGGAACGCTGGGTGGAAGGAAATTCGTGGCTCCTCTCAGATTCCAGAACTTTCTGCCATAGAAATGTGAGGAACATGTGTTTTTTTAACCAAATTTTGAGTTTTGCAAAGGATTCTGGGTAACAGAACTTGGTCCGAGCCACACAAGTCACCCCATCTTGGATTCCCCTATGTCTCTAGCTTTCAGAAATGCACAGGTTTGGTAGGTTTCCCTAGGTGGCGGCTGAGCTACAAGCCAAAATCTACAGGTAGGCACTTTGCAAAAAACACCTCTGTTTTCCTTCACAAATTTGGATGTGTCCACGTTGCGCTTTGGGGCGTTTCCTGTCGCGGGCGCTAGGCCTACCCACACAAGTGAGGTATCATTTTTATCGGGAGACGTGGGGGAACGCTGGGTGGAAGGAAATTTGTGGCTCCTCTCAGATTCCAGAACTTTCTGCCACAGAAATGTTAGGAACATGTGTTTTTTTTGCCAAATTTTGAGGTTTGCAAAGGATTCTGGGTAACAGAACCTGGTCCGAGCCACACAAGTCACCCCATCTTGGATTCCCCTATGTCTCTAGTTTTCAGAAATGCACAGGTTTGGTAGGTTTCCCTAGGTGGCGGCTGAGCTACAGGCTAAAATCTACAGGTAGGCACTTTGCAAAAAACACCTCTGTTTTCCTTCAAAAATTTGGCTGTGTCCACGTTGCGCTTTGAGGCATTTCCTGTCACGGGCGCTAGGCCTACGCACACAAGTGAGGTATCATTTTTATCGGGAGACGTGGGGGAACGCAGGGTGGAAGGAAATTCGTGGCTCCTCTCAGATTCCAGAACTTTCTGCCACAGAAATGTGAGGAACATGTGTTTTTTTAGCCAAATTTTGAGTTTTGCAAAGGATTCTGGGTAACAGAACCTGGTCCGAGCCACACAAGTAACCCCATCTTGGATTCCCCTAGGTCTCTAGTTTTCAGAAATGCACAGGTTTGGTAGGTTTCCCTAGGTGGCGGCTGAGCTACAGGCCAAAATCTACAGGTAGGCACTTTGCAAAAAACACCTCTGTTTTCCTTCAAAAATTTGGCTGTGTCCACGTTGCGCTTTGGGGCATTTCCTGTCGCGGGCGCTAGGCCTACCCACACAAGTGAGGTATCATTTTTATCGGGAGACGTGGGGGAACGCTGGGTGGAAGGAAATTTGTGGCTCCTCTCAGATTCCAGAACTTTCTGCCACAGAAATGTGAGGAATATGTGTTTTTTTAGCCAAATTTTGAGTTTTGCAAAGGATTCTGGGTAACAGAACTTGGTCCGAGCCACACAAGTCACCCCATCTTGGATTCCCCTACGTCTCTAGCTTTCAGAAATGCACAGGTTTGGTAGGTTTCCCTAGGTGGCGGCTGAGCTACAAGCCAAAATCTACAGGTAGGCACTTTGCAAAAAACACCTCTGTTTTCCTTCACAAATTTGGATGTGTCCACGTTGCGCTTTGGGGCGTTTCCTGTCGCGGGCGCTAGGCCTACCCACACAAGTGAGGTATCATTTTTATCGGGAGACGTGGGGGAACGCTGGGTGGAAGGAAATTTGTGGCTCCTCTCAGATTCCAGAACTTTCTGCCACAGAAATGTTAGGAACATGTGTTTTTTTTGCCAAATTTTGAGGTTTGCAAAGGATTCTGGGTAACAGAACCTGGTCCGAGCCACACAAGTCACCCCATCTTGGATTCCCCTATGTCTCTAGTTTTCAGAAATGCACAGGTTTGGTAGGTTTCCCTAGGTGGCGGCTGAGCTACAGGCTAAAATCTACAGGTAGGCACTTTGCAAAAAACACCTCTGTTTTCCTTCAAAAATTTGGCTGTGTCCACGTTGCGCTTTCAGGCATTTCCTGTCACGGGCGCTAGGCCTACGCACACAAGTGAGGTATCATTTTTATCGGGAGACGTGGGGGAACGCAGGGTGGAAAGAAATTCGTGGCTCCTCTCAGATTCCAGAACTTTCTGCCACAGAAATGTGAGGAACATGTGTTTTTTTAGCCAAATTTTGAGTTTTGCAAAGGATTCTGGGTAACAGAACCTGGTCCGAGCCACACAAGTAACCCCATCTTGGATTCCCCTAGGTCTCTAGTTTTCAGAAATGCACAGGTTTGGTAGGTTTCCCTAGGTGGCGGCTGAGCTACAGGCCAAAATCTACAGGTAGGCACTTTGCAAAAAACACCTCTGTTTTCCTTCAAAAATTTGGCTGTGTCCACGTTGCGCTTTGGGGCATTTCCTGTCACGGGCGCTAGGCCTACGCACACATGTGAGGTATCATTTTTATAGGGAGACGTGGGGGAACGCTGGGTGGAAGGAAATTCGTGGCTCCTCTCAGATTCCAGAACTTTCTGCCACAGAAATGTGAGGAACATGTGTTTTTTTAGCCACATTTTGAGGTTTGCAAAGGATTCTGGGTAACAGAACCTGGTCCGAGCCACACAAGTCACCCCATCTTGGATTCCCCTAGGTCTCTAGTTTTCAGAAATGCACAGGTTTGGTAGGTTTCCCTAGGTGGCGGCTGAGCTACAAGCCAAAATCTACAGGTAGGCACTTTGCAAAAAACACCTCTGTTTTCCTTCACAAATTTGGATGTGTCCATGTTGCGCTTTGGGGCGTTTTCTGTCGCGGGCGCTAGGCCTACCCACACAAGTGAGGTATCATTTTTATCGGGAGACGTGGGGGAACGCTGGGTGGAAGGAAATTTGTGGCTCCTCTCAGATTCCAGAACTTTCTGCCACAGAAATGTGAGGAACATGTGTTTTTTTAGCCAAATTTTGAGTTTTGCAAAGGATTCTGGGTAACAGAACCTGGTCCGAGCCACACAAGTCACCCCATCTTGGATTCCCCTAGGTCTCTAGTTTTCAGAAATGCACAGGTTTGGTAGGTTTACCTAGGTGGCGGCTGAGCTACAAGCCAAAATCTACAGGTAGGCACTTTGCAAAAAACACCTCTGTTTTCCTTCACAAATTTGGATGAGTCCACGTTGCGCTTTGGGGCGTTTCCTGTCGCGGGCGCTAGGCCTACCCACACAAGTGAGGTATCATTTTTATCGGGAGACGTGGGGGAACGCTGGGTGGAAGGAAATTCGTGGCTCCTCTCAGATTCCAGAACTTTCTGCCACAGAAATGTGAGGAACGTGTTTTTTTAGCCAAATTTTGATGTTTGCAAAGGATTCTGGGTAACAGAACCTGGTCCGAGCCACACAAGTCACCCCATCTTGGATTCCCCTAGGTCTCTAGTTTTCAGAAATGCACAGGTTTGGTAGGTTTCCCTAGGTGGCGGCTGAGCTACAAGCCAAAATCTACAGGTAGGCACTTTGCAAAAAACACCTCTGTTTTCCTTCACAAATTTGGATGTGTCCACGTTGCGCTTTGGGGCGTTTCCTGTCGCGGGCGCTAGGCCTACCCACACAAGTGAGGTATCATTTTTATCGGTAGACGTGGGGGAACGCTGGGTGGAAGGAAATTTGTGGCTCCTCTCAGATTCCAGAACTTTCTGCCACAGAAATGTTAGGAACATGTTTTTTTTTAGCCAAATTTTGAGGTTTGCAAAGGATTCTGGGTAACAGAACCTGGTCCGAGCCACACAAGTCACCCCATCTTGGATTCCCCTAGGTCTCTAGTTTTCAGAAATGCACAGGTTTGGTAGGTTTCCCCATGGTGGCGGCTGAGCTACAGGCCAAAATCTACAGGTAGGCACTTTGCAAAAAACACCTCTGTTTTCCTTCAAAAATTTGGCTGTGTCTATGTTACGCTTTGGGGCGTTTCCTGTCGCGGGCGCTAGGCCTACCCACACAAGTGAGGTATCATTTTTATCGGGAGACGTGGGGGAACGCTGGGTGGAAGGAAATTTGTGGCTCCTCTCAGATTCCAGATCTTTCTGCCACAGAAATGTGAGGAATATGTGTTTTTTTAGCCAAATTTTGAGGTTTGCAATGGATTCTGGGTAACAGAACCTGGTCCGAGCCACACAAGTCACCCCATCTTGGATTCCCCTAGGTCTCTAGTTTTCAGAAATGCACAGGTTTGGTAGGTTTCCATAGGTGGCGGCTGAGCTACAGGCCACAATCTACAGGTAGGCACTTTGCAAAAAACACCTCTGTTTTCCTTCAAAAATTTGGCTGTGTCTACGTTGCGCTTTGGGGGTTTCCTGTCGCGGGCGCTAGGCCTACCCACACAAGTGAGGTATCATTTTTATCGGGAGACGTGGGGGAACGCTGGGTGGAAGGAAATTCGTGGCTCCTCTCAGATTCCAGAACTTTCTGCCACAGAAATGTGAGGAACATGTTTTTTTTTAGCCAAATTTTGAGTTTTGCAAAGGATTCTGGGTAACAGAACTTGGTCCGAGCCACACAAGTCACCCCATCTTGGATTCCCCTACGTCTCTAGCTTTCAGAAATGCACAGGTTTGGTAGGCTTCCCTAGGTGGCGGCTGAGCTACAGGCTAAAATCTACAGGTAGGCACTTTGCAAAAAACACCTCTGTTTTCCTTCACAAATTTGGATGTGTCCACGTTGCGCTTTGAGGCATTTCCTGTCACGGGCGCTAGGCCTACGCACACAAGTGAGGTATCATTTTTATCGGGAGACGTGGGGGAACGCAGGGTGGAAGGAAATTCGTGGCTCCTCTCAGATTCCAGAACTTTCTGCCACAGAAATGTTAGGAACATGTGTTTTTTTTGCCAAATTTTGAGGTTTGCAAAGGATTCTGGGTAACAGAACCTGGTCCGAGCCACACAAGTCACCCCATCTTGGATTCCCCTAGGTCTCTAGTTTTCAGAAATGCACAGGTTTGGTAGGTTTCCCTAGGTGGCGGCTGAGCTACAAGCCAAAATCTACAGGTAGGCACTTTGCAAAAAACACCTCTGTTTTCCTTCACAAATTTGGATGCGTCTACGTTGCGCTTTGGGGCGTTTTCTGTCACGGGCGCTAGGCCTACCCACACAAGTGAGGTATCATTTTTATCGGGAGACGTGGGGGAACGCTGGGTGGAAGGAAATTTGTGGCTCCTCTCAGATTCCAGAACTTTCTGCCACAGAAATGTGAGGAACATGTGTTTTTTTAGCCAAATTTTGAGTTTTGCAAAGGATTCTGGGTAACAGAACCTGGTCCGAGCCACACAAGTAACCCCATCTTGGATTCCCCTAGGTCTCTAGTTTTCAGAAATGCACAGGTTTGGTAGGTTTCCCTATGTGGCGGCTGAGCTACAGGCCAAAATCTACAGGTAGGCACTTTGCAAAAAACACCTCTGTTTTCCTTCAAAAATTTGGCTGTATCCACGTTGCGCTTTGGGGCATTTCCTGTCACGGGCGCTAGGCCTACGCACACATGTGAGGTATCATTTTTATAGGGAGACGTGGGGGAACGCTGGGTGGAAGGAAATTCGTGGCTCCTCTCAGATTCCAGAACTTTCTGCCACAGAAATGTGAGGAACATGTGTTTTTTTAGCCACATTTTGAGGTTTGCAAAGGATTCTGGGTAACAGAACCTGGTCCGAGCCACACAAGTCACCCCATCTTGGATTCCCCTAGGTCTCTAGTTTTCAGAAATGCACAGGTTTGGTAGGTTTCCCTAGGTGGCGGCTGAGCTACAAGCCAAAATCTACAGGTAGGCACTTTGCAAAAAACACCTCTGTTTTCCTTCACAAATTTGGATGTGTCCATGTTGCGCTTTGGGGCGTTTTCTGTCGCGGGCGCTAGGCCTACCCACACAAGTGAGGTATCATTTTTATCGGGAGACGTGGGGGAACGCTGGGTGGAAGGAAATTTGTGGCTCCTCTCAGATTCCAGAACTTTCTGCCACAGAAATATGAGGAACATGTGTTTTTTTAGCCAAATTTTGAGATTTGCAAAGGATTCTGGGTAACAGAACCTGGTCCGAGCCACACAAGTCACCCCATCTTGGATTCCCCTAGGTCTCTAGTTTTTAGAAATGCCCAGTTTGGTAGGTTTCCCTAGGTGGCGGCTGAGCTACAGGCCAAAATCTACAGGTAGGCACTTTGCAAAACACACCTCTGTTTTCCTTCACAAATTTGGATGTGTCCACGTTGCGCTTTGGGGCGTTTTCTGTCGCGGGCGCTAGGCCTACCCACACAAGTGAGGTATCATTTTTATCGGGATACGTGGGGGAACGCTGGGTGGAAGGAAATTTGTGGCTCCTCTCAGAATCCAGAACTTTCTGCCACAGAAATATAAGGAACATGTTTTTTTTTAGCCACATTTTGAGGTTTGCAAAGGATTCTGGGTAACAGAACCTGGTCCGAGCCACACAAGTCACCCCATCTTGGATTCCCCTAGGTCTCTAGTTTTCAGAAATGCACAGGTTTGGTAGGTTTCCCTAGGTGGCGGCTGAGCTAGAGGCCAAAATCTACAGGTAGGCACTTTGCAAAAAACACCTCTGTTTTCCTTCAAAAATTTGGCTGTGTCTACGTTGCGCTTTGGGGGTTTCCTGTCGCGGGCGCTAGGCCTACCCCACAAGTGAGGTATCATTTTTATCGGGAGACGTGGGGGAACGCTGGGTGGAAGGAAATTTGTGGCTCCTCTCAGATTCCAGAACTTTCTGCCACAGAAATGTGAGGAATATGTGTTTTTTTAGCCAAATTTTGAGGTTTGCAATGGATTCTGGGTAACAGAACCTGGTCCGAGCCACACAAGTCACCCCATCTTGGATTCCCCTAGGTCTCTAGTTTTCAGAAATGCACAGGTTTGGTAGGTTTCCCTAGGTGGCGGCTGAGCTACAGGCCACAATCTACAGGTAGGCACTTTGCAAAAAACACCTCTGTTTTCCTTCAAAAATTTGGCTGTGTCTACGTTGCGCTTTGGGGCGTTTCCTGTCGCGGGCGCTAGGCCTACCCACACAAGTGAGGTATCATTTTTATCGGGAGACGTGGGGGAACGCTGGGTGGAAGGAAATTCGTGGCTCCTCTCAGATTCCAGAACTTTCTGCCATAGAAATGTGAGGAACATGTGTTTTTTTAGCCAAATTTTGAGTTTTGCAAAGGATTCTGGGTAACAGAACTTGGTCCGAGCCACACAAGTCACCCCATCTTGGATTCCCCTACGTCTCTAGCTTTCAGAAATGCACAGGTTTGGTAGGTTTCCCTAGGTGGCGGCTGAGCTACAAGCCAAAATCTACAGGTAGGCACTTTGCAAAAAACACCTCTGTTTTCCTTCACAAATTTGGATGTGTCCACGTTGCGCTTTGGGGCGTTTCCTGTCGCGGGCGCTAGGCCTACCCACACAAGTGAGGTATCATTTTTATCGGGAGACGTGGGGGAACGCTGGGTGGAAGGAAATTTGTGGCTCCTCTCAGATTCCAGAACTTTCTGCCACAGAAATGTTAGGAACATGTGTTTTTTTTGCCAAATTTTGAGGTTTGCAAAGGATTCTGGGTAACAGAACCTGGTCCGAGCCACACAAGTCACCCCATCTTGGATTCCCCTATGTCTCTAGTTTTCAGAAATGCACAGGTTTGGTAGGTTTCCCTAGGTGGCGGCTGAGCTACAGGCTAAAATCTACAGGTAGGCACTTTGCAAAAAACACCTCTGTTTTCCTTCAAAAATTTGGCTGTGTCCACGTTGCGCTTTGAGGCATTTCCTGTCACGGGCGCTAGGCCTACGCACACAAGTGAGGTATCATTTTTATCGGGAGACGTGGGGGAACGCAGGGTGGAAGGAAATTCGTGGCTCCTCTCAGATTCCAGAACTTTCTGCCACAGAAATGTGAGGAACATGTGTTTTTTTAGCCAAATTTTGAGTTTTGCAAAGGATTCTGGGTAACAGAACCTGGTCCGAGCCACACAAGTAACCCCATCTTGGATTCCCCTAGGTCTCTAGTTTTCAGAAATGCACAGGTTTGGTAGGTTTCCCTAGGTGGCGGCTGAGCTACAGGCCAAAATCTACAGGTAGGCACTTTGCAAAAAACACCTCTGTTTTCCTTCAAAAATTTGGCTGTGTCCACGTTGCGCTTTGGGGCATTTCCTGTCAGGGGCGCTAGGCCTACGCACACATGTGAGGTGTCATTTTTATAGGGAGACGTGGGGGAACGCTGGGTGGAAGGAAATTCGTGGCTCCTCTCAGATTCCAGAACTTTCTGCCACAGAAATGTGAGGAACATGTGTTTTTTTAGCCACATTTTGAGGTTTGCAAAGGATTCTGGGTAACAGAACCTGGTCCGAGCCACACAAGTCACCCCATCTTGGATTCCCCTAGGTCTCTAGTTTTCAGAAATGCACAGGTTTGGTAGGTTTCCCTAGGTGGCGGCTGAGCTACAAGCCAAAATCTACAGGTAGGCACTTTGCAAAAAACACCTCTGTTTTCCTTCACAAATTTGGATGTGTCCACGTTGCGCTTTGGGGCGTTTCCTGTCGCGGGCGCTAGGCCTACCCACACAAGTGAGGTATCATTTTTATCGGGAGACGTGGGGGAACGCTGGGTGGAAGGAAATTTGTGGCTCCTCTCAGATTCCAGAACTTTCTGCCACAGAAATGTTAGGAACATGTTTTTTTTTAGCCAAATTTTGAGGTTTGCAAAGGATTCTGGGTAACAGAACCTGGTCCGAGCCACACAAGTCACCCCATCTTGGATTCCCCTAGGTCTCTAGTTTTCAGAAATGCACAGGTTTGGTAGGTTTCCCCATGGTGGCGGCTGAGCTACAGGCCAAAATCTACAGGTAGGCACTTTGCAAAAAACACCTCTGTTTTCCTTCAAAAATTTGGCTGTGTCTATGTTACGCTTTGGGGCGTTTCCTGTCGCGGGCGCTAGGCCTACCCACACAAGTGAGGTATCATTTTTATCGGGAGACGTGGGGGAACGCTGGGTGGAAGGAAATTTGTGGCTCCTCTCAGATTCCAGATCTTTCTGCCACAGAAATGTGAGGATTATGTGTTTTTTTAGCCAAATTTTGAGGTTTGCAATGGATTCTGGGTAACAGAACCTGGTCCGAGCCACACAAGTCACCCCATCTTGGATTCCCCTAGGTCTCTAGTTTTCAGAAATGCACAGGTTTGGTAGGTTTCCATAGGTGGCGGCTGAGCTACAGGCCACAATCTACAGGTAGGCACTTTGCAAAAAACACCTCTGTTTTCCTTCAAAAATTTGGCTGTGTCTACGTTGCGCTTTGGGGGTTTCCTGTCGCGGGCGCTAGGCCTACCCACACAAGTGAGGTATCATTTTTATCGGGAGACGTGGGGGAACGCTGGGTGGAAGGAAATTCGTGGCTCCTCTCAGATTCCAGAACTTTCTGCCACAGAAATGTGAGGAACATGTTTTTTTTTAGCCAAATTTTGAGTTTTGCAAAGGATTCTGGGTAACAGAACTTGGTCCGAGCCACACAAGTCACCCCATCTTGGATTCCCCTACGTCTCTAGCTTTCAGAAATGCACAGGTTTGGTAGGTTTCCCTAGGTGGCGGCTGAGCTACAGGCTAAAATCTACAGGTAGGCACTTTGCAAAAAACACCTCTGTTTTCCTTCACAAATTTGGATGTGTCCACGTTGCGCTTTGAGGCATTTCCTGTCACGGGCGCTAGGCCTACGCACACAAGTGAGGTATCATTTTTATCGGGAGACGTGGGGGAACGCAGTGTGGAAGGAAATTCGTGGCTCCTCTCAGATTCCAGAACTTTCTGCCACAGAAATGTTAGGAACATGTGTTTTTTTTGCCAAATTTTGAGGTTTGCAAAGGATTCTGGGTAACAGAACCTGGTCCGAGCCACACAAGTCACCCCATCTTGGATTCCCCTAGGTCTCTAGTTTTCAGAAATGCACAGGTTTGGTAGGTTTCCCTAGGTGGCGGCTGAGCTACAAGCCAAAATCTACAGGTAGGCACTTTGCAAAAAACACCTCTGTTTTCCTTCACAAATTTGGATGCGTCTACGTTGCGCTTTGGGGCGTTTTCTGTCACGGGCGCTAGGCCTACCCACACAAGTGAGGTATCATTTTTATCGGGAGACGTGGGGGAACGCTGGGTGGAAGGAAATTTGTGGCTCCTCTCAGATTCCAGAACTTTCTGCCACAGAAATGTGAGGAACATGTGTTTTTTTAGCCAAATTTTGAGTTTTGCAAAGGATTCTGGGTAACAGAACCTGGTCCGAGCCACACAAGTAACCCCATCTTGGATTCCCCTAGGTCTCTAGTTTTCAGAAATGCACAGGTTTGGTAGGTTTCCCTATGTGGCGGCTGAGCTACAGGCCAAAATCTACAGGTAGGCACTTTGCAAAAAACACCTCTGTTTTCCTTCAAAAATTTGGCTGTATCCACGTTGCGCTTTGGGGCATTTCCTGTCACGGGCGCTAGGCCTACGCACACATGTGAGGTATCATTTTTATAGGGAGACGTGGGGGAACGCTGGGTGGAAGGAAATTCGTGGCTCCTCTCAGATTCCAGAACTTTCTGCCACAGAAATGTGAGGAACATGTGTTTTTTTAGCCACATTTTGAGGTTTGCAAAGGATTCTGGGTAACAGAACCTGGTCCGAGCCACACAAGTCACCCCATCTTGGATTCCCCTAGGTCTCTAGTTTTCAGAAATGCACAGGTTTGGTAGGTTTCCCTAGGTGGCGGCTGAGCTACAAGCCAAAATCTACAGGTAGGCACTTTGCAAAAAACACCTCTGTTTTCCTTCACAAATTTGGATGTGTCCATGTTGCGCTTTGGGGCGTTTTCTGTCGCGGGCGCTAGGCCTACCCACACAAGTGAGGTATCATTTTTATCGGGAGACGTGGGGGAACGCTGGGTGGAAGGAAATTTGTGGCTCCTCTCAGATTCCAGAACTTTCTGCCACAGAAATATGAGGAACATGTGTTTTTTTAGCCAAATTTTGAGATTTGCAAAGGATTCTGGGTAACAGAACCTGGTCCGAGCCACACAAGTCACCCCATCTTGGATTGCCCTAGGTCTCTAGTTTTTAGAAATGCCCAGTTTGGTAGGTTTCCCTAGGTGGCGGCTGAGCTACAGGCCAAAATCTACAGGTAGGCACTTTGCAAAACACACCTCTGTTTTCCTTCACAAATTTGGATGTGTCCACGTTGCGCTTTGGGGCGTTTTCTGTCGCGGGCGCTAGGCCTACCCACACAAGTGAGGTATCATTTTTATCGGGATACGTGGGGGAACGCTGGGTGGAAGGAAATTTGTGGCTCCTCTCAGAATCCAGAACTTTCTGCCACAGAAATATAAGGAACATGTGTTTTTTTAGCCACATTTTGAGGTTTGCAAAGGATTCTGGGTAACAGAACCTGGTCCGAGCCACACAAGTCACCCCATCTTGGATTCCCCTAGGTCTCTAGTTTTCAGAAATGCACAGGTTTGGTAGGTTTCCCTAGGTGGCGGCTGAGCTAGAGGCCAAAATCTACAGGTAGGCACTTTGCAAAAAACACCTCTGTTTTCCTTCAAAAATTTGGCTGTGTCTACGTTGCGCTTTGGGGGTTTCCTGTCGCGGGCGCTAGGCCTACCCACACAAGTGAGGTATCATTTTTATCGGGAGACGTGGGGGAACGCTGGGTGGAAGGAAATTCGTGGCTCCTCTCAGATTCCAGAACTTTCTGCCACAGAAATGTGAGGAACATGTTTTTTTTTAGCCAAATTTTGAGTTTTGCAAAGGATTCTGGGTAACAGAACTTGGTCCGAGCCACACAAGTCACCCCATCTTGGATTCCCTACGTCTCTAGCTTTCAGAAATGCACAGGTTTGGTAGGTTTCCCTAGGTGGCGGCTGAGCTACAGGCTAAAATCTACAGGTAGGCACTTTGCAAAAAACACCTCTGTTTTCCTTCACAAATTTGGATGTGTCCACGTTGCGCTTTGAGGCATTTCCTGTCACGGGCGCTAGGCCTACGCACACAAGTGAGGTATCATTTTTATCGGGAGACGTGGGGGAACGCTGGGTGGAAGGAAATTCGTGGCTCCTCTCAGATTCCAGAACTTTCTGCCACAGAAATGTGAGGAACATGTTTTTTTTTTAGCCAAATTTTGAGTTTTGCAAAGGATTCTGGGTAACAGAACTTGGTCCGAGCCACACAAGTCACCCCATCTTGGATTCCCCTACGTCTCTAGCTTTCAGAAATGCACAGGTTTGGTAGGTTTCCCTAGGTGGCGGCTGAGCTACAGGCTAAAATCTACAGGTAGGCACTTTGCAAAAAACACCTCTGTTTTCCTTCACAAATTTGGATGTGTCCACGTTGCGCTTTGAGGCATTTCCTGTCACGGGCGCTAGGCCTACGCACACAAGTGAGGTATCATTTTTATCGGGAGACGTGGGGGAACGCAGTGTGGAAGGAAATTCGTGGCTCCTCTCAGATTCCAGAACTTTCTGCCACAGAAATGTTAGGAACATGTGTTTTTTTTGCCAAATTTTGAGGTTTGCAAAGGATTCTGGGTAACAGAACCTGGTCCGAGCCACACAAGTCACCCCATCTTGGATTCCCCTAGGTCTCTAGTTTTCAGAAATGCACAGGTTTGGTAGGTTTCCCTAGGTGGCGGCTGAGCTACAAGCCAAAATCTACAGGTAGGCACTTTGCAAAAAACACCTCTGTTTTCCTTCACAAATTTGGATGCGTCTACGTTGCGCTTTGGGGCGTTTTCTGTCACGGGCGCTAGGCCTACCCACACAAGTGAGGTATCATTTTTATCGGGAGACGTGGGGGAACGCTGGGTGGAAGGAAATTTGTGGCTCCTCTCAGATTCCAGAACTTTCTGCCACAGAAATGTGAGGAACATGTGTTTTTTTTAGCCAAATTTTGAGTTTTGCAAAGGATTCTGGGTAACAGAACCTGGTCCGAGCCACACAAGTAACCCCATCTTGGATTCCCCTAGGTCTCTAGTTTTCAGAAATGCACAGGTTTGGTAGGTTTCCCTATGTGGCGGCTGAGCTACAGGCCAAAATCTACAGGTAGGCACTTTGCAAAAAACACCTCTGTTTTCCTTCAAAAATTTGGCTGTATCCACGTTGCGCTTTGGGGCATTTCCTGTCACGGGCGCTAGGCCTACGCACACATGTGAGGTATCATTTTTATAGGGAGACGTGGGGGAACGCTGGGTGGAAGGAAATTCGTGGCTCCTCTCAGATTCCAGAACTTTCTGCCACAGAAATGTGAGGAACATGTGTTTTTTTAGCCACATTTTGAGGTTTGCAAAGGATTCTGGGTAACAGAACCTGGTCCGAGCCACACAAGTCACCCCATCTTGGATTCCCCTAGGTCTCTAGTTTTCAGAAATGCACAGGTTTGGTAGGTTTCCCTAGGTGGCGGCTGAGCTACAAGCCAAAATCTACAGGTAGGCACTTTGCAAAAAACACCTCTGTTTTCCTTCACAAATTTGGATGTGTCCATGTTGCGCTTTGGGGCGTTTTCTGTCGCGGGCGCTAGGCCTACCCACACAAGTGAGGTATCATTTTTATCGGGAGACGTGGGGGAACGCTGGGTGGAAGGAAATTTGTGGCTCCTCTCAGATTCCAGAACTTTCTGCCACAGAAATATGAGGAACATGTGTTTTTTTAGCCAAATTTTGAGATTTGCAAAGGATTCTGGGTAACAGAACCTGGTCCGAGCCACACAAGTCACCCCATCTTGGATTGCCCTAGGTCTCTAGTTTTTAGAAATGCCCAGTTTGGTAGGTTTCCCTAGGTGGCAGCTGAGCTACAGGCCAAAATCTACAGGTAGGCACTTTGCAAAACACACCTCTGTTTTCCTTCACAAATTTGGATGTGTCCACGTTGCGCTTTGGGGCGTTTTCTGTCGCGGGCGCTAGGCCTACCCACACAAGTGAGGTATCATTTTTATCGGGATACGTGGGGGAACGCTGGGTGGAAGGAAATTTGTGGCTCCTCTCAGAATCCAGAACTTTCTGCCACAGAAATATAAGGAACATGTGTTTTTTTAGCCACATTTTGAGGTTTGCAAAGGATTCTGGGTAACAGAACCTGGTCCGAGCCACACAAGTCACCCCATCTTGGATTCCCCTAGGTCTCTAGTTTTCAGAAATGCACAGGTTTGGTAGGTTTCCCTAGGTGGCGGCTGAGCTAGAGGCCAAAATCTACAGGTAGGCACTTTGCAAAAAACACCTCTGTTTTCCTTCAAAAATTTGGCTGTGTCTACGTTGCGCTTTGGGGGTTTCCTGTCGCGGGCGCTAGGCCTACCCACACAAGTGAGGTATCATTTTTATCGGGAGACGTGGGGGAACGCTGGGTGGAAGGAAATTCGTGGCTCCTCTCAGATTCCAGAACTTTCTGCCACAGAAATGTGAGGAACATGTTTTTTTTTAGCCAAATTTTGAGTTTTGCAAAGGATTCTGGGTAACAGAACTTGGTCCGAGCCACACAAGTCACCCCATCTTGGATTCCCTACGTCTCTAGCTTTCAGAAATGCACAGGTTTGGTAGGTTTCCCTAGGTGGCGGCTGAGCTACAGGCTAAAATCTACAGGTAGGCACTTTGCAAAAAACACCTCTGTTTTCCTTCACAAATTTGGATGTGTCCACGTTGCGCTTTGAGGCATTTCCTGTCACGGGCGCTAGGCCTACGCACACAAGTGAGGTATCATTTTTATCGGGAGACGTGGGGGAACGCAGGGTGGAAGGAAATTCGTGGCTCCTCTCAGATTCCAGAACTTTCTGCCACAGAAATGTTAGGAACATGTGTTTTTTTTGCCAAATTTTGAGGTTTGCAAAGGATTCTGGGTAACAGAACCTGGTCCGAGCCACACAAGTCACCCCATCTTGGATTCCCCTAGGTCTCTAGTTTTCAGAAATGCACAGGTTTGGTAGGTTTCCCTAGGTGGCGGCTGAGCTACAAGCCAAAATCTACAGGTAGGCACTTTGCAAAAAACACCTCTGTTTTCCTTCACAAATTTGGATGCGTCTACGTTGCGCTTTGGGGCGTTTTCTGTCACGGGCGCTAGGCCTACCCACACAAGTGAGGTATCATTTTTATCGGGAGACGTGGGGGAACGCTGGGTGGAAGGAAATTTGTGGCTCCTCTCAGATTCCAGAACTTTCTGCCACAGAAATGTGAGGAACATGTGTTTTTTTAGCCAAATTTTGAGTTTTGCAAAGGATTCTGGGTAACAGAACCTGGTCCGAGCCACACAAGTAACCCCATCTTGGATTCCCCTAGGTCTCTAGTTTTCAGAAATGCACAGGTTTGGTAGGTTTCCCTAGGTGGCGGCTGAGCTACAGGCCAAAATCTACAGGTAGGCACTTTGCAAAAAACACCTCTGTTTTCCTTCAAAAATTTGGCTGTATCCACGTTGCGCTTTGGGGCATTTCCTGTCACGGGCGCTAGGCCTACGCACACATGTGAGGTATCATTTTTATAGGGAGACGTGGGGGAACGCTGGGTGGAAGGAAATTCGTGGCTCCTCTCAGATTCCAGAACTTTCTGCCACAGAAATGTGAGGAACATGTGTTTTTTTAGCCACATTTTGAGGTTTGCAAAGGATTCTGGGTAACAGAACCTGGTCCGAGCCACACAAGTCACCCCATCTTGGATTCCCCTAGGTCTCTAGTTTTCAGAAATGCACAGGTTTGGTAGGTTTCCCTAGGTGGCGGCTGAGCTACAAGCCAAAATCTACAGGTAGGCACTTTGCAAAAAACACCTCTGTTTTCCTTCACAAATTTGGATGTGTCCATGTTGCGCTTTGGGGCGTTTTCTGTCGCGGGCGCTAGGCCTACCCACACAAGTGAGGTATCATTTTTATCGGGAGACGTGGGGGAACGCAGGGTGGAAGGAAATTCGTGGCTCCTCTCAGATTCCAGAACTTTCTGCCACAGAAATGTTAGGAACATGTGTTTTTTTTGCCAAATTTTGAGGTTTGCAAAGGATTCTGGGTAACAGAACCTGGTCCGAGCCACACAAGTCACCCCATCTTGGATTCCCCTAGGTCTCTAGTTTTCAGAAATGCACAGGTTTGGTAGGTTTCCCTAGGTGGCGGCTGAGCTACAAGCCAAAATCTACAGGTAGGCACTTTGCAAAAAACACCTCTGTTTTCCTTCACAAATTTGGATGCGTCTACGTTGCGCTTTGGGGCGTTTTCTGTCACGGGCGCTAGGCCTACCCACACAAGTGAGGTATCATTTTTATCGGGAGACGTGGGGGAACGCTGGGTGGAAGGAAATTTGTGGCTCCTCTCAGATTCCAGAACTTTCTGCCACAGAAATGTGAGGAACATGTGTTTTTTTAGCCAAATTTTGAGTTTTGCAAAGGATTCTGGGTAACAGAACCTGGTCCGAGCCACACAAGTAACCCCATCTTGGATTCCCCTAGGTCTCTAGTTTTCAGAAATGCACAGGTTTGGTAGGTTTCCCTAGGTGGCGGCTGAGCTACAGGCCAAAATCTACAGGTAGGCACTTTGCAAAAAACACCTCTGTTTTCCTTCAAAAATTTGGCTGTATCCACGTTGCGCTTTGGGGCATTTCCTGTCACAGGCGCTAGGCCTACGCACACATGTGAGGTATCATTTTTATAGGGAGACGTGGGGGAACGCTGGGTGGAAGGAAATTCGTGGCTCCTCTCAGATTCCAGAACTTTCTGCCACAGAAATGTGAGGAACATGTGTTTTTTTAGCCACATTTTGAGGTTTGCAAAGGATTCTGGGTAACAGAACCTGGTCCGAGCCACACAAGTCACCCCATCTTGGATTCCCCTAGGTCTCTAGTTTTCAGAAATGCACAGGTTTGGTAGGTTTCCCTAGGTGGCGGCTGAGCTACAAGCCAAAATCTACAGGTAGGCACTTTGCAAAAAACACCTCTGTTTTCCTTCACAAATTTGGATGTGTCCATGTTGCGCTTTGGGGCGTTTTCTGTCGCGGGCGCTAGGCCTACCCACACAAGTGAGGTATCATTTTTATCGGGAGACGTGGGGGAACGCTGGGTGGAAGGAAATTTGTGGCTCCTCTCAGATTCCAGAACTTTCTGCCACAGAAATATGAGGAACATGTGTTTTTTTAGCCAAATTTTGAGATTTGCAAAGGATTCTGGGTAACAGAACCTGGTCCGAGCCACACAAGTCACCCCATCTTGGATTCCCCTAGGTCTCTAGTTTTTAGAAATGCCCAGTTTGGTAGGTTTCCCTAGGTGGCGGCTGAGCTACAGGCCAAAATCTACAGGTAGGCACTTTGCAAAACACACCTCTGTTTTCCTTCACAAATTTGGATGTGTCCACGTTGCGCTTTGGGGCGTTTTCTGTCGCGGGCGCTAGGCCTACCCACACAAGTGAGGTATCATTTTTATCGGGATACGTGGGGGAACGCTGGGTGGAAGGAAATTTGTGGCTCCTCTCAGAATCCAGAACTTTCTGCCACAGAAATATAAGGAACATGTGTTTTTTTAGCCACATTTTGAGGTTTGCAAAGGATTCTGGGTAACAGAACCTGGTCCGAGCCACACAAGTCACCCCATCTTGGATTCCCCTAGGTCTCTAGTTTTCAGAAATGCACAGGTTTAGGTAGGTTTCCCTAGGTGGCGGCTGAGCTAGAGGCCAAAATCTACAGGTAGGCACTTTGCAAAAAACACCTCTGTTTTCCTTCAAAAATTTGGCTGTGTCTATGTTGCGCTTTGGGGCGTTTCCTGTCGCGGGCGCTAGGCCTACCCACACAAGTGAGGTATCATTTTTATCGGGAGACGTGGGGGAACGCTGGGTGGAAGGAAATTTGTGGCTCCTCTCAGATTCCAGATCTTTCTGCCACAGAAATGTGAGGAATATGTGTTTTTTTAGCCAAATTTTGAGGTTTGCAATGGATTCTGGGTAACAGAACCTGGTCCGAGCCACACAAGTCACCCCATCTTGGATTCCCCTAGGTCTCTAGTTTTCAGAAATGCACAGGTTTGGTAGGTTTCCATAGGTGGCGGCTGAGCTACAGGCCACAATCTACAGGTAGGCACTTTGCAAAAAACACCTCTGTTTTCCTTCAAAAATTTGGCTGTGTCTACGTTGCGCTTTGGGGCGTTTCCTGTCGCGGGCGCTAGGCCTACCCACACAAGTGAGGTATCATTTTTATCGGGAGACGTGGGGGAACGCTGGGTGGAAGGAAATTCGTGGCTCCTCTCAGATTCCAGAACTTTCTGCCACAGAAATGTGAGGAACATGTTTTTTTTTAGCCAAATTTTGAGTTTTGCAAAGGATTCTGGGTAACAGAACTTGGTCCGAGCCACACAAGTCACCCCATCTTGGATTCCCCTACGTCTCTAGCTTTCAGAAATGCACAGGTTTGGTAGGTTTCCCTAGGTGGCGGCTGAGCTACAGGCTAAAATCTACAGGTAGGCACTTTGCAAAAAACACCTCTGTTTTCCTTCACAAATTTGGATGTGTCCACGTTGCGCTTTGAGGCATTTCCTGTCACGGGCGCTAGGCCTACGCACACAAGTGAGGTATCATTTTTATCGGGAGACGTGGGGGAACGCAGGGTGGAAGGAAATTCGTGGCTCCTCTCAGATTCCAGAACTTTCTGCCACAGAAATGTTAGGAACATGTGTTTTTTTTGCCAAATTTTGAGGTTTGCAAAGGATTCTGGGTAACAGAACCTGGTCCGAGCCACACAAGTCACCCCATCTTGGATTCCCCTAGGTCTCTAGTTTTCAGAAATGCACAGGTTTGGTAGGTTTCCCTAGGTGGCGGCTGAGCTACAAGCCAAAATCTACAGGTAGGCACTTTGCAAAAAACACCTCTGTTTTCCTTCACAAATTTGGATGTGTCCATGTTGCGCTTTGGGGCGTTTTCTGTCGCGGGCGCTAGGCCTACCCACACAAGTGAGGTATCATTTTTATCGGGAGACGTGGGGGAACGCTGGGTGGAAGGAAATTTGTGGCTCCTCTCAGATTCCAGAACTTTCTGCCACAGAAATATGAGGAACATGTGTTTTTTTAGCCAAATTTTGAGATTTGCAAAGGATTCTGGGTAACAGAACCTGGTCCGAGCCACACAAGTCACCCCATCTTGGATTCCCCTAGGTCTCTAGTTTTTAGAAATGCCCAGTTTGGTAGGTTTCCCTAGGTGGCGGCTGAGCTACAGGCCAAAATCTAGAGGTAGGCACTTTGCAAAACACACCTCTGTTTTCCTTCACAAATTTGGATGTGTCCACGTTGCGCTTTGGGGCGTTTTCTGTCGCGGGCGCTAGGCCTACCCACACAAGTGAGGTATCATTTTTATCGGGATACGTGGGGGAACGCTGGGTGGAAGGAAATTTGTGGCTCCTCTCAGATTCCAGAACTTTCTGCCACAGAAATATAAGGAACATGTGTTTTTTTAGCCACATTTTGAGGTTTGCAAAGGATTCTGGGTAACAGAACCTGGTCCGAGCCACACAAGTCACCCCATCTTGGATTCCCCTAGGTCTCTAGTTTTCAGAAATGCACAGGTTTGGTAGGTTTCCCTAGGTGGCGGCTGAGCTAGAGGCCAAAATCTACAGGTAGGCACTTTGCAAAAAACACCTCTGTTTGCCTTCAAAAATTTGGCTGTGTCTATGTTGCGCTTTGGGGCGTTTCCTGTCGCGGGCGCTAGGCCTACCCACACAAGTGAGGTATCATTTTTATCGGGAGACGTGGGGGAACGCTGGGTGGAAGGAAATTTGTGGCTCCTCTCAGATTCCAGATCTTTCTGCCACAGAAATGTGAGGAATATGTGTTTTTTTAGCCAAATTTTGAGGTTTGCAATGGATTCTGGGTAACAGAACCTGGTCCGAGCCACACAAGTCACCCCATCTTGGATTCCCCTAGGTCTCTAGTTTTCAGAAATGCACAGGTTTGGTAGGTTTCCATAGGTGGCGGCTGAGCTACAGGCCACAATCTACAGGTAGGCACTTTGCAAAAAACACCTCTGTTTTCCTTCAAAAATTTGGCTGTGTCTACGTTGCGCTTTGGGGCGTTTCCTGTCGCGGGCGCTAGGCCTACCCACACAAGTGAGGTATCATTTTTATCGGGAGACGTGGGGGAACGCAGGGTGGAAGGAAATTCGTGGCTCCTCTCAGATTCCAGAACTTTCTGCCACAGAAATGTGAGGAACATGTTTTTTTTTAGCCAAATTTTGAGTTTTGCAAAGGATTCTGGGTAACAGAACTTGGTCCGAGCCACACAAGTCACCCCATCTTGGATTCCCCTACGTCTCTAGCTTTCAGAAATGCACAGGTTTGGTAGGTTTCCCTAGGTGGCGGCTGAGCTACAGGCTAAAATCTACAGGTAGGCACTTTGCAAAAAACACCTCTGTTTTCCTTCACAAATTTGGATGTGTCCACGTTGCGCTTTGAGGCATTTCCTGTCACGGGCGCTAGGCCTACGCACACAAGTGAGGTATCATTTTTATCGGGAGACGTGGGGGAACGCAGGGTGGAAGGAAATTCGTGGCTCCTCTCAGATTCCAGAACTTTCTGCCACAGAAATGTTAGGAACATGTGTTTTTTTTGCCAAATTTTGAGGTTTGCAAAGGATTCTGGGTAACAGAACCTGGTCCGAGCCACACAAGTCACCCCATCTTGGATTCCCCTAGGTCTCTAGTTTTCAGAAATGCACAGGTTTGGTAGGTTTCCCTAGGTGGCGGCTGAGCTACAAGCCAAAATCTACAGGTAGGCACTTTGCAAAAAACACCTCTGTTTTCCTTCACAAATTTGGATGCGTCTACGTTGCGCTTTGGGGCGTTTTCTGTCACGGGCGCTAGGTCTACCCACACAAGTGAGGTATCATTTTTATCGGGAGACGTGGGGGAACGCTGGGTGGAAGGAAATTTGTGGCTCCTCTCAGATTCCAGAACTTTCTGCCACAGAAATGTGAGGAACATGTGTTTTTTAGCCAAATTTTGAGTTTTGCAAAGGATTCTGGGTAACAGAACCTGGTCCGAGCCACACAAGTAACCCCATCTTGGATTCCCCTAGGTCTCTAGTTTTCAGAAATGCACAGGTTTGGTAGGTTTCCCTAGGTGGCGGCTGAGCTACAGGCCAAAATCTACAGGTAGGCACTTTGCAAAAAACACCTCTGTTTTCCTTCAAAAATTTGGCTGTATCCACGTTGCGCTTTGGGGCATTTCCTGTCACGGGCGCTAGGCCTACGCACACATGTGAGGTATCATTTTTATAGGGAGACGTGGGGGAACGCTGGGTGGAAGGAAATTCGTGGCTCCTCTCAAATTCCAGAACTTTCTGCCACAGAAATGTGAGGAACATGTGTTTTTTTAGCCACATTTTGAGGTTTGCAAAGGATTCTGGGTAACAGAACCTGGTCCGAGCCACACAAGTCACCCCATCTTGGATTCCCCTAGGTCTCTAGTTTTCAGAAATGCACAGGTTTGGTAGGTTTCCCTAGGTGGCGGCTGAGCTACAAGCCAAAATCTACAGGTAGGCACTTTGCAAAAAACACCTCTGTTTTCCTTCACAAATTTGGATGTGTCCATGTTGCGCTTTGGGGCGTTTTCTGTCGCGGGCGCTAGGCCTACCCACACAAGTGAGGTATCATTTTTATCGGGAGACGTGGGGGAACGCTGGGTGGAAGGAAATTTGTGGCTCCTCTCAGATTCCAGAACTTTCTGCCACAGAAATATGAGGAACATGTGTTTTTTTAGCAAATTTTGAGATTTGCAAAGGATTCTGGGTAACAGAACCTGGTCCGATCCACACAAGTCACCCCATCTTGGATTCCCCTAGGTCTCTAGTTTTTAGAAATGCCCAGTTTGGTAGGTTTCCCTAGGTGGCGGCTGAGCTACAGGCCAAAATCTACAGGTAGGCACTTTGCAAAACACACCTCTGTTTTCCTTCACAAATTTGGATGTGTCCACGTTGCGCTTTGGGGCGTTTTCTGTCGCGGGCGCTAGGCCTACCCACACAAGTGAGGTATCATTTTTATCGGGATACGTGGGGGAACGCTGGGTGGAAGGAAATTTGTGGCTCCTCTCAGATTCCAGAACTTTCTGCCACAGAAATATGAGGAACATGTGTTTTTTTAGCCACATTTTGAGGTTTGCAAAGGATTCTGGGTAACAGAACCTGGTCCGAGCCACACAAGTCACCCCATCTTGGATTCCCCTAGGTCTCTAGTTTTCAGAAATGCACAGGTTTGGTAGGTTTCCCTAGGTGGCGGCTGAGCTAGAGGCCAAAATCTACAGGTAGGCACTTTGCTAAAAACAGCTCTGTTTTCTGTGATGTGTCCACGTTGTGTTTTGGGGCATATCCTGTCGCGGGCGCTAGGCCTACCCACACAAGTGAGGTATAATTTTTATCGGGAGACTTGCGGGAACAGAGAATAGCAAAACAAGTGTTATTGCCCCTTGTCTTTCTCTACATTTTTTCCTTCCAAATGGAAGACAGTGTGTAAAAAAGACATCTATTTGAGAAATGCCCTGTAATTCACATGCTAGTATGGGCACCCCGGAATTCAGAGATGTGCAAATAACCACTGCTTCTCAACACCTTATCTTGTGCCCTTTTTGGAAATACAAAGGTTTTCTTGATAGCTATTTTTTACTCTTTATATTTCAGCAAATGAATAGCTGTATACCCGGCATAGATTGAAAACCCACTGCAGGGTGCAGGTCATTTATTGGCTCTGGGTACCTAGAGTTCTTTATGAACCTATAAGCCCTATATATCCCCGCAACCAAAAGAGTCCAGCAGACGTAACGGTATATTGCTTTCGAAAATCTGACATTGCTGGAAAAAGTTACAGAGTAAAACGTAGAGAAAAGTTGATGTTTTTTTCACCTCAATTTCAATATTTTTCTTTTTCAGTTGTTATTTTCTGTAGGAAACCCTTGTAGGATCTACACAAATTACCCCTTGCTAAATTCAGATTTTTGTCTACTTTTCAGAAATGTTGCGATTTCTGGGATCCAGCATTGGTTTCATGCCCATTTCTGTCACTGACTGGAAGGAGGCTGAAAGCACAAAAAATCGTAAAAATGGGTTATGTCCCAGTAAAATGCCAAAATTGTGTTGAAAAATTGGGTTTTCTGATTCAAGTCTGCTTGTTCCTGAAAGCTGGGAAGCTGGTGATTTTATCACCGCAAACCCTTTGTTGATGCCCTTTTCAGGGAAAAAAACACAAGCCTTCTTCTGCAGCCCATTTTTCCCATTTTTTTGAAAAAAACGAAATTTTCACTATTTTTTGGCAAAGGCCTGGCAGCGAAGGGGTTAATACATAAAATATAAACAAAACCGCAAAAAAAACACTGGAGATATACAGTTTTTAATTTGGAATGAAAAATAGCACCCGAAAGCACAAAGCACAAACTGCAGCTATCTGTTTGCACTACCTTGGGTCAAATTTAAAGGTTAATGCCAACCGCATTGGAGTGCAGGTTGGATACAGGGGCCAGGTTCGTCCTGGTGGAAAGTGTACCATTTTACTGAGAATCTTTTATGGAGGAAAAGTGGTCTTTGAGAGTCGTCTGTAGGGCAACCTGCAAGCCAGATCCGAAGCGAGGTTCAGCAAAGGCAGGCATCTAGGGCCAGATGTATGAAAACTGGAGGTTACGACCCGCAAATTGCGATTTTTAAGAAATCGCTATTTCCGAGTCGCAATTGGCCATGTAACAAAATAGCGAATCGGAAGTAGCGATTTCTTAAAAATTGCTATTTGTGGTTTGCGAGGCCCATTTACCGAATCACAATTTGCATTATCGCAAATTGCGATTTTTTTGCGATTCAGTAAAAAATCGCAAAATGCGAGAAAGTTAGAGAATGCACACGTGTAGGAGCCTGATGACATCACCAGCAGGAAATGAGTCATCCCAGGCAGTTTCAGGTGCCACACCTAAACCAGCATCCTGAGAGAGAGCAGCCAAGCCACACAGAGCAGCACTCAGAAGGAGCAAGAACACCTGAGCCAGGATGGACACCCCAGGCCAAGCACAGGAGAAGGCTGAAAGGAAGCGCAAGCTGAAATTCAGTGAACAGGAGCTTGAGGTTTTAACTGAGGAGGTGGTGAGGAGCCATGGTGCCTGTTTGGAAAAAGCTCACTCCAGGTGCCTGAGAGTGAAAAGAGGAGATTATGGCTGGACATACAGTCCAAAATCTGCGCCATTGGAGTGGCACAGCGCTCCATCGAAGAAATCAAAAAAAGATGGTACGACCTGCGCTCCCGTGCAAAGGAGAGGGTGGCAAGGAGACTTGCGGAGGCCAGGGGTACAGGTGGCGGACCACCAACAGGAGCACCATCAACACCATTGGAGGACCTGGTGGAGTCGACACTCCTCCCTGAAGCTGTGACTGGAGTCACAGACATCGACACCTCCGGCACACCGAGTACCAGCCAAGGTAAGTGCAATATTGTTTTGTAACCCTATATGTGTATGCACAAAAGTCCCTTAGGAATTAGAATGTAATGTGAAGCAGTGTGTGAAGTAGTCCAGTCCACATCTTAGAAGCAGCACAACAATGTATTATGGGAGTGGCAGTCCACAAACTAGTACTGAAAGTAGCACAACCATGTAATTAAGTATAGTGACACCCAAGGTAACACAACACACACTACACCGTGTAGAGCAGTACCTGTACCTTTATTGCCATTGTCTGACAGATAATGTAACATACAGAACTGACATGCTGCATATTGTTGTTGCAGGTGGGCCAGGCCCAGCAGCCACACCATCTACATGTGTAGGAGAGACGGACACCCATCAGCCCTCAGATACAAACACCAGTGGGTCCCTCCACATGTCCACTGTCCGACGCAGGCCCAGGGCACTGCCACTGCCAGAGCTCAGCAACGACTCTGATGAGCAGCAGGAAGGTCCAAGCACACCGTCAGCACCAGACAGGCGCAGCCAGATTCTGGAGGGCAGGGTTCAGCCAACCACAGCACCACGCAGGATTGCGACGGAGTCCCGGGCACAACATCATGAGGCAGGTGAGGGTCCCTCCTTATTCGGGGGCCTTGAAGCTGCTATGTCGCAGCAGCAGCGTCTGCAAAATAAGCGGATCCTTAGTTTAGACAGAAACCTGCGCAAACACAACCGCAACATGATGGGCCTGCATCGCCAACTGGACGCACTCAATTGCAATATTGTACAGCTGCGTGAGGGACAGGTGCAGGCTTCAGAGGACACCAGGGACCTTACAAGTGCTGTCCGTGACCTCTGCCAGGAGCTGCGCCATGAGAGGGTTAGCCGGCTCAGACAGGAGCACAGATTCCGGACAATGTTTGGCAGCTACTGCAGGTCCTCTAACAGGATGGCAAATTCCACTGCAGCGATCGCCCTGGCGCAGCGGCGGCGCAAGTGGAGGCTGCACATAGCAGCAGGGACGTTGTCCAGGGACTTGTTCAGATCATGAATGTGTTAGGAAACATAATGGGACAAAGATCAGCCACTCCAAGTGAGGTAGCACTGGGGGACACTGAGGACAGTTCCAGCCTCAGCAGTGTTGCCGTACCAGCAGCAGACACCAGACGGCGCAGTGCCAGGCACAGCAGTGCGGCTGAAGTTGACAATAGAGGTGCCAGTGACTTCACTGGGCACCCGAGTGGTGTGCGTGGGAGAAAAAAAGTGACTCTTGTCGCCATTAGACTGCTGTTGCCACTATGAGGAAATAGTGCATGACTCTGGTCATTCGTTTTTTTGCGTTTATCACATCACCTGTTTCATTTATTTCTCACTCATGCATTACCTGACATAAGGTAATAAATTTATATCACTACAGGTACAGTTGTCAGTGGATTTGTGTCATTCATACTCACGTCTGAAATGATTGTGTGTGATGTCGGCATGCCTCTGCCTTCCCTCTACTGCACTGGTCCTGTCTGCTGGCTGTAGAGGTGGTATGGGATCGTCATCCTCATCTGATTCAGTGTCACTGATTTCTACAGGTATGCCCCTGGTTGTAGCTATATTGTGCAAGATTGCCAAAGTAGCCACTATTCTACATGTAGTCTCTGGACTGTACTGTAGTGCCCCTCCACTTTTGTGGAGGCACCGGAAGTGACTCTTCAGCAGTCCAAATGTGCGCTCCACCACGTTGCAGGTTGCCCTGTGTGCTGCATTGTATCTCTGTTCTGCTGGTGTTGTACGATTGAGGTAGGGCGTCATCATGTAGGTGCGCACTGCGTAGGCACTGTCTCTTGGAAGGAACAGAGGGTACAATGAGTAAGTGAGCCATCTGACGTCACAACTGCATAAATGCGCCAGTGTACAGAGGGAAAATACCTAGTAGATATCCTTCACCAAACTCCCAAGCTAGCAGTCTTGTGTGAATGCCGCTGTGGTAAAAGATGTACGAATCATGTGTGCTCCCTGGGTACCTGGCCACGAGATCTGTTATGATATAGGAGGCATTGCATATCACCTGAATATTCATGGAATGTTGGTATTTACGGTTTCAGTACACATACTCTGTGGCTGATGGTGGACATATTGCCACATGTGTGCCATCTATGGCACCTAGGACGTGGGGGAACTGTGCTATCTGGTAAAACTCTATTTTTGTCTGCTGTATTTCCTGTGGGGTGTGGGGGAATCTGATGTACTGTTGTAGTTTGCTCAGCATGGCGTTGATGAAAGTATTAAAAAATCTGGAGAGGGTACTCTGTGAGACCCCTCCAGCTGCTGCTATGACCCCTTGATAGCTCCCTGAGGCGAGTAGGTGGAGGGAGCATAATACCTGCACATGGGTGGGTATGCTATGAATCCTGAGTGTTCTGCGCTGCAGCATGGGTTGTAGCTCAGCTATCAGGTCAAGTATCATGGCTGAGTTCAACCTATACCTCTCATATATTTCCTCCTCTGTCAGGTCAAAAAGTGTAATGCACTCTGAAAATGCGCTCCTGTCTCCTCCTCCCTCTCCTCAAACCTGCCAAGATCCTCATCCTCCTCGCCATGACGTAGAGTGCAGCCATTGTGGAAAAGAGGCTGAGGCATTCTGGGCCTCTTTATATAGGTTGCACCTGGTTACTACCTGGTTTCAGTTCATGGTATTTTGCATTTGCAAAATGCCATTCTGCGAAAAATCGCAATTTGCGATTTTTTGATGCATCTATTTGCGACTTGGATTTTGTGAATCGCATTTTGCGCCTCGCAATTTCCTACTGAAAATACCGAATCGCAAAATGCGACTCGCAAAACCAGGTTGCAAAGCAAAAAATCGCATTCTGCGAATGCCTTTCGTGCATCGCAGACCACGTTTTTGCACTCGCAAAAGGCCGATTTTTGCGATTCGCACAGTTTGCGAGTGCAAAAACTTTTCATACATCTGGCCCCTAGTCACATGTTTGATAAATGGATACACATAAGGTTATAAAATAAAAAATGTTGCAGGTAAGTGTGTTTTTGTTGTTCTATCTTATTGACCTCCAGTAAGTCAGATGAACAAGAGTGTTGCGGCTGTTAGTAAGACACACTACTGTATGAGCAACGTTAACTCACAAGATGGTACAAGTAGGTGCTCAGTTTACAAACAATGTTACAGGATCAATTAAGTTTTTACGGTGCAAAGGGTGTTTGTGAGGTATGGTATTAGTGTTTACCTCCAGGGACTCTGGACACAACAGGAAAGACAAGAATTGTAAATATGTACGTGAAACTCAGTATGGCTGACAAGGTAAACTATCCAGAGATAATACAGAATTACTTTTGATTTGTACTCTAATTGAAAGTTCTTTCATGCCAATAAAGGGAAGCAGAAGCGTATCTAAAATTGCAATGCCCAGTTTAAGGCAAACATGAAGTAGAGTTTTCCAACCAAAACTCAAAAGCAGTGTCTCTCTTGTGCAGAATTTTGGCAAGATATTTTAGCTTACTGCAGGAATGTAAACTAGAAGGCTGACTTTAATATTTATAGGATGGTACTGAAATATGCTAGAAAATCGATATTTAATGGACTGGCCAGGACACATGTTTAGATAGGGACAGCTGTAACTAGGCATGTATCGTAACTTCTACACTCCGGCTAATGCCACTGTCCTTCACAATGGAACCCAGCTTAAATAGACCCGAACTTTAACACGCTTCAAAATGTACACACTGGCAGGGGGAGGCATGTGCAGATTCTTGAACATGTCAAGTACAGGTCAACATAAAAATTTTGAAAGTACACAACGGTCTCTGGAAGTAGATTCACGTGGCAAACAATATCCCAGGATCGTCTGAACAGCAAACGCGTTGCCGAATTCCAAATTGGAATTGCATGTTCTACAAACTCAGTTTAGAGAGTGAAGAAGAAACATCATTCCATTACCGGAAATAAACAAAAATACGATTCCGATGGCCAATCACAACAAATACCTTGATAATTTATTTTATTTACACCATAGATAGCTACTGGGCCTCCCAGAGTCCATGAAGCTGCGTCAAACCCTGATCTGAATAATACTTAGCAAAAAGAACAGATGATATGACTGAATGCTGAACAACGTAAACGTTCACCCCAGTCACAAAGATCTGGGTTTAATCCATCAGTAATATTTAGGCCCAACCAGGGTAGCATTCACATTGTCTTTTTAAGAATTTTGTCCTCCAGGGTCTATCAACCCTTCACCATTTTTGACAAATATGTAAAAATAAGACATATTAAAAACAAAACTGTAGTTCCTTATTGGACAAAACCTTAGGTGCACACATTCAGGAAATGGCCAGAGCAGCAGCACCTGCAGAAATAGTGCAGGCGAGATTCTGAGGCACTGAAAACGGTATAGTGCTTTTTGTTCAGGTGAAAGCAGGTCAGCCAGCGAAGACTGTCATTTGCATTCTGTTATCCTTGTCATATTATTTTCCCCATGAAGCAACTTGGGATCTCTCAGAGCTACTAAAAGCTAAAAGCACAAGAAATGGGCAAAACATAGAAAAACAGTCTACTAAAACACGTGTAGAATTGATAATCACATTTAATCTCACGTCCACTGAATAATAGACAATAGACAGACAACAAATATAACTCTAAACAGAAAAAATGCTGAATACAAAATCACAAGTATGAGATATAACTAAACCACTTAAAAGGTACCATTAGTTTCCTAAATGGAAATGACTAAAATTGTTATTAAAAAATAGTGTCACGGAAAAGGTGCTCCACTTTTCTTATTTAAGAAACAAATGTATGAATATTTTGGGAGCACGCCAGTCATTTCTCCTGAAAAGAAGCCGATAAAATCGGAAATGATGAGCTGTTATGTAAGATACTTTTTTGGATCGTTTTCACCTACTGCGCGCATTTTCAGTCTGGCGGGCATTTTTCCGACCCCACTCAACTATGGAAACAACGCAAGGGGAAAAGTTGCTGACCAGCCCATTTTTACCCCTGTCAGAAGTAATCAGCATCAAATAAGTTAATGGAGAACACAAAACCTATTTAAAAGTTGCATTTACCAGTTGGCTGATCCCATTACATTTTGCAATATCCAAGTGTCACATTTCCTCTTCGAATGTCTGTCTTAATGCTTCCTCAAGCTGTTGCGATTAGCCGGGCCCTGCTCAGTGCCAGATAAAATCTAGTGCCTCCCACCTTGCTGCCACCTCGCAGCCCTCAATTTTTACAACTTCAGACTTAAAGGAGAAGGCAGTGAAAGGATCAGTACCAAGTTCTCTCACTATGAAGGAAAAGAAATCTGATTAAAATAGTTAATTCCCCATCTTTGTGTGTTAAACTCGACTACACAGGCCTATAGGATGTTTAGTTTGCTTCCCACATGTTGTTTAAAAATCAGGGATGTAATAACGACCAAACCCAGGATTTCAATGAGCTAAGTGAGCACCAGCACATATAAAGTCAGCGTGTTTTTGTTTGTTTCACCTATAACTTCTCAAGCTTTCCGTTGCATTGTACACAAATGTGACAACTTTTTGACAGTTTGGCTCGTGGAATTGCAAATGAAAAGGATATGGAGAGAAATCTGAAATATTGAAAGATCACACCATTAACCATTAAAAATTTAAAGAGTGCATTGCTACCCGGAGGCTACCCCGCGCTGATGCAAGACCATTAAACAGGCAAAGCTGACCGGCTATGGCGGTCTGAAGGGGGAAGCAGTTTTACCTTTTAATCAGGTCCGCTGAAAGTTCACAGTGAGTGACAGAAGTTTGATTTTACTGCGAAAGTGGCTGTATCTGCCATCAGAGGATCCACAGTTGGAAAAAAAACTCAAGCAGAAAGTGTGCCTCTGTCCATTTCAAATGGTGGCATTTCTGTCATCAGATGTGGAAACCTGAAATATATCCCCAAAGTGAGATACTTTACTAGTGTTCACATGGATACCATCTGTAACATTTTGGAAGAGGAATTTACCAGCAAATAGAAGCACTCAAATTGTGGTACCCTTTTCTCCGCAGACTTTCACGGAGGTAACTATGCCAGGCATCCTGGTGCGAGTGGTGTAAAGGTTTTCAGGCCCATATTTATACTTTTTGACGCTAAACTGCGCTAACGCAGTTTAGCGTAAAAAAATTTAGCGCCGTCTAACGCCATTCTGAAGCGCCATGCGGGCGCCGTATTTATGGAATGGCGTTAGCCGGCGCAAGCGGACCGGCGCTGCCTGGTGTGCGTGGAAAAAAACCACGTAGACCAGGCAGCGCCGGCGTAGGGGGAAAATGGCGTTAGGGCGTCTTAAAATGGGGCAAGTCAGGTTGAGGCAAAAAAATCGCCTCAACCCGATTTGCGCCATTTTTTTGCGACGCCCAGACGCCATTTAAATGACTCCTGTCTTAGTAAAGACAGGAGTCATGCCCCCTTGCCCAATGGCCATGCCCAGGGGACTTGTGTCCCCTGGGCATGGTCATTGGGCATAGTGGCATGTAGGGGGGCACAAATAAGGCCCCCCTATGCCACCAAAAAAAATAAAAAAAATAAAAAAATTATACTTACCTGAACTTACCTGTACTTCACTGGGATGGGTCCCTCCATCCTTGGGGGTCCTCCTGGGGTGGGCAAGGGTGGCAGGGGGGGTCCCTGGGGGCAGGGGAGGGCACCTCTGGGCTCATTTTGAGCCCACAGGCCCCTTAACGCCTGCCCTGACCCAGGCGTTAAAAAGTGGCGCAAATGCGGGGTTTTTTGACCCGCCCACTCCCGGGCGTGATTTTTGCCCGGGAGTATAAATACCACGCATTTGCGTCGCCGTCATTTTTTAAGACGGGAACGCCTTCCTTGCATCTCATTAACGCAAGGAAGGCGTTCACGCCAAAAAATGACGCTATTTGCCCATACTTTGGCGCTAGACGCGTCTAACGCCAAAGTATAAATATGGCGTTAGTTTTGCGCCGAATTTGCGTCGAAAAAAACGACGCAAATTCGGCGCAAAAGAAGTATAAATACGGGCCTCAGTGTTCTAAGGTACTTAGCATCTTGCCAGCTGGAGTGCTTCCCATGAATATAAAATACGTTTTTCCGTTGTTTTCAAATTTAGCACCACATCTAGGTGACGCTCAAAGTCTGCAGTCTCACATCTTCGTATGGATGTGTTGACCCTACATCTTGGCTGGTCATCCACTTTAGACCAGGCAGCTGATCCACAATTAGCTCTTCTTTCTTGCTAACCTGATGATAGAGACCAGGAAGTTCCTTTAAGTGGGAGGTCCAACATTCATACAGCACTATATATGACAGATATGCTGTCGGAGAAACAACAAAAGAATTTGCTGGTTTCACTGTAGAATTCTCTGTAATCGACCTCTTCGAACCAGACACTAATTAAGCATTTCCTTTCCTCACGATGTAGACACTGTGGGAGATTCTGCCTTCATCAATCAATCAAACAAAATCTTTATTCAAGGATTGCTTTTTATAAGTTAAACAATTTACCTAATTAACAGTTCATCAAAGATGCCAGTGTAAAAATCTGTTTCGTAATTTGCAAGTGCCTTGCTGAAACCATTTTAAAGTTCTCATGACGCAAACAATTCTAACTCTCCTTAATATAATAATATATTACATATAGATAATGAGTAAGGGCATTGTTGAGATCACGACAGTAAAATAGTTTCTGCCCAGAAAAAGTTAGATCCTTTATCTGTGTCACTGGAACTTAATCGCCCAATTCAGAGACCTGTGCATTGCGAATGTTGCGCCTGCACAGCCACCACAATCTCTTCTATATGGTATGCCATGGTATAGTGATAACTCCACCAAAGAATGGTCTGCCCTGGAACAGTGATAACTCCACCAAAGATGACAGAAGTTCAGCCTACTTAACATAGTTGCAAATCCATCAACATGCCTAACTCCTTTAACCCTTCCCCCCCCACAACAGCGCCGAGCCCTTTTTTTGGCTATTTGGGGAAGTCCATGCTTAGGCTTCCATAATGTTTTGTCCATATTAGGTATCCCTGCTGAATTTGCTTCCTTTTGTCACAAAATCCTGGGGTCTCTAAAGTTACCCAAGGTTTGTGGACTTCCCTGGAGGAGACAGAGAAAATAACTAAAATATTGCAAAAGTTTGGGATTTTTAAGAAAAATTTGAAAAAGGGCTCTAGATAAAAGTGTTTTTTTTCCTAAAAATAAAATCAGCAAAGGGTTTGATGTGCTTGAGTCACAATCTTCCCACCTTTCAGAAACTGGCAGAGCTGAATCAATAAGCCTAATGTTTTACGCAGTTTTGGTATTTTTCAAAGAGGTAACCCATTTTCCTCTTTTTGTGTTTTCAACTACTTCCAGTTTCTGGTGGAAACCAGTGTGAAACCTGTGGCTGATCAAGGAAAGCTATATATTTCTTCAAAGTAGACAAAATTCCAAACTCAGCAAGGGGTCATATGTGTAGATCCCAGAAGGTTTTTTCAAAGAAACTAATGTTGAATTTTGGACCTGGCCCTTTTTGCAGGGTTACCCCTGAGCTTTTTGCCCTCTTCCTCCTATTGTTTTGGTTGTCTTTAGGACTTTGGGCACTTTACCACTGCTAACCAGTGCTAACCAGTGCTAAAGTCTCAAGGCTGTCTGTCTAAATTGCATTGGTGATTGGTTTCTCTATGACTGGCATATTCGATTTACTAGAAATTCCCTAGCAACATGCATTATGTGTGCCCAGGGCCTGTAAATCAAATGCTACTAGTAGGCCTGCAGCACTGATTGTACCATCCACATTAGTAGCCCTGTAAATATGTTTCAGACCTGCCACTGCAATGTCCATGTAGGCAGCTTTGAACTGCCATTTCGACCTGTCAAGTGAACCCACTTACCCACACAAAGCAGTATCCAACCCCCTGGAGTGTGTATGGGGCCAGGGCAGGAAAGGCAGGGTCTTGTGCACAACACATACTTCTCTTTAAAGTATGCCTACTTCAAAGACAGAAATGGGTGTAAGTACTGGACCTCTGACACCGCATAGTTAGAACACTTCTGGACTAAGGACATTCTGCCAAGAAGAAGAGCTGGATGCTGTAGGAGGGATTATAAAGTAAGCTGGGAACAAATGTCCATAACGCGAAGTCCGTGAAAATAATGTTTATTTATTATCCAGATGAATGTTTCTTCAAAAATGTCCCTGGTGAATCACCCCAGCGCAGCGCTAAATAGGCCGTCGCTCCCCAGCTCTCCATCTGCCTCTCCTCGATGTTTGGCATTCCTCGTGCAAAAAAGACGATGAGGAAAACCCAACACCGAAGAACGGACTTGTGCGAGCGGCTACGCTGCGCGTGCAACAATAAAAAAGCACGCACTGCGGAAATCGCTATTAAAAGTACTACATTTAGTTTTCCCTTTTAAAACAAAACAATAAAGACCAACCCCCTCACAAAAAACAATGCACATCACCCCTTTTTCATAACCATAAAGTACCGGTAACACTGGTGAATGAAAAAGCATCAGGTAACAATATATATTATGTTTTACATTTCTCGATACATAATAAAACTTGAGCAACACAAAAAAACCTTCTACCTAACGGTACCTCAAAGGTAAATTGTGCACTCTACAACTTTTTCTGAAGTTCAGAGCATGTGTCCACCACCTTAGGACTCAATGTCTTAACCCCCCCAGATTTTTGTACACTCACAGATTTCTTCACTTTTGTATACTGTCCTAGCGGGTCGCTAGGTGACAACAAAACATCCTTTGGTAAAACCTTTACCACTTTTCCCACATTCCACCAGTTACGTCCACCAACACGAAAAGCATTACTGCACACTTTGTCAACCTTCAATGGTTCGGAAAACTTTGAGTCACCTTTGTTGACAAAACTAGACAGTTTGACCCACACCCATTCACCAACAGTGAGTGAATTGTAAGTCCTTCACACTTCTTTTCTTGTCATAACATGTTTTTTGTTTTTCTTGAGCTTTTCTCATACTCGAACTAACTTTGCAGTCAATGTGTTCCTTACACATAGAATGTTTGAAAAATTTGGACAACCAAGCTGGTCTAATTAGAGTGGCAGGCTTCCTCCCTCTAGGTGCCTCAAACGAAGACACCCCATGTGCTTGTATGGGGCGTTGTTCTGTAGAACCAGAGCATACTCTTTACAGCCGCGTCAACCACACACCCATTAGCTAACGCCCACTGGACACACTCACCAACCACTATTAAAGCGTTCAACCAAACCATTTGTTTGCGGTTGGTAGAGTGAAATCTTCAAATGTTTGATAGCACAATCATTCTGAAAATTTTCAACCTCATTTGAAACAAATTGGACCCCATTATCAGACACAAGTTCCTTGGGAAACCCTTCTGTGACAACATTTGACTAATGTTTCAATGTCTCTGTCCCTTTGTGGCCACCAATAGTATTCTCTCACCCTTTTTTTTGTAAGTGTAGCACCCAAATGACCTTCATGTGCTTTTTCCAGAATGATAGATCTTATAACTTCAGGAGGCACAATTTTATCATTTCTCAATAGTACACCATCTTCCATTGACAGTTCATCCGACACCGTGAAAAAAGGTTACGCACTCAGAATAAAACTTTTCTCATGTGGCCATCCTTCCTCAACGTACGTCAAGACGTTAGAGAGTACAGGATCATTTGTTGATGCTTCTTTCCAATACACTTCGGAAAATGACCCAGTACATTCCAATTCGATGGCAGCAATGAAACAATTTTCATCCTGAATGTCCTCTTTCTCACCAACGTATTCAGTAATGGGATACCTAGAGAGATAATCTGCTCTCACATTTTTCCCCCCAGAAATGTGCACAACAGAAAAATCAAATTGTAACAACCTGGCCGCAAATCTTGCAATTCTTGGTGTGCTACTTTTAACATTAGTACCATTTAAAATAGAAATTAATGGCTTATGGTCTGTTTGGAACAAAAAATGTCTTCCCCAGAGATAAGATTAAAATTTCTCTATACCCCATCAACATGCTAATAACTCTTTTTCTATTACAGAATAGTGTATTTCATTTGGTCTGAGCACTCTTGACGCAAACCCAATGGTGTGCTCCCATTTCCCACTGATCTGAGTCAAAACAGCTCCAACACCGAACTTGCTGGCATCCACAGTCAAACAACACTTCAAATTATGATCATAGGATTGTAGTACACTAACACTACCCGACATTTGCTTAATAGTGTAAAATGCTTCTGCACACTCAGCATCCCACACAAAGTCTGTTTTTGTTTTCAGAAGATTCGAAATGGGTCTGACTAGAGTTGCAAAATTTTCAATAAACCTTGAATAGAACTCACAAAGTCCCAAAAAGGATTTGACACCAACCTTGTCCTGAGGTGTAGGTGCTCTCACAATCGCTTCTACAAGACCTGGTCTGGGATAAACACCTTCTGCTGTCATGACATGCCCCAAATTTTCTACTGAGATTTGGAGAAACTGACATTTTTCTCTTTTCAATACAACCCCAGCACTATTAAACCTACTCTGGACTTGCTTCAAAATCTCATCATGTTCATGTCGATCACATGCATGGATCAACACATCATCCTGAAAAACACACACTTTATTTATGCCTTTAAGCAGCGTAGACATTATTCTCTGAAACACTGACGCTGCCGACGCCAGTCCGAACGGCATACAACAATATTGGTACGTCCCCCACTGGGAAACAAAAGCAGTGAAGTGACGAGAATCCGGTGTCAATTCTACTTGGTGATAAGCAGCGGCCAAATCAAGTTTTGTAAAGAGTTTCGCTCCATTAATGCAAGACAGCATCTCACCAATCTTAGGCAGTGGATGGGAGTCCACCCAAATCTCTCTGTTAAGTGCTCTCAAGTCGACACATACTCTCAGTTCACCATTTTTTTCTTTGCCACAACCAGAGGTGATAACCATAACGAAGAATCAACAGGTTCAATGATTCCCTTCATTCGTAAACTCTCCAATTCTTTCTCTAACCCATCTCTGACACTAAATGGTACACCTCTCAATTTATGTTTTATAGGAATGGCATTGCCTATGACTTTTATTTTATGTGTAAAGCCTCTTATCTTACCTAGTTCACCTGAAAAAACTCTAGGAAACTCATTAAGCAAATTTTCTATATCAGAGGAATCCCTTATAACTGTTACCTGGTCACCCGTACCTGTACGCAAAACCATTCCAAACAACCCTTGATGAAACCACCCCAAAATGTTCAATCCTTTTGCAGCCACATAGACCTTCCCAAAAATGCGTCGTCTCTTGAAAACCAGGACATCTTCAAAGAAACCCACTAAATCAATCCTCTTTCCCTCGTATGAAACCGGTGACCTGTCTGGTGGTTTCAATTTTCGTGTACCCAATTTTGCTCAAATAACTCCTGAGTAATCATAGTGATTCTGGCGCCCGAATCAGCTAACAATCTTAAATGTTTGTCACCTACCTTAACTAAAATGTACGGATCAATGCAGTGATCAGGATTACCAGTTCATGGTCACCCACAGCCAGAATCATTTCTTGCATTTCACTAATCAACTCAACCATTCTGTCATCACAATCATCAACAACAGCATTAACCTTAGTGTTACCACTTTTGTTACTTTGACACACTTTTGAAAAATGGCCACATAATCTGCATTGAACATTCTTTGCTGGACAGATCTTCCCTCCTTTTAGATGTGATGGATACCCACACCTAAAACATATGTTAGTTTGCTTGAAAAAACAATTGTGTTTGGCCACTTCTCCTTTGCTGTATGAAGGAATGTTCATCTTGCGTCTGTCGTCGGGTCTCTGAACTACATTAACTTGTTCCACTTGTGCATGTTCTAATTCTTTAGCTGATTTATTTGCAGTTTCAATGCTTTTGGCAATTCTGATCGAATCCGACAAAGACCGATCTCCCAAGGACAACAACTTTTGCTTGATAGACTTATCTGAACAGTGACATATAAATTGGTCACATATTAATTGATCAGCAAATGTTTCAAAACGACAAACTGAAGCAAGTTTCCTCAACGCAGATATGTAAGTCTTCACATCTTCTCCACCTTTCTGTTCCCTCCTAAAAACGGCACATCACCTCCTCTGCAACCAAAACAAACCAATGCCTCACCTCCCCATTAGCAGTAAGGAACCAACACCGCACCAGTTCCAGCAGTGGTGTCGGACTGTTGGGAAAGACTCTGTGGAGAGGCTCTGATAGCCTCAGTTGAAGCTATTGTGTTTCTAAGCAATATACTAACATTTAATCTTTGAAAATGTGTATCTTTACTTGTGTCAATTAGGAGTTTGTTATTTTGCTCTTGTTTTACTCTGAGAAATATTGGCTATTTTTCAAAATTGGTGTGGAGTCCATTTGTATTGTTTTCACTGTGTTACTCTATGCATTGGCATGTGTGTAAAAATACTTTACACATTGTCTCTGAGATAAGCCTAACTGCTTGAGCCAAGCTACCAAGGGGGTGAGCAGGGGTTATCTTAGCTGTGTGACTCCCTTACCCTGACTAGAGCTAGGGTCCCTCCTTGGACAGGGTACAAACCACTGCCAACTAGAGACCCCATTTCTAACATTGGTGATCAGCGGTGATGATAGGATTTGGATTTGTACTTTACATACAGTGATTGGTGTATATTTCTTTCTATCTCGCAGACCATTACGTACCAGCATACAGTTTTTTCTTTCTATTTTTGCAACTCTTGAGTTTTGGCCGCTATCATGTCACAGTCAGGTAAGTCATCAGCGGTAGCTACAGATTTGGTGTTTGAGCAGGAGAGTTTGGTTACCTATATGGTTCCTCAGCTCTACAGGAAGTTCAAATGTTCTTTTAAAGGCCTCACTAGGAAGCAGGAGCTGCAAAAGACACTGAGGGCCTGGTTGGCTACCAGGGAGGCTGGTGAGCACACAGAGGATAAGAATGATGTTGTGGAGGAGGAGGAACAAAGTAGGGACCTGGGATGGCTAGAAAAACCAGTATCACCCTTGGGGTGGGGGGCCAGCCGGAATGGGGGAAGAGCTTCCACCAGAGATGGCAGCATGGGCTCCTTTCCAGGTCTGTCTTCTTAGGAGCTGGAGAATAGGCAGATCAATAGGAAACTTGAGTTGGAGCTGGTAAAGCTCAGGTTAAAGCAGAAAGAAAACGTTTTAAAGGAAATGAGACTGGTCCTTGAGGAGAAGAAAGCCCTTTTAGCTCAGGAGCTCAGTCTGAGGAGCTAGAAGTCAGGAAGGCTGGGTTCACCTCAGATGGTGGCAGGGAAAGTACCCTGTCCATTAATGAAGAAAAGGTCCACATACGCAGAGACTTGGTTTCTAAGGAGGGGGTGACATACACCAGTGGGCTCAGGCATATGAGGTAGCTCCAGAGGTGTGCATGGTCCCGAAGAGGATTGGGGAACTGGCACAGGGAGTCATATTCCTGGTGGTGGTATTGCGTAGATTCTCATTATCCTAATCAGACTACTGGATTCGGGTGGCAGAATCACTTGTACTGCGGGAATTGAGTCTGATCCTGCACCATGTGACACCTGTCAGCCTAATCTGGGTTTGTTCCGGCTAACTAGCAGTGCCTCATCTCCCCCCAAGGGGTGGGATGATTGGGGCAACCGGGCGCATGACATACATGACTCCTCACGGAAATCGTGGTCACTCAGATCTCATCTGTTTCTCTTAGTTACATTAGTCTCACATATGCAAGGACAATCAGAGGCAGAGTAAAGTTCAATAAGGTTTTATTGAAGTAACTGCATCTTAGATAATAAAGCATGTATTGCAATAACTAGGATGGTGAAGCACAATGAGATTAAAATTGTGACAAGGAAAGTGAAACACAAGAATAACGCTACCATACTGTCACTAAGGCTTGTAGGGATAGTTCCTACCTAAGCTATGTTAGAGCACAGCATGTTAAGCTCTAATTTTGCAGTTCAGTTTCCCCCTGGGAAGACATCATCTCTCATACCTGAGCAAGAGGCCTGTACTCTACATAAGCAGCTGTAGTGAAGCATCTGGCTGGAATCTCCCTCTAATGTACATGGGTCAAAGTAGTGGTTTTATAATAAAAAATCTGATGTTCCAAGAAATGTGTGTATGTTTCTGTGAACATTGGAGACAAAGCGTACCACTTTTGCTGTCAACCTGTCTTACTGCAGCCTTGAGAAAAGCAATGAGTGAAAGAAATGTCTTGTTTGAGAACACAGTTCTGACCTAGGTAAAGAACAGCTAGATAGAAAAAAAAAAACAAGACCGCAAATGTGGCTAATGTTAAAATGATAAAATGAATCCAAATAAAATATATCTAGGTTAAAGTGCACAGCAACAAGCCTAGTATGCTAAATTAACATGTTTAAAATGATAGCTAAAATGGCTACACAACACCCTGCCCTTGCCTGTTCAAAAGGTGATTCAAAGCCTAAACTAATATATAAAAGTCACTAAAATACATCTTAAAGCATAAATACAGGAATGTCAACGATGACAAGTCAAAAGACACTTGAGCATGTATGAAAAGAACAATTTAAAATATTAATTGTGGCATCAAGAAAAGCTGAATTTCAAAAGTCAGAGTCATTTTCAAAGTCACCAATTGAATCCGGGATAATTGAAGATAGGAAATCTTCCACTTCGGTAGGTGGTAAAGTAGGAAGTTCACTGCCAAGGAAAACCAAGGAGCATTCGTGTTCCAAAGCCTGAGCACCAACTGGGGTAGCGGCATTCCGTGGTGTGCCCAACGGTGATTTTAGAGCTGCATGATCCACAAAAGACAACTCATAAACGGCTTCCCGTAGCGAACGCACCCTCTACACGCATATCTGGTAATGAGCCCTCAGCGAGAAGATCAACAGATCAGTGTCCAATGAAAGTAAGCGCTGCGTAGAAAGACAAACTTTCAGTGCACATTCAAAAGGGCACTAAAGGCAGCAAAACATGGGCTGCACACAATTAAAAATTGGTCTGAATGACAGAGACCAGTCACACTCCCATCACTCCAGGAGTGGTGCTCCAAAGTACTGCATCATGTGTTCATGACACAGCTGCGCTAGTGGAAGCACTTTCAGTCCTCCTTGTTGTAACGGGACATCCATTGAGCAGAAAAAGTAGCAATAGCAAAATGCCACCTTTTATAGCCAAAATTATCCGAAATCCCCCAAAAATACTGGAAAATATTGAGCGTATGGCTGAAGGTATTAAGCCAAATATAGAGGAAAAGGTGTGAATGAAACCAGAACCAACAGCCTTAAAGAAATGTGCGATTCCAGTAGTACTGGACGTGTTAAATATCTGACCCACGAGTTCACAAAAGTGTCTCGGAAAGTTAGTACTTACAAGGGACGGTATCTCTGCGGATGACCTCACAACCTGAAGCACATAGATCTCGCATGCAGATGTAAGCACCATATGTTTTTGAAACAATAAAGCCTTGAGTCTGCTCAACTTGTCAAAATTTACTTTTAAAGTAGCAATATGGGGCCAAATCTCGGCTACTTCCTTCTGTCATGTAGGCGGAAAAAGTACTTTCCCGCAGAATGTAACAATTTTGGAGACCGAAACAACATAAACTATTCCGACTCCCATCCCACAACAGCTCTCGCTATTAAGGAGCACATAGCTGCCGTTTGAGAGCACCTGGAACGCAGATCTAATCAAGGGGACTGGGACTCCCTTCAGATAACAAGCCAAGTTCACTGCCGAAGCGTTGCACACCCCATGCAAGGACAGCTGTTTACAAACCAAAAACCATTGAATGGCTGACAAAAGTCTGGTATTCACCACCGCTAAGAAAGACCTCTTTCATGCCACTGAGACATTTGTACAAGAAGGGTAGCTTGCATACCTCATGTATGTAACTATCTCCGAGCCTTTCATATCTGCCTACTGGAATGTGTTTTAAGCAGAATGTGAATTGAAGTGTTGAAATAGGCAGATTGATGACCCCATGTATTAACCACTCAGCAGGTGGTATTTCAGCTACAGTAAAAGGCAACTTCTCTAATTTTTCAGTATTTACATGACATGTTGGTTCCTTCTTAGACGTTGGTTGTTGTTGTCGCTTTAAATTAAATGTAGAAAATATGTCCCTCACGCTGACATGTTGACTGGGAATGCAACCTGCTTTCAGTGTTTGTAGTGTCCAACCTAACTGCATAATGGATCTTAGTTGACTCTGTCCATGGTGTAAAGAGGACATGTCACTCTGTACTATGTCTATTGCAGAGGTAAAGATTTTGTTTAAGGTGTATATTTAGTGGGACAGGGTATTATTCCCATTATCTACAACAGCTAATGCCTTCTGTACATTTTCCTGATCTATTCGTCTTAGCCAGGCAGCAGCTTCTTTTTGAGAAAGCTTCCAAATTTCATTATAGACTGCATATAAAAAGCGCTTTCTGCGTTGTTTTCTGGGGCTTAACAGGAAATCCTGTAAGTCAGTATTATTATACAGGAGACTGAAGTGTTCTTTAACAGCATCTAGTGAGGAACTCTCCAACCATTGCTGGCATAGTTTCCCTACACTGTATGTCGTCACTATACCCGCGTGTTCAGATGACACACAGCAAGGGTCAGGCCTACTTGTTCTAAAACCCCCGTGGAGTTTACAAAACGTTTATGACACCCATTTGTATCTGTTGGCCACCTACCAGGACTTGAAAGTGAAGCAATAAATGTGCCATTTTGGACCCATTCATCGAGCTGATCTTCAGTTACATTTATATACTTTTGCCATTTGTAAAATTTTGCAGGGGCAGGAATACTGGGCGCATTCAAATCCATCCTTAATTTTTGCTAAGCCTGAACAATTTGTCTGTTGTACACTTTCATTTAAAAATATAATTTGAACAGGTATCAGGCATGCTCTAAATAAAGCTTCCTTTCTCCTTATTTACCAATTTTTTGTTCCCCACACACATTTTAAGTCAATCGACTTCAACCAGTGTTCATAGCCTTCTATAGCCAACCGGGAAACAAAGGAATTCAAATAAATGAATTTTGTATCTGTCAATAATTTATGCACATTTTCCATCAATGGCAATTTAAAATAATATGACTCAGCATTTTTCACATCGTGCCCAGAAAAATATGCACATTTTCCAGAATATATTTTAGAACTTCCTTGTGGAGGAGTTGGACAACGTTCCCATTGTGTGAAATTAAAAATAGCTTTTGGGGTACTTGCTCTGTGAATGAAATGGTGTCCATAATCATTATAATAGAACATGTATCCATAATTTTCTTTGGATTGATAAACATCCTCACTTTCAAATACAGTAAAATACTGCAACTCAGTCATCACAGAATCAACTGTATCCACATCCCAGTCATCAGAAACAACTCCAGGTATTATTATCATTCATAGAAAGTTTAAACACATATGGTATTTGAATGACCTCTGTCGGGCTGTATGTAACAAATCCCAATGTGTTTATCCCAAACAATCCCATCAGGCATTGGTACAGCGGACTTTGTGAGATGAAAAATGGGGTTTCAGGACCTCATCCACCAGTTCAACTGTTGATCATTCAGGAAAGTAATGACCATGTATTAGTAGAAAGAAAATAATAACAAAGACAATCCAAAGGAGGAAAGTTAAAATAGTCAAGGAAAGCCACAGATAGTTCCATGGGAAAATAAAGTAATTTGTTTTGAGCCAAATTATCAGCCTACGTGTTTTTGACAGTTCAGATGTGGAAGAGGCAGATAAGTCCGAGAAAGTGTCAGTGATGTTGGCAAAGTATCCAGAAGCATTTTGTGCAACAACTGGAGCCGTATTCTGAAGAGGAGAACTAACAGTGGTCTCCCGCGCTGGTTCATAACAGATGATGCCATCAGTTAGTGTAGAATTTGAGAATGATCAATCAACATTTTCTGTATTGCTTGTTGTAAAGGATGCTAGTGGAACTAATGAAAGATCATTTTCCACCCTCCCCAAGCTCGGAGAGGTTTCATCGTTGATGTTTAAAACTTGTAGAGAGACATCTTGACCAGTAGTGAGAGGGATTTGGGTACTACTGGTTGTTCCTCTTGGTCTGCTGTGCAGGATCGGCCACATGGTGTAACTTGGCATTGTCGACGGAGACAAAGCGATTTTCTTTAGAACCAGGCAGGCGGTGGTAGAATAACAGTCCTGGCACTGTGTATTGCCAGGACTGGAACCGGTGCACGATAGGAAGGACCAAAATCCTTCTTCACAGCAACTTTTTCACATACTAGATCCTCACTCTTTGGAATCCAGCAGGTAGATGTTATCAGTACATCCTTAATTCCTAAGGAGGCAGCACTGGCAGAAGCGTTGTCGTCACAGAACTGTTGTAATTCCTGCAAGACAGTGACATGTTCATTTATGTCAAATGGTGTTTCTGCCACCTCCACGCCAGGACCATCAAGATCTGGGGCATACATTTGAGATCCAAACAGGCACTCATATGAAGTACTACCCCAAGGCACCCTCTCGGCAGATTATTAAGTGCTCTCTGGACTCCAAACAGGTGATTAAGCCAACCACGACCCGTACCTAATACGCTGGCTGTTCAGGATTGCTTTAAATCTCAGTTTTGTCATTCTGCAACACTATTTCCCTCAGGATGAAATGGAGACGACTATGGAGTTGGACCCCTAACAAAGCCATGGCATCCCTGAATGCCCTTAAGGCGAAAGCAGGGCCCTGGTCCAAGTGGAAAGTCGCAACTGAATATGTGCCGATAAAGACTTGCAAATCTTTAATAACAGTACGATCGTCAGCCGAGCTTTGTGGCTACACCCATAGAAATCTGGAGCAGAAGTACCTGTTCTGGTTACTTGCTGCTATTCAGCAAAGTTCCATGCCTCTTTTGTGTCAGTGATGAAGAAGGATTGGCTGCTATAAATGGCCTTCATATTGCTCAGAAATAGTAGCAAGTAACAGAGCTCCAGTTCTCCCAACTTCTCTTTCACCTCTAAAAGAAGCTCCTTCAGTTCTGGAACAACAGCAACTAGAATGTATTTGTATGCACTGTCAAGTGTCAAATGTCCACAATTGTTCAGGTACATACCTTGTAATGGTTTGTTAGAAATTAAGAGAGGTGTCTGAGGTGGGCATTTAATGGTGGATCCCTTAATTTGTTGGCCGATATCACAACAAAGGGCATACTGCTTGGTCTGTTTGTATAGACCTGGCCACCAACTAATGAGCCTGGAACAATGATATTGTAGCCGCCACACCTGCATGGGCAGAAGCAACTCCCTCATGCAATGCTTTGATCCACTGTGGTCTTAGGTCTGTATTGGGAACCACTCAAACTCCCACTCCTGGTATTTTTACTCCTGCGTCAAGCATGCCTCCCATCCAGTAGGAATATTTAGTGGGATATCCTTTAGGTAAAGGTGTGCATCAGCTGAGGCTTTCACGGCAGCCAGTACTTCATCATCCGGTTTCGTTCTAGAATGAGTTACTGCAGCAACAGAAGCCGTAGCTACTGCTGATTTGGCTGCTTCATCAGCCAGTTTATTCCCAGCAGCATGTATTCCAATGTGCTGGTGTCCAAGTGTATGTACTACATGGATATTTGGTACCGTTTCCTTCAGTTCTGCTACTTTCCCCCACAGAAGTCTGTGTTTGATGGTGTTACCTGTGGAATCTCTGAACACATTCTGGTGCCAGTAATGCAGATATTCATTGAAGGACTGGACTCATAGTACGAATCACAGACAATCAGCATTAGCCTTTAGTTCTGCTAGTTGTGCAGTGCAATCCCCTAGGGTATGCATAAAGGTATGTTGTGGATAGAATTTACTACCCTTCATATAGCCACTTACGACTGCACATGCAGGGGAGTATTGATGCTTTGTGCCTATAGCAGGTTGTGCTGAGCCATCAGTGTACATGACTCTTTCATACTGATCAATAGGCAATGTATTTGCCAGAACTGGGTATTCTAGTTCATATTGCAAAAATTCTTGAGTGTAACATTGGGTCAAAAATATAGTCAACATCATTGGCTGCCATAGACGTTGTCCATTGGATCCGACATAGATGTAATGCTTTAGCGTTTGTAATGCTGGCTTTGGTAACAGCCTCGAGGCCTGGGATTGGAGATACAACAATAATGTGTTTCCCCGGGCTAGTGGTCTTTCTTTAATGACAGCCATCTGAACAGCAGTGAGAATTTTCTTAGTGGGAGCAAAGCACTGTTCTGCTGTAGAGTACAAATGTGATTTGTATGCAATCAGGACTGTCTCACCCTCATTGAATGTTACATAGGTGAAAACAATGGCACCTGCAATCACTCTGATGACCAGAGGTTTTTTATTGTCCCTAGTGTGTAAGTTTTGTGCTGCAAGCATGTCTTGTTGCAATGCTCTGAGAATACATGTGTGTTCGACTGTCCAGAATTTACTGGAAAAGTCAGGATGCATCAAGTCATTTAAGGGTTTGATGCGTGAAGCTTAATCTGCAATGTAAGTTCTGCCAAAATTTTGAAAGCCCAATAATGACTGGAGTTTTTTAATGGTATTGTGAGATTGTAACTGTGGGCAGTTTTCTAAGAATTGTGGCGCTAGGCTCTTTCCTTCACTTGATAATTTGTATCCCAGAAACAGGACACTAAGTAAGGCTATTTTTGTTTTTGTAAAGTTTAATTTATAGCCAAATTCGGCAAATACTACAACAGTGCGGGCTATCCCTCTTATATGTTGCAGTATTTCATCATCTGTAAGGTAGATATAATCTACATAGGACAATGCTTCAGGGCCAATGTTGTGCAATATTGATGTTACACGAGCTGCTAACAGTCCTCGGCTGTTCTTGTACCCAAGTGCTAAATTACAGGCTTTTTTCTGGGAGCCCAGTGCACTGAAACTTGTTAGGTCTCTACTCTCAGGCGCTATATTTTGGCAGAAGAAGCCATTAGAAATAGCCAATGTTGTTTTGTAATTTTTGCGCACTATGGGGGTCATTCCGACCCCGGCGGGCGGCAGGCGCCGCCCGCCGGGCGGAGACCGCCAGAAGACCGCACCGCGGTCAAATGACCGCGGCGGTCATTCTGACTTTCCAGCTGGGCCGGCGGGCGACCGCCAAAAGGCTGCCCGCCGGCCCAGCGGGAAAGACCCAGCAACGATGAAGCCGGCTCCAAATGGAGCCGGCGGATTTGCTGGGGTGCGACGGGTGCAGTGGCACCCGTCGCGATTTTCAGTGTCTGCCAAGCAGACACTGAAAATCTTGCTGGGGCCCTGTTAGGGGGCCCCTGCACTGCCCATGCCAGTGGCATGCCAGTGGCATGGGCAGTGCAGGGGCCCCCAGGGGCCCCACGACACCCGTTCCCGCCAGCCTCTTCATGGCGGTGTAAACCGCCAGGAACAGGCTGGCGGGAAAGGGGTCGGAATCCCCATGGCGGCGCTGCTTGCAGCGCCGCCACGGAGGATTCCTTTGGCCAGGGGAAAACCGGCGGGAAACCACCGGTTTCCCTTTTCTGACCGCGGCTTTACCGCCGCGGTCAGAATTGGCCAGGAAGCACCGCCAGCCTGTTGGCGGTGCTTCCGTGGTCGTTGGCCCTGGCGGTCAATGACCGCCAGGGTCAGAATGACCCCCTATGTTATTCATAAATGTTGTGCTATGAGAGCTTTCTATAGCATATGTGTGTCTATGACTTTTTAACTGTCTGTAGTCTAAGACTATTCTCTGTGAATGGTCTGGTTTGGCTACAGGGAATAAGGGATTATTCATTGATGAGACACAGGGTTCGATTACGCCCTGGTACTCTAATTGTGTGAGGATTTCCCTCACAGGTGCTTTAGCATCATGTTTTATTGGGTATTGGGGTTGAGGTTGGGGTTGATTTTTAATTAGAATTACATGATAGGGGAAATCTTTGTCCCATCCTACGTGGTTACGGTATAAAGCGAGTGCCTGCACCAATGCCCAATCAATGGTGTAGGATTCAGCAAGCTCATCAGGAACTAGGGACGAGAAAGAAGGTTTGATAACCTCTTCCCCATATGGACAGGTACGGACAAATTCAGGTGGCCAATCCTTTTCGGCCAGTGAAATATTGTAAATGTTAACTACACGGTCCCAAAAGATTGCATAAATTGTGCGTTCAATGTCTCCTTCTAACTGTATCATTACTTTGTACACCCTGTCAACCGTGGAGACACGCATGTCTGCAGATTTAACTTGTAAGAAGGCATCAGTTGCTTTCACCTCCAGATGTTCTTGAAGATTCCGGCGAACTATTGTGACCTCTGCTGCGCTGTGTAGCAGAGCTAGTGCCCACATCTTGTTCTTCAATAGAGCCCTCTTCTTGAGTGCCATGACGAATCGCAACTGCTGCCATTTTTTTCTTTTTAAATTGTTTTTTTTGTTGGGGAAGTTTCTCTTCATTTTTAACAGAAACTTCTGTAGAGCATTGTGATTCCTGTCTCACATACTCAGTTCTTAGCTCTGACCGCCCACCTCTCTCACTGCGTTTTTCCGGTGAGTCCTGAAAGGAATGAGATTGGCGTGTATCAGTTTATTGATATCTGTCAGGTGTGTTTATATTATCTCTATTTCTGAGATTATATCTATTCAGAGGGGTCTCCGAATGCGGAGATTCTCCCCTTTCTTTTTTAGGTGTTTTTTTTTTATCCCAGCGTTTGTTAGGACCCTCAGGTGCTTGTTTGGTAGAATCTATATTAGATTAACCCTGAAACTGTGGTTTAATGGGTCTGGCCCCCAGACTATCTCGACCAATACTAGAATAAATCTTTGTGATAATCTTTGGCAGCTCATGTTCTTGATCCTGTACAAGAACAACCCGGAGCCACATACATACTGCTAGTGCAACTGCTTTCCCTTTAAGGTTACTTAACATAATTGAAGATACAGTGACAAAATTGCAGAAAAGTTGCATCCCCAAGTCCAGGGCCGGGGCAGTCCTGTATTCATCTTGAATTTGTTTTAACACTTCCAGAAGATTGGCAAGTTTCGGTGTACCGTGTGCGGTAGTATAGAGCGTGGCAATTACCGTGCCCCAAGTATTGCAGTTATCTACTGTGGAAACCATCCCAAATGGCAAGCGCATAATTAATATTCTATGCTTATCCTGGGGTCCCATATGGGGAAAAACTGCTTCCAGTGCATTTATATTTTGAGCTAACCAAAACATAATCTCTTCCTGTTTGGCGGGTACCTTACCCTTGATCGAATGTACAGTCACAGGATTAATGCCTGGTGTTGCTGCATGTGGTTGCACCGGGACAACACTGGGTTTGTATTTATTGTTTGCATTACAAACTGTACTCATAGTCTGTGTATTGCTACGAGCTGAGTAAATAAGCGGCGAACCTCCGCTACCGTCAAGGTTGCTGCATCAGGGTGTGGTGTATATGTGGCCAATAAAGGCCAAGTAGGACCATCATTACTAAGAGGACCTAAAGTAACATGTAGGATTGTATGAGGTAGGGCGCCATCAAGCTAATTATTATGGTCTTGATAAGATAGAGGCATCTCTAAATATGCATATGCTATTGTGCTATATGTTTGTAGGTGTATAGTGGTGAAATATATTTGTGTTCCCATCTACTGCTGGAAATGTGACCCAAGAAAAGAAAAATTCTATTCTGTAGCCTGAATGAGCTTCAACAACAAATGTAACTGGGCACCCCTGGGTCGTTAAACCATGTGCGAATAAATGCGCAGAAAGGGGCGGTCGCATATTGACTTCAATTGCTACCTGCTGTGGGTTTGCCATGGTAAATTTTGTTCAGAAATAAGCACAACAAATGGGAATTATCCTTTTAGGGTTCAAGCTTGAACAGCCTACAGCATTAGTTAGGTACTCCCTACTTAGCTGAGGACTAAACAAATTCCTTAATACCATGATCGTCTCCGTATAGTACTGAGATGTCCTTGTATGTAGCGAGACAGAGATACTCAGGAGGACCCGAAAAATAGTGCCTGACCAAACATTGCTGGTGTCATGTTGCATAGGTTCTCATTATCCTAATGAGACTACTGGATTTGGGCGGCAAAATCACTTGTACTGCGGGGAGTGAGCCTGATCCCGCACCATGTCACACCTGTCAGCCTAATCCAGGTTTTTTCCGGCTAACTAGCTGTGCCTCATCTCCACCCAAGGGCAGGGACGATTGGGGCAACCGGGCGCATGACATACATGAGTCCTCAGGGGAATCGTGGTCACTCAGATCTCATCCGTTTCTCTTAGTTACATTAGTCTCACGTATGCGAGGACAATCAGAGGCAGAGTAAAGTTCAATAAAGTTTTATTGAAGTAACTGCATCTTAGATGATAAAGCATATGTTGGAATAACTAGGATGATAAAGCACAATAAGATTAAAGTTGTGACAAGGAGAGTAAAACACAATAATACAGCTACCACACTGTCACTAAGGTTTGTAGGGATAGTTCCTACCTAAGCTATGTTAGAGCACAGCATGTTAAGCTCTAATTCTGCCTTTCAGGTTCCCTCTGGGAAGACATCATCCCTCATACCTGAGCAAGAGGCCTGTAGTCTACATAAGCAGCTGTAGGAAAGCAATCGGTAATCAACATACAGTCGTGGTCATCTGGCTGGAATCTCCCTCTAACATACATGGGTCAAAGTAATGGTTTTATAATAAAACATCTGATGTTCCAAGAAAGGACCCCCACGTAAGAGTGTGTATGTTTCTGTGAACATTGGGGACAAAGCGTACCACTTTTGCCGTCAACCTATCTTACTGCAGCCTTGAGTAAAGCACAGAGTCAAAGAAATGTCTTGTTTAAACATGCAGTGCTGACCTAGGCGAAGAACAGCTAGATAGAAAAAATAAAACAAGACCGCAAATGTGGCTAATGTTAAAATAATAAAACAAAGCTGAATACAATATATCTAGGTTAAAGTGGGCAGCGAAGGGCCCAGTATGCTAAAATAACGTAAATAAAACGATAGCTAAAATATATTGAGTCACCCCAGAGGAGAGCAGGTTGAGTTTGAGGTACAGTCAGACACTGTCTAACTAGATGGGGGATGATGTGGGGTACTTTGTCAAGGCACTGGATAGTTAAGTGAAGGGTAGGTAGTATGGCTATCACATGTGAGGGGCTGTACAATTTGATAGCTGGAGAGCATATATTCAGTCACAGTTTTCCAGAGCTATACCAACACCTGATGGAGTGCGAGTTCTCTGACCCCAGAGAGCTTGCACTGCAGGCAGACCTCTGGGTGAGTGCCAGAATGTCTGGGATGGTACTGGGGAGAGATAACAAGGAAGATGGCTCATGGTTTCCCCATCAGAGTGAGGGGGAGTGTTGCAGTGACCCAGAAAACTCCCAGTTTAGTAGGGGGGAAGGATCCCATGTCCTTTCCAGCAGGAGAAGGGCTGGAATGGGCATAGGCGTAGGGTGCCCTATCTTCAGTCCCAGTGCTTGGATTGGTCTCAGAGGGGGCAGAGGCAGGGGGACCTGATTTGTACCAGGAGACCACCCACTGATGGGGGTCCCACAGTGTCAGGAGAACTCAGGGAGTCACAAGCATGCCACCAGTTCTGGTCTCTGGTAGCACCACTCTGGAGCAGATGGTGCAGAAAACCAGATGGAGGGGTGAGAGAGGGAGAGAGTTCCCAGTGGGAGGACGAGTGGGTTAGGGGTTGCCCACTCTGAGATCAGAGCACCCCAAGAATGACCCTGGTGACTCCACTTTTGGCTTGGGAGGGCTTGATGCTCTGTCAGATCGACAGAGGTCGGGAAACCTGCACCAGGCAGACTCTCACACAATACCTCAGGAACGTGTTTCCCTTGGTGGGGTGGTTGTACTCCCCTGGAAGTCCTGGATTGCCAGGCACATTTCGAGGTCAGGCGCATTCAGGATTCTGCGGGTCAAGGAACTCCGCCTTTGCAGTATCCCACAGAGTTTTTTCTCAACTCTGCAGAATTCCACTGAGACGGACTCCGTGAACTCCGCCCAGGCCTATCCACAGTTTCAGACTAAGCTCTCAGATTTAAAGAAATAGGTCAAACTTTTTCAATCAAATCACAATCATTTAGAAAACAGATATTGCAGGCCTGATATAAATGTATTGATCTCCCAGGCACAATAGGAAAAAACAAATGAACGATGAGGAAAAGTCACACTTAATTTTCCCAGGCCTTACCTGAACCGATGATATGCAAACCACATTGTCATATCATGGAAAAAACATTCTTCGGAGATTGTGAGCTACAACATGTTACAGTCAACACTGAATTCTATTTTCAAGCTTTCCACTTATATGGCCCTTCCACAATTCGAAGATGCAGGTGCTAAATCAATGCAGGTGCAGGACAGCAACTTGAAAGATCTTTAGGAAAGCAGACTTTGCACCTTTAATGAAATCATGTTGGATAGATCTTTTTAAAAAGGCCCATAGAATACCACTGAATTTGTAAACATCAGTTATCTGTCAGTAGCACCAAAATGCTTCTTTGAGATGAATGTTGCACTCTATACAAACACACATTATGCTACCAATCCACAATTAGGCTAGCATCTATGACATGGTGGGTGACCCAGTCCCTTACAAATAACTGTTAATGGTTCTGGGGGGTAGTTCCAGTTAATTGGGGGATGACTTTAATCGTATGCAGAACGTGAAATTGGATACAATAGCCAATTTCTTGATCAACTAGTCTGAAAACACAATATTCACAATACATTACTGCTAATTAGGCCCCATTCCTATGGTCATGAAGCAAAGACAGTCAGAGTAATATTGATTTATTTTAGCACTGCAGATCTTGAAGTATCAACAGCTGATCCACTTACACCTTTCTAGGTGGATGGATTTGATATATGGCCACTGCCAATTTTCGGTTGCATGTAAACCCATATTGAATAAAAGGAAAAACCATTGCCTTACAAATCACATTCCTTGATTACGTAATTTTTGAAGAACATAATCAGTAAATTTGAAATGGCAGCTGAACTGTCCAGATATCTATACAATTTTGACCTGTGACCCCCTTTTTATTTTGCTTTGTTTGCAAAAACTAATGAACACATGTTCAACAACCCCAAAAAGGATGTGAATTGGATCCAGCTACCACTTTTCATATACGTTTGGGAAAAATATGCCCAGTTGTCTGCTGTCGGAAAGGGTTTTGTCAAGGTAACCCCCCACTCCCCCCAAAACATTTGATCCTGATGAAAGATCCTCACAGATCTCTCAAAAATTGAGCCAATGTGGATGGCGAAAAAAATATAGGAAGGTTTGGTGCATTTTTGTCAAGTTCCATGTATGAACAAACGATTCATTCAAAAACATTTAAATACAAATTTGTAATCCTCTGGGTGTACTTTCAAGAGTTCACCACCTTTACATTGACAGAAACGTCATTCTAAAAAATAAGAAACATTACTTAAATGATATAAAACAGTAAAACAGTATTTTAATTGCGTATGTTTGCTAGGAGAACACAATCTGGAACATGATCAAAACAAAACAGAGTGCTACATAACAACATGATGTTGTAGCAAAGTGCTCAATTAAAACACATTGGGGCAGATTTAAGAAAAGTGGTGCTGCACCCAGGGCAGCGCCACTTTCCTTGCTCCCCTTAGCGCCCCATTACCGCCACCATGTGTGCTTCTGTATTTAAAATAAGTCGCACCATGGTGCAGGGTAGGGGCAATAGCATCAGAATGTCTGACGCTATTGATGTATTGTTCAGGGTTAGTACCAACATTTTGACGCCAACCCTGAAGAGTGCATAGCGGCCCATTAAAAATCATGATGTGCCACCTTTGCATACTTATGCCCCCCCTTGCATACATTAAGCCTGGCACAGGCATAATGTGGCGCAAGGGGTTATAAAGCGGTGCAATGCATGCATTGCGCCACTTTGTAAATCTGGTGCAGCGTTATTAGCCATCTAATGCCACATTTACATTTGAAAAAATAATGCTAATGTGTTGTTAGATGGTGCTAGGCCCTCTTAAATCTGAGCCATTCTGAGGATACCAATAGGTGATTTTACATGTTCAAAAAGAATAGTATATTGCTGTCAATACCTGGTGTACTCAGAGACCAGGGTAGCATCACACTTATTTCTAGGAACTGATCTATGCTCAGTGCAAATACTTCAATAGTATGAACACCCAGTTTCTTAATTAATAACTTGTCCTGATAAAAACTGAGATTTAAACTACATCAAAAGGAACTGGCTGGGATTTGAACTTCCTAAACCTTCCATGTTTCAGAGGCAAAATGCTTAATGTTTTGCAAAGTGAGTTATAGATGCACAGCACCCTATAGACCTCAAATGAAAAGAACTCAACAATGATACTATTTTAATGCCAAGAGTGATGTCATGGATGAGTACTGAAAAGCATGCAATGGCTGTGTGAGTTATGGTTTGCATGCCTAACCATACTTCACAAATTTCAAAAGTATTTAGGTTTCTTGCCTTAACAACAACACAAATCTAAATTGATTAAAGAGAGAAAGTGAATGATTTTATGACATGCGGCATCCAATCCGTACCTTTATGTAATTCACTGCTGTTGGAAATTGGGCTACTGGTTGAGGGGGTGAAACCCTACTCAAGTAGTAACCACAATCTCAGTCAGGGTGGAACACAAGCAAACCCCAAATTAACCTGTGCTTACGCCTCTGGTGGCTAAGATCAAAAGCAGTCAGGATTAACAGAAAAGCAATGTGTAAAGTATTTATGTAGCACTTAAAACAGTAATAAAGTGAAAACACAACACAAGACAATGTGCACACCAATTTAGTAAAATATAGTAAAATGTAATAGATAATTTGACACCAAAATGACAAAAATCCAGTCAGTAGAACTGGAGATGTGCAATTTTAATGATTTAAAATCAATCTAGTGCCTAAAAGCACAATCTGTGGTTCTCTGGTTGCGCCAGACTGGGACAAAGTAACAAGTTCAGGCTGACCGCAATGCAGCAAAGGGACCAGATCAGGCCCTTTGCACAAAGTACCTTAAATCCTGGTTGCTGTGTGTTGCAAGATACCGCATTGAGGATGTGCTGCGAAGCAGTGGTTCTGAGGAGCTGTGAGGGATGAGGGGGTTGCGAGGTGAAGTCCTTCCTTGGTGATACATCACATACCAGTGGTTCCAAAGAAGCTGCGAGGCTACAATGCAGAATCTTATGCCATCGTTGAGGATGCCGTTGAACAGGGGCTTGCAATGTGAAGGCCTTCGTTGAGGATGCATTGTGCAACATCGGTTCTGAGGAGACGGTGTGCTGCATTGCAAAGTCCTGCATTGTTGTTGCGATTCCAAATTGTAGCTGTGAGGAGATGCAATTATGCTGCATTGGTTCTGCTCACAGGACCACAGATGGGCTGGCAGAGCACCTTCAGGCCCACTTCACAGGATCTAGGACTGGGGTGGCACCACTTGGAGGACAAGATTCACAGCAGACAGAATCTAGGTGCTGGGTTCAAGGTGGTTGGAGCCTTTTCTGTCCAAAAGGCTCTGATAGGAAGGCTAGGCAACTAGACCAACTAGACCTTGGAGTCAATCTGATGGTCCGGGGTTCAAGATGCAGGTCCAGCCCATTCACTCAGGCAGCAGAGTAGCAGTCCTTCTTGCAGATCAAGAACTGCCATCCTTCTGAGTCCTCTACAGGTCCAGCTGTGTACTGAAGTGTTGGGTTTGAGGGTCATCTATTTATACCTTTTGCACAATTTAAAGTTGGAGAAGGTTCTGGAGGTTTCCACCCCAGAGGTGTTTGGAATTCCCTGTCTCCATGCCACGGCCATGGCCTATCTAGGGTCACAATGGACCAGAGGGCTTCAAACTTTTTGATGCCGGGACCCCCTCTCAAACGTTTTTTTAGGCATAAGGACCCCCTCCTGACAAAAAATTCTAGAAGCTGGCACTCCTCATCATCAACAATCATAAACATCCCCAATTCCCACTACAAATCATTTTTACGGTGAGGAAATAATATTAAGCAGCCTTTAGCAAACCAAAGGTCAGTGGCTGTGGGGTTGTGGTCCAAGATGTGGCTAAAAACAAGGGTCCTCGTTTATGAGGAACTGGTGTAGGGCAGCGCCGCAAGTCCTCTTGCGCCAATATAAAAGGGCAGGAATGCACAGTATTTATGAAATACAGTGCATTCCTGCCCTTCCCCCCTGTGATGGCGCACAAATTGCTGCCTAGCACCAATGTAGGCAGGGTTGGTTTTGTGCAGGAAGGCAGACCTCCATGCACAAAAACAATCCTGACAGGTATTATCCTCTTTCCATGTGTGCAGCAGAATGCAACACGCATGGAAAGAGGAAAAAAACGAGGAGAAATGAACACATTTCTCCTCATTCTGCCTGTGTAAGGTTTTGGCGCTGCTCCAGTTTACGTGATTTTGTAACTCTGGGCAGCACCATCCCTCGGTGTTGTGTGGAACACCCACTGCAACGGCCATGGAACGCCGCCTTGACACACGACGTACTCTGTATCTATGAAGCCATACAAAGCTGCGTAGGGTGGCTGTGCGTCGCCTCATAGGTATGTGTGAGAGGTTTGTGCGGCTGGAGCGTCAATAAAAGTGATGCTCTGATGGCGCAAGCCTGTCAGTCATAGATATGCCCCAAAATATTCTGTAGGTTTTTAAACTCTTTCACCATCAGGTAGCTGCATATAAAAGAACAGGCAGCTTAAAAGAAAAATAAATAAAAGAAAGTGGTTACTCATTGGGAAATGCACTGTAGAACATTATGAAACCTCTATTAATGCACCACAGAGGTCTGTGTGTAACCAGACTGCCACAGAATTAAATTTTGGTTGGTGCAGTGGAGAATAGTGACTTGTGTTTTTTAGTGCCACGAGGTCACGGCCTGTGACAGAAAGCACTGTGAAAATGTAAGTCATTATTTTATATTTGCATTACATATGGTGTAAGATTGGCCACTACAAATTCACTAAAAGGTTCAAGATAAAATTTCCAAAATGTAGATTTAAGTAATACCAGACCGTATGTAATACATTTTTTTATAGCTGTCCCTTCAACATCTTCTCAGGGCTAGTAAGCACTATGGGGCAGATTTATGCAAAGTGGCGCTGCACATAGTCCACTTTTCTTGCGGTCCTTAGCACCCCCCTAACGCCACCATGGTAGCGCCGTATTTAAAATACGGCGCACCATGGCGGTAGTTAGGGTGACTAGTGTCACAATTTTTATGCTAGTTATGCAGGATTAGCATAAACAATTATGACGCTAATCCTGCTAAGCACCCAGAGGCCCATTGTAATCAATGGGGGCCTCTTTTTAACGCCTGCACTTAGCAGGTATTAAAAAATGCCGATAAAAATTGCCATTTTTACAGCCCCCTCTAGCACCGGAACGCCCCCCCTAGTAATCATTATGCCTGGCGCAGGCATAATGTGGCAGAAGGGGTTACAAAGTGGCGCAATGCAAGCATTGCGTCACTTTGTAAATATGGCGCAGTGTTTTTCCCCTTCCAATGCCACATTAGCGTAAAAAATTACGCTAATGTGGCGTTGGAACGGCGCAAGGCCAGCATAAATCTGGCCCTTTGTAGATACAATTACTATTAAAAGGACATACTTCACCGGCCAGTTGTTAATCCTTTCGACTATCACTCAAAAAGAACAAATGTTTGTCATCACAAAGCTTCGAGTGATTCAATCAATTAAAGCCAGAACGGGCTCCAAAGCAGACTTTATGTTTGTATATTTTCCCATTTACATCTGTAGAACCACTCGTAGCTCACAATTGCATTTAATTCAGGAAGCAGCCCCTTGGCATGATGGCTTCTGTAGCTGACTGTGCAGCTGCCTTTCACAGCACAGGATGCTCAATCAATGAAAGTTGACGATCTGCTGGGGGAATGCGCGACCCCCTTTCCAGCCCACCATGGCCCCCCTGGGGGTCGCGACCCACAGATTGAAGACCTCTGCAATAGACTAATGTCAAACCCTCTGTGAGTGTGCTCAGGCAGACTCTTTGTTATGTGCAAATGTGGTAGGCGGCCGCTCCTCCCTCTCATCAAGTCAAAAATGGCTGATCCTGCCAACACCTATGCTTCTTTGTCTCCCTGTCTGGGAGCAATGCAGAAACAACAACTGATAGTAATATCCTAGCCATGTGACCCAGGAAACATGCTGCAGGCACCAAATTGTTAGGACAAGAAAATGCTAACTTTCTGAGGGGTAATTGTTTCTGGTCCAGGGAGGACCTGGCCTGACAGTTTGGGCTGGGCTGTTCCCCGAGCAGCAAGGCCAAGACTGATTTGCATATGGCTAGGTCCAAACTGGAATGGCATGGTGAGCAAAAGAACAATGGATTAAACCTAGATCTGTCACTGGGGGTGAGTGTGTGAAATGTTTCAGCACTCCGTCCATCATCTTCTTGTGTTGCTAAAGTCGTCCTAAGTGGCCAGGGTATGCCGAGATGTAAGTCCCTTGCTCACTGTATTTCTGGATTTGAGCTAGCCTGGCTGAGAAGGAATGATATCTCAAAACTGGTTCCAGGATGCTTGTTTACAGCCCAGGGAGGACCTTGCCTGGCAGTTCTGGCTGGGCTGTTCCCAGGGGGAGCAGGGTCAAGACTGATTTGCATATGGCTTGGTCCAAACAGGGGTGGCATGGTGAGCAAAATAACGATGGATTAAAACCCAGATCTGTGATTAGGAGTGAGTGTTTGAAAAGTTTCAGCACTCCATCCACATTCCTTTTGTGATTCTAAAGTCACCCTAAGTGGCCAGGGTATGCCCAGACATGGGTCCCTTGCTCACTGTGCCACTGGAGTCAAGTTAGCCTGGCTGATGAGGGGCAATGCCTGAAACTGGTTCCAGGATGCTTGTTTCTAGTCTAAGGAGGACCTGGCCTGGCAGTTTGGGCTGGACTGTTCCTAGAGGGAGCAGGATCAAGACTGATTTGCATATGGCTGGGTCCAAACTGGGGTGGCATGGTGTGAAAAAAACAGTGGATTAAACCCAGATTTGTGACTGGGGGTGAGTGGTTTAAACGTTTCAGCACTCAGTCCATCATCCTTTTGTGTTGCTAACTTTCTAAAAGTGGCATTTTCAGAATTGTGATCTAAAATCTGACTTTACCAATAAAGAGGGTTTTAAATTCCAATGCTTTAGAAACTAAGGGGCATATTTAAGAGCCCCTAGTGACTCATTGAGCCACAATAGCACCATTTATTTTACGCATATGTGGCCCAACAAAGCCAAAAACGCAGCACTACATTTACAAAGTGATGCAATGCTTGCATTGCGCCACTTGGTAACCCCTTGCGCCACATTATGCCTGTGCCAGGCATAATGTATGCAAAGGGGTGTTCCGGCGCTAGGAGGGCCTTAAAAATGGTGCAAAGGGATTCCTTTGTGGCATTTTTATCGCCATTTTTAATGCCTGCTAAGTGCAGACGCTAAACAGATGCGCCTATTGAATACAATGGGCCTCTGGGTGCTTTGCAGGATTAGCACCATAATTATGATGCTAGTCACCCTAACTACCGCCATGGTGTGCCGTATTTTAAATATGGCTCTACCATAGTGGTTTTAGGAGGCACTAAGGGGTGCAAGAAAAGTGGCGCTCCACTATGTACAGTGCCACTTTTGATAAATCTGCCCTAAACTTGATATTCCTACCCGCTCCGAATTGAAAGTTATCACTTGATAGCTGTAATAAGTTAACCTTTGTTATCCTATGGAAGAGGCAGCTTTCCAGTAGTGAAAAAAACAAATGTAAGGGTTTTTCACTACTAGGATATGCAATAGTTAAAAGGACACGTACAACTTTTTAAATACACTTCATCCTGCCCTCTGGGCCATTTAGGGCCTACTCTAGGGGCATCTGATATGTAGTAAAAAGGAAGGTTTACTTTGCCAGGTCTATATTGCAGCTTAAACGGCACACAAAGGCTGCAATGGCAGCCCTGAGGCATGTTTAAAAGGCTTCTTAAGTAGGTGGCTCAATCGGTACTGTGGGCCCATCAGTAGCATTTAATTTACAGGCCCTGGGTACATGGGTTTAAGCAAATTTTACCATGTTTAAAGTAGAAACCATGCACACTTTACCCCTGGTTATTAGTATTAAAGTGCACAGAGTACTGAGATCAACAAAACAAGCATTTTCAATGCAACTGGTCTCGCATTTGCTCTACTTAGAGCAATTAGCGCTGTAAACTCCTAACCGGACTTTTCTTGCCGCACAAATTACAAAAAAAAACAAAAAACAGCGTGATCGCACTATGTAAAATGCAGCGCGATCGCGCTGAAATTGAAAACAGAAAAACTGAGCGTGATTGCACTTTGGAAACCCCAGCGTGAACGGGCTGCATGGAAAATAAACAGATAAAGTAGTCCAGAAACCACACTAAAAACATTGAGCCTCGAATGGTTTCAGTAGTTTACCGGTGCTGTGTAGGTGGGCTAAACTCCGAAAAAGGCATGACTTATGTATGCCTTTCACAAATGAAAGCAAGAGGATTTTAAAAATTAAAAGTCAAACCCACGAACCAATGAAAGTGACTGACGTGACATGGGCATGGTTGGAAGCCCAAAGAGAGATTACAGAATGGGACAGAGCGCTTTGCGCTTACCCATAATGAGATCAGCAAAAATGAGGAAGTAAGGACAAAAGTCTCTGGGAAGAACACCCTTTGCCTGACAGGCTGAACAACTGGTTCTCAGCAGTAATAGTCTGATCCCTTCTTACAGGGCTTGAAACCAAAAATGAAACATAAGCCTTAAAACGGCTCTTTCAAAAAGGTGAAAAGGCCAGCTCTCTGAAGTTCGTTCGGAACAGCCAGAAAACCCAAGTCCAAAATCTGATGTCCTTACTATTTCTAAAATCTGTACTGTCCTATTGATGAAGACTGCCATGACAAAGAATTTTCAGCATAGTCGTTTTTGTAAACCAGTCAATGCCATTGCGTATTAGACGCATATACTACAATATTAGTCTATTTATAGCATATTCAAAAAGATATTAGTGTGAACTGCCTTTATACTCTTCTCGTGACAGCATAATGGACTCCTGCAAACTTTGTTTCAAAATTCAGAGAATACTTGGAGATGCAAGCTGCAATTTTTTGGAATACTGACCTGAATTTGAGCTTTTCACATGTGGGTACAATTTGAGTCGGTTTTAGGAGAATAACATCCCAAGAGTTGCATCTATGCTGAACAGCATGTCAATATCCTGAAGTCATAATCATAAACTACAAACGTTTCAAGGATTACTGCTACTCCACCCCGCACTTCATTTTTGCATTCAAGCATTATTCAGAGGCAACATTCGACGTGGTCTAAAAAGTTCCGTCCCCAAATGGGTAAAGCTTGCAGAATTAAATAAGGCGTGTTCTGCAGTTTTATCTGAATGTGATACGCCATTGATCACCCACCACAAGAATTCACAGTACATGTATCAAAAAGACGGAGTGAATTTATCTGCTTACAGAAGTAGTGTGTTCCTTAAGAACATTGAGAATAATGTGGAGCACTTTCTGTGATTTCTACAATGCAGTAACAACCCTCTAATGTCCTTTCCAAGACTAACCATAATTTGAGTTTCTTAGGTTTCTATTATGTAATCTAGATTCATTTTCACATTTTTTTAATGTTAAAATTTAATCAAATCTTCAAAAGTATAAGTCAAGAAAGCGTGTATTTCCCCAAATTCATATTGTAATGTTTCATACAGTCCCCTTACACTTATAAACCATGAATGCAGCCAAGCCATCAACAGAACTATTAGCACTTTCAGGTTTATAATCCGTATGCCAAAGGGCAAAAGAGACTCTGGAACAGCAGCATTAATAATGAGTTCTACACCAGTTGCTAGACATACAAAAACATGTGAGAAATATATTATTTGTGCATTTGGAGGAAGGGGCGGCTTACTGTGGGGTTTTGGAGGGGGGATTTTTTTTTGTCTTTTTTGGAAGTGATGGGGCACTTCACTCGTCCCACCACTATCAAAGGGTACAAACCGCGTCTGTGCGTTGTCAGTCATGTTGAAGAGTTTATTGAGGAGACATCCAGAATAGAGAGAAGTATTCTGGAAATCAAGTTGTATCAGAAAAAATAGTTTAGAGTCGTTCGAACCAGAATTATTTTTTGAAGGAACATCATCAATTCTATCATCACATGTGGGTGATTCAGCTATGTGTATATAATGTGTGTCAGAGATACTAGTGATGTTGTGAGCAAATTATAAATGTACCATTCAAAGAAGAAATTACAGAGAAATAACTAATATAAACTAATTTCAAGTTATACCACTATACTAATTAGTATCATGCGTTTAAGTTTATGAAGTTTGAGGTAGCTATTCTGCCAAGTGTGACACCCTTTAATCAGCATTTCAGTTGGCACGTATTTCTTGTTTTATTTCAGTTTCAGGGAAGCCAGTTTTATAAGAACGACACAGAAAGTTGGTTACATAGATAAATCCCCAAGGTCTATCCTTTCATCACTGAAGTTAGATGAAGGATGTTTATAATCAATTACCGATAGCATTCCCATTTTTTGGTTAGATATCTATATCAATCAAGAAACATTAATGCCCAGCAGGCTAAAGAGGTAAAGGGTGGTCAGTAGTGAGTGTGATGAGGAGTGAAATCGTTCCAATCTCCTGCTAGTAGCATATTGAAAGATTAGCACATTCAGGCAACTACCTTATGCTCCTCTTCAATTTACCTTTCAAGATTATTTTCGGTAACATATCAAGTTCATGATTTTCTTAGAGTTACAAATCCACCTCTCAATTATCTTTTTTGGCAAGATATATATTTTCCTATTCTATTGTAAACTCAGCTTACTGTCACTGTGCTCATCTTTATTTCTCTACCCCCCTAAGGATGAGCTTATGTCTTTCAGATAACAGGTCCGATTTCAGACTTTGTAGAAGTTTCCTGTTTGTTAATTTTATAACAAGCATATTACTTTTCCTCTTATGCTCTCCTGTTATATTTTGGATGTTCCTCTTCCACTTTTGTACACCTAATAAATCTACTTCACAGTTTTGTCAACATGATACATTGAAAAAATTGAAGTGTAGTATTTTATTTTGAAAAGCCTACTTTAGTACTCTTTTGCGGATATAACCCTTTAGCAGGTCTGAACATTGTATCTGTTTTTAATACATTGCCCGTTTCCTTCTGAATTAGTTGACCTCTTTGACTGAGCCAAATTCGTTGAAAGTAAAACTAAAGTTTCAGATCTACAAAGCATAATTCATGCGTCCTTCCTGCTAACCCTGTACCATACTCTAGTTAAAATTGTATTTTTAATGTTTATACTTTATCGATTGCTGAGTTTACAGATTCTTACATATGCGCAAAATAATGAACTTTATGATTTCTTATACCTAAATTGCACTTTTATGTGAACATGGAGAAAAAAATACTTCTTGTTTTGTAAACTTTTTTTCTGATTTATTTCAATACAGGGAGACTGACATTTATTAGATGGGGCACAAATTCCACACATTATTGGGGTGTTACTTATTTATTCAGTCACTTGAACTGTAGTTACTTCTTTCCTGCCAGTGCTCTAGCCAGAGAGGACATCTTTGGACTATCAAACTGCTTTAATATTTTCCAAATGCTTTAAATCATGATTTTGTTTCAGTGCATTGTTACCTGTTCCTAATGTGCTTGTGGCCAGCTTTTTGAAAATGTGGTTAAATCATTATTTTTGATGTAATGCGTTCTTGTACAGCTAGTATATTTTTAAAAATAAAAAGTAGAAATGAGCTCTAACTTTATTTTTACATCTGTTGATGAAATTTAAATGGCATAGTCTACTGCTCCAAATGTAGGATATTTTCCAGAGATTGACCCATCAACCTGTGATGAGTTAGGAGCTTGAATAGTCACCACTGTGATGATGACAAAGCGCCAAAACCCAGGAGCGGCGCTTTGTAGGTGTGGGGCGGCAAATGCACGGCGGGGCTTAAATAAAAAAAAACACTTACCTGTATTGCTGCTGCCACCACCACGCCACTCATCTACTGCAGCTTCAGGCTTCCAGTCTGCTCTGCAGCCAATCCGGACGCTGCTGTCATGCTACTCGTGGCATGACAGCAGCATTTGGATTGGCCGGAGCGCCCAGCCAAGGCGTTCCTAGCCAGGCTGGGAGCCTGTCCCTGCTCACTGCAGCCCGGCAACACAGTGCCGGGATAGAGAGAGCAGAGTGCGCATGTGTATTTGGCCGGTCTGAGATGGCCGGCATAACATACATGCGCACTGAGGGGAAGTGCTGAGCACTCCCTCTCCGTCATAGCCCGTGGACCTACCACGGGCTGCTGGCGGGGGTCAGTGCTCCTCTGCCACTGCGGAGGAGCTATGCCTGCTGTTAGACTTGGCATCCTTGGCGTGGTCTCCCCTACCTTTTTGCCTCTGTTTCCAAGGTTGTTGATGTGTGCTGGACTGTGTTATTGCTATTTTTGACACTCTGGGCACTTTACCACTGATATCCATTGCTAAAGTGCAAGTGCTCCTATGTAAAATGTATGTGTAATTGGCTTTTGATGATTGGCATATTTTACTTACTAGTAAGTCCCTAGTACAGTGCCCTAGAGGTGCCCAGGACCTGTAAATCAAATGCTACTACTGGGGTTGCAGCACTGGTTTGTGTCACTCACATTAGTAGCCCGGTAAACATGCCTCAGACCTGCCACTGCAGTGTCTGTCTGTGCAGTTTTAAACTGTTTCATACCCACTTGCCAGGCCTAAACCTTCCCTTTTCTTACAAGGAAGGCATCCCTAAGGTAGGCTCTAGGTAACCCCATGGGCAGGGTGCAGTGTATGTTTAAGGTAGGACATATACTAATGTGTTTTATAAGTCCTGAGAGTGAAATATTGCCAACTTTGTTTTTCACTGTTGCAAGGCCTATCTCTCTCATAGGTTAACATGGGGGCTGCCTTTACATGTTATTACATTGCTGATTCCCTTTGGGAGCATATGGACATGTGGAGTTTGGGGTCTCTGAACTCACAATTTAAAAATACATCTTTTAGTGAAGTTTGTTTTTAGATTGTGTGTTTGAAAATGCCACTTTTAGAAAGTAGGCATTTTCTTGCTTATACCATTCTGTGACTCTGCCTGTGTTTGGATTCTCTGTCTGGGTCAGTTTGACAGTTGGGCTGTTTGCACCTCTCTCTAGACAGTGACACAAAGGGAGCTGGGGTGTAGTCTGCGTATCCTGATGAGCCATCTGTGCTGGAAGGGAGGGGAGGAGTGGTCACTTACACACGAAAGGACTGTGCCTGCCCTCACACAATACAGTCTCCAACCCCCTGTTGAGTGTCTGGGGCCTGGCCAGGGCGAGGCAGGATCTTGGAAACAACAGAGACTACCCTTTGAAATAGGCCTACTTCAAAAGCAGAAAAGGGTATAAGAAGAACCCCTAAAACCCCTGAAAATCAAATCACTTCTGGAATCAAGATCAAGAGAAACCTCTGCCAAAGAGAAGAGCTGAGGAGCTGAGGAGAAGTGCTGCCCCTGCCTGAGACTGTGCTTTGTTGGGCCATCCTGTAGTTGCTGCTTCTGCCTGTGAAAGGGGACAAAGACTGGACTTTGTTGTGCATTCTTGCTTGAGAAGAAACTCCAAGGGCTTGTACTGAGCTTCCCTTCTGTTGTCTCAGGGCCATCAAAGACTTCCCCTGCCAGCACCTGGACTCTCTGCTGAGACGCCTTCCCTGTCAAGTGGTGGCCTAACCAATCGCTGGGCCCTTGAGAGGTGAAGCTTGCAGCTAAGAAATGAAAATCCACAAAAAGACTTCCGTGCGAGGATATTTTTGGTGCACCACCCGCCTCGCCGCTGATAAATGACGCGCTGCCGGCCTTGCGGCTAAAATCGACGCTCCATCTGCATCACGGCTGGAAGATCGATGCAACACAGCTGGAGAAACAACGCACAACTCCCGCAGCAGCTTCTGTTAACAACGCAAGCCCCCACGCAGCCCAGTTTCTTGACACCGTCCTACCAGATTTCAACGCTGAGCGTGGAAAAACAATGCAGAGACTGCCTGGACCCGAGGTGCTCACCCATATCAACGCATCGCTCTCTTGCGTTAGATAAGAAACAACGTCCGCCGACCCGACCGGAGAAAGAAATCGACACATCACTGGCCTTTTTTGATGCACACTTGCCCGTGCGGCTTTATTTTGATGCTACCCAGGTACTTTTGTGTGGTAACAGTGTTCTCACTGTTTTCCTAAGGATTGAGACTCTTATTCTTTCACAAATTCATATTTTGACTTGTGTATGTTGGATTGTTGTCATTTTGGTCTTCTTTTGTTTAGATGAATATTACCAATTTTTCTAAACCTGTGTGTATCATTTTGGAGTGTTTTCACTGAGTTACTATGTGTGTTGTTACAAATACTTAACACATTGCTTCAGAAGTTAAGCTTGCCTGCTCGCACCAAGCTACCAAAGGGGTGAGCAGGGGTTAACTGAGTATGATTCTCCTTTACACTGACTAGAGTGAGGGTCCTTGTTTGGACAGGGGGTAACCTGACTGCAAACCAAAGACCCATTTCTAACATTGGTTCTCAGTGGTTGGGATTGGACTTGTATTTGTACTTGACATACAGTGATTAAGTGTACACTACTGTTTTCAGTGCAGAACATTACGTTACCACATACTACTTGTATATGTGATTTTAGCTTTTTCTCTTTTTTGACTCTTTTTTTGTTCTACTTCCATATTTTGCTGATCCCCTTATTGACTTTTGAACTTCATTGGGGGCTTGTTTTTCTGCCTTTGGAACTTTGCACTTTAACTTTTCATCATGTCTGAATCTGGAGATGCATCAGCTGGAGCTGCTTTTGATTTAGGGAAACTGGAGAGCTATACAGTTGCCCAGTTGAGGCAGTTCTGCAAAAAGCTTTGCTTGTCCAATTAAGGGCTCCACCAGGAAGGAGGAGCTGCAGAAGGCACTGAGGGCCTGGGTAACAGCCAATGAAGCTGAGGGGCACACAGAGGAGGAGATGGATGAGGAGGAGGAAGAGCAATCCATTCACAATGGTATAGTGGGTGAGCCTGTTATGTCCAGGGAGAGGGTCTCCAGGGCAGGTAGCAGTGTGTCGTCCAAGGGTCTGACTCCTGAAGAGTTACAGGACAGGCAGTCAGAAAGCGCTCACCAGTTGGAGTTAGAAAAGTTTAGGATGCAAAGGGAGATGGAAGAGAGGAGGATGACCATAGAGGAGAAGAAGATACTGCTGGCTCATGAGCTCAGCTTGAGGGAGCTGGATCAGAGGAGTCAGTCTAGCAAGGATGATGGCAGCAAAAGCACAGTGTAGCCTGAGAGGAGGGTGCACATTCCTAATGACCTTGCGAAGGATTAAAAAACAGAGAATGACATATGTCCATGGTTCAAAGGGTATGATTCTGCTATCCATATGAATCTGGTCCCTGAAGCTCATTGGGGGGCGGGTCTGTGGAAGCATTTCGAGGTAGAGGGAAGGGATACGCTGACATCCTTAGGGAATCCCTTGGGGCTCACTTACCCTATCATGAAGGACGCCCTGATCACAAGGTATGGTCTCACCCCTGATCAGTATGAGGACAAGTTTAGGTCCTATAAGAAGAAGGAATCCCAAACATGGTTGGAATGTGTTGATTCTTTTTGCAGGTCACTGGATGGTTAGGTGAAGGGCAGTAAAGTAACAACGTATGGGGGGCTTTACAATTTGATTGCTTGGGAGCACTTGTACAGTTCATATTTTCCAGAGCAGCGCCAACATCTAATTGACAGCAAACTGACTGACCCCAGGAAGCTTGTGCAGGAAGCGGACCATTGGGAGAGCACCAGAGTCCAGGATGGGCAGGATCCCCATCAGAAGAAGTGGGGAGGCAAGGGTAAATGGGGAAGTTCTCTAGAGGTCCCCAAACTAGTTCACAGGGTAAAGAATCCCAGCCCCCAGTAGTAAAGAAACCATGAGTCTCTACAGGGAAACCTGCAGGGAAGGGGTCCCACAAGTGCTTTGCAGGAGGGTCACATGAGGGAGGACCCCAAATGTCCAAAGAGTACACCGGCACCCACTGGGGCTCAGTCCCGGGTTTGGCTAGCATAGCGCTTGGGGAGGAGTTGCTTCCAGGCTCCAGGTGGGTGGGAGGTAGCTGAGATGACCCTTTTCTCACTAGGGGACAGTGAGATGGTCCAGAGAATCCTAGTGCCTGATAACACTAAAAAGTACAGGCAGTGGGTGACCATTAACGGACAGATGGTAGAGGCTCTGAGAGACACAGGAGCCAGTGTGACTACAGTGAGAAGTCACCTGGTGTCTGAAGAGCAGATTGATCCCTGTGTACTTCACCAAGTAGTTGCAGTGGACAACTCAAAGCACCTATGCAGAGTGGCGCAGGTTCCCTTTGAATGGGGGTGGAGTTTCAGGTTCCTTTAAGGTAGCTATGAGTTCAACCATGCCTATGGAGTGTTTGCTTGACAATGACATGGAGGATTCCCCTTGGAAGGAGGTAGAACACAGGTCACACTTGGAGATGTTGGGTCTGCCTGGGTGGGTATGTGACTACACCAGGTCAATGGCAGCCCGTTCGGGGGGGTCAGGAGCCCCTAGAGCCAGAAACTGACACCAGAAGTTCCCACGGTCCGGGAGAAGGCAGAGTCTGAGGGTGACACCCCGGCGCCTGCAGGGGAACAGGTGGCTGAGCTGGGGGAGGTCCCTGAGCTGTCACAGTGGCAGGAGGAATGGGGACCCACCCTGGAGGCATTCTGTGAGGCACAGAGGACATGCCCTCCTTTAGTGGGTTTGCCGTAGGAGGCTGCAGACCAGGCAGCTGGCAAGTAGCAAGGATCTCACCTGAGTTATTGGGAGGATGACCTCCTGTATAGTGAGCCTAGGTTTGATGAGCCTGGGTCAGCCCATGTGCTGGTGGTACCCCAGTGCTTCAGAGCCTTCCTACTGGGTCTGGCTCATGATGTGCCTTTAGCTGAACATTTGGGGCAGGACAAGACCTTTAAATGGCTTGTCATCCACTTTTACTGGCCCCTAATGTGCAGGCACTCAGATGCTCATTGCATGTCTTGCCAGACTTGCCAGGAGAGTGGAGGGAAATGTAAGGCTCCCCTCCAACCTTTTCCAGTGGTTAGTACCCCCTTTAAAAGGGTCCGTATTGACATTGTGGGGCCTCTGGATCCCAAGACAGCCATGGGCAACAGGTTCATCCTGGTTTTGGTGGACCATGCCACCCGGTACCCAGAAACCATTCCTCTGAGGTCAATCACTTCCCCTGTGGTGGGCCGTGCATTGATGGGGTTTTCACCCGCATGGGGTTCCCCAAGGCAGTGGTATATGATAGGGATACCAACTTCATATCTACGTATATGAAGTCTCTGTGGCTGGAGTGTGATGTAACGTACAAGTTCACCTCTCCCTACCACCCCTAAAGCAATGGTCTGGTTGAAAGGTTCAACCGCACTGCAAAAGGCATGATCATGGGCCTCTCAGAGCCCTAAAGGCAGAAGTGGGACATCCTCTTGCCATGCCTTCTTTTTCCTTCAGGAAGGTGCCTCAAAAAGAGCTTGGATTCAGTCCTTTTGAGTTACTGTATGGTCACCCTGTCAGGGGACCTTTGAGTCTGGTGAAGGAGGGCTTAGAGAAAGCCCCCAGTTAACCTCCCCAGGATGTATTTGGCTACATGCTGGCTTTCAGAAACCAGACTGCCCGCTTCAGAGCTCTTGCACAAGAGAACCTGGAAGCGAGCCAGGCAGACATGAAACGGTGGTATGACTAGAATGCCACTCTGGTCAAGTTTCAACCTGGGCAAAAATCGTGGTTTATGGTGCCAGTGGAGCCTAGGGCACTCCAGGACAAGTGGAATGGGCCATTTGAGGTTGTGGAGTGCAAGAGCGAAGTCACCTACCTGGTGGACTTGCAGACTCCGAGGAACCCCTTAAGGGTCCTGCATGTGAACCGTCTCAAGCCACACTTTGAGCGAACTGAATTGTCCATGGTCCTAGTGACAGATGATGGGGTGGAGGAAGAGAGTGAGCCTCTTCCTGACCTCCCGTCTGCTGGAGAAAAAGATGGGTCTGTGGAGGGAGTGAACCTCTCCCTGACATCAGAACAACAGAGGGACTGTTGCTAGGTATTGGGTCAGTTTGCCTCCCTGTTCTTGATCCCAGGGGATACACACTTGTGTACACATGTTGTGGACATTGGGAACAGTCCACCCATTAAACAGAAGGTTATCAAGGTGACTGATAAGGTCAGGGCTAGCATCAAAGATGAGGTTTCTAAGTTGTTATCCCTAGGGGTGATTGAGTTTTCTAGCAGTCCTTGAGCAAGCCCTGTGGTCTTGGTCCCAAAGGCTGCTTCTCCTGGTGCCACCCCAGAACACCGGTTCTGTGTGGACTATCTTGGTCTCAATGCGGTCACTAAAACTGACGCGCCCCCTATCCCCCGAACTGATGAACTCATAGAATGGTTGGGAGCTGCAAAATACCTCAGCATGGTTGATTTGATGTCTGGGTATTAGCAGATTGCCCTAATTGAGGGGGGCAAGGAGAGGTCAGCATTCTCTACCCCAGATGGACACTTCCAATTCAGAGTGATGCCATTTGGGATGAAAAATGCCCCTGCCACATTCCAGAGGTTGGTCGACCAGGTGTTGACTGGGCTGGATGACTTCAGCGCAGCATACCTGGATGACATTGCAATGTTCAGTTCCACTTGGGAGGAACACTTGCAGCACCTCTGCAGAGTGTTAGAGGCCCTGCAAAAGGCAGGCCTCACTATTAAGGCAAGCAAGTGCCAAATAGGGCAGGGTTCAGTGGTGTATTTGGGACACCAGGTAGGGAGTGGCCAGGTGGCACCCCTACAGCTAAACATTGACACAATTCTGGCTTGGGAGCCTCCCTAGACCCAGACTGAGGAGAGGGCCTTTGTAGGCCTCACCTACTATTACAGAAGGTTCGTCAAGGGATGTAACACCATTGTTGCCCCCTTGAATGAACTGAGTTTGAAGAAGCAACCCAAGAAGGTGATCTGGACAGAGGCTTGCCAGACCGCTTTTGATGCTCTGAAGGCTGCCATGTGCACCGCACTTTTGCTGAAGGCACCTTACTACTCCTAGGAGTTTGTTGTGCAAACAGATGCATGGTATAGGAGCAGTACTCAAACAGCTTAATGAAGAGGGCCTAGATCAACCTGTAGCCTTCATTAGCCGGAGGTTACTTCCCAGGGAACATAGGTGGAGTGCAATAGAGTGGGAAATTTTGCTGTGGTCTGGGCATTGAAGAAGCTAAGGCCCTACTTGTTTGGAGCTCACATCCGGGTTCAGACCGACCATAGGTCCCTCAGATGGTTAATGCAGATGAGGGGTGAGAATCCAAAATTGTTGAGGTGGTCCATTTCCCTACAGGAGATGGACTTTACGGTGGAACACCGCCCTGGCACACAGCACGCCAATGCTGATGGTCTGTCCAGATTATTCCGCCTTAGTGATAGGAACTCCCATGAGGTTGGGTAGTTGCTCCCCACTTTCAGCTGGGGGAGACGTGTTAGATTTGGCATCTTTGGTGTAGTCTCCCCTAACTTTTTGCCTATGTTTCCCAGTTTGTTGATGTGTGCTGGACTCTGTTTTTGCTGTTTTTGATACTCTGGGCACTTTATCACGGCTATCCAGTGGTAAAGTGCAAGTGCTCCTAAGTACAATATATGTGTAATTGGCTTTTCATGATTGGTATATTTCATTTACTAGTAAGTCCTTGTACAGTGCACTAGAGGTGCACTAGAGTTGCCCAGGGCCTGTAAATCAAATGCTACTAGTGGGTCTGCAGCACTGGTTGTGCCACCCACCTTGGTAGCCCGGTAAACATGGCTCAGACCTGCCACTGCAATGTCTGGGTGTGCAGTTTTAAACTGCCAATTTGACTTGGCAACTGTACCCACTTGCCAGGCCTCAACCTTCCCTTTTCTTACATGTAAGGCACTCCTAAGGTAGGCCCTAGGTAGCCCCATGGGCACGGTGCAGTGTATGTTTAAGGTAGGATATATACTAATGTGCTTTATATGTCCTGACAGTGAAATATTGCCAAATTCGTTTTTCACTGTTGCAAGGCCTATCTCTCTCATAGGTTAACATGGGGACTGCCTTTAAATGTTATTAAAGCGCAGATTCCCTTTGAGAGCAGATAGACATATGGAGTTTGGGGTCTCTGAGCTCATAATTTAAAACTGCATCTTTTAGTGAAGTTGGTTTTTAGATTGTGTGTTTAAAAGTGCCACTTTTAGAAAGTAGGCATTTTCTTGCTTAAACCATTCTAAGACTCTGCCTTTTTGTAGATTCCCTGTCTGGGTCAGTTCGACAGTTGAGCTGTTTGCACTTATCTCTAGGAGGGTGGGGACGAGTGGTCACTTACACCTGAAAGGGCTGTGCCTGCCCTCAAACAATTCAGTCTGCAACCCCTGGTGTGTGTCTGGTGCCTGGCCTGGGCAAGACAGGATCTAGAAACAACAGAGACTTCTCTATGAAGAAGGCCTATGAGAAAGTCAGAAAGAGGGGAAACATCCTGAACAACTAGGTCTAAACCACTACTTGCCTGAACCACTACTGCTAAACAACTAAAAAGTCTCTACAACTAAGTACTGAACAACTACTGCCTAAACAACAATTGTGCCTGAATAACAATTGCCAACCAAAGACCCCATTTCTAACACCTGCCAATACCATTCTCCCCCTAATTGACTTGCTCCTCTGTGGTGTGGGACCACTATGCAGCAACACCTACTGTTTGTCAGTCTTGGATCTGAGCAGCACCTGGGTACTACTCTCCTAAATAATGAGAAGCCAGGAACGTATTTCTTCACACTTGTCATACACCTAGACCATTTACAGTGTATTGACACAGACGTTAGGAGTTGGCAGGCTGAGCCTGCTGCATTTGTGTCACCTGTGCCAGATTCTATCAATGAACCCGTTCCAAGTAGTGCACAAGGAAAAGTTAACATCAAGAGGGTTACTTGCACTATGGCATTGTATTCCTATATGGCAACTATTTGATGAGCTGGGTAGAGGTGTATTGTACTTGTTAGTATACTGCCATACAGGAGCATTTCTGTACCCCCCTATTCCTTTCCATTCATTTTCTATGGCACAAAGGGTTCTCCTTCTCTGTTTTTGTAGCCATTTCCTGTGTTTACCCACTTCCTTGCCGACCCGCAATGGCACTGTTAAGAACCAGTACATTCAAATACATTACATCTTATAATGATTTTATTTTATTTTTTACACACTTTAATTATTTTTTCCCTTCGCTTTTTTGTCTTTATTGATGTGCAACAAAGGGCTGAACACAGATGTGGGCACTAGACCAGGTGCCTTTGTGTGTGCACTGCATGGATGAGAAATGCTGAACTTTCCACCCAACAATGCACTCGGCCCTCAGACACTTGAACTCACTAGCCATTGTGCACAGTCATTGGAAGTACACAGTGCAGGTTGAGCACACCACTGGTCTTGCACCAGTGGCCTCATTAAACCGCTGTGCACAGCCTACACCCAGCCCCCATGCATTTCCAGGGCATAATTATTATTTCCATTCAATGTCAATCCAGCTGCTTAGTGACATAATCATACAAATGTTTACATGCTTATAAACTCTATCATTCACATCTAATTTTCATCATCCAAAACTGATAGAATAGGCATTAAGTTTGAGTTAGTAAGGCAGAGCAGCAAAGTTAGGTGAAGACTGTACCTTTATAGTTTTGTGCTGTACCCACTAATGCTTTGTGACAACTTAACTTCTCTTTTGTGTTTTTATGAAATTTAACTGGATTTCACAAGTATCAGGCTGTTGTAACTTTTCAAAGCTAAAAATGTGCCCCTGTTCCCTATTGTGTTCATTGTGTCATTACAGCTGCCATCTTCTCCAAGCCTTTATTTGGAGAATGAAAGGGGCCTGGGTTGCGAAATAGTGGTGGCCAAGTAGGACAGGTGAGGCTTACCCTGACCCATGTACATTTTCACTGTCTCAAAGAGGTTTTGACTTTACTGGGTCTCCTTCATTCTCAATTTTTTGAGCGAGGAAAAGGACAGAGACACCTGACAGCTGGCTGTTGCCCTGAATGCAATCCCAAACAGAGCCCAGGGCACCATGACAGTTGGTACCAAGTTTTTTTAAACATATTTACAGTCGCAGCTTGCTACACTGTTAAGGGGCGAATGTGGCGCAGGGCAGGACGGTGGGGACACTTAAATTATCAAAAAAAGTACCTGTTCTGTTGCAGCTGCACCACTCCTCTTTCCCTCATCACTCACGGCACAGCCTCCCAGTCTGCCCTGTGGCCAATCATGACGCTGCTCAGAGCAGTGTTAGGATTGGCTAGGAGCTCCCAGCCAGGGCACTCCCAGGCAGCCTGTGTCTTGTCTCTCCAGCACAACAACACAGTGCCGGGCTGGCGAGAGCACAGTGCACATGTATGTTTGGCTGGCCGTCTCATATATTCGCACTGAAGGGAGTGTACAGTGCACTCCCCTCATCTCCATCACCCCACATGGCCCCACCTCTTTCACAATAAAAGGATAATAAACATAGTTTATTATCCTTTTGTTGTAAAACATTTTCAGCAGCTGCTGCTGGCGGATGGTGATGCTCCTCCGCCAAAGCAGAGGAGCCGGCCCTGCATTTTTACATTAAGTTTGGAATTATTGATATTTTTACTGTCATTATGAATGTTATCATGAGTGCTGTAATATCTAAGGTAATTAGCAGTGCATGGGAGGGCGCAAGTTATATGTCTCCTAGGCCACGAGGTACAGATCATTGAAATAACTAACTATAACTGCTGAATTTCTCTGATTTAGTGTGAGCAAATTCAGAACCTAACTGGATTGTCCCTAGAACATTTGCTTTTTTTAAGTGAATTTGTATATTTTTCTAAAATTCTACTGCCTAACTATAAAGTCCCTATTACCTAACACAAACACCACAGCCATTAGGCCAGTCCAATGTCCAAAAGTCTTTAGTGTGCCTGGCAAAGGCCTCAACTTGACTCCTGACAGCCTAATGTACTCCACAAGGTAGGGGCATCAATGGGGCAGGCAGGCACCTCAAGAGTCTGTGGGTGGGGCTGGTGGTGGGAGTTTGGGTTTGGGAGAGGGGTCCATGGGCATTGGCTTGGAAGGGGGTGGGGGTTTCACCTTTGATTTAGTTGGAGGGGCAGGGGCTTTGGACCTATGGTTAGGGGCAGGTGATTTATTTGGGAACAGGGGGAGGCTTTTTGGCAAGTGGAGGGGTCGCAGAGGTAGAAGGGGGTCATGGGAGGACTTGGAGGTGGAGGGACTTGGCCTGAGAAGGGAACCACGACAGCGAGGAGCAACACGGGGTGGGATAGGTGCAGGGAATAGGTCAAAGTGGACAAGGAAAAGCTTCTTAGGAACATGGGGGATGAATTGGGAAACTGGTGAGGGGGTGGAGGTTAAGGGAGTGATTGTAGGATGTGTAGGTGGCCTGGATATGGGTGCAGATATATGCAGAGTATGTATGTGGTGGAGGAATGTTGAGTGTCTGAGTGCGGGCTTTTATGTGTTCTGTGAGGAGGGGGAAGAGAGGCTGGGAGAGGACAAACAGGTCAAGTGGATGTATGTTGGGGTGGTGTCTGCATGTAAGGTGGGTATGCTGCATGTGTCAGTCATTGTGGTTGGGGTGAGTGGTGATATGGTGCCTGGAGTGCATGTATGAGCACCTGCTGTTGTGGTGACTGAGAGCTACACAGAAGTGGTGAAAAGAACTGGGAGTGAGGATGCAGTGCTGGCAGGTGTGAGTGGTGTTGTAACTGTAGGGGAGGAGATGCAAGGGGAGACAGAGGAGGTACTGGCTGATGTTGTGTCTGCTTTTGTGTGTTGAGTGTGTGCATTCTTGTGATGTGATTTGTTGTGCCTGTGTTTGTCTTTGCATTCCTTGTCTGTTGATTTAATTGAGTGCTTGTCCGTATGTGTGGTTTGGCTGGGAGAGGGGTGTGGGATGGCGCACAGGTAGCAGGAGGGAGGTCAGAAGTACTAGGGACACTGGCTGCCGTCAGTGAAGAGACCAGAGTCTGAGATGATCTCTGTAGGCCAGACAAGGCACTGTGAATGCCCTCCAGATAGGCATTACTGCTGCATCTGGAATGCCAGGCCCTGGGTGGCATTCACAACGGTTGCCTGCCCTACAGAGATGGACATCAGTAGGTCAATAGCCTCAGCAATGAGGGCAACAGGGCTGACTGGGGCAGGGGCTAAGGTGCCTGTGGCGAAGGAGATGCCCGCCCTCCTGGGTGAGAAGGCACGGGCAATTGGGTGGGGAGCTACTGGGAGGACGGTGCTGGTAAGGGGGATGGAAGACAAGGATGGTGCTGGGATGGTCCCAGAAGGTTCTGCGACCACCAGGGAGCTTCCGTCAGAGGAGGAATCTGTATCTGTATCTGTTGTATCTGCTTTAGTCTCCCTCATGGTGCTCCCCTCACCCTCACCCTCCAGCCCTCTGGTCTCCTCAGCATCAGTGATCTCTGCCCCCTGGGTCCTGTGGGCTGCAGCCTCCCCACTCACCAGTGCCCCTACACCTTCGCCTCCTGATTTTAATACACTCAAGGATAGGATAGTACAAAAAGGAGAGGAGGGGGTGAAAAAGATGGGAGCATAGGGTCAATACAAATACCATTTGCACATTTGTACAAAACAACAACATAACTCATTTGAAATTTCTGAATGCACAGTCTACAACATCAATAGATTTACAAACCTACTGTGCATACACTCTAATGTGTATACTCAATCATGAAATCTCTACAATTACACTCAGGTACTACTCTACACTGTCATGGCTCTTGTATACAGGATTAGGACTGTGAGAAGTCAGTCCAGAAGTTACATTTGTACATTGTCATACCTACTTGTGTCACCCATAATGTCACATGAATAGATAGGTATTGGAACCATCTTAAGATCCTGCATATCCCAGTCATATCCTGCAATTTGGCACAGGACAAATGTCAGTACCTGTTGCACAGATACTTACCTATCAAAGCAACTAATATTTACAGCACAACTGTATCCTACCTACATTAACTGTCATAGCTACACTAGACATCCTTTATCCTATGGCTAACACACCCTTTCCATTCTAAAGCAAACAGTACAGGAAATAAACTCTGTAACTCACCCCTTGTGGCTGCTGTGTTGCCCTCAAGCGCCCATCCAACTGCGGGTAGGCCACTGTCAGTATGTGGGCCATTACGGGGGCAGGGTCCGACGGGCACCCCTTCCTTGTCAGGAGGCCATACCCAATTGGGCCTCTGCAGCCTTCTGGGCCCAGTGTCTCAGGTCCTCCCACTGCTTCCTGCAGTGGGTACTCCGCTGGCTATGGACCCCCAGGATCCGCACTTCCTTGGCGATGGCTTTCCACCACCCTTTCATTTGATGGATGCTGAACTGCATAGGAGACACAGAAGGAAAGGCACATTTATGTAGACCCAACATCCTACTACATTCTTAGGCCTACAAACTGTTCACACATTAGGTTTGTACATGACTTCAGAATTGCACACCATTCCTAGCAGTCATATCTAAAGCTACACCCTCCACTGGAATATCCTGAATACACATACTAACACACTTACATACCCATGTAGCAACAAAAATACCATGATGTGACCTACCTGCTGTTCTAGAGCCCCATACAGCTTTGGGTATAGGGGTAGGACACCATCTGCATGTTTCTGGAATTCCTCCGTAGTGAAGGAGGGGGCCCTATCCCCTGTAACACACGCCATCATGGCTCCTAGGAGCACGACACAAGAGCACACTCAGTGTAGGTCTTGATGGCTTGAGAGTCAGGAGTCAAGTGAGATACACTGTAGAAAATGGCAGTCACGGCTGCAGCGGTCTGCACCGTCACCTCCGGCGGTAATCGCCATTGGTCCCTATATGCCATAGACATCAATGTTAAGCAATGAGGAGTTGCACAGCGGTTCCGACTGCCTACCACCATGATGGCATATGCCTCCGGAATGAGCTCACTGACATCTGTTCCCTGCATGCAGGACAGGCAGCAGCCATTTTATACTGATACTGTTACGAAAACATAATCTAAAAGTGTCACTATCAATTTCATAATGGACATGTGATAGGTTATGGTCAAGGACTGTGTACAGTACAGTCAGGCAGTATAAGCTTTGAGTGTGCACAGAATCAGAAAATGATATTATGACAGATTGGAAAAAACAAACATGATGATGGTGAATGTACACTAGCAGTGACATACAACCATCTTTCTAATGTAATCCTTTGTAAATCCCAGTTGTATATGCAAAATACATAAGAATTATGACAGCTCTGCATTTTGAAGTCTGCTTTGTATGCAAAAAGTGGTAGCAGATGTGATGTTGATTCTCCATTTGTGACCAGGTAATAGGATGCATGAAGTGTAATTGTTGTCACTCTGGTGTTGTATGCCATGTGTAGATACCGACCACTGTGGAGGGTGAGGCATGCATCTGTTTACCGGCCTCTGGTTGACTTAGCAACGATGGAAGAACGTCACATCATCTCCAACTATCGACTGAACCGTGCTACAATCAGGGAGCTGTGTACCCAATTGGAGTGTGATCTGCTGCCAGCCATTCAACAACCTACAGGCTTTCCTGCAACTGTGCAGGTGCTATCCATCCTCAACTTCTACGCCACTGGCTCATTCCACAGGATAATAAGAATGGCAACAGGCATGTCTCAATCAATGTTCAGCAACTTGTTGAGGAATGTTTTGTCTGCCTTAGTAAAACACATGGAAAGCTACATTCAATTTCCCCTACTGTAGATTTGGCCAGTGTGAAGGCTGGATTCTATGCAATGGGGCATATGTCTCATGTGATTGGGGCCATTGATGGCAATCACATTGCATTAATACCACCAAGGACTAATGAGCAGGAAGCATCCCGATCAACGAGTCCTGAACAACAAAGTCGTGCAAAACAAAAGCAAAACAACACTTTCGTTTTCCATGACTTCCTTGTTCAAGGTTTTAACCACGCACGTGCTGAACCATGTACATGTGTGGTTAAGGCCCAGAAGAAGGGAGTCGACGCGATCAAGGTTGAGGTAAGTTGGGCTGGGACTGGGGCTGTTTTTTTGGGGGTGGGGTGGGGGGCTCAGGTGATTAAGGTTTAGGGGCGGAGGAAAGGGGGTCAGGGTTTAGGTTTTAGGGGTGGGGAGGGGGGTTGGGGTGCTTTAGGTTTTAGGGGCGAGGGTGCGGAGTCGGGTATTTTTAGTTTTTGGGGGTGGGGGGCTCGGAGTGATTAAGGTTTAGGGGCGGGGAGGGAGTGTCAGGGTTTAGGTGTTAGGGGTGGGGGGGTTGTTATGCTTTAGGTTTTAGGGGAGGGAGGTTGGGGTTGCGGTAATTTTTAGGGTTGGGGTTAGGGTGGTTGTAGGGGTGGGGGGGACGTGATCATTTTTAGGGGTTGGGGGCCAGGGGAGACGCATGCTTGAACCATGCATGCCGTTCACTAATGCCTTTACCAGGAATGCCTTGACAACGAAAAATCGTTGTTAAGGCATTTGTGGTAAAGGCATTACTGGTAACAAAGAGGTCGTTGTTCCGACCTAGTTGTTCAGGCATGGGTGGTTCAAGCACTAGTTGTTCCGACATATAACCCTAAAGAGCAAGTGTACAGAACCCGTAAGAACTTTCACTCTGTTAATGTGCAGATGGTCTGCTTATCAGGCCAGTATATCTCCCAGGTGACTGAAAATATTCCTGGTTCTGTACATGATTTGTACATCCTCAGGAATAGCAGTGTCCCATGGTTGATGGCACTTCTACAAAGAGTGAGAGCCTACCTCATTGGTGAGTATGATGAGTGCATGTGAAATTACTATTACCCAGCCTTCGTACTCTGTATGTGACATAGTGGATTGTAAGTGTTAGTTTACTCTATCCACAGGTGATTCAGGTTATCCCAATCTCTCCTGGCTACTGAGACTGGTGAGGAATCCAAGGACCAGGGCTGAAGAACAATACAATGAGGCTCATGTGAGGACAAGAAGGGTGATCGAAAGGACATTCGGTCTGTTAAAGGCAAGGTTCAGATGTCTACACATCTCTGGGGGTTAACTGCAATACTCAGCACAGAAAGTGTGCCAAATTGTGGTGGCCTGCTCCATGCACCACAATCTGGCACTAAGGAGGAATATCCCATGGCTGGAGGAGGAAGGAGTTAGGGACAATCCGGTGGCAGAAGAGGGAGGAAATCTGAGTGACAAAGATGGGGATGAGGAAGATGTAGGCACAAGGACACAGCTCATCCAGCAGTACTTTGCTAATATTCTGGTAGGTACATCTCTACATTTACCGTGTCTCATATTGGAGTAAAGGTTGAGTGTACTTTGTTATTCATTTCTGGTATGAGTAGGTTTTGATCTCATTTGGGTATCAAATGAGTGTATACAAGTAAACTCTGTGAAGTAGGTCAACAGTTCCACTGTGATGTAATCTAGTTCATCTGTCCCACTGTGATGTAATTTAGTTCATCTGTCAGTGTTGCATACACTTCAGACATCCTATCTACTTATTTACACATTTGTGACTACTACCTTCTGATATCATATGATCATATTTATAGGATGCTCCTTATTGTAACTTCAATGAATGTATATACTTGACATCCAAAGGTGTGAGCTGTGTAGTACGACTACAATGAGTTCATTACTGTTAGATGCATCGATAATCCTGTGTCATATTACCTGAAGAGGATTGAGGTCATGTTTTCAATAGCATTGGATTGTCTATCCATGTGTAAACCTACATTGTAAACGGTTTAACCATGGTGCATACTGTTGCCAACTGTGCTATTTATATGTGATGTACCTTCTTTGCTATCAATTGCGGAAGTGCTGTGGATAATGTTTGACTACTCTTCCCTGTCTACTACCTGAGGACCCAGGGATGTGTAGACACTGGCTTTGCAGCAGAGAACCGGCTGTCATGATGATACATTCACATCTTCACTGTGTATTAATACTCAATTTCTGTAATGTCACACTTTTGTTGCACTATTACAAACAATTAACACAAAACACCATAACTTGTGTGAAAGTGTATTTATTGTGAATACCAAAGGGAGGATATGGTGCAAAGAAGTGGGACCATGGTGTTCAAAAACATCTGTTAGGCCAAGCAGTTGGTAGCACATGCCCAGTATCCATGTGGCATTTGAATTTGGGGCTATGGCAGTAGACAGTCAACAAGGTGTCTCGGTGGCACACAATGGCGACAGTTCTGGAGAGGCTCATTTCCTGGCAGTGGGTTGGTCTTGGCTTCAGTCTCTGTAGGATGTCTTGCTCTGCAACCATGCTTGTATGGGGATGCCTCAGCTACAGGGGGTGGCTCAGTAGTGGCTTGTGAGTCCTCAGGCATGGCCACCATCCCACTAGCTGCAGCAGATTTAGAGAGGTGGTCAGTAGTGTGGCTAGTGGAAGGGGCTTGGTGGTGGGTGGAGGACTCACGCAGGACTGTGATGAGCTCCTGCATCAAGCCTTTCATGGAGGCCATGGTGGCATTGAGAGCATGCCACTCCTGTATGACCTCCTGGTGGTACTCCCTCTGCAGCCCCAGGTTTTCCCCCAACATGTCTAAAATATGGCCCATCTTGTCCTGGGATAGGTTGTATGCTCCCAGGACTTGTGCTATTGCCTCATGGGCAGGTAGCTCTCTGGGTTGCCCCACCCTGTGGCCCCTAGGTACCCTCCCACTGGCAAAGTGTGCCCACTCCCACTTACGCCAGGACCTTCACCATCTTGTGTGGTGGTCCCTGTACAGGTGGGCACACTATGGATTGACGTGGCCAGGTGACACTGGTTTAGGGAAGTTGGGGGACAGGTGCTGTGGTGGCTGAGGTTATGGGGGGCTCTGGTGTCCTGTGTGAGACTCGTGGAGGTGGACTGCCCAGAGTGACCGGATGAGCCAGGTAGGTCTTCCAGTTCCAGACATCCTGTGTCACTGTCATCACTGGGGTCTTCATCTGGTGGAGGACTAGCTCTATGTGGCACTGGTTTCTGACGACATTCTCAGTGGCACCTGTGGATAGCAAGGATTATTATTCACTTCTACCTGATGTACTTTACAGGGGCTATGAGGTGAGTGCTATATGTCATGCTTCAGTACTCAGGTGTTGTTATAAGAGGGGAATGTGCATTGTTAGGTGGCTAAAGGGTGATACATTTTGGGAGTTATAGTGCTTCATGCTGGACATGCATTGGGTTCATTTGAGTGTGTAGACTTTGAGATTGGTGTTAGTGGGGTAGGGTGGGCATTCAGTGGATGGGGGTGCATGCATTACAGTTATACTTAATATAGGGAGAGTATAGGTGACATTCCAGTTTCCAGTCCTCCGTGGATTCCACTGAGACCCTCAGGGTGCAGGATCACCAAGACATTCTCCTGCCATGATGTGATCTGCGGTGGAGGAGGTGTGGCCCACCACCAGTCTTCATGATGGTGATTTGTTGTCTGGACGCCATGGACCAGACCTTCCCCGTCAGGTCCCTCCACCTCTTCCATATGTCCTCCTTTGTGCATGGGTGGCTTCCACCTGAATTCACCTTGTCGATTATCCTCTGCGATAACTCCCTCTTTGTCATGGACATTTGCTGGACTTGTGCCCAAACAGCTGAGGCTCTACCTTGAGGATTTCATCCACCGTAGTCCTTAATTCATCATCGGTGAAACAGGGGTGTTTTTTTCGGGACATGAAGAGAGTCATGTGTGTGTGCAGTGAGATATTCGAGTGGTCGTGCAATGTATGTAACAAATAATTGTGGGTTGTGTGTGTGTTTTATAGTGGTGTGGGGGGATGTGATGTGTGTATGTGTATCAGGTGTGGGGTATTCGAATTGGCCAATGTGGTGTTGTGTTGTAGTGGAGATTCCATTTCGGCCGCTACGGTCCGAACCGCCAATGGATTACCGCCACGCTAAGATCGCTGTGCTAATTTGTGGGTCATATTGGGGAGCACATTGTTTTTCTGCTGTGGTAGTGTGGGTGGTGGGACCGCCTTTCTGCCACCGTCGTTCAGCCTGGCAGTGTCGGGTTTGTGGCTCTATTCTGGTGATTTTGCTTTTGTGTGTCTTAATAGGGCGGGCGGATTACCTCCTCTACTGTGGTCTTTTGGCGTCCTCCAACACATCGGTCTTTGCGAAAGACCGTCAATGTCATCATGAGGGCTTATGTTCTAACTACATATATACATATTTTGGGGAAAATTTTGTGAAGATTCATCAAATGATGCCAAAGATATAGGCAAGGTCTAGGCAAGTCAAAAAATAGTCTTTCTATGGGAACATGGTCCTGGTCCTAACTATAACTACCTACTAGTGACCACCTACTGGTGATTTATGGGGGGCCAGACCCAACCATGCCACGAGTACCACCACCTTCCCAGGTCAATCCCTAGAATATATGCAGGGGCCATATCGCCCACTGCACCCCGGGGACCACCACCTCCCTAGGGCTATAATGACATTTAAGAAGGGGTTTGGTCGCGGAACCCTGGCCCTGGGTACTACCACCTCCCCTGGGCTAAATTTAGAAGATGGAGGGGGGCTGTGCGACCCCCTCTCGAGGAGCCATAGAGGGTCCTGGGGACAGTCACCCTCCAGGGCCAGCTCTTGCTACCTCCCGAGATACCTCCCTTGGGAGGTAGCTGTTTTCTTTCAGCAAGCAGAAGCTTTTTAACAGCTCCAACTTGCTGAAAGTGGAGTTCTAATCTCTTTCCCTGCACGCAAACATGCGTGCAGGTAAAGAGGTGAAAACATAGGTCCTGCAAGCAGAGAGCTGCTATTTAAAACAGCTCACTGCTTGCGGGAGCAGTGCTGGCGCCCACAGTAGTCTGGATCCGGCTAAGACCATGGTGGCCTGGAGGTTTCCCCTGCAGTCCCCCAAAAATTGTAATAAAAAAACAGGAAATTTTCAAAGTGGTACTGCAGATTTAGAGTTCCACCTTGAAAATTATACAATTATCGGAAGAAGATGAATGAGGAACAATCACATTGGCAAAGTTACAGACACACAAGGTCACTGGAAACATTTCCTTGCTGTTCTTTATGCAGGTGTGGTGTAGGAGATGCACTATACAGTTACCCGAGAATGTAGCAGTCACTAATTAGCCAGATGAATGTAATACAGCTTGGTAGACATTTTGCACAAATACGAATGACAGGATTCATTCTTGCACGATGTTCAATTTAAAGAAATTAAACCTCAGTGGCAAGCACTTACAGATACAAACAAAGCAGGTTCCCACATTGAAGCTCCACTTCTGTGAAGTACTAATTAGCCTAACATTATGCGCATGGCCAAGGCAAAGCAAGTGTGTTTTCTCTGCATTTCCACCTTGAAAAGTTATCTGTAGTTGTTGATATAGGTGTTTGCATCCTTCCCTTTTTTTAGCGCAATATCTCATGTAGTGACTGTGATGAGAGGGTTCTTTCTTGTGAACTGCTGCTGAGACCCAACCCTACCAAGCAAGGCCAAAGGCCCCCCCCCCCCCCCCGGTGTGCACAGCCAAACCCAATGCACGGCTGTGGTTGAATTAATGTATAATAATTAACGTTACTTTACATTTAAAAAAAACATAGAAATTCTGTGAAAAAAACAAAGGTTACAGAGACATTATAGTTAGGAAAAATAATTTTTAAAAAACATTGAAAATCACTTAAAAACCAAAGGTTACAGGGATGTTATAGTTAGTCACCTTTTATAGTTAGAGTTGTCTCAAGTAACTATAGCTCGTGCCCATGGTAACTACAAGTCCTGCCCTCCCCATGCACTGCTAATTACCCCACAAAATACAGCACTCATTAAATTTTTGATAACATAATTGACAATATCAATGTATTATTTAAAATAAACTTTTTCACAAAAAAACTGTGCATGGTGGGGGGCACGCATTATACTTACCTTAGGTCACGAGTTATAGTTACTTGTGATAACTCTAATTATAACAGGTGAATTTCTTTGTATATATATAGTCATACCACAAAGACACTGGGTGGGGGCTCGTTTGGTGGGCGTCACCAACAAATACAGTCCTCATGCATCCAACCTCTTCATTGAAGGTTGGAAAAAGAAATGAGCCACACCAATGGGATCACTTGAAAATGCTTGTACTTGGCAGAGAAAGCAGGGAAAATGCAACACGTTTCAACCAATCATGGTCTTGAACACATAACATGTAGTTACGAACATCAGGAGAACTACTCGTATAAATATAGACAAAAGACTTTGCTTACCAAGCTTGTGCATATATATATATATATATATATATATATATATATATATATATATATATACATGCAAACAGTTGTGTTTTATTTTCAACAAGTGCAAGCAGACCCCCGTTGTCCAGACAACACAAAATTAATTTTTCTAAATACAAAGAAAGAAAGGGGGGGGAGAAAATAGGACAATGGTACAACACCTAATGCAATTTACATTATCAGTTTATGGATAGGAGTCCAACATTTAATGTGAGCAGTCATAATTTTAGGTAACAGTCTCTCTATTTTCAAAGAGTAACATTACATTGAACATTTCCTGAAAAAAATAATCTATTTTCTATAATCGCATTTGTCAAGGTTCATGCTTCACACTTACACATTGCATCAATGCTAAAGTAGCCTGTTATTGCAAAAGTAAGGGGCATATTTAAGAGCCCCTAGCACCATTCCAGCACCATATTAGCATCATTTTTTTGTTCCATTTTTTTGGCACTTTTAACACCTGCTCATGGCAGGCATTAAAAGGAGGCTTCCATTGCTTACAATTGGCCGCTGGGTGCTTTGCAGGATTAACCTTAGAATTTGTTAACGCTAATCCTGCAAAGGGCTAGACTAGTGTGAAAAATTCGGACACTAGTCCCCTAACTACTGCCATGGTGCACTGTATTTTAAATACAGCTCACACATGGTGGAGTTAGAGGGGCACTAAGGGGCACAGGAAAAGTGGCGATGCTCTGTGTGCAGCGTCTTTTTTCTTAAATATACCCCTAAGGCTCTTATTTAAGAAAACTTAGCACCACCTTTGCACCATTTTTTTCTGATGCAAAAGATGTGCTAACCTGGCACCATATTTATATTTTGTCACTAGACCTGTCTAATGATAAAATATTAGAGGTAGCATCATTTTTGGGAGCCCAACCCCACCTTGCGTTGTTTAGCGACAATGATATGCAAGGTAGGCGTTCCCTCCAGCGCCATATGTACTACCCGATGCAAAGACAACGCACATTAAGGAACCGGTCCCAAAAAATGGCACGAAGTCTGATTAGCCTCAGATTTTAACGCCTGGTCAGACCAGAGGGTAAAATGAGGCCCACACACCACTACATAAGGAAAACACACAGAAGGAGCATTGGAAACCTCCTGGCCAACATGGAACTGTTAAAGCTCCAGCTTGGCTTTGGCACACTCCATAGACGACAGAGACAACATCATGTCCTACCAGCTCCCTTGCAGCAACCCCAAACACCACTACAGAAGCCACAAAGGTAGCGCAGAAGGCTGTAGAGGATATTTCGACAGCACATGACCATCCTTGTGCGCAGGGAACAATATGTCATCAGAACCTACCATCTGAAGCGGGAGTCTATCGTACACCTGCAGCACCACATTGCGCCAGACATCACTACAAGGGTGGAAACTCCAACAACTATTCCACCCATGACCAAACTCCTGGCTGTCCTCCATATGCTGGTGTCAGGATTGTTCCAGATAACTGGCGCACAAGTGGGTGGTATCTCCCAGCCATCCTTCTCGGCCTTCCTTTCAAAGGTTTGGACATAATTGTCCACCTCACACCCCAACATATCTGCTTCCCCAACACCCAGCAACTGCAGCAGGAGATCAAGAAAAGTTTACACCAAATTGCTGGGTTCCTGCATGTGCTGAGTGCAATGGACAGCATGGATGTCCAACTTGTGCCACTTGCTGCAACTGAACACATCTACCAGAACTGCAAACACCCATTCTATAAATCTGCAGGCCCTTGTGGAACACCGTGGGCTCTTCACAAAGATCATAGCCAAACATCCCGGCAGCATCTCATGATACCTACCTATTCCGGCACTCTACCGTCAACGAGCTGTTCCAGGATGGGCAATACAGCAATGGCCTAATTGTAGGCAAGCCACCATACCAATCATTACACAGACAACACCCTAACATTTTAGGACAAATAATTCGTACATCACACTAAACACACATGGACAGGGGAACACAGATGTACAGACAACAACACATATGCTGCATGCCATACTACACCACATTCTTTGCGCATCACACACACATACACCTACATGTACATAATACAGGCACTACATGACTGGGACACCACGTGAAGAACAGGTGGAGCCATGTCCCCTTTACATACAGAAGTTGGGCTCAAACCACTACAAGTGTCCACTGGTTGACAACTAAATACAGATTCCACACACATAACACTTAACAAGGAATAGCTAAGCTATGTGAATGGCATTGGCCATGTCAATGTAAAGAAAGTCACACAGCCCCATATTTGTCATGGTGCAGAAGCCTCTGGTGACACCATTATCAAATGCCATCCAAGTGTTGCCATCTCAAACTACATATCACCTAAACATACCAGACATATCCATTGTGTCCACCTTCACCTGTCCGGTGCATTGTGCTACACACATAGGAATACAACATCACCAGCCCATGAAAGATCATGTGTAGGGATAGACACCTCACAACACACTTGCAATCATACCCAGTAAATCCATAACTCCCTAACATGTAACCAGGGTACCAACAGGGCACTGTGGCAGCTAGAATACTGACAATGTACTGGGAGAGGCCAGAGATGCATGTGAATGAGAAGATATGAGACTTAGCAGGACTGGTCATGCGCTGCAGGGCATTGCAGAAAAACACATCATTCCCTCTTCTGTCACACAGGTGTCTGAAAACCCAGGCATACATCACTAAATGTACCATACAACTCTGCCCATGATCCACATGCAAGTATGTATGCCAGCCAGCAATTGGCAACAACAAAACTTTGTGCAAAGGAGCTTTTCCAAGAGAAAAGGGGCAGGAATAGCATGCTACACATAGGGAACACCACCTGTGTCATGGCACACAACACATACAATAGGTTCAAACTCCCAGAACATCACTCTTCTGCAAGTCTAAAGTGAAAGGACTGAGGGCCAAATGTCAGAAACGTGGTGCAGTATCGACAGCAGCACCACTGTAATTGTGCCCCTTTGCTGCTCCCTACTACCACCATGTGGGCCCTATATACAATAAACAGCATACAGTGCGCAGAGTAGGTGCAACAGTGTCATGATAATGGATGCCATATTTGGACTCTGTAGGAGTACTGACAACATACCTGACCATTTCATGCACAGGGCATAGGGACCCATTCAGAACTATGGTGGGCCCCCTCCTAATGCCTGCTCTGTGCAGGTGTTGAAAGTATCTGTGATAAATAATGTCTAGGACCCTTTGAAAATCCTCTGCACAAATTTAGCTAGTCCTCCTATTGTGTGAATCTCACCCATGTACCCATGATGGCTGACACAGGTATAATCTGCCACAAAGGGTCACTTAGGCCCTCATTATGACCCTGGCGGTGAGTGATAAAGTGGCTATAATACCGCCAACAGGCTGCCGGTAAGTTCCGCCAAATTATGACGGTGGTGGTGATAATTCCCTTAGACAGCCAATGTACCACACCAACCACCAGGGCAGAAACAACATTCACCACAGTGGCAGCCAACAACAGCCAGGCGGGAGACAAAGTACCGCCCACCATATTAAGACACACGAAACCGCCACCTTTTCCTGGGTGGTACCAACACCAACAGGCGGAAACAGAGTTCAGAAGTGAAAGGACTCACCATTGGAGACACAGGGAGGAACCAAGCCACCATGGAACCCGAACTGCAAGTTTTCTGGATGATCTCTACGTCCACCTGGAACACCAACTCCGACGGTAAGTACAGCCACCTTGAAAACAAGGGAGGGTGGGAGGAAAACTAGAGTGACACACACACACACAACACACACACCCCACACACACACCATACACAAAACCAGCTGCACACATAAACCAATGGCACACAACACATGGCATAATAAAACACGGACCACAATGCTGGAGTACCGACAACGTATTAGCATAGCAAAAGCCACCACACAAACCAAATATATACAAATGTTCATAAAGGGCCACTGCCCAGTCCAAAGTCATGAGGGCACACAAGGCCACAGGGCACAGTCCAAGGCCCAACCTGTATCCTGACACATCCAGAGAGAACACTGCAGGGGCATCATTTTGCAAGTGGGAAAGCACCTCAGGGAATGGGGGTACACCTTAGCCGAATACGGGAATGTCCTCACTGGTTCTGGATGGGGCTCCATGCCCATTGCTTTGTCCTGGGGAGTGCAAGGCCACAGTCTCTGAAGTGGATGACTTGCCCACTGGTTCTGGAGGGGGCAATATGCCCATTGCTTTGTTCTAGGGAGTGCAAGGCCACAGTCTCTCAGGTGGGTGACTTGCCCACTAGTTCTGGAGGGGGCAACATGCTAATTGCTTCTTCCTGGGGAGTGCAAGTCCACAGTCTCTGAAATGGGTGACTTGCCCACTGGGTCTGGAGGGGGCAGCCCGCACAGCAGCCCCTGGAGGGTGGCTTACATGGCGTCCACTGGCAGTGACGGCTGCACTGCAGTGGTGTTTGGAGGAGCCTCCAGGGCAGCCTCTGCACTGTTGGATGGCTGCACTGTGGTGGTGTTTGGAGGAGCCTCCTGTGCAGCCTCTGCACTGTCCGATGGCTGCACTGTGGTAGTGTTTGGAGGAGCCTCCTGGGAAGCCTCTGCACTCACTGATGGCTCCACTTCCACAGCTGTCGGTGGGGTCCCTGTGACAGCTGGTGGTGGTAGAGGTGTCAGCCTGACAGCTTCCACTGGCGTGGAGTGCCTCGTCTCCTCCTGTACATGGGTCGTGGATCTCTTACCTTTCCTGGCAAGGGTGGATGGGCTCTTCCCCCTCTCTGCCTAGTGGTGCACACTCCTTCCCCTTCTTCACAGGTGGTGCAGGCCCCTTCCCCTTCTTCACAGGTGGTGCAGGCCCCTTCCCCTTCTGTGATGGAGGTTTGGTATCCTTACCAACATGAGTAGGTGGTGCTGCCACTGTCCACGTGGACTGTTTGGCTGAGGTGCTGGGCTGTGTCCTTGGTACCCTGCCGATACGTGCAGGATGGGGGGAAGGGGTAGGGAAGATGTCAAATTGGGAAAGGAAAAGCTTTTTAGGGACAGTGGGGCGGGAGGAGTAATGGTAGTAGAGGATGTGGGAATGGTTGTTGGAGGTGCATGTATGCTGGACTTCGGTGCAGGTGTCAGGCTATATGCTGATGTGAGGTGGGTGGCTACTGGATGTGTGAATGCTTGCATTTGTGTCCCTTAGGATGGGGGACAGACAGGGTGGGAGAGGACAGAGGGGACACATACATGGCTGTTGTGGAGGTGTCTGCTGGTGAGGTGTGTGTTTTGCTTGCTGTGGTGATGCTGGTAGTGGATGTAGATGTAGTGCATGCAGGTATGAATGTGGACGTGACTGGGAGGGAGGTGGAGAAGGAGGAGGAGGGGGAGACAGTGGAGGAAGTGGATGTTGTCGTGTCTGCAACTGTATGGTGTTTGTGTGAGTGCCTGTGGGATGAATTGTGGTGCTTGTGTTTGCCTGTTTCACTCTTGTGTGTTGCCTTGTCTGCATACTCCACTGTATGTGTTCCTGGGATGGGTTGGGGTTGAGGGGAGTGGGACTGGGAAGTGGTAGTTGGAGGGGGGACTGTACAAACAGGGACAATGGCTGCCATCAGAGTGGAGGCCAGACCCTGAATGGATCTCTGTTGGGCCACAAATCCACTGTGAATGCCCTCCAGGAATGCATTGCATAGCTGCATCTGGGATGCCAGCCCCTAGATGGCATTTACAATGGTTGATTGCCCTACAGAGATGGATCTCAGGAGGTCAATAGCCTCCTTCCTCAGGGCAGCAGGGCTAACTCGGACAGGGCCTGAGGTGCCTGGGGTGAAGGAGATACCCAACCCCCTGGGTGAGCGGGCACAGGCAACTCACTGAGGGGCTACTGGGAGGGCAGTGCTGGTACAAGGGGTGGCGGCTGTACCAGCAGCTGGGCTGGATAGAGAGGTGTCCACCACAACAGGGAGCTCCCATCGGAGGAGGTATCAGAGTCTGTGTCGTTTTCTCCTGTCTCTGCCGTGGTGCTCCCCTTGCCCTCTGCCGCACTGTTCCCCTCACCATCGGTGGACTCCAGGGTCCTGTGGGATGCAACTTCCTCAGTCACCGGTGCCTCTGCTCCTCTGCCAGATGATCCTAATGCACACAAGGAAAGGATGACAGAACAAAAAAGGGGGGGAGAGAGAAAAAGGAAACACTTGGTCAATTACTGCACCAAAGACCACTGTTGGGGTACACTGCACCCTCACACACCGGGAACAGGCCTAAGCAATATGCATTGCACTACCAGTGATATGGCTAGTCACCAAGGCATGATAAGGAGCACACACCACCAACTGCAGCACACCTGGGACCCACGATGCCCTGCCTGAAAGTGACTACTAACAAGCTAGGCTACTTGTATTTGACATGCAACCATTACCCTAGAGATGACTCACGTTGCAATGTCTGGCCTGGCCTTAGGGGCACCCACTAACACACAACCACCACCCGGATACCACCTCACCAGCCAAAAGATGTAATGGTACCCACTCAACTCACACACCTGTGGCTGCTGTGATTCCCTCAAGCGCTCATCCAGTTCAGGGTACACCACCACCAGTATGCGAGCCATCAGGGGGGTCAGGGTCCGATGGGCACCCCTTCCTCATTGGGAAGCCATCCCCAGCTGGGCCTCCACTGTCTTCAGTGTCCAGCATCTCAGGTCCTCCCACCGTTCCGACAGTGGGTGCTCCGCCTGCCATGAACCACCAGGGTCAGCACATCCTTGGCAATGGCATGCCATAATACCTTCTTTTGATGGACGCTGACCTGCAGAGGTGATTCATACAGGAGAACTCTTTTAAACTAACAGTCCAGCCTGTCACACACGGCCCACCATACCCGTTTCCATCACCATTGGTACAAACATAGCCCAGCGCACAACATGTACACCACCAACAGATAATCCCCACCCTACACAATGCCTTCACACACATCTCCATGCATCCATGCCACATGCATCGTGCCCACAGTGTACTCACCTGTTGGTCTGGAGGCCAATACAGCAGTCTGTACTGGGGTAGAACCCCATCCACCAGTCGCTCCAACTCCTCCAAAGTGAAGGCTGGGGCCCTTTCCCCAGTAACAGGGGCCATGGTAGGTTCCAGACACAGGTCACAGCAGGACATGCAGCGTAGGTCTTCTCCTGTTGAAGGTATGGAAAGAACTGAGGATTGAGTTATAAAGTGGCAGAATTGCATAGCGGTGCACGACCACCTACTGCCACGATGCCCAACATCGGCGTAATTACCTCGCTTCCACCTATCCCTCCACACAGGAGAGGCAGTCGTCATTTCAAGGGGGGAGGGCAGGCCTATCAAGAATTGCTGTGTCACAGGATAAATAGGCACATACTTCAAAATTTACACTGTCCCAGTACATAAGTGCACAATGTGGACTGCTGTTGTGGTTTAGTTGTTCTAATTGTGAGAGCCTACTCACTCTTGTGTCCCTTAGATACCTACCGCTGTGGATGAATAGAAGTTGAAGACAGACCCCCATGTACTGAACCCTGGTGGACTTAGCTACACTGGAGGACAGGCACATTATACTCACCTATAGACTGGACAGTGTCACAATCACAGAGCTGTGTGCCCAGTTGGAGGACTCACTCTTCTTCTTGCTCGGTTGGACAGGTCCCCTGTCCACTGGAGTTTCTTGGTCCTTTGTAGTTGCAGGGCAGTCCTCTGAGTGGGCAGAGGTCACTGGGCCCACAGGATGTGTCGCTGGTGCAGGTTCTTTGAAGTTGGAGACAGGCTGGTAGGGCTAGGGCCAAAGCAGTTGTCATCTTCCTTCTTCTTTGCAGGGTTTTTCAGCTCGGCAGTCTTTCTTCTTTGTAGGTTTTCAGGAATCTAAAGACCTGGGTTCAGGGTCGCCCCTAAATACTGAATTTAGAGAAGTGTTAGGGTAACAGGGCAGTAGCCAATGGCTACTGTCCTTGAGGGTGGCTCAAAGTGCTCCCTCCCTTTGGGGAGGGGAGCACATCTCTATCCCTATTGGGCTAAATCTCCAAAACAAGATGGAGGATTTTCCAAGGAGGGGGGTCACTTCAGCTCTGGTCACCTTAGAAGTGGACCTGGCTCAGGAGGTGACTACTCATTGTTTTTTTCATTATCTCCCCAGGCTTGCCGCCAAAAGTGGGGGCTGTGTCCGGGGGGCAGGCATCGCCACTAGCTGGAGTGCCCTGGGGCATTAAACACGAACCCTGAGCCTTCGAGGCACACAGATAGGTGCTACAGTTTCCGTAGGTGGGAGGTGTGAAGCACCTCCACCCAGTGCAGGCTTTGTTTTTGGTCCCAGAGAGCACAAAGGCTCTCACAGCAGGGGGTCAGAAACTCACCTGTCAGTGGCAGGCTGGCACAGACCAGTCAGTCCTGCACTGAAGGACTGGGTAAAATACAGGGGGCATCTCTAAGATGCCCTCTGTGTGCATTTTATTATAAATCCAACACTGGCATCAATATGGGTTTATTATTCTGAGAAGTTTAATACCAAACTTCCCAGTGTTCAGTGTAGCCATTATGGAACTGTGGAGTTCGTTTTGACAGACTCCCAGACCATATACTTAATAATGTGGCCGCACTGTACTTACAATGTCCAAGAATGAACTTAGACACTGTATGGGGCATTTTGCTCATGCAACCATGTCCTCACCTGTGGTATAGTGTACCCTACCTTAGGGCTTTAAGGCCTGCTAGAGGGGTGGCCTACCTATGCAACAGGCAGTATTTTGTGTTTATGGCATCCCAAGGGGGATGCCATGTCAACTTTGCCTTTTTCTCCCCACCAACACACACAATGTGCAATGGTAGTGTGCATGAATTATATGAGGGGTCCTTTAGGGTGGCACAACACATGCTGCAGCCCCTAGGGACCTTCCCTGGCCCTTGGTACCACTGGTACCTTTCACAAGGGACTTACCTGTGGGCCAGGGGTGTGCCAATTGTGGAAACAATGGTACATTTTTAGTGAAAGAACACTGGTGCTGGGTGGGCATCCATATCAGGCAAAAATGTGGGGGAGGGGTAACTGCAACAAGGAGCCATTTTCCTACAGGGAGGCTCTGTGGTCGACTGTGATTATGCTTGGGTGACCGGCTGTCCAATGGTCCCTGATGGGCCAGATAGGTCCTCCAGATCCTGAAGTCCAGAGTTACTGTCATCTCTGGGGGCATCTTCTGTTGGGAGACTGGATAGTGGTGGCATCTCCTCTCCACTGACATTTTCTGGGGTACCTGTTGGGATGTAATTGATGTATTATGCTTCAAGTGTATGACATTTGTACATCCCTGGCTTTCCCTCTATCATTGGTGTTGCCCTACCAGCTTTTGCTTGTGTATGGTGATGTATTGTGGGTATGTTAGTTTCCCTATGCTGTGCATGCTTTAGTGATGGGTGTTAATGCAGGGCTGGGAGGGGTGTCCATGCATTGGTACAGCATGCAGGGCTTGGCATTGAGGTTTGTCAGATGTGTAGGTGCTGTGTGTGGGGAGGAGTGGAGTGATGGGAGTGAGGGTGTGGAGTGAGATGGCATGCAGGTATTGGGGGAGGGTGATGGGTAGTAAATGTTGCTTATCAGTGTCCAGTCCTCTGACTAATCCAGCAAGTCCCTCAGGATGCAGTATTGCCAGTACTTGCTCCTCCCATGCTGTGAGCTGTGGGGGAGGAGGTGGGGGTCCACCGCCAGCCCTCTGTATGGCGAGCTGGTGCTTTGCTGCAATGGAACGCACCTTCCCCCGTAGGTCATTCCACCTCTTCCTGATGTCATCCCTTGTTCTTGGGTGCTGTCCCACTGTGTTGACCCTGTCCACGATTCTCCGTCATAGCTCCATCTTCCTTGCAATGGAAATCTGCTGTACCTGTGCTCCAAACAGCTGTGGCTCTACCCTGACAATTTCCTCCACCATGGCCCTTAACTCCTCAGTGAAACGGGGGTGCCTTTGTGGTGCCATGGGTGTTGTGTGATGTTTGTTGGTGAGAGTGTGTTGGGTAATGTGGTAGGGTGTGTGATGTGGAGTGCGTGAGGGGTGTATGGGTGTATGTTTTGTGTGTGTCTAGTTGTCTCTGTGCTCTTCTTATCAGTCTCCTGGTAGCAATTGGTTTTCATAAAGGGTTGTGGGTAATGTGAGTGTGTTTTTTATAGTGGTGTAGGTGTGTGGGTGTGGTGTGTGTATGGGTGTCAGGTCTGTGTTTTTGGTATTGGCCAATGTAGTTTTGTTTTGTATGTCGGTGTCCATTCTGTGCGCAGTGGTATGTACTGTCAATGGTTTCCCACCGTTGAATGTCCGCCATGGTGATTCGTAGCTCATAATGTGATGGGCGTGGTTTTGTTGGCGTAACAGTATGGGTGTTGGTACCGCCACTTTATCACTGACCTTTGTGCTGGTGGATTTGGTGGCAGTATTCTGTCGGATTGGTGTGTGTGTGTCATAATATGGTGAACGGATATCTGCCACTGCGGCGGTATGTTGGTGGCCGTCAGCGTGGTGGTAAGCGGGATTTACCCCCAATGTCATAATGAGGGCCAAAGTGTCACACTGCATGCTCAGTGCCACATGGAAACATGGTGGGCTACCATAGTGTCAATACAAATGATGCTTTTGTGGTTCAAGGAGGTTTTAGGTTCCACTAACATTAGGACACAACCTCAAATATCGACAACAGAACACATAAATTGCATGGTTGAACTGTCAGTCCAGATTTAATTTGACAATCACCAGGTCCCTCAGCCACAACCCATGATAGTAATGCCTACCACCACACATCTATACAACCATTCAACAAAACGGGAACACACACAATACCAGATGCAAGTCTGAGTCACCACTCCACGATCATCTGCCATGGCACACACGAAACCACAAATATGCATAAAAGACACATGTTCTCACATCCCTTTGCAGCCGACCAAGGTTACGGCATCCAGCCATGAGTGAAGACCCTTTTGGCAACCTGGCAACAGAGGAAGAGTGGGCATGTGCCCACAGAAGGACACACAATGTGGTGGAGAGGACATTTGGGCTCCCAAAGTCAAGGTTCAAATGCCTAGCCCTGACAGGAGGAAACCTGGTGTATGCACCATCCCTGGTATACAAGATGATCCTTGTATGTGCAATCTTGCATAACACATGTATTCGGACTGATGTCCCCTGGGATGAACTGGTAGATGTCCCAAAGAGGAGGAGGATGACAATGGTGCAGCACAGGTGGAGGGGGAACAATGAAACACTGCTGTAGGAGTCCGCAGGAGACATCAGATTGAGAATCCAGAGTCTGGTCAAGCCTCATCGGACCCTCAAAGATCCTAAGTTCAGAGAATCTACTTACTGCGAGGAGTTACTTCCAAAGACCGGAGCATTCTTCCTTGACTCCTGGACAGTTAGACACATGTAGGAAACAAGAAAAGACAAGATTAAAAGGTAAACACTAACCGCAGCGACATGCAGCACACCTTGGTAATAAACAGAAATCAGCACAATCACGCCACCCCTGTTGGATTGCACTAGTATTGGGGTGCATCAGGTGCACTGAGCCTTCCCAAAAGGAACCCAAAAGGAACCAATTTGAAAAAGCCAAATATTTCGACCAGATGGACTTAGCCACAATTTATATATACATGTCAAATCAGGAGGCACTTCAAGCCAAAAGGGGAGATTCCTTCATAGTGTACTAGTGAGCTAGTTGTGGGAAAATGTTATTGCTTGCATAGTCAGTTTACTGAGACACAAATTCTGTATCTGTCCTTAGAAACAACTCATCCTCACGACTACCAGCACAACTCATCCTTTCACTCTCACAATATCCAGCAAGCTTCCATCACACCCCTACAAGAAAATCTTCACCTGGATACAGGGCCAACTAAAGAACAAGGAGATGAGAGGTGACTCCCTATCATTAAAAAAGAACAGCTCTTCTTCTCAGGTAAGAGCATTTAATTGATCCTAACGCAAAGTGCTACAGGAGCAATTATGACTAGGGTGCCATCATTGCCTGACAGCAACCCTGCTATACAGTTGTATGTCATTGTGTGTAACAGTCACAACAAATATGTTGTGGTCGATTGTGTGCACCAAGTTTGTGCCTTTCAAACATATGTCTGAATTCTCAGCAGGCATGTACCACTTCAATGGTACAGGCCTGGTATTGTGTATTGGAGTATGCACAAAAGTCAACTTACTACTAATGAAAATGTATATGTTTCACAAGATCATACATAGACCAGTATGACCCTCAGATATGTTCCCATATATGGAAACATAGGTGGCACTGATATGAATACACAGCCATGAAACAATGGCCAACATGTGTCCATGCAGGAAGATAGATTTGGGAGGTTTCATATCCCATGAACACACCGCTTTGGCATTCATTACACATATTACTCTACACATATCTTTACACACACGTCACATACCGACCTTCGTTGACACATGTCAGTACACCATCTCTGGCATCATATATGCATGGGGAACCATTTGTTACATGTGTAGCATAGCATCATGAACCCTGACCCATACAACACACCACAGTGTGGACACACATGGACTCACATTGCCATGGGTTGAATGGAATCAACCCAGCCGCTGTCCACTGCATCCTTTGAGTATGATTTGTCAAGGGTATCACATGCATGAACATGTATTGGATATAGCCCATTATATCCAAGGTGGTGTTGTCAAACTTACATTTGTAAATCACATATGACAATGTGGTAAACCCACAATCATGTGTTACATCACATATGTACACTCCTAGTACACATGTGGTAACATGTATGTGGAAAAAGTCTAACAGATGCACCTATGCAAATGGTATCAGTCATCGCAAGCATCACACACACATACACATACATTCCTATGTTACATTTCATATACGGATGCACATGCACGTAAACATAGCCATACCGTACTGGCTACATACACCCATAGCTCCTGTAACAAGGTATGTAAATCTGGGTGCACTGTCAGCCTTTCCAACAAATTCCACGCATTCCTGTTATGCTTCAAAATTTTTGACACAAACAGCAAGTCTCCATACATCTCTAATCAATAAAATGACGCCTGGCCCCTGTTCGTCAATTGCAAGTCCCCAGGCCATGTCAGCCTTCACTGGGAAAAAAAGATGCTTTCCAATTATATGTCAATTTTTTTCACGCAAACGGCAATACTCCATACTTCGATAACCAATAAAATGACACCAGGCCCCTACGTGTCAAGCACGAGTCGACAGTCCTTGTCTGACCATCATGCATAAACAAATATAAAAAAACATGTCACACACATCCAGGAAGTGATGAAACAGGACCTCCTTGCTGCAAACATGGTACAGTTGTTTCACTTTCACTTTTACTTTACAGTCGTTTTGTCTGTGATTGTGAGATGGCGTGTAGGGCTGGGGCTGGTGCTGGTCGAGGAGTGGTGATTTTCAGAGTGTTGTGCTTTGTCCTGTTGCTGTCCAGTCAATTTTGCCATTTGGTTAAGTCTTGTGTAGTCTTTTTGTCCTGAAACAGTAACTGTTTTGTCCGGTGTTTGTCTTGGGGTAGCATCTTCTGTTGGGGTATTTGGGGTTAGGTGGGGTAGTGTTTTATTATTTTTGGGTCTATTTTATTTGCAGTGGAGGGAAACTGCAATATGTTGGGGAAGGTGAGAGTGCAAAGAAAGAATAGAGATGAACTGGGAAGGTTCATCTGGTTGGTCAAGCACCATCTCCCCATGATGTTGAGTTTGGGTGGCTGGGTCATCCAGGGCTATCCAACAGAGGCACGGAAGCACAGAAGCTGCGGTGGGGCAAGAGCATCACTAAAAGTGAGGGTCGGGTGGCGATGGGGCCTTTTGATACTGGTCCTATGTGTCCTGGTGCAACCCTTTTGCATACATTAAGTGTGTCCTATGTGCCCCCCCCTTCTGCCATTTGTGAGATTCCAGATAGTCCTTTCCTTCAACTTACCCTGTATTTGTGGTGGTTCTTGGTAGTCTGCGCTATCTTGTCCTGCGATTCCAGTGACCACCTCCTCTGGGATGACTGATTCCACCATCTCCTTCAGCTCATCCAGGTCCTTCTGTGATGCAGGACTTCCACCTCCAATCTGCATTGCTGCCTTTTGGTTCCTGGTCAGTTTCTCCTTAGTTCTGCACTTGCAATCGTGCCAGTGCTTCTTGCAATCAGTGACAGTGCTATTCATCTCTTCCACACTGTTGACTTTATCTACTACTGCCTGCAATATAGCCTCTCTCCTACCTATTGGAAAAATGGAGGTGACAAAGAGCTGGTGTTGGTGTTCTGTCACCTCCCTAACCAAGATGTCATTCTCCTCCTCGCTAAGTGACACTTCTGCTTCCTCTTCTCCTGGGACTTTGCTGGACCCTCCTGGCTGGTATGGGGCTGATTTGGATCTCCCTTGCGTCCCTTGTGGCCTGCATTCTCCATTTTGTCTTCTAACTTTTTTTCTTGCTTGTGCGTTTTTTTTTAAGTCAATGTTGTTACATATGGCACTAACACGTTTTGTGCCAAGAAACGTATAGCAAACGTTCTAACGCTACTTTTGTAGCATTAGCGTAATTTTTACGTAGGCATGTCACAGAGGTTAGCGTCATTTTTTTTACACTAACCAATCCTAAGCGCCATCGTGCGACATTTTATAAATATGGTGCGCTAATGCCACTAGGGAATTGCGTTAGCTCACTGTATGTTTTTTATGCACAACTATGCTAGTGCAGCTGTGCATAATTTTTTTTTAAATATGAGCCTAAATACTCAGCTTGATTCAAAGAAGCGTGGACCAATATTAGGAATAATTGTACAAAGCATCTAATAGTCATTGGCTTCAGTGGCCTAAAGGAAACATACCACTGCTTCACCATTTAAATGAATGAAAAAAGGTCACATGATACAATTAATATATTTATCCAATGTAAAAATTAAGGCACTTATCACTTCTAGCCACAAAAATGTCCATTCTAAAAAACCTATTTGTGATCTTATTCCAGAGTGTCTGTAAATCAAAACCATCTAAAGAAAGAAAAAGGAAATCCAAAATGTACTCAAAAAGGTAAACAAAGAAAAAAAAAAATACAGTGTGAATATAATAGGCCCAGAGGACCCCTAATGCCTGCCCTGACCCAGGCATTAAATAATGTTGCAAAGCAAGCTTTGCACCATTATTTGACCCCTCCTCCACCCGTGAGGCCATAAAGTAATTTATTTTGCATGGGAATGCCTACCATGAATCTCCATGTCCAAAAAATGACTAGCTGCATAACTTTGGCGGCAGACAGGTCTAGCGTCAAAGTATAAATATGGAGTTCGTTTTGCTTCAAATTTGCATTTTAAAAAATTATGCAAATTTGGCAAAAAAAAAAAGTATAAATATGACCCAAAATGCCTCAGAAAAGCAAGTCTATTTCCGCCCCTGGGCTGTGTCAATACAGTATCCAATCCAAAAGAATCTAGCCAGCATCTAGTCACCTGCATGGCATCCATTGAAATGTTTGGCTGTACTGCGCGCGGACTCATTATTAGTTATTGCTTCATCAACAAGGTCATCAGTATTGAAGGTGATCAACTTGGAGATCTTCCATTGTTTATGTGTAACAACTATTGTCACTTGTTTCACACTGCTGCTGAATTTAGATGCTTTGCAATGGCCACAAACTTTAAAGCCATGTAACCATGTACCTTCCTTAGGTTGTAATAGCATGCCTTTTAACAAACCGTTCCTCCAAAAAGTTAAAAGGGGCCTGTATAAGGATATCCCACCTATTTTTCAGAACTTTACAGAATTTGTGAGACCGTTGGGAGTATTTAGTGATAAAACAAATGGACTTCTGACTCTCCTTAGTTCTCTTAGGAAGCTCAAACAAAATCTTTGCTCTGCTTATCTGATCTGCCCTGAGACTTCCTACTCTCAAGTGTGTGTCACGGTATCCCCTTGCTTTAAATCTTTTTTTCATTTGCTCTCTTGTATTAACTTAACCTTCCTCAGAGCTGCAATTACACTTTGCCTGGAGGAATTGCCCATAAGGGATGCTCCATCTGAAATTTGGTGCATGATTGCTCTGGGCGTGGAGATTAAAATTCCCCCACAGTATCTATCATAAAAAGCTTAGTTGCAAGGGAATTCCCCACAACTGTCAAACTTAGATCTGGAAAATCAACAGATTTTCTGTTGTATGTCATGATAAACTGAAGGTTGAAATTGTTGGATATTAGTGCTTTGGCAAATTTACATCACTCATCCTCTGAGTCATTCCAAATATAGAAAATGTTGTTGATGTAACACAATCAAATAATTATTTTGTAATTGTAAAGAAACATTCTAGCTTCCCAGATCACCTGCTTCTCATACGACCCAACAATAAATTGGCATAGCTGGGGGAAAAGCAGGTGCCCATCTCTGTTCCTTGTATCTGTTTGTACAGCACTTTATCTAAGAGAAATATATTTTCAGTCAAACAGATGTTAATCATGTCTAGAGGGATGTGAGTATAGGCCAAAGAACTAATGCCCAAGTTCTTAAAAAAACTTAACAAAAGATGCTGCAACTCCATCTTTATGTTGGACGCTGGTATCTAAACTCTGAACATCCAAGCAAACCATAAAATATGAATCCCCCAATATAGATTCTTGCTTTTGATAAAAAAGAAAATCATCAACATATACTGAGGTATTTTCAAACAAGCTTTGTGTCCTGTACAGAAGAAGTTAAACTACATTCGAACGAGAAAAAAGAAATCATCAACATATACTGAGGTATTTTCAAACAAGCTGTTCTTCAGAGAAATAATAGATCTGCCAGGCAGCCAGATCTGACTCTTGTGAATTTTGGGAAGTAGGTACAGAGTTAGTAATATAAGGTAATTATTTTTCAAATATTGCCTTTCATCCCATGTTAGCAGTTGTCCCTCATACCTTTCCTTTAGCTGATCTAAATACACATTGATGTAATACATTCTGTCAATTTGTATGTAACATTCAGCATTATGAAGTTGATGTAAAGCTTCATTGATATAATCGCTCCTGACATCAAAACCACATTCCCTCCCTTATCGGAGGGTTTGGTGATAATGTTATCATCACAATGCAAACTCTGTAAATCCCTTCATTGGTCCTAACTTAAATTATATAACACAGGTTTCTCTTTGCATATTCTTGATGAATCTTTTGCCACCAAATCCCAAAAGACATCAATGTTGTCTCTAGGTCCCTGGGGAATTAACTTAGATTCTGGTTTAAACCCAGTCTGTGCAAACATACCTGTGGTGATTTCAAATTCCTCCTGTAAACTCTCTACCATTAAAGGATCAAAAGGGTCAATTAAAACAGAAGAATCACCAGTGGTGTTGACATCACAAGCCTTACTAGGTCATAGAGTGAATGTAAAACGTCAATGCAATCAATTAGTAGATTGGAGTGTCCATTAGTCTTTCGAAAGCCCTGATTGGTTTTGGGATCCCCCCTTGAGTGTGAAATGCCTATATAATTTGAACGTGCATGCAAATGTCTACCTGTATTTGGGCATAATCATCAGGCACACTTGGAGAGAAAGACAAACCCAGTTTCAAATCTTGTTTTCAGTTTTAGTGAGTTTGCTTTCAGATAAATCAAGAACTGTTAATTGTTGATCTTTATCTTCACCAGTGATTATGATTTCTTCTGGACTTGTCCACGTATTCCCACAGCGTTCTTGCTGCTTTCTCTGTCATTGGTGTTGTTTCTGGGTTTGTTTCTTTGTTTCCTCCGCCCTCTTCCTCACTTTGCGCATGCTATTTAAGACCTTCAAGTGGCTACCTCTACACATCAGATGCACTGTGACACAGGCCCTCATCACTAGCTGGTTGGACTACGGCAACACCCTCTATGTAGGAATCATTACACACCTCCTACAGATAAGTCAGACCATTTAGAACGCCGCAGCCAGACTCATCCTCGACCTTCCCCGATGAACATACATCACACCCCACCTCTGGCAACTCCACTGGCTCCCTTACAGAAGAGATGCAAATTCAAGCTGCTGACCCATGCACACAAGGTTCTACACAACCATTACACACACACACACACACACATATATATATATATATATATATATATATATATATATATATATATATATATATATATATATATGTAGATAGATAGATAGATAGATAGATAGATAGATAGATAGATAGATAGATAGATGTATTCACTAAAAAGCCAAAGGTTACAGGGACGTCAAGTTTTGAATTTACTCAAACCATAGAAATTCTACAGTTATAGTTAAAGTTCTTTCAAGTAACTCATGCCCTAAGGTAACTATCCCGTACCTTCTCCATGCAAAGTTTTCTCATCAATAGTTTTACTGCAACTGTTACAGTGATATTACAATTATGTCAAAGAAGATGTCATGAGTGATATAATATCTTGGGTAATTAGCAGTGCATGGCAAGGGCTTGAGCTATAGTTACCTTAGGGCACGAGTTATAGTTACTTGATATAACTATAACAGATGAATTTCTAGAGATTTGTGTGTGTAAATTCTGAACCTAACTAAAACGTCACTTTAATTCAATGTCCACATACCATGGTAAAGCTCAACGCGTTTCGGCTATTAACATGGCCATGGCCCCTAATAACCAGGATGGGCTCTGTCATATTTCAGGGAGCACTTAGGATAACCTAGTTATCCCTTTACTTTTGGTGTCCCTGGTATGATTAAAAACCAGCAAATGGGTGGCAATAAAAATAATGATCCAAAACCCTAAGTAAAAGCGAACATGTTTCAGCCCTCAGCATTAGAGGCCATAGGAACTAGGGCTTTCATCAGGACTAGGAGAGCCACCCTCCTCCTTCCCTTGTTCCACACCATGACCTCCACTTTGCATTCAGTGTCTGAAAGGTGCTGTGGAGGATGCAGATGATTAGATTGGTAAAGAAGTATAAAAGCTGAGACAACATGACCATCTTGGTGAGGACCACTTGACTGTGCACTGTAAGGTGGGAGGCAGCACCAGAGGGCAATCTGGGGTTGCAGAGAAGAGATGGCCTGTTCCAGGTATGCCATTAGAGGTGTCCAACTGCACTCAGACCAGTCAGATAGGTGATATTTGAAAAAAAAATCTATTTTATTTCATCTATTTCACAGCATTGTCCTTAACTCAAGGAGAGAGGGGAAAAAAACAAGGAAGACAAAGCATAAACGGACACAATAAAGGTCAATGTTCTGTTCCCTCTGTGGTCTTTTCTTTCTTTAGCCCTTCACTTATAGGTTATCTCCTTTTCCTCTTTCCAGGTTCTTCTCAGGCCCTCGGCATGGCTCGGCACCCGGGTACATGGGGGCAAGAAAACAAAGACCAGGGTCAGGTAAGTGGTCTGATCTATTTATGCATGCAGAAAGGGGGGGGGGGTGCTTGTGCATGAAAGGAATCTTGATGCACCGGGAAAAACACAGTGAGTCCACACCCTTGTGAACTGGCTCCCAAGCCAGTCAGCCTTCTCCCCAAACATGGCAATAACTTGGTCCCTGTGAGTTAGTTTTGGTTGGGCTCCGGGTGACTTATGTAAATTTTCTTTCAGGTATCTCCCACTGTCCTCTATACCTTCCCCCTCTTACCCCTCCCCTCTTCAGCAGTGAAGATATCCAATCATGTAAGCGATCGTGTTTCTGGAATAGCCACATCCCTCCAGGGACGTGGTGGCCTTCTGGGTTTCTTCCTGTATCCTCTGTCTCGTCATGGTCTTCTCCTTCTGTTCTGGTTCCTCTCCTCTGTACAAGTGTAGTCCCTTCAGCCTGTGGGTCCTTCGGATTCACGGTTTGCCGCTTCTTGCCTCCCTCTTCCTCACACCGTGTTTCCTCCTGCTCCTCTCTCCTCACCTCTCCCTTTCCTTCCTCGTTTTCTTTTTTTTTGGATGTCAGTACAGTATGCTTTCTGGGGTGTACCGACGTATTGCGCTTGACTCTTCCCCCCAGGCACTGATCTGGCGGCTCAGGGATTCTCATTCCTCACTCCTTCGTCGGAGGAGGCCACACCCCATCACATGGCATTAGTGAGGTTACCATTGATCAAAGCTTGAGTTGCATGCTAAATATTAATGCCTAAATACCCAGAAGTGTGTAGTTCTCAGCGCAAGGTAAGGATGCCGTCTGTGAGAGTGTATGTGGGACAGTCTTGGTGCAGGAGAAACAGACAAGTCTAGGTCCAGTTGACCCGAAGCCCAAGGTGGCCTTGAAGGCGACCAGGACGTGAGAGATCTCACTCACGCTGTTCAGAACATCCCTTATGTACACAAGGACATTGTCTGCATACAGTGGGACAACATGGGTCTCACCATCAACCAGCACACACCAATCTAAACCAGATTGCCGAAGGCACTGCACTAAAGGCTCCATCACCAAGGTGAACTGTAGTAGAGAGAGGGGTTATCCCTGGAGCTTACCCCTACCAATGGGGAAGAGGTTGGAAATTCTACCACAAATTTTGACCCTCACAACTGGGTCAGTGTATAAAACTTGATCACCCAGTACAGTCTATCCTGAATGCCCACTTTCCGCAAGACTGCAAACATATAGTAAAAGTCCAGGGTGTTGAATGCCTTCTCCAAATCTAGGACCAGATAGGAAGAATATGGGCAGCATGCCAGGCCCTCTTCTAAACTTCTATGCAATTGGTGAATGTTGAGGGATGTGGACCTGCCTGTTCTAAAACTATTCTGATTGGGGTGGATCAATGTCGGCATGTGCTCGTGCAACACACCTTGCTAGTACCCTACAAAGGATCTTATAGTCACAGACAACGTGTAGGAAGAAGCATCCAAAAAGTCCTAATCTGGCTTTAGGAGGGATACCAACAGGTCCTCCCACATAGTTGGTGGGAATTGGCCAGCTGAAAGGGCAGCCACATACAAATCGACCAGCCTGGGGGCCAGTGGGGTGTCAAATGTTTTATAAAATTCAATAGGTACGCCATCAAAACCTGGAGACTTGCAGGTGGGAGTTTCCCATATGGCATCCCTGATTTCCAACACTGGGTCATCTAGGGCTGCTCTTTGGCCTGCCAGTACTGTTGGCTATGGAGTATCAAGGAGGTAAGCCTAGGCTCCTAGCCATTCACGGGATGGGGTTGGATTGTAAAGAGACTCATAGTATTTGCAGAAACCTCTGTGTATCACTTAAACGGTGATGGCCACTGTGCCAAAGGGATCGTAGACAGCAATCAGCAGTACTACATCAAATATATCCCCTTAAGCAACCACATCAACCGGCATCATGGCTTATCCTGTTCAGCATGCATTTTGCCTTGGTAAGCCTTACAGTGCAAGCATCGCAGCGACTCAATCAACTAAGCGTGGTGAGTTCTGGCTGCTGCCAACTTGGTCCGGTGTGGCCCACTTGAGATGTCTCAAAGAGCTCTCCACTTGAATGAGTTCCCAACTGAGTGACTCCCTGGCCCCTATAATGGCATGTATGCAGTGCTCCCTAATTACAGTTTTGAGTGAATCCCATGCCACCAAACATTTCGAGACTGCATTGCTTTTTTCCTCTATGGAGACAGTTAGAGTTGACCTGTCAAATCATGGAATACAGGGTCTTCCAAAGATGTGGACTGCAAATGCTAAGTGGGTACAGGTCGGGCAGGGTATGCCCCAACTTAGCAGCAGATTATGGTCCGACAGCATTTTCTCCAGGTACTCACCCTCTGCCACTTTTCAGCTGGATGGCAGGGTAGAAGAGGAAGTGATTTAATTGGATATGAAGTTTGTAAGGAGGGCAGTAGAAGTAGTTTTCTCTGACGGCCAGGTGCAAGGCACTCCAGCTGTTTACCAGGTACCAGTAGGTAAGCCTTTGTGACAAATATGCAGCAGCATGCACAGTGGGATTCTTGAAGCGAGGAGGATAAGACCTACCCAGTGTAAGACCTAGAACACAATTAAAGTCAGCCACAAGCATCCAGGGTAGGTGGGACCAACGAGTCAAAAGGGAGGAGATAAGCCCCTAAAGCCTGGCCCGCACAACATTTGGCAAATATAGACTTCCCAGCAATACATCCACTCCATCCAGCCTACCCTTCACAAAAACACAGTGCCCCTCTGGGTCTACTTCAAACATGTTGCTCTCAAAGCCCACTAATAGCCGCACTCATATCAGCACTCCCCTAGCATACTCTGAATAAGTTATGCAGTAACATTTTCCCCTCCAGCGTGTGTACAGTTTCAGGCCCTACTCTTTCACCAGATGAGTCTTTTGCAGAAATGCCACATGTGCCCCTCATCATCGATGATACTGATGAACAGAATGTCACATTACAGCTGTTCCCAGTGCCCTGACATTCCAAGTAAGAAATGTGAGATTCTTCATATGACAGCCAGTAACGGTATGGAAAGAGGGGAGAGGAACCCCCTGACCGGGAATTCCCAGGCACTGTGTATGGAAGGTAAAATAAGAGGCTCAACTAGAGTAACAAAACAAGGTCCCAAACTCCCCACCTGGGGGTAGCAGAGCAACATCTGCCTTCCTAAACAGTCAACAGATCAGAGTGAGCTCACAGACACTGCAAGGTATTAATCTAAAGGCCGCACGGTTCCTGATATGGGGGCGTGAACAAGCCTGCCAAAGTGGAGTGGTGTATGCTATGTTATACCCGGGAGGTCTGGGTGAGGGCCCATCTTTGGTTTTATGGTCCATAGCCGTCTCGGGCCTGACAGCAGGGAGAAGTGTTTGGCATTAAGGGTGAAATGGTTGACAGCTTATTAGAGGCATCTCTACAGATAGTCACAGGAAATCATCAGCCATTTGTGGCATTACAGAATGGAGAGCAGTAGACTATGTGCAGGAAACTTCAGACTCCCCATCAGAGGAGGCCTCTTTCTGACTCACCTGTGGCACAAGTCACCACAGGGTCTCAAAGATGTGATGCCACAATGAGGTCTGAGGCCAACCTGCAGTTCATCTGAAAAGGTGAGGTCTCCCAGCGCAAGTCTGCCCTCTGTTTTGACCCTAATCAGTGGCAGTCAAAAGGCGACCCATGCAGTGTTGAACCACTGTTGTCAGGAGAAGGGCTCTGCCGATTTTCAACCTGAGTCCTGTGCTTCCCCCGGCTCCATGAAGAAGTATGTTTTGCCATTTGTCATCACTTTAAGTTTAACAGGAAACAATAGAGAGTATGGCAGCCTCTCCTCCAGCAGGTTGCACTTCACACCTGTGAAGAATGCTCTCCACTGCTGGACTGCCAGGGTGTAATCCAGAAAAAGGAGAATCGGTACTTTTCCAAACATGACATCAGCCATTCCCTGAATGGCTTGCAAAACTGTGTAACAGTCCCTGAAGTTCAACAGTTTAGCCACTGCATGCCTCTGAGGAGCTCAAGGTGAGGCATTCTGTGGACATGTTCAACCGTAAAGTGGGTGGAGAGACCTTCAGGTTAAATGGTCATTGAGAGCCAGGCTTTGAAGATGGCTGTGGAATCACTTCCTTCTGGGTAACAAATGATGTGAATGTTATTGCTCTTAGAGTGACCCTCCAGATTATCAAGTTTCCCCTCCAGCTGCTGAAGCCAGCTGGTAAGATCACAGAACCTGATGAGTAAGGGGGTGGGTCTGGGGCTGCAACTCAGAAATGTCAGATTCTGCCTCTATTACTCTGACCATGTGCTTTGTCTGGTCCTCTCGCAATAGCCCCAGTTTAAGTGCCACAGCATCAAATCTGTCCCCCAGGTCCAACTGGGTCATCACAATAGCACTGAGAATAGTGTTGAGAGAGCGTAGCTTATATAATCTATATTAACATAAAATGTTTATGGATTAGTGTGTGATAATGCCGTATAGAAACTGTATTAGTAATTTGCTTGAATATGCACCTGAAATGTGACCACGGGGAGTGGCCGCCAATGTATACGTAGACTAATAATGATGACTAAAATGTTTATATTATGTTTAAATAAGTTTGTACTAATGATTGCGTTATTTAATTTGTGCTGAAATCCTCATAGGCCTTAAGTTAGCATGAACCGAAGCTTAGCTGCTTGGCTCTCATATTAAATGTATTTTTCTATTTTGCAGTGTGCTGACTCACAAAGGACACAACCTTTTTCCTTTTTCTTCAAACTAGAAGACGAATGTAACCATGCTAGATCCGTTCCCATGACTTTTCCTTGCTTGTTGAATAATGTTAAAACAAAATGAAACAGTGTAGATTAATGTAATGTACAAGGTCATTCAAACCAGTGAAGACAATGGAGCTACTGACCAAAAGATGTGCAAAGAATTACAGAAAGATTAAATCATACCGGACGTGCCACCTCTGAAGATATCGAACGGGACAACCAATCAAAGACTTGTAAATCAATATGGGGTGAAAGAGTAGGTGACCTAATGTGTTTTCTGATAGAATAAAGATACTGGGTATAACAAATGTCCAATAGAATTTTGGGGGAATGTACAACGAAAAAGGGATAAAAACCCATGTCACGGAGAGCCATTTAGGTGGGTTAGGGAATGCTATTGATTTTATCCAGAAACTCTGTCACTCTGTTTGGTGACTTGTTGGTTTACTTAAACCATCCTCGCCCTTAGAATTGTCCATTTTACACTTTACCTCCTTATGAGGGAAGTGCCCTTTTTGCCCCAGAGAGTTCTGACTGATGGCGATTTGACTGATGTCCTGAAGACGAAGACTGAGCCTGTGCGCTGACCTAAACTTTGGAGGGTAATTATGACAATGCAATTGTGATTTGTCTGTTTGCTTTTCCTTTCTAGTTACCAACTGCTTACTTTTGACAGAGACCATAGTTAGATGTTTTCCAAATTGGTGTTCTAAATTGTTTTGCATGAAGCCCAACATGCTAATGCTAATCAGTGGTTAGGACAGGTGTTCATTAAACTGACGCAAATAGACAAACGACCGAATCCATGCTTTCTTGAACTGACGCGTTATTGACACTCTGCTAAATTGATCTATGTTCACGCCTTGTTATGTTCTGATGTTTGTGATTCTCGCACTAATGAAATCTTACCAAAGTTGCCATATCGTGACTATGCTATTATGTTTGTTGGTGTTGAGATTAACGTATCTGCTTTTAGATCTGTAATCAATAGGGAATAAAACTCTACTAAACTGGTGTGGTTTTCCATGGCTGAAAGGTAAACTGTAAACTTCGTACTTGTATAGCGCACTACTCACCCATTAGGGTCTCAAGGCGCTGTACGCATACCGCTGTGGAACCCCTCCTGGCTTTTCCCTGTGAGGTGCCCACTCCTGGGCAATGTCCAAGGTGAAGCCAGGCATCCCAGCACTGTTGGGGCCGTTGTGGAGATTAAGCAAGCTATTGTCCAGAGTGGGACCCATGAATTAGATTAGGCACCGATGCGAGAATTATCAGGTCTGAGGAAATTGAGCCCAAGACCCAGCAAGGCAGGAATTGAACCCTGATCCCGGGCCAGATTTCTGCATCAGGGTCTGCCACTCTAACCATTGAGCCACACTTCTCCCATGGTAGGTCATGGTAGAATCTTGAATTGATTAATGACTTTGACTAAAGTGAAATGTATTGTCGTGATAAATATTGATGACATTATTGACGTATTGATTGACATATTGATTAGCTATCTCGTCCTAAGGTGTCTCTCAACTGGGTCAAAAGATTCATTGGCCTAAAACGAGTCCTGATTTGTAATAAATTATCATAAAGGGACGCGTTAACAGTTTCTGGTAGCAGAGCGACGGTTCGGCCCTTTGGGGCCCTAGGACGGAGAATTATTGTTTAGACTGTTTTTCTGAGATAATGCAAATTGGAGGTATGATGTGTTTCTAAACTCACCATGACTTTCCCAGGATCTCGGAGCCTGCCTAAGTGAGTTGGGAATGTTCTCGGCGTTTTAGCATGTGTGGTGTAGAGTTTGCGCTTGCTCAGCTTATGCATTTTGCAGGTGATTTGTGAAGTTTGTGTGTATTTAGGCCCGATAATGTTGTTTTAGTACGAGTGGGCGCACTCCGCAGTATGAGAGTAGGGAAGTCGGCGTACTTCATATGAGTGTGGCGATTTGTGCTCAAAATTATCCACGTGGTTGGTTGTTCATGTACGGACCCGTCGTGGTCTAAGACACCGGAGTATATTGACAAGTGTCGGAGACACTTGGGTTTATGTTTATGTTGTAATTTGTGCGGTTTAATTAGGTCAATCAGGCGTGGTTGACAAGTCAAGAAGGAGAGAGTAGCGGCCGAGGCTTCAAGTGAAATCTCTGTAAAGTTCTGAAGCAAATGTGTTACCCTTCCTGTAGTAAACCGGCAAATTTGTGTTGTTGTTGTTGTTAAGGTGCTCGCAGTAATTTTCGCATTAGTTTGGTGTGAATCCAGTGAGGGGCGGACGAGTCACAATACTTTGTCAGCTGCAGTGTGTGAGTGTGACGTCAAGTAGTGCTGTGCTGAGATAGGTCAGTTGTCGAGAGGGGTCGCGCACAGATTGGCTGCCGTCCGTGAGAGGCAATAGGTTGAGAAAGGTGGGTGAAGAGTGTCCTGGGAATTAAAGTAACTTTCTGATTAAATACAACAAGGGAAAAAAGACGCAAAAATGAATTTTGTAAAAGCTTTTAAGAGTGCTCTGAAAGGAGACTATACATTATGGCGAGTGAAGGGGAGCCTACACCACCTGAGGGTACTCCAGCTTATATAGTTATGGAGGAAAAAGGTGTTGCGCCTTGTTTATGGATGAAACAGTGGCGCAAATTGACAGAAAAAGAGGGATGTTTGGCGTTCCCGGAACACGGGACGTTCAATACGAGAGTTTTAGAGAATTTAAGGTGGATGTTAAGCGTACAGAAACCACCTCCGAGGCCAGCTCAGTATGAGGCTTTAGCAATTTGGGATTTAATGGCTCCAAAACAGAGACAAGAGAAGTTCCAAAGAAGAATGAAAAGGGTGGAAAAGACTCTAGCGGAAGCTAGGTGGGATAATGAGAGCAAAATGTGGAGACGGGGAATAGTTGATGGATTAAAATTGTTCCCAGCAATAACACAGGGAGATGAGATGCAGGGAAAGAAAGCCAAAGGTAAAACAGACAAAGACTCTAGTAAGCCTAAAGAAACTAACAGATCTTGGGAAGAAGAAGATGATTCAGATAACAAAGAATTTCTAAATCAGCTATTGCATGATCGCCCGCCACCTTATGCGGTAAGCGACAATGTCCCAAGCACTAGTGCAGATCCTGGAAACCAGAGACAGGAGAAGGGAGTTACTGATACAGCACAGACTAGTGATACGGGTTCGATACAGAATGGTGTCAGTGTACCCACTGCGCCAGACATGCAGATACAGTTGCAACCTCCACCGCAGATACAGAGAATCTATCCAGACGTCCCAGTACTAGAGACTACTACAAATCTGATAGTGCCACCAGACCCGATATATACAAAATCGAGGTTAGTGCAGATTGAGCCGACTCCACAATTGCTGCCCCAGCCGCAGCCACAACTGATACCGGGATATAACCCAGGAGCAGGACCTCCATTAATACCTGCCCCGGCTTCAGTGGATCAGACCTTTGGAGTCGCTGCTCCACGAGGTTTGGGACCAGGTCTGACACCAGCTGCAATATCATTGCCAATTACTGTTGGTCCACCGGTGCCATTGTATGCACAAGGTAAGCCTGGTATGTGTGATCAGGGAGTAATGACCCAAGATGTAATAAGAGGAGGGTCCATAGGAACCCCCCAGTTAATGGCCTCCTGGAGAGCAAGCGGTCGAAAGCCCAAGGTCTTTGTTAGACCTTAACCCGGTTGAATCACCGTTGGAGGCAATGAGACAGGCAGGGCTAGGAGTGCTAACACCACAGACAATAAGTACGAATGCTTCACAGTCGCCATTGATGCATGCAGGAAATTTTGCACTGCAAGGTTTTACGGTACAACAGCTAAATGAGTGGTTAGAAAAGACCTATGCTTCACAAAAGACTACAGTAACTGCAGTGGAACCGGAAAGGTTGGAAAGAGATGAGTACCTGAACTTTGTGAGACTGGGTGTGGAAGCTGCTGAATTAGTGGAAGAAACAATGGGGATAAACAAATTAGAGTCATATACAGAAGCAGAATTTAGATATCTGTGTCCTAAAATCACCAAAGAAGTAGGTAAGGTACATCAGAAGTTAGCGAACCTGGCAGACAAATACATTATTGACATTGAGAACACTAAACATTTAAAAAGAAGCTACAGGTTAGACTTTGACTCAAAAGACTTCGAGCATATGAGGTCTGCCGGAATGAAAGCGCATCTGAAGGAAATATTGTAAAGTGCTCAGATCTGGGGAGCTTTAGAAAAGTGGGAAGGCAGATGGGCCAAGAAAAGAGATAAGGAGAAAAGTGACAGTCCGGGATCAAATAAAGCTAAAGCTTCACCAGATACGGAATCAGCAAAGATGTTACCCATGAGAGAAACCGCTGGTGGGGTTCTAATTCATGTACCGTGGTCCAGGGGAGACATCCTATCTTTCACAAATGATTATCCCAGGTTGAGGGAGAAGCCGATAGAGTGGTATCAGCAAACAGATAGATTTGTGAAGCTTGCAAAGTGTCTCTGGGAAGACTTGAATACCTTGTTTGAGATCATTGTTCCGCCCGACTTATGGCTTGAGTGCAAGAGAGGAGTAGACTGGCCGACACAGGAGCCGGCAAGGGATAAGGTGACCGGAGCACCCTCTGAGGAGGTGATGAAGTATTATCACAAGGTAATTGAGTTTTTGAAGCAGAAAGTGTCGCTGAAAGTGACTGATTGGCAGAAAATCGACCGGACCTCACAGGAGGTTAAAGAATCGATCCATGCTTATTATGAGAGGTTGTTAAAAGCGTTCAAACATTATAGTGGTACTGATACTATTGAGCCGAAAGATATGAACCATCTTGTGTTCAGATTTGTTGAAGGGCTGAGACCAGAGGTTAGCCAGATGATTAAGAATCATTTGATCTGTTTGCAAGCTAAGCCGATTGATGAGGTGTTGTAGTACGCAAAGTACTGTAGTGACGAGATTGAGTTAAAACAGAGAAAACTAAAGGAGAAAGTGATGGTGATGCAGATAATGGCTGCACAGGCAGGTATGCAGGGAAATGGAATTCAGCAGATGATACAGCAGCAACCGCAAGGGAATGGTGTGTTTCAGGCACAACCGAGAGGTCGAGGTCGAGGTTTTGTAAATCGCGGTCCAGACTTGAATACTGTTGTGGTTCAAAATGAAGTACAAGGGATGAAAAAGATGTCTCCATGTCACGCGTGCGGGGGCGTGGGGCATTGGAAGCGGGAATGCCCAAATGTGGTGCAGGATGGTGTCGTTCAACAAAGCACTAATGTCGGTACATTGCAAAATATGAGAGGTCCAAAATTGAGAAATCAAAACCCGAACTTCCAAAATAACATGGTTCAGATGCAAGGGCTACAGCCTATGCAGCAAATGCAAATGCTGCGTGTTCAGCCAGCGCAAATGCAGCAAGTACAACAGCAGGTTCCCATGGTACCTAGACATCAAATGCAATTACCATTGGCTCCAATGGGACAGCAACAGGTGATGCTTCCTCAGCAGGTCACAGGTCAAGTGATGAGCCAAAATAATACAGTACAGCAATTCCCATTGCGTGGTGAAGATGGAATGAATGAGGAATGGTCGGATGACAGTTCAGACAATGAAGAGTGCAGACTTGCAGCATCCCAAGAAGTAGATCAGAGGGGACCCTATGTAGGGGGAAAGGTGATGGGTCACAAGGTTTCATTCTTGGTTGATACCAGAGCTACACGCTCCACAGTCAGAAGTGCAGAGGTTCCAAAATTACCACTTTCAAGGCGTACCATAAGAGTGGTCGGAGTAGCAAACCAGTACTTGACAAATCCTTGACTTCAAGTGGATGGTAACTGCGAGTTCATTTGCGACCGCTTTCGCAGTCGCAAATGAACCTGCATAGCGTTGCGAGTCGCAAATAGGAAGGGAACACCCCTTCCTATTTGCGAGTCGGAAACGCATTTTGCGAGTCGGATCCGACTCGCAAAATGCATTTCTGCATCGCGGAGAGGCTTTTGCGCCTCGCAAACGGCGTTTTTCGCCGTTTGCAAGTCGCAAAACCCTTGCTACATCTGGCCCTTACTGTGTAAGACGAAATGCTCGATTACTTGTTCCAATGATGAAATTGAGGTGCAGACAAACAGTGATGATGAATGGGATGATGGTCAGTTCTCAGAGTTAGAGACAGAAACTGCGAATGAAGATTACCCTTTGATAACATTATTCCCGATGCTTACAGTAACTGACTTACCTGCTGAATTACAGGGGACAGTGACAGAGAAAGTGTGGGATTTGACAGGAAAAGAAGTGGGACTGATAAAAGGAGTGGAACCAGTTAAAGTACAAGTAAAACCAAATGCAGTGTTTCCCCAGGTGCAGCAGTACCACATGGCACAAGATGTCCTTACTCAGGTGTCATAAATAATTGCGGACTTTGTAAAACAAGGAGTGCTGAAGGAAGTATTGAGCAGCCCATGTAATTCACCGATAATGGGTCTGAAGAAGCCTTGTGGGAAGGTTCGCATTGTGCAGGACTTTAGAAGAATAAACGAGATTGTGGTAAAATGTTGCCCCATAATGCCAAATCCAGCAGTGATCATGTTTCAGGTTCCGTGTGATGCTGAATGGTTCATTGTTGTAGACTTGTCACAAGCTTTCTTTTCGGTGCCTCTTCATGAGGACTGCCAGTTTTTATTCAGTTTCAAATTCCTGGACAAGGTGTACAGTTGGTGCAGAATTCCTCAAGGATTTTCTGAGTCACTGTCTATCTTCAAACAGATATTGAAAAAGGACTTAGAGTCCCTAGTACTGCCTTTCAATTCAACTCTAGTACAGTACATTGACGACTTGCTGATTGCGTCCAGGACAAAGGATGACTTTAAATATGACACAATTGCCTTACTGAATCATTTGGGAAAGAACGGACATAAAGTGTCGCCAAAGAAGCTGCAGTACTGTCAGAAAGAGGTGAAGTACTTAGGACACTTGATTGAGAGAGGGTCCAGGAGAATATCAAAGGAAAGGGTGACAGCCATTTTGCAAATGAACCCCCCGACAACAAAGAGAGATGTCAGGATGTTTTTGGGAATGGTGGGCTACTGTCGTCAGTGGATACCCAACTTCTCAATTATCTCAAAACCCTTGATAAAGCTGACAGACAAAGAGATTAAGGATGAACCGTACACCATAACCCTATGCAAGGAAGAGCTTGAGTCATTCATGGAATTGAGTGAGTGCATGTGCAGGGCACCAGCTTTGGGTATGCCTGATTATACGAAGCCTTTTCTACTGTTTTGTCATGAACGTGATGCTTGTTCTTTGTCTGTCTTAACACAGGTCCATGGAGGTGCAAACCGCCCTGTAGCATATTTTTCAGCTACCTTGGACCCCGTCGCAGCAGCCTTACCGGGTTGTTTGCACGCAGTTGCTGCAGTTGGTCAAAGCCTCACGCAGGGTGAAGGCAAAGTGATGGGACATCCCGTAACAGTAATGGTTCCACATTCAGTTTAATTTTTTTTTGACTCGAACTAAAACCCAGCACATGACAAATGCCCGACTTACCAGATATGAGACAATCATTTTGGGTTCGCCTAATGTCTCAATAAAGCGATGTACTGTATTGAACCCGGCAACTCTACTTCCTGTTGAAAGTACCGAGATTAATAATGAAGAGGAAGTGGAGCATGACTGTCTTGAGGTAACAGAATTATGTACCAAGCCCCGACCTGATATTCAAGATACGCAGTTAAAGGAAAATGACTGCATTATGTTTGTGGATGGATCCTGTTTGAGAGACTCAGTTGGAATACTGAGAGCCAGTTACACTGTGTGTACCATAGCTGGTATCATTGAAGCTTCCTGGCTCGAGAGGGTGTATTCCGCAAAAGTGGCAGAGCTAATTGCCCTTACTAAGGCATGCCACGCAGCTGAAAATATGTTAGTCACTATCTATACTGACAGCAGATATGGATTTGGAATTGTACATGATTTTGGCCAATTGTGGTCACAGAGAGGTTTCATGACCTTTTCTGGTTCTCCTGTGAAAAATGGTGAACAAATTAAGGATTTGTTACATGCGATTCAGTTACCTCTTGAAATTGCCGTGGTGAAATGCAATGCTCATGTTAAGTCACAAGACTTTGAGGGTCATTCTGACCCTGGCGGCCGGTGGCCGCCAGGGCCCCCGACCACGGGAGCACCGCCAACAGGCTGGCGGTGCTCCAACGAGCATTCTGACCGCGGCGGTTCAGCCGCGGTCAGAAGCGGAAAGTCAGCGGTCTCCCGCTGACTTTCCGCTGCTCGTGTGAATCCTCCATGGCTGCGGAGCGCGCTCCGCAGCCATGAGGATTCCGACCCCCCCTACCGCCATCCTGTTCATGGCGGGAAAGCCGCCATGAACAGGATGGCGGTAGGGGGGGGTCGCGGGGCCCCTGGGGGCCCCTGCCGTGCCCATGCCAATGGCATGGGCATGGCAGGGGCCCCCGTAAGAGGGCCCCGCAAAGTATTTCAGTGTCTGCCTTGCAGACACTGAAATACGCGACGGGTGCCACTGCACCCGTCGCACCTTCCCACTCCGCCGGCTCGATTACGAGCCGGCATCCTCGTGGGAAGGTCGTTTTCCCCTGAGCTGGCGGGCGGTTTTTCAGCAACCGCCCGCCAGCCCAGGGGAAAACTTGTAATACCCGCCGCGGTCTTTTGACCGCGGCGCGGTATTTTGGAGGGCGGCATCCTGGCGGGCGGCCTCCGCCGCCCGCCAGGGTCGTAATGAGGCCCTTTGTGTCCATGGGAAACGGCTATGCAGATCAGGTCGCAAGGTTTTGTGCATTGAACTGTATGTCATTCAAGGATCAGTGGGAATTGTTACCGCAAACTGAAAATGACACATGCTTGAATTTTGCATTAAGGGTGGTTGATACACTAGGGGCTAGATGTAGGAAGCCTTTTGCGCCTCGCAAACTGCGAAAAAAGCAGTTTGCGAGGCGCAAAAGGCCTAACGTGACTCACAATTTGAGGCTGCGACTCGCAAATAGGAAGGGGTGTTCCCTTCCTATTTGCGACCGCATCGCCATGCAGAGTTGCTTTGGGACCGCGAATGCGGTCGCAAACCAACTCGCAGTTACCATCCACTTGAAGTGGATGGTAACTCATTCGCAAAAGGGAAGGGGTCCCCATGGGACCCCTTCCCCTTTGTGAATGTCACTAAAAATGTTTTTTCAGAGCAGGCAGTGGTCCTATGGTATTTTTTCTTTTTGCAGCTCGTTTTCCTTTAAGGAAAACGGGCTGCAAAAAGAAAAAAAAACTGCTTTATTCAAAAAGCAGTCACGGACATGGTGGTCTGCTGTCTCCAGCAGGCCACCATGCCTGTGAGTGCCTAGACTCGCTATGGGGTCGCAAACTGTGACCCACCTCATTAATATTCATGAGGTGGGTCTTTGCGACCCCATAGCGAGTCGCAGAAGGTGTCTGAGCACCTTTCTGCATAATATTTTGCGAGTTGCAAATTGCGAGTCGCTGTGACTCGCAATTTGCAACTCGCAAAATATTTTTTTGCTACATCTGGCCCTAGATGAGCTAAAAATACTACAGGGTCGTGCTAGCAAAGAGGAAAAACGCTCCTGGCAGAGAATGCAATGCGTACAAAGAGCTGATGACTTGTGGGTCTCAGAGGAAGGGAAACTGGTTTTGCCAAACAGTCTTCTGTCACAATTTGCGAGGCTTTATCATGGACAGGCACATCTTGGGAGAGATGCAATGATCAGGTCATTCAAGATTGACTGGTTTAACCCAAAATTCAGACATGCCGCAGAGGTTACTTGTCACAGGTGCATCATCTATCAACAGATGAATGCTGGAAAAGGGACTGTGGTAACTCTGAGCCACATAGGGAGAGCTGGCAGTCCATTTAGCAAGATGCAAATGGATTTCATTGAAATGCCTGTTTGTGGAGGATTGAAGTACGTGTTGGTGATTGTGTGTGTTTTCAGCCACTGGATTGAAGCTTACCCCACACCTAGAAACGACAGTCTCACAGTTGCAAAACTGCTGCTTAGGGAACTAATACCCAGGTTCGGGTTTCCGGTCTCTATAGAATCAGATAGGGGCAGACACTTCGACAATGAGGTGATTAAGCTCTTGTGTGCTGCATTAGATATTGAACAGAAACTGCATTGTAGCTACCGCCCTGAAGCATCAGGACTAGTAGAACAAATGAATGGTACCTTGAAGTCGAGAATGGCGAAGATGTGCGCAGCTACCAATATGAAATGGCCAGATGCATTGCCCTTAGTGCTGATGTCGATGAGGAACACCCCTGGTAAGAAGACAGGACTATCACCCCACGAGATCCTTATGGGTAGAGCTATGAGGCTACCCGCAGTGCCTGCAAATGCTCTTGTGAATATCACGGATGATATGGTGTTGGACTACTGCAAAGGTTTGGCTGATGTAGTTCGCTCTTTTTCTCACCAGGTGGGAGCCAACACATTGCCACCGATCAGTGATCCAGGCCACACCCTGCAAACCGATGACTGGGTGGTTGTCAAGAAGCACGTGAGAAAGTCGTGTTTGGAGCCGCGCTGTAAGGGGCCATATCAAGTAATACTGACAACAACTACTGCTGTGAAATGTGCAGGCGTTCCAAATTGGATACATGCCAGTCACACAAAGAAGGTAACTTGTCCAACTGATGAGGAACTTGAAGTATCCGACTCAGCAAGTCCAGAGAAGGAAGCCTCAGGGCCTGAAAATAGCCGAGGGGGAACTGAGACTGTAGGAGAGCCCACTGAGAACAGCCTAGTCCCTCAAACAGTAAACGAGTTCGAGAGATGTGACAATGTGCCTATCTCAGTAGAGGCAGCAGGAGAACTGAATCAAGGAGAGGTTCTCCCAGAAGCAGACGGATATGGGTTAGAGCTTGAACCCGTTACAGATCCAGAAGAAGAAGCGGAAATAGTAGAGAGAGATCAAAGCACACCTGCATCCCCTGAGCCAGTTGCAGGTCCATCAAGAGAAAACACTATAGCACAAGAGGAGGGTGCTGTTCAGCGTCCTGAAAGGACAAGCAGGAAAAAGACACATCAGGGAGATAACTGGCCAGAGAAGCAGGCTGCGAAAGAAAGGGTTGTACCAGGTGAAACAATAACAGAAGAAACTGATACATCCCGAATAGAGGATCTAAGTGAAGGAGAATTGCAAGGCGAACGCAGATTGAAAAGGAAAAGAACCGCAAATAGAAGGTACGCAGGTCCTGAATGGGCCTATGCAACAACATCTGAATGGCAACAAGAATTCTTAGCGTTCTGTTTTGATCGAGAAGTACCAGGCCAATATTACGGTACCTGAAATCAATCAGAGAAAGAGATTGTGTTAAAACTGAAATTTGAAGAGGAAAATAGAAAGCTGAAAAACTAAGAAAGAGACTTATAAATTACCAGATGTGACACTGATAACCTGAATTGACTTTGAAAAACCTGATTATGACAAGCTGCTAACCTGATTGACAAAAGGGGTCCTGGAGTGAGTGAAACGCTGTAAATACACGCAGAAAGAAAGAGACTTTATATCAAGAAAAAAAGAGAGAGTTTTTATATCGTCCTCAAGTCGATTGTTGTTCTGCTATCTGATTCTTTACAGACATGGCTTATAATAGAGGTAGTAACAAAAGGGGTAAGGTGTGTGGTTGGTTAAGTCTTATATTAGGTATTGTGTGTGCAATAATAATTGTAGGTGTGATTGTGGGAATGCCGTGGTTGGATAAGAAAGTGACTAACAATGCTTCAAAACCTGAGACTACAACACTAACACCGTGGGAAAAGTTTGAACAGGATGCAAGACACTTGCATGAGGGAACTAACTCAAAGGGGGAACTTTCAACTAATGTCTTCTATCGCTTGCTGAATGAGTATGTTGAGACAATGGAAGCGAAAAACTGTTATGTGTGCACAAAAATTCCTTCATCAGTGCAAGAAGGGGTCACCTACCATAGCTTACCGTTAACTTACGGGATAAGTTGTAGTTTGTTGCTGACAAGATTCTATAATCAAGAACATGTACAATATTTTTATTCAAATTTGGATGTGGTGTTTTCTTTTGTGCCTGTGATTGAGTTTCTGAACAAATTAGCTAAAGAGCATAGTATAAAACTAGTTAGAGGTTTCTTTGAACCAACGCTTACATTTGGGACAGCTTATGCACACCGCAACAATCTGACTTGCTTATTGACACCTGTAGAGAAAAGCTTCTTAGATCACACTGATGATAGACGCAAAGCATTGAAAGAAAGATTAGAAAAGGGGTTAGAGAAACGCACATATGCAAATGATTATGCTTACACTGCAATAAAGACGCAAGGCAAACTAGCTATAGATGCATTACATGTAGGAAGGCTTTGTATATTTAGGCCGAAATCTGAACATGACACTTTATTTGTGGGAACGAGTGAATGCAGGCATGTGTTTTTGTTTCAGAGTAAATGGATATTCATGTTAAATGGACAGGATCCAGCGATCCCTGGGATCTTATATATCTGTGGACTTAATGCTTATTACCGCCTCCCTAAGGGATGGTATGGGACATGTTATTTGGGAATAGTTTTCCCAAAGATTTACCAAATTGATGACTTAAAACAAATACTTAAAACGTCTGAATTACAACATGCTAGACAAAAACGAGAGACAGCGGCTCCTGTCGTTGGTGACATATTTGGAGCCATAATTCCTTCAGAAGGGGTTATCTTAAACTCCATAAAGATTCAAAAGTTGTCTACTATTGTGGATAACATGCTGACAAATTTTAAAGGGGCTATACTCCTGATGGATACTGAACTTGCTGCGGAAAGAGCTATGGCTCTTCAAAATCGGCTTGCTTTAGACATTCTTTTAGCAAAGAGAGGCGGAGTCTGCAAGATGCTCAACGAGCGTCATCATTGCTCATATATACATGATAATAGTAAAAAGATTAGAGGTATGCTTACTAACCTAACTAAAGATAGTGCAGATTTGAAGGATTTGAAGGAACCTGGACTGTGGGAGAAATTGGGAAAAGGAATTGCCAGAGTAGGGAGCTGGTTTAGCAATATTTGGAATGGGGTTCTTGCAAAAATACTAGGGGGTCTACTAATTGTTCTGGCCTGTTTATTAGGTTTATGGGGGGAATGCAAAATCAATGACAAAATTAAAAGAAATTGGACAAAGAGGAATAAAAAGAATGAGGAAAGTGAAAGGGAGAAAATGTTTAATGAAATTTGGGAAAGCTCACACAAGGAACAAGATGTTGAAATGCGCATTATGCACAAGGTGAAAAATTAAGTGAAAGGATTAAGGGAAAGGTTTGTGTGATGACGAACATCATCAGAGGAGGGACTGAGAGAGCGTAGCTTATATAATCTATATTAACATAAAATGTTTATGGATTAGTGTGTGATAATACTGTATAGAAACTGTATTAATAATTTGCTTGAATATGCACCTGAAATGTGACCACGGGGAGTGACCGCCAATGTATACGGAGACTAATAATGATGACTAAAATGTTTATATTATGTGTAAATAAGTTTGTACTAATGATTGCATTATTGAATCTGTGCTGAAATCCTCATAGGCCTTAAGTTAGCATGAGCCGAAGCTTAGCTGCTTGGCTCTCATATTAAATGTATTTTACTATTTTGCAGTGTGTTGACTCACAAAGGACACAACCTTTTTCCTTTTTCTTCAAACTAGAAGACAAATGTAACCATGCTAGATCCGTTCCCACGACTTTTTCTTGCTTGTAGAATAATGTTAAAACAAAATGAAACAGTGTAGATTAATGTAATGTACAAGGTCATTCAAACCGGTGAAGACAATGGAGCTACTGACCAAAAGATGTGCAAAGAATTACAGAAAGATGAAATCATACCGGACGTGCCACCTCTGAAGATATCGAACAGGACAACCAATCAGAGACTTGTAAATCAATATGGGGTGAAAGAGTAGGTGACCTAATGTGTTTTCTGATAGTTTAAAGATAGTGTGGTATAACAAATGTCCAATAGAATTTTGGGGGAATGTACAACGAAAAACGTATAAAAACCCATGTCACGTGGAGTCTTTTAGGTGGGTCAGGGAATGCTATTGATTTTATCCAGAAACTCTGTCACTCTGTTTGGTGACTTGTTGGTTTACTTAAACCATCCTCGCCCTTAGAATTGTCCATTTTACACTTTACCTCCTTATGAGGCCTTTTTGCCCCAGAGCTGAGTTCTGACTGATGGCGATTTGACTGATGTCCTGAAGACGAAGACTGAGCCTTTGCGCTGACCTAAACTTTGGAGGGTAATTATGACAATGCAATTGTGATTTGTCTGTTTGCTTTTCCTTTCTAGGTACCAACTGCTTACTTTTGACAGAGACCATAGTTAGATGTTTTCCAAATTGTTTTTCTAAATTGTTTTGCATGAAGCCCAACATGCTAATGCTAATCAGTGGTTAGGACAGGTGTTCATTAAACTGACGCAAATAGACAAACGACCGAATCCATGCTTTGTTAAACGGACGCGTTATTGACACTCTGCTAAATTGATCTATGTACACGCCTTGCTATGTTCTGATGTTTATGATTCTCGCACTAATGAAATCTTACCAACGTTGACATATCGTGACTATGCTATTCTGTTTCTTGGTGTTGAGATTAACGTATCTGCTTTTAGATCTGTAATCAATAGGGAATAAAACTCATAAAATTCTACTAAACTGGTGTGGTTATTCATGGCTGCACGGTCATGGTAGAATCTTGAATTGATTAATGACTTTGACTAAAGTGAAATGTATTGTCGTGATAAATATTGATGACATTATTGATGCATTGATTGACATATTGATTAGCTATCTCGTCCTAAGGTGTCTCTCAACTAGGTCAAAAGATTCATTGGCCTAAAACGAGTCCTGATGTGTAATAAATGATCATAAAGGGACGCGTTAACAGTGTCAAGCTTAACAGCCAATGGCTCTCTGTCTGGCTATTTCTCAGAGAGTGCAGAAGGTGGCAACCCCCTACAACCAAGGCTCCCTTTCTGGGTGCATCAGGAGGGGCCTTTCCTGCTGGCTGTCTTACCATGGCTGTCCTCTCACAATGTTCCTTCTCAGAATGAGGGAGGGGGCCTCTCCTCAATCACAAGTCTCTCAAAAAAGGAGGGCTGCAAGATGATGGTCAGGTCTGCGGTACCCCAGCATCACTCACCAGAACCAGAGACACTGAGGAGGAATGCGTAGTCTGTCTGCCCCTTGCGGAAGAGGAGGAGACCCCCGGACTGCAAGGCCCAGTAAGCCCCCAGGCTGGGCACACCCCAAGCGAGGCAGAAAGGTGAAGGGGCAGTGGTACAAATCCTTCACCTATCCCAGGTGACAGTCCTGAGGGGAGGAGGAGGAAGGAGAACAAAGTCTTAAGAAGGAGGATACCATTCTAGCAGTACACCTCTCCTTGTACCACAGCTCCAAACCTCCCATGCCACAACCCCAGTGGCAGAGTTCTCTGAGTGGCTTTCTGGTCGAGTGTTCAGGAATGGGAACCCTCCAGGTTCCTTAGGAGTTATCCAGATCTCGGAGGGGTGCCCATATGACATGAGGTCCCCCTACTCACCTTCTCTGATCCCCAGAGGGAACCAGCTCCAGTGTGGTTGAGAGTTGGAACCTTCAGCCTCAGCCCTGGGTACACCAACACACACAGGGACATACCCCCACCCATGACAGCAATGGATGCCCTAGGCCTCCAAATGCCCCAATACACATAGAAGCCCCTTCATCAGAGCATTATCATCGTGGACTCCAGTCACTTTGCACAGTCAGCAGGAGGAGCCCCCAGATCCTATTTGGGCTATCCAGAGCTCCAAAGGTGCCCTCCTCCACAACAAGGCCCCTCCTCCCTATACTTTCCACTCACCCAGGGGGGCCAGATCCAGAGCCCTGCGTGGTCCACAACAGGAGGTGCCCAGTCCCTGTTGGGGCATTCAGGCACACAGGAGGCTCTGACCCTCACCAGGAATGCCTCTGCATGTTCCAAATAGCCCGGAGGCCTTGCTGTCATGGCCACAACAGGCAGATTTCAGGAGTGCTGCTCAGCTGACAGTGGCAGGCCCTGGCCCCACTTGGGCCATTGATGGTAGGGGGGACTCCAGATTATTGGACTCATTACGAGTTTGGCGGACTTACGACAGCCACACTAGTGGTGGCAGTCTGGACTGCCGCATATGCGGCAGTCTGACCACCCCATAACAACCCTGGCGGTTAGACCACCAGCTCCACCAGGACCTTGAATCCTGGAAGTCTGGCGGTGGTGGCGATCCTAATCCGCCAGGGCAGCGCTGCATGCAGCACTGTCCTGCAGATTATGACCTTGTCATGGTGGTAGGCCACAGGGGGGCTCCTGGACTGCCCATACACTTGCCATGGGCAGTGCAGGGCCCCCCAGCCCAGCACTTTTGCAATGTTCATTCTCTGCCTTGCAAACAGTGAACATTGCGAGGGTGTTGGTGCACCCTGCTGGCTACCCCATTGCTGCCGGCTCGATTATCAGCCGGAGACAATGTTGTAGCCTGTTTCCCACTAGGCTGGCGGACGGAAACCTTGGTTTCTGCCTGCCAGCCTAGCTGGAAACTCTTAATTGGTCCGGTGGTAAGGTAACTAGTGTATCGGCTACTTCCCCATCAGAGGTTCTGCAGACGGTGAAAACCATTTGCAGAACTAATCAGGCCCTATGTGTTTGATTCCCACCTCCTGCCTCAGGATCAGCTGATATGCAGTGTCAGGGCCCTCGCTCCAGATCCTCAAAGTGTTGCAGCCACCATATTGCAGCGCTCACCCATGCCCCTTCTGAGAACCTGATTATGAGTGCCACTGTCAATTGCAATATGTGTGGTAACTCCTGTGTTCCATTTGGTGGCAACTACTGCACTCTGCAAATCCCAGAATATATTTACCAGTGAAAAGGGCATGGAAAGTCCAGGGCATACACATTTTAGTGCAGTAACCAGCAAAATCTGCATTTGTTCCTAATTTTTTTTAAATAAACTCATAATCGGTGTGATTTATCACAAACAATAAATAGGGATTTTCAACGTATCGTTGTGTATCAGACGCCAATTCTTGGGTGCTCACTATCAAGCCATAGGTGTCGAACTTGCAGCATTCTCTGCACAGGACAGATTCATAAAATCATAAAATGCAGAGGAATAAAATCATGCTTATACTCCTTGCTTTGAAGCAGATAAAAAGTCATTTTAGAGGTGACCTTATGAATTCTTGTTTCATTTTGTACATTGCAATGTCATATAAAGCAGCAGTTTGAAATGCAGAGCTTAAACTACATCTGATCTCAAAGTGGACATGACCTTTAGATGTTTTAAATAATAAATATCAAAGAAGCTGCTTCATTTGTAGGTGATGCTACTGCATTTAAAGGAATTGAAAATGAAGTGCCGCCCTCCATAATCTAAAAGGCAAGGGCAAGTACAGGAGGCTTAACTTTTTCCAATGTGTAATCTGCTGGCTTCATGTTTTAAAAAGGTGAACTGGCACCCAATCTTTCAGCAACGCTCCTGTATCTTTGTGACCCCCCTTCTATGCCAAAACATGCATACTCTCTCCTCACTGCATAGTGACCTTTCCCTCCACAAAGATCACTTTGACGATGGGGAGCTCCATTTCACCCTGCTATGTCTGTTTTCCGAATCCCTTGCAACTCATGCCTGCAGTACAGATATGGGAAGAGGTTAGTCTCACATCCAGTCTAATTTCCTTTTGCACGAAGCCATACCCACAGAGCATCCTTTAGAGGGATAATACACATGTTGCCTTGTTAAAGTATTGAATCTTTTCTTCAGAAAATGTACCTCAACAAGTGAGATGTGTCTGACTACCACAACTTAGAGAGCAAATTATGGATTTCCAGTTACGGCAGGCAACTAGGCAAAGTGCCAGGGTGGGGGCTGGGGGAACAAAACAAAGATAAAAAAATATATGAAAAAATAAAACCATACCTTAAGCCCCGCCGCTCTCCGCTACACTGCGGGAATAGACTAACAGCCTACTCTGCGGCCAATCATGAAGCTACTCAGAGCAGCGTTATGATTGGCTGCAGATCCCTGGCTGGGCACTCCAAGGCAGACTAGGAGCCTGTACTTGCTTCCTCCAATCCGGCAACACAGTGCCGGGTTGGAGAGAGCCCTTGTGCACATGTTTGTTTGGCCGGCCTGAGACGTCCAGCCAAACATACATGTGCACTGAGGGGAGTGCTCTGTGCAGTCCCCTCAGTGCTCATCACCCCCATGGCCCTGCTCCTTTAGAAATAAAATGATAATATACATTGTTTACTATCATTTTATTTTTAAAGGTTTGCAGTAGCTGCTGGTGGGGGGCGATCCTCCTCCGCTATAGCAAAGGTGCCGCCTCTGTGGATTTCCCCTGTATGCAAATAACTGTGCATATGTTAAGTAGATCTAGAACATTTCTATTTCATGTTATCAGAATTTGTATAGTGTGTTCATATGTTTCTAGAAGGCTCATCGATCAGTTGTGAAAGGTTTTCAGTTTTCCACTCTGCATGTGTGCTACACTATACTGCACACATTTGAAGTGGAACAGTTTTGAAGTTAGTCTTAGCCTACCATTGTGTACTGAAAAGATACCATTCCATTACAAGTCTATGCTAGACTCCTGCAGACACTATGGCGCAAAAATGTGTATGCAGCATTAGACGGCATTATCAGGAAAGTGTCATATCTTTGTATATATGGTGCTACCCTGCTCCCTCCCTGTTATGGAATGCAGCACAGCAACTTTGGGTGCTGTACTACATTGAGTGACAAGTTCTTGAATCAGGGCCTTTGTGTTATGTTTTGTCTGTGAATTTGTGTGTTATAGGGCCTTGTTATTTTTTGGTGTCCCCTACCAGACAGTGCAAGCTGTCTGGTTGCAAAAGACCTAAAAACACTGAAGACCTGGCTCTTCGGCTGAACCACTGGACCCTGCCAAAGCCTAGATACCCTCACGGATGACAAACAGTGCTTTATAAATCAACTGATGGATTGATTGATTGTGGACTTACCAAGAACTTACAGTGGGTTTACAGTCTGCTCATTGTTCACCATTCATTGGCTTTATTGTCACTCCCATTTCCTTGCTTCTTTTTCATTGGCTTTTCTTTTCCGTTGTGTTAGATCTTGTATTTGTCCCTCCCCTGAAACATAGTATGTTTACCAACCTTTGGCCTGTCTAACTTGTATGCTTCAATTCTAACTTCTAGGGAATTACTTTTTTCTTTTTGTTTAAGCGCTCCATGAAAGAGCATAGGGCCATATGTACGAAAGCTTTTTCCCATAGACACAGAATGGGTAAAATCCTTTGGTACATCTGGCCCATATTTCTTCCAGCTATTTCCTTCATATGTTTCTACCCTCACCCCTGCCAGAAATCTGCCCCTGCTCTCCATAATATAAAAGGCAAATTGTAAGTATAATAGGGAAGATACTTTTTAGTGAGTGCTGTTGAGCAGATGGTGGTTCTGGGTTTCCAGTGGTTGCCAATTATGACATAGAGGTGTGCTGGATGCGCTTTTAATGTCTGTCTACTGTATATGGCATCTGTAGGTGTATGGTGTCAGATTTGGGTGATATGTGCAGCTGATTGATATGTATCTGTAAACTAGCTGGACAGGAAGGTAGTGACAGTGGAGCAAAATACACTGTAACCTACTTTAGTTTCTACCACATTTGTTCCTGGTTCATAAGTTATGTGAACAGGTGCATTTCAAATGTTTTGTGAATGTCCCCAAAGCCTACTTTTTAATCTATTTTCTTAATAGCTTAAAAGCCATGTTGATATTAATTGGAAACTGTTGACAAATTCAATTTTAATATTAGTTTTTTAACCCCTTGGGTGCCTGGGACGTAACAGTGACATCCTGGGCAGCACAGCTTGGGTGTCCATGACGTAACCCTTTCGTGAATAGATCCGGCCGCAGAAGTGCCCAATAGACACCAGGGATTTTTGTTTTTTCTATATTTATGCATCAGGGGAGCGGCCCCTTTGGCAAATACCATTTTTAATTAGGCCTTTTCTGACCCCCCCTGGGGGGAAGATCAGTCTATTGTAATTAGTCCGATCAGCCTCCAGGGGCAGAAGAAACCCCTAGATGCCAGGGATCATTTTTTTTTCATTTTATTGTTTACAAATGGGGAGCGACCCCTTAGACAAAGGTCGCTCTCCCTGAAGGGGAAAATTGTATTTTGTTCATTTCTGCCCCCCTTCGGGGCAGATCGCCCTATTTGTATTAGGCCAGAAACCACTAGACACTAGGGATTTTTTTCTATCATGTCAATTTCATGCAAGGTGAGCGACCCCTTAGGCAAGGGTTTCTCTCCTTTGGCCGATCTGCCCCCAAGGGGGGAAAGAACCACTAGGCACCAGGTATTTAAAAAAAAAAAATGTTTTACTAATGGGGAGTGACTCCTTAGGCAAGGGTCGCTCTCCAGGAGGGCAATTTTATTTTAGGTCATTTCTGCCCCCCTATTTTTCTTAGGCCAATCTGCCCTCAAGGGGGGGCAGAAACCACTAGGGATTTTTTTTGCTTCAATTTCACGCAAGAGGAGCGACCCCTTAGACAAGGGTTGCTCCCCTGGGAGGCAAATTTATTTTAGGCCATTCCTGCCACCCTTGAGGGCAGTTCGGACTATTTCCATTAGGGGGGCAGAAACCACATAAGAACCAGGGATTGGTGTGTTTGTTTGTGTTTTGATTATGGAGGCAGCCCCTTGGGCAAGGGTCGCTCCACTTGGGGGCACATTACTGTTGGCCATTTCTGCCCTCCTTGGGGGAAGATTGGCCTATTTTTCCAAGGTCCATCTGCACCCAAGTGGGGGCAGAAAGCCCAGCAGAGACCAGGGAAGACTTTTTTTCAAAAAGAGAAGGTGAGGGTATAGCCATACCCCCACCCTAAATAACTGGGGACAATGTTGTTCTGCCCTCCGGGGGGCAGATGGGGCAATTACCCCTGATCCACTCCCCATAGGGGCAGAAAGCCTACTAGATGCCAAGGAATGCAAAAGAAAATAGTGGGGTGGTGGCTACCAATCAGTATGGGCATGGTTATGCCCTCACCCCAACTGAAGGGGGTAACAGTCTTTCAGCTCTCCCCCGCACACTACAACATCTTCTCCCATGGCAAGCAAGAGGACATTTGAATATTTTGGTTTTTGGTTATACATTTGGGCCATGAGAGCTTGTCTAACTCTCAAAATCGCCCACTCGGAATGGTGAGGACTGCACTTTTTGGATTTTGGGATGCTGCCATGTAGAAAAATCTACGAGACCTAGACACATCAGAAAACTAAACATCTGGGTGAGTCCAGGGTGGTGTGCTTCACATGCACCCTGCAGCATTTTTCTACCCACACTGCCCTGCAAAGCTGCAAACCTCCAAGTTTGCTTGAAGTCACACATTTTTCCCACATTTTTGTGATGGAACCTTCCGGAATCTGCAGGAATCCACAAAATTCCTACCACCCAGCATTGTCACTTCTATACCGATAAAAAGTCTGCCCCACTTGTCAGCCTAAAAATTTTTTTTTCCAAACTGCCGTTTTGGACCCACTGTGGTTCCCCCTCAATTTCAACATGTTTTTGGCTCTTCCCTGTCACAGGCACTTGGACCACCAACTCAAGTAAGGTATATTTTTTTTATCGGCAGAATGAGGGGAATGTTGCGTGGTAGGATATTTTAGCTATATTTAAGGTTTACTGAGGTTTCTGGGCAAAAAAACACTGGGGAATCCACACAAGTCACACCTCCCTGGGCGCCCTAGGGTGTCTAGTTTTCAGAAATGTCTGGAGTTTGGTAGGTTTCCCTAGATGGTTGCTGATCCCAGGACCAAAAACGAATGTGCCCCCCCTCCGCAAAAACAGGTAGTTTTGTATTTGATCATTTTGATGTGCCCAGGTAGTGTTTTGGGGCGTTTCCTGTCGCGATCACTAGGCCTACCCACACAAGTGAGGTGCCATTTTTATCAGGAGACCTAGGGGAACGCTGGGTAGAAGAAAATTTGTGGCTCTCCTCAGATTCCAGAACTTTGCAGCACCGAAATGTGAGGAAAAAGTTTTTTTTTTTTGCCAAATTCTGAGGTAAGGATTCTGGGTAACAGAACCTGGTGAGAGCACCACACGTTACCCCATCCTAGGTTACTCTAGGTGTCTAGTTTTCAGAAATCCCCTGGTTTGCTAGGTTTTCCTAGGTGCTGGCTGAGCTAGAGGCCAAAATCCACTGCCAGGCACTTTCCAAAAACACACCAGATTTCAATGTAAAAATGTGATGTGTCCATGTTGAGTTTCCTGTCGCGGGCACTAGGCCTACCCACACAAGTGAGGTACCATTTTCATTGGGAGACTTGGGGGAACACAGAATAGAAGAACAAGTGTTATTGCCCCTTGACTTTCTCTACATTTTTTCCTACCAAATGTAAGACAATGTGTACAAAAGACGTCTATTTGAGAAATGCCCTGTAATTCACATGCTAGTATGGGGACTCCAGAATTCAGAGATAGGCAAATAGCTTCTCAATACCTTATCTTGTGCACATTTTGGAAACACAAAGGTTTCCTTGATACATATTTTTCACTCTTTATATTTCACCAAATTAATCGCTGCATACCCGGTATACAATGGAAACCCATTGCAAGGTGCAGTTCCTTTACTGGCTCTGGGTGCCTAGGGTTCTTGATGAAGCTACAAGCGCTATATATCCCTGCAACAAGAAGAGTCCAGCAGACGTAAGAGTATATTGCTTTTGAAAATCTGCCATGGTAGGAAAAAGTTACAGAGTAAAACGTGGAGAAAAATGGCTGTTTTATTCACCTTAACTACAATATTTGTTTTTTATTTAAGCTGTTATTTTCTGTAGGAAAACCTTGTAGGATCTACACAAATGACCCCTTGCTGAATTTAGAATTTTGTCTACTTTTTAGAAATGTTTAGCTGTCCAGGATCCAGCATTCTTCCATGTCCATTTCTGTCACTAACTGGAAGGAGGCTAAAAGCACAAACAATAGCAAAAATGGGGTATGTCCCAGTAAAATGCCAAAATTGTGTTGTAAAATGTAGTTTTCTGATTCAAGTCTGCCTGTTCCTGAAAGCTGGGAATATGGCGATTTTAACACTACAAACCCTTTGTTGATGTCATTTTCAGGGAAAAAACACAAGCCTTCTTCTGCAGCCCTTTTTTCCCATTTTGTTTGAAAAAACGAAATTTTCACAGTATTTTGGCTAATTTCTTGGTGTCCTCCAGGGGTACCCATAAACTCTGGGTACCTATAGAATCCTTAGGATGTTGGAAAAAAGAACACAAATTTGACGTGGGTAGCTTATGTGGACAAAACAAAACGTTATGAGGGCCTAAGCGCGAACTGCCGCAAATAGCCAAAAAAAGGCCTGGCACCTGAGGGGGAAAGGGCTGGCAGCAAAGGGGTTAATGCTTATTCTTATTTGAATTGCAGGGATATTTTGTGATGTAATTATGCTTTCACTATTGGAAGAAACAGTTCTAAAAAAAAAAAAAGAAGTTAATTAATACCTGCCATTTCATTAACTTACAAACAAATACCTTTAGAGATGCACTTGAAATCGCAGCTACAACAATTGCCTGGGAAATGCAGAAATGTATGCCAAAAAAATAAATTCTACCTAATTTGGGAAAAATTGAAAGGCAGAGGAAGTGTGCAGTTGAGCTCGTGGTGGTAAATTTTAAATCAAATGTATCCCCAAACACGAGTACCACGAGGAAACAAGCCTTTTCGTTATAGTTTCTAACTCTTCTTATTTCATGTTTTCTTTTGCCAATACTCATAACAATGTCTACCATGCCTTTGTTGCTACCAAAGTTCTTTTTAGGGGAGGGCCTTACTGGCGTAATTCTCTCTAGCGTAAGTACTCATAAATATAGCAACATTACTTGTAATTATGTCAGAAGCATAATCCAGCATTTTATTTAGTGCAAAATGCACCTTTGTGCCCAAAGTGGGCCAGAGGATGCATTTGGTGCTATGAAAATAGCACTAAATTCGATAGAACTCGAGCAACAGTAGCCAACTATCTGTCGATTGTTGATCCTGTGCCTCTCCAATAGTATTTTTGCCTCAAATTACTCTTAATTACTCAAGCTTCGCAATTGCATAATTTTGGTATACCTAAATACAGAAATTACTCCAATTACTCAGCCTTAACTAAAATTTCATTCAGGCCTTTTTCTTTAATAGCTGTTCTGATTGTATCACCCCTTCAATGACTCCTTTTTAAGGTACCTTTTGACTTTTTGGATGAAAGCATCGTTTCCTTAACCCTTAACAATATTTGCATTGTTTAATTGTTAAATATTCTAACTTTAAGCCAAAATGCTAGAATCTGTCTGCAAAATTTTGGATCGCTTGATAATTTACATGCAAACTACACTGTGAAGGACAGTGTTTGGACAACTTGAAGTTTTTGGATCAAAGGTATTCTGATTGTCAGTCTGCCTTTAGTATTTGTTGCATATAATCAGTCATACTTTAGATTTTTTTAGAGAGAACGCTGTATATTTATTCTAGCCTTTGACTGTGCGTTTGTATCTCACGTAGTAGCCCTGTCATAGCTGTTAGTGCTGTTGGGAATGGTGATCTATACAATAAAGTTGTTTAACATGTTTTTATCTAATCAGCCAGTGCGAGTTACACACAGCTCCCATTTCATCGATTTAGCATCCTGGTATGTATTCCATATCTGTTTAAATTCATGAAAGTTAGACTATTTTTAGATTGTCTTTAGAAGTGTTAATAAATTCCATGCCTATGGTCTCATGTCGATGACCCCCAACGTTCTCCTAAAATAAGAAAATAGTTGAATGTACTTGCAGTAGAGTAGAATTAGTTTGTTGATAATGAACCCTGAGTCTGAATATTTAATTTAGTTTTAAATAGGCCATTGCTACTGGGTTAGGAAGGGTTCTAATCCAGCCTTCATTATGTGATAAAAATCATGTGATTTGGGGAAAATAGCTTTAGTTATAATATAATATCAAACCACAGAAATTCACTTGTTATAATTAAAGTTATCTCAAGTAACTATACCTCGTGCCCTACAGTAACTATAACTCGAGCTTCCGCCATGCTGTTTTTTTATCAAAATAATTACTGCAATCTTACATTGATATTATCAATGATGTTATCAAAGATGTCATGTGTTCCCTAATTGTGGGGTAATTAGCAGTGCATGGGGAGGGCACGAGTTATAGTTACCTTAGGGCATGAGTTATAGTTACTAGAGATAACTCTAATTGTAACAGTTGTATAAATTGAAAGCCCCAGGGAGGTGGCAGTTCCCGGTGCTGAGGGAGGCTGCGCAGCCCCCGCATTGAATTGGATGATAGTCCAGGGGAGGTGGTTGTCCCTGGGACTAAAGGGGGGCTGTGCGACACCCCTCATTGAATTGGATGATAGCCCCGGTGAGATGGTGGTCCCCAGGGCTGTGGGGGGCTGCGTGGACCCCCAGGGAGGTGAAGGTACATAGGGCTGCAGAGGGCCGCTCAACCCCCGCATAATTTTGGTTTAAAGTCCTGGGGAGGTGGCAGTCCCCAGTGCAGAGGAGGGGCTGGCAGCCCCCGCAATAAAATGTGAATGCCCCTGGGACTTTGCCCACCAGGGAGCTATAGAATTAGCAAGCCTGGGAGCTCAAACTTGTTTTTTTCTTTTTTAATTTTCACTGGATCCATCCTGAATCACAGTAAAATGTTTTTCAAAAATGCTTTTTAGCTGTTGGGGGGTCCCTCTGGGACCCCAGTACCAGAGGTAAGAGGTTAAGGGGTCTTTAGCCTGGCCTCTTTTGACTTTTTTAGACTTTTTTCTGGGACTCTGGTGAAGCAGTGTCTCAAGATGGCTGCCAACCCTTTATTGTCAAAGTGTTGACAGCCAATCCGATCTCAGCCCAAGAACGGGAGGGTTTGCGAAGCCTTCACGTCCCTGTATATACAAATTTGGACTTTCTTTATTTCTAAAACACTGCTGAACTGATTTACATCAAATAACAAAAAGGTTGCTTTCAGGACCAAAGTACCTTTCTGCAAAATTTGGTGTATTTCTGTCCAGTAGTTCGGGCCGCTATTGCTATTCAAAATCCCTGAGGAAAAATGAATGATGAAAAAGGATTTTGGGAACCCCCTTTTTTCTTAGCCCCCACTTGACGGATCACCACATAACTTTCCAGACAGCAGCTGATGTGATTGTCGATTTGTTTTTTGGAAAATTTTGTGAAGATTCGTCAAATGGCACCAAAGATATAGGCAAGTCAAAAAAATGCTTTTTCAGTAGAAACTAAGGGGGTCATTCCAACCCTGGCGGTCGGTGTTAAAGCGGCGGCCAACCCGCCAACAGGCAGGTGGTGCAAAAAATTTAATTCTGACCCTGGCGAGAACCGCCAACACAGACCGCCACTTTAACACTCCGACCGCCACGCTGGGACAAACAAACAGCGCGGCGGTCACCGCCAACAGACAGGCGGCAGACAATGTACCGCCCACCCTATCACAACTCACCAATCTGCTACTTTTTCCGGGGCGGGAGCCCCGCCGATAAAAACACAGCGGAAACAGACTACGAATGGGAAAACGCTCACCCTACACACTCCACGAGGAATCTGGACAGCATGGAACCAGAACTACACATCCTACCAGCAATTGTCTACCTGCTCCTCTACCAGGAGCACGAACGCCGGCGCAGAAGACAACAGTGAGTACTGCACCTACGACACAGGGGAGGGGGGAGGAGAAAAGAATACGGGCACACACATACGCGACACCCCCCCCCCACCCAACTACCTACACACCAATGCAGAGCAACAACTCAGAGTGACACCCCCCATCCCCCCGGAAGAATGCAAAGACAAAATAATATGTTATTGGAATTCAAATATATTGTAAGGCTAAGTAAATAAGTAAGTCGAACATCCCATAACTATTTACACATATGTACATTGTCCCGTCAAAATTGGCTTTCTGTCATTGTACGTGGGCCAATGGTCCTCAACACATGGGCAAAGCCCACACATGAGACCCGAATCCATTGGAGAGAACACTGCAGGGGCATCAGATAGGAAAACTACAGGCACCTCAGGGGGAAGGGAAGGGGGGGCACCTCAGCCACATGAGTCCACGATGCCAGATCCACGAGGGGCCTCCATGGCCACTGTTCAATCCTGGGGAGTGCAAAGCCACAGTCTCTCAAGTCCCTACAGTGGGTGGCTTGCCCACTGTGCCATCCTGGGGAGTGCAAAGCCACAGTCTCACAAGTCCCTACAGTGGGTGGCTTGCCCACTGTGCCATCCTGGGGAGTGCAAAGCCACAGTCTCTCAAGTCCCTACAGTGGGTGGCTTGCCCACTGTGCCATCCTGGGGAGTGCAAAGCCACAGTCTCACAAGTTCCAACAGTGGGTGGCTTGCCCACTGTGCCATCCTGGGGAGTGCAAAGCCACAGTCTCACAAGTTCCTACAGTGGGTGGTTTGCCCACTGTGCCATCCTGGGGAGTGCAAAGCCACAGTCTCACAAGTCTTTTCAGTGGGTGGCTTGCCCACTGTGCCATCCTGGGGAGTGCAAAGCCACAGTCTCACAAGTGGATGACAGACTCCAGCGGTACTGGAGGAGTCTTGGTGCCCAGAGTGTATCGTGCAGCCCTGTCCGACACGGATCCGGGCCTGCCCCTTCTGCCAATGTGTCAGCGGTGCTTGAGTTGAAGGGCCCAGCGGAGCGGTGCTTGAGAGGAAGGGCCCAGCGGAGCGGTGCTTGAGAGGAAGGGCCCAGCGGAGCGGTGCTTGAGAGGAAGGGCCCAGCGGAGCGGTGCAGAGATGGCGGTGCCCAGCGGAGCAGTGCTTGAGAGGAAGGGCCCAGCGGAGCGGTGCAGAGACGGCGGTGCCCAGCGGAGCGGTGCTTGAGAGGAAGGGCCCAGCGGAGCGGTGCTTGAGTTGAAGGGCTCAGCGGAGCGGTGCTTGAGAGGAAGGGCCCAGCGGAGCGGTGCTTGAGAGGAAGGGCCCAGCGGAGCGGTGTTGAGACGGCGGTGCCCTGTTCAGCGGTGCTTGTCTTGAAGGGCCCTGTTCAGCGGTTCTTGAGACGGCGGGGCCCTGTTCAGCAGTGCTTGTCTTGAAGGGCCCTGTTCAGCAGTTCTTGAGATGGCGGGGCCCTGTTAAGCAGTGCCTGTCTTGAAGGGCCCTGTTCAGCGGTTCTTGAGACGGCGGGGCCCTGTTCAGCGGTGCTTGTCTTGAAGGGCCCTGTTCAGCGGTGCTTGTCTTGAAGGGCCCTGTTCAGCGGTTCTTGAGACGGCGGTGCCCTGTTCAGCGGTGCTTGTCTTCAAGGGCCCTGTTCAGCAGTTCTTGAGACGGCGGGGCCCTGTTCAGGGGTGCTTGTCTTGAAGGGCCCTGTTCAGCGGTGCTTGTCTTGAAGGGCTCTGTTCAGCGGTTCTTGAGACGGCGGTGCCCTGTTCAGCGGTGCTTGTCTTGAAGGGGCCTGTTCAGCGGTTCTTGAGACGGCAGGGCCCTGTTCAGCGGTGCTTGTCTTGAAGGGCCCTGTTCAGCGGTGCTTGTCTTGAAGGGCCCTGTTCAGCGGTTCTTGAGACGGCGGTGCCCTGTTCAGCGGTGCTTGTCTTGAAGGGCCCTGTTCAGTGGTTCTTGAGACGGCGGGGCCCTGTTCAGCGGTGCTTGTCTTGAAGGGCCCTGTTCAGCGGTGCTTGTCTTGAAGGGCCCTGTTCAGCGGTTCTTGAGACGGCGGGGCCCTGTTCAGCGGTTCTTGAGACGGCAGGCCCTGTTCAGCGGTGCTTGTCTTGAAGGGCCCTGTTCAGCGGTTCTTGAGACGGCGGTGCCCTGTTCAGTGGTGCTTTTCTTGAAGGGCCCTGTTCAGCGGTTCTTGAGACGACGGGCCCTGTTCAGCGGTGCTTGTCTTGAAGGGCCCTGTTCAGCGGTGCTTGTCTTGAAGGGCCCTGTTCAGCGGTTCTTGAGACGGCGGTGCCCTGTTCAGCGGTGCTTGTCTTGAAGGGCCCTGTTCAGCGGTTCTTGAGACGGCGGGCCCTGTTCAGCGGTGCTTGTCTTGAAGGGCCCTGTTCAGCGGTTCTTGAGACGGAGGTGCCCTGTTCAGCGGTGCTTGTCTTGAAGGGCCCTGTTCAGCGGTTCTTGAGACGGCGGGCCCTGTTCAGCGGTGCTTGTCTTGAAGGGCCCTGTTCAGCGGTGCTTGTCTTGAAGGGCCCTGTTCAGCGGTTTTTGAGACGGCGGTGCCCTGTTCAGCGGTGCTTGTCTTGAAGGGCCCTGTTCAGCGGTTCTTGAGACGGCGGGGCCCTGTTCAGCTGTGCTTGTCTTGAAGGGCCCTGTTCAGCGGTGCTTGTCTTGAAGGGCCCTGTTCAGCGGTTCTTGAGACGGCGGGGCCCTGTTCAGCGGTTCTTGAGATGGCGGTGCCCTGTTCAGCGGTGCTTGTCTTGAAGGGCCCTGTTCAGCGGTTCTTGAGACGGCGGGGCCCTGTTAAGCGGTGCCTGTCTTGAAGGGCCCTGTTCAGCGGTTCTTCACATGTGTCTCCAGGGCACCAGATCTGGCCAATATATGGTGTTCACTCGCCATCCGACTTCTCGCTTGCGGGGCCCTCCTGTGCTGGTGTCCCGTGCCCGTGGGTGTCTTCCTTCACCCCCGGAATGGGTCTGGTGGGGCCCGCCTGGGCAGCTCGCCTGCTGCCGGACTTGTCGGCCGTGCTGCCCTTGCCATCCTTGCCTGATCCTCTGTGTCCCTTGCCTCCCTTTGGAGATGTGCCAGGTGGCACCCCACTTCCTGACGGTGCCAGGGTGGTGCCTGTGGAGGCTGCCGTCTCTGTCCTCTCGTACGGGCCCTTGCCTTTTTTGGATTTCTTCCCAGGGGGTGGGCTGGCTGTCCCTTTGCTGCTGGCCGATGTAGCTGCCCTCGAAGGTGGTGGACTCCAATATCACTGGACTATGGTCCTTGTAGGTCCAGGGCTTGTGCTGGCTGAGGTGCTGATTGGACTTTTACGAGATGGAGGGGGTGGGTCAGGTGATGGAAAGAGGTTAAGTTTGGAGAGGAAAATGGGAAGGGTAGGTGCAGTGGGTATGGGAGTGGAGGAAGAGGATGTGGTTGTAGGAGAGTCAAGTGTGCTGTCGTTGGGTGCAGGTGCTTGTGACGGAGGCTGTCGTGAGGTGGATGGCTGTTGGGTGGGTGGCTGCCTGCGTTTGTGTGGTTTGGAAGAGGGGGTGACAGACACACTGGGAGAAGACACATGGGACGTGTAAATGGCAGTGGGGTGGTGACTGCACGTGTGCGGAGTGTTCTGGTGGGTGTGCTGGTGATGGACGTAGTGGCTGATGAAGTGGTGCATGCAAGTGTGAGTGGAGACGTCACAGGGAGGGAGGAGGGAGACGAGGAGGAGGGGGACACAGAGGAGGCAGTGGCTGTTGGTATGTCTGCATGTGGATGTTGCTTGTGTGAATGCTTGTGGGATGTGTGGTGCTTATGTTTGGATGAGGTGACCTTGGGTGTTGAGGTGTGTGCAGGCTGGTATGTAGGTGTGTCTGGGATAGGCAGAGGGACAGGGGAGTGGGACTGGGTGGAGGGAGTTGGAGGAGGGAGGCAGGAGACAGGGACAATGGCTGCCGTCAGTGCTGAGGCCAGAGCGTTGAACGATCACTGATGGGCAGCCTGACCCGAATGAATGCCCTCCAGGTATGCATTGCTCCGATGCACCTCCCTTTCCACCCCCTGGATGGCATTCAAAAGGGTAGACTGCCCAACAATGAGCGTCCGGAGGAGGTCAATGAGCTCCTCACTGAGGGCAGCAGGGGTAACTGGGGCAGGGCCTGAGGTGCCTGGGGCGAAGGAGATGCCCACCTTGGTGTGCGAGCGGGCACGGGGCGAATGCTGAGGGGCTGCTTGGAGGGCGGAGCTGGTGCACTGGGTGGCGGCTGTACCTGTTGTTGCGGTGGGCACGGATGTTGCCGCCACCACAAGGGAGCTCCCTTCCGAGGACGTGTCGGTGTCGCTGATGTCTCCACGTGTCCCCGTTGTGGAGCCCCCCTCGCCCTCCGTCTCACTGGTGAAATCAGAGTCCGTTGCATGGCCCTCCGGCGCCATGTGAGATGCTGCTTCCTTGTGCTCCAATGCCACTTCTCCTCCGCCAGATGATGCTAATGCACACATGAACAGGAAGAGCAGACAAAAAAAAGGGGGGGGGAGAAATAAAGACATGTTGAGTGCATGCATTGGCAACACAGTTGGCAGAGAGGACAGACACAGAAGCCCTCTGCACTACGCCGCGCACTTGGGGTACACTACTCAATCAGTGAGACTTGGCCTACAAGCCAATGGATGACATCTGCACACATAGGTGACACAAGGCCATGGATAGCTGTACTTGGCACCCTACAGAGCTGGAGGGCGGGGGCACAGGGCCATGCCTTACGGAGGGGACTAGCCTACAGAAATCGCCCTGGCCTAGGGATACCCACATCCCTCCTCCCCCACCCAGACAGCTCCACTGCGCACTAAGATAGCAGAATGTGCTTGTACTCACCCCCTTGTGTCTGCTGTGATGTCCTAACGCGCCCATCCAAATCTGGGTAGGCCACCACCAGGATCCGAGACATCACGGGGGTCAATAGACGAGTGGCACCCCTCCTACGTTGGGAGGCCATCCCCAGCAGAGCCTCCGCGGTCTTTCTGCTCCCGCGGCGGATGTCCTCCCACCTCTTGCGGCAGTGGGTGCCCCGTCTGTTGTGGACCCCCAGGGTCTGGACGTCCTTGGCGATGGCACGCCAAATGTCGACTTTCTGATGGGCGCTGACCTATGTGACACGTACAGGGAGAGAAAACAAAATATCAAAATTTTCTGCATGCTCGATGTGAGTGTCCCCCCATCCCCTCCCTTGCCATGTGGCACATGCTCTCATCTGTCGTTTGATGCATGCCTCATACGCTCCTCTCCGCACCTTCGTTCATTCACCCCACTCAACCCAGGCATTGCCCACAAAGCATGGTCCCAGTGTACTAACCTGTTGGTCTGAAGGACCGTAGAGTAGCGCATACTGGGGGAGGACCCCATCCACGAGTTTCTCCAATTCTTCAGAAGTGAAGGCAGGGGCCCTTTCCCCAGTCGCAGCAGCCATTGTCTCTTCCAGACCAAGGTCACAGCAGCACTTGCAGTATAGGTCCTCTCCTGTGGATGATCAGGTCTCGAGTGATTAAGCTGAGAGAAAATGGCGGTCACGCCCGCGGCGGTGCGTACCGCGACCGCCGGCGCACTTCGTCATTGGCTCCTGAAACCCATAGGGTTCTATGTTAACCAATGCGGCTTTGCGCCGCGGTCTTCGACCGCCTACCGCCACGGTGTGCCACGCCAGCGCATTGACCTCACATCCCATTGTCACACTTCACAGGTCAGGCAGCCGCCATTTCAAGGGCCCACATGGCTTAATTTCTACTGCGTCACACAGGCCTAGGCCTTGCATTGCCACTCATACAAGCCATTCAATGCATAGCGAATCGTGTACTGTGCAAGCTGTGGGAACGTACCTGTGGTTTGCTTGACTCTGTGCTCCATGTTGTCCTTCCTAGGCACCGTCCGCTGGGACTTGCGAGGAGATGGAGGAATGTTCCCGTGTACAGACCGCTGGTGGACCTGTCGACAATGGAAGAAAGACATGTCATACTGACATACAGACTTGACCGAGCCACTATACAGGAACTGTGTGCCCAGCTGGAGCCAGACCTGATGTCACCCATTCGCCAACCCACAGGGATTCCCCCTCTGGTGCAGGTTCTGTCAGTACTCCATTTTTTGGCAAGTGGATCATTCCAAACAACAGTGGCCATTTCATCAGGGATGTCTCAGCCAATGTTTTCTAAGGTTTTGTCCAGAGTGTTGTCTGCCCTGATGAAATACATGCAGAGCTCCATAATTTTCCCTGAGGTGGGCGATTTGGCTACAGTGAAGGGTGATTTCTATGCCCTTGGACATATTCCCAACATCATTGGTGCCATTGATGGGACCCATGTGGCTTTGGTTCCCCCAGTGAAAGTGAACAGGTGTACAGGAACAGAAAAAGTTATTATTCTATGAATGTCCAGGTGGTCTGTTTGGCTGACCAGTACATCTCCCATGTAAATGCCAAGTTCCCTGGGTCAGTGCATGACGCGTACATCATGCGAAATAGCAGCATCCCTTATGTGATGGAACAGCTACAGAGACACCATGTGTGGCTAATTGGTGACTCTGGTTACCCCAACCTGTCGTGGCTACTGACCCCAGTGAGGAATCCCTGGACCAGGGCAGAGGAACGGTACAATGAGTCCCATGGGCGGACTAGGAGGGTGATCGAGCGAACCTTCGGCCTCCTGAAGGCCAGGTTTAGGTGCATGCATATGACAGGTGGATCCCTAATGTACTCACCGAAGAAGGTGTGCCAGATCATCGTGGCCTGCTGTATGCTTCACAACCTGGCTTTGCAACGCCAGGTGCCTTTCCTGCAGGAGGATGGTCCAGAGGGTGGTGTTGTGGCAGCTTTGGAGCCTGTGGAGAGTGAAGAGGAGGAAGACGACGGGGACGATACAGACAACAGGGACACAGTGATACAACAGTATTTTCAATAACACACAGGTACGAATCAACACCGCCATTTTACATGTACTTACAGTCTCCTGCCTCTCTACTGTCTGAGTTTCCCCCCAGTTTATGTTAACTGAGTTGTGACTTTCCCTTCCGTTTTCAGAGATGTGGGCCCCACTGCGTGACCTCTGCTTTGTTTGCCCATGGACTACAGCTGTGTGACAGTGGTATGTTGTCATCACAATGTAACTGATCATTTTGGCACCGTTATGTCTAATACATTTGTTCAAAATACAAGCAGACTCCAGATAATTTTAGTGCAATAAGTGATTTTATTTAAGTGCTAAATTTAGGGACATGCTTGAAAATCGGTGTTGGGTGATGGTGGAGTAATGTCCATGGCAGAGTCCAGCTTTTCAGTCTCACAGGTGCATTGTCCATATGCCTGTGGAAGGATGGAGCAGGGGCAGTTCAAGGTTGGACAGGGTGACAATGTGGGACAGTGGGATGACATCATGGGGTATCCTTTGCTGGCGGGGGTCTTGGCATCCTACTCTGTCTTCTTCCTAGATCTCAGGTACCGCTTGCGGGGTGGTTCTTCTTCTGCAGGAGGTGGGGTTCTGGTGGCCTGTTGTTGTGTGGGGGCCTCCTGTCCACTAGTGCCGGCGGAGGTGGTAGGCTGTTCCTGGTCCATGCTAGTGACAGGGGCCCTTTGTGGTGCCACATGGTCCCGCAATGTGGTGACAATCTGGGTAAGAGCCACGACGATGGTCCCCATTGCGGAACTAATGGCTCGGAGTTCTTCCCTGAACCCCATGTACTGTTCCTCCTGCAGTACCTGGATCTCCTGGAACCTGGCCAGTACCGTAGCCATCGTCTCCTGGGAGCGGTGGTATGCTCCCATGATGGAGGAGAGGGCCTCGTGGAGAGTGGGTTCCCTGGACCTGTCCCCCCCCCTGTCGCACAGCAGCCCTCCCAGTTCCCCTGTTTCCCTGGGCCTCTGTCCCCTGAACCGTGTGCCCACTACCACTGCCCCCAGGTCCCTGCTGTTGTTGGGGTGGTGGGTCAACCTGGGTGCCCTGTAGTGGTGGACACACCGCTGATTGACGTGTCCTGGAGATAGAGGCATGGGCCCACTGGGTGGGAGCTGTGCTGGTGTTCCCAGAGGGGGGTAGGTCTGCTGTGGCCTGTGGCTGTGTGAGGGGAACCGACTGTCCCGAGGTCCCCGATGGGCCGGGCTGGTAATCTGGGTCCAGGGAGACAGAGCTGCTGTCATCACTGGGGGCCTCTTCTGGGGGTGGGATGGACATTTCTGGACCCTCCTGGGCGGTGTGGTGGCGTTCGGGTCCTGCAGGGGTATAAGAGTATGGTTATTGCTCCTGTGTGTGCCATAGTGTGCAATGGGTGGGTGGCCGTGGACCCCAGTGCTGGCATTCCCTTGTGGGGGCTGTTGTGACGGTGGCTTGTGGGGGAGAGGGGTATGTGCAGTGGGCATGCTTTGGTGATGGGTGTCCATGCTTTGTGGACACATGCAGGGCTGGGTGTTGGGATGGGTGGGTTGTGATGGTGAGCCATTTGCAAGGAGTTGGTGTGATGGGGGTGAGGGTGGGGGTATTATTTGGCATGCAGGTGGGGTGGGGGAATGAAGTAGTGAAGATTTGACTTACCAGAGTCCATTCCTCCGCCTACTCCTGCGAGGCCCTCAGGATGCAGGATGTGCAAGACTTGCTCCTCCCATGCTGTAAATTCTGGGGGAGTAGGTGGGGGTCCGCCGCCAGTCTTCTGCACCGCAATGTTGTGCCTTGATACCATGGAACGCACCTTCCCCCGTAAGTCGTTCCACCGCTTCCTGATGTCGTCCCGATTTCGTGGATGCTGTCCCACAGCGTTGACCCTGTCCACTATTCTTTGCCATAGCTCCATCTTCCTGGCAATGGTGGTGTGCTGCACCTGTGTCCCGAAGAGCTGGGGCTCTACCCGAACTGTTTCCTCCACCATGACCCTGAGTTCTGCGTCAGAAAACCTGGGGTGTCTTTGGGGTGCCATGGGGTGGTGTGGATGAGGTGAGGGGTGGTGTATGTGTTGTAGAGTGTGGTGAGTGTGGTGGTGTATGGTGTTTTGTGCGTGGATATTGTGTGGGTGATGTTGTGATTTGCCTCTGTGTGATGGTGTACTCTATTCTGTGCTGTCTCCCTCTGGCCTTCAGTCGCAATTGTGGTCGTAAGGGTTTGTGGGTGATGTGGGTGTGTGTTTTATATTGTAATGGGTGTGTGGGAGTGGTGTGTGTATGTGTCTCAGGTGTGTGTATTTTGAACTGTCCAATGTGGCTGTGTTTTGTAAAGGTGTGTGTATTTTGAGTGCGGCGGTGTGTACCGCCAATGGAATACCGCGGTTGAAAGACCGCTGCGGAGATTTGTGGGTCGGAATAGCATGGGCGGATTTCTGTTGGCGTGACGGTGGAGGTTTGGTCATCGCCAGTTTTTCGCTGGCCGTTGGTGTGGCGGACTTTTGTTGTTGTCGGGTTTTTGGCGGTTTGCCAGTTGCGGGTCAGAATGACCGTGGCGGTTTACTGCGACCGTGGCGGTGTTATGGCGGTCTTCTGACCGGCGGTAAGCGCATTTTACCGCCGAGGTCAGAATGACCCCCTAGGTCTTAGCTATAAGTACCTAGTGGTGACTATATAGATACATCTTTGTTTTTGTGTTTTTTTTGTGAATATATATATATTCACTGAAAATTGTTTTTTCAGTGAATATATATATGTCTAAATATATTCACTGAAAAAAAACCTCAAAGAAAACAAAGGTTAAAGGGACGTTATAGTTAGGCTCACATTTTAAACGCACAAAAACGCATCCTATCATGCACAGTTTTTTTGTAAAAAATGAAATTGAAAATATCACATTGATATTTTCAATGATGTTATCAAAGATGTCATGAGTGCCGTAATTTGTGGGGTAATTAGCAGTGTATGGTGAGGGCATGAGTTACAGTTACCTTAGAGCACGAGTTGTAGTTATTTGAGGTAACTGTAACTGGGGAATTTCTATGGTTTCATCAATTTAAAAAGTGAGCATAACTATAATGTCCCTGTAACCTTTGACTTTTTAGGTGAATTTCTATGTTTTTTTTAAATCCTACTTCCAACTATAATGCCCCTGTAACCTTTGCTTTTTTCAGTGAATTTCTATGTTTTTTTAAGATATAGGGGGTCATTACAACATTGGCGGTAAAAGCCACTTACCGCCGTGCAGAAGACCGCCAACACACCGCCGTGGCCGCGGAATTCCGCCACTGTCATTATGACCCACAGCTCGGAATCTGCCAAAATCCAGACACCCACCCAAGTCCGCCACACCAAAGGTCAGTGATGAACTGGTTATAACAAAACCGACACCGTCACGCCAACAGGAATATGCCCACACTATCACGACCCACGAATCCACGCGGCGGTCTTTCAACCGCGGTATTCCATTGGCGGTACACACCGCCGCGCTCAAAATACACACACATTTACAAAACACATCCACATTGGACAATTCGAAATACACACACCTGATACACATACACACACCACTCCCACACATCCAATACAATATAAAACACACACCCACATCACCCACAAACCCTTACGTCAACAATTGCGACAGAAGGCCAGAGAGAGACACCACCAGAAAGAACAATAGTATCCACAGCACCCTACACCATCACTCACACAACATCCAAGCACCTCACACAAAACACCTCTATATATCACCCCACACATCACAACACACCACCCCACACATCACCCACACCAGTCCATGGCCCCGCAAAGGCACCCCAGGTTCTCTGAGGAGGAGCGCACGGTCATGGTGGAGGAAATCATCTGGGTAGAGCCACAGCTATTCGGATCACAGGTGCAGCGCACCACCATAGCTAGGAAGATGGAGCTATGGCGAAGAATCGTGGACAGGTTCAACGCAGTGGGACAGCACCCAAGAACACGGGATGACATCCGGAAGAGGTGGAACGACCTATGGGGGAAGGTGCGTTCCTTGGTCTCAAGATACCACCTTGCGGTTCAGAGGACTGGTGGCGGACCCCCACCTCCTCCCCCGGAACTCACTACATGAGAGGAGCAGCTCTTGGCTATACTGCATCCTGAGGGCCTCGTAGGAGTAGCTGGAGGAATGGACTCTGGTAAGGCAAATCTTTCACTACTTCATCCCCCACCCACCTGCATGCTATCACATACCCTCACCCTCACCCCCATCACTCCAACTCCTCACGTGTGTCCCAATATCACAAACCACACATCCCAAACCCAAGCCCTGCATGTAACACCAAAACATGGACACCCATCACCAAAGCATGTCCACTGCACATACCCATACACCCCCTAAACCGTTAAAACACAAGGTCCTACACAGGAAGGCAAGCACTGGGATACAGGGTCAACCACCCATTGCACACCATGGCAAACACTGATGCAATAATCATGCCTATACAACCCTGCAGGACCCCTACCCAACATCACCAGACAGGAGGGTACAGACAGAGGGTACAGACATGTCCACTCCACCCACAGAAGAGGCCCACAGTGATGACAGCAGCTCTGTCCAACTGGATCTAGATGACCATCCCGGCCCATATGGGACCTCGGGACAGTTGGTTCCCCTCACACTGGCACAGGCCGCTACAGAGCTTCCCCCCTCTGGAAACACCAGCACAGCACCCACCCAGCGGGCCCATCCCTCTGTCCCCAGGACACGTCAAGCAGCAGTGTGTCCACCACTACAGGGAACCCAGGCTAACCCACCAACCCAACAACACCAGGGACCTGGGGGCAGTGGGCACACGGTTCAGGGGACAGAAGCGCAGGAACACAGGGGAACTGGGAGGGCTGCTGTGTGACAGGGGGAGGACAGGCCCAGGGAACCCACTCTCCACGAGGCCCTCTCCAACATCAGGGGAGCCTACCACCATTCCCAGGAGACGATGGCAACGGTACTGGCCAAGTTTCAGGAGACCCATCGGCTGCAGGAGGAACAGTATTTGGGCTTCAGGGAGGAACTAAAATCCATCAATTCCACCCTGGGCACCATTGTAGGGGTGCTGAAGGAACTCGTCAACACCAGGAGGGACACTGTGGCACAACAAGGGGCCCCTGACACTAGCCTGGATGATGAACTTCCCACCACCTCTGCCGGCACTAGTGGACCGCCACAGGACCATGACACCAGCACCCCACTCCCTGCTGATGGCGAACCACCCCGCAAGCGGTCCCTGAGATCCAGGACAAAGAAAGAGAACAATGCCAAGACCCCCGCCAAGAAATGAGACCACTCTGATTGTCATCCTTCTGTCCCACTTTGTCACCCTGTCCATCCTTAAACTGCCCCAGCTCCACTTCCTATGCCCCTTTGGACAATGCACCTGTGAGACTAATAGACTGGACTCTGCCATGGACCTTCCTCCACCATCATCCCTGACCATTTTACAACCCCCTCCATTATTTAGCACTTAAATAAACACCCTTAAATCACAAAACAATCTGGAGTCAGTCTGCGCTTTCACCAATGTGTATTAGCAATAACTGAGGGAAATAGCAATGTCCTTTGTATTGTCAACAAACCTATGTCACACATCTCTAGTCCATGCGTAAACAAAGCAGATGTCACACAGTGGGACCCACATCAGTGAAATCGTACGGGAAAGTGACAACTCAGTGACCATACACTGGGTGAAAATGACAGACAGATGAGAGGTAGTAGAATTAAATCAGATGTAGCAGGCAGTGTTGTCTTCTTACCTGTGTCTCACTGGAAGTATTGGTGGATCACTGTGTTACTGTTGTCTATGTCCTCTTCTTCAGCTTCCTCATCTTCACTGTCCACAGGCTCCACAGCTGCCACAACACCTCCATCTTCCTGCAGAAAAGGCACCTGTGGTCGCAAAGCCAAGTTGTGAAGCAGACAGCAGGCCACGATGATCTGGCATACCTTCTTTGGTGAGTAGAATAGGGAACCACCTGTCATATGGAGGCACCAGAACCTGGCCTTCAGGAGGCCGAAAGTCCTCTCTATAATCCTCCTAGTTCGCCCATGGGCCTCATTGTAGCGTTCCTCTGCCCTTGTCCTGGGATTCCTCACTGGGGTCAGTAGCCATGACAGATTGGGGTAACCAGAGTCACCTGCAAATGGCGAGGGACAATAGTTAGACACACACTAACCTGGAGTGATATCCCCAGATCCAGACAACCATTCCCACTGACTTCCTTCCAGGTGCTCACCTAATAGCCACACACGGCGTCTCTGGAGTTGACCCATCACATAAGGGATGCTGCTATCCCGCAGGATGTAAGCGTCATGCACTGAGCCAGGGAACTTGGCATTCACATGGGAGATGTACTGGTCTGCCAAACACACCATCTGCACATTTATGGAATGATAACTCTTCCGGTTTCTGTACACCTGTTCACTCCCGCAGGGGGGGGGGGGGCCAAAGCCACATGTGTCCCATCAATGGCACCTATGATGTTGGGGATATGTCCCAGGGCATAGAAGTCCCCTTTCACTATAGGCAAATCCTCCACCTGAGGGAAAACGATGTAGCTCCGCATGTGTTTCAGCAGGGCAGACAACACTCTGGACAACACGTTGGAAAACATAGGCTGGGACATCCCTGATGCTATGGCCACTGTTGTTTGAAATGACCCACTTGCAAGGAAATGGAGTACTGACAGCACCTGCACTTGAGGGGGGATTCCTGTGGGATGGCAGATAGCTGACATCAGGTCTGGCTCCAACTGGGCACACAGTTCCTGGATTGGGGCACGGTCAAGTCTGTAGGTGATGATCACATGTCTTTCCTCCATTGTCGACAGGTCCACCAGCGGTCTGTACACTGGAGGATGCTGCCATCTCCTCACATGTCCCAGCGGACAGTGCCTATGAAGGACAACAGCGAGCACAGAGTCAAACAACTCAGAGGTACGTAAACACAGCTTACACAGAACGCGAATCATAATCCGATATTTGGCCTGTATGTGTGCTGAGGCTAGGCCTAGGTATGTGTGAGGCAGTTAAAAATTAAGCCATGTGGGCCCCTGAAATGGCGGCTGCCTGACCTGTAAAGTGGGACAATGGGATGTGAGGTAACTGCGCTGGCGTTGTACACCGTCGCGGTAGGCGGTCAAAGACCGCGACGCAATGCTGCATTGGTTACCATTGGACCCTATGGGTCCCAGGAGCCAATGACGATATACGCCGGTGGTGACGGTACGCACCGCCGCGGACGTGACCGCCATTTTCTATCTGTTCAATCACTCGATACCTGATCTTCGACAGGAGAGGACCTACACTGCAAGTGCTGCTGTGACCTCGGTCTGGAAGAGACAATGGTTCGTGCGACTGGGAAAAGGGCCCTTGCCTTCACATCGGAGGAGATGGAGAAACTCGTGGATGGGGTCCTCCCCCAGTACACGCTACTCTACGGTCCTCCAGATAAACAGATAAATACACTGGGAGCATGCTGTATGGGCTATGCCTATGTGGAGTGGGGTGGATGAAAGATGGGGGGGAATTGAGGCGTGCATGAAACGACGGTGAGTGCATGTGCATCATGGCAAGGGTAGGGATGGGGGCCAATGACTGTGACGGTGCATTTGGTAATAACTTTTCTTTTCCCCCTGTACAATTCATGTAGGTCAGCGCCCACCAGAAAAAAGATATTTGGCGTGCCATCGCCAAGGACGTCCAGACCCTGGGGGTCTACCACAGACGGAGCACCCACTGCTGTAAAAGATGGGAGGACATTCGCCGCTGGAGCAAGAAGACGGCGGAGGCCCAGCTGGGGATGGCCTCCCAACGAGGGAGGGGTGCCCATCGCACCATGACACCCCTGATGTTCAGGATCCTGGCGGTGGCGTACCCGGAGCTGGATGGGCGCTTGGGGGCATCACAGCAGCCACAAGGGGGTGAGTACACTCTCATTCTGCAGATTTTGCACGCAGTGGAGGTGTCTGGGTGGGGGAGGTGGGCTGTGGGTTTTCCTAGGCCAGGGCGAGTATAGGAGGCAAGGTCCCCTTGTGCTGGCAGAGCCTGTGGCACCCCACCCCACCTGTGTACAGTGCCAAGTACACCTAGTCAGGCTCCTGTGAAATCGATGTGCGCAGATGTCGTCCATAGCCTTGTAGGCCATGTCCCAGGGATTGAACAGTGGAGGCCAAGTGCGCGGCGTAGTGCAGGGGGCTTCTGTGTCTGTCGTGTCTGCTAACGGTAGCGGTAATGCATGCACTCAACATGTCTTTCTTCTGTCGTCGTCCCCCTTTTTGTGGTCTCCCTGTTCTTGTGTGCATTAGCATCATCAGGCGGAGGAGCAGTGGCAACGGAGCAGGAGGGAGCTGCATCCCACATGGCCCTGGAGGGTGAGACTACGGAGTCGGAGTACACCAGTGGGATGGAGGGCGAGGAGAGCTCCACGGCGGGAATAGGAGCTGACACCAGTAACACGGACTTGTCCTCTGATGGGAGCTCCCTTGTGGTGGCAGCAACATCTGTGCCCCTCGCATCTACAGGTACAGCCGCCACCCCCCTACCAGCACCACCCTCCCAGCAGCCCCTCAGCCTTTGCCCCGTGCCCGCTCACCCAGTAGGGTGGGCATCACCTTCGCCCCAGGCACCTCAGCCCCTGCCCGTCACCCCTGCTGCCCTCAGTGAGAAGGCCATTGACCTCCCCAGGTCCCTCACTGTTGGGCAGTCTACCATTTTGAATGCCATCCAGGGTGTAGAAAGGCAGTTGCAACAAACAAATGCATTCCTGGAGGGCATTCATTCTGGTCAGGCGGCCCTTCAGCGAGCTTTTCAGACCCTGGCCTCAGCACTGATGGAAGCCATTGTCCCTGTGTCTAGCCTCCCCCCTCCAACTTCCTCCACCCAGACCCAATCCCCTGTACCTCAGCCTATCCCAAGCACACCTTCAGACCAGCATGCACACACGTCAGCACACAAGGGAAGCACAGGCAAACATAAGCACCACACATCCCACAGGCACTCACGCAAGCATCACACTCATGCAGACACACCAACATACACTGCCTCCACTGTGTCCCCCTCCTCCTCGTCTCCCTCCTCCCTCCCAGTCTCGTCTCCACTCACACCTGCATGCCCTACATCTACAGCCACTAGTGCCATCACCAGCACACACGCCACCACACCCCGCTCACATGCAGTCACCACCCCCACTGCCATTCACACTTCCCCTGTGTCCTCTCCCAGTGTGTCTGTGACGCCACCTCCCTAGATACACAAACGCAGGCACACTCCCCCCAACAGGCATCCACCTCACGACAGCCTCCAGCGCATGCACCTTCACCCAAAGTCACCAAACGAACACCTCCTACAACCACAACCTTTTCCTCCACTCCCAAACCCCCTCCAGCTACCCGTCACAGTGTTTGCAAAAAACTTTTCCTGTCCAACCTTGACCTCTTTCCCACACCTCCCCCACCCCATCCGCCTCCTAGGGCCTGACTCTCCAGGTCCCAACCTAGCACCTCAGCCACAACATCTCCGGGACCAGTGGTGCCTGTAGTCACCGGAATCTGGAGTGCACCGGCCACCAGGGCAGCCAGTGTGGCACGGAGCCACAGAACGGACACTCCCCCACCTGTGAAGTATCTAAAGTTGGCCAGTGCCCGGCGGGAGAGGGGGAAGACTCCAGCCACCAAAGCCACTCCCAGAGGTACAGGTGGGAGTGTGGAGTCAGCTGCGACACCTTCCAAGGTGGGGAAGGGCCACAAGAAAGTCAGCAGGTCTGGGAAGAGCAGGACAGCGGAGAAGACCGCCATCATCACCGCTGCCCAGGAGCCCACCGCCAGCACCTGCCCTGCTGCCCAAGAGCCCACCGCCAGCACCTGCCCTGCTGCCCAAGAGGCCACCGCGAGCACCTGCCCTGCTGCGCAAGAAGCCAGCACCAGCACCTATGGGCCAGAGAGGACCGCCAGCCCTGCTGGGCCAGACAGGACCGCCAGCCCCGCTGGGCCAGAGAGGACCGCCAGCACCAGCCCCGCTGGGCCAGAGAGGAGGACCACCAGCACCAGCCCCGCTGGGCCAGACAGGATCGCCAGCACCAGCCCCGCTGGGCCAGAGAGGACCACCAGCACCAGCCCCGCTGGGCCCGAGAGGACCGCCAGTACCAGCCCCGCTGGGCCAGAGAGGACCGCCAGCACCAGCCCCACTGGGCCAGACAGGACCGCCAGCAACTGAGTCACTGCAAAGGACACCGCCCCCACAAGCACCGCTGAACAGGGCACCGCCGCCACAAGCACCGCTGAACAGGGCACCGCCGCCACAAGCGCCGCTGGCCCATGAGCCCCAAGGGCACTGACGCTACTGAGTCCGTCACGAGAAGGATGAAGCACTCTGGGCACCATGCCCCCTCCAGAACCAGTGGAGAGATCCATCCGCAACCTCAGTCCTTAGCAGGATGAAGCACTCTGGGCACCATGCCCCCTCCAGAACCAGTGGAGAGATCCATCCACTACCTCAGTCCTTAGCAGGATGAAGCACTCTGGGCACCATGCCCCCTCCAGAACCAGTGGAGAGATGCATCTACTACCTCAGTCATTAGCAGGATGAAACACTCTGGGCATCATGCCCCCTCCAGATCCAGTGGAGAGATCCATCCACTACCTCAGTCCTTAGCAGGAAGAAGCACTCTGGGCACCATGGCCCATCCAGAACCAGTGGAGAGATCCATCCACTTCCTCAGTCATTAGCAGGATGAAGCACTCTGGGCACCATGCCCCCTCCAGAACCAGTGGAGGGATCCATCCACTACCTCAGTCCTTAGCAGGATGAAGCACTCTGGGCACCATGGCCCCTCCAGAACCAGTGGAGACTGTCATCCACTTGAGAGACTATGGCTTTGCACTCCCCAGGATGGAACAGAGGGTTTTTGAGTGGGTGCGTAAGGGTCTGAGGAGGTGTATGAGTGGGAGAAAGAGATTGAAAGAGAGAAATTGAGAGAGAGAAAGAGAGTGAGAAGGAGAGGGAGAGAAACAGTTTTTAGGATTTGATGAATGATATACTTAGAATGAGATATTTCTGGGCAAATTGAAATGAAAAATGTATTTGTCAATTAAAAAGAATGGCATCACCTTTTAGTATGAATCTTAAACTTTTGAAGTTTAAAAGAAATTAAAGAAGGAAAATGACAAGGAGCACACCTAGAATAGAACCCCCAACTTTCAATGTGAACGTCTGTGACCTTAACCTTTAGGCCATAGATGACTCCTGAATGAGATGCTTCCAGACATACCTGTGGCAGTCAACTCATGCATGTGATTGGCAAGAAACACAAATGTTCCATCACTAGGAAGATTCAACAGTCAAAACACTAGTAAATAAGTAAACACATGGCCAAGCAATACTAAGATTCGAACCTTCAGCCTACTGAGTGACAACACACCATTAGGCCAGAAGTGACTCTGTTCTACTCTGCATCCAAATGCAACTATAACATTCTTATCAAATATGTTGCTAGTCTGACTCTTTGAAGTCATTGTATGGAGAGACCATTGCAATAACAATCTATTTCTAGAGAGTGACAGGATTGAGGGGGGAACCTCAAGGTCCCATGGTCATACCCAGCTCCCCATGTCCTGGGGGAGTTTGCACTGCTTCCACAAGCAGGGAGCTGCTTTAAATAACAGCTCACTGCTTGTGAAAGCAATGTTTTCATCTGTTTCCCTGTTTGACAGCTCTCACTTGCAGAAAGTGGTGTTTGCTGTAACTTGGCAGGAGCTGTCAGAGCTCCTGCCAAGTCAGAGCTAACAGCTATGTCAGAGGGGTGGGTACCCAGGACATAGCAGGAGCTGGCCCTGGGAAGTGGTGGGTCCCAGGACCATCATTGGCTCTTTGAGGTGGGCTGTGCGCCCCCCTTCCAATGTGTATTGCCCCATGGATGTGAAGGTCCATGGGGCCCCACCGTACACAACTAAATCTTTGTCCCGGGGAGGTGCTGTTCTCCGGGGCTGTATGGGGCCCAGGCAGTCCCCTGCATGTCATTACAATTACCTCCTGGGGAGGTAGCAGCCCCTGGGGCTGCGGGGAGGGCTATGTGGCCCCCCTGCATTTAATCTAATAATCGCCAGAGTGAGGTGATGGTACCTGGGTATTCAGAAAGTCCAAGAGGTGGGCCTGTGTACCCCCTCCTTATTTTCGACATACCCCTGGGACCTGGCCCATCCAGGGGCTTCAGTAAAAGAAAAGGCAGGAAACTTCCCTTTTTAAAAAAAAAGTGTTGGAAGATCTATGGATCCGCAGATTTTTCTGCCGTTTTGAGAAAAAGTGTTTTTTAGCCCTGGCGGGTTCCCTCTGCAGCCCCAACACCAGAGCTAAGGGAGGTCAGGATGCCCCTAACCTGGCCTCTTTTCTTTTTTCTTACTTGTTTTCTGAGACTTGGCTGAAGCCATGTCCCAAGATGGCTGTCAATGCTTCCTGCTTGAAGTGTTGGCAGCCAATCAGATCTCAGCATGGGGACAGTTGGATCCATAGAAGATCTGCATCCCTATATATCTATATTTTTTAAACTCTAATTTCTCCAGAACTACTGAAGGGATTTTCACCAAATAAAAAAAATGTATGCTTTCTGGACCAAGACCTAGCTTTCTGGCAAATTTTATATAATTCTGTTCAGCATTTCGGGCTGTATTTGTGTTAAAAAAAATTGAAAAACCCATTGACTTAAAATGGGGAAAAAGTGTTTTGGGACCCCCCTTTTTGTTGGCCCCCGCTGAACAGGTGACCCTGAAAGTTTCAACACAGCAGTTGAAGTGACCAAAGTGTAAGGTTTGAAAATTTTGTGAAGATTTGTCAAGCGGCACTAAAATTATTGTCAAAGCAAAAATGGTCCTAAATATAACTACCTACTGGTGACCACCATTAGGTACTATGGGCCAGATGTACGAACATTTCACTTTGCAAGTCTTTCATTGCAATACATTGTGAATCACAATTAGAGACTCGCAAAATGAAATGTACAAATGTGTCTCAGACACTTTTAGGGATTCCCAATGGGGTTGCAAATGACCTACCTCATTAATATTCAAGAGTAGGTCGCAACTTGCAAGCCTATTGGGAATGGCCACACTCACAGGGATAGTGGCCTGCTGGGCTCAGCAGACCACAGTGTCTGTGACTGGTTTTCAATAAAGCATTTTTTTTTTATTTTAGTTTTTTAAATGCAGCCCATTTTCCTTTAAAAGAAAATAGGTTGCATTTGAAAAAGAAAAATGAAGAGTTTTCTTCTAATTTTTTCAGAGAAGGCAGTGGTCCGTGGGACCACTGCCTGCTCTGAAAATATATTTTTGCATGCATTCACAAAGGGGAAAATGTACAAATGTGTCTCAGACACATCTAGCGATTCCCAATGGGGTCGCAATGACCTACCTCATCAATATTCATGTGGTAGGTCGCAATTTGAGACCCGTTTGGAAATGGCCATATTCACAGGGATGGTTGCCTGCTGGAGACAGCAGACCACCATGTCTATGACTCCTTTTAAATAAAGAACTTTTTGTTTTTTTAAATGCAGCCCATTTTCCCAAAAGGAAAAATAGGATGCATTTCAAACAAAAAAATGAAAAGTGTTCTTTTCATTTTTGCAGAGTAGGCAGTGGTCCGTGGGAAAAATATTTGTGCTTCGATTCACAAAGGGGAAGGGGTCCTTGGAAACCCCATCCTGTTTGCGGATGGGTTACCACCAACTTGAAGTTGGTGGTAACTGTGAAAGTTTTGCGACCGCACACACAGTTGCAAAACATTCCTACATGTGCGATTTGATATTAGGAAGGGACGCCCTAAACATGTCCCTTTCTAACACCGAATGGTAAAAGCATTGGTCGTTTGTGAATGGAAAAATGCTTTGTACATCTGGCCCTGCATACATAAATATATATATATATATATATATATATATATATATATATATAAACTCTCCTCGCAGTTTTTGAGGAAGTACACAAACTCCTCAACGTTAAGCATCGTATACAATGCTTAACGCTACGGAGTTCGTGTACTTCCTCGAGAACTGCGATGACTGTTTTGTGGACAATTATGTATCGGAAGCCTGATCCGAACACGAACCACTATCACGGGAACTCATATGAGTAAGGCAACAGCGTGAAATTCAAATATATGTGTATATATATATATATATATATATATATATATATATATATATATATATTTTTTTTTTTTTTACACACATATTTACACACACATATATATATATATATATATATATATATATATATATATATATATATATATATATATATTACCTACTGGCATTTGCCAATAGGTAGTTATAGTTAGGACTATTTTTCCATAGAAAAAGCATTTTTTGACTTGCCTATATCTTAGGCACCGTTTGACGAATCTTCACAAAATAAATTTCCCCCAAAAAAGTGCCCCATTGATTCTTGTTGTGCAAGGGAAGTTTCGGGTGATGTGTCAAGTGGGGGTCAAGAAAAAAGGGGCTCAAAAAACTTTGCGCTTCCCATGTCAATTCCCATAGGACCTGTCAACATGTCTACAGCCCAAACCACTGGAAGGAATTACACCAAATTTGTCAGAAAGCTACTTGCTGGTATACAGATTGTGCTTTTAATTATTTGGTGGAAATCCATTGTGTAGTTTCAGAGATATTTCAGGGCCAATAAAGTTGTAAATCTCCAGATGTGAATATTTTGCGAAATTCACAAATTTTCACTAATACATGTGCGAAAAGAAGTATTGCAATTGGCTGACCGCAACCTAGAAAGTTGCAACCACCATTTTATTTTGTGGGACATGGTCCCCAGGGATGAAAATTCAAATTGAAGGTGGCATAAGGTGTCAGGGTGAAGGAACGCTTATCCCAGGGGTGTGATATATGTGTGTTTTAGGGGCAAATTTTAAGTTTAATATAATTTTGCGTAATGGCATGCAATATGTGCGAAAATTCATGAATTTTCCATAATTTCCATGAATTATTCGCAAAATACTTACAGCAGTCATGCACCCACTCAGACCAACTCATAGAATCACACACCCACTTTCAGACCTACTCAGACACTCACGCAACCACTCACACATCCACTGACAGAGACATGCTCTGTGGCCAACCTGCGCTGTGCATGGCTCTAAATTTACTCACACAAAACCAGAGAAATTCAGCAGTTACAACTAGATTTCTTTTAAGTAACTATAACTCGCAGCCCAAGGTAACTATAACTCATGCCCTCACCATGCATTGCTGATTAACCACACTCAAGACAACCTCTATAATGTCATTAAAAATATAAATTAAACATTAGCAGTCAAATTACTGAAGAAAAAAAAGTGAGGCGGGGGAGCTTTTTTGACTTGTCTATATCTTTGTCACTGTCTGATGAATCTTCTGAAAATGTTCCCAAAAAAGTGTGTCTGTGATTCTTGTTGTGCTGGATAAGTTTCAGGGAGATCCATCAAGTGGGGGCCAAAACAAATGGGGGTTTCAAAAAGTTGTTTGTGTTTCCATTGTTAATTCCCATAGGATCTTTAGACACAACTACAGCCCGAACCACTGAACGGATTTACACCAAATTTCGTGGAAAGCTAGCTTTTGATACGCAGATTATGCTTTCGCTTTTTTTTTTGTGCAAATACGTTCAGTAGTTCTTTAGATATTAGACTGAAAACAAATTTGGATATCTCTGGCTGTGATGACTTTGCGAGGATTAAGAGCTCATGCACGACAAATGCACAGCTGTGATTGGCTGCCAACACTTCAAACCAGGAAGTCACCCTGATCTCTTGGCTCTGGTGCTGGGGTTTCAGAGCAAAAATTTTCTTTTTTTTTAAATGGTTACCATAAAATTGTGACATTGTCATGAATTCACAAGAACATTTTTTTTAAAACAAGCATGGGCTCCAGCGCTTGTTTTTCAATAAGCCCCCAGGTGGGCCAGGTCCAGAGGGCATTGTTTTTTTAAATAGAGGGGGGCTCATAGAGCCCCAGGGCCAACCACCTCCCTGGAAAAATTGTTAAAGTAAATGCGGGGTGGCTGCTTGCCCCCCCCTGCAGCTCCAGGGACCACAACCTCCCTGGGGCTATAATGTAATTCTATGTGGAGGCCATGTGCCCCCCCAAAGCCCCAGGGATCACCACTTCCTCAGGGCTAATATGCATTTCTATGTGTGGGGCCACTCCCTTTCAGCCACAATGACCACCACCTCTGCTGGCCATAACAGAATTATGTTGTGAGGAGGCCACACGGATCCCTGCAGCCCCAGAGACCACCATCCTCACTGGGCATTCACAAAATTTGACAGCTGCCACCAAGCCACAGCAAACACTCTGCTCTCATGAAAGGAAAGCTGTCAAACAGCTCTCCCTTCATCAGATCAGAGGTTTCCTCTTTGAGACTACCCACGGAGATGCAGGCAGGCACACAAAGGAACCTGGTCTCACAGAGAGAGCTGCTATAGCAGCTCCCTCTCTGTGACAGCAATGCTGGTTCCTGCAGGAGGGGGGGAGCCAGCAGGGACCATGGGTGTCTTCAAACTCTCCCTACGGTCCCCAACATTTTGACTGGGAGGCCTGGGGACACCCAGGTCACACGGCGGGCCCAGGGGGGATGGGGCTCCCAGGGCCAAGACAAGCCCTGGGAGAGGGGTAATGCTTCCCCTTCCCCAAAATAAAAAAATAATAATTAGGCTGGGCCCTGGAGGATGGGTTCCCAGGCCAATATCACCTTGAGGTGGGGGTCCATGTATGGTTGGGTTGTTATAGGGGTTGGCCGCAGGGACTGGCCACAGGCTACATGTTAAAAAAAACATAGATATTCACTGCAAAAACAAAGGTTACAGGGACGCTATAGTTAGTTAATAGAATTTTTAAAAAAAACATAGAAATTCATTTAAAAAACCAAAGGTTACAAGGACTTTATATTTAGGCTTCCATTTTAATTGTACAAAACCATAGAAATTCACCTTTTATAGAGTTATCTAAAATCACTATAACTCGTGTCCTAAGTTAACTATGACTAATGCCCTTGCCATGCACTGCTAATTACCCCACAAATAATGGCATTCATGACATCTTTGATAATATCATTGATAATATCAATGTAATATTTGTAGTAACATTTTTGACGAAAAAACTGTGCATGGCAAGGGTGCGAGTTATAGTTACCCAAGGGCAAGAGTCATAGTTACTTTAGAGAACTCTAACTATAACAGGTGACTCTCTATAGTTTTGTAAATTTAAAATGGGAGCCTAACTATAATGTCCCTGAACCTTGTAACCTTGATATATATAAAAAACATAGGTTACAGGGACGGTATAGTTAGCCTCACATTTCACTCATGCAAAACCAGTGAAATTGAGCTGTTATAGCTACCTGAGCTAACTATATTCTCAAATGATATCACTGATGACATCATCCACAGAGGCACTCACACACCCACTCACATCCCTATACAACCTTTCATACACCAACTCACACAGTCACACAAGCACTCATGTACCGATTCATAAACCTATATAAGTACTCACACAACCACTCACTCACCCCTAAAGTCCCTCACCCACTCACTCACTCAACAGTAAAGTCACTCACACAGCCACTCTCTCACCCACACAGCTACTCACACACCTACGTATACATCCATATAGGCACTCACACACCCATATAGGCTCTCAAGCACCTTATCACACACTGATATGCACAGTCATACAACCAATCACATAATATATGTTAGAAATAGTATCACTACAGAAAGTAAACTATTTTACACTCACACCAATGGGCGCAGCTGGCTCGGCAGCCACTGCAGGAGCCGGCATTGCTGTCACCTTTTCTCGGTCCCCCCTTGATGGATCACCCCGAATATTTCAAGACAGCAGATATATGAAAGTATACGTTTTGAAAGTTTTGTGAAGACTCATCAGGCGCAACTAAAGTTATTGGCAAAATATATTATATATCTATGTATATATATATATATATATAGATATATATATATATATCTATATATATATATATACGTATAGGCCTTGGGCCCACTTCCCTTCTTTTTTTTTATTGTATTTGACCCCCCCCCCCCGAGTGCCCCCTCCACTTAGATTTTGGGTCTGAGGATGGGGTCACGGAGCCCAAGAAGGCTTTTGCAGGGGGGCTGCACACCTCCTCCCCTGTTCAATTATATTTAGCCATGGGGATGGGGTCCCCAGGTCTTTCAAGACTAGGGGAGAGGGCACACTGCCCTTTCCCCTTTTCATTGGAATCTGCCCTGTGATGTGGGTCCCTGGATCCAGCTAATGCTCGGGGATGAGGGCTGTATGCCCCCTCCTCTGAATATTTATGATTTTGTCTCAGAGATGGAGTTACCGGGTCTGAAAGCCCTGTGAGAAATTGGGTCACTGCTTGATTTGGGTGTAAGCCTTGGTCAAACAGCAACCATAATCGTTGTCAGGGTAAGGCACAAGCAAACCCTACATTAACCTGTGCTCAACCCCCCCGGTAGCTTGGCACAGAGAAGTCAGGCTTAACTCAGAGGCAATGTGTAAATTATTTCGGCAACACTTCGAACAGTAAAACCATGAAAACACCACACAAAAAGGATCACACAATAGGTTAGAAAAATAGAACTTAATTTAATAAACAAAAAAATGCCAAAACGACAAAAAGCGGATCAGTAGAGCTAGAATAATGCATTTGTAAAGAATAAATGGTGAAATAGTGCCAAAAAGAATAAAGCACCAACCAGAGGCATCTAGTCACACCAGAAAATGACAAAGTCAGGCATGGAGCTTGGGTCGGATTCAGTCCCAGGTTAGTCCTGCTGAAGTTTTTCCTTCAGAAGCTTTTTTCAAAATGTCCCATTTTCATTTGAGAGGGTCGTGGAGGCAAGGAAAATGTTGTGGGTGGCAATTGGCATGTCACAAAGGGCAGGCTGGGTTTCGCAGACGAGTGGGCTGGTGCTTCACTTTGAAGGTCCTCTGAAGGGTGGTTAATGCTTGCTATGTAAAGAGATGGCCTGGCGGGTGCTCAAGCTTAATTTCGGTGCTAATGGTTCTGGTTCAAATTTGCCCTTTCATGGTTACGAAGAGCCCAAAAGCTTGATTTCAAGAACCAAGAGTCCAGGACCTCAGAGGCCCAACTTGGAATTCAGGATCTTACTGTAGCTTGGTCCAGGAGCTTGTTGGGAAGCTCAGATCAGGAGGCCAGCTGTCTAGCCCTTAGAGTCATTTTGGAGTCCTGTGATCAAGATGAATTTGAAGGTTCAGTTCTTCTTTCTGAGACAAGAGGATAGCAGGGAGCAAACCCGCTACTATAAGGACAATCCCTGACTGGTTCATCAGGAACAGAAGAGAGCTATTGGGCTCCATTAAGTCCATGCTATCACAGCATTGGGTAAGCATGACTTCCTGCAACTAGCACAGTAAAATCAGTGGTGTAGCTTTGTCAGTAAAATTGGGAGGTGTGAACTTCAGATTTTCCAACAATTAGACTGGCACATTGGCCCTCATTATGACTCTGGTGGTAAATGCACTTAGCGCCACGCTGACTGCCGCCAACTTACTGCGGCGGATATCCGTTCACCATTTTATGACAAACACACACACCATTGCGACAGAATACAGCCACATACACAAATCCGCCAGAGCAAAGGTCAGTGATAAATTGGCGGTATCAAAACCCACACCGTTACGCCAACAGAACAACGCCCATCACATTATGACCCACGAATCACCACGGCGGACATTCAACAGTGGTAAACCATTGGTGGGACATACCGCTGCGCCCACAATGGACACCCACATACAAAAACCACATTGGACAATTTAAACAACACACACCTGACACCTATACACACACCACACCCACACAACCACACCACTATAAAACACACACCCACATTACCCACAACGAATACATTGGCAAAAGACTGACACCAAGACCATTGCGACAATTAGACACCCACATACAAAAACCACATTGGACAATTTAAACAACACACACCTGACACCTATACACACACCACACCCACACAACCACACCACTATAAAACACACACCCACATTACCCACAACGAATACATTGGCAAAAGACTGACACCAAGACCATTGCGACAATTAGACCTCTACAGGGAACCCAGGCCACACCTCGACCCCAAGACAACATACACCCATACATCCCTCATGCACTCCACTTCACACACCCCAACACATTACCCAACACACCCTCACTAACACACATCACATAAGTCCCATGGCACCACAAAGGCACCCCCGTTTCACTGAAGAGGAGTTAAGGGTCATGGTGGAGGAAATCATCAGGGTAGAGCCACAGCTGTTTGGAGCACAGGTGCAGCAAATATCGATAGCCAGGAAGATGGAGCTATGGCAGGGAATCGTAGACAGGGTCAATGCCGTGGGACAGCACCCCAGAACAAGGGATGACATCAGGAAGAGGTGGAACAACCTACAGGGGAAGGTACATTCCATAGCAGCAAGACACCAGCTCGCCATCCGGAAGGACTGGCGGTGGACCCCTACCTCCTACCCCACAACTCACAGCATGGGAGGAGCAAGTCTTGGCAATACTGCATCCTGAGGGCCTGGGCGGAGTCGGAGAAGGACTGGACACTGGTAAATCAACTTTCAACAATTATCACCCCATACCTGCATGCCATCACATACCCTCACCCTCACTCCCATCACTCCACTCAATCCCATACACTCCACCATCACATCTCACTAATCCCAATGCCAAGCCCTGCATGCTGTACCAATGCATGTACACCTCTCACAGCCCTACATGGACACTCATCACTAAAGCATGCACAGCATAGGGAAACTAACAATCCCACCATACACCAGCATACACAAGTAAAAGCTGTCAGGGCAACATCAACCATAGAGGTGAAGCCAGGGATGTACAATATGTTATACACATGAAGCATAATACATCATTTACATCCCCACAGGTACCCCAGCCAATGTCACTGGAGAGGAGGTGCCAGCACTATCCAGTACCCCAACAAAAGAGGCCACAGTGATGACAGTAACTCTGGTCTTCAGGATCTGGATAATCTACCTTGCCCATCAGAGACCACTGGACAGCCGGTTACCCAAGCCCAGTCACAGACGACCACAGAGCCCCCATCAGCAAACAACACCACAGCACCCATTGAGCGTACCCGAACCTCTGTCCCCAAGACATGTCAATCAGCAGTGTGCCTACCTCTACAGGGAACCCAGGCCACACCTCGACCCCAAGACAATCAGGGACCTGGGGTCAGTGGCAGTGGGCACACAGTTCAGGGGACAGAGGCACAGGCCAACAGGGAAACTGGAAAGATTGCTGTGCGCCAGGGGGAGGACAGGAGCCAGGAACCGACTCTCCAGGAGGCGTTCTCTGAGATTCTGGGAGTCTATCAACATTCCCAGGAAACAATGGCCCAGATCATAGACAACGTGCAGGATAACAGGCGGCTGCAGGAGTGACAGTATCAGGGGATCAGGGATGTCTTGCAGGCCATCAACAACACCCTGATCTCCATAGCAGGGGTGCTTGCAGACATAGCCAATATTATGAGGCAGTGTCATACCAGTTGGCCCCTGCCACTATCCAGCCACCTGAACAGCCTTCCACTTCCTCTGCTGCTAGTGGCCAGGAGGCCCTGCCAAAGAACCCACAGGCCACCAGAACCCCTACCCCTGCAGAAGGTGAACCACGCCACAAATGTTCCCTGTGATCCAGGCAGAAGCCAGAGACACTTGCCAAGACCCCTGCCAGGAAATGAGACTCTCCTGATTGTCACCCTTGTGTCCCACTCAGTCACCCTGTCCACCTTGAACTGTCATTGCTTCCCTTCCTATGTCCCCTTGGACAATGCATCTGTGCTACGAAGAGACTGGAACAATACCCTGGACTTTCCTCCATCATCACCCCACCCATTGCACTTTCCCCTCTATATATGAGTACTGCAATAAACACCTTTTGATATAAATTGATTTTGAGTATCTCATGTATTTCAAATATGTATTGATTGAAACAGGTACAACCATTGCAAATGAACTGTACATAGAATGAGCATAGAATCAATGACCTGTAGCTGGCTGTAGTGATCACACCAGGGGTATTTGTCAAATCACCAACATCTGCAAAATGAATTGCCAGAGGGAAAAGTAAGTGGGCCTAGAAGTGGAAAACATCAGCATGCCATTGCCACACAAATTAAAACAAAAGCCATTGAAATGTGAAGTAACACTGTCCTACCTGTGTGTCATTGGAAGTATTGTCAGATCACATATGTTCTGTTGTCCTCATCCTCATCCTCTGCCTACTCATCCTCACTGTCCACAGGGTCTACTGCTGCCACACAGGCATCTCCTGCCTCCTTCTCCTGCAGGAATGGGACATGGCGTCTGAGAGGCAGGTTATGCAACATGCAGCATGCCACCACTATCTGGCAGACCTTCTTTGGTTAGTGGCACAGGGATCCACCTGTTAGATGGAGGCACCGTAACCTGGCCTTCAGTAGGCCAAAGGTCCTTTCAATTATCTTTCTGGTTCACCCATGTGCGTCATTATTACGTTCTTCTGTCCTTGTCCTGGCAATCCTCACAGGAGTCAGCAGCCATGCTAGGTTTGGGTAACCAGAGTCACCTGCAAATATTGAGGGACAATATTTAGCCATACACTATCCTATATGGCAAGCACCATAGGCATACACCAACATATACTGGTTGGGAACTAGGGCTCACTTATTAGCCGGACCCTGTGGTTCTGTAGTTGGGCCATCACATTTGGGATGCTGCTATTCCTCAGGACAAAGACACCGACCCAGGATACTGAACATTGACATGAGAGATGCATTGGTCTGCCAAGCACAACATTTGCACATTCATGGAGTGGAAACTATTATGATTTCTGAACACCTGTTAATTCTGGCAGGGGGGACAAATGCAATATTTGTTCTGTCAATCGCCCCAAATATATTGGGGATATGTCCCATTGCATAAAACCCAGCCTTCACAGTGGCCAAATCCTCAACCTGGGGGAACGCAATGTAGCTGCACATGTTTTTTATCAGGACAGACAACACTCTTGTCAGCAGTATTGAGAACATTGGCTGTGACATTCCTGCTTCCAAGCCCACTGTCACTTGGAAAGAACCAGTTGCCAGGAAATGGAGAACTGATAGCACTTGCACAAGAGTGGGTATTCCAGTGGGCTGACGGATAGCAGATGTCAGGTCAGGCTCCAATTGGGCACACAGCTCTGATTGTGGCCCTGTCCAGTCTATGGGTGAGGATAATGTGCCTGTCCTCCAGTGTAGCCAAGTTCGCAAGAGGTCTGTACACAGGGGTATGTCTCCATCTCCTATTCATCCACAGCAGTAGGTATCTAAGGGACAAAAGAGTGAGGAGGCTATCACAAACTGAACAATGGAGCCACAACAGTAGTCCACAATCTGTAAACATGTTATGGGACAGTGTAATTTGTCAAGTATGTACCTATTTATCCTGTGATGCAGAATTATTCCATAGGCCTGTCCCCCCCACTGACATGGTGTCCTCCTGTCCTGGGTGGAGGGACAGGTGGAAGTGAAGTAATGCCGCTAACGTTGTGTGCCGTGGCGGTAGGCGGTCGGGAACCATCGTGCAACTACTCATTGATTATAATTGGGCCCTATGGGGTACAGTGACCAATGGTGATTTACAATGGCCGTGACGGTATGCACCACCGCGGAAGTGACTGCCATTTTCTATCATATTCTTCACTTGTTTCCTGACCTTGCAGAGGAGAGGATCTACACTGCATGTGCTGCTGTGACCTGTGTCTGGAACCTACCATGGCCAGTGTGACCCCAGCCTTCACTTTTGAGGAGTTTGAGGAGTTGGAGAGACTGGTGGATGGGGTCCTACCCCAGAACAGACTGCTGTATGGGCCTCCAGACCAACAGGTGAGTACACTGTGGGCATGATGCGTGTGACATGAATGCATAGAGTTGTGTGTGAAGGCATCATGTAAGGGGGTCTGGATGTCCTCTTTGGCAGTGTACACATTGTGTGAAGGGCTATGTGTGTGCCAATGGTGATGGAAATGGGTATGGTGGGCCATTCGTGTTACTGGCTGGACTGTTTGTCTAATGGTGTTCTCCTGTCTGTATTGCCTCTGCAGGTCAGTGCCCATCAAAAGAAGGGTATGTGACGTGCCATCGCCAAGGAGATGTGGACCCTGAGGGTCTATGGCAGGCAGAGTACCCACTGTCTGAAACGGTGGGAAGACCTGAGATGCTGGGCATGGAAGACCGCAGAGGCCCAGCTGGGGATGGCCTCCCAACAAGGAAGGGGTGCCTGTTAGACCCTGACCCCCCTGGTGGCCTGCATACTGGTGGTGGTCTAACCTGAGCTGGATGGGCACTTGAAGGCATCACAGCAGCCACAAGGGGGTGAGTACAGTGGCCATCATTGAAGCTCATGGCTGGAGGGGTGGTATCCGGGTGGTGGTTGTGTGTCAGTGGGTGCCCCTTGGCCAGGCCAGACATAGCAGCATAGGTCCTCTGGTGGCTAAGGGTCTGTGAAGGGGAAATACTGCCGACCTAGCTTGTCAGCATCCACTACTAATCAGGGCTGTATCGGTCCCAAGTATGCTGCAGTTGGCGTGTGTGCTCCTCCTCATGCCTTGGTGGCTAGCAATATCACTGGTAGTGCAATGCATAGTGCGTAGGCCTGTACCTTGTGTGTGAGGGTGCTGTGTACGCCAACAGTGGTGTTCGTGCAGTCATTGACGCAGTGCATTCTTTGTCTCTCTACCCCCCTTTCTTGTTTTGTCATCCTGTCCTTAGCATTAGCATCACCTGGCCGAGGAGCAGAGGCACAAGCGACAGAGGGAGCTGCATCCCACAGGACCCTGGAGGCAGAGTCCACCAATGCTAAGGGCACCAGTGGGACAGAGGGCAAGTGGACCCCCCAGCGGAGACTGGAGGGGACAACACAGAAGATACTTCCTCCGATGGGAGCTCCCTGGAGGTGGCGGACACCTCCGTGGTCACCCCAGCTACAGGTACAGCCACCCCCGTACCAGCACCGCCCTCCCAGCAGCCCCTCAGCAAGTTGCCTGTGCCCGCTCATCCAGTAGGGTGGGCATCTCCTTCGCCACAGGCACCTCGGGCCCGCCCCAGTGAGCCCTGCTGCCCTAAGTGAGGAGGCTATTGACCTCCTGAGATCCATCTCTGTAGGGCAGCCAACCATTGTGAATGCCATCCAGGGGCTGGCAGCCCAGATGCAGCAATCTAAGGCATTCCTGGAGGGCATTCACGGTGGATTGGCGGTCCAACAGAGATCGATCCAGGTTCTGGCCTCCTCTCTGATGGCAGCCATTGTTCCTGTTTCAAACACCCCATCCAACTTCCACTTCCCAGTCCCATTCTCCTCAACCCCAACCCATCCCAAGCACACAGCCAGATAAGCATGCACACAAGACAACACCAAAGAGTGTCACAGGCAAACACAAGCACCACACTTCATCCCACAGGCACTCACACAAACCCCATCCAGTTGCAGACACAACAACCTCCACTATTTCCACTATCTGCCCGTCCTCCTCCTCCTCCACCTCCCACACAGTTACATCCACACTCACACCTGAATGCACTACATCATCATCCACTACATGCATCATCACCACACCAAACAGAACACACACCTCATTGACAGACACCTCCACAACATCCATGCACAGGTCCCCTGTGTCCTCACCCACCATGTCTGTCCCCCCTCCTAAAGTACACAAGCACTCAGACACCCAACAGCCATCCACCTCACAACAACATACAACCCATGCACCTGCACCCAAATCCAGCAGACAAACACCTCCAACAACCACTCCCTCATCTTTCACCCCCATCACTTCTCCCTCTTCACGCCCCATTGTCCCTAAAAAGCTTTTTCTTTCCCAGATTTACTTCTTCCCTACCACTCCCCCCATCCTGCATGTATAGCCAGGGTATTAAAGACCCAGCCAAGCACCTCAGCCAAACAGCCCACAGGCCCAGTTTTAGCATCACCTTCTCTTGGTGGAAAGGCCAAATTACTGAAGGGGAAGGAGCCTGCACCAGCCACAAAGAAGGGGAAGAAGCCTGCACCAGCCACAAAGAAGGGAAAGGAGCCAGCACCAGCAGCTGTCACAGAGCAGCCATCAGAGAGTGCAGGGGCTGAGCAGGAGCCTCCCACAACTACCACCACAGTGCAGCCATCACCGCCGGCAGACGCCATATAGTCCAGCCTCCATGGGCTGCCTGCCCCCACCAGAACCAGTGGGGTATTCACCTACTCAAGAGACTGTGGCCTTGCAATCCCCAGGACCAAGCACATGGCATGTTGCCCCCCTCCACAACCAGTGGGCAAGTCACCTATTCGAGAGACTGTGGCCTTGCACTCCCCACGACCATGCACAGGGCATGTTGCACCCTCCAGAACCAGTAGGTCAAGTCACCCACTCGAGAGACTGTGGCCTTGCACTCCCCAGGACCAAGCACAGGCCACGTTGCCCCCTCCAGAACCAGTGGTCTTGTTTCTACATCCAGCTGACGTGCCTCCCCTCCCACTGAGGTGCCTGCCTATTTGCCAACTGATGCCCCTGCAGTGTTCTCTCCGTATTGGTCCAGGAATCGAGTAAAGCCTTGGACTTTGCCCTTTGGCCATGTGGCCCCTGTGAACTATGGACTGGGCAGTGTCCCTTTTTTGTACATTTGTACATATCTGTTCCATTGCCACATCGACTTATTAAGTTTGATGTTGATCTTATTATAATCACTGCAGTCAATTCCTGTTGTCCTTGCATTATTTTGCCGATTATCATGGACAAATTGATTTTCTTGTACAGCTGGTTGTGTGTATGATGTGTGTGGGGTGTGTATTGTGCATGTGTGTGTCACTCTTGTTTTCCTCCCCCCCTCCCTTGTGTGCTAGGCGGCTGTACTCACCGTCATCGTCTTCACCGGCTTTGGTGTTCGTGCTGGAGCATGACGTAGAAGATCATCGGGAAAGCATCCTTGTTTCATGTTCCTTTCTATCCTTTATATCTTCTGTTCTTCCATCGTTGTCTTGTGCCATCACTTCTTTTATCAACATTTCAACTTTCACCATTTCTATCCTCATGTTTTCCTTTACTTTCCACACTCACCCCTCTTTCATCCCTTCGTCTCTAGTTTGCACATTTTATGCCCTCCTTTCTCTTCTTTATACCCTTTTTCTATGTTCTGTTTTCTCTTCTATACCGTTCATGCTCCTTTCTTTAGCTTCGACCCATCTTTCATACTTTCTCTTCCATTTACTTTATTTTTATCTTCCTTCCTTACGTCGGTGCCCTCCTTTAACCCACCTTGCTCCTCCCTATGCTTATTTATACTCTTTTTGTTCAACAAAGGTCCTTTTTTAGATTTGGTTCTATCCTTTTACAGCATTCTTCCATCAACTTCCTGTACCTTATACCCTTCTATTATTCTTGTGTCCTAAATATAAAATCATATTTTTTTCAGCCCTTTATACACTATTTTCATCTGTCTTGATTTTATTTACAGCCTTCTTCCATCCTCGATTCTAAGCTACCCTCTGCATAACGCACTGTAATTTCAGTAAATATGTGAATGTTTTGTTTACCCATTATTGGCCCCAAGAAAAACTGCCGCCGCCATGCCCCCAGCTACTCAAGAGCTCCCTAGTACACTTGCCCGCATGTTATCTTCTCAAAAGGACTAAGGGGGTCATTCTGACCCTGGCGGTCGGTGATAATGCGGCGGCCAACCCGCCAACAGGCCGGCGGTCCAAAATATGCAATTCTGACCCTGGCGGGAACCGCCAACACGGCCCGCCGCATTAACACTCCGACCGCCACGGCGGAACAAACAAACAGCGCAGCGGTCACGGCCAACAGCCAGGCGGCAGACAATGTACCGCCCACCCTATCACGACCCACCAATCCGCCACCTTTTCCGGGGCGGGAGCACCGCCGATAAAAACACGGCGGAAACAGACTACGAACGGGAAAACGCTCACCTCCACATACTCCACGCGAGATTACGGCAGTATGGAACCCGAGTTACAGGTCATCCCCGCACTCCTATACCTGCTCCTGTACCAGGAGCACGCCCGGCGGCGCGGAAGACATCGGTGAGTACTGCACCTACGACACAGGGGAGGGAAAAGATTACCGGCACACACCCACCCACCCACACCCACTACAACACACACATCAATGCATTCCCACAGATCACTGTCACAACCCACAAACCCCCCCCTCCGAAATAATGCAAAGACCAAAAGAAGAGATCCTAAACGGGCAGATATATTGAAAAATGGACAGCAGTAATCCAAATAAATAAATAAACTATGTACAAAATATATACATCAACTATATGTAGTCCAACCACTGTCCGTGGACCACAGGGGTCCTGAGCAAAGGGGCAAGGCCCAGTCCCACGACAAGAACTCCACGGAGAGAACACTGCAGGGGCATCAGAAAGAAAAAAGGACAGGCACCTCAGGGGGAAGGGAAGGGGGGTTACCTCAGCCACTTGAGTACACGACGCCAGATCCACGAGGGGACTCCATGACCACTGGCCCATCCTGGGGAGAGCAAAGCCACAGTCCATACAGTCCATACAGTGGGTGGCCTGCCCACTGGGCCATCCTGGGGAGTGCAAAGCCACAGTCCATACAGTCCATACAGTGCGTGGCCTGCCCACTGGGCCATCCTGGGGAGTGCAAAGCCACAGTCCATACAGTCCATACAGTGGGTGGCCTGCCCACTGGGCCATCCTGGGGAGAGCAAAGCCACAGTCCATACAGTCCATACAGTGGGTGGCCTGCCCACTGGGCCATCCTGGGGAGTGCAAAGCCACAGTCCATACAGTCCATACAGTGGGTGGCCTGCCCACTGGGCCATCCTGGGGAGTGCAAAGCCACAGTCCATACAGTCCATACAGTGGGTGGCCTACCCACTGGGCCATCCTGGGGAGTGCAAAGCCACAGTCCATACAGTCCATACAGTGGGTGGCCTGCCCACTGGGCCATCCTGGGGAGTGCAAAGCCACAGTCCAAACAGTCCATAACAGACTCCACTGCCACTGGAGGAGGCATGTTGGCCAGAGGACATCCTGCAGCCCTGCCCGAGACAGATCCTGCCCTGCCACGTCTGCCAAAGGGCCAGCGGTTCTTGCCTTGAAGGGCCCAGTTCAGCGGTTCTTGCCTTGAAGGGCCCAGTTCAGCGGTTCTTACCTTGAAGGGCCCAGTTCAGCGGTTCTTGCCTTGAAGGGCCCAGTTCGGCGGTTCTTGAGACGGCGGTCCCCAGCGGAGCGGTGCTGGAGACGGCGGGGCCCAGTTCAGCGGTTCTTGCCTTGAAGGGCCCAGTTCAGCGGTTCTTGAGACGGCGGTCCCCAGCGGAGCGGTGCTGGAGACGGCGGGGCCCAGTTCAGCGGTTCTTGCCTTGAAGGGCCCAGTTCAGCGGTTCTTGCCTTGAAGGGCCCAGTTCAGCGGTTCTTGCCTTGAAGGGCCCAGTTCAGCGGTTCTTGAGACGGCGGTCCCCAGCGGAGCGGTGCTGGAGCCGGCGGGGCCCAGTTCAGCGGTTCTTGCCTTGAAGGGCCCAGTTCAGCGGTTCTTGAGACGGCGGTCCCCAGCGGAGCGGTGCTGGAGACGGCGGGGCCCAGTTCAGCGGTTCTTGCCTTGAAGGGCCCAGTTCAGCGGTTCTTGCCTTGAAGGGCCCAGTTCAGCGGTTCTTGCCTTGAAGGGCCCAGTTCAGCGGTTCTTGAGACGGCGGTCCCCAGCGGAGCGGTGCTGGAGCCGGCGGGGCCCAGTTCAGCGGTTCTTGCCTTGAAGGGCCCAGTTCAGCGGTTCTTGAGACGGCGGTCCCCAGCGGAGCGGTGCTGGAGACGGCGGGGCCCAGTTTAGCGGTTCTTGCCTTGAAGGGCCCAGTTCAGCGGTTCTTGCCTTGAAGGGCCCAGTTCAGCGGTTCTTGCCTTGAAGGGCCCAGTTCAGCGGTTCTTGAGACGGCGGTCCCCAGCGGAGCGGTGCTGGAGCCGGCAGGGCCCAGTTCAGCGGTTCTTGCCTTGAAGGGCCCAGTTCAGCGGTTCTTGAGACGGCGGTCCCCAGCGGAGCGGTGCTGGAGACGGCGGGGCCCAGTTCAGCGGTTCTTGCCTTGAAGGGCCCAGTTCAGCGGTTCTTGCCTTGAAGGGCCCAGTTCAGCGGTTCTTGCCTTGAAGGGCCCAGTTCAGCGGTTCTTGAGACGGCGGTCCCCAGCGGAGCGGTGCTGGAGCCGGCGGGGCCCAGTTCAGCGGTTCTTGCCTTGAAGGGCCCAGTTCAGCGGTTCTTGAGACGGCGGTCCCCAGCGGAGCGGTGCTGGAGACGGCGGGGCCCAGTTCAGCGGTTCTTGCCTTGAAGGGCCCAGTTCAGCGGTTCTTGCCTTGAAGGGCCCAGTTCAGCGGTTCTTGCCTTGAAGTGCCCAGTTCAGCGGTTCTTGAGACGGCGGTCCCCAGCGGAGCGGTGCTGGAGCCGGCGGGGCCCAGTTCAGCGGTTCCCTGCCTTGAAGGGCCCAGTTCAGCGGTTCTTGAGACGGCGGTCCCCAGCGGAGCGGTGCTGGAGACGGCGGGGCCCAGTTCAGCGGTTCTTGCCTTGAAGGGCCCAGTTCAGCGGTTCTTGCCTTGAAGGGCCCAGTTCAGCGGTTCTTGCCTTGAAGGGCCCAGTTCAGCGGTTCTTGTCTTGAAGGGCCCAGTTCAGCGGTTCTTGAGACGGCGGTCCCCAGCGGAGCGGTGCTGGAGCCGGCGGGGCCCAGTTCAGCGGTTCTTGCCTTGAAGGGCTCAGTTCAGCGGTTCTTGAGACGGCGGTCCCCAGCGGAGCGGTGCTGGAGCCGGCGGGGCCCAGTTCAGCGGTTCTTGCCTTGAAGGGCCCAGTTCAGCGGTTCTTGAGACGGCGGTCCCCAGCGGAGCGGTGCTGGAGACGGCGGGGCCCAGTTCAGCGGTTCTTGCCTTGAAGGGCCCAGTTCAGCGGTTCTTGCCTTGAAGGGCCCAGTTCAGCGGTTCTTGCCTTGAAGGGCCCAGTTCAGCGGTTCTTGAGACGGCGGTCCCCAGCGGAGCGGTGCTGGAGACGGCGGCCATTCTATGGCCAACTGCTCATTGCCTGGCGGTGCCCTCCTGGGCAGCGGGGATGGTGCTCCTTCAATGCCCACCTGGGCTGTGGGTGGTGGGGCCCTCCTGGCCAGCTGGGCTAGGTCCTCCCTGGGCAGCGGCTATGGGGGTGGTGGGCTCTCCCTGGGCAGCTGTGACGGTTCCTCCCTGGGCAGCGGCTATGGGGGTTGTGGGCTCCTCCTGGGCAGCTGTGACGGGTCCTCCATGGGCAGCAGGCCTGCTGCCTGACTTCTCCGCCTTGCTGCCCTTGCCCTCCTTAGTCGGGAGTCTGTGGCCCTTTCCTCCCTTTGGAGCTGTGGCTGTTGACGGTGGCTGGCTAGTGTCCTGGGGGGATACAGAACCCGGGCTCCTGCGGCGGCCCTTCCGCCTTCTGCTCCTCTTCCCAGGGGGTGGGCTGCCTGTCCCCTTGCTGCTGGGCGAAGATCCAGACATGCGGGCTGGTGGGCTCCAATACCCCTGCACCCTTGTCAAGGGGGCTGCAGGGCTGGTGGTGGCTGAGGTGCTCTTTTTACCCCGACGAGAAGGAGGGGGGGCTCAGGGTCAGGAAAGAAGGTAGCAGTAGAGAGATAGATTTTCTTGGGACAATGGAGAGTGATAGGTACAGTGGGAATGGGAGTGGAGGGAGAGGATGTGGTTGTAGGTGAGTGACGTTTGCTGTCGTTGGGTGCAGGTGCAGGAGGGATAGGCTGTCGTGAGGTGGATGGCTGTTTCTGCGTTTGTGTGGTGTGGAAGAGGGGGTGACAGACACAGTGGGAGAGGACACAGGGGACGTGTAAATGGCAGTGGGGGTGGTGACTGCACGTGTGCGGACTGTTCTGGTGGGTGTGCTGGTGATGGAAACACTGGCTGATGGTGAGGCGAATGAAGGTGTGAGTGTAGACGTCACAGGGAGGGAGGAGGGAGACGAGGAGGTGGGGGTCACAGAGGTGGAAGTGACTGTTGGCATGTCTGCATCGGAATGTTGCTTGTGTGAATGTCTGCGTGATCTGTGGTGCTTATGTTTGGATGAGCTGCTCTTGGGTGTTGAGGTGTGTGCAGGCTGGTCTGATGGTGTGGGTGGGACAGGCAGAGGAACAGGAGACTGGGAGGAGGGAGTTAGTAGAGGGAGGCAGGAGACAGGGACAATGGCTGCCGTCAGTGCTGAGGCCAGAGCCTGGAACGATCGTTGATAGGCAGCCTGACCCGAATGAATGCCCTCCAGGTACGCATTGCTGCGATGAACCTCCCTCTCCACCCCCTGGATGGCATTCAAAAGGGTAGTCTGCCCAACAATGAGCGTTCGGAGGAGGTCAATGACCTCCTCACTGAGGGCAGCGGTGGTAACAGGGGCAGGGCCTGAGGTGCCTGGGGCGAAGGAGATGCCCGGCTTCCTGGCAGAGCGGGCACGGGGCGAACGCTGAGGGGCTGCTGGGAGGGCGGAGATGGTGCGCTGGGTGGCGGCTGTACCTGTAATGGCGGGGGGCACGGATGTTGCCCCCCGCAAGGGAGCTCCCTTCCGAGGACGTGTCCGTGTCGCTGCAGGGTCCAGTCGTCCCCATTGTGGAGCTCCCCTCGCCCTCCGTCTCACTGGTCCAGTCAGACTCTGTGGCATGGCCCTCCTGGGCCATGTGAGATGCAGCTCCCTCCTGCCCCGATGCCACTTCTCCTCCGCCTGATGATGCTGATGCACACAAGCACAGAAAGACAAACAAAAAGGGGGGGGGGGGAGAGAGAAATAAAGAGATTTTGAGTACATGGATCACCGGTACAGTTAGCGGACATGACAGACACAGATGCCCCCTGCACTAAGTTGCGCACTTGGGGTCCGCTACGCATTCCGTGGAACATGCCCTACACGCCTAGAGTTGACAACTGCACCCATGGATGACACGGCCCAGGGATGGCTGTACTGACACACTACTGAGGGTGGTGGCTGGGGACACAGGGGCTTACGGGGGTGCCCAGCCTACAGATATCGCCCTGGCCTAGGGGGACCCACAGCCCTCCTCCCCCACCCAGACACCTCCACTGCGCGACAACAGAGTAGATTATGCTTGTACTCACCCCCTTGTGTCTGCTGTGCTGCCCTCACACGCCCATCCAAATCAGGGTAGGCCACCGCCAGGATCCGGAACATCAGGGGGGTCAGTTGACGGCAGGCACCCCGCCTACGTTGGGAGGCCATCCCCAGCAGAGACTCGGCGGTCTTCTTGGTCCCGCGGCGGATGTCCTCCCACCTCTTGCGGCAGTGGGTGCCCCGTCGATGGTGGACCCCCAGCGTCCGGACTTCCTTGGCGATGGCACGCCAAATCCCGATCTTCTCATGGGCGCGGACCTATGTGACACGTACAGGGAGGGAGAAATACCACGTTCAAGTTTGTCTGCATTTTCGTTGCCAGTGGCCCAACGCCCCCCATCCCCGCCTGGCCCCCCGCCATGCCCCCCGCCAGGCCCCCGCCAGGCCCAACATGCCCCCATCCCCGCCATGCCCCCCGCCAGGCCCCCCGCCAGGCCCAACATGCCCCCCATCCCCGCCATGCCCCCCCCCAGGCCCCCCGCCAGGCCCAACATGCCCCCCATCCCCGCCAGGCCCCCCGCCATGCCCCCCGCCAGGCCCCCCGCCAGGCCCAACATGCCCCCCATCCCCGCCAGGCCCCCCGCCAGGCCCAACATGCCCCCCATCCCCGCCAGGCCCCCCGCCAGGCCCCCCGCCAGGCCCAACATGCCCCCCATCCCCGCCATGCCCCCCGCCAGGCCCCCCGCCAGGCCCAACATGCCCCCCATCCCCGCCATGCCCCCCGCCAGGCCCAACATGCCCCCCATCCCCGCCATGCCCCCCGCCAGGCCCCCCGCCAGGCCCAACATGCCCCCCATCCCCGCCATGCCCCCCGCCAGGCCCCCCGCCAGGCCCAACATGCCCCCCATCCCCGCCATGCCCCCCGCCAGGCCCCCCGCCAGGCCCAACATGCCCCCCATCCCCGCCAGGCCCCCCGCCAGGCCCCCAAGCCAGCCAGTGGCCCCAAATCCATATTGAATTAAACTCACTTGTTGGTCTGGAGGACCGTAGAGTAGCGCATACTGGGGGAGGACCCCATCCACAAGTTTCTCCAACTCTTCTCCAGTGAAGGCAGGGGCCCTTTCCCGAGGCGCAGCAGCCATTGTCCCTTCCAGACCGAGGTCACAGCAACACTTGCAGTATAGGTCCTCTCCTGTGAAAGTTCGAGTCGCGAGTGAATAAGTAGATAGAAAATGGCGGTCACGCCCGCGGCGGTGCGTACCGCGGCGGTGCGTACCGCCACCGCCGGCGCCCTTCGCCATTGGCTCCTGAAACCCATAGGCTTCAATGTTAACCAATGCGGCTTCGCGCCGCGGTCTTCGACCGCCGACCGCCGCGGTGTGCCACGCCAGCGCATTGACCTCACATCCCATTGTCACACTTCACAGGTCAGGCAGCCGCCATTTCGAGGGTCCACATGGCTCAATTTCAACTGCGTCACACAGGCCTAGGCCTTGCATAGCCACTCATACACGCCATTCACTGCATAGAGAATCGTTTACTGTGCAAGCTGTGAGTACGTACCTGTGGGTTGCTTGACTGTGTGCTCCATGTTGTCCTTCCTAGGCACCGTCCGCTGGGTTTGGCGAGGAGAAGGAGGAATCCTCCCGTGTACAGACCGCTGGTGGACCTGTCGACAATGGAAGCACGCCACATTATCCTGACCTACCGGCTTGACCGTGCCACTATACATGAACTGTGTGCCCAGCTGGAGCCCGACCTGATGTCCCCCATCCGCAAACCCACAGGGATTCCCCCTCTGGTGCAGGTCCTGTCAGTACTCCATTTCTTGGCAAGTGGGTCATTTCAGACAACAGTGGGAATTGCTTCTGGGATGTCTCAGCCCATGTTTTCGAAGGTGTTATCCAGAGTGTTGTCTGCCCTGATGAAATACATGAGGAGCTACATCCTTTTCCCTGAGGTGGGCGAATTGGCTACAGTGAAGGGTGATTTCTATGCCCTTGGACATATTCCCAACGTCATTGGTGCCATTGATGGGACCCATGTGGCTTTGGTTCCCCCCCAAGGAAGTGAGCAGGTGTACAGGAACAGGAAAAGTTACCATTCTATGAACATCCAGGTGGTGTGTTTGGCTGACCAGTACATCTCCCATGTCAATGCCAAATTCCCTGGGTCAGTGCATGACGCCTACATCCTAAGGAATAGCAGCATCCCTTACGTGATGGAACAGCTAGAGAGACACCGTGTATGGCTATTGGGGGACTCTGGGTACCCCAACCTGTCGTGGCTACTGACCCCAGTAAGGAATCCCCGGACCAGGGCAGAGGAACGGTACAATGAGGCCCATGGGCGTACTAGGAGGGTGATCGAACGCACCTTCGGCCTCCTAAAGGCCAGGTTTCGGTGCCTGCATATGACAGGTGGATCCCTAATGTACTCACCTAAGAAGGTGTGTCACATCATCGTGGCCTGCTGCATGCTTCAAAACCTGGCTTTGCGCCGCCAGGTGCCTTTCCTGCAGGAGGATGGTCGAGACGGTGGTGTTGTGGCAGCTGTGGAACCTGTGGAGAGTGACGAGGAGGAAGACGACGGGGCTGAAACAGACAACAGGGACAGAATCATTGCACAGTACTTCCAATAGGACACAGGTAACAATTCAAACATAATTTAGTAAATGTAAACTACTCTCCTGCATCTCTGCTGCCTCTCTATTTGCCCCAGTGTATGATGACTGAGTTGTGGCTTTTCCCTCCCTATTTCAGATCTGGGGTCCCCACTAGGAGTCCTGTGCTTGGTTTCCCCATGGACTACAGCTTTGTGGCAGCGCTTTGTTGACTTCACTATGTACAAGGACATATTTGCACTGTCATGTCAATTACAATATTTTGAAATCACAGCCAGACTCCAGATAGTTTTGTGCAAAATAGGTGTTTATTTCAGTGCTCAAAAAGGGAATGGGTGGTTTCAAGTGGGTGGGGGCTATGGTGAAGGAATGTCCATGGCAGAGTCCAGAGTAACAGTCACACAGGTGCATTGTCCATAGGCCTGTGGAGAGATGGAGCATGGGCAGTTCAAGGATGGACAGGGTGACAATGTGGGACAGTGGGATGACATCAGGTGGTATCCTTTGCTGGCGGGGATCTTGACATCCTACTCTGTCTTCTTGCGAGATCTCAGGGCCCTCTTGCGGGGTGGTTCTTCTCCTGCAGGAGGTGGGGGTCTGGTGGGCTGCTGTTGTGCGGGGGCCTCCTGTCCACTAGCGCCGGCGGAGGTGGTTGGCTGTTCTTGGTCCAGGCTAGTGGCAGGGGCCCTTTGTTGTTGTTGAGTGTCCGTCCTGGTGTTGATGAGTTCCTGCAGCAGCCCTACCATGGTAACCAGGGTGGAGGTGAGGGCTCTGATGTCCTCCCTGTACCCCCGATAGTGTTCCTCCTGCAGTACCTGGATCTCCTGGATCTCCTGGAACCTGGCCAGTACCGTCGCCATCGTCTCCTGGGAGCGGTTGTATGCTCCCATGATGGTGGTGAGGGCCTCGTGGAGAGTGGGTTCCCTGGGCCCGTCCCCCCCCTGTCGCACAGCTGCCCTCCCAGTTCCCCTGTTTCCCTGGGCCTCTGCCCCCTGGCCGGTGTGCCCACTACCACTGCCCCCAGGTCCCTGTTGTTGTTGGGGTGGTGGGTTATCCTGGGTGCCCTGTAGTGGTAGACACACCGCTGATTGACGCGCCCTGGAGACAGAGGCATGGGCCCGCTGGGTGGGAGCTGTGCTGGTGTTCCCAGAGGGGTTTGGGTCTGTAGTGGCCTGTGGCTGTCTGAGGGGAACCGACTGTCCAGAGGTCCCCGATGGTCCGGGCTGGTCATCAGTGTCCAGGTCGACAGAGCTGCTGTCATCGCTGACGGCCTCTTGGGTGGGGGGTGTGGAGAATTCTGGGCCCTCCGTGGCGGTGTGTTGGCGGTCGGGTCCTGCAGGGGTATAGAGGTATGGTTATAGTTTCAATGTGTGCCATATGGGTGTATCTGTGGGTTCCCGTGTCCCCAAGTGCTGGCATTCGTGTGTGGGGGCTTTGGTGAGGGTGGCTTGTGGGGGGGATGTGTATATGCATTGGGCATGCTTTGGTGATGGGTGTCCATGCTTAGTGGACACATGCAGGCCTAGGTTTTGGGATGTGTGGGTTGTGATGGTGAGACATTGGCAGGGAATAGGTGTGCTGGGGGTGGGGGTGAGGATGGTGGTGGGGGTGAGGATGGTGGTGGGGGTGAGGGTGGGGGTGAGGATGGGGGTGGGGGTGAGGGTGGGGTTCGAGGATGGGGGTGAGGGTTGGGGTATGATTTGGCATGCAGGTGGGGGAGAAGCAGTATTGAAGCTTCAACTTACCAGAATCCATTCCTCCGCCGACTCCTGCGAGGCCGTCAGGATGCAGGATGTTCAAGACTTCCTCCTCCCATGTTGTAAATTGTGGGGGTTGAGGTGGGGGTCCTCCGCCAGTCTTCTGCACGGCGATGTTGTGCCTGGATACCATGGAACGCACCTTCCCCCGTAGGTCGTTCCATCGCTTCCTGATGTCTTCCCGATTTCTGGGGTGCTGTCCCACAGCGTTGACCCTGTCGACAATCCTCTGCCATAGCTCCGTCCTCCGGGCAATGCTGGTGTATTGGACCTGTGTGCCGAAGAGCTGGGGCTCTACCCGAACGATTTCCTCCACCATGACCCTGAGTTCTTCGTCTGAGAAGCGGGGGTGTCTTTGGGGTGCCATGGAGTGGTGTGTATGATGTGTGGGGTGGAGTATGTGTAGTTAAGTGTGTTGAGTGTGGTGGTGTGTGTTGTTTTGTGTGTGGATATTGTGTGGGTGATGGTGTAGTGTGCCTCTGTGTGATGGTGTTCTGTGATCGCTGCTGTGTCTCTCAGTGCTTCTTTTTGGATTTTGGTAGAAGGGGTTTGTGGGTGATGTGGGTGTGTGTTTTATATTGTATTGTGTGTGTGGGAGTGGTGTGTGTATGTGTATCAGGTGTGTGGAATTCAAATCGTCCAATGTGGCTGAGTTTTGTTCGTTTGTGTGTATTCTGACCGCGGCGGGGTGTACCGCCAATGGAAAACCGCGTTTGAAAGACCACCGCGTGGATTCGTGGGTCGTAATGGCATGGGCGTATTTCTGTTGGCGTGACGGTGGAGGTTTGGTCACCTCCACTTTTCCGCCGACCGCTGGTCTGGCGGTCTGTTGTGGCTGTCGGATTTTCGGAGGTTTGGCTGCTGCGGGTCAGAATGACCGTGGCGGATTACCGCGACCGCGGCGGAATTATGGAGGATTTCTGACCGGCGGTAGGCGCCTTTTACCGCCGAGGTCAGAATGACCACCTAAATTACATTTGCAACACCCCCATCCTCAACAAGTTACTCACCACAAGTACAATCCCAGATGCCTGGAAACACACTGCCATTCTGCTGCTTCTGAAAACAACTGTACAACAGATCTAACCACACCAGCAAACTACAGATCCATCTTCCTGCTATCCTACCCAGCAAATGTCCTGGAGAAACTCATCAACAAGACACAAGTAGACCATCGCAGTCACTACCTCCTCCTGGAGCCATCCAGATCCGAATTTAGGTCTAGCCACTGCACTGAAACCACTGCACTGAGACTGACATCATCACCAACATAGATAACATCCATGTCATCAAGGGACAGGAAGTTACCCTGGTCCTCATCCTCCTTTTCATGGCTTTCGATGCTCTCTTCCACCCGATCCACATCCAACATCCCAACGAGACATAGATTCTCAGAATAGCTCTTCATTGCATTAGTTCCTTCTTCACAGACTGCACAAAGAAGGTCATCTTTGCCCCCTTCCACTCTGAACCTTCCAATATATGTGGGGACCCCCAAGGATCAAGCCGCACTCTCTTCAATCTCGTTATGCCTCGCTCGCCAACACCATGCAAACTCATTGCCTCAGCATCTTCTCATAGATCAAAACTACACATATTGAATTCTCCCTCTCCGAGGACAGCCACAGTACCCAAGCAAAGTTTATTGACTGTATGTTAGAAGTCACCCTCCAGATGAAATCCAAATGCTTGAAGCCCAACTCAGATAATACAGAGTTGGTACTCTTCTCAAGAACCACTATACTTTGTTCCTCAACCTGGTGGCAACCCAGACTAAGCCCAGCACCTATCCCGACTAGCGAAGCCAGTAACCTAGGGATAATCATTGACAACCAAATATCAATGTCCAGCTGGGTTAACTCAATTGCCTCCTCCTGCATTCATACCCTTAAGATTCTCATTAAAATCTTCAGGCAGTTTCCAGTCACTACTTGTTGAACTGTCACCTAAGCCCTAATCACCAGCATGCTGGAGTAAAGCAACATGCTCTGCATCAGAACCTCAGCCCATCTCACTAAACAGCAAACAGACTCACACTCACCTTCCACCACACACCCACACATACAATTACCTCAAAGATCTCCACTGCCTCTCCATCCACAAGCGTTCATCTTTCAGACTACTCACACACACACGCACAAAAGACTGCAGAACATACATCCTGCTTTCCCGCTGCACCAGGTTTCACATCCCCACCACACACCTTCGATTTGCCAGCTACATTCTCGCCTTCTTCCCTGACATCTGAAGAGCCAGGTCTGGTATCCGTGCTTGTGTACCTGACTACTAAAACCTGGAACAAACGCCTTCTTTACCTACTTAAGTTCAGTTCTAGAGTTCTAGAAGAAAGGGACAATTTGGCTCTGCCGATAGAGGATACCCACTTGGATGATGAGCGAGTTCCAGAAGTATATATAACATAACAATGCCACAGGGCACTGCTTCTTGCAGAATGTATCTTGCACTAGATGACTGTGAGCAAAAAATGTTTCTCGGGAGAGAGTTTATTCTAGAATCTGTCCCCTTGCCTACATTACGATCGGCTTTTGCACTTAATTTTCATTAGAGATGCTTTAAGATACTTTTTGCAAAACGTATCATAATTGTACTTAATTTTCCAAAATACTTGAGAAATTTCTGGGGAAAAAATATATACGATTTCTCACACCTCTAGTTTCATTCACGATGATCTCTGTATTACCATCGTTTCATATTCCTGTCTTTCCTTTGTAACTTAATGTTATTCTTCTGTTCCACTTTAATACCCGCCTTCCATTCACATTCTTATGACTATGTCCCAATTATTATAGTTTTTCATGCTATGTTTTCGTCTTTCTAATTAGCTTGGATGCAATAAGAACTAAGACCTTATTGTAGCCTAGTTCTGTAACAATCCATAATTTTAATTAGTATTTAAGGTATGTATGTTGGTGTAATAGCATGAACTCTTGGACTAAATCCAATTCTTGCCCATTACTAATGGCTGTTACATAATAAGGCTATAACTGACGTTCTACTCAACGTTCAGTTGAAACGAAAAGATCGGCAATATGATTATGAATTTCATTCCAATAATAAGTAGGTCTTTGTAATTATCGATACCAACATTAGGAATCAGTGGTCTTTAACTTATATTTTGTTTTGCAGCACGACCTTTAAGAATGAACAGATGATTATTTTCTATAAAATGAAATGCCCGATGGCAAGGAAATACTTTGTGACATTAAGTCAATGCCCTAATTTGTTGAAAATGTAACTAACTAATGTTGCTCATTTAAAGGAAATGGTCTGTTTACTATTTTTGAGCAAGTGTCTGGCACACGAAGTGCAACAACCCCTATCAGTAGCACATAGCTTATGGAGCTAATCTTATCAATCTTATCTGTGTACTACTTTAAGAGAACTAAATCCTGGCTGCATTTAATGAACTCAAACAAATCTAAAGCAGGTAAGTGCTGCAGTCTGAATTACTTTGCATACAACATATATGTTGAGGGTGCTTAGCACACCCCGTTGTGTGGCATTGGTGCACTAATGGATGTAAAGAAATGCCTTCATGCCCCTGGTTAGGTTCTAAAAGACAGCCATTTTAGTGTAGGAGTGGATTATTCGAGTGTGAGTTACAATAAAGTCAGGAATAAGTCAGGGGACGTCTCATATATTCACAGAAAAAAGTTTGTGAATTAATCTTTGAGGAAGTGGCCAAAACTCAAAATGAATTAATCTCAAATCACCAGTCGAATCGTGACTGAAGGAGCAGAATTAAAAGATTTGTCTAGTATTGTCATGGATGTTAAATAGGAGTTAAATACTAACCCTGAGTTTTGTTTTATTTTCCATCACAATGTCCTGGCTGTTCCATGTCTCATGGGCTATGAAGGCAATAAGCAGGAAAATAAGCTAAAGAAAGACTCTAAAGATATTGGATGTGGTTTGCACAATTAACCCTCCCCTTGGCCTGCAGTGGCACGTTGGAGCCTTTAGAGATGTTAATGGTGAAATATGAGGTCAGCCTTATGAGATTGAAAGCTGATGCCACCATTGTTACCTCCCTCTGCCATGATGTTTTTTAACTGATGGTGCCTCTAACAAGCGGATGACAGAAATAGACTTACCCATACAGTAGGTTAATAAACCAGAAGTATGTTGGCTGATTGAAGTAAAGGCCCAAGCCGATTCCTCATGCTCATCATTGAGTAGTTCTGAAAAGCTTCCTGACAGGCCTCTTCTGAGCAGTTAGTGAGTTCCTTGTTGGGAGGATAGTGTCACTTTGTGAGGTAGTGGGATGTCTGAAAGCTTGGTTGAGCTCTTTTCTTAGGGAGTAGTCAGTGGGATGTTTGGTATGATTCACCAGTGTTTCGTTTGTTTGCTTGCCCACACCTGGAAGCCTGTTGTTCGATATATAGGTAAAGGGTAGCACTTATTTACTCACACGTGCAAGGAATTTGGCAGATGTTCATACTACTTTTCAAAATCTAAAACAAAGAGACACTTTCAACCTCAGCATTCTGAGAAGAATTTAGCCCTTTCATCCTTGTTTTATAGATTAACATCTCCAAGTTTATCTTGTTTGATGTTGACGGCCAGACTGTATCAATTTGCACAGGTATGGCGGATTAACTTTTGATGCAGTCAAGGTCATTTGTTCCACTTGTTGACATTCATCCGATTCTCTCACATTCTTTGGCAGATAGTTCAAGATAACTGTGAAAGACAATGAGCAGTTCTTGCAAGGTGCACACTGACTTTGATATCTGTAGAACAGTCTGGATGACCTCTCTGAAGTTTTGCATGGTTGAAATCTTGACTATTCGCAATTGTCACAAATAGTCCACAACAACAGCAGTTTTCAATGAGGACACTTTTAAAAATTAAAATTCTTCAGGAGAAAGGTGTTTTTGAGCTCTTGTATGAGTTTGTGCTTCACCGGTTTAGTTGTAGCATTTCCATCAAATAATGCATTTGTTGGAAGATGATCATGCAACAGAATGTCCTTGATGAATTCACCCCTTTCTTTTGCTACATCCATTTCTCTATGTGCTTGCAAAAGTTTTTTTTTGTAACCTGTTTTGTATTGGCTGGTTGGACGAAACTCGTAATATGGCAATTAAGTGTAAGTTTAGCTTTAGTGTTTTTGCCAAACAGCTTTCTCTCTTTCAATACAAATCTCTCCTGCTTATGCTCTGTGTATAGTTTCGATCCATGTCCCAGGACATCTAGTAGATGTGTCTTTTTATTGTCATCCACATTTCTTTGGTCACAAAGTGGTGTAGTTGCACAGGCTCAGTTATTTCAAAGGGGTTTCCTTCCTGTTGCTTGAAATGCTGTCTTCATGTTTATTAAAATGTTCCCCTTTCTTCCCCACAAGTTAGTAGTGGTGAGGAACAGTTTCACGATGGTCCATTAATTTTTAATTTGCCATCTCCCTGAAAACATCACAAATAGAAAGGACTTCATGGTAAACTATCTGCCATTGAGCAACATATTAACTTTTACGTGTCTGACTGACAATTCCCTTGGAGCTTTTCTGTGATCTCTGGACCATCTGTTCCAGTATTATTCCTGGAGCCACAACATTGAACCTTCCCTCTCTGTCTTTCACCACAAAATGTTTTCAGATTAATTTTCTGTAGAGGTTTGGTTTTTCCACCTCTAACCTCTTCACTGTTTTCAAATACCAGGACCCATATTTCAGGTAGTTTATGCAATCAAGTTTGTGAAACACAGTAATCAGTGACTCCACAGTCTTCCCGTGCAGCTCCCAATCACCTTCCCAATCAGCATGTGTCAAGTTTTTCACTAGAGCTTTCACGTGTAAACCATTTCCCCACTACTTGCAAACTTCTGTTTTTTCTTCACATTCTTTGACAAACTCTCCAAACTTGGTTTTCAGGTTTTCCGATTTTCAACTGAGTGTATTGAACAATGCCTGGCTTTGTACTGTCTTTAGCATGAAGTGCACCCGTGCCTTCTTCACTTCTGAGATAAGATATGCAAATCTTAATTTGTCATTCTTGTTCTAGAAAACATTCCAACGCACTGTTTCTACAGCCTTAGATATGATGAGCATACCTTGTAATGAACAAACATAATGATCTCCCCTCAATATTGACTAGACAGTTTTGCTTCCAAAGATTTCAGCGTCAGTAAGTGCATCGTCTGTGCCACATCCACTGAGATAACGTCCTGCACTCTGAAACACAACTCTTGTCATGTAGAAAACTCCAATATTTGGATAAAGATCATCAAATTCTACTGGATTTCTCATAAAAATGTCAGCTACAATATGGAAAACACCTTCATTGCAGACAATTGGCAGGATAGGCTGATCATCAAGCTGAGCATGCACATTTTTGAACTTTTCTAGAGGTATGCGTGCTGTTGCGTAGTTTGTGACTGGAGATGGTAAAAACCCAAACTTCTTCAGTGGGACAGTATTCTGGGAGATCAAAACATTAATCCCAGCCCACGGAGGAACTAGCTTTTCTTCATCCTTCAGTCTGCACTGAATAAGCAATATGATCAATTCAGTTAAACCAGCTTTGTGGACCGCAACATCAGGTATCCATGCCCTTAGCCACTTTGAATCTTTCTGGTAGACTGAGATGTGTTGATGGCATGTAGTGGCTTTTGCACACATTGGCAAGGCAGTTGGGTTACAAGTTTGTAGCTTGGTTTGTTTATGTCGACAGATGACACAGCTTGTTTGCAAGCAGCTACTTCTTTGGTACAGTCTTGAAAAAGCACCATGGCAGTATCATGTGTGCTGAATGTTCCAGACAAAGAAGAGCTGTCTTCAAAATCAAAATGATCAAGAGCAGCTATTGTAAATCCTTTCCTGGTACAGTGACTTGGAAGTAGTGTGCTGTCGGATTCATAAGATTTTACAGCATGAGCTGCTAACAAGTTCCTGCTCTGTGCTATGTCATAACGTGTTGATAAACTAGTCCTATTAATTGAAGTGATTAGCTCTCTAATTTTGCATTTGTCATAGATTGCTGTCATCATATGTAACGGACTTTTCTTTCTACTGTCATGTAATTCATAAAACATGATTTGGAAAAGGCAGTACATTTACACTGCATAAGCCTGTTGTTTTAATGGGATCATCTTCCATTTCTTTGCTTACATCTTCAAAGCCATGATCGATGTTGTCGGCTTCTGTTTCGAACTCAAGAACTTTAACTTATAACAGTTTTGCTTTGCTGATATTAAACAATGATGTAAGAAATGTCAAGACAACATCAGGCATTCTTGTTGACTCCCATGATTTGTGGAGCTCTGACGCATCACAAAAGTTGTCATTAAGTCCAAAATCTAAATCTTTCAAGATGTTTCTTAAAATGGTTCCTTCTGATTATACTGCATCCTGTGATCTTATTTTGGTAGCAAGAACTTCAGCAGTCAAATCAGCTGAGAACACCATAAATGTTCATTCTTTATGTTAGACTGACAAAAACAAATTCTGTCATTGTACATTCTTACCAGAAAAATCTTAATAATCATTATTATGGATCAATACAGTTTCATAAATGTTGTCTATTATTTCTCTGATCTCACTGAATGTGAACAGGTTGCCAGCACTCAAGACTGGCTTTAAAACTTAATTTGCTTTTTCAAAGAGTGCAAATTTAACCGAAGGCTGATGGTTACGTTGCCGCAGGATGCCCATTGTACATTTATATTTTCAAATGTATTTACGCATGCAGTTCGGGTGGGAATACAAATCCACTAAAAATACATTCACCTTGCTGTTTAGATCAGCTACTCAGTGGAAAACTTCATCTTGGAAGAAACTAGCTGCAGATAAAAACGTTTGCTCTTTCAGATTCACATACTCTGCACTTTGTTATTTTGTCAATCCCTTTGGCCCTTGTTCTGGCTAAACCACGGATAACACATTGAAGATCCTCTGCTTTCTGATCAGTTGTTGGAGGCGGACGAGGGGGTAGCCATCAATCTTCTAAGTGAATAGGCATTGGGTTTGGTTGTTGATGCTTTCTCAAAATATTCTGATTCATGCTGTGACTAACTGGTTTCTGCTATTTTCTACACATGTTTTCCCAGCCTTTTTCCATTGTATACAATGATAAATTATTTGATCCTCTTCACCCATCAATTTCAATCTTTTGTGAACTCCGTCTTGACATATTTCTGCTGCATTTCAAACTCTCTTCTGTCCAGCCGCAGTTGATGTTAGCTTTTCTTTCAGATTAGTTTGGCGTATTATACATTTTTCTTTGTTGAAGGAGTCCTCAGATTTTGTAGTCAGCAACAACCTGTCAGGAGGTAAAGCTCCTCTGCTACCACTGCTTCACTCATGTTTACGAATTTAAATCAACAGAAAACCTGAAACAAGGGAACCCTGGACACAACAGTTACATACTGGGCAGCAGCGCTTGGGTGCCCAGGACGTAACAGTTACGTCCAGAGAGGGTCCCTCAGGCGAAGCGCTAGAGCTCCCCCCGGGGGCCTCGCACTCCCTCCCCTGGGCAGGGATGGAAGGGGAATCACTTCCCCTTTCTACCTCTGCCCCCCCATGGTGTCAGTGTGCGATTGTGCGCTGACCTCATCAGAGGCCTGCCTCCTCCATGCTGGAGGCTCACCTTCCAGCGCCGATCGGAGGAGAAACACTTTTGCATTTCTCCTCCAATCACATGGAGGGGCCAAGAAAAGCATCAAAGGAAAGGAGAGGCCTATCCTTTCCTTTGATGTCTTTCTCAGCATTTTGCTGCCCGACTGCGATGCGATCGGGCAGCAGAAATGCCCACTAGACACCAGGGAGCTTTTTTTTGTATTTACTTATAAGTGGAGTGGCCCATTGGGCAAGGGACACTCCTTAGGGGGGCAAAGTATAATTAGGCCATTTCTGCACCCCCTGGGGGCAGATCAGCCTATTATAATAAGGCCGATCTGCACCGGGGGGCAGAAACCCCTAGACACCAGGGATAATGTTTTTTTGTTTATTTTTATTTTTTATATGTGGGGAGCGAACCCTTGGGCAAGGGTTGCACCCCAGGGGCAAAATTACTCTTAGGCCTTTTCTGCTCCCCCTGGGGAGAGATCGGCCTATTTTTATTGGGTCAATCTGCCCCCAAGTGGGGCAGAAACCACTAGACACCAGGGATTGTTTTTTATATTATTGAATGAGGGGAGCGGCCCCTTGAACAAGGGCCGCTCCCTAAAGGGGTAAAATATTTTTAGGCCTTTTCTGCCCCGGGGGGCAGATCGGCCTATTATAATTAGGCCTATCTGCCCTCAGGGGGGTCAAAAACCCCTAGACACCAGGGATATATATATTTTTCACTTTATTTTTATATATATGGGGAGCAACCCCTTAGGCAGAGGTCATTCCCCTTGGGGGGTCAAATTTATTTTAGGCCATTTCTTTTCCCCTTGGGGGCAGATCGGTCTATTTCTATTAGACCAATCTGCCCCACGGGGAGCAGAAACCACTTAGGCACCAGGGATTGGTGTGTGTGTGTGTGTTTTTTGGGGGGGCAGCCCCTTGGGCAAGGGTCACTCCCTATAGGGGGCACATTACTGTTGGCCATGTCTGCTCCCCCTGGGGGAGATCGGCCTATTTTTGGAAGGCCCATCTGCCCCCAAGGGGGGCAATAAGCCCAACAGAGACCAGGGAAGATTTGTTTTCCAAAATAAGAGGGTGGGGGTATGGCCATACCCCCACCCCAAATAAATGGGGCCAAAGCTGTTCTGCCCACTGGTGGGCAGATGGGTCAATACCCCGGATCCACTTCCCCGGGGAGCAGAAAGCGTACTAGATGCCAGGGAATTAAAAAATATAAAATAGTTGGGTGGCGGCTACCAATCAGTACAGGTCTGGTTATGCCCCCTCCCCAACTGAAGAGGGTAACAGTCTTTCAGCTCTCCCACCACACACTAAAACTTCTTATCCCACAGCAAGAAAGAGGAGATTTGATTATTTTGGGTTTTGGTTTTACATTTAGGCCATGAGAGCTTGGCTACTTCTCAAAATCGTCCCACTTGGAATGGTGAGGGCTGCACTTTTTGGACTTTGGGACGCTGCCATGTAGAAAAATCCACAAGACCTAGACACATCTGAAAACTAAACATCTGGGTGATTCCAGGGTAGTGTTCTTCACATGCACCGCACCACTTCCTTACCCACAATGCCCTGCAAACCTCCAACTTTGCCGGAAATCACATATTTGTCTCACATTTTTGTGATGGAACCTTCTGGAATCTGCAGAAATCCACAACATTCCTACCACCCACCATTATTTCATCTATACAGATAAAAATGTTGCTGCACTTGTCAGCCTAAAAATGCTTTTTTTTTTTCAAACTGCCCTATTGGACCCGCTTTGTGTCCTCCTCAATTTCAACATGTTTCTGGCTCTTCCCTGTCACAGGCACTTGGCCCACCTACACAAGTGAGGTATCATTTTTACCGGGAGACTGAGGGGAATGTTGGGTGGTAGGAAATTTGTCCCAATGTGGTGATCCCACACAGAAATGTGGGAAAAATATGATTTTTAGCTAAATTTGTGGTTTGCTGTTCTGGGTAAGAAAACATTGGGGGATCCACGCAAGTCACACCTCCCTGGACTCCCTCGGGTATCTAAGTTTCAGAAATGTCTAGGTTTGGTAGGTTTCCCTAGATGGCTGCTGAGCCCAGGACCAAAAACACAGGTGCCTCCCCAAAAACAGGTAGTTTTTTATTTGATAATTTTGATGTGTCCAGATAGTGTTTTGGGGCATTTCCTTTCACGGGCACTAGGCCTACCCACACAAGAGAGGTACCAATTTTATCTGGAGACCTTGAAAGCTGGGTGGAAGTAAACTTGTGCCTCCTCTCAGATACCAGAACTTTCTGTCACCGAAATGTGAGGAAAAAGTATTTCTTTGGCCAAATTTTGAGGTTTGCAAAGGATTCTGGGTAACAGAAACTCGTGAGTGCCCCACAAGTCACCCCCTCTTGGATTCCCCTAGGTGTCTAGTTTTAAAAAATGTGCAGGTTTGGTAGGTTTCCATAGGTGCCGGCTGAGATAGAGGCCAAAATCCACAGCTAGGCAGTTTGCAAAAAACAGGTCTGTTTTCTTTGGGAGAATGTGATGTGTCCACATTGTGTTTTGGGGCATTTCCTGTCACGGGCGCTATGCCTAACCACACAAGTGAGGTACCATTTTTATCGGGACACTTGGGGGAATGCTGGGTAGAAGTAAACTTGTGGCTCCTCTCAGATTCCAGAACTTTCTGTCACCAAAATATGAAGGAAAAGTGTTTTTTGGCCACTTTTTGAGGTTTGCAAAGGACTCTGGGTAACAGAATCTGGTGGGAGCCCCACAAGTCACCCCCTCTTGGATTCCCCTAGATGTCTAGTTTTCAAAAATGTGCAGGTTTGGTATGTTTCCTAAGGTTGCAGCTGAGGTAGAGGCCACAATCCACAGCTATGCAGTTTTCTTTGGGAGAATGTGATGTGTCCACGTTGTGTTTTGGGGCATTTCCTATTGCGGGTGCTAGGCCTACCCACACAAGTGAGGTACCATTTTTATCAGGAGACTTAGGGGAATGCTGGGTGGAAGGAACTTTGTGGCTCCTCTCAGATTCCAGAACTTTCTATCACCGAAATGTGAGGAAAAAGTATTTTTGGGCCAAATTTTGAAGTTTGCAAAGGATTCTGGTGAGACCCCCACAAGTCACCCTATCTTGGATTTCCATTGGTGTCTATTTTTTAAACATGTTCAGGTTTTGTAGGTTTCCCTAGGTGCCAGCTGAGCTGGAGGCCAAAATCTACAGCTACTTTCCAAAAAACATGTCAGATTTCAAAGTAAAAATGTGATGTGTCCATGTTGTGTTTCCTGTGCCATTTTTATCAAGAGATTTGGGGGAACACAGAAGAGCAAAACAAGTGTTCTTGCCCTTTGTGTGTCTTTACATTGTTTCCTTCCAAATGTAAGATAGTGTGTAAAAAAGACTTCTATTTGAGAAATGCCCTGTAATTCACTTGCTAGTATGGACACCCCAGAATTTGTAGATGTGCAAATAACCACTGCTTCTCAACACCTTATCTTGTGCCTATTTTGGAAATACAAAGGTTTTCTTCACTCTTTATATTTCAGCAACTGAATTGCTGTATACTCTGTATATAATGAAAACCCATTGCAAGGTGCAGCTCATTTATTGGCTCTGGGTACCTAGGGTTCTTGATGAACCTACAAGCCCTATATATCCCTGCAACCAGAAGGGTCCAGCAGACATAACTGTATATTGCTTTCAAACAAGTTACAGAGTGGAACGTGGAGAAAAATGGCTGTTTTTTTACCTCAATTTCAACATGTTTTCTATTTCAGCTGTTATTTCATGTAGGAAAACCTTGTAAGATCTACATAAATTAGCCTTGCTGAATTCAGAATTTCGTCTACTTTTCAGAAATGTTTAGCATTCTGGGATCCAGCATTGATTTCACACCCATTTCTGTCACTAACTGAAAGGCTGAATGCACACAAAATTGTAAAAATGGGGTATGTCCCAGTAAAATGCCAAAATTGTGTAGAAAGATTGGGTTTTCTGATTCAAGTCTGCCTGTTCCTGAAAGCTGGGAAGGTGGTGATTTTAGCACTGCAAACCCTTTGCTGATGACATTTTCAGGGAAAAAACAACAAGCCTTCTTCTGCAGGCCTTTTTTCCCATTGTTTTGAAAAAAGAAAATTGTCACTGTATTTTAGCTGATTTCTTGGTCTTCTTTCGGGGGAACCCACAAAGTCTGGGTACCTCTAGAATCCCTAAGATGTTGGTAAAAAGGATACAAATTTGGCAGGGGTAGCTTAAGTGGAAATAAAGTTATGAGGGCCTAAGTGCGAACTGCCCCAAATAGCCAAAAAAAAAGCCTTGTACCTGAGGGGAAAAGGCCTGGCAGCGAAGGGGTTAAAATAAATTACCAATATAATGGATAGAATGCATTATTTTAAAGCCACTATTTTGGAAAATGGTTGAAGGGGTGATCTAAGGAGTTATTTTCTGTCTCTATAAGACTACTTGACCACCAAACCTATGTTTTAAAACCAAAATGAAGTATAAACTCCTTTAATGATCCAAAAACACAAATCAAAAATGAAAATCTCTGGACAGCAATTTTTTTATAGTGGTATATCCAGGGGCCAGGACTATAATACCTGAGACCCCCTTCCTGGGTCCGAGCCAACTACAAGGATTAAGACATTATGGTCCTCTTCAAGACAGCTTTCATGAGACTGAGTCGGCAAACATGTCTGACTGATTCAAGTGGCTTCTTGTCTGTGTTCTGATTAATTTTTCTTGAATTTTAGTAATGCTAATGAGGGGCTGCAGACCACAATGCCCACTTAGAGTTTGTTCCATTAAGTTGTTAATTTGATTTTGTTTATAAAGTTTAACAGGGTAACTTACCTGAGGGAGTAAAACAGAGATCAAATATGGGCATCTTAGCTTCCTAATCTCAAGGTCCAGTAACTATATGTAGGACTAGTCTAATAATGTACATTTCTGACTTCAAGGTGCTTTATGAGTAAGAACGTATTTAGCATCATATTGGAAAATCAAATTACAGTACACTCACAACTTATGGCCCAATTTATGATTTGATAGTTGGGCCATCCTGCTTGAGGGCAAATGGAGTAAAGTATTACATTGCCCTGGAGGAGGTTCCAGAAACCAATTTTTGAAATGTCCATTGGGCCGTGGACATTATAAGCATTGACAGGCTCCTTCAAACATGATCGAGCCGCACAGCACAGCTACATTTGTTTTCTATTTTCAAAAACAAACCCCTAAAATGGGATTTTGTTTTTTTAAAATAAAGAAAATATGTAAAAAAGTGCCTCTGTCACCATGAAAGTTATCGGCCATGGCTGGGAGGAATCATTTTGCAGTTTTTATGCTTCTTGCCACCAGGATTTTCCTTGCAGGAAGTGACAGGCATTGAAAACTGACCTTTATGTCCACACATCTAAATTAGGTGAGCTGACATACAGGTCAGTCTCCGACAGGCCTTACTCCATCGGGCATCAGAGGGTGTGTAACCATGGCAGAGGAATCGTGTTAACAGCAATCACGTTTGAATATCTTACAGGTGAGAGACATGTGACTATTAATCCCAGAATGCAATATAAATAGTGTGATGACAGGAAGGAACAGACGATACCACTTGAGAAAGACATGGTTGTCGAAACACGTTGTGGGGTCTGAAAATCTGTCTGAATAAATGAAGCTGTCATGGAGCCCCCAGGAGTGCAGTGCCTTTTTTGTGTGATGATATATATATAAATCTATATATCTATATATATCTATATATATATATAGATAGATAGATAGATAGATAGATAGATAGATAGATAGATAGATAGATAGATAGATAGATAGATATACATTTGGCACCAGTTGTCTTGCAGTTGCAGCTTGCGTCTTCAAAGCAAGACACATACTTCAACTGACGCGTTTCAACTGTAGCTTTAAGGCAGCAGTAAAAAAGTCACGTAAGTCTTGTGAATATATTTCTGCTACAAAAGGATCAGACTTTTGTCTAGTGGCAGTTTTGGTGCCATAAAGAAGCGCAGAAGGTTTATATGCCTACGGCAAAGAGCAAATCTGTATTTTATGTAAATAACTGAGTACATTAGTAAAGTCAGCCATTACCTGCGCTATAAAACAAATGAAATGTATGTGTGGGGGATCCGGCTATGGAGAGATGAAGGACACTTTAGCTGGGTGGTAGTGAGGGAATCTGAGGAGAAGGACATGGGAGTGGGAGCACCATTAATGATTGTTGGACTGGGCTCTAGAGGTGCTAAAGACTGTGACTATTGGTATGTGACAAGGTGATATTTGAGTGTCTTGAAAGAACGTGCTGATTGAGGGAAGAAGCAAAGGTAAGGTAACCTCTACTGTTGCACGTATCACACACACACCAGCAATTTTGTGACTGTCTATGGAGGCTAGTGTTTTAGAGCAACAGTTTAGCCAGTAGTAGAGATGGCATTTCGTTGGATGACTGCTGCTCACGCCCTCACTCGGGTTATAGAGGACAGCTCTGACATAGGATCAGAGACTGAGACAGCAGATATTGAGACAGCATCCGAGGGATAGGACAGTGATTTTTGAGTCGGAGGAGTCCCATTCGATAACTCCTCTTCCAGCTATCCCTTTGCAAGCACAGTCTGTGCAACGGGACAATAGCGGGTTAGCCCAACCCAGAGAGCAGGTGAATGTGGAGGCAAGCACAGAGAGAGAGTATTCTCTTGGGAGCGAACCAATTTAGTTCAGCCCCAAATTCCACCGCCCAAATCTTATTGTGAAGACATCAAAATTATATATCACAAAACAAACTGGTTTTGTAAGGCAGGCACCTGTGTTTTTGGTCCTGGGCTCAGCAGCCATATAGGGACACATACTAAACTCAGACATTTCTGGAAACAAGATATCTGGGGGAGTCCACAGAGGTGTGACTTGTGTGGATTCCCCAAAGTTTTCTTACCCAGAATACCCTGCAAAGCTGAAATGTTGAATAAAAACTCTATTTTTTTGTGTATTTCTGTCACACAAACTACAGGAATATGATGGGATATACTTAATTCCTACCACCCAGTGATTCCTGACCTGTCCTGATAAAAACACTACCCCACTTGAGTGCCTGTACCTAGTGCCTGCGTCAGGAATGGATCACCCCAGGGTCAACAGTTATCTCATGTAAGGACCAACATGGCCGTTGTGTGATCTATTCCTGTTGCGGGCACTAAGCCTACCCACACAAGTGAGGTACCATTTGTATCTGGAGACTTCAGGGCATGCTGGGTGGAAGTAAATTTGTGGCTTCTCTCAGATTCCAGAACTTTCTATCACTGAAATATGAGGAATGAGTGTTTTTTTGTCAACTATTGAGGTTTGCAAAGGATTCTGGGTGACAGAACCTGGTGAGAGCTCCACAAGTCACCCCATCTTGGATTCCCCTAGGTGTCTAGTTTTAAAAAATGCACAGGTTTGGTAGGTTTCCCTAGGTGCCGGCGGAGCTAGAGGCCAAACTCCACAGCTAGGCACTTTGCAAAAAACAGGTCTGTTTTCTTTGGGAAAATGTGATGTGTCCACGTTGTGTTTTGGGGCATTTCCTGTTGCGGGCGCTAGGCCTAACCATACAAGTGAGGTACCATTTTATCAGGAGACTTGGGGGAACGCTGGGTGGAAGGAAATTTGTGGTTCCTCTCAGATTCCAGAACTTTCTGTCACCGAAATATGAGTAAAAAGTGTTTTTTTGGCCACATTTTGAGGTTTGCAAGGGATTCTGGGTAACAGAACCTGATGAGAGCCCCACAAGTCACCCCATCTTGGATTCCCCTAGGTGTCTAGTTTTCAAACATGAACTGGTTTGGTAGGTTTCCCTAGGTCCCGGCTGAGCTAGAGACCAAAATCCACAGCTAGGCACTTTGCAAAAAACAGGACTGTTTTCTTCGGGAGAATGTGATGTGTCCATGTTGTGTTTTGGGGCATTTGCTGTTGCTGGAGGCCAAAATCTACAGCTAGGCACTTTGCAAAAAAGACATCAGATTTCAATGTAAAAATGTGATCTGTCCATGTTGTGTTTCCTGTCACGAGCATTAGGCCTACCCACGCAAGTGAGGTACCATTTTTATCAGAAGACTTGGGGGAAGACAGAATAGCAAAAGAAGTGTTATTGCCGCTTGTCTTTCTCTACATTTCTTCCTTCCAAATGTAAGACAGAGTGTAAAAAAGACATCCATTTGAGAAATGGCCTGTAATTCCCATGCTAGTATGGGCACCCCGGAATTCAGATATGTTCAAATAACCACTGCTTGTCAACACCTTATCTTATGCCCATTTTGGAAATATAAAGGTTTTCTTGATACCTATTTTTTAAGTTTTTATATTTCAGTAAATGAATTGCTGTATATCCGGTATAGAATAAAAACCCATTGCAAGGTGCTGCTCATTTATTGGCTCTGAATACCTAGGGATCTTGATGAACCTTCAAGCTCTATATATCTCCGCAACTAGAAGAGTCCAGCAGAAGTAACAGTATATTGCTTAAAAAAATCTGACATTGCAGGAGAAAGTTACAGAGTAAAACGTGGAGAAAAATGGCTGTTTTTTTCAGCTCTATTTCAATATTTGTTTATTTCAGCTGCCATTTTCTGTAGGAGAACCTTGTAGGATTTACACAAATGACCCCTTGCTGAATTCAGAATGTTGTCTACTTTTCAGAAATGTTTAGTTGTCCGGATTCTAGCATTGGTTTTCACACCCATTCCTGTCACTAACTGGAAGGAGGCCGAAAGCACACAAAATAGTAAAAATAGGGTATGTCCCAGTAAAATGCCAAATTTGTGTTGAAAAATGTGGTTTTCCGATTAAAGTCTGCCTGTTTCTGAAAGCTGGGATGATGGTTAATTTAGCACAGCAAACTCTTTGTTGATGCCGTTTTCAGGAAAAAAAACACAAGCTTTCTTCGGGAGCCCTTTTTCCCAATTTTAAAAAAAAATGATTTGTTTGCTGTATTTTGGCTAATTTATTGGTCTCCTCCAGGGGAACCCACAAACTCTGGGTACCATCAGAATCCTAGGATGATGGAAAAAAAGGACACAAAGTTGGTGTGGATAGCTTATGTGGACAAAAAGTTATAAAGGCCTAAGTGTGAACTACCCCAAATAGCCAAAAAAGGGCTCAGCATGGGGGGGAAGGCCCAGCAGCTAAGAGGTTAAATAAAAATAAATAAATAAAAGCATATGAAGCTACACCATGATATACACAATTATGTATACAGCAACACATAAAAACTGCCCAGCTTGAAAAGCTTCCTAGCAGTGAAACTTATGAAATTTCATCATGGCATTCTCGTCAGATAATTAAACAGGATCTTAAAGTTATAGCTCCATTATTACGAGACACAATTTCAAATTATCTCTTTCTCAGGGCCACCATGTCAGAATCATATTTTGTTGGAATCAATGACTTTGGATGCCTTTAGTTTGGATTTTGGTTAAGTACCAATAATACATTTATTTGAACATGCTAAAAAGCGATATTGAAAATAATTTGTTAATCTCTGAAATATAATTAAAAATAAGTTTTGGTATGCAAAATAATTTTAAATAAATATTTAAAAATACATAGAAAATTATTTTTTTAACTAAGGAAGGCATTTTTAAACAAATAAATTTGTTTTACAAAACAGTCTTATGGGTTGAATTGTCCTCGTTGAAAATCACCATCTTTCAGTGATACTCCTCCAGAGTTTTGCTTTCTGTAGCTGTACCTATTTTGTTAGCATTAGGACTCTATCTACTTTACTCTTGACACACAAGTGGAGAAGTGCTTGTGCTATCCCTGCAAAATATGGTAAAATCGATATACCCCTAATTGGTACATTCACTTTAATTGTAAGTCCCTATTCTAGGGTACAACCGTAAACTGTAAATTAAATGCTTCTAGTGGGCTGTAGCATCCATTGTCCTCCCACTGAAGTAGCACTGAAAACCATCTCAGACCTGCCATGGCAACTTGTGTGCCATTTTAAACTGCAAATTGCCTTGGCAAATAAATCATTTGTTAGGCCTAACCCTTCTTTTTTAATACTTATGAGTCCCCCCTAAGTCCCTAAATGCTTAAAGGGCAGAGTTGGTGGTTGTTAAGATTTGTATATGCCAAGTTTTACATGCCCCAGCAGTGAAAAACTTCTAAAGTTGTTTTCCCCTGTAGCAAGGCTGGCTCTCCTCTATAGAAGCACTAGGCTGCATTATAACACCTTATAATGCATAATTTCAAATTGGGAATCAAATTATTAGAAATTTAAAATACAATCTCATAGTCAAAGCAGATTTAAGATTAATATTTTAAAATGCCAGTTTTAGAAGGTTGGCATTTTCCTGCCTAAAACAAATATGCCTTTCAACCAGTCACCTGACTGCTAAAGGCTCTCCTTTGGTGTGATGCTGATTCCTTCAAGAATCTAGACAAAGGGCCCAGGGTATGGGGAAGGGTATTTCTCGCCTGAGTAAGATGGCCTGTACGGTTTTACTCAGCCCCTTTCTAAACTTCAAATGGTAGCCTGAGGGCTATACTCTTCCTGACTTCAGATGCCTACTGTGTCATTGGCAAATGCAGCTGAGGCGTGGGCCTGCCTGTCTTTTGTTTCACTAGACAGATCGGAGCCAAACCCAGAGGAAAGAGAGGAACTGACCAGAACCAATTTTAGGATTAGAGAAAAGGGCCAACCACCCAGAGACTGGCACTGTGTATACAAATGTCATCCCCAGAACCTGTTATAAGACCTGAGAATTTCAGAAGAAGGACTTCCCTGCTATCTTAAGAAGGAAGACTGAACTTAGTAGTCTTGAACCCAGGAACCCACAAGTGTATCTAATGACTCAGTTGGTTGCCCTTCTGTTTGAGCTACAGGGACACAAAGTTACAGAGGCTTTTCCTCCTTTCCAGCTGATCAGATCCAACTGGCCTTGACCTGGGTCCATCTGCTGGGCTTTATTGGAGTAAGTGCTGCCCCCCAAATGCTGTCCTTAAGGTCCTGGACTCTTGGCAGAAGTCACTTTGCCTGCTTAACAGAAGATTTAATCAGATCCGATGCTGTGCAGCTCTAACCCGAAGGCTTCACCTGGACTGATGCTGAGTGATGCAATGTCCAACAAAGCCTTGCAGCTCCTTGTCAAAGAATCTCCAAATCCACTGCCAAGTGATGAAGAGCCCTCCAGAACCGAGTAGCTCCGCATGGAAAGACTCTCCAGATACATCGTAGAGAGACACATAGGGGGTCATTGTGACCACGGCGGTCATGGACCGCCGGGGCCAGGGTTGGAGGGAGCACCGCCAACAGGCTGGCGGTGCTCCACAGGGTATTCTGACCGCGGCGGTTCAGCCGCGGCCAGAAAGGGAAAACCGGCGGTCTCCCGCCGGTTTTCCGCTGCCCTGGGAATCCCCCATGGCGGCGCATCTTGCTGCGCCGCCATGGGGGATTCTGACACCCCATACCGCCATCCTGTTCCTGGTGGTTCGCCCGCCAGGAACAGGATGGCAGTATGGGGTGTCGTGGGGCCCCTGGGGGCCCCTGCAGTGCCCATGCAATTGGCATGGGCACTGCAGGGGCCCCCGTAAGAGGGCCCCACTTTGTATTTCATTGTCTGCCTTGCAGACACTGAAACACGCGACGGGTGCCACTGCACCCGTCGCACCTTCCCACTCCGCCGGCTCAATTCTGAGCCGGCGTCCACGTGGGAAGGATGATTTGCACTGGGCTGGCGGGCGGCCTTTTGGCGGTCGCCCGCCAGCCCAGTGCAAATCCCAAAATACCCTCAGCGGTCTTTCGACCGCGGAGCGGTATTTTGGAGGGGGGAACTCTGGCGGGCGGCCTCCGCCGCCCGCCAGGGTGAGAATCACCCCCATAGTCCCTCAGGGTCGCCCCTCAAAGCCATTCCATCAAAGTCAGAAGATAACATTTCCAGTAGGCCAAATCTGGCCCTCTATCTGGCCCCTGCTCCATTCTGGTCAGCATGAATGTGTGACTTTGTCTTGGTCTGGTTCTATTGATTGGATTTTTTAGTGCCAATATATTTATTAACACCTACTCTATTTTCTAAATTGGTTTGGGATTGCTATTGTGTTGCGTTTTCAGTTTATTACTGTTTGAGTGCTGCATAAATACTTTACACATTGCCTTCCAAGTTAAGCCTCACAGATTGTGTGCCAGTACACCAGAGGGTTAAGCACAGATTTGGGGGCATATTTACAAGGAACTGACACATCGGTTGTGATGCACCAGTTTCCATACGTTGTGCTGCGCCCCCCTAACGACACTGTGGTACCGCTGTATTTGCAATCTTGTCAATTTCACTGCTCCATTTTTTGGGCCTCCGTAGAGGGAACTCCAAACTTGCATACATTATGCCTGGTGCAGGTGGTGCAAGGGATTACAAAATGCTAGCATTTTGCCACTTTGTAAATATGGTGCAGGGTGAGGGGCTGTTTAGCGCTGCCTTAGCATAAAAATAAATGATGCTACGATGGTGCTTGGGGGCACAAGGGGTTTACAAATATGCCTCTTATTTTGTGACCTTTGTGGGTCACCTTGCAAGGATTGCGATTATTAATTGAGGTGGTTTCTCAACCCTCTCTAGTAAGAACCCAATTTCTAAGAGTCCTTAATTTTAGGTTCTTTGTTCTTTTGGTGTAGTTTTTTGCGGGTTGTTATGTGACATCCAATTTCCAGGACACAGTCATCACTGAAAGTAGATGGAACAGTCTACAGAGCCAGGTACTTAATAAACTTCATAAAATTATTGTTTGAACTTTTTGGATTATTAATATAACATATTGTTTATAAAAAAATATCATTCATTGTGTATCTCTAACTTCAATAGGGGGTATTTTTCTAAGGTTAGTGTATTGATTGTTTACATTTTTTTTTGGGTTAGGGCAGTGAGGCATTTGTATCAATTTTGGGGGTTGGGTATTTGGCTATGTGCATGTGCAGCTTGGTAACCTTTTTTTCAAGTTCTCAAAAGGAAACCTTTTGGATTTGTGTGTCTTCCTTTTAACAAAAAAGAGACTTTTTGGAGGAATGTTCTCCTATCTTTACATGTTTGTGTGTTGTATTTAGGGATTAGTGTGTTTTACGAAAACGTTTTTGTGGAATTAATTACATAGGGCCAGATGTAGCAAATGTTTGCGAGTCACAAATGGGTTGCAGCGCTATTTGCAACCCAGCAAAATGCGAAATGGGATGTTCAAATCCCATTTCGGAGTACCAAATAGCGATGCAACCCATTACTGAATCGCAAACTTTGCAACCTGATTTTGCAACCCGCAAACAGGAAGTCGCAAATTGCGAGCAGCAAACCGTATGCAAAAGCCAATCGTAAATTGCGACTAGTCGCCAAAAGCCCGTTTTGCACACTAAGATTACTACTGATTCAGAGCAGGTGGTAACCAAAACCAAAGTATAAAAAGAGACCCAGAAGGCATCTGGGCTACTCAAAGTGGCTGCGATATACGTGATTGCATGGAGGAGGAGAGTCCAGGCTGCCCAGCAGAGGAGGAGGAGGCAGAGACAGGAGAGGATATACCGAACCAGGCAGACACTATTTCAACAAACTGAGGAGGAGATATATGAGAAATACAGAGTGAGCAGCGCTGTTATCTGAGTGATAATTGAACTGCTGAAACCTGAGCTCGTACGCCAGACAATGCGTGGCAGCGCCATCCCCACGCATGTGCAAGTGCTTTGCCCACTGCACCTCTGGGCCTCGGGTAGCTATCAGGGGGTGATTGCAGTGGCAGGTGGGGTATCCCAAAGTGCACTCTCACGATTCTTCAGACATTTCCTAGATGCCATACTCGCACACATGTCCAGATATATATACCTTCCCAGAAATGAGGCAGAAATGAACAGCACCAATTTGGTCTTCTACAGAATTGCCAACTTCCCCCATGTAATAGGGTGTGTGGACGGGACACATATACCAATTTGACCACCAGTAAATCTAGAATATGTGTTCTGCAATAGGAATTGTACCCACTCACTAAACATCTAGGTGGTATGTGACACCCATAATGTCATTACTGACATTGTGGCTAAATATCCAGGGAGTACACACGATGCATACATATTCAGGCACAGTGGGATACACCAACGCCTAGAACGTGGGGAGTTTGGAGAAGGATATTTATTAGGTACTGGCGAGTACACTCTGAAGCCTTACATACGTCACTGTGTAACCCTGTGATGCCCTGCTAAATTTGCCTCTTTTGTCAAACAGGTGACAGTGCATATGCCCTGAGACCATGGATACTCACCCCATACCTAACACCTGGCAATCAGAATGAGAGGCAATATAACATTGCACGTTGGCGGACCAGAACTGTAATTGAGAGGACTTTTGGCTTGTTGAAGTCACGATTCCGATGTCTGCACAAAAGTGGAGGAGCACTTCAGTATGCCCCATAATCATCATGCAAGATAGTTGCCACCTGTGCCATCCTACACAACATTGCCACCAGACTTGGGCTATATCTCACCCCTGACTGCACAGATTCAGAGAATGAGGAGCAAGAGCTACCACACCGACAGCCTGGGAATAGAAGCATCTCAATGGAGGGCAAACAGAGACGGAACCACATTGCAACCCACTACTTTGGCAGGTACGTAGCAACCGTGACAACACTCACTAATGTAAGACACACATTGCCCAGTTGTGTAGTTAAACAAATGAATCCTTTTATTGCAGGACTATAATGTTGAAATATTTGTTAACTATACTACAGTATGCAAAAAGAAAGTGTAATCTGACACATTATGTCCATGTGCCTCTGTATCGCTACATGTCAGTAGCTCACAGCCTCCTGCAACTGCGGCCACCATGGCTCACTCCAGCTTGGTCCCCTGAGCACTGCCATGCAGTGCTACTCTGCAACACACATGCATCGATGGCAGACACACTACTCACACTGGAGACCTCCTCACTGTCCTGCGGGGTATCCCCAATGCCCCTTGCAGCCTGTCTGGTCTCCAGCAGGTCCACCACATGGCTGATGCGGCCAAGTCATCAAGCCACATCTCCTGCAAAATGCCCTAGTTCCACTTGAAGGCTGACAGTGTGCCTTGACAGGTTGTGTTGCTAGCCAGGCGCCCTATGGACACACCTAGCCTGTCTAAACGGCCGGCAGTGTTGCGCTCCCTGTGCCGTGCCTGTGCCCTGTCAGCCACCAGTTCCCTGACCAAATTGTCTATGGAGGTAGTCAGGTTACCCAAGTGAGTGTTCATTGTAGTGAACTGGTTGTCCACATTTGCCAGCCCATGCGTGATAGTGGTCTGCAGTCTTGGTTACGGTTCATTAACCGCATTTGTCTATCTTGCAGGCGCTGACTCTGCAATAAGGATGCCTCAAATCCCAACCAATCCTCATCGGAAACATCATCCCTACGCACAGACTGCATTGTGCGTCGCCGTCTACGCACCGCACCTGATGATCCCCGTGTTTGGCTCTCCCTAGGCATTGGCCCTGGTGTCCCAATGGCTGCCTCCATACCCAGAGCAGGATCGTCCATGGTCTCCTGTGCCGATTGAATGGGTGGTGTTGTCCTGCACTCCCCTGTGGTGTCTGTGGCAGCCTCCTCCTGTGTGCCTGTGCCATGCTCCTCTCCCTGCACAGTGGCGCTGATGGGGGGGCCTTGTGGGAGACCTGTGGGACATAGGGGATACACTGTCAGTATCGCACATATGTTTGATGCCTCAAAATAAACATTTCCCTATATTTGGACTACTGTACTACATTGCTCATAATGCACTGTTCTATAGGTTGCAAAACTGTGAATGGAGCTACTCTGGAGGTGCCTGCTGATGTGTACTGTGATTGTGTGCATAGTGCATAGGCCGGTGTAAATACATTAATTTTGGTACTTACTTATTGATGTTCCTGGTGCAGAACTGTCTAGGTCTCCAATGCCCAGTACAGCCTCCGGCTCCAGAGTTGTCTCCACCTCGGTTTCGATGGCTGTAGTGCCATGCATCCCCTTCATATGCTCCGCCACCCTCTCCTTGGTCCTGGAGCGAAGGTCATACCACCTTTTGCGGATTTAATCCAGGGTGCGGTGGCTGACACCGATGGCATTAATTTTGTTCTGGATGTCCTGCCAGATCTTCTTTTTGTGGCTGTCAGGGACACTCATTGCTGCCTTACCAAATAATTCCTCATGGTGCAGGCAGCACTCCTCGGTGAGTACCTCCAACTCCTTCTCAGAAAATTTAAGTTTGCGTTTTCTGCCTCCACTGGGTGTCTCCTTCTCCTGGGTAGCCATTGTTGCTGCAGCTCCTCTCACCTGGGTGCGGCTCTGCAGTTTGGGCTGGGTGGGCTCCTCCCTGTTCCATGGGGTTACTTCCTGGTTCTGATGTCATCACTCAGAACTAGGAAGGGGGTTTTTCAAAAGTTTAATTTTCACCTGCGTGTAATTTGCGAGTCAGTCGCAATTTACGACACCGGACCACACCCTTCGTGCAATTTGTGACCTCGCTTTTTGCGAAGTCGCAAATGAGTGACCTCGCAAAAAGCGAGGTCGCAAAGTGCGGTGCGACTCTGCTGCGATTCGCTATTTGGTATAGCGATTTTTACTGGCATATTGTTTTGCGAGTCGGAAATATCGATTCGCAAGGAGTCGCTATTTCCGACTCACAAATTATTTTCTTCCTACATCTGGCCCATAGTTCTTTCTCAATTGAATTTTGTGTTAACTAAGAACTATAGGAATGCATATTGGTAAAACAAGTTGCATTTTTTATAACTTTTATGGGGGATTCCATGCCTATTTTTTTTCTTTGAAGTTCACTGACAACCTTTTTAGGTTTTGTTTAATTTTTTTAAGAAAGAGAGGGATTTGGGTGCAAGGAAACCCCTTCCCCCACATATTACTTGTAAAGTGTCATTAGAATTGTAAGTCATCATTTTCTTTTCCTTTTGTAAGTGGAATATTTAGGATCGCTTTTTGGTGAGTGGTTGAATTTTCAATATGTTGATTTTATTTTATGTTTTTTTCATGGTAATCATTTTTGCAAAGTGTGTAATGTGTTTTCAGTCGGTATGCATCAATGCTAATGATTTGGAAAGTTGTGCTCATGTGTCAACACCTGGCCTAACATGTTTTTAAGATGCAGGAAAGTAGGAACGACCAAGTAGGCCAGTAGAAATACCCACACCAAATACAGTTATAATCTCATTTAATAAACAGTCATAATTCATAGCTCTATTATAAAAACATAGTTGATATCACATAGAAGTTATATAAATTCAAAGAATAAACAGCAAATAGCACAAGAGTGCAGACAATACAGTTAAAGGCCTTGATTTAGAGTTTGGTGGATAGGATACTCCATCACAAACCTGACAAATATCCCGTGCATTGTATTACAAGAGCATTATATCCTATGACACTTGTAGTATGGCAGATGGGATATCTGTCTCAATTGTGACAAAGTACTCCTTCAGCTGAACTCTAATTTAGCCCCAAAGACTCTTACAATCCTTTAAAAGAATACTGAAGACACACTCATTGGCATTTAGGAACAGTACATTGCAGTGCACAGCAGAAGGATGGGTGGTTGCCCTACGCAGTGATATGTGCAACCGTGCCTAATGTGTATCACGTCAAGTGTCACAGCCTTTGATATTTAATAAGTTGGCAATCATTCTCCTTGAGCCAATGGGTAGATTTTCAAATTATCTTCCTGACTAGCTCCAAATTCCAGAGATCCAGCAGCTGGAACATGTGAAGAATATGGTTAATCTCTGTTTATGACTAATGCATAGTTTAACAGTCCAAACTACCTAAGGGACAGTTCTATATCAGTGATACCAGTTCTCTTGTCATGTCAGGACGCCCTATTGCTCAAGGAAACGCCCCTAATATATGTTGATAAACTTGGGAAAGAGAAATAGAGGCAATATATATTTTTGTCATTTATTTTCCTTGTATTTTCTAATTTTTGTCATAAACCCATTTGTGTCGCAGTAATGCATATAAAATTCAGTCAAAAAACCAACACTGTATTGATGATTCTAGGTCTGGGAGAAAGTAGCACTATGCCAGCATAATTAGTACAATTTCAGTAATTTTATTTTACTCTTGTTCCAAAAAAATTCCTGAAATTATGCTACTATGCCATATTGTGAAATCCCCTTGTTGATCTTAAAATGTACCACGAAAGTGCCATTTGCAGTAATAATTTAGTGGAAATTTACATGAAGAACGGAAGAACAGAACTCAAGCAGATGTTGACCTTTTATGCTTTTGTATTTTTGCACTATTTTTTAGAGTGTACATTACAAAGGCTCTGCCCCATCACAAAGGGTTTCAAACCAGTCTTTTGTGCCCCCCAGAGAAGGTGGGACCAGGGCAGCGAGGCAGGAAATTCCAAACACCATTGGGGGTGGAAACAGCCAAAACATTCTCCTAATTCAAAGCTGGGACCAGGTATAAATATTGGAACCAAAGACAAAGTCTTGAGTACGTCTCTGGAACGGTGGAAGTCCCAGAAAGACTGATGTGCTGCTCTGTTGCAAGAAGGACAATTACCTTGCTGCCTTGCTAATCTGCTGCACTTATGTCTAATGCCTGAATGACAATAATTGGGCTTGCACTTTGAACCTAGGACCACCACAGTGATTCCAAGGGGTAGTTGGCTGTCCTTCTGGACATACCCTCAGGGAGAGAAAAGGCTCCAACCACCTTACACCCAGCTTCTGGACACTGGGTGATGTGAGTCCTGCCTCCAAAGTGGTGCCACTAGAAGCCTGGGCTCTTGGAAGTCGGTCTGAACATGCTCTACCAGCCCAGCTTTGGTCTCTTGGGCAGGACTGATGCAGCACAATTCATCTCCCCATCAGAACCATCACTGTGCAACACATTCCTTAAGCATGACCACACATCACAGTCTGCAGCTCATCAGAAGTATTGATGCATGATGCATTCCAGAAGACTTGCATCACTGGCAACAGCATCCTGGATGACAACACAAGAACTCTCAATGTTAGCCTCATTGACGGCGCCACTGGAACCACCACTGTGTGGTGCATCTTCAATACCAGACCTTGCATTGCTGCCCGCACACCTCGGAATCATTGCTGAGCAACACTTACTCCAAGTGGGGTCTTGTAACAGCCCAAAACTTGGATTTGAAGTACTTTGTGGGCCTAACTGAGTGCCTGTATCTTGCCCATGCTCCATTGTGGTCAGTCTGAACCTGTGACGTGGCCCTGGTTTGTGTAACCAGACATCACAGTTGGTGCTCTGTAGTTTTAAGCACTATTTTCACTTAAATATTTACAATTGCATATCTCCTTTTCCACTGATTGAATTTTTCTTGTTTTGGGCTCAAATTATTCATTACATTTTAATCTATTTTTCTAAATTGCTGTGGGTTTTTTCTTGTGTTGTGTTTTCACTTTATCACTGTTTCAGGTGCTGCATAATTACTGTACACATTCCCTTCAAGTTAAGCCTGACTGCTTTTGTGCTAAGCTTTCAGACGGTGAAGCACAGATTAATTTGGGATTGCTTGTAACTTCACCCTGATAGGAATTGTAGTTGTTACTTTTATAGGGTTTAATGAACCTCAGCTCCTTCCTGAAAAGAAAAGGGGTGCATCCCTAAACATTGATTTTACATACCTATGTTGTGGATACAGAAAAAATGGCTCAATGGAATTACACCAAATTTGGCAAAAAGTTAGAAGTTTACTCAGAAAGCCTGCTTTTTGTGTTTTGTTGTAAAACCATTGAGCCATTTATTGAGAAATTTGCCTTTTAAAAGGAGGTCAGATTGGGCTTAAAGAGAGCCTTGATGAGATGGAGCTGAGGCCATGATGGAACCTTGGCTCCCCTAGGTAAAGGCACTGTGTCCCTGTTGAAGAGAGTGTGAATATTTCTGTTGATACTGCAGTCAGCCAATCAGACTGATTGGAGCCATAGGGAATGATGGGTGAAAAATCACTCTTGGCCAATCAGAATGATTTATTTATTCTGGACATAATATCTGTCATGTGTGTGATGGAGTAGCATTCTACCTGATTCTAAATCAGACCCTCAATATGCAGTTTTTCAGTGAATTTCGCTGTTTTTGTTGAACAATTTAACCTATTATCAACCTCCACTGCCTAAAGACTTCAGCCCAGTAGGGCTGGCTGCCAAGCCTGACTACAGCCATGCCCTGCAACCATCCCTGCAATCTTTGATATGCATGGACTTTGGCCAGGGCCTGACCCCAACCTGCTGTGAGTGACAGACCCAAAGTCACTGCTGTGAACAGCCTTTGGCAGTGCACAGTAGGCCTTGGCCTGTAGCCAGGCCACCAACAAACCTGATATGGACTGGTAGCACCTGCATCATTGACTTTCATCTGTGTGTAGCTCAGCTTGCAGCATTGTATGGCTAACCAACATGCAGTGAATTGCCCACCCCCTGGGGGTGTGCAAATGCGGGCCACAAAACAAGCCCTGCTGTATATGTACTTAGCCTGCACACAGGGGCTTTCTTCCCTATTTTTTATGGAAAAATTATTTTCCCATTTTTTACCCAGTTTTATTTTTGCTGAAGATCGCACTTTTAATTCAAATAGTGATTGTCAGCACAAAAAGTTGTCTTTTTTTCTGCTCACAAAAAGGCAGCAGCATGAAAGAGGTTTTTATTAAAATCATCATTTTATGACAGTGAGCCTATTTTTTTTCTTATTTGAGATATTTCTCAATTCCTCTGGGTGCCCTCCAGCAGTCCATTTGGGTCAGCTGCTATGGTGCTCCCCATGACTGTGGTATTCTTTTTTTCACTCAAGAAAATTGAGATTGCTTTCACAATCATACATTTTCAAAAAGATGGCAAAAAATGAATTGTCTCAATCAATCAATCAATCTGGATTTATATAAGGTGGCTAATCACCCGATAGGGTATCCAGGCCCTTGCATGTCCCAGAGGCTTATTCAAACAGCCAGGTATTGTGGGCCATACAGAATTCTAGAAGCAAGGTGAGAGTCCGGAGGTGCGTGGAGAGGCTGTACTAGGTTTTTGCTGCAACGTGAGAGAAGGAAAGTCCTCTACTTCTGCTTCGGTAGATGGCAGGAAGAATGAGAAAGTGAAAGTAAGGCAGAGTGTACTCTTCTCGACTGTTGGTGGAAGCTCCGATGGTGGTTGATGTACGCTGCCGTTGGTTGAGTAGAACCTTGTGTGCGTGGGTCAGCACCTTGAATTGGCATTTCTTCTGTATTGGGAGTCCGTGAAGTTGCCCAAGGTGGGGTGTAAAGTGGTTTTGTCAGGGAAGGCCAAGGATGACTCTTGCTGTGGTATTCTATTGGTCTAAAGTCTCTGTAAGAGGTGTGCTGGGATTCCTATGTAAAATGCATTTCTGTAGTCCAGTGAGCTGTTGATGAGGGCCTGTGTCACAGTGAATCTCCTGTGTAGGGGTGGCCACTTGAGGATTCTATATAACTTGCGCAAAGTGAGGAAGGAGGCAGAGGAGACAGCGTTGATATGTGATTTCACGATGAGCAGGTATGTCATCATGAGCAGCTAGCATGTTGATGATCTTTTCCAGTAACTTAACTGGGAATGGGTGTAGGGAGATTGGCTGGTAGTTTTGTTTTTTGATTTGATGGTGTCGGCAGAGGGTTTTTTGAGTAGTGGTCTGACTTTGACATGTTTCAAGGTATACTGAAATATTATGGTGGTGATAGAGGTGTTGAGCTGATCCTTTGGTTTCCAAGGTTAAAGATGTGGTGAGGGCATGGGTCTGAGGGAGCTACAGAGTGGATGGTGGAGGTGAGGTCCTGGGTGGGGAGGCTGTTCCAGGTGTCAGTGTATGGTTTGTGTCAGCTACGGTGGTGGCATGTCTGTTGGGGAACTCTGTATGTGTGGGTTGGATTTCAAAGCGTTTGTATATGGTTGCGATCTTGTTGTAAAAGAAGTGGGCGAGGTTGTCGCACAGCTCCTGTGAGGGTGTGATGTTGTTTTCGTTGGCAGCCCGGTTGGAGAATTCCTTAACAATGTTGAAAATTTCCTTTAGGTTGTTGGCACCGGTTTCCATGCGTGCATCAAGGGCTGTCTTCTTTCTTGCACTCAACAGGCAGTGGTAGAGGTTGAGGGAGGTCTTGAAGGCTGCTCTGTTAGTGCTGTCCTTGCTGGCACGGCATCTCCTCTCCAGCTGTTTGCTGTCTCGTTTCACTGTTCTGAGTTCTTGGGTGTATCAGCTGGCCTTTTTGGAGGTTTTTCTCTGGATGTTGCTCTTGATGGGGCCAATGCTGTTTGTGCAATTGATGCAGGTGTTTAAGTTTTTCACTCCCTATTCGAGGTTAGTAGCAGGGTTTGAGGTGCTGAGGGTGTCCACCCAGCTATTCTCTGGGATTTTGTTCTACCTCCAGTGTCGGGCGCTGGTCATCTTGGGGGTGAAGGTGTGGGGGCTGGAGATGCTAAAGTGGACAATGGATTGATTGGTCCATATGAGTTCTGTGACATGGCTGTATTTGACATGGTTGCTAAAGGTGAAAATTGGGTCCAGCACATGTGCTGTGGTATGTGTAGGGTCGAGGATGATCTGGGTAAATCTGAGGCAACTCATACTGCTGAGGAGGTGTGCAGTGTTGCAGAATGATGTTGCAGAAGCTGGAACGAGGGCCTGAGGATCAGTTTGCCAGGGTGCCTCTGATAAATGTTTTGTCATCAGTGTGGAGCTTGAAGTTGAGATATTCCATTGGGCGGTGGTGTTGTTAGAGGTGGGGGTGGTGCACTGTATGGTCTCTTTGTGAATGATGGCTGTTCTTCCTCCCAGCTGGTTGATGCAGACCTGGTGAGTGATTTTACACCCATCAGGGATCGCTGTGGCAATGTCTGGGGCAGATGTGGGCCTGAGCCAGGTCTCAGTGAGGAAGGCAATGATCGGTGCGAGGGTGGTGATGAGGTCTCATAATTTGATGCAATGCTTGCATGATGAGCGTGTGTTGAGAAGGTGCATGTGAGTTGGTGTTTTTGTTAGGGTGGTACCTGTGATGTGTTCGGGTGAGGCTAGTCGGTGGACTAGCGTGTCTGCTGTGGCAGGTGAAGTGGCAGCGGGTGCAGGTGAAAGGTCCTAACGTGGAACATGGGTCATGCAGTGGCAGTTTTTGTTGCAGAGTCCAGGGTCAAGGGTGTAGGACTTATCTTCAGGGGGAGCTAGGACCAGTGGTCATGGTGCTAGGCACAGTCCAGGTGCAGATCAGCACAGACAGTCTTGCCTTTGGTGCACCTTTGGCATACCAGGGATGTGGCCTGCATTAGGTAGATCCTGGGGTGGGCAGGGCTTCCATTGGTGGGAAGAACAGTGATTGAGAAAACCCGTTCTGTAAACCCCCATCGGGAAAGCCTAGGCAGCTGAGGTGTCACTGGATCAGTCTGGTACAAGCAGGAATTGGAAGCCACAGACAAGTGACAAGCCAGATGTCCATGTGCCTAATTCCATTAATCAGCCAATCACATTTGAAAGAAAATTTAAATGTGACTGGCAGAAGTTGTGTAACTCTGAATCACAATTTTAAAGTCATGTCACCCTCCACGTTTTACTCTTGCTAGACTGTTTTTTTTCCCTGTGCCATTGGGAAATAGATGTTTTGAGCACAGTGGGTATCTGAGTTTAGACATGTGTGTGTTACATTCCATAACTGAAGAATCTCAATGTTTTTCAATTCTGAGCCAGAACTATCACTCAGTTTCTATCTGTGTTTCTATTCATTAAGTCGCTAGGGCTTTTATGATACACTTTATTCCTAATCCCTGATGTGCATGACCTTTGGTCAGGCACTGTGAGAGTTGGTGGAAGGGCCTGCCCAAAGCCAGGCCTTTTCTTAATCCTCTGTGGGTGATCAGCACATCTGCATGTAGCTTTTGGTCTTCACTAGAGAATTTGTCTGAAGGGCCAGGTCAGTTGCCAGGCCAAGCATCCTTCTTACTGTAGGTATCAAACCCATAATGCACATGGCCTTTGCCCATTTTATGAAAACTTGCACAAAGGTCAGAAAAATAATCTAATAATACATCTAAGAACTTTGGATGATAGGCAGAAAAAGTCGGAGAGGATTGTGTTTGAGCAAAGTGAAATGTTTGTGAAGGATATGGAGGTGGTCACTTTAGTCCTTCTGACATGTCTTTTGATTTAGAATATAATGATTTAACTAAGGGGAGCTGAGCATTCGTCTTAGGTTGCTCATTAAAATTCAAAAGATGGTGGTGAGTGGATTCTGAATACTGAAAATTAGGAAAGAATCTTCAGACTGAATCCCTTAAGATCTAGTACATCAGTGGATTTGTTTGTCTAAAAGTCTCTCTCCCCTTTATTGTCTATAGCAAGACACACAGTGCAAATCAGGAGACTCTTGGCTTCAAAGAGTGGCCTGTGCACTTCTCTAGATAAGGCCCCTGACCTTCAGAGATATCAGCACTTGAAGCTCAAAGAACCAGCAGGTAGGATTCCAGTAGCAGGTGCAATAACCTCACTCACCTGGTAAGTTCACTTCAGGGAAAGTCAACAGTCGATCAGATGGGGGACCATCTCTTTTAGTTTGTTGGCTGAATAAGAATTATTTAGTGACCTAAGATTATTTTGGCTGAGATCGGCATGTTATTATGGAAAAGCTCTAAGTCTCTTATTGCAATTACAAATCATCAACAGGCTAATCTTAGACTATCATTAGTTGGTCAATAACCACAGTTAACACAGTGTGACAATGTTCAGTCTCTCAGTAGATTTAGTTTAAGGCACTCAAAGTGACTTACCAGACCTCCACGCAGTTCCCAATACAGTGTACACTAACTGCGCTCTATGTTCTCTGCTGTGACACATCACAGGAAAAGTAAGCTATCATTTAGAGAAGATGGAGATAAGCAGTTGGTAGAATTAGAGAAAATGGTCTAACGGGGTTCTCTGAGAACAAAAGCCCTTTCACTGGGGATATCTACCTATCTATCTATCTATCTATCTATCTATCTATCTATCTATCTATCTATCTATCTATCTATCTATCTATCTATCTATCTGTCAATTTATCCAAAGGTTGCAGGGACGTTACAGTTAGGTTGACCTTTTACCCACATAATGCCCCCAGTCCACCTGGGGGCTTCAGAATTAACAAGCGCAGAGATTGTGCTTGTTTTTGGGGGGAGATTGTTTACTGTGAATTTACAAATATGTAGTGAATTTGCAGCAAACATTTTTTTTAAAGTATGTTTTGCCCTGGGGGGCCCTCTGGGACCCCACGCCAGAGTTAAGGGGTCAGGTTGCTCCTACCCTGGCCCCTTGTCTTATTTTTCAACTTTTTTTGTGGGACTCGGCTGATGCCAAGTCCCAAGATGACTGCCAACACTTTCTGGTTGAAGTGTTGGCAGCCAATCAGAGCTGTGCATTTCACTGAACAAACTTTTTCCAAATCCTTTGCGCCTCTAGATATCTATATTTAAGTTTCAGTTTAATAAATTTATTCATCATATATGCTGATAACCATCAAAGTACAAAAAAAAACTAAAATATCACAAAACATGCACCACACAAGATTTAAAACATAAAACATAAAAATAAATAATTAATAATTAAAAGGAAAAGAAAAGACCAATCCAAAGACATCAATTACCAGACAATGGGGGTCATTACAACCTTGGCGGGTGGCTGAAGCCACCCACCAAGGTTTGACTGCCGGGCGGCTGCCAATGCAGCCGCACTGGCGCCATGGCCATTATGAGATCCCCGCCGGCCCAGCAGGGATCTCGGCCGCAACACAGGAGCAGGCTCCAAATGGAGCCGGCGGTGTTGCGGCTGTGCGACGGGTGCAGTTGCACCCGTCACGCTTTTCAGCACGGGCCGTGGCAGGGGGCCCGCGACTCCCCTTTCCGCCAGCCTTTTCATGGCAGTGCAAACCGCCATGAAAAGGCTGGCGGGAGGGGGACTCGTAATCCCCTGGGCAGCGCCGGGACAAAAGTGGCGGGCAACCGCCGGTCCCGGCGGTGCGACCGCAGCGCTTTTGCCACGGTCGTAATCCCCAGGATTTCACCGCCAACCTGTTGGTTGTGAAATCCGTCAAAACAACCCTGGCGGTAAAAGACCGCCAGGGTTGTAATGACTCCCAATGTCCATTACATCATACCCTAGTAGATTATATTACTTTTCCTCATGTAGATACACTTCTTAATATAAATTGCCACATAATGACACAAATACGGGTCATTTATTGCAAGCAGAAATTTCATAGCACCTTCATACCACAATAGCAAAGATCTTACCAGGAGCACATCCTTTAAAAACTGTAGCCCTGCTTCCTGATAACTTAATCATGTCAATGCAGAGGTAGGTAAACATAGAAGCCTCTTCAAAAAATTATTTTCCTTTACTTGTAGGGAGATGCTCGACCTATACTCTCAGAGACCCGCCCCAAAAGAGGCCATTGTCACCACTCTAGCCTTATATATTTGACTATCTCTATTACAGGGTGAATTCCAGGTTTGCTAGAAAATCTAAAAATCCCATTTAAGCATTGACTTATTTTAGCCTTGGTTGTTAAAATCTGCTGTTCCAAGGACCCAATACTAGAGAACATAACCCCCAGATAACTAAAAAAAATGTACATTACTAATATGAGTATTATGGATATTAAAGGTTTTACACTTCTTCACTTTTTGCCCACAGACCAAAGTTTATATTTAAGTTTTAGTATTATTTATTACCATTCCCCTCGATGTAATAAAATCAGCAAAAGCACTCATTAGAATCTGTAAACCCAATTGGGTCCTGGAAAGCAGAACAGCATCATTGGCATATAGTAACACAGGTACAGCCCGACCCGCCGCCCTGGGTATATCAACCTATAAACAATAAGATCAATAATGGGGCTAAAATGCAACCTTGGCAAATTCACTTACCTACTTTAATAGGGTGTGTACATTACCCTGCTGCACCATAACATATCCTGCTGGATAAATTACCATAAATCCGGGCCAAAAAAACACTAATCTCCCTTGGAGCACCAGCATCCACTAGAGTTGACCAAAGAATAGCATGGTCTACAAGGTCAAAGACACTACTAAGATCCACAAAACACAAAAACAAGGTACCTGATTTGGCCCTGGTATAACTTTCCTATTAATAAATCTAAGTTTATGCATTGCTCAATAGTGCCCAGACCCTTCCTAAAACCAAATTGTGCCGGAGATAGGACATTACACTCCTGAACCCACTCATCCAACCTCAGTAAAATCCTGCTAAGCAGCTTAAGTGATTAATCCCGGAGTGATATTGGACGATGATGTTTAGGGTCTGACTTATCTCTCTTTTCATAAATTGGAATTATTATTGAAGCTGCCCAGGACGAATGTATCTCCGCTGCAATTGCAGCATTAAACACCCTGGTTTGAGCCGGGCGCCACAATTTGGGGCAGATTTAAAAACATTGACTGGCACTCCATCGGGGCCCCGGACCTTACCCCCACGCTATCTCATAGGGCCAGAAAAACATCCTCAATATAGATGTTCAGGGAAGGGAGATCCTTCATGATAACATCATCCTCTCAAACACTAACCCTAGAAACTTGCTTAGACATCTGAGAGTAATTATCCACCCAAGCAGCACTTGCAACAGTCATACCAGGATCCGTGGTCACCTTACTAGCCAAACAAAGGGCATTAACTATTTCCCAAAATAACTTGACATCATGGACTTCCGTGGCCAAGGCCAGCTTGTCCCATGCTTCTTCCTGCAGCACCTTTTCTCTGGATTTTACTGTCTCTTTGAAATCAACTTGCACTAACTTAATAACTGCAGGATCCCAAGGGGACTTGCGGATGGCTTCCTTTAGTCTCCCGCATGCATCATCATAAACCCTATCAAACCAACCTGTCTTCCTGCTTGCCCTTCATTTGCTATGTCAAAGGTACCTTAATAGAATCAACAATATGGTCAAAAGAGCTTAACAATACTATTGGGGAAACTTCTTCCTGAAGGCAAAGCCCCAATTCTACCCAATTCCCCATCACTATTTCCTTCAAAATACCTTCAGGATCAAAGTCAACCCCTTAATCCATACCCCATTTGGCTTATAGGGTTGTTTGGGAAGGAACGTATTTGGGCAGGAACTGCCTGCCTCGAACCTCAAAATGTAAAAGGGAGTATAATAGGGTCATGGTCACTCACTATGGTCTGCAAGATATAAGGTGTGCCACACATCCCCTTTGCTGATGATGAGACAGCACATGATCAATAATCAAAGACGTGGCCCTCCTTGTAAATATTAGTATAGGCTCCCCATTTCCACCACAGTTGCCCCTCAGCAACTCAAGATCATGACTTAAGATTGTTGTATTCAAAGCCTCTCCATAATCGTTGTGGGGAAAATGTACCATACCCCCACCTTCGAGGTCTGTAAATCCACAAACCTGTGCATCTGGTAAAGGGTAGGTTTGTATATTAAAATTACCTACTCATATAAATATAAAGTTAGTGTGTATAGTTTTTACAAACTTTCTTAAACCCAGATCAAGGGCATGCACAACTCTGTAACGAGTGATGTCAAAAATGCATTATAAAAGTTGATTAACACCCGACCCCCCCAATAGGATAACCACAGTAATTGGTCAAACTGGTCCACCAAATCAGATTTCTTCAATTTAACAGGAAGGTTGTTGGAAATAAGGACCATAAACCCCCCTTTTGCTCTCCCAGCTTGTGATGACATAGCGCCAAGGAAATGGAATGTGAAACCCTGTACATGTAGTGGGGATACAAACCATGTTTTTTTGGATGCAAATAATGTCTAGATCCTTAATTATATTATCCCAATCCTTGGACCCTATCTTATTTAATAATCCTCTTACGTTATATGTAGCAAGTCTCAAATGCCCATGCTGGTACAGGTCATTAACCCTGACCTCATCTCTTGATTGAGGAAAATTACTTAAGCTAACCTTGTTACCATCCTCTATAGGTGGGGCTTTTGATTTGACCTTCCCACTGGAGCCTATGGAAACAACTGGGGACTCTTTGGTAGTACCATCAATTGTAGCCCCCACAAAATTACTGTCTTCAACCCTCTTTCTTTTTTGCCTAAGTGCATGTTGTCTATTGTCAAAGAAGGATGAATTAAAAACCTACCCTCAAATAAATTTTGTGAGCTTGGAATTACTTTAGAAAATGAGGCACAGGGTTGTAGATGGCGGTAGAAAAAACCCAACAGACAAAGAGTCATTGCATTTTCATCAAAATTACATTGCGCTACTCTAGCTAGGATTTCCCCTGCATACCTAGGACAATGAAAATTAACAATAACGCAGTCACCAGGTACATTTTTCAGGCCCACCCATCCACCTACCCCACTCTTCTTGTAAGTAAAATTTAGGGGCATATTTATACTCCGTTTGCGCCGAATTTGCGTAATTTTTTTCGACGCAAATTCGACGCAAAACTAACTCCATATTTATACTTTGGCGTTAGACGCGTCTAGCGCCAAAGTTCATGGAGTTAGCGTCATTTTTTTGCGTGAACACCTTCCTTGCGTTAATGATATGCAAGGTAGGCGTTCCCGTCTAAAAAAATGACTGCGATGCTATTGCGTCGGATTTATATTCCCGGGCAAAAATTACGCCCGGGAGTGGGCGGGTCAAAAAAACCCGCATTTGCGCCGGATTTTAGCGCCTGAGTCAGGGCAGGCGTTAAGGGACCTGTGGGCTCAGAATGAGCCCAGAGGTGCCCTCCCAAGCCCCCAGGAACACCCCCTGCCACCCTTGCCCACCCCAGGAGGACACCCAAGGATGGAGGGACCCACCCCAGGGAAGAGAAGGTAAGTCCAGGTAAGTATTTTTAAAAAAAAAAATGTGTGGCATAGGGGGGCCTGATTTGTGCCCCCCTACATGCCACTATGCCCAATGACCATGCCCAGGGGACAGAAGTCCCCTGGGCATGGCCATTGGGCAAGGGGGCATGACTCCTGTCTTTGCTAAGACAGGAGTCATTTCAATGGGGGATGGGCGTCGTAAAAAAATGGCGCAAATCGGGTTAAGACGTTTTTTTTGCCTCAGCCTGACTTGCCCCATTTTTAGACGCCTAAACGCCTTTTTTCCCTACGCCGGCGCTGCCTGGTGTACGTGGTTTTTTTTCACGCACACCAGGCAGCGCCGGTCGGCTAACGCCGGCTAACGCCATTCAATAAATACGGCGCCCGCATGGCGCTTCAGAATGGCGTTAGCCGACGCTAATTTTTTTGGTGCAAAACTGCGTTAGCGCAGTTTTGCGTCAAAAAGTATAAATATGGGCCTTAGTGTGCTCTCTTTGTGGGGAAAAGATGGGTAGACAGTGCACAACTTTGTTTGTTAAACTCCCTTGCATCTCTACCTGCCCTACTTTTAGCGGTATGACAGTGACCAAAACTACTACACGCAGGCAGCAGGCCGGTGGTAAATTGATTTAGTCGAATCACCTGTAGTTGATTGGACAGTACACTAGCTTTTTGCAATAGACTATTAGTTAAGGAAGAGTTAACACAATCAGATGGCACATCTATTGTCTCAGTTATGTGAACGACAGCCTTGCTGAAGTAGGTGTGTTGAATGTAGGACCTGGAGGATGTTGATTTTCACGCAGCCCATGAATTTCTGCCAATACAATTTCAAGCCTTCCTGGTCTAAGGCACTCCCCTTCACCTTCACCTTCCATAATGTTAACTGAGTCTTCACAATCTGGAAGCAATGTAGCTGTAACAAATGGTTCCACCCAATCACAAAGAAAGACGACTCTCCGCCAAGTCAATTTCTTTGGAGATGACACCTACTGCACGTGCTAAAAAGGAATCAATAGTAGTGCAGTTTGCCACAGGGGCTGGCTTAGTGATCCCTATCTTCTGCTTTCCCATGCCGTTGGTAAGAAACACACTCTAGGCCTTTCAGTACTTACAACAAAATACTCTCAAAAGGCACCTCCCAAAGGTAATGTCCAGGATCTCCTTGTCCTGATCCTTAACTCTCCTTTTCCTTCAATTCGAAGCTGCATCTGAAGTGCCTAAAACTTACTATAGAGACTTGAGGCTAGAGGTTCTAAGGCTTCAAGGATGAAACTTACAGAATGAGACAAGACTACCTGTTTGCTGTTTGCAACTTGAGATTCCACTTATTTTGCTGGTGGTCTGGCTTTTTCAGAAAGCAATGGTAACTTTCAGGCACCTGGATCCTTTGAATGTCTTTCTTTTTTGCCCCAGTCTATTTTTAGCCTTTTACCCTTTTCCTTCTATCCCCTGATGGAACCAGCTAGGTAGCTTTCTAAATGCCAAGCATGCCAGTCACTCTCTCTCCCTCTTTGGTCAAGGGTGCTGTGGGAGCAGAACAGGCCGCAGCATTCATTGCCCTCGATAACCCTGTGTGGTCTCAATGGCTTTGCTATAATGTACAGTTATTCCTCCAGTCTCCTGATATCACTACTGCTGGGAGCACTCTCAGATGGAATTTGGTGTCTCTGCTCCCCACATGCGAGTATCCTGGTTGCAGTTCGGAGACAACTTGTCTCCTTGTGCGTGCTTCAGACCTCTCGGCCGCTCCAAATTTAGCCCTTTCCCTACCCTCAGGCATTCAATTATACAGGTACTCACCGCTTTCCAGGCCCTCAGGTCTTAACTGTGTTTAGGTCGGTGGGCTGTGATGACTTGACCCGGCCAGGAGACCAAGGGACTGCGTTTCATTGGTACGTCCCCACGGTACCGTGTTGCTCCCTGGGGCCTGTAGTATGGGTGGGTTGTACATATGCCTCCCAAACCTGCAGCTATTGATGGTGTTCTGCTCCAGTGCACCTCTGGGGCTTCAGCTGCCACCCAGGGGTGCTACGGGCGAGCAGGACCTGCATCTCTCCCCGGTAGGCCTATCCTCAAGGTTTACAGCGCAGCTGGGTATGCACTCTCCTAACCAGTTGCTTTAGGTTGTATTCCAGTTCAGCATGTAGATGGGACTCCAGCACTCATTCAGAGCTGCCAGAGGTGAGCGGGAGCAGTATCTCCACAGGCTAAGCCCAAGAGACTTGTCCCGAAGCCGGCGTTGCTCTCTCTGCTAATTAGTGCAGATAATTGTTGTTGTTCCATATATATATATATATATATATATATATATATAAAACTTCAGCAGTTGTAGTTATGGTTAGCTAAAGTGACTATAATTTGTGCTCTAAGTTAATTATAACTCATGACCAGCCAGGCAGAGTTTTGGCCTTCACAATTTTACTGCAAATGTTACATCGATATTATGAATTATGTTATCAAAGATTGTCATAAGTGATGTAAGATGTGGGGTAACTAGCAGCACAAGGTGAGGGTATAATGCCATGTGCAGCAGGGGTTGGTGCAGGGCCTGCCTCCTATATCCACCCAACTCTGCATGGCGCACGTCCCTATGACCTTGCGTGCTAGTGGTTGGGCACAGGCCCTGCAGCCAACCCTAAATAAGCACCCAAACCTGCACCACAAAAGTGAGATCACCTCTCGGTATGTACCTTAAATATCTGAAGTAGAAAACAAATTAAAGCAATGAAATGACTACTGACACACCTAGGCTTTATCCCTCATCCTTCAGTGTAAGGTCCTGAGATCTTAAATACTAGGCTACAAATGACTTTAAAATTTAACATTCCAAAGACTAGTAAATATACAGATGCACTACCACGAGATACAAGGATTTGAACCTTATGAGCTGCAATCCAAAGCTTTACCACAAAGCCAGAAGTGGCTCTCTTTTGTTGTGCATCAAAACGTAACTATATAACATTACAAACAAACATCTTGCTAGTGTGACGCCTTCAGGTTATTGTATGGAGAGACCATTGCAATAACAATCTCTCTCTCTTCCATCCCATATCAGGATGGAAGAGAGAGAGATAGAGAGATAAAGTGACAGGCCTGTGGGGTGAGCCTGAAGGCCCCCTGCTATCCCAGCTAGCTCCCTGCCTCCTGCGGTAGCTGGTATTGACCCTGCATGCAGAGAGCTGCTAGAAATGCCGCTCACTGCATGTGTGAGCAATCCTTTCATCTCTGTCCCTGCCCGCATGGCAGTGGGCAAGGAAACAGATGACAACTCTGCTCCCAACCAATAGGAGCAGTTTTCACAAGTTAGTTTTTGCTTTTGATTCACAGGAGCTGTCAAGTCCAATCCCTGCAGCCCACTGCCAAAGGCAGTGCGCAGCAGTAGTTGAACTGAAGTTTGGAGCACCAATTTAAAAATAGAGTGTTCTGATTGTAATTAAAATTACTTTATGCGAAAAAAACAGAAATTCACTTAAAATACCAAAGTCTAAGGGGACATTATAGTTAGGAAACAGAACCACCCTAACCCATGCTATGTATGGCCTTTGGCACACACAAAAAAGGGGTCTGAGGACATGTAGCCTAACACCTTTGCCTTGGTCCTGGAGTCCCTCTGTTTCTTGATTTTAACCCCCAGTGGGCCACATGCCAGGGGCATAGCAAATATAATTAATAAGAAAGGGGCACATGGAAACCTCCTCATAAGCTTTTTAAAATCTCTGGGGACCACCACCTCCCTGAGACTGCCTTTTAAGACTATGCAGGGGACTGCGCGGACACCCCTCCCCAGGCCACAAAGAAACCAAAATCCCTGGGGCATCATATTAAAATCAACCACCACCCCCAGACTATATTTAAAACATCAGCAGTGGCCTGGGCAGACTCGCCTCCCTGGGGCTACTTAATTTTAAAAAATAGGTATGGATACCCTCACTGCCCTGGGCCCCACCACCTCCCCTTGGCTATATTTTATGATTATATGGAGGGGCTGTGTAGACACCTCTGAGCCCCGAGGACCACCACCTCCCCAGGGCTACATTATAAGAAAAGTTAGAGGGGGTGAGTAGACCACCAGCATCTCAGGGACCACCACCTCCCTGGGACAATATTTAAAAAAATAGGCGAATGTTGCAGAGGGCCCCCAGGTCAAGGGGACCACCTCCACCCTGCGGCTATATTTTAAAACTATGCATGGGGCGCGTTGCCCCCCTCCTGTTTTAAAAAGTGATTTGGTCATGGGGAGGTGGTGGTCCCCAGTGTCTGGGGAGCCCCTGTTGCTCCCCTCATATCATGTTATATCATGGCATGGGGGAGGTGGCAGTCTCTGGGGCCTCGGTAGGTTAGCACTGCCTCCCCACATCAGGCATATTGTTGTTGTCTCAGGGAGGTGGCAGTCCCCTGGGCCCGGGGGGATGCACTTGAACCTCCCACATTTGTCTTCTTTCTTGTCCCAGGGAGGTTATAGTCCCCATGGCCCAGGAGGGTCCACAGGGCACCCAACACATATTTTATTATTAGTATTGGGGAGGTGGTGGTCCCTGGGGCATAAGGGGGTCCACACAGCCCCCGACAAAGCTTTTACGGGTAGACTCCTTAATGTGGTCATCCCTGGGGCTTTTAAAAGTCCTAGGAGGTTGGTCACATGCGCCCCTCTCCTTAACAATAAAAATATGTGTGCCAGCCGGGACCTGGCCCACCTTGGGGCATAATTAAAAGCAAAGACCTCAATTTTTTTTATTTTATTCACTGCGAAATTTGCACATATTTGCAAATTAAACTGTGAATTAAAAAAAAAAAAATGTTTTTTTGCCCAAGCAGGTTCTCAGGCGAACCCCTGTACCAAGGCTAGGGGATTAAGGTAAATCCCCCATTTTTTTTTTTTTTTTACTTTGAAGCTGAGTCTCAAAATGGCTACCAACACTGGTTGAAGTGTTGGAATCCAACCAGATCTCTGCAGAAGATCAGCAGGATTCTGAAAACCTTTGCAGCTCTAGTTATACAAATGTGGTTCTATTTTAATATTTCAAAAAAGTACTGCACAGATTTACATCAAATAACAAAATGTAGTTGTGTTCAAAATCTTTTTCAATGGAAATTAGGTCCTAACTATAACTACCTACAGGCGATAGGTAAGTAGATAAATAGATAGATAGATAGATAGATAGATAGATAGATAGATAGATAGATAGATAGATAGATAGATAGATAGATAGATAGATTGTCTATTTATCTATCTATCTATCTATCTATACATATATGTGGGTATAGTTAGGTCAGCTGTTCATTAGGAAAAGTGTTATTGTGTTGCTAATAACTTTGTCACCGTTTGATGAATCTCCACAAAACTTAACAAAAGGTGCTACTTTCTGATTAGTTTGAGCATGAAAAGTTTCAGGGTGATCCATCAAGGGGGGACTGAAAAAAGGGGTTGTCCAATAACGCAAAATGCCCATGCATTTTACATAGACTTCTTTAAGAAAGGCTACAGTAAAAACCATTGAACGGAATTACATTAAGTTCGGCAGGAAGCTAGAGCCTGGTCCACAGATTGTGCTTTTTGTGATTTGGTGTAAATCCATTAAGTAGTTTTTGGAGCACCAATTTAAAAAAAGAGTGTTCTGATTGTCCCAGGGAGCTTTAATTTACTTGTGTCATCTCGCTCCCACAGGAGTCAGACTCCTTGAGAGTGAGAGCTCTGATTGGCTGCCAGGAATATGAGAAAAATGTTGCTGGTAGTCATTACAGGTCTTGGGGAACTAGTCCCCTTCCCTGAAGTTCTAAATAAATAAGGCTGTATGGAGGCAGGGTAAGTTAGGCAAGTGTGTCAACTTTAGTGAGTTTTGGGTGGAAATTAATGTTATTTTGTGAGTAACTCTGGTTGTCAGTAATGTCACTGACATTCCATGGTGGCTAATAGGCAAGCCCAGTCCCAATGATGCTCTAATATCCACTTTATTGAATATTAATCATCAGAGCTCTGTAAAAGTGTTGTGTTATAGTATAGTGTACAGAGGATTGTGGTGTTCTGAGAATGGTGCTACTCAGCTATGTGTAATATATATGCTCCATTGGATGGGTGTACAATGTTCTGGATAAGGTCTGCATGTTGTGAGTGAGGGGTCATTAAAGCTATGCAATACTGTGAGTAAAGTGATACTAAACTATATGTCATCTCTGTGCTGTGTTGAGTGTGCACGCAATGATCGTGTAACATGCTGTTGCATACTCTGTGTAAGATGCATGCCATCTGGTAAGAGATGCACACTGTTGTGATCATCGTGATGGTCAAGTATAGCTGCAGGGTGTGTCTGCACCCTTCTGTGTATTGCTTCGTAATGAGAGGAATCCAAACAATAAAAATGTATGCGGCTTAAATGAGAGAGCTTATTGTTAGGGATGGGTAATCTTTTGTATTCATCCCACGTAGCCTTTGTGAAGTGTGCTGAAATGTCCTTATTTCAATGGGCAACTTATAGGGGGTTCATTTTGGAGCAAAACATGGTGGGATGGCAGCTGCTCCCTTCCTTCATCACCAGTAAGAGATGACTGGGAGGATGGTAGCAGTCATTGGGGGCAGACTGGTCCATAAAAGGCCAGGTAAGTAAACAAGTATCATTGGTAGTGGCAATAGAGTAGACAATGGCAGAGCAGAGGGCCCATTGTAAGTGGAAGGGTGAATGGCTGGAGATATACATTAACCCACCAGTGCCCTCAGTGGCTCTTCATGGCAGCTGGTTTCCGTCTGGCATAAAAAGTCCCGGAGGCTGGTCCTCATTTTTGTTTATATTTTACTTTTTTTCTTGCTTTTAAAAACTCTTTGCAAAATAACATGCTGCAAAACATAAATATAAAAGTTTACAAAAAAGGGAAATAAAGTACGATAGATATCAAAGTGCCATTGTTAACACATTGGATTTTGTGTGTGTTGGCCATATGTGGTATAAAAGGAACGAATTTGGCATTTAGATCAGTTTCAGTGAAGATCTTCAGTAGTAGAAGATGGGTACACTTTTCTTAGGAACGTCCTTTGCAAGAAATCCATATTTTCCACTCAGTTACTTCCTGAGAATACTTGTGGTAATTGATCTTCAAGCAATCGCCAGAAAACAATTGAGCTTGGGTGTTTTTGTCCAATACTCGTCTAGAATTGACACTAGATATGACAGCCACATGACGAAAGTGTCTATTCTCGGTATTTTAATAACGGTTAGGGATTGACCCATGGGGCCTTATAACAAATAGGCACACTTTTCCTGTTTGCTCCACAGCACACCTTTAAATAGGTTTACCATGGACAAACAGGGAAAGTATGCCCTGCCATGGAGAATGCCCTGCCCTCAGGGCATCTGCAAACTTGTGCTTCCCTGATGGCAGCACATTCAAGTGTAATGCAGAGCGGCTGCTTCAAAGCCTCTCCATGTTTCATTGTGCAAGCTGCAACCTGCCTGCACTTTTAGGAGGGATTAGATATCCACTTGCAAGCAGGTGCAGTGAGAGACTGCACCCATCTTCATAGGGATGTCTGGGGGTCCATAGGACTCCCTTGCCCCACTCCAGAGGGCTGCCATCAGAGGGTGTACTGACAGTGCGCCACTTGACATCTTCTTTCCCTTTGCACTCGCATCCATAATGCAGCACCGGTGAAGATGTAAAGAGATTCACTCATTTGCATGGGCCAGGCCCCGTGCAAATGAGGGAACGATCTCTTGAGATAGCGTTGGTGCTATATGGGTGCCACCACTATCTGTATTACAAAAGGGGCCACACAAGTCATTAATATCAAAGTGCCCTGGGGGCACACAGAGTGGGCACACATGCCCTTGGCGCCCCAGGGCACTTTCTATAATATAGCCCCTAGTCAATTTGTCAGCGTGAATATAAGCAGAGTCACTTTGAATCACAGCAAGTCTGTCTGATGAGGAACCATTAGCTTGGATTTGGAAGTAATTGATTATTAGCAACTGGATAGTTTTTAGGGTGATAAAAAATATCCTTAAAACCTTAGATATTGGTTTACCTTTATTCCACGTAAATTCTGTTTTTCTTCTGTTTATGCTGCTTGCATAATTTTCAGTTGTAACACTTGAGGCTGTATTATGTATATGGTACAATTTTTGTGTTTGTGCCTCAGTGTACCTTTCAAAACATGAGCTCGATGCAAACTGGGACAGGGCAGCAGCAAAACATGCACTGCCCCTCGGGCAGCGCATTCAAGTGAAAGATGTTTACTGCTTCAAAGCCGGACTGTGTTTCACAATTCAGGCCACATGCCACCTGCAATTTGAAAAGGGGATTGAGATCCCTTTGCAGGCGAGTGCAGTAACTGGGTGCCCCATCTGCAGAGAGATGTCTGGAGGGGGATCTACGGGACCCCCTTTCTCCTCTCCAAAGAGCCAATTTTAAGAGGTACACTCAAAGTGCACTACCTTTTTGTGACACACTGTTAGCACTCCTCCTAAGTGCATGTTTTCCTCTTCACGCACATCCATAATATGGCACGGGCGCAGAGGCAAAGTGATTACCTCATTAGCATTGGTCCACACCCTCATGCAAATCTGGGTACATCCTCTCATGATAGCACTGCCACTGCATGTGCGCCATCACTATCTGTATTACAGAAGGGGGCACACAAGTGTCTGCTGTCCCTTCTGTAATACCAAAGTGTCTGAGGGGTGCACAAAGTGGGTGCTAATGTACACCTCGCCCCAGGGAACTGTATGTAATATGGCTTCTGATTTGGGCAGAATGTGTATCTTTAGATCTAGATTTGGGCAGCAGGTGTACGCAGACGTTGACAGCTTTACCTTTGAAACTATTTTGAGTTTCTGACTTGTATTCCTTTTGTATGTGCTTGCCTACCTCATTTACAATTTTCATGCATATGGCTCAATGTTATAAAATGCACCTTGCATGTAAAGCATTTAATTCTAGTGTTCATTATGCGTATTATACACAAAAAACAGCTCACAATTTTCACCTATCATTAAACATTTTAAGAAGCTAAATGTGTAATCGTATCCCATTAGTTAATAGCTGCACGTTGTACTCATATATTCATTCATAACACATTCATAAAGAATGCCTCTAAACATGGTGGGCCTTCTGACACTGTTGAGCCTGCATCTCTCTGCTGGCTTGGCTTTTGGCAGAAGGCCTGTGACTGGGGAGCTACTGTCGAACATTAAGTTGGTCACCTACCGCTTACCCTGCTACTGTCAACCTCTAAAAGAGCCTCATAAACATTCTAACTTATGTTTAGTTTGGAGCTATGTTTTTTTATTGCTGATATTAAGACTAGGATGTGAAAAAAAAAAGAAAGTTGACCTTTTCGATTTATCCACCAAGAGCTCAAACAACAACATCGTAATCATCAGAAAGACCCAATATTGCTCCAAAGTGACGAAAAAGCTAGACTTTCCCCTTTAAAGAACACTATATCACAATGCATTAACTGTCCCATAACCATCTACCTTTACTATTACTCATTGACTTCATGCTTATCCTGAACCCTGTAAAGTGCTGTGCTAGATAGGCTAGCTTTGTGCTGCAGAAATGTCAAAAACATACATATGTTCCAGAAAGTACTATTTTAACTTTTCTGTCAGCTGTGAATGATGTATGTCCAGAACCGTATAAAACACGACTGCAATGATTATTAGGATAACGCTCAGATAACGCTCAGATGCGAAATGGTTACTAAAGGAACTTCTGGAAGTAGGTATATTCTTCAAATCAACTTTTCTTTTGCTTTAAAAGTAGTCCTACAATCTCTACACAATCTCGAAATAAGAGGCAATTTGAAAAGGGACCATTAGCCCTGAAGAGGCATTCTTCTCATTGTGTTGAATTTATAATAGACCCGTCAATGAACCTGATTTTGTCTCATAGAGCCTGGAATTATCCATGAAGTGGAGCAATATAGATCAGGCGCCATTGTTCATCAATGGCATGCCTCGTCCAGCAGAAAAATCCATAGTCTTTAAGCCAGCTCCATTAATTGTGAAGGGCTGCATTTCACTACTGACCATGCTGAACGTTTGCGCAAGCGGTAGGGTTGTAATGCCAGTGCACTCATTCAGCGCTTAGCCTAAAAAGCATAGGGGCAGATTTATGGAAAGTGGTACTGCACCGAGTGAAGCACCACTTTCCCTGCACCCCTTAGCACGCCGCTATGTGTGCGCCGTATTTAAAATACGATGCTCCATGGCGCAGGGTAGGGGGCAATAGTTTCATTTTTCATGACGTTATTGAGGTACTCTGCAGTAGTAGCTCCAAAATACTGGCACTACTCCTGCAGAGTACATAGGGCCCCATTCTAAAGAATCGCATAGATTTCCTTATGCCATTTTTCCGGCTCTCCTAACGGGGGAACGCTCCCTTTGCAGACATTATGCCTGGTGCAGGCATAATCTAGCACAAGGAGTTACATGGTGGTGCAATGTGTCCATTGCGCCACCCTGTAAATACGGTGTGGGGATTTTGGCCAGGAGGGCCACATTAACGTCAGAATAAATTATGTTAATGTGGCGCAAGGTGGCGTTAGGGGCCTATAAATAGGCCGCTTAATGTCTTTTTCTGAAATAAAATGAATTGTGTGGCATTTATGGGCGGAGTTAAGCCGCTGTTCTGTAATTGTTGTTCTGCCTTTGTATTATCTGCTTTATGTAATGAATGTTTAAGGGGAAACATAAGTGAATTTCACATTTCAGTGTTAAGCTATATTTTTTCCTAAATAGGCATCTGATATTATATTCATCTACAAAAGACTATGGGGAAGCATCACTTTCCTTGCGCCCCTTAGCGCCCCTCTTCCGCCACCATTTGTGCACTGTATTTCAAATATGGCACACCATGGCACAGAGTAGGGAGCAATAGCGTTACTTTTGGGTTTTTTACACTATTGATGTACTCAGCAGAAGTAGCGCCAAAATGTTGGCGCTACTCCTGCAGAGTACATAGGGGCCATTATATTCAATGGCACGCCCCATTGTTGAAGTAAGCCTCAGCAAGGCCTACTAGTGCAAAGGGTTCACCTTTCTCTGCACAAAGTCCTCAGACCATGTAGGAAGAAGTTGGCACAGAAACTGGAATAAAAGACAAAAGTTTATTAACCTCATGAGGTGGTACTACAGTTCAGACAGCACCCTTGGGTAAGGTCTGAAGTAGCACACTGAACTGAGAGAGCATGGTCCTTTTATACCCACACAGGGGCTAAAAGGAGATGGTACAATTATGGAAACAAGACTTGTCATGTGGAAAATGCACAGTCGACAGGTAGGAGGAGCTAACAGTTTCCAAGGACTAACAGCTGCAGACCTTACTGAGCATGTGCGAAAGTAAGAGATGCTAAATATAACTTGTCACTAGGCAGATTTCAAGAGCAGTTAACAGAAAGGTAGGACAGAGCACATGGTGAGCACATGGCAGCATGTAGCAGAGAAAATGGCTGCAATGAATACAAAATGGATTCCGCAAAATGTTCACAATAGTTACTAAATACAAGATGTCTTCTTCTAATGCTTAATCTAATCACTGCTAAATTACAACAGACGACCCTTTCAGCATTAGCTGAAGACATTCGTCTTTCTGGGATAATCTAAATATTCATCCTGTATATTTATGCTCATCATTTCAGCTATTTCCTTATCTAACATATGTTGTGCCTTCATTTCTGTAATATTTCTTTTGGTAGGCATACAAGCAGTAATACACATGGAGCAGAACATTGGACCACACTGAAAACAGATACAGCATGTGAAAAATATTGCAATCATTACACACACATGACCTTCCAACAGGTAGTTGGTAATATCCATAGTAACCACAAACAAAATATGTATTATGTGAAGCTGTAAAACTACTATTATTTACACCCTCAATAGTTAAAATCAAGGCACAATCGCTTATCCCTACTGGAATTCGTCCAATGCTTCATATACATAAATCTGCTTTAGTTTTTGTAACAGAAATCACAAATTGTTCTTTCTTGTCAGAGTCTCGTATATTTGTGAAGACATATGGTATTGAAACATTGTCCGGTTGATACTCTTCCGATTCCCATTTAGTTCCTTTAGCTTGGGGTACCCATCTTTGTCTTGGTAGCACACTTTATTAAGGCGAAAAAGAAGTCCGCCCTCTGTACGTTTTCCAGATGCAAACAAAAGCATGTACCAAGCTTGACAAGAACCATTGTGTGAAAAAGGAAGAGGAATGAAAGGTGTTCCTCCTTTCTTTTGATGCGCAGGTATCATTCCACATACCCAACAGTTAGTAGTATTTGTAGCATTATGAGTATGATGCAACATCTGAATGAAAGTATTATTGAAGTACGATTGACGGTGCTTCTGCTCCTGATAGGGAAGCGTAAAGTAATAGTGATCCTCTGGTACTGGAGTAGTGGCAACAAAAAACTCACGAGCAGGAGACTTCTTTTCAATAAACCAGGTGATTGTTGCTGTAACCACCAAAACAACAACAAACCCCATAATACTAATGGTCAATTTGTTATTCATTTTAGCAACAGTGATAATCGACCCTTTCAGAAATGAATTGAAAACAATCGTTGGAGCTCTTATCCCTGGGCAGCCGCTGATTTCTTCACCACGGGCCAAGACGGGTGTCACTACTCTAATGCACGGCTGATCCACCCCCCTTGCCACATTGGCTCTCCGTTTCACTAACCCAGGGCGGTAGCTCAACCAGTCTTTTCAAAACAATTTTCAGATTCTTTCCTTGGTCTCAAATTATATCGCAACACTCCAGAAGTCGTATGGTCCGGGAAGACCTCTGCAGATTCGTCAGGTGATATAGCACGGCCTTTCCCCGTAGTCAAAATCTCTCGATGCTCAGTCAGCACAGCAGGTTCCACCAAGGTAGGTAGCACTCTCTTGCAGTGAGTACTATGGACCCAATTCTTTCGGTTCGTCACTCGAACTGCTGTCCTTGTTGCAAGGAGCACCTGTTCTGGGCCTCGCCACCTTGGTTCCAAGCTGCTTGATCTTTCAATAGACTTAATCATCACCTGGTCACCAGGTCGGAGTTCATGGCCTTCACCCGTAGATCTGTCAGGAAGTGCTTCTTGAACCTGTTGATGAATAGAAACCAAATTGTCGGTTAACTGTGCCAAATAATCATTCATCAGGACACAAGGTACATCATATACAGATTTTGGTTTAGGAACTCCCCAAATATTCATTGGCCTCCTGAATACCATTTCATAGGGGCTAAGGCCAAGTCGGGAGTGTGGCACTGACCTAATAGACAATAATGCCAATGGTAATGCATCCGGCCAAGTTAAGGATGTGGAAGCCTATATCTTCGCTAATTTCAGCTTCAAAGTAGCATTATACCTTTCCACCAACCCTGCTGATTGTGGGTGGAAAACCGCATGGAACTTCTGTTCGATCCCTAATCCTTTCAGGACATACTTAATAACTTCCCCAACAAAATGAGGTCCGTTATCACTCCATAAAAGTCTGCAAACACCAAACCTAGGGAAAAATTCTTTCAAAAGCACCTTCGCTGTGGTAATGGCAGTATTATCCTTTGTGGGGTACGCCTCTATCCATTTACTGAAGGCACAAACCACCACCAAGACATACTTTAAATTGTTGCAGCGTTCAAGATGAATATAATCCATTTGTAGAACTTCAAAAGGTGCAGTTGGTGTAGCAAACCCTCCTGCAGGAGTACGTGTCCCTTTTCCAGGATTGTATTGCAAGCAGATCAAACAAGACTGTACTACTCTCTTAGCTGTACTGGAAATTTCTGGATGCTCCCAAACTTGCATAAGCAACTTAGTTATTGTTGAAGCTCCAACATGTGCCAGCCCATGTGCCATCTGAACCATAGGTTGTACAAAAGCTATAGGCAATTTCCATTTATCCATCTGCTTATTCCGCCAACAGCCCTCATCATCCAATTCTCCATCTTTAGACCATTGCTCACGTTCTTTCACAGAAGCAGATTTCTGTATATCTAATAAGTCTTGTCTAGCATTATGCCAACGTTCAGCTTGTGACTTCACTACATACATAGAAGTAGTACTTCGCTGCATCGCAGTCTCACGTGCTACACGGTCTGCAAGAGCATTACCTTGCCCTATCTTATCGGTCACTTTCTTATGTGCACTACATTTCACAATAGCTAGTTTATTTGGATATGTCAATGCAGTCAAGAGGTTATGCACTAATTCTCCGTGCATTATCTGCATCCCGTGGGATGTGAGAAAACTTCTCTCCTTCCAAAGCAAACCAAAATCATGAGCCACTCCAAAAGCATAGCGGCTGTCTGTGTAAATGTTCACACTTAAATCAGTACTAAGCTCACATGCTCATGTCAAAGCTATTAGTTCAGCTGCTTGAGCTGACTTCTGTGGTATACGAGCTGTCTCCACTACTGTGTGTATTGTGGTGATTGCATATGCAGCTGAGGTCGTACCATCTGGCAACTTCAAACAAGACCCATCAACCCACAGTTCCCCGTCTACATCTAAAAGGGGCGTATCTTGTAAATCAACACGACCCTTTGTCTGTTCTTCGGTAAGGAATATACAATCATGTGTTTCTTGTGACTGAGGCTGAGTCACCGGATATGGCAACAAAGTAGCTGGATTTAGTGTCGCACATCTCTTCAGTGTAATGTGAGGAGCCAACAATGTCAACTCATAACCTGTCATACGGGCGCTAGTTAAATGTTGTGTCTTTGTTTGATTTAAAAGAGCATCAACCGCATGGGGTACTAGCACCAACAGCTTATGTGACAAAACTATCCCTTCACTCTGACGTATTGAGACAGCTGTTGCGGCAACTGAACGAAAAACACCCGGGCAACGCTCGAGCGACAGGATCAAGTACTGCTGAAAAATATGCACAGGGACGCTGCTTTTCGCCATGTGTCTGTACTAAGACTGACAATGCACATCCATCTTTCTCGTGTACGTAAAGTGCAAAAGGCTTCATGTAATCTGGAGTACCTAACACTGGTGCAGAACAAAGGGCTTGTCGCAGCTGCCGGAAAGCAGTCTCACATTCATCTGTCCATGGGAGGGGCATTGGAGTATCTTTAGTCAAAAGTGCTAGCAAAGGTTTGGCAATGTGTGAAATCCCTAATATCCATTGCCTACAAAAAGAAGTAAGACCAAGGAATGCACGAACATCTTTCTGAATAGAGGGTACTGGTGTGTCTAAAATTGCTTGAATACGATCTGATGTAAGTGCACGGCCCTCCTTAGACAAAAGGTGACCTAAATAGGTTACCTTTGGTCTACAATATTGCTATTTCTTTCGTGACACTTTATGATGGTGTGAAGCAAGAAAAGAAAGTAAGGACAAAGTGCACTTTTCACATTGCTCCGGGGTATCAGCTGCCAACAAAATATCATCGACATATTGTATGAGAGCCACACCTTCAGGTAAAACAAAAGAATCAAGGTGTCCAAAGTCATAGTACAAGAACTAATTGCTCCCTCAACTTCCTCATAAAAGGCGGCTGGATTTTTCCGCGGGTCAGGTAATGCTGTTTTAAGTGCCATTACATCTGCCCTATTCCAAGGAGTATACACCCAATTATAAATAAAATAACCCTTAGCATCAACAGAAGTTTTATCATCATTTGTACCCAATCCTTTAGGAGGAACATACAAAGGCGTGGCCTCCCGCATTGGTTTCGCGTGAACTATCATAGTCTTACCTGTTTCAAAGATGGAAGCTTGCGCCCCTTTGGTCTGAGATGCTCGTGCAACTGCGTCCGCAGCCCTTTTCTCTTCTTGCAAATGGACTGCCACAATACGTAATTTCATTAAACGCCTGATTGCATCAGCCACCTGGGAGAAAACAAAAAGACCATCACGCATTTGCTTATGATCAGCTGCTACATCATCGGGCTCTAACTCATCAGAAAATTTTGGATATAGTTCAATAACTTCTGAGCCAAATGCCTCAGTAAAATATAGCTGCTCCTTTTCCGTCCACCCTTTCATGTTGTCTAAAAGTTCAGAAGCAGAAACAACGCTACAAATTGTTTTATGAGCAATAGATCTAAGCTCAGACGCACGGTCAGCAGGCAGCATAGAGCGACTGTCCCGCATCTTCTGTTGCTCCGTACTGGAGACCTCAGCTAACTCATGAGGGGCAGAAGGAACGACATACGGAGGTGGAGGGCGATCTAGTAACAATAAATCATCATGTGGTTTATTAAGGATAGGATAGAGAGGTTGCTTAACAGTGTATTGGCCAGTTACCTGTAATTTACGTTCTTTCTCTTCTAGCTCTTTTAAATAATTTCTTTCTTTCTTTCTCATTTCCAATGCTTTCACATATACATTATTCCGCTGCTCTTTCTCGAACAAGGCTTGCTCACGCTTCACTCGTCCACGCGCTTCTTTCTCCCACATTCGTACACAGTCAAACATATCTTGCCTAGACCTTCACTTACACATACATTGTTCAACATATTCAATCTTTTTCAAATCAAATGGCCCATGCATAGGCCAACGTAACTCAGGATCCGCGCGGGTGTATTTATTCCATAATGTGCTGTACATTATAGAAGAAAGACCATGTTTAACATACATATCTCTATTTGGCGTCCCCTCTGGGGGTGCCGGTTGCGATTCTTCCAGTCTCAAATTGGTACCATTACAAAAGCAACACATCCTACGAAGTGCGCTAAAAACAGGCATGCCAAAAATAGTGCAGAATATGCAATATTATAATCAAAGTAGCACTTAAGGTGCCGTTCAAATCAAAATTAAATTGGAGAAAATTCTCCTCATTACCTGCCTATATAAATTTCAATTTATATATCAAATCCAAAGAATACAAATTGACTAGTCACCCAAATCATGAGAGCCACAGTAAGTAGTGCTAAACTACATTACCAAACACAGGCATCAAAACCCACAGCAAGTGCCGTAAAACGGCTCTTACCAATCACAGGATGTCCAGGTTCCAACTGCCAAGTTCTAAAATCGACCAAATGGTCACTGCATGACGAATGAACAAAAAGGATCTCAGTCGAGGACCGGCGCCACCTGGAAGGTCAAATCAGAAAGAAGGGAAAAACGCTGTGGTTGCCAAGACTCGGGTCTCCTCAGGCATTGATCGTCCGCAGCGAGATTCCAATCCTTCGTCGCGACCAATCCGTTGGGCATCCGAGTCGCCGATGAGTCCCTGTTCGGGCGCCAATTTGTTGAAGTAAGCCTCAGCAAGGCCTACTAGTGCAAGGGGTTCACCTTTCTCTGCACAAAGTCCTCAGACCATGTAGGAAGAAGTTGGCACAGAAACTGGAATAAAAGACAAAAGTTTATTAACCTCATGAGGTGGTACTACAGTTCAGACAGCACCCTTGGGTAATGTCTGAAGTAGCACACTGAACTGAGAGAGCATGGTCCTTTTATACCCACACAGGGGCTAAAAGGAGATGGTACAATTATGGAAACAAGACTTGTATACATGTAAGGTCATGTGGAAAATGCACAGTCGACAGGTAGGAGGAGCTAACAGTTTCCAAGGACTAACAGCTGCAGACCTTACTGAGCATGTGCAAAAGTAAGAGATGCTAAATAGAACTTGTCACCAGGCAGATTTTAAGAGCAGTTAACAGAAAGGTAGGACAGAGCACATGGTGAGCACATGGCAGCATGTAGCAGAGAAAATGGCTGCCATGAATACAAAATGGATTCCGCAAAATGTTCACAATAGTTACTAAATACAAGATGTCTTCTGCTAATGCTTAATCTAATCACTGCTAAATTACAACACCTTTTTAATGCCTGCTCTTAGCAGGCATTAAAAGTTCCTAAAAAATGACAAAATGAAATCTGTTAGATTTTTTCGGCCCGGAACAGCCACTTTGCATACTTTATGGAGGCATAATGTAGCGCAAAAGGTTACCAAGTGGTGCAATGTATGCATTGCGCCACTTTGTAAATATGGCTTGGCATGTATGGCCTTCTAATGCCATATTAGCAGAAAAACATTACGCTAATGTGGCATTAGAATGGTGCTAAGGGGTCTTAAATATGCTCCTATATGTAAGAAATTAGGTTATTGGTTGCCAAGTACTGCTGAAACAATTGTAATTATTTGATACCATTTTCTTGGAAAATGTTCCATTAACAACTCAAAATTGGAAAATATTTCTCTTCATTACACCTGTTCTGGTGAGGTGTAAGGATTTGTAAGTCTGGGGCAGCATCAAAATTCATGGGTGTGCCATGGGAAAAGTCAACGCCCATGAAAAGCCTCCCTGGCGCAGAGTAAAACAACACAGCAACTTATGCTGCTTTGTCTTACTCCATATTTACGAGGCCATGCAAAGCCACACAAAGAGGCTTTGCGTGACCTCATAGATATGGTTGAGACGTGCTTGCACCCTCCCAAAAAAAAAACACTTCTGCAGCACAAGTATGCCCCTTGGTGACCAGCAAACAATAAATATTTGCTGCAATCCAATTTTCTCATATTATTATATGTGCACCATGGATTTGTCAGTAAAACTGCATCTCAGTGCAAATTTTGGGGCCAAGGAAAATATGCAGTCTGTAAAAGCAATAGATTTAGGATACTTTTCTCCAAAATACACCACCAGCTACATGCTGCACCCTTACAACTCTCCTGCTGAATGGGCGTGACTAATTTGCAAAACTTATTGTAGTATTTTTCAAAATTCCTATGACTTCAGTGATGTAATATTGATGGAGGCACCCTTGCTACCACGTTGTTCCAGTACCACCATTTTTCATCTTCACTATAGTTGTGCTGACTATAAAATAGAAATAACAATATTTGTGGTTGATTCCTAATTGTCCAGCTCACTATGTGCTTAGATTGCCAAAACAAAATTCCACCAATTCCTATCAATCATTTTAAATTAAACTAGAGATCCTCTGAACAATTCATACATTCAAAAATTTAATCTTGGGGGTTTTGCCAGCCAGGAAATGGAATAGCTGTATCTCATTGATAAGACTTTACTAACTCCATTTGAAGGTGCTTATTGGCGCATCAGAGGCTCCTGGTTCAGTAAAGTGACTTGGTTGAGTTAGGTTCGACTAACAGAGGAACACAGTTAGCCTACTGAATGGCGATAAGTAATTCCAGTGAGTTGAGAGAGCAAGCCACGTAGTCGGAAAATTGTCTATGGTGTTCCCCACAACAAACCTGGAAGTGATAGTTTGTGTACTCAGCTGTAAAAAAGCAAGAAACCTCAGCCATGCAGAGTGAAAGACCTATGCTAGGGCATTGCGAACACACACAGGAGGATGAGGAGATGTGCATGCATCACAGAAATGGCTAACAATTTCCGCACAAGAATAAGGAAGAACTGCACATCCAACACTTACTCAAGAGTAGGTAGAAAACAGCACAAGGATAGAACTGAGGTCCAAAGTGCTTTCATTGATCCCAGGGTACCCAGAGAAATGGTGGTGCATGTTGATAGTGGCAGTGAAGAAGAGACTGACAGAGCGGGTGGGGAAACTCATTATTTTGAAGCTGAATGTAGAAGACTTCAATGCTACAAAGGTCTCATTGCAGTAACCTGCTGTATAGTTGAAGAGACATTTTGCTTCAATTGGTGGACCCAACAGTGCCTGCTCAGTTAGTGCCTACTGAGATTGCAATGCTATGAAGAGGAATACTTGCCCAACTGTTACAACCAAAGAAGGTTGCCACCCCAACAGAGAGACAAGTGCCCTCTGTCTTCGCCTTATAGAGTGTGGAGATGGCAATTAGTAGGGACATATGGGAACCAGTGATGAAGAACTTGTTAGCACAGACAAGCCAAGAGTAAAATATACATGTTCAAAGTTCAATCACCCTCACCCCTAAACAAATACACCACAGTAACCATTGGATAAATCTGTTATTACAAATAACCTCTTACAACATGTACTAGCAGATATTAAAATTTGACGTGTGCTCTCTGAGAATCGACTTCAAGTAGTGCTTCAGGGAGCTCAACTGAGACTTGACCTTTTTAAGCACTTGAGTTTAGAGGAAATGGCTGATGAACAGTCTGAGTAACAATTTATGGAGTTTATAAATGAACTTTGGAACCAAAACAAAGAGAAGCTATGAGACCTGGAGAATTGTTTACAAATATATAATATACATCCATGAAGGCTGCTGAATCGGGCTGAGGATAGAGACCTACAAAACCTTTTCCAACACCTGCTGCATCATGTCAGAGGCAAAGTTTAGGATCAGACATACATTTAGGCTTCGCTCATTGAGTGGATAAAGTGTTACTATGACAATTTGGGATTGGGTCTCATAAACTGTGATTATCCATGTTCTTATCATCAATGTTGCCCAACACTTGGGAACTTCAACTTTTCATCAGCTAAGGATCTAGGACTCTTCAAAGTTGCATCATACTGGGGAGCTACATCATGATGAAGGCATCAGATTCTTTGAGATGTTAAAAGCAATTTACTTCCTCTCTGAAACTGTGATATTTAGGTATCACCAGATTAGACACTAGGTGGTGCAATAATCTGGCTGATGACTGGACTCTAGACACTCCACTCAGTTTGAGAAATTGATCTAAATAAAGAGCCATGACAAACATCCAATTTCAGAGCTTTAATAACAGTGGTAAATTCACTAAAACACACACTCCTGTGGTCAGATCCCCTGGGAACCTAAAATGGGTAGAGTGATCACTGACAAGAAATTGAATGACATACTCCTGGGACTCCACCGATGGAGCACTGACAATACAGACTATTGAAAATTCATAGATGGAATGTGCTGATGAGGTTGTCATGAAAACTGGGATGCCCTTCAATCTCCTTTGAGAGTACCCCCAAATTATGCTCATTCTCGTCAAAACTTTTAGATTGTATTGCTTATGTGATTGAAACTCCCTTACTATCTCTTCCCATGAGAGAAATATTCCCATTGAACTCATTTAGGGGAAATAGATCTCACTTACGCTATGAGAAGCAAAACAACTGATCATGCCAGTGTGTGGGAAAGCCAGGCCTCTTGACATGGGTGTTTGGAGACATAGATTGTGAGATCTGCTTGCGATGGAAAATATCATAGAAATTTTGACATGGTAGACTAGTTCCTTTGATTCAGACTGGTTGATTTTTCTGAGGTACATGTGCACAGAATTCAGGGAAATTTCCTGATCTAGGTACCTGAGCATCCTAAAACGTATCCCATCTGCCACAACATAGGCTGATCTGCTGAGCCACCTAGACATCAATGTCAAATAGGGAAATTCTGTCTTTTAAATTGAGGAATTGATTTTCAAACTGTCACACCCATTGAGTGGGAGACTGGACGGAGGCTGTGGTTTGTGGTTTAAAGGTAATATTGACATTTTGCTGCCCATTACGAGTTTGGCAGTCCCATGACCGCCATGTTGGCGGTGGCAGTCCATCCACCAACAGTCTGGCAGAGCGGACCGCCGCATTAAGAGTTTGCCAGGCAAGGAAATAGAAGACTGCCAGTGGTCCACCACCACCACTCATTATGAGATTGCACACTGCAAATGTGACCGTTGCTGTCCAACTACCATGGATCAGCAGGCAGAAACAAGCAGTGTTAAGGGAGATACTCACCTGCACACAGCATTACACATCCAGAACCACCACAGAGCCATTCCAGAATGTCATGCTCCTGCTCCTGCTCGTCGAAAGACAACAAATCCAATGCTGATGTAGACAACATCAACCGTAAGTACTAACACCTACCTGCATTAATAATATGGATAACAAAACCGCACTGCCACAAAACACATCATATAGGGGGAGTGCTAAGGGCAGCAGCTACACCTATCATACCAGACACACACACTCATACACTGCAACACAGACATCCACAGATTCACAACACGCACACGTTAGACAGCACACACACAGCAACAACAACACAACTACTGCACATATACAAAAACATTCCAAAATCTCACACCCACACTGGCCAGTGCCTGCCCACACATAAAACACACAAATACATCCATCTGCCATGGCACACACACAACACCACCAAAATACAGCACTGCAATCAACATGCATCACACACAGTCACAGCACAATCAACAGAAATTCCATGCACCAATGCACACAGATACAAATAGACAAAACCCGCAAAGTGCACCATTACAAGAACACCTACACATCTGTGATAGCAACAGCAGGACCATACTTGGAAGGAGACTGCATTGGGACACATATCATGTTGAACAAGGCCACAAACAACATGCGCAGAGCACTTGATCATAATTGATCATCGGGGACAATTATTACCTAAATCATTTTCTATGCACAGGCGTACAAGGGGGAAGGACAAGGCAACAAATCATACACAACTCACACTCCATGGGACATACCCCTACACCAAACAGCTGTGAGGACACACATATAAATGGACACATGTGCACCCAAATGCTAAGCAAACAACCACAACTCAACACACTCCAGGTCTGCAAGCACCACAAAACTCAAGAACACACACAGCACATGTAGACAATAGCCATATCAGGCGACAAGTCAGACACCATACATGCCCACAACACACCACACAAAAGAAAAATACTATTACAAACACAACCCAATGCCAAGATACCAACATACCATCTACATACACATGCTCATAATATAACATACACCCTACCCTTGTGGGACACCAGCACTGCACACAAACTCACATACTTCTAAAAACACCCCATTGAGCAGCAAACAGCACAAACACATACAACTACAGGCACACAAGCAATGCCAGCCAGAAAGAACAGAAACCTAGGGAAGGAAAAACAGGACAAAGGTTTATCCAACAGGGTGGGTTTTAATAAATATAACAATTGTGCAGAGTTGCAAAGTCGAAGGCCATAGGCCAGTCCTTACAATCCAAGGGCCAAAAGGCACTGTCCAGGGCCCCAAACATAACTCCTGACTGCCAAGAAACCTCCACAGTAGGTCCATCAAGGTGCCAGGCAGGCACTAAATGGACGATCTGGGGAGTGGGGGAAGGTGTTGGAGTTTTTAAGTGGGTGTTTGGGCAGGGGGTAAACCTTTGGAGGGATCGACTTTTTCTTGGCAGGGGAGGGGCATGGGTGCATACAGGGACGCAGGAGATACCTTGGGGAAGGAAACTGACCTTTTGGGGGTGGTGAAAACAGGGATAAGGTCAAGGGCACAAAGAAAAACTTTGTGGGTCAGGATTTGGAGGTTGAAGTAGTGGGTCAAGATTTGAAGGTTGCGGGAGTGGTTGTATGACGTGTAGGTGCGGATGGCTCTGGTGAGTGTTGGTGGAAGGTGTGATTGTGTGTGGCCAGTGTCTGTTAGGTGAGCGAATGAGAGCATTTATGTGTTTTAGGCTGAGGGAGTTGGAGGTGCAGAGACTGCCGTGTTGTGTGGGTGGGTGTCTGTTGGGGTAGTGACTGCAGGTATGGCAGATGTGCTGCATGCAGGTGTGTCTATGGTTGTGGTGTCTGCAGGTATGGTGACTGGGGGGTGTCTGAGGGTCTGATTGGGTGGTGTCTGCAAGTATGTTAGGTAAGGTGGCTTGATCAGTGACTGTTGATGCAGTGTCTGTAGATGTGCAAGATGTTGTGTGTGCAATGGTGGGGGTGAAGGGGTGTCAGGGGAAGTCATGACTGTTGCTGTGTCTGCATGTGGATGTTGTCTTTGTGCATGCCTGTGGTGTGTCTTGTCGTGCTTAAGTTTGTGTGCATTAGCCTTGTCTGCTGAGGTGGATGTAGGCAGGTCTGTCTGTGTGCTTTGGGTGGGTCGGGGAAGGGGGGTTCTGGACTGAGAAGAGGAAGGTGGAGGGGGGGCAGAAGACAAGGGGTGACTGGCTGCCATCAGTGTGGAGGCCAGAGCATGAAGAGATCGCACCATGAATGCCCTCCAGAAACACATTGCTTTGCTCCACTAGGGTTGTCAGTCCCTGGATGGCATTCACGATGGCCATCTGACCGACAGTGATCAACCTGAGGTCATTAGTCTCCTCACTGAGGGCAGCAGGGCTAACTGGGGCAGAGGTGCCTGCGGCAAAGGAGACGCCCACCATCTTGGGTGAGCCAGCACTGCCAAGTGGGTGGGGAGAAACAGGGAGGGTGATGATAGAATGGGGGATGGCAGACAAAGATGGTACTAGGGAAGTCTCCGACGGGTCCGCCACCACTAGGGAGTGGCCACTGGAGTAGGAATCTGATGATGTAGAGAGCAGATTGGGTCCCCCACATGGCACTCCCCTCATCCTCTGGGCCACTGGGTCCCTCACTGTTGGTGGTCTTGTGACCTGAGGTCCAGTGGCCAGATGCTTCCTCACTTGGCTCAGCCCCGTCTCCTTCACCTGCCGATGCTCATGCTGTGAAAAGAAAGTGGAGTAAGGTCATAACATGTACATGATGACACATCAATCACAACTCTGGGAGTCCTAACATACCAACATGTCAAGTTGCCCACCACATGAGCTGACAGCAAAGTGGCAACATCATGTGCCAATACAGAACCATGCATGCCATCTGGAATCTCAAAAGTAACACATGAGGAAATCATGTCCTCAGGTAACCATAATAGCATGGATGATTTCAGGATACCACTCTAACCATAACACAACTAGGTGACCTCTCCACTCCAAAACTATGCCACATATAGCAAACCCCAGTGAACCAATACCAAACAATTTGATCCCTTAGTAAGGTACTGTCAACATCAGGACAGTGCGCGCTCTACGGGCGACTACAATGCAAAAACCCAGTCTTTATGCAAGAGCATAATTCATGCATTGTGTTTAAATGCAGTTTGTCAACCTTTTGCATTGCAGAGTTTTACCTTGAAACCACTATTAATGATGTTTGAAAATAATATTCATTTCCACGGTATTGCTGCAGGCTTACAGAGTGTATCAGGGTGTGGTCCCTTTCTAGGACCTTCTAGAAGATTTCCCAGCAGCATGACTGGGTGTGGTTTGTGGGCTGGGCCAGACTCTATATAAGGGAGCCAGCCCAGCTCCACGTGCTCACTATTCAGAGGTCCCGGTGCAGAGCAGCAGCAATTTCCTGAGCTCCTGTTCCGGACACCTACCGTGAAGTTCCAGGCCTGCCCCGCATTATCTTGGTGATCCTTGAGCAGGGTGGTAAGACGGAGGTTGGGCTGGGCCCCCGAACCCGTTTTAAAAGACTCTTGAGCTTTGGGCCTACTCGTGAAACTTTCAGAGTGCACAATTCATTTACCGCATGTAAATCTTGGCAAAGGCTTGCCCGATCATTTCATGGCATTTGCATATTCTTGTTGGAATTGGCAGTGAGCGCAATTCATTTACCGCATGTAAATCTTGGTGTTCAGATCGGCAAAGGCTTGTGCGATCATTTCATGGCATTTGCATATACTTGTTGGAATCGGCAGTCTGCACGATTCATTTCCTGCATTTAAACCTTGGTGTTCAAATCGCTGAGAGAGTGCGCGATCATTTCATGGCATTTGCATATACTTATTGGAATCAGCAGTGTGCATGATTCATTTCCCGCATTTAAACCTTGATGTTCAGATCGCTAACAGAGTGCGCGATCATTTCATGGCATTTGCATGTACTTGTTGGAATCGGCAGTGTGCGCGATTCATTTCCCGCATTTAAACCTTGATGTTCGGATCGTAACAGAGTGCGCGATCATTTCATGGCATTTGCATATTCTTGTTAGAATCGGCAGTGTGCGTGATTCATTTCCCGCATGTAAAACTTGGTGTTCAGATCGCTAAAAGCGTGCGCAATCATTTCATGGCAATCAAAACTTTGATGTGTAGTGTTTCTTGAAGTGCACACATTTATCCAGGGACTTTTTGATTTTCTGCATAGATGCTAAATTCTAGTTGTTACATTTTTTGTGCATATTAAGTCCCTAGTACAATTCCTATCGTTTTCCAGGGAATGTTTCAGATTGCTTTTTGTCCTCATGTAAAAATGCAAAGTTTGTTCTGAAACAGTATTCTAGAAAGTTCTTGTATTTCTAGACTGTATGTGACATTTCATATAAAGCTCATATGAAACATTGTATTAACCCATTCTTGATTTTTTCCAGGTACCTAGATTTCTTGAGGCCTAGTTAGAGTCTAGTTCTAGGCCATTCATGTTCCTTCAGTCTAAGTGTTATTTCATGTTTCAAGTATCATTGAACCCTAGATTCAACAGAGTGTTATTTCATGTTCCGAGTATCATTGAACCCTAGATTCAACAGAGTGTTATTTCATGTTCTGAGTATCATTGAACCCTAGATTCAACAGTGTTATTTCATGTTCAGAGTATCATTGAACCCTAGATTCAACAGTGTTATTTCATGTTCCGAGTATCTTTGAACTCTAGATTCAACAGAGTGTTATTTCATGTTCCGAATATCATTGAACCCTAGATTCAACAGAGTGTTATTTCATGTTCTGAGTTTCATTGAACCGTAGATTCAACAGTGAGTTTTTATGAAACTCAATGTGATTATATCTTGATATTGTGTTGTTTAACCTTTTGCTTCCTACAGGTCTCCTTCCCAGCTGTTCCCTACCTAATCCCCTTTCCCCCCACTTGGACTCTCTCAGGCTCTGTGATATTTCTATCGGAGCTTTGGAGCTGTCAAGTGGTGGACATGGTGGGAACGTGCACAGGCCCTCAGACTTCAAGGTGTGACTCTGTTGAGTGTCTCCTTTGTTTGGGACACTCACATTGCACAGAGAAACAACAGAAATGTAAAATAAGTTTAATGTCGCATGTATGCCTTTACCTACCTAACCTCCTTGAATGTCACTTTTTTCTTCCAGGACACTACACCATGCAATCCTCATGTGGGCATTTCAGAGTTGTGCCATTGGCAGGTGGTTGTAGCTGGTCTGACATGTGAAGGGGACATGGAATTGATTCAGGTACTGTTTCTCACAAATTTGGGTTGTGTGAGTTCCATGCCCAGGCTGCCTGGATAGTGGGAGGGCAGTGAGCTGAGCTACAGATTAGCTCTGGTATGTTAGTCCAATGGTTTCATGTGTGTGATCAGGTGGCTTTGTAACATGTAATCCTTCACATTGTGTTGGTAATGATCCTGTATGTAGCTGTTGATGTGTTTCTTCATTGCAGGCCATAGTGCAATTGCCACAGCTCTGACACAGGTGTGCAACATGCCACTAGATGCCTAACCATTATGAAAGGATGGGTCTCTGACGAGGAACTTTTGTACAGCCTTCTGTCTGTGTGAGGGGGTATGTAAACTTGGATGGACCTGAATTTGGTATGTGATAAGGGTCAAGCTGATGACAACATCCAGCAATCCTTTTGCCTATACTATACAGGTTCTGCCTTAGCCCTTTCTCCTGTGGCCAGTGGGGTGGTACTTTGACAATACTAACCATAAGCCATAATGTTTTCTCATTCTTGACAATGACAGTCCAGACATTGTTGCTTCCTATGGGCTGTACAGTGTAAATAAACATTTTGGTGTGAATGATCATGTGTTGTTGCGTTGCTAGTAATCCTCAGGCTGACACTGCCTGTGACATATCCCTCTGTACATTACCATCCTAGTAGTACCTCATTTGCACCACATGATTTTCACATTCTACATCCCACAGTGACAAGTAATCAAATTTAGGCATTGATTGTGTGCTACTTGTCTTTATTCGTATGTGTGCAGGACATAAAGGTGGAAGTTAAGTCAAAAAGAGAAGTCAAACATTGAAGGGATCAGTCATGGTGGATGTAATCATTAGAGCAGCTGCCACAACATTTGAAGTCCGAATTCCAGTGTCCTACTATCCTGGAAATGTTAAGTGTTTGAGGAACAGTCAGCAGGGTGAATCAGTGTCACACAAAGGGACTCAAGCAGGAAGAGCTCACTTCCTGGTAGTGGTTGAGGTCTTGGCATCGGCACATCCTGGATGTTTAGGTGAATGTCCCCACTTGTGGGAGGGTTTATTAGCTACAGAGGCAGTGGTGTCTGAGGCAGGCCCTTCCGCTGCAGGGCCTCCTTTCCACTGGCTGCCACAGATGTTGAAAGGGCTGATATTACAGGGCCAATGGAAGGAGTCTGGTGTTGTTTTCAATCTCTACTCAAGGTAGTGTTGATGTCCCTCAGCACCCTTGTTAGGGAGGCCAAGGTGGCATTGTAGGCTTATTCCCACTGTAGCAATATTTTATGGTGGTTATCCCTCTGCAGCTGCTTGATCTCCCTGAGTTCCATGAGTATGTGGCCCATCACACCCTGGGATTGTTGGTAGGCTTCCAAGACTTGGGTGATGGTGTCCTGGCCAAACCCATCACCAGCAGCCTCATGCTGCTGGTCCACACCATCCCTTCCACACACCGTACCCCCATGTGCCTGTGCCATTGACCGAGTTTGGCCCCTACCACTGGGTCTAGGTCCATCATTGCCAGAGGTGTCTAAATGTGATTCCGGTACCTGGACTGGGGGTCACAAGATTGTAGAATCTGTCCTTGGGGCACAGGTTTGAGGGTGACTGGTTGCCAGAGATGTTGATGCAACAGGGCTGGGAAGAGTCAATGTGGTCAGAGTGACACATACAAAGCAGTCTGAGTAACAATTTATGGAGTTTATAAATGAACTTTGGAACCAAAACGAAAAGAAGCTATGAGACCTGGAGAACTGTTTACAAATATATAATATACATCCGTGAGGGCTGCTGAATCGGGCTGAGGATAGATACCTACAAAACATTTTCCAAGACCTGCTACATCATATCAGAGACAAAGTTTAGGATCAGACATACATTTAGACTTCGCTCATTGAGTGGATATAGTGCTACTATGACGATTTGGGATTGGGTCTCATAAACTGTGATCATCCATGTTCTTATCATCAATGTTGCCCAACACTTGGGACCTTCAACTTTTCATCAGCTAAGGATCTAAGACTCTTCAAAGTTGCATCAAACTGCGGAGCTACATCATGATGAAGGCATCAGATTCTTTGAGATGTTAAAAGCAATTTACTTCCTCTCTGAAACTGTAATATTTAGGTATCACCAGATTAGACACTAAGGCCCTCATTACAAACATGGTGGTCCGTTCCGCTACGCCGGTGGTGAAGGTAGAAACCGCCAACAGAGGAGCGGTCCAGACCGCCAAATAATGATGCAAACGAAACACGTGCATCCCACGAACCACCCACCGCCAGGAGAGGAGTCCCGCCGCCGTTGGCAGAGTCCGCCCACAGGCCTTCGGAAAGGCCCAACCCGCCCATCAAATTAGGAACCACCATTCCGCCGCCAGTTCCGAGGCGGGAAACACCGCCACACAAAGCCAGGTGGAAATGAACCAAATATAAGGAACCACGTACTGGAGTCCCACAGAACGTGCAGCGGCAGCCATGGATAGAGAGCTTCAGATCATGCCGGCCCTGCTCCTTGCCATATACCTACATGACCGAGACCGCCGACGAAGACGACGACAGTAAGTACTGCAATCTATGACACAAGGGAGGAAAGGGCACAGTTACATACCCACCCACTCCACCCATCAGGCAACGCCCCCAACCATTCCCAGCAGCACAAGTCATACACCCCACACCAAGAGGTACGTACCCGACCGAAGGCCAATGCAACTTGACCGCAGTATATACAAAAGCCCCACACCCATTAAAAATCCAAACAAATACCAGGGTATAACTGTGTGCAGCCCAAACACAGGCCACACAGAAACTTTAATAAGAAGCTCACTGAGCCAAACAGTGCAAACAGGGCCAATGGCCAGTCTGTAAAATCCCAATTGTATTGGGCTACAACGGGCTCCACCTGACTCCCTCAAGTGCTGGGTCAACCACAGAACGAGGCACCCTATGGGGATCCAGGCACCTCACGGAAGGTGGGCAGGGGTGGTGGGGGTGTGGATTTTCGATGGGGGTGGGCCTTTGACTTTCTTGTGGGGGGTGGAGGAGGGGTGGGCTTCTCCTTTGAAGGGGGTGGGGGCTGTTTGGCTCGGTTGGAGCTGGATGGCCTAGGCTTTGACCGGGCCTTCTTCTTCTCTGGGGAAGGTGCACGGGAATGTGAAGGGTGGACCGGGGTGGGCTGTGATGTGGAAGGAGCGGAAAGGGCAAGGAGTTGGGCACGTTTGGGGACAAGACGGGGAGGGCCAGTGGGTTGGAATAGGTCAGCACAGGAGAGGAAAGTTTTCTTGGGAGCAATTGGGGTGGGCATGGATGAGGGCGTGGAGGCAGAGGGAGTGGATCTATGGGGTGTAGTGGTGCGTGTAGTGGGTGCAGGTGATGGCCCTGTATGTTGTTGTGTGGTGGATGTCTGATGGGTGGGTGTCTTGGTGCGTTTGTGTGTCTTGGGAGGTGGGGGTGGACAAAGTGGGAGAAGACAGACAGCTAGTGTGGATGTATGTTGGGTGGGTGTTTGCAAGTCTGGTGAGTGTGCTGCATGTGACAACTACAGTAGAGGTGGTGAGTGCAGGTGTGGTGTGTGGGGTGCGTGTATGGCTGTCTGCTATTGTGGTGAGTGCAGGAAGAGGAGCAGTAACAGTGGGTGAAGGTACAGTGCATGAGGGTGTGGATGTAGAGGGGACAGACAGGGAGGGGGAAGAGGTGGGCACACTGGGGGAAGTGGACGTTGTTGTGTGTGCAGGTGTCTGTTGGCTGTGTGAATGCTTGTGGTGTGAGGTGTGGTGCTTGTGTTTTGAAGTGTGCTTCTTGTGTGTTGATGTGCCTGTCAGCGGGTCTGATTGTGTGCTTTGGACGGGTGAAGGGAGTGGGGTGCTGGAAGGGCTAGAGGAGGTTGGAGGAGGGACGGAATGGCCAGGGAAACTGGCTGACGTCCGAGAGGAGGCCAGAGCCTGAAAAGATCTCTGTAGGGCAGACACTGCACCGTGAATGCCATCCAGATAGGCATTGGTCTGCTGCACCTCTGATGCTAGCCTCTGGATGGCATTGACGATGGTTGTCTGCCCTACAGAGATGGTTCTCAGGAGGTCAATAGCCTCCTCTGTGAGGGCAGCAGGGCTGACTGGGGCAGGGGAGGAGGTGCCTGGGGCAAAGGAGACGCCCACCTTTCTAGGTGGGCGGGCAAGGGCAACTCGGTGGGGAGCAAAAGGGAGGGCGGTGATGGTATGGGGGGTGGCGGACGATCTCACAGTAGTGGTGTGTGTACTAGGGTTCGCCACCGCCGGGGGACCCCCATCGGAGGAGTTCTCAGAGTCACTACCTCCTGTGGTAGTAGCCTCCCCTGTGGAAGTCCCCTTGCCCTCCCACCCACTGGTCCCCTGAGCGCCCATTGTTTCTGCCTCAGAGGATCCGTGGGCCGCTGCCTCCCCACTTGCCGGTGCCTCAGCTCCCTCGCCTGATGTTGATGCTATACCAAACCAACACAAGAGAACAGGGATGGGGAGACAAAACAGGAGAGACACTTGTAAATAGCTGAATGCCGATACAGAATGTCCAGACATAGACCCACCCAGAAAACGCACCGTACACTATACCCATGGCCATGCTCCTGACTACTGAAAAGAATACTGCTCTACACCCATCCCCTGAAATAATTTTGGAGCTGAGGTAGGAGAAACCTGACAGGGTCACACCTACACCCTTTGGTGAACATACAGCAGATGGACACCAGTCAAATTCCCTGCTCTAAGCAGCAGGAGCCCTATTGCACACCCAGTCATCCTTCCAGGCTGCAGTATGGTCAATGAGTACTCCCCCCCCCTGTGACTGCTGTGCAGCCTTCAAGCGCCCATCCAGATCTGGGTACACCACTGCCAGGATCTGTCGCATGAGGGGGGTCAGTGCCCGACGGGCACCCCTTCCATGTTGGGCGGACTTCCCCAGCTGGGCCTCACTGATCATTCGCGTCCAGAGCCGCAGGTCCTCCCACCTCTTTCGACAGTGGGTGCTCTGCCGGTTGTAGACCACCAGGGTCTGCACCACCTTGGTGATGGCATGCCAATGTGCCCTCTTCTGGTGGGTGCTGACCTGGAAGGGCGACACAGAAATGGAACACAGAGGTCAGGCACTTGCACAATAGCAACAGCTGGCAAATTGTCCAACATGGGACAGACATTACTCTCAGACATACAGGACAGTCGCACGCAGTATTCCATGCACCATGGCCCATGCCGGCTCAGAGGAGCACACATATGTCCAATCCACACCATCCATTACACATACAGTGCCCTCCAAACCCAGACTCACCTGTACATCTGGCCGTCCATAGAGTTTGCCGTACAGGGGCAGGACCCCATCCACTAGCATCTCCAGTTCTTCCTGGGTGAAGGCAGGGTCCCTTTCACCTGCACCACATGTCACATCCATAGCCAGAGGCAGGCCACAGCAGTACACAGAGTGGAGTACCTGTCCGCACGAGATCAGGGAGTCAAGTGATCAAACGATGACGAACGCTCGTACGTTCCACAGCAGTATGCACCGTCACCGCTGGCGGCGATCATGATACACCAGGATTCCCCATTGGCATCCATGTTAGCCAATGAGGGTGCGAACAGCGGTCAACACTGCCTTACTCTGTGACGTCAACCGCTAGTGGTATGAGGTCACTTCCACAACAAAGGGGCAGATCTAAAGTGGGCAGACATTTTGCCATCACCTACGCATCTTGAATTTCATACTACTCACAATGCAGGGCCTACTAGCCACATGAAGCACCTAGTCCTCTATCCATTCCTAATATTAGCACTCATGAATTACTCTGTTCCCTCCTAGTGATGTACATGTATATCTGTCAGGTAGCAGTTATTGTAGAGACACTTCAATGAACAATGCAGTGCAGAAATGTTGAGAAGTGTACCTATGTATGTGTCTTCATCACTCCTTTTGTAAACCCTCGTAGGTACCGACCCTTGTGGCGAGGAAGGGCACCATCAGTGTACAGACCACTTGTGGATATGGGGACCATGGTGGAGCGTCAGATCATAATCACTTACAGACTCACACGTGCAACTATTCAGAACCTTTGTGCATTACTGGATACTGCACTAACTCTGGGAAATCGTAATCAGCATGCCAATCCAACTGAAGTGCAGGTGCTCTCCGCACTCCATTTCCTAATCCACAGGCTCATTTCAAGTGACAGTGGGCATGGGTGCTGGTTTCTCACTGCCAATGTTCAGCCAGGTACTGACAAGATTTCTGAATGCATTTGTACAACATCTGCAATCCTATGTGCGGTTTCCCCAAAGTACTGACCTCCCTGCCATCAAGTCTGACTTCTATGCCTTTGCAAACATTCCCCATGTCATAGGTGCCATCGATGGTACACACATGCCCATCATCCCCCCAAGAGTGAGTGAACCGGTGTACAGAAACAGGAAGAACTTTCACTCCATGAACATCCAATTGGTGTGTACTGCAGACAAGTACATTTCACATGTGAGTGCCATGTTTCCAGGTTCAGTCCATGATTCATTTGTGTTGAGGAACAGTAGTGTGCCACAGAAGATGGAACAACTACAAGAGGACAGAGGGTGGATCATAGGTAAGTTTGCCTGTCAATAACTGACACATTGCTGAAAACCAGCCTGTCTGACTAAGGAACATAACAATGACGAGTCTGTATTGAACCATTTTGGAGGTGATTGTGGCTATCCAAACATGTGTTGGCTCCTGACACCAGTGAGGAATCCCAGGACGGATGCAGAGAAGAAATACAATGAGGCCCATGGACGTACTAGGAGGGTAATAGAGCTTACTATAGGTCTCCTGATGGCTAGATTCCGGTGTCTACATGTATCTGGGGTTCCCTGGCCTATGGGCCTGATAAGGTCTGTAGAATAGTGGTGGCCTGCTGCATGCTGCACAACGTGGCAGTGAGACATTCTATCCCCCTCTTGGAGGTGGAGGTTGCTATAGGTCCTGATCAGCTACCTCAGAGAGGTGAGGAGAGTGATGGTGATGATGAGGAAGGGGAAGATGTCAATTCCAGGAACCAACTGATACAACTCTACGTCCAATAACTGTGTGGGACTTAAGCCTGTCATTGGGGTTAGTGACTAATACTGTCAGTGTGCTCTGTCGTATAGGCCAGGATTGGTCATGATAGGCGATACATGGATCACTTCTGTATGGTACTGACAGAAAATAAATGCATTCCCTCCTTGACGCCATTTGGGCACACTGTGCCACCATCAAGCACAAATTGACAATAAAGTTGTTCTCTGCCAGTTGCATCCATACTCAACTTTGTTCACAATTTAAGACAGGGGACAGTGTTAAAGGTGTGAAATGTGTTTCATTGGTAGAATTGAGTGAATTGTGCTATATACAGTGATGGGAGTCGTAAGGGTTGGGTGTCCTCAAAAACTAACTTGGTGGCAGCCTTGTTGGATGGTTTAGATGGGTCCATTTTGTCGAACAGTTCTTCATATTGCCCTCAGCTAAGTGTTGTTGGTGAATGGGTGGGATGGTTGCTTTGCATTAATAGCAGAGTCAATTGTTTGAGGGGCCCTTGTTCTTAGCTGGGTTTCAAGTGCCATATCTTGGCCTAAGTGTACATTTAGGCGCCTGCTCTGGAGCTTCTTGGGGAAGCATGGTTGGCCCTTGTGTTTCCTGGGAGGGTATTTCCTGGGATGTTTCTGCTGCTTGGGTCATCAGATGCTGGTTGTCCAGGGATGTTGTGGGGGCCTCTTGTCCGGTGTGGGTGTCAGACTGTTTTTTTACCAACTGCAGAAGTGCTCCAGCAATGGTGGCCATTGTGGCATTGTGCTCTTTCCACTGCTCCATGGCCTGTTAGTGTTGTTGCTGCTGCATCCTCTGACTTTGCTCCAGGGTGAACACAATCTGTGCCAGCCTGTCTTGGGTATGTTGGTAGGCCCCCAATACCTCTGCAATAACGTCCTGAGCAGAAACGTAGGGAAGGAAAAACAGGACAAAGGTTTTTCCAACAGGTTGGGTTTTAATAAATATAACAATTGTGCAGAGTTGCAAAGTCCAAGGCCTTAGGCCAGTCCTTACAATCCAAGGGCTAAAGGCACAGTCCAGGGCCCCAAACGTAACTCCTGACTGCCAAGAAACCTCCACAGTAGGTCCATCAAGGGGCCAGGCAGGCACTTCATGGATGATCTGGGAGGGGGAAGGTGTTGGCGTTTTTAAGGGGGTGTTTGGGCAGAGGGTAAACCTTTGGAGGGGTCGACTTTTTCTTGGCAGGGGAGGGGCATGAGTGCATGCAGTGGGGCAGGAGATGCCTTGGGGGAAGGAAACTGACTTTTTGGGGGTGGTGAAAACAGGGATAAGGTCAAGGGCACAAAGAAAAACTTTGTGGGTCAGGATTTGGAAGTTGAAATAATAGGTCAAGATTTGAAGGTTGAGGGAGTGGTTGTATGACGTGTAGGTGTGGATGGCTAGGGTGCGTGTCGGTGGAAGGTATGATTGTGTGTAGTCAGTGTTTGTTGGGTGGGTGAATGAGGGCATTTATGTGTTTTGGGCTGAGGGAGTTGGAGGTGCGGAGAACACCGTGGTGTGTGGGTGGGTGTCTGTTGAGGTAGTGACTGCAGGTATGGTGGATGTGCTGCATGCAGGTGTGTCTATGCTTGTGGTGTCTGCAGGTATGGTGACTGGGGGATGTCTGAGGGTCTGCTTTTTGGGTGGTGTCGGCAAGTATGTTAGGTGAGGTGTCTGGATCAGTGACTGTTAATGCAGTGTCTGCAGATGTGCAAGATGTTGTGTGTGCAATGTTGGGGACGAAGGTGTATCAGGGGAAGTCATGACTGTTGCTGTGTCTGCATGTGGATGTTGTCTTTCTGCGTGCCTGTGGTGTGTCTTGTGGTGCTTACGTTTGTGTGCATTAGCCTTGTCTGCTGAGATGGATGTAGGCAAGTCTGTCGGTGTGCTTTGGGTGGGTCTGGGGAAGGGGAGTTCTGGACTGAGAAGAGAAAGGTGGAGGGGGGGGCAGAAGACAAGGGGTGACTGGCTGCCATCAGTGTGGAGGCCAGAGCATGAAGAGATCTTGATAGGCCAGAGATTGCACCATCAATGCCCTCCAGAAACACATTGCTTTGCTGCCCTAGGGTTGTCAGTCCCTGGATGGCATTCACGATCAACCTGAGGAGGTCAATAGCCTCCTCCCTGAGGGCAGCAGGGCTAACTGGGGCAGAGGTGCCTGCGGCAAAGTAGACGCCCACCATCTTGGGTGAGCCGGCACTGCCAACTGGGTGGGGAGCAACAGGGAGGGTGATGATAGAATGAGTAATGGCAGACATAAATGGTACTGGGGAAGTCTCTGATGGGTCCGCCACCACTAGGGAGTGGCCGCTGGAGGAGGAATCTGATGATGTAGAGTCAGATCAGGTCCCCACATTGCACTCCCCTCATCCTCTGGGTCCCTCACTGTTGGTGGTCTTGTGACCTGAGGTCCAGTGGCCAGATGCTTCCTCACTTGGCTCAGCCCCATCTCCTTCACCTGCTGATGCTCATGCTGTGAAAAGAAAGTGGAGTAAGGTCATGACATGTAAATGATGACACATTAATCACAACTCTGGGAGTCCTAACATACCACCATGTCAAGTTGCCCACCGCATGAGCTGACAGCAAAGTGGCAACATCATGTGCCAATACAAAACCATGCATGCCATATAGGAATCCCAAAAGTAACACATGAGCAAATCATGTCCTCAGATAACCACAATAGTATGGATGAATTTAGGCTACCACACTAACCATAACACAACTAGGTGACCTCTCCACTCCAAAACTATGCCACATATAGCAAACCCCAGTGAACCAATACCAAACAATTTGATTCCTTAGTAAGGTACCCTGTCAGTTTAACTGATACATGCCCAGTCACACATCTAACATGCACCAATATGATGTCTCAACAACAAGTGATGTTGGTAAGGAAAGGCAGACCACACTGGTTGAAACGTGCCATTCCTGGAATAGGTTACATCGGAGCATCCATGTCACTATGAACACCTCACAACAATGTACTGCTCCACAAGTAATACCTTTCCAAAATGTGTCAAGGTAGTAGCAACGGTCACCCAGATATGGTTGCAAATGTCATGGAGAGATGCATTTGGGTTACACATATGAATGGTCCTGTTAGGCCCAGGATATCCCCCACCAATGTCTCACACCCATTTACATGTTTACTTATGAGTTGGTTGTAGTAAATACCTGTACCATGCAGGCAGGAGGGGCATTGCTATCACTATCAGGAGGAAACCAAATTGTTCAACAGTGAAACACAACATCACTACGCACATTTCAGACATGACAAGCATGGCATCTGCCTGTGGATGAATCACTGACCCCAAAACACATATGATACAGATATCACTGCAAGGCAATCGATGATGCATCCATGCAGTCAGGGCACCATTCCCAAACAACACACAGGTGTTGTGGACCTACAACCATCATTTCACACCAAGGGTACAAATCATCATCAAGTGGATCAACACCCTGTCCCTACCTGTCATGCCCATCGTAGCTAATGCAGTTACATATGACTAATGACATACTATGAGGCATGATTGTTTCTGTCTGACTATATATGATGGTGACACAGTCCTCTCTGGGGCATTAAAGTAACTGAACAACCATTGCAGATGTATCATAATGACTCAAGAACCCCTTGAACATATATGTAGGAGTTTCTCAACATTTACCCATCTGCATGGCTAGCACAGGCCTACATCTACTGCATAGACATGTATCCTAGTGGGAATGGACCACATACAGACAAGTTGGCACAAGGTATGTTTGCTACACTGATGACACATCACCCTTGACAATGAACATTTACCAATTAAAAAGGGAAAGTAGTATGCTACAGCTGCCAAGATTTAGCTATGTACGTCATGTCACATGTATGATGGACACTCATGTATCACAGACTGCTGTGAGGCACCAGCACCCAAAACACAATGGAGAAAACTGCACCTGGTTTGCTGAAATCCCTACACATGTCCCCAGACACATGACAGAGGACAGTGACCCATATCCTACTTATCTTTGGACTGTAACTTTCTTTATGGAACTTAACAATCACCAGGGCAGTTAAAACAGTTAATGTGAACACAGTCATTTCTGCTCCATGCCAGGCCATTGGACTTAGGATTCACCTTAGTTTAGTCCCAGGTCTTACCTCCAAAGTGATAAGCACAACCTTTGGAAACACATGGCCTGCCTACACCCATTTGATCACAGAAGATATGTGGCAGATGACACATACCACATTGTCAGATGGAGCAGTCTGTTCCCCTTTCAATCACACTGCTCAAGGTCCAATCATGATTTTGTCATGTACTCACCCCCTTGTGCCTCTTGTGTTGACATCAAACGCACATCCAAAGATGGGTAGGCCACCACCAATACTTGTGCAATAAGGGGGTCATGGTCCAATGTCCTCATTGGGAGGACATCCTCAGCTGGGCCTCTGCAATCTTCTGAGCCCAGCATTTCAGGTCATCCCATCTCTTCCGACAGTGGGCCCTCCCCTAGCTGTAGACCCCTAGGGTCCACACCTTCTTGGCGATGGCTCACCAAATCCCCTTCTTCTATGTGGATGCAAATGACAAGACAGACTGTTATGTCCACAATTCCCATACAAAATGGCTGACTCAAATACATGTCAAAGCACCTAGCTAATGACATCCTGTCCTGACCATCCTGTCCACCCGTGGAACATAGCATGCTTTGGACACAGGGGCGTGACTGTGAAACAGTCCCCTTTAGGGTGCACTACACACCCTCCAGCTCAGGTCCTGCACTGACCAGGTAGAAAAGCTGTGACTTTGGTGGGACATGACACAATCACTTTACATTGACTAGGAACACAATGGCATACATCTCACAAAGTGGCAGGTGGCAGGTAAAGCACACTGCATACAATGGACAGAAACATCTATCACCACTAAATGTCACCTGCTCCACACAGTCCTGACATGTCACAGGAAGTCTACATAGGGACCCATTGTGCTTCGAACATAATGCAGGGAGTGACATTTTGAGCACAAAAAGAGGCACGCCTGTCCATGTGTGGAGAAGTGCAGATTTAGATCCAGGCACCTGCTACTTCTGGTGTGGTGGTCCGTGTGTCACATCAACATTAAGCTACACAACATCCACACAGGTGTTCAGAAAACCTATGGTACTGAAAGAGAAACCTGGCGGTCATTGTACACGTTCAGCTTCATGACCATAAGCACTGAGTTGCAACTCATGACACATTACTCAATAGCACACTGCCCGCAGGTGTGCATAGCCAAATTAAAAGGTGCCTGCACTTGACACATCAGAACTGGATGAAAGAGACAACAAGGCTGTGTGATTAAGGGATCTGTCAAGGCTATGTGACACATTGTCAGAGATGATGTGAGCATTTCATTCAGATTATGAGCCTGCCCCAAAGCAATTCCCATAGTATTCATTAGACATGGGCTCAAAAAGCGGCTTAATGGCAGTGAGGCAGGATGTGGCACCATCACATGCTGCCCAGGAATACATGGAGTAGGCACAGTGTCACACTTGTAGTGGAAAAGGGTATTAATACAAGCCCAGATGTCCAGAAATAGAGTGAGTGACAATAAACAGTCCCCCTTCTATGCAGGCTGAGCAGACATACCTACACAATACACCGTGTCACTAAATAGTTTGCATCACAGTACATTATGTAGTCTACAGCCAACTAACAGTGGACGTCTATGTGCAGAGCTGAGAGGCATAGTGAGTCATTACCTGGCTTCACAACAACAGTCCAACAAGGACAGATGTGGCCAGAGATCACTGTGCAAACACAGAAAGAGCTCAAATGGTGGCCAACCAACACATACAACATGCATTCAACCCTCCTGCTGTCATGCAACCACATGTGACTACATATTACAAACATCTAGTGGCAAGATTACCTTGGGTATGGCTGACTCTACAGCTGACCTAGTTATTCAAATGCAAGCTGGTTTTGGGAACACTGAAAGCACACTCACCACATTATCTCAGGACTACAAACCTGTCACTTGACATTGATACATGCCCATTGACTCAATCTTCAATGCACATTGACAGGACCTACAGGGCTTTGCAGACACAACCACAAAAACTGAGTTTAAACCTAGGATGACTAAAGCTAAAATAAGTAGAGGCACAGAGTAGACTGTGCACATGGTGCACTTACCTGCTCCTCTGGTGCATCATGGAGCTGTTTATACAGGTATAGGTCCTCCTCCTCCACCAGTTTCTACAGCTTTTTGGGTGAGAAGACAGGGGCCCTATCTTCACGTGGCATGATAGCTCCCAGAGGCAGGTACACAGCAGCTCAGGTCATGGAGGTCTTGTTGGCAGCTGTGTCAGGAGTCAAGTGAGAGTTCTGTAGAAAATGGCAGTGACATCTGCCACATAAGCGACCGTCACCACCGGCGGACACTGCCGTTGTGCAAAGATGTGCCACAGGCAACAATGTTATCCTATGCCAGTGTCTGCCATGGTGGCATCCGCCTACCACCATGATGACGTCTCCCGGTTGTTGTGGGCTGTTCCCAATATCCAGGGGAGTAGGTCAGGCAGTAGCCATTTTAGAGGCACACAGTGCTATTAAATTAAATATTTGGATGGATCACAATAATACAAATGATTTCCTGGCGAATATTGGGGGCTGGCCTAGTCGTGTCACGTAGGTCAATCATATTTGTCACCATGTAGGTATGTGGTTCATCAGATGTGACAACATTATTAGGGGTACAACCACCATTCTCTCCCCCACATGTAATCAAGGATATGGAGTTAATTGGTCATGAGCTTGCTGTCCAGATAGATGTTTTGTACACATGTGTACATAAGCAATGTGGTAAACTTTACCAATTGTGCATGTGTTAGATCTGGTGTGTGTTGTGTATCATGTTAACAGTGACTCACATGACACGTCACATATCATAATTGACATGTAGAATGTACATTGCCAGGGACATATTGAGTGACTGCCTTTGTTTCTTTTGGCCCGTATAGTTATCCTGGGTGGAGGAGAGTCAGACACCCTCCTTTGTACCGTCCGCTAGCAGACTTGCAGAGCATGGAAATCTGACATGTTATTCAGATTTACCACCTGGATAGGCAGACAATCATGGATCTATGTCATCAGTTGGAGCCAGATCTGATGCCAGCCATATGTCATCCAAACAGCATATCGCCATAGTACAAGTGACGTCAGTGTTGCACTTTGTGGCCACAGGATCCTTCCAATATACAGTGGCCCTGGATGCTGGGATGTCACAGCCTATGTTCAGTTTGGTGTTGAAGGATGTTCTCTCAGGCTACATTTATTTTCCTCAACGTGAGGATTCTGCCCATATGAAAGCAGAGTTCTGTATTTTGGCACACATCCCACATGTTGTGGGAGCCATTGATGGTACCCATGTAGCCCTCATTCCTCCCCATGGCAATGGACAGGTCTATTGGAACAGCAAGAACTTACATTCCATCAATGTCCAAGTAGTATGTTTGGTGGACCTCTACATTTCCCAAGTATGTGCCCAGTACCCGGGTTCAGTCCATGATGCCTTCATCATGCAGAACAGCGTTATTCCCCAGCTGTTGACACAACTGTACCAGAGATGGCCTGGTTGGTTGATAAGTCACATATGTCATGAGTGTTGTATGCTATGTCTGCTGCTAGTTAGACAGTACTCTGGACTGATGGTTGCATGTATGTTGCTTTTCCTTCCAGGGGATTCTGCCTACCGAGATTATCCCTGGTTGCTGATACCAGTGAGGAACCCAACTACGGAAGGGCAAGTTTGCTTCAACAAGGCACATGGATGAACACGCCATGTTGTGGAGGGGGCTTTTGGGCTCCTGAAGGCAAGAATCTGCAGCATAGACAAATCAGGTAGAGCCCTCCTCTACTCACCCACAAAAATGTGTAAGATCATTGTGGCCTGCTGCATGCTCCATAACCTTGCCCTGAGAAGAAATATCCCATACATCCCTGATGAGGGATAGCTGGCAGTGCCACCGGGTGAGAATCCTGAAATGCCAAATGAGGATGACAGTGATGAGGATGAAGGTGGAGAGATGCAGGCATATCTATTACTGTGACTGCATGGGGTATTGTAGGGGTCAAGATTTCATGAGAAGTGTATCTCTGTCATCATGAGACTGGACATGCATCATACAGCCTAGGTTTGCTGGCTACATCAGACTTCAGGTTGTGACTCTGTTGAGTGTCTCCTTTGTTTGGGACAGTCTTATTGCACAGAGAAATAACAAAATGTAAAATGAGTTTAATGTCTCATGTATGCCTTTGCCTGCCTAACCTCCTTGTATGTGACTTTTTTCTTCCAGGACACTACACCATGCGATCCTCATGTGGGCATTTCAGAGTTGTGTCACTGGCAGGTGGTTGTAGCTGGTCTGACATGTGAAGGGTCATGGAATTGATTCAGGTACTGTTTCTCACAAATTTGGATTGTGTGAGTTCCGTGCCCAGGCTGCCGGGAGAGTGGGAGGGCAGTAAGCTGAGCTACAGATTAGCTCTGGTATATTGGTTCAATGGTTTCATGTGTGTGATAATGTGGCTTTGTAACATGTAATCCTGTGCAGTCCATCCATTCTCCCTTCACATTGTGTTGCTAATGATCCTGTATGTAGCTGTTGATGTGTTTCTTCATTGCAGGCCATAGTGCAATTGCCACATCTCTGACACAGGTGTGCAACATGCCACTAGATGCCTAACCATTGTGAAAGGATGGGTTTCTGACAAGGGACTTTTGTACAGCCTTCGGTCTGTGTCAGGGGGTATGTAAACTTTGATGGACCTGGATTTGGTATGTGATAAGGGTCAAGCTGATGACAACATCCAGCAATCTTTTTGCCTATACTATACAGGTTCTGCCTTAGCCCTTTCTCCTGTGGCTAGTGGGGTGGTACTATTCTATCGATAAACAATAATGTTTTCTCATTCTTGACAATGACAGTCCAGACATTGTTGCTGCCTATGGGCTGTACAGTGTAAATAAACATTTTGGTGTGAGTGACCACATGTGTTGTTGCGTTGCTAGTAATCCTCAGCCTGACACTGCCTGTGACATATCCCTTTGTACATTACCATCCTAGTAGTGCCTCATTTGCATCACATGATTTTCACATTCTACATCCCACAGTGACGAGTAATCAAATTTAGGCATTGATTGTGTGCTAGTTGTCTTTATTCACATGTGCGCAGAACATCAAGGTGGAAGTTAAGTCAAAAAGAGAAGTCAAACATAGAAGGGATCAGTCATGGTGGATGTAATCATTAGAGTAGCTGCCACAACATTTGAATTCCGAATTCCAGTGTCCTACTATTCTGGAAATGGTTAGTGTTTGAGGAGCAGTCAGCAGGGTAAATCTGTGTTACACAAAGGGGCTCAATCAGGAAGAGCTCACTTCCTGGTAGTGGTTGAGGTCTTGGCATCGGCACCTCCTAAATGTTTAGGTGAATGTCCCCACTTGTGGGAGGGTTCATTAACTACAGAGGCAGGGGTGTCTGAGACAGGCCCTTCCGCTGCAGGGCCTCACTTCCACTGGCTGCCACAGAGGTTGAAAGGGCTGATGTTACAGGGCCAATGGAAGGCGTTTGATGTTATTCTCAATCTCTAATCAAGGTAGTGTTGATGTCCCTTAGCACCCCTGTTAGGGAGGCCAAGGTGGCATTGTAAGCTTATTCCCACTGTAGCAATATTTTATGGTGGTTATTCCTCTGCAGCTTCTTGATCTGAGCTCCATGAGTATGTGGCCCATCACACCCTGGGATTGATGGTAGGCTTCCAAGACTTGGGTGATGGTGTCCTGGCCAAACCCATCACCAGCAGCCTCATGCTGCTGGTCCACACCATCCCTTCCACACACCGTACCCCCACGTGCCTGTGCCCTTGACAGAGTTTGGCCCTACCACTAGGTCCAGGTCCATCATTGTCAGAGGTGTCTAGATGTGATTCCGGTACCTGTACTGGGGGGTACAAGATTGTAGAATCTGTCCTTGGGGCACAGGTTTGATGGTGACTTGTTGCCAGAGATGTTGATGCAACAGGGCTGGAAAGAGTCGATGTGGTCAGAGTGAGTGAATTCAGGTCAGTGCAGTGCGGGACTGTGCAGACTGGCTGGTGCACAAAAAGCCTGATACTTCAGCTTTCACTGCCTGTGGCCCACTCCTGAATGCACCTGATCTCAGACGTGCTAATCAAGGTCGAGTCTGCTTAGTGCTTCTAAGATCGGGTGCATTCAGGGCTCTGCGAGTCACAGAACTTTGCCTCCACGGAATTCCACAGAGAGTTTTTGATTAACTCCACAGAATTCCACGAAGTTGAACTCGATAAACTCCGTTTATGCCTAGTTACAGCAAGTACTACGCACAGCATAAATGTCATCCTCTCAGATGAGTAGACCTTCATAGTGAGTTGATGTACAAGGATGTTAGGACACAAGCACAGTGAGCAGGTGTTTTCCTTTGAGTAGACAGTGCCTGCAGACCTTGCATTGCTGTCTCTGTCCTATCCACACACAATACAGTTGATATCCTCATAGCTAACTACCTGGCAAAGGCTGAGAAGAAGGAGAATTGTTCCAGTAGTAGAGAACACGGAATTGGTTGGTTGTAGTGACACTACCAGTGACTGCTGACCTTGGCATTGATGTCTTTGCCTATCCCCCCACATGCAATACAGTTGATATCCCCATAGGTGAGTACCTGGCAAAGGCTGAGTAGAGGAAGAATTGTCCTAATAGCAGAGAACACAGTATTGGCTGGTTGCAGTGACATTGCCAGTGCCTGCCGACATTTGCATTACTGTCTTTGCCTGTCCCACCCACACACTGTGCAGTTTAAAATCCCTCAGTTGGGTACACTCCAATGTGGAGTTCACAGAGGGGTAATTTGGACTGGCCTACACTGTTCTGGTAATTAGTAATTGTAGGACAGTGCCTGGTGGGATTTGTAGTCCTGTCAACCCCTGTACTGCACCCACTATAAAGAGATGTTGTTCCCCTAAGTGCAGTTGATTGGCATGTTGGAGGCCATATAGTGGTTTATGAACAGGTGGACACTGGACTGTTGAGTGGGGTGACATTGTAGATGGGGAAAGGTGCTAAGTGAGCATGCATGCAAAGACAAAATTGTGAGCTAAATTTGTTGCTGTGACTTACCCTACTTGACTCCCACAGATATTCCTATCAGGCCCTTAGCATGCAAGATGGCCAATCCCTTATCCTCCGATAACGTAAACTGTGGAGAAGGAGGTGGGGGACCACCACCAGTCTTGTGTACCACCAGTTGGTGCCTGGATGCCATGGAAAGTACCTTCCCCCTGAGGTCATTCCACCGCTTCCTGATGTTTTCCCTTGTGCACAGGTAGCTGCCTACAGAATTCATTCTGTCAACTATTCCTTTGCCACATTTCATTTTCATTGGGATAGTAGTGTGCTGGATTTAGGTTGTAAATAGATGTGACTCTACTCTAATGATTTCATCCACCATGACTCTTAATGCGTCATCTGTGAAATGAGGATGTTTTCATGCTGACATGGTGGTGGTAAAGAAGTGATGCAAATTAATGATTTGTAGGTGCTGTGTGATCTGGGGTGACGGGAGTTGCTAGTATGATAGGGTGCAAACCAGTGCATTGGGGGTGTTGTGAGAACGTGTGATATGTGCTTTGTGAGAGATGGTGAGTTGCCTAATCTATGGTGTGGTTTGCTCTGTAGTTGGTCTGGCTCCTGGGTTTGGAATGGGAGATGCAAAGGATTGTGATGTATGTAGGTGTGTATTTTATAGTGTGGTTGGTAGGTATATTGAGTGTGTGAATGTGTGGCTGATGTGTTGTTTTCAAATGCAGCAGTAATGTAGTGTATTACTGTGGGTACAGCCGCGGCTCATAACACCAATGTTGAAAGACCACCATGGCAAGACCGCCATGGTGATTTACGACTTGTAATAGGTTCAGGGGTTGGTTGACAGGCTGGTGGTGCCGGTTTCGGGCCGCCTCTTTCCCTCCTGCCCGGGTCCTGCCAGTGTCGGGATTTTAGCTGCCATTTGGCAGGCCTGGCTGTGTAACTGATAATATGGCAGTCTGTATGACCACCAATATGGCGGTCTTTTGACGGCTGCCACCATGGAGGAATGCCCATCAGACCGCCAAACTCTTAATGAGGTCCTTTGTCTGTTTCTCTTGGACAGAATGAACCATGGATATGTGCATCTTAGTAAACATTGCTTGAATTCTGAAACGTTGCTAGCTGAGGATTTAAGTTAAAAGGATTTAATTGAAAAAGTTGTTTTTTTTCCTAGTTCCTAACTTTTAATTCAAGTTGAATCAATAGCTTTTTAAAAAAATGTGGAAGCATATTTATCACTCTTTTTACACAAAGCAGTGCAACAAGCCACCATGCTGCACTGCGCTGCATTAAAGGGAATAGGCAGGAATGCACCATATTTTACATACTACAAATTGTGACCTCCCACAAGAATGCAGCAAATGTAGAAAGAGGAAAAAATAAGGAAATGCAAAGATTTCTTCTAGTTATGACTCACCTGGGGAGGAGTAGCATTTTGATGCATTCCCAGGTCTACCAATAATGGTAAATATGGGAATGCGCCAAAGTCCATAGGTAGTTGAGTGAGAACACCCACAACGAATCCATGGAATGCCTCCCAGCTGCAGAATAATGGAAGGCAGCGATTTGTGCTCCCATGTGCTACTCTAGGTTTATAAAGCCATGTAGGGCCATGCAAGGTGGCCTTGAGTGGCTTGATAAATCACAACTTAGGTGTTGTGTCGCCCTTGCATCCCCTAGCATGGTGCAAGGGCAGCACAAAACATTAATAAATCTGGCCCGAGGTAGCAAGTGAGTTCTTCCAATGATGGGATTAAATAAGTGAACAGGATTTCAGTAAGGGGACAATGAGAGCCAATGTGCACCCAGTTTGTGAGCTCCCACAAGAACGTGGTGTAGAGATCTTCCTCTGAGAAAAGTTTAAAAATGGGGCCAAAGTATTCATTTTGTGGTACAATTTCCAAATAACTTAGCTGATTGCTGGAGGTTTTGTGTGCAGCTTTGCAGACAGTGAAAATCGCGACGGGTGCCACTGCACCCGTCGCACCCCTGCAACTCCGCCGGCTCCATTCGGAGCCGGCTTCATTGTTGAAGGGGCTTTCCCGCTGGGCCGGCCGGCGGTCTTCTGGCGGTCGCCCGCCGGGCCAGCGGGAAAGCCGGAATGGCCGCCGCGGTCTTTCGGCGGGAACCGCTTGGCGGGCGGCGACCGCCGACCGCCACGGTCAGAATGACCGCCAAAGATAATTTGAAAAAGCATCGATCTCAGGCTGAGTTAAACTAGCTAAGAAAAATGAAAGGCATGTTAACTCTACTCATAAAAGCAGGTCAGGGAAACATTTGCATTAAAATATACCCTTCCTGGGTTCAGCATTCAATATTGTTTCTTCAGCAAAGCATGTGAATTATCAACAAAGTCTGTTAGAAACACCATCAGGGGGAAAAGTGCAGAACACAGGCTACACATGGAATTCAGGAACATCCAAGGGGGTAAGTTAACACAAAAAAGATTCAAGAAGGGACTGCCTCAAAGTTAGAAAGACCATCCCTACGTGGTAGTATTCAAAATAGTTCCATTGGTCAATTCGATGAGTCAACCTTACACAAAAGGGGCAATATCCATTCTGTCCCTTGGCAAAAATCAAGTTTGCAACATCACAGCAGTTTCACACCTTTGGTCTGGTGTCAGCTCCATTTTCTGTGTGTAAATTTAACAATTTGTACATTACTTGTTGCAATCCATGTTCCTTCTCATGACACAAGATGATGTTCTCCTTTCTCATGGGAACAGGTCTCTCCAACAATGTTATTACTCTCCTTCCAGTCATCATGTTCCAATATTGAAATATCCAAGGTCAATGAGATGCAACACTGACACATAATACAATAGGACTCTTTACTAATTGTGAGAAACAACCTAATGGAAACATTAATGTTAAAGAAAAAGAAATGAATTAACATTTTATGCTGCTGCACATATGAAAACTTCAGGCCTAAATATTCTAACACAAAAAAATATAATACATTAATATTGTCATTATTAAAACACACATAAAATGAAAACCTATAAATTCAGCACTGATAATATATCATCAAAATATACAAAAACATTGTATTAGTAATGGTCATCTTTGTTAAAACATCATATTAAGGCCCATATTTATACTTTTTTAGCACTGCATTTGTGCCTCTTTTTAACGCAAAAGCGGTTCAAACTTACAAAATACAATCGTATTTTGTAAGTTTGTGCCCCTTTTGCATCAAAAACTGATGCAAATGAGGTGCTAAAAAAGTATAAATATGGCCTAAGTACGACAGAGATGTGCATTCATTTTTCTGCACACATGTAACTTTAAAATAAATAATCATATATCATAAATCATATTCATCTCTACTAATAATGAATAATATTCATTCTAATGATTAAAATATTTCAACATAGTTCAATCATGTTAGCTCTTTATCAGTTCTGGTAGGCACAACATCTGCATTGTAGGCACAGTTCTGTCACAAATATAAATATGAACACTTTTAAAATGTCTGTAAGTGCAGCTCTCTAGGTTAGACATTTTAGACATGAATCAAATGTTACTTGCTATTGATGTCTACTGCACTAAAAGCATTACTCAAATGTATGCTTCAACAGTGATAAGGGTCTTTTTCCTGCAACATACCTATGACAAAACCTCATTGTATGTCATATGCACCCTTCAAGCACAAAATATAATTTTTATTTTCGATTATGGTGATTAATGCATTCTAAAACACAGTACAGTACTCTGTTTTCTCTAGGGATATTGTATATTTCCATCTTTCATTGTGCTTCATTAACTTAGTGGGTTTTCAAGCTTCAGCTACCACGTGTTTCATTCTGTGTGACATTAGGCCTAGGATTTTCTTAGGGCTGAAGTTTTTATTTACACAGTAACTTAATTGGTTGAGATTAAAAAGAGGAGCTTGTTCATCTACACTAAAAGGCTGTGCCACTCGATCTGTTAAAATGCAGTGGATAGTACAAACAGTGGTAAATTCATAGACGGTGTACTTAAGGAAAAAAGGTTTGTTGTTTTACCAGCAGTGATGTGTTATGGTTTTGCCTAAGTGCTATCCTTAATGTGTTGTTGTATATATGTGTAATTATTATGTCAGTGATAAATATTATTTGATTTGTTATAAGGTAAACACATCTCCTAACCCCTTTGATAATCTACTCTGTTCAAAAGAATTTGACTGGAAAGAATAGCAAAAGTTTCAGTTAAGAAGTGATGAGTCACAGTTTTGAGATATGCTGAGACAGTTGTTCTTATAAAGCATATAAGGACAGAATGTAACATTAACATAAGTGATAACCTTAACTAGTTGATTCATTGTTAACCTTTAAGTAACTCACTATATAAAAAACGAAGGTTATTGGGACGTTATGTTTTGGTGAAAATGTCAGTCAAAACACACCATTTTAAACAAACAAATCCATCAGTTACAGTGATCTCAAGTAACTATGGGCCAGATGTAGGTAGCATTTTGCATGGCGCAAACTGCGAAATCGCAGTTTGCTCCATGCAAAATGCACATCGCGATGCTCATTGCCATTTTGCGAGTCAGTACCGACTCGCAAAATGGGAATGCGACTCGCAAATAGGAAGGGGCGTCCCCTTCCTATTTGCGACTCGTCCCACGATGCTAAATTGCTTTGTGAGCGTGGTCGCAAAGCAGTTCGCAGTTACCACCAGTGTCACACTGGTGGTAACCCATTCGCAAAAGGGAAGGGGTCCCCCCCTTTGTGAATGTTGCCAGAAATGTTTTTTCAGAGCAGCCAGTGGTCCAATGGACCACTGCCTACTCGGAAAAAATGAAACCAAATAGTTTAGGTATTTTTTTTGTATTGCACCTCGTTTTCCTTTAAGGAAAACGGGCTGCAATGCAAAAAAATAAAAAATGCTTTATTTAGAAGGCAGTCACAGACATGGAGGTCTGCTGTCCCCAGCAGGCCACCATCCCTGTGAGTGCAGGGAATCACTATGGGGTCGCAAAATGCGACCCACATCATTAATATTAATGAGGTGGGTCTTTGCGACCCCATAGCGTTCCCAGACGGTGTCTGAGACACCGCTCTGCATCCGATTTTGCGACTCGGAAATTGCAAAATCGGACATTGCTACATCTGGCCCAATTTCTCAAGCCCATAAGTATATATCATTTGCACCCCTGCCATGCACAGTGTTGTTGTCAATGATGTCATTTTGGATGTTACAGGGATTTTTATCAAAGATGTCATGGAACATGTTATGAGTCATGTAATATGTGAGTGAATTAGCAGTGAGCCACCCTCCCCATGCCTTTTAAAGACCCTGAGAACCTTATCCTCTGGGGTCAATTTCTTTTTCTAAAGGAAAGGGGGCTAATATCCCTCTCTCTGAGCCTCTTAAGGACCCTGGGTACTCCATCACAGGACCATTTCTTTTTGTTTTCTTTTGTTTTTGGGGTGGGGTGTGAGGCCCCCCTCCCTGGGCCTTGTATGGGCCCTTTGGACCTTATCCCTCATGCATTTTATGGGGGAGTGGGTGAGACCAACCTCCTCTTGCCATCCATTGGTCCCGAGGACCCCATTCCTCGAGGCTGATGGCAGTAGTGTCCTGGGAACCCACCCACTGGGACACTGCTTTTCCCTATCAACTAGCGCGCTCCCGCAGGAGGGGAATTTAAGGGCCAGATGTAGCAAGAAACCAAATTGTGACTTGCAATTTGCGAGTCCGTGCGACTCGCAAATTGCAAGTCGCAATTTGGTATGCAGAAAGATGTCTCAGACACCTTCTGCAACTCGCAATGGGGTCGCAAAGACACACCTCATTAATATTAATGTGGTGGGTCGCAGTTTGCGACCCCATTGCGAGTATGGGCACTCACGGGGATGGTGGCCTGCTGGAGTCAGCAAACCACCATGTCCGTGACTGCTTTTTAATAAAGCAGTTTTTTTTTTCCATCTACAGCCCGTTTTCCTTAAAGGAAAGCGAGCTGCACTTGGTAAAATAACCGAAACCTTTAGTTTCGTTTTTTTTCAGGGCAGGCAGTGGTCCATTGGACCACTGCCTGCCCTGAAAAAATATTTTTCCTTCCAATCACAAAGGGGAAGGGGTCCCATTCCCGTTTGCGACTGGGTTACCATCCACTGCTTTCGCGGTCGCAAATGAAATTGAATCGCATTGCGAGTCGCAAATAGGAAGGGAACACCCCTTCCTATTTGCGAGTCGGAAATGCATTTTGCGAGTCGGATCCGACTCGCAAAATGCATTTCTGCATAGCAAAGAGGCTTTTGCGCCTCGCAAACGGCGTTTTTCGCATCTCTGCCTCACTGGCCCCTGTGCTCCATTCTCCATGCATATGCCCCTGACTCCTCTCATCTTCCCTCTGTGCTGTCCCTGCCCATGCCAACTTGCCCTCTGTTGACAACTTGCTACCCCTTCCCTCCATTTGTCATGTGCATGACCATGTCACTCCCTTTCATGACCCATTGTGCAGATCCTGCCTATGCCAGCCTGCTTACCGTGGTCATATTGCTGCCCGTGCCCCCTTCTGCAGTTCTGAACTCAACATCTGTGTACCTTCACACCATCCCTTTAGCCCTCTGTGATCAGCTCACTGCCCCTGTCCATGACGGCCTGCCCAACGTGGTCACCTTGCTGCCCCTGCTCCTTCCCCTTCCTCCCTGCCATTTGTTCTCCCACTGTTCACCTGTGACCCTTCCTCCTGCCCTCCTGTGATCAGCTTGCTGCCCTTGGTTACCTCCTCCCTGCCTACCTTTGTCCAAATCTGTTCCCTGTCCCCTCCCTCCTGCCCTGCATCATTGTTTTTTCTGCCACTGCACCTCCCACTTTCCCTCTCTGCTTTCATTGCTATTCCTACCCACTTCCTTCCTTCACTCTGTTATCCGAGTCCATGCCCTTGCCCCCTCCCACCTGCCCTTCATGGTGCAATGTGATGCAACTACCCATCCTGCTTGCCTTCTGTGGTTTGCTTGTTATCCCTGCCCCCTTCTCTGCCCTCTGCTGTTTATGTCTATGCCCTTATCTCTTGACTCCAGCCCTGGGTGGTCCATTGTGCTGCCACTGCCTTTCCCACCTCCCCTCTGGTGGTTAGTTTGCTGCCTCCCCCCTTCCTGGTTTCCATGGTCCTTTGAGCTTCCAGTGTACCTCCTACCTGCCCTGCTGAGTTGATTTGCTGCCACTGCCCCTCCCACCTGCCCAGCTTGCTGCCACAGACACTGCTCCTTATCCTGCCTTCCATTGTCTGAGTCCCTGCCCCTATCCTCTCTCAACTGGCATCTATGGTCCATTGTCCAGCCCTTCCCTCCTGCCTCTGTGGTCCATTATGCTGCCTTTGCATCTCCTGCCTGACCTGCATGGTCGGCTGTGCTGCCACTGCCCCTCATGCCAGAGCTGCATGGCCAGCCTGCTGTCCCTGCTCTTGTCCACTTCCCCCCACCCCCTGTTCTCTGAATCCAGCCTATAGCCACCCCGCTCTGCTCTCCAAGGTCCTTTGTGCATGCTGCTGCTGCTTCCCTCTTGCCCACCATGGTCTGTTCTCCTGCCACTGCCCCGCCCACCTGCCCAATGTGGTCAACTTGCTAATCTACCCTTGACCCCCCACCTACCCTTCATTGCGTTTGAGCATTTGTGCATGCCTCTAACCTCTCCCTCCTGCTGTCCATGGTCTGTTGTGCTTCAACTGCCCCTCCCACCTACTACTGCTCCTGCACCCCTCCCCCTGCCTTCTGTTGTCCATGTGCTACCCATTCCCCCCCCTGTACTCCATGGCCCATTGTGATGCTGCTTGCTCTCCTGCCTGCCCTGTGTGCATGAATTTTCACCCTTCCCTCCCCCATGGTCGATTGTACTGACACTGCCCTGATTGAGGGGACTTCAGGGACCATACTGCCTTGCGCTAGGAGGCACTGCCTGAGGGGGAGGAGCTTGCCATCAAGCGCTACTTAGCGCTGCTCCTCTACCAAGGTGCAGGACGTGCGCGGGCCACACCCATATGAAGTCTGGGCCAAGGGCGGGCCCATGCATGCCAGGAAGAGGCAGGACAAGGCCCTCCCACATGGCCCCTGATCCTTGGCCTCCATCGATGACTGTCCTCTCTCTACTTAGTTGTATTATTTACAACCTGAGCCCGAAACCTCTCTGTTCTTCTTATTAACAATTTCTGCACTATCAGGTACCCTTGGGGTAAGTCAATTGGAGCCCTTGTTGCTTCCCGCCACGGCAGGGGAATGCCCTCTTTTCTCAAAATAGCATTACTTAAGGTGTTCACATACGGTATCCAGACCTTCGGGAGTGACAAGTACATGTCTCCCTCACAACAACGTACTGGAAATATCGCAAAGACAATTCTCAGAAGCTAGCCAGCTTCAGCAACCTTATAGGAGTTTCAAGTCTAAATTTGTCAATGTTTTTTGTGCAATGCAATAAAGTTTTAAGACTCTTGTCTGAGTAGTTCACCAGAGTACCAACAGTCTCTCTTAAGTCTGTTTTAGTTTTGGTGAGTGGTTGCTCCACATTTCAAAATTCTAAACCAAATCATCAATAAGGTGCTGCTACAGGAAATACATAGATTCAAGTTGCAAGATAGAGGACCCACACAGCAGGTCTCATTGCAATTGGTGCCTGCGGATGTAGGGGAGTGACTCCATCACTCCAAGGGAGATTCCTTCCTGCTTCTTGGTGCAGACTGAAGACTTGCTACACTCCGAGGATGCACAGCTGGGGAAATGTTGCCGTTGCTGGAAGGAGCTGGAGAAACAATGTTGCAGAGCCAAGTCGTCACTGGAGCTGAAGATTTTAGGTTCCTGTGAAGTCCAGTTGTGGGTCCAGTTGCCAAAAGTCAAAGTAAACATTGCAGAGGATTCATTCTAGAATCTTGCCTGTCAAATCTGAGGACCCACCCAAGAGGGAGAACCTATCTAGCCCTAAAAGTGGGATTTGTCACCTAGCAGGGTGACCACTGATCAGGAAGGAGCTATGATGGCATCTGTCTGACCTGGCCACTCAGATGCTCCCAGAGGCCTCTGCCTACCTTGGATTCAAGATGGCAGAATTAAGTGACCACCTGGAGAAGCTCTGTGTACCACCCCTGGGGTGGTGATGGACAGGAGAGGGATTACTCCCCATTCCATTGTCCAGTTTTGTGCCAGAGCAGGGACTGGCAGTCCCTGAACTGGTGCAGACTGGTTTATGCAAGGAGGGCATCAAATGTTCCCTTCAAAGCATACCAATGGCTTGGGCAGGCTACCCCGCACAAGCTATGTGACACCTATTTCCAAAGGGAGAGGGTGTTGCCTCCCTCTCCCAAAAGGAACACCTTTTTTTCTGCCTTCCTGGGCTCAAGCTGTTCATGCAGCAGGAGGGCAGAAACCCGTCTGTAGTATGGTAGTAGCGTGGGCTGCCCCGGAAAACCCTGAAAACTGGTAGGAACAAAACTGAGGGTCCTCTATGGAGCCCCCAGAGTGCATGGAACTATACAAACAATACTGGCAACAGTATTGGGGTATGATTCTGACATGTTTGATAAGAAACATGCATGGTTTGGAGTTACCATTATGTAGATGGACATAGGTAGTGACCTGTGGCCAGTGCACAGATAAAATGACTTTCCTGCACTCACAAATTCCAGGAAAATGGAGCTGGAGTTGATGGGGGCACCTCTGGTCATGCATGGGTACCCTCACACACAGGTGCTTACAGTGACATGGTGCAGTGACCTGTAGGGAAAAGGTGCATGCACCTTTCCATGAAAGCTGCAATGGCAACCCTGCAGACACCTTTTGCATGGGCTCCCATGGGTGGCATAATACATGCTGCAGCTCATGAGGAACCCCCGGTACCCCAATGCCCGGGGTACATAGGTACCATATACTAGGGACTTATATGGGGCACCAGTATGCCAGTTGTGGGGTATAAAAAGTTAGAGTGAAACAAATCCAGAGGGAGAGAGGACAGTCAAAACAGACTGACAGTAGGTAAAAGGTTGGGGTAACCATGCCAAAAAGAGGCTACTTTCCTACAGTCACTGCTACAATCTTCTCAGTGGGTATGACACCAGGGGGTGGAGAAGAGTTTCCTTTGTCTATTACCTGCCCTAACCTAGACAAAATGTCTCATTGTAGTTGTTTTATTCCTGGGCAATAAGCAATAAGTCAAAATCACTAAAATAGTGTAGCCAACACATTTGACAAGGTGTGACAGCATTAACTGAAGTGAAGAGCTGTAGATTCTTATGGCCTGTGAAAATTGTGATGGTGTGTTTCGCCCCAACAAATGATGACACCATTCTGTGAAGACTGCCGTATGGCCAACAATTCTCTCTCTGCTACTGTATAATTTTGTTCAACAGGGAGTATCTTTCGAGAATAGTATGCTAAGAGGGGGTAGGTGAGCAGTCTTGGGATTCTTCTGAGATAACACCCCCAATAGCCATATGTGAGCTATTCATGTCAACAAAAAATGGCTGATGAGGGTCTGTAGTGAATTTATGCTTTAAGGTTTGAAAAGCCTGCTCGGCTGCTTCTAACCACAAAAATGATTGTTCTTTTTTTTAGCAACTGGGTAATTGGAATCACTATGTCTGAGAAACCAGCAATATATCTCCTATAGGTTTTGCAAAGCCAAGAACCCTTTGGACCTCTTTAAATTTGGTGGGTGATGGGCAATTAACAATGGCTTCCACTTATTGTGAAGCTATCGTAATGCCATTAGGTAATAACTGGTAACCAAGAAATTCCACTGAATGAGAATGAAAGGTATACTTCTCTAACTTAGTGTACAAAGAGTGCTCTCTTAGTCGCTGTAGGGTGGCTCTTATATATTGGATATGATCTTGCTCGGTTTTGAAAAATAACAGAACATCATCCAGATAGACAATAGCACAACCACCTGGGAAGTCACGAAGAACCTTATTCATAGAATATTGAAATGCCGCTGGGGCATTACGGAGACCGAACAGCATCACAGTATATTTAAGGCCAAATGTAATTCTAAAGGCTGTTTTCCACTCGTTGCCATATTTTACACATATGTGGTGATAAGCACTGCGTAAATATAGTTTTGTGTAGATGGTGGAGCCACGGACCTGATCTAATAGTACAGGAATTAGTGGTAATGGTAACAATTTTTAATTGTGGCTTTGTTGAATGCTCAATAGTTGATTCAGACCTGTAATTCCCCATTCTTTTCAGAACAAAAAAGAGGAATGAAGAAACAGGTGAGGTGGAATGTCTTATGAATCTTAATGCTAAGCTTTTGTCTAGATATTTATGCAGATGTTGGGTTTCTAGCTCAGTGAGAGTGTAGACCCTACTGAATGGAAATACTGTCCCAGGAATGTAATCAATCCTACAATTATATAACCTGTGGAGTGGTTACTGGGTAGTCTTTGTAGGGACAAAACATCAGAAAAGTCATGGTACTCCAGGGATAATGAACCAAGATATGGTCTCTATGTGACAGCACAATGAATTGATGTGACTGGGTATTTTGCTGATTCGTAACATGTCATCCTATAAAGGGAAGAATCCAAGGTAATGGTTTTTGGGTTGTGGTATTCTAACCATGGTATGCCTAGGATAACATCAAAAGTTGGTGCGTCAATAAGATCAAAAGTAATTTGTTTTGAGTGACAGTTATCTCAAAACAAGGTCAATGGTGTGGTTTTGAAGTGAATGAGTCCAACAAAAGGGTAGAACTATCCACAGCTCACACTGGCTCTGGTTCGGCCTTTATTAGTCAAGAATACCCAATTCTGTCAGGCAGGGACAAGTCAAGAAAATTCCCATGCGCTCCTGAGTCAATGAGCATGGGATGATTTTGTATTTTTTGTGGGGATTCAATAAACGTCATTCTAGTGGTCATGTGTCTCAGGATTCGATCAATGACGTTAGTCACATATCTGATGAGCTGTGACTCTCGAAGAGGCAACCTCTTTATTCTTCCAGAGTGTTAGACTTCCTTTACTGCATCTGCTATTTCAATACTAGCCTCAGTCATTTTCTGTTGAGGTTTGGCAGTACAAAGTGATCAGGTCTCCTGCAATAGAGACAGATATTTGTTTTGCATCACCTGTCTTTTTCTCCTGCTGACAAAGGCCCCTTGATCCCTCCAATTTGCATGGGCTCGGTGCTAAATACCTTGTCAGCTGTGTCCTTCTTATCTTTCTTCAGAACTAGTCTATGGCCCAGTTTTACTACCAGATCAATATATTCCATACAGCCCTCTGGTAGTTCTACTATATGTGCCAATGAGTCCTTTAGGTCATCCTTGAGGCCTCTACTAAACAGATAAGTGTATGTTCTCTTTGGGCCAATGTGTATCCTCAATGAGGAGATTGAAATTTGTGATGTAAGTTAACAGGTCTTTAAAACGCTGCTGCAAATTCAGTAACTCATTGTCACTGTATTGAATGAAAACAATTTGTGCAAACAACCAAGTCATCACTGTCTTAAAGGCTGTGTAGTTGTATAGAATGTGATCCTCAAATTCAATCAAAGGAATGGACCAATTGGTGGCCATGCCACCCAAATACGAAATAATAAAGGTGAACTTAGCTGCACCAGTCTTGAAAATCTGAGGTTTAGAAATAAAATGTAACTGGCACTGGCTCATGAATACCGTGAACCATGCACTGTCTCCATGAAAACTTTCCAGGTTGCCCAGAGGAATGGGTCTAGGTGTCATGACAGTAAAATGCACATTATGATCTGACTGTGGAGTAGAGGGATAATCAATGGGCCATTTATAAGGATTCCCAAATTTAGGTGGACTTAAGAGGGGACATAACGCTTTGTGTGTTGCATCCTTCCACTGAGAGGTCAGGTTTACCTCTTGTTAGCTCCTACATTTTTCTCCTTAAGCTGTTGCATTTCTACCTGTAGTGTGCGTATAATATTTGTTACCTGTATAGACTTGGAAGAGGTCACTGTTAAGCCTTGGAGTAGCTCTTCCATGCTGATGTCATCGCCGCAAGAGAACACAATTTTTTTTGACTTAGCCTTTCTTTTGCAAACCACTCACCTGAAGTCCCTGTGGTTAATATGGGGCTATGATATTTCCCAAATCCCAATAAGAACTGACAGGGTATCAATGAAGGATGCACTGCATCCAGGACGTTCCCAAAGGAAAGGGGATGGAATGAGAGAGAGAGAGAAATACCAGGACTCCTGAGATTTCGTCTTTTCCTGCTACGGGCACCACTGGTGTATAAAAGGCTTTGGATTCAGGATTTTGGGTCCAATGGTATGGTCTGGACTTTAATTTCCTGCAATGAAATGCACCCATTAAAATACATTCAACACATAGATTCTGACATAACTCAAATGCCAATTCAACATACCTACAGCACAAACTACTATATTCTTAATATGCAATTCATAAATGACTCAGATTTAAATACTTAAAACAACATACTGCCCATATATTGCAAATGCGATTTCTAGAAGCTAGCTAGCTTCAGCAACCTCATAGGAGCTTCAGGTCTTGATTTGTCAATGTTTTTGTGTGATGCAATGAAGTTTTAAGACACTTATCCAAATAGTTCACCAGAGTGCCAACAGTCTTTCAAGTCTGTTTTAGTGTTGGTGAGCGGTTGCTTCACAGTTCAGAATCCTAAATTGCCAACGGTCTAAACCAAATTCTGAATAAGGAGCTACTACAGGAAATATGACTTTCCTGTAATTCACCTTCACCAAATTGACAGAATTGTTCCAAGAAAAACTAGAGAGTTCAAACACTGCCTTTGCAAACCTGAAAGAATAAACCGGTTTGTTTTACCTCTTATGTGTGTTTCTTGCTTTTCTTTGCACTCATGGTGCGATGGAAGAGAGATGAGGGAAACTCTAACATGTTGCTTTGCCTTTCCAAGTACCACAGTAGCTGAAGGCAGAGCTGTGGATAAGGATGGGATCCAAAGAGGAGGACACAGAAGACTACTGCTTAGAAGGGATGACTGCCGCTGATGAGGAAACTGGAATCAGTTAAGTGCTGCTGCCAGTCCAAACAAGACTAAGCAGGGGGCTGAACTCTGCAGGAAGGTTTTATATTTGTTCGGGACCAGGTGCAGAAGGGCACAAGTAGGGTGGTAATGGCTCATCAACAATGAAAGCCAATGGTACTCCTGTTTGCATAACTAACGGTTGACAACGTGGGATCAGTATACTCTTAGGTACATGTTTGGCAGTAAAAATGTGACGCTGCTGCGTACAGGAGACAATCTGAAATGGCCATGATGCACTGTAAGTGCACATGTGAAAAAAAGCATTACACATTTGACTCATGATGAACAGCATTACAGTGCTTACAATGAGTTGTTAGCATCACTCAAAACTGTATGCTGTTCATAAGGCGCAATATTACTCAGGGAATGTCAAGTATGCCTAGTACCTCTCAGTGTGTGGTACTACTCAAGGCATGACAACACCCTACGATGCAGTTTCCAGAGATAACTATAGACATTCAAAGCAAAGATTTTTATGGGGAAGAAGACGTAAATGTTCCATCACTAGGAATGCTTAATATTAAAAAACTACTAAATAAAGTGGACACATTACCATGAGATACCAGGCTTTAAACATTGAACCGACTGATTGACAGTCTAAGAACTTTACCAGTAGGTCAGGAGTGACTCTGTTGTGCTGTGTATTAAAACATCACTATACCATTCGGACCAATCATCTTGTTGGTATGACACTTTGAAGTCATTGTGTGTAGAACCTATTGCAATAACAATCTCTCTCTTCGATCTCTATATGGGATGGAAGAGAGAGACAGAAACAGAGACAGAAAGTGAGAGACTGAGAGAGAGGGAGACACATTAAGAGAAAGAGATTGACAGATAGAAGTTGAGAGAGAGTGAGAGAGCATTTTTTAGCCTTTGATGAATGATAAACGTAGAAAAAGATATTTTAGGACAAATTAAAAATGAAAGTGTATTTGTGTTCTATAGTGAGTAAGATCACCCTTCAGTATGAACCTTAAACTTTTCAAGTTTAAAAGAAATTGGAGAAGGAAACTGACCACGGACACACCTGGAGTACAACCTTCACCTTTTAGTGTGAGTGACTGTGACCTTAACCTTTACACCATAGGTGACTAATTACTGTAATGCTTCCAGACTTACCTATGACAGTCAACCCACGCATATGATTGGAAGGTTTGTGAATGTTCCCTCAATGGTAAAGGTTAGCAGTCAAAACATTAGTAAATAAACAAATACACTGCCAAGCAATACTAGGATTTGAACCTTCAGCCTATTAAGTACCAGCACAAGACTTGACCATTTGGCCAGAAGTAACTGCTCTGCTCTGCATCCAAATGTAACATTAACATTTGTACCAAACATCTTGCTAGTTTGACTCTTTGAAGTCATTGTATGGAGAGACCATTGCTGTAACAATCTCTCTCTCTTTCTTCCATCCCGTTATAGGATGGAAGCGAAAGAGAGAGAGAGTGACAGGGCCGTGGGTGGAGCCTGAAGGCCCCAGTGTTACTAGCCGGCTCCCCATGTCCTGCCTGCATAATAACTATAAGCACCGGGGAGGACATAAAAATGCCCTAGGAAGGGGGCCTGTGCACTCCCCTTCTTCATTTGAACATGCCCCGTGACCTGGACCACCTGGGGCCTTCATGAAAACAAGTGCACTTGTTTGTTTAAAAAAAAAGTTGCTGTGAATTTGTGACATTACAAATTTGCTGCAATTTTTTTAAAGTGCTTTTTAGCCCTAGTAGGGCCCCTGTGGAACACCAGCACCAGAGCTAAGGGTTAAGGGTGCCCCTAACCTGTCCCCTTTTCTTTTCCTTTATTCATTTCTAGGACTCGTCTGAAGCCAAGATGGCTGCCAAAACTTACTGAGTGAAGTGTTGGCCGCCAATTAGAGCTCTGAAGATCTCTTCACAATTCATCATTCTTCGGGAAATTGTCACGGCCACAGATATACAAATTTGGATTTCCTTATCTTTCCAACAACTATTGAATGGATTTACACCAAATAGCAAAAAGTGTAATCTGCGTCCAGCAAGCTACCTTTCTGCCAAATTTGGTGCAATTCAGTCCAGCGGTTCGGGCTGTAGTCGTGTACAAAACTCCTATGGGATTAACATAGGGAAAACACGTTTTTTGAGCCCTCCTTTTTCTCAGCCCGCACATGACAGATCACCCCAAAACATTTCGTGTGCAGCAATATTCACCCTCACACTTTTATTGGAAATTTCATGAAGATTCATTAAATGGTGCCAGAGATATAGGCAAACTCAAAAATGCTGTTTCTGTGATACATGGTCCTAATTATTACTACCTACTGGTGACCGCCAGTAGGTAATTGATCCATCTCTCCCTCAATCTATCTATCTATCTATCTATCTATCTATCTATCTATCTATCTATCTATCTATCTATCTATCTATCTATCTATCTATCTATCCATTACTTAGTGGTGGTCGCCACTAGGTAGTTATAGTTAGGTCCTAGTTTCTATAGAAAAAGCCATTTGTTTACTTACCTATATCTTTGGCGCCGGTTGACAAATCTTCTGGCAATTTTCTAAAAAGATTTGCAAGCCATGTCAGCTGCTGTCTGGAAAGGTTTGAGGTGATCAGTCAACGGGATTGCTGAGAAAAAGGGGGGGGGAGTCATAAAATGCTATTTCTCTAATAAGTTTTCCATATGGATTTTGAACAGCAATAGCGCCAAAACTACTGAACAGAATTACATCAAGCTTGGAAGAAAGGTAGGTCCCTGTTCAGAAAGCAACCTTTTTGTGATTTGGTGTGAATCTGTTCAGTGGTTTTCTTGTAATTAACTGGAAAACAAATTTGTATATATAGGGACGCTGATCCTCCTTGGAGTCTCCTCGGATCCCCTGTGGATTCAGAGAAAAAGCAAGGACCTGATTGGCTGGCCGCTCCCTGACACAAAAAGCTGCCATTTTGTTTCTTGCATTGCCAGGGGAGTGGAAAAAACTGTGTAAAAACATATAAAGGGTCAGGGTACAAGTATCCTGACCCCCAAAGTGCACATGGAGGGGTTCCTTATGGACCCCTCATGGGCAAAAATTGCCTACTTTTTTGGGCCAATCTGTGGATTTGTGGATCCTCCTCAGATCCTCAATTGATTCTCCTTGGATCCTTGGGAAAAACTTGCCACAACCTGACACAAATATTAGCATTTGCGTTAAAAAAACCATAGAAATTGACTGAAAAAAAACAAAGGTTACAGGGACATTATAGTTAGGTTACTACGTACAAAAGCAAAGAAATTCAGCAGTTACAGTTAGATTTCTTCAAGTAACTACAGCTCTCGCCCTAAGGTATTTATAACTCGCAGCATGGTGTTCGCCTCTGCTCGTGTCCATGTCAGCAGTATAGGAAGTGAATGCTGGGGATCAAGAGGAGTGGGCGCCTTTCATGTCATGGTTATCAGCCCTTTAAATAGCACAAAAGCAAGATCAATTAACCTATGGAGATGTCTGTCATCTATCTTGCAGATGCTTGGTCCCAGTACTCAGGAATCAGGTCTGGGCGTGGGTGCGAGAGCATATTCAGACACTTCAAACATCGTGATGGTGATCTCCTGCCACACAGGCCGTAACTTTGGACAATCCTACCCCATGTAGTTGAAGCCAGAATCCTGCTGTTTACAGCGGGGTATTCAGGAAAGAGGGCCAGGTACATGCTTTTGATGCACTGCAGGGGAAAGGTATGCTTGGTGTACGTAGCTGAATTGTGTGAAGTGAAAACTAGCATTACGGAACATGTCTTTCACCGCTTGAGGGGTGCAGGGCATTTGGCAGGGGTTGCAGGAGTACTGCGCCCCATCTGGCACATGCTCCTGCAGCATAATATGTTGGGGTGGAAATAAGAGAAATGTAGAGGGTAGTGATTGCATAGCGCACGCTATCTGGATTTAGGAGAATGTGCAACATACTGGAGATGGGGTGCGCGGCATCACCGCATCCCATGTAGCACGCAGCACCCTTTGCATCATGTGGAATATTAAAAACTGGCCAGACCCTATACCATAGATGTCCATGACTTCCAGAAAGGACATAATGGAGCCCCCCCTGCATGGATTTCCCCCACCTGTTCAACTCCTGCTTCATCCCGAGGAGTCCTGTTGAGCTGCTGTCCCACTCCTCGAAGCTGGGGAAGGTCCCAGATCACTATACCCGGTGAATAGGGGATGTGAGCAGCTTTGGCGTGCACTAACATGCACCAGCAAGAGAGGAGCACCCCCATTTGGTGAGTCTCACAACAAGAGTGGGCTTTGACTTCAGGCAGCCATGTGTTAATGCTAAAGTTGCACAGGAGCCCCGGGATAGGTGCTATGTTGGTTGTGCATACCCACATGTCCTGAACTAGCAGCCACTGCAACTAAGCTGCTGTTGCAGTAAAACTCAAAGTTGGGTGCACCTACGTGGCTTTCTGTCAGTAGACATTGAAGGATGGTAAGAGCAACCCATCGACGTCCCTCACTCCAGATAAACTAAAGCAATAAGCCATGCAGTTTGTGAAAAAAGTTCCTTGGAAACATTTTTGGGAGTGCAGCAAAGAAATACAGTAAGCGAGGGTACACCAACATTTTGGAAATTACCATGCAGCAGCTGGGACAAGGTCAATGACTGCCAGAAAGGTGGGAACTGTTGGATTGGAGCTGTTTAATTTACCCCTCTTGAGGTCTCCCTCTGAATGATAGATCTTAGCAACTGGCTATTTAAAGGTGTAATAGCACAACTGGAGAAGAGCCGAGAGGAGGTGAGGAGGGGAGTGGTGTCAGTGGAAACAGGCATGAGTTTGACCAGTTCACTAGGATAGTATAACGTGCAAACCCATCTCAAGAAGCCCAGGCAAACCCCCTTGGAATCAAATTTGAGGAGGAGAAAGTCCGAGTTAGTGTGTTGAATGCTTTCTTGATGCCCATCGAAACAGCCATTTATCAGAAGGTATTGGCTGGGGTATCATGCATGAGGAGAAAGAGGCAGCATTTGTTGGTAAAAGTGCTTTGCTCTGGTATGAATCCCGACTGATCAACATAAACCAGAGCAGTTATTATTAGGTGGGGCCAATTCGTCAGTACTCTGCCCAGGACTTTACAGGCTAGACTTAGCAAGGAAAAAGGGCAGTAAGAGCAGACATCAAGGGGGTCCCTGCCCTGTTTTGGAAGGACTATGATTAGGGCCTCACAAAGCAAGGCGAGAACACGCCCTAGCATTTAGGCTTCAGTGAACATATCCAGCAAGTGTTGAGATAATTGAGTGGGCATGGTGCGTAATACTCTATCTGCAACCCGTCAGTGCCCAGGGACTTATTGCAAACAATTTGCAAAATGGTGATGTGTATTCTGTTTAAGCATATAGGTTTGTCTAGATCAGCCCATTGCAGTGGGTTTAGCTTCTCTATTAAGAGGTTACACAAAAAAGTGTGTGGTAATATTCCTGAAAAGCAGCAATATTCCTGAAAACAGGTTGGGAGATGACTGTGCCATCATCAAGGCAGCTCACCCCAATCAGAGCACTGCAGAGTTGCTCCTTCATGAGCCACACCAGTAATTTGCCTGAGTGATCCCCCTCTGCATTTTGGAGGGCTGTGGTATGATTGTAATCATGTTTGCTCAAAAGTGCTTCAGAGTCAGCATGCTGCTTGTGCAGATTCTGGAGTTGTTCAACAGTCTCCTCAAGTGGCCATCCTCACCTCAAGGCACATCAGTTCCTGTTCAACAGTGGTGAGGTTGCTGTTTAAACGGTACCATATTCCCCATGCGGACACCAAGCAGTGACCGTGGTCAAAATACTGTACAATGCATTGTGTCAGGTCCTCTCTGAAGAGTGGGTCGGAGACTGTCTCCATCTGCAGCCATCATGTGGGTATAGTGGGGCGTTGCCTGCCCCATCTGAGGTTTACCAAAAATGGGAAGGGGTCTGAAAGGATACACCGCCGTATTCATGATGGTGGTCTTTCCAGTGACCGCCATCCCCCTGGGAACCCCGCTGGCCGTATTATAAACATTCTGCTAGGCCGGCGGGTGGAAACATTGTTTCCGTCTGCCGGCCCAGCAGAATCCCTGGCCGGGACATTGCCAGCTGCTCCATGTGGAGCTGCCGTCAATGCCTCTGTGCGGAGGATGTAGCTGCACCCTTTGTGCAGATCACTGCCCGTGAATCGGGCAGTGACCTGCGTGATGGTGCACTGCACAGGGGCCCCGGAGCACCCCTTCTGCCAGCCTTTCCCTGGCGGGGAAACCCACCAGGGAAAGACTGGTGGAAATTAGATCATTATCCAAGGGGCAGCAGCGCTGCCCTGTCGGCTAATGATGCCGTCCACCGCCAGGCTGCCTGTCGGAGGCAGCCAGGCGGTGGAGGCGGCCCTCCCTGTCTTCATTATGAGGCGGTCTGGGCCACCATACCGGATGGCGGGATTTCCCACCACTGCCGGCATGGCAGCCCAGACCGCCAAGTCCATAATGAGGGCCTTAGTCCGGCAACCTCAACCCAAATTGGGCAACCAATTCTGGCAGAGCAGAGGTCTAGTTGGAACTTGGGACAGTGACCTGGCCACCAGAGCCTTTTTCAGTCCAATTATAGCCTTCAGGATGTGACTGCCATGGATGACAATGGAGTGTTCCTGATGATGGAAACACAGGAGGAAAAGATGCTCAAGCATGCTCCCCATACTGTAGAGTCATCAGGGGTACGTTCTGGGTGATCTCTCAGTCTCTGGGTGAGGTGCAGTTAGTATGCCCACTGACCTTGGGGGTCCCCAAATGTCCTTTTGAAATGGCAGAAGGGCTGCTGCAGCAGGCATTCAGTTATTGCAGCACAGCGGTCAGGCTGCAAATCACTAGTGAGGACTACTATCCCACTTGGGCAATGTATCCAAGGCTAGGCAAAACCCTTGGGTCTAGCAGACCAAGGTGCAACTTTCAGCTATCTCAAAACAGTCTCTTGAAACAGGAACATTTCAGCGGTGATTACCAACTTGGCGATTTGGGCTGTTCCAACTTTAATGCCTCTGATGATGTTCCATGAGGCCAGCTGAATGACCCTTGCAGTCACTGCTTTGATCTAGGTCTGGGAATTAACTTTTCCCTGAGCCAGGAACCACAGGCACAATCCAAACTTTATTGGCCCAAAGTGCAGGAGCCTCTCTTTGTGCACTTTCAAAACCAGCAGGATGGTTCTCCTTCAGTCCATTCTCCAAACCAATGGTGTTCTGAAGTCTAGGGTGCTAGGGGTGCCATATTTACCCCAGGAAAGTGCCCCAAGGAGACAATGTTGTCAATAGCAAATGGGCTAGTGCGTCCCCTCCTCCTACGTGATGAGGTTCCTGTCTGGTGTGGCATCTGGCTATCCCAGAGTGCCACACTCTTTTCCTTTCAAAGATGGCACAACCCTTCCTTGGTCATCAGGAGCATTGTAGCCTACCTCAGAGGTGTGGCCAATGAAGGGCTACATGCCTATGGTAAAACTGGTTCTGGTACTGGGTTTCCATCTCTGTTGCTCTCTCCAACCAGTCTACAGGAGCAAAAGACAGCCTGCTCAGGAGTGTTATCACCAATTTCCCTTTCAAAGGTGGCATCCCCTTTGAAGCTTACCTTTTGGGATAATGCGCTGAGTTGCCATTCAATAGAAGAAGATCACACCTCACTCTTCTGCAACTGCCTTTGTTCCTGAGGCTTGGAGTCATTCACACATATCCCCAGGAAGTCGAAAGCTGTCTCTATGCCAAGACCTTTGTGAGGCCACTGGACTAGCTGAGGCACAGTGTGGCAACTTTCGAAAAGTTGCTTGACTTCAAAAGTGATATAAACAACGATGTACCCATCAAGTCACATTTAATTTCAAAATTAATTTGATACTTCACATGAACCAGTTACATAATCTCATTCCAATTTTTGTAAGGCTGGGGTGCCAGCCAGTAACCCTGTGTTAGCCAATGGAGCTACTAACTTTAAACACAACAAAACAACAATTTAGAAGTGCTGCTTTTAAGACATATTGAAAATGTATGTCATATTTAACAAAATACAGCTCCCTGCAATAGGGCTCTATGAAGTGAGTGAATGGCAAAGCCAAACTAGCAGCGTAAACACTGTCCTTCCACTCTGCAGTAGGGGGCTGGGAGCAATATTGTACTTTGTTGCACATGGGGTGGTACTAATTGTGCTGCAGCCCTGAGTGGGCACTCTGCCGTGCATGCCATAGGTTCCCTTGGTAACGTATGCTAGGGACTTATAGAGTAAGTCAGTCCTTGCCACCCAGGGACACCCAACTCAACATAACTTTTATAAAGGGACTGAACACTGTCACTAAAGTCTAGACAGCAGACATCAATGCACTCTGAGTAATAACCCATCATCTAGTAGTCCAAATGGGTTCAACAAGATGTGGGAACACTGCAAAAAGCCTGTTTCTTTTCATGACAACCCCTACCTGCTAATGCATCTGGCAAACCTCAACCACACTCTTGGTGAGTCTCCCTGACCATTCAGTGAGAAAGCATGTAGGAAACTGTCTGTCCTATTACAGAGCCACTCTGCCTCACATCCTTCTGTCAGGGTAATTCCCACTGGGAAACTGATCTACCTCATCCCTCACAGGACACATCCTAAACAGGAGGTTAGCTTTCTCTGTGTTTCCCTCATCCTTTACCATAACTTGGTACAGTGAAGTAATTACCTCCTTTAATTCTAATTTACCCAGGGCAGCACCTAGCTTACCCACAGAGGTTATTGAACACTGGGGTAACCCCACCATGACCAACAGTGTCAAGGGGCCTGCCTTGCTAACTGTCTTGCTAGGGACAATGCTGCCATAAAGGTAAACACCCAGCAGAGGCTACTGACAGTTGTCAGTACCTAGTATCACACTCTTAGCTCTCCAGTGACAGGTAGATATGCTACAGCATGGGCTGCTTTGTGTTCAGGGTGCCCTTCTGCTTTTTCTGAGTGGGAGATTATGACATCATATGACAGACACCCTCCTTCCAGTCATCCTTCTGACAGTTCAGAGGTGTCACCCTTAAACTCATCTGCCTGAGACTTTAGGACTTCTTGGGGAACAGGCAAGGCTTCTTGCCAATGCCAACGTTCTCCCTTGCTGGGCTGGATAGAATTCCCTTTGTTCACTGGGTCTCTTTCTAAGAGCTGCCTTCCTTTCCCTAACTTTCTTTATCTTGCCTTTCCTCTGCGGCCTACTATTCCTAACTTTAGGGACAGTGCCTGCATGATAAGTTTGGAAAGGTAGTACATTGGATATCTACCTACTTTGTGCTCAGACCAACTTCTGGGAGGTCATTTCCAAGGAGACAATCTAAGGGAAGTTCTCTATTGACTACCACTCTATGTCAACTAAGGGAACTACCTATCCCTAAAGTTGCCACAGGCATTGTAGTAACTCTATCTGGGTTAGCCCCTACTCTTTTTGTTTCAAAAGGCAAATACTGGTGTGGGAAGACTAAACCTGTCAAGAATAATGGTGTGACTGGCACACATGTCTCTCGGGACAGTAATTGAGATTCCATTCATCTTTATGAGAAGAAAGGGCGAGATGTACCAAAGGGTTTTAGCTATTCTGTGTCTATGGGAAAATGTGTTTGTACATATGTCCCAAAGTGCCTACTGTCTTTAGGAATCACTACCTCATCTTCTGGGTCCTTTTCTGAGTTAAGAGCAACTAGGATATGCTCATCACAAGGATGCTCATCTAAGGATACACTGGCACGTCCAGTGGTATCCTTTCTCTTGGAAAAAGTTGCATTCTCTCTATAGAGCCCTGCCTACTGAAAATCAAGGGAGGACCTACTCTCAAAGACTTTTATAAGCCCTGAGTCCCCACTACTCAGTTTACTAGAGATGGAGTGGGTCCTGATCCCCTCTATTTTAGAGTTCTGGGGCTCTGAGAAATTCTCTTTGATGGACATGTCACCTCCCTCCTTTTCTTTCTGTAGGCCTAACCCCACTTCTTGGGATCAAACCCCTCCCTAGAGTTTTTTTGGGGTACTCTAGTCCTTACCCACTCACCATCCCTCTTGCCCAACTCTCTAGGACTAGAGAGCTTTGAATCTGCCAGATGCTGATGTAACTTCTCAGAGACACAATTTGTAAGAATACATTCATTCATCATCAAATTGTATAAGCCCTCATGAGTATCAGCCTTGTTACCCATTATCTAGCCATCCAGTGACTTCCGAGATGCATCCAGAAAGTCCACCCATGTCTGTGTTGACTCCTTTGGTGTGTTCCTCATTTTAAGTCCGTACTCCTGGTGTAAGACCAAAAAGCTCAATGAGTGACCCTTTCATGTGGGTGTAAAATTCTGCCACCCCATCTTTGAGTGTATGTAATCTATCTCTCCCCGCTGTTGGTAACAATTCCCCCAAAAGGCCTGCCCGATGTTGTGCACTCACTCTTCTCAATCTCAGAACCTTCTCATAGAATGCCAGCCACTCATGTGTCTATGTCTTCCCCTTTTGGCAACCTTTGGTCCTTTCTCCAAATCCAGAGTGTACTGAAATGTAGTGTACCAGGGGTTCCATTTTTATCCCCAAAAAGTCCCCAGAGGGGACAATGTGGTGTGGGCTGGTCGATCCCCTCCTTTTGGATGATGAAATTCCTGCCTGGTTGTCAGGAGCATTGCAGCCCAGCTCAGGGATGTGGCTACCAAAGGTCTACAAGCCCAGGGGGAAACCAGGTCTGGCAATGGGATTTCCTCTGTGTCTCCACCTGTCTACAAGAACAAAAAGCAGCCTGCCCAGGAGTGTTATCACTATTTGCCCTTCAAAAGTGACTTCCCCTTTGAAGCTTGCCTTTTGGGATATCACTCTGAGTGGCTAGCCTGGGGGAGGAAATCACACCTCTGTCTAAGGCAACTTCTTTTGTTCCTGAGCCTGGGAGTTCATCACATGTCTCCCCAGGCGGTCAGGAGCTGTTTGTGTGCCAGAGCCTTTGTGAGGTCACTGGACTAGCTGGGGCACAGAGTGTCAACTTTCTAAAAGTTGTCTAACTTTAAACGTGATGTAACGTTGACTTCATCATCAAGTCACATTTAATATCACAATTAATTTGATACCTTACATGACCCAGTTAGGTATTCCTATTTAGGACTTAGCCAGGTTGGGATGCCAGCCAGTAACCCTGTATTAGTCGATGGGGCACTACTTTTATCCACAGTAAAATTTCAATTTAGAAGGGCTGCTGTTAATAAATATTAAAAATATATTTGCTCCTTAACAAAGTACAGCTCCCTGCCATATGGCTCTATAGGCCTTCTTCAGGGTAGACTTACATGTATTTTAAGGGATAGGGTGGCTTTGCCATTGAAGTGGATGGCAAAGTTGAACTAGCAGTGTAAACACTGTCACGCCACTCTGCAGTGGCAGGCTTAAAGCCATTTTGTACTTTGTCACATGCAGGGCGGCACAACAGTGTGCCTTGAGTGGACACTCTGCCTTACATGCCCTGGGTATACTACGGACTTATAAGTAAGTCAGTTCTTGTCAACTGGGGACATCTAATTCAACTTATCGTTTGTAACAGGACTGAACACTCACTGAGGTATGAACAGGAGGCCTCAGTGCACTCTCAGATTCAAGAATCAACAGCTAGCGGTCCAAATGTGGGCAAAAAATGGGGGGAACCCTGCAAAAAGCCTGTTTTCTTACAATGTGTTTATAGGTTTCCATTAGCATGGGACATATGGGTTTTTTAGCTATTCATTTACTAAATATGAAACTTTACATTTGCAGTCTAGTTTACTTTTTTAGTCTCCCTGACGATTTTTAGTAGGGTGTTCTACATATAAAGGCAAAACTGAATGAAAGTAAATCATTGTTATTATAAAAATTTAGATGATTATTCTTTTACTAGTGGCCAGTTATTATGCCCTCTAAATAGTCGTTTTTGTGGCTCACTGTTAGGCCAACTTTTCATTTTGTTGCACATGATTGCATAAGGAAGTTGTTTTTTTATTTGGCCTGTTGGGCCAGTTTATTTTGTGATCCAGAGAGCTTGCAAAGAAAACCTATGTAGATGAAGATGTCTTCTATTTGTTATGAATTAGTGAACAGATTTCCATGATCTTGCATAAATTGGCCTTTCAGTTGTTCATGTAGTAAACTGGAAACTTTGCATATAGAGTCTAGTTCATCTTCTGGGCTTCCGCGCTACTTTTAGTATTATTATGCGACAAGATATCACTAAATTGAAAAAACGTAATATTTACTTACTCAACTTACTAGCAGTATACCACTGAATCATATGTGCACCCTAATATGAAATGCTGCCAAATTTTCTAAAAACCCTGTTGACTGTTTTTGTGCTACGCGGAATACCAAAGTGTATGGAAAATGCTTTGGATTTGAAGCATGTTTTGGGGCTCTGCTTTTTTTTTTGCACCCCTTGAACTAATGCCGCAAAACACTCAGTCCTCCTAAAAAAAACAGAGGGATCAGGTCTGCAAACTTTTTGGCACATGTTTTAAATGGGTGCAAAGTTACACAAATCAAAAAAAGCCCTATCTCTGGTATAATTTGAAATGTCATCAGTGATGTCATAAATTATGCCGTAGAACATGTTATGAGAACATGCTATGAGTGATGCTATATGTGAGGTCATAAGCAGTCCATGGCAGTCACAATTTATAGTTAGTGCTGCTAACTATATCCACTGAATTCCTGTGTTATTTTAGTTTAAAAGGTTATTGTTATCACTGACAATTTCATCTAACTATAATCTTACTTTAACCTTTGTTTTTTCAGTGAATTTCCAAGTTTTTTTTTTTAAAAAGCAGATACTTCTATCACACCTAACTTTAAAGTTACTTTAACCTTGTTTTTCTTCAATGAAGTTTCAAGTTTTTATTCATTTGCACAAATAATTAAAATCATTTCAAACCATGCAAGTGTTATCCATTCTGAACAGAGTAAAAGCCAAATTGCAAGAAAAGTGCAAGCAAGTAAAAAAAAAAAAAGAAATCATAAAATCATAACAACTATAATACCTAAAAAAACAGTCATGGGAGTCTCTGCTATGGGCAGTTACAGGGGATCTAGAGTTAAAAAGCAAGTGTTCAAATAACAATACATGCAGACTGTATACGCAGATATGGAGACTCAAAGACAAATTATGTATCACAGTACCTGAAGCTTGACAAAAGGTGTCTTGCAAGATCATGGCCTAATCGACTAGTTCCATGGGACAAAGCAACTCCACTCTCAAGCAGGTAAAGTGCCAGTGCTCACCGATGTATACCTGAGGTTTCTGAACACTCAGTTAAAGTCAATTATTTTGTTCAGAGGTTATTGAGCAGAATTTCTGCATAAAGGGAAAGAAGGGCCAAAACAAATCTACATTGCTAAAATTATTCTTTGTAGTTTACCTCAAATTCTGCATGCAGCAGTCTGGCTGCAAAGGGGGGATCCCTCCTAGTGTCTAAAGTGCAAGTGCAATACATTGTAAAACCCATCAAGCACAGATGTGCACTCCCAGAGTCCCCCCTGCAATGCATTCATGCAGTGATTGCAGTGATCAAGCCTTAACTCTGTTAATTGTGATATAACTGCAAAAAGAGGTGGGTCCCTCATTTAGTCTGAAGTGCCAGTGCAGTTCAGCACTGTTTGCTTCATTCCGCATGCAGTGATCATTCCCTAAGTCTGTTAAAAGAGCTATAGGTGTATAAAGGAGAAGCACCTTTTGAGATCTAAAGGGCCAGGGCATTTCAGTGTTGTTCTCTTCATAAACAATAGAGCAATCAGTGGCCTCCACTGCCTGAGAAAAAATGAGGTGAACCACAGATCTAGAGATGCAATCCAGACATCTCCATGCAATCTATCAAATCACTGGCAAATGAAAAAAAAAAGTGCAGAAGGACCGCCTAGCTAACTCCACTATGTCACAATAATCAATAGCAGTCATTCAGCCGTCATTATTTTTACAAATCTTGCTGTTAATTAGCTTGACTCCCCTTTCAAGTATTCTTCTACTGCCACTTTTCAAACCCTTATATTCAATTGGCTAAAGATGGGAGGAAGACAATAGCGTTTGAAAGAAGACAAAAAGGGGCATTAGCAGAGGATGTATAAAAAGGTTTCCTTTGTAGTGTCACAGGCCCTGCATGAGCCATCCTGATCACCTCTGAAATGGCCATACTCATATGTTTCAAGTGGTAATCGGCCAAGCCACAAACACAGGAGTTGTAACTTGATGCAAAGTTGTGTTGGACGCGATGGGTAAGCCCGGAAAGTTAATGGTTGGTATAAGCCCAATGTTAAATTGGCATTCAATTTTGAAAGTATGGTTTGTAAATCATCTTGGGCTGACAAATAGCCTGGCTTATTTTAGCAGAATATTTGAAAAGTGGCTCTCAAAAGCTCTTTAGTGGCGAGTTAATCAATTTTCGCCTGATTGAACATGTGTAAATCTGATGATTTGTCTTGGAGAATGTCCCACAAAAGCTGCTTTAAGGACCCCGGCTCAGCTGCTGATAACTTGGTAGAGATAGAAAGAAATTTGCATTGAGAACATACTCTTGGTGGGCTAAATTGAACTCCAGGCAAATTTTTGCCTGTAATGTGTAACCCTGTAACTTAAATGGGCACCTGTAGCATTAGCATGACATCTAATCCAGCCAGCTTGTTCCACAAGTTTTGTAAACAAAGGTGCCATATGTAAGAGTGGACATCAGTTTTACAGTCAATGATTCTGTGAATTTCAGAAATATCCAGGCCTGAGAAGTTCTTAAGCAGGCGCTGTAAAGCAAAATGTAAGAGCATTTACTTTTACCGCCAGAGCCTCAACATGAACATTTGGAAGGCCCCTGTTATTTAGCCATACTCACAAACCAGACCCCATATTTGATATTTATTTTTATCAAAGACTAGAATCTTGGTTTTGGTTGTGTTAATGTTGACTTTGTTGATTTTACAATATTCACTGAGGCTGGTCAAGGATCTTTGGAGCCCGATTGCTGTTTGATCGATTAATAGCGTGTCTCAACATATCCCAATAAGTGTTAACTTCTGCCTATGATTTTTAGTGGAAAAATGTTGGCCATTCTTTTATTATCACTCAAATTAGCTAGTTTTAAGGTGAAAAGTAGATGGGGCCAGAATGCAGCCTTGTCTGAGACTTCTATTTGTAAAAATGTTTGCTGATGTATACCTCTCAGTAGGCACTCTTACCTTGACCCTTGTATTCAAGTAAAGATGTGATAGAATGCCCCATGCTGTTAGTTTGTCCCTCATCAAGCCTCTGTCCACTTTGTCAAAGGCTATAGAGAAGTAAATTAATGCAGTGTAAAGGGAACCTTCACCTTTTCTTGTTGCACGTTTAATCAGGGCTTATGTGCATAGCAAATTAACCTCCATTCCATTGGTCTTTCGGAATCCAGTCTGCATGGCCGGGATACATTTTTGTATTGCTCCCATGCCTCAAGTTCCTCATACTGGATTTTTGCAAAACACTTCTCCTCCAAGTCCAGAAGGGCAATGAGTCAAATGTTTTCTGGCTCATCAAGAGAACCCTTGTTATGGATTAGGACTAGGAGGGAACTCCACCATCTCTCTAGGACCTGACTAGATAGACAGGTGTTAAAGAGTGGGGTCAATCGAGTTTACCTTTCTTCTTTTGCCACCCTGAAGATGCTGACTAGGAGGCCATTGTGGCCAGGGGCACTTGCCAAGCACATTGTTGGCCAAGTATTTTGGACCATCTCTTCTGTGATTCAAAGTTCAATATTTCACAAAGGATTTCAGTTGTGTCTTGGCTTGCCATAGGCACTACCTGCTAAGGGGTAGAGTCAATGTGAAACAAGTATATATATGGCATCCATCCAGATACAGAGACAACGGATAATTCTCTTTTTTCTGCTTCTCAGACAAGTTGTGAACCATTAGCCAATATTGTTTAGAGTCTCTGGCTTTTAATGTGAGAAAGACTACCTTTCACTGAGTATTCAGCACACACTGCTTTTCTTCATAGAGGTGAAGCCTATAATTCTTGTGCAACAGTTTACTTTACTCTTTAAAAACTATGGCCCTCATTCCAACCCTGGCGGTCTCTGACCGCCAGGGCGGAGGGCAGCAGAAGCACCGCCAACAGGCTGGCGGTGCTTCCTGGGCTATTCTGACCGCGGCGGTAAAGCCGCGGTCAGAAAAGGGGAACCGGTGGTTTCCCGCCGGTTTTCCCCTGGCCCAGGGAATCCTCCATGGCGGCGCTGCTTGCAGCGCCGCCATGGGGATTCCGACCCCCTTCCCGCCAGCCTGTTTCTGGCGGTTTTCACCGCCAGAACCAGGCTGGCGGGAACGGGTGTTGTGGGGCCCCTGGGGGCCCCTGCACTGCCCATGCCAGTGGCATGGGCAGTGCAGGGGCCCCCTAACAGGGCCCCACAAAGATTTTCACTGTCTGCTTAGCAGACAGTGAAAATGAGGACGGGTGCCACTGCACCCATCGCACCCCTTCAACTCCGCCAGCTCCATTCGGAGCCGGCTTCATTGTTGCAGGGGCTTTCCCGCTGGGCCGGCGGGCGCTCTTTTGGAGGGCGCCCGCCGGCCCAGCGGGAAAGTTGGAATGGCCGCCGCGGTCTTTTGACCGTGGGGCGGTCATTCGGCAGTGACCGCATGGCGGGCGGCAACCGCCGCCCGCCGCGGTCAGAATGACCGCCTATATTTGTTGGGGCCAGCCTTGATGTTTCTGGTTAGCTTTCTTATCTTTAACTGCTTCTGTGCTGGAGACATAATGTTTACGTCGAGCGGCACAGTGCTCTTGTGCCGAGAATGTAATGATTACATCCTGGCACTGGAGCATGGGGGGACCACTCGGGCAAGCCCCATGGGCCTCACCCTAAACCCCAGGGCAGGGATAGAAGGGGAAGCCACTGATCGCCCATTTAATGATGTCAGCACGCGATCGCACGCTGACATCATTAGAGGGTGCCGATCGCACTGGAAGCCATTTGCTTCCAGCGTGTCTTAGAAGAAACAGGTGAGTTTCTCCTCCGGCCAGGGGGGATTCTTAAAAAAGAGGTATTGGGGGAAAGGAAAGGGTTTTCCTTTACCTCAATGTCTCTTTTAGCATTCCTGCGATTGGGCAACAGGAATGCCCACTAGACTCTAGCGACTTTGTGTTTTTTGTATAAACAATGAAGGGGAGCAACCCCTTAGGCAAGGGTCGCTCCCCTGGGACGCATTTTTAAATTAGGCCATTTGTGCCCCCCAGGGAGCTGATTGGCCTATTTTAATTAGGCTGATCTGCCACCAGGGGCCAGAAGCCACTAGACACCAGGGATATTTTTTTTTCTTATTTACAAGTGGGGAGCGACCCCTTAGGCAAGGGTCACTCCCCTGGGGGGGGCAAATTGTTTTGGGCCATTTCTGCCCCCTTTGGGGGCAGATCGGCCTATTTTTGTTAGGCCAATCTGCCCTCAGAAACCACTAGATACCAGGGATTTTATTTTTTAACTCAGGTTCACGCAAGGGGAGTGACCCCTTAGGCAGGGGTTGCTCCCCTGAGGGGGGCACATTTATTTTAGGGCATTTCTGTCCCCCTTGGGGGTAGATCGGCCTATTTTAATTAGGCTGATCTTCCCCCAAGGTGGGCAGAAACTCCTAGGCACCAGGGATTTTTTTTTCGCATTTTTTTTTACAGATGGTGAGCGAACCCTTAGGCAAGGGTTGCTCCTGTGGGGGCAATTTTATTCAGGCAATTTCTGCCCACCTTTGGGGCAGATCAGCATATTATTTTCTTAGGCCAATCTGCCCCAAAGGAGGGCAGAAACCACTAGACACCAGGATTTTTTTCTACCAATTTCACGCAATCGGAGCAACCCCTTAGGAAAGAGTCACTCCCTCAGGAGGCAAATTTATTTTAGGCCATTGCTGCCCCCCTTGGGGGCAGATCAGCCTATTTCTATTAGGCCAATCTGCCCCCGGGGGGGGCAGAAACCATTTAGGCACCAGGGATTGGTGTGTGTTTTATTTGGGGTGGCAGCCCCTTGGGCAAGGGTCACTCCCTATGGGGGCACATTACTGTTGGCCATTTCTGCCACCCTTGGGGACAGATCGGCCTATTTTTGTAAGGGCCATCTGCCCCAAAGGGGGGGCAGAAAGCCCACCAGACACCAGGTAAGATTTTTTTCAAAAAAGAGGGTGGGGTACCCCCTCCCCCCAAAATAAATGGGGACAAAGTTGTTCTGCCCACTGGTGGGCAAATGGGGCAATTACCCCTGATCCACTCCCTGGGGGGGAATAAAGCCTACTAGATGCCATGGAATTAAGCAAAAATGGTGAGGTGGTGGCTACCAACCTGTATGGGCATGGTTATGCCCCCACCCCAACTGAAAGGGATAACAGTCTTTCAGTTCTTCCACAGCATATTAAACAATCTTATCCAATGGCAAGCAAGAGGACATGTGAATATTTTGGGTTTTGGTTTTACATTTGGGCCATGAGAGCGTGTCTAACTCTCAAAATTGTCCCACTTGGAATGGTGAGGGCTACACTTTTTGGACTTTGGGACTCTGCCATGTAGAAAAATCTACGAGACCTAGACACATCTGAAAACTAAACATCTGAGGGAGTCCAGGGTGGGGTGCTTCACATGCACCCCACACGATTTTCTTACTCACAATGCCCTGCAAACCTCCAACTTTGCTTGAAATCACACATTTTCCCCACATTTTTGTGATGGAACCTTCCAGAATCTGCAGGAATCCACAAACTTCCTACTACCCAGCATTGTCACATCTATACCGATAACAATTCTGCACCACTTGTCAGCCTAAAAATGTTTTTTTTTCAAACTGCCATTTTGGACCCTCTTTGGTTCCCCTTTAATTTCAACATGTTTTGGGCTCTTTCCTGTCACAGGCCTTGGCCCACCTACACAAGTGAGGTATCATTTTTACAGGGAGACTGAGGGCAACATTGGGTGGTAGGAATTTTGAGCTGGTGCTGTAATCCCACACAAAATCCACAGCTATACACTTTCCAAAAAACACATCAGTTGACAATGAACAAATTTGATGTGTCCATGTTGTGTTTTGGGTTGTTTCCTGTCGCAGGCACTAGGCCTACCAACACAAGTGAGGAACCATTTTTATTGGGAGACTTGGGGGAATGCTGGGTGTTAGAATTGGCATCCTTGGTGTGGTCTCCCCTAACTTTTTGCCTCAGTTTCCCAGGTTGTTATGTGTGCTGGACTCTGTTTTTGCTGTTTTTGTTACTCTGGGCACTTTACCACTGCTATCCAATGATAAAGTGCAAGTGCTCCTATACGAAATGTGTATGTAATTGGTTTATCCATGATTGGCATATTTGATTTACTGGTAAGTCCCTAGTACAGTGCACTAGAGTGTCCAGGGCCTGTAAATCAAATGCTACTAATGCTACTAGTGGCCTGCAGCACTGATTATGCCACCCACAATAGTAGCTCTGTAAACATGGCCCAGGCCTGCCACTGCAGTGTCTGTGTGTTCAGTTTTAAACTGCCAATTCGACTTATCAAGTGTACCCACTTGCCAGGCCTAAACCTTCCCTTTTCTTACATGTAAGACACCCCTAAGGTAGGCCCTAGGTAGCCCCATTGGCAGGGTGCAGTGTATGTTTAAGGTAGGACATATGCTAATGTGTTTTATAAGTCCTAACAGTGAAATACTGCCAAATACTGTTTTCACTGTTGCAAGACCAATCCCTCTCATAGGGCTGCCTTTAAATATGAATAAAGCGTAGATTCCCTTTGGGAGCGGATAAACATGTGGAGTTTGGGGTCTCTGAGCTCACGATTTAAAAATACATCTTTTAGTAAAGTTGATTTTAAGATTGTGTGTTTGAAAATGCCACTTTTAGAAAGTGAGCATTTTCACGCTGTGACTCTGCCTGTTTGTGCCTGTTTGTGGATTCCCTTTCTGGGTCAGTTTGACAGTTGGGCTGTTTGTACCTCTCTCTAGACAGTGACACAAAGGGAGCTGGGGTGTAGCCTGCATATCCTGATGAGCCATCTGTTCTAGGAGGGATGGGAGGAGTGGTCACTCACACCTGAAAAGGCTGTACCTGCCCTCACACAATGCAGTCTCCAACCCCCTGGTGTGTGTCTGAGGCCTGGCCTGGGCAAGGCAGGATTTCACAAACAAGAAAGCCTACTTCAAAGGCCAAAATGAGTATAAGAAGAGCAGCCAAAACCACAGACTTTAGATCACTTCTGGACATCAAGAGGAACCTCTGCCTGGAGAAGAGCTGAAGAGCTGAGGAGATGTGCTACCCTGCCTGCGACTGTCCTTTGTGGAGCTATCCTGCAGTTGCTGCTTGGTGAAAGGGGACAAAGACTGGAAATCTCCAAGGACTTGTCCTGAGCTTGCCTCCTGTTGTTGAAGTCTTCCCTTGCCAGCGCCTGTTCTCTCTGCTGAGACTCCTGCCTGCCAAGTGGTACCCTATCCAGTTCCTGGGACCTTGATAGGTGAAGCTGGCAGACCAAGATTGATAATCCACCCACTGACAGCGGTGGGGGGAAATTTCTGACGCAACTTTCCTAGACGCAGCTGAAGATACACCGCCAGCTCCACGGCTGAAATCGATGCAGTGCTTGCAGTGCGGATGGAAGATCGACGGTCGCGGCTGGAGAAACGAGGTGCTGCATCGCTAATGGAGGCTGGTAACATCCCAACCCACAGAGTGCAGTTTTGCTATCACCGTGCTGCAGGAGTTTCGATGCAAACCTTGCTGGGCACGGAAAAACGACGCAACGCCTGCCAGGACCCAAGTGCTGCCCGGATCGACGCATCGCTCTCCTGCGGAGAGGAAAACTGATGCACGGTGAACCGGAGAAGGAAAAATGACGCATGATCTCGCTTGCGGGTGAGAAATCGATGCACCACTTACCTTTTTCAACACACACTCGACCATGCATGTTTTTGTGATGCTACCTAGGTACTTTTCAGCGCTAATAGTGTTTTACCTGTTTACAAAAGGATTTAAGACTCTTTTGCTTTTAAAATTAATAATTGGACTTGTGTATGTTGGAATTTTGTCGTTCTGGTCTTGTTTTGTGTAGATACATATTTTCTATTTTTCTTAACCTGTGTTGTGTAATTTTGTAGTGTTTTAATTAAGTTACTGTGTGTGTTGGTACAAATACTATACACCTAGAACTCTGAAGCTAAGCCTGCCTGCTTGAGCCAAGCTACCAAGGGGGTGAGTGGGGGTTCGCTGAGGGTGATTCTCCTTTACCCTGACTAGAGTGAGGGTCTTTGCTTGCCTGACTGCGAACCAAAGACTCAATTTCTAACACTGGGTATAAGGAAATTTGTGACTCTTCTCAGATTCCAGAACTTTCTATCACCAAAATGTGAGCAAAGAGCATATTTTTTCTAAATGTTGAGATTTGCAAAGGATTCTGGGTAACAGAAGCTAGTGAGAGTCCCACAAGTAACACCATCCTGGATTCCCCCTAGGTGTCTAGTTTTAAAAAATGCACAGGTTTGGTAGGTTTCCCTAGTTGACAGCTGTGCTAGAGGCCAAAATCCACAGCTAGGCACTTTAAAAAAACACATCAGATTTCAATGTAAAAATGTGATGTCTTCATTTTGTATTTCCTGTTGCAGGCATTAGGCCTACCCACACAAGTGAGGTACCAATTTTATTTGGGGAACTTGGGGGAACACAGAATAGAAGGACACGTGTTATTGTCCCTTGTCTTTAAATTTTTTTCTTACAAATGTATGACAGTGTATAAAAAAGACATCTTTTTGTGAAATGTCCTGTAATTTACATACTAGTATGGGGCCCCCGGAATTAAGAGATGTGCAAATAACCCCTGCTTCTCAACACCTTATCTTCTGCCCATTTTGGAAATTCAAAGGTTTCCTTGATACCTATTTTTCACTCTTTATATTTCGCCAAATTTATTGCTATTTACCTGGTATACAATAAAAACCCATTGCAAGGTGCAGCTCCTTTATTGGCTCTAGGTACCTAGGGCCTATATATCCCTGCACCCAGATGAGTCCAACAGAAAAAAACAGTATATTGCTTTTGAAAATCTGACATCACAGGAAAGAGTTACAGAGCAAACGAGAGAAATGGCTGTTTTTTTTACCTCACTTTCAATATTTTTTTATTTCAGCTGTTATTTTCTGTAGGAAAATCTTGTAGGATCTACACAAATGACCCCTTGCTGAATTCAGAATATGTCTACTTTTCAGAAATGTTTAGCTATTCGGGACCAGCTTTGGTTTTACACCAATATCTGTCTCTAATAGTAAAAATGGGGTATGTCCCAGTAAAGTGCCAAAATAGTGTTGAAAACTGTTGTTTTCTGATTCAAGTCTTCCTGTTCCTGAAAGCTGGGAAGATGGTGATTGTAGCCCAGCAAACCCTTTGCTGGTGCTGTTTTCAGGGGAAAAAACACATGCTTTCTCCTGCAGCACTTTCTTTCATTTTTTTGCAAAAAATAAAAACTTTTCGCTGTATTTTGGCTAATTTCTTGGTCTCCTCCAGGGGAACCCACAAACTCTGGGTACCTTTAGAAACCCTAGAATGTTGGAGAAAAAGTACACAAATTTGGCATGGATAGCTCATCTGGCCCAAAAATTATCAGGGCCTAAGCACTAACTGCCCCAAATAGCCAAAAAAAGGGTCGGCACAAGTGGGGAAAAGGCCTGACAGCGAAGGGGTTAATAACAATTCTTGAGTGTTAATAAGGCCTGGGCAATAGTTGCAGGGAGCATGTGGTGCAGGTTGCTGTGGCACTAAAGATTTTAACACGCCATTAGTGAGTTCTGACCAGTCTTCTATTGACATTATAAGTTCTTTTTCCACAGCCAGCAGATAAGCTAGTATTTGCTTTGTCATCAGAGCTTCTGATTTGCTTTTCCACTTAAACCTACTAACCAGTTCCATATCTGCTTGTTGGCTTACTAAGATTTCTTTGTGTAAAGGGACGGCATCCAGACGAAGAGAACAAGACAGTATGGCATGAATGGTAAAAAGTGAGTGTTCAATTTTGAAAGCTGGGGTCTAGTAGAAATCTTGCATCGCTGCCCACAGGTAACCCAGTCCGGCCAATCTTTGGCATGAACTTTGCGTGTAAGCAGCATCATGATCTGTGGTGTTCCTACCATAGAGAATGCGCAGACCCAGAATATTCAAGATGGAAGCTAATGAGTCACAAAGCTTTGAACATTTCATAGATTGAGGAGTATTTAATGGTGGAGATTAACATGGTTGTTTTCAATGTCAAGATATTACTGTTCATTTGTGGTCATTAGCAGATTTATTTTGAAGTCACCCACTAGTAGTCATGTAGACTTTAGCTATTCCGGTCTTAGATGGTTCAAGATATCAATTAAAAATTCTATTATTACTCCCTTTTTATCTGGATTTGGATTTATGTGTATGTTTGCAAGCACCAGGGAGTTTAAAGGGCTATGTTGTCCAGTTGATGTAGTAAGTTTAAGTATAATGACAGCACCTTTTAATTCGTCCAGGGTGGTGACGGTAAAGCCTAAATGATTGAGGACATATGTTGAGATGCCACTGAGGGACACCTACCCTAAATGGATCAAATAGCTGGAGAAAAATACTCAGTGTACTCTAGCCAAGGCATTGAAGAAAATTGCAAGGTCTCTTGTAAACAATGTATTTTGAAAGAGCATAAATGATCTAAGTATTCAGGTGAAGAAGTTAGATTACTGTAGCCCCTAATGTTCCATGACCAAATGTGCTGCAACTGTGGAGGTTTACTTGGATTTATGTTAGGGTTAATAAGGAGTAAAACCTGACAACTCATTCCAATTAGCCGCAGTAGCTGTCTTTTACTGACAGGCTCTTCTGCTGGATCTAAAAATCTTTAATTATAAATAGATCATTTTGATATGATTTACTATTAAAATAGCTAGTGACGCCTCACAAAACTGAATCCTAGGAAGGAGTACACTTTGTAGCATCATAGTTCCTTGTAGGCTGTCTGGTAAGGTTAAACACTGGAGGATATTTGGCCCTGATAGGTTCAGCAATCCTTATGTCCCATTGCTCAAGCTTTTCCCTTTTTCATGGATGCAATGAATCTTGCCTTTGTCAAAGAACTGAATTTCGCACTTTCTTTGCATTCTTTGTTTAGACCTTCTATGAAGGCAATAAAATCTGTGTCCTTTGAAGGTAACATTTTCAGGCTTTGAATAGCTACAAAGAGAGTTAGGAAATTTCCACTATTTAGTATGTCTTATTTGCCACATGAGGCATATTCAGGATATAATGTGACATTATTCGTGTCTCATCCTTTGGAATCAACTGTACTGGTCCTTAAGTTGCTCTCTGGGGACCTTCGAGGTCCCTTAAGCAGTTATTCTGTGGGCTTTCCAAACCAGACAAGGGATGTAATGTTAGGGGAATTTTGGCCATTGTTCATGATTTTTAAGCCCAGGATGAGGTTAGGTTCATCTTGCTGCTGCCCAGCTTTGAAAAAGATGTTAAACAAATTTTGTTCTGATGAAGACCCTTTTTTGCCTTTTAATAGAGTTTCCTCAGTGTTATTCTTTATATAATTGGTGACGTTTGGAACTGTATACTGTGTCTGTTGTGTTATGAATAGAGGGCTCAGAAAGAACAAGCTATGCTTCCACATTTATCATTCTTTGTGGTTGTCTTTCCATACTGGTGGTGGAACTAATGGCTAATGCCATCAACCCCTCTTGGGCATAGGGATTCTCATTTGCGGCTTTAAATACTCCTTTGGCAGTTTAATGAATCAGGATCCATGTCTACCCTAAGTCATCAACGGGTGTCCTAGTAGCAATATTTCCAGGTTGTATGTGGTAATCCTCTTTTTTCAAATCTGCTGTTATAGATGTCATTACTGCTGGGAGGTCTGCCAGTTTTTCTAAGTGGTTGGAACAGAAACAAGTGCTCTCAGTATCAGGTGCTTATCACTCCACCTGTGTTATTAAGGAGTGTAGGTCATATAATTTTTGATCTATGGCTTTGGTGTAGTCTGACAGGTTTTGCAGGATCATAATTTGAATATCCATTTTTCTCCATGCAATTTAGATGGTCTTTCTATTGATGAGATTTTTTTGCCGCCGAGGGATCTCTTCTCCAGAGATATTACTTGAACACCAAACTGGGATGGAAAATTATCATCTGCCAAGGTTATTGGACTAAACTGTGCTGCTGTTGAAATATCCATGCCTAGACTTTGGCTCATAGGTGAGTTTGGAGACCTTGTTGTAGTGTACTCCAGTCTCCAGTGAAATTGTAAGCTATTTGGCCTGATCGGCCAAGGAATTATGGGCACTGATGACCTTCATCATCAGAAATAGTGGAACTTTGTTTACAGGAAGGAATCCAAGGTCAACTGCAGGGTGGACTTCCCAGGTTGCTCAACCCTCCTTAATGCCCCCGGGAAGTCTCACCCATTTCCCCTAGCAGATGTTTTGTGTTTGATGCTCGGAACAGCGGGGCCTACGTGCCATTTCTGTTCCTTGTACCCCTATAGAAATTCTGGAATTGGCGATGAATTCTTCCAAAAGTATCAAGCTCTCATCATCAAATAGGATCGTAATGAATGATTGTCCTTGGTTAAGAGTATCTCTTTGTTTACTACCTCCCCTGAAGATGCATTCCTGTCATGAGGAGGCAATTTATCTGCAGACCTTGTAATTGTAGCTAACTCTGGAGGCAAGAAGGTTGACAAACTTAAATTCTGTGCTGGGTTCTCGCTAAAGTCAAAATCAATGAGGGCAGTAGAGGGTTAAACCCTCCCCAGATCACTTTCTTCATTATGTTTGCATTTGAAATAATTTTTTGATACCAACATCTTGACCAGCTAATATCTTTGGGATTGCAGGCCCCCTAATCGATAGCCGAGACTCAATAGAAACACAAGGTTCTATGGTTTGAGTCTCTGGTGTGTTTGATGAGAGTGAGGCTTTGAGTTTTTTCCTCCTTGTATTACCTTTAATTTTTTGCCCCTCTCATTGTTTATATTTAATAGCATGGAACTGTGTGTGTGCGTTTTGGAGTAAAGCTAGCAAAGCTGAGCTGAACTGACCTAAGGGACACTGCAGTGCTCTGAACCCACCCCAGATAGCTCCAGAGAGCACAAACACTAGCAGAGCACTTTACCATCTTTAGCAGCTATTTTTTGCAAGCTCCTTATGGACCCTTCTACCCCACTGTGTGCTGACATGCTGTGTACTACAACTCAGACTGGTGCACAAACTTTTCCACTGATATGTGACTCCCACCATGGACCTCGCTGAGGGCTGAGGATGAGATTTATAACAATTTGTGTGTTGTGGGTTGAGGAAAGTTAGACAGGCTGGTGAGCTGGAATGGAGATATAACAATGAAACAAGTATACAGCAATGGCAGATGTCAGGCGTGACATGCCGGATCCAGAACAGACTGGCAATATAATGAATGCAGGCTCTGTGTATGAATGGAGCATGAAGCAGCTGAAACATGGTTCAGAGGGAGCAGAAGGGAAGTGGAGCAGGGGTGTGGTGGGGTTGGAAGCCGCACTGACTCCCAGGTCAGCTGTTTCCACACAGATGCAGCACTCACCAATGCATTAGCACCTAATGTGTCTGACTTACTCCTCACTTCCCTGCACTCCACCTTCCTGAAAGATAGGGGGAACAGGAAGCCTCAATCCTAGACCCACACCAGGGTAGCCTCCAATTTCACAAGTCTGTGGATGCTGCCATAGGCACCACGTCGAAGCTCCTCACCTCACTGTCTTCTGCTTGACTGTTCCCAGTATGCCTTGTGCTAAATTTTTCCCATATGACAACTCCAAGGAACTTTCAGTGAATATGCATATATATCTGACCTTAGGGCCTTATGTTTTTTAAAGGGGATGGGGGCACATGACCCCCTCCCCAAGCCTCATTAGGCACTGGAGACCCCATCCCCAGTTTATTATTTTTTTAAATGGAAGGAGGCCCCGCAAGTGTCCCTCCTACCTTATCCTTTTTAGGCCCCAGGGATCCATTCCACTCAGGCCTTTTTTTAAGGGGAGGGGGATCTTGTGCTCCTCCAAGTCTCATTCGACCCTGGGAACCTCATCTCCTAGGGCCTTGTGTTTGTAAAGGGAGGGGGACCAAGTGGCACCCCTCTATGAGCCTTGTTAGGTGCTAGGAAGCCCATCACCCAGGGCCAATTATTTTTAAGTTAAAGTGGCCCACTTTTCTGAGCCTTTATTAGACCCTGGAGACATGTCACTTTAGACTCCATGAAAAAGAAACACCAGTTTATGGGTATGGGTTCTTTTCTCGTTTATATCGTTATGGTTATTCATACGAAAGTGAAATTAATAAAAGTTCAGGCTGCACTGAAATGTCCCGTGCTTTTGGACTACTTACAATGTCAGCCACGGTTGACAACTGCTTGATTGATGGTCTTTCTTTGTGTATCTTTTTGTTTAGATGTTCAGTGGTACTTTCCTCCAGAGCCCTCACAAAATAAAGGCACAGGTAAGTCTTATTTCCCTTTACATAGAAGAATCTCTTTAACATTCATTCATCTCTCATTCCTCCTATGTTTTTTCTTGCTCTGTTTTACTTTCTGTCCGTTGTTCACTTTTAACAACTATATACTTTAATACTATTTCCTATTAGAATATGAGAGAAACTGTCTCTATTTCTTTAGTTTCTTTGTTTTCTTAGTTTACTCCTTTTCTGAGTTCTATCTCTAATTTGTTAAATCTTGTCTCATATTCTCAGAGTGCAAGAATGGGAAGGAAAGGAAAGAAAATATAAAGGAAGGAAAAAAATAACTAAATATATTGAACTACTTGTCCTGTTTTCATAAAATCTTTTCATTTCTTAGCTCTCTTTCTTATTTGACTCCTCAAATGATAAACAGGTTAAACAAAAAAGAAACAAATTCAAAGAATTTATTAATTTTGAAGGCCTGCTCTATACCTCTCCTGGTTTTATCCTGCATTTCCCTTTCCTGCCCCTCACCCCAATACTTTCTCATGCACCTGGTACTGCCACGCTCCCACTGGAACGTGGTGGTTCCGATGGCCTCTCCGAAGGCTCTCACCATTTTGGGACTTCAAGAATTTGGCTCACATGGACATTGATTCAGCTGACTGTCTGATGGCACTATTCAGCATCTTCCCTGCTATGACGGCTTCGGACGTGAATTGGTGTTCCTTGTCACGGTCCAGTTCCTGTGAGGCTTTCAGTTCTGCAGCTTCAGAGGCTCTGTCATTCTCGCTGCACCTTTGCTCTACGTTCTCATTCGCTACTCGGATCTCCATTGGTAGGACAAACAGCTTCCTCCTGATTCCTCCATCAGCCCCCAATAACTCCTCTTGTTCAGTCTTTTGTCCTTTGACATCTCCTCCCCTGTTTATCACCTGAAAAACAAGAAGTCCTTCCTTCGTTTTTTCATTCTTTACTCTTGTTTCTACTATTCTGATTCCGGTTTTAACCTTTGTTTTCTCATCCCTTTCAGGTGTTTGAGCCATCGCAGTTGACCACTGTAGAATTTCAGGTAAGTCTTTGTTCTCATCGTCTTGTTCATTACAAGACCTTATCCCCAGAAATGCCACTAAAATTAAAAGGGAGGGGGCACAAGACCCTGGGAACCACATTCCACTCTGCTGTTTTCTTTTTTTTTTTTTTTATTAAAGAGAAAAGGGTCTGCGTGGCCCACCTCACCATGCCTTCTTAATCCCTTTGGTCCCCATCCTGAGGGCCTTTTTTTCGAAGAAGGATGAGTTAATCAGGTGGTCCTCCTCCCTGAGTCTAGTTCGGTCCTAGGGACCCCGTTCCTCAGGGTCTTTTATTATTGAAAGCGGAGAGAGGTCACTTCGTCCCTCTCCCTGAGCCTTAGTAGGCCCTTGGGCCCCCTTTCCCAGTGCCCTTTTTTAATCAGATCAAAGGCCTGCTGCTAGCTGATAGGAGCATTTTAAAGCTCCCACCAGCTGGGAGCAGATTTTGTGTTTGCTCCTGCTTAGCAGGAGATTCAAAAACCTTCCCGCAGAGAAGGAGCAAACACACATTTCCCTGCCCGCACTGGTGCAGGCAGAGAAACTGCTATGTCCCAGGGGTGGCCGCTCCGGAACATAGCATAAGAGCTGGCCCTGGGGGATGGGTTCCGAAGGCCCTTTTAGAGGCTCCAGAGGGAGGCTGTATGGACCCACTCCCCATTTTAAAAAAACTTTGGCTGTGGGGTGAGCGCCCTGAGATCTGTCATGGCTCGGGAGGGGGGCCACTCAGCCCTCAAACGTATTCAATGATTTCTGGCTGAGGGAGCGGTGCCGCACATCCACCCTCTCCAGATACAATATTTTGAGGCTCCATAAAGGGGGCCACATGTCCCCCCTCCATATAAAATGTTTTCAGCTCTACGGGTTGGCTCTCTGAGGCGAGTGATGGCTTGAGGAGAAGAGGCCATAGGTCCCCCCTCCCCATATGTTTTAATTTTCAGCTCCGGTGGTGGCCTTCCTATGCTCTGTAAAGGCTAGTGGTAAGGGGTGCCCCACCTCTCTCCTGGTATTAAAGCAAAGAAGGAAATTATAACTTGTGCCCTAAAGTGACTATAACTCATGCCCCACCATGCACAGATTTCTCATCAATACTTTTACTGCAAATGCTGCATTTATATTATCAATTATGTCATAAACTATGTCATGACTGATGTAATATGTGGGTCAATTAGCAGTGCATGGCATGTGCATGAGTTATAGTTATATTAAGGCAAGAGCTATAGTTTCTTGAGATAAGTATAGCTATAACATCTGCATTTCCACAAATTTGTGTGTGTAAAATCTGAACCTAACTATAACATCCCTGCAACCTTTGTTTTTTTCAGTGAATGTCTAGAGTTTTTTTACATAAAGTAATATTTAATTACTATACGTTAATTGAAGTGCTGCTGTGTACAACCTTATGCAGTGTGCACAGGGGGATTGGCAGAAGGGCCTGACCTGCAGCCAGGCCCTGAGGCCAACCCCACAAATGCAGCCAACACTATGCTGTGGGTGTGTGTGTGTGAGTGGGTGTGTGTGGTTGCATGAATGTGTGAGTGGGTCTGTGTGTATGAGTGAGTGTGTGAATGCATGTGTGAGTGGCTCTATGGGTCTGTGAATAGGTGTATGAATGGTTTTGTTGGTCTGTGAATGGGTGTGTGAGTAGGCTATATGGGTGTGTTAGTGGGTGTGTGACTGGTTGTGTGAGTGTATAAGTGGGTGTGTGAACTGGTGTGTGTGAGGGTGTATGAGTGGCTGTGTGAGTCTTTGAATCGGTGTGCAAGTGGTTTTGTCGGTCTGTGAGTGGGTGTGTGATGTGGCTGTATTAGTGTGTGAGTGGGTGTGTCAGTGGTTGTGTGGGTGTGTAAGTGGGTGTCTGTGTGAGTAGGTGTGTGAGCAGCTGTGTGGGTGTGTGACTGGCTTTGATAGTGGTTTTGTGGGTCTGTTATTGGGTGTGTAAGTGTGTGAAGAGGTGTGTGAGTGAGTGTGTGAGTAGGTGTATTTTTATTTTTTATTTGGCTCCAGATCTGTCTCAGAATCACAAGAGGAGGCCGCGCTGAGCTCCACGGACAATCCACAGGTCCTCGTGTGCCCCAAAAAAACATTTTTGGACAATTTCTTGCTCATGAGGTGTCCCACACAGACCTCTCAATCAGTCCCATGGGGTCATGGTAACACTACCCTGACCCCTTCTATCACTTTTAACTTTTATTCCCCCCCAAAACCATGTCCCAGTTGACCACAAATTTTGTCTCAGGTTGCAGTCAGCCAACTACGGCATTGCTGTTGACGCGTGGATCCATGGATCCACCACAGTGGATCCGAGTCTATAGATCTACAGAAAACTTTTTTCTTGAATAACTCCAAAAATTACTGAACAGCTTTACAACAAATTACATTATTCACTCTTTCTGGACCAAGATGTAGCTTTCTGCCAAATGTGGTGTAATTCCGATCAATGGTTCAGACTTTAGTAGTGTCTAAAATTCATATGGTAAATTGTATGGCGAAAACATGTTTTGGGACTCCCTCCCATTTTCTCGGCCCCTGCTTGATGAATCACTCTTAACATTTCCAGACAGCAGCTGAGGTGAGTGGTAGAGTAGTTTTGAAAAGTTTGTGAAGATTCGTCAAACAGCACCAAAGCTATTAGCAAAACAATATATACTTTTCCTATGGAAACTAGATGCTAACTATAACTAACTGCTGGTGACCGCCAGCCTTCTTGCTGAATGTTTGTCAGTGGTTTCAAAGCTTGTAGTTCCCAGACAAGAGGTCTCACTGTGAATTATTTCCAGTAACTTACAGAGCTGAGTTAAGTTGCAGGTTAATTAGCTTCTGTAAACAAATAACGCATTTAAAACAGCCTTTTTTATTTCAGTGTGCCTAAGGGTCCCAATGTGTGAAAATAAACATTGTAAATGGTGACTTGTGTCAGCAAAATTTACACAATCCCACATTGCACTTTATTTTGTTTCTTTACATATGTCTTTTCAATCCTACTCTATAATATTAGGATACTCCATAAAAGCAGGTTGTCATATTATCCCTTTCAAAAACACGTTTTCTTGTTCTCGTTCTCTTCACTATCTTTGTCTCTCAATTTACTTATAAAAAACAGTACTTCCTGGTTCAATGAAAATCCTTCTAACAATAGGTTTCTTATGGTGAATGTCCCCACCTCTCCCAGCAAGCACTGATTACTTCTTTAATTATCTTTTGGGATCATTAATTTAATTTGATATCCTTATGGGCAGATGATAAATCGCAAGGATTTCAGAAATAAATATTTTCAATGAACCGAATGGGTATTCTAGTTTTATGCCGCACGTTATGGGCTATCACATAGAAATGTGCCTGTACGGGAGAGGGAGTCATTGTGAAACCTTCTGACACTGAGTGGACTAGTGCTACTTTTAATCACTTTCTTCCGTGGTTATCGGGGGGAGGGGTGGTGCGTGGCAGGGTAGGCCAAAAAAAAACAATAATGAAAAAGATAAACTTACCTTCTTAGCCACTTCTCCTGCACCACTTTTCTGTCCTCACAGCAGGCACAGGCTCCCATCCTTCCCTACGGCCAATCCTAACCCTGCTTTCATGCTGCTGGCAGCATGAAACCTGCATTAGGATTGGCCAGAGCTCCCTAGCTTGGCGCTCTGAGGCAGAGTGGGAGCCTCTGCCTGCTGTCTCCAATCCGGCAACACAGTGCTGGGTTGGAGAAAGCCCAGTGCCTGAGACAGCTGGCCAAACATACATGTGCAGTAAGGGGAGTGCTGTGCTCTCCTCCTCTGTCACAGTCAGCCCTATGCCCCCCCTTTTACAATAAAACGACAATAAACATAGTTTATTATTATTGTTTTATTGTAAAAGGTTTGCAGCTGCTGCTGGCGGGGTGAAACTCCTCCGCCACAGCAGAGGAGCCGCTGCTGATCACTTTACACAAAACAGGCCATTGAGTTGTTGTATATTTTAGTAATGGGAACTAGAGATCAGATGTACATACAGATGGGTAGCAACAAAGTGCTCACAAATTGTTCACTCAATTTGAGTTCAGGCTATAGTTTTGCTATGTGCCTTAAGTAGTAATAGGTCGTTTCATAAAATCTCCAGGCACGGGGTATCACAGAATGTGCTGGTTAACACAGTTTAAATAGGCATATCACTATTTGAAACCCTATGATTGGCTGCAAAAAAATATATTTTGATGTGCAAGGAACATCTAGCTACCATCCTAATCTTTGCATTCCCAAATGGGAATCTTTTATTTAAGCATCCCATGTTCCTTAAAAGAACCATAAACAGCTTTAAAAAGGGTGTAAGAGCACGCAGTGGTCTTCGGGACCACAGTGTCTCCACCCCACATACCACACCACATGATTAAATGAGCATTTGTAATGCAATGAGTCTCAAGTTTGCTCGAGTTAGCGCTATTAGCTTTGTAAATTCCTAACTGGAGTTACCTAGCCACATAAATGAAAATGAAAAGTAAAACATTTGACATAAGCAAGTCGGTTCAAAGTGCTTCGGCTGCCATGAGCATGAAGGAGAGACACAAAAAGAAAAAGAAGTTCGCTCACAGTCAAAAGTATCAGCAATCACGCAATTATCCATGGAACAGGGTTGATGGCCAAGGCGGTAACAAAACTGCCCCAAGGAGGGACAAATGTAAATTTAACGGTGGATTTAACCCAGATCTGTGACTGAGGGGTGAGTGTATGAAAAGCTTCAGCACTCTGTCTATCATCCTTTCGTGTTACTTTTGCATGTATGCACACAGGATCTGGAAGAATAGCTATGTATCCATCACTGCTGCAATGTACGAAAGAGTAAATGATGCACCTCTTTAGAGACCACCACATTACAATGCATCGGGCGTCCACTACCCAACTGCCACTCATATCACTCACTGATTTTGTCTTTGACGTACTGCACTATTCTGCTTTTAGGTTGGGTTTGCACTATAGAAATACATTGCATACATACCTTGATTTAACCACCCTGGACCCCCGAAAGACATGCTATATGCTGAAGCATTTTTCATTGAAGGCCTTAAGACATTCACGCACATCACCCCAACCTTGAAGGAACTTCTTTTGCTCCCCAACTTTGTATCATCTTCAAGATCAGCTGTGTGGCATACAAGACCTCCAGACACAGCACCCCTGAATATATATGCGTGGAAAACTATCAACCTCAGGTGAACAGTGCTACACTGAAAGGATGGAAACTAATAAAGTCCAACAAAAGAACATCAGAAGAGAGACACTGCTCATCTGCACTCCTGGGTCGACAACCCTGTCTACATCAGAAGCATTCTAACCCTCATACACTTTCACAAAGGAGCTGAAAACTCTCTTTTTTAGGGCATACTACATCGCTGCATGGTGCAATTTCCTGCATGAACATGTCCACTTTTGCCTGAAAAGAATCAACTAAGTGGAAAGCAGTTGAAGGCTCTGGGTGCACTCATTGTCCTGATGTTTTAGAGCACCACTCCATACCCTCTCCAGAACCAATTTCCATAGGTATGACGTTTAGGTGAGTGGTAGCAGGGCTGGTGCTTCTGTACGGTCAGGTAACACCATCAACCTGAGGACATAAGCACTAGTTATAGTCAGTTTACAATAAAGCGCATTTTGAGTGCACCAATAGAAAAATGCTATTTGGTTAGAGTGTTAAAAAACCTAACACAGCTCCTGTAATGAGGCCTTAGAGGACTAGGGATGGTGTATTTGCTGCTAGTCATGCATGCTTTGGAATAAAGGGGTTTTCATATGTAGCATGCTGCTGGATGACCTTTAGTTTTGCTTCAGTCAGCGAGTGAGTGTCAGGCTGTGTTCAGTGATGTCACGTGGCCGAAGTCAGAGTCCAAGGACATATTATAAAGTGCAGGCACGTGTAGTTTTAAAATGGACCGGCTGCCCCATATATCACGCAGTGGTTTAGCTGATACTGTTGCTTGCAAGCAGGTCGCGTGGTGCAAGTGATGTCAAGTGTTTATTTCACCTTGCATCCAACAGCCATTGCTGATGATGTAGACACAATTTTACAAATTATTTTTGTTTAAACTGTGCAATTTAGCGAGAAAAGCAACAAGTATAAAACTTTAAACATTGTTCATTTCTGGTCAATAACTCTTTTTACTTTTCCGCTGGAGCATGTGTCCTATCAAGAGGTGAATGGAACGCCGGCCAGAAATAATGCAATTATTTTATGACTAAAATTATTTGCTGGCAAGAGGTAGATGGTCAGTATTTGCCAAGATACCATATCACTGATTATAAACAATATTCTGAAAGTCATGAAAGGCGTTTAGTTGGATTCATTTAAACATAATCTTTGTTTTGGTGCACACTGGCAAAAAAATACCTTGGCTAAAGGTGAAGTGGAGGAGAGGCAGGTCTTATGTGGCTGGTAATTTAAAAGCAGTTGTTGCTTTGGTCTGTAACTACTGAGCATAACACGTTGCCGTAGTGCTGCGCTGGTCTTTGTTGACAAGTTAAAAAAAATTTAAAGTAATACAATTTGAAATAACCCAGACGATTTAAAAAGCATGAGCGTGAAGGACCACACAAAAGGCAAAAGGAAAGAGATGTTCGCTTGCAGTCAAACGTATCGACAGTTATGCAATTATCCATGTAACAAGGTCAATGTCATGCAAAGGGCTCGACAACTGCCAAGCGAGATCACGCTGAGTAGGAAATAAAAAGAAAAGGCTGTCTAGAAGTGATGCTTACAACACGGAGACTTGTATGTTTTCAGTAGTTTACTGGTGCTCTCGAGTAGGGCTAAACACCGGAAAAGGCGTGACAGAAGCATGTCTTTCACTAATGAAAGCAAGCAAATTTTAAAAGGCACACCCACAAACCAATCAAACTGATGGACGTGACATGGGCGTGGCTACAAACCCACAGAGAGAGTATAACAGGAACAAAGCGCTTGTGCGCTCGACCCAAAAAAGGGCAATCTGTCCAGGGAACCAACTTCCCTTTTGCAACTCTAGAAAAAAACTTTGCAACTACTTACATTAATTGAGTGTGACTCTTGGGGATTACAAGCTGCGTCAGGTATGATAGCGCGTCCAGTCTTTATAAATTACTTGCACTTGGACACGCCGGAGGTCGGTGAACCTTTTGACCGAGTTGGGTTCTCCTCATCCAAGAATAGTCGGATCACTCAAATCAATAATCAATAACCATTATAATCAATACCCAATACTCAATTAATAGATCAAACAACAAATTTATTAAACAGAAAAATCAGTAATTAGACACACCATAACCTTTCAGTCATGAATAACCACACCTGATTATTAAAGGTTAATAAGTTTATTTCCCTATATTAACAAAGCTAACACAATATAAGTAAGTCTTAAAATCAAATGGTATACATATACGAACATTACTAGCTGTCCATAACGACGGAAGAAACGCAATCTACGCAAAATCTGGATTATAATGTACTCGGTTATAGCAATGCAAATCACTAATACAAGCAACTGAATTTGACTAATTACATACATCGGTCAGCATAACAAGATTTCAATTTAGCATGGTGCATCAAATGAATACCTCAACTAACCTCTAATTAGCATTGGCATGTGGGGCTTCATGCAAAAACGAATTTAGTCAACATAAATTTAGAAAAGTTCTAGCTTAGGCTCTGTCAAAATAAGCAGTTGGTACCTAAGAAGGAAAAACACAATGCATAATGCAATTATCCTTTCATAATTACCAAATACAATCAGCATTGAAGGAAAAGCCTTCGTCCTTCAGGTACCGGTTCGATCAGCATGGGGCAGATTTCAAAGGGGCAAAGTTAAGGCAAATGTCCCTGCGGCAGCAAGGAAAATGGGGCAAAAGTTATTGCATGGACAAAACGGGGCAAAATTAAAGTTAAAGTCTCTAGGGTGAGAATTCTTAAAGTCTCTTTCTCTGCAACAGAGAAAAGGCATCAAAGTGTCATCTAAAATGGTGTCTTGAATCTGGCTTCAAAATGGCATCAAAGAAAATGGCTGACTTCTCTTTGTCCGGTGGGTTTAAGTAAGAAACGTTCCAAATTCTTCAGGGTCTTCCATTGGAGGGTTCATAGGGTGGCTTCCTTTTGACCAATGAATAGTGTCTTTCTCTTAGTACTCATTTATGCATAAGGTGTCCTTGGAGCCTTGGAACACAAGTAGCAACAAAGTTTGCCAATTATTTCTGTATCAGTGTCTTTATTGTCTGCACCTGCAGAAACTGACCTTGCTTCAAAGGGGATGAAACTTGCCTAGCACGAAACCTTGAGATAAGTGTATTAGTCATTCCTACTGGAAAAATACAACCTTAAAGTTAAAATACGTTTTTGTTAATACAAGTGAAAACCACACAGTTAAATTTGAGACCAGGCAACTAGGCCAAAGCCTCTGCTAAATTTAAGCTAAGCATAAAACAGTTTCAACAAGAAAATCATGGAATACATCTCCAATTATGACGCATTACTACATTATCAATTCTTCATGATTAATTAAGCTCGTTTATAATAATGGCGAACTACCTCATGGCACATTTTCCCACATACATTATTTTTCTTTGCTCAAATCACACTACCTTATATGATTTTGTTACATGCTATATGAATATTTGTTAGTCTTTCTTTTTCTGCTTCATCAATCCCTCCTCTGATGACTAATTATATCATCAAATCAAATCTTCCACCACAAATTTTATTTCATTAAAATTCTGTTTTAGTAATTTGGCACTTCAGTCAATTCCCTCTTCCTTTTTGTTCCCTTTGATTTTTCTCTGTATATTTCTACTATTTTATTTTGTTCTTTCTCTTCTCTTCTCCTCTTGCTTCTTGATTTCAATATTTTAATAGCTTCCCATATTCCCCAAATACCTAATAAGCAAATTAATGTTATTAATAATCCTTTTACAATTTTCAGTAATAGTCCGTTCCAAATGTTGCTGAGCCAATTTCCCATGGAAGCAAATCCTTTTGCAACCTTTTCCCATACTCCTGGTTCCTTTAATTCTTTCAAATCTGCACTCTCGTTAGTTAAATTTGTAAGCATTTTATTAATTTGCCCACTGTTGTCCGGTATATAAGAACAACAGTGACGTGCACTAAGCATCTTGCAAACGCCGCCATTCTTTGCTAAAAGAATGTCTAAAGCAAACTGGTTTCAAAGAGTCATAGCCCTTTCTGCAGCAAGTTCAGCATCAATCAGGATCATGGAGAATTTTGTCAGCATGTTATCCACAATAGTAGACAACTTTCGTATCTTAATTGAATTCAGTATAACTCCTACAGAAGGAATCATTGCTCCAAATATATCTCCTACCACACCAGAAACTGTCTCCCTTTTCTGAATGCGATGTAATTCAGACAGCTTTGGAAATTTCTTTAAGTCGTCCAGTTGAAAAATCTTTGGAAATACTATTCCCAAGTAACATCTCCCATACCATCCTTTTGGAAGGTGATAATAGGCATTGAGTCCACAAATATAGTATACTCCTGGAGTAGCTGGATCTAGGCCATTTAACATGAACGTCCAGTTAGCCTGAAACAAAAACGCGTGTTTACATTCACTCGTTCCCACAAAGATTGTGTCATAATATGATTTAGGTCTATATATACAAAGCTTTCCTACGTGTATTGCATCTAAAGCTAATTTCCCTTGTTTCTTTATTGCGGCAAAAGCATAGTTATCTACGGATGTCCTTTTGTGTAATTCCTTTTCTAATTTCTCCTTTACCATTTTCCTTCTATCTTCAGTGTGATCTAAAAAGCTTTTCTCTACCGGTGAAAGCAAGCATGTAAGGTTTTCTCTATGAGCTTGAGCTGTGGAAAAAGGTGATAGTGGTTCAAAGAAACCCCTAACTATTTTTATATAATAATCTCTTGCTACTTTACTTAAGTACTCTATTATGGGGACATATGAAAACATGACATCATGATTGGAATAGAAGTATTGAATAGACTCCTGGCCATAAAATCTGGTCAGTAACAAGCTGCATGATATTCCATATGTAAGAGGCATGCTATGATATGTCACTCCTTCTATTACTGAGGTAGGTATTTGTGTGCACACATAACAATCGTTCGCATCCATTGTCTCAACATACTCATTCAGCAAGCGATAGAAGACTTTGGAAGAGAGTTCTTTCTTGTCGTGTAAATATTTCTCATCTTGTTCGAGTTTCTGCAAAGGAGTTAATTTAGTAGTGATTTTAGAAGTCAAAGCATAATTTGCGTCCCTTTCATTCTCTCCATGCATTCCAAGAACTATTGCTATAATTATTAGTACACATGCAGTTATTAGACCTATACATATATATTTACAACACTTCATTTTATGTCCCGTTGTAGTACTGCCTGGCATGATCTATATAGAATCAGAAAGTTGAAGACACCCTATCAAATCAAATTTGCAAATATATATATAAAGCTGAACGAGTTCAATGTTCAAACAGTTTTCTTTTGCAGTTTAGTCTCTTATCGGATTAGCAGCTTTGTCTCAAAATTGGTTTCAAAGTGAATCAAGTTATCAATGTCTTATCCGGTTCAAAACTCAATCAGGTTGTCAATGTCTTATTCAGTAATGTTCATGAAATTTCACTTTTCAAGTACCAAAGTGTCGTTCTGCTTCTTCGTTTTCAAGACTGAGAGATAGAAATTCGTCCAGCCAATCGTTAGTGGCTGTGTATGCCCACTCTGGACCAGAATATCTTCTACTCTGTATTCTTTTCCTTTTCAATTTTGCATCTCCTTTCGATTCTCTTTCGCTTATGTCTTGTTCTTTGGCTTTGTCTTTATCTTCATTCGGTGTTGTTATTACGATAGAAACTTATTTTCTTTTCTCCTTCAACTTTGGCCCTTCATTCTCTTTTAATGATTCTTTAGTCTTTGACTTCACTAGCGATATGCTTTGTCTCTGTTTCGCGCTATTTTCACCTGATGGACCTGCAACCGGTTCTGGAAGAATTTGAACAATTTAATTCTGCTCTGTCTTGTCTCCTTCCCCTAGGAGGTCAATCAGGGTTTCTTCTTCTTTTTCTGTATCGTCTGCTTCTGGAAAAGCCCTCCTCTTATTAGGCTCCCCTGCTTCTTCACCTGAGATAGGATCTTTGTCACCTCCAGGATCTTTGTCACTTCCTGAGGCTTGTTCTCTGTTGTCCTCAAAAGGATCGACTGCGTCTTCTTCAGAAAATATTTCTTCTGTCTCGATTTCTTCTCATTCACTTTCAGGCTCTCTTTGTTCTGTCTCAGTGCCTGGTACTTTCCTGTCAGTTGCTGGTAATTTCGGCGCTTCAATTTCCTCTTCCGTGGGACACGTCACCCTTTTCGTGTGACTGGCATTAATCCAGTTGGGAACTCCCGCACACTTCACAGCGGTGGTAGTTGTCAGAATCACTTGAAAAGGTCCTTTCCAACGGGGTTCCAGACACGACTTCCTCATGTGCTTCTTTATCACGACCCAGTCACCTGCTTTCAGGGCGTGTCCTGGACCTTGGATCGGTGGCAAGGTGGTTGCCTCCACCTGGTGAGAAAAAGAGCGTACCACATCAGCCAGACCTTTGCAGTAGTCCAATACCATATCATCGGTAATATTTACAAGAGCATTTGCAGGAACTGCTGGAAGTCTCATGGCTCTGCGTCCGCCGCCCGCCAAAACCCTTGAGGAATTCGACACCAACTGTAGACTCTGTCTAGGAATTTGAAGCAAAAGAGAAATTGGCTGTCCTCATGAAGAGGCACAGAAAAGAATGCTTGTGACAAGTTGATGACTGAGAACCACTCTGCATCACAGGGAATTTGAAACATTATCACAGCTGGATTTGGCACTACGGGACAACATTTGACTATTATGTCATTTATTTTTCTCAAATCTTGAACAATCCGGACCTTTCCACTCGGTTTTATTAGTCCCATGATTAGTGAATTACAGGGGCTACTTAGTACTTCTTTCAGTACTCCCTGTTTCACAAACTCATCAATGAGTTGGGCGACTTTCATGAGAGTGTCTTGTGACATATGGTATTGTGGAGTCTGAGGAAAATTTACATTGGGTTTTACAGTCACTTTCACTGGTTCCGCTCCTTTGACCAATCCTACTTCCTTCCCTGTAATATCCCACACTCCCTTTTCAACTGTTTCCTGTAATTCAGCAAGAATATCTGCTTCAGTGAGCAATGGATAAAGAGTAATCAGGGGATGCGCTTCATCGAGAGCTTCCACTTCGTCCCCTCCTAAACTGTCCTCTTCTTCCTCATCACTGTTTGTCTGAATTTTAATTCCATCATTTGAGCACATAATCGAGCATCCCAATTTCCACAATAAATCTCTCCCTAATAGGGATATCGGACTCGAGTCACACACCACAAATTTATGTGACCCTTGAAAGTTACCAAATCTGACTTGCACTGGATCTGTGATTGGGTTTGTCAGATACCTATTTGCTACTCCCACTACTTGAACTGTTCTCCCTGAAAGTGGCAAATTTGGTACTTCGGTACTTTTAACTGTAGAGCGTGTAGCTCCTGTGTCAACCAGAAATTAAACTCTGTGACCCATAACTCTTCCTTCCACATACGGTCCCTTTTGATCAACTACCAAAGATGCGGCAAGCATACAATTTCCCTCCTCATCTGAACTTTCACTCTCCCATACATTGTTTATTCAATTCTCACTGTGTAATGGGAATTGGTGTACTGTGTCATTTTGATTCATTCCTTGACCCGTGACCTGTTGAGGAAGCATTACTTGTTGCTGATTTATTGGTGCTAAGGGTATTTGCATTTGCTGATTAGGTACCATAGGAAACTGCTGTTGCATTGGCTGCAACTGTGCCATTTATACACGGGGCATTTGCACCTGCTGTTGTTGTATAGGTTGTAAACCCTGCATCTGATTTACATTATTTTGGAAATTTGGATTTGGACCTCTCAATTTCGGTCCTCTTATATTCTGAAATGTGTTGACATCATTGTTTTGCTGACCTACACCTTCCTGCACCAACATTGGGCACTCCCGTTTCCAATGCCCAACGATTCCGCACGTGTGACATGGCATCACCTTCTTCATTGCCTGTATACCATTTGGAATCACAACAGTATTTAAATCAGGACCATTATTCACAAAACCTCCTCGGCCTCTGCCTCTCATCTGTGGCTGAAACATAGCATTTCCCAGCTGTTGCTGCTGCGGCAACTGTTGTTGGAAAACTTGCAAACCTTACAAACCTTGCAAACCTGTCTGAGCTGCTCTAATCTGCATCACCATCACTTTTTCTTTCAACCTTTTCTGTTTTGTCTCCATCTCATCACTGCAGTATTTTGCATAGGTCAACACCTCATCGATCAATTTTGACTGCCAACAAATCAAATGCATTTTAATCATCTGGCTGATTTCGGGTCTCAATCCTTCCACAAATCTGAACACAAAATGGAGCATGTCCTTTGCCTCAATCCTTTCCGTGCCACTGTAATTTTTTAAATGCTTTCAACAATCTCTCATAGTATACATGTATCAACTCTTTAACTTCTTGTCCTGTTCTGTCAATTCTCTGCCAATCCACATTTTTCGACGCAACTTTTGTTTTTAAATGCTCAATCACCTTGTGGTATAAACTCATTACCGTAGGCGATGGTGCACCTGTGTCTCTATCTCTTTCTTGTTCACTTGTAGGCCAACCTACAGCCCTTTTACAATCTTCCCACAAATCTGCCGGAACTTCAATTTTGAATAAAGTATTCAGGTCTTCCCAAAGACATTTTGCGAGTTTCACAAATCTATCTGTTTGTTGCTACCATCCGATCGGTTTCTCTCTTAATTTAGGGAAGTCATCCGTAAAGGATGGAATATCACACCTGTGCCATGGTACATGGACAAGCTTTCCCCCTGCTGTTTCTCTCATTGGTAACATCGTTATAAGATCATCATTCTGTTGTGCTTTCTCATTCCGATCCCGGGTACTTTCTTTCTTCTTATCCTTTTTCTTAACCCACCTCCTCTCCCACTTGTCTAGACATCTACAAACCTGCGCGCTTTGCAGTATCTCTTTAAGGTGTGTTTTCATTCCTGCAGACCGTATGTGTTCAAAATCTTTTGTCTCAAAGTCTAACCTGTAACTTTTGCTCAAGTGTTTGGTTTTACCTATGTCTGCTTTGTATCTATCTGCAATTTCTTGTAACCTCCTATGTATGCTGTTTACTTCTCTTGTGATTCTAGGGCAAATGTATCTCAGCTCTTCTTCTGTGTATGATTCTAATCTGTTCAGACCCATCATTCCCTCTACTAGTTCATCTACTTCCATGCCCAATCTTATTTTATTCAAATACTCTTCTCCCTTCCCGCTGGGTGTACTCTGTGGGGAGTTCAGGCTGTTCAACCATTGTGTCAACTGTTGCGCGTTGAGTCCCATCAATGTAGCACTTACATCGACTGCTACTGATTGTTTCTGTAACATTTCTGTTTTTGAAGTTAGCGGTACTATTAGTGGTGGACCTGACCTTACCACAGTTGACGGAGCACAAGCTGGAATTGGACTAACTTCCAACAAAGACCCAGATCTATTTGGTGGCGTTCATACCGGAGTTGTTTCTTGAGTATTTTCTATGCATCTCCTTCCTGTCTCATTTTGTGTCATTACCCCTTGGTCGCATACATTCGGCTTTGCCTGTATATACAATGGCACTGGCGGACCTACAGTGATAGGCAAGGATATTGCATCCGGATTCTGTCTGTTCCCCAAATTCTGTGGCATGTTAATTCCCACATTATGGTTCATCATTGCTGACATGTCTAACTGGTTTTCTGCCATTTGAATATAGTTCAGCACTTCTTGCATCTGCTTTTGAGGCATCAAAATTTGTGTTGATTCGGCTTGAATCAATGTCGGTCTTTGGTAATTCTGTCCGCCATGCGCCATTAAATTAGAAGTCACTTCCAAATTATGGTCATCATAATAGCGCCTCTGAACCTGTGGTTGATAATCATTGACAGGTTTCAATTTAGGCACGTTGGGATATATTCTCTGAACTTGTGGTATTTCTGGTGTAAAAGACATATCGGGACTACTTTGCCTCTGCAATATTCTCAAATTCGGTGTTACAGTACCCTGTATTGGTTCTGGAGGCACAGTACTAGTGCTTGGGCCATTTTCGCTTTCCACATATGGTGGCGGGCGGTCATTTAGCAATTGCAGAATGAACTCCTCATCGTCTGATTCGTCTGACCTTTTCGAATTTCTATTGTTTTCTCTAGCTCCGGACTTACTCCTGTTTGTTTTATAGGTAGCTTTCCTTCCTTCCGTCTCTGCTTCGTCAGTAATTGCTGGAAACAATTTAATTCCCTGCAACATATCTGATCTCCAAACCTTTTGAGTACTATCCCATCTAGCATCCGATAGTGTCTTTTCTACTTTTCTCACTCTTGTTTCAAATTTCTTTTGTAGTTGCCTTCTAGCCATTTGCTCCCAAATTGCTAATGCTTCAAACTGTGCTGGTGTTGGAGGTACCTTCATGTCGTATAGCGCAAATCTTAGATTCTCCAAAACTCTTAGATTAAACGACCCGTGGATAGGGAACGCTACACTTCCATGCTTTTCTGTTAATTTGCACCATTGCTTTAACCAAAGACATGGTGCGACACCCTTTTCTTCAATCACGATGTAAGCTGGTGTACACTCTGGCGGTGTTTCTTCTCCTACATTTCCTTTAATATATACATCTCCCCTCAAGGCACTCTTAAGTGCTTTGAAAAATTTCATCTTTCCGTCTTTTATTTTCTTAAAAAATGTAATCAATCAGTGACTTTAATTCCCGGAATACTCTTCGCTTGCCTTTCCCCACCAATTGCGCCTCACGGACTGCGTCCAATACGTGCGCGACCCTTCTCACCAACCAACCTATCCCAGCGCGGCTCCTAGTGACGTCACACCCGCACACTGCGGCTGACAAAGTCTTGCGGCTTGTCCTCCTTCATTTAGCTTCACTCAAAACTAATTTCTGCAATATATCACGAGCACTAACCAAAAAGAGGAAAACAAATCTTTTGGTTTACTACAGGAAGGGTAATACAATCGCTTCAGAAACCTTAGAGATTTTTCACTAGCCTCTGCAGTTATTCCATCTTTCTCAGTTTCCCACTTTCGCAAGCAAAATTTGACCTGCAAACTTTACTCTCAACTGATCAATGAACTATTCTAGCGCGCCTTAGAATTCGTCAAATCTCAAAGTCGAAAATTTTCTTTTATTCCTCAACATTCGTACTGACTTGTTGACAACGCCCGATCAACCTATTAAACCGAACAAATTACAACATCAATCAAGTGTCTCATACACTTTTCAACATACTCCGGAGTCTCTTGACCTCGCAGGGCCCGTCTCAACATCAACAACCACGTGGACAATTTTTTTTTCTCTGCACAAAGCGCTACACACATATGAAGTTCGACGACTTTCCTACTCTCACACTTTGGAGTATCACTCCTCTAAAATTTTTGATTGGAGTTCGTAACCCACTAAAGTCCTCACAAACTTCACAATTCATCTGCGGCATAAGCTGTGCAAGCGCGAAACCCTAACTTCACTCATACTGTCACTAGAAACGCCAAAAACATTCTCACACCTCCATTTCCTCCATTCGCAAGCTCCGAGGTTCCGGGAAAGTCATTGGGGATTTAGAGCATCATCATCTCTCCAACTTGTTTTATCAAAGAAAATTCTAACTTGAATTCGTCTATTGTTCGGATGGGGTCCCAAAGGGCGAAACCATCAATCTCTGCTACCATCTACTGATAGCGCGTCCAGTCTTTATAAATTACTTGTACTTGGACACGCCGGAGGTCGGTGAACCTTTTGACCGAGTTGGGTTCTCCTCATCCAAGAATAGTCGGATCACTCAAATCAATAATCAATAACCATTATAATCAATACCCAATACTCAATTAATAGATCAAACAACAAATTTATTAAACAGAAAAATCAGTAATTAGACACACCATGACCTTTCAGTCATGAATAACCACACCTGTTTATTAAAGGTTAATGAGTTTATTTCCCTATATTAACAAAGCTAACACAATATAAGTAAGTCTTAAAATCAAATGGTATACATATACGAACATTACTAGCTGTCCATAACGACGGAAGAAACGCAATCTACGCAAAATCTGGATTATAATGCACTCGGTTATAGCAATGCAAATCACTAATACAAGCAACTGAATTTGACTAATTACATACATCGGTCAGCATAACAAGATTTCAGTTTAGCATGGTGCATCAAATGAATACCTCAACTAACCTCTAGTTAGCATTGGCATGTGGGGCTTCATGCAAAAACGAATTTAGTCAACATAAATTTAGAAAAGTTCTAGCTTAGGCTCTTTCAAAATAAGCAGTTGGTACCTAAGAAGGAAAAACACAATGCATAATACAATTATCCTTTCATAATTACCAAATACAATCAGCATTCAAGGAAAAGTCTTCGTCCTTCAGGTACTGGTTCGATCAGCATGGGGCAGATTTCAAAGGGGCAAAGTTAAGGCAAATTTCCTTGCGGCAGCAAGGAAAATGGGGCAAAAGTTATTGCATGGACAAAACGGGGCAAAATTAAAGTTAAAGTCTCTAGGGTGAGAATTCTTAAAGTCTCTTTCTCTGCGACAGAGAAAAGGCATCAAAGTGTCATCTAAAATGGCGTCTTGAATCTGGCTTCAAAATGGCATCAAAGAAAATGGCTGACTTCTCTTTGTCTGGTGCGTTTAAGTAAGAAACTTTCCAAATTCTTCATGGTCTTCCATTGGAGGGTTCATAGGTTGGCTTCCTTTTGACCAATGAATAGTGTCTTTATCTTAGTACTCATTTATGCATAAGGTGTCCTTGGAGCCTTGGAACACAAGTAGCAACAAAGTTTGCCAATTATTTCTGTATCAGTGTCTTTATTGTCTGCACCTGCAGAAACTGACCTTGCTTCAAAGGGGATGAAACTTGCCTAGCACGAAACCTTGAGATAAGTGTATAAGTCATTCCTACTGGAAAAATACAACCTTAAAGTTAAAATACGTTTTTGTTAATACAAGTGAAAACCACGCAATTAAATTTGAGACCAGGCAACTAGCCCACAGCCTCTGCTAAATTTAAGCTAAGCATAAAACAGTTTTAACAAGAAAATCATGGAATACATCTGCAATTATGACGGATTACTACATTATCAATTCTTCATGATTAATTAAGCTCGTTTATAATAATGGCAAACTACCTCGTTGGCACATTTTCCCACATACATTATTTTTCTTTGCTAAAATCACACTACCTTATATGATTTTGTTACATGCTATATGAATATTTGTTAGTCTTTCTTTTTCTGCTTCATTCGGTACGAGTTACTAAAATATTTCACCTATAGCATTATGCTAGTTTTACTGTACTGCACTGAATATGAACTACTTTGGTACAAGGCAATGTAGGTAAAATGTGCTTTGAGAGGAAAAATTGATGAAATCAATCCACACCAAATTGCATGATAGATGGTAAATAACCAGTGTGGCCAGAATAATGTTTAATTTCGTAAAAACGTAAATAGAAAAATGCATGAGTGCTGGGCCCAAAACCTTTCCTTAGGCACACAACCTCAGCCCCACCACATGACAGGCTTGCGAAAGTCCAGGACCTTTCTCTCCCTTGGTTCAAGTCCGATAAGAAAAATACATCCTTCCCCAAAACATGATTGCCGGTGCCCACTACCTTTAACCATTAACACAAGTTGCAAATTGGCTACAAAATAAAAAACAACACAAAATGCCACTGGATTTAGTACCATTCCGGTTTCTGAACAAATACATATGGTATTATATCAAATTACACCTACAGAATGCTATTCTGATGCACTCTACATTTGTATTATCATGGCAAAACAGCATCATAGGCACAATAAAGTGAAACACAAGTAAAATACACTGTAGAAATCTAGTCGGTGCAACTGTTGACGGGAATGGAGGGAGCGTACGATGATAAAATTTTATTACCCATGCCCAACATCACTGTATAGAAAACAAATTCATATTATCAGTGAGTAAATGTATGCATTTTACTTACTTTCAAGAAAGCATTTATTCTGCTTTTCACTCAATATAAATAGTGCGGGCGGCCATTTTAAATTCTGTATTAGAATGTGTTTCATCTCGTACATTAAACTGGAAGAGACGGGGAGATAAAGCAGCGAACGATATGAACATGGAAACCATTTTATTCGTCTAGTAAAATACATTTAGTGAAGCTGCTGGTACAATTCCAGCTACATCATTGTGTCTCTGCTATGAGCTCGCCTGATAAGAATCTTCTTCGGTGTAATATTCTGAGCAGTTAATATACAGTTCTCCTTGAATACCTTCATACACACAAAACTGAGGCGCGAAAGCAACTCGGATACCAATAACCACATAGACGTACTATTTTACTCTTCATTTTGCAACCGAGTTACAGACTTCCAGTTATTTGCCTAATGATATCAAGAATGTCCGTGCAGACAACTGAACGAGAAATGTCTTGCAACTGTATGAAATATAGCTTAGCTAGTTTATCACTGCAACCAATTACTTCTAATGAAAGCCTGATAAAGCCCAGAAAGGAGAATATTCTGTGAATGTAGGTTGTATGCCCATCATAGGCTAACGTGAGGGCGCTATTCCTCTCCTCCTTCCCATTTTTGTATGCCAGCATGAATGGCTCTGTAACTCACCCCTACAACTACACCAATGAATGCTCCTGAAGTAGGTTTATGCTCTGGTGCTCAGGTTGCTGCTACTAAAACTTTTGAAAAGATTCCGTGAACCATGCTACAGCATATGTTGCTGCTAGTTGGAAATAGAATCTGCATCATTTTCTCCCTGTATAATAATTATTTATGTTGAAATAATGCCTCAAGTTGCAATCATTTTAAATATTTCGAAAAAGTGGAAAGCTCGGTTAGCCTTGTCACCTTTTGAGATCACAACATCTACCTGATTACCTCAGTGGTGAGTATTTAATTTACTGAGTCATTTTACACCAAACCGGCGATTCACAGAACTAAGACCCAATTGCAGTAGGACTTGAAAAATGAAAGCACAATGCATTTTCCTATTTCTTGTTTCAAGTGGAATAATGAAATATCAATTTGATCTTGCCCTATATTTAGTAAGATCATTCACAACTGGAAATTGGGGCGAAAAAAGAAATGAAAGCAGTACAGAGTGTGTACAATCAATCTGCTTTATTAAAATCTTAGTGTAAATGCATACATTATAGTTTCCTGGTGAGGTTTTGGTGCAAATCACATTCAATCCCTAGCTTATGAAACAAGCAGCAAAATTAATACAAAATGTTTCTTTTAAAAATGTCACCTCTTGAAAAACTTTTAGGTGCACTGCACATGTTAACCCGGTGATCATACTCAACATAGTAAACATGCTGAACCATCAACAGTAGACAAGATACAATTAGCGGAAAATATTGGCCGTCCATACGAAACTCTGCATTGTCCTTTTTTATAATTGTAGTTCACAATCAGTATTACCATTTTTCCAGCCCTTCAGCCAATTTCTGCCCATCTAGTTTCAAATAATTTTCATGATCATTTGAAAAGAATGGCTATATTCTAAATTGCTATCTAGGTGGTGTAGGAAAATGCATCTTGTTGCACGCTTTTCCACATTTTCGGGATGATGCTTCTGTTTCATTTATTTTTTTGTTTGTTCTTTTGCGCACTTGGACTCTGCTACCCAGAACCTAAGTATGTGCTCTTATGCCTAAAACATGTTGAAATTCACTATACTTCTGATTAGCATATTTAACTTACCTCAAAGTCCCTAGTATATGGTACTGACTGTACCTAGGCTCTGTAAGGTAAATGACACTAGTGGAATGCAGCACATATGGTGCCACTCACTACACTGACACTGCAAACATGACTACAAGCCTACCATTGTACGCTGACTGTGCAGTATTAAAAACTGCCAATTCAATCTGCTAAAATAACCCCCTTTAACAGGTCTAAACTCTCCTTTTAAATATTATTAAGTCACCTCTAAGTAAGCTCTAATGCTCATAAAGCAGAGTGCATAGTATTTGCAAGTAAGATATGTAAAAGTCTAATGTTGAATGTAGCCTTATAGTGACGAGGCCCCAAAAGCTATTTTCTCTGTAGCAGGGTTAGCTGTCACCTAGGATAGCATTGAGATACAATACTAAATGTAATAATGTTATCACCAATTAGGAAACACATGTAAACATTATTCTTGGACTTTTTAAAATATTTATTAAAAGCTCAAATCACCAATAAAGTTGGATTTGTAATAACTATTTTAGAAGAGGTGCTTTTAGCAAGTCACCTCCCTCCCTGCCTAAACCCATTGGCATGAAGTTCCAACTGTCACCCATAGTGCTGAATAGGCCACTTGATGATGTGTGAACTTGCTTCTAGAACTGAGCCAAAGGCCTTTGATGAGGGGAGGTGTTGTGTTCCTCTGGCAGAAAACCATATGGGCTGTGTCCAAGAACTTAATCAACTTGAAATACACCTACCATGTCATAGGCAGATGTAGCTAACACTTGGACCTGTTCCTTCCTTCATCCCTTTAGTACGCCAGGCCCAATGCCAGTGGGAGAAGAGCTGCCACAGGAACGGGTTTTGAGTGACCAAAGGGAGGAGGGTTGCTCATTTTCTTGGCCACACCTCAAGGGTGGGAACAGGAGCTCTGCACAGGGGAAGAAACATAATGTTGTGCTGGATTTAGGTAGAGAGGGAGACTGTGGGATTGTTTGCAGTAGGGCATACAGGAACAGCTGCAAAGGTGGTTAGGGTTACACCTGGGATATTTTTTCTTATCAGTTTGGGAGTGGCCAGGTGTCACCCCCACTCACAGGCTGGTGCCAGGCATGAATGTGGCACCTTTAGGCACCCTCTTAAGAAAACCACTGGACCTGTCAAAGACTTACAAAAGACTGCTCCTGTTGTTTAAACCTGGATGGAGACCCGCAGGCTGGACCTGCTCCAGAAGGACAAAGAAATGGACTCCATGTGTCAGTTGGCTGTCCTGTTAAATAAAAGGGACACAACAATCTGCTAGAAGCCCTATTACTGTACAGCCCAGCTGACCGTGCACAACAGGTCCTGCCCTGTACACTTCTGTTGGCTTCTGCTGGAGTTGGTCGTGACCCCCCAAGTGGTGTTCCTGAGATCTCTGCTTCCATCTTCTACTGTCACTCCCAAGAAGTTGTCTCCTGCTGTGGACTACTATATTTAAACTAATGGAACTTTGTGTATAGGATTACAGTAGTAGCCAGTCAGTCCACTGTAGACCAACGGTACTTGCTGCATGCTTTCCACCCTCCTGTATTCCCAAGGTCAGTAGCCGAGATGCATACTAGAGTTTCTTTTCTCTCTACCTTCTTTATCCCCCACCCCCTCCTCCTAGTCACTCCTGATTCCGGAATTCACCACAGATCATATTGGACTGTGTTGTGTAGCCATTTTAGTTATAGCTCCATGCACGTTAGTTTAACACATTAGGCCGCTGTGCACTTAGATCTAGATATATTTTATTCGGCTTTGCATTGTTATTTTTACAATTACCAGTTTTACGGTCTTGTTTTATTTTCATCTATCTAACTGTTTTTACTTAGCCCAGCACTGTGTTCTCAAACAAGACATTATTGATCACTTTATGCTTCAGTCAAGGCTACAGTTTGGTACATTGCCGGTGAATGTGGTATAAGTGAGTCTCCAACATTCGTAGAAAATACACATCCTTAAGTAGGGACATTTTCTCAGAACATCAGCTGTGTTATTATAAAAACACTTCCTAGTCCCATTACAGGTTAAGAGGGAGATTCCAACCAGGGAACCACAACTGTATGCTGACTGCTGACTGCTGAATGCTTCGCTGCAGATGCTAATGCAGACTACAGGCCTTTGCTCAGGTATGAGGGTTGATGTGCTCCCGGGGGAACCTGAAAGGCAGAATTAGAGCTCAACATGCTGTGCTCAGATTATAGCCTAGGTAGGAAATAGTCCATCACTCCTAGTGACAATATGATAGCGTTATTCTTATGCTTCACTCTCCTCGTCACCATTTTAATACTGTCATGTTGTGTCGTCCTGGTTATTGCAGTCTCATTAGAATAATGAGAGCCTCCGCAACATGGCCCAACCAATGTTTGGTCAGGCTCTAATTTTCGGGTCCTCCTGAGTATCTCTGTCTCATTATATATAATGACACCTCAATGCCGTATGCGGAGACGTCCGTGGTGCTGAGAATTTCCACCACAGCTGTGTAGGTAATCCTACTACAAATGGCGGTTGTTCAAGCTTGAACTTTAAAAGGAAACCCCATTTTGGTGTGCCTTCTCTGAACTCATAGTGTTACTATCATGGCGAATCCCTAACAGGTACAAATAGCTGTTAATATGAGACAACCTCTAACAGCACACTTACTAGCAAATGGCCTAATGGCCCTGGGAGGTCCAGTCACATTCGTGGTGGACGCCCATGCAGCTTATAGAACAGAACTTTTTTACTCTTGGGTCACATTTCCAGCAGATGATGGGAACACAAATACATTTCACCAATATACACCTGCAAATGCGCCTGGACAATACAGAGCATACGCATATTTAGAGATGCGTCTATCTTATCAAGAACATAATAATTGGCTTGATGGCGCGCTACCCCACACAATATTACCAGTAAGGTTAGGTCCACTAAGTAATGACGGTCCTACCTGGCCTTTATTGGCCCCCTATACACCACATCCTGCGGTTGCAAATTTAGCAGTAGCTGAGGTTCGTCACTTATATATTGAATTAATAGCAATATATAGACGATTAGTACAGTTTGTGATGCAAACACTAAATACAACCCCAGCACGTGCTGCTCCAGCACATCCACATCCCAGCACATCCACATGCAGTAACACCAGGTATAAATCCTGCGACTGTACATTCGATTATGGAGAAGGTACCCACCAAACGAGAGGAAACTCAGTTTTGGTTAGCACAGAAAATTAATACGCTGGAGGCAGTGTTTCCCCATACGGGACGTCAGGATAAACATAGAATGTTAACGATGTGCTTGACCTTTGGGATGGTCCCTACAGTAGAAAACTGTAATACTTGGGGCACGCTCTACACAACCGCACACGTTACACCGACACTTGACAATTTACCGGAAGTGTTGAAACAAATTCAAGATGAATATGGGGCTGCCCCGGCCCAAGATTTGGGGATGCAATTGATGGGCAATTTTGCCACAGTATCCTCAATCATTTTAGGTAACCTTAAGGGGGAAGCAGTCGCACTTGCAGTGTGCATGCGGCTTCGTGACGTTCCACAGCATGATAATGAACGAGAGCTGCCTAAAATAATAGCAGAGACCTATTCAAGTATTGGTCGAGATAGCTTAGGGGCCAGACAACAAAAACCTAAATTTCAGGGTAAACCAAACAAAGATACCCCCAAGCAAGCACCTGAGGGTAATAAGAAACGCTGGGATAAAAAGCAACAAATTCCTAAGAAAGAGAGGGGAGAATCTCCGCATATTGAGACCCCACAAAATAGGTATAATCTGAGAAACAGAGATAATATAAAAACGCCTGATAGATATCAATATACTGAAACACACCAATTTCGTTCCTTTCAGGACTCATCGGAAAAAAGAAATGAGAGAGGTGGGCAATCAGAGCTAAGAACAGAGTACGTGAAACCGAGAAAGGAATCACAATGCTCTTCGAAAGTTTCCGTTAAAAAGGAAGAGAAACCCACCCAACAAAAACAACAATTTAAAAATAAAAAAGTGGCAGCAGTCACAGTCCGACATGCCACACAGGAAGAGGGTCCTCTTGAAGAACAAGAATTGGGCTCTAGCCTTGCTAGACAGCGCGGCAGAGGTCACAATAGTTCGCTGGAATCTTCTAGAGATTCTGGAGGTTAAAGCAACTGATGACTATATACAGGTAGAAACTGCGGACATGCGTGTCTCCACGCCTGTTAGGGTGTACAAAGTAACTCTACAGTTAGAAGGAGACATTGAACGCACAATAGACGCAATCTTTTGGGATCACATAGTAAAAGTATATGATGTCTTGTTGGCCGAACAAGATTGGCCACCTGACTTGGTCCGTACCTGCCCATATGGAGAAGATGTGATTAAGCCTTCTTTATCACCCCTTGTTCCAGAGGAACTCGCTGAATCCTATTCCATTGAATGGGCTTTGGCACAAGCACCTGCATTATACAAAAATCATGTGGGATGGGATAAAGAATCCCCCTACCATGTAATCCCAATTAAAAACTAACCTCAGCCACAACAGCAGTATCCTATAAAACAAGAAGCAAAAGAACCAGTGAGACAAATACTAACGCAATTAGAGTACCAGGGTGTGATTGAACCCTGTGTCTCACCAATGAATCACCCATTATTCCCCGTAGCTAAACCAGACCATTCTTACAGAATAGTCTTAGACTACAGGCATTTAAACAGTCATACACGTACCTATGCTATCCAAAATTCGCATAGCACAGCACTAATGAGCAACATAGTGCGTAAAAAATACAAAACAACACTAGACATTTCCAATGGGCTTTTCTGCCAGAATATAGCACCTGAGAGTAGAGACTTAACAAGTTTCAGCACCCTGGGCTCCCAGAAAAAATTCTGTTGTTTACCTCAGGGGTATAAAAACAGCCCAGGACTGTTCGCAGCTCGTGTCACTGCTATGTTGCACGAGATTGTCCCTGAAGCATTGTCCTATGTAGATGATATATATCTCACGGATGATGAAATACTACAACATTTAAGACGGGTAGCCCGCATTGTTGTAGGGTTTGCAAAATTTGGCTACAAATTTAACTTAAAAAAAACAAAAATAGCCTTCCTCAGCGTCCTGTTCCTAGGATATGAGCTGTCAAGTGAAGGGAAGAGCCAAGCGCCTCAATTCTTAGAGAAGTGCGCACAGTTACAACCACCGAATACGATTTATAACTCCAATCATTATTTTGTTTCTTAAATTTTGGCAGAACCTACATTCTAGATTATGCTACACGCATAAAACCTTCAATGACTTAATCCGTCCTGATTTTTCAAGTAAATTCTGGACAATTGAACATACACGCATTCTTCGAGAGTTGCAGACAGACATGCTTGCAGCACAACATTTACACACAAGGGACAACAAAACACATTTGGTCATCAGAGTAATAGCTGGGGCCATGGGTTTCACCTATGTGACGTTTAATGAAGGTGAGACAGTCCCGATTGCATACAAATCACATTTGGACTCAGCAGCAGAACAACGTTTTGCTCCCACAGAGAAGATTCTCACTGCTGTACAGATGGCTGTCATTAAAGAAAGACCTCTTGCCCAAGGAAAACGCATTATTGTCATTTCTCCAGTCCAAGCCCTAGAGGCTGTTACAAAAGCTAGCATTCCAAACGGAAAAGCATTACATCGCCGTTGGATACAATGGGCTACGTCTCTGACAGCCACTGATGTAGACTACATTTTTGACCCAAAGCTACAAACTCAGGGATTTCTACAATTTGAAATAGAATATCCAGTTCCAGCAAATACTTTGCCTATTGATCAGTATCATAGAGTCATGTACACCGATGGCTCTGCACAAACTGCAATTGGAACTATACATCAATATTCTGCTGCTTGCTCAGTCGTAAGTAGCTATATGGAGGGTGATACATTTTGTCCTCTACATACCTTTACACAGACCTTAGGGGATTGTACAGCACAATTGGTTGAGCTAAAAGCTCTGCTGATGGCACTGGAACACACGGTTCCTGCACAGCCTACGCTGATTGTTTGTGATACATATTACTGTGTCCAGTCCTTTAATGAATACCTGCATTATTGGCGCCAGAATGGGTTCAGAGATTCCAGAGGCAACACCATTAAACACAGACTACTGTGGGGGAAAGTAGCTGACCTGAAAGAGACGCTACCGAATGTCCATGTTGTACACACACTTGGACACCAGCGCGTTGGAATACATGTTGCTGGAAATACACTGGCTGATGAAGCTGCAAAGTCAGCAGTGGCTGTGGCCGCTGTAGCTGCAGTGACTCGTTTGAGTTCAAAACCGGCCGCAGACATCTGGGCTGCCATGACAGCTACGGCTGATGGTACGCCCTATCCTAAAGGATTTTCTAACAAATATCACTATCGTATGGGAGGTATGCTGAACGCTGAGGATAAGATACCATGTGTAGGTGTACAAGACATCCCCAACAAAGACATAAGATCACAATTGATTAAAGCAGCGGATGAAGGGGTGGCATCTGCCCATTCTGGTGTGGTGGCTACAATTTCGATCTTGCAAGCCCGCTATTGGTGGCCAGGTCTCTACAAAGAGACTAAGCTGTATGTCCTTTGTTGTGACATCTGTCAACAAATCAAAGTTTCCACAGCCAAGCGCCCGCCGCAGACACCCCTCCTAATTTCAAACAAACCATTACAATGTGTGTACTTGGACCACTGTGGTCCCTTAACACCCGATAGTGCGTACAAATATATCTTAGTCGCTGTTGATTCATGCTCCAGATTTGTATGGGTGTGGCCACAATGCTCGGATGACGCTCGGACTGTTATTAAAGATTTGCAAATCTTTATCGGTACATATGCAGTTGCGGCTTTCCATTCGGACCAGGGCCCTGCTTTCGCCTCAAGGGCATTCAGGGACGCCATGGCTTCATTGGGGGTCCAACTCCAGTACTCGTCTCCATTTCATCCCGAGGGAAATAGTGTAATGGAGCAATTAAACCGTGATTTAAAGCAATCCTTAACAGCCAGAGTCTTAGGTATGGGTGATAGTTGGCTTAATGACCTGTATGGAGTCTAGAGAGCACTAAATAACCTGCCTAGAAGGTCCCTGGGGGGTCATACTTCATATGAGTGCCTGTTCGGAACTCAAATGTATGTTCCGGATCTTGATGGTCCTGGCGTGGAGGCAGCAGAAACACCTTTTGACATAAATGAACATGTCACTGTCTTACAGGAATTGCAACAGTTCCATGATGATAATTCTTCCAAAAGTGCCGCCTCCACAGGAAAAAGGATGTGCCTGTAACATCTACCGGCTGGATTCCCAGAGTTGGGGATCTTGTACGTGTAAAAGTCACAGTGAAAAAGGAATTTGGCCCTTCTTATCGAGCACCAGTCCCTGTACTAGGGATACACGGTTCCAGAACTGTCATTCTACCACCGTTGGCAGGTGCCAAAGAAAATCATTTTGTCTCTATTGACAATGTCAAACTACACCATGTGGCCGATCCTGCACAGCTGACCAAGAGGAACATCCAGTAGTTCCAGAATCCCTATCACTACTGGCGAAGTTGTTTACACCAACACCGACACCTCTCGAAGCATGGGGAGGGTGGAAGATGTTCTTGCATTAGTTCCACTAACTTCAACTAATTTAGAAACATTTGACCAAGTCAACTTGACTTCAAGTCAAGCGGGTTGGTGCTGTCTATAGTGTGCCACCGCAGGAAACACCAACTCCACCACTGACAACGGCTCTGCCATTTGCACGAACTGCCTCTGGTTATTTTGCTGACTTCAACGATGATTTCTCAGATTCATTCGCCTCTTCGACAGCTGAATTGTCAAGTACACGTGAGCTAACAAACTGGCTTAAAGAAACGTATTTTATTTTTCCATGGAATTATCTATGGCTCTCTTTGACTGTCCTAGCCTTTCTACTTTAGATTGATTTTGTTGTTACCTTTTTCTTGTTAATACATGGTCATTTTTTACCTGAAAGATCGTCAGTTGGACTGGTGAAAGAGGTTTTGAAACCACATTTTCTTCACATAAAGTCCGAAGAGACTTATCCCTTGTGAACATTTCCGCAGTACCAATTCCTAATGGGATTGTTTGGGACAAAGTAATGTTTGATATATATGGTCCCACAGAAGTTATTCAAATACCGTATGTGGTCAAATAATCAATGAATGAAATAGTGATACCAGGCATTGTGTCTGATGATTGGGATGTGAAAACAGTTGATTCTATGATGATTGAATTGCAATATTAGATTGTCTTTGAAAACGAAGATGTTTACCAATTTAAAGATAATTATGGTGATATGTTTTGCTATAATTACTATGGGCACCATTTCATACATAGAGCGAGCAGTCCCAAAACTGTATTTAATTACACCCAAAGGGAACATTGCCCAACTCCCCTCCAAGGGAGTTCCAAAACATATTCTGAAAAGTTTGCATATTTTTCTGCGCACAATCAAAAGAATGCTGAGTCATATTATTATGAGATACCACCTACTAAGGATATACACATGTTATTGACCAATACGAAATTTATATATTCGGAATCCTTTGTTTCCCGGTTATCGATAGAAGGCTATGAATATTGGTCCAAATCAATTGATCTGAAAAGTGTCTGGGGAACAAAAAATTGGCAAATTAAGGGAAAAGAAACATTGTTTAGAGCATGCCTCATTCCTGTACAAATTATCTTTTTAAATGAAACAGTGCAGCAAACGAGTTGTTTAGGCTTAGCAACAATCAGGGAATTAAACATGCCCAGTATACCTGTCCCCGCAAAATTCTACAAATGGCAAAAATATATGAATGCACTGACATGTCCTGGTGGGTGGTTACTGTGGCCAATAGATACCAATAGGTGTCATCAACATTTTATTAACTCCTCGGGGGTTTTAGGACGAGTAGGCAAGACCCTCGCTATATATCACCAGAGCATGCAGACATAATTACAATATATAGTGTGGGAAAATTATGCCAACAGTGGCTAAAATCATCCTCACTGAACGCGGCGAGAGAACACCTCAATCTCCTGTTTAACTCCACTAACTTACAAGATTTCTTGTCAGGCCCTAGAACACCACGTAAGAAGCGTTTTTTATATGCAGTATACAATGAGATTTGGAAACTTTCCCAACAAGATGCTGCTGCCCAGTTAAGGCAAATAGATCAGGACAATTTAAAAAAATCATTAGCTGTTGTGGATAATGGGATTAACACTTTGTCTGACCGGATATATACCATTAATAATATTGTCTCTTCTGCTATAGGCATTATACGATCGGATATGTCTTCCTTACACCATGGACAGAGTCAGATCAGGTCCATTATGCAGTTGGTTTGGATGCTTCAAACATTGAAGGCGAGTCGCGTTCCATGGCAGCACGTCAATGTAAGGGAGATATTTTCTTCTTTTAATCTAACGCAACAACCACAACTAATGGCTAAGAAGGAAGCGACTTATGTCATGCTTAACATTGAGAAATTAAAAAAGTTGCCTTTTACAATGGCCTAAATACCATCGGCTGAGTGGTTTATACATGGAGTAATTAATCTGCCTATTTCCACACTACAATTCATCTCCTGTTTAAAACACATTCCACTAGGCAGATATGAACAGCTGGGAGATAGTTACATCTATGAGGTGTGGGAGCTTCCCTTCTCATACAAATGCTTGAATGGCATGAAAGAGGGCTTTCTTAGCGGTAGTGAATGCAAGACTTCGGTCAACCATTCGATAATTTGTAAACAGCTGTCCTTGCATGGGGCGTGGAACACCTCAGCTGCAAACTTGGCTTGTTATCTGAAGGGAGTCCCAGTCCCTTTGACTAGACCTACGTTCCAGGTGCTTTCAAACGGCAGCTACGTCCTTCTCAATAGTGAAGGCTGTTGTGGCATGCGGGCCGGAATAGTTTATGTTGTTTCGGTCTCTAAGGTCGTTACATGCTGCGGGAATGTACTGTTTCACCCCACTAAATTTAAGGAGGTAGCTGATGTTTGGCCTTACATTGCTACTTCAAACGTGAATTTTGACAAGTTGAGTAGGCTCAAGGCTTTACTGTTTCAAAATCATGTGTCCCTTACATCTGTGCACGAGACCTATGCACTTGGCAAGGGCATCAGTAGAAATACAGTCCCTGTTAAATACAAACTTTCCGAGACACTTGGTGAACTCGTGAGACGAATATTTATTGCGTCCAGCATGACTGGCATCGCAAATTTTTTCAAAGCTGTTGCTTCTGGTTCCGTTCACACCTTCTCCTCCATATTCGGTTTGATACCTTCAGCTATCCACTCAATTTTCTGTAGTATTTTTGGGGGAGTTCCGATAACTTTGGCTTTATTAGCTGGCATCCTGCTGTTGCTGTGGTTTATGAGCAATGGCTGTCCCGCCGCAACAAGGAGAAATGACAGTGCTCCCATCAGTGCAGCTGTGTGGTGAGCATATGATGCAGCATTTTGGAGCAACACTCCTGGAGCAATTGGAGTGTGACTGGTCTTTGTCACTCAGAAAGGTTCTGTATTGCGTGCAGCAAGTGTTTCGGTGCCTCTGATGCTCTTTCGAACATGCACTGGAAGTGTGTCTTTCACAGCAGCGCCCCCCAGCAATAAATGCTGATCTGTTGATGTTCTCGCCGAGGGTTCATTACTAAACATGCACACTGAGGTTGCGTTTGCTATGTGAAGCTAATTATGAGTTACCCTTCCTGGAGGGAGTTGCCGACAACTCATCAATGGGCACTCCACGGGATGTCGCCTTGTTTAACACTGGGGCTATGGAACACACTTGGTCCTTGATCATTTTTGGCATGGACTTTCCGGTTCTGACACCTGCCGAAGTGGAAGATCTCCTGTTCTCCATGGCTCGTACTTAGTTTGGAACTTTTCCAAATTGACATGTCTTTTGAATTTGGTTATAAGTCACATGCTCATGTTTTAAATTGCCATGTAGTATGCTTGTGTGTCCTTTTAACTTGTCAAAATTGACCTGGTTTTTATATATATATATCTTAGGTTGTGCTTTTTAGCAATGAAATTTTAGTTTTGGCTTTGTACCACTTTCAACCGACAAGGGGAGGGTGTTGTGTAGCCATTTTAGTTATAGCTCCATGCACATTAGTTTAACACACTAGGCCACTGTGCACTTTGATCTAGATGTATTTTATTTGGCTTTGCATTGTTATTTTTACAATAACCAGTTTTACGGTCTTGTTTTATTTTCATCCATCTAACTGTTTTTGCTTAGCCCTGCACTGTGTTCTCAAACAAGACATTCTTGATCACTTTGTGCTTCAGTCAAGGCTACAGTTTGGTACATTGCCGGTGAATGTGGTAGAAGTTTAGTCTCCAACATTCGTGGAAAATACACATCCTTACATAGGGACATTTTCTTACAACATCAGCTGTGTTATTATAAAAACACTTCCTAGTCCCATTACACGTTAAGAGGGAGATTCCAGCCAGGGAACCACGACTGTATGCTGATTGCTGAATGCTTCGCTGCAGATGCTAATGTAGACTACAGGCCTTTGCTCAGGTATGAGGGTTGATATCCTCCCAGGGGAACCTGAAAGTCAGAATTAGAGCTCAACATGGTGTGCTCAGACTATAGCCTAGATCGGAAATAGTCCATCACTCCTAGTGACAATATGATAGCGTTATTCTTATGCTTCACTCTCCTCGTCACCATTTTAATACTGTCATGTTGTGTCGTCCTGGTTATTGCAGCTCACGCTTTGCTTTCTAAAATGCAGTTGTTTTATTAAACTAGTCATTAAAACTTATACTGCTTCTTATTGTCATTTCTATATGAGATCGAATTGTGAATGAGAGAACCGGATGCGACCTGAGTGACCACGACTTCCCTGAGAAGCCTAATATGTCATGCGCTCGGTTGCCCAATTATACCTATCTTCTGGTAGAGATGAGACACTGCTAGTTAGCCGGAGCAAAACCCGGATTTAGGGAGACAGATGTCACCCACAGTGGGTCAGACTCAGTCTCCCACACCGTGGACGATCTTGCTGCTCAAAATCCAGTAGTCTCATTAGAATAATGAGATCCTACGCGACAACTGAAAGAGAAGGAGTGGTGTGATCATCTCAGTCCCTGGCCTGAATTCCAGTGTAATACTGGCACCATCTGAGCATAGGCTAAATGTAACAATTCTGGATCTATGTAGTATATACACATTATTTCTATAAAAAACAGGGACATGCCTATGCAGAATTAGTGGAAGGTACTGCTTTTCTAGTGCCTTCAATCAACTAGAAGGTTCTGGTGATGTTCCTTCTAGGTTGAGGTTTTAAGTGGCCACAATGTTATAGTGTGACCTGCCTACATGGTATTGGTCTGAACTTCTGTTTGTCATTACTTATTCCCCTCTTGGTGTTGTATTCTGTGGGCTGTCTGTTTCCCAGAAAATCTGACTGGAATGCAGTGTCCTTCCACTAGTCTTGTATGTTTTTCCTTTACCTGTCTTGGTTAACATTTTCACAGATGCAGGTTACCTCTTCCTACTATGAATATTATTGGAAGGTTGAGCAGGACCCCAACTTAGTTCAGGATGGTTTCCTCCTTGATTTGTAAGGTTATCTTGAATCTCCAATGATGCAAGCCATCCATGTTTTCAAGGCAGGCTCATACTGATAAGGTCAAAGAGCACTTCCTTTATTATCATATAGCACCATTTATTATCAGTAACTCGCAGAACACTGATAGGCATTCTATGAGCAAGGATGACCTATTTGCACAGATTGTTTGTTCCTTCCTTTCTGTGATTGGCTTCTCTGATTCATCCCAACTCAATGGGCTGTCCTGTCATTCTTTGAGAACAAAATCTTGTCCACATTCTCTACAATCATATTACTGAGGTACTTGTTGCTGAAAGAAAATAATGGACAACTCTTTGTGTTCATGCTTAGGTTAGTTTTGGTTTAAAGCAGGGCTATTTTACAGCTTGGCCCTGAGCTGGAGCTGATGGCTTGTGTTGGATGCGATCACTTTCATGCCTGTACCAGTTCTAATAGTTGGGGTCCACTGAAAAGCACAGATGAGTTCTCTGTTCTTCTGCAAGGATTCTTTGGAAGATCCACTTCTCTGTATTCAGGGGATGGCAACTAAAATAGTATGGGAGCAAAGATGCATGAGGACCAAATTAGCTATTAGTCCTCTGGCTAAATAGTGAAGAACAGCCATAATTGCGGTGCAGAGCGCCCCTCAAAACCTAGGTCAAGTAGGCATAGAATATGCTGTACTGATGATACCTACACCTCTAATGTAGTTTTTATTGCTGTACAAATCTTCTTAATAGACGGTGCAGCTGGATGATAGGATCTCTGATCTTCCTCATCACATCCTCATCAACTGGTCAAATATCATGCTCCCTCCCCCTTTGAAATCATGTCTTGTATAGGTGAATTTCCTTCCTCTTTGTCAGCTGAGGTCAGGCTTCTCACTGCTCCCTTCCCCTTCAGTGTCCTTGAACCACAATGCTTGTTTCTGAGCTTAACCCCACCCCGTTGTGCACTGTCCATTGAATAGAGAGAAGCTATGTCCAGGTGACCACTTGCCATATAACATACACTACACAATTCCTGTTTCCCATCATCTGAGTCCAATTGAGCAGGAAAGAGCCACATCAGTGCATCACTTAACATCCTTGTCATACCTGCAAGCCTTATTGTGTTCTTCCTCCAAACATTTTGCCTGATTTGCCTCACTTTTGCTGATGTGTTTTTGTTGGCCCCAGGACTTTGGGCACTTTACCACTACTAACCAGTGCTAAAGTGCATGTGCTCAATCCCCTAAAACATGATAACATGCATGTATCCACAACTAGCATATTTAATGTACTTATAAATCCCTAGTAAAGTCCACTATCTGTGCCTAGGGCCTGTAAATTAAATGCTACAGGAGACTTTAGCACTGATGATGCAACCCACTTAAGTAGGCCTTTAAAGCCTGACACTGATGAGCCTATGTGTGCAGTTTGACTGCCATGTCAACTAAACATTTAAAAAACCCTTGCCACATCCTTCAACTTCCTTTGTATTACATACAAGTCATCCCTGAGGTAGGCCTTAAGTAACCCATAGGGCAGGGTGCTATGTCATTAGAAGGTAGAATATATACTTTTAAGTTTTACAAGTCCTGGTATTGAAAAGCTCCCGACTTCATTTTTCACTATTGTGAGGCCTACCCCCCCCATTGGGTAACATAGGGGATTCCTTATTATGTTTAATAATATGTGTAATTCCTGATAGAGGCAGTAGACCTGCCATGCTTATTGCCAATAGGATTGTAATAATAAATCTTCCTTAATGGTAAAGTTGGATTTACTGTTAAAAATTTGAAAATTTCACTTTTAGAAAGTTGGCATTTTCCTGTTCGTAGCCCTGTGTGCTTGCAGTCTGGGTCCAATACACGTCTTGGCTGGGATGACAGCTGGGTTCCTTCTAGACAGCCTCACACAAACAAAGGGTAGGTGTGACTGAGTGGCTATCTGCATGTTGATGTGCCATCCTGGGCAGGATGGGAGGGAGGGGCTGACATTTACACCTGAATAGGCAGTGTCCTGCTCCCACACAAAGGGCAGCTTAACCCCCAGTAGTGAGTCTGGAGCCAGGACAGGAAGGGAGGACCTCTTGCACTTCAAAGACCCATCTTTGAAGTCTCCCCCACTTTAAAGGCACAACTGGGTATAAGAACTGGAGCAATTACCCTACTAAATCAGTTCACTTCTGGACCTGTCAAGAACTCTGACAGGAAGAAGGATTGCTGTGCTGCTACAAGGACTGCCACTCTGGACTGCTGCTTTGGAAGAGTTGCTTTTTTGCTGTGCTGAATTGCTGCAGAAGGACTGAAACCATGTCACTTGAACCCACATTGTCTCTTGCTGGCTAGCTTCCTGTTCTTCTAAAGCCTCTTGGTCACTAAAGACTTACAACACAGCCCCCAACAGCACCTAGGCTTTCCTTTCTGCAAGTCTTGCCCTGCCAAAGTGGGTATAAAATGCTGCAACTACCAAAATCCATGCACCACCGTCATTGCGCCAGTTGGAACCAACGCATCTCCTTCTATATGCTGATGCATCACCGCTTCAAGAGATGTCAATTCGCCAGCTGCACGGCTCGATGGTAATGCATCGCCTACACGCAAGGGGTTCTGCAGTGACGCATCCCTGATTGTGCAGTTCAGAAACCATGCATCGGCTATATTGCCAAGATCGATGACGCATTGACTCAACTGATCCTCGTATCACTCCTCACATCCTCCCTCGACACCAAAGCAACCCCAAACCAAGGTATTGATTTCAGCAGGCCAAGGCTGGTCCCTGTATCCGTGCCATATTCCATTGCAGTTGGCCTGAACTTTTCAGATGTGACCCAGACTAGCATGACCGGATGCCCTTGGTTGGCGCTTTATGTTTCTAAGCACCACAGTTTTATTTAGTCTATAACAATACATATGTCAACTTGTGCTTATTGGATCTTTGTAATTATGGTCTTGTTTTGTTTTTTAGATTAGGCCTTCATTTTCTAACCAGGTGTGGTATCTTCTTGTGTGGTGTGTTCACTATTTTACTGTTGGAAGTATTGCACAAATACTTTACATATAACATAGAAGTTAAACCTGCCTGCTCTATGCCAAGCCACCAGCGGGTCAGCACAGGTTAATTTAAAGAGTGTAATTGACTTACCCTGACTAGGATCGTGGCCCTTACTTGAACAGGGTGCATAATTTCTGCCAACTAGAGAACCAATGTCTAACAGTCCTGTGTTAAAACCTCCAGTATGGCTTCATAAACTGCCTCCCTGTTCTTACGAGTGATGTTCTTTTCCATGTTTCGAGCTAAACTGGCACAATATTCAACAGTACGATCAAAGAACTGGAGCAAGACTGACCATTGTGCCGCTTTTGCATTTCCGTGGGCTGCTCGGACGGTGTTTTCACAGCTGCGTGGCGGAGACCCAACCCTGCCCCCATTGTCCCATTCTAGTCGTGGCTTCCTGCAGTGTGGGGCTAGTCTGAACATTTCTTTCTACGGTTGTCTTTGATTTCCACTCTGGCTCTTCCAAGAACCGGATGAGACAGATACACACATTACAATTCACCAAACCGCTATGCAGACACCCATAGAGGTCATCTTCCCAACCTGGTGTCACTAAGCAAAGGCAAAGAAGTAGACGGCGCACGAGAATGAATATGTATGATCCACCTAAAAAGTCAGGGACAAGGCGAGCAGAAAACATACATTTAATAGGGATAAACACCTGAACGGTCCAAACCCAGTATATAACAAGGTGTGAAAACACAGACATGGGCTGAGGTGGAAGATCAAGCGGCAGAAAACTACTCCAATAGGATAACCTACCCTTAGGCCCTCTGACATTGAAAAGAGGGTACACAATGCGATACCTAAAAACCCTTCAAATCGTAGCGTAACAATACCCGAAAGGATACAATCATTAGTTCATCACTGCGTGTCTCTGTGTTTTCCACTTTATATAAAAATCAGAAACTGTTGTTCCAAGTCAGTCTCGGACATCTATTGTCTATTTCATCTAGGACACCTTGGACTACTGGGAAGCCCAAGCTCTTCTGCGGATTTTGACTGGACCATTAACGTGCAGTGGAAATCAACGTCTCGTAACAAAATTGGTGCACGAGGTCATTACGTACCATATAAAGTACAGACAGCATTTGGAAAGATATCTCATTCTGTTATAAGGCCATTATGCCTGAAAAGATTTTCCCGTCCTGCGGATTCTTTCTACAGATGAAGTAAAGTAAAGGGGCAGGAACAGAGCTGAGAAAATCGCCGTAATATAGAGCTTATCAAACCAGACAAGTCAAAGTGAACCAGCCTTTGAGCAAATTGACTCCTGTCATTTGAGTAGCATTCAGCCAGTTATTACTAAGCACAAAATGTACCACGAATAGAGCCAGCAAATAGCACGGAGACCGGGTACGATGCAACTAGGCGACATTGACCCTAAACTATAAAGAACAGCTCTCCAACCTCTAACGTCAGACACTTGTAAATATGAAATTAAGTGGAAACCGACTTTCACGGTTGACAACGTGATGACAAAATGGCTATGGATACTGCAAAATGTCATATACGTATACATAGATTAGAATAAACTTTGCATCAAATGTAGCTGCTAAAAAGTTACATAAGCGAAACCCCACTGTAAATATTACCTTGCCCGAGGGTAAGTAGGACAAAGTGCATACACTTCTTAACATCATGAAATTCAAAGGTCGCATACATCACCCACCTTTTGTAGGTGACAATTTGAATTGTAACACTTCAATAAGGTTCCTTGTAAAGTGATCCAGCACTCATGCGTCCTCAGATAAAATAATTGGGCAAATACGAACAGCCAAATAATTCTTGTTAATGTTTGGTCATTTGTTTTTCCTGAATTATCATTTGGAACTTTGCATTCTGGTGTGTTATTTCTGGGCCTCACTAGGCAGAAGGAAGGAGTGGAAATTAGATTCCTACTAATGCAGACACCAATTGAGGGATAAACCTAGAAAACAGGAAAAGCTTTAATTCAAAGAGTATTGATGACTTCATGATGTTATTAGAGCTCTAACATTGTGCTATCAGAATGGAAATCTAAACCGTATATATGTGACTGCTTATAGAAGATTGGACAGAAATGTAACTTGTTAAATTCCTCCCAGTCCACAAAGTCTATAGCACTTCCGAGTTTATGAACTAAAGAGCAGAATTAGTGGATGATGGTATCAGTGAAGCCATCAATTATGTAATTTGAGAAGTACACAGTGATGTCATCAATAATGTAATTTAACATGTCATATGTGATGTAATATGTGAAGAAATAAGCAGGAGACACAAGTTATAGTTAGTACACTGTACTGCAGCTAGCACATTTCATTGGTTTTCAGGTTTTGTTTTGGAAATCATAGCTGCTTGCTAACTGTATTTTTCAGTGAAATCCAGGGCTCTTATTACTAAACCTAATTGTAATGGTGCTTCAACATTTAGATTTTTTTGTGAATTTATATGTTTTTTGATTACATACTAAATTGATTTGTTTTACCTGTTCTCTGTTGATGGCTAATTTATAAGTAGATTCTGCGCTCAACTCTTCATGGGCAGCAACCCCCTACTGCACATGGCCAATACCAGGCCATGTGACCATATTTTAAAAGATGGTCAACCCTACTGCATAGCCTATGCGATGGTGGTTGGCCTCGGGGTTTGGTCTTGCCCAGACACTTCTACCTTTCTTTAAAAAATATTTCGGAACCAGGGAGGGTCGATGGATCCACATGGAAGGACCCTGCTGGGATACATGGAATCAAGCATACGATCTACAGATCACACAACAAATTTTTCAATTTTTCTTAACTTTTAAACAAAGGAAATGTCTCTTGCATATGGGCTTGGAGTCATGATGTGGCCACCATTCCCCTTATGTGTACTTTTAGTTTAGTTTTTAGGAGTCAGCGACTGGGCTCCTGAGACCTGCAGTGGCAACTGCAAAAACAAAAAGTTTTCTGGTGTTTTCTCCAGCCAATCCGATCTTTTCAGATCTGGCCCAAAAACTGGCTGAGTCAATATGATTTCTATATTGTTTTATTTTTTGGATCCATGTATCGTTTGTGGACCAACTGTCCAGGTACCGCAATCTTTTTAACACATTAATGCCCACACCAAGCACTTTTTAACAAGCAAATATCTCGAAAACTGCTATATGAGAAAGCAAAACTTCTTATGGGAATTAACACGTGAAATTGCCTTTTTGAATCCAACCCCTTTATTCTTTGCTCTTGCTTGTCAGATCAATGCAAAACGTTCTGTGAAGACAGTTGATGAACCTAATTATTAGAATGTTTCATGCAGATTTGCCAAACTTATTCGGAAATCTAAACATGTCTTTCTTATGGAAAGTTAGACCTACCTATAACTACACTGGCACTTTCACTACTAGTGTAATATATTTAAAATCAGGCTTGATGTGTAGTAATCACTGCCTGCAGCAGTACTGGTGCATGGACAGTGGGAACAAAATTCTGCTCACAATTTAACAACCGTTCCTTTAGGGAAATGACAACTTTTCTTTTCAGTAAAAACAATGATTTTTGTATGATGTACCCCATTCCCCTGCAATGTACCTATTCTGCACTGTGCACAGCCTTGGGTCAAGTCCAGCACTCAGTTCATTTCAGACTTGGACAGTGAGATTTGGTCCTGCTTGGCCTTGCACTGAGTTTAATGTGATAGATGTCAAATTTCATGCAGATTCATCAAACTGTGAGAAAGTTATTAGCAAATTAAGCTTTTTATGCCCTGGTTGTCTTCACCCTTCTCCAGTGGATCAGCTCAACACTTGCCATAACCAATATAGAGCTAAATATGGTAACTGTCAACTTAATGTATTGTAGATGCATCATACAGTGCCATATTTTTTAGAAAATGAATATTTCCATGGCCCGCCCCATTTGAATTCAGTACCCCTCAATGCACTTGCTTGAAAATCAGAAAACCAAGAGAAGCCAAATAAGCAAAGTCTCTCCCAAATTCTTTGCAGAACCATCAAACAGTGCCAAATTTACTAGTAAATAAAACATGTTTTGACGTCCACTTTAACACACATTTGGAACTTCATGGATACTGAAATACCTGCACTAGATATAACTTGTTAACAGTCAGCCACACTTGATGCAGATTCATCAAACAGCACCAAAGTTATAAGCAAATAAAAGTTGCATTGCCCCCTTCAGCTTTTCCCCACACCTGATATATTGACACAAAAATAGAGACCAAGTCCTTTGAAGATTCTGCCAAAATGTATATTGATTCTAGACATAGGACCTGATTATGACTTTTGTGGTCCCACTACGGGTGCACCAAAGCTGTGGGGAGGGGACGCTGATGTCATGCCAGTGCATCCCCCGTTGTACTACAATGCTTCCGCCGGGCTCTCCGGCGGGAACATTATATTACAATGTTCCTGCTGGCTGAGCGGTGGGAACAGTGTTATGGTATTGGCCTCAGCTCCCTTAATGGAGCAGAGGCAAATACCAAAGCACCCCAGCACCCTTTTAATGTGCACTGTCTGCAAAGCAGACAGTGTGCTTTTCAACAGTGCTGGGAAGAGGGACCCCTGCACTGCCCATTCCATCGACATTGCAGGGGCTCCCCTGTAGCCCCCAGCACTGGCTTACCACCAGTCTTTCCATTCAGGGGTCCCCGCTATGGAAAGACTGGAGGTAAGTGGGGTTGTGACAAGCATGATGGCACTGGGTTCTGCGCCACCGTGGCTAAGCACAACCCCGACTGCCATCAGCCCATCAGGAACCATGTTCCCAGTGGTGATGGTGGTATTCTGGTTGTCCGACCGCCAAGGATGTAATGTGGTGGTCGGACCACCTAGAATGTGGCGGGCCAACTGTCACCGCGAGTCTGGCAGTCCTTGGACTGCCAGACTCGTAAGAAGGCCCATAGATTTTTACTAAATTTATTGGAAAATGACTGCTTTTTGTCCATTGCCCTATTTTTAACTGGGCCCACCTTCATAGGTCTGCTGTACAGATCTGAAACTATGAGAAATCTCAACATGTTATGGGGCCCATTCACAAAGCTAAATTTACACATGCTAATTTACTCATGTGTAAATCTAATACAACACCTTGGTGTAAATCATATGTTTTTGCATTTTGTCCTTTCACAATTGTAGATTTACACCGAAGTGTAGATTTACATGTCTCCACCCCTGGTGGCTTAACCCACTACAGTCTTTACAAGTGAAAAGTTACTACGGGTATGCAGATGAAAATCTCTGCCACAATGGCAGAGATCTCCCAATGGAAACATATAAGGAAAATGGTTAAAATGTATTATTCTTAAAATAATTACTAACATTTTTTAATAATAAAATATAAATGTGAAATACTTAAATCCTATTAACAGCAAGAATAAAATAAAATGTTGCAGCATATTATCTCATTAAGTTGAATGTGTAATTAATAATTATTGAATATATAGTTGTTTAAGTAATACATACTATTTTTTAAAGGATTCATAAAATAAATCACACCTGCAGTACCATTATATTTTTATTAAATATTTATTACAATTTGGTGACAGTTATGTGGTGAATTAATATAATTTTTTTTTTTTTTTAATGAATTATTATGCTTTATATTATTTTTAAAATACTTTTCTAATATAATAGTATCATTTAATAACCATATGAAATGTTGTACAATTAATCAAACTATATATATATATATATATATATATATATATATATATATATATTTTTTTTTTTTTACCCAAATGGTCAGAGTCATTTTCTTAAATGCTCACTCAGCTTCTGGTGCCGGTAACAAAGGAGACCACCCTCAAAAGATATTTTGTGTCCAAAAAGTAATTTACCGCACTCCAAAGTTCTTTTAGGCAGATTTATTGATAAGAATAGCAACCACCAATGCGTTTTAACTCCACATGAGTCTTGCTCACCGTGATGGGTTGGTGGGTTGGTGGGAGAAGGAGTTAGCACGGGGTGAAACAAATGCTCAATTCTGAGAGAAAATGACACTGTGGACCAGATATTATTTGGAGTGGATCGGAAATGAAATCAAAAAACTATTTTGCAAGCTGAAACGATAAAAAAGTTGTTCTTAAATCTTGCACAACAAAGAACAAGATAACCTATTGGATTTAAATAAGAAACAAACAAATAGAAACTACCTTATTCCACTGTTCAAAATTATTCCTTATGGTGAATTTCTAAGGATTAAATGAATTTGCTCTATTGAACAATACATGGAACAAAGGACCTGGGAAGTAAAACAGAGCTATCTTAAAAGAGGATATCATAAACAAGATACTGAAAGAAGATTGGAGGCATCCAAAGTTTAGAAGCCTTGGTTACCACTAAAGCCAAAATGGAGGAAACAAAGGATGACCAGATAAGACTAATACTAACTTATACCAAAGAAAATATTCTACAAACACTGGAATTTATTACAGAAGCAAATAGATATGGGTTCAAAGATAGACAAAACACCAACTACAACTTTAAGAAAAACACCTTTGATTAAGGATAAACAAGTTAGAAGTCAATTCACCTTCACAAAGGAGCAAAACCGGCTGAAGGAATTACTGAAAGATTTAATTAAATGCAAATCATGCAAGGCTTGCAAGACTTGTCAAAATATAACAGTTTTTCAAAGACAAGGATAACAAAGTGAATAAGATTAATAAAAGGATGCCCTATGAATCATAATATGCCATGTATATTCTATTGTGTAAATGTGGACTAAAATAAAGCAGAAGTACAATATGCCCACTAGTGAGACACATTTTAGAACATATAAGAGGTGTGCTAACTAATGGTCCAGTATATTCAATGGAAAACACTATATGAACATTGACATTGACATTGTTGTGAAAAACGAAGAAGAAGGCAATCACCAACTGTGACAATTGGGGGCAAAATATAGCATATGCACAAGAACAAGACATTTTTATGACCAGAAAAATGACAAAGAGCTGCATGTACACCTTTAATTGGCTAAAGTTTTTTTGTCTCTACCACTTGTGGATTTAGGAATGAGTGTATATAGAGACTGCAAAGAGATGTGAGTAGGACTACAGAAAATATGACCATTTTTTATTCAACTGTTATGAGTGATAAAACCAGAAATCTAGCTAAACATTCTGTATGTTTGATGACAACTATTGAATTAGACTACTCAAGTGGCAATGGTGGGTCAGAACCCTTTCAGGGGGCCACAGTGCATGTATGGTCTACTGGGGCCAATGGCGGGGTTTGAGGTAATTTACTTCTGATCTCCAGGGGCCCGACCATCTATGAATCCTGGACAGCTGGATTCAGTACCCCCTCTGTACTTGACTCTCAGGTTAGCATAGTCTGAGCAGTCCAAGGCTCCCTCGGGGGAAAGGTGGATAGAGGATAGTGGATGTGGGCTCACAATGTGCACAGCAGAAGCAATAAATCGTTGTCCAGCTAAATACTCAATTTTGTAAAAAAAGAGAAGTATTTTATTTTCTACCTCCATCAGAGCAGAGCAGAAATAAGACATTCACAAACAATCACACAATCATCCTCTGAGGTTGTGGTGCTATTATTTCTTTGGTGGTTCCCTGTCTCACTCACTCCTTGCATTAGTGATTGCAGTTATTTCTCCATTCACTATTGGTAACATCCAAGGTATGCTCCAATAGTAGTCCGAGTCTCAAGAGCCCAACATGACTCTAACTTAAAGCCAGTAGTGTTCAAGCACTACCTCGCTAATTTAGCAACAAGTTTCCCTGGGGCCAACAGGCCCAAAAGCAGTCTTACCCACACTAGCAAGTATGAAAGGTTCAGAGTTCCTGAGTGCACCCCATCTGTGGGTGCTTGCAGTGGCTGTATCTGAGTTCAAGTGACTCAGCTACATGTGGACCATGTGGTAGCACTTAGCAGGTGCAGAGTCTCTTACTTGCTGTCACGCTCTGGCAGTAACCGGAGGCTTTCTATGGCTCCTCCTGTTGGGTAAGTGTTTGGTACGTTTCCCGATGGTGGGTGGCTATGACAATCCTGTCTGGGGTCCCTCACCTGGGTGATGGTGGGAAGGTGCTCCCAAGGGCATCCTTTCTTCTCTGGCAGGGGCAGAACAAGTTGCAGCCTGGGTGCTCTTAGTGACCCCTCCTAGGACATCGCAACTCACAGTCCATGTGTTCAAGCCCGATCAGCATGGTAAAATTCTGAACAGCGGCTCCTACTTAAAGACGGGGTTGCTGCCTCGCGTCATACACGGGCTCTGACCAATTGGTACATGTCCATTACCAAGCAGCTCACTTTTACATTCCAACATTAATTAAATAATAGATCACAATTGACTTGGCCCTTTCTGCAGAGGTACCCCAAATATTTTGTCTTCATCCCTCCTGTTTGGCTGAACATGTTTTATTGGCTTTTAGGACTCTGTGCACTTTACCACTGCTAACAAGTGCTAAAGAGTTTGTGCCCTCTTCCTAAAACCTGATACAATTGACCTACATCTTAATGGCACTTTTAATTTTCATGGAATTCCCAAGCATATGGTAATACATGTACCCAGGCACTGTAAATGAAATGCTACTAGTGAGCCTGCAACACTCATTGTGCCACCACCAAAGTAGCTCTTTAAAACCTGTCTTAGGCTTGATTTACAGCATGGAGTGCAGTTTTAAACTGCCATTTTGACCTGGCAAACTAAACTTTTTGCCAGGCCTAATCTCCTTGTTATTATTATTACTCATAAGTCACCACTGAGGTAGGCCCCATAGGTCCATAGGGTAGAGTGCATGGTATATAAAATGTAGGCCATGTGGAGTTACATTTTACGTGTCCTTGCAGTGAATAATCCTAAAGTCATTTTTTTCCTACTGTAAGTTCTATCGCTCCCATCGGCTAACAATGAGCTTCCTTATTTCAATTAACAACTTTGGATTAGAAGCAACTAGGGACATGCTATTCACACTCAAATGAACTGTCATTTAAAATCCTCTTCCATGGTGAAGTTGGATTTTAGATCACTGTTTTGAAAATGCCACTTTCAGAAAGTTAGGGTTATCCTGCCTAAAGGAATCCGAGGCCTCCTAGGACTTTATAGCTGCCTTACCCTGTTAGTGGTTCCTCCATTAAGAATGCATATAGGATCCATACAGTGAACAATAGGACCTTGATGAATCTGGGAAGGGCCTTCCTGACAGGATGGCTGGAATAAAGTTGTACCCTGCCCCAGTTACACTTCAAAGAGCTTTGCCTCCAGCACACACAGTGGAACCTCACAAAAGGCCAGGCCTGCCTTTTGATACCCCAGACAGTTGGAAGCCCTGACCAGGGAAATGGGAAGAACTTTCTAGAACCAGTCCCCTCACACATTGGCAAGAATAAAAATAGAACCTTCAGGAACCTTCTCCTGTACAATCATGGGCACGTGAACTGCCCTGCCTTTCTGCTTGAAGGACTTCCTTACTGCTCGAAGGACTGCTATAGGAAATTGGGTTATTAATTGAGGGGGATCAGAACCCTTGTCAATCAACAGCCATACTCCTTGTTAGGGTGAACTACAAATGTCACTAAATTAGCCTGTGCTTATCCCACTGGTAGCTTCGCACAACTGCAGTCAGGCTTAACAGAGGCTATGCAGCATGCAAATACTAAAAAAGTAAAAACACAACACAAGACTGACTGCAAAGGAGCATGGTTCATCTAAACTAGGTGGATTGGGTCCACTCTTGACTTACCTTCGGAGTTAGAAGAAATTTCAAAGAAAAGTTCATGACAATGTAAAGTTAGGTGGGACAAGGCAGCCTGCGGTGTCTGAGGAGAAGTAATCAGTGTCTGGAAGCCACTGGACAGAGTTACACTGAATATTTCTATGTTTGAACTTTGTCACATTTTTGGAAGTTGAAACTCTCCACTGGAATAAAGCTGCTGGTTGTAGTGGAAGAGGGCTCCATGAGGCCAGATACCTTCAGTGAAAGGTCCAGCTGAACAGGTCTTAATGGTGAAGAGGAGAACATAGAAGGATCTGACTGGCAATGCAACGTGAGTGGATCCTTGAGCAGGCAGGTTCCATTCTTCTGTTGGTTCTTAGAGTACCTTTTGCTGAAAAGTTTTCTAAATCCCAAGCTTTAGGATTTTTCAGGGGCAGCACCTTTACCACTAAGTGTCCAGGACTAGAGGAGCACCACTTGGAGGATCAGGGTTCACTCCAGCAGAGGCTAGGTGCAGCGTTCAAGCTCTCTGGAGCTTGCCATGTCCATGTAACTTACATAGGAGACCAGCCAACTAGGTCTTGGAGTCACTCTGGTAGTCCTGGGTTCAAGCAGCAAGGCAGGCACCAATCAGCAGGGCAATCCTCTGAGGGTACAAGGCATGCCTCAAGCAGCAGGGCAATTCTCTGAGGTACAAAGCAGGCCTGAAGCTGCAGGGCAGTCCTCTAGGGTCCAAGGCAGTCCTTTTGATGTCCTCTGCAGGGTCAAAAGTCAAGAGTTGATCTGAGGGTCTAATATTTACAACTGGTGCAAGCCTTTGAAGTCGGGGAAACATTTTGGCTACCCCCATCTCTGATTATGGAAAGTTCCTTCCTTCCCCTGCCCACATTCCAAATAATCCAGGGAAATCAAACACTGATGTTGTTTCTTTGTGCGTGTGCTGGAGGCAGCTCTTTAAAATGTAGTTGAAGCAGGGAATAGCTCCAACCCACCCACCTGGCGGGGGGGCATTCTGCAAAACCCTAATCCCCCTTTCGCTAACTTTCTGTTAAGAATACACAAAGGCCAATTGCCAAGCTATTCACATTGATGTGACCCAGAATGTAGGCTTTCTGCACTAAATGGTGAGGGCAAAAAAATGCCAATTTTCAAAAAGTGGTATTTTCAGAATTGTGACTTAAAGTCCATATTTTCCAATAAAGATGATTTTAAATTACAATCTATTTGAGACCAAACATGACATTCCTACCTGTTCTCGATCAAATATTAGCACTTACTAGCTATGATAAGGTAATCCAATGTACCCTGATAGGAAAGGTAGGTCTTACAGTAGTGAAAAAGTAATTGGGGGTTCTCACAACCAGGACATAAAAAACTTAAAAAATCATGCCCTACTTATTAGATACAATGCACCCTGCAATCTGCACTGTTTATAGCCTACCTTGAGGTGACATGTGTATTAACAAGGAAGTTTTAATCCTAACACAGGGCTTTTTTTATCAGGTTGAGTTTATACCTACTTAGTCAGGTATTAAAGGGCTACTTTAGTGTATGGCACAATAAGTGCTCCAGGCATACTAGTAGCTTTTACTTCACTGCTCCTGGGTACGTGTAGTATCACTTACTAGGGACAACAGCAAATTAAATCATGTTTAAAGGAAATAGAGCACAGGCACTTTAGCACTGGTTAGCAGTGGAAAAATGCACAGAGTCTTAATGGCAGCAAAAATGAAACTCAGAAACAGGAGAGGAAAAGGCAAAAAGTATGGGGAAACAACATGAGCTATGTCAGGTTTAAAAACGTCTTGCTGTCTGATAAAGGACTGGACCTGCTCACCTTCATCCCAGGCTACCCAGAGTGCCTCCAAGTGACAGGTGGCTGACCTCCTGTGTGAGCTACACAGACACAACAAACTTCCAGAGACCTCCCTGCAATTGCCCAGTTGGCCAGCTGCAACTGGACCTGTCTGGACCTGACTGGGCTCTGCTGTTGGCCTCTGGTGGAGTGAGTCCTGATCCCCAAGATGTGCCCCACAGACCCTCAACCTTTGGATGACATCAGTGAAAGATCCTCAAAGAAGAAAAAATAGGAAAATACTGAAGTTGAACTCCTTGTGCCTCTTCCAATGCAAATGGAACTCTCTGGCTTAGACTTGAGAAGATAACTATTAATTGGAACTAACCTGGTCCGGGCAACACTCTATCCTGGTCAGCCTGAACATGTGACTTTTCCCCAGTCTAGTGTGACCAGATAAGTGCTAGTGTTGTTTTGTACTCGTGCCCTAAGTTAAATATAATTCGCACCCTCGCCATGCCCTGCTAATTACCCCATATATTACAGCACTCATGACAACTGCTATAACATCATCAAAAATATAAATGAAACATTATCAATCAAATTATTGAAGAAGAAACTGTGCATGGTGGGTGCACAAGTTGTAGTTACCTTAGGGCACAAGGTTTAGTTGCTTGAAGGAACTCCAACTATAACTGCTGAATTTTGAATTTCTATGGTTTTGTATGAGTAAACTCAGAATCTAAATATAACGTCACTGTAACCTGTGTTTTTATCAGTGAATTTCTAAGGTTTTAAAAAAAATTCTATTTCCTAACTATAACGTTCCTTTTACCTCTGTGTGGGTCTGTGAATGGGTGTGTGATGGTCTGAGTGGGTATATGAGTGGGTGCAACAGTGTCTGAGTGTGACTGAGAGTGGGTGCATGATGGTCTGAGTGGATTTGTGGGTGTGTGAGGGTCTCAATAGGTCTGTGAGAGGATGCATGAGGGTCTCAGTGGGTCTGTGAGTGGATGTGTCAGTGTCTGAGTGGGTTTGTGAATGGGTGTGTGAGGGTCTCAAGGGGTCTCTGAGTGGGTGTGTCAGTGTCTGAATGGGTCTGTGAGAGGGTGCATCAGAGGCTGAGTGAGTCTGTGAGTGGATGTGTCAATGTCTGTGGGGATCTGTGAGTGGGTGAGTGAGGGTCTGAGTGGGTGCATTAGTGTCCAAGTGGGTCTGTAAGTGCATGTGTCACTGTCTGAGTGGGTCCTTGATTGGGTGTGTCAGTGTCTGAGTGGGTCAGTGAGTGGGAGTGGGAGTGTCTGAGTGGGTCTGTGACTGGGTGTGTGAGGGTCTGAGCGGGTCCGTGAGTGGGTGCTTCAGTGTCTGAGTGGGTCTGTAAGTGGATGCATGAGGCTCTGAGTGGTCTGTGAGTGGGTGTATGAGTGTCTCAGTGCATCTGCGTGAGGGTGGATTAGTCTCTCACTGGGTCTGTGAGTAGGTGCATCAATGTGTGAGTGTGTCTGTGAGTGGGTGCAAGAGGGTTTGAATGGGTCTGTGAGTGGGTGCATCAGTGTTTGAGTGGGTCTATGAGTGTATGTGTCAGTGTCTATATGGGTCTGTGAGTGGGTGCACAAGGCTCTGGGTGGGTGCGTGAGTGTCTGGGTGGTCTGTGAATGGGTTCATAGTGTCTGAGTGGGAGAGTTTGATTGAAAGAGAGACGGAGAGAGAGAGAAAGATAGAGATAGTGAGAGGTACAGAGATAGTGAGTTTTATAGGCTTTGGTGTATCATATACTTAGAATGAGATATTTTTGCACAATTTAGATTAGAAACCGTACCTGTCATTTTTAAATAATTAAAATAATTTCTACCAAAAATGAAGAAAAAAAAAAGAAGTGAATCTGGCTGGATTCAAATCCTGAATGCTCAGTGTGAAGGTCTGTGACCTTCACACTGAGCTATGGATTTCTTTTTTTTCGATTTTTTTTAGCCCTTTATGGGCTATCTGGGACTGTGAGGGAGCCTTCAAGGGTTCCCTGCAGCCCTAACACATTTATTTATTAATGTTTCGTTATATTTTCAAAATGCCCATTACAAGCTATCTGGCACCATGGGGGCGGCCTTAAACCCTTCGCTGCCAGGGCTTTTCCCCCTCCTGTGCCAGGCCTTTTTTTGCCTATTTGGGGCAGTTCGCGCTTAGGCCCTCATAACTTTTTGTCCACATAAGCTAACCAAACCAAATTTGCGTCCTTTTTTTCCAACATCCTAGGGATTCCAGAGGTACCCAGACTTTGTGGGTTCCCCTGAAGGAGGCCAAGAAATTGGCCAAAATACAGGGAAACTTTTGTTTTTTCAAAAAAATTGGAAAAAGTGGCTGCAGAAGAAGGCTTGAGGTTTTTCCCCTGAAAATGGCATCAACAAAGGGTTTACGGTGCTAAACTCAGCAGCTTCCCAGCTTTCAGGAACAGGCAGACTTGAATCAGAAAACCCAATTTTTCCACACAATTTTGGCATTTTACTGGGACATACCCCATTTTTGCAATTTGTTGTGCTTTCAGCCTCCTTCCAGTCAGTGACAGAAATGGGCATGAAACCAATGCTGGATCCCAGAAACCTAAATATTTCTGAAAAGTAGACAAAATTCTGAATTCAGCAAGGGGTCATTTGTGTAGATCCTACAAGGGTTTCCTACAGAAAATAACAACTGAAAAAGAAAAATATTGAAATTGAGGTGAAAAAAACATAGATGTTTCTCTACGTTTTACTCTGTAACTTTTCCCTGCAATGTCAGATTATCGAAAGCAATATACCGTTACGTCTGCTGGACTCCTCTGGTTGCGGGGATATATAGGGCTTGTAGGTTCAATAAGAACCCAAGGAACCCAGAGCCAATAAATGAGCTGCACCCTGCAGTGCGTTTTCATTCTATAACGGGTATACAGCAATTCATTTGCTGAAATTTAAAGAGTAAAAAATTGCTATCAAGAAAACCTTTGTATTTCCAAAAAGGGCACAAGATAAGGATAGGGAGGATAAGTCTCCTGATAAAAATGATACCTCACTTGTGTGGGTAGGCCTAGCGCCCGCGACAGGAAACGCCCCAAAGCGCAACGTGGACACATCCAAATTTTTGGAAGAAAACAGAGGTGTTTTTTGCGAAGTGCCTACCTGTAGATTTTGGCCTCTAGCTCAGCCGGCACCTAGGGAAACCTACCAAACCTGTGCATTTCTGAAAACTAGAGACCTAGGGGAATCCGAGGAGGGGTGACTTGCGGTGCTCGGACCAGGTTCTGTTACCCAGAATCCTTTGCAAACCTCAAAATTTGGCTAAAAAAACACATGTTCCTCACATTTCTGTGGCAGAAAGTTCTGGAATCTGAGAAGAGTCACAAATGTCCTTCCACCCAGCGTTCCCCCAAGTCTCCCGATAAAAATGATATCTCACTTGTGTGGGTAGGCCTAGCGCCCGCGACAGGAAACGCCCCAAAGCGCAACGTGGACACATCCAAATTTTTGGAAGAAAACAGAGGTGTTTTTTGCGAAGTGCCTACCTGTAGATTTTGGCCTCTAGCTCAGCCGGCACCTAGGGAAACCTACCAAACCTGTGCATTTCTGAAAACTAGAGACCTAGGGGAATCCAAGGAGGGGTGACTTGCGGGGCTCGGACCAGGTTCTGTTACCCAGAATCCTTTGCAAACCTCAAAATTTGGCTAAAAAAAACACATGTTCCTCACATTTCTGTGGCAGAAAGTTCTGGAATCTGAGAGGAGCCACAAATTTCCTTCCACACAGCGTTCACCCAAGTCTCCCGATAAAAATGATACCTCACTTGTGTGGGTAGGCCTAGCGCCCGCGACAGGAAACGCCCCAGGGCGCAACGTGGACACATCCAAATTTTTGGAAGAAAACAGAGGTGTTTTTTGCGAAGTGCCTACCTGTAGATTTTGGCCTCTAGCTCAGCCGCCACCTAGGGAAACCTACCAAACCTGTGCATTTCTGAAAACTAGAGACCTAGGGGAATCCAAGATGGGGTGACTTGCGGGGCTCGGACCAGGTTCTGTTACCCAGAATCCTTTGCAAACCTCAAAATTTGGCTAAAAAAACACATGTTCCTCAAATTTCTGTGGCAGAAAGTTCTGGAATCTGAGAGGAGCCACAAATTTCCTTCCACCCAGCGTTCCCCCAAGTCTCCCAATAAAAATGATACCTCACTTGTGTGGGTAGGACTAGCGCCCACGAAAGGAAAGGGCCGAAAACACAACGTGGACACATCACTTTTTTTATAAAAAGCAGTGCCTACCTGTGGATTTTGGCCTGTAGCTCAGCCGGCACCTGGGGAAACCTAGCAAACCAGCGCATTTTTGAAAACTAGAAACCCAGGGGAATCCAAGATGGGGTGACTTGCGGGGCTCTGACCAGGTTATGTTACCCAGAATCCTTTGCAAACATCAAAATTTGGCCCAAAAAACACTTTTTCCTCTCATTTCAGTGACAGAAAGTTCTGGAATCTGAGAGGAGCCACAAATTTCCTTCCACCCAGCGTTCCCCTAAGTCTCTCGATAAAAATGGTACCTCACTTTTGTGGGTAGGCCTAGCGCCCACGAAAGGAAATGGCCCAAAACACAACGTGGACACAACATATTTTTTCACAGAAAACAGAGGTGTTTTTTGCAAGTTGCCTACCTGTGGAGTTTGGCCTGTAGCTCAGCCGGCCCGGGGGGGGGACACAGAAAATGCCTGATGGGTCGCTCCCCATCTTTAAAAAAACAAACAAACAAAAAAACAAAAACAAAAAAATAAATAATCCCCTGGCGCCTAGAGGTTTCTGCCCCCCCGGGGTCAGATCGGCCTAACAATAGGCCGATCTGCCCCCAGGGGGGGCAGAAATGGCCTAAAATAAATCCCCCCACCAACCCCCACCCCCCCCGGGAGCGACCCTTGCCTACAGGGTCGCTCTCCCTGCGTGACATTGGCGCCAAAAAACAAATCCCAGGTGCCTAGTCGTTTCTGCCCCCTTGGGGGCAGATTGACCTAACATCGGCCAATCTGCCCCCAAGGGGGCAGAAATGGCCTAAATACAATTTGCCCCCCAGGGCAGCAACCCTTGCCTGATGGGTCGCTCCCCATCTAAAAAAAAACAAACAAACAAAAAAACTAAACAAAAAAAAAAAAATCCCCTGGCGCCTAGAGGTTTCTGCCCCCCCTGGGGGCAGAAATGGCCTAAAATAAATTGCCCCTAGCCCCCCCCCCGGGAGCGACCCTTGCCTATGGGGTCGCTCCCCCTGCGTGACATTGGCGCCAAAAAACAAATCCCCGGTGCCTAGTGGTTTCTGCCCCCTTAGGGGCAGATTGACCTAAACTCGGCCAATCTGCCCCCAGGGGGGGCAGAAATGGTCTAAATACAATTTGCCCCCCCCAGGGAGCGACCCTTGCCTAAGGGGTCGCTCCCCTTGCGTGAAATTCACGCAAAGAAAAAACTCCCTGGTGTCTAGTAGTTTCTGCCCCCCTTGGGGGCAGATTGGCCTCATCAAAATAGGCCAATCTGCCCCCAAGGGGGGCCGAAATGGCCTAAATATAATTTTCCCCCAAGGGGAGTGACCCTTGCCTAAGGGGTCGCTTCCCACCTAAAAAAATAAAATGAAACATTAAAAACAAAACAAAAAAAAAATGGTCCCTGGTGCCTAGAGGTTTCTGCCCCCCATGGGGGCAGATCGGCCTTCCCGAAAAAATGCCCCCCATGGGAGCGACCCTTGCCCAAGGGGTCGCTCCCTTATGGAAATTTCAGTAAAAAAATAATAATCCCTGGTGTCTAGTGGTGTTTCAAAAGCCGGATTGCAAGCAATCCAGCTTTTGAAACCCTCGGAGAGACTTCAAAGGGAAGGAAATACTTTTCCTTCCCTTTGAAGCCCCTCCGGGCCTCCCCCAGTGATTGAAAGAGAAATGTTTTTGCATTTCTCTTTCAATGCTTCCAGCGCGATGGGGGAGGCCCCTGTGACAAATCAGCGCACGCTCGCGCGCTGACGTCACAGGGGGGGGTGGGGGTGTGGGGGTGGAAGGGGAAGGTGTTCCCCTTCCATCCCCGCCTTGGGGGGGAGGGGGGTGCACGGGGGGCGCGCTAGCGCTCCCCCAAGTTCCCCTGTGCCTTGGACGAGATGATCTCGTCCAAGGCACAGGGGAACTGTAGCCTTGGACGAGATCATCTCGTCCAAGGCACAGAAGCGGTTAAGGCTTCCCTCATGGTGTCATTGCTTCAGGAAGCAAGGATCTGCTTTAACAGCAACTCCCTGCTTCCTTAAGCATTTCATCTCTGTTTCCTGACAACATTATCAGACATGACCGAAAAACTGTGCACGCTGGAATGAAAAATTCATACTTTAGAACTGAGAGCAAACGATGCTGAAAACAGTTCCAAGTGTAATAATCTCCGAATAAAAAGGGTGCCAGAAGAAACAGAGGGAAAAATATGGTAGACTAGCTTGAATGTTTGCTCTGAGAGACATCAACAGGAGAAGGCCTATCACAGTTTTTTGCACTTGAAGGGGGGCGCATAGGGTACCCTTATGCCCTCCTCCACCAGACCCCCCCAAGATCAGTCATAGCAAGACTTTTGCATTACAGGGACAGAGATTATATTCTGGAGCAAGTACAGAAAAATGGAGACTGGTTCGAATATTCCCAGACTTTTCACGAGCAGTAAAAAAGCCAAGGTCCACCTTCAGAGAAGCCAAGGCAAAACTAAGACAAATGGGGGTCCCCTATGGCATAAGGTTTCTTGCTCATCTCAGAGTGATGACATCTGAGGGAGCCCAATTCTTCCACACACCAGAGGCAGTGTGGCAATGGATTGACGCCTGCCCCTTGGACGACACAGGCTCGCAGCTCCACAGAAGATCTCAGCGTAACCCCAACAAGCCACAGCCTCGATCAAAAAGCAAGAAGGCTGGTCCCTCCAAAGCTGAAACTCTGCAGGAACACCAGAAGGTAATGGAGGCTGTGGCCTGACTGAGTGGTGGGGTGCAGAGCCCCTCCTCAACGAATGAAGAAGGTGAGGATGGAGACAAATTGGGATAGGACTGGGACTCTTTAACCACACACCCATCGGAGGACGCCATGACATTGGTGACGCCTGGAATATCAGACAACATTATCTGACCCTCGTCTCCTAGACTGCGGGCACTTTCTGGACTCTGGCAGCTAGAGACCAACTTGATTTCAGGAACACCTTAGTCCCTGGCATGGGCTCAATACAATGCTCTAAGATATGGGCCCATGGAGGACAACAACAGATAATAGCTGAAGTAAGATTGGGTGGGGAAATCCGGTGGGGTCATGGCATAGACACCTGTACATTAGAATGGAAGGCCCTCCACAGCATAAGAGAGGCTAATTGATAATTTACTGTTTGGATGAGGGGTTTCAGATACCCTGACCTGGGGAAGGGGAGTTGGGTAGTTTTACTTTGGTTTGTTTGTAGTTGGGACCCTGAGTCATGCCCTGTTGAGATGCAGTTCCCAAAATTGATGTGGTGTGCTGGCTCTGCGGGTGGCGGGGTGGTGTAGTGGGAGAGAGAGGCGCATGCAGAGGGAATATGGCTAGACTTGAATCTTACGAGATTATATCATGGAACATTTGGGGAATGCACACAATGGCCAAAAGGTATAAGGTGTTTTTTATTTACCTACTAAGAAGGAGAGTACATTTAGCACTGCTTCAGGAATCCCATTTGACAGCAGCAGAGGGGAGGACACAGAAGAGACGGTGGAGAGGCCAGGCATATTTCACGACCTACTCGGCTTCTGCCAGAAGAACACTAATCAGGATAAGGGTGGGGGCACCCTTTTAGCACATTGAACATTTTATTGACCTAGAAGGGTGGTATGAGGCAATGAGGGGCAGATTATAGGGCCAAGACTTGTTGTTAATGAATGTGTATGCACCTAACACAGAGCAAGGGTCTTTCTCTGGAAAGCTCACAGTGCGACTGGCTCCACAACCCATGCAGTCCATAGTGATGTGAGGCATCTTTAATTGCGGGGCTCAACCAAGCATTGACCATTCCCTCTCTCTATTGCACAATTCCCTAATAACTAGGGCGGCTCAACACTTTGCAACCTGGCAGCCGCAGTGGGGGTTGATTGATGCCTGGTATCAGAGATAACCCAAAGGGTGTGAATATTCATATGTCTCTCCCCTACATGACTTACTTGTGCACCTTGACATCTTTCTCTGCACCCCACATATGATCTCCCTTGTGCACGAGACAGAATATTTATCCCACACTATTTCAGACCATAATCCAATACAAAATTACACATGCAGTGGGGCTGCATCAATGCCTGCATCCCAACATTGAAGTTGAAACCCAAATCACTAGAGGACTCACACTATCAAGCAGCAGTAAGGCAAAACATAGCTGATTATTTCACTGAAAACACTAACACGCTAGCAATACACTCATAGAATGGGACGCCTTCAAGGTTGTGATGACGGGGAGATGTATAGCAAAATCAGTGGCAGTACGGCGAACTCTATTGAAAGAGATGCTAGAGACAGAAGATAAACAGCGGGAAGAAGAAGAAAATCACTCGAGGCATCCAGAGCTCCAGCCAAAACTACTAGAGTTGAAAGAGACGGTAGCGAGTCATGTAGAATGGCTCAGTTGCTTTGATTATAAGACATATATGTCTTGGGCCCATGCTGAGAGAGACAAGGCGGGGACACTGCTGGCACGACTGGCATCACAAACTTTAAGGGGCTCAACTATAGAAAAGATGCAGACAACGGATGGGACTAGCATATACAGGCAGGCAGAAATTAATGCCCACTTTAAGCAGTATTACGAACACTTATATAAAAGATCACTCACTATGATGCAGTGGCCACTTAGGTATTCCTGGATCCTTCGCGGCTTTCAGTACTCACACGGGAGGAAGCAGAGGCACTGGGAGGTGATATCACAGTACAAGAAATTAGAGGGGTGATCAAAGACCTTGTCAGGGAAAAGACGTGGGGCACAGACGGGTTCCCAGTAGAGTTCCATGCTACATACCCTGACCTCTTGGCTCTGAAATTAGTAGCCTTGTACCAAGCCACAAAGAAAGAGGGAGTGCTCCCACCTACGACTCGAGAGGCACTAATCATCCCATTATTAAAACCTGATAAATCATCAATGGACTGTGGAGCATATAGACCCCCTATCCATGCTGAATTTGGATTGTAAGATCCTTAGCAAAATATTAGCAATGTGATTCCTCCCCTAAATGACAATGCTGATCCGCCCTGACCAGGTGGGCTTCATCCCAGGCCATAACACGGGTACAAATGTCCGCCGGCTCATAGCAGGGGTGCTAGCATTGGATATTGAGACGATGGCATTCCAAAGCCTTGAATGCAGCTTTCTATGTAAAGCTATACATAAGATGGGACTCAGGATAGATTATATATCGTAGGTCCAGCTGCTTTATGCTGCCCCAACGTCCAGAGTTCGCACAGGACGTGTGATCTCAGAGGGCTATGCAGTGAAGAGAGGCACAAAGCAGGGCTGCCCCCTGTCCCCGTTACTGCTCGCTCTGTCTATGGAACCACTGGTGGCAGTGGCACATGGAGGTTGGGAATATGAGGGGATACAAGTGGGGGGATGCAACATCGCATAGCCCTAGATGCATACAATTTAATATTAATAATAATAAAGAAAAAACCCTTATTCCCCAGACTTCCACATATATTTTCTGAGAGTGTTGCCGTAAAGGGGTAACTGGGAGGGCCTTGATATCTGGGATGAAGCAGGGCACTGCTCCATTCTAAGACTTTAGGCTTGAATTTGACTTACCGGGGGCATTTTCTGCTGCATGGGGAAGTTGTGGCAGCTGTTAGACAAAACTGGGAGCTGGCCTGGACGAGCCTCAGTCACAAACAATAGCCAATATGTATCAGGCTCATCAGGTACCTTCAGGGCAGTTACACTCCTCTAAAGTAAAATACACGCAGACATATCCCTTCAGTGGGAAGAGTAGCTGGGCATCCCAATTCCACCAATGGCATGGGAATATATAATAGACAGAAGCTCAAAAGTCTCAAGAAATGCTGTATTTAAGTTAATGCATTTTTTTCTACTTCATAGGGCATACCTCACTCCGGGGACAATCAACAGGCATTTCTATGTGCCAGAGGCGGCTTGCCCATGAAGCAGAGGAGTGGGGGCAGAACTCAAGCATATTTTGTGCGACTGCCCTTCCTTGGGAACATATGAGGATTTAACGCACACAGTTGCAGAGATCATAGACTGGGAAATCCCATGTACAATGGGCCATTGCCTACTGGGATAGTTTCCCCATACGCCTTAGACTAAAGTGACCAATAGATTCCACGATTTGGCTTATGTCATGCCAAGCGAGAAATCACCATGAATTGGAAAAACCCAAGGGGGCCAAGTGTGGATACATGGTGCAGGGAACTGGTGAGTGGGCGACTTATGGACAACACTCCCTCTTCAGGGAAGCCAAGAAAGGATTAAGGGCCAGATGTAGCAAGCATTTTGTGTGGTGCAAACAGCGAAAATCGCAGTTTGCGCCATGCAAAATGCCGTTTGCGATGCTCATTCACAATTTGCGAGTCGGTACCGACTCGCAAATTGTGAATGCGACTCGCAAATAGGAAGGGGTGTTCCCTTCCTATTTGCGACTCACATCGCTATGCTAAATTGCTTTGTGACCACGAATGTGGTCGCAAAGCAATTCGCAGTTACCACCAGTGTCACACTGGTGGTAACCCATTCGCAAAAGGGAAGGGGTCCCTATGGGACCCCTTCCCCTTTGTGAATGTTGCCAAAAAGGGTTTTTCAGAGCAGGCAGTGGTCCGATGGACCACTGCCTACTCTGAAAAACCGAAACCAAAATGTTTCGTTATTTTTTTTATTTTGCAACTCGTTTTCCTTTAAGGAAAACGGGCTGCAAAATAATTTTTAAAAACTGCTTTATTTAAAAAGCAGTCACAGACATGGAGGTCTGCTGTCTTCAGCAGGCCACCATCCCTGTGAGTGTAGGGACTCGCTATGGGGTCACAAAATGCGACCCACCTCATTAATATTAATGTGGTGGGTCTTTGCGACCCCATAGCGACTCACAGAAGGTGTCTGAGAGACCATTCTGCATATGGTTTTGCGACTTGGAAATTGCGAGTCGCTCCGAGTCGCAATTTCCGAGTCGCAAAACCTAGTTTTGCTACATCTGACCCCAAGCCTCCTAGACATAGCGGAAGCATGAAGTCCCTGGTAGACAGCATGAAAGGACTAAACAGTAGATCACTTGATGGCACCCCGGACAGGTCCTAATGCAAGTAGTAATTGACTTGAGAGATCACCTGGTTACTTGGCACCCTGCCACCAGCACTCTAAGGGGGACTTCCCCTTCCTCACCGGCAGGCTACTAAGATGTGAACAATCCTGGTGCACCATGTCCGATGCAAGCGACCTGAAATGAGAAAGCCACAGTCACAAACTCTACTATGAACGAGCCACTGACTCAGGGGGGGGTTTGGAAGGGGACCAGGAGGAAAATTGTTGAGTTAACATTACTATATTGATGATGTATTGTTATAAGCATGTAATTGCCTTAATACTGTGAGACAATGACGATATTGTGGTACCATTTATTTGATATCACAATTTGTAGCACCTGATACTAATAAAATCTGTTCAAACAAAAATCCAAGTACATAAGTGCTGTGTATTTTGTGATACGTGGTCAATCTGGACTTGGATTACTTACTTTTAATAACACAAATTAGGAGCAAGATAACACAACACAGTCTTTGCCAGGGCTAATCAGTCCTTATTCAGTGTACACTTACATTAATTCCAAAGTCTACTAATAATGGAGCATTCTTGGTAATCTTGTCTACAATTTATTGTTACATACAGCAAATCCCACTTATATAACACCAGAGGACACTACAATGTGACAGGATTTCTTTTGTGATTCATGAGATATAACTTCATAGCTTCTTTTTATTTCATTATTATCACCATTTGAATTTCTCAGTGCATCCTTGCCACTGCATTGTTTCTATGTTGTTCATTCAGTTACATGTTAAATATGTTGATCCTTGGATTGTTGGTTGAGGAGGGTGGAAGCCCCACTCAGGCAACAACCACAATCCTTGTCATGGTATGCCACAAAAGTCACCAAATTGATCTGTGCTTATCCCTTTGGTAACTTAGAACAAACGCAATCAGGCTTAATTTCGAGGCAGTACATTTTAATAAATAAAATGATCAGAATCACGAAATTCCAATCACTAGAACCAGGGCTATTCATTTTGTAGTGAAAATAGCACCCAAAAGCACAAAACACCACTTGTGCTTATCTAGACTGGAGAAAAGTCACAAGTTCAGGCTGACCACCAGGAAGTGCTGTTCGGGCCAGATTAGTCCCAATGAAAAGTTACCTTCTGAAGTCCAACCTGGAGAAGTCCACTTGCTTTGGAAGAGGCACAAGGAGCCCAACTTCCGGATTTGCCACTTTTTCATCTTTGAGGAGCTTCCACTGATGCCAGCCAAGGTTTGAGGTTCTGGGAGGCACCTCTTGTGGTTCAGGACTCACTTCACCAGAGTCCAACAGCAGGTCCAGTCAGATCAAGACAGGCCCAGTTGCAGCTGGCCAACTGTGCAGAAACAGGGAGGTCTCTGGAAACTTGGGACCTGATTTATACTTTTTGGTGCAAAACTGCACTAACACAGTTTTGCACCAAAAAGTTTAGCACCGGCTTGCACCATTTCTGTGCACCAGCCAGGCACCATATGTATGGAATGGTGCAAGCTGGTGCAAAGGGTAGTCTAGCGTAAAAAATAATGACATTAGTCAGGTGGGGCTGGCGGTATGGAAGAAGGGGGCTTTGCACCAAAAAATGGCATTAGGTAGGTTAGAGTAAAAACAAAATGACTCTAACATGCCTAGAGTCATTTTCTGATGCATAACCATCCATACCACATGACACCTGTCTTAGAAAAGACGGGAGTCATACCCACCACAACAATGGCCAGCACAGGGGACCAGGGTCCCCTGGGCATGGCCATTGCACCCAGTGCCATGTAGCAGGGCCCACTTCAGGGCCCCCAATGGCACTTGAAGAAAAAAAAACCTCACCTGTACTTACCTATACCTACTTGGGATGGGGTCCCCCATCCTCCGCTGTCCCTCTGGTGTGGCTGGGGGTGTCACTGGGGCCTGGGGAGGGCACCTGTGGGCTTATTCCATGGTGTTTCACCATGGAAATAGGCCCACATGTCTCCTAACGCCTGCCCTCACCCAGGCATTAACAACTGGTGCAAAGCAAGATTTGCACCATTTTTTGACCCCTCCTCCCCCGTGCATGATTTTTTTCAAGGGAGGATAAATAAGGTAGTAGGGCCTTAGAGTCATTTTTTGCCCGGGAACGCCTACCTTGCATCTCTTTGACGCAAGGTAGTTCTCTGCAGGCAAAAATTGACTTTAACTCCAATATTTTGGCCCTTGACATGTCTGGCGGCAAAATATAAATGTGGAGTTAATTTGTGTAAAAAATAAAATGACGCAAATCCAGCTCAAACAGATTATAATTTTGCACCATGAAGTTACGTTTGCATCAGATTTGCGTTAAAAAATGACACAAATCCCGTGCAAAGAGTATAAATATGCCCCTTGTTGTGTCTGTGTAGCTCACACAGAAGGTCAGCCACCTGACACATGGAGGCACTCTGGGTAGCTTGGGATGAAGGTGAGCAGGCCCAGTCTTTCTTCAGACAGCAAGAAGTTGTTTTTGTGGTTTTCCCCCATACATTTGCCCTTTCCCCTCCTGTTTCATTTTTGTTGGAATTAGGGCTCTGTGCACTTTTCCACTGCTAACCACTGCTAAATTGCCTGTGCTCTATTTCCTTTAAACATGATCACATTTGTTTACACCTAATTACTACATTTATTTTGCTATATGTCCCTAGTTAGTGGTACTAAATGTACCCCGAGCCAGTAAAGAAAAAGCTACATTACACACTCACGCACAAACACACACACACAAACACATTTATAGAAAGTGTTTTTTGTTTTGCTTATAACTTGGCACCACTTGACGAATCTTCACTAAATGTTCAAAACTTATACTTCAATGGGTTCAGCTGCTGTCTTGAAAGTTTTGCTGTGATTAGTCTACTGTGGGCTGAGAAAAAGGTGTGTCCGAAAACACATTTTCCGCAAGCATTTTCCTATAGGGATTTGGAACAAGAGTACAGCCCGAGCCGCTGGACAGAATTAAACCAAATTTGACAGAAAACTAGCTCTTGGTTCAGAAAGTGTGCTTTTTGTGATTTGAGGTCAACCCATTCAGTAGTTTTGGAGCAATTACTGATTAAAAAATATAGCTATCTAGATGCCAGGATCCTCTGCAAGTCCAACTGTCCCAGTGCTGATATCTGATTCGCTGCCAACACTTAAACAAGGAAGTCTTGGCAGCCATCATGGAACTCTGGACTTTTTTTTATTTTTCTCCCAGGAGGGCAAGGTCCCAGAGGTATTGGGGGATTGATAATGTAGGGGGGGGCACATGAGGCCACCCCTTCTAGGGCTTCTATTAGCCCTGGGGGTCACGAACGCCATGCCCTGTGGCCAACTGCAGCCGTGCACAGCTGGACGTTGTGCGCTGCGACGGTTGGGTTAACGTAAAGAAATTAACATTACTATACGTTTAAAAAAACATAGAATTTCACTGAAAAAACAAAGGTTACAGGGACATTGCAGTTAGGTAATAGAATAAAACAAAACATAGAAATTCACTTAAAAAAACAGTTATATTTAGAGTTACCTCAAGTAACTATAACTCGTGTCCTAAGGTAACAATAACTCGTGCCCTCGTCATGCACTGCTAACTACCCTACAAGTTACGGCACTTATGACATCTTTGATAACATCATTGATAAAGTCACTGTAGCATCCGCAGGAAAATAATTGATCACATATCTGTGCATGGCGGGGGCGCAAGTTATAGTTACCTTAGGGCACAAATTGTAGTTATTTGAGGTAACTCTAACTATAACCACAGAATTTCTATGGTTTTGTGCATTTAAAATTTGAGCCTAACTATAACATCCCTGTAACCTTTGGTTTTTCAAGGCTATATATATATATATATATATATATATATATGTGAATATATACATATGAATTACACCACATTTAGCAGAAATGTAGAATTTCTTCCACAGATTATGCTTTTTGCTTTTTAATGTAAATCCATTCAGTAGTTGTTGAGAAATTTAAGGAAATCCAAATTTGTGTATCTAGGGCCGTAGTTCCTTCACAATGACTATGCAAAGAATAACAAGCTTGTGCAGTGAAATGCAATGCTCCGATTGGCTGACAACATTTCAACCAGGAAGTGTTGGTAACCATCTTGAGACTTGGCTTCAGCCATGTCCCAAAACAAAAATGCAGGAAAAATCTTAAAGGGAGCAGGGTTTGAATACCCTAACCTTCTAGACTTGGTCAAGGTGTCCCAAACGGACAACACCAGGGTAAGGAAAGCATTCTTCTAAAAAAACATTTGGTACAAATTCAAGACATTTGCAAATTTGTAGACATGGCCAGGCCCTAGGGAATGGGGCCCCCAAGGCCAAAATCGTCCAAGGAGTAGGGCTGGACAGCCTCCCTCCCCCACTAAAATATATAAATATTTAAAGAGTGGGCCCCAGGGGATGGGTTTCCTGGGATCAAAATTGGCCCAGGGAGGGGGCCTCGCAGCCCCGCTCCACTATTCAAAGAAGGCCAAACCCCAGGGAATGGGGTCCCCGGGGCAAAGATGGGCCCATTGAAGATGAGCCTCTCCCATTAAGTTGTGGCCAGACCCCAGCGGATGGTGGCCCTGCACCGTTCTGGCTCTGTTGCTCATTTCACTTAAATTAAACCTCAAAAGGAAGCACTTACAAATATAAAACATAGCTGTTGCTCCCGTAGACACTCCACTGCTGTAAGGAGAAATTATCCTAACTCTTGGTCTTGGTGAAGGCAAATCAAGTGTGTTTTCTCAGCAATTCCATATTGAAAAATGATCCAAAGTCATTTGTGAAGGTGAATGCATCATTAATCTAATCTATTGAGATCCAAACTGCATGTGACTATGAAGAGTGGTTTCTTTCTTGTCCTCTCCTGGTCCATGGTTCGCCCTTTAAATTGCTAATAGCATGGAAATGTGCAAATCACCTGGAAGCTCTGCCTACTTGGCCCCGCCCCCTCTACCTTAGTAGCATGCAAAGGTTTTCCCCCTTTTGCCAGGATGATGGACAGCTTACCAAAGAACCCCCCCCCCAGTGCGTTCCCCGCTGATTTTGGTGGAGCATTCTTAAATCCGAGAAATATCAGGACATCTCCACAAAACAAAGAAGCACTTACATCATATGGATAACAGGAAGAACACTGGTATGGTGGAGATTTACATCTTTGTAGTCTCATTGCCCTTTCTATGGCAGAATTCATGTTATCACATATTTCTGGGTAAAGATGCTCCAGGAACAATCATATTGCCAAAACACACACAAGGTCACTGGTGGCATTTCCTTGTCCTCTATTACGCAACTGTAGTGTAGAATACATACTAGATATTTACCTGGGGAGGCATTTCCCCAAGAAAGCAGAAAGAACTCTACTTAGGTAGATATTTTGTGCAAAACTGTGGACGCTTGCCTGATAAAAGGGCACATGAGGTTCCTTCCTGGCCGAGACACTCACACAGCTACTGACACACCCACACAGACACTCACACACCCACTCACAAACACCCTCAGACACTCACTCAGACACTCATTCACTCACGTACCAACTCATAGATCTTCTCAGACTTTCATGCACCCATTAACAGACCCACTCAGACTCATACACCCACTCACAGACCCAATCAGAGACTCACGCACCCACTCACAGACCTACTGAGGCACGAATGCACTCACACACTCATTGTCAAAGATTGATGGTTACAGTTAGGAAATAAAAAACCTTAGAAATTCACTAAAAAAATAGAGGTTACAGGAATGGTATAATTAGGAATCATTAAAAATAACCTTAGAAATTCACTGCAAAAAAACAAGTTTACAGGGACGTTATAGTTAGGAAATAGAATAAAGAAAACCTTGAAAAAAAAGGGTTATGGGGATGTTATAGTTAGGCTCACACTCCACTTATACAAAACCAGTGAAATTCAGCGGTTATAGTTACCTGAGCAAGCTATAACTTATGCCCCCAAAGCGCTGCTTATGACCTCACATGCTACATCACTCTTGACATGGTCAGTGACATCACTGATGAGATCTCAAATAACATCACTGATGGTATTCTCCACAGAAGCATTCACACACTCACTCACACCCGATACAATCTCTCATAGACCCACTCACGCACCCACACAACCACTCATACCCATTCACAGACCCATTCAAGTACTCACACCCACTCACAAACCCATACAGCTACTCATACAACCAGTCACTTTCCCATGCATTTACACACTCATTCCTACACCCACACAACCACGTACATACCCATTCACACATCCATACAAGCACTCACACATCTGCTCACTCACCCATACATCCATTCACACAGTCATTTACTCTACAATACAGCCACTCACACACCAACTCACTTAACCAAACAGCCACTCAAACAGCTGCTCACTCTCCTATACAGCCACTTAAACAGCCATTCACTTACACAGCCCTACAGACATCCACTCACTCAAATATAGTCACTTACACACCCACTCACCCACCCATTCAGCCACTCACACAGCCACTCACTCACCCATATGGCCACTGACACACCCACTCACTTTCCAATATAGTCACCTAAACAGCCACTCACTCACCCACACAGCTACTTATATATTTACTTATACACCCATACAGGCAGTCACACACCAACTCACGCCATACAGGCACTCACACACCCACTCACACATGTATACACAGTCACACAGCCACTCACATAATATATGTTAGAAACAGAATCACTCATTAGTAGTACAGAAAGGATTCTACTTATCTTTTGTAGTACCTTGGTATTTACGCTTAAGATTCATAAACATTTAGAAAACATTCACACTCACTGGATGATGTCATCAGTGATGCCATCAGTGATGTCACTGACCATGTCATAAATGATGCAGTATGTGAGGTCATAAGCACTGCATTGCGGCGGCATGTTATAGTTATCTCAGGTAGCTACAACTGCTGAATTTCACTAGGTTTGTACGAGTGAAATGTGAGTCTAACTTTGGTTTTTTTCAGCAAATTTCAAGGGACATTATTAAATGTTGTTTCCTTACATGCCTATAACCTTTGTTTTTTTAATTTTAAGTAACTCACGCCCTCAACATGCACAGTTTTCTCATCAATAATTTTACAGCAAATGCTGCAGTGATAATATCAAAGATGTTATGGAAGAAGTCATGACTGATGTAATCTATGGGGTAATTAGCAGTGCATGGTAAGGGTGAGTTATGGTTACCTTAGGGCATGAATTATAGTTACTTGAGATAATTCTAAATATAAGTGCTCAATTTCAACGGTTTCGTCCAAGTGAAATCTAAGCCTAACTATAATGTATTTGTAGCCTTTTTTCAGTGAATTATTAAGGTTTTTTTCATTTTATTTCCTATCTATAACATCCCTTTTACCTTTGTTTTTTTTCTGTGAATTTCTATGGTTTTAAAATGTTATTTCCTAACTATAATGTTCCTGATATCAAGAGGTTTGAGGGGGTGTATGAGTGGATTTGTGAGTGGTAGTGTGGGTGTGTAAGTGGGTGTGTGAGTGTGTGGTGGGTGTGTGACTTTGTGGGTCTGTGAGTCAGTGTGGGATTGGTTGTGTGGGTATGAAAGTGGGTGTGTGAGTGGGTGGGGTAAAGATGTGTGGCTCTGTTATTGGGTACGTGAGGGGTTTTGAGGGTCTGTGAGTGGGTGTGTGAGTGGCTGTATGGGTACATTAGTGGGTATGTGAGTGGTTGTGTGGGTGTGTAAGTGGGTATGTGAGCGCGTGTGTGAAAGCTGTGTGGGTCTGTGAGTCGGTGTGTGTGTGAGGTTTTAAGGGTCTTTGAGTGTGTGAGTGGCTGCATGAGTGGGTGTGTGAGTGTCTGTGTGGGTGTGTGAGTGGCTGTGTGAGTGCTTTTGTGGGTCTGTGAGTGGGTGTGTTAGTGGCTGTATGGATGTGTAGGTGTGTAAGTGGGTCTGTGAGTGTGTGAGTGAGTGTGTGAGTAGGTGTGTGGATCTGTGAGCGAGTTTATCTTTTTTTCAATTGGGGCCTGGAACCCTGAATCCTCCCCGAATCCACCTGAATTCATGGGGATCCAGGGAGGATCCATGGCCCCTCCCATAGTAAAAAAAAGGTTTTTTGGACAATTTCCTGCACATAAGGGGTCACTAACATACCCCTCCATGACTTCCATGGGGTCTGGGTACCTCTACACTGATCCCCTCTATCACTTTTTATCTTTATTTTCCCTGCTGGTAACCAAGTCCCGATTAACAAAAAATGGAGGCTGCATCTCTCCTCTCAGGTTATGGCCAGCCAATCATGCACTGATGTTGGCGTGTGGATTTGCAAATCCAAGAAGGATCCCCAGAGGGTCCGCCTTCCTATATAAATAAATTTGGTTTTCTTTCAATAACTCAAAAACAACTGAACCGATTTACACCAAATAAGAAAAAGGGCACTTTCTGGACCAAGTCTACCATTCTGCCAAATGTGGTGTAATTCCACACAGTAGTTAGGGCTGTTATTGTGTTCAAAAGCCCTATGGGAATTAATATAGGCAAAACACATTTTGGGAACCACCTTTGTTCTCAGCCCCCGCTTAACGGATCACCCTGAAACTTTCCAGACAGCAGTTGAAGTTAGCGCCAATTTTTTTAGGAAACTTTTGTGAAGATTCATCAGCTGGCGCCAAAGATATAGGCAAGTCGAAAAAAAAAAAATCACATGGAATCTAGGTGCTAACTATAACTACCTAGGAGTGACTGTACTGGGTAATATATATAAAAACACACACACATAAGTATATGAATATGTGTGTGTACACACACACACACACACATATACATAGTGCCAATCTAGAACTGCTTCCAGCAGTAGCATCTCTTCCAGGTCATCCTGTCTACATCACAACAACACCTGAAATGAAAACAACACATTTCTGAATGCTTTACTCCAATTACAACGATCAAGAAAAATAAAAAGATAAGACAAGGGATGAAGAGATGCTCATGGTTCAAGGTGATCAGGAGGTGGGAGTAGGACTCTTACATTGAAAATAAGAAAAAAAAGAAACTGGAGCCATATTTGAACCTGTCGCATGCGGGAAATATTATTAAAAATCACATATTGAAATTTCATGAATTTCACATATCAACAAATCTGGGAACTTTTTGTGGAATAATTTACATTTTGCCCCAGCCTAACACACCACCATTCACACACACATATTCTTATTTACCGTGGCATTTGTGAGAGAACCTTGCATTCCTGATATGTGGGTGTATGTGAGAAAGTGTGCCCTGCTGCTAAGCGTGTTGTGCTTGTTCAATGTGCCTATGCGAGGTGGTCATTACTTTATTTACCTGTCTTATAACCTTCCTTCCCGAGGTTTGCCGTGCCGTTGTCCATTCCGTACCTTCGATGTGCGGTAGTGAGTCTTGGTAAAAACATTGTCATCATCACAGTGGAAAAACACTGCTTTCTATAATGCTTGTTTCATTTGACATAAGGTGCCACCATTCAGAGACACAATCTAGCTGTGGTAGTTTCTGCTCTACTCTGTGTAAGGGGTGTTAGGAAATCCAGTTTACCACTTTGCCAAGCTCATTGTATTATTAGAAACCCTTCTGGACCAGCTTTGCTTCTCCCTCACTTCTTCGCCCCTGGCGGCCGCATGTCTACATCAAATTACTACATCAATTCCTATTCTATTTACAGCCCTATACCTCTAGTGGGAGGCTTCAACCTTTACATTATGCATGTGTTAGACACAGATGCATTTGAGAGGTAGATACTTGACCTCAATGTGTGGTTTCATGGAAAATGGATTTCAGGGAAGGTGTTTCAGTAAAAGAGAAAGGAGTTAACTGATTTTGAGTTCATCGCATGCATCCGTCATCTCGCAGTTTTTCCCTTGGGACCTGTTTATCATTCAGTGAACCACATATTCTCAGAGCAAAGAGCTACAAATATCTAGTGAAATATAAACGTGGTAAAACAAAAGATTCACATGCATCCTGTCAATGTTTATTGAGTTCGGATTTCTAATGAATACGTCTGGCCGATTTCATTGTTTTATTTTATTAGATGCAGCTTCCTGTTTCCTTTCGCTAAATAATTTTTTTGCTTCTTCTTCCCTCATGCTGGATGAGTTGTGCATTGTTTGAAAAATTTGACTTTACAGGTCAAAGTTATACTGAGTTTCAGAGGTGAGCTGAGGCGTCTGCATCTGTGCAGTACTATAAATCCATTTAGGATAACATTACGGTGATGGGAACAAGCACTGTCAATTGTGCTGGCTTGTCTGTGTGAAAAGAGGGCATTAAAAAAGTTTCTTTCACAAATTAAAACATTTCACGAGGGACGTATGAGGACTACAAGCATGTCTTGCCCTTTAACTTAGGTAAGACAATTCACAAAATAAGGGTCACTATCTGTAGTGAAGAAGCATCAGGAAATTGTCTGCGTTTCACAATGCAGGTAGGCAGTGGCGCAGCACACAGTGGAGAACGACCTGCTTCTAGGAGCACTCAAATTAAAAATAGTGAAGAATGGGCAAATAAATGAGGCGCATTGATACTCAATCATTTGTCCACATCTGTCCCAATTAAGCAGCTATGAAGTGATGGCACGATTATCTGACTAAGTCCTAGAATTCACTAAAATAAATGCTATCAAATGAAGAATTTATAGCATAGTTGTAGGAACAATACCCTTATTTTATCTGGATCTTTATTGCAACTTATACACGTTTTCTTGGTTGATGCCAGTGTTATGTTATGCACATTGTATAGCTCTGTTCACTTTTGTTAATGACATAGCGTTGCACTCTTTACGGAGGTGCACCTTCGTGTGAACCTTAGAAGGTCATCAATAGAAAGCGAAGGAGCTGTAACTTGAAATATCCTGAGCAGCTAAAAGGTAGCCAGCTGTTTTGAATGAAGTATTCATAGCTCACCCAAAAGGAATAGATACATGTTAAGTGCATGGAATACCCATTTGAACATATATATATTTATATATACACTCTCTCTCTCTCGCTCAATAGAATTCGGGATAATTTGCAAAGCTGACGGATATCCCTAATTGTGGCACAGATCCAGCCCTCTCGGGCACCTTTTTAAAAGTTGTCCTTTTTGTCATAAATTAAGACCTGTTATCAGTGAAACAGTTACCTTTTTTTTGCCACACATTGGGTTGCAAACCACGGCTCCTTCGAAGGGCCCAGCTCCTCCACCCCGACAATGAAATAAAATCATCTGTAATAAAGCTACTGAGAGCTCAGGCAGTGCAAAATGTCAGTGCAAGTTAAGAGCCCGCTGTTCGAAAATGAGATTTCGAAATGAACCTAGGAGCCTCATTGGTATTCAGAGGTGAGCCCGCTCATCACAGTTCTCCTTTGTGCCCCTGATGTGGTCTTGACAGATGTGTGGAATTCATTTTTAGGAGCTCAGTGCCAAGTGTAAAAATCTCGGCAGCTTTGGGCGGTGATTCTCTGTAGATAAAGCACAGTTTCCCCCCTTATAGACTTCTGGCCCTCCAATCTATTTGTAAATGAAGCAGTTGCAATATTTTCTACTGCACTGCCCATGAGGTGTAATCCATAACGCTGCTAAGGCAGGTCTCGAAGAAACAAAAAAAGAGAGGGAATAGAAGACATGAGATCTTTGCTTCTGGCAGATGTTGTATTAGAAGAAACAAAGCATAAAAGACTATGAACACAGACCTCTTTAAAATGTAGGCAAGATACAAATCCAGCATCCACAGTTGTATGAATGGTGTCCACCCTAAGTTCAGGAAGGCCGGATTCATATCAGATTTTTTTTTAAATATCTACATTGAGGAACTAGGTTCGAGTCTCCCTGTCGGCTCATTATTCTCTGATTCAGGGCAATTCATTAAGGGACATATTTATAAATATTTTTCCACACAATGCCGCAAGACTTCTTACTGTGCTGTGCTGCGTGAAAAGGAGAGGGAAGGAATGAGCCACATCTTTCAATATATGGCACAGTCTTGCTTTGTCCTTGCACTGATGCACTTTTGGCAATCTAGGGCCAACCCAGTCACCCTTGCACCAGGGAGCAAGGGTGCATGTGTTCCTGGCAGGATGCGTTTTATGCAGGAAGGGACACCATCCTGCACAAAAACAATACTTTGAGGCTTTGTGCACCACACATAGAAAGAGGAAAAATGAGGAGATATAAATATATTTCTCCCCGTTGCACCTTCCCTGGGAATTCGTAGCATTTTGACGTATTCCCAGGTCATGGTAAATCTGGGAATGTGCCAACATCCGTGGGTGAGTGCATGGGAACACACACACTCCACCCACGAAGTGGCTCCCCGGGGCAGAGTAACACAAGGCAGCAACTTGCACTGTCTTCTGTTACTCGAGATTTACCTAGCACCGCAGGGCCAATCAAGGTGGCCTTGTGTGGCTTGCTACGTCTCATCTATGTTTTGTGTCACCCTTGTGATAGCTTGCATGGTTCAGGGGTAAAGCAAAACTTTGATAAATATGTCCTTAAATCTCCCTGTGCCTTAAAAACACAAGAATGAATGTGTTCTTGTATAAGGTAACTAGTGCTCATGTAAAGCGCTGCAATACTTTTTGGTAGATTGCACAATATAAAACTGCAAAAAAGGTATGACACAGTTTACTTACACTTAAAGACTCATTCTGCTTGGGGCAGTTAAAACCAACCCTGAATGGGGTTGGCATTATTGTATCACTGAGAGTTGTGCTCCAGCTTAGTGTGGTAGTACTGCTTATTTTTAGGATTACAAGGCGTGGATCACAGGATACTTGTGTTTTCTCTCTGTACTCATTCCACCATAGTTTATATTGCTCAAATCATGTGGTGCAAAAATCAGAAGTGTGAGTTATTTCATACCAGTTGCAATCCTGAATCAGGGTCAGCGGCCCACCCACCCAGTCAGAAGCTCTCAGGCCAGGGGTCCGCCGCCTATACACAGTGAGGGGGCACCCTGAAGCTCTGGGGGCCCAAACACCATGGGGGCTGTAGGGGCTATTGTTACGCCAGTGGCTTGGATGGGATGGTGGAGAACAAAAGTACTGAAAATGGGGACATTTATGTCAATAGATTTATTTTAGGTAGATGTTGGGTATTCGACTTATCTGGTATGTATTCTGTACTTCTTGACCCCCACCTTACACCCCAATATTAAATATTGAGACCCGATGCAAATTGGTTCCACATGTTTCACAACTTTCTTTAACTTTAATTTTTTAAGGATTGTAATGGCCATGTGTTAGACTTTTCATCCTTGGTGTGTTCTTCCTTAACATTTTGCCTTTGTTTCCCAGGTTGTTGATATGTGCTGCACTCTGTTTTTGTTGTTTTTGTTACTCTGGGCACTTTACCACTGTTAACCAGTGCTAAAGTGTAAGTATTCCTATACAAAATGTGTATGTAATTGGTTCATACATGATTGGCATATTTGATTTACTAGTATGTCCCTAGTACAGTGCACTAGAGGTGACCAGGGCCTGTAAATCAAATGCTACTAGTGGGCCTGCAGCAATGGTTGTGCCACCCACATTAGTAGCTCTGCAAACATGGCTTGGACCTGTCACGGCAGTGTCTGTCTGTGCAGTTTTCAACTGTAAATTCGACTTGGCAAGGGTACCCACTTGCCAGGCCTAAACCTTCCCTTTTCTTACATGTAAGACACCCCTAAGGAAGGCCCTAGGCAGCCCCAAGGGCAGGGTGCAGTGTATGGTTAAGGTAGGTCATATAGTAATGTGTTTTATATGTCCTGATAGTGAAATACTGCTAAATTAGTTTTTCACTGTTGCAAGGCCTGTCCCTCTCATAGGTTAACATGCGGGCTACCTTTAAATATGATTAAAGTGTAAATTCCCTTTTGGAGTCGACAGACTTATGGAGTTAGGGGTCTCTGAGCTCACAATTTAAAAATACATCTTTTAGTAAAGTTGATTTTAAGATTGTGTGTTTGAAAATGCCACTTTTAGAAAGTGAGCATTTTCTTGCTTAAACCATCTGTGTGACTCTGCATGTTTGTGGATTCCCTGTCTGAGTCAGTTTGACAGTTGGGCTGGTTGCACCTCTCACTAGACAGTGACATAAAAGGAGCAGGAGTGTAGTCTGCATTTCCTGATGAGACATCCGTGCTCGGAGGGAGGGGAAAAGTGGTCACTCACACCTGAAAGGGCTGTGCCTGTCCTCACACAATGCAGTCTCCGACCCCCTGGTGAGTGTCTGGGGCCTGGACTGGGCAAGGCAGGATTTAGCAAACAAGAGAGACTTTTCCTTGAAGTAAGCCTACTTCAAAGACAAAATGGGTATAAGAAGGGGACCCAAAACCACTGACTTTCGGATCACTTCTGGAAACCAAGAGGAAACTCTGCTTGGAGAAGAGCTGAAGAGCTGAGGAAGAAGAGCTGCCCTGCCTGTGCTTTGTGGAGCCCTCCTGCAGTTGCTGCTTCTGCCTGTGCCAGAGGACAAAGACTGGACTTTGTGTTGCCTTCCTTCTTGTGAAGAACTCTCCAAGGGCTTGATTTAGAGCTTGCCTCCTGTTGTTTGACGTCTCAGGGACAGCACAGACTTCTTTCTGCCAGCACTTGGAGCCTCTGGAGAGACTCCTACTCTGCCAAGTCATGTCCATCCAGTTCCTGGGGCCCTGAAAAGAGAAGCTGGCAGCCCAAGAGTGAGAAATCCACGCACCGACCGCCGTGCGGGGAAAAGATTGATGCAACTCCGATATGCGGCTGAAAGATTGCCGCGCCGCCAGCTTCGCTGCTGAAAATCAATGCTCACCTGCAACGCGACTAGAAGATCAATGCCCGCAGCTGGAGAAACGATGCGCAATATGGCTGACGGAGACTGGTGAGGTCGCAACCCGCGCTGCGTGTTTTTCAGATCATTGGGCAGCAGGATTTCTGATGTAAACATCGGCGGGCATGCAAAAACTTTGCAAGGCCTGTCCGGACCCGAGAATGCGGATCGAATCAACGCATCGCTCTCCTGCAGAGAGAAGAAACAACGCACGCCGAGTCAACTGAAGGAGAAACGATGCAAGGTCTCGTGAGTGAGTGATATTGACGCATCACAAGCCCTTTTTGACACACACTTGCCCGTGCGGGGTTATTTTTGACACACTCGGGTACATTTCCACGCTAGCAGCATTAGCGTTGTGTTTAAAACTACATGAAGACTCTTTTTGCTTTTTAATTGATAACTTGACTTGTGAATTGTGTGTTTTTGTCGTTTTGGTCTTGTTTTGTTCAAAGAAATATTTTCTATTTTTCTAAACCTGTGTTGTGTCATTTTGTAGTGTTTTCATTAAGTTACTGTGTGTGTTGGTACAAATATTTTACACCTAGCACTCTGAAGTTGAGCCTGCTGCTCGTGCCAAGCTACTAAGGGGGTGAGCGGGGGTTAGCTGAGGATGATTTTCCTTTACACTGACTAGAGTGAGGGTCCTTGCTTGGACAGAGGGTAACCTGACTGCCAACCAAAGACCCCATTTCTAACACCATGTAATGAGGCAAACTTTTCATTTAGGGATTGCATAGCTGCATTTACATGTGAACAAGGACACATGTTTTTAGGCTGCATTTAAAAATAAAACAATTTGCTATGTACCAGCCTCCCGTCTTTTCCCTGGGATGTTTCCAACATATAGGGGGTCATTGCGAGCTTGGCGGTCTCATGAACCGCTTGTTGGCGGTGGCAGTTGTACCGCCAACAGGTTGGCAGAGAAGACCACTAAATTATGACCATGACGGTCTTCCCAACAGAATATAGCCAATCCACCGCCGGCACCGCCAGTGCGATCAGGCTGCCAAAGATGATGGCAGTCACCTTCAGGTCAGCGGATCGCATGTTCCAGCTGGGACAGATTACGAGGCTGCACACTGCCACAGTTTCTGCTGGGGTCGCACCACCACAGAAACCCTGGTGGGAGCCACCCTGGAACCTGAACTACACATCTTCCCACTGTTTCTGCTCACCTATTGACTTCGGAACCAGTGACAACGACAGCAACCGTGAGTACACACACTTACCTGGCAAAATTGCACAAAGTCAATGTATAAACGCGTACACAACATACACACCCTTAACGGGTCGAGGTGGTGACACATGTACCTCTCACACTGACATGCACATCCCACACAAAGCCTCATACATGCACATACATATTGCACACACTTCGGCCAACACACACACTTTCAAAACACACACCAACACCCAGATACACAGCACTGGCATAGTCTAACACTACAACACACAACACACAACACAACCAAATGACATAACAAAACAACAAATGCAAAACCACAAAATCACCTTCATACATCCACAATACACACCTCCACTTGACAAGTCATACATACAGCACAACCTAACAATACCAGAAAACCAACACACACTATCAAACATCCATACAACAAGCCATACATCAAATCCTGCCAAAGCACATCACAACGGATCAGCCATAACAATCAACACACACAGTAGAATCACACAAGGGCACACAACACTCGAAATAACACTTCAACACAATAACTACATACAGCATCAACATTAATCTATGTCCCAAGCTCATACAAGCCCATCACACAACACACAGCCATCTTAGCGAGACAAATGCAATGCTCACGCACGCTGAATGCACACAACTTGTAGCACTATCAACACACACACAAAACATACTCACACACAGACTTAAGCAGGCAGGACCAAAACAGCCATAAGGAATGAAAGGCAGGACAAAAAAGTACCTTTGGAACCAACAACCGGTTGGTCCAGATGTATGGGAATAAATAAACATAAAAAAACATAGCTATGTACAATATAATTAGGCCATCTGCCAGTCCAAGAAAATATGTGCAGCATGTACAGATAGCACATTCCAGTGTCCCTACTTGATTCCTGACTACCACACAACCTCCACAGGTAGGAGCATCAAGGGGCCATGCCAGCAGCTCAGGAGATGGGGACAGCTGAGGGGGGATTTGGGTTTGGGAGGTGGATTCCTGGGCTTTGGCTTGGGAGGGAGAGGCATAGGTCGAAGCTTAGGAGAGGGCTAGGAACCCTTGGGAGGGGTTGACTTCTTGGCCAGATGAGGGGCATGGGTACCTGCATGGGGGCCAGAGGAGAATTTGAAGGTGGAAAGGCTGGACACAGGGAGGAACACAGATCTTCGGGGGTCACACAGAGTGGGAGGTGAGTAGAGAACAGGTTCAACTCTGAGAGGAAAAAAGTCTAAGACACAAAGTGACGGTAATGGCAAAAGGGTTTGGGAGTTGAGGTAGAGGAAGGGGTGGTGAGAGGTTTTTTGGGGGATGTTTTGGGTGCATGTGTGTGTGTGAGGTACGCTTGTGTGTGCTGGGTGTCTGTTGGGTGGGTGAGTGTGGGCGTTTATGTGTTTTAAGAGGGGTGGAGGTGCTGGGAGATGGTGTGGTGGATGGGTCTGTTAGGATGGTGGTTGTGCTGCATGTAGTCGTGTTTGTGGTTGTGGTGGCTGTGGATGTGGGGTGGTGACTGTGGGTAGGATAGGAGTTGTAGCTGTATTGGTGAATGTGGGTGTGGTGTCTGCAGGTGTGTTTGGTGTACTGTCTGTGAAGGTGAGGATGATGGGGGAGGAAGTGCAGGTAGTGAGTATTGGTGTGTCTGCAGGTGGGTGTTGTCTGTGTACATGCCAGTGGTGGGTCTTGTGGTATTTGTGTTTGTCAGTGGTACCCATGGATGTTGAGGTGGATGCATTCTTGTCTGTCTGTGCAGTGTGGCTCGGATGGGGAAGAGGGGTTTGGGACTGGGAAGAGGAAGGTGCAGGAGGGGTGGAAGACAAAGGGTGACTGGTGTCTGTCAGTGTGGAGGCCAGAGCCTGAAAGGATCTCTGTAGGCCATCGAGTGCACCTTGAATGCTCTCCAGGAGCACATTACTCTTCTGGACTTGAGTTGCCAGTCCCTGGACGGCATTAAGGATGGTCTACTGACCCACAGAGATCGATCTCAGGAGGTCAATGGCCTCCCCACCGAGGGCAGCGGGGCTGGCAGGGGCAGAGGTGCCTGTGGCAAATGAGGCACCCACCGTCCTGGGTGAGTGGAGTGGGCATAGACTACTGGGTGGGGTTCTACAAGGAGGGTGGTTGTAGTAAGGGGGTTATTGGACAAATATGGTGCTGGGGTGGGCCCAGAAGGGTCTGCCACCGCCTGGGAGTGTCCACTGGAGGTGTATTTAGACAATGATGAAGCAGATGATGTAGTCTCCTCTGTGGCACTCCCCTCGCCCTCCCAGAAACTGGGTCCCTCGCTGTCAGTGGTATCAGCACTCCAGACCCCATGGCCAGCAGATTCCCACTCTCCTGTGCCCCATCTCATTTGCCTGTCAATGCTGAACCACACAATTAGAGATAGATGGAGGGACAGATAGAGATGGAGAGAGATGGTCATCACATTCTTCACATACACACATTAGAACAAAGACAACTGTAGGTATACATCTCCGGGCTAGGCTATGTCATCTGTTAACCCACATAATCTTCATCAAGTCCCAACATGTTACTCCTATCAATTCCATAATGGTTATCCCTTCCACCACATCCTAACCCAAATGTGATAGCATGACTGGAGAATTCTAAGAAATCACCTGAAAATGTATGTCAGCATGCTGATCATGCCCTTGCTGAAGTAGTAAATTTGTCATTATCTGGAGCATAACTCTCCATACTCCTATTATCTGTAGTCAAAACAGTTCAGTAATAACAACATAACATGCATAAATTGGATCTACACCTGACCAGTCCATGTCCTTTAAGTAAAGACCCATGATAGTAAATAAACTCAATTCACAGACCCCGCAGCACCCGCCATTCAGATCACATGCCTGACTGGACCCTCCGTACATATATGTCATAATGGAAACTATCATTGAGATAGCCACAACCTGAGGCACTACCACACAGGTGACTGCTGGTGTGTATAATACATGTCTGGAGAACAGTCATGTGTCCACATGCACCAAATTCCAAAGGAACCTCTGCAGACACTGTACACAGATACACCACACCACTTCATACATGCATATGTAGCCACAGTAGGCTACATAGCACACATGTGACATCCACTATCAATCACTCAGTGCAGTGTAAGGACACAAAGTATAGCCAGCCATGAAAAATTCATAGGGCAGCTTACAAACCACCTGACATGCTCTTACAGTTCCACCCCATGACTACATGATTGAAGCAGCACCACTCACACCAATCCTGACATGTGATTAGCTGTCCACAAGTGCACACAACACACATATCCAGCTGAAGAGGTATGAACACATGATGTACACATGGAATTACATAACTGCAGTTGCACTGACAACATATCCCACAGCAACACCTGTCTTAGAAATGGTAGTACAGCTAAACCATCATACTATGAAATCATAAGTCAATCTGTGACAAATCCTGCAAAAACTGTCTACATCTTTAAGGCAGAGGGTAGTAATGATTAACCCACTCTATTACCTGTGACCCCAAGTAACCATTAGGACATGATGTAGGCAGATAATAACATATGTGTCACTGTAATTTGTAGAGGATTGGCACACATTGGATGGATATCGCATACAGTGATACAGTAGCACTGTCTAGCCACCTATCACCTAGGGAAAACAAATCCTTTGGGCTAAATGTGATATGCCCATATGGCAATACTATGGACATGCTTGTAAAGGACAAATAGACATATTCAGACTCTCACAGTTGAATAGTCTTTCCTTACTACCTGCACATATCCCATAGTTTGAAGAAGATGGGGCAATGGGGATACATTTACAGACCCATATGTACAGGTTTATCCTGGCCATATCTGTGCAGTGATGGAGAGGTCTGCCTCACATTGAGTCAATACCTGTAGCATGAAAAATGTGACATGGCCCCTTTACAAATCATGTCAGGCACCCAGGGGCTAATACAGGTGATCAAGACAGATGGGAGTGCTCAGACACCTTACAGCTACCAGAGCACGAATGCTGAAGGATGAACCAGGACATACTCTATGGGTAGCATGAAACTGCTACTTACAGTCATAACATGGCTGGGTGAACTTACACATGTGGCATTGTCATCTGAGCAGCTCCTCAAGAAGTCATGGATATGTCTTGAGACAGGTGAAATAAACACATACTAAGCAAACCATTAATGCCAGATCTACATCTAATGGTCAGGCAATGTGGGTACAATGTGTTCCCCTAATCTACATACCTGTAGCACCTACAACATTGTCACAGCTGCAACAGTGTGACTACAAACACCATAGTGTCATTGCCAAGTACAAGGATACAGTCAGCACTTACCCCCTTGTGGCTGCTGTGCTGACCTCAAACGCCCATCCACCTCAGGGTAGTCCACCATCAAGATGCTGGCCATTGGGGGTGTCAGGATCTGACCAGCACCTTTTCCTCATTGGGAGGTCATCCCCATCTTGGCCTCCGCGATCATCCGAGCCCAGCGTCTCAGGTCTTCCCACCGATTGGGACAATGGGTGCTCTGCCGGCAGTGGACCACCAGGGTCTGCATTTACTTGGCAATGGCACCCCATATCCCCTTCATCTGATGGGCGTTTACCTGCATTGATGACACAGACAAAAGGTCATTTATACATGCACCTGGCAACAGGATTGGTCAGTACACATCTGTCACTGCAAGTAGGCACACATACCCATCCTCTCTGCTAAGACGCATTCTCAAGAAGGCATTAGCATGCATCAACACACTCTCTAGTTCACATGCTCGGATAAACGTCACACACAACACCTATCACACATGCCTGGCCACTGTACTCACCCGTTCCACTGGTGAGCCATATAGCTTTCCATACATGGGTAGGACCTCCTCCAGAAGCTTTTTGAGCTCTTCGGGTGTCAAGGCAGGGGCCCAATCACCTGAGGAAAGTGGCATGATGGCTTCCAGAGGGTACACAGCAGCTTACCTCGTGGAGGTCTTGCCAGCAATAGTTTCAGGAGTCAAGAGAGAATATTAGCAGAAAATGGCTGTCACGGGTGCCACACACTGTACCGTCACCACCGGCAGTCATGCCTATTGGCCTCAGTCCACCAAAGGCAGCAATGTTAACCAATGACTAGTAGCACAGCGGTTGCGACCACCTATCGCTATAATGACTTCTGCCAGCGGACTTTGATCACTTCCAAACATCCACTACAGTAGGTCAGTCACTTACTCCCCCTATTTGCAGTGTAACCGAATGTTGGCCCTGCATGGTTGTGCAACATATTGGGGGTAATTACAACATTGGCGGTAAATGCCGCTTACCGCCGTGCAGAAGACCGCCAACACACCGCCGTGGCCGTAGAATTCGACCCATAGCTCAGAATCCGCCAAAATTTAGACACCCACACAAGTCCGCTGCACCAAAGGTCAGTGATAAACTGACAATAACAAAACCTCCACCGTCACGGCAACAGGAACACACCCACACTATCACGACCCACGAATCCATGCGGCGGTCTTTCAACCGCGGTATTCCATTGGCAGTACACATCGCCGCGCTCAAAATACACACACATTTACAAAACACTACCACATTGGACAAATCCAAATACACACACCTGATACACACACCACTCCCACTCACCCAATACAATATAAAACACACACCCACATTACCCACAAACCCTTACTACCCAAACATTTGAAGAAGGCCAGAGAGACAGCAAAGCAAAGACAACACCAGCATACTGAGGCACACAACACCATCACACATACACATCCACGCACAAAACACCACACGCCCCTAAACATCACACCACACATCACCCACACCACTCCCCCATGGCACCGCAAAGAAACCCCAGGTTTTCTGAGGAGGAGCTCAGGGTCATGGTGGAGGAAATCATCCGGGTAGAGCCACAGCTATTCGGATCACAGGTGCAGCACACCATCATAGCTAGGAAGATGGAGCTATGGCGCAGAATCGTGGACAGGGTCAACGCAGTGGGAAAGCACCCAAGAACACAGGATGACATCAGGAAGAGGTGGAACGACCTACGGGGGAAGGTGCGTTCCGTGGTCTCAAGACACCACATTGGGGTTCAGAGGACTGGCGGCGGACCCCGACCTCCTCCCCCACAACTAACAACATGGGAGTAGCGGGTCTTGGCTATACTGCATCCTGAGGGCCTCGCAGGAGTAGCCGGAGGAATGGACTCTGGTAGGTTAAATCTTTAACTACTTCATCCCCTACCCTACCTGCATGCTATCACATACCCCCACTCTCGCCCTCACCCCCATCACTCCAACTCTTCACATATGTCCCGCTATCACAAACCACACATCCCAACACCAAGTCCTGCATGCAACAACAAAGCATTGACACCCATCACCAATGCATGCCCTCTACACATACCCACACAGACCCCTAAACAATTATCACACAAGGTCCTACACAGGAATGGAAGCACTGGGGTACAGGGTCACCCACCCATTGCACACCAAGGCACACACAGATGCAATAATCATGCCTTTACACCCCTGCAGGACCCCTACCCAACGTCACCGGACAGGAGGTTCCAGACATGTCCACTCCACCCACAGAAGAGGCCCACAGTGATAACAACAGCTCTGTCCAACTAGATCTAGATGACCAGCCCGGCCCATCTGGGACATCAGGACAGTCGGTTCCCCTCACCCAGTCACAGGCCACCACAGAGCCTCCCCCCTCAGGAAACACCAGCACAGCACCCACCCAGTGGGCCTATACCTCTGTCCCCAGCACATGTCAAGCAGCAGTGTGGTCACCACTACAGGGAGCCCAGGCTAACCCACCACCCCAACAACACCAGGGACCTGGGGGCAGTGGTAGTGGGCACACGGTTCAGGGGACAGAGGCCCAGGAAGACAGGGGAACTGGGAGGGCTGCTCTGCGACAGGGGGAAGACAGGCCCAGGGAACCCACTCTCCACGAGGCCCTCTCCAACATCATGGGAGCCTATTATCATTCCCAGGAGACGATGGCAACGATACTGGCCAAGTTTCGGGTGACCCAGCGTCTGCAGGAGGAGCAGTATTTGGGGTTCAGGGAGGAACTCAAATCCATCAATGCCACCCTGGGCACCATTGTAGGGGTGCTGAAGGACCTCGTGAACACCAGGAGGGACACTGTGGCACAACAAGGGGCCCCTGACACTAGCCTGGATGATGAACTGCCCACCACCTCTGCCGGCGCTAGTGGACAGGAGGCACCGCCTCAGGACCATGACACCAGCACCCCACCCCCTGCAGATGGAGAACCACCCTGCAAGCGGTCCCTGAGATCCAGGACAAAGACAGAGAACAATGCCAAGACTCCCGCCAAGAAATCAGACCACCCTGATTGTCATCCTCTGTCCCAATTTGTCACCCTGTCCATCCTTAAACTGCCCTAGCTCCACTTCCTATGCCCCTTTGGACAACGCACCTGTGAGACAAATAGAATGGACTCTGCCATGGACATTCCTCCACCATCACCCCTGACCATTTTCCAACCCCCTCCACTACTTTGCACTTAAATAAACACCCTTAAAGCACAAAACAATCTGGAGTCAGTCTGTGCTTTTGAAAATGTGCATTTGCAATAACTTTGTAAAAATTATATATCCATTGTATTGTCAACATACCTATGTCACACAGCTCTAGTTCATGAGGAAACAAAGCAGATGTCACACAGTGGGACCCACATCTGTGAAATTGAAAGGGAAAGTGACAACTCAGGGTCCATACACTGGGTGAAGGTGACATATAGATGAGAGGTCGAACAATTATATCAGATGTAGCAGGCAGTGATGTCTTCTTACCTGTGTCTCACTGGAAATGTTGATGAATCACCGTGTTTCTGTTGTCAATGTCCTCTTCTTCTGCTTCCTCTCCTTCACTGTCCACAGGCTCCACAGCTGCCACAAGACCTTCATCTGGACCAACCTCCTGCAGAAAAGGCACCTGTCGTCGCAAAGCCAAGTTGTGAAGCATACAGCAGGCCACGATGATCTGGCACACCTTCTTTGGTGAGTAGAATAAGGAACCACCTGTCAGATGGAGGCACATGAACCTGGCCTTCAGGAGGCCGAAGGTCCTCTCTATAACCCTCCTAGTTCGCCCATGGGCCTCATTGTAGTGTTCCTCTGCCTTTGTCCTGGGATTCCTCACTGGGGTCAGTAGCTATGTCAGGTTGGGGTAGCCAGAGTCACCTGCAAATGCCGAGGGAAATCTGTTAGACACACACTAACTCTTAGGGACATCCCCAGACCCAGACACCTAGTCACACTGTATAGGCTCCATGTCCTCACCTAATAGCCACACACAGTGCCTCTGGAGTTGCCCCATCACATAAGGGATGCTGCTATTCCTCAAAATGTAAGCGTCATGCACTGATCCAGGAAACTTGTCATTCACATGGGAGATGTACTGGTCAGCCAAACACACCATCTGCACATTCATTGAATGGTAACTCTTCCAGCTTCTGTACACCTGTACCAAGGCCTCATGTGTCCCATCAATGGCACCTATGATGTTGGGGATATGTCCCAGGACATAGAAGTCACCTTTCACTGTAGGCAAATCCTCCACCTGAGGGAAAACGATGTAGCTGCAAATGTGTTTCAGCAGGGCAGACAACACTCTGGACAACACATTGGAAAACATAGGCTGGGACATCCCTGATGCTATGGCCACTGTCATTTGAAAAGACCCACTTGCCAGGAAATGGAGTACTGACAGCACCTGCACTAGAGGGGAGATTCCTGTGGGATGGCGGATAGCTGACATCAGGTCTGGCTCCAACTGGGCACACAGTTTCTGGATTGTGGCACGATCAAGCCTGTAGGTGATGATCACATCTCTTTCCTCCATTGACGACAGGTCCACCAGCGGTCTGTACACGGGAGGATGCCGCCACCTCCTCATCTGCCCCAGCGGACATGCTCTATGGATGAGAACAGCGAGCAGAGAGTCAACCAACACTGAGGTACGTTAATACAACTTTATTCCTCAATTTTTTTAAACCACTATGTGCCTGTATTAGTGTATATGCAAGGCCTAGATATGTGTGACACATTTAAAATTAATGCCATGAGACCCCCTGAAATGGCGGCTGCCTGATCTGTAATGTGGGACAAGGGGATATGAGGTAACTGCGCTGGCGTTGTACACAATCGCGGTAGGCGGTCGTAGACTGCGGCGCAATCCTGCATTGGTTAACATTGGACCCTATGGGTACGAGGAGCCAATGACGATGTATGCCGGCGGTGACGGTACGCACCGCCGTGGACGTGACCGCCATTTTCTCTCTGTGCAACCACTTGATACCTGATCTTTGACAGGAGAGGACCTACACTGCAAGTGCTGCTGTGACCTCAGAATGGAAGAGACAATGGCTCATGTGTCTGGGGAAAAGGCCCCTACCTTCAGCACGGAGGAGTTGGAGAAACTAGTGGATGGGGTCCTCCCCCACTACACGCTACTCTACGGTCCTCCAGACAAACAGGTAAGTACACTGTGAGCATGCCGAATGGGCAATGCCTGTGTGGAGTGGTGTGGATGGAAAATAGGGGGGGGGGAGAATGAGGCGTGCATGAAACGATGGTGAGTGCATGTGCGTCATGGCAAGGGTAGTGATGCGGGCCAATGACTGTGACGGTGCGGATGGCTATATCTTCTCCTTTTCCCTTGTACTATTCCTTTAGGTCAGCGCCCACCAGAAGAAGGATATTTGCCGTGCCATCGCCAAGGAAGTCCGGGCTTTGGGGGTCCACCACAGATGGAGCACCCACTGCTGGAAAAGATGGGAGGATATTCCCCGCTGGAGCAAGAAGACGGCGGATGCCCAGCTGGGGATGGCCTCCCAACGTGAGAAGGGTACCCGTCGCACCATGACCTCCTGATTTCCGGATCCTGGCGGTGACGTATCCGGAGCTGGATGGGCGCTTGAGGGCATCACAGCACCCACAAGGGGGTGAGTGCGGTCACATTCAGCTGATTCTGTGCGCAGTGGAGGAGTCCGGGTGGGGGAGGTGGGCTATGAGTTCCCCTAGGCCAGGGCGAGTTTAGTAGGCAAGGTCCCGCTGTAAGGCAGGCCATGTGGCACCCCACTCCACCTGTGTTCAGAGCCAACTACACCTAATCAGGCTCCCGTGACTTCCATGTGTGCAGCAATCGGGCATAGGCCTTGTAACCCATGTCCCTGTGATTAATTAGGGAACTCAAAGTGCACGGCGTAGTGCAGGGGCCTTCTGTGTCTGTAGTGTCCTCCAACGGTAGCAGTATTGCATGTACTCAACATGTCTTTCTTCTGTCTCCCCCCCCCTTTTTGTGGTCTCCCTGTTCTTGTGTACATTAGCATCATCAGGCAGAGGAGCAGTGCCACCGGAGCAGGAGGGAGCTGCATCCCACATGGCCCTGGAGGGCGAGATAACGGAGTCTGAAGGCACCAGTGGGACGGAGGGCGAGGGGAGCTCCACGGCGGGGACAGGAGCTGAGACCAGCCACATGGACTCCTCCTCTGATGGGAGATCCCTTGCAGTGGCGGGCACCTCTGTGCCCACTGCAACAATAGGTATAGCCGCCACCCCCTCTACCCCTCAGCGTGTGCCCCTTGGCCGCTCACCCAGGAGGGTGGGCATCTCGTTTGCCCCAGGCACCTCAGGCCCTGCCCCTGTCAGCCCTGCTGCCCTCAGTGAGGAGGTCGTTGACCTCCTCAGATCCCTCACTGTTGGGCAGTCTACCATTTTGAATGCCATCCAGGGTGTAGAGAGGCAGTTGCAACAGACCAATGCATACCAGGAGGGCATTCATTCTGGTGAGGCAGCCCAACAGCGAGCTTTTCAGACTCTGGCCTCAGCACTGATGGCAGCCATTGTCCCTGTGTCCAGCCTCCCCCCTCCAACTTCCTCTACCCAGACTCAAACCCCTGTATCTCAGCCTATCCCAAGCACACCATCACACCAGCATGCACACACCTCAACACACAAGGGAAGCTCTGGCAAACATAAGCACCACACATCCCACAGGCACTCACACAAGCATCATACCCATGGACTCATACCAACATCCACTGCCTCCACTGTGTCCCCCTCCTCCACGTCTCCCTCCTCCCTCCCAGTCTCATCTCCACTCACACCTGCATGCACTACATCTTCATGCACTACGTCCATCACCAGCACACCCATCACCACACCCGCTCACTTGCACTCCCCACCCCCACTACCATTCACACATCCCTTGTGTCCTGTCCCAGAGTGTCTGTGAGCCCACCTCCCAAAGTACACAAACGCAGCCACACACCCACCCAACAGCCATCCACCTCACGACAGCCTCCAGCCCATGCACCTTCACCCAAAGTCAGCAAACATACACCTCCTACAACCACTACCTCTTCCTCCACTCCCAAACCCCCTCCATCTATCCGTCCCACTGTGTCCAAAAAACTTTTCCTGTCCAACCTTGATCTCTTCCCCTCACATCCCACACCCCTTCAGTCCCCTAGGGCCCGCCTTTCCAGGTCCCAACCCAGCACCTCAGCCACCACATCACTGGGCACAGTGGTGCCAGCAGTAACCGGCTTCTGGAGTGCGCCAAGCAGCAGGGCAGCCAGTGTGCTAAGGAGCCAGGCCACGGACAGTCCCTTACCTCAAAAGCATAAAAGGTTGGCCAGTGCCCGGCGGGAGAAAGGCAAAACATCTACCACCAAAGCCTCTCCCAGGAGTACAGTTGGGAGTGGGAAGACAGCTGCGCCACCATCCAAGGTGGGGAAGGGGCACAGAAAGAAAGGCAAGTTGCCGAAAACCTGCAGGGTGGACAAGACCACCTCCACCACCGCTGCCAAAGACACCGCCGCCACCAGCACCACTGCAAAGGACACCGCCACCACAAGCACTGATGCCAAGGACACCGCCGCCACAAGCACCACTTCACAGGACACCGCCGCCACAAGAACCACTGCCAAGGACACTGCCGCCACAAGCACCGCTGTCAAGGACACCGCTGCCAAGGACACCACCACCACAAGCACCACTTCACAGGACACCGCCACCACAAGCACCGCAGGCAAATGAGCGCCAAAAGCTCCGACGCTGCTGGGGCCACCACGAGCAGGATGAAGCACTCTGGGCACAAAGCCCCCTCCAGAACCAGTGGAGAGATACATCCACCTCCTCAGTCCCTGGCAGGATGAAGCACTCTGGGCACAAAGCCCCCTCCAGAACCAGTGGTGTATCCCATCCACTACCTCAGTCCTTGGCAGGATGAAGCACTCTGGGCACAAAGCCCCCTCCAGAACCAGTGGAGAGATACATCCACTACCTCAGTCCTTGGCAGGATGAAGCACTCTGGGCACAAAGCCCCCTCCAGAACCAGTGGAGAGATACAGCCACTACCTCAGTCCTTGGCAGGATGAAGTACCCTGGGCACAAAGCCCCCTCCAGAACCAGTGGTGAGATACATCCACTACCTCAGTCCTTGGCAGGTTGAAGCACTCAGGGCACAAAGCCCCCTCCAGAATCAGTGGAGAGATACATCCACTACTTCTGTCCTTGGCAGGATGAACCACTCTGGGCACAAAGCCCCCTCCTGAACCAGTGGAGACTGTTATCCACTTGGCAGACTGTGGATTTGCACTCCCCATGATAAAGCAGTGGGCAAACCACCCACTGTAGAGACTTGTGAGACTGTGGTTTGCACTCCCCAGGATAAAGCAGTGGGCAAACCACCCACTTGAGAGACTTGTGAGACTGTGGCTTTGCAGTCCCCAGGATAAAGCAGTGGGCAAACCACCCACTTGAGAGACTTGTGAGACTGTGGCTTTGCACTCCCCAGGATAAATCAGTGGGCAAACCACCCCCTTGAGAGACTTGTGAGACTGTGGCTTTGCACTCCCCAGGATACATCAATGGGCATGGAGCCCCCTTGTGGATCTGGCGTCGTGCACTCATCCAGCTGAGGTGCCCCCCTTTCCCTTCCCCCTGAGGTGCCTGTTGTATTTCAAACAGATGCCCCAGCAGTGTTCTCTCCGTTTTGATCGGGTAGCTTGTGTGGGCCTCGCCCATGCATTTTGGGCCCAGTGGTCCATGGACTTTAATGGTGGAGTACCTTGGACTTATATTATTGGTGTATATATTTGTTAATAGTAGATATATATATTTTTTAATTCAGTATTCAAAAAATATATATCCACTATTAACAAATATATACACCAATAATATAAGTCCAAGGTATACAATCGTTCACCTCATTTCCTTTTGTTTTTACATTCTTCCGGGGGGGTTGGGGGGTGTAACTGTAATGTATCATGATGTATTAGTGTGTGTGTTGTTGTGGGTGAGGGTGGGGGTGTTGCGTGTGTGTGTCACTCTGTTTTCCTTCCCCCCTCCCCTGTGTCGTAGGTGCAGTACTCACCGTGGTCTTCGCTGCCTGCGTTCGTGCTCCTGGTAGAGGAGCAGGAAGACAAAGGCAGGGAGTATGTGGAGTTCCCGTTCCATGGCGTCCTGGTTCCTCGTGGGGTGTGTAGAGGTGAGCGTTTTCCCTTCCAAGTCCTGTTTCCGCCGTGTTTTTGTACGCGGTGAATCCTCCCCGGAAAAGGTGGCAGATTGGACTGTTGTAATACTGTGGGCGTTACTTTGTCCTCCGCCTGTCTGTTTGCGTTTACTGCTGCGGTGTTTGTTTGTACCACCGTGGCGGTCGGAGTGTTAGAGTGGCTGTCTATGTTGGCGGTTTCCGCCACGGTCGTGATTCAATTTTTTTTATAGCCGGCCTGTTGGCAGTTTTACCGCCGCTTTAACACCGACCGCCAGGGTTGTAATGACCACCATTGTGACTATCTTTACACAATGACGTGTTCAGGCTGTCTAAATGTTGAGAACAATGTAAAGCGACTCAGTGGTACATAGGTCATAGCTAGGTATGGGTAAATACCTAAACATATGTGTAATGAGTCCATGTCAGCAAAGTTACCCATACAAGTACAATGACATATGTTTCATAGATACATTCTCATTTACATGTAAGGCAATTTGCAGCAATGAGGGTTAAAGTGGTACAAATCTGTGTTTTGCATTATATATGCCAGCAGTCCTACTCCACCTTTACAAATGTTAGGTATCAGATAATATACAATGTGTTGGTGATGTGTGCATACTGCATACCTCATTGTACATTCTCTTCTCTCAACATAGTTATCCTGCCATGAGGAGAGTGAGACAACCACCAGTGTACCGTCCACTAGTTGATCTGGCCACCATGGAGGACAGACATGTCATCCAGCATATCGTCTAAATCCCCATACCATCATAGATCTATGTACACAGCTGGAGCCAGATCTGATGTCGTCCATTCGTAATCCCTATTGCATACCTACCATTGTCAAGTCATGTCAGTGCTACACTTCCTGGCCACAGGGTCCTCTCAGAGTACTGTGGCCTTAACATCAGGGATGTCTCAGACCATATTCAGTCTGGTGTTGGAAGATGTACAGTGTGCACTTTTGAAGCACCTTAACAGCTATATCAGTTTCCGCCAAAGAGCGAATTTGGCGTTTGTGAAGACAAACTTTTATGAGATGGGACACATTCCTCATGTGGTAGGAGCAATTGATGGCACCCATGTAGCCTTGGTCCCTCCCAGTGCCAATGAACAGGTGTCTAGGAACAGGAAGAACTTCCACTCAATCAAAGTACAGGTGGTGTGTCTTGCAGACCAGTACATCTCACAAGTCACAGCCAAGTTTCCTGGATCAGTGCATGATTCCTACATAATGCGGAACAGCAATGTCCCACATCTGATGGCACAACTACAAACAGAGAGGGCCTGGTTGCTTTGTAGGTCTGAATAGTTTTGTGTGTTTCTGTGTTGTGTCACCTGCCATCACATCATTGGCAGTTGATGAACGCTAATTATGTTTTGTTCTACCATTGTGTACACAGGTAACTCAGGCTGCCCTAACCTTCCTTGGCTGTTGATACCAGTGAGGTACCCAGCCACGCCAGGGGAACTCAGTTTAAATTAGGCCCATGGGAGGACAATGTGTGTAATCGAGCAAACAGTTTCAGGTGCCTGAAACTATCCGGAGGTGCCCTCCTCTACTCGCCTCAAAAGGCCTGCCAAATAATTATTGCCTGCTGCATACTCCATAATCTAGCCCTGAGACGTCAGATGCCATTGATAGCAGATGAGAGGGAGGCAGCAGGTCCAGTGGCTGGTGATGTTGATATGGCAAGTGATGGAGAGCCAGGGGAAGAAGGAGCAGCTGACTGTAGGTCAGAGCTCATCAATCAGTACTTCCACTGACATCCACATATGTGGAGTGGACCTTAACATTTGTTGAATGTGTGCATTTTGATGTGGATGGCTGCCATAACACCACATGACTAGATTCATCAGTGTTGTTGTTATGAGCTCCAATGCCAATATGTGACTTGAGGAAGCTGACTGATAGATTGTAAGGTGTCCAGTTATAGATGGTCAGCTCTAACATGTATAGTTACATCTGATCCTTGCATTCTGGTCTGGAATCAACTATCCAGTATTGAGCTATGTTTCTTTTGTTACCCTATCCTCCTTTCCCTCCACTCACTGAACTGTAATTTCCCTGTTTGCCTCTGCAACCTATGGCTTGTGGTGTTCATTGTCAGTAGCCAATGTTTGTATATGACAGTTGTTAATTGTTAATGACAGATAGCAGCTAATTTAGATATAGTTACAGGAGGATGTGAACTTGTTTGTACTCCATTCATACATGTGGAAATGTCACTGCTTCATCCCTTCTAAATACCAGTGGGCTTGGGGGGATGTGAAATGGTATTGTTCATGTCAGTTGAAGTATGTGGCACTTGTGTGAAGAATAGATCATGGCCTCCAGGTACACAGTGGTTGGAGTAGTTTGTGATGACCATGGAGCCTAGCTGTGTCTGTATTCTGAAGTAGCTGTACAAGGTGCAGATAACTGTATAGTGAGAAAACAGTCAGAAGAATACCCCAGATAAATGCCCTATGTTTGTGTATGGTCAAAGTACTGGGTCCTTGGTGATGTCATATGTGTGTTCCTTGGGATATCTCATCATGTACCTATGTTATGTGTAAGTGATGAATCTGTACCTGGTAATATGTAGGTCCATACTGGCTGCCCCTGCTTTGTAGGTAGGTTACCATGGGCTTGAGTTATGATACCTGTATTTGTGCATTGTTTGCCACCATGCCTTCCATCCTTATGATACTCTCTTTCAGGCTTTAATTGTTGATTGGATTACAGAGTATACTATGGTGTTAGCCTGAATTGCAACTTCTGTGACATCTCTTTTGCAATATGTCTTATGCCGTGGGAGGCTTCGTCTGATGATCATTACACTGGCTGTTCGATGCAGGGGGGAATTACCTCACCACAGTTGGTAAGCATGGCAATTGTTGAGGTATTAATAAAGACACATATGCAGTAGCTGTTCTAAATTGTGGTTTATTGTGCATATCTTGATGTATAAGGGAAAAAAAAAAAGGGGTAAAATGTGAAAAGTGTTGATGAGGTAGGTCATGGTAGAAGGAATCATCAGAGTAGCAGCTATACCAGTTGGTTTCACTGGGCCAGTGTCCTTGTACCAAGGGAAAATTGAGTCATGTCTCAGGACAGTCTACAGGGCATCTCAGTGGCACACGAGGGTGACCTTTCAGGTGATGTTCACTTCCTGGCGGAGGGTTTATTCTTGGCATCTGCTACAGCCGGATTGTCTGGGTGGACATCCATATTTGCGTGATAGTTCTTCAGCTACAGAGGGAAGAATGTCTGAGGCTTGTGATTCCCTGGAAGGGTCTCCATTCCACTAGCTGCAGCAGATGTAGATGGGCCAGATGTTATGTTATTAGTGGAAGGGGCCTGATGGTATGTTGAGGAACCAGGCAGGTGGTGTTGATGTCCCTCAGCACCTCTGCAATGGAACCCATGGTGGCACTGTGTGCCTGCTACTGCTACATGACCCCGTGGGAGTATTCCCTCTGCAGCCTTTGATTCTCCCCAACATGGTGACAATTTGGCCCAGCCTGTCCTGGGAACTTGCATATGCTCACAGGACTTGGGAGATAGTTCCCTGGTCAGTGTAGTCCTTTTGGGGCCCCATGTTTCCTGGTCAGTGTAGTCCTTTTGGGGCCCCACCCTCTGGCTACAGCATCCCTCCCATGCACCCTCCCCCAGGTACCTGTGTCCCCTGGCATGGTGTGCCACTTCCAGTGGTAGCAGGGTCTTCATTGTCTGGGATGTCAAGGTTCGACCCAGGTCCCTGTACTGTGTGGCACACAATAGATTGAACTGGCCTTGGGACACAGTGGGGAGGTGAATGGTTGCTTGTGATGTTGTTGCAACAGTGGTGGGGGGGTGTTGATATGGGCAGGGTGAGGCAGGAATTTGTGGACTGACCAGGTGTCCTAGATGGGCCAGGTTGTTTGTCGTTGTCCAGACATCCAGGTGTATTGTCCTCACTAGGTCCTTCATGCTGAGGGGGACTGGCAGTGTCTGGTATCCTCTCCATGGTGGCAATGACTGGGTTACCTGTGGAGGGGGTGAGACACAGAGTTCAGGCTGGGATGTGTCTTAGATTATCTCTTCCAGAGATGCATGACAGTGTCTGTACATGATTTCATACAATTACATTGACAGATGCTGCACAGCATACCTTTGCTGCAAATACTACACTGTGACTTGGTTTCCGTTTCCATACTCCATGTAGGGAGATGTCATATTTTTCACACACCATCTACAAGGTGTGTTTCTCCTTTGCTCTGACTACAGTGAGGGTCCTTGCTTGGACAGGGGATAACCTGACTGCCAACCAAAGACCCTATTTTTAACATTGGTGACCACCGGTGAGGATTGAACTTGTATTTGTTCTTGACATACAGTGATTAAGTGTACACTACTGTTTTCATTGCAGACCTTTACATAACCACTTACTGTTTTTTCCTTTTTGTTCTCTGGTGTCCTCCTGGATATATTGTTGATACTTGGACTCTGGTTACGGGTTGCACCAGTAAGACCTTGGCAGAATGGAAATCAACTTCTGGCACTTATTCCTCTACACAACGAGGGAGCTAAAGTTTTCTGCAAAGAAACGGTACTGGCTGTGAAGAAGAGGTCCAGAAGGGAGGATCTTGAGACAGCCCTGTTTTGTTTTGAGGTGAAATGCTGGCAGGTAGTGGCCCTGAAAGGGAACCAGAGAGAGAGTAATGAAGTCTAGCTTGTGAGCAGTGGCTGAGAGTGCTAGATAAAGAGCTTCAGAGGGCTGAAGCTGAGAGATCCTTAGCCGACGGAAAAAACATGTTTGTAGCTCAGGAACTGAGCTGTGAAGAGTTAAAGCTGGAAGCCATGAGGGCTGAGTCCAGTTCAGATGGTGGCAGCAGAAGTAATATGCTCATTGCTGATGAAGAAGTGCACATCCCCAGAGACATGGTGCCCCACTTGAAGGAGGGGGTTAACTTACAACAGGAGGTTCAGGGATATGAGCTAGCTCCAGGGGTGTGCAGGGTCCCTGAGTTGGATTGGGGAACTGGTATGGGGTGTCATATTCCTTTTAGTGGGAGGGGCACTCTACTGGCTCTAGGTGAGGGTGACAGGGAGGTGGGATCCCCCAGGTAGAAGTCCTGGTTGTGTAGTGCAAAGACACCCCTGAAGAGTGTGGGTTGAGTGTCAGTGACAGTCAGAGACAGTCAGGTGCTGTCTCACCAGTCTCAGGAGGGTGATGTGGGGAACTTTTTCAAGGCTAAAGTACTGGATAGTTCAGTGAAGGGTAGTTTGGTTAACACATGTGAGGGGCAGTGTGATGTGACTGCTGGAGAGTATATGTGCAGTTTTCCAGAGCTATACCAACACCAGGTGGAGTGGGCCACACCACTGTGTTGGCCATGATGTTACTATCTGCCCCGTGGAATACATCTGTGACCAAAGTAAGGTTAGGTGCTGTACAGATGGTATCTACAGGTGAGGGGAACGGTTCCCCATGGGTTAGCTTAGTGGGCCCTGACATTATGGGCAGAAGGATCCAACTGAATTCAGGAAGCTGTAGAACTGGAACATGTCCCTGCTGTTCTATCCAGGGTCCCTGTTCTTCGCCCCAATCAGGAAAGTCCATCATGGTATTGATTGGTCTCCCCTGGCTTTAGGCTGGTGGGGGTTGTGTTGGACCTGGCCCTTTTTGCAGGGTCATCCCCAATCATTCTGCCTCCTTCATCCTATTTTTTCTGACAGGTTTTTGTTGGCTTTAGGACTCTGGGCACTTCACCACTGCTAACAAGAGCTAAAGTGCATATGCTCTCTGTGTAAATTGCATTGGTGATTGTTTTATCCCTGGTTAGCATATTTTATTTAATAGTAAATTCCTAGTAAATTGCACTAGAAGTGCTTAGGGCCTGTAAGTCAAATGCTGCTAGTGGGCCTACAGCACTGGTTTTGCCACCCACATTAGTAGCCCTGTAAACATGGCTCAGACCTGCCACTGAGTGTCTGTGTGTGCAGTCTTGCACTGCCAATTAGACATGGAAAGCGTACTCACTTGTCAGGACCAAACCTTCCCTTTTTATACATGTAAGGCACACCTAAGGTAAGCCCTAGGTAGACCCATGGGCAGGGTGTGGTGTATGATAAAGGTAGGACATGCACTAATGTGTTTTACATGCCCTAACAGTGAAATACTGCCAAATTTGGCTTTCACAGTGCAAGGGCAATCTCTCTCATAGGTCAATATGGTGGCTGCCTTTAAATATTCTTAAAGTGCAGATTCCTTTTGAGAGCCAATAGAAACATGGAGCTTGGGGTCTCTGAACTCACAATTAAAAAATACATCTGTTAGTTAAGTTGGTTTTTAGATTGTTAGGCCCATATTTATACTTTTTGCCGCAAAACTGCGCTAACGCAGTTTTGCGTCAAAAAAATTAGCGCCGGCTAACGCCATTCTGAAGCGCCATGCGGGTGCCGTATTTATCGAATGACGTTAGCCGGTGTTAGCCGCCGGCGCCGTCTGGTGTGCGTTAAAAAAAACGACGTACACCAGGCAGCGCCGGTGTAGGGGGATATGGGGCTTGGGCGTCAAGAAATGGGGCAAGTCAGGTTGAGGCAATTTTTTCGCCTCAGCCCGATTTGCGCCATTTTTTTTCACTCCCAACCCCCATAGAAATGACTCCTGTCTTAGCAAAGACAGGAGTCATGCCCCCTTGCCCAATGGCCATGCCCAGGGGACTTCTGTCCCCTGGGCATGGTCATTGGGCATAGTGGCATGTAGGGGGGCACAAATCAGGCCCCCCTATGCCACAAAAAAAAAAAAAAAAAAACACTTACCTGAACTTACCTTAATGTCCCTGGGATGGGTCCCTCCAGCCTTGGGTGTCCTCCTGGGGTGGGCAAGGGTGACAGGGGGTGTTCCTGGGGGCATGGGAGGGTACCTCTGGGCTCCTTCAGAGCCCACAGGTCCCTTAACGCCTGCCTTTTGCAGGCGCTAAAAAACTGCGCAAAAGCGGCCATACGTCATTTATTTTGACCCGCCCACTCCCGGGCTTGAATTTTGCCCGGGAGTATAAATCCGACGCACATGCCTCGGAGTCGATTTTTTAGACGGGAACGCCTACCTTGCATATAATTAACGCAAAGTAGGTGTCCACGCTAAAAAATTACGCTAACTCCATGGACTTTGGCGCTAGACGCATCTAACGCCAAAGTATAAATATGGAGTTAGTTTTGCGTCGGAATTGCGTAAAAAAAAATGACGCAATTCCGGCGCAAACGGAGTATAAATATGCCCCTTAGTTTGAAAATGCCACTTTTAGAAAGTAGGAATTTTCTTGCTTAAACCATTCCATGACTCTGCCTGTTTGTGGATTCCCTGACAGTTTGACAGTTGGGCTGTTTGTGAATCCCCTCTAGACAATGAGACAAAGGGAGCTGGGATGTGGCCTGCATATCCTGTGAAGTCATCTTTTCCAGAGTGGAGGGAGGAGTGGTTATTTATACCGGAATGGGCTGTGCCTGCCCTCTTACAATGCAGTCTCCAACCCCCTGGTGTGTGTCTGGGGCCTGGCCTGGGCAAGGAAGGATCCTCTAAACAAGAGAGACTTCACTTTAAATTTTATCAACTTCAAAGGCAGAAAGTGGCATAAGTAGTGGACCCGAAACCCCAGACTTCAGATTTCTTCAAGATTACTTCTGAACCAAGAAGAGGAGCTGAGGAGGAGTGCTGCCCCTGCCTATGACTGTGTTTGTTTGGCTATCTTGCAGCTTCTACTTCTGCCTGTGAAAGGAGACAAAGACTGGACTTTATGAAGAATCTCCAAGGGCTTGAACTGAGCTTTCTTCCTCTTTTGAAGTCTGAGGGTCATCGAAGACTTCCTCTGCCAGCACCTAGAATCTCTACTGAGACTCTTGCCCTTCCAAGTGGTACCCTATCGAATCCCTGAGCCCTTGAAAGGTGAAGTTGTGAGAACAAGAACTGAAAATTCATGCACAGAACACAGTGCAGGGACTTTTTTGATGCACCATCTGCAACGCTTCTGATAAATGATACACTGCCGGCTTTGAAGCTAAAATCAATTCTACACCTGCATCATGGCTGGGAGATTGAAGCATCGCCGACCCAACTGGAGAAGAAATTATGCACGACCTCCCTTGCGAGGAAGGAATTGATGCACCGCTGACTCATCCGATGCACGCTTGCCCTTGCGGCTTTATTTTTGACGCAAACCAGGTATTTTGTGAAAAATCATTGTTTTCATTGTTTTCTATGGAGTAAGACTCTTATTCTTTTGAAAATTAATATTTTAACTTGTGTATGTTGGATTGTTGTTGTTTTGATCTTGTTTGATTTAGCTAAATATTGCCTATTTTTCTAAACTGGTGTAGTGTCAATTTTTTAGTGTTTTCACTGTATTATTGTATGTGTTGGTACGAATACTTTACACATTGCTCCTGAGTTAATCCTCCCTGCTCATGGCAAGCTACCAAGAGGGTGAGTGTGAGTTAACCATGTGTGTTTTTTCTTTGACCTGACTAGAGTGTGGGCCTTTGCTTGGACAGGGGTTAACCTGACTGTCAACCAAAGACCTAATTTCTAACAAAGTGAATTAGGGGGTATTTGGGTGGTGAGGAGGCATGCAAGACAATACAATGGTGTGAAAAGACTGTTGTAGTTACTTACCAGACTTCAGTCTCCCAGGTATTCCAATCAGGCCCTCCGGATGCAGTATGTCCAAGACTTTCTACTCCAAGATGTGAATTGTGGGAGAGAGGGTGGTGTCACGTACTGCGCTGGACTTCTCACCTCTGGATTTCGGATTGGCGAATACACCAAGTCTTCTACAGGTCCTGGATGTTCCCAGATAAGGGCGACCCCTTCTAGTAGCCACGGTGCCGCTTGACAGGCTACGCCAAAGCAGACCGTATCCTCCAGAAGGAGTCCCAGAGGGAAAAAACCCCAACACTGGGGAAAAAACCTCTGACAGGAACTCCTGAAGGAAAACAAGAAAAAAAACAGGACTTGACAACAGGAAACAAAAATAGGCAATATCCAGGGTACAAGGCAGGAAAAAAGGAACAGGAAAAAATATCCCAAGGCAAAAGCAGGAACAAAAGAACAGGCAAAAATCTCCCAAGGCAAAAGCAGGAACAAAGAACAGGCAAAAATCTCCCAAGGCAAAAAAGTAGGAACAAAGAACAGGAGCGAACAGCACAACCAGAAGGAAGTGTTTGCAACGCAAGGAGGAACAAGACTGACTGACTTATATACTGAGAAAAGGGAAGTGACATCACAGGAAAGGGAAGTAACACCATCTTGGATTGGGAAAAGCCCATAGACCAGTATAGGAAAAAGGAAGTAGTATAAAAGAAAGCAGAGCATGCTGGGACAAAAACACGAAGAAGACAAGATGGACACAACATGGATAGAGACAGGCAAAAGGCCCAACAAAAAACCCACCACCAACAATAAAAGAAGAAAAAAGGCTACAAGTAAGTGTAGCGCGACCGGGAGCGAAATATATGCTTCCCAGAAAGCATAGTCAAAAAACGCAGAGAACGGCGCTCCAAATATCGGTAGCGTGTTCCACCCGCGAGGACAGAAAGAGACGCCGCGACAGAGCGTGGCGTTACAGGTGGGGGCCCAACGTCAGTCTTGTGCACAGTGATCTGGCGGCATGATGCCATGGAACACAACTTCCCCCGTAGGTCATTTCACCTCTTCCTGATGTCCTCCCTTGTGCCTGGATGGTTGCCTACTGAGCTGGCCCTGTCGACTATCCTTTGCCACAACTGCATTTTCCTGGCAATCGATGTTTGTTGAACCTGTGATCCTCGCTGTAGTGCGAAGAGCTAGTCAAGTTTTCTGCACAGATGTTGCTGTAGCTACATGTTTGTGGCCGTTGCAGGCTGTCATTGCTGTAGTGCAAAGTGCAGGGCTTGCTCTGTCAGTCTCCATGGATTGCCATTGAGTTTGTGTTGACAGTCATCGTGGACGGCAGAGTCTTGGCACAAAAGGGCACATTTGGGAAAAGCCCAAACTTCAGGATTTTAACCTTTTCTTTAAGAGAAGTAACCCTGAAGCCAGCCAAGTGTCCATCAATGGAGGGGCACCTCTTGAAGATCAGGGACTCACTCCAGCAGAGGCCAGCAGAGGGGCACAGACAGGTCTAGTTGCAGGTTCAGGCAGGTCCAATTGCAGCAGATCAGCTAGCTGAATGGAGGCATCTGAACCTTGTTGTTTCCCTGTAGGGCAGCTGACTAACCCTTGATGTCACTCTGGGTAACCTGGGATGAAGGCAAGCGGGTCCAGTCTTCCTTCTCAGTAATGTGGTTCTCTATCAATAGGGCAGACCTTTTTCTGCAACTTCTGGAGTTCCAGGAGTGTTCTGAAGAGAGGCTCAGGAGGTCCAATATTTATACTTGGTGCCATATTGTGTGTGGGGACCTACCCCAGCACTGGTCTTGGAAAGGTTTTCCCCTTTCCTTGGTCAAGGCTCTAAACTGTCCGGGGTGACAAAAGGCAGGGCAGGCTTGGTGTCAGTTCGCTTTGGGTGTGCTCTATAAACACCCTTTGAAATATAAGTGAGGGTGGGTACAGTGGGAAACACCCTTAACAACGAGTTGTTAAGCCCGACCTGCCTTAACAACGATTCTTAAACCACTAGTTAGTCTGTACCACGAGGTACAGAGTAACTACTGTCTTAAGAACGATTTATTCTAAAGAATGAGTGCTGCAACAACAATTTTTATGGTGGAAGAAAGAATTTTCAGGTAAGAATTTGTTTTTTTAGTTTTGTTAATATAATGTTTATATGTTACGTTAATATATATATATTTATTTTCATGTTTATATTTTTATATATATATATATATATATATATATATATATGCATTTTTTAAAATATTGTTGTATATATGGTTTGAATGCTGTACATTAAGGCATGGGATATATGTTCCATGTAGGGGTTATGTGAGGGGACGTGTGTTAATACTCAGGTATTAATTTTAATACTTGAGCATTAAATGAGGAATGTAGTGGATTTAGGGGTGGTATATATGGTATATAGGGCTTATGGGTAAGGGATTGTATTTATATGTATTTGTTTAGGTAGCGGGATGTATGGGATGTAGGGGTTATGGATGGGGACGTATATTAATACCTGGGTATTGATTTAAGTACTTGGGTATTATTTTTATTATTATTGTTTTTTGATGATTAAGGGAATAAATGTTGGTTTAGAATTAGTGGCAGGATATTTGGGATTTAGGGGTTGTGGGTGCGGAAGTGTATTAATGTGTATTGGGTTAAGGAGTGGGATGTATGGGATAGAGAGGTTATGGGTGGGGGAGTTTAATAATACTTAGGTATTAATAAAATATTTGGGTATTTTTGTATTGTTAGTATTGTTTTGATTTTTTTTTTCTTATAGGAATAAATTTTTGTTTAGAAATAGTGGGAGGGTGTTTGGGATTCAGGGGTTGTGGGTGGGGGAGTGTATTAATTTGTATTGGGTTAAGGAATGGGATGAATGAGACGGAGGGGTTATGGTTGGGGAAGTGTATTAATGTGTATTGGGTTAAGGAGTGGGATGTATGGGATAGAGGGGTTATGGGTGGGGGAATGTATCAATACTTAGGCATTTATAAAAAGACGTGGGTATTATTATTATTATTATTATTATTATTATTTATTGTCCCTTACAGGAATAAATGTTGGTTTTGAATTAGTGCTGGGATATTTGGGATTTAGGGGTTGTGGGTGGGGAAGTGTATTAATATGTATTGGGCTAAGGAGTGGGATGTATGGGATAGAGGGTTTGTGGATGGGGAAGTGTATTAATACTTGGGTATTTAGTTTAATGTTTTGTATTTTGTTATATATAAAAATTTATTTTGTGAAGTAAGGGGTTGGTTGTTTGGGATGTACACCTTATGGGAGGGGAAGAGTAGTAGTACTCAGGTGTTACTTTTTTTTTATGTTGAATTGTTTTTTATAGTGGCTTTGTTTTATGAATAAAAATACCCATTCTTTCATTTTTGGTTGGGAATATATGGGATTTAGGGATTTTTAGTAGGGATTTGTGTTGATGGTTTTGTATTAAATTATAAAATTACGTTATGTTTTTTGGTTTATAATTTGTTTCTAAAATATTTTGAGGTAAATAGGATAGGTTATATGGTATTTGTTTTTTATGGTTAGAAATTATAATTTATATTTAAGGTTTATAAGTAATATTTGTGTTGTATTATTTAATTTAATTTTTGAATTTTTTTTGTGTATTTTAATTAAACATATATGGTTAGTTTTTTAAAAATGTATATAATTATGTTTTATTGTAATGTTGACATTTTTATTAGTTAGTTAATATGTAAAATGTATTGAAAATTGTTATTCAGTTTTTTTTTTTATTATTTCATTGTAGTATTGTTTTATTTTTTAGTGGTTATATATGTTGTAATTGTTGAGAATTATTTTTATATTTAATTTTTGGTAAAATATTTTACACTGGAAATTATATATTTTTGGGGTAATATGTATATTTATATATGTGTTTAATATGTTAGAATTTATTTTCTTATTAAATATCAATTTAATATATTTATGAAAGTAAAATGTATGTATTTTTTACATTTAATTATTTTTTTAAATATAGTTACAGAAGATATCTTATTTTTTTTTTTTTTTTTATTATTGTGTTATAATTTAGAAAAATTTAGCACCATTTGTTACTTTTTTTACATGTAAGCAGATTTAAAAAAAATAAAAAAACACATAATCACAACTTTTGAAAATGTTTATTTTTCACCAAATAAATGTTTAAAAAATGCAGAAAATTATTTTTAAATATAAATTAATTTTAACCAATTTTTTGAATTTTTTACAGATATTATTTCTATTTTTGTTTACTTTTTTAGTGGTATTACTCTATTTATTCCATTATTTCCTATGGAAGCAATAGTCCGTTTTCTATTTTTGGTGTCTTCTTCTGGTTATGTAGGTCATGCACCTGTTTCTCCATTCCGGGGAGCGTCGCGGTCAAGAATGGATGGAAGAGGAAACCTTTGCTTCGGGAAGTTAACTTAAAATATTTTTAATATATGTTTTAGGATATTTTTGTTACAGAGATAGGTATCGGAGGTAATTTTAAGTTAGGGAGTAGCGTTTCGAAGTGGCGTCTGTTGATAATTTTTATGCTTTTTTCCTGTACAGGTTAGTTATCGATTGCGGTTTTATTTATAAAGTTGTTTAGTATTTTTTGGTTTAGTAATATTTGTAATGTGAATGTTAAAAATTTGTGATGCTGATTTATGTTGTGTATCATTGATAGATGGAGTTGGCGGTGTTTTTTTGATAAAAATGTTAATTTATTGTGCATTACTGTTAATCGTATTTGTTTCTTTGTAATTTTTTTAATTTTTTCATTTGTTTTCTTGTGTTTATGCTGTACTTTTTATTAAATTAATATATATTTAGTATGTTATTTATGCTTGTTCGATTTGTTTTAGGGAAAAAATGTTTTTTTCAATGATTATATGGAATATTGCCCTTCACCTATTTTATAATTGGATAAAAAGTCTTTTATAAAAAAATGTATTACATTTATTATTGGGTATATATGTTTATTTCTTATCATACATTTTGTATTATGCATGGTAATTTTTGGGGTTATTGATTTATTTATTTTCTTCTCTGCAGGTTAAAATTAATTATTTATTTGAAAGAAGATCAATATTTCTACAGGGAGAGATGCAGAAATTGTCTTATTTTTATATTAAGACAAGAAACCACCTTAAGGTAGGAGCCTTTGTGTTTTAGGATTATTTTGGTGTTATAGAATTTTAATTATTTTTGATTTGATTATTGGTGTTTGGTTAATTGCCAAGTAATGGTGAGTTTGTTTATTGTTATTAGTAAGCTAGTATATATGCTAGATTGTCTAGGTAGTCTAAAGGTTCCACTAAAGGGAATTCTTGTATTTTTGCTAATATCTTTTCTGACATTTGTTTGCTTTTTTGGGTTGTGTGTGGGTTTAGGCCACATGCTAGTGATTGAGCAAGCCTCATATCTTGGAAACTTTGTTCCTTTTTTACAATTTCCAGGAAATGATATAGGTTTGGGTGGGGTTTTCCTATTGCTTTATTGAAGGAGTTGTGCCATCCTTCAATGGCATTATTAGTTTTTGTTCCACCTTCTAAACAGGTTGTGTAGCAGTTCCACCCCTGTATAGGATATCTTGGCTTTCTTCTGCGGCCTGATCTGTGTAGGTGTCCTATCCATGTTTCTCCAAAATAATTTAGTAATGGTGATAATTTGTCTTTGTTTCTTGTGTAATAGTTAGATTCTGTGATTGTTGTGTAATATTGATCTACATTATCAGGTGGTACAAAGCATAATGCTGTTAGTTTTCTTAATTGAAATTGGACTATGCAGTCAGAAAAATATTCTGTACTTGAGGATGATTTTTGTATTCTACGCCAATAGGCTTGTGAAAAGTGAAAATAAAATGCTTGTAATTGTGTTTTAGGATATATTTTTATGATTGTGTTTATCATTGCAAGTTCAAAGTCAATTATTGCTTTTCTAGGTGTTTTATTTATTGTTTTGGTTCTGATTATTGTTAATAATTTATTGTAAGTAGAGGAATTTTTGTCAGGTAGTAATGCATGTACTAGGGGGATTGTGGTGTTATTTTTTGTAGCATGTATACTGTAAATTTGGTTGAATGGATGTGGTGTTGATTTAAATGTTCCGTCCATCATCCAAATTTCACTATTTTGTAGGATTAGTAAGTTACGGTTTGTACTAAAGATTCAAATTCTTTTTTGACGGATATTTCGTATATTAGGAATTCTTCTTTTGAAAAGGTAAGTTTTAGTTCTGGTGTGATGTTTATATCTGCATAGGGTTGTGGTGTAACATATTGGGGGTTACGTGCTTGTTTTTCTCGTTGGTACATTCGTCTAAGGTTTTGTATTGAAGGCATGCTACCTGAAACCTGTTCAGGAATTGATTGCACTACTGCCCTTAGGACCTTTCCACAGGATTCATTGGAGGTGTGTGCCAACTGTTTTATTTTTTATATATTTTCTTGTACTTCTATTTCCATTACAGAGGCAGAGTGGTTATGTTGTGTTGTTCTAATGATGATATTTTCTAGAGTTGATGCTCTGCCTCTGCAATTTTAAGAGAAGTATTGTACACACCTCCAAAGACTTCTGTTTTGATGAGTTCTATCTCTGCAATAAAGATATCCTTTGAATTTCAGGAGTTGGTGTCCTATGCGTGATGTCACATACCTCGCTTCACCTTATGATGCAATTTTTTGAGAGTCTGTAAATAATAGAAAAAGAGAAAAAATGTTTACTAAGTTATTAATTACTATATAATTATTTAATGGTGTTAGAATAGTTATTTTGGTTTTTAATGGGTGTCTATTTCCTGGTTTGAGGTAAGTATTCTATAGAGTTGATTTATTTGTTTGGTTATTTTGGTTATCCAGCACCTGTTAGAAGGTAAGTAATTTGTGGTGGAGGATTAGTAATTGTGATGTTATATACAGTTTTCTTCTGCTTTTTTGGTAGGTATCTAGTGAATTATTAAGTTGGGTCTGGGGGAAGATGAAGGAGCTGTGAGATCTTGATGCCACAGTTGAGTTAAGGCTCCCAGCAGCTTTGCAAATGATGAAGAGGAACGAAATGTACAATGTGAGGGAAATCTATAAAGCAGATGATCTAATAAAGAAAATTAAAGCTTTTGGAAATTCCTAGCAGTAGTGGGTGATGTGTAAAGGATTTAACAAGCCACTAAATGCTGGAAAATGCCCATCCTTAGTATTGATCTTTAAGTGCTTCCTTAGAGGTAGTAGGTGTTGTAGTGTAAGGGATAAGGGGTTAGGCATTACACATTATAGCACATTATAAGTCACTATACAGATATCCCAAGGGGGACAATGTTTCTGGGATAGAATAGGGAGAGAGTCAGTGGGTTCATGGGTTTGCCCAGGGAGGCCCTAAAGGTGTGATGACAATGCCAGGGTTCCTCAGGAAGCTTTTTTCCCTCATGGTTTGGAGGCATGAGGGAAAAAAGCTGAACAATTATTGTCCTCCATTTACTAAACCACAATATACCCAATAAAAGCTTAATAAATAAGCAGTATAGATGCAGCGGTCAGTGGTAGAAATAATAACCTGTGACGTTAATGGCTTAATAACTAAGAAAATATTACGATTGGCACAGGAGATGTTAAAGGATGCTATATATTGCAGGAAACCCACCTAAGTAAGCTAGACGGTTTTCAGGATTTTCAAGATGCTTGTGGGTGCAGGAAGCGGTATCCTCGGATCAATCTTGTAATACTAAGCGTGTGGCCAGACTTGTCAAGAAAAACTGCGGAATTAAAGTTGTACATTATAAGGTGGATGGATCTAGTAGATGGGTCCTAGCTACCTTAGAAAAGGAAGGTTATGAGTGGTTGTGCGCAGGGTTTTATGGCCCCAACTGTGATTATCCTAGCTTTCTAAATTTCTTAGAACATTAGGTGGTACAATTCCCCTCCCCTTATATCGTAGGTCTGCGGTCTGAGATAAGTGAGGTGGAAATGAGGCTCAAAGTGGCTAGTATGGAGAATGGTAAAGCATCAGGCCCCGGAGGACTCCCTGTAGAACTATATAAACGTTTAGTTGAAAGCTTGGTCCCAGATTTGAAATCCTTATTTCATCAGAGTTATCTAGGCAGTAAAGAGGTCCCTCCTTCCTGATAGTAAAACCAGAAAAAGACCCTAAAAAAGCAGAATCAGATAGACCAATATCGCTATTGAACTGCAATTAAAAGATTATCTCAGGAATTGTTGCACAGAGAACGTCTAAGGTCATCCATACAGTGGTCAAAAAGGCTTTATTCCTGGTAGACATCTCCATGAGTTAATCTACCTGCTTATAGGGGAAACTGATTTAGCAGAACCCTTTAAATTCCCTGTTAGACCTGACAGCCTTAGGTTGGCCTTCCCACAACTTATTTGCCTGCCCCCCTTCATTTTTCTGATCTCCTTTTTGCTGATTTTAGGACTCTGGGCACTTTACCACTGCTGACCAGTGTTCACTCTCCCCTAAACATCGTAACATTGGCTCCTACTCATGGCATCATTAATTCACCCATACCTCGCGATTAAAGAGCACTAGATGTGCCCAGAGCCTGTAAATTAAATGCTACTAGTGGGCCTGCAGCACTGATTGTGACCCCCAAATAAGTAGCCCCTTTACCATCGCTCAGGTCCTCCATTGCTAAGCCTTTGTGTGCAGTTTCACTGCCACTTTGACTTGAAATTTAAAAACTACTTACCAAGCCCTAAAAGGTCCCATTTCATCCATATAAGTTACCCCTAAGGTAGGCCCTGGGAAGGACCTAGTTGACCCATAGGGCAGGCTGCTATGTAAGTAAAAGGCAGGACATGTACTTTTATGTTTTACATGTCCTGGTAGTGAAAAAACTCCCAAAGTCATTTTTTACTACTGTGAAGCCTGCTCATCTCATAAGCCAGCATTAGTGATCCCAGTGCTGATTTTACTAGACTTATCTGCAGTGTTTAACATTACTTCACACATACTATTACAACGAGCTTGCAATTGTGTTATTTCTCATCTGTTTCTGGCTTGGATCCAATCATTTTTATCCAATTGTAGACAGACTGTCATGTTAGGATCCCTTTTCTCCCAGGAAAAGGCGCTTAACTCATGGGTGCCCCAAAGTTCCTCACTAAGGGGGTCATTCCAACCCTGGCGGTCATCGACCGCCAGGGTGGATGACCACGGAAGCACCGCCAACAGGCTGGCGGTGCTTCCTTTGGGTTTCCGACCGCGGCTGTAAAGCCGCGGTCGCCCAGCAGGGTCCGGCGGTTTCCTGCCGGATTTCCCCCGGCTGGGAGAATCGGTTTTGAACGCCAGGAACAGGATGGCGGGAACGGGTGTCGTGGGGCCCCTGGGGGCCCCTGCACTGCCCATGGCACTGGCATGGGCAGTGCAGGGGCCCAGCATGATTTTCACTGTCTGCATAGCAGACAGTGAAAATCGCGACGGGTGCAACTGCACCCGTCGCACCCCAGCAACACCGCCGGCTCCATTCGGAGCCGGCTTCTATGTTGCAGGGCCTTTCCTGCTGGCCCGGCGGGCGCTCCTTTGGCGGGCGCCCACCGGCCCAGCGGGAAAGCCAGAATGGCCTCCGCGGTCTTTTGACTGCAGAGCGGCCAAATGGCGGTGACCGCATGGCGGGCGGCTACCGCCGCCCGCCGCGGTCAGAATGACCGCCTAAGTCCTGCCTTATTTAATAATTATATGGCCCTTTAATCACTTTAATTTAATTGTTCGGTATGGATCTTTTTTCATATGCCAATGATACGCAACTTATGTTATCCCTAGACAAGTCTTCTTTGGGCTCTGAGGTTAATATAAAATGTTGTTTGACTGAAATTATTCGGTGGATACAAGCTAACCACCTGAAACACCAACAATACTGAGATTCTGCTCTTTGGAATTTCTAATACCTTTGATCCCAATTTAGGAGTTAAATTTGATTCAGCTCTTTCTTTTTTGCCTCAAATAACCATGGTAGCCGGTACCTGTTTTGGCCTTCTGAAAACTCTGATTTTTGACTTGCTCCATTTAGCAGCCAGAAAAACAACTATTACGGTTTTAACCCCTTCGCTGCCAGGCCTTTTCCCCCTCCTGTGCCAGGCCTTTTTTTGCCTATTTGGGACAGTTCGCGCTTAGGCCCTCATAACTTTTTGTCCACATAAGCTAACCAAGCCAAATTTGCGTCCTTTTTTTCCAACATCCTAGGGATTCTAGAGGTACCCAGACTTTGTGGGTTCCCCTGAAGGAGGCCAAGAAATTGGCCAAAATACAGTGAAAATTTAGTTTTTTTCAAATAAATTGGAAAAAGTGGCTGCAGAAGAAAGCTTGTGGATTTCCACCTGAAAATGGCATCAACAAAGGGTTTGCAGTGCTAAACTCAGCAGCTTCCCAGCTTTTAGGAACAGGCAGACTTGAATCAGAAAACCCAATTTTTCAACACAATTTTGGCATTTTACTGGGGCATACCCCATTTTTGCAATTGTTTGTGCTTTCAGCCTCTTTCCAGTCAGTTACAGGAATGGGCATGAAACCAATGCTGGATCCCAGAAACCTAAACATTTCTGAAAAGTAGACAACATTCTGAATTCAGCAAGGGGTCATTTGTGTAGATCCTACAAGGGTTTCCTACAGAAAATAACAGCTGAAAAAGAACAATATTGAAATTGAGGTGAAAAAACCATCAATTTTTCTCTACGTTTTACTCTGTAACTTTTCCCTGCAATGTCAGATTATCGAAAGCAATATACCGTTTCGTCTGCTGGACTCCTCTGGTTGCGGGGATATATAGGGCTTGTAGGTTCATCAAGAACCCGAGGAACCCAGAGCCAATAAATGAGCTGCACCCTGCAGTGCGTTTTCATTCTATACCGGGTATACAGCAATTCATTTGCTGAAATATAACGAGTAAAAAATTGCTATCAAGAAAACCTTTGCATTTCCAAAAAGGGCACAAGATAAGGTGTTGAGGAGCAGTGGTTATTTGCACATCTCTGAATTCCGGGGTGACCATACTAGCATGTGAATTACAGGGAATTTCTCAAATAGATGTCTTTTTTACACACTCTCCTATATTTGGAAGGAAAGGAAAAAATGTAGAGAAAGACAAGGGGCAATAGCACTTGTTTTGCTAATCTATGTTCCGCCAAGTCTCCCGATAAAAATGATACCTCACTTGTGTGGGTAGGCCTAGCGCCCGCATCAGGAAACGCCCCAAAACGCAACGTGGACACATCCCATTTTTTTGAAAGAAAACAGAGATGTTTTTTGCGAAGTGCCTACCTGCAGATTTTGGCCTCTAGCTCAGCCGGCACCTAGGGAAACCTACCAAACCTGTGCATTTCTGAAAACTAGAGACCTAGGGGAATTCAAGATGGGGTGACTTGCGGGGCTCGGACCAGGTTCTGTTACCCAGAATCCTTTGCAAACCTCAAAATGTGGCTAAAAAAACACATGTTCCTCACATTTCTGTGGCAGAAAGTTCTGGAATATGAGAGGCGCCACAAATTTCCTTCCACACAGCATTCACCCAAGTCTCCCGATAAAAATGATACCTCACTTGTGTGGGTAGGCCTAGCGCCCGCGACAGGAAACGCCCCAAAGCGCAACGTGGACACATCCAAATTTTTTGAAGAAAACAGAGGTGTTTTTTGCGAAGTGCCTACCTGTAGATTTTGGCCTCTAGCTCAGCCGGCACCTAGGGAAACCTACCAAACCTGTGCACCGCCAGCCACGGGCCCAGCACATTACAACACTCACATCGACAGACCGCGCCACTCAAGGGCCCATCACTTACATACGCCCACATGCCTGATACAAGAATCACACCAGCTGATGGGAGTGTGGACTGGCGTTTGGCTGGCACCGCCAGCCAAGCGCCACCCCACGCACACCGCCAGCCAAGCGCCACCCCAAGCACACCGCCAGCCAAGCGCCACCCCAAGCACACCGCCAGCCAAGCGCCACCCCAAGCACACCGCCAGCCAAGCGCCACCCCAAGCACACCGCCAGCCAAGCGCCACCCCAAGCACACCGCCAGCCAAGCGCCACCCCAAGCACACCACCATCACTTTTTTTGTTTATAAACAACAAAGAAACCACTAATTATAAAATAAGCACAAAACTACAAACACAAAAGCTCGAACTAAATACATGACAGAGATGCCAACCGTGAAACATATGAAAATGTAAAACAGACAGCTTACGCTCAAGGTATTTCACAGAATTTTTTTGGGGTATGGTAACTTCTGTAACAGCCGGGCACACACAGCCCAGGCTTTGAAGGGCATTCGGGGCAGTACATCCGGCTCTCCCTCCAGATTAATCTCCGGGCACATACTCTACATTTCTTTGTGGGCATGTCTTTTTTGGGAGTGGGAGGAATGTGATCTGGAAAGTGCCGATCTTTCAATCTAGCCACATCCTCCACCACTTCTACTCTAGGAACTCTTGCCGGTTCAACCACAATAAGGCTTTCTATCACCGACTCCTGAAATTTAACAAATGTCATCCTTGACTCAGGTGAACAATCCTTGTATACAATAAAGGCATTAAACGTTGCCAAATGAAATAAATGTAGGGCCAACTTTTTATACCACACATAAGACTTACGAAAAGCAGTGTAAGGTTCCAACCTCTGATCTACTCTATCAACACCACCCATGTGCCTATTGTAGTCCAAAATGCACGCAGGTTTGCGCACTTCCGCAACCTGACCCCAAACAGCCACAGGGGGAGTACTCTCATCATGGATGGTCGATAGCATGTACACATCCCTCCTGTCTGAAAATTTCAGAGCTAGCAGCTCATTATTCCGTAAGGCACTGCACTGTCCCCTCTCAAGTTTTTTACAGACAAGCTCCCTTGGATAGCCTTTCCTGTTAGAACGGATTGTGCCACAAGCAATAGTGTCCACCCTAAACAACTCCTTGAACAACTGCACTCCAGTGTAGAAATTATCTACGTACAAATGGTGACCTTTGTTAAACAGCCGTCTAGCAAGTTCCCACACAATTTTTTCGCTAACTCCAAAAGTGGCCGGACAACCAGGAGGGTCAATACTGGAATCCCTACCAGTGTAGACCCGGAAATTATACACATATCCTGTACTGCTTTCTGACAGCAGATACAATTTAATCCCAAACCATGCCCTCTTACTAGGAATGTACTGCTTAAAAACTAAACGCCCCTTGAAAAGGACCAAAGACTCGTCCACACTTATTTCTTTGCCTGGAACATAGACCTCTGAAAACCGATCCACAAAATGATCAAGGACAGGCCTAATCTTAAAAAGGCGGTCACAATCAGGGTGATCTCGTGGCAAGGCTAAAGCATTGTCTACAAAATGCAGCATACGAAGAAGAAGCAAATACCGATTAGGTGTCATAGTTGCAGGAAATATAGCAGTTGCCATCAAGGGACTAGTAGACCAATAAGAAGCCAGTGACGGCTTCCTGATCAACCCCATCAAAAAAGACAAACCTAAAAACCTTTTCATCACCTCCAGATATGTGGGAACCCAATGAGTAGCTCTAGACTGAGGCTTAAGTCTGGCAGCGTTGTCCCGCAAATATTGCTCTGCATACACATTTGTCTGCTCCACAATCTCTTCCAAAAATACATCGTCCATAAACAAGTGAAAGAAATGGACAGGCAGAAAGTTTTCCGTATTAAATCTACACCCTGGGAGACCAGTAAATGCAGGTAACTGTGGCTGCTCCATGTTTGGGGCAATCCAGGTGTCAGGTCTTCCAATGGGAAACCCTTCAGCCCCAGGCTGCTGCACTCTTGGCACATCAATGTCCTCCTCTAACACAGGCCCTTCATCTGCACTGAGAGTAGCTTCCTCATCAGAAGAATACTCTTGGACAGAAAACTCACTTCCAGAATCTCCTGCTTCCTCCTCTGCCTCAGATGCAGAGTCAGTGTCGTAATCATGGTCTGAAGACAACTCAAAGAGCATGCGAACAACCTGCTGAGCGGTCAATTTGCGGCTAGCCATGATCCTAACAACAACTAGCACTAAAATAAGTAATAAACATAGTGTAGCTTTATCACAAAGAGTTATGTACTACAAAAAACTATACCACTCAGTTGCCTGAAATAGCTACTCACCAAGCAACTACTCTGCACAGACACAGCAACCACCAATGATATCCCACTAAAAAGAAAAAAGAAAAAAGCAAATTAGACATATGACAACACAAACATCACTGTGCTCAAATCTAAGGACAATGTCAAACACACAATACTGCATTTAGTACACCACCTACAAACATGTCATTCATGCATGTCAACAATACTCCTTTGGAGTAAATTGCTTTCACTTACCTAAAACATGCAACTATGCAAACCACATGACAACTACTGCCAAAACCGCAAAGATCCACAGCAAAGGAAGCAAAAGCGTTGAACTAGAAGAAAAAGAAGAAATAAATTGTTATAATCACAAATACAAATACTTTGCCAGTTGACAAACACCCCACCACCAAGAGCTTAGAAGTTGTCCCTGGTACCTAAGTGGATCCTGCCCCCCTCGGGGGTAGATGGGCGTAAAAAAATTGGCCAATCTGCCCCCAAGGGGGGGCAGAAATGGGCAACACCTCTGTGCCCCCTTTTAGGGGGCGACCCTTCCCAAAGGGGGCACCCCCAGCACAACACAAAACAAAACAAAAAAATCCCTGCCGTATTGGTGGTTTCTGCCCTCCTTGGGGGCAGATGGGCCTACAAAATTAGGGGCAGAGATGGCCAATACGAATTGTCCCCACCTTAGGGGGGCAACCGTTTCCCAAGGGGTGCCCCCAAACACACACCACACACACACACACACGCACACACACCACACAATCCCTGGCGCCTAGTGTGCTTCCACCCCCCCAGGGCCAGATCATCCAAAAAATGGCTGGTCTGCCATCGGGGGGCCGAAACAGAAAAAAAAAATAGCTCCCCCCCCCGGCGGCAGATCAGCCCAAATATTGGCAATCTGCCCCCAGGGTGGGGGGGCGAAATACAAAAAAAATAGCCCCCCAGTGGGGCGCCCCTTGCCCAAGGGGTCGCCCCCCAAAAAAACTTTACAATAAAAATAAATCCCTGGTGTCTAGTGGTTTTCGCCCCCCCCCCCGGGGGCAGATCCGCCGAAAATCGGCAGATCTGCCCCCAGGGGGGGGCGAAATACAAAAAGAAATTGCCCCCGGGGTGGGCGACCCCTGCCCAAGGGGTCGCCCCCAAAATACACACAAATAATAAAATCCCTGGTGTCTAGTGGTTTTCGCCCCCCCCTGGGGGCAGATCTGCCGAAAAATCGGCAGATCTACCCCCGGGGGGGGCGAAATACAAAAAAAAATATACACAAAATATAACATCCCTGGTGTCTAGTGGTTTTCGCCCCCCCCCCCCCCCCGGGGGGCAGATCCGCCGAAAATCGGCAGATCTGCCCCCAGGGGGGGGGGGGCGAAATACAAAAAAAAATTGCCCCTGGGGGGGCGACCCTTGCCCAAGGGGTTGCCCCCAAAATACACACAAATAATAAAATCCCTGGTGTCTAGTGGTTTTCGCCCCCCCCTGGGGGCAGATCCGCCGAAAAATCGGCAGATCTAACCCCGGGGGGGGGGGGGGGGCGAAATACAAAAAAAAATTGTCCAAGGGGTCGCCCCCAAAATACACATAAAACATAACATCCCTGGTGTCTAGTGGTTTTCGCACCCCCCGCTAGCGCTCCCCCAAGTTCCCCTGTGCCTAGGACGAGATGATCTCGTCCAAGGCACAGGGGAACTGTAGCCTTGGACGAGATCATCTCGTCCAAGGCACAGAACCGGTTAATTACATCATGGCTGGACTACTGTAATAGCTTGTATGCCGGATCTTCCAAACTCACCATCCAGAAGCTTCAGGTAGTCCAACATGCTGCAGCCAGATTGGTCCTGAAACTTCCTCATCAGGCCTCAGCTTCTCGAGCTCTGAGAATGTTACACTGGATACCAGCCTATAAAAGAGTCCTTTTTAAGAACCTCTTTTCAGTTTTCAGAGCCTACAGACCCAGACTGAATATCTATCTACTAGAACTCTCTGATTGTATCCCAGCACGTGCATTAAGGTCATCAAAGGCTAATCTTATCAAGGTGCCCTCATTTAAATTTAAAACCAAAGGAGGCAAATTGTTCACAGTTTGAGAAGCCAAGGTATGGAATTGTATGCCCACACATTTTTGGATGATTGAATCTGAGGACAGTTTTAGAAAACAGCTGAAAACCTGGATCTTTGATCTGTCCGACACACTTTGTTACTCTTGTATGATCTAATGTAGGGTTTCTTCTTCCCAGTCACAAACTGCACTAGTTGCTCTTATAGCACCAGGATGCTCCCTTAGGAGCGACTGCTGCGCTCTATAAAACTCTGTCATTCATTCATTCATTCATCCCTTTATATGCTTTTGAGTGGTAATTCCTGATCTGAGAGGAATAGGCTTGTCATATGGTGTATGGTCTGAATGGTAGTAAGAAATCCTACTTACTGGTGAAGTTGGATTTTACATCACTATTTCAGAAATGCCACTTTTAGAAAGGATGCATTTCTTTGCATTTACGGCCAAATGTGTCTTACAGCCTGTTTCCAATCCACAGCTGATCTGTGCTGGTTAGCAGCTCCCTTTGTGCATTCTACCCAGACAGCCATGACCACATGACACTCATCTGCATCTGTATTCATCTGCATAGAGATGGGTTTCTCTGGGCAGGAAGGATGGAGGGATTCTCTCTTACACTTCAAAGGCCAGTGGCCTGCCCTCACACAAAGGACTGATAACCCCCACAGGGCTCCTGGCCGATATGGCTGGGTTGAAAGGAGAACTTGTGCCTTTCGAAACCACTCTGAAGTTTGTTCCACTTTAACCCCTTCTGTGCCGCGGACGTAATGGTTACGTTCTGCGGCACAGTGCTGCTGTGCCCAGGACGTAACCATTACGTCCTGGGCACACAGCCCAGAGGGAGCGCTAGCGCTCCATCTGTGGGGTTCCACCCCACCCCCCCAAGTCAGGGATGGAAGGGGAAGCCCTTCCACCCCCGACCCCCCACCTCCGTGACGTCAGCGCGTGCGAGCGTACGCTGATTGTCACAGAGCCTCCCGCATCGCGCTGGAAGCTCAGCTTCCAGCGCAATGGGATCACGTGGGGGAGGCCGAGAGAGGCTTCAAAGGGAAGGAAATTTATTTATTTCCTTTGAAGTCTCTCTCTGCGTTTTGGCAGCCGGATTGAAAGCAATCCGGCTGTCAAAACGCCCACTAGACACCAGGGATGTCTTTTGTAAAAATGAAATTGGCATGAGGGAGCGACCCCTTGGGCAAGGGTCGCACCCAGGTGGGGCTTTTTATTTTAAGGCCTTTTCTGCCCCATTGGCCTATTATTTGGCCTATCTGCCCCCGGGGGGGGGGCAGAAACTTCTAGGCACCAGGGATTTTTTTTTTTTTTTGTTTTGTTTTGTTTTTGTTTCGTTTTTTGTTTTAGGTGTGGGTCGCTCCCATAGGGGGCAAATTATATTTAGGCCATTTCTGCTCCCCTTGGGAGCAGATTGGCCTATTTTTATGAGGCCAATCTGCCCCCAAGGGGGGCAGAAACCACTAGACACCAGAGAGTTTTTTTTTTTGTTCGTGAATTTCACGTAAGGCAAGGGTCGTTCCCCTGGGGGGCAAATTTATTTTAGGCCGTTTCTGCCCCCAGGGGGGCAGATCAGCCTATTTTAATTAGGCCGATCTGCCCCCAAGGAGGGCAGAAACCACTAGGCACCGGTTTTTTGTTGTTGTTGTTGTTGTTTTACAGATGGGGAGCGACCCCTTAGGCAAGGGTCGCTCCCATGGAGGGGCAAATTGTATTTAGGCCATTTCTGCCCCCTTTGGGGGCAGATCGGCCGATTTTAGTTCAATCTGACCCCAAGGGGGGCAGAAACCACTAGCTACCAGGGATCATTTTTTTTGCGCCGTCACGCATGGGGAGCGACCTTGTAGGCAATGGTCGCTCCCCGGGGGGTGTGGGGGGGGATTTATTTTCGGCCATTTCTGCACCCCCGGGGGCAGATCGGCCTATTGGTATTAGGCGATCTGCCCCCGGGGGGTCAGAAACCTCTAGGCGCCGGGGCTAATTTTTTTAATTTTTTTTTTATTTTTTTTTAGAGATGGGGAGCGACCCCTTAGGCAAGGGTCGCTGCCCTGGAGGGGCAAATTGTATTTAGGCCATTTCTGACCGCTTTGGGGGCAGATCAGCCGATTTTAGGTCAATCTGCCCCAAAGGGGGACAGAAACCACTAGGCACCAGGGATCTTTTTTTGTGCGCCGTCACGCATGGGGAGCGACCCCGTAGGCAAGGGTCGCTCCCCACGGGGGGTGGAGGAAGCAAATTTATTTTAGGCCATTTCTGCCCCCCCGGGGGCAGATCGGCCTATTGTTATTAGGCGATCTGCCCCCGGGGGGTCAGAAACCTCTAGGCGCCGGGGCTAATTTGTTTTTTTGTTTTTTTTGTTTGTTTGTTTTATTAGAGATGGGAAGCGACCCTTGGGCAAGGGTTGCTCCCCTGTAGGGGCAAATTGTATTTAGACCATTTCTGCCCCCCTTGAGGGCAAATCGAACGATTTTAGGTGAATCTGCCCCCAAGGGGGGCAGAAACCACTAAGCACTGGGGATTTTTTTTTGGCGCCGTCACACCAAGGGAGCAACCCCGTAGGCAAGGGTCGCTCCCTTGGGGGACGGGGGGCAAATTTATTTTAGGCCATTTCTGCCCCCCCTGAGGGCGGCTGAGCTAGAGGCCAAAATCCACAGGTAGGCACTTTGCAAAAAACACCTCTGTTTTCTGTGAAAAAATGTGATTTGTCCACGTTGTGTTTTGGGCCATTTCCTTTCGTGGGTGCTAGGCCAACCCACACAAGTGAGGTACCATTTTTATGGGGAGACTTGGGGGAATGCTGGGTGAAAGGACATTTGTGGCTCCTCTCAGATTCCAGAACTTTCTGTCACCGAAATGAGAGGAAAAAGTGTTTTTTTGGCCAAATTTTGAGGTTTGCAAAGGATTCTGGGTAACAGAACCTGGTCAGAGCCCCACAAGTCACCCCATCTTGGATTCCCCTAGGTGTCTAGTTTTCAGAAATGTGCTGGTTTGCTAGGTTTCCCTAGGTGCCGGGTGAGCTACAGGCCAAAATCCACAGGTAGGCACTGTTTTCTGAGAAAAAATGTGATGTGTCCATGTTGTGTTTTGGGCCATTTCCTTTTGTGGGCGCTAGGCCTACCCACACAAGTGAGGTACCATTTTTATCAGGAGTCTTGGGGGAACGCTAGGTGGAAGAAAATTTGTGGCTCCTCTCAGATTCCAGAACTTTCTGGGTAACAGAACCTGGTCAGAGCCCCACAAGTCACCCCATCTTTGATTCCCCTAGGTCTATAGTTTTCTAAAATGCACAGGTTTGGTAGGTTTCCCTAGGTGCCGGCTGAGCTAGAGGCCAAAATCTACAGGTAGGCACTTTGCAAAAAACACCTCTGTTTTCTGTCAAAAAATGGGATGTGTCCACGTTGTGTTATGGGGCATTTCCTGCCACGGGTGCTAGGCCTACCCACACAAGTGAGGTATCATTTTTATCGGGAGACTTGGACGAACATAGAGTAGCAAAACAAGTGTTATTGCCCCTTGTCTTTCTCTACATTTTTTCCTTCCAAATATAGGAGAGTGTGTAAAAAAGACGTCTATTTGAGAAATGCCCAGTAATTCACACGCTAGTATGGGCACCCCGGAATTCAGAGATGTGCAAATAACCACTGCTCCTCAACACCTTATCTTGTGCCAATTTTGGAAATTCAAAGGTTTTCTTGATAGCTATTTTTTACTCTTTATATTTCAGCAAATGAATTGCTGTATACCCGGTATTGAATGAAAACCCAAGGCAGGGTGCAGGTCCTTTATTGGCTCTGGGTACCTAGAGTTCTTGATGAACCTACAAGCCCTATATATCCCCACAACCAGAAGAGTCCAGCAGACGTAACGGTATATTGCTTTAAAAAATCTGACATTGCAGGAAAAAGTTACAGAGTAAAACGTAGAGAAAAATTGCAGATCAATGTCAATATTTTTTGTTCAGTTGTTATTTTCTGTAGGAAACCCTTGTAGGATCTACACAAATTACCCCTTGCTGAATTCAGAATTCTGTCTACTTTTTAGAAATGTTTCAGTTTCTGGGATCCAGCATTGGTTTCATGTCCATTTCTGTCACTGACTGGAAGGAGGCTGAAAGCACAAAAAATCGAAAAAATGTGGTATGTCCCAGTAAAATGGCAAAATTGTGTTGAAAAATTGGGTTTTCTGATTCAAGTCTGCCTGTTCCTGAAAGCTGGGAAGCTGGTGATTTTAGCACCGCAAACCCTTTGTTGATACCATTTTCAGGGAAAAAACCACAAGCCTTCTTCTGCAGCCCCTTTTTCCCATTGTTTTGAAAAAAACTAAATTTTCACTGTATTTTGGCTAATTTCTTGGCCTCCTTCTGGGGAACCCACAAAGTCTGGGTACCTCTAGAATCCCTAGGATGTTGGAAAAAAAGGACGCAAATTTGGCGTGGGTAGCTTATGTGAACAAAAAGTTATGAAGCCTAAGCGCGAACTGCCCCAAATAGCCAAAAAAAGGCTCGGGACAGGAGGGGGAAAAGGCCTGGCAGCAAAGGGGTTAAAGGCACATTTGGGTATATATACTGGGTCTGTGACACTACCAAATCAGACACTCATGGAACTGCAAAATAAATCTGTCAGAGAGAGTGCCTGGCTGCCCAAAGGATGCATCTAGACTGCTTTGCTAAAAGGGCTGCTCTCCTGCCTGTTGCCCTGCTGCTTGCTTTCCCCTGACTCTGCTTGAAGGACTCTGATTTTCTCCACAAGTGCTGTCCAAGGGATTGGATTGAGCTTGCCTCCTGTTCTGAAGTTTTAGAGCCAACAAAACTTCACCAAAGATAAGAAAATCCCTGTGCATGGATACATTTTATGCAACACCTGAAGTAATTGGCACAGCACCTGCCTCGTGGTTAGAAAATCACTGCATTGCCTACCAGATTGTGCAGCGCCTGCTCCTTCCTACCAGCACATTCTTGATTTTCAACACATTGTCCCTGGGAATCAAAATATACCCAAATCTCAGTGACGAACCAAGGCTGTGCTCCTGAAAATTGACATGTAGCGTGGAAAGAAACAACTCATCTCTTTGCTGCACAGGAAAATGTGACACATCACCTTACTTTTCAATGCATCTTCTCCTCTGCAGCCTGTATGCATCTTTATTTTTGACTCATCCCAAGTACTGTGTGTTGAAAGGGTACAACCACTGATTCTTAAGGCTTGATACATGAGTTAAACCTTTAAAAAGTGGTATCTTGACTTGTGTGAATTGTATTTATATTGATTTGGTCTTATTTTATTCAGATAAATATTATCTATTTTCTTAAACTGGTGTAGGATTTTTTGTGGTGTTTTTGTGGTATTATCACTGTGCTACTGTCTGAGTTTTTGCACAAATACTTTACACATTGCCTTCTAAGTTAAGCCTGCCTGCGTTGTGCCAAGCTACCAGAAGGCGAGCACAGGATAATTTAGGTTGGGTAGTGACTTACCCTGACTAGAATTGCAGTCCCTACTTGGACAAGGGTGTATACCTCTGCAAGCTAGACACCCAATTTCTAACATCCTCATTGACTGCAGCCACAATGGATCCAGCAAAACGGTTTGATCAAGTTAACTGGAAATATCTCTCGGAGGTGTTAGAGGTTTTCGGGTTCACTATGAATTGGGTGAAGACCATTCAGTTGCTAGTTAAGGCCCCTATAGCTTTGGTGTTGTTTTTTGGGGAACTTAAATGCCCTTTCCCACTTATGAGGTGCACTAGATTAGGGTGCCTTCTCTTGCCAGTACTCTTTAACCTTTATATAGAACCCTTGTCACAGGCAATCAGACAAGATAGATCCATGCTCCCCTTTAGGCATCATGAGCTTTCCATTAGGCTTGCACTGTATGTGGACAAATGAATCATGTACATGACCAATCCAGAACATTCAATCCCACAGCTTGAGTAGCATGCTGAGCGATTTGGGGAGTTATCAGGGTATCCGATCAACAAGGACAAGACGGAGGTGATGACGTGGGCAAGTGCAAGTTCGAACCTTCAATTAAAGGATCAGACTAGATATCTAGCAGTCCAAATCAATCAAGGTATGGATGAATTGCGCGTCAAAACCTAGCCAAATCATGTAAAGAAATAGATAGGTTATTGAGAAAGTGGTGTTGTAATTTAGCAGTGATTAGATTAAGCATTAGCGGAAGACATCTTGGCCCGTATTTATACTTTTTGATGCTAAACTGCGCTAACGCAGTTTAGCGTCAAAAAATTTTGCGCCGGCTAACGCCATTCTGAAGCACCATGCGGGCGCCGTATTTATTGAATGGCGTTAGCCGGCGCAAGCAGACCGGCGCTGCCTGGTGTGCGTGGAAAAAAAACACGTACACGAGGCAGCGCCGGCGTAGGGAAAAATGGCGCTAGGGCGTCTTAAAAATGGTGCAAGTCAGGTTGACGCAAAAAATCGCCTCCACCCGATTTGCGCCATTTTTAACGACGCCCAGACGCCATTTACATGACTCCTGTCTTAGTAAAGACAGGAGTCATGCCCCCTTGCCCAATGGCCATGCCCAGGGGACTTATGTCCCCTGGGCATGGTCATTGGGCATTGAGGCATGTAGGGGGGCACAAATCAGGCCCCCCTATGCCACAAAAAAATATTTAAAAAAAAAATATTTATACTTACCTGAACTTACCTGAATGTCCCTGGGGTGGGTCCCTCCATCTTTGGGTGTCCTCCTGGGGTGGGCAAGGGTGGCAGGGGGGGTCCCTGGGGGCATGGGAGGGCAGCTGTGGGCTCATTTTGAGCCCACAGGTCCCTTAACGCCTGCCCTGACCCAGGCGTTAAAAAGTGGCGCAAATGCGGGGTTTTCTGTCCCGCCAACTCCCGGGCGTGATTTTTGCCCGGGAGTATAAATACGACGCATTTGCGTCGCAGTCATTTTTTGGGACGGGAACGCCTACCTTGCATCTCATTAACGCAAGGAAGGCGTTCACGCTAAAAAATGACGCTCTTTACTCATACTTTGGCGCTAGACACGTCTAGCGCCAAAGTATAAATATGGCGTTAGTTTTGCGCCGAATTTGCGTCGAAAAAAACGACGCTAATTCGGCGCAAACGGAGTATAAATATGCCCCCTTGTATTTAGTAACTATTGTGAACATTTTGCGGAATCCATTTTGTATTCATGGCAGCCATTTTCTCTGCTACATGCTGCCATGTGCTCACCATGTGCTCTGTCCTACCTTTCTGTTAACTGCTCTTGAAATCTGCCTAGTGACAAGTTATATTTAGCATCTCTTACTTTCGCACATGCTCAGTAAGGTCTGCAGCTGTTAGTCCTTGGAAACTGTTAGCTCCTCCTACCTGTCGACTGTGCATTTTCCACATGACCTTACATGTATACAAGTCTTGTTTCCATAACTGTACCATTTCCTTTTAGACCCTGTGTGGGTATAAAAGGACCATGCTCTCTCAGTTCAGTGTGCTACTTCAGACATTACCCAAGGGTGCTGTCTGAACTGTAGTACCACCTCATGAGGTTAATAAACTTTTGTCTTTTATTCCAATTTCTGTGCCAACTTCTTCCTACATGGTCTGAGGACTTTGTGCAGAGAAAGGTGAACCCCTTGCACTAGTAGGGCTTGCTGAGGCTTACTTCAACAAATTGGCGCCCGAACAGGGACTCATCGGCGACTCGGATGCCCAACGGATTGGTCGCGACGAAGGATTGGGATCTCGCTGTGGATGATCAATGCCTGAGGAGACCCTAGTCTTTGCAACCACAGCGTTTTTCCCTTCCTTCTGACTTGACCATCCAGGTGGCGCCGGTCCTCGACTGAGATCCTTTTTGTTCATTCGTCATGCAGTGACCATTTGGTCGATTTTAGAACTTGGCAGTTGGAACCTGGACACCCTGTGATTGGTAAGAGCCATTTTACGGCACTTGCTGTGGGTTTTGATGCCTGTGTTTGGTAATGTAGTTTAGCACTACTTACTGTGGCTTTCGTGATTTGGGTGACTAGTCAATTTGTATTCTTTGGATTTGATATTTAAATTGCAATTTATATAGGCAGGTAATGAGGAGAATTTTCTCCAATTTAATTTTGATTTGAACGGCACCTTAAGTGCTACTTTGATTATAATATTGCATATTCTGCACTATTTTTGGCATGCCTGTTTTTAGCGCACTTCGTAGGATGTGTTGCTTTTGTAATGGTACCAATTTGAGACTGGAAGAATTGTAACCGGCACCCCTAGAGGGGACGCCAAATAGAGATATGTATGTTAAACATGGTCTTTCTTCTATAATGTACGGCACATTATGGAATAAATACACCCGCGCGGATCCTGAGTTACGTTGGCCTATGCATGGGTCATTTGATTTGCGAAAGATTGAGTATGTGGAACAATGTATGTGTAAGCGAAAGTCTAGGCAAGATATGTTTTGACTGTGTACGAATGTGGGAGAAAGAAGCGCGTGGACGAGTGAAGCGTGAGCAAGCCTTGCTTGAGAAAGAGCAGCGGAAGAATGTATATGTGAAAGCATTGGAAATGAGAAAGAAAGAAATAAATTACTTAAAGGAGCTAGAAGAGAAAGAACGTAAGCTACAGGTAACTGGCCAATACACTGTTAGGCAACCTCTCTATCCTATCCTTAATAAACCACATGATGATTTATTGTTACTAGATCGCCCTCCACCTCCGTATGTCGTCCCTTCTGCCCCTCATGAGTTACCTAAAGTCCCCAGTTCGGAGCAACAGAAGATGCGGGACAGTCGCTCTATGCTGCCTGCTGACCGTGCGTCGGAGCTTAGATCTATTGCTCGTAAAACAATTCGTAGCGTTGTTTCTGCTTCTGAAAAAACATGAAAGGGTGGACGGAAAAGGAGCAGCTATATTTTACTGAGGCATTTGGCTCAGAAGTTATTGAACTATATCGGAAATATTCTGATGAGTTAGAGCCCGATGATGTAGCAGCTGATCATAAGCAAATGCGTGATGGTCTTTTTGTTTTCTCCCAGGTGGCTGATGCAATCAGGCTTTTAATGAAATTACGTATTGTGGCAGTCCGTTTGCAAGAAGAGAAAAGGGCTGCGGATGCAGTTGCACGAGCATCTCAGACCGAAGGGGCGCAAGCTTCCATCTTTGAAACAGATAAGATTATGATAGTTCACACGAAACCAATGCGGGAGGCCGTGCCTTTGTATGTTCCTCCTAAAGGATTGGGTACAAGTGATGATAAAACTTCTGTTGATGCTAAGGGTTATTTTATTTATAATTGGGTGTATACTCCTTGGAATAGGGCAGATGTAATGGCAGTTAAAACAGCATTACCTGACCCGCGGAAAAATCCAGCCGCCTTTTATGAGGAAGTTGAGGGAGCAATTAGTTCTTGTACTATGACTTTGGACACCTTGATTCTTTTGTTTTACCTGAAGGTGTGGCTCTCATACAATATGTTGATGATATTTTGTTGGCAGCTGATACCCCGGAGCTATGTGAAAAGTGCACTTTGTCCTTACTTTCTTTTCTTGCTTCACACCATCATAAAGTGTCACGAAAGAAATTACAATATTGTAGACCAAAGGTAACCTATTTAGGTCACCTTTTGTCTAAGGAGGGCCATGCACTTACATCAGATCATATTCAAGCAATTTTAGACACACCAGTACCCTCTACTCAGAAAGATGTTTGTGCATTCCTTGGTCTTACTTCTTTTTGTAGGCAATGGATATTAGGGTTTTCACACATTGCCAAACCTTTGCTAGCACTTTTGACTAAAGATACTCCAATGCCCCTCCCATGGACAGATGAATGTGAGACTGCTTTCCGGCAGCTGCGACAAGCCCTTTGTTCTGCACCAGTGTTAGGTACTCCAGATTACATGAAGCCTTTTGCACTTTACGTACACGAGAAAGATGGATGTGCATTGTCAGTTTTAGTACAGACACATGGCAATAAGCAGCGTCCCTGTGCATATTTTTCAGCAGTACTTGATCCTGTCGCTCAAGCGTTGCCTGGGTGTTTTCGTTCAGTTGCCGCAACAGCTGTCTCAATACGTCAGATTGAAGGGATAGTTTTGTCACATAAGCTGTTGGTGCTAGTACCCCATGCGGTTGATGCTCTTTTAAATCAAACAATGACACAACATTTAACTAGCGCCCGTATGACAGGTTATGAGTTGACATTGTTGGCTCCTCACATTACACTGAAGAGATGTGCAACACTAAATCCAGCTACTTTGTTGCCATATCCGGTGACTCAGCCTCAGTCACAAGAAACACATGATTGTATATTCCTTACCGAAGAACAGACAAAGGGTTGTGTTGATTTACAAGATACGCCCCTTTTAGATGTAGACAGGGAACTGTGGGTTGATGGGTCTTGTTTGAAGTTGCCAGATGGTACGACCTCAGCTGCATATGCAATCACCACAATACACACGGTAGTGGAGACAGCTCGTATACCGCAGAAGTCAGCTCAAGCAGCTGAACTAATAGCTTTGACACGAGCATGTGAGCTTAGTACTGATTTAAGTGTGAACATTTACACAGACAGCCGCTATGCTTTTGGAGTGGCTCATGATTTTGGTTTGCTTTGGAAGGAGAGAGGTTTTCTCACATCCCACGGGATGCAGATAATGCACGGAGAATTAGTGCATAACCTCTTGACTGCATTGACATATCCAAATAAACTAGCTATTGTGAAATGTAGTGCACATAAGAAAGTGACCGATAAGAAAGGGCAAGGTAATGCTCTTGCAGACTGTGTAGCACGTGAGACTGCGATGCAGCGAAGTACTACTTCTATGTATGTAGTGAAGTCACAAGCTGAACGTTGGCATAATTCTAGACAAGACGTATTAGATATACAGAAATCTGCTTCTGTGAAAGAACGTGAGCAATGGTCTAAAGATGGAGAATTGGATGATGAGGGCTGTTGGTGGAATAAGCAGATGGAAAAATGGAAATTGCCTATAGCTTTTGTACAACCTATGGTTGAGATGGCACATGGGCTGGCACATGTTGGAGCTTCAACAATAACGAAGTTGCTTACACAAGTTTGGGAGCATCCAGAAATTTCCAGTACAGCTAAGAGAATAGTACAGTCTTGTTTGATCTGCTTACAATACAATCGTGGAAAAGGGACACGTACTCCTGCAGGAGGGTTTGCTACACCAACTGCACCTTTTGAAGTTCTACAAATGGATTATATTCAGCTTGAACACTGCAACAATTCAAAGTATGTCTTGGTGGTGGTTTGTGCCTTCAGTAAATGGATAGAGGCGTACCCCACAAAGGATAATACTGCCATTACCACAGCAAAGGTGCTTTTGAAAGAATTTTTCCCTAGGTTTGGTGTTTGCAGACTTTTATGGAGTGATAACGGACCTCAGTTTGTTGGGGAAGTTATTAAGTATGTCCTGAAAGGATTAGGGATCAAACAGAAGTTCCATGCGGTTTTCCACCAACAATCAGCAGGGTTGATAGAAAGGTATAATGCTACATTGAAGCTGAAGTTAGCAAAGATACAGGCTTCCACATCCTTAACTTGGCCGGATGCATTACCATTGGCATTATTGTCTATTAGGTCAGTGCCACACTCCCGACTTGGCCTTAGCCCCTAAGAAGTAGTATTTGGGAGACCAATGAATATTTGGGGAGTTCCTAAACCAAAATCTGTATATGATGTACCTTGTGTCCTGATGAATGATTATTTGGCACAGTTAACCGACAATTTGGTTTCTATTCATCAACAGGTTCGAGAAGCACTTCCTGACAGATCTACAGGTGAAGGCCATGAACTCCGACCTGGTGACCAGGTGATGATTAAGGGGGTCATTCTGACCCCGGCGGTCTTAGACCGCCGGGGCCAGGGTCGGCGGGAGCACCGCCGACAGGCCGGCGGTGCCCCGCAGGGCATTCTGACCGCGGCGGTAAAGCCGCGGTCAGACCGGCAACACTGGCGGTCTCCCGCCAGTGTACCGCCGCCCTATTGAATCCTCCAAGACGGCGCAGCTAGCTGCGCCGCCGAGGGGATTCCGACCCCCCCTACCGCCATCCAGATCCCGGCGGTCCGCCCGCCGGGAACCGGATGGCGGTAGGGGGGGTCGCGGGGCCCCTGGGGGCCCCTGCAGTGCCCATGCCACTGCCCCGTAAGAGGGCCCCTACAAGTATTTCACTGTCTGCTTGGCAGACAGTGAAATACGCGACGGGTGCAACAGCACCCGTCGCACCTTCCCACTCCGCCGGCTCGATTACGAGCCGGCATCCTCGTGGGAAGGGAGTTTTTCCCTGGGCTGGCGGGCGGTCTTTTGGCGACCGCCCGCCAGCCCAGGGAAAAACTTAGAATACCCTCCGCGGTAGCGGTATTTCGGAGTGGGAAGTCTGGCGGGCGGCCTCCGCCGCCCGCCAGACTTAGAATGACCCCCTAAGTCTTTTGAAAGATCAAGCAGCTTGGAACCAAGGTGGCGAGGCCCAGAACAGGTGCTCCTTGCGACAAGGACAGAAGTTCGAGTGACGAACCGAAAGAATTGGGTCCATAGTACTCACTGCAAGAGAGTGCTACCTACCTTGGTGGAACCTGCTGTGCTGACCGATCATCGAGAGATTTTGACTACGGAGAAAGGCCGTGCTATATCACCTGACGAATCTGCAGAGGTCTTCCCGGACCATACGACTTCTGGAGTATTGCGATATAATTTGAGACCAAGGAAAGAATCTGAAAATTGTTTTGAAAAGACTGGTTGAGCTACCGCCCTGGGTTAGTGAAACGGAGAGCCAATGTGGCAAGGGGGGTGGATCAGCCGTGCATTAGAGTAGTGACACCCGTCTTGGCCCGTGGTGAAGAAATCAGCGGCTGCCCAGGGATAAGAGCTCCAACGATTGTTTTTAATTCATTTCTGAAAGGGTCGATTATCACTGTTGCTAAAATGAATACCAAATTGATCATTAGTATTATGGGGTTTGTTGTTGTTTTGGTGGTTACAGCAACAATCACCTGGTTTATTGAAAAGAAGTCTCCTGCTCGTGAGTTTTTTGTTGCCACTACTCCAGTACCAGAGGATCACTATTACTTTACGCTTCCCTATCAGGAGCAGAAGCACTGTCAATCGTACTTCAATAATACTTTCATTCAGATGTTGCATCATACTCATAATGCTACAAATACTACTAACTGTTGGGTATGTGGAATGATACCTGCGCATTAAAAGAAAGGAGGAACACCTTTCATTCCTCTTCCTTTTTCACACAATGGTTCTTGTCAAGCTTGGTTCATGCTTTTGTTTGCATCTGGAAAATGTACAGAGGGCGGACTTCTTTTTCGCCTTAATAAAGTATGCTACCAAGACAAAGATGGGTATCCCCAAGCTAAAGGAACTTAATGGGAATCGGAAGAGTATCAACCGGACAATGTTTCAATACCATATGTCTTCACAAATATACGAGACTCTGACAAGAAAGAACAATTTGTGATTTCTATTACAAAAACTAAAGCAGATTTATGTATATGAAGCATTGGACGAATTCCAGTAGGGATAAGCGATTGTACCTTGATTTTAACTATTGAGGGTGTAAATAATAGTAGTTTTACAGCTTCACATAATACATATTTTGTTTGTGGTAACTATGGATATTACCAACTACCTGTTGGAAGGTCCTGTGTGTAATAATTGCAATATTTTTTACATGCTGTATCTGTATTCAGTGTGGTCCAATGTTCTGCTCCAGGTGTATTACTGCTTGTATGCCTACCAAAAGAAATATTACAGAAATGAAGGCACAACATATGTTAGATAAGGAAATAGCTGAAATGATGAGCATAAATATACAGGATCAATATTTAGATTATCCCAGAAAGACGAATGTCTTCAGCTAATGCTGAAAGGGTCGTCTGTTGTAATTTAGCAGTGATTAGATTAAGCATTAGCGGAGGACATCTTGTATTTAGTAACTATAGTGAACATTTTGCGGAATCCATTTTGTATTCATGGCAGCCATTTTCTCTGCTACATGCTGCCATGTGCTCGCCATGTGCTCTGTCCTACCTTTCTGTTAACTGCTCTTGAAATCTGCCTAGTGACAAGTTATATTTAGCATCTCTTACTTTCGCACATGCTCAGTAAGGTCTGCAGCTGTTAGTCCTTGGAAACTGTTAGCTCCTCCTACCTGTCGACTGCATTTTCCACATGACCTTACATGTATACAAGTCTTGTTTCCATAATTGTACCATTTCCTTTTAGCCCCTGTGTGGGTATAAAAGGACCATGCTCTCTCAGTTCAGTGTGCTACTTCAGACATTACCCAAGGGTGCTGTCTGAACTGTAGTACCACCTCATGAGGTTAATAAACTTTTGTCTTTTATTCCAGTTTCTGTGCCAACTTCTTCCTACATGGTCTGAGGACTTTGTGCAGAGAAAGGTGAACCCCTTGCACTAGTAGGCCTTGCTGAGGCTTACTTCAACAGTGAGAGAATCTACAATTGAGTATGCATGGTAGGGTACATCTCATAAAGATCATGATTCTCCAGACAGTGACTTTCCTGTTTAATACTATACCAGTGCAGTTTCCAAAAAAGCAGATCGGGAGGCTCCAAGGTAAGAAAGTTAGGGGCAGATTTCAGAAAAGTGGCGCTGCATCCAATGCAGTGCCACTTTTCTTGCTCCTCTTAGAGCCCCCCTAATGCCACCATGTGTGCTCCATATTTAAGATACGGTGCACCATGGCAGTAGTTAGAGAACTCACGTCAAACTTTTTGATGCTAGTTTGGCGCTTTGCAGGATTAGTGTCAAAAATGTTGATGCTAATCCTGCAAAGCACATAGAGGACCATTTAAAATAATGGTTTGCCCCTTTTAAATCCCTGCTCTGTGCAGGCATTGAGAATGCCCCCCTTGCATACATTATGCCTGGTGCAGGCATAATGTAGCGCAAGGGGTTACAAAGTGGCGCAAATCAAGGAAGCCAGGAGGGCAGCCATCATAGCATGCAACGACACAGCAGCCGACCGCACAAAGGACTATTAAAAAAAGTCATAGAATATTCAAACCTGTTGGCCACAGAGAACACTATCAACCCTTCCCAGGAACTCTGCAACACCCTCTTGGACCACTTTGCTCCCATACCCTGTCAATGTACTAGAGAAGGCCATCAATCAACAGCTCCCCATGTACCTGGAATGAAACAACCCACGTGACATCTCACAGTCAGTATTCCACAGCAACCACAGCACTGAGACTGCACTCATCACTATCACAGATGACATCAGAACACTTCTCAATTAAGGAAAGACTGATGCCCTGATCCTCCCCACTCTTTCAACTGCATTCAACACTGTATCCCACCACACCCTCATCAACAGACTCCATAACATTGCCATACCAAAGAATGCCCTCAAAGGGATCACCTCCTTCCTGACTGGGCCACCTCCATTCACCTCTGAAACTAAGAAAGTCCTATGCGACATGCCCCAAGGATCATCCCTCAGCCCCACGTTATTCAATACCTACATGAACCCCCTTGCAGACATTGTCAAATCACACATTCTCAACATCATCTCCTATGCAGACAGCAGACAGCTCATCCTCTTGCTCACCAAAGACTCCTCTCCCACCAGAAAAAACTTCCACAATGTCATGACATATGTAGCCAACTGGATGAGAGCAAACTGCCTCAAACTCAACTCAAACAAAACATAAATACAGATTTTCGGGGGATACACATCCACATGGGACCACAGCTGGTGGCCAGCCAAACTCAGACCCACTCCCATGCCCATAGACCATACATGCAATCTCAGCATCCTCCTCTACAGCGAACTGACCATGAAGCAACAGATCAAGGCAGTCTCCTCCTCCTGCTTCCACATCTAGCAGATGCTCTGCAGACTCTTCAGGTGGATCCCAGTCAAAACCAGGAAAACCTTCACTCAGGTCCTCATAGGCAAAGAACTGTACACTGGCATCTCAATTGAACTCCTCAAAAGACTCCAGACAAGACTACAGAACGGAGCAGCCAGACTCGATCTGGACCTCCCTAAATGGGCCCACACCACCCCCTCATCAGAAACCTCCACTGCCTCCCCATCCAGATGAGATGCCAGTTTAAGATTTTCATGCACGCCTTCAATGACCTACATGATCAAGGACCAGCTTACATCAATCATCAACTGTGCTTCCACAAACCTACCAGACATCTGCAGTCCTCCTTACTGACCTTCACACACATCCTCTGTATGTGGCACATCTACATGGGTGGTCACTCCTTCTCCTACATCACAGACAAAGCTTTGAACAACCTGCCCCCATGCCCTAACTGCACGCTCCTTGGCAGACTTCATGAAGAAACTCAATACCTGGCTCTTAGACAGAGACCTCACACCCCCGGGCCCAGATGCCCCTAAGGTTGATAGTGCTGTGCTGTTGAAATGCTGATTGGCTGATTGGTTGATCAATTATCATGAGCATTCCTATAACACTGACATGGAGTTTCATTATGTCAGTAAGTTCACTTATGATTAGATTAGTATAGGCAATTGGTTTACTGGTGGAGGAGGGTGAACCCCTACCAGGCAGCAACCACAATTCTTGTCAGGGTGAAACGTGAGCACACCCCCAAACTAACCTGTGCTTAACCTTCTGGTGTTTTGACACAAAAGCAGTCTGGCTTAACTTAGAGGCAATGTGTAAAGTATTTATATAGCACACGGACAATAATAAAGCGAAACCACAACACAAGAAATATCCCCCACCAATTTAAAATGTAAAATATTATTTGACACCAAAATAACAAAAATTCAATTTATAGATTCAGAAGTATGTAATTTTAAAAGTGTCGATAGAACTGATGCTTAAAAGCAAAAGCGCCAACTCTGAGCACTAACAGAAAATGTATATTATAAATTTTCATTTCATCACTTTCAACAATAGTCTGATGATGCCAACCTAAAATATCCGTCCCACAGAGTGAGGCATAAAATTTCCCCTGCACCTCACGACCTTTAAAATGGATTACAGTTAAATAAAACACCAAATCAATTGGAATACCATTATATCCCTAAGGAGTGACATCAGGTGGCAGCAGAATATCTTTTATCTTGCTACTAAGACACGTGTCTTTAGATATAATGGTGAATTTGGGTCCAGAGTCTGTTAGCAAAGTAATATAACCTCTCCAATTTTGAATTCCTCCACAGGATCATCAGATTTGGGTACATCAACCTCATGTACCCTCACATATAACAATTAGCTGTTCATAACATTAGATACTTCACACCCCTCACACTTTAAATCTTCCACTAAATCTTTGGATTTATATATGTGATTCTCGTGTACTTTCATACCTAGTAATCACCTATTCATGTTATAAGTCAACTTCTGGTCACTGTCCTAACACAAAAGATTCACACTACCTTTCTTAGTATTGGTGTGATACATTCTAGCAAATTAATCAGTAACCCCACATTTATTGCATTCTTTAACGACTGTTGGACACTGTTTGGAAGAAGCTATGGGAAATTTACATCCACACTGATAATAAATATTTCCAGAGTCAAAGGTTCTTCTCTTGTCCGGGTTTGTTCATATTAGTTTTTTTTCTTTAACTAGCAAAACTGAGTCATCCATCTTGTTAAGTTCTTTGTCAGATTGTTTTGAGCCCTGAATGATGTTAGCTATTTCTATAGCTTCGTTAAATGGCAAGTTTTACAGAAAATCAGCCTTTCTCATATTTTTTATTGTGGCACGAGTTACTAATTGGTCTCTAATCAATTTATCTGGGAAGTTTGCATATTCACATTTGGCTGATTGCACATGTAATTAGGCTACATACATATCTAGTGACTCTGAAGGCAATTGGTCTCTCAAAACAAATGCATGTCCACTTGTAGTGTTGTGTGAGTTATGAATGACAGAACCCTTTTGTCGCCTGAAGGACTCCATAGAACTGTGACGTGAGTGTTAGAACTTAGTGAAGTGAATGCAGATTTAGAATGTTGAGTTTGCGGTTAAAGATGTGTAATACACAGCTCCGTGTGTGACGTAGTTATTGGCGGTTATCCCTGGTACCATACAACTAGTGACGAGATAGAGCATAAGTAACCTAAAATCTACAGTGCTCTCCTAGAGATTTTGCTGTGGTCCAAGCAAACTGCTACTGCGTGCTATATGTGCCTCCGTCAAAGTGCAGAGTCGACATGTGGCCTATGTGGAGTCAAAGTGCAGCTCCAGCTGGTGTGAAGATAAAGAGAGATCCACTTATAGTTCTGTACATCAGTGGCTAAGAACCTACTGGCAAAAACATAAAGAGAGGCACTGCACTTCTATGCAACAGAAAGCTATACATCAGAGGGAGTGATAATGCTAAAGGCAGCCACAAACAGATACAGCTAAGAGTGGCTGAAACTACCATACTCAAATGTGAGTAGGATACATAAAAGCATTAGCTGAGAGAACAATTAATAATAAAGTAAACTGATGTTACACTTACCAGAGCCTTGAGAAGAAAAGCTCTGTGACCTCAGCACTACGTAAGGAGAACCAAGAAGAAGCACAGGGCTTATGCTTATTGAGCTAAAGCAGCGCACCACCAAAGCTGCCAAGAAGCAGCTCAACACAACTCCAAAAGTTTCCAGAAAAGGGAAGGGCTCCAATGGAGATTAAGAAAGAGGTTACAGTTCCACAGTCTGTCTAAGATGACTCAGAGGCCCGCACATCCCAGGGCCTTAGAGCTGGCATGGAGAAATTGGGTCTTATAGGACAGCAGACAGTGTTGGAGAGAAGTTAATTTTTAGTGTCAGCCAGTCCCATAGGCAGTTATAATGCTGATGCCCTCCTGAAACCAACTCCAGCAAAATATTGGTTATAGATTGACTGCTAGGATAGAGACGTTTGATGATTTCATTGATGCACTAGAAGAAACAGATGACACGAAGAATATCAAATACGTCAAGAATCTTGCAGGTGAAGGTGTAAAAGAAGTCATAAAGAAAATGCTGCAAGCTGCAGGCTGTCAAGTTAAAGAAACCTTGAATCTCAAGTTCAATCCAATGACTAATGTCCAATATATGAAAGATACATTTCTAGTCAAGGACAACAGAGTTGGTGAAGCCAAGTCTAATTTTCTGAGAGACTGGATACATTCATCAAACAATGTAGGTTTATTGAACTTAAGGATGAGGAAGCAACACGTCTTTAAGGTATTGATGGATGCATTCAGATGACCAATGCTGAGAGAAACTCTTAGGGCCTCATTACAAGTGTGGAGGTTGAGGACCGCCGCACTCCAGACAGTCTGACCGCCACATTAAACACTGACAGGCGGAGCCACCAGGGGAACACTGTCCCTTTTAGGAACATTGTTCCCAACAGGCTGACAGAGGTCTGAATTGCACTCAGTCATTGTGGCAGTGACCTCAGTGCTGCCTGGCTGATTACTGATTACAACTCAGCTTTCCACCAGCATCTCCATGGTGGAGACCCCACCATGGAAAGGTTGATGGAAAGCCAGTGCTGGGGGCCCCAGCAGGGCCATGCACTAACCATGCCCATGGCATGGGTGCCTAGGCAGTGCAGGGACCCCTTGCCTAGCACTGTAGGGATGAGCACTGTCTGCTTTGCAGATAGTGTGCATTCCAAGAGTGCTGTGTGCTACCTTATTGGCCTTGGCTTCCATAAGGGAGGTAAGACCAATATCGTAGTACTGTTCCCAGCGGTCAGCCCGAAGGGAATCATGTGCTACAATTTACCTGCCGGTCAGCCTGGCAGGAACATTGTAATCCGCTCAGGGGAGATGCCACCACCATGGCAGTGGCATCCTCCCTGTAAGTTTAGCAGTTACTTTTTGTGATGCTCCAGTGGTGCTATGCCCTTTGTCGTATTTACAAGGGGGCATTAAGCCACATTTTGTGGATTAACGCCACCTTGTAAATATGACCCCATCACACGCAGCCCTTTGCATGGAAGAGGCGTGCAATTGGTGCTGCATTTTGACACTGCTTCAGATTTACGTAAACCTGAGGCAGCGCCAAACTCTAACACTACCCCAGGGGTGACGTAAGCAAGGCACAATGAGGAGGACTACTTTTATTTTGCCTCATTGTTTGCTTTCCTAATACATGCACCATTCCGCAGCATCCATAGAAAGAGCAAAATGCCAGACATGATTGTTTATGTGCAGGAAGGTGTCACATAAACAATAATTTCAAAATAACGCTTTTGCACTTCTGTGTGTGCTGCATTCTGAAGTGCCAAATCACCATTATTGATTGTTTATGTGCAGGAAGGGACACCTTCCCACACATAACCAATCAAACCCCTCAATGCAGACATCCTTGCACAATGTTACAAGACCGCCTGCGTTGGTGCTGGTAGCTAAAATTAGCGCCAGTTAAGGTAACAACATGGTTTCACTGTATTCAATTAAATACAGTACATCCCTGCATTGTGAAAATGACGGAGTGCAGCGCTGCAATTTTGGAACAGCGTTGCGCTCCGTCTTTTTCCTATAAATATGGTCCATGATGTACAATCCAGACTTCTAAATTATTTTTACTGTTCACTTAATCATAGGTCCAATGCAAATAACACTTGGACATCATCTGTGCCAACACCAGAGGATACCTACACTCCAGACCAGTACCAAGCCTTCAGTGAGGCTATTACTCCTGCAAGTCGGGATGATGAGGAGCAGCCCAGTCCATCTGGTCTGCCTGGACAGACAGCTCCAGTGAGTTTCACTCAGCCCACACCTACACCACTCCTTCAGCTGTTCCATCACAGGCCTTGGATACCACCTCCTGTGCCCAAATCACTGCAACACCAATTGTGTGCACCCCAGTCCTGGCTGCTGTTTAGGCAACACAATCACCACCACCTCCAGTTCAGTCAGGGCCCAGTGGGATGGGGCACACTGGATCAAGGGCACAGGGTAGTGGGGGTAGGGTCTGTGAGAGAAAATCTGTGAGCCAGCAAAGTGAGGCCACTGGCTTCACTGTCACCCAGACCACCACGGACCAAGTCTTGGGAGCTATCAATACGTCCTAAAACATGATGGGCCAAGTCGTCACTGAGCTCCGAGAGATGAAGCAGAGGGAGCACAATTATGAGATGGAAAATCTGAACTCTAATTTGGGCTCTTTAAATGGGGTGGTGCAGGATTGTTATGACCATATGTGCTGGATTTTTCAAAGTACCATCTTCCCCTGTCTGTGGTCCGTCAACATCTGGCCAAACTACATCTGCCTCAGTCATAGTCATGGAGGTCCTGTTACTCTCAGGAACAGACTTTCATCTGGACCAGGAGGAGAGGTAGGCAAGACCTCCAGCAGCAACAGAGACAGGGCCTAAATTCCTCCAGTGTGTGACCACCATTCACTCTGTGGACAATTATATGGACATATTTGCCTTTTTGATGCCAGTTTTATTTTAGACATTGGACTTCAAACAATGTAAGCTCTACAATACTTATCTCATCCACCACAAATGATTTTATGATTTATTTGTTTTCTTTTTGCCTTTTTCCTCACTAATACCTATTGTTGGTTTTCAGTAAAAAAAATCACATATTCAAAGACTGGTGCTATACTAATTTGTTTAATTTGTTCTTTTTTGCATGTTTCAGCATACATTTTGAAAAGAACCCATAAAAGATATTTTGAATGCAACATGAGATAACATGTAGATAATGCTTTGCTCCCTGATGATAAATCAAAGACAAAAGTCACACATCATAAGAAATTGTTTGATTAAATTATAATTAATTTTATGTTTCCAAATCATCCAAACACATTATTATCTATGCAGCATCACAATAATTCAGGCTATATTTACCTGTACAGATCCATACCTTGACACCATGGAAGAACAGGATATTAAGAAAAATCACAGATTTCATAGGAAAACTAATCTTGAATTTTGTCATCAGCTGGAGCCAGAACATGTGCCTCACAATAGGAATCCCACATCAATAAAATTATTAGTGAAAATCATGGAAGTACTCCATTTTGTGACCACCGGATCATTCCCATACACTGTGGCAGTATCTGCTGGAATGTCGCAAACAACTTTCAATCGTGTGCTATAATAAGTACTTTCTGACATTTTTTATAAGATGTTGTTCTTCCCTGGTGGTCTGGAAATGGTAGAAACACTTGAGGCTGTTGTATTCTTCCTCTTCCTCGGTTCATATGTCTGCATTAGAAAATTAGAAAAATATTTAGGAACATTTGCAACCCTCTATTTGATATTCAACACAAATGTCATTTATTTCAAAAAAGCTATTTGGTTTCTTAATATTTCTGTACAAAACATTTATTAGTGATTATTCAATTTCAGATAACGTTTTTGAAATGTCTATTACTTTTTTTTAGAAATGTGTAAATAATACATTTTAAATGTATCATGTACACATTATATTTTTGTACATTTTTTTTTACAAAAATTCCATCAATCGAAGTATAAACAAAACCTCACAACTATTGCATGTAACCACAGTAACGCACTTAAAAAACAAGTAATATTAGCATTTAGTCTATATAAACAAACTAGCCACCATTTTGAGTGGTGGTGACACATTTAACATGCATAAACACACTATTTCACAGTCTAAAATGGTGGGTGCCTGACCTTGCCATCAGGACATTTCCGTCTGCAAAAGTTCACAAGGTAGCGGGTGTAAACTCCACAATGGTCACAGTGATAGGCTAGTATGTGTGACAGCAATATATGAAAGCCACTGGGTGTGCCTGTCTCCATTATTTATCGCGCACCTCGTGTAGATGTATGCGGTGTAAAAGCTCACATGCCTCCTAACACTGCAGCCAACAACACCACCTCCACTTCTGCTACTGTTTCCAACCTCTGGGAGCCACATGCTCAGGAAAGTAGGTGTTAGGTGTCCTGTTTTGTTTTGGTGTGTAGTTCTATATATATGTTTATATCTAACATTTTAATGTGAAATCTACTAAATTAAAATTATGTCATTTTTTAAATACATTATATTTGCAATAAAAGTTGAAAAAATGATCTGTGCCATAAGTATAAGGGAAAAATACAACCTTTTTTTAATGATACAAATTTTAAGTGCAGAAAAATTTTCAGTATCATGAATTTTTTTATAAAATATCTTCTGCACTTTAATTTTCTCCCATTTGAAAAAATACATGTAATTGTGCCACATTTGGGGAAGGGTATGTCTAGTGCTGGAAGTACATACAACACAGGCTATCAGTCATCTGCAAAAATATATCCAATTCATACACACATGTTCATACATTTCCCAAGACCACATTCTTAATGACACACATGGCAGCCTTTTCGTAGTGCCCTTAGTCATAGTATTAGGTACAAACCATAGTGCCTGGCTGTAGGGGCACTAGGATCAAAGTCTTTGAAACTGGGAGTGGGGGTGTCTGGTAACAATGTGCAAGTTGTTTTCTCCTCAGTAGCTCACAGTGAGTTTTCACTTATCGAAAGTAGCTCTCACAACAAAAAATGGTGGAGACCCCAGGCCTAGATGGTGCAAGTGGCCTAGATTATTAAAATAAAGACATGAGGCGGGATGAGGGCACTCAACAGGTCACTACAAATTTTAGGTTTTATGTAAGAGAAAATAAGAAATGATTATGCTGTTAAAAGTTGTTCAAAGTGTTTGTGATTTTATTCTAAAATTGTTTTACATCAATACAAACAAAAACTCACAAAACATTTTTTTATTCCATTTTTCATATCCATACTGGTCAATGCCGATCAGAAGGAAACCATCCGAAAGGCCATTGCAAAGAAGGTGCGGACTCTGGGGTCTATAAGTGGGGCAGCATCCATTGTTGCAAAAGATTAGATCATCTATGATGCTGGACCAAGATGTCAGCAGAACTCTAGCTCAGCCAATCCCCGCAACATGGGAAGCACGTGCACCACACCCTGACCCCCTAGTGGTCCTTATACTTGCGGTGGCCTATCCGCAACTTAATGGGCAGTTGAGAGCCCAAAAGCAACAGCAAGAGGGTAATTTTTTTTTTTAAATGACTATTTTTTGTTACAGCAACAAATTATGGCATCAACATAAAGTTTGACACACGTCCAACACACAAGAGGACTACTGGGAGATATAAGTTTATAAGTTATATGATGATGTGTTTTGTATATTTTTTTGTTGAACATGATGACACTCTATTTATGATCACTATCAAAGAACTCTTCTGAGCAGACATATGCCTAACTAAGCAAAAAAAGGTACATGAGTTTGTTTGATGTTGAAAGGGACAGTTGTACCAAACATGCCACAATTTATGATTTTGTCTGGTGTGATGCTCCTTGTGAAGGAGGTTATGTTGGCCCTCCCCAGGCGACATAGCAGAAATGCAGTTATGATACAGTGGATGTTCCAAACATTACATTGGTGAGTTCATATTATAAAGAAACAATAGTGAACATGTGAGCCTAAAGTCTCGAAACATGAGAATAAATGGCAAGATGTTTTGTAAAAACCTATTACAATAATGCTTTTTCCTAGCAAATACTTTTTAATTTATGTTACAAGTGAATTTGCATCTAAGCCAGTTTGTTTTTGGAAAAATGAATTTGAAAGGCAATTATTTTTTATTTAAACAGACAGGACTGTGTACACATTGGTGACATACCCCAAAGCAACTTTTTTATGTCATTTGTTATGTCTAGATGATAAGTAAATATTGAAGAAAAAGAGATTAATTAAAGGGACCTTTCTACATGGACATTGCACAAAGGTTTTTTTGATTGATATTGATTTTTGTGACATACGTTCACTATTCAAAACAATTAATTTTAACCATTCAGGGGAATTAAACAATTCCTAGGGAAAAATGTAAATGATTTAGAAAAATACTTATAAATAATATGGGAGGAATAATGGGAAAGGAAAAAAACGGTGACAAAATGATTTCTGAAGTTGTTTGCCAAACCAGAACCCTCCCAAAAGGGGGTTGAGATCTCTGTCGCTGCAGGCACCACACCCCCTGCTCTTGGCCCCCCAGTGGTGCTGAGTTAGGAGGCTATTAACCTCCTATGTGGCATCTCTGTAGGCCATACAGTTGCCAAATGAAATAAATGGTTGCTTTTCTAGATGACTTTCATAGTTTGGTGTCTGGCATGCAGAGATCACTTGCTAAAATTCCCTCCCCATCCCCCCAGCCCCCCCAACCAGCCCCAACTTAGGTCCCTCCCTCATCCTAAGTCCCACCCTTACCCAAGTACACTAACTTCTTTGCATGCATCCACTCTAACAGACATAAGCAGCACACTCTCACACACACATAAACACAAACCCTTAAAGAAACAACAACATACACACACTATTGACACAATACCCACAGGCACCACACCCACAAGCACCACAACTGCCACCACAAGCACAGTAACCCCCTCAACAGCACACACACCCAAAGACACTCACACAAAAGCCCACCCACAACAATACCAATCAAACATGAAAACTAACAAACTCACCGAACAAAAAACACCTTCCAAAAATGCACATGCAAACATTCACAACATACACCAGAGCCACATACAACTCCACAACAGAAATACACACACACACATACACACATATTCATTATCCACTCCAGCTTCCTCTGCCTCCCAAACCCAATCCCCTCCCACCCTTCCTACCCATACTCCCCTACCTGGATTGACATCTTACCTGTCCCTGGCCCCTATGAAACCCATACCCAACCCTTGCAAGAAGGATCCTTGAGATGCCTGCCTTGTGTCCACTAGATGCCACTTCCTGAGGAGGTTACCCATTGGCATTCTATGAAGGAGGGAAGTTCTGGCCTAAAATCCCACAAGTTGATGCTGTAAAACATGTTTGCATTCAAAATTATGTTTCATTGTTAGAAAGATTTTCTGAGAGGTATCTCATTTTTTAGTGAAATTATTTTCTTTTCACAAAGTTTGTTCTGACATTATTATTTCTTTACAAGTCATTCTCTAATAAAAAATATTGATTATGAAAATGTGAGATACATAAACTTATTTACATTTATGACAGTGAACACAAAAACCTTTTTAAATAACATATTCATTCAGTGCACACATTAGTAATAAATGAGTACCCCTCATTGGCAAGGATGCCTAGAAAAAATAAAAAAGGCTCTAGAAAGAGAACGGCTGAGAGGAGGGGGTAAAAAAAGAAGCTAAGGCTTGTAGCCCTTCGCCTTGCACTCAGGAGATGATGACAGCCCAAATTGATCAGGAAGATGCATGTATCCCTAGTAAACTGAGGCTGCTTTCCGGTCTGAACCCAGACGCCCTACCATTTATTGTGCCCCCAGGAATTAGACGCAGAGACAGCCGAGGAGATTTTGATTTGTGTTATGACAGCATTGCTGCCCCTCTTGGCACCATTCCTGAAAGAAGGAACAGTGGCCATTGCCTGGAGTTTGTTGTTCTTTTCCCTGATGTTGTGTTAAATCAACCTTTAAACAGATCACAGCTATTAGGTCGATTTTACGCTGTACCAGAGCTGAGAGTCATTTCTTCCAGCGATGTGAAACTAGTGAAGTTGGGGAGTAAGCAACAGGGGTTTGACCATGGTAGGAGGTGGGCCCACCCCGTTGCCTTCCAAAGTGGTCCTGTCATCTCCTGTCCCTCAACTTTAGTTGAATTTGCCCTGCCGGTATAGCTAGACATATCCTCAATCATGCAGACTGTTTCCATGTAATGTGGGTTGATGTGCTGCCATGACCTCAATCAAGAGGAAATTGGCTTGGATGAGCAGTGCAGGAGTAATACAGATATGTCAAGCACTGGTAACACATATGGACACGGATCTGCATCGTGGGGGAAAAAGTGGAAGACTTCAGGCTATGGTAATAGAGTGTGTGAAACCCTGACCATCACTACCCTTAAGAGCAGCAGGCAAATTAGGATCCCCAATTACAACAAGAAGAAAAAAGGGAACGATTGCGAGGACTGGTCATGAGTAGCAGCTGTATTGGCTGGAGACTCAGGAGCCCCTCTCAGAGTGAAATTTGACTGAGTTTAAAGGAACACCCCATCTATTCTGCCACTCCCTCTGTACACATCGTTCCCACAGATCCCACTTGTAATAACTCAAAGGGGGACTGATTACAAATTCAGACTTTGAACATAGCAGGCCTTGTTAGTAAAATGGAAGATAATGATTGGTTAAAATTTGTTAGCCTATATGATATTTGCTGCTTCCAAGAAACCCAGGTTGTAGGTGAAATATGTACCACTGGGTTCTTGGGGTTTAATACGCTGGCCGCCAGCTCTAGGAAGAGGTGGCAAACTGGTGGTCTTTCAATATGGGTTTTGTGTAAATTAAATTGCAAAGTAGAGCAAGTAGATTTGCTACCCTTGTTGGTTTCTGCCAATATTCAGCATGTGAGACTCAGGTCTGGGGGTGATAACGTGGGGGTGGTTGACTTCCTGAATGTATACATCCTGCCAGGATGGTCCCCAGAGATCCAGGCACTCTTGAAATAGTGTTCTGCATATATTGGAAGAGTTAGAAGGGGTATGACAGGTGATAAACTAATTTGGAGGGATGAAAGAGGCAGGAATGTGATGCTGATCTGTGGAGATTTCAACACACCATCCTGTGATGCCATCAATAATAGTGAAATCTTGATGGAAGATCACAGTTTAGGAATCCCTGAGACACCTATGAGCTGTTTCAAGCCCACAAAAAAGGCTGAGGCTTTTACTGATCTTCTGTTAAATAACTGTCTCCGCTTTGCCAATGGACGTACCAAGTCAGATGGTGCTGCTAAGGCAACCTTCCACAATGGAAGATGCTCCTCAGTTATTGATTATGTAATTGTAAACTTGGAAGCATGGAAATCCATTCTTGATATGGCTGTGGTCAACAGAGTGGAGAGCGGCCAAAACCCATTTGTCCTCAGTATGAGCAATGGGGGTTAGAAAATGTGACAAGCTGGGCCTCAGGGTTCTATGAATACAAGATTGCTCTGTCTAATTGTAGGAGAATAAGGTGGGATGGTGAGAAGTACCTGCAGGAACTCCTGCAACTTGAATATATAATGGCTAACTACGGGCAATCTATTATAAATGTCTGGCCAACGATAGTCCTTTGATTCTAGCTACTTATAACATGATCAAAGGGGAGTTGAGGGCCCTGTGGTCTAAACCTGCAGCATCTAAGTTAGCTGGTAATAGCAGAAGGGGGGGTCAGGGTAAATGCTGGTTTGATAAGAAGTGTATGAGAGCAAAGAGATGTTTTGCATGCCTTCATACGGCTCCATGATAGCTGCACTAGTGAAGAGAAATTCAGAGTATAGAAGAGATTATAAGTGCCTTTTGGCTGCCATGAAACGGCTGTATCAAAATACTGAGAAGGGCCGCAGCTCAGAATAATTCTAAGAAATTCTGGGAATTGGAAGCCAGAGTGGGGAAGGGGACAGTGACTGCTGTAGAAACCTGCAAAGGTCCAGCTGTTTGGGTTCATCATTTTAGTATCCTATATAACACTGCTTCAGTTAGTTCCTTGGATTCCAAGCAGACGTAAGATGTCCTGCCCACCTCTCCCAATGCAATAGGAATATTAATCGTGGAAGTAACTAGAGCATTGTGAGCTATGAAGAAGCAAAAGGCTCCTAGCCCCGATCTGGTGCCTGTGGACCTTTATTGCGAGGCACCTTATTATTGGACTAGACTTCTCACTAAGGTGTTTAATGCAGCCCTTGAGGGGAGATGCAGGACCCCAGTCCTGGAGCTCTGCCATTATTGTCCCGATCTACAAGAAGGGTGCTTGAGGCTGCCCCGCTAACTATTGGCTTAACTCCCTCCTCATTGGAGCCAGGGAGGTTCTAGGGAAAGCCTTACTTAATTGCCTGCAGGGGTGGGCAGACGTCAAGGATGTGTTGGCAGAAGTGCAAGCTGGCTTTCGTTCTTGCGTGGGAACTGTTGACCAGGCCATCCGACTTCACATGATTTCATATAAATTCACAGTAATTAGGAGGTTCTCACTGTATTTGGCATTTATAGACCTAAAAGCTGCTTTCGATTCAGTAGAGGTCTTTGCTGGGTTTAGGGGCTGGTGCTTACATAGTAAAAGCTATACTAGCACTGCGCTCATATAACACGGCCAGAGTGAGGTGCGGGATGGGTGGGGAGTGTACAGATCCTTTCCAGGTACAAAAAGTTGTCCGGCAAGGCTATGTGCTGGCACCCCTACTCTTCCATCTCTTTCTGAATGGCGTGTTTTATTACTTCCTAGCAGAACAGTTAGATGTTCCTGTTGTAGCCAGAGGAGGGTCCCAATTTTATTATTTGCAGATGATGCTGTGCTTACGGCACGTACAGAAAATGCAGCCCATAGGCTACTTGGTTGGTTTGCAAAATACTGTGAGGAAAAGTCACTGGCCATAATTGTAGTAAGACCATGGGGATGACCTTGCGGCCATCTCCCAGCCTCCGGCGAAAATTTGCAATTAATGATGTACCAATTGATGTCACTAAGCGCTTTGACTACCTGGTCATGCAGTTTTCAGATAACCTAAATTGGGACAGCCATGTACAGAAGGCAGCTATAGTCCTCAAGCAAGCAGCGGGGGCAATACTGAGGTTTAAGCATAAGGCTGGAGCTAGAAGTATCAGCACTATCCTGAAATTAGATGCCCAAAAAGCAGTAGCTGCAGCACTCTAAGTGGCAGAGCTCTGGGGATACGCAAACAGTTGTGTGCTGCAGGTAGGTGAGAATAACATCCTGAGAACTTTATTGGGGTTAGGGCCGGGAACCCCCTTGAAGGCTTTCTTCACAGAGCTCAGCCTGGTACCAATATCAGAACTAGGGGCCAGATGTAGGTAGGTCCGAGATTGCGACTCGGAAATTGCGAGTCTGTCCGACTCGCAATTTCCGAGTCGCAATCTCGGATACAGAACGGTGTCTCAGACACCGTCTGCGACTCGCTATGGGGTCGCAAAGACCCACCTCATCAATATTCATGAGGTGGGTCGCATTTTGCGACCCCATAGCGAGTCCCTGCATTCACAGGGATGGTGGCCTGCTGAAGTCAGCAGACCTCCATGTCTGTGACTGCTTTTTAAATAAAGCAGTTTTTTTTTTCATTTTTCAGCCCATTTTCCTTAAAGGAAAACGAGTTGCAAAATGAAAAAAATACCGAAACCATTTGGTTTCGTTTTTTCAGGGTAGGCAGTGGTACATAGGACCACTGCCTACTCTGAAAACATTTTTTGTCGACATTCACAAAGGGGAAGGGGACCCATGGGGACCCCTTCCCTTTTGCGAATGAGTGTGGCACTGGTGGTAACTGCGAGTTGCTTTGCGAGTTCAATTCTGAATTGCGATGTGAGTCGCAAATAGTAAGGGAACACCCCTTCCAATTTGCGAGTCGCATTCCCAAATTGCGAATCGGTACCGACTCGCAATTTGGGAATGACCATCGCGTTAGGCTGTTTGCATGGCGCAAACTGCAATTTTCGCAGTTTGCGACATGCAAACGTCTTGCTACATCTGGCCCTAGATGTCCTAAGGCCAGTATTATATTGGGTAAGGTTAGTACGCAACCCCAAGGCAGCAGTGTATTTGGAAACTCTTGAAGAGGTCACTGTGAGTGGATATGGGGAGCGCACGTGGGGACATACATTGAAAAGACTCTAGGAAATCTCCATCTAAAGGCTCTGTCTGTGGATCCGGGTAGAGTCAAACAGGTAACTGTGGGTCAGGTAAAGAACTGTTATTGGGAATTCAATAAGACGTGGGTATGCCAGGAAGTTAGGCCTGATTCAATTACAAGCTATTACTTTAACATTGTCTATGACCCTGCCCTCCAAGATTATCTGGGCCTGTTGTACCCCAAATTGACCGCTCTCTGTATATAAAATACAGGTTGCTTGTGCTGCCTCTAGGAGGCTATCTGGTACGTATCCATAGGCTGGCGGCTGGACTGGAGCTCTGCGACTGTAGTCCTGGGGAGGTAGAATATGTTGCCCACTTTACCCTGTTCTGCAGGAAATTTGACTTGGCGCGGCTTGGGTGACTGTACCCTATTTTTTAGATCTAATGGAGCGAGATGCACCAAAACTGCATTTGCACTTTGTGCAAGGCCGGATGACATCAGTGCTTGAGGGAGCTACCAACTAAACTGGAGTTGACTGAACTTTAAGATCTAATAAGGCCCCAATTTCATGCTTGTGAGATGGGACTGCTTACTTCCATCTACGTAAGTGGTGCTGGCTTTTATAGCCTTATGTAATTCCTCGCTGCAATAAAATTGCTGTATCTCATTAGTAATTGCTATTTCAACAAGCACTTTTTCTCGGGATCCCTTTAGCAAAGTTTTTGGCATGGGGGTTGTTATTTTTATAGTTGTAAATGGTGGGTCCTTATTTGCACAGATAGATGTGGTTCTATGATTAATGAATTGCCTGTGTGGAGTTGTTTGCTGCTGCTTTGCTTTTTTTAAATAATGATTAATTGATTTTATTTGTAAACTAAGTTCTTTCATTGCTTATGTGTATTGTTTCACACTATTGTAGATGAAACAGTTAAATAAATTAAATTAATAAGTGGTAGAATAAACACATATGCACAACACAAATAAAAAATAAAAACTAAGAGTAAATGAAAATATATTTATATACAGAAAATACACTAGATTAGGGGAAATGTGACATGAATAAATATATAAGAAGCTTTAGGTTTTGCACAAACACTGATTTTACATTTATTTTAAAACATTTTGGGGGTCATTCCAACCTTGGCGGTAAAAGCCGCTTACCGCTGTCAGAAGACCGCCAACATACCGCCGCGGTAAACGGCCACGGTCATTCTGACCCACAACAGGCAAACCGCCAAAATGCAGACATCCACAAAAGTCCGTCACACCAAAGGCCAGCGAGAAACTGGCGATGACCAAACCTCCACCGTCACGCCAACAGAAATACGCCCACACTATCACGAACCACGAATCCACGCGGCGGTCTTTCAACCGCGGTAATCCATTGGCGGTACACACCGCCGCGCTCAAAATACACACACATTTACAAAACACATCCACATTGGACAAATCGAAAAACACACACCTGATACACATACACACACCACTCCCACACACCCAACACAATATAAAACACACACCCACATCACCCACAAACCACCACTTCTACAGAATCGGGACCACGCACTGAGAAAAAGAGAACTGAGCACCCAGACGCGCATTTTACTTTCACCCAGCAATATTTCCATGCACTTCACACAACACACCAATACACATCACCACACAATCCACCCCACACATCACCCACACCACCCCATGGCACCGCAAAGACACCCCAGGTTCTCCGAGGATGAACTCAGGGTCATGGTGGAGGAAATTGTACAGGTAGAGCCACAGCTCTTCAGGACACAGGTGCAGCACACCACCATTGCCAGGAAGATGGAGCTATGGAGCAGAATAGTCGATAGGGTCAACGCTGTGGGACAGCACCCAAGAAATAGGGACGACATCAGGAAGCGGTGGAACGACCTACGGGGGAAGGTGCGTTCAATGGTATCCAGGCACAACATCGCAGTGCAGCGGACTGGCGGTGGACCACCACCTCCTCCCCCAGAATTTACAACATGGGAGGAGCAAGTCTTGCCGATTCTGCATCCTGAGGGCCTCGCAGGAGTAGGCGGAGGAATGGACTCTGGTAAGTCTCATCTTCACTACTTCATCCCCCCCACCCCACCAGCATGCCAACTCATACCCCCACCCTCACCCCCATCACATCCTGCTCCTTGCAAATGTCTCCACATCACAGCCCACCCATCCCGACACCAAGCCCTGCATGCGACCACAAAGCATGGACACCCATCACCAAAGCATGCCCACTGCACATACCCATCCCCCACCAAATCACCGTCACAAAAGCCCCCACACGGGAATGTCAGCACTGGGGTACAAGGGCACCCACCCATTACACGCTATGGCACACACAAATGCAATAACCATACTTTTATACCCCTGCAGGACCCGAACGCCACGTCACCGCGCAGGAGGGTCCACAAATGTCCACTCCACCCCCAGAAGAGGCCCACAGTGAGGACAGCACCTCTGTCGACCTGGATCTAGATGACCAGCCCGGCCCATCGGGGACCTCAGGACAGTCGGTTCCCCTCAGACAGCCACAGCCTATAGCAGACCTTCCCCCCTCTGGCAACACCAGCACAGCACCCACCCAGCGGGCCCATCCCTCAGTCCCCAGGACACGTCAATCAGCGGTGTGTCCACCACTACAGGGCACCCAGGTTAACCCCCCACCCCAACAACAGGGAGCTGGGGGCAGTGGTAGTGGGCACACGGTCCAGGGGACAGAGGCACGGGGAAACAGGGGAACTGGGAGGGCTGCTGTGCGACAGGGGGGGACAGGCCCAGGGAACCCATTTTTCACGAGGCCTTCTCCTCCATCATGGGAGCCTACCACCACTCCCAGGAGACGATGGCGGCGGTCCTGGCCAGGTTTCTGGAGATCCAGCTTCTGCTGAAGGAACAGTATTTGGGGTTCAGGGAGGAACTACGAAACATCAGTTCCGCCCTGGCCACCATAGTAGGGGCTCTGAATCAGGTAGTGACCACATTGCGGGACACTGTGGCAGGACAAAGGGCCCCTGACACTAGCATGGACCAGGAACTGCCTACCACCTCCGCCGGCGCTAGTGGACAGGAGGCCCCGCCACAGGACCAACAGGCCACCAGCACCCCACCCCCTGCAGAAGGAGAACCACCCCGCAAGCGAGCCCTGAGATCCAGGAAGAAGACAGAGTAAGATGCCTAGACCCCCGCCAGGAAAGGATACCTCCCTGATTGTCATCCCACTGTCCCACATTGACACCCTGTCCATTCTTATACTGCCCATGTTCAATTTTCCACAGGCATTTGGACATTGCACCTGTGAGACTAATAGTCTGGACTCTGCCATGGACAATCCTCCACCATCACCCCTCACCGACTTGCAACCACCCACCAATATAGGACACTGAAATAAACAGTTATTCGACAAAACAATCAGGAGTCTGGCTGTGATTTTGTACTAATGTATTAGACATTACCGTCCCAAAATGCATATTTACATTGTGATGCCAACATACCACTGTCCCACAGCTGTAGTCCATGGGGAAATAAAGCAGATGTCACGCAGTATGGCCCACATCTCTGAAATTGGAAGGGAAAGTCACAACTCAGTTACCATACACAGGGGGAAAAGGTCAGACAGTAGAGAGGTAGTAGGGGTTAAGCATATGTAATATGATGGGTTGGACTCTTACCTGTGTGTCATTGAAAATACTGCTATATTACTGTGTTCCTGTTGTCTATGTCGTCCTCTTCGGCTTCCTCTTCTTCACTCTCCACAGGCTCCACAGCTGCTACAACACCACCATCTGGACCATCCTCCTGCAGAAAAGGCACCTGGTGTCGCAAAGCCAGGTTGTGAAGCATACAGCAGGCCACGATGATCTGGCACACCTTCTTTGGTGAGTACAATAGGGATCCACCTGTCATATGGAGGCAGCGGAACCTGGCCTTCAGAAGGCCGAAGGTCCGCTCGATCAACCTTCTAGTTCTCCCTTGGGCCTCATTGTACCGTTCGATTATATGACGGAACACCGAATTAAAAACAACTACTAACCTTAACAACGAGGTCGGAACACCGACCTCGTCCTTACTACTAATGATTTTACCACGAATGCCTTAACAACGATATTTCGTTGTAAAGGCATTCCTGATAAAATCATTAGCAATAGGCACCATTCACCCTACATCCCTCACCCCACCCCCCCAACCCCACCCCAAAACCGAAAACTCCCTGACCCCCTCCCCAAAACCAAAAACGCCCCACCCCCCCAACCCCACCCCAAAACCTAAAACTCCCTAACCCCCCACCCCCTCCCCAAAACCAAAAACGCCCGACCCCCCCAACCCCACCCCACCCCAAAACCTAAAACCCCCTAACCCCCACCCCTCCCCAAAACCAAAAACGCCCCACCCCCCTAACCCCACCCCAAAACCTAAACCCACCACTTACCTTCGCCAACTCCCTTCTTTGTACCTTAACCACGCATGTTCGTTGTTCAGAACATACGTAGTTAAGGCACAAAAATCCGAAGTCGTGGTTAAAAAAAGCGTTGTTACGCTTTCGTTAACCACGACTTTCGTAATAAAAAAGTCGTAAAAAAGGATGTTTCCCGTACCGTTCCTCTGCTCTTGTCGCGGGGATTCCTCACTGGGGTCAGTAGCCAGGACAGGTTGGGGTAACCAGAGTCTCCAATTAGCCACACACGGTGCCTCTGGAGTTGACCCATCACATAAGGGATGCTGCTATTCCGCATGATGTAGGCGTCATGCACAGAGCCAGGGAACTTGGCATTAACATGGGAGATGTACTGGTCTGCCAAACACACCATCTGTACATTCATCGAATGATAACTCTTTCTGTTTCTGTACACTTGTTCACTCCTGCTGGGGGGTACTAAAGCCACATGTGTCCCATCAATGGCACCTATGATGTTGGGGATATGTCCAAGGGCATAGAAGTCACCTTTCACTGTAGGCAAATCCTCCACCTCAGGGAAAACAATGTAGCTCCGCATGTATTTCAGAAGGGCAGACAACACTCTGGACAACACCTTGGAAAACATAGGCTGGGACATCCCTGATGATATGGACACTGTTGTTTGAAATGACCCACTTGCAAAGAAATGGAGTACTGACAGCACCTGCACTAGAGGTGGGATCCCTGTGGGTTGGCGGATGGGTGACATCAGGTCTGGCTCCAGCTGGGCACACAGTTCCTGAATATTGGCTCGGTCAAGCCTGTATGTCAGTATGACATGTCTTTCCTCCATTGTTGACAGGTCTACCAGCGGTCTGTACACAGGAAGATTCCTCCATCTCCTCGCATGTCCCAGCGGACGGTGCATATGTAGGACAACAGCGAGCACAGAGTCAATCAGCCCACAGGCACGTAACCACAGTTTGCACAAAACACAATTCCCAATGCATTGAATGGTTTGTAGGAGTGTTGATGCAAGGCCTAGGTATGTGTGACGCAGTTAAAAGTAAGCCATGTGGGCCCTTGAAATGGCGGCTGCCTGACCTGTGAAGTGTGACAATGGGATGTGAGGTCAATGCGCTGGCGTTGCACGCCGTGGCGGAAGGCGGTCGAAGACCGCGGCGCAAAGCAACATTGGTTAACATTGAACCCTATGGGTCTCAGGAGCCAATGACGATGAGCGCCGGCTGTCGTGGTACGCACCGCCGCGGTACGCACCGCCGCGGGCGTGACCGACATTTTCTACCTGCTTAATCACTCGATACCTGATCTTTGACAGGAGAGGACCTACACTGCAAGTGCTGCTGTGACCTCGGTCTGGAAGAGACAATGGCTCATGCGACTGGGGAAAGGGTCCCTGCCTTCACTGCTCAGGAATTGGAGAAACTCGTGGATGGGGTCCTCCCCCAGTATGCGCTACTCTACGGTCCTCCAGACCAACAGGTAAGTACACTGGGACCATGCTTTGTGGCCAATGCCTGTGTTGAGTCGGGTGGATGAAAGATGGTGGGGAGGGGAGCGAATGAGGCATGCATCAGATGACGGATGACAGGATGTGCCACATGGCAAGGGTAGGGATGGGGGGCCACTCACATTGAGGGTGCAGAAGGTGATGACTCTTTTTCTCCCCCTGTACATTTCACATAGGTCAGCGCCCACCAGAAGATAGACATTTGGCGTGCCATCGCCAAGGAAGTCCGGGCCCTGGGGGTCCACCAAAGACGGGGCACCCACTGCCGGAAGAGATGGGAGGACAACCGACGCTGGAGCAGGAAGACGGCGGAGGCTCAGCTGGGGATGGCCTCCCAACGTGGGAGGGTTGCCAGTCGTACTTTGACCCCCCTGATGTCCCGGATCCTGGCGGTGGCCTACCCCGATTTGGATGGGCGCGTGAGGACATCACAGCAGACACAAGGGGGTGAGTACAACCTCATTCTGCTGACTTTGCGCGCAGTGGAGGTGTCTGGGTGGGGGAGGAGGGCTGTGGGTATCCCTAGGCCAAGGCGATTTCTGTAGGCTGGGCCCCTCCGTAAGGCATGGCCCTGTGCCCCCACCCCCCACCTATGTAGGGTGCCAAGTACAGTTATCCATGGCCCTGTGTCATCTATGTGTGCAGTTGTCGTCCATAGGCTTGTAGGCCATGTCCCACGGATTGAGTAGTGGACCCCAAGTGCGCGGCGCAGTGCAGGGGGCTTCTGTGTCTGTCCTCTCCGCCAACGGTGTCGCCAATGCATGCACTCAACATGTCTTTATTCCCCCCCCCCTTTTTTGTGGTCTTCCTGTTCATGTGTGCATTAGCATCATCAGGCGGAGGAGAAGTGGCATCGGAGCACGAGGGAGCTGCATCCCACATGGCCCTGGAGGGCCATGCAACGGATTCCGAATACACCAGTGGGACGGAGGGCGAGGGGAGCTCCACAGCGGGGACTTGTGCAGACATTAGTGACACGGACTCGTCCTCTGAAGGGAGCTTCCTTGTGGTGGCGGCAACATCCGTGCCCCCCGCACCAACAGGTACAGCCCCCACCCAGCGCACCAGCACTGCCCTCCCAGCAGCCCCTCAGGGTTTGCCCCGTGCCTGCTCACCCAGGAAGGTGGGCATCTCCTTCGCCCCAGGCACCTCAGGCCCTGCCCCTGTCACCCCTGCTGCCCTCAGTGAGGAGGTCATTGACCTCCTGAGGATGCTCATTGTTGGGCAGTCTACCCTTTTGCATGCCATCCAGGGTGTAGAAAGGGAGGTGCACCAGAGTAATGCATACCTGGAGGGCATTCATTCTGGTCAGGCTGCCCATCAGCGATCGTTCAACACTCTGGCCTCAGCACTGATGGCAGCAATTGTCCCTGTCTCTAGCCTCCCCCCTCCAACTTCCTCCACCCATACCCTATCACCTGTACCTCTGCCTATCCCAGACACACCATCAGACCAGCCTGCACACACCTCAACACCCAAGAGAAGCTCATCCAGACATAAGCACCACACATCACACAAGCATTCACACAAGCAACATCCACATACAGACATACCAACACCCACTGCCTCAACTGTGTCCCCCTCCTCCTCGTCTCCCTCCTCCCTCCCTGTCACGTCTCCACTCACACCTGCAAGCACAACATCTTCAGCCACTACGTCCATCACCAGCACACCCACCAGAACCCCCGCACACGTGCAGTCACCACCCCCACTACCATTTACACGTCCCCTGTGTCCTCTCCCACTGTGTCTGTGACCCACTCTTCCAAGCTACACAAACGCAGGCAGCCACCCACCCAACAGCCATCCACCTCACGACAGCATCCAGCCCAAGCACCTGCACCCAAAGACACCAGACTGAAGACTCCTACAACCACAACCTCTTCCTCCACTCCCATACCCACTACACCTACCCGTCCCTCTGTTCCTAAATTGCTTTTCCTTTCCAAACTTGACCTCTTTCCAACAACTCCCCCACCCTGTCCATCTCATAGGACTCCAGTCAGCACCTCAGCCACCACAAAAGCGGGACCTGTAATGACAGTGTGCCATGGGCTGTGGAGTCCCCCACCCTCAAGGGCAGCCAGTTCAGTAAGGAGTCAAGGCACGGCCAGCCCACCCCCGGTAAAACATCCGAACATTGTCAGTGGCCAGCGCGAGAGGCCGAAGACACCAGGGACCAAAATCCCTACCATGGCTCGGCAGGAAGTGTGGTGCAACCTGGCACAACGCCAAAGGTGGGGAAGGGCCACAGGCGAACAGGGAAGGCTGGGAAGGGCAGCACGCCCTACAAGTCCGCCAGCAGCCCAGCTGGCCAGGAGGGCCCCGCCAGCCCCATCCCAGGTGGGCAGGAGGACACCCACAGGCCCGGTACTGCAGCCCAGGAGGGCCCCGCAAGCCCCATCCCAGGTGGGCAGGAGGACAACCACAGGCCCGGTACTGCAGCCCAGGAGGGCCCCGCCAGCCACACGACAGATGGGCAGGAAGGCACCGCCAGCCACAGGTCAGGTGGCGAATGACCTCCATGCCATGGCCGGATCCGCTGAGCTGGACACTCATCCGATGCACCGCTGCACTGGGCACCGCCGTCTCAAGCACTGCTGAACTGGGCACCGCCGTCACAAGCACCGCTGAACTGGGCACCGCCGTCTCAAGCACCGCTGAACAGGGCACCGCCGTCTCAAGCACCGCTGAACTGGGCCCTTCATCTCAAGCACCGCTGAACTGGGCCCTTCATCTTAAGCACCGCTGAACTGGGCCCTTCATCTCAAGCACCGCTGAACAGGGCACCGCCGTCTCAAGCACCACTGAACTGGGCACCGCCGTCTCAAGCACCGCTGAACAGGGCGCCGCCGTCTCAAGCAGAACTGAACTGGGCCCTTCATCTCAAGCACCGCTGAACTGGGCCCTTCATCTCAAGCACCGCTGAACAGGGCACCGCCGTCTCAAGCACCGCTGAACTGGGCCCTTCATCTCAAGCACCGCTGAACAGGGCACCGCCGTCTCAAGCACCGCTGGCCCATTGGCAAAAGGGGCAGGCCCGCCTCTGTGTCGGGCAGAGCTGCACGAAGCACTCTGGGCACCAGTCCCCCTCCAGAACCAGTGGAGACTGTTATCCACTTGTGAGACTGTGGCTTTGCACTCCCCAGGATGTAACAGTGGGCAACCCACCCACTGGAGAGACTTGAGAGACTGTGGCTTTGCACTCCCCAGGATGTAACAGTGGGCAAACCACCCAATGTAGAGACTTGAGAGACTGTGGCTTTGCACTCCCCAGGATGGAACAGTGGCCATGGAGGCCCCTCGTGGATCTGGCGTCGTGGACTCATCTGGCTGAGGTGCCCACCCTTCCCTTCCCCCTGAGGTGCCTGTAGTTTTGCTATCTGATGCCCCTGCAGTGTTCTCTCCGTTGGAGTCAGGTATCCTGTGTGGGCTTTGCCCATGTGATTTGGGCCCAGTGGTCCACGGACAATGCCTGCTACAATGATCGGACTTTAAAATTTATGTATATAAAGGTTTTAGATGTGTGATATATTTTTAAGCCAGTGATACAATATATTCCGATGTTTAGAATCATTTCCTTTTGTCTTTGCATTCTTCCGGAGGGTTTGGGGGGTGTAACTCTGAGATGTTGCTATGCATTGATGTGTGTGTTGTAGTGGGTGAGGGTGGGGGTGGGTGTGTCGCGTATGTGTGTCCCCGTAATTTTTTCCATCCCCCCTCCCCTGTGTCGTAGGTGCAGTACTCACCGTTGTCTTCTGCGCCGGCGTTCGTGCTCCTGGTAGAGGAGCAGGAAGACAATCGCTGGGAGGATGTGGAGTTCGGGTTCCATGCTGTCCAGATTCCTCGTGGGGTGTATGGAGGTGAGCGTTTTCCGTTAGAAATGGCTGTTTCCGCCGTGTTTTTATCGGCTGGGCTACCGCCCCGGAAAAGGTGGCAGATTGGTAGGTTGTGATGGGGTGGGCGGTACATTGACTCTCGCCTGTCTGATGGCGGTGACCGCCGCGCTGTTTGTTTGTCCCGCCGTGGTGGGCGGTGTGTTGAAGTGGCGGTCTCTGTTGGCGGTTTCCGCCAGGGTTGGAATTCAATTTTTTTTACCGCCAGACTGTTGGCGGTTTAGCCACCGCTTTAACACCGACCGCCAAGGTTGGAATGACCCCCTTTGTCTTGTACAATTTCTACATTTCATTAAATCTGTATTATTAAAAAAAATTGTAATAGATATGTATATGATTTGATAGTTTACAACACATGATTAAACACACCTGTATGTAAACAGTTTGAATTTGTGATTAATGTCACTTTTTGTGTAGGAATCCATTAGCATGAAGGCAGCTTGCACCAGGTTTGTAAATGAAACAAAATTATACAAATGTGTTTCTTTAAATTTCCTAAACAACCTTATTATTCACCTAAGCATTGCACATCTAAAATATAGTTTGCAAGTGTGAAGTAAAAATGCATGAGTCCAGAGCTAATGTAAACATACAACTCACAAGGTAACAGGTAAGAATGACACTTACTTTCATTTCTGGGGACAACAGGGTTGATTTGCTTTGTGGTCAAGTTGCAGGACCAAAGAAAGGACTTTGTTGAACAGGTCCATAATGACAAGTGAATTCAAAATGAGAAAAACTTAAATTCAAGCGTATATCCTTTCTAATCCACCAACTCAGGTATGGAGGTTTATCCACTACAGTTATGTCAGAGGAAGGCACATCATGATTGGCCTGATGGAAAAACTGGCTGTACTCCTTCCAACAACTGCTTTTGCCTATGGCGGTGTTGACGCAGGAGGAAAATTCTGACAGAGATGGCAGCACTCAGCAGGGCTTTTGTTCATCGACGAAACCAGCATGTAAATAGAGCGGATGGACTGCCTAATAGTCATACTAGGAAACTGATGCAATAGCGATGGCGAGACCAGACTGCCAAAATCCAAATCAGGCCCTAAGTTATGGTGTGCATCAGCTTCAGAGATTTTTCAAGATATCAATCTACATATCATGCAGCCTGTATGAATGGTTTCAACTATATTGATGTCATATTAATTTTCGAGCTACACAGAAGGAGCACAATAAAGTTCTCAAGCAAGTGTGTCATTTATTGGTTGATGACAATTTAACTTTGAATTCTGAGAAATGCAAATTCAATAAGCCAAAGCTAAATTTTTCTGGCCATATCTTTTCTGATGGAGGTATGACACCTGATCCCGCTAAAGTACAAGCGTTGTGAACAGCAAGTCCTCCACAAGATGTTTCCATGTTACGTTCATTCCTTGGCATGGCCAGGTACTGTTCCAGATACATAGAAGACTTTGCCACTGTGAGCTCTCCATTGAGAGACTTGGTAGAAAAGAGTGTTTAATTTCAGATGAATGTGAGCAAAACATTAAGAGAATCGAACAAGCTATTGAGTCGCTACTAAAATGGCATATTTTGATCCAAAGCTCCACACTGAAGTAATTGTTGGTGCTAGCCCAGCCAGGTTAGGCACAACCCTTACACAGCACTGCAGTCAACCAAATGCTCCAAGACAAATTGTGGCATATGCAAGCAAAGGTTTACCCAAAACTGAACATGCTTATTTACAACCTAAAAACAAGGTTTAGCAGTGGTTTGGACTTGTGAATATTTCCACATGTTCTTCTATAAAAATAGTTTTATGCTTGTGACAGATCATCAAGCAGTGTTGACCATTTTTGGCTCTCTAAAAGCCAATATGCCTCCTTGCATTGAACATTAGGTTCAACGATGAAAAGAGTACAACTACACAATTGTGCATCGTCCAAGGAAGGATTAAACTTCTTTTGACTTTTTCTCCAGGGAGCCTATGCAGTGTCATGGAGCTCACATAAACTTCATTGTAAAATCAAACCCACCAGCTGCCATAGTGTTAGAGAAAAATCACTGCCAAGAAACAAAATAGAGACACGTTAAAACTAAAAGACATTTTCACACATCAGTACTTGAACCAACGCTCTCAACCTCTTGCCAGTAACAGTGAATACCAGACGCTCAATGATATCAAAGATGAACTGTCAGTGACTCAAGAAGGCATTATCCCGAGAAGTTCAATAATTGTTATCCTGGAGAGGCTCTGATAACAGATAATTGAAGTGGCCCATTAAGGACATAGTGGAATCGCTGCTACAAAGTGAACTCTCCGAGACCAAGTTTGGCTTCCTTAACTCGGTGAAAGGGTTAAAAGAGAGTTGAACACCTGACATCCGTGCAACTGCCTCCCATCGAGAAGCATGCAACACCGCTTAAGCATGTTAGAGTTGCCAAAACATGCATGGGAAAGAATTGCTGTTGACTTCTTTGGTCCTCTTGACAATGGACATCACCTGATGATGATTATTGATTAATACTCCTGTTTTCCATTGGTACAAGATCTCTCATCTATCACTCAAGAGAGAGTCATTGAGAGATTAGACGGCATTGCTGCAACAACAGTCTACAATTCAGAGTTTTTCTCAGACATGTTAATGTGAAGCATCAGAAGATCTTTGGGCACAGGCAAATGGCCTTGTCGAATATTTCATGATTAAATTAAAGAAAACTGTTTAGTGTGCCGTATTGGAAAAGCTCAATCTTAACACTGTCTTGATATCTACCCTACAAGCCTACCATTCAACTCATCACTCAACCACAGGTGAAAGGCCAGCAATTTTGGTGTGTGGGAGAGCAAGTCGGGCATGTTACCTCAATAGAACAACGTAAGATCATATACTAAGGAAGAAACCCTTACCAAAAACTTGGATCGTAAAAAGAAAATGAAGGCCTATTCAGACAAGTGGCACCTTGCCACAGTATGTGTTTTTGTAAGAAGAGATTGAGTGCTTGTCTGTCAGCTAAAAAAACATAAGTCTGATGCTCCTTGTGATGCTGAGCCATTTTATGTCATAACCACCAAAGGACACATGGTGATTGCCCAACTGTGAAATCCATTACACAAGATTATTTTCTTTTTAAACTTGGCCGACCACTCATCACAAACTGATGTCCACATAGAGACTGGTTCAGAAAGGACAATTAACAAACCCCAGACTGCTGTTGCTCCTGCATCGCCAATGCAGATAATTTCTATTTCTATTGCCGTTTCTCAGTTTCCAAAGGCACAAATGGGATGAGTGATTAGAGTGCCTTGAAAGCTCATTGAAGAGTTATGATTGTGTATAATTTGTAAAAGAATTGCAGTTTTTTATTTAACAGAGAGGGAGATGTATTGCTGTGTGAGTTATGAATGACGTAAGTGTTAGAACTTAATGAAGTGAATGCAGCTGTAGAATGTTGAGTTCACGGTTACACGCAGAGGAACAAGTTCCTGTAATACACAGCTAGGTGTGTGGTGTAGTTATTGGCAGGTGCTCCTGGTTGGGGAAGATGCTACATAACCAAATTTGGAAGCTTGGAAAAAATACTTTTCCAATCTCTTTACCCTATCCTCAGACTAATGTTTTGTTATGTTAACAGATCTGTGAAGTGCATAGCTGCCCCAACAAAGGGACTTCCTAGCACTGGCCTAAATACACGAATTGCTGCTGAAACTGTGACCCAGGAGGGGGAGACTAGATGGAAAACAGCCAAGTCATAAAGGACTTCCTAAAGAGGAAATTATTCTGAGGGCCAGATATGGAAGGCCCTAGCACCTTCTTGTGTCACACTAGTGTCATTTCTTTATGCTAATTGTGCCACTTTGCAAACCCTTGTGTCTCATTATACCTGTGCCAGACATGAGGTATGCAAAGGGTACATTCCTGCGCTAGGAGACCCACAAAAATGGCGCAGTGAAATCTACAAGATTTTACTGCGCCATTATTGGCATAATTTTTAACTCCTGCTCAAAGAAGGCGTTAAAGTTATGCACCCATTTTAATTATTGTGCCTTCTTGCACTTTGTCACACTAGCATAAAAAAAATGTATTCAGCAAAGTGCCACAATAGCATCAAACATTTCGGTGCTATTTGCCTAACATGCGCCTTGGTGCGCCATATTGTAAATACGGCACACCCATGGTGTCATTAGATGGGGCATGGATGATGCAAGAAAACTGATGCATCAGTGCTGATGCACCAGTTTCTTGTAAATCTGCCCCTGAGTGTTTCTCATAGTACAAGGAAGTGCATTCCAGAGAGGAGCCAGGGCACAAAATGACGACCCGCCACTCTGGTTCTCCTCACTCGGGAACTATAGCCAGGCTGAGGTTGGCAGAATGTAAATGTAAATGTGCAACAGTAGGGAAAGCATTGAACTCAAAAGAGGCAAAATGTACTATTCCCACTCCAGTGTGTGCAACAGTAGGAAAAGTCTAGGACTCAGGACAGGTCAAATTAACTATTCCCACTCCAGTGTGTGCAACCCTAGGCAACTGTTAGATTCAGGAGGGTTTAAATTTACTATTCCCAATCCGGTGAGTTCAACAGTAGGGAAAATGTTGGTCTCTGGAAGGATTACATTTACTACTTACACTTCAATATGTACAACAGTAGAGAAAGTGCTGGACTCAGGAGAGTTAAATTTACTATTCCCACTCCAGTGTGTGCAACAGTACGGAAACTGTTGGACTCAGGAGAAGTTTGATTTATTATTCCCACTCCAGTAAGTGCAACATTAGGGAAAGTGTTGGACTCAGGAGGTGAAAATTACTATTCCTACTCCACTGTGTGCAACAGTAGGAAAAGCATATGACTCAGGAAAGTTAGATTTACTATTCCCACTCCAGTGTGTGCAACAGTAGGGATACTGTTGGACTCAGGAAAAAGTAAATTTGTTCTTCCCACTCCAGTAAGTGCAACAGTAAGGAAAGCGTTGTAATCAGTAGGGTAAAATGTACTATTCCTACTACGGTGTATGCAACAGTAGGGAAAGGATTGGACTTAAGAGGGGTAAAATTCACTATTCCCACTTCAGTCAATGCAACAGTATAGAAAACATTAGACTCAGAAAAGGTAAAATTTACTATTCTTACCCCACTCACTGGCACAGTATAAAGAAGCACAAATGTAAACTTCTAATTAAAAAAATGGAGGTCCTGATTATGAGTTTGGTGGTCCTAAGACTGCCAAAACTCACTCGAGCAGTCGGACCATCACAATCCTGGTGGTCTAACAGCCAGATTGTGATTCTGGCGGTCGGACAACTAGGAAGCCGCTGCCACTCCCAGGATCAAGGGTCCTGATCGGTTGATGATGGTGGAAGTTGCGGTCAGCCACAACAGTGTTGAGTTCAGCACCTTCGTGCTGATCACACTTTCCTGTACGCTAGCCTTTTCATGGTGGGGTCCCTGCCATGAAAAGGCTGGCAGAAAGGCAGAGTTGGAGCCACAGCGGGAGCCCCTACACTGCTGACGACCATGCTGAGGCCAATACCCCCACACTATTTCTGCCAGGCTGACCGATGGGAATGTCCTAATGGGGAGTTTCCACAGGTCAACCTGGCGGAAGCACAGTAATACGACAGTGGTCAGGCCTCTGGCTTGGTGGCTGCCTCCCCACTGCCATATTGGAGTTTGGGCGGTTCAACCACCGAACTCATAATAGGGCCCTAAATCTCTTAATTTTAACAAAAATGTAAAAAATTAAAAAATACTATAGCTATTACAAATGTGAATAATTATTATCAATTGACATAAATATCATAAATATAATGAAAATACCACACTATATTCCCAAAAACATAACAATCAACAATTAAAATGTAATCAAAATAAACATAAGACAATTAACCTATGAAATAATTCAAAAAGACATTTAAAAAAAAAAAAACTTTTTTACATTTATAATTATTTAAATACCTTCCCCAATTACTTTGCAAACTAAACAACAGACACCTACAATATAACGTGCCATCATTATCAATTAAAAAATAAATATTAAAGTATTCATAAATCACTACATTATTTATTAATTAACTTTTAACCCTAAAAACACAACACACACCCAAACATAATCTAAAAAATATCATCATTTCACAATTTACATTACTGATTATCAATTAAATAATTAATAGTAATTCAAATTATTAATTGATGACAATTAATTTACTCCCCACCATGTACCCTTGTGAACCCCACAACCTGCACCTAAAACATAACATAAACAAATAAATTAGGGAATTTACAAAATGAATTATCAATTGTATAATTAATAATTACAAATTAATTAATAATGAATTATAATTAAATTACTTCCCACATACCCCTACAAAATCCACAGCCCTCACCTAATACTTAACTGAAAAAATAAATTAATTAGAGAATTTGAGTAATACATTTATAATTAAATGTAATTAATTATAATTAAATTATTTCCCACCCTAAACGCCTACAAAACCCATAACCCACACCTAAAACAACTGAAAAAGTAATTAATGAAAGAATATACATTATCAGTTATCAATTAAATCATTATTAATCATTCAAAAATAATTAATTATTATTAAGTTACTTACCACCCTATGCCTCAACAAAACCCACAACCCATGCCTAAAACTTAACTGAAAAAAGAATTTGATTAGAGAATTTACATAATTAAATATCAATTAAATAATGACTAATAATCACAAAGTAATTATTACTTATTTATAAATAAATTACTTCCAACTCTATACCCCAACAAAACCCACAATCTGCCATGACACTAAAAATGACAATAAACAATTAAATTAAATTAAGAAACAACAACAAATTTACCAATTACATTAAAAAGCATTAACCATATTTATACAAAAAATGTATAACATATACAATTAAAACATATACTAAAATAAACATTTTTGTGAATGATATTAACGACATAGATATTTTTAACATCGATATTACTTACCTCTAAAATCGATATTCTTGTCAACGATATTCCTGCATCATGATATTTGTGGATCATGATATTTAAAACTCGATATTTCTGTGTCTCAATATTTTAAATTTGATATTTTATCTGCATACCCTGTGATTGTTCAACAGTTAACAGCTTTGGTCATGTGTGTGCTGTTAGCTGTATAACATTTGCAGCAACTGCTGTGATTCAAAGGCTTCGGAGCCCAGGGGGGGGGAATTCAACCTCCTCCGGCTTGTAGAGGTCTTTGTACTTTTTAATTAGAATGGTCTACTCTCAATGTTTGGTATAGACTGCTGTAGCTGGGCTATACCGGACATTAAAGGCCCGATCCCTAGGAATACGGCACGTACAAAGTTATGTCAGACAAGTACCCCAGGATCCACCACTGAAGGCTTAGTTGTGCTTATGCCAAAACTTTCTAGGCGTGTTTGACCCAGTGTAATTGGGCATGCCCCTCCTTGAGCCAATGCAGAAGACCTTAAATAGCTATGTCCTTATGCCTCAACATAGCCTCAACCTTGTACAATACCAGGATCATGTCTGCTGGCCAATTATTGCATTTCAGTGGGAATTCACTAGCGGTACAATAGCAAAGATGCCACTGGCCCTAGAGCAAATAAAGAAAAATTGTCACTTTGGCTGTTGTTGGGGTAGTAAACTACAGCAATTTTCAAGATTCAGTGGGCCCTATTGGGCTCTGGGCCCCGGTATCACTGCACCTGCTGTACCAAAAGTAGCTATGTCCCTGTTCACTAGCAGAAAGGGCCTGACCATTTCCAGTCCTAAATGTGCAAATTCAAATTTTAGTTGGGTAGCTTGGCATACCCTAGCACCAGGAACAGCTAGGGCACTCTAAAGTGGCATAGAAATACTAATATTCAGAAAATAAATGCAAGGTGCATTGATGGCCTTTTCCACAACTCTCTCAATTGTGTACAAGGACGAAGGTATTCATGGGCTTCTGATTCAAGGAGTGTGAACACCATCTAGACCTTAAGATTTAGGATGTGACCAAAAGTTAGGTGGCTCTAGCTCAGCAGGGATGTCAAGAATGCCACTTGTCAGCCTGCGGATTCATAGTTCTGCATCTTACACTAATAGACCATATCCCCATCCTGTGGCACAATGAAAGTTGCATGACACATATTCATTGTTTTATTTGATGACATTTCAGTTGCTTCTCTTAACCTCTTTATACTAAACCTGTACTCAGTGTACACTGTTGTGGAATAAAAGTGTATCTGATTAAGTAAGAAAGTTTGCACTTGTAGGGCTAAGTACTAATTTTGGGGTACAGTGCTGAAAGTGGACTGCACAAATGTGTTTTTGCAAAATCACAGTCTACTTCCAAAACATAGTTTAACAAGATCCTACCTAAAACATCTCTCACCCAAAACGTCGACTTGCACATAGGCCCACGATCAAACACCTTCCCTAACACAGTCAAGTACTGGAACAGTGAATTAAGCAAGTCCTAACAAGTGGGAAGTGAATTTGGCTAGAGTTAGAAACTAAATATGGGTAGAAATGTTTATATGTACCTATTTAGGTAAGTGAAACTTCCACATTCTTTGTTTTGGTTTCTATGCTTTTGTAAAAGGTGTTTTTTAATTCTGTGAGCCTGATTCATAAAGCCACTTTTGACCATGAGAAATAGTACAACAGCAGCAACGCCATGGTATAATCACGTTGCAGGACTCTTGTTGGAGGGATGAGTGCTGAGCATTAGGTCTAATCCCATACCGTGTGACAGCTGTCAACCTAACCCTTTCAGCTAGCTAGCAGTACCTCACTAGAACCCAAGAGTAAAGGTGATTTGTGGCAGTCTATCGCATGACACTTAAAGACTCCTCAGGGAAGTCATGGAGGAGCAGAGCTTACCCCTTCCTCTCACTTAAACATGTCTCATACATGCAAAGACAAACAGAAGCAGGATTTAGTTCAATGCGTTTTATTGAAGCAACTGCATTCTATGTAAAAAGGAATGAACTGAGATTATTAGGATAATGAAGCTTAACATAATTAGAGCTGTAACTAGAAAAGGGAAACAGAGGAAAAGTCCCACAATACTGTCACAACAGTGATTCTAAAATCCCTGTCTGCACTACTAAGATTCTACATGAGAGCAATATCAGTGTCAGCCCAAATCTGCCCGTCTAGTCCTCGGAAGGAAAATCGATGCCCATACCTGTGCAATAGATAGAGAAGAGGTCTGGTGGTATGCTAGGAGTCCTCAAACGTGGATGAAGAGAAGGCAGAGAGTTTCAGTAGAAACTGTGACAAAAATGTGCAGCATGACATGGCAAACTGGATGGAATGTCTTCTCTAAGGTGGTGGGGGCAGTGTGATGTTTTATAATAAAACAATGGATGTTCTAAGAACTGACCAGATGTGACAACATGTATTTTCTGTGTAGGGTAGACATTGTACTCTTTGTAGCGGCAATACCCGGAAAACTATCATGTGCAGCCTTGGGCTGAGCAGAGGATGAAAAAGTTGTGCAAAGAGATGAATAATAAATTCTGAATAGAAGGGCAACTAATAACAATAATAAAACATCTCCTAAAATGAAATTTAAATAGGTGAAAGGGCACAGACCACATTCCCAGAGCTAAAATAATGTGCCCATGTAAATTCTATGGACACTCAAAGGCAATTTACAAAGGCCCAGTCAGAACCACATGTAAAGGTAGTTTCTATATTTTTGAGTGGTGAATAATATGCACAGCAGATTTGTAAATTCAGTTCTAGCCAGGTGGGAGACAAAAAATGAAAATATATTTTCCGAAATGAGAGGTGCAAGGGAGATAACAAAACTTGTCCCCACACTCTAGTCCATGATCCCCCAACAAATAGCTTGTGAGCAACTGGTGACTCTCAAACTACCTTTAAGTAGCTCTCCTATGTGCAGCCCAGCCTAATAAATTAGACGCTTTGCTTTGTTCAATTAACATACATATTCCAAAATTGTAAGTGTGTATTTGAGACTAAACTGTGTTTTTCAGAACTCATTAGCTGATACTTGGAGAGAAATCCTGTATTTCCAAAATATTTTTAAAGCTGATTTTTGAGTGATAAATCATGTGGCTTTTTACAAAATCAATTACCTTGTTGCCAAAGACATCGCAGCTATTGCTGTTATATTTTACCTATGTAGAGACATTCCAAACTGACAAAGCATGTTTACAATACTGCTGGCAACCATGCTTGATGCACTGAGGTAATTACCGATAGTGATCTTGCAGACGGGCCACTAATGTAATCTTGTCCGATGTGGTAACTATTACAACACTGATAAATAATATTAGCAGCTCTTGATGAGTTTCATTCAACTTAAGCTGCTCTTGTTACAGTAGAAGTTGGGGACCCATGTGCTAGCTCAGTCCACATCTACTTAAGTAGTACTGTAGGAAAAACAAGCTCAACATTAATCAATTCTGTCCTTGAAATGGGTCCCGCACCACACCACTCTTAAGGAACTGCAAAGTTATCACAAATAAATGAATAAAAGTAGGAAAGAATGCTATTAGAATGTGGTAAAAAGGCCACTGCTGCAATTGTACACAGGCACTTTTCATCACTAAGGTAAATACACTCACAAGGTAGGCAAAGAAAATAATTAATATGCACTATTGCATAACACTGATGTGCACATACTGCACTCCATAATACACGAATAAACACAGTGGCTAGTTGCATAAACATAAAAACAGGCTTCAATACAATACACAGTACTCAAAAATGTGCATGAACGAAAAGATCATACATATTCTTAGAAATGGGGTCTTTGGTTGACAGTCAGGTTACCCCCCCTGTTCAAGCAAGGAGCCTCACTCTAGTCAGGGTAAAAGAGAATCATCCTCAGCTAACCCCTGCATACCCTCTTGGTAGCTTGGCACGAGCAGTAGGCTTGACTCCAGAGTGCTAGGTGTAAAGTATTTGTACCAACACACACAGTAACTTAATGAAAATACTACAAAATGACACAACACAGGTTTCGAAAAATGGAAAATATTTATCTAAACAAAACAAGACCAAAATGACAAAAATCCACAATACACAAGTCAAGTTATCACTAAAAATGCAAAAAGAGTCTTCATTTAATTTTAAACATACACTAACACTGTTAGCGTGAAAATGTACCTTGGGTACATCAAAAATAACCCTGCACGGGCGAGTGTGCGTCAAAAAGGACTTGCGATGCGTCAATTTCACTCACAAGCAAGACCTTGCATCGTTTCTCCTTTTGTCGGGTCGGGCGCGTCATTTCTTCTCTCCGCAGGAGAGCAATGCATCAATCCGGTCAGCATTCTCGGGTCCGGGCAGGCCTTGCGTTGTTTTTTACACGCCCAGCAATACTTGCGTTCGAAATCCAGACAGACGATGATACGAAAACCACGCAGCGCGGGTTGTGATCTCACCAGCGTCCGTCAGCGATGCTGTGCGTCGTTTCTCCAGCTCTGTGTGTTGTTTGTTCGGTCGTATTGCAGGCGAGTGTTTATCCTCAGACGCAAAGCTGGCGGCGTGTCGATTTTTCAGCCACAGATCGGAGACATCGCAGCTATTGCTGTTATATTTTACCTATGTAGAGACATTTCAAACTGACAAAGCATGTTTACAATACTGCTGGCAACCATGCTTGATGCACTGAGGTAATTACCGATAGTGATCTTGCAGTCGGTGGCCACTAATGTAATCTTGTCCGATGTGGTAACTATTACAACACTGATAAATAATATTAGCAGCTCTTGAAGAGTTTCATTCAACTTAAGCTGCTCTTGTTACAGTAGAAGTTGGGGACCCATGTGCTAGCTCAGTCCACATCTACTTAAGTAGTACTGTAGGAAAAACAAGCTCAACATTAATCAATTCTGTCCTTGAAATGGGTCCCGCACCACACCACTCTTAAGGAACTGCAAAGTTATCACAAATAAATCAATAAAAGTAGGAAAGAATGCTATTAGAATGTGGTAAAAAGGCCACTGCTGCAATTGTACACAGGAACTTTTCATCACTAAGGTAAATACACTCACAAGGTAGGCAAAGAAAATAATTAATATGCACTATTGCATAACACTGATGTGCACATACTGCACTCCATAATACACGAATAAACACAGTGGCTAGTTGCATAAACATAAAAACAGGCTTCAATACAATACACAGTACCCAAAAATGTGCATGAAAGAAAAGATCATACATATTCTTAGAAATGGGGTCTTTGGTTGACAGTCAGGTTACCCCCCCTGTTCAAGCAAGGACCCTCTCTCTAGTCAGGGTAAAAGAGAATCATCCTCAGCTAACCCCTGCATACCCTCTTGGTAGCTTGGCACGAGCAATAGGCTTGACTCCAGAGTGCTAGGTGTAAAGTATTTGTACCAACACACACAGTAACTTAATGAAAACACTACAAAATGACACAACACAGGTTTCGAAAAATGGAAAATATTTATCAAAACAAGATCAAAATGACAAAAATCCACAATACACAAGTCGAGTTATCACAAAAAATGCAAAAAGAGTCTTCATTTAATTTTAAACATACACTAACACTGTTAGCGTGAAAATGTACCTTGGGTACATCAAAAATAATCCTGCACAGGTGAGTGTGCGTCAAAAAGGACTTGCGATGCGTCAATTTCATTCACAAGCAAGACCTTGCATCGTTTCTCCTTTTGTCGGGTCGGGCGCGTCATTTCTTCTCTCCGCAGGAGAGCAATGCGTCAATCCGGTCAGCATTCTCGGGTCCGGGCAGGCCTTGCGTTGTTTTTTACACGCCCAGCAATACTTGCGTTCGAAATCCAGCCAGACGATGATACGAAAACCACGCAGCGCGGGTTGTGATCTCACCAGCGTCCGTCAGCGATGCTGTGCGTCGTTTCTCCAGCTCTGTGTGTTGATTGTTCGGTCGTATTACAGGTGAGTGTTTATTCTCAGACGCAAAGCTGGCGGCGTGTCGATTTTTCAGCCACAGATCGGAGTTGTGTCAATCTTTTTCCTGCACGGCGTTTTGTGCGTGGATTTCTTCCTCTTAGACTGCTAGCTTCTCCTTTCTGGGTCCCAGGAACTGGATGGGCACCACTTGGCAGAGTAGTAGTCTCTCCATAGACTCCAGGTAATGGCAGGGAGAAGTCTTTGCTGTCCTTGAAACTTCAAACAACAGGAGGCAAGCTCTAAATCAAGCCCTTGGAGATCTTCACAAGATGGGAGGCACACAAAGTCCAGTCTTTGCCCTCTTATTCTGGCAGAAGCAGCAACTACAGGATAGCTCCACAAAGCACAGTCACAGGCAGGGCAGCTCTTCTTTCTCAGCTCTTCAGATCTTCTCCAGGCAGAGGTTCCTCTTGGTTTCCAGAAGTGTTCCAAAGTCTGTGGTTTTAGGTGCCTTTCTTATACCCAATTTCTCCTTTGAAGTAGGCCTCTCTTGAATGTGAAATCCTGCTTTGCCCAGACCAGGCCCCAGACACTCATCAGGGGGTTGGAGACTGCATTGTGTGAGGGCAGGCACAGCCCTTTCAGGTGTAAGTGGCCACTCCTCCCCTCCCTCCTAGAACAGATGGCTCATCAGGAAATGCAGACTACACCCCAGCTCCCTTTGTGTCACTGTCTAGTGTGAGGTGCAACCAGCCCAACTGTCAAACTGACCCAGACAGGGAATCCACAAACAGGCAGACTCACAGAAATGGTATTAGCAAGAAAATGCTCACTTTCTTAAAGTGGCATTTTCAAACACACAATCTTAAAATCAACTTCACTAAAAGATGTATTTTTAAATTGTGAGCTCAGAGACTCCAAACTCCACATGTCCATCCGCTCCCAAAGGAAATCTACACTTTAATCAGATCTAAAGGTAGCCCCCATGTTAACCTAAGAGAGGGACAGGCCTTGCAACAGTGAAATACGAATTTAGCAACATTTCACTGTCAGGACATACAAAACACATTACTATATGTCCTACCTTAACCATACACTGCACCCTGCCCTTGGGGCTACCTAGGGCCTACCTTAGGGGGTCCTTACATGTAAGAAAAGGGAAGGTGTAGGCCTGGCAAGTGGGTACACTTGCCAAGTCGAATTTACAGTTAAAACTGAACATACAGACACTGAAGTGGCAGGTCTGAGGCATGATTACAGAGCTACTTCTGTGGGTGGCACAGCCAGTGGTGCAGGCCCACTAGTAGCATTTGATTTACAGGCCCTGGGCACCTCTAGTGCACTGCACTAGGGACATACTAATAAATCAAATATGCCAATCATGGATCAACCAATTACATACCCATTTTGTAATGGAGCACTTGCACTTTAGCACTGGATAGCCTTAGTAAAGTGCCCAGAGTAACAAAAACAGCAAAAACAGAGTCCAGCACACATCAACAACCTGGGTAACAGAGGCAAAAGGTTAAGGGAGACCATGCCAAGGATGAAAAGTCTAACACATATGAAAAGTATATTTCCAGATATTAAGCAAGACATGATGAGCTCATACACATCAACAGCGTTTGTGGCATTGCATGCCGCTTCAAGAAAAAACTATTTGGGGAGGAAAGAGATGACTTACAGACACATAGGATCACTGTATTATTTAGTCTGAGTACGAGGTAGTTTAAGGAGATAATAGTACACAAATGTAATCCTCACCAATGGTTTCAAATTAGAAGCAGACGCTGCCATCGCCAGTAGGTTGCTCCCATTCAATCCGTGCCCATGTAAGAGTACTCAGTTCAATCCACTTCCTATCTATTGCATTATTCGAGAGGACTAGTGGGAACATAACTGGAATTTCACAGGCATACAAGGTGCCTACATTAATAAATACATAATGTAATGGGTGGAAACTGGAAAGGTCTCAGCCTTTGGTGACTGTGCAAGCTCCATTCCAGTACACTGTTTTCCCAGCAGCACTCCCAACAGGTACCAGCTTCGTGCCATTCAGTATTGGTCCTGCTCCAATAGGAATGCTCAAAACTGTCATTGTGCCCATTGAGTAGGAACGAAAGCAACACTTGCTCAAAACAGTCATTCTGGGCCTTATCCGTGAGGTGCATTTTGGATTCTATTGCATAGCGAGCAAAGTACTGCGTGCTTGTGCATGCACAACCCTCTAAGGTTTTATATTAAAAAAACAAGGAAAGTTAAGGAAGATTCTTCACTTACAATTACTTGTGCTATGCTCCAGTTCATAGTGTTTTTGACACCTGAACCACTGCAGACAGGAATGCAGTATGTTACATGGACTTGCTGTGAATCCCAGTTTCTCCCTAATCTCTATGATGTGTTTCTAACTCACAACCCTAAACACAAAAGTTAGGGTGAATGGAGAAAGGGAGAAGAGACCTCAGAGCTGTTGCTGTTGGAGAATGGTAATGGTGCAACTCAGCCTGGATGGGTGTCAACTTGTAAAGAGTAAACTATTGGCCCGAGGGGGTGATGGGGATGTGAGCTTTGGATAGGAATTGTAAGTAGCGAAAAATTTGCATCAAGGTATGTGAGTACATTAAGGTATAATAAATATGAAGATACTGCTCTAACCCTGCTTTGCAATAGATGTTGCTGTGCTGAGACCAGTGATCTCCCAGGATATCAGCGCTGTGGGAACCGAAAGGGAGCTGAAAATGGAGAACAAAATAAGGTAAGGATGCTTAGTGCACGAAATGTAGAAAAGCCAATGCAACCACAAGATGTTGCCAGACACAGATCAGTCTTTAAAGGTGCCACAGAAACGGCCCTCATTCTGGGAAGTCCCACCCTAACGGTGATTAGTGGTCTAGCCGATCCAATTAGCCAATGTTCTTTCTTTTATACTAGCCGGTTCTGACCATGTCCTAACGGTTGACCATGTAATTAATTTCAGGGGGTTTGCCCTTCTGCTTATTATTGCGTATGGATTTCGGTGACAAACTCCTGCCGAGGGAGCAACCATGTACAAGTGAGTCTCGGGGTTTAGACTTTTTGGGATTCATCAGTGGGGTACAGATTAGATTTTATAACAGCCAGGACCGGGCTAATATCTGAACATATCCATTGCAACTTCAGCATCACTTTAATGCAACAAAAGGTGATGGGTGGGATGCGTGCAAAAGTCTCATTCACTGCCCCATCGACTGCACACCTGTAAAACTGACGAAGGGGACACCATTATCATATTCAACACCTGTGGCATTTCATCAGTGTAAATGTCTGGGAGCTCTTTACGTATTTGTACACTGCCTTTCCTGGTCTAACACACAACAACTTCATTTTATGGCAAAATGTTTCTGCTTATTCAGTGCTTTAAATACACGGAGAATGCATAATTTCGCCTGACACTCCTCACAGCACTCTTCGCAACTTCACCTCTAGTGAAAGTTGACAGTACATTCCTGAAGGAACTGTGAAGAGGAGAAAACATATAGCAACTCCAATTTACTTAACCATGTCTTATTTGCAGGTGAAAGTGCATACGGCCTCTTTCATCATCTACTCACTGACTTCAGATGTCTTACTACTCGCCCTCAAAAAAAGTTATAAGAAAGCACACTCAGACACGAGGCATCAGAGAGAGCACAATTGGCATTCTCAAATCAAACCTCAGGTAAACTCATTGCTCGGGACCGCTTATGTGTTCCACTTAAGTATCGTACAAGAACATCCTCACCTGTTGTGTGTTTCACAATCTTTTTGCGGAAGGGAATAAATACAGAGCATAACCCACCACTATGAGCATTCCAATCAAACTTCATATTATACCCGAGATACATGTGGGGTAAATGCATCACGGTGGTAGGACACTGTCAAGTCAATGATGACATTTTGATCACGATACTAAGAGACTGCTGTTTTCTCTGTCGTGATGTTATAGCTACACAGAGACATGTGAAAACACGTTCCAAAAGAGAAATTTAATATGCAGAGAATAATTTCTGTCATGTATATCAAGCGCATTAGTAAGGCTAATTTGTGCCTAAAATTTGATCCATATCTTGTGTGGAATACTACACCTAATGTATACGTAAACAAACTTCCATTAAAAATCTGACCTACGTACTAACAAGCATTAGTTGGGGGGAGTCACTCTGTGTTATCCCTGGGGATTCCTCAAGCTTGAAAGACATGTGGCATCCGTCAATTTTTAGGACATCTGATTCTGCTTTTTCTCAGATACTACACAATGTATGTTCATGCATCTTTGTCATTAATCCGTCACCTGCACGTGTCCAAATGCCAAATACCAGATGTGCCAAACCAGTAATTTCTAAGCCATCACATCAAATAGGTCCACCTCAATACTGTTGCTCTTGACACTTACACCCACCCTGAAAATGTATGAGAAGGGACCTGATGTGGCCTTTGACTTTGTGGAGGAAGAAGTGCAGATCGAGGAGATGTACCCAAAAGGTTCAGCACCTCAGCTTTATGGTAGTGCTCATACCTAACAGGTTCATAATGGGCACCTGGTGAAATAGAAAAAGATCACTAGGAAGTACTCTGCATTGAAGATTGTAATGAAAACTACTAGGGAAGTAAGCAAGTGCTGGGAGGACCTGTACCACTTGCTGCGGATAAAGGCCCAGGATGAAATGGGGAGGTCCCCAATTCCTGCGACAAACACCATTCCTGACTCACCACATTGCAGGAAAGGGTGTGGAAGGGGGCTTTGATGGACCTCCATAGTGAGTTGGATGTCCATTAACAGCAGCATTGAAGTGAATAAATTTCCTTTAATTGCGAAGGTTTCTTATGAACACATTATACATTGGAATGCACGACACAAATAGATTTGATTTAGGCACATTTTTTGATAAACAACATAATGTCATGGACATGTCTTGAAGAACATACACCAATAATGTTAGGTGATGAAGTAGAAGGGTGACTCTTGTACAATTAGAGTTAGTTGACCTTTGAACTTGGTAAACTCTTTGACAAATGGGAATGTGTTATATACCATGTTAGCAACCGTGGTCTCTAGTTGGCAGAGGAATGCACCCTGTCCAAGTAGGGACCAGAATTCTACCCAGGGTAGGTCTCCACACAACCTAAATTATGCTGTGCTCACCCTTTGTAGCTTGGCGTGGAGCAGGTAAGCCTAACCTAAAAGGCAATGTGTAAAATACCTGTGCAGTCTCTCATACAGCAATACATTGAACACACCATAAAAGACTCCATACTGTGTGACAAAATAGAAAGTATTTATCTTTATAGCAGGAGACCAAAATGATAATATTACAACTAATAGATCATAAGGTATCACTGTTCAATTGATTAAGGTAAAGGCGGTAGTTGCACTCAAAATGAGAACATTCTGATCATTAGATCACAAGGAATCATGGATCAATAGATTAAGGCAAGAGTGGCACTTTCAATGAAAGGGTGGACCACGCGACCCAGTCCCAAAGAATCACAAAGCACTTCTGTGCATGGCCGTCGGGTGTGATTACAAGATACCTCAAGGGGAAAGTCCAAATTAAAATACTGATGGCTGTAGACATGACTTTCTGGAGTCATGTGCGGTCCCTGGGGAGGCTGCATCAGCCGCGTTCAGGATCCTTTGGCTGGAGCTGAAGAATCTGCTGTGTCTTCTTGGCGTCATTCGGAAACCAAGCGTGGCTGCAAGGGGGGGCATGCTGAGGGGATCTGCTTGTGCAGCTATGGTAATTCACAAGTCCCAATCAGTGGTGCCCTCATTCAACAATCAACAGCTGTTCTCACTCGTCCCAGGGGTGTGAACTGCAATTGGCGGCCAGAGGGGCTGCCAACAAGATATCGGCTGATCAAAGCACACTGAGCCCAACGCAGTCATTCACCATACAGCAAGCTTGGATCTCCAAGGGCGAGTGCTGATGTTCCTTGGAAGACTTTGGCAGGGGAGTGAAGCTGACAAAGCCAGTAGTGAGGTCTTTCATGTCCCTGAGACCTCAGGGAGAGCAGGGGACAAGCCAACAAGCCCTTGGAGATCATGTTTGGCGAGAAGGCAAGGTCCTTCCTGTGGGTCAGAGAGCAGGAGGCTGCAGGGCAACCAGTAATAGGGCAGTCCTTGAAGGAAAACAGTCCAATTGAGTCCTTTGGGCTGCATAGCAATTTTCCTAATAGGGGTTCAGTTCTAGGTCTTGAAGTCTCTGATTTTGGTGGGCCTCGAACCCAGTACTTATACCCAAAAATGCATGTGAAGTGGGGGAGACTTCAAAGAACGGTTCTGAAGTGCTCAGGTATCCCTTTCAACCCAGTCCTGTCTGTCGGACATTATGTGGGGGGATATCAGTCCTTTGTGAGGGGACAGGCCAAAATTCCTTTGAAGTTTTCCTCCCTACCAGCCCAAGAAGGGCCATCAAAATGCAGATGTGTGTGGACGGGTGCTCAACCAAACCTAAACTTACTTTGTTTGTGGCTGTCTGGGGGGAATGTACAAAGTTGAGCTTTTACTTATCCAGGCATGTACTGGAGACAGGGTTTAAGGCACAAAAGGACTGTAAGAGGCGAGAAATGTTCACTTTCTTAAAGTGGCATTTCTATGATTGTAATTGTAAATCCTCTTACCAGTAAAGAGGATTTATCATAACCATACCAAAGAAATGAAACATGATGTAGCTACTCCTCTCAGATCAGTAATTACAGTTTTTCACTACCAAGATATGTAAAACTTAAAAGTACATGAGCAGGCTTTTAAATACACTACATCCTGCCCTGTGGGTAACATAGGGCCTACCATAGGGGTGACCTGTATGTAATAAAAGGGGAGTTCCAAGACTTGATGAAAGGTTTTAAATGCCAAGTCGAGGTGGAAGTAAAACTACACACATAGGCTTTGCAATGGCTGGCCTGAGACATGGCTAAGAAGCTACTTATGTGGGTGGCACAATACATGCTGCAAGGCCACTAGTAGCATTTAATATAAAGGCCCTGGACACAAATAGTGTACTTGTAAAACACATACGTACATGTCCTGCCTTTTACCTACATGGCACCATGCCCTATGGGTTACCTCGGGCCTATGGTAGGGGTAACTTATATGTAGAAAAAGGGGACTTTGAGGTTTGGCAAGTAGGTTTAAATACCAAGTTATAGTGGCAGTGGAACTGCACACACAGGCCTTGCATTGGCAGGCCTGAGACATGATTAAAGGGCTACTTATGTGGGTGGCACATTCAGTGCTCCAGGCCCACTAGTAGCATTTAATTTACAGGCCCTGGGCACATATAGTGTACTTTACTAGGTAGGTATAGCTAAATTAAATATGTCAATTGGTTAGAGCTAATGGTACCATATTTAGGGGCGAGAACACAAGCACTTTAGCATCAGTCAGCAGTGGTAAAGTGTGCTGAGTCCTAAAATCAGCAAAAACAAGATCAGAAAAATGGAGGGAGGCAGGCAAAAAGTTAGGGGAAGACAACCCTAAGGCTGTCAGGTCTAACATACCACCTTTGAAGAGTTTGGTGTACCCAAAGTTTTGTAGTGAAATGTTCAACTATGGCACAAGTCATATCCATTGTCACTGTCAATTTTTGAACATGATCACATACTCACATAGACTAATGGTTGTTTACCTCCCACCCCTTTTCTCCGCATTGGACAGCAACAACACATGAGCTGGAAAGCAGCATTCAGGGTGAAACAGAAAACAAAATTGCTGCAGGGTGGACAACCTCCACCAAAACTGCTGCCAAAGGGGTGAAGGAAGAGAATGGGTCTTTCTCTGCCAAAGATTTGGTACCCTTGGAGAAACACACACAAAACACATACAAAATATCTCAATGAGGATGACACAGAGAAGGAAGACGAGGGACCCCTGGACACAACCATTGTCAGGGTGACTGTGAGGAAGGCTGTTTCTTCTAACCAGGATAAAGGATGTGGACAAGGCTACCCTGCCATGGAAACCTGAGTCTTCCTCTCTCATCCCTCCCATTGCCACAGACAGTGTCCAGTCAACTCTCTATTAGCAGCCTAGTTTTGCTCCCCAGATCATTATGTTCCAGAACCAGTCTATGAGCTAACCTAGATTATGCTAGATTGTCGGATTGCTATCCTGCAGGCCCTGGAGAGGGGGACTTTTATAATGGAGAAAGGGTACAGGATATCGCTTGATTTGCAAGCTGCCCACCATCAGCATATTATATGCCTCCTTTGCTCTTGGACTGCCTCCATGTCCTAACCAAGACCACATCACTCTTCTTATTGTCTTTGTCATCCAACCAATCACCCCCTACTGCCCCTGGATGTGTCTATTTACAACATGAATTGTCAGGTTCTGTGTGCATGTGAACATGCCTGCACCTGAGTAGGTGGTGTGCCTCACCCTAAAGTTGGAAGATGATTTAGATGGCCACAAATTACCTTTTCCAAATAAGGGTAATGCCACATCTGTGTTCGGGGCCCAGTTTTAATTTGCCTTTGAATTTGAGGTTTCTTAAATTTTGGATTGATGCTTGCGATGCAAACATTTTTGGACATTTCTATTTCAATATTTGCTTTGGGTTTTGCATACTCACCCAATTTATTTAATCTGTATTCAAAAGCCAATATATGACAATACATTTTATTTCCGTACATCCTGAATGGTACAATAGAATTTTAGAGGGGACTTTAAATGAAATGAAAATAGAAGTTTCACTTTCCATTCATGACTATTAAAGTAATGCAAAAATGATTTAAATTCCCTTGTAATCCTCTAAAATCATACATTTGAAACAGATTACATATAATCCAAATTTAATAAATTGGCGATATTAGCATTTAAATCTGCAGTATTAGGATTTAAAGTCTGTGTGTGTCTCTTGTAATTCTACAGTTTCTATGGAAATTAAAGTGTTCAATTCATTTTCTGAGTTAAAAAGATCTTTAACACTAAAAGATTAAAAATTAAGAACACTGAATTAATATTGCTTTTCAGATTCAATTTGCAAATAGAAAATGATATTTCGGAAAGGATTGTTAACATGATATTAAACATGTTATAAATGTATTAAAATTAGAAAATGCTTAATAGAACAGAACAACCACTGCAAAGTTTTCAGGTAATCTAAGCACAATTTTTTTGTCTGCTCTGAGATAGCTTTCGCGGTTTTGCCAGTCTATTGTTTTTCCCCCAAAAAAATCACACCTCATAAAATGACATAGACGGGCTTTTGGTCAGCGGGATTCATCCACTGGTCTGTTAACTGTCCATCATATTTTGCTTCTTCTGCCCATGACAGCTTGGGGCAGTGGGTAATCTACTTTATCTATTAGCTGCCTTCACTTTGAGTGATGGCATAAAGCCAGTACACATTATTCACATGTGCTTAAAACAGATCTTTTCTCTTCAGTTGCAAATCTGGTTTAAAGTTTGCTTTTTACTTTTTATATTTTTTAGTTATAAAATAAAGTTAAATATTAGCCATTTATTTTGCCTGCACTTCTTTTTTTTAAGTAACATTGTAGCTGTCTGCGATTTAAGTGTTTAATTAGGAGGTGATTTATTGTAGTCTCCTTCACTATTAATAATAATAATAAAATGCATGGTGCAGGTGAAAGGCTTTTTGTTTGTAAAACATTACAGGTTACCCACCTGCATCAATGAATATTATTTAAATATAAATCTTTGTAGATGATGGTACATATTCTTTTTTTCAATATTTATTTTTGAAGCATGTGTTTGCAATACAAATATTTTTTAAAATTAACTATTACATCAGCTTGCTAAGGCCAGGCTTAAGTGTTTTGCCAATGCTTGTTAAAATGTTTATTTACAACATTCAGTGAGGAACACCAAGGGCCAAATTCGTCAGCATTTTCTATAGAGTTTGATTTATAAAAGTGACAAAAATGGGCACTTAGGCCCTCATTCTGACCCTGGCGGTCTTTTCGCAAGACCGCCGAGTTACCGCCGCGGTGAAGACCGCCGACCGCGGCGGTATGCCGCTGTGCGCATTCTGACCGCTGGGAGCGTTCCGCCGGAAAAACGCCAGCAGCCACACTGGCGGTCGGCGGGAAAGTGGAGACTGGTCAACCTCCACCGCCACGCCAGCAGAACACCGCCCACAGAATTACAACCCACATTTCTGTGTGGCGGTCTTCTGTTGGCGGTCTTCTGTTGGCGGTCACCTCCCCATGGCTCCCGTCGCCTCCCGGAGGACCAACGCACAAGGTAAGTTGATCGTCCGTGAGGGGAGGGGGTGGGGGGGTGTTGTGTGATGTGGGCGTGCATGGGGGTGTGCGTGTGAGTGTGTAGAGGGGGTGTGTGAGTGCGTGTATGCGGGCGGGGGGTGCTGCTGTGTCTATGGGTAATGTGTGCTGTTCGGCAGGTGCGCATGTCTGCATGTATGTGTGCGGGTATGTGTCCCCGTTGTGTATGTGTGTGTAGGGGGTGTGTATATGTGCATGTTGGGGGTGTGTGCATGTCGGGGTGCATGTATGTGCATGTCGGGCTGGGGGTGGGGAGGGGGTTCGTACCACCTCTGGGGGGTGGAGGGTGTGGGGGGAGGACTCGGGTGGGTAGTGGGGGGTGGGGGAGACCCCTATCAGTGCCAGGGAAGGAATTCCCTGGCCCCGATAGTGCTTACCGCCATGGTTCACACGGCGGTTCCCGCCCGCAAGAAACCGCGGCGGTAGGCAGGGTCATAATACCCTTGGCGGTCTTGGGACGACCGCCGGGCCGGAGTGCGCAAACTCCAGCCCGGCGGTCATGACCGCCGTGGCGGTCGGAGTGGAGAAGTGGCGGTCGGTCGCGGCGGGGACCGCCGCGGTCAGAATGCCATTTTTAATACCGCCGGTCTGTTCGCGGTCCGACCGCCGTCTCTCCGCCGACCGCCAGGGTCAGAATGAGGGCCTAAGTGTTGATTGTGGGATGAGCGTTCCAGCACAAAGCATGTTTCGCATTTGAAAGTAGATCCAAGTGCTCGTTTGTATTAGGGAGTTATTCAAGAGGTGGTACATGGACATTCCTAGGCAAACACCCATGGGTTTTGATGTAATTCCCTATCTGCTATCATTGGTAAACAGGCATTTGCCCCAAAAAGGTATGTCTTTTCATGGCAGGTGTAACATTGGTGTGTGTGCTACACTGTACAGCACACATACTAAATGTTAAACTATGTCAAAGTATAGTGTTTTGCAGTGAAACAGGACCTTTCAGTGCAAAATCTATGCTTGACATCACACACACACTTGCACCATAGTGCAAGTATGTGCACCCTGCCGCATGGCAGCCTCTAGTGCGAAAAACAGTACCATTCTTAGTAGATATAGGCCTGTTCTCTCTTTCTTTAACACAACGCAGCAGCTTTTGTTGCAGTTCTGAGTTGCCTGAATTCTTTGTGAATCTGTCCCATAGGTTGGCCTTTTTATTATAAAGGCATTTTTTATTTAACCGCTTCTGTGCCGCGGACATAACGGTACGTCCTGCGGCACAGTGTTCGTGTGCCCAGGACGTAACCATTACGTCCTGGGCACAGAGCCCAGAGGGAGCGCTAGCGCTCCCTCTGTGTTCTTCCCTCCCACCCCCCAAAGGCAGGGATGGAAGGGGAAGCCCTTCCCCTTCCTCCCCCGACAGCCCCCCCAAACCCCCCACCCCCGTGACATCAGTGCGCGATCGCGGGCTGACCTCACAGAGGCCTCCTCGGAAGAGGATTGCTCAGCATTTCTCTTCTGATCACGTGGAGGAGGCCTGAGAGGCTTCAAAGGGAAGGAAAGGAATTTCCTTCCCTTTGAAGTCTCTCTGAGCATTTTAGCAGCCGGATTGCGAAGCGATCCCGCTGCTAAAATGCCCACTAGACACCAGGGATTTATTTTTTATAAGAAATTGGCATAAGGGGAGCGACCCCTTGGGCAAGGGTGGCTCCACAAGGCCTTTTCTGCCCCCCCCCCCCCCCTGGCGCCAGGGATACATTTTTTTTTTTTTAGAGGTGGGGAGAGACCCCTTAGGCAAGGGTCGCTTACCCTAGGGGGCAAATTATATTAAGGCCATTACTGCCCCCCTCGGGGGCAGATAGGCCTATTTTTATGAGGCCAATCTGCCCCCAAGGGTGACAGATACCACTAGACACCAGGGAGTTTTTTTTTATGTGAATTTCACACAAGGGGAGCAACCCCTTAGGCAAGGGTTGCTCCCCTGGGGGGCAAATTTATTTTAGGCCATTTCTGCCCCCTGGGGGGCAAATCAGCCTATTTTAATTGGGCCGATCTGCCCCCAAGGGGGGCAGAAACCACTAGGCACCGGGGATTTTTGTTGTTGTTGTTGTTTTACAGATGGGGAGCGACCCCTTAGGCAAGGTTTGAAGGGTTGTTCCCCTGGAGGGGCAAATCGTATTTAGGCCATTTCTGACCCCTTTGGGGGCAGATCGGTCGATTTTTGCTACGCCAATCTACCCCCAAGGGGGACAGAAACCACTAGACACCAGGAATCTTTATTTTTTTGCATCAATTTCACACAAGGGGAGTGACCCCTTAGGCAAGGGTCATTCCCCTGGGGGGTAAATTTATTTTAGGCCATTTCTGCCCCCGTGGGGGTAAAACAGCCTATTTTTAGTAGGCCGATCTGCCCCCCAGGGGGGCAGAAACCACTAGGCAACAGGGATTTTTTTTTTGCGGTAATTTCACGCAAGGGGAGTGACCCCTTACGCAAGGGTCGCTCCCCTGGGGGGAGCAAATTTATTTTAGGCCATTTCTCCTCCCCTTGGGGGCAGATCGGCCTATTTCTATTAGGCCGATCTGCCCCCGGGGGGGGCAGAAACCACTTAAGCACCAGGGATTGGTGTGTGTGCATGTGTGTGTTTTGTTTGAGGGGGCAGCCCCTTGGTCAAGGGTCGCTCCCCATGGGCGCACATTACTGTTGGCCATATTTTTTTAAGGCCCATCTGCCCCATGGGGGGCAGAAAGCCCACCAGAGACCAGAGAAGATTATTTTTTCAAAATAAGAGGGTGGGGGACAAAGTTGTTCGCAGATGGGGCAATTACCCCCGATCCACACCCTGGGGGGGGGCAGAAAGTCTACGAGATGCCAGGGAATTAAAAAAAAAAAATTGTGGGGTGGTGGCTATCAACCAGTATGGGCCTGGTTATGCCCCCACCCCAACTGAAGGGGGTAACAGTCTTTCAGCTCTCCCCCACACACTAAAACATCTTATCCCACACCAAGCAAGAGGACATTTGATTATCTGGGGTTTTCGTTTTACATTTGGGCCATGAGAGCTTGGCTAACTCTCAAAATCGTCCCACTTGGAACGGTGAGGGCTGCACTTTATGGACTTTGGGACGATGTAGAAAAATCCACAAGACCTAGACACATCTGAAAACCAAACATCTGGGTGATTCCAGGGTAGTGTGCTTCACAGGCCCCCGGCACCATTTTTTTACCCACAATTCCATGCAAACCTCCAACTTTGCTGGAAATCACACATTTTTGTGATGGAACCTTCCAGAATCTGCAGGAATCCACAAAATTCCTACCACCCAGCATTGTCTCATCTATACTGATAACAATTCTGCTGCACTTGTCAACCTAAAAATGTTTTTCTCTCAAACTTCCCTTTTGGACCCGCTTTGGTTCCCCCTCAATTCCAACATGTTTTTGGCTCTTCCCTGTCACAAGCACTTGGCCCACCTACACAAGTGAGGTACCATTTTTATCGGGAGACTTGGGGGAACACTGGGTGGAAGGAAATTTGTGGCTCCTCTCAGATTCCAGAACTTTCTGTCGCTGAAATGTGAGGAAAAACTGCTTATTTTGGCCAAATTGTGAGGTTTGCAAAGGATTCTGGGTAACAGAACCTAGTGAGAGCTCCACAAGTCACCCTATCTTGGATTCCCCTGGTGTCTAGTTTTAAAAAATGCACAGGTTTGGTAGATTTTCCTAGGTGTCGGCTGAGCTAGGGGCCAAAATCCACAGCTAGGCACCTTGCAAAAAACAGGTCTGTTTTCTTTGTGAAATGTGATGTGTCCACGTTGTGTTTTGGGGCATATCCTGTTGCGGGCGCTAGGCCTACCCACACAAGTGAGGTACCATTTTCATTGGGAGACTTGGGGGAACGCTGGGTGGAAGGAAATTTATGGCTCCTCTCAGATTCCAGAACTTTCTGTCACCGAAATGTGAGGAAAAAGTGTTTTTTTGGCCAAATATTGAGGTTTGCAAAGGATTCTGGGTAACAGAACCTGGTCAGAGCCCCACAAGTCACCCCATCTTGGATTCCGCTAGGTGTCTAGTTTTAAAAAATGCACAGGTTTGTTAGGTTTTCCTAGGTGCCGGCTAAGCTAGAGGCCAAAATCCACAGCTAGGCACTTTGCAAAAAACAGGTCTGTTTTCTATGGGAAAATGTGATGTGTCCATGTTGTGTTTTGGGGCATATCCTGTCGCGGGCGCTAGGCCTACCCACCCAAGTGAGGTACCATTTTTATCGGGAGACTTGGGGGAACGCTGGGTGGAACAAAATGTATGGCTCCTCTCAGATTCCAGAACTTTCTGTCACCAAAATGTGAGGAAAAAGTGTTTTTTTGGCCAAATTTTGAGGTTTGCAAAGGATTCTGGGTAACAGAACCTGGTCAGAGCCCCACAAGTAACCCCATCTTGAATTCCCCTAGGTGTCTAGTTTTCAAAAATGCACAGGTTTGCTTTGTTTCCCCAGGTGCCGGCTGAGCTAGAGGCCAAAATCTACAGCTAGGCACTTTGTAAAAAACAGCTCTGTTTTCTTTCTGAAAATGTGATGTGTCCACGTTGTGTTTTGGGGCATTTCCTGTCTCGGGCGCTAGGCCTACCCACAAAAGTGAGGTACCAATTGTACCGGGAGACTTGGGGGAACGCTGGGTGGAAGGAAATTTGTGGCTCCTCTCGGATTCCAGAACTTTCTGTCACCGAAATGTGAGGAAAAAGTGTTTTTTTTGGCCGAATGCTGAGGTTTGCAAAGGATTCTGGGTAACAGAATCTTGCCAGAGCCCCACAAGTCACCCCATCTTGGATTCCCCTAGATGTCTAGTTTTAAAAAATGCAAAGGTTTGCTAGGTTTCTGAGGTGCCGGCTAAGCTAGAGGCCAAAATCCACAGCTAGGCACTTTGCAAAAAACAGGTCTGTTTTCTTTGGGAAAATGTAATGTGTCCATGTTGTGTTTCGGGGCATATCCTGTCGCGGGCGCTAGGCCTACCCACCAAAGTGAGGTACCATTTTTATCGGGAGACTTCGGGGAACGCTGGGTGGAAGGAAATTTATGGCTCCTCTCAGATTCCAGAACTTTCTGTCACCAAAATGTGAGGAAAAAGTGTTTTTTTGGCCAAATTTTGAGGTTTGCAAAGGATTCTGGGTAACAGAACCTGGTCAGAGCCCCACAAGTCACCCCATCTCAGATTCCCCTAGGAGTCTAGTTTTGAAAAATGCACAGGTTTGCTGGGTTTCCCCAGGTGCCGGCTGAGCTAGAGGCCAAAATCCACAGCTCGGTACTTTGTAAAAAACAGCTCTGTTTTCTTTCCGAAAATGTGATGTGTCCACGTTGTGTTTTGGGGAATTTCCTGTCTCGGGCCCTAGGCCTACCCACACAAGTGAGGTACCATTTTTATCGGGAGACTTGGGGGAACGCTGGGTGGATGGAAATTTGTGGCTCCTCTCAGATTCTAGAACTTTCCTTCACCGAAATGACAGGAAAAAGTGTTTTTTTGGCCGAATTTTAAGGTTTGCAAAGGATTCTGGGTTACAGAACCTGGTCAGAGCCCCACAAGTCACCCCATCTTGGATTCCCCTAGATGTGTAGTTTTCAAAAATGCACAGGTTTGCTGGGATTTCCCAGGTGCCGGCTGAGCTAGAGGCCAAAATCCACAGCTAGGCACTTTGTAAAAAACAGCTCTGTTTTCTTTCTGAAAATGTGATGTGTCCACGTTGTGTTTTGGCGCATTTCCTGTCCCTGGCGCTAGGCCTACCCACACAAGTGAGGTACCATTTTTATCGGGAGACTTGGGGGAATGCTGGGTGGAAGGAAACTTGTGGCTCCTTTCAGATTCCAGAACTTTCTGTCACTGAAATGACAGGAAAAAGTGTTTTTTGGGCCAAATTTTGAGCTTTGCAAAGGATTCTGTGTAACAGAACCTGGTCAGAGCCCCACAAGTCACCCCATCTTGGATTCCCCTAGGTGTCTAGTTTTCAAAAATACGCAGGTTTGCTAGGTTTCCACAGGTGCCGGCTGAGCTGAAGGCCAAAATCCACAGCTAGGCACTTTGTAAAAAAAACTGCTGTTTTCTTTCTAAAAATGTGATGTGCCCATGTTGTGTTTTGGGGCATTTCCTGTCCCGGGCGCTAGGCCTACCCACACACTTGAGGTACCATTTTTATCAGGAGACTTGGGGGAACGCTGGGTGGAAGGACATTTGTGGCTCCTCTCAGATTCCAGAAATGTATTTCACCGAAATGTGAGCAAAAAGTGTTATTTTGCCAAATATTTAGGTTTGCAATGGATTCTGGGTAACAAAACCTGATCAAAGCCCCACAAGTCACCCCATCTCAGATTCCCCTAGGTGTCTAGTTTTAAAGAATGCACAGGTTTTGTAGGTTTTAATAGGTGCCGGCTAAGCTAGAGGCCAAAATCCACAGCTAAGCACTTTGCAAAAAACAGGTCTGTTTTCTTTGGGAAAATGTGATGTGTCCACGTTGTGTTTTGGGGCATTTCCTGTCTCGGGCGCTAGGCCTACCCACACAAGTGAGGTACCATTTATATGGGGAGACTTGGGGGAACACTGGGAGGAAGGAAATTTATGGCTCCTCTCAGATTCCAGAACTTTCTGTCACCAAAAGATGAGGAAAAAGTGTTTTTCTGGCCAAATTTTGAGGTTTGCATAGGATTCTGGGTAACAGAACCTGGTCAGAGCCCCAAAAGTCACCACATCCTGGATTCCCCTAGATGTATAGTTTTCAAAAATGCGCAGGTTTGCTAGGTTTCCCCAGGTGCCGGCTGAGCTAGACGCCAAAATCCACAGCTAGGCACTTTGCAAAAAACAGGTCTGTTTTCTTTGGGAAAAGTGATGTGTCCATGTTGTGTTTTGGGGCATATCCTGTTGCGGTCCCTAGGCCTACCCACACATGCGAGGTACCATTTTTATCGGGAGACTTGGGGGAACACTGGGTGGCAGGACATTTATGGCTCCTCTCAGACACCAGAACTTTCTGTCACCGAAATGTGAGGAAAAAGTGTTTTTTTTGGCCGAATGTTGAGGTTTGCAAAGGATTCTGGGTAACAGAATCTTGTCAGAGCCCCACAAGTCACCCCATCTTGGATTCCCCTAGATGTCTGGTTTTCAAAAATGCTCAGGTTTGCTAGGTTTCCCCAGGTGCCGGCTGAGCTAGAGGCCAAAATCCACAGCTAGGCACTTTGTAAAAAAACAGCTCTGTTTTCTTTCTGAAAATGAGAGGTGCCCACGTTGTGTTTTGGGGCATTTCCTGTCCTTGGCGCTAGGCCTACCCACACATTTGAGGTACCATTTTTATCGGGAGACTTGGGGGAACGCTGGGTGGAAGGACATTTGTGGCTCCTCTCAGATTCCAGAACTTTCTTTCACCGAAATGTGAGGAAAAAGTGTTTTTTGGTCAAATTTTGAGGTTTGCAAAGGATTCTGGGTAACAGAACCTTGACAGAGCCCCACCAGTCACCCCATCTTGGATTCCCCTAGGTGTCTAGTTTTCAAAAATGCGCAGGTTTGCTAGGTTTCCCCAGGTGCCGGCTGAGCTAGAGGCCAAAATCCACAGCTAGGCACTTTGTAAAAAAACAGCTCTGTTTTCTTTCTGAAAATGAGAGGTGCCCACGTTGTGTTTTGGGGCATTTCCTGTCCTTGGCGCTAGGCCTACCCACACATTTGAGGTACCATTTTTATCGGGAGACTTGGGGGAACGCTGGGTGGAAGGACATTTGTGGCTCCTCTCAGATTCCAGAACTTTCTTTCACCGAAATGTGAGGAAAAAGTGTTTTTTGGTCAAATTTTGAGGTTTGCAAAGGATTCTGGGTAACAGAACCTTGACAGAGCCCCACCAGTCACCCCATCTTGGATTCCCCTAGGTGTCTAGTTTTCAAAAATGCGCAGGGTTTCTAGGTTTCCTCAGGTACCGGCTGAGCTAGAGTCCAAAATCCACAGCTAGGCACTTTTAAAAAAACAGCTGTTTTCTTTCTGAAAATTTGAGGTGCCCAAGTTGTGTTTTGGGGCATTTCAGGTACCATTTTTATCGGGACACTTGGGGGAACACTGGGTGGAAGGACATTTGTGGCTCCTCTCAGATTCCTGAACTTTCTTTCACCGAAATGTGAGGAAAAAGTGTTTTTTGGCCAAATTTTGAGCTTTGCAAAGGATTCTGGGTAACAGAAGCTGGTCAAAGCCCCACAAGTCACCCCATCTCAGATTCCCCTAGGTGTCTAGTTTTCAACAATGGACAGGTTTGTTAGGTTTTCCTAGGTGCCGGTTAAGCTAGAGGCCAAAATCCACAGCTAGGCACTTTGCAAAAAACAGGTGTGTTTTCTTTGGGAAAATGTGATTTGTCCATGTTGTGTTTTGGGGCATATGCTGTCGCGGGCGTTAGGCCTACCCACCAAAGTGAGGTACCATTTTTATCGGGAGACTTGGGGAAACGCTGGGTGGAAGGAAATGTATGGCTCCTCTCAGATTCCAGAACTTTTTGTCACCAAAATGTGAGGAAAAAGTGTTTTTTTTGGCAAAATTTTGAGGTTTGCAAAGGATTCTGGGTAACAGAACCTGGTCAAAGCCCCACAAGTCACCCCATCTCAGATTCCCCTAGGTGTCTAGTTTTCAAAAATGCACAGGTTTTGTAGGTTTTCCTAGGTGCCGGCTAAAATAGAGGCCATAATCCACAGCTAGGCACTTTGCAAAAAACAGGTCTGTTTTCTTTGGGAAAATGTGATATGTCCATGTTGTGTTTTGGGGCATATCCTGTCGCGGGCGCTAGGCCTACCCACCAAAGTGAGGTACCATTTTTATAGGGAGACTTGGGGGAACGCTGGGTGGAAGGAAATGTATGGCTCCTCTCAGATTCCAGAACTTTCTGTCACCAAAATGTGAGGAAAAAGTGTTTTTTTGGCAAAATTTTGAGGTTTGCAAAGTATTCTGGGTAACAGAACCTGGTCAGAGCCCCACAAGTCACCTCATCTTGGATTCCCCTAGGTGTCTAGTTTTAAAAAATTTACAAGTTTGCTGGGTTTCACCAGGTGCCGGCTGAGTTAGAGGCCAAAATCCACAGCTAAGCACTTTGTAAAAAACAGCTCTGTTTTCTTTCTGAAAACGTGATGTGTCCACGTTATGTTTTGGGGCATTTCCTGTCTCGGGCGCTAGGCCTACCCACACAAGTGAGGTACCATTTTTATCAGGAGACTTGGGGTAACGCTGGGTAGAAGGACATTTGTGGCTCCTCTCAGATTCCAGAACTTTCTTTCACCGAAATGTGAGGAAGAAGTGCTTTTTTGGCCAAATTTTGAGGTTTTCAAAGGATTCTGGGTAACAGAACCTGATCAAAGCCCCACAAATCACCCCATCTCAGATTCCCCTAGGTGTCTAGTTTTAAAAAATGCACAGGTTTGGTAGATTTTCCTAGGTGCCGGCTAAAATAGAGGCCATAATCCACAGCTAGGCACTTTGCAAAAAACAGGTCTGTTTTCTTTGGGAAAATATGATGTGTCCATGTTGTGTTTTGGGGCATATCCTGTCGCGGGCGCTAGGCCTACCCACCAAAGTGAGGTACCATTTTTATAGGGAGACTTGGGGGAACGCTGGGTGGAAGGAAATGTATGGCTCCTCTCAGATTCCAGAACTTTCTGTCACCAAAATGTGAGGAAAAAGTGTTTTTTTGGCCAAATTTTGAGGTTTGCAAAGGATTCTGGGTAACAAAACCTGGTCAGAGCCCCACAGGTCACCCCATCTTGGATTCCCCTAGGAGTCTAGTTTTCACAAATGCACAGGTTTGCTGGGTTTCCCCAGGTGCTGGCTGAGCTAGAGGCCAAAATCCACAGCTAGGCACTTTGTAAAAAACAGCTGTTTTCTTTCTGAAAATGTGATGTGTCCACGTTGTGTTTTGGGGCATTTTCCTGTCTCTGGCGCTAGGCCTACCCACACAAGTGAGGTACCATTTTGATCAGGAGACTTGGAGGAACGCTGGGTGGAAGGAAATTTGTGGCTCCTCTCAGACTCCAGAACTTTCTGTCACCGAAATGTGAGGAAAAAGTGTTTTTTGGGCCAAATTTTGAGGTTTGCAAAGGATTCTGGGTAACAGAACCTGGTCAGAGCCCCACAAGTCACCCCATCTTGGATTCCCCTAGGTGTCTAGTTTTTCAAAAATGTGCAGGTTTTCTAGGTTTCCCCATGTGCCGGCTGAGCTAGAGGCCAAAATCCACAGCTAGGCACTTTGTAAAAAAACAGCTCTGTTTTCTTTCTGAAAATGTGATGTGCCCACGTTGTGTTTTGGGGCATTTCCTGTCCCTGCCGCTAGGCCTACCCACACAAGTGAGGTACCATTTGTATCGGGAGACTTGGGGGAACGCTGGGTGGAAGGAAATTTGTGGCTCCTCTCAGATTCCAGAACTTTCTGTCACCAAAATGACAGGAAAAAAGTGTTTTTTGGCCAAATTTTGAGGTTTGCAAAGGATTCTAGGTAGCAGAACATGGTCAGAGCCCCACAAGTCACCCCATCTTGGATTCCCCTAGCTGTTTAGTTTTCAAGAATGCACAGGTTTGCTAGGTTTCCCCAGGTGCCGGCTGAGCTACAGGCCAAAATCCACAGCTAGGCACTTTGTAAAAAACAGCTCTGTTTTCTTTCTGAAAATGTGATGTGTCCACGATGTGTTTTGGGGCATTTCCTGTCCCTGGCACTAGGCCTACCCACACAAGTGAGGTACCATTTTTATCGGGAGACTTGGGGGAACGCTGGGTGGAAGGAAATTTGTGGCTCCTCTCAGATTCTAGAACTTTCCTTCACCAAAATGACAGGAAAAAGTGTGTTTTGGCCAAATTGTGAGGTTTGCAAAGGATTCTGGGTAACAGAACCTGGTCAGAGCCCCACAAGTCACGCCATATTGGATTCCCCTAGGTGTCCAGTATTAAAAAATGCACAGGTTTGGTAGGTTTCCCCTGGTGCCGGCGGAACTAGAGGCCAAAATCCACAGCTAGGCACTTTGTAAAAAACAGCTCTGTTTTCTTTCTGAAAATGTGATGTGTCCATTTTGTGTTTCGTGTTGCGGGCGCTAGGCCTACCCACGCAAGTGAGGTACCATTTTTATCGGGAGACTTGGGGGAAAACAGAATAGCAAAACAAGTGTCATTGCCCCTCTCTATTTGAGAAATGCCCTGTAATTCACATGCTAGTATGGGGACCCCAGAATTCAGAGATGTGAAAATAACCACTGCTTCTCAACACCTTATCTTGTGGCCATTTTGGAAATACAAAGGTTTTCTTGATACCTATTTTTCATTTTTTATATTTCAGCAAATGAATTGCTGCATACCCGGTATAGAATGAAAACCCATTGCAAGGTGCAGCTCATTTATTGGCTCTGGGTACCTAGGGTTCTTGATGAACCTACAAGCCCTATATATCCCCGCAACCAGAAGAGTCCAGCTGACGTAACGGTATATTGCTTTAAAACAACTGACATTGCAGGAAAAAGTTACAGAGTAAAACGTGGAGAAAAATGGGTGTTTTGTCACCTCAGTTTATGTATCTTTTTATTTCAGCTGTTATTTTCTGTACGAAACCCTTGTAGGGTCTGCACAAATTACCTCTTGCTGAACTCAGAATTTTGTCTACTTTTCAGAAACGTTTAGCTTTCTGGGATCCAGAATTGGTTTTACACCCATTTCGGTCACTAACTGGAAGGAGGCTGAAAGAACAAATTTTTTTAAAAATGGGGTATGTCTCAGTAAAATGCCAAAATTGTGTTGAAAAATGGGGTTTTGTGATTCAAGCCTGCCTGTTCCTGAAAGCTGGGAAGATCGTGATTTTAGCACCACAAACCCTTTGTTGATGCCATTGTCAGGGGAAAAACCACAAGCCTTCTTCTGTAACCCTTTTTTCCAATTTTTTTGAAAAAAACAAAAATGTTGCTGTATTTTGGCTCATTTCTGGTTTCCGTCAGGGGAACCCACAAAGTCTGGGTACCTCTAGAATCCCTAGGATGTTGGAAAAAAGGATGCAAATTTGGGGGGTGTAGCTTATGTGGAGAAAACATTATGAGGGCCTAAGCGCGAACTGCCCCAAATAGCCAAAAAAAGGCACAGCACAGGAGGGGAAAAGGCCTGGCAGCGAAGGGGTTAAGATGAGCAATAACAATGAAAATATTAGTTTGCTTACCTGTGGATTATGGGTATTCTAACGGCTATTTTTTCCAACATTGAATTCAAGGAGGCCCCTCGAGTCGTTTTCGTTGACAGCATTCTCGATTTACAGGTAGATTAATTAATTCTAAAAAAAGTAAAGGATTCAACCTGTGAATCCTCAAGTCCACCCAGGATCCAAGGGATTCCAGGGAAGTGTAAAACATTGAAAACGCTTAAAACATCTCGGATTTTTTAAAAGCATTTTCTCTGTTTCATAACACTTTTAACCACATAAGTGGAAAATAGTCCTGACCCTATCTAGTGAATCTCTTTTTCGCCTTTCGTTTTAACCAACATCAATTGCGTGGAGGAAACACATCTCCAGCTTTTCTTTGACAACACCCTCTACCTCCCCTATACTAACAGAAAGATTAGTAATATTCATTTAACGTTTCTTCATGTGGATCCATTTAGGGATAGAAATATCCCTTAGCTGTTTCAGGTCTTTAAAGGGTAATTTTAACACACAGGATATGTGAATTAGACCATTTTAGTGTTTGATATATTTGGTTGTGATAAAACCATTTAAACTCAGAAATTAGGGGAATTTAAAGTGCAGTAAGGAGCGCTTAAATTGAGTTGGAGGTTGCCAGTGGGGCCAGTGGCATGCATTTTTGGGGACCAGCACTTTTTTTTCCTGGTTGGACATTTCTCCAGTGCAAGAGAGAGAAAACACACAAAGGGGAAAGAAGGAGGAAGAGAAAGACGGAAAATCTGCCACAAAAGGAGAAAGCAGGAACCTGCAGAAGAGAGATAAGAGGAAAGGGGGTGTCTGGTAACGCATTATCTGGTAGAGACTCTATCTAGATTCCATAGCTTGCAATAATCCCCAAGCGCCAGACCCGGTCAAGATGTTTTTGAGGCCTAGAAAAATCAAAAGTAGGGCATCCGCAGCCATCTATCAGATTTAAAGAGGCATGAGGTGGACTGAAGATTACACAACCTTATTATGCCACTTACTGACATTCATAGCATGAGCGGAGGTTTGTTTACCAGTACTCATTCTTTTACAAATTAAGCACTGTGCTGGGGATAGGTGGTAAGGAGGACAATTTAGGGGTCTTCGGCATCCAGATTTGGTAACAGAGTTTATCTCCTTTGCTTATTTGCTCTTATTAAGTGCTGTCACCAATTAGTGGTGCCACTCTTATGTGCAGCGAGAAGAGCAACCACACAAATCACCGCTCAGTCGGGCATTAGTTGAGGGTGTGAGAGTGAAACTGAGCCGATTTGTCTTCAGAGTAAAATGCCTGACCCTGTCCATTAGCAAGTCAGTTCAGAGACAAGTATCACGTGGATGACGTCTGTTAATGCAGAGTTAATACAAAGTATGAATCAAAAATGTACCACTATCAAGAGGGTTCAGTTTAAGCGCGCACAGATCGCCGCTGGGAAGCAAGCACAGAAGACTTCTAAAGGAATGAAGTCACCTGTACAACCAAATTGCTTACACTAAATGTTCTGTAATTTACAATTACTTTTGTAGTGCTTGCATGTCGCATGTTAGATTGCCTCAATGCTCGTTCGAGGAAGGTGGAAGTATATTGAATGCACATAATGTTCGTTCAAGATTGAGTGTGGACGGCAACCATGATTGCAACACATCCTTCCTAATCTAATCAAATAATAGTGAATCCTCAAACTTGCTTTGAAAACATTCCTTCTTAATCTAATGAAAAGATAATGAAACCTGAACCTGGATTTATTGTATGACCAGAACAAAAACCTGAGAATTATATGGTGAGTGAATATGTTACATGGACTGCTTACTGTTCTGAGCCACGCAATGCTCTAATAAATCTTTGGAGAATGCTCTTTGGACAACCGGAATGTTCTGTGGGCAATGATTTATTGGTCTAAGTGAGGAGGGCAAAATAACTGCAGACTGATGAAAGTGATCTCCTTAGCCTTGAATAAAACTATCAAACTACTTGCGAGGTAATAACCTCAGTAGATGGATTGGTGTTAGGTCATAAAGCTTCTTCGAAAACAGAGCTCATAAACAGGCATGGGTGATGAAAAGCGGAGGAGCTAAAGTGGTTTTCTTCTTGCTCTTGAGCTCCAAAAGAAGTCTCGTTTCACAACAGAAAAACGAGCAGGTGAAGTGTCCGCTTCACCAATTACATGACTATATGTCACAGACTTTATATTGTCGAGGAAGAGAAAAGACTAAAGGTCTCATAGTGATAGTGCACAAATTTCTTATCAATAATTTCATTGCAAACGTGGCAGTGACATTATCAATGATGTCATGGAAGAGGTCCTGACTAAGGTAAGGTGTGGGGTAATTATCAGTGCACGTCAAGGGAACAAGGTATAGATGCCTTAGGACATGAGTCATAGTTATTTGTGATAATGATAACTGCTAAATTTCTATGGCTTTATGTGTGTAAAATATGATTCTAACTATAACGTCTTTGTAATCTTATTTTTTTGTGAATTTCTAAGGGGTTATTTTAATTTTATTTCCAAATTAGAAAGTCCCTGTAATCCTTGGTTTTTCAGTCAATTTCTACACCTTTTAATGCTTTGTCCTAACTATAACGTCCCTGTAGTCTTTGTTTTTTCCATTGTGTTTCTATGGTTTTTAATGCTAGTTCCTAAACATAATGCCCCTGTATTTTGGGTGTATCAATGGCTGAGTGAGTGGCTGTATGGGTCTGTGAGTGGGTGTGTAAGTGATTGTATGGGTGTGTGAGTGTGTGGTGGGTATGTGAGTGTGTGTGTGTCTGTTTGGGTTTGTGAGTGGCTGTATGGGTGTGCACGTAGGTGTGTGAGTGTGTGAATTGGTATGTAAGTGGTTGTGGGAGTATGTGTGACTGAGTTGGTGTGTGAGTGGGTGTGTGGGTCTTTGAGTGGGTCTGTGAGTGGCTGTATGGGTTTATACGTGGAGTGTTAGTGTGTGGTGGGTATGTGAATGGGTGTGTGAGTGACTGTGTCGGTCTGTGAGTGGGTGTGTGAGTGGCTGCATGGGTGTGAATGTGAGTGTGTGAGTGCCTCTGTGTGTCTATGAGTGGTTTCTTGGGTCTTTGAGTTTGTGTGTGAGTGGCTGTACGGGTGTGTGAGTGGGATCGATGTGTGAGTAGGTGTGTGAGTGGTTGTGTGGAGATGTGAGAGAATGTGTGAGTGTGTGATGGGTGGGCACATGAGTGGGTATGTACGTGTCATTGTGGGTCTCTGAGTGGTGTGTCAGTGGCTATATGGTTTTGTGAATGGGGGTGTCAGAGGTTTTGCTGTAGAGGTGTGTGAAAGGGTGTGTAATTGGCTGTTTGGGTCTGTGAGTAGGTGTGTAAGTGACTGCGTGGGTGTGTACATGGCTGTGTGAATGGGTTTGTTAGCATCTGTGTGGGCATGTGAGTGGATGTGTGACTTTTTATCTGGGTCTCTGAGTGGATATATCAGTGACTGTGTGTGTGTGTGAGAGAGAGTGTGTGAGTGACTGTATGGGTGTGTGAGTGGGTGTGTAGATGAGTGAGTGGGTGAGTGAGTGTGTCGGATGTAAGATAGCATGTGAGTGTGTGATGGGAAGGTATATGACTGGGTGTGGAAGTGGCTGTGTGGATCCCTGAGTGGTGTGTGAGTTGCTGTATGAGTGTTTGAGGGGGTGTGCCGGTGAATTTGCTGTATAGGTGTGTGAGTGAGTGTGCAAGTGGCTATTTGGGTGTGCACATGGTTGTGTGAGTGAATGTATGAGTGCCTTTGTTGGTCTGTGGGTTGGCGTGTGTATGGGTGTGTCAATGGGTTTGTCAGTGATTGTGTGGGTGTGTATGTGGGTGTGTGAGGGTGTGATTGAGTGAGTGTGTGAGTAGGTATGTGAGTGCTGTGTGGGTTTGTGAGTGAGTGTGCGAGTGACTCTATGGGTCTGTACGTGACTGTGTCAGTGGGTGTGTGAGTGCCCTCTTGGTTCTGTGAGTGGGTGTGTGAGTGGCTGTATCAGAGTGTGAGTGGGTGTATGAGTGGTTGTGTGCATGTGTAAGTGGATATGTGAGTGTGTGAGTGAGTGTGAGTAGGTGTGTGAGTGCTCTCTGGGTCTGTAAATGGGTATGCAAGTTGATTTGTGGGTCTGTGAGCAAGTGAGTTAATGGAAGTATGGGTGTGTGAGAGGGTGTGTGTCAATCAATCAATCAATCATAGTATTTATAAAGCGCGCTATGTACCCGTCAGGGTTTCGAGGCGCTGAGGGGGGGGGAGCGCTGCTGGTTTAGCGGTCGAAGAGCCAGGTCTTGAGGAGGCTTCTGAATGCGAGGAGGTCCTGGGTCTGGCGAAGAGATGTGGGGAGAGAGTTCCAGGTCTTGGCGGCGAGGAAGGAGAAGGATCTGCCGCCGGATGTCTTGCGCTGGATTCGGGGTACGATGGCGAGGGCGAGGTTGGCGGATCGGAGTTGACGTGTTGGAGTGTAGAAGTTGAGTCTGGTGTTGAGGTAGGAGGGTCCGGTGTTGTGAAGTGCCTTGTGAGCGTGGGTCAGGAGTTTGAAGGTGATCCTCTTGTCTACCGGGAGCCAGTGGAGTTCCTTTAGGTGAGGGGAGATGTGACTTCGGCGGGGTATGTTGAGGATCAGTCGGGCGGAGGCATTTTGGATACGTTGGAGGCGTTTGATGTCTTTGGTTGGGATGCCTGTGTAGAGTGCGTTGCCGTAGTCAAGTCTGCTGCTGACGAGGGCCTGGGTCACCGTCTTTCTGGTTTCTGTTGGAATCCACTTGAAGATTCTGCGGAGCATTCGAAGGGTGTTGAAACAGGAGGAGGAGACGGCGCTGACCTGTTTGGACATGGTGAGGGCGGAGTCCAGGATGAAGCCGAGGTTTCTTGCGTGGCTGGCAGGGGTGGGTGGGGGTCCGAGGACGGGGGGCCACCATGAGTCGTTCCAGGCCGAGGGAGTGCGTCCGAGGATGAGGACTTCCGTCTTGTCGGAGTTGAGTTTCAGGCGACTGTTGTTCATCCAATCGGCGATGGATTTTAGTCCCTCGTGGAGGTTTGTTTTGGCGGTGAGCGGGTCTTTGGTCAGGGAGAGGACGAGCTGGGTATCGTCGGCGTAGGAGATGATGCTGAGATGATGTTGGCGGGCCAGTTGAGCGAGGGGGGCCATGTAGACGTTGAACAACGTGGGGCTGAGGGAGGATCCTTGGGGGACGCCGCAGATGAGGTTGGTGGCTTTGGAGCGGAAAGGGGAGAGACGGACTCTCTGCGTTCTGTCGGAGAGGAAGGATGAGATCCAGTGGAGGGCTTTATCTTGGATGCCGGCTTCCTGGAGGCGGGTCAGTAGGGTGCGGTGGCAGACGGTGTCAAAAGCGGCTGATAGGTCGAGGAGGATGAGGGCTGAGGTTTCGCCGTTGTCCATTTGATGTCTGATGTCATCTGTGGCGGCGAGGAGGGCGGTCTCAGTGCTGTGGTTTCGTCTGTATCCGGATTGTGAGGGGTCCAGGATGGAATTGTCTTCGAGGAAGTGGGTGAGCTGAGTGTTGACGATCTTCTCGATGACTTTCGCTGGAAAAGGGAGGAGAGAGATTGGACGGAAGTTTTTGAGGTCGTTGGGGTCAGCCTTGGGTTTTTTGAGGAGGGGTTGGATTTCTGCGTGTTTCCAGCTGTCCGGGAAGGTGGCAGAAGTGAAGGAGAGGTTGATGATCTTGCGGAGTTCGGGGGCGATGGTGGCGTTGGCTGAGTTGAAAACATGATGGGGGCAGGGGTCCTTGGGGGAGCCTGAGTGGATGGTGTTCATGGTTGCTATGGTTTCTGCCTCGTCCACGTGGGTCCAGGCGGTGAGGCGGCAGTCGCGGGAGGAGACGTCGGGGGTGGGGTCTGGCGGTGGACCGGTGATGAAGCTGTCGTGGATGGTGGTGATTTTCTGGTGGAAGAAGGTGGAGAGGTCGTCGCAGAGTTTCTGGGAGGGCGGGATGTTGTTGGAGTTGGCTTTCGGATTGGAGAGTTCCTTCACGATGCCGAAGAGTTCTTTGCAGTAGTGGGCGTTGTTGTTGATGCGTTCGGTGAAGTGGGCGCGCTTGGCGGTGTGGATCCGTTGGTGGTGTTCGCGGTTGGCGTTTTTGAGGGCGGCGAGGTTGTCGGGTGTGCGTTCTTGGATCCATTTCTTTTGGAGCTTCTGGCAGTTGCTTTTGGAGGTGGTGAGATCGTCTGTGAACCAGGCTGGTTTTTTCTTTCCTTGGATGGTGGTGGGTTTCTTGAGAGGGGCAAGGGTGTTGGCGCAGTCGAGGATCCATTGATGGAGGTTGATGGCGGCTGTGCTCGGGTCGATTGCGTCGGGTGGAAGGTTGTTGATGAGGGTGCTGGTCAGTTGTTCTTGGGTGACTTTGCCCCAGCGGCGGTGGGGAGGTAGCTGGATGCGGTGTTGCTCTGTGGTTTTCTTATAGGTGAAATGGACACAGTGATGGTCAGTCCAGTGGAGTTCGGAGGTGTGGCTGAAGGAAATGTGGTTGCTAGAGGTGAAGAGGGGGTCAAGGGTGTGACCGGCGATGTGGGTAGGTGTGTTGACTAGCTGGCGGAGACCGAGGTTGAGGAGGTTGGAGGTCAGTGACGCGGTGTTGACGTCGTTGGCATTTTCCAGATGGTAGTTCAGATCTCCCAGGAGGATGTAATCCGGGGAAGCGAGGGCGTGGGTGCTTGCAAGGTCGGCGATGGTGTCGTTGAAGGGGGCTCTTGGTCCTGGAGGGCGGTAAATGAGGGTTCCTCTGAGGGTCGTGTTGGGGTCCATGTGGATCTGGAAGTGGAGGTGTTCGGCTGTCCTGAGGGTGTCGTCCGAGTGGGTGTGGATTTTGAGGGTAGCTTTGTGAGCGATGGCTATTCCGCCGCCGATTCCGTTGGTTCGATCTCTTCTGGTGATTTTGTAGCCGTCCGGTATGGCGATGGCGATGTCCGGAGACGAGGAGTCGGTCCACCAGGTTTCGGTCAGGAAAGCCACGTCAGGAGCAGTGGTGTCGAGCAAATCCCAGAGCTCGATGGCGTGTTTTCGTGCGGAGCGGGTGTTGATGAGGATGCAGTTCAGGTGGTTGGGGTTGGATGTTTTCGTAGTTGGATTGGTCGTTCTGATGCAGGAGAAGTTGCAGGTACGGCAGGAAAAAGGTCCTTTAGTGTGCTTCGGGGATGCCCGGTAGCATTCAGTGGAGGGGCCGGGGTTGAAGGCGCGGAGTTCGTTGATCGAGTAGCGGATGCGGGGGGCGCGAGGGCCAGGGGGTGTGGCGCTGGGCGCGGTCCAGGCGTGGACGGGCGCAGACGGGCTTGCCTCTGGTGCGCCTCCGGCGGCGAGGCGCTGAAAAAAGTGAAAAAAACTAAAAACACTTACGGGACGGCGGAAAGCGGCACACGGGTCAAGTGAAGCTAGTCAGAGCCCACTAGACCCCAGGGATGAGGCGCAGGAGGATGCCTGCGGGTGGAGGAGGGCCTCGAACACGCAAACAGCAGCGTGGTCAGGGGACAGAGGCAGGAGGCAGCAGGTTGGTGCTGCGGTCGTGGGGGGCGAGCTCAGGACCTGAAACAGGTCAGAGGTCGCTCACTCGCGACGCGCAGCGCCAGCCATTAAGAAGGGAGGGGGGAGGGGGGAGGGAGGAGCAGCTGGGAGGCGGGAGGGAGCGGCAAATGGGGGCGCGAGGGGGGCGGGGCCGCAGGGAGGCAGCGGCAGGGAACGGGGAGCGTACAAGGGGCAAAACACTGAAAACGAGCAAAATACAAGCAGTTACAATAAGAAAAGCACACAATCAGAAAAACAATAATGGCACAATATACGATCGGGGAGACAGCAATCAGGGGGGCACAAAGGGGGCAGAAGCGCCGGCGGCGAGGCGCTGAAAAAAGCGAAAAAAACGAAAAACACTTACGGGACGGCGGAAAGCGGCACACGGGTCAAGTGAAGCTAGTCAGAGCCCACTAGACCCCAGGGATGAGGCGCAGGAGGATGCCTGCGGGTGGAGGAGGGCCTCGAACACGCAAACAGCAGCGTGGTCAGGGGACAGAGGCAGGAGGCAGCAGGTTGGTGCTGCGGTCGTGGGGGGCGAGCTCAGGACCTGTGACCTGTGTGAGAAAGGGCCTATTTTGACATTGTAGCCCCCCACCTTTTGTCTGGAAAATGATGTGGCTTCAATCTGTAACAGCCCTGGGCCCCTTCTAAACAGGATCCCAAGGCCAGATCTCTTTACACAAAACTGTACTATGTATTGGCACTGCCATTGCAAGTGCATGACAAGGTGTATTTAAAAGTTGCAAACTCAACATGCCATTCACCAAGAGTTCCCTGTCCACTAACACTGCATGCACTATGGTTGAGTCACCCCTCTGGCAAGCCGTAGAGCTCTAAGGTAGGGTGCACTGTAATGCATCTGAGGGCATATGTGTGCATGAGCAAATATGACCCTACTGTGCCTTTACAAAACCTTAAGACATAATAAGTGTACAGGGGAGCTATAGCAAATGCATGCGCTGGACACTGGTCACTCTGAGTTCTCCAGCTACATGTTGGCATCTCTGAATACTGGGTGCTTGATACCAAAGAACTCAAAATAACAAACCCACACAGCCCAAAAAAATTCACCTGTTATAGTTAGAGGTGCCCTCTGCAAAACCTACCAGCCCTAGCACAGTTGCTGACTGTTTTTTACCAGCCTGTCACCACCAGACACACATCTTGTCTCCTGGGTTGAGAGCCTCTGCTCTCAGGAGCCAGAACACAAAGCTTTTCCTGGGTAGAGGTGTTACACATCCTCACAGAGGCAGGCACCATGCACCAGCAGCTAGCTTTAAAGGCTTTATCGCCTTTGAAATCTGACCTCTGACTGCTGCTAGCAGCAGATGGCTGCCCATTGATTTTCCCCCACTTTGAGCAGGAAATCCTGGGGGAAAACTTAGTCAGGGTAAGAGGACTGGCCCCTCTCAGCCTGCACCACCCACCCAAATGTGGCAGATGAGGTGTCCACTACCCTTAAAGCCCACCAAATGCAGTATTTAGTAGGCACCCTTAGACCTGCAGATCAGCTTCGACAGACATAAGAAGACCAGAGACAGAGAAGACCCAAGGCTCTAGAACAGAAGTCCTGCTGGAAGAAGAAAAAGGCGCCAAGCCCTGCCTGCTGCACCCAGGACTCGATAGCCACCACTGAAGGGTCAACTGGACATTGGACGGACTCTAAGAAACCCCAGAGGACCTCCGATCTTCTAAACATTGCCAAGAACCTCCCTCAGAGAGAAGGAATCTCTCCCTGCACCCTTCAGGCAAGAACCAGTGAAGTCTAGTTCACTGACCGGCTGCTGACCAATGAAATAGAAACAGCAGCTAGACAAAACTTTACCCAACAGACCCAAACAACAAACCCTGCCACTGTGTCTAGTTTGGTGGTCAAACACTGACAAGAACAAATTTCACTCCGGACTCTCCAAAGACCAGAAGCAAGCACCAGTTAAGGGAATTCAGGAACTTAAGAACCACCTCCAGAGTGGACCTGCTGACCTGCAATCTACCCTCAAAGTGACCTGCACCTGGCTCCAAAGGCTCCTTGATGCATAAGCCTTGGCTGGCCTATCTGCACTGCACCCGGCCTCCTTGGTCGCTGCATCGGAATACTAGCTGTGCTTTAGGGGTCCCTAAGCCCTTGCAGCCTCTGCACTCCAAGAGGACCCACCAGACTTACCTTTAAGTCCACCTGTGCAGTGTGTTTCCAAGTGGTCCACTTCTCCATTCTGCACCAGCTCCAAGACTTTCAGCTGCTGCTCCAGCTTGAACCTGGAACCACCCAATCTTCTCCAGCTGGCCCATTGGACATCTCAACTACCTCAACCTAAAAAAGAAGGTAGCACTTGTGAGAGCATTGGCTGATTTTATATGCATTTCTAAAGTTGTCTCATTGATTCCGAAGGTCGGTAATTACGCACAAAAGACTATTTTTACTAAAGTTTGAAAAATCATAACAAAAGAAAAATCTGAAGTATTTATATAAATTGGTCTTGTGTTATTCTTTTGAGTGTATCCACATTTATTGATACTGTGAGTACAACAGATGCTTGGCACATCCCCACGATAAGTGTAACTGCTCGCCCACACTAACCCAAGAGAGAGCATTATTTGGTCTGCTTTAAACCTCTGGATGCCAAGGTGGGGTTGCTTGGATTTTTTACACAGTGCACATCATTTTTGTCCACTATATAGCAAGCCAGCCTCCTACAGTGTGTGAGTGATTGTGTGGGTGTGAGAGTGTAGGAGTAAGTGCGTGAGTTGGTGTGTGGATCTGTGAGTGGTTGCATGTATTTTTTAAATAGGGTCTGTATCCATGGATCCACTGGAATACACCAGAATCTGTGAAGATCCGCTGATCCTGCAAATCCACCTGAATCTGTGAGGATCTGGGAGACTCCCAGTGGATCCACAGATATTCACGTGCTAATAAAACCTTTTTTTGAAAATGTCATTCCCATGTGGGGTCCGTCACAGATCCATCTATCAGTCCCAAGGGGGCCAGGTTACCTCTACACTGAACCCTTCTATCACTTTTAAATTCCTTTTTCCCTGCTGGGAACCAAGTCCTGTTGAAGACAATGGTGGCCACAACTGTCCTCTCAGATTGCAGCCATCCAATGATGGCATTACTGTTGGTGCTTGGAGCCCAGAATCCACTCAGATATGCTGTGCAACTGTGGCAGATCCGCATCTCTATATATAGATAAATCTTTTTACTTTAATACCTCGAAAACTACTGAACAGATATAAACCAAAGTAGAAAAAGAGATCTTTCTGGACCAAGATTCATCTTTCTGCCAAATTTGATGCAATTCCGTTTAGCGGTTTGAGCTGTAGTCATGTTTAAAATCCCTAAGAGAAATTGCATGGGGAAAATGTGTTTTTGGACCCCCTCTTTTTTCTCAACCACTGCTTGGCAGAAACTTTCAAGACAATAACTGAATCTACTAAAGTATAAGTGTTGAAGATTTCAACAAGATTCATAAAAGAGAGACAACGTTATTGGTAAACAAAATGCTCTACCTATGGAAGCTAGTTCCTAACTATAACTGCCTACTGGCGACTGCCAGTAGGTGTTATATATCTCTACATATAATTTGGTGTAATTCCGTCCAGCGGTTCAAGCTGTAGTCTTGTCTAAACTTCCTATGGGGATTAACATGGGAATCACTACTTTTTTCACGCCCCCCTTTTTCTCTGCCCCCGCTTGACGGATCAACCCGAAACCCCTGCGCAACAAGAATCACTGTGACACTTTAAAAAAAAAATTGTTAAGCTTTGTCAAATTCTGCCGAAGATATATATGTGTGTGTGTGTATATATATATATGTATATATAACCTACTGGCAATTGGCACTAGATAGCCTAGTTTCTATATAATTTTTTTTTTTTACTTCCGTATATCTTTGGTGCCGCTTGATGAATTTGTACGTTACTTTCTAAAAACATTTGCCAGTCATGTCAGCTGCTGTCTTGAAAGTTTCAGGGTGATCTGTTAAAGGGGGGCGGAGAAAAAGGGGGGGTCCCAAAACACTTTTTCCCCATTTATTTTTCCATAGGAAAAGTCGCACAGCAATAGCGCCAAAACTACTAGATGGAATTACACCTAATTTGGCAGAAAGGTAGGTCCTGGTCCAAAAAGCGACCTTTCTTTGTTTTGGTGTAAATCCATTTAGTAGTTTTAGAGAAATTAAAGAAAGTCCAAATTTGTATATTTAGGGACGCAAAGGATTTGCGACCCCTCCCAATCTCGTCCTGAGATCTGATTGGCTGACAAAACTTCAAAAAGGATGCTGTTGAAGTGTTGGCAACCATTTTGGGAGTCAGCTGAAACCGAGTCCCAGAAAAAAAGAATAAAAAATACAAAAGGGCCCAGGGTACGAACACTCTGACCCCTTAGATCTGGTTCTAATCCGGCTAAAAGTATTTTTTGCTGCAATTTGCGGCTTATCCAGTATGAGCCAAGTCCCCATAGTAAAATTTATTTGTAATGGGGGGTGGCATCCCCATGCCCCGGGGGCCACCTCCTCCCCAAGGCTATCACATTTGAGGGAGGCCACGCAGCCCCAGTCGTGGAGCCACTGATGGCATTGGGGACCGCTACCCCCCAGGGCTGACTCCTGCTATGTTCCAGACTGCTCACCCCCGGGACATTGCTGTTTGTCGTGGCTTTGCTGCAGCTTTGACAGCTGCATTCATGTCACAGCAAGCACTCTACATTTTGACAGTTGTCAAAAAGTGGAGTTTTCATATCTATTACCTGCATGCAGATGTGAGTGCAAGGAACAGAGATGAAAGCTTTTCTCTAGTAACCTTCTAAAAGCAGCTGCCTGCTTGCTGGAGCAATTGGACCATGGGAGAGGTCTTGAGGCTCCCCCAACCATCTCAGATAGTCCATAAGGGCATATTACAACGTAAATAAATAAGTAAAGTCAGGAACAGCAGGGGAAGCATTAAGGTTCCCCCTGCGGTCCCAGATAGCCGGTAAGGGTATATTACAAAAATATACATAAATATAGTCAGGGACTACAGTGGATGCCTTGAGGGAGTCCTAGATAGCCCATAAGGGGCTAAAACAAATATGGAAAGAAAAGCTCAAGTGTGAAGGGCGCAGACCTTCACACTGAGTGTTAAGCATTTGAATCCAGGTGTGTCCCTAGTAGTTTCCCTCCTTTTTTTTTTTTTTCAAATGTTTCAGGCTCATACTGAAAGGTGAATAATTTGTTTTTTGATGAATACATTTTTCTTTTCAAATTATGAAGAAATATCTCATTCTAAGTATATGATACATCAGAGGCTAAAACACTCTCTATCGCTCTCCCTCTCACTCTCTTTCTTTCCCTCTCTCACTCTCTTTCAATCTAATTCTCCCACTCACACATTCATTCAGCCACTTACGCACCCGCTCACAGACCCACTCAGATACTCAATGCACCCACTCAGACCCTCATTGACCCACTCACAGCTCCAGTCAGACCCTCATGCACCCTCTTGCAGATCAACTCAGACAGTTAGCCACCAATTCACAGACACACTCAGACTCTCACACACCCAATCACAGACCCAAAGACACTCTCATGCGCCCACTCACTGACCAGTACACACACAGACGCACCCACTAAAACACAGATCCACGCACTCTCACACCCACACATACACTCTCACAGCCACTCTCACCCCCAGATAGAACTTCTCACATCTATTCTCACACCCAGAGAGGCCGTGGCCAACTCCCACCGTGCCCGGTCAAAAGGCCATGTGCAGCGTGGGGTTGGGTGGCAAGGATGATTTGGCTGCAGGGTCTGACTGGCAACCTCTGTTGTGCACGACAAACTCCGAGTGCAGTGCAAGGTTGGGTGCTTATAGGGGGCTGACCTCATGGCCTGGGCAAAGGTTACAGGGACATTATAGTTAGGAAATATAAAAAAATGTTAATAGAAAAAATATATACAAATTCACTTAAAAAAAAAAAAGATTACAAGGACATTATAATTAGGTGCACATTTTAAACATGAAACCATAGAAGTTCACCAGTTATAGTAACTATAACTCATGCCCTAAGCTAACTCTAACTCGCACCCCTGCCATGCACTGCCAGTTACCCCGCAAATGACGACACTGCTGACATCTTTGAAAACTTCATTGAAAATATCACTGTAATATTTGCAGCAACATTTTTGACAAAAACATTGTGCATGGCGGGGGCTCGAGTTATAGTTACCTTAGAGCACGAGTTATAGTTAATTAAGTAACTCTAACCATAACTGGTGAAGTTTTATGGCTATGTGAGCCCAACTATGATGTCCCTGTAACCTTTGGGTTTTTAAGTGAATATATATATAAATATATATATAAATTACCTGGCGGCAGTCGCCATTAGGTAGTTATAGTTAGGACCATGTTTTTCCATTGAAAAATTGTTTTCTGACTTGCCGTTTGACAAAGGTTAACAACATTTTAAAAAAAAGCTTAACTGCTTTGAAGAGCGCCAATGAGAGCAAACATATCAAGGGCTGCTTATACTCATTCTATGTTGGCTTGGATGGTATTTTACCAGTCCAAAACTGTCTGTGCCTGGAATATTGAATGGCTTAAATACTTTGCTTGATAAACAGACATTTGAGGTGAGCAAATCTAGAGTGCCACATATCTCTCCTATTTATTATTTATTCCATAAACATATTCAATGTTGTAGCCAAACCCAGTATCAACACATCAATGGTTTGTTTCTACAAAATGTACAAACCTGATATCACAAAATTAAAGAAAAAGAAACTGATATACAACAATTCCTCCCTGTATTACAGATCTCAAACATATAATACTATGAAACAACATATAAAAGGACACAGGAATCAACATACAAACACCAAGGAATAAGACCAAAACAACACCAAAACAAGAAAGAACTTATAATCACATACATATAAACTAACACATATTTCCTTCACATAAAACATATCGTATAGTGACTAATACACACTTCATATACCAAAAACAGTTAATAAAATAACAAAGCATGAATTCTATGCATTTCGTGGTTCAGAACTGAGCCATAATCAACATCATCATGAATCTCCAAAGTGTTTTAAAAATTCAGATCCAATTCATTCAGAGAAGGATATCCATAATGCATGTCCACATCATTGTGCAAAATTTTCTGAAAGTAATAGATAATAGTTCATATAAATCAAATCCTGCCTCCTCCTGGTATTGGAATCAAACCACCATCACTGATCTGGATAGTGGTTGTAACCGATACCGACACGCGTTTCGGTGGACTTTCACCATCCAATTCAGTCCAAATTATGTTTGCCACCTTCGTCCTAGGTGTCCAGACTTCTCGCTGGGGGTGGCAGGCTGGTAAAAACCAGTAAGCAACCATGGCATGGCTGTTAAGTTTTGCAGGGGGCACCTCTAAGATGGCCTCTAGGTGCCCTTTATAATAAATCCATCACTGTGGGTTAATTATTTGATACCAAACAACTCAGGATTAAGAGAGACCATCATGCAGATGGGGAACTTGTAAGTGTTCAGAACATGTATTTGCTATGGCTTCCCTGTACACTTACAATGTCTTAAGGTTTTGTAAAGACATCATAGGGCATATTTGCTCATGCACACATATGCCCTCACGTGCATTATAGTGCACCGTGCCTTAGGGCTTGTAGGCCAGAATGACAGTCTGCATGAGGCTGGTGTGGAGCCTCTCAGAGTAGCACAATTGGTGCTGCAGGTCTGGGTAGCCCTCTTCAGTGCTCATGCCCTAGGTATGAGGGGTAATGTTATCTATGGACTTACAAGGGTGACTGAAGTGCCAAACATAGTACAGCTTTGGGGAAAGAGATCTGGCCCTGGGAACCTATCTAGCAGGGGCCCAGGACACTTGTAGTTTGAAACCACGTCATTTTCCTGGCAAAAAGTGGGGAGCTACCACGTCAAAAGAGGCCCTTTCTCACACTGGGTGCATGAGCTTTTGTATGGGTGAGTGAGTGGGTGCATGAGTGCCTGTATGAGTGAATGGTAGGGTGCATCAGTGGCTGTATGTGTCAATGACTGGGTGCAGGAGCGGCTGCTTAGGTAAATGAGTGGATGTCTGAGTAATATTATAGGTGAGTAAGATGGTGCAGTAGTTCCTGTATGGATAAGTAAATGTTTGCATGAGTGGGTCTATGTGTGACTAAGGGGGTCATTCTGACTCCCGCCGGCCGCGGTAACCGCGGTGCCGGCGGGAGCCGCCAGAATACCGCTGCGCGGTCAGAAGGCTGCCGCGGTTATTCTGTGTTTCCCGCTGGGCGGGTGGGCGACCGCCAGAAGGCCGCCCGCCCGCCCAGCGGGAAACCCCTTTCCACGAGGATGCCGGCTCCGAATGGAGCCGGCGGAGTGGAAAGGGTGCGACGGGTGCAGTGGCACCCGTGGCGAATTTCAGTGTCTGCTATGCAGACACTGAAATTCTCAGTGGGGACTTGTTACGGGGGCCCCTGCAGTGCCCATGCCATTGGCATGGGCACTGCAGGGACCCCAGGGGCCCCATGACACCCCATACCGCCATCCTGTCCAACAGGATGGCGGTATGGGGTTCGGAAGCTGCGCCGCCATGGAGGATTCCCCAGGGCAGCGGAAAACCGGCGGTACACCGCTGGTTTTCCGTTTCTGACCGCGGCTTTACCGCCGCGGTCAGAATGCCCTTGGGAGCACCGCCAGCCTGTTGGCGGTGCTCCCGCGGTCCCCGCAGGGTCGGAATGACCGCCTAAGTGAGTGTATGAGTGGTATATGTGTGAGTGGGTGTAGTAATGATGTATGGATATCTTTATCACTATATGAGTGGTGTATGTGTGAATGAATGATAGTAAGTCTGTCTGAATGAGTGAATGAATGACTGAGTGAATGTATAAGTGATATATGTACAGTTGTATGAGTACTTACATGACACACTGTCTTAGTGTGGGTGTCACATACTGTATAGTTTAGTAACCAGGAAGCACACTGGAGGCAGCAGACAAAGAACACTGTCTAAGGACGAAGACTGTTCCATAAATGTCTGAAATAAATATTTTTCTGCCACTACTCATATCTTCAAAGTTATGATGACAAATGTCTCCATACACTGTTAAAAAGAAAGAATGTGAGTATGTTAGTATCATGCTTTGAAGAGATGTGAAAGAAACTATTGTACATTAATTATGCTATAGCAGTAAATGACAATTTACTAACACATTTTAGGCCTAATTTACAAGGACTTTGTGCCACATTAGCGTAATTGTTTTTTTATGCCAAGGCAGCGCAAAACAGTCTCCCACCCCACGCCATTTTCACAAACTGGTGCAATGTCACCATTGCACCAGTTTATAAACCCTTGTGGCACATTATGCCTGCACCAGGTATAATGTATGCAAGGTAGGTGTTTTCTTGTTAAAAGCCCCACAGAAATGGTGCAGTGAAAGTACAAGATTTCGCTGTGCCATGCTGCGCCAGCATAGCGTAATTTTTTTAACACCTACTCAGGGCTGTGCTGTTGTCTATGGGGCCCCCTTTACATTGCTGGACTAGAGTCAATATTTTGATGCTAGTCTAGCAATGTTAAGGTTTAGCACCACAAGAGAATCAGAATTTCTGAACGCATGGTGGACAATGCACCATGAAGCACAGTATTGTAAAAAGAGTGCTCCCATGGCGTTGTTAGGGGGATGAAGGGCAGAGCAAGAAAACTGTCTCACCAATCAAGATGTGACAGTTTCTTTTAAATGAGCACCTTTATTTTCCTCTTTGCTGTTCTCAGTTTTTATACTAGTACCTATAAACGGAGTATTGTATAATAATCATTGAACAATAGGGAAAATACAGTCATTTAGATTGTAGAACTAAAACCCATATCTCCACAGTGTTTCACTACAAGTTAGTTATACTGTGAATTGCACTCACTAAAATGTTTGCATTATTTAATTGTCTTTCTTACTGTTCTAAACAAAAAACTGCATCTTAAAGAAATTGATTATTATAATAGCTGGTACAAAACTATGAACAAATATAATCCAAACTTGAATTTTCCATATTGTTTTCTAGATGTCACCCTGATAAGCCGAACGATGTCTTGAACAATGATAATCCACATAGTCAGAAGACCATATATTCATTTTCTTCCAGAAATTCTGTGAAAATATTTCTTCAACAGTTCAGTTTTGGATATGCTTTTGTTGACGTCACCCCTGATAGTCTGAATGGTGTCTTAAAAAGTGATGATCCAGGTAGAGAGTAGATCATATAGCCCCTTTCTTCCATAAATCGCTTGAAGATATTTTAACCACACTTAATTTTTGTGTATCTTTTTGTTGACAGCACCTGTGATAGGCCAAATTATGTTTTAAATAGTGATGATCCACATAGCGAGAAGATCAAATAGCTATTCTGTTCCATAAATCTTATCAAGATATTTTATCCACAGTTTATTTTTGGATATTGTATTATTGACATCACACCTGATAAGCCAATAGATGTCTTAAAGTGTGATGATCCATGGAGAGAGAAAACTGTGTCTTTGTTTTTTACCAGAAAACCTTTGAACATTTTTCATCCACAGTTCTGTTTTGAAGACATGATCCCTGATAGGGTGAATGGTATATTAAGCAGTAATGGTCACCATACACAAAAGAATGGATCTTATACCTTTTTCCTCAAATCCTTCTTAGAACTCTGGTTGAAGGAATAATAGGTAAGAATTAGGAAGTTTGAAAGCTAGTTTTTGCTCAAGTTGCTGACTGCTGTCATTGCAGTCCGTCTGTCCAGTTTGAATCTTTAAATATACAGTATAATGTCCACATGTAATATTAAGGCCTTTATGGAAGATGATAGCCTAAGTACAGTACGTTCTTCCAGAAATAGATATTTGTCCCACTTTAAAGTTTGTAATTTTAGTGTCCAATTTAGATCCATCAGTTCTGCATCATTGAAACATTGCTATAATGTATTTCCTAGGCCTGGGCAAAGTTCACGGAGTTCTGCTATGCAGAGCTCCATGAAGTGCTGAAAAACTCTGCTGCACTATGCTGAGTTCTGTGAGTGGCAGGGTTTGGGTATGTCACGCTGTTCAAACTGATTTTCAGTGCCAGGAGTTTCTCGCATGCTGTAAAATCAGAGCGAGCAGCATCACACAGAGCGCCAGAGGGTGCAAGCTTCTTTCTGACACTTAAGTAGATTTTCTACTCGAGTGGCAGCTTCCTCAGTGCAAGTGACAGCTTTCTCATCATGAGAGGTCACGGGCTACCGCTCACATTCAGAAATCTCACTCATGCTTAACAACTTGCCGATTTCTCTCACTCGCCGACTTAACGTTGGCAAGCTCGAGAAAAAACTCCACTCTGCATCACTTTGCAAAGTTTTTTGGAACTCTGCGCAGAGCACGGAGTGGGAAACATTCTGTGAACTCAGCCAGCAAAGCGGAATTCTTCGCCCACCCATAGCATTTACCACTTTTAATATGAGCAGTGTAAACAATACATTTTATTTACAAGTTGGACAGGTCATGTTTTGATCACTCTTTTTTATTAGTTTAACAAAAGACACATATTTGCAATCTGCCAGAGTTAAATAGAGAAATCGCTCAGATTGGATTTCAGTAGTAGATGAGAAAGAGCAATCTTCACACTTGTGATTTAATGTATAACTGAGTCCAAATATATGACCAATATTTACATTTTCTTCTTCTAAAACTCAAATGATCACCACAAGAAATTCCTGTGCATCTTGTTGACTGTTTAGCATAAATACTGCAGATCCACTATGATTGTTTACTAGTTCTCAGATGCCTGAATCAGAATGTATTATACTTCTGCCACGAGATAAGCTTTCAGGGCAATGAAATAGTGCTGTGCACAATGTCTTCCGTGTTTTTTCTTGGATAGCATTTGCAACATGTGGTAGAGAGAAGAGAACACTGAGAACAACATTAGCATAGCAGTTTACATCATTAGTGCTATCCAACTGGCAACCTTCAATATCTCCATCATTTTCCAGTTTTCTTTTCTTGACACCTTCTTCTTTAGCTTTGCTTTCTCTCTTTTCTAAAATTTTCTTTGATTGTTTTGTTAGTTCCCCCTTAGGACATCATACCCATTTTTCATAAACAGAATGCTGTCCTAAATGAGAAGCATATTTACTTCTTAACCTGTTGCATTCTCTCACACTATTTGCATCTGCACTAAACGTTCTTCTCATCAACATCAACCAGAAACAAACCAGATAATGTTTAAACTTGTGAAAATGCTACATATGACATTCCTTCTTTAAGAACCATACTTCCATTATTAATAAATGCAGCATCAACACTTAAACCTTGAGACATGTGGACAGTTATGGTATACACAAGACAGAGTGGAAACTGTTTTCAATGGACACACAAATCTTTCACAAGCAAAAAGCGTATAACACATCGTCCAATTTGCTTCACGCCATCAACTTGATCAAACTTTATAGCTAAAAATTCAACCTAAATCCTTCTTCAACATTTAAATTATGTCTTAAAATTACTCTACAGTTTTTGCAAACACGTAAACATTTCTCTAGTCCAGCTGTCCTGGATAAAGATTTCACCAAATAATTGAATGTATCTTTTAATTTTTCACTGAGTAGTACAGTTACTCATTGGTGTTCCATTTTGTCACTAGCAGTAATCTCTACATGTAGCACACTCCTGAAGTGCAGGCATCAAAAAAACAAATGGTTTCCCTTATTTACGAAAGTTACATAATAGCTCCGCTGCTGTCTTGTTATAGGAAAACAGTTTCTTAATAAGTCGAATTTCCAACATCAGTTTTCCCTCCTCTGTCAGAACATCGACTTTGATGTTCTTTAGAATGTGTCCATACTCCATGTCAAAGGCTTGTCGCCTATTTTTCACAAGTTCTTTGTATTGAAATTATTGCCAAATGTTTACATTGCCAATACTTCCCAATGAGTTTTGAGTCTCATCATGTGAAACAGTTTTGAAAACAGGCTGTCCTTTTATAGGAGTAAGTTATAGTGGGTCAATCAAATGCTTTACTCCAGACAAGATGTCTTATTTAGTTTTTAATATCTGTTGAAGTCTTAGGTAAACAAAAGCAAGCATTAGATTTTAAACCATGCTTACCACATCAATAATCAAAAGCTTAATTATCTTCAACACTCTTGCCATCTCATGACACGCTTCACCAGAAAACTTCTGGTATTATAGCTTATTGTCATGTTTAACCGGTAGCATTAGTGATCTATGCAAAGTAATTCCTTTGATATTGTGTGTCACTACACACATTAAGTTTGAATCTGTAGTCTTTTGAAGGTAATTAGAGACATCTTTTTTAAAAAGTTTTTCCCGGTACCAGCTTGACCACTGATATATAATAGTATTGGTTTGAATGACGAGCAATTGCATTCTTTCTTCTAATGAAGAAATCCATGTTCTATGCTGTCTTTTGCTTCACTATAAATGTTGTTCTGTTCCTTATTGAGTTGTCCAACTAACTGTTCTAGATCTATAGATTCCTGTCTAGCTTGTTCCATTGCAGTTTCCACTTCATTCATAGCTATTGCAGCTTGATTTTCAATAATAGGTTGTCCAAGCGGTTCCTGACTTGAAGCTGCTGATCTTTGGCTGCTTTCAGAACTATCCTTAGCTACCTCAGCAGCTAGCATGTCTTCCTGTTGGATCTCATCATTTAACATTTGTAAATAATTTCTGAAGATGGGACACTGAGTACTATATTTGACGCCATTAAAAGAATCTCCATAGCTGTCAAAATCTCCAAGCAATTCCAATTCAGTACACCAATGTCTGAATGGTTGAAGAAGAGCTAAATAGAAACATTTTCTTTTCTCTGGAATTTGGCAGCTAAGATTTTGTTGGTTAATTCAATTTTGTTTTCCATGTTTCACTAAACATCCATCACATCCACGTACTGCATATTTACCTTCTTCTATATTTTCACTTACATTACTTCTATATCTGTAGTTTCAAGAATTTCATCAAGGCACGTGTGTAGGAAAGTACCATCTTGCCTGGCATGTTACCCCCATATTTCACTTTATAGATGTTGTTTTAGTCTATGTGTCACTGGGACCCTGCCAGGCAGGGCCCCAGTGCTCATAAGTATGTGCCCTGTATGTGTTCTCTGTCTGATGCCTAACTGTCTCACTGAGGCTCTGCTAACCAGAACCTCAGTGGTTATGCTCTCTCTGCTTTCCAAATTTGTCACTAACAGGCTAGTGACTAAATTTACCAATTCACATTGGCATACTGGTACACCCATATAATTCCCTAGTAAATGGTACTGAGGTACCCAGGGTATTGGGGTTCCAGGAGATCCCTATGGGCTGCAGCATTTCTTTTGCCACCCATAGGGAGCTCTGACAATTCTTACACAGGCCTGCCATTGCAGCCTGCGTGAAATAACGTCCACGTTATTTCACAGCCATTTACCACTGCACTTAAGTAACTTATAAGTCACCTATATATCTAACCTTCACCTTGGGTTGGGTGCAAAGTTACTTAGTGTGTGGGCACCCTGGCACTAGCCGAGGTACCCCCACATCATTCAGGGCTAATTCCCCGGACTTTGTGAGTGCGGGGACACCATTACACGCGTGCACTACACATAGGGGCTCATTTTGACCTCAGCGGTCTTTTTCCAAGACCGCCGAGGGACCGCCGTGCGGAAGACCGCCAGTGGTGGCGGTTTGCCGCTCGGCCTATTATGACTGTTGGCAGCTCTCCGTCCTTTTTCAGACGGAGAGCCGCCAACAGCCATACTGGCGGGTGGCGGGGAAGTGGAGGTTGCTCCACCTCCACCGCCACGCCAACAGAACACCGCCCAGCGAATCACATCCTGTGATTCGCCGTGGCGGTGTTCTGTTGACGGTGTGGTGTCGGCGGAGCATCCCCCATGGCTCCTGTCCCCTCCCGGAGGATCGTCGGATCAGGTAAGTCGATCGTCCGTGAGGGGAGGGTGGTGAGGGGGTGTTGTGTGCGTGCATGGGGGTGTGCGTGTGTGTATGTCGAGGGGGTGTGTGAGTGCGTGTATGCTTGCGGGGGTGTTGTGTGTTTGGGAATGAGTGCGTGTTTGTCTGTAGGTATGTCTGTATGGATGTGTGCGTGTATGTTTGAATGTGGGTGTGCGTGTCTGACTGTGTGTGTGGATGTTGGCATGTATGTCGGTGTGTGTGCGTGTATGTCTGTTGGTGGTGCCTGCGTGCGTCTCGTGTGTGTATGAATGATGTTATGTTGGGGGTCGGGTGGGGAGGGGGGTCCTGCCACCTTTGGGGGGTGGCAGGGGTGGTGGGGGGTTAGGGGAGGGAGTCTGGGTGGGGGTGGGGGGTGGGATGAGACCCCTATCAGTGTCAGGGAAGGAATTCCCTGGCACTGATAGTGCTCACCGCCATGGATTTCATGGCGGTTTCAAACCGCATGAAATCCATGGCGGTCAGCAGGGTCCAAATTCCGCCGGCGGTATAATGACGGCTGCCGGGCTGGAGACCCAGGTCTCCAGCCCAGAGGTTGTCTCCGCCCTGGCGGGCGGAACGGAGAAGCGGCGGATGACCATATAATATTAAAAAAAAGACTGCCAGCCTGTTTGCGGTCTTACCGCCGCTTCTCCGCCTTCCGCCAGGGTCATAATGACCCCCATAGGTCACTACCTATGTGTAGCGTCACAATGGTAACTCCGAACATGGCCATGTAAAATGTCTAAGATCATGGAATTGTCACCCTAATACCATTCTGGTATTGGGGGGACAATTCCATGATCCCCCGGGTCTCTAGCACAGTACCCGGGTACTGCCAAACTGCCTTTCCGGGGTCTCCACTGCAGCTGCTGGCCCAGGAAGGCAGAACAAAGGATTTCCTCTGAGAGAGGGTGTAACACCCTCTCCCTTTGGAAATAGGTGTGAGGGCTAGGGAGGAGTAGCCTCCCCCAGCCTCTGAAAATGCTTTGATGGGCACAGATGGTGCCCATCTCTGCATAAGCCAGTCTACAGCGGTTTAGGGCTCCCCCAGCCCTGCTCTGGCGCGAAACTGCCCAGAGCTCCTCCAGTGTGTCCCAGACCTCTGCCATCTTGGAAACAGAGGTGTTGGGGGCACAATGGACTGCTCTGAGTGGCCAGTGCCAGCAGGTGACGTCAGAGGCTCCTTCTGATAGGCTCTTACCTCTCTTGGTAGCCAATCCTCCTTCCTTGGTAGCCAAACCTCCTTTTCTGGCTATTTAGGGGCTCTGCTTTGGGGAATTCTTCAGTTTACGAATGCAAGAGCTCACCAGAGTTCCTCTGCATCTCCCTCTTCACCTTCTACCAAAGTATCAACCGCTGACTGCTCAGGACACCTGCAAAACTGCAACAAAGTAACCAGACTGCTACTAGCAACATTGTAGCGCCTCATCCTGCCAGCTTTCTCGACTGTTTCCAGGTGGTGCATGCTCTGGGGGTAGCCTACCTTCACCCTGCTCCAGAGGCTCTGAAGAAATCTCCTGTGGGTCGACTGAATCTTCCCCCTGCTAACGCACGCATCAAAAGACTGCAACACTGGTCCTCTGGGTCCCCTCTCATCCTGACGAGCGTGGTCCCTGGAACTCAGCAACTCTGTCCAAGTGACTCCCACAGTCCAGTGACTCTTCAGTCCAAGTTTGGTGGAGGTAAGTCCTTGCCTCCCCATGCTAGACTGCATTGCTGGGTACCACATGTTTCTGCAGCTGCTCCGGCTCCTGTGCACTCTTCTAGGGTTTCCTTCATGCACAGCCAAGCCTTGGTCCCCGGAACGCCTTCCTGCAGTGCACAACCTTCTGAGTTGTCCTCTGGCGTCGTGGGACTCCCTTTTGTGACTTTGCATGGACTCCAGTTCACTCTTCTTCCAAGTGCCTGTTCAGGTACTTCTGCGGGTGCTGCCTGCTTCTGTGAGGGCTCCCTGAGTTGCTGGGTGCCCCCTCTGTCTCCTCCTCCAAGTGGCGACATCCTGGTCCATCCTGGGCCACAGCAGCACCCAAAAACCTCTACCTCTACAAGCTTGTTTGCGTTTTTTCTGCGTGGGAACAACTCTGCAAGCTTCATCGCGATGTGGGATATCCATCCTCCAAAGGAGAAGTTCCTCGTCCTCTTCTTTCTTGCAGAACTCCAAGCTTCTTCCAACAGGTGGCAGCTTCCTTGCACCCTCAGCTGGCATTTCCTGGGTTCCTGCCCACTCTCAACACTGTCACGACTATTGGACTTGGTCCCCTTGTCTTACAGGTACTCAGGTTCGGAAATCCACTGTTGTTGCATTGCTGGTGATTGTTCTTCCTGCAGAATCCCCTATCACAACTTCTGTGCTCTCTGGGGGTAGTAGGTGTACTTTACACCCACTTTTCAGGGTCTTGGGGTGGGCTATTTTCCTAACCCTCACTGTTTTCTTACAGTCCCAGCGACCCTCTACAAGCTCACATAGGTTTGGGGTCCATTCGTGGTTCGCATTCCACTTTTGGAGTATATGGTTTGTGTTGCCCCTATAGCTATGTGCTCCTATTGCAGTCTATCGTAATTCTACACTGTTTGCATTTCTGTTCTTGCTATTACTTACCTAAGTTTGGTTTGTGTACATATATCTTGTGTATATAACTTATCCTCATACTGAGGGTACTCACTGAGATACTTTTGGCATATTGTCATAAAAATAAAGTACATTTATTTTTAGTAACTCTGTGTATTGTGTTTTCTTATGATATTGTGCATATGACACCAGTGGTATAGTAGGAGCTTTACATGTCTCCTAGTTATTCTAAGCTGCTTTGCCATAGCTACCTTCTATCAGCCTAAGCTGCTAGAAACACCTCTTCTACACTAATAAGGGATAACTGGACCTGGCACAAGGTATAAGTACCTCTGGCACCCACTACAAGCCAGACCAGCCTCCTACATTGGTTGTGCAGCGGTGGGATAAGTACTTGTAACTACTTACCACTTTGTCATTGTGTACTTTTCATAAGAGAATAATATACAAAACAGTTCAGTGTATGTACACCTAACCAAAAAGTTTTGCTTTTCTCCTCTTAAACTTTTTACAAAGTTCTGAAAAGTTTCTCTAAACTTCTAAAAGTTTTCTAAAAATTTGAAAAAGTTTTTTTCTCTGTTCTTTAAAAAGTCCTGAAACTTTTTCTTCCTTCTCACTGTCTCTAAACCTTTTGCTATCATGTCTGTAGTAGAGTCAGCTCTTAAAATGGTCAATACAACTTATGACAATTTGAATTACAAGAGCTTAAGGAGTCTCTGCTTAGAGAGAGGTTTAGTGATAGGAAAGAACCCTACCACAGAATGTCTGTTTAACATGCTTATTATAAATGATGAGTCCCAAGCAGGCACATCAAATGAGAGGTTAATATAAGGTTCCCAATCTGACTCAGGGGATCTGCGCCCTAGCAGGACACCCAGTAATGTTGGTAGTAATGGAGGTTCCCATCACGGTAGGGAAGTCTTTATTCCTAGAGGCCAAGTTGCTAGGGTCCAATCAGTTAGGGACAGATCCCCCTCTGTTGTTTCAAACTTGTCTTCTGTGTCCAAGCATTCCCAACCCACCCACCCTGAGGATAACTTGTTTGAAAGGGAACTCAAAAAGTTGAGGGTTGAAGAGACCAGGCTGAAGCTTAAACAGCAACAGCTGGCATTAGATAGGGAATCCCTAGACATTGAGAAGGAGAGACAGAGGTTGGGGTTAGGACCCCATGGTAGCAGCAGCAGTATTCCTGATAGTAATCCTGTTAGAGAGCATGATTCCAGGAATCTGCACAAGATAGTCCCCCCTTACAAGGAGGGGGATGACATCAACAAGTGGTTTGCTGCACTTGAGAGGGCCTGTATGGTACAGGGGGTCCCTCAAAGGCAGTGGGCTGATATATTGTGGCTATCTTTCACTGGAAACGGTAAGGATAGGCTCCTTACTGCTAGAGAAAGTGATGCTAACAATTTTGCAGTTTTGAAGGATGCACTCTTGGATGGATTTGGCTTAACCACTGAACAATACAGGATTAAGTTCAGAGACACCAGAAAAGAGTCCTCACAAGACTGGACAGACTTTGCAGACTGTTCAGTGAAGGCCTTGGAGGGGTGGTTACATGGCAGTAAAGTATCTGACTACGAAAGCCTGTATAATCTTATTCTGAGAGAGCATATTCTAAATAACCGTATGTCTGACTTGTTACACCAATATCTAGTGGACTCAGATCTGACTTCTCCCCAAGAATTGGGAAAGAAGGCAGACAAATGGGTCAGAACAAGAGTGAACAGAAAAGTTCATACAGGGGGTGACAAGGATGACAAGAAGAAGGATGGTAAGTCTTCTGACAAGGGTGGGGACAAAAGTAAAACTGAGTCTTCATTAGGCCCACAAAAATCCTCTGGTGGGGGTGGTGGGTCCAAATCCTCTTCCAATAATCAACCTAAAAAGCCTTGGGGCATATTTATACTCCGTTTGCGCTTGAATTGCGTCGTTTTTTTTGACGCAATTCTGACGCAAAACTAACTCCATATTTATACTTTGGCGTTAGACGCGTCTAGCACCAAAGTCCATGGAGTTAGCGTCATTTTTTAGCGTGGACACCTACTTTGCGTTAATTATATGCAAGGTAGGCGTTCCCGTCTAAAAAATCGACTCCGAGGCATGTGCGTCGGATTTATACTCCCGGGCAAAATTCATGCCCGGGAGTGGGCGGGTCCAAAAAAATGACGTACGTCCGCTTTTGCGCCGTTTTTTAGCGCCTGCAAAAGGCAGGCGTTAAGGGACCTGTGGGCTCTGAAGGAGCCCAGAGGTGCCCTCCCATGCCCCCAGGGACACCCCCTGTCACCCTTGCCCACCCCAGGAGGACACTCAAGGCTGGAGGGACCCATCCCAGGGACATTAAGGTAAGTTCAGGTAAGTGTTTTTTTGTATTTTTTTTTGTGGCATGGGGGGGCCTGATTTGTGCCCCCCTACATGCCACTACGCCCAATGACCATGCCCAGGGGACAGAAGTCCCCTGGGCATGGCCATTGGGCAAGGGGGCATGACTCCTGTCTTTGCTAAGACAGGAGTCATTTCTATGGGGGTTGGGAGTGAAAATAAATGGCGCAAATCGGGTTGAGGCGAAAAAATTGCCTCAACCTGACTTGCCCCATTTCTTGACGCCCAAGCCCCATATCCCCCTACGCCGGCGCTGCCTGGTGTACGTCGTTTTTTTTAACGCACACCAGACTGCGCCGGCGGCTAACGCCGGCTAACGTAATTCGATAAATACGGCGCCCGCATGGCGCTTCAGAATGGCGTTAGCCGGCGCTAATTTTTTTTACGCAAAACTGCGTTAGCGCAGTTTCGCGTCAAAAAGTATAAATATGGGCCTTGGTGTTATTTGTGTAAAGTCAAAGGCCATTGGACAACTGATGCCAGTTGTCCAAAGAAAAACACCAAACCTCCCACTACCACAACCCCTGCTGCAAATTCTAGTGCCCCTAGTAATAGCAGTGGTGGTGGGAACAAACCTATAAATAGCCAATCCAAGGGAGTAGTTGGGCTCACTCTTGGTAATGTAGTTGGGGTTGGTCTTGTTAGGGAGACAAAATAGGCTGTGTTAGTCTCTGAAGGTGCCATTGATTTGGCCACCTTGGTTGCTTGTCCCCTAATATGGATAAGTACAAGCAACTTCCCCTAATACATGGGGTTGAGGTTCAGGCCCACAGGGACACAGGTGCCAATGTTACCATGGTGATAGAGAAACTGGTGTACCCTGAACAACACCTACTTGGTCAGCAGTACCAAGTGACAGACGCTCATAACAACCCTCTTACCCACCCCATGGCTGTTGTGAATCTCAACTGGGGGGGTTACTGGTCCAAAGAAAGTTGTGGTTGCTTCAGATTTACCTGTAGACTGTCTACTAAAAAATGATTTAGAGACATCAGCTTGGGCAGAAGTGGAGTTGGAGGCTCATGCAGCAATGCTGGGCATTCCTGGGCATATTTTTGCTTTGACAAGGGGTCAGGCCAAAAAGCAAAAAGGACAGGGTAACTTGGATCCTGGAACAATGGACCAAGTGCTCCCTAAAACTAGGGGTAGCAAGGGTAAATCCCTACCCACTATCCCTCCCTCTACAGATGATTCTCCTTCTGAGGAAGAAGAATTTCCTCCCTGTGCAGAACCTTCACCAGATGAGCTGGCAGCAGACACTGCTGAGCTTTTGGGTGGAGGGGGACCTGCCAGGGAAGAGCTGAGTGTAGCACAGCAAACCTGTCCCACATTAGAGGGTCTCATACAGCAAGCTGTCAAACAGCAAAATGGGGATGTCAGTGACTCACATAGAGTTTACTGGGAGGACAACCTCTTGTACACTGAGGCAAGGGACCCAAAACCTGGAGCAGCCAGGAGATTGGTCCTTCCCCTACAGTACAGAGAGTTCCTCCTAACTCTTGCACATGACATTCCTTTGGCTGGGCATTTGGGCCAGATCAAAACATGGGAAAGGCTTGTCCCCCTGTTTTACTGGCCTAGGATGTCAGAGGACACAAAAGATTTTTGCAAGTCTTGTGTGACCTGCCAAGCCAGTAGAAAGACTGGTGGCACTCCAAAGGCTCCCCTTATTCCACTACCTGTGGTTGGGGTCCCCTTTGAAACGGTAGGGGTTGACATAGTTGGCCCCCTTGACCCTCCTACTGCTTCAGGCAATAGGTTTATCTTGGTGGTTGTGGACCATGCCACAAGATATCCCGAAGCAATTCCTCTAAGGACCACTACAGCTCCTGCAGTGGCAAAGGCCCTCCTGGGAATCTTTTCCAGAGTGGGTTTCCCTAAAGAGGTTGTATCAGACAGGGGTAGCAACTTCATGTCTGCATACTTGAAAGCAATGTGGAAGGAATGTGGTGTAACCTACAAATTCACAACTCCTTATCATCCACAGACTAATGGACTGGTAGAGAGGTTTAATAAAACTCTCAAAGGTATGATAATGGGACTCCCTGAAAAACCCAGGAGGAGATGTGATGGCCTGTTACCTTGCCTCCTTTTTGCTTACAGGGAGGTACCCCAGAAAGGAGTGGGCTTCAGCCCCTTTGATTTCCTCTTTGGACACCCTGTAAGAGGTGCACTAACACTTGTGAGGGAGGGTTGGGAACAACCTTTAAAAGCTCCCAAACAGGTCATAGTGGACTATGTACTTGGCCTAAGATCCAGAATGGCCGAGTACATGAAAAAGGCCAGTGAAAACCTTCAGGCCAGCCAAGTGCTCCAGAAGCAATGGCATGACCAGAAGGCTGTTTTGATCCAGTACCAACCAGGACAGAAGGTGTGGGTATTGGGGCCTGTGGCCCCAAGAGCACTCCAGGACAAATGGAGTGGACCCCATCTCATTGTTGAAAAGAAGGGTGAGGTTACCTATCTGGTAGACCTGGGCACTGCCAGGAGTCCCCTTAGGGTGATTCATATCAACCGCCTAAAACCCTACTATGACAGAGCTGATCTCACCCTGCTCATGGCAACAGATGAGGGACAGGAAGAAGAGAGTGACCCTCTCCCTGATCTCTTTCCCACCACTGAAAATGATGGTTTAGTGGAGGGAGTAGTTTTGGCAGATTGTCTGACTGCAGAACAGAAAGACAACTGCATAAATCTCCTTGGACAATTTTCTGAACTCTTTTCAATTGTGCCAGGTACCACATCCTGGTGTGACCACACAATTGATACTGGAGACAGCATGCCTGTGAAAAGTAATATCTATAGGCAGCCTGACCATGTCAGGGATTGCATAAAACAAGAGGTTCAGAAAATGCTTGATCTAGGAGTGGTTGAACCTTCTGAAAGCCCATGGGCGAGTCCTGTGGTGCTTGTACCAAAGCCTCACTCAAAAGATGGAAAAAGGGAGATGAGGCTTTGTGTAGACTACAGAGGTCTCAATCAGGTAACAAAAACTGATGCTCACCCTACACCCAGGGCAGATGAGCTCATAGATACACTGGCATCTGGCAAGTATCTGAGTACCTTTGATTTGACTGCAGGGTATTGGCAGATCAAATTGGCTGAGGATGCTAAACCTAAAACTGCATTTTCAACTATAGGAGGGCACTACCAATTTACAGTGATGCCCTTTGGTTTGAAGAATGCACCTGCCACTTTTCAGAGGTTGGTGAACTCAGTCCTGCAAGGGTTGGAGGCTTTTAGTGCAGCATATCTAGATGATATAGCCGTCTTTAGCTCCACCTGGGATGAGCACCTGTTCTACCTTTGGAAAGTTTTGGAGGCCCTGCAAAAGGCAGGCCTCACTATCAAGGCCTCAAAGTGCCAGATAGGGCAGGGAAAAGTGGTTTATCTGGGACACCTGGTAGGTGGAGAACAGATTGCACCACTTCAGGGGAAAATCCAGACAGTCATGGATTGGGCTCCCCCTACAACACAGACCCAGGTGAGAGCCTTCTTAGGCCTCACTGGGTATTGCAGGAGATTCATTAGAAACTATGGCTCCATAGCAGCCCCTATTAATGATCTCACTAGTAAGAAGATGCCTAAAAAGTTATTGTGGACAGCTAGCTGTCAGAAAGCTTTTGAGGAGCTCAAATAGGCCATGTGCTCTGCACCTGTCCTAAAAAGCCCATGTTACTCCAAGAAAATCATTGTTCAAACTGATGCATCTGAATTAGGGGTAGGGGCAGTCTTATCACAACTGAATTCTGAGGGCCAGGATCAACCAGTTGCTTTTATCAGCAGAAGGTTGACCCCTAGAGAAAAGCGTTGGTCTGCCATTGAGAGGGAGGCCTTTGCTGTGGTCTGGGCACTGAAAAAGTTGAGGCCATACCTGTTTGGCACTCACTTTATTGTTCAGACAGACCACAAACCTCTACTTTGGCTAAAACAAATGAAAGGTGAAAATCCTAAATTGTTGAGGTGGTCCATATCTCTACAGGGAATGGACTATACAGTGGAACATAGACCTGGGAGTACCCACTCCAATGCAGATGGACTCTCTAGATATTTCCACTTAGACAATGAAGACTCATCAGGTCATGGCTAGTCTTATTGTCCTTCGTTTGGGGGGGGAGGGGTTGTGTAGGAAAGTACCATCTTGCCTGGCATGTTACCCCCATATTTCACTGTATATATGTTGTTTTAGTCTATGTGTCACTGGGACCCTGCCAGGCAGGGCCTCAGTGCTCATAAGTATGTGCCCTGTATGTGTTCCCTGTGTGATGCCTAACTGTCTCGCTGAGGCTCTGCTAACCAGAACCTCAGTGGTTATGCTCTCTCTGCTTTCCAAATTTGTCACCAACAGGCTAGTGACTAAATTTACCCATTCACATTGGCATACTGGTACACCCATATAATTCCCTAGTATATGGTACTGAGGTACCCAGGATATTGGGGTTCCAGGAGATCCCTATGGGCCGCAGCATTTCTTTTGCCACCCATAGGGAGCTCGGACAATTCTTACACAGGCCTGCCATTGCAGCCTGTGTGAAATAACGTCCACATTATTTCACAGCCATTTACCACTGCACTTAAGTAACTTATAAGTCACCTATATGTCTAACCTTCACCTGTTGAAGGTTGGGTGCAAAGTTACTTAGTGACAAAGTTACTTAGTGACAATTCCATGATCCCCCGGGTCTCTAGCACAGTACCCGGGCACTGCCAAACTGCCTTTCCGGGGTCTCCACTGCAGCTGCTACTGCTGCCAACCCCTCAGACAGGTTTCTGCCCTCCTGGGGTCCAGGCAGCCCTGGCCCAGGAAGGCAGAACAAAGGATTTCCTCTGAGAGAGGGTGTAACACCATCTCCCTTTGGAAATAGGTGTGAGGGCTGGGGAGGAGTAGCCTCCCCCAGCCTCTGGAAATGCTTTGATGGGCACAGATGGTGCCCATCTCTGCATAAGCTAGTCTACACCAGTTTAGGGATCCCCCAGCCCTGCTCTGGCGCGAAACTGGACAAATGAAAGGGGAGTGACCACTCCCCTGACCTGCACCTCCCAGGGGAGGTGCCCAGAGCTCCTCCAGTGTGTCCCAGACCTCTGCCATCTTGGAAACAGAGGTGTTGGGGGCACACTGGACTGCTCTGAGTGGCCAGTGCCAGCAGGTGATGTCAGAGGTTCCTTCTGATAGGCTCTTACCTCTCTTGGTAGCCAATCCTCCTTCCTTGGTAGCCAAACCTCCTTTTCTGGCTATTTAGGGTCTCTGCTTTGGGGAATTCTTCAGATAACAAATGCAAGAGCTCACCAGAGTTCCTCTGCATCTCCCTCTTCACCTTCTACCAAAGGATCGACCGCTGACTGCTCAGGACGCCTGCAAAACCGCAACAAAGTAACCAGACGACTACTAGCAACATTGTAGCTCCTCATCCTGCCGGCTTTCTCGACTGTTTCCAGGTGGTGCATGCTCTGGGGGTAGCCTGCCTTCCCCCTGCACCAGAAGCTCTGAAGAAATCTCCCGTGGGTCAACAGAATCTTCCGCCTGCTAATGCAGGCACCAAAAGACTGCAACACTAGTCCTCTGGGTCCCCTCTCATCCTGACGAGCGTGGTCCCTGGAACTCAGCAACTCTGTCGAAGTGTCTCCCACAGTCCAGTGACTCTTCAGTCCAAGTTTGGTGGAGGTAAGTCCTTGCCTCCACACGCTAGACTGCATTGCTGGGAAAAGCGTGTTTTGCAGCTGCTCCGGCTCCTGTGCACTCTTCCAGGGTTTCCTTTGTGCACAGTCAAGCCTTGGTCCCCGGCACTCCTTCCTGCAGTGCACAACCTTCTGAGTTTTCCTCTGGCGTCGTGGGACTCTCTTTTGTGACTTCGCATGGACTCCGGTTCACTCTTCTTCCAAGTGCCTGTTCAGGTACTTCTGCCGGTGCTGCCTGCCCCTATAGCTATGTGCTCCTATTGCAATCTATTGTAATTCTACACTGTTTGCATTTCTTTTCTTGCTATTACTTACCTAAGTTTGGTTTGTTTACATATATCTTGTGTATATAACCTATCCTCATACTGAGGGTACTCAGTGAGATACTTTTGGCATATTGTCATAAAAATAAAGTACCTTTATTTTTAGTAACTCTGTGTATTGTGTTTTCTTATGATATTGTGCATATGACACCAGTGGTATGATAGGAGCTATACATGTCTCCTAGTTCAGCCTAAGCTGCTTTGCCATAGCTACCTTCTATCAGCCTAAGCTGCTAGAAACACCTCTTCTACACTAATAAGGGATAACTGGACGTGGCACAAGGTGTAAGTACCTCTGGTACCCACTACAAGCCAGGCCAGCCTCCTACATTCGTGTCTTCAGGATGTTGACTTCTTCATGGATAGGATTTGATTTTACAATGTCTATACTTTCGGATTCAAACTCTGCCAGGTACTGAATTTCAGAGAAAGACTTCAATACTCCGTTTCATGTAGTAGATTGACCAAGTCTTATCCAGACAATTCCTTTTGACTACGAGAACAAACTTGCCAAACGAAACCTGTCACAAGCTTAATAGGACCCCATTTCCCTACAGGAAAGCATTTTAAGCTGAAGGCATACAATTTCTTCCTAAGTATTTTCTCTTCAGAAATCTCCTCCCACATCTCTTTCATTTGTTTTTTTCTGATTTAGTAATATACAATGTGACATACTGAGCCACAGCAATGGAATTTTCTGCAACAAATTGTATGTCCAAATTAGACTTCCACATTTTTGAAATCACTAGATTGTTATCGTTAATATATTTGGATTCTTTTGTTTTTTGAGTTATATGTGTTCTTCTGTGATTTCTGTGTCATTGTATGTCTCACTAAAGACAAGAAGGTATTTACTCTTCCTTTTGAAATGACAGGTCTTGAAAATCCAAACCGACATCTTGTGTAAAAATGTCTTTTGGTTGTATCTATGATTACAGTACTTCCCACATCTACGTGTTTGGAAATGCAAAACTTGTTCCCTGAGACCTTTTTCACCAGTGCATTTTGGTATGGTGCATGTGATATAGTGTTCTCTATAAGACAACACAGACTCATTACTGTCTGCTCCAAATTTGGGTACGTCTTTTACCCATAGCAGCATGTGAATATGGGATCACCTCTTGCCTGGTACTCTTTCCGCCAAAAGAAATCACTTCTTCAAGAGGAGGATTGCTTTTAATGCAGATAAAAGCAAACATAGCTTGGAACCTGTGGTTGAAATATCTACAAACATCAGCAGGATCTAATGAGCAAAATCATCCAGCTATCTTTACATAAACGTATTTTATGTTAGAGTTTGCTTTTCTCAAGAATTGAATCAGGTCATGCCACACATACTCGGGACAAATCAGGGTCAAAAACCACATTGGTACCTCCAGATTTCTAGGCATACACGTCAGTTCTCCATGACGACGGAAACAATATTTGTTGGTACCATGTTGGCATGCCATTAAATTAATCAGGTTGTATTCTAAGGTCTCATACTTTTCGCGAAACTTGTTAACAAAATCTCTTGCAGACATATTTTGAAGATTTTTGTTAGAATGTGATTTGCTGCATACAACAGTCTGGACAAGTCACTCTCAAATAGAAGATAAAATATGTATGGGATACACTGTCTGAATCTTGGATCCTCTTAATATAATCTTGTTGATAGGTATTCAGCTGCTGGTATTTGTATGGCCCGGTCATCATACCAACCTCCTACTCCAATGGGAAACAAGTGGGGAATACAGCAAGCCTCTAAACATTTTCCCCAGACACTCTTGGGAGCACCTTTAGCTTGCTTCATTTGGAAAAGGTCAGCACCATCACCATTGACTTCTATAGCATATAGTGGATGGATGCTCTAGTGCTCATAAATTTGTTCGGATTGGGAGCATCTATTTTCCTAATTGTCTGTGTGCTGGCAAACTGTCATTATCAACATTTGGTTCCACATCAATATTTTTATCATTCAAATTATTCTATAAGAGGTATAACATTTTTGTTTTACTTTAGTAACATCAACTAACTCTTGCCAAATTGTTTTTTCCTAGTTCGTACATCATATAGTAGGATAATAAGTGGTTCTTCATTGCCTTTCTCCGTTCCTACAGTTTCAACATTTTTCTTCCTCTAAAGTCTTCCAATAACTCTGTTGGATGCAATTTACCTATTTATGGTTCCAATCATATAGTCACTTAAAATGGATGTACAGATTGTATAAGGATATATTCATATACATTTAAATTTTATAGTTATTCTCAAATAGTCACAAGTTCTAACCTCTAACGTACTGCTTTACCTGGTGTTTTCTGATCCTCTAACTTATCATAGCAGTACTTACATATAACTTGCTGAATGCACAAGTCAAAATGCTCCTCTATGAATAAATAAGCAGCAAAATCTTGCCACTTCTCTCTTTTTTCCCTTCCAGTTTTGGAGGATACAACTAAGTTTTGTGTTTGACTTTTGCAGTGAGTGAGTCTAAAGAAAATGCAAACAGTTTGTTTTTTCTGCACAAGTGGCGTTAAACTTTATAATTTCTTGTTCAACATTTTCAGTAACACTACCTGTGCTCTCTTCCTCAATACCGGCACCTACAAATTCCACATTCTCCCTAGAATCCTCTTCAGGACCAAAGAACCGAAACTGCACATCCTCACAAATGTTTTCTACCTCTTGAAGGCTATTCATGTCTCCTAAACATAATGCTGGATTCTTCACATAGTAAAGTCTCCAAACTAAACTTCGTATTTTTGAATGGTAAACTGCCTTTTCTCTAAAGAGATGAATGGTGCTTTGGCACACCTTCTTGGATAGACATGTTAATGAATGTCTTTGTAAATTACTATAATTGTTTTACTTTGCAAGGATCAAATCCTTGCCAAATGTATAATTTTTGCTTCAGACTTCTGAATGGAAACTTATGAACAGAACTCCTTGATAATCAATTGATTGCTGCCGAACAGTGCAAATACTGCTACATTTCCATTTGTAAACAGAAGCCAGTCTACACCTTCCGTGAAATTCATCAGCTGCCACCCCCCCACATTTCTAGGAACAATCTCTTCTTTTTCAACCAGACTGCCATCCTTCATCTCACAACATTGACCAGTTGTATCAACTGCATGCAATAATGTGTTTTCTTATAAATACCCTTCTTCATTAAAGAAAGGCTCTGTGCTGGAGGTATTTTTCTTTGGCTGCATCTCTTCACACATAACACTGTTTATCTAGTATTCTCATTCTAGTGATAATCAAAATAGAAAACTTTCTCTTTAAGGCAAATGCCTTATCAACTTCAGCTTCAAGATGTTCCTTTTGTATCACTACTTCCCTTTTCCTTTTGTACTTCTTTATTTTTTTAAGAAGATTCTGAAATACCCTGACACGGAACATTCTAACTCTAACTTCTTTGACCCGTTGCTGTCTTCTGTTTAAATTAGCTGGTTTCTTTAACGATTTCTTACTCTTCATCTTACATGATTTTTGCCCTTTGTTGGTTGACTTCACACTTCCCTTTTTATTTATCATTTTGCACACTTTCAAGTTTCCCACATATAGCAGTAAGAAAATGTATGCTTCTCTTACCAACAGCTCTTTTTTCTTTAACTACAATCTTTCTTGGTAAAAATAAGTATCTGAAACACAAAGAATATATAGCAACAGATTTACATTCACCTAAGAAACTGTTCAATTACATTTCATTATAATATACTCTTAACACAATCAGTTACATACCTATTATTGTAGGCACCATACATCCATTTTTTTATTAATTGCCTAGCTGTCTGAACATATCTATCAGTGCCTGCCTCAAAGTCTCTTTTATGCAACAATGTGTATTTGTGTCTATTTATGTATACATGTGTGACAGTCAACCTGACACTGTATGCATTAGTATGTACCTGATGTTGTTGATGTAACCATCATTCTGCAGTACACCTACAAATAGCAAAATGTTTCTTATGATTAGTTTTTGTGCAGGAAGGTGTGCGTTCCTGCACAAAAAACAATCATCCCCACAATGCAGGTATACCTGCACCATACAAAGGGTGCCTACGTTGGCACTAGGTAGCAATGTATGTGGCAGAGCAGGCGGAGAGGGCAGAAATGCAACATATCTTGTAAATACAGCACATTTCTCCCCTTTCCCAGTGACACAGGGCAGCTCAACAAGATACTTGCTGCACTGCCCTGTGCCATGGGCCTCATAATAGAGGCCCTATATCTACTATATTATGAACACATTCCACCCTCCCTTTGTCAAATATACATTTTACTTTGGGCGTAACCTCTATCTACTAAAAAAGTGAATGTATGCTTTTCTAAGTTAATATAAATACCAAGTGCATATTAAATCTACAGTACTAAACAAAAGGCATAATTTTAAACCTTCTACTGTTAATCATTTTCTAAAATATTGAATACATAACCATATATATATATACATATATCTATCTATCTATCTATCTATCTATCTATCTATCTATCTATCTATCTATCTATCTATCTATATATATATATATATAAAAAATATATATATATATATATATATTTATATGCATATATGAATAAAGGTTTTTATAGCTGTTAATAGCTTCCATTGACAGGTAAAATACTATCACAATATCACTTTGTCTCTTTTATTTATATAGCCCCTTCTGTGCCCAGGACGTAATGGTTACTTCCTGAGGCACAGTGCTCGTGTGCCCAGGACGTAACCATTACGTCCTGGACACAGAGCCCAGAGGGAGCGTTAGCGCTCTCTCTGTGGGGTTCCCCCCCCAAGGCAGGGATGGAAGGGGAAGACCTCCCCTTTCCACCCCGACCGCCCACCCCCCCCGTGACGTCAGTGCGTGATCCTGCACTTATTGTCACAGAAGGCCTCCTCCTTCACGCTGGAAGCTCAGCTTCCAGCGCGATCGAAGGAGAAATGCAAAGCATTTCTCTTCCAATCACGTGGAGGAGACCCGGAGAGGCTTCAAAGGGAAGGAAATGTATTTCCTTCCCTTTGAAGTCTCTCTGAGCATTTCAAAACCCGGATTGCAAAGCAATCCGTCTTTTGAAATGCCCACTAGACACCAGGGATGTTTTTTTAGAAAAGGAAATTGGCATAAGGAAGCGACCCCTTGGGCAAGGGTCGCTCCCAGGGGGGGCAAATTTATTTTAGGCCATTTCTGCCCCCTTGGGGGGCAGATCAGCCTATTTTAATTAGGCCGATCTGCCGCAAAGGGGGGCAGAAACCACTAGGCACCGGGAATTTTTTTTTTGTTTGTTGTTTTACAGATGGGGAGCGACCCATTAGGCAAGGGTCGCTCCCCATCTTAATTGTATTTAGGCCGTTTCTGCCCACTTTGGGGGCAGATCGGCTGATTTGAGGTCAATCTGCCCCCAAGGGGGGCAGAAACCACTAGGCACCAGGGATCTTTTTTTTTGCGCCAATGTCATGCAAGGGGAGCGACCCCGTAGGCCGAGGGGGGCAGAAACCTCTAGGCGGCAGGGCAATTTTTTTTTTTGTGTTTGTTTTTTTTAGAGATGGGGACATTGGGGTGGCAAAATTATTTTAGGCCTTTTCTGCCCCCCTGGGGCCGGCTGAGCTAGAGGCCAAAATCCACAGGTAGGCACTTTGTAAAAAACACCTCTGTTTTCTGTGAAAAAATGTGATGTGTCCACGTTGTGTTTTGGGCCATTTCCTTTTGTGGGCGCTAAAATAAAATAAGGCAATGCTCTCACAAGTGTCACCTTCTATTTTTAGGTTGAGGTTGTCAAGATGTCATGTCAGACAGCTAGAGAAGTTGGGGAAGTTCCTGGTTCAAGCAGGACCAGTGGCTGAAAGTCTTGGAGCTAGTGCACAATGGAGAGAGAGACCACTTGGAAACACACTGCACAGATGGACTTAAAGGTAAGTTTGGTCGGTCAATGGAGAAGCCATGGAGGTTGGGTGCATCACAGATAAGTCAGCTAGGAGTTGTGTGTCTTGGGGTCCTTGGAGCCAGAAGCAGGTCACTTGGAGGATAGATTGCAGGTCAGCATGGCCACTCTTGGGTGTGGTTCTTAGGTGTCCTGAATTCCTTTGGTGCTTGCTGCTTGACTTTTGTTTGAGAGTCCAGAGTTGACTTTCCTTCTTGGTGTCTGATGTTGAGAGTCCAGTACTCCGGGTTATGGTATGTCAGGCAATGAAAGTCCCAGAGCCAACAAACTTGACAGATTTTGTTGTTCAGGTCCGTCGTGTGGCTTTTGGTCAGGCTGCTGGCTCCAGTTTGGTGGTCAGCAGCTGGTCACTGAACTGGACTTCAATGGTTTCTTGCCTGCAGGGGGCAGAAGAGGGATACATTCACTCTGAGGGAGGGTATTGGGAATTTTCAGAAGGTTAGAAGTGCTCTGGGGTTTTATAGATTACTTCAGGTTTCCAGGTGATATCTCATTGGCGATTGTCGAGTCCTTGGAGCAGCAAGTAGGGTTCAGCACCTTTTTGTTTGTGCAACAGGACTTATGTTCTTGTGCCCTGGGACTTCTTTGTTCCTGGTCTTCTTGTGTCCATTGAATCTGATCTGTAGGTCTGGGGATGCCCACTAAATACTGCATTTAGCAGAGGTTAGGGGAATACCTGGACATGGCCAATTGGCCGCCTACCTTAAGGTGGCTACACCAACTAAGTGACCACTTCCTATGAGAAGGGGTCAAATCCCCAACCCTGATTGTCTATATTCCTGCCATCCAAGTTGCAGAGGAGTGGTCACCTTGCCTGCCACACCTGAGGGGTGGTGCAGGTTGGGGAAGGCCAGTTTTCCTGCCCAAAGTGGTGGTAAAACTGTTGAGTGGCCCTCTGCTTTTACCAGCAGATGCCAGTTTCAAAGTTGGAAAAGATTTTGATGCTGACCGCTGGTGCAGGGTGCCTGCCTGTGGGAGGCGTTAGAACACCTCCACATAGGAAAGTCTTTGTGTTTTGGTTCCTGAGAGCAAAAGGCTCTCACCCCATGATCCAGAATCATGTCTTGTGGTGGCAGGCTGGTAAATCCAGTTAGCAACCATACCAGGGCTGTTAGGTTTTGCAGGGGGCACCTCTAAGGTGCTCTCTGTGTATATTTTATATTAAATCTAACACTGTCATCAGTGCAGGTTTCTTATGAGTTGTTTAAACAACCCAGGGTTCAGAGAGGCCTTCATGTAGCTGCATTTGTAGTTGTATTTAATTTGTATTTAAGTATTTCTAAAAGCGCATTTCGGCCTTAGCATTGAAACGCTAAACAGAGTACAGTATGAGTCAGAAGAGAGACCCAGATGCAGAGCCAGACCAATAAACGAGGAAACTGCCAGGTTTTCACTAACCTCCTGAAAGTCAGGAAGTTAGCCTCCTTCCTAATGTCCCAAGGTAGCGAATTCCAGTGCTTAGTCGCCACCACTGTGAAAGCTTTGTCTCCCCATCTTGCCCTACGAGTGTGACAGACATGAACCAAGTGAGCATTTTTAGATCTAAGTTCCCAACAAGGGCCGTACCACCGAAGTCTAGCTGCTAAGTAATCTGCTCCTCCTCCATGTACCGCCTTGAACGTTAAGCATAGAGTTTTAAATATGATCCGCTTCGCGACCGGAAGCCAGTGAAGTCATTTTAGGTTGTTGCTGGCAGAGCGAGGGAGATCCAAAATCAATCGGGCCGCATTATTTTGGATCAAGTGGAGCTTACTCAATGACATTTTATCCAGGTCCAGCAACAGAGAGTTACAATAATCCAGTCTGGACATAAAGAAAGCCAGAATGACTGTCACTCTCTCCTCCTGCTGCAGAAACGGCAGGATTTTCCTCAATGTTTTTAAGGTCCAATAGCTAATTTTTGACCATGGTGTTTACTTGAGGCCTAAAACATAGACAATTATCAAAGATGACTCCCAAATTTTTGGTGGCAGGGATAGGGGAGGGAAGCTCCCCACACTCTGAAGGCCACCATCAGGAATTTCACACCTCATTGCTGGATCCGAAAAGCACAATTTCTGTTTTGTTGCTGTGAAGCTTTAGCCAATTCTGACCCATCCAGCGATTGATCTCACTCACACAGTTACAAACCTGATCAGTCACTTCCTCCCAGTTGTTCCTGGACACCGGAATGATCAGTTGGGTGTCATCCGCATAAGAAGTAGGCATAAAGCCGTACAAACGTATCAGTTTGGCCAAAGGGGCAACATAAACATTAAACAGAGTAGGGCTGAGAGCTGAGCCCTGAGGGACCCCACATGGCAGACAAAAGGCAGGACCATTAAAGTCAGCCCAGCTCACTGTAATCTGTCTATCGCCTAGAAAAGATTCCAAAATCTTAAGGGCAGAATCTCTAATCCCTGCTTGATAGAGTCGAGATACTATAATCTGAGGAGAAATTATATCAAATGCAGCAGAAAGATCCAACAGGACCGAGACTGCACCCTGTCCCTCGTCCAACAACCTGCAAATAGAGTCAGAGGTCGTCAGAAGCGCTAATTCGGTACTATGGGTCTTTGTTGAGACCGATCTAAGCTACCTGCATGATGGAGAAAAGTATATAGCTCGTGGTTAATATGTTTCTCAAAATTTTTATCCTGCATGGGAAGAAGGGAAATCGGACTTAGGCTGTTCAGATCATGTGATGCTCGGTCCGGTTTCTTTCTCAGAGGGATGACCGTTGCTTCCCTCCAAGATGGGGGGAAGACTCCAGAAGATAACACCTCCTGAAAGACTGGCACAAGCGCCGGCGCAACTAATTCAGGAACCATCTGTAGAATATAGGGTGGACAGGGATCTTACGGGGAGCCTGACTTAATTCCCATTAGAAGTTCTGTGAACCTGTCAGGCAGTAATGGCTGAAAATCTGTAAGCAGTGGAATGTCGATTTCTGAAGTGGAATTCAAGACATTGGCAGGACATTGCATCTCAACAGAGTGCGAAAAGTTTGAGTGAATTTGTAGGATTTTGGAATAAAAAAAGATGCCACTTTATTGCAAAATTCCTGTGAGTTCTTAACCTCAGTGGAAGGAGGGGGTGTAGTCAAGGACCGAACCACCTTAAATAATTCTCTTGGGATGTTGGATGCACTTTTAATCCTAGCAATAAAATAGTCTGACTTGGCCTCCAAGCAAGCATCTTTATATACCTTCAGGACTATTCTCAACTTATCCTTCTCCACTAAATTGGGAGTTAGCTTCCATCACCTTTCTTGTTGGCGATATCTCCTTTGTAAAAGCTTTCTTAAGGTCCCTATTGAACCAAGGACAGCTGTTTTTTTTGTTAACTGACGAAGTCCTCATCACCACTTGAGCAAGTTGATTCAAAGCAGAATTAATGCCAAAATGAAAGCCGTCTAAAAGCAGGCATACGGAAGCTACATGCAGTTTCCCACCCAGCAGTTAAGCCTTAACAGATCCTTTGTAATCTTGCTCCAGTGACGTGGGGAATTGCGTTTCATCCTCATATGTTGACCGGGATATGAATTCCTGCATCTAAAAATTAAAAGGTGGCGATCAGACCACTCCAGAGGGATGTTTGTTACCGTCACTTGATCTTCAGGGCGGGCAAAGATCCCATCTAAAATGTGGCCGGCCGAATGAGTGGCCGAGGGGACTATGAGATCCCAATCAAAAGTCGCCATGAGATTAACCAAGTCCTTAATATGGGTGTGTTGACTCTCATCAAAATGGAGATTAAAACCACCCAAAATAATACAATTTGTGGAGATCGCCAATGGCTCAATTAAATTAGGTCAGTCTTGCAAGAAAGTAGCATGAGGGCCTGGGGGTCTATAGATCAGGAGTCCCTCAAGAAGTATACAATTATTCTTCAGAATTTTAAAATGCAAGCCCTCGCAAGTCTTCAGTGATGGATTTGCAGGCTCCCACTGACAAGTAAAATGAGACCTGCAGATAATCGCAAGCCCCCCCCCTCTGCCCGTAGATCTATCCAGTCGGAAAAAGAAGTATCCTAAAGGTGTTGCTGTAATGAAATCTGGATTGGAGTTGGCCTTGGCCCAGGATTCTGTAATAAAGAGACAATCCAACTTGTGATAATCAATCAAGTCTTCAATTTCTACCTTGTGTTTGGGCAGGGACCGCGCATTCATCAAACCACAAACCAAAGGGTTCCTGGAGTTAGCCCTAGTCAAGAGAATCCTTGTAGCGGCTTGCAAGCAGAAGAGGTGCCCAACAGCAAAATTCACATACCCTCTCTGTACTATTATATGAGGCCAAAGGTCGCAAATGTTTGCACGATGAAGCTTCTGCTAAGGAGTGGAGGGTGTGGGATGCGTAGGAGATTCGCCTTGGAATTGCCTGAAGTGGAGCAGAATCCCCAGCCCCCGGATCCGGTCGGACGCAGACGGGCTTTCCTTAGGCGCACCTGCATCCAACCCGACAATAAATGTGCTGCTGCCAACGTAGGAGCCCACGTGACAGGCAGCAGCTAGACCTCTGACCTGGTGCATGGCTCCAAAAAATATAAAATAACGGCTCACTAATGGAAGGAGGGCGGGCTCTGACAGACCCGACCCCTGCCACAGGAAACCTGGCCAAAAGAGGTGCCACAGAAATTTTAGAAAGCAGATTTTTAATTTGTTATGGTTCCCCTGTACACTTACTATGTCTTAAGGTTTAGCAAAGACACAGTAGGGGCATATCTGCTCATGCACACATATGCCCTCACATGTATTAGAGTACATCCTGCCTTAGGGCTGTAAGGGCTGCCAGTGGGGTGACTTGCCTATATTGCATGCAGTGTTAGTGGGCATGACACTCTGGGCGAGTGCCATGTTGGGTTTGTAACTTTACATTCACCTTGTCATGCATTTGCAGTGGCAGTCTGCATGAGGCTGGTGGGGGCCTCTCAGTCTTGCAAAATTGGTGCCACAGCTCTGAGGGGCCCTGTTCAGTTACCATGCCTTTAGTATCAGGTGTACCATTTCCTGGGGTCTTACAAGGAGGGGCTGAAGTACCAAACATAGTACAGTTTTGGGGAAAGAGATCTGGCCCTAGGGACCTGTTTAGCAAGGGCCCAGGGCACTTACAGTTTGAAACCACATCATTTTCCAGGCAAGAAGTGGGGTGTCTACCATGACAAAAGAGGCCCTTTCTCACAGAAGGGTATACCACTCTTAGGTCAAGGAACCAGTAATGGCAACCTGTACACCTTTGTTCTCAGTGATACTGTCCTAGTTAGCAAATCACAAACTGTGGATCATGTTTTATTTATGTTATCCCATAGTTGAATGGTTATTATCTGTTGACCCTTTCTTGTATTTTTGTTACGAAGCTCAATTTGCTGCTGTGTGCTGCTGGAGTCCTGACTCCAATGCGGAGCTCAGCGTGGCCTACCATACCTTTGTGACAGAGTTGAAACTCCAGACAAGAGTTTGAAATTATATCTCCCATTATTTTTTGTATAGTTTCCGCTACATTTTACATTTAGTAATAATACTGAATTGGAAAAATCTTTTTTTCCAGTTCCTTGTCTACCAAAACTTATTTGAAAACATGTATGTTTGCTTTAAAAGAAAAAAACCTTCCCCCACACTCTTTCTCCTCAGCTGCCATAGCAACCTCCTCTACATTGTACTGTACCAGTAGTTCAAATGGTCACAGCATGTTTTCTTGCAGCAGACTAGCTTTAATGTGTGCTGTAGCAGGTGTTGTTGATTACTACAGAATGTAAGCATATCCAAAGTGTGAGTACTTATTAATAAAATGTAAGAACCAATCAGTGATTCATTGACAATATGTTTAATCACAAATTATTTTTTATTACAAATGCATCTACAATATCCACCCAGAATTGTTCTTTATTTAAATCCACGGCTCCCTCCATTTTCACCACCTCACATTTTGAAAAGTACCTCATTCAGCTGCAGCCTTCTTCTGTGTGATATTGCTCCTTCCCTTCAAAATGGTTAGAGTGTGGATTGCAGGCCACAGCTATATTTTCTGAGCTAGTGCATATGCTAGAAAGAGTGGCATTAACAGAATCCTTGGTTTGCTAATGTGGATATTACTTGGGTTGGCCAGAGAGGGTTAAAGTGGCAGCAATTGCTTCTACTGGTTTAAAGCATTAGAGACAGCCAACCACCTTACCTCATGATTGTGCAATGTGGTGATAATGACCTGGGCAAACAGACTGGGTAGGACTGGAAATCCTAATGAAGGATACCTTTGTTCAATTAATGCACCTTTTCCCTCACAATGCCTTTGTGTTATAAAACTGTTTCAGCATTCTTCAGAGACCATAACATGGACTCTAGCTACAATAATAGCCTGCACTTTGACATGGATGGGATATATAGAAGAGATGGTGTTCACTTCACACATGAAGGCAATAGAGTGTTTCTCAGCAACTTGAAACTCTGCATCTGCTCTTATGTGTACTAATCATATACACACAATAAACACATAGGCTATTTTTAAAGCCACCCTATATCCCAAACATTCTTAAGTTTGAAAGAAAATTAGATTATTTTTTTAACAAAACGTTGAGCGGATTCCCAAACCAAAAGCACGAATTCAATGCACAACACCCAACATATTGTTTATATGTTTTTCTTTCACTCTCTCCATGTAGCATTACAGTTCTGAATTCTTCAGTGGAAGTCTAATGGGGAATGTGAATGGGTGCAAGAGTGGGAAACTGGGTCTGTGAGTGGGTGTGTGAGAGTATGAGTGGGTGTGTAAATAGGTTCATGAGTGGGAGTGACTGAAAGTGAGTATCTGAGTAAGTCTGTGAGTGGCTGCATGAGTATGTCTGTGGGTGTGTGAATGGGTGTGTAAGTGTCTGGGTGGGTCATTCAGTGGGTGTGTGACAGTTTGAGTGGGATTCTGAGTGGGTGCATCAGAGAGTTAGCGAATGTCTCAGTAGGTATATGACTGTCTGAGTAGGTCTTTTAGGGGGTGTTTGACAGTAAATGTGTGTATCAGGTGGTACATGAGTCTGTGACTTGGTCTGTGAGTGGGTGCTTGAGTCTGTGAGTGGGTATTTGAATGGATGTACCAGCGTCTGTGCACGTCTGTGAATAAATGTGCCAGTGGCACTGTGCCTGTGAGCAGATTTAAGCACGCTTGAGTGGGGTTTTGAGTGGGTGTATGAGTGTCAGTGTATCTGTGAGTGGGTGCTTCACTGTCTGAGTGGCTCTGTGAGAGGGTGCATGAGTTTGTGAGTGGGTCTCTGTGTCAAAATGTGAATGTCTGAGTGTGTCTTTCACTGAGTCTGTAAATGTCAGTGGCTTTGTAAATGGGTGAATGCATGTCTCACTAGGTCTGTGAGTGGGTGTATGAGTGTCAGAGTAAGTTTTTGAGTGGGTGTATAAGTGTCTGAGTAGCTCTATGAATGGTTGTCTGAGTGTCTGAATGGGTCATTGAGTGGGTGTATGAGAATCAGTGCGTTTGTCAGTGGGTGCAAGAGCATCTGTGTAGGTCTTTGAATGTGGGTGGGTGTGTCAGAGTGTGAGTGGGTCTATGAGTGGGTATCTGAGTGTCTACATGGATCTTAAAGTGGGTGTATAAGTGTATCAGAGGGTATTGGAGTGGGTTTATAAGTGTCACCATATCTCTAAGTGGGTTCACAAGTGTCATAGTTTATCTGTTACTGCATTTATGAGTGCCTGAGTAGGTCTGTGAGTGGGTGCATGATTTTCTGAGTGGGTCTTTGGTGTATGAGTGTCAGTGGGTCTGTGACTGGGTGCATGAGTTTGTGACTGGGTCTGTGAATGGGTTCATGAGTGTCTGAGTGGGTCTGTGAGTGTGTGTGTATGAGTGGGTGTATCATTATCAGTGGGTCAGTGAGTGGGTGCATGAGTGTGTGAGTGGGCTGTGAGTGGGTGTGTGAGTGTCTAAGTGGATCTGTGAATAGGTGCCTGAGGGTCCGAGTATGTCTGTGAGTAGCTGATTGGGTCTGTCAGTGGGTGTGTGAGTTTCTGAGTGGGTATTTCAGTGGGTATATGAATGTCAGTGGGTCTGCGAGTGGGTGCATGAGTGTGTGAGTGGGTATGTGAGTGTTTAAGTGGATCAGTGAGGAGGTGCCTTAGGGTCTGAGTGGGTCTTTGACTGGGTGCATGAGTGGCTGATTTAGTCTGTGAGCAGGTGTGTGAATGTCTGAGTGGGTCTGTGAGTCAGTACTTGAGTGGGTCCCTCATTAGGAGCGAAAGTGTCTAAGTGGGTCTGTAATTGGGTGCATGACAGCCCGAGTGGGTTTGCAAGTGGGTGCATGAATGTCTGAGTGGGTCTATGAGTACATGTCTGAGTGTCTGACTGGGTCTTTCAGTGGGTATATTGTAGGAGGCTGGCTCTCTATATAGTGTACAAAAAAGACGTGCACCGTGCAGAGGGTCCAGGCAACTCCACTTTGGTATCCGGAGGTAAAAAGCAGACCACCTAATGCTCTGTTTTTGTGGTAGGGTCGGCGATCAGTTAGGCTTATCTTGCAGATGTGCTAAGCATTTATTGTACTCACAGTATCAATAAATGTTGACACACACTCAGGAGAATAACTGGAGACCAATTTACAAAAATACTTCAGATTTTTACAAAATGTTTAAGACCAAGATCATCAATATGCAATAAGTACTTCTTTTGTTAGGATTTTTTAGAGTTAAAAAAGATAGGATCTGGTTATGGGTGGCGGTGGTGGCAGTCCGACCCCCATCCGGATGGTGGGTGGACTGCAGTATTACGAGGCAAACAGGCATATGGAGCAAAGACCACCATGGTTCTACCGGCACTATAGACATGGAGACAAATAGAAAAAGAACACTATGCTAATAATGCCTGCACAATTGGGAAGGGGCATCAGTAACAGTCAGGGAAGGAGGCTGTACTGGGATATAAATCATTTTGCAAATGCCCCTAAAACAACGTGTGCATAGGAAAGGGCCCTACATGTGTCTCAGGGACAAACAGTACTAGACCCAAATGTCATGCCCATCTGCACAATGTGGAAGTGCAAGTTTACAAGCACATACAACTCCAACTGCATGGGACTACTACAGAAACTAGCTGCAAGGGACACACCGATAAATGGACACATGCACAGTCAAATACAAACAAAGCTAGCACAACTGAACACACTCCATGTCTGCACAAACAAAAGTGAAGCTGACGCACATCAGATGAATACATAAGCCATATTAGTGGGGCAAGTCTAACAACATGCATGCTCACACTGGACAACACAAGATGAAATACTCACCATAACAAACACCACACAATGCCATGACACCACCATTGCATTCACACCCATATATCTATTAACTCAACATATACCTTTTACTTGGGGGACACCAGCACTGCCCACAAAGTCAGATAATGACAACAACAGCAAATGGAGCAGCAAGAAGATTGAAACACACATAACTCTAGGCAAACAACACACACAAGTTACTCAGGAACAACATAAAGGTAGAAAAGGAATTGCAGGACAAATGTATACCAAAAAAACACAAATGTTGTATTTATTAACCTTGAAATACTGTAAGGTGCAAAGGTCATTGGCCAGTCCATATATATGTCCAAATGTAGTGCAGTGCTGTGCCTGCAATTGACTCCCAACTGTCATGGAACCTCTACAGGAAGGGGCCTCAGAGATTATCTAGGGGGTGAGGGGGTTTGGATTTGGGAGGGGGGCTTGGTCTTTGGAGGGGTGGTCTTTGTCTTGGAGAGGTGGGCTTCATCTTAGGGGTGAGAGGGGTGGATGCTTGCGAGGGGCAAGGGCATGGGAGGCCTGGGAGGTGGAAGGGAGGGACTGGGAGCTGGGTGGGAGCCTTTTGGGTTTGGGACGGAGTAGAGGGAACAAGGGTAAGTTCAATGTCTAACAAAAAAAGGTTTTTTAAGGGGACAGTCATCAAAAAGGGGTCAGGATTTGGAGGTTAGGGGAGTGGCTGTATGCTGTGTCGGTGTGGATGTCATGGGTCGGTGCTTATGTGAGGTATACTTGTGTGTGGTGGGTGTCTATTGAGTGGGTTGTGTTTCTTGGGGTATGAGAAGTGGAGCTGTGGATGGAGTGGTGAATGTGTGTGACTGTTTGGGTGGTGACGATGGGTTGGCTAGATGTGGTAGATGTCTGTGTGTCTGTAGTTGTGGTGTCTGCAGGTGTGATGCTTGTGGTGAATGTCTGGAGGTCTGCTGCGGTGGTATTTGTGGGTATGATGGTTGTTTCAGTGACCGGTGGTGTGTGCCTGTAGGTATGTTGGATGTTGTGTGTGTGATGCCGGGGTGGTAGGGGTGTCCAGGAAAGTTGTGACTGTTGCGTCTGAGGGTGTCTGTTATTTATGTTGGTGCTGATGTGTTTTCACATGCTTGTGTTTGTGTGCACTGCTTTTGGGTGTTGAGATGGATGCATACAGATGTGTCTGTGTGCTTTGGGTAAGTAGGAGGAAAGGAGGATTTGGATTGGGAAGAGGGAGTTGGAGGGGGGACGAAAGGTTGGGGGTGACTGTCTGCCATCAGTGTAGAGGCCAGAGCCTAGAAAGATCTGTTTAGTCCAGCCATTGCACGGTGAATGCCTTCCAGGAATGTATTGATTTGTTGCAGTTGCTTGGCCAGTCCCTAGATGTCATTCACAATGGCTAACAGATCCACAGAGATAATTCTCAGGAGGCAACAGCCTCCTCACTGAGGGCAGAAGGGGAAACAGGGCCTGGAACGGGGATGCCTGCAGTGAAGGAGACTCCCATCCTTTTGGGTGAGCGGGCACGGCCAACTAGATAGGGAGAAACAGGGAGGGCGGTGTTGGAACAGGGGTGGTGGGCAAGGATGGTACTGGGTGATGCATTGATGGGTCAGCCACTACTAGGGAATGTCCACAGGAAGAGGAATCTGATGATGATGAGGATGATGTTCTGGTCTCCCCGTTGCACACCCCTTGTCCTCCAGGCCACTGGGTCCCTATGTGTCAGTTGTGTCTTGACCTAAGATCCCGAGGCCAAATGTTTCCCGACTCAGCTGTGCCCAATCTTCATCACTTGCTGGCGCAGATGCTGCAAAGACAAGGAGGAATAGGGTCATCACATATCCATGATCACACTTGAACAACAGCTCTGATTAGCAAACATTACCATGATGTCAATTAGGCCCCAGCAACAAGCTCCACCTAAATGGCCAATACATGTTCCATACCATATGCATGTATGCCACCTGAACTGTCAACAGTTGACCACAGGAAAATCAGGATGTCAGACAACTACAATTGCATGGCTGATTTGTGCAATCACAGTAACAATTGAACAAGTAGGAGACCACATCACCTTCAATGCTTTGCCTCATGGAGCATGCATCACTTACCTGTTGTCATACAATGGTAGGCTAATGCCAACTGCATTCCCACAGGTCCCACACAAGGTCATGCACACATCTAATTGTCACATACATAATGACCCGGCAATAAGAAATGATGCTCCAAAATCCTGCCATGTTGATTTCAAAAGCACAATAGCATGGAGAAGGTGACATGGAAATACTCATGTCACACTGGGAACATATCAACAGTGTACACTTCACCAAGTGACACTTGTCCCAATAGAGTCAATGGTGTTGTATTGATGTTGTTCAGATAGGCCACACATGTGGAATGAAAATAAACACTGCAGACATCATGTGCAGCATGTCAGGGAGAGACGTCCCCAAAGTACAAAAAACAATGAATCAGCAAGCCCCAGGATGATCACCACTAATGTCTGGCACCCCTTACAATGACATACTCTGAGTGCTTCAGTAGAAGCAATTAGTCATTTGCATGTAGGAGAGACACAGAAATTGAATTGCAAAGACTTGTAGAAGGCCCTCAAAAAGTTGCCCAATGGCAAGCTACATCAGTGTCCCTATTTTGCTTACTCAAACCCAGATGTCTGTCTGTGGATGAATGACTGTACCCAAATACATGTTTTAAAATAACTGCAAGTCACTCCAAGATGCATGTCAACAGCCAGGGTACCAACCTTAACCATTACACATGTGCAGTGTACTTTTCTACCCGATGCCACATCAAGGGCATAGATATTCACATTGTGGCTTAAAACTCTAGGCATACCTGCCATGTCCTTCATTGCTATTGCAGTTGCACATGCTAAATTACATGTTATGACACATTAAGGCATGTGTCAGACAATAAACAGTGGTGACACTCTCCTGCATTTGGTACAACATGAAATATATCCCCAAAGTAAATGCACTATTCCACAAAGAGTTTATCATGCACATATATGTAAGGGAATACAGACATCATCCAATCATCATGGGCCGACCATGTATAAAACTGCAGCTTATAAATATTTTCTTAAGAGAAAGGAACACATGCTGACAGGCACTAGGAATGCTGGCAACAGTGATGATGCATACATTAGGTCAATTGACATTCCCCACTTACCAAGGGAAAGTAGTGTTCTATAGCTGCATCCAAAGAACAACATAAACCCTGTCACATGTATGTTGGACACCTTCACATTACAGACTGCAGTGAGGTACCATCACCCATCATATGGTGAAGACACATGGGTGGTCATTCTGACCTCGGCGGTAAAAGGCGCCTACCGCCGGTCAGAAATCCTCCATAATCCCGCCGCGGTCGCGGAAACCCGCCACGGTCATTCTGACCCGCAGAAGGCAAACCTCCGAAAATCCGACAGCCACAACAGACCGCCAGACCAGCGGTCGGCGGAAAAGTGGAGGTGACAAAACCTCCACCGTCACGCCAACAGAAATACGCCCATGCCATTACGACCCATGAATCCACGCGGCGGTCTTTCAAACGCGGTATTCCATTGGCGGGACACACCGCCGCGGTCAGAATACACACAAACGAACAAAACTCAGCCACATTGGCCGATTTGAATTCCACACACCTGATACACATACACACACCACTCCCACACACACAATACAATATAAAACACACACCCACATCACCCACAAACCCCTACGACCAAAAATTCTGAAAGAAGGCCAGAGCGAGACACCACCATCCACAAACTAGCAGCCACAGCCACTCAACACCATCACCCACACACTATCCACACACAAAACAACACACACCACCACACTCAACACACTTAACTACACATACTCCACCCCACACATCATACACACCACCCCATGGCACCCCAAAGACACCCCCGCTTCTCAGAGGAAGAACTCAGGGTCATGGTGGAGGAAATCATTCGGGTAGAGCCCCAGCTGTTCGGCACACAGATCCAATACACCAGCATTGCCCGGAGGACGGAGCTATGGCAGAGGATTGTCGACAGGGTCAACGCTGTGGGACAGCACCCCAGAAATCGGGAAGACATCAGGAAGCGATGGAACGACCTACGGGGGAAGGTGCGTTCCATGGTATCCAGGCACAACATCGCCGTGCAGAAGACTGGCGGAGGACCCCCACCTCAACCCCCACAATTTACAACATGGGAGGAGGAAGTCTTGAACATCCTGCATCCTGACGGCCTCGCAGGAGTCGGCGGAGGAATGGATACTGGTAAGTTGAAGCTTCACTACTGCTTCCCCCCCACCTGCATGCCAAATCATACCCCAACCCTCACCCCCATCCTCGAACCCCACCCTCACCCCCACCCCCATCCTCACCCCCACCCTCACCCCCACCACCATCCTCACCCCCACCACCATCCTCACCCCCACCCCCAGCACACCTATTCCCTGCCAATGTCTCACCATCACAACCCACACATCCAAAAACCTAGGCCTGCATGCGTCCACTAAGCATGGACACCCATCACCAAAGCATGCCCAATGCATATACACATCCCCCCACAAGCCACCCTCACCAAAGCCCCCACACACGAATGCCAGCACTTGGGGACACGGGAACCCACAGATACACCCATATGCCACACATTGAAACTATAACCATACCTCTATACCCCTGCAGGACCCGACCGTCAACACACCGCCGCGGAGGGCCCAGAATTCTCCACCCCCCCCACCCAAGAGGCCGTCAGCGATGACAGCAGCTCTGTCGACCTGGACACCGATGACCAGCCCGGACCATTGGGGACCTCTGGACAGTCGGTTCCCCTCACACAGGCCCAGGCCACTACAGACCCAAACCCCACTGGGAACACCAGCACAGCTCCCACCCAGCGGGCCCATGCCTCTGTCTCCATGGCGCGTCAATCTGCGGTGTGTCTACCACTACAGGGCACCCAGGATAACCCACCACCCCAACAACAACAGGGACCTGGGGGCAGTGGTAGTGGGCACACCGGCCAGGGGGCAGAGGCCCAGGGAAACAGGGCAACTCGGAGGGCAGCTGTGCGACAGGGGGGGAACGGGCCCAGGGAACCCACTCTCCACGAGGCCCTCACCACCATCATGGGAGCATACAACCGCTCCCAGGAGACGATGGCGACGGTACTGGCCCGGTTCCAGGAGATCCAGGTACTGCAGGAGGAACACTATCGGGGGTACAGGGAGGACATCAGAGCCCTCACCTCCACCCTGGTTACCATGGTAGGGCTGCTGCAGGACCTCATCAACACCAGGACGGACACTCAACAACACTCAAGGGCCCCTGCCACTAGCCTGGACCAAGAACAGCCAACCACCTTCGCCGGCGCTAGTGGACAGGAGGCCCCCGCACAGCAGCAGCCCACCAGACCCCCACCTCCTGCAGGAGAAGAACCACCCCGCAAGAGGGCCCTGAGATCTCGCAAGAAGACAGAGTAGGATGTCAAGACCCCCGCCAGCAAAGGATACCACCTGATGTCATCCCACTGTCCCACATTGTCACCCTGTCCATCCTTGAACTGCCCATGCTCCATCTCTCCACAGGCCTCTGGACAATGCACCTGTGTGACTGTTACTCTGGACTCTGCCATGGACATTCCTTCACCATAGCCCCCACCCACTTGAAACCACCCATCCCATTTTGAGCACTTAAATAAACACCTATTTTGCACAAAACTATCTGGAGTCTGGCTGTGATTTCAAAATATTGTAATTGACATGACAGTGCAAATATGTCCTTGTACATAGTGAAGTCAACAAACAGATGCCACAAAGCTGTAGTCCATGGGGAAACGAAGCACAGGACTCGTAGTGGGGACCCCAGATCTGAAATAGGGAGGGAAAAGCCACAACTCAGTCATCATACACTGGGGCAAATAGACAGGCAGCAGAGATGCAGGAGAGTAGTTCACATTTACTAAATTATCTTTGAATTGTTACCTGTGTCCTATTGGAAGTACTGTTCAATGATTCTGTCCCTGTTGTCTGTTTCAGCCCCGTCGTCTTCCTCCTCGTCACTCTCCTCAGGTTCCACCGCTGCCACAACACCACCGTCTCGACCATCCTCCTGCAGGAAAGGCACCTGGCGGCGCAAAGCCAGGTTGTGAAGCATGCAGCAGGCCACGATGATGTGACACACCTTCTTAGGTGAGTACATTAGGGATCCACCTGTCATATGCAGGCACCGAAACCTGGCCTTTAGGAGGCCAAAGGTGCGTTCGATCACCCTCCTAGTACGCCCATGGGCCTCATTGTACCGTTCCTCTGCCCTGGTCCGGGGATTTCTTACTGGGGTCAGTAGCCACGACAGGTTGGGGTACCCAGAGTCCCCCAATAGCCATACACGGTGTCTCTCTAGCTGTTCCATCACGTAAGGGATGCTGCTATTCCTCAGGATGTAGGCGTCATGCACTGACCCTGGGAATTTGGCATTTACATGCGAGATGTACTGGTCAGCCAAACACACCACCTGGATGTTCATTGAATGGTAACTTTTTCTGTTCCTGTACACCTGCTCCCTGTCTCTTGGGGGAACCAAAGCCACATGGGTCCCATCAATGGCACCAATGACGTTGGGAATATGTCCAAGGGTGTAGAAATCACCCTTCACTGCAGCCAATTCGCCCACCTCAGGGAAAATGATGTAGCTCCTCACGTATTTCATCAGGGCAGACAACACTCTGGATAACACCTTCGAAAACATGGGCTGAGACATCCCAGAAGCAATTCCCACTGTTGTCTGAAATGAACCACTTGCCAAGAAATGGAGTACTGACAGGACCTGCACCAGAGGGGGAATCCCTGTGGGTTGGCGGATGGAGGACATCAGGTCGGGCTCCAGCTGGGCACACAGTTCATGTATAGTGGCACGGTTAAGACGGTAGGTCAGGATAATGTGGCGTTCTTCCATTGTCGACAGGTCCACCAGCGGTCGGTACACGGGAGGATTCATCCGTCTCCTCGCCAAACCCAGCGGACGGTGCCTAGGAAGGACAACATGGAGCACACAGTCAAGCAACCCACAGGTACGTACTCACAGCTAGCACAGTAAACGATTCTCTATGCAGTGAATGGCGTGTCTGAGTGGCTATGCAAGGCCTAGGCCTGTGTGACGCAGTTGAAATTGAGCCATGTGGACCCTCGAAATGGCGGCTGCCTGACCTGTGAAGTGTGACAATGGGATGTGAGGTCAATGCGCTGGCGTGACCGTGGCGCGAAGCCGCATTGGTTAACATTGAAGCCTATGGGTTTCAGGAGCTAATGGCGAAGGGCGCCGGCGGTGGCGGTACGCACCGCCGCGGTACGCACCGCCGCGGATGTGACCGCCATTTTCTATCTACTTATCCACTTGCGACTTGAACTTTCACAGGAGAGGACCTATACTGCAAGTGTTGCTGTGACCTCGGTCTGGAAGGGACAATGGCTGCTGCGCTTGGGGAAAGGGCCCCTGCCTTCACTGGAGAGGAGTTGGAGAAACTTGTGGATGGGGTCCTCCCCCAGTATGCGCTACTCTACGGTCCTCCAGACCAACAAGTGAGTTTTATTCAATCTGGATTTGGGGCCACTGGCTGGCTTGGGGGCCTGGCGGGGGGCCTGGCGGGGATGGGGGGGCATGTTGGGGCTGGCGGGGGGCCTGGCGGGGATGGGGGGGCATGTTGGGCCTGGTGGGGGGCATGGCGGGGGGCCTGGCGGGGATGGGGGGCGTTGGGCCTGGCTTGGGGGCCTGGCGGGGGGCCTGGCGGGGATGGGGGGCATGTTGGGCCTGGTGGGGGGCATGGCGGGGGGCCTGGCGGGGATGGGGGGGCATGTTGGGGCTGGCGGGGGGCCTGGCGGGGATGGGGGGCATGTTGGGCCTGGTGGGGGGCATGGCGGGGGGCCTGGCGGGGATGGGGGGGCATGTTGGGGCTGGCGGGGGGCCTGGCGGGGATGGGGGCGTTGGGCCACTGGCAACGAAAATGCAGACAAACTTGAACGGGGTATTTCTCCCTCCCTGTACGTGTCACATAGGTCCGCGCCCATGAGAAGATCGGGATTTGGCGTGCCATCGCCAAGGAAGTCCGGACCCTGGGGGTCCACCATCGACGGGGCACCCACTGCCGCAAGAGGTGGGAGGACATCCGCCGCGGGACCAAGAAGACCGCCGAGTCTCTGCTGGGGATGACCTCCCAACGTAGGCGGGGTGCCTGCCGTCAACTGACCCCCCTGATGTTCCGGATCCTGGAGGTGGCCTACCCTGATTTGGATGGGCGCGTGAGGGCAGCACAGCAGACACAAGGGGGTGAGTACAAGCATTATCTACTCTGTTGTCGCGCAGTGGAGGTGTCTGGGTGGGGGAGGAGGGCTGTGGGTCCCCCTAGGCCAGGGCGATATCTGTAGGCTGGGCACCCCCGTAAGCCCCTGTGTCCCCAGCCACCACCCTCAGTAGTTTGTCAGTACAGCCATCCCTGGGCCGTGTCATCCATGGGTGCAGTTGTCAACTCTAGGCGTGTAGGGCATGTTCCACGGAATGCGTAGCGGACCCCAAGTGCGCAACTTAGTGCAGGGGGCATCTGTGTCTGTCATGTCCGCTAACTGTACCGGAGATCCATGTACTCAATATCCCTTTATTTCTCTCTCCCCCCCCCCTTTTTGTTTGTCTTTCTGTGCTTGTGTGCATCAGCATCATCAGGCGGAGGAGAAGTGGCATCGGGGCAGGAGGGAGCTGCATCTCACATGGCCCAGGAGGGCCATGCCACAGAGTCAGACTGGACCAGTGAGACGGAGGGCGAGGGGAGCTCCACAACGGGGACGACTGGACCCTGCAGCGACACGGACACGTCCTCGGAAGGGAGCTCCCTTGCGGGGGTGGCACCATCCGTGCCCCCCGCCATTACAGGTACAGTCGCCACCCAGCGCACCATCTCTGCCCTCCCAGCAGCCCCTCAGCGTTCGCCCCGTGCCCGCTCTGCCAGGAAGCCGGGCATCTCCTTCGCCCCAGGCACCTCAGGCCCTGCCCCTGTTACCCCCGCTGCCCTCAGTGAGGAGGTCATTGACCTCCTCCGAACGCTCATTGTTGGGCAGACTACCCTTTTGAATGCCATCCAGGGGGTGGAGAGGGAGGTTCATCGCAGCAATGCGTACCTGGAGGGCATTCATTCGGGTCAGGCTGCCCATCAGCGATCGTTCCAGGCTCTGGCCTCAGCACTGACGGCAGCCATTGTCCCTGTCTCCTGCCTCCCTGTACTAACTCCCTCCTCCCAGTCTCCTGTTCCTCTGCCTGTCCCACCCACACCATCAGACCAGCCTGCACACACCTCAACACCCAAGAGAAGCTCATCCAAACATAAGCACCACAGATCACGCAGACATTCACACACGCAACATTCCGATGCAGACATGCCAACAGTCACTACCACCTCTGTGACCCCCACCTCCTCGTCTCCCTCCTCCCTCCCTGTGACGTCTACACTCACACCTCCATTCACCTCACCATCAGCCAGTGTTTCCATCACCAGCACACCCTCCACTCCAGTCCGCACACGTGCAGTCACCACCCCCACTGCCATTTACACGTCCCCTGTGTCCTCTCCCACTGTGTCTGTCACCCCCTCTTCCACACCACACAAACGCAGCCACCCACCCACCCAACAGCCATCCACCTCACGACAGCCTATCCCTCCTGCACCTGCACCCAAAGACAGCAAACGTGACTCACCTACAACCACATCCTCTCCCTCCACTCCCATTCCCACTGTACCTACCACTCTCCATTGTCCCAAGAAACTCTTCCTCGCCACTGCTAACTTCTTTCCTGACCCTGAGCCCCCCCCTCCTTCTCGTCGGGATAAGAAGAGCACCTCAGCCACCACCAGCCCTGCAGCCCCCTTGACAAGGGTGCAGGGGTATTGGAGCCCACCAGCCCGCATGTCTGGATCTTCGCCCAGCAGCAAGGGGACAGCCAGACCACCCCCTGGGAAGAGGAGCAGAAGGCGGAAGGGGCGCCGCAGGAGCCCGGCTTCTACATCCCCCCCGGACACCACCCAGGGACAGTCACCAGCCACAGCTCCAAAGGGAGGAAAGGGCCACAGACTCCCGACTAAGGAGGGCAAGGGCAGCAAGTCGGAGAGGTCAGGCTGCAGGCCTGCTGCCCAGGAGGAGCCCACCACCCCCATAGCCGCTGCCCAGGGAGGACCCAGCCCAGCTGGCCAGGAGGGCCCCACCACCCACAGCCCAGGTGGGCATTGAAGGAGCACCATCCCCGCTGCCCAGGAGGGCACCACCAGGCAATGAGCAGTTGGCCATAGACCGGCCGCCGTCTCAAGCCCCGCTGAACTGGGCCCCGCCGTCTCAAGCACCGCTGAACTGGGCCCCGCCGTCTCAAGAACCGCTGAACTGGGCCCCGCCGTCTCCAGCACCGCTCCGCTGGGGACCGCCGTCTCAAGCACCGCTGAACTGGGCCCTGCCGTCTCAAGCCCCGCTGAACTGTGCCCCGCCGTCTCAAGCACCGCTGAACTGGGCCCCGCCGTCTCAAGAACCGCTGAACTGGGCCCCGCCGTCTCAAGCACCGCTCCGCTGGGCCCCGCCGTCTCAAGCTCCGCTGAACTGGGCCCCGCCGTCTCAAGCACCGCTGAACTGGGCCCCGCCGTCTCCAGCACCGCTCCGCTGGGGACCGCCGTCTCAAGAACCGCTGAACTGGGCCCCGCCGTCTCAAGCACCGCTCCGCTGGGGACCGCCGTCTCAAGAACCGCTGAACTGGGCCCCGCCGTCTCAAGCCCCGCTGAACTGTGCCCTGCCGTCTCAAGCACCGCTGAACTGGGCCCCGCCGTCTCAAGAACCGCTGAACTGGGCCCCGCCGTCTCAAGCACCGCTCCGCTGGGCCCCGCCGTCTCAAGCACCGCTGAACTGGGCCCCGCCGTCTCAAGCACCGCTGAACTGGGCCCCGCCGTCTCCAGCACCGCTCCGCTGGGGACCGCCGTCTCAAGAACCGCTGAACTGGGCCCCGCCGTCTCAAGCACCGCTCCGCTGGGGACCGCCGTCTCAAGCACCGCTGAACTGGGCCCCGCCGTCTCAAGCACCGCTGAACTGGGCCCCGCCGTCTCAAGCACCGCTGAACTGGGCCCCGCCGTCTCCAGCACCGCTCCGCTGGGGACCGCCGTCTCCAGCACCGCTGAACTGGGCCCCGCCGTCTCAAGCACCGCTGAACTGGGCCCCGCCGTCTCAAGCACCGCTGAACTGGGCCCTTCAAGGCAAGACCCGCTGAACTGGGCCCTTCAAGGCAAGAAGCGCTGAACTGGGCCCTTCCAGGCAAGAACCGCTGGCCCTTTGGCAGACGTGGCAGGGCAGGATCTGTCTCGGGCAGGGCTGCAGGATGTCCTCTGGCCAACATGCCTCCTCCAGTGGCAGTGGAGTCTGTTATGGACTGTTTGGACTGTGGCTTTGCTCTCCCCAGGATGGCCCAGTGGGCAGGCCACCCACTGTATGGACTGTATGGACTGTGGCTTTGCACTCCCCAGGATGGCCCAGTGGGCAGGCCACCCTCTGTATGGACTGTATGGACTGTATGGACTGTATGGACTGTGGCTTTGCACTCCCCAGGATGGCCCAGTTGGCAGGCCACCCACTGTATGGACTGTATGGACTGTGGCTTTGCACTCCCCAGGATGGCCCAGTGGGCAGGCCACCCACTGTATGGACTGTATGGACTGTGGCTTTGCACTCCCCAGGATGGCCCAGTGGGCAGGCCACCCACTGTATGGACTGTATGGACTGTGGCTTTGCACTCCCCAGGATGGCCCAGTGGGCAGGCCACCCACTGTATGGACTGTATGGACTGTGGCTTTGCACTCCCCAGGATGGGCCAGTGGTCATGGAGTCCCCTCGTGGATCTGGCGTCGTGTACTCAAGTGGCTGAGGTGCCCCCCCTTCCCTTCCCCCTGAGGTGCCTGTCCTATTTTCTTTCTGATGCCCCTGCAGTGTTCTCTCCGTGGAGTTCTTGTCGTGGGACTGGGCCTTGCCCCTTTGCACAGGACCCCTGTGGTCCACGGACAGTGGTTGGACTACATTTAGTAGCTGTATATATTTTGTACATAGTTTATTTATTTATTGGGATTACTGGTGTCCATATTTCAATATATCTGCCCGTTTATGATCTCTTCTTTTGGTCTTTGCATTATTTCGGAGGGGGGGGGTTGTGGGTTGTGACAGTGATCTGTGGGAATGCATTGATGTGTGTGTTGTAGTGGGTATGGGTGGGTGGGTGTGTGCCGGTAATCTTTTCCCTCCCCTGTGTCGTAGGTGCAGTACTCACCGATGTCTTCCGCGCCGCCGGGCGTGCTCCTGGTACAGGAGCAGGTATAGGAGTGCGGGGATGACCTGCAACTCGGGTTCCATACTGCCGGAATCTCGCGTGGAGTGCGTAGAGGTGAGCGTTTTCCCGTTCGTAGTCTGTTTCCGCCGTGTTTTTATCGGCGGTGCTCCCGCCCCGGAAAAGGTGGCGGATTGGTGGGTCGTGATAGGGTGGGCGGTACATTGTCTGCCGCCTGGCTGTTGGCGGGGACCGCCGCGCTGTTTGTTTGTGCCGCCGTGGCGGTCGGAGTGTTAATGCGGCGGGCTGTGTTGGCGGTTCCCGCCAGGGTCAGAATTGCATATTTTGGACCGCCGGCCTGTTGGCGGCTTGGCCGCCGCATTATCACCGACCACCAGGGTCAGAATGAGGGCCATGGTCTCTGGATGGCAGATGCCAACATACACATTTACCCAGACACATGGCAGAGGATAGTGATTTATCTCCTGCTTACCTTTGGCCTGGAACACTGAGGAGTAGTGGCCTGTTGCATTGAAATTACACACAATACAATAAATACTACCTGATTTATCAATGTACCCAGCCATATGTGGTCCCTGCAGAGCACGTGGTTTGAGGATTCCACCCAGTTTTGTCCTAGGTTCCTGGACCAATAAGCAAGTCACATCAGTATACAACACATGACATTTCAACACAATCTCTCACCACTGTGTGACACGACTCATCCCTAATTGTCAAGGGGAGCTGTCAGAACCTCACTCAATCACTTGGCAATGGGACAGGTAGGAATGTGCCCTGTAGTCACCCCCTTGTGGTTGCGGTGCTGCTCTTGAACACCCATCATGGTCCGGATAGGCCACCGCCAGAATGCGGGCCATTGGGGGGGTCATGGTCCAACCAGCACCCTGCCCATGTTGGGAGGACAGCCCCACCTGGGCCTCTGCGATCTTTCAACCCAGTGTCTTAGGTCCTCTTACCTTTTTCGGCAGTGGGCACTCTGCTGGCTGTGGACCCCCGGAGACCCCACCTTCTTGGCAGTGGTTCTCCATATCACCTTCCTTTGATGGGGGCTGACCTGTGGTCATCACCGCTAGAAGACACAGCCATTTGCCCACGACCACCACTGGCAACGATGTAAGCCTATGGCTGTGTCCACCCTGGTTGCAACCACCTACCGCCATGATGATTTCCGCTGGTGGTTGCGGGTGTTTCCTAATGTCCAGTGGAGTAGGTCAGACAGCTACCATTTTGGTGGACTGAAACACATTATTGGGTTTAAAAACTGTGTCACACCTCAGAAAATGTTGTTATGAGCACACAAATGTGCTTATCCTGTATTGTTATGTAGGTCCTACAACTCAAACACCATTGTAGTAAGTTGTAGGGCACAGATTGCAATTTACAGTGTGGTACAGTCTACCCCCATCAAAGGTCATTTTTGCGGTCTGGATATCCAGGCATTCCAAGAGACAGTTGTGATGCACATTGTTGATTTAGGTCCAGATACATGATGTTTACACATGCGTGGCAAACCAAGGGGGTCCCATGTGACCCTTGTGTCATTAGCAGCTATAATGTGTACTGTTTGCCATGTCCACCCCTTCTAGATTGTCATGTCATATGTTATCCTTGACAAGCATCATGTATATAGCTGGGGACACAATCACTATTGTCAGAACGCTTTTCTTGTCATATGTAGGTACCCAGGAGGAGGGAGAATTTAACAACCATCTGTGTACCGTCCACTGCCAGACCTACAGCCCATGGAAGAAAGCCACATATCCCTTTACCATCTGAATAGGCAAACAATAGTGGACTTATGTTGTCAGTTGGAGCCATATCTGATGCCAGGTATTAGTAATCCAACCAACATACCATCATTTGTACAAGTCATGTCAGTGTTGCACTTCCTAGCCACAGGGTCATTCCAACATAAAGTGGCACTAGTGCTGCTAGTATGTCCAAACCTGTGTTCAGTCTGTTGTTGAAGGATGTCTTCTCAGCCATGCTGAAACACATTGACAGCTACATCCAGTTTCCCCAATGTGAGAATTTAGCCCATGTGAAGGCTGACTTTTATGGTTTTGGATGCTTTCCACATGTGGTAGGGGCCATTGATGGCACACGTGTTTGGTTGGTCCCATCACACGCCAATGAACAAGTATACTGCAATAGAAAGAACTTCCATTCCATCAACATCCAAGTTGTATGTTTGGAAGATCTATACATATCACAGATCTGTGCCCATTATCCGGGCTCAGCCTATAATTCCTTCATAATGCAGAACACTACTATTCCCCAGCTGATGTTACTACTGTACCCAGAGAGGGTCTGACTCATTGGTAAGTCACTATTTTTGTGTTTGTGTGTGCACAGTGTCTGGTGCCACAATTCTGAAGAGAGGGACTCGTTGCACATATGGCCCATTCCTAACAGGAGACTCTGCATGCCCAAACCATTCTTGGTTGTTGACACCACTAGGAAATCCAACTACGCCAGGGGAAATCTGCTTCAAGGAGGCCCATGGAAGAACAAGGCAGGTAGCTTTTGAGCTCCTGAAGACCAGATTTAGGTGTCTTGGACTGCACTGATGGAGCTCTCCTCTACTTACCCAGAAGAGTGTCAGATCATTGTGGCATGCTGCATGCTCCACAACATTGCCCTGCGGAGAAATATTGCATACATTCCAGAGGAGGGGGAGCCTACAGTGCCACTGGGAGAGCTTCCTGAAATGCCGAGTGATGACAACACTGGTTTAGAGTGTCCCTCCCAGTGGAAATGGAATCAAACCTCAGATGAGCAACTTAACGCCTTCAGCAACTCACCACCCCCTGACACAACAGATGCCAACACCTTAGCACACAACCTTCACAAATGGATCACCGACTGCACCAACACTCTAGCTCCTCTCTGGTGACCACAGGGAAACACTCCTTCAAGAAAGCCAGTTGGTTCTCCCCCGCACACTAGGAATCAACACACTCATGCAGGGGGCTGGAGAAGAAGTGAAGGAACAGCAAATCCCTGGAAGCCCTTGCAACCTTCAAATCCCCCACAAGATCCTACAATGGCCTCATCAGGTCCACAAGGAAATCCGCCCTGCAGGACCGCATCAACTTCACCACACACAACACTAAAGAACTCTTCAACATCATCAAAGAATTTACCAAACCACCAGCCAAGACAACTAACATCCCTCCATCTCAGGATCTCTGTGACAGGCTGGCTACCTTCTTCCATCGGAAGGTCAAAGACATCTATGATGGCTTCGGACCCCAAGACTTTCTGAACTCATCAACAATACCCCTGCCAGGATCCTCCAAATCCCAATGACTCCTGCACACCTGGACCCCCCTCATGATGGACGAGACCTGTGACCAGACACTTGTAGCAATGTGTTGGTGTGTGCTACTAGTAATCCTTAGGAGGACACTGTACCTGTTACATATCCCTCCTTGCATCATTAGTATCTTGTGTCTTCCTGATTTACTTCACAGGTTCTTACATTTCTATTTAGGAAAATGTGGATCATAAGCAAGCAGACAATGACTTTGTGATTGGTGGATTTATTGCATAATTGTGCAATAAAAGTGATTTGGTGCATGGCTGGAAAAACAGTGAAGGGTTCAGTCATGATGAATTAAATCATTTGAGTGGATTCCACACAGTTGTCTGTCCAAAGTCCAGTGTACTCCAATAGAAAATGGAAGGTGGTTGAAGAACAGCCAGCAGAGTGAATATGTGACACACAAAGGAGTTCATTTAGGAAGAGGTCACTTGCTGGCAGTGGCTTGATGTCTCCGCTTGCATGCGGGGTGATCTGCTGCTAAAGAGGAAGGGGTGTCTCTGGTGGGTTCTTCCCCTAAACATGGCCTCCTTTCTAGTGGCTGGCACCAATGAAGGGCCTAGTGTTGATGTGCCAAAGGAAGGGGTAGCTTTTTGGTGACAATCCTTGATCAGGGTACTGGTAAAGTCCCTCAACACCCCTATTAGGGATGCCAGGTTAGTATTGGTGGCCTCCCACTGTTGAAGCATATCCCCATGGATGTCCTTCTGCAGCTGTGTGATGTCCCAGAGTTCTGTAAGTACTAGACCCATCATGCCTTGGGACTCCTGATAAACTCCAAAGACGTGGCTTATGGTGTCCTGGCCAGGAGAATCCCCAGTGGCCTCACCCTGCTGGCCCAAAACATTCCTCCTGTGCATCCTACCCCCACAGGCCTGTTTCCTTGCCACAGGGTGCCCCCTACATCTGGTTACAGGACCATCACTGTCCTAGGTGTTGTGCTGTGACTCAGGATCCTGGACTGGAGACACAAGTTTGGGAGCAAATGACTGCCTGTGGTGTTGAGGCAATTAGGCTGGGAGGTGTTAATGTGTCCACAGTGAGACTCACTGTTGGGGTCTGGCCCGGTTTGTCCAGAATAGCTTGAACCATCCTTCATGTCCAGAAGTGTCTTCTTCATAGAGGGCTTCATCCATGGAGGTAGTGTCAGTCTCATCTGTGATCTCTGTGTGCCAAGTGGCGGGTTGTATTGTGACATCTACCTCCATAAGTTTACAGTGACATTCTACAAAGCCTATGTACATAGTTGATTTGCAGGTTATCCAATTGTGACAGTCACCCATGCAATTGGTTGTATTGACCTGACATTTGTGAAGCATGCCAATTCCATGCAAGGCAAGCAGCTGCTGAATTTAGCAAGTCATTAGCACTTGGGAGGCTGGGCAGAGATTTACATCTTACCACCAGTGCAGGCAAAACAGTGGCTTGGCAGGATGTGGCTTTGAACATTTTGAGTCCTAGTTGATTATGATTTAGGCAGACCTAGGAGTTTGTTGTATATGTGATTGGAGTCATCATGTGTCCAGTGCTCTGTGAATGTGCCTGCTGTCAATTCCATTCTGGTGATACATCTTGAGGCCTTAGAGATCATTTTTGCTTCACACTGTGTGAGCTGTACTTCCTTTTCTCAATGGTTTATCTTGGCTTAGCAGTTCAAGATGGAAATAGGTGACCAGACACATCTCTGAGATGAGAATGATCTCACTCTTGGTCCCTCCCAGGTGAGTAAACAACGTTTGAGAGTGAGCAGGGAAGACGTTTTGGACAAGTGACCACTGTTCTCCTATCTGGAGACACTTGAACAGTGCCTTCTGGGAGTTACATTCAGGTCACTCCCTCTAGCTCCCAAAACTTGACAAATGTTATCTTCTCAGGTGAGTAGACTTCAATTGAGCATTCATAAATAGATGGCTTTGGGCAATTGAGCATTATTTTTGTGGTTGGAGTTAGTGACACAGGGCCTATTGGACTTTGTATTCAGGTCACGCTTCTACTTCCCAACTCTAAACAAATGCTATCCTCCCAGGTGAGTACACTTCATTTGAGAGTCCATAAACAGATGCATTGGAGCAAGTGCACACTGGGCTAGTGATTGGAAACAGGGGCAGACCCTCCTGGGTGTTGCATTCATTTTACTCCCTATACTACACACAGTATACAAAGGTTATCCTCCCAGGTTTGTATACATTCATTGTGAATTAACAAACAAGCGTATTTGGACAAGTAAACGCTGGGCTTGTGTTCGGAGTTAGAAAGACAGTCTCCTTGCCTTGGCGGTCATGTCACTCCCTCTACTTCATACACTTGATAAATGTCATCCCCTAGGTGAGTACACTTCATTTGTGAGTTTTCATACATGAGTGTTTGGAAAATGAAACATGGGATGGTGTTTGGAGCTATAGAAAATGGACCTGCAAGGAGTTACAGTCATGCCATTCACTCTAGTACACACACTACACACATGTTATCCTCCCAAGTGAGTACACTTCATATGTGAGTTCACAAACATGGGTCTTTGGAGAAGTGGACACAAAGCTGGCTAAGTGGAGTAACAGTAACAGAACCTCTTGGCCTTAGCAGTCATGTCAGTCCCTCTACTACACACACTACTCAAATGTTATCCTCCCGGGTGAGTACACTTTAATTAGGAGTTAACACACAAGGATCTTTGGAGAAGTGGACAATGGGGATTGCTGAGTGGGGTAACAGTAACAGGGCCTCCTGGCCCTGGCAATCATGTCAGTTCCTGGACTACACACACTTGACAAATGTTATCCTCCCAGATGTGTACACAACAGTTTGGAGTTGGCATACAAGGGAATTTGGAGAAGTGACCACTGGTCTGGTGTTTGGAATTATAGAACAGTGCCTGCTGGGAGTTATAGTCATGTCAGTCCCTGTACTACGCACATGTTACAAATGTCATCTCCCCAAGTGAGTACACTTCAAATGTGAGTTGCCAAATAGAGGTCTTTGTACAGGTGGACACAGGGCGGGTGAGTGGAGTGACAGTAAAAGTGGCAAAAGCTGATCCGTGAGCATGCATGACATTGAATTTGTGTGACAATATTGGTGTAGTAACTTACCAGACTCCACTCCCCCAGATATTCCTATCAAGCCCTCAGGATGCAGGATGGCCAAGACATTCACCTCCCATGAAAAGAGATGCAATGCGGCACTGGGAGGGCAACCACCAGTCTTCTTGGCCTGCAGCTGGTGCCTCGAGACCAGAGAAAGGACCTTGCCCCTGAGGTTGTTCCACCTCCTTTTAATATTCACCTTGTGAGCAGGTTGGTGCCTGCAGCATTGACTCTGTCGGCTATCCTATACCACATTTCTATTTTCCTACTGAGAGGAGAATGCTGGACTTGTGCTCCAAACAGTTGTGGCTCTACTCTTATTATTTCATCCACCATGACTCTCAATTCATCCTCAGAAAAATGTGGATTTTTAGATCATAACATGGTGGAATCTGAAAAAAAAAAAAAAAAGTGACAGTGGCTTAGTAAAGAGGGGAAGTGCAAAAGAGGGTGACTGGACAAAAGTGTCTGGGCCTCCGCCTGCTGCTGGTTTGCCTTTTTTGTTTGGCGGTCAGCAGTCCTGCCTGTATAACTAGTAAAAGGGCAGTCAGTTAGACCGCCAAAATGATGCTCTTTTTGGGACCGCCAACATTGCGGTCCGACCGCAAAACTCATCATGAGGTCCATAGTCTTTTTGTGCGTAATTATAGGAATGAATGAGAAAAACTTTTAAAATGCATATAAAATCAGGCAAATCTCTCACAAGTGTCCCCTTCTACCATTAGGCCGAGGTCGTCAAGATGTCCCGTGGGTTACCCGGAGAAGTTCGGTTGGTTCCCGATTCAAGTGGGAGCAATGGTTCCAAGTCTTGGAGCTGGTGCAGAATGGGGAAGGGGACCACTTGGAAACACACTGCACAGATGGACTTAAAGATACATCTGGTGGGTCCCCTTGCAGTATAGAAGTTGAATGAATTAGGGACCCCCAGAGCACATCTCATTTTCTGATGCAGGGGCCAGGGAGGCCAGGTGCAGTGCAGATAGGTCAGTCGAGGGTCATGTGTCAGAGAGTTCTTGGAGCCAGATGCAGGTCACTTGAAGGGTAAATTGCAGGTCAGCAGGGCCACTCTGGGGGATAGTTCTTGGGTGTCCTGAAGTCCCTTGACTGGTGCTTGCTTCTGGTCCTCGGAGATTCTGGAGTCGACTTTGCTTCTGGGTGTCTGATGTTGGGGGTCCATTACCACAGACAATGGGACTTCTCAGGCTCTCAAGGTTGCAGTGTCACCAAACCTAGCACACTGGTAGGCTTTGTCCTTCGGGTCTGTTGTCATGTACTAGCTATGGCTTCCTTGTATACTTACTAAGTCTTAAGGTTTTGTAACACAACAAGGGCATATTTGCTCATGCACACATATGCCCTCACATGCATTATAATGCATCCTGCCTTAGGGCTGTAAGGCCTGCCAGAGGGGTGACTTACCTATTGTGCATGCAGTTTTAGTAAACATGGCACTCTTGGTGAGTTCAATGTCGAGTTTGCAACTTTTAAATACACCTTGTCATGCATTTGCAATGGCAGTCTGCATGAGGCTGGTGTGGGCCTCTCAGAGGGGCACAATTGGTGCTGCAGCTCTGCGGGGCCCTCTTTAGTACCCATGCCCTAGGCACCAGGGGTACCATTTACTAGGGACTTACAAGGCTGGCTGAAGTGCTAATACATAGCACACATGTGGAGAAAAAAATCTGGCCCTGGGAACGTGTTTAGCAGGGCCCCAGGGCACTTAAAGTTTGCAACCACATAATTTTCCAGGCAAAATGTGGGGAGCTACCATGTCAAAAGAGGCCCTTTCCCACAATGAATGAAGCATTAACAGTCAAATTAATGAAGTTAAAACTGTGCATGATAGGGGTGCGAGTTATAGTTACGTTAAGGAGCGAGTTACAGCTACTCGAAACAACTCTAACTCTAACTCTTGAATTTCTAAGGTTTTGTAGAAGTATATTCAGAACCTAATTATGTAATCCCATTATCTTAGCTTTTTCTATCTATCTATATTATATAGATATAGAGATAGATATAGAAATAGAAATATATATCTACACATTACCTAGTGGCGGTCACCACTAGGTAGTTATAGTTAGGATCTAGTTTTAAAAACTTTTTTTTGTTTTGCTAATTACTTTGGCGCCATTTGCTGAATCTTTACTAAATGTTCCCAAAAATACAACACTCACTTCAGCTTCAGATATATACATGTGATTAAATAAATACGTGTATAAATATATATATATATATATATTTATATATATATATATATATATTGCTATATTTTTTGTTTTGCCAATAACTTTGTCGCCGTTTGACAAATCTTCATTAAGTTTTCAAAACTAGTATGGCAGTAATTTCTTCGGCTGTGTTGAAAGTTTCGGGATGAAGGAAGCGGGAGTTCCAAAACACATTTTCCCTATACAATTACTGAAAGGATTTTTAGAAATGACTACAGCCGGAACGGCTGGACAAAATTACACCAAATTTGGAAGAAAGGTAGCATTGGCCCAGAAAGTGCCCTTTTTGTGATTTGGTGTAGATCAGTTCAGCAGTTTTTTGAGATAGTAAAGGAAATATAGATATCCAACTGTCCCTGTGTTCATGTCTGAATTGCAGCCAACACCTCAACCAGGAATTGTTGGTAGGTATTTGGGACTCGCATTCAACCAAGTCTCAAAGAAAAGTGAAAAATAAAGAAAAGCAGGCAGGTTAGGAATACCTTGAGCCCATAGGCCTTCTGACAGTGCCCCACAGGGACCCCACCGGGGTAAAAATAATTTTGTTTTAAATTTTTGGCCGAAAGAGTGGTGGATCCCCAGATGGGGAGTAAAATGGAAAAAAACAAGCAGTTTGCCAAGCTTATTTTTTTTCCTTCCCTGACTGGGCTAGGTCCCAGGGGCATATGTGAATTTAGGACATGGTGTAGGGGGTATATGTGCCCCACATTCCCAAGGACCGTTCGAGCCCCAGGGACCACCATCTCCTCATGGTTTATAAATAAAATTAATGGGTAGCTGGGTGGCCCCCTCTTTTGGCCTTTAAAGGCCCCACGGACTACCACCTCCCTGGTGCTTATCACCCAAAAAGACTAACACTGCACAGACTCCCCTTCAACTCCTAAAATTGCCCAGTGGACCGCCACCTCCCTGGGGCACAAATTCTACTGAAAAAGGGGGACAGGTGGTCGTGCTTCCCCCTACCAGGACAGATTTGGACCCTGGGACCACCACCTCCCTGGGGCATGGCCAAATGATAAGTGTGAGGGGAGCCATGCAGCTCCCCCTTCCATGCTGTTTCCAACCCTCGGGATCACCATCTCCCCACAACCGTCACTGTGCAAACTAAAGGAGGGGTCCTCTTGGAGCCATTATTGGTCCTGGGGACCAGCATCCCATAGAGTAAGGTGCCCAGTCTCTGGAGAGAGCAGTTTGCTTTTGCTTGGAAAGAACCAAGCAAGAGCAACTATAAGTCCACTCCCAGTGGGCAGGAGCAGGAAAATTCCTCCTGCTTGCTGGGAGTGGACTTTTTATCTGTTTTCTTTTCCTCTTTCAAGTGGGAAGGAAAACAGATGAAAGGATTGCTCCTGCACTCAGAAAGCACATTTGTAACTGTTCCCTGTGGGCAGGACGAATGCTGGCCCTGCGGTCCCTAGGAGATATCTGGTGCTTGCCAAAGGCAAAGCTAGTGTGTTTTCTCTGAAATGCCAGCTTGAATAGTTATCTGAAATCCTTGATGGATGTGTTTACATTGTTGCTCTTTTGAGCGCAATATGTTAGGTAGTGACTTGCCAAGTGGGTTCTTTCTTGTCAGCTCCTATTGAGAACAAAGTTCATCATTCTCTCTTTTAACTACTATGAACAGTCGCTACTGCTACCAGGAAGGGCTGGGAGGGCGGGGGCAGTCCTTGGAGCATAGGGCATGGGGGGCAGTAAACAAAAATTAAAATAAATGTACCCGCCCCTCCGTGATCCGCTGCTACCACTCCAGCCGCCTCTCGTCTTCTTCCTTCAACAACCAATCCCAACACTTCTCTCATGCTGTTACAAAGCATGAAAGAAGTGTTGTGATAGGCCTGAGTGGGCAGAAATGCTACTCAGGGAGGAATTAGCGCACTGTGCTTAGTCTCTACCTGGCTGTAAAAGTGTAAAAGCCTTGGATGGCCGACCAAACTGACATGCACACCTAGAAGAGTACCACTACTCCTCCTCCACTTGCTGATGTGGAGGAGGCTGGCCCTGCCTCGCTCTACGAAAGTGGAAAAATAAAGGGGTAGTAAAATACTTTTATTATCCTTTTTTTCTACTTTCAGCAGTGAGGTGACGCTCTTCCACCATAGCAGAGGGGCCACCCCTGATTATGAGTATGCAAAATGACCTAGAGCCCCTTTCATTTCACCTCGTCACATATACATTAGGGGTCTCAACTTCTACATGCCTTTTTCCAGGTTGATGGACAGCTTACCAAAAGGACCCGTCAGCACATTTCAAGCCAATTCTGGAGATGCTTACTTGATGCAGAGGAATGTGGGCATGTATCCACCAAACAAAGAATCACTTACTACATATAATGAAGAGGAAGTACCTTTTTTTGTGGAGATTCAACTATTTTTAATCTTGTTGTGCTCTCTACAAGAGGATTCATTTTATTGCTGAATTCTCTGTATGAAGAAGCTCGAGGAACAATCACATTGCCAAAATTACAGACTCACAAGGTCACTGTAGATACTACCTCATGGTCCTTTACACAACTGTAGTGTAGAATATGCACTATACATTTACCCAATGAAGTAGCTCTTACGAATTAGCCAGTAGAAAGTACTGCAGTTGGGTAGACATTTTGCACAAATCTGTGGCCTCTTATTGGATAAATAAGCAGGTCAGCATGCATTCTGACACTGATGCTTATTTCACAGAAATTAAACGTGAACAGGAAGCACTTAAATATATAAACAAAGCAGGTGCCCCAGTAGAAGCTCCACTACCATGAAGTACAAATTATCCTTGGCCAAGACAAAGCAAATGTGTTTTCTCTGCAGCTCCACCTTGAGAAATTATATGAAACCTTGATGGAGGTGAATGCATCATTGCTCTTTAAGAATGAAATATCTTCTGTAGTGACTGTCACGTGTGGGTTTTGTCCTCACTTGATGAGAACAGAGCACACCTGTGATTATAACTCTCACCCTTGCAATCCACAGCTAATTACCCCACGTATTAGATCATTCATGACATCTTCTATGGCATCATTGATATTATCAGGGCAACATTTACAATAAAATTATTGAAGCAAAAGCTGTGCTTGGCAGGGTCGAGAGTTATAGTTTTCTTGTGGCACAAGTTATAGTTACTTGAACTAACACTAACTATAATAGCTGAATTTTTATGGTTTTGTGCATGTAAATTCAGAACCTTACTATGACATTCCCTGTAACCTTTGTTTTTTCCAGTAAATATGTATAAGGAGTGGTAAAAAATCAACCATAAATTCCATTCCTGAGTACATACAAAAGATGGTAATATGATAAAAGTATTAATCCATAAGGTTTGAAGCATCAAGGTTCTTTCAAATCTTGTTAGTTGAACAATTAATAGATTATATAATCTGTACCTGTCAGAGTCACCAGATCCTCGGGGTCTGTGCACGTTCCCAACATGTCCACCACTGAACAGCTCCAAGACTCTGATAGATAAATCACAGAGACTGAGAGAGTCCAAGAGGGGAAGAGGGGATTAGGAAGGGAACAGCTAGGAAGGAGACCTGTAGTAAGAAAAAGGTTAGAACACACAATATGAAAATTATATCTCCTGAAATCAATACGAGACTATGATTCTAAGCCTAGTCACTCTGAAAACATGAACAATCTAAGAGTTAAGTTTAAAATGACTAAGTTTCAAGATGGCCGGATACCTGTAGGGGAATCAAGATGAATTAAATGAAAACTTTCTTATTCAAGTACTTTCCTTTACATGAGAATCAGAAAAAACATTCTGACTAAATTTTAAACCAGTCATATAAATCCTGTTTTGAGAATGTATACTAGGAGCATACAATATTGCATCTAGAAACTCTGGCCTTCTGTGTACTCTTAAAATGTTTCAACACAAATTGTGCATATTGCATATATATATATATATATATATATATATATATATATATTATATATATATAGTAAACACCATAAAAGGATTGTGCACCATGAATAACACAATATGGATTCAGGAAACAAATCACATAACTTGTCAACTCGAATATTACATAATAAATATCATAGAATAGTAGCATACAATAAACAACATGAATTAAACTCGAGGAGAGAATCGTGCGTCTTGCCAATTCGAGTGTTACCATGTAAAATACCAAGAAATGGTAGCACGCAATGAATATCAAAGTCAAATCATCATTTATCGAATCGCACGTCTTGCCGATTCGTAAAACACGATGTAAATGTCAAGGAATCACAGCTCACAATAAATAACAAGATCAAAGTACAATAAAACGGATCGCGCTTCTTTTGCCGATTCTTAAGCCACCATGTAAAATGTCAAGAAATGATAGCGCGAAATGAACAACAAAGTTAAATGCTCATGAAACGAGTTGTGCGTCTTGCCAATTCGTAAAACATCATGTAAATGTCAAGAAATAGTAGCGCGCAATGGACAACAATGTTTAAACACCATAAAACGAATTGCGCGTCTTGCCGATTCTTAAGCCACCATGTAAATGTCAAGAAATGGTAGCGCGCAATGAATAACAAAGTCAAACCTTTATGAAATAAATCGCACGTCTTGCCTATTTGTAAACTACCATATAAATGTCAAGAAATGGTAGCGCGCAAGTAATCTGTTACTCATTTAAGAATTTAAACCAAGAATATGAAAATTCTAAATAACGGTGTCGGGACAGTCCAACCACCGTCTTACCGCCTGGAACAATGATCACCAATGAAGGATTAAGGCAGAACCCTGGAAGATCCAAATAGGCCGCCGGTACAGGAGCTCAGGAAGAAGCTGCTGCTCTGCACCGGGACCTCTGAATAGTGAGCACTGGGAGTTGGGCTGGCTCTCTTTTATAGAGTCTTGGCCTAGCCCAGAACCACGCCCCGGGCATGTTGCAGGGAAAGTCTCTGGAAGGCCCTGGAAAGGGGCAACACCCTAACACACTCTGAAAACCTGCAGCAATACATTGCAAAGGAACAGTATTTGTAAGCATATTAAAAATACGTTTTCAGGATTGAACTCTGCAATGCAAAAGGTTAAACCACAACATATCAGCACAATGCATAAATTACTTTGTTTTGAGAGTGCTGGGTTTTTGCATTTTTGTCGCCAATAGAGCGCGTATTGCTCTGGTGTTGACAGTACTCCCCTCTCCCAGACACGCTCTAGGGCCTGGTTTTCTTGGATTAAGACGATGAAAGCGTCTCACAAGTACTGGAGCATGAACATCAGATGCAGAAACCCATGAGTTACTTTCAGGACCATAACCTTTCCATGAGATTAAGTACCATAGATTACGCCCTCTCAGTTTAGAATCCAACACTTTCTTGACTTCGTATTCTTCTTCCCCTTGTACTAGAACAGGAGCTGGATGAGGGTGGACCTTTTGGACTGCCTTTTCAAGAGGGAAGTGTGGAACACTGGATGAATCCGTAAGGATCTGGGCAATTGTAGTTTATAGGTCACCGGATTGATTTGCTGAAGAACAGTATAAGGACCTGTGAATTTAGGGTTAAACATGTGCTTCTTCTTGAAGTCTATATGTTTTGTGGAAAGCCACACTTTGTCACCTGGTTGATATTGCGGTCCCTCACAATGTTTCTTGTCATAATGCCTTTTATATTTTTGTTTGGCTTTTTCTAAATGCTGTTGAATCCGTTTCTGGGTTTAATGTAAATGCTGAATGGTTTCTGACACAGCTGGAGTAAGAGAACTTTCTTTAGGAATTGTGATGGGCACGGTGTCAAGATGATAGCCAAATAAACCAAAAAAGGGTGTAACGCCAATAGAAGTGTGGAATGAGTTATTGTAAGCTAACTCAGCTAACCGGAGCATAGATGTCCAAGAATGAAGTGCCTTTTCAGCGTAGGCACGTAGGTATTGTTTCAAAGTCTGATTTAGTCTCTCCGTTTGACCATCTGTTTGAGGATGGTGACTAGTAGATAGCGTAGATGTCACTTGGAGTGTTTTACACCATGTCTTCCAGAAATTGGAGGAAAATTGTGACCCCCGATAGGAGAGGATAACCTTTGGCAGTCCATGATAACGAACCACTCTGTTCAGTAAAATAGTTGCCAATTCACTAGAAGTGGGCAATTTTTTACAGGCGATGAAATGTCCTTATTTTGTGAGACTATCTACCAACACCAGAATTACTGAATGCTGTTGAACCATTGGCAGACCCGTAATAAAGTCTGAAGAAATGTGCTCCCATGGACGACGTGGGGTTGGAAGTGGATGTAACAACCCTTTTGGTTTTGAATGACTTGTTTTAATGCGAGCACAAACTTCACAGTTGTTTACCATTGCTTTTACATCTTTTGTTAGGGTAGGCCACCAAAAATAGCGTTGGATCAGTTCAAGAGTTTTAGGAGTACCTGGGTGACCTGCCATAGGTATAACGTGCAACCAATGAAACACTATCTTGCGAAGTTTGGTAGTGGGTACGAATAAACGAGCGTCATGAAAGGGTAAACCTTGCTTGATTGACCTTTTGGGATCTGCTTGGGCCCATGTTTGCCATTTTTCAACAGTGAAAGAGTTGCGAATTTCTTCAAATAAATCTTCAGTTTTTATGATACCTAGAACCTTGTCAGGAGCAATGATAGCTCTGGAGGCTTGAAATGCAGGCAACGTGGTAGACTCTTGACGGGACAAGGCGTCAGCCTTGCAATTATCTTTACCAGGCCGGAAGGTTACTACAAAATCAAATTCGGCAAAAAAAAGCATCCAGCGTAATTGCCGAGAGGTCAAAAGTCTGGCGGAACTCATGAATTGAAGATTACGATGATCAGTATATACTGTAACAGTGTATTTGGCACCCAACAAATTATGTCTCCATTCTTTAAAGGCGTCACGAATCGCCAGAAGCTCTTTTTCAGCAAAAACATAGTTCTGTTCGGCTTAGTTCAACTTCAGAGACATATAAGCTACAAGATGAAGTTGACCAGTGTCTTTATTTCGTTGTGATAAGACGGCTCCTATTGCTACATCTGAAGCATCAGCTTCCACTATGAAAGGTTGATTCGCATCAGGATGAGTCAAGCCTGGGGCAGTGGAGAAAGCTTCCTTCAAAGTCAAGAAGGCTTGATCAGCTTCTGGGGAGCATACAACCTTTTCTTTCTTTTTTAGTAGCTTAGTGATTGGAGCCACTGTCTGGGAGAAATGAATTATGAACCTCCGGTAAAAATTTGCAAACCCCAGGAAACATTGTACATCACGAACAGTCTTTGGGGTGGGCCAATCAGATACGGCGTTTACTTTCTTTTCTGCCATCACCATACCTTGAGGGGTAAGAATAACCCCTAAAAACTCAACTGTGGTAACATGAAACTCACACTTGGTTAGTTTGCAATATAAATGGTGTTTTCGAAGGGCTGCAAGAATTTTCTTGGCATGTTAGACATGTTTGTTTTCATTGTCTGAATAGATCAAAATGTCATCGATGTAGATTATGGCAAATATGTCGAGGTACTCTCTAAGAAAGTCATTCAAGAAAAATTGAAATGCTGCTGGAGCATTACACAGACCAAAAGGCATGACGGTGTATTCAAAAAGGCCATATCTTGTCTTGAACGCTGTTTTCCATTCGTCACCCTCTCTCATTCTGACCAAATGATAAGCACCTCGAAGGTCAAGCTTCGTATAGATTTTTGCTTTCTTTACTTGTTCCAATAAGACCGGAATTAGGGGCAAAGGATATTTATTCTTGATGGTGCCTTTGTTCAAACCCCTATAGTCGATGCAAGTTTGAAGTTCTCTATTAGCTTTTGGAAAAAACAAAGGCGAAACTGCAGGAGACTTAGAGGGGCAAATGAAGCCATTCTCCAAAAATTGATCTAGGTATTTTCGTAAATGTTGATTTTAATGTTCTGACAGGGCATATACGCGACAGTTGGGAAGTATCGCACCTGGGGCTAGATCAATTTGACAGTCATAAGATCTATGAGGAGGTAGAGTCTCTGCTCCTTTCTCATCAAATACATCTTTGTAAGATGAATACTGTTTGGGCAGCTGAATTTCTTTCTCCACGGCAGTAGCTATGTAAGAGTTGCAAACTTTTGGTACTTGAATCTTTTGGAGACATTGGGGGTTATTCTAACTTTGGAGGAGTGTTAATCCGTCCCAAAAGTGACGGTAAAGTGACGGATATACCACCAGCCGTATTACGAGTTCCATAGGATATAATGGACTCGTAATACGGCTGGTGGTAAATCCGTCACTTTTCCGTCACTTTTGGGACGGATTAACACCTCCTCCAAAGTTAGAATAACCCCCATTGTTCGTTACATACTGCAGATGAGAACACGATTTTTCGTTCTGCACAATTGATCTCCGGATTGTGATGAGTTAACCATGGCAAGCCGAGGATAATCCCATATTGGGGAGCATGGATCACGTCAAAGATGATTTTCTCTTTATGTTTCTTTCTTTGAATCTTATCTTCACAAATCATCGACAAGGGGATAGTCTGAAGAGTTACCGGACCTCCAGTCAAGAGTTTTCCATTGACTGCCTGGATGATTTCTGGGGTCTTCTTTTCAATACATGGGATCCCCCATGCACGAACCAATTGGACATCAACAAAATTCCCAGTAGCCCCAGAATCGACTAGAGCTTTTTTGAAATAGATCTTTTTCTTGACCTGAACTCTTATTTCCAGTTTAAGATGTCTAGATTGTGAAGGGTCCACGGTGACACCCAAGAGCAACCCTTCTCTGCATCTCGGGTGTTTTAGTTTTCCAACTCGACTGGTGCACTGGCTGCGACCTTCTGAACTGGACCTTGCTTGTTCTTTGGTTTGATTGGACAATCTTTGGCAAAATTACCTTTTCGCCCACAATAAAGACATTGTCCATTTTTTCTGCGGAGGTCCTTTTCATCTTTGGTCAAAGGTCTTCTGATGGTTCCAATTTCCATCGGTTCCGGCGTTCTTTCTTTCGGAGTTCTTGAGTCTCTGTTATCATGAACGCGCCATGAATATTTTTCAATCTTTTTGCGCGTTCCTTTACGTTTTGCTAAACGATGATCAAGTCTCAAGACAAGATTTATTAATTCTTGACAGTCTGTAGGTTGTGGATTGATTTGCGCTAAGATATCTTTTAATTCCTCTTTGAGTCCCTTGTAAAACAAGACTGCTTGTTTTTCTTCAGGTCAGGATGTCTCGGCAACCAGCCGGTTAAAGTTGGCTAAATACGACACTAGGTCTTGATTTCCTTGGCGTAAATCTAATAATTCACGATCTGCTGACTGTGTTACAGTTCTACGATCAAAAACTCTCTCAAATTCACGAACAAAATTTCTCCAGTTATACAACAAGGGACTATTTTTACGCACAAGAGGAATTGCCCAAGTAGCTGCATCCCCAGACAGATATGATAACAAGAAAGCTACTTTGGACTGGGCATCGGGAAAAGTATTTGGTCTGCAGGTGAAGTGTAGTTCCACTTGAACCAGGAAAGATTGCGCTTTCAAAGGGTCACCTGAGAAACGTTCTGTGGGAGCTAAAGGAATTGTAGAAGGAACATTTAGGGAAATCGGATTACTTCCAGAAGCCTGAGAAGAAGTACCTGGCCAAGACACACCTGTGGGACTTTGTTCCTTCTTCTCTACCTTATCTTGCAACTGTCTCACTCTCTCTGCTAAGCTAGTTGTCAATTCTTTGGATGATACCACCTCTGCTTCGAGCTGGGTGATAGCCTTGACTAACTCGTCTAGCGTGGCCATGCTGAGAACATACACAAGCCAGGAGGATAATAATTTGTGGGCTCACTATTCTGTCAGAGTCACCAGATCCTCGAGGTCTGTGCACGTTCCCAACACGTCCACCACTGAACAGCTCCAAGACTCTGATAGATAAATCACAGAGACTGAGAGAGTCCAAGAGGGGAAGAGGGGATTAGGAAGGGAACAACTGGGAAGGAGACCTGTAGTAAGAAAAAGGTTAGAACACACAATATGAAAATTATATCTCCTGAAATCAATACTAGACTATGATTCTAAGCCAAGTCACTCTGAAAACATGAACAATCTAAGAGTTAAGTTTAAAATGACTAAGTTTCAAGATGGCCGGATACCTGTAGGGGAATCAAGATGAATTAAATGAAAACTTTCTTTTTCAAGTACTTTCCTTTACATGAGAATCAGAAAAAACATTCTGACTAAATTTTAAACCAGTCATATAAATCCTGTTTTGAGAATGTATACTAGGAGCATACAATATTGCATCTAGAAACTCTGGCCTTCTGTGTACTCTTAAAATGTTTCAACACAAATTGCGCATATTGAATATATATATATATATATATATATATATATATAGTAAACATCATAAAAGGAGTGTGCACCATGAATAACACAATATGGATTCAGGAAACAAATCACATAACTTGTCAACTCGAATATTACATAATAAATATCTTAGAATAGTAGCATACAATAAACAACATGAATTAAACTTGAGGAGAGAATCGTGCGTCTTGCCAATTCGAGTGTTACCATGTAAAATACCAAGAAATGGTAGCACGCAATGAATATCAAAGTCAAATCATCATTAATCAAATCGCACGTCTTGCTGATTCGTAAAACACGATGTAAATGTCAAGGAATAACAGCTCACAATAAATAACAAGATCAAAGTACAATGAAACGAATTGCGCTTCTTTTGCCGATTCTTAAGCCACCATGTAAAATGTCAAGAAATGGTAGCGCACAATGAACAACAAAGTTAAATGTTCATGAAACGAGTTGTGCGTCTTGCCAATTCGTAAAACATCATGTAAATGTCAAGAAATAGTAGCGCGCAATGGACAACAATGTTTAAACACCATAAAACGAATTGCGCGTCTTGCCGATTCTTAAGCCACCATGTAAATGTCAAGAAATGGTAGCGCAATGAATAACAAAGTCAAACCTTTATGAAATAAATCGTGCGTCTTGCCTATTTGTAAACTACCATATAAATGTCAAGAAATGGTAGCGCACAAGTAATCTGTTACTCATTTAAGAATTTAAACCAAGAATATGAAAATTCTAAATAACGGTGTCGGGACAGTCCAACCACCGTCTTACCGCCTGGAACAATGATCACCAATGAAGGATTAGGGCAGAAGACTGGAAGATCCAAATAGGCCGCCGGTACAGGGGCTCTGGAAGAAGCTGCTGCTCTGCACCGGGACCTCTGAATAGTGAGCACTGGGAGTTGGGCTGGCTCTCTTTTATAGAGTCTTGGCCCAGCCCAGAACCACGCCCAGGCATGTTGCAGGGAAAGTCTCTGGAAGGCCCTGGAAAGGGGCAACACCCTAACACACTCTGAAAACCTGCAGCAATACATTGCAAAGGAACAGTATTGGTAAGCATATTAAAAATACGTTTTCAGGATTGAACTCTGCAATGCAAAAGGTTAAACCACAACATATCAGCACAATGCATAAATTACTTTGTTTTGAGAGTGCTGGGTTTTTGCATTTTTGTCGCCAATGGAGCGCGTATTGCTCTGGTGTTGACAGTACTCCCCTCTCCCAGACACGCTCTAGGGCCTGGTTTTCTTGGATTAAGACGATGAAAGCGTCTCACAAGTACTGGAGCATGAACATCAGATGCAGAAACCCATGAGTTACTTTCAGGACCATAACCTTTCCATGAGATTAAGTACCATAGATTACGCCCTCTCAGTTTAGAATCCAACACTTTCTTGACTTCGTATTCTTCTTCCCCTTGTACTAGAACAGGAGCTGGATGAGGGTGGACCTTTTGGACTGCCTTTTTCAAGAGGGAAGTGTGGAACACTGGATGAATCCGTAAGAATCTGGGCAATTGTAGTTTATAGGTCACCGGATTGATTTGCTGAAGAACAGTATAAGGACCTGTGAATTTAGGGTTAAACATGTGCTTCTTCTTGAAGTCTATATGTTTTGTGGAAAGCCACACTTTGTCACATGGTTGATATTGCGGTCCCTCACAATGTTTCTTGTCATAATGCCTTTTATATTTTTGTTTGGCTTTTTCTAAATGCTGTTGAATCCGTTTCTGGGTTTAATGTAAATGCTGAATGGTTTCTGACACAGCTGGAGTAAGAGAACTTTCTTTAGGAATTGTGATGGGCAAGGTGTCAGGATGATAGCCAAATAAACCAAAAAAGGGTGTAACACCAATAGAAGTGTGGAATGAGTTATTGTAAGCTAACTCAGCTAACCGGAGCATAGATGTCCAAGAATGAAGTGCCTTTTCAGCGTAGGCACGTAGGTATTGTTTCAAAGTCTGATTTAGTCTCTCCGTTTGACCATCTGTTTGAGGATGGTGACTAGTAGATAGCGTAGATGTCACTTGGAGTGTTTTACACCATGTCTTCCAGAAATTGGAGGAAAATTGTGACCCCCGATAGGAGAGGATAACCTTTGGCAGTCCATGATAACAAACCACTCTGTTCAGTAAAATAGTTGCCAATTCACTAGAAGTGGGCAATTTTTTACAGGCGATGAAATGTCCTTATTTCGTGAGACTATCTACTACCACCAGAATTACTGAATGCTGTTGAACCACTGGCAGACCCGTAATAAAGTCTAAAGAAATGTGCTCCCATGGACGACGTGGGGTTTTAAGTGGATGTAACAACCCTTTTGGTTTTGAATGACTTGTTTTAATGCGAGCACAAACTTCACAGTTGTTTACCATTGCTTTTACATCTTTTGTTAGGGTAGGCCACCAAAAATAGCGTTGGAACAATCAAGAGTTTTAGGAGTACCTGGGTGACCTGCCGTAGGTATAACATGCAACCAATGAAACACTATCTTGCGAAGTTTGGTAGTGGGTACGAACAAACGAGTGTCATGAAAGGGTAAACCTTGCTTGATTGACCTTTTTGGATCTGCTTGGGCCCATGTTTGCCATTTTTCAACAGTGAAAGAGTTGCGAATTTCTTCAAATAAATCTTCAGTTTTTATGATACATAGAACCTTGTCAGGAGCAATGATAGCTCTGGAGGCTTGAAATGCAGGCAACGTGGTAGACTCTTGACAGGACAAGGCGTCAGCCTTGCGATTAACTTTACCAGGCCGGAAGGTTACTACCAAATCAAATTCGGCAAAAAAAAGCATCCAGCGTAATTGCAGAGAGGTCAAAAGTCTGGCGGAACTCATGAATTGAAGATTACGATGATCAGTATATACTGTAACAGTGTATTTGGCACCCAACAAATTATGTCTCCATTCTTTAAAGGCGTCACGAATCGCCAGAAGCTATTTTTCAGCAAAAACATAGTTCTGTTCGGCTTCGTTCAGATTCAGAGACATATAAGCTACAAGATGAAGTTGACCAGTGTCTTTATTTCGTTGTGATAAGACAGCTCCTATTGCTACATCTGAAGCATCAGCTTCCACTATGAAAGGTTGATTTGCATCAGGATGAGTCAAGACTGGGGCAGTGGAGAAAGCTTCCTTCAAAGTCGAGAAGGCTTGATCAGCTTCTGGGGACCATACAACCTTTTCTTTCTTTCTTAGTAGCTTAGTGATTGGAGCCACTGTCTGGGAGAAATGATTTTTGAACCTCCGGTAAAAATTTGCAAACCCCAGGAAACATTGTACATCACGAACAGTCTTTGGGGTGGGCCAATCAGATATGGCGTTTACTTTCTTTTCTGCCATCACCATACCTTGAGGGTTAAGAATAACCCCTAAAAACTCAACTGTGGTAACATGAAACTCACACTTGGTTAGTTTGCAATATAAATGGTGTTTTCGAAGGGCTGCAAGAATTTTCTTGGCATGTTAGACATGTTTGTTTTCATTGTCTGAATAGATCAAAATGTCATCGATGTAGATTATGGCAAATATGTTGAAGTACTCTCTAAGAAAGTCATTCAAGAAAAATTGAAATGCTGCTGGAGCATTACACAGACCAAAAGGCATGACGGTGTATTCAAAAAGGCCATATCTTGTCTTGAACGCTGTTTTCCATTCGTCACCCTCTCTCATTCTGACCAAATGATAAGCACCTCGAAGGTCAAGCTTCGTATAGATTTTTGCTTTCTTTACTTGTTCCAATAAGACCGGAATTAGGGGCAAAGGATATTTATTCTTGATGGTGCCTTTGTTCAAACCCCTATAGTCGATGCAAGCTCGAAGTTCTCCATTAGCTTTTGGAAAAAACAAAGGCGAAGCTGCAGGAGACTTAGAGGGGCAAATGAAGCCATTCTCCAAAAATTGATCTAGGTATTTTTGTAAATATTGATTTTCATGTTCTGACAGGGCATATACGCGACAGTTGGGAAGTATCGCACCTGGGGCTAGATCAATTTGACAGTCATAAGATCTATGAGGAGGTAGAGTCTCTGCTCCTTTCTCATCAAATACATCTTTGTAAGATGAATACTGTTTGGGCAGCTGAATTTCTTTCTCCACGGCAGTAGCTATGTAAGAGTTGCAAACTTTTGGTACTTGAATCTTTTGGAGACATTGTTCGTTACATAGTGCAGATGAGAACACTATTTTTCGTTCTGCACAATTGATCTCCGGATTGTGATGAGTTAATCATGGCAAGCCGAGGATAATCCCATATTGAGGAGCATGGATCACGTCAAAGATGATTTTCTCTTTATGTTTCTTTCTTTGAATCTTATCTTCACAAATCATCGACAAGGGGATAGTCTGAAGAGTTACCGGACCTCCAGTCAAGAGTTTTCCATTGACTGCCTGGATGATTTCTGGGGTCTTCTTTTCAATACATGGGATCCCCCATGCACGAACCAATTGGACATCAACAAAATTCCCAGTAGCCCCAAAATTGACTAGAGCTTTTTTTAAATAGATCTTTTTCTTGACCTGAACTCTTATTTCCAGTTTAAGATGTCTAGATTGTGAAGGGTACACGGTGACACCCAAGAGCAACCCTTCTCTGCATCTCGGGTGTTTTAGTTTTCCAACTCGACTGGTGCACTGGCTGCGACCTTCTGAACTGGACCTTGCTTGTTCTTTAGTTTGATTGGACAAACTTTGGCAAAAATACCTTTTCGCCCACAATAAAAACATTGTCCATTTTTTCTGCGGAGGTCCTTTTCATCTTTGGTCAAAGGTCTTCTGATGGTTCCAATTTCCATCGGTTCCGGCGTTCTTTCTTTCGGAGTTCTTGAGTCTCTGTTATCATGAACGCGCCATGAATATTTTTCAATCTTTTTGCGCGTTCCTTTACGTTTTGCTAAACGATGATCAAGTCTCAAGACAAGATTTATTAATTCTTGACAGTCTGTAGGTTGTGGATCGATTTGCGCTAAGATATCTTTTAATTCCTCTTTGAGTCCCTTGTTAAACAAGACTGCTTGTTTTTCTTCAGGTCAGGATGTCTCGGCAACCAGCTGGTTAAAGTTGGCTAAATACGACACTAGGTCTTGATTTCCTTGGCGTAAATCTAATAATTCACGATCTGCTGACTGTGTTACAGTTCTACGATCAAAAACTCTCTCAAATTCACGAACAAAATTTCTCCAGTTATACAACAAGGGACTATTTTTACGCACAAGAGGAATTGCCCAAGTAGCTGCATCCCCAGACAGATATGATAACAAGAAAGCTACTTTGGACTGGGCATCGGGAAAAGTATTTGGTCTGCAGGTGAAGTGTAGTTCCACTTGAACCAGGAAAGATTGCGCTTTCAAAGGGTCACCTGAGAAATGTTCTGTGGGAGCTAAAGGAATTGTAGAAGGAACATTTAGGGAAATCGGATTACTTCCAGAAGCCTGAGAAGAAGTACCTGGCCAAGACACACCTGTGGGACTTTGTTCCTTCTTCTCTACCTTATCTTGCAACTGTCTCACTCTCTCTGCTAAGCTAGTTGTCAATTCTTTGGATGATACCACCTCTGCTTCGAGCTGGGTGATAGCCTTGACTAACTCGTCTAGCGTGGCCATGCTGAGAACATACACAAGCCAGGAGGATAATAATTTGTGGGCTCACTATTCTGTCAGAGTCACCAGATCCTCGAGGTCTGTGCACGTTCCCAACACGTCCACCACTGAACAGCTCCAAGACTCTGATAGATAAATCACAGAGACTGAGAGAGTCCAAGAGGGGAAGAGGTGATTAGGAAGGGAACAACTGGGAAGGAGACCTGTAGTAAGAAAAAGGGTAGAACACACAATATGAAAATTATATCTCCTGAAATCAATACTAGACTATGATTCTAAGCCTAGTCACTCTAAAAACATGAACAATCTAAGAGTTAAGTTTAAAATGACTATGTTTCAAGATGGCCGGATACCTGTAGGGGAATCAAGATGAATTAAATGAAAACTTTCTTATTCAAGTACTTTCCTTTACATGAGAATCAGAAAAAACATTCTGACTAAATTTTAAACCAGTCATATAAATCCTGTTTTGAGAATGTATACTAGGACCATACAATATTGCATCTAGAAACTCTGGCCTTCTGTGTACTCTTAAAATGTTTCAACAGAAATTGCGCATATTGCACATATATATATATATATATATATATATAGTAAACACCATAAAAGGATTGTGCACCATGAATAACACAATATGGATTCAGGAAACAAATCACATAACTTGTCAACTCGAATATTACATAATAAATATCTTAGAATGGTAGCATACAATAAACAACATGAATTAAACTCGAGGAGAGAATCGTGCGTCTTGCCAATTCGAGTGTTACCATGTAAAATACCAAGAAATGGTAGCACGCAATGAATATCAAAGTCAAATCATCATTAATCAAATCGCACGTCTTGCTGATTCGTAAAACACGATGTAAATGTCAAGGAATAACAGCTCACAATAAATAACAAGATCAAAGTACAATGAAACGAATTGCGCTTCTTTTGCCGATTCTTAAGCCACCATGTAAAATGTCAAGAAATGGTAGTGCGCAATGAACAACAAAGTTAAATGCTCATGAAACGAGTTGTGCGTCTTGCCAATTCGTAAAACATCATGTAAATGTCAAGAAATAGTAGCGCGCAATGGACAACAATGTTTAAACACCAAAAAACGAATTGCGCATCTTGCCGATTCTTAAGCCACCATGTAAATGTCAAGAAATGGTAGCGCGCAATGAATAACAAAGTCAAACCTTTATGAAATAAATCGTGCGTCTTGCCTATTTGTAAACTACCATATAAATGTCAAGAAATGGTAGCGCGCAAGTAATCTGTTACTCATTTAAGAATTTAAACCAAGAATATGAGAATTCTAAATAACGGTGTCGGGACAGTCCAACCACCGTCTTACCGCCTGGAACAATGATCACCAATGAAGGATTAGGGCAGAAGACTGGAAGATCCAAATAGGCCGCCGGGACAGGAGCTCAGGAAAAAGCTGCTGCTCTGCACCGGGACCTCTGAATAGTGAGCACTGGGAGTTGGGCTGGCTCTCTTTTATAGAGTCTTGGCCCAGCCCAGAACCACGCCCAGGCATGTTGCAGGGAAAGTCTCTGGAAGGCCCTGGAAAGGGGCCACACCCTAACACACTCTGAAAACCTGCAGCAATAAATTGCAAAGGAACAGTATTTTTAAGCATATTAAATATAAGTTTTCAGGATTGAACTTTGCAATGCAAAAGGTTAAACCACAACATATCAGCACAATGCATAAATTACTTTGTTTTGAGAGTGCTGGGTTTTTGCATTTTTGTCGCCAATAGAGCGCGTATTGCTCTGGTGTTGACAGTACCCGAACTGAATATTGTAGTCTGTTTATAATTTTATCAGCAACCAGAAGTTTTTTTTGTCTCTCCTCAGGTGTGCACCTTCACCAGTCACTAGCACTGTGACAGTACATGGAACATCTCTGAAAATATTTTCTTCCATTGCTTGCTAAAGAAAATACATTTTAATTAGCTAATTGCAACATATTATCGCATTACAATCTTTTGGATGTACTCGGGAGTGAAATATATATGTGATAAAGTACCCTCTGCGGTACATTATGAGGATATTGCAAGTCACTAAGGAGTTCGATGACCACATAGGTTTTGGAACTCGAGAATGACTTGCAATATTCTTATCATGTACTCCAATGGATACTTTATTCCTTATATTACATGGTCAGTCCATCACCTTTCCCACATATCACTTAAATCCTTGATGCATAATTCATATGAAAGAGAGGGAGCATGATTGCGAACCTGAAAGATAAAAACAGTATTTCTCGAGGAAAATTAAAACCATCAATATGCTTTTGGATGTTGATTTAAAAATAAATTAGAATCAGCTTAATACAAGACAGTTAAAAAAACAGGCACAATAGCTCAGAATGTATAGTAAAATGCAGAAATATTCTAATTTTCTATAAATATGTGAGTAGTTAAAAAAATAATCACATTGCCATAAATATCTCCTTTCTGCTTGTCACTGTACAGCTAGAAAAACAGAGCAGAAGAAAGAAAAGCCATATTTCATTTTCATTCTTTAAACAGCTACTTCAATTATGCCGTGTGACCGGCCTTTCTCCTGGCTGCTGGCTGTCATAGCAGGTATTGTAATGACAGAACTCAACTGTAATAAAGAGTTGAGTGGCTATGTCATTTCTTTATGATAGGTGACTGGGTGCATCATAAGTCACCTAATTCCAATAAATTGGAGACACCTTTCTATACAGAGATTACATACTTCCTTGTATTTTATGATTGATTCTTTACTGCTCCTTTGTTCTGTCTTAATAACTGTTACTGAAATACCATGCACTGTGTTGTCATCAATTATGTCATTTCAGATGTTGCAATGATGTAATCAATTATTTCACAGAACCTCAAAAGTGTCACAAGTGTTGTAATATGTGAGACCTGTCCTATCTTTTTACATGTAGAGTCCTCCTCACAGACCGTGGAGTCTCTGCACTCACATAATTACTATTAAAATGCAGATTTGTGAATACATAAACATGTAAGTTTATCTTTGTAAATTAGGCCTTGAGTATAATGTTAGCAAGTTTAACGTGTGATATAGAAATAGCAGTGTAGGTCCAATACAACCAGGTTCAAACTGATACTTGAAGATAGGAAACTAAGCAAAAGCATGTGATGGGAAGAAAGCTTTAAATGCAGCAACATCATTGCTTATATTGAACAATGCCCCTGATCTTACTCAACTGCATTTACACATTCCAGAACATTGCACATATAGAACATGAATGAACTCATTACAGTAATTTTATTTTAGTAACAGAGTGACTTGATCACCTTTGAGTGATTGGGGACAGCTCCTTTTGGTACAGATGAGTTGATGATGTTCAACCAAGTAGAGGCTACCGGTTCTTTGATTTTTTTTACAGATGGGAGAGGGAATAGGTTCACAAGTATTGTAGGATGGTTTGGGTTTGAGGATCATGTTTATTAGGCCATGGAAGACCACTTCCTGAAAGGTATTCCAATCATTTGTGCACTTTCTGGTCACTATGAAGTTGTTTTTTCCATTAGGCAAGCTGTCCCTGAAATGTTCTAACATTTCAATTCTTTTCTTGAGAAATTTGGAGACTTTTTCACATTTTTCTTCAGAGAAATTAGTGATGGTTGAGATGGTAGGTGATAAAGCATTTTCATTGTCTTGAAAACTTGTCAAGGTTGGTTTGCTAACGCGTCCTTTTATGTTAATTTATTACACATTAGGACTCGTTTTAGGCCGATGAATCTTGTGACCCAGTTGAGAGACACCGTAGGACGAGGTAGCTGATCAATATGTCAATCAATATATCAATAATGCCATCAATATTTATCACAACAATACACTACACTTTGGTCAAAGACATTAATCAAATAGACGACGCAACCATGACCTTTCAGTCATGAATAACCACACCTTTTAATAGAATTTTATGTATTTTATTCCCTATTGGTTACAATCTACGAGCAAAAGGGTTAATCTCAATACCAAGAAGCATAATAGCATAGTCACGATATGGCAACAGTGATAAGATTTAATTAACGCGAGAATCATAAACATCATGACATAGCACGGCATAAACATAGATCAGAATACACAAAGGGGGTCATTCTAAGTCTGGCGGGCGGCGGAGGCCGCCCGCCAGACTTCCCCCACCAAAATACCGCTCCGCGGTCGAAAGACCGCTGAGGGTATTTTGGGATTTGCCCTGGGCTGGCGGGCGACCGCCAAAAGGCCGCCCGCCAGCCCAGGGCAAATCATCCTTCCCACGAGGACGCCGGCTCAGAATTGAGCCGGCGGAGTGGGAAGGTGTGACGGGTGCAGTGGCACCCGTCGCGTATTTCAGTGTCTGCATAGCAGACACTGAAATACAAAGTGGGGCCCTCTTACGGGGGCCCCTGCCGTGCCCATGCCATTGGCATGGGCACTGCAGGGGCCCCCAGGGGCCCCGCGGCACCCCCTACCGCCATCCTGTTCCTGGCGGGAGACCCGCCAGGAACAGGATGGCGGTAGGGGGTGTCAGAATCCCCATGGCGGCAGAGCGCGCTCCGCCGCCATGGAGGATTCACATGGGCAGCGGAAAACCGGCGGGAGACCGCCGGTTTTCCGCATCTGACCGCGGCCGAACCGCCGCAGTCAGAATGCCCTGCGGGGCACTGCCGGCCTGTCGGCGGTGCTCCCGCCGGTCAGAATCACCCCCAAAGTGTCAAATACACGTCAATTCAACATAACATAATGTCAGTAGTTTGTCTATTTGCGTCAGTTTAAGTGAACCCCTGTCCTAACCACTGATTAGCATTAGCATGTTGGGCTTCATGCTAAATAATTTAGAACACCAATTTGGAAAACATCTAGCTATGGTCTCTATCAAAATGAGCAGTTGGTACCTAGAAAGGAAAAGCAAACAGACAAATTACAAATTGCATTGTCATAATTACCCTCCAAGGATTAGGTCAGCGCACAGGATCAGTCTTCGTCTTCAGGACATCAGTCAAAACGCCATCAGTCTAAACTCAACTAAAGGCATAGGGGGACACTTCTCTCATAAGGAGGAGGAGTGTAAAATGGGCAGTCTATGGGTGAGGATGATTTTAATAAGTCTCAAAGTCACCAAACAGAGTGACAGAGTTTCTGGATAAAATCAATAGCATTCCCTACCTAGTTCCAATGACCATTCTGTGACATGGGTTTTTATCCCTTTTTCGTAATACATTCCCACAAAATTCTATTGGACATTTACTATACCCCACTATCTTTAACCTATCAAATTTAACATTAGGTAATCCCAATTGTCAACCCACATTAATTCATCACACTTTGATTGGTCTCCATAATTGATGTCTTCGGAGGTGGCACGTCCGGTGTTACTTCACACTTTGGCACGTCTTCTGGGTCAGCAGATCCATTGTCCATCGGTCTAAATCACCTTGTACATTACATTAATCTACATTTGTTTCAATTTGTGCACAATTCTTAAACCAAGGCACCGAATATGCGCTTGGGAATGGAATCGACATAGATACATTCATCTTCCAAGTTGAAGAAAAAGAACATTTGCAGGGTCATGGCTCTTTGTGAGTCAGCACACTGGAAAAACAGAAAAATGCATTTAATATGAGAGCTGGGCAGCTAAAACCCACAGCTTACGGTAACTTAAGGCTTATAAGATTTTCAATATAAATGTTAATATAAACTTAATTAATCTTAACATGAACATTTTACTTATTATTATTAGTTTGCATATACATTGGTGGCCATTTACCGTGGGTACAATTCAGGTGCACGTTTAAGCAAATTCGCTATTATTATTGTTTTCTATGCAGCATCATCACACACTGATATAAGCATTTCATTTTAATATAGGTTATGTAAACTACGCTCTCTCAGGTTCTTTGCTTGATCTTATTATTTTCTGCTGAACTAGAATTTGGCTTTGAAGATGTATTGTATTTAGGTTCCTCTTGTTGCTCCCAGTGTGTTTAGGGTATGGGGTGAAGGGATTTGCTGCCAATTTCTTTCAGTGTGCAGAAGTGCTCTCCTTTCTTCATTCGTTTCTCTTGGGAACCTGGCTAATAAATATTTAGCTTTTTATTTCCTCAGGATTTTCTGCGATAATGTATTTGCTATCATTGTCATTGATTCATCGGAATAGTTGATATGATTCTCAGCCTCAGAGGAGGAGGGTAAGACTTGAAATTCACATTCAATTATTGAGAATTAAGGATCTTTCTGTAAGGCTTCCAAAACTAAAACTTTGGTCGAGTGGGGTAAGCATTAGTGGTGGCTGAGGCAGACTTAATTGAGAGGATGAGAGGGTGGTCTGACTAATCCACTGGACACTGGAGATTGTGAAGAATTGGTTGAGATCTATACTGTATGGTCTCAGTGGTCACCCAAGTGAAGATTAAAGACCCAGAGAAATATGTTGTTGTTTGTACTGATTTCATTAATGGCAAATATTCTATGATCTGCTCTGTGAAGATTGTGTTGTGCTCTGGAGGTGGGGGGTTATCATGTGCAACTTGATTGTGTTATGGTCTAATGTTATGAGCTCTATGAAACGTTGTATCAACAATAGATGTTTTCTTGTGATATTTCTACATGTTAAAATCTTTAAGGATTACAGCCACACCTCCTCCTCGTCTAGTGTGTCTATCATGGTGGATGAGGGACCAGTATCTTTATAGCATAAGTCACAGAGCCACCTTGTCAGAAGAAAGAAAGTGATGAGGGTAGACATGGTAACAAGCAAACAATAGCCAGACTCAAAATTCTGGAATTAGAAGGAAACACAATCCCATATTAGCCCTTGAATAGCAGACATCTTCCTGGTTTTAATGTTGCTACATGACAATTGGGTAGCCTGGTTTTGTTTTTTTTGGTAGTGGAAGTTTTCACGGTTTAATTGTGAGTATTTAATTGTGATTTTTTGGGTTGGTTGGCTAGTAGGTGATTCTGAATTATGTTGGTTAGATTTAAGTAGAGATAAGAATACTAATGATTAATTAGAAAAAACATGAAGGATAAAGTTTTGTGAACCAATTCTAGTTAAATAAATGTCTTAGTGAATATTTTTCTACTATTTTTGTTATGAATGTAGACCGTTTTTTGTTTCGAGCAAAAGTGCTTGTGTGTTTTCTCATAAGTAGATCATCTACCATCCTGTAGAAGTTGGAGATTGGAAAGGTAAAGATCCCTATAGCATTGTTGATCCTGTAGGCATCATGTATGATATGATATGCCATGGATACAAGACAGCAAAGTGATTTTGCATAGCATTTCTTGGTCCTGTGCGCATCATGTATGATGTTGTATGTTACACACACCAGTCATTTTCATTTTGGATAAGAAATCTTCTTAGTTACTTTTGGAGATACTGTTTGTCTTTAGAAAGTTGAAGGGAAATCAAGGTAGTCAGTAGTCTTTTCTGCAAGAATTGGGATGTTTTTAATTCTAGCTGTTGGTTGTGGATGTGGAGCACATTGAGTACTTCTTCGTATGTGGATATTTAATGAAATTTGAATTTAAAAACATTATTTGCTAATTTAAGAAGGGTGGGGCTTCTGTACCTAATAAAGCAGTTCAGGAGGAGGTATAAAGGAAGATGATTAAAAATGAAATTCATTCTTCGGTAAAGGAGGCTGTAAATCCTATTTTACTGAGGAAAATAAGGATGTCCGAATTTAATGATGGTGAGGAGGAGTTTTGATCATTAGATGAGGGTCACCGCAAGTTTAATAATAGAGGTGGAAAGTGGAAAATGAAAAGGAAACATTTATCTGCAATGCATAGATGGGCTTTGAACTCATTGAAGAGAGGTCACATTAGTGCCACAGAAATAGTTATTTTGGTGCTTCACAGAAAGATGGCTTTAGTGGCGCAAGAGAGATTCGAGCTACCCCAGGTGATATATTGGATCCACTTCAGCATAAATTAGAAAATGAGAAGTATGACTTTGATGAGTATGTTTTGAAGTTACGCAGGATGACGGTTGAGATTTAGATGAACATATGAAGACATTAAAATAAAAGAGGCTGTTAAGAATCCTCCAGGAGAGGATATGTTCTTCCCTCATAATAAGGCCCCCTCGAATGCAGGCTGGTGGCCTTTGGATCATGTGGCTGAGATAATTAAACGTCAGATTCAGAGACCCTTGGAAAAAAAGTACAGGGGAATGATGAGACCAGAATATTCTAATCTAGTTATCAGTAAAAAGGCATGCATCATCCCTGAGCTACATCCAGATTTGATACGTTTTCTATTTAAAATTGGGAGAAGTTCCCAGAAAAGGATGACAGAGTGCTGAAACAATGCCAGGACAAGCACCTGGATCTGTTTGGTTCACTTGCCTGTATATTAGATATGGTTAAAGAAGCACACTCCAAAAGAGTGAGTATGGATAATGATGATTTGCGAGATTGGAGCCACCATGCAGTGTGTTTTTTTAAGAAATGCACCATTGTTCACTCAAAGGTGTATTATGATTTTGAGGAGGATAGCCCCTAGAGTAAGTGATTTTGCTAAAAAGGAACCAATTCAGGATGGAAAGTAATATGTTTTTAGTGATGGCCTTTTCAAGGATATAGGAAAATACGTATCAACATTTATGGCTTTAGGTAAAGTGAAATCTTCCTTGAGAAGAGTTTTCAGAGGATTTGATTTTAAACTGGATGGAGGTAAGGGGCATTTCTCCAGCTGCATACCAAATAAGACCCAATATCATAGGCAAGGAAGAGGATCATTCAGGGGTTTCCAATCTGCAAAAGGGTTTTTTCTACAGAGTAGATGGTCGGGCAGAGAACTAACCTCTAGGGGGAGAGTTCAGCAATCCATGCAGGAACAAGGTAAGTTTGAAGACTTGCATAGTTGCATCCCTTTTGAAAGTAGTGGAGCATTTTTCAAGTGTTTTTAAGACAAAATTGGGAGTTCTTAACTAACAAAAGATAAATGGTTCTTTCTGCCAGCTTGTCAGTATATTAGGAGTAAAAGGAGTGTAAGGAGACACTTTCAGGAGAAAGAGCCGAGGAATATTGTTTTTTCAAGGAATCAGTAGATATGAAGGTTCAGTAGATGCTGAAGAAATGGGCTCTCAAGAAAGTGTGAGATAATCTCAAATCATTTGTAAGTATGATATGTTTAATGAAAGAGAAAGACAAAAGTTGGTACCAAGTAATAAATTGGTTTGTTGAGTATTTCTTTTTCAAGATGGATAGTATTAATCTTTTGAGTGATATCCTGCAGAAAGAAGATTGATTGGCGAAAGTGGGTCTCTAGAATGCTTACTTTATAATCCTTATTCAGGGAAGAGTTGGATATTTTAACCATTCAGTTGATCAGGAGTTCTTTACCAGTTTGTTTACCTCCTGTTTGGCTTTGCATCTGCTTCAAGGACTTTTACAAATGTGTTAAGGTCAATTACAGAATTTCTATGCAATAGCGAATTCCATGTGATCATGAACCTCAAAGATGTTTTGCTGATGTCACAGAGCTGTATAGATTTTAAAACCCTATTATTGACAGCGGTGAGTTTTCATGAAGTCTATGGCTCCTAATAAACAGAGAGAAGCTAGTGTTAGTGCCAGCAAAGGGGATATTTCTAGGATTTAATGTGGATACCTTGAAATACACTATAAGTATGCCAATGACAAAGGTGAAAATAATAAAGGCTGAGGTAAGAGGCATTTTGAGCTAGTGAAAGTTAACAGGTGAAGACTCTGGCACAAACAATTAGCAATGTTCCTTGTTCAACACAAACATTTGTCCAGGCACAATGATTTTTTGCCTAGACACAAAATTGGTTTGAGGGTAAACTATTTGCCAGGTCAGAACAATATTATAATGGATTGAAATTCAAGATATTTGAGGGGTTACAGTGAGTGGAGTCTCAACCAGTAAATTTTGAAAATTAGTTTTGTTGGGTCCTTTAGAAGTGGATTATTTGCTGTATTTCAGTGTTGAGTGATTTGTCAACTGGAAAAATATTTCAGTTTGAGGCCTGATTCTCAGGCAGTGGCAGAGAATGCTTTTCAACAATTTTGGAGGAAAATACCAAGTTTGTGTATGTTGAGGTGTAGAAAGGGGATTGGATCACTTGGAAGTTTTTGAATCAGAATTATCCTTTTTTAAGCATGATCTTTGAACGAGGGTTGTTGTATAGGGCAATTAGTTGTTCTAGGTCTGTGGTGGCAGCTGATGTTAAATTGGTTGATTATCGGTCCATTGGAAAATATATTTTAGTTTGTAGGGTCATGAAAGGTGTTAAGTTGTGTGGATCTCCTAAACCAAGACACAGTTTCACGTGGGGCATTCATTTAGGTTTGAAGACGTTTGCAGGCGGAATGGCCTTCAAACACATTTTTTGCTTTACAGCGTATGTGTGCTAAATTAGAAACACTTCTCTGTCTGGTCTCATTGAGGAGAGTAGCAGATGTAAAGATGTTGGAGATAAGTGATGACTTTTATAAACCTAAAGGAGTTTTGTTTCACATTACTCAAGAACTAAAACTCTGCTGTTAACAATTGTTTTATCCAAAGTCCAATGAGCTCCCAGATTTGAGTGTAGTGCAGGGTATGCGAGAGTATTAGAGGACAGTTGAGAGAGGTCAGTTGAGATTCAGTTAATCAATTACCAATCTCATGTAAAATATTTTAGCCCCCTCACTTCATCTACAATTGCTTGATGGGTCAAGATAGTTATGAACTAGGTGTGGGCAAAATTTAATTTATACCAGCATAATTCCCATAATTTCTGAAATTGTGCCATGTGCTTCTTATGCAAAATTCCCCAAACTATAGCATTACAAAACTTTGATGTGGAATTTAACATGCATAATGCTAGCCTGTAGGGTTGACATGAAATGGAGATTCTCCATATGTTATGATATTTCATTAAAGATACAGAAGCTATCATAATCCCACCAATTCCACCAGTCCTACTTAATGTTCGGATCGCTGTGGAATTCTTGACGTTTACACAGGTGAGTTTTTTAAACTTTAGTTTGGAAAGCTGTATTTTCAAAGAGTCTAAAATATCATTCTGAAGGTTTGTTTTTCCCTTCTTGGGTGGTAGAAAATATTTCATGTTACTTTGCGGTCTAAATTTGGAAGTTTGACTTTTTAAAGAAAACACTGTTTAGTTTATTGCTGCTGAGGAATTAGGATTCTTCGGGATTATACGGAAGATGGCTGGGGTTTAATGGCTATTATGTGACTGATGTTCATATTGATTCCAAACTTTAAGTATGGTTATGGTTTATTTTAAAGTGCTGCTTTGAAGTAGCAATATAAGGGTTTTGCATAACTTTAGCCTTTATGTCTTTGATGAAATCTAGATTCTTATTTCATTCCTATTTGGAAAAACTACATTTCCTTCCTTCCCTTATTAGAAATGTTTTATTAGGTCTGTAAGGCACTCCAGGATGAGGCAAACATATTGCATCTACATAGAAAATCACAGGTAACTTTTCTTTGCTGTCCCCAACAAATTTTCTTCTAAAAACTATCTGACGCCCACCTGGTATGAAGACAGCACACCAAGGCTGACCATAGTAATTATTTACGGACTTATGAAGATATTTACTTGGAAAAATAAACTGCAAAACATATCTTACTTCATGGCGATAGAGAAGGGATGTCGAATGTTGGTCCAAAATACTCATACTGTGTCAGTTCTTCTATATACCACAGGAAATAAATTTGTATGCATGGTATCTAAATTAGAATCCTTCATGTAGATAATTTATCTGGAACATCAGACATGGTTCCATTCCCTGTGTAAAATGTTGGAAGCCACTGCAATGGATACACAACTTGTGCACTAGATGAGTAAAATACAGACATCAGCATGTTTCCCTGGATAACTGTAAAGTAAAATTACAGTTAAAGTCCATAGACATAAAGCACCATGAGGTATGCCAAGTAGCTGTGCATATTCGGGGGCTTCTACAGTACAAATTTAGCAGTGATGTACATTTGAAGAAGGATACAATTCCTCACTGAAATGGAGAAACCAGCAGGGCAAGCTAAATGTAGCCAGTCAGTGACAGGATGCTCACAGGAAGAGGGCTATTGTTTGATATAGAGCTGTTTTCAAAGGCTGGTGGGGCAATGGGTTGATGTTTCAGATAATTTCTGGTTGCAATGTCATGAGATGCAATGAGATGTCGCTTGAAGGGTAAGGCCTTGGGTAGATCTAGGTGTAATTTTCATTATGTTGGCATAATTTGCCATATTCTTGGGAACTTCAAGATGTGAAAAGTATTTCTAATGCCCGGGGTTACACCATTACAACGCCTGGCGTAAACAAGATGTCTGTATAGGAAAAATCCTATTGTAGGAGCAAAGAAACAAAGAGATTGATGGACCACAACAACTTATGGGACCCTAATGTGAGCAGCAGTTCTTTAATCCAGGAGCAATAAAACAACTCATTGGCTTGTTTATTTATTCTTTCTCAGATCATGTTGACAAGCCCTCATGGATGTGATTAAGGTACAGATTAGAGTTTCATTAGTCAGGTGAAATTCTCTTATTTTGGGGTGGCATGCATTCTGTTTCATTGTATTGTAAGTTGAGTTCAGCAATACGTATGTCATTTTAAAAAAATGCTATCAACTTTCTCTTGACTGGATTAACAACCACACCACCACCAAAATTGAAACAGATGTTTCTCAGTGCTGCAATGACTGCAGCTACGGCTGAGAGCAGTAATCGGAAATAGAATTGTTTCCATCCTAAAATATAATATTTACTGAAACCACAGTCTGCTACATCTTATGGTCTAGAGGAGGGGCAGAGGAGAATGTTGAGCCAGCTGCTGAGGAATATGTTGTTGTGCCTGCTTTTACATTGGACACATTAGTTTCAAGATCTCATATGAAAAAAAGAGAGAGCACTCCTCTATTTTCTCCAAAACCCCCTTCTGCTGATCTTGACATGAATTGGAACCCAACCGAGACCCACCACAAGGTATGAGAAAAGGAAGCTTCCTGAAAACCTTTGAAGTGAGGATGATGATGAATACTGGTGGGGGATAAACTCAGCTCGAGCGCTGAGTTTTGCAAGCTACTCCAACCGCCTACGGAGCAGAATTCTTTGGTGCACTATCATGATACTGCATCCCTTTTGGGAGGACAGAGGGTTGGCTGGTGTGTGGTTGCAATGGAGATGCAGTGCCTTTGGTCTGCAATTGGCTGTTGGCTTCCTGCACCCTTTGCTTTGTGCCCCGCTCACTTCCTGCTTCTCTTGGCAGGTGCAGCCTGGACGAGGCAGCTCCGGAGCAGGAGTCACTCCATAGCCAGCACCATGAGAAGGGAGCAGTCCTGTGCCATGCCCTACTCTGCTTTGCCTTGCTCTGGGTACTGACTGGGCTGGGCATTACCTATAGTATCTGTACTCGAGGGTGGAAAGCACTGTTACAGCTTTGGGTTGGGGATTGCAAGGTGGCACTGTACCACAGTGGGCCCCAAATTAAAAGCAATAAACATGGCTGGGCGACAGAATACCTAATTTCTTGTATCATGTCTTTAGTTTCTTTTTAGAAATGTTAACAACCCCCCCACACACACGTACTTATTGAAAAATTCAGCTCAGTTGGCACTTAAAAAAGATCACAGCTCAAAAAAGTCGAGCTTGGCAACACCACCGACTTCAAGCGTTTCTTTGTGCACTGAAACTCCTACACACATCGGATCCATTTGTCACCCACCAACCGCTGTGGTACTTATCAAAGCAGCGGCTCAAGCTCCATGTATGCATCAACAATCAGCCTCCAAAGAGTGTGGCCTTGCCGTGTGGCCTCAGAAAGGTTGATGATTTGTATGTGTCATCAGCTTTCTCGATGTTGGAAGAGCCATTTTAAATGACAGCCTTATATTTGTCAAGTGCGAACGTGCTTGTTTTCGTCTACGATCACCATTAAGATCAGGCACACAGTGTGAAAATGGATCACGGTCACTGAATTAACATGTAGCATGAACATGTAGCATTTCATATTTTCTGTCTTTGACTACCTTTGTGACATCTGCGACCAGGGAAAGCAAGATGCCGGGGGCTTTAAGGTGTAAGCTAGGGAAAGCAGCTACTATCACAGTCGCTATGCCTAATTAACATACAAGAACTAGGACCACTTGGCATTCCACCACATGCGGAACTCTGTGGAATTTCACAGGGTTTTTAGACAACTCTGCAAAAGTCTGCGGAGTAAAACTCTGTGAGTTCCACCCACCCCTAATGATGAACAAGTGATTGCTTGTGTGCAGAGTGTTACAGAGAAAGTGCAGATCAGCTCTATTCAGGCTGCTTTGAGTCATGTATTACCTTTTCATACACCCCAAAAAACAGCAACTACCACCATCCCTACTGCAGCCGAAGCCCATTCTAGCAATAGTTATACACTGCCACGTAGCTCCACCTCAACAAGTTCTTCGGCCACTGGCTTGTTAGGGAAGACCTCCTTCTCAGTTTGGGACATCCCTAAACTGCCTAAGGAGCACATCACAAAATGCTCCTTTAGCCACAAACAAGTTCATCTTGGTAAGCCAAGTTCACATTAGGGTACCAGGCATCAGCTGACCCATCTGAAAACTCATTGTACAATCATGTGGGAAGAGAACATAAAAATATAGCTACTGGAGAGAGAAAGGGTAAGAAATTGAAATGATAGAATGAGAAACTGGTGATGAAGAAATAGATGTTGTTATGAATATCTCCTCAGTGCTTATCATTCATATTGTGCAGTCAAAACTTGTAGAAACCTCAGCATGACACAAAGAAAAGAGGAGTACAGTCACCTCAAAGCGCCAATGTAGATTACCTGCTAAATATAGGTCACATGTGGAGGTATCCTCATAAAAAACAGTCACAAAAATCCTCTATTAAAACTATGTTCAGCAAGGAGTCATCGTACAACTAACCGTATTTGCTAATCTATTTATAGATAGGGAGGCAGGCCAAAATGTTAGCGAGTGACCACCTGTTTACTTATGGTGAAAGAAAAGAGGTTTCTGGAATAAGTGGAGACCATCTTTCCAAATTAGAAGGTCCCAGTTGGACCTATTTTTCTACTGTTGCTGTGCCCGCGCTTCACCATCATGTGTTGGAATTGGATGGTGAAGCAATGAAGGAAAGCGCTGTTCAGTCCATCCATCTCACAACAGGAATGGGGGGATAGTGGTCAAGACACAGACTACATCTGCATCAGTTCACACTAGGTCTCCTTCAGGGTCCAATATTTAGCACATTGCATCAACCTAACTGCCCCAGAAATCCTTAAAAATGAAGTAGTAGTCAGCAACATACTGGTCACCTGTCTCCAGATTTGCACTCATTTCAATTATTCTTTCCAAGCCCAGAAACAGTTGAGGATCATTCAGCATGCTAATAGAGTCCTTTGAGAAGCCCTTATAGAGAACTCCACTGCCTAAATGTTGCAACACCAGTCTGAGCAATGCAGGTCTACCAATGATTACGTACCACAAAGGAGACTGGATGCAGATGCCAAAGCCATGTTGGTGGAGGTTCATAAATGGGAACTTGTGAAATGCCTCATCCAAATTCTGGTGCTGTTTGAGATTTTGACACAGGAAATCAGCAAGGAGGACTGTACCATGAGTCAAGCCATCCAATTGTTGCACATGCTACAAGAACATTTGCATAGATGGAACAAACATTTACTAATGTAATTTAAGGAGCAGCTGCTTTGTTCAGCAGCTTAATTCTTCTTCTGAACACAAATCAAAGGGTGCAAGAGGAGATTGTACCCTCCAAAGAGTACATCTGTGCCACAATACTGTATCTTCAGTAAAACAAATCATTAATTCCTTTTCAACAGATGATGTCTCGATTTAGAAGAAGTTAATTGTCAGGAAAGTAGGACGGCTTGTAAATTTAAACTCATAGCAGAACTGAAGTCCTGGCTTAGAGTCCAGAGAACACAGTTTTGGCACAGAATCCAGAATGTGTCAATTTCAGCAGCAGCACCCACCAGTGGAACAGTACCAACTGCTTCACTTCCAACATCTCCAATGGGTAGGATTATGGATATAATAGAACTCATATAAAGGGTACAGGTGAAGGAAACACGAAAATAACGTGTCAACAAGGATGATACTTGACAAGATACTGTAGGACTATTTGTGTGACCCTTCAGAGGTCTACTTGAATCAAGGCCTATTGACCTATTGGCATGAGAAGAAATGGTAGTGGCTAGAACTCAGCAGGCCACCAATAAACTATCCGGCATGTCCTGTATTCAGTGCAAATGGAGAAAGTTCATGGTCAGAATGACTGGATCATTCACCAAATGATGTTCTTGAATTTGAGGATGAACTGTACTTTTCAGTTTAAAAAAGCAATAACACAGCATAAATGTGTGCTATTAAAAAAAGAAAAAAACATTTTTAGATTTGCTATGTGTCTATCATAAATAAACAATGGGACCAGTGTTTTTGGCACAGATCAACATAGAAGAAGGATTCAATAATTTGCCTGGTGAGAGAGTGGTGAGCAGTGGCAACGAAAGATAGATAATTCCAACTTAGGGTCATCTGTAAACTTTAAAATGAGCAGTCCTAATATCTAAGCCTACAGTGGACGCCACCTAAAAAGAAAAAGGTGCCTCTCATGCCTAATCTTTCATTCCTGTGCTCGGGTTTCAGTGATGATTCAAAGGATTACCCTGCTAAATAATGTACATTTCTTAATGGGAAACAGAGAAACATAGGTAATTCAACACCTTACTTAGAACAGGTAATTTGCATGGATGAATGTGAAATTATGATTGATGATTTAGGTGATTGATAGGAGGATCTTAGATAAATATCTATTTACAAAATTCTTACACAATGCAGCACAGTAGCCACAAATGTTTTACTGCTCTGGATGAGAAGGAGAAAGCAGGACAGTACCATATTTAAGTAGATATGGCAATCTCCTACTCTCTCCCTAGTGCTGACACACAGTCATGCTGCTGAGCACCACACACACACACCTTTGCATCATAGTGCAAAGGTGTCTGTGTGAATCTAGTATAGGTTTTGTACTTGAAGGGTACCCTTCCCGTACAAAACACTATGCATAAAGTAACTTTAAAACTTTTTGTACTTTGTATGTGTGTTGTATAGTGCAGCGCACATGCAAAGTCAGAAAAAAGGCAGAAATAAAGCATTTCCCCTTGATGGGGCCTTTTTCAAAAGGTTGTTTTTTATGCAAAACCCATGTACTTTTTTTTTTAGTAGATAGGGTTTGCATAAAAACCATGGGTGGTTGCATAGGAATGCGCATACAGCATGCATGGAACTCAACCTTCGTGCCGAATAATGCAATGCACTGCTCATTACATCTTTGCATTACTTTCTAATGGATTTTCAATACAAAACAAGCTTTGCACAGGAAATAATATTATGTGTTGATTTGCACAGTAAACCTCACAATATTTATTTATTTAATGCTTAGGTGATCATTCTGGATCAATAGACATGTCACTGCAAAGGTGTGACTATATTGTTCTTTCATTAACAGAAGACCATCAAATAAAAATAAACACTGGAAAAAAGTAGATGCAAAGAAGCCTACCCTGTGGAATGGAAAAAAATGAGTTGATTAGCATAATGCAAACTAGTGACAAATCCTAACTAAATGGTTGTGGATCTGCTCAGCACAGCTATGTTTTGTTATTGTTGGGGTGATCAAGGTACATGTAGTAAGTTGTCTGGGATTGGTACGGGATTGTCTCAGTTAAAGGTACCTCTGCATATGCTCCACACTTTGATCCCCTCATGCACCATTGCTTAGCTTGACTCTCCAATGTTGCCATTTTAATTTTTAAGTCCACAGGCATTCTCTTCTGTGAAGACCCCCCATGGTGCACCTGCTCTTTGGTTCAGCCCAATTCCCAAGATTGACAATGGCAGAAGGATGCAGTTGCAATCTATGTAGGCAGAAATCTTTTGCTTAACTTTTATCATAAATATTTTTGACTGTGTAGGTTCTCCCGATTTTGCATTCTAGCCTTGGTAATTACTGACTACCTGGGGAGTCTGTGGCCTGCTAAAGACGATTCAAATAGCTTAACGAAACTGTCATATTACTTCTATGACAGATGTGACCTGCCCATGAAATTGGTGAATTCTCTGTTTGTCTCTTCCTCTCACCCAATTTTTCAGATGTTAGTAATACCCCTAACCCTCTTATTTGAAGATGTGCAATCTGCTGTGCTGTTACCTTTTTACCATTAACAGATATCACTCTTGGAGGGGCTGCTGCATTGTACTCAACACTGAACTGTTACCGAGGGGGGTAATTTAAAATTGAAAATGTGTCCAAATTTAATAACTGTGTCAGGACAGGAGTAGGTGGTGTGCACTTTTACAACTATTAACACCACCAGGAAAATCAATCTACATGAAGGTATCCTAACCTTCTTCTATCTTTAATTACATGCTCATTACACTTACTTTTGTAAAATGACTACAGTCTGTATGGTATGCTGATTTATGCTGATATATGCTGGTCTCTGACTTGGATTTACTACTCACTGTCTTTCCTCTTTTACTTTTTTAATCATGCTGTGGAATGAGAATCCTTGGGTGATTCTTCATTACCTGGTGCATTCAAAACAAACTAGCTGTGACATCTTCCCAGCTGGGTCTGTTAGGGCCATTAACAGTAAGTCAATTTGTCAAACTCCTTACATCCTACTATGCCCATTGAAGGAGGTGGCAGAAAGTCCTGGAATGAAGTTGTGGTTGGGTTTGGGTTGCAGCATAATTAATGTGACATCTCTATTTTATGGCTTGTAAAAAAGGATTCTTTAGTGATGGCTGCAAAGGACATGGCGTTCAATAATAAGAGGGTAGGTGGTGCTCAAGTACATCAAGTCATGAGGAGGTCTAAGTTGGGGCATGGTCATCAGTTTTCCAACACTGAGAGCAGGAAGGTGGCTTTGAGGAGGTAGACAGAATATGGAGCTCAGGTATAAGTGACTACGATGCGGATGGACAATTGGACAATTTATTTATGATAGGTTTTGTTCTGGGCTCAGCTTCTGTTGGTAGATATGTGGAAAATTCTGATCTTAGATCAAAGTTAGCAATAAAATAAATAAATGACTAATAATATTGAACTACTAATAAGCACATATATTTCACAAACAATAATGCATTTTCCAGTAAAAGGAGCCACTCAATCTACCCACAGTAGGCCCTCCATGTCCCTAACCCCTAAAACACTTTAAAACCCTTCCTCAACTCTCACCACCCACATCACCAGCAACACAGTACTGCCCCATCCAATAGAAAGTAACCCTCCAAGACATCATGTGTTTTTGCAAAGTCATTTTGGACCCTTTTCATAATGGCCTGCACCTTTATAATCTGCCTATAGCCCTCCAGGATTTTGTGGAAGAGGACGTTTGTGGATGTGGGGTAGCTTGGCTATCCTGCTCCCTCCTCATTTTTGCCTAGGTTCCCAAGTCTGCAGAAGGCCACCACAGTGGCCTGAATCTTAGTCTTGTGCAGCCAAGTAGCCAAATCCTGCTGAGTCTTTTTCTTGGGGTTATCATCTTTATCCTGAGGCCAGCTTTCATCAGGGGCAGCAAGTACCAGTAAGGTGTTCTAAAGATAGAAGAAAAAACATGACAGTTGTACTCACTGCAAGCACATAGATACACAGTCAGTTCCTGGGTTCCAAACTGGGATCGAATATTGTTTTGTCATGTAATGTTGACTTTCAGCCAAAGCTTTGGGGTAGAGCTAGATACTTAGGCTATGGATGGGTTAGATAGTTTGTTAATAGAAAGTAGAACAGGGACTCATGAAAGGGGTGGAATAAATATGAATTTAGGAAGATGGAAAGAGGCACATGTGGAATGGGACAAACATTATAGGGCTCTGGAATCAGAGACAGGTGTGGTTGGTAGATACTGTGGTTAGGCATTGGTCAGCTCAACATTCACCTATTCTACCCAATAAAATGAATGCTGAGGGGAAGGGATGTAAAATGATAAGAATATGGATAACTTAACAAAAGGGTTGGGGGCCATGCTAACAAGCTTATATATTGGTGAAAAGAAAGATTACCTTAACAAATGCAGAGGTTGTCTTTGAGAATAAGGAGTGTGCATCAGCAATCACTTCCTTGTATCTGCTCTGACCCAGTCACCGGGATGGTCACTCTGCACTATATCCTGGATCAAGGATACAAATATTATGGGAAGGAGAAGGGAAGGAAGAGTAGATGACTAAAGGAGAAGTTAAAAAGACAGGTTGCATAAATTATGCTAAGTGATAGTGCTACAACATTAAAAAGTGGGAAAGGGAAAGAAAAATTAAAAAGGGGACAGATAGAAATAGGCTAAGAAAACAGATTTTAGAAGGGAATGTTAGTGTAAACATTGGAGGTTTGACAGGTTAACTTATCAGACAATAAAACAGATGTAAGTGGAAGTCAGGAGAGTTTGGGAGAACGTTAGGGCAAAATACAAACTAATTTTGTATAAGAAAGACATTTTAAGACTTTTATTAAATCAAAAGTAGAGTAAATATTAAACAAGATTTACTAGAAGAGATGAACATGTCTAGAACTTGTGCTTTAGCCATGCACAGAGATGTCATCAACAGTGTAATTTCAGTTGTCTTTGGTAATGTTATTAATTATGTCATACGACATGTCACAAGTGTTGTAATATGTGAAATCATAAGCAGTCCATGGCGAAGGCACAATTACAGTTACCTGAGTTAACAATAACTGGTAATTTTTGTGTTTTTTAGTAGTAAAATGTTATATTTTAACCAACATTTTCATCTAAATATGACATAATACGACATCAAATTAACCATAGTTTTTCCATGAATTTCAAACGCTTTTTTTAATGTAAAATAAGATTGCATGAGGGAAAGATGCCTTGCAGAGGTTTTGCCCAATGATCACAACTTTCAATGAGTAGGAAATGAAATGATGGGCACAACTGAAAATTTTAAATTGAAGATGAAGATGCTGAGTTTTGGTTCAAGGAAAATATTGGAGCCCTGATGAAGCTTCTGTTCTGAGACGATACACGTTGGTTGGTTAGTCTACTTCAATTTGAAAATTCAAAATAAAACTTGAAAACTACTTGAAAGGTGTGGAGACTACTTGTCTTTGAAGTTTCATGAATTTGCAGACACTGGATGACAACTGGCATACATAATCACCTAATTAACTGAGACATTTTCACACACTCCATGGAGGTCTGGAACAAGTACGTTATTGTGGTTCCCTCCCAAAGATTGGTTTTGTAAAGTAATATTTTACCACCCTATCTAACTATGCCAGCCACTGCCATGTACAGCTTTCAAATGTGCATGTAATGGGGCTGGCTGCACATTGTGGCCTGTGGCCAGGCCCTGCACCTAAGTCGCCACTGTCCTGCTGTGCAGAGCCATGCAGCCAGAAACTGTGCTCAATACCCCTCTAAGACCAACCCCCTACTGTGCAATTCCTGCACCAAGGACCTGCACTCAACCCTCCACTTCCACCAACCAAACTCATGCTGTGCACAGCCTGCAGCCACGGCCTGCTCCCACCTTCCCACTGCAGCTAACCCCCTGCAGTGCACAGCATGCAGCCAGGCTCTGAGCCCAACCACCTGCAGGTGGATAATGCCCCAGCTGGCACCAACACCTCCTTTTTCTAACTTCTTTGTTGATCTGATGGAATTCATGCAGGAGTCTGGGAGTATATTCTGGCTTCCATGGGACTCCCACAGAAGTCTAGAAGCCACAATGGTTCCCATGGACATCCATTGGATTGCGGCACCCCACAATTCTTTTTATTTTAATTTTACCCAGAGAGACTACCACAAGGCCCAGGGCGTCAGAGTACTCCTACCTCGCCCTCTTGTAACTTGTATTTTTTATTATTCAGGATATGGGGCCCTAGATCCTGAGGACTGGTATGGGAGACACAACATTTGTCTTCATGTTGCAGCCAGCCAATTGGAATGCGAGCTCCTGCAGCAGCAAGATGAGAGGAAAAAGGGACCTCTTGGCCAATTAGAGCATTTTTTTGAATTGTGTGCCTGCAAGTCCAACCTTCCAGTTATCAATACATTTAGAACCCTAATTTCTGAAAAACTACTAAACAATTTACACCAAATGCCAAAAAGCACACTGTCTTGGTAAAGATATATCTTTCTTCCAAAATTAGTGTCATTTTGTTTGGTCTTTTTAGAAAAACATAACAAATGATATATATATATTTTCACTGAAAAAAAACAAAGGTTACAACCTAACTATAACGTCCATGTAACCTTTTGTTTTTCAAGTGAATTTCTATGTTTTTTTTTTTTATTCTATTTCCTAACTATAACATCCCTGTAAACTTTGTTTTTTTCAGTGAATTACTATGTTTTTTAAACACAAAGTAATTTTCATCACTGTACGTTAATCCAACCAAAGCCGTACATGACTTTTGGCCATGCACAGTGGTGCTTGACCACAGGTCCTGTCCTGCAACCAGTCCCTGTGACTTACCTCCCTAACCACACAACCATGAGAAAGAGACAGAGAGGGAAAGTGTGAGATTGAGAGAGAGAGAGCGAGTGAGTTAGGCTTTGATGAATGATATACTTAGAATTAGATACTTAACGGAGAAATTGAAAAGAAAAATGTTTTTGACAACTAAAAAGAGGGAGATCACCTTTCACTGTGTAACTTTAGTGTGTATGTCTGGGACCTTAACCACTAGGCCAGAGGTGACTCCTTACTGTGCAGTATACAGACTTAGCTATGACAGTCAACTCACAGATTTTGAGGGGAAACAGACTTCAATATTTAATCCGTATGAATGTTTAACAGTGATAACACTGGTAAATACACAAACACACTGTCATGTGATACTAGGATTTGAACCTTCAGCCTAGTGAGTGACAGCACAAGAGCCAGGTGATTAGGCCAGCAGTGACTCTCTTACACCCTGCATCCAAACTTAACTCTAACATTCGTACCAAACATCTTGCTAGTCTGACTATTTGAAGTCATTGTATGGAGAGACCATTGCAATGACAATCTCTCCCTCTCTCTTCCATCCCTGTATGGGTTAGAAGAGAGAGAGAGAGAGAGTGACAGGAGCACAGGGGGAGCTTCAAGGCCCACACTGTCCTAGCTGGCTCCCCACATCCTGCTGGAGCCAGCATTGCCCCCACAAGCAGGGAGATGCTTTAAGTAGCAGCTCCCTCTTGCGGAAGCAATGTTTTCATCTGTTTCCCTGCATGCAAAAATGCATGCAGGAAACAGATGAAAACCTCACTTTCTGCAAGTGAGAGTTGTTTGATAGCTCTCACTTGCAGAAATGAAAGTATATGCTCTGACTTCGCACGAGCTGTCAAAGCTCCCACCAAGTCAGAGAAAACAGCTATGTCCCAGGGGTTGGCACCCCGGAATATAGCAGGAGCTGGCCCTGGGGGGTGGCGGTCCCCAGGGCCAGCTATGGCTCCACAAGGGGGGACCATGTGACCCTCTACATAGCTTCTGATCAGAACCCCTAGGAAGTGGCAGTCGGCAGAGTTGCAGGGCGGTCAAGCAGCCTCCTGCACCATTTACTTTACTTTGAAGTCCTAGGTAGGTGGTGGTCCTCGGGGCTGGTGGGAGGCTGGTGGCACTCGCATCTGTTCAGTTTGAATACCTGGGGAGGTGGTGGTCCCCAGGGCTGCAGGCATTCAAAATTTAAATGTCCCCAGGACCTGGCTCAACTGGAGACTTCACTGAAGCAAGCATGGAAGCACTGGCTTGTTATTTATTTTTTTAAATGCTTTTCTGCTCCTGGGTGGTCCCTTTTGGACCCCAGTACCAGAGCTAAGAGGTCATGGTGTCCCTTTCTTGGCCCCTTTTCTTATTTTTTATTCTTTTTATCTGGGACATGGCTGCCAAAACGTCCTTGTTGAAGTGTTTGCAGCCAATCAGATCTCAGCACGAGACCGTGAGGGTTCGTGGAGTCTTTGTGTCACCATATATAGAAGTGTTGATTTTCTTTCATTTCTCAAGAACTACTGAATGGATTCACACCAAAGAGGTCACTTTCATGACCAAGAGCTACCTTTCTGCCAAGTTTGGTGTAATTCTGTCGAGTGGTTCGGGTGCTATTCCATTTCGAAATCCCCATAAAAAAATGCATGGGGGAAAAGCGTTTTGGGACCCCCCATTTTTCTCGCCCCCTCCCCCCACTTGATCCCAAAACTTTCCAGACAGATGCTACATATATATATATATACATAGATAGATAGATAGATAGATAGATAGATAGATAGATATATGTATATATATATATATATATATATATATATATATATAAATATATGTATATACATTTATATGTGTATATATCTATGTATATATACATATATATGTGTATATATATATATATATATATATATATATATATATATACATATATATATATATATATATATATACATATATATATATATATATACATATATATATATATATATATATATATATATATATATATATATATATATGTATATATATATGATTAAAAAAAACATTACTTACACACTTGGAGAAAATGACTCCCCCCTTTCTATACACTACATTTAATCTTGTAAGGGTTTGCATTACACACACATATAGTGTATTGGCATCCCAATGTGTCACTCTATGTAGCACCACTTAATGATATAATGTGCTGTGCTATCCCACAGCTCTCAATACATTACTAATTATTTGTGCATTATGGGTCTGATTCATAATGGTAAACTTACAATGTATTTTACTAGTATTATCTATACGACTGCCAAGTCTCTGAATATGAAATGGTATGACCATCCTAATTTTTATGTATGATGACTACACAGTGGTAAAGATACTACTTGTAAATATCATAATAAAATAGCAAACAATCATTAACTTACATAAAATGGTAAGTTTACATTTGTGAATCATACTCTATATTTTTAAAGGTACTGAACCAATTTAGAAGTACTACCAAAAAGGACCCTTTTTATTCCATATTCAATAGTCAGTAAGATGTGTTTAGCCATTTTCAACCTACGTCTGTTAAAAGTACACCCTATGACACAACACAACATTCCACATTATGACACATCATTCCACACTACGACATGCCATTCCACTCCATGACAGTCCACTCCCTTCTATGGTACACAAAGCTACTCCATTCTATGTCTCTCCCCTCTATGCCACCCTTCTCTCCATCACTCCACTGTATGCCATGCTACTCAATGCTATTTTCACTCTATGCCACTTCTCAGTGTGCCAGTCCCCTCTATGCTGTTTATCTCTATGCCATTTCACTTTCTGCAACTCCACTGCGGGCCTTTCCACTCTACACCACTCTACTCAACCTCACTCCACTCTATGCCACTCCACTCTATGCCACCCCACTCTATGCTAGTCCACTACATGCCACTCTACACCACTCTACTCTATGTCTCTCTACAACACTCTACTCTACACTATTTCACTCTATGACGCTCCACTCGATGCCCCTCCACTCAATGCCACTCCACTATACGTCACTCCACTCTACCATATTCCACTCCAAACCACTCCAGTCTATGCTATTACATGATACTCTAACTCACTCTACACCTCAGAACTGTATGCCACTATACTTTATGCCACTCCATATCACTTCACTCTAAGCCACTCCACTGCAAGCTATTCCATTCTATGCCACTCCACTCTTTGCCATTCCATTCTACACCACTCCACAACTTCACTCTATGCTACTCCACTCTACACCACTTCACTCTATACTACTCCACTCTACACTATTGCACTCTATAACACTCCATTCTGCGACACTCCACTCTACTCTATTCAAATCTGTGTTACTCCACTATACACCACTCTATGACACTCCACTCTACACCATTAGAATATATACCACTTCACTCTATGCCACTCCATTCTCTGCCACTCTACGCCACTCCACTCTAAGCCACTCCACTCTACACTATTTCAGTATACGCCACTCCATTTTAAAATCTCTAATATTTGTGTAGTTTATGTTTGGGTTTTATAGAAAGAATAAATAAAGTTACAGTAATTAGAAGGTGGTGCTAAGTTCTAAATTTAATTTATAAGTGTAACTTTGGAATTTCCAATATTTGTGTAGTTTAAGTTTGCTTTGTATAAAACGTAAATTTCCCTAACTATAACTCTGTCTCCCTTTCTAGTTCATTGCGGATGATGCCGTGCTAATCCTATGCTTAAAAACTTTGCTAGAAAAACAAAACTGACATTTGAGGTGAGCACATTTAGAGTGTCTCTGGTGTTGTAGGGTGCTCTGTATTGGAGCCGCTCTTGAGAACTACCAGAGTTCTCTTTCCTTTTTTACATAATTAAGACATCATTCTAAGCCTGAAAGGGTATTTTTTTGCCTAATACTGGGTGCTCCTTTGGGTCTGGACAAACCTCAACCTCTCTGAAGACCTATAATGCTAGTGAAACACGTGCCAGGGGTTGCTTTCACACATTTCATGTTGGCTTGAATGTTATTTTAGCAACAAAAAGGATGATGGGTGGAGTGCTGAAACTATTCAAACCCTCACCACCATTTGCAGCTCTGGGTTTAATCCATACCATGGTATGCCAGATGTGAGACCCTTGCTCACTGTGCCACTGGATTCAAGCTTGCCTGATGGGTGATACCCCAAAACTGGTCCCAAGATGCATGTTTCTGGTCCAGGGAGGACCTGCTCTGGCATTTTTGACTGGACTGTTCCCATGAGGAGTGGGGTCAAGACTGATTTCCATATGGCTGGGTCCAAACTTGGGTGGCATGGTTAGCAAAAGAAAGATGGATTTAACCCAGATTTGTCATAGGTGATTCATCAAGCGGGAGCCAAGAAAAAGGGGGGTTCTGAAACAAGTTTTCCCCATGCAATTTCCTGTAGGGATATTAAACAAGACTACAGCCCGAACTGCTAAACGAAATTCCACCAAATGTGGCAGAAGGCTAGATCTTGGTCCTGAAAGAGTGTTTTTGTGATTAAATCCATTCAATAATTTTGCGTGTGTGTATATATATATATATAATAAATAATCCTCAACAGATGGAACAGTATCCACCCAACGGCTGCACTAATCCCTTGATCGTTTCCAGATCGTGAGGGCGAAGTAAAGTTCAAAGTTCAAAGTTGAATTTCATAAATTTTATTCCATATAATGGTATCACAGTTTCCTGCACAGAATGTCAACGCGTTTCCGCAAACGCCTTCTGCTGGACAAACTTAGCCAAAAAACCGGCATCATATATATAAGTTAAAAACCATCATTTGTTTCCATTTCATACTGGTGTAAACTAATGGAGCGGCCATCTTTAAACATGCAAAAAACTCAACTGGACCTACATGTAGATACATTATTTTGCCTTAAGAGTATTCACATATAGTATTTTCGTTAATCTGGACCTTAAACCATCATATGTCCCGCACATGCTTCATCACTTCATAGTAAATGCCAACAGTACAATAAGTTGTCAAATATTAATTATCAATCTAATTGATGTTATTGCCCAATATACAAAAAAGTCCTTGCATGAGGATATATCATCATTATCTCAATGCCATGTCTTAATTGACATTTTTAAAGACTATATAAATATTATTACAAATATATTATATATTTTACTTCAAATGTTGCAACAGTATTATCAATGATTTAATAGAAAATGCAATTGCTGATGTAATATGTGTGGTAATGATCAGTGAATGGCAAGGGCATGAGTTACAGTTGTCTTAGGGCACGAATAATAGTTACTAGAAATAACTCTACTATAACAGCTGAATTTCTCTGGGTTTATGTGTGTAAATTTGGATCCTAACTTTAACGCCCCTTTAACCTTTGTTTTTTTCTAAAAAAAAAAGATATATATATATATATATATATATATATATATATCAATTCAATATTTCTGCCACCTTTTTCATATAGCAGAAAAAAGTCACACCCAGCGTGTCAGCTTCTCAATCCAAATTCTTTATTTAACTTGGCTACGCATTTCGACACCGAAGTGTCTTCATCATGGCCCAATCGAAAAAAAAATTGTGCTCAATCACCCTTTAACTTAAATACACTCAGTTCATATACATTAAAGAAATACTAAAACATAAAAGAAACAAGTTATATAATAATACTATTTGTCTCAATTATTCATAGAAACCTGAACAAAGGCAAAAACAAAAAACAAACAAAAAGGTTTCACATTATTATTTGTACTTTCCCAATTTAGCAAAAAGATTCCAAATTATATCAAAAGGTGTGGAAATCCAAATAACGATGATCAAAACCACAGCAAACTAGCCATTTACCAATTCTTACTGCGATGAACAGATTTATAATTCCTGCCAATCTTATTATAACTAAACTAAAACCATGATACCTTTTACATGAAATATATTTCATCAAATTTTAGGCCAAGTGGCCAATCAACCACAAAAAATATAATTGAAATAAATAAGTGTATCGAATAAATCATGAATTACATAGATTTCATAATTCAGAGTACAAATAATATTCCTAATACATCAATATATAAATAAATAATCTGTCATCATAATGGAACATCCACACCCACCCCGTGAAACTCATGCATGTGAAAATAAATGAGAAGCCCTACAAATTTTATTCAATTCCAATATTCAACTAATGGCAGTGCAAAATGGAAACATTCGTAAAGACCTATGTATCAATAGTTTCATCACATCACACCAAGAAATACCAAACACTCAGCATCCTGATTGTGTGTTTTCGCCTAATGTCTGGGAACTGGATAGGAAATATAATTCTTAATCGCCCTGTAATGCTCTAAAATCCTCCTTTTCACAGGGCCAATAGTGCTGCCAACATATTGTAATCCACAGGGACACTGTAATACCTTTGTTCAGCCTGACAGACACTCTTCATGAAGATGGGGGGTGTGGCCCTCCGCCCTAAAGGACGGGCCGCTCCTGGTCCCTACTGTATAGGATGAGTTACATTATTTAAGACTAGACACGTGCTAAAGTTCCTGTCAAAGGAGCATAACCAAAAATAGCAAAAACTCAGAAGGCAAAGGAGAAGGAGATGTGTTAGACAGAGAACGAAAAAGAGAAATGGTTGACAAACGAAATGGAGAAACAAACAACAAGAGGCAATAATAATACAATTGTAAATTTACCAAATATGGCCCTAATTCATGAGGACGAGAACATCTTAGCATTGGGTTTAACTTATTGCCTTGGAAAAACAATGGACTACATTCAAACAACATTCAAACAAGGATTGGTCTTTTCAAGTTCAATAGATCATTGAAGTTAAAAAGAAATTGAGGTATGTAGTTAATTGATTGAAAAACAGCCAAATCAGCAATTACTTGTGGATGATGAACTAATGAAGAAACTTCAAGTATTAAAATGTGAAATCCTTGGTATATCTAACACATTGTCTGAGGTAGAAGCAGTTAAGAGCGTGTATTTGAACACGCTTCAAGACCAGCTTTAAGTTTATGCCAGCAGTGGCCAAAGATGAATCTGATGTATAAAGTGAACTGGTAGTTCAAGAGGTAAAGAATAGCTATAAGAAGTTGGGCAAAAAACACAAATAGAAAACATACAGCAAAAGCAATATGATGATTTGGTTAAAAAAAATAAGCAACAAAAATTGACTTTGTAATTAAGTGGAAACATCATTCTTTGGACGATGTATAATACCTAGGAAGATGCAAGTAAGCAATTGAAAGATTAAGTCATGCAATACTAGAATCTCAACTAACACACTATCTGCTAACAAGATCAAATACAATGATGAATTAGTAGATTGCATAATCAAGGCTTTTTGAATCAAGAAGACATTCAGTTCCTTCATATTGATCATCCAAAGATACTAGTCTTCTATCTGATCTCAAAAATTCACAAGAACAGAGTGAATCCACCAAGATGCCCAATAATTCTAGCACTGAGGGGGGCTTTTGAAAATACATCAAAATATGCTAATTACTTTTTGAGATAGTTTGTAAGAAATCTCCCTTCCTATGTAAAGGACAAAGGAGTCTTTTTTAAAGAAAATATTATATATTCCTTGGGACAGCAACAACACACTTATCACTATTAATGGTGTAACATTGTACATAAGCATACAACATGAAGATTGGTTGAGAACTATAAACCATTCTTTTAAATCAAGAACAATAAAACTGTGGAAACATACCTAAAGTTTACTGTGCATAATCCAAAGGTGTCTAGAGAATACATGTTTTTTGTGTAACAATGAATTATTCAGACAAATCAGATGTACATCGTTGGACACCTGCTTTACACCCCGCTATGCTAATTGCATGTAGGCTGGTGGGAGGAGCATGCTCTGCACAATGAATATCAGACAGAATGGTGAGAATTTGTAGTGTTGTGGTGTAGATTTATTGACAATCTATCTATGATTTAGAATGGGTCAATCGAAAACGCAAAAATGTTTGTAGAAAAAATCAACACAAACTCTTTAAATAAATCAACAGTTTACCAGCACTATTAGTAAATAGGAAATACACATCCTATATCTAACTGTATATGTGAAAAATAATAAGATGGGAAGAAAACTCTTCAGGAAGTAGCTGCTAATATAGTACTCCATACTACCAGTTTTCATCCAAATAGCTTAATGTGAATAATTCTTTATGAGGAGAGTGGGAAATTATTGACGATGCCACATAAAAGGTAACAGGTGTTGATCAAAAGGAGAAAGGAAAAGAACAACAATGTAACCTCCCAATTTAGACTAATAAATTATAGTAAGCAGGTACAAGCAATCTATTAGAATGTACAAATAAAAAAATGCTGGTACCTACGTAAAGAGCAATTCAGCGACTGGCAATTTTACCCCCCCAAAAAAGGAGTAACCTTCACCGGAGCCAGAACTATGAAGGTTGACTTTGTAAAAAGTAGTCCAGAAAGTGTTAAAAAAGGGGCTTGGTTACAGAAAAGTGGCTTTAGGAAGTGCAGTAAATGCAAACACTCTCAGCATGGAGTGCACACTAAGGAATTTGTGTCACTTTTTGAGAGTACCCAGAAGAAAATAAAAGTACAATTCCACTGTAGAAAAGAATATGGAATATATATTTGTAAATATGCTTGTGTATTAATGTACATGGAGAATACAATTGTACCAGTACATAAAATACTTTTACAGGAACAATTGGGGAGAAGGCAACAGAGAGAATTTTTAGGCAATTAGAATTGAGAAATATTTTTGAACTTAATATAAAGGCCCCAATGGGACTAAACATAGAAGAAGGTCTCAACCCACATCTTTAGTTGTACCTCCCATCTCCCCCTTTAGCTAATGAGAAGCTGTGTCCATTCCCCTAAAGCTTATTTCTGAGAATTAAACAATACACATTTTGGACCTTCATGAAAAAGAAAAAGGTAATTTTTATCCAATAGTGTTTTAATGTTTTAATTAATTAGTACCTCGTTTTTCACCGAGTCACTTTAGATACCGTGACCCTAAGGCTGTAATATGTATTGTGAGAATTCTATAAGTTCTGGTGAATTTGTGCTAACAAAATGGAAGTTGGATGGATGACGCAAATAGATGGGAATCACTGGACTATAGGCCCACTGGGGCTTGATGTGATATACTTTTGCCATGGCACAGTGATTGGCTTTCTAATACATGGTTTGCGTGTAAACATTTAATAAGAGAAGCTTTGCAGTGTTTACAATCAAGGACGTTAAGTTATAACTGGTCATGGTGCCTACTTTGCTGAGGTTAAGCCTTAGTGTGCAGCATAAGCAAAATAAATGAATGTGTTGTTACAATAAAGGCTCACAAACCTGTTTGGTTGAACTTTAAAATGTTGCTATGTTTATGAAAGCATTTATTTTTATAATATATGTATTTAAACCAATAAGCACAAGCACTTTAATAGTATTTTGTTCATTTTATTATGATGGTAGTCCCCTGGGGCCTTATATGGCTTGGGTGGGGGCTGTGTGGGCCTTCTCCTCTTTTTAAAACTAGTAAATGGCCCGCAGGAAAATCACGGTCTCTGGGCTGGAAAGGTGGTTGTCCCCAAGGCCTGTGGGGTCCACACTGCCCCCGTATATAATTTTTTGCATATAACCCAGGAAGGGGGTGTTCCCTGGGGGTCCCATGCTGCCCCTGCTTAATCTACACTTTAGCTCTGGGGAGGTGGTGGTCCCCGGTGCATTATTAGACTTTGGATGAGGGCCCCATGCACTCCCCTCCATTTTTATTGTATATCTGCAGGACCCTGGGACCTGGGCCACCTGGCTGCTTAGTTAAGACCAAGCTCGGGAGACCGGCTTGTTTTTTTTTGGGGGGGAGGGATTTTCACGGATTTTAATTAAAAATTTTAAAAAAGCTTTTTAGCCCTGGCAGGGTCCAGTAAAAGGATGCGATCACCAAGGCAAAGGGGTTAGCACATTCCTACCCTGCCCTGCCCATGTTTTCTTTTGGGACTCGGTGTCAGCTGAGTTCCAAAATGGAAGCCAATACTTCCTAATTGAAGTGTTGGCAGCTATTAGATCTCCCGGATTAGATCTCCCGGATCAGCAGAGCCTTTGTGTCCCTACATATCTACATTTCTTTTTCCTTTAATGTCTCTAAAAGTACTCAATGAATTTATACAAAATCTCACAAAGACGCTTTCTGGAACAAAAGCTAGCCTTCTGCCAAATTTGGTGTAATTCCTTGCAGCGGTTCAGGCTGTAGTCAAGTTCAAAATCCCCATAGGAAAATGCATGGGGACAATGTGTTTTAGAACTTCCCATTTTCTTGGTCCCTGCTTGAAGGATCACCCCAAAATGTTAAAGAAAGCAGCTGAACTGACTGTCAAATTAGTTCTGAAAATTTGGTGAAGGTTCGTCAAAAGGCGGCAAAGTTATCAGCAAACAAATTGCCTAGCGGCAACCGCCAGTAACCGTTTTAATGTATGTATATATATATAGTTAAGACCATACTTCCATAGAAAAAGCATTTTTTTATTTGTCTGTCTCTTTGACACCGTTTGACAAATCTTCATGAAATTTTCCAAAAAAGTGTGCTGGTGATTCTTATTTCACATGGAAAGTGTCAGGGTGATCTGTCAAGCAGGGGCCAAAAAAAGGAGGAGGGTCAAAAAGCCATGCTTTCCATGTTAATTCCCATAGGACCTTTGAACAAGGCTAGAGCCCAAACCACTGGACGGAATTACACCAAATGTGGCAGAAAGCCAGCTTTCGGTACGCAGATTGTGTTTTCACTTATCTGTTGTGAATCCATTCATTAGTTTTGGAGGTATTAAAGGGAAAATTAATTTGTATATCTCTGGCCACAAGAACTTCACCAAAAAAGATGAGTTGGTGCTGGGAAATGACCCCCCAGAGCTAAAAAAAGCATGAATTTTCACTGCGATTTGCTGCAGATCTCCAGCGCTTCTTTATCTAAAGCCCTGGGTGGGCTAGGTCCTTGGGTCATTGTTAATTTAATGGAGGGTGGGCTGATCCCCACAGCCCGGGGACCGCCACCTCCCCGAGGCTATGATAAAAAGAATTAATAGGGTCCATTTTGGACCCCCAAGTCCCAGGGACCACGAGATCCCTGGGGCTTCGTAACATTGGAGGGGGCACGCGCCCCCCCGTTGAGGAGCCAATGATGGCCCTGGGGACTGCCACCCCTCAGGGCCAGCTCCCACTATGTCTCAGGGTACCCACCGGGGGCATAGATGTTTGCTTTTGCTTGGTGGTAGCTGACAACCCCCACCAAGCAAAAACAAACAAAATTCCACTTTCTGACAGAAGGAGCTATCAAACAGCGAAGACAGATGAAAACATTGCGCCCACAAGCAGGGAGCTGCTATTAAAAGCAGAATCCTGCTCCCGGGAGCAATGCCAGCTCCTGCAGAATGTGGGGGCCAGCTAGGACCACGGTGGCCTTGAGGCTCAACCCACGGTCCTGTCACTCTCTCTCTTTTCTATCCCATAATGGCATGGGAGAGACAAATTGTCATTGCATGTTCTGTCAATGCAGTGGTTCCAAAGAGGTAGACTAGCAAGATGTTTGGTACAAAGGTTATAGTTAAATTTGAATGCAGAGCAGAACAGAATCACTGCTGGCCTAATGCTCAAGTTCTTGTACTGTCACTCAGTAGGCAGAAGGTTCAAATCCGAGCATTGATTGGCAGTGTGTTTGTTTATTTACTAGGGTTTTGAATGTTAAACCTTCCTAGTAATGGAACGTTCATTTTTCTTTCCTCGCAGATGTGTCGGTTGCATGTCATAAGTATGTCTGAAAACACTCCATCAAGGAGTCAACTGTGGCCTAATAGTTAATGTCATAGACCCCCACACTGACACTTGAGAGTTCTACTCCAGGTGTGTCTGTAATAATTTCCTCATTTAATGTCTTTTTAACTTCAAAGGTTTAAGGTTCATACGGAAAGGTGACCTGACACTTTTTATTTGACAGAAATAATTCTAGGTATATCATCCATCAAAGCCTAAAGACTATCTCTCTTCCACTCACTCTCTTTCACTCTCTTTCAGTCCCTTTCTCCTACTCAGACACCCACTCATACCCTTACTTACCCACTGACAGTCCAACTCAGTCACTCACGCATCCATTCAAAGACCCTCTCAGACCCTCATGCACCCACTCACAGCCCCACTCAGACTCCACACACACCCACTCACAGACCTGCGCAGACACTGTCACACCCACTAAGACACTGATGCACACATTCTCACACCTAGAGACTCTCACTGCCACTCTTATCCCCAGATACACCCTCTCACACCTATTCTCACACCCAGAGAGACAGGCTGTTGCCAACTACCACCACACATGGCCAAAGGGTCATGCACAGAGTAAGGTTGAACAGTTAGGGAGATTGGCTGCAGGGTCTGGCTGTAGACCAGGCCTTTTGGACAACTCCTGCCGTGCATGGGCGGAGGCTGTGGAGGGTGCAAGGTTGGGTGCTTATAGAGTGTTGTCGCTATGTCTAACTTCTGTCGTGTACAGCCAAAGGCTGTGGATGGAGGTGGTTGGATTAAAATATAGTAATGAAAACTACTGTAGGTTAAAAAAACACAGCAATTCACTGAAAAAAAACAAAGGTTACAGGGACATTATAGTTAGGCTCACATTTTAAACATACAAAACAATAGAAATTCACCTGTTATAGTTAGAGTTATCTCAAGTAACTATAACTCCTGCCCTTGACATGCAATGCTAATTATCCCACAAATTATAGCACTCATGACATGTTTCATACTATCATTGATAATATCAATGTAATATTTGCAGTAAAACTTTTGATGAAAAAACTGTGCATGGCGGGGCGTGACTTGTGACTTATAGTTACCTTAGGGCACGAGTTATAGTTACTTCAGATAACTTTAACTATAACAGGTGAATTTCTATTGTTTTGTATGTTTAAAATGTGAGCCTCACTATAATGTCCCTGTAACCCTTGTTTTTTCCAGTAAATATTGTAATATATATATAGATATGTGTATATATGTGTATATATGTATATACATATATATATATATATATATATATATATATATATATATGTCTGTGTGTGTGTATATATATATATATATATATATATATATATATATATATATATATATATATATATGTAAATCAAGTATTTGTAAAGCACTACTTCTCACCAGTGGGGTCTCAAGGTGCTAATGGGGGAACGCAGGTCAGTTCAAGAGCCAGGTATTGAGGTCCTTTCTGAACTTAGCCAGCAAGGATCACTGCCTGAGGTGTAACAGCACTGTGTTACTGTGTTCCAGGTCTGCCCAACGAGGTAGGAGAAGGATCTTCCTCCAGCCGCGTTCTTCCGGATCCTATGGATGGTGGTGAGGGCCAGTTGAGCAGAGCGAAATTGCCTGGGGGGGTGTAGAAGGAGAGACAATGATTGAGGTAGGCAGGTCCGATGTTTTAAAGGGCCTTGTAAGCGTGTGTCAGGAGTTTGAAAGTAATACGTTTGTTGAGGGGGCGCCAGTGTAGGTCTCTCAGGTGGCTGGACGTGTGACTGTGACGGGGATGTTCAGGATGAGTCTAGCCATGGCATTCTGTTTTCTGTGAAGTCTTGTTTGGAGTTTCTTGTTGATGCTGGCATGGAGTGCTTTGCCACAGTCAAGTTTACTACTGACAAGAGTATGGTGACTGTTCTTCTCATATGGATAGGGATTCACTTGAAAATCTTCTGGACTAGATGGAGTGTGTGGAAGCGTGAGGAAGAGACAGCGTGGAGTCGAGAATGATGCCAAGGTTGTGTGTGTGGTCAGTTGGGGATGGGGCAGTTCCAAGAGCAGTGGACCACCAGGAATCATCCCAGGTGGTGGGGGTGGAGCAAGGATGAGGATCTACAGTGTTGAGCTTGAGGCAGTTGTCTTTCATACAGTCAGCAACTGTCCTCATTCTGTTGTGAAAGTAGTTTTTTGCTTTTGTTGAATCATCAGTGAGGGAGAGAATTAGCTGTGTGTCGTTGGCGTATGAGACGATGTTGAGCCTGTAGTGTCTGACGATTTTGGTGAGCAGGGTCATGTCGACATTGAAGAAGGTGGGACTCAGAAAGGAGCCCTGGGGTAATCCACAGCTGGTTTCCATCGGTTTTGAAGTGAAAGGTAGGAGCCTGACTCTCTGGGTTCATTTGGTGAGGCAGGAGGGATCCATTCCAAGGCTTTGCCGCAGATGCCGGCATCATGAATCATGTGCACAAGGTGGTTTGGGAGACGGTGTTGAAAGCGGTGGAGAGGTCGAGGAGGATGAAGGCAGCTGTTTTACCAGTAGGGCACGTATCTCATCTGTGGCTTCTAGTAGTGCGGTCTCCGTGCTTGGCTTGCTCCTAAATCCAGATTGGGAGGGATCTACGATATGGTCTGTGTCGATGAACTCAGTCAGATGTGTATTGATCGCTTTTTTTATTACCTTGTCTGGGAGAGGGAGCAGTAAGATCGGTATGTAGTTCGTCAGCTCCATTGGGTCAGCTGTGGGCTTCTTCAGTAGGGGGTTTATCTCCACGTGTTTCCAGTCATCCGGGAAGGTTGCAATCTCGATGGAGCAGTTGATGGTACAGCCTAGTTCAGGTGCGATGGTGGCACCTGGTTGAAGATGTCGTGGGGGAATGGGTCAAAGGGTACCCCAGTGTGAATGGTCCATTTTAGCTTCAGGATGTATTCCGGGATGATGAGGGTCCAGTGTTTCAGGTTCGGTGGGGATTGGAGTCCATGGAGGTCCTGGAAGGGGCGGGTCTTTGCTTGCAAACGCTTCATAGATGTCCTGGATTTTTTGGTGGAAGAAGGTGGTGAAGTTGTCGCAGAGGTCTTGGGAGGGGGGATGTCTGTGTTGTTCGTGACGGGTTTTGTGAATTCTTTGACTATGGTGAAGATATCCTTGCTGTTGTGTGCATTGGCTTAGATGCGCTCCTGAATGGCTGATTTTCAAGCTGAAATGATGAGCCGGTGGTGGGATCTGATGGTGTCTTTGAAGGCTATGTGGTCTGTCGTTCTCTTACTGCTTCTCCACTTTGTCTCGATTCGTCTGCAGGCGCGCTTGGATTCTTGGAGGTTGGGGAGAACCAGCTGGATCTCCTGTGGTGTTGATTGCTGGTGGTTTTATTTAGGTGGTAAAGTGTTGGCGATCCAGTGGTGGAGGTTAAGGGCCGAGGCATTGGCATCCATGGTGTCTGGTGTGCGGAGTGGCAGAGAGTGGCGGTGAGATGGGCTTCAGTGACTTTTGTTCAGTTTCTGCGGGGGGCGATGTGTATGATGCCATTCGGTGGTCTTAGTGAAGGAGAAATAGACACAGTAGTGGTCGGTCCAGTGGAGTTTGGAGGTGTATGAGAAGGAGATGTGATATCCATCATATATATATATATATATATATATATATATATATATATGTCTGCCCTGAGGTGGAATCATTGCACTCAGAGTGGGCGGAGGTGAGAATAAGACTTGTACCTTACCTTTCCGAATAATGAAACATCATAAAAATTGACTTTTGGTCTAAACTTATACCAAAAATCTAACTTTACCTTTGTGAATTGGGCCCTGAGACTTCAGGTCTAAACTTAGAATGCACATCTAAAATTAGGCTTCCGGTTTAAACTTAGATTTCAGGTCTAAACCTGAATTTCAGTTCTAAACTTGAACTTCAGGTTTAAATTTAAACTTCAGGGCAAGGTTTACCTTTATGAATCAGGCCCTTGGAATTCAGTTCTAAATTTAAACTTCAGGTCTATGCTTAGACTTTAGGTGTAAGTTTACTTTTGTGAATTGGACTTATAGGGTGGAGTAGCGTTGAATAGAGTGGCGTAGAGTGTAGTGAGGTACAGTGTAGTAGCATACAGAGACATTTTGGAATGGCGTAGAGTAGAGTGATGTACATTATACAGGCATTAAGTGGAAGTTTGTAGAGTGGAATACCATAGATTGGAGTGTTGTGGAATGGACCAGGTATGAGTTTAGTGGGGTGGACTACAGTGTCCTACAGCATAATAGTGTACTGCATAGATTAGAGTGTTCTAGAATAGAGTAGTGTACAGAGTAATAGCATAGGGTATATTTGCATTGAGTGTAGTGGTGTAGAGTGGAGTGGCATAAATTGAAGTAGCTTACAGTGGAGTGATGTAGAGTGAAATAACTTTGAGTTTTACTAGCATACAGTGTAGTGACATAGAGTGGAGTGGAATATAGTGAAATATTGTACAGTAGAGTGGGGTAGAGTGGAGTGTCATACAGTGGAATAGCATAGAGTGTGGCATGGTAGATGGGATTGCCATAGAGTAGAGTGGCATAGAGTGTAGTCCCATAGAATGAAGGGATGTACGGTGTAATAGCATAGAGTGGATTGTCATAGAGTGGAGTGATTTATAGTGGAGTGGTGTACAGTGGAGTGGCATAAAGTGGAGTGGCATACAAAGAAATAGCATACAGTACAATGGTGTACACTGAAGTGGCATAGAGTAGAGTGGCATAGAGTGGAATAGCATAGCGTAGTATCATAGAGGGGAGCTGCTTACAATAGAATAGTGTAAGTGGAGTAGTGAAGAGTAGAAGGTCGTACAGTGTATTGACATACAGTGGAGTGTCATAAAATGGAGTGGTGTAGAGTGCAATATCACACAGTGTAGTGGTGTAGAGTGGAGTGGCATAGAGTGGAGTGGGATCCAGTGGCGTGGCATACAGTGGATTACCATACTTTGGAGTGGCATCTAGTGGAGTTATGTACAGTGGATGGGGTAGAGTGTAATTGCGCAGAGTGGAGTGTCTTAGAGTATATTGACGGAGGGTGGAGTGGAAAGTGTGCTCATGGTTGTAAATGTAATATGTAGGAAAATCCATGATTTTGTGCTTAATGGAACTTTTTGGTGATGTGTGTGAATATTGTAAGTAATATGAAAGTTATAATTTTTATAGTATTTAGTTATATATTGTGCCCTGATATACTGCAGTAAGTTTGTGTTATTCTGTGGTATATGCAGACAATAATGCACTATGTGAATGGCTAATGGCTGTGTTTTACCAAATGTAAAAGGCAGCCATGTTGTTTTCAGCACATTTTGGCTGCACTCTGCGTACTATGCTTAGGTGTTTTCTAGGTTAGGGAGATAAATATAGGTATGTAGTAGGATTTATTGTTGTTCCCTACTTATTACCACTTTATTAAAGTGGTAAAAGGTGAAGAAATGGGTTCATAATTGTCTATTTATTTATTTATTTTTATGGCAGTTTATGGAGAACTGCACATTGTGTCAAATTTTTTAAGTTGTGCATTAATTTGTAGGCATTACTGTGGTACTTTGTTGGCTTTTTTGTGAAGATTTAAATATGGTAAAATAGAGAATACACTTTGCCGGATGGAAAAGGCTGTCCACCAAAGTCCCGACAGTCAGGTTGCCACCAGTGCAGCTGCCTTCCCGTGGGCCCCATTAAGAGTTTCCCGCTGGGTCAGTAGGCAGAAACGGTGCACCAGCACCCGTCGTGATGTTCACTGTCTGCCAGGTGCATGGGCAGTGCAGGGGCCCCCCTCTCTGCCAGCAGTTACTTGGCGGTGCTACTGCCATGTAACCGCTGGCGGAGAAGGGACTCGTAATCCCCAGGGCAGCGCTGCATTTAAAATATAGTATAGTACAGTGTATTTTTTTATATTTTAACATATTTATTTTTTGCATTTGTTTAAATACTGCGGTAATATCGAGGAAGTACTGCAGTACACTGCACATTTTTTTTAAAACATATGTTGAAAGATATAATTAATTTCCCCTACCTATTACCACTTTAATAAAATGGTAACCAGTAGGGAAAACCAAACTAATACTTACCTATGCCTATGGATATACCACAGAACACAACCAAAATGTTTGTGAAAACAACATGGCTATTTTAACATTTGTAAAGGCAATGATAAGCCAATCACATAATGCCTTGTCATCGCTATGTACTGTGGTACATCTGCAAAATGCCACACAATTTCTCATAACGATCGCAACAACATATATCACTAAGTTAAAATGCCTTATAACATAAAACATACTTACCCTACTTACCTGTAGTACCAACAATAATCATCTCTGCATCATAGTGTCTAATCCTGTCAAATTTCTTCAGCCTTTTTCGTGTTTCTCAAGATACAGAGGTCTATGGAAAATGCATTGTTGGAAAAATACCTTTTCAAACCCCCCTTTTATCTTTGTACCGCCTTGGCCAATCACCACAAAACTTTCTATCATCTATCAATGCAGAAGGAAGTATGGGTCTTTAAAGGTTTGTGAAGATTCATCAAATGGGTGCAAGGTCAACCATGGTGAAAAATATGAGTATTTTTCACCAAGTGTTAAAGTGACGGTATAGTTAGGAATTGTTATTACATCTTACATGGACCATAAGAAACCTTTGAAATTCACTGAAAAAATGACGTTTAGGATAATGTTGTAGTTAGGTGAAAATGTAATTGACAACGTAATGCTTTCAACTAAAAAAACAACATTCACTTATTTTTATGTCAAGTAACTATAAGTTGCGCTGTAAGGTACCTCTACCTCTTCACTCATATTCAGACCGGTGTGTTCACAGGTGTACAAGCCAATAATATTGGGCTCTGGTGTAATTTCACTGGAGTAATCGGGAATTCCTTGTTACTCTTAGACCCAAGAATTAAAAATAATTACAAGCATACTTCAGCTCAAGTAATTCTGAGTATTTTTTGGGGCAAAAATCATACAGCAAGAGCACATACATTGAGCATGAGTGGCTGCTCATGCTTGTTTCTTCATGTTCAACTGCATTTAGCAATATTTCTTAGTAAAAAAATGCTTCCTCGGATCCATTTTAGTTTCATGGGTGCACTAAGTAAATAGTGCTAAATGCTGACAGTAAGTTGGTGGAAAATGTTATTACAAGAACACATTTAGTGCTATTTCTGAGTGCAAAATACATTCCAGTTGACATTTTGGATGCAAGGGGTGCATTTTCCACTAAGAAAATAGCACAAAATGTTGAGAGTAAGTTGGTGAAAAATCTCACCCCAAGAGCACATATAGCGACTACGAGCAACTCCACGCACCTGCTATTGATGTTTTGTTCCATTTAGGGCTATTTCTTGGTGAAAAATGCATCATCGCACCCATTTCGGTCCAGAGTAGGTATTTTTGCACAAAAAAATAACACTAAACACAAATTTATTATTTTTGAATAATTAAGCGTAATCCTGCGGAATTCTCGGGTAATTCCACATGATTGTGGTGCACTGAATTACGTGAGTTACACCAGTCCCTAAATACTAAACCTTGACTCAAGCTTCCTTAATCATCTATATTTGTTGCTTACCCTTGAGTGATTTTCTATTTTAGCCATCCTATAAAAAGTCAGTTTTATTCAGTCCCCTTGATAGAAATTCCCAAAAAGTTAGTCCACCGGGTATTTGTGATCTTTATGCAGAAAATGGCTTGTCTATGTTCCTTTATTCATTTTTTTCATTTGGAACACTGTGCTCCAAATATATTTATTTCTACAAGGGTATTCAATACAATTCAATACAATATACCACATACTCTGTCTTGCATGTAATGAAATTCTCACTATTGTGTGCTATATTCGTATATGGTACATCATAATTAATCTTGCAATCTTGTAGTTATAAGCCTTATAATTAGTGGGACGGAAAAAGCCTTTTGGTTGTTCTCTGAAGCACGTTAGTGACTACATGTCCTCCTCATAGTAACTCCTAGCCAGGTGGTCTCTCAAGTTCTTACTTCAATAGTTGATACCTGGATTTTAGCCAATCAGTTCTCTAATCATCATTTCATTACTGAGCCCCCCCCCAGTGTTTAGTGATTTGGTTCTCACTTTGTCATAGAGGCTATTTAAATTGGTAATAATCCTGATGCAATTTTTATTCAACATCATGTTCTCTCTCTGTTTGCACCACTGATGTTATTTTACAGAAAGCTATCCCAGGTCATCATTTTTATTCTGCATATTTCCATGGCAAGGTCATTAAAGGGACAACTCTTGCTGTAAAGCATCCTATCATATAGGGGGTAATTACAACCCTGGCGGTCTTCGACCGCCAGGGCTGTTTTGGAGGAAGCCCCGCCAACAGGCTGGCGGTGCTTCCATGGGGGATTACGACCGCGGCGGAAGCACAGCGGTCGCACCAGCCGGGACCGGCGGTTTTCTGCCACTTTTGTCCCGTCGGAAGTAATCCTCCAGCAGCACTGCCCAGGGGATTATGAGTCCCCCTCTCGGCAGCCTTTTCGGCTGGCGGAAAGGGGAGTCACGGGCCCCCTGCCATGGCCCCGTGCAGCTTTTCACTGTCTGCACAGCAGACAGTGAAAAGCGCGACGGGTGCAACTGCACCCGTCGCACAGCTGCAACACCGCCGGCTCCATTTGGAGCTGGCTCCTGTGTTGCGGCCGAGATCCCCGCTGGGCCGGCGGGCGGAAACCAGGTTTCCGCCCACCAGCCCCGCGGGGATCTCCTAATGGCTGCGGCGGGAGTACGGCCGCATTGGCAGCCACCGCCAAGGTTGTAATGAGGGCCATAGTCTTGACTTAGCCTGTGTTAAACATATCACCCTTAGGGTGGTCTACCCCAAACTTTTTGTCTTCCTTCTCCACTTTGGCTGATCTCGTTTTTTTAATGGCCTTAGGACTTTGCACATTTTACCACTGCTAACCAGTGCTAAAGTGCATGTGCAGACTCCTTCAAATATTTGTAACATTGACTTATCCCCATTTGGCATATTTAGTTTACTTGTAAGTCCCTAGTATAGTGGCACTTCACATAGCCATGGCCTGTAACTTTAATGCTGCTAATAGCCCTGCAGACTTTTATGTGCTACCGATTTGAGTAGCCATTTAAACATGTCTCAGCCTGTATGTGCAGTTTCTAAACTGCCATTGTGACCTGGCAAAATGAACCTTTTGCACAGCCCAAACCTTCCTTATCAACACATTTAAGTCACTCATAGGATAGGCCTTAAATAGTACTCAAGGTAGGGTGCAATGTATTTCAAAAGCAGCATATACATTTGTTACTTTTACATGTTCCGGTGGTGAAAAACTCTTAAATCTGTTTTTTGCTACTGCAAGTCCTCGCTCTACCGTAGACTAATATTGGAGTTACCTTATTACATTTAATAACCATGTAATTTCCAAATGTGAACAGTAACCAGTTTGTTTGCAATTGTAATGAAAAATCCTAACCTTATAGTGAAGTCAGTTTTTAAATCACAATTTTGAAAAATCAATTTCAGAAAGTTGGCATTTTGCTGCCTTATCTATTTAGTGCCTGTAGCCTTTAGCTATGTCACCTGATTGGGTGTAGCAGACAGCAGAGCCTTGTGTATTCCTCCTAGGCAACCACACACAATAGAAAATTTGGAAGTGCCTGGACGGCCCATTACTGGCAGGGTGAGAGGGAGGAGCTGGAAACAGCCTTACTTATACATGAATAGGCTGTGTCCTGACTCCACACAAAGGGCTGCATGCCTGTTTAGTTAGTCTGGAACCAAGACATGGGAGGCAGGATGCTTGTGGAGGGACTTCAAACACAAACGTTTACAAGCTCTCCCCCACTCCAAAGGCACAACTGGGTATACAAACTGGACCTTAGACACCAACTCTTCAGTTCATTTCTGGATCTGTGGATACTCTTCCAGGAAGAAGGGTTGCTGAGCTGCTGAATAACTACTACCCTGCTAGACTGCTGCCCTTCTGGACTGCTCCTTACTGTGCTTACCTGCTGCCTAAGGTCCCTCTTGCCTGAGTGAGTAGCATTTGACTTGCATCTTTGGAATCCAGAATCCCAGAGTGACTCCTTGGGGTAGTTGGTAGGCCTCCTGATCTGAAGCTTCAGGGACGTAACATGCTTCTAACAGCCTTGCAACTGCACCTGGAATTAGCCATCTGTGAGTCTACCCTACCAAGTAGTGACACTTTAGACCTAGACCCTTGGAAATGGACCTAAGGTACTCTGCCAGCCTTTGTGGACCCAGCGAAAGTGACACTTCTCCTCTGCTGCACAGCGCAATCCCAAGCAAAATTGAAGCATCGCCATTAGTGCAGGGATCCAAACCGCTGCAAAGACCCACATCACATTACAGCCTGACCCTGCATCAGAACTCCCTCTGCGCAAAGCATCCTCGGCACAGGCCCCACATCTCTCATCAACGGCAGCCTAAAAAATGACACCAGACTCCACATTGCAGCCTTGCAGCACCTCAGAACTGACTCATTGCCCTGACTGCATGATGCATCCTTAATGCCAGACTTCTCAAGCCCTCATCAATGGGATCCTTAAAGGCGATGCAGGTCCTCTAACTGCAGCCTTTCCACATCTCAAAACTGATGCATCACTTCATAATGCATATTCAACACCGATGCTCCACAAACCAGGATTTAAGCTGTTCTTTTCAACAGGCCTAACTGGGTGCCTCAGACAGGATGTCCTCCATTGTGGTTGACCTAAACTTGTGACTTCGTCCTTGTCCGGTGTGACCAGATATTCACAGTTGCAGCTTTAAACTTTTCAGCACTATTTTTGCTAAAATCTTGAAATCTGAATGTCTCTGGTAAAACTGATTGGATACATTTGTGGAGTGTTTTCACTGCGCTACTATTTGAAGTGGTGCACAAATACTTTGCATATTGCCTCTAAGATAAGTCTGACTGCTCTGTGCTAAGCTTCCAGAGGGTTAATTTAGGGTTTGCTTGTGACTTTACCCTGAGAAGAAATGTGGTAGCTGCTTGAGAAGGGTCTCACCCCCCCCAACGATTTACCCAATTTCTTAGAGACTGAATTTCTTCTCTGTAGTGCAATTTCTTTTAGTCATACTATGCCCCAGCAGTAAAATTTGCTCTACTCACCGATTTTGCTGAAGTAGGGCACTCCATGCTACATGCAATAAGCCAGAGTTCCCAAACATTTCGACATCCAGCGCGTGGCATATTTTTTTCATTATCGCACATGAGAATTGTTTTTGGCACTCACTCACAAGCGCCACAATATTCTCAGGTTGCTAGCAAGGGTGCGTGAGATTTCACACCAGCTTGTACGGTTTCTGACCATGACGACACCATTATAGTGCCAGGAGCGAGTGACTGTGGGTGCACCACTATCAGGTTCTCTACTCGAGAAGCCGCTAAATCTACTTGAAAAGATGTTTTCAAGTGAATTTTCTACTCAAACAGACTGTTCAAGTAGTTTTTTAGTGCGAGAAGCCTTTTTTTAAAAACAAATTCCCAACAGGAACTATCTGCCTCAGAGACTCTATCTTCCAGTTCCTGTAAAACTCCTGGTCACTTTTCACTTGGATTTCGAGGTGGAAGGATTACTCTCTTTGTCTTCTGAATATATACCTTTGGATCGAGGCACTGTTTTTGTGATATCACACAGAAAAGTAAAACAATTATTTTATAAGGGTGTTGTTCATTTGCTTGCAGGTGCACCAGCATTTCTTTTATTTGATTTGTAAATTTCATTGTGATGGGTGGCCTGGAGTTTCAGTAAAGGTTTAGTTATTTTTTTGCAATTAATTTTTCACCTTCCGGAAAGGAGAAATGTTGCACAGTTCAGTACGTTTTCTCCATGTTTGTTCAATTTTCAACATTCATTTGTTTTACTATGTTCCCTAATCTGCCAAGGGGCCATCCAGCCAGTAGGCCAAGTAATAGTCATCAGTGCATGAAAGAGCTGTTTCAGTGGTATATGTTGCTTTAATTAAAACATAATTTGGGCAGGGATGGCACTGGATTAAATAAAAAATGTTGCTTATTTTTTGTATTTCATGTTTTTTTCTGCAAAAGTGTATGTGTGGGGTCATATTTGATGCCACAGGAGGATGCGAGTTGTTGTAAACTTTTTATAGCTCAGTTAATTTTTGTGTTTGGCATTGCTGAATTAATGGTAGTGTATTCTTCAATGTTACCAGGCCTCATTTGTCTGGCCAGTGATTGTTTGAATGTGTTTGCCATAGACCAACATACGTCTTTGTTCTCCATGCCATGTGGCCAGCAGCCATTTTGTGTAGTCTTTGTCCACAGGCTTGAATTTGTGCTTTGTTTATCATGCCTCCTTGCTTGTTTGTTCACCATGTGGCTGGTGGCCATTTTGTGTAGCCAGCCAGTGTGCTTTTTCCATTGGCTTACATTTATGCTTTGTTCTCCATGTCTCCTAGCTCACTATTGTTGTTTGACCATAAGGCTGGCGACCATTTTGTGTACTCAGCCAGTGCCATAGGCACGCATGTGTTTTTTGTTCTCTTTGTTTCCTTGCTTGATGTTGTTGGTTTGACCATGTGCCTAGAAGCACTTTTGTGTACTCAGCCAGTGTGTTTTTGCCATAGGCTTGTATGTGTTCTTTATTCTCCATGCCTCCTTGCTAACTATTATTGTTTGACCATTTAGCTGATGCCCATTTTGTGCAGCTAGCCAGTGTGCTTTTGCCATAGGCTTGCATGTGTTCTTAGTTCTCCATGCCTCCTTTCTCACTCCTGTTGTGTGACCATGTGGCTGGCGGCCACTTTGTGTACCCATCCAGTGTGCTTTGACATATGCTTGCATGTGTTCTTCATTCTCCATGCCTCCTTGCTTGTTGTTGTCATTTGACCATGTGGCTGCGGCCATTTTGTGTAGCCAGCCAGTGTGCCTTTGCCCTATTCTTGCACAATACCTGCAACAGTTATTACGGTAATCCACAGTGTCTAAATATACATTTGCCTCTCTTATAGGCTTTAGGGACACTTGGAAGTGCCTCCAATCACTATTCTACTCAGAGGCATCTTTGCTTCTATCCAGTGATTTAGGGCAATCCCTAAGTGCCCATGAATGGACTTGCTCCCTGAGGGAGCGTAACGCTCAGTGCCCCCAAGGTACACAAAGGGTGGCCACTTGAGACTGAGAAGACAGGTGTGACAATTATAATTCTCACGGGTAACTCAGGGCAGCAGCGCGGGCATCACCTGTCACGGTTTTCAATGGGCTTACCGTCGAGGTTGAGAAGCGTAGGGGAACGTCCCCGGTTCCGGCAGGTTCTGCTCTGGCCGAGGTAGGGGCAACCGCTTCCGGTAGCCACAGTGCTGTTTGGCAAGAGCAAACCACTACAGTCCGTGCCCCCTAGAAGGAGTCCCAGAGGAAAAACCCCAGTAGGGTAAAAAACCTCCACAGGAACTCCCTGAAATGAAAGGAGGACACCAAGGCGTTAGGACTGAAGATCAGGAAGACTGGAGAACAAAGACAGGTCAGGAAACACTGGATTCGCAGGAAGAAATCAATCGGAGCGTGACTACCACCAAGAAGTGTTGCAACGCATGAACCAGCAGCTGAATTCCCCTTATATACCCCCAGGCAGGAAGTAGGAAACAGGAAGTAGAAATACCACCATCTTGGATTGGGTACATGCACCTAAAGAAGAAAAATAATGCATGCTGGGAGGAGAGGAAGTGCTCAGCATGCTGGGAAGGGAAAAGGCAGGTACAAAAATACCACCATGTGCAAGGGTTCGGCTTTTGACTGGAGACATGGTAAGTGGTGAGCAGGTGTGCAAAGCAGAATGCAGAGATTAGCTGTAAATGCGCATAATGCGCTACACGCGGTCAGGCCTGAAACCCCTTCGGTATCTCAAGCCCTGCTGCGTCTGCCTTTATGGCAGAACTTAAAGAAAGGGGAGCGGCGAGTGCTGCGACCCCTAATCAAGCTCCTTGGAGCATCCGCGGCCTGCGCCCGAGCCGCGGCATCCCCTGCGGCCCGCGCGCCACCCGCGGTGTCCCCCGCGGTCTGCGCGCCAGCCGTGGCGTCCCCTGCGGCCCACGCGCCGGCCGCGGTGTAAATGGAGTGCCGCGCCGCGGCAACCTGAGCCCGCGGCCGCGGCAAGTGCCGCGGCTGCCGCAGCATGACAGTATGCCCCCCCCGAGGCCCCAGGTTTGTGAGGGAAGAGACGAAAAAAGCGACGGACCAAAAGAGGAGCATGAACTGAAGGAGCATCTTCCCAGGAACACTCACTCATAGGGTATCCCTTCCAATGAATAAGATATTGGAGGCGCCCATGGAAAAACCGAGAGTCACAGATTTCCTGAACCTCGTACTCAGGTACATTATCAACCAACAGAGGAGGGGGACAGGGTAAGTGCCTATGAAAAGGATCGGGACTGTAAGGCTTCAATTGAGAGACATGGAATACAGGGTGGATCTTCCACGTCCGGGGCAGGCGAAGACGCACAGACACAGGGTTGATCTTTTTGAGAATTAGGAAGGGGCCATAAAAGCGAGGTTTGAATTTGTTCTGAGTGAGTCGGAGAGGTAGGAATCTAGAGGAGAGCCAGACCTTGTCATGAACCTGATATTGAGGAGCCGCACAACGTCTTCTATCTGCTATCTTTTTCATGCGGAACTTAGTGGCCACAAGGTTGGAATGGATAATTCGTTGTATACCCCGTAGCTGTCGAACATAGGAGGAGATGGCAGGAAGATTGGAGTTATCTCTCAGGGGAGTTGGGAAGGCCTTGGGATGGAAACCGTAGGAGCCATAGAAAGGAGAGACCTTCGAGGCACTGTGTAGAGAGTTGTTATAGGAGAATTCTGCAAGCGGTAAATAGGTAGCCCAATTACTTTGTGTAGCATTGCAGAAGCTACGTAAATACTGTTCGAGACCCTGATTGAGTCGTTCCGTTTGCCCGTTGGTTTGAGGGTGGAACCCGGACGACAAGGCCACCTTGATTCCCAAGGTCTTACAAAATTGATTCCAGAATCGGGAGATATATTGAGGGCCCCTATCTGATATAATGACCTGAGGTAACCCATGAAGCCGAAAGATTTCTTGGGTAAAGATTTGACCCAATTCCTTAGCCGTTGGTAACTTTCTTAAGGCCGTAAAGTGAGCCATTTTGGTGAAGGAGTCCACGGTTACCATTATTACGTGGTTTCCCATTGAGGAAGGTAATGCGCACATAAAATCTGTGGAGATGGTGTGCCATGGGCCGGGGGGAACTGGTAATGGACGGAGTAATCCTACTGGTCTGGTACGGGGTGTCTTGGCTTGAGCACATATAGGACAGGCAGATACATATGTCTCAGTATCAGCCTTGAGAGTTGGCCACCAGAAGGAGCGCAGCAAAAGTTCTTGGGTTGCTTTCATTCCTCGATGACCTGCGATAGGGGAATCATGGCACATATGTAAAGCTTCAGTTTGTACTACTTTAGTGGGTAAAAACAGGGCCTTGTCATGATAATAATAGCCATGATCTGTATGCAGTTGCGGACCCAACTCTTTCAGTTCTGTTTCGTCTAGACAGGCATATTTGGACTTGACTTGGTCTAAAAAAGTCTGTGCTACCCCAATGATCTTGTCGTTGTCAAATAAGTTCTGAACAGTAGAATCGCTGCACTCAGGATAACGTCGGGACAAGGCATCCGCCAGGATGTTCTGAGAACCAGGGATGTAAGTGATATAGAAGTCATATTGGCTGAAAAAGAAAGCCCATCGAGCCTGCCGGCTTTTTTGACACTGAAAGTTTCTTAAGCACTGTAGATTTCTGTGATCTGTCCGGGCTTCAAAAGGTTCCTTTGATCCCATCAAAAAGTGTCTCCATTCTGCGCACGCGGTTTTTAAAGCGAGTAATTCACGTTCTAACATGGAATAATTCCGCTCGGAATCAGATAAAATGTGTGATAGGTAAAATACAGGGTGTTCTAAATCATCATCGTCTTGTCTTTGCAATAAGGCAGCTCCAATGGCCCTTTCTGAGGCGTCTGCGACAACAATGAATTGCTTGCTGGTGTCTGGGTGTCGTAGGATAGGGGCTTGAATAAAGGCTTTCTTTAATTCCTGAAAGGCTAACTCAGCGTCTTGTGTCCAACAAAAACCCTTCTTTAGGTGTTCTTTTTTAAGGGTTTGAGTAATATAGCTGGTTCTCTGGGCAAAGTCTGCTATGAACTGTCGATAGAAGTTGGCTAGTCCCAAAAAACACTGAGTCTCCTTGATGGAAGAAGGAGATGGCCAATTCAATATAGCCTGCACCTTGTCTGAATCCATGGCGACTCCGGTTTGGTTTATGCAATATCCCAAGTATTTTACTTCAGTCTGATCAAATTCGCATTTTTCAGGTTTGCAGAATAAATGATGTTGTCGGAGTCTCTCTAAGACTTGGCGAACGTGTTTGGAATGTTCTTCTGGATGAACAGAAAAGATTAGAATATCGTCAAGATACACCACCACTGTTTGTTGCAAAAGATCAGAAAAGATAGAATCCATGAACCTTTGAAAAATGGAAGGGGCATTAGTAAACCCGAATGGCATTACTCTATATTCGTAGTGACCAAAAGGTGTTCTAAAGGCGGTCTTCCACTCATCACCTTCTCTTATTCTTAGAAGATGGTAGGCTCCTCGGAGATCCAGCTTGGTAAATCTCTTTGCTCCTCTGACTGCTTCTAAGATGTCCTTTATGAGGGGTAACGGATACCGATCTTTAATAGTGATCCTGTTTAACCCTCTGAAATCGATACAAGGACGCAAATCTTTAGTTTTCTTTGGTACAAAGAAAAGAGGAGCCCCGGCGGGTGAAGAAGAGGGAGTAATCAACCCGCTTTGTAGGTTCTCATCAAGATACTCCTTCAGAATCTGTTTCTCCGGTTCTGTGAGTGAGTACATACGCCCAAAAGGAACCACTGTATCTGGTTCTAAAGGAATGGCACAGTCGTATTCTCTGTGGGGTGGCAGTTCAGGTTTTTCTGGCTTCTGGAATACATCGGCATAATCCTGATAATGCCTGGGAACTCCCTGTAGGACGTTAATGGAGCATCCCACCTTAGGAGTTGCTGCTGAGAGACCTTTTGGGGACCAATAATCCCCGGCGTGATAGCAGTGGTGTTGGCAAAAGTGAGAAGACAAGGAAATGGTTTTTGTTTCCCAGTTAATGTAAGGATTGTGCCGTGTGAGCCATGGAATGCCCAGGATCATGACGTGGTGTGGTGATGAAATTAAATCAAACGAAAGATTTTCTTGGTGTTTTCCAAACTGTAGACAGAAGGTAGGGGTAGTATATTGTACAGGTCCAGAGGCCAAGAGTGACCCATCCACGGTATGTACCTGTTCTGGTACTTCCTTAGGTATTTGTGCTATCTGTCGTTCTTTGGCCCAGGCTTCATCTAAATAGATGCCACTGGCTCCGCAGTCTAATAAGGCCAAGGTTCTTTCTTCCCGGCCATCAGTTAGATGAAGGATAACTGGTAAGAGAAAAAGGGCAGTTCCTTCCTCCCTGGAAGAACAAATAGAAGGTATGTCACGATATCCCGTCCTCACCCTTCTTACTGGGGACGGGAGTTGGCGTTTCCCAAGGGCTTGGTTGGACGAATGGGGCAAGTGCGAATTAGGTGACCAGCTGCACCACAATATAGACAAAGCCCCTTCCTTCGTCTATGTTCTCTTTCAGTGGCTGATAAAGGTCCTCGAGCCGTGTCAATTTGCATTGGTTCTTCCTCGGTATTCCCCTTAGGTTCAGGACGGACTTCCTCGGTACGATGAGAGAAAGAGCGAGACGGTACTGAGTGCGATGGCAAACGACTCTTCTTTTTCTCCATTCTTCGTTCATTTAACCGATATTCTATCGTCAGAGCCTGGTCCATCAATCCTTTAAGGTTCTCTATTCTAGCAGAGTGCACTAATTCATCTTTAATGTCCTCTCTGAGACCTCTACGGAACAGTGTCACCAAGGTACGTTCCACCCAAGTTGTTTCTGCTGCTAATTGTCTGAAACGGGTGATGTATTGTAATACATCTTGATTCCCTTGTTGAACTTCGCAAAGAGCTTCTTCTGCGGACGCCTCGAGTCCAGGGCGTTCAAACATCTGTTTAAAAGTAGTGATAAAGGTGGAATAATTAGATAGGCAGGGATCGTTTCTGGTTACTAGAGGGGTGGCCAAGGCTGGCCCCGATAAGGCACTAATCAAATACCCCACCTTGGTCTTGTCTTGTATAAATTGCGAGGGGCGAAAAGCAAAGTAAACCGTCAAGGCATCCAGAAATTCTTTTAATTTGTTAGGATCTCCGGAAAAACGAGGTGTAGTGGCAGCTACTGAGGGAACATCTGTGGTCCTGGATGCAAAGGCTTGTCGATAGACGGTATTTTCAGTACGTAACTGTTGGAGTTCTTGAGCCTGTTGTTGTATCGTCATAAGCAGGGTCTGGCTCGTAGGTTCCGTGTTTGCCACTGGATTATCCATGATACCGGACTGCAACTGGAGTTTTGGGCGTTGCAATCTGTCACGGTTTTCAATGGGCTTACCGTCGAGGTTGAGAAGCGTAGGGGAATGTCCCCGGTTCCGGCAGGTTCTGCTCTGGCCGAGGTAGGGGCGACCCCTTCCGGTAGCCACGGTGCTGTTTGGCAAGAGCAAACCATTACAGTCCGTGCCCCCCAGAAGGAGTCCCAGAGGAAAAACCCCAGTAGGGTAAAAAACCTCCACAGGAACTCCCTGAAACGAAAGGAGGACACCAAAGGCGTTAGGACTGAAGATCAGGAAGACTGGAGAACAAAGACAGGTCAGGAAACACTGGATTCGCAGGAAGAAATCAATCGAAGCGTGACTACCACCAAGGAGTGTTGCAACGCAATGAACCAGCAGCTGAATTCCCCTTATATACCCCCAGGCAGGAAGTAGGAAACAGGAAGTAGAAATACCACCATCTTGGATTGGGGAAAATAATGCAATAGTGAATCAGGTACATGCACCTAAAGAAGAAAAATAATGCATGCTGGGAGGAGAGGAAGTGCTCAGCATGCTGGGAAGGGAAAAAGCAGGTACAAAAATACCACCATGTGCAAGGGTTCGGCTTTTGACTGGAGACATGGTAAGTGGTGAGCAGGTGTGCAAAGCAGAATGCAGAGATTAGCTGTAAATGCGCATAATGCGCTACACGCGGTCAGGCCTGAAACCCCTTCGGGGTCTCAAGCCCTGCTGCGTCTGCCTTTATGGCAGAACTTAAAGAAAGGGGAGCGGCGAGTGCCGCGACCCCTAATCAAGCTCCTTGGAGCATCCGCGGCCTGCACCCGAGCCGCGACATCCCCCGCGGCCCGCGCGCCAGCCGCGGCGTCCCCCGCGGCCTGCGCGCCAGCCGCGGCGTCCCCCGCGGCCCACGCGCTGGCCGCGGTGTAAATGGAGTGCCGCGCCGCACCAACCTGAGACCGCGGCCGCGGCAAGCGCTGCGGCTGCCGCGGCATGACATCAACCATGCAGATGAGCCACCTGCTCCCTCCATCACAGGTTGTCCCTGGGGTTTAGATGACCACAGAACCTGCATGCTCCTGGGATAGCCAGAGTTGCAGTGTGGGGTGATCTCCCTCCTCCTCGGACGGATCGGCCACAGCACAGAGAGACATCTCCATCGATAACAACCCTTGCAGCCCAATGGGAGTCTCATTTTTTTGGCAGGCGATGGAGGGCTCCCCAGATTGGTGTTTCCTACAGGGCTACCCGAAGCCTGGAGCACTGAAACTCACACAGCCTTCAGATAAGGGTGAGCACTTTCAACATGTCGGACTGCAACCAACCTGGACCGCCAGCTTTAGCAAGCAAAGAAGCGCTCAACACCAGCGCACGATAACCAAAGATAAAGTACTCCTCCTGCACTTTGGAAATAGAAAGAAAGGCATTCCTAACACACTGAGGGAATGAAAGGAAAAACTGTTCATGCACTAAGGGAATAAAAGGAAGGGACTCCTCATGCGCTAGGAATAAACAAAAGCATCCACCACATGGTGATGGACGGAGAGTGTAGATAAAAGTGCAGCATTCACCACACACTGGGTAGGAGAATCTAGGGGTAATACACAGCACTCTCAATATATTGGGAACCTGGGAGAACAGTTGGGGGACACACGGCAAGCAAGCAGGCCAAAAAAAGAAGTTCAAATGGCAGGTTCTCCTGACAGTGCCACAGTGTCTTTGTAGTCAGGGAGTAGCTGGCAGTAGGGCAACAAGCAGAAAAGCAATTCAGTGAGTCCTTTATGCCACCCAACAGACAGAAGGCAACAGTGCAACAACAGAGGAGCAGTCCAGATGAGTCCTTTGAGCAGCACAGCAGTCCTTCTAACAGAGGTTCAGTCCCAGTTCCAAAAGTGCTCTAAAATCGTGGGGTCAGAGCCCCTTATACTCCAGATGTCTTTGTTCAGGGGGTGACTATAAAGGGATCCTTTCAAGTGTAATACATCCCCTTTCAATCTAGCCCTGGCTCCAGACATCAGTAGGGGTAAATCAGCCCATTGTATGAGGTAGGGGCACAGCTTATACAAATGTAAGTGTGCCCGCCTCCTTCTTTCCCAGCCCTTTCTATCAGTATGCAGGTGCACTCAGTCCCTCCTGTGTGATGGCTGTCTGGAAAGTATGCACAACATGTAGCTGTCACTCTGCCCTAGACGTAGATTGAAGTCAGGCTGCAAAACACTTAAGTCATAAGCACAGAGATCTGCCCACTTTCTAAAAGTGGCATTTTGAAAATCGTAATGTAAAATCCAACTACACCAGTAGGCAGGATTTTTCGCTACCATTTCAAACATGCCCCCACCACTTCCTCCAGATCAGAAATGACCAATTAGACATACATAGGGAACTCCCAATGCTAACCTATGAGAGGAGCAGCCTGCACAGTAGTGAAAAATGAAAAAGTACAAGTCCTACCTTTTACATACACGGCACCCTGCCCATAAGGATACCCAGGGCCTAGCTTAGGGGTGACTCAGGTGTAGTAAAAAAGGGAGTTTAGGCACTGGTAAGTAGTTTAAATTGAAAAGTCAATGTGGCAGTAAATTGTGCATGCAGGTACTGAAGTGGCAGTCCTGAGACAAGTTTGAAAGGCTACTTCAATGGGTGGCGCAATCAGCGCTACAGGCCCACTAGTACCATTTAATTTACAGGCCCTGGGTATATAGTATACAACTTTACAAGGGACTTACAAGTAAATTAAATGTGCCAAACAGGCATAAGTCAATCATATCAAGTTCTAGAGGAGAGAGTACATGCACTTTAGCACTGATTAGCAGTGGTAAAGTGCACAGAGTCCTAATGGCAACATAAAGAGGGCCAGAAAAATAGTAGGAGAAAGGTAAACAGTTTGCAGATAGCCCTGCAGAAATGGCCATTTCCAGCAGCTTGCATGTGTTTTATGGTCCCCATGCCTCCTTGCTTGCTGTTGTTGTTTGACCATGTGACCAGGGCCATTTTTTGCAGCCAGCCAGTGTACCTTTGCCATTGGCTTGCATGTGTTCTTTGTTCTCCATGCCTCCTTGCTCGCTGTTGTTGTTTGACCATGTGGCTGGTGCACATTTTGTGCAGTCAGCAAGTGTGCTTTTGCCATAGATTTGCATGTATTCTTTGTTCTCTGTGCCTGCTTGCCTGATGTTGTTGTCGGACCCTGTGAGCAGTGGCCATATTGTTCAGTCAGCCAGTGTGCTTTTGTCATGGACTTGCATTTGTTCTTTGTTCCCTGTGCCTTCCTGCTTGCTGTTGCTGTTGTTGTTGTTTGACCATGTGGCCTGTGGCCATATTGTGCAGTCAGCCAGTGAGCTTTTGCCATAAGCTTACAAGTGATATCAGTTTAATAATATGCTTGAGAATCATTATAGTATATGTATATTATGAATATGATTATGATGACCAGTGTTTTATAGTGCATGTATTTATTTTTATTTTTCAGTGGCACCTCCTTGCCTCCCCTTAGGTTTCTCATACTGCTTTACAAACATCTGCAATTCATTGTTGTTTTGTTTGTTTTTTTTAAAATTTTTAATGTTTTGATTTTATTCATTTCCTTTTGTAAAAAAAAGTTGTTGTTTTTTCAATTTTCAATTGTATATATTTCAAAATTTTCATTTAATTTAAATTTTTGTATTTTTTCATTTTGCCTCTATGCCTCCACTCCCTGAATGCCATAGGCACACAGCTGCAAAACAGCATTCAATTTTTATGTATAATTCAATTTTCCCCGGACTCTCTGCTTGCGATTGGGTAGGTGTGATGCACACACCAGCATCCTTCATTTTCATTTACCCATACACCTCCGACTGCCACAGGTATCTCCTTTATTATAGATGCACATAAAGCAAAGAGCTATATTTGTATGTTGTATTTTCCTGATTGGAAATTACATTTTATGTTATGGTGGTGTGGATTGAAATGGTAGCAAAAATTGTTTTTCAATATTATTGTAGTAGCCAACCACATTACATTACATTGTCTTTGTCTGTACTAATTTAAACCGCAATATGCCATATTTTATTAAGTGTTTTTCCTACTTGTCTGCTTTTAGGTATACAAGAGAAGAAACATCACCCACAGTACTATCAAACAGAAGGCCTGTCCAAAACATGTGACAATACAACACAATGTCAGTCCAACATCTTTGGCTTCTGCAGCTCAATGCCACTGCCAACTGACAACTTTAAGATGGCCCCAAAGAAAGGTGCTGCCTGGAAAGTGGCCAGTGAGAAGAAGGAGCTTTCCACCACTGGCATGACTACAACTTTTTTGGGCGATATGTGCCTGCCGCACCAGCCTCTGGGGAGGAACCAAGGAGCAGAACTCCCACATCAACAGAACCACACCAACCTGAGCCCAAGTCCGTGCCTGTTAGCGAGGCAGTCACTGCAATCATGGCGACGCTAACGAGCAGTGACTTTGAAGTCGAAAGTAGTACCCAATCATTTCAGGAAACAGAGCAAAATGGACAGGAGCCAGCAACAGTAGATCTTCCTGAATTTGGAGCACAACAGGAGGTTGTGCTTCCTGCCGAGTAAGAACCTCATCTTTTAGAATAATTGGCTCCCATATCTCCAGCAAGAAAAAGAAAGGGTACATCACCATCTTCTTCAAGTACCCCTTCTGATGATGAGGATCTGGAAATTGAGTGGAACCCGGCAGAGTCCAGGTGATGCCAGGAGAGACAAGGGAGAAGAAACGTTCCTGCAAACCTTAGAATTATGGGAGGGGATGAGGAGAAAGATGACTACAAGCCAGTCATTGTTATGGAAGCTGGCACAGAGGACCACAATATTACACCGCATATTTAACCTGCTCTGAGGGATGTGACACAGGTACCACTATCATCTCCCATATTTGTAAGGTCCCAGCTGAGACCTGCACAAACCCCTGCCTTAGTAGAAGTATGCACCGCAGATAGGCAATCTAAGAAAGCACTCTTCCCCACTTTGGGACTTTTTTTACGCTTAGCAAGCAGGGGGAGAACATTGCAATCTACTCCATTTGGCATGTGAGTGTTCATCAAGGTAAGCCTGGTTCACTATGGTACTGGAGACCAAACGACCCATATGTAAAAAAAAATGTAATCTTGTGGGGGAAGCACCTTAAAAAATTGCTGAACATGGTCCTTGTGAAGGTGTTGCAAGCTGGGAAACATCAGCTCCAAGGTTGGTAATATTGCAATCTCCTTTATGTCACCACTACACACAGCAGCCCCCAGCCATCTTCCTCCCTTTTTACTGCTGCTCACAGGCTACTATTAAGGGATTCTCTAGACAAAAGGGGCCTATGACCGCAACAACCCAATGGCCAGTTTATACAATGGGAAGCTGGCTAAAATTTGCTTTTATGGAAGGAATGGGAATTTTAGAAGTTGTGGCAGCCATCTGGCTGAAATGGAAGGTTCAAAGTCGGACCTATTTTGCCAGAGTTGCAGTTCCAGCACTCTAAAATGATGTGCTGCAATTGGCTGGACAAACTTTTAAGCGAAATGCAGTTCACAATATCGTCCTGAGGACCAGTTGGCAAGCAACTGATTACATGTGTATCACTGCATACTGGATCTCTTTTGCAGGGTTTAGGCAACAGAAATCTACATGCCTCAGCTCTGAAGATTACTTTAAGGCATTCAGTGGCATGAAAGTCTAACAAGGTGTTTGAATGTCTACCTCCCAGAGGTCTCAGAATTGGATTTTTGCCATGGATAATGGCAGTAATATAGTCAAGGCCATGTCAGATGGTGGCTATTTCAGAGTCCTGTGCTTGATGCATTGGATCAACCTAGTTGTGAAGGAGTTTCTGAAAAAAGAAGACATAGTTAGGAACATACTGACCACCTTCAGAATAATCTGCACTCATTTTAGCCATTCTTTTAAAGCCCAGAAGCATCTGAGGATTACTCAGCCTGCTAATAGCGTACCAGTTACAGCCCTCATAAAGGAGGAGCTCAACCTATTACGTGTTGCAATGTTTGTTTGAGCAGTACAGTTACAGTTCAAAGAGGAGGGGATGAAATTTAGAAAGCTATGACCATGGATTCAGACAAATGGTGCCTAATCTAATGCCTGGTACAGATGCTACTCCCTTTTGAGGTTTTCACATGGGAAATTAGCAAGGGCGAAGGTACGATTGGCCAAGCTATCCCATTGTTGCATCTGCTACAGGACCGGCTAAAGAAGGTGTCTTAAAGGTCTGCAGTCGCAGGTGTGAATGAAAACACAGAATCACATTTCTTGGTTGAGAGCATAATCCTTTGCTTGGCTTATAATGTATGGCTGCAAAATGACGTTATGTTGTCCAAAGAGTACATCTGTGCCACACTACTTGATCTACAGTGCAAAATAATTCTGGCCACTTTCATTCCTTTTTTCTGAAGGGAATGTTTCAAAATACAAGAGCTGGATTGTTGAGCAAGCCTGGGAACAGCTGGAAATTACTAGAGTCCCTCTCTGGGGCAGAAGTTCTCAGGGGCTGCCTTCAACTTTTAGAGAGGTCAGTCTTGCCTCACATGCAACATAAGCAACAAGAACAGTGGCAAAAACCACAACTACAGGAACAGAAGAATTGGCCCCAACCTCTGCTATGGCTTGGTTTAAGTGGCAGGTCTTATGTCCAGTACCACAGTGAAGTCAAAAGAGGTCAAGGAAGTGGGAGCACCAATGACAATTCAGAGGATGTTCTAGGAGTAGCTGGATGATCCAATAGAGCTCTATGTGGATCAAATCCTATTGATGTATTGGTATGCGAAGATGTGTCGATGTTCAGTGATCAGCATGCTAGCAATAAAGTATCTGGCTTGTTATATAGTCAGTATTTCTGCTGAGCATGTGTTTAGTGTAGTTGGCTCAGTTGTCACAGTGAGAAGGACCAGTCAATCACCTCAAAACATGGGGAGATTGACCATGATCAAAATGAACCAACATTTCATACCACACAATTACACCATTCCTGGAACAGCACAGGAGGATGAGGAGGATGATTTGTCAGAATCAAGTGTGTTAGTTGACAAACTTCTGGGCGGACACCCTGAGTTTGAGGATTAACTCTACTTTCAGGACTGAGTATGCCACCATTGTACTTTTTAATTATTTATGGTCAAATTATCTTCTTTGTCCAAAAATCTATATACATAGCTTGTGGATCATTATGTTTATGCTGCCCAACCATGTTTTAGTCACAGGAATTGCTGTAATGGAGTTGGACTAGTGTACATTGAAGAAGCCTCCACATTCCCTGCAGGACATTACAGACAATACCTGGGTCCCTTGCACACCTATCCTTTTTTGCATCACCTAACAGGGCTGCCCCAGAAGATCATTGTTTTACAAGACTGTCAGTGCTAATGCCAAATTATAATGTGTTGCTTGCATCAAAGAGGAGATACAATTGTGTGCCTAACACATTGCTTGGATTAGTAGCGGTAACTACAAACTATTGCATCAATAAGTGATAATATATTATTGAGGGATTGTAAGTGACAATTGTTCATTTATCTGGAGGCAGATAGTGAGTGAGGGTGTTCAAATAATTAGCAAACTTGATTTTGGTGATTTGCAATGTTTGGGGACTGATGGGTGATCATTTTTCCTTAAGGCATTTGGCCCATTCAAATTTAATAAAATTTACCTGCAAGGTCCACTCTTTTTTTCTGGTTATTCAGAGACCCTTCACTTTAGTTAACAAACACAAATCTATTACACAACAAAATACACCAATTTAATTACTCTACTTGTTCTTCAACAGCAGTGCATTACAGGTCGATCTCTCGTGGGTCAGGGCTTGGACAGAGTTACTAAGAGTCAGGAGGAGGATGGAACTACTGAGGGTGGGACTAAATCAACAGCCAAAAGAAGGAAGTTGTTGACTTCAAATGGAAGCCAGGATGAGGATGATGATTCTGAGGCCTGGTATTAAGTCCTGTGGACTGGAGAGAGGTGTGCTGATTTGGGAAATGCAGCTGAGTGTGTATGCTGCACTGCTGGCTCAAACATGAAACTCCTCTTATGTTCTTTATCTGTCTCTGAATCTTCTTGCTATACTCCTGACTCCTCATGAAGCTTAACTTCCTTCTGTCCTTCTCCATGACTCTGCAGTACAGTTTCTGTTTTTCAATCTGCAAGACTTCTCCTCTCCTGTGTGAACTAAAGGCAATGGCTCAACATTACTGATTACTTATTGGACAGGTTCAGTCAGGCCCTCAAGAGTGTTGGATATTCCAAGAAGAATGAAGATACACAACCCACTTTAGCAGTACAGTATCAATTTTCGTTTAACAATAATAATTTTTAGAACTGGGTGGGTTCACTTCATTCCTCCATAATCTGTATTGTTCAGCCCTAGATGAGAGAACATTTAGATATATACTAGCTTGAGAATCTGGGGCTGAAGGACTGTTTTCAATGCATTTAACTGAACAGTGTCTTACTTATTCCTTCATTTCTTTCCACAACAGATTGATGAAGGTGTGCTGCTCTGCACCCTGATGAATATTGTTGTTGTGTAGTGTTTGTCTTTGTCACACCATTCCCCAAATCTGTTTCCCGTCCATTCATCAAACTCCTAACCCTCTTCCCTCGGGCTGTGTGATTTATTGAGGTGTAACGTAATTTTACACCATAAATGGACCACACTTTTGGTGGGGCGGATGTGGTGAAATTGACACCAACTCACTTTGGGATCTTGTATTATCTGAGCAGCAGCCCACACTGGACCCATTTACCTACCCACACATCATTCTTCAACTTCATTATTCAGACCTTGTGTTGTATTAATTAAATGCTTAACCTTGTCCACTCCACTCCTGACTCTGAGGCAACTTCTCCTGATTTAAGGATTTCATAAGTTTAGTTTTAACTAAATACTAGCTACCCATTGCTTAGAAGAAGTTACTATTGATAGTTTTTGTTATCACATCAGGTTGTCTTTGTTGTGTCATGGTAGTAGTCTTGCCTCAGTCTTTCTAAAGTTATGATAAACATAAAATAACCAACTAGCTTGGTGTTTCTTTCAATCTAGTTGCCTTTGATGGATAATCCTTTGACTAAATCAGCAGTTGGAGTTCACCTTGGTAGGAGTGGAACCTCGCTTTTGATGTCTTCCCAGTTAGCATGCTAGCCTCCTCACTGCTACCACCATCATATGATGGTGCCTTGGGAACCTCTGGAGTAAGAGGATTGAGAAAGGTAGCAGCCCTCGCTCCGTCCATTCAGGTAGGGGAAATATTAAGTGAAGTGAAAAAGTTTAGTTAGTAACTGACGTCTACTGAATATGTTGTTTGTGTGTATCTAGGCTATTGTAGGCAATATAGGAAATGGCAATCACCAAATAGTGGTCACTATAGATAGAGAGGGTAGTAGGACAAAGGTATAACTAACTGACATACAATGTGTTGAGCAGATTTATAAAACAGGTACGTTTAAAGACAGCAGTGCAAAGTAAAATACCAAAATAAACATTTGAGACATAAATAAAATGAAATAAATTATAATTTTTTAATTTTTTAACAATTATACCACTCACATTTCCACCCACAATAGGCCCACCCCTCTCCTCAAACAAATCACTCCGACCCCAACCAATGTCCAAAGATAGCATAGGTGTCTAAACCTGTCCAAACTCTGGTCCCAACGCTCTTTCACACCCTCTCCACCCACAACAAATGTCCCTCTCATCAAAAGAAAAATTTAAAAAGGGCTAAAAGAAGGCATGCTTCACGTGGGCCCAGAGATCATTGAGGGTTCCCTCTATGTTTGCTACCCTACAGTCCAGGCACTCTAGATGTTATAGGACACAGCACTGGAATATGCAGTCTGAGCCGGAGGCCGGCAGCAGTAGTCTGACATAGACTGCTGAAAGTGCTGCCAGGGAGCTAGAGAGCTGGGGCCCACAGGCAAGGCAGGTGCCTCACCCTCCTCTTCTGGTAGAGACTCTGAACGGATGGCCTCTGCCACCGGACCCAGGCTGCTATCTCCTGGCATGTAGGTGGTCTACCAGGAGTAGCTATATCAAGAAAGAAACAATAAAGACAAATTGTGAACAGTGCTCTCTGCAAACATTTTTTTTAAATGAGAGTGTCAGAGTTGCAGTATATTGCTGGTCCCATACGGCCATTGGAATTTGATGTGGCTGATTACGAGTCACTGGGCCATTTTTTTACCCACACATGCCTCATTGTAGTTGGCAAATGTTGAAAGGGAAATCCTTGGACAGGCATCAATCCATTATGGAAGCCATGAAATGTAAATCACTTGTCGAAAAAATTGTGGCATATGCACATGCCAAAAAGGGATTTTTCATTTTTTTTTTTAGGTGGCTGGGATAGAACTCAAGAAAGAACAAGCATTTTCAATTCAACGGGTCTCGCATTTGTTCGAGTTAGAGCTATTAAGGTTGTAAAGCAAAAAACAAAACGCAGCGCGATCGCGCCATATAAAATGCAGCGCGATCGCGCTGCGTGGAAAATAAACAGATAAAGTAGTCTGGACTCCAGGCGGAAAACATTGAGCCTCGTATGTTTTTGGTACTTTACCGGTGCTGTGTAGGTGGGCTAAACACCGGAAAAGGCAAACACAAATGAAAGCAAGTGGATTTTAAAAGGTAAGCCCACGAACCAATGTAAGTGGCTAACATGGCATGGTCGTGGTTTGAAGACCAAAGAGAGATTACAGAATGGACGGAGCACTTTGTGCTCGCCCATAATAAAAAACTAAAGTACTAGGATGTGTGGGTACTGGGAGGGAATGGAAACACACCCTATTTTAATTTTACAATACATTGAAAACTTTGTAATCGCTGCATTAACTGGAGCAGATGCACATTGCACAGACAACACTATTGTACCTCCAAATTGAACCATGTTGCAGTTAGGGAATGGCATGTTAGGGAATGGCATGGGTGACTAAGGCCCTGATTTGCACTAATGATGGTGCACTAACGCAGTTTTGCACCAAAACGTTTAGCACCGGCTTGCACCATTTCTGTGCACCAGCCGGGTACCATATTTATGGAATGGTGCAAGCCTGTTCAAAGGGAAGGCTAGCGTCAAAATAAATGAGGTTAGACGGTTGGGGCTGGCGGTATGGAAGAAGGGGGTTTTGCACCAAAAAAAATTATGTTAGGTAGGTTAGAGTAAAATAAATGACCTGCATAGAGTCAATTTATGATGCAAAACCATCCACACCACCTGACTCCTGTCTTAGAAAAGACAGGAGTCATGCCCAATGGCCCAATGGCCAGCACAGGGGGCCAGGGTCCCCTGGGCCTGGCGATTGCACCCAGTGCCATGTAGGGGGGGCATTTCAGGGCTCACAATGGCACTTAAAAAAAATACTTACCTATACTTTCTTATACTTACCTGAAATGGGGTCCCCATCCTCTGCTGTCCCTCTGGTGTTGGTGTGAGTGTCCCTGGGGCCGGGGGAGGGCACCTCTGGGCTTATTCCATGGTGTTCCACCATGGAAATAGGCCCACAGGTTCCATAACGCCTGCCCTGATTCAGGCATTAAAAAATGGTGCAAACCCTCCTCCCCGTGTGCGTTTTTTGCATGGTAGGATAAATAAGGAGTTAGGGCCTTAGAGTCATTTTTTGCCTGGGAACACCTACCTTGCATCTCATTGACACAAGGTAGTTTTCCGCAGGCAAAAAATGACTTTAATTCCAATATTTTGGCACTAGACATGTCTAGTGCCAAAATATAAATATAGAGTTAAGTTTGTGCCAGATTTGCATAACAAAAAAATGCATATCCGGTGCAAACAGAGTATAAATACGCCCCTAAAAGCCATAGGTGGGGAGGTGATGAATGATGATGGGTGGGAGGATACATATCTGCCTTGCTTAATAAACACAGTAAGTTAATGGAGTAGACAGAAAATTAACATTTTCGCCACTTTGAACCAAAGCTTTGATAACCAAGCAAAGCAAGGAAGTATGAGAACATATCCCACTCCAGAAGAGCTCCCTTATTCCTTCATTCAAGCAATTATCCATTCACCCTTTCATTGTTCTAGTCACCCGTTGATCTCCACCATTTAGGATTTACATTCTGTCATTCCATTTTTTTACTATTCCAATCCTTCCATCCATGTACCTACACATACTTCCATACATTCACCTATCCACCCTTTCAACCATTCTTTCACCCATCCGTCCATTTAGCCATACATCATTAACCATCCACCAATCCTTTAACCCACACAAGCATCCTTTTACCCATCCACCCTTCACCTACCTAGGCATCTTTTCACCCATATACCCTTTCATCCATCCTTTCTTTTAACCATCAATCCTTTTTTTCCTTTCCCATCAACCCATCATTTGTAGCATTCATCATGAGCTTTTGTCTGGTCAGTTGCAGATAGAAGAGGCCATTAGGAACTCAACCCCCACTGTAAGTGCTGAAGCAGGGGGTTCACATGCAACACCCTTGCAGTGAGTAAACTAGTATTTGTCAATAACTGGTCCTAGCACTGGTGGTCCGTGCGGCAGGAAAAAACATTACACATTTAAGATGCCAGATATGCCTCTCCTTGTTATGTTTTAAGAACTAATTCAACAAAATACAACCACATTAGATCGCTACAGTTCCAGCTTCTTCTATCATTCATTTTAGGAATTTTGTAGTTAACGCCAGGTAGTCAAGTCAAGCCAACAGCAAATGGTTCATAATGGAGAGGCAGAACTTAGGGCCTGATTTAGATTTTGGCAGAGGGGAATACTCTGTCAGAAACATGACAGATATCACGTCAGCCCTATTACGATCCCTTATGTCCTGTGGGGAACATAATATGGAGGCCGGGATATCCATCATGTTTGTGACAGAGTATTCCATCAGCCAACTTCAAAATTGGGCCCTAATTCACTGAAGCGCAATGAAGGGGTAGAATAATTGGTCAATCAAGGCCATATGGTGAGTTCTTGGTTTGCAAATGCAATGGGACCATCCTCATACTGCTTTCCAGCCATGCTGCTCTATCATTGAAACTACTGTTAATGTATACTACTGTATAAAAATACATGCAACACACCATTGGAGGGGGGATCCACAATGACCATGGCCACTCTTTTGTTTTGCTCTTTGAGCATGAGCAAGAAAAAGAAAGCCTTCTCAACAAACATGTGTAGACAATTTGGCATGTAATCTTCACAATGGAGTACCTTTTATAAAATATGTTCCCTTAGTCTTACAGTACTAGTCCACAGGATATATGAAGGAAAGAGAAAGCTTACTGACAAAGCAGAAGAAAACTACAAACTAGTAAACACAGGAGGAATTCCACTACAGAAACATGAAATATTTAAAAAAAAGATAATGCAGGGATAACATTTTTTACCATCCTTAGAATGAAGAAGAGGAGGAATAAAAGGGACAGACACAGTAAACAAAAAAAAGGAAAAGTTATTCTAAATGGGGAAAGGAAAAAGTTTGAGAAGTAATGATAATATAACCAGAAGACTTACTGAGGCAAGCAGTTCCATCACTTATTGCACTGGTGGTTGCACCCCCATCTCCCGACAATCCTCCAAAGCCCTATTCTTGGTCTTGGGTACTGAGGTAAGAAATAAAGAAGATAAAAAAATAGATTAGTGTTAATCTCCCAAAAAATATTTTGGCAGACAAAAGCAATAACATTGTACTTTTCTAAATTAGATCACTTATAGTACTAGTATTGAGTTTACCAATTAATTTTGAAACCTAAGCCCTATTCAAAATTCCCTAAACCTAACCTACATTTTGAAATACTAATGCATTGGAATAAATTATCTTTACTTCTCAACTACCTTCGATGGGCCAACTCGGTCTCCCTTTTCAATGAATAGGTGCGTGCTACACATCAACGGGAGATTGCGATTGGACTGCATGACCTACAAAAAGAAAGGCACAGAGAACACTAACTCACTGTTATCACTTACTACTCCTACCACTATCTTAGTGGCAGGACAAAGGAGTCTGCTTGGCTATTAAGTAATCATCCAAAGCGAGTGATAATGAATATGATTAGGTAGCGCGAAGAACCTGGCTAGCTCAAATTGGATCACATAATATTCATCATAATGTAAAATTAACTTCCTTCTCAGTGTGAGAAGCATGCTAGTTGAATAAAATAGCATTGCTGAACATATACAACAGATATATAATTACTCACTGAGCCCACCACCTCGACACCCAGCAGGTTGAGCAGGTCCTTTCCACGGTCCAGTATGTTCACCCAGGAATGCATCAACTGCTGCTGGGTGCATTAGTCTCCATTGTGCCAAAGCACACTCTGGAAAGCCCCCCACAGCAGTCAATCTTCCTGGAGGGAGTAGTAGCTCCCAGGCCAGCCGCCTGCTGTTAGCATGGAGGCGAGGTGATGCTGCACAAAGACAATACAAGTGCTGTCACTTCTGTCCCAGAAAAATGGGGCTGGGTTTCACCCCTTGGCAATATCAACGACTACAAGATTTGTGGCTAGTAGCCGCATGGGCGCTGCCACTCCCTCTCCCGCCTTGCTCTGCCATGGCACTGGGAAGTACCAAAGTCATGAAAAACACAAAAAAGTGACGAAACCGTAAAATACACAAACACAAAGACACATACTGATACAGTAAATGAAAATGAGGGGTGGATGAATTAGATAGGGGGAGGATTCAAAGGATTCAAAATAGAGGCCAGCACCATGAACCAAAGCAGAAGAAAACGAAACAGTTACGCACGCGCTTCTATTTGTCAAAAACATAGCATGAATCGGTGCGTCGAGCAGCTCTATCCGCTCGTGGAATTCTTTGGGACCACGCAGACTTTTTGGCTCCCTCAGCAGAAATCTGTGTAACAGAACTCTGCAAGCTCCACCCAAGCCTAACTATTTCCCCATACGGAATGTCCACCTAGTCCATGGTGGATGACTACTACAGGCATGTTGTCACTGTACTCCCTGCAGTCTGATTCCTGTATAAAGAGATCTCTATCCTGGCACCATTGATCTCTAGTGTAATGAGAGGTCTGATTTTGTGTAACAGTGAATGCCAACTTTAAAGTTTTCATTTTAAGACATGAGACAAAATCCTGTAATCTCTGCAGTGTTCCACTCTAGGGCATACAAATGTTGTCAATATAGCATAGCCATACCAACCCCAACAGGTGCCCAAGGTATAGCCCTGTATTTGTTTGAAAGGAAATTTGTAAGCAGAAAAAAATCTCATTAAGACAGAAATTGATCTGACTGAGGAACATTGTTCAAACAATGTATTCTGTCTTGCTTTCAAGTAGTGCTCACAGGCTTTTACTCCATTGTTGGAAATTGGGTTACTGGTTTGGTTGGGGTGAAACCCCACTCGAGCAGCAACCACAATTCTTGTCAAGGTGAAACAGAAATAAACCCTCAATTAACCAGTGCTCAACCCTCTGGTAGCTTGACACAAAGCATTCAGGCTTAACTTAGAGGTAATGTGTAAAGTATTTACGCAGCACCTCAAGCAGTAATAAAGTTAAAACACAGCATTAGACAATTACCATGCCAATTTTGAAACATACAGTAAAATGTATTAAAGTATTTGAGACCAAAATTGCAAAAATCCAATCAGTAGAACTATGTATATGCATTTTTAAAGTTTTGAATGAAAGTAGTGTCTAGAAGCACAAAGCGCCAGCTGGGGTTTTCAGGGGCCACACCAGAGCAGGGCAAAGTCACAAGTTCAGGCTGACCATGATGAAGCAGGGGTCAGATAAAGGGACCAAGTTAGTCCCGCTGAACAAAGTACTTTAAATCCTGATTGCACAGCATTGGAGGTCCTGCATTAAGGATACATCATGTATTGTTGTTCCAAGGAAGTTGCAGAGCTATGATGCAAAGTCTTTAATTGTTGTTGAGTGTGACGTTGATGAGGGGCTTGCGATGTGAAGTCCAACATTTAGGATGCTTCATGCAGTGGTGGTTCTGAGGACACTGCAGGGCTCCGATGTGAAGTTTTGGATTGTCAATAAGGATGCCATAGATGAGGGGCTTGTGATGTGAAGGCCTGCTTTCAGGATGCATCACACAGTGGCAGTTCCAAATTGGAGCTGCAAGGAGATGCATTGTGCTGCATCAGGTCTGCCCAGAGCAACTTCAGAACCACTTCCAAGGGTCCAGGACTGCGGTGGCACCACCGGGGGGGGGTAACTCAAGGCATTGTTCAGGTTAGGAGTTTAAGGTGAATGTAGGCTTTTCTTTCCCTGAGGCTCTGATCAGGAGGCCAGCTAAATAGACCTTGAAGTCACTGTGGTAGTCCTGGGTTCAAGATGCAGGTTAAGTCATTTTCACTCAGGCAGTAGGGCAGCAGAGCAATAGAGTAATAGTTGTTCTCCCACAGTAGTACAGCAGTTCTTATGAGTAGTCCACAGCTCCAGAGGTGTACCGAAAAGTTGGGTTTGAGGGTCCATTATTTATATGTGGTGCCCACTTTTAAGTAGGAAAAGATTCTGGAGGTTTCCACCCCAGAGGTGTCTCGAATTTCCAGCCTAAAAAGGAGGGTTTAGACCCGGCAAAAAGTTTATTTTGGCAGGTTAAAAAAGCCAGTATGTTTCAACGGCTGGTATAAGACATGTTTAACGGACTAGTTATGTGCGTGGCACAAAGGGTGATGCAAGCCCACTAGTACCATTTATTGTACAGGCTCTGCATTCATGAGGTGCCTCTTTATCAGGGACTTACAAGTAAATTAAATATGCCAGTTGGGTTTAAGCTAATTCTACCATGTGTAAGGAAAAAGGCACACACATTTTAGTGCCGGTTAGCAGTGGTGAAGTACACAGAGTCCTGAAAGACTAAAAAAATTGGTTCATAAAACAGAAGGGCGAAGGCCGCAACTTACCGCCGTGGCGGCGGATATCCGTTCACCACATTATGACACACACACACTAATCTGACAGAATACAGCCATATACACAAATCCGCCAGCCCAAAGGTCAGTGATAAAGTGGCGGTATCAAAACCCACACTGTTACGCCCAGAGAACAACGCCCACCACATTATGACCCATGAATCACCATGGTAGACATTCAACAGCGGTAAAACATTGGCGGTACATACCGCCGCTCTCAGAATGGACACCCGCACTAAAACAACACCACATTGGATAATTAAAACAACACAACCTGACACCCATATACACACCACACCCACACACCCACACCACTATAAAACACCCACCCACAGTACCCACAACCCTTTACAAATACCAATAAGTGCCACCAGACTGATACCAAGACCATATCTGTATGGCATTACATATCCTCACCCTCACTCCCATCACTCCACTCCATCCCACATACTCCACCATCACATCTCACTAATCCCAATGCCAAGCCCTGCATGCTGTACCAGTGCATGGACACCTCTCACAGACCCCCATAGACACTCATCACTAAAGCATGAACAGCATAGGGAAACTAACAATCCCACCATACACCAACATATACACCAACATATACAAGTAAAAGCTGTCAGGGCAACACCAACCAAAGAGGGGAAGCCAGGGATATACAATATATCATACACATGAACCATAATACATACATCATTTACATCCCCACAGGTACCCCTGCCAATGTCAGTGGAGAGGAGGTGCCAGCACTATCCAGTCCCCCAACAGAAGAGGCCCACAGTGATGACAGTAACCCTGGTCTTCAGGATCTGGACGATCTACCTGGTCCATCAGGGACCACCCACTGTACAGCTGATTACCCAAGCCCAGTCATAGACCACCACAGAACCTCTCCCATCAGGAAATAACACCACAGCACCCACCCAGTGTACCCAAACCTCTGTCCCCAGGATACGTCCATCAGCAGTGTGCCTACTTGTACTGGGACCCCAGGCTACACCTCACCCCAAGACAATCAGGAACCTTGGGTCAGTGGGCACACGGTTCAGGGGACAGAGGCACAGGTCAACAGGGAAACTGGGAGGATTTCTGTGCACCAGGGGGAGGACAGGACCAGGGAACAGACTCTCCAGGAGGAGCTCTCTGAGATCCTGGGAGCCTATCAACATTCCCAGGTCACGATGGGCCAGAGCCTAGACAACGTGCAGGAGAACAGGCAGCTGCAGGAGGGACAGTAGCAGGGGATCAGGGACGACTTGCAGGCCATCAACAACACCCTGATCTCCATAGCAGGGGTGCTGGCAGCCATGGCCAACATTATGAGGGACACAGTGTCACATCAGCGGGCCCCTGCCACTAGCCAGTCATCTGAACATCCTTCCACTTCCGCTGCCGCTATTGGCCAGGAGGCCCGCCACAGTACCTACAGGCCACGAGCACCCCTCTCCCTGCAGAAGGTGAACCACCCCGCAAACTTTCCTAACGATCCAGGCAGAAGCCAGAGACAGTTGCCAAGAGCCCAGCCAGGAAATGAGACTCTCTTAATTGTCCCACTTGTGTCTCACTCAGTCACCCTGTCCACCTTGAACTGCTATTGCTCCCCTTCCTATGTCTCCTTGGGCACTGAACCTGTGCTATGAACAGACTGGAACAATACCCTGGACTTTCCTGCATCATCACCCCATCCCTTTGCACTTCCCCCTCTATATATTAGTACTAAAATAAACACCCTTTGAATCAATTTCAAGTATGTCATGTATTTCAAACATGTATTGATTGAAACAGGTACAACCATTGCAAAAGAACTGTACATAGAATGAGCACAGAATCAATGACCTGTAGCTGGCTGTTGTGATCACACCAGGAGTATCTGTCAAATCACCAACATCTGCAAAATGCATTAGCCAGAGGAAACAGTAAGTGGGCATAGAAGTGGGAAATACCTGCGTGCCAATGCCACACAGAATACAACCAAAGTCATTGAAATGTAAAGTTGCACTGTCTCACCTGTGTGTCATTGGAAGAACTGACGGATCACAGATGTTCTGTTGTTCACATCCTCATCCTCTGCCTCCTCATCCGCACTGTCCACAGGGGCATCTCCAGTCTCCTCCTCCTCCTTCAGAAAATGTACATGGCATCTGAGGGCCAGGTTGTGCAACATGCAGAAGGCCACGACTATCTGGCAGACTTTCTTGAGTGAGTAGCACAGGGATCCACCTGTCAGATGGAGGCACCGGAACCTGGCCTTCAGGAGGCCAAATGTCCTTTCAGTGATCCTTCTGGTTCACCCATGTGCCCCTTTATAATGTTCTTCTACCCTTGTCCTGGCATTCCTCACAGGGGTCAGCAGGAATGATAGGTTTGGGTACCCAGAGTCACCTGCAAATATTGAGCCACACACTGTCCTATATGGCCAATACCATAGGCATACACCAACATATACTGGGTGGGAGCCAAGGCTCACCTATTAGCCACACCCTGTGCCTCTGTAGCTGGGACATCACATTTGGGATGCTGCTATTCCAAAGGACAAAAGCATCATGCAACAATCCTGGATACTTAGCATTGACGTGGGAGATGTACTGGTCCACCAAGCACACCATCTGCTCATTCATGGAGTAGAAACTCTTACGAATCCTGAACACCTGTTCATTCTGGTGGGGGGGGGCACAAATGCAATATGTGTCCTGTCAATCGCAGCTATTTTATTGGGGATATGTCCCATTGCATAAAACCCGGCCTTCACAGTGGCCAAATCCTCAACCTGGGGGAATGCAATGTAGCTGCATATATGTTTTATCAGGGCAGACAACACTCTTGTCAGCCCTATTGAGAAAATTGGCTGCAACATTCTTGCTGCCAAGCCCACTGTCACTTGGAAAGAGCCAGTTGCCAGAAAATTGAGAACTTATAGCACTTGCACAAGAGGGGGGAATCCCAATGGGCTGATGGATAGCAGATACCAGGTCAGGGTCCAATTGGGCACACAGGGGGTCATTCTGACCCCGGCGGTCTAAGACCGCCGGGGCCAGGGTCGGCGGGAGCACCGCCGACAGGCCGGCGGTGCCCCGCAGGGCATTCTGACCGCGGCGCTTCGGCCACGGTCAGAAGAGGCAAACCGGCGGTCTCCCGCCGGTTTACCGCTGCCCTTTGAATCCCCCATGGCGGCGCAGCTTGCTGCGCCGCCATGGGGGATTCTGACACCCCCTACCGCCATCCTGTTCCTGGCGGTTCGCCCGCCAGGAACAGGATGGCGGTAGGGGGTGCCGCGGGGCCCCCGTAAGAGGGCCCCGCAAAGTATTTCAGTGTCTGCTAAGCAGACACTGAAATACGCGACGGGTGCAAACTGCACCCGTCTCACCCCTGCAACTCCGCCGGCTCAATTCTGAGCCGGCGTCCTCGTTGCAGGGGCATTTCCTCTGGGCCGGCGGGCGCTCTTTTGGAGAGCGCCCGCTGGCCCAGAGGAAATGTCTAAATGGCCGCCGCGGTCTTTTGACCGCGGTGCGGTCATTCAGCGGCGGTAGCTTGGCAGGCGGCTCCCGCCGCCCGCCAACATTAGAATCAGGCCCACAGCTCTGTGACTGTGGCCCTGTCCATTCTAAAGTTGAGGATAATGTGCCTGTCCTCCAGTGTAGCCAAGTCCACCAGAGGTCTGTACACGGGGGTATGTCTCCATCTCCTATTCATCCACAACGGTAGGGATCTAAGGGACAAAAAAGTGAGGAGGCTGTCACAAACTCAACAATGGAGCCACAACAGTAGTCCGCAATCTGTAAAAATGTAATGGGATAGTGCAATTATTCAAGTATGTGCCTATTTATCCTGTGACACAGCATTATGCCATAGGCCTGTCCCCCCCCCCCCGAAATGGCATCCACCTGTTCTGTGTGGAGGGACAGGTGGAAATGAGGTAATGCCGATGACGATGTGCGCCGTGGCGGTCAGCAACCGTAGTGCAACTCTTCATTGGTTATGATTGGGTCCTATGGGGTACGGTGGCCAATGGTGATCTATGCCGGCGGTGACGGTATGCACCGCCGCGGACGTGACTGCTATGTTCTATCATATTCATCACTTGTTTCCTGACCTTCCATAGGAGAGGACCTACACTGCATGTGCAGCTGTGACCTGTGTCTGGAACCTACCATGGCCCGTGTGACCTGGGAAAGGGCCCCAGCCTTTACTTCATAGGAGTTGGAGAGACTGGTGGATGGGGTCCTACCTCAGTACAGACTGCTGTATGGGCCTCCAGGCCAACAGGTGAGTACACTGTGGGCACGATGCATGTGGCATGCACTCAAGCAGTTGTGTGTGAAGGCATCGGGAAAGGGGGTATGGATGTCCTCTTGGCGGTGTACACGTTGTGTGCTGGGTCATGTATCTGTCAATGGAGATGGAAACGTGTATGGTGGGCCATTCGTGTTACTAGTTGGACTGCTTGTCTAATGGTGTTCTCCTGTCTGTATTGCCTCTGCAGGTCAGCACCCATCAAAAGAAGGGTATATGGTGTGCCGTCGCCAAGGAGGTGCAGACCCTGGGGGTCAATGGCAGGCGGAGCACCCACTGTTGAAAACGGTGGGAGGACCTGAGATGCTGGGCATGGAATACCGTGGAGGCCCAGCTTTGGATGGCCTCCCAATGAGGAAGGGTTGCCCCCTGATGGCCGCCATACTGGCGGTGGCCTATCCAGAGATGGATGGGCACTTGAGGACATCACAGCAGCCACAAGGGAGTGAGTACAGTGACTATCATTACAACCTACAGCTGGTGGTGTGGTATCCGGGTGGTGGTTGTGTGTCAGTGGGTGCCCCTAGGCCAGGCTAGACATAGAAGCGTAGGTCCTCTGGTGGCTAAGGGTCTGAAGGGGAAATACTGCCTACCTAGCTAGATAGCATCCACTACAGGTCAGGGCTGCTTGGGTCCCTGGTGTGCTGCAGTTGGCGGGGTGAGCTACTCCTCATGGCTTGGTGGCTAGCAACATGTAGCTAGCAATGCCTAGTTCATAGGCCTGTACCCTGTGTGTGAGGGTGTTGTGTACACCGACAGTGATGTTTGTGCAGTCATCGACCCAGTGTATCGTTTGTCTCTCTCCCCCCTTTCTTGTTTTGTCATTCTGTCCTTATGTCTATTAGCGTCATCTGGTGGAGGAGAAGAGGCACCAGCGACAGAGGGAGCTGCATCCCACAGGACCTTGGAGACAGAGTCCACCGATGCTGAGGGAACCAGTGGGATGGGGGGCGAGGGGAGCACCACGGCGGAGACTGGAGGGGACAACACAGACTCAGATACCTCCTCTGATGGGAGCTCCCTGGTGGTGGCAGACACCTCTGTGATCACCCCAGCTACAGGTGCAGCCGCCACCCCCGTACCAGCACCGCCCTCCCAGCAGCGACTTGCCCGTGCCCACTCACCCACAAGAGTGGGCATCTCCTTCGCCCCAGGCACCTCAGGCCCTGCCCCAGTGAGCCCTGCTGTCATGAGTGAGGAAGCAATTGACCTCCTGAGATCCATCTCTGTAGGGCAGTCAACCATTGTGAATGCCATCCAGGGGCTGGCAGCCCAGATGCAGCAATCTAATGCATTCCTGGAGGGCATTCACGGTGGATTGGCAGCCCAACAGAGATCGATCCAGGCTCTGGCCTCCACGCTGATGGCAGCCATTGTTCCTGTTTCAACCGCCCCCCCCTCCAACTTCCACTTCCCAGTCTCATATTTCTCAACCCCAACCCATCCCAAGCACAAAGCCAGACAAGCATGCATACAAGACAACACCCAAGAGTGTCACAGGGAAACACAAGCACCACACTTCATCTCACAGGCACTGACACAAACACCATCCAGTTGCAGACACAACAACATCCACTATTTCACTGTCTCCCCCTCCTCCTCCTCCTTCACATCCCACCCAGTTACGTCTACACTCACACCTTCATGCCTTACATCATCATCCACTGCCTGCATCATCACCACACCAAGCAGAACACACACCTCACTGGCAGACACCTCCATAACATCCATGCACATGTCCCCTGTGTCCTCTCCCACCATGTCTGTCCCCCTCCTAAAGTACACAAACACAAGCACTCAGACACCCAACAGCAATCACCTCACAACAGCATACAGCCCAAGCACCTGCACCCAAATCCAGCAGACAGACACCTCTAACAACCACTCCCTCATCCCTCCACTCCCATTAATCCTCCCTCTTCCTGCCCCAATGTCCCAAAAAAGATTTTCCTTTCCCAGATTGACCTAATCCCTACTCCTCCCCCACCCCGTCGATTACATATGGCTAAGGAATCAAGGACCATGCCAAACACCTCAGCCAAGCAGTCCACAGGCCCAGTTTTAGCAACACCTACTTGTGGTGGAAAGGATTCCAGGCCACAAATACTGAAGGGGAAGGAGCCTGCACCAGCCACAAAGAAGGGGAAGGAGCCTGCACCAGCCACAAAGAAGGGGGAAAGGAGCCTGCACCAGCCACAAAGACACAAAGAAGGGGAAGGAGCCTGCACCAGCAGCTGTCACTGATCCCTCACCGCCAGCCATGCTTGTGAAGCCATCAGAGATGGCAGGGGCTGAGCAAGAGCCTCCCACAACCACCACCAAGGTGCAGCCATCAGAGGGTGCAGGGGCTGAGCAGGAGCCTCCCAAAACCACCACAACAGTGTAGCCATCAGAGGGTGCAGGGGCTGAGCAGGAGCCTCCCATAACCACTACCACAGTGCAGCCATCAGAGGGTGCAGGGGCTGAGCAGGAGCCTTCCACAACCACACCACAGTGCAGCCGTAACCACCGGAGGACGATATATAGTCCAGCCTCCATGGGCTGCTGTGAGGCCTGCCCCCACAGAACCAGTGGGTATTCACCCACTTGAGAGACAGTGGCCTTGAACTGCCAAGGACAAAGCACAGGGCATGTTGCCCCTTCCAGAACCAGTGCGCAAGTCAACCACTTCAGAGACTGTGGCCTTGCACTCCCAAGGACCGAGCACAGGGCATGTTGCCCCCTCCAGAACCAGTGGGCAAGTCACCCACTTCAGAGACTGTAGCCTTGCACTCCCCAGCACAAAGCAATGGGCATGGTGCCACCTCCAGAATGAGTGAGGAAGTCACACACTTGAGAGACTGTGGCCTTGAACTCCCCAGGACCAAGCACAGGGCATGCTGTCCCCTCCAGAACCAGTGGGCAAGTCACCCACTCGAGAGACTGTGGCCTTGCACCCCTCAGGACCACGCACAGGGCATGTTGCCCCCTCCAGAACCTGTGGGAAAGTCACCAACTCGAGAGACTGTGGCCTTGCACTCCCCAGGACCTAGCACAGGGCATGTTGCCCCCTCCAGAACCAGTGGTCTTGTTTCCACATCCGGCTGAGGTGCCTCCCCTCCCCATGAGGTGCCTGCCTATTTGCCAACTGATGCCCCTGCAGTGTTCTCTCCGTATTGGTGAAGGAATCGAGTGGGGCCTTGGACTATGCCCTGTGGTTATGTGGCCCCTGTGAACTATGGACTGGGCAGTGTCTCTTTTTTGTACATTTGTACATATCTGTTGCATTGCCACATCGACTTATTATTTTTGATGTTGATCTTATTACAATCACTGTAGTCAAATTCCTTTTGTTCTTGCATTATTTTGCCAATTATTGTGGACAAATTGATTTTCTTGTGCATCTGCTTGTGTGTATGGTGTGTGTGTGTGGGGGGGGTGCGTTGTGCGTGTGTGTGTGTCACTCTCGTTTTCCTCCCCCGTCCTTGTGTGCTAGGCACCTGTACTCACTGTTTTCGTCTTTGCCGGCATTGGTGTTTCTGGTGGAGCATGAGGTAGAAGATCATCTGGAAAACATGCAGTTCTCTGTTCCCTGTGTTTACCATGGTGAGTCCTTTGACTTTTGTGCTCTGTTTCCGCCAGGCTTTTGATGGTGTTGGTACCACCCCGGAAAAGGTGGTGGATTGTAACGTCATAATATGGTGAACTTTGTCTTCTGCCTGGCTGTAGGTGGCTACTGCCGTGGTGACTGTATTTTCCACCCTGGTGGTCAATGTGGTACATTGGCTGTCTTTTGGAGATATCACCGTCATGGTCATAATTTGGCGTTAGTTACCGCCATCCTGTTGGTGGTAATACCGCCACTGTATCACCTACCTCCAGGGTCGTAATGAGAGCCCTAATGTTACCAACAAATGATCTGTTCCCTATGGTATGTGATTAATCTTTTGTTTTTTAAAAATCTGTACTTTCTCTTAGATAATATGGCAAGTTTTCAACAAAGGAGAACAGAATATTATCAATATAAGTTGATGTTTGTCTACGAAAACTACTTATGGCGGAAACTATAGGTCTCCCTGGTTGATTCCTTCTGTGTTTGAAGACATTGGTAGATGAAGTTGGAATAATTGGATCAAATTTACTAAGATATTGATATTAATTAGGGGTCCTATAAGCATGCTATATTAGGCATGTTGCACTGCCTGTGCTGATTTTTAGCACTGGGAACTTCCTCCGCACTGTAAAATCAGCAAGAACTACACCATGCGGCATGCCAGAGGGTGCTGCTCTAGTTGATTTGATCAAGCGGCTGCTTTCTCAATTTGAACGGTCACGACATGCCATGACTGCCCACATTGAGAAATCTCAGAAGTAGGCATTACAGTGCCTGAAAATCGTGCTGGGGGATGCAAATTCTTGCTTGCACGTACAAAATTAATGGCACGGCCACTCGAAAGAAAAATTACCCCCACACAGCAGTTGGTGGAGTTTTTCCGGAACTCTCGGCTCCAAGCACAGCTTGGAATGGGCAAAACTCCATGAACTCCACTGGCTGAGCAGAATGTTCCTACACCCTTAATTTTCAGCATAAATCAACAGTCATTCATCTCTCAAGTAACCAGTTCTTCATGGAATTGTGTGAAGAGTTTCTTTTCGTAAGCCATCTAAATCTTGATGTAATGTTCATCATCCTTTAGATGTCTCATTGCTTTCTGCAGGTACTTATCTCATCCCCTTAATACCAAATTGCCTTCTTTGTCTGATTGCTTTATGACACATTCCTGGTTGTCACTCAGTGTTTCCAGTGCTTTATATTGCAACCATATTAAATTCTTCTTAAATTTGGAAAAGATTTCTTGTCTCAGAAGTTTCAAATCTTTTGTTGCTCAAATGAGAATTTGCCTAAAAAAACGGAAGACAAGAAGCATTTGGCAAAACAGGAATGGGTCATTCAATTAAACATCACGGCCAGGAGAGCAGTTACAGAACTGGAGTCTGAAAACTGTTTCTCAATGTACATCAGTTAGGAGTGGTATTTTATATCTTTTTCTGAGTACCATAAAATAACTAAAACATTCCTTTCTTGGTTCAGAATGCGAACAGTTGTCATGGCGTCATAAATTTACGGTTCTAGTAACAAATGCAGGTGGGAGCTTACCTTGTCTGGACACAATGTGGGCCAGCAAGTACGCGTCCAGATGTTTGGACCTGAGGGACATGTGGTCGCTTTGTGTTACCGTGAGTGCTGTATTCTGATTGGTTAGTGTTCCTATCTACATGTGGCATCTAACTTTTTTTTTTGTCCTTTTGTCCTCATCTACCCCTTCAACTTGGCAAATGTCATCCTAGGGGCCTCTTCGTTAGTGTCAATCAACCGCAAGGCGAGCTACCCTTTTGGGCACCCATCCGGAGACAACCAAATCTCTGGCTCCTACCTTTAATGGGTGTCCCCCAGAGCCCTTGAGACCAGCGATTGGTATAATCATAGGACCTCAGGATTATTATCTTTCCTGCCACCGTTCTAATGGAAACCAAAACTCATTTTTCTTACTTTCTTGCTAGTACTAAGTCCAAAGTCATATTATGCACCAAAGCATAAATCCACTCAGTATGGGTGGGGGAGGAAGTGCTAACCCACTACCTACATTCTTCCTTCCTGGCCAGCAGCAACATATAGAAAAGTAGTTTAGCATTGTTCCTATTCAGCCCTTCTAAGCCAGGAAGACATCCAAAAATAACCACTGAAAGGCTTACCTGGCATGTGATTGATAGAATACTACTAATTGTTTCTCCAACCTCTTTCCAGAACCGGAGCAGCTGAGGACACTACCAAAACATATGACCGTCGTCTGCTAAGACCAAACCACATTTCTTACAAGTAATCGAGTTGCCCTGTGTACATTTGGATAGCTTCTTCAGGATTCAAAAAGCTCTGTGAATTGAAAACAAACGATTCCTTCTTAAGTGGGCAGATTTAACTGTGGAGTAAAAAAAGAGTTGTAGATACTTGTCATAAGTCTTTAACCAATGGTCCTGGGAGGCGTTCTTTCCAAATCTCCTCTGGCATATTAAAATCTCCATCTATGACTTCCATTAATGTCCAGCACCATCTCGTCAAGTCTTTCTTTCGAGGTTTACACTGGTAGAGTAGCTCTTCTTTTCTATTTGAATCACCTATTTCCGCCGTCACACTCCTCCCCCAACTATTAGGAGGTACTTGAATCTAGCTAGCTTGCCCTCTACCACTGCATCCAAATCTTCAAACGGTATCAATTTCCCGTCCTTGAACAATTGTCCCCAATGCCTGCCTCTTTCAATGGCATAGCCAGAACGTCCCTAGTCCAGACCAGTGAGCCCGGGGAATCTGAAAGAGGAGCGTATTGGCTATGATATGGCCAGTTTGCAGCCTTCCTTATTGCAAACCACAGCTTTGCAGCATCCTGCATGGTCCCCAAATTTATGAAGGAAATTTCCTTGCGTTCCATGATCGATCCCTATCATTTCTTTTAAGGTTTGTGCAAAGTCTGTAGCCCCCGTGCTGTTAATTACCTCAGCCATATTTTTCATAAAGAGTGCCCAGGAATAGAGATGGAGATCCGGGATCGCTATCCCGCCTTTCTCCTTCTTCCTCCTTAATTTCTTCCATTAAATGGGTACCCCTTTAGAAGCCCAGATGAAACGGCTGATTTTATCCTGCAATTTATTCAACCACCCTTTGTTGTACTTTAAAGGAATTGCATTCAGGATAAACAAAGGTTTGGGTAATATAATCATTTTAACCAGGTTAGTCTTTCCTAAGATTGTGAGCGGTAGGTTTGACCAACGTTTCATTAGTTTGCACGACTCCCTCATAATTCTCTGAAAGTTAACTTCAGCTATTTTTGCTATATCCTGAGTTATCATAATCCCTAAATATTTAATCTCGCTCTTGGTTGGAACACTCTCCGTCTGCATATTACATGCAATAATTTCAGTTTTATCCTTGTTAACTGCATATTCCGCAATCTGCCCAAACCCATTCGTCTGTTCCTCTAAAATTTGTAAGGTTTTTTGCAGGTTCGTGGTATATATCATTAAGTCATCTGCATACAAGGCTACCTTCCTACACCATCCCTCAAATATAAACAGGGGTATTCTCTGTTCTCTTCTAATCTTGCTTGCAAGAGGCTCTATATAAATATTGAATAACAAACGGAGACAATGGGCACCCCTGGCTGGTTCCTCTTTCAATTTTAAAGGGACACATTAATGAACCATTAACCAAAACTTTAGCAACAGGGTTGTGATAGATCCTCTTCAATACCTTTATAAACTTCCCTCCCAGATTGAAAACTTGACAAAGAGTGTCCAAGTACACCCAGTTGACCCTGTCAAAAGCCTTGGTGGCATCAATTGTATCAAAGCTAAGGTTTCTTGCAAGCATGGGCTAAGTCTACTGATGCTATTAAGCTATGGGTCAGTTCATGTAAATACCTATTTTTTTAAAAGCCCTTTTGATCACCCTGGATAAGACTGCCCAGGACCCTCCCCAGCCTATCCGGCAGGAGTTTCGTAAAGATTTTATAATCGCAGTTTAACAAAAAGATCGGTCTGTATGAATCACAACTTCTGGGGTCTTTCCCTGATTTTAAAATTAAAGTAATAATTGCCTTACTTCAGGAGGGAGGTAATGGACCACCTTCCTCCAAGATGTTTTTACGTAAGCCCACCAAATACTTAAGGATACTACCCCCTAGTGTTCTATATATTTCGAACGGTACGCCGTCTGGGCCAGGCGCCTTCCCTAGCTTAACTGACTGCATCACTCACTCTATTTCAACCTGGCCTGTCCGTTCATTTAAGCCATTGTTATCCTTTTCCTCCAGGGCCGGGAGATCAAGGTCTTTTAGTCAACATTTCACTCTTTCCAGAGATACTGCCAATTTCTCGGAATAAAGCTCCTTGTAGTAATCCAGGATGACTTCCCCGATCTCCCTAGTACTGCTACAGAACTCTCCTGGTTTCCTACCATAGATTTCACCCACCTTGTTCCTAACCTGGTTCGTCCTTATTTTCCAAGCCAATAGTTTGCCACAGTTTTCTCCATTTTCAAACTGCGTGGCCTTATTAGCTTCAACCCTTGCTTTTACCCTATTATCCACTATAGCTACCAATTCCCACCTTAAATCCTGGCATAACCTATTTAGGTCTTCGGCCCTCGCTCCTTTATAATTCAGGGCTATCAACTCTTACTCTGCACGATGTAGCCGATGTTCTAGGCATGCAATCTCTCCTTTATAGGCCTTCCTTTTAATAGAAGATGCTCATATCAGTCTACCTCTCAGGAAGGCCTTGAATGTATCCCAAACTATAGCCGGTGATGCTGATCCAGAATTAATACTAAAAACTCATATATATCCATTCTTAGATCTGCTACTAATTTCTCATCTAATAATAGACTCCTATCCAACGTCCACCTACTCTGAATATCCCTTGTCTACAACCGGATTTTAATGCTTACTGCTGAATGGTCCTACATATAGGCCGCAACATGTACTACCTCCTCGACCTGATCCCTCAATCTTCCATCAACTAAGGCGTAATCTATCCTAGACTGATGCCTGTATTTTATATTATCATAAGTATACCCTCGTTTCTGGCCCATTTTCCCTCTCCAGATATCATGCAGTCGCAATTGAGACATCATCACCAATACTTTAGCCCGCATTCCTTCATTAATTCCTGCCCTATTACCTGAAGACCTATCTAAGTTATAATTCAATACCACATTAAAATACCCCATCCAAATTATGGGGTCGGGATACTGTAGTAGATGATGGAAGAGATCCAACAAAGGTGCGGGATAGTCTCTATTAGGTCCATAATATCCAACTATGGTAAAAGCCGCCTCAAACGGCAGCAGCCTTCCAATTGCCAACCTACGCGTCTTGTCCACTGGCCCACTCTGGAAGGAGACATTGGGGTGATTTTTAACTAGTGACTCCCTTACTCCCCCAGCCTGCGTAGTACTTAGAAACTGCTGAAGCCATCTACATGAGCTAAATAGTACTGCGCATTCTTCACCAGACAGAGGCGTCTCTTGCAGAATTAAAACATTTGCATGGGTATCCCTCAGTTACTGCATCAATCTTCTCTGCCTGCTCTTTACCCTTAAGCCATTAATGTTCCAAGATAATTGTTTTAACTTATTTGCCAGTACTAACTCTGTGCCACTTTGGGTGCAGCTGAGAGGACCCCCATATTCTGCCAATACACTACTAGACGAGGACTTTCTTTTTTGTTTTTTTCTCCTTTTTTTAAATTTTCCCCCTCTGCTCACCACCCAGCGCTCAGCCCTTCCCCCTCTCCTCCCCCCCAATTCTTAACCACCACCCCTTTCCCTAAATCCCTGGGAAAACCCATCCTATCTCCTTAGCTGGGTGAAAACAAAAACAAAACTCACCCCCAGGAGTCCGCCACTGGCCATTCCTCGCGAAAACACAAAGAACGCAGCGGGCACTTCTCCTATCCTACTAGCAGGCTTCACTCAGAGTCTTAATTAGGTTATCCACCTCCTTCCAGTCCTTTAAGTATGCATCTTGTTGTTGGCCATAACTCTCAGGGAAGTTGGGAACTTCAGTTGGGCCATGGCACCCAAACCCTTCAAAGCTTCCATCCTTCTTCCCAGCTCCCATTGTCTGGTCAAAGTTACACTTGACAAATCTGACCTAATTTCAAATCTAACCCCATTGACTGCTAATGACTTCTGTTTCACCACTTCTACCAAAATACGCTCTTTGAGCGCATGCGTGTGAAAACTAATCCAAATTTTCCTGGGCTCATCTCTATTTGGAGTTTTCCTAAAAGGGTCCCTATGGACTCTTTGAATATCTCTTGCAATGTCTTCAGCCGTGTCTTTATTCTGCGCCCTCTGCTTGATTAACCGTGTTACAAGGCCTTTTAAGTAATTTCCTTCCATCCCCTCTGGAACTCCTAGGAGCCTCAGGTTACACCTTCTTTGGTTGTTCTCCAAAGACTCGAGTTTAGATAAAACGTTCTCTTTGTTGGATTTCAACTTTTGAATCTCAGCCTTGTTTGCTTCCATTGCCAACTTCAACTTTCCCACCTGTTCCTCCTAAAGCAGCAGTCCTCCCAGCCAGATCATCGAATTTCTCTCCAAGGGTCTCGCATTACTCGAAATATCAAAGCCTCCCTTGACCTCCACAGATAAGGTTCTTAACATTTCTGCAATTGAGTGATTGGGGAGTTCCTTCCCTGCAAAGTCCCACTGTTGCCCATCTTCATCTCTGAGGGGTGTCCTGGCAGACACCTGGGGGAATGAAGTCTGGGTCCAGGGGCCTTGACTCTGTTGTCTCACCTCTTCCGTGACCCCCTCAGGCTTGAAAGCTTTATCCACCATTTCTGTCTCCAGAATTTGCACTTCCCTGCTTAACCTCTCGCTTACAAGACTATCTAACGAGAGCCGTCGGGGGGGTCCAGAATTCACAAATTGCTCACTCTCAAAACCCTCTGGTGGCAGGAACGTATTAAAACTACAATCAGCATGAGGAACCTGTCTGCCCCCTTCACTCATGCCGACTTGCAAAACTCCTTTTTCTCTGTGCGCTATCTGTGATGTTTGTGCTGTAAGCTGCGTAAAGTCTGAGTTCTCCATACCTGAGGGCTGGACCCTAAAAAAAGTCTTTAATTAGGGGGTAACCTTGAGGCTCCTGCCCTTTAAGTAGACAGTGACAACGGAGGGAAAACATGGCGGCCACGTAGGTTGTGGGTCACAGGATGTCCGCACACGTGCCAGAACGACTTCTATGGAGTGCCTCTTCAGAGCAGCACACAACGGGAGAGACTTTTGCCAACTAAGCTTTTAAGCTTTAGCAGCAGTAGAATGTTAATATTAGGCTAAAAATAGCACCAAGGAAATACCTTTGGCTGTTGATCTGTTTCGAGCCTCGTTCGGCGGCAGAGAGCAGTGTGGGGCTGAAGCCGCGGATGAAGAGAGGCGCGCCCCATCTCTGGCCATGAGCAGCAGCAGGAATCCAGCACAGTAGGGAGGCTGCCTCAAGGGTTCCTTTCCGGGGCAGCAAGAAGACTAATAGAGGCAGCGGCAGCAGAGGCATTGAAGAGGCCATAGGCCCCTTGGAAGAGGGATGGAGGCAGCAGAAACAAGGTAACATGTTGCCCCTCTTCCCTACAGTTGATAATTTTGATAACCCTGAGACCGTTCATAGCAGTGAGAGTCGTGCTCTGCATGCACATAAGGGACTGAGGGGAAACAAAAGAGAAGGCCTTACTTAGGCCCTCATTACAACCCTGGCGGTCGGTGTTAAAGCGGCAGTAACACCACTAACAGGCCGGCGGTAAAAAAAATGGAATCACGACCATGGTGGAAACTGCCAACATAGACAGCCACTTTAACACTCCGACCGCCACGGTGGTAGCAACAAACACCGTGGCGGTAACCGCCAACAGACAGGCGGAAGACAGTGTACCACCCACCTTTTCACAACTCGCCAATCCGCCAGCTTTTCCAGGGCAGTACCAACGCCATCAAAAGCTCGGCAGAAACAGGACTTGGAAGGGAATCCACTCACCTCTCGACAAGAAACGAAGAACCAGGACGCCATGGAGCCTGAGCTGCAGGTCCTCCCCATGCTGGTGTATCTTCTCACACATGACGGGTATCAAAGTCGGCGGCGACGTCCACGGAGAGTACTGCACCTAGCACACAGGGGAGGGGGGAGAAAAAAGAGAGTGACACACACACACACGCAAGACCAAAAACCCCCACCCCCACCCTCACCCACAACACCATACACACAAAAACATGCAGCAGCATTACATTTACACCCCGTAACACTCTGGAAGAACGCAAGGACAAAAGGAATAGAGTCCAATTAGTGATATATATTAGAAATAGGCAGACATAGTAAACGTTTAGAAAAACAGTATATACAAATGTTTACAATATGTACAGAAGGCCGTACACTGTCCTTTGCAAATGTCCATGGCCCACACTTGACTCCTGCCTCAAAATGAAGAGAATACTGCAGGGGCATCAGGTCGAAAACACACAGGCACCTCGGGGGGACAGGGAAGGGGGTGCATGTCAGCCGGAAGATGGTACTACACCACTGCTCCTGGAGGGGACAACATGCCCACAGCGATGTCCTGGGGAGTGCAAAGCCACAGTCTCTGTAGTGGATGGCTTCTTCCACTGGTTCTGGAGGGGGCGTTGTGCCCAGTATGCTTCATCCTGCCAAGGATAGGGTGAGTGGATGCCTTTCTCCACTGGTTCTGGAGGGGGCTTTGTGCCCAGTGTGCTTCATCCTGCCAAGGATAGGGTGAGTGGATGCATATCTCCACTGGTTCTGGAGGGGTCTTTGTGCCCAGTGTGCTTCATCCTGCCAAGGATAGGGTGAGTGGATGCCTTTCTCCACTCGTTCTGGAGGGGGGTTTGTGCCCAGTGTGCTTCATCCTGCCAAGGATAGGGTGAGTGGATGCATATCTCCACTGGTTCTTGAGGGGGCTTTGTGATACAGTGTGCTTCATCCTGCCAAGGATAGGGTGAGTGGATACCTTTCTCCACTGGTTCTGGTGGGGGCATTGTGCCCAGTGTGCTTCATCCTGCCAGGGATAGGGTGAGTGGATGTCTTTCTCCACTGGTTCTGGAGGGGGCATTGTGCCCAGTGATGCTGCACTTGGGGTGTGGCAGTTCACAGTTCCTCACCTGGGTGTCTGAGGCATGCGATTTGCAGGGAACAGGTAGCATGATACCCCATGGAGGCAGAGCCAGACTCCATACTGCGGCGACTAAGGCTGCAAACTGGTGGTGTTGCCGGTGCTGGTGGGGGTGCTTCAAGTGGTGGTGGGACGGTCCTGGCAGTCTCCTGCAGCCCCGGACGGCTGCCCACTGGGGATGATGCTGCTCACCGTTGTAGTGGTACTGGCTGGGCATGTGGCGGTGTTGATGGCAGTGCAGGTGGTGTTGCTTGTGGAAGGGTCTGCAGTGGGGATGCTGCCGGTGCTGCCCGTGGTGCAGGTGCTGGTAGTAGTAGAGGGAGACACCAGGCCGTCTCCTGCAGCCTCGGACGGCTGCCCACTGGGGATGATGCTGCTCACAGTTGGTGTGGCAGCGGCGGTGTAAGTGGTGGTGCAGGGAGCGGTGCAGGTGGCGGGGGAGTTGGCGGTGCAGTTGGCGGTGCCTGTGGCGGTGCTTTCCGCGGTACAGGTTGCGGGGCTTTCGGTACTGATGGTGGGCAATAGTTCCTCACCTGGAGCCTCCGAGGCCTGAAGTGGCTTGCCTTGGGTTTTCTTCCTCTTCCCCACCTTGGCTGATGCTGCTAGGACCTTGGCACTGGCAGCTTGAGTTTTCGAGGAGGCTTTGCTTGGTGGGTTGTCCTTCTTGCCCGTGCTGCATGCTGGCCCCTTCTTCACCTTGGCAGGTGGTGGGATGGGTTGGTCCTTTGCAGATGTTGGTGGCACACTGGCTGCCCTGACGGGGCCCCTCCTTGATCCTCTGGGACTTGCAGGTACCACAGCGGACGCCGACTTGGTGGCTGAGGTGCTAGCTTGGGATCTGGACACCCTGGCCCGAGTGGAAGGACGGGGAGGGCTAGAGAAGAGGTCAACGTTAGCCAGTAAAAATGTTTTTTAGACACTCTGGGATGGGAAGGTGGCGAGGTTTCAGGAGTGGAGGAAGAGGGAGTGGTTGAAGAAGGTGTACGTCTGCTGAGTTTGGGTGAAGGTGCATGGGTTGGATGCTGTTGTGAGGTGGATGGCTGTTGGGTGGGTGGGTGATTGTGTTTTTGTACTTTGGAAGATGGGGTCACAGACACACTGGGAGAGGACACAGGGGATGTGTGCATGGTTGTGAGGGTGGTGACTGCCAGTGAGGGGCGTGTAGTGATGGGCATGCTGGTGATGGAGGTACTGGACGAAGATGTAGTGCATGCAGGTGTGAGTGGAGACAATACTGGGAGGGAGGTGGAGGAGGAGGGGGACACAGTGGAGGCAGTGGATGTTGGTGTGTTTGCATGGGCATGGTGCCTGTGTGAGTGCCTGTGAGATGAAGAGTGGTGCTTACGTTTGCCTGAGCCACTATTGTGTAGTGATTTGGGTGCATGCTGGTCTGAAGGTATGCTTGGATAGGCTGAGGTAGAGGGCATTGGGTCTGGGTAGTGGAAGTTGGAGGAGGGAGGCTGGACATAGGGACAATGGCTGCCATCAGTGCTGAGGCCAGAGCCTGAAATGTTCTCTGTTGGGCCGCCATGCCAGAGTGAATGCCCTCCAGGTGTGCATTTGTTTGTTGCAAATGCCCTGCTACACCCTGGATGGCATTCAGTATGGTTGACTGCCCAGCAGGGAGGGATCTCAGGGGGTCAATAACCTCCTCACTGAAGGCAGCAGGGCTGACTGGGGCAGGGACTGAGGTGCCTGGGGCGAAGGAGATGCCCACCCTCCTAGGTGAGCGGGCACAGGAAACACTCTGAGGGGCTGCTGGGAGGGCTGTGCGGGTAGTGAGGGTGGCGGCTGTACCTGTTGTTGGAGTGGGCAGAGAGGTGTCTGCTACCGCCAGGGAGCTTCCATCTGAGGAGGAGTCGCAGTCAGTGGTCTCCCCTCCTGTCCCCGTTGTGGAGCTCCTCTTGCCCTCCATCCCACTGGTGCCTTCACCCTCAGTAGATTCGGCCTCCAGGCCCATGTGGGATGCAGCTCCCTCCATCGCTGGTGCCTCTGCTCCTCCGCCAGATGATGCTGATGCACACAAGGACATGGCGACAAAACAAAAAGGGGGGGAGAGACAGAGGATACACTTGGTCAATGCCAGCAACACCACTACCGTTGGTGTACACAACACACAGTGAACTGCCCTATGCACTAGGCCATGCCCAACCAGTCACTAAGATAGTCACCAGCCCATGGTGTACAATGCCTAACACCAGCATCTGCACACCTGACACCCACAGGACCCTGCCCAGTAGTAGATGGCCACTTACACCATTGGGGTAGGAGTGTGCCAGAGCCTGCACACAAGGGACCTACCCTGCTATGATCGCCCAAGTCTAGGGGCCCCCACAGCCCACATACTCCACCCAGCTACCTCCTAAAGCATGCAAAGTCAGCTTTCTGAATGTGTACTCACCCCCTTGTGGCTGCTGTGATGTCCTCAAGCGCCCATCCAATTCTGGATAAACCACCGCCAGGATGCGGAACATCAGGAGATCATGGTGTGACAGGCACCACCTCCACATTGGGAGACCAGCCCCAGATGGGTCTCCGCCGTTTTCTTGATCCAGCGGTGCAGGTCCTCCCATCTCTTGCGGCAGTGGGTGCCCCGCCTGTGATAGACCCCCAGGGTCCGCACCTCCTTGGCGATGGCACGCCAAATACCCTTCTTCTGGTGGCCGCTGACCTGGGGTAAAAGACAGCAGAAAAGGAAATCACTCACATGTCCGGACCGGCATACCCATTGCCCACCAGTTCCCACCCATGCCCTGAAGCACATACACTGACCACCTCTCATGCAGCACTCAGGCCAGGACACATCAGCACCCCCCAAAATGTGGCTTACATCCACACCACTCCAAATATGCATTGCCCACACATCATGCTCACAGTGTACTCACCTGTTTGTCTGGAGGACTGTACAGTAATGTGTACTGGGGTAGGACCCCATCCACCAGTTTCTCCAACTCCTCCGCAGTGAAGGCAGGGGCCCTTTCCCCAGACACTGTAGCCATTGTCACTTCCAGACTCAGGTCACAGCAGCACTTGCAGTGTCGGTCCTCTCCTGTTGAAGGTCAGGTAGCAAGTGAGTGAAGAGATAGAAAATGGCAGAGATGTCCGCGGCGGTGTGTACCGTCACTGCCGGAGTACATCGCCATTGGCTCCTGGAACCCATAGGGCCCAATGATAACCAATGCGCAGTTGCGCAGCGGTTATCTACCGCCTACCACGACGGTGCACAACGCCAGTGCACTTACCTCATTTCCACTTGTCCCTCCTCACAGGTCAGGCAGCCGCCATTTCAGGGGGGCACATGGCATGGCGCCTAACTGCGTCACAGCAAACATTGGCACATCATCTGACTCTCCACTTCACATACTGCTTCTGTGACGTATATTCAGCAATATTAATGCAATCTATGTGGAAGTATGGCCCTCTGCTCACTGTTCTCCTCCATAGGCTACAACCGCTGAGGCAGATTATGACATGGCAGCATCCTCTGGTGTACAGACCCCTGGTGAACCTGTCGACAATGGAGGACACATTATCATCACATTATCATCACATACAGACTTGATCGTGCCACAATCCAAGAACTCTGTGCCCAATTGGAACCAGCCCTGATGTCAGCTATCCGCCAGCCCACAGGAATCCCCCCTCTAGTGCAGGTCCTGTGAGTGCTCCATTTCCTGGCAAGTGGTTCCTTTCAAACTACAATGGCCGTGGCATCAGGGATCTCTCAGTCAATGTTCTCCAACGTGTTGACCAGAGTGTTGTCTGCCCTGCTGAAATACATGCGCAGCTAACGTGTTCCCCCAGGTTGATGAATTGGCCACAGTGAATGCTGACTTTAATGCCCTGGGACATATCCCCAACATTATAGGTGCCATTGATGGTAAACATGAGGCATTTGTTCCCCCACCAGAGAAATGAACAGGTTTACAGGAATAGAAAAAGCTATCACTCGATGAATGTGCAAATGGTGTGTTTGGCGGACCAGTACATCTCCCGTGTGAATGCCAAATATCCTGGCTCTGTGCATGACGCCTATATCTTGAGGAATAGCAGCATCCCATATGTTATGGGCCAAATCCAGAGGTACCGGGTGTGGCTAATAGGTGAGCCCAAGGTCCCCACACAGTATAAGTAGGTGTCTGGGTATGGGGTTGTCCCTAAGGGTTAGTATGTGTCTGACAGTTGTCCCTCGATATTTACAGGTGACTCTGGTTATCCCAACCTGTCATGGCTACTGACCCCAGTGAGGAATCCCAGGACAAGGACAGAGGAACGATACAATGAGGCACATGGGCGTTCAATGAGGATCATTCAGAGAACCTTCAGCCTACTGAAGGCCATGTTGCAGTGCCTCCATCTGACTGGTGGTTCCCTGTACTACTCACCCAAGAAGGTGGCATGCTGTATGTTGCACAACCTGGCCTTGACAAACATAATACAGCATTACTTCCAGTGACACACAGGTAAGAGACTGTAACTCCACTTAACATTTCAGTAATCTGTTAGACATTGTATATGGCAGCCTCTTACCCTATGTCTATAGCCACTGACTGTCCCCTTTGGATCCTCTATTTTCAGATCTGTGTGTCCCATTCTGGCTCCTGCTATATGTACTGCTGCCCACCAAAGGTCATCCTGTAGTATATTTCACTGTACATGTACGTTGCAATGCTTTGAGAATGTTGTACTAATACATTTGAGATTCATTACACTGACTCCAGATTGGTATTTGTTTGAAGGGTGTTTATTTAGGTGTTTATTTAGGTGCTAATTAGGTGTTTACATAAGGGTATGTGCAAGGGGCTGGGGTGATGGTGGAGGAAAGTCCATGGTAGAGTCCAGTCTCTTGGTATCACAGGTGCATTGTCCAAGGGGGCATAGGAAGGGGGGCAATGGCAGTTCAAGGTGGACAGGGGAACAGAGTGGGACAGAAGGGTGATTATCAGGAGAGTCCTATTTCCTGGTGGGGGTCTTGTCAATGTTCTCTGTCTTCTGCCTGGATTGCAGGGACCATTTGCGGGGTGGTTCTCCTTCTGCAGGGGGTGGGGTGTTTGTCCTGTGGTGGTGCCTCCTGTCCACTAGCCCCGGCGGAGGTGGAAGGCTGTTCCTCGGTTTGGCTAGTGTCAGGCACCCTTTGTTGTGCCACTGCCTCCCTCATGCTCTTGCCCATGTCAGCCAGCACCCCTGCAATGGTGACCAGGATGGTGTAGATTTTGGTCAAGTCCTCCCTGATCACCAGGTACTGTCCCTCCTACAGCTGCTGGGTCTCCTGCAACTTAGCCAGCATCTGGCCCATGGTCTCCTGGGAATGGTGGTATGCTCCCAGGATGTTTGCGAGTGCCTCATGGAGAGTGGGTTTCCTGTGCCTGTCCTCCCCCTGTCGCACAGCAGTCCTCCCAGCTTCCCTGTTGTCCTGTGCCTCTGTCCCCTGAGCCGTGTGCCCACTGTCACTGACCCCAGGTCCCTGATCGCACCAGATTGCAGTTCAGAGGACTGGCAGCGGACCCCCTCCTCCTCCCCAACAAGTAACAACATGGGAGGAGCAGGTCTTGGCTATACTGCATCCTGAGGGCCTCGCAGGAGTAGCTGGAGGAATGGACTCTGGTAAGTCAAATCTTAACTACCAGATCCCCCACCCTACCTGCATGCTATCACATACCCCCACTCTCACCCTCACCCCATCACTCCAACACCTCACATATGTCCCATTATCACAAACCACCCATCCCAACACCAAGCCCTGCATGCAACAACAAAGCACGGACACCCATCACCAAAGCATGTCCACTACCGATACCCACACAGACCCCAAAACAATTATCACACAAGGTCCTACACAAGAATGCAAGCATTGGGGTACAGGGTCACCCCCCCATTGCACACCATGGCACACACAGATGCAATAATCATGCCTTTACTCCCCTGCAGGACCCCTACCCAACGTCACCGGATAGGAGGTTCCAGACATGTCCACCCTCCCCACAGAAGAGGCGAACAGTGATGACAGCTGCTCGGTCAAACTGGATCTAGATGACCAGCCAGGCCCATCTGGGACCTCTGGACAGTCGGTTCCCCTGACGCAGTCACAAGCCACCACAGAACCTCCCCCCTCAGGAAACACCAGCACAGCACCCACCCAGCAAGTCCATATCTCTGTCCCCAGGACACGTCAAGCAGCAGTGTATCCACAACTACAGGGAACCCAGGCAAACCCACCAACCCAATAACAGCAGGGACCTGAGGGCAGTGGCAGTGGGCACACGGTTCAGGGGACAGAGGCACAGGAAAACGAGTGAACTGGGAGGTCTGCTGTGCGACAGAGGGAGGACAGGCCCAGGGAACCCACTCTCCACGAAGCCTTCTCCAACATCATGGGAGCGTACCATCATTCCCAGGAGACAATGGCAACATTACTGGCAAACTTTCAGGAGACCCAGCGGATGCAGGAGGAACAGTATTTGGGGTTCAGGGAGGAACTCAAGTCCATCAACACCACCCTGGTCACCATTGTAGGGGTGCTGAAGGACCTTGTCAACACCAGGAGGGACACTGTGGCACAACAAAGGGCCCCTGACACTAGCCTGGACGATGAAATGCCCACCACCTCCGCCGGCACTAGTGGACAGGAGGCACCACCACAGGGCCACGACACCAGCACCCCACCCCCTGCAGATGGAGAACCACCCCGCAAACGGTCCCTGAGATTCAGGACAAAGACAGAGAAAAATGCCAAGACCTCCGCCAAGAAATGAGATAACCCTGAATGTCATCCTTCTGTCCCACTTTGTCACCCTGTCCATCCTTAAACTGCCCTAGCTCCACTTCCTATGCCACTTTGGACAATGCGCCTGTGAGACAAATAACTGGACTCTGCCATGGACATTCCTCCACCATCACCACTGACCATTTTACAGCCCCCTCCACTATTTTGCACTTAAATAAACACCCTTGAATCACAAAACAATCTGGAGTCAGTCTGTGCTTTCACAAATGTGTATTTGCAATAACTGAGGAAAATAGCAATGTCCATTGTATTGTCAACATATCTATGTCACACAGCTCTAGTCCATGAGGTAATATAGCAGAAGTCATACAGGGGACCCACTTTTGTGAAATGGAAAGGCAAAGTGACAGGTCAGGGTCCATACACTGGGTGAAAGTGACAGACATATGATAGGTCTAACAATTTTATCAGATGTAGGAGGTAGTGATGTCTTCTTACCTGTGTCTCACTGGAAGTATTGCTGGATCACGTTGTTTCTGTTGTCGATATCCTCTTCTTCTGCCTCCTCTTCTTTACTCTCCACAGGCTCCACAGCTGCCACAAGACCTCCTTCTGGACCATCCTCCTGCAGAAAAGGCACCTCTCATCGCAAAGCCAAGTTGTGCAGCATACAGCAGACCACGATGATTTTGCACACCTTCTTTGGTGAGTAGTACAGAGAACCACCTGTCATATGGAGGCACCGGAACCTGGCCTTCAGGAGGCCGAAGGTCCTTTCTATCACTCTCCTAGTTCGCCCATGTGCCTCGTTGTAGTGTTCCTCTGCCATTGTCCTGGGATTTCTCACTGGGGTCAGTAGCCATGACAAGTTTGGGTAACCAGAGTCACCTGCAAATGTTGAGGGACAACTGTTAGACACACACTAACCCTTAGGGACAACCCCAGACAACTATTCACAGGGTATAGGGTCCTTGTCCTCACCTATTAGCCACACACAGTGCCTCTGGACTCTGGACTTGCCCCATCACATAAGGGATGCTGCTATTCCTCAGAATGTAAGTGTCATGCACTGAGCCAGGAAACTTGGCGTTCACATGGGAGATGTACTTGTCGGCCAAACACACCATCTGCACATTCATTGAATGGTAGCTTTTCCGGTTTCTGTACACCTGTTCACTCCTGCGGGGGGGGACCAAGGCCACATGTGTCTCATCAATGGCACCTATGATGTTTGGGATATGTCCCAGGGCATAGAAGTCACCTTTCACTGTAGGCAAATTCTCCACCTGAGGGAACACGATGTAGCTGCGCAAGTGTTTCAGCAGGGCAGACAACACTCTGGACAACACGTTTGAGAACATAGGCTGGGACATCCCTCATGCTATGGCCACTGTTGTTTGAAAAGACCCACTTGCCAGGAAATGGAGTACTAACAGGACCTGCACTAGAGGGGGGACTCCTGTGGGATGGCAAATAGCTGACATCAGGTCTGGCTCCAATTGGGAACACAGTTCTTGGATTGTGGCACGATCAAGTCTGTATGTGATGATAATGTGATGATAATGTGTCCTCCATTGTCGACAGGTCCACCAGGGCTCTGTACACCGGAGGATGCTGCCATCTTGTAATCTGTCTCAGCTGTTGTAGCCTATGGAGGAGAACAGCGAGCATAGAGTCAGCCAACACTGAGGTAGTAAAAAAACAATTTTATTGCAAACATTTGTCAATCCACTATGTGCCTGTATTTGTGTGCGTGCACGGCCTAGATATGTGTGACGCATTTAAAAGTAATGCCATGTGGCACCCTGAAGTGGCGGCTGCCTGACTTGTAATGTGGGACAAGGGGATATGAGGTAACTGCGCTGGCGTTCTACACCGTTGCGGTAGGCGGTCGAAGACCGCTGCGCAATCCTGCATTGGTTAACATTGGGCCCTATCGGTCCCAGGAGCCAATGACGATGTACGCCGGCGGTGACGGTATGCACTGCCGCAGACGTGACCCCCATTTTCTGTCTGTTCACTCACTTGATACCTGATCTTCGACAGGAGAGGACCTACACTGCAAGTGCTGCTGTGACCTCAGTCTGGAAACGACGATGGCTCATGTGTCTGGGGAAAGGGCCCCTGCCTTCACATTGGAGGAGTTGGATAAACTAGTGGATGGGGTCCTCCACCAGTACACACTACTCTACGGTCCTCCAGACAAACAGGTGAGTACATTGTGAGCATGCTGTATGGGCAATGCCTGTTTGGAGTGGTGTGGATGGAAGATACAGGGGGGGGTGAGGCCTGCATGGGCGGACGGTGAGTGTATGTGCGTCAGGGCAAGGGTGGGAACGTGGGACAATGACTGTGACGGTCCGGACGGTTAAAGTTTTTCCTTTTCCCCTGTACTATTTCTGTAGGTCAGCGTCCACCAGAAGAAGGATATTAGGCGTGCCATCGCCAAGGATGTTCCGACCCTGGGGGTCCACCACAGACAGAGCACCCACTGCTGGAAAAGATGGGAGGACATTCGCCACTGGAGCAAGAAGACGGCGGAGACCCAGCTGGGGATGGCCTCCCAAGTAGGAGGGGTGCCCGTCGCACCATGACCCCCCGGAGTTGGATGGGCGCTTGAGGGCATCACAGCAGCCACAAGGGGGTGAGTACCGTCACATCCATCTGACTCTGCGCGCATTGGAGGTGTCTGGGTGGGGGAGGTGGGCAGTGGGTTCCCCTAGGCTAGGGCGAGCTTTGTAGGCAAGGACCCTTTGTGAGGCAGGCTAAGTGGCACCACAACCCCACCAGTGGTAAGAGCCATCTACACCTAGTCTGGCTCCTGTGACTTCCATGTGTGCAGCAATCAGGCATAGGCCATTTACCCCATGTCCCTGTGATTAATTAGGGAACTCAAAGTGCATGGCGTAGTGCAGAGGGCTGCTGTGTCTGTAGTGTCCGCAACTGTAGCGGCATTGCATGCACTCAACATGTCTTTCTTCTTTCTTCCCCCCCCCCTTTTTGTGGTCTCCCTGTTCTTGTGTGCATTAGCATCATCAGGCAGAGGAGTTGTGCCACCAGAGCAGGAGGGAGCTGCATCCCACATGGCTCTGGAGGTCAAGACAACGGAGTCTGAAGTCACCAGTGGGACGGAGGGCGAGGGGAGCTCCACGGCGGGGACAGGAGCAGAGACCAGTGACACCGACTCCTCCTCTGATGGGAGCTCCCTTGCAGTGACGGGCCCCTCTGTTCCCACGGCATCTACAGGTACAGCTGCCACCCCCCTACCAGCACCGCCCTCCCAGCAGCCCCTCAGCATGTGTCCCGTGGCCGCTCACCAAGGAGGGTGGGCATCTCCTTCGCCCCAGGCACCTCAGGCCCTGCCCCAGTCAGCCCTGCTGCCCTCAGTGAGGAGGCTATTGACCTCCTGAGATCCCTCAGTGTTGGGCAGTCTACCATTCTGAATGCCATCCAGGGTGTAGAGAGGCAGTTGCAACAGCCAAATGCATACCTGTAGGGCAGAGGTCTTCAATCTGTGGGTCGCGACACCCAGGGGGGCCGTGGAGTCCTGGGTAGGGGGTCGCGCATTCCACAAGCCTCACTTCGTCCCATCATTAAAATGTCTCAGCTGAACTTTGATTTACTGAGTCTCCTGTGCTGTGATATGAAGCCACGCAGACAGATAAAATTGTGTCAGGGTACCTGCTTCCTGAATAAAATGCAAATGTGGGCTACAAGTTGATCTGCAACTGTAAAGGGTGCTTGGGAGCTGGTTCTTGGCTTCAAATGAAAGTCACTCAAAACTTTATGATGACAAACATTTATTATTTTTGAGTGGTAGTGCAGAGTTAACAACTGTGCTGTGAATTTTGTGCTTTTAAATGTCATTTTTTTACATAGCGCTTACTTCACCTGGCAGTGTTGAAGGGACAGCTATTAAAAATGACATTACATATGCTCTGATATTACTTAAATCTACATTTTGGAAGCACCATTTTATCTTAAACCTTTTTTGTACTGGACTTTCTTATACTGTATGCAATGCAAGTATAAAATAATGCCTTACATATTAACAGTGCGTTCTCACACAGGCTGTGACCTCTTGGCACTAAAAATACACAAGTCACTATTCTCCACTTCAACAACCAAGATTTAATTCTGTTGTTACACACAGACCTCTGCAGTGCATTAACTAATAGAGGTTTCATGATGGACTACAGTGCATCTCCCAATGAGTAATATCTTTATTTTATTTTTTTCATTTAAGCTCACTGTTATTTTATATGTAGCTACCTGACGGTGAAAGAAGTTTAAAAAAAAGTACAGAATATTTTGGGGCTTATTTATGAGAGGCTTGCGTCACTGCAGCATCACTTTTAAAGATGCTACGGCACCGCAAGCCACTCAATCATACCTATGAGGCGGCGCAAAGCCACCATCCATAGCTTTTCATGGCCTCATATATATGGAGTAAGGCAAAGCAGCTCAAGCCTCCGTTTTGCCTTACTTTGCATCAAGGAGGCAATCCATGGGCATTGTGGTGGGTGTTCTACGCAACACCCATGGATTTTGACGCTGCCCCAGATTTACAAAATCACATAAACTGGAGCAGCACCAAAACCTTACGCCTCCCCAGAGCAGACGTAATGAGGAAAAAGGTTTTAATTGCTCCTCGGTTTTTCCTCTTTTCTATGTGTGTTGCTGTCTGCCACACATATAGAAAAAGGAAAATGCCTCTCAGGATTGTTTTTGTGCAGGAAGGTGCCCCTTCTTGCACAGCAACAATCCTGCCTTCGTTGGCGCTAGGCAGCATTTTGTGCACCGGCGCAGGGGAAAGGACAGGAATGCACTGTATTTCATAAATACGGTCCATTCCTGCCCTTTTATATTGGCGTAGGGCAGTGTAGCAAGAAGACTTGCTGCACTGCCCTACGCTAATTCCTCATATATTCGGACCTTAGTTTTTAGCCACACCTTTGACCACGCCCCCACACTACTGACCTTTGGTTTGCTAAACAATGTTTAGTATTATTTCCTCACTGTAAAAATTATTTGCAATTGGGGACGTAGAAATTTTTGTCAGGAGGGGGTCCTTACACCTAAAACATTTTGAGAGGGGGTCCCGTTATCAAAAAGTTTGAAGACCTCTGCTGTAGGGCATTCATTCTGCCCAGGCAGCCCAACAGCGAGCATTTCAGGCTCTGGCCTCTGCACTGATGGCAGCCATTGTCCCTGTGTACAGCCTCCCCCCTCCAACTTCCTCCACAGAGACCCAATCCCAAGTACCTCAGCCTATCCCAAGCACACCATCAGACCAACATGCACACATCTCAACACACAAGGGTGGCTCTGGCAAACATAAGCACCACACATCCCACAGGCACTCACACAAGCATCATACCCATGCACACATACCAACATCCACTGCCTCCACTGTGTCTCCCTCCCCCACATCTCCCTCCTCCCTCCCTGTCACGTCTCCACTTACACCTGCATGCACTACATCTTCAGCCACTACCTCCATCACCAGCACGCCCATCACCACACACCGCTCACGTGCACTCACCACCCCCGATACCATTCACACATCCCCTGTGTCCTCTCCCAGTGTGTCTGTGAGCCAGTGGCACCACCGCAGACATGACTGTCATCCCCAGTGGTCATTTGTACGAGGCTGATGGTCAGTTCCAGGGGCCTGGGCAGCTTGCATGTTGCACCACCGTCAGTGGAGTGCCACATCCACTACCTCAGTCCTTGACAGGATGAGGCACCCTGGGCACAAAGCCCCCCCCAGAACCAGTGGAAAAAGACATACACTACCTCAGTCCTTGGCAGGGTGAAGCACTCTGGGCACCATGCCCCCTCCAGAACCAGTGGAGAATGATATCCACTACCTCAGTCCTTGGCAGGATGAAGCACTCTGGGCACAAAGCCCCCTCCAGAACCAGTGGAGACTGTTAACCACTTGAGAGACTGTGGCTTTGCACTCCCCAGGATAAAGCAGTTGGCAAACCACCCACTGGAGAGACTTAAGAGACTGTGGCTTTGCACTCCCCAGGATAAAGCACTGAGCAAACCACCCACTGGAGAGACTTGAGAGGCTGTGGCTTTGCACTCCCCAGGATAAAGCAGTGGGCAAACCACCCACTGGAGATACTTGAGAGACTGTGGCTTTGCACTCCCCAGGATACATCAATGGGCATGGAGCCCCCTCGTGGAGCTGGCGTTGTGCTCTCATCCGGCTGAGGTGCCCCCTCTTCCCTTCCCCCTGAGGTGCATGGTTTATTTCGATCTGATGCCCCTGCAGTGTTCTCTCCATTTCAATCAGGTATCGAGTGTGGGCCTCGCCCATGCAATTTGGGCCCAGTGGTCCACGGACTATATAGGTGCAGTACATGGACTTGAATTCTTGGTGTACATAATTGTTTATAGTGTATATACATTTTTGACTAATGGATTATTCTTGATTACAATGGTTACAATAATTTCCTTTTGTCATTGCGTTCTTCCAGGGGGGGTTGGAGGGTGTAAATGTAATGTTGCACAATTGTATTTGTGTGTATGTTGTTGTGGGTGAGGGTGGGGGTGGGGGTGTTGCGTGTTGCGTGTGTGTGTGTGTCGCTCTCTTTTCCTTCCCACCTCCCCTGTGTTGTAGGTGCAGTACTCACCGTGGTCGTCGCCGCCGTCGTTCGTGCTCCTGGTAGAGGAGCAGGAAGACTACCGCATGGAGGATTTGGAGTTCAGGCTCCATGGCGTCCTGGTTCCTCGTGGGGTGTGTAGAGGTGAGTGTTTTCCCTTCCAAGTCCTGTTTCCGCCGTGTTTTTGTTTGCGTTTAATCCGCCCTGGAAAAGGTGGCGGATTGGCCTCTCATAATAGTGTGGGCGGTACATTGTCTTCTGCCTGTCTGTTGGAGGTGACCGCCATGCTGTTTGTTTGTACCTCTGTGGCGGTCGGAGTGTTAAAATGGCTGTCTATGTTGGCGGTTTCTGCCATGGTCATAATTCCATTTGTTTTACTGCCGGCCTGTTGGCGGTTTTACCGCCGCTTTACCACCGACCGCCAGGGTTGTAATGAGGGCCTATATCGTGAATCAAATGTTAAAAAACTTAGGGCCAGATGTAGGAAGGCATTAGCGCCTCGCAAACAGCGAAAAACGCCGTTTGCGAGGCGCTAATGCCCTCACGCGATGCTGAAACACATATTGCGAGTCGGTACCGACTCGCAAAATGTGTTTCAGACTCGCAAATAGGAAGGGGCGTTCCCTACCTATTTGCGAGTCGCACCGCGATGTAGGGTTGATTTGTGACAGCGAAAGCGGTCGCAAATTAACCCGCAGTTACCATCCACTTGAAGTGGATGGTAACTCATTCGCAAACGGGAAGAGGGCCCCATGGGACCCCTTCCCCTTTGTGAATGCTCACAATAATATTTTTTCACAGCAGGCAGTGGACCTATGGACCACTGCCTACTCTGAAAAAAACCGAAACAAAAAGGTTTCGGTATTTTTTTCTATTTGCAGCTCGTTTTCCTTTAAGAAAAACGGCCTGCAAAGAGAAAAAAAAAAACTGCTTTATTTAAAAGCAGTCACGTGCATGTGGTCTGCTGTCTCCAGCAGGCCACCATCCCCGTGAGTGCCTAGACTCGCTATGGGGTCGCACACTGTGACCCACCTCATAAACATTTATGAGGTGGGTCTTTGCGACCCCATAGCGAGTCGCAGAAGGTGTCTGAGACACCTTTCTGCATACCAATTTGCGAGTTGCAAATTGCGAGTCGGAAGTACTCGCAATTTGCAACTCACAAATTGGTTTCTACCTACATCTGGCCCCCAGATATTTACTGAAAAGAAAACTATGTTTAAAGGGATGTTATAGTTAGGTGGAAATATCAGTTAAAACATACAATTTTAAACTACTGAAATTCACCAGTAACCGTTATCTCAAGTAAATATAACTCATGCAGTAAGTATAACTTGTTTCCTTGCCATGCAGTGCTAGTTACCTCCCATATTATATCACTCATTACATGTTCTATTACATCACTGATAAGGTCAATGCAACATCTAAAATGACATAATTAATGACAACACTGTGCATGGCGGGGGTGCTGCTACCTGACATTGAGCCAAAGAAAGCATAGGTGTGAGGGGAGAGGGCCTTCCTGACAGGATGTCCAGGGAGGAGATGTATGCTGCCCTGATTACACTTTAAAGGGCTCTACCTGCAGCACAGACAAAGGAACCTGACACCAGGTCTGTTTTTCCTTTGTGACCTAATTTGGAGGCAGGACCAAGGGAAGAGGAAGTATTAACTAAAACTAGTTTTAGGTGTAGGTCAGGAAATTCTTCACACAAAGTCTGGCACCAGAACTCTTTGGTACCTGTTGAACTGCCCTGCTCTCTGATGAAAAGGGACTGCTCTGCAGGACTAACGATTTGGGCCTGCTTGCCTTGAAGCCAACCTACCCAGAATGACTCCAAGGATCATTTGGCTGACCTCATGTGTGAGCTACAAGGACATCGCAACCTTCTAGAGACCTCCATAGAGCTGCTTAACTGTCCAGCACCAACTGGACATGTCTGAGCCCTGCTGCTTGACTCTTCTGCAATGAGTCCTGATACACCCACCAAAGTCATGAACTCTTGTCTGGCATCAATTAGAAATTATCCTGAAGAAAATGTGCAGTTTCTGACGTTTTGGACTCCTTACAACCACAATGATAATCTACCATCCATAATGACTGCTGATGCAAAGCTCCAATGAAACCTGCCCTTTGTACTGAAAGTGACTGCCTGCCAAAAACAGCCTCTTCCTAGCAGCCTCCCCCAACATTAACTTCACACTTCATGCCAGAATAGAGAAGATAACACTTCAGCTGGACTAACCTGGTCTCTCTATCCGACCCATGCTCCATTGCTGTCAGCCTGGACTTGTGAGCTTTTCCGGGTCTTTCAAGACCGGATAACCACAAGTTGTGCTTTATACCTTTTGCACTATTTTCACCTAAAATGTATAAATTAATATCTCCAGTTCTACTAATTAGATTTTAATTATTTTGATGCCATTTGTTTTACTAGAGTTTACTTTATTTATCACATTTGGTTGGGTACAGTTCTTGTGTTGTGTTTTCACTTTATTACTATTTGTATGTTGCAGAAATACTTTACACATTGCCTCTAAGTTAAGCCTGTCTTCTTTTGGGTCAAGCTACAAGAAGCTTAACCTCAAGTTAATCTAATGACTTTTATAGTTCGCCCTGATAAAGACTGTTTATAATTTGGGTGGGGCTTCCGCTCTTCTAAACTAGTTGCATCATTCTTCTATAGGTGGGGGGCCTGTGGAGCCTTAGGTTGAATTCATAAGAATGTTTAACACCTTAAACAGTTCCTTGGAGGAGTTGGTGGCATTCTCTTTCTTTCCCTCATAGTGGGCTATTCTGGCTTGCCTTATGGCTTGTTTGTAATTGTTTATGTCTGTTCTGCAGCTATTTTTACTGTTGATTTTGAATATTATTTCTCTATTCTCTTTCCCTTTCTCTGCCTCTCTTTTTTGCATGGTGAACTCTGAAATATACCTTGGGGCCCTTCCATTTGTTAGATTCTATTTGGGAAGTCTGCAGGGGACAAGGGGCTCCACTGCATTGTTTAGCCATCTCTTGGAAATAATATATCTTTCTGTCATGTCTCCACTTAAAGTAGCAACCGATTCATTGAGAGTGTCCATCCATTAAGATTGGACCATGATTGCCTGGGCCTTTGGGAGGGGGGCTGCTTGACTGTTCTTTCAGGAGCTTCAAGTCATAGGGGGCCTATGTGGTGGTTAGCCCATAATATGGGAATTATGTAATCTGTCGCTAGATTATTAAGGTCAGTAAAAACAGGGTGTAGGAGGTGACCTCATTTATCTGATGGTGGCTTAACAATTTGCCATAATTGTAAAGCATCTAAATCTTGGGCTAGCACCTCAGCAATTTTACAGTCATTTGCCTCAAAATGCAAATTTAGGTCCCCTAGTAAGTTAAAGTTAGCTTTTTGAAAGCTATACTCTGCAACTATAACAGGTAGACCTAACACAAACTGGGAATCCGTCCCTGCGGGACAATACATCATGATATCAGAAAAGGTAAAGCTGGGGGAAAACTTAAATGTTAATTGGAGGCTCTCACATCCCAACATGTCAGTGGAAGTGCAGATAATTCCGCCTTGAAAATCTTTGCTATCCCACCACCACTTGTTTCCTCTCAGAAACGGCTCGCTATTGGCTAGATAGGCAGAAGAGCCATGTCTAGAGTTGACTCATTGTTAAACCATTTTTCAGTTAGAAACATGGCATCAGGTTTCTGCTCCTCTAAGGAGATGAGTAGTTCAGTGCTGTGTTTTGGCAGAGATCTGCAGTTCAGCTGATACATCTGTATCTTGTGAAAGTGGCACAACTATTTTAGAGGTTTGCTGCTAACAGTCGGCATTGTATGATCCCCCACCTAGAGGTTGCACATCGTGCAGGTGGCAGGTAAATTAAGCAATGGTATTACATTCCTACAGTCTTTTACTTTAGGGTTGTTGACTTGAGACAGCTTTTCTGATGTATAAATTAGCCTCATTTGAAAAAAATGTGAGCGGAGTCTGTGGGCCTGGGCTGGGCTGACAGGTGCAGATGGGCTTGCCTTTGGCATAACTTTGGCGCACCAGTGGCATGCCCACTGTGTGTGTCTGCTACGCATCTGCACCGTGGTGTACCTTAAATACCAGACTGAACTGCTGCTGAGCGACTAAACGGTTGTTCCAAAATGTCAGCAAACCTTCAGAAGAACATTGCCACATGTTTGCCAATTTTTTCCTTAACAAAGTGAATACAATTTTGAGCCTCCTGCCTACTTCTGTTGCTTCTAATGCCAAATTTCCTTGAAGTCCGTGTTCAGGACCCACCCTGTCAGAATTTCCTGCATTTAGCCATATAATTATGGAATCTACCATAAAATCGATCAAATCAGGATCACCAGTGGAGCCGGTTCCTCGTTAAATATTCGGTCAGGGCGGCAATGCCCTTTGGCCTATTCTTACAGACATCCTTGGCCATTCCCTGGCAAGTGGCAATATTCCCCCAGCATGGAAGCATGCCATAGTATAACTTGTACTAAAAGAAACATGCAGCCAATCCTCTTTTGGCAGGAAGCTACAGACCCATCTCCTTGCTTCAGGTACCAAGCAAATTACTGCAAAATTATTGCAACAAACATCTTTCCAGTTTTCTTCTAGAAACATATGACATTCTTCTCCCCACCCAGGCAGGCTTCAGATCAGGCAGTAGCACAGAAACTGCTCTGCTTGTAGCCACTGAGGCCCATATTTATACTTTTTGACGCAAAACTGCGCTAACGCAGTTTTGCGCCCAAAAAATTTGCGCCGGCTAACACCATTCTGAAGCGCCATGCGGGCGCCGTATTTATTGAATGGCGTTAGCCGGCATTAGCCGGCGTTAGCCGACCGGCGCTGCCTGGTGTGCGTGAAAAAAAAACACGTACACCAGGCAGCGCCGGCGTAGGGAAAAATGGCGTTTGGGCGTCTAAAAATGGGGCAAGTCAGGCTGAGGCAAAAAAATCGTCTTAACCCGATTTGCGCCATTTTTTTACGACGCCCATCCCCCATTGAAATGACTCCTGTCTTAGCAAAGACAGGAGTCATGCCCCCTTGCCCAATGGCCATGCCCAGGGGACTTCTGTCCCCTGGGCATGGTCATTGGGCATAGTGGCATGTAGGGGGGCACAAATCAGGCCCCCCTATGCCACAAAAAAAATTAAAAAAAAATACTTACCTGGACTTACCTTAATGTCCCTGGGGTGGGTCCCTCCATCCTTGGGTGTCCTCCTGGGGTGGGCAAGGGTGGCAGGGGGTGTCCCTGGGGGCTTGGGAGGGCACCTCTGGGCTCATTCTGAGCCCACAGGTCCCTTAACGCCTGCCCTGACCCAGGTGCTAAAATCCGGCGTAAATGCAGGTTTTTTAGACCCGCCCACTCCCGGGCGTCATTTTTGCCCGGGAGTATAAATCCGACGCAATAGCATCGGAGTCATTTTTTAAGACGGGAACGCCTACCTTGCATATCATTAACGCAAGGAAGGTGTTCACGCAAAAAAATGACGCTAATTCCAGGAACTTTGGCGCTAGACGCGTCTAACGCCAAAGTATAAATATGGAGTTAGTTTTGCGTCGAATTTGCGTCGAAAAAAACGAAGCAAATTCGGCGCAAACGGAGTATAAATATGCCCCTGAGTACCTCCATTCTATTCTGGACCAAGGTGGCTTTGCAACCATGATGATGTTAGATCTAAGTGCCACTTTCAACATTGTTTTACAACCTACCCCCATCCGGGGAATGATGGAAGTAGGAGTCACCGGGGACACCATTAAATGGTTGGAATCCTTGTTGGGAAATAAGAGCTTCCAGATGTGCGAAGATGCGTTTTTCTCAGCTGTCTACCACTTACAGTGTGGGGTTTCCCAGGGATCATCACTAAGCCCCACATTTTTCAATCTTTACTTTCCCTAGGCAGAGATCATGCACGTACACAGCTTAGCCTTACTGTTGTATGCAGATGACACACAGATCATCATGGCTCTTACCCTGAAGTCAGTAGAACATCTACCCAACTCAACTCATGCCTCAAGGAGGACACAGATTGGATGTCCACAAGTAGCCTGAAACTCCATGGCGAAAAAACGGAAGCACTCGTGGTTGGTAACAACAGATCAAGATCGCTGGAATTGTCATGGCAAGAAAATCTGGGAGAATTACCTAAACCTGCCCAAGAAATTAAAAGCCAGGTTTTCTGGATTGATGACAAACTCACAATGTAAACACAGGTCAGAAACTGGCTGGTTCCTCTTTTGGCATTTTGAACTCCCTCAGAAAATTTCTACATATGCTTCCAGTTCCCACCAGAATGGTGGTGCAGGAATTCATTAATTTTCATCTAGTCTATGGAAACTCCCTTTATTTACGGAGCCCTGAATATGTGATAAAAAGACTTCAAGTGGTCCAAAATGCTGCAACTAGAATCGTTCATAAAATTCCTAAGTATGAATCAGTCAGTCCAGCCCAAGCAACCCTGCACTAATTATTTTCAAGGCGCTTTGTATCACTCATCAGGCCATACATGGGAAAGGCCCACCCATCATCCAGAAATTACTCACCCCTTATGTTCCACGTAGACCTCTTCAGAACGGTAGTCAAGGTCTCCTGATGCTACCTAAGGTTAATAGAATGAGAAGTGGTGGCCACTGTTTTCGTATCTTGTTTCTAAATTTTGGAACACCCTCCCCGCCACCCTCAGATTTCCAGTCAGGAGTATGCTTCAGAAAACTCCTCAAAATGTATTTCTTTTGAAGCCTGGCATTAGCCAAAAGTTCACACAGGTATCCAGAATGGTTTGTTGTTATGAGCACTGGGAGACCTGGTCAGGTAGCCATGCATTATACAAAAATCACCTGAATTGAATTGAACTAGTAAGCCATTTGTTTCAATAACTTAATATACCAGCCCTATTTTTGCTCAGACACCAAATGTGTAAGGCACGTAGGACCGGATGTGCAAAGGTGTTTTGCAGTTACATGCAAAGCTTGCAATTCACAAATACACAGGGTTTGCAATGGCAAATTAAGTTTTTGCAGTGCATCAAAATGTTTTCACAAGTTGGGAATGTCTTTCGTACATGCAAAAGGGCTTTTGGAACCCATTTTGAACTTCAAATAGTAGGGTTATGAAATGATATCCCTTTCCTATTTGGGAGTAGCAATGGAATGCATAAATGCTTTGTGACCATAATTAGTATTGAAAATCATGTATGAGATACCAACACTTCAAAGCGTAATCATGCCAGATAGCTAATGGGGGAAGCAGGTGGTGCTCACAGGGATCACTGCATGCTCCCAGAGAAACTTTTCATTTTAGCAGCACCTATCTCTTTAATAGACACTTGATGGTATTTTACTACAAAGAGAAGTCCTATTGGAGAAAGCAAACGCAAGAATGGAGGTCTACTGTTCCTTGCAAGCCAATATGCCCACATTTACAGCTTTTTCGAAGGTGGTCACAAATTGTGCATTATCTAATTAATATACATTTTTCAGATCATATAGTGAACTTCATAAATGGACATTTTACCACATAATCTATTAACACATAGACTGCATTCAAAGATAACAGGTCAATAAATCTTGATGCACAATCTGCACCCAGTATTGTGACTTGACTGTACATACATCAGACCCAGACTCTGGGGTACTCTTATCATGGTTTTTGTTGACTTTGCACCAAGCAAGGGGGTGCAAGGGCAACACAAATTTACCAAGCCTTGCAAGGCCACCTTGTGTGGCCCTGAGTGTCTTACAAAATCAGGAGTAACCCAACACAGCGCAAATTTTTGCCTTGCGTTGCTGCCCCAGGGAGGTGTTCCATGGGTGGAGCATTTGATTTCCCATGGATTTTTGCACATTCCCGGATTTACCAACACTGTTAAATATTGGAATGCGTCAAAATACTATATCTTCCCAACCGGAGGCACAATGAGGAGGATTATCTTTACTTCTCCTAGTTGTTTCCTCTTTCTAGACCTGCTGCATTCTGCAGCACACTTAGAAAGAGAACAGTGCCTTTGATGATTGTTTATTGTGCACAAAGGTGCCCATTCCTCACAAAAACAATGCACTATGGCACAAGGGTGCCTGAGTTGGCGCAAGGCAGCACATTGTGAACCATAGCAAGAAAGGACAGGAATGTGCAGTTTCCTGTTAAATACAGCACATTCCTGCCATTTCTCTTTGACACAGCACAGCAAGGTGGCTTGTTGCACTGCGCTGTGTGAAATGATGATAAATATGCCCCTATGTTCTGAGTTCGAAAATAAATAGTCATAGTTTCTTCCTAGGTACATGTGTTGTAAAAATTAATTTTATGATTAAAGAGATGAATGTGAGTGCACAATGATTAAGATGTGGACAATGAACAGTCCACTGCACTTATGGTTTAATGTGTCTGAATGACTCTGTACTTCTGTGGCTTTAAAAAAGGTCCCAGATATCAGCTCCCACTTACATCAAACGAGCACAAATAACAATGTCTGGAAATTGACAAAACATCATTGGTGGTGGAAGAGTAATAAACTGAAATGAGTCAAACTTCGAAGATGCAAATTATTGATATGATATTACAATCCATTTAATTTGTGCTGTGGAATGTTTGGGAGGTGCTGGCCTGCAGGCTCTGTTCTCAATTGTACATAACAGATATGGTCTGCAATCAATAGCTGTGACTCATGTGAGATGATAATGTTCCAGTCAGAGACTTACAGCCTCTGCCGTGTCACGGCTGCACAGAATATAAGGTCAAAGATCAATTTCCAGACCACCAGTGCTACTTAGGTAATATACCTGATGAATATACAGTTCATTTGAGCTGTTCATTAAAAATAAATGTAGGCATCTGTTAGATCTTACTACACTTCTTTCCATTTCAAACAATCATGTTATACTAGCATTCATACATGTATGTAGTTTCAAGTTATGCTGAATTGGTCCATCTGGATTTTTCAGCGCCCTGCACAATTTTGCTCACTCCTTACTCCCCTCTAGACTAAAAGATGGTGCCCTTCAGCACTGGAAAAAAAGCAAAAAGAACAGGTAATACACAGAATGCTGAACAATGCAAATATTCATTCCCACTCACAAAGATCTGAGTTTAATCCATTGTTTTTTTTGGCCACTACGTCTCCCCAGTTCAGAACTAGACATATGCAAATCAGTCATGATCCTGATGCCCATGTCAACAGTCCAGCCTAAACTGCCAAGCCAGGCCCTCCCTGGACCAGAAACAAGCATCATGGGACCGGTTTTGAGGTATCAGCCTTCATCGGCCAGGCTAGCTTGAATCCAGTGGTGCAGTGAGCACACAACCCACGTCTGGACATACCCTTCCAACTTAGGGCAACAAAAAAAAAAGAACAGATGATGGACAGAATGCTGAACAATGCAAAAATGCACCCCCAGTCACAGAGATCTGGGTTTAATTCATTGTTTTTTTGCCCTCCACACCATCCCAGTTTGGACCCAGCCATATGCAAATCAGCCTTGACCCTCTTCCCCATTGGAACAGTGCAGCCCAAACTGCCAACTCTAATTTAAGGTCTAATTTTAGACCTATAGAATATGTAGTTACCTCCCTGTTCAATATGTAAATGACAAAGTTTCCTCACTTACCTAGAGCTCATGGCTTCCTGTCAAGTGACTATATTGATGACACACAACTTTTCATCAAACTCATTCATGCACATGGTTCCGCTCAGCTACACTCCGCTGGAAGGATATTGCTGGGTGAATGTATAACACCCACAACATTTGAACACTTCCACAACAGATGTTTTTGGATGACCTTGTTCTTTTTTGTTTACCTTTTTTATAGCTGTTTTACTTCAGCTCTCTCCAAGGTCCAGTTTCGTAAGCCCACAGTTTAGCCATAATTATCAAGATCAGCCTTTCTTTCCATAAATTGGTAATCTCACTGCAGCTAGAAATCTTGATCTCTGAGTTCTGAAATATATTTTTCGTCAGTTACTGATATCTTTTTAGAAAAACAATCAACCAGCCACTGCTATTTTCAATAGGTGATCATGCCAATTGTAGATACCTGATCCAAGGAATGTAGATAATCCATAACATAGCCACTCATTTAGTACTTTTACTATCTCATCTTGGGCACATTCCAGGACATCTTAGTGCCAATCATGGGCTTCATGTTCACAATTACTTAAAAATGTTTTGCATTTTTATTTTTAATTCACCCCTCACTTAAATTTGCTAAGATCTAGCGTTTAGTTAGCCCCCAAAAACTAGAATATTCTACTGTTTCATATCAGAGGGATTTCATGTTAGGTAGAGTTTTAAAACACTTGAAACATCCTTTTCTGAAAGCCGTTCTGCTTTCCTTGTAACCTCCTAGGGAAAGGATACCTTGCTTGGAATTTTGTGCTTACAAGTAACTTTTCATTCATGCTCCACTGCCTTAGTCTTGGAATAATTAATTTGGGCAGTGGTTAATTATCTCATGATAATGTTCAATAGTTTACTAGTAGATGATATACAAAGGTCTTATAAGAAAATATGTATTTTTGTGTACCTGTTAGATATGCATGTCTGTTCAGCACATCAGTATCTATCTCACATGGTTCTGTGTGTGGGTAGATATTGATTGAGATGTCAGCAAAATGTGTTTAGTAACAATTACAGACTTTCTGATTGTTCCTAAAGTTAAGTTAATTTATGTTTGGAATCAGTGTGCAATACGGGCATGTTAGGAGTGAGGTAATTAATCAATTAACATATGTTGCTGATCCTTGTATAAGATGATCCAGACCTTATCAAGAAAGAATAACTTAAAGTTAGATGTTAAAGGTCCAGTAATGAGTCACTGAAAAGCTCTGATAACAAGACTGCTCTATCAGATAAGTGTGAGTAAGACAGCATCTCTGTTAGACCTGACAGCCCTAGGGTGGTCACCCCTAACTTTTTGCCTGCCTCCTTTCACTTTTTAGATACTTTTTTTGCTGGTTTTTAAACTCTGGGCACTTTACCACTGCTAACCAGTGCTAAAGTGCATATGCTTTCTCCCTTTAAACATGGTAGCATTGGATCATACCCAATGGGACTATTTAATTTACTTATAAGTCTCTAATAGAGTGCACGACATGTGCTGAGGGCCTGTAGATTAAATGATACTAGTGGGCCTGCAGCACTGATTGCGCCACCCACCTAAGAAGCTCCTGGTGGTTGAAACTTTCTCTGAGGGGGGAACATGGCGGGCGGCAGTATGGCCGCGCGCTGAAGTGCTCACCTGAGCTTCGTTTTTCTTTTTTCCCATTTTCTTTTGGATCCCCTTATTCCTCTGTCCCCCCCTTGGATCCTTGTAAGGGGGAGTTGGGGGGATCGCATGGGCGCGGGGAGGCGGCCATTGTTGGCAGTTGAGTCCGGGGCGGCAATTTGGTTCCACGCCGCAATGGAACTCCGAAGGAGCCGTCGGGCAGCGTCACGCGTTCCCCTCCGGGGGAGCGCTGGCAGAGGCAGTAGTAGCTGCCGGGAAACCTTGAGGGCAGGAGAAGGAGAAGGAAGACTCTATGGCCTCCCAATACCTCAGAAGTCATCGAAGGGAGTGAAAGTGGCAGCACCTGAGGTCGGTATAACTTCTTCAAGCCCCCCACCGGTAAGAGATTCCTTTTTGGCTACAGTTGGCACCGGGGAGGGTGAAAGAAGTGTAAAAAATCTGTAAACAAATCTGCTCATGCACTCATGTAGTGGAACAGATAGTGGAGCAGCAAGACAGAACTGGGGGTGAATCAAGGAAGCCTTTTAGGAAAAAAAGAGGATTTAAGTATTAAAAAAACGAGAGTGAAACAGAGATCTGCCATAGCTACTACGAAAATTACCTGCTCCTTATATTTCAGAGTGCTTCCTATTATACCTGATAACTCTGATTCTTTAATGAGTCAAGATAGAGTGGAGGGGGGGCATCGGCCCTGACCCCCGTGGCGGATGTATCTTCTAATGAATCCTCGGTTTTGTCCCCAGTGCTCCAGAAGGATAATGAGGGGAATGGAGGTGTGGATGGGAAACAGGAAGTTCTGCATTCCTCGGCGGAGTTAGGAATTGTGAACACTGTACATTTGTCTGATACTCATTCTTAAATTATAATCCCAGAGCCTAATGTATTGGAAAATATGATTACTTAATTGACGGACAGTATAAAAAAAGGCTTTGCAATCTCAGAGGGAAATCAAGCTGAAATAAGGTCAGCATGTGAGTCACTCGAGAAAAAGATAGACTTGTTGGCGTTTAGGACTCAGGCTCTTGAGGAATCAGTCAAGACTCTGAGTGAGAATGTGGAGAAGAATAAGGAAGAGATCCAATTGTTGAAAAGGACAGAACGGGACTTGCAAGACAAAATGAAAATCTTAGAAAATAATTCTAGAAGGAATAACCTGAGAATTTTGAATATCCCAAAGGGTATGGAAGGGTCCGATCTAAAAAAGTATATAGCCACTCTTATTAAAAAGGCAGTCCCTACTAACGCATCCAAGGCTGAAATCCTCAACGATATTCAGAGAGTCCATCGGGACCCCTTTAGGAGGAATCCAAATAATAAGAAACCACGAAGGATTTTGGTGAATTTTAAAACGTATCTTCTGAAAGAGAAAATTCTCACAAAAGCCTTGGAGCTTGGATCGCTGGATAGTGGTGAAACAAAATTTGAGATTAAGTCTGACCTCTCTAGGACGACGCTGAACAGGCAATGGGAACTAGGCAAACGCCTGGAGGAATTTAAAGAACTAGGAGCGGAAGTTCGACTGAGATTTCCAGCAAATTTGCACGAGATGCTGAATAATAAAATGTACAATACCAGGGATCCCGTTGCAGCAGATGATCTGATAGATGCGATAAAAAAGGGGAATATGGTTTAAGAAAAGTCAGGGGAGCTCATGGCACTCTAAATTGGGCAAATGTGTCAATAAATAAGGGTAGGGGTTCTCCCAGGGAGGGTAGGAAGGGACACGATAGGGGAGTTTGGGGTTGCACAAAGGGGGAAGCATGTGGGGAAACAATTAAAATATTCTCATACATCTCAGATTTATTTTTGTCTGGATAACATTCAGGGGGACCAGGGAGATGGGAAAAGCTTAGTACAACTGATGTCATGGAATGTTAATGGTTTAAGTATGAAAGCTAGAACAAGAAGAATCTTGCAGTTTCTTACGGTTTCACCAGCCCATATTATATTTTTACAGGAAACACACTTAACTAAAGAAGAGAGTGTGAATTTGTTTAGAACACAACATGGATAGGGGATTTTGTAACTACTGAGCACAACTTTAATACAAAGGGAGTGGCAATTTTGGTGAAGCGGCAGTTGAATGCGACTCTATCCAAGGCAGTGACAGACAAATTAGGGAGATGGATTTTACTCAGGTTGCAGCTCGGTAGTAGGGCATTTACTTTGGTAGGATATTATGGTCCTAACTGTGACGATCTAGAGCCCCTCAGGGAGGTCTTTTCCCACCTTTTTAATTTTTCCGATCCAGTAATTATGGTAGGGGACTTTTATGTGATTTTAGATAATAGGTTGGATAGGTCAGTGAAATCTAGGTCGGTCGGCACTCCTAAGTCCCAGCAGTATTTAAAGTTAATGATGAAGGATTTTGGGCTGTGTGACTTGTGGAGGGTGAGAGCAGGGCAAAGGCAGGAATTCTCATTTCACAATCGAAAGTATGAACATGCTTCGCGAATCGATTATTTTCTAGAGGATTATACTATCTGTGATTTGGTGGAGACCATAGTTTACTCACCTGCACATTTATCAGACCTGCAGCGGCGATGTTAAAAAAACATTGTCCCTATGGGGTAGGTGGGGTGAGCTGGACCCTTGATCAAGCCCTCTTACTTGAGGAAGAAATTATTTGTGTTGTCCATAAGGAGGCTGAGGACTTTTTTAGGTTGAATTTAGGCTCAGCATCTACTGGGGTATTGTGGGATACATTTAAAGCAGTTATGAGGGGAAGAATTTTAAGCCTTGCGAGTTATAGGAATACGATGCATAGGGAGGAAGTAAAAAACTTAGAACAGCAAATTGCGTTATCCACTACCCTCTATGATGGTGTATTTGAGGAACAGAATCTCCCAGCTAAAATTACAGCTGGAGTCTGTTTTACAAGTTAAAATTGCGAAGCGATATGAGGCAAGGGAACAAAGTTACTTTGAACATGGAGAGAATATGGGAAAGGTTTTGGCTTGGAAGTGTAAAAATGCTCAGACACATAATATGGTTAAAGAACTGGTGGATGAGCAGTCAGGGGTGTGTGTAACTTCTTCCGAGGCTAAAGGAGAGATCTTCTACAAAAAAAATTGAGACTTTATAGCGAGGAAGGGGAGGTGAATGAGGGGATGATCGATGAATGGTTGGCTAGAGATCACCTTGCACCACGCCTCCTCGAAAGGAAACAGAATCATTTATCTAGACCTATTACGGAGGGGGAAATTATAGTAGCATTAAAGGAAAGCAAGAGTGGTAAGGCCCCTGGGCCAGATGGAATTCCGGTTGAGTTTTATAAGGTATTGGGGGATGTTATAGTACCTGCTCTCTTGCAATTATTTTCAGAGATCTGTGAGGGGGGAGTTTCTCTACCAGCTTCATGGCAGGAGGCTATTATTTCGCTCATCTTAAAACCTGGTAAATCCCCTTTGAAGTATGAGTCGTATAGACCAATTTCTTTGTTGAATAGCGACTATGGGCCTGATTACATCTTTGGAGGACGGTGTTAATCCGTCCCAAATGTGACAGATATACCACCTACCGTATTACGAGTCCATTATATCCTATGGAACTCGTAATACGGTAGGTGGTATATCCGTCACATTTGGGACGGATTAACACCGTCCTCCAAAGTTGTAATCAGGACCTATATGTTGTTTGCTAAAATAATGGCAAATAGGCTGAGCGTGGTGGTGAGTGATTTGGTTCATTCTGACCAGAGAGGTTTCATTAGGAACAGATTTTTACATGAGCAGACATTTACCTTAATAGGGGCTATTGATTTAGCTACTTCATACCAAGATCCCCTGGCTGTTATAGCTGTGGATGCGATGGAAGCTTTCGACAGTTGGAAATATTTGTATAGAATTTTGAAACGTAGTAATTTGGGGCCGTAATTTTGCCAGGTTATACGATCTCTTTACCAGGCACCCAAGGCCAGGTTGTTGGTTAATGGTAGGTTAACAGACTCATTTTGGATTACCAGGTGTACTCGACAGGGCTGTCCCCTTTCCCCTTGTTGTTCAATCTATATATAGAACCTTTGGCCAGGCGAATTAGGCAGGATTCGAGAAATCTCCCTTTTAGAAGCAAGGGTTGGGTGAAGAAAGTAGCCTTATTCGCCGATGATCTTCTGATTTATACCTCTGATTTATTGACAACAATGCCTACCTGTTAGATATCACTGAGGGGTTTGGGAAGATCTCAGGCTATTGTATTAATACATCAAAAAAGAAAGAGGGACTGGGAGAATAATGGTCCATTGTACAGTCTCCCAAGACTCAAGCATTGCAGTACCGGTCTGACGAGGCGATTGCCCAGTGATGAAGCTTGGCATCCTACTGGGTGTTTGAGGGCTCTCCTGAAACTACTGACTCCTCTCAACCCTGCATGTTCTTATTATTTTTTGTAACAGTGCACTATTTCTATTTATATATTGTATTAATACAGACAAAACCGAAATAATGGTCTGGAACCTGAAGAGTGCGAATTGGCGTACTACTAACTCCATGAGGTATTTAGGGTTAACAATTGTTCACGATCTGAAACAAATCCCCCTGGTGAATATTAGGTTGATTGTAACTGAGTATACTAAGCTTATGTTGGGTTGGCTCCATCTGCCTCTTACAATTATTGGGAGGGTCAATTTGGTTAAAATGATAATACTACCTAAGTTGAACTTTCTCTGTAATTCTGTCCCTCTTTCTATGGATAAAAAATTACTGGCTATGTTTCAACAAAAAATTAACTTGGGCACATAAGGGCCATAGGATAGCCTGGAAGAAATTGCGTAGAAGAAGTGAGAAAGGTGGGTTGACGCTTCCTGATTTTCAATATTATGCGTTGGCGTTCCATCTTAAGAACGTTTGGATGTTGTTCTCCTCCCCAGACCTCTCAGTGGTGGGCACAATGTTTAATTTTATGGTGGGCACTGAAAAAGGTGCAACAAGATACTTTCTATATAAGTTTGGTGATCCCAAGTTTTTCAAGAAAGTGAAATTGAAAATACTATACAACGCTGCTAAGGTATGGTTTGAGGTTCGCAGAGTGGTTAATATACAATATTATAGTCCAAGTCCAGTTTGGGATTCCCCAGGTGCCCCTGAATTTTTAACGGATATATTCGCTCGCCCTCTTAAGAGAGCAGTAATTAAAGTTTGGGGGGACCTGATAAGGGAAGGTACTTTGTTATCTTGGAATGAGCTCTTGGAAATTACAGAGGGATCCCTCTCAAGATTAAAGTATCTTCAACTGAGAAATTGGACAAGTGAACCTACAAATATGTTTGTCTCTGCGAATGTATTAGAGGACACCCTGATAAGGAATCATCTATGTTTACAAAAAGTTTCTAAATAGTATTGGGGGATCTTGGAGGGTTTAGATGGCGATTTTGGATTACTGAGGGCCATTTGGGGAGGAGTTTCCCTCAAGGCAGGATCAGGTGCAAGAATGGTGGGAGTCTTCTATGCAAAGGGTGTTCAAAGTAATAAAACCTGTGTCATTGTGAAGGAATCATCTTTATACATTGCATAGGGTTTTTTTTTCTCCAAAGAGACTTTCTAAGACTAGGGGAGGAGAAGAAGTGACTTGTGTAAAATGTGGTCTGCAGGTGCTTCTGATATACATATGTTTTTGGACTGTCCAGGGATGTTACATTTTTGGCGAAAGGTACGTACATCTCTTTCGGGTATTACTAGACAAAACATTCATCCGACTTTATCTTTAGTTATTTTCTTTGCATTGCAAGAGGGCGTAGGGTTGAACAGAGAAACCAGACCAATGCTCTTGTATGCAATACTTTTGGCTAGGAGGCAGATCTGCAGGAAATGGATGAGTCTCATGCCCCCTTCTTATATAGACTGGCTTAATGCTTTGATGGGTATCTCAAAATTGGATGTAGGAGCGAGTAAATTGAACAAGAGGGGAAAAAAATTACGATGTGGTCACGTTTATGGGAATGGCAGGGCACTTTATTATAATGTACTTTATTATAATGTACTACCTGTGTATGCTGATATTGGTCCTATGATTATATATATGTCTACTCTTGTGTCCTTGACAATAACAGCGGTCTAAGGACCAATAAGAGAGTCATATTCTCCCTGACGTTGGACTTCTCTACGATAGACAGACATCTTTGGGGCGATATGAGTGTTTTTTAAGGCCAGAGATGTATGAGGACCGAAAAAAAAAAGAAAAAAAAAGAGAGAAGCTCCTTAACCTTCTCTCAGGCCTGCCATTGTAAGACCTGTGTGTGACATTTCACTGCCAATTTGACTTGGCATTTAAAAGTACTTGCCAAGCCTAAAACTCCCCTTTTTCTACATATAAGACACCCCTAAGGTATGCCCCAGGTAACCCATAGGGCAGGGTGCTGTGTAGTCAAAAGGCAGGACATGTACCTGTGTAGTTTACATGTCCTGGTAGTGTAAAACCCCTAAATTCGTTTTTACACTGGTGTGAGGCCTACTCCCTTCATAGGCTAACATCGGGGCTGCCCTCATTCATCGTTTTAGTGGTAGCTGCTGATCTGAAAGGAGTAGGAAGGTCATATTTAGTATGCCAGAATGGTGATACGAAATCCTGCTGACTGGTAAAGTTGGATTTAATATTACTATTTTAGAAATGCCACTTTTAGAAAGTGAGCATTTCTCTGCACTTAAATCCTTTTGTGCCTTACAATCCACATCTGGCTGGGTTTAGTTGACAGCTCCCTTGTACATTCACTCAGACACACCCCAAACACAGGATACTCAGCCTAACTTGCATACATCTGCATTTTGAATGGGTCTTCCTGGGCTGGGAGGGTGGAGGGCCTGACACTTGCATGTCAAAGGACAGTAGCTTGCCCTCACACAAAGGACTGCCACACCCCCTACTGGGACCCTGGCAGACAGGATTGAACTGAAAGAGGACCTTGGGCACTTCTAAGCCACTCTTTGAAGTCTCCCCCACTTCAAAGGCACATTTGGGTATTTAAACAGGGCCTCTGCTCCTACCAACTCAGACACTTCCTGGAGAAGAAAATGGAACCAGAACCTACATCCTGCCAAGATGAACTGCCTGGCTGCCCAAGGGACCCACCTGTCTGCTTTCTGTGAAGGACTGCTGCCTTGCTGTTGCCCTGCTGCCTTGCTGCTCTCCGGCTAAGGTGAAGCAGTACTCTTTCAGGACTTGGATAAAGCTTGCCTCCTGTTCCCTGAAGTCTCAGGACCAAAAAGTGCAATGAAATTCAACTCACAGCCTGACAGAAATGACGCGCAGTGTGCACCCGAATGATGCAGCTGGACTTTGCATCGAGAAGATCGATGCAGCACCAGCGTAGCGACCAGAAATTTGACGCACGGCCCACCAGGTTGACGCACAGCCGAGCAGGAATGACGCAGCCTGACTTCCAGAGGAATTGCCGCAGCACCTGCCGTGGTGAAGAAGTGCTCTCCAAGGACTTGGATAGAGCTTGCCTCCTGTTCCCTGAAATATCAGGTCCAAAAAGGCTTCATCTCTACAAGAAGGACTCCTTGTGCGGTGAAATTCGACCCACAGCCTGCCAGAAATTATGTGCAGCCTGTACCATGGTGAAAAATTCACTGCACGCCAAACCGGAACGATGCAGCCCAACTTTGCATCGAGAAGATCTATGCAGCGCCAGCGTAGCGACCGGAAATTCGGCACGCGGCCCACTGGATCGACACACAGCCGAGACAGAATGATGCAGCCCAACTTCCAGAGAGGAATTGGCACAGTGCCTGCAGTGCAGTAGAAAATGTGATGCAACGCCCATCGATTCAAAGCAGCTCCTGAGACTTCATCCTGCCATTGCAGGAAATCCACTCATCCATGCAACCCGGAGAGGGACCACGACCGAGTGCCAGAAATCGACGCACAGCCATTCCTGTGTGAAAACTAAATGACGCATCGCTGTGTGCTGCCCGAGAAATCAACGCACACCCCTTTGCTTCAACGCATCTCCTCCACGGTTCTTTGCAGAGATTTTGCAAGCAAATCAGGTACTTTGTGCTTGAAATAATTCTTTGATTGCCTTTAAAAGACTTAAGACACTTTATATCACTTTTACAGTGATATCTCAACATATACTTATTGCATTTGAATCATTTTTACCTGCATTTATCCAGATAAATATGATATATTTTTCTAAACACTGTGTGGTGTATTTTTGTGGTGCTATATGGTGTTATTGTATGATTTATTGCACAAATACTTTACACTTTGCCTTCTAAGTTAAGCCTGACTACTCAGTGCCAAGGGTGGGCACAGGATAATTTGGATTGAGTGTGACTTACCCTGACTAGAGTGAGGGTCCTTGTTTGAACAGGGGGTAACCTGACTGGCAACCAAAGACCCCATTTCTAACAATCTCGTACAAGCAATTCTCTCTTTTTCCCTTCCCTTTTCCTGGAATAGTATTCCAGGTTCATTGTAGCAGGTAGTGGGCCCCGGGTGCTAAAATGGGCAAGTAGAATTAAGCAAAGGATTAGTTCTTCATGACACTTTGCAGAAGCAAGTTTTGTGAATATTCAGAATTGCGACAGCAGGGAGTCTTATGCAATCTTGAGCTGAGCTAGGAAGACACATTGAGAGAAGAAAGTGGTAAAAAAAAAGTCATTTGGCAAGATAAGTTTAGAAGAGCAGTTTTTGATCATCCCTGCTGCAATGATTTCCTTCATGAAAGAAAAGTATTTTATAGTTGATATGATGGTAAGGAGACTACCAGAAAAGCCACATCTGATTAGGATTTTGTGTGATATGATCAGGTTCATTGTGTGAAAAGGGTTGCCAGAATTAAGGTAATATTTCATGTTGGCAATTTTGTCTTGGGAGAATTTGTTAATGTGATAATTTAATTTCAGAATTTCCATTTGAAAATATTAATGCCTCCTGTGTATTGAGAGGAGATTTCCCCACATCTGATTTTAAGGATGCTAAACCCGTCAGAGATTAGGCAGAACTTGGTGGTGTTCAGCAAGGAGTGCCAGGCAGGGGACATGACTTTTCACGATCACTGCAGAAAATAAGACCTTCCCTTTTCACTCTTTATCCTGCTTGTTCCTCTCCACAACTAGAGGAACGGTTTATATTAAAAAAGCAGTTGGCCTGCACTAAGGGGTTATATTAGGGGCATTAGAACTACTGGCAAGATACTCTTTGGGGTTTGTTTCTTCTCGATGCCTCAACTGCAATGTGTTTCTTTGACATTTAATGACCTGATAGGGATAAAATTCCAGTTGAATTCAGTTGCATTGTGGAAAATATTTTAGTGTGTAATGGTGCTATATTTCAGTGGAAATCTTGTTTAGTCTGCTTAATTCCCTTGTTTTTTTGTCTGGTATATGTTGCCCATTTTCCACAATACAATTTCAAAAAACATTGATTGATTAGATTCCATTGTTCCTAAATATTATTTGTAACAATTACTTCAAACCAAATTGTGTCCAACCAACTCAGTGTCTTGAGTGTATGCTTCTACAATTGATCTTCGAAGCATTTTGTGGCTCAGTCAAAGCTCTGTAAGATATCATTTGTCAGTAAAAGACACTTATCTGAAGAAACCAAAGAACTCCCATGAAGGCTGTCATCCATGTCACCTAGAGGCTGAAACAAAAGAAAAACATAAAATAGGGAAGAGGGACTACCCCAGGCGAACATGAACATAGAAATAGGACAGGCAGAAGGCTACATGACACAAGGAAAAGAAGAAACACTCACAAGCTGCTGTTTTTAAAACACAGGAACCAGAAGGGAGGAAAGAAGGTCTAGGAGCAAAAGAAATGGAGAACAGATTAAAAAAGGTCAGAACTAAGGTAGATACCAATGGGGACCAGACCAAGAAGAACAGGCTCAAGCAGGAAGAAGCAGGCAAAGAAACAAGTACTCATGATTGTGAGGCAGACACAGCAATCCCATCTATTCTAGTCCTAGACTTGCCCTGACCCAGAAAAATGTTGTGGCTACCCAGAAGAGTGACTAGATAGTGATTCCCTTATTTGCTTTCCCTCACCTTAAATTTTTCAGATCTATTTGTTTCTTTGGGTATTCGGACTGGAAAGCTAGAAAAAAAAAGGAGGTGGATGGGAGGTGAATAACCAAAGCATGTACTGCATACACAGAACAGGAGAATGAAGGTGAAAAATCCAAATTGCATTGACTGTGCTCTTAACCATTCCCAGCAAAACCCCAAACCATAAAGAAAAAACAATTTAGGAGAAACTCAACAATGAAGGAAAGAAAGAAAGCACAGAACAGGAATTTATTGAGGGGAAGGAGGGAAAGTATAAAAGAGAAATGCAAAAAAAGAGTGCAAGAAAAAGAAATGGAAGAAAAGAGCCATAAAGTCTGAAAGAAGTGACAACAGGGGGCATATAGATAGATAGATAGATAGATAGATAGATAGATAGATAGATAGATAGATAGATAGATAGATAGATAGATAGATAGATAGATAGATAGATAGGTATAAAATGTTATCATTTTAAGCAAACAACACTGTTTTGAAGTGAAAATAATGTGCGTTTAAAGAAGATGTTTCCGCATGTCTATTTAGCATCCTGGCATATTCAACATCTGTGGTGATGGGTCAATAAATACCAGAAGAAATTAGAGCCAGGGCTAGGGCCCCAACTTCCCCAGCCCCCTTCTAAAGATGCCACTGGCTAAGTGGTATTCACTTTCTCCATTTTGAAGCACTGCAAAATGTATATATATATATCTATATAGGCGCAAATGAGCAAATGTTCAACGCTTGAGGATAGGTTATAGCCTCGGACAGCTGCCCACCGGGGATGATGCTGGAGACTGTAGCAGAGGCAGCAGACGTGCAGGTGGGCGTGCAGGTGGTGTTGCAGGTGGTGGTGCAGGTGTTGGTGGTTGTGGCGGTGGCCACCGCCGTACAGGTTGCTGTTCTGTCCTGCAGAAGGGGTGTCACCAGTTCTTCACCCTGAGGCTCAGTGCCATGAGCTGACTTCCCTTTAGCCTTGTGTCCCTTCCCCACCTTGGAAGTCGCTGCTGGGATCTTGGCACTGTCCTCTTTTGTCTTGGAGGAGGCCTTGCTTCTTGGTTGGTGCAGCTTTTCCCTACGGCATGTTGTCCCCTTCTTCACCTCGGCAGGTGTGGAATAGGGTGATCACTAGGTGGCACACTGGCAGCCATGATGGGTGCGGCCTGTGATGTTACAGGACTTGCAGGGACCACAGTGCTCGAGGATTTCGTGGCTGAGGTGCTGGGCTGGGATCTGGACATCCTGGCCCTAGGGGAAGGACGGGGGGAGGTGTAGGGAAGAGGTCAAAGTTAGCGAGGAAAAGTTTTTGAGACACACTGGGACGGGAAGATGGAGGGGGTTTGGGAGTGGAGGAAGAGGTAGTGGTTGTAGGAGGTGTACGTCTGTTGAATTTGGGTGAGGCTGCATGGACTGGAGGCTGTTGTGAGGTGGATGGCTGTTGAGTGGGTGTGTGCCGGCGTTTGTGTACTTTGGGAGGAGGGCTCAAAGAAACACTGGGAGAGGACACAGGGGATGTGTGAATGGTAGTGGGAGTGGTGATTGCACGTGAGCGGTGTGTGGTGATGGGCGTGCTGGTGATCGAGGCAGTGGCTGAGATTGTAGTGCATGCAGGTGTGAGTGGAGACAAGACTGGGAGGGAAGAGGAGGACGTGGAGGAGGGGGACACAGTGGAGGCAGCAGATGTTGGTGTGTCTGCATGGGCATGGTGCTTGTGTGAGTGCCTGCGGGATGTGTTGTGCTTATGTTTGCCATGTCCACTCTTGTGTGTTGATGTGCATGCTCATCTGATGGTGTGCTTGGGATAGGCTAAGGTACAGGGGATTGGGTCTGGGTAGTGGAAGTTGGAGGGGGGAGGCTGGACACAGGGACAATGGCTGCCATCATTGCTGAGGCCAGAGCCTGAAATGCTCTCTGTTGGGCTGCCGCGCCAGAATGAATGCCCTCACGGTAGGCATTTTTTTGCTGCAAATGCCTCTCGACACCCTGGATGGCATTCAAAATGATTGATTGCCCAACAGTGAGGGATCTCAGGAGGTCAATAGCCTCCTCACTGAGGGCAGCAGGGCTGACTGGGGCAGGGCCTGAGGTGCCTGGGGCGAAGGAGATACCCACCCTCCTGGGTGAGCGGGCAAGGGTAACTTGATGAGGGGTAAAGGGGGTGGCGTCTATACCTGTTGTTGCAGTGGGCACAGAGGTGCCCGCCACTGCACGGGAGCTCCCATCAGAGGAGGAGTCTCTGGTGTCCCCGTCGTGGAGCTCCCCTAGCCCTCCGTCCCACTGGTGCCTTCAGACTCCGTACATTCACCCTCCAGGGCCATGTGGGTTGCAGCTCCCTCCTGCTCCATTGCCACTGCTCCTCAACCAGATGATGCTAATGCACAGAAGGACAGGGTGACAAAACAAAAAGGGGGGGAAAGACAGAGGAGAGACATGGTCAATGCCTGCAACAACACCACCGTTGGCGGACACAACACACAGGTAGCAGCCCTATGCACTAGGCCATGCACTAACAGTTCAGGGGAAATTCACATGCCCATGGTGGACTGTGCCTATACCCATTTGATGCACACCTGGAACCCACAGGAGCCTGACTAGGTGTAGAGGGCCACTACCACTTTTGGGGTTGGACTGGCACTGAGCCTGCCTAACAATGGATCTACCCTGGCACGTTTACCCTGCCCTAGGTGAACCCACAGCCCTCTTCCCACACCCAGAAACCTCATAAAGTGCGCAGAGTCAGCTGCATGAGACTGTATTCACCCCCTTGTGGCTGCTGTGATGCCCTCAAGCGTCCATCCAACTCAGGATATGCCACCGCCAGGATCCGGTACATCAGTGGGGTCATGGTGCGACGGGCACCCCTTCCACGTTGGGAGGCCATCCCCAGCTGGGCCTCCACCGTCTTCTTGGTCCAGCAGCGCAGGTCTTCCCATCTTTTGTCCGCACTTCCTTGGCGATGGCACGCCAAATACCCTTCTTCTGGTGGGAGCTGACCTAGAGGAAATGTAAAGTAGGAATGGATTTTACACCCCCGTCTGATTATTCTTACTCATTGGCCACAACCTCCCACCCGGGCCCACAAACACATACACTGACCATCCTCACATGCTGGCCTCTACCCACCCCCCACCTGTATCTTCCATCGACGCCACTCCATACATTCATGTCCTATTCATCATGCTCACAGTGTACTCACCTGTTTGTATGGTGGACCGCAGAGTTGCATGTACTGGGGGAGGACCCCATCCACCAGTTTGTCCAACTCCTGCACAGTGAAGGCAGGGGCCCTTTCCCCAGACACTGTAGCCATTGTCGCTTCCAGACTCAGGTCACAGCAGCACTTGCAGTGTAGGTCCTCTCCTGTTGAAGGTCAGGTATCAAGTGAGTGAACAGATAGAAAATGGTGGTCATGTCCGCGGCGGTGCGTACTGTCACCACCGGAGTACATCGTCATTGGCTCCTGGAACCCATAGGGCCCAATGATAACCAATGCTGAATTGTGCCGTGGTCTTCGTCCGCCTACTGCGACAGTGTACAATGCCAGCGCAGTTACCTCATTTCCCCTTGTCCCTCCTTACAGGTCAGGCAGCCCCCATTTCAGGTGGCCACATGGCAGACCAACTAACTGCGTCACAGCAGTTTTGTGCAGGAATACGGACATACAGCACTAAACACAGATTACATCACATTTGTTCTAAACACCCTTGTGAAACCTATGTGGTGTAGGACCTTCTGCTCACCCTTCTCCTCCATAGGGCACATATGCTGGGGCAGATGATGAGATGGCATCATCCTCCAGTATACAGACCCCTGGTGGACCTGTCGACAATGGAAGACAGACACATCATTATCACCTACAGACTTGATTGTGCCACAATCCATGAACTGTGTGCCCAGTTGGAGCCAGACCTGATGTCAGCTATACGCCATCCCACAGGAATTCCCCCTCTAGTGCAGGTCCTGTCAGTACTCCATTTCATGGCCAGTGGGTCCTTTCAAACAACAGTGGCCATGGCATCAGGGATGACACAGCCAATGTTCTCTAACGTGTTGTCCAGAGTGTTGTCTGCCCTGCTGAAACACATGCGCAGCTACATCGTTTTCCCCCAGGTGGAGGATTTGCCCACAGTGAAAGGTGACTTCATTGGGGCAATTGATGGTACACATGTGGCGTTTATCCCCCCCGCAGGAATGAACAGGTGTACAGAAACCGAAAAAGCTACCATTCAATGAAGATGGTGTGTTTGGCAGACCAGTACATCTCCCATGTGAATGCCAAGTATTGTGGCTCAGTGCATGACGCTTACATTTTGAGGAACAGCAGCATCCATTATGTGATGGGGGAACTCCAGAGGCACAGTTTGTGGCTAATAGGTGAGCCCAAGGTCCCAACACAGATTACATAGGTGTCAGGGTATGGTAGAGTCCCTAATGGTTGGTGTATATCTCACAGTTGTCCCTCAATATTTGCAGGTGACTCTGGTTACCCCAACCTGTCATGGCTACTGACCCCAGTGAGGAATCCCAGGACAAGGGCAGAGGAACGCTACAATGAGGCACATGGGTGAACTAGGAGGATAATTGAGCGGACGTTTGGCTTCCTGAAGGCCAGGTTCCGGTGCCTCCATCTGACTAGTCGCTCCCTATACTACTCACCGCAGAAGGTGTGCCAGATAATCATGGCATGCTGTATGTTGCACAACCTGGCTTTGCGACGGCAGGTGCCTTTTCTGCAGGAGGATGGGCCTGATGTTGGTCTTGGGGCAGCTGTGGAGCCTGTGGACAGTGAAGAAGAGGAGGCAGAGGAAAAAGATATAGACAACCGAAACAACATCATCATGCAATACTTCCAGTGAGACACAGGTAAGAGACTGGCACTGCTCCTCTCATATCAGACTACTGTAGGACATTGCATGATTCTGCCTTTTTGCCTCTGCCTATGGACCTTGACAGTTCACTTTGGCTTTCCATTTTACAGATCTGCAAACTACTTTCTGCCTTCTGCTATGTTTACTGCTGCCCAACAACTGTCTTACATTGGTATGTGAAAATGAACATTGACATTGCAATTTTTCTGAGAGGTTGCAATAACACATTTGTGAAAGTACAGACTGACTCCAGATTGTTTTGTGATTCAAGGGTGTTTATTTCTGTGCTAATAAGTGGAGGGGGCTGTGCAATAGGTCTGGGGTGATGGTGGAGGAATGTCCATGGTGGAGTCCAGTCTATTGGCAGCACAGGTGCTTTGTCCAAGGGGGCATAGGAAGTGGAGTAATGGCAGTTGAAGGTGGACAGGGTAACAGAGTGGGACAAAAGGGTGACAATCAGGAGAGTCTTATTTTCTGGCGGGGTCTTGGCAATGTTCCCTGTCTTGTTCCTGGATCTCAGGGACTGTTTGCGGGGTGGTTCTCCTTCTGCAGGGGGTGGGGTGCTGGTGGCCTGTTGGTCCTGTGGCGGGACCTCCTGTCCACCAGCACCAGCGGAGGTGGAGGGCTGTTCATCGTTCAGGCTAGTGTCAGGGGCCCGTTGGTGTGCCACTGTGTCCCTCTTGGTGTTGGCCGTGTTTGCCAGCACCCATGCAATGGTGACCAGGGTGTTGTTAATGGACTTCAAGTCCTCCCTGATCCCCAGGTAGTGTTCCTCCTGCAGCCACTGGGTCTCCTTAAACTTGGCCACTACCGTGCCCATGGTCTCCTGGGAATGATGGTATGCTCCCAGGATGTTGGAGAGTGCCTCGTGGACAGTGGGTTCCCTGGGCCTGTCCTCCCCCGTCGCACAGCAGTCTTCCCAGCTTCCCTGTTATCCTGTGCCTCTGTCCCCCGAACCGTGTGCCCACTGCCACTGACCCCAGGTCCCTGATTGTCTTGGGTTAGTGAGTTTGCCTGGGATCCCTGTACTGGTGGACACACTGCTGATTGACGTGTCCTGGGGACAGTGGCATGGGCCCGCTGGGTGGGTGCTGTGCTGGTGTTTCCTGAGGCAGGAGGTTCTGTGGTTGTTTGTGACAGTGGCAGGGGAATCGACTGTACCTAGGTCCCAGATGAGCTGGGCTGGCCATCTTGATCCAGGTGTGCAGAGCTGCTGTCGTCAATATGGGCCTCTTCTGTAGGGGGACTGGATATGTTTGGCACCTCCTGTCTGGTGATGTTGGGTAGGGGTCCTGTTGGGGTGTAAATGCATAGTTATTGTATCTGTGTGCCCTCTTGTCCAATGTGTGAGTTATCCTCTACTCCTGTGGTTGGCTTATTGTCTTTGGCCTTTTGTGATTGTTAATTTTGGGGCCTGGGTGGGTATCTGTACTGGACATGCTTTGGTGATGGGTGTCCATGCATTGGTGTGACATGCAGGGCTTGGTTTAGGGATATGTGGATTGTGATCGTGGGGTATCTCTGGGGTGTTGGGGTGATGGGTGTGAGGGTTGGGCTAGGAGTTTGTAATGGCATGCAGGTAGGGTGGGGGGATGTAGTAGTGAAGAGATAACTTATCAGAGTCCAGTCCTCCTGCTACTCCTGCAAGGCCCTCATGATGCATGATTGCCAAGACTTGCTCCTCCCATGATGTTAGTTGTGGGGGAGGAGGTGGGGGTCCACCGCCAGTCCTCCGTACTGCTACCTGGTGTCTGGATACCACGGAACGCACTTTCCCCGTAGGATGCAGTCCCACTGCGTTGACCCTGTCGACAATTCTCCGCCATAGCTCCATCTTCTTTGCAAATGATGTCTGCTGCACCTGTGATCCGAATAGCTGTGGCTCTACCCGAATGATTTCCTCCACCATGACCCTGAGCTCTTCCTCAGAAAACCTGGGGTGTCTTTGAGGTGCCATGATGTGGTGTGGGTGATGTGTGAGGTGCTGTTTGTTGTGATGTGTTGTGTTGGGGTGTGTTGTTTGAGGTGTGTGGATGCTGTATGAGTGATGGTGTTGTGTGCCTGTGGATGCTGGTGTTGTGTTTGCTATTCTCTCTCTGTGTGCTTCTTCCAAAAATGTTGTTGTAAGGGGTTGTGGGTAATGTGGGTGTGTGTTTTGTATAGGATTTATTGTGTGGGTGTGGTGTGGTGTGTGAATGTATATCAGGTGTGTGTATCTTGAATTGTCCAATGTGGTTGTGTTTTGTAAGTGTGTGTGTATTTTGAGTGCAGCGGTGTGTACCACCACTGGTTTCCTGCGGTTGAATGGCTGCCCTTTGATTCATGGGTCGTGATAGTGTGGGTGTAGTTCTGTTGGCATGACGGTGTAGGTTTTGCTATCGCCAATTTATCACTGCCCTTTGGTGTGGTGGACTTTTGTAGGTGTCTGTATTGTGGCGGATTACGAGATGTGGGTCGTAATACCTGTAGCGGATTTCTGCTGTGGCCACGTTATCTTGACGGACGTCAGTACGGCAGTAAGCGGGATTTACCACCAGGGTTGTAATGAGGGCCATAGTATCCTTATTCAGGACACTCATACAATATGTGCTACAAACCATGAATACTAGACCAGCTCTAGCAGGACCAGTAGTAAAGGGACAGGTTGCAATACAAGCAGTTAGTCCACGGATGATAAACTCTATCATAGGAAAGAAGCCCATGAAGTGTGATGAAATAGGGAGCAAAGTAATCAAATCAGAAGAATGGTGTTGCACCTGACATCCTCGATATTGTTGTCACCCAACTTTTTGCCTTCCATCTTCCTGTTTTTTGCCAACATTGTTTTTGATGACTTAAGGACTCTACACACTTTACCACTACTGACCTGTGCTAAATGCTTGTGTCCTCTCCCTAAAACATGGTAACATTGGCTACATCCATTTGGCACATTGAATTGACTTGTAAATCCCTAATAAAGTGGCTCTATGTGTACCTAGATCCTGTGAATTAAATGCTACCAGTGGGCCTCCAGCATTGATTGTGAAATCTACTAAAGTAGCCTTTTAAACATGTGTTAGGCTTGCCCTTGCAGCCTGTGGGTGCATTTTTGCATGATCAAATGTTTTTACAGGCCTACGCCATCTTTTTAGTACATATATGTCACATGTATTTAAAACATTGGACATGCAGTTTTAATTTTAGCATTTCCTGGAAGTGGAAAATTGTTTTTTACTACTGTAAGGCCTACCTCTCCCATAAGATATTTTTGTGTTACCTTATTACATTTAATGTGTGCAAACTTTCAATTTGGGAGAAAGTAGGAATGTTGACTTGGCGTTTAAAGAATTACAATTTGAAACCCTCTTTAATGGTAAAGTCGGATTTTAGGTCACAATTCTGAAAAAGACACTTTGCCTAGTTGGTATTCCTTTGCCTTGTTATTTAGTGCTGGTATCCTGGGTCACAGGACTAGGCATAACTGGCAATTGACATTTGTGTATTGCTACCAGACATTGAGACAAAAAGGGAATAGGTGTTGGCAGGATACGCTATCTCTGACTTGATGAGATGGACGAACTCTCACCGGCCACACTTTCACATCACAAAGGCTCTGCTTCAGCTCACTCACAAATAGTTTGACACTAGTATTTTCTGACCCTGGACAAGATGGGGCATGGGCAGGGAAGCAGGAAATTCCAAGCACCTCTGGCAGTTGAAACATCCAGAACCTTCTCCTACATCAAAGTGGGCACCAGGTATAAATAATGGATGCTTAGACCCAACTCTTCATTACCCCTCTGGACGGGTGGAAGTCTCAGAAGGACTATTGTGCTGTTCTACAAGAAGGACCATTACTCTGCGTGCCTGTTGCCTAGCTGCCTGAGTGAAAGGACTGCAGCCCACAGTGTCTCAGAACCATTGTTGCACAAAGCACCCTCAACACGGGCCTTTGCTCTGCAAGCCATTTGTCTACAGCAGCCTCAATGACAAATGAAGCCTCTACTGAACTGCCAGTGTGTGACCCATCTTTGATGCAGACTGATTCAGGACTGTGCATCTCAATCGTCTTATCAATGGCACCCTCGGTGATGATGCAGGACTTTGCATCTCAGCCCTGAAGCTCCTCAGAACTTGTGCAATGCTTTCATCTTTGATGCTTGATCTCACAAAGCTCCCCAACCAGGATTTAAAGTACTTTGTTCAGTGGACCTAACTTCATCCTTGGATCCGGACTACATTCCATCGCAGTCAGCCTACAGTTGTGTTTTTGTCCCAGTCCGGCACAACCAAATATCCACAGTTGGTGCATTGTGCTTACTGATACTATTTTCTCTTAAAACTTTGAAATTGCATACCTCACGTTCCACTGATTCGATTTTTGTAATTTTGATCATAAATAATTTATTACATTTTCTCTATATTTCTAAATTGGTGTGGGATTTATTTCTGTGTTGTGTTTTGACTTTATTACTGTTTGGAGTGCTGCATAAATACTTTATACACATTGCCATAAGGATAAGCCTGCCTGCTTTGTGCCAAGCTAGTAGAGGGTTAAACACAGTTTCTGGTTTGCTTGTGTTTTACCATGACAGACATTGTGGTTTTTGCTTGAGTAGGGTTTCATCCCCCTTAGCTAGTAACCCAATTTAATACACAGGGTATTGTACAAGGCAAACAATCTGTCCAATCATGAGCAATCTGCTGAAACGAAGCATACTGTACATATATATTAGAAACAATAGCCCTGACCAACTGACAGGTAAAGCTAAAGGTTTCTCAAGATGAGGCCTAAAAATATACATTTTGCTTAAGGACAGTCAGAATAAGTAGAAGCGTGCTAGATAAGCAGTTCATTCAAAAGTACTATTCATGTAATATATGATAGCGCCTATGTTTATAAAGAAGACTCATAGATTCATTATATAGCCCAGGGTATCATCAGGCTATTTAAAGTTGATAGATTCTGCAGAGGAAATGTGGCCAGATTAACATAACTATTATCACTGCCTAAGTTGGCCTTTTTTACGGAAGATGTAATAAACATCCAACATTCCCATACATAAAACTGTGGAAGAAAATGACTTTCACAACAAAAAAAATGAATACCAATATGAGACAATGAGATGACAGCGAGTGGTTCAGATCTCTGGTTTAAAGTCAGAAAGCACAATGAAAGCTATTTCAGCCAATGGTATGGTTAGGTCTCCAAATGTGGACACTGATGGTCTGAATTTCTAAGTCCAAATTTGAACATAAAATCATAAACAGATTGATGTAATTTGTTTACTTTGTGGTTCAGAGTTTTGGAGCTTGTTCAGAGATATGTAGGTATTTTCAGTTCTCTTGACTGTTATCCCTAGAAAAGGCTTACCTGAAGCATAGACTGCACCTGCATCAACTGCAAAATGTACACTATTCAGATGGAAAGGGGCACCATGCTTGGACAACCTTGTATGTCTAAATGAAGGAAATGAAAGAAGAAAATGGAGGTGGACATATAACAGTAAATGTTTTTGCTGTTTGATACTTCTCAATGCCAGGATTTATTTCTGCATCTTAGAAGTAGCACACTAAGCACATTGCTCACTTCTAATATCATACCAGTGGCAACCACCTCGACTACCAATCAGGCTTCAGATCATGGTACAGGAGGGAGAAAGCTACACTACAAATTATAGAATACTCCCTACTGACCACATATAGAGATGACTGCTGATTGCCTTGTGATTTAGCTGGTCCTCTCAAGTGCCTCCACATCCACACCATGAATTGACAAATGAGAGTTACTGATGATTCATCTGTTGTCCTCCAAACTATCCAAATGATATAATTTGTTTAAATGAGTACCTCCCAGTCCCAGAAGCTCATTATCACCTGAGGAGTCTGACATGGTTCCATTTTGTCCCCAGTGATCTTCCCCATGGGACACTACTCAGTGATAACAGCATCACAATTAAAAAATACATAAAGGCCCCAAAACTCTACTTGAAAGTTGAATCAAATGCTTCAAACACTGACAGCACCTCATTCAGGTCTGGAAGTCTTACTACATGAAGCTCAGCCTCATCAAACAGATCAAGAACAGCACGCAGCCACTAGTCCATACCTGGGCTAATAAAGATAATATTATGAACTTGGATGAATTCAAACTCATCTTTCACCCAGTGCCAACTTACTTGGATTCAGCATGGACACAACCACATCCTGCAGGAAAACATCAAGAAGAAAGCCAAGAATTACTAACTTCTTCTACTAAATAAAGTGAATATCATTCTTCCATATAATGTCTTCAAAACCGCTGTTCAAGAGTATATCCTCTTGCATCGGAATGGTGGCAACACCCATCTGCATAGCCTCTCAAATGCCACATTGGTTCCCCTTAAGGGCAGCCTGTATGTTGAGGCAGAGCTATTCAAGAGTCTAAAGAAATATTGCCAAATAAACCCCAACTTGATGTTCACCTGTGGATCCGTTTGCTGACTCTCACAATCTTAAGAATCAGCTGCATCAACTACAGAATTATAACAGCCTCTCAGAATGACAAGCACACCATTTTAGGTGCCTGTCTGCACACTCACATCCAGCACAACTTCAGACCGGAGACAAAGATGTGAAAAGTAGAAACAAACAACATTTATGAACCTACGTTCTGAAACAGATCCACATGTCCACCAAACTATGACAATCCTGCTCCAGTTTATAAAGCACTGCAAAGACCCCAACTACTCATCCAATGACTCATTTACTGTATCTTTGCTTTTAATCCAGTACACTAGGCTTGGACAGGAAAATAGATGTGAGGTCCTAAGCTAAGCTGATTGTAAGACGAATAAAGCAGGAGTACTAGAGGTGATGGAAAGGCTATGGAAAGTCCTTGGGAAATTATAGACCTCAGGAGGACCCTGAAAGCTGTCCCTGGTGGCTGTAGTGACACAAAAGGAGTGAAAAAGACAACCACCATCAAAATTAGACCAATGCAGTCTAAAATATTTGGGAAACCTCCTGCCATCAAGCATGAAAGTAAATAGGTGAGTGGGGGGGGGGCAGGACTGCATGGCCCACCACCCAGTTCCAGCTTGAAGTTATGTGGTACTGTACAAGGGCAGGGGCATCCACTCAATAAGACCTTTGCCAGTTGAGTGGGAAACCTCAAAAAGGGTGAGAAAAAATAACTTCTTCCCTGAAGCTGCATCAAGGAAAGTTCCTCATGTTGAAAGAGTGCTCCATAAGTACCTGATACACTGAAATTCAAATATATTCCAGGAGCTACCCAAGAGGTTGCAGAACACCTGCAAGATCAGCATTGTGAAGTGACAGAGGCCTTTTAACTTGCCTGAACTGACCACTGCAATGCGTCAACCTAGGGATCGCTGAGCAAGATATTGCTAACCTGCAAAAGCATAAGAAAATGACAGGCTAATATGTGGAGTCCGAAAACCTGACCATGTGTCTCCCTCTCGTCACAGTCTAAGATGACTGCTGTGAAACAGATAATTTAGCAGTTTTTTTTCTAATGCACAAAGCCCTTTTACAATACAGGACCCACCTTTCTTTCCTTCACAGTGCACCCTTGTCATGTCTTTATGATCCTGCTCTTTGCTGTTGTTAGAAGGACCATACATCATGTAATGTCAGGAATGCTTGGCCCCAAGCTATCGATGGAACAAACTACTGCTGGGTCACTGGGCCAAAGTCAATTTCAAATGTTTTTTAATATGGACAAAAGCTTCACTTGTGTTGTTAACTTTTTCAATGCACAATACAAATGTTGAAGATGATGATGTTGAAGGTGATGGTTATTATTATTATTATTTTAAAATGTAGGATATTTGGTCTTGTTTTAATAATAATAATGATAACAATAATAATAAGAATAAAAATAATAATAGGAAGAATAATGTTCACTTGGAATCACCAGATCCCCCACAACCCTTCTGTGCAGCTACATTTTCAAGCCTCCTACAAGGAAGAATTTATGAGCCCAGGAGAAGATGAGCATTTTTTCAATGCATCCTAGAGTCTAAAATGTTGTTAATGTTTAGGCATAGTAGACCTTGTCCATTAAGGATGCTCAGTGGTGGTTAGATAATATAGTGCAAAAATAAGAAAGGTTCCTATTGAGCATGTTTCAAATGTTGAAAGCAATGTTATAGAAAATTTGTCTGGCTTGTTCATTAAGAATGACATATGTTGCTTCAGCTCCATAAAACCATAGGATGTTTATTTTTATTGATTTGACCATGCATTGCCAAAGGGTGTTGACCTAGTATCAAAACTGTGAAAAAAGCAAGTAAGCCAAGCATTTTAATGGTGTGTATCTTTGTGTCTTTGGCTATTAGTACAACTATTAGTATCATAGTTTTACAGGATAAGAGCTGATATTGAAAAAGTTGATAATGTTACCACAAGGTGATTTCGTGTAGTTTAGATTTAGGGGGTTAGTTAGTTGAACATGTGACCTTTCAACATGGTTCATGATATGCACCAGAGTTAATTTCGATTTCCACCTGCCATTTTGCAAATTATTTCAATATTTGTAAATCAGTGTGGTATTTAGTGGTGTGTGTATGTGTGTGTGTGTGTAGTTTAGTCCCTTACATTTTTAAAAGATAAATCAGTGACTAAACAGTGATGTATTCAGACTTCATCTGTGCATTTCTGATTTATGAGCTTCTTGTTTCATCTCTCCGGTAGTCAAGTGCTAAAAATTTATATTTGATCTCCAGTTCGGGGGATTACTCCACACAAACCTCAGGACACCAGAGGTGAACATCTCTGTTGGCCTAGTTGGAGCCTTGCAACTTCTGGTTGTGACAGATCTGTCTATGAACATCCAGACTTGAGTTTTTATTTTCTCAAATAAGGCCTTAACCATTCGTAATACTTCACCTTGGTTTCTCATATAAAGTGCATTTCAGTTGCCAAACACAGTGACTCCTCCTACTCTTTCTGAAAACTAGAGGTTTAGAGTAACAAACTCTAGCAGCCAAGTGAAGGGAAGCCTCTGATGCACAGTTGGAGAGCTTGCATTAGTCAAGTAATTGTATCAATATTTTTAAAGAAAGGCAGAACAAGCCCCAGATTGTTGGCATAATGCTCAGTAATTTCCAATAACAAATATTTAAAGGGAATGATGGAAAAACCTATAAAGGTGGTCTTGGAGGATGCTGAGGCACTGTCTACTTTTAAAAATATGATTACAAGGGAGAGAACTCTGAGGGAAGTAGGGAGGATGTAAGATACCATAAAATGTTAAAGAAATGGGGGAATAAGGCATTGAGTATCGTTGGAAAATGGCCCTCACTGAAGGATCACCCCTGATCTCGTTTTTGTTGGTTTTAGTACTCTGGGCACTTTACCAATGCTAACCAGTACTAAAGTGAAATCTCCCTAAAACATGGTCACATTGGCGCATACCCAATTGGCATATTTACTTACCCTGTAAATCATTAGTAAAGTGCACTACATGTGCCTAGGGCCTGTAGATCAAATACTACTAGTAGGTCTACAGCACTGATTGTGTCACCCACATAGGTATCCCCTTAACCATGTCGCAGGCCTGCCATGGCAAGGCCTATGTGTGCAGTTTCACTGCCACTTCGACTTGGAATTTAAAACTACTTGCCAAGCCTTAAACACCCTTTTATTACATGTAAGTCACCCCTAAGGTAGACCCTAGCTAGCTCAAATGGCAGGGTGTATATAGGTAACAGGCAGGACAGGTACTTGTGGGATTTACATGTCCTGGTAGTGAAAAACTCCCAAATTCTATTTTCAATTTTGTGAAGCCTGCTCCTCTTATAGGTCAGCATTGGAAATTGCCTTATATACTTTTAAGTAGTAATATCTGATCTAACAGGAGTGCCATTGTCATGTTTGGTATGGTTGGAATGGCAGTGAGATCCTGCTTACTGGTGAAGCTGGATTTAAAAAACCATTTGGCAAATGCCACTTTTAGAAAGTAGGTCTTTCTCTGCACTAACTTCTCTTTGTGCCTTACAGCCTGTCTCAAATCCACGTCTGGACTATGCTGAATGACAGCTCCCCTTGTGCATTCCACCCAGACAGGTATAAACACAGGACACTCAGTTGCATCTGCATTCATCTGCATACTGATGGGTCTTCCTGGTCAGGAAGGGTGGAGGGGCTCTCACTTACACTTTAAAGGCTAATGGCCTGACTTCACACAAAGGACTCATCAGCCCCACAGATCTCTTGGCAGACAGGACTGGGTTGAAAGGGGAACTGGTGCACTTTAAAATCACTCTTTGAAGCTTTCCGCACTTCAAAGGCACATTTGGGCATATATATAATGGCCCTCTGCATCATTATTTTTTACACATCCCAAGGACAGTGTGTTAAAAAGATACAACTACTTATGTCTTGAATTGTACAAATTGGATTTTTGTTGCTCTGGTTTTATTTGATTCAGATAAATATTATCTATTTTCTTAAACTGATGTGGAGTACATTTCATGGTGTTTTCACAGTGTTACTGCATGAGTTATTGCACAAATACTTTAAACATTGCCTTCTAAGTTAAGGCTTCCTGATCTGTGCCAAGCCACTTGAGGGTGAGCACAGGATAATTTAGGTTGTGTTGTGACTTACGCTTACTAGGACTGTGGTCCCTCCTTGGACAGGGTGCATACTTCTGCCAACTAGAGACCCAATTTCTTACAGGTATCCTTTGAGGGGTGGTAAAATTCATATTTTGTTTGGCGAGTGTTATGTGTTTACTTGTTTAAAATGAAAGGTGTGGAGGGAATCTAAGTATTTTTCCTCATGTTGAAGGAGTACTTCAAATTCAATTATATTCCAGCAGCTACCCAGGAAGTTGCGGAGTACCTGCAAAACCTGCATTGTGCAGTGGCAAAGGCTTGTTTACTGGCCTGAACTGACTACTGCAATGCTGTCCACCTATGGTTCCCTGAGCAAGATATTGCTGACCTGCAAAAACATAACAAATGACAATTAGACTAAGATGTGGATTAAGAAAATCTGCCTATTGCCCCCCCCTCATCACAGTCTAATATGATTGCTGTGAAACAGATAATTTAGCTGATTTGTTTTCTAATGCACAGAGCCTTTTTACAATACAAGACCCACCTTTATTTCCTTCACAATGGATCCTTGTCAGGCCTTTATGATCCTGTTCCTTGCTGTTGTTTGGATGTCCGTACATCATGTAGTGTCAGGAATGCTTGGCCCCAAGCTATGGAATAAACTACTGCTGGGTCACTGGGCCACAGTAACTTTCAACCGTTTTCAAAATGGACGGACACTTCACTTGTGTTATTAATTTTTCAGTGCACACTAAACATGTTGAAAATCATAATGATAATGGTTATTATTGTTATTATTATTATTAAAACTTTTAGGAGAATTGGTCCGATTTTGATAATAATAATAATAATAATAATAATAAAGATGATGATAATAATAATAATATTCTATTTATTACTTTTGGAAGGATTCAGTTATTGATAGAACCATTATGGGTCCCTTCCTCATCACCTGATGATGTGGTACCATTATTGAACCTCGAGGGAAAACTTTGAAAGATGCTTGGAAGCTCCCTGCCGGTTTTTCAATTGAAAACCTTAAATTAAAAGGAGATGGCTCACCCACAACAAAAGGATAGTTATTGAATGAGAGCAATTGACCAACTAGCATTGATCTTCTGGGTGATTGGTAAGGCCCTGAAATCTGTCTTATCAATGATGAGTGGTGGGCTACTACATTTTCAAATTATACCACCCCGAGACAACACTGATTAATTCACATAATAATATCACCAAACATGCTATGCTCAGATTAATAATAAAATCAAACCACATTGTCATTAACATTCAAGAACTTTTCACTTCCACACTCCCTGTATCGATTTTTTGGTTCCTGATAAGTGTTAGGATTTCTATACATGTATACATGTAGGGTTCTCCGCCATGCATGTGAAAATCTCTTTACTGCATGCAAAGGTCTGTCTCCCACACACAGAGCTGCACCCCAATTTCGGAGGTCTCTGTGATGTTAAAGTTACCACTAGTACTTTTATGGTCATAAATTACATTTATGCAAACTCCATCCGCTAAACCGAGGGGGCTGGGACATGCAAGTCTACGCCTATGAGTAACTACATTTGGAATTGGTGAATAGAGAAAAGTAGGAAGGTTACTCAGGTCTGAGAGAATGTTTAAACATAAGTAATTCTACATGTCTACATTGCCATTTGTGAATAGCCAGTATCTCGCAACAGAACATTTAATTAAAGTTCTGTTACTTTCACCCTTTTCCACACATTATTTTAAATAATATATTTTGTGCTCAGTAAAGCTACCAACAGCCTCCTTCATGAGGCTCTGTGCGAGCTTGGTGACTGCAACCATCAGGTTTGTGGCTTCTTGTTTCCTCAGCCTGCTACTTTTATGTCTTACACCTATACACAAAGATTTAATATTACGAAATGACAACATTTTCCACACAAAAAGTGAAGTGGATTTTGCAGATAAAAGCAATAACATATTTAAGTTGTGTCAGAAGTTTGTGTCACCGTTTTCAGATGTACAAACGCCATTTTGTTCTCATTAAATAAAATTGAAGGCGGAAAATTGATCTAAATTGGAAGACTTAAAAAAGATCAAACTGTGTAATCGATGCACAGAAAAAGAATTCTAATGCTCATTTTTTAAATACCTAATACTTATGGTAATTAGTTTCTGCTTTGTTGCATGCATCTTTCTGCTAATAGACTCTTGTAGCAGAAGAGGCATTGCCATTTGACCCATACTTACAGAAAGGCATGTTTGTTTCATTGGTAAGGTTTTTTTTACCTCATCATTAAGTTCATTTTTAAAGATAGCAGACCAGAAGACAAATAATTACACATGTTCCCTTTGTCTTGTTTAATAAGCAGTTGCCAATGTTTTACATGCGCCGTGCGTGCGTTGCAGGCCCCAAGCTCCTAGTGCTTATTTTAAATGGTGCACATATAATTGTGCAATGGAGTGTTTGAATGCCAATGACATACTTCAGGGCACGCACCTTTTAAAAAAACACGATTCCGAGAACTTTGCAAAGATTAGTAGTTATTTTCCCTCTTTCAGGCTTCTTACAGCTATTAATTTAGATTTATTTTTAATACGTGTATTGTCATAGACATGTGTCTTTCATATACGCAGCTATGTATTTTTAAGCTGACTTTTTACCGAAGAAATGCGAAAACAGTAATACTGCTTGGAAGGAGAATCAATAATTAATGCTCAATGGAACCTCCGGATAGCTGAACGACTTTAGCTTGACCTGGACTCCCTCTCAGAGCAATACATTTCGATTCAAAATGATTACATTATTATTACTCTGTGAATATCAGTAGCTAGTTGACTCACTTCCTAATTGTGCTATATGTTAGTACAGAATTCACAACAGATGTTAATACAGTATCACAAATAAATCCTATTTGGTCAACGCAAGTCTACTCACTATTAATCAGCTCATTGATCATTGAATACTTCTGTAGTCCATCATTCAGGTTTTAACGCTGATGGTGGCATATTTATAAGTTGCGCTTCTTTGTACATATTCAAAAAATGTATTTCTTTTTGGCAATTCTTCATATTAGGCATACCAATAGTCGTCAAAGTATATTATAACTAAGGGACATATGAATTAAAAGTCCGAGGTGCAGCACAGCAAGTTGCCTTGCTGTGTTGCACTGTATCACTGTCAAAGGGGAGGAATGCTCCATGTTTAGGGCATTTTGGCGCATTCCTGTACTTTCCCTTGCTCTGGTGCACAATGGTCTGTCTAGCACTAACACAGGCACCCTTGCACCATGGTGTAAGGGTTCCCATGTAGCATGCAGGATTGTTTTTGTGCAGGAAGGGACACCTTCCTGCACTAAAGCAGTCCTGAAAGGCTTTTCCATCTTATAGAAAGAGGAAACAACAAGGAGAAATATCGGAGAAATAAAGATATTTCTCCTTGTTACTCCTCTTCTGGAAAGGCATAAGATTTTTTCCTTGTAAATCTGGGAATGCATCAAAATTCATAAGATTTGAGTGGGAACACCTACCGCACCACCCACCAAACACCTACCCAGGGCAGAGTAGCACAACACAGCGATTGGTGCTTTGTTGTGCTACTCCAGATTTATCAGGACATTCAGAGCCAAGAAAAGTGGCTTTGCATGGCTTTATATATGTCTTAGAGGACTGTGTTGTGCATGTACCACACTGCGTGCTGCAAACGCAACACAAAGCTCTTATAAATATGCCCCTAAAAGCTAAATTTAAAATGTGATTATAATTAAAAACCCATTTTTAGAGGAAGAGCTAAGTCAAAGACAAATATAGTCTTGACACAATTTAGGACTTCCTTCCGCCAAAAGAGGCATTACAGTTAGCCATTGACTGTAAATTAGGCCCTAGTTGTGTTCATCACAAACTAGTATTCACAATGAATAATTCAGTTCAATTTAGATCTTTTTGTACCATTGAGTTCAAGTAAAAAAATCTCTCTTTTTCTGTGCTGTGCTAATTTTGAAATTACAAATGTATTTTGGGTGAAAACGTGTCCAACAGTCCACAGCCAAGTCCAAAATGTTTGCCCTACAACTGGATGCAACGAATTTTATACGTTCTCAATTTTTCACAAAGCTTCCTCATATGAGCTATTAACAAAATATTGTTACTTTAAAATATTGAATTTGATCATTTAGTAATATGGTTTAGCAACAGTACTATGAGTAGTGGCTACTCAGTTTCTTTCATTAGTTGAGCAACGTCTTGCATTGATCCACACTTAACTTGAAGAGTTTCTTTTTCTTTCCGCATTTACGGTGCGGGATAGGATTTCCTAGCGAACTAAAAATATTTCCTTGAAAGTACTAGCTGACGTTGAAAATGGATGGAGTGTTTTCTCACTAGGTAATTTTAAAACCGCTTACATTACCACTTAGAAACTGGATGAATGTTAGCGATCTTCATTCCTTGCAACAACTTTAATAGAGGCACTCGTGACAATTTTGATATCAAAGAAGCTTGCTGAAAGATAGGCAGTAGCAACGACATGTGCAAGCTTTTTGGGGCGCTCACGAGAGAAATACTTCTTCACCAAGCAAATTCCTAGCCTTTGGCCCTAATACAAGAAACAACAATTGGCTCCCTCCCCTCGAGTTCGATAGCAAAATACAATCACAATCTGGTGTCCTGCACAGCTGGTAGCTAAACCACTGTTTTGTGAAGTTTCTTCAACCTTGTTCCCAAACTGCTTACTCGCTTCAGGCGAATCGTGGGTTGCACATGCAGAAGAAGGTAGCGTCGTGCAGGTTGATTCACTAGCTATTTAACAACATCGGTTAAGCAGCTACGTTACGTCCCCTAAATACAATGGGCTATATTAGGTTTTCTTTACATTGGTGATAAAAAATGAGAGGAAACGTATTTGGCACCAAGGCCCGTATTTATACTTTTTGAGCGCCGCATTTGCGCCGCTTTTTAACGCAAAAGCGGCGCAAAATGCGGCACTAAAAAAAGTATAAATATGGGCCCATGTCTTTGCTGTTTGAATAAGAGGGAATGAAGCAAACGGTTTTTGCTCCTAGTTCATAACAAATAATATATTTAGTACCAGTGTGAAAATGTCATAAACAGAATGTGAAATCACTGTAAAGATATTTTCTACATGAATTTCTTGTACTTATTTTACGTCTTGGAGCTTGTTATATACAAGTTACGGAATGAAAAGCGTTTATCTCAAAACTAGTTGCTTAATAACATTTGAAAATGGCAAAACAGTGCATCATATCCGAGTTGTACATTGTTGCTGTTGGAATGGCCCTTTTTGCTGGGTTATCCCCAAATGTTTTGCCTTCCACCTCCTATTTTTGCTGAATTCGTTTTGTTGGCTCTAGTAACCTGTGAACTTTATCATTGTTCTGTGAACTTTATCATTGCTAACCAGTGCCTCTGCTGTCTACTCTAAACAAGTGGAATTGGCTTATACCAATTGGCATACAATTAATTTATTTTTAAACCCCTAGTAAAGCGGCACTGCATGTGCCCAGGGCCTGTAAATTAAATGCTACTTACTAGTGGACCTTTTTAGAAATTGGGTCTCTGGTTGGCAGAGGCATGCACCCTGTCCAAGTAGGGACTGCAATCCTAGTCAGGATAAGTCACAACACAACCTAAATCGTCCTATGCTCACCCTTGGGTAGCTTGGCACAGAGCAGGCAGGCTTAACTTAGAACGCAATGTGTAAAGTATTTGTGCAATAACTCATACAGTATCACAATGAAAACACTACAAAGAGACTTCACACCAGGTTAGAAAAATAGATTTAATTGTTATAAATAAAATAAGACTAGCATGACAAAGGTCCAATGTGTAGAAGTCGACATATGAATTTTTAAAGAATAAATGCTAAATAGCACCAATAATCAAATGGTGCTCTTAGGGGTTATTTTAGGATATATTGGACCAGGACAAAGTCAAAGTTTGGGATAGCACGCATGCAAGCTACAGGACCCACACAGGCCCAGGAGAACAAAGTACCTGTCCTGATTGCGACAGCGAGATGCGTTGTGCGGTGTGTCAATCAGGTCCTCGCAGGGATGGCTATACATCGATCTGTCTTAGGCAGTGATGGCAATGTGTCAGATCCAAAGGCAAATGCTGGAGCTGAGATGCATTGGTCTGGAAGTGCGATGGGCCAGGTTTCTCGATGCAGTCAAGGGATGCGTCGGTCTCCATAGACTGCTGCAGTGGCAAAGCATTGTTCTAATGCATTGTGCTCTCAAGGCAATGCATTGATTCCCAGATCGATGCACCGATTCTGCTCATATAACTGGGTTGATTCTCTGGTTCTGCTATACACAGACAGAGGATGTGTAGATTTCTGTTGTGCAAGTAGCTGGGTTCCCTTCCCGTGAACCAGGCACAGTAGCAGGGGTAAAGACTTTGATTTCCCGAAGTCTCCAGCAAAAGGAGGCAAGCCAGCAAGCCCTTGGAGAATCCAACTGTCCCTCAGCACGTCAGAGAGCAGCAAGCAGCAGGGGATTAGTGCTGAAAATCAGTCCTTTCAGGGCAGCAGTCAAGCAGAGTAACAGTCCATGTTGCAGCACAGCAGTTCTGATTTCGTGGGGACAGAGACCCCATACTTATACCCAATTGTGCCTTTGAAGTGGGAGAGACTTTAAAGGAGGGTCTTTGTAGTGCACAGATGCCATTTCTTCCTATCTATGGCTCCAGATTATAAGTAGGGGGTAATCAGCCCTTTGTGTGAGGACAGGCACTGCCTATTCAGGTGTAAGTATCATCCCCTCCCAAACCTTCTTACCCAGGAAGAGCCATCAAAATGCAAATGAGGATTCTCATACACACCTAAGCTTCCTGTGTTTGTGGCTATCTAGAAGAAATGCACAAAGTGTAGCTGTTACCCAACCCAGACATATGGGAGACAGGCTGCAAGGCACACATAGCAGTATGAGCAGAGAAATACCCACTTTCTAAAAGTGGCATTTGTAAAATAGTAGTGTTAAATTAAACTTTGCCCTGAAAGAGGATTTATCAGTACCATTCCAAAGATATGAAACATGATGCAATTACTCCTTTCTTATCAGGAATTGCAGCTTAAAAGTGTATTAAGGAATTCCCAATGCTCGCCTATGAAAGAAATAGGCCTCACAGTAGTGAAAAACAAATGTGGGAGTTTTTCACTTCTAGGACATGTAAAACTTAAAAATGTATGTCTTACCTTTTACTTAGATAGCACCCGGTCCCATGGGTTACCTAGGAGCTACCTTAGGGGTGACTTATATGTTGTCAAATGGGAGTCTCAAGCTTGGCAAGTAGCTTTAAATGCCAAGTCAAAGTGGCAGTAAACTGCACTCACAGATCCTGCAATGGCCCGCCTGGGACAGGGTTAAGGGGATACTTATGTGGTTGGCACAATTAGTGCTGCAAGCCCACCAGTCACATTTAATTTATAGGTCCTGGGCACATGTAGCGTGCTTTGCTACATTGCCAATTGTGTTTGAGTCAATACTGCCATGTTTTAAGGAGAGAGCACAAGCACTTTAGCACTGGTTAGCAAAAGTGTACACAGTCTTAAAGCCAACAAAAACAAGGTCAGAAAAAAGAGGAGGAGGGAGACAAAAAGTTTGGGATGACCCTTCAGAGAGGGCTATTTTACCAAAAGGCCTGCACCACTTATTGTGCCACCCACTTAAGTAGCCTTTAAAAATGTCTCAGGCCTGCAATTGCCGAGCCTGTGTGCAGTTTTAAAGTACCATGTAACCCTGGCAAAATAAACCTTTTGCCAAGCTCAAATCTTCCTTTTTAATACATATCCATCACCCCTAATGTAGGTCTTGGACAGCCAAGAGGGCATGGAGCAATGTGTTAACAAGCATTTGCAATGCAACGGGTCTTGCATTTGCTCGAGTTAGATCTATGAGCGTTGTAAACTCCTAACCTGACTTTTCTTGCCACACAAATTACAAGAAAAAAAACACAGTGCAATCGGGCAATGTAAAATGCAGTGCGATCGCGTTGAAATTGAAAACGAAAAACCGAGCGTGATTGCGCTATATAAACCCCAGCACGATCGCGCTGTGTGGAAAATAAAAAGATAAAGTAGTCCGGAAACCATGCTGAAAACATCGAGCCTCGAATGGTTTAAGTAGCTTACCGGTGCTGTGTAGGTGGGCTAAACACCAGAAAAGGCATGATGTATGCTTGTATTTCACAAATGAAAGCAGGCGGATTTTAAAAGGCAAGCCCATGAACCAATGAAAGTGACTGATGTGACATGGGCGTGGTTAGAAGCCCAAAGAGAGATTACAGCATAGGACAAAGCGCTTTGCGCTCAGCCATAAAAATGGGAGGTGCACTTTTAATTTGACATGTCCTGTCAGTCAAAAACTCTTAAGAAAATGTTTGATTACTGCAAGGTCTACCCCTCCCGTTGAATAACATTGGAGTTGCCTTATTACATATTATTAGTGTAATTTCCAAATGGGAAGAGATGATTGGTTCATGTTTGGTGTCTCTGGCATCACATTTTAAAATTCTAATTTATGTTGAAATCGAATTTTAAATTGCAGTTCTAAAAATGCCACTATTACAAAGTAGGTATTTTCCATCCTTAACCATTTGGTGCCTTCAGCCTGTCTCTGGTCACATGACTGGGTGAAGTTAGCAGTTCGGTAATGTGTATTCCTCCTAGACAGCCACACACAATGGGAGCTTATGTGGGACTGGATGGGACATCACTTGCTAGAGTCCAGGTCTGAAGCCTCAGAATTGTCACTGGCTTCCAACAACCTTGCATCTTCACCTGCCCCCTGCTGTCTGTGAGTCTTCTCTGCCAAGTGGTGTAACCCAAGTCCTGGACCCTGGAAAGTGGGCCTAAGGTGCTCAGCCAGCCTCTGTTGATCCTTCAGAACTGACACATATCCTCTGCTGTGTGATACAAACCCAAGCAGAACCAACGCAGAGCAGCACAGCATGGATCAAAGCCACATCAAAATACCCATACTTTGTAGCCCAGCACCGCATCAGACCCACCACTACTGTGCCTTATCCTGACTAGGATTGTGGTTGCTACTTGACCAGGGCTCACACCCCACACACCATTAACCCAATGTCTAACATTGCTGATCAGTGGTGAGGATTAGGACTTGTGTTTGTACAGTGCCATGCAGTGATTTGGTGTACACTACCCTCCCATATCCAAGATCAATTTGAATTTTAAATTCAACTTGATAGGCTTCTTTTTGTTTATTCCAAATTCTTCCCCTGCCTGTTGTGAGTGAAACCACACCTGCAAGAATGGAAGTTGAGCTGGTCAACGTGGATTCCTACACTGTGGCTCAGCTCAAGAATTTCTGCAAGGAGAGAGGACTTCCTTCAAAAAGCAACATCAAGAAGAAGGAGTTGCAAAATGACCTGAGGGCCTCAACACAAGCCCATTAGTCAGTTGTTGAAACCACAGAAGGGTATGATGTGATGGGTGAAAAAGGGGGACTGCCTCTCTGAGATCCAACCCACAGTTTAGGGGAGTGATATGCCTCTGGAGTGGAACACCCTGCCAGGGCAGGGAACAGTGTCTCTTCCCACAGTCTGTCCCCAGAGGAGCTGGTGGGGAGAAGGGAGGGGAGAGAATTCACGCTGGAGATGGTCACACTCAGCCTGGAGGAAAATAAACTGTTCATGGAGGCACAAAAGAGAAGGCTGAGGCTGACAGAGCCTTGGAGGAGAGGGGACTAGCCATGGAGGAAAGGAGAATGGCCCATGAGCTAAGTCTAGGAGAGTTAGACCTTAGAGCTAAGCAGATGGATTCTACTAGTAATGATGGCAGTGTACCTACAGTGCCTTCTGGATAGAGGAAAGTCTATAATTTTGAAGGTCTGGTGCCTTTGTTGTGGGAGATGACATTAACAAGTGCTTTGAGGCTTTTGGGTAAGGCTTACAGATGCACAAGATCCCTGAAGAGGATCGGGGGCTAGTCTGTGAAGGCACATCCCTAGTGAAGGCAGGGACACTCTACTGGCACCAGAGAAGGGAGACAGCATGAGGTATTCCCCCATGAAGGAAGCCCTTGTCAGGACATACGGTCTGACCCCAGAGAATTACAGATGGAAGTTTAGGGACAGTCAGATGCTAGCTCAACAGACCAAAGTGGTTTGTGTGGATTCCTTTTGCAAGACACTGGATGGTTGGGTGAAAGGGAGTGAAGTAAAAGATTACTAGGGGCTGTACTATTTGATTGTGAAGGAGCACTTAATCAGTCTTTGTTTTGCAGATCTACATCATTATCGGATTGACAGTAAGGTCTCTGACCCCAGGGAGCTTGCCGAGGAGGTGGGCTGCTGGGTCAGCACCAAAGTGTATAAGACAGCATCTGGGCAGGATCACCACAAGGGTGGGCAGGGTCCCCATTAGAAGATGGAGGGGGAGAGAAACATAAAAAGAAGGAGTTTTCTAAAGGGTCCCAACCTACTTTAATGGGCCAGGACTCCCATCCACCAACTGAAAAAAGAAGAGATGGTCTCCTGACAGTAAGTCTTGAGGGAAGTAACCCTCAAGTGCTGAGTGCCAACAGAAAGGGCACTTCAAGGGGGATGCCAAGTGTCTCAAGTGGGCATAGCTCACCACCGTTGGCAGTCACTGGGGTTGGCTAATGTAGCTCTTGGGCACAAAATTGTCCCAGATATGGAGGACAGTGCATAGATTACCCTAGTGTCTCTGGGTGATGTAGAGATGGTGCAGAGAACTCACATGCCTAGTAATACTAGGAAGTGAAGCCAGTGGGTCACCATCAATAGGCAGAGGGTGGAGGCTCTAGGAGAAACTGGAGCCAGCAAGACAACTTTCAGATGTCATCTGGTGACCTCTGAGCAGGTACTCTATAATGCATTCCACTGAGTTATTGCAGCTGACAACTATGAGAGTCACTATCCAGTGACTCTGGTTCTCTTGGAGGGGAGAGTCTCAGGTTCCCTGAGGATAGCTGTGAGTCTGTCTATGCCTGTGGATTGTCTTCTGTATTGTGGCAATAACGTGGAGCCCACCATTTGGAAGGAAGTGGAGCTCAGGTCCCCCTTGGAGATGTTAGGGTTGCCTGAATGGGTGTGCCTGACCACACTATCTGTGGTATCGTGCGAGGGTAATCGGGGTCCTGGAGATTGGAAGAATGGCCCATTACCTGCCAAAAAGCGGAAGGACAAGGGGCGCAGGAAACCTATTCATGAAAGTCCCACGGTCTGAGAGGCGGCTAACCCTGAGGGGGGGACCCTGAAGCTTGTAGAGGAGGATGTTGCCACCCTAGGGAACCTACCTGAGCTGATAAAATGGCAGAAGGAGGGGTTCCTTCCAGGGAGGAGTTCTGCATGGTGGAGAGGGAATGTCCTACTCTTGTGGGCCTATGGAAGTAGGCCAAGGCCCAGGCAGTTGGCGGCACCTCTGGTGATCATCTGATTTACAGAGAGAATGGTCTTCTGCATAGTGAGCCTAAGGTTCCTGAGTCTGATGCAACCCTGATATTTTCAGTCCCCCAGTGGAGCTGACTCATGATGTATCCCTGGTAGGTGATTTGAGGCAGAAAAAGACTTTTGACAGGCTTGTAACCCACTTTTACTAGCCTCAAATGAGGAAGGCCTCAGATACATTCAGCAGATTCTGTCCTACCTGCCAGGCCGGTGGCAAGTCAGGAAAGACAGGAAAGAAGCGCAAGACTCCCCTCCAACATTTTCCTGTTGTTGGCACCCACTTTAAAAGGTTTGGTATTGACATTATTGGGTCTCTAGAACCCAAAGCAGCCATGGGCAACTGATCAAGTATTTGTTAGGTGTGGCTTGTCACCCACAAGGCTATCCAGGCATTAGATGTAGTCTCTTTCGAAGAGCCAGGTCTTGAGCCCCTTCCTGAATTCAGTCAATGGGGGGGAGGTGTGGATTCATCTTGATGGACCATTCCACCCGGTACCCAAAGAATCTCCCTCTCAGGACAGTTATTGCACCCACAGTGGCCAAGGCACTGATAGGTATCTTTAGCGGTGTGCTGTGTCAGACCAGGGTACCAATTTCATGTCAGAGTACATGAAGGCCATATGGAAGGAGTACGGGGTAAAGTACAAGTTCTCCACCCCTTTCCACCCTCAAACCAATGGTCCTGTTGAAAGGTTCAACAGGACCCTAAAAGGCATGCTAGTGGGCCTGTCAGATACTATAAGGCGGAAGTGGGATGTCCTCCTGCCATGCCTTTACTTTGCCTTCCGGGAAGTACTGCAGAAGGGGGCTGACTTCAGCTCCTTTGAATTTCTGTATGGGCACCCTGTGAGAGGACCTCAGTCTGGTGAAGGAGGGCTGGGAACAAGCTTCCAGAAAGGCCCTCCAGCATGTGGTCAGCTACATGTTAGCACTCTGTAACCACATGAAGAGCTTCTGGAATCAAGAGCAGGAAAATCTAGAAGCCAGCCAGAAAGACATGAGACAGCGGTATGACCATAATGCCACTCTGGTCAAGTTTCAGTCTGGCCAAAAAGTGTGGGTTATGGAGCCCCTTGGAGCCCATGGCCCTACAAGACCCTGGGTCTGGCCCTTATGAGGCAAAGGAGCACAAGAGTGATGTCACCTAGCTGGTGGACCTCAAAACTCCCAGGAACCTTTTAAGGGTCCTACATGTCAATAGCCTCAAGCCCACTTTGGGAGGTCTGAGTTAACCATGTTTCTAGTCATGGATGATGGATGGGGTGGAAGAGGAGAGTGAGCCTCTCCCCTATCTCCTTTCTTCCAAGGAGCAGGATGGGTCAGTGGAAGGTGTCAGCCTCTCACCAACACTGACCATAGAACAACAGATAGACTACAGCCAGTTGCTGAGCAGTTTGCCTCACTCTTCTTCCTTACCCTAGGACTCACTACATAGTGCACCCATGATATTGACACTGGGGACAGCATGCCTATGAAGAGAAGAATCTACATGCTGTCTGATAGGGTGGACCCAGCATGAAGGCAGAGGTCTCCAAGATGCTGATGTTAGGGGTTATTGAGCCCTCACACAGCCCTTGATCCAACTCAGTGGTGTTGGTCCCCAAGGCTGCCCCTTCAGGTATCACTCCAGAACTTTCCAGCTGCTAAGTTCCTTAGCGTGCCTGTTTACTGGCAGATTGCCTTCACTGAGGGCACTAAAGAAAGCTCTCTATTCTCTACAGGGAGGGCACCCACACCACCTCAGAGAAGTGCTTCAGCCTCTGCAAAAGGCGGGCCTGGATATCTAGGCCAGTAAGCACCAGATAGGGCAGGGATCAGTGGTCTACTTGGGTCACCAAGTGGGAAGAGGCAAGGTGCAGCTACTCTAGGCCAAGATTGAAGCCATACTGGCTTGGGATCCCCCCAAGAACAAGACAGAGTTGAAAGCCTTCTCAGGCCTCATCGGCTACTACAGGAGATTTGTCAGTGGGTAAGATGCCATTATTGGTCCCTTGACGGAGATAACTTCCAAGAAGCAGCCATGTCAGGTGATCTGGACAGAGGTGTGCCAGAAAGCCTCTGATGCCCTGAAGGAAGCACTGTGCACAGCACCGATTCTTAAGCCCCTCATCTGTAGGAGGTTACTTCTCCAGGAACAGAGGTGGAGTCCAATAAAGAGGGAAGCCTTTGCAGTGGTCTAGGCACTGAAGAAGCTGAGACTATACGTGTTTGGTGCTCACTTCCGGGTTCAGACAGACATCAGTCCGCTCAAATGGTTAAAGAACTTGAGTGATGAGATTCCCAAACTGTTGATGTAACCTTCCAGAGGTAGGTCAATCAGGTCCTGCCTGGGTAGGAGAACTTCAGTGCTGCCTATCTGGACAACATTGTGGTCTTCAGTACTAGCTGGGAGGAACAACTGCACCACCTCAGAGAAATTGTGATGTGGTCCATTTCCTGACAGGGAAGGGACTTTACAGTGCAACTCTGTCCTTGAACAGACCACACCCTTGATGGCGATCTCTCCAGGTTCAACGGTCTTCGTGAAAAGAACTGCCAATGGGTTGGGTAGTTCACCCTACTTTCTTCTGTGAGGGACATGTGCTAGACCTGACACCTTGGAGTGGTTTCCCTTTATCTTTTTGCCACCAGACCTCCTATTTTTGTTGACTTCATTTTTGCTGGCCTTAGGGCTCTGCACATTTTACCACTGATAACCAGTGAGAAAGTGCTTGTGTTCTCTGTTCAAATCATGTGACTATTGGTTTATACCCATTTGGCAAAATTATTTTACTTACAAGTCCATAAGAAAGTGCACTATATGGGCCTAGGGCCTGTAAATTAAGGGCCATATTTATACTTTTCGACGCACAACTGCACCAACGCAGTTGTGCGTCAAAAAATCTAACGCCGGCTAATGCCATTCTGAAGCGCCATGCGGGCGCCGTATTTATTCAATGACGTTAGCCGGCGTTAGCCGGCGGAGCTGCCTGGTGTGCGTGAAAAAAATGACGTACACCAGGCAGCGCCGGCATAGGGGAATATGGAGCTTGGGCGCCAAAAAATGGGGCAAGTCAGGCTGAGGCAAAATTTTCGCCTCAACCCGATTTGCGCCATTTTTTTTAACTCCCAACCCCCATTGAAATGACTCCTGTCTTAGCAAAGACAGGAGTCATGCCCCCTTGCCCAATGGCCATGCCCAGGGGACTTCTGTCCCCTGGGCATGGCCATTGGGCATAGTGGCATGTAGGGGGGCACAAATCAGGCCCCCCTATGCCACAAAAAAAAAAAAAAAATTACTTACCTGAACTTACCTTATGTTCCCTGGGATGGGTCCCTCCATCCTTAGGCGTCCTCCTGGGGTGCGCAAGGGTGACAGGGGGGGTCCCTGGGGGCATGTCTCGTGCATCTCTGGGCACCTTCCGAGCCCACAGGTCCCTTAACGCCTGCCCTGACCAGGCGCTAAAAAACGACGCAAAAGCGGCTGGACGTCATTTTTTTTGACCCGCCCACTCCCGGGCATGATTTTTGCCCGGGAGTGTAAATACGGCGCACATGCCTCGGAGTCAATTTTTTAGACGGGAACACCTACCTTGCATATCATTAACGCAAAGTAGGTGTCCACGCTAAAAAGTGACGCAAACTCCATGGACTTTGGCGCTAGACGCTTCTAACGCCACAGTATAAATATGGAGTTAGTTTTACGTCGAATTTGCGTAAAAAAAAACTACGCAAATCCGGCGCAAACGGAGTATAAATATGCCCCTAAATTCTTCTATTGGGCCTGCAGCACTAATTGTACCACCCACTTAAGTAGCCCTTTAAACATGTTGCAGGCCTGCCACTGCAGAGCCTATATGTGCAGTTTTAAAGTGCCATAAACCTTTTAACAGGGACAAACATTAATTTTTAATACATATGTCACATTTATGGTAGGTAGTGGACAGTACAGAGGGCAGGTTGTAATGCATTTTAAAAATATGATATGTACTCTTATGTTTTACATGTCCTGTTAGTGAAAAACACTTAAAATTGTTTTTCACTACTGTAAGGTCTATCTCTCCCATATAATAACATTGAACTTGCCTTATTACATGTTTCAAGTGTAGTTTACAAATAGGAAGCGATAGTTGGTTCATGTTTGGTGTCCACGGAATCACAATTTGAAATCCTAACTTATGGTGAAGGCAAATTTTAAATAGCAGTTCTGAAAATGACACTTTTAGGAAGTTGGCATTTTTCCTGCCTGAGCCATTTGGTGCCCGCAGCCTGTGTCAGGTCACATGGGTGTAGTTGGCAGTTGGGCTTTGTGTATTCCTCCTAGACAGCCACATACAATGAGAGCTTAGGTGTGACTGGATGGGCCATCACTGGAAGGATGAGAAGGCCCAACCTCACTTACACCAGAATATGCTGTGTCCAGTCTTCTCACAAAGGGCTGCATTACCCATGTAGTTAGCCTGAGGCAAAGTCAGGCAAGTTAGGGCATCTGCTCACTTCAAATGCATGCCTCCCCATTTCAAAGTCACAACCGTGTAAAAAAGAAGGACCTCAGACACCACCACTTCAGTACACTTTTGGAATGGTAGATATTCTGCCAGGAAGAAGGTCTGCTGTGATGTTTCAAGGACTGCCACTCTTCTGGACTGCTGCTCTGAAGGAACTGCTGCCCTGCTGTGCTGACCTGCCATCTTCTGCCTTCTTGCCTGGGTGAGTAGGACTGGACCTGCATCACTTCAACCCAGACCCAAGTAACTTGAAGGGCGAATCTCCTGGCCTTGTGATCTGAAGCCTTAGGGACAAAACACGCTTCTATCAAACTTAAATCTGCACTTGGACTCTACCACCTGTGAGTCTTCCCTGCCTAGTGGTTTCATTCCGATAGGGTACCCTTAGAAGTGGGTCTTAGGTGCTCTGCCAGCCTCTGTGGTTCCAAGAGATCTAAGGCATTTCCACTGCTGCAAGGTGCAAACCCGAGTAGAATAGACTCACCGTCGCACTACAGGGATTGGAACTGCTGCAAATGACTCACATTTTATTACAGCCCAAAGTTGTATCAATCAATCAATCAAGCAGATGTATATAGCACAACTTATTACCTGAGAGGCTATCTAGATGCTTGAGGGTCATGACAGTTTAGGTGACTCAGTCAAACAGCCAGGTCTTGAGTGCTCTCTGGAATTCTAGCAGAGGGGTGGGGGTCTGTAGCTGTTGCTTTGGTGGATGCGGGGTAAGTGGGAGGGAGGTCGAGTGTACTTGTCTGTTAGGGTGGTAGAAGTTCAGGGAACTGGTGATGTGGGCTGGTCCTTGGTTCTGCAGTGTTTTAGGCATGGTAGTAGTAGATAATCTTTATCCGGAATACAAAAGTATAACAATAAAATATAATATTCATATGTCTTTAAAATCAAATAAAAAACTGTGAGAATTAAAACAGCAAACAAATTATTTGCTGTCATATCATAGTACAGCAATTCATATTTCAACTTCATAAAAACTATAAAAAGGAAGATTTAAAAAACTCTCTGATAATCGCACCATCCAAAATTATATCCCAGAATTGTAAAAAGGGTAAAAAAACAGATATACAAGAAAAAAGTGTTTGTGGCAATTGTAAACACAGATAGGAGATCTTTACACAGGAGGCAGGATGCATTCTGCCCCATTTACACAGCTTTTAATACTTCAAGTACGGAAGCCTTATGATGTTTATTTCTCCACTAGTTTTCTCATTCGGATAGCAGTAGATAGAAATTTGTAAACTATCAGACAGGTGTACTCTGTTTGTAGAAGCTGTAAGTAACATAAAGCTGATCAAGAGCTTCTGATGTTCAAATGCTTCTGTAAGGGAATTAAAAAGTGCTTCAGAGGAACAGTACATAGCTTACAGAAAAATAAAAAGTGTAAGAGAGATTGGGTCGTTGTTGAATAAGAAGGGCAGAGGTCCAAGAGGGAGTCATGATTAGCAATAATAGGATAAAAAACAGATAATGGGCAGTGCTGAACCTAAATCTAATTAAATAAAATATTTGTGCATGGTAAAGGGGAAACATCAAATTTGGTTCCAGGTTCTTGGTGGTGATGAGAGGGAAGAATTCCTTTACCCACTTCTTTTTAGACTCTTATGCTAGCCATAGTTGGGCTCTTACAGCAAAAAAACTAGTTTTAGTTGCTTTTTTGGAATGGAAGCCATTAAATTTGGGATGTGGTAACAGTCCTCTCCCCCCATCAAGGCAAGGTCCTCCTTTACATATCATAGCCATGGGATAGTCTGCACTTTTTTTTAAAGACATACAATTATTAATTAAAGCCTGGTTAAGGAAGGTTTCCTGTTTGGCCCATATTGCTCTCCAGAGCATTAGTGGTGCTAATTTAACATGGTCCTCTAGCGCAACGAGTCCCAAATCTGCATGACAAAAGTACATAGGAAGACTATTTGAGACAGCCAGAAGTCTTCTTAGAAATTTACTTTTGTACACCTTTAAGGCGCCAACATCACACTAATCCCAAACCCCTACACCATGTGTCACCAGGGAGAGACATTTTGTGGAGTAGATATTAATCTTGGCATCTAGGAGTTTATTGCCCAGCTTCCCTACAAATCTAAAAATGGCCTCAGTAGATTGTTTGTGACTCTGCTTCCTGGTCTTGGTCTTTTGTATAGTCCCCTTATAGTAAGGAGACTACTATAATTTGGGGGGCAGTACCACATAGTGTGGGGGACTGAGATTGATCCCACACTGTGCGACAGCTGTCGGCCTAACCCTTTCCAGCTAGCTAGCAGCACCTCACAAGTACCAGAGGTATCAGTGATTTGTGGAAGCCTATCGCATGACACTCAGACTCCTCAGGGAAGTAGTAGTGGAACAGATCTTACACCTTTCCCCCAGTCATGGAAGGACAAAAGAGAAGCAGGATGTTGGTTCAATAGGTTTTATTGGAGCAACTATGTTTCAATGTAGAAAGGCATGAATTGCGATTATGAAGATAATGAAACACAGCGTCATTGCAACTCTGACAAAGAAAGTGAAAAACAAGAACAGTCCAATCATATTGTCATAATAGTATGCCTAACATTCCTACCTACTCTACTTCATTTCTATATGACAGCAGTAGCAGTAGTAGCCCTAATCTGCCCTTCTGGGCCCTGGGAGGAAGCCAAACCCCCATTCCTGCACAGAGGTAGCGAAGAGGTCTGTTAGTTTGCTGAGAGTCCTCCCATCTAGACGAAGAGAAACCAAAAAGTTTCGGATGAAACTGCGACGACGTGAATCACAAGATGACAAACTGGCTGGAATGTCCCCTCTAAGATGATGTGGGCAGCGTGATACTTTATAATAATATATCCATTGTTCTAAGGACTGCCCTGACGTGACAACATGTATTTTTCTGTGTAGGGTAGACAATGTTCCCTTTGGACCTGCAATACCCGGTAAACATCGTGTACAGCCTTGGGTTGAGCACATGGTGAAAATGTCAGGCAAAGAAATGATTAACAGATTCTGCAAGGAAGGACAACTGATAAAATGAATTAAAAACATCTCAACTAAAATGAACCTTTGCTAAAATAATAAAAGGAGTAAAAGTGGAATGTAACTAGGTAAAAGGGCACATGCCTCAGGCCCAGAGCTAAATGATGCGCCCATGTAAAATGCTAAAGTAACCTCATGACAGGTCAAGAGACCATGTACATATATAATCAAAAGGAACTCCTAAATTTGAGAAGGTAGGCGCTGATGGGAGTTTCTCACCATGAATGTTTTGTGTCTTTAAACAGTACATGTCTTCTCAATGACCATAACATAGGATTTAGTAGGGTGTTTCTATAAACCCAGACCATTCATGGAGAGATGGACCCTAAGCAATAGTTTTTGGAGACGTATATTGCAGGCATTGATTATCAGATTGAATTGGCATCTCTTCTGTACGGGAAACCAGTAGAGTTTTCTGAGGTGGAGGTGATGTGAGTCCATCTGGGGAGGTCCAGGATGAGCCTGGCTGGGGAGTTCTGCATAGTCTGGAATCTCGGCAGAAGGTGCATGACGATCCCAGCATGGATTACGTTGCTGTTGTCTAAGTGGCTGGTGATTAGGGCTAAGAGTGACTGTATGTCTGGTATTCAGGGGGAGACATTTGAAGACTTTTCATAACCCACAAAGGGGGTCATTCTGACCCTGGCGGTCTTGGACCTCCAGGACAAGAATGACGGAAGCACCGCCAACAGGCTGGCGGTGCTTCATTCCCTATTCCGACCGTGGCGGTAAAGCCGCGGTCGCACCGCCGGGGCCGGCGGTGTCCCGCCGATTTTCCCCCGCGGTGATAATCCGCCAGGGCAGCGCTGCCCTGGGGATTATGACCCCCTTACCGCCAGCCTGTTTCTGGCGGTTTACACCGCCAGGAAGAGGCTGGCGGTAAGGGGTGTCCTGGGGCCCCTGGGGGACCATGCACTGCCCATGCCACTGGCATGGGCAGTTCAGGGGCCCCCTAACAGGGCCCCGGCCGGCTTTTCACTGTCTGCATGGCAGACAGTGAAAAGCGCGACGGGTGCAACTGCACCCGTCGCACGGCCGCAACACCGCCGGCTCCTGTGTTGCGGCCCCATTCCCGCTGGGCCGGCGGGTGCTAACATGGTTAGCGCCCGCCGGCCCAGTGGGAATGTTGGAATGGGGGGCGCGTTATTGCGGTCGCACGGCGGCCGCTTGGCGGTTCCCGCCAAGGTTAGAATCACCCCCAAAGTGTGCAAAAGCAGGTAGAGGTGCTTCATTCCCTATTCCGACCGCGGCGGTAAAGCCACGGTCGCACCGCCGGGGCCGGCGGTGTCCCGCCGATTTTTCCCCGGTGGTGATAATCCGCCAGGGCAGCGCTGCAAGCAGCGCTGCCCTGGGGATTATGACCCCCTTACCGCCAGCCTGTTTCTGGCGGTTTACACCACCAGGAAGAGGCTGGCGGTAAGGGGTGTCCTGGGGCCCCCTAACAGGCCCCCAGCCTGCTTTTCACTGTCTGCATCGCAGACAGTGAAAAGCGCGACGGGTGCAACTGCACCCGTCGCACGGCCGAAACACCACCGGCTTCTGTGTTGCGGCCTCATTCCCGCTGGGCCGGCGGGTGCTAACATGGTTAGCGCCCGCCGGCCCAGCGGGAATGTTGGAATGGGGGCCGCGTTATTGCCAAGGTTAGAATCACCCCCAAAGTGTGCAAAAGCAGGTAGAGGTGAGCACTTTGATCTGGGACTTCATGACTGTTAGACCTGACATGCCTTAGGGTGGTCACCCCTAACTTTTTGCCTGCCTCCCTCCACTTTTTGGACCCTGTTTTGCTGGCTTTTAGACTCCTGCTAACCAGCGCTAAAGTGCATATGCTCTCTCCCTTTTTTAAACCTGGTAACTTTGGATCATACCTGATTGGACTATTTAATTTACTTATACGTCCCTAGTAATGTGCACTATATGTGCCTAGGGCCTGTAGATTAAATGCTACTAGTGGGCCTGCAGCACTGGTTGTGCCACCCACTTAAGTAGCCCCCTTAACCTTGTCTCAGGCTTGCCATTGCAAGGCCTGTGTGTGCAGTTTCACTGCCACTTCGACTTGGCATTTAAAAGTACTTGCCAAGCCTAGAACTCCCCTTTTTCTACATATGTGTGCCCTAGGTAACCCCTAGAGCAGGGTGCTGTGTAGGTAAAAGGCAGGACATGTACCTGTGTAGTTATATGTCCTGGTAGTGTAAAACTCCTAAATTCGTTTTTACACTACTGTGAGGCCTCCTCCTTTCATAGGCTAACATTGGGGCTGCCCTCATACATTGTTGAAGTGGCAGCTGCTGATCTGAAAGGAGCAGGAAGGTCATATTTAGTATGGCCAGAATGGTAATACAAAATCCTGCTGACTGGTGAAGTTGGATTTAATATTACTATTCTAGAAATGCCACTTTTAGAAAGTGAGCATTTCTTTGCACTTAAATCTTTCTGTGCCTTACAATCCACGTCTGGCTGGGCTTGGTTGACAGCTCCTTGTGCATTCACTCAGACACACCCCAAACACAGGGTACTCAGCCTCACTTGCATACATCTGCATTTTGAATGGGTCTTCCTGGGCTGGGAGGGTGGAGGGCCTGCTCTCACACAAAGGACTGCCAAACCCCCTACTGGGACCCTGGCAGACAGGATTGAACTGAAAGGGGACCTGGTGCACTTCTTAGCCACTCTTTGAAGTCTCCCCCACTTCAAAGGCACATTTGGGTATAAAACAGGGCCTCTGCCCTACCTCATCAGACACTTGCTGGAGAAGAAACCTGAACCAGAAACTACATCCTGCCAAGAAGAACTGCCTGGCTGCTCAAAGGACTCACCTGTCTGCTTTCTACAAAGGACTGCTGCCTTGCTGTTGGCCTGCTGCCTTTCTGAACTCTTGTCTGGCTGTGAAAGTGCTCTCCAAGGGCTTGGATAGAGCTTGCCTCCTGTTCCCTGAAGTCTCAGGACCAAAAAGACTTCTCTTTTTCACTTGGACGCTCCGTGCGCCGAAATTTTCGACGCACAGCTTGTTTAGCGGTGAGAAAAATGCTGCACACCGACGCTGATCGACGCAACGCCTCGGGACGACTGGAACTTCGACGCACGGCCTCGCAAGGAGAACGCCGCCCGACCTCCAGAGGAGAAATCGACGCGACGCCTGCCTTGAGAGCGAAACTTCGACGCGCAGTCCCGCAGAACGACGCGCAGGAAAATCCACGCACAGACCCGGGACATCTGGTAATCCCCGCGATCCACAGAAAGAGACTGTCCACGCGCTGGAAAACGACGCACGACTTCCCCGCGTGAAAAATAACGACGCAAGTCCGTGTGTGTTGGGGAGAAATCGACGCACACACCATTTTTCCACGTATCTCTTCTTTCTGTGGCCCTCTGAGGAAATCTTCCACTCCAAACCAGGTACTTTGTGCTTGAAAGAGACTTTGTTTGCTTTTTAAAGACTTAAGACACTGTATATCACTTTTTAGTGATATCTCTACAAATTCACATTGCAACTTTATTCGTTTTGACCTACAGTTATCCTGATAAATATTATATATTTTTCTAAACACTGTGTGGTGTATTTTTGTGGTGCTATATGGTGGTATTGTATGATTTATTGCACAAATACTTTACACATTGCCTTCTAAGTTAAGCCTGACTGCTCGTGCCAAGCTACCAGAGGGTGGGCACAGGCTAATTTTGGATTGTGTGTGACTTACCCTGACTAGAGTGAGGGTTCTTGCTTGGACAGAGGGTAACCTGACTGCCAACCAAAAACCCAATTTCTAACAATGACCAATTTGCTTTCCAGGATAATGCAGAGGTTTATGGTGTGTTTGTCGGTTTGGGTAATGGTCCTGGTTCTGAGGGTGTCCAGGAGTCATTCCAAGGGATGGTGTTGTTGCAGAAGGTCAGCACTTCTGTCTGTGTTGAGTTTCAGGCAGTTGTCCTTCACCCATTTGGTGATAATCGTCATGCACCTATAGCAGTTGGTTCTTGTGTTGGTGGGATTTTCTGAGAGCGAGAGGATGAGCTGGGTGTCATCTGCATCGGATAAGATGTTTAGTCTGTGGGATCTGACAATGTTGGCGAAGGGGGTCATGTAGGTGTTGAAGCAGGTAGCGCTAAGGGAAGATCCTTGAGGGACATCGCAGAAGATGTCCTTGGGTTCAGAGGTGAATAGAGGAAGACTTTCTGTGTTCTTCCGGTGAGAAAAGAGGTGATCCTGTTGAGGGTGTTTCCTTAGATACTGATGTCATGCAGTCATCTAATCAGGGTGTATTGAGATGCAGTGTCAAAGGCTGTTGAGAGGTCAATGAGGATAAGGCCGCCTGTTTAGTCCCCGTGGAGGAGGGCTCTAATGTCAACGGTGGCTGCAATCAATGCAGTCTCATCACTGTGGTTAGTGGAGAAACTAGATTGGGAGATGGCCAGAAGGTTCTGCTCCAGATATTTTGGGAGTTGTCAGTTGATAGCTTTTCAGGACTTTTTTTATAGAAAGGTAGAAGGGAGATTTTGAGTTTGCTCAGATTAGCAGATGGTTTTTTGAGGAGTGGTTTGAGTTCTGCATGTTTCCAGTCTTTGTGAAAGGTGGAAATGGCAAGTGAGGAGTTAAAGAGGGTTTTGAGATCGCTGCTGATCCCGTGGCTTCCGAGGTTGAAAATATGGTGCAGGTATGGGTCCATGGGGGTTGCTGAGTAAACAGAGTTCATGATGGTGGTGGTGTCCTAGGATTAAACTGGTCCCCCTTCATAAGTTGGTAGTCCATGTTGATTTCAGTGAGTCAGTGAAGGTGAAGGAAGTCCGAGGGCTTAGGTTGGGGTTCAAAGTTCTTATAGATGGTGATGATATTGTGGAAAAAGTAGGCATCTCTCATAGTTTTTGGGGTGTGATGCTAGTTTCTGTGGCTGAGGGGTTGGCAACCTCTGTGACAATGTTGAAGAGTTCTTTGCTATGTTTGGATGTGTCATAGGCTAGGTCTTTCCTCTTTGTCTCTCTCAGTTACCTGTCGTAGAGGTTGAGGGAGGTCTTGAAGGTGGATCTGTCCGAGCTTTCCTTGCTTGTGCGCCATCTTATTTCCAGTTGCTTGCCATGACGTTTTACTGTTCTGTGCTCCTTGGTGTACCATCTTTTTTTAAAGTGTTTTATTGCATTTTTAAAACACAAGAGGAAGATACATGAATGACAAACAACTTTGCAATTTGCTGCCCAACGTCTTCAATGCAGTTCATCATTAATCTTATCCATGATCGAATTAACAACAACCAGTGATAAAAACAGTGATGGAGCATGAAAAACGTGGTCATTACACCCTGCCTAATGTGCTTATCATGCTATACTAGCAACCGTTAAACACCCTCAAAAGTGCAATACAAATTTTCCAAATCCCCGTATCATGACATCAACACCATTACATGATACATAATACATAAAGGGCTTTCTATACGACACCATACCGTGCAAATTCATCTAATGACCTACACAACCATTATAACACTAGTAGCTATAAAAAAAAAATTCTCACACACCCCTACCCCATCAGGTGCTAGACTACTGATCTAGATTGTTTAGAACAAATATTGGTGAAAGGGGAGGGAGGTGAAGCCCTCAGATAAAACATCATCTTAGTATACTCTTTGGAGTCCGGTCCAGCACAAAAACAGTCCTTACATTTGATCACCCTTTTTCCTACCTTTCTTGCCCTTACGGAGCTAGAGAGACCTTTCCAGACTAAACACAGCTACAAGTCATGCTAACTATTGTGAAGGAGACGGGGGTCCCGGATCTAGCCAGGTGGAAGCTATACAAAAGCATAAATCCACCATAGCTATAAAAAAAACTGGCACAACTCTGGGACAGCCTCGTTGTGAACTCCCAAAAACTTTAATTGAGGGGTTAAGGTGATCCCAATCTTCAACGCCTTAAGAATGTAACAATCTCCTTTTTAAGTCATTCTAACTTAGAGCAAGAGTGAAATATGTGAATTAAATCCACTTCCAGATGTTGACTCAGCTCACAGTATGTCCCTGTCAATCCCTGCTACTCAGTGATTTTTGGAAGCGTGTAATACAAATCAAAGACTGTTTAGTAGTGTTGAGCTTGGAGACTGGTTGAGCATAGTACCCCCAGGCCAAGCTCAAGAGACTCCAAAAAGGAGATATCTTGGAAACCCAGCTTCTTCTGCCACTTCTCCTCCTGTCTCTCAATATAATCACAGGAGAGAGAGTTCTTAAAATACCTGGGTTCAACCTGATATAGAAAACACTGGCTGGCTTCTTCCCCAATCGATAGAGTATAGACCTAGGAGGCTGGGCCACCCTTCCAATAATCCGTACTGAAGTCCATGATCTGAGGGCACAAATATTGCTGTGCCACCGCCAATAATATAATTCAAAATTCAAGATAGCCTACCCCCTCACCTAGGGAGCATCAGGAACTTGAGAGCCCTTCACAAACCAGCTCATCCAATACCTTAAACCAGTGGGAGTCAAATTTGAGATGGATAGCCTGAAAAAGGTACAGAACATTAGGCAAGAATATCATTTTCCAGAAAATAATGATGCACCATCCAAATGATTAAGAAATCAACTAAGAATGTCTAATCATTTAATTCATCCTTTTATTTATGTCCAGTATTCTCATGCTAATATTCTACAATAATTTTTCAACAAGTGCAGCTTAAAAACATAGCCAGCCAATGTGTTTTGTCTACAACAGTAGACTTCTTCAGGGCTGTAACATTAACAAAAAAACATAAATATAATAAACATTTGAAAACACTTGTTCTGAACGCATGTTCCTATGTGCTGCAATCATATATATTGAAACAAACATAGCAAGAAGTCTTATCCTATTTTAAAGACATTTCCCATATGTAAAAAGGAGAAAACAACTCATAATGTAGTGATGATCCAATGTGACATAATCAAATGTTTTGAAAACCTTACCAAACATTGAATTAAAACATTTATATAACAAAAAACAAAATAGTAACTCCAAAATGGGGTAAGAACAGAAGGTGTTTTTAAGAAAGATACAAAACACAATAATAATAATGACATAACAATCAATTGTGTTTTACACCAGGGTTAACATAGTTAATACAAACTTAAATGGCCATAATGAATGCATAATTGTTCAATTACCATTTAGCATAAGCATATATTATATCCAGCCTACGTAGTATTTCACAGGTATGTACCATATGAAGCTTCAGTGTACTGACCAAATTAATTCGTACTACACCCAGTCCTTAGATTCCAGACCGGCAACCCCATTAAGTGGCACCTAATGAAATATGATGACCATCATATGGCCAAATCCCAAAAAGGTCTTATAAACCAAATTCCATTATATCATAAATTCAAGACCCTGATATCACAGAAAGTTCAGGACTCATGATCAAGACCCTCATAATCCCTAACATTTGTGCATATCACCCAAATCCTGCGTGTAGTCACAATATTCTATGTACAAATGTAATACGCAGGCTGTGGCCCACATCTCACCGGCTCAGACCAAGAAAACAGCCACAAAGTGTAAGGAAGCTGGGAGAGATAAAAATAAATCATAAAAGTCATATCTCACAGTATCATAACAGGAAAAAACAATTGAATATTGGGAGTCATGCTCAATGGTGTCATGGCGCCCGATATGGCAAAACTTCCTTGCCCATACCTCCATCATTATCAAGAAAGTGCAAAGTGCCATTGAGTAATACCATACCCATGTGGAAATCTCCCCACCAAGTATCAGACCAAATACAATATCCAATATAACTAAACACAAATTGGCAAAACTTCTTTGCCCACTCCCCATCATTATCAAGACAGCGTAAAGTACCATTAAGTAATCCCATCACGTGTGGAAATCTCCCCACCAAGTATCAAACCAAATACAATATCCAATATAACCGTAAAGCTTGCACCATCCATAGGTTACTCATAAATGCATACTCAAATAGCCCCTCTCGAACAAACAATGAGCATCATATAACATCTAAATTTACCACAGTGTGTGTCGAATGTCAAGCACAAGCTGCAGCCCACACCACCATTTCAACAAGAAAGAAAAGAATGTTAAGTTCAGGGAAGCTTAAACAGTGATTAAATCACCAAGAAATATATGAAACCTGTGTTCAACGCCTTGTGGCCCAATGTAAACATGTCAGTCTTCTTGGAACGTGTCAAAACAACAAATAACATTATCAAAAGCCTATATCAACACAAGAAGTTATGATAAATACAATGAATATCACATTTAGAATTATCTTCAATTGTGTATACTTCATTGCGCCACAGTGTTCCACTCCTTTAATAAAATTAATTAATTCCTAATCAGCCACAGTATCTGACAAACATTATTCTTCCAATATGTCGACCATTTTTCAATGTGTAACACCTATACTCAACAATATGTGGCCAACATTGGCCATCTTGAAACATATTGAAACAAAAGGCAACATTATTGTGAACCTTTGTCAAGACCACTAATATATTCAACTAAGTAACATGTTTTAATCAATTATGTTATATAAACGTATCAGAATAACAGATAACATTCCCACAAGCTGATATCAATACTACAAGTTATGACAAATGAAATTAACAACATATTTCAAATTACCTCTGATTATGTCATACACAATTCTGCCCCAGTGTTCCACTGAAGTAACTTTATCACAAGCCAATGTCGAAACCACAAATTATAATAGATTAAATTAATGACATATTTGAAATATTCTCCAATTATGTTATACACCATTCTGCCCCAGAGTTGAGTTCCAGTCCATTTAATAAAAGTATTGATTCCAAAACAGGCACAATACATCTTATCATCTTTAATCAACCAATATGTCAGCAATCTTTGAGTACAGAATACCTATGCTCAGTAACATGTGACCTGGCTTGAACATATTGACCTTCTTAAAAGAAGTCAAAAAAGGTTAATCACATTGTCACTAAAGTGCATCAGTTACAAGTAGTGATACACTAAATCCATAATAGTTTCCAAATGGTCCCCAATTTTTTGTCCTTCACTCAGCCACAACATTCTCCTCCTTCGATACCATTGATGAGTTCATAAACCACCATAGAGCTACTTGTAATATATGATACCCAATGTGTGGCCATCCTAAGACGTGTCACCTATTAATGGGTCCATCAACATACTTATGAATATCTTGTATTTGTTGAGGTATGGTATATCCAGGACCACCATTTGATGATAATAATTTCCTCTAAAACATATCTAAAATCCATGGGTTCACCAACTTACCTTTATCAAATGAATGACTTATAGTATGCTCACAACATCAGTCCACTGCCAATAATTTTCAATCACATCATTGCTTTGTACTTAATATCCCAACACTGTACACATCCCTGAGTTACAGAGGGGATAAGGTGAGACTGAAAAGCCAGTCAATTTGCACGGCTGCACACAATAAGTAACCGGCAGATGCAACTTCCCTCACTGTGCCAAAAAAAGTAATTCACTAGCCCCTCCTCTCATTCTTCAGGGTACATGATCAATCCCATGAAACCAAATTTGGGTATTAACTGCATGATGATCCATACAGTGAAAGGTCATAGGGTATCACATATCCTTATTCCTAAATGCCTGCACAAGCTCCTGAATGTGGTGCTTTAGTGAGCAAATCATGCTTCCTACATAAACCAAATTGTATTTGCATCCAAGTACATATGTCACATATTTGGTTGCTATTTATAAAGTGTCTAATTGTATAGGTCCTTTTAGTGATGTAAGAAAACTGCTTGACTTTGTTTCTCCCAAACTGACACGTTACATTCATTGCAATTAACCAACCCACTGGGAGTTGAGGGTAAACATGTTGAAGTACCCCTAGTTTCCATTACATAACTAGGACACAATTGTTCACTATGGCCCTCATTCTAACCCCGGCGGTCTCAGACCGCCGGGGCCAGGGTCGGCGGGAGCACCGCCGACAGACCGGCGGTGCCCCGCAGGGCATTCTGACCGCGGCGGTTTGGCCGCGGTCAGAAAGGGTAAACCGGCGGTCTCCCGCCGGTTTACCGCTGCCCTTAGAATCCCCCATGGCGGCGCAGCTTGCTGCGCCGCCATGGGGGATTCTGACACCCCCTACCGCCATCCTGTTCCTGGCGGTTCGCCCGCCAGGAACAGGATGGCGGTAGGGGGTGCCGCGGGGCCCCTGGGGGCCCCTGCCGTGCCCATGCCAATGGCATGGGCACGGCAGGGGCCCCCGTAAGAGGGCCCCACAAAGTATTTCAGTGTCTGCCTAGCAGACACTGAAATACGCGACGGGTGCAACTGCACCCGTCGCACATTCCCACTCCGCCGGCTCAATTCTGAGCCGGCATCTTAGTAGGAAGGTTGATTTGCCCTGGGCTGGCGGGCGGCCTTTTGGCGGCCGCCCGCCAGCCCAGGGCAAATCCCAAAATACCCTCAGCGGTCTTTCGACCGCGGAGCGGTATTTTGGTGGGGGAACTTTGGCGGGCGGCCTCCGCCGCCCGCCGAAGTTAGAATCACCCCCTATGTGTCTTGCCCCTACAATAGGTTACTGTAGGCCTATTGGCAATCTCATGTTTGATCCCTGTGGCTTCTGCAAGCAAATGCCAGTGTGTGCTTAATATTTTAAAAATATCACCACTGTGTCTAGTATATCTAGTGATAGAAGATAAACTGTTGAGCCTGCTTTCGTGACTTGTTTTCCTGGCCAAAGTAGTGACTCTGTCTACACTGTGTACTCTTTCCTCTGCCTTCTGCAGGGTCACCCTATCATACCCTTTAGCCAGGAAGCATTGCTTTGCTTTTTCTGTTTGGCAGACAAAAGTCTTCTCCTCAGTGAAATTGCAAAGTATTCACACCATTTTTCCATATGGTATATTTTTTATAACAGACCTAGGTTGTGCACTGGAAACATGCAAAATGCTATTGCAAGCGGCGTCTTTCCTGAACATGGTGCTCTTTATCTTACCAGCCTCAATATAAAATTAGAAATCTAGACAATAAATTCTATGTGTGCTGTGATTTATAGTAAGCTTGACATTATAAGGATGGTACTTTAGATAAGCATGTTACTCCAGCAGTTGATCCACTGGCCCTTTCCATGAGAAAATAATGTCATCAATACACCTCCCCAAGAAGACAAAGGGCCTGATTATGACCTTGGCGGATGGGATACTCCATCAGAAATGTGACAGATATTCCGTCCGCGGTATTACAGGTTCAATTACGTCCTAAGGAACTTGTAAAACGGAGGAAGGGATGTCTGTCACGTTTGTGAGGAGTATCCCATCCGCCAAGGTCGTAATCAGACCCTAAGTGATCAGTCCAGGGTGAGGCATAATGGCCCCAGGCATGATCCCTCTCACACCAGCCCATAAAGAGCTTGGCATATCAGGGTGCAAACCTGAAACCTATCGCTGTAGCTTACAGTTGATGGTACCAGCGATCATTAAGCATGAAAACATTTTTGGAAAGAATGATACAAATCATTTTAATGAGCATTTCATTATGCTCAAGAAAGTCAGCACTCCTCATCCTTAAAAAGGTCTCTAATGCCAAAAGACCAAAATCCTTATGTATACATATGTACAGGCTAGCAACATCAAATGTCACAAACATCAACTCATCAGTCCAGACCACATCACTAAATTAGCTAAGGATGTCTTTTCCATCTTCAATATATGGCGGAAGCCTGCATACAAAATTCTGAAGGAACCTATCAAAATACTCTGATATGCGTTCTGAAGGGTAGGATACCCCAGATATTTTGGGCCTCCCCACGGGAAAAACACCTCTTGGTGGATCTTCAGCATAACAAATATGCACAGACATATCGGGTTGCTAACAACAAGATATCTATTTTCTTTGTCTGAGATTAGCCACATTCGCCCCAACCACTCAATTTCAAATTTATAAATGTGGCTAGGTCTTTCATGGGATTGTGTGCGATCAACTCATAACAATTGTTATCCAATAATTGCCTGTCAATATTTTATATATAGTCATATTTGTTCATTATCCCAATGAAGCCTCCTTTGCCTGCCTCCCTAATTATGATAGTAATATCTTGTTGTAATCTACCAAATGCAGCTCTCTCAGCATGTGTCAAGTTATGTATAAGACCCACTTTTTTAACCGCTTTGTCAAATAATCTGTGCAAGTCCTTGGTGACTTTCTTCTTAAACATATCTATATTAGGATGTGTGTTAGAGGGTATAAACTTAAATTATGGCTTCAAGCCACTGTCAACTTCAACATTGCTGGAAATATTTACTCCCTCTATTAAGATATTAACATCCACTGATTCCTCATCAGATAAAGACAACAACAGTTGAAGGGCATATGTGTCAAACACTGTTTGCACTGGGGGGTGAGCCTTGGAAATTGATAGCACACATCATTCAATTTTACAATTAAAGTATTCCTTTAATTTCAATATAAAAGTAAATATGAACAAATAAACAAATTCATTAGTGGTATCCCCCACTGGACTGAAACTCAACCATTTGCATTATATATTTTTTTATCAACATCCAAATCACAAATTGATAAATTAACACTTGTAAAGGCATTAATATTTGGTTCATCCTTTTCCATCACATCATTCGTACAAGTAGAAGGTGTAACATTCCTAACAGCAGAAAGAACTACAGTGTCTGTACCCCAAGACCTTAAAACATTTTCTTAGTTTTTTTTCACCTACCCCCTTCTGGCTTTGGTTCTTTTCTTTGTTGTTTTTTTGCCAAGTCTCAGTCGGGGAGCTACTTCTGCTAATTAATCTGGTCTCAATTATATCATCTCCTCCCCTCTTTCTGTCTCTCAAAGTATTAACATTGTCATATTTTTTCCAAAAAGTATATGTTCTGCCATCCTTGTAGTCAATGTCATCCCTTTTAATCTTTCTCAATTTCTTAACATGTAGATAGATTTGATGTTCCCAAATGATCTTGATCAAAATGTTATAATTCTTTTCTGTTTTATCAATAGAGCCAATCTCCTCTATTTCCTTCTCCAACCTTTCAATATCCACCTGTCATTTTTTCACTTTTTTGTCTGCATGCTTTATCAGAATACGTATCATAGAAAATTACGCGTTCTGCATCAAAGTGATTCTGCATCTATATCCTCAAATGTGGAGAAAATCAAGATCTGTAATTCTCTCGAGAATCGTATTATTATCCAAATACTTTTGTAGCATCACCCCGTCGCACCATCTTGCTAATTTCTGTTTATTTAATTGATTCAATCGTTGGAATTTAACTTTCAAGCATTCCTTATTGTAGCCATCCATTACATTCATATTGGACAGCATCCTAGGAGAGAATAGGTCCTGTGATACCTTCTCCCTTTTGTCCTTGAGTTTAGACATTATTAATTTCATCATTAAAATATTATTTTAATGATATTACTATTCCCCACTATGGAAAAGTGAAGATTAACCAGTGTGTGGGCCTCGCTTTTAGCCTTTTCAATAATAGGTGCCAGAATGTCTTCCACCACTTGATATAGGTCAGCCGTGATAGTGACTCCCAGATATACAGCTTTATGACTGATGCACGGGTCCGAGAAACTAGACTGCCTGCTAATCACTACCTGGGTCTTATTTTGGTTTAGTAGATATCCAGAAATTCATTGAATATGACTGCTTCCTGTTCTAGCCCTTTCAAATTTGCCCAAGCAAGCACTTTAGTCTCCCAATCAAAACATGTGAATGTGAATATATGTGTATGTTGGCCTCTAATTTCCAAGGAAGGGAACAATATACAGGGCAAACAGGAGTGGGGAATACAGACACCCCTGTGTAGTACCCTGCTGGATCTGTAACTTTGACCTCCTATCATCTGCATTCTGGCAGCAGGACTAACATATTGGCTGCATGGCCTTAATGAACCCCTGGCCTATTCCAACTCAGCTTTTCACCTGCAACAGACACCTCCAGGAAACCCTATCAAATGCTTTCTCTACATCTAATAAAATCAATGCCATAGGGTCCATGGAGACAGCTGCAGGGCCAAAAAGAGTTATCATTCAATGGATGTGCTCCATAGTCCCTCTACCAGCGATAAAACCATGTTGCTGTGGAGAAACAATCCTGCCTATAACCTGATTAAGCCTAGAAGCCAACCCCTCAGAGTATAATTTGGTGTTGCTATTTATCAAAGTAATGAATCTATACAATCATGGCTCCTGTAGTGGCTTCCCCTTCTTTGGGAAAGTCATGACATTAGCTGAGGCCCAAGAATCCGGGATGACTCCTGCCTTCTGTAACCCAAGAAACAGTTCCACTAGATCAGAATCACTAGCAGAAAAAAAGACTTTACAAAACTCCAGCAGCATCTTTTGGGGCAGACCGCTTTCCCAGCTGTCAGACGTTTGAGGGTGGACCTAATTTCTTCTTCCACTATCAGGGCATTTAAAAAATCCTGATCCTATTTTATTTTCTGGGAGAGTTTCCAAACACTGCCGGCAATTGCTGACATTCTCATGCCCTTCCTCCATATAGAACCCCTCATAATATACTCTAAAAGCCTCCCAAATTCTTTCACGTCCTGGGACCTGGTCTCACTGGTCATTTCTAATATCAGCAATTTCGCTCTGACTCTCCCTCTGTCTCAAGTGAACTGTCAGTAGATACCCCACTCTCTCACTTAAGTTGTAGCATTACTGCTTCCATGCTAAATTTTTCTAAGCCACTTTCCTAGATTAAATATTGTTAATCACGTTCCTGGCCACCCCCACTCTGTACTGTGCCCTATTAAGGTCCGCCCCCAATGCAGTCTATGAGATATGGCAAGCCTCTGTTTCCCTCAACTCTCTATACAATTCCAGAATGAGATGTGTCTGTTTCTTTTGCTGATTCAGACTGAAGCTGAGCATCTTCCCCTGACCCCAGCCTTGAACCTATCTTAAACCATGCTGGGTGAGGTACTTCCTCTATTTTAATGAAAAATATCTGAGATCCAGCTGTTCATATGCAGGTTGGATTTGGCGGTGAGGGGGTCCTTGGTGAGGGAGAGGATCAGTTGGGTGTCGTTGGCGTAGGAGGTGATGTTGCGATCGTGCAGCCGGGCGACGTGGGCGAGCAGGGCCATGTAGACGTTGAATAGTGTTGGGCTGAGGGACGATCCTTGGGGTACACCGCAGATGATCTTGGAAGCTTCGGATCGGAATGGGGGGAGGCGGATGCTCTGGGTTCTGATGGGGAGGAAGGAGGTGGTCCCTTCTAGAGCTTTGTCCTGGATTCCTGCATTGTGGAGGTGTGCGCGTAGGGTGCGGTGGCAGACGGTGTCGAAAGCGGCAGAGAGGTCCATGAGGATGAGGGCAGCGGTTTCACCGTTGTCAAGCAGGGCCCTGATGTAATCGGTGGCGGTGATGAGGGCAGTTTCGGTACTGTGGTTGCTGCGGAACCCTGACTGGGATGGGTCCAGGATGTTGTTCTCTTTGAGGTAGAGGGTCAGTTGTCTGTTGACAATCTTCTCGATGACCTTAGCCGGAAATGGGAGCAGGGAGATGGGATGGAAATTCTTAGGGTCTCTCGGGTCCGCTTTGGGTTTCTTGAGTAGGACGTTGATCTCGGCGTGCTTCCAACTCTTAGGGAAGGTCGCAGTCTCGAAGGAGATGTTGATGACTTTGCGGAGGTGGGGTGCGATGGTGGCGCTGGCTTTGTTGAAGATGTGGTGCGGGCATGGGTCTGACAGATAGCCAGAGTGGATAGTGCTCATGGTTTTGATGGTGTCGTCTACGTTCACTTTGGCCCAGGTGAGCAGGGGGTCATAGTCGATGGTGGGTGGAGAGTCTGAGGAGTCGGTGGTTGTCAGTGTGGTCTGGTTGTTAAAGCTGTCATGGATGTCTGTGATCTTGTGTGGAAGAAGGTGGCGAGGGAGTCACACAGGTCTTGCAACGATGGGATGTCATTGGTGTTGGAACTGGGGTTGGAGAGTTCCTTCATTATGTTGAGGAGCTCCTTGCTGTTGTGTGCGTTGTTGTCAAGGTGGTCTTTGAAGGAGGTTCTCTTGGCAGATCTGATGAGGTGATGGTGTTTGCAGATGGCGTTCTTGAAGGCTGTATGGCTGTCCGGTGTCTGTTCGCAGAGCCATTTCTTCTCCAGCTTCCAGCAGGTTTGCTTGGAGGCTTGGAGGTCTGAGGTGAACCAGCTGGCTCTCTTGCCGGTGCCTCTGTTGGAGGGTTTCTTGAGCGGGGCGAGGGTGTTGGCTCAGTCGTCGATCCAGCTCCTGAGGTTGCAAGCTGCGAGGTCGGGGTTGGTGGGTTCGGCGGGTGGTTTTCGGGCGACGCCGGTGTTCAGCTGGTCTTTGCTGACTTTGCTCCAGCTGTGGCGGGGGATCTGTTGGGTGCAGTGGTGCGAGGTGGGTTTCCGGAAGGTGAAGTTGATGCAGCGGTGGTCGGTCCAGGGGAGTTCGGTGGTGTGTCTGAAGGTGACGTGGGAGTTTGCGGAGAAGACAGGGTCCAGCGTGTGGCCGCGGAGTGAGTTGGTGTTGTGATGAGCAGTCTGACTCTGAGGGTGGTGAGGTTGTCGATCAGGGTGGTAGAGTTGGTGTCGTTATTGTTCTCAAGGTGAAAGTTCAGGTCTCTGAGGAGGATGTAGCCTGCGGAGGCCAGGGCGTGCATAGTGATGAAGTTGGCGATGGAGTCGCAGAACTGAGGCTGTGGTCCGGGAAGTCTGTTGATGAGAATTCCTCTGAGGGTGGTGTTGGGGTTGGTGTGGATCTGGAAGTGCAGGTGTTCAGCGGTGCTGAGGGTGTCATTGGTGCAGATCGTGACCCTGATGGTGTTCTTGTGGACGATGGCGATTCCGCCTCCGACTCCGTTGGTGCGGTCCCTGCGGGTAATCTTGTAGCCGCCCGGAATGGCTGTGGCAATGTCCGGGGCCGAGGAGGCATTCATCCAGGTCTCCGTCAGGAAAGTGACGTCCGGGGCGGAGGTGTCGAGCAGGTCCCAGAGTTTGACGACGTGTTTGCATGCGGAGCGGGTGTTCATTAGGATGCATCAGAGGTGGTTGCGATCTGTCTCGGTGGGTGGTTTGGCGGTTTGGAAGCTGGTGAAGCTGCAGTTCCGGCAGGTGAAGGGTCCTTGGGTGTGCTTCGGGACAGCCAGGAAGCAGGTGTGTGATCGTCCGCTGTTGAGTGCGAGGAAGGTGCTGGCGGTGTAGTTGCGTTGGTCATCGTGGTGGTCGCGGGGGCCGGGTGTCATGGTGCTGGGTGCGGTCCAGGCACGGATGGGCGCAGACGGGCTTGCCTGAGGCGTGCCTTTGGCCGTGCGGCGGCTGCCATATAAGGGGAGGTGGGAGGGAGGGGCAGCTGGAAGGCGGGAGCGGGCCGACAAATGGGCGAGCCTGGGGGTGGGGCTGCAGGGATGCAGTGGTGGGAAAAATGGGAGAGGAAGGCAGAAGGCAAAACGGGGCACAGAGAATCAGGAGGGGAAAAACAAACGAAATAATACAGTCATAATAACAGTAGTAATAATAATACAGTACCAATGCAACCTAAGGCCTACCACTGGCCACAAGGGCTGAGGCGCGGGTGGTAGCCTGCGGGTGGAGGAGGGTCTTGAACTCGTGTCAGGCAGCAGCAGCGAGCTGGGGAGGCGGTCGCAGCAGGTGGTGCAGTTGCGGCAGCATGGGGAGCGACTTACTTGAGAGCAGGGTCAAGGATTGCTCCTTTCACCGCGCAGCGGGCGCCATATAATGGGAGGTGGGAAGGAGGGGCAGCTGGGAGGTGGGAGCGGGGCGGCAAACGGGAGAGCAGGGGGGCAGAGCCGCAGGGACGCATTTGCAGGAAAAACGGGAGAGAAAGGCAGAAGGCAAAACAGGGCACAGAGAATCAGGAGGGGAAAAACAGACGAAATAATACAGTAATAATAACTGTAGTAACAATAATAATACAGTACCGATGCAACCCAAGGCCTACACTGGCCACCAGGGATGAGGCACAGGTGGCAGCCTGCAGGTGGAGGAGGGCCTTGAACTTGCGTCGGGCAGCAGCACCGAGCTGGGGAGGCGATCGCAGCAGGTGGTGCTGTTGCGGCAGCATGGGGAGCGACCTGCCTGAGAACAGGGTCAAGGGTCGCCAGTGTGCTTTTGCCATAAGCATGCATGTATGGAGGCCATATGGTCGGTGACTATTTTGTAACCGGTGTGTTTCACTTTTGCCATAGGCCTGCATGCATTCTTTGTTGTCCATGCCTCGGCCCTTGGTGGTCATATCCCAGGGTGGACATTTTGTGGAGCCAGTGAGCTTTGATTTTACCATAGGCCTGCATGTTTTCTTTTTGTCCATGCCTTTGTCCTTTGTGGCGAGCAGCAGGCTTAACTTCAGAGTACTAGGTGTAAAGTATTTGTACCAACACACAGAGTAATTAAATGAAAACACTACAAAATGACACAACACAAGTTTAGAAAAACAGAAAATATTTATCTAAACAAAACAAAACCAAAATGACAAAAATCCACAATACACAAGTCAAGTTATCAATTAAAAACCAAAAAGAGTCTTCATGTAATTTTAAACTCAACGCTAAAGCTGTTAGTGTGGAAATCTACCTGGGTGAGTCAACAATAACCCCGCACGGGTGAGTGTGCGTCAAAAAGGGCTTGCGATGCATCGATATGATTCACGAGCGAGACTGTGCATCGTTTCTCCTTCAGTCGAGTTTGTTTTCTCCGCAGGAGAGCAATGTGTAGTTTCAAACTGCACTCTCAGGTCCGGGCAGGCCTTGTGTCATATTTACATGCCCAGCGATGTTTGCGTCAGAAATCCTGCCTCACGGTGATCCTAAAACCACACAGCGCAGGTTGCGATCTCACCAGCCTCCGTCAGCGATGGTGCGCGTCGTTTCTTCAGCCGCGGGCTTCGATCTTCCAGTCGCAGTGCAGGCGAGTGTCGATTTTCAGATGCGAAGCTGGCGGCGCGTTGATTTTTCAGCCGCAGATCGAAGTTGCGTCGATCTTTTCCCCGCACGGCGGTCGGTGCGTGGATTTCTCACTCTTGGCCTGCCAGCTTCTCCTTTCAGGGTCCCAGGAACTGGATGGGTACCACTTGGCAGAGTAGGAGTCTCAGCAGAGGCTCCAGGTGCTGGCAGAGAGAAGTCTTTGTTGTCCCTGAGACTTCAAACAACAGGAAGCATGCTCTAAATCAAGCACTTGGAGAGTTCTTCACAGGAAGGAAGGCAACACAAAGTCCAGTCTTTGTCCTCAAGCACAGTCAGAAGCAGCAACTGCAGGAGGGCTCCACAAAGTACAGCCACTGGCAGGGCAGCTCTTCTTCCTCAGCTCTTCAGCTCTTCTCCAAGCAGAGTTTCCTCTTGGTTTCCAGAAGTGATCCTAAAGTCAGTGGTTTTGGGTGCCCTTCTTATACCCATTTTGTCCTTTGAAGTAGGCTTACTTCAAAGAAAAGTCTCTCTTGCTTGTGAAATCCTGCCTTGCCCAGGCCAGGCCCCAGGCACACACCAGGGTGTTGGAGACTTCTTTGTGTGAGGGCAGGTACAGCCCTTTCAGGTGTAAGTGACCACTCCTCCCCTCCCTCCTAGCACAGATGGCTCATCAGGAAATACAGACTACACTCCAGCTCCCTTTGTGTCACTGTCTAGGGAGAGGTGCAACCAGCCCAACTGTCAAACTGACCCAGGTAGGGAATCCACAAACAGGAAGAGTCACAGAATCAAGAAAATGCTAATTTTCTAAAAGTGGCATTTTCAAACACACAGTCTTAAAATCAACTTTACTAAAAGATGTATTTTTAAATTGTGAGCTCAGAGACCCCAAACTCCACATATCTAGTCACTCCCAAAGGGAATCTACACTTTAATCATATTTAAAGGTAGCACCCATGTTAACCTATGAGAGGGACAGCCCTTGCAACAGTGACTGTATGTCCTACATTAACCATTCACTGCACCCTGCCCTTGGGGCTACCTAGGGCCTACCTTAGGGGAGCCTTACATGTAAGAAAAGGAAAGGTTTAGTCCTGGAAAGTTGGTGCACTTGCCAAGTCGAATTTACAGTATAAAACTGCAGTGGCAGGTCTGAGCCATGTTTACAGGGCTACTAATGAGGGTGGCACCGCCAGTGCTGCAGGCTCACTAGTAGCATTTGATTTACAGGCCCTGGGCACCTCTAGTGTACTGTCCTAGGGACTTACTAGTAAATCAAATATACCAGTCATGGATGAACCAATTGCATACACATTTTGTATAAAAGCACTTGCACTTTAGCAGTGGTTAGCAGTGGTAAAGTGCCCAGAGTAACAAAAACAGCAAAAACAGAGTCCAGCACACATCAACAACCTGGGAAACAGAGGCAAAACGTTAAGGGAGACCACGCCAAGAATGAAAAGTCTAACATCATGTGTTCCTTTTCTTCCACTTTTCAAAGCCATTTTCTAGGGACGTTGATAGAAAAGGACCAGGCATTTTTGTTTTTGTTAATTTTTCCCTTTTCCCTGATGTAATGTTTAATCTGCTTGAGGATGACTGTAATATGTATATACAGTATTTCTTATGCATTATTTCTATTTTTCCCTGTGCCTCCTTGCCTCCCATAGGATTTCTTATAGCCCCTAGGGGGACACCAATAATATTTTTTTCCATCATTTGATTTTCCCTGCACCCCTTTTTCTGCCATAGGCCATAGGCACACTAGCAATATGTTTTTTAAGGATTTTTCAGTCAGTCAGTCAAATTTCTTTATTCGGGAGAATGCCATAAAAGTACAAAAATTTAAACACAGTTACATTAAATATGAAGCAATATTCGACAGACATAACTCACATTTCCAGAATGCAGAAAAAAAAAACTATTTACAAGCGGGTGTGTCAAAATTCCTCTAAAAGCTAATAACTAAAATACAGTAACAACATCATGATCAAATAAAATCTAATACAATTACATTTTTGATTAATAAACATCTGCTTCCACTAGTTCATATTGTTTCCTGATTGCAAAGGCTGATCTAAAAAAGTTTAAAACAGAATTGCAAATTTGAATTGATGGCAGTTTTTGAACGTACATCAGTGCATCTTTATAGGAGAAAATACATAATTTCCGTAAAAAAGGTAGTATAAAAGTACGTCTAAGAGCTGAATAAAGTGAACAGAATAAAAGAAAGTGACACATGCTTTGCTTAGAAGTAGTATTGCGAGGACAATACAGGAGTTCTTTTTGCCAGGTACATTGCTTTGGAAAGGCCACTCTAAAGTGCATCAAGTGTAGTTTAAATAAAACAAGAAGGGAGTATGATGAGGAGCTCGGTAACCTAGTTAAGTAAGGTTCCATCAAGAACGTAGTTGAGATCTGAACACATGAATCAAAAGTTTTCAAATTCAGAGCCCCCTGTAATCTCAAATTCATAATTACTCATAAAATTGTGTTTTAACCAAAACCTTAGCATTTGAAGGCAGGGACTCTGGATGAGTGAACATACTCTCCATGCCTATATTCCGAAATGTAGTTTGCAGATAAGTAAGCCATGGGATTCTATTAAATTTGTCTAGTTGAATGGAGTCGGTCATACAATCTTGTACCAGACTAGCTGCGGGATTAGACCAAGATTTCAAACACAGTAAAAGAGGAGCAACACCAATCAAATCTTCAATATGCTGTAAACCCAGTTCTTCATAACAAATAATATTTGCTACATTCTTTGGTACCAGCAATAATCTATGAACAAATGTATTCTCTATGCGTTGAAGGGAATCTACTTTAGTCTGGCCCCACAGGCCCACCCCATAAATAGTTGCTGATACACATTTTGCATTATAAAGCCTAACAATTTGATGAACTGGTCTATGGCCTAGTTTGTGAGCAAAACGAAAAATTGCTTCTGAATTTCTTACCATTTGATGGGTGTTAATAGTGAGATGGGAATTCCATAACATGGAGGAGCTTACGTGGAAACCTAAATAGCAAGTCTTTGACTTTGTTTATGATGTTTCCACCCATAGTGAATTGTTTAGATCTAGTATTTCTGGGGCCAACAGTCATGGCAAGTGTTTTCGTAAAATGTACTTTTAGATCTAGGTCTTGCGTAAAAATTTGAAAGAGATCCAATAAACTTTGAAGTCAGTTAGCTGTACAGGCTATTAAAACCGCATCATCCGCATACAAAAGGACAGGAAGCTGTCTCAGTCCCATTCTAGGGAAATCCTTTCAATTTTTTACAAAAAAATCGGTAGAGTCCATTAATATATAACAAAAATAAAAACGGTGCTAAAATACAGCCCTGTCTGACACCTCTCCTGGAGGGAAAAGAGGAAGATCTCTCACCATATAAACCATACTGCACTGTAACTGTTAAATCAGTATATAATTGTTTAATTAATTCTAGAAGATTCCGGTCAACCCCCAGGGATTCCATAATTGACCAGCGCTTTGCTCTATTTACCAAGTCAAAGGCATTTGATAAATCGATAAGCGCCAAATGAATGGATTCTTTCTAGCAATAACATATTTACTGAGGGTGAGGTGCAAGTTTAACGCTTGTTCCACTGTATCTAAACCAGGTCTAAAACCATATTGAATTGTTGAGAGGATCTTTGCCTCCGCTTCCCATTCTTCCAGCCGGGTCAAAACCACACTCCCCAATATCTTAGCAGTGGAATCAATAAGAGAAATTGGCCTATAACAGGTTGGATCTTGCCTGTCACCCTTTTTCAAAATTGGGATAATTATGGCCAATTTCCAGGAGGGGGGAATGTTACTCCTTACTGCACTTCTCAGTACATTTGTAATTAAAGGGCCCCAGAAATCCAGCATAGACATAAAGGGGGTTATTCTAACTTTGGAGGAGGTGTTAATCCGTCCCAAAAGTGACGGAAAAGTGACGGATTTACCACCAGCCGTATTACGAGTCCATTATATCCTATGGAACTCGTAGTACGGCTGGTGGTATATCCGTCACTTTACCGTCACTTTTGGGACAGATTAACACTCCTCCAAAGTTAGAATAACCCCCAAAGATGTCAACAGGGACCCCGTCTGGGCCCCTTGCTTTCCCAGGTCTCGATCGATTAATTGCTGTAATGACCTCATGTAACTCAAAAGACAAGTCTATTTTATTCAAGTTGGATTCTACAGGTCTCTTGTCACTGCTTTCATCCCCCTCCGACAAAATGTCACTATCAGGTTGAAAGACTCTCGTAAAATGATTCACCCAAACCGCTTTGGATATCAAACAATCATCCTCTTTATTATCCTGATCCATAAAGTAAGGATGATTTATCACCCTCCAAAATTGTGTAGTATCCTTCAATTCGGTGGCTACCAAAAGCTCGTCCCATGCTGTATTTCTAATTTCATTTTTCCTCTCTAACAAGACTGCCTTATAATGGCCCCTTGCCCCTATAACCAAATCCCGGGAAAAAGGGATCGATCTGAGGGCTGTTTTTAGATCTCTATGGACAGTAGTACAATCAGAGTTAAACCATTGGCAAACTACTGGGGCCCAAGAGGTTCTGACAGTCATCAGAGCCTCAGAAATAGCATAGCTTAGGTGCTCAAATTCTAATATTAATTGGTCATGGTGCTGATGTTGCGACAAGCACATGTTAATGGAGGCCAATTTTCGTTCAATGATTTTCTGATTGAAGGTTTTAGGATCGACCTTTTCCCATTTCATACGTAGACCAGAATTTTAGTTAAAAGCAAAATTTCTTCTCAATTCTCTATTAATAGGTGTTGATTAATTTAATACATAGAGGATTATGATCGCTGGCACAGTGCTGTATTATCTTAAAATCAGAAATTAAATCAAAATCAAGGGATCTAATGAGGATAGAATTGATAATACTCCCTTTGGAATTCCCCTTGAATGTAGGTATTTTTTTTGTAAGTGTGGCAGCCTTTTCCCTTGCGTATACAAGATCAAATTTATACATAAAAGAATTGAAAACTTCACCTTGTTTTGTGTGAACAAAATGAAATGATGTCTCTCTATCCTCAATGGGAGTACAGCACCCATGTAAAGCTTCCGGGTTACATTGTGGCATATTGAAAGCTCCTGCCCATATTATAATAAACTCATTATCCTGGAACTTATCACAGGAGTCCAGAAGATCTGTTATCTCCTCAAAACTTCCCATCAGGCACTCACGTGGGATGTTGGTATAACAATGTATTAGCAATATTCCCTTACTTCCCTCAGTCAGCAGTAAAACAACCATAAAATATGGTGACGACCAGATTAAAGATGCCTCCATTTTGGGGAGTTGTAAGGAGACGAGAACCAAAAGACCCCCACTTGCCCTACCCGCTAGGGAGGGGATTGCAGGCTGATGAACAGAGTAGTAACCATCCAAATAAAAGGGGTCTATTGACCAGGTCTCCTGCAAGCAAATTACGTTGTATGCAGATATGAATTCTAACCCCTCTGAATTTTTTGCCTTTGATCGAAGGCCCGCAATATTCCAGCAGAGTAGAGTAGGGGAGTTGGTCCCATCCCCTATCACTGTTTCCTCACCAGTACTAGCTGTTAACGGGGCATAAGGGGCAATATCAATCTCATCAAGCCCGTACTGTGGTGAAGGAATATCAAGCCCAATGCCCTCCACAAAACCCTCCAAGACGCCCCCTACACCCTTATCCACATGTCAACCATTCTCATCTATTGGGGTCGGGGTCTGTTGGTATCTAAGAAAAGAGTTATGTGACCGTGGTTTAAATTTGGCCGACCCTGAATTGCAATAGCATTGTACTACTTTAGGGCTAACACGTGAGAGAGATGGATCATAAAAGTAACTAAGAGGGTGAACATGAATCCCTTCTTCATTCCTAGCACAATAAAACAAGTCAGTTAACAGGCATATTACTAAACAGGGATTGGCAAAATTAATCACAACGCAGTCACCCTCGTATGTTTTCTAGAGGGACCAATCCAGTTTACTCTATGTGCCATAAGAATCTTACCATTCAGATCTCTTTGATGTCTAGCTTTTGACCTTAACCAATAAGCACACTTCCTCATTAGTGCCTGGGTGTCTTCTTTATGACAAGGATCTAAGTGGGGCACATTTGCTAAAACCAAAACATATGGCATACAGTCAGGTGGAAGTTGCAATGGCTCTTCTCTGATGGAAATAGAATTATAATGAGGAGCAAATGGAAGGCCTGGGTAAAATCCCTTTCCAGGCTCCAGAGAAGGGCTGAGCTCCAAAGGCTGCGCAAGTGGGGGTCCGTGTCCGGTTAATGTTTGGGTCTGGGGTAAAACCTGGTCATTTGGAGGAGGATTGTGCGAGACTTCTCTCCTTTCTGGCACGGCCTCCTCCATAATAGGATTATCTGTATTAATTGGTCTTAAAACTGGTTGAGACATCTTCCTAATCATACTAGAATGAAGATGATCCAGTTTTTTAGTTATTAGGGTAACAAGTTTCTACTCCAAAGCTACACAGAATGGTTTAAGTATAGAATCAATTATGGGCCTGATTCTGACCTTGGCGGTCTTTTCGCAAGACCGCCGAGTTACCGCCGCGGTAAAGACCGCCGACCGCGGCGGTATGCCGCTGCGCGTATTCCGACCGCTGGGAGCGTTCCGCCGGAATACCGCCAGCAGCCACACTGGCGGTCGGCGGGAAAGTGGAGACTGGTCAACCTCCACCGCCACGCCAGCAGAACACCGCCCCCAGAATTATGACCCACATTTCTGTGTGGCGGTCTTCTGTTGGCGGTCTTCTGTTGGCGGTCACGTCCCTATGGCTCCCGTCGCCTCCCGGAGGACCAACGCACAAGGTAAGTTGATCGTCCGTGAGGGGAGGGGGTGGGGGGGTGTTGTGTGATGTGTGCGTGCATGGGGGTGTGTAGAGGGGGTGTGTGAGTGCGTGCATGCGGGCGGGGGGTGCTGCTGTGCCTTTGGGCAATGTGTGTAGTTCGGCGGGTGCGCATGTCGGCATGTATGTGTGCGGGTATGTCCCCCCGTTGTGTATGTGTGTGTGTAGGGGGTGTGCATATGTGCATGTTGGGGGTGCGTGCATGTCGGGGTGCGTGTATGTGCATGTCGGGGTGGGGGGGCAGGGGGTTCGTACCACCTCTGGGGGGTGGCAGGGGGGTGGAGGGTGTGGGGGGAGGACTCGTGGGGGGCAGTGGGGGGTGGGGGAGACCCCTATCAGTGCCAGGGAAGGAATTCCCTGGCCCCGATAGTGCCTACCGCCATGGTTCGCATGGTGGTTCCCGACCGCCAAAAACCGCGGCGGTAAGCAGGGTCATGATACGGTTGGCGGTCTTGGGTCGACCGCCGGGCCGGAGTGTGCGAACTCCAGCCCGTCGGTCATGACCGCCGTGGCGGTCGGAGTGGGGAAGTGGCGGTCGATCGCGGCGGTGACCATTTTTTGGACCGCCGGTCTGTTCGCGGTCCGACCGCCGCCAAGGTAAGAATCAGGCCCTATATGTGTAATATCATCCTGTGAGACATCCTTTTTTCCATTATTGGTTATGGGGATACACGGTGGCATATCCGGAGCAACCAAATGAGAGTCTTTCAAAAGTGAATGAGATTTCCTCCTGGCCCCTGCATTATCTTTAGTATTTTTAGAACGGTCTCCCGCTTTTCCTTTTTTTCAATGGGGGGGGGGGGTGCCACAGAAGGGCAGTCAGTGTTAGGCTCTTTACCAGTACTTAGGGCTTGCATACAGGAAACTTCCGTGCCAGGCTGGGGAGTATTGGTAGTAGTAGCTAACAAATGGCCCTGTAACCCTTGATTAGATTTAATAAGCACTGTAGGCTCAAGAGGTGGTCTTGTGAACGACCCCGATTTTTTCTTCAACCTGCACTAGTTCAGTTTCAATGGCCTCAATAACAGATGATAAATAACTAGAGATGGATGGTTGAATTTGGGGGCCCTGCGCACCTTCCTCCTTTGGCATACTTGTCTTCCTTTTACCCATTTCAAAAAAGGATCACAGGCCCTAGGGAACCAGACTCAGGTAAGATAGAGATAAAGCGGGGCAGAAGCCCCTATCTCAAGATAGAAGGTGGGCCTCCCAAATGCTGATCAGACAAAAATGGACACAGTAATGCTGACCCAGATCTGCCAAGCACTGACCTTTTCACATTTACTTTTATCAGGAACTTTTGAGGCATACCCTGGTCTTGCTGTTCAGTTATTCGGCTCTCGGCCCTCCGAAATGGCAAATAGCAAACTTCAGGGGGTTGGCCCGGTCCAGCCTCCTCCGGATGCTGATGGGCAAAGGACGGGCCTGGGCTTCTCCCGGGAGCGGCCCGCTTGTGTCCCGCGATGGGGGCACTCCAAAGGCGCTTTGAACGCACCGGGATTGCTGGCCCCGCCCCCTGGGTTGACGGTGTTTCTGGGGCACGTAGTCCCCTTGCATGCGGCAGCCTGGAGGCGTCAGAACTTCAGTCCTGCAATGCGGGAACTCCAAAGGCGCTTTGAACGCGCCGGGATTGCTGTCCCCGCCCCCTGGGTTGACGTGTTTCTGGGGCACAGAGTCCTTTTACAGGCGGCAGGCTGGAGGCGGCAGAACTTCAGTCCTGTGACGCGGGAACTCCAAAGGCGCTTTGAACACGCCGAGATTGCTTGATCCGCCCCCTGGGTTGACGGTGTTTCTGGGGCACGGAGTCCCCTTGCAGGTGGAAGGCTGGAGGCGGCAGAACTTCAGTCCCACGATGCCGGAACTCCAAAGGCGCTTTAAACGCTCCAGGATTGCTGGGTTGACAGTGTTTCTGGGGCATGGAGTCCCCTTGCAGGCGGCAGGCTGGAGGCGACAGAACTTAAGGATTATTCAATTTCCTTACTGTCTGCTATAGGTATTTCATAGATGCACTCCAGCAGTATGTTTTAAGGAATGTTCAATTTCCCTGGTACCCCCTGCCTGTCAAAGGCCACAGGCACATACCAACAATATTTTTTTCAGGATTCTTCCATTTTCCCCTACCTTGAATAGGCCATAGGCACACTCCAGCAGTGATTTTCTTAAGGATTACTCAATTTGTACCCTTAACAACCAGCCTGCAATAGGTGTCTCATAAATGCAAACCAGCAACATTTTTATAAGGATTATTCCATTTTCCTCTGTCCCCCTGACTGTCACAGGTGTCTAATAGGCCCCAGAGAAGCATAAAATAAACTTTTCAATCTGTATGTTATTGAAATATTATGTTATGGTTTGGAATGAATACACCTTTGTTAATTATTTGCTATGCACCCTCAGTAAATTATATTGTCTGTAGATTCAAACTTCAAATGCTAAGTTTCACTAATTTTCTTTCTTGTTTGTTTGCTTCTAGGTGCAAAAGAGACTTCAGGCATTCTACTGCCTAACAGAAGGCTGGCAGTGACACACACCACCTGAGTCCTCCTCTGCTTCCACCTGGCTAGCTAATGGGAAACATGCAGAGCTAAGAAACAACTTAAAGATGGCCCCAAAGAGTAGTGTTCCTGCCAATAAAGTGGCCAGTGAGGATGAGAAAAAAAGGATATTGCCACCACTGGTGTGCTGCCCTACATCTTTTTCAGGAAATATAATGTACCTGCTGCACCCTTCTCTGGGAAGCAAAAGGCTAGGAGCAGCACTCCCATATCATTAATAGTACCTCCTCAACCTAAGACTAAGCTCAAGCCCATGTCTCCCAGTGATGGAGCCACTGCAGTCATTATGATGAGCAGCAAGCTTGAACTTGATTTGTCTCAGTTACAAAGTACCCAGTTGGTGCAGAAAAGTGGACAGCAGCAACAGTTCTTGCTGAAATAGGAGCCGGACAGGAATTTGAACTTCCTGCTGACCAAGATGATTCTCTTCAATCATTGGCTTCACGGTCTCCAGCAGGAAAAATAAAGGAAATTCCACCTTCTTCTCCAAGCCCCCTTCTAATGACCTGGACATGGATTGGAACCTCGCAAAGTCTGAGATCTGCTCGAGCGACAGGGGAAAAGGGAAATTCTTGAAAGCCTTAGAATTATGGAAATTGACACTGATGATGACAAACCTGTGATTGTCAGTATAGAGGGTGACTCAGGGCCACCGAGATGATCCCTCTTATTCAACCTGCTGAGAGAGATGTGGTTCCACCACCACAACCGCTGGTTTCCATAATGGTAAGACTCCCATCAAGACCTGCATTCACCACTACCACAGTGAAAGTTTGCCCTACAGAGAGCCAAATGACACAGCCAGCTACCTCCTGTTCTTCAGGCACTGGCAGTAGTACACTAAAAATGTTATCTTCCTCAGTTTGAGACTGCTTTAAAATTAGCAAGCAGGAGGATAACATTAAAATATGCTCCATTTGCCACACAAGTGTTCATTAAGATAAGTCAAGATCGCACTACAGTATAGGAGGACAAACATCCCATGTGTGAAAACAAATCACACAATCCAGTGGAGGGAACTCCTTAAAAAGATCAGGGGTGGGGATAAATTTCACTCTGCCAGTGGAGTTTTGACCAATCCACATTAAGCATTGCCAATTTGCACTGACTGCTGCAGGGTGGAGTTTTTTCTTGTGTGCGGCTCACCAACACTGAGTTGGCGAACGTGATGGGGAATTACCATCCCCTAGCATGAGTTTTGGGCATTAGGCGTGCACCAGGTGCAATTTTCCCAGTGTGGGTGGTTGCGGGTGGTTGCAACCATTCCCGTTGAGAAAGCTGCCACTTGAGTAGAAAACCTACCTGAGTGGCAGCAAAATCAACTCGAGTGCAGCACCCTCTGATGCCGTTCGTGTTTATTTCTCAGTGCTAAACAAGCTCTCAGAGCTAAAAATCAGCATAGGCACTATAACATATCACTTTCTGCCCACCCCCAGAACTCCACTGAATCTCGCCCATCACTAAAAAAGATAGGTGCTGGTGGTAGCGGTGATGAGATAGGGGAAGCAACTCAGTACACAGTGAGAGAAGAAGGTGGGCATGTGGAAGACGAGGATGATGGCATGAAACAAAGCAGCCTTCTCCCCTGTAGTATGCCAGCATCACCTGCATCAGCAACCTCCAAACGGTACAAGAGTCAGATGCAGACACCTTTGGCATATAAAGTGGATCCCCCAAGACTCACATTGAGTCTATCACCTCCTGGTTCTCTCCAGAAGTCACCTGTGTCAGCAGCTCTTCAAAAAAAAAAATCCAAGCTACTATAATGTGCATGTTAAGTCAGGAGGGCCCCAACAAATGCAAGCACCCAGGGTCTTGTTTGTACAATGGAAGGCTGGTTAAAATGCTAGTGGGACTTTTAGAATTTGTACAGCCATCTGCCTGAAATGGAAGGTTCCCAGCCAGACCTATTTTGCCACAGTTGCTTTTCCAGCAATCTGTCATGATATGGTACAGTTGATTGGCCAAGCTATACAGCAGAGTCCTATTCACACTATTCACCTGTCGACAGGTATGTGAAACTGATGTCAAGCATCTGATTACATGTGTATCTTTGCATGCTGGATCTCTTTTGTGTGGGTTAGGCAACACCTATCTGCAGGTCTCATCACTGAAGTAAATTTTAAGGGATTTTGACGGCATGCAACAGCAGCAATGTTTGCCATAGAGAAATCCAATACAGCTGAAACCTCATGGAAGAGTTAGGCAACAAGGTGTTTGAATGGCTTCAACTCAGAGGTCTCAGAATTGGATTAATTGCCATGTAAAATGGCCATAATATAGTCAAGGCCATGGCAGATGGTGGCTATTGTAGGGTCCTGTGTTTGGCACATTGCATCAACCTGATTGTTCAGGACTTTCTAAAAAAAGAAGAGATGGCAACAGCCTGGCCACCTGCTGAAGAATCTGCACTGATTTCATTCATTCTTTCAAAGTCCAGAAGCAGTTGAGGATCGTTCAGCATTTTAATAGAGTACCAGTTAAGGCCCTCATACAGGAAGTGTTAACATATTGGAACTCAACCTACTGCATGTTGCAACATTTGTTAGAGCAGTACAGACTCATCAACTTGATGAATGTTTTGTTTTTCTTTGTCTTACCTTTCCCCAACTCCCTGTTCCCATCCATTCATTAAGACAGAACCAGGTCTTTAAACGAAGAGGGGATGCAACTGGAAAAGCATGGCAATGGAGTGGAACAAAGGTTTCTTCTTTTCAAAAGGGAAGTCAGCAAGGAGGACAGTACGATGAGCCAAGCAATCCTATTGTTGCATCAGCTACAGGACCAGTTGAAAAAGGTGGTGCAAAGGTTCGCCGGTGTGAACGATGTAGCTGTAAGTTGGTTCACAGCTTAATCCTTCACTTTGCTGTGAATCCAAGGCTGCAAAGCTAGACTGTTTCCTCCAAAGCACAATACTTGATTACTGGTATAAAAAAACACTGGCCACTTTCATTCCTTTTTCAAAAGGGAATTTGTCAATTTACAAGACTTGGAAAAACAGCTGGAAGTTAAAGACTAGGGCGAACGTTCTAGTGTGCAGCCTTCAAGCTCCAGCGATGGCAGTGCTGTTGTCTCACAGTCAACACAGGCAACTGAAGGATCAAACCCAAACCCTCCAATGGCTTTGTTTCAAAAGGCAGGGATTAAGTCAAGTGCAGAGGTGAAGGCAACCAAGGAAGTGCAAGTGGCAACACCATTGACTTTTCAGAAGATGGTCTAGGACTATCTGGATGACCCAAAAGAGATCTACCTTGATCAAAACCCATTGGTCTGTTGGTATGGGAAGATGCAACAATGGCAAGAGCTCAGCAGGCTGCCAATAAAGTATTTGGCTTGTCTGGTATCCATTGTGCCTTCTGATTTATGTGGAGAAATTTTAAATTGAACCAAAACTTCATATCACTATTTTGCACTGTTCCTGAAGTAGCACAGGAGAAGGATTAGGGTGGTTTATGCAACTCAAGTGTGCTAGCTGATCAACTTCTGGATAAACCCCGAGAGTTTGAGGATGAACTCTTTACTAAGTAGTCCACAACAGAACTTTCAGACATTATTAATAAAATGCTTTGCAAAAAAGAAGTAAAAAGTGGCATAGAAGAACATTTATATATTTGTTGTCTGACTTATGCAGCAGCACCATTTATTCATATGGAGTGGAGTTGGACAAGGGTACACAGAAGAAGCCGCCCCATTTGCCTAAAGTACATGAAGATAATGCGCCCTTCGCTATCCTTCTTTTTAATTCACTAGCTGGGTAGCCAGTAAAGATCATTAATTATTCAAGATAGACATTGTTGTCGCTTACATGGGAAAACAGAAGATACAATAGACAAATGTGTACCACGCTTGGAAGAGGTAACTATTGCACCAGTGAGTGATATATTGAGTTACTGATGATTTGTGAGGTGGCTGGGATGGTGTTGTTGTAACTAAGTTGTAAACTTGATTTGTAATGTTTGGGGCCCAATGGATGATTCTGCCTGAATGATTGCCTTGCTTTAACATTTCTCTATAATTACTTATATGGTCGACTCTTTTCCTTTACTTCTTTTTTCAGGTTCTTCAGAGATCAGTCAGTTTCAGTTAACAAAATGACACAAAATACTTAAATTCTTTTGCTCTTCTTGTTCATCAACACTACAGGTCTACCTAAATCTCATTTGGTTGGAGACAGGGTGTCAGGACAGGACTATCCTAACAGCCAGAAGAAGTTCAACAATGTCTACTTCAATGAGAAACACCCTGACTTAAAGAGGCCTATTCCTGTGGACTGGAGAGACCTGTGCTGATTTGGGAAATGGGTAGTGTGCTGGCTCAGATGTCAGACTCCTCTAAGTGTTTGTGGTCTGGGGAGGACTGTCACTGTACACATGCCACATGATAGAACACACACAGCTAAATGTTATGACAATTGACATTTGTGAGATTGATTAGACAGAGACATGCAGCTTTTGTCTAGGACTGGTGGTAAAAGAGTATTCTCACTTCTCAGTTAATCACACATGACTGCACCAGCCTGTGCTCTGCCCTCTTGATCCTCTGCCACCATGAAGTTGACCTTCTCCTTGACTCTACAATATTGACATGTACTTTTTAGCATTCCACAGGCATTCTCTTCTTCTGCATAAAAGCTCTATAACACTCCTGATTACTGAACAAGTTTAGCCCTGCACCAAAGATGGACATTCCAAGAAGAATGCAGATGCACTGTCCATTTTGGCATTTATTTACACTATAATGTTTTTTCCTTAACAATAACAATTTGTAGACGTTTATGGGTATGCTCTATTTTGTATTTTTCAAATCTAGGTAACAGAACAATTGGAGAACAATTAGAAAACTTGGGAGTCTGGACAGAAGGCCTTTTTGCATTTAGTAACTGAACTGTGCCATTCCTTGACTTTCTCCTGTAACAGATGTGATGATGATGATGTGCTTCTCATCAACCTGATACATCTTGTGTTTTTCTTTGTCTTACCTTTCCCCAACTCCCTGTTCCCATCCATTCATTAAACCCCTAACTGTCTTCCCTCAGGTTGTGTGATCTATTGAAATGTGACAATAATTTTTACCATAATTGGAAAACACATTTAATGGTGCAGATATGGTGAAAGCGACACCAACTCACTGTTCTAGGATCTTCTTAGCTAAACAATAGCCAACGCCATCCCTACTACCCATCCAGACATGAAAAGAACATCATCATCACAGTGCACAGTCTTAGAACAATGTCTATATCAGTATATGTATGACTAGTGTGTACTATGGCCTGATTCACAAAGGTAAAGTTACACTTTTAGTATAAGATTATTCCTGCATTGTAACTGTACTATCATTAGCTTTGCAATTAGTAACTTTATGAGTAGTAACTAAATAGTGGTAATAGTAACTCCTTTTAAGGGGATAGGAGTCACTGTCTAGTCTCAGTTACTGATGGAAAAGTTTTTACTTGTAAACTCACATTCCAAAAGTAAAATAACAACAAAAGTGCAACTTACTTTAACTTTGTGAATCAGGCCTTCTGTTGCTTAAAAAATCTAAGAAATATGGACTAACGTTCTCTGACTCCTGACTGATGGCTCAAATGTTTTGTACGTTTAGTTTTAATTTTTTAATAAATATTTAATTGTTACTATCTCCCCAGATTGTTTAGAAGTTACTACTGATAGTTGTTGCTTGTAATATGACTTTTTTCGTGGTGGTCTCAGTCACGATTACCCAATAAAACTATTTTTTTTTCAGTCTAGTTGCTTGTGATCGATAATTAGTCTGAATAATCCTACGGCTAGAGACACCTCACAAGCATCATTTGGATAGGTGGGGATGGGACCTTACGTTTTGATGCTTTCCCTGTTAGCCTTAGCCAACTGCTATCACCAACATTAAGAAGGCCCTTTGGGAAGCCCTGAAATAAGATTTGGGAAGATTAAGAGAGTTAGCAGACATCACTTAGTCCCTCACTATGACATTGGCGGTGACTGTTAAAGTGGTGGTAAGATCGCCAACAGGCTGGCGGTAATTACTGCCAAATTATGACCATGGAGGTGATAACTCTCATAAAGAGCCAATGTACCACACCATCAGCCAGGGGGTTAACACCACTCACCAATCCCCATGGCAGTAGCCATCAACAGCCAGGCCAAAGATAAGGTACGGCCCACCATATTATGACACTGCAAACCACCACGATTTCCGGGGCGGTTCCATCACCATCAAAAGCCTTGCAGAAACACATCACAGAAGACCAAAAACTCACCAACAGAGACACAGAGAAGACCAATGCAGCCATAGACCCGGAACTGCAAGTTTTCTCGATGCTCTTCTACACCATCCTCCACGTGGAACACCAACGTCAACGAAGATGATGACAGTGAGTACAGCCGCCTAGCACGCAAGGGAGGGAGGGAGGAAAAGGAGAGTGACACACACACGCATGACACACACCAGACACACACACACCATGCACACAACCAGCTGCAGACATAAACCAATGGCACACGACACACGGCATAGTAATACAAGGACTACAAGTTGGCAGTACTAACATTGTAATGGCAAGGCAACACCAACCATATGAACCAATTTTAGAACAAAGATACATGAACAATTGTCCAGAAAGGGCCAATGCCCAGTCCAAAGTTCATAAAGGCCACATGGCCCAGTCCAAGCCCCAACTTGATCCTGACTAACTCTGCACAACACTGTGCCAGGGCAACATCTCGGAAATGGACAGGCACCTCAGGGGGAGTAGGGCGGGGGCACCTCAGCTGAAGTCAGGAACTTGTCCACTGCTCCTGGAGGGGGCTCCATGCCCATTTCCCTCTGCTGGAGGTGAGGGCTGCAGTGTCCCAGCTGGACGTAAGGGCTTCTTGCCTGAAATTGGTGGTTGAGTGGGAACCTTTTCTGACATTGGTGGTTGAGTGGAAACCTCTTCTGTCATTGGTGGTTGAGTGGGAACCTTTTCTGACATTGGTGGTTGAGTGGGAACCTCTTCTGTCATAGGTGGTTGAGTGGGAACCTTTTCCGACATTGGTGGTGGAGTGGGATTCTTCCCTTTCCTGGCTGGTGGAGTGGGATCCTTCCCTGTCCTGGTTGGTGGAGTGGGGTCCTTCCCTTTCCTCACTGGTGGAGTGGGATCCTTCCCTTTCCTGGCTGGTGGAGGGGGATCTTTCACTGTCTTGCCTCCATGACTAGGAGGTTCCTTCACTGTCCTCATGGACTGTTTGGCTGAGGTGCTGGGCTGGGTCGTTGGGACCCTGCTCTTATGGGCAGGACAGGGTGAGGGGGGAGGGAAGTTGGGCAAGGAAAAGCTTCTTAGGGACAGTGGGGTGGGATGAGGGAGGAGGGATGGGAGTGGAGGTTAAAGGAGTCGTTGTTGGAGGAATACGTCTGCTGGACTTGGTGCAGGTGCATGGGCAGTGTGCTGATATGAGGTGGATGGCTGTTGGGTGTCTGAGTGCTTGTGTTTGTGTCCTTGAGGAAGGGGAGGACAGACAGGGTGGGGGAGGACACAGGGGACGTGTGGATGGATGTTGTGGCAGTGTCTGCTAGTAAGGTGTGTGTGCTGTCTGGTGTGGTGATGATGGTGGTGGCTGTTGAAGCAGTGCATGCAGGCGTGAGTGTGGACGTGACTGTGAGGGAGGTGGAGGAGGAGAAGGAGGGGGAGACAGTGGAGGCAGTGGATGTGGATGTGTGTGCAACTGTCTGTTGTTTGTGTGAGTGCTTTTGGACTGAAGTGTGATGCCTCTGTTTGAGTGTGCCACTCTTGTGTGATATCTTGTGTGCATGCTCATCTGTATGTGTGCATGGGATGGGTTGGGGTTGAGGAGACTTGGACTGGGAAGTGGTAGTTTGATGGGGGACGGTAGGAAGAGGGACAATTGCTGCCATCAGAGAGGAGGCCAGAGCCTGAATCAATCTCTGTTGGGCCGCCAATCCAGCGTGGATGTCCTCCAGGAATGCATTGCATTACTGCATCTGGGATGCCAGCCCCTAGATGGCATTCACAATGGTTGACTGCCCTACAGAGATGGATCTCAGGAGGTCAATAGCCTCCTCAGTCAGGGCAACAGGGCTCACTGGGGCAGGGCCTGAGGAGCCTGAGGCGAAGGAGATGCCCACCCTCCTGGGTGAGCGGGCATGGGCAACTCGCTGAGGGGCTACTGGGAGGGCAGTGGTGGTACAGGGGTGGTGGCTGTACCTGCAGCTGGGGTGGTCACAGAGGTGTCGGCCACCACCAGGCAGCTTCCATCAGAGGAGGTATCTGAGTCAGTGTTGTCACTTCCTGTCTCCGCCATGGTGCTCCCCTCACCCTCTGTTCCACTGGCGTCGATGCACTCTGCCTCCTGGGTTCTGTGGGATGCAGCTCCCTCTGTCACCGGTGCCCCTGCTCCACCATCAGATGATGCTAATGCACACATGGACAGGATGACAGAAGGAAAAAGGGGGGAGGGAGAGAAAGGGAGCACTGGGTCAATTACAGCACCAACACCACAGTTGGCATACACAGCACCATCACACACAGGGATCAGGATTAAGCACTATGCATTGCACTGGCATTGAGTTGGCTAGATGCCACAGCAAGATAAGGGCCAAACACCGCCAACTGCACACTTCCTGGGATCAACAAAGCATGGAATGCAAATGAGCTAGGTTAGCTGCATTTGCCATACATCCATTACCCTTGAGCTGGATCACACTGCAATGTCTGTCCTGGCATTAAGGGGCACCCACTAACTCACAACCAACACCCAGATCCCATGCCACCTACCAATTATTGTAGTAATGCCCACTGTACTTACCCCCTTGTGGCTGCTGTGATGCCCTCAAGCGCCCATCCAGCTCACTGCCAGTATGCGGGCCATCAGGGGGTTCAGGTTCCGATGGGCACCCCTTCCTTGTTGGGAGGCCATCCCCAGCTGGGCCTCCACTGTCTTCCGTGCCCAGCGTCTCAGGTCCCCCCACCGTTTCATGCAGTGGGTGCTCTGCCTGCTGTAGACCCCTGGGGTCCGCACGTCCTTGGCAATGGCATGCCACAATCCCTTCTTGTGATGGGCGCTGACCTGCAGAGGTAAGACAGACATGAGGACAGCATTATACATACAATCCAGCCTGTCACACATATGGCCCCCAAACCCTGTTTCCAAATCCATTTGCACACACATCACCCGACACACATCATCTTCACTACCACCAGACATATTACCCCACATATGACAAGATGCCTGCACACACATCTCCATGCAGCCCTCCCACATGCATTGTGCCCAAGGTGTACTCACTTGTTGGTCTGGAGGCCCATACAGCTGTCCATACTGGGGGAGGACACCATCCACCAAACACTCCAACTCCATCCAAGTGAAGGCAGGGGCCCTTTCCCCGGTCACACGGGCCATGGTAGGTTCCAGACACAGGTCACAGCAACACACGCAGTGTAGGTGTTATCCTGTGGAAAGTCAGGAATCAAGTGAGTTTATAGACAGAAAATGGCGGTCACGTCTGTGGCAGTGTACACCGTCACCTCTGACGCTGATCCCCATTGGCCACTGTACTCCATAGAACCCCATATTAACCAATGAGGAATTGCACAGCAGTGCAAGACCGCCTTCCGCCACGACGCCCAACATCGGTAGAGTTACCTCATTCCACCTGTCCCTAGATACAGGACAGGTGGTCACCATTTTATGGTGGTGAACTACATACAGATCTTCCATAACTGCGTCATTTATGGAAATTGCACAAACATTGCCATTCCCTCTGTTCCATCACATTAATGCTGTATGCACACTGAGGTGGTGGATCCATTGTTCAAATTGTGACAGCCTACTCACTCTTGTGTCCCTTAGATACCCACCACTGCAGATGAATAGAAGGAGGAGACAAACCCCTGTGTAAAGACCCCTTGTGGACTTGGCTACACTGGAGGACAGGCACATAATACTCACCTATAGACTAGACAGGGTTGTAATCACAGAGCTGTGTGCCCAATTGGATCCTGACCTGATATCAGCTATCCATCATCCCACTAGGATCCCCGCTCTTGTGCAGGTTCTATCAGTGCTCCATTTCCTGGCAACTGGTACTTTCCAAGTGACAGTGCGCTTCGCAGCAGGAATGTCACAGCCAATGCTCTCATTCGTGCCCACAAGGGTATTGTCTGTCTTGGTGAAACACGTGTAGCTACACTTCTTTCCCCCAGGTGGAAGATTTGGCCACTGTGAAAGCGGGATTCTATGCAATGGGGTATATTCCCAATATTATTGGGGCGATTGACGGTACACATATTGAGTTTGTCCCCCCCGCCAGCATGAACAGGTGTTCAGGTATCAGAAGAGTTTCCGCTCACTCAATGTGCAAATGGTGTGCCTGGCGGACCAGTTCATCTTCCAAGTTACTGCCAAGTATCCTGGGTCGGTGCATGATGCATTTGTTCTGAGGAATAGCAGCATCCCAAATGCGATGGCCCAACTACAGAGGCATAGGGTGTGGCTATTAGGTGAGCCACAGTCCCCATCCACTCTATGAATTGTTATCCCCATAGCATTGTGTAAGGCTACATTGTGTCCCTCAATACTTGCAGGTGACTCTGGATACCCAAACCTATCGTGGCTCCCGACCCCTGTGAGGAATGCCAGGACAGGGGCTGAGAACCGTTATAATGATGCACATGGGCGAACCAGGAGAATTATTGAGAGGACCTTCGGCCTTCCCGAAGGCCAGGTTCAGATGCCTGCATCTGACAAGTGGATCCCTGTGCTACTCACCTGAGAAGGTCTGCCAGATAGTAGTGGCAGGCTGCATGTTGCACAACCTGGCCCTTAGACGACATGTGCCTTTTCTGCAGGAGGAGGGGACTGGAGATGACCCTGTTGGCAGCAGTGGACCCTGAAGACAGTGAGGATGAGGAGGCAGAGGATGTGGATGAGGACAACAGAACATTAGTTATACGATAATACTTCCAAAGACACACAGGTGAGACAGTGGAACTGACCATTACTCTGACTATTGATGTTTTCTGTGTGGCTGTATCATGAAGGCATTCACTTTTTTTGCATCTCGACTTACTGTCACCTATGGCTTGTCATTTTTCAGATGTTGGTGATATGACAACAGTGTTCTGATGTGTGTACTGCAAACAGGTACAAGTCATTATTTGTATGCTATCTCAGTGTTCAGACCATTTGCACTAGATGTGACTGTTCCCATAAATGCACATAAAACGGTGTCTCTCAAGTTGTGTTAAAGGGTGTTTATTGTAGTGCAAATAATTGACTGAAAAGTGCAATGGAATGGGGTGATGGTACAGAAAAGTCCAGGGTATTGTTCCAGTCTGTTTGTAGCACAGGTCCAGTGCCCAAGGGGCCATAGGAAGGGGAGCAAAGGCAGTTCAAAGTGGACAAGGTGACAGGGTGGGACATAAGGGGGTTAATCAGGAGAGTCTCATTTCCTGGCAGTGGTTTTGGTCTTGGCAAGGGTCTCTGGCTTCTGTCTGGGTCACAGGGTACGTTTGCGGGGTGGTTCACCTTCTGCAGGGGGAGGGGTGCTGGTGGCCTGTGGGTCCTGTGGTGGGGCCTCCTGCCCACAAGCTGCAGCAGAACTGGAGGAATGGTCAATTGATTGGCTAGTGGTAGGGGGCCGCTGCTATGCTGTTGATTCCAACAGGATGTTGGCCACGTCTGCCAGCACCCCTGCTATGGATATCATGGTGGTACTGAGAGCCTGCAAGTCCTCCCTGATTTCCTGATGGTGTTCCTCCTGCAGCGCTTGTTCTCCTGCAAGGATCTGGCCCATTGTGTCCTGGGATTGTTGGTAGGCCTCCAGGATCTTGGTAAGTGCCTCCTGGAGAGTCAGTTCCCTGGGCCTGTCCTCCCCAAGGCACACAGCGGTCCTCCCAGTGTTCCTGTTCCCCTGTGCCTCTATCCCCTGAATGGTGTGCCCACTGCCACTGAACCCAGGTCCATCATTGTCTTGGGGGCGAGGTGTGGACTGGGGACCCTGTAAAGGTGGGCACACTGCTGATTGACATGTCCTGGGGACCAAGATGTTGGGACGCTGGGTGGGTGCTGTGGTGTTGGATACTGATGGGGGAGGCTTTGTGGTTGACTAGGAATGGGTTGGGGTGACCAACTGACCCGTGGTCCTGATGGGCCAGGTAGTTCATCCAGATCCAGAAGTCCAGAGTTAAATGTCATCACTGGGGGCATCTTCTGTTGGGGGACTGGTTTGTCATGGCACCTCCTCTCCATTGAAATTGGCTGGGGGCACCTGTGAGGATGTAAGTATTGTATTATGCTTTGTATCTGTGACATATTGTACATCCCTATATTCCCCTCTATCGTTGCTGTTGCCCTGTCACCTTTGTTTGCGTATGGTGATGTATTGTGTGATTGTTAGTTCTCCATGCTGTGCATGCTTTTGTGATGGATGTCCATGCAGGACTGGGAGGGCTGTCCATGGATTGGTATAGCATGCAGGGCTTGGCATTGAGGTTAGTCATATGTGTAGGTGCAGTGCGTGGGATGGAGTGGAGTGATGGGAGTGACGGTGAGAGGGTGAGATGGCATGCAGATATGGGGGTGATAAGTAGTAAATGTTGACCCACCAGTGTCCAGTCCTCTGGCAACTCCAGTGAGTCCCTCAGGATGCAGTATTGCCAAGACTTGCTCTTCCCATGCTGTGAGCTATGGGGGAGGAGGTGGGGCTCCACCGCCAGTCCTTTGTATGGCGAGCTTGTGCCTTGCTGCCACAAAACGTACCTTCCCCTGTAGGTCATTCCACCTCTTCTTGATGTTGTCCCTTGTTCTTGGATGCTGTCTCACGGCGTTCACCCTGTCCACAATTCTCCGCCATAGCTCCATCTTCCTGACAATGGATATTTGCTGTACCTGTGCTTCAAACAGCTGTGGCTCTACCCTGACTATTTCCTCGACCATGATCCACAACTGCTCATCTGTGAAACGGAGGTACCCTTGTGGGGACATGGGTTTTGTGTGGTGTGTGTAAGTGTGTGGGTGTAGGGTACTCTGGTTGGGTGTGTGATGTGGGGTAGGTGAGGGATATATGGGTGTATGTGGTGTGTGTGTCTAGTTGTTGCAGTGGTCTTGGTGTCAGTCTGGTGTCAATAATTAGTATTCATAAAGGGTTGTGGGTAATGTGGGTGTGTGTTTTATAGTGCTATGGGTAGGTGGGTGTGGTGTGTGTATGAGTGTCAGGTATGTGTTTTTGGTATTGGCCAATGTTGTGTAGTTTAGTATATGGGTGTCCACTCTGAGCACACCAGTGTGTACTGCCAATGGTGATTCATGGGTCATGATGTGGTAGGCGTTGTTTTGTTGGTGTAACGCTATTGGTATTGGTACTGCCACTTTAGGGCTGCGGATTTGTGTATGTGGCAGTATTCTGTCAGATTGGTGGGTGTGTCATAATTTGGCAAATGGATATTTACCTCTGCGGCGGTATGCTTGCGGCCGTCACTGTGGCGGTAAGTGGGATTTACCACGAGTGTCATAATGAGAGCCTTAGTCTATTCAGGTAAGAAATAGTTAAGAACTTAGTCCTAAAGTTGTTCTCAGGAAGGAAAGATAGATATGATTGAAATGTTTGTATATGTTTTTGTCAGACCCCATTAGTGGCCAACAGTTAAGGAGGGTAGGACAAGGCAAGCAACAAACTTGTATACGATATCATTGATAGTTTGCTGGGTGCCACACAACTTCATCAAGCAATAAAGTCAAGCCAAGTAATTCAGTTTTACATTGCCACTCAGGTAGAGGGGTATACTGGACAGCAGGAAGAGGTGTGTATAATCTAATGAAGAAAGAAAACATGGTAAAGGACATCAGGCAGGGAAAGCCTGGTGTGAAAAGTAGATGTACAGTATAATTTGTGACAATATAATAGAACTGCTTCTCGTTTCACTCTTGTCTCTAAACCACTACACTAACTGGCAATGCAAAGGCAGATAGTGAGAAAGAAAAAATACTTTTTTTACATGAACCAAACTCACTCTCCACCCACAACAGGCCTACCCCACTCCCCAGGCTAAAATCTCAAATGTCCCTTTCTGAGATCCCTTTCTCTAACTTCCCTTCCCACCCTCCCCACCCACAACAGGGCCACCCATCAACAAAAAGGTTCAATACAAAAGGGCTTTGAGGGCACCAAGTTCAGTTTCTATCTCTGCTAAATTCCAGGCAAGGCTCCACCGCTCATGCCACACCAGCACCAGTTCACGTAGGGTGTAGTTGAATGATGACAAGGGGGGGCTGGTGATAGTATGGGTGGCAGTGGACCATGGCTGCAGGTGGTGCTGGTGATGGCATGGCTGGGTTGAAGGTATGCCAAGCTGGTGGCCCAAGGAACTGGAAACTGATGCCCCCTCCTCTTCTTCCTCCAAGTCCAACAGCAGGTGATGTTCAGCTGCCACAAACTCCACCTTTTTGCCCACCCTCCAAAAAATAAGGTTCAATACCAAATGCTTTTGAGGGCACCAAGTTCAGTTTTTATCTCTGCTACCTTGTGTGGGGGCCGGTGTTACTTTGAGTGGCAGTGGACCCTGGCTGCAGGTGGCACTGGCGGTGGCATAGCTGGGCTGGAGGTGACCCTGGCTGGTGGCCCAAGGATGTGGAAGTGCTTGCCTTTTCCTCTTCTTCCTCCACGTCTAACAGCAGGTGATATTCAGCAGCCATGACCTCCAACTTTTGGCACTGCAGTCAGGTGGTTGTCTCCTGCCGGGATGCTTGCTGGTCAGCTCCAGCAGCAGGAGTAGCTATAATAAGAAGACACAAAAAAACATGAATTATGATGCTAAGAATAAACACTTATTTACACTGTATACAGTGACACAGTAGCAGAATATTGCTGGTCCCCTAGGGCCTTTGGAATTTAATTTGGGTGTGAAGATTAGTCACTGGGCCAAGTTTTTTACAAGCATGTATCACATAAAGCAATACCACTGACTGCAAGATATTAAACAAGAACACCAACATAATTAAAAATTGTTTTTAGTTTAAAGGATTTCATAGTCAAAGTAAACAGACACTTTGGCCCTCATTGTGACTCTGGTGGTCTTCCTTGAAGACCGCCAAAGCCACGGGCGCCCAGAAACCGCCAGGGCTGGCGGTCTCCTTTCCAGATTTCCACCACACTTTGGGCAGAAAACCAGCGGTAGTCGTGCTGGCGGGTGTAGGAGCTCTGGCTATTCTACCACAGGTCCCGCCCCGCCAGTAGGACACTTCCCGCCATATTATGGGCCTTAATATGACCTTGCGGTATCCTGCTGGTGGGGCGCTGCTGGCGGTGGGAGCGCCCTATCCAGTTTCCTACCGGACGACCTTCTCCCTGGACCAGGTAAGGTGATCGTCTGACAGGGGAGGGGGTGTGAGGGTGGGGGGTTTTGTGTGTGCATTGATGAGTGTGTGGTGTCTGCGTGTGTGCATGAATGTGTGTGTGCGTGGTTGTATGCATGTCTGTATGTTGAAGAGAGTGCCTGTCTGCATGTCAGTGTGTGTATGCGCGTGAGAATACCTGTTTGGATGGGTGTGAGTCTGCGTCCATGAATGCATATATGAATGGAGTTGTGAATGCGTGTATAAATGGAGTTGTGAATGCGTTTATGAATGGAGTTGTTAGTTCGTGTATGGATGTTGTTGTGAGTGCTTGTGTGCATGAATGTGTGTGTGCGTGGTTGTATGCATGTCTGTATGTTGAAGAGAGGGCTTGTCTGCATGTCAGTGTGTGTATGCGTGTGAGAATACGCGTTTGGATGGGTGTCAGTATTCGTCCATGAATGCGTATATGAATGGAGTTGTGAATGCATTTATGAATGGAGTTGTGAGTGCGTGTATGGATGTTGTTGTGAATGCATGCATGGATGCGTGTGAGTGGATGCATGTATGTAAGTGTTGGTGAATGGATGTATGCATGGTGCATGTCAGTGTCTATGTGAATGTATGCGGGGAGGGGGGTGATGTGGCTGAAGGGGTGGTGGGGGGCGATGAGGCTGATGGGGCAGTGGGGGCAATGTGGCTGAAGGAGGGGGTGGGGTGGGTCCAGTGCTTGCTAGGGGGATGGGAGCCATATACCAGTGACAGAGAAGGAATTCCCTGTCACCGGTAGCCCTTCCGCCATGGGTTTCGTGAGGGTGCTATGGTGCTACTGCCACGGAAACCATGTAGGAAGGCCGACTCCTAATACTGCCGGCGGTCTTCTGTGGACTGCCGGGCTGGAGGGGATCATCTCCGTCCCGGCTGTTCCTACCACCATGGTGGTATGAGTGGAGATGTGGCGGGTTGGCAAAGGTCAACCTGCCATACTCAAAATGTGTCGGTCTGCACCATCAGCCTGTTGGTGGTGGGAACGCCATATTTACCCAGTTGGTCAGAAAACTACCAGGGTCAAAATAACCCCCTTTATGTGTGTTGATAAATGAATTAGCTGCCATTAATGAGTAAAGTGTATGTATAGTGCACAATTGATACTTGACTATGTATACAAGATTTACAGAACCTTGCTGGTGGGTCTGCTATTCTGCAGCTTGTAATGACCTGTTATGTTATTAACTGATTATAATTTATTCCAAAGGCCCGCTCTTTTCCTCCTCCCTCCTTAAGTCCAAACTTAAGGGCTGATAGAGTCTGTCAGATGGGATACTCCATCACACACATGGTGGATAACGAATATCCCATCTGCAGGTTTTACAGTAGACAATACATAAAATATAAACAATGTCCTGTAGTACATGGAAAAGGGTTATATATTTTATTTGTCACAGAGTATCCTACCTGTCAAGCTTTATATCAGGCATTTAGAGCCTGATTTAGATCTAGGTGGTATTACCACCAACCTACTGTTGCAGCAGGCTCAAAAGCATTGTCAAGTCAATAGTGTTCTGCCTGCTGTGTTTAGCTATATTGTGGCTGGACTGTAGACAGCCACAATGGAGTGCTCTACCTAGTTACAGTCCTGAAGGCGGTGTACTGGTGGCGGATTGCTGATGGAGTGAGACCATCACAAGTGCCATTGGGCATTGTACAATGGCAGCGGCTAGCGCATAGAGGTAAGTGACACACACTGTACCCTAGCGATATGTGTCAACCTGTATGGCACAAAACACAACATACACACTATTAACCACTACCATTCCACCACAACACACCATCGACATGCAGAAAACACACATTGCCAGACATCCATGACACAAAATACACATACCATTGATACTACACACACATACACATAAATACAACACAACCACAGCAACCAACACAATGACTTACCCATCTACACAAACATACATGCACAAAAGCACAATTGCACACATCACAATTGCCACCACACAACATCAACACACACCTGAATTTTGTACACAGCAAAACAACACACAGTCCAAAACACACAACAGACATCAAACCCACATGAACATGGCACACACACACACAGACACAACCCCATCACCCACTCCAGCTCAATCCACCTCGACCAGCCAATTCAATCAAACACACACACAACTGGACTTACAACTTCACAGGTACAAATTCAGTTGCAATGTGCAAACAAAGACATGGTGACAAGTGTGATGCTATTGTTATTGTGATGCCAGCATTCATTTGGCAATGAATAATGACACCACAATAACAATTGTGCATGTGTGTGGTATGTGTCTTGTAAAATACCTGTGGCATGTATATTACTGCAGAGGTCCTGAGCTAATGTGCAGTGCCTACACAGCGTACACATTACATGCAGCATCCCTACCTTCGAGTCCGGCAACAACGGGGTTGTTTGTCCTCTGTGGTCCAGTGGCAGCAGCGACAGCAGGTGATGTACAGTCGGGTCCAGTCCAAAACGTAAGCTGAAATATGGAAAAAGGTAGGTTTTGTGCCCCTTACCCCTCCAATTCACCAACACACATGTGAAGGTGGGATCGCTACAGATGGCTTGACAGTAAGACACATTCAAACCTGCTCAGTGGTAAAGGTGGCTGAAGTCTCATCATCAGTCCCTATTCCCAATGCCATCATTGAGATGGCTGGACATTATTGGCAGAGTCGGCTGGTCTTTGGCACTCTTTCGCCTATGGGCAGTCAGACCACCTAGTAGGCGGACGGGTTTTCTGCTAAAAAATCAAAGGGGGACCTTTACCACACAGATCAAAATCAGGCCCTTAGTCCCATATTACACACTGGTCTCCACCACAAATTATTTTCAAATAGCACCTTCACCTGGCAGTGGGGAAAGTTTGCAGGGAGGTACATTATAGGAATTAGGCTAAAGAAAGGAGTTGGCTTTGGAAATTGTTGGATGTCACCGATTATGTACTATTGCTTATGCTTAGTCACATTGGTTGATGGAAGGAAAACATTGGAGCCACAAATCCGTAATGGAAGACATCAAGGGCCATATTTATACTTTTCGACGCACAACTGCGCCAACGCAGTTGTGCGTCAAAAAATCTAACGCCAGCTAACGCCATTCTGAAGCGCCATGCGGGCGCCGTATTTATTCAATGACGTTAGCCGGCGTTAGCCGGCGGAGCTGCCTGGTGTGCGTTAAAAAAAATGACATACACCAGGCAGCGCCAGCGTAGGGGAATATGGAGCTTGAGCGTCAAAAAATGGGGCAAGTCAGGCTGAGGCAAAATTTTCACCTCAACCCGATTTGCGCCATTTTTTTTTACTCCCAACCCCCATTAAAATTACTCCATTAAAAGACAGGAGTCATGCCCCCTTGCCCAATGGCCATGACCAGGGGACTTCTGTCCCCTGGGCATGGTCATTGGGCATAGTGGCATGTAGGGGGGAACAAATCAGGCCCCCCTATGCCACAATTAAAAAAAAAAAAAAAATCCTTACCTGAACTTACCTTAAGTTCCCTGGGATGGGTCCCTCCATCCTTGGGTGTCCTCCTGGGGTGGGCAAGGGTGACAGGGGGTGTCCCTGGGGGCATGGGAGGGCACCTCTGGGCTCCTTCCGAGCCCACAGGTCCCTTAATGCCTGCCCTGACCAGGCGCTAAAAAACAACGCAAAAGCGGCTGGATGTCATTTTTTTTGACCCGCCCACTCCCGGGAGTGTAAATACGGCGCACATGCCTCGGAGTAAATTTTTTAGACGGGAACGCCTACCTTGCATATCATTAACGCAAAGTAGGTGTCCACGCTAAAAAATGACGCAAACTCCATGGACTTTGGCGCTAGACGCGTCTAATGCCAGAGTATAAATATGGAGTTCGTTTTGCGTCGAATTTGCGTAAAAAAAAACGACGCAAATCCGGCGGAAACGGAGTATAAATATGCCCCGAAATATTTTTTTCTTGGGTAGAAAAATGTAGCATATGCTAAGATAGAATTTAGGTTAGGTATCTGTCAGTAACTTCCATCAAAAGTATCATTCTGAGAGGTTTGTTGGGTGACAGCATTTTGAAATCCAGGTAATTATTGAGTCAACCAAAAACATTTTGCATGATGCAGGGATAAGGCTAGGAAAGTGTATGAGTGAAAGACAATGAAGGGGTGCAAGAAAGTGAATGACATGTGGTATTGTTTGGTAATGCTATCTCATTCCTGCCATGTACTGTCATGGAAACTGCTAGTGTAAAAATGAGACAATATTGGGGGTCCATGTCCATGACCACTCTATTGCTATACTTTTTTAATGTTTGATGAAAGCCTTCTCACCCAACATGTTTGGTGAACCTTTGGCCCTGCGATCCTCTTTACGTTATTAAAAACCTGTTCTCTTAACAGTGCTACACAAGACATGTAAAGAGAAGCAAAGGAAAGCTTACTAAAAAAAGGGAGCCAGAGAAAGCTACAGAAGGGAGAAAGTCCTCTGAGGAAACAGGAAATATAGAGAGCACAGGGAAGTACAGGGATAGCAGCATTAGACAGTTCAGTTGAAAAAAGTGAGTAAATAGTATACACAAGGCAAAAACATTACTAGTGTGAAAAGAAAACTAGAACTAAAATAAACATGACTTGATGGGGACAGCAGAACCATCTGCCGCAGCCGCTGAGCTGGTAATGATCATCGTCCCTCCGGCTGCAGCACTGGTAGTGGTGGCAGCTGCTTGCTCAAGTGCCCTCTTGCCATTGGGTGACTATAAAAGGATTATAGAAAATAAAAAGAACAATGATTAGTGGTAGTCTCTACAAAAATCATTTTAAAAGGCACCACATTGTATTTTTTAAATCAGATAGCCCATTCCTAATTTACTAACCTGAAATTACATTTTGAACTATGAATGATTCCAACAAGTGATCTTTGCTTCTCTGCCTGCTTTTAATGGGTCAAGTTGGTCTCTCTTTGCATACTGCACATTAGGGAGATGGGGACCGTAATTAGCTACATAAAGCAAGAATTCTAACACGCATATTATACTACTATCCTAAGAGTGAGTGACATAAGTTGACATCCCTTAAGTCAACCCAAATGAGCAAATGGCTAGCTCAAATAGAATCCTTGAAGCATCATTCACTTGACCTCCACTCAAGTCCTACTGTCTTACACCCTCCCTGTCAGGCTAGCACCATTACTCTTCAAAAGGGTTTGTGATGCACTTGCCTCTATGAATTGTTTTTGTGCAAGGAGATGTTCCTTCCTGCACAAATACCAGGGTGATCTGTAACATGGCACCCTTGCACCATGGCACAAGGGATGCTGCATTAGCACTAGGCAGCACTCAGTGCATCAGCACAGGGAGAGAGCAGGAATATGACATATCTTGATAAATATGTCACATATCTACCCTTTCCATTTGACAGTGCAGCAGGTTGTCTTGCTGCCCTGTTTTGCATAGAATTTGATAACTTTTTGCCCCGAAAGTGTACAGATAAATCCTAGTGTGTTAAATCACATGCCCACTCTTTTTGAATAGTAAAAGTGGACACAACTGCAAGCACTCTCTGATGCAAAAGTGGATTTACATATGTGAGTGACACACACTAAAATTAAAAACACCTCTTGCCTGAACTTGGTACCTGTCATAAATAAAAGAAGGCACTTGTATATCTATCTATCTATCTATCTATCTATCTATCTATCTATCTATCTATCTATCTATCTATCTATCTATCTATCTATCTAATACACACATGTAATTTACATTTTATATTAAAGGAACACATTCACATTATACAGAATTATGTTATATTTATATATATTTACTCACAATTAATAATTATTTTTTTAAATACAAAAAATATTATACATACATTATTTATATAATATGTGTGTGTATTTGTGTATATATGTATATATATATATATATATATGTATATATATATAAAAATAAATATATATATAAATATATAGATAGATAGACATACATCTATATATATATATATATATATATATATATATATATATATATATATATGTGTGTGTGTGTAGATGTGTGTATATACACTCACACACATGCACACACACACACATGCACACATATATTTGTTATAGAGTGGCAGGCGGTAGCCACTCTGTAGTTGTAGTTAGAGTGACTAAAGAGAGAGATTTATTTGATTTTTGCCCCTTAATAATTTTACACTCATTTGAGGAATTTCTGTGAAACTTTTCAAACCTGCTGCCCAGTTTTGTTGTCACAGTACTGAAAGCTTGTTGTGTTTGGTAAAAGGAGTGCAAAGTAAAAAACAGAGGGAGTCCCAAAACAGTCTTGAATCCAATGCATTTTATGTAGAATTTTGTATCTTGACCAGTCATATTTTGTTGAAATTAACCTGCATTAGATATCAGGGTGCACAGGTGATTTCTTTCGGTACTGAAAGCAAGTAGAGTAAGTATGTGGTTTTTCAATTTAGTGATATTTTGTAGCACAATACTATTAAAAGTAGCAAGGAAGCCAAAAAATAAACTAGATTGCATAAGTACAATTTCAGATTTACTACATGAACAAATGAAAGACCCATTTATGGTCACATGCTAAAGGAAACCTGTAAACAAATATGAATGGAATACATCTTATTCACCATAAATATTCATTGCATGCTCTTTGCTCACAAATTAAAACTGGCCCACTTTCCCAAAATAAAAACCATCTTTGTGATTCTGCAACAAAATGAAAAATTGACCTAGCAGTGAGCCAAACAAACTACTATTTGGAGGATATGATAGTTGGCCGCTGGGAAAAAAACTCATAATGTAAATTTTCTAAATAATAACAATGAATGACTTTCATTTACTTTGAGCGTCATATGTAGCACAGAACCGCTAAAAGTAGCAAGGAAGCCCCAAAAAATAAAATGGACTGCATATGTAAAATTTCAAAATTACTACTTGAACAGCTAAAAGACACAGTTATGGTCAAATGTTTATGTAAACCAATGAGCAAATGCATAACAAATACAATTGATAAAAATAAATAAATCACAGTAAGGCCCTCATTACAACCCTGGCGGTCGGTGATAAAGCAGCGGTAATACCGCCAACAGGCCGGCGGTAAAAAAGGTTAAAAAAATGGAATCATGAACACGGCGGAAACCGCCACCAGATACAGCCACTTTAACACACCAACCACCACGGCGGTAGCAACAAACACCACAGCAGTAACCGCCAACAGCCAGGGGGAAGACAATGTACCCCCCACTGCACTACAACATGCCCATCTGCCACCTTTTCCGGGGCGGTACCAAAGCCATCAAAAGCACGGCGGAAACAGTACTCTGAAGGGAAATGACTCACCTCTCGACACTCAAGGAAGAACCAGGACGCCATGGAGCCCGAGCTCCAGGTGTTCCCCATGCTGGTGTATCTTCTCAAATACCAGGAACATGAACGCTGGCGATGACGACCACGGTGAGTACTGCACCTAGCACACAGGGGATGGGGGAGGAAAAAGAGAGTGGCACACACCTGCAACATGCAACACCCCCACCCCCACCGTCACCCCCCACACTATACACACAAACACATGCAACAACATTGCATATACTCCCTGTAACCCTCTAGAATAACGCAAGAACAAAAGGAATGGAGTAAAATGAGTGTAATATTAGTAATTTTAAGAAATACGTTCATAAAGAAAAAACAGTATGTACAAAGTATACAATATATACAAAAGGAGGAACAATGTCCACTCAAAATTTGCCCGTGGCCCACTGGGCCAAAATACATAGGCCAAGGCCACACTTGACTCCTACCTCAATACGGAGAGAACACTGTAGGGGCATCAGGTCAAAAACACACAGGCATCTCAGGGGGACGGGGAATAGGGGGGCACCTCAGCCGGAAGATGGTACAACGCCACTGCTCCTGAAGGGGGCTCCATGCCCACTGCTTGGTCCAAGGGAGTACAAGGCCACAGTCTCTCAAGTGGGTGGTTTGCTCACTGCTTGGTCCTGGGGAGTGCAAAGCCACAGTCTCTCAAGTGGGTAGTTTGCCCACTGCTTGTTCCTGGGGATTGCAAAGCTACAGTCTCTCAAGTGGGTGGTTTGCCCACTGCTTGGTCCTGGGAAGTGCAAAGCCACAGTCTCTGAAGTGGGTAGTTTGCCCACTGTTTGGTCCTGGCGACTGCAAGGCCACAGTATCTCTAGTGGATGACTTCTTCCACTGGTTCTGGAGGGGGCCTTGTGCCCAGTCTGCTTCATCCTGGCAAGGAGGGGCTGAGTGGATGGCTTCTTCCACTGGTTCTGCTTCTACCACTGGTTCTGGAGGGGGCCTTGTGCCCAGTCTGCTTCATCCTGGCAAGGAGGGGCTGAGTGGATGCCTTCTTCCACTGGTTCTGGAGGGGCATTGCGCCCTGTGATGCAGATGTTTTGGAGTACAAGGTCACAGTCTCTCACCTGGGTGTCACAACAACAGCTTTTGCAGGGGCCAGGACGCACTGCAGCCCATGTAGTCACCACTGCACACTGCTCTCCGGTGGTGACGGTTGCTCAGTGTATGGCAGTTGCGCTGCAGGTGGCGGTGCAGGCAGTGGTGGTGGTAGCCTCCAGGCCTTCACCTGCAGCCTCGGACTGCTGCTGGCAGTGGTGCTGCTGCTGCTAAAAGTGGTGCTGCTAGTAGCGGTGCAGATGGCGGTGCTGGCCGCGGTGCAGGTGGCAGTGATGGCCGCGGTGCAGGTGGCGGTGGTAGCCTCCAGGCCTTCACCTGCAGCTTCGGATGGCTGAAATGCCATGGCTGGTGTTCTGTTCCCCTTTCTGCCCTTGGCAGATGGCGGTGCCTCCTTGCTTCTGCCAGCTGGAGTCTTTGACTTGGCCTTGCTGGCTGGTTGTGCCTCCTTCCCCTTGCTGGCTGCTGTCCCCTTCTTCCCTAGCCAGGTGGCGGACCCTTCTTGGCATTGGCATGTGGTGCTGGCACACTGGCTGGGCTGACAGGTGCCGCCTTGGAGCCTCTCACAGCTGCAGACAGAGGTGTCCCCCATCGCCAGGGATGCCCACTAACGCTATTGGGGTTGGAGTGCATCTGATCTTGCCCATTATTGAACATACCCTGCCATGTTCACCCTGGCCTAGGGGCACCCACAGCCCACATCCCCCACTCAGGTAAAACCTTAACACGCGCAAAGTCATGATTCTGATTCTGTACTGACCCCCTTGTGGCTGCTGTGATGCCTTCAAGCGCCCATCCAACTTTTGGATAGGCCACCGCCAGGATGCAGAACATCAGGGGGGTCAGGGTACGATAGGCACCCCTTCCTCATTGGGAGGCCAGCCCCTGCTGGGCCTCCGCCATCTTCCTTGCCCAGCGGCGCAGGTCCTCCCAGTGGCAGTGGGTGCTCCGTCTGTCAAAGACCCCCAGGGTCCACACCTCCGTGGCGATGGCACGCCAAATACCCTTCTTCTGATGGGCGCTACAGAAAAAATACAGCAGAAAAGGGATTAGTCATACCGTCCGGACTGTCTAACTCATGGGCCACCATATCCCTCCCATCCCCTTATGCACATACATTCCCCACCATACATGCAGCACTCTGGCCAGGACCCCTCAGACCCACCCCTAAACGGGTCTAACACACACAGCAATCCATATATTCATGGCCCACGCATCATGGTGACAGTGTACTCACCTGTATTTCTGGAGGACCGTAGAGTAAAGTGTACTGGGGTAGGACCCAATCCACTAGTCTCTCCAACTCCTCCGAAGTGAAGGCGGGAGCCCTTTCCTCGGACACTCAAGCCATTATCGCTTCCAGACACAGGTCACAGCAGCACTTGCAGTGTAGGTCCTCTCCTGTTGAAGGTCAGGTAGCAAGTGAGTGAACAGATAGAAAATGTCGGTCACGTCCACGGCGGTGCGTACCGTCACCGCCGGCGTACATCGCCATTGGCTCCTGGAACCCATAGGGCCCAATGATAATCAATGTGATGTTGCACGGCGGTCGTCGACCACAACGGCACATAACGCCAGCGGAATTACTTCATTTCCACTTGTCCCTCCTCACAGGTCAGGCAGCTGCCATTTCAGGGGGGCACGGACGATGGCACCTAACTGCATCACAGCAGACATTGGCACATCAACTAACTCTTGAGTTCACATACTGTTTCTGTAAATGAAGAATTGCGTAATAATTTTGACATATGTATGAATATGACCCTCTGCTCACCGTTTTTCACCCTAGAGTTCAACCGCTGAGGATGAATAGGAGATGGAGACATCCCCCCGTGTACAGAGCCCTGGTGGACCTGGCAACAATGGAGGACAGGCACATTATCCTAACCTACAGACTTGATAGGGCCACAATCCAAGAGCTACGTGCCCAATTGGAGCCAGACCTGATTTCAGCTATCCGCCAGCCCACAGGTATCCCCCCTCTAGTGCAGGTCCTGTCAGTGCTCCATTTCCTGGCAAGTGGTTCCTTCCAAGCGACAGTGGCCATGGCATCAGGGATGTCTCAGCCAATGTTCTAAAATGTGCTGACCAGAGTGTTGTCTGCCCTGCTGAAACACATGCACAGCTACATCGTATTCCCCCAGGTGGAGGATTTGGCCACAGTAAAGGCTGACTTTTATGCACTGGGACATATCCCCAACATCATTGGTGCCACTGATGGTACACATATTACATTTGTTCCCCCCCACCCCCGGAGAAATGAATAAGTGTTCAGAAATAGGAAAATCTTTCAATCTCTGAATGTGCGTTTGGCGGACCAGTACATCTCCCATGTCAATGCAAAGTATCCTGGCTCTGTGCATGATGCCTTTATCGTGATGAATAGCAGCATTCCATATGTGATGTCTCAACTCCAGAGGCACAGGGTGTGGCTAATAGGTGAGCCCATGGTTACCACCCAGTTGATGTAGGTATATGGGTGTGGTTGGCCCTAAGGGTGAGTGTGTGGCTAACAGGTGTCCCTTGAATATTTGCAGGTGACTCTGGTTACCCCAACCTCTCATGGTTACTGACCCCAGTGAGGAATGCCAGGACAAGGGCAGAGGAACGTTACAATGAGGCGAACAAGGAGGATCACTGAGAGAACCTTTGGCCTCCTGAAGGCCAGATTCCGGTGCCTCCATCTGACAGGTGGATACCTGTACTACTCACCCAAGAAGGTGTGCCAGATCATTGTTGCATGTTGCACAACCTGGCCTTGAGACGCCAGGTGCCTTTTCTACAGGAGGATGAGTCTGGGGATGGTCGTGTGGCAGCGGTGGAGCCTGTGAACAGTGACAAAGAGGAGGCAGAGGAAGAAGATGTGGACACAGAAGTACACTCATTCAACAGCACTTCCAGTGACACACAGGTAAGACACTGTAACTTCACCCTCCATTGCAGTTTTGTGTTTGACATTGAATATGGCAGTCTGATTTCCCTATTTCTATGGCCACTTACTGTACCCTTTGGCATCTCTATTTTCAGATCTCTGTGCCCCACTCTGGCTCCTGGTGTGTTTACTGCTGCACACTACAGGTCATACCTATGTTAATATTACAGTACATTTGAATTGCAATGTTTACAGTTTGTAAAACTAATACATTTGTCATAGAATTCACAGACTCCATACTTGAATTTGTTCCAAGGGTGTTTATTTATGTGCTAATAGGTGTAGGGGGTATTGCAATGGGCGGGGTTGCTGATGGACGAAAGTCCAGGGTAGAGTCCATTCTGTTTGTATCACAGGTGCATTGTCCAAAGGGGCATAGGAAGTGGAGCAATGGGAGTTCAAGATGGACACGGTGACAGAGTGGGACAGAAGGGTGACAATCAGGAAAGTCTTATTTCCTGGCGGGGGTCTTGTCAATGTTCTCTGGCTTCTGCCTGGATTACAGGGACCGTTTGCTGGGTGGTTCTCCTTCTGCAGGGGAGTGGGGTGCTGGTGGCCTGTTGTTCTTATGGCGGGGCCTCCTGTCCACTAGCGCCGGCGAAGGTGGAGAGCTGTTCTTCGGTGTGGCTAGTCTCAGGGGCCCGTTGGTGTGCCACTGCCTCCCTCATGGTGTTGGCCATGTCAGCCAGCAACCCTGCAATGGTGACCAGGGTGGTGTGGATGTCTTTCAGGTCCTCCCTGATCCCCAGATACTGTCCCTCCTGCAGCGGCTGGGTCTCCTGCAACTTGTACAGTATCTGGCCCTTGGGATGGGTGGGCTGTGATGGTGGGGTATACGTGAGGTGATGGAGTGATGGGAGTGAGGGTAAGGGTAAGCGTATGTGATGGCATGCAGGTGGGGTGGGCGATAAAGTAGTAAAGATTTGACTTACCAGAGTCCAGTACTCATGCTACTCCTGCGAGGCCCTCAGGATGCATGATCGCCAAGACTTGCTCCTCCCATGTTGTTAGTTGTGGCGGAGGAGGTGGGGGTCCACCGCCAGTCCTTTGTACAGCTACCTGGTGTCTTGCTACCATGGAGCGCACCTTCCCTGTAGGTCGTTCCACCTGTTCCTGATGTCATCCCTTGTTCTGGGGTGCTGCCCCACAGCGTTGAGCCTCTTCACGACTCTCCCCCAAAGCTCCATCTTCCTTGCAATGGACGTCTGCTGCACCTGTGATCGAATAGCTGTGGCTCTACCCGGATGATTTCCTCCACCATGACCCTTAGCTCCTCCTCTGAGAACCCTGGGTGTCTTTGTGGTGCCCTGGGTGTAGTGTGAGTGGTATGTGTGAGGGTCTGTGGGGTGATGTGTGAGGGTCTGTGGGGTGATGAGTTGGGGTGTGTGCTGTGAGGTGCGTGGATGGTGTATGGGTGATGCTGTTTTGTGGCCCAGATTCAGTGGGTGCTCCTGGTCTCTCTCTTAGTTGACAATGTTTTTTTTCGTTGTAAGGGGTTATGGGTATTGTGTGTGTGTGTTTTATATTGGATTGGGTGTGTGGGTGTGGTGTGTGTATGTGTGTCAGGTGCGTGTAGTTTGAATTGTGCAATGTGGTATAGTTTTGTTAGTGTGTGTGTATTATGAGCGCCACAGTGTGTACCGCAAATGGATTACCGCAGTTTAATGTCTGCCGCAGTGATTCGTGGGTCATGATCCTGTGGGTGTATTTCTGTTGGCGTAACGGTGTGGGGTTTGGTACCGCCACTTTATCACTGACCTTTGGTCTGGTGGACTTGTGTGGGTGTCTGTATAGTGGTGGATTTCTCTGTGTACGTCATAATACCCGTAGCGGTATACCGCCGCAGTCACGGTATGTTGGCAGCTGTCAGCATGGCGGTAAGCGGCATTTACCGCCAATGTTGTAATGAGGGCCTAAATATGATTGTCACTCTCTAGCTATAGTTAGTATTTCCAAAGAAATTAATTAATTGGATATTAGCTCCCTAATGACTTTAAACCCATGTGACAAATCGCTCAAAACCTTCCAGACCCATATCATTTTCTACATTTTGAAATTATGTAAATGTTTGTGGTGAATCCTTAAGGGAGTGCAAAGATGAAAGGAGGTCCCAAAATGTGCTTTTCCACCAAAGCATTTTCTATAGACTACTTTATCTGACGTGGCACTAAAAAGGCTGAATGGAGTTAGAGGACATTTCGCAGGATTATACATTATGGTGCAGGGATGAAGCATTTTGGGCTCTGCAGTTAAGTGAGGTAAGTATTTTTTAAGTTATAAGTCATTAAAAAGTAGTGCTATCATTCACAATGGTACTTTCACACAATTTCACAAAATATTGTATATAACTGTAACCTTATTTGAAAATATATAAATGAATTACCCTATCTATTACCACTGAACTAAAATGGTAACGGGTAGGGAGCTACTGCTTACCTGTATCTAAGGCCCTAACACTAAACGCAGCCAGATTTTAATAAAAACAATATGGCTACCTTTTCATTCTCTAAAACAGCTCTTACCCAATTATGTGCTGACCTTTCTATGTCACTACACTCTATTGTACAACACTCTACTCCAACAGTTTCCAACACGACACAGCACTCCACTCTAGTGTATGAGATACCACTCCAATTTATAACAGTTTCCTCGACTCCACGCTATGCCACAGCAATGAATACCACCCTACTCTATGCTAATCCACTGTACTCTACTCCACACTACACCATTACATTGTACACCTCTCCACTCTAAGCTATTCCACTGTATGCCACTCCACTCTTCTACACTCCACTGTACAGAATTCCACTGTATACCATTCCACAGTATGCTACTCCGTTTTCCTGTAATCCACGCTATCCCACTACAGTGTATGACAATCCACTGTTTGTTGCTCCATTGTATGACACTTTCCTCCACTCTAAATAACTCCACTCTACTCCACATCCAAATCTATACTCCATTCTATGCCTGTAAACTCCAATGTACAACACTCTATTCCACTATATGAAACTTTTCTATATGACACATCACTCCACTGTACTTCAGGAGTCCTCACTCCAATTTATAACAGTTTATGACCTACACTATGGCAGTAGACTCCACTCCATGCTACTCTGCTCTACAACACACAAATGCACTCTATTGTACTTGCAAGAAAGTCATAATTTTGGCCCTGATCACCCTAATTTTTTGACTGATGTTTGTGATTGCTGACTCTGTACCGGGGACACTGCTAACCAGTCCCACAGCAGATGCTCTGTTTAAAATGTATATGCAAATTAGGTATAATTATAATTGGCCCTGACAACTTAACTCTAAGTCCCTAGTACATGGGAGGGCATGTAGGTATAGGGACCCCAGTGGAGGTCGGGCATCCATGGGTGCACTGCTATAGTTTCTGGTATAATTTTAAAGCCAGGCCTGCCTTTCTGGCTTCTTTTAAATTAAAATTAACCCCAAATTCGACTTTGGAATTGAAAGCACTTTCAAAGTCTCAAACTACCTTATTTTTACAAATAAGCTATGCCTAAAGTCTGCCCTGCGTGCCCCAAGGGTTGGGTGCAGAGTAAATATAAGCAGGGGCATTATAAAATATGCTTTATAAGTCAGTCCTGGTGAGGAAAAAACTGTCAAATTTTTTAGCGCCAAAGACTAACATTGGAAGTCTTCATTTTAAAATAATAATGTCTCATTTTACATAGAAAAGAGATAAATATGTCATATTTCACATCAAATCAACTTTCCAATGTTAGATTTATTATAAGTATTACAAGAATGAGTTTTAGGACTCTTTCTGAAAGTTACCAAAATCAGCCATGTGGTGCCCTTTCCTTCTTAGTCAGTCTCTGGCAGCCTGAGCCAAGCTACCTTAATGAGGTGTGGTGTGGCCTGGGCTGAAACAAAGGAAACATCTGGGGGGAGGAGAGCTGCTGTAGCAAATGGCAGAGCACGAAGGGGGTAGGGTGGCCAAACTGGTCTTCAATGGAGGGAAAGCTACCTGGGACAGAACTCAGACCTCCCCCATTCCCTCCTCCCCCAGTCAGATGGGAGTCCCTGTAATTAGATTAGGAGAGGGACTAAATAGGGTGTTTTAGGGAAATGCAGCCCCACCAAAGGGTGGGCTCAGTCAGATCTAACCTCCTAGGAGAGATTTGCTCCATCTTGTATTTTTGAAGAATGTTGCTTTCTAGGATTGATTTTTGCCACACTTTGCAGGAAGTAGTCACCCAAGAGGGAGGCACACTGCGCCTCATTCGCCTGGGTACCTGCCTGCTTGCCAACACAGGAGCAAGGATACATATGGAAGAGCTGCCCAGCAACTCAGATCACTGCTAGAAGAAAAACTGAAGAAGGACTTCTCTGCTGAACCCCTGGTCTGTACCTGAAGGACTGCACCCACAAGGACTGCACCAGCTGCACACTCTGGGCTTTACCACACAAAGGACTTTACCTTACATCTGAGGAGCCAGTAATAGACTTCATGTAAGCAATAAGTACAAAAGAGTTATCAAGAGTCCCCTGCATCACGTCCTGCAAGAAGAGCCCAGCTGACCAGCATCCAGTGGCCTTTTGAAGATTCTGACCAGGTATATTCAGGGAATTGTACTCCTAACTCCCAAGGAGCAACACAGAGCATCTGGAACCTTGGACCAAGTTTGTGGATGCTACAAGACCCCCAAAAAGGACTTCTGGATGAAGATCCAGAAGTTTAGAGAAGTTTAGAGCAACTTTGTCAAAAAGATTCATAAGGTGACCGACTTGACAACATGAGTCGAGCCAGTTACATCGAATCGCAACCCGACCTGAATTTCAGGTTCGTCCCACTGAAGCTCCAGAGCTTTTCTACATCAACAAGACTTCCAGGAGTTGACCAGGACTTTCCGCTGAGCCAAGCTGATGACGTGGCATCACAAGCTGGCCTGAAGAGGAGCCTCAGACGTTGACAAGAGAGAAAGCTCCAGAAGAAAAACTACGTCCGAAGATAAAAATCTAGCCTGAGGCCTACAGGTAAGTGTATCCGACTTGGGCTCTGTTGCGGTCTGCCTCAAACTTTGCCTTTGCCCTGGTCAAGTACAACTAGATGTCCGTGGTTTTCTCTTTTTACTTTTAGGCACGGGAAAGCATCTTTTTACAATTCATATCTCTAGTTCCCTACATTGGATTTTGTTGTCTTGGTGTCAGTTTAAGGATAAAATATTTCTTATTTCCTATTTCCTATAAATTGGTTATGGATTTTTCTTGTGTGTTGTGTTTTACTTAGTTACTGTTTTGTTGACATTAAATGCCTTACACACTATCACCTAAGTTAATCCTATCTGCTATTGGGCCAAGCTACCAAGAGTGGAACAAGGATTAATCTATTGAGAGCTTGACTGGACCTTATGGAAGATTGTGGCCTATTGCTTAGTGTACGTACTTACCTGCCCTTACTAATAATCCACTTTCAATGTTACTTTACTCCACATTACTTTACACCACTCCACTCAACTCTAATCCACTGTACTTTAGCTCCTTCCATGCTACTACACAACAATCTACTCTATGCAGCTCCACTGTTTCACACACTACTTTACTCTATGCAACTCCACTCTACAACACTCTTCTACACTCTTTGCCACTCTCCAACACTTTACTCCTGTCTATACTGCTTCACTCATCTGTGCAACACAGTACTATCCTGTATGCCAATGTACAGCACTCTCCTCCACTCTACTCTATGATACTTTAATCTACATACACACTGTATGCAACTCTTTGTATGCCACTGCACCCCACTTTACTCCACTCTACTCTGACACAGTACTCCACTCTACTTCACTACCCCACTGTATACCACTCCACTCTACACCACTCGGTGACATTGTACTCTATAAAACTGTATGTCAATCCATTGTACCACACTCTACAACACTGTACTGTACTGTACACCGCCGCACTCTACAAAAATGAACTAGGCTGTATGCCACTCTATTCTATTGTAATCTATATCACTTCCCAGTACTGTTCGACACCCCACTACACTGTAGTGTACAAAAGGGTATTTTATGACACTTTTACCCAACTATATGCTATGCCACTCCATGCCACTATAGTCTACGACACACCACTCCATTCTATGACACTTTACTCCACTCTACACTACCTCACACCAGTGTACTCCACTACCCTCCAATCTACTACACCCTATCCCAGGTTTTTCCCCATGCCTCAGTGTGCAAAAAGTTTGTTTAATCTGTCATGGGGATAGTGATTTTTCAAGGATCACAAGTTCTCTAAGGGGCATATTTATACTCTGCCTGCGCCGAATTTGCATCGGCGCAAACCGTACACCATATTTATACTTTGACGGCCGACCCCGCGAATGCCAGAATTCCCTCCATGTGTGTCATTTTCTGGATGCGTGAAATTGCCTTGCGTTAATGACATGCAAGGTAGGCGTTCCTGTCCAAAAAATGACTTAAACACCTGTGCGCCATATTTATCCTACCGCGCAAAAAGGCAGAGTCGGAAAATGACGCACAGCCCGATTTATGTCAAAAAATAATGCCTGGGTCAGGACAGGCATTAAAATGGGGCAAACACACCAGTACTTAAGGAAAACACACAGAAGCAACAGCAGAGCTCCAAAAGGAAGACATGAAGGTGCTATTCATCCAGTATGCACAAAGACGCAGAGCACAGGAGCAACAGCAGCAGCTTCCACCACACCAGCAGTGCCTCCAAAGGCAACGCAGAAGGCAGGAGAGGCTATTCAGGACCAGGACAACCCTTCTGGGACTCAGGCAACAAGACATCATCCAGAGGTACAGACTCAAGTGGCAAGCCATTCAGCAGCTGCTGCGCCACATTGAGCCACAGTTGGCAACCAGCTTGCAGACACCCCACATCATTCCACCAGAGACCAAGCTGCTAGCTGTCCTCCACATGTTGGCAAGTGGCTCGTTTCAAACCACTGGTGCCTTGGTTGTCGGGATCTCACAGCCCTCATTCTCTGCCCTCCTACCCAAGGTATTGGATGCCATCATCTCCCTCACACCCCGCCACATCAGCTTCCCCAACACACAGCAGAAGCAGTAGGAGACCAAACAGGGCTTCTACCAAATCAACGGCTTCCCACACGTGCTTGGTGCCATTGACTGCACACGTGTATGCATTGTGCCACCTGCTGCAACCGAGCATCTATACTGCAACAGGAAGCACACACACTCCATCAATGTGCAGGCCATTGTCAATCACCGGAGTTTGATCATCAACATCGTGGCAAAGTATTCTGGGAGTCTACATGATTCATTCATCTTCCATCACTGCACCTTCAATCAACACTTCCAGGATGGACGATATGCCAATGGCCTACTTGTTGGTAAGTACAGAAACCTACTTATATACACACACCACAGCAACCCTGTAGGACACACAACACATACACCACTACATTGACACGTTAACCAGGAAGACACTGAGGTTGTGACACTGCTAGTCATGTTTGACATCCTGACCCAATGGGATACACACCTAGGGACAAATGACAGATGCAAATAACAACAGATGCCAGTCCCCAGACACAAGGGAACAATTTAAAACCACACAGTGACAATGACATGGCTTTAACTGCCAGTACAACTTGGAAGATTAATCTTACAATATCACATCAATAACACTCAATCACACACCCTTCCAAACAATATGTACAGTGTAAGGGTGTAAGGGGTATGCAATGTGTTTCGCCGCAGGTATAACACCATGACACTAATGAATGGGACATGGAATCATTGAGGCTGTACCAACATCTCACATCACTTCTGGTCTGACATTGTCCACTACCAATAAGCAAGTGGACTATGCTAAGAACACATATTGATGTGACAATATTGCAAAGTGCACATTCCTACACATACGGTTTGAGACAATTACACATATACACAACAGATGTACAGGCATATGGACCTTCTGACACTTAAACTGTCAACCCCACAAACAAGTTAGCCAGCTGAACTGGACCAGGTCCAGTAGTGTAGGTATACGTTTGAACATGTGTCAACTTGGTAAGGGCAGATAAATACGTCTGCAGAGAACTTGTCACACATGGGATATTTGTGCATTGTCAATTGTCAACACGTCAGTGTAGCCAACTTATAGAGATGTGTTGTAGATTGTCACCTAGCCAAATCAAAGAGCCTCACTGATGTTTAACAAATTCTATTGCATATGTTAAATTGGATGGGATGTCAAGGCCATATAGATGCAACCGTGTTACCACCACTGTGGAATTGATTCTGTGTATGGAAGTATCATGTCAACCCCAGTTAAGACACATGGACACCTCTTTCACATGACACAATGCATGGGAGTACACAATGTACTGCAAGTCTACACAAATACCGCTGACATCCGTTCAATCAGCCTGGTGATCTGGTATATCCTAGAAGCATAGGATTCCACACAATAACACAAACACAGATGAGTCACAGACAACACAAGAGAACAACTGCCATGCAAAGTGATAATCATGGTGCAAGCTCCATCATCATTTTTCACTAATTTTCTCTTTCAGCTGATCAGGGGTATGGGATCCAGCCATGGATCATGACCCCATTTGCAAACCCAAGCACAGCATCAGAGTGTGCCTATAATGATGCAAATCGGAGGACACGCACCATAGTAGAGAGGACCTTTGGCATCCTGAGGTCAAGATTCAGGTGCCTCGACATCACCGGAGGCAGCCTCCTATACTCACCTGAAATGGTCTGCAAGATCATTTTGACTTGTGCCATCCTGAACAACATTTGTGTAAGGAGGAACATTCCCCTCTATGAACCTGACCCACAAATGCCTGAAGAGGAGGAAGAGGAGGATGTTGTCCATCAACATGAGGGGGACCATCCAAAAACTGCAGCAGGATTGCGTCGGAGACAACACATTGTACAAAACTTCTCTTAACTCTAGTCACCATCACCACTGTCTTACCATATCTCATTAAACACCTATTCTAATCACTAAATCATGGTCTGCGTAATTATTTATGCATCACATTATCCCTAGGATTCATAATCAGAGTTTAGCCTCATGGAGCATTGCAGATATACAGATTAGGATACTGAAAAAGCCACATCACATTTGATGGGTATGAAGGTACAGCCAACTTCACACAGAGTGCAAATGACATATATCCTATCCATTTCACATTTGAAGGGCAATATCAGAGGACCACAGCTATGGCACACATACATGTTGGCAACATGGTTCATTGCAGCATATGGCACACAACTAAGACACCATCATTCATAAGGTAAAAAACTTCTTCATACATGAGGCAGTGGATGTGCTATTGCATTGATAACAGGAATGTATGACCAGACCCTTGACAGCAGTAAGTGTGACATCAGCTATCTCTGCAAGGAGTATGTGTGACAAGAAGCCCATGTAAGCTGCAAATTGATAGCACGAGTGCCCCAGGTATGACAAGCATTGCTCACAAGACATGCCCTCCGCAGTCCATCCCAGGTCATAAGTCCTGCCACTGCCATGTTTTCAGTCTCTCCCCACCCTTCTCTAGGGGCCCTGGAAATATGTACCCAGATAATCCTTCATCTACACACACCCAGACTCACATTCTGACTCCAGTGTGCTTCCCTCTTTAGTATGGCATGCCATAGTCATAGTTCATCTGTCGGTATGGACTTCAGGTCAGATAATGCACTGCCTGGTAGTCTGTAGGACCTGCAATCACCTGTCTATTGCTTCCCATGTGAAAGGTACTGTTGGCCCTTTGAACTTGATTCTCACCTACAGGACTTCTGAGAGACTGAAGCTGCACACACCTGTGAGCACTTCAATGCAGATCAGCCATTTGAACCTGCACTGCCCTTGCTGCTGCCTGGAAAGGCTTAGAAGCTGCCATAACATTTATATCCCTGTTATGCATTGCCGTATAAATCACTTGTTTAACACGGGCTTTGGGTGATTGTGTACCGTGGCAGCCCACAGGACAAATACCGTTTTAATTTTCCACAGTGTTGTTCCAGCTTTTCCCAGTATCAGTCTGCTCACTGTGTATTTGCCTTGTTCATGTTAGTTCCTGACAGAGCCTCCATCCTGTTAGCCTGATTGGTTCCTGTCTTTCTGTTACCATAAAGGTTCCCTGTGGCTACATTTGTCTCATAGTTGCTTTCCATGCCCTTACTTTCCTCCTGGGGTATTGTGTCTGGTAGGTCTACGATGAATCCTCAAACAGATTGTATAGCGTAATCAGTTTACTTATCGTGTCATGGTGTGGGACATGTCTTCAAATAGCCTAGTCACGGCCCATCCCTTGTCTGGGTTTCATGTATGCACGAGTGACAAACAGTGACAGTGTACCATGGCTGTATGCATCGATTTGGTATGGTGCCTCCAGCACAACAAACAACGTTTGCTAATGTGCATGAAAGGATAAAACATGTTTGTGCCCTGACGGTCCACACACAGATTCACATCGACCTCAACCTATTGATGGTACTTGCGTGGTGAATAGCTGTGAGATTAATCAGCACAGAAGCACCGATGTTCCCGGTTGCAGTGAGAATTTTAGAGGCCACCCTATGCACAAATGTTGTGATGAAACCCGCCGGTTTAAAACTACTGATTCATTAACTTTGTGAGCACACAAAGGGTTGCCCTGTTGTCAGTCTCATAAATCTTCTGCAGTGCCATAGCTGGACTATCCCCATGTGTGTTTTCAATTCCTCTTTGGCTTTCGTTCAATTCTGCTTTGAAGGATACTCTGTTAATGCAGGGAATGGCTCCACAGACTCAAGACTAGACCTGCACGTAACTGTGACAACATGGACCCCAATAATGACACAGGGTACACATGGCCACACACTTGAACTGGACACCTTTGTACAATTAACCACTGGAAATATGTGAACACATGCTGCTTGGTCTGCTGGTCCTCCACTCCCACAAGAGAAACATAGGTCATTTATATGACTCAAACTGTGGAGTGACATTACATTTATAGATTGGTTTTGGGACTCTGTGTCACAAACACTGTACACACATAGCATTTTCAAATGCCTGACTCATGGGTAGTATACAAACAAGTGACCAGAAAGTGGTATCCAACATTCCAGTACATGTGATGGCTTAGTCTTGTAACATTGCCATTATCACACATCCTCTATCTATCCTGTGCATAGTTTGTCATAGGAGATGCTTTTGTCCCAAAAGTCAGGGATGTTCACACAGCATTTGTTGGTACGTGTATGACAAACACATTTCCTGACTCATTTCCGCACTGAATAGCATCTGATGGTTGTCCACATTTACAACACATGCATACAAGCACATTTATGAAAACATATCTTGTGATGTTCACACAGAGTGCCAACTAAAATTGAAATAGCCAATTCACAGACATTGACACACAGGCAATGAGTTAATGTTAAAAGTTGCATAGCCTTGCTATCCTCTACTGATGCACAACCTGCTCAAACTGGGTAATACCAATTTGTATTCCAAAAGTTTGGGTATCTATTGCGTCCGTGAAGAGTGCTAATGCAGTAAAACAACTAGAGGATCATGATCCGCAGTAGTGTGATCTGTCACATGTGCCCAAACACTGGAATGCACAATATAGGTGCAAACAGCCTATCTCTGTATAGTTACAGCTGTCATGTACTATAAAAATGTGAGAAATGACCCAAAGCCAGTAAAAGACATACATTTTTACGCATATGCGTCAAAAAAGACACATATGCGTCAAAAATCGCCGCATATGCGTAGAAAAATGACGCTCACAGCCATGATACATCCATTGGCCCCGAGCGGTAATTCCTACACTGTATCCCATGAAATTGGTTACCAATGCAAACTATGGATGCAGGGTAATTTGTAAGCATGTGTGTCAAATAAATTGACGCACAGACCGTAAGCATCATAATATTTTGACGCATCATAATGAAAACGCATCGCATTTGAGGCAGGGAGTGATGTAATAGGATATCCTGTTTACAGATTTGGTACAGTGGGTGTACTTTCACTTTCACTTTGCAGTCTGTGATTTTTCTAGACTGTGTGGCTGTGCTTAGAGTTTTGTATGTTCCAATTGTGATTTTGTCTCCTGTGTGCCATCCAATTTGTCATCTGTGTTATTTGTAATTGTCTCAGTTGTTCATTGTAAGTGTTTATTTGTCATTTTTGGTGTCTAATTTTGTCTTTGTACTGTTGGGAGTCTGTTGTGGGTATTGTTAGTTTGGGGGTAGTTGGGCTGTTTTAGGGTTACTTTTATTTAATTTTCCACCCTCCTTTCCCTTTATTATCCTCTGTACCCTTTAAGTTTCATATTATTTCTGTCCTGTTGGGTAGGCCACGTCTGGGAAGACTGGGTGAGGAGGAGCTGGGGGGATTCATTTGGCTGGTGTGCCACTTCCTCCTTTTGATGATCGAAGCAGGTGGCAGGGTGATACAGGGGTATCACACAGAGGGGAGGAGGCTCCGGTGGTCAAAGGTGTTATACCATCTACGTCGCATCTACAACACACACCGCAACGACCACCAACTAAAACACCGCTGGGCTGACCTTGTTGCCAGAGAGCAAGACCTGCTGAACCACCTGGGTATTGTGATTGGTGGCCCTGTTGTTAAGTACAATTCAGAGTAATGTGCACATTTAAATGCTCTGTAGTGACAGTAGCAGATTTGTTGATATGCTGCGGGAAATGGTTTTGGACATGTGGAATGCAAGTTAAACATACAGTGGCCCTGAGTTATACAATAATTGCTACACATTACCGTCATTTGTTGACGCAACAGCTGCACTAAGTTACAAAACACAACTGGAGATTGTAAATTAGTGCTGCCTTCATGTCAATAGATGATGCTATTGCGGCTCTAACATATGTTTTATCCATGGTCTGTGCGTGTACCAGGAAAGAGATGTTTTTCACCAGCTAAAGAATTAAGGTGTTCCCCAATTTTTTCGAATACATGTCTGAACTGTATTCTGGCCCATACGTACCAATTTCTTTCTAACCTCAGGTAATATCTTAGGCTGATAGTTTGACTTGGTTGTGTCTGTCCATACCTGTAGCATATAACATGAAGCAAATGATACAAATTGAGGGATAACAACTATCCCTGGCCCTCTGTTCATTGTACCTGTGTGTTTTAAATTGGTCTTTGGCACAATAGCTGGAACAGAGCTAATGCATTTCCCATCTGTGTTACTCTATGGCCATGCACTTCTCATAAGTTATGGGGTCATCATGGGATACCTGACGTTGAGGAATGCATGGTCACAATGTATTACGTGCATGATGTCGTGCAAGGGACCCCTGACCAATTCCATCATACATATAAAGTTCCCTAATACTTTGCTAGTTTCGTTTGGTACACCCCTGCTGATCTAGTGCAGCATATGTACAATAACTAACTTCCCAGTATGGAGGCTATCACAGACATGGGTGTATGCTAAGATCGGAAGACTAGCATTCCTGTGACTGCTGCCATTCCGAAGGTACATACAAATTGAAACCTACATCATCATGATTGACAGAGTGGTACATTTGCTAAACCATGTTTTAATAATGTGACAGTGTCAGTTTGCTGTATACCCGCTGATCTCACAACTTGGCAAATGTAAGAGGATGAATGTGGCTAACTGTGATTTCTAAAACCCATTATGGGTACACAGGGCAATGAGTGACACATTTCAGGTGCAATGACTACACTTGTGCACATGCATTCTGTCATGGATGACCACAATATACACTGTCAGCATATATTTCATTGTTGTATTAAAATATAAAAAATGACCAATCCATGTCTTGCCTCAAATTGTCACCAAGTAACACACAGGATCCCTGCCATTATGGTGTCATATGTGGCTCAGGGTACACTGTTAATGTAGCATATGTAACCTACACACAAGACAGGCCCTACATGTAAGGGACCATAGAAAGCATGATAAATCATGACTTTCAATCAACCCACATGAGCATCACACAGTAACTGATTGTCCCTTGATGCACAAGCCACAATACCTGAATGACTGGTATTGCAGTGCTTCAGGAATGTGGCTTTGCATGTCTCTCATTACTACAAATGATGAGAGGAATACACTCCATATATGAGTCTGTAACTAATTGGTGGAGCATGTTGTCACCACATGATAGGTAGGGCCACTCGATGTGTGCAGATGTGTGTGTATCACTCTGTGGAGTGGCAGGGTCTATACATGTTTGCAGTGGTACGTATGTTGGAGTATCATCATGCCTGAGAGGCTGGACTTTCAGATATAATGTTACACACAGTAATTTTATTTGAAAGTGATGTACAGTGCCCAGACATTGAGCACATTTCACCCTTCCGTGCTTTACAGGTGGGTCTGCCCCTTACACAATCGGAGAAGTGGCTCGATTTGCAGACCCTGACATATCCTGAAAGTGTTGTTATTTACTTTCGGTGTTGTGTTTGCAGCTGTTGTGTGATTGACACCTGTGTGTTGGACACATAGCAAGGTATGATGTGCTGGCACATGATCTGATATGTAACTTGACTGGAGTTTCACTTTTTTTCCATATTTGAGTTGGAAAATCAGTAGCGTATAGTCATATTTTGGGATTGTAGTGCATCCCTGTAGGCATGGCCATGTGAATAGGGTGACATTTGTTGTTAAAATTTGTATGAAGAAAATTTTGCAGAGGTCCATATTCATCATTTAGTCAGCAGGTCAGACCCTGAATCTCACAGAATAGGGATGTCAAAGTCTTACCCACAGACTTGAGCCGCCCTATTTACTAATGAACATGTTCGACTGTATGTTTGACTTTCTAGCAGCATGTAGCTCCACATGTTGTGCTATGTGTGTGTGGCACTTGAGTACAATGTCATAGGTGTGCATGCAGCTCATGCCCAGATGTGTGCTTGCATCTATCTGCTTGTTGTAGGACAGGTATTAGTGGTATCAAATGATGTTGACAATTGTCTGCAAGTACAAACATAAATGTGGATGGGATTGTCCAAGGTTTGTGTCTATCCTAGTTAGACACCCTCCTTACCTGTGGTGGACTGCCTAAACCCATGTACAGCTGTCCAAAGCTTCCTGGGTGTCCTTGATGTTGGAAAGTATGTGTTGCTTGTCCATCCCCCCCTGAGGCACAGGCTTTTGGTTAGGAAATGTTTACCTAGGTGTGATGATCCAAGTTTAGTACACAGACATGTAAATCTGTAAATCACTTGTCCAAACCTAGGATACCCACTCTTGATTAGCAACTGCATACCATCCTGGCAATTCCATTTACAAAGCACAGATCTTGTGGCCCTTGATTGTCATCCAGAAGATAGTCATTAGTTGGCCTGTCACATGTGGAGCACTTTCAGCATTGTTTACGTGACTAATGGCTGAACAATGATGCACAGGTCATTTAAGTTGGTACACATCTTTTGGAGCATTGCTGTGCTGTTAGATAGCACATGTGTAGGCTGCATTGGCATGTACTTCCTCAGGGAGGATCCGTGATCTGTATGGTGATATGGCCTGTTTCTGCTACATTAGATGTATTGTCTGATTCTCATCAGTAGCTATATCACACAATGAAGTACCTAATGTTTGGCTTTATCTTTTTTAACAGCAGCCAATATGGATGCCAGGCAGATCCGTGAATTTCAGCGGCGGGCGATGCGTTACCGCCACATTCTGGACGTGGAGTCTGGGTTCCACCACATGACACGGTGTTATCGCCATGAAAGAGCCTCAGGGGTGTGGAGGGCATTTGCCCAAGGGGGCCGACCGGTGTCCACAGCAGCCGCCACCACCAGCACCACCACCACAACCCAGGTGGCACAAAGGATGACAGCCACCACTGCAGGACTGCTGACTTCCTCAGCTCCAGGACCACTGACAGCAGCACCCGCACCTCCCCCTCCAAGCATGGCACCACTAACCGGACAACCCTCAACAACTGGCACTCAGACCACCCATGCTGCAGTCATTGACCCTGCCGATTTTTGAGCTATGCAACGTGACATGCAATGTATGTTGCGCAGACTGGACAGGCTGTAGCAGGAGGTGTCACAAATAAATAAGAGGGTGCGTGCCATTAAGAAGACCCTGCAAAGGGTGAACTTGTAAATCTGATACCCTCACCCATGATTTCCTCCCCCCCTCCTCTTTCCTGGTTCTTTTAATTAGTGGGTTTAGGGGGCTTAGTGTTGGGTTAGAATAGGCTGTTAGTTTAGTTAGTAGTAGTGGGTTGGGGGTGGGGGTATGATATTTTTACATGTTTTTTATGTGTGTGAGAGGGTGGGGGATGATGTTGGGGTTTTTGTTTAAAAAATAAAAATAAAAATCTTAGTATAAGATAGTATGTGTATAGGTTAGTATATGTTGTCCTCCATGTGTCCCGTCATATAAGGGGGTTGGGGGTTGATGTTTAGAATGTTTAGTTAAATGTGATAAGTAAGTTTAGCTTTGGTTAGTAAGGGCAAGCTGTGGGTAATGTGTAGTTAGGGTAGGTTAGGTTAGTTAAGGTCTGTCCCCTAGTTTTAGTATCTGTTTTTTACTGTTAAATAAATATTTAGGTACTCCTTTACAGTATGTGTCATATGCTTGGGGATCAGGGCCTTGGCATGGGTGAACAGTGTTAATTTAGTATTTGGATTTGTGTTCCATCCTGCATCCAAATCCCAATTGAGCTGTCACATTGGCAGCTAACCCAAAGCTACTTCTCTATGCATCTGCCATCCATTGCACCCACCACTCAAGGTTACTATGGATCCCAATGTGTTGTTAAGTTTAGATGTATGTTTTCAATCTGACATACTTTGAGACCAGATTTGGTATTGAGGACACTGTCTTACATCTGCCTGCAGCCTGATGTTCATGTGAACCCTGATAAGGTGAGTGATGGTATAATCTCATGTAGTATGGTATACATAACTCACACCTATCATTTGTTACATTGTACAGCCAGGTTACTTATTTGTATGTACAATCATACACATCCATTCCTGCTGTATGGTGTGTGTGGGGAAAAATTTGTGTCAAATGTCACATTTGCAAAGATTGTCTGGAAGAAAAATTAGAAGACAATATTTTTCTGCTTAGACATCCATTGAAGAAGACTTATTCTGTCCAACCCATCATTATACTGTATAGTTTCTAGTTACCTCAGAATTAACCGTCAGGAAGGTTAGATGATGGTACAATCCAGACCACAGTGCATAGTTATCAGCCCACATTCTTTCAGGCCATTTGTATAGACATTCTATAGGCATTGGCATGAGTCAAACATTACTAATCTCTCTCACGTTTGATGTGTCACATTACACAGAGACAAAGTGGTTGTGTAAATGCAATTATTTTAAAGTGCTATAGTGCTATTTTACATAGCCCAGGATTGTAAGTCCATTAGTGTGACACCTTCCATTGTGATCCCACACAAGTGCAAATGGACATGTCATAGGACATGCTGGGGTGAAGTGTCATACAGTGCAGAGGGACATGAATTGCCAATGAGGTAGTGAGAGACAATCACCGGGCAGAGTGACAAGATAAAAAGTGGTCTGGAGAACAGTGCTTGTGAGCAGCTGTTGCAAGACTGGCATGTTACAAAACACAGGACCTTGGTTATAAGTGGCCGTGTGGCATGGACTTGTGCTACTGGGTACTCTTACGGGTGAAGGTGATCTGTTCCACGTCTTCATCTTCTGATGTGTGTGTCTTCTCTGCCCTTGGTGGTGGTGGGTTTGAAGGGGCAACACACACTTCAGTGTTTGAAGACGTGGAGTCAGAAATCCCGGTAGCTGCCAACTGTGGGGCTATTAAGGGCAGTACTACAGCAAGGAGGAGCTGCTGGTTCTTAAGGATACCAGCTACATCACTGTGGTAGGCAGCCAGCTCGGCCCTGAGGGGGTCAATATTGCATTTGTGCACGCGTTGAAAGGTTTGTTGTTGGAGGTGTTGTGTTAACTCCCTTACTGCTGTGCTGATTTCCTTCACACTTTGTTGCAGTTCTTGCAAGATAGATGCTCGCCCTTGCATGGCTGCTGCCTGTTCTGCAGTTGTCATCATGCACGAACACACCCCCTCTAGGCTGGTTGCCATATTTTGCATCCCCAACCGCACCTCCTTGGCCAGCTCCCCCTGTACTCCAACTACAGTTCTCTCAAAGCTGGTGCCAGTGTCGTCAGAGTCCTCAGCTGGCTTGGAGCTGGCAGGTCGTACTATTAGGGTGGTGGGTGGGTCCTCTGTGATGGCTGCTGCATCTGTGCTCCTCCTTGTGACTGAAGGTGGGGTCTGGAGGGTTCGAGGACATCATGGAGGGTCTGCTGGCTGATGTTTGTCAGCTCGTCATCCATGTCATCAGGGAAGTCCAGGACAGGCATATCCCCAGGAGAGCCATCGTCCTCTGCAATGAGATATGGTATGTAGGAAGTTGGCTCTGTATGTGCTATTTCAAAGTAAGGAATAGCATGCACAGAGTCCAAGGGTTCCCCTTAGAGGTAAAATAGTGGTAAAAGAGATAATACTAATGCTCTATTTTGTGGTAGTGTGGTCGAGCAGTAGGCTTATCCAAGGAGTAGTGTTAAGCATTTGTTGTACATACACATAGACAATAAATGAGGTACACACACTCAGAGACAAATCCAGCCAATAGGTTTTGTATAGAAAAATATCTTTTCTTAGTTTATTTTAAGAACCACAGGTTCAAATTTAACATGTAATATCTCATTTGAAAGGTATTGCAGGTAAGTACTTTAGGAACTTTAAATCATAAAAATTGCATGTACACTTTTCAAGTTATTGACAAATAGCTGTTTTAAAAGTGGACACAGTGCAATTTTCACAGTTCCTAGGGGAGGTAAGTTTTGGTAGGTTAACCAGGTAAGTAAGACACTTACAGGGCTTAGTTCTTGGTCCAAGGTAGCCCACCGTTGGGGGTTCAGAGCAACCCCAAAGTCACCACACCAGCAGCTCAGGGCCGGTCAGGTGCAGAGTTCAAAGTGGTGCCCAAAACGCATAGGCTAGAATGGAGAGAAGGGGGTGCCCCGGTTCCGGTCTGCTTGCAGGTAAGTACCCGCGTCTTCGGAGGGCAGACCAGGGGGGTTTTGTAGGGCACCGGGGGGGGACACAAGCCCACACAGAAATTTCACCCTCAGCAGCGCGGGGGCGGCCGGGTGCAGTGTAGAAACAGGCGTCGGGTTCGCAATGTTAGTCTATGAGAGATCTCGGGATCTCTTCAGCGCTGCAGGCAGGCAAGGGGGGGATTCCTCGGGGAAACCTCCTCTTGGGCAAGGGAGAGGGACTCCTGGGGGTCACTTCTCCAGTGAAAGTCCGGTCCTTCAGGTCCTGGGGGCTGCGGGTGCAGGGTCTCTCCCAGGCGTCGGGACTTTAGGTTCAAAGAGTCGCGGTCAGGGGAAGCCTCGGGATTCCCTCTGCAGGCGGCGCTGTGGGGGCTCAGGGGGGACAGGTTTTGGTACTCACAGTATCAGAGTAGTCCTGGGGTCCCTCCTGAGGTGTTGGATCGCCACCAGCCGAGTCGGGGTCGCCGGGTGCAGTGTTGCAAGTCTCACGCTTCTTGCGGGGAGCTTGCAGGGTTCTTTAAAGTTGCTGGAAACAAAGTTGCAGCTTTTCTTGGAGCAGGTCCGCTGTCCTCGGGAGTTTCTTGTCTTTTCGAAGCAGGGGCAGTCCTCAGAGGATGTCGAGGTCGCTGGTCCCTTTGGAAGGCGTCGCTGGAGCAGGATCTTTGGAAGGCAGGAGACAGGCCGGTGAGTTTCTGGAGCCAAGGCAGTTGTCGTCTTCTGGTCTTCCGCTGCAGGGGTTTTCAGCTGGGCAGTCCTTCTTCTTGTAGTTGCAGGAATCTAATTTTCTAGGGTTCAGGGTAGCCCTTAAATACTAAATTTAAGGGCGTGTTTAGGTCTGGGGGGTTAGTAGCCAATGGCTACTAGCCCTGAGGGTGGGTACACCCTCTTTGTGCCTCCTCCCAAGGGGAGGGGGTCACAATCCTAACCCTATTGGGGGAATCCTCCATCTGCAAGATGGAGGATTTCTAAAAGTTAGAGTCACCTCAGCTCAGGACACCTTAGGGGCTGTCCTGACTGGCCAGTGACTCCTCCTTGTTTTTCTCATTATCTTCTCCGGCCTTGCCGCCAAAAGTGGGGCCTGGCCGGAGGGGGCGGGCAACTCCACTAGCTGGAGTGTCCTGCTGGGTTGGCACAAAGGAGGTGAGCCTTTGAGGCTCACCGCCAGGTGTGACAATTCCTGCCTGGGGGAGGTGTTAGCATCTCCACCCAGTGCAGGCTTTGTTACTGGCCTCAGAGTGACAAAGGCACTCTCCCCATGGGGCCAGCAACATGTCTCGGTTTGTGGCAGGCTGCTAAAACTAGTCAGCCTACACAGATAGTCGGTTAAGTTTCAGGGGGCACCTCTAAGGTGCCCTCTGGGGTGTATTTTACAATAAAATGTACACTGGCATCAGTGTGCATTTATTGTGCTGAGAAGTTTGATACCAAACTTCCCAGTTTTCAGTGTAGCCATTATGGTGCTGTGGAGTTCGTGTTTGACAGACTCCCAGACCATATACTCTTATGGCTACCCTGCACTTACAATGTCTAAGGTTTTGTTTAGACACTGTAGGGGTACCATGCTCATGCACTGGTACCCTCACCTATGGTATAGTGCACCCTGCCTTAGGGCTGTAAGGCCTGCTAGAGGGGTGTCTTACCTATACTGCATAGGCAGTGAGAGGCTGGCATGGCACCCTGAGGGGAGTGCCATGTCGACTTACTCATTTTGTTCTCACTAGCACACACAGGCTTGTAAGCAGTGTGTCTGTGCTGAGTGAGGGGTCTCTAGGGTGGCATAAGACATGCTGCAGCCCTTAGAGACCTTCCTTGGCATCAGGGCCCTTGGTACTAGAAGTACCAGTTACAAGGGACTTATCTGAGTGCCAGGGTGTGCCAATTGTGGATACAATGGTACATTTTAGGTGAAGGAACACTGGTGCTGGGGCCTGGTTAGCAGGGTCCCAGCACTCTTCTCAGTCAAGTCAGCATCAGTATCAGGCAAAAAGTGGGGGGTAACTGCAACAGGGAGCCATTTCTTTACACAAGCCCCCCCCAGCCCACAGGCCAGGAGACTCAGCCCAAGCTGGGAGAGTCTTCCTAGTCTGTCAGGCGAGGAAGAGTAGGAGAAATAGGCTGGTTAGTTGCAGGGCCTACTCTGCCTTACATCCTTCTGTTCAGGTCATTCCCTTTGGGGAACTGACCTACTTCCACAGTGATAGGACCTAGTCTGAATTGCCTCTTGTCTGCCTCTTCAATGTCTCCACCCATTCTTTCTATTTTGGTCTTAGAGGTATCCACCTCTGCTAACCTTATCTTGGCCAGGGTTACCCCTAGCTTACCCAGAGAGGTTACCCAGAGCTGGAGTAACCCCACCATGACCAATAGGGTCAGGGGGCCTAACTTGCTATTTGGCATGGGGTCAGACCACCATGCTAAGGATAGTGCAGCCATAAAGGCTAACACCCAGCAGAGGCCACTGACAGCTGTCAGTGCCCAGAACCACACCTTTAGCTCTTCACCTAAAAGGGAAGGGGCTAAGTTACAGGCCTCTTTGGGTTCAGGTTGCCTGTCTGCTGTATTAGAGTGGGGGGTTACCACATCTTGTAGTAAACACCCTTCTTCCACTCTTTCTTCTGTTAGCTGAGGAGCCACCCACTCAGGTTTAACAGTTGCCTGACTAGCCAGGACTTCTTGTGGGTCAGGTTGGACTTTATCAGGGCCATTTTTGGAGTTCTCCCCTACTGGAGCAGAATCTCCTTGGCTTGCTGTAACCTTGGCTAAAGGTTGTCCACCCTTCCTACTCTGTTTTCTTTTCTTCTTCTTCTGGGGCCTGCTGGCATTTACTGCAGAGGCAGGACTTCCAGAATCCTTGGGAGAGGACTGGCACTGGACCAGTTCCTCTCTTGGGCTCTGACTAACCTCTGGGTAGTCATTTCCAAGGAGACAATCAAGGGGGAGGTCTGTACTGACTACTACCCTTTTCCAGCTAAGAGTGCCACCCACTTCTATGGGCACTAAAGCCACAGGCCTCTTAGTGACCCTGTCTAGGCTAACTCTTACCCTGGCTGTCTCACCTGGGATGTACTGGTTTGAGAGCACCAGCCTGTCATGCACAATAGTGTGACTGGCACAAGTGTCTCTCAGGGCAGTGGTTGGGATTCCATTCACCAGTAGGTGGTGGAAGTGTCTACTTCCCTCTGGAATCTCCAACTCACCTGTTGGGCCCTGTTTCCAGTTGAAGGCTAGGAAGACCTCCTCATCTGAGGAGTCATCTCCCATGGCTACACTGGTTACCCCAGGAATTTTGTTCTGGGGTTTGTTTTTGGGACAAGAAGTGTCCTTGGTGTGGTGCCCAGACTGTTTACAGTTGTGGCACCAGGCCTTAGTGGCATCCCAGTTCTTACCCTGGTACCCACCTTTGTTTTGGGTTGTGTCTTGGGGCCCACCCACCTGTTCTGGTTTTTGGGGGCCTACAGAGGACTCTTTTTCTTTGTTTCTAGTGTCACCCACTTTCTCCTGGGGAGTTTTTGTAACCCCTTTCTTTTGGTCACCCCCAGTGGAAGTTTTGGTTACCCTAGTCTTGACCCAGTGGTCTGCCTTCTTTCCCAATTCTTGGGGAGAAATTGGACCTAGGTCTACCAGATACTGATGCAACTTTTCATTGAAGCAGTTACTTAAAATGTGTTCTTTCATAAACAAATTATAAAGCCCAACATAGTCACACACTTCATTTCCAGTTAACCAACCATCTAGTGTTTTTACTGAGTAGTCTACAAAATCAACCCAGGTCTGGCTCGAGGATTTTTGAGCCCCCCTGAATCTAATTCTATACTCCTCAGTGGAGAATCCAAAGCCCTCAATCAGGGTACCCTTCATGAGGTCATAAGATTCTGCATCTTTTCCAGAGAGTGTGAGGAGTCTATCCCTACACTTTCCAGTGAACATTTCCCAAAGGAGAGCACCCCAGTGAGATCTGTTCACTTTTCTGGTTACACAAGCCCTCTCAAAAGCTGTGAACCATTTGGTGATGTCATCACCATCTTCATATTTTGTTACAATCCCTTTGGGGATTTTTAGGATGTCAGGAGAATCTCTGACCCTATTTAAGTTGCTGCCACCATTGATGGGACCTAGGCCCATCTCTTTTCTTTCCCTTTCTATGGCTAGGAGCTGCTTGTCCAAAGCCAATCTTTTGACCATCCTGGCTAACAGGGGGTCATCCTCACTGAGAGCATCCTCAGTGATTTCAGAAATGCTGGACCCTCCTGTGAGGGAAGCAACATTTCTGACTATCATTTTTGGAGACAGGGCTTGAGAGGCCCTGGTCTCCCTATTTAGGACTGGAAGGGGGGAATTGCCCTCCAAGTCACTAATTTCTTCCTCTGTGAAGTCATCCTCAGAGGGGTTGGCTTTTTCAAACTCTGCCAACAGCTCCTGGAGCTGAATTTTGGTAGGTCTGGAGCCAATGGTTATTTTCTTTATATTACAGAGAGACCTTAGCTCCCTCATCTTAAGATGGAGGTAAGGTGTGGTGTCGAGTTCCACCACATTCATCTCTGTATCAGACATTATTTTGCTAAAAGTTGGAAGACTTTTTAAAGAATCTAAAACTGTTTCTAGAATCTAATTTCAAACCTTTAACAAACTTTTAAACTCTAAAAGACAATGCTAAACAGGGACTTAACACACAAGGCCCTAGCAGGACTTTTAAGAATTTAGAAAAATTTCAAATTGCAAAAATGAATTTCTAATGACAATTTTGGAATTTGTCGTGTGATCAGGTATTGGCTGAGTAGTCCAGCAAATGCAAAGTCTTGTACCCCACCGCTGATCCACCAATGTAGGAAGTTGGCTCTGTATGTGCTATTTCAAAGTAAGGAATAGCATGCACAGAGTCCAAGGGTTCCCCTTAGAGGTAAAATAGTGGTAAAAGAGATAATACTAATGCTCTATTTTGTGGTAGTGTGGTCGAGCAGTAGGCTTATCCAAGGAGTAGTGTTAAGCATTTGTTGTACATACACATAGACAATAAATGAGGTACACACACTCAGAGACAAATCCAGCCAATAGGTTTTGTATAGAAAAATATCTTTTCTTAGTTTATTTTAAGAACCACAGGTTCAAATTTAACATGTAATATCTCATTTGAAAGGTATTGCAGGTAAGTACTTTAGGAACTTTAAATCATAAAAATTGCATGTACACTTTTCAAGTTATTGACAAATAGCTGTTTTAAAAGTGGACACTTAGTGCAATTTTCACAGTTCCTAGGGGAGGTAAGTTTTGGTAGGTTAACCAGGTAAGTAAGACACTTACAGGGCTTAGTTCTTGGTCCAAGGTAGCCCACCGTTGGGGGTTCAGAGCAACCCCAAAGTCACCACACCAGCAGCTCAGGGCCGGTCAGGTGCAGAGTTCAAAGTGGTGCCCAAAACGCATAGGCTAGAATGGAGAGAAGGGGGTGCCCCGGTTCCGGTCTGCTTGCAGGTAAGTACCCGCGTCTTCGGAGGGCAGACCAGGGGGGTTTTGTAGGGCACCGGGGGGGGACACAAGCCCACACAGAAATTTCACCCTCAGCAGCGCGGGGGCGGCCGGGTGCAGTGTAGAAACAGGCGTCGGGTTCGCAATGTTAGTCTATGAGAGATCTCGGGATCTCTTCAGCGCTGCAGGCAGGCAAGGGGGGGATTCCTCGGGGAAACCTCCTCTTGGGCAAGGGAGAGGGACTCCTGGGGGTCACTTCTCCAGTGAAAGTCCGGTCCTTCAGGTCCTGGGGGCTGCGGGTGCAGGGTCTCTCCCAGGCGTCGGGACTTTAGGTTCAAAGAGTCGCGGTCAGGGGAAGCCTCGGGATTCCCTCTGCAGGCGGCGCTGTGGGGGCTCAGGGGGGACAGGTTTTGGTACTCACAGTATCAGAGTAGTCCTGGGGTCCCTCCTGAGGTGTTGGATCGCCACCAGCCGAGTCGGGGTCGCCGGGTGCAGTGTTGCAAGTCTCACGCTTCTTGCGGGGAGCTTGCAGGGTTCTTTAAAGTTGCTGGAAACAAAGTTGCAGCTTTTCTTGGAGCAGGTCCGCTGTCCTCGGGAGTTTCTTGTCTTTTCGAAGCAGGGGCAGTCCTCAGAGGATGTCGAGGTCGCTGGTCCCTTTGGAAGGCGTCGCTGGAGCAGGATCTTTGGAAGGCAGGAGACAGGCCGGTGAGTTTCTGGAGCCAAGGCAGTTGTCGTCTTCTGGTCTTCCGCTGCAGGGGTTTTCAGCTGGGCAGTCCTTCTTCTTGTAGTTGCAGGAATCTAATTTTCTAGGGTTCAGGGTAGCCCTTAAATACTAAATTTAAGGGCGTGTTTAGGTCTGGGGGGTTAGTAGCCAATGGCTACTAGCCCTGAGGGTGGGTACACCCTCTTTGTGCCTCCTCCCAAGGGGAGGGGGTCACAATCCTAACCCTATTGGGGGAATCCTCCATCTGCAAGATGGAGGATTTCTAAAAGTTAGAGTCACCTCAGCTCAGGACACCTTAGGGGCTGTCCTGACTGGCCAGTGACTCCTCCTTGTTTTTCTCATTATCTTCTCCGGCCTTGCCGCCAAAAGTGGGGCCTGGCCGGAGGGGGCGGGCAACTCCACTAGCTGGAGTGTCCTGCTGGGTTGGCACAAAGGAGGTGAGCCTTTGAGGCTCACCGCCAGGTGTGACAATTCCTGCCTGGGGGAGGTGTTAGCATCTCCACCCAGTGCAGGCTTTGTTACTGGCCTCAGAGTGACAAAGGCACTCTCCCCATGGGGCCAGCAACATGTCTCGGTTTGTGGCAGGCTGCTAAAACTAGTCAGCCTACACAGATAGTCGGTTAAGTTTCAGGGGGCACCTCTAAGGTGCCCTCTGGGGTGTATTTTACAATAAAATGTACACTGGCATCAGTGTGCATTTATTGTGCTGAGAAGTTTGATACCAAACTTCCCAGTTTTCAGTGTAGCCATTATGGTGCTGTGGAGTTCGTGTTTGACAGACTCCCAGACCATATACTCTTATGGCTACCCTGCACTTACAATGTCTAAGGTTTTGTTTAGACACTGTAGGGGTACCATGCTCATGCACTGGTACCCTCACCTATGGTATAGTGCACCCTGCCTTAGGGCTGTAAGGCCTGCTAGAGGGGTGTCTTACCTATACTGCATAGGCAGTGAGAGGCTGGCATGGCACCCTGAGGGGAGTGCCATGTCGACTTACTCATTTTGTTCTCACTAGCACACACAGGCTTGTAAGCAGTGTGTCTGTGCTGAGTGAGGGGTCTCTAGGGTGGCATAAGACATGCTGCAGCCCTTAGAGACCTTCCTTGGCATCAGGGCCCTTGGTACTAGAAGTACCAGTTACAAGGGACTTATCTGAGTGCCAGGGTGTGCCAATTGTGGATACAATGGTACATTTTAGGTGAAGGAACACTGGTGCTGGGGCCTGGTTAGCAGGGTCCCAGCACTCTTCTCAGTCAAGTCAGCATCAGTATCAGGCAAAAAGTGGGGGGTAACTGCAACAGGGAGCCATTTCTTTACGTGGTACAATTAGTGTGTCTGTGTTGTGGCATTTGTAATGTGACGTTCCTGACTTCCTAATAGTTGCACATTGTGCTATTGGTTTCTGTTCATTGTTCCTGTCATTAATATTCTCCCAGGTCTATGCCCCACCTGCATGTCACATGTAGTGTAGGCAGTTTGGGGCAATGTCAGCGTCATATCCTCTAGGTGTAGGTTCTGCCCAAATTGTATGTTGCCACCTTCTTGTCCTACTCAAGCCTCCGTCTACTTCCATTCTCAAGTTGTGGTTTTGCACTGGCTGTGGGTGTTCTGATGGTACTTGTACCACACTTAACAATGTGGAACTGCCCCAGTCTCAAATATTTCACATCCAGCTATATGTTTCTGAGACCTAGCATATACTGTGTATAGCATGGCACACTACAGATGTCAGCATTGGCAGTGTGTAATGTTGTTGTTGGGGAATGTGTGCTACATTGGATTGCACTGATGGTCTTAGCAGTGTTCCAGTTCCTCTTCTGACTGTGTGGGTGTATTTCAATAGCCAGTTACATATGTCCTCCCCCTCAATGCTGCTATCTGAGCAGTATAACAATTGGGATGTTGCATGGTGTCATTGCAGCTATTGTGACCCAGGCACAGGGTGGACCCTGACATATGCAGCATATGACATTACTGCTGTGTACCACATAATGTTTCTGACAATGGCTGATGTTTGTAGCGACTATGGACATTCACATTTGTCTGGTTTGGCACAGTTTTATTGATTACAGGGGATTGATAAAGTTGTCATCCTGAATCCTCTAATTTGGGTGTGTTTGATCCATGGGCATGTAACTGCTATTAGCTACTTGACCTGTGCACACAGCAGAGATGGTAGTGGCAACTGTTGTCAATGTCAAATTCCACTTGTGGATATGGCCTGAGTCTGTTAATTGAGCCCTTGTTCATGTAGCAACAATACCAGCTGTCATGTGGCAGCAGGCCAGTTTTACGTTGTACCCTACCCTCCTGGACTGGCTTTACCTTTCCATCATCCTTGGCATGGCAGCATACCCCAATGCTAAGGTTGTTGGTGTAGTGTAGTACTGTGCCCCAGGTTTCCTCTGAACAGCCCATGCCCGTGCCGTGCCCTTTGCCCATTCCACTCCCTGAATATCATGATTTCCATGCATTGTGTATGAGGTAGGTCCCCCCCTGCTTACAGTTTACAAATAGCCATTTTTGTTCCCCATGCGACTTACCCTGCATCTCTGTTGTCTCCTGGTAGTTTGTGCTGTCCTGTCCTTGAATCCCTGTGACGATCTCCTCAGGGATGACGGCTGCCACCATCTTCTCCATGTGGTCCACAGCCTCCTGCGGTGCTGGACTCCCACCTCCAGTCTGCAGTGCTGCCTTCTTGTTCCTGGCCATGCGGTGCTGGACTCCCACTTCCAGTCTGCAGTGCTGCCTTCTTGTTCCTGGCCATCTTTTCCTTGGTCCTGCATTTGCAGTCATGCCAGCGTTTCTTGCACTTGATGACTGTTCTCCGTACTACAGCCATACTGTTTATCTTATCCATAATTTGTTGCCAAATTGCCTCTCTCCTACCAATTGGCAACTTAGAGGTGACAAAAAGTTGGTGCTGGTGTTCCGTCACCTTTCTGACCAGTATTTCCTGCTCCTCTGCACTGAACTGACACCTCCTTTTCTTCTTCTCCCTCTCCTGGGTCTTGTGTGGGTCCTTTGGACTGGTTCCTGGTCTGTTGTCATCTTCCTGGGGTCTCTCAAAGCTTCTGGGATACATTTTGGCTCTCCTTTGCACATTTTGCAGTGTTTGCGCCTCTTTTTGATGCAATTGCAGTGCGTATCCGGTTTGCGACGACGTAAACAGCTCAAAGTCATTTTCACCGCTTTAACGTCGTTTTTCTTTACGACTTGACACATTGGTTTGAGTAAAAAAAAAAGACTCACACCAGTGGTTTGCGCCGCCATGCGTCAAAGTATAAATTTGACACCCGAGAGGTGCAAAGAAATGGCGTTAGGCTGGCGTCAAGTTTTTTTACGCAAAACTGCATCGGTGCAGTTTTGGGTCAAAAAGTATAAATATGGCCCCAAGTCTGCCCATAGTAAGCTATTGATAGTGACTTGCGGGGCAAGTCAAAACTTATGACAGAAATTGAAGAATGAGCTGCTTCTGGTCCAAGACTGCTCTGTTATGTTACACTCAAGCCTTATTTGTGCTAGTGATGCTCTGTTTGGCAGATGAAGAGCAGCGTTATAGGTCAGAGTGATGGATTCATCCAGCAGAGTGGCCTCTAAACCCAGAGTGATTTCACTCCTGTAAGATAGTGTGGAAATGGCCTTTAATTTCATCACCTGATGTAAGGGGTCTAGGCTTGGTCCCTGGAGTTTCTGGGCAAGAGTCTTGAGGGCAAACATGAGGCTGGTGCCATGTTTTTCTGGGAGAACAAATGAGATGTAAACATGCCTTACCTGTTCAGATAGATGCCCCAGATATTTATACCTATCACCATGCTGGAGCCATTCTCCATTGAGTTGCCAACTACCGCAACCTCCTGTTTTCTTTCCGAATGTAACTGTCATGGTTTTCATGCAGTTTATTTCAAGGGTGTCTCTGACAGTGTAGGAGTGTAGGGTGGATAGTTGACGCTGAAGGCCAATTCTGTTTTTGCTTAGCAGCAGTGAGTTGTCCGCATAGAGCAGGTGTGCCATATATCGATCTTCCAGTTTGGGAGGGGGGCAGTTGACTTTTTGTAAGTCAGCAATGTACAGACTGAAAAGCAATGGGGTGAGTATGCAACCTTATTTGGGCCGCTGGTTTGTGGGTGTGAGGAGGTAGTGCTGATCCAGGAGGTGGCCCAGAGATGGGGTTTGGGGCCCCCTTTTCAATGCAGCAGGGGAGCGCGATGGTGCCCTCTCATCTCTCGTCATCACTGGGCCTAGGGATGGGGGCCCTGGACCTCCTCCCCATATTGTCAACCTACAGTACTTTCTTTTTGGTGGCAGCCTCCAGGCCCTGGCCCACCCCAGAGGCAGGAATCAAATACGGCAGTGGAGGCCTACTCATTTTTCTGCTGCAAATAGGTCACAGTTCATCCAAAACTTCACTAGGGCTTATCTGGGGCCCGGTTGGCATACTTTTAATAATCTTGGTCTCCTTTTGCTTCTGGTGGCCAGCCCTAGTCACCTGGAGCACTTTTCTCAGGTCTACTAGCCTCCAAGACATCAATTTGGTAGGAAGCAGATTTCACCAGCTCCCTGCACCAGCCTTTCAATTAGTTGTCTCTCTGGACGGGGCTCTCTCTTTGCGTAGAAGCCAGGCCTTTCCCACAACTGGTCCTCACGGTGTTTAAGGGAATCAGACTCCCTTGTCCTGGGGAGTGCCGCACTGCTTCTGGGGTCAATCAGAGTCAGAGTCCTGGGGTCAGATGGCAGTCAGTGGGTTCCTCCTTCCAATTGTCCATGGCGGCTACCTCCAAGCCCAGTGTTTTGCAGAAAAGCACAACCAAGAGAGCTCTCTCCCATACGTAGGACCTTTTAAGTGGAGACGAGAGTGTCAAGCAGGGCTGCGTCTCTGACCTATCCTGATATGCCACATCATCCCCGTGTGCCTGTCCCAACCTCCTTGCAGTCTTCTGGGATAGTTTGAAATTATGTCACCCAGGAGTTATTTGACACCTGAGCTCTATAGGTCTCAGCTCCACCCCTCGCTGACATGACTGCCAGGGCCTTTCCATAGCAAATCGTCAAAGGAACCCCCCAGTTTGGCTCTGGAGGTTTTGAATCCCTCCTTAGTTGAGTGGCCATGGGCAGGCCCTCTTCCTGCCCAGGATGACAGTTGGCTAATTGATGTAGAGCAATTCACCCACTCCCGTCCCCCCTCAGAGCTGACTTAAGCAGTGTTAATTGCTTCCTTTGATGTGTGAGAAATTTGATCCTGCAGCCGGAGAGAAAAGTATTTATCCCAGCCCAGCAGAGTCCCAAAAGGTCAGAAAAATATGACATTACTGGATGACCCACAAACTGTACAAATATGCTTTTGGACTTTACAGAATTGTTCTTTCCACACAGGTTACAGTGCATATTGGTGGGACTCTGGAGTCTGTGGACCCCGGGGAACTGGGCTGCGCCCTAAGGCAGCCTTTCCCCAAGGAGTATAGTGAGGTGTCACTACAGTCAAGACAGCAAAGCACACTGGCTTTTCCTGCATGTGTACACCCACATTAGAAGGCCTTTTCCAGGTCACTGCCCAACCCTGCATAGTACCTTCTGTGCCAGGCTACCTGTGCAGAGTTCCTGGGCTGCGCACAACAGGAGCTTCCCATGTGCAGCCCTTACACGTGTGCACATGTGTTTGTAAACATGTTCACATGTAACCAGCCAAGTGCATCTTACCCTTGCTGCACCGCAACAACCTTATCTTAAAAGGAAGACACTGGCAGTAAACATGAGCAGTCCATTTTATCCTGAGCTTACTGTGGGTGAATCACAGGTTACGAGGCTTCCCCACAGTAAAAGGTAAAAAACTAGGGAATTACGTAGTCAGATGCTGCCGCACTCCCACGTAGTACTGCCAGCAGCCCACCTTGTCCACTCGAGCAAGCAGGCAAGGAAGAACTGCTGGCTCTCATGGCTGCATGTGGGAGTGCAGTCCGCATTGGGAGCCGGCTCAGGGCAATCTGGGGTGGGCTCCCAGTGCTGTCCTGAAATATAGGATGCATGTATAATGCCTGGGTGGGACCTTGGACCCCAAACAAAAAGGAGTGCGGTTTGAGATTGTGCTCATAAAAACAAAGGAAAAAACAATAAAATGGAGCAACAAGGCCAGAAAGGAAGTGGCTCTCATGTTCAGCTGAGCATGAGGAGTGCCCAATAATGCCCTGCGGGGTTTGTCCCATGTTTTGGAAAAATAACTGCTTATTTTTGGCTTGTGGTGGCCCCAGGAGGACGGGGTCACCACCAACATATTATGAAAGTGTTGGCCAGGATCCTAAAATTATAACCCTGCAAGGGTTTTGTTCTGTTTTCAAGCACTCCTCACGTTGGAACTCTTGCTCTTCTGCTGGAAGTGCTGTACCATCTCGTGACAGAGACTATGACTGCAGTCCTTGTGGCCTGGAAGTCTTTTTATAGGAGATTTCCTATTTTCAAAAACTGCTAGGGGCTAAAGGAAGTAATTGCCCCTGTGATTAAAAGCACAACTGTGATACTCTTTGGAGGACTATGTTAAATTGCCTTTTACTGTACTTAAAGAGTATTTAAAGTGTATCACCCCCTAGGGGTGAAGGGATACAATTGCACTAATTGTGATTATAAATGTGATATTTGGATTGCGTTATTCATTTTTAAAGTAATGTTGCATTCACCAGACACCCAGCTATGTTTGGTCCTTTCACTTGTGAATGTTTTAATGAAGCAATGACACTGATAATTATTCATGTCCCAAGTATGCATGTTTTATTGGAAAAGCTAAGTGTATTACTACAAATTGTTATTCCATCATGGCATTTCAATACAAGTCAAGGATTTGACAAGTGATTGCTGAACTAGCTCTAACCCTTTGGAGGGACAAGAATGATTACGCAATGACCCCGAGAAGCATTTCCATCCGCTTAAGTATATTTGTAAATTGTTGCATAGTATTGAGTAATGTGTATGTAATAAATGTATTTTATTTCCTTTTTGAAAAGCAATAGCATAGACTGGATAATCATTTATTGCTTGTTATTATTGCATTACTGTGAATAGGGATTGCTAGCCCACATACCCAGAGTGATTTCACTCCTGTAAGATGGTGTGCAAGGCCTTCCTTGGGTAGGCATTGCACTGCTCTGCTTCACTACCCCCTTTGACTCAATCGCTACAATGAAGTGTTTGATTCCCAGTGGAGGACAAAAGTGGAGCTATTACTTGAGCAGGCCACACAAATATTAATGTGTTTTCCGAGAAATGGGATTTTTCTTGAGATGCTTGCACTGTCCCCTAGTTTAACCTGCTTCCAGGTTTTTAAGTACTGCTGCCCAATTGGTCTCGGTACATTGGCTGGAAGGCCCCAGTCTCGCAGTTTTCACCAGAGGGAGACTCGGGATGCTGTCAACGGTGGCTTCAAAGCCTATGAAACAGGAGTAAACACGAATTGACTCTTGGGAGTTTTGTCGCCCAACCTTTAAGGTCATCAAGCAGAAGTTTGGCAAAGAGTTTGGCGGCATTGATAAGCATTATGAGACAGTAATTGCAAGGTTCTGATTTCATTCCCCTCTTGAAGATTGGCTGAATAATTGATCCTCTTCAGGAGTCTGAAATGCGGTTTGTTGCCCGACAGAATCTGTCCAGTGGTGACATTGACATAGCCCAGAATGAGGGATCAGATGTGAAGAGGGCTGATGGAAGCCCATTTGGGCCGTGAGCCCTGCCTTTCTACATTCTCTCCAGTTTGAGTCTACTGCGGTATTCTGTCAAACAGGTTGCATATTTATTTATGATTTTGTTCACTGAGTGTTGCACTGACAGGTCAATTTCAGGAGTCTTTGGGACTTCTGAAGTGTCAAGGTGATTGTTTGCCTATGGATGAGAAGGTAACACAGTCGCAGATTTATCGCCAATTGATAAGTGTGATGACAAAAATGAAATCCAGGCAGTTACAGTCATATTTGCAATGGTGCCTTTCTTGCCTCCAGTTAGTATTTGGTTGACCATAGACCAGAATTGTTTGGCAATATTTTTCTTGCTCACCTACAGGAGCCGAGCCCAAAAGTCATCATTCCTTCTTCCTTTAGAAAGTTAGCCCTGGAATTTTTTTGGTTGTGTTTCGCAGTTAGAGAGAAAAAATGCTGTAAGAGGCTACATGTGTGGCGATTCACTTCATGTTTTCAGGCCTTCTGGTTCCTTGTTAACTTAAGTTTGCCCATGCCATGCACAGTTTTTCCCTAAAATGTTTTACTGCCATATTACTTTGATATTTTCAAGGTTGCTATCAAAGATGCCATGGGTGCCGTAATTTGTGGGGTAATTAACAGTGCATATTGAGGGCACAAGTTATAGTTACTTGAGGTAATTCCAACTGTAACTGCTGAATTCCTATGGTTTTGTATGTTTGAAATGTGAGCCTAACTATAACGTCCCTCTAACCTTTGTTTTTTTCAGTGAGTTTCTATGTTTTTTATAATCTATTTCCTAACTATAACATCCCTATAATGTTTGTTTTTTCAGTGAAATTCTATGGTTTTTTAACGTATAGTAATTTTGATTAGTATGCGATAATCTGTGTCCTCTGCACGCATGCAGGGGACAGAGATGAATCTTTGGATTTTTACAGTGGGACCTGCTTTAAAGATCCCACTATCAAAACCTGGGACATAGCAGGAGCCAGCCCTGGGGGTGCTGGTCCCAGGGCCATCCGTGGCTCACATGTGGAGATAGCCCCCGAGGGGTGGTTGTCCCCAGAGATAATGGGGGTCTGAAACTGATTGCCTTTCAATTGTTTTCTGTTTGTCCTGGGGGTGGTGGAACTGGGGTGCTGGGGGGCCCTCGGCCCCCCACATATACTGATATAGAAGCCCCAGGTGGGGGTGGTCCCTAGGGCTTGGGGGTCCCAAAGGTACCCCCTTTATTTTATTTAGAGGTTTGTCCTGGGATGTAGTGGTCCCCAGAGTGAGGGGGCTGTGCTACCCAACCCTGCTCAATGTTCAGTGTAGCCAGGGAGATGGTGGCCCCCGGGGCTATTGGTTTCTTCTATTTAATATTTTCCCCAGGGGATGATTGTCCCAGGGGCATGGGGGGTCACAGGCCCCCTGAATATAATTTCTTAAACGCCCCGGGTAGGAGGTGGACCCCAGGGCAGCAGGAGGTGGCCTGGCGCCCCGCATATCATAACATCCCTGGTGAGGTGGCGGTCTCCAGGGCAGCAGGGGGCATGTGCCCCCCCCACATATATATTAAAACCTGGGGCAGGTGGCAGTTCCCAGGGCAGCAGGAGGGGGCCACAAGGCCCCCTGCATTTCTAAGGAAATCCCACTGGGGCTTCATGATAAAGAAGCGTGGGAGCCCCAGCTCCATTTTTTTTGTGTGTTTTTTATTTTACGGCAGATCCACAGATCTGATCGTAAAATAAAAAAATGCCTTTTAGCCCTGAGGGCCCCTTTTGTGTTTTTTTTTTTTCTGGGACTCAGCTTTAGCTAAGGTCCAATATGGCTGACAGCACTTCTGTGGTTGAAGTGTTATCAGCCAATCATATCTCTGCACGAGCTCGGGAGGGGACCTGAATCCTTTTGTCCCTATATGTACAAATTTGGATTTCCTTTTATTTCTCAAAAACTACTGAATAGATTTCCACCACATAAGAAAAACAGACTCTTTCTGGACCAAGAGCTACCATTCTGCCATATTTGGTGTAATTCTGTCCTGTGATTTTTGCGCTATCGCTGCTCAATATTTCCTATGGGAATTAAAACTGGAAAAGCTCTAAATTTCACCTCCCTTGACCTCGGCACCCTCGAGATGGATCACACCGTAATTTTCCAGACAGCAGCTCACATGACTGTTGTGAGAAAACAGGGCAGATTGCAGAGGCCCCCTAACTTTTTGCCCCCATTTTTCACTTTTTGCTGTTGTTTTCCTGACTGCAATGGTGCCCTGGGTACTGCAAACCAGTCCCAGCACTTGTGCTCTGTATAAAATAAGTATGCAAATTAGGCTAATTATAATTGTCTATGTCAACCTACTTATAAGTCCCTAGTATATGGTAGGGCATGTAGGTTTTAGAGACTCCAGCATAGGTACTGCACCCATAGGTGAACTGCTGTGGTGCCCAGGGTAATTTTAAAGGCAGGCCTTCCTTGCTGGCTGTTTTTAAATTAAAATTAAATCCAAATTCGACTTTGGAATTAAAAGTACTTCCAAAGTCTTGAACTACCTTATTTTTACATATAAGTCACCCCTAAAGTGTGCCCTATGTGACCCTAGGGTTGGGTGTCATGTATCTATAAGCAGGGGCCTTATAAAATAGTTGTATAAGCCCTGGTGAGGTAAAACAGGCAAATTTGTTTTTCTCTCATTGTAGTGTATGGCCTCCATAGGCTAAAATAGAACACTTTATTTTAATTTACAAAGTCCCCTTAAGTATCAGATATCTCAAGTTTGGCATCAAATGAATTGTTATAATACATCCCACAACTTAGAATTGTTGAATTTAATATAACTTGTTCAGGTAAAGAGTTTTAAACTCTACCTAAAAAGATGTCATCTTTAGCCCTGTAGTGCTCTGCTCTGATTGGCTAGCCTCTGGCAGCCTGGCCAGGCTGCCTTGTTGAGGTGTGAAGTAAACTGGACTGAACACAACGAGATGTGCCTGGGGGAGGAGAACTTCCCTCAGCAAATGGAGAAGCAGGAACAGGGGAGGGCTGCCAAACTGGTCTTTAAAGGCAGGGAAGGACATTTGGAGAAACCCAGCACCTCCCTCACATCCTGCAAACCCAGGCAATTAGGTGCCCTCTTGATTACATTGGGAGACGGCAGGAGAGGGGTGTGTTTAAGATTGTTAGCCACACCTGTGGGTGGGCTCAGCCAGATGTAACCTCCAAAAATCAGATTCAGCCATGATGGATTTTTGAGGAATGTTGCTCCCTGGGATTGACTTTTGCCACACTTCCCAGGACGTGGTCATCACAGGGGGAAGGACCCTGCACCTTATTGGAGAACCAGGACTCCCCTGTTTTTCACCAAGGAGCTAGGATAAAACTGGCAGACCTGCACTCACACCTCAGATCCCTACCAGGAAGACTACAGGAGAAGAAGGACTGCCCTGCTGGACCCCTGACCTGCACCTGGACACTGCACTCTGGAGGACTGCACCAGCTGCACACTTGGGTTTCACCACAAGAAGGACTTTGCCTGGCTTCAACTGGTTGAAGGAGGTACTCCCTGATTGCTACAGGTGAAAAATTGCTAACCAGAGTCCCCTGCACCAACTTCTGAAGAAACTGACCAGCTGACCACTGTCCAGTTGCCAATTTGGAACTTGTGCCAGGTGCGTTTTGGGAGTTTTAGTTCGCACCCTCAAGGAGCAACTCAGAGCTTCTGGGACCTTGGGATGAGCTGTGGGCCTCAAAAGAACCTTAAAAAAAAAAAAAACATCTGGGAGAAGATCCAGAAGTTTGGAGAAGTTTGGAGGGATGGACCTGCCGCTGCAACTCTAGCCGGCTTGCCTCATCCGTGACCCAGCCTGACTTGCAGGTGCTTCACGGTGAAGAAAATCTCCAAAAAAGTAACTAAGTCCGAACATAGAAAGTTGACCGGGACCTCCAAGGCAGTGTATCCGAAGGGCTCCAAGGACTTCTGATAAAGATTCAGGTTTGCCCCAGTCGAAGAATTTTCATCTCGAAAAAATGACAAAGTCCAAAGGTAAAAATCTGCACCGAAGGCTCCCGCAACACGTATCCAAAGAAGAGTTCCAGAAGTGTCAGATTGGACTGGCAACTTGGTCCTGCTGAAGAAAATCATCAGGAAAACGACTACGTCCGAAGGTAAACTTTTGACCGAGGCCTCCTGCGGGCTGTAGCCGAGCAGGGCTCCTTCGCGGTCGGCCTTAAAATTTGACTTTGCCCCGGTTGAGGTGCGACCAGATTGGTGCTTTTCATTTTGATGCGCTAGAAAACGGTAATTCTTTAAAGATTCAAATGTCCGGTGCCCCTTATCCGATTCTAATCATTTTGATGTCTTTTTAAAGACAAAAATATACTTTTTATAAATTGGTGTTGGATTTTTATTGTGTTTTGTGTTTTACTTATTTACTGTTTTGTGATATTTAAATGCTTTACAATTTTGTCTCCTAAGTTAAGCCGTGTCGCTCGTTGACAAGCTACCAAGGGTTGAGCTGGGTTTAATTTATTGAAACTAACTGGACCTAGGTGGATGTTAGTGGCCTATTGCTTAGTGTAGGTACTTACCTGCCCTTACCAATAATCCATTTTCCAACAACTGTCAAATTGTTTTGGGAAAATTTGGTGAAGATTCATCAAGCAGCGCCAAAGATATAGGCAAGCAAAAAACAGCCTTTTCTTTAGAAAATAGGTCCTAACTATAACTACCTACTGGCGACCGCCACTACCTACTAATGACCGTCCGTAGGGAAATATATATATATAGACACAATATGGATTACAGTGGAGGTTGGCACTGTTTAATTTGATAATTTGACAGTTGTGCTTGATACTGTGTAGTTATAGTTAAGCCACATTTAACAAATCTGCATGATTTTTGTTAAAGTCCTTTCAACTCAGCTCTGTCCTGGAACATTTTGAGGTGATTCGTCAAACAGGGACCAAGAAAAAGGAGAATCCTTAAATATTGGTTTTCCATGTTAATTCCCATAGGAAACTTTTGTTGAAGAGGCAGAAAAATGGCTGAATGAATTACACCAAATTTGGCAGCACGTTCATGCATTTTTGAGAAATTTACATTTAAAGAGGTGTTCAGTGTGGTCTTGAAGGGTCTAAAAAATAGGTATAGGTAGGCAGTTGGTCCCACATGTGTCCCACAGTACTGAACATTAAAAAAAATATGGCCCCCAGATTGGCTGTGGGAACTTTTTCTCCCATCTGCCATTTCGGTAGCGCAGGACCTGTGCTGCACCCCTGGTACTGAGAGATTTGGTATTTAGACGGAATATGTGAAACAGAAATATCATTGCCCAACATATCATGTCAAGAATATTGATAGCACAAATATTGTGAAGGTATGTTTCCATAGGTAAGCAAAGTTTTACTACATATAACTCCATATACATGTTCCTTGCCAATATATCACCAAGGATGTGGAGTTAAAATATTAAATCTATACTAGCCTATGTGCATGTAACTTCAAAAAATGTTGGTCCTCGATGTTTTTGACGCAACATTATGTCAACACAATATTGCTTTTTCCAATATTCTGTCTGTGATCTCAAAGATTCGATTGGCTGACCACAGCCAAAAGAAAAATAGTGCCACCATTACAGGACTTGGGGACTTGGTTCCCATCTCCTCAAGTGCGAAAAAATTCATAAGATGACATTGCAGGAACACCCAGCACCCTGGCACTTTTAAGGAGGACTTAGTTGGATTCTCTAAGGCCAAAAATTAAAAATATCAGGATGCTGGTGCTTTGGTGCTCTGGTGCTCCTGTGGGACCCAATGCAAACCTTTTGTATGCTACTGAAGTACTTCTTTGGGAGCAACCACACATGCTTCACCCCTCTGATACCAGGGTATCATGCACACTTTATTGTGTGAAGTATGTTTGCAACTTCATTTTGAAAGAGTGATGCTTTCAAGCCAGTACCATGAGAGTACCACAGTATCAAACAAAAAATTTTTTTGAAAAAGTATAAATGAAATGTGGGTTAGGCCCATGGAGTGGTTAAGTTGAGAGTCTTGCCTGAGCCTGGCCCTGGAGCAACCCTTCACAATGTGTGGCTGGACGCCATGTGCAGAGGGGGGTTGACCACCCACAGAGGTTTGGGTAAAGGGAGGTTGTCATCTATGGAAGGATGTCCACTGGGCAATAGGCTGTGTGTAGCAGGTAGTAAGCCTTCCACCCCACCGACAGTTGGACACAGGGCCCTGTGTCCAAACTTTATGGACACTGGGGATCAACCACCTATAGTGAATTTGGAAGAAGCTGTGGGCATTGAGGGGGAAGACAGGCCCTGCTTCTAACTCCAGGCCCACACCAACATCCACACATGGCCAACCCACAGCAGACTGGCCTCTGGGGTGAGCTTTCTGTCCCTGCCTGCCTGCCTGTCCTATGTTTTCTGTCTACGTGGCCCTGCTGCCTTCCTCCCCACCTTCATGGCCAGCATGATGTCCCTGCCTATGCTGGCCTGTCATGACTAGTCATCTTGCTGTTCCTGCACCCTCAAACCAACCCTCCATTCTCTGTCTGTGTGCTCCTCCCAACTGACCATTGTGATCAGCTTTCTGCTCCTGCACCCCTCACCTGCCATATGTTTTCTGTGTGCATGTTCGAGCTCCCCTCATTCTGCCCTTGGTGTGATCTTTTTGTTGCACTTGCCCATGCTGGCTTGCCCTCTGTAATCAGCTCGCTGCCCCTGCTCCTTACACCTGCCCAGGTGCCTTCCATTCTTCATGTATGTGCCCTGCCCCCTCTTACTTGTACTTCAGAACCATTGTGCTTCCTCTGTCTATGATGGCTTGCCTTCCATGTTCATTTTGCTGCCCCTGTCTCCCTCCCCTGATTGTCGGTTCTATAATTGTTTGTCCCTGCTCTCTTCATCTTGCTCTCTGTGGTCAGCTTGCTTCCTTGCCCATGCCAGTCTCGCATCCATGGACAGCTTGCTGCCCCTGCCCAAGGCTCTCTCCCCCCTCTTCTCTCCGTGTGCATGTTCCCAACCCCTCCACCCTCCCTCTGTCGTCCACTGCAAATGCTGGCCTGGTCTGAATAGCTCATTTGTAACCCCATCTCTGCCCCCCATCCTACCCACCATGGTCAACGTGCTGCTCATGCCAACCTGCCCTCTGTGTTCAGCTTACCGCTCCTACTGCACTTCCCTCCTGTGCATTCTCCATTCTCCATTTGTATGCATCTGCCCCATCCCACCTGGCCTTTTGGTCAGCTTACTGCTCCTGCTGGCCTGCCACTTGTGGTCATCTTGCTGCCTCTGATTCTGCCACCATTGCCCATTGCCCTCCGTTCTTGTTGTGTGTTTCCTTGCATACTCACTCCTACCCTGTTTGTTCAAAGTGTTGCCCCTGCCAGACTGCTCTCCATGGTAAACCTGCTGCTTATGCCCCTTCCCTCTCTCCCCAGCCCTCTGTTCTCCATGTGCATTTCATGGCTGCTCCTTCTTGGCCTCTGTGGTCAACTGTGCTGCCCCTGCTCAGGCTTCCCTGCCATCCATATTTAGCAGACTGCCCTGTCCCCCTCTCATTTGCCCTCTGTTCATTGTCTGCATGGCCCCACTCCCTCCCATCTGCACTTCATGGTCTGTTGTATTAGACTTGCCCTTGTCACCTGCTTATCATCAATTTAGCTTTCTAGAACACTAACTAAAATTTCAGTGGCAAAAAGAACACCCTCATTTTGTTAATTTCTAAAGAAAATCCTTTAGGTTTCACAGCTTTGATTCCATTGAGATGGCTTCAGCTTTGCTACATTTTTGTCAGAAAGACAAGTGTTATCGCTATAGTTGTTTATTAGAACATTGTGGGAAGCTGCAGTAGCACACTTGAGTTTAACCGCACAGACCGCTGCTGGTGTTGTAAGTGCATGCTTCAGCCAACATATCAGAATGTTACACTGGCATGGATGAGAAATACATTTGAGAACTCATAGAAATGTATCCTCATTTTTAGCTTGCTACAGCACTAACCATAATTTCTAAGACAAAACAAACTGCCTCATTTTGTTGTAGGTTTTCCAGTTTTGATTTTATCAAGATGACTTCAGATGTACCACACTTCTGTCATAAATACAGACTGTTAGCACTCAACTTGCTCATTAGAGCACTGTGGGAGGCTGCAACAGAACACTGGGGAATCAACCAACAAGCTGCTGCTTCTGTTGGAAGTACATGTTTTGGTCAGAATGTCGGACTTTATTCTGACATGGCTGAGGAAGATAGTATGAATTTATAAACATCTTAGCTTCGTGAGCACCTTCCATAACATTTATTAGAATATCACTGAGGAAAAACTGTTTTCTCTCAAGACCTAGTTCATCAGATCCCAGCAGAGGATTATCATTTTTCACTGGGAAAATCACTTTAGAATACATCACGGTTCCTAAAATGTGTATGGTACCACCAACAAGTGATTTATATAGTTGCCAAAATCTGTTATCATCCTTCGTATGAGTTACTTCTTGTAACTCTCAAGACCTGCCATTCACTACCATGCATTTCACTGGCGACCATGATCCTGAGCCCTGTAATTGTAGCTACGACATATTGTCCATGCTGTAGCCCACCAATTAGGAGGGGATCCACCCTCAACATGTCCCTTATGCTGACCCTGACCCCTTGCACATCTTTATAAATTCATTTTCAGACCTCAGGAATCATATCCTTGAGTCCTGAAATGGCTACCACAAAATATTAATCAGCTTGTAGCCAGACAATTAGGATTGATTAGTCCCCTCTAATGTGGCCAATCAGAAAACATCTGGTCACCAACAGTCAAGATGTACAAATGTTTTAACCTCTTCATGACAGTCTGATCAGCTCTTTAAAGGTCAATTTCTTTAAACCTATGAACAGATTTACAGCAAGTGGAAAACTTTCTGAGTTAGGTTCTCACTTTCTTCCAAATTTGGTGTAATTCCTTTCAGACGTTTTATTTTTTGTATGGCCTTCCAAAATGTCCTATTAGAATCAGCATGGGAAATGGGAAATTAATGTGGTGAGAGCACCCCTTTTTCATGGCCCCTACTTGATAGATCACCATTAAACATTCCAGGAAGAATCTGAAGAGGAAGAACTTTCTATGGAAAACTTTCTGAAGATTTGTCAAATGGCACCAAAGTTATTAGAGAAACAAATTAGAGAAATAATAACACTCTTCCTATAATAACATTGCCAATTTTTGTAAAAGGATTCACAGTAAACTACTGTTCATTTCTAAGAAGAGAAAGGTTCTAATATACACCAGACTGTGGGGGTCATTCAGACCCCGGCGGGTGGCGGGAGCCGCCCGCCTGGCGGGAACCGCCGAATGACCGCACCGCGGTCAAAAGACCGCGGCGGCCATTCTGTGTTTCCCGCTGGGCTGGCGGACGACCGCCAGAAGGCCGCCCGCCCGCCAGCCCAGCGGAAAACCCCTTCCCACGAGGACGCCGGCTCCGAAGGAGCCGGCGTAGTGGGAAGGGTGCGACGGGTGCAGTTGCACCCGTCGCGAATTTCAGTGTCTGAAATGCAGACACTGAAATTCTATGTGGGGCCCGCTTACGGGGGCCCCTGCAGTGCCCATGCCATTGGCATGGGCACTGCAGGGGCCCCCAGGGGCCCCACGACACCCCTCACCGCCATCCTGTTCCTGGCGGTCGGAACCGCCAGGAACAGGATGGCGGTGAGGGGGTCGGAATCCCCCATGGCAGCGCAGCAAGCTGCGCCGCCATGGGGGATTCCTCAGGGCATCGGAAAACCGGCGGGACACCGCCGGTTTTCCTGTTCTGACCGCGGCCAAACCGCCGCGGTCAGAATGCCCTGCGGGGCACTGCCAGCCTGTTGGCGGTGCTCCCGCCAACCCCGGCGGTCGGAATGACCCCCTGTGTCTCTTCTCAGAATAGGAGTGAGGAGAAAAACTCAATGAACCTTTTTTCACTTTTTAGGTGCAGAGACCAACAAGTTAACATCCTATGCACAACCTTTATAATATGGAGGATGCCAAAAACCCATCCTCCGTACTTGAAAAGAATATGCATATGGTGAAAACACTTGAAGCATTTTCTTTTCAGAAATCAAACTAGGGATACAAGGGAACTGCTTCTTTTGCTTCTTGAGCTGCATTTGTTTTTTTGTTTTGCTATAATGTCCATGCATTCAGCAGTGGCAGCCAGCAGTTTTAGGAGGGAGAGGGGTGGGCGGGAAGCATACTCACATTCATTCTTTCACACACACATGCATGCACGCACATCCATTAACAACACTCATCAACATTCAAATATTCACGCATGCACCAAACATTCATTTAAAAAGATCACACACACACTTACCTTCAGCCTCGGAGGTCCCAGGAGGGTTGGGACTGCTGCCTTCCCTCAATGTGAGAAAGTAGCCTCTTTGTAGCATGGTTACCCCCACTTTTGTCCTGTTTGTGAGTGTGTGTCAGTGTGTTTTTACTGTGTCACTGGGATCCTGCTAGCCAGGACCCCAGTGCTCATAGATAAAAACCTATATGTCAGTATGTTTTTGTCTGTCTCACTGGGATCCTGCTGGTCAGGACCCCAGTGCTCAGAGTTTATGGCCTAATGTGTGTGTCTATATAGTGATTGACTGTGTCACTGAGGCTCTGCTAACCAGAACCTCAGTGCTTACGCTCTCTCTGCTTTTAAATTTGTCACTGTAGGCTAGTGACTTAATTTACCAATTTCAATTGGCACACTGGACCCCCTTATAAGTCCCTAGTATATGGTACCTAGGTACCCAGGGCATTGGGGTGCCAGGAGATCTTTATGGGGTGCAGCATTTCTTTAGCCATCCATAGGGAGCCCAAACAAACCCTTGCACAGGCCTGCCATTGCAGCCTGCGTGAAATAACGCACACGTTATTTCACAGCCATTTTCACTGCACTTAAGTAACATATAAGTCACCTACATGTCTAACCTTCACTTGCTGAAGGTTAGGTGCAAAGTTATTAAGTTTGAGGGCACCCTTGCACTAGCAAAGGTGCCCCCACATAGTTTAGGGCTATTTCCCCAGTCTTTGTGAGTGTGGGGACGCCATTACAGGCGTGCACTGCATATAGGTCAATACCTAAATGTAGCTTCGCAGTGGTAACTCCGAATATGGCCATGTAACATGTCTAAGATCATGAAATTGTACTCCCATTCCAAATCTGGTATTGGGGAGCCAATTCCATGCTTCCTGGGGGCTCCACCATGGACCCCCCAGGACTGCCAAACCAGCTCTCTGAGGCTTGCACTGCAGCTACAGCTGCTGCCACCTCACAGACAGGGTTCTGCCCTCCTGGGGTCTGGGCAGCCCAGTCCCAGGAAGGCAGAACAAAGCATTTTCTCTGAGAGCTGAGTGTTACACTCTCTCCCTTTGGAAATAGGTTTTACAGGCTGGGGAGGGGTAGCTTCCCCCAGCCTCTGGAAATGCTTTGAAGGGCACAAATGGTGCCCTCCTTGCATAAGCCAGTCTACACCGGTCCAGGGACCCCTTGTCCCCTGCTCTGGTGTGAAGCTGGACAAAGGAAATGGGAGTGATTACTCCACTGTCCATCACCACCCTCCTAGGGGTGGTGCCCAGAGCTCCTCCAGTGTGTCCCAGACTTCAGCCATCTTGCTTTGCAAGGTGTTGGGGCACTCTGGAGGCCTCTGAGTGGCCAGTGCCAGCAGGTAATGTCAGAGACCCCTCCTGGTAGGTCCATACCTGATAAGGTAGCCAATCCCCCTCTCTGGGCTATTTAGGGTCTCTCCTGTGGGTTCTCTTCAGATTCTGCTTGCAAGTTTCCTTCAGAAATCCTCTGCAACAACTTCATCATCCTCTGACCTCGGATCAACTGCAGCCTGCTCCAGGAACCGCTGTAACTGCAACAAAGTATCCACAAGGGATACTTTTCTTCTGCAACCTCAGCTCCAAGTCAGCAACTGCAGCAGTTTCATGGTGTGCACCCTCTGGGGACTCCCTGTCTTCATCCTGCAACAGAAGGACAAAAGAAATTTCCAGTGGAATGACGGAGTCTCTCCCCTGCTCCAGCAGGCACTTTCCAAGACGAAGACTGGTACCCTTGGACTCCTCTCACAGCGACGAGCGTGCTCCTAAGGACACAGAGGGTGGACATCATCAACACAGACTGACCTGAGGTCCTGCTGACGCCATTTGGAGGAGGTAAGACCTTGCCTTCCCATAGAGCGACGGTACCACTGTGTACTGCATCTTCTTCACCTCCTGAGGCCTCTGTGCACTATTTGCAAAATTCCTTCATGCACAGCCTGGCCCAGGTCCCCAGGACTCCATCCTGAGACGCTGAACTCACTGAGTTCTTCTCCGGCAGCGTGGGATCTTACTTTGATGTGCTGCATGAACTGCATTTTGCACCTCCTTTGTCCCCGTGTCCTGGGACTCCGGGGGGTGCTGGATGGCATCCTGAGGGCTCTCTAAAGTGCTAGGAGCCTCCTCTTCCTCCTCACACACAGTTGAGTCCCCCAGGTCCCTCCTGGGTCAATTCAGCGCCATTTTGATGCAAAAGGTATTTTTGTCGTAGCCAAGGCTTGTTGGTGACTTCCAACACAAAATCATGTCTACAACAATCTTAACGTCATGGAACATCCTTTGCATCCAGCAGGAACCCACTGGCATCTTCCTAGGGTGCATTTCTGCAGTCTCTGACTAACCATGGACTCTTCTTTTGCACCCTCTTCTGGGTTGGCAGGGGCTCCTGTCCTTTCTGGGACTTCTTTTGATTTCTGGAGTTGGTCCTCTTCTTTTGCAGGTCTTCAGGTCCAGGAATCCAGCAGTTGTTGTTTACAGACTTGGTTGGTTACTACATAATCCCAATCACGAGGTGTAGTGTGTCCTAAGGAAACTTGCAGAACTTTACCCCTGCTTTTCTGGGCTCTGGGGTGGGGTAACTTACTTACCTTTACTGTATTCTTACTCTCCCAGCGATTCTGCACACACTACATTTGTCTAGGTGGGAATTTGTGATTCGCTTTCCCCTTTTTTAGTATATGGTTTGTGTTGCCCCTATACCTAGTTTCTCCCATTGCAGTCTATAGCATTTCCTATTGTTTGCATTGTTCTATGACTATTTACTTGTCTAATTTTGATGTCTAGTGTATATATTGTGTATAATACTTACCTCCAGAAGGAGTATTGTCTCTAAGATATTTTTGGTACTGGGTCACCCAAATAAATACCTTTATTTTAGGTAACATTGGGTATTGTCTTTACTTGTGTATAAGTACTGTGTAACTATAAGTGGTATTGCAGGAGCTTTGCATGTCTCCTAGTTTAGCCTAAGCTGCTCTGCTATAGCTACCTCTATCAGCCTAAGCTGCTAGAACACTACTACATTTCACTAATAAGGTATAACTGGACCTGGTATAAGGTGTAAGTACCCAGGTAACCACTACAAACCAGGCCAGCCTCCAACACTCACTGGCTGACCTTAGGTCAGCCAATGAGGGAAGGCAGCAGTCCCAAATTCATCACAGAGTGGGATGGGGTCAGTGAGACTGCTGACCCCACCTCACTCTGTGACGTGATGTCACTGATTGACACTCCCCTGGGCGCTTCCGGGCTTAAACCTGAAGCGCCCAGTTCGAAGTCATTGGGTGACGCTTCCCTCATCACCCGGGGAAGGGCCTCGGGGAACCTTTGCTGAGCTGAGGAGGTCACGTCCACAGGAGCGGTGACCTCTTCAGCCCAGCAAAGTTCAGCTCAGGAAGCCAGGAGTCTGCGCAAATCGTGCATGTCTGCTCCTGGCTGCCTGACCTGAACATGAAGATTGTCTGTCAGGCTGACCTTTGTTCAGCCTAACCTGCACTCTTCATGAGGGCAAAAGGTGGGGGAGTGGCCCCTCCACCCTAAAGGACGGGCCGCGCCTGGCGTGCAGTTTGCTGACATCACAGCAAAACAAAAGTGAAATCAGACTATGCTAATGGTGTGGTCTAGTTTCACTTTTGATCGGTGCTGGAGGAATAGCTTGTCCCCCTAAGCAATGATCAACTTGGGAGAGACAGTGTTAGAAAGGAGACAATGCCTACTTTCCAGTGCTTTCTGTTTCTAGGGGTTCCCTGCTTGGATAGCAATCCCCAAGCAGGGATCCACCCAACTAAACACCAGGTGAAGGCAAGGACTAGTGATTCTCCAACCTAGGGACGAGACAGTCTTTCTGCACCATGAGGAGAGCAGATTGGGAGTTTGCCCCCCACTCTGTCCTCTGTTGAATAGAGATCCCTCTAGACACCAGTAATTTTGCTTTTTCTTTTGGGGGGAGGCTACCTTGCTCCAAAAATGTCAAAATGCCTTAGGGACAGTTTGAGGGTTTGCCCCAATACGCCCTCCACAGGTAAGGCAAACCTACTAGACAGCAGGGATTCAAAACAAAACGGGGGTGGGGGTCCACCTTAGCATAGGGTCATGTTCCCATTTCATAAGGGGCAATAAAGTCTTTATGCTCTTCCTGGGAGGTGAAATGGGGGCTCTGTCCCAGTCTGCCCCTCGGAAGGGTAGAAAGGCCACTAGAAACCAGGAATTTTTAAAGCCAAACTTTTGAATGATTGGAGATGGTCCAGCCTTGGACAGGGTATGGCCTACCCCAAAAGGGACAACAATCTTTCTGCCTCACTGGATCGAGATAGAGGTTTGCCCCAAATTTGGCCCCTGGGATGCAGGAAAGCCCACCAGACTACCTGAATTTTAAAATGGTGCAAAACACAGGATAGACTACACTGGCATTTAACCATACTCCTAAGCCAGAAGGGGCAATACAGTATTTGTCACCCCCACCCACAACAGGTAGAAAGGAAATTTACCATGATTGAGAGTTTACCCATAATCTTTTCTCCGGGGGAGTAGAAAGCCCATAACACACCAGGAATTTTACAGTGGGACACAAATAATGGGCTGGGGGCATCCCACCCTGGCATTGAGCCAGACCCAGAAAGCAAGGTTTTCTCCAACAGGGGTTTTTCGACTAATCTATGCCCCATTGACTACAAATCCCACTAGATACATGGGAAAAATCATCCATAATAAACACAAAGTGGTGGTCTGCTGGCCAGGTATTGGTCTGTGCCACCACCATAGAAAGAGCCCAACAATCTTTCTGCTGAATATCCCCATCTCCATGGCAAGCGAAGAAATCTGCATTCTTTTTAGTGTAGTTTGGATATATGGACCAGCAGAGTAGGCTAAAAATTCCTTCTTACTTGCCCTGCTGAAGGGCTGCACTGCTTGGACCTGTGCTCAGCCACCACCCAGAAAAACCTATTATACACAGAAATGTATAAAAACTAGACACTCAGGGCCTGATTCTAACTTTGGAGGACGGTGTTAAACCGTCCCAAAAGTGGCGGATATACCACCTACCGTATTACGAGTTCCATAGGATATAATGGACTCGTAATACGGTAGGTGGTATATCCGCCACTTTTGGGACGGTTTAACACCGTCCTCCAAAGTTAGAATCAGGCCCTCAGTGTAGCCCGGGTTACATTTCCACAATACCGTGAAGTTTTCTTACTCACAATGTCCTTCAAGCTTCAAAACTTGGTAAAAAACAAGCATTTTCCTCACATTTATGTGAGAGGATGTTTAAGAACCTGCAGAAATTCACAAAGTCCCTACCAGCACAGTGTTCCCACACATCTCCCAACAAAAACACTTCCATACTTGTGTGACTCAGCTTACAACCCCTGATACAGAAGGCCCCATTTGTTTTCACATGTAGTCAACTTGTTCTGCAAATTATATAAGAACAGAACATGTAGGAAAAGAGACTTCGAATAAAGGAGGAGGGTTTATAAAGGAAGCAGGTTCAAATTATCGTTTTTCTTGGCCATAGTCCTCGCCTAATTTCTTAACAATTGATGGGCTAATTCACACTAATTATTGACAAATTGTGCAAAACAACTTAATTTAGCCTCCCATTACAGGGCCTTTAATGTCTTATGCTATTCCTTTTTACTAACTATATTTGGTTCATATAGAAAATAAATGTTAGCGGGGCGTTCCATGCTCCCACTACCTGCTGCTTTAGGGTTCAATGAGAGAAGAATTGACGTGTTAGTTGGAGATAATAGGAATGTGCACAGTACCGGACAAATTGTGATCCACGGTGAATAGCGTTCTTCTAGGTTGTAAAGCCAGTGGCTGGTTATTGCTGGGGTAACATATCTGCAGGACAGTGTTTCAAATTTAGAGTTTATTTAGTCCATAAAAATACCTTAATGGGTCAGTCAAGCAACCGACGGTATTCCTGTAAGGCCCCTTAGATCGTATCAGAGAGCTGCATGCACCAACATTGGTACAGTATCTCTGTACCTACAGGCTTCTTAGCAATTCGTCATTTTATTATAACGTCTTTATAGCACACAAAGCAACGTGCAAGAGCACTAGAGCTCTTGAAATAGCTTAGCGAGGTATGGCGATGAACGGGAAGGTAATACAAGCACGAATCTGTGACAACATTAACTAAACACAGGTACCAAGAAGGCATATGAGTAATGACTTGGGGTGGGAGGTTTGCAGGGTGGGACCTTGTAGGTGGCGAGATGTTGGAACCAGAAAAGAAAAAAACATAGTTGAGCGATGAAAAGTCTACTGCCTGGTAGGATTTAACTTTAGTGTGCACAACTCTGATTGCTCCTTCACTCAGGATGACAGAATTATAAAGAGCATATGATAGGTGCTTTGTCAGGCTTAATTTCTACCTAGAGCCTCAGCATGCTTTTAACATTTTGGGCCTCATTACAACCTTGGCAGAAGCGATTATTCCCTCCCGAACGTGACAGATATCCCGCCAACCTCCATTATATTCTATGGAACTTGTGAAACGGAGGACAATATATATCCCTCACTTTTGGGACGGACTAATCCCCTCCGCCAAGGCCGTAATCAGGCCCTTTATGTACTAAGCATTTCCTTTATCAATATTTGTACGGAAAAACAAATTAAGAGTCCTGTGCTTCTAGTCACCTGGTCAATGTCAGAGCTGCTCTTCTCCTGTGCTATCTGTGTGAAAAAACTGCAAGTGGTATGTATATGAATTGCCTGAAGTAGAGGCATGGTGGCTCCAACAAATATGACTTTATTGTCTCAACATCCAGACATCACAAACACCAGTGGGTGATTTGTGGCTCACTCATAGCACACCTTCTCAAGACTTCATGAACCCTCACGTCTGAGAGTTTCCCAAGTAAAGTTCCCCAGGACACCTGCTTAAATGTCATTGTGAATATAAATATTGCTTAAACACAGTACTTCCAGAATCTAGAAATTTTCAATGCCAAATGGTCCTCCAGGCATCTTGTAGATCCCTCACATCTCATCCGCCTAAACCAGAAACAAATCAAAGGCAAAATTAAAAGTATAGAAGTTAGTTACCCTTAATTCCTAAACTACATAGTAAGCAGAATGGATTTTCACTGGTACATCCTACTACAACCTTTGCCTCAGCATTGGATTGGCAAATAAGGCAGTCAGGTGATGGCAGATGGACTGGTGCCTGAGTGCCATCTCTGCGCCAACCTTTTGGAGGGCAGCTGCACATAATCTCCACTGGCCATCCAGCACACACCATGTCTAGCTGCCCAGACCACTAACATATGGGACTGACATAGTCAGGCGGGTTGCAGGCACACACTGCTGGTGGAGGGAGGGGACACTTGAGCTTGGAGTAGCATTATTATAAGGCCAGTTTTGTGGCTGGAGATGGGTTACTTCACCTTGGCCCAGATCCCACAGATAATGTTGTCTAGCCCCTTCCCCTGATATGCCGTCACACTGAGGCCATGATGGACAGGGAAGGAAGGTTAGTGGTGCTGCCTTTTGGGGGGTGCAGGGGCTGCTCTGGCCGCTAGGACATTTATACCTCAGCCCCTAGTTAGGGTGGTTCAGTGTTGGTAGCCAAGCACGGTACCCCTGTCCTTGCCCTTCCCTTCACTCCTAGGCCGTCACACTGAGGCCATGGTGAGCGGGAGAGAACTAGGGAGTGTGAGGAGGCTGAGAGGCCAAGTGTTGCTCTGTCTCTTGGGCCGTTGTCACCCAACCCCTAAAGGGCTTGGACAGTCTGAAGCAATGGGTTTCACCTGACTTCTCATCTGCCAGGCCATCGCATTAAGACCAGGGTGGGCATGGGAGAGGGGCAGTGCACAAAACTCAGGAGTCTCATTGGGGGGCCAGGTTAGGTGTTGTCACCACTAGACCATTTTCAGAGCCCCTTTTTTGTCATTGAAGGTCATTTTCCGAAAGATCTTGACCATGCCCTTTCCCTTCTTGGCTTTGTGTTCAATTTGTGACTTAGAAGATAATCTGAATCGAAGACACAGTTGCATGGGAGTGGATATCTCAACTAGTTGTACAAGGTTTTGAGACTTCTATGAGTATTTCGTTTCTACATCTTCAGTATTTCCTTTCTTGAACAATGCTACGGTGTTACTGACCCTACAAGCTTTAAAAAAAATGATTTATCTCATGTTCTCCAAAAATTTGACCCCTGACACTAACCAACCGATGTTCTGTGAAAGGTTGTGATATTTGAATGTGGGCTACTTTTTGGGCTGCCCGGGCCTATTTCTGGTCCCAATCTGGCCCTGCTCTACCTCCATTTATTCCACCCAAAGGACGATCAGGAAATAATGGCCAATACTTTCAGCTCTTATTTTATCTTGCCTAAATAGTCACGAATGACACAATTGTTCTCATGAGTGAAGAAAATGAATTTTAAACAGGACTGTAACTGTAAATGGTGCAGGAGGTACAATGGCATTAGAGCCCAGGGGCTTGAGGTGCCCATTGCCCACAGTTATGACTGTCTTTTCTTGCCCTATAATAGATATGAGGCATTTAACCTACTTGTGTGAGGGCCCATGATGTCTTTGCCATGTTACTTACTACATCATTTCTGTGATCGGTGTGTTACTTCACTGGAAATCCATCAGTTCCTGAATCACCCCTGATGCTGTCTACCTTACTCATAAAATAATCAACTGATCAGCTAAAAACACTTCAGCATCAAAATATACCACTTCTTTCCAGAATGATCCTGGAAGCCTACTGGAGATCCCTCAATTATGGTGCAGTTCAAAATTAGGTAGACACCATGTGGGCCAAGGTCCACCGCTAAGGAATGGTTTCACTCTAAACCTTAACAGTAAGACCAACCACCTTGCTTGAAAAGCTTGCCTCTTTGGAACACTGTGCTCTATCTCCTCCAAATCAAAAACGTATTTACTTAATTCATTGACGCCACTATTTACGCCGCTACTTTCCCACTAAAATGAGCAATCAGCAGTCTTTTAATAAATAGCTGTACGAATAGTGGGGTTTCTTTGTAAATTTCTCTGAGTAACCTTGCATCTTCACAAACGAGGTGACATTTAATATGTGTTCTCAATTGTGTGACAACAGTGACATTTTCATTAATGTATGTCTCAGAAGGTAATGTTATGAGGAAGAATTCTGCACACATCTGCCACTGTGCACAAAAAAACGTTACATAAGGTAATTAAACGGAGAACATCTGCACACTTATTCCAACTTGGCTGGGTTTCATTATGGTCAAAAATTGTCTTGCAATGTACGGAAAATTATCTCGCAAATGAACAGAAAAATTTCATTAGACTGAAAGATAAGTTTGTAAGCATCACAAAGGACGAAAAAAGGGAACTTATTAAATGTTTTCTAGCGGGAAAAAACAACCAAGTCAAGTAGACAAACCCTGTTGCACAAAAACCTAAATGAAAAGTCACAATTAGATCGAACGGCTAAATAATGGCACCTTGCCTTCGTGTTTTGAAACTTACTAAAGCTATTAGAGAAAATGACCAAACATCCGTAAAATCTGGATCTGTTCCGACCAGCGAGATGCAAATAAACCAAGGGCTTGATTTAAGAGGCTCTAGCACCACATTACCGCCCCCATGGTGTCATTTTTTTTACGCTAAGGTGGCGCTAAAGTGGCTTTTTACACACGCCATATTTGCAAAGTGGCACAATGCATGCATTGAACCACTTTGTAAACCCTTGTGCCAGGCATAATGTATGCAACAAGGCATATCCTGTGAGGGGACCCAAAAAAATGGTGCAATTAAATATAAGAGATTTCCTTGCACTATTTTTTTTGGTCTCTTTTAACACCTGCTCAGAGCAAACATTAAAAGGGGCAATACCATTGAATACATTCGGCCCCTATTTACTCTGCAGGAGTAGCGCAAAAATTATGGTGCTACTCCTGCAGAGTACATCAATAGTGTAAGGAATTCTGATGCTATTGCCCCCTACCTTGCGTCCTGGTGTGCCGTATTTTAAAAACGGAGCACACATAGGCCCATATTTATACTCTGTTTGCGTCATTTTTTTTTACGCAAATCTGGCACAAACTTTACTCCATATTTATATTTTGATGCTAGACCTGTCTAGCGTCAAAATATTGGAGTTATAGTCATTTTTTGCCTGCGGAAAACTACCTTGCTTCAATGAGATGCTAGGTAGGCGTTCCTGGGCAAAAAATGACTCTAAGGCCTTGCGCCTTATTTATCCTCCCATGCAAAAATCACGCAAGGGAGGAGGAGGGCATCAAATAATGGCGTTAAGCTTTATTTAATGCCTGGGTCAGGTCAGAGACCATGGAAACAGCCGACAGGTGCACTTCCCCGCAACCAGGGACTCCCCCACCCACACCTGGAGGACACCTAAGGATGGGGGGACCCATCCCAGGTAAGTCCAGGTAAGTATTTTTGATTTTTTTTTTTAAGTGCCATGGAGGGGGTAACTTGGGATGGGGCACCCTACATGGCACTGTGCCCAATGGCCATGCCCAGAGGACATAAGTCAGTTTAGAGTCATTTTTTTTACTCTAACCTGACTAGTGGCATTCTTTGACGCACAACCTCCAGTTATCCCTACGCCTCCTCTACCCGGTTAGCATCATTTATTTTGACGCTAACCGGGCCTTAGGATATATGGCGCCTGGCTGGCAACCTGAAATGGCGCTAGCCGGCGCAATACTTTTTAACGCAAACCTGTGCTAATGCACGTTTCCGTTAAAAAGTATAAATCTGGGCCAAGGTGAAGGTTGCGGAGCGCTAAGGGGCACAAGGAAATTGCAGCATCACTTTTCTTAAATCAGCCGCCAAAGGAACAAACACACGTTTTAACAATAGACAACAATGGAAAGGGCTCGCTAATGGAGGGCCATATCTCTATCAGAGATACAAGCAGGTTTTGATAACGTGAAATGCCTGGGTTTACAGCAGAACTTGATGGCTTCATTACTTTACCGATCTTTAATATTTTTTATGCGTTAAAACTTTTTGAAGGGAGGGTACACTTACATGAATAATGATGTTTCTATACAGCGCCTCATATCAAAAGTGGGAAACTTCTAAGCACTGTACACAATAGGGGTTGTTTTTGCTCAGTGCAGCAGTACTCAGGTTAACAACCTAGGAAGGATGGAAGGCTGAGTTTGCCTTGTCGGTGTTCAGAACTCCTGACATCCAGTTTCAATTAATGTTTTAACAGCCAATGTAGAACTCACTGAGCCACCTTGCTGGCATCTGGGGGTAGTTCCTCTTAAACCAATGCTCACTACAGCTAGAGACATCCTTGCCGCACAAAAAACACTAATATCGTTTGACAACCATTCAAGTGTGCCTAGTTGACGCTAAGTGAATTTTAACATTCACGTTCAAGTCTGTGGCGATAGCTAATAATACATCTGAAACCTTTTTAATGCCAAAGGATAATTAATTTTCCTCGAGATTGGAGAACTTCGGGCAAAGTATCATATCTGACATATCATATTTTTTCTTAGCAGATGCTTTTTGCACCAGAACGAAATCTTTGCATTTTACAGAGATTAGCTCTGTAGATTTATGAAAATGTCACATTGTAATATCCATTTCTAATGTGAAGAGAATGAAGAGTGACTTGCAGCTATGCCACGGTCCTCTAATCATTTTTCATCTGTAAAGTGTTGGGAATGTATGTTTCAAATCAAACTGCTGCCTATACGTTCACAAATGGCAGCTGTATGTTTCAGTTGAGGGCTATAGAGACAGCTAGCAGAGGTGGGATGACGGCGGTTTTAAATGAGATGAATGAAATGATAGCATAACCCTAAACGTGCTGTTTCAAGACAAAAAAAAGTCTGTCAGAGAAAATTTTGCAAGATAATATGTCCACAATAGGGGTGGGGAAAATCGACAAATGTTTTACTTCCCTTATATATGTCGTTTTCACAAAAGTTACACATATTATGCAAAATAAATTCTGAGGATCACCTGCATTCATAGTGTTTACAAGGGCACTCCTTGCATAGATAAATCATGCAAGGTACCAGCAGAAAAGTAAGTCAAGCAGAAAATGCCTTGTGGCTGCACCACAAATCAATCTCATTATTGCCATCAAACATTTCCTATTCAAACCATTTATGTGCAGGTGAAAATTACAACAACAAAAAAACTTAACTAGGAGAAAACAAATATATGCAATATATGTAAATCTATAGAATCAGGAAATTTGTGAGATTTCACTTGCATAAAACGGCCAGGACCAACTTCACATACATCCAAGGATAAGGACCTCTTTGTATTTAAATGAAGCAATTAAACACATCATTTTGGACACGTCATTAACTGGGAGATGGGTGGTGGCATGCTATCTTCTTCAATTTTGTGCCTAAACAAAGTAGGTAGCAGATGGTACATGATGAATAACAAGCATGTCAACATCAGGATCTCCATTTGTAAAGACAGAATATGTTTTTACAGTGAAATGGGAACCACTTAAGTCGCGAAGGGTTTCTTGATTACTTTCATCAGTTATGAAGCTACTCTCAAAAGATTCTGCTCGATAGGTTTTGCTGAGAAGAGGTTGAAGCAAAAGTTTGTGTCATGAAAAATAAAAATGAAAACATTTAATTTATAAAAAAAATATACATTTATAAAACAAACTATATAACAATTTGCCTAGTTATGTTTGTAAATTGAATCAGAACGTTTGATTAATCTGTGAACCGATGACAGCAATGATCTGCTAAATATTGATCCTGACTTTAAAAATTCCACCCAAAATAAAAAAAAGACATCAATAGACCCCCAGGAGATTGATTGTTTCAGGTAAAGAGTCACTTCTTCAACCCTCATCACAACCTATTGCATTTTTCTTGAAAGCTTTTTACAAATTCATCAAATCCATGTCGGTGGACTACGCGCATTTCACCAATTTCAGTGAAAACACTTCATTTGACTCTCAAACTGACCTTCTAGTCAGTTTTGATGTGGAATCAAAGTTTACAAACAATCCACAGGATGAGGCATTAAAAGGAATGAGAGACAGCCTCACCGAGAGGGAGGGCACACATAATGTCCCTCTTACTTCATAATTCAGCTCGCTCATACTGCCCTGTAAAAATGTGTTCATCTTTGATCAAGATATCTATTTTCGGATAAAAAGCATGTCCATGGGCTTTGCCTTCACTCTGGAGTCGGCTAACATCTATGTGGCATATGCTGAAGAAAGGTATGTTATCTGAATCCATATAAAGTGTTCATTCCCCTTTGGTTTTGATAAGTAGACAATTTATTTATAGACTGGAGGTGACCCTAGTCTGAATTACATTAATTTGTACACTGGTCTAACAAAAGAGATCGAGACTTGAGGTGTACTATGACCAGTTATATATGTCAGATTTATTTCCTAGATGTTCAGGTCTTCATTGAGGACAACAGAATTATTACATATCTTTATACCAAGCCCACAGCCCGTAATACCATTTTCCAGTTTTACAGTTTTCACCCACGTCCAAAGATCGAGAATCTCCAATACGAGCAATTCCTCTGCATCAAGAGAACCTGCCAGAGAAGACAGGATTATGCTGACAATGCTGAAAACGTTTGTGTAAAACTGATCAATAGAAGGTACCTGTTAGACCTAGTGCCCTTGGCATGGTCTCCCCTGTCATTTTTGCCTCTGCTTCCCATGTTTTGACTGTGTGCAGGACTCTGTTTTTGCTGTGTTTGGTACTCTGGGCACTTTACCACTGCTGATCAGTGCTAAAGTGCAAGTGCTCCTATATAAATTGTATGTGTAATTGGCTTTTCCATGATTGGTATATTTGATTTACTAGTCAGTCCCTAGTAAAGTGGACTAGAGGTGCCCAGAGACTGTAAATCAAATGTATTTTTGATCATTGGGCCTAACTGGGCCCCTGCAGCTGACTCACTCGCCATCATGGACAGCCTGGAATTTTGACTTTGTCTGGTGCGACTGGATGTCCACAGTTGGCACTTTGGGGGTCATTATGATCCCCGGTGGTTCAGCCCGCCATGCTGGCGGCGGGTAAAAAGACCGCCACTAGCATAGCCGGCTGAACCGCTGAACATATGGAGGGCTGCTATAGGCGGCCCTCCTTCACCGCCAGCCTGCCTCCAACAGGCAGCCTGACAGTGAAAGGAATCATCATCCGACAGGGCAGCGCTGCTGCCCCTTGGATAATGATCCCTACAGCCACCAGCCTTTCCCTGGCGGGTCCAGCAAGTGAGGGAGGGGTAGGGCTCGACCATGGGAGGTGGAGGAGGAGTGGAGTGCACATTAGTGTGCATGTCAGTTTGGCCGGCCAAACAGACATGCACACTTAGGTTTATTCAACCCAGCTGTATTTAACAGCTAGGTTGGAGAAACAGCGCAGAATCCCTGTGCCTGAGCGAGTGGTAAAACCAGCCTGCTCAGGCCACTCCCTGCACTGCTCTCATGCTTGGTAATAGCATGAGAGCAGTGCAGGGTTGCGCAGTGAGTCTCTGAAGCTGTCCCCTGGGACCAGGAAGCAGAGGAGCGCGAGGCGGCTGGCAGCATCAGGTAAGTGTTTTATAAAAAAATATTATTATTAAAACCTCCCGCCCTCCTCCCATGTGCTCCCCCTGGGCCCCCTCCACCAGACCCACTTCTTTTAAATTGTGTCGGCCTCCACTGTGTACATCAGATCTTAGATGGATGATACTTTTGAGAACTCACTTGAACAAAAAAGGTGGGGACATAGAATGTCACTTACAGGCCCTCAAATCACACTACATCTAGTCGTTTGATACAGTCACCCAGGCTTTGAACGTGCTGGATGAAATGTTCACTCTAATCTGCATTTGATGCATCTTTTTTTTTCTTCACCCATTAGATGTAATGTCTAGTGTTATGTTCCATTCACTCACCGCTGGCATTTTCCTTATTTGCTTCATGATCTGCTTCAGAGCCTCTCCCCTTTTACCACGTGCATTAATTAAGCTTGGTTCCCCCTTTTTAACAAATCAAATCCGATGGATTTTGTGAAACAGTTTGGAGGAATACTATGCCATTGAAAAGTCCACCTCTTTCTTGGACTTCTATTCGTTCCCCGTTTTTAATAAAACCACTGTTAAATTTTTGTCTTCTTAATCCTTACCTAGTCATAGGTATCTGTGATTTGCAATACTGTGGATACGTATATCTGATAATTTTGTTGCTTTGATCGTAAATTTACACAATTCTTTGTCACTGAATTCTTCTTTCCTCAGTGGATTTGTCATCAAGTGCGTACAAAATATGTATGTTTAGTGTAACTATACTATTTCAAATATGTGTAAAACACTCGATATAATCTGTGTGTAGTAGCAGTGTTGATTCATGCCATGTCATTTTTAAAACAACATCTGTATATGGGCATTCAATTGTAAAGTCGTACAGATAATTCATGCCATTTCTTTTTATAAAATGTTGAAATGGGTATTCTATCAAACTGTGTCTATGTATATGTGTAGCCACTCATTTATTAAATCGCAACTGTGTTGTTCCCCGGCAGTTTAGCCTTGCATGCAGAATGCAGCAGCCATGCTACCGGCCGATGATTTTGAAACGCTCCATGCACTGGCGTAACAAAGGTCCCCTAGACCCTGCCCTGCAAGGGAGAGGGGAGGCAGACCTCCAGAGCTCCCCCTCATTACAGCACCTGGTCTGAGTGAATCCGGAGGAGGGCCCCCTCTATGTTCTTTGCAGGGGGGCCTCCTCCAGGTTCCTTAAGCCACTGAGGGGCATATCTATACTTTTTGATGCAAAATTGCACTAACAGAATTTTTTATCAAAAAGTTTAGCACCGGCAAGCCGGCGCAAGTAGTAGGCTAGCATAACAAAAATGACATTAGCCGGGTGGGGGTGGCGGTATGGGAGAAGGGGGGTTTGCACCAAAAAATGACGTTAGGCTGGTTGGAGGCAAATAAAATGCCTCTAACCACCCTAGCTTAATTTTCTGATGCAAAACCATCCATACAACATGACACCTGTCTTAGAAAAGACAGGAGTCATGGCCACCACCCCAATGGCCAGCACAGGGGACGAGGGTCCCCTGGGCATGGCATTTGCACCCTGTGCCATGCAGGGGGGCCCAAGTTGGGCCCCGATGGCACTTTAATTTAAAAAAGAAATACTTATCTATACTTACCCTACTTACCTGGGATGGGGTCCCCCATCCTCCGGTGTCCCTCTCTTGTGGGTGGGGGTGTTCCTGGGGCTTGAGGAGGGCACCTGTGGACCCATTCTGTGGTGTTTAACCATGGAAATGGGTCCACAGGTCCCATAACGCTTGGTCTGACCCAGGCGTGAAACAATGGTGCAAAGCAAGATTTGCATCATTATTTAGCCCCTCCCCCACCCGTGCGTCATTTTAGCACGGGGAATAAATATGGGGTTAATGGATTAGCACAATTTTTTAGAGATGGGAACACCTACCTTGCATCTCTTTGAGGCAACGTAGGTTCACGCATCTAAAAAATGGTGCAAACTCCAATATTTTGACGTTAGACAGGTCTAATGTCAAAATATAAATATGGAGTTAGTTATGAGCCGAATTTGCATTAAAAAAATGACGCAAATTCGGCGCAAATGGAGTATAAATATGCCCCTGAGTGTTCACAGGATGCGCAGTTCTATTTTGCATTGGCAGACTTACAAATCCCCCTTCCCTCTATGTGGGCCAGTTATCTGTACTAGGGCAACTTTCCTTGTTGGCCAAATTCCATGGCCTTTCCGTCCTTTAGGCAATGACTATTCACTGGCAACTGCACCAAAATCATTCCGGAAAAAGAGACACTTTTCAATCAGCAAGCGCCACAGTGTCTCTGCATTTGGAATTGCTGTGAAGGATTATTATATATCTGATTTTAAATTGAAAGGTTTTTTTGGTTGATACAATAAAATCAATAAAAAATCATCAAGCCCAGTTAATTACATTCAACAACAGCTTACAAGTCCACCAGGTGATGACACTGCTCCAGTATTTCTGTGAGATTTATATTTCGAGGAGCTGAATTTTTTTGCCCTGGAATTCGTGAGTAACAGCTCCTCATTTCAGTTTCTCAACGTGGCCTAATCTTTGGCAGTTGTGTCTATTTACACGTTAGGGTTTTATTGAACATGGCTTTTCATATATTCACATATGCCACATTTGCAAGTACTTCCCCCCTACAGTTCTAGAGTTTAACAGTGGGTACCCAGCATGTCCCTATCCCTTCAATTTGGTATTAGTGGGAGAACAAACATATTCACTTTGACCCATCCCTTGGGATCGCTAGAGGCGTCAGCCCATGCTCGTGGATTGCGGCACTTCTTATTTCCCATTATTCTTGCAATTCTACTTGCCCCGATTGATTGGACTAATTTCTGACTGGTGGTCTTGGAATCCCCATTGGCTTTTTAACAGATTTGTTTACTCATTATAGTGGGGTATAGTGGAGCAAGTCCACACAAACTTTTGTCTATGCAGACAGTTGGCCTCGATGCTATATCTTATCTGCAAGCAAGACAAGTGCATTCTGAGTTTTTCTCTTCAAGTTCTTGAGACTGCCGTAATGAGGCTGTGGAATTGTTTATGGGTCTAAACACACCAGCACTTCTGAAGAGCCCCCTTCCACTTGACTAAGCATTGACTCATATTGAAATTGTCTCGTACTGAAATTATTTTGCTCTCCATTTGTAATCAGCATCAATTAAGACGGAGAACATACTTATGAAGCATGATCTCAAGAATGACAAGCTATTTCAGACCATTGAGTCCTTTTAGGATTTGATTGTGGAACTTACTAATGTATTTATTAATCTTGGTTTCTAATAAATGTGTTTGTATCCAATAAATGTATATCTTTTGTACATAGCATTAGTTATGCTGCATAGTATACCTAAATTGAAAATTAATTTAATTCATTTCGATTACATTCGTGGCGAATTGCTAAAGGGGTGTGCAACATTCTCGTAGTTTGCTTCCACATGATTACACAGAATATTGTTGAAATTACAGGAAATTGTTGTGTCATAGTCCCATGCACAACACTTGCAAGCGACTAGAAATATAATGGTGGGGTAGAACGTGGGGGAGAATGAAGAACATGGAGGCAGATTACCATTAGCTTGGAGGACATACGGACGTGTTCCGACTAGCACTACATAAATAAAGCTTTATGCTATATACCTGCTTGGACGGTGTTATCTCTATCTAATTTGGCGACGAGCGGAACCTCGAAGCTACGCGGATACTTGTGTGCCGTGCAACTGAGGAACCGTACCTCCGGACAGCAAGGTGTTGCAAAACACGTCAGGAAGTGTGGCTTGTATTTTCTTAAAACAGCTGGCTGTTGTAAAGTGGGACTGAGAGCCGTACGGGCTCTCTGTATCACGTTAACGTGCTCAACGTGTCCGGGAGGGGCACGGAGCACGAGGGTACAAATAAAGGACGGAACTGCGGTGACGCAGTTCCGAGTGTGACTGCAACACCAAAGGGTCTGTGCGTGATATTTGAATGCAGCGCTGCGCCACGTGTCTACAATGGCGACGAGGATGGGATCCAAGACATTGCGTTACAACGAAGCGACTATCGTAAGGTGGTTGAGGTGTAACACATACCTGAAGCGTGGTGTGGTGTTGGCCCCGAAAAAAACAAAACAAAGAAGACCACGTGGTGTGGTGTCAGCCGCTGAGAGGAGGCGAGGGCCGCTGGTGGTGCCCGGGCGCCTCGTGTAGAGTCCCACGTCGGCGAAAGCGGTGCGGTTTGGCTTCCCGATCGGGGAAGCCCAAGACGGTGAGCCCTGCCCCGCCCCGTCGGGCGTGTCCTCGCTGCTTGGAGCAGCTGAAAGTGAAGCCCGGACCAGGCCCCGCCTGTGTGTCGACTGCCACGTGGGGCAGTGATCGCGTCAAGGAAAAAAAAAGGGAAAGAACGCTCTGCTCGCTGGAGCGAGTCAGCGCGTTTGACACGTGGGGTCGGGAGACCCCGAACAACGCTCTGCTCGCTGGAGCGAGGCAGCGCGTCTCACACGTGGGGTCGGGAGGCCCCGAACAGCGCTCTGCTCGCTGGAGCGAGCCAGCGCATCTGCCACGTGGGGGAATGGAAGCCCGTGAAAAGCACTCCGCTTACTGAAGGAGGCAGCGGATGTGCTGAAGAGGCACAAAGTGACACGCAGGTGAGAGCGTGTTGAAAAAAAAAGTAAAAAAAAGAAAGAAGAAGATTTTTTTTTTTTTTGGGAAAAAAAAATAAGAAATAAAAACATAACAACGTGTTTGAACACAGTTAAGTAAAGCATAGAAAAGAACATTATTGCCTCGGGAAAGACACTATATTGAAGGGGTGGAAAAATGAGTGCACCACCGCCAGACGATGCAAACAATGCCAATCCCCCTCCACCACCAGGGAATCCCCGTCTGCCAGCTCCACTAAACAATAGCATTCACTCCTCGATTACCTCTTTGCCACCGTTTAGCCAACTGATTGACCCGGCCACTGCTGCGCCGAGGTGGCGTCTATGGATTAATCGCCTAGAAAACTATTTTTGTGCAACCCGAGAAACGGATGGTGAAGTGCGCAGGTCGGTGATGCTGCTGATGGGGGGAGACGAGCTACAAGAGTTGTTTGATTCTTTGCCGGATACAGGTGAAAGGTCGGACTTTGGTGCGGCAGTGACTGCGCTGAATAGATATTTTGATCCTCAGCTTAACTCGGATTATGAAAGGTTCAAACTGAGACAGGCGCAACAGACTGAAGTAGAGTCTATGGATATGTTTTACGCCCGATTGAGGAAACTAGCGAGTTCGTGCACGGGACTGAACCAGCAAGAAGAAATCCGAGCGCAGATTATTCAAGGGTGTCGGTCCAATGCCTTAAGGAAGCTTATCCTTCGGCAACAAGGCATGTCCCTTGACGATATTCTGATTTTAGCGAGGTCACATGAGTTATCGGCAGTGCGAGCTGATGCGATGGCGGCGGTGAGAGGACAGTCGTTGGCTGCTGCTTCTTCGACTCGTGCCGTTCAAATCAAGGAGGAACAAGTGGAGGCTATCCAGACACGTCCGGCCACACCTCGCAAGATGAACCCCAGCAAACCCGGTGAGAGAGTCTGCGGGAGTTATGGTTATGAACATCGACAGAATGCGGGGTGTCCGGCCAAAGGTCAGTCGTGCAATCGCTGTGGGAAAGCTAATCATTTTGCGAAGGTGTGCAGATCCAGGAGAAATAAGCCAGGAGAGCCGAAAGGAAGGGACACGAATGTCCGGGCTATATCGAAAAGTGTGGAGGATGCAAGGGATCAAGCGATGGCGAGCGGTCCAGTTTGTGAAGAGGACGATGAAGAAGACATTTTTGTAATATCCTTTACGGGAGGAAAGCCGGGGAAAAGGAGACCCCCACCCATGAGTGAGGTGCACATCAATGGCACGCTGGTGTCTGTACTCATTGACACGGGAGCGTCTGTCAATGTCATGGATGAAACCCTCTTCAAAAAGCTGGTACCTGCCCCGCCACTTACCATGACAGCAACTAAAATATACAATTATGGGGGTAAAGATCCACTCCCCCTTAAAGGAACGGTAGAAGTGGCTGTGAGTAGTGGAAACAGATCGACAGAGGCGAAGTTTTATGTGGTAGCTGGAGATCGTGGCACGTTGCTAGGATGTCACACGGCCGAAGATTTGGAGTTGGTGTTCTTTGCGCGTCAAATATTTGATAATCAAGTGGAACGCCTTCTCCAGGAGTTTCCGCAGCTGTTTGAAGGACTGGGTCGTTTGAAAGGAAGGTGCATCAAATTGCATATAGACCCCAATGTAGTCCCTGTGGCTTTGCGACATCGTCGAGTGCCGTTTCATCTTCGCCCGATTGTTGAGAAAGAGCTGCTGTTGTTGGAGGAACAAGGAGTCATTGAAAAAGTGGACGGGCCGACACCATGGGTGTCACCGTTAGTGATAGCGCCGAAACCCAAACAGCCGGGGGCGATCCGTCTGTGTGTAGACATGCACTTGCCTAACAAGGCTATTAAGAGGGAGAGACATATAACCCCTACTATGGACGATATTATTGCCGATTTGAACGGAGCCCAATGGTTTTCCAAATTAGATCTTAATGCCGGTTACCATCAGCTAGAACTAGAGCCGGAAAGTCGGAACATTACTACTTTCTCGACGCACGTAGGGCTGCGACGGTACAAACGATTAAGTTTTGGAGTGTCATCAGCTGCCGAAGTGTTTCAGAATGCAATTCGAGAAACACTGTCTGGATTACCAGGAGTCATTAACTTGAGTGATGACATTCTGATATACTCTAAAACTAGAGAAGAGCACCATCGTCATCTGAGGGCGACCTTGAAAAGATTGGCTGGAGCCGGGCTGACGCTGCATAAGAAGAAGTGTGCTTTCTTTCAAAACTCGGTAGAGTTTTTTGGGTACGTGTTTTCTAAAGAAGGTTTGCAAGTGGATCCCAGGAAGGCTGAAGCCATCCATCAAGCCCCTGTTCCGCTGAACCCGACAGAAGTTCGTAGCTTTCTGGGAATGGCTACTTATTGTGGAAGATTCATTCCCCAACTTGCCACCATGTCTGAACCGCTTAGACAGCTCACGAAAGGGCAGCACCGGTGGGAATGGACTTCCAGTGCTCAGCAGGCCTTTATAGCGATTAAAAGTGCCTTACTAGATAAAGCAACGATGGCATATTTTGACCCAAATAGGAAAACGGAAGTGGTAGTTGATGCGAGCCCCGTTGGGCTTGGAGCCGTGCTCTTACAGGAACGGCGACATCAGGAGTGGATCCCTGTTGCATACGCCAGCCGGGCGTTGTCGGCGGTGGAAACCCGATATGCTGAGATCGAGAGGGAGGCATTGGCAATTCGATGGGCATGCCGCCATTTTCATCTGTATTTGTATGGACATGAGTTTACAGTCGTAACTGATCATAAACCTCTGGTCCCGTTGTTTATGGGAAGTCCGCGTCTTGCACCTCCGAGAATAGAGCGGTGGACTGTTTTGCTTCAGCCGTATAGATTCACCGTTGTGTATCGGCCTGGTGCTAATAATCCGGCGGATTATCTGTCTCGACATCCGTCTCCTGACATTGTTGATGGTCACCAGAAACAAGAGGAAGAGAATACGGAAGTTTTTGTGAGCATGGTGGTACAGTCGGCATGTCCAAATGCTCTCCTCGTGACTGACATTGTGAGTGCCACACGGGACGATGTGATGTTGAATAGCGTCAAAGAGGCCTTAGGTCGCAAACAATGGAAGTATTTTCTAGAGAAGACTCAGGTGTCGTGCACTGTGCAAAAGGTGGCCATGCAGAGCATCTGGAGGGTGAGAGATGAACTGTCTACGGATGGTGATGGGTTAATTCTAAGAGGACGACGAATTGTGCTTCCACAGTGTCTCTGGTCAAGGGTCATTGATTTGGCTCATCAAGGACATCAAGGGGCTGCCAAAACAAAAGCGAGGTTACGAGCTAAGGTCTGGTTTCCCGGAATGGATACGCAGGTGGATGAGATGGTAGGGAAATGCCATTCGTGTGTCATCACGTCTATAGAACCTCCGACTTGCCCAGTAATAACTGAACCGGCCACTCTGAAACTGTGGGCTAAAGTAAGCATGGACTTTGGGAGTTTCCCAGACGGAAGACTGACGGTAGTGTTAATCGACTCTTGTACCAAATTCCCAGTGGTGGAGGTGGTGGCGTCGACGTCGTTTGAAAATATAAGACCCATTCTACAAAAGACTTTCGCTTTGTTTGGTCTGCCGGATGAAATCCGAACGGATAATGGTCCTCCTTTTCATGGACAAGAGTTTAAGTCATATCTCGATGGACTGGCGATTCGTCATCGTAAGATAATGCCTTATTGGCCTCAAGCCAATGGAGACGTAGAACGGTTCATGCGAACTCTGAATAGGGCTCTTAGGATTGGAGTGGAGAAAAATGAGAACAGTGAACAATGTCTTTATCAATTTTTAAGTGCTTACCGTCAAACCCCTCATAGCACGACTGGTTGTGCTCCCTCATCGTTGATGTTCAAGGTGTCTCCGCGCGATTATATTCCCGCCTACCCTAAATGGAAACCTCCAGCATTGGATATAAAAGCTACTCAAAACAAGCGAAAAGCCACCAACCTAAGGGCGAGTAGCCAACGTCGGTCAAAGTTTAGGGGTTTCCAAGAAGGAGATCGAGTGGTTGTGCGATGTCGCCGCGGAGGGTGGAAGTTCGAACGCCTTTTGAGCCAGAGGTGTGGGAGGTGATCGGCATAAAAGGATCCATGATAACAGCAGCGCGAGGGAGACAAAGAGTCACGAGAAACGTGTCACATTTTAAAAGGGCTGGTTTACGAGAGCTCACCAGCGAAAGTGAAGACATGGAGGACACCTTTGAGGGGTCACCTACTTTGAGTGAAGAGAGGAAGAATGGCCTCGAGCCTGCTGGGATCGACCCGGTGGGACTTGGTTCGGTTCCGGAACATGGAAGTGTTAACACCAGGAAGGGAAGATATAACTTACGCCCTAATCCGGCGCCAAGTAGTCATCTAAAAGATTTCGTTTGGTGAACAGTTTGCTACAGCATAAATACCCTGCATGAAGAACAGAATGAGTGTGGCATTTAAAAGTGTGTAGCGTTATTACGTTTATTTGTTTATTTAAATTTCGGTGATTAAGCTCTCCCCATGTGGAGTAAAACATAGGGGAGATGTAAAGTGGGACTGAGAGCCGTACGGGCTCTCTGTATCACGTTAACGTGCTCAACGTGTCCGGGAGGGGCACGGAGCACGAGGGTACAAATAAAGGACGGAACTGCGGTGACGCAGTTCCGAGTGTGACTGCAACACCAAAGGGTCTGTGCGTGATCTTTGAATGCAGCGCTGCGCCACGTGTCTACAGCTGTGAAGATGGGTGCCTGGTAGACAGGTACGTAGAGAGGGCTGCCCATAGCGGAAACGCAGCGATGTATGTGGAGGTGTCAGATCGGACTTCACATAAGCAGTTCATTCAAGTAATTCATATTTATTTTTTCTTCCTATTGAGTGTTAGCTTGACGCTTACCTCACGGTTGGATATAACAACCATTGCGCGTGTCTCGCGCTAGTACTGTTAAAAGCTGCAGCAGATTAATTCTGGCACAACCTCAGAAGTTGGTGACGTAGGACTTCACTCAGAGTCCAGTAATGGAAACAAGGAAAGGGCTGCAGATGGCAGCCATATGTGAGTCAGGCAATTAACGTTAAGACGTTTAGCAAATTGCCACCATATGGGATGACTACTTTGAGAACATAGTGACAACAATGGATGAGAATATGAGATTTTTGATGTTATAAAAAAAGAGTATTTTCCTAGCTATATTTTCTTTCTGTTTTTTTGAGGATAATTTTTTTACTTTGTTGATGATAAACCTTTCCACAGTTCAAAGGAAGGACATTTTATTATTTGTTTGGGATAATGTAAGCACAATCATTTTCGATCACTCCTCCAGTTCCCTTTCTTCCTAAGGCTTGGGAACCTAACATGAAATGGAATGATTGGAAAGACTATTTTTTTAATTATATGGATGAAAGTGAAGAAGAGTTCTCTAGTGTTAGGAAAAAAACACATTTTGTTCCATTGTCTGGGATCTGAAGGACAGAGAGTATTCACCCAAATGGGAAAAAAACAGAGGGCGAGTGAGGACACGGCTGTCTTCAGACATGCTTTGGAAGACTTAGACGCACATTATCAACCGGTTGTGTGTGCAGCCATGGACAGATACAATTTTTATTCAATGCAAGCACAGTAAAGATGACACGGTGGAAGATTATGTATCTGCTCTAGAGAAATTGGCAATAACTTGCAAGTTCAGACAATTACAGGATGACCTGATCTGGGATCAAATCATTAAGCATTCTAATAATACTGGAGTACAAGAGAAACTGTGGGTGTGTGGCGAAGCTGCTTTGCATGACATTATTGCTAGTGTCAAGAAAGCAGAGTTGTCCAGATGATGTGCTAAAGAAGCATTATGTAATGGGAAGGATAGTGATGTGGTTTGTAAAGTGATGCAGGAAGAAAAAAAGAAAATATTAGAAACAATGGTTCTACACATAAATTGGGCACCAAGAAAAGTCAGCAGGGCAAGGTTACCTGTTATAGATGTGGTAACAAAGGACATTATGCGAGGGACAAGAGCTGCCCAGTGTCCAAGTCAAAATGTGCCTTTTGTGTGGTTGTAGGGCATTTCGCCAAGGTGTGCAAAAGAAAGACGAATGAGTCTACTGTGAAGTGTGTGGATATTGAACAAGAAAGCCATACTGAAGGGTGAGAGTCAGATGATGGTGATTGCATTCTAAGTATAGAAAATGTCATTTTAGGTACCTATGAACTGCAGAGCAAGCCAGTTTGCGATATCAAAATTGGTGGTATTCAGATACAGGTAGTGGCAGATTCTGGATCACCTTTCACAATTATCTGTAATGAAATTTGGAATGAAAAATTTGTCAATTTATATGGAAGTGTTCTGTCACCATTGTGTGTGCAACCTGTTACCTTTACAGGAGAATAGATTCCAATGGTGGGTTCTGTGGAGTTGATGTTTGAGTTCAAAGGCAGAAAGGAACCTGGTACCTTGTTGGTGACAGAGAAGGGACCTTCTGTCTTAGGATGGAAGGACCAAGGAGCTTTGGGAGTCGTCTTAAACCCTAATCGTGTCACACAAGTACTATCTTTGGAAGAACCGGGTAAACTCTTAGAAGTAGAGTTATTGGAAACATTTCTGCAAGTGTTTTCTGGCAAAGTAGGAGAATTGTTGAAGTTTAAGCACGAAATTGTACTTAAAGATGGGGTTACCCATGTTTCCCACAAAGTAAGAAACATACCTTTAAGTGTGAGGGAAGCTGTCATGAATGAATTAGATAGATTGGAGGGGTGGTATAATAGAGCCATTGAGAGTGCAGAGTGGTTAGCACCCTTAGTTGTAGCTCATACGGCCAATGGGCAGATTAGGCTCTGTGTGGATTTGAGGGAGCTTAACAAGTGCATTGTAGTTTATCTAAATTGAAGGGTTGTCAATGGTTTTCCACCATAGATCTCAAGTCAGCGTACCATCAAATCTGTCTACACACAGTCAAGTAAGAAATTGACATAATTTATAACATCTTTTGGGTGTCATAGATATGTTTGCATGCCATTTGGTTTAGCTTATGCTGCAGCAGTGTTCCAATGACTTATGCACAGGTTAGTAGGAGACATGTTGGGGGCCACTTATTTCAAAGATGACATACTCACCATGGGAAAAGATAGGTGTGAACATGACACAAGACTGATGTTGGTTATGGAAAGGCTGGCAGAGAATGGGCTTACGGCTGAATTGAGCACGTGCAAGATTGTTAAAGAATCTGTTACGGATTTAGGACATGTAGTAAGTAAACAAGGCATCCTTGCAAAGAATAGTATCTTATCAGAGATGCTCCGGCTCCAAATTCCAAAGAAGATGTCAGATCCTTTTGAGGTTTAGTAGAATTCTATGTGAGATTCGTGGAACATATTTCCAGTAAGACTATTCTTTTGAGACAACTGATAAAGGAGATACAGGAATTTGTGTGGAATTCTGAGTTGAATGAGGATTTTGAGCAAATAAAAAGGGAAATTTGTTCAGCTCTTCCCTTGCAAGGATTTGACAGCAAAGAGAAGAGCATTCTCACGGTTGATGCTAGTGGAAAGGGCCTTGGGTCGGCGTTAACACAAGTGTCAGATAAAGGGTCTGAAAATGTTATTGCCTTTGCCTCATGTGCCTATCCCCTTCAGAAGAGAAATTCTATGTTATTGAAAAGGAAGTACTGGCAGCAGTTTGGGGTATGGAGAAATTTAGGCACTACCTGTGGGGAACAAATTTTGTATTGAGAACGGATCATAAACCTTTGATGAAAGTTCCGACTTCACAAGGCATTACTAAAGTGACACCTCGCATAGCTAGATCATCATTACGATTATTGGATTATGTTTATGAAGTAAACTTTCTGCCTGGCATATGGAATAAGGTGGCAGATTACTTAAGCCGTTCTCCACTACCATTCCAAGCAACGGAAGATTGCGCATGGAATGAGTCTAGTGTTGCTTTTGCTAATATTGTTGAGGATGATCAAGCTGAATTGAAGGGTGATGTCATTAATGAGATGGAATGGATTTCTGCTTACAACAATGATGAGGTTTTGCAAAAAATTATGGGATGTGTCTGTAATGGGCGGCCTTGCAATAACAAAATGACCCAAAATCTTGCCAAATGGTGGGAGGTCTGGAAGCTATTTCAGACCATTGAGTCATTTTAGGATTTGATTGTGGAAATTACCAATGTATTTATTAATCTTGGTTTGTAATAAATGTGTTTGTATCCAATAACTGTATATCTTTTGGACATAGCATTGGTTATGCTGCATAGTATGCCTAAATTGTAAATTAATTTAATTCATTTTGATTTCATTTGTGACGAATTGCTAATAGGGGTGTGCAACATTCTCCTAGTTTGCTTCCACATGATTACACAGAATGTTGTCAACATTTTTGGAAATTACATGTAATTATTTGAAATGCAAATTTGCCATATTGCAATTTTTTTAGCAGAAAATGTGTCCTCACGTAAACTTTTGGCGTTAGGGTGCATTTAAACCCGTGATTTCAAACAACAGCCTCTTTCGTACTGTTATTCACTTGCATTAGCTGGAAAGCTTTACTGCAAATGTTGGGTTTTCCAGTACATTCTTAACACAAATGGTGCAGACTTGCACAAAGTGACATAATGGTGTACTTCCTTGTATTGTACATAACAAGCAAAAATCTATATTTCAAAATTATGGTGGAGTAATTTCAAATTATCCCAGGCCTAATTGCTAATAAATTTTACAGTTCATCTACAGTAATATTCAAATTTTTCCCTTGAGAGTAACTTTCCCTTTTCTGGTTTAACTTTTCAAACTCTCAGGGGTTACAGGGAACACCCACCTTTTTCTAACACCCACATTAATATATTGATAGTGACATATGTAGAAAAGAGCGTCAGTCCCTCATCGGAGAAAAGAAGAACAGACATGTGTATCTCAATCGTAATAAGGTAGGGTTATCCAGATTCAGAGTGTTAAGAGTCTAACAACCATGCCAGAGGAATCTTATCTGCCAAAGGTAATTTTAATGTGTGAGCCTTCATCATGACCCCAGAAAGCAGTAGATACCTACAGTGGCTGATAAGAGATATTAGGTTTATCTGCTAATGTAAATAATAAATAATCTCTTATTATAAAATATCAGCCATTGTGTGTTTCCCGAGACATCCTTGGTATTTTACGAACCTCATTATAAATAGGAGCAGTGTACCCTACTCTTGCTGGGGTATGTTAAACGCTTAACAGGTACAATAGATTAGCCCTTTTTGTGAGTTCCACAATTGGGTCTTTGTGAGCAATAGCTGGACAATCAGACTAACTTGGGTAGGAGGAGGTAGAGATCCGGGAGAATATTCATTCAGCCCTCATTGCCCTTTTGATGGCTAAGCAATTCCATTTAAGTGGGAGTGAGGTAGTGCTGGTGGTCAAAGAAGACTCAATGCATATTACAGAGGTCTTTTAATCCCGGATTAACTAGAAGCTACTGATTGAGCAGGACTATTAAAGTGTATATTGCGATTGAACTACTATTTCAATATTATCCATTACTGTATATTGAAGTGCCTTTCGCTTACGTTGAAAACTTAGTGCTGTTTCAGTGAAAGCTTCCACCTGTGGTACAAGGGGTACTCCTAGGATCACTAACAATGCCAGGTCAGACTTGACCACAAGGCCATCCCTCTTTAGCAGAAACTAAAGAGATCACATGCACATATAGACAGCTGAGACAATACATATTACAACATTGAGGTACTGAAATATTAGTGTCTATGCAAATATCTACACAAACACAATCTATAGCTATTCATCTTTAGACAATAAATTATATAATGAGGCATTGCCTGACTAAATGGAATGAACATAGCATTCTTGTTAGCAAGAAAGACCTATCAATTAGAAGTGGTATTTCCTCATTTCAATCCAGAGGGTAGATACTGAATAGTAAATACCTGTTTTCTAATGGTTATGGTACCAAATTTATAACAGTGTCAGTCACAGGGAAGTGTATTTGATGCCCTATACATGGATACATATAGCATACCTTTCATTGTCATATTGCCAGAGCTATTGAAACAAATTCAGGAAGAAGATTGGGGAGTGCCAGCAGTAAAGTTAGGGATGGAGTTTATAGATAACATGCGCACCATACATGAGGGAGTACTTGGTAACACTAACAGTGATGCAACAATAATGGCTATTCATCAAATATATGCTGCAACTCCACATGATCAGAAAGAAGTGGAGAAAGAGGTGGGGATCCTAACTGTTGTGTATTGAGCCTATTCCTCCATGAGAAGGGATGCCTTAGAGGTGAGACTAGAGAGACCCCAATTAAAAAACAAAAGAGAGAATGAAAAAAAAGTAATTCAGACACACAATGACCCGAAGCGGAGAGTATGAAGTTCTGGGGCCGGTTAAAGGGAAACTGCAATGTTATCAGAAAGATACAGAACAGGGAGGATTTAACCTGAGATAGAGGAGAACACAAGAACATCTTTATTAAAATATAGGTCAATTACAGTATGAGGGAATAGCAGTTCCTTACCCATCAGCAATGAATATTCTGGATTGACCATCATTTACATTTCAAAACACATGAGGTACAAAATGTACACAGTACTGGTTTATGATCCAACTAACATGCAAAAAAAACAACTTTAGATATAGTAAATAAGTTTTAGCACCTGAATCATATTATTTGGCTTTCTCTACACTAAGAAGAGTCCAGTTTGGATTTACATGACTCCCACAGGGGTATAGAAATAGCCTTTATGTATTTTCTGCATTTTCAGCAGGAATAATTGAACTACTGCAGTCTGACCTGAGTATGGTATGTTATGTTGGTGATATAAATACAAGATGATGATTTGGAAATTTATTTATAACGTGGATAGCAATATTAAAGTGCTAGATGAAGCAGGTTACAAGTTGAATTTCAAGAAATCTATATCATGCTTTTTGTATGTAGTATTTCTAGGATATGAATTATTGAGTGAAAGGACTTGCAACTGTGTTTTTAGAAAAATGTGGGACACCTGAACCTCCCATTTGACTTATGAAATTACAATCATTAATGAGATTACTGACTTTCTGCAGAACACATTTGCCACATTATGCCAAGAGAGTTAGACCCCTGTAGGCCACACATTATGCCAGGAGAGTTAAACCCTTATATCAGTGGAAGACCATCTTTGCTTCAGCAGAGAAGATATTCACTGCTGTGCAAACTGCAATAATTAAAGTGACCCACAGCCCAAGGAAATAAACTAATTATAATAACACAAGTAACGAAATTGGAAGCTGCCACTAAATCAAGTTTTCTGAACTCACAAGCACTCTAATGCAATGCCCTCATATCAGGATAGTGGATGACACTGTTTTTGCAAGTCCCCTAGGTTCTAAACCGCCCTTGACCCAACAATCCGCTTCAGCTAAACCTCTCCTCAAAGAACCAAAGGTTGCATCAGTGTTTCCCTGGTTAATAGGACGCTTGGGGCTAAGTCACACTTCTCAGGTTCTGGGGTCAAGGTGGGGGCAAGGAAAGAAAACAGCAGGTAAACAATTAATAAGGAGACGCTTGGGCTTCCCACAAGGTCTACAAAACACAGGTGAAGAGTCAATAGGGCCACCGTTAGACACCGAGGTGCCCAGCCCATCTAGAAAGTTCAATGTTACCAAAGAGTTACCTATTTCAACACTCCCGGAACAGAGAAGTGTCATTGGGGTTTGTTGACTTGAGTCACCCTTAGCACTTCTAGTTGCACGTGACAAGTTACAAAGCCTCCTGTACCCGGAAATACCGTGTCTGGGCCACAGACACTCAAATGACACCAGATAGTTACGTTTTCTTGTGAAAAGTGCTCAGTGCCGTACCTCCACAAAAAGGAGGCACATTGTCAAGGGTTCGAAGATCTGAGTCTCCTCAACCTACGTTCATTCACAAGCCACAAGCCAACTCCCAAGGTGGTAACCTCTTTGGACAGAGGCACCAGTCCAGTGCATGATGACCTGAACCGCACCAGACACTCCCAGATTCTCCCATGAAGGATATAAATCCCACATCCATCTAGGAGACACAACATCAAGCATGTGATGACCTTAGTCGCACTAGACCATCCAGTCACACTTGGAAATTGTTTTCCGATACCTCTCTGGAATGAGGCAAACTGTCCAGTACATAATGACTTTAATTGTAACAGACTTCCCAGTCACACACTTTGACGCAAGTTCAGCCGTGCCATATGAGGCCAAGTACAGCACAACTCAGGTTACACCCCCACTTCTGAGGGTCACAACTAATGAACAGGGCACAGCACGCAATGTATGCTATCGAGGACCACACAAGAGAAATGCAACACACTCAATAATAGCAGGCCCCAAAGGGTCCCACACCGGGTGATCCTGTTCACATCAACAAGATGTTTCGGCATGCTGTGTTCCCCACAATGAAGGACCAGCACCTGAAGTATAGGCATGCTGTTTAGCCATTTTAGTTATAGCTCCATGCATGTTATTTTAGCATACTAGGCCTGCCGCTGTGCACTTTAACCCAGACACAAAATTTATTGAGCTCCGTTTATTATTTTAACAATAGCCACATTTAGGTCTTGTTTTATTTCTTTCTATCTAGCTGTTCTTTGCTTAGGACAGCACTGTGTTCTTAAACAAGCACTCTGTGCTTCTCTCAAGGCTGCAGTGAGATAGGTTGCTGGTAAAACGTGGTAACGCTTTGTCTCTGGTATTCATAGAAACATACACATTCTTACGTAGGGATATTTTCTCCGAAAATCAGTTGTTTTATTATAAAAAACACTTCCCTGTCCCACACATGTTAGAGGGAGATTCCAGCCAGATGACCACGACTGAATGCTGATTGCTGAACGCTTCGCTACAGCTGCTTATGCAGACTTCAGACCTTTGCTCAGGTATGGGTGATGATGTGTTCTCAGGGGAACCTGAAGGGCAGAACTAGAGCTTAACATGCTGTGTTCTAACATAGCCTAGGTAGGAAATAGTCTATTGACTCTAGTGACAATATGGTAGCTTTATTTCTATGCTTCCCTCTCCTTGTCACAATTTTAATCCTGTCATGATTTATTGTCCTGGTTATTGCAGTACATGCTTTATTATCTAAGATGCAGTTGCTTCATAAAAACCTTATTGAAACCTATATTGCCTCTGCTTGTCCTTGTATATGTGAGACTAATGTAACTGAGAGCAACGGATGAGATCTGAGTGACCAGGATTTCCTTGCGGAGTCAATTGTGTCATGTGCTTGGCTGCCCAATCATCCCTGCTCTTGGGTAGAGATGAGGCACTGCTAGTTAGCCGGATCAAAAAACCCAGATTGGGGCAACAGGTGTCACCTGTAGTGGGTTAAGACTCAGTCTCCCACACCATAGGCGATTCTGCCGCTCAAATCCAGTAGTCTGATTAGAATAATGAGTGCCTACGCGACATGGCGCTGCCAACGTTTGGTGAGGCTCTAATTTTCAGGTCCTCCTGAGTATCTCTGTTTCACTACATACAAAGACACCTCAGTACTATATATAGAGACATCCGTGGTATTAAGGATTTCCTCCTTGGCTCAGCAGGGAGTACCTAACCAGTGCTGTAGGTTGTTCAAGCTTGAACCCTAAAAGGATATTCCCCATTTGGTGTGCCTATCTCTGAACAGAATTTTCCATTCATTATGGCGAATCCAGGACAGGTAGCAATTGCAGTATAAATGAGACCACCCCTTACCGCACATTTACTGGCACATGGCCTAAATGCCCAGGGGGGGTCCAGTCACATTTGTTGTTGATGCACATGCAGCCTATAGAACAGAACTTTTTTATTCTTGGGTCACATTTCCAGCAGTTGATGGGAACACAAATACATTTTATCACTATACACCTGCAAACGAACCTGCACAATACAGAGCATATGCATATCTGGAGATACCTCTATCTTATCAAGAACATAATAACTGGCTTGATGACACCCTACCCCACACAATTTTACATGTTAGATTAGGTCCTCTAAGTAATGATGGTCCTACCTGGCCTTTATTGGCCACTTACACACCTCACCCTGCTGCAGCAAGCCTAACAGTAGCTGAAGTCCGTCATTTATATGCTGATCTGATGGCAATATACAGACGGTTAGTAGAGTTTGTAATGCAAACATTGAATTCAAACCCAGCATGTGCTGCATCTGCGCAGCCACATACAGTAACGCCAGTCATTAATCGTGCAACTGTGTATTCGACCATGGGTAAAGTACCAGCCAAACGAGAAGAAATTCAATTTTGGCTAGCTCAAAAAATAAACGCACTGGAAGCAGTATTTCCACATATGGGACCTCAGGATAAACACAGAATACTAACTATGTGCTTGCCATTTGGGATGGTTCCCACTGTAGATAACTGTAATACATGGGGCATGGTCTTTGCCAAGCTCTATACTACCACACACGGTACACCGACACTTGCCAATTTACCTGAAGTGTTGAAACAAATTCAAGATGAATATGGGGCTGCCCCAGCCCTGGACTTGGTGATGGAACTAATAGGCAACTTTGCCAAATTATCCTCAATTATATTAAGTAACCTTAAAGGAGAAGAGGTCGCACTAGCGGTGCGCATGTGGCTCCGGGATATACCTCCACAGGATCAAGAATGCGAGCTGCCAAAGATTATCGGGGAGACCTACTCTAGCATTGGTCGAGATAGTCTGGGGGCCAGATTAACAAAACCACAATTTCAAGGTAAATCTAATAAAGATTCTACCAAGCAAGCTCCTGAGGGTACTGGGAAGCCCTGGGATAAGAAACAACAAGCACCTAAAAAAGAAAGTGGAGAATCCCCGCACACGGAGACCCCACAGAATAGATATAATCTCAGAAATAGAGATAATGTAAAAACACCTGACAGATATCAATATACTGATACATGACAATCTTGTTCCTTTCAGGACTCATCGGAAAAACGCACTGAGAGAGGTGGGCCGTCAGAGAGAAGAACTGAGTACGTGAAACCAAGACAGGAATCACAATGCTGAACAGAAATGTCTGTTAAAAAAGAAGAGAAAATTCCCCAACAAAAACCACAATTCAAAAAGAAAAAGGTGGCAGCAGTTGCAGTTCTACATGCCACTCAAGAAGGGGGCTCTCATGAAGAACATGAAGTGGGCACTAGCGCTATTAGACAGCGCAGCAGAGATCGCAATAGTTTGCCAGAATCTTCTAGAGGATCTGTAGGCGAAAGCAACTAATAACTTCCTACAAGTAGAAACTGCGGACATGCATGTCTCCATGCCTGATAGGTGTACAAAGTAACGTTACAGTTAGAAGAAGACACTGAGCACAGAATTGATGCAATATTTTGGGATCGCGTCATAAACATATACGATATTTTGATGGCCGAACAGGATTGGCGACCTGAATTTGTCCGTACCTGCCCATATGGGGAAGATATTATCAAACCTTCTTTCTAGTCCCTTGTCCCTGAGGAGCTTGCAGAATCCTACGCCATAGATTGGTCATTGGCACACGTGTCCGTGAAATTTCGCAACCACTTACGGTGGGACAAAGATTCCCCCTACCATCTAATTCATATTAAAAATCAACCCCAACCTCAACCCCAATATCCAATAAAACATGATGCAAAAAAACCTGTGAGGGAAATCCTCACACAACTGGAGTATCAGGGCATAATTGAACCCTGCATCTCACCAATGAACAATCCATTATTCCCATTAGCTCAACCGGACCATTCGTACAGAATAGTCTTAAACTACAGACATTTAAACAGTCATACACACACATATGCTATACAAAACTCACATAGCACAGCACATATGAACAAGATAGTGCGCAAAAAATACTAGACATTTTCAATGGTTTCTTCTGCCAAAATATAGCGCCTGAGAGTAGAGACTTAACCAGTTTCGGCGTACTAGGCTCTCAGAAAAAAATCTGTCATTTACCCCCGGGCTACAAGAACAGTCCAGGACTGTTCACAGCTGGTGTGACTTCAATATTGCACGACATTGACCCTGAAGCATTGTCCTATGTAGATGATACATATCTCACAGATTATGAATTGCTGCAACATTTAAGATGGGTAGCCCACATTGTTGTGGGATTTGCCGAGTTCGGCTACAAATTCAATTAAAAAACAAAACAAAAATAGCCTTCCTTAATGTCCTGGTTCTGAGGTATGAGCTATCAAGTGAAGGAAAGAGCTTAGCGCCACAATTCTTGAAAAAATGCGCATAGCTACAACCTCCAAATACAATAAAAAAACTTCAATCCCTATTTGGTTTCCTAAATATTGGCAGAACTTACATTCCTGATTATGCATCACGCATAAAACCTTTACATGACTTAATACGGCCAGACTTTTCAAGTAAATTTTGAACAATTGAACACACAAGCATTCTCAGAGCTTTGCAAACAGACATGCTTGCAGCACAACATTTACACATTGCTGGTGGCGTTGGTTTCACCTATGTAACTTTCAATTAGGGCGAGACAGTCCCAATGGCATACAAATCACATTTGTACTCAGCAGCAGAATGCTTTACTTCCACTGAGAAAATTCTCACTGCTGTTCAGATGGCCGTCATTAAAGAAGGACCTCTAGCCCAAGGCAAATGCATTATCGTTGTCTCTCTAATCCCAGCCCTTGAGGCTGTTACCAAAGCCAGCATTCCAAATGCTAAAGCATTACATCCACGTTGGATTCAATGGGCAACGTCTTTGACAGCCACTGATGTAAACTACATTTTTGACCGAAAGTTACAAACTCAAGATATTTTGCAATACGAACTGGAATACCCAGTTCTAACCAATATACTGCCTATTAATCAATATCAAAGAGTCATGTACACCAATGGCTTGGCACAACCTGCAGTTGGCACAAAACATCAATACTCCGCTGCTTGCGCAGCCTGTAAATGGCTACATGGAGGATAATACATTTTGTCCCCAACACACATTCACACAAACCCTAGGGGATTGCACAGCACAATTAGCAGAGCTAAAGGCTCTGGTGATGGCACTGGAACATACGGATCCTGCACAGTTAACACTGATTGTTTGTGATTCGTACTACTGTGTCCAGTCCTTCAATGAATACCTCCATTACTTGCACCAAAGTGGATTCAGAGATTCCAAATGCAACACCATCAAACACAAACGTCTGTGGGGAAAGTAGCGGATCTGAAGGAAACGCTACTAAACGTCCATGTTGTACATACACTTGGACACCAGCGTGTTGGAATACACGTTGCTAGAAATACACTGGCTGATGAAGCCGCAAAATCAGCTGTAACTACAGCTACTGTTGCTGCAGTAACCCGCTCAGGTGCGAAATCGGACGAAGAGATATGGGCTGCCATGAAAGCTATGGCTGAAGGCATGCCCTATCCAAAAGCATTTCCTGCATGAAGGTGTAGCATCTGCCCATGCTGGTGTGGCAGCTACAATATCATTGTTGCAAGCACGTTATGGAAGGCCAGGTCTATACAAACAGGTCAAGCAGTATGTCCTTTGTTGTGATATCTGCCAACAAATTAAGGGTTCCACCGTCAAACGCCCTCCGCAGACACCCATCCTAATTTCCAACAAACCATTACAATGTGTGTACTTGGACCATTGTGGTCCCCTAACACCGAACTGTGCATACAAATACATTTTAGTTGCTGTTGACTCATGCTCCAGATTTCTATGGGTTTGGCCACAATGCTCGGCTGATGCTCAGACTGTTGGAAGATTTGCGAGTCTTTATTAGTACATATGCAGTTGGCGCTTTCCACTCGGACCAAGGCCCTGCTTTCACCTCAAGGGCATTCAGGGACGTCATGGCTTCGTTAGGAGTTCAACTCCATTACTCGTCTCCATTTCATCCCGAGGGAAACAGTGTCGTAGAGTGACAAAACCGTGATTTAAAGCAGTCCTTAACAGCCAGAGTCTTAGGTACGGGTGGTAGTTGGCTTAGCCACCTGCATGGAGTCCAGAGAGCACTTAACAATCAGTCTAGAAGGTCCCTGGGGGATTGCACTTCATATGAGTGCCTGTTCGGAACTCAAACGTATGTTACAGATCTTGATGGTCCTGGCGTGGAGGTAGCAGAAAAACCCTTTAACATAAATGAATGTGTCACTGTCTTACAGGAATTACAACAGTTCCATGATGACAACGGTTCTGTCAGTGCTGCCTTCACAGGAATTAAGGATGTACCAGTAACACCTACCGGCTGGATTCCTAAAGTCGGGGATCTAGTATGTGAAAAGGTTGCTGTGAAAAAGGAGTTTGGTCCTTCTCATCGTGTACCAGTCCCAGTCCTGGGAATACACAATACCAGAACTGTCATTCTGCCACTGTTGCCTGGTGCTAAAGAAAATTGCTTTGTATCTATTGACAATGTCAAGTTACACCATGTGGCCGAAGCTGGACAGCAGACCAAGAGGAACAGCCAGTAGTTCCACAGTCCCTCTCACTACTGGTCATGAAGTCCCTCTATAAGTTGTAAGCAGCAACACTGACAACTCGCCGAGCTTGGAGAGGGTGAAAAATGATCCTGCATTAGTTCCACTAACATCTGTTTCAACAAACAATACAGAAATAACTGATCGATTTGACACAACTTCAACACAGACGGATGGCGTAATTTATTCTGAACCACTGCGGGAATCCCCCACCGGTTCTCCACATACAAACATGGCTCCAGCTTTTGCACAAACTGCTTCTGGATACTTTGCCACCATCAACGACACTGTTTTGGACTCATTTGCCTCTTCTACATCTGAGCTGCCAAAAACATGTAAGCTGATAAACTGGCTTAGAGCAACTTACTTTATTCTCCCATGGATCTATCTGTGGCTTTCTTTGACTATACTAGCTTTTCTCCTTTGGATTGGGGTTGTCATAACATTCTTTTTATTAATACATGGTCATTTTCTTCCTGAAAGATCAACAGTTGAACTGGTGGATGAGGTTCTAAAACCCAATTTTTCTTCTCAAGGTCTGCAGAGACTTGTCTTTTGTGAACATTTCTACTATACCAATTGCTGATGGGATTGTCTAGGATAAAGTCACATTTGATATATGGCTCGACAGAGGTCATTCAAATACTATATGTGTTTAAACTCTCATTGAACGATGTAATAATACCCAGAGTTGTTTCTGATGACTGGGATGTGAAAACAGTTGATTCCATGATGACTGAATTGCAGTATTATACTGTATTTCAAAGTGAATATATTTAGCAATCTAAAGAGAAATATGGTGACATGTTTTGCTATGATTAGTATGGGCACTATTTTATTCACAGAGCAAGTACCCTAAAGACTATGTTTAACTACACACAATGGGAACACTGTCCAACTCCACCACAAAGGGAGTTCTAAAACGTATTCTGAAAAGTTTGCATATTTTTCTGGGCACAATGTTAAAAATGCTGAGTCATATTATTTTAAGTTGCCATCAATGGAAAATGTATATATATTATTGACGGATATGAAATGTATTTTTTCAGATTCCTTTGTTTCCCGGTTGGCTATAGAAGGCTATGCATATTGGCTGAAGTTGAATGAACTAAAAGTGTGTGGGGAACTAGAAATTGGTAAATAAGGGGGAAGGAAGCTTTGTTTAGAGCATGCCTGATACCTGTTCACATATTTTTAAATGAAACCGTACAACAAATAAGTTGTTTAGGCTGAGCAAAGATTAAGGAATTGAATGCGCCCAGTATTACTGCCCCTCCAAAATTTCACAAATGGCAAAAATATGTAAATGCAACTGAAGATCAGCTCGATGAGTGGTTCCAGAATGGCATGTTTAATGCTTCACTGTCACGACCTGGTGGGTGGTTATTGTGGACAATAGATACCAATGGGTGTCATAAACATTTTAGAAACTCCACTGGGTTTTTAGAGCTAATAGGCCGGCCCTCACTATGTATCATCCAAACATGCAGGTATAGTAACAACATACAGTGTAGAGAAACTATGCCAGTAATGGTTAAAGTGTTCCTCACTAGAAGCTGTTAACACTGACTTGCAGGACTTCCTGTTAGGCCCCAGAAAACAACGCAGAAAGCGCCTCTTATGTGAATTATATAATGAAATTTGGAAGCTTTCCCAACAAGAAGCTGCTGCCCGGTTAAGGCAAATAGACCAGGAAAATTTACAGACGGCATTAGCTGTTGATGATAATGGGATTAATACCCTGTCCGACCGCATATACACATTAATCAACATTGTTTCCTCTGCAATAGACATAATACAAAGTGATATGTCTTCTTTACACCATGGCCAGAGTCAACTAAGGTCCATTATGCAGTTTGGTTGGACACTTCAAACACTGAAGGCAGGTCACGTTCCCTGGCAACACATTAGCATAAGGGACATATTTTCCACATTTAACTTAACGCGATAACAACTAATGGCTAAGTAAGAAGCGACTTACGTCATGTTAAACATTGAAAAGTTCAGAAAATAGCCTTTTACTGTGGCTAAAATACCATCTGCTGAATGGTTAATATACAGGGTCATTAATCTGCCTATTTCAACACTTCAATTCACGTCCTTTTTAAAACACATTCGGGTAGGCAGATATGAGAGGCTGGGAGATAGTTACATCCATGCTTTGTGGGAGCTACCCGTCTCGTACAAATGTCTCAGTGGCCTGAAAGAGGTCTTTCTTAGCGGTAGTGAATGCAAGACTTCTGTCAGCCATTCTATGGTTTGTTAACAGCTGTCCTTGCACGGGCCGTGTAACGCTTCGGAGCGAACTTGGCTTGTTATCTGAAGAGAGTTCCAGTCCCCTTGATTAGATCTGCATTCCAGATGCTTTTAAATGGCAGCTATGTTCTCCTCAATAGTGAAGTCTGTTGTGGGATGCAAGCCGGAATAGTTTATGTTGTTTTGGTCTCTAAGATTGTTACATGCTGCGGGAATGTACTCTTTCCTCCCATTAGACAAAGAGAGGTAGCTGACATTTGGCCCCATATTGCTACTTGTAATGTGAATTTTGACAAGTTGAGCAGACTCAAGGCTTTATTGCTCCAAAAACATGTGGCGCTCACAACTGCATGCAAGACCTACGCACTTCAGATGGCAAGGTCATCAGAAGAGATACAGTCCCTTTTAAGTACCAACTTTCTGAGACACTTGGTGAGCTCATGGGATGCATTTTTAATGTGTCCAGTACTACTGAAATCGCAAATTTCTTTAAGGATGTTCGTTCGGGTTTCATTCATACCTTCTCCTATATATTCGGTTTAATACCATCAGGCGTCCACTCAATATTCTCTAGCATTTTCAGGGAATTTCCAATTGCTTTGGCTATAATGGGTAGCATTTTACTATTGCTAGTTTTTCTGCGCAGTGGCTGTCCTGCCGCAACAAGAAAGAATGAAAGCACTCCCACCAGCGCAGCTGTGTTGTGAACGCATGATGCAGTACTTCGGAGCAACACTCCTGGAGCAATTGGAGTGTGACTGGCCTCTGTCATTCAGACCCATTTTGCATTGTGTGCAGCCCGTGTTTCGGTGCCTCTGGTGCTCATTTGTACATGCACTGAAAGTTTGTCTTTCTATGCACCACTTGCTTTCATTGGACGCTAATCTGTTGATGTTCTCGCTGAGGGCTCATTACCAGACATGCGTGTTGAGGGTGCGTTTGCTATGGGAAGCTGCTTATGAGTTGCCCTTCATGGAGGATGTAGCTATGAACTCATTATTGGGCACACCACGGAATGCTGCTGCTTTTGCTGAAGCTCAGGCTGTGAAATGTCCTCTTTAACAGTGCAAGGCTGCATGTTACATATGTCTTCCAAACTTTTATGTTATAAGACACATTATGGTGACACTCAGTGCCGCAGACGTCATAATCCAACTCAAAACTGTATTTCCATTTCCAAAACGGTAAAATAAAAAAACGGTAATGGAAAAAGGAAAGAATGTAAATGGAACACCGAAGTTTATAAGGATGTTATAGATAAGACATAAATTTCACAAAATTATTCATATTTATAGATAACACTAAAGGTAACAGGAAACGTTATAGTTAGTAAATAGAATTCACAAAAAAAAATAGAAATTCACACAAAAAAATAGAGGTTAAAAGGCTGTTATGGCTAAATGAACATCTTTAAAAGAAACTGTAGAAATTCACTGAAAAAACAAAAGGTTACAGGGATGTTAGAGTTAGGTGAACATCTTTAAAAAACATAGAAATTCACTGAAAAAGAACAGAGGTTACAGAGACACTCTCGCTGTGCACTGCTAATTACCTCAGATATTACAGTGCTCATTACATCTTTTAGAACACCATTGATGTTACTGTAAAATTTGCAGCAAAATTATTGATGCGATAGCTGTGCTTGGTGGGGGAGCATGTTGTAGTTACCTTACGGCATCAGTTACTATAGTAGCTGAATTTCTATGGTTTTATACAGTTGAAATGTGAGCCTAACTATAACGTCCCTGTAATCTTCACTTTTTAATTACATATTAGGACCCTGTTTCCATAGGAAGAGCATTTTTGTTTTGCCTATAACTTTGGTGACGTGAGATCAATCTTCACGACATTTTCAAAACGTATACTTCAGGTGCTTGAGCTCCTGTCTTAAAAGTTTCAGGGGGATTCATCATGCAGGGGCCGAGAAAAATTCCCTCTGTAATTTCCCATAGGGATTTTGAACATGACTGCAGCGCAAACAGCTGAACAGAATTACACCTAACCTGTCAAAAAGCAACATTTTTGTGATTTGGTGTAAATCCATTCAGTGTTTTTAGAGATGTTAAAGGGCAAAAATTATGGATTTCTTGGGACACAGTTCCTCTGCGGATCCAACTGTGCCCGTGCTGATATCTGATTGGTTGCCAATACTTCAACAAGGAAGTGTTGGTAGCTGTGAGAAACTAGGGCTGATTGCAGAGGCCCCATAACTTTTTGCCCCCATTTTCCACTTTATGCTGGTGTTTTCCTGACTCTGATGGTGCCCTGGGTACTGCTAACCAGTCCCAGGGCCTGTGCTCTGTGTAAAATGGATATGCAAATTAGGCTAATTATAATTGGCTAAGTTAACCTACCTATAAGTCCCTAGTATATGGTAGGGCATGTAGGTTTAGGGACCACAGCATAGGTGGTGCACACCTAGGTGCATTGCTGAGGTGCCCAGTGCCATTTTAAAAGCAAGCCTGCCTTGCTGGCTGCTTTTAAATTAAAGTTATATGCAAATTCGACTTTGGAATTAAAGGTACTTCCAAAGTCTTAAACTACCTTATTTTTACATATAAGTCACCCCTAAGGTGTGCCCTATGTGCCCCTAGGGCTGGGTGCCATGTAACTATAAGCAGGGACTTTATAAAAATAGATTTATAAGCCCTGGTGAGGTAAAAACAGCCAAATTCGTTTTTCCCTCATTGAAGGAAATGGCCTTCATAGGCTAGAATGGGCAGACTTTATTTTAAATTTTAAAGTCTCCTTAAATGTTACATACCAAGAATTTGGTATCAATTTGATTGTTGTAATAAATCCTACAACTTCCAGTTGTTGGATTTAATATAACTTGTCCAGGTAAAAAGTTTAGACTTTACCTAAAAAGTTGCCAATTTCAGCTCTGCATTGTTTTTGCTGCTGTGCTCTGATTGGCCAGCCTGCAGCAGTTTCTGCCAGGCTACCTTGATGAGGTGTGAAGTGGCCTGACTTCACACAAAGGAATGTGCTTGGGGGAGAGAATCTCCCCTCAGCAGATGGTGAGGCAGGAAGGGGGAGGGCTGCCAAACTGGTCTTCAAAGGCAGAGAAGGACATTTGGAGCACCCAGCAACACCCCCACATCCTGCAACCCCAGACAATTAGGTGCCCCCTTGATTAGATTAGGAGAGGGCAGGAGAGGGGTGTGTTTATGATTTTTAGCCACACCAGTGGGTGGGCTCAGCCAGATGTAACCTCCAAAAATCTGATTCAGCCATGTTGGATTTTTAGAGACTGTTGCCTTTTGGGATGGATTTTTGCCACACTTCCCAGGAAGTGGTCATCACAGGGGGACGACCCTGTACCTGATTGGAGAACCAGGGCCCCCCTGCTTTTCACCCTGGAGCAAGAATAAAACTGGCAGACCTGCCCCCACACCTCAGATCCCCTCCAGAATTCAACAAGAAAGGAACTAAGGAAGAAGAAGGACTGCCCTGCTGGACCCCTGGCCTGCACCTGGACCCTGCACTCAGAAGGACTGCACCAGCTGCACACTTGGGCTTCACCACAAGAAGGACTTTGCCTGGCTTCAACTGGTTCAAGGAGGGACTCCCTGTTTGCTACAGGTGAAAAATTGCTAACCAGAGTCCCCTGCACCAACTCCTGAAAGAAGCGACCAGCTGACCACTGCCCAGTGGCCAAAAAGGAGTTTGCGCCAGGTGCATTCTGGGAGTTGAAGTCCGCACCCCCAAGGACCATCACAGAACTTCTGGACCCTTGGGGTGAGCTGTGGACCCCAAAAGAACCTTGAAAGAACATCTGGGTGAAGCCCCAGAAGTTTGGAAAAGATTGGAGAATTTTTGAAAAAAAGCTCCATAAAGTGACCGACCCGACGCGGAAATTCTAGCCGGCTTGCCTCAACCGCGACCCGGCCTGACTTCGTGGTTCGTCCCGGTAAAGAAAAACATCCAAAAAAGAGACTAAGTCCGAACGTAAAAAGTTGACCGGGACCTCCCAGCCATCGTATCCGAGAAGGGCTCCATGGACGTCGGATCAAGATCCAGGTTTACCCCGGTCGAAGGATTTTCATCTCGAAAAAACAACTAAGTCCGAAGGTAAAAATCACCACCGAGGAAACCGACTTCGCGTATCCGGACAAGGGCTCCAGGAGGTCGGATTCAACTGGCAGGTTCGTCCCGGGGAAGAAAAACATCAAAAAAGAGACTAGGGGGGTTATTCTAACTTTGGAGGAGGTGTTAATCTGTCCCAAAAGTGACGGAAAAGGGACGGATTTACCACCAGCCGTATTACGAGTCCATTATATCCTATGGAACTCGTAATACGGCTGGTGGTATATCCGTCACTTTACCGTCACTTTTGGGACGGATTAACACTCCTCCAAAGTTAGAATAACCCCCTAAGTCAGAAGGTAACTTTTTAACCGAGGCCTCCCGCGACTTGTAGCCGAGCAGGGCTCCATCGCGGTCGGCCTGAAAGTTTGACTTTGCCCCGGTCCTGGTGCAACCAGATGACCCGATTGGCGCTTTTTGTTTCTAAGCGCTAGAAAATAATAATACTTTAAAAATTCATATCTCCGGTTCCCCTGAACCGATTTTAATCGTTTTTGTGTCATTTTAAAGATAAAAATATAAGCTATTTTTATAAATTGGTTTTGGATTTTTAAACTGTTTCCTGTGTTTTATTTAATTACTGTTTTGTGATATTTGAATGCTTTACACTTTGTCTCCTAAGTTAAGCCTTGACGCTCGATGCCAAGCTACCAAGGGTAGAGCTGGGATTAATTTACTGAGACCTAACTGTACCTATGTGGAGGTTAGTGGCTTGTTGCTAGGTGTAGGTACCTACCTGCCCTACCAATAACCCATTTTCCAACATAATTGGAAGCAGCAACGGGATCCTGTACTTGTGTTCAATATCACGTTACAGTTTTGGGTAAAACTAATTAAAAATCCTTTAAATTGTCCTAGTGCAAAAATTGTTTTTAATTTTTAATTTGGATTAATTTCAATTATTGAATTTTTGTAATTTTTCTAAATTCTTGTTTCCAATTTTTGCAAAAAGTTTTTGTTGACACAAAACTAGGGAACCATGGAGCTTGATCTGGCTAGCCTACCCACACTGACAGTAGTCCAGCTTAGGGGGTTGTGTATTGAAAGAGGGTTGCCTGCAACCACTGATCTCAGGAAGCAAATCCTGATCACATCCCTGACAGCATGGGCTGAGGCCCAAGAGGTAGAGTCAGAAGAAGCTCCAGAGGAGGGAGAAAGAAGGGAGGATGCAAGCTCTAACCACTCAGGGGAGGGAAGGCATCTGAGCCCAAGTGAGGATGAGGAAGAACGGTCCTCAGTAGATACAGTCACTAGGGGCAGATCCAAAGCTAGTGGTGGGAAGGGGGTCCTTTCAGGAGGAGAGAACCCATCCATCAGAGAAAGAGAGCTGGAGGCCCAGCTAGCATACATAGCTTTGGAAGCAGAGAAGCTGGCCCTAGAAAAGAAAAAGTGGGCATACAAAGAGAAAAGAAATGGAAGCAGCGATAAAGAAGCTGAGGTGTCCATGGGTGGGGGAGTTTGCCCCAGATTACCCAAGGGGGTAGTTCCTGCTTATGTAGAGGGGGATGACATAGATAAGTGGCTGGGGGCCTTTGAGAGGGCACTCCAAATGAGAAGGGTTAGGCCTCAATACTGGGGTTCCCTTTTGTGGGAGTTGGTCCCCAACTCAGGGAGGGATAGGCTTCTGACCTTAAGGGGGGAGGAGGCAGATTCATACCCTAGTATGAAGAGGTGCTTAGCCAAGAAGTTTGGTCTGACCCCAGAGCAATATAGAATGAAGTTCAGGGACACCCACAAGGTCAGTACCCAGTCTTGGGTTGACTTTGTGGACATTTCACTAAAGGCACTAGAGGGCTGGATTATTGGTAACAAAGTAGATACTTATGAGGGGTTATACAATCTGATCATGAGAGAGCACATCTTGACCAATTGTACCCAAGAAAGGTTACGCCAGCATCTAGTGGACTCTAAGCAGACCAACCCTAGAGAACTAGGGGAGGCAGCCGATGAGTGGTTGAGAACCAGGGTGGTTGTCAAGTCCCAGGGGGGAGACTCCAAGAAGGGGGGGGCAGGTCCCCAAAAACCTAAGGAGGGAGGTGGTAAGCCCACCACAGAGACTCCCTCTGTACCCCAGAACCCTAAGAAGGAGGAGAGTAAATCCCACTCCCACTCTGACAAGCAAAGACAGGGAGACCCAGGGTTAAAAAAACTCTTGGACAGTAGGGCTTGCTTTGACTGTCAGCAGACAGGTCACTTCAGAGGAGATGCAGCCTGTCCAAAGAAGGTGGTTAGCATTGGGCTGTCCAGTGTAGCCATAGAGGAGGATTCCTCAGATGATGAAGTCCTCCTAGCATTGTGCTGGGAGACAGGACCAGATGTTAAGCTGGTGATCCCTGAGGGTGGGAGTAGGCACTTCCACCACATTCAAGTGAATGGGATCCCTACCACTGGCCTGAGGGACACCTGTGCCAGTCACACTATAGTGAGTGACCGGTTAGTGACGCCAGACATGTATGTCCCAGGAAAGACAAAGAAAGTCAGGATAGCCACAGGGGAGGTCACCTCCAAACCTGTAGCCATAGTGCCCCTAGAGAGGGAGGGTATCCTTGACTGGATTAGGGTGGTAGTCAGTGCTGACCTCCCCCTAGATTGTATCCTGGGCAATGACCTCCCAGAGGTGAGTCTGGTCACAGATGGGGTGGTCGCCCAGGGCGCCCCCCCAAACCAAAGTCCTGGGGAGTCAGTCCCTACAGTTAGGAGACAGGGGTCCCCAAGAAAAGGAAAGAAGAAAAGGAAGGGTAGGCCACTCTTAAAGAGAGTTCCAGGGAGCCAAGGGCCCTCTGCCCCAGTAGGGGGGGAGCCCAGAGTTGGCACTGGTGAGGCCTCACCTGACCCCAAGGAAGTCTTGAGTAGTCAGGCAGCTGTCCAGATGCAAGGTGTTGCCCCTGCACTGACAGAAGGGAGAGTGGAAGGAGGGTGTCTGCCACAGGAGGTGGTAGCCCCCCACTCTAGACAGAAAGAGGGGTGCCAGGACCCCAAAGTTGCCCCTAAAGCAGCTCAGCCACCTGTCAGTGGAGAGCTTAGGGTGTGGTTCTGGGTACTGACAGCTGTCAGTAGCCTCTGCTGGGTGCTAGCCTTCCTGGCAGCACTGTACTTGGCCTGGGAGGCAGACCCCAGGGCCAATAGCAAAGTAGGCCCCCTGACCCTATTGGTCATGGTGGGGTTGCTCAAGTGTTGGGTGACCTCTTTGGGTAAGCTAGGTGTTGCCCTAGCAAAGTTAGGAGTTGGGGAGGTGGGCACCTCACTACCCAAGTTGGCAGAGAGAGAGGAGGAAGACCCCCCTAGAGGGAAGTTTCAGTTTGAGTTGGGTCCTTTTACTGTTGGGATGGCTTCACTACCCAGAGGGAGTGACCCTGACAGGAGGATATAAGGCAGAGTAGGCCCTGCAAAGGGACAGCCAGTTTTCTTCACTGTCTTCCTCGCCTAACAAGCCAGGAAGACTCTCCCAGGGTTGGGCTGAGTCTCCTGGGCGTGTGGGCTGGGGGGGGGGTTGTGTGAGAAACTAGGGCTGATTGCAGAGGCCCCATAACTTTTTGCCCCCATTTTCCACTTTATGCTGGTGTTTTCCTGACTCTGATGGTGCCCTGGGTACTGCTAACCAGTCCCAGGGCCTGTGCTCTGTGTAAAATGGATATGCAAATTAGGCTAATTATAATTGGCTAAGTTAACCTACCTATAAGTCCCTAGTATATGGTAGGGCATGTAGGTTTAGGGACCACAGCATAGGTGGTGCACACCTAGGTGCATTGCTGAGGTGCCCAGTGCCATTTTAAAAGCAAGCCTGGCTTGCTGGCTGCTTTTAAATTAAAGTTATATGCAAATTCGACTTTGGAATTAAAGGTACTTCCAAAGTCTTAAACTACCTTATTTTTACATATAAGTCACCCCTAAGGTGTGCCCTATGTGCCCCTAGGGCTGGGTGCCATGTAACTATAAGCAGGGACTTTATAAAAATAGATTTATAAGCCCTGGTGAGGTAAAAACAGCCAAATTCGTTTTTCCCTCATTGAAGGAAATGGCCTTCATAGGCTAGAATGGGCAGACTTTATTTTAAATTTTAAAGTCTCCTTAAATGTTACATACCAAGAATTTGGTATCAATTTGATTGTTGTAATAAATCCTACAACTTCCAGTTGTTGGATTTAATATAACTTGTCCAGGTAAAAAGTTTAGACTTTACCTAAAAAGTTGCCAATTTCAGCTCTGCATTGTTTTTGCTGCTGTGCTCTGATTGGCCAGCCTGCAGCAGTTTCTGCCAGGCTACCTTGATGAGGTGTGAAGTGGCCTGACTTCACACAAAGGAATGTGCTTGGGGGAGAGAATCTCCCCTCAGCAGATGGTGAGGCAGGAAGGGGGAGGGCTGCCAAACTGGTCTTCAAAGGCAGAGAAGGACATTTGGAGCACCCAGCAACACCCCCACATCCTGCAACCCCAGACAATTAGGTGCCCCCTTGATTAGATTAGGAGAGGGCAGGAGAGGGGTGTGTTTATGATTTTTAGCCACACCAGTGGGTGGGCTCAGCCAGATGTAACCTCCAAAAATCTGATTCAGCCATGTTGGATTTTTAGAGACTGTTGCCTTTTGGGATGGATTTTTGCCACACTTCCCAGGAAGTGGTCATCACAGGGGGACGACCCTGTACCTGATTGGAGAACCAGGGCCCCCCTGCTTTTCACCCTGGAGCAAGAATAAAACTGGCAGACCTGCCCCCACACCTCAGATCCCCTCCAGAATTCAACAAGAAAGGAACTAAGGAAGAAGAAGGACTGCCCTGCTGGACCCCTGGCCTGCACCTGGACCCTGCACTCAGAAGGACTGCACCAGCTGCACACTTGGGCTTCACCACAAGAAGGACTTTGCCTGGCTTCAACTGGTTCAAGGAGGGACTCCCTGTTTGCTACAGGTGAAAAATTGCTAACCAGAGTCCCCTGCACCAACTCCTGAAAGAAGCGACCAGCTGACCACTGCCCAGTGGCCAAAAAGGAGTTTGCGCCAGGTGCATTCTGGGAGTTGAAGTCCGCACCCCCAAGGACCATCACAGAACTTCTGGACCCTTGGGGTGAGCTGTGGACCCCAAAAGAACCTTGAAAGAACATCTGGGTGAAGCCCCAGAAGTTTGGAAAAGATTGGAGAATTTTTGAAAAAAAGCTCCATAAAGTGACCGACCCGACGCGGAAATTCTAGCCGGCTTGCCTCAACCGCGACCCGGCCTGACTTCGTGGTTCGTCCCGGTAAAGAAAAACATCCAAAAAAGAGACTAAGTCCGAACGTAAAAAGTTGACCGGGACCTCCCAGCCATCGTATCCGAGAAGGGCTCCATGGACGTCGGATCAAGATCCAGGTTTACCCCGGTCGAAGGATTTTCATCTCGAAAAAACAACTAAGTCCGAAGGTAAAAATCACCACCGAGGAAACCGACTTCGCGTATCCGGACAAGGGCTCCAGGAGGTCGGATTCAACTGGCAGGTTCGTCCCGGGGAAGAAAAACATCAAAAAAGAGACTAGGGGGGTTATTCTAACTTTGGAGGAGGTGTTAATCTGTCCCAAAAGTGACGGAAAAGGGACGGATTTACCACCAGCCGTATTACGAGTCCATTATATCCTATGGAACTCGTAATACGGCTGGTGGTATATCCGTCACTTTACCGTCACTTTTGGGACGGATTAACACTCCTCCAAAGTTAGAATAACCCCCTAAGTCAGAAGGTAACTTTTTAACCGAGGCCTCCCGCGACTTGTAGCCGAGCAGGGCTCCATCGCGGTCGGCCTGAAAGTTTGACTTTGCCCCGGTCCTGGTGCAACCAGATGACCCGATTGGCGCTTTTTGTTTCTAAGCGCTAGAAAATAATAATACTTTAAAAATTCATATCTCCGGTTCCCCTGAACCGATTTTAATCGTTTTTGTGTCATTTTAAAGATAAAAATATAAGCTATTTTTATAAATTGGTTTTGGATTTTTAAACTGTTTCCTGTGTTTTATTTAATTACTGTTTTGTGATATTTGAATGCTTTACACTTTGTCTCCTAAGTTAAGCCTTGACGCTCGATGCCAAGCTACCAAGGGTAGAGCTGGGATTAATTTACTGAGACCTAACTGTACCTATGTGGAGGTTAGTGGCTTGTTGCTAGGTGTAGGTACCTACCTGCCCTACCAATAACCCATTTTCCAACATAATTGGAAGCAGCAACGGGATCCTGTACTTGTGTTCAATATCACGTTACAGTTTTGGGTAAAACTAATTAAAAATCCTTTAAATTGTCCTAGTGCAAAAATTGTTTTTAATTTTTAATTTGGATTAATTTCAATTATTGAATTTTTGTAATTTTTCTAAATTCTTGTTTCCAATTTTTGCAAAAAGTTTTTGTTGACACAAAACTAGGGAACCATGGAGCTTGATCTGGCTAGCCTACCCACACTGACAGTAGTCCAGCTTAGGGGGTTGTGTATTGAAAGAGGGTTGCCTGCAACCACTGATCTCAGGAAGCAAATCCTGATCACATCCCTGACAGCATGGGCTGAGGCCCAAGAGGTAGAGTCAGAAGAAGCTCCAGAGGAGGGAGAAAGAAGGGAGGATGCAAGCTCTAACCACTCAGGGGAGGGAAGGCATCTGAGCCCAAGTGAGGATGAGGAAGAACGGTCCTCAGTAGATACAGTCACTAGGGGCAGATCCAAAGCTAGTGGTGGGAAGGGGGTCCTTTCAGGAGGAGAGAACCCATCCATCAGAGAAAGAGAGCTGGAGGCCCAGCTAGCATACATAGCTTTGGAAGCAGAGAAGCTGGCCCTAGAAAAGAAAAAGTGGGCATACAAAGAGAAAAGAAATGGAAGCAGCGATAAAGAAGCTGAGGTGTCCATGGGTGGGGGAGTTTGCCCCAGATTACCCAAGGGGGTAGTTCCTGCTTATGTAGAGGGGGATGACATAGATAAGTGGCTGGGGGCCTTTGAGAGGGCACTCCAAATGAGAAGGGTTAGGCCTCAATACTGGGGTTCCCTTTTGTGGGAGTTGGTCCCCAACTCAGGGAGGGATAGGCTTCTGACCTTAAGGGGGGAGGAGGCAGATTCATACCCTAGTATGAAGAGGTGCTTAGCCAAGAAGTTTGGTCTGACCCCAGAGCAATATAGAATGAAGTTCAGGGACACCCACAAGGTCAGTACCCAGTCTTGGGTTGACTTTGTGGACATTTCACTAAAGGCACTAGAGGGCTGGATTATTGGTAACAAAGTAGATACTTATGAGGGGTTATACAATCTGATCATGAGAGAGCACATCTTGACCAATTGTACCCAAGAAAGGTTACGCCAGCATCTAGTGGACTCTAAGCAGACCAACCCTAGAGAACTAGGGGAGGCAGCCGATGAGTGGTTGAGAACCAGGGTGGTTGTCAAGTCCCAGGGGGGAGACTCCAAGAAGGGGGGGGCAGGTCCCCAAAAACCTAAGGAGGGAGGTGGTAAGCCCACCACAGAGACTCCCTCTGTACCCCAGAACCCTAAGAAGGAGGAGAGTAAATCCCACTCCCACTCTGACAAGCAAAGACAGGGAGACCCAGGGTTAAAAAAACTCTTGGACAGTAGGGCTTGCTTTGACTGTCAGCAGACAGGTCACTTCAGAGGAGATGCAGCCTGTCCAAAGAAGGTGGTTAGCATTGGGCTGTCCAGTGTAGCCATAGAGGAGGATTCCTCAGATGATGAAGTCCTCCTAGCATTGTGCTGGGAGACAGGACCAGATGTTAAGCTGGTGATCCCTGAGGGTGGGAGTAGGCACTTCCACCACATTCAAGTGAATGGGATCCCTACCACTGGCCTGAGGGACACCTGTGCCAGTCACACTATAGTGAGTGACCGGTTAGTGACGCCAGACATGTATGTCCCAGGAAAGACAAAGAAAGTCAGGATAGCCACAGGGGAGGTCACCTCCAAACCTGTAGCCATAGTGCCCCTAGAGAGGGAGGGTATCCTTGACTGGATTAGGGTGGTAGTCAGTGCTGACCTCCCCCTAGATTGTATCCTGGGCAATGACCTCCCAGAGGTGAGTCTGGTCACAGATGGGGTGGTCGCCCAGGGCGCCCCCCCAAACCAAAGTCCTGGGGAGTCAGTCCCTACAGTTAGGAGACAGGGGTCCCCAAGAAAAGGAAAGAAGAAAAGGAAGGGTAGGCCACTCTTAAAGAGAGTTCCAGGGAGCCAAGGGCCCTCTGCCCCAGTAGGGGGGGAGCCCAGAGTTGGCACTGGTGAGGCCTCACCTGACCCCAAGGAAGTCTTGAGTAGTCAGGCAGCTGTCCAGATGCAAGGTGTTGCCCCTGCACTGACAGAAGGGAGAGTGGAAGGAGGGTGTCTGCCACAGGAGGTGGTAGCCCCCCACTCTAGACAGAAAGAGGGGTGCCAGGACCCCAAAGTTGCCCCTAAAGCAGCTCAGCCACCTGTCAGTGGAGAGCTTAGGGTGTGGTTCTGGGTACTGACAGCTGTCAGTAGCCTCTGCTGGGTGCTAGCCTTCCTGGCAGCACTGTACTTGGCCTGGGAGGCAGACCCCAGGGCCAATAGCAAAGTAGGCCCCCTGACCCTATTGGTCATGGTGGGGTTGCTCAAGTGTTGGGTGACCTCTTTGGGTAAGCTAGGTGTTGCCCTAGCAAAGTTAGGAGTTGGGGAGGTGGGCACCTCACTACCCAAGTTGGCAGAGAGAGAGGAGGAAGACCCCCCTAGAGGGAAGTTTCAGTTTGAGTTGGGTCCTTTTACTGTTGGGATGGCTTCACTACCCAGAGGGAGTGACCCTGACAGGAGGATATAAGGCAGAGTAGGCCCTGCAAAGGGACAGCCAGTTTTCTTCACTGTCTTCCTCGCCTAACAAGCCAGGAAGACTCTCCCAGGGTTGGGCTGAGTCTCCTGGGCGTGTGGGCTGGGGGGGGGGTTGTGTGAGAAACTAGGGCTGATTGCAGAGGCCCCATAACTTTTTGCCCCCATTTTCCACTTTATGCTGGTGTTTTCCTGACTCTGATGGTGCCCTGGGTACTGCTAACCAGTCCCAGGGCCTGTGCTCTGTGTAAAATGGATATGCAAATTAGGCTAATTATAATTGGCTAAGTTAACCTACCTATAAGTCCCTAGTATATGGTAGGGCATGTAGGTTTAGGGACCACAGCATAGGTGGTGCACACCTAGGTGCATTGCTGAGGTGCCCAGTGCCATTTTAAAAGCAAGCCTGGCTTGCTGGCTGCTTTTAAATTAAAGTTATATGCAAATTCGACTTTGGAATTAAAGGTACTTCCAAAGTCTTAAACTACCTTATTTTTACATATAAGTCACCCCTAAGGTGTGCCCTATGTGCCCCTAGGGCTGGGTGCCATGTAACTATAAGCAGGGACTTTATAAAAATAGATTTATAAGCCCTGGTGAGGTAAAAACAGCCAAATTCGTTTTTCCCTCATTGAAGGAAATGGCCTTCATAGGCTAGAATGGGCAGACTTTATTTTAAATTTTAAAGTCTCCTTAAATGTTACATACCAAGAATTTGGTATCAATTTGATTGTTGTAATAAATCCTACAACTTCCAGTTGTTGGATTTAATATAACTTGTCCAGGTAAAAAGTTTAGACTTTACCTAAAAAGTTGCCAATTTCAGCTCTGCATTGTTTTTGCTGCTGTGCTCTGATTGGCCAGCCTGCAGCAGCTTCTGCCAGGCTACCTTGATGAGGTGTGAAGTGGCCTGACTTCACACAAAGGAATGTGCTTGGGGGAGAGAATCTCCCCTCAGCAGATGGTGAGGCAGGAAGGGGGAGGGCTGCCAAACTGGTCTTCAAAGGCAGAGAAGGACATTTGGAGCACCCAGCAACACCCCCACATCCTGCAACCCCAGACAATTAGGTGCCCCCTTGATTAGATTAGGAGAGGGCAGGAGAGGGGTGTGTTTATGATTTTTAGCCACACCAGTGGGTGGGCTCAGCCAGATGTAACCTCCAAAAATCTGATTCAGCCATGTTGGATTTTTAGAGACTGTTGCCTTTTGGGATGGATTTTTGCCACACTTCCCAGGAAGTGGTCATCACAGGGGGACGACCCTGTACCTGATTGGAGAACCAGGGCCCCCCTGCTTTTCACCCTGGAGCAAGAATAAAACTGGCAGACCTGCCCCCACACCTCAGATCCCCTCCAGAATTCAACAAGAAAGGAACTAAGGAAGAAGAAGGACTGCCCTGCTGGACCCCTGGCCTGCACCTGGACCCTGCACTCAGAAGGACTGCACCAGCTGCACACTTGGGCTTCACCACAAGAAGGACTTTGCCTGGCTTCAACTGGTTCAAGGAGGGACTCCCTGTTTGCTACAGGTGAAAAATTGCTAACCAGAGTCCCCTGCACCAACTCCTGAAAGAAGCGACCAGCTGACCACTGCCCAGTGGCCAAAAAGGAGTTTGCGCCAGGTGCATTCTGGGAGTTGAAGTCCGCACCCCCAAGGACCATCACAGAACTTCTGGACCCTTGGGGTGAGCTGTGGACCCCAAAAGAACCTTGAAAGAACATCTGGGTGAAGCCCCAGAAGTTTGGAAAAGATTGGAGAATTTTTGAAAAAAAGCTCCTTAAAGTGACCGACCCGACGCGGAAATTCTAGCCGGCTTGCCTCATCCGCGACCCGGCCTGACTTCGTGGTTCGTCCCGGTAAAGAAAAACATCCAAAAAAGAGACTAAGTCCGAACGTAAAAAGTTGACCAGGACCTCCCAGCCATCGTATCCGAGAAGGGCTCCATGGACGTCGGATCAAGATCCAGGTTTACCCCGGTCGAAGGATTTTCATCTCGAAAAAACGACTAAGTCCGAAGGTAAAAATCACCACCGAGGAAACCGACTTTGCGTATCCGGACAAGGGCTCCAGGAGGTCGGATTCAACTGGCAGGTTCGTCCCGGGGAAGAAAAACATCAAAAAAGAGACTAAGTCAGAAGGTAACTTTCTAACCGAGGCCTCCCGCGACTTGTAGCCGAGCAGGGCTCCATCGCGGTCGGCCTGAAAGTTTGACTTTGCCCCGGTCCTGGTGCAACCAGATGACCCGATTGGCGCTTTTTGTTTCTAAGCGCTAGAAAATAATAATACTTTAAAAATTCATATCTCCGGTTCCCCTGAACCGATTTTAATCGTTTTGTGTGTCATTTTAAAGATAAAAATATAAGCTATTTTTATAAATTGGTTTTGGATTTTTAAACTGTTTCCTGTGTTTTATTTAATTACTGTTTTGTGATATTTGAATGCTTTACACTTTGTCTCCTAAGTTAAGCCTTGACGCTCGATGCCAAGCTACCAAGGGTAGAGCTGGGATTAATTTACTGAGACCTAACTGTACCTATGTGGAGGTTAGTGGCTTGTTTCTAGGTGTAGGTACCTACCTGCCCTACCAATAACCCATTTTCCAACAGTAGCCATCTTGGGCCCCAGGTGAGCCAGGACCCGAGGGTATTGTTTTCTTTAAAGATGGGGGCCCTCCTGGCTCCTCTTATCCCCAGGGACCACCACCTCCCCGTGGCGCAATGATTTTCTGATGTGGGTGCAGCCCAACATCCTCCCGCACAGCCCGAGGACCACCTCCTCCCTCGGGCTTTTAAGTAATATGGTAATATGGTACAATGGTAATATGATGTGGGGGGCCGCAAGTTGAAAAATATATTTTTATTTTCAATTTGTGCAGAAATATCTTTTTCTAAGAATATCATCCATCAAAGTCTAAAAACTCTCTATCTCTCTCACCCTCTTTCTCTCTCTCTATTTCAATCTCTTTCATCCACTTACAGACCCAATCAGACCCTTGTGCACTGTGCACCCACTCACAGCCCCAGTCCGAATATAAGTGAATATATGTATATATATATATATATATATATATATATATATATATATAAACTAGGTCATCAGTATGTGTGTGTATATATATATATATATATATATATATATACCCACACATATGACCTAGTTTATATATATATATATATATATATATATCATATATATATGAAATATATATATGTAAACTAGGTCATAAGTATGTGTGTATATATATATATATATATATATATTTAATCAGTATATCTCACCCAATTAGGACAAGAAATCAAGATGCAAAACGGACAGTTCCAAAATATATTAAAAGAAAGAAAAATGGTCCTCCTCCCAACGCGTTTCAGCCGTAGCCTTGTTCACGGATGGAGGAATACTACATACAGCAGACATAAATACAAATACATAGACACAAAAGAAGGACTTAGATCAACATACAAATATATGTCCAAGTCCAAAAGTAAGCGCACACGAGCCTCGATAAGTCGGGGTTTCTTCTGATGATTAAATATATATATATATATATATTATATATATACACACACATATACATATTTATGTATATTCATATATATATAATTGCACACCCACACTACCACTCACACCACCACTCCCACAACCCCACAGCCACTCACACAATCATTCACACACTCATACACCAACCCACTCACACACCCATTTATACACCCACACAACCACTCACAGACCCACTCAAGACCCAAAAACAACTCACACTTGTTAGAAATGGGGTCTTTGGTTGACAGTCAGGTTACCCCCTGTTCAAGCAAAGACCCTCACTCTAGTCAGGGTAAAAGAGAATCACCCTCAACTAACCCCTGCATACCCCCTTGGTAGCTTGGCAGAGCAGTAGGCTTAACTTCAGAGTGCTAGGTGTAAAGTATTTGTACCAACACACACAGTAACTTAATGAAAACACTACAAAATGACACAACACCAGTTTAGAAAAATAGGAAATATTTATCTAAACAAAACAAGACCAAAACGATAAAAATCCACCATACACAAGTTAAGTTATCAATTAAAAATCAAAAAGAGTCTTTGAGTAGTTTTAAAAACACACTAGCGCTGCTAGAGTAAAAATGTACCTGATGTGCGTCAAAAATAACCCTGCACGGGCGGGTGCGCGTCAAAAATAACTCCGCACGGCGGTACTTGAGTCAAAAATCCAGCCGCACGATGATTTGAAAATCCCGCAGCGCAGGTTGTGATCTCCCAGCCTCCGTCAGCGATGCTGCGCGTCGTTTCTCCTGCTCCGTGCGTCGATTTTTCGGTCGCGTTTCCTGCGAGCGTCGTTTCTCAGCTGCGGAGCCAGCGGCGCATCGTTTTTTCAGCCGCAGTTCGGATTTGCGTCAATCTTTTCCCCGCACGGCGCTCTGTGCGTGGATTTTCTTGTCTTTAGGCTGCCAGCTTCTCTTTTCAGGGTCCCAGGAACTGGATGGGCACCACAGGGCAGAGTAGGAGTCTCTTCAGAGACTCCAGGTGCTGGCAGAGAGAAGTCTTTGCTGTCCCTGAGACTTCAAACAACAGGAGGCAAGCTCTAGCTCAAGCCCTTGGAGATTTCTTCACAAGATGGAAGGCACGCAAAGTCCAGTCTTTGCCCTCTTACTATGGCAGAAGCAGCACTGCAGGAAAGCTCCACAAAGCACAGTCACAGGCAGGGCAGCACTTCTTCCTCAGCTATCAGCTCTTCTCCAGGCAGAGGTTCCTCTTGGTTCCAGAAGTGTTTCTCCAGTCTGTAGATTTGGGTGCCCTTCTTATACCCATTTTAGTCTTTGAAGTTACCTTTCTTCAAAGGGGACTCACACCTACTTGTGAAATCCTGCCTTGCCCAGGCAAGGCCTCAGACACACACCAGGGGGTTGGAGCCGGCATTGTTAGAGGCAGGCACAGTCCTTTCAGATGAGAGTGACCACTCCACCCCTCCCTCCTAGCAGAGATGGCTAATCAGGAAATGCATGTTACACCCCAGCTCCCTTTGTGTCACTGTCTGGTGTGAGGTGAAAAACAACCCAACTGTCAAACTGACCCAGACAGGGAATCCACAAACAAGGCAGAGTCACAGAATGGTTTAAGCAAGAAAATGCTCACTTTCTAAAAGTGGCATTTTCAAACGCACAATCTTAAAATCAACTTTACTAAAAGATGTATTTTTTTATTGTGAGTTCAGGGACCCCAAACTCCACATGTCCATCTACTCTCTAGGGGAATCTACACTTTAATCATATTTAAAGGTAGCCCCCATATTATCCTATGAGAGAGACAGGCCTTGCAACAGTGAAAAACGAAATTGGCAGTATTTCACTGTCAGGACATATAAACCACATTACTATATGTCCTACCTTATCCATACACTGCACCCTGCCCTTGGGGCTACCTAGGGCCTACCTTAGGGGTGCCTTACATGTAAGAAAAGGGCAGGTTTAGGCCTGGCAAGTGGGTACACTTGCCAAGTTGAATTTACAGTGTACAAATACACACACAGACACTGCAGTGGCAGGTCTGGGACATGATTACAGAGCTACTTATGTGGGTGGCACAACCAGTGCTGCAGGCCCACTAGTAGCATTTGATTTACAGGCCCTGGCACCTCTAGTGCACCTTACTAGGGACTTACTAGTAAATCAAATATGCCAATCATGGATAAACCAATTACATACAATTTACACGGAGAGCATATTCACTTTAGCACTGGTTAGCAGTGGTAAAGTGCTCAGAGTTGAAAAGCCAACAGCAACAGGTCAGAAAAAATAGGAGGCAGGAGGCAAAAAGACTGGGGATGACCCTGCATAAGCAAAAGTCCAACAACACTCATTTACAGACCCACACAGCTGCTCACACATGCACTCACTCACCCACTCATAAACTTACACACCAACAGAAATACAAACACAGTCATACACCCATACAGCCACTCACCCACCCACTCACATACCCACCATATGGGGGTGGTTGTATGCAGGGGGGCTAGCGGCAGGGCCTGGCCAACCCCCTCTCCACACGGCCAAAGGACAAGCACTGCGGCGGTTGGACTAATTTGTGGTAATTCAAGATTACTTTAAGTCAAAAAATCCTTTAAGTTCACAAAAAAAAGGTTACAGGGACGTTATATTTAGGAAATAGAATTTTTAAAAAATAGAAATTCACTCAAAAACCAAAGGTTATAGGGACATTATAGTTAGATTAGGATTTTACACACACAAACCCATAGAAATTCCCCAGATATATTTATACTTATTTCAAGAAACTATGGGCCAGATGTATGAAGAAACCACTTTACGATTCTCTAATAGCAATTTTTAAGAAATCGCTATTTCTGATTCGCAAACTGGTATGTATCATAGTTGCAATTCGGTAATAGCGATTTCTTAAAAATCGCAACTGCTGTTACTGAATCGCAAATACTGATTCTGAGCCCATTCGTACCTATGTGCCCCCATATTTGCGAATTTTTTGCATTTCCCAAATTGCGAATTCCTAACTGGAATTTGCAATTTACTAAATGCAAAACCCCAGGGTGCTGGGGCCTAAGGCCCCCTCTGCTGCAGCCCAAAAAATATTTCAGGACATGTAAGGCGCACACATGCCAAAGGGGCATGTGTGTGTTACATGTCAATTTTAAAAATGCATTTTTAATGCATTTTTTAAATTTGCACATGGTTACCACCAAGTTTTACTTGGTGGTAATTGCGATTCCTTAATGCCGTATTCGCATTAAGGAAAAGCTTGATACATGTGCTTAAGAAATCGCAAATAAGGATTCCTTATTTGCAATTTCTTATTTAGAGAATCGTAATTTGCAATTCTCTAAACGGGCTCGCAATTTTAAGGAATCGCTATTTTAGCGATTCCTTAAAATTGCATAGCGAATGCCTTTCATACATAATGAAAGGCATTTTTGCATTTGCAAACCGCCAGTCGCACCGTTTGCGAATGCAAAAACGCTTGATACATCTGGCCCTATAACTCATACCCTAGGGTAGTTATAACTTGCGCCCTTGCTATGCTATGCACTGCTATCTACCCAACATATTATTTCAGTCACAACATCTTCTATGCCATCATTGATAACATGAATACAACATTTGCAGTAAAATTATCAATGAGGAAACTGTGCGTGATTGCGATGCGAGGTAATGTCAGCTAGGGCGCGGTTTTAGTTAGGACCTAGTTAGTTTTTGTTAGGACAGCAGAATCTCCACTGATTTGCACAATTCTGTAACAAGGACAATTCTTCTCCCTTCAGATCTACTATTTACACCATTTTTATAGCAGATTTTCCCTTGCCATTCACCTTTATATCTGTCGTTTAGGGTTGATTGGGGTGGAAGCATAGGGGATAGCAATTTTTGCCTCTGCCCTCAACCTGCATCACAATGAATATAGGTAGTAACGCTCCTACCCAAATACCCTTTCATTAACATCCAACCATGTGAAAATCAAATTACAAATGGAAGCAACCTGAGACGTCTTCAATGTCTCTTCTTCGCTCCTTTCCTCCGTATTTCTTAGAGAAGAGCCGGTGAAATCTCCCAGGGCAAGAAATCTCCTGAAGGATTTGCTGAGTCCAGTATGTGGCTGTCGAAAACAAGCACACAAAGCCACCATCGCAGCCAAAACATGCCACTTTGCTTTCTGCAAAAACACTTCATTTCCACTGCTCTAACCGCTGCGATTCTAAATGTAATTGAATTGAAAATTGAATGTGCTTCATTCGCAGTAGGGCAGCATGACTGGTTTATGTTCAGGCTGGGTTTATGCAAGTGCAATCTTTATTCGCCTGGGAGGAGAATTTGGGAGGAAATTAACCCTTCCCGCCCCAGAGGACAGCGTAACACATAACTGATGAGCAAATATGGTAACCAGTTATTATTTCATTGCAAGGACGTGTTGACTTTTGTACTTGAACCTCGAGAAAAATGTACATTTTATTGACCTCCTTCGACATATGACACTCAAGTGAGCACAATGGAGCACAATGTTGCACATGGAGCACAATGTTTGTGGTTACAAAAACCGAAGAGGCAAATAAATTAGCTTTAGAAAGCTTTGATTTCATCATAAAGTATTGCATGCCCGCCCTGCTATTACTGTATTTTTAGTGATGTATATTGTAATGTTTTTTAGCATAACTCATTCAACCACAGGTTTGGTGTATTTTTTCAACCGTAAAAGGCGCACTGGTGCCCGATTTAATTGTAGCCAGTGCAGCTAAATTACAAGTAATAAAATAGTTGTTAGCCTTCGTATTATTAAAAGTTGAGATTTACAGCTCATGCACACATCTTAGTCCCATCCCTTTATTAGACTGGGACAGCTAACCATACCTGTGTCACTTCACCCTAAGGAAAAAATAACACTGAGGATACCACAGTAGCAACTTAAAATCTTCAGTGCCCAAGAATCACTCCATAAGTCACTAAAGATGCAACATCTTCAACATCTTGTGATCCCTTCAATACAAAATGGAAGCACAACGAACAAGAGTGTAAGAGAGTACTCCCAGACTAAAGTGTTGCCCCTCCATGATTCACTCTTGAACAAGAGAAAATTGAGAGATCCATGCAGAGGATAAACACAACTCAGAGGAATGGCCTGAATGACTTGTCTTAGAGGAAGTCTACCACGTAGGAGGAGACCCGAAAACCAGAGTCAATTGAACTTATGACAACAACAGCAAAAGCAATGGTAGAAAGACAATTAGTGGCTGAAAGGGCACAGTCATTCATGCTTAACTGACAGACGTTGAAGGAAGGAAAGAAACAACCGGATCCACGGACTGTACATGTAATCTTCAAAACCCCTGCAACAGTGCCAACTGACCAGCAAGATTTTTACAGTGTCATTTATAAAAGATCCCAAGTTATTGTCAAACTCTGCAACCTTTACATAGATGTGGTTAAAGCTCTACTCACAGATAACAGCATCAAGATTCACCACTATGCCAGTGATATACCATCTACTTGAAAGTCTACTCTGCTTCAGACATCCAATGCCTCAAACACTGTTTCCACATCAACCAAACCTAGATATCAAGTGCCTACCTGAAGCTCGAATTAACCAAAATATATTTCCTGTTTTTTGCAAGAACAAAAAAAACAAGGTACATACAAACGTGACTAACTGACATGAACCTTGACAGCATCAAACCACAACTTTCCCCAAATCCTAAGCCATTTGGATTAATCTCAAACAACAACCTCACCGTCAAGAGGCACAATGCTATAAAAACAAAGATGGTCCGGTACCAGCTACGTCTTCCAAAGAAAGTCTAATCATATGTTCCAGAATATGTTCAAGAATGCAACTTTAGAACTGCTTGCATCACAACTTATCCAGGGCCTGAAGAAAAGTGACCACATCACACTTATCCTGGTAGAACTTCATTGGCTCCCTTTACCTGTCTGCACCACCTTAGAAAAAAGTTGCATCATTCAGAAAGCCACATCAGACAAGCTCACCATCTCTGGTGAATCTTGGCACACGTACAGCCAGGACACTATCAGACAGAAGATGAGAAAGGATAAAAAAGACAAAAAAACAAGACAGCAAGCCTTTTCATTCCACACACCCAGGGCCATATTTATACTTTTTGACGCAAAACTGCGCTAACGCAGTTTTGCGCCCAAAAACTTAGCGCCGGCTAACGCCATTCTGAAGCACCATGCGGGCGCCGTATTTATTCAATGACGTTAGCCGGCGTTAGCCGCCGGCGCTGTCTGGTGTGCGTTAAACAAAACGACGTACACCAGGCAGCGCCGGCGTAGGGGGAAAATGGCGTATGGGCGTCCACAAATGGTGCAAGTCAGGCTGAGGCAAAAAAATTGCCTCAACCCGATTTGCGCCATTTTTTTACGACGCCCAACCCCCATTGAAATGACTCCTGTCTTAGCAAAGACAGGAGTCATGCCCCCTTGCCCAATGGCCATGCCCAGGGGACTTCTGTCCCCTGGGCATGGTCATTGGGCATAGTGGCATGTAGGGGGGCACAAATCAGGCCCCCCTATGCCACAAAAAAAAAAAAAAAAAAATACTTACCTGAACTTACCTTAATGTCCCTGGGGTGGGTCCCTCCATCCTTGGGTGTCCTCCTGGGGTGGGCAAGGGTGGCAGGGGGTGTCCCTGGGGGCAGGGGAGGGCACCTCTGGGCTCATTCTGAGCCCACAGGTCCCTTAACGCCTGCCCTGACCCAGGCGCTAAAATCCGGCACTAATGCAGGTTTTTTAGACCCGCCCACTCCCGGGCGTCATTTTTGCCCGGGAGTATAAATACGACGCATATGCATCGGAGTCATTTTTTAAGACGGGAACGCCTACCTTGCATATTATTAACGCAAGGAAGGTGTTCACGCAAAAAAATGACGCTAACTCCATGAACTTTGGCGCTAGACGCATCTAACGCCAAAGTATAAATATGGAGTTAGTTTTGCGTCGAATTTGCGTCGAAAAAAACGACGCAAATTCGGCGCAAACGGAGTATAAATATGCCCCCTAGTATCTGGACCTACATCCCCATATCCATCAGGAGTGCCATAACGCTACTTCAGTTTAGGAAATACTTGAAACTCACCATGTTTTAAAGAACATTACATTACAGTGCATTAACTGACCACAACCCAGCTTCCTCTCTGATTACTCATTGACTTTATACTTGTCTTTGATCATGTGCAGTCCTCCCCTGCCTTTTGGCTAGGTTTGTGCTATAGAAATGCCATATATATCAAAGTACAACAAGTCCCTTGACCAAGACTAATGATACAGATAAAAACAGAAGGTCCATTGCTCAAAGTGCCTCAAAGGAGAGACCTTGCAACAGATAGTCGACTGATCAATGGTTATGAAAAAATGCACAATGCCATGAAAAAGATCTATGAGCATGAAGGGTGCTAGAATCAGTGGATAGATGACTATGGAGAGCTGCCAGCTCTATCAGCAGGCACCACATCCACATAATATGAGCTGACCGAATGAGATCAAGCAGAACTGAAGCCTAAACAACAGTGTGGTACCAGCAACAGCTGAACACTGGATGCACTTCCACATTCTCAAGATGAGGATCAAACAGCAATGTGACCTAAAGATAGGGCCAAGGTGGAGGCGCCATCGGAAGGCAAAGGAACAAGCGTGTGGTTGAGTCTCTCCCACCAACAAATCACATCCACTAGCTACAAAAAAACTCTGAGCTAACAGACCACCTTTCCACAGCTGATAATGGAAGAGAATCGGGGTCTGATTACAGACAGCATATACCCACAGGCTTACAAATATATATCAAAGAAAAATATTGAATTTACCACTCTAATCTTGAAAACTGGGCTACAACCTATAGCACTAGCACCAGTTTGCCAATCCCCCAGAAGAGGAGGCAAAAGAGAAATATCAGTCATTAGCTGCATTGGCAAATGCTACAGGCATACATGGGAACTTGGATACTGAGTCCCCTCCAGCCAGTGACCTAAGAAGGAGTCTGCTGACTAGGCCTTATATGCCATAATTTCCTTATTAGAATGCCTGAATGGAATGTGAAAGCCAAACAGAAAGAAACTATCACTATGAATATGAAAAAATATTTCACCCACCTAAAAAAGAAGGAACAATTCTATACCAAGAAAATTTGATGGATTGTGCCCCATGATCTCCTTCACAGAGAACAGTACCCGAAAGGAAATCCAGAGGAAAGTGTGTCTCATGCAGCTACAGGGCAGATTCCTGTGCCAGGATTTCTGCTCATATGCAATGAAGGCCATAGAAGATCAGAATGTTGTGGACACTCCCTCCGAAAGGCAATACAATTGTGCTTTCTACAATGATCTCAAAGGCTCAGAGAGACACCAGAGGGAGCACCAAGAGCAGGGACCATACATCTGGTCCTAAAGCCATGCTCCCTGTATGTTGGGCAGAAATACATTTTACAAAAGGTGTGCCATTATAAACTGCCTCCACTAACAGCATGGTCTACAACTATATATGATTGGGAACAGCACAGAAAATGAACCAGGCATGTACAACCTGGTAAGATAACAAGTACAACTTCTGAGCACCAGTCCTAGTATGATCCATCCATCTTATGGTGAATGAGGTCTCTCAATCCTGATAGGCGGAAAGGCTTTATTAAGACACCTTCAGATACACCTACAATAAAAAAGCAAACTATGGGCTAGTAACAATGATACCTAGAAAGCACAAATCATGCTGTCTCACACCAAGGAAGACTGCAGGTCATCCTTACATGTCCCCATGTTAACAGAAGTGCCTGACACTCTCAAGAGATGAGGAGCCATTACCAGCTGCCATACTGCACCACCCAACTCAGGCCAACCACAACTCCAGCAAGTGTATAGCAAAGGAGGTCACAGAACAACAACTTCTTCTACCCTTCTGCACCACTTGCAAGGAAAAAAGGATGATGAAGGAGCGGAAAAAGAGTAGGATACCACATGGACAGAGGAGTTACTTCAAGTATGCAGGCACATAATGGGGGTCATTATGACCCCAGCGGACAGTGTTAATATGGAGGAAAGTACTGCCAACAGGCTGGCAGTACTTTTCTCCATATTAAGACATTGGCGGTTTGGCTAAAGCCAAACCACCAATGTACCACACTGATTGCCACAGCGGTAACTGCTGTCGGGCTGGAGACTTCAGTCTCCAGCCCAGCGGCTGTCACTTGCCCGCCTGCGGGATTATGGCCCCACCTACCACCATGGTTTTCGTGGCAAGCTTTCTGACACAAAAACCATGGTGGTAGGCATTATCAGTGGCAGGGAATCCCTTCCCTGTCACTGATAGGGGTCTTCCCCGCCCCCCTCCCCAGATTACACCCTGCTCCCCCTTCCTCTCGAGATCCCCCTTCATACATGCCCCTTCATTCACACACGCACACACACATACACACACTCATTCCCACATTCATCCATGCATGCATACATCCATTCACACACACATCCACACACACTGACACACATCCACGTACACAAGCATTCACATAACACAACATACACGCACTCACACCCCCAAACATACACACACATACAAGACGCAACACAAACCTGCATACACGCATGCAGAGACATACACACACACCCCCCCCACACACACAAACAACACCCCCTCCGTTGTCTAAGCACCCGACTTACCAGTTGTCAGGGTGTCCTCTGGCAGGAGGCGGGACGGGGCTCTGCCACCAGCAGCAGTGTCTGCCAGCAGTGCCCCACCAGGCCGTATCATGGGTCATGAAGTGGTCTGTTGCGTTCTACTGGCGTGACGCTGCTGCTGGCAGCAGCGCCACCCTACCGCCATCTGCCAGCATGGCCACAGCCAGACTTCCGCCATCCTTCTGGTGGAAATCCAGCTGTGGTCATAATAGGGCGGATGGCTGGTAGCCGCGGAAACGGTCTTTTGGCGGTCGTTGCAGTAGCGGTAAGTGGTTTTTACCGCCAGGGTCGTAATGTGCCCCAATATGTTCACCAGCAATAGAAACATTAGTGTAGCATCCAACACATGTTCATTGCTTTCACTTAAGGAAACAGTTTTCTTTTTGTCATCCGGTAGAAACAAAAAGTCCAGATAAATGCAGAAGCATTCTATTCAGACTGAGTGGACCACAAAGTGACTGCGGGGGCAATCATGCATCTCCTGCACTAATTCAGCTTGATAGTAGCAAGAGAGACACCTCTACTTATTAGTGCACTATTAGTACTTCAGCCTTGTTGAGGTCACTGAAGTTCACATGCAAGGGCACCCATAGCAAACGGGCCCTAACTTTAATTGCTCTCTGCACCACAGTGCCCATGTTTTGCCTCCTTGTCACCTGCAACTGTATGAAGACTATAAACTTTGCACTGCTGGTACTGCATTTAATCCACACAGATACACAAATAGCTATGAGACAATGCACTACTGCCCCAATTCCCATGGGGAAGGATACCAACAGGAAGTGCACTACTCTTTGGTAAATGTTTCTTTTCATTACTTCGTGTCAGGTGACCAAAAATTGGATTTTGTTACTACAGATCGCATTTTAGGCAAACACACTCCTTTTGAAGTGAAACCATGCAGTAAGGAATATTGTAAAATTATGACTGTTAGACCTGGCATCCTTAGGGTGGTCTTACCCAAGACTTTTTGCACTTCACCTCATGTTTTTGCTGTATCTTGTTGTTTGGCTTAGGACTCTGAACTTTTTACCACTTCCAAACAGTGCTAAAGTGCATGTGCTTCTCCCCTAAACATGACAACATTGGTGTATCCAATACTGACATATTTGATTTACATATTAGTCTCTTGTAAAGTGATATATCATATGCCCAGGGCCTGTAAATTAAATGCTACTAGTGGCCCTGCAGCACTGATTGTGCCACCTACTTAAGAAGCCCTGAAAACATGTCTCAGGCCTGCAGTGCTGGGCCTATGTGTGAGGTTTCACTGCTACTTCAACTTGGCATTTAAACCCTCTTTGCTAAACCATAAACTCCCCTTTCATTACATGTAGGTCACCACTCAGGTACGTCCCAGGGAGCCTATGGGCTGGGTGATATGTAAGTAAAAGCCAGGACTTGCACTTTTAAGTTTTACATAGCCTGGTAGTGAACGTTTCCCAAAGTTGTGTTTCATTACTGTGAGGCCTACTCCTCTCATAGGCCAGGACTGGGAATTCCCTAACATATTTTCAAGCTGTAATTCCTGATCAGAAGGAAGCAGCTGCATCATGTTTCATATCATTGGAATGGTAATGATAAATCGTCTGTACTGGTGAAGTCGGATTTAATATTACTATTTTAGAAATGCCACTTTTAGAAAGTGGGCATTTCTCTGTTTTTACTGGCCTTTGTGCCTGGCAGCCTGGCTCCAACACACGTCTGGACTGGGCTGGGTGACAGCTACATTTGTGCATTCCCTCCAGCAGCCACAACAGAGGACAGTCAACTAAATATGCATACTGATGGGTGTTCCTGGGTAGGAAGGATGTCAGGGGTTCAGACTTACACTTCAAAGGGTATTGGGCTGACCACACACAAAGGGCTAACTGCCACCAACTGATAGTCTGGAACAAGGGGTGTAATGAAAAGGTGAACTGTGCTCTTGAAGGGGCTGCTTTGAAGTCACCCCTGCATCAAACGCACATTTGAGTATACGTACTGGGGCAATGACCCTAGCAAGTCAGATCACTAGTGGGCTAGGGAAGAACTCTGCAGCAGTAAAGACTGCTGTGCTGTAAGGATTGTCACTCTGCCTGGACTTACTGTTCCAAGGAACTGCTCCTGTGCATTGCTGAGCTGGCCTTCTGCCTGCTGATCTCTTCCCTGCTGAGGACAAGGACTGAACCGATCTTGCTTACCAAGAGTCTCTCCAAGGGCTTGCTGGCTTGCCCCATGTTGTTCTGCAGTCTCAGGGACATCAAAGACTGCTTTCAACTCTACTGGTGCTGCTGGATTCTGCCATCTGTGAGTCCCACCCTTGCCTGAGGTGTCTCTCTCCAGTCCTGGTACATCAAACATGGGTTCTGCAGCTAATCCCTGCAAAAGCCGACATATTGCCTTCAGTGTGTGCAAATTTTGCTGCATCGCCCATTGATGCCAAAGCAGAAGTTTCTTGATGACATCGTATCCACAGCCTGCGCAGCTTGACGATGACACTCTGTGTGGCTCAACGTCAATGTATCCCATTCACTTCAACAGAGTTTGATTCTGTCGAAGGACCTACCTGCAAGGATCAGAACTGAAGCATCGTGCCCTCGTTGTTGATGCTTTGCTCCATCAAAGGTTCTGTTTCAGTGGAAACTACATGGATTCTGTAGCCAGCCTACCCACCATCGTGGTTGGCCTTAATTTTGGATTTGCACTGGTCCCTCACAACTTCAAGTAATCTTTTGAGCGTTAGTGACCTCTAATCACTATTTCACATTTAGGCCCAGATTTAGGAGGGCCTAGCGCCATTCCAACGCCACATTAGCATAATTGTTTTTACGCTAATGTGGCATTGGAAAGCCAAAAACGCTGTGCCATATTTACAAAGTAGTGCAATGCTTGCATTGCGCCACTTTGTAACCACTTACGCCACATTATGCCTGTGCCAGGCATTAATATGCAAGAGGGTGTTCCGGCGCTAGGGGGGGGCAAAAAAATAGTGCAAAGAAATCTAAGAGATTTCCTTGGGTCATTTTCTTTGACATTTTTAATACTAGCTAAGAGCAGGGGTTAAAAGGAGGCTCCCATTTTTTTCAATGGGCCTCTGGGTGCTTTGCAGGATTAGCGTCAAAATTTTTGATCCTGAAAAGTGTTGGACTAGCATCAATAATTATGATGCTAGTACCCCTGACTACTGCCATGGTGCCCTGTATTTTAAATATGGCACACACATGGTGGCATTAGCGGGCACTAAGAGGCGCAAGAAAACATTTCATAAATCTGCCCCTTAATCTTCAAAAATTAATATCTCAGTTTATACTGATTGGATTTTTGTCATTTGGGTCTTGTTGTACTCAGATAAATATTATCGATTATTCTAAACTGGTGTGGAGTTTTTATGGCGTTTTCATTGTGTTACTGTGTATGTGTGTGTCACATATATTTTACACATTACCTTTTAAGTTAAGCCTGACTGCTCTGTGACAAACTACCAGAGGGTGAGCACAGGATAGTATAAAGTGTGTATATGACTTACCCTGACTAGGATTGTGGCCCCTACTTGGACAGGGTACATACCTCTGCCAACTAGAGACTCAGGGCCAGATGTAGGTAGGTATCCGATTGCGACTTGCAATTTGCGAGTTATAGCGACACGCAAATTGCAACTCACAATCCGAGATGCAGAAAGGTGTGTAAGACCCACCTCATGAATATTCATGAGGTGGGTTGCAGTTTGCGACCCCATATCAAGTCTAGGCACTCACGGGGATGGTGGCCTGCTGGAGACAGCAGACCACCATGTCCGTGACTGCTTTTTTCATAAAGCAGTTTTTTTTTTCTCTTTGCAGCCCGTTTTCCTTAAAGGAAAACGAGCTGCAAAAAGAAAAAATTCCGAAACCATTTGGTTTCGTTTTTTTCAGAGTAGGCAGTGTTCCATAGGACCACTGCCTGCTCTGAAAAAAAATGTTTGTGGGCATTCACAAAGGGGAAGGGGTCCCATGGGGACCCCTTCCCTTTTGCGAATGAGTTACCATCCACTTCAAGTGGATGGTAACTGCGAGTTGGTTTGCGACCGCTTTCGCGGTCACAAAGCAACTCTACATCGCGATGCGACCGCAAATAGGAAGGGAACACCCCTTCCTATTTGCAAGTCGGAATTACATTTTGCGAGTCGGTACCGACTCGCAAAATGTGATTCTGCATCGCGTTCAGCCTTTTGCGCCTCGCAAACTGTGTTTTTCGCCATTTGCGAGGCGCAAAAGGCTTCCTACATCTGGCCCTCAGTTTCTAACAATGACCTTAAAAGCTTTGACATCAAATGAATGTGACATAATCTTTCTAGTTGAAGCAACATTTCTGATTCCCGATTTCACTATCTCTGTGTGAGAAAAATATGAGCACTTCTTCCTTTAACATACATAATAATAAAATAGCTGAATGCATTACATACAGCTGGAGGTATTACATACTGCAGATCTGTACAAACGTGTAAGGCCCTAGTGCTTCTGAAAAGCTACTTATATACCACCTGATATTCCAATCACAATTTATTTTTAATAAGTTTGTTAGGTCTGATGTTAGCCAAGACCTTGTGATATTAATAAATGATGTGTATTTTAGACTTGCATAAAGGGGCTTTCAGCCAGCTCTCTTCATCCATTGATCTGTTGTTGTATCATACACATTTTGATTCCTCCCACTACAGCACACAGCACAGGGAAGGTCAGCCTCTTCAGCCATTTGCTGACTGCACTTTGAATGAGTGCTTTTTGCTCTTCGCATCAGCACATCAGGTAGTTCCCTTCAGTGCTGGTGTTTTTTGTTTTCATATTATTGTTCAGGTGTTGCCTTTGTGTTTATAGCCTGATTTGATAGTAGGAATCTACAAGATGCGAGCACAGGGCACATTCCAGCTTCATCAGTTCCTGTTGCCTGCTGATGCTTTGGTAAATTCATTTCCAGTGCCCTTGTCTTATCTGACTTCAGCTGTTTTACAGCATACCCGATTGTGTCCATTTGCAAATGTTCTTTATAAAATAATCCTCTTTTCAATATGCATGCAATGAAGTGCATTTATAACGGCACTCTTGTATGCCATGCGGGTATGTATTTTAATTGAAGACTACAATTATTCTTGTAAACAAATTTAGCTGGTTTGTTCTTCTTATAAGGCTTTCTAATTTGCTTTCAGTGCTCTTGTGTGTTATGCTTTCCTTTATTCAAAATGTATATCTATCTATCTATCCTTGCAACCCTATCTGTCTACCTATCTACCTGTCTATCCAGCTGCCTACCCATCATATGTCTTTCTGTCTGTCTCTCTACCTCTCTGTCTACCTGTTTGTCTAGATACATGTCTATCTAACTACCTATCTATATGTTAGGCTTTCTATGTACCTTTCTACCTATCTGTCTATCTGCATGTCCATCTATCTATCACAGCTCGATCAGTTTATTTTTCTGTATCTCTAGCTATTTATTTTTCTTTGCAAATCGATATATCTATCCATATTTTATCTGAATATTGGCCTATCTCTCTGTCCCTCTATATTTATCTTAACAACCCAATCTGTCTATATTTCTCGTAGCAACCCTATCAATCTCAAATTTAGCTTTTCAACCCTAGCTCTCTGTCTCTGGCTCTGTCTCTGCAAACCTTGGTGTCTGTCTTTGCAAGGCTCTTGGTCCGTAATAAAGATTTACAAAAGCATTACAAAAAAGCCCGTGCTATGGCAAAAGGCTGCTAACCAAAGCCAGACCAATTGGCTTTTTAGATCAGGTGGCAGCCAAGACGTTTTGATTATACTAAAATGATGTGTTTAGCAGTTAAAGAGGTTTTCAGCCAGACTCTGTCCATTAGTCATTTGTTCTGTCATTCATATTTTTCTTTCACCCACTCCAGCATGCAACATAGGGATATGGGTCAGCCCACTTCAGTCATTGGCTAATTTCACTATGAGTTACTGCATGCTTCCCTTTCAAAATGAGCACATCCACACAAAAACTAGTTCCCTTCAATGTCAGGGACTTCATTGGTAATTTGTGCTTTTTTGTGTTAAAAACAAATGTTTTCATTTTGCCAATTATTTTTTTAGGTTGATGAGGGCATGGCAGTACAGCTTCCCTAACAATAAAGTTTTGCAAAAAACTCTGAGAGAAAAAATTAGAATTGTCATAAGGCTGGCGGCCAATAACAGACATATTGGCTTTGCCAATACTTATTTTTATTATTGTTTTCTTGTTGTGCAGATATTATCTCATAGGATGTATCTGCGATTTAGATATTTGCAAAAATAATCACAATTGTTTGTTATATGAGTATGTTCAAAAATTATTTCAGTGATGTTATTAAGTAATGAGTTGAAATTAACATTTAAGTTTGTCAGTATACTACTTTGCAGTACAGATTTACCCAAATCGTTAGGCTAGATTAAATGTGATCTGGGTAATAAAATGAGATGGTGGTTATAGCAGGTGTTGGACTTTTGCTTATGCAGGGTCATCCCCAGTCTTTTTGCCTCCTGCCTCCTATTTTTTTCTGACCTGTTGCTGTTGGCTTTTCAACTCTGAGCACTTTACCACTGCTAACCAGTGCTAAAGTGCATATGCTCTCCGTGTAAATTGTATGTAATTGGTTTATCCATGATTGGCATATTTGATTTACTAGTAAGTCCCTAGTAAGGTGCACTAGAGGTGCCAGGGCCTGTAAATCAAATGCTGCTAGTGGGCCTGCAGCACTAGTTGTGCCACCCACATAAGTGGCTCTGTAATCATGTCCCAGACCTGCCACTGCAGTGTCTGTGTGTGTATTTTTAGACTGTAAATTCGACTTGGCAAGTGTACCCACTTGCCAGGCCTAAACCTTCCCTTTTCTTACATGTAAGGCACCCCTAAGGTAGGCCCTAGGTAGCACCAAGGGCAGGGTGCAGTGTATGGATAAGGTAGGACATATAGTAATGTTGTTTATATGTCCTGACAGTGAAATACTGCCAACTTCGTTTTTCACTGTTGCAAGGCCTGTCTCTCTCATAGGATAATATGGGGGCTACCTTTAAATATGATTAAAGTGTAGATTCCCCTAGAGAGTAGATGGACATGTGGAGTTTGGGGTCACTGAACTCACAATTAAAAAATACATCTTCTAGTAAAGTTGATTTTAAGATTGTGCGTTTGAAAATGCCACTTTTAGAAAGTGAGCATTTTCTGGCTTAAACCATTCTGTGACTCTGCCTTGTTTGTGGATTCCCTGTCTGGGTTAGTTGACAGTTGGGTTGTTTTTCACCTCGCACTAGACAGTGACACAAAGAGGGCTGGGGTGTAACCTGCATTTCCTGATTAGCCATCTCTGCTAGGAGGGAGGGGTGGAGTGGTCACTCTCATCTGAAAGGACTGTGCCTGCCTCTGACAATGCCGGCTCCAACCCCCTGCTGTGTGTCTGATGCCTTGCCTGGGCAAGGCAGGATTTCACAAGTAGGTGTGAGTCCCCTTTGAAGAAAGGTGACTTCAAAGACTAAAATGGGTATAAGAAGGGCACCCAAATCTACAGACTTTAGAAACACTTCTGGAACCAAGAGGAACCTCTGCCTGGAGAAGAGCTGATAGCTGAGGAAGAAGTGCTGCCCTGCCTGTGACTGTGCTTTGTGGAGCTTTCCTGCAGTGCTGCTTCTGCCAGAGTAAGAGGGCAAAGACTGGACTTTGTGTGCCTTCCATCTTGTGAAGAAATCTCCAGGGGCTTGATTAGAGCTTGCCTCCTGTTGTTTGAAGTCTCAGGGACAGCAAAGACTTCTCTCTGCCAGCACCTGGAGTCTCTGGAGAGACTCCTGCTATGATAAGTGGTGCCCTATCCAGTCCCTGGGCCCTTGAAAGGAAAGCTGATGGAAATCGACTTCGGACAACTCCGGACCGACGCCGCTGCTGAATCCGGTAACGCCGCCTGCACCTGACGCCGTGACCTTCGCTGGAACGCGACGCTCTTCGCAGGCCCGACGCCGCAGCAGCCCCGCTGAAGTCCGCGACTCCGTGGAAGTCGCCGCAATACGTCGTGACCGACGCCGCTTGAAGTGCACGGATTCAACGTTTCGCACAGACGCCGCGATTCCCGACTTTGCGCATCGGCTTGTTTTCACTCTTCACCAAAGGTACTGTACTTGGGGGTCTACACGACTCCGTGCCAGGCGCCGCTGGTGTCGGCTTGTTGGGAACGACTCCGTCACGACGCCGTGTTAACATCTCATTGAAGCATTTTTGTTTCTAAGCGCTATTTTTGAGTTTAATCTTTAAAAATTCATAACTTGACTTGTGTGTGTTCGATTTTTGTCCTTTTGGTCTTGTTTTGTTTAGATAAATATTTCCTATTTTTCTAAACCGGTATTGTGTCATTTTGTAGTGTTTTCATTAAGTTACTGTGTGTGTTGGTACAAATACTTTACACCTAGCACTCTGAGGTTAAGTCTACTGCTCTGCCAAGCTACCAAGGGGGTAAGCAGGGGTTAGCTGAGGGTGATTCTCTTTTACCCTGACTAGAGTGAGGGTCCTTGCTTGAACAGGGGGTAACCTGACTGTCAACCAAAGACCCCATTTCTAACATTGGTGATCAGCGGTTGAGATTTGGACTTGTATTTGTACTTGACAAACAGTAATTAAGTGTACACTATTGTTTGAGTTCAGACCACTACGTGACCACATACTACTTGCTTGGTGATCTTCGATTTTTCCTCTACTTCCATGATTTTGCTGATCCCTTGACTGATTATTTTTACTTCATTGGGAACTTATTTTCTGCCTTTGGAACTTTGCACTTCTGACCATCATGTCTCAATCTGGAGATGCAACAGCTGGAGCTGTGTTTGAAATAGAGAAACTGAAGGAGTACTCAGTTGCTCAATTGAAACAGTTCCTTAAAGATCTTGACTGTCCCACTGAGAGCTCCACCAGGGAGGGGGAGCTGCAAAGGGCACAGAGGGCCTGGGTGACAATCAAGAAGGCTGGAGGGCACACAGAGGAGGAGAATGTGGGTGGGGAAGTGCAGAGGATACACAGTGGTCTAGTGGAGGTACCTGTTACGCCTGGGGGGATTGTCCCCAGGAGGGGTAGCAGGGTGCCATCCAAGGGTCTGACTCCTGAAGAGTTACAGGACAGACAGGCAGAGAGGGCTCGCCGGTTCAAGGAGTTGAGGATGCAAAGGGAGAAGGAGTTGGAAGAAAGGAGGAGGGACTTAGAGATCAAAAAGAGGATTTGGGCTTATGAGCTCAAAATGAAGGAGCTGGAAGTCATGAGGGCTGAATCCAGCTGGAATGGTGGCAGCAACAATTGTATATCTAGTGCTGCTGAAGAAGTGCACATGCCCAGAGATGTGGTGCCCTACTTGAAGGAGGGAGTTAACACACACCAGGAGGTTCAGGGGTATGAGGTAGCTCCAGTGATGCACAGGGTCCCTGAGGTGGATTGGGGAACTGGCATGGGGAGTCATATTCCTACTGGTGGGAGGGACACTCTACTGACTCTAGGTGAGAGTGACAGGGAGAGGGTTTCCCCCAGGTAGAAGTCCTGGTTATGGAGTGTGAAGACATCCCAGAAGAGTGTGGGTTGAGTGTCAGGGACAGTCAGGTACTGTCTCACCAGTCTCAGGAGGGTGATGTGGGGTGCTTTTTCAAAGCAGAGTCACTGGATGGTTGGGTGAAGGGTACTTTGGTTAATTCATGTGAGGGGCTGAGTGATGTAATTGCTGGAGAGCATATGTCTAGTCCTTACTTTCCAGAGCTATGCCAACACCAGGTGGAGTGTGAGTTCTCTGACCCCAGGGAGCTTACAATGGAGGCAGACTTCTGGGTGAGTACCAGAGAGTCTGAAGAGGCATTTGGGGGTGCTCCTGAGAGGAGTGGCCTAGGTAGTTCCCAACCAGGTGAGGTAGGGAAGGATTGTAGTGTCCCAGGTAGGTCCCAGTGTAGTGGGATGGGTGAGGGACCCCATGTCCAGTCTCAGAGGAGAGGGAATGGGGATGGGTTGAGGCCCAAGGTGCCCAAGATCCGGTCCCAGGTCCTGGAGGGTTCCATGAGGGAACACCAGGAGGGGAGCCTAGCCTGTACCATAGGGCCATCTGTTGAGGCAGACCCCACAGTGTCAGGAGAACTTGGGGGGGCGGCTGTAGCCAGCGTCCCACCAGTTCTGGCATCTGGCAGTACCACTCCTAGTGAGGGGGTGCAGAAGTCCAGACAGAGGGTTGAGAGGGGGTTGCGGACCCCAGTGGAGAACCTGGAGGGTCAGGGGTCAGCTCTGAGAGCAGAGCCCCCCAGGAATTACCTTGGTGAGACCATTTCTGGGTTGGGGGGAATCCAGACTCTGTCAGATGGGCAGAGGTCAGGGGACCTGCGCCAGCCAGACTCTTGTGTGGCCCTTGGGGACAGTGTGTCCCTAGAGGGGGGTAAGTGTGCCCCCCTGGAAGTCCTGGTGTGCCAGGCAAAGGTTCAACCGCAGGGTGGTGACTCTGGGTTGAATGATCAGGTTCAGGGGGTAAACTCTGACCTGATGGGGGGTAAGTGTGCTCCCAAGGAAGTCCTGGTGTGCCAGGCAGTGGTTCAACCGCAGGGTGGTGACTCTAGGTTGGATGACCAGGTTCAGAGGGTAAACTCTGACCTGGTGGGGGGTAGGTATGCCCCCCAGGAAGTTCTGGGTTGCCAGGCGGTGGTCCAGTCTGTGGGTACAGACCCTGGACAGGAGGATCAGGTTCAGAGTGTCCCCCCTGACCTGGAGGAAGGGGCTACTGCTAACAGTGCCCATCCCATGTTGCCTTCTGAGGGGGCCACTCCTAGTTGGGGGGTACAGGACCCCAGAAGGGAGGGCAGGGGGAGGGAAGCCTCACCTCTGGCCCTGGTCCAACCTGAAGGTACAGACCCCAGGTTGGCGGACCAGTTGCAGGTTACCAGCCCTACACTGGTGAAAGAATTGTGCAGGACTGCTTCTACAAGCACCCTGACAGTTTTTGACTAGGGGGTGCCGCTTCTGCAGGGAGGGTACAGATCCCCAAAGGGGAGGACCAGGGTCAGGTTGTCATCCCTGACCTGGTGGAAGAGAGAGTGGTCAAATGGTGCCAGGCACCTGGGGCTACCGCCCCCCACTCTCCGCAGTCACAGTGGTTGGAGAGGCCTGAGGTCCGGCTCTCATCCCTGACAGTTGTCCGGGGCCACCGTGGCTTGCTGTCCTGGTGGACAGAGTTGCCCCTGGAGGGGGGACGAGAGTCACACCCCGGGGGTGGAGTGGGCAACACCACTGTGTTGGCCCTGGTGGTACTATCTGCCCATTGGGATACATCTGTGAACAAAGTAAAGTTAGGTGCTGCACAGATGGTGTCTGCAGATGTGGAGAAGGGTTCCCCATGGGTTTGCTTAGTGGGCCCTGAAAGTATGGTCAGAGAGATCCAACTGGAGTCAGGAAGGCGTAGAACTGGAACATGCCCCTGCTATTGTGGGCCTGGGTCCTTGTTCTATCGCCCCAATCAGGGAAGTACATCAAGGTATTGATTGTTCTCCCCTGGCTTTAGGCTGGTAGGGGGTCGTGTTGGACTTTTGCTTATGCAGGGTCATCCCCAGTCTTTTTGCCTCCTGCCTCCTATTTTTTTCTGACCTGTTGCTGTTGGCTTTTCAACTCTGAGCACTTTACCACTGCTAACCAGTGCTAAAGTGCATATGCTCTCCGTGTAAATTGTATGTAATTGGTTTATCCATGATTGGCATATTTGATTTACTAGTAAGTCCCTAGTAAGGTGCACTAGAGGTGCCAGGGCCTGTAAATCAAATGCTACTAGTGGGCCTGCAGCACTGGTTGTGCCACCCACATAAGTGGCTCTGTAATCATGTCCCAGACCTGCCACTGCAGTGTCTGTGTGTGTATTTTTAGACTGTAAATTCGACTTGGCAAGTGTACCCACTTGCCAGGCCTAAACCTTCCCTTTTCTTACATGTAAGGCACCCCTAAGGTAGGCCCTAGGTAGCACCAAGGGCAGGGTGCAGTGTATGGATAAGGTAGGACATATAGTAATGTTGTTTATATGTCCTGACAGTGAAATACTGCCAACTTCGTTTTTCACTGTTGCAAGGCCTGTCTCTCTCATAGGATAATATAGGGGCTACCTTTAAATATGATTAAAGTGTAGATTCGCCTAGAGAGTAGATGGACATGTGGAGTTTGGGGTCCCTGAACTCACAATTAAAAAATACATCTTCTAGTAAAGTTGATTTTAAGATTGTGCGTTTGAAAATGCCACTTTTAGAAAGTGAGCATTTTCTGGCTTAAACCATTCTGTGACTCTGCCTTGTTTGTGGATTCCCTGTCTGGGTTAGTTGACAGTTGGGTTGTTTTTCACCTCGCACTAGACAGTGACACAAAGGGGGCTGGGGTGTAACCTGCATTTCCTGATTAGCCATCTCTGCTAGGAGGGAGGGGTGGAGTGGTCACTCTCATCTGAAAGGACTGTGCCTGCCTCTGACAATGCCGGCTCCAACCCCCTGCTGTGTGTCTGATGCCTTGCCTGGGCAAGGCAGGATTTCACAAGTAGGTGTGAGTCCCCTTTGAAGAAAGGTGACTTCAAAGACTAAAATGGGTATAAGAAGGGCACCCAAATCTACAGACTTTAGAAACACTTCTGGAACCAAGAGGAACCTCTGCCTGGAGAAGAGCTGATAGCTGAGGAAGAAGTGCTGCCCTGCCTGTGACTGTGCTTTGTGGAGCTTTCCTGCAGTGCTGCTTCTGCCAGAGTAAGAGGGCAAAGACTGGACTTTGTGTGCCTTCCATCTTGTGAAGAAATCTCCAAGGGCTTGATTAGAGCTTGCCTCCTGTTGTTTGAAGTCTCAGGGACAGCAAAGACTTCTCTCTGCCAGCACCTGGAGTCTCTGGAGAGACTCCTGCTCTGACAAGTGGTGCCCTATCCAGTCCCTGGGCCCTTGAAAGGAAAGCTGGTGGAAATCGACTTCGGACAACTCCGGACCGACGCCGCTGCTGAATCCGGTAACGCCGCCTGCACCTGACGCCGTGACCTTCGCTGGAACGCGACGCTCTTCGCTGGCCCGACGCCGCAGCAGCCCCGCTGAAGTCCGCCACTCCGTGGAAGTCGCCACAATACGTCGTGACCGACGCCGCTTGAAGTGCACGGATTCAACGTTTCGCACAGACGCCGCGATTCCCGACTTTGCGCATTGGCTTGTTTTCACTCTTCACCAAAGGTACTGTACTTGGGGGTCTACACGACTCCGTGCCAGGCGCCGCTGGTGTCGGCTTGTTGGGAAGGACTCCGTCACGACGCCGTGTTAACATCTCATTGAAGCATTTTTGTTTCTAAGCGCTATTTTTGAGTTTAATCTTTAAAAATTCATAACTTGACTTGTGTATGTTGGATTTTTGTCGTTTTGGTCTTGTTTTGTTTAGATAAATATTTCCTATTTTTCTAAACCGGTATTGTGTCATTTTGTAGTGTTTTCATTAAGTTACTGTGTGTGTTGGTACAAATACTTTACACCTAGCACTCTGAGGTTAAGCCTACTGCTCTGCCAAGCTACCAAGGGGGTAAGCAGGGGTTAGCTGAGGGTGATTCTCTTTTACCCTGACTAGAGTGAGGGTCCTTGCTTGAACAGGGGGTAACCTGACTGTCAAGCAAAGACCCCATTTCTAACAGCAGGATTCTGCGGAAGGAAGAACAAAGGAAAAAGAGTTGCTTTGGCTCAAAAATGTTGGTATCAGTAAAGACACAAGTACGATGGAATGCAAGGTGAGAATGGTGTCTGAAATTTCAGAGGTGAGGATGTTCTTAAGTCGAGGTTGGTGGAGGCAAGCAGGTACCAGCCAATCAATGTATTTGAACGTTCTTACAACGCACAAGAAGCCTTTATTTTTAAGCAAATGTAATTTCATAAAAATTCTAATTGCGGCTTTGTAAATCATTTAGGGGCATATTTATACTCCGTTTGCGCCGAATTAGCGTCGTTTTTTTCGACGCACATTCGGTGCAAAACCAACGCCATATTTATACTTTGGCGTTAGACGCGTCTAGCGCCAAAGTATGAGGAAAGAGCGTCATTTTTTTGCGTGAACGCCTTCCTTGCGTTAATGAGATGCAAGGTAGGCGTTCCCGTCCAAAAAAATGACTGCGACACAAATGCGTCGTATTTATACTCCCGGGTAAAAATCACGCCCGGTAGTAGGCGGGGCAAAAAAACCCGCATTTGCGCCTCTTTTTAACGCCTGGGTCAGGGCAGGCGTTAAGGGACCTGTGGGCTCAAAATGAGCCCACAGCTGCCCTCCCATGCCCCCAGGGACCCCCCCTGCCACCCTTGCCCACCCCAGGAGGACACCCAAGGATGGAGAGACCCATCCCAGGGACATTCAGGTAAGTTCAGGTAAGTATAAATTTTTATTTTTTTTATATTTTCTTTTGGCATAGGGGGGCCTGATTTGTGCCCCCCTACATGCCTCTATGCCCAATGACCATGCCCAGGGGACATAAGTCCCCTGGGCATGGCCATTGGGCAAGGGGGCATGACTCCTGTCTTTACTAAGACAGGAGTCATGTAAATGGCGTCTGGGCGTCGTTAAAAATGGCGCAAATCGGGTGGAGGCGATTTTTTAGCGTCAACCTGACTTGCACCATTTTTAAGACGCCCTAACGCCATTTTCCCCAACGCCGGCGCTGCCTTGTGTACGTGGTTTTTTTCCACGCACACCAGGCAGCGCCGGTCTGCTAGCACCGGCTAACGCCATTCAATAAATACGGCGCCCGCATGGCGCTTCAGAATGGCGTTAGCCGACGCTAAACTTTTTGACGCTAAACTGCGTTAGCGCAGTGTAGCGTCAAAAAGTATAAATACGGGCCTTAATATGTTGATGCTCTCCCAGTTACACTTTTCACTTTATTGTTTCTGGGGAAACTGGTTTGAGCAAAAATTTCTTAGTGTGTGTCGTGGCTACATATGATGCATTATCTATGTTCTCTGCTCAACGTTATAATCTTGTGTATCAAATACATTAAGTAGACATCTTTCGTGACTTTTGTACTCAAGGACATTCCTGGCTCACCATTCTCCTATAGTCAGGAACTCAACCTTAATTTGCGTGACAAGCATAATTTTTGCTGACGATATTTATATTATGCATTTAAAGTACTCAGTTTCGCCTGCCCATACTTCCTAGCTCAGTCAGACAGCTATGCATGTTGAGTTTTTTCTAAGATGGGGAATATTGTTGCATTGGTTGTATTCACAGAATCCTCAGAAATACACATCTGAACTTTGTTCAAGCCATAGTTTTCCAGGAATACTTCAATCTCTACTGTACAGTAGGGAACTTGGACAGGGGTGTTTTTTGTGTAAATTTGCACACGTAAGTGTTTTCCTGTTTTTTTCTGTAGAAGGAAAATATGTTTTGTTTGTGAAATGTCGATGCGCCCTGAAAATATATAGCTAGTTTGTGGCGGCTAGTCATACTAGCGCACACCTACTTTAAACACTTTTTTTCAGGACTACGCGCCTCAATTCGTGTTTGGAGGAGCTGGAGGTCCGCTATAAATTAGAGATGCTTCGGACCCACCAATCTTGCTATGTTTACACAATCGGATACTTCATTGTCGCTGCAGGTGTAAATCTTTGACCTGGCAGCCCCTTTTCTTGAAACATAGATGTTTGCCGAGCAGATGCATTCTCAGGAAACTTTCATTGCAGTAAAGGGTGTCTCCCTGTTTGAGGCTTCCTTCATAACACTTAAATCCCCGTGATTATGGTGGGGATCTCTAAACAGAATGTACGGTCTTTTACCACGGTGGTGGAGTTCATGGCCTCTACCTCCTGGATATTTGGCGGACTTTCTGCCAGCTTCTAAATGAGGTCCCGAAATGTAATGAGAAAATATGGTGGGGAAAACCGCTCCGTATAATTCATATTCCCACCACTGAATTTACAACTGTGACATTTTTTGCTTCCCTAAATGGCGTGTAGGGTCGTGAAATCCTTCGCCATGATTCTGTAACTAAAGATATGGGTGATTCAACCCCAAATCTAATATTTTGTGTTTGTATGACCGCAAAAACTTTCGTGAATGAGCCCCTTAAATATCTGGAGGCTGGTGTACTGCGAAGAGACCTTTGATTTTTTACCTCTTCCACAGAGAGACTTTAAAAATATGGAACTGAATTAATTGCGAGTTCAAAGTCTGCTCGTTATCGGGAAGCGGAGGTTTAAGCGGTGCACTATTTACAAGGAGTACAGCTGTTTCCTTCCAATGGCGCTGAAAGAAAGAGCTCCCTTTAATAACCAAGCCTCCAATGCTGCATAATGATTGCAAGTTATTTAATTTTGCGAGAGGTTTGATGGCTTTCCACAAGTCAGGGTTTATTTGCTTTCTTTTGAATGTCACACATAATTCTTCTCGAAATGTTTATTTGCTTAATGCAACTTTTAGTGCCCGGGTTATTTATTTCTTCCATTTGTCAGCTGAACAGAAAGCTACTGTTAGCCCCGAGCCTGATTACTTAAAGTACACTGGTGGCTCAGACTCTTTCATCTTCTCAGTATGACGGAATTGAAGTTTTTTTGCTGATTTGTTTATCACGCAAACCTCTACAAGCCTCAAGCTCTTTCTCTTGACCCCTCCAAAAATCTAATTTGATCAAATACATAATTCCTATTTCAGGGGGAAAAGTAGTAAATAGATCCGAGTCAGTGCACAGTTAACAGCAATGATCTGTTCATTAAGGAAAGCGCGAGTTGTAATAATATAATATATTCGTCTTTTATAGCATCTTCACCATAAAAAAAACACACGGCGCTTAAATAATTGGGGCTGATATTTCTCAGGTTCGTAGTAGTAATTTTATGAGACTTAAATAGGCGAGAGGGCTGCGTTGATCCATCACGATTAAAAACTGGGAACTGTTGGTGGACACAGATTTCCAAGGAGGGCTCCTATCAGGCCTGACAGATGCCTACATGTAACTCAGGACATTGTAATAACAATATTGGCCTTTACTATAACACCCTAAAGTATTCTAAGGGTTGTACTCTTATTACTTTCGGATTAGCCTTAAACAATAAACTGCAAGTCCACGATTAACAAAAACGGTGAAAGAATCAAGTGTGTCAATGTACGTAAACCATTAAGTTAACAAATAATCTCCCTCCCGATCGAATAGAATTACCAGAACTGTTAAAGGCCCGTTGCTCGCATCACGCGGGGCAATTAGCCTTAGTGTCGTGCGAAGATGTTGCAATTTTGCAACTACACAGTCCAGAAATGACCAATGCAGCAAGTAAGCGATCGAAAAATTACTTTTTGCAGCGACAGTTTGTGAAACATTGAATGAAACTGGTTAAACACTTGTTGTCACTCGGGCATTTTCCGGTCCTAAAATATTATATACATTATGCAGTGCTTCAATACGGAGAAAAAGAATACCACTTTGCCACTGGCCTCTCTAGAAAGGGACTGGGGCAGATGGGGCCCGTGCCTTGGCTCTAATTTTTCCTGGTCCCTCTTTTTGCCCCTTCACCACAGATGTTGAATGTGCCAGAATGCGACACTGACAAGCAGACACCGCTCCTTGATAAGCACATTACTTTCACTTCAAAACAGTGTTGCTTGCTTGAAATGTTTAAATGTGACTTCGTCTATCTATCTATCTATCTATCTATCTATCTATCTATCTATCTATCTATCTATCTATCTATCTATCTATCTATCTATCTAGCTATCTACATAAAGTCAGATTTAAACATATTAAGCAAACATGTCCACATATGCTTATATCCACACACACGTTTGTATGCATATGCATATTCGCGCGCACACATACGTAAGTATTTGTATATGCATGTGGTCGCTGTTTGCCCCCTCCAGAAAATTCACTTCTAGATACACCAAATCACTTTGCTACTTGTTTAATATGGAATACAGAAAACAGAGTTTGGTTCAGTTTAAATTCCATGTATATTTTTTAGTCCATGTCAAAGATAAATAATAGTCTTCTTTTCAGTTTCAGTTTTTCTTAAACTGTGTTGTGCTTACATAAGAAGGAATGGAACCATTAGTGACTGGTGAAATTGATAAAAGGTGGGGCTCAAACATTCATACAAATTGCACGGAGGAAGTGAGAAAAGTGGATAACCACCAACTCTCCCAAAGGAGTTTTCTCCCCAGAAAATGTATAAATAGATAGAGGAAACTGGAGCATTTCTCACAAAATTCATTGTCTTAACGAGGTGATAGAAAATGAGGACAGTGATTAAAGAGGGAAGTGTGGCCTTCTATAAAATCCACATATAACAATCACAAATATCCCTAAATGGATTATAAGCAAGCAGGAGTGAAATGAAGAGCCACCCCACTTCAAATTCAATCAAAAACCCTAGGGCAATGCCCAAGAGCGGCTCACGGTTTGTGGAAAGGGCGGGGCAGCGTGGAAAACACCACTTACCTTTTCCATGCTGGCCCACGCCACGCTCCTCTTCCCTGCTGGCTGGTTGCATGCAGGCACGGGCTCCCTGCCTGGCCTGCGGCCAATCCTGATGCTGCTCAGAGCAGCATCAGGGTTGGGACTGGGCCTAGGCCTTTGCTGTCTCTCTGCATCCCGGTAACTGTGTTGTAAGGCTGCAGAGAGAACACCGCACATGTATGTTTGGCCGGCCCGAGACGGCCGGCCAAGCATACATGCGCTCTGAGAGTGAGTGCTGAGCACTCCCCCTCAGTGAACGTCACAGCCTGTGGCCCTGCCCCTTTAAAAGCAAAGGATAATAAACAAAGTTTATTATTCTTTTCTTTTAAAGGATTTGCAGCTGCCGCTGCTGGCAGGTGGCGGGGGGGGCAAAGCTCCCATACCCTTAAGGAAGAGCCTCCCCTGGCAATGACCCAAGATAGTATAGTACTTTACAACTATAGGTAATGAGGTATTGGTAGCTGTAGAATAATTAATAGCACACCTATGGATGTAACCCCACCCAGGGAGGTGTTTTCTTCAGGCAGGGGAATCTTAAGAAGAAATTGCAAAACTCGTACAAAGGTTGGGACCCTTTGATGGCTACGAATATTCACTTTATTCACTCAGACCCGAGTGTCAGGTGCCTCAGAGCCAGGAAATGTTGCAGAGCTCAGAAAACAAAAAGCAGTGTGTGGTGGTGTTAGATCTGGCATCCTTAGTATGGTTTCCCCTGACTTTTTGCCTTCTGACCTCCTGTTTACTGAATTTGTTTTGTCTGTCGTTAGGACTCTGGGCACTTTACAACTGCTGAACAGTGCTAAAACAGTGCTAAAGTCCATGTGATCTTTCCCTAAAACATGTACCATTAGGTTGTCCACAATTGGCATATTTAATTTACTTGTAAGTCCCTAATAACGCGAGCTACACAATCCCAGGACCTGGAGACTAAATGTTACTAGTAGGTCTGCAGCACGGATTGTGCCACCAACATAAGTAGCCCTTTAAACATGACACAGGCCTGCCATTGCAGAGCCTGTATCTGCAGTTTTAAACTGCAATGTTGACCTGGTAAGTTAACCCTCTTGCCAGACCCAACCCTTCCTTTTTTAATATAGATAAATCGCCCCTAATTTAGCCCAAAGGGCGGTGTGCAGGGTATTCAAGAAGTTGGACATGCACTTTTAAGTTTTACCTGTCCAGGTGGTGAAAAAACTCTTAAATTTGTTTTTCACTACTGCAAGGCTTATCTTTCCCATAGGCTGACATTGGAATTGCCTTATTACATTGTTAAGTGTAAGTTCCAATTGGGAAGAGATGGCACCCCCAAGTTTGGTGTTGTTGGAATCACAATTTAAAATCACAACTTCTGTTGAAGTCGGATTTTCACTTGTAATTCTAATAAAAGGTCGTTTTTAGAAAGTTGCCATTTTCTTACTTTAACTCATCTAGAGCCAGATGTATAAAGCTTTTTACCTGTCACAAATATTCCATCATACATTTGCGACCGGTAACATGCTTTTTGGCATGTACCGACCCTATTTAGTGAGTCAGTAACGTATTACCTACTCTCAAAATAGGGTTTGTGACTCACTATAAGGAAGGGGCATGCCAAGGGCATCCCTTCCTAATAGTGGGTCACACTGGTATGTAGAAATGTTTTGCAACCAGGAATGAATTGCAAAACATTCACAGATTACCACCAACTTCAAGTTGGTGATAACAATTCGCAAACTGGAAGAGGTTCCCAAGGCACCCCTTCCCCTTAGTGAATGTGGGTGCAAACATATTTTGAGAGCAGGCAGTGGTCCCACGGACCACTGCCTACTCTTAAAAAATGAAAAGAAAACTTAACATTTTTCTTTTTGCAATGCATCCCATTTTCCTTTGAGGAAAATGGGCTGCACTACAAAAAAACCTGCTTTGTTGAAAAAGCAGTCCCAGACAGAGTGGTCTGCTGATCCAAGCAGGCCACAAACCATGTGAGTGCTGGCCATTCCCAATTGGTCGCAAATTGCAACCTGCCTCATGAATATTAATAAGGCAAGTCCCTTACCAACCATTTAGGAATCACAAACAGGGTTAAACACACTGTAATACATGGCAGTTTGTGACTTCCTAATAGGGAATCGCAAAAATGTGCTATTAGGAAATCGCAAACTTAAAGCTATGTACATCTGGCCCCAAGTGCCTTTTGACTGTGTTTGACTTCACATCTGGGTAGATGACAGCTGGGCTCTTGTGCATTCCCTCCATACAGCTACACACATACAAGGAGCTTAGGTGTGACTGAGTGGCCATCTGCATGTTGATGGCCCCTATTCAGCAGGATGCGAGGGAGGAGCTGACACACCTGATTGGGTTGGATCCTAGGCCCTCACAAAGGGCTACATAGCCCCCTGTAGTGTGTTTGAAAATAGAGCAGGAAGGGCATGGACTTTCTTTGAGGTCTCCCCCACTAAAAGGCACCACAGGGTGAAAGAAATGGACTTTTGACCCTACCAAATCAGTACACTGCCGGACCTAAGGACATTCTGCCAGGAAGGAGGACTGCCATGCTGCTGAAGGGACTGTTACTCTGCTGGAACTTTGCTGGACTTTGCTGGAATCCTGCTTTGCTGTGCCTTTCCTGCTGCCTGTTGCTTTCCTTATCTAGGAGTGAGAAGGACCGGATCTGCATCTCTACATCCGCAGAACCAAAGTGACTCCAAGGCCTGCTGGCTTGCCCCCTCTTCTGAAGTCTCAGGGATACCAAAGACTTTACTCCACTCTGCTACAGCTTCTGGTCTCTGCCAACCATGAGTCCTACACTGCCAAGTGGCGATAATCCAGTCCTGGGCCCTTGGAAGTGGGTTCAACAGCTTTTTTCTAAAAAAATACAGGTATCGCTGTCACTGTGCCGATCATAACCACTGCATCTGTTCTCAATGCATTACAGCTGCTGCTGAGGACAAAGACATTGCAGTACCAAGAGCATGGCTCAGAACGGGTGCATCGCCCTCAGTCCCGGCGCATCACCTTTGCATTGCCAGCTGCGCAACTTGACAACAATGTATCGTCGTTATCATGAAGGGTTTGGTGTCACACCGCTGATTGAAGACATTGCATCAACAAATGTGCGGTTCAATGACAATGCATCCCTGACTGTGCAGATCTGAACGAGAGCATCACCTTCACATCGTCCTCTGTGCTCCTCACATCAGATCTTCTACATCAATGTAACTGTCCACATAAGGAACAGTTACAGCAAGACTAGGTTGGTCCCTGTAGCTGGCTCACGCTCCATTGCGGTCGGCCTCAACCTTTGGATTGACCCTAGTCTAGCATGACCAGATAGCCCCGGCTGGTGCCTTAGGTTTCCAACCACTACATTTTCAGCAAATATTCATATCTCAACTTCTACTCACTGGATTTTTGTTGTTTTGGTCTTGTTTTGTTCATTGAATTAAGCTCTATTTTTCTATCATGGTGTAGGTTATTTTTCTGTGGTGTGTTCACTGTTTTACTGTTTTAAGTGTTGCAGGAATACTTTAAACATTGCCTCCTAAGTTAAGCCTACCTGCTCTGTGCCAGGATACCAGAGGGTGATCACAGGTTAGTTTATGGTATGTAATTGACTTACCCTGACAAGAATTTGAGTTCCTGCTTGGACGGAGTGCATACCTCTGCCAACCATAAATCCAATTTCTAACTGGTGGTATTAACACCTAGACTCATTTTGAAGAACTTTGTGCTCTGCCAGGCAGGGGGTCTCTCCAACTCACCTCCTCATAAGTGGGCACTGACTGTCTCATACTCCAACCAGTGCAACTCTCACAGAAGAGCTGCTGAGTCCATCAACACCTTGAATCATCATTGCATTTGGAGTGGAGGTTGCATATCTGTCTTATTGTCAATAAATGTAGCTAGTTCTCCAGACTCAGGCCTCAATAAATTTGGAGTAACCAATGAAAGAAGTGCTGTAGGGACCTGTGGATCACACCTGAATGGATTAAGGAAATGGCATGACCCACAGCAGCACACAGAGAAGTGTCTTCTCCATGGTTCACATGAGCAGACCACCACAAACACACCTGTTTTGTGTTTTGGCCTCACCACTTTACCAAACAGTGTAATCCTGGGATAACATTGTTTAAATTCCAGGAGGTACACAACATACGCAGACCGATAAGAGTGAAGCTACCATGATCCATTCATGAATGAATTGCCATCCATTTACATTTGTCATCTTATTTTTAGTAAATGCATTTGGGGATATTGGAGTCTGCATTCTTTTCTATTCACAGTAACTTACAGGTGGAGATCATTCTATTACATTTCATTTTGAGTTAATCATTTATGTTAGGCTTTATGTGGAACTGAGTCAGAGTAGTGTGTAAGTCCCCTCACCAACAGAAGTAGAAATCTGCCTCAGGAAAGCTGCATTGACTGGATAGGAGTTCACAGGAATGGCACATAAGCAAAAATCAAAATATCTCGTAAAAGTGGAAAACACACAGGATGAATGGCTACACCAGGGTCAAAGAGTAGAGTGCAAGGCTTTGTTGAATGTCAAAACTTCACAACACAGTGAGTATGAGAATGGAGCACATTGGAAACTTGCTAATAGGGAATGAATCTCAGACTTTTGAGCTCAGTCACTCGGTGTGAATCACATCCTTTAACACACACTCTCACTCATTCTTTGAAAGTTTCAGTTTCTGGAGCACAGCTTCACTTATTTGGCAGGATTTCCATAACTTGTTGAACAGTTTCTCTCATAGGGTGCTTCTCTCATGATTTTCTACACAGTCTATCTATATGAATTCAAATCACATTTCGTGGAGCACAGAGAGGGTGTGGTGTAACGACCTGAGCTGCCAACTTTGGATTTGGGTGAACCAGGTTTGAGTCTCGGCATCGGCTCAACATCTTGTGATTTTGAGCAAATCACTCAATCTCCCCCTTGCCTACAATTTAGCACCTTGAGACCCTCAAGGGTGATTTCCTGCGCTTTACAAATCCTGGGTTTATTATTATTTTATTTATCACTCATAAAGTGCTAAGGTTTAGTCATGGAGCACAGAATCACTGAATGTTTTAGCGTTTCACATCTTGGAATAAGCTCTCATTAATTTGAAGCCGCTAGGTTTAATCATATGGTGTGAGATCAACATCCTGTAGCATGAGTTCACTCACTGGGCATGTTATCCAAATCCTTGTATATTGACTCTCATAAAAGGTGTGTGTTGAGGTTTGGTGCAAATCTCATGCCTAGGTGGACGGTCACACTCAGTGAGCTGAGAGTCACATCTTGAATAACACATAGCTCTGTACCAACCTCTGTTGTGGGTTAATTTTACACTCTGCTTGGGCACATGTATTTTATCTTAGCTTAGGCCTGTGGCCTGTGTCTTTTCACCTACACATGTGCTCTGATTTCATGTATTTACTTTTATCAATCTTAGCCTGTTTTCAGCTGGGACGCCTTTATTTTCTGATCAGCTTTAACTCTGTGATTCTGAGAAAGCATTGCTATTTCTATTCTGTGCACACCATGTCACCATGTACCTTTGTCCAAGGCTGACAAGAACAGTACATGATAATCCAGCTAGCAATTGTCTCTACAAGAGTATGTAAACAGTCCGACACGTAGGTACATGCCCATGTCAGGCCTTTTCATGGAACAGAAATATGTTTCTTAAAAAAATCACTGTACAGGCCAAGGGACAAAAGAGAGGCAATTCTAGCTAGGATTCTGTTCAAACTGCATGCCATTTCATTGCTGACCTTGGCCCTGCCTCTACAACCAGCCCAGGAGACGACCTGTATCTTTCACGCAATGGGGGTTGGTACTCCTCCCATGGCCTAAGCATGGACAGATTGGACTATCACTGCTATGCTCTCACTTAGGAATGATGGTTTAGGTAGAATTCATCTATGTTATTCCAATATGTTGGGACTGTGTTTTTTCTTTTTGCAGGTTACCACCATTCTAATCCTGTTTTGTCCCTTTGCCCTAATAATTGCAGCTCATATTTTTTATTGTAGATTTCAGTCTTTTTAATAAATGTATTGAAAACGATCCTGTATCTTTTTCTTCGGCCTATGAGTTTGTGTGAGACCTTTTGCTAATGAAAGAAAGGAGTGATACTTGTCAACCATGACTTACCCTGAAAAGCTACAGAGTGTCATGCGTTAGGCTGCCACAAATCATCTTTTCTTTCATGGTTGGGTCAGGTGCTGCTGGCTAGCCAGCTGAAAGGGTTGGACCAACTCTGCCAAGACGGTGTGGGATTGACTCAGTCACCCACAAAAGGTAGTGCTGCCGCTCCGAATCTAGCAGTCTCGCTCCAATAACAGGAGTCCTACAACACCTCAATCAACATTCCTTTTCTGTCATCTAAGATACAAAGCTATACAATCTGACCTCACTTTCAAATTTACAAAACCAGGGCTTAGTCCTAGTAACACCCTTTTATTCTTTCTATACCTTCTCCTCTTTTAGCTTCTCATGTTGTTTGGTGACCCCAAATGGTTTTCCAATTCCCAGCCTGCTCACCCAATTCCCTCCAATTACACCTAACGGCCTTCCTGCCATCCATAACAGGATGGTTCTATGTGCTCTTATCCATAACAGAGGCCTTGTATTCTCCCTCTTGTTTGGCTCCTAACAAGGCACCAAAAGGTTTTAAACTTTGCCACTAAAACCCTTTTAGTTTCCTTTTGCATGTTCTGCTTAATCCTATTGGCATCCTTATGAAACACGTTCCCACATCTATTTAGGAATGAACATGGCTTTCTTCATTTGACAAGAAGCTGAAAAATGAAACTCTTCATCCAGCCCTATGATAAACTTCTTCCTGTTATCAGGCCTGCCTGTCATCTGTTCACTAACTGACATTGCTTAATCTGCAGGTAAGACACCCGAGTCCAGCTGAATCACCACTGACACAACAACCAAAGTGCCAGATGTCTGTGCATTAATTGATATTAAAATGTTCTCATAACACACGTATACAGCAGATTCAGGGCCTTATTTAAACATTAGTAGATCTCCACTGGAGTGCCAAGTTTATGATCACATCCATCCTTCTGGTGAGCACTGCCTGTCTGCATGGTGGGGGTCTCTCTGCTGAGAAGGAAGCCACCGCAACAGTAGTACCTCAGAATAGTACAGTTTCCTGAGTGAGTGTTGTGTTTTACAGCCACCGTTCAGCAGACATTTTATCTCACTGGAAACAAACTCCCAAAGGTTGATGGACCCAGTGTTCTAGGATCTTTTTCATTGTGTGTGAGGGCCATTTGATATTTTGATATTTTCACATTTCTTCTTCCCGGTCTGCTGTCTTAATTATCTGGCTCATTCTTAAATCATGACCCTTCTTGAGCACTTTGACACTGCTTGGTGAAGTTTGCAGCATTTTACAAACACCCTAAAAATGACAGCATATAATAATTAATCAATTCATTTTAGATAGGATTCATTTGTTCTGCTTGGAGCTTTGCTGTTTTGTTAAAAATATTTAAATAAGAAGGTTATTCCCGGCATCCTTAGTGTGCCTTCCATCATCGTGTTTTGCTGACTTCGTTTTTTCTAGCTTTAGAACTCTGCACAGTTTACCACTGCTGACTAGTGCCAAAGTGCAGGCGCTCTCTCCCTAAAGCATGGTAGAGATGATTTATACTCAATTGACATATTTAATTTACTTGTAAGTCCCTAATAAAGTGCCACTACCTGTGCCTAGGGCTTGTAAAATAAATGCTACTAATGGGCCTTCAGCACTGATTCTGCCAACTTAACTGACCATTTAAACATGTATCGGACCTGCTATGACAGCCTCTGTGTGAAGTTTTAAACTGCCACACGCTATGGCAAAATAAACCTTTTGCCAAGCCCAAACCTTCTTTTTTTAATGTAAGTCACCCCTAAGGTAGGCCCTGGAGATCCTAGGGGACAGTTTGCAGTGTATTTAAAATGTGGGCCATGTACTTTTTAGTTTTACATGTCCTGGTAGTAAACAATTCTTAAATTTGTTTTTCACTATTGCAAGGCCTATCTTTCCAATAGGCCAACTTTGGAGTTACCTTATTACATCTAATAAGTAATAATTTCCAAATGGGAGCAGGTGATCAGTTCATGTTTGGTGTCTTAGGAATTATAATGAAAAATCCTCTCTCATGGTGAAGTCATATTTTAGATTCCAATTTCGAAAATGGCACTTTTAGAAAGTTGGCATTTTCCTGCCTAGCCATCTAGTGCCTGCAGCCTCTCTCTGGGTCACATGACTGGGTGCAGCTAACAATTGGGTTTTGTGTGTTGCTCCTAGACAGCCACACACAATAGAAAGCTTGGGTGTTCCTAGATGGGCCATCACTGGCAGGGTAGGAAGACAGAACTGGGCACAGCCATACTTACACTTCAATAGGCTGTTTCCTGCCTCCACACAATGTAGGTGTGTCTGGACCTAGGACAGAGAAGGTAATATGCCTATGGCGTGAAAGGGAATGGTCTAAAAGCTTCTCCCACTTGAAAGGAAGGCCTACGTATAAATATTGGATGCCAGATGCCATCTTTTCAGTGCACTTTTAGACGTGTGCATAATCTACTAGGAAGAAGGACAGCTGTGCTGCTGGAAGGACTGCCACTCTGCTAGACTGCTGTTCTGGAGGACTGTTGCCCTGCTGTGCTGACCTGTTGCCCTATTTCCTGAATGAGAAAGACTGGATGTGCATCTGTTGAACCCAGGACCCCAAAGTGACTCCAAGGGCTATTTGGCTGGTTTCCTGACTAGAGCCACAGGGACAGAAGACTTGAACAACCTTGAACCAAGCACCTGGACTCTGCCATCTGTGAGTCCTACCCTGACAAGTGGTGCGACCCCAGTCCTGGATTCTTGGAAGTGAGCCTGAAGGTTCTCTACCAGCTCATCTGTGGATCCAGCAGAACCATCATATCACCTCTACTGCTCAATCCTGGGAAGAGCAGATTCATCACCTTTGCTGTGAGGGTTCTCTCAGTGCAAGAACTCCCCATCCAGCATTGGAACCACGGCTGTGCAAAGCTTTACCAACACAGGCCCATGCATCCCAAATCTCTTGTCAACAGTAGCCTTATCGATGATGCTGGGTCTCACGTTACAGCCTTAAAGCTCTTTGAAACTGATGCATCGCCTCAACTGTGCAACGCATCCTCAACACCAAACTTCACATTGCAAGCCCTCATCAACATATACTGTTCCCTGTCGTGGCCTGCCTTTTAACAACGTAAAGCAGTCTTGTGGTCTTTATTTACTTCCATAGTCCTATTTAGACTATGAAATCGTGGCTGACAGCAATTGTATGTAGGTGAGAAATACAGGGCTGAAAACAGTATACATGAAGACGTGGAGTGCGGTGGTTATACAATCTCCCTCCCTGCTTAAGCATTTATCAGTTTTTAGTCATTAATGCTCCTGGACAGGGCAGGTGGACCGATTGTGTGATCTTTCTGTCCTCAGCAGGCCCTCATCTTTCAAGCCAACAAGCTAATGGGATCGCATCTCAAAGCATAATCCTTAAAGGGCGTGGCCTTTGTGTTACTTTTAAGAGTCGACTTTCATATCTATCTCTATAAAAAGAGGACAAAATAAACAACTGCCCAGCAATATTTATGCAGCATATGTTCATTGCTATGCATGGTACTTATCCGTAGGGGTCGTAAATATGCATTCAGATGAGAGGTGTAATTACATTTTAGCTTGAAGAAAGCCATATGCAAACTCATCACTCGGTGATTCATTATAATGTGCGGCAGCCACACCCCACTCCCGCCCATACCTGCAACAGCGCCGACACCATCCACAGCCGAGCATGCATTGCACCCATCCAGGAGAGTTCAGAGGACCGGGGCCTGCTCATGCTATGAACAATTTGTAAAAACGTTGTATTAATCTAATCCAGCATGTCAGATAAATGCCAATTTCAAATAATAGGTAGAACATAGTCCAAGAATTGCCCTGCTACTTCCGTTCCCAAAGGAGCACTGCTTTTTAAATAAGAATGTATGTACAGAGCTGCGCGCTGTTCGGATGCTACAAAATATAATCAGGCGGTGTTAATATGATAGCCGCATCCAGCAATGCAGGAGGCTCCCCTGGGTGATGTTGCTACTAAATACACTGTTAATATTTAGCTCAAACGACAAACATTATGACTTCAATTTAGAAAATTGCACCTCGTCTTAGTTATGTATCATATGCGCCAGCGCCGCGCTCTCTGGGTGGCTCATCTCCTCTGCAGGAAGAGTATTTTTACCAAGGTTATAAAAATGCTATTTTCTCGAAGAGCATTTTCCATTTGCTGATCCAGTGAAGCAGTAGCAGGGATCAAAACCATGTTCTGAGAAGTAATTGATGTAATCAGCTTGGCAATTCTGATAAAAGTTTTGGGCATCAAACCTTGGAACTACGCATCAGGATTCTATTACGAGTTTGACAAGAAGTTCACTGCGGCTTTTGCTCACTATGACTGAGAAATCTGTGACCTCCACGGCGATAGGTATTTCGGTGTCAGAGAAATGTGCCTTCTCAGCTGGATTTCAAATGGTAGAAATTTATGGTACATAAATTGTGCTAGTCCAATCGGATCGACCTCATTTTCTACTCTCTATAGCAAAAATGTGGCCCTCGCTAAAATATTCAACTCGCTTTTCAATTTTATTTTTGTTTAATATTTTGTGATGTTCCTTAAGGGTGATCATTAGGCAAACGTAATAGATCAGACTGCAATCCTGGTCAAAATCATGTGGTACAACAATCAATGCAAGGATTCCACGAGCTCACGTTTGCAAGAGGTGGGAGGTGACGGGTCCCTCAACTCACAGTTGTGGTGAAGGAAGTTACCCACACTGCTGCTTATCATGCACACAGCAGTGTCTGCATGGTCTATGACATTTTTTGGCACTGCTCAGAGTACCACTGTTTGGCAAGGTGGTGTATGGCTGAACAGCTGTGTACTTGACTATACACCCCAGTTTCTATGTCTAGGTTCAACTGAAACACAAACACAGCCTTCTTATAGGTCTCTGTCAATTCATAAGCCGTTTATATCAAAGCTAGGGCATGTTGTAACTTTCCCTTGGTATAGTTTCCATTTTGGTGATTGTATTAGAGTTTTGCCTCACTTTGCCTTGTGAACCTATATTTAGTCTTCTGCCACCATTCACTTGTCTCTCTTAAAGTCATTTCTTCAATTTTGTTCAACCCTGAATTCCTTCTTTAACCGTTGGTCTTCTCTTCCCTGCTGATAAAGCTTCAAACAGAAGCCTTCCACTTTACATCATCCTAAAAAGTAGTTTGATTCTCATCTACTGTCACTTATCACTTTCAATCATCTTCAACCTTGTCATGTTCTTCCCTTCTACTGTGTTCATCAGTGTCTATGAAATATGTATTCTTAAGGTTATGCTAACTCGCCTCTTCGGGCGTTTTTAATTATCTTCATGCTGTCAGCTGTCAGCAGTAATGCATCTGTGTCTCTGCATCCATAAGCTGTAAAATTATCTGTGAGTGGAAAACAAAGGGATTACTTGGTATCTGCCTTTCTGTGAGTTTCTCACATGTCAAATGAAGCTCACACTCTCAAACATACCTAGTAGGATGAATTAACATCTTCCAAGGGTTATGCTCCATATATTGTCTGTTTCACAAATTCAGAAGAACCTTTAACTAGAGGAATTCATGGTGTACTATGATGAAGGGTCTCCAAGCTTGGACCCTGTAGAAAAGTATTTGCTGTTTTTTCTAAAGTGTGTTTTAGTGTATTTTAGGGTATAATTAGACACAACAGGCAATACAGCTCTTGACAACAGACAATTTATGAACAAGGAAACACACATAGCCAAGTCATGGAGAACATGGCAACAGATGTAATGGGAGAGAGTAGTAACACTCATCTTAGCCTGAACCTGGATAGCCCTCTAATGAGGGGTACATACAAACAAGATTTTGTAGGAGTTGAGAATCTGGAGACCATTAATTGGATTGGGCTTTTAATTAGGGGTAGGCGGAGCTCATGGAGATCCACTATGCAGAATCCCACGAAGTGGTTAAAACGCTCAGAAAGCGCTGTGGAATTCCTCAGGCGGGTGGAATTGCTCGGTACCCGGTAGTGCTACATTTTTCACATTCAGGAGTATGATGCGCGTTCTCACGTTGAAAATATCACGTGAACGGCACCACGCAGTTCGCATGGGCCTGGCCATTTTGTTTTCTTTGTCTCTCTGTGCATGGTGCTGGGCCTAATTTTTTATTCCTCCCTAAATCTAAGCACTCCTATCCTTTTCTAAATTATCCACCACTCACTTTCCTTTATTTCATCAGTGTGTGTCTTTGTGCTTGTGTATTTTACATTTCTAAAATTCTTTTGGTGTGTTTTTTTAACTTTTTTGTGACTTTTTGAATACTTTATTTTTTATGTTTTTCCATTTACTTTTTTATATTTGTTTTCTTTCTTTCTTCTTTCCCTTTCTATTTCTTTCACTTTCTTCTTTCCTCCCAACACCTTAGCAGAGCAGGGCAGCACAGAGAGTGACAGCGCCAGTGCTGTTGCCAGCCGCTTACATTTTGGATATCGGCACCACCAAGTGTGCAGTCTGCCCCATTTTAACCCAGGGGGAGGTAGCAGCACATGTTTTGTGTGCAGCACCTTCCCTCCATGCTGGCAGCAGGCCTGAGAGTGATTATACCCTTTTGGAGTGTCGACAGCTGAAGGTGGGGGCGCTGGTTGATGCATCAGGAAACTCGGGTCCAGCGCACCCAGCAGCAGTTGGTACACCGTTTGGCAGACATACTGGACCACGAGCAGGACCTGCTCGACCTGCAGGGCTCAGTGCGTAAATAGTTATTTATTTGTTGTGTGTGTTACATAATGCTAATTATTTTTATAGTAGTGCTGACTTTCAGAGATAAGTTAAGTTTATGTTAGGACAAATATTATTGGATCCAGTTTGAGCTAGCCTGGTGCTCAGTCAGTGCTTTCCAATGTACTCCTTGGCACGTTTGGGATTATTATTTAAGAAGCCATGCAAACTGAGACTCCTCCTGTCACCAAGAATAAGATAGTGGTGGTAGTAATAATTAATATCAGTAAGTTAACATTCCCTTCTCTGTGCCTTTCTTTATGTAGCTTATGCAATCGCTCCCAATCGCAATCTCCCGGTGATGTGTAGTATCACAGTATGCATCTATGCACTGAAAACAAATGGAGGCTGATTTGCCCCATCAAATATGGTTGCGAAGCAAAGATCATTTGTTGCAATATTAATGCGTTGGTATTGGTAAATAGTTGTAAATGTTGTTTAGGTTTAGAAAATTTAGAGTAGGGCTTAGGTGTAGCAATTAAGAAATTATGGTCAACTCGAATTGAGTTGATGGTGATCTGATTTAGAAAAGTACAATGTTACTGTCTTTGCCTCTGCCTGTCAAAATATTTTTGGGGAGAATAACTATACAACTAATCTATTTTTTTCTTGTTCTTTATTTCTTACCTCAGCACCCAAGGGGAAGAATAGGGCAATGTCTGAGGTGGGTCCTGGAGACGAGGGTGCCAGTGCTACAACCAGTGCGGATCTGCTGACCCCAGTACGTCTTCCTGTTATATTATTATTGTTATTATTATTATTATTATTATTATTATTATTACTATTTATCTAACTTTCGCCTCTCCTCATTTTGAATACTTTTTCTTTTCTTTTTGCTGTGCCTATCTACCCTTTTGTCTACGTATTTTCATTCTATCTAAGCTTTGGTAATTTCTTGTTATCCCTGCATTTATCTGTTTTTCATGTTTCTATACTTGACTTCCTCCGGTCGGTACTGGTATGTAGCTTTCTTCTGTACTAAGCTCAGCTTTCCCTTCTCCCCTTATATATCTTATGGGCTGGTACTTTAATACTAAGAGGACAGATTTTTAGGACATGTACTCTACCAAACAAACTGCATACCCAAGTCAACTTTTTATGGATGTTTGTGAACGTTTTCTTCGCCTTGCTTATGCCCATTGCATTTGCCAACCAAGACCTCACTAACGGTCCTCCTTGATTGACCAAAATATTCCACCCAGTTACTGCACTTCAGGGAAAGCTCTGCCCCTCCATTATGAATTGTTTGCGGTTGATTTGACAACCTGACTTTTCTAACATAATTAGCCAACAAAATTCCTAAAGTGAATGATAGGAGAAGTTAGAACTGTAGTGATCTATTGCGGTTGTATTTTCTTGAAATCTAAAATGTGTAATGTTTTTTCCATCCTCACTGACCACCAGAGCAGAGGCCAGCAACAACACCTGTGCGCTGGATGTAGTATCTGTCGGAGGGTGTGAACCGGCTGCAGAAGAGACAGGCATTGGTAAGTCAAATTGCGCTTGCTCATTGACAATTACCAGTATACTCACTGAAAGGGTGTTGCTTGTGAGCCCTGTGCCGCTACAGCAGGGGTTGAGTTCTTAATGGCCTCTTCTCACTACAAATCAGCAGACAAAATCTCATAATGAACAGACACTACAAATGATGACTTGATGGAAAAGCGAACGAAGAATGGACGGCTAGCAGAAAGAACGGGTGAAATGGTATGTGAATGAAAGGATGTGTGGGTGGGGAAAGGAAAGGATGCATTGGTGAGTGTTAGGAGATGTATGAGTGGGTGAAAGGATGGATGAAAGGGGTGAAAGTGGGTAAAGGGTGGATGGTAAAATGATGCTCAAGTGGGGATGAGTGGATGGTAACAAATAATGCATGGGTAAATGGATGGATAGGTCAAAGGGTGGTTGAAAGGATGAATGCTGGATAGGTGAGTGTATGGATGGATGGGTGGATATATGGGTTACTGGATTGGAATGATGAAAGACTGGACAAAAGAGTGTAAAGCTTAAATGATGGGTATCAAAGGTTGAATAGATGAATGAAAAGATGAATGGATAATTGCTTGGATCAATAAATAAGGGAACTCTTCTGGAGAGGACTGTGTCTTTTCATCTACTTTGCTTGGTTTGCATGGTTATTAAAGCTTTGGTTCAAAGTGTGGGTATTTTCTGTCAACTCCCTTAATTCACTGTAGTTCTCAAGCAAGGCAGATATGTATCCTCCCACCCATCCTCGTACCGCTCTCCCCATTAGTCACCCATGCTTCTATGACAGAACTGCAGCGTAATTCAGTTTGGCAGTACAATAGTGTTGTTTGTTTAATGTGCATCGGCTTCAGTTAATACAGCATTTACAAAGTTGTCAATGCATTGCCAAAACCAGGTGTGTTTCCCTTTCATTCCAGTGTCCACTCTGTCACCTCCTAGTACTTCAGTTATTCATTCTTTACAATGTTCTGTCCCAGCCACCCCAACAAAATTGAAAAATCCCTTTTGGCATGTGCCACATTTATGTATAAGTGATTAATATTTCATGGCTTCCATAACAAGTTCATGACAGTTCAAATGTTACCCTTTTGACAGTCCTCAATTACAGTGATACATGAGTGGGTAAAAATGTCCCTGTGACTTATAATCAGCCACATCAAATTCCAATGGCCCCGTGGACCAGCAATTTACTGCTACTGCGCCACTCTACATTTTGAAAAATTGTTGGCATGTGAAGGAGGTAGGCATAGCCTCCAATGTCCTAAAGGTAATATGGAGGCTTCTTCAATGCACAGGGGTCCAACTCCAATCCAGCCAATATGTGACTACAAAATGGTGGGCAGCATAAATCTAACACAAACATAATGATCCACTAGCTATTTTTTTTTTTTTTGTAAAGATAGAAAGAAGTTCAAGCGGAAATAAAAAGTTCTGTGGTGGCACTGGCATACTCAATCCGGGAAGTAGAGTTCATCCTCAAACTCAGGTGGTTCACCCAGAAGTTGGTCAGCTATCACATTTGATTATGACCAATCATCCTCCTCCTCCTGTGGTGTTTCAGAAACAGTGTAACCAGGTGGTATGGAATGTTGGTTCATTTTGAACTCTGGCCATGGGCTCATCTTCCAATACACCAATGAGTTTTGATCAACATAAACCTCTTTTGGGTTATTCAGATGCTCCTGGAACGTCCTAAGAATGGTCATTGGTGCTGCCACTTGCTCGGCCTCTTTTGCCTTCAATTCTGCACTGTACTTAAGACCTGCCACTTGAAACCAAGCCAATGCAGAGGCTGGATCTGATTCTTCTGTTTCTGTTGTTGCTGGTGTTCTTGTTGCTGGTGTTGGCTGCTGTGATGAAACAAGACTGCCCTCTCTGGAAGTTGAAGGCGGCACCCCAGAAATGTGGAGTGGGACCCTAAGTTCCAGCCGTTCTTCTTCCTGGTGTCTGGCTTGCTTAACAATTCACCTCTTGTATTTTCAAACATCCACTTCAGTAAAAGCAATGAAAGTGGGAGGAATTTTTTGTAGCGTGGATCAAGTAGGGTGGAACAGATGAACACTTTGGATGACATAATGTTATTTTGCAGCCTTGGATTACAAGTCAAGTGATAGCTTAAGCTCTCAACCAAGGTATGCGCCTCTGTGTTTTCATTCCCACCTCTGAGTACAAACCTTTCAGACATCTTCTTTAGCTGGTCCTGTAGCAGATGCAACAATAGCATGCTTGGCCCATCATACTGTTCTCCTTGCTAACTTTCTATGTGAAAACTTTAAAAGGGAGCAGCATCTGTGTCAGGCTTTTGACCAGGCCCAATTTGTCGGCATCTATGGTCAGAGCTTTCCTAATTGCATCCCCTCCTCCTTGAATGACATAGTCATTACTTTGTCCATACTGCTCAAACAGATGGTGCAAAATATAGTAGGCCGAGTGCCACTGTGTTGGCACCTCCTGTATCAGTGCTTTAACTCCTACTCTGTTTGCATGCTGAATAATCCACAACTGCTTCCGTACTTTAAAAGAGGTTGAAATGAGTTCAGATTCATCTTCAAGTGGTCAGTATGTTGCTGACTATGGACCAAACTCATTAAGGGCAGTCAGACCACTGCGGCTTTGGCGGTCCGACGCCAAATTATAACTTTGGCGGTCAGATCACCAAGGACCACCATTCCCACTGGGAACAAGGTTCCCGACAGCATGACAGTGGTCGGGCTTGAAACCAGCCATGGCGGCGCTGAACTCAGCACCACCTGGTTGATTACAACCCCTCTTTCTGTCAGCCTTTTCATGGCGGGGTCTGTGCCATTAAAAGGCTGTCAGAAAGGATGTGCATGGGGCCGCGAGGGCCCTTGTACTGCCCATGCCCACGGCATGAGTAGTGCAGGGCCCCCCTGCCAAGCACCATTGGAATGCACACTGTCTGCTTTGCAGACATTGCGCATTCCGAGGGTTGTGGAGTGTTAAGATATTGGCCTCGGCTCCCTTAAGTGAGCCGAGGCCAAATTCCTAACACTTCCTGCTGGACAGCCCAGCAGGAGTACCTATTACAATGTCCCTGCCGGTCAGCCCAGTGCGAACATTGTAATATGCTTGGAGGGAATGTCACCGCTATGGCGGTGGCGTCCTCTCTGTGAGTTTGGTGGTCCCATGGTGGGACCCCAAAACTCATAATGAGGCTATATAGCTTCTTTTTTTAGAAATTCATGCACATCCAGGTTGATGCAGTGTGCCAAACACAGGACCCTGAGATAGTCACCATCTGTCATGGCCTTGACTATGTTATTGTCATTGTCCGTGGCAGTAAATCCTATTCAGAGACCTTTGGCTCACAGTCATACTACTAGCCTGGATTTTCTTCTTTTAGCCACTGCTTGCTATGCCTTTAACTATGTTATTGCCATTGTCCATGGCAGCAAATCCAATTCGGAGGCCTCTGGGTCACAGCCATAATAGTATTCTCGATTTTCTTCTTTCATTGGTCCACTAATGCAGGTGACTTTCAAGAAGTAGGTGGTGGTAGACTCAATGTGAGTTGTGGGTCAGTCACTGTATGCCGTGGTGTCTCCATCTGACTCTGAGCTGTCTTGTGCCATTGTGAGGTTGCTGAGGATGCGACCCTCTTCTTCCTCACCTTCCACTGTGATTTGACTAGTTATAGCTGGTGTTTCCTACCTCACCTTCACCACCACAACCACATTCAGCAATTTTTTAAGGTGCTTCTCCCATCGGATTGTGTGATGTTTCTTCATATGGGTCATCTGGCCTCCAGTAAAAGATTGTGAACCAGGCTTACCTCGATGAACACTCTCATGGCAAATGGATAATATTGCAACGTTCTCCTCCTGTGTGCTAATCGTAAAAAAGTCCCAAACTGGGGCGTAGTACTTTCTTCGTCGGCCACTGCCAATGCCTGAAGAAGAACTGGAGGTAGGTGGGTGTGTCAATTGACTTTCTGTAGTACATACTTCTACTGAGGTACGGGTTGGTGCAGGTCTCTGCTGGGGTTTCACAAATATGGGAGCTGGTGGAGCTACCTGTGTCACATCCCTCTGAGCAGATTGGATAGTAATGTCAGACTCCTCTGTGCCAGCTTCTACAATGACTGGCTCATCATCGTCATCCTCCTCATCATCCCCTTCCATGATTCTGAGGCTTTTTGGAACTTTTATTTTCCTGTGCCTTTCCTGGTATCTCCCGGACTCTGTCGGAATCCACTCCAAGTTCCTATCATTGTCATCAGAAATGGTGCTTGGAGAAGATGGTGAAGTAGTACCCTTGCTTTTCCTTGCCGGAGATCTGGGAGCCAATGATGCTAAAAGAGGAGGTTATTGCTTGGCAGGAAGCTCAACCTTCTGTTCTGATCCAACTTCAGGAAGATGTACTCTTGCTGGCTGCAGCTGCTGTTCACTTTGATCTGTTTCCTGAAACAACTTGGTACTACTTTGCAAAAGGGACAAATCAAATTCAGTGTCAATTCTCATCAGTGTTGCCATGATCGCAGTGGCTGCCTCACTAACAGACATGGTCTTGGACTTAGGCTTGGGTGGTTCTGTTGATGCAGGAGTGCTGCTCCCAGGTTCCTCCGCAGAGGCCAGTGCGGCAGACACACATCTCCTGAAAAAGGTTGCACTGGGCACAACTCTGGTAGAAAGCTGCTTCTTCTCACTGACCACTTTCTTGGGAGCAACTTTGTTTGGGGTTATCTTGAAGCTCTTGATTGTCAGTGGCACTAAGCAGCACAAGTGGAAGGGATTGGAAGACTGAAACCACTGCACGGGCCTTCTCTTTGGCAGTACTGCAGGTGATGGCTCTTCTTCTCTTGTGCACCTAAAAGAAACCAAGCAACAAAAAAACATGTAGTTAGTGAAACGTGGCATTGTTGCAGGTTCAACTACTACAGACAAATGCAATATTAGAGCGGTTAGTTACTAATGTAATAAATACAAATTTAATCAAACATTGTAAAGTCAAACCACACCATAAAATGTAATTTCATTTCAGGCAACACAACATGCAGATTTAGGACCAGATGTAGCAAATTCCCAAATTGCAACTTGCAATTTGCGAGTCCCTGCGACTCGCAAATTGCAAGTCGCAATTTGGGATGCAGAAAGGTGTCTCAGACACCTTCTGCGAGTTGTTATGGGGTCGCAAAGACCCAACTCATTAATATTAATGAGGTGGTTTGCAATTTGCGACCCCATAGTGATTCAGGGCACTCACGGGGATGGTGGCCTGTTGGGAACAGCAGACCACAATGTCCGTGACTGCTTTTAAATAAAGCAGTTTTTTTTTTCAAAGTGCAACCCGTTTTCCTTAAAGGAAAACGAGCTGCACTTTGAAAAAAAAAACGAAACCTTTAGTTTCGGTATTTTTCAGGGCAGGTAGTGGTCCATTGGACCACTACCTGCCCTGAAAAATAATTTTTTGTGCCAGACACAAGGGGGAAGAGGTCCCATGGGGACCCCTTCCCGTTTGCGCCTGGGTTACCATCCACTTCAAGTGGATGGTAACTGCGCTTTCATTTGCGACCGCAATCGCCGTCGCAAATGAAAATGCATACCATTGCGACTCGCAAATAGGAAGGGAACACCCCTTCCTATTTGCGACTCGGAAATGCATTTTGCGAGTCTGTTCCGACTCGCAAAATGCATTTCTACATTTCAAAGTGGCTTTAGCGACTCGCAAACGGCGATTTTCGCCGTTTGCGAGTCGCTAAAGCTTTGCTACATCTGGCCCATAGCTCTTTGCTTTATCTCAAGGCTTAAAGGAGAAGCCTGTGGTAGTCAGATAGAGGTGCAAGGGTAAATGGAATAATCCTTTAAAAAACCTATGGTGGCAAGATGGTCTAGGGCAAATAGAATAATCATAAAAAAAAAAAATTATGCTGCTGATGTTTCTGCAGTGCATCACAGCCAGGGTGTCCAGGAGGAAATAGAGTTTTTACACCTAAAGAAACTGAATGCTGTAGCGCATCTGTGTGCCTATGATGAGTGGATGGATGGATGAATCAAGGCAAAATGCTGAATTAAACGAATTGAAAGAATAAAACAATTAATCAATAAAAATATAAAAATATAAAATAAAAAACAAGAAATTAAATTAAAAAAACAAAAAATTTAAATAAAAAATGTGTAATTAAAAATAAAAATATAAACTTAAATTAAACAAATGATCAAAAATTGCTGATGTTTGTAAAGGAGGACACAAAGAAAGAAACCTATTGTGAGGAAAAGAGGTGCAAAATAAAAAATGCAACAAAAGTAAGAAAATAATGTAAACAATGTTCATCAGAATCGTATTCTTTTAGTATACATATACTACAATGATCCCCCAGCATCTCAATAAACTGATATCACATTGATCCATGCAAGCCTATGACAAAGGCACACTTGCTGCACGCACAAAATGAAAAACAGCCACATGGTCAAACTACAACAGCGAACAAGGAGGAATGGGGAACAAAGAATCCATGCAAGCCTATGGCAAAGACACACTAGCTAGATGTACAAAATGGTCCTGGTCACCTGGTCAAACAACAACAGCGAGCAAGGAGGCATAGAGAAGGAAGAACATGAAAGCGAATGGCAAAAGTACACTGGCTGTCTACACAGTCTGGTCTCCAGTCACACGGTCAAACAACAACAGTGAGCAAGGAGGCATGGAGAACAAAGAACACATGCATGCCTATGGCAAAAGCACACTGGCTGGCTGCACAAAATGGCCATCAGCCACATGTTCAAACACCAACAACAAAGTGCAAGGAGGCATGGTGAAGAAAGAATACATGCAAGCCTATGAGAAAGGCACACTGGCTGAGTGCAGAAAATGGCCACCAGCCACATGGTCAAACAACAGCAGAGAGCAAGAAGGCATGAGAACAAAGAACATATGCAAGCCTATGGCAAAGGCACATTGGCTAGATGCACAAAATGGCCACTAACCACATTGTCAAACAACAACAGTGAACAAGGAGGAATGGAGATCAACATGCAAGCCTATGGCAGAAGCATACTGGCTGAGAGCACACAATGGTCTCCAGCCACATTGTCAAACCAACAACAGCCAGCAAGGAGGCATGGGGAACAAAGAACTTATACAAGCCTATGGCAAAAGCACACTGTCTGATTACACAAAATGGCCTCTAGCCACACGGTCAAACCAACAACAGCAAGCAAGGAGGCATGAAAAAAAAGAACACATGCAAGCCTATGTCAAAAAGCACATTGTCTGGCTGCACAAAATGACTGCCAACCACATTGCAAAACAACAGCAGAAAGTAAGGAGGTATGGAGAACAAAGGACACATGAAAACGTATGGCAAAGACACACTGCTGGATGCACAAAATGGCCACCAGCAACATGGTCAAACAACAACAACAACAATAAGCAAGTAAGTAGTAGGCCTGTGGAACAAAGAACACATGCAAGTCTATGGCAACGACACACTTGCTGGATGCATAAAATGGCTGCCAGTCATTTGGTCAAACAACACCTGCGAACAAGGAGGTATGGAGAACAAAGAACACATGCAAGCCTATAGACATAGACTATAGAAAATGGTCCCTGGCCACACAGCATGGAGCTCAAAGACAAATAGTGGATGATGACAAACACACACACTAGCCAGAAAAATGAGGCATGGTGGTAACACTGAAGAAAACATTAACATTAATCCAGCAAAGCAAAACATAAAAAGAAACTGAGCTCTAAAATGTAATTCATCTTCCTTCTATGTCATCAAATGTTACCCAAAAACATACACACTTTTTGCAAAAAAATGAAATGCAAATCATAGCCAACATTTTTGATTTAATCCAATGCCATCCCTAAATTTTAGAAACTTATACTACTGAAACATTTATTTCATGCACTGATGATTACTAGTACTGGGCCTACTGGCTAAATGGGCCTTTCGAAATCCAGGCCCCATAGTAAAATAATATTACAAATGTTACAAACATGTAAAAAAGGACAGGTATTGAACAGTGCAAAAATTTTCCTTTACAAAAGATGAAATGAAAAATCAATGAAATGCAAAATAAATATTTGGGCTCATACTTAAACTCCAGGCCACCCGCCACTATACATTTTTAAAATCAAATTAAAGTACAAAGACATATTAGTTCATGCCCAAGCAAACAAGCAATACCCTTCTTCAGTATTTTATGTGATTTCACAAAAACAAAGGGGCATATTTAAGGGCCCCTAGCACCACTGGAGCGTCACTTTATGTGCTAGAAATGCCAGAAATTATTGATTATGCATGGGACGGTATCCCTTCCTGCACGTAAACAATCATCTGAAAATGACGCTTTGGCACTTCTGTGTGTGCTGCATTCTGCAGTACACACATAAGTGCTAAAGCGCCACTAGTGATTGTTTATATGCAGGAAGGGACACCTTCCCGCACAGAAACAATCATACCCCTCAATGCAGACATCCTTGCTCGATGGTGCAAGGATGCCTGGGTTGGTGCTGGCAGCTAAATTCAGCGCCAGTGCAGGGGACAACACAGGGGTGCACTGTATTCAATTAAATATGGCACATCCCTGCGTTGTGAAAATGATGGAGTGCAGCGCTGCCAATTGTGGTGCAGCGTCGCACTCTGTCATTTTCCCATAAATATGGGCCAAAGTCCTTAAATACAAAGGTATATCCATGAGACAAGGAAAGTGATCCTTTCACCTCGAGATCCAAGTGAATAGTGACCAGGAGATGGACAAAGCAGTGGGAGGAGACTGCTGAACAGGAGCAGGAATTTGGAGTCTTTGGGGTACTTCCTTCCTGTTTGGAAAAAAAACTTCTCACACTGAAAAACAACTTTAAGGGTCCATTGGAGAAGAAAATCCATTCAAAAGCCTAATTTTGACTAAATTTAGATGCATGTTGAGTAGAAAATCTACTCAAGGTGCATTCACACTCGCAAATGGCACTGTTTTGGCTGCCATCACATGCGTAAGCAGTATGAGCGTGCATGAAGTCACATCCATGCTTGCTAGCGGCTGAGAGTATCATGGTGTGGCGAGTGACCAGCAAAAAAAATGTTGCTAGTGTGATTGAAAAAAAAACTCCGCTTTGCACAGGATAGTGCGGAATTTGGGAACTCTGTGCTATTCTGCATAGCACAAAGGGCCCGAATTCTGAAAACTCAGAAAGCAGATCAGAGTTTTCTGCCCAGGCCTACTTTAATTCCTCTCTGAACTGAGGCTGAAAGAGGAGAGTTTGAAAGCCATCACCCTAACAAGGAAGTGTGAGCACTAAAGTGCTTGATGGTTCATTTCTAGTACCACATTGCCTAATTGCCTTACAGTTCTGTTTAAGTGAACTATAAGCGGAGTGAAATGCATTTACAAATGTATCACTTAGCATTACAGCCTGCTCCAGATGTTTATATCAGTCATTAAATGCCCTTTGCATGACTTATACTGCTGAGCCAAAGACAAGAGCCAGTAATACAAGAGAATGCATTTAAAGGATGTGAGCTCTTAGCACTGGACCATGTGATTATTACAACACTCCATGTTCCTTGGACCAGATGTTCTAAATTAAACAGTAAGGAACAGAAAGACAAACAGTGGAATATTGCAAGAAGTGCCAACTGGGATCATCTAGTCACACCTGACTGGAACAAAGTCACAAGTTCAAGCTGACCATGATGGAGAGCGAGTTGGGTACAGGACCAAGTGTGACTCTCTAGGCAGTGTACTTGATTGTACTGAGATGCAAGGTCCTGTTCTGTGCTCCATCGAGTTGCATTAGTTTTGATGGGTCTGCCAATCAGGAGATGCGAGGTGCTGCACTCAGTTGTGTCACACTGTGTCAGTTCTGATGAGCTCCTGAGATGCAAGATCCTGCCTCAAGATGTATCATGTTGTGTTGGTTCCGAGGGAACCCACAGTTGGGTTGAGTACACTCTGAGGCCAGCCAAGGGTTCTAAACCTGGGGGGCACCTCTTGGGGATCAGGACCCACTCCAGCAGAGGCCATCAGCAGGGAGCAGGCAGGTCCAGGTAAGTCTGGCCAGCTGAGCAAATGCCGGTCAGGTCTCTGGCGCTTGTTTTGTCCTTCTTGCTCAGAAAAGGAGCCCAGTCAGCTATCCAATGGAGTCACTCTAGTGGTTCTGGGGCGTAGGAGAAAGTGCAGTCTTCTTTTTGCAGGCAGCAAGGCAGCAATTCTTGCAGCGGGCCAACAGGGTGGACTCTCCGCCAGCAGCGCAGCAGAACAGTCCTTTTTCTGAGTCTTCCACAGGTCCAGAAGTGATCTGAAGAGTTGGTCTAAGGGTCCAATATTGATACCCAATGCTAGCTATGAAGAGGGAAAAAACCTAGACATCCCCCCACATCTGGTTCTGGAATTTCCTTCCTTCTTGCCCTGATCAGAGGATGTCTGGAGTTACAAAAGACCAGCGTGAAGTTCTTTGTTTGTGTGGTAGGGGACAGCTTTGCCCCTCCCATCAGGTCAGGGGGGCCCATCCTGCCAACGCCCAGTCTCATCTTTGTGGCATTGTTTGGGAGGCATACACAAAGGCTTACTGCCAACTACATCTAGTCGTGTGACCCAGGATACAGACTGCAGGTACCACATGGTTAGGACAAGAAAATGCAGCTTTTTAAAAGTGGCATTTTCAGAACTATGACTTAAAATCCAACTTTCCTGTGAAGGCAGTTTTAAAATGCAATTTATGAGAGGCCAAACTTGACATTTATATCTCTTCCCAAACAAACAAAGGTTCTCACTTATTGAATGTAATAAGGTAACCCAGCGTTATCCTATGTGAGAGTTAGGCTTTGCACTAGTAATAAACACATTTAAGAGTTTTTCACTACCAGAAAATGTAAAACTTAAAAGTGCATGTGCAACTTTTTAAATGCATTCTGCCCTGTGGGATTTTTAGGGCCTACCATAGGGGTGACGTGTATTAGAAAGAAAGATTTAGTCTAACTTCAAATTAACATAGTTTTTGTCATGGAGAAAGGAAAGGCACCCCTATGTTTTCTGGAACCTTCCAGAATCCTCCCTGGAAATAGGCTTTCTAGCGTGCCTATGTCATTAATGACTTTCGTCAGTATCTCGAAACAAGACAGAAAGCTAGTTGGAGTGCAGCTACTACACAGGCCAAGGAGCAGTACTTGAATGAAATGCATTTCAGTTAGCAGTCAGTTATATAAAGTATCACAGGAATAAAGATTGGAACCCAAACCCTTTTTCACAATAGAAAAGCACACACAAAAATTCTAGGAAACAACGGATTTATCTTATGTATGTTAAAATCAAAATCCTATCCTAGTGCACACAATATGTGTAGTAACCATCATAAAGAGAAACCAAATACTAGGTACCATGTTTATGAGTATTGTGAAGAGCAGCCAATATTGCAATAAAATGGCTGATTAATGTGATACCAACCTCATCATCATATCTTTGGCTTACTAAAATAAACTCAGTACCAAAAGAAAAGCCTACTCGAGTTTCAAAGCTTTTGAACAGTTGCATGCTTGTTTTGAAAATTAAGTTATTGTGTGCTGAAAGGAAGGCTGATAAGCCCAGCAAGTGAAGGTTAAATAGGCACCTCCCACTAGCCTTCAGCCAAAGTATGTGAAGTGATTCTGCACTCACGTCAGGAACCTCAGAATACTTATTTACAGCAAACTGGACATGACAGCACAAGTCAACATCATCACTGCATTCTGCTTCCATTAATGAAGATACTGAAAAAGATTCTTAAATGGCTTCCAAGCAACACTGGCAAAAATGTCACTCAAGCCCAAGTCACTAGCAAGTTGGACAATGAAATCACCCTCTAAGTCGGGATCGTGAAGTAACTCAGTTAAAGACTATCCTGAACTCAAAAGTCATACTCATCCTCAATCTTCCACACAGAACTTACATCACACCATACCTCACTGAACACCATGGGGTCTCAATACAGAAAAATGCTCATTTCAAACTCATCGCACACAAATTGAAGGCACTATACAACTTAGATCCCACCTGCCTGAGCAGATGCATCTCCTTCCACCAACGACCCAGGCACCCACCTCCACTGGACTCCTACTCACACACATCTCATACATGAACAGAACGAGATCAGTAGGATATGTATTATCTTACATTGTTCCTAAAGCATGGAAAAGCCTCCCACTCCACATCAGAGACTCCTCTTCTCTTTTAGAATTCCACAAGAAGCTGAAGATTTGGCTTTTCAATTAACCAACCTACTTAGGCATGGCTAGGCACACACCAGCTGAGTGCCAGTGTACCCTTGCAGGTGGTAGTATGCTTTGTAAATACACATAACATAATGTGGCACGTTTCATCTCAGTACCCTGGCACAAAGTTCCTCTCTACATTTTCACACTCTGTCCTTAACTTATATCACCTCCCCTGGTAATTATTGAATCATTTAGAATAAACAATTAGCAGCAACAGTCCTGATACCCTTTTACTTATTTTCACTCTGTGAAACTGTGCTCTTTTAATTATGATTAAGAATAAAAAATTACATGTTCAACTTATATGAAACTTTGTTCACAACTCACTAACAATCATTTTAGGACAGAGAAGCAACTCAGATGAAACATTGTGTGTATATTCAAATAGACTTGATTATCTTGTTGCAATGAAAAGTGGCCTTAAACAAACATTCTGTATCTGTTATTCACATTTAAAATGATAAAAATTAACAGCATAAAGGGGGATACATAGAAGGGAAAGACCATCATAGTTATAATACTTCCTCCTTCTGATCTTTCATTCATATCGTCAGCTCACCATTAATCACTTGCTGACATTTGTACTTAAATGATAAAGAGCTTCCTCTGTCAAACCAACTAAAACTCTTTCCCCCATTTGAGTGCTTATGCAGATCATGTTAGTCTGCAGTGTTGTCAAACTTAGTGGCCTAATTCAATGTCAGAAACAACAGAAAGAATCATTCTCCCCAGTGCTGACATAGGGTTCAGAGTTAACAACGCATTTTTACTAATCCTAGTCCAGTGTGCAATAATGTCACCATAAGCCGTTGTCTTACTGCACCTCCAGAAATGGCCAAAAGAGAACACAAGATCTCTATAAATACTGCAAAATATGCTCAAAGCAAGGAGGAAGTTGCTGCCTAGGCAGAACAATATCATTGTGGCCATGGCTCTAAAAATTGTTACAATGATGCTACACTAATTCCAAGTAACTAAGGGCCTAATTAAGAGGTTGGCGGACGGGAAAGCCTATCTGCCAAACTTATTTCAGGGTGGTCGCCTCCTTTGTGGAGTTATAAAGAGTTTCCCTCTAGGTCGGCGGGCAAAAACCTCAGTTTCCAACCGCCGGCCTAGCAGTAAATAGGCTACAACATTGTCCCCGGCTCGTAATCGAGCCGGCGGCAATGCTGTAGCACATAGTGTGCACTAACACCCTCTCAATGTTCACTGTCAGCAAAGCAGACACTGAACATTGCGATGGTGCTGGGCAGGGGGACCTTGCACTGCCCATAGCAAGTGCAGGGGCACTGCAGATGCCCCCCTGTGGCCCTCTGCACCAGTTTCCCACCAACCTTTTCTTCATGGTGCTGTGCCATGGAAAGGCTGGCAGAGCACAACATTGTAATCCGCAGGGCAACGTTGTTTATGATCTCCACCACTGCCAGGCCGCCAGGATCATGGATCCTGGTGGGGCTGGCAGCTCCCTGGCAGGCGCTGGCGGTCTGACTGCCAAGGTTTTAATGTGGTGATGGTAGCAACTCGTGTTCGGAGTCGTCAGCTAGCATTTAAGCTGAAGGCAGATTCTAAGATTTGTTATTATGTGAGTAGTGTTTCTAGTTGTAAACAACATGCTTGCTCATGCCCGTCAAGGAATGAGAGTAGTGGCTTAGTTGTGGGCAGCGGTGTTGTTGGTATTGCGCTTGCTCAGTGTGTGCAGAATTCATTAGGATTTTTCAGTGAGTAGTGTTTCCTCATTTAAGTATTGTGATTTCACTTACGCATTTGATAAAATGAGCACTGGTGTGCAGTAAGAATTTGTTTAGAATGTTTAATACACTCATTCTTGTACATTCGGTTTATGAGAATACACTAGGAGTAGAGTTAAGTAGTTTCAGCCTTTTCTAGCGCATGTTTTTGGGTTCCTAGATCGTTGCGCTATCAGGAAATTCCAAAGCCAATACTCATTCCCTATATAAAAGACAGTTGTGTATTTAAATAGAGTTCTTATGATCTAGTGGAGTGAAATTCAGTCCATAAAAGTAATGCTTGGTTGAAGGAGAATAGAACCAGATATCTTGCTATTTTAAAAGGTACAAATAAGGAGTCATCTACTCACCTCATTCCGGAAGCTGAAGACAACTCCTCGATCAGTCGTTGGATCACGTAAGTACTTGTAGATAAGAAAAGATATTTGTATCAAAACGAAATGTTGATAAATGAATCCTTGTTCTTATTTTTTTTAAAGTCAGAGAACAGCTAAAGTATAACCAATTTAACATTTAGAAGAGAAGCTAACGCCAAGCCCATTAAAGAGTAAGTAGACTGATATTTCTTAAAAGTAGCAATTGAAAAAGAGCAAAGATAATAAATGAATACAAGTATGTATGAAAGTTACATGTAATTGCAGTTCTTCAGCAGACCATCACAGCTTCCAGAAAAGACGGAAAGAAGAAGATATGGAAGTCTTGGACATGGCAGTCTCTTCTTATCCCTGCCCCCTTCCCTCCTCTGGTCTACCTATAGACCAGGTCGACATCTCCGAGCTTGAGAGTCTAGAGTGGGTGCATTGGGAACTTTCCACAATTTGCTCTTGAGAATCACTTATCCTTCCTAGAATCCTACCAGAGTGAAGTGCCCACATTGACAAACTTTCTTGAGCAGAATGGTGGAAAACGTAGATTTAAAAGAATTAGGAGAAATTTGCAATACAAAGGAGAACCATAGTCTTAAGGAAGATATAATAGCTGCACGAAAGGAAACATCAGAGTTGGCAGGCAAGATGGGAAGAATAATTGAAGGAACTGGAACAGTTCCTTCAGTCCTAATCACTGAGCACATAACATCCAGTTCCTCGCAGAAAATGAACACACAAGTTGTTCAGTCCTGGTCCCCAGTCATTCTTCTAGACCAACCACAGCATTTTAGTGGAGATCCTCAAAAGGCCCAATTTATTTTAACTCAATGTTCCCTTCATTTTATGTGCTGACCCTTGACATTCCCTGGTGCAGAATCCTGAGTAGCCTTTATGTTGTCACACCTTAGGGGGATGCTGCAATCTTGTCTGTGCTTTGGTTTCCAAAGGTGATCCTAATCTCTATAACTATGAAGAGTTTAAGAAAGAGTTCCTCATAATCTTTGATAGAAGAAAGATTTCACAGGCAACAGATAATGAATTGTTGGAGTTAAGATAAGGTAATAAGGACCTCGTGGCCTAGTTGGCACAAGTTAATTAATTGATTGTGGAGACTGCATGGCCAAAGAGCAAGAGAGGAGCACTCTTTGATCATGGATTAAGGGATGAATTAAAAGATGCTTTGGCCCAAATTCTGCCATCCTATGGAAATCTCTGAATTGATACATTTAACCTTACAAATTGATTACAGACAGATGGAGAGAACAGGAGAGAAGCAAAGAGAATTCTGTCAGAACATTCTCAAATTTGATCATGTGAAGACAGAAGCCCCAAAGATTCCAGATAACCACCAAGGAGTGGAAACTATGCAAATTGGCACAATCAAAGGACCACTATCAAGAGGAAAGAGATAAAACGAGACAAAATAATGTATGCATGTACTGTTGTGCCAGTGATTACTTTGTAAAGGTTTTTCCAACGAAAAATAAGAATTTGCTGAAGGAAAACTTGCAGTACCACCTGTAGGGGAAATTGGACTTGTGAGTGCAAAACAAGACACAACTCCAGAAGTTCACCAATTGGCAAATACTTTGAAGTAATCTGCCCCACATTTAACTCTTTTGTTTACACTCAAGTATAGACACATTACAATGCCAGAAATCTCCATGATTATTGATTCAGGAGCAACAGGTAACTTTTGTGACTTGAAGTTTGCTGCCAAATTGGGTTAGAATCCATAAGGAAGGTCAAGAGCCAAGCAGTGAGAGCGGTTGATGGAACCAATCTCTCTTCTGGACCGATAGTCAGTCACACAGAACAGGTGCAAATTATCATATCAGAAGCTCACCGGGAGAAGATTGAATTTAATCTTATCAATGTTCCACAGTTTCAAATTCTATCAGGTTTACCTTGGCCTATAGAGCACAATCCCACTATTGATTGGGAGAAAAGGACCATAACCTTGAACTCTGATTACTATAAAGAAAATTGCTTTGGACAAGATTCCGGTTGCATGTAAACAGGACCAGCTACTCCATTATGTGACGGTGGTGTTTCAGCTGTCTGTGTGATTCAGGCTACTGAAATCACATCTGAATATAAAGACTATGAAGAACTTTTTAGTGAAGGAAACAGAGAAGCTCCCCCACAACGTCATTATGACTGCAAAATTGAGGTAGAGGCAGGGCCAGATTTACCTTGCTTTCAAGTTTATGCCCGGACCGAAAGAAAAAACCAACCCCTAAAAGAGTACTTACAAAAGCATTTGGAAAATTGTTTTGTAAGGCCTCCTCAATCACCGGTATCTTCACCCCTTTCCTTTGTTCCAAAAAAGAATGAAGAATTGAGAGCATGCATCAACTACGGGACCATCAATCGAGGCTCTATCAAAAAGTCAGTATCCACTACCATTCATTTCATTATTACTCAATCAGGTCAAGGGAGCAAAGGTTAGCAGGGCTTTTCACTTAATCAGAGTCCAACAAGGCGATGAATGAAAAGCAGTCTTCAGAATGAAATACAGATTAATTGAATAGCAAGTCATGCCCTATGGTTTATGAAATGCACCAACTGCATTCCAATATTTAATGTTCTGAGTGAGTTCATTGATAAATGTGTAATTGTTTACATGCACGATAGACTAATCTACTCAGCCTCCGAAGAAGTCCATAGAGATAATGTGAGATGGGTCTTACAGAAACTAAAAGGAGAACAGACTATACATCAAGTTGGAAAAATGTGTTTTCAATGTTCACTTAGAGGACAATTTGGGGTTTGTTCTATCTGCAGGAGTTTCTATAATGAATGAAAAGTGAAAGCTGTGATTGAGTTGCCTTCCACAACTTCAGTGAAAGAAATCCAAAGTTTCTTAGGATTTGCTAACTTTTATCAGAGATTCATAAAGAATTTCTCTCAGAGAATAATACCTCTCACCAAGTTATTGAAAAAAGGAATATCTTATAATTTTTCGACACAAGCAGAAGATGCCTTTAAAACACTGAATAAAGAATTTACTTCTGCGCCAATTTTTCGCCATCCGGATCCCTAAGAACCATTTTATTTGCAAATGGATGCATCTGATCAAGCCATTGGTGGGGTGCTGTCTCAAAGACACATAGATACCGGGCAGCTTCATACTGTGGCTTATCACTCGAACAAACTGACCCCTGCAGACCTGAATTACATGATTACTGATAAGGAACTTTTGGCTATCAAGGAAACATTCATTGAATGGAGACATTATTTGATGGGGCAAGACATACAGTAACAGTTTTTACAGACCATAGAAATTTGAAATTCTTGAAATCTGCAAGGACACTCACCCCAAGACAGTTGCAATAATCCTCATACCTCGCAGAGTATTCGTTTGTAATCACCTACCGCCCAGGAAATAATAATGGAAAGGCAGATGTTCTACCCCAAAATAATTCAGCAAACCAAAAAGACTACTTGAAGTACAAAACATCATACCCGATTAAAAAATAATAGGGACTGTAGTCATAAAAGGACTGGAAGATGTTGTAAGAAAAAATATGATGCCAGAAGAATTCCAGAAGTAGAGTCAAAAGAAACCTAGCAGGGAAATTCAAGATCAATTACCCTATCACGACAAAGTCCTATACTTGCTACCTCGAGAATTGCAAGAGAGAGTATTAATGGGATGTAATGACAGTCTTCTCGCGGGGCATAAAGGACTCAAAATTGAGGAGTTGATTAAAAGACAATTCTGGTGCTTAAATGTGACTATTAACATAATCAATATGTGACTTCTTTTGAGGTTTGCGTGGGGGAGAATCGGATCGACAGGCTAAAAGGGGCTTCTACAACCATTGCCCATTCCTCCTCTCCCATGGCACACAGTAACTATGGACTTGATATTAGACCTAGCCTCCAATAAAGGTTTTAACTTAATACTAGTTTATGTAAATGCATTCACCAAAATGGCCCACTTTGTTGCTTTAAAAGAAGTCTACATTGGTAAGCAAGTAGCTTTACAATTTAGTCAACACATAGTTAAGTCTCATGGCATTCCCAAGGTGCTTCTTTCTGATCAAAAAGTGGGGACAGAATTTTCATTTTTGCATTACTAAATTAATGATAGGATTTTCTATGTTGTTTACCAGGTCTCCTTGTCTTAGTGTGTGTGTGTGTGTGCTTGTCATAGGCCACCATTTTGCTTTTGCTCTCAATGCCATGTGGCCAGTGGCCATTTTGTAAAGTCATAGTCCTGCCTATGCTCTTTGTTGTCCATGCCTCCTTGCTTGTTGATCTGCGACCATGTGGCCAGTGACCAATTTGTACATCCAGTCAGTGTGCTTTTGCATTAGGCATGCATGTGTACTTTGCTGTCCATGCCTCCATGCTTCTTGTTGTTTGAACATATGGCCATCGACCATTTGGTGTAGCCAGCCAGTGTGTTTTTGCCGTCCACCCACATATGTGTTCTTTCGACCATATGTCCTGTAACCATTTTGTTGAGTCAGTGTGCGTTTGCAATAGGTCTGCTTCTGTCCTTTGTTCTTCAGGCCTCCTTGCTTGCTATTGTTATTTTACCATGTGGGAGGCGGCCATTTTGTTTAGGCACACAGTATGCTTTTGCCATAGGCCTGCATGTGTTCTTTGTTCTCCATGACTCCTTGCTTGCTGCTGTTATTTGACCATGTGGCCAGTTGCCATTTTGTGTAGGCAATCAGTGTGCTTTTGCCAGAGGCCTGCATGTGTCCTTTTTTCCCAATGACTCCCTGCTTGCTGTTGCTCTTTGACCATGTGGCTGGTAGCCATTTTCAGCTAGCCACCTAGTGTATTAATCCCTTTTATTCCAGTTTTCAAAGCTATTTTCAGGGGAAATTGATGAAAGAGGTGTATGCCATTTTTTGTTATTGTTTTTAAACTTTTATCCTGTTATCAGTTTGGTATGTTGAGGATTGTTGTAGTATATGTATGAACAGTGTTTATAATATTATATGCATTTTTTATCATTTTTCTCTGCACCTCCTTGCCTCTCTATGGATTTTTCATAGTCCTTAGTTAAACACCAGTAATTATTTTGTTTTACATTTTCCTTCCAGTCCCTGCCAGTTATAGGTCTTCTCGTCTTAGGTCATACAAGTGCATTAGCATTCATTTTTTAAGGAGTATTCCATTTTCCCCTGCACCCCCTGCCTGCCATATGTGCACAATAGCATTAATTTTTTAAGGACTGCTCCATTTTCCCTGCACTCGCTGCCTGCCATTGGTACACACCCACATTTTATAAGGATTATTCAATTTTCCCTGCACACCCTGCCAGCCATAGGTAAACACCCACATTTTTTAAGGACCATTCCATTTTCTGTGCACTCCCTGCCTGACATTGGGTGCACCAGAATTCCTTTTTAAGCATTTTTAAATGTTTCCCACTCTGACTCTCTGCCAAACACCAGCATTAATTTTTTTAAGATTATTCCAGCCAAGAAAGTTACTGACAAAACAAAAAACGCTCCCTCTCTGGATTGCCACTAGGAAGAATATATATATATATATATATATATATATATATATATATATATATATGCAAAAAAGAATAGAGAACTCTGGGTGGTTCCCAGGTTTAGGTGGAGAGCAGCTCTAGAAAGGAGCACTCTGCAACACCAGCGACACTCTAGTTTTGCTCACCTCAAATGTCTGTTCATCTAGCAAAGTTTTTAAGCATTGGATCAGCACAGTGCTATCCACGCCGAGCTAGATAGTGACAAAGTCTTTTGCCATTTATACAGCAAAGTCTTTAAGCATAGGTTTGACACAGTGTCAAACTTGCTGAGCTGTAAAATGACAAACGCCATTTACCACTCCAGGCACAGTTTTACAGCTTTGGACTGGTAAAATACCGTCCAAGCCAACCTGGAATGAGTAAAAGCAACCCCTGACACGTGTTTCCCTCTCATTAGAGCTCATCAGAGAGGTTTAGCTTTATCCAGACACAAGGGAGCACCCAGTATAAATCAAAACAAATCCCTTTCAGGGTTAGAGTGACGCATAAATTATGCAAAAAAGAATAGTCTGTTTACCTAGCAAAGTTTTTAAGCATTGGATCAGCACAGTGCTATCCATGCCGAACTAGATAGTGACTATGGGGGTCATTATGAAGAACGCCAGGGCCAAAACGACGGGAGCACCACCAACAGGCTGGTGGTGCCTCCCGTCGTATTTGGACCGCGGCGTCACCGCCGGGGCCGGCGGTATACCGCCATTTTAGCCCCAGCGGTGATAATCCGCCAGGGCAGCGCTGCAAGCAGCGCTGCCCTGGAGATTATGACTCCCCTACCGCTAGCCTGTTTCTGGCGGTTTGCACCGACAGGAAGAGGCTGGCGTTAAGGGGACTCAGGGGGCTCCTGGGGGCCCCTGCACTGCCCATGCACTTGGCATGGGCAGTGCAGGGGCCCCCAGGCAGAGCCCTGTCGCGCATTTCACTGCCCGAATTTCGGGAAGTGAAATGCGCGACGGGTGCTACTGCACCCGCTGAACATCAGCATTGCCGCCGGCTCAATTACGAGCTGGCGGCAATGTTGATGTGACTTTTCTGCTGGGCCAGCGGACGGTAACTCTGTTACCGTCCGCTGGCCCAGCGGAAATGTCAAAATAGGGAGCCAGCCATACCGCCAGCAATGGCGGTATTCTGGCGCCCGCAACCTCGGCGGAGGTTGTAATGACCCCCAAAGTCTTTTGCCACTTATACAGCAAAGTCTTTAAGCATAGGTTTGACACAGTGTCAACCTTGCCGAGCTGTAAAATGACAAAAGCCTTGAAAGGGATTTGTTTTGATATATATATATATATATATATATAATAATGCAGATATCCTGGCTGCCATAAGTAGACAGTGGAAACGCACAATACACTGAAGGGGATAGGATATACATTTTATTTGGCAGGTTTGACACAGAGCATCCCATCCACCAAACTGTAGATCAAGGAGTTACTCCCACTTTACTCCCTGCCCGCACCACATTTGTTTTCAGCAAATACCGCACATCACCCACATTGCAACACAATGGAAGGACAATGGGATGCTCAATAGTTTGAGAGACAAATATCCAAAGCTCACTATGCAAACAATACCTACGCAATAGTGTTGGGGGCATCAGGAGCACTCATTGAAGAATGCTGCCCTGACACACATTACACTTTGCACATGCCTCTAAAACAACATTTGCACAGGAACTGGCCCGTCATGTATCTCAGGGACAGACTATAGTAGAACCAAGTTACATGCCTATCTGCATAATGTGTAAGCACAAGAAAAGAAAGCAAATACAACAGCATAGGTCATACATCTAGATGAAGCAGCTGCAAGGTACACAAAGCAAAATGCACACATGCTCAGCCAAGTACAAAGGAAGCTGGCAGAATTGAACACCCTCCTGTGTGGACAAACACAACTACAGCTTCCACACATGAGACAAATGTACAATCCACATCAGAGGAACAAGGCTAACACCATACATGCTGACATTGGACAACACAAGATGAACTACTTAACATACTAATCATAACGCAATGCAATGACACCCCGTTTGGATTAACACCCACATATCCATACAGTTAACATCTACTTTTGTCTTGAGTGGCATCAGAACTGCCCACAGAGTCAGATATTGCAAAAACAGTAAATGGATCAGCAATGAGGCTAAAACACGCACAATTATAGGCATACAACACAAATCACTCAGGAACAACATAAAGGTAGAAAAGGAATTGCAGGGCAAATGTGTACCCAAAATAAACACAACTTGGGTTTATTACCTCAGAATTATTCTGAACAAAGGTCATTGGCAAGTCTAATTAGATGTCCATGCACATCACTGTGCCCACACTTTACTCCAATCACTGCCAGGGAAACTCCACAGGAAGGGGCTTGAAGTGGGCAGGCAGGCACCTCTGGGATCATCTTCAAGGGGGGCGTAGACTTGGAATAAGTGGGTTTGAGTTTGGGATGGGTGGCTTTTCCTTGGGAGGGGTGGGCTTCTTCTTTGGGGAGGGGCATGGGTGCTTGCAGGGAGGCAGATGTGACAGTGGAAGACATCGATGTGGAAGAGATGGTTTGGGATGTAGATAGGGCCCCTTTGGTTTGGGGTGGTTGAAGGGAACAAAGGCAAGAGCAAGGGGAAAAAGGAACCTCTCCTTGGGAAAACAGGGAGGGTCTGTAGAAGGGGTTGGGGATTTGGAAGTTTAAGTAGTGGTTGTCTTGTGTGAGGGTGTAGATGCCTTGGGTGTGTGTGTGTGTGAGATATGTTTCTGTTTGGGTGGTATCTTGCATATGTGAGTGTGGGGGTTCATGTGTCTTGGGGCCTGGGAGGTGCTGGGTGATGTGGGAGTTGTGGATGTGTGTGTTCTTGTTGGGGTGGTGTCTGTGGTTATGCTGGATGTTGTAGATGCTTGTGTGTCTGTTTGGGTTGTGGCTGCGGGATGCTGGATATGGTGGATGAGTCTGAGTGTGTTGTGGTGGTGTTTGCAGGTATGGGGGATGTGGTGGATGTTTCTGGGTGTATGGTGGGTATGATGGATGTGACACTGGCTGGTCTGATGCTGCCTGCAGGTATGCTGGATGTGGTGTGTGGGTCAGTGGGGGTTGTTGGGGTGTCTGGTAAAGTGGTGGCTGATGTCATATTTGTGGGTATATGTTGAGTGCCTGTGTGGTGGTATGTCTTGTGGTGTTTGTGTTGATATGTGCTGCTTGTGTGTGCAGAGGTGGGTGCATGCAGATGTGTCTGTGTACTTGGGACAGGTAGGGGAATAGGGGATTTGGATTGGGAAGAGGGAGGAGGAATGTGGGGGTGACTGACTGCTGTCAGTGAGGAGACCAGTGCCTGAAATGATCTCTGTAGGCAAGACGTGGCACTATAGATGCCTTTCAGGAATGCATTGGTCTGCTGAAGTTGGCTGACCAACCCCTGTGTGGTATTCACAATGGCAGTCTGCCCCATAGAGATACTCCTCAGGTGGTAAATAGCCTCCTCACTCAGGGCAGCGAGGGTAACAGGGGCTGGGGTGCCTGTGGCAAAGGAGACGCCCACCCTCTTGGGTGAGCGGGCATGGTCAACTAAGTGGGGAACAACAGGGAGGGCAGTGATAGAATGGGGGGTGGTGGACAAAGGTGGTACAGCGGTGGTCCCCAATTGGTCCGCACCAATAGGGAATGGCCACTCGAGGAACAATCCATGGATGAAGATATTCATCGGATCTCCTCCGTGGCACTCCCCTCACCCTCTGGGCCACTGGGTCTCTCGCTGTCAGTGGTCTCTTGACCTGCGGTCCCATGGCCTGATGCTTCCCCACTTGGCGTGGCCTTGTCTCCTCCACCTGCTGGTGCCGATGTTGTCAGAAAAAGTGAAAAGTAAGCTTATGACCTCAAAAAGAAGACAGTGCTATTACAAATCAGAGAGGCAACAACATAACATCACGTCAACTGACCACCCTTATGAAGTGACATCAAAGTGCCACCATTATGTGCCAATACTAAAAAATCCATACCATATGGCATTCCAAAATAAACACAATATCAATTTCTGGTATCACAAAACTACAATGGCATGGATGAAGTCTATCTAATACACCAAACACACCACAACTGGGTGACCACTCCACAGCCAACTTGTGCAACGTCCAGCACACCACATGGAACCAGTAGCCAAACTAAGGATCTCTCTGTAAGGTATTCTAACAATTACACTGACACATGCCTATACATACATCTAAAGTGCACTGATACAATGTCTAATGGACTACTGATGGTGCTAAGAAAAGGCAATCAACAATGCTTAAATCATGCCATGCCTGGATTAGGTGACATTGATACATTCATTTCACTAGAGACACAACACACCAACTTCACAGCTCCACCAATTACATCTTACCAAAATGAGTCAAGGCTGATATTTTCAAGGGCCACAGAGATGTGGCACACATCTGAATTTTCAACAAACTACATGGACCTCTGGTCCCATTGCTCTTGCAGAGATGTCTCCTGAAAACATACAAGAATGGTCTAATAAGGGCTAGGATAGGCCCCTCAAATTTTTCCTACCCATGTCCAACTGTACTACTGAGAGTATCTGTAGTAGATAACTATAGCATGCAGGAAGCAGGGACACAGACATTGCAATCACTATCAGGACCACATATAATTTTACAAAGATAAACAACATCACTACCCACTTCACAGACATAATAAGTGTGGCATCTGACTGTGGGGAATTCCTGACCCAATGCACATGTCATGCTGACATCACAACAAGTCAATCCATGATGCATCCATGCAGTCAGGGCACAATTCCCAAACAATACAAAAGTTCTGGTGACCCACAAACATCATACCACATCAAGGGTACCCTGCCCCTACCATACATGACCATCATGCCTGCTGCTGTTACACAAGACTAACAACATAGTAAGATGCATGAATGTGTCTGTCTGATGACATGTGATGGTGCCACATTACTGTCTGAGACATCACAGTAAATGGACAACCATTGCAGTATCATACTGACTACAACAGGACCCCATGGACACATATGTGAGGGATTTGGGATAGCATGCCATCTCCATGGCTACCACATGCCTACATCTCATACATAGATATGTACCAACTTGGAAACAGGCCAAATGCAAACACAAAGGCGCAAGGCATGTTAGCTATAATGAGGACACATCAACCATGACAATGCACTTTCCCCACTTACCGAAGGAAAGTCCCTTGCTACAGCTGCCAATACGTTTGCCATGTAAGTAATGTCACATGTATGATGGACATCCATGCATTACAGACAGCTGTGAGGCACAAGCACACAACATACAATGGAGAAGACTTCATCCTGGCTTGCAGATGTCAAAACCTGACAGAGGAAAGTGGCCCACATCCTACTCACCATTGGAATGTAGCATTTATCTGGAGTGGTTTCTGTGTGCAAAGTCACATTCAGCAGGGTTTTTGCAACACTTAGCTTGACACCTCACACTGGCAAACGTGCTCAATGCTGGTCAAGCATTCTGAGGTTACACCATAGCATAGTACTAGACCCCAAGTCCTAAAGGATGAGCACACCATTTGGGGACACTTAGCCTTTCTAAAAAAATTGGATGCCAGAAGATACGTGACACATCACACATGCCACATTGTCAGGGGGAGCAGTCTGCCCCTCACTCAATCACTTGGCAAAGGGGCTAGCTTGTCATGCGTATATGTACTTACCCCGTGTCACTGCTGTGCTGCCTTCAAACGCCCATCTAAGGCCAGATAGGCCACCACCAAAATGCGGGCCATTAGGGGAGTCATTGTCCGAAGGGCACCCCATCCCCGTTGGGAAGGCATCACCAGCTGGACCTCTGCAGTCTCAGGTCCTCCCACCTCCAACGACAATTGGGCACTCCGCTGCTTGTATACCCCCAGGGTTCGCACCTTCTTTGCGACAGCTCTTCATATCCCTTCTGATGGACGCTTTCCTGCATGGAGGCATAAAAAGAAGACAAGAAATCATGTCCACAAGTCCAGCAACAAAATGGCAGAAGTACATACATGTCAGTGTACCAAGCGTAGAGCATCCTGTTTAAAACTTCTTGTGCAGCTGTGGCACATAGCAGTCATTGTACACAGGGACATGACTGCAAACACTCACCATTTGGGTGCACTAGACACCCCACAGATCAGGCTCTCCACTGACTAGCTGTCAATACTGTAACTTTTGTGAATCATTACATGATCACATGACATTGATTAGGTGCAAGAGTTAGTTACAGCTCACTGCAAACAATGTACAAAAAGATACATAACCTCCAATTGTCACATCCTGCTAAAAGTCATTTTATATAACAACAAGCCTACTGACAGACCCATTGTGCATTGACCACATTGAAGAGAACGACAGGTGGAGCAAACATAGAGGCAACACTCAATTCACACTCAACACATTTTCTCTCAACTTCAAACCTCTCACCTGACATAGATACCTGGCCATTCAATCAACCATAATGCACATTTACAGCACAAAATAAGTCTTTGCAGACACCAGCTGACTAACTGGCCTCAAACACATGCTAACGAAAGATGAGAAAGGTAGAGGTAGATAGTAAGTGTGCACATGGTGCACTTGCCTGCTCCTCTGGTGCACCACAGAGCTGTGCCTTCAGGGGTAGGACCTTCTCCACCAGCTTCTCCAGCTGTCACCTGTTGGATGCAGCATGACTGCTCCAAGAGGTGGTACACAGCAGGTCAGGTCATGAAGGTCTTGCTGGCAGCAATGTCAGGAGTCAAGTGAGGGAATCTGCAGAAAATGGTGGTGATGTCTGACACGTAGACAACAGTCACTGCCTGTGGATACTGCCATTGGACCAAGAGCGCTGCAGGCAGAAATGTTATCCTATAGCTGTGTCTGCTACTGCAGTATCCACCTACTGCCATGACACCTTCTGCCTGCAGTCGTGGGAGATTCCTGATGACCAGTCGAGTGGGTCAGGCACCCGCCATTTTTGAGCCATTAAAAGCAATTACACAAAATATTTTGATGCGCCACTAATGAGAAAAGTGATGTTCTGGGGGATATTGAGTACTGTCCTTGTCAGGTCATGTAAGTCAATCCTAGTGCCAGACATATTGTTATGCATTTATGCTGATGTGACAACATGCTTGTAGGTACAGCCCCCATTGTCTCCCATACGTGTGACCTAGGAGGTTGTGCATTAAATCACAGGCAGTTCAGGTAGTCATCTGACCATGAGCTTTCTGTCCATAAGGATAGTTGACACATATATGTTGTTTATGAGAGTATTAACCTCCCAGGAAGTGCAAGGCTTTGCCCTCGTGTGTTTGCACATAAAGTTTACAGTGACACACACAAACATGTGATTTCACTTATCACATATCAAATGTAATGGACACATTGAGTGAATGACTTGTTTGTTTTATGACCCACATAGTAACCCTGGGAGTAGACGGATCATGAAGGACAGATTAGTGATTCAGATCTACCGCCTGGATCGTCATCTGAATTTCATACCACCCCTTGTAAAAGTCATGTCAGTGTGGCACTTCCTGGCCACAGGCTCGTCCCAAAATACAGTGGCTATATCTGCTGGGAGGTCAGTTTGTTCTTGAATAATGTCCTCTCAGCTCAGTTGAAACACCTGGAGAGCTACATCCGGTTTCCTCAACGTGAAGATTTTGCGCATGTGAAAGCAGAATTCTATGGTTTGGCACATATCCTACATGTTGCTGGAGCCATTGATGGTACCCATGTAGCCTACCTGAACAGGTCTATAGGAACAGGAAAAGCTTTGATTCCATCAAAGTCCAAGTAGTATGTTTGGCAAACCTCTACATTTCCCAAGTCTGTGCTCAATACCTGGGTTCAGTCCATGATCCATCATCATGTGGAACAGCGCTACTCCACAGCTGATGACACAACTGTACCCAGAGAGGGCCTAGCTGGTTGGTAAGTCACATATGTCATGTGTGTATCTATGTATTATGCCTGCTGATAGTGGCACTTTGCTCTATACTCATGGTTGTACATATGTTGCCTTGCCTTACAGGGGATTCTGTTTACCCAAATTGTCCCTGGTTGTTGACACCAGTGAGAAACCCATCTACGCCAGGGGAAGTCTGCTTCAACGAGGCACATGGGAGAATACGCTGTGTCATGGTGCAGGCTTTTGGGCTCCTGAAGGTGAGATTCCGTAGCATTGACAAAACTGATGGAGCCCTCCTCTACTCACCCGCAAAAGTTTGTAAGATCATTGTGGCCTGCTGCATGCTCCACAATCTTGCCCTGAGGAGGAAAATCCCATACATTCCTGATGAGGGGGAGCTGGCAGTGCCACAGGGTGAGAATCCAAAAATGTCAAGTGAGGATGACAGTGATGAGGATGAAGGTGGAGACATGTGGGAAGATCTCATCAATCAGTACTTCACCTGAGTGTAAGTACCTGTTGTTCTGTGATTACTCTGACTGCATGGGGTACTGTCCAAGGCATACTATGTTGTGATGGGTATGTATCTTACTGTGAGACAGGACGTATTATGCAATGCATCACAGAGCAAGGGTTTTCTGGCTACATCAGACTTGAAGATGTCCCTCTCTTGAGCATATCCTTTGATATGTGCAGACACATTGCACTGTCAGTGAAATTACATATGATGTAACTGTCTTTTGTGTTTAATGAATGCCTTTGCCTGCCTAAACTCCTTGAATGTGACTTGTTTTCCTTCCAGGTCTCATCTCCATGCCACCCTCAAGTGGACATTTCAGAGTTGTGTCATTGGCAGGTTGAAGTGGCTAGTCTGACACGAAAATGGGCCATGAAATGAATTCAAGTACTGTTTAGTATAAATTTGGTTTGTGTGGGTACCATGCTCAAGCACCTGAGCTGGTATATTTATCTAATGGTCTCATGTGTGTGGTGATGTGCCCTTGTGACATGTCCTTGTGGCCAGTCCTTGCATTTTCCCTTAAAATTATGTTGACAATACTACTATATGCCCTGTATGTAGCTATCAATGTGTTTCTTCAGTGCAGGCCACAGTGACTGTGCCATTACACTGACATAGGTGTGTGACATGGCAGTGGATGGCTAAACATTGTAGTAGGAGGGGCCTCAGACTAAGGACCAATGTACTGACCTCTGTCTGTGTCACGGGGTACATCAATTTGGATAGACATGGTTTTGGTGTGGGATAAGGGTCAAACTGGGGACAACATCTACCTATCTCGTTACTTGTCCTATGGTACTGGGTCTGACATTGCCCTTTTTCCTATGGTCAAGTGGACTGTACTTTGGAATAGCTATACAAATGAATCGATGTTCAGTCATTCTTGAATATTACAGTCCAGACATATTTGCTGCCTATAGGTTGTACATTACAAATAAATAGCTTTTGGGTGACAGGCCACTTGTGTCTTGGTGGCGATACTCATCCTGACCCAGCCAGTGATCTGTCCCTCCTTACATTGGCATTCTCAATTGTACCTCATTAACATCACATGCGTTTCACATTGCACATCCGAAAATATTCCAAAACACAATCGCTATTGGACATAGATAGAGTGCTCAATGTGCTTATTTACAGGTGTCATTGAGTCAAAGGTGAAAAGTAATGAGAAACATCAAACAGTGAAGGGATAAGTCATGGTGGATGTAGTCATTAGAGTAGCTGCCACAATATTTTAAGTCTAAAGTCCTGTGTCCTACTATCCTGGGAAGTGGAAAGTGCATGTAGAACACTCAACAGAGTGATTATGTGGCAAATAAAGGAGTTCCATTAGATAGAGGTTACTTTCTGGCAGTGGTTGAGGTCTTAATTGATGCACCTCCTGGATGCTAGGGTGGAAGTACCAGCTTGTGGGAGGCTCTTCAGCTATAGAGGCAGGGGTGCTTGAGGTGGGTTCTTCCCCGGGCAGGTCCTCCCTTCCTCTGGCTGCCCAGATGTTGAAGGGGCTGATGTTAGGGGGCTAGTGGAAAGGGTGTGTTGTTGTCCCCTATCCCTGTTCTGGGTTTGTGGATGTTCTTTAGCACCCCTGTTAGGGAGTCCAAGGTGGCAATATGGGCCTCCCATTGATGTAAGGGTTCATGGTAGTAATCCATCTGCAGCTGCTTGATCTCCATGAGTTCAAAAAGAACTTGACCCATCATGCCTTGGGTTTGTTGGTATGCTCCCAAGACTTGGGTGATGGTGTCCTGGCCAGTCCCATCCCCAGCAGCCTCATGCCGCTGGCCCACACCATCCCTCCTGTGCACCCTACCCCCATGTGGCCGCATCCCTGGCACAGTTTGCACCCTAGCACTAGTTCCAGGCCCATCATTGTCTGAGGTGTCCAGATAAGACCCAGGTACCTGGACTGGGGGGCACCCAATGGTGGCCTCCATCCTTGGAACACAGGCTTGGGGGCGAATGGTTGCCTGAGATGTTGATGAAACAGGGCTGTGAGAAGTCGTTGTAGTCAGGGTGAGGCTGACCCGTGTCGCCTGACTAAGTTCCCCAGATGGGCCAGCACTGTCCTCATAGGTCCAGGAGTTGTATCCTCACTGACGGCTTCATCCGGGGGGGGGGGGGGAGTGCCAGTCTCCGTGGGATTTCCATTTTCTGAATTGCAGATAGACCTGTTGAAGTGATGGACAGTATGTTATAGGTTATATTGTGACATGCACCACCAACACTTTACAGTGACATTTGTCACATGACAAATACAGATTGGATTTGCTTTTCTCCCTTTATGTGAGAGGCACACCTGCTGTCAACTGTATGGACCTGACATTTGAGGTGATGATACATTTCAGTTCAAGTCACCGTGCTACAGGTTGTATGAGTATCTTGGTACTTGGGTAACTGTCCGTGGACTCCTATTATTCCAGCAGTGCAGTGAAATCAGTGGCTGGGCATGACGTGGCTTAGCTAATCTTGGGACCTAGTACACTGTCATGCTTGCAGACCCAGGACCATGTTGTTGAACATGTTACTTGTCAACAAGTAGTCAGTGCACTGTGTTTTTGTATACTGACACATGCATTTCAATGAGGCATCTTGGTACCTTTGTTTGTCTGTCAGTAATTTTGCATGCAGGTTGGGCTGTCTTTATTGTCCACACTAATTTAATCTTGGCTTATCTATTCAAGGTGGATCTCCTTTATTTGCCACATCACAGAGTGTACTATGCTCTATAAGTTGATTCCTCCCAGGTAGGTAAACATCATTAGTGAATTGACAGACAACAATACAGTGTCATTGTGGACACTGGCCTGTTGTATGGTATTTCAGCAACTGGCCCTCCTGGGCTTTCAATTGATGTTACACCAGCTACTACAAACAGCATACATAAGTCATCTTTTCAGGTGCATTCATTTACATTGTGAGTGGATGTTTGTACAGATATACATTGGGCAGGTATTTAACTTTGGGTAGACAGTGTCTTCTGGCCTTAGCATTGCTGTCTTTGCCTGGCCTCCCCACAAGGTATACAGATGGGATCCCCTCAGGTGAGTACATTTCAGTAGCTGAGTAGAGGGTCATAGTAGGGGAGTACACAGTTGTGGCTGGGTGGAGTGACATTCCCTGTGGCTTCTGGCCTTAGTATTGCTGTCACGGCCTGTCCTCCCCACACAGTATCCATTTGAATGCCCCTCAGGTTTGTACACTCCAATGTGAAGTTGTTAAATGTGTGAATGTTTTTGAAGGTTACCGTGTTCTGGTATTGGTGATAGTAGCACTGTACCTGCTGGGATTTGTTGTGTGGTCAATCCCTAAGGTACACTCAGTTTACTGGTATGTTATCCCCCCAGGTGGAACTCATTAAAATGTTGAATTCCAGAGAGGGGTCTAAGGGCAGGTGGATACTGGGCTTTTAAGTGGGGTGACATTGTAGGTGGGTAAAGGTATGCAGTGGGCATTCATGACAATACATTTGGGGGACACATTTGTAGTTGTGACCTACCCGACTCAACTCCCCCAGGTATTCCTGTCAAACACTCAGGATGCAGAATGCCAATACCTTCTCCCATGATGTGAACTGTGGGGGACCACTGCCAGTCTTCTGTACCGCCAACTGGTGCCTGGCGGCCATGGAACGGACCTTCCCCCTGAGGTTGTTCCATCTCTTCCTGATGTTGTCCCTTGTGCGTGGGCAGCTGCATACAGAATTCACTCTGTCGAATATTATTTGACACATTTCCATTTTCCTAGCGATAGTGGTCTGCTGGACTTGGGCTCCAAATGTATGTGGCTCTACTCTTATTATTTCATCCACCATGACCCTTAACTCCTCATCAGAGAATCATGTTTTTTTTGTGGTGACATAGTGGTGTATGTAAAGTGAAGGAATGGGTAGAAATAAATGTATAAGTGCTGAGTGATGAGTGGGTGGCGTGCAGTGAAGTGTGTGATAGTGTGCAGATATGTGTTGGGGGATGCAGTACGGATAAGGGATGTGTGGCTTATATGAGGTAGAGTGGTGCCTCTCCTATTGCTTGCAGTACCGTTGTTGTGTTCTGCGTTGAGGTGGCAAAGGATTGTGGTGTGTAAAGGGGTGTGTTTTATAGTGTGGTTGGTGGGTGTGTTAAGTGTGTGTATGTGTGTCAGCTGTGTTTTTTTTCAAATCTATCCAATGTGGTGTTTTGTATTAATGTAGGGATCCCCAAGCACTGCGGTTCTCACCGCCATTGGAAGACTGCCAAGGCAAGACTGCCATGGTGATTTGTAATAGGTTCAGTGGTTGGTTGACGGGCTGGCGGGCCTGGAGATTGGACCGCCGCTTTCCCGCCCTCCAGGTTCCTGGCAAAGTCAGGATTTTGGCTGGGTTTTGGCAGGCTTCGCTGTGTAACCCATGATACGCCGGCCTGTATGACCGCCAACATGGCGGTCTTTTGGCAACCACCACTACGGTGGTCTTGCTGTAATGAGGCCCTTAATCTTCATAAATTCATATCACTGGTTCACTACTTGGATTTTTGTTGCTTTGGTGTCATTTAAACAATAAAAATATTTTCTATTTTTATAAATTGGTGTTGGATTTTTATTGAGTTGTGTATTACCTAGCTACTGTTTTGTTGATATTAAATGCTTTACAGACCTGTTTCCTAAGTTAAGGCTAAGTGCTCATTGACCAAGCTACCAAGGGTTGAGCAAGGAGTAATTTTCTGAGACCTTGACTGGACCTAATGTGAGATGTAGCCTATTACTAAGTGTAGGTACTTACCACACTTACAAATAATCCACTTTCCAACAGATAGATAGATGTACACTCAATGGATTCTCATATTATTCTCCCTTCAATGGCCCTCACTCTCTGGTGCATGTGTAGAGGCATGAGGTGCCTCATATAAATTCTCACCAAAATGCCAAAGTCTCAGCATACACAAAGCACTCTGGATTTCTGTGCTCATGATATGTTTTATAGAAATGTAAGCATGACCCATTTGGCCTTTTTTGATACTATGGGCCTTATTATGAGTTTGGCAGGCCACGGACCACCAAACTTGCGGTGGAGGTCAGAATGCCGCATTCCTGGTGGTCCGACCACCAGATTATGATCCTGGCGGTCGGAAGGGTAGGAGACCACCTCTACCACTGGGACCATGGATACTGACGGGTTGGGGGTGGTCGAAGTCATGGTCAGCCATAGTGGTGCCCATTGCGGCACCGACATCTTGATCACAACTTCACTTTCTCCCAGCCTTTCCATGATGGGGTCCCTGTCAAGGAAAGGCTGGTGAAAAGCCAGTGCTGGGGTCCACAGGGGGACCCCTGCACTGCTCACAACCATGTCCTGGGCAGTGCCATCACCCTCTGAATGCGCACTGGCTGCTATGCAGACAGTACGCATTCAGAGGGTGTCGTTGTGCAGTGGCATTGGCTTGGCTCCCTAAGGTCCCTGAGATCCAGGAACAAGACAGAGAACATTGCCAAGACCCTGCCAGGAAATGAGACCCCCCTGAATGTCACCCTTCTGTCCCACTATGTCACCCTGTCCATCCTTCAACTGCCACTGATCCACTTCCTATGCCCCTTTGGACAATGCACCTGTGAAACAAATAGACTGGACTCTGCCATGGACATTCCTCCACCATCACCCCAGCCCATTTTACAACCCCCTCCACTTATTAGCACAGAAATAAACACACTTCAATCACAAAACAATCTGGAGTCAGTCTGTGCTTTCACAAACGTGTAATTGCAATAACCATGGAATATATTAATGTCAATTTACTTGTGCACATACCGATGTAACACAGCTGTAGGCCTGGAGGAAATATAGCAGAGGGCACAAAGTGGGACCCACATCTGTGAAATGGAAAGGCAAAGTGACAAGTCAGGGTCCATACACTGAGTGAAAATGACAGACTTATGCTAGCTCCAGAAATTGTATGAGATGTGGGAGGCAGTGACATCTTCTTACCTGTGTCTCACTGGAAGTATTGCATGATTATGTTGTTTCGGTTGTCGATATCCTCTTCTTCTGCCTCCTCTTCTTCACTGTCCACAGGCTCCACAGCTGCCACCAGACCACCAGCTGGCCCATCCTCCTGCAGAAAAGGCACCTGCTGTCGCAAAGCCAGGTTGTGCAGCATACAGCAGGCCATGATTATCTGCCACACATTCTTTGGTGAGTAGTAGAGGGAACCACCTGTCATATGGAGGCCAAAGGTTCATTCGATCACCGTCCTAGTTCGCCTATGTGCCTCATTGTAGCGTTCCTCTGCCCTTGTCCTGGGATTCCTCACTGGGGTCAGTAGCCATGACCGGTTGGGTTAACCAGAGTCACCTGCAAATATCGAGAGACAACTGTTAGACACACACTAACCCTTAGGGACAACCCCATACCAAGACACCTATTCACACTGTATTGGGTCCTTGGCCTCACCTATTAGCCACACACGGTGCCTCTGGAGTTGCCCCATCACATAAGGGATGCTGCTATTCCTCAAAATGTAGGCGTCATGCACTGAGCCAGGAAACTTGGCATTCACATGGGAGATGCACTGGTCTGCCAAACACACCATCTGCACATTCATAGAATGGTAGCTCTTCCGGTTTCTCTACACCTGTTCACTCCTGCGGGAGGGTACCAATGCCACATGTGTCCCATTAATGGCACCAATGATGTTGGGGATATGTCCCAGGGCATAGAAGTCACCTTTCACTGTAGGCAAATCCTCCACCTGAGGGAACACGATGTAGCTGCGCATGTGTTTCAGCAGGGCAGACAACACTCTGGACAACACGTTAGAGAACATTGGCTGGGACATCCCTGATGCAATGGCCACTGTTGTTTGAAAGGAACCACTTGCCAGGACATGTAGTACTGACAGGACCTGCACTAGAGGGGGTATCCCTGTGGGAAGGCGGATAGCTGACATCAGGTCTGGCTCCAACTGGGCACACAGTTCCTGGATTGTTGCACGATCAAGTTTGTATGTGACTATTATGTGTCTCTCTTCCATTGTCGACAGGTCCTCCAGCAGTCTGTACACCGGAGGATGCCGCCATCTCATCACCTGCCCCAGCAGACGTGCCCTCTGGAGGAGAACAGCGAGAAGAGAGTCAGCCAACACTGAGGTATCCCAAAATGTCATTTGTACAAATGTATTAATAAGCAATGTGCCTGTAACTCTGAGTATTCCAGGCCTACATAGGTGTGACGCAGTTATTATTATTAATGCAATGTGACCCCCTGAAATGGCGGCTGCCTGACCTGTAAGGTGGGACAAGGGGATATGAGGTAACTGCGCTGGCGTTGTACACCATCACGATGGGAGGTCGAGGACCGCGGCGCAATTCTGCATTAGTTAACACTGGGCCCTATGGGTCGGAGGAGCCAATGATGAAGTATGCCGGTTGTGACGTGACCACCATTTTCTGTCTGTTCACTCACTTGATACCTGACCTTCAACAGGAGAGGACCTACACTGCAAGTGCTGCTGTGACCTCAGTCTGGAAGCGACGATGGCTCATGTGTCTGGGGAAAGGGCCCCTGCCTTCACTTCGGAGGAGTTGGAGAAACTAATGGATGGGGTCCTCCCCCAGTACACGCAACTGTATTGTCCTCCAGACAAACAGGTGAGTACACGGTGAGCATGCTGCATGGGAAATGCCTGATTTGAGTGGTGTGGATGGAAGATACATGGGGGTTCTGAGGCCTGCATGTGCAGATGGGGAGTGTATGTGCGTCAGGGCAAGGTTGGGAACGGCGGGCAATGAGTATGACAGTCCGGACGGGTAAGTAATGTCCTTTCTCCCTGTACCATTCCTCTAGGTCAGCACCCACCAGTAGAAGGGTATTTGGCGTGCCATCGCCGAAGACGTTTAGACCCCGGGGGTCCACCACAGACGGAGCACCCACTGCCGTAAAAGATGGGAGGACCTGCGCCGCTGGAGCAAGAAGATGGCAGAGGCCCAGCCGGGGATTGCCTCCCAATGTGGGAGGGGTGCCCGCCATACCATGACCCCCCTGATGTTCCGGATCCTGGCGGTGGCGTATCCGGAGTTGGATGGGCGCTTGAGGGCATCACAGCAGCCACAAGGGGGTGAGTACACTCTCATTCAGCTGACTTTACGAGGTGTCTGGGTAGGGGAGGTGGGCAGTGGGTACCCCTAGGCCAGGGCGATCTTGGTAGGCAAGGTCCCTTGTGAGGCAGACCATGTGGCACCCCAACCCCACTAGTGGTTAGAGCAATCTACACCTAGGCAGGCTCCTGTGACTTCCAGGTGTGCAGCAATTGGGCTTAGGCCTCGTACCTCATGGACATGTGATTAATCTAGGAACTATAAGTGCATGGCGTAGTGCAGAGGGCTGCTCACTGTCTGTCCGCCAATGGTAGTGGTGTTGCATGCACTAAAACATGTCTTTCTTCTGTCTCTCCCCCCCCCCCTTTTTGTGGTCTTCCTGTTCTTGTGTGCAATAGCATCATCAGGCGGAGGAGCATTGGCACTGGAGCAGGAGGGAGCTGCATCCCACTTGGCCCTGGAGGGTGAAGCAACGGAGTCTGAAGCCACCAGTGGGACGAAGGGCGAGGGGAGCTCGACGGCGGAGACAGGAGCAGAGACCAGCGACAGCGAATCCTCCTCTGATGGGAGCTCCCTTGCGGTGGCGGGCCCCTCCGTGCCCACCGCATCAACAGGTACAGCTGCCACCCCCCCTACCAGCACCACCCTCCCAGCAGCCCCTCAGCGTGTGTCCCGTGCCTGCTCACCCAGGAGGGTGGGCATCTCCTTTGCCCCAGACCACCTCAGGCCCTGCCCCAGTCATCCCTGCTGCCCTCAGTGAGGAGGCTATTGACCTAGTGAGATCCCTCACTGTTGGACACTCTACCATTCTGAATGCCATCCAGGGTGTTGAGAGGCATTTGCAACAAACAAATGCATACCTGGAGGGCATTCATTCTGGGCAGGCAACCCAACAGAGAACATTTCAGGCTCTGGCCTCAGCACTGATGCCAGCCTCCCCCCCTTCAACCTCCTCCACCCAGACCCAATCCCCTGTACCTTAGCCTATCCAAAGCACACCATCGGACCAGCATGCACACACTTCAACACACAAGAGTGGCTCAGGCAAACATAAGCACCACACATCCGACAGGCACTCACACAAGCATCATACCGTGAACACATACCAACATCCACTTCCTCCACTGTGTCCCCCTCACCCACATCTCCCTCCTCCCTCCCAGTCTCGTCTCCACTCACACCTGCATGCACTACATCCTCAGCCACTACCTCCATCACCAGCACGCCCATCACCACACACCGCTCACGTGCAGTCACCACCCCCACTACCATTCACACATCCCCAGTGTCCTCTCCCAGTGTGTCAGTGAGCCCTCCTCCCAAAGTACACAAACGCAGGCACACACCCACCCAACAGCCATCCACCTCACAACAGCCTCCAGCACATGCACCTTCACCCAAATTCAGCTGACGTACATCTCCTACAACCACTACCTCTTCCTCCACTCCCAAACCCCCTCCATCTACCCGTCCCGGTGTGTCTAAAAAACTTTTCCTGGCTAACATTGACCTCTTCCCTACACCCCCCCGTCCTTCCCCTAGGGCCAGGATTTCCAGGTCCCAGCCCACCACCTCAGCCACCACATCCCCAGGCACAGTGGTGCCAGCAACTGCGGGGTCATGGAGTGCGCCAACCATCAGGTCTGCCAGTGTGCCATGGAGTGAGGGCAAGGACATTCTGCCACCTGCCAAGGTTAAAAAGGTGCCCACATCCAGGAGGGATAAGCCGAAAACACCTGCCACCAAGGGGTCAGCGAAAACGAAAGGGGATAGTGGCAAGACAACTGCGCCACCATCAAAGGTGGGGTAGGGCCAAAAACTGAAGGGCAGGTCAGGAGAGGGCATGGTGGCACAGACTGAGGGACCATGTCACACCTTCTGTCCACGTCCACGCCAACCTGTACGGTGGTGAACACCGCCACCTGCACTGCCACCTGCTCTGCCACCTGCACCGCCTCCGGCAAGTCTACAGCCACTGCGACAGTCCCCAGCCTCTTCCCCCGTGGGCAGACATCCAAGGCTGCAGGAGACATCCAGCTTTCTCCTTCAGCAGGTGCTGACACATGCCCCGCCGCCACAGACCCCGCCGCCAGCACTGCCGCCACAGACCCCACCGCCAGCACCGCCGCCACAGACCCCGCCGCAAGCACCACCGCCACAGACCCCGCCGCCAGCTCCGCCGCCACAGACCCCGCCGCCAGCACTGCAGTCACAGACCCCACAGCCAGCACCGCCACGACGGACCCCGCAGCCAGGACCACCACGACTGGCACCGCCGCAAGCCCCGCCACGACTGACACCACTGCAAGCACCGCCAGCGGCCCCGCGACATCCTCGTACAGTGGCACCACCGCAGACATGCCTACCATCCCCAGTGGTCAGTCGTCCGAGGCAGGTGGTGAGTTCCAGGACCCTGGGCAGCTTCCATGAAGCATTTCTGTCATCACAGTTGTCACCTTCAGGTGGAATGCGAAGCCGCAGCAGTGTGGGGTATGTCGCAGCCTCCATGGCGTATCATGCTACCTGTACCTCGGTAATCTCGTGGCACACACACCCAGGTGAGGGAATTGTACTGGCTACACTGCATGTGGAACACTATGGGCACCAAGCCCCCTCCAGAACCAGTGGAAAAAAGGCATCCACTACCTTAGTCCTTGGCAGGATGAAGCACTCTGGGCACTAAGCCCCCTCCAGAACCAGTGGAGAGATACATCCACTACCTCAGTCCTTGGCAGGATGAAGCACTCTGGGCACCAAGCCCCCTCCAGAACCAGTGGATCAAGGCATCCACTACCTCAGTCCTTGGCAGGATGAAGCACTCTGGGAACCAAGCCCCCTCCAGAACCAGTGGATACCTCATTCCTTGGCAGGATGAAGCACTCTGGGCACCAAGCCACCTCCAGAACCAGTGGAGAGATACATCCACTACCTCAGTCCTTGGCAGGATATAGCACTCTGGGCACCAAGCCCCCTGCAGAACCAGTGGAGAAAGGCATCCACTACCTCAGTCATTGGCAGGATGAAGCACTCTGGGCACCAAGCCCTCTCCAGAACCAGTGGAGAAAGGCATCCACTTGAGAGACTGGCTTTGCACTCCCCAGGATAAAGCAGTGGGCAATCCACCCACTGGAGAGACTTGAGAGACTGTGGCTTTTCACTCCCCAAGATAAAGCAGTGGGCAAACCACCCATTGGAGAGACTTGAGAGACTGTGGCTTTGCACTCCCAGGATACAGCATGGAGCCCCCTCATGCAGCAGTGGCGTCATGCGTTCATCTGGCTGAGGTGCCCCCCTCAGCCTGAGGTGCCTGTTTCATTTTGAGCTGAGGCCCCTGCAGTGTTCTCTCCGTTTCCAGTCAGGTGTCATGTGTGGGCTTTGCCCATGCATTTTGGGCCCAGTGGTCCACGGACAATGATTTGTGCACTATCCAGACTTGTGTAGTTGGTGTACATAATTGCGTTTACTGGATTTTGAACTTTGATAATGAGATTTCCCATGATTACATTTGTTCAAATCAATTCCGTTCTTCCAGGGGGTGGGGGGGTGTATATGTACTGTTGCTGCATGTATTTGTGTGTATGGTGTTTTGGGTGGGGGTGGGGTGGGGGTGTTGAGTGTTACGTGTGTGTGTCACTCTCTTTTCCCTACCCCCTCCCCTGTGTTGTAGGTGCAGTACTCACTGTGGTCGTCGCCGCCGTCGTTGGTGCTCCTGATAGAAGAGAAGGAAGACCATCATCTGCAGTATCTGCAATTCGGGCTCCATGGCGTCCTGGTTCCTCGTGGGGTGTGGAGAGGTGAGTGTTTTCCCTTCTGTGTACTGCTTCCGCCGTGTTTTTGTTTGCATTGGTTCCGCCCCGGAAAAGGTGGCGGATTGGCATCTTGTGATAGGGTGGGCGGTACATTGTCTTCCGCCTGTCTGTTGGCGGTGTCCACCGTGCTGTTTGTTTCTACCGCCGTGGCGGTCGGAGTGTTAAAGTGGCTGTCTATGTTGGTGGTTTCCGCCACATTCGTAATCCCATTTTTTTTCCGCCGGACTGTTTGCGCTATTACCGCCACTTTAACACCGACCGCCAGGGTTGTAATGAGGGCCATAGTGATTGCTTTTTAGATATATTTATTTTCTTTTGGAATACATTTTGTGAATTATCTTATGCGATAATTAGTACAGTGTATGATGCATTAAAATTGATTCACATAATGCTTGTATTATTATCTTCGAGGGAAACATTGACGTTTACTATTGCTTTAATATATATGTCTATTTTCTTGTATGACTTACTGTTTCACTCCAATTTAGCACCTCTTTGTGTTATCATACTGTGCCTGGTGTTGGCATTGTTTATGTTGATTAAATATTTATAATCACTGCCAAACTGTTATCAAAGCTGTTTTGTAGCTAAAATGCACTGGGTTGTGTAATCGGTCACAGAAAATATCACAAGCACAGCAAGTGTGTTGCACATGCTGAGACTTTTACATGTGTGTGTGTGTGTGTGTGCACACGCGTGCAGGTGTGTGCGTGTCTGTGTGTGTGTCTGTGTGTGTATATATAATACTTTCCAGAGGAGGGAACACACAAGGCGTAGTGCATGTTTTTATTTGTTCGGCATTAGGGGTTGGGGAGAACAGGTCACCTGAAGATAGGAAGGGTTTTTTTTAACCCTCACATCACATGCCCTTACAGCTATCCTAGTGTATCTGTGACTTCTATTGTGTATTTGGACAAAATATTGAATAAAAAATGTTGTGGTACAATAATATTGTGTCAAGAATAGCGAGATGCCAAAAATATTGTCAACAGGAATATTGGAAGTAAAAATATAATTTTAGGTGTTTTTAATATCACTTTAAGAAATATTGATTTAGAAAATATCATATGTAATATCATTTGTGTTATTCTGTATGTAAATTAGTGTAGTTTGTTTGATTCAATATATTTACTAATTTGTTTAGTAGGATAATTTATTAATTATGAAATTGTTGAAATCTGTTTTTTTTTTGTTTTATTAATTTATAAAAGTAATGCAAATAATGCATTTTATATTTTTTGATAGTAGCACGATATTGAATTATTAGGAGACAAGGGTGGAGAAATTTTTAAAACATGGATATTTTAATGTAAATTTAATATTAATTATTTTAATGGTCTACAAATTAATATTGCAGAGTTTTTAAATGTATTGTGTAACTTTAATAGTTTTTATAAATTATAATTTATGATTACTTAAATATTAATTTATTGTAATAAATTTAAAAATAATTCTTGTATTTTGAATATTGTATATATATATATATATATATATATAGATATAGATATATATATATATCTCAATTACAAAACAAACTAAAATGTAAAATATATAAAAATGACATTTAACAAAGTGGAATCATTTTTATAATGTTTAAAATACAAAAATTACATTTTATACCTTTTGTGATTTTTTTTTTATCATAAAAAATGTTATTAAAATATTTTTATGTTGAAAATTATGCCATTCTAAAAATATATTTGTAATTATTATTATAACAATTTATAAAAATTGATTGTATTTATATTTTATGATTGTTAATGTTGCATTATGATTTTCATTTTTATTTTATTCTTAAGAGTTTAGAAATAGTAGCAACCTGAATTAAATATTTTAATTTGTTGCACAACAGTAAATTTCACACTCTTTAGTGTCCAACTACTTTCCCCACCTGCGTTGGATTAGAGCAGGATTAGTAAATGTAACGTCTTTAAAGTTCAACATTTTCCCCAAATTGTCATAGATTGGAGTGGAAATAGTAAACGTCAGCCCTTTAGTGTTTAACACTTTCTTTAAAATAGTTTACCTGGGAATGGGAACAGTAAATGTCATTACTGTCCATTACCTTCTGTAAATCCATTTAGGCTGAAGCATAAATAGTAAGTTTCATCCTTTTAGCGTTCAACACCTTTCACAAATTAGTTTAGAGTGGGGATAGTAAGGCCCATATTTATACTTTTTCAGCACCGCATTTGTGTCGTTTTTTGACGCAAAATCGGCGCAAACTTACAAAATACAATGGGATTTTGTAAGTTTGCGCCGATTTTGCGTAAAAAAACTATGCAAAAGCAGCGACGCTAAAAAAGTATAAATATGGGCCTAAATGTCACCCATTTACGGCCTGATTTATGAAACGTTAGCGTCGTCTTTACGTCATTTTTTGATGGAAAAGCAGCGTAAACTTTCAATATATAAGCGGGGCAAAATTACAAAATGTAAATATATTTTGTGAGTTTGCGCCACTTTTCTGTCAAAAAATTACATAAAGGCGGCGTTAACTTATCATGAATCAGGCCCTTAGTGTCCAACACCTTCTCTAAATTGGTATAGATCAGAGTGGTAATAGTAAATGTCACCCTTTTAGTGTCTAACACCTTCACAAAACTGGTATAGATTGAAGTGTGAATAGTAAATTACTTTCCTTCACTGTGCAACACCATCTCCAAATTGACATAGAATGGAGGGGGAATAATAGATGTCACCCCTTTACTGTCCAACAATTTCCACAAATTGGTTTGAATTGGGGTAAGAATAGCAAATGTCATTGTTTTAATTTTCAACATCATCCCCAAATTTGTTTCGATTGGAGTAGGAATAGTAAGGCCCTCATTACAACTCTGGCGGTCGGTGATAAAGCGGCGGTAATACCGCCAACAAGTCGGCGGTAAAAAAAATGGAATTATGACCACGGCGGAAACCGCTCAGGCAAGCGGAAGACAATGTTCTGCCCACTGTATTAAGACAGGCCTATCCGCCACCTTTCCGGGGTGATACCAATGACAACAAAAGCACGGCGGAAACAGAACACAGAAGTCAAAGGACTCACCTCTGGACACTCAGGGAACAACCACGATGCCATGGAGCCCGAGTTGCACATCTTCCCTATGCTTGTATACCTCTTCCTGCATTACGAAAATCAACGCCAGCGAAGACGACCATGGTTAGTACTGCCGCCTAGCACACAAGGGAGGGGGGAGGAAAAGGAGAGTGACACACACACACGACATGCAACACCTCCACCCACAACACCATACACACAACCAGATGCAATAACATTACATATCCACCCTGTACCCCTCAGGAATAAAGCAAGGACAAAAGGAATTGATTAAAGTGAGTGTAATAAGATAACATAGTATAAATACGTGCTTCAAAATAAAAATATATATACATATTAACAAATGGTGGGTGGTTTGCCCACTGCTTGGTCCTGGGGAGTGCAAAGCCGCAGTCTCTCTAGTGGGTGGTTTGCCCACTGCTTGGTCCTGGGAGTACAAGTCCATAGTATCTCTAGTGGGTGGTTTGCCCACTGCTTGGTCCTGGGGAGTGCAAGGCCACAGTCTCTCTAGTGGGTGGTTTGCACACTGCTTGGTCCTGGGGAGTGCAAGGCCACAGTCTCTCTAGTGGATGGCTTCTTCCACCTGTTCTGGAGGGGGCCTTGTGACAAGTGTGCTTCATCCTGGCAAAGATGGGGTGAGTGGATGGCTTCTTCCACTGGTTCTACAGGGGGCCTTCTGCCCAGTGTGCTTCATCCTGGCAAGGATAGGGTAAGTGGATGGCTTCTTCCACTGAATCTGGAGGGGGCCTTGTGCCTAGTGTGCTCCATCCTGGCAAGGATGGGGTAAGTGGATGGCTTCTTCCACTGGTTCTGGAGGGGGCATTGTGCCCTGTGATGCATATCTTGGGAAGTGCAAGGTTCACAGTCTCTCACCTGGGTGTCACACCTACAGGATTTGCAGGGTCGAGGACTCACTACAGCCCATGGAGGCAGGACTACTCAGTGGTGGCAGTTGCAGGGCTGGCAGTTGTGGGGGGAGGCTCCAGCCCTCCCCCTGCAGCCTTGGATGGCTTCCCACTGGGGCTGCTGCTGCTGGCAGTGCTGCTGGTGGCAGTGCAGGCAGTGGTGGGGGGAGGCTCCAGCCCTTCCCCTGCAGCCTCGGATGGCTGCCCACTGGGGCTGCTGCTGCTGGCAGTGGTGCTGGTGGCGGTGCAGGCAGTGGTGGGGAGAGGCTCCAAGCCCTTTCCCTGTAGCCTCAGGCGGCTGAACCGCCAGGGTTGGTGGTGGGGGCTCAGAATCAGTCCCAGCACCAGGCCTCTTGCCTGGTGGTGCCTCCTTGCCCTTCCCTTTGGCATCTGGTGGTGCCTCCTTACCCTTGCCTTTGGCAGCTGGTGGTGCCCCTCCTTGCCCTTCCCTTTGGCAGCTGGTGGTGCCTCCTTGCCCTTCCCTTTGGCAGCTGGTGCAGGCACACTTTCAGTGCTGATGCCTGGTTCCCTTGAGCCTCTCCCACCTGCAGTAGCTGTCAACACTATTGTGGCCGTGGACTGGGTGGCTGAGGTGCTCACCTGGGTTCTGACCACCCCGGCCCGACGTGAATGACTGGGGGAGGGGTAAGGAAGAGGTCAACATTGGAGAGGAAAAGCTTCTTAGGGACATTGGGGTGGGAAGAGGGTGAAGGTTTGAGAGTGGAGGAAGAGGAAGTGGTTGTAGGAGGTGTCTGCTGATTTTGGGCATGAGCTGGATGCTGTTGTGAGGTGGATGGCTGTTGGGTGTCTGAGTGCTTGCGTTTGTGTACTTTGGGAGGAGGGGGCACGGACACAGTGGGAGAGGACACATGGGACGTGTGCATGGATGTGGGGGTGGTGACTGCCACTGAGGGGTGTGTACTCATAGGTGTGCTGCTGATGGGGGTAATGGATGAGGATGTAGTGCATTCAGGTGTGAGTGGAGACACTACTGGGAGGGAGGTAGAGGACAAGGAGGAGGGGGACACAGTGGAGGCAGTGGATGTTGGTATGTCTGCATCTGGATGGTGTTTGTGTGAGTGCCTGTGGGATGATGTGTGGTGCTTGTGTTTGCCTGAGCCACTCCTGTGTGTTGTCTTGTGTACATGCTGGTCTGCCTGTGTGCTTGGGATAGGTTAGGGTTGAGGGGAATGGGACTTGGTAGAGGAAGTTGGATGGGGGAGGCTAGAAACAGGAACAATGGGTGCCATCAGATTGATCTCTGTTGGGCCGCCATGCCAGAGTGAATGCCCTCCAGGAATGCATTTGTTTGTTGCAAATGGGCTGCCAGCCCCTGGATGGCATTCACTATTGTTGACTGCCCAACAAAGATGGATCACAGGAGGTCAATAGCCTCCTCACTCAGGGCAGCAGGGCTAACTGGGGCAGGGACTGAGGTGCCTGGGGCGAAGGAGAGGCCCACCCTCCTGGGTGAGCGGGCACAGGAAACACGCTGAGGGTCTGCTGGGAGGGCGGTGCTGGTACGGGGGTGGCGGCTGTACCTGTAGTTGGGGTGGGCACAGAGTTGTCTGCCACCACAAGGGAGCTTCCATCGGAGGAGGCATCACTTTCAGAACTGTCCCCTCCTGTCTTCGCCCTGGTGCTCCCCTCGCCCTCTGTCCCTCAGGTGCCCTCACTGTTGGTGGATTCAGCCTTCTGGACCCTGTGGGATGCAGCTCCCTCCGTCACCGGTGCCTCTGCTCCTCCGCCAGATGATGCTAATGCACATAAGGACAGGGTGACAAAACAAAAAGGGGGGGGAAGGGACAAAGTATACTTTTGGTCAATGGCGGCAACAACACCACTATTGGCGTACACGACATACACACACACAGGGAACATCCCTACGCACTAAGCAATGCAAAACCAGTAGCAATGCTAGTCACCAGGCCATGGACATGAATACTGTCAACACCAGGGCAGTGCGCGCTCTATTGGCGACTAGAATGCAAAAACCCAGCACTCTCAAAACAACGTAATTTATGCATTGTGCCGATATGTTGTTGTTTAACCTTTTGCATTGCAGAGTTTAATCCTGAAGACTTATTTTTAATGTGTTTACAAATACTGTTCATTTGCAATGTATTGCTGCAGGCTTTCAGAGTGTGTTAGGGTGTGGTCCCTTTCCAGGGCCTTCCTGAGACTTTCCCTGCAGCATGCCTGGGTGTGGTTGTGGGCTGGGCCAAGACTCTATAAAAGGGAGCCCAGCTCCAAGTGCTCACTATTCAGAGGTCCCAGCGCAGAGCAGCAGCTACTTCCTGAGCTCCTGTCCCAGTGGCCTATTTGATCTTCCAGGCCTCTGCCCTTCATTCTTCATTGGTGATCCTTGTTCTGGGCGGTAAGACGGTGGTTGGGCTGACCTCCTGACGCCGTTATCGAGAACTTTCATATTCTTGGCCTAATTCTTTAATGATTAACAGATTAGTTTAATGGTGATTTAATCTTGATTTTCATTGCGTGCTACCATTTCTTGACATTTTACATGGTGACACTCGAATCGGCAAGACGCACAATTCTCTCTTCAAGCTTAATTCATGTTGTTCATTGTATGCCATTTATTCTAAGACATTTATTAGGTAATATTCGAGTTGACAAGTTGTGTGATTTGTTTCCTGAATCCATATTGTGTTATTCATGGTGCACAATCCTTTTATGGTGTTTACTATATATATGAAAATCTGCAATGTGCGCAATTCGTGTTGAAACATTTCAAGAGAACACAGAAGACCAGAGTTTCTAGATGCAATATTGCATGGTCCTAGTATGCATTCTCAAAAAAGGATTCATATGACTGGTTTAGAACTTATTCAGAATGTTTTCCTGATTCTCATGTAAAGGAAAGTACTTGAATTTGAAAGTTTCATTTAATCCATCTTGATTCCCTTACAGGTATCTGGTCATCTTGAAACTTAGTCATTTTAAGCCTAATTCTTAGGTTGTTCATGTTTTCAGAATGACTAGGCTTAGAGTCATAGTCTAGTATTGATTTCATGAGATGTAATTTTCATATTGTGTGTTTTAACCTTTTTCTTACTACAGGTCTCCTTCCCAGCTGATCCCTTCCTAATCCCCTCTTCCCCTCTTGAACTCTCTTAGCCTCTGTGATTTATCTATCAGAGTCTTGGAGCTGTTCAGTGGTGGACGTGTTGGGAACGTGCGCAGACCCCAAGGATCTGGTAACTCTGACAAATACCTAACACCATTAGCAGCATACCTCAGACCCACAGACCCCTGCCCAGTAATTGATGCCTACTAGCGTGGTAGGAGGTGGTGTTCATCAGCCCCTGCCCAACATGGAATCTACCCTGAAATGTCCGGCCTGGCCTAGGGGCAACTACAGGCCCACATCCCCCACCCGGAGACCACCACACCAGGCTCAAGTAGTATATATGGAAACTGTACTCACTCCCTTGTGGCTTCTGTGATGCCCTCAAGCGTCCATCCAGCTCCGGATAGGCCACTGCCAGTATGCAGGCCCTCAGGGGGGTCAGGGTTTTACGGGCACCCCTTCCTCATTGGGAGGCCATCCCCAGCTGGGCCTCCGCCGTCTTCCTTTCCCAGAGGCTCAGGTCCTCCCACTGTTTGCAACAGTGGGTGCTCCGCCTGCCTTAGACCCCCAGGATCAGCACGTCCTTGGAGATGGCACACCATATACCATTTTTCTGATGGGCGCTGACCTGCAGAGAAATACACATAGAAAAAGGTATCAGGCAGACCGTCCGGCCTCTTACACTCATGTCCCGCCATAGCCCTCCCATCCCCTTACGCACAGACATTGCCCACCATACATGCATCACGCTGCCCAGAACCCTTCCAGCAACCCACCCCCTACACGAGGCCCTCACACATAGCAATCCATGCATTCATGCCCCATGCATCGTGCTCACAGTGTACTCACCTGTTGGTCTGGAGGCCCATACAGCATTCGGTACTGGGTCATCCACTAGTCTCTCCAACTCCGCAGCTGTGAAGGCAGGGGCCCTTTCCCCAGTTACACGAGCCATGGTCGGTTCCAGACACAGGTCACAGCAGCACTTGCAGTGTAGGTCCTCTCCTGTTGAAGGTCAGGTAGCAAGTGAGTGAACAGATAGAAAATGGTGGTAAGTCCGCAGTGGTGCGTACGGTCACCACCGGTGTACATCACCATTGGCCACTGTAACCCATAGGGCCCAATGACAACCAATGAGGAGTTGCACAGGGGTACTCGACCGCCTCCTGCAAAGGCGCACAACATCAGCGGCATTACCTCATTTCCACATGTCCATCCACACAGGACAGGTGGACGCCATTTCCGGGAGGGGGGGGGCAGGCCATGGCACCTAACTGCATCACAGTACACATAGGCACCATTTCGGCCTATCCAACAATATACTGTTACAGTCACAACACGCAATGCAGTGTAGTGTATGGAAATGTGGAATGCTAACCAGCTGCTCCCCGTTTTGCCCCGTAGATTACAACCGCTGCAGATGAATAGGAGATGGAGACATCCCCCCATGTACAGACCCCTGGTGGACTTGGAAACAATGGAGGACAGGCATATTGTCCTCACCTATAGACTGGACAGGGCCACAATCACTGAGCTATGTGCCCAATTGGAGCCTGACCTGATATCTGCTATCCGTCAGCCCACCAGGATCCTCCCTCTTGTGCAAGTCCTATCTGTGCTCCATTTCTTGGCAACTGGCTCCTTCCAAGTGACAGTGGGCTTGGCAGCAGGAATGTCACAGCCAATGTTCTCAATAGTGCTGACCAGAGTGTTGTCTGCCCTGATTAAACACATGCGCAGGTACATCGTTTTACCCCAGGTGGAGAATTTGGCCACAGTGAAAGCTGTCTTCTATGCAATGGGACATATCCCCAACATCATTGGGGCAATCAATGGAACACATATTGCATTTGTCCCACCCCGGAGAATTGAACAGGTGTTCAGAAATCGAAAGAGCTTTCACTCGATGAATGTGCAGATGGTGTGCCCGGCGGACCAGTACATCTACCCACGTCAATGCAAAATATCCTGAGTCTGTGCATGATGCCTTTATCCCGAGAAACAACAGCATCCCATATGTGTTGGCTGAACTCCAGAGGCACCAGGTGTGGCTAATAGGTGAGCCCTGGTTCCCTCCCAGTGGAGGTTGGTGTATGGGTATGGTGTTGGCCATAAGGGTTAGTGTATGTCTAACTGGTATCCCTCAATATTTGCAGGTGACTCTGGTTACGCCACCCTCTCATGGCTACTGAACCCTGTGAGGAATCCCAGGACAAGGGCAGAGGAACGTTACAATGAGGCACATGGGCGAACAAGAAGAATAATAGAAAGGACATTCGGCCTCCTGAAGGCCAGGTTTTGTTGCCAGGTTTTGTTGCCTCCATCTAACTGGTGGATCCCTGTACTACTCACCCAAGAAGGTGTGCCAGATAATCGTGGCATGCTGCATGTTGCATAACCTTGCCTTGAGACACCAGGTGACTTTTCTGCAGGAGGATGAGGCTGGAAATGGGCATGTGGCAGCAGTGGACCCTGTGGATAGTGAAGATGAGGAGGCAGAAGATGAGGATGAGGACAACAGAACAGCAATTATACGACAGTACTTCCAGTGACACATAGGTAAGACACTGTAACTTCACTTTACATTGACAGTTTTGTGTTGGACATTGTACATGGCAGGCAGATTCTCCCAATTCTATGGCCACTTCCTGTACCCTTTGGCATCTCTATTTTCAGATATCTGTGCCTCACTCTGGTACCTGGTGTGTTGACTGCAGCCCAGTACAGGTCATGCCTATGGATTTATTCCTGTACAGTTGTATTGCAGTGTTTCATGCTTGTTAAACAAATACATAGTTCAATCATTTGACAGACTCCATACTTGTATTTTTTTCAATGGTGTTCATTTAAGTGCTAAGAAGTAGAGGGGGTAGTGGAATGGGCTGGGTCGATGGTGGAGGAAAGTCCAGGATAGAGTCCAGTCTACGTGTATCACAGGTGCATTGTCCAAGGAGGTATAGAAATGCATGTAAATGCAGTGTTATTGTTTTTACGTGTGACATCTTGTGCATGGGTGTGCTGCCCTCTTTGGTTGTAATTGCCATCTCAGATTTGCCTTGTGTGAGCAGTGATTTTGTGGGCTAGGTGATTCTCTCTAATGTGCATGCTTTAGTGATGTGTGTCCATCAGGTCTGTGATGGGGGTCCGTGCACTGGTGTTATGTGCTGGGCTTGGTATTGGGATGGGTGGGTTGTGATGGTGGGGTGTATGTGAGGTGGTGGAGTGATGGGGTGAGGGTAGGGGTGGGGGGCATGTGATGGCATGCAGGTAGGGGAGGTGAAAGTAGTAAATAGTTGACTTACCAGAGTCCAGTCCTCCTGCTACTCCTACCAGGCCCTCAGGATGCAGTATTGCCAAGACTTGCTCCTCCCATTTTGTTAGTTGTGGGGAGGAGGTGGGAGTCCACCGCCAGTCCTCTGTACTGCTATCTGGTATCTTGCTACCAAATAACTCACCTTTCCCCATAGGTCGTTCCACCTCTTCCTGATGTCATCCTTTGGTCTGGGGAGCTGTCCCCCGGTGTTGACCCTGTCCACGATTCTCCGCCATAGCTCCATCTTCCTAGCAATGGATGTCTGCTGCACCTGTGATCCAAATAGCTGTGGCTCTACCTGGATGATTTCCTCCACCATGACCCTTAGCTCCTCCTCAGAGAATCTGTGGTTTCTTTGTGGTGCCATGGGTGTAGTGTGTGTGGTGTGTCTGAGGGTGTGTGGGGTGATGTGTTTGGGTGTGTGCTGTAAGGTGCGTGGATGGTGTATGGGTGATGGTGTTCTGTGGCTCTGGTTCTGTGGGTGCTCTTGGTGTCTCTCTCTATCTGCTGGCAATTATTTGTATTCATAAAGGGTTGTGGGTAGTGTGTGTGTTATATTGGTGTGGGTATGTGGTTGTGGTGTGTGTATGTGTGTCAGGTGTGTGTATTTTGAAGTGTCCAATTTGGTGCTGTTCTGTATGTGTGTGTGTTTTTTGAGCGCAGAGGCATGTACCGCCAATGGTTTACTGCGGTTGAATGTCTGCTGCGTTGATTCGTGGGTTGTAATGCTGTGGGCATAGTTCTGTTGCCGTAACGGTGTGGGTTTGGATACCACCAGTTTATCACTGACCTTTGGACTGGCAGACTTGTGTGTGGGGCTGTATGGTGACGAATTGCTATGTGTGTTTCATAATATGGGTAGTGGTATGTTGGCGGCAGTCAGCATTGCGGTAAGCGGGACTTACCACCAATTTTAGTGTCCAACACCTTCCACAAATTGGTTTAGACAGGGGTGGGATTAGCACGTGTCATCCCCTATAGTGGCAACACTTTCTTAAAAATGGTTAGAGTTGGAGTGTGATTACTTCATTTTATAATTTTAGTGTGAAATCCTTTGCTTAAATTGTATTTGTATGTAGTATAATTAGTTTGTATTATTTAATTAGTATTGTTGGTGTTTAGAAATACGATAAAGCAGTTAAGACACTACTGCTGGCCTGGTGGCAGTGTCTGTGACTGTGTTACTGCAGCAGCATGCTTCAGCTCAGAAAGTGAGCCTAAACCACATGCTGCCCCAGTACATTGCCAGATGTGCCTCAGGTGCACTTTTGCCATGCACAATTTTGTGCATGGCAATAGTATGCACCGACAGTGCAAGCATAGAGGGGCACAACATGTGGCCCCAGCCACACTGCCCAATGGGAAAAATCACCCTGGGGTCCTCTTTGGGTTCCCTTCCCTGCCTTTCCACAAAGCTTTTCATGGTGGTATACCTGCCATAAAAAGCTTGGTGCAAAGGCAGGTTGTGATCAGCAAAGTGGTGCCAGCATCGGCACCGCTGCAAGTGACCACAGCTTTCCCTATTGCCGCGGGATGTCCAAGATCCTGTCGGTTGTAGTGGTCTTGTGGTCGTAGGACCATTTTGACTAACAAATTGATCCATTCATAGTTGTTGGTAGCTTTGCTCTTTTTGTAATGCTTCTATAAATTTATAAAGTGCAGTTTAGGTTCTGCTAAGCATTGTGCCATTCTTCCACTGTGTTACTTACTTTGGCTTCCTGCACCATGGTCCTGTCATAGACACTCCACCATGGCATGTGGAATTTGGGTTTGCGTCTGTGACCGGAGTGATGCAACCTGCCAACCCAAGTGTCTTTGAACTAATCCATTAAGTTGCTTAGTGTATCTTCATTTTGTTGGTGTAAAGGACTTTCTATAAGTAAATTGTAGTGATTAGCCACCTCTGTGACATGGGCATAGGCTAGCACTATAATTTTTTATTTCAAAGGCAAATTGGCTGATTGTAGCATATTTTACTCTCATAGAAGATTGTTGGACATGTTTGCAGATGCTTTTATTAAAATGATAGTAACAGCATTGCAAGGCTGTGTGGGGGTGAATAATTAAAATGGGTTGAATCATGGCTTGTTTGGCTTGATTATGAGTCTGGCAGTCACTAGAAAGCCAGACTCATGGTGGCAATCAAGACCTCCGCTGCTTGTGGTGGTCTGACTGCAACATTATGACCCTAGTGGAACACCCTCCAGGGTACCACCGTCTCCGCTGGGATCGGTGATTCCAACAGGTTGACAATGGGTGCAGGTAACAATCAGCCAGGGCGGCACTGCATGCAGCACCACCCTGCTGATTACATCCTTGATCTCCACCAGTCTTATCATGGCGGTTTCTGTTAGATCTGACATCCTTAGGGTGGTCACCCCCAACTTTTTTCCTGACCCCCTCCACTTCTTGACACTGTTTTTGTTGGTTTTAGGACTCTGTGCACTTTACCACTGCTAACCAGTGCTAAAGTGCCTATGCTTTCTTCCTTAAAACATGGTGACAATGGCTCATACCCAATTGGCATATTTAATTTACTTGTAAGTCCCTAGTAAAGTGCACTGCATGTGCCCAGGGCCTGAAAACTAAATGCTACCAGTGGGCCTGCAGCACTGATTGTAGCCCCTTAACCATGTCTCACGCCTGCCATTGCAAGGCCTATGTGTGCAGTTTCCCTGCCACTTTGACTTGGCATTTTAAAGTACTTGCCAAGCTTAAAACTCCCCTTTTTCTACATATCAGTTACCCCTAAGGTAGGTCATAGGTAACCCAGAGGGTAGGGTGCTGTGTGGGTAAAAGGCAGGACATATCTGTGTGTTCTATATGTCCTGGTAGTGGAAAACTCCTAAATTAATTTTCCACTGCTGTGAGGCCTGCTCCCTTCATTGGCTAAAATTAAGGCTACCCTCATAAACAGTTTGAGTGGTAGATTCTGATTAGAAAGGGGTAAACAGGTAATATTTAGTATCCATAATGGTATTACAAAATCCTACTGACTGGTGAAGTTGGATTTTATATTACTATGTTAGAAATGCCACTTTTAGAAAGTGAGAATTTCTCTGCACTTAAAATCCTTCTGTGCGTTATAGCCTGTCTCCAATCCACATCTTGGCTGGGTTGGTTGACAGTTCCCTTGTGCATTTCACCCAGACAACCACAAACCCAGGATGCTCAATCACACCTACACACATCTGCATACTGAGAGGGTCTTCCTGGGCTGGACGGTGAAGGGCCTGACACTTACGTTTCAAAGGACAATGGCCTGCCCTCACACAATGGACTGCCAAACCTCCTACTGGGACCCTGGCAGACAGGGTTGTAATGAAAGTCTCACCCACTTCAAAGGCACTTTTGGGTATCTAAACTGGGTTCCTGACCATACCAGCTTAGACACTCCCTGGGACAGACCTGCAACCTGCCAAGAGAAGCTGCCTGACTGCCCGAAGGACTCACCTGGACTGCTTTGCTGTAAAGGACTGCTGCTTTGCTGTTGTCCCTGCTGCCTTGCTTGCCTCTGGCTCTGCTAAGAAGTGGTCTCCAAGGGCTTGGATTGAGCTTGCCTCCTGTTCCTGAAGTCTCAGGGCCAAAAAGACTTAATCTCTGCAAAGAAACTTCTTGTGTGGTGAAAATCGATGCACAGCCTGCTAGAATCGATGCACAGCCTTCCCAATGGTGAGAAAATCATGACATGGCTGCAACCTCCCATCAGAAGTTCAATGAACGGGTTATCCTATCCTCCCTCCCTATGGGCCTGATAATGAGTTTGGCGGTTGGCTTTTCTGACCCCCAGACCTGTGGTGAAGAGACGGCCGTTGAGGTGACGGTCTTCCCGCCGGCCCTGTTACGACTTTCCCACTGGGCTGACGGGCGGGAACCAAGTTTCCAAGCCCAGTGGGAAAGGTGTGGTAGCATTGCCGGTGGCTCATAATAGTGCCGGCAGCAATGCTGCCGCACGCAGGGGGCACCAGCACCCTCGAAATGTGCATTGTCTGCATAGCAGACAGTGCACATTTTGACAGTGCTTGGCGGGGGGCCCCTGCAATGCCCATGCCATGGGAAGTACAGGGGCCCGCCTGTGGCCCCCTGCAGTTGTTCTCGGCCAGCCTTTTCATGGTGGTCGAACTGCCATGAAAAGACTGGCGGAGAACAAGGTTGTAATCAGCAGGGCGACGCTGAGTTCAGAGCTGCCCTGTCTGATCACAACCTGCACCGCTGTCATTCTGTTGGGATCAGAGATCCTGGCAGGGATGGCGGTAGGTTGAACAAGTAAAAGACATCATCACCTTCATTGCTTTGCCTCATGGAGCATGCCTCAGTTACTATTGTCATACAATAGTAGGCCAATGCCAAGTTCATTCCCACAGATCCCACACAAGGTCATGCACACATCTATTAGTCACATAATCAATACCACAACAATAAGAAATGATGCTCCAAAATCCTGCGATGTTGCTGACAGCAGTACAGTAGCCTGAAGAAGGTGACATGGAAATATTCATGTCATACTGGAAACATATCAATAATGCACACTTCACCATGTGTAAATTGGCCTAATGGAGTCGTGGAGGTCATACTAATGTTGCTCAGGTATACAACACATTTGGCATGGAAATATCCACTGTAGTCAAAATGTGCAAATTGTCAGGGAGATATGTTTCAAAATCTACAACACAATGAATAAGTTAGTCCCAGGGAAATCCCCTCTATTGTATGGATCCCTGTACAATGACATACTCTGATTGCATCAGCAGAAGCCATTAGTCCTTTGTATGTTGGAGAGGTCCAGGGATTCTCAAGTACTTGTACGAGGCTCTCAACATGTTGCCAATGGGAAGCTACATCACTGTCTCCATTTTGGTCCTGCAAACACAGATGTCGGTGAATGCATGGTTGTACTCAACCACATATGACTCCCACATAAGCACAAGTCACTCCATGATGCATGCCAACAGTCAGGTAACAAACCTTCCCCATTTCACCTGTGCAGAGCACTTTGTTACATGACGCTACATGAATGGCATGGAAATGCACATTGTGGGTAAAACCTGTAGTACCACCTGTCATGTCCATCATTTCATTTGTACATGCCAAATGACATGCTATGACGGGTGAGGGTATATGTGAGCCAACAATCAATGGTGACACAATCCTTTCTGTGGCACCACCTGAAATGTAGCTGCATTACATATGTCCAGATCCAAACACCGGTTGGCATGCATGTACATGTGGGCAATACAAAAATTAGCCAATGAACACATGTAGACCATGCATGACACATCAGTGTACACTTTTTATCAAAATGGAAAAGGACACATGCTAAAATGTAGGCACAAGGAATGTTGGAAAAAGTGATGCTCGTAAATCATGTCAATGGACATTACCCACTTACCAAGGGAAAGTAATGATCTGTAGCTGCACCCAAAGAACAATGTATGCTCTTTCACATGCATGATGGTTACCTTCACATGACAGACAGTAGTGCGGCACCAGCACTTGTCACACACTGAAGATAAGTGGCCTTTTGGGGGGCCGGTGCCAATTTACACACTTGACCAAAACCATGACTGAAGACAGTGATACCTTCCTTCTTTTTCTTTGGGCTACAACACTGAGGAGTAGTGATCTGTTGTGTAGAATTTAGTACCACTACAATGAGAAACATTACTTGATTGATCAATGTACACAGCCATGTGTTGTTCCTGGATAGCAATTGTTTGGTGGCACGTACTCATCGTGTGCTAGGTCCCTGGTCTACTAGGCAAGGCACATCAATATGCACCAAATTCTATACCTACAAAAACCGTTACTCATCTTGTGTGTCAACATGGCCCATCCCCAGTCATCGTCAGAACCTAACACATTAACTTGGCAATGTGACAGGCAGTAATATGCCCTGTACTCACCCACTTGTGGCTGCTGTGATCCCCTCAAATGCCCCCAAGGCTCTGGGCAGGCCACCGCCAGAATGCGGGCCATTAGGGTGATCATGCTCTGACATGCTGACAATGATGCAAAATGCATATATGGACTAGTTTAGGGATTCACCTTAGTACCCATTCCTAATCTAGTCAATGGACTGAGGCATTAAGGCCACATTGTGCCACTAGAGCCTCATATTGCCCACATGACAGTATCGGCAGGTCTACAGGGAGTGGGTAAAGTGCCACAGTTGCATAGCCTCAGCGACTCTCCCACAGCCTGGACTATGTCCCATACTGGGAGATATATTTGACAGACCCTGGTCCCTGTAGGCTGAGCATTCAGAACCTACATAGCACTCACATTTCCATCACTTCCATGCATGACAGTACATCATGTGGCCATAAGCAATGTGGCTTGTGTGGCAACCTGAAGGGCACAATGAGCCATGATATGCCTTCCAGACAACATTTTGGCAAGGCCATATGTGTGGGGTGACACATCTGTAGCATAATAAACATTGCTTACAAGATCCTCAAATGACTCACACAAGATGCATACACAACTCATGCTGTTATACACATACATGTTGTCTAACATTTACAACCATCATAAACAAAGAAATGTCATTGTATGGAGTAAAGTCTCCTTGCCTAGTAATGTGCATCCAACACATGAAGGATCTAGGGCCTCCAAAAACATCACACAACACAATGTAACTGAACACAAAATACATTACTGGTCTCCAATACCTGCACCATGTACATCCCATTGATGTCGTACAAACTGCAACAACAGGAACACAAGAAATCTAACTGGCACATAGGGGCACATTGTAGCCTGTGAGGAGAGAAAGGATTGTTTAGAAGAGAGTCAATTGTACCTATGAGGTACTTACCCACTCCTCTGGTGAACCGTAGAGCTGACCATACAGGTCTTCACTCACAAGCCTCTCCAGCTCCTGTAGAGAAAAGACAGGGGACCTTTCACCTGCTGGACGTGTATGATTGCTCTCAGAGGCAGCACACAGCAGCTGAAGTGGTGGAGGCATTGCTGGCAGCAGTGTCAGGAGTCAAGTGACTGCTTTAGCACAATGCAGCGTACACGTATGCGGTCATCACCATCGACAGTGATATGGGCTGTGACCGCCTCAGACAACAAAGTTAGCCTATGGCTGTATCTGCCGTGGTTGGTACCAGCCACTTTGTGGACGACTTCTGCCAGTGGATGTGGGCGGTTCCTGATGTCACGTTGAGTAGGTCAGACATCTGCCATTTTGGCAGTTTGAAATTCTGTATATGGCCCTGTTAAATCCATGACAAAAACATCATATGTTTAGCATCATCACAAACATTCTCAATCTGTCTTATTGTTTAGGTTCGACTACATAACCACCAATGTGGTGTGTTGCAGGGCACAAATGGGATACAACGGCGGTGCATGGTTCACCACCGTTGATGGTATTTTTACTGGTCTGAAAAGACTGTCACATTTCGATGGGCAATTGAGTAGCAAATAGTTGGGTGTCGCCAGAATCCATGTTGTTGACATGTGTTGACAATCATGGGGGTCACATTAGATCACTGCGTAGTTGACAGCTGTGATGTGTACTGGGTATAGTGTATGTCTATTCAGAAATGTTTTGTCACATGGTATTGTTGATATGCATTATGTGTGTTGCTGTGGACACAGTGACTGATCTTCCAAATTATGGATTTTCACACATAGGTACCCTGGATGAGAGAGGATGACAAAACATCCTGTCTACCCTCCATTTCCAGACCTTCAAACCATGAGAAACACCATGTCATCCACCTCTACGGTCTGAATAGGCAAACAGTAGTGGATTTATGCCATCATTTGGAGCCAATCCTACAAAATAAAGGGAGACAGGTTGAAAGTAATGGGCATGTCATTTTAACGCCTGCTCTGAACACGCATTAAAATGATGCTAAAAATGGCTCAGTGAAATTTTGTAAATTTCATGCCAACTAACAGTAATCCATACTGCATACCACCCAGTGATCAAGTCATGTCAGTATTGCATTTCCTGGCCACAGGGTCCATCCAACATACAGTGGCCCTATCTGGTGGTATGTCCTATGTTCAGTCTGGTGTTCAGAGATTTACCTTCTATGGTTTTGCCCACCTCCCACATGTGGTGGGGGCCATTGATGGCACACATGTTGGCTTGGTGCCATAGCATGCCATTAAACATGTTTATTACAACAGAAAAAAACTGCTTGGTGGATCTCTACATATCAAATATATGTGCCCATTGTCCTGGATCGGCCCATGATTCCTTTATAATGTGGAACTGCACCATGCCTCAGCTGATGTCACAACTGCAACCAGCGAGGGCCTGGCTGGTTGGTAAGTCACGTCTGTCCTGATTGTGTATGAGCAATGTCAGGTGCTACAATGATGAAGTGAGTAACTCATTGTTACACTTATGTCCCGTTTCTTAACAGGAGACTCAGCATATCCAAACCATCCTTGGTTATTGTCGCCGCTGAGTAATCCAACTACACCGGGGGAAGTTCGCTTCAATGAGGCCCATGGAAGAACACAACAGGAGCAGGCTTTTGGGCTACTACAGGCCCGATTTCAAAGTCTGGACAGGACTGGTGGAGCCCTCCTCTACTCACCAGGGAAAATGTGTCAGATCACTGTGCATGCTGCATGACCCAGAACGTCGTGCTGCAGAGGAATATCCAGTACATTCCAGAGGAGGGGCGTCTGCAGTGCCACCGGATGAGAATCCTGAAATGCCAACTGAAGATGATAGTAGTGAAGAGAAAGGACCTGACATGCAAAAAGATCTCATCCACAGCTATGTCTCTTGAGTGAAAGTATGTCATGTGATGTTATGACTGTGACTGTAGAATGAACTGTAGTCGTGAGAATGTGTGGAGTATAGTGTTTTTTAAACTGTTGGGGAGCTGATACTCTGCTAAAATCAGACAAAGGCTGATTGATGAGATAACGTTTGACATATCCCCCACCTTGATGATGTTGCTTTGTTTGTGTCAGATTTATTGCAATGTATTTTGTTTTTCAGATGCTTGCTGTGTGACTTGTGTCTTATGTATGGTTTCAAGCCTATACTCCTTGTTTTGTCCTTTGTACAGGTATGTTCACCATGACATCTTTATGTGGGCATCTCAGAGTTGTGTCACTGGCAGGTTTGTGATGCTGTTCTGACATAACAAGTGGACAAGGATTCTTCCAGGTAATGTAGGTCACATAGTGTAGGTGTAGAAGAGACCTGTGCTAAGACAGCTTGCAATTTTTCGATGGAAGTTCATAAGTGCCAATTGGACTTGTTTTGTGTCCTGTGGTGGGCCTGATGTATCATGTGTGTCATCATGTGGTCATAAAATATGTAGTCCTAGGTCACGACCAAGTCAATTCACATTCACATTGGCTAAACACTCTTTTTGTATGACCTGTATTTAGCTGTAGATATGTTTCATCAATGTAGGCCACAGTGCCTGTGCCAAGACACTGACATATGTTTGTTTATACCACCAGATGCATGAGCATTGGATTATGATGACCCTGTGATCAGAAACTGTTGTACTGCCATCTGTCTGAATCTTGGATTATGTGATGGTGGATTACTTTGGTGTGGTATGTGGTAAGGCTCAAGCTAGTGACATCAACCACCTCAATCTTTGCCTATTTTATAGGACAGTGTCTGTCAAATACCTTACTTCTGTGGTCTGGAGGTCTGTACCTGTAAATATGTTCATTTACTCAGTATGAGTCAATCATTTATGATTTCCTATTGTTCAGACATATTGACAGCCGATTTGCTGAACACCATAATAAAGTTATTAGGGCCAGATTTACAAGAAAGTGGTGCATCAGCTGTGATGCACCACTTTTCTTGCACCCCCTGGTCCCTCCTAACAACACCATGTGTGAGCTGTATTTACAATAGGGCACACCACAGCGTCCTTTAGGACAACAGAGTCATAATTTATGTTGCTATTGTGGTACTTTGCAGGATTAGAGCCATAAATTGTGGGGCTTAATATCCTGCAAAGTAAAGGGAGGCCCAATGAATGTAATGGGCATGAAATTTTAATGCCTGCTCTGAGAAGGCATCAAAATGATGCTAAAAATGGCTCAGGAAAATGTTGTAAATTTCACTGCACTATTCTTATGGGCCTTCCAGTCCCACAACGCCCCCCTTGCATATATTATGCCCGGCATAGGCATAATGTGGGTGACAGTTTAAAAGTGGTGCAATGCAAGCACTGCTCCACTTTGTAAATATGGCGAAGGAGAATGGCCTCCTTAACACAACATTAGCGTTAAAAAAAAGGACACTAGTGTGGCATTAAGAGGTGCTAGGGCTTTGTAAATCTGGCCCTTAGTTTTACCAGACACTTTTATATATGTGTCAGTGTGGGATGGTTGTGGTCCTGAGCTGGACACTGTACATGAAACATATCTCATCTTTCACTAGTACCTTGGATCAATGTCATATGGTTCACATGGTCTGAGCTATCTACATGGCTAAATATGAAATCAAAATCAGCAGACAATGAGTCAGTGATGCGTGATTTGAATGTGAAGTTATGACTAACAGAAGATATACTTTAAGAATCAACAAAAAAAAAAAAATGTGAAGGGGTCAGTCGTGGTGAATGAAATCAGTGGAGTAGATGCCACATCATTGGAAGTCTAAATTCCAGGGTACTCCTCCCATTGGAAATGGAAGTTGGTTCAGGATCAGGCCACAGAGTGAATATCTAAAACACAAAAGAGGTCCTTAAGGAAGAGGGTTATTGTTGGCAGTGGTGGGTGTATTGCCATCTGCTACTCCTGGATTCTTTGCTGGACATCCTTCTTGCAGGGGGATTCAGCTGCTACAGAGGCAGGAATGTCTGTGGCCGGTTGTTCCTCTGGCAGGTCCTTCATTCCTGTGGCTGGTGCTGATGTTGATAGGTCTGCTGTTGTTAAGCCAAAGGAAGGGGAATATTGGTTATTAAAAGCCCTGCTCATGGTTGTGTGTATGTCTCTCAGCACCCCTGTTAGGGAGGCCATGTTGGAATTGTGGGCCTCCATCTGTTCCCGCATGTCCCTATGCATGTCCTTCTGTAGCTGCTTGATTTCAAGGAGTTTGGTCAACACCTGGCTCATCATGCCTTGGGTCTCCTGATAGACCCCCCAAAACGTGGCTGATGATTTCCTGGCTGACAAGCCCCAGTGGTCTCACCCTGCTGGCCCACAGTATCTGTCCCACGTACCCAACCCCCACAAGCCAATGCCCTTGACAGAGGGTGCCCTCTCCAACTAGGTCCTGGAACCTCAGTGACAAAGTGTGGAGCTGCAACTCAGGATCCAGGACTGGGTGGCACAAGATGGTGGAAACTGTGCTAGGTACACACGTTGGGGGGCGAAGGATTTTCTGTGATGTTGATGCAACAGGGCTGGTAGGTGACGTTGTGGCATAGTGAGACTCACTGTTGCCATCTGACCAGGTTGCCCTGATGGGCAAGAACCTTCTTCCACATCCATAAGTCCAGGAGTGTTGTTGTCACTAAGGGCTTTATCCAGGGAGGTAGTGGTAGTCTGTACTGCGGCCTCTGTGTGCTCAGCAGCAGCTCCACCTGTTGAAGAGAAACATATGTTGTTACTGGTTGAAATGCAACATCTACCTCCAAATGTTTTCTGTTACAATGAGCAAAGACCTTAGACAAAGTTGAGTTGTAGGTAATCCCATTGTGCCAAGTAACCAAGGTATTGGGTGATTTGACATGACATATGTGAGGCATGACAAACCTATTTGACTCAAGTAGCTGATGAGGTGTGCAGATCAGTTGCAATTTGGAAGATGGACTGAAAATGACATCTTATCACCAGTGGAGCCAATACAGTGGGAAGGAAACATATGGCTTTGACCATAAGGAGACCTAGTTGAGTGGGATGCAGACAAACCCAGGACAGTTGTATATGTCACTGTTGTCATCATGTGCATAGTGCTGTGTCAATGTATCAGCTACCAATACCAATCTGGTGATGCAGCTTAAAGCCTTAAGAATACTTGTTGTACACACTGGGTAAGGTGTCATTCATGTCCTCCATAGTTTCATCTTGGGTTAGCAACTCAAGATGTAGCTAGGTAGACAGAGACGTCTCTGAGTTGAGCATGATTTGTATCTTGGCCACTCCCAGGTGAATACACTTCAATAGAGAGTTGTCAAACAAAGACATTTGGACAAGTGGACACTGGGCTGGTGTTTGGAGTTAGAGAAACAGGGCCTCCTGGTAATTGCAGCCAGATCACTGCCTATACTACACACACTATACAAATGGTATCCTCCCAGGTGAGTACTCGTCAGTTGTTGGCAAACACGAGTATTTGCACAACTGGACACTAGGCTGGTGTTTAGTGTTAGAGAAACAGGGCCTCCTGGAATTTACAGTCAGGTCACTCACTAAACTTGACAACAATTGACAAATGGTATAGTCCCAGGCGAGGGAACAGCATTAGAGAGACTATAAACTGCGGTATTGGGCCACGTCAACAGTGGGCTGGTGTTTGGACTTACAACAACAGGGACGCCTGGGAGTTGCAGTCAAATCACTCCCTCTACTGCACACAACATACAAATGATATCCTCCCAGGTGACTACACTTCAATTGAGAGTTCACAAACAGGGGTATTTGGCCAAGTGGACACTGGGCTGGTGTTTAAAGGTAGAGAAACATGGCCTCCTGGGATGTGCAGTCAAGTCACTATCTCTACTTGACAACACTTGACAAATGGTATAGTCCTAGGTAAGTGAGGAGCATTAGAGTGATTACAAATAGTTGTATTGGGCCAAGTTGACAGTGGGCTTTTTTTGGAGTTAGAGGAACAGTGCCTCCTGGGATGTGCAGTCAGGTTACTCTCTAACCACACTATACAAATGGTATCCTCCCAGGTGAGGACACCTCATATGGGAGTTTACTTACAGATGTGATAGGCCAAGTGGACAGTGGGCTGGTGTTTGGACTTACAACAGGGTCTATTGGGCTTTGCAGTCAGGTATCTCTCTCTACTTCAAACCCTAGACAAATGGTATACTCCCAGGTGAGTATACGTCATTTGAGAGTTAACAAATAGGAGTATTTGTGCAAGTGTGCATTGGGCTCGTTTTTGGAGTTATCGTAAGAGTTGCAATCAAGTCACTCCCTCTACTTCCCAACACTAGACCAGCGGTATAGTCCCAGGTGAGTAGGGAGTTGCAGTCAGGTCACTCCCCCTACTCTCTAACACTTGACAAATGTTGGGTGAAACATATCTGTATGAAGGCTGAATTTGGGTATACATTTACATTTTGGGACATACCATGACTCCTATAATGTGTTTTCAGTATTGTGAGATTTACAGGCACCATTTGGACATATGACATGTGATGGGCCTTGGAAGCTGTGATGTTGGGTCCAAAAATACACATTACCATTGGATGGATTTAAAAACAACACAGTTGACATACAATGGCCCAGTGGACACACCTGAAAATCACACTATAAAAAACACCCCTTTCCAGACCATGATCCTTTGCCTCTCCACTGCAAGAAAGAGACCATAGCCCACTGTTTTTCTTACATTGATAGATAAGGCACCCCTTTTTTTGCATTCCAGTTTAGCATCTTTCACACACTTTTGCCTGATTACTCCCTATATAGTTTTTTTCTTAATTAAGTTCCTGTCACCCACTTTAATTTACATCCATGTCACAGTCTAAAAATATATTTTCTTCTGAAGATGAGTTGAGAGTCATGCAGGATGAAATCATAAGAGTAGAGCCACAGTTGTATGGAGCCCAAGTCCAGCATACTCCTCTCAGTAGGAAAATGGAAATGTGGCAAAGGATAGTTGACAGAGTAAATACTGTAGGTACCACCCTGCACACAAAGGAGGACATTAGGAAGAGGTAGAATGACCTGACGGGGAAGGTGCATTACCTGGCCTCCAGTGACCCATTGCAACTTTTTCCCTAGGAGGAGAATGTCTTGGCCATCCTGCATCCTGAGGGTTTTACAGAAATAGCTGGGGTGGTGAAGTCTGGTAAGTTGCAATACAAATCATCAATGTCTAGTATACTCACATCTCATTTTTTGGTACTGTGTTGTTCATCTACTTTTCCAACATGTAATACCCTGAGTTGCAGAGATGTAAGTTTGTCAGGGTGCACTGTCGTACATAACATCACATGTATCAATCACCATTACATGCCATATGTTGGAACGGGGTCTGTAAGTGTTTCAATATCAACAGATCATCCCAGGACCCATGGTATGTGTCAACAAGTAAATGTATGGTCCAACATACCTGCAGTGTAGCAACAAATATGTAAGACTAAACATGACTACAACTACCAGTTTCTGTACCTCAAACCAACAGACCTTTCTCCACTTGTCTAAATATACCTGTGTGCCATCTCTCAAATGATGTACCCTCCCCTAGGAGTTCAGCATTTGTGTAGTGTGGGGAGTCAGCAAATACCAGGACACCCTGTTTTTGTACCTCAAAACCAACAGGCCTTTCAGTACCTGTCTGTTAGACCGTACAGCCTTAGGGTGGTCACCCCTAACTTTTTGCCTGCCTCCCTCCACTTTTTGGACATTGTTTTTGCTGGTTTTAGGACTCTGCGCACTTTACCACTGCTAACTGTGTGCTAAAGTGTATATGCTTTCTTCCTTAAAACATGATGAAATTGGATCATACCCAATTGGCTTATTTAATTTACTTATAAGTCCCTAGTAAAGTACATTATATGTGCCCAGGGCATGTAGATTGAATGCTACTAGTGGGCCTGCAGCACAGATTGTGCACCCACTTAAGAAGCCCCTCAACCATGTCTCAGGCCTGCTATCGCAAGGCCTGTGTGTGCAGTTACACTGCCAATTCGACATGTCATTTAAAAGAACTTGCCAAGCCTAAAACTCCTCTTTTTCTACATATAAGTCACCCCTAAGGTGGGCCCTAGGTAATCCATAGGGCAGGGTGCTGTGTAGACAAAAGGCAGGACATGTACCTGTGTAGTTTACATGTCCTGGTAGTGTAAAACTCCTAAATTCGTTTTACACTGTTGTGAGGCCTGCTCCTTTCATAGGCTAACATTAGTGCTACCCTCATCTACTGTTTGAGTGGTAGCTCCTGATCTGAAAAGAGTAACCAGGTCATATTTAGTATGGCCAGAATGGTAATAAAAAATCCTGCTGACTGGTGAAGTTGGATTTAATAGTACTAATTTAGAAATGCCACTTTTAGAAAGTGAGCATTTCTCTGCACTTAAATCCTTTTGTGCCTTACAATCCAGGTCTGGCTAGGTTCAGTGACAGCTCCCTTGTGCATTCACTCAGACAACCCCAAACACAGGATGCTCAGCCACACTTGCATACATGTGCATACTGAATGGGTCTTCCTAGGCTGGGAGGGTGGAGGGCCTGACACCTACATGTCAAAGGACAGTAGCCTGCCCTCAGACAAAGGACTGCACACCCCCTACTGGGACCCTGGCAGACAGGAGAGAACTGAAAGGGGACCTTGTGCACTTCTAAGCCACTCTTTGAAGTCTACCCCACTTCAAAGGCACATCTGGGTATTTAAACAGGGCCTCTGCCCCTACCAACTCAGACACTTCCTGGAGAAGAGAACCTGAACCAGAACCTGCAACCTGCCAAGAAGAACTGCCTGGCTGCCCAAAGAACTCACCTGACTGCTTTCTGAGAAGGACTGCTGCCTTGCTGTTGCCCTGCTGCCTTGCTGCTCTCTTGCTGTGCTCTCTCAAAGGGCTTGGATAGAGCTTGCCTCCTGTTCCCTGAAGTCTCAGGACCAAAAAGACTTCGTTCCTGCAAGAAGAACTCCCTGTGCTGTGAAAATCAATGCACAGCCTGCCAGAAATGACGCACAGCCTGCATCGCAGTGAGAAAATTACCGCACACCGAACCAGAACGACTCAGGAGAAGATCGATGCGCTGCCAGTGTAGCGACTGGAAATTCGACACGACACACTGAGTCGACGCAAAGCTGAGCCACAATGATGCAGCCCAACTTCCTGAGAGAAATTGACGCAGCGTCTGCCGTGCGGTAGAAATTGCCACGCAACGCCCAACAGATCGATGCAGCCTCTGTGACTTTGTCCTGTCAGCTCCGGATTTCAACGCATCGTCCCCTGGGAGTCTGAAAACCCCCAAACCCGAAGAGGATTTTAATCTCTGCACCGGAAATCAACGCAAAGCCTGCCCTGCAAGAAAAATCGACACCGCATCGCCTGTGTGCGCCGGAAAAATCGATGCACCACTCCCTGTTTTCCACGCATCTCCTCCTTTGCGGTCCCTTGCGGAGAATTTGAATGTCAACCAGGAATGTTGTGCTTGTAAGAGACATTTGTTGCTTTTAAGAGACTAAAGACACTTTATATCATTTTGACAGTGATATTTCAACATATACTTATTGCATGTTAATCATTTTGACCTGCATCTTATCAGTTTTTGTGGTGTTCTAATGTGTTATTGCATGATTTATTGCCCGAATACTTTACACATTGCCTTCTAAGTTAAGCCTGACTGCTCAGTGCCAAGCTACCAGAGGGTGGGCACAGGATAATTTGGATTGTGTGTGATGTACCCTGACTAGAGTGAGGGTCCTTGCTTGGACAGGGTGTAACCTGGCTGCCAACCGAAAACCCAATTTCTAACATTGGTGATCAGGGGTGAGGATAGGATGTATTTGTGCAGTGACATACAATAGCTAAGTGTTCGCTACCTACCTACAGTTAAAGGTCAACTTGATTTTTTACCTTTTTCAGCAATTCTGTTTTCTACCTGACATTTTTTAACTAATCCTTACTCAACATGTCTCTGGCTGGGTCTCAAGCTGGAGATGAAGATTTTGACACAGCCATGCTGGAGACCTATACTGTTAAACAACTGAAAGGGTTCTTCAAGGATATGGAAGTACCCACCCAAGGTGCCTCCAGGAAGGAGGAATTCCAAATTGCGCTGAGGGCCTGGGCAGAAGCCCAGTTGGAGGAGAAGGATGAGGAGGAGGGTCCAGGGGATGGCCCCTCAGAGGATTTCTTTCCATCAGTGAAGGAGGTTCCCTCTATTGTGCCCCCTGCCAAACCAGGGAGCCGTGTCTCTGACCATTGCCTGACCGCCGAGGAAAGGAGGGAGGAGAGAGAGTTCCAATTGCAGATGGCAAGCTTAAAAATTGAAGCTCAACAGGAGGAGAGGAGGGCAGAGAGAGAAGCCAAAGCAGCTGAGAGAGCCTTGGCTAAAAAAAAAAACTTTTGTTGGCTCATGAACTGTGTGTCAAGGAGCTGGATATCAAGGCAAGACAGTCTGAGTCCAGGAGTGATGGTGGCAGCATACATGCAGGGCCTGTTAGGGAGAAAAAGGTTCCTATACCCAAAAGTGTAGTGCCAAGTTATGTGGTGGGAGATGACATTGATAAGTGATTGGCTGCTTATGAAGTTGCACTAAGGGCTCATAAGGTCTTTGAAGAGCAATGGGGAGCGGCCTTGTGGTTTTATGTACCAGTAGTGGGGAGGGGCACACTTCTTACACTAGATCCAAAAGATCAAAATGTATATGTACCCATGAGGCCGCTTTACTTGCCAAGTTTGGGCTGACTCCTGAGAAATGCGGACAGAGGTTCAGAGACAGCACCAAACTCTCCACACAAACTTGGATCGACTGTTTGATTTCTCCAATAAGGCACTGAATGAATGGGTGCGGGCAGTAAAGTAAATGATTACCCAGGATTATATGATTTGATTCTGAGAGAGCATATGCCTAGTATTTGTTTTCCAGAGTTGCCCCAGCACTTAGTAGACAGTAAGCTGACTGATCCTAGGAAGCTTGCTGAGGAGGTGGACCTCTAGGTTAGCACGAGAGTGTCCAAAAAGGTACCTGGAGTGACACCCACAAAGGGGGTCAGGGTTCTCAACAGATAAAAGAGGGGGAACTTAAACATAATGTCAAGATCCAGTTCCTCGGAATCTGTGCGTTGCTAATCAGGGGGCCTTCCTCCAGGCAGCACCAACTCAGATTGCACAATGGCGCTGAGTATTGGAGAGGCCAGGTGGGGAGAAGGGAAGGAAAGGAACAGCCAGGAGGGAGATCTGAAAGAGAAATTGTTAAGCGCAAAGTATTATAACATTATTATGTGTTAAAAAATCATGACATGAGAAAGCAGAAAACAGAGGTCTTTCAAGGATCTAATGATGACACTTAGGCCAGAAACACTAGACTAAACTACAATCACCAAAAGTATATCATGAGCATATGTCAGAAGCTCAGAACGAACACCGCTAATGAAAATAAGCAGCATTAGCAGTTTCTTCAATGAGTAACATCAATTATTGTGATCATTACATGATGATAGGAAATCTCTCTCTCAATGCGCGATCAGTGATAAGGTGATTTCTTAATAAACATGCAAACATCAGAAAAAAACATGACAATAACTCACACGTAAAATCATTATCAATCACCTAGTAACAGTATTAATCTGAGCTGTGCCAAAGATAATTGTCTCTTCGCTCGAGCACACGCGTTGCAAAGGAAAAAAAATGCTGACTGAAAGAATCCAGTCGCTATGGTAACCAGAACTCCGCTAGTCTCCGATAATCCAGGAGACGCGGTTACAAAATAACAAGACTTCACAAGCCAGCGGGGAATCCCCCCGTCAGAACGCTCTTACCGGTGCGAGTCCGTCCACTCGCTGAAGGAGAATCCTTTCTCCAGATGACAGGAAAGGTGGGAAGCTCTGTCCCCAAGGAAGTTCCAGAATAGCAAGCATTGGAACAGGGGTGGGGCTGGCTATATATAGCCTGACCACACCCAAAGATAATTGTAATGTGGGACTGCTGGGAATTGTAGTCCTAGGCTCTGGGACAATGTAACCATCACTTACTATGGTCTCTAGACAGATGGAATTTGCCACAAAGAGGGTGCGAACGGCGCAGTCTGCAGCATCGAAAAGCTGGGCAGACGCGCATCACATCAGAGGGATTGTGGTAACCTTTAAAGGGGTAGTTGCTGAGACCGCGTCATGGTGCAAGAGTACGCTGATCCCAAGTCCTGACACATAAAGAGTACTCCAAAGGTCCCTAAAACTATTCCCAGAAGGGGTGGGGGTACCCAGTCCCAACCCAGTCCCAGGAAGGCATAACAAAGCATTTCCTCTGAGAGCAGGGTGTTACACCTTCTCCCTTTGGAAATATATGTTATAGGCTGGGGAGAGGTAGCCTCCCCCAGCCTCTGGAAATGCGTTAAAGGCCACAGATGGTTCCGTCCATGCATAAGCCAGTCTACACCGCTTCAGGGACCCCTGCTCTGGTCTGACACGACACTGGGCAAAGGAAAGGGGAGTGACCACTCCCCAGTCCATCACCACCCTAGGGGTGGTGCCCAGAGCTCCTTCAGTGTGTCCCAGACTTCAGCCATCTTGCTTTGCAAGGTGTGGGGACACTCTGGAGGCTTCTGAGTGGCCAGTGCCAGCAGGTGACGTCAGAAACCCCTCCTGATAGGTCCTTAGCTGATAAGGTAGCCAATCTCCCTGCTTGCAAGTTTCCTTCAGGAATCCTCTGCAATAACTTCATCTTCCTCTGACCTCGGATCAACCGCAGCCTGCTATAAGAAACGCTGTAACTGCAACAAAGAATCCACCAGAGATACTTTTCCTCAGCAACCTCAGCTCCAAGTCAGCAAGTGCAACAGTTTCCACGGTGTGCATGCTCTGAGGACTCCCTGTCTTCATCCTGCACCAGAAGGACCGAAGAAATCTCCAGTGGAGTGACGAAGTCACTCCCCTGCTCCAAGCAGGCACCTTCCAAGATGACGACCGGTACCCTTGGACTTCTCTCACAATGATGAACATGCTCCTAATGACACAGAGGGTGAACATCATCGACATAGTCTGTCCTGAGGTCCTGCTGACGCAATTTGGAGGAGGTAAGACCTTGCCTTCCCGAGAGCGACGGTACCCCTGTGTATTGCACTTTCTTCACCTCCTGAGGTCTCTATGCATTATTTTCAAAATTCCTTTGTGCACAGCCTGGCCCAGGTCCCCAGCACTCCATCCTGTGGCGCTCCGGCAGCATGGGACATTCCTTTGTTGTGCTGCTTCAACTGAGTTTTGCACCTCCTTTGTCCCTGTGTCCTGGGACCTCCAGGGGTGCTGGTTGGCATCCTGAGGGCTCTCTAAAGTGCTGAGTGCCCCCTCTTACTCCTCACACAAAGTTGAGGCCCCCAGGTCCCTCCTTGGTCCATCCAGCGCCATTTTGATGCAAAATGCACTTTCTTCGTAGCCAAGGCCTGTTGGTGACTTCCAACACAATATCACATCTGCAACGATCTTCATGTCCTGGGACATCCTTTGCATCATGCAGTAACCTGCTGGCATCTTTCTAGGGTGCATTTCTGCAATCTTCGACTAACCATGGACTCTTCTTTTGCACCCTCTTCTAGGTTGGCAGGGGCTCCTGTCCTTCCTGGAACTTCTTTCGACTTCTGGACTTGGTCCCTTTTCTTTGCAGGTCTTCAGGTCCAGGAATCCAGCAGTTGTTCTTTGCAGACTTGGTTGGCTGCTGCAAAATCCCAATCACAAGGTGTAGTGTGTCCTAAGGAAACTTGCAGTACTTTACTCCTGCTTTTCTGGGCTCTGGGGTGGGGTAATTTATTTACCTTTACTGTATTCTTACTCTCCCAGTGATTCTACACACACTTCACTTGTCTAAGGGGGAATTCGTGATTCGCATTCCACTTTCTTAGTATGTGGTTTGTGTTGCCCCAGACCTATTTTCTCCCATTGCATTCTATAGCATTTCCTATTGTTTGCATTGTTCTATGACTATTTAAATGCCTAATTTTGGTGTCTAGTATATATATTGTGTATAATACTTACCTCCAGAATGAGTATTATCTCTAAGATAATTTTGGTACTGTGTCACCCTAATAAATACCTTTATTTTTGGTAACATTGAGTATTGTCTTTACTTGTGTATAAGTACTGTGTAACTATAAGTGGTATTGCAGGAGCTTTGCATGTCTCCAAGTTCAGCCTAAGCTGCTCTGCTATAGCTACCTCTATCAGCCTAAGCTGCTAGAACAATACTACATTTCTCTAATAAGGGATAACTAGACATGGTAAAAGGTGTAAGTACCCAAGGTACTCACTACAAACCAGGCCAGCCTCCTACATTGGTGGTGCAGCGGTGGGATGAGTACTTGCAATTGCTTTACCACTTTGTTGCCTGTGCTTTTCACAAGAAAAGCTTGCTCCAATACTTAGAGCATTTATAAAATATACTTAGAAACCGTTTTCTAACTTTCTAAAAGTTCTTTAAACTTTGCAAAAGTTTTACAAAGTTCTGAAAAGTTTTCTCTTTTCTCTAAAAAGTTAGCTCTGTTATTCTCCTAACTTTTTACTCACTTTCTTAAAGGTTTTTCTTTCAATATGTCTTCTGTAGAAGCTACACCTAGAGTTGTTAAGACTACCTATGAGAATCTAAACTAGAAACGTTTGAGGGGTATCTGCATTGAAAGAAGTTTAGGGACTGGGAAGAACCCCAATAAGGAGTTCCTCTTAAATCTTCTTCTCCAGGATGACCAGGGACTCAGCACTGGTCCAGATCAGACAGGGGAAGAGGTAGTGGATGACTCTAACCAGGAGTGCTCAGAGGAGCAAGATGACAATCCTGGGGAGGGTCCTTCCACAGACCTAACTGTCAACAAGCTCCCTAGTATAACTAGTAGTGCAAAGAGTTCACACTCAAGTAGGGCTCCCTTCACCCTTAGAGGCCAGGTCACTAGAGTGGCCTCTGTTAGAGATAGGTCTGCCTCTGCAAACTCTCATGTTACCTCTGTTGAAGAGGCTTCATATAATTCTAACCCTGAGGACCAGTCCCTAGATAGGGAACTCAGTAAGCTGAGGTTAGAGGAGGCCAGACTGAAGCTAATGCAGCAGCAGTTGGCCTTAGACAGGGAATCCCTGGCTGTGGAGAAAGAGAGGCAGGGTTTGGGGTTAGTTCCCCACGGTGGCAGCAGCAGTTTTACGAATACAATGTTAGGGAACCTTCATTTGATTCTACGAATCTGCACAAAGTTCTCTCTCCTTACAAGGATGGTGATTACATCAACAAGTGGTTTGCTGCACTTGAGAGGGCCTGTAAAGTTCAGAGGGTCCCTCATGTACAGTGGGCTGCTATCCTTTGGTTATCGTTCTCTGGCAAAGGGAGAGATAGACTTCTTATTGTCAGAGAGGATGATGCAGATAATTACCAAATTCTTAAGAATGCACTCTTGGACGGTCTGGGCTTAACCACTAAACAGTACAGACTTAAGTTCAGAGAGACCAGAAAGGAGTCATCACAGGACTGGACAGACTTTGTAGACTGTTCTGTGAAGGCCCTAGAAGGTTGGTTACATGGCAGTAAGGTGACTGATTATGAAAGCCTACATAACTGGATTCTGAGAGAGCATATCTTGAATAATTGTGTTTCTGACTTGTTGCATCAGTATCTTGTGGACTTAGATCTGACCTCTCCCCAAGAATTGGGAAAGAAGGCAGACAAATGAGCCAGAACAAGGGTGAGCAAAAAAGCTCATACAGGGGGTGACAAGGATGGCAAGAAGAAGGATGGTAAGTCACATGACAAGGGTGGGGACAAAGATAACAAATCATCAGAGTCTTTATCAGGCCCACAAAAATCCTCTGGGGGTGCTGGGTCCAAATCCTCTTCTCACAAAGATAAGAAACATTAGTGTTATATGTGTAATGCCAAAGGCCATTGGGCAACGGATCCTCATTGTCCAAAGAAAAACATCAAACCTCCCACCACCACAACCCCAACTGCAACCACTAGTGCCCCTAGTAATAGCAGTGGTGGTGGGAAGAAGACTACTAATAGCCAAAGGGTGTAGCTGGGCTCACCATTGGTAATGTAGTTGGGGTTGGTCTAGTTAGGGAGATCACTGAGGCTGTTTTAGGCTCTGATGGTGGCATTGACCTAGCCACTTTAGTTGCTTGTCCCCATAACATGGATAAGTACAAGCAGCTACCCCTGATTAATGGTGTTCAGGTTGAGGCCTACAAGGACACAGGTGCCAGTGTCACCATGGTGATGACAAACTGGTTGCCCCTGAGCAACACCTACTTGGTCACCAGTACCAAGTGACAGGCGCCCACAGCAACACTGTAAGCCACCCCATGGCTGTTGTGAATCTCAACTGGGGGGTGTTTTTACTGGTCCAAAGAAAGTTGTGGTAGCCACTGATGTACCTGTAGAATGTCTGCTAGGCAATGATTTGGAGACTTCAGCTTGGGCTGAAGTGGAGTTGGAGGCCCATGCAGCAATGCTGGGCATTCCATGGCACATCTTTGCTCTTACTAGGGCTCAGGCCAAGAAGCAAAGAGGACAGGGAAACTTGGATCCTGGAACAATGGGCCAAGTGCCCCCAAAAACTAAGGGTAGGAAGGGCAAACCCTTGTCCACTATCCCTCCCTCCACAGAGGATTCCCCTTTTAAGGAAGAGGAATTCTATCCCTGTGCAGAACCTACACCAGAGGAAGCTGATACAGCTGAGCTTTTGGGTGTAGGGGGCCTGCCAGGGAAGAGCTGAATGTGGCACAGCAAGCCTGTCCCACATTGGAGGTCCTCAGACAGCAAGTTGTCAAGCAGCAAAATGGTGATGCAACTGACACACACAGAGTTTACTGGGAGAATAATCTCCTTTATACTGAAGCAAGGGACCCTAAACCTGCTGCCGCCAGGAGACTGGTCACCCCCCTTCAGTAAAGGGAATTCCTCCTAACTCTGGCTCATGACATCCCATTAGCTGGGCATTTAGGCCAGAGTAAAACATGGGTCAGACTTGTTCCACATTTTCACTGGCCCCATATATCAGAAGACACAAAGGGGGTGATTCTAATTCTGGCGGGCGGCGGAGGCCGCCCGCCAGAATTCCGCCCCCATAATACCGCTCCGCGGTCAGAAGACCGCAGAGGGTATTATGAGTTTTTCCCTGGGCTGGCGGGCGGTCTCCAAAAGACCGCCCGCCAGCCCAGGGAAAAACTCCCTTCCCACGAGGATGGCGGCTCGTAATCGAGCCGGCGGAGTGGGAAGGTGCGACGGGTGCAGTAGCACCCGTCGCGTATTTCAGTGTCTGCAAGGCAGACACTGAAATACCTTGCGGGCCCTCTTACGGGGGCCCCTGCCGTGCCCATGCCATTGGCATGGGCACGGCAGGGGCCCCCAGGGGCCCCGCGACCCCCCCCTACCGCCATCCTGTTCATGGCGGCTTTCCCGCCATGAACAGGATGGCGGTAGGGGGGGTCAGAATCCCCCATGGCGGCGCAGCAAGCTGCGCCGCCATGGGGGATTCTGAGGGCAGCGGTAAACCGGCGGGAGACCGCCGGTTTACCCTTTCTGACCGCGGCCAAAGCGCCGCGGTCAGAATGCCCTGCGGGGCACCGCCGGCCTGTCGGCGGTGCTCCCGCCGACCCTCGCCCCGGCGGTCGAAGACCGCCGGGGTTCGAATCAGCCCCAAAGTTGTTTTGTTGCTCCTGTGTCACCTGCCAAGCCAGTGGCAAGACTGGTGGCACCCCAAAGGCCCCCTTAATGCCACTACCAGTGGTTGGGGTACCCTTTGAAAGGGTAGGGGTTGATATTTTTGGCCCCCTTGACCCTCCAACAGCTTCTGGCAATAGGTTTATCCTTGTGGTGGTGGACCATGCCACAAGGTACCCAGAAGCTATCCCCTTAAGGACCACTACAGCTCCTGCAGTGTCAAAGGCCCTCCTGGGAATATTTTCCAGAGTGGGCTCCCTAAGGAAGTGGTGTCAGACAGAGGTAGTAATTTCACGTCTGCATACCTAAAAGCAATGTGGAAGGAGTGTGGTGTTACATACAAGTTCACCACCCCTTATCATTCACAGACTAATGGACTGGTTGAGAGGTTTAATAAAACTCTCAAAGGTATGATTATGGGACTCTCTAAAAAACTCAGAAGGAGATGGGATGCCCTATTTCCATGTCTCCTTTTCACCTACAGGGAGGTACCGCAAAAATGAGTGGGCTATAGCCCCTTTGAACTTCTATTTGGTCACCCTGTTAGGGCTCCACTTGCTCTTGTTAAGGAGGGTTGAGAACAACCTTTAAAAGCTCCAAAACAGGGCATAGTGGACTATGTACTTGGCCTGAGAAGTGGAATGGCTGAGTACATGAAAAAGGCCAGCAGAAACCTTCAGGCCAGCCAAGAGCTCCAAAAGCAATGGTTTGACCAGAAGGCTGTCCTGACAGAGTACCACCCAGGACAGAAGGTGTTGGTATTTGAGCCTGTGGCCCCAAGAGCACTCCAGAACAAATGGAGAGGACCCCATCTAATTGTAGAGAATAAAGGTGAGGTCACCTATTTGGTGGGCCTGGGCACTGCCAGAAGCCCCAGTAGGGTGCTTCATGTCAATCACCTTAATCCTTACTATGACAGGGCTGACTTAACCCTGCTCATGGCTACAGATGAGAGACAGGAAGAAGAGAGTGACCCTCTCCCTGAGCTCTTCTCCACTACTGAAACTGATGGTTTAGTGGAGGGAGTAGTTCTGGCAGACTGCCTTACTGCTGGTCAGAAGGAAGACTGTAAAAATCTCCTTGATCAGTTTTCTGTACTCTTCTCCCTCACACCTAGTACAACTACTTGGTGTGAATATACAATTGACACTGTTGACAGTTTACCTGTCAAAAGTACAATTTACAGGCAACCTGACCATGTCAGAGTTTGCATAAAAGCAGAGGTTCAGAAAATGTTAGACCTTGGAGTTATTGAGACTTCTGATAGCCCATGGGCCAGCCCAGTGGCGCTTGTCACCAAACCACATAGCAAAGAAGGAAAGAGAGAAATGTGGTTTTGTGTGGACTATAGGGGTCTCAATACAGTAAAAAAGCAGATGCTCACCCTATAGCCAGGACAGATGAGCTAATGGATACACTGGCATCTGCCAAGTATCTAAGCACTTTTGACTTGACTGCAGGGTTTTGGCAGATCAAAATGTCAGAAGATGCTAAAGCAAAAACACAATTTTCTACCATAGGAGAGCATTATCACTTCACAGTGATGCCCTTTTGGTTTGAAAAATGCACCTGCCACTTTTCAGAGGTAAGGGAATACAGTCCTGCAAGGTTTGGAAGTTTTTAGTGCAGCATATTTAGATAATATTGCTGTCTTTAGCTCCACCTGGGATGAACACTTGGTCCACCTCTGGAAAGTTTTGGAGGCCCTGCAAAAGGCAGGCCTAACTATCAAGGCTTCAAAGTGCCAGATAGGGCAGGGAAAAGTGGTTTATCTGGGCCACCTGGAAGATGGGGAACAGATTGCACCACTTCAGGGGAAGATTCAGACCATTATGGACTGGGCTTCCCCTACAACTCAGACCCAGGTCAGAGCCTTCTCAGGTCTCATTGGGTATTACAGGAGGTTCATTAAGAACTATGGTTCCCTTGCAGTACCTCTTAATTACCTCACCAGTAGGAAAATGCCTAAAAAGGTATTGTGGACAGCTAGCTGTCAGAAAGCTTTTGAGGAGCTTAAGCAGGCAATTTGCTCTGCACCTGTCTTAAAAAGCCCAAACTACTCCAAAAAAATAATTGTTCAAACAGATGCTTCTGAATTAGGGGTAGGGGCTGTACTATCACAACTTATCTCAGAGGGCCAGGATCAACCTGTTGCTTTCATTAGCAGGAGGTTGACCCCTAGAGAAAAGCGTTGGTCTGCCATAGAGAGGGAGGCCTTTGCTGTGGTCTGGGCACTGAAGAAGCTGAGACCCTACTTGTTTGGGACTCACTTCATTATTCAGACAGACCACAAACCTCTATTATGGCTTAAACAAATGAAAGGTGAAAACCCTAAATTGTTGAGGTGGTCCATCTCCCTACAGGGAATAGACTATACAGTGGAACATAGACCTCGGAGTACCCACTCCAATGCTGATGGACTCTCCAGATATTTCCACTTAGACAATGGAGACTCATCTGGGCAAGGTTAACATTATTGCCCCTCGTTTGGGGGAGGGGGTTTGTAGGAAAGTACCATTTTCCTTGGCATGTTACTCCCATTTTTACCTGTATGGCAGTATGTTTTTGCCTGTCTCACTGGGATTTTTCTGGTCAGGACCCCAGTGCTCATAGTTTATGGCCTAATGTGTGTGTCTGTGTAGTGCTTAACTATGTCACTGAGGCTCCACTAATCACAACCTCAGTGTCTATGCTCTCTCAGCTTTTAAAATTGTCACTGTAGGCTATTGACTTCATTTACCAATTTCAATTGGCACTCTAGACCCCCCTTATAAGTCCCTAGTATATGGTACCTAGGTACCCAGGGCATATGGACTGCAGCATTTCTTTTGCCACCCATAGGGAGCCCAGACAAACCCTTGCACAGGCCTGCCTTTGCAGCCTGCGTGGAATAACGCACATGGTATTTCACAGCCATTTTCACTGCACTTAAGTAACTTATAAATCACCTATATGTCTAACTTTCACTTGCTGAAGGTTAGCTGCAAAGTTACTAAGTGTGAGGGCACCCTTGCACTAGCAAAGGTGCCCCCACATAGTTCAGGGCCATTTCCCCGAACTTTGTGAGTGCGGGGACACCATTACACGTGTGCACTACATATAGGTCAATACCTAAATGTAGCTTCACAATGGTAACTTTGAATATGGCCATGTAACATGTCTAAGATCATGGAATTGTCCTCCCATTCCAAATATAGTATTGGGGAGCCAATTCCATGCATCCTGGGAGCTCCACCATGGACCCCTAGTTCTGCCAAATCATCTCTCTGAGGCTTGCACTGCAGCTACAGCTGCTGCCACCTCACAGTCAGGGGTCTAGACAGCCCAGTGCCAGGAAGGCAGAACAAAGCATTTCCTCTGAGAACAGAGTGTTACGCCCTCTCCCTTTGGAAATAGGTATTACAGGCTGGGGAGGGGTAGCCTCCCCCAGCCTCTTGAAATGCTTTGAAGTGCACAGATGGTGCCCTCCTTGCAAAAGCCAGTCTACACTGGTTTAGGGACCCCTTCTTCCCTGCTCTGACATGAAACTGGACAAAGGAAAGGGGAGTGACCACTCACTGTCCATCACCACCCTAGGGATGGTGCCAAGTGCTCCTTGAGTATGTCCCAGACTTCAGCCATCTTGCTTTGCAAGGTGTGTGGGCCTTCTGGAGGCCTCTGAGTGGCCAGTGCCAGCAGGTGACATCAGAGACCCCTCCTGATAGGTCCTTAGCTGATAAGGTAGCCAATCCCCCTCTCAGGGCTATTTATGCTATTTAGTGTCTCTCCTGTGGGTTCTCTTCAGAGTCTGCTTGGAAGTTTCCTTCAGGAATCCTCTGCAACAACTTCAGCTTCCTCTGACCTCGGATCAACCACAGTCTGCTCCAAGAAACGCTGTAACTGCAACAAAGTATCCACCAGAGATACTTTTCTTCAGCAACCTCAGCTCCAAGTCAGCAAGTGCAACAGTTTCAATGGAGTGCATGCTCTGAGGACTCCCTGTCTTCATCCTGCACCTGAAGGACCGAAGAAATCTCCAGTGGAGTGACGGAGTCACTCCCCTGCTCCAAGCAGGCACCTTTCAAGATGACAACCGGTACCCTTGGACTCCTCTCACAGTGACGAGAGTGCTCCTAAGGACACAGAGGCTGTTCCCCGAGAGCGATGGTACCCCTGTGTGCTGTGTCCTCTTCACCTCCTGAGGCCTCTGTGCATTATTTGCAAAATTCCTTCATGCACAGCCTGGCCCAGGTCCCCAGCACTCCATCGTATGACGTTCAACTCGCTGAGTTGTTCTCCGGCAGCTTGGGACATTCTTTTGTTGCGCTGCATCAACCGTGTTTTGCACCTCCTTTGTCCCCATTCCTAGGACCTCCGGGGGTGAGTACTTTACTCCTGCTTATCTGGGCTCTGGGGTGGGGTAATTTACTTACCTTTACTGTATTCTTATGCTCCCAGCGATCTGCACATACTACTCTTGTCTAGGGGGGAATTCGTGATTCACATTCCACTTTCTTAGTATATGGTTTGTGTTGCCCCAGGCCTATTTTCTCCCATTGCATTCTATAGCATTTCCTATTGTTTGCATTGTTCTATGACTATTACTAACTTTGGTGTCCAGTGTATATATTGTGTATAATACTTACGTCCAGAAGGTGTATTGTATCTAAGATATTTTTGGTACTGTGTCACCCAAATAAATACCTTTATTTCTGGTAACACTGAGTATTGTCTTTACTTGTGTATGAATACTATGTAACTATAACTGTTTGGGACTCACTTCTGGGTTCAGACAGACCACAGGGCCCTCAGGTGGCTCATGCAGATGAGGGGTGAGAATACTAAACTCTTTAGGTGGTCCATTTTCCTACAGGGGATGGACTTTACAGTGGAGCATCGCCAGGGAATTGACCACACCAACACTGATTGTCTCTCCAGATACTTCCTCCTTAGTGATTAGAGCTCCCAGGAGGTTGAGTAGGTCGCCCCACTTTCAGCTGGGGAGGACACATGTTAAACCTGACAACCTTAGGGTGGTCACCCTTAACTTTTTGCCTGCCTCCCTCCACTTTTTGGACACTGTTGTTGCTGGTTTTAGGACTCTGCGCACTTAACCACTTCTAACCAGTGCAAAAATGCATATGCTCTCTCCCTTAGAACATGATGACATTGGCTCATACCCAATTGGCTTATTTAATTTACTTATAAGTCCCTAGTAAAGTGCACTATATGTGCCCAGGGCCTGTAGATTAAATGCTACTAGTGGGCCTGCAACACTGATTGTGCCACCCACTTAAGTAGCCCCTTAACCATTTCTCAGACCTGCCATTGCAAGGCCTGTGTGTGCAGTTTCAATGCCAATTTGACTTGCCATTTAAAGGTACTTGCTAAGCCTAAAACTCCTCTTTTTCTACATATAATTCACCTCTAAGGTGGGCCCTAGGTAACCCATAAGGCAGGGTGCTGTGTAGACAAAAGGCAGGGCATGTACCTGTGTAGTTTACATGTCCTGGTAGTGTAAAACTCCTAAATTCATTTTAAACTGCTGTGAGGCATGCTCCTTTCATAGGCTAACATCAGGGCTACCCTCATCTACTGTTTGAGTAGTAGCTCCTGATCTGAAAGGAGTAACCAGGTCATATTTAGTATGATCAGAATGGTAATCCAAAATCATGTGGACTGGTGAAGTTGGATTTAATATTACTAATTTAGAAATGCCACTTTTAGAAAGTTAACATTTCTCTGCACTTAAATCCTTCTGTGCCTTACAATCCACGTCTGGCTAGGTTCAGTGACAGCTCCCTTGTGCATTCACTCAGACAACCCCAAACACAGGATGCTCAGCCACACTTGCATACATGTGCATATTGAATGGGTCTTCCTGGGCTGGGAGGATGGAGGGCCTGACACTTACATGTCAAAGGACAGTAGCCTGCCCTCACACAAAGGACTGCCACACCCCCTACTGGGACCCTGGCATACAGGAGAGAAATGAAAGGGGACCTTGTGCACTTCTAAGCCATTCTTTGAAGTCTACCCCGCTTCAAAGGCACAGTTGGGTATTTAAACAGGGCCTCTGCCCCTACCAACTCAAATACTTCCTGGAGAAGAGAACCTGAACCAGAACCTGCAACCTACCAAGAAGAACTGCCTGGCTGCCCAAATGACTCATCTAACTGCTTTCTGAGAAGGACTGCTGCCTTGCTGTTGCCCTGCTGCCTTGCTGCTCTCTGGCTGTGCTGATAAGAGCTCTCTAAGGGCTTGGATAGAGCTTGACTCCTGTCCCCTGAAGTCTCAGGACCAAAAAGACTTCATTCCTGTAAGAAGAACTCCCTGTGCAGTGAAAATTGACGCACAGCCTGCCAGAAATGACATGCAGCCTGCATCACGGTGAGAAAATCACTGCACGCCGAACCAGAACGACGCAGCCTGACTTCGCAAGGAGAAGATCAACGCAGCATCAGCGTAGCGACCAGAAATTCAACACACGGCCCACTGGATCGACGCAAAGTTGAGCTTGAAGGACGCATCCAGACTTCCTGAGAGGAATTGATGCAGCGCCTGCCGTGTGGTAGAAATTTCCACGCAACACCCACCGGATCGACGCAGCCATTGTGACTTCATCCTGTGAGCACCGAATTTCAACGCATCGTCCCCGGGATGTCCGAAAACCCCGTAACCCAAAGAGGATTCCAGTCTACGCACCGGAAATCGACGCTCAGCCTGCTGTGAGTGAAAAATTGACAACGCATCTCCTGTGTGCGCCGGAAAAATCAACACACTCCTCCCCGTTTTCCACGCATCCCTTCCTCTGCGGTCCCTTGCGGAGAATTTGAACGCAAGCCAGGTACTTTGTGCTTGCAAGAGACATTTGTTGCTTTTAAGAAATTAAAGACTCTTTATCATTTTGACAGTGGTATTTCAGCATATGCTTATTGCATCTTAATCGTTTTGACCTGCATCTTATCAGATAAATATTATATATTTTTCTAAACACTGTGTGGTGTAATTTTGTGGTGTTCTACTGTCCAAATACACTTGTATGCCATCTCTCAAATGATGTCCCCTTCCGTGGGAGTTTAGCATTTGTGTAGTATGGAGAGTCAGCAAGTGACATGACTATAACTACCAGGAGGCCCTGTTTCTGTACCTCAGACAAATAGCCCTTTCTGCACTTGTCCAAAAATACTTGTGTGCCATCTCTCAAATGATTTACCCTACCCTGGGTGTTTACCATTTGTGTAGGGTGGGGAGTCAGCAAGTGACATGACTACAACTACCTGGAAGCCTTGTTTATGTACCTCAAACGAACAGCCCTTCCTGCACTTGTTCTAATACACCTGTGTGCCATCTCTCAAATGGTGTTTCCTCACATGGGAGTGAGGAATCTACATATCATGCTCAGCTCAGAAATGTGTCTGTCTACCTAGCTTGCTTTTGTCCGGTATCCCAAAATGAAACTATTGAGGATATGAATGACACCTTACCAGGTTTGTACATCAAGTATTCCTAAGGCATTAAGCTGCTTCATCATATTGGTAGTGGCAATTAACATATTGACTCATATGATGGATACAGCTACATGTATAACAAAGTTGCATGTTCGCCTGTATCTCACACAACTAGGCCTTGGAATGGTCAAATACATATGTGTCCTCTCCACTGTGTTGTGTTGGCTGAACTGTTTCTAAGATGTCATGTTCATTCTCTCATCTAAAGTGCACCTACCAGCACATCTAGGGAGGTGCTTGAGTCTAATAGTTTCTGAAAGCTTCACACGTCATGTCAAAAACTTCAATACCATGGTAGCATAGCACAATCAGAAAATCTACCACTTAGGATTGTCCAAGGTCTCTACTTGCAGTGACACAAAACCTCTGAATGTACATTCTACATTTCAACCAATTACAATGTACTGTTTCTCAACAGGTCGAGCTGGCACAACACCTGCCCAGTCATTGTCCATCGATCATACTCCCAACCCACCTCTTGATGAAGCCCTCAGTGATGACAACATTCCTGGACATGTGGGCTTGGATGAGGGTCCTGGCCAACCTTGACAGCCTGGTCAGATGGCACCAGTGAGTCTCACTGTGCCCACAATAACACTTCCCACCCCAGTTGCTTCTACATCACAGACAACAATGTGCCCTCCGACCTGGGTACCTAGCACAGTTGCTAACATCTTATGCCCCCAGTCCTGGATCCTTAGGTGCAAATCAACAATCCTAACACAGAGTGTCCAGGATCCAGTTGGAGAGTACATCCTATGCCAAGGTGTGAGAAAACAGGGCTGACTGCAGAGTCCCCTAACGTTTTGCCCCAATTTTTCACATTTTTGCTGGTGTTTTCCTGACTCTGATGATGCCCTGGGTAGTGCTAACCAGTAACAGGGCCTGTGCTATGTGTAAAATCAGTATGCCAATTAGGCTAATTATAATTGGCTATGTCAACCTACCTATAAGTCCCTAGTATATGGTAGGGCATGTAGATTTATGAACCCAGCATATGTAGTGCCCCCATAGGTGCACTGCTGCTGTGTCCAGTGTCATTGTAAAGGCAGGCCTGCCTTGCTGGCTGCTTTTAAACTAAAGTTATATGAAAATTCGACTTTGGAATTAAATGTACTTCCAAAAACCCCTAAGGTATGCCCTATGTGCCCCTAGGGTTGGGTGAACTGTAACTATAAGCAGGGACCTTATAAAAATTGTTTTATAAGCCCTGGTGAGGTAAAATAGCCAAATTAATTTTTCCCTCATTATAGTGAATAGCCCCCATAGGCTAAAATGGGGAGGCTTTATTATAATTAATAGAGTCCCCATAAGAGACAGATGCCTTGAGTTTGATATCAAATGAATAGTTATAATAAATCCCACAACTTGACACTGTTGGATTTAATACAACTAGTTCAGGTAAAGAGTTTTAAAACTCTACCTGAAAGTTGCCAACTTCAGCTCTGTAGTGCCCTTCTCTGATGGGCCAGACTCTGAGATGTGAAGTGGCCTGGGTTGAACACAAGGATGTTCCTTGGGGAGGAGATCTGCCTCAGAAGATGGTGAAACAGGATGGGGGAGAGCAGCCAAACTGGTCTTCAAAGGTAGTGAAGGACATTTGGGGCAGCTCAGGCCCTCCCCCATTTCCTGCCATACCAGACAATTAGGTGCCCTCTTGATTATATTAGGAGAGGGCAGGAGAGGGGTGTGTTTAGGATTTTTAGCCACACTAATGAGTGGGCTCAGTCAGAACTAACCTCCCAAAATCGGTTTCAGCCATGTTGGATTTTTAAAGAGTGTTGTTCCCTGGGACTGATTTTTGCCACACTTCCCAGGAACTGGTCATCAAAGGAGGAAGGAACCTGCCTGTGATTGGACAGTCTTCCCCACTGCTTCCCTACCCCAGGAGCAAGGATAAATATGGCAGAGCTGCACCCACACCTCAGATCCCTACAAGGAACAAGACAAAGAAGAAGAAGGACTGCCCTGCTGGACCCCTGACCTTCACCTGGACACAGCACTTTGAAGGAGTGCACAAGCTGCACACTTGGGCTTCACCACTAAAAGGACTTTGCCTGTCTTCTACTGCTCCAAGAAGGGACTCCCTGTTTGCTACAGGTACAAAGGTACAATGGAACTGCATATAGTCCCCTGCATTAAGTCCTGCAAGCAGAGCCCACCTGACCAGCGTCCAGTGGCCATTTGAGGATTCTGACCAGGTGCATTTTGGGAACTGCAGTCCCAACTCCCAAGAACCAACTCAGAGCTTCTGGAACTTTGGATCAAGTTGTGGACACTTCAAGGACCTAAAAGGACCTCTGGAAGAAGATCCAGAAGTTTGGAGAGATTTGGAGCAACTCCATAAGTTGAAGAAGTGCATTGTTGGAGTTGGAGTCCCAGACCCCAATAGGTAACCCAGTGCGTCTGAACCCTTGGCTGGTGCTGTGGACCACTTTCCTGAGTCAAGACACACTTCTGAAAGTAAGTGTAACAGTTTTACCTCATGGGTGACCTGAACTTTGGACTTTGTCCCTGTCAAGTGTGACCTTTTTTAATCCTTTGAGCGCTAGTTGATTCTATATGCTAGAAAACATTCATTTGTAAAAATGTATATCTCTGGTTCCCTTTCTTTGATTTTAATCATTTTGGTGTCATTTTAAAGATAAAAATAAAATCTATTTCTATAAATTGGTGTTGGATTTGTATAGTGTTTTGTGTTTTACTTATTAACTGTTTTGTGATTTTAAAAATCTTTAACACTTGTCTCCTAATTTAAGCCTTGTCGCCCATTGCAAAGCTACCAAGGGTTGAGCTTTGTTTAATTTATTGAGACTTAACTGAACCTAAGTGGGCGTTATTAGCCTATTGCTAAGTGTAGGTATTTACCTGCCCTTAACAATAATCCACTTTCCAAGACAAGGGCGCAGGCTTGTGGGTATAGGGTCCGTGGGAGAGATGTTGTGGGCCAACAGAGTGAGGCTGCTGGGGCCCCTCAGGACCAGGAAAACATCAGCCACGTCTTGGGGGTCTATCAGGAGTCCCAAGGTGTGATGGGCCCTGTGCTAACTGAACTCCGGGAAATCAAGCAGCTGCAGAGTGACATGACCCCAAAAATGGAGGACCATAATTGTAACAAGGCCACCCTAACAATGGTGCTGAGGGGTATCCATACAACCCTGAGCAGGACTGTCCCCAAACATCTCCCCCTACCTATAGGCCAAATACGTCAAGCCCATGTACATCTGCAGCAGACACAGGAAGGGAGGACCTGCCAGAGGACCAACTACCCTCAGACACCTCTGCCTTCCACACTCACAAACGGGGATGTATGTGTAAAAATCCAGGAGGTGCAGATGACAAGACACCCACCACTGCAAGCAAGAAACCTCATCCTTAGACCCATATTTATACTTGCTTTGCGCCAAATTTGCATATTTATTTTTGATACAAATCTAGTGCAAACCTAAATCCAAATTTATACTTTGGCACTAGACCCGTCTAGCGCCGAAGTTCTGGAGTTAAATTCATTTTTTGCTACAGAGAAACTACCTTGCGTCAATGAGTTGCAAGGTAGGCATTCCCGGGCAAAAAATGACAATATGGCTGTAGAGCCATATCTCTCCCCGTGCTAAAATCAAGCATGGGGGGGAAAGGGGGCCTTAAATATTGGCACTAAGCTGCCTCAGCGGCAATATTTAATGCCTGGGTCAGGGCAGGGTGTTAGGGGACCTGTGAGCCTATTTCCATGGTCATAGACCATAGAATGGGCCCACCGGTGCTCTTCCTTAGCCCCAGGGACACCCACACCAGAGGGATGGCAGAGGATGGGGGAGCCCATTCCTCTGGAGAGTAAGCTAAGTACAGGTAAGTATTTTTTATTTTATTAAAAAGTGCCATGGGGGGGCCTAACTTGGGCCCCCCTACATGACACTGAGCCTAATATCCATGCCCAGGGGACATATGTCCCCTGGGAATGACCATTTGGGTGGTGGGCATTACTCCTGCTTTTACTAAGACAGGAGTCATGGACATAGGAGTTGTGCATCAAAGGATGATGCTAGTCTGGTTAGAGGCATTTTTATGCCTCTGCCCATACTAGCGTCATCCTTTGATGCACAACCTCCTGTTCCCCCAACGCCTCCCCCACATGGCTAGCTCCCTTTTTCATGATGCTACCCAGGCCTTACCGCAGGCTACCATAATTCCTTAAATATGACGCCTGGCCGGCATCTTTGAATTGCGCTAGCTGGAGGTATACTTTTTCATGCAAAACTGCGTTAGTGCAGTTTTGCATGAAAAACTATAAATCAGGGCCTTAATGTCCTCATTTGTGTATCACACATTCACTCTAAGGACTGATCCTGAACCCCATTTCATTACTGATAGGAGGATATGGCATCTACTCCTATGATTTCATTCACCATGTCTGACCACTTCACTTTTCATTTATGTTACTTTTTGCCACAAGTTTGTTTTCAACTTGAGCAGTGTAAAAAACTTCACCAGTCACAAACTCAGTGTCTGCTGTCTTAAATTTCACATTTAGCAATGTAGATATGTAAGAACATGTGAACCATACAATGAAAAAACATGGTACTTGCAGAAGCAGGGATATGTAGCATGTCCACAGTCTCCAGCTCAGGATTACAACCATTCCACACAAACACATACATACAAGTGTATTGTCAAAGAAGACATTTTATTACATTGTTCAGCTCATAGTCTGCCAATATGTCTGAAACATAGCAAATCATACATGATTGAATCATACTGGGTAAATGATCAAACTTATAGGTACAAACCTCCAGACAATGGAAGGAAAGGATATCAGACATTGTCCTGTAGAATAGGTGAACATGAACTTGGTTGATGTAATCAGCTGGAGCCATATCACCTATCTCACAAAAGGAATCCAATATCACCTAATGCAAGACTCAGACAGATGGCAGTACAATAGATTCTGATCACAGTGTCACTACAATACAGTACTTCTGCATCTGGTGGTATGACACAAATAACTGTCAGTGATGTGGCACTGGTACTTTGGCCTACAATGAAGAAACACATCAACAGCTACATATAGTCCATACAAGAAGAGTGTTTAGCCAACATGAAGGAAAACTAACATGATTTTGGACTAGGACTACATATTTTCTGACCACATGATGACACACATGATGCATCAGGACCACTGCACTACACAGAACATGTCCAATGGAGTCTTCTAAACTTCCATCCTATCACCGTGCAAGTTGTCTTGGCACAGGTCTTTTACACCCAAAGTCTGTGACTTACATTCCCAGGAACAATCCATGTCCACTTTTTATGTCCGAACAGCATCATATACCTGCTAGTGTCACAACTCAGAAATGTTCCTACGAAGATGTCATGGTGAAGGTACCAGAACTAATGCAAAAATGAGGAGTATAGTTATGAAACCATACATTTGACAGAATTCACATAACAAATCTCTGAAGAATGCAGTCCGTGTTATAAGTCTCACATAAGCAAAGCAAAATCTCCAAAATGTGATTGTGTCAAAAGCTTTCTCATCAGGCACACTTTGCCAGTATTTGCTTCTAAACTTTTCCACCAAATACATTTCTCACATCATTACAACAAGACTTCATTGCACAGTCACAGTCATGACATCTCAAAACATATTTACACTCATAAGCAGAAGCTATTGATGAGATCTTGTTACAAGTCAGCTCCTTCCTCTTCACCACTATCATCTTCATTTGGTATTTCCAGATTCTCACATAGTTGCACAGCAGGCTCCCTCTTCTCTGGAATGTAAGGGATGGTCCTTCTCAGAGCGATGTTAAGGAGCATGCAGCACACCACAGTGATTTAGCACACTTTTCCAGGTGAATAGAGGAGGGCTCCCCTAGTCTTGTCCAGACAGTGAAATCTGGCCTTAAGGAGCCTAAAAGCCCACTCAACTGGCTACCATGTTTTTCCATGGGCCTCATTGAAGTGGACTTCCCTGGCGTAGTTGGATTCCTCAGTGGTATCAACAACCAAGGATCGTTGGGATATGCTGAGTCGCCTGTTTTGTATTGAAACATAAGTGCCACAATGAGTCACACAATTCCTGATTGTAGCACCTGACATTGCATACACAAGATCATGACAGTTGTAACTTGCCAACAAGCCAGGCCTTCTCCGGTTGCAGTTATGACATCAGCTGGGGTATGGTGCTGTTCTGCATAACAAAGGAATCATGGGCTGAACCTGGGAAACGGGCACAGACATTGGAAATGTACAGATCTGACAAGCAGACAACTTTCACATTGATGGAATGGAAGTACTTCATGTTGCGATAGACTTGTTCACTGGCATGCGGTGGCACCAATGCAATATGGGGGCCATCAATGGCTCCCACAACATGTGGAAGGGGACCAAATCCATAGAAGTAAACCTTTACACTGGCTAAATCCTGATATAGCAGTTAATGCGTCTTTTAAAACACCACTTAACATTAGTTGTGACATACCACTAGATATAGCTACTGTGTATTGAAATGACTATTATTATGTTTGTGATGTTTATGTTATTGTTTTGAGGCATGAGATCTGGCTCCAACTGACGACATGGATCTTGGATTGTCTATTCACACAGAACTTTATGTCCTGTCCTTCCATGGTCTGGAAGTCTGGAAATGGACAGTAGACTGGAGGTTGTCACATCCTCCTTCTCCCAGGGTACCTACTTGTGGAATTAAATGAGTTGGAGCATTTGTCACAGGGTCAAGGCCAACATATATGATGAGTAAGATCAAAGTCATGTGACAAAACGTTACAGACTGGAAATACATTACACATCAAAACTGTCCACTACTCAAGGTTCAGCTAAGATCCCCATTGTTGTATAGACATGTGTCTACAACATGTAAGTGCATATAACACCTATCTGCTCCTCTTGTGCCCCTTGATATTGTAACATATGTTCCAACCACCAAAAATGCCGTCACCAGTTGGATACAGTGCACTGTGGTTATATGGCATCTGTGACCAGCAATGCACTACACTGATCATTGTGTGGGAGAATCTACATATCAAAGCAGTTTTACATCTGTTGAGATGTTACTACACAATAATAGATTTTGTGACACATTTAACTGTCAACAAAACTGTAGTTTCAACTGTCAAAATGACAGATGCCTGACCTTGTTCATTGGACTTTAGGGATCTTCTGCAAGTAGTGGAAGTCGGCAGCAGTGGGCGGTTCTAACTGCGATGGATACAGCCATAAGCTAACATTGCTGACTGTGATGGTTGCACTCCAATGGCTTTGTCCGTCGACAGTGATGTCCCCATATATGGGGTACAGGTGAGTCTGTGTTTGGAAAATAACTCACTTGCCTCCTGACACTGCTGCCATCAACACCTCCACCACTTCTGCTACTTTGTGCCGCCTCTCTGAGCAATCAAGCCAGGTCAAGCATGTGAAAGAGCTGTAGAAACTTGGTGAAGAGGTCCTTCCCCTGTATGGTCAGCCCAATCTCTCACCAGAGGAACAGGTAACTATCTCACATATATATTTGACTGTTTTCAAAAACATCCTTTCCTTCCTCACAGTCTAAAATATTCCTCAGAGTCCCAGGGAGTTATTTGGGTGTCTGTAGTCACAATCTCTGGTCCATACATAGGATTTACAGGTTGTGAATTGTGGAGCCATGTACTCTGAGTATTTGAAATGACGATTGTGTTGTATAATGTGTTATAAGCCCACAGGATAAACTGTCATGCTTGGAAGTGATGGAAATGTTCTGTTCATATAGGTTCTGTATGCTCAGCCTGCAGAGAACAAGGCTGGTCACATCCTTTTTACAGTGTGGAACAAGGCCCAGGCTGGTGCACAGTAAATGTCGCTATGCAACTAAGGCACTGAGCCCACTCCCTGTAGACCTTCTGATCCTTGGATGTGGCCAAAACGAGTCTTCAGAAGTAAAATTTGGCCTGAATTCTTCTACAATGACTATGTCAGGAATCCTCAAGGTGCCTCCTGCTTTATCTCTCAGCATCCCCGGGGATCAGGGTTAAATCATATCTCTGTTCTTGGTTAAATCTTCATGTTTTTAACATAATGTGCTGTGTTAAACAAATAGTTTTTATCAATGCTTGTTTTACCAATGCTTGTTTGCTAATGTGAGCAGGTGTAGACATGTGCTTCTAATTGGGTGTGGTGTAGACATGTGCTTCTAATTGGGCGTGGTGACTCATCCACATGTGGAAACTCAACTGCTTTCCTGATTGGCTATAAATAGCAGAGTAAAGCATGCTTTCCTGCTTGGCTTTGTTTTGCTTCCTGATCTCAGCATCTGACTTGGCAGTCCAGCCCCTGCTGTCATCCTCGTATTCAGGACTTTTGAGGCAATTCATTTCTTTGTTCCTGTACCAACTGACACCAGGCATTCCTCCAGCATACCGGAAAAGACTGCAGCTAAGTGACTAGTATTGTTCTTTGAGTGCTGCACTTTCCTAGAACAGCAGGTGTATTTCAGACCTCGTATTTTGGCAGAGTGCTTATCTCAAAGAGACAAATGAATTTCTGAACATTCTACATTATTATTGTGGTTACTTGCCTAAATGTGCTTCAGGAAATCTTCTTGAGCTCAAGTACCACAAAAAGTGACAGTGCAATTTTAAAAGAGCATTTACGTGACATTTCTTTCTCTAGTAGCATAACTCTTGGTTTAAAATTGTGTCATTCATGCCTGTGTTTCGGGTTTGAGGAATTTGCTTTTTGAAGCGATTTTCACACACAGAGTGAAACCAAACCAAACTGTGCCATCCTAACTGTTTGAACCCAGAGTGGACATTTGTATTTCTTGGATTGTTTTTGTTCCTTTTAGTTTAACCCTATGCATGCAGGAAAGTTATATTGTTTGTCTTTCTTGTGCATGATAAGTGCAACCACAGTTCTAATCGTAGCGTGCAACAGTGAATCTCTGTGAAGCCAGCCCTAGTGTTGCAGTACTTATTGTTATGGTACTCAGTTTGAGTTTTTGGTAATGCAGCGTTAGTAATTGTGCAAACAGTTATTATTATTCCAAGAAAAGTGCTGGAGCATCCCGGTGTTCTTCTACTGCTCCCGTGCCCATATCAGAAAGAGAGATTCAGTTTCAAGGAAGTTGAGTGCACTAATTCTACTATCACTCTTTCAACAACGACCTGCCCTCCCGAACATACAGGGTGCCTGGGTGGACTGGCAAGACGTGGCAGTGTTTTGTCTCTTTCTCTCACACTCCCCCTTTCCTTTGGAAGACCTGCTGGGGTTTCTGTGTCCACCAGGAAGTGCCGAGAGGTGTACCAGGAGGTCGAGGGTATACCATCGCCCCTGCAGACATCCTGCTTTTCAGGTCAGTGGCCCCGTCTCGACATAAAGCCAAGCCACAACATACAGGTCTGCCTGGGCGATGGATTCCTCAATGGGTACTGTGAAAGGTTTAGCACAGGCTTTACCAGGAGCTCAGGATGCTACATCTTTATTAGATTTAACTAGGGCCCTAGCGGGATTACAGAAGGAACTTCTTTGCTTAAAGCACGAGAACCTGGAGTTGCACACTGAACTACAGCGGTATAAACCACAAGACACCCCCTGGGGAGGAGTCAAACTAAAATAAAGATCTCTAACACTACAAGCCCCTCGGTTTGACCCGTATAATAATGTCCCTGGACCCGATTCAGGCCCAATAACTTCCACCACACAACCCATGCAGGTAATGGTCACAACACCAACCCCTGTGCCCTTAGCTCCTCCAGAAAGGTTTTTTGGAAATAGTGCCAAGTTCAAAATTTTTCTTAACCAGTGCCAGCGACAGTTTTTGTGTCGGGCAGCTGCATTCCCCAATGATGCTGCAAAGGTAGCTTTTATTATCTCTTATTTGGGAGGCAATGCAGCTAATTGGTCTATTCTGCTGGTGGAGCGCAATGACCCTGTGGAGAAGTGTAGCACAATGGTTAGAGCAGCAGACCTTTGATGCAAAGATCTGGCCCGGGACCAAGGTTCAATTCACACCTCAGTGGGTCTTGGGCTCAATTCCCTTGGACCAGCTCATTCTTGCCTTGGTGCCTAATCTAATCAATGGGTCCCACTCTGTAACTCTGGGCAATAGCTTGCTTAATCTCCACAAAGGCCCTCACACTCCTTGGATGCCTGGCTTCACCCTGGGGCTGTCCAGGAGTGGGTGCCTCACAGGGAAGAGCCAGGAGGGGTTCCACAGCAGTATGCGTACAGCACCTTGAGACCCTAACGGGTGAGTAGTGCGCTATACAAGTGCAACATTTTACCCTATACTGTATGATTTCAACCGGTTCAAGGAAGTCTTGTGGAAACTGTTTGCCAAAAACCTCTTTGTGCAAGCCAGAGACAATGAGTTGCTGAATTTGCGTTAGGGAAACAAGGATCTACTGTCCTATATCACCTATTTCAATCGGTTGGTGGCAGAGACTGAGTGGCCGGAGGAGAAGAGGACCACCCTCTTCTATCGTGGCCTTCGGGACGATCTCAAGGATATTCTAGCTGAAATTGTGTAGCCTGGTTCATTGACCTGGTGGTATGATTGGACCACCGCTTGAGTGAACGTAAGGGAGAAAAATTCTGGGGTGACACACGCTTAGTGGTGCTCAAAACTGAGGAAAAGGAGTCCACCATTCCCACTCATGATACATCTGAGCCCATGCAAATTAGCAGTATGCGGGCCCACTATCTAAGGAAGAGAAAGAACGTAGGAAAAAATTGAAACTGTGTTTATACTGCGGAAAGGCAGGGCATTTTCCTCGGGAATGTCCTAACAAGCCTACTGCTCCAAAGAAAGCCATCGGGGCGGTAACAGGGCCTGATTTTCTCTCTTCCTGATTAGGCAGAAAACTAACTGGCTTGATAACTTCTGAGACCATTTTATCGAGCGCTTCTTTCAATACGGTCTCACATCTTCTGGCTAATACCACCAGTCTAGTTCCTCAACATCTGACTCTGATTGTGACATTAGTGTTGTCCCCTCAGGTTCGTAAGGTCATTCCCTTATTGCTTTACTGTGGGGCTACCGGAAACCTTTTAGACTTGGGTTTGGCTAAAACCCTAAATATTAAGACTGTCAGAAAAGACGTCCCTGAACTAGTCAGAGTCATGGATGGCTCAGAATTGTCCTCCGGGCTTATCATTTATCAAACAACACGCTTGTCCATGCTTTGTGCAAACAACCAAACAGAACAAATTCAGTTTGACCTCATAGATACCCCAGTATTTGGAACCTTTTTGGGAATACTCTGGCTTCAGTTACACAATCCCAAAATCGACTGGGCAGCAAGGACAGTGACATTAGACTCTAAACATTGCTGGCACTCCTGTTACCAAGACAAACCATTACTAGTGACACCCTTGCATTGTGGGTCCACACATAGTACGGCTATCAAGCCGGACGACACACTGGCCATTCCTGCACCGTGTAAAGCTTCCATGATGTCTTTAGTGAACAGAAGGCCACCCAGCTGCTGCCACATAGGTCACACGATTGTCGTATAGACTTGATTCCAGGGGCAACGCTACCACGTAGTAGGGTGTATGCTCTTTCTGAGCCTGAGAATCGATGCCTGCAAGACTACCTGGAAGATCTATTGGCCAAGGGTTTCATTCATCATTCAACGTCACCAGTATCGTCGTCTTTGTTCTTCGTGCCCTAGAAGAATCGCGAGCTGCGCGTCTGTATAGATTATCTGGAAGTGAACTTTTAGATCAGGTACGTCAGTCTACCATTTATACTAAACTCGACCTCCGGGGCGCCTACCACTTGATCCGAGTGATGAAGGGGGGTGAGTGGGAGACGGCGTTCTGAACTAAATTCGGACTCTTCAAGTACACAGTGATGCCCTTCGGGTTGTGTAACGCTCCTGCAGCGTTTCAGTTTTTCATCAATGAAGTGCTGCAGGAGTTTCTGGATATCTGTGTAGTGGTATACATAGACGACATTTTGATCTATTCGTCTTCCACTGAGGAACATATAGGGCATGTAAGAGTGGTTTTACAATGGCTTTGTGAGCATCATCTCTTCGCCAATCTGGAAAAATGTGTTTTTCACGCTACAACTGTAGACTTCCTGGGATATGTGATCACTCCTGATGGAATTTCCATGGATAGATCCAAGGTACAGGCCATCCTGGATTGGGTAGCCCCAAGATTCATCAAGGAAGTGCAACAGTTTTTGGGCTTGGCAAATTTTTAACCAGAGATTTATACCCCACTTTTCTACTGTGGTATCTCCCATAACTCGGCTCCTACGAAAAGGGGTTAAGTTCCTTTGGGATGCAGAAGCTGAGAAAGCTTTTCAACATCTTAAAAACACACTCACTGAAGCACCCATTCTCCATCATCCTGACCCGGCTCAGCCAGTTTTCGTGGAAGCAGACGCTTCCCAAATGCAGTGGGTGGTATCTTGTCCCAACGAGATCCTGAGTCTGGGCATTTCCATCCAGTAGCTTACTTCTCAAAGAAATTGCTACCCACAGAGCAAAATTACACAGTGGCGGAGCGGGAACTTCTGGCCATCCAGCTTGCCTTCCAGGAATGGCGTCATCACCTACTAGGAGCTAGGCACACCGTAACTATTTACACAGATCACAGTAATTTACAGTTTTTTCAAGCAACCAAGGCCCTGACACCTCATCAATTATGATGGCTTCTATTCTTTAACAAGTTTGACTACATAATCACCTATAGACCCGGTACTACACAACAAACGGCAAACACGTTGGCTAGGATGGGTTCCTCCTCTGATGTTGTGCTAGAACAGGTCAGAAGCATTATACCTCCCAGAAACAATCGTGGCTGTGTGCACTTCCCAAGAGTTCCTTGAGAAAATACCCAACACAAGCTTCCCTGTTCAACTGATGTGTATGAAAAAGAGAGTTTATTATACCATGCTGATCAGTTGTACGCCCCTACCAAAGAATTACAGGATACAGTGTTACATTGGGGACATGATTCTGTCCTCGCAGGTCATCCGGGTGAGAAAAAGATGTTAGATCTCTGTCAAAGATGGTTTTGGTGGCCCACACTTGTGCAGGATGTCAGAAGCTACGTCCAGACTTGTTCCACCTGTGTTTGGTCTAAAACCCCACATAATCCAGCCACAGGATTGTTACTTCCCATGCCAATTCCGGTGGCATCATGGCATGCCATAAGCATGTATTTTTTCTGATCTCCCAGCTTCCAATGGACACACTGTCATATGGGTGGTTGTAGGTTACCTAACTAAAATGGCTCATTTTGTTCCATTAAAATGCCTCCTTACGGCTTCCAAGCTCTCTGATTTGTTTGTCCAACACATTGTATGGCTTTATGGGTTGCCCACAACAATTGTTTCCGATCGTGACCCCCGATTTATATCACGGTTTTGGCGTAGCTTTTGTTCCTCTGTCGGTATGGGCATCCGCTTGTCCTCAGCATATCATCCACAAACGGATGGGCAGACGGAACGTGCCAGCCAATCACTGGAGCAAATCCTGTGATGTTACATTGACATATGGTCTACTGAGTGGGGTAAGGCTCTACCTCTTGTTGAATTTGTATATAACAAGAGTGTCCACATGGCTACAGGAGTATCCCCATTTTACTGTTTGTTTGGTCTGCACCCAAGAATGCTACCTATAACTGGGTCCCAAACATCCACAAGAGTCCCATCAGTACAAAAACGCCATAAAGAGTTACAGGAGATTCAGAAACAAGTACAACACCATTTAAAACTCTATCAAGCTGAAGTAAAAAAAAAAGCAGACAAAAGAAGGAGACCTGCTCCTTCTTATCAGACAGGAGATCAGGTGTGGCTCTCATAAAAAAATCTCCATCTTGCAGGATCCAGAACATTACACCCCTGATTTCTAGTCCCCTTTCCTATTGCCAAAATCTTTAATCCTGTGGTAGTAGAACTGACATTGCCAGATGATTTCAAGGTACACCCCATGTTTCATGTGTCGTTACTCCATCCCTATTCCCCTGATACCCATGATGGCCCTCCACCTCCGGGAAAAGTACACGGGCAATGGGAATTTGAAATGGCCAAAACTCTTGACTCCAGGCACGTCTGTGGTGTTCTACACTATTTATTGGCTTGGAAAGGCTATGGGCCTGAGGACAATTCCTGGGAACCCGTGTCCACAGTTCATGCTCCATGTCTTACTAAAAAATGCCATAATCTGCACCCTTCCAAGCACCACCGTTTGAGAGAGTCCTTGGTAGGGAGGACTTTGAGGAATCCCCAAAGTGCCTCCTGCGTTATCTGTCAGCATCCCCAGGGATTAGGGTTAAATATTATCTCTGTTCTTGGTTAAACCTTCATGTTTCTAAGTAAACATAATGTGCTGTGTTACACAATTGGTTTTATCAATGCTTGTTTTACCAATGCTTGTTTGCTCATGTGAGCAGGTGTAGACATGTGCTTCTAATTGGGTGTGGTGTAGACATGTGCTTCTAATTGGGTGTGGTGACTCATCCACATGTGGAAACTCAACTGCTTTCCTGATTGGCTATAAATAGCAAAGTGAAGCATGCCTCCCTGCTTGGCTTTGTTTTGCTTCCTGATCTCAGCATCTGACTTGGCAGTCCAGCCCCTGCTGTCATCCTCGTATTCAGGACTTTTGAGGCAATTCATTTCTTCATTCCTGTACCAGCTGACACCAGGCATTCCTCCAGCACACCGGAAAAGACTGCAGCTAAGTGACGAGTATTGTTCTTTGAGCGCTGCGCTTTCCTAGAACAGCTGGTGTATTTCAGACCTCGTATTTTGGCAGAGTGCTTATCTCGAAGAGACAAATGCATTTCTGAACATTCTACATTATTATTGTGGTCTCTTGCCTAAATGTGCTTCAGGAAATCTGTTTGAGCTCAAGTACTACAAAAAGTGACAGTGCAATTTTTAAAGAGCATTTATGTGACTTTTTTTTCTCTAATAGCATAACTCTTGGATTTAAATTGTGTCATTCATGCCTGTGTTTCAGGTTTTAGGAATTTGCTTTTTGAAGGGTTTTTCACACACAGAGTGAAACCAAACCAAACTGTGCCACCCTAACTGTTTAAACCTAGAGTGGACATTTGTATTTCTTGGACTGTTTTTGTTCCTTTTAGTTTAACCCTATGCATGCAGGAAAGTTATATGTTATATAATTAATGCCCTTGTTTGTCTTTCTTGTGCATGATAAGTGCAACCACAGTTCTAATTGTAGTGTGCAACAGTGAATCTCTGTGAAGCCAGCCCTAGTGTCGCAGTACTTATTGGTATGGTACTCAGGCCCATATTTATACTTTTTGACGCAAACAAGCGCCGCCGCTGGTTTGTGTCAAAAAATTTACCGCCGGCTAACGCCATTTCTACGCACCAGGTGGGCGCCTTATTTAAGGATTGACGTTAGCTGGCGCTGTGGGCTGCTCAGAGTTAAAAAAAATGACTCAAACCAGGGAGCGCGGCGTAGGGAAAAATGGGGGTTGTGCATCAAAAAATGGTGCAAGTCAGGTTTGAGTAAAAAATCATGGCTCAAACCGGACTTGCGCCATTTATTGACGCACAACTCCCATTGAAATGACTCCTGTCTTAGCAAAGTTAGGCCCCCTATGCCACTTTAAAAAAATACAAAAATTATACTTACCTCAACTTACCTGTACTTACCTGGGATGGGTCCCCCCATCCATGGGTGTCCTCCAGGGGTGGGTGAGGATGGCAGGGGGTGTTCCTGGGGGCAGGGAAGGGCACCTCTGGACTGCTTCCATGGTCAGAGACCATGCAAGTGAGTCCACAGGTCCCTTAATGCCTGCCCTCACCCAGGCGTTACAAAATGGCACACATCAAGCTGTGCACCATTTTGTAAGGCCCGCCCCCTCCTGTGCATCAAAATGACACAGGAGTATAAATAAGTCGCACAGGCCTTAAAGTAATTTTTTGGACGGGAACGCCTACCTTGCATGTCAATAACGCAAGGCGGTTTCCCGCATCCAAAAAATGACGCACACTGAGGATTTGTGACGTCAGCGGGGTCGGGCGTCAAAGTATAAATATGGGGCAAGGTTTGCGCTGAATGTGTGTCAACATTTTTGATGCACATTCAGTGCAAACAGAGTATAAATATGCCCCCCAGTTTGGGTTTTTGGTAATGCAGTTAGTAATTGTGCCAACAGTTATTATTATCCACGAAAAAAGGGCTAGAGCATCCCGGTGTTCTTCCACCGCTCCCGTGCCCATATCAGAAAGAGAGATTCACTTTCAAGGAAGTTGAGTGCACTAACTCTACTATCACTCTGTCAAGAACGACCTTCCCCCCGAAGATACAAGGTGCCTGGCTGGACTGGCAAGACGTGGCAGTGTTTTGTCTCTTTCTCTTCCACTCTCTACCATCGCCCCGGCAGACATCCTGCTTTTCAGGTGAGTGGCCCGTCTCGACAGACTACATTAAGAATGAGGACTAAGGTAACCACCTGACCTGGTACTTATTTAAATTGACCTTCATTGCCAATGTGTCATTGCCTAATGACAGGCCCCTTACTCCCACACATCTGTTGTCACCTTTCCAGAAGTCATGTTTGTACAGTACAGGCCTATTGTACAAGTGAAAAACCCACAGTGCCGCTATTTGGTTGACACAGGGACAATCATGACATGTGAATCACTAGCTTTGTTACATGCAACAAATCAGACCAATCATACCTTGGTATGTTGAATGACATCTCTGTAGCAGTGCCACATATGGTAACAGATGTTTCCAGTGATACCAGTAGATACCACAGAAACACACTCAGAATTGGGATGAGATTCTATTATGCATATCACATTCCCAACATCTACAAAATAGAAGCTTTTAGTGAAATCTATGCCAGCCCTTTCATTGCCACCTAAGTCTTACGGTGTAGTCTGTACCATGGTAGCTGCCTGTCTGGACCGTATGCAGCGGGTCAATGTGCCTGGATGTAAAGGTGTCTATACAGTCATACACAAGCAGTTTACCCTTCAGAAGGTCACAATGGTGTGTTGTATTTCCTAGTGGCTCACATCACAGTACATGTTGCTTGCCCCTGGGCTACATGTCAGTGGGTTTGCATAGACTATGTACGCCATGACCAGGTTTGTGGATAGTTAGCAGATGACTCCAAAAGTGTGCATTTCTGTCTCTGTACTTATCAACATATGTGCTTTACACATGTTGTTTGTTGACAATTAAAAAATGTTTGTGCTAGGTGTTTCCTAAATGTGTGTTTAAAAACCCGTTACCCTAACAAAGTGCAATTGTGACCTCTTCTGTTGTCTATTGCATCCATAAAGGTCAATGCCCTGTAGAAACAAGGGATTTGGACAGCAGAAATAATCTATGCAAGGGGGCGTTCTCCCATTAGAGGGACCACAAAAATGGTGCAATGAAATCTATGAGATTCCACTGCGCCATTTTTTGCAGCATTTTTTAATGTCTTCACAGAGCAGGTGTTAAAAGGAGGCACACCATTATTTATAAGGGGCCTCCCTGTACTTTGCAGGATTAGTGGCAACATTTTTGGTGTTAATCCTGCTATGTACTACAATAGCGTCAACATTTCTGATGCTTTTGTCCCTAACCTGCACCATGGTGCGCCATATGTTTAATACGGCGCACACATGGTGGTGTTAGGGGGCGCTAAGGGGCACAAGAAAAGTGGCGCTGCTTTTAATCCACCACGTTTTTTAAATTTGGCCCTTTGTCCTTTGTGTGCAGTCCCTGAGCAATAACTTAGCCTGGTAAGTAGGGAATGTACAGTTAAATGATTTGGGTAACATCACTGTTGGCATCAGTATTTGTGCCTATATGTTAGCATGTGTACCTTGCAATTTTGTAGTATCATTTCCACTTCTGTCTCATACATGATCAACCTGCCTCCATGGGTTGACGTCTGATTACATCACATATGTGTGCATGCCAAAATCTCTTGGAAAATAGTTTTATATGATGGGTAGACAGTTCATGTGGTACCACAGACAGCAGTGTGTTAACATTGTTTGTTGGGTCACACATACCCTTGCCCTTTACTTCATGTCATTTATCATGAACAATTTGCGAAGCAATGAAGGACATGATAGGTAGACCTACAGTACTTATTCACAATGCACATTTCCATACCACTGATGTTGACTCATTTGGCTAAGCGCTTGCACCTGTCAATTGTTGAAGGATCATTACCTGCATCAGGGAGTGATTTGCAGAAATATTGGAATCATAGGTGAGTGTGTACATTCAGTGATAAAATGCAATCTGTGTTTGCATGACAAAAAGGTACAGTGACGTGCTTTCCCATTGAGAAACATGTTAAAGGACCTTTTCAGGAGATTCCCTGAGTCACAACAACATTCAATGGACTATTGCCTTTTAGTGATGCAATGTTAGAAGGATGTTCTTAGCAGTCCCAATCGAAACAGGTGATTTCCTTAGGCCCAGATGATTCACTGTGCTGTGGATATTTGTAGACAAATCTCACAGACATTTTGACCAGTTTGCTTCCAGTGTACATTTCTGCTCAAGATCTGTTATCTAGCAAAACAACATTGGTACAAATTTGTTACACTAGACAATGTATATATTGTGAAGTTACCATTGGTGAGTTTTTACTGGGTGACATGGGTGTTTCCATATCAACCTCTTCGGACAACTTTACTTTTTACTGCAATATGGCTAGATTATTTGCCCATCATTTTATCATTATGAAGTATTATGTGTATGAATATTTGCTGATTGCAGGTCCTTGTGTGGAATCTGTGAGACTGTCCTTGGCATTCCCATTATATTTGATGCCAACATGTTAGTGAGGGGTGCTACAAGAGCCAAACTATTCAAGGTGACAAGGTACCCTAATTGATCCATGGGTACTGTGATTGGACAACTGAAGTTCCCTGTGATTCTGATTTTCCTGTATGAAAATGCTTCCAGTTCATGTAGCATGCATTGATGTGTTGTTGTAAATGTTAGGCTCACTTTAGAGAACCCTGTGGCTGGGGGCCACTGTACATAATGGTAATGTTTTGTAGTGAAAGTTGTTATTCAAGTGTCTTTCACTCCCCACAATCCTCCCCACCACCTTCCTCTTCCCCAACCAATTTCCCTTTTTCCATACCTATCCAAAGAAAACTCACACTTATGCATGCACACACCTCAATAGCCACAAGCAGCACACATAAACACAGACACCATAAGACACACAAGCACTCAACAAACACTCATCCCATCCACTACCACCACCACATCCACCATATCCCCAACACCACCCCAACACCCACAGAGACAGCCACCACATCTACCATACCCCCAGATACCATCCCAGCACCCACAGACACAGCCACCATATCCACTGTACCCCCAGATACCACCCCAATACCCACAGGCACATCCATTGCATCCGCCATATGCCCAGATACCACCCCAACACCCACAGACACAGCCACCACATCCACCATATCCCCAGACACCATCCCAACACCCACAGATACATCCACCACTCACACCATCTCTCCAGACACCGACCCCACCCACACAGACACATCCACCAATCACACCTTACCCAGAACATCCACATCACAGCCCACCAACAGATTCAAAAGCCCACACTCACACACGCAACAGACACCAACAAAACACAAACATAATTCAGGCACACACACCAGCACCAACAACACCCAAATCCACCACTTACACAAGCAGGTCCTCAACCTCCCAACCTCTCATTTCTTCTGTACACCCTCCCCTTTTCCCCAAAGAATGTTTCCTTTTTGACCTTGTCCTTACCCCTGTGGACCCCCCAAAACTAAAAGGATCTCACCCACACCACAACCAATACCTCCCACATCCAAGTCCCCTCCTATAACCCCTGCCGAGGGACCCAGCCATACCCCACTGAAACCCAAAAAGACGCCGACCCCTCCCAAAGTGAGGTCCACCCCTTCCAAGACCAAACCTACCCATCCAAAGCCCGACCCCAAACCACCCAAGGGTGATCATTAAGGTGCCCGGAATGCCCACTAATTGTCCCTTCCTGTGGAGGCTCCTGTAGATGTGATTTGTGAGGCAAGTTGTAGGGCATAGCTGTGTGCTCAGCACACTTTTTACCAAGGACTGGCCATTGGTCTTTTCTCTATTTTTGGAGTGTTGTCAATAAAGTTCTGTTGCTTGCTTTGCTACACATTGGTCCTGCAAATACGTTTCTTCCTTTTTGATGTTCATGAATAATTTGTGATGTATGACTACAATTGTGTCTGTTTCACCCTGATTGATGAGCCATTTGATGTGGTTGGTAAGATCCGACTTTGGAACCAGTGCTGGGGTCACCCAGAACAAGGGGAAATGTTTAATGGATGGATGTTTGAGATGTAATCCCTTTGGGTTGGCATTGCATTGGGTGTTGTTTCATATGATACGTATTTCTTATTGGCTTGGCCAATGTCAACATCTGATGTAGATTGGACATTTGTTTAATGTGTGCAAGGTAGAGGTTTGTTGGTCCACAAATGGAGGGTGTTCAATTGTGCTATCTTCCTATACATCTGAATGGACATGTGTCCATTTTAATGTGTGGACCTTACACCTACTTCAGCTATATGTGTGACCCACGCTGTTACTGGTGTATCTGCTTTCTAGACCTGCACTTACACATTTGCCACATGGTGATAACACTTGTTTATACTATTGGTTGTCCTTGTTATTCATCAGGCCACAGTTCCTGTGCAAGTAGTTTTTTTGAGTGATGTGCAAAGTGCAATGTGTCCCAGGGCAGCAGCCTTCCTGATGCAAACATACCTATTCTGCAGGCATTGTTTACATTGTGTGCTTTGGCTGTTTGTCACAGAAATTATTCTGCATCCCATTTATCTTCCATTCTCTTGCAATGTGGGTGGTATGTGTGAGTCATTTACAAGGATTTTGCAGGGAAGGTGTGTTTGGGTTCAATGACACATCCATGCAGATGTATATGTGAGGGTGTCACTTAAATTTGTAGGTATGATATTGATAAGGATTTCCTGTTGTGTAACACACCTTTATGAACACATCACTATTCCTGAAACTCGAATGTGCAAGTTTGTTAGTGACCTGGCAGAAGGGAGTGCAGTTGGGATGTGATTAAGACATATCTTGTGTACAACTCCAAACCGGGATCCATAACATATATTTGGGCCACGGAGCACAGCCCACATACCAGGTGAATAGTGGCCTGTCGATTTGCTATGGAGTTGGAGGAAATGGGTACGTGTTTGGCTCACTGTCGGTTGGGTCCATGATGATGTTGATTTTGTGCACCATCGAGCAGCACAAGCAGTGGCAGGAGCTGTAGGATTTGCTCCATGGTGGCACAGGATATTTAACACTGCCTACAGGTGAGTTTTGCCCTTATATCCCTCTGTTTCCACCTGCTCAAGTGTGGTGGTTGGACCACCACAGCCATTTTAGCGAAAAGCAATAACATGATTGGGACGGTGGTTAAACTGGTGGCCTGCCCTTTGATAGACGCATTGGCCTATCTTGCCAATGCAGCAGTCTAGATTTGCTGGCGATGTGGGCGGGACCATGATGCTCTTTTGTCTATGTAACTGCATGTATCGTAATATGGTGGTTAGACCACCAACACTGCAGCAGTTGAACCGTTGCTGCCATGGCAATCCCTGACAGCCAAAGTCATAATCAGGCTCTAAGTAACTGCTTTCCTTTCTGGGATGCTACGTATTTGGCTCTCCCTGTCATTGTATCCGAAAGTAGCGTAATAGTTTAAATATATACAATTCTGCTTAGCTTATACGTTTGATATTTACATGTAAAATTATAACACCATTATATTTTTTATACTTACATGCATGCTAATTTTAGATATTTCACACTGTTATCCAACGTTTCTGATGGGGGTGTTCTCATGTGCTGCAAGTTCTTTCTTTTCTGTTGGAAGTAAAAAGTGTCAGTTTTATTTTAACTGTTTATTTTTTGGTAGTTTGAAGAGGCTGAGGTTGCTAGGTTTATTTTTACTTGCTATTGTGGTAAATGTATACTTTATAATAATTTGTGTATTCTCACTATGTTATATCTTTTTGCTGGTGTGTGATAGTTGTTTTCTTCTGACAGCTTATCATTTTTCAAAGTCGTAGTGTTTTTTTAGAAAGTACATGTAAAGAGATAGACGTTGAAGAGTGCATCGTTAATTATTTGCTATTGTCCATTTTTTCACTTACTAGGAAGTAAGTTTTTGTTTAAAGATAAGTTTTACTTACTTGGATAGGTAGTTGTTGCAGTATATAAATATATATATATATATATATATATATATATATATATATATATATATATATATATATATATATGTATATATATATATATATGTATATATATATATATATATATTATTTTTATTTTCTTCCTTAAGGGTCTGGTCAGAGAATCCAGCAGAGTTTCATAGTCTTGCAGCATTTGTCGTTTTTGAAGTATTTAATGTGCCTTTTATAGTGTTTATCTAATTGTTTGTCTAATATTATTGGTTATGGTTATTTTTTTTATTTTTTATTGTTTAGTTTAGTTTAGTTTTCATTTGAATCTTTTTACCCAACACCAATTTCTTGTAGTTAATGCAAATATGTTTTTGTTACATTGTTATGATTTTAGTTATATATTTTAATGGGGTGAATTTTAAATATTTTGGTGAAGTAATATATTTTTTTAATTCAACTATGTGTGTAAAATATTTTATTTTTATTTTAAATAATTGTTTTACTAAAAAAAGTGCAATTTATATTTATTAATGAGAATGTAATTACTTTGGTGAAATTATTGAAGTTGATATTGTGTGAATCAATATTTTTGATATACATGTTTATTTAAAGGCAATGATGTTTTTGTTTCAAATATTTGCAACAACTATATTTGTGTTCTCATTATTTGTGACTTTATTAGTTAAGTATTGGAAGGCGATATTCTGTTAATGATATTTATTTTCTGATATTTTTGTGTTTCGATGTTGCATACATCAATATTGTCAGTGATCCGTCTGTGGAGGAGGAGAACAGACATATGCCTCTCCCTCTTTCTATACATAATACACAGACTATTACTGCTTGTTAGACCAGGCATCCTTAGTGTTGCATTGCTCTGTACATTTTGCCATCACCCCTTCTGTTTTGCTAAATTAATTTCTGTTGGTTTAAGAGCTCTGCATTTTACTACCTCCAACCAATGTTAAAGTTCTTGTGTGCTCTCCTTCAAATATGGTAAAAGGGACTACACCTAATTGTCACATTTAATATACTTGTAAGTCCTTAGTAAATAGTATTACCTGTTCCCCGGGCCTGTAAGTTAAATGCTACCAGTAGGCTTGCAGCACTCCTTGTGCCCCCAACTAAAGGAGACTTTTAAAACACGTCTCAGGCCTACCAGTGCTGCCTGTATGTGCAGTTGTAAATTGCCATTTAGATATGGCAGATTACACCTTTTGTAATTCCCAAAGCATCTATAAGTCACCCATATGGTAGGCCCCAAAGGTATGTAGGACAGGATGTTTTGTGTTTTAAAAAAAGTGCCTGGTTCCTTTGGTCAATTTGTTTATTGGTAATGATGAATCAAACACTTCAATAATTGATGGACATGGGGAAAAGAGTGGCAAGGAGGCTGAGATACTTCAGAAATTTAATTGTATCTTACATATTTAACCAAGAATGACTGCATTTTCATCTATTTGGTTATTTGGTGTATTTGGCATTTTGAACGTTAATATGAGATGCTCTTATATATATATATACATATATTTATATGCCACCGCGGCATTGCGGCGATGCTGAGTTGTACCTAACCGTAGGTGGTGCTGTTCAGATGCCTATTAGGTTTGCACTTTTTCCTTGCAAAATAACAAGAAGAACAGCACTTGGATGCGTGCGGTGAGAATTGATTTAGAAGCGAAAACAGAGAATGCGTTTCTGCTTTAGGTGCTTTAGGTGCCTTTCTCAACCTGCAAAGCACCATCTTGCCACTCCTTATAAACCAAACATGTGACCACACCATCACCAACAGTGTGTGTTTAACAAAAAGAGTAAAAACATATACTAAACAATAAATTCAGAACATGTACTAACTAAATCATGCACACAAAATACCAGTTGCTTCACAAATAACAGTACAATCAGTTCCTTCAGCCTTCTTCAGGGAAAGAAAATAACATAATGACTCCAGTGGGTTACACAATCTGTTCTAATACAATTTCCACATGTATCATTTTCAATTATTTCAGAGCAAAGTATCGTACAGCTTACACTGTTAATACAAATATAAACTTCTAATAAAACAACAAACTATTGAGCCCCAGTGGGCAATGGCTTACCCAAGTGAGAAAATGCTTAAAGGCAATAAACATTATAGCTCCTTCGCATCTTCTCACTGAGTGGTATCATCTCCAGTTCTGAAAAACACAACTAAAAACAGAATGAAAACCTGCAAGACGACATTTTGCTTCAAAATTTAAAAACCAGAGAGCCGAACATGGCTGATACATATTGCTCAGCTCTTCCCACAAAACCATCCATGAACTCTTATTTATGAATAAGTCTCCATCAGTATCACTTTTACACCTTGTACTACTACACATGTACATATATTTCCTCCTCAAAAGTAATCCCCCTCAGTTGGTGTCAAATGCTAAATTATATTTAGATTCCAGGATACAGAGTAATTCAGATCTTCTAGTCTGCCTTTGTGTACCTCATTCATATGTCTAGCTGTTGGGTGCATTGCATCTCCGTTCTTTATTACTCTCAAGTGTTGCAAAATTCTCTTGTGTGTCTGAAAGGTAGTGCTGCTATAACTTGCCCCTCCTCTATGCACTGAGTTCCCATCAATAATTTTATTGCAAATGTTGTAGTGATATTGTCAATGGTGTTATAAAAGATGTCATGAGTGATGTATTATGTGGGGTAATTAGCAGAGCATATTGAGCGAGCGAGCTATAGTTACCTTAGGGCATGAGTTTCAGTTAGTTGAGATAACTACAGCTGATGAATTTCAGTGTTTTAAAAAAAAAAAAAAAAAAGTCATGTTTTAAGTGACATGTTCACCTAACTATAACGTTCCTTTAACCTTTGTTTTTTTTTCTGTGAATGTCTAGGGTTTTTAATGTAAAGTAATATTTTATTACCATACATAAAACCAACCCCAGGCGGTGCACGGCTTTTGGCCTTGTGCGGTCTGGCATTGGCCACAGAGCAACCCTCTGTAGGCAGCCAACTGAAGGCCATGCACAACCTTTAGTTGTGCATGGGGTTGGCCACAGGCCCTGGCCTGTGCCCAGGTCCTGTGCCCAACCAATTGATTCTGCCCCCTCTTCCCAAGTTACCTCTGGCCCTGGGGATCCGCTCCCCTGGTGCTCTTTGTTTAAGGGGAAGGGGCCACTCCGCCTCCATCCCTAAATAATGTTTTGCTCTGCCACTGGCCCTGAGCCACCCCAGGGGGGTTGTTCATAATAGCACAGGCTCCAAGATCCTCTGCAAATTTGTGGCACAATTTAAAAAAAAATTCTTAGGTCACAAGCAGGCCTCTTGCCACCAGACTTTGGGAGTCAATATATTCCTTACCTGCCCCCTTACATAATTTTTTTGCCTTTTTTGTAGCATTCGGAACTGAGGCCAAAATTCTAAGATGGCTGCTGTCACATCCTTATTGATGTTGTGGCACCCAATCAGATCTCAGCATGGGATCTGTCAGCTCTGCTGCACCTCCAGGGGTGAGGCTTCAGAGGGGTGTGCGGGGTGTTACCAACCCCCTGAAAAAGTATTTTGTAGAAAATAGTTGGGTACAAGTGGTTTCATTTGCTATAATAAAGTGTCTGCTGGATTTTGCCTGGGATTTTTACATGCTTACATTGACAAACACACACACACTCTCTCTCTCTCTCTCTCTCTCTCTCTCTCTCTCTCTCTCGTTGTTTTGAAGGCATTAAAAATGCTTATTAGTTTGAAAAATAATGTGTGTTCAGTGCCCTTAACAATCCACCCTCCTCTCTCTTTCCACTGCCCCTTACGCCGCCCCCCCAAGTTGTGATTCCCATTTAATGTGTTTTAACATGATATCCCAGCGTGATTGTTGGGAAATCTGAAGCTCACCACCCCCGCCCCTAATCTTACGGACCAAGCTACACCCCTGGGTGCCTCTGCATTGTGATATATACCTTTTTTTAAACCATTAATTTCTCAAAAACTACTAAATGAATTTTCACTAAATCACAAAAAGCACTCTTTCTGGACCTAGATCTCGCTTTCAGCCAAACATGGTGTAAATCTATTCTGCCATTTGGGATGCAGCTGTGTTTGAAGTTCCTAAAATGTGTAGCTAAAAAAGACATTTCCTTTACTTTGCACTCGAAGACATAGAAGCATGCACACTTCTTATATACTTTTTGTTACATTATTGGTTCTGGGTTTAGCCTAGGTACCTGTGATAATACCTGAGGCAGAAAGATATATAATAGTTTCCATTCCAGTGCTCATGATGTAATTATTTTGACTGAACAATAGCATTACATAAGCTTATGACACATCCATAGTGATTGATAAGAAACCACTGCAACCATCCCTAATTTCAGTACTATTTTGTGCTCTGTAGTTTTGAAAACATTTTATAAAGTATACACTCAAGGTTACAGAAAGAGCATGAATACCTTTTTTATTAAATCAAAAATCTTATAACCAAAAGCAGATTCTGAAATTAAGGGTGCCAAATGAAAAACCTTTCTCTGAAATGCTAGTTCTCTCAAATGTACCGATATAAAACAACGGATTAATTTGAGTTTGAAGGCAATGATGACTTGTTATGATTGCGCATAATGAATGTGCCAATTCATCTACAAGGGTGTATTTTACTAGGAGATGTTGAATTGCCACATTGTGGCACAACTACTGCCCATGCTTTTACTTCACTCTTCCTAAACAAAATGCGAGTGAATTTTATGGGATGGAAGAGAAGCTTGAGGGAGGGACGAATCAGGGGATTAAATGGCAATATAAAAAATCATTGCTAAGCATATTGACTAGATGATTTAAAATATGTATCATTTTGCCACTATCCACTATCATATATTCCAAAATAGTGTGCTTGTAAAAATATTCGATTTAATCAAGCTTTAAAAGAATTGTATTCTTTGGAATACAGTGTAAAGCTAGACCTGCATTTTGCCTAATGTCAATAGTGAACATTTGTTTCCTAGACAAAGGCTGTTTGTGGAGTGGTAGCAAAAACACCCTTTCCAGCTCCATTTTTAGTGTTTGTAATTCGACTATTAAATGCTTACTTAATGACTGCTGTATGATATTTAAATGGCGTCATGCATAGAGGCTCTAAGACCCCACTCTATTGCACATTTTAATTCTGCTGTCCATTAAGTGCTCCTGGCCCTCACCTTTGGCTTCCTTCACAATGTGCTGTGTAATTTCAGAACAGATCCCTGCTGCATGACAAGGAGGAATGGAACACCCCACCAAGATTTTCTATTTTTCTTTTGAATAAATCAATTTGGATAAATGTGCTTTCCGATGTAAAGTGCCCTTGTCTCAGGCTGTGTCTTTGGGACTAACGGTTCTCATGAGAACATTAATTACACGAATAAAGTGCTAACGCTGTTTTAATGAAATCTTTTCTTGAAGTTCAGGAAGTCGATGTATTGAACCTATCGGACTTAGGGCCAGATGTAGAAAAGGGTTTTGCCCATTCTGTGTCTATGGGAAAATGTGTTCGTACATATGGCCCTTAGTTATTCATTATGTCGGTTCAAAATCCAATCGGCAGGAAGAAAGTTGGTTGTGAGAAATTTCAGCTGTGTGAGACAGTGGACTAGGCACTCACTTTTACATTCATGGCCAAAGCAAGGAGTTCTCCGCTAACATCTATCATTTACTCCAGAGAGTAGCTCATATACATGGTTCGGTGACGTGATGTTCAGACTGCAGAATACTCTATTGAAACCACTGTAAGGGTGAAAGTCCCCAGCTTACTGTACCAGATTTTACACACCTAACAGTTTTCTTTGCCTTAATGTTTACCTATACTGTTTTCATTTGTTCTGTTTAAAGGCCACTAATCGCAAGGAAACTCCATAAACTACACAACTAGAGCTCCATAGCTGCACCCTGGAATAGGGGAGCACCTAGCCTGACCTTACCTCCCGTAGTCTTCAGGAATTCCGCCTTAATTCCCTCACTTAAGGTCATGGCGGGTGCAAGCAACTTTAAGTATTAGGGTGCTGCAGTTATAACAAGTGATGATGCCTACCAAACCCCACCCCCATGAACTAAGTACAGAGACCTCTGGTAAATGGGATTCTTTTGTATTTTTTGTAATGATAGCTAATGTTTATAAATATTACTTGGGTTGCATTTCAAATGATTGCAAACAATGGAATGAGTTCAGCAGTAGTCGAGATAACCTTCAGTGCAATTGTCATTAGTGTTGTTCTAAAATGATCACAGACATTGAGACCTGACGTGAAAACTGTTTTTACAGTTGCAAACACTGCTTCTGACCGTTTGCAACCATAAACATGCTTTTTAATATGCAAATCACATTTTAGGAGTCACTAAATTATTACAAAATCCTAAAACAGATTAGTATCTCTTTAAGGAATTGCTATTTGCAAGATGCATGGTAGGTGCGTCCCTTCCAAATGGCAATTTTTTATCAATGTTTTGCGACTGAACTCCACTTACAAATCATTGAAAAGTTGCTGACTCCCGAGATGGAGTGGTAAGCCACTAGCAAAAGGGAAGGTGTCCTAATAAACCCCCCTTCCACTATATGAATTCGAAAAAGTGTGTTTGGATGTAGGCAGTGGTTCAAGGAAACACTGCCAAATACCCCAAAACCATTTAAATGAAGTAAACATTTTTCTAGATCTTCACACCTTCTGCTATCTTCAACTGTCATGAACCGGAAGGAGCCAGAGAAATGTTCGGCAGCCCCCATGTGCCTCTGAATTGCGGTGTCTGACACTGGGACTGTTGCTTCCTTCAAACGGTGTGTGTAAGGCCTTATGTTGGCTGATTGCTAGGCCTGAAACTGGGGTAAGCATATCTGTGCCTTCTAACTGCTTGGAACTGTGATGGGCCTTTTCGGACTCCCTTTTCCCCGGCACCGCACTTTCTCCCTCAGAGGGAAAGGAGGAGACAAAATATCACTACATGGAGAGTCCGGTGGAATGAAAAAAACGTGTTGACTTTTGCCCACATTACAGTATTGGACTGTGATGGCTAGTTGTTCTGGTGAACTCCCTCCCTCCTGTACTGGCTTGGTTTCTGTGCAAGTGTTGTGGATGTTATGGGGTCTTCACTATCCCAAGCATAGGGGAAACCTGGCTCCCGACACTACAGGACAGCTTTGTTTTGGAACTAAAAGGGGGCCTCCATTTGGCTGGTGGCCATTAAGTGTCTGGGGACACTTTTGCTGTTGGGACTACAGACCATAAAGACATTTTGGTCCCAGCTGGATGCCCTAGGATGGGGGCTTTCCGACTTGGTGATTGGAACCCTCCCCAATTGACTTGTGGGGTTCGAGGACTGGGGTGCCTGCTTTTAAGCACTGGTTGGGGAGCCAACCTGTCCCCTTGTCAGACTGCCCTCCCCCATGGTGTGACCAGCCACCCTTGCCCTGGGGGATCAGCAGCTGAGTGGGGCTTGTGCTCCCGCAGGCTCCCCGAATGGCAGATTTTTGTGAGGATAACCCGGGAACAAATCATGTGCAGCAGTCTGAAGTTCCCAAATGCACGTAAAGGCTTGTGTCAGCATATATGTTTCCTTAAAGATGGGACCGACAGCTTGATAGCCTTTATATGATTTTATTAGGGTTGAATGTGACTATGATACAGATATAATGTTATTAGGTCTCTCAGTATGGCTCTTCATTCTCCTTTTCAGATAATGATACCAGCCGAGTCATCCGCTGAGTACCTCGAAAGTAAACAAGAGTAGCGCAGGCAAGTATCAATTTAGTTTGCTACTGTTTTATTCCTCCACCAAATACATGGTGCTTTTGGGCTTGTACACTCAGGGCTTACAAGGATATTCTTCCTTAATATGCAATGTGGAAGGAGTTAGGTTCCTTAGAACTGCACCTGTGAGCAGGGATACAAACGTTGTACTCAAAATGCTGAGGGCAATACACTCTTGTCAAAATGGGAGAAACCATTTTCTTTAATGTTAACTTAAGGTTTCTGTTACAGCGTTCAACAAGACCATCCATTTGGGGATGGTAAACAGTGGTCTTTAGGTGATAAAGATTCAGCTGTGCACATACTTGTTTCGTCAAACAAGATGCAAAAGGAGAATCCTGGTCATGAGGACTTCTTTCAGAAATTCCAAACAGGAAAATATCTCAACAGAGTGTTGTGCCATGGTCTTAGTTGTTGGAGTTTGTAGCTGTAGTGCTTCAGAATAGCATGTGGCATAGTCGATGATGACTGAGTCACACTCGTAGCCTCTTGGAGAGCAGGATACGTGTCCTATTAAATCCATACCCACCCTATCAAAGGGCTTTCTGATGATGGGGGGGGGGAGTTGTAAGGGAACGCCAGGGGGTCTAGAGGGATTTTTCTTCTGCCAAATCTCCCAGGTTTGACAGTAAGTGTTTATCTAGGCATAGATGCCAGACCAATAAAAATGCTTTAGGTATTTGGTGTTGGTTCTCTTTGCACATCTTTTAATGGCCACTTCACATTTTTGGTGAGTGGAGGTGTTTTGGCGTACTTTTATATGAAGATATAATATACTTTTGTGATTGTTATATCTGTATTTGTAATTGATTGTCTTTTATTATGATTTAGCAGCCTTGAAGAAGTCCGGTTTGGACGAAACACGTGTCGGCTGATGTTCTATGCTCATCATATTTAGTATTAATATTATATCACTGTTTGTTATGTATTATTTCTATTACATGTGTTTTTTATAATAACAGTTTGGATGTATTTATATGTATTTATGTCTTTGTAGACTATATTAAGGGAACCAATCACCATTGTAGCTAATGAGTATTATGTTTTTGTAAAAATCACTGGAAATCTGTATTCTTGTTTCTAAGATATAATTGGTCTTTTGAATTGTGTATATAATTGATCATATTGTGTGCTCCACTTTTCTTCCTTCCTTTAGCAGACTTTTGACATCGCCTATCACTATGATTATTTCTGCGGTGTTCTTCTCAAACCAAGAGTGGTTCTTAGCCCTTCTTCAGCCATCTGATCCCATGGCACATAGATGGTCCCTGAGGTGCCCTTCTGCAGTACTGGGTACATTTTGGCTGTGGGTAGTTCCACTTGTTTCTCCCTAACATAATGTTCCAATCTTCTTAGACAATCCTGCATGTAAGGACATTTCCACTTGAGATCTCCCCCTGTGTGCCAGATGCAGTCTTCTGCAATGGCCATGCCTTCTGGTTCAAAGGATCCCTTCTCCGGCAAGGGTCTTTTGCAGTGGTCTCTTCCCTTGGTCCAGTGCGCTAGCAGTTAAAAACAAATGGTCACAAAAAGATCTCACCTTCCTCTCAGTCCACTATTTCTCATGGGGTTAGTTTGTCCGTCCTGTGTGTTTGGGAGGAGCAGCGGACATCTTCGTTGCTGCTCTCCTCGTGCACATGCAAAAGTGCTATCTTGGTTCTCCTGCATCTAAGTTGAGTGTGCACCAGGCTACCTTGGTCTCTTATTTCATGTTCAGCCCCTCTTCTATGTTGACAATCTGGTGAGGCTCAGGTTCCAGCCAGAAGCCTTTCCACTAGTTCTGCCTTGGGCTCTTCCCCGAAAAGTGCTCTGTACATACCCTCATGCTCCTCAGGTGGGGGGCGTGCCGCTCTACTCTCTTGTTGTGCTTCCATGGTGTGAACTCCCTCTCTCTCCTTAGTTTGTGACTTTCCTCTAAATCCCACCTGGGTTACCTTCTTTGTTCTGAGCTATCTGATGTTGTTTTTGGTCAGGACTTGCACTCAAACTCGCCTTCTGTTGTTTCTTCAGCTACCTGAGCAAACCCTATGGCCCCCTCCTCGTCATCAGAGCCCAGAGGACTGGGATCCCTTTCTTCACCCCCCTAGTTGTGTCACTGTCCAAAACCCTGTGAAGCTCTCTGTCATTTGAGTGTGTTCACCGGAACCAGTGGGAGTGTCTGTTCTACATGGTGATAAGGTTCGATGGGCTGAACACAACAAAACGGGGGTTGAACTTCGAAGAGCTCTAGTGCTGGACTAGGCTGATGCTGGGATTGCCTGAGCCTGTTGACCTGTTAGACGGTCGTGCCTGGACCTAACAGTTTGTTGCTCATTAGGGGAGCCTCTAGCTCCCACGAACAGTGGATTGGTGTAACCTAGTACAGGGATATCAGGCATTGGTGAGAGCACCTCCATTCCTGAATATGGCGGGGGAGGTGCTGACTGACTGTGGGTTAGGTTTATTGGTCTGGGCCTCCTCAAGGATGGCCCATAATTCTAGGAGTGCTTTTCTTCTGCCCTTCTTTTGCCCTATGTACTTGTTCTGTATGTGTGTCCTCGTGTGTTTGATAATGTTAGTATCAAAGGTTTCCTTCTTTGTCCAGGGAAACACCCGTGCCTTAGTGTGTGTATGCCATTTATGGCAAAACTTGTTAAGTTGTTAGCCTGTGTGGAGAACCTGGTTTGCAAGTGTTTAGTGTTTAGTGTTTTAGTGGCGACTCCATGATAGGTTGGGCAGTTTTTAAGGGCAGATTCACTTCTAGATTTCTGGCTTTAGGGAATCTTATAATACATATGTCTAGCTTTTCCTGCTTTAGGGAATTTTAAGTTTTACTCTGGTAGTGGGGAAATATATACATGGGGATTGTTAATTCTATTTTGGTAGGCAGGCAATACATATATGAGTATTGTTAATTCTAACTACTTTACTTTGAGCTCAGAGTTATTTACAGATGCACTAAAATTTAACATTTCACAAACACAAATAGCAATACATATGAAGGGTCAAATCCTGGAACAAAGTGCAATCGTTAGTTCAAATGTCATGGAATTTGGCACCAAATAGCAAACTTTACTTTGGCATCAAATAGCGATTGTCAGAAACAGCAATGCCTCCATATAGCACTAGTCATCGACAAGCACAACATTCAAGACAAAATACATTTGCATTAATTTACCAGGACGACAATATCAAAGATACATCATTCATCAACAGTAAAAACTGACAGAAAAAAAGTATGACTTATCAAAAATACCTTATCCCACTTCTATCACATGCTATCCTGTAACCAGGGGAAGCTTTGCATGGTACACAGGACTAAGTGAGCCTGATAGTCTGTCAATATCGACTCTGGGACAAAGGTAATCACAATTTATGTAGAGAAAATTGAATAATTTTGACAACCACAGGCCCTTCTTGGTCAAACACAAGCTATGCCTAATCTCCCAGATCCAAATAATTTTCCTTAATGTTCGAATTACACCGTATATCATACCCAGGGTTATGAGTCCCATCTGCGTCACACCCAGCAGTCTCACTTCTTTCACATGCCAACAGTGTTAAGAAACTGGCATCATTCAGAAAACCATTTTAGAAATTTGGGCCCTATATCAGACCCAGCGCCTATGCATACCATCTGTGTCATACTCAGCGGTCCAAGCAGGGAGGCTTCAATTCATGTATCACACCCAGGGAACAAGCACACCATCTGTGTCATGCCCAGTGGTCCAAGCAACAAAAACAAAACAAAATCACATCCAATGTTACACCCAGGGGTCAGACGTACCATCTGTGTCACACTCAGCATTCCAAGCGATAAGGTATCAACCCTGTATCATACACAGGGGACAAGGATACCATCTGTGCAACGCCCAACTGTCTCAAAGAATGAGTCTCAACCCTGTATCACAGCCAGAGGACAAGCATACCATCTGTGTCTTGCCCAATGGTCCTAGCAGCAAACCTCGCCCCTGTGTCACACCCAGGGGACAAGCATACCATCGTGCCATGCCCAGTGGTCCAAGCGAAGAAGCTTCAACTCTGTGTCATACCCAGGGGACAAGCATACCATCTGTGTCATGCCCAGCAGTCCAAGCGAACAAAAACAAACAAAAATTGTCTTTCCTAGCGTGGTGACTATTAAAAAAAAATGTGACTTCCACGTGAATGCTTTGGAGGCCACCTTGCGGATACTCAGTTCGGACACAAACTAGGTAACATGCCAGATTCTTGTCAGTGGCAGGGCGCTCAGGTTAAATTTTTACGCTTCTTCCTAGCCTCTTACGCCTCTGACAGCAACGTCATGATACACCTTTGCCATGTGAATGTGAATTCAAGAGAACTTTCAAACAATTGCAGCATCTGCTCACCTCTCCTTGTTGCAGAATTGTGAATCTGCCCAGGTGGGGTCCCCTTCCTTTGGCTGCAGTCGGGTCCGAGGTAACAATCAGCTCCTGGCTGCCTAACCAAAATGTTGCTTGAATGTAAATTTACCTTGAAAAAATGAAAGACGGGAGGTGTTTGGCAAAGCATGAACAGTTTGTTTCATTAAAAATTATGGCCGGGAGACCAGTTACAGCATTGGTGTCTGAGTACAATTGTTCTGAGCAGTGTCTTATACATTTCCCCAAATAACATAAAACAATTTTAACATTCCTTTGTTGGTCAAGAATGTAAGCAGTTATCTTGGAGTCATGAATAAAGTCCTGATAACAAATGCAGGTGGGCCTTCACCCTACCTGGACACAATAAAGGCCAGTGGATAATGTGTCCAGATTTCTAGCCGAAGGGATGCATGAGCGCTGGATGTACTGTGTTCTTAACTACATGTGGCATCTAACTTTATGGTGTTTGGGAATGTGTTTACTCTTCCGGTCATGTGTGCTTTATTGGGGCCAGTCTCCTGGGAACATTGTGGTGTCGCTGCACCTATCAGAGGTACTGACCTGAGTTTCCTGTTTGCATGTTTGTCTGCTGGCTATGTGCTGGCTAGCTCAAAAAATGAATGCGCTGGAGGCAGTATTTCCCCATATGGGACCTTAAGATAAACATAGAATTCTCACTATGTGCTTACCATTTGGGATGGTTCCCGCAGTAGATAACTGCACTACATGGGGCACAGTATTTACTACACTCTATACTACCGCACACGGTACACCAATGCCAATGCTTGTCAATCTTCCAGAAGTGATCAAACAAATTCATGATGAATATGGGGCTACTCCGAACCTAGACTTGTGGATGCAATTAATGTGCAATTTTGCCACTGTGTCTTCAATAACATTAAGTAATCTTAATGGGGAAGCTGTAGCACTAGCAGTGTGCATGTGGCTTGCGGACATTCCTGTACAGGATCAAGAATGCAAGCTGCCTAAAATTATCGCTGAGACCTACTCTAGTATTGATCGGGATTGCGAGCTAGAACCTGTAAATCACAGTCACTGTGTAAATTCAATAACGATTCTACCAAGCAAGCACCTGAGGGTACTAAAAAACACTGGGATAAACAAAAACAAACACCTAAAAAAGAAAGGGGAGAATCTCCACATCCAGGGACCCCCCCAAAAAATGCTAAAATCTTAGAAAAATAAATAATATAAAAAAAAACTCATGATAGATATCAATATACTGATACACCCCAATCTCATTCATTCAGGACTCCTTGGATAAATGCAGTGAGAAAGGTGGGCGGTCAGAGCAGCGAACGGAGTACGTGAAACTGAGAAAGGAGTCACAACGCTCATGAGACATTTCTGTTAAGAAAGAAGAGAAACTTCCCCAACAAAAACCTCAATTCAAAAGGAAGGCGGTAGCAATTTCTATACAAAATGCCACTCAGGGTAGGAGCTTTCCTGAAGAACAGGAAGTGGGCACTGGTCCTGCTAGCCAACGCAGCAGAGGTCACAATAGTTCACCAGAATGTTCAAGAGCATCTGGAGGTGAAAGCAACTGACAACTTTTTACAAGTCAAGACTGAGGACACGCGCGTCGCCACACCTGATAGGGTGTATAAACTGAAAATACAAATAAAAGGAGGAACTGAGTGCACAATTGACACTATCTTTTGGGATTGTGTAGGTTCCATTTATGATATTCTATTAGCCAATAAAGATTGCCCACCAGAATTTGTCTGTAACCTACCATATGGGCAAGAGGTAATTGCACCATCTTTCTCCCTCCTTGTTCCAAGAGAGCTCAGAGAGGCTTGCACTATTGATTGGGCGAAGATGCGGGCATCCAGGTTATATTGCAACCATACAGGGTGGGATAAAGATTCTCCCTATTATATCATACCAGTTAGATCACAACCCACTCCTCCATCTCTTTCTCTACCATTTTATGTAACTCCTTCTCAAGAATGGATGTAGGATACCACTGTAATAAACATGCAATGCATTTGTGTCTATCTTCTGAATTCTGAGACCTTCATCTCAAAGATTTGTACCTCTCCATAGGTGCTGGCACAGGATGGCATGAAGAGACATGCCATACTGTTTGGGAGAAAACAGAAAAGCATCATGTCATCAAATCACCGAAGCAAGCAAAGGAAAAACAAACACCAGTTGAAAACCTGTGAGACTGTTTCAGTTGTTTTGTAGGTGGGCTGGTGACAATTGAGGGAGTTGTGGGACTTGACTTATTTTATGTTTCAATTACAATTCTCAGTTCTCTGAGTAACTTTCAATTATTGCTATAAAGGTTGTTTAATCTAATCCCAAATTTCAAGCATGGCAGTTGTTAGACCAAAATATTTGACTTACACATTGTAAGATGGATTTTTATGACTTACTCTCCAAAATTATTTACTGAGGTTCTGACTTGAGCACTGCAGTGTGGGTTAGTAAGTTCACAGGTTTCAATTGCTCATGAGGCATGATAAGACATCTGGGGCATTTGGATAATTGACATAGCAAAGAGTCTACCTCCAGTCACTACCACCAACTGAAGGAGAAGTAGGGTAAAGTGACATAGGTGTACCCCTTTTTACTTACCCAGCCCACTCCCTTTCTGCCATTAAGCAGCTATTCCACGCAAGTGTATGTAGCCTGCTGAAACCATGTCAAGTTTGCTAAAGCTTTGCTGACTAAGGGTTGCCTGCAGCTCACTGGTACACAGCTACCCAAGTTGGGGAAATTTCAAGGAAGTACGGATGATGTCATAGCACAGGAGAGCAAAACACAAAGGGGCTCATTACAACCCCAGCGGTAAAAACTGCCTACCACCGCGGCGATGGCCGCCAAAAGACCGTCGCCACAGTTACCAGCCCTAATATGACCACAGCTGGATTTCCACCAGAAAGTTGGCGGAAATCCAGCTGTGGTCATGCTGGCAGATGGTGGTAAGTCACACCAGTGGACCACCGCAGACCGTATCATGACCCATGATACGGCCTGGCAGTGTTCTGCTGGCAGACGCTGCTGCTGGCAGCAGCCCCCGTCCCATCTACTGCCAGAGGACCCCCTGACAACAGGTAAGTCGGGTGCTCCGACAGGGGAGGAGGGGTGGGGGGGTTATGTGAGGGTGTGGGGGGGTGTGTATGTCTGTGCGTGCGTGTCTGCGGGTGTGTGATGCGTGTTATATGTGTGTGCATGTATGGATGTGTGAGTGTGTGTATGTTGTGTTGTGTGAATGTGTGTGTTTGTATGTATGTCAGTGTGTGTGGATGTGTGTGTGAATGGATGTATGCATGATTGGATGAATGTGGATATGAGTGCGTGTATGCGTGTGTTCGAGTGTGCATGAAGGTGCGTGTAAGTAGTGGGGGAGTCTGGGATGGAGTGGGGATGGGGGGGAAAACCAGGGGAGAGGGGGGGAAGACCCTTATCAGTAACAGGGAAGGGATACCCTGTCACTGATAGTGCCTACCACCATGTTTTTCCTGGCGGTAAGGTTGCCACAAAAACCATGGCAGTAGGGGGGGGGGTCATAATCCCCCAGGCAGGCAAGTGACACCCGCTGGGCTGGAGATTGAAGTCTCCAGCCCGGAGGTCATTACCGCTGTGCGGTCGGTGTGATACATTGGCAATTTGGCTTTAGCCAAACCGCCAATGTGTTAATATGGAGAAAAGTACCGCCAGCCTGTTGGTAGTATTTTCCTCCATATTAATGCTGTCCGTCGGGGTCATAAGGACCCCCAAAGTGTTGGTATTCTGAAGATTCAATATTTTGTTGGAAATACTAAAGAGTGGCAAAAATATGTATCTCTTATAGTGTTTTATCATATACGTCTTCTCCCCCTTCTCTTCTTTTCATCTCAAAGAGGGATGGCTACACCTTTGGCCTCCAAACTGTACCCTCGTATTTGCCCCATATCCAGCTTAAGGGCATGTAGCAGCTCACTCACCCCTTTGTTAACATCGGTGTTGACATCGGAACAATCAATACACATGACAACAAAACACCTTTATAACCAAATGATACATTTTCATACAAAAACAAAGTCAAATCACCCTTGCTGGATTCCCCCGTCATGGACTCTCCTTCAACCCCAGCATGTAGGTATGTGGTCAGACAGGCTCTGCAGCCCAGCCCTGAAGGTTAATGACTGTCAGGTCACAGGTGAGGTAACATTTAGCTGACCCAAACACACAAGCTCAGATCAGATCCCACAGATAGGCAGGAACACTACAATGGTCCCTGGAGACTGGCCCCAATAAAGCACAAATATCCAGAGGTACCATGCATTACCAAAATGCCATAAAGTTACATGCCATATGTAGTTGGGTACACCTAGCCAAACAGGACACTGCGCACACCACACACACAGTGACCACATGCCCCTCAGCCCCGACCTCTGGACACATCCTCGCTGGCTCACATAGTGTGCACACCAGGTGACCACATGCTCCTCAGCCCGGACATCTGGACACATCCTCGCTGGCTCACATAGTGTCCACACCAGGTCAAGGAGCACCTACAGTCCCTATCTGGAAACTGTATCTGTGACTGTTTGTCAATAGTTCACACATATTCACCAGGAAAAGAATGCTTATGTGTTTATTGTTCTTAGAGAGACTTATAAAACATAGGTCATTTTGATATTCTACGAGAAATAGTCCTCGGACCTCAGTGCTGTAACTGCTCTCCCTGTCGTAATGTTTAATTAAACAAACCATTTCCTGTTTTGCCAGACTCCTGCTTGTAAGGTAAAATCTCAATCGAGCAACACCTTTGTCATCATCTTTGTGTCAAATGCTAATGCTGTCTCTGCATCACAGCATCTTCATTTCTCAATCAGACACAAACTGTGCTTATGAAAGTGGTATCCTCTGATATGGATTGTAGTTTTTGCACAAGTATTAGTTACCACTTTGTATAAAGAGGGTTTGAGCCGGTTCAGGCTGTATGCTGATAGAAACATCTAGGATCCAGCCATACTGCTCGTTTGATAGGTGTATACTGATGGGGGACACAGTTTTGTCTTTAATCCTTGCAAACACCATCTTTAATGCTGCTTTAACTAAAGCTTCTGGAAATCCTTTGTTTTTTTCTCTGCTCCCATGGTGTCTATTAGTTTCTGCTGCCCTCCCCCTTAATAGGTCTGTGTTAACCACTGTTTTTTTTCTTCTACTCCTTATAGAACACCGTTCTACCTACTACAGTTGGATATCTGTTGATAGGGAAGCTGTCCATCACATCTCACTGTCAGGTTAGCCATGTAGAAAGAAAATTGTGAACCCGCTTCACAGAAGTAAACTTAGACAAAAAGTAAAAGTTTAGACGAAAAGTCTAACCTTACTCGTCGCAAAGTTAGACTTTTGGTTTAAGTTTAGATCAAAAGTTAAAGTTTAGACCAAAAGTCTAAACTTAAACCATAAGTCTAACTTTACTATGATTAAGTTAGACTTTTGATTTAAACTTAAACTTTTGGTCAAAGTTTACCTTTGTGAACCAGGCCCCTTGTTTATTCACGCCTGTAGAACTGGAGAGAGAAGACAAATTATGAAGAATGGTACTAGAGCGATTGCAATGATACTTAATTTGTACCTGTTGAGGGAAGGATACAATGGATCCATTGAAGGCCCAGGAGAAGAATGATACAGAATTTGACCATGCTGTATACCTTTGATGAGTTCTAGGTTAGTTCGTCATTTATGGAAATTATGTTGTATTTGAAATCAATGGTAAGTCAAGTTCAAAGGGGCGGGTAGATGGAAGTGATTGGAGGAAGGGGGAGGGAAGTAAAAATAAAATAAAATAAAAATGAATGGAGAGAAATAGGATTGGAGAAAGTGAGGAAAGGAAGCTAAAAGACTCATTGAAAATGATCGAGAGAACACTATAGAAGCACGAATAACTGAAGAGTACAGAAAAGAGTAAGAAAAGTGAAGAGTACAGCATAAAACATACCACTGGGACAATAAGGCAAGTTCAAAACATATTTACATGCTCTTGTCCTGAATCAAACAGTCAATCGTACTAAAAGCATTATAGCTCAAGAGAACAAGTTGCTTTAGTATGTTCATGAGAATTATAAGGATTGCTGCAATTTCTTTCCCCATTGCAGAATAACAAGCACGGTTGATAATAGTAAGTTGGTTATTGAAATAAAGAATATTGCTAAGTGGGCAGAGGGCAGAAAGAAAGGGTTACATTTGTTTTTTTTTTAAATTCATTGTTGCATGCAACTTACTTAGACAATGGCAAGGTGGCTTTATAGTGTTGTAACTACAGACAACTGATGGAATCATCACATAGGTAAATTCAACAGACGTTTAGATCTGAATGGAGCCTAATCAATATTTTCTCCAATTGTATCCTTTGCTGAAAAGAAATTGCCGTTTTAACAGCAGTCTGAAGGTAATTGGAAATACTGATCGGAAAAGGACCATAAGTACATGATCGCTTTATTTAAAGAATGGCTCGATTTTTGTTCCTGCGTGGTAATGATCATGGTGGGAAATTCAGAAGAATTTATTTATATCTCACTATGTGGTTGAATGTCTTCCATCTTTCACTGCATATTTTGTTGCTCACTTTCAAGCCCCTTACTGCTGTAGCATCACTTTTTTATGCTATGGTGGCGCAGAATAGTTCCCCACCGCTGCCATATTTACAAACTGGGGCAATGTCACCATTGAGCAAGTTTGTAAACCCTTGTGCCACATTATACCTGCACCAGGTATAATGTATGCAAAGGAGGTGTTCCCTCGGTAGGAGGCCCGCAGGAATGTCATTTTACTGTCATTTTTTGACTCCTGCTCAAAGGCAGACGTTAAAGTGATGCTAGCCTGTTTTGAATGGGCCTTCCAGAGCTTTGCTGGACTAGCATCAACATTTTTGATGCTAGTCCAGCAAGGCACAATAACTGCATCAGAAATTCTGATGCAGCTGTGCTAACTAGTGCCACTTAATACAGTGCTACCATGGTGTCATTAGGGGGGTGCAGGGTGGCGCAATCAAACTGGCACAATGTGATCGATGCACCCTGCTTACTCTATCCTGGGTAAGGATACTAACCGACCTGCACAGGTTACAGACATCATTGGTGAGTGTTTACAAGGTTAGTGTTCAAGGATACGATATTTATTTATTCTCTTACAATAGATCAGTCAGTATATACATTTCACGTATATTATACTAAAGTTATATATATAGAAAGATATGAAGCTCTGGCTTGGAAAATTTAACTATGCAGGAGGCACTGACCTTGACAACCAGAAGAAATATTTTGTCGTAGGAGAGTACAGAATATGCCTGCACATCATAGGATTCAGTAAAGGGTCGGGTGAGGACTAAAGGAGATTTTTGTCCTTTCCTGAGCACAAGGTGCTCACTTCACAACGACAGTGTAAAGTGCAAAGACCTAAGTAAACCGTTTAGGGAAGAGTGCAGCAAGGGAAGGAAGAAGATAAAATGATACAATTGAGTTTGTTGTTACGAAATAAATGAGTGATGTGATAGAATGGTCATGGTGAACTAATTTGTTGAAAGGTTAAAGTCACTAAGGCGTGTTTTCTGTGGAGGAAATACGAATATGACGGTCACAGTATTGCAAACAGGGTGAATAGGGAGATTCTGGCTAGCGAAAGTTTAAGCATGATGGTAAGGCCAACATGAGATTTGTGAGGGCGAAGCTTGTGGATAAAGTTGTTCAAATGAATAATTGAAAACCAACCTAGTATGATTCAGTAGGTAATTTAAAAGGTATCCTGGTATTTACAGTGAAAGGTATCTATGAACAGCAAGAGAAAATATTCTGGCTAGACCAGGTAAAAGCCTGGTCTTGAATGCTCGCTGAATGACCGATGTGTCAAGAGAGATCAAATGAACGGAAGAAGAGTATTCCAAATTTTAGGAGGCAGGGAGAGTAAGACCTGCTCCATGTTGTGATACAATGGACACAGGACTTTTAATTTGAAAGTAAAAGAAGAGGAAATATTTTAGAAAGAGCATAGTTCTGCACTGCTAGTTGAAGATAGTGTTGGTGTTTGTGTTGTATAGGATAATTTCATCGAATGTTATGAGGAAATGGGTGTAGCTCAGGTTCTTCACTCAACCATATCGATTGTTGTGTGGAGAAGACTTCGGAATTTATAAACATTTAACATTTCACACAATTCTCTACACTCAATTATCCTCGCCTAACCCTGGAGGGATGACCATGTCGGCTACTTGAGGTGAAAGGTGCAGGTCATGCGGTCTCTACAAAACTTTTCATATGCAAAATAATTTAATATGCACACACTACCAGTTGCTCATTCAGTTCATTTGACCAGTTCCTGCAACAGGTTCCAGACTTTAGAAAGCAACTAAAAGGAGCTAAGCCTTTTTGACCCTGATCTCTAGGTTCTGGGATGCTGTACCGCCAGCATATATAGCTTAAATAGTCATCTGCATTTCTGCAAAAAATTGGTAATGCATATTTCTATTTGTCTCTCGTAAATGAACTCACCTGTTCTCAGTCCTGCCACAAATAAACTTCTGGGTGCATGGGCATTTAATAAATCGTTTAAATAAATAAAGATGTTCCAGCCAATCAATATACGATCTGACCTGAACTAAAGCAAGAAATATAAAATTAAATGTGTTTCGTTTGTCAATATAAATGGTATCACAGTCTGGTACACATAATTTTTTATTAGGCTGCTCGGAGATAAGATAGTTTTGGATATGTTGCATAATGATAAATCAATTAAATCATTATCATTATGCAATCAAGTAAATGGTTTGACAGATAGACATGTTGCTAAATTCCTTCACTAGTTCATGGTAACGATCACTCATTATCATGGAAACTGAAAGGTGAAGGGATTCAAGTGTCTAGTTCAGGTATACGGCTAAAAAAGATCAGCACACTCTATTGGCTACTCTGACAACTTTTAAAACAGGGTTTTCTTCTGATTCAATTTCCCGTTGGCGAATATACAATATAAGCAGATCCCGCTCAAGTGGAGATACAATACACTTATTTTGGTACTCAGTAGAAATGTCAGTTGAGAATGGTTGTGGAGTCCTGATTACTTGCTCACTTCTCAGAACAAAATCTACCAAAGAGTTAAATGGTCATTATTTTCCCTATTATTAATGGAGGTAGATGTTTCTTAACAAGAGGCATGCGCCACCAGAGAGTCACTTCTTAAGATGCTCCGGGGCGCAGACCTCTCAATCTTATCTATGAGACGATGCAAAGCCACCCTGCATGGCTCTGCATGTCCATGAGTCAACTAGGCATTCCAAGGGCATTGAGATGGGTGTTCCTACACAACACCCATGGATTTTGACACTGCCCAAGATTTACAAAATCACATAAACTGGGGCAGCACCAAAACCTTACTCCTCCCCAGAGTAGGGATAACTAAGAAACATTTTTCATTTGTCCTCTTTTTTACCTCTTTCCATGTGTGCTGCATTCTGCATTCTTCAGCACACACAGAACAAGGAAAATGCCTCCAGGGACAGCTTCCTGCACAAAAACAATTCTGCCAACAAAGTAGATGCCCTTTCACAATGGTGCAACAGTGCTTCGTTGGCGCTAGGCACCAAATTGTGCATTGGCTGAAAGGACAGGTATCTCACTACTACCCTTTTGAATTGGTGTATGGCAGCACAGCAACAAGACTTTGTAAATGAGGCCTGTTAGAAATGGGGTCTTTGGTTGGCAGACAGGCTACCCCCTGTCCAAGCAAGGACCCTCACTCTAGAAGGCAATGTGTAAAGTATTTGTGCAATAAATCATGCAATAACACAGTATAAACACCACAAAAATACACCACACAGGTTTAGAAAAATATAGAATATTTACCTGAGTAGAAAAAGGTCAAAACGATAAAGATTTGATAAATACAAGTTAAAATATCACTTTGGTAATGATAAATAAAGTCGTTAGTTCTAAAAAAGCAATAGGTGTCTCCTGCAAGCACAAAGTACCTGGTTTGAATTTAAATTATCTGCACCAGACCGCAGAGGAGGAGATGCGTGGAAAACGGGGAAGTGTGCGTCGGTTTCTCCAGGCCACACAGACAATTCATCGCTGCTTTTCCATGCAGCAAGGGCTTTGCATCAATTTCCAGCTTGGATCCTCTTCGGGCTGCGGGGAATTCGGATGCCCCGGGGATGATGCAGAGAAATCCTGGGCATGCAGGATGAGGTCACAGGATCTGCGTCGATCCAGCGGGTGATGCAGGGAAATTTCTGTTGCACGGCAAGGGCTGCGTTGATTCCTCTCGCAGGAAGTCAGGCTGCACCATTACGGCTTTTTGGTGCATCGATCCAGTGGGCTGTGCATTGGAGTTCTGGTTGCAACGCTGCCATTGCTTTGATCTCCGCTCAGGGAGCCAGGCTGTGTCATTCAGGTTGCGGAGAATTTGGATGCCCCGGGGATGATGCAGAGAAATCCTGGGACTGTAGGATAAAGTCACAGGAGCTGCGTCGATCCAGTAGGTGATGCTGGGAAATTTCTGTCGCACGCCAGGGGCTGTGTTGATTCCTCTCACAGGAAGTCACGCTGCGCCATTCCGGCTTCGCGGTGCATCGATCCAGTGGGCGTGCATCAAAGTTTTGGTTGCAACGCTGGCATTGCATCGATCTCCACTCAGGGAGCCGGGCTGTGTCATTCCGGTTGGTGTAGCGGTGATTTTCTCACCGCAGAGCAGACTGTGCATCGATTCTGGCAGGCTGTGCATTGATTTTCACCACACATGGAGTTCTTTGCAGAAATTTTGTCTTTTTGGCCCTGAGACTTCAGGAAATAGGAGGCAAGCTCAATCCAAGCCTTTGGAGAGCACTTCTCAGCAGAGCCAGAAGCAGCGAGGCAGCAGGGCAACAGCAAGGCAGCAGTCCTTTACAGCAAAGCAGTCAGGTGAGTCCTTTGGGCAGCCAGCCAGCTTCTCTTACCAGGTTGCAGGTTCTGCTTCAGAGTTTCTTTCCCAGTAGGGATCTTGTAAAGAAGTGTCTGAGTTGGTAGGGTCAGAGACCCATTTTAAATACCAAAAGGTGCCTTTGAAGTGGGAGAGACTTCAAAGAGTGGCTTAGAAGTGCACAAGGTCCCCTTTCCGTTCCATCCTGTCTGCCAGGGTCCCAGTAGGGGCGTTGCCAGTCCATTGTGTGAGGGCAGGCCACTGTCCTTTGACATGTAAGTGTCAGGCCCTCCACGCTCCCAGCCCAGGAAGACCCTTTCAGTATGCAGATGTGTGCAGATGTGACTGAGCATCCTGTGTTTGTGGTTGCCTGAGTGAATGCACAATGGAGCTGTCAACTAACCTAGCCAGACGTGGATTGTAAGGCACAGAAGGATTTAAGTGCAGAGAAATGCTCACTTTCTAAAAGTGGCATTTCTAAAATAGTAGTATTAAATCCAACTTCACCAGTCAGCAGGATTTTGTATTACCATTCTGTCCATACTAAATATGACCTTGTTACTCCTTTCAGATCAGAATCTACCACTCAAATAGTATAGGAGGGTAGCCCTAATGCTAGCCTATGAAAGGAGCAGGCCTCACTGCAGTGTAAAACGAATTTAGGAGTTTTACACTACCAGGACATATAAACTACAAAGGTACATGTCCTGCCTTTTCACCTACACAGCACCCTGCCCTATGGGCTACCTAGGACCTACCTTAGGAGTGACTTACATGTAGAAAAAGGGGAGTTTAAGGCTTGGCAATAACTTCTAAATGCCAAGTTGAGCTGGCAGTGAAATTGCACACCCAGGCTTTGCAGTGGCAGGCCTGAGGCATGGTTAAGGGGCTACTTATGTGGGTCGCACAATCAGTGCTGCTGGCCCACTGGTAGAATTTAATATACAGGCCCAGGCACACGTAGTGCACTTTACTGGGGACTTACAAGTAGATTAAATAAGCTAATTGGGTATGAGCCAATGTCACCATGTTTTAAGGGAGAAAGCATATGCACTTTAGCACTGGTTAGCAGTGGTAAAGTGTGCAGAGTCCTAAAAGCAGCAAAAACAGTGTCAAAAAGTGGAGGGAGGCAGGCAAAAAGTTAGGGGTGACCACCCTAAGGCTGTCAGGTCTCGCCAGTGTCCCCCCAGCTAAAAGTGGGGAGAACTGTCCAAACTCCTTGTAGCTCTCATCACTAAGGTGAACATATTTGGAAAGACCATCAGCGTTGGTGTGGTCTATCTCCAGGTGATGCTTCACCGTAAAGTCCTTCCCCTATAGGGAAATGGACCACCTCAAGAGTTTAGTATTTTCGCTCCTCATTTGCATGAGCCATCTGAGGGGCTTGTGGTCAGTCTGAACTCGGAAGTGAGTCCCAAACAGGTATGGTCTCAGCTTCTTCAGTGCCAAGACCACAGCAAATGCTTCTCTCTCAATAGCACTCCACCTCTGTTCCTGTGGTAATAGTCTTCTGCTAATAAAGACTACTGGTTGGCCCAGGCCCTCCTCATTCAGCTGTGCTAGGACTGCCCCTATAACATGCTCTGGCGCGTCTGTTTGCACAATGAATTCTCTGGAGGAGTCAGGTGCTTTGAGCACGGGGGCCATGCACATGGCTTCCTTCAGGGAGTCAAAGGCTTTCTGACAAGCCCTTGTCCAATTCACCAACCTAGGTTGTTTCTTGGATGTCAGTTCTGTTAAGGGGGCTACTATGGTGCGATATCCCTTAACAAATCTGCAGTAATACCCGGTGAGTCCTAACTAGGCCCTCACCTCTGTTTGAGTTCTAGGTAGTTGCCAGACCTTGATAGTTTCAATCTTAACCTGGAGGGGCTGCACCTTGCCACCACTACCTAGGTGTTCCAAGTACACCCGGAGCCCTGCCCAATCTGGCACTTACTGGCCTTGATGGTCAGGCTTGTCTGTTGCAGGGCCTGAAGCACCTCCTGGAGGTGGAGCAGGTGTTCCTCCCAGCTGGAACTATAGAAGGCAATGTCATCTAGGTAGGCTGCGCAGAAGGAATCCTTGCAAACTAGGACCCCGTTAACCAGCCGTTGGAAGGTAGCGGGGGCATTTTTCAATCCAAAGGGCATTACTCTGAACTGGTAATGGCCTGTAGGAGTAGAAAAAGCAGATCTTTCTTGAGCCCCTTTAGTCAAGGCGATCTGCCAGTACCCTGACGTGAGGTCAAACGTACTAAGGAACTTGGCAGCACCTAGCCTGTCTATGAGGTCATCAGCTTGGAGGATGAAGTGAGCATCTGTCTTTGTGACAGAGTTGAGACCCCGGTAGTCCATGCAGAACCTAAGTTTGGGCTTGGCACCGGGAGTAGCAGCCTTGAGAACCACATCACTGGGCTGGACCAGGGACTGCTGGACTTCTCTATCACCCCAAGAGCCAGCAACTTGGCAACTTCATCCTTGATGCTGGACCTCACTTTATCTGACATCCTGTAAATTTTATTCTTGACAGGTGGACTGTCTCCGGTGTCAATATCGTCAACACTCAAGTGTGTGAGCCCAGGCATGAGGGAGAACAGGGAAAAGAACTGCTCCAACAACTTGTAGCAGTCTCCTCTCTGATCTAGAGTCAGGGAGTCAGAGAGATTAACACACTCCACTGACCATCGCCTTCCTTGACAGAGAGGAGGTTGGGGAGAGGCTCACTCTCCACTTCCATGACCTCATCTGTCACGAGAAGCATGCTGACCTCAGACCTCTCAAAATGAGGCTTCTGTCGGTTGTGGTGGAAAACTCTTAGGGGGTTTCTGGGCATCTTGAGGTCCACTAGGTAAGTGGCCTTCCCCTTTTAGTCACTGACTTCAAATGGGCCAGTCCATGGTTCTGGAGAGCTCTAGGCTCTACTGGCGCCATCATCTATACTTTGTCTCCAGGTGAGAATTCTACCAGGGTGGTCTTCAGGTCATACCACTCCTTTATCACTTCTTGACTGGCCTTAAGGTTACTCTTAGCCTGCTTCCAGAAGTGCTGTGTCTGGTTGTGGAGGGCCAGTATGTAATTGACCACATCCCGATAGGTTACCCCCCACTCATCCCACATGGAATTCATGTATGCTAACATAAATTGTGTGCCTCTGTCAGACACAACCTCCTTTGGGACCCCCACATGGGAAAATATCTCCATTAGAGCTCTGGTCACCACCGGTGCAGTCACTGTCCTTAGAGGGATTGCCTCTGGATAGCGGGTGGCATGGTCCACCAAAACTCCGATAAACCTGTTGCCCAGGGCGGTTTTGGGGTCCAAGAGACCAATGATGTCGATGCCCACCCTTTCAAAGAGGGTGCCAATGATGGGGAGTGGGATCGGGGGCTTTTCGCCTTTTCCCTGTCTTCCCACTAGCCTGGCAGGTTAAGCAAGACCTAGATAAAGCATCAGAGGCTACCCACATTTGTGGCCATTAAAAGTGGGGGACAAGCCTGGCAAAGGTCTTGTCTTGCCCCAAATGTCCCACCAGAGGGTTATCATGAGCCAGGCCCAGTAGGAAGGCCCAGTAACACTGGGGGACCACCAGCACAACTGCTACCCCAGCGGCCAGTACTTTAGGCTCACTGTAGAGAAGATCTTTCTCCCAATATATGTGGGGATTGCCAGAGGATTCACCTGCTGCTTGGGCTGAGGACTGTTACCTCAAACCCTCAAGAGTGGGGCACTCTTTCTGCGCTTGGCAAAATTCCTCCCTGGTTGGTCCACCCTTTACTCGCCAGCCGGCAAGCTCAGGCAGGTTACCTAGGGCGGCAATGTCTTCCCCAGTTGGCTCAGGGGCATCCTCTTCTAGGGCCACATCAACCATTGCAGGAACTTCTGGGGGCGGTTTCCCGCGCCCCTTGCCCTTCCTCAGTAAAGCTGTCTGGCCCATTCTTCCAGGCTCCAGGCGCCCTTGACTCCCTTCCAGGGCAGCCATGGACCGTGTGGTCATGCAGACCCATTCAGGCAAACCTAGCATCTCCAGGTGGGACCTGAGCTCCACCTCTTTCCAGGTAGTATGCTCAAGGTCATTGCCTAACAGACAATCTACAGGCATGGCAGGACTCACAGTTACGTTAGAGTACCAGAGACCCCCGCACTCAAAGGGAACCAAAGCTACCAGTAGGTGGCTGTCGCGATTATCAGCAACTACGACCTGGTGGAATGAATTAGGGATGACCTGCTCTGCTGACACTAGCTGACCCCTAACAGTAGTCCTACTGGCTCCTGTGTCACGGAGAGACTCCACCCTTTCCCCATTAATGGTAACCCACTGCCTATACTTGTAAGTATTGGCAGGCATGCGGGCTGTTGGCACCATTGCCTCATCTCACAGGGATACTAGGGACACCTCTATCTGTTCCCCAAAGCTAACTGGGATTGTCTCCCCCCGAGAGCTACACTAGCCAACCCAGGTGTCTGCCCTCCAGTGTGGGGCTGTGCCCTCTTGGGACACTGGGAGTTACCCTTAGAGTGTCTATGCTTGAGGCATTCTAAGCATTTGGGGATACATTTCTGTTTCTTCTCGTCAAAGAACCCTGGCTTCTTCTCAAGTTCAGGCTGGGACTGGTTACCACCACTTCCCTCTCCCCCTGGAATTGTTTTGGGGGCCTTTTGAGAACGTCTTACTTTTAACTTTTTCTCCCCCCTCTTTTTTCTGGTGGGAACCCTGACCACCTTTGTGGGTGTCCCCCACAGGTACCTTCTTGGACACTCTGGTGCTAAACAAAAGGTCCGCCTCCTCAGCAAGCTTTCTAGGATCAGTCAGCTTACTGTCAACTAGGTGCTGGTGCAACTCTGTAAAGCAAACACTGAACATATGCTCTTTCAGGATCAAATTATATAACCCCAGTTAGTCATCTACTTTACTGCCCCTCACCCATCCATTCAGTGCCTTACTGAAGAAATCAAAAAAGTCTACCCAGTTCTGTGTGGGGAGTTTGGTTCTGTCCCTGGACCTCTGACCGTACTTCTCAGGGGTCAGCCCAAACTTGGCAAGTAAAGCGGTTTTCATGGGTGCATGTATTTTGATTCTTTGGATCCAATGCAAGGAGTGTGTCCCTCACCACAACTGGTACATACCACCATAAGGCTGTCCCCCACTGCTCTTCAGAAACCCCATGAGCTCATAGTGCAACTTCATAAGCAGCCAACCACTGATCAGTGTCATCTCCCACCACAAAACTTGGCACCACATTTTTGGGTATACGAACCTTCTTTTCCCCAGCAGGTCCTGTATGTATGCTGCCACCATCACTGCTGGGCTCAGACTGCCTTGCCTTGATATCTAGCTCTTTGGGACTCGGTTCATGAGCCAGAAGAACCTTCTTCTCAGTCAAAGCCCTTTCATCCACAGCTCGTTTGGCTTCTCTCTCAGCTTTCCTTTCTTCTGCCTCCATGTTTAACTTTGCCATCTGCAATTGGAATTCTCTGCCCTCCCTACTTTCCTCTGTAGTCAGGCCATGGCTAGAGACACTGCTCCCTAGTTTACCAGGGGGCACAATTACAGGGGTAACATCTCGCATTGCTGGTGACAAATCCTCTGAGGGGCCATCCTCTGGCTCCTCCTCCTCAACATTCTCTTGTGTACGGGCTTCTGCCCAGGCCCTCAGCGCCTTTTGGTATTCCTCCTTTCTTGAGGCACCCCCAGTAGGTACTCCCATCCCCTTGGAGAACCCCTTCAGCTGGTTAACAGTGTATGTCTCCAGCTTGGCTAAGTCAAACTCTTCAGCACCTGCTTGAGACCCAGCCAGAGACATGTTGAATGAGGATTAAGTTAAAATGTCAGGTAGAAAAACGAAATTGCAGAAGAAAAAAAATCAAGTTGAACTTCAACTGTGGGTAGGTAGTGTACACATAGCTACTGTATGTCACTGCACAAATACAAGTTCTATCCTCACTGCTGATCACCAGTGTTAGAAATGGGGTCTTTGGTTGGCAGTCAGGTTACCCCCTGTCCAAGCAAGGGCCCTCATTCTAGTCAGGGTAAGTCACACACAATCCAAATTATCCTGTGCCCACTCTCTGGTAGCTTGGCACTGCGCAGTCAGGCTTAACTTAGAAGGCAATGTGTAAAGTATTTGTACAATAAATCCTCCACCCTCCCAGGCCAGGAAGTTCTATTCGGTATGCAGATGTGTACAGGTCTGACTGAGCATTCTGTGTTTGGGGTTGGCTGAGTGAAATGCACAAGGGAGCTGTCAACTAACATAGCCAGACGTGGGCTGTACAGCACAGAAAGATTTAAGTGCAGAGAAATGCTCACTTTCTCAGCGTGACATTTCTAAAATAGGAATATTAAATCCAACTTAACAAGTCAGCAGATTTTGTATTACCATTCTGGCCATACTAAATATGACCTTGTTACTCCTTTCTGATTAGAATGTACCACTCAAACAGTATGGGAGGGCAGCACTAATGCTAGCCTATGAAAGGAGCGGCCTCACAGCAGTGTAAAACGAATTTAGGAGTTTTACACTACCAGGATATATAAACTACAGAGGTACATATCCTGCTTCTTACCTACATAGCACCCTGCCCTATGGGCTACCCAAGGCCTACCTTAGGGGTGGCGTATATGTAGGAAAAGGGGAGTTTAAAGCTTAGCAATTACTTTTAAATGCCAAGTTGAAGTGGCAGTGAAACTGCACACACAGGCTTTGCAGTGTCAGGCTTGAGGCATGGTTAATGGGCTACTTATGTGGGGGGCACAATGAGTGCTGCAGGCCCACTGGTACCATTTAATATACAGGCCCTGGGCACATGTAGTACACTTTCCTGGGGACTTACAAGTAGATTAGATAAGCCAATTGGGTATGAGCCAATGTCACCATGGTTTAAGGGAGAGACCATATGCACTTTAGCACTGGTTAGCAGTGGTAAAGTGGGTGGAGTCCTAAAAGCAGCAAAAACATTGTCAAAAAGCGGAGGGAGGCAGGCAAAAAGTTAGGGGTGACCACCCTAAGGCTGTCAGGTCTAACAAGGCCCATAATGTGCATTTAGAACCTGTTAGGTGGTAGTGTTGTGAAACTGATTAACACATATATTCACATTAGCACGGGGACAATGTTCATTAAAATTATTACTCCAGGTCCTACAAAGTGTTACAACCAACTTTCGATCCCATGCTACACAGACCCACTTTAAAATGATGCTTTGGTGGCATTTGTTTCAAATTCCTACCATAAGATCGTACAGCACCTCTCACCACAAGTGTTTATGAAACATAACTAAAGCCTTGCTTTCCTTGGCTTTCTACTGTAGGTACATGTCATTTCACATAGGGTGGCATTGGAGGATGGTGCAACACACCAGTTTTGAAGACTTGCATTTCTCAGCTCCTCCCTAACCTCAAGTGCACCTTTGCAACACTTAAAGGTTGCATAAACCAGATTTCAGATTTCTGTTCAACGTGCTATTTCAGAAACTTTGTTTCAAGATTTGTTACTGCTACAGAGGTGTTTAAGATACTGCAACAGATTTCCTTCTGTAATATTTCAGATAGTTTGGCCTTTATTAATGGGTGTTTCTTTTCTCCCATTACCTGCTAGAAAATCCATGGTGAAAGTTCTTATTGTGAGCAGGCTAGACAACAGTAATGCTTTTTTGGCTTCTACCAATGAGACATTACTGTCCAAACTACAGGACGTGCTAAATACAGCTTCTCAACTTATCTGTAATCTTCCTCCACGAGCTGCCTCGGTTCCACTTCTAGGGTCGCTACATTGGCTAATCGTTTGGAAAATAATTATAATTAAAATTAGTTTCCTAACCCATAAAGCCTTAGTGGGGGAAAGCCCAAACTATTTGCACCAGAAACTTAAAAGGTATTGTCCGGTTAGGAATTTGCGATCCAGTGACAGAGCTCTACTCAACAATCCCTGTATTCACAGGTCTAGAAGTGGAGGCAGATCCTTTTCCTATTTGGCCCCCACGTATTGGATTAAGTTGCCATTTCATGTTTGCTCTTGTACAGTACATTTAAGAATTTTTTAATAACTACTCTGTTTTAACTGTTCTTTTTGAAGTCTGTCTGTTGCTGCTGGCCTCTGTGCTGAGATATCCCTGTTGGGGTGATTTATGTGCAATATCAAATGAAACAATAATTAATAACATGAGCACATTATTATCATTGCTGGGACAGAATACCACAAATGTTGTTTAAAAAATATTAAGTTGCATGAATATAATGTCATAAATATTGTCAAAATAAAAACATTGTGGAACAGAATATAGAAGGTAAAAATAGCTTTTTTATGCATATAATATTCTTTTTTTAATATTGTATACAATATTGTTTTCTTTAATATAATTGCATTAAATCTCTTTAATTTAATATTTATTAAATTCATTCTGGGTTGAGTGTTATTAATATACTTGTTTAAAACCCTCCAAAGTCCAAAACTCTTTTCATAATGTTGCTTAGATTGGAGTGAGCATGATAAATATAACCCTTCTAAGGACCAACACTTTTCCTGTTGTTGTTTGTGCTGGAGTGGGAAAAGTAAATCTAACCTCTTCAAAGTCTACATTCCCTACTATTGCTTGCGTGGAGTAGGAATTCTAAATCTAACCCATCCAAAGTCCAAAACCTGTCATACTTTTGTCTAAGTTAAAGTTAGAGTAACCATACTGACTTCTTTGAAGTCCAACACTTTTGCATTTGAGGTTTATTCTTGATAGTGTTTTTTAAATATTTTTTCTGTAATGTTTATTTTATTTACTAAACAATGTATTTGTACTTTTTTTTTATATTAATTAAACTAAGTTTGAGGTATGTTTTTATTATTATGTGTTTGTTAATTCCAGGAACATCTGTGAGGGGAAAACTCTGGAAGTTTTTTCCACTTCAAAAGCTGACACAAGGTTTAAAAATACGACCCTCAGGCCCAATCTATTGTTCACTTCTGGACCTGCAAAGGAATCTTAGTGTACTGCCCTGGAGCTTGAGGCTTGCTGTGTACTTCCGAGGTCTGCTCTGCAGCTCCAAGAGGACTGTTCTGCTACCTGAACCCTGCTCTGTACCCTCAAAGGACTGACCTGCTGCTTGAGACCTGCTTTTCTGTTTGGACTCAGGATTACCCTAGTGACTCAAAGGGCTAGTTTGCTGGTCTCCTGTTCAGAGCCCCAAGGACACAAAAAGCTCCAACGACCTTTGAACTGCACATTGAACCAGCCTGACATGAGTCCTGACTCTCCAAGTCCCCCCCACCCCAGTCATGGATCCCTGGAAGTGTGCTGAAGGTGTCCAAATAGCCAAAATCCAAATCTTGGGACTTACAAACTTTCTGCCAAAAAGTGCTCTGGGAACTTTGAGGAGCCCAGGACCTACATGATCCTGGATTTGCCCAAGATACATGGCCAGTTGGCCTGAGTTGGCAGTAGCTCTCTCTCCTCAACAAGAAATACTGTTCAGTGATTCCTCTCTTGAAGGAGATCCAGCCTACTAGATCCCTCATTGAATACAGCCTGCTGCTTCATCCTGCTGGAGAATTTAAATTTAAAAAAAAAGACTATGGGCCTGATTTAGATCTCGGTAGATGGAATACTCTGTCACAAAGATGACGGATATCCCATCCGCTGTATTATGATCTCCATAGGATATAGTGGGATCGTAATACAGCGGACAGGATATCCATTATGTTTGTGATAGAGTATTCCCCTCCATCAAGATCCAAATCAGGCCCCAAATGTGAATGAAGAAATCTTCACTGCAACTTCATCCAGCAGCTCCCTGGTGATGATGTCTCTTCCTGTCAACACTGTGAACTGCCTTCCCCTGTTGAACTTTAGCTTCTCAGACATTTTTCTTTGAAATTTCTTATAAGTCCATAGGTAAGCCAAGATCTGGCCCAGTCCACTTCTTGTATTTGAACATCACTCCATCATGGTTGGGCATAACTTTCGTGTTTACCCCGGTCACAACTGACTAGATGTCTGGGCTTGGCGTTTTGATCTTTTAGATGCTAGATTGCACTGAAATCTTTAAAAATTCATAAATCCGGTTCTACTGATTAGATTTTTGTTGTTTATATGTGAAACAATTTATTAAATTTTACTCTATTTTTCTTGTCATGTTTTCACTTTATTACTGTTTGAGTGCTGCATGAATACTTTACACATCTCCTCTGTTAAGCTTCATTGCTTTTGCACCAAACTACCAGAGGGTTAACACAAGTTAATTTAGTGACCTTTGTGGTTCACCTTCACATGAATTGTGGCTGTTGCTTTAGAAGGGCTCCCACCATCCTCAACCAACAACCAAATCTTTCACAATCCCTGTACAAAGCCTATCTTTAATTCCCTTATTACAGTTGATTTGTGACTCTCTAGTCATCTGTAATAAATAAATTATGTAACTGATCAACTCTCATTTGGTATAACTGTTGAGTTCTTACATTACAATGCCTGCTATGAGAGCCAGCAACCAAGGTGAAAGGCAGGTCATGTGCATAATTATGGCTGCAATTAAAAAAAAGAAAATGGGAATTGACATTTCCTTCTTCTGATATATTTTTCAAAAAAGAACAAATGATCAGCAGAAAAGAGATATTTATGCTGAAAAAACGATTTGATGCATGTTTCTAGACAATCTGGAACACATCATTTTTAGCCTGACTTACTTTAAACTGATTTTAATACCTTTTTCCCCAAAAAAATGTTAGCTGTATTTTAGTGTGTTTAATTTTGTAGTACAAGTAATCTGCAATGGACATGAAAGAGGAAGGCATGAAGGATTAAAGCAGTTTGGGTAAAGGGTGTGTGACCATGTATTATAAGGAAGATATTATGCTCTCCATACATAAAGAGAATATGTCCCTTAGAGTACCATGACTTTAAGAAGGAATTCAGCATTTCGCCTTTTTAGTTTATATGGTCATGGAACTCCTCATGACTTGCAATATACTTATAATATGCAGCAGCTGGAACATTATTACATATATTATTAATGCCTACTCTTTACAGCACAAAGAGGCCACAAGACCATGGCTTCAAGTGCCTCACAATACAGATGATAATGATGATTATTACTATGTTGGAAAGTAGAAGGGAAAATCAGGTCTGGTGTACATATAACCAAATCAGAATTATTTTATTATAGAAAGGAACATTTTAACATGGTAAAATGGAAATGGTGTGTATGGATGTCACAGTATCATTAGTTTGATAATCTCAATGATAACCTATATTTTGCAAATTAGCTGAATTGATGTTCATATTCTGACAGAACACTAACGTGCACACTCAACTATGATACACGGATTATGCTGAAGATAAAATACAAATTTTTCCATGGATCCTACATTGTTTAAATGTCCTTGCCTAATTAAGTAATAATTTCAAAGCTGCATATTCCAATTGTTGATATAATGTGTTGTGACTTTGTGTGTGTCATTTGGAGGCTATCACTATTAATTTTAATTATTTGTATATGCCATATAAAAATTCAAATCTTTCTGGGGTGTGCAGAATGGAACTATCCTTGTGTTTTTAACAGTTAACGAGTTCCAACATTTTCACGCTGACAATGTTAAAGTAGAATTCTTCCCTACTTCTTCACCTTGGCTGAAGTTAGAAAAGGATATATTTGTATACTTTCAGTTTTCCTTGACCCATATCAAATGTGCCACATGGTTATAGCAACACACAGTATGTGCAAATTCAATATCTTTCATGGCACATAAAAAAGGATAGCCTGCAATGCAAAATACTGTTATGTTTCACTTACACTTTAAGTGCAGACCTTATGCAATGTAATTTATGTTGCATGTTATTTTATGTTATGTTGTTATGTTATCTGTGTTTTTATAGCACACTTATCACCTGTGATGGTATTGAGGCACTCTGTTGCAGGTGTGTGAGACCAGCCCTAATTGCTTACTCGAAAAGCCAGCACTTCAGGTTCTTGAAAAAGACAAGAAGAGATGTAGAGGTTCTGATGTGTTGAGGGAGGATGTACCAGGATGTATGCACCAGATACAAGAAGGTACAGCCCCCTGCTCTACACTTGTGTATGCGTGGGGTGTGTGCTAGTGAAAGACCATTAGAACAGAAATGTCTAGAAATTTGGTAGAAGTGAATCTGGATGTTCAGGTAGGCAGGGCAGTGATGTAAAGAACTTTGTAGGCATGGGCGAGGAGTTTAAAGTGTGCACTAATGTGTATCGGGAGTCAGTGGAGTTCCCCAAGGTATGGTGCAATGTGGACTTGGCAAGGAAAGTTGAGGATTAGCCTGGCTGTTGTGTTTTGGATAGTCTGCAGTCTTCTTGTGAGCTTGCTGATAATCCCTATGAACAAGGTGTTTCCATAATCTAGCCTGCTTGTCTGTCAGCCACTTGAAGATTTTCTTCAACATCCTTAGGGGCATATTTACAAGCCCCTGGCGCCACCTTGCACCACCCTAGCATTATTTTTTTACGTTAAGGTAGCATTAAGGAGGCTTTTCTCCTGTGGCATATTTCCAAAGTGGCACAATGCTTGCATTGCTACACTTTGGAAACCCTTACACCACATAATGCTTGGGCCAGGCATAATGTATGCAAAAAGGGTGTTCTGATGCAGGGGGGCCTGAAAATTTACAACATTTCACTGCACCATTTTTTCTGACATTTTTAACACCTGCACAGAGCAGGTATTAAAATGGCACATTAATTTTAATCATGGGGCCTGCCTGTGCTTTGTTGCACTAGCATCAAAATTGTTGACGCTAGTGCAGCTAAGTGCCACAACAGCATCAAAAATGTTGACGCTATTGTCCTAACGACCACCATGTTGCACTATTTTGTAAATATGGTGCAACCATGGTGTCATTAGGTGGGGCAGGGACGACGCAAGAAAAGTGGTGCATCAGGACCGATGCACCGTTTTCCTGTAAATATGCCCCTTAGTGTGTTGAAGCAAGCAGAGAACATTGCATTGACTTCGGCAGTCATGTCCATTATGTTGTCTATGATGAGACTCAAGTTTTCTCACTGAATAACAGGGCGTGGGCGTGGGTCCAAGGTCTGTGGGCCACAAGGTAAAGTCTAATTTTGAGGCATAACTTCTTTGTACTCTTGCCTGGCATTTAAAAGTTTTGAAGAACGTAGTCCCATAGTCTTAAACAATCCTTTATCCATGCATGCAACCTACCATGAATTTCATGACCACCTCCCTGGAATTTCTCTGCAGGCAGATGTAAGTAGGAGAGTGTGAAGTTTAACTGTTTACATGCAAAAAAAGCAAAGTTTTCTAATTACCAAAGAATGAGGTGAAGGATATCTCACTTGGCTTCACCCACAGTGCTGATTTCCAGCTTAACAATGTCTATCCAAAGAAGAATGTGGACTCATGAGGCTCCAACCAATAATCCAAGGTATGACACAATACAGTGCCCAGGGTGAGTGATAGGGCCTCAGTGAAGCTCACATGCTTTAGACGGTATACAGGATATACATAGAAAGTGACGTTTCTGAGAAAAGATCATTGCTTAGAGATTAGGGGGTGGTTCATAGAGTGGACATAGGCTCTAGGCCGAGGATGTAGCAGAGGAAGGTTTTATTTCCTCAATGACAATAATCTACCCATTCCTCCTCACAGCAGCAGAAATATTTGAACAAAAGGCTGCAAAGCCTACCCTCTCCTAAATATTTAACAAGGTTTGAACATTTCAAAACGTACAAAGTTAAAACAAAATCATAATTGTATATCAACTGCCTTTACAATTTGGTCAGAGAATCGTATACAAAAGGTAATTGTAAAGGTAATTATCCCCACTCACCAGATTTTAGATTATAATAATCAGGCCATCAGATCGAGCAGGCTGGTTAATAAGAATATGTGCAGGAACTGCTATTACAACACATCTCCCAAATATGAGCTTTGCAATAAATATTACAGATAAACCTGTCAACCTTTATCGGGTTTCAAAACTTTTATTAAAGGTATTTAGATAAGATAATAAATTGTTGGACTTTATCAACTATCTCAATAGTTTGGTAAAGATAGGATCTAGAAATGTTATCTCACTGAATATGGATTGAATATGCCTTTAAAGCACAACACCTCTAAAACAGCTGATTGAAAACGTTTTATAGCTGGAAAAGAGAAGAGATAGGTGGGTTTTGTGTTTGGCGCTAAAGATTTCATTGGTTTCGTCCTTGCAACAGTTGCGCATGAGCACATTCCACAGTTTGTGAATCAGTGCACACTTTTGGGATGCTGAACACAGTAACCAGGGTCTATATTGCAGAAAGATTGCCACAGAATATAAAGCAGGGAAACTTGATTTGATCACGTTCTGCTTGTGAAATATAGAATTCAGAAATTGCATCAATCAACATAACATTTGCTTTTATGTTATTTAAAATGAGTAACAGTTTATCAAAAAATGAAATATAAATTAACTTTCTCAGATACAAAAGTTTGTGATTTTAGACGAGCTTTCCACCATCTAAAATAAAAGTGAAAATAAACTAGGAAAAATTAAATTCCTCAAAGGTCATCCAACTTACACACTGTATAAAACTTCTTAGAATGTAAACACAAATCAAACATAGGAACATATTTATGGAAGGTTAGCGTTGCCTTTGCGCCATTAATTTTGACGCTAAAGTGGTGCTAACTTAACCCCATATCTATATTTTGACGCTAGACACGTCAAAATATTGGAGATGGCACCATTTCTAGGAAGCGCCAACCCACCTTGCATCAGAGATGCAAGGTAGGCGTTCCCTTCCTAAAAAAGATGTTAGACCCCAGCACCATATTTAACTCTCGATGCTGAAACAACGCACAAGTAGGAGGCAGACCTAAATTATGGCGCTAAGCCCGCTTAGCGTCATTATTTAATGCCTAGTCAGACCAGGCGCTAATGTGCAAATAGGCCCATTTCCATGGGGAAATACCACGGAATGGGCAAAAAGATGCCCACCCCAACCTCGAGCACCACCACCACCCACACCACTGGGACACTACAGGAGGAGGGAGCCCATCCCAGGTAACTTGCAAGTAAGTGTATGTGTATTCTGTATGTGTGAAGTGTGCAACTGGGGGCCCCTGGCTGGCACTGGGTATGTTGGGCTTGCCCTGTGGACCCTGGTCCCCTGTTGTGGGCATTGGGGTAGTGGTAATGAATCCTGTCTATATTTGGACAGGAGGCGATATTTGGCTGCTTCTGCATCAGAAAATGACTATAGGCTGCCTAGTGGCAGGTATTTTGCCGCTAATCATGCTAATGTCATTTTTGACCCAGTAGCACCATTTCCCTTAACACCATCTGTCACTGGCTAGCATCTCCTTATGAGATGCTAGCCATTCTTTAGCACCATCGTGCATCATTTTATAAATGTGGTGCATGGATGTTGTTAGGGAATGGCGTTAGCTCGTGTTAAGAATAATGACGCACAACTGTGCTACCGCAGTTGTATGCCATTTTACATTAAAATGGTCCATAGCGCAAAATCGGTTTGCGTCAAAATTGTACTGGCACAAACAATATTTGTATAATGCCCTATTATCAAAATAGCAAAACCCATGCAAAAAAGTTCAGTAAACATAACGTGAAAGTTACAAAAGTGAACAATCTACTCCTGCACATTTGTGTATGCATGTTGTTCTTACAGCAGTACAGAATGTGCCATATTTGCAGTTTCCCTACAGTCATAAGAAAGGGTTAAGGCTGGAAACTATACCCAGATGAAATAGGATTAGGGGATTCTGACACTAAATTCCAGGCTATATTTAAGTGAAAATGACGGTGCGTGTCTCTGCGTCACATTTGGCGGCATTGCGCACGTCATTTTCAAAACGGAGGGATGTGCTGTATTTACAATAATATGGCGCACCCCTTTGTTTCCCCCTGCGCCGGCACAAAATTTGCTGCTGCTCACCAACACAACCACCCTTGCACCATAGTGCAAGGATGGCTGCATTGAGGGGGAGATTGTTTTGTGCAGGAAGGGACACCTTCCTCCACAAAAACAATCTTCAATGGCAGTTTGCTCTTTCTATGCGTGCTGCAAAATGCAGCACACACAGAAAGAGCAAAAAACGAGAAGAAATGAAATAATTTCTCCTCGTTGTGCCACTCTAACGCCACCCTTGGGGTTGTGTTCGATTTCGGCACTGCCTTGGGTTTGCAAAAACTTGTAAATATGGGGCAGCGTCAAATTTCAATGAGTGTTGCGGTGGCACGCCCACAGCATCACCGATTGCATGCCCTTCCCACGCAAAGTGTTGCATGTGAAGGGGCCATATTTACAAGGTGGCATGAAGCCTTAACCTAAGCCTACTGTAAATACAGTACAATGCATAGCACCCACAACGCTCCGGTGGCGCTAGGGGCTCTTAAATATGCCCCTCAATTGTTTGTGAGCAGAAGCATAATAACAGCTTAATTTTTGGTGAACCTGTTCTCTTTGCCCTATTAATGTAGACATTTCTGCGGGGCACGCCCTCATTTCCAGCCTTCAAACAATACCACGTTCTATTTTAAAAATTATACTGCTTTTTTGACATTCCACAATTTTGACAATAACACAATTGTTCGGGCAAAGGGAGTTTGAAAAAGTTGATCTGTTTTTCCTGAGCGAATCGACTTTTCCAGGTTCTGCACTATGTTCATTGAACTCGATAAACCAGATGCATTTTGGGACGCTGCAAATAAAACCCCGCTGTCGCAGAAGAAAGCGCCACATCTTGAAAGGGACACAGAGCAGAATCCTGTTCAAAATTCAGTTGCCTGTGGGCAAAGGTGCCACTTCTTCAAAGGCGTAGAGCTCCTGCTCCTGAATTCCAAAGTCTTGTGCAGCAATTAGGATGAAACTTGGCTGCGCTCCTGGCACTGCATGTCGGCTCCTAACTCTCCGTCTAAATCCTCTCATATGCAGAAACAATACAGGCGTGGACACTTCAATATTCATTAAGACGCGGGGCCCTGGATCTCGACCAATACCTATGCTTCCTAATCACTTAATTAGATTCGTTTTTTGAAGGAAGTAGTTTTGCAAAATAAAGAAGCTGAACAATCAATTGCGTAGTCGGTGTCTGCAGACATTTATTGGCGGTGCATCGGGAGTTCTGTTTTCCATTAAAGAAATAATGGTCTAAAAGTGGAGTTTTTGTTCTGCAAATCACTTTCTTTACCAGGATGAAGACTGATGATGACGATTTGACAGTAGCGCTTTTATTCAGGTAGCTGACATAGTTGTGTATCGGGAACCTACGCTTTTATATGTAATATGAACGTAGGTGGTCCGTTTCAACTGGAGGGGTCACAATAAAAGATGTTAGACAAACTCACACAAATACTGTAACAATACGTCTAAGTCAAGTATACACAGAAGCTGACCAGACACCATACCATCAGTGGCCCTATAAATTAGGGCACTGTCCCTGCCCGTGCGAGGCTATCATTGCAGGCACCTTGCACAGGCAATGACAGTGTTCCGTATTACATAGAAATTAGCTCTCTAGTGCAAACAATACCTCACTCCAACACTGGAGACAGAGGAGCATTGAAAGCAGACAAGCAGTTTGAAAAACTCATCTGATCCATCTATGGACACAGAGGGATTGGAAACAGTTTGAGAAACCCTTGAGTTGGCCTTTAATAATAACCCTCGCACTCGGCCCACTCCCATTCGTGCAAATTCTATATCCATGTTTCTAAATAAACTAACACCAGCCATGTGCTTGCATTTTGCTGTGGAAATACTTGGCTGCAGTTTTATTACATGCATGGATTCTTACAGTACATCATTACCCTCGTAATTTACAGTGGTCAGTCATATATTAACACAAGGCCATACACGTTATTTACAGTGTCATAACACCTTCTGAGTGCCACACATAATTCTCGATATGATCATAAATCATAATTGGGAGATAGGTCATAAATCACGGATGATAGGTCGGTCATACATCATCTGCCCCGCACATCAATAATTTTGGCATGATCATAAAGACATTGCTGCCCGACAGGTCATAAACATCAACGGTCGACATGTCCTTAATCATCTCTGCCATGTATCAATCAAGTCCTTGTCATTTGCTTGTCACAATTCTGCCACCTGTTATTGTTGAAGCCATCCTCCATGCTGCTTTTTGGGGTCATATAGTTTTTGTTGGTATTTTGTTGGTTCCTCCTCTGATTGTGAGGGGGTAGCCTCTTACTGCTGTTGGGCTCAACTGAATTTCTGCAGTCACTTCAACTCACCATCATGTCCGTCCATTTTGTACCCTGCCAACCAGCAGGTCTGGGTTGCAAGTGCAGTGCTCTGCTTACACCCCTTTTGCCTACCTACCCTGCCATGAGGCATCGCCAGGTAAGTGGCCTGTCTCTGGCACATAGCCCTCCGGTGTGCCTCCTTTATCAACTAGCGTACCCCTTTTACCACCACTTGTCTGCCCTCTCAGCTCTGCGACAAATCTACTGTTTTGGTGTGGGTGGGTGTTGCATTTCTTGTGCGCTGCCCCTGTCCCATGAATGTACTTTTGGCAGGGGCAGAACAGTCCTTTTAACCCCCTCCAGCAAAGGGTGCAGAGGTGTTCCCCCCACAGGGGGGATTGAAACCCAACTTGACTTTGCCAGGACCTCATTGGCCCTGTGTTTTTGCCCCATGCTTGGCGTGCTTTTCTTCCCATTGAAGGGGCGCGGGATGCCCCTTCTCTTGTTGATTTGCTGCTAAAGTGGCTTAATACAGTCATTCCTGGGGCCCTGGAAGCTGTTATTGTGCCTGCCCTTGATGCCCCCCTTGGGGCCGGCCTCTGCCATAACTCCGGCACTCGACCCATTCGTGCAAATTCCATATCTATGTCTCTGAATAACTTTAAACTAACATCAGCCATGTGCTTGTATTTTGCTGTGGGAATACTTGGCCGCGGTTTTTGTTACATGCATGGATTCTTACAGTACATCATTAACCTTGTAAATCACAGTGCTCAGTCATATATCAAGACAAGGCCATAACCGTTTTTTAGAGTGTCATAACTCCTTCTGAGTGCCACACATAATTCTTGACATGATCATAAATCATAACTGGGAGATAGGTCATAAATCACGGGTGATAGGTCATACATCCTCTCCCCGTACATCAATCATTTTGACATGATCATAAAGACATTGCTGCCAGACAGGTCATAAACATCAACAGTTGACATGTCCTGAATCATCCCTGCCATGGATCAGTCAAGTCCTTGTCATTTGCTTGTCACAATTCTGCCACCTGTTATTGCTGAGGACGTCCTCCATGCCACTTTTTGGGGTCATATAGTTTTTGTTGGCCTTTTGTTGGTTCTTCCTCTGATTGTGAACGGGTAGCCTCTTACTGCTGTTAGACTCAACTCACTACCTTGCCTTGTCTGTCAATTTTGTGCCCTGCCAATCGATGGGTCTGGGCTGCGAGTGCCTTGCTGTGCTTACTCCCCATCTGCCTACTTACCCTGTCGTAATGCATCCCTAGGTAAGTGGTCTTCCTCTGTCACACCGTCCTCTGGTGTGCCTCCTTTACCAACCAGCGTACCCCTTTTACTGCCATACTGTCTGAAGGGCTCATGTCCCGTGCACCTCCCCCTTTTGTCCTTTAGGGATTTTCTCCTTCCTCCACACTTCAGTGCAGATCAAATCTTCAGTGCGGCCCTTGACTACCCCATTAGCTCTCATTGTTGCAACTCAGTGTCCCGGCCGTCAGGCCTCCTATGGATCACTGTTATAGCAATGCATTCCTTTCTGCTGGCCTAACGGACACTTTTATGCTGGAATGACACAGTTTGAAGGTGCTGTCTCTGCCACACTGGCGGTGGTCTCCTGACCTTTGACTTCTCTTGCAAACCCGTACTCATAATGGGTACTTGATCAGCAGTAGGCTTGGCTGCACCACTGCTTCACCAATGAGCCCAAGTCCAATGCCCTCCATCTGTCTGCGCAGAGGAATACAACCCCGTGACTGGAGTGCCAGGGACCCTTCCTTTGGTCACCCAGCATTATATCCCCAACTAGAAGGAATAGTTAACCAACAGTGTTTGTCCCCATCAGGCACCTGGTGACCGTGATACTCGGTTCCCTGGTTGCCTTGCCAGCTGAGTCCTAATGGCCAGCTAGCTGCTTAAGAAATCAAGCTGTGTCCTGTCTTCTTCTCAGCTACTTCTACTTCCCAATATTTTTTTGGGGCTTTTAAGTGCTGCACATAGCCCAGTAGGGTTTCAGCGCCCTTTGCATCTCCCGCGTATTGCCTACAGACGATGAAACTCAGTTCATAGGAAATGTTACCTAAATAACAACGAACTTCCATGTGTGGTATTATTCTTCCTCCGTAGGTCATTGTAATTAAAGGATGCCATTTTAGGCATGGGCTCTGGGTCTAAAAGTTGCCCACTGAATGGAATTGGTTGCACCCCAGAGGATGTATTTATACCCCCAATCTTTCTTAGCAATCTTAAGTTAATTATAGCCTGGGAAGTCATAGAGTTCTAAACTATACCATGCAGTTTGCATGCAGCCCTTTCATGCTGCGTGTGTTACCATACTGCAAGTGTCATCTACACATTGACTGACGGATCCCTGTTGTGTTGCCTGCAGTTACTCACCCGTTATCAACGGAAAGCCCCTAAAGTAATTGGGGTGCTGTATTAGCAATACTAGCAGTGATTGTGGGAGGGTGAATTATGTTGGGCTCCCTTTGTAATCTTTCCAATAGGTACCAAATGCACTCTGCTCTGTCCTCACAATTATGTGCAGGCCTTATCAGGTCCTCTTGTTGTCTAGGTTATCATTATCCTAATGAGGCTACTGGATTTGGGCAGCAGAATCGCATAGATTGTGGGTTACTAAGTACAATTCCACACCACGTGACACCTATAGGCCTTATCTGGGTTTTTCCGGGTAACTGGCAGTGCCTCATCTCCACCCAAGAGCAGGGATGATTGTGGCAACCAGGTGTATGACAAGAAAGACTCCTCAGGGGAATCGTGGTTGATCAGATCTCGTCCCTTTCTCTCAGTTACATTAGTCTCACACAGGCAAAGACAAACACAGGCAGCATATAGTTCAATAAGGGTTTCTGAAGTAACTGCATCTTAGATAAGATGGTACGTATTGCAATAACTAGGATGATAAAACACAATGAATGCAAAAAGGTGAAAAGGAATGTGTAACAGTCTAACCATACTGTCACCAGGAGTGATACATAGTTCTCCTACCTACGCTATATTGCAGCACAGCATAATATGCCTAACAGCATAATAAGCCTAGTCCGACTTTCAGGTTTCCCCCCTGGGAAAACATTATCCCTCATACCTGAGTAAGGAAGCCTGTAGTCTAGAGTGACACCGTCCCCATGAAGGCCACGGGGTTAGCAGCCTAAGCAAGCAGCTGTAGCGAGGCAATCAGCAATAGGCATGCAGTCGTGGTCATCTGGCTGGAATCTCCCTCTAATGGTTATGGGACAAAGGAGTGTTTTTATAATAAAACAGTTGACATTCGAAGGAATTGTTCCCCATGTATGTGTGTGTATGTTTCTGTGAATGTTAGAGACACAGCGTATCACTTTTGCCGGCAATCCTATCTTACTGCAGCCTTGCAGAAATTTAAACAAATGTCCTACTGAGAACGTAATGCTTTCCTAGGTGAAAGAACAATTAGGTAGAGAGAAATAAAACAACACTGTAAATGTGACTATTGCTAGAAAAATAAAGTGATGCTGAATAAAATGCAACTGGGCTAAAGTGCCCAACGGCAGGCCTAGTTTTCTTAAATAATGTGTTTGAAATAGCTATGCAAAATCCTCCCCTTCCCGGTTCAAAAGTGGTTTAAAAGCTTAGAATAAAAAAAGCCTAAAAAAAATCTATCAATAAAAATATATTTACATAAATGTCAATAGTGATAAGTTAAAAGGCACTAGAGCGGGAATAAAAAGGACAATATAAAAATGTAATAGTGGTGCCAAAGGAAGCCAAATTCAAAGGTCAGTGTCATTTTGAAAGTCGCCAATTATACCTGAGACAATTGAGGCCAGGATATGTTCTACTTCGGCAGGTGGTAAAATATCAAATCCCTCGTGTCCAAAGCCTGAGCTCCAGCTGAGGCAGCAGCATTCCATGTTGTGACCAATGTTGAAATAAGAGTCACAGTGTCCACAAAGGGCAACTCATAAACGGCTTCCCGTAGCAAACGCACCCTCAACGCTCATGTCTGATAATTGATAAAGAACATCAACAGATCAGCATCCAATGAAAGTAAGTGCAGCGTAGAAAGATAGACTTTCAGTGCACATTCAAAAAGGTACCAAAGGCATCAAAACACGGGCTGCACACAATCCAAAACCAGAAGGAATGACAAAGTCACACTCCACTTGTTCCAGGAGTGGTGCTCCGAAATACTGCATCATGCATTCATGAAACAGTTGCTCTGGAGGAAGCACTTTCAGTCCTCCTTGCTGCGAAGGGACAGCCATTGAGCAGAAATAGTAGCAACAGCAAGATGCCACCTATTACAGCTAAAGTAATTGGAAATCCCCTGAAAATACTCAAATATATTGAGTATATGGCTGAAGGTATTAAACCAAATATAGAGGAAAGGTGTGAACGAAACCAGAACCAACAACCTTAAAGAAATAGTACTGGACCCGTTGAATATTTGTCCCACCAGTTCACCAAAGTGTCTTGGAAAATTTGTGCTTAAAAGGGCCTGAATCTCTGCCTTTGTCCTCTCAACCTGAAGCGCATAGGTCTTGCATGCAGATGCAAGCGCGACATGTTTTTCAAACAATAAAGCCTTGAGTCTGCTCAACTTGTCTAAATTCACGTCAGAAGTAGAAATATGAGGCCAAATGTCTGCTACTCCTCTTTATTGTGTAGGGGGAAGGGAAAGAGGACATTCCTGCAACACGTAACAATTTGGGAGTTCGAAATGACATAAGCAATTCCGACTCACATTCCATACAGCTCTCACTGTTAAGGAGCACCATTTGAGAGCACCTGGAATGCAGGTCTAATCAAGGGGCCTGGAATTCCCTTCAGATAACAAGCCAAATTTGCCGCTTAGGTATTACATGCCCGTGCAAGGACAACTGTTTACAAACCATCAAATGGCTTACAGAAGTCTTTCATTCACTACTGCTAAGATAGACCTCTTTTATGTCATTGAAACATTTGAACGAAAAGGAAAGTTCCTACACCTCATGTATATAAATATCTCCCAGCCTTTCATATCTGCCTACTGGAATGTGTTTCAAACAGGATGTGAATTGAAGTGTTGAAATAGGCAGATTTATAACCGCATGTATTATCCATTCAGCAAATGGTATTTCAGCCACAGTAAAAGGCAACTTTTCTAATTTCTCGATGTTTAGCATGAGGTAAGTCGCTTCCTTCTTAGCCATTGTTTGTTGTTGTCTTGTTATATTAAATGTTGAAAAAATGCCCATTGCGCTAATGTGTTGCCAGGGAACGTGACCTGCTTTCAGTGTTTGTAGTGTCTAACCTAACTGCATAATGGACCTCAGCTGACTCTGTCCATGGTATAAAGATGACATGTCACTCTGTACTGTATTTATTGTAGAGGATACAATGTTATTTAAAGTGTATATCCAGTTGCAAAAGGTGTTAGTCCCATTATCTACAACGGCTAATGCTTTCTGTAAATTTTTCTGATCTATTTGCCTCAAACTGGCAGATGTTTCTTGTTGGGAGAGTTTCCAAATTTCATTATATACTGCATGTAAGAAGTGTTTTCTGTGTTGTCTTCTGGGGCCTAACAGGAAATCCTGTAAATCTGTTTCAGTAGACAGGAGACTGAGGTGTGTTCTTTAACAGCATCACGTGAGGAACTTTTCAACCATTGCTGGCATACTTTTCCTACACTATATGTTATCACTATACCCAAATGTTCTGAGGACACATAGCGAGGGTCTGACCTAGTTGTTCTAAAACCACCCTTGGAGTTTACAAAACGTGTTTGGCACCAATTGGTGTCTAGTAGCCACAATAACCACCCACATGGACGTGAAAGTGATGTGGTAAATGTTCCATTCTGGACTCATTCATCAAGCTGATTTTCAGATGCGTTTATACATTTTTGCCATTTGTAAAATTTTGAAGGTGTAGGAATACTGGGAGCATTTAATTCCTTAATTTTTGCTAAGCCTAAACAACTTGTCTGTTGTACCATTCCATTTAAAAATATCATTTGAACAGGTATCACGCATGCTCTAAATAAAGCTTCCTTTCCCCTTGTTTGCCAATTTTTAGTTCCCCACACACTTTCAAGTCTATTGACTTCAACCAGTAATCATAGTCTTCTATAGCCAACCAGGAAACAAAGGAATCCAAACAAATTAATTTTGTGTCTGTCAATAAGATATGTTGACTTTCCATTACTGGCAATTTGAAATAATATAACTCAGCATTTTTAACATTGTGCCCAGAAAAATATGCAAACTTTTTATTACACGTTTTGGAACCCCCCACTGGTGGAGTCAGACTGTGTTCCCACTGTGTATAATTAAAAACAGACTTTGGGGTACTTGCTGTGTGAATGAAATGGTGTCCATTATAATTATGACAGAGCATATCTCCATAATTTTCTTTGGATTGATACACATCTTCATTTTCAAATACTGCATAATACTGTAAATCAGATATCATAGCATCAACTGTTTTCACATCCCAATCATTAGAAACTACTCCAGGTGTAATTACATCGTTCAAAGAAAGTTTGAATATGTATGGAATTTGAATGACCTCCGTTGGGCCATAAATATCAAATAATACTTTATCCCAAACAATCCCATCAGGTATTGGTATGGCAGAAATGTTCACTAGGGACAACTGTAGAGCGCTCATGAAGGTAGGGACAATGTATAAGTAAAAAGAAAACAATGACAAACCCAATCCAAAGGACAAAGGCAAGTGCAGTTAGTAAGAGCCATAGATAGTTCCATGGAGGAATAAGATAATTAATTTATTTTGAGCCAAATGATCAGCTTACTTGCTCTTGACAGTTCTCTTGCAGTAGAGGCAGATGAGTCAGTGAAAGTGTCATTGATGTCGACAAAATATCCAGAAGCAGTTCGTGCAAACACTGGAGCCGTGTTTGGAAGAGGAGAACTTGTAAAAACTCTACCAGTGGTCCATAGTAGACTATGCCACAGTGTAGAATTTGAATAAAAAAGTTCAACATTATTGGTGTTATTTGTAGCAGTAGAAGTTAGTGGAAGTAATGGAAGCTCATTTTCCACCCTTCCCAAGCTCGGAGAGGTGTCAGCATTGCTGTTCAAAACCTGTAGGGAAACATCCTGGTCTGTAGTGAGAGGGATTCGGGTACTACCCAGGAGTCCCCTAGGACTGCTGTGCAGGGTCAGCCATTAGGTTTAGCTCAACATTGTCGATGAAGACAAAGCGATTTTCAATAGAACCAGGCAGCGGGGGTAGAATGACAGTTCAGGTACCGTGTATTCCCAGGACTGGAACCAGTGCACGATAAGAAGGACAGAACTCCTTTTTCACACCAATCTTTTCATGCACCAGGTCCCCAATTTTTGGAATCCAGCTGGTAGATGTTACTGGTATTCCCAAAGAGGAGGCACTGGCAGATGCTTTGTCATCACAAAACTGTTGTAAGTCCTGTAAGACAGGGGCACGTTCATTTATGCCAAAGGGTGTATCTGCAGCCTTCACACCAGGACCATCAATATCTGGGACATACATTTGTGTTGTGAACAGGCATTCGTACGAAGTACGCCCCCCTGGGACCTTCTGGACAGATTGTTAAGTGCTCTCTGGACTCCGTACAGGTGGACTCTGTACAGGTGTGTAAGCCAACTACGGCCTGTGCCTAATACACTGTCTGTTAAGGATTGCTTTAAATCTTGGTTTCGTCACTCCATGACACTATTTCCCTTAGGATGAAATGGAGACGAGTAATGCAGTTGGACCCCTTACAAGGCCATGGTGTCCCTGAAAACCCTTGAGTCAAAAGCAGGGCCCTGGTCCTAGTGGAAAGCCCCAACAGCATATGTGCTGATATAGACATGCAAATCTTTACTAACAGTTCGAGCGTCACCTAGCGTTGCGGTCAAACCCATAGAAATCTGGAACATAAATCAACAGTGACTAAGATGTATTTGTAGGCACTATCAGGTGTCAAGGGACCACAATGGTCCAAGTGCACACATTGTAATGACCTGTTGGATATTAGGAAGGGTGTCTGCGGTGGGCATTTGATGGTGGATCCTTTGATTTGCTGGCAGATGTCGATCTCGATGGGTGCTGTCACACCTGCCACACCGCCACATTGCTGCCAGCTCTTTTGATTGGAGTGCTTTGCTTCGTTTGTACTTTATATTGTAAATATGGACCGCGATAAACTAGCAGCAGACATCTTTGGTAGTTTAGAGCAGACAGGGACTATACCTAAACCTTATACAGCGGGTGCCCAGCACACCAAAATGGGGCTCTGTGACAAATTTTTCAAATTAGAAAAATTGAAGAAACAGGAGGTGTCTAAATGGTGGGATGGAGCAACCTTAAAACAATATGTAAAACTTCACAGGATACCTAGAGGTCTAAGATCACATATTTTACCTACCTTTGATGATCTTGATCCAGATTTATTGGACAATTGGGAACAAGAAATAGTGTCAAGTTCTTTTAGACTAATGAATATTCTGATAGAAAACTCGGAGAGGAAAATCACTAAATTACAAACAGAAATTGCTGAATTAGAAACAGATATTAACAAAATGAACATGGAGGAACCAACGGCTAAGAACTATAAAATTCTCAATGAAATTATGGAGCTGCATCAAAATGAGATTACACAAAGGAAGGCACGCAAACTTAGGCGAGATGAGTTGGATTACAAAAATGGTAGGATCTTTACATTCTCCCATAAATATGATCATTTATCCAAAAGAAGTGCGTTCCCATTAGGTTCTGATTTAGGCTCCTCATCCTCACTAAATAGTGCTTCTACCAGCAACAGTGATTTAAGTGCTATTTCCAACACTTCCAGACAGGACAGGTCAGCACAACAGGGCACTCCCTCTTTTTTAGCGGAGGTCCAAAGGATAAGGCAGGGACAATGGGAACTAGGCCGACGCAAAATAGACCCAGGAAAATCAGGCGGGGTGGCAGAGGAGGAACACGCAAATACAAGACAAGGAATGCAGACAAGATCATGGAACAGGGGGAAATAGCCAACTCTGATATTGGTTCTATCAATGTAATTAACCTCTCCAACTTGGAGCTTACTTCTCATGACCTTACACTTCTTGGCAAGGGACTGGGGTTCTGTCCAGGAGAGTTTGGAGACTTTCAGAGTACGAAAATGGATTTTTTCAAATTTATTAGACGTCTAAAACTGAAAAAATATTTTGCGAATCATTCTGACAACAGGGACAACATCATCTCCCTGGATGGTCTCAATGAAGACCAACAGTTGTCCATTAAGGATGTTCAAGACACGGCCACTCTATTGTCTATAGCGGACTGCGAACAGGATCCTACCACTATAACACAAATTTTATCGGATCTAGATATCCCATCAAACTCACTGCCTAGTAGTTTAAAAAGCAAATCAATGTGGACAGCAACCCTTAATAGGGAAAACTGTATAGAAACCTTTTTCAGAGTGGTCTGGCGTGATTTTAATAAACTAGAATCAAAGAATGACAGTCGCCATTATATTTGGCATCAGAACCTCACCCAAAAAGAAATGACTAACTTGAGACTATTACGTACCAATGGGGAGATTACCATAAGAGAGGCAGACAAAGGGGGAAATATTGTAGTAATGAACACCTCAGATTATGATCAGGAGATTTATAGGCAACTAGGGGATGTGACCTGTTATGAAAAGATGATATCAGACCCTATCCCCGCAGACAAAGGGGGAAATATTGTAGTAATGAACACCTCAGATTATGATCAGGAGATTTATAGGCAACTAGGGGATGTGACCTGTTATGAAAAAATGATATCAGACCCTATCCCGCACTTACGAATAAAATCAATACATTTCTACATGACTGTTTTACTCAATCACTTTTAAAAGAAGATGAGTATATGTACCTTCGTATTCACAGACCCAGGAACCCTTGTATATATATACTACCTAAAGTACATAAGAGTCTCACTTCCCCTCCTGGCAGGCCTATTGTTTCAGGCATCGATGGTCCAACTGAGAGACTGTCAGAATATGTTGACATTTTTTTACAGCCTTGTGTAGGAAACTTACCTTCCTATATTAAGGATACGAAACATATTCTCAGCATACTTATGGATATAACATGGGAACCAGGGATGATTTTAGTTACACTAGATGTCACCTCCCTTTATACCAGCATTAACCATGAACAAGGAAAGGAGGCACTACGTCTCTTCCTCTACAAAAGACCGGCGAACCTATATGGCCATACCCAAATGCTAATAAAAATGGTAGATCTGATCTTAAACAATAATGTATTTCTATTTTAAAATGATTGGTATCGCCAAAAGCAAGGTGTCGCTATGGGATCCAAATTCTCACCGGCCTATGCGAATCTCTTTATGGGAATGTTTGAGCAAAATAAGATCTGGAGTAAAGAGGGTAGTAAATGGATCTCTGAAATACTCTATTGGGGCAGATATATCGATGACTGTTTGATGATCTGGACTGGCGACTCGCAAGAACTTGACAACTTCATTAACTATTTAAACAATTATGAGTATAACATTCACTTTACTTCTGAACGAAGTGTGACTAACATTGCCTTCCTTGACGTGGAACTTCTGATTTGCAACAACAAAATAGAAAGTCGTCTTTACAGAAAGAGTACTTCCTGTAACTCTATCGTACACGCAAAGAGCGCACATCCAGTTCATCATATTAATGCGATACCTTATGGTGAGATGGTTAGGGCGAGGCGCAATTGTAGTCTTGAGGAAGATTTTGGCCTATGTATACAAGATATGAGCATGAGATTCAAAGCACGGGGATACTCCACTAAGGTGATAGACAAAGCTCGGAATAGGGCTTTACGTCTGTCCAGATCAGACACACTGGGTCAAAAATTGAGAACTAAGGATAATGGTATCCGTTGTATTGTGAATTTCACAAAAACGGCTACTTTATTACGTAGATGTATGAACAGACATTGGTCTATTCTAACAGCAGATCCTACTCTGAAAAAAGTGATCCCGGCTACCCCACTGTTTACGTATAGAAGAGGCAGAACTCTTAAAAATTAGCTATGTTCTAATTTTCGCTGTAAACCAACTCAGACTAACTGGCTTACCAGCCGTGGAAAGGGTTTCTTTAAGTGTGGACATTGTGGAATGTGTAGATGGGCCAAGTCAGGCATCTCCACATTCACCAGCTGTACTGGGACGCAATACAACATTAACCACAATATTACATGTGATAGTAATTTTGTCATCTACATGATCATGTGCAATTGTGGCCTATACTATGTAGGCAGTACTATCAGACCACTCAGAGTTAGGGCGAGTGAACATTTCAGAGCTTTGAGACAAGATGACGAGAGATACCCTATAGTAAACCATATGCGACACTGTCCAAAACAAAAAAAACATTGTTGGTTTTGAATTCTTTGGCTTTGATCAGATAAATAGAGACCCCAGAGGTTGCAATAGGGAACTAGCCCTCAGGAGAAAAGAATGTTATTGGATTCTGAAACTCAGAGCGGTGGAGGAGGGTCTCAATACCAACTTTGAAATGGAATACTATTTGGGAACATAAGAATAATCACTGATATTTATGCATCATCTTTACAATCTACTCTCCTCTCATTCTTACTTACTAAGTTCATTAAGCCTGTGTTATTCATGAAACCTACTGCAAATGTAGTCTTTTGATTATATTGTGTCTCACCTATACACAAGTCACTGGGTCAAATGCTACGTGAATTGATTATACTGACTGATGCCCAACTCAGAGGGACATATACTCTGTATTTGCGGCATGCATAGACACTCATCTGGAGAGATCAGATACATATATTGTGTTAATATAGGAATACATAGTAATGCAATGGTAGATCATCATTAACTGTCTCAGGCTTGCTTGTTTGTAATCCAAACCATTGGGTAATCTATATGTTTTGGGTATACTTGACAGTGTGTTGTCTATACATAATATGAGTGGGGCATGACACGCTCACGTGTACTTTTCCCCTTTCTCCTTTCACACTAAACACTCACGTATAGACCTCTGGGTTTTTCGTATAAATCTATTCAGTTGGGCTGTGCGAGGGATACTCCTACTTCACCTACTTATATCTTGTTAGATGCGGTAATAAACAATTATGGTTACAACCAGATATCTTGGGGGAAGGAGTTCTCCCCATAGGCCATTATCTTGACACGGATGGTGGCGGTATGCAACTTAAAGAATTCCTTACAGTTATTGCTGTATTGCATGACTCAGGCTAATAAGAATTTGGGAGGATACTTATTGATTTGTTATGTATTTGTTATACATACCGATTATTAACATACATCAAGCTCGGGGTATATGCAGTTCCAAAATGGCGCCCATTACGGGAGATAGTCCTTCTTTTCCTCTCGTGTCCTGTTGAAGGCTGGTCCTTCTTTTCTTTTCTAAGATGGCGCCCATACTTATGGGTTAGTCCATTTTCTATTACTTCACTACCAACGCGCGGAGGCTTTAAATTTCAATCCTCCTCCGTTGGTTCGACGTTCGAGATTAATTACCGATACAGAGGACGCCGCGGGGGGATTTCGACCGCGGTCGTTGCCTTTCTTGATGATTGATACTTACGCACACGATAGGTGAGATACTGAATTTGGTCATTGGGGACCTGGTGACTTGATGTCTCAGTATTACTTTTGGGGATTTTTCTTAATCATGTTCATTTAGATTTAGCATGCCTAAATTGCAGCATATAATCATTTTTCTTTCCGATTTCTTTCTTCACTCTGCATACTTAGGAAACGGTTCTTGAATACTTCATTTGCATCCTAATGTTGGATATTATATATATTTTACTCAGGTCAGTCTGGGACCATTGGTCATATTTGCTTATACCCTCTTTTGGGGACGTTTTTCTATTTAGACATGCAGGAGACTTATTTGATTATATAGTGGGTCTATGATTATTTTCCACAGACTCTGGACGGTTCTTAATGATACTGGTTATACACGTAGATGTAATTTGAGTTAAGGTATGTTTCGAATTATGGGTTTTTCACTGTCTATTATGAAGGGCTCTGGTGGTTTTTCTGTTATCTTACACTGGGTAAGCTATTATTACATTGCGCACTTTGGTGTTGACTGGGTGTCTGGGGTGACTTTTCTTTGGACTTTGGAAACATGCACACTCATATTGTGATAAACTTTATACACATGGGTAATTCACATATATATTCCCATTTTGTGCTTTAACTTTATAGGCAATGTTATCATATTGTGTGATAATTTTAATAATTTTATTATGGTGATGGGACTATATGTTAGTTCCCACCAGATGAATGATCACAAGAAGTCACAAATTACATGTTTTCGTCTTAGGATCTCACAAACTGTCACGATAAGATATATTTTATGGTCTGCTCTTGACGGTTCTGTACACATGTTATGAAGTAGTGACTGTTCTCATTTATTTTCAGCCCTGATGAAGTCCGTGAGAGTACTGTTCTCATAGGACGAAACACGTGTTGGCTGTATGTGCTTCATGGATACTGACTTCAATACTGTGTTTACTACATGAACATTGATGTCAAAGGACAATTCTGTGGTTACTATGATGAACTTTTCTGTTGAAGAATAAATTGAGCTTGAAACTCTCCATGGTGTTAATGCCATTATACATTACATATTGATACATTACTCACCTTGAATTACATATTCATGGGTGCCCTGACAGCTGTTTTTTTGTCATTGTGAGTTTCCCTGGAAACATTAGAGGAGTTGGGAAGATCCTCTTGCCAGGAGCACCATGTTAAAATTGGAATGTTAATGCTATTATGTTGACTCACTGTGAGCGCCCAAATCCTCTGACTTGCTTCCTATGTGCTCTCAATTTTCTTTGACAGCAAAGGACATACTGCTTGGTCTGTTTGTAGAGACCTGGCCACCAGTAACATGCTTTTAACAGTGAAATTGTAGCCACCACTGCAGCATGGGCAGAAGCAACTCTCTCATGCACTGCTTTGATGAATTCTGGTCTTTGGTATTTATTGGGAATAACACGATTTCCCACCCATGGTATAACTGCTAGGGCTGTATTAAGACATGTTTTGTGGTAGGAATATTTAGCAGGATATGCTTTTGGTAAGGGCATGCCATCAGCCGAAGCATTCACAGCTACCAGTGTTTCATCATCCAATTTTGTTCTAGAATGAGTTACGGCAGCAACAGAAGCCATAGCTACTGCTGATTTGGCTGCTTCATCAGCTAATATGTTGCCTGCAATGTGTATTCCAACACGGTGTATCTACAACATGGACGTTGTGTAGTGTTTCCTTCAGGTCTGCTGATTCCCCCCACTGAAGTCTGTGTTTAATGGTGTTTCCTTTTGAATCTCTGAACCCATTCTGGTGCCAGTAATGGAGATATTCATTGAAGGACTGGACACAATAGTATGAATCACAGACAATCAGCGTCATCTGCTCAGGATCCATATGTTCTAGTGCCATCACCAGAGCCTTGAGCTCTGCAAGTTGTGCAGTTCAATCCCCTAGGGTCTACATGTAAGTATGTTGAGGATGGAACTTGCCATCTTTCATGTATCCACTTACGACTGTGCAAGCGGCGGAATATTGATGTTTGGTGCCTATAGCTGGTTGGGCTGAACCATCAGTGTACAAAATTGTCTGATATTGTTTGATAGGCAATGTGTTTGCTAGAACTGGATTTTCTAGTTCATATAGCAAAATCTCTTGCGTTTGTAATTTTGAGTCAAAGATATAGGTGGTCATTATGAGTCTGGTGCTTCTGGGACTGCCAGACTGGCGATGAAGGTTGGACCCTGCGTAAGCAGCGGTCCAACCTCCATATAATGACTTTGGTGGAGCTGCCATGGCCCGACTGCCGGCATTGACAAATTGTCGCCAGTCGACAGCCTGGCGGTCTTGGCAGTCGCAATCTGACAGGGCAGAGCTGCCAGTAGTGCTGCCGTAGGGATTACCAGTCCCCTTTCCACCAGCTTTTGCATGGCGGTCGGACTGCCCTGCAAAGGCTGGCAAGTAGGGGGTGCCAGGCGCTCCATGGGGGCCCTTGCACTGCCCATGCACTTGGCATGGGTTGTGCATGGGCCCCCATGGACAGCCCTGAATTACAGGCAGAGAAAAGCTCGATGGGTGCTGTCACACCTGCCACACCGCCACATTGCTGCCAGCTCAATTATGAGCCAACGTCAATGTTAAGGCCATGTTCCCCACTGGGCCAGTGGGCAGAAATGCTGTTTCCACCCGCCGGTCCAGCGGGGAACTCTTAATAGGGCCGGTAGGCAGACGACCAGTGCTGATGAGTTTTGCGGGCAGACTCCGTCACCCGCCAAACTCATAAGGAGGGCCATAGTCTACAACAGTGGCCATCAGAGACGTTGCCCATTGGATCCAACGTGGTTGTAATGCTTTACCATTAGGAACGCTAGCTTGATAACAGCCTCATGGGCTAGAATGGGGGATATGACAATGATATGTGTACCCTGGGCCAGAGGTCTCTCTTTAATGACAGCCATCTGAACAGCAGTGAGAACTTTCTCAGTGGGAGCAAAGCATTGATCAGCTGTGGAGTACAAATGTGATTTGTATGCAGTCAGGACGGTCTCACCCTCATTGAATGTTACGTAGGTGAAACCAATGGCACCAGCAATCACTCTGATGACCAGGTGTTTTTTTGTTGTCCAAGCACGTCTTTTTGCAATGCTTTGAGAATGTGTATGTATTGGATTGTTCAGTATTTGCTGGTAAAGTCAGGACGTATTAAGTCATAAAATACACCCTGGTACTCTAATTGTTTGAGGATTTCCCTCACAGGTGCTTTAGCTTCATGCTTTGTTGGATATTGGGGTTGATGTTGAGGTTGGCTTTTAATTGGTAATACATGATAGGGAGAATCTTTATCCCGCCCTACGTGATTGCAGTGTAACGTAGGTGCCTGTGTCACTGCCCAATCAATGGTGTGTATTTCAATGAGCTTTCTAGGAACAAGGCAAAAGAATGATTTTTCAATAATCTCTTCTCCATTAGGGAGATCACAGACAAATTCTGGTGGCAGTAAAATATCATAAATGGTGATGAAGCAGTCCCAAACGATAGCGTTGATTGTGCGATCAATGTCTCCCTCTAACTGTATGGTTACTTTATACAACCTGTCGGGTGTGGAGACACGGATGCTGCAGTCTCATCTTGTAAGAAGTCATCAGTAGCTTTCACCTCCAGATGCTCTGGAAGATCCTGGCGAACATTTGTGACCTCTGTTGCACTGTCTAGCCTGTTCTTCAGTAAAGCCCTCTTCCTGAGTGGCATGTCATATTGCAACTGGTGCCACCTTTTTCTTTTTGAACTGGGGTTTTAGTTGGTGGAGTTTCTCTTCTATCTTATCAGAAACTTCAGTTGGGTGTGAGTCCTTTCTCAGTTTCACATGCTCTGTTAGCTGCTCTGACCACCCACCTCTCTCACTGCATGTTTTCAGTGAGTCCTGAAAGGAATGAGATTGGCGTGTATCAGTATATTGATGTCTGTTAGGTGTTTTAATATTATCTCTATTTCTAAGATTAAGGTCCTCATTATGAACACAGCGGTTTACACCGCCATGTTCATGCTGGCGGTCTTTCTAGTGACCGCCAGCTCCCCTGGAACCCTGCCAGCCATATTATGAACAGTCTGCTGGGCCGGCGGGCGGAAACATTGTTTTCGCCTGCCGTGCCGTCAATGCCTCTGTGCGGTGGGTGCAGCTGCACCCGTCACGCAGATCACTGCCCATAAATCGAGCAGTGACCTGCACGATGGGGCATTGCACAGGGGTCCCTGCACTGCCCATGACAATTCCCCTTCCGCCAGCCTTAACCTGGCTTGCCCTGTCGGATAATGATGCTGTCCACCACCAGGCTGCCTGTCGGAGGCAGCCTGGCGGTGGAGGAGGGCCGCCTATGGCGGCCTTCCCTATCATCATTATGTGGTGGTGTGGGCCGCCATGCCGGGTGTTGGGATTTCCCACCACCACCGCTGGCATGGCGGCCCACACCGCCATGATCATAATGAGGGCCTATATCTATTTTGAGGGGTCTCCACATGCGGAGATTCTCCCCTTTCTTTTTAAGGTGTTTGTTGTTTTTTATCCCAGCGCTTTTTAGAACCTTCAGGTGCTTGCTTAGTAGAATCTTTATTAGATCTACCTTGTAATTGTGGTTTAATTGGTCTGGCCCTCAGACTATCTCGACCAATACTAGAGTAGGTCTCAGCGATAATCTTTGGCAGCTGACGTTCTTGAGACTGGACAGGAATGTCTCAAGGTGCCTGCGTACTGCTAGTGCAACTGCTTCCCCTTTAAGATTACTTAATATTATTGAAGACACAGTGGCAATATTGCCCATTAATTGCATCCCCAAATCTAGGGCCGGGGCAGACCCATATTCATCTTGAATTTGTTTTAACAACTCCGGAAGACTGGCAAGTGTTGGGGTACTGTGTGCGGTAGTATAGAGTGTGGCAAATACCGTGCCCCAGGTGTTGCACTTGTCTATTGTGGGAACCATCCCAAATAACAAGCACATAGTGAGAATTCTATTTTTGTCCTGCGGACCAGTATGGGGAAAGACTGCTTCCAGCACATTTATTTTGTGAGCTAACCAAAATAGAATTTCTTCCCACTTTGCGGGTGCTTTACCAATGACCGAATGTACAGTTGCCGGGTTAATGCCTGGCGTAACTGCGTGTGGTTACGCTGGGGCAGCACGTGCTGGGTTAATATTTAGTGCTTGCATTACAAACTGTACAAGCAGACTGTATATTCCAGTGAGCTCTAAATGTAAGTGGCAGACCTCAGCCACCGCTAATGTTGCTGCCTCAGGGTATGGTATATATGTGACCAATAAAGGCCAGGTCTGGCCACAGTGCTCAGAGGACCTAGCCTAACATGTAATATTGTATGTGGTAGGGCGCCATGAAGTCATTATTATGGTCTTGATAAGAGAAAGGTATTTCTAAATATGCATAAGCTCTGTACTGTGCAGGTATGTTTGCAGGTGTATAATGATGAAATGTGTTTGTGTTCAGATCTACTGCTGGAAAAGTGATGCAAGAATAAAATGTTTCTGTTCTGTAGGTTGGATGAGCCTCAACAACAAATGTGATTGACCCACCCCCGGGCTGTTAGGCCATTTGCCAATAAGTGTGAAGCTTTAGATAGGTACTACCTACTAAGCTGAGGAGGAAATTCTCAATACCACGGACATCTCCGTATATAGTATTGAGGTGTTTTTATCCTTCTGTGAGACAGAGATACTTAGGAGGATCCAAAAATTAGTGCTTGACCAAACGTTGGCTGCTCCATGTCATGTAGGTTCTCATATCCTAATGAGGCTACTGGATTTGGGCAGCAGAATCACACAGATTGTATGGTACTAAGTACAATTCCACATGATTTGGTGCCTGTCGGCCTAATCAGGGTTTTTCAGCTAACTAGCCGTGCCTCATCCCCACCAAAGAGCAGGGATGATTGTGACAACCAGGCACATGACAAGAAAGACTCCTCAGGGGAATCATGGTTGATCAGATCTCATCCCTTTCTCTCAGTTACATTAGTCTCACAAAGGCAAAGACAAAAAGAGGCAGAATATAGTTCAATGAGGGTTTATTGAAGTAACTGCATGTTAGATAAAATGACATATAGTGCAATAACTAGGATGATAAAACACAAAAAGCAAAAAGGTGACAAGGAGTGTGAAACACAAACAGGCGTGATATATAGTTCTCCTACCTAAGCTATGTTAGAGCACAGCATAATAAGCTTAATCTGCCCTTCTGGTTCCCCCCCGGGGAAAACATCATCCCTCATACCTGAGAAAGGAAGCAAGCAAGTAGCTTTAGCAAGGCAATCAGCAATCAGCATGCAGTCATGGTCATCTGGCTGGAATCTCCCTCTAACGTATTTGGGACAAAGGAGTGTTTTTATATTAAAACAGTTGACATTCTAAGAAATGGTCCCCACGTATGATTGTGTATGTTTCTGTGAATGTTGGAGACACAGGCCCTCATTCCGAGCCTGGCGGGTGGCGGAGGCCGCCCGCCAGGCTTCCCCCCTCCGAAATACCGCTCCGCGGTCGTAAGACCGCGGAGGGTATTCCGAGTTTTCCCCTGGGCTGGCGGGCGGTCTTCACAAGACCGCCCGCCAGCCCAGGGGAAAACTCCCTTCCCACGATGACGCCGGCTCGTAATAGAGCCGGCGGAGTGGGAAGGTGCGACGGGTGCAGTTGCACCCGTCGCGTATTTCAGTGTCTGCTTTGCAGACACTGAAATACTTTTAGGGGCCCTCTTACGGGGGCCCCTGCCTTACCCATGCCATAGGCATGGGCACGGCAGGGGCCCCCAGGGGCCCCGCGACTCCCCCTCCCGCCATCCGGTTCCCGGCGGGAGAACCGCCAGGAACTGGATGGCGGGAGGGGGAGTCGGAATCCCCATGCCGGCGCAGCATGCTGCGCCGGCTTGGAGGATTCCTTTGGGGCAGCGGGAAACCGGCGGGAGACCGCCGGTTTCCCTTCTCTGACCGCGGCTGAGCCGCCGCGGTCAGAATGCCCCGCGGGGCACCGCCGGCCTGTCGGCGGTGCCACCGCGTCCCACGGCCCTGGCCGACTTGTTCCGCCAGGGTCGTAATGACCCCCACAGTGTACCAGTTTTGCCAGCAACCCTATCTGACTGCAGCCTTGAAGAAAGTACAAAGTCAAATGAATGTCCTACTGAGAACATAATGCTTTGCTAGACAAAAGAACAATTAGATAGAGAGAAATAAAACAACGCCTTGAATGTGGCTACTGTTAGAAAACGAAAACAATGCTGAATAAAATGTAACTGGGCTAAAGTGCACAAAGGCAGGCTTACTTTCCTGTAATACTTGGCTACAATATGGCCAAAATAGCTGTACTACACTCTTCGGCCTCCCAGTGTCATTTACCCTCTTGGATGTCATAAATGAACTAAACAGTGGCGACAGTCAAACACCTAAAATAGATGGCTACAATATGGCTAAAATAGCTGTTCAACACTCTTCGGCCTCCTAGTGTTATTTATCCTCGTGGATGTCATAAATGAAATAAACAGTGGGGACAGTCAAACACCTATTTTGGAGGCGTGCTGTAGCACAATGACACCAAACAACAACAATTGCTTAACTAACGCCCATAACAGCTCACTCAAGAAAATCCAAATGTTTCTTACCGTTAACCTCTCCAGGGTGGCCCATGAGCATGTGAATGCATACCTTCCACTGTAGCAATTCACGTGGCTGACGGTATACTCTGCATACTTGTAGATTACCTCAAATTGTTATGTGGTACCTCTAAGCACTGAATTGCAGTTGTCGTGTTTAAAAACCCCTTACTTGTCCGCTACGACACATTTGCTCTACTGCATGCAAACGAATATTCGTATGTGCATTCACCCTCAACAGGTTAGCCCAGTCAATGGATAACCTTCTGGGTCCTGTCTTACCATGCGTCTGTCCTACCAGCGGTGAAATACTCCTCTGTGGAATTGACAGGCCAGCGCAAACATTTATTAATATCTTTGGCAGTTTATGCAGCGCAAGCTGGCGCCCTGACTGTATAAGGCACTTTTCCTGAGCGCTCATTATCTAATACAAAGCATTGCACTTGTAAGTAGTGGGGGATTGAATAGTTGTGCTCAGCCTTAAGTCAGAACTTACACATCAAAGGTGGATTAAGTAGGAGTGCCCAACATTGCAGGCTAGTGCAAGTCTCTCTCACTGCCTTTATATAGCATTTATTGCCCCTAACGTGAGCTGAGCCATCTATATATACTCCATGATACACTCTATCAATCCAACCTTCCCCCAACAAAAGGCGGCACTGCATGAGTAGCAGCCCTGTAGGCCCTGTCACATTAAAATAACCAGGCATCTTCCCCAGCAGTTACGCAGCTAATTTAGGCCAAACATTGCAGCAAGATAACATGGATTAGTGGCTAATTGTCTCATGGGGCGAAGTTCCACATCCCAGTATGATGGACTTACTCAGTTGGATGTCAGCAGTCCTTCAAAAACTGGACCACATTAGCAGTGGAAGAAGTGCCTGGAAGATGCCCCGCACCAGTGGTTGTGCCCTAAATACTGGGGAGGTGGGTGGGTTATTGTTACTTAATGACCTCTGGCAGCGCACACTGTTTTTCATTTTTGTTTTAGGGGTCTTCAACCTTTTCCTCAACTCCCTTTCAGTCTGTGTCCCCCATTTCCCCTAAGCATGACAACAGTCATCACTTTCCTCCTCCAAATGTGCTCATCTTTGGATCTCCGTGTTAGAAACTTGGACAGGTTTAAAGTACTTAACACAGGGTCCTACCCCTCCCCACCACCGATCCAAGGTGGTGAGTAACTATCAATTAAGACATAAATCCAAGTAAGCCTTTAATCATATGGAGGTTATATAATAGGAACAGTCCTTGCTTACCTCCTTCTTTTTTTGCGCTAACACACACCACCAAGCCACCTAGTGTTTACTTTGTAAATAAAAACGTGTCCGGTGACAACAGTTCTCCTTGGAAACACACAGCTGCCATATCTACATGTGCGAGCTCAGAATACTGAGGCAGCGTAATCCTAAAGCCATCTCGGGCTTCTTAAATCCATATACAGCCACTCCCCTGCCCCTTCCCCTTCAGCTCACCCTTTCAGCTTTCTGCCTTGTGACGCCGTTCTGTCTTTCTATGTATTTTACCTCTGATGCTATTCTCTACTCTCCACAGCATGTAGGTATTTTTCCAATGCATTTCTTAGAACTGGGTTACTACAGTTATAATATGCTTGAACAAAGACCCTTTGCAAGGGTGTTAACAGCTGATATGTTTCCCAGTTGCAGTCCCACGCGTAACTCGGTAGCCCAGTCCTGGTGTTTCCTTAGAACTTTGGGGATGTCAGTCCTAATTTATTACTGGGTCAGAGTTAAATAAGAGCACAAAGCCCAGAATGTTAAGAAAAAGAAAACTGGGAGTGACCTAACTCGCCAATGGCGAACACGTGAAACCTGCTAGATGTGAAATGTGTTATGTGTTATTTTTACTCTTTTTCTTCAAAAAGAAGCAGAACCCTTTGAAATGCAAGTTTACCAGATGGCTCTATCACCTAAACCGCAGTGCCTTTGACTTTTCTTTTAAACAGCACTGTACTGGCATGCTATTTCAGGTAGAGTGAAGCAGAACTACAATACCCAGAATGCATTAAGGTGTGAACATCTGGCCGGTAGCCCAGTGTTCTGCAAACCTTGCTCACATACAGGCCATGCACACGTGTGATAATCGTGCCCGTGTAATAATCATGCACTCCCCACTGAGGCAATGCTCGGGTGCAGAAGCTTTCCTCATCAAGAGTGCCATGCACAGCAGCATAGAGTGCGAAGTTTCTGACACACAAAAGGGCCAAAACACGTGAGTCCAACCTACGATAGAAGAAACAGCCTTTGCACCACACCTGTGGTACACTCTTTTTTTTGTGTTGTAATTGTTTTATTATTAAGCATTAATAAGCAAAAATAAGCAAAGGGCAGCAGGTAACAGGTAACAGTTCCCGCATATTGTGGTTTGGGAATCGTATGAACATCGACTCATGATAAACTGGATAAACAAAACATGTTCATGTACAACAGTGTATTCGAACAATGACAAAAAAGATGCAAAGAGAGGGTAGCAGGAGTAAGGACGATTAACAATAGTAATGGAAAACCCAGCGCCGTAGGGAGGGAGGGGGGATAGGGGGCAGATATGGGGCACAGTCCTTAGACCAATATGCTTTCAGAGGGGATATCAACCAGTGTGTTTGGGTCACAGTCCGAGATTGGCCCACCTCACATGGTCATTGAACCCCTATGCGTTGTCTCCCCCGCCAGTGAGGATCAGCATGGTTAGAGGCTCTGCAGAGCTTTCACAAACGTAATCTGTCCTGCAGCAGAGCCTGTTAGATGGAGCAGATTCAAAGGCAAGAGAAAACAGTACCTTGGCTCTCGGTCTTCCCTAAAGGAAAATCTATGAGGGTCTTTGTGGGGAAAAGGTGGGATTGTCCTCCAGCAGCTGGGCTAGACGGTCAATTCCGGCTTCCCTCCACTGTGGCCAGTTAGGAGCCATTCCACCTATGCGCAGACTATCATTGTGCCACAAGTGGGCCTGGACGTGGAGGAAGGGGTGAACCCCCAGGAGGCGATGGGCCCTCTGCCAAGCCACACGTGTCGCCTTCAGGATCGGATTCAAAATGCTAGGGGATCCTGGAGTCATATAGTAGAGCCCGTCAAGGCCTCCATTGTGGGAAAGCAGTTCCTTCTCTACTGGTACCCACTGCAGTGATTCTGCGGGGTCTGACACGGTAGCAGCCAGTTGTGACAAGTGAAGGGCTAGGGCATAATGCTCCACCGAGAGGAGCCCCATTCCTCCATGGGATCTGTGTACTATTAGCTTGGCTGGTGCCAGTCGTGGGCGCTTAGAGCCCCACACAAAGGACCTGATTGCTGCGTCACTTGATCTCAAAGTGGAGAGAGGTGTCTGAAGGGGCAGAAGACCCAAAACATAGGTGAAGCGTGGCACTGTGACCATCCGTACCGCCTGCAGCCTGTCCCACATGGAGAGGCCTAGTTGGGCCCATTTGTTGAAGTCAAGTCTCATGCGTGCAATGAGGGGATCCAGATTGTCTGCCGCCATACGTTCTAGGCCACGATTGACTAAGACTCCTAGATATTTGAGGTGCTTTGGGGTCCATCGACATGGGAAGCCCAGGAGCGCTGATTTCATTGTCACTCGTGAAAGGGGGAGGGCCTTGCTTTTGTCTCAAATCACCCAATTACCGGAGAGGGGTGCAAAGTCATCAATAATCTCCATTAGGGCACGCAATGAACGATCAAGGTCGGTTAGTGTTAGCAGGACGTCATCAGCAGACAGATAGAGTTTGGAGGTGCCACCCGGCAGAGGGAGACCAGCTGTCAGTGGGGAGGCGCAAATGGCAGCCGCCAGCGGCTCCAACACCAACAGGAACAAAAGGGGGGATAGAGGACACCCCTGAAGGGTTCCTCTGCAGACAGGAAAGGGATCCAAAAGGAAGCCCCCGCAGTTGACCCACGCCGTATGGTGCTCGTACAGCAATCAGACTTTGGAAATAAATTGGTCACCTAATCAGAATTTCATCAATGTTGCAAATAAGTACGGCCATTCTATGCGATCAAAAACCTTTTCAGCATCTAGTGACAGTGCCAGCACAGCCTTCGGCATGTTCCGAGCCCCCCAGAGGGCATGGCAAATGGTACGAAGATGATTTCTTGAGTTTCAGCCTGTTACAAAACCTACCTCCGTCTGGGGTATGAGAGACGATATGACCCTACACAGGCGATTCACCAGGACACTGGCCAATATCTTAATATCGCCGTTCAGAAGGGATATGGGTCGGTAGCTGCCACAAAGCAATGGATCTCAGCCGGGTTTTGGTATAACAGCGATTATGGCGCTGTTGGAGATCACACCCAAGGATTCCATCTGATACACCTCTGTTAGAGCTTCATGTAGGGCATCTAGGGTTTCTTCCCCAGCCTATTTATAGAATTCCGCAGGGAATCCATCTTCTCCAGGCGACTTGTGATAGGGGAGATCGGAAACAACCTGCAGGAGTTCATGCCGGGTGATGTCCCCCTCCATCAATTTGCGGCCCTCATCGGAGAGCGAGGACAAAGTAATATTGTTGAGAAAAGCCTCTATCTGGGCAGGAGAGGACTGCAATTCTGGGGCGTAGAGGTGTCAATAAAAGGTTGCAAATTCATTGACTATCTCTTGCGGGTGTGTAAGATACACCCCATACAGGCCTTGATGGCCAGTATAGCTAGGGTCGCCGCACTCTGACGGAGCTGGGCTGCCAACAAGCGGCCAGCCTTCTTCCCCTGTTCGTAATGTCATCCCTGCAGGCGTTGCAGCACATATTCGGCCTGAGAAGTAAAGAGTTCATTCAAAGCAATACGGGCTCTCCCCAGTCGTCTACGGATGGAGAGGGAGGGGTGGTCTGTAAATTGTTGCATCGAGTGTCTGATGTCAGTTTCCAGAGTTATTTGTCGCGCCTTCCTGTCCTTGTTCACCAGCGCGGTGTCATGCATCATGTGGCCTCGTATAGTCGTCGTGGCCGCCGACCAGGTAACCCTCTTGGATGTCACTGAGCGAGATTGTCTCGGATGTAGTTAGATGCGTGCACTTGCAGTTGCACCTTCCCTCAAGGAGTTTGGTAGCGGTGGACAGCAAATCGTCATGGCTTGCGGCCTGGGGACACCAGGCCCAACTGGATGGCTAAAAGGATGGGGAAGTGGTCTGACAAACCTCCATCTAATATGCGAGCGTCCTGCGTGTGTGGCACAATGCTATGTGAGGTAAGAAAATAATCCAACCGGGATTTGGTACCATGGACTGGGGATAAAAAGGTATATTTCCTATCAGCCGGGTGTGTCAGCCTCCAGAAGTCTACCAGACCGTTGTCCTGCATTACATCGAACTGCAAGGCCCTGTCGCCATTATTAGCGATGTCCAGACTTCCGGTCCTGTCTAGTTTTGCATCTCTAGTCAGGTTTCAGTCTCCTCCGATTATGTATCGGGTAGCTCCTATCTCCATCAATAGGCGGTTGATGTGTAGAAAGAACTGCCTTTTGGAACCGATTGGGGCATAGACGGAGCCCACACAAAGCAAAGAACCTCCTAATTTCAGTTTGGTGAACACGTTTCGTCCCTCCGGGTCAACCCATGATTTGGTGACAGAGAGAGGTAGACTTTTCCGTAGTAAGATCGCAACACCGCACTTTTGCAGAACACTGCCCTCTGCATCCTGCGGGGAAGAGCTACAACTAGATAACACTGTCCCTACCAAGTCCCGCCGCAGCTTGTCGGTTTCGATCCTGTTCAGATGTGTCTCTTGGAGAAGAGCCACATTTGCCCGCTTAGTGTTGAGGTATGAGAGTAGTTTCTTCCATTTAATGAAATGGGTGAGGCCATTAACGTTCCAATAGACAATCCATAGCAGGGTGGGTGAGGAGGATGAGTGTCCAGACATGAGGGATGGCCAGAGGGGGCGGCAAGGGTGGGTGATGTTGAGGAATGGAGTAAGTAGATGGCGGGGATAGAGTCCCATGTGGTAAAACATCGAAGAGGCTATGGGTGGGGGAGACATGGGGTGGCGGTGGTGAGGGAGGGGGTGAAGTGTCCAAGGGGTTCCAGCTGTCTAGAAAAGAAAAGAGTGGGGTTAGCATGGGGGAGTGGGAAGGGTGGGAAGAGAGAGGGGTGTAGAGAAGAGAGAAGAGGGGTCAGAGGTGAAGGGAGAAAAGGAACGGGATATAGAAAGACACCAGGAGGGAGGGAAACGAGAAGGTGAGAGACAAGGAGCGAGAGAAGAGAAAAAGGGCGGGAAGGGAGGGAGGGAAGGAAGAAGAAGAGAAGGTTAGGGAGAAGAGTGGTGATGAAGACGGATCTAAGAGAACAGGAATAACAAAGCTGGTCCCAGCTCAGGGAAAGATAAGGAGGAGAGAGGGGAGAGGGGGAGTAGGAGGAAAGGGTTGGAGCAAAGCAAAAGCCCCAAAAGTCCTAAACTGTAATCTGCAGGTCTATGCCTGAACCCAAAAAGCCCCGGCGCCTGGCCAGCGGGACCCCAGCTGGGAGGGGACGCAGTGCGGAGACGTTTCTGCCCAGTGATGTAAACGCCCCATGACCGTGGAACCAGAGTCACTCAGTATGGTAGCACCTGATAGGGACCAGAACAGCGCAGCACCATGGGAGGGCTAGCATGTCGAGGAACGCCACAGCGTGTGCAGGAGGTCTCCCAGAGGTGGGATTGGGGGAGGGAGGGGATGTCGGAAGCCGTTATAGTGGCAATGCTGCTGCGTGCATACCGGGGGTGGGAAGGGAGGAGGGGAGCGGAGTGGAGCACGGGCGGAGAGAGGAGGGGAAAGAGGTACAAAGTATGACCATACAAATATTGGAACAATATCACTAAGATGCATGAAGGAAACAAACAATTAACAAATTATCATTGTAGTATAAGCTGACAAACTAACTGTGGGGTTACCAAGGTCAAAACGTACGCAAGGTCCAGTGTACCAACAGTCCCGACGGGTCGCGCTGTCAGGCCCCGCCACAGGCCCCGCCACAGGCCGCACATGAGCAGCAGGCTAGCAAGTTGGTAGGGGGGGCCGCAGATGAGTCAACGCCGGCTCCACCCCGACCTCGCTCGGGGGCGGCGCCAGGCTCACAAGGTATGGGAGGGCGCGGTCTAGGGCTCCACCGTAGGCCGTACTCCTGCGGCGCCGATATTCATTGGGCCACAAGCTTATGTCACCCCAGGGGTGGCCCCCCACAGCGGTGCCCTCCAGTCACCTTCCTGTCAACGGATAAGAAGCTCCGTGCCTCCGCGAAGCCCCCATCCCTGGCCCGAGTCCGGCCGCCTTGCGGAGCTCTCCTCTCAAGCGGACATCAGCGTCCATGGCCAGACGACGTCCCCACCTGTGGTACACTCTTAACATTACCTGGATGTTCAGAAATAAACCCTGCTACTCTCTACACCAGAGAGCACACAATTCTGTTATTTTCAATATAGCACTGCTAGCTATGAGTATATGAGTACAACAGGACTGTGGGTACTAGAATGCAAACCAAAAATACAGAGCTGGCCACTCCACCCACTGGGCAGGGGTGTCTCTGGTATGATGATTTAAAGTATAACAGGGCTTTCTGGCCCAGGTTTTAATAACACTGGTCTGAGTGCAGGAAGCTCAGCTTTTAACTGCAGTGAACGTTCATTGCCCATGTGCTTTGCAAATTCACACACTTGCCTTAACATTCAATGCCACAGTATATGCCACGTTATAAATTAGAAAGCTCGGTTTCTCCAGCTGGACCCATTCACTCGTAAGACACCTTAAATCAGCTGTAGGGTCCCTGGCTTTAAGGAATACTGATGTTTAATTTGTACAAGAACTTATTTTGGGAACCACTGCCACAAACCTAGTTTTTATCACAATTTGGCCCAGAGAAAGAGAGAGAAAGGGGCAGAGGGTCAAACAAAGATATGAAAACAGTGACCAATGTTGAAAGCAGGAATAGAGAGGAACTTGCGAGAGTGTGATAAGTAAAGAAGACGTAATGAAGCCCAAGAAAAGAGGCACAGGTGAAATCAAAGATACACACAGTCCATGTATTATCTAACCATTCAGCAGCACCAGCTTTTCACTCTTGAGAAACCTGCACTTGTATTTTGTTCACAAATTAAACACCCAGATGTCCCCCAGGCTCACCTTGTCCTAGCAGGGCAGTCAGCAGCGCGGCCAGCAGCCAGGTCCTCTGGAGGCGCAGGGAATCCATCGCTTTACTGACAGGTAGGATTTGAGAGTCTCTCAGAAGAAAAACAGGGCACGCCCGCAGCAGGATAAATGCAGGCAGCTCTGCCTCATGTGCCTGCTGCTGGAGAGTAGGGCCCTCCTGACGCGCAGTGTTGCAGAGGGCTCCGATGCTGCGAGATTGGGTCTTGCATTTCTTGTGCACTGCCCCTGCCCCACGAATGTACTTTTGACAGAGGCAGCACAGTTCTTTTAAACCCCCCCATACCCCAGCAAAGGGTGCAGTGGTGTTCCACCATAGGGGGGTTAAAACCCAACTTGACTTTGCCAGGCCCTCATTGGCCCTGTGTCTTCGGGCCACCCTTGGCGTGCTTTTCCTCCCATTGAAAGGGGAGTGGGATGCCCCTACCCTTGTTGGTTTTCCGCTAGAGCGGCTTACTCCAGTCCTTCCTTGGCCCCGGCGGCTGTTATTGCTCTGGCCCTTGATGCCCTTTTTGGGCACGGCATCTGCCAAAGCATGTCTTTGTCTCCTTGCCATATCCAGTCTTCACCATATTCTTCCTCAGGCAAAAACGTCCGGAGGAGTTGTCAACCTCCCAAACTACCATCCAGCAACTTCTCTGCTTCTTCCTCATCATAACGCAGAGACAGCCGTTGCCCTTTTTAGGGTTGAGCCTGCGAGTGCATATGCTAGCGCATGCGTCTCGCATTCGAGACACCGTTGTGTTCAGTAAAGGGCTTGGAGCCCGTCTGTCACTTACCATTTGTTGACTTGTGTGGCTCTCTTCTTTACAGCTTTGTAATTTTTCAAGATATGTCTGGCATCAATTCCATTTCTCTGTGGAGCAGGGATCATGCACTAATTGATTTCAACTTCATTAGTGTCCATTCGCTGCTCCTGTCATGATCGAGGTACTATTTTGTTCTAACTTCCAGTGCCCCACAAACAGAAGGCTTGTGACTGCCAAGACCGTGCCCAGCAGGACAAACAAAATTGCAAAGTTTTATTTTTTAAAGTTGTCTTTATTTAGTTTTGTTCAGTTGTATTTTCTCAGTTTCCACTAATGATTTTGCTCGTGGGTGCTGTTGTCAAAAGATGACAATTAACTTGTTCCGAATATGCCAGACCTATTGCACACCAAATGCATGTTCCTTTTGTGAGGTTTACAACAATTGAGCAAAAGACAGTCAATACCATGGCTTCACCCTCTGGAGACTACTGTCCAAGCTTGTGATCATTCTCCTAATGGAACATTGATTTTGTGCAGAAACTCATTCTGATTGTAATCACATGCCCACCATATGTGTTCCGAAATAGCATACCATGAGGTTTTCTGTATCGGCAACACTGCATGCCCACAAGTGCTTACAGGTACATATGTATTAGTCTGCAATGCATGGCACAGCTCACTACTAGCTGCACCATGATATTCTAAGCCTCTCCATATCCTCTAGATGTACTGAAGCAGGCTCAAATACAAATGGACTCCAATACACCCAGAGCAAGAATGTGTGCTTCTAGTCATGTATTTTCTTTTGTTATACATAAAAACTTCTTTCTAGCCACATGGTTCCATGCTCAGTAGCGGCTCGCGGGCCCGCAGAAGGGGCGAGGAGGGGAGGCGCAGGGGGGGAGGCGGGTGGGAATAAACATGCCAATTAATTTAAAAAAAACCACTTACCTCCTCTGCCACTCCTCTGTCCCTCGACACTCCTCTGCCTCAGCAGGCACAGGCTCTCTGACGCTGCACAGAGCAGAATTAGGATTGACTGGGAGCACCCAGCCAAGGCACTCCCAGGCAGACTGGGAGCCTGTGCAGGCTCTCTCTGCTGGGCTGAAGAAAGCCTACAGCACATGTGTGTTTGGCCGGCCCAAGACAATCGGCCAAACTCCTTCTCAGTGTACGTCACCCCATGGCCCCACCCTTTTCAAAGAAAATGATAATAAACATAGTATATTATTGTTTTCTTCAAAAGGTTTTGCAGCTGCATCTGCTGGTGGGGGGGTGACGCTCCTCCGCCCAAACAGAGGAGCCGCCACTGTCCATGCTGCTAGTATTCAGATAGGGATACCTTGCTCAAGCACTTTTTCAGGGTGCCAGCACACGTTTTTTGGTAAAATATACACACATTAGAAAGTATGCACAACTGCAAGTTGTTTATAACATGCGTAAATTACCATGTTCTGAAAAAAATCTCAAACATCGCATGTTTCATTTGCAGCATGCAACCTTATGTGGTAAAATACACTTCATATTTACACATGGGGTAACTGAAACCTAATCAAGAGTGAGGTAGAATGGTGAAAGTGATCAGAAATTAGCACCAAGAAATATAACTAGTCATGACCAGGTATTATTTTCCAAACAGAAGACCTCTGTGGAATAAAAGTGACTTGTGCATTCAAAATAAGACTGATAATACTTTCTTAATAGTCAAACATCATTTTGTACACCAACGGGTGATTATGTGTAAAAATATTAGATTATGTACATAATGCAATAAATATCACACTACTGTGATGTAACTCATATTCTCCTTTTAATGCAATATAGACATGTGTATTGTTTTAAAAAAACAATTTTCAGAGTAGTACAGAAAAATTCCTTTAAATGTGCAATTAGTGGGGTGTGGTCAGGAGCTTCATGGAGTCCAATGGGTCTTTGTGGAACTTCTTGCCTTCTAGAGTGCTTATCCTGCAGTGGGAGGGGGACCACCAAGGAACCTCCAATTTCCCCTGAGAGGTGCCCGGCCTAAGTGAGTGTAACGATTGGGGGCTGCACTCACCAGGAGGCTCTTCTTTGAGGATCAAATCAGCAGGAGTAGTGCTGAGCGCTGAAAACATGATGGCGGGTGTGGCTGCGAGGTGATTCATCGTGGCTGGGAGTAGCTCAGTGCACCCTGAGACCCAGAGTGGTGGCCGTCTGGGAGACCAACAGTAACTGCCCCATAACAGGCATGCTGGGTCAATTTACAGTGCAACCAGACCCAGCAGCACTAGCCCCTGACCTTGGGTGGTAGTGTCTGGGGCCTGTCGAGTGCCACTACCCAAACCTGGGCTGGGCAGAAGTATTGCCAGCAGGGTTGTAAGGAACTGGTGGAGCCTTGCCATGTCCAGGAAGTGCCAGACTATGACACCTGGAGAGGCTGGGTCCTGGAGGCATAAATATGGAGTGGTAGTCAGAGCCGCATATTGAAGGTAATGGGCCCTGTTTTGGGGGTGAAGAAGTCCTGGGTCCAGAGGTGCCAGGTTGGGCTGGGGTGCAGCAGGGAGCTGTGGGGCAGAAGCCAAGAAGTGGGAGTGAGAAGGGTCCCCCTTCCAAAGTGATCTGAAGTCCGCGAATGGAGGGCAACATTTTTGGCATTGAGTGGCAGAGGGGGTTAGACTGGGGTGCTCATGCCTAGTGGCGGTGGCACCTTGCTGGGGGCTGGTGTGCACCCCATTTTGTTGTAACCATGGAAGACATGGCTGTGGTGCTGGCTGCTGCCCACAGGGGGAGTAGCTGGTTCCTGGGGAGGCTGCAGTGAGTTGTCTGCGGGTGACCTGGTCTGCCCTTCCCTGCGCATGAGGAGGCAAGCTGTTGATGGATGCACAGAGAACTGACACTGAGGGGGTCATTCCGACCCTGGCGGTCCATGACCGCCAGGGCCGGGGACCACGGAAGCACCGCCAACAGGCTGGCGGTGCTTCCAGGGCCATTCTGACTGCGGCGGTAAAGCCGCAGTCAGAAAAGGGGAACCAGCGGTTTCCCGCCGGTTTTCCCCTGGCCCAGGGAATCCTAGCGCCGCCATGGGGATTCCGACCTCATTCCCGCCAGCCTGTTTCTGGCGGTTTACACTGCCAGAACCAGGATGGCGGGAACAGGTGTCGTGGGGCCCCTGGGGGCCCCTGCACTGCCCATGCCACTGGCATGGGAAGTGCAGGGGCCCCCTAACAGGGCCCCATGAAGATTTTCACTGTCTGCTTTGCAGACAGTGAAAATCGCGACGGGTGCTACTGCACCCGTCGCACCCCTGCAACACCGCCGGCTCCATTCGGAGCCGGCTTCTATGTTGCAGGGGCATTCCTGCTGGGCCGGCGGGCGGCCTTTTGGCGGTCGCCCGCCGGCCCAGCGGGAAAGCCAGAATGGCATCTGCGGTCTCCTGACCGCGGAGCGGGCATTTGGCGGTGACCGCATGGCGGGCGGCGACCACCGTCCGCCGCGGTCAGAATGACCCCCTGAGTGTCTAGCTTCCTGGTTTTGTGGTGTTTGGGCCCACAGGATAATGGAGCACTCCCTGGAGACCGCCACCTTGAGAGAGTTGAGGAACGTTCCCATCATAGAACAGATGAAGGGGCAAAAGGACCGCCAGGAGGACCAGAGGCGCCCAGTATGCGACACAGTGGACTAACCCCTAGCAGAAAGTGACCAGAGCCTGGGGGCTCACACAACGGCCATCTTAGTATCAGTCAAGGTAACAAAGTCCACCGTGGAGCTCAAGATTGATACAGTTGCCCAGGAGATGGGTTTGCTGTGGGCTGATCACCGGAAGTTTGCAGAAAGAGTGGGGGGATGGAGAGCACCCTCATGTACATCCCTCCAATCCTGGGGTCGGCTCAAACCCTCCTAGACAAGCTAGAAGCAGACAATTCCAGCATGATGGTGAAAAAGGATGACTTGGAGAGTCACTTCCGCTGTAACAACCTTTGCTTGGTGGGAGTCCTGGAATGTGAAGAGGGGCCTTTGAGTGAGCTCTTTGTAAAGGACTGGTCGAGCCCAGTGGTACTTGAGGGGAAGCCATTGCAACTGTTTACTGTGGAAAGTGCACACAAAGTTCCAAGGGCTATTTTGGTGTGACTCCTGAACTTTGAGATCTGGACCTTATATTGCAGGTAGCCATGGCTCACATGCCTTGGCAGCTGGTCGGCAGATCGGTCAGTATCTACCTGAATTATATCACCAAGTTCCAGAGGCAGAGCAAGTCTTATTTTGACGTCAAGAAACAGCTGAGATCCATGGATTTTCAAATTTGCTTTGTTATTCCCCACTAAACAATGTGTTACGGACTTGGACGGCTCCAGGGCCCAGAGAATAGGGACATCACATCTAGATGACACAGAGGTCAAGAAGGGGTCAGTGCTGTACGCAAGAGACCACTCCTTCAAAGACACAAGCAGAGACGGACAGGGCCAGGGTGGTGGCTGAAATACAGGGTGATCAAGCGTGGTCATTGGGGACCTGATGGTCATCCCTGAAGGTGGACAAGGAGGCAGAGACAGACATGACTGATGGAGATTCTTCTGCCACAGTGGGAGATCTTGAAGAGGGAGGACCCCCATGACGGCCGATTAATTGTGTGGTTAGGGGATTCATGTTGCAAGTTGCAGCTCACTGCCACCCCTAGATCTCAGTTCTGCTCTCCTGTGGCAGGCCTGTTCAGTGTATTTTGGGTGAAGGCGAGAGGCACCTCGAGCATTGGTGGGGCTAGTTTTGAGTTTGCGGCAAGAGTATGTGAGGAAGGGGTTTATTTGAGTGGGAGGATTGCTAAACAGTTTGACAGAGGCAATGGGAAAAAGAGCTATTCCAAAGATGTACATGGCTAACAAAATGATGCAAGGACAGATAGGGTGTGATTCCCAGGGGTGGAAAGAGCAGGTCTGATAGTCTTTTCATGGAATGTCAATTTTCTGGGGAGCTGTGTCAAGAGTGGAGTGGTAGCAAATTTCCTATCCGGACATGCCCTAGACATAGTATTGCTGCAGGACCCCACCTAGTTGGGATCAGATGCATGTTTTTCAATTGAGGACCCTTTTGCTTAGTGGCACATGCAGGATTCACGAGAGGTTCCAGATGAGTACAGAAACTAGTCCTTAGGTCGGTCTTGTTTCATGTGGTAGGGACGTGGGGTTCCCAGTATGGGTGCAGGACAGTGGCGTCTGGAACTTGGAATGGGCTGCTCTTTACAATGGTCTCCTGGTACCTCCCACCAGGCCTGAGGTCAGATGGTTTGACACATATGTGGATTGATTAATGGCTGCACTGGACACACTCATGATCCTTGGGGGAGACCTGAAGTTGACCACGAATGGGAAGTTGACCACGAATGGGAGTTGCAATCCCGAGTACCATCATGGGTGGATACACTCCTAGTGACATTTATGAGGTTGATGGGTTTTTTGGACCTGTTGAGAGAGCAAAATCCAGACCTGAGACAGTTTTCATACACGGTCAATGTTCAGAAGTCCCTTTCCAGACTGGCCTATCTGTTGGTCCCTGGGCATAAGTCTGGATGGTAGGCGGAAGTGCAATATTTGCCACGGGGGTTCTCCGATCACTCTCCATTGCTGGTGGCATGCCAAGGGTCAGATAACATACAGAGAGGGGGAAGGAGAATAGATCTCTGGAAGTTTATGCACTGGGATGTCAGGAAACAGTTGACCACAGAACTCTTTCAATTCTCTTTCGATGGAAATAAGGGCACAGTGTCATCCAGTGTGGCAGTATGAGAGGCCTAAAAGACAGTGACCAGAGGTCACTTGATTGCCCATACTGTTGGCAAGAAGATGGAGAAAGAATGTATGACCCTGAAGAATAAGTTAGTAGAACTAGAGGTGGTGTTTATTGCTGACCCAGTGCCAGAACTGGCAACAGAGGTTGGGAAGACTCATGAGGAATACTGGATGTTGGCTCACCAGGAAGCCAAAACCCATTTCTGGACTTAAGAGGGGTGAACACACAAGTTTGGTCACAAGGCCAGAAAAGTGTTGGCCTGGCTTGTGAAGCGAGATGAGGTACAGTGATTAGTAAGGGGTCTAAAAAATGATGAACATACTCTGGTGGAGACTCCGGAGGCCATTGCTAGTGTGCTGGAAACCCACATGAGTGCAGTGCATAGCTCCCATTTCCCCAGGCAAATGCAAGGTTTGTCAGGCTTTGTCTGAGACTTCCTGACCCAGATACTTGCAGAGGGGTATTATAAGACCCTAGATACGGAGGTCTCCAATTCCAAGATTGCAGAGGCCCTTCCCCCATGAAGAATGGTCAGTCCCAGGCCTGAATGGCTTCCCCACAGATATTTTTAAGTGTCTTCAGATGCAGGTGGTGCTCCAGTTGGGGGAACTCTATAGAAGGACCAGACGGGGAGGAGGTGCTACCAGCAGACCTGCATCATGCATTGGTTTACCCAACGTATAAGGAAGGGAAGCTAAGGGAGTAGTATAACCCGATAACCCTGATCAATGTAGAAGCAAATATTTTGGCAAAGGTGCAAGACAACCGAATGAGGCTGATAATGGGTACCATGGTAAAGGTTGATCAATCAGGGTTCATGCCATACAGGGCAATGTGCCACAACCTCCAATGGGTGTTTGGATGCTTGGTGCGCAGCAGGCAAATTTAGGAGCCAATGGTAATATTTTCACTGGATGAGAGAAAGTATTTAAATCCTTGGAGTGGCTGTACTTGTGAGTGATCCTGGAGAAGATGTGATTTGTTGGTCTTTTCATTGGATGGGTAAGACTACTATACCATGACCCTGTGGTGGCCAAAGTGAGATTAAATGGTGTGATGTCAGGGGACCTTAAGATTAGGAGAGGCACAAGGCAGTGTGTCCACTTTCCCCAATATTGTTCACAGCGGCTCTGGAGCCACTGATGAGCTAGATCCGGAAAGATGCCCAGATTAGGGCCTTACACTGGGATCCGGGATGAGAGGACCTGATATCCCTCTATGCGGATGACATTTTATTGTATCTAGTGGAGCCCAGCCGGGCCCTGTGGTGAGTACTGGAAATACAGCAGAGCTACTGGGAGTATACTAGGTTATGTATCAATTGGGGGAAATCTGTGGCATACCCCCTAATGGAAGGGCACCTTCTGGTGCAGAACATCCCAATCCAGTGGGAATCAGAGGGATTTAGGTACTTAGGTATCTATGTCACGTCTGACCACAAGCAATTCTTTTAACCCAAACTGGGTAGGATCCTCAAGGAGTACAAACAGGATGTGGGTCACTGGAACAACCTTCAACTGCCCTTGTTACGCAGGGCAGCATTCTTTAAAATAATCTATCTCCCAAACGTGCTATACCTCCTCCAAAATGCTTCCTATGCAGTGCCTGACAGGTTCTTTTGGCAAGTATAGAAAGTCACGAGAATACTACTTTGGTATAGGGGAGCTCCCAGATTGCTCTAAAAACGCTGACAAGGAGGACCTGGGACTTGGGCATTGCCTTGCTGAATCAGAGTTTGTATTATTAGGCGATACACCTAGAAGTGGTAAATGACTGTTTTGAGCCCTTTCTAATGGCAGATAGGAGAGCGATGGACCCAGTTGGATATCTGCAATACTTGTATGGGAGGAAGACATCACAAGGTTTCCTGATGGAGACGGCACGGGTGCTTGAGATATCGTGGAAGGCCAAGAGGGTCATGGGGTGGGAATAACGGATAACACTGACAACCCCACTGTGGGAGGTGCTGAAGGGACTCAGGAATATTGAAGGTCACAAGAAGTGGAACATGCTGGGCATCTCGATAATGAGAGATGTCTGGAAGGAGGGCAGACTGATTACCTTTCAGGAACCACGAGCTGAGTATGAAATGTTGGGTAGCCAGTTCCCCTACAGGAAGACTTACCAGAGGAGTCACTACTGGAATGCAGGGTACTTTTGTCCCACCTACACACTCATGCCATCTCATTAGTATATACCACCCTGCTGGCTCATAGTTTCTCTGACCTGCCCCCTCTTAGGGACTGCCGGCAACGAGACCTGGGAATCTTGGAGGATGATGCCTGGGGTGAGGCCTGTCAATACCTGCGTGCGGTGGGGATAAGGGCTGGGTTCCATCAAGTGCAACTAAAACTCTTCCATAGAGTGTAATTTATGAGGAAATGCCTAAATAGAGTGGGGAAATGTGACTCTGACCTCTGTCCAAGAGGGTGTGGCCTGAGAGGTACAGTGCTCCATACACTGTAGGAATGTAGGGTAAAGAGCAGTATGGGAAGCAAGTGGAGTCACATATGATGGACACGGTAGAGATTCGTATTCAGCTTATGTTGCAGTTGGTGGCATTGGGTATATGGGGGGAGAAGATCTTGGAGAAATATGCATTGTTTTTCTGCAATTTGGCTGTAGCAGTGGCAAGGAGAAACATTGCCAGACGCTAGGGAATCCTGGTCCAACCAACGCTGTGGAAGTGAGAATCAAATCTCAATTATTGTATGTAAGCGGAGAAACTGGTTTATAGACCCAGGGACTGTCCCTGCAAGTTTTAATCGATCTGAAATCCCCAGCAGAATACGTAGGACTGTAGTTGAAGGGCGACAACTCCAGAGAGAAGTCTACAGGTAACCTCATGACCCTGCCAGTCTAGATGGGATGGCTGGGCTGATGGCAAGAGTTGTCATGGAATCGGCATCCCTAAATGGAGTGAAGGGGCACCGTTAGTCTGAGCTGTGACATTGGTTGGAAGTGAACGTATTAGGAACGCTGGGTATGATAAGTTGCGCTCTGTACAGATGTCATCTCTCAGGTTACATGAAAGGGTATGTGACAGTTGGGAGGGGGAATAAACGCCATGTTTTATAGTGGTACCATTCGGCCACAAGCTGCCAAATGTCCTTTCAAACCTCCTGCTATATTGTGTGTTGTGTGTTAATAAATGAAAATAAAAAACATAATTTTTTTTTAAATGTGCAATTGAAATAATTTCACTGCACCAAACCATTGTCGCATCTGTCATCAATGTGAAACAAATCACAAGTATTGTCATCATCCTGGAAGATGATGCGAGTAAAAACTTGCAGTAAAAGATTCTGTGGCAGGAATGACATGCAAATTATTGCAATTAAACTAAGCAACACCAACATAATTTAAGGATGCATACTAATTGTTTCAGGGCAGGCTCATTGACTCTGTCAAGGCGTAGTGTATTTCATGTTGCACCCCTCGATTTCCTTTGTGGAGATGTTTGAAAGAATGTAGAGTTAGATGTAGTAGATGGAATAGATAGATAGACTGTAAATTACCTTGCAGCTAATTTTGTCATTTTTGAGAATGTAATTTCTTGTCTTTCCAGCAGCTGAAACGGGATAGTTAGGACTGACCCAGTTAAAGTATGCTTGTCCACCATCTGATGACTGATAGCGAACATAGATGCTGTCATGCATTTCATGACAGGGGTATTGGATGGCCGAAAAAGCAGAAGAAATTGTGTTTCTGAATTCTTCATGTGCTGTAACTGTTCTTTTAGGGTATCACTCGTCTAAGGAATAGCAGAATGTTACTCTACCTGTTTCTTGAACTCATCTAGCAGTTCCTCTTGTCCATCTTCTTGTTTTGCTATGGGTTGGCTTAGCACTTCATGCATTTGACCAGATGTTGTTTCATTATGCTCATCTTCTGTCATATGTAGTTCTTCATCTTCAAATACTATTGGGTTGAAATTGTCATCATCTTTTGCCAGGTCAATTGTGTAATCAGGTTCTAGTTCAGCATCCAAAAATTCTACTGTACTTATATGTGAGTGGTGATATCTCAGTCACCAGTGAGACAGCGGTGCCTTCCTGCTGCAATTTCCATTATTTTCTGGTAGTTACATTCTTTTTTGGTAAATGTTTAGTCTTTGATATCAAATCACTCTTGGACTTTCCAGCAGAGGACACATTTGTATTTGCCATGGATCAGATTCCTGGAAAATGTGTTTGTTTGTTTTATGACAAAATGCACTCCACAATTTGTTTCTTGTGGTGATTTTGAAAATGTGTGCTGAAGTGGCAGTTGTCTTCCTTGGTGATATGATCATTGTTGTTTTGTCAGATGCCATAGGAGCTGAGGATGGGCCCCAACTTGATGTTGAGCCACAATCATCTTCTTTATCCTCGCCTTTAGGGGGCAGTGTTCTGTATTAGAAAATAATCATTTTCTTTGTCATAGGAGCTGAGGATGGGCCTCAACTTGATGTTGAGCCACAATCATCTTCTTTGTCCTCGCCTTTAGGGGGCAGTGTTCTATGTTAGAAAATAATCATTTTCTAGTACTGCATATACACATCTTATGAGTGATAGTACAGTAGGGAACCAATCCACCATTAAATAAATGATTGATGCTTGCAAGTACATGCATAGGAATACTAAACGAGCTTGAGAAAATGTTGGTACAATACTGTTAAACCTGGCATCCTTGGCGTGGTCTCCCCTAATCTTTTGCCTCTGTATCCCAGGTTTGAAATTATGTGCTGGACTCTGTTTTTGCTGTTTTTGTTACTCTGGGCACCTTACAACTGCTATCCAATGCTAAAGTGCAGGTGTTGCTATGTAAAAGTTCCATGATTGGCATATTTTATTTACTAGCAGGTCCCCAGTACAGTACTCTAGAGGTGCTCAGGGCCTGTAAATCAAATGCTACTAGTGGGCCTGCAGCAAAGTTGTGCCACTCACATTAGTAGCCCTGGAAACATGGTTCAGACCTGCCACTGCAGTGTCTGTGAGTGTCGTTTTAAACTACCAATTCGACTAGCCAAGTGTACCCACTTGCCAGGCCTAAACCTTCCCTTTTTATACATGTAAGGCACCCCTACAGTAGGCCCTAGGTAGCCCCAAGGGTAGGGTGCAGTGTTAGTTAAAGATGGGATATGTACTTTTGTGTTTTACAGGTCCTAACACTGAAATACTGCCACATTTGTTTTCACTGTTGCAAGGCTGATCTCTCTCATAGGTTAACATGGGGGCTGCCTTTAAATATTATTAAAGTGCAGATCCTCTTAGGGAACAGATAGAAATATGGAGCTTAGGGTCTCTGGGCTCACAATTTAAAAATACATCTTTTAGCGAAGTTGGTTTTTAGATTGTGTGTTTGAAAATCCAACTTTTAGAAAATAAGCATTTTCTTTCTTAAACCATTCTGTGACTCTGCCTGTTTGTGGATTCCCTGTCTTGGTCAGTTTGACAGTTGGGCTGTTTGCACCGCTCTCTAGACAGTGACACAAAGGGAGCTGGTGTGTAGCCTGCATATCATGATGAGCGATCTGTGCTGGGAGGGAGGGGAGGAGTGGTCACTCACACTTAAAAGGGCTGTGCCTGCCCTCGTACAATGCAGTCTTCAACCCCTTGGTGTGTGTCTGGGGCCTGGTCTGGGCAAGGCAGGAGTTCACCATCAAAAGATACTTTCCTTTGAAGTAGGCCTACTTCAAAGGCAGAAAGGGGTATAAGAAGAGCACCCACACCCTCTGAAAATTAGATCACTTCTGGAACCAAGAAGAACCTCTGCCAACGGAGAAGAGCTGAGGAAAAGTGCTGCCCTGCCTGTGACTGTGCTTTGTGGAGCTATCCTGCAGTTGCTGCTTCTGCCTGTGAAAGGGGACTGTGAAAGGGGACAAAAACTGGACTTTATGGTATATTCCTGCTTCAGAAGAATCTCCAAGGGCTTGGACTGAGCTTGCCCCCTGGTCTGAGGTCTCAGGGCCAGCAAAGATTTCCCCTACCAGCATCTGGACTCTCTGCTGAGACTCCTGCCCTGACAAGTGGTGCCCTATCCAGTCCCTGGGCTCTTGAAAGGAGAAGCTGGTGAAAATCCAAGAAAACTGTCTTCAGACGACTCCGGACTGACACCGCTGCCGAATCCTGTGACGCTGTCTGCAGCTGAATCTGTGGTCCTTGCTGGAGTGCGACGACCCTCGCAGGCCCAACATTGCTGCAGCCCAGCTGAAGTCACCACACCACGCTGTGACCTACTCTGCCCGAAGTGCGCGGATTCAGGGGCATATTTATACTCCGTTTGCGCCGAAATTGAGTCGTTTTTTTTGACGCAATTTAGACGCAAAACTAACTCCATATTTATACTTTGGCGTTAGACGCGTCTAGCGCCAAAGTCCATGGAGTTAGCGTAATTTTTTAGCGTGGGCACCTACTTTGCGTTAATTATATGCAAGGTAGGCGTTCCCGTCTAAAAAATCGACTCCGAGGCATGTGCGTGGGATTTATACTCCCGGGCAAAAATCACGCCCGGGAGTGGGCGGGTCAAAAAAACCTGCATTAGCACCGGATTTTAGCGCCTGGGTCAGGGCAGGCGTTAAGGGACATGTGGGCTCAGAATGAGCCCAGAGGTGTCCTCCCCTGCCCCCAGGGACACCCCCTGTCACCCTTGCCCACCCCAGGAGGACACCCAAGGATGGAGGGACCCACCCCAGGGACATTAAGGTAAGTTCAGGAAAGTATTTTTTTTAAAAAAAATTGTGGCATAGGGGGGCCTGATTTGTGCCCCCTAACATGCCACTATGCCCAATGACCATGCCCAGGGGACAGAAGTCCCCTGGGCATGGCCATTGGGCAAGGGGGCATGACTCCTGTCTTTGCTAAGACAGGAGTCATTTCAAGGGGGGTTGGGCATCGTAAAAAATGGCGCAAATCGGGTTGAGGCGATTTTTTTGCCTCAGCCTGACTTGCACCATTTGTGGACGCCCATACGCCATTTTCCCCCTACGCCGGCGCTGCCTGGTGTACGTCGTTTTTTTTTAACGCACACCAGACGGCGCCGGCGGCTAACGCCGGCTAACGCCGGCTAACGTCATTCAATAAATACGGCGCCCGCATGGCGCTTCAGAATGGCGTTAGCCGGCGCTAATTTTTTGGGCGCAAAACTGCATTAGCGCAGTTTTGCGTCAAAAAGTATAAATATGGCCCTCAATGCTTTGCACTACCACCGCTACCTCACCTTTACCGCTTCACAGCAAGGACCCGACGCCTCTTCATGGCCCCTCCGCTCCTCCACCCCACAGCACCGGAAACGATACCACCTCGGATCCAGCGACACTGCAATCCCCGACTTCGCCCACTGACTTGTTCTCACAGTTTACTAAGGTACTGTACCTGGGGGTCTGCGTGACTCGAACTCGGCACCATTGGCATCAGATTGTTGGGAATGACTCTGGCACGATGCCGTGTTATCACCTCATTGAAGTATTTTGTGTTTCTAAACTCTATCTTTAAAAATTCATAACTTGACTTGTGTATGTCGGAGTTTTGTCATTATGGTCTTGTTTTGTTTAGATAAATATTGGCTACTTTTCTAAACCTGTGTTGAATCATTTTGTGATGTTTTTACTATATCACTGTGTGTGTTGGTACAAATACTTTACACCTGGTCTCCGAAGTTAAGCCTACCTGCTTGTACCAAGCTACCAAGGGGTTAAGTGGGGGTTAACTAAGTGTGATTCTCCTTTACCCTGACTAGAGTGAGGGTCCTTGCTTGGACGGGGGTAACCTGACTGCCAACCGAAGACCCCATTTCTAACAAATACATATAGTACCCATGTGCCTTGGACAGGACCACCATTGCAGAGGGAAAAGGGTATGGCGAGATTTGAAAAGCGCACACTATTTTCAACACAGCTAATGATGTTAGTGTGCAATGCTGTGCTGCATGGGAGAAATAGAGAAGTAGTGTAACATATCTAGGGCCAGATGTAGGAAAGCTTTTTGCATTAGCAAACGGTGCGAATGCCAGTTTGCGAATGCAAAAAGCCATTTCAGAATGTATTAAAGGCATTCTGAAAGCAATTTTAAGGAATCGCTAAAATAGTGATTCCTTAAAATTGCGACCCTGTTTAGAGAGTCGCAAATTGCGACTCTCTAAATAAGAAATCGCAAATAAGGATTCCTTATTTGCGATTTCTAAGCACATGTAAGAATCAATTCCTTAATGCGAATTGGGCATTAAGGAATCGCTATTTACCACCAAGTTGAACTTGGTGGTAACCATGTGCAAATTTTAAAAATGCATTTAAAATGCATTTTTAAAATGTACATGTAAAGCACACATGCCCTTTTGGCGTGTGCACCTTACATGTCCTAAAAAACTTTTTGGGGTGCAGCAGAGGGGGCCTTAGGCCCCCAGCACCCTGGGGTTTTGCATTTCCAAAATTGCAATTTCCAGTCAAGAAATCGCAATTTTGGAAATGCAAAAAATTAGCAAATATGGGTCTACAGGCCCATAGGTGCGAATAGGGCTGGTATCGCAATTTGCGATTCGGTAATAGCATTTGCAATTTTTAAGAAATCGCTATTACCGAATCGCAAATGTGATACATTGCATTTTGAAAATCAAATATACCGATTTCCTAAAAAACGCTATTTCCGACTCTCAAAAGGCCTTCTTGGTACATCTGGCCCCTAGTAACATATGCACTATGGTGATATCTCACCATCACAAACTAATCATGATCCCCAGTGCAACACACTCCTTGGAGCTCCACATAAAAAAGTAGCGTGCATCATATACTGTCCTTCCACCAACATTTAAAATGGAAGCACAAATATAAATTGACACATTGCATACAGATTTCCTTGCTGTCAGTACAATTACAGAAACAAAACATTGTAAATTAAAGGTTGTTCAATAAGAACATATGGCACAACTTACCTCAAGATTGGTGGCCCTCCATCATCGCATCACAAGATCATATTCTGACCATACTGGTACAACATACTTGTTTTTACACACAGCAGGGACTGAATGAAGAAGTTACATTTTTAAAACAATATAGTGGTTTTTGATGTATTGCTACGTATTAAGGAACAAGTAATTTACATTCCATATTGAACATGATCAGTCAGTGTATTAGGATGGGCAAATATATAAATAATTTCTAAAATTTGCAATATAGTTTAATGTTTCAAAAGAAAATTACAAGCCAAAATGGATACTCTGTGCAAAGTAAACCTGAAGAACACATAATAATGATGATCACTGTACCCTCAGTAACCATGGAAGTAATCTTGTATGCATATAGGTTGCCATATAGTTAGTACATTCTTGCATGATAAAATGCATGCATTATTGTGTTACAGATGACACATGAACATACTTGTAGTTTTTCTTGGTAGCCTTCGACCTCTAATCTACCAGTAATACCTTTAAGACAAGACAATTCCATTGTACACAGTACTTTTTCCTTCCAAGGTTTGAGTGGGTATTGAGTGGTTACAGCGTTGGGGAACCTCACCAGTTGCCATAGAATCTTACATTTTGCAAAGCAAATTCACATACCTATCTCTTCAGGTCCTGATAAAGTTTCTTTACATCCTCAACCTCACGTGGAAATTATGACACTGCTTTGAGTTAATCCATGATTTCTTCCCAAGGTGAATACGGACTTTAGGAGGTGTTTTTGACATCAGGTCACCCAAACTTCTGTTGTGGTGCTTCATTACACCATCAGCAAGTGCGTTAAGTGTTGGGTCAGAGAAAGTATGCTTGTGTTTCCTGATACCGTCCATCATCCTTGTAGGAGCCTGGCCTGGCTTATAGTGGGTACCTTGTGGTACTTACACCTTTTTCCAGGTCCAGTTATCTCTTATTAATAGATTAGAGGTGTTCTAGCAGCATAGGCTGATAGAGGTAGCTATAGCAGAGCAGCTTAGGCTGAACCAGGAAACATGCAAAGCTCCTACTATACCACTTATATCACTTAGAACTAAATCATAAGAAAACACAATACTCAGAGTTACTAAAATAAAGGTACTTTATTTTAGTGACAATATGCCAAAAGTATCTCAGAAGATATACTCCCTTAGGAGGTAAGTAAAATACACAAAATATACACACACAACCAAAATCAGGTAAGTAAACAGTTAGAAAAGTAGTGCAAATACTGTAGAACACAATAGAATGTATTAGGAGAAAATAGGCCTAGGGGCAACACAAACCATATACTCCAAAAGTGGAATGCGAACCACAAATGGACCCCAGGCCTAGTGTAGTGTGTAGAGGGTCGCTGGGAGTGTCAGAAAACACTAAGGGTGTCCAAGATACCTGAAAAGACTCTTCTCTCACGGGATAAACTTCGTTATAAGGTTTTATTAAAATGAAGAGTTTCCACAAAGTCGTCTTGATCATTAGAAAGGGGCACAGAGCAAAATGATCTTCCAACTGTCAAAGTGGAACATGGAACACCGTGGCATCATTGTCATGATGTCACGATATTCCATACTCCGATCACCACATAATTTCCCCCTTTTTGTTTTTGTTTTTATGCATAACAGAAATTGAAATGCATGGAGGACAAAATATATATTCAAAATTAACAGTCTACTTCTACTATTGACTACATAAACTAATATTAGTAAAACAAATATCAATATATAGATACTACTAAGACATGACAAAGGGCCTGATTCTGACCCTGGCGGCCGGTGACCGCCAGGGTCACCGGCCACGGGAGCACCGCCGACAGACCGGCGGTGCTCCGAAGGGCATTCTGACCACGGCGGTTCAGCCGCGGTCAGAAAGGGTAAACCGGCGGTCACCCGCCGGTTTACCGCTGCCCTTCTGAATCCTCCATGGCGGCGGAGCGCGCTCCGCCGCCATGGGGATTCAGACACCCCCTACCGCCATCCTGTTCATGGTGGGAAACCCGCCATGAACAGGATGGCGGTAGGGGGTGCCGCGGGGCCCCTGGGGGCCCCTGCAGTGCCCATGCCAATGGCATGGGCACTGCAGGGGCCCCCGTAAGAGGGCCCCGCAAAGTATTTCAGTGTCTGCTATGCAGACACTGAAATACGCGACGGGTGCCACTGCACCCGTCGCACCTTCCCACTACGCCGGCTCAATTCTGAGCCGGCGTCCTCGTGGGAAGGTTGATTTGCCCTGGGCTGGCGGGCGGCCTTTTGGCGGCCGCCCGCCAGCCCAGGGCAAATCTCAGAATCACCGCAGCGGTCTTTCGACCGCGGTGCGGTGTTCTGACGGGGTTACTTTGGCGGGCGGCCTCCGCCGCCCGCCAAAGTAAGAATGACCCCCAAAATCTTTAAACTTCTTTGGTTTGTAACAAATCCTCGCACTTTTTCTATTCCCATCAGACTTCTTTGGTTTGCAATAATCTCTTGCACACATTCTATTTCCATGTTTATCAATATCTTCTGGTTTCCTATAATCACTGGATTGAGAGACAACATCTGGACTTTGAGCAGCAGGATCCAACGCTATACGTGAAGTATTCCACCAGCTCCCATCTGACAACTTCACAGCATTCTTACGCACCTCACGTATCTGTTGAGACTCTTTGAACTTGGAAGGACCTTTCCTGACTAATCCTGGATTTTTTACTCTCACCCAATCACCGACCTGCAACTTCACATTTCTATTATTCTCGTTCCTGGCAGATAACCTCCTTAGCCCACTCAAATTTGCATTGTGTTCTGCAAACTGCCAAACTTCTTTCAAGCCACTGCCCTCATGGAACAGTTTTATCATCCAAAACGGATATATCTCCGAAGATGCTAATCTCCATCTCATAAGTTCAAAAGGAGTTTTCCCCGTGGCAATGTGAGGAGTAGTGCGATAAGACCATACAAGTTCCTTTTTAGCCTGACCTATTGGTGCATGATTTCTATGAGTAGCTTGAATACAGTCTACTAAAACACGATTGAATCACTTGAACATGCCATTACTTTGAGGATGGTAAAGTGGTGTTCTTATGTGTTTGATACCACACTTGCCCAGGAACTGAAGCATCTCTTCTGACACGAACTGAACACCATTGTCAGTTAGAATCTCTTCCGGGAAACCTTCACAAATGAAAATTTCCTTTAGACAATTAATAACAAGTCGAGTTGTCGGAAACCTCACTGGCTCAACCTCCACCCAACTGGATAAATGGTCAATTATAACCACAAAATATCTCATGTCAGGCGGTAAGATGTGATATGGGCCAAGAAAGTCAAGACCAAGTCTTTGCCAAGCTCTCACCGGAGAAGGAACAAATGTATTAGTCTCCCCTTCAGTGATTAAAACCTTGTCGCTAGCACAACATCTTGTACAATTTCTTACATAGTCATCAATTTCCTTATCCATACCAGGCCACCAAAAATCAGATCTCAACCTTCTTTTGGTAATAGTGGCTCCTAGGTGACCAGTATGAGATGCAGCAATTAGACTCCTTCTTAAACATGAAGGTGGAACAAGTCTCTTCCATCTAACTAATTTATCACCTTCAATGGACAGCTCATCAGGTATTTTCCAAAAAGATTGTAACTCTGACGGTAAACATTTCTCCTTGGGCCAGCCTACCCTGACCATGCGCATCACTTCACACAAAGTTTTGTCATTCAATACTACATTCACCCATTCTTTTTCATTCAAAGGCATGTCACTTTCAGGTACGCATTCAACAAAGCATTCTTCTATTTCTGTTTCCCATTCCAGTTCCTCACCATCTTCAATAGGTAACCTGGAAAGACAGTCTGCACTCCTATTTTTCCCTCCAGGAATGTACTCTATTGTGAAGGTGAACTCTAGTAGTTTGGCAGACAATCTAGCAATTCGTGCAGTAGAGCGTTTTAGTTTCTTGCCAGACAGAATTTCCACAAGAGGTCTATGATCAGTTTTGAAGGTAAAAGGTCTACCCCAATGATAGTGTTTAAATTTTTCAATGCTCCATACACAGGCTAAAAGTTCTTTTTCGATGACAGAATATTTGCGTTCAACCTGCCTTAAGTTTCTTGATGCAAAACCTACGGTGCTCTCATTACCGTTAACAGACAACTGTGAAAGAACAGCCCCAAGACCATACTCACAAGCATCAACAGTCACTATGGTGTTTCTTGTTTCTGAAAAAGGTTGTAAGGCTGGAACATTAATGATTTCGTGTTTGATTTGTTCGAACATTCTATTACAATCATCTGACCATATGAATACAGGATTTTTCAACACTCTTCTAAAACATTCTGGGGGTCATTCTAACCCTGGCGGTCGTCGACCGCCAGGGCTAAAATGACGGGGGCACCGCCAACAGGCTGGCGGTGCCCCGCAGGGCATTCTGACCGCGGCGGTTCGGCCGCGGTCAGAAGTGGAAAACCGTCGGTCTCCCGCCGGTTTTCCGCTGCCCTTCTGAATCCTCCATGGCGGCGCAGCTCGCTGCACCGCCATGGGGATTCAGACACCCCATACCGCCATCCTGTTCCTGGCGGTTCGCCCGCCAGGAACAGGATGGCGGTATGGGGTGTCGTGGGGCCCCTGGGGGCCCCTGCAGTGCCCATGCCAATGGCATGGGCACTGCAGGGGCCCCCGTAAGAGGGCCCCACAATGAATTTCACTGTCTGCATTGCAGACAGTGAAATTTGCGACGGGTGCCACTGCACCCGTCGCACCTTCCCACTCCGCCGGCTCCATTCGGAGCCGGCGTCCTCGTGGGAAGGTTGTTTTACACTGGGCTGGCGGGCGGCCTTTTGGCGGTCGCCCGCCAGCCCACTGTAAAACCCAGAATACCCGCAGCGGTCTAATGACCGCGGTGCGGTATTCTGGAAGGGGAAACTCTGGCGGGCGGCCTCCGCCGCCCGCCAGGGTGAGAATCACCCCCTCTGTGTTTTTTGCAAAATTTTTAGAAACTTGGCATAAAATTCGCATAGTCCGAGAAATGAGAATAGTTGGTCTCTGGATCTAGGGGGTGGTGCTTACAATATGCTTCTGATTAAACTCGGTTTAGGTTTAACACCACCCTCTGAGAATGCATGACCAAGATATTCAATTTCCTTAACTTTGAAAATACATTTGTCTTTTCTCAGTGTCACACCTCTATTTTCTAATGTACACAGAACCTCCTCTAAAACTGTATCATGCAATGATTCATCACAGGCAAAAATCAAGATGTCATCTTGAAAGATTGCAACATTAGGATTATCCGGAAACATGTCTGACATTAATCTCTGGAAGGCTGCGGCTGCAGAGGCTAACCCAAAGGGTAGCCTACAAAATTGAAAAGTTCCATCAGGAGTGATAAATGCAGTCAGGTGTCTTGAATCTGGATCCAATTCTACTAGGTGATAGGCAGATGTTAAGTCTAGCTTAGTAAACCACCTTGAAGAGCCAATCTTTGCAATTAGGTCATCAATTCTTGGAAGCAGGAAACTATTTGCCTTGCCTTGTTTAGACTTCTTAAATCTACACACATTCTCAGAACGCCTGTTTTTTTCTTGGCCAGAACTTTGGGAGATAACCACATTGTAGCCTCAACCTTTTCGATTACTCCTTGCTCACACATATCCTTTAGCAGTTAAGTCAATTCAGATCTCACACTCAGAGGTACATTTCTTAGTTTGTGTTTAATAGGAACAGCATCATGTTTCAATTTTATTCTATGTGTGTAATTTGTGATTTTACCTAATTGTTCTTGAAACAATTTTACAAATTTCTGTTGCCAAACACACACATGATTAGAAGCAATATTCAGTGGGTTAAACTTTTCTTTCTCTATTACCACAGGATTTGTCTTGACCCGGCTTGATGGCAAGATTAAATTCGGCTTGATGGAATAGCCCTAGAACATTGATGCCTTTCTTAGCAACACAGACTTTTCCCCGTAACGTCTTATCCAAAATACCAATTGAGTCCCAAAAATAACCTAACAAATCAATCTTGCTACCTTAAACGCAGCGGTTGCAACATCTGGAGGGCACAAGATTTTGGAAGCCCAATTTTCTTTATATTTTTCTTGTGCTACTATGGTTATGCGAGCCCCTGAATCCACCAATAATCAAATTTTTACCCCATCAATGATCACATCAATATACGGATCTACGACAACCTGGTTAGAACTGGCAACATCTTTTACCACTAAAACATACTCATTCATTTGTTCACCCACAACATTTTCAACGTCATCACTTAATACGCAACGAACATTGTTCTTTCTGGTGCTTCTACACACCCTTGCATAATGTCCTATTTTACTGAAATTTCTACATTGTTGGTGAATAGCTGGGCAGTTTTTAAATGATGAAACATGCGCAGACGAACCACACCTAAAACATATAGGTTTCTAATAAAATTTGTTCTTTAAGAAAGAATCGTCCTGTTTTTTCTCAAATTGAGCTTGTTTTTTGTTTTGCTATTTTGCGCATTAATCACTGCCCCAGAAATAGTCGTATTGGACATAGAGACCTCCAGTTGTTTAGCATCATCCATTGAACATTCAATACTCTTGGCAATATCAATAGCCTTGTCTAATGAAGGGTCTTTGCACGTCAATAATTTCTCTTGAATTCTTTTTGAGTGACACCTGGCAACCAGTTGATCCCTGATAAGTTGAGATGTGAAGTTCTCAAATTCACATTTAGCTGCTAAGATCTTCAAGGCAGTTATAAAAGTGTCTCTACTCTCGCTAGTGCTTTGCGATCTTGTAAAAAATTTGTAGCAATGTACCACAATGTTCTTTGTTTTAATAAAATATTTATTTAGTTGAGCAATGGCCATTTCAAATTTGTCAAGTTCTTCCTCTTCAGCTACTTCATAAACCAGGAGATGATCAAAAATGTTCTGTCCCTCAAACCCAAGTGATAGTACAATAGGCTTTTTTTTCTTTCCGGTCGAAATTTGTGACCATCAATGGCACCTAGATATGCTTTAAACGAACGAAGCCATAACTTCCATTTGAGAGGTAGATCGCCAGGATCTTGTAGAAAAGTTGCTGGAGGTGAAATACTTTGCATTTTATTATGTTGTTATTGTTTTACTAAAAGAAAACAAACCAAGTTGTCACTTAAACATGGCTGACTAATAATTCAAGAAAGTGTCGCAAATACGAGTCCTTTTTCCATTATTATACAAGGTCAGAGTAAAGTCCAAGTTCGTTTTCTGTTTCTATTCCTTTGCTTTCCTGGCAGATCCTCACAGAAGAAAGCAGCGCTTCGAACAATAAGGCGAGTTCTCTCTTTTTTTTTTTACTAAAAAATGCCACAACTGATGATGAATTAGTACAGCCGTGTGAGTATAAACAAAAGGCACAAGCGTCCGTGCAGGCACGCGTAAGAAGATTGTCCAAGCGTGTGCTTGGAAAAGGCTTCACTATGTTTACAGCCTTAAACAACACTGCACACGTTCGTTCAATTCTACGAGCTTGAGCCAAAATGTACTGGAAAATGCATAAACGCGCTCGTGTGCAGCCACGCGTAAACTTGTTAAACACTGTGCACGCTCATTAGCGCGCAGTGTTGACAGCTTGACATAAAAGAAAAATGTAACAAAATGTTTGAATCCAGGCGAACAGGATCTGAAGCTGCGGCTTCGTAATTAATTCATCCCCGCTGTCTCCGTAACGACAGCAACTGACCAAGCGGCACTGAACGAATGCGAACAGCCCTGTGCCCCACTTCAGCGCTAATAAGTAAGAAAATGAGGCTCACACAAAGGTCCACAGAGAAGAATTTCATCAATCGGATGTGCCGGAGAAAGCGCACCAATTGTTTGGAAATGCTTAAGCTGAAAGCACGGTTCTCCAATCGTCCAGAAGTCTTAAAACTGACGGCAGAGCAGTTTTCACCTCATCACCACTGAAAAGGCTCTTCTCTCACGGGATAAACTTCGTTATAAGGTTTTATTAAAATGAAGAGTTTCCACAAAGTCGTCTTGATTATTAGAAAGGGGCACAGAGCAAAATAATCTTCCAACTGTCAAAGTGGAACATGGAACACTGTGACATCATTGTCATGATGTCACGATATTCCATACTCCGATCACCACAATACCCCACCCCAAGACCCTGAAAAGTAGGAGTAAAGTTACCCTACTACCCCAGAAAGACAATAAAGTCGAGATAGGGGATTCTGCAAGGACAACAACTGACTGCAAAGCACTGAAGACGGATTCTTGGACCTGAGGACCTGCAAAGGAAGAAGACCAAGTCCAAGAGTCACGCAAGTGTCCAGGGGGGGCAGGAGCCCACTAAACCCCGGATGAAGGTCCAAAAGAGCTGCCTCCGGGTGGAAGAAGCCGAAGATTCTGCAACAATGGAAGGTGCCAGGAACTTCTCCTTGGTCAGAAGATGTCCCACGGCGTGCTGGAGGATGCAGAGTTGTTTCCATGCAGAGAGACTGCAAACAACCCTTGCTAGCTGCAAGTGTCGCAGTTGAAGGTTTTGGGTGCTGCCAGGGCCCAGGAAGGACCAGGAGGTTGCCCCTTGGAGGAGGAGACAGAGGGGGTGCTCAACAGAGAGAGCCCATGCAGAAGCAGGCAGCACCTGCAGAAGCACCTGAACAGGCATTCAGAAGATCTGAGCACGACGGTCGACTCAGCACAACAAAAGGGAGTCCCACGAAGTCGGAGTCCAACTCAGTGAGTTGGGCAATGCAGGACAGAGTGCTGGGGACCTGGGCTAGTGTAGGAGGCTGGCCTGGTTTGTAGTGAGTACCAAGGGGTACTTACACTCTGCACCAGGTCCAGGTATCCCTTATTAGTGTAGAAGAGGTGTCTAGCAGCTTTGACTGATAGAAAAGGGTAGCTTAGCAGAGCAGCTTAGGTCTGAATTAGGAGACATGCAAAGCTCCCACTATACCACTGCTGTCATATGCACAATATCATAAGAAAACACAATACACAGATATACTAAAAATAAAGGTACTTTATTTTTATGTCAATATGCCAAAAGTATCTCAGTGAGTACCCTCAGTATGAGGATAGCAAATATACACAAGATATATGTACACAATACCAAAAATATGCAGTAATAGCAATAGAAAGTAATGCAAGCAATGTACAGTCCCAATAGATTGCAATGAGAGCACATAGGTATAGGGGCAACACAAACCATATACTCCAAAAGTGGAATGCGAACCACGAATGGACCCCACACCTATGTGACCTTGTAGAGGGTCGAAGGGACTGTAAGAAAACAGTGAGGGTTAGAAAAATAGCCCACCCCAAGACCCTGAAAAGTAGGTGTAAAGTGCACCCAAGTTCCCCAAAGAGCACAGAAGTCGTGATAGGGGAATTCTGCAAGGAAGACCAACACCAGAAATGCAACAACAATGGATTTCCGGACGAGAGTACCTGTGGAACAAGGGGACCAAGTCCAAGAGTCGCGACAAAGTCGAGATTGGGCAGATGCCCAGGAAATGCCAGCTGAGGATGCAAAGAAGCTGCCACTGGATGGTAGAAGCTGTGGATTCTGCAAGAACAAAGAGGACTAGGAACTTCCCCTATGGAGGATGGATGTCCCACGTTGTGAAGAAGCTTGCAGAGGTGTTGCCATGCAGAAAGACTGCAAACAAGCCTTGCTAGCTGCAAGGGTCGCGGTTAGGGTTTTTGGATGCTGCTGTGGCCCAGGAGGGACCAGGATGTCGCCAATTGTGTGAGGAGACAAAGGGGGTGCCCAGCAAGACAAGGAGCCCTCTCAGAAGCAGGCAGCACCCGCAGAAGTGCCGGAACAGGCACTACGAAGAGGAGTGAACCGGAGCTCACCCGAAGTCACAAAAGAAGATCCCACGAAGCCGGAGGACAACTCAGGAGGTTGTGCACTGCAGGTTTGAGTGTCGGGACCCAGGCTTGGCTGTGCACATAGGAAATCCTGGAAGAGTGCACAGGAGCCGGAGCAGCTGCAAATCACGCTGTACCCAGCAATGCAGTCTAGCGTGGTGAGGCAAGGACTTACCTCCACCAAACTTGGACTGAAGAGTCACTGGACTGTGTGAGTCACTTGGACAGAGTTGCTGAGTTCCAGGGACCCCGCTCGTCGTGCTGAGAGGGGACCCAGAGGACCGGTGATGCAGTCTTTTGTTGCCTGCGGTTGCAGGGGGAAGATTCTGTCGACCCATGGGAGATTTCTTCGGAGCTTCTAGTGCAGAGAGGAGGCAGACTACCCCCACAGCATGCACCACCAGGAAAACAGTCGAGAAGGCGGCCGGATCAGCGATACAAGGTTGCAGTAGTCGTCTTTGCTACTTTGTTGTTGTTTTGCAGGCATCCAGAGCAGTCAGCGGTCGATTCCTTGGCAGAAAGTGAAGAGAGAGATGCAGAGGAACTCTGATGAGCTCTTGCATTCGTTATCTAAAGAATTCCCCAAAGCAGAGACCCTAAATAGCCAGAAAGGAGGTTTGGCTACCTAGGAAGGAGGATAGGCTAGCAACACAGGTAAGAGCCTATCAGAAGGAGTCTCTGACGTCACCTGCTGGCACCGGCCACTCAGAGCAGTCCAGTGTGCCAGCAGCACCTCTGTTTCCAAGATGGCAGAGGTCTGGAGCACACTGGAGGAGCTCTGGGCACCTCCCAGGGGAGGTGCAGGTCAGGGGAGTGGTCACTCCCCTTTCCTTTGTACAGTTTCGCGCCAGAGCAGGGCTGGGTGGATCCCTGAGCCTGTGTAGACTGGCTTATGCAGAGATGGGCACCATCTGTGCCCATCAAAGCATTTCCAGAGGCTGAGGGAGGCTACTCCTCCCCAGCCCTGACACCTTTTTCCAAAGGGAGAGGGTGTAACACCCTCTCTCTGAGGAAGTCCTGTGTTCTGCCTTCCTGGGCCAAGCCTGGCTGGACCCCAGGAGGGCAGAAACCTGTCTGAGGGGTTGGCAGCAGCAGAAGCTGCAGTGAAACCCCGGGAAAGGTAGTTTGGCAGTACCTGGGTCTGTGCTAGGGGCTCGGGGGTCATGGAATTGTCACCCCAATGCCAAAATGGCATTGGGGTGACAATTCCATGATCTTAGACATGTTACATGGCCATGTTCGGAGTTACCATTGTGACGCTATACATAGGTAGTGACCTATGTATAGTGCACGCGTGTAATGGTGTCCCCGCACTCACAAAGTCCGGGGAATTTGCCCTGAACAATGTGGGAGCACCATGGCTAGTGCCAGGGTGCCCACACACTAAGTAACTTAGCACCCAACCTTTACCAGGTAAAGGTTAGACATATAGGTGACTTATAAGTTACTTAAGTGCAGTGGTAAATGGCTGTGAAATAACGTGGACGTTATTTCACTCAGGCTGCAGTGGCAGGCCTGTGTAAGAATTGTCAGAGCTCCCTATGGGTGGCAAAAGAAATGCTGCAGCCCATAGGGATCTCCTAGAACCCCAATACCCTGGGTACCTAGGTACCATATACTAGGGAATTATAAGGGTGTTGCAGTATGCCAAGTGAAATTAGTAAAAGTGGTCACTAGCCTATAGTAACAAATTTAAAGGCAGACAGAGCATAAGCACTGAAGTTCTGATTAGCAGAGCCTCAGTGACACAGTTAGGCACTAGGCAGGTATTCACATTCAGACCATAAAACTATGAGCACTGGGGTCCTGGCTAGCAGGATCCCAGTGAGACAGGCAAAACATACTGACATACATATAAGAATGGGGGTAACATGGCAAGAAAGATGGTACTTTCCTACACTCACAACTTTGGAATCCAAGATGGAAAAATCCCAGGGACACTATGGAGGAGCTCTGGGCACCAGCCAAGGGGGGTTATGGACAGGGGAGAGGTCACTCCCCTTTTCTTTGACCAGTTTCGCGCCAGAGCAGGGACTGGGGGTCCCTGAACTGGTGCGGACTGGATTATGCAAGGAGGGCACCAACTGTGCCCTTTAAAGAATTCTCGGAGGCTCTGGGAGGTTACCGTTCCCATGCCTGTAACACCTATTTCCAACAGGCTTGAGCTGCTCATGCAACAGGAGGGCAGAAACCTGTCTGTGAGTTGGCAGCAGCTGGGGCTGCTTGGAAAACCTCAGTAGGCAAGTATGGCAGTACTGTGGGTCCACTGTGGAGCCCCCAGAGGGCATGGAATTGTGCAACCAAACCTGAATCAGCATTGGGGTACAATTCCTAATTGTTAGCCACCTAACATGGCCATATTCTGAGCTACCATTGTGAAGCTGGACATATGTATTGACCTATGTCCAGTACACGTGTAAAATGACATCCCCGCACTCAGGCAGTCCTGTTCGTGGATGATGTGGGGGCACCTCTGCTAGTGCAGGGGTGCCCTTACACACAGGTACTTTGCACCCAGCCTTCAGGGTGGGAAGGCCTGACATATAGGTGACTTATAAGGGACCTGGTGTAGTGAAAATGGCTGTGAAAGGGTGCATGCACCATTTCAAGCAAGCTTCAATGGCAATCCTGCAGACGTCTTTGCATGGGCTACCTATGGGTGGGAAAAGTAATGCTGCAGCCCATAGGGATCCACTGGAACCCCAGTGCCCTGGGTACCTAAGTAACATACACTAGGGACTTATAAGGGGGCACCAGTATACCAATTTGGGATGAAATACTGGGTTACCAGTATATAGTGACAAATTTGAGAAAAGAGAGAGGATAAGCACTGGGGTCCTGGTTAGCAGTATTCCGGTGACAGTTATGCACACTGACAAACCCAGCCAAAACCTGTAAGTACTGGGGTCCTGGCTAGCAGGATCCCAGTAACACAGCGAAACACACTGACAAACAGGCCAAAAACCATAAGCACTGGGGTCCTAGCAAGCAGGATCCCAGTGACACAGTCCAACACACTGACTAACAGGCCAAAAATGGGAGTAATCATGTTAGAAAGAGGCTATTGTCTCATGCAGCCCTCTAGTGCCTTTACTGAGATGTCAACAAAGTAAACCTAGGACTGGGTATTGACCTTCTGGGTGTCACTAAACTTCATTCTGTATTGCTCTAGGGTAAGAACAAAGTTCTTGGTGAGGCACTTCTTCATGTTGGGATAGGAGTCTGTGTCCTCTTCCCCTAGGGTCAGGAGCCTATCCCTCCCAGATATTGGGATCAGCTCCCATAGGAGTGAACCTCAGTGCTGAGGTTTAACTCTCCTCATCCTGAGAACCCTCTCAAAGGGTGTCAGCCACCTGTCCATATCATCCCCCTCTTGATAAACAGGAATAACCCCTCCTAGGTAGTCTGGGGCAAAACCGACCACCCCTGGACATCTCAAAGTCTTCTTTGCTGCCACCATCCCTCTGTTCTTCTCTTGCCCATGTTCTCTTCTCTAGGGCCATCTTCTCTGCCTCTAGTGCAATATAGGCCAACTGGGCCTCAAGTTCTCTCTCCCTGAGGGACAGATTGGCCCCTTCTGAAGGGACCACCTTTCCCCTACCAGCTCTAGGAAGGGCCCTGGTAACTGTGTGGAGAGATGACCCCCCTTCTTCTCCATCACTGGAGTGTACACGTTCTCCCTCATCTGAGAGTTGGGAACTAGCATCTCCCCCTCCTCTCCCACTGGAGCTCTCTCTCTGTCTACCTCCTGGACCTCTGGCCAGTCTGTCAGGGATTTAATCAGCTAATTCTGTCTAATGTGAGTAGCTGCTGACAATCCCCTCCGAGTACGCAACTCCCTCAGCTGAACTACAGAGAGTGTGGGTAGGTCAGCTGGATCAAGTTCCATGGTGTCCCTAGGTTTTGTGTCACTTACCCAAAACATTTGCAAAAATTGAATCAGAAATTTAGAAAAATCACAATCATTAATACACTGAAATTAGTCCAAATTAAAAATTAAAAACGGTTTTTGAACTAAGACAATTTAAGGATTTTTAATTTGCTTCACTTAAAACTGTATTGTCATATTAAACGCAAGCAGGGGATCCCACCATTTCACACCAAAAATGTTGGAAAGTGGATTATTGATTAGGACAGGTAGGCACCTATACTTAGCAATAGGCCACAAACCCCCACTAGGTGCAGTCAAGGTCAAAATAAATTAACCCCTGCGCTGCCAGGCCTTTTCCCCCTCCTGTGCCAGGCCTTTTTTTGCCTATTTGGAATAGTTCTTGTTTAGGCCCTCATAACTTTTTGTCCACATAAGCTACCCACGCCAAATTTGCATCCTTTTTTTCCAACATCCTAGGGATTCTAGAGGTACCCAGACTTTGTGGGTTCCCCTGAAGGAGGCCAAAAAATTAGCCAAAATACAGTGGATTATTTATTTTTTTTAAATGGGAAAAAGGGGGTGCAGAAGAAGGCTTGTGTTTTTTCCCTGAAAATGGCATCAACAAAAGGTATGCGGTGCTAAAATCACCAGCTTCCCAGCTTTCAGGAACAGGCAGACTTGAATCAGAAAACCTAATTTTTCAACACAATTTTGGCATTTTACTGGGACATACAATTTTTTGTGCTTTCAGCCTCCTTCCAGTCAGTGACAGAAATAGGCATGAAACCAATACTGGATCCCAGAAACCTAAAAATTTCTGAAAAGTAGACAAAATTCTGAATTCAGCAAGGGGTAATTTGTGTAGATCCTACAAGGGTTTCCTGCAAAAAATAGCAACTGAAATACAAAAATATTGAAATTGAGGTAAAAAAACAGCAATTTTTCTCTACGTTTTACTCTAACTTTTTCCTGCAATGTCAGATTTTGAAAGCAATATACCGTTACGTCTGCTGGACTCTTCTGGTTGTGGGGATATATAGGGCTTGTAGGTTCATCAAGAACTCTAGGTACCCAGAGCCAATCAATGATCTGCACCCTGCAGTGGGTTTTCATTGTATAGCGGGTATTCAGCAATTCATTTGCTGAAATATAATGACTGAAAAATAGCTATCAAGAAAACCTTTGTGTTTCCAAAATGGGCACAAGATAAGGTGTTGAGGAGCAGTGGTTATTTGCACATCTCTGAATTCCGGGGTGCCCATACTAGCATGTGAATTACAGGGCATTTCTCGAATAGACGTCTTTTTTACACACTCTCTTATATTTGGAAGGCAAAAATGTAGAGAAAGAAAAGGGGCAATAACACTTGTTTTGCTATTCTATATTCCCCCAAGTCTCCCGATAAAAATGGTACCTCACTTGTGTGGGTAGGCTTAGCGCTTGCAACAGGAAATACCTCAAAACACAACGTGGACACATCACATTTTTCTACAGAAACAGAGGTGTTTTTTGCAAAGTGCCTACCTGTAGATTTTAGCCTCTAGCTCAGCCAGCACCTCGGGAAACCTACCAAACCTGTGCATTTATGAAAACTAGAGACCTAGGGGAATCCAAGATGGGGTGACTTGTGGGGCTCTCACCAGGTTCTGTTACCCAGAATCCTTTGCAAACCTAAAAATTTGGCTAAAAAAACACGTTTTCCTCACATTTCGGTGACAGAAAGTTCTGGAATCTGAGAGGAGCCACACATTTCCTTCCACCCAGCGTTCCACCAAGTCTCCCGATAAAAATGATACCTCACTTGTGTGGGTAGGCCTAGCGCCCGCAACAGGAAATGCCCCAAAATACAATGTGGACACATCCCATTTTTCTACAGAAAACAGAGGTGTTTTTTGCAAAGTGCCCACCTGTAGATTTTGGCCTTTAGCTCAGCCGGCATCCAGGGAAACCTACCAAACCTTTGTATTTTTGAACACTAGAGACCTAGGGGAATCCCAGATGGGGTGACTTGTGGGGTTCTCACCAGGTTCTGTTGCCCAGAATCCTTTGCAAACCTCAAAATTTGGCTAAAAAACACATTTTCCTCACATTTTGGTGACAGAAATTTCTGGAATCTGAGAGGAGCCACAAATTTCCTTCCACCCAGCGTTCCCCCAAGTCTCCCGATAAAAATGATACCTCACTTGTGTGGGTAGGCCTAGCACCCGCGAAAGGAAATGCCCCGAAGTACAACGTGGACACATCCCATTTTTCTACAGAAAACAGAGGTGTTTTTTGCAAAGTGCCCACCTGTAGATTTTGGCCTTTAGCTCAGCCGGCACCTAGGGAAATCCACCAAACCTGTACATTTTTGAAAACTAGAGACCTAGGGGAATTCAAGATGGGGTGACTTGTGGGGCTCTCACCAGGTTCTGTTACCCAGAATCCTTTGCAAACCTCAAAATTTGGCTAAGAAAAACACATTTTCCTCACATTTCGGTGACAGAAAGTTCTGGAATCTGAGAGGAGCCACAAATTTCCTTCCACCCAGCGTTCCCCCTTGTCTCCTGATAAAAATGATACCTCACTTGTGTGGGTAGGCCTAGCGCCCGCGACAGGAAATGCCCAAAAACATAACGTGGACACATCCCATTTTTCTACAGAAAACAGATGTGTTTTTTGCAAAGTGCCTATCTGTAGATTTTGGCCTCTAGCTCAGCCGGCACCTAGGGAAACCTACCAAACCTGTTCATTTTGGAAAACTAGAGACCTAGGGGAATCCAAGATGGTGTGACTTGTGGGGCTCTCACCAGGTTCTGTTGCCCAGAATCCTTTGCAAACCTCAAAATTTGGCTAAAAAACACGTTTTCCTCACATTTTGGTGACAGAAATTTCTTGAATCTGAGAGGAGCCACAAATTTCCTTCCACCCAGCGTTCCCCCAAGTCTCCCGATAAAAATGATACCTCACTTGTGTGGGTAGGCCTAGCGCCCGCAACAGGAAATGCCCTGAAATACAACGTGGACACATCCCATTTTTCTACAGAAAACAGAGGTGTTTTTTGCAAAGTGCCTACCTGTAGATTTTGGCCTCTAGCTCAGCCGGCACCTAGGGAAACCTACCAAACCTGTGCATTTTTTAAAACTAGAGACCTAGGGGAATCCAATATGGGGTGACTTGTGGAGCTCTCACCAGGTTCTGTTACCCAGAATCCTTTGCAAACCTAAAAATTTGGCTAAAAAAACACGTTTTCCTCACATTTCGGTGACAGAAAGTTCTGGAATCTGAGAGGAGCCACAAATTTCCTTCCACCCAGCGCTCCCCCAAGTCTCCCGATAAAAATGATACCTCACTTGTGTGGGTGGTCCAGGTGCCTGCAACAGAAAAAGGCCTCAAACTTGTAGAAATTATGGGGATAGCACAGCGAGTTGATAAGCACATATTCTTCTTTTATACATCTTTAGGCTGACTCTGCTTTGGGGACCCACACAAGTGGGAGACTGAGGGAAACGCTGGCGAGTAGGAATTTTGTGCTGGAGCGGTGATCGTACAAACAAAAGTCAGTAAATTATGCTTTTTTAAGCAAATTTTGAGGTTTGCAGAGGAGTCTGTGTAAGAAAATGTTGGGGGATCCACGCAAGCCACACCTCCCTGGACTCCTTGGGGTGACTAGTTTTAAAACATTTCTGGGTTTGGTAGGTTTCCCTAGATGAAGGCCGCACACAGGACCAAAAACATAGGTGCCCCCTCCCCCCCAAACACAGGTAGTTTTGTAATATATCATTTTGATGTGTCCACATACGTCTGTGATGTGCCAAACACTAAAATTGTGAAAAGAAACGCACTTAGGTTATGTGAAATAGCCCCCTCACCAACCAACCAAGTTGGTGGCATGCTTCGTCATCGGGCTCCCACCTGAGACACCTAGCGTGTCACAAGTGTGCTGCGACGCCTGATTACAGCGGAGCAGGTTTTTAAATTTTTACCACACATACTGGTTGGATTTGGCAGGAGGGTGAGTGATGGTTCAGTAGATAAAATTTTATTAACAAGAGATTTCACAAAAGTGAAATGCACTGATAATAAATGAAAGGCCAAAAAACTGAACCAATGACTCACAGCTTGTGAGCTGTAAAGCCACGGCAAGGCACCAACCGCTTTACAGTCCATTCACACACCTTTCATACATGACATGCACAAGACCATTCATGCCACCAGCCGGGCCAACTTTTTATACCACACGTAAGACTTACGAAGAGTAGTGTAAGGTTCCAACCTCTGATCTACTCTATCAACACCACCCATGTGCCTATTGTAGTCCAAAATGCACGCAGGTTTGCGCACTTCCGCAACCTGACCCCAAACAGTCACAGGGGAAGTACTCTCATCATGGATGGTAGATAGCATGTACACATCCCTCCTGTCTGAAAATTTCAGAGCTAGCAGCTCATTATTCCACAAGGCACTGCACTTTCCCCTCTCAAGTTTTTTACCGACAAGCTCCCTTGGATAGCCTTTCCAGTTAGAACGGATTGTGCCACAAGCAACAGTGTCCACTCCAAACAACTCCTTGAACAACTGCACTCCAGTGTAAAAATTATCTACGTACAAATGGTGACCTTTGTTAAACAGTCGTCTACCAAGTTCCCACACAATTTTTTTGCTGACTCCAAAAGTGGCCGGACAACCAGGAGGGTCAATACTGGAATCCCTACCAGTGTAGACGCGGAAATTATACACACATCCTGTACTGCTTTCTGACAGCATATACAAATTAATCCCATACCGTGCCCTCTTACTAGGAATGTACTACTTAAAAACTAAACGCCCCTCCACACTTATCTCTTTGCCTGGAACATAGACCTCTGAAAAACGATCTACAAAATGATCAAGGACAGGCCTAATCTTAAAAAGACGGTCACAATCAGGGTGATCTCGTGGCAAGGCTAAAGCATTGTCTACAAAATGCAGCATACGAAGAAGAAGCAAATAGCGATTACGTTTGATAGTTGCAGGAAATATAGCCATTGCCATCAAGGGACTAGTAGACCAATAAGAAACCAGTGACGGCTTCCTGATCAACCCCATCAAAAAAGTCAAACCTAAAAACGTTTTCATCTCTTCCAGATATGTGGGAACCCACTGAGTAGCTCTAGACTGAGGCCCAAGTCTGGCAGCGTTGTCACGCAAATATTGCTCTGCATACAAATTAGTCTGCTCCACAATCTCTTCCAAAAACACATCGTCCATAAACAAGTGAAAGAAATGGACAGGCATAAAGTTTTCCGTTTTGACTCTACACCCTGGGAGACCAGTAAATGCAGGTACCTGTTGCTGCTCCATGTTTGGGGCAATCCAGGTGTCAGGTCTTCTAATGGGAAACCCTTCAGCCCCAGGCTGCTGTACTCTTGGCACATCAATGGCCTCCTCTAACAAAGGCCCTTCATCTGCACTGAGAGTAGCTTCCTCATCAGAAGAACACTCTCGGGTAGAAAACTGCCTGCCAGAATCTTTCACTTCCTCCTCTGCCTCAGATGCAGAGTCAGTCTCGTAATCATGGTCTGAAGACGACTCAAAGAGCATGCCAACAACCTGCTGAGCGGTCACTCTGCGGCTAGCCATGATCCTCACTAACAACAAATGGATTTTCAACAACAACTAGCACTAAAATAAGTAATAAACAAAGTGTAGCTTTATCACAAAGAGTTACGTACTAAACAACTATACCACTCACTTGCCTGAAAAAGCTACTCAACAGCAACTACTCTGCACAGACACAGCAATCACCAATGATATCCCACTAAAAAGAAAAAAGAAAAAAGCAAATTAGACATATGACAACACAAATATCATTGTGCTCAAATCTAAGGACAATTTCACACACAATACTGCATTTAGTACACCACCTACAAACATGTCATTCATCCATGTCAACAATACTCCTTTGGAGTAAATTGCTTTCACTTACCTAAAACATGCAACTATGCAAACCGAAGGACTACTACTGCCAAAACCATGAGGGTCCACAGCAAAGGAAGCAAAAGCTTTGAACTAGAACAAAAAGAAGAAATAAACTGTTATAATCACAAATACAAATACTTCGCCACTTGACAAACACCCCGCCACCAAGAACTTAGAAATTGTCCCTGGTGCCTAAGTGGCTTCTGCCCCACTAGGAGGCAGATGGGCCTAAAAAAATAGGCTGATCTGCCCCCAAGTTGGGGGCAGAAATGGCCAACAGCTCTGTACCCTGTTTGGGGGGGCGGCCCTTGTCAAAGGGGGCCAATGGGGGTGCCCCAGCACAAAAAAAAAGGGAACCAAAAAAAACATCTCTGACATCTTGTTGCCTTCTGCCCCCCTTGGAGGCAGATGGGCCTAAACAAAATAGGCTAATCTGCCTCCAAGGTGGGCAGAAATGGCCATCACTAACGTGCCCCCTTTGGGGGGGCGACCCTTGCCAAATGTGCCGCCCCCCAACACAAAACACACACACACACACACATGATCCCTGGTACCTAAGAAAAAATTGGCCGATCTGCCCCCAAGGGGGGCAGAAATGGCCAACAGCTCTGTGCCCCCTTTAGTGGGCGACCCTTGCCAAAGGGGGCAAAAGGTTGCACCCCAGCACAAAACAAAAAAAGGGGAACAAAAACAAAATCCCTGGCATATTGGTGGTTTCTGCCCTCCTTGGGGGCAGATGGGCCTACAAAAATAGGCCCATCTGCCCCCAACGGGGGCAGAGATAGCCAATACGAAATTTCCCACTTTTGGGGGGGCGACTCTTGCCCAAGGGGTGCCCTCAAACAGACAAAACACACCCACACCACACAATCCCTGGCGCCTAGTGGGTTTCGACCCCCCCGGGGGCCATATCGGCCAAAAACATGGCCTATCTAGCCCGGGGGGGAGGCCAAAATATTTAAAAGATTATTGACCCTGGGCAGCGACCCTTGCCTAAGGGGTCGCTGCCCAAAAACATAAAGAAAATAAATTCCCTGGTGTCTAGTGGATTTCCGACCCCCCCCCCGGGGGCAGATCGGCCAAAAAATCGGATAAAAAATCAGCCCCCAGTGGGAGCGACCCCTGCCTCGTGGAGCAGGAATCCACTGAAAACAGGCACGGGGGAAAGGAAAAACCCTTTCCTTTCCCCCGTGTCTGTTTCCCCCAAAACCCCCAAAAAGGGAAGTACTCACCTGTTTCGAGTCCTTTTCCCTCAATGCGCTGGAAGCAAATGGCTTCCAGAGCATCCTCGGCAATACTTGATGACGTTGGTGCGCTGACGTCATCAGATTGCAGAGGGGGGGGTCGGGGGCGGAAGGGGAAGGGATTCCCCTCCCATCCACGATCGGGGGTGTGGGTGGGGGTCCCACGGGGGAGCGCTAGCGCTCCCCCCGTGGGCCGGGTGCAGGACAAGGTGATCTCGTCCAAGGCACCGGGGAACCGGTGCCTTGGACGAGTTCACCTCATCCATGGCACCGTATAGGTTAATACTGGCTCAACCCTTGGTAGCTTGGCAATGAGCAGTTAGGCTTAACTTACAGGTGTGTAAAGTATCTAATATCAACAAAACAGTAAATGAGTAAAACACAAGACACAATAAAAATCAAACACCAATTTATAAACGTAGATTATATTTTTATCTTTAAAATGACACTAAGGTTAACGAAAATCCAATAAAGGGAAGTGGAGATGAGAATTTTTTAAGATTAAGGCCCCCATTGCGACCCTGGAGCTCGGTGATAAAATGGCGATAATACTACCAATACACTGGCAGTAATTACTGCCAAATTATGACCATGGCGGTGGTAACTCAGATGGACAGCCACTTTACCACACCGACCACCAGGGTGAAACCAACAGCCACCACGGTGGTAGCCGCCTACACCCAGGTGGAAGCCAATGTCCTGCCCACAATATTAAGACTCTACAATACACCACCTTTTCTGGGGTGGTACCAACAATATCAATAGCCTGGCGGAAACATTGCACAGAAGTGAAAGGACTTACCTTGGAAGACACAGGGAAGAACCACGCCGCCATGGAGCCCGAGCTGCATGTCTTCCCAATGCTCTTCTATATGCTGCCCCACCATGAACACCAAAGACGGCGAAGACGATGGTGGTGAGTACAGGCGCCTAGCACACAAGGTACGGGGGGAAAAAAAAGAGAGTGACACACACACGCAACACCCCCACCCCCACCCCCAACACCATACACACAATCAGTGGCATTATCAAAACATTTGTACCCCTTACCTCGGATGAAAAATGCAAGGACAACATGAATTTACCAAAGTGAGTGTCATAAGATCAACACAGTAGAAATAAGAAATATGCAATGTAACTGGTATATACAAATGTACAGTTCAAGGGACACTGCCCAGTCCTAAGTGTGCATGGGCCACAGGGCCAGAGGCCAGAGTCCAAGGCCCCACTTGTCACCGGCATCAACACAGAGAGAACACTGCAGGGGCATCAGTTGGAAAATAGGCAGGCACCCTAGGGGGATGGGGAACGGAGGGCACCTCAGCAGGCATATGGAACAAGACCACTGGTTCTGGAGGGGGCAACATGCCCTGTGTTTGGTCCTGGCGAATGCAAGGCCACAGTCTCACAAGTGGGTGACTTGCCCACATGCTCTGGAGGGGGCAACATGCCCTGTGTTTCGTCCTGGGGAGTGCAAGGCCACAGTCTTTCAAGTGGGTGACTTGCCCACATGCTCGGGAGGGGGCAACATGCCCTGTTCTTGGTCCTGGAGAGTGCAAGGCCACAGTCTCTCAGGTGGGTGATTTACCCACATGCTCTGGAGGGGGCAACATGCCCTGTGCTTGGTCCTGGGAGTGCAAGGCCACAGTCTGTAAGGCGGGCGATTTGTCCACATGCTCTGGAGGGGGCAACATGTCCTGTGCTCTTGATACTGGGGAGGCTGGCGTCAGTGGGTGGCTTACCCACTGGTTCTGGAGGGGGCATCGTACCCTGTTCTCTTGATCCTGGTGAGGCTGGGGTCAGTGGGTGTCTTACCCACTGGTTCTGGAGGGGGCATCGTGCCCTGTGCTCTTGATCCTGGGGTGGGCAAGGTCACAGTCTCTCAGTTGGGTGTCATACCCACTGGATTTGCAGGGGTCAGGCCGAACAGCAGCCCATGGGGGCAGGACTATATACCATCCACCGGCGGTGATGGCTGCTCAGTGGTGGTAGTGGTGCTGCTGCAGCCGCTGGTGGGGTAAGCTCCAGCCCATCCCCTGCAGCCTCGGATGGCTGCCCACTAATGGTGGTGGTGGTGGTGCTGCTGCTGCTGGTGGGTGGGGGTAGCTCCTGCCCATCCCCTGCAGCTTCGGACGGCTGCCCACAGGTGGTGGTGGTGCTGCTGCTGGTGCTAGTGGGAAGCTACTGCCCATCCCCTGCAGCCTCGGACAGCTGCCCACTTGTAGTGGTGCTGCTGCAGCCGCTGGTGGGGGTAGCTCCTGCCCATCCCCTGCAGCCTTGGATGGCTGCCCACTGGTGGTGGTGGTGGTTCTGCTGCTGCAGGTGGTGGTGGGGGAAAGCTCCTGCCCATCCCCTGCAGACTCGGACGGCTGCACAACCATGGTTGGTGATGGGGGTTCTGTCTGGGTCCCTGCCCCTGGCTCCTTGCCCTTCCTGGAAACAGCTGGGGCTGGCTCCTTGACCTTCCTGGCAGGAGCTGGGGCTGGCTCCTTGACCTTCCTGGTAGCAGCTGGGGCTGTCTCCTTGCCCTTTCAGGTAGCAGCTGGATCTGGCTCCTTGCAGTGTACTTTAGCAGGGGGGCAGACACAGTGGGGGAGGACACAGGGACGTGTGCATGGCTGTTGTGGTGGTGTCTGCCAGTGAGGTGTGTGTTCTGCTAGGTGTGGTGGTGATGCTGGTAGTGGATGAGGATGTAGTGCATGCAGGTGTGAGTGTAGAAGCAACTGGGAAGGAGGTGGAGGAGGAGGAGGAGGGGGAGACAGTGGAAATTGTTGATGTTGATATGTCTGCATCTGGATGGTGTTTGTGTGAGTGCCCGTGGAATGATGTGTGGGGCTTGTGTTTGCCTGTGCCACTCTTGTGTGTTGTCTTGTGTGCATGCTCATCTGCCTGTGTGCTTGGAATATGTTGGGGTTGAGGGGAATGAAATTGGGAAGAGGAAGTTTGAGAGGGGAGGGGGGAAACAGGGACAATGGCTGCCATCAGAGAGGAGGCCAGAGCCTGGATTGATCTCTGTTGGGCCGCCAAGCCAGTGTGAATGCCCTCCAGAAATGCATTGGACTGTTGCTTTTGGGCTGCCAGCCCCTGGATGACATTCACAATGGTGGACTGCCCTACAAAGATGGATCTCAGGAGGTCAATAGCCTCCTCACTCAGGGCAGCTGGGCTCACTGTGGCAGGGACTAAGGTGCCTGGGGTGAAGGAGATGCCCACCCTCCTTGGTGAGCGGGCGCGGGCAACTCGCTGAAGGGCTGCTGGGAGTGGGTGCTGGTACGGGGGTTGCGGTTGTACCTGTAGCTGGGGTGGTCACAGAGGTGTCCGCCACCACCAGGGAGCTTCCATCGAAGGAAGTATCAGAGTCTGAACTGTCCCCTCCAGTCTCCGCCATGGTGCTCCCTTTGGGATGCAGCTCCCTCTGTCGCTGATGCCTCGGCTCCTCCTCCAGATGATGCTAATGCACGTGAGGACAGGGTGACAAAACAAAAAGGGGGGAGAGACAAAGGATACACCTGGTCAATGGCTGCACCAACACCACCGTTGGCGTACACACCAATCTCACACAGGGAACAGCCCTACGCACTATGCATTGCACTACAATTATTTTGCTAGCCACCAAGGCACAGGGAATGGCACACACCGCCAAATGCAGCACACCTGGGACCTATGCAGCACTGACCAATTTTGGATGCCTACGAGCTAGGTAGCATGATTATCCCTTCCAGAACCTTTCCACCAGGGGACCTACTCTGCAATGTCAAGCCTGGGCTAGGGGCACCCACTGACACACATCCCCCACGCGGATGCCACCCTACCATGCATAAGTTGTAATGATGGGCACTGTACTCACCCCCTTGTGGCTACTGTGATGCCCTCAAGAGCCCATCCAGCTCAGGATAGGCCACCGCCACTATGTCGGCCATCAGGGGGGTAAGGGTTCAACAGGCACCCCTTCCTCGTTGGGAGGCCATCCCCAGCTGGCCTCTGCCGTCTTCTGTGCTCTGCTTCTCAGGTCCTCCCATTGTTTCCGACAGTGGGTGCTCCCCTGCCGTAGAACCCCAGGGTCCGCACGTCCTTGGCGATGGCACACTATATACCCTTCTTTTGATGGGCGGTGACCTGCAAAGGTAATACACACAGGAAACATTGTATCAGTCAGACAGTCACTTATGGCCCACATATCCCTTCACATCACTGTTTGCACACACATGGCCCAGCACACAACCCATACGCCACCCAGAGGACTTCCACCCATCCCCCTTACACACCACTCCATTCATTCATGCCACATGCATCATGCCCACAGTGTACTCACCTGTTGGTCTGAAGGTCCATACAGCAGTCCATACTGGGGTAGGACCCCATCCACCAGTCACTCCAACTGCCAGGAGGTGGAGGCAGGGGCCCTTGCCCCAGTCACACGGGCCATAGTAGGTTCCAGACACAGGTCACAGCAGTACATGCAGTATAGGTCCTCTCCTGTTGGGTGTCAGATAGCAAGTGAGGAATCAGATAGGAAATGGCGGTCACATCCGCGGTGGTGCATACCGTCACCGTTGGCATACATTACCATTGGCCACTGCACCCCATAGGGCCCAATGTTAACCAATGAGGAGTTGCACAGCAGTTCCCGACCACCTCCCGTAACGCACAATATCAGCAGAATTACCTTACTTCTATCTGTCCCTCCATACAGGACAGGCAGAAACCATTTTTGTGGGGGCAGGCCCTGGATAATAACTGTGTCACAGTTAAAATTTGAACATACAGGACACATCCCACTTACCCAATACAAATTGTCATGATGCATTGTACTGTAGTGGCTCCAATGTTCAGTTTGTGACCGGCTCCTCACTCTTTTGCCCCTTAGATTGCTACCGCTGTGGATGAATAGGAGATGGAGACATGCCCCCATGTACAGAGCCCTGGTGGACTTGGCAACACTGGAGGACAGGCACATCATCCTCACCTATAGACTTGACAGGGCCTCAATCACAGAGCTGTGCGCCGAATTGGAGCATGATCTGATATCTGGTATCCGTAACCCCACTGGGATCCCCCCTCTTGTGCAAGTTCTATTAGTGCTCCATTTCCTGGCAACTGGTTCTTTCCAAGTGACAGTGGGCTTGGCAGCAGGAATGTCACAGCCAATATTCTCAATAATGCTGACAAGAGTGTTATCTGCCCTGGCTAAACACATGTGCAGCTACAATGTATTTCCCCAGGTGGAGGATTTGGCCACAGTCAAGGCTGACTTCTATACAATGGGACATATCCCCAACATAATTGGGGCGATTGATGGAACTCATATTGCATTTGTGTCCCCTCCATCACAATGAACAGGTGTACCGAAATCGTAAGAGTTTTCACTCCATGAATGTACAGATGGTGTGTTTGGCGGACCAGTACATCTCCCATGTCAATGCTAAGTATCCTGGGTCAGTGCATGATGCCTTTATCCTGAGGAATAGCAGCATCCCAAATGTGATGGCCACACTACAGAGGCACAGGGTGTGGCTAATAGGTGAGCCCTGTTTCCCACCCAGTAGGTGTTGATGTATGGGTATGGTGTTGGCCATATAGGATAGTATGTGGTTAAATGTTGTCCCTCAATATGTGTCTGTGACTCTGGTTACCCCAACCTATTGTGGCTGCTGACCCCTGTGAGGAATGCCAGGACAAGGGCAGGAGAACGTTACAGTGAGGCATATGGGCGAACAAGATGGATAAATGAAAGAACCTTTGACCTCCTGAAGGCCAGGTTCCGGTGCCTCCATCTGACAGGTGCGTCCCTGTGCTACTCATCCAAGAAGGTCTGCCAGATAATCGTGGTATACTGCATGTTGTACAACCTTGCCTTGAGACGCTATGTGCCTTTTCTGCAGGAGGAGGAGGCTGGAGATGGCTTTGTGGCAGCAGCGGACCCTGTGGACAGTAATGATGAGTAGGCAGAGGATGAGGATGAGGACAACAGAACAGCAGTGATATGACAGTACTTCCAATGACACACAGGTAAGACAGTGTTACTTCACATTTCATTGTCAATTATTTGTATATCTTTGGTACTGGCATGCTGTTATTTTCCACTTCTATGCCCACTTACTGTACCCTTTGGCAATTAATTTTACAGATGTTGGTGCCCCACTATCGCTCCTGGTTTGATTACTGCAGCCAAATACAGGTCTTTCCTATGTGCACAATTACTGTACAGTTGAATTGCAATGTTTGAACCTGGTTAAGCGAATACATACTTAAAAAATGTAACATACTCAATACTTGTTTTTTTCCCAAGGGTGTTTATTGAAGTGCTAAGAAGAGGAGGGGCAAGTGCAGGGGGATGGGGTGATGATGGAGGAAAGTCTAGGGTATAGTTCTAGTCTATTTGTAGAACAGGTGCATTGTCCACGGGGACAGAGTAAGGGGAGCAATGGCAGTTCAAGGTGGACTGGGTGACAGAGTGGGACACATGGGGGACAATCAGGAGAGTCTCATTTCCTGGCAAACGTCTTGGCAATAGTTTCTGGCTTCTGCCTGGATCGCAGGGAACATTTGCATGGTGGTTCTCCTTCTGCAGGGGGAGGGGTGCTGGTGGCCTGTTGGTCCTGTGGCTGGGCCTCCTGTGCACTAGCGGCAGTGGAGGCGGAAGCAGTTCAGATGTCTGGCTAGTGGCAGGGGCCCGCTGTTCTGAGACTGCCTCCCTCATTATGTTGGCCATGTCTGCCAGCTCCCCTGCAATGGAGACCAGGGTGGTGTTGATGGCCTGCAAGTCCCCCCTGATCCCCTGGTAATGTCCTTCATGCAGCCACCTGTTCTCCTGCACATTGTCCAGGATCTGGCCCATCATGTCCTGGGAATGTTGGTATGCTCCCAGGATCGCGGTGAGTGCCTCCTGGAGAGTCTGTTCCCTGGGCCTCTCCTCCCCCTGGCTCACAGCACTCCTCCCAGTTTTCCTGTTGTCCTATGCCTCTGTCCCCTGAACCGTGTGCCCACTGCCACTGAACCCAGGTCCCTGATTGTCTTGGGTATGAGGTGTGCCTTGGAGTTCCTTTAGAGGTGGACACACTGCTGATTGATGTGTCCTGGGGACAGAGGTGTGGGTACGCTGGGTGGGTGCTGTGGTGGTGTTTCCAGATAGGGGAGGCTCTTTGGTGGTGTGTAACTGTGCCTGGGTAACAGACTGTTCAGAGGTCCCTGATGGGCCAGGTTGGTCATCTAGATCCAGACGACCAGAGTTGCTGTCATCACTGTGGGCCTCTTCAGTTGGGGCACTGGATAGTGCCGGCACCTCTTCTCTGGTAACATTGTCTGGGATACCTGTGGGGATGTAAATAAAGTGTCATTGTTTCTGTGTGTGACATATTGTGCATCAGTGGGTTGCCCTCTTTGGTTGTATTTGCGCTGGCAGCTTTCACTTCTGTAAGTTGGTATGTGGTGGGCTAGCTGATTCTGTCTAGTGTGCATGCTTTAGTGATAGGTGTCCATGCAGGGCTGTGAGTGGTGTCCATGCATTGGTGTGGCATACAGGGCTTGGCATTGGGATGAGTTAGATGTGATGGTGGGGGGTGTGGGAGGTGGTGGATTGATGGGAGTGACTGTGAGGGTGGGGGTATGTGATGGCATGCTGGTAGGGGGGTAGTAGTAGTAGAGAGTTGAATTACCAGAGTCCAGTCCTCCTAATCCAGCCAGGCCCTCAGGATGCAATATTGCCAAGACTTGCTCCTCCCATGTTGTTAGTTGTGGGGGAGGAGGTGGGGGTCCACCGCCAGTCCTCTGTACAGCGAGTTGGTGTCTTACTGCAATGGAACATACCTTTCCCTCAAAGTTGTTCCACCTCTTCCTGATGTCATCCCTGGTTCTTGGGTGCTGTCCCGCGGCGTTGACCCTGTCCATGATTCCCCGCCATAGCTCCATCTTCCTAGCTATAGATATCTTCTGCACCTGTGCTCCAAATAGCTGAGGCTGGACCCTGATGATTTCCTCCACCATGACCCTTAGCTCCTCCTCTGAGAATCGGGGGTGTCTTTGTGGTGCCATGGTTGTTGTGTAAGGTGTGTAGGTGAGGGTGTGTAGTGTAATGTGTTGGGGTGTGTGATGTGGGGTTTGTGAGTGGTGTATAGATGTGAGTGGTATGTGGCTCTGGTTGTTTGAGTGCTCTTGCTGTCTCTCTCTGTTGGCAATTATTTCTAGTCGTAAAGGGTTGTGGGTAGTGAGGATGTGTGTTTTGTAGTGGGGTGGATGTGTTGGTGTGGTGTGTGTATGGGTGTCAGGTGTGTGTTATTTAAATTGTCTGATGAAGTGTTGTTTTGTATGTGTGTATTTTGAGCGTGGCACTATGTACTGCCAATGGTTTACTGTGGTTGAATGTCCGCTGTGGTGATTCGTGGGTCATAATGTGATGGGCGTAGTTCTGTTGGCATAACGGTGTGGGTTTGGATACCGCCAGTTTATTGCTTACCTGTGGTGTGGTGGACTTGCGTCTGTGGCTGAATAGTGACGGATTGGTGTGTGTGTAATAATATGGTGAACGGATATCTGCTGCGGCGGCAGTATGTTCAATCAATCAATCCAAAAAAATGTGTAGAGTGCGCTACTCACCTGTGAGGGCCTCAAGGCGGTGGGGAGGGGAACGGGGGGCAGGGAGGGTCACTGATCGAACAACCATGTCTTGAGGTTCTTTCTGAAGACCAGTAGGACTTTGGTTTTGCGAAGGTCGGTGGGGAGGGAGTTCCAGGTTTTGGGGCGAGGTAGGAGAAAGACCTGCCTCCTGTGGTGGTGCGTTGGATGCAGGGGACTGTGGCTAGGGCGAGGTCTGCTGATCGGAGGTTACGTGTGGGAGTGTGGAAGTTAATTCTTTCATTGAGGTAGGTTGGGCCAATGTTGTGGAGGGATTTGTGTGCGTGGATGAGGATCTTGAATGTGATTCTGTGTATGGGGAGCCAGTCAAGGGATTTGTGGTGTGGTGAGATTCGTTCTTGGCAGGGGAGGGCAAGAACGAGGCGTGCGGCTGTGTTCTGGATTCTGTGGACTTTGCGTTTGAGTTTGAGTGTGGTGCCGGCATAGAGGGCGTTACTGTAGTCCAGTCTGCTGCGGATGAGTGCGTCGGTGACTGTCTTTCTGGTTTCTGGGGGAATCCATTTGAAAGATTTTTTTAGAGTGCGGAGTGTGTGGAAGCAGGAGGAGGTTAGAGCATTGATTTGCTGTGTCATGGAGAGGGAGGGGTTGAGGATGATGCCGAGGTTGCGTGTGTGGGTTGCGGAGGTGGGTTTGGTGGGGCTAGGGCGGTGGGCCACCAGGAGTCGTCCCATGTGGTTTTGTTGGGGCCAAAGATGATGATCTCGGTTTTGTTTGAGTTGAGCTTGAGGTGGGTATTGGTCATCCAGTTGGCAGTGTCGAGGAGAGCGGCGTGTAGGTTGGTTTTGGCTGTGGTGGGGTTGCGGGTGAGGGAGAGGAGGAGTTGGGTGTCATCTGCATAGGAGAGGATAGTGATTCCGTGTGCTCGGAGGATGTTGGCTAGGGGGATCATGTAGATGTTGAAGAGTGTGGGGCTGAGGGAGGACCCTTGGGGAACTCCGCAGGTGATCTTGGTAGTGTTGGAGTGGAAGGGCGGAAGGCGGACTCTCTGAGTCCGGTCGGTGAGGAAGGAGGTGAGCCAGTCTAAGGCTTTGTGGCGAATTCCTATGTTGTGGAGGCGTGTGCGGAGTGTGTGGTGGCAGACGGTGTCAAAGGCTGCAGAGAGGTCTAGGAGGATGAGTGCGACGGTCTCGCCTTTGTCGACTTTGGTCCTGATATCGTCAGTGCATGAGATGAGGGCGGTTTCTGTGCTGTGGTTCTTTGCGGAACCCAGATTGTGAGGGGTCAAGAGTGTTGTTTGCTTCGAGGAAGTGGGATAGGCGGGTGTTGACTAATTTCTCTGCAACCTTGGCAGGGAAAGGGAGGAGGGAGATGGGGCGGTAATTGGAGAGGATCTCTGGGTCGGCTTGTTTTTTTTTTAGGAGAGCGTGATTTCTGCATGCTTCCAGGGGTCTGGGTAGGTGGCGGAGTCGAAAGAGGAGTTGATTATGTTGTAGAGTATGGGGGCGATGATAGGGCTAGCTTTGTTGTAGATACGGTGTGGACAGGGGTTGGAGGGGGAACCGGAGTGTATGGAGTTCATGGTTTTTTCAGTTTCTTCGTGTGTGGTGGGGATCCATGTGGAGAGTGTGGTGGGGGGTCCTAAGTGGGGGTTGGGTTGGGTTAGTGAGGGGGTATGTGTGGTGGGTGTGTGTGGTATGAAGCTGTTGTGGATGTCCAGGATTTTGTGGAGGAAGTGGTTGGAAAGGGCGTCACATAGGGGCTGTGTGTGGGGGGGTCTATGTTGCTGGCTTTGGGCTTGGCAAGTTCATTGATGATGGTGAAGAGTTCTTTGCTGTTTTGAGAGTTGTTGTCAAGGCGTGCTTTGTAGTGATCTCTTTTGGCGGTGCGTATGAGTTGGTGATGGGTGCGAATGGTGGTTTTGAGGGTGGAGAAGTTGGTTGTGGAAGGTTCTAGTCTCCATATTTTATAAGCTTGGCAGCATTTGCGCTTGGAGTCTTGGAGTTCAGGGGTGAACCATGGGGCATTCTTGATGTTGCGGGTGGCGATGTGTTTTCTGAGGGGGGCTAGTGTGTCTGTGCAGGTAGTGATCCATTTGGAGAGGTTGTGTGCTCCTGTGTTGGGGTCGTTGGTGTGGGGGGTGGGTTGTGGGCCAGTTGGGAGTTTAGTCATTCTGTGGTTATCTTGTCCCACATGCGGTAGGGTGTGGTGTGTTGATGGTAGTGTGTGGGGGGTTTGGTGAAGGAGAAGTGGACGCAGCGGTGGTCAGTCCAGAGGAGTTCGGTGGTGTGGGTGTAAGCTGTGTGTTGGCTTGAGGTGAAAATTGCATTGAGCGTGTGTCCTGCTGAGTGGGTGGGTGCGGTGACCAGTTGTTTGAGGCCGAGGTAGGTGAGGTTGTCTATGAGGGAGGTAGTGTTGTGGTCTTGTGGGTTTTCTAAGTGAAAGTTGAAATCACTGAAGATGATTTAGTCTGTGGAGGTGAGGGCGTGCGAGCTGATGCTGCCGGCGATGGTGTCGCAGAAGGCGGGGCGTGGTCCGGGTGGTCTGTAGATTAGTGTACCTCTGAGGGTGGAGTTGTTGTTAATGTGGATGAAGAAGTGGATATGTTCAGTGTTGTCGATAGTGTCTTGGGAGCTGGTGGTGACTTTGATGGTGTCTCTGTGTTTGGATGGCGATGCCACCGCCTGGCCTGTTGCGGCGGTCTTTGTGTTGGAGTGTGTATCTTTTGGGGGTGGCTATGGCTATGTCAGGTTCTGAGGAGGCGTTGGTCCAGGTTTCCGTGAGGAAGGCGATGTCAGGTGAGTGTGATGTGATGAGGTCCCAGAGTTCTCTGGCATGTTTGTGAAGGGAGCGGATGTTGAGGAGCAGGCAGTTAAGGTGGTTGTGGTGGGTAGCGTTGGTGTGGTGCGTGAGGGTGTTGATGCGGGGTGTGTTCTGGTTGTGGGCTGGTGTGCTACGGGGTTGGTTGGGGGGGCAGGGTGGGTGAGTCTTGTGTTGGGGGTGTTGGGTTTGTTGAAGGTGAGGTCTCTATGGTTGGTGTGTGGCGTGAGGGATGACGAGCAGGAGAAGTGTCAGGTGTGGCAGGTGAAGGGGCCATGAGTGTGTGTGGGGCTAGATGTGGTGCATGTGGGGCGGGGGCCTGGTTTGAGAGAGTGGAGGGTGAGGGGAGTAGGTGTTTCTGAGAGGGCCAGGGGTTCTGGCGCTGACGGGCACAGACGCGCTTGCCTTTGGTGCGCCAGCGGCGCGCCAGCAGCGCAGCCGCACCGCGGCTGCCATAAGAGGAGGGGAGGGTGGGAGTGGCAGCTGGGAGGCGGGAGGGCCTGTCTAATTAGAGGGCTGGGGGGTGAGACCGCAGGGGACGCAGCGGCAGGGAAATAGACAAAGGAGCGGAGAGAAGGCGGGGGAGTGGGAGGGGCCGCAGGGGACGCAGCGGCGGGTAAATTGAACAAAGAGGCGGTGAGAAGGAGGGGGGAGGCGGGAGGGGCCGCAGGGGACGCAGCAGCGGGGAAGTTGAACAAAGAGGCTGTGAGAAGGAGGGGGGAGGCGGGAGGGGCCATAGGGGAAGCAGCGGCGGGGAAATTGAACAAAGAGGAAGTGAGAAGGAGGCGGGAGGTGGGAGGGGCCGCAGGGGACGCAGCGGCGGGGAAATTGAACAAAGAGGCGGTGAGAAGGAGGGGGGAGGTGGGAGGGGCCGCAGGGAACGCAGCAGCGGGGAAATTGAACAAAGAGGCGGTGAGAAGGAGGGGGGAGGGTGGAGGCGGGAGAGGCCGCAGGGGACGCAGCGGCAGGGAAATAGACAAAGGAGCAGAGAGAAGGCGGGGGAGGTGGGAGGGGCCGCAGGGGACGCAGCAGCATGGAAAAAAGGTAACAGGAAAGGAGGTGGCACGGAAGGCGGAGTGGGGAGAGACCTGCCTGCAGAAGCTGTTGCTGGCAGTCAGCATGGTGGTAAGTGGGATTTACTGCCAATGTCATTATGAGGGTGTAAGTGCCTCATCAACACTTTGGCTGTCTCAGGACCGCCATGTTGGCAGGGGCAGTCATGATGCCAACAGGATGACAGAGAATACTGCCAAATTATGAAAATGGCGGTATTCCCAACAGAATACAGCCAAAGCACTGCCGTCACTGTCAGAGATGTCTAGCCACCACAGACAACAGTAGCCAACTGCAGGCCGGCAGACACCATGTTTACATTGGACAGATTACGAGATTGCACACCGCCAAAGTTTCTGCTGCGGTCGCACCACCACAGACACCCAGCCGGAAAACAACTGCATAGAAGGAGATTATCCACCTTCAGGAAGCTATACTCATCTAGACCAGCTAGGGAACCAGAACTGGGCTTCTTTCCGCTGCTCCTACTCACCCAAAGACTTCAGAATCTGTGATGATGACAGCAACCGTAAGTACACAGTCTTACCTGGTAGTGTTGTATATTGTCAAATTTGTCCTCCCACAACATACATTTGGGAAAGGGGTGTGAGTGCAACACTCACACACAACAGTACACTAACTCGCACACTTACATACAGCCACACACACACTAGCATACACACAACAAACAAGCAATGGTCACCACACACACATACACACACACCCTTACACACGTCACAGACACACACAGGTACTCACTACACAAGCCCACACTCACACAATACCACACAACACTACAACATGTCATAACCACAGCACAACTGCTCCAGTCTCTTGACAGGGACCCAAACTGGACATGACCCAGGTACACATCACACATACATCACAACGTAACACCAATAGGCAAAAAATATACAAATACACAATCATACTCTTTAACTATCAACTTACACAGAACACTGTATCAACATCAACAACTGCAACCACATCAAAACTCTTAAAAATAAAGAATAAAAAAGGGGAAAAAAAAAAAACTGAAATCCTGTCCAAATCGAGCACTCTTAAGACTCTTGGACTGCCAGGGGGCAGGTGGTACAGGCTCTCTTTTGGACAGGCATGTAAAGAAGGGAACGCTGCATAAGTCCTAAAATAGCGCAATGCAACACGGCTGTCCTTCCAATAAGACATTTGTTTCTCCACCTACATCTCCCACTACCACTGAGGCCTGCAGCGAGAGGGGCAGCCGCGGCTTCAAGTATCCAGGAGCACCAACCCAGGAGACGTGCCTTACTTCTTTTTGGACGTTTGGGGCGGTGAGTGCTTGCGAACCTTCTCGCTCACCCCTACTCCCCCCCCTCGCTCGGTGCCTGGTGGATCCATTTCCCGGCGGCCACAACGTTGACACTCGGACGGGCCACGGGGAGCGGTGACAGCACCGTGGATCTCCCCTCCCTCCCGGCTTGGAACAGAGATCCACGGAGCTCCCCTCCTCTGGGGACCCCAGACGTGCCACAACCTCCAGGTGAGTGGGGAAGCTGCCGGTGCCTACACGGTGAACCTCTCTGGCCCCAACATCTCCAATTAACGCCCGTCTGGACTTTTTACCGCTTTGACCTCCTCCCTCCCTTGGAAAAGCGGGGGAGTGCCTGAGACTGTTCTTGTGCCCGGATCTATGCTCTGCCCGGGCGCCCGGAGGCCTGTTCCCTGAGATCTTGCTGTGAGCTAAAAAAGCACTCACCGGACACTGTCGATCACCTACCTTCCTCCCCCCACCCCCTCCCTTTTGCAACATTCTCTGCATCTGCTGCGTCAAAGTCAGGCACCCTTAGGATCCCTACCTGTACAGGGGAACCCGCAATGCCCAGGGGCAAGACGACGGGCAAAACAACGGGTAAACCAGCCCGCCAACTACTATTCTCTGAAGCCCTCCATCAGCAGAAACATCCCTCAGCAGAGGACCCTCCACCCCTCCCTCGCACCAGCATGGCAGATAACACACAAGGTGCGACAATGGACCGTATATTACAGGAGATATCGGCGGTGAGCCGTAAGTTGGATGGTATGGACAGCGCCATGGTAGCACTGACGGCGGATATAGCGGGTTTCCAGTCGCAGATATCCTGGCTCGACCAACGTGTGGCAACATTGGAAACTCAAGTAGCCTCCTGGACTGATAGAGACCAAGAACTCTTACACCTTCGTAGCAAGCTGACAGATTTGGAGGACAGGAGCCGCAAGAACAACGTTCACCTCCTTGGGTTTCCGGAGGGTATTGAAGGTGCAGACATATTCTCCTACTTGCGGGATATACTACCCAAACTAACGGACATAACATTTGATTCCCCCTTTGGAATTCCAGAGGGTGCACAGACTGGGCCACAAGAGACAAGACAGAAATGGCCACCCCCGTCCAATTATAGTCTGTATGCTGCGACACATGCAGGCCCGCCAACTGCTACAGGCAGCCCGAACACAAGGACAGCTCCGATCAGGTAACCTGGAAATCCGACTCTCAGCTGATTTTTCCAAGGAGATTGCAGAACGAAGGAAAGCCTTCCTATCTTTCCTTCCCCAACTCCGTTGCCTAGATGTGAAATTTGGCCTATTCGAGCCGGCCAGGATGTGGATCACCAAAAATGGAGAATCACAGAATTTTTACGACCCGGAGGACCTGAGAGCATTCTTAGAAGGAGTTCACGACCAGACCCAATCCATGGAAATGACTGTCCAGACCCCCCAGGACATACGAGGCCTACCCTCGGGAGCCGGCCATCCGGCACCCGCATCTGAACCTGAAGGGAGATTCACCATGGACCCCCAAACCAGGGGAAGAGACCTAGAGAGACTCACAAAAAGCTACGACGACAGGGGCTAAGTACTCCAAGCTGTGGTGATTCACACACAGCTATCGGACAGAGACAAATCCCGCTCCCCTTTGAAGCCCACGATGGACCCCACCTGAGGACGAGAAAACACTGTGCCCCTCAGGACACTCGCTATTGTCGACAATGGGCTGTCACAAATGCGCCAAAGGGATCTTGCTGCGGAGAAGACGAAACTGAGAGAAGAGTACCTGATTTTGTGAACTCATAGACATACTATCATTGGGGGCATTGCCTCTGATTGTTTTCGATAGTGTTTGAATGTTCCTGCTTATTATCACGTGTTTTAGTACACTCTTCTCTGTTTTCCTTTTTCTTAGAGACTTAGAAATATGCCTTCTTTCAGTAGCCTGACTCCTGTTTGTCTATTAAAAAGATATTAAGCATCTCCTTAGAACTGTTACACTGTTCCCATCCGTTAACAATTTGTTTTAATTTTGATTGTTCTCAATGATGGTTGGTAAATGTCCACTACGGACGACAACGTATTATTGCATTTGACTAACATACAATAGCAGTGTAGTACTTCCCTCTCCCTTACTGCAGCCCATCTGCCCCTCCACACATCCCCCCCCGGCTTCGATAAAATTGACACACGTTGTCCCTGCGGCTCCACCCTCCAGGATGCGACCACGGTACTGATGCTACCTCCCAAAATCCTTGCAGACCCACGCAGCACTGTCCCCCTGTCCCCCACTGCCCCCACCCTCCCCCCCTTCCTGAGGTACAGCTCAACACGCTTTTGGACATAAGCTATTACGTGAGCCACACATACCCTGTACACAGCCCTCTCCTTATGAACCCCACCTCCCCTCTACCTTTATGTCACCCAGATCTGTGCGTAGATGGGAGAACCAGATCATGGGGTGCTGGGGCACCGTGCGTGCGCCACCTCCCTCGGCCTGGGTCCCGCTGGTCGGGCACTGAAGCTCAATAGGCCTGGGTTTTAGACCTGCGGGTTACAGTCCGAGAACACCAGGACTTTTGTCCCATTTTTCTTTCCTTAATTTTTCTTTTCTCTTTCAGTCTTGTCCACTTGTTTCACTCCTTTGCAGTTACCCCCGCTCCTCCTCCCTCTTCTTTTTCCCCTACCTGCCTTCTACCTTCTCTTCTCCCTATTCCTCCTCCCCGCCTTTAGAGTCCGTGGCAAGTCCCTACTCTTCCTCCCCTTAACCCCCCATCCTCTCCCCTCTGTCCCGCCCCAAGTGCCCCCACACCCGGGTAGGTTTCCATAAGGCGCAGGGATGTCTGATCTGAACAGAATACCAGCAGTGCCTCTGCGGACCATATCATGGAACGTAAATGGCCTCACCCACTTCATAAAGCGGGGAAAAAAGCTCTATCCTATCTCAATTCCAAACAGGCTGACATTGCCCTATTACAAGAGACGCATCTAGACAGACCAGAATCCGATAAATTGCGATGTGACTGGGTGGGCACCGCCCTGTTTAGTTGTAACCCACCCTCCCCCAGTACGGAGACTACCCCAAGAAAATGTGGAGTGGTGCTATTGCTGCGTGAAACCCTCCCCAATACCATTCTTAAATCATGGACTGACCCCGAAGGTCGCTACGTATTTGCTAAATTAAAGATAGGCGACTCTTCACTGTGTGTGGGCTCGGTCTATCCCCCAACTGGCCCAAAATGCCTATTTTTCCTACAAATCAACTGACTCATGACCAAGATAGGGGCATCTCTCTATGCAATAGGAGGGAACTGGAACATAGTCAGAGACGCAGTACTGGACAGAACGGGACCCTTGGACATCAGTAATAATGCAGACAGAGCCCTAGAGACCGACATATTATCGGACAACGGCCTAGTGGACCACTGGAGGCTGACCCACCCAACAGAACGAGAATTTACTTTTCTGTTACCGGTACATGGCACCCAATCCAGACTTGATTATTTTCTCCTGTCCCACAACCTCGTGGCTCGTACCCATGATAACTACATATTGGAAGGCGGCCTCTCGGACCATTCTCCGATTAGCATAGCCTTCCACCTGGGCCTAGTATCCCCGGGCTGCAAATCTTGGAGATTTGCAGTCCATCGCTATTGTTCCACTCAGGGTAAATTACAGTTACAGGACCACGCAACCACCTTCGCCCAAGATAACCTGGGCACTGTTGATTCTAGCCGAATTATGTGGGCCGCAGCCAAGGCTTCGGTGCGAGGACAGCTTATGTGGGACGCGGCACTGGCGAACCGAGACAGAAAAGAGCAACAGGCGGCACTGGAACTTGACATTTGTCGGCTCACTAGACAATATATCGCACACCCCTCTCTCTCAGGGCGCCAAAACTTAGAGCGTGCCCAAATGGCCCTCAACGAGCTATATACCTCCAAGGCAGAGTATGCCCTACAGAGGTTACAAGGAAGACATTACGAACATGAAGAGAAGGCAGGGTGTCTGCTGGCAGCCCAGCTTCGCCAGAGGACAGCTGTCCTTGCTATCCCAGCTATCCGTGCCTCCTCCGGAGAAATACCAACACACCTGCAAGCTATCGCAAATGAATTTCCGTCTTTTTACAAACGCCTTTACACACCAGAGACAACATCCAGTCCTGCCCAGAGTACAGCTTTCCTAGCGGGCCTTGACCTACCCTCCCTGTCAGAAGAGGGACGCAGCCTCCTAGAGGGGGAAATAAGCAGGCAGGAAATAGAAAGAGTCATCTCCGACCTCCCCTATCACAAATCGCCCGGGGAAGACGGATTACCGGCAGAATTCTACAAATGGATAGGGAGAGAGGCGATTGACATCCTGCACGTGGCCTTGAATGAAGCCTGTTCAGTGCAAGCCCTGGGGGCCGTATCCAAGAATGCCACGATAGCCATCATACCAAAACCCGGGAGAGATCCCCTGCTGTGTGGCAGTTAACGACCCATATCTCTCCTAAACGGTGACATCAAAATCCTACCAAGTATCCTGGCAAACAGGCTACGCAAAGTAATACCGTCCCTGATCCACCACGCACAAGTGGGGTTTGTACCAGGCCGCACCTCTAGGAACCACTTGCCTATGCAATACCCTACGGACCTCAAGGGACTTACAGGAGGTGGCACTGGCCCTGTCCTTGGACGCTGAAAAGGCATTTGATCGCATAGAGTGGCCTTACGACACTGGAGATATTTGGTCTGGGAGACAGAATCATCTCAATGGTGCGGCTACTCTATGATCAGCCCGCAGCCAGAGTTAACTGTGGAGGCTTCCTCTCAGACCCCTTTCCTATCCGCAGAGGTACACGACAGGGTTGCCCCCTCTCGCCACTCTTGTTCCTGCTAGCAATGGAGCCCCTTGTTGCAGCTATCCGCTGTTCCCCTTCCATCACAGGCCTTACGCTACCAGTAGGTATTTCTAAAATCTATTTATATGCCAATGACGTCCTATTGACTCTCACAGATCTAGAACGATCCATACCAGCTGTGCTGGAGGTCATCAATGGATTCGCAACCCTTTCCGGCTACCGTATCAATTGGGATAAGAGCGAGGCGCTCCCCTCTCGCGGATGACTACAAGAGCAGCACTCCTAGGCTTCCCATTTCGCTGGACACCGAAATGTCTCAAATACTTGGGAGTGCTAGTCAATCCGGGCCTAGTGCATATGGTGGCGGACAACATCGATCCCCTCATTGCATGGACGAAACTTGATTTTGCAAAATGGAATCAACTGGGCCTTTCTATGTGGGGTCGAGTACAAGTGGTCAGGATGGTCACGGTGCCCCGCTTCACCTATATTCTGGGGCTCCTTCCACTACAGGTGTCTCTTCATGCACTACGAAGCATAGATGCGCTCATCAGATCATTATTATGGGGCTCAATGCGACCATGCTTATCGCCCGCTAAACTCCTAACCCGACGCTTCCATGTGGGCATGGGGCTTCCGTTGGTAGAGCATTATTCACTAGCACTACACCTGTCCCAATTGTCCCACACTTTGTCCAAAGTTCCGGATCCGCCTCAGTGTATTGCTGTGGAAAGGCTACTGCTATCCGCGAATGAGGGACTCGGAGGGCCTTACCGCAACGACCTCCCATCCGCCAACTCGGTGAACTTTATCTTGAAGGCAACTCGGGTAGCCTGGCGAAGGGCCCACCGCCTGCTCGGGGTCCATCCTCTCCTTCGCACCCAAGCACCTCTCTGGCGTAACAGCGGAAAGGCGGTGAAGTGCTTAATTTGCCACAGTGGAAGAGGGCTGGCATTCATACTCTTTCCCAGATCCTGGAAAATGACACATTCAAATCTTTCCTCAGGCTACGGGAAGAATTTGATCTTCAACCGAGCCAAGAGTGGAGATACTTGCAACTCAAGCACTGCGTCTGTCAGGGGACTGATACTATCCGACGGGGATCCCAGTCTTCACCCGTAGTGGTCTGCTTGCAGCAGTGGGTGCAACATAGGGGAGTTAGGGCAGGTCTTTATGACCTAATTACCCGACAGCTCTATTCCCAACCTCTCCTAGATAAGCTATGCTTACAATGGCAAACCCAATTACAACAGACACTAGACCCAGAGGACTGGGAAGGCATCCTAGAGGCCCTGGACAGAGGTACCCGGGAGGCACATTTAAAGTTTTGCCTCTTTAAGGTCCTACACGACTGCCACTGGTACCCAGCGAAACTGCACAGGACAGGACTCCTCTCACATGCGAAGTGCTTGCGATGTCCAGAGACATGCTGTGACCTAAAACATATCCTAACTGATTGCCCAACGTACCGACTACTGTGGGATGTGGTGGGCTCCACCCTGGCTGATTCCATGTTACTCCCAGCACCACTCCCCCCCCTCTCATACTTTTACATGACACAACCTCTCTCCCAGGCCTATCTAGACCGCACAAGAGATTGCTACACACAGCACTAGCCACCGCAAAATCTGTATCCTTCGTCACTGGCAAGTGGTTGTCTACCCAACCCCGGAAGAATGGATCATAGCTATGACCTGTATCGCCATGCATGAAAGAATCATCTATAACCTGCAAGACCAAGCTCAATTATTCAATCAAGTATGGGCCCCCTTCCTCACCGGGGGACGATCGTAGGCCACCCGAACCACCTGCCCCCCACTTTTTCCCACTTTCCCTCCTTCTACCACCCCCTCCCCTCTCCCCCCTTTTTTTTTCTTTGTTGTTGTTCCTCTTCCCCCCTTTATCAGTTTTCCCTTTCTTTTTCTCTTTTCTTTTTTTTTCTCTTACATCCCAGCTCCATCAGGGACTCGATCCTGGTTTCTTCTATTCCTACTAGCCAGCTCCGTTCATAGGCCTATCTATTTGAGTCAATATAAGGACACTAAATAATAAGTATGGACTGTGCCGAGTGAAGCTAAAGGATCCAGGCCCCAATATCCCAACTGATCTGCTACTTTGCCAATACACTAAGCAGGCGTATACTACTACCACGATATCCTGACATCCAACGTAAATATACCCAGCCTAAACTTGATGTCATATTGCACATACGTATTACGACTTGCTTACAATTCGGATTTCGACACAGGGAGGAGTGAACCCTCTACTCCCGAGGGCCAGATGACTTTGTATTCATGCCCTCAACACCCTGTCAGCTTGTTTATTCTCCCTATCCTCTTTCGTTCCCCCCCCCACAAAGACGTCCTATAGCACAATGTTTTGCCTATTCCCCATCTCTGATTTTTCTCTTTCTCTCTCTCTTTTGATTTTTTGATTATTATGGTACATTTTCAAAATACGATTGGCAATGTCCCAATGTCCTATTTATCCTATTCATTTCCTATATTCTCTGACTTATTTTGTATTATTGTTTGCAAATGTTGGAACCTCAGTCCCTCTTGGGTTTTGTATCATTTTGCAGTGCCTACAATAAAATAAAAAATAAAAAAAATAAAAAGAAATGAGGTGACACTAGCAGTTGTAAGATTAAAAAAAAAGCACTGCACACAACCTCACATACTCCCTAAACAACACACATAGCCCAATCAGAACACACACACATACAGACACACAACTAATGTCAGCCAGGAACAACTCCATACTAGGGAAAGAAATGCATGACGAATATGTAACCAAGAAACCAACTCCATGTTGGTTGAAAATAATATTTTCCGATAAATTATTATCAATAGCATAGGCCATAGGCCAGTCCATAATTGAAAAGTCCATATGCACACAGTGCACAGATGTGTGCCCCGAACGTGACTCCTGACTGCCATGTAACCTTTACAGGTAGGGGCATCTATGGGGCAGGCAAGCTCCTCAGGGGTGACTGGGTAGGGGGTTGGCCAGGGGGGTTTGGGTTTAGGTTTTAGAGGGGGGGGCCTTCGGGACCTGGCTTGGGAGGGTTGGGGCTTGGTCTTAGGTGTAGGGGAGGGTTGGTTTGTTGGTGGAGAGGTTGGCTTCTTGGCAGGTGAAAGGGCATGGGTACTTGCAAGGGGGCAGGGGAGGTCTTGGATGAAGAAGGGCCAGACTTGGGAACTGACACAGATCATTTAGGGGTATCACGGGGTGGGTGAGGAGTAGGGAAAAGGGCAAACTCTGAAAGGAAAGCTTTTTTAGACACACAGGGATGATCATAGCAAAAAGGTTTTGGTGTGGAGGGAGTGGTTGTCTGAGGTGTTGATCTGGATGTCTTGGGTACATATTTGTGTGAGGTATGGTTGTGGGTGGTGGGTGTTTAGTGGGTGGGTGAATGATGGTGTTTATGTTTCTTGGGAGGAGGGGGGTGAAGGTGCTGGAGAATGCAATGGTGGATGGGTGAGTGTCTATTGGGGTGGTGACTGCATTTATGGTGGATGTGCTGCATGTAGGCGGGTCTGTGGTTGTGGTGTCTGCAGGTGTGATGATTGGGGTGAATGTCTGAGGATCTGCTGTAGTGCTGTCTGTGGGTTGGATAGTTGTAGTGGCTGGATCTGTGAATGTTGGTGTGGTGTGTGCGGGTGTGTCAGGTGTGCTGTCAGTGATGCTGGGGGTTGTGGGGGTGTCAGGGCAGGTTGTGACTGTTGCTGTGTGTGCAGGTGTATGTTACTTATATGTATGCCAGTGGTGTGTCTTGCGGTGCTTATGTTTGTCTGAGCTACCCTTGGATGTTGAGGTGGATGCATGCTTGTCTGTCTGTGTGCTTTGGCTGGGTCAGGGAATTGGGGTTTGGGATTGGGAAGAGGAAGGTGGAGGGGGGACGGGAGACAAAGGATGACTGGCTGCTGTCAGTGTTGAGGCCAGAGCCTGAAAGGGTCGCTGTAGGCCAGCCAGTGCACTGTGATTGCCCTCCAGGAGCGCATTACTCTGTTAGATCTGAGTTGAGTCCCTGGATGGCATAAACAATGGTAGATTGACCAACAGAGATGGCCCTCAGGAGGTTCATAGGTTCCTCACTGAGGGCAGCAGGGCTGACAGGGGCAGGGGCAAAGGTTACAGAGACAAAGGAGACACCCACCCTCTTGGGTGAGTGGGTATGGCCACCTGGCAGAGGAGCTACAGGGAGGGCAGTTATCGAAAGGGATTGTCGAACAGAGATTGTGCTGGGGTGGTCCCACATGGGTCTTGCCTTCCGTCGGGCCACTGGGTTCCTCAGTGTCAGTGGTATCAGCATTCTGGGTCCTGTGGCCAGCAGCTTCCCCACTCGGCCGTGACCCATCTCCTCTGCCTGCTGATGCTGATACAGAGAAACAGAGAGAGAGGTAGGGTCACCACATTCTTAACATACATATACATTACACCATACACAGCAGTAACATCACATCTATGTTTAAGAAAGCCCCAGGTAGGAACCATTTAGAGCATACATCATGTCGCAACTACAAATTTCCAACACTTCTATATGACAGCAGTCTCACCCACAACATAAGCCAACCATCTGACCACTACATCACCATCCCATCAATTCAGCTGCAACACAAACTATTCATGCACAAGACTATTTGGCAACACCAAAAGTCTCTCCCCATACAGATCATCACTGTGTATGAACAAATCATCCTTAGCAAATGCTGTTAATTGACATCACAATATCATGACTACACCAAATCCACACTTCCCCAGTCCATCACCAGTAGTCATGTTTCATGAAAGTAAACTCATCTCACTTCAACTACAACACAGCATGTTGGTTTGCAATCACATACTTAACATGTGACTCTGTCCATAACATTCACAATGTTAAATATCTCAGAGGACATCACTACATATGGCATACCCAACATGTGAGGCTCATAAAATTACATGCCATGTCATCAAAACATATATCAAAAGTGTTTAGTGAAGATGTAGACAGAATTTCGGGACTCACTTATCTTGCTCATTGACACATAGACAACAAAGTTATGTCCAGCAATAGGGTTCTACTTAGCACACAGGAAACACCCACAGACAACGACAGGGAGCATACCAACACCTTCAAAGGAATGGACACTAATTGTGTGCATAAAGGCCACATTCTATTCCACAATCCATGCTGAGCAGAAACTTCTACATGACAACGTCAAAACACCTACATCACTGCCAAATGTCCAGACATGTGTAATTTAACCTCTTAGGACTAAAGTAACACTGACATATCCCATTCCATCAACATGTGAATGTCAACTAGAACACCTGCTGTACTATTAAGTCAGGCTAAAATGAACTGATCCATTACGAAATGTGTCAAAACAGCCTCAGATTAGCAAAGGTAAGTATGGCAAAGAATAGCCCTCAACATAAAAAAGGCACGAAGTACCAATTGACTCATGTGTAAAATGCACTCATGTAGGTATGGTCTTGCCCTATGAAGCATGGACAAAATACATTGCCTAAGAGATCAGAAGGCTAGCCACTTACCTTCTCAACACCATGCACATGCTACAAATGGCCTAAACACAAATGTCAAAGATAGGTCCTGTACTGTTAATTTATCATTATCCTCAAGTTTTCCATCATGGAGGATGTGCACCCAGATCAAACATCACATTTTGCCAATGTATAGTTTATACATAACAATGGGTACACCTCCTCACACCTCAGAGAGAGTGTAGTAAGTATGCCATGTCAAATTCCAAGTTACCAACAATTTCAGAGCACAGGATTATTTGGCCCTGTTACTCATCTGTCAGACCTTATGTTGCACATAGAGCTATATCCAATGGAATAGGAATGGTCAGAGACCAAAGAGCTGAACAACTTACAAATTGGGTATATGGACTGTAGATCAATGGGTGGGAAGGATGACACAGCAGGTCACACATTTGTATAGCAGTGTAGAGGTACACATATGACATAGTCACATGTGCATCACCACATGCTGTTATACAATTTGGTTAACATAGGTGAGTAATATGTCCCTATACACAATACAATGTCCACATCTGTGTATCAATGTTTGTAACTGTAGTACTATGCCTTCCTAGGAGACCCTTTACCTGTAGCACTTACCACATTGTCACAGCTGAGATGCGTAGACATCATACACTTAATTGGAAGAGGCATGCACATGTGTTTAGTCAGTACTTACCCCCTTGTGGCAGTTGTGATGCCCTCAAACCCCCATCCAACTCAGGGTATACCACTGCCAAAATGTGGGCCATTGGGGGGGTCAAGATCTGACGGACAACCCTCCGTCATTGGGAGGGCATCCCCAGCTGGGCCTCTGCAGTCTTCCTGACCCTGGGTGTCATGTCCTCCCACCGCATCCTACAGTGGGTGCTCCACCGGCTGTGGACCCCCAGGGTCCACACATGCTTGGCAATGGCACGCCAGATTCCCTTTTTTGATGGGCATTGACCTGCGTGGATGACACAGACCAAAGGAAAAAGTTATGATCGCGTGTACCATACCAACACAAGTGGCCAGAACACTTCTGTTACAGCAAGTAGGCAACCATTCACATCCTCTCAGTTCACACTCATGCACAATTTAGCATCTGCAGACAGCAGAACCCTCACTATTTTACATTTCAGGTACACCATCATACATCCACACCTATCACCCAGCTCTTCTGGGTAAAGGATGGGGCCGTATCACCTGCAGGACTTGGCATGATAGTTCTCAGGGGCAGTACACAGCAGTTGATAGTGGACGTCTTGGTAGTGCTCCTCTACTCACCCAACAAGGTATGTCAAATAAATGTTGCCTGCTGCATGCCCCCAAGCTTGCCCTGAGATGTCAGATACCATTCATACCAGTCGAGGGGGCGGCAGCAACACCTGTGGGTGGAAATGCAGATTTAGTGGTGATGAGCCAGATGAATCTGGAGACTTCAGGGCAGATATCATCAATCAACACTTCAACTGACTGAAGGTATGTGATGTCTTAATGCTGAGATTTTATTTTGTAACCTAGAGTTGATGGGTAACATGTCACCTTCTCTTTTAACATCATCAATGAGGTTTTAGGTAGCTCCAATACCAATGAGTGAGTTGTGCATGTAATTTGGCATTGTGTATAAAACAGGGCGATCTACATTGTCATTATTTGTTAATGCACATGGAAGTCACACTCATGAAGATGACTCGTCTGAATAGATTAATGTTTTCTGCTACATCCTATCCGTTATCTCTGTCAATCACAGATTTTCAGAGTTCCAGTTTGGCTCTTCATCTGTGGCAAGTCAGAGACAGTGTCAGAAGCAGATGGGAATTGCAGGCAGACATGAGAAGTGGACATGGCTGAAACCAGGTACTAATTGCCAATTGAGTGTAACTAACATGGCTAAACTGTCAGGACACTCGGTGGAATTGTGTTTTCCTATCAAGATGACCTGTAGGGTACTGGAGGTGATCACATGGTGTCATTTTATGTCCATATGTGTCTGACACATATAAAAATGTACAATCTTAACCTCTACCATTACAATGGTTTCTGCTGTATGCTATCTACCTTGTACATAGCTGTCAGTGTACTCCTACTTTGCATTCTAATGTGCATGTCTCTTTGGACTGACATAGGTGAGTGGCAAGCCTACAGGTACGTGACCAATATAAGTGAAAGATCCCTGGACTTGGGACATCAGTATTGATCTCTGTCTGTACCGGGGGTATGATTATTAGGAAGCTAAGGTATGAGTATGTGATGAGGCTTTACCATGTGGTTCAAAGGACCAATCTGTATGCCTCCTGGCTTGTGTGAAGACTAACTTGTCCCTAAATTATGTATCCTGTGGTTTAGTAATGTATGAGACAATAGCAAACATCTTGATGTTACTATTAGTTATACTCTACGTGCTGTTTGCATATTTAGCAATAATTGTGGGTAGATGTAGTATACGCCTGTTTTGGAATCTGTCCATGTTAGATTCCCAATGTAATGAGTCTCCTGCTGATAGAGTCCACATGTGATGTCCATAATAAAGGTTGTACAATATAAGGGGACATATTGATACTAGTGTTAGTGTGCATAACAGCTGTACATGGTTGATAAATTACAGTTACACAGGACCTGTGTTTTAGTGTAATTTATTATGCTCAGTAATACAATATGTGTGATTAGTAACTAAAAAGCACAAAGTAAACAGTGCAGGGTTTAGTCATGGTGGCTGAAATCATCAGGGTAGCTGCTACACCATTAGGAATCACAGGTCCAGTGTCTTTGCACCATAGAAGATAGGTTTCGGAACAGTCATTAAGTTGTATCAGATGCACACAAAGGAGACCAGTCAGGAGAGGTTCACTTCCTGACAGTGGGTTTGGTCTTGGCATCTCCTCCTCCTGGATGTCTGAGTGGAAGTCCACATTTGTGGGGGAGGTTCCTCTGGTACAAAGAGTGGGGTGTCTGAGGCATGTCCTTCCTTGGCAGGACCTCAATTCCACTAGCAGCCTTAGATGTTGAGGGGCTTGGTGACTCATTACTAGTGGAAGAGGTCTGATGTTGTGTGGCAGAACTATTCAGGGTGGTGTTGATGTCCCTCAATTCCCCAGTAATGGAAGCCAGGATGGCATTTTGTGCCTGACACTGCTGCATAACTTTCTGGTTTTTGTCCCTCTGTAGCTTTTGGATTTTCCCATCTTGGTGATTACCTGACCCCTCATGCCGTAGGAATTTTGGTAGGCTCCCAAGACTTGGGAGATGGTCTTCTGGTCAGTATTGCACCCTTTGAGCCCCCATTCTCTGGCACACAGCATCACTCCCATGCACCCTACCCCAACGTGCCTGTGCCCTGGCACAGTTGGCTCGCTCCCAGTGGTGAAAGGACCATCATTGTCAGGGGTGATAATTGGAGACTCAGGTACTTGTACTGTAGGGTATACAATGGATGAGACAGTCCTTGGGACACAGGTTTGTGGACAAATGGTGCCAGTGATAAGGATGCAACAGGGCTGGGAGGAGTCGATGTGGGCAGGTTGAGGCTGACACTGTTGATTGACCAGGTGTCCCTGATGGGCCAGCTCCATCCTCAGTGTCCACACATCTAGGGGTGTTGTCCTCACTGGGACCTTCATCCAGAGGGGTCGTGACAGTCCCTGGTATCTTGTCCATGGTGACAATGGCAAGGTTACCTGTGGGAGAAGTGGAACAGAGAGGTGCTGTTACATTTAGGATATTGTTGATGTTGTGGGAGATGCAGACAGTGCCTTGCCATGATCCCAGAAATGGCAATGACAGCTGCTGCACAATCCTACTTAGTACAACATGAGACTTTGTAATTTCAAAAGCTGTTAAAATATGTTGGTAGTGACTGGACTGCTGATACCATCTTATGTTGTCTAATTATTGACATGGGTGTTCATCTGTGTTGCCAATTGAAGTGTCTGACATGATACATGGCACAACAACGAGCTGAACAATGCACAATAGTGTCAGAGTAGGTACACAGTATGGGGGTTAGCAATAGACATTGACCTGTAACATGATGTACTGCATATGCATCCACTTTGGCATCTAGATTTCCACCCCAGATGAGTACATTTCAATCTAAGGGATCTTTACTCTAAGGGCATTAGGACTGGGCACTCAGCTATAGCTGCGTTGTGCTTGTGATGATAGTGGGAGTGGGCCATTGTATTTCTCTCACTGACATTAACTGTTTCGCAGTTGGACATTCAAGATGGGTTAGATTGGTAGTTAGTTTCACATGCATGACATCGTTCATTTGGTGCATTGTTCAGGTTTTCACAATGGTGGGATGGTGCATTTTGGGTGTAGTAGTTCTATGACTCGCCAATACTTCACGAACCATTTTCATGGGCTGTGGAGTCAGGTGAGTTTAGTGTACATGTGGCACGTCAGAGAGGGGCATTAGGGCATTTGGAGAGAGGTGTAGTGGGTGGAATGGTATATATATATATATATTACCTAGTGGTGCTGCCACTAACACTAGGTAATTATAGTTCAGATCATGTTTCCATGGAAAAATCATTTTTTGACTTGGCTATATCTTTAGTGAAGTTTGACAAACCTTTCTGAAATGTTCTCAAATAAATTGGTGCAGTGAATCTTGTTGCGCATAGAAAGGTTTGGGGTGTTCCGTCAAGCTGGGACCAAGAAAAAGGGGGCTAAAAAAACATTGGCCCTCATTACAACCCTGGCGGTCGGTGTTAAAGCGGTGGTAATACCGCCAACAGGCCGGCAGTTAAAAAAATGGAATCACGACCATGGTGGAAACTGCCAACATAGACAGTCACTTTAACACTCCGACCGCCACAGCGGTAGAAACAAACACCGCAGCGGTAACCGCCAACAGACAGGGGGAAAACAATGTACCTCCCACTGTATGACAACAGGCCTATCCGCCACCTTTTCCAGGGCGGTACCAACGCCATCAAAAGCACAGCGGAAACAGGACTTGGAACGGAAACCACTTACCTCTCGACACCCAACAAGGAACCAGGACGCCATGGAGCCAGAGTTACAGGTCCTGCCCATGTTGGTTTACCTCCTCTTGTACCAGGAGCAGCAAAGATGCCGGTGATGACCACGGTGAGTACTGCACCTATCACACAGGGGAGGGGGAAGGAAAGAGAGAGTGACACACACACATGCAACACCCAACACCCCCACCCCCACCCTCACCCACAACAACATACACAGAAATACATGCAGCAACATGACATTTACACCCCGTCACCCCCTGGAAGAACGCAAGGACAAAATGAAATGATTGTAACGAGTGTAATCATTGAAAAATCAGATAGGCCAAGATAACTTTAAAATCATCAGTATATACAAATATGTACAGCAACTACACAAGTCCAGATAGTGTTGCAATCATTGTCCGTGGACCAGTGGTTCCAAAATGCATGGGCAAAGCCCATACATGATACCTGACTCGAACCGGAGATGAACACTGCTGGGGCATCAGATCGAAAATAAACAGGCACCTCAGGATGAGGGTGGATGGGGGCACCTCAGCCGGATGAACGGACAATGCCACTGCTCTACCAGGGGGCTCCAAGCCCACAGTTTGGTCTCAGGGAGTGCAAAGCCACAGTCTCTCAAGTCTCTCAAGTGGGTGGGTTGCCCACTGCTTTATCTTGGGGAGTGCAAAGCCACAGTTTCTCAAGTCTCTCAAGTGGGTGGTTTGCCCACTGTTTGGTCCTGGGGAGTTCAAAGCCACCATCTCTCAAGTCTCTCAAGTGGGTGGGTTGCCCACTGCTTTATCCTGTGAGTGCAAAGCCACAGTCTTTCAAGTCTCTCAAGTTGGTGCACTGCCCACTGATTGGTCCTGAGGAGTGCAAAGCCACGGTCTCACAAGTCTCTCAAGTGGGTGGTTTGCCCACTGATTGGTCCTGGGGAGTGCAAGGCCACAGTCTCTATAGTGGATGCTTTTCTCCACTGGTTCTGGAGGGGGCTTTGTGCCCAGAGTGCTTCATCCTGCCAAGGACTGGGGTTGTGGATGTTTTTCTCCACTGGTTCTGGAGGAGGCTGGGTGCCCAGAGTGCTTCATCCTGCCACGGGCTGCGTGAGTGGATGCTTTTCTGCACTGGTTCTGGAGGGAGCTTGGTGCCCAGAGTGCTTCATCCTGCCAAGGACTGGGGTTGTGGATGTTTTTCTCCACTGGTTCTGGAGGGGGCTTGGTGCCCAGAGTACTTCATCCTGCCAAGGACTGTGTGAGTGGATGTTTTTCTCCATTGGTTCTGGAGGGGGCTTGGTGCCCAGAGTGCTTCATCCTGCCAAGGACTGGGGTTGTGGATGCTTTTTTCCACTGGTTCTGGAGGGGGCTTGGTGCCCAGAGTGCTTCACATGCAGTGTGTGAGGTCCCATTCACTCACCTGGGTGTGTGTGCCACAAGATTGCCTGGGAACAGGTAGCATGATACTCCATGGAGGCAGAGACACACTCCACCCTGCTGCGACTTTGCCTGCCACCTGCTGGTATAAACAGTGCTGGGTGTCATGCCTCATGTACGCTGTGCAGGGTCCAGGACGTCTCCTGCAGCCTCGGACGGCTCTCCACTGGTAATGTTAACCATGTTGGCTGTGGTGGCACTGTCTGAGCACGTCGCAGGGCTGGTGGCGGTGCTTGCGACGGTGTCTGTGGCAGAGATGCTGCCAGTGGTGAATGTGTCAGCACCTGTGTTGAAGTAAGCCTCAGCAAGGCCTACTAGTGCAAGGGGTTCACCTTTCTCTGCACAAAGTCCTCAGACCATGTAGGAAGAAGTTGGCACAGAAACTGGAATAAAAGACAAAAGTTTATTAACCTCATGAGGTGGTACTACAGTTCAAACAGCACCCTTGGGTAATGTCTGAAGTAGCACACTGAACTGAGAGAGCATGGTCCTTTTATACCCACACAGGGGCTAAAAGGAGATGGTACAATTATGGAAACAAGACTTGTATACATGTAAGGTCATGTGGAAAATGCACAGTCGACAGGTAGGAGGAGCTAACAGTTTCCAAGGACTAACAGCTGCAGACCTTACTGAGCATGTGCGAAAGTAAGAGATGCTAAATATAACTTGTCACTAGGCAGATTTCAAGAGCAGTTAACAGAAAGGTAGGACAGAGCACATGGTGAGCACATGGCAGCATGTAGCAGAGAAAATGGCTGCCATGAATACAAAATGGATTCTGCAAAATGTTCACAATAGTTACTAAATACAAGATGTCTTCTGCTAATGCTTAATCTAATCACTGCTAAATTACAACAGACGACCCTTTCAGCATTAGCTGAAGACATTCGTCTTTCTGGGATAATCTCAATATTCATCTTGTATATTTATGCTCATCATTTCAGCTATTTCCTTATCTAACATATGTTGTGCCTTCATTTCTGTAATATTTTTTTTTGGTAGGCATACAAGCAGTAATACACATGGAGCAGAACATTGGACCACACTGAATACAGATACAGCATGTAAAAAATATAGCAATTATTACACACAGGACCTTCCAACAGGTAGTTGGTAATATCCATAGTTATCACAAACAAAATATGTATTATGTGAAGCTGTAAAACTACTATTATTTACACTCTCAATAGTTAAAATCAAGGTACAATCGCTTATCCCTACTGGAATTCGTCCAATGCTTCGTATACATAAATCTGCTTTAGTTTTTGTAATAGAAATCACAAATTGTTCTTTCTTGTCAGTCTCGTATATTTGTGAAGACATATGGGGGGTGATTCTAACTTCGGCGGGCGGCGGAGGCCGCCCGCCAAAGTTCCCCCACCAAAATACCGCTCCGCGGTCGAAAGACCGCTGAGGGTATTTTGGGATTTGCCCTGGGCTGGCGGGCGGCCGCCAAAAGGCCGCCCGCCAGCCCAGGGCAAATCAACCTTCCCACGAGGACGCCGGCTCAGAATTGAGCCGGCGTAGTGGGAAGGTGCGACGGGTGCAGTGGCACCCGTCGCGTATTTCAGTGTCTGCATAGCAGACACTGAAATACTGTGTGGGGCCCTCTTACGGGGGCCCCTGCAGTGCCCATGCCATTGGCATGGGCACTGCAGGGGCCCCCAGGGGCCCCGCGGCACCCCCTACCGCCATCCTGTTCCTGGCGGGAGACCCGCCAGGAACAGGATGGCGGTAGGGGGTGTCAGAATCCCCATGGCGGCGGAGCGCGCTCCGCCGCCATGAAGGATTCTGCAGGGCAGCGGGAAACCGGCGGGAGACCGCCGGTTTCCCGCATCTGACCGCGGCCGAACCGCCGCGGTCAGAATGCCCTGCGGGGCACCGCCGGTCTGTCGGCGGTGCTCCCGCCGACCCTGGCCCCGGCGGTCTCTGACCGCCGGGGTCAGAATGACCCCCATGGTATTGAAACATTGTCCGGTTGATACTCTTCCGATTCCCATTTAGTTCCTTTAGCTTGGGGATACCCATCTTTGTCTTGGTAGCATACTTTATTAAGGCGAAAAAGAAGTCCGCCCTCTGTACGTTTTCCAGATGCAAACAAAAGCATGTACCAAGCTTGACAAGAACCATTGTGTGAAAAAGGAAGAGGAATGAAAGGTGTTCCTCCTTTCTTTTGATGCGCAGGTATCATTCCACATACCCAACAGTTAGTAGTATTTGTAGCATTATGAGTATGATGCAACATCTGAATGAAAGTATTATTGAAGTATGATGGACGGTGCTTCTGCTCCTGATAGAGAAGCGTAAAGTAATAGTGATCCTCTGGTACTGGAGTAGTGGCAACAAAAAACTCACGAGCAGGAGACTTCTTTTCAATAAACCAGGTGATTGTTGCTGTAACCACCAAAACAACAACAAACCCCATAATACTTATGATCAATTTGTTATTCATTTTAGCAACAGTGATAATCGACCCTTTCAGAAATGAATTAAAAACAATCGTTGGAGCTCTTATCCCTGGGCAGCCGCTGATTTCATCACCACGGGCCAAGACGGGTGTCACTACTCTAATGCACGGCGGATCCACCCCCCCTTGCCACTTTGGCTCTCCGTTTCACTAACCCAGGGTGGTAGCTCAACCAGTCTTTTCAAAACAATTTTCAGATTCTTTCCTTGGTCTCAAATTATATTGCGACACTCCAGAAGTCGTATGGTCCGGGAAGACCTCTGCAGATTCGTCAGGTGATATAGCACGGCCTTTCTCCGTAGTCAAAATCTCTCGATGATCGGTCAGCACAGCAGGTTCCACCAAGGTAGGTAGCACTCTCTTGCAGTGAGTACTATGGACCCAATTCTTTCGGTTCGTCACTCGAACTGCTGTCCTAGTCGCAAGGAGCACCTGTTCTGGGCCTCGCCACCTTGGTTCCAAGCTGCTTGATCTTTCAAAAGACTTAATCATCACCTGATCACCAGGTCGGAGTCCATGGCCTTCACCTGTAGATCTGTCAGGAAGTGCTTCTCGAACCTGTTGATGAATAGAAACCAAATTGTCGGTTAACTGTGCCAAATAATCATTCATCAGGACACAAGGTACATCATATACAGATTTTGGTTTAGGAACTCCCCAAATATTCATTGGTCTCCCAAATACTACTTCATAGGGGCTAAGGCCAAGTCGGGAGTGTGGCACTGACCTAATAGACAATAATGCCAATGGTAATGCATCCGGCCAAGTTAAGGATGTGGAAGCCTGTATCTACGCTAATTTCAGCTTCAATGTAGCATTATACCTTTCCACCAACCCTGCTGATTGTGGGTGGAAAACCGCATGGAACTTCTGTTTGATCCCTAATCCTTTCAGGACATACTTAATAACTTCCCCAACAAAATGAGGTCCGTTATCACTCCATAAAAGTCTGCAAACACCAAACCTAGGGAAAAATTATTTCAAAAGCACCTTCGCTGTGGTAATGGCAGTATTATCCGTTGTGGGGTACGCCTCTATCCATTTACTGAAGGCACAAACCACCACCAAGACATACTTTAAATTGTTGCAGCGTTCAAGCTGAATATAATCCATTTGTAGATCTTCAAAAGGTGCAGTTGGTGTAGCAAACCCTCCTGCAGGAGTATGTGTCCCTTTTCCAGGATTGTATTGTAAACAGATCAAACAAGACTGTACTACTCTCTTAGCTGTACTGGAAATTTCTGGATGCTCCCAAACTTGCGTAAGCAACTTCGTTATTGTTGAAGCTCCAACATGTGCCAGCCCATGTGCCATCTGAACCATAGGTTGTACAAAAGCTATAGGCAATTTCCATTTATCCATCTGCTTATTCCGCCAACAGCCCTCATCATCCAATTCTCCATCTTTAGAACATTGCTCACGTTCTTTCACAGAAGCAGATTTCTGTATATCTAATACTTCTTGTCTAGCATTATGCCAGCGTTCAGCTTGTGACTTCACTACATACATAGAAGTAGTACTTCGCTGCATCGCAGTCTCACGTGCTACACGGTCTGCAAGAGCATTACCTTGCCCTATCTTATCAGTCACTTTCTTATGTGCACTACATTTCACAATAGCTAGTTTATTTGGATATGTCAATGCAGTCAAGAGGTTATGCACTAATTCTCCTGTGCATTATCTGCATCCCGTGGGATGTGAGAAAACCTCTCTCCTTCCAAAGCAAACCAAAATCATGAGCCACTCCAAAAGCATAGCGGCTGTCTGTGTAAATGTTCACACTTAAATCAGTACTAAGCTCACATGCTCGTGTCAAAGCTATTAGTTCAGCTGCTTGAGCTGACTTCTGTGGTATACGAGCTGTCTCCACTACCGTGTGTATTGTGGTGATTGCATATGCAGCTGAGGTCGTACCATCTGGCAACTTCAAACAAGACCCATCAACCCACAGTTCCCCGTCTACATCTAAAAGGGGCGTATCTTGTAAATCAACACGACCCTTTGTCTGTTCTTCGGTAAGGAATATACAATAATGTGTTTCTTGTGACTGAGGCTGAGTCACCGGATATGGCAACAAAGTAGCTGGATTTAGTGTCGCACATCTCTTCAGTGTAATGTGAGGAGCCAACAATGTCAACTCATAACCTGTCATACGGGCGCTAGTTAAATGTTGTGTCTTTGTTTGATTTAAAAGAGCATCAACCGCATGGGGTACTAGCACCAACAGCTTATGTGACAAAACTATCCCTTCACTCTGACGTATTGAGACAGCTGTTGCGGCAACTGAACAAAAACACCCAGGCAACGCTCGAGCGACAGAATCAAGTACTGCTGAAAAATGTGCACAGGGACACTGCTTATTGCCATGTGTCTGTACTAAAACTGACAATGCACATCCATCTTTCTCGTGTACGTAAAGTGCAAAAGGCTTCATGTAATCTGGAGTACCTAACACTGGTGCAGAACAAAGGGCTTGTCGCAGCTGCCGGAAAGCAGTCTCACATTCATCTGTCCATGGGAGGGGCATTGGAGTATCTTTAGTAAAAAGTGCTAGCAAAGGTTTGGCAATGTGTGAAAACCCTAATATCCATTGCCTACAAAAAGAAGTAAGACCAAGGAATGCACGAACATCTTTCTGAGTAGAGGGTACTGGTGTGTCTAAAATTGCTTGAATACGATCTGATGTACGTGCACGGCCCTCCTTAGACAAAAGGTGACCTAAATAGGTTACCTTTGGTCTACAATATTGCAATTTCTTTCGTGACACTTTATGATGGTGTGAAGCAAGAAAAGAAAGTAAGGACAAAGTGCACTTTTCACATTGCTCCGGGGTATCAGCTGCCAACAAAATATCATCAACATATTGTATGAGAGCCACACCTTCAGGTAAAGCAAAAGAATCAAGGTGTCCAAAGTCATAGTACATGAACTAATTGCTCCCACAACTTCCTCATAAAAGGCGGCTGGATGTTTCCGCGGGTCAGGTAAATGCTGTTTTAAGTGCCATTACATCTGCCCTATTCCAAGGAGTATACACCCAATTATAAATAAAATAACCCTTAGCATCAACAGAAGTTTTATCATCATTTGTACCCAATCCTTTAGGAGGAACATACAAAGGCGCGGCCTCCCACATTGGTTTCGCGTGAACTATCATAGTCTTATCTGTTTCAAAGATGGAAGCTTGCGCCCCTTCGGTCTGAGATGCTCATGCAACTGCGTCCGCAGCCCTTTTCTCTTCTTGCAAACGGACTGCCACAATATGTAATTTCATTAAAAGCCTGATTGCATCAGCCACCTGGGAGAAAACAAAAAGACCATCACGCATTTGCTTATGATCAGCTGCTACATCATCGGGCTCTAACTCATCAGAATATTTCCGATATAGTTCAATAACTTCTGAGCCAAATGCCTCAGTAAAATATAGCTGCTCCTTTTCCGTCCACCCTTTCATGTTGTCTAAAAGTTCAGAAGCAGAAACAACGCTACGAATTGTTTTATGAGCAATAGATCTAAGCTCAGACGCACGGTCAGCAGGCAGCATAGAGCGACTGTCCCGCATCTTCTGTTGCTCCGAACTGGAGACTTTAGGTAACTCATCAGGGGCAGAAGGGACGACATACGGAGGTGGAGGGCGATCTAGTAACAATAAATCATCATGTGGTTTATTAAGGATAGGATAGAAAGGTTGCCTAACAGTGTATTGGCCAGTTACCTGTAGCTTACGTTCTTTCTCTTCTAGCTCCTTTAAGTCATTTATTTCTTTCTTTCTCATTTCCAATGCTTTCACATATACATTTTTCCGCTGCTCTTTCTCAAGCAAGGCTTGCTCATGCTTCACTCGTCCACGCGCTTCTTTCTCCCACATTCGTACACAGTCAAACATATCTTGCCTAGACTTTCGCTTACACATACATTGTTCCACATACTCAATCTTTCGCAAATCAAATGACCCATGCATAGGCCAACGTAACTCAGGATCCGCGCGGGTGTATTTATTCCATAATGTGCTGTACATTATAGAAGAAAGACCATGTTTAACATACATATCTCTATTTGGCGTCCCCTCTGGGGGTGCCGGTTGCGATTCTTCCAGTCTCAAATTGGTACCATCACAAAAGCAACACATCCTACGAAGTGCGCTAAAAACAGGCATGCCAAAAATAGTGCAGAATATGCAATATTATAATCAAAGTAGCACTTAAGGTGCCGTTCAAATCAAAATTAAATTGGAGAAAATTCTCCTCATTACCTGCCTATATAAATTGCAATTTATATATCAAATCCAAAGAATACAAATTGACTAGTCACCCAAATCACGAGAGCCACAGTAAGTAGTGCTAAACTACATTACCAAACACAGGCATCAAAACCCACAGCAAGTGCCGTAAAACGGCTCTTACCAATCACAGGGTGTCCAGGTTCCAACTGCCAAGTTCTAAAATCGACCAAATGGTCACTGCATGACGAATTAACAAAAAGGATCTCAGTCGAGGACCGGTGCCACCTGGATGGTCAAGTCAGAAGGAAGGGAAAAACGCTGTGGTTGCCAAGACTCGGGTCTCCTCAGGCATTGATCGTCCGCAGATCCCAATCCTTCGTGGCGACCAATCCGTTGGGCATCCGAGTCGCCGATGAGTCCCTGTTCGGGCGCCAATTTGTTGAAGTAAGCCTCAGCAAGGCCTACTAGTGCAAGGGGTTCACCTTTCTCTGCACAAAGTCCTCAGACCATGTAGGAAGAAGTTGGCACAGAAACTGGAATAAAAGACAAAAGTTTATTAACCTCATGAGGTGGTACTACAGTTCAAACAGCACCCTTGGGTAATGTCTGAAGTAGCACACTGAACTGAGAGAGCATGGTCCTTTTATACCCACACAGGGGCTAAAAGGAGATGGTACAATTATGGAAACAAGACTTGTATACATGTAAGGTCATGTGGAAAATGCACAGTCGAAAGGTAGGAGGAGCTAATAGTTTCCAAGGACTAACAGGTGCAGACCTTACTGAGCATGTGCGAAAGTAAGAGATGCTAAATATAACTTGTCACTAGGCAGATTTCAAGAGCAGTTAACAGAGAGGTAGGACAGAGCACATGGTGAGCACATGGCAGCATGTAGCAGAGAAAATTGCTGCCATGAATACAAAATGGATTCCGCAAAATGTTCACAATAGTTACTAAATACAAGATGTCTTCTGCTAATGCTTAATCTAATCACTGCTAAATTACAACACCTGTGGATGGAGACAGCAGGACATCTCCTGCAGCCTCAGACGGCTGCCCACTGGGGATGATGCTGGGGACTGTTGCTGAGGTAGCAGACGTGCAGGTGGCGGTGCAGGTGGCGGTGTCCACCGCCGTACAGGTTGCTGTTCTAGTTGCCAGAAGGAGTGACTCAAGTCCCTCAGCCAGAGGCTCTGTGCCCTGTCCTGACTTCCCCTTTGCCTTTTGTCCCTTCCCCACCTAGGATGTCACTGCTGGTCCCTTGGCACTGTCCCCTTTTGGCTTGGAGGACCCCATGCTGGGGGGTTGGTGCGACTTTTCCCTATGGCACGTGGGCACCTTCTTCACCTTGGCAGGTGGCAGAATGGGCTGACCCATGGCCGCGCTAGGTGGCACACTGGCAGCCCTGATGGGTGCCACCCACGATGTGACCGGACTTGCTGAGACCAGAGTGCTGGAGGATTTGGTGGCTGAGGTGCTGGGCTGGGACCTGCACTTCCTGGCCTTAGGGGAAGGACGGGGGGAGGTGTAGGGAAGAGGTCAATGTTAGCCAGGAAAAGCTTTTTTAGACACACTGGGATGGGAAGATGGAGGGGGTTTGGGAGTGGAGGAAGAGGTAGTGGTTGTAGGAGGTATATGTCTGCTGAATTTGGGTGAAGGTGCATGGGCCGGAGGCTGTTGTGAGGTGGATGGCTGTTGGGTGGGTGTGTGCCTGCGTTTGTGTACCTTGGGAGGAGGGCTCACAGACACACTGGGAGAGGACACAGGGGACATTTGCATGGTAGTGGGGGTGGTGAGTGCACATGAGCGGTGTGTGTGGTGATGGGCGTGCTGGTGATGGAGGTAGTGGCTGAGGATGTAGTGCATGCAGGTGTGAGTGGAGACGAGACTGGGAGGGAGGAGGAGGACGTGGAGGAGGGGGACACAGTTGAGGCAGTGGATGATGGTGTGTCTGCAAGGGTCTGGTGCTTGTGTGAGTGCCTGTGGGATGTGTGGTGCTTATGTTTGCCCTGTCCACTCTTGTGTGTTGATGAGTGTGCATGCTGGTCTGAAGGTGTGCTTGGGATAGGCTGAGGTGGAGGGGATTGGGTCTGGATAGTGGATGTTGGAGGGGGAGGCTGGACACAGGGACAATGGCTGCCATCAGTGCTGAGGCCAGAGCCTGAAATGCTCTCTGTTGGGCCGCCACACCAGAATGAATGCCCTCCAGGTATGCATTTGTTTGCTGCAAATTCCTCTCGACACCCTGCATGGCATTCAAAATGGTTGATTGCCCAACAGTGAGGGATCTCAGGAGGTCAATAGCCTCCTCACTGCAGGAAGCAGGGCTCACTGGGCAGGGCCTGAGGAGCCTGGGGCAAAGGAGATGCCCACCCTCCTGTGTGAGCGGGCATGGGAAACTCAATGAGGGGCTGCTGTGAGGGCGGTGCTGGAAGGGGGGGTGGCGGCTGTACCTGTTGTTGCGGTGGGCACAGAGGTGCCCGCCACTGCAAGGGAGCTCCCATCAGAGGAGGAGTCGCTGTCGCTGGTGTCTGCTCCTGTCCCCGCCATGGAGCTCCCCTCACCCTCCGTCCTACTGGTGCCTTCAAACTCCAGAAATTCACCCTCCAGGGCCATGTGGGTTGCAGCTCCCTCCTGCTCCGGTGTCAATGCTCCTCCACCAGATGATGCTAATGCACACAAGGACAGGTTGACAAAACAAAAAGGGAGGGAAGACACAAGAGACACATGGTCAATGGCTGCAACACCACTACCGTTGGCGGACACAACACGCAGGGAGCAGCCCTATGCACTAGCGCATGCACTAACAGTGCAGGGGAAAAGCACATACCAATGGGGTACTCTGTCTAGAGCGATTTCATGCACAGCTGGAACCCACAGGAGCTTGACTAGGTGTAGAGGTCTACTACCACCTTTGGAGTTGGAGTGGCACTGAGCCTGAAAAACAATGGATGTACCTTGGCACGTCTGTCCTGGCCTAGGGGAACCCACAGCCCACCTCGACCACCCAGACACCTCGTTAAGCACGCAGAGTCAGCTGAATGAGACTATACTCACCCCTTGTGGCTGCTGTGATGCCCTCAAGCACCCATCCAACTCAGGATTTGCCACCACCAGGATCCAGTACATCAGGGGGATCATGGTGCGACGGGCACCCCTTCCACGTTGGAGGCCATCCCCAGCTGGACCTCCCATCTTTTACGGCAGTGGGTGCTCCCCAGGGTCCACACTTCCTTGGCTATGGCACGCCAAATACTCTTCTTCTGGTGGGCGCTGACCTGTAGGAATAGTGAAGTAAAAATTTATGTTACTCCCCCGTACAGTTCTTCTCACTCATTTGCCACAAACCTCCCACTCTGGCCCAGAAAAACATACACTCACCATCCTCACATGCTGGCCTGTGCCCCCCGTCTCTTCCATCCACGACACTCCATACAATCATGTGCCATCCACCATGCACACAGTTTACTCACCTGTTTGTCTGGGAGACCGTAGAGTAGCGTGTACTGGGGGAGGACCCCATCCACCAGTTTGTCCAACTCCTCCGCAGTGAAGGCAGGGGCCCTCTCCCAGACACTTTAGCAATTGTCGCTTCCAGACGCAGGTCCCAGCAGCACTTGCAGTGTAGGTCCTCTCCTGTTGAAGGTCAGGTATCAAGTGAGGGAACTGATAGAAAATGGCGGTCACGTCCGTGGCGGTGCGTACTGTCACCGCCAGCGTACATCGTCATTGGCTCCTGGAACCCATAGGGCCCAATGATAACCAATGTTGAATTGCGCAGTGGACTTCGACGCTGCACAACGCCAGTGCAGTTACCTCATTTCCCCTTGTCCCTCCTTACAGGTCAGGCAGCCGCCATTTCAGGTGGCCACATGGCGGGCCAACTAACTGCGTCACTGCAATTTTGGCCAGGAATACGGACAGACAAAGGCACACAAAGATTATTTCACAATTGTGCTAAACAGACTTGTGAAACCTATGTGGTGCATGACCCTCTGCTCACCCTTCTCCTCCATTGGGCACGTCTGCTGGGGCAGGTGATGAGATGGCGGCATCCTCCGGTGTACAGACCCCTGGTGGACCTGTCGACAATAGAAGACAGACACATCATTATCACTTACAGTTTGATCGTGCCACAATCCAGAAACTGTGTGCCCAGTTTGAGCCAGACCTGATGTCAGCTCTCCGCCATCCCACAGGAATACCCCCTCTAGTGCAGTACCTATCAGTGCTCCATTTCCTGGCAGGTGGCTCCTTTCAAACAACAGTGCCATGGCATCAGGGATGTCACAGCCAATGTTCTCTAACGTGTTGTCCAGAGCGTTATCTGCCCTGCTGAAACACATGCACAGTTACATCGTGTTCCCTCAGGTGGAGGATTTGCCCACAGTGAAAGGTGACTTCTGTGCCCTGGGACATATCCCCAACATCATAGGTGCCATTGATGGGACCCATGTGGCATTTGTTCCCCCCCCACAAGAATGAACAGGTGTACAGAAGCCGGAAAAGCTACCATTCTTTTAATGTGCAGATGGTGTGTTTGGCGGACCAGTACATCTCCCATGTGAATGCCAAGCATCCTGGCTCAGTGCATGACGTTCACATTTTGAGGAATAGTAGCATCCCTTATGTGATGGGGCAACTCCAGAGGCACCGTGTGTGGCTAATAGGTGAGCCCAAGGTCCCCACACAGTTTAAATAGGTGTCTGGGTATGGGAGAGTCCCTAATGGTTGGAGGATGTTTAACAGTTGTCCCTCGATATTTTCAGGTGACTCTGGTTTCCCCAACCTGTCATGGCTACTGACCCCAGTGAGGAATCCCAGGACAAGGGCAGAGGAGCGGTACAATGAGGCTCATGGTCGAACGAGGAGGATAATAGAGCACACCTTCGGCCTCCTGAAGGCCAGATTCCGGTGCCTCCATCTGACAGGTGGCTCCCTATACTACTCACCGAAGAAGGTGTGCCATATCATCGTGGCATGCTGTCTGTTGCACAACCTGGCTTTGCGATGCCAGGTGCCTTTTCTGCAGGAGGATGGGCCTGATGCTGGTCTTGTGGCAGCTGTGGAGCCTGTGGACAGTGAAGAAGAGGAGGCAGAAGAAGAAGATCTAGACAACCCGAACACCATCATCATGCAATACTTCCAGTGAGACACAGGTAAGAGGATGGCACTGCTTCTCACATCTCATACTACTGTAGGACATAGCATAACTCTACCTTTTTACCTCTGTGTATGGACCCTGACATGTCACTTTGGCTTTCCATTTCACAGATCTGGGTCCCACTTTGTGCCCTATGCTATGTTTAATGCTGCCCAACAACTGTGTAACTATGGTATGTGAACATGAACATTGACATTTCTAGGTTTCCGAGAGGTTGCAATTACACATTTGTAAAAGTACAGAATGGCTCCAGATTGATTTGTGATTCAAGGGTGTTTATTTCTGTTCTTATAAGTGGAGGGGGGTGTGCAATGGGCTGAGGTGATGGTGGAGGAATATCCATGGTAGAGTTCAGTCCCTTGGTCTGACAGGTGCATTGTCCAAGGGGGCATAGGAAGGGGAGCAATGGCAGTTTAAGGTGTACAGGGTGACAAAGTGGGACAGAAGGGTGACAATCAGGGGAGTGTTATTTCCTGGCGGGGGTCTTGGCAATTTTCTCTGTCTTGTTCCTGGATCTCAGGGACCGTTTGCGGGCTGGTTCTCCTTCTGCTGTTCCCTAATCCCCTCTTCCCCTCTTGAACTCTCTTAGCCTCTGTGATTTATCTATCAGAGCCTTGGAGCTGTTCAGTGGTGGACGTGTTGGGAACATGCGCAGACCCAGAGGAAATTATTAGATTTACGCCAAGGAAATCAAGACCTAGTGTCGTATTTAGCCAACTTTAACCGGCTGGTTGCCGAGACATCCTGGCCTGAAGAAAAACAAGCGGTCTTGTTTTACAAGGGACTCAAAGAGGAATTAAAAGATATCTTAGCGCAAATCGATCCACAACCTACAGACTGTCAAGAATTAATAAACCTTGTCTTGAGGCTTGATCATCGTTTAACAGAACGTAAAGGAACGTGCAAAAAGATTGAAAAATATTCATGGCGTGTTCATGATAACAGAGACTCAAGAACTCCGAAAGAAAGAGTGCCAGAACCGATGGAAATTGGAACCATCAGAAGACCTTTGACCAAAGATGAAAAGGACCTCCGCAGAAAAAATGGACAATGTCTTTATTGTGGGCGAAAAGGTCATTTTGCCAAAGATTGTCCAATCAAACCAAAGTACAAGCAAGGTCCAGTTCAGAAGGTCACAGCCAATGCATCAGTCGAGATGGAAAACTAAAACACCCGAGATGCAGAGAAGGGTTGCTCTTGGGTGTCACTGTGGACCCTTCACAATCTAGACATCTTAAACTGGAAATAAGAATTCAGGTCAAGAAAAATATATATTTCAAAAAAGCTCTAGTCGATTCTGGGGCTACAGGGAACTTTATTGACACCCAATTGGTTTGTGCATGGGGAATCCCATGTATTGAAAAGAAGACCCCAGAAATCATCCAGGCAGTCGATGGAAAACTCTTGACTGGAGGTCAGTAACTCTTCAGACTATTCCCTTGTCGATGATTTGTGAAGATAAGAATCAAAGAAAGAAACAAAAAGAGAAAATCATCTTTGACGTGATCCATGCTCCCCATTATGGGATTATCCTTGGCTTGCCATGGTTAACTCATCACAATCCAGAGATCAATTGGGCAGAACGAAAAACCATGTTCTCATCTGCGCTATGTAAAGAACAATGTCTCCAAATGATTCAAGTACCAAAAGTCTGCAACTCTTACATAGCTACTGCCGCGGAGAAAGAAATTCAGCTGCCCAAACAGTATTCATCTTAGATGTATTTGATGAGAAAGGAACAGAGACCCTACCTTCTCATAGATCTTATGACTGTCAAATTGATCGAGCCCCAGGTGCGATACTTCCCAACTGTTGTGTGTATGCCCTGTCAGAACTTGAAAATCAACATTTACGAAAATACCTAGATCAATTTTTGGAGATTGGTTTTATTCGCCCCTCTAAGTCTCCTGCAGCTTCGCCTTCGTTTTTTGTTCCAAAAGCTAATCGAGAACTTCGAACTTGCATCGACTATAGGGGTTTGAACAAAGTCACCATCAAGAATAAATATCCTTTGCCCCTAATTCCGGTCTTATTGGAAGAAGTAAAGAAAGCAAAAATCTACACGAAGCTTGACCTTCGAGGTGCTTATCATTTGGTCAGAATGAGAGAGGGTGACGAATGGAAAACAGCGTTCAAGACAAGATATGGCCTTTTTGAATACACTGTCATGCTTTTTGGTCTGTGTAATGCTCCAGCAGCATTTCAGTTTTTCTTGAATGACATTCTTAGAGAGTACCTCGACATATTTGCCATAGTCTACATCGATGACATTTTGATCTACTCAGACAATGAAAACGAACATGTCCAACATGTCAAGAAAATTCTTGCAGCCCTTCGAAAACACCATTTATATTGCAAACTAACCAAGTGTGAGTTTCATGTTACCACAGTTGAGTTTTTAGGGGTTATTCTTACCCCTCAAGGTATGGTGATGGCAGAAAAGAAAGTAAAAGCCATATCTGATTGGCCCGCCCCAAAGACTGTTTGTGATGTACAATGTTTCCCGGAGGTTCATAAATCATTTCTCCCAGACAGTGGCTCCAAGCACTAAGCTACTAAGAAAGAAAGAAAAGTTTGCATGGTCCCCAGAAGCTGATCAAGCCTTCTCGACTTTGAAGGAAGCTTTCTCCAATGCCCCAGTCTTGACTCATCCTGAGGTGAATCAACCTTTCATAGTGGAAGCTGATGCTTCAGATGTAGCAATAGGAGCCGTCTTATCACAACGAAATAAAGACACTGGTCAACTTCATCCTGTAGCTTATATGTCTCGGAAGTTGAACGAAGCCGAACAGAACTATGTCATTGCTGAAAAAGAGCTTCTGGCGATTCAGGATGCCTTTAAAGAATGGAGACATCATTTGTTGGGTGCCAAATACACTGTTACAGTATAAACTGATCATCGTAATCTTCAATTCATGAGTTCCGCCAGACTTTTGACCTCTCGGCAATTACGCTGGATGTTTTTTTTTGTCGAATTTGATTTTGTAGTAACCTTCCGGCCTGGTAAAGATAATCGCAAGGCTGACGCCTTGTCCCGTCAAGAGTCTACACGTTGCCTGCATTTCAAGCCTCCAGAGATATCATTGCTCCTGACAAGGTTCTATGTATAATAAAAACTGAAGATTTCTTTGAAGAAATTCGCAACTCTTTCACTGTTGAAAAATGGCAAACATGGGCTCAAGCAGATCACAAAAGGTCAATCAAGCAAGATTTACCCTTTCATGACGCTCGTTTGTTCGTACCCACTCCAAACTTCGCAAGATAGTGTTTCATTGGTTGCATGTTATACCTACAGCAGGTCACCCAGGTACTCCTAAAACTCTTGAACTGATCCAACGCTATTTTTGGTGGCCTACCCTAACAAAAGATGTAAAAGCAATGGTAAACAACTGTGAAGTTTGTGCTCGCATTAAAACAAGTCATTCAAAACCAAAAGGGTTGTTACATCCACTTCCAACCCCAAGTCGTCCATGGGAGCACATTTCTTTAGACTTTATTACCGGTCTGCCAGTGGTTCAATAGCATTCAGTAATTCTGGTGGTAGTAGATAGTCTCACGAAATATGGACATTTCATCGCCTGTAAAAAATTGCCCACTTCTAGTGAATTGGCAACTATTTTACTGAACAGAGTGGTTCGTTATCATGGAATGCCAAAAGTGGTCCTCTCCGATCGGGGGTCGCAATTTGCCTCCAATTTCTGGAAGACATGGTGTAAAACACTCCAAGTGACATCTACCCTATCTACTAGTCACCATCCTCAAACAGATGGTCAAACGGAGAAACTAAATCAGACTTTGAAACAATACCTACGTGCCTACGCTGAAAAGGCACTTCATTCTTGGACATCTATGCTCTGGTTAGCTGAGTTAGCCTACAATAACTCATTCCACACTTCTATTGGTGTTACACCCTTTTTTGGTTTATTTGGCTATCATTCTGACACCTTGCCCATCACAATTCCTCAAGAAAGTTCTCTTACTCCAGCTGTGTCAGAAACCATTCAGCATTTGCATCAAACCCAGAAACTGTTTCAACAGCATTTAGAAAAAGCCAAACAAAAATACAAAAGGCATTACAACAAGACAAATTGTGAGGGACTGCAATATCAACCAGGTGACAAGTGTGGCTTTCCACAAAATATATAGATTTCAAGAAGAAGCACATGTTTAACCCCAAATTCATAGGTCCTTACACTGTCCTCCAGCAAATCAATCCGGTGACCTATAAACTACAATTGCCCTCAAACAGATGGTCAAATGGAGAGACTAAATCAGACTTTGAAACAATACCTACGTGCCTACGCTGAAAAGACACTTCATTCTTGGACATCTATGCTCTGGTTAGCTGAGTTAGCTTACAATATCTCATTCCACACTTCTATTGGTGTTACACCCTTTTTTGGTTTATTTGGCTATCATCCTGACACCTTGCCCATCACAATTCCTCAAGAAAGTTCTCTTACTCCAGCTGTGTCAGAAACCATTCAGCATGTGCATCAAACCCAGAAACTGGTTCAACAGCATTTAGAAAAAGTCAAACAAAAATACAAAAGGCATTACGACAAGAAACATTGTGAGGGACCGCAATATCAACCAGATGACAAGTGTGGCTTTCCACAAAATATATAGATTTCAAGAAGAAGCACATGTTTAACCCCAAATTCATAGGTCCTTACACTGTCCTCCAGCAAATCAATCCGGTGACCTATAAACTACAATTGCCCAGATCCTTACGGATTCATCCAGTGTTACACACTTCCCTCTTGAAGAAGGCAGTCCAAAAAGTCCACCCTCATCCAGCTCCTGTTCTAGTACAAGGGGAAGAAGAATACGAAGTTAAGAAAGTGGTGGATTCTAAACTGAGAGGGCGTAATCTATGGTACTTAATCTCATGCAAAGGTTATGGTCCTGAAAGTAACTCATGAGTTTCCGCATCTGATGTTCATGCTCCAGTACTTGTGAGACGCTTTCATCGTCTTAATCCAGGCAAACCAGGCCCTAGAGCGCGTCTGGGAGAGGGGAGTACTGTCAACACCAGGGCAGTGCACGCTCTATTGGCGATTAGAATGCAAAAACCCAGCACTCGCAAAACAACGTAATTTATGCATTGTGCTGATATGTTGTTGTTTAACCTTTTGCATTGCAGAGTTTAATCCTAAAGACTTATTTTTAATGTGTTTACAAATACTGTTCATTTACAATGTATTGCTGCAGGCTTTCAGAGTGTGTTAGGGTGTGGTCTCTTTCCAGGGCCTTCCAGAGACTTTCCCTGCAGCATGCCTGGGTGTGGTTGTGGGCTGGGCCAAGACACTATAAAAGGGAGCCAGCCCAGCTCCAAGTGCTCACTATTCAGAGGTCCCGGTGCAGAGCAGTAGCTACTTCCTGAGCTCTTGTCCCAGTGGCCTATTAGATCTTCCAGGCCTCTGCCCTTCATTTCTTCATTGGTAATCTTTGTTCTGGGTGGTAAGACGGTGGTTGGGCTGGCCTCCCGACACCGTTATCGAGAACTTTTATATCCTTGCCTTAATTCTTTAATGATTAACAGATTACTTGCGCGCTACCATTTCTTGACATTTATATGGTGGGTTACGAATTGGCAAGACGCGCGATTTGTTTCATAATGTTTTGACTTTGTTATTCATTGCGCGCTACCATTTCTTGACATTTTTATGGTAGCTTACGAATCGGCAAGACGCGCAATTCGTTTCATGATGATTTGACTTTGTTATTCATTGCGCGCTGTTATTTCTTGACATTTGCATGGTGGCTTAAGAATCGGCAAGATGCGCAATTCGTTTCATGAGGATTTAACTTTGTTGTTCATTGCGCACTACCATTTCTTGACATTTACATGGTGGCTTAAGAATCCGCAAAATACGCGTGATTCGTTTCATTGTGCTTTGATCTTGTTATTCATTGCGTGCTGTTATTTCTTTGCATTTACATCGTGGTTTACGAATCGGCAAGACGCGCGATTCGTTTAATGATGATTTAACCTTGATATTAATAGTGTGCTACCATTTCTTGCCATTTTACATGGTGGCACTCGAATCGGCAAGACGCACGATTCTCTCCTCGAGCTTAATTCATGTTGTTTATTGTATTCCACTATTCTAAGACATTTATTATGTAATATTCGAGTTGACAAGTTATGTGATTTGTTTCCTGAATCCATATTGTGTTATTCATGGTGCACAATCCTTTAATGGTGTTTACTATATATATATATATATATAAATCTGCAATATGCGCAATTTCTGTTGAAACTTTTTAAGAGAACACAGAAGGCCAGAGTTTCTAGATGCAATATTGTATGGTCCTAGTATGCCTTCTCAAAAAAGGATTCATATGACTGGTTTAGAATTTATTCAGAATGTCTTTTCTGATTCTCATGTAAAGGAAAGTACTTGAATTACAAAGTTTCATTTAATCCATCTTGATTCCCTTACAGGTATCCGGCCATCTTGAAACTTAATCATTTTAAGCTTAATTCTTAGGTTGTTCATGTTTTCAGAATGACTAGGCTTAGAGTCATAGCCTAGTATTGATTTCAGGAGATATAATTTTCATATTGTGTGTTTTAACCTTTTTCTTACTACAGGTCTCCTTCCCAGCTGTTCCCTTCCTAATCCCCTCCTCCCCACTTGAACTCTCTTAGCCTCTGTGATTTATCTATCAGAGTCTAGGAGCTGTTCAGTGGTGGACGTGTTGAGACGTGCGCAGACCCCGAGGATCTGGTGACTCTGACAGGTACTACTCCACCCTATTTCTCCAAGCACCACTTCTGATTATGATGATTGGGACATGAAGTGGACCCTGGCAGAGTCCAGGAGATGGCAGGAGAGGCAAAAGAAAAGAAAGGTTCCTGAAAGCCTTCAAATTATGGAAGGGGATGATGAGGCAAATGCAACGATGAGTCAGTCACTGCGACTGCTGACACAGAGGAGTCTGATATTACTTATCAACCTGCTTCAAGGGATGTGCACAGGTAGTACTGCAGCTCCCATATTTGTAAGGCCCCAGCTGAGACCTGCACCAACCCCTGCCTCAGTAGAAGTATGCACTGCAGAGAGGCAATCAATAACGCACCCATCTACATCCAGTTCTTCCTCAGGCATTGGCAGTGGTCCACTAAGAAAGTACTTCCCACTTTGGGACTTTTTTACACTTAGCAAACAGGAGGAGAACATTGCAATATGCTCCATTTACCACTCAAATGTTCGCCAAGTTAAGCCTAGTTCACATTATGGTATTGGCGACTAAATGACCCAGATGAAGAAACAGCACACAATCCAGTGGGAGGAGCACCTTAAAATAATTGCTGAATGTGGTTGTGCGGGTGAAGGTGAGGAGAGCCGGGAAACATCAGCTACAAGTCAAATCATTATGGGAGGTGATGATGAGAAAGAAGAGGGTGACGCAAAGCAGCCTTCAGCAGTGTGTCAGAATCACCCGCCTCTGCGACCTCACAATGGCACAAAAATACTCACAGTCAGATGGAGACACTAGGGCATACAGTGATTGCCCCACAATGCACATTGAGTCTACCACCACCTATGTCTTGAAAGTTACCATCGTCATTGAACCCATAAAAGAGGACAATCCAGACTACTATTACAGGCATGTTTAGGCAGGAGTGGCCCTATGGCCGCAACCAACCAATGGCACATTTGTACAGGTGGAAGCTGGCAAAGTTTTTAGCACTGGGCATCCTCCCTTTTTCTTTCATGGAAAACGTAGGGTTCTTAGAATTTGTGGCGGCCATCAGCCCCAAAACGGAAGGCTGCAAGACAGACCTATTTTGCCAGAGTTGCTGTTCCAGTCACTGCATCACAATGTGCTGCAATTGGTTGGAAAAGCTTTGCGGCAAAGTGTTGTCCATATTTTCCACCTGACGAAAAACAGGTGGACCAGTTGTCAGGCAATTGATTATATATGTATCACCGTACACTGGATCTCTTTTGCAGGGGTAAAGCAAAAGCTATCTGCAGGTCTTGGCCCTGAAGAAAGTTTTAAGAGCATTTGATGGCATGCAACAGTAGCCATGTTCACCATGGATAAATCACATACAGCTGCAGACATCTAGGGTGAATTTACCTGCAAGGTGTCAGAATGGCTGTGAACCAGAGGTCTCCAAAATGGATTTGTTGCCAAAGACAATGGCAGTAACATAGTCAAGGCAATGGCAGATGGTGGCTATTTCAGGATCCTGTGTTTGGAACACTGCATCACCCAGCTTGTGCAAGACTCTGTAAAAAACAATACAACATAGTAACACACTGATTACTGGCAGACACATTTTTACACATTTCAGCCATTCTTTTAAAGCCCAGAAGCAGTTGTGGTTTACTCAGCGTGCTAATAGAATACCAACATGTTGGATCTCGACCTAGTATATATTGCAACGTCTGTTTCAGCAGTATAGACAGATTAATGGGATACAATTAGGAAAGCTATGACCACGGATGGGGGCAAAAGGGGCCTAGTCAAATAATGCCAGACACTAATGCTATACCGTTTTGAGTTTTTCACTTGGGAAGTTAGCAGGGACAGTACAATGGGCCAAACTATCCCATTGTTGCAACTGCTAGAGGACCAGCTAATGAAGGTGTCTGAAAGTTTCACACTCAGAGGTGTGATTTAAAAAAGCACAGAAGGGAATGCCTTGGTTAAGATCTTAATCTTTCGCTTGGCTTGTAATGCAAGGCTGCAAAATGAAATCATCTTGTCCAAAGAGTACATCTGTGCCAGACTACTTGATCCATGGTACACAAAAATTCTGCCCACTTTCATTCCTTTTTCGGAAGGGGTTGTTTCAAGACATGGGAGGGGGAGCAAGCCTGACACCTGGAAGAAGAATGGCTGGACCTCAGAGTCCCACTCTGCAATTCTGGGGTGCAACCTTCAACTTCAGAGAGGGTAGTCTTGTCTCACAACAGCCAACACCAGCAACAATAACACTGAAAACAACACCAACAGAAGAATTGCTCTGCCTGAGTCCCCTTGGTACACTCCTCATTAAGCTTACCTTCCTTCTGTCCTTCTCCTTGACTCTACAATACAGTTTCCTTTTTACAATCCACCTTCTCCTTTCCTGCAGGAACAAAAGGCAAAAGATAAGCTCAGCACTCCTGATTACCTACCGGACTGGTTCTGACAGGCTCTCAAGAGTGACGGACATTACAAGGAGAATACAGAATCACTGGAAATCTGGCAATACAGTCTAAGTATTTGTTTAACTGTCATATTTTTTAAAACTGGGTGAGTTCTATTCAGTCCTCCATAATTAAATTTTTTCAAACCTAGAAGATAGAACATTTAGATATCTATAACTCAGGTCTCTGGTGCAGAAGTACTGTTTACAATGCACTCAACTGAGCTGTGTCATACTCATTTCTTCATTTCTTTCCACGACCAACTGATGATAATGATTGGCTGCTCATCACCCTGATGAATACTGTTGTTTTGTCTTGCTTGTCTTTGCCTCCCCTTCTCCAAATCCCCTTTCTCATCCATTCATCAAACCTCTAACCCTCTTCCCTTGGGCTGTGTGATTTATTGAGGTGTTACTTAATTAACCATAAGTAGACCCCACACTTGGTGGGGCAGATGTGGTTAAATTAGACACCAACTCACTACAGGATCTTCTATTACCTGAACAATAGCCCACACCTGCCCCACTTACCCAACCATGCATGAGTAAGAAAGAACATCATTCCCCAATATCAACATCATCATTCAGGTCTTTGTTATGCATAAATAAACAGCTTAACTTTGTCGACTGCAGTACAGAGTACATGCTTTCAGCAAATTTTTCCTGACTTGAGGATTTTATAAATTTGTTTTTCTAATTCCATGCTCACCATTGCTCAGAATAATTTACTATTGTTAGTTTCTGTTATGAGGTATTCTTTGATTCATCATTGTGGTCGCCTTTCTAAAGCTATAATATAAATGTCTATGTACAACTCTCAGTTTTTCTTTAAATGTAGTTGCCTGTGATCCTTTTGATTAATCCTACAGTTGGAGATCACCAAGGTGGGAGTGGGACCTTGCTGGGATGCCTTCCCTGTTAGCGCACTACCACTACCATAAAGAAGACACATTGGGAAACCATCCAGTAAGGTCTTGAAACCTGGAAGATTGACAGAAGGAGCAGCCTCTAGCCGCCACTTCATCTATTCAGATAGGAGGACCAAGGGGTGAAGTGACGTACTTTAATTATTATGGGATTACCTTCTACTGCAGATGAGATAAGTGCTTGTTTGTCTATGTTTCTATAGGCAATATAGTGGATGGCTGCATACCCTCCTAACTGACATGTACTTAGAGAAATAGTTTACAAAGACAGGCTGCACGAAAAGGCATCAGTGCAAAGTTGAAGTAAAACACAAACAAAACCTCAGGCATAATGTAGATTATAAATATTTCCCATTTACTAACATATAAAATGTAAATAATACAATGTGAAAACCCACCCTCTCTACCCACAACAGGCCCATCCCTCTCCCACATCTCTTCCCATCCCCAGCCAATGTCCAAAAAATATCTATGTCCAAATTATTAAAAGTGTCCATAACAAAGAAAAATGCCCTCCCCATATTCCCAACCTCTCCACCCACAACTTACTCCTATAAAATAAATTTTTTAAAAGGGCTAGTATAGGGCATTTTGTGTGAAGTTCTGCAGATGATGAATGCGGGCCTTGATGCATGCTATCCGACGGCTCAAGTGCACCAGCTCAATCAGCATGCGGCAATGGTAGACTTGGTCTGAAGGTGGGATGCGCGGGGACGAGCAACTCCAAGCTGCAAGTGGCGCTGGAGTGGCCTGGAAGTTCAGGCATTTGGCTGGTAGACCTTGGCCCAGGTCCAGGAGCAGGGGCAAATGCTAGGCCCTCCTCATCCTCCAGTCACTGGTAATGTGTCCTGGTTGCTTCAAACCTCTGCCACTGGAGATGAGCTGCAAACTACTACCAGGTCGATGGTGGTGGTGGTGGTGAATGAGCAGGAGTAGATATATCAAGAAAGAGAAAAAGGGAAAAAAGACAAATTGTAAAAAAATATTCTGTGCAAACACTTGTGTATGTAATTTACAAAGTGGCACAGTATACATACATTGCTGCTTGTCTGCAAGGGCCATTAGAATTTTTGATGTGATGATTGGGAAAGTCAGTCACAGAGAGGGACATGAATTTAACAACACATGCTTCACATAAAAGTACTGAATTACCAAAACAGAGTGATTTTGTTTTCTGAAGAAGGATTTCCTAAAATATTACACCACACAGACACCTTGTAATGAAAAAAATAAAATAACCCTGTTCATTGAGTGAGGCATCATCCTCTATGGTGTACAACAAATCTATTCTTGTTGTGCTAAATGACTGGAGGCATGCTAACTAAAGCTCAGGTAAATATTTGCCACTTTCTGCAGTCTGCAGCTGGGTCAGCTCTAATGGTCAAAATATTATCTTTGATTCCAATGGAGGTGCTCTTCTCCAAATACCTTTCAATTCTACCCTGACTCCAAAGAGGAAGATGATTATTATATTTCACACATGTAATGTATAACATGCAGATATGAGATATATTTCTGGTATAAGTAGACAGTGGAAAAAGCAATGCACTGCAGTACAGGGAAAGGAACCGGATATATAGATTTTATTGGGCATATTCGTCATGCATAATATACCATCCGCAAAACACGACACAGACACTTAATTCCATTTTACTTCCTGGCCTCACACTCAAACACAAATTATTTAAATCAAATACATTCGCTTGGCTGAAAATCAAGGGAAACAAAACTTGACTAAGGGGCTGATTTAGATTTTAGATTAGAGTTTGGCAGGGGTTACTCCATCACAAACATGACAGATACCCTGTCTGCCGTATTACAATTCATAATACACCACACAGGATATCAGTCACATTTGTGACAGAGTAACTCTCCCCGCTAACTCTAAATCAGGCCCCTTATCTTTTGAAGCAGAGTGAGGTACAGGGAAAAGTTCAGGTAAGGAAGGCAGAGGGTTTGCTGTAGATTACTGGTGAGGGGGTTCACTAATAATGTAGCTGAGAATAAGTCAGTCACTGTAGTCGAAACTGAAAGTTAATGAATGTCAAATTTGAACAGGCATAAATCCATTACAGAAGCCATATGAAGTATGAACCACTTGTTGGGCCGACTTGGAAGGGAAAGACACTTTGGGGGTCATTCTGACTTTGGCGGGCGGCGGTTATTCTGGGTTTCCCGCTGGGCTGGCGGGCGACCGCCTGAAGGCCGCCCGCCAGCCCAGCGGGAAACGCCCTTCCATGAGGATGCCGGCTCCGAATGGAGCCGGCGGAGTGGAAGGGGTGCGACGGGTGCAGTAGCACCCGTCGCGATTTTCAGTGTCTGCATGGCAGACACTGAAAATCTTGGTGGGGCCCTGTTACGGGGGCCCCTGCAGTGCCCATGCCATTGGCATGGGCACTGCAGGGGCCCCCAGGGGCCCCTCAACACCCCATACCGCCAGGAACAGGATGGCGGTATGGGGGTCGGAATCCCCATGGCAGCAAGCTGCGCCGCCATGGAGGATTCCCCAGGGCAGCGGAGAACCGGCGGTACACCGCCGGTTTTCTGTTTCTGACCGCGGCTGTACCGCTGCGGTCAGAATGCCCAAGGGAGCACTGCCAGCCTGTTGGCGGTGCTCCCGCGGTCGTTGGCCCTGGCGGATTTTACCGCCAGGGTCAGAATGACCCCCTTTGTTTTTGTTTCGGTTTGCAATCCATTGAAAGCTTTGTACATTCTACCTTAACATAAGTAGATGCACACTGCACAGCCAACACTGCAGTGCCAGATTGAACCATGAAGCAGTAGGGTGGGGTCCTCATGGCCAAGGGGTCGCGACACTCAAAGGGCCATGGGCAGGGAGGTCATGGATGATGATGGATGGGTGGGATGTGCCTGACTTCAGAAATATAGGCCCATATTTATACTTTTTTAGCACCGCATTTGCGCTGCTTTTTGATGCAGAAACGGCGCAAACGTACAAAAGACAATTGTATTTTGCAAGTTTTTGCCGCTTTTGCATCAAAAAATGACATAAATGCGGAACTAAAAAAGTATAAATATGGGCCATAGTGGTTAGACGAGTAACTGTCAATAACCAAGCAGTGTAACTTAAAATTACCCGTCTCTGCCATCGCCACAGAGACTCCCCCTTTGGGTGCTGCATCTGGCGCACTGGTGCTGGCCCCAGAACTGGTTGTCTGTGTGGCTAGAATTTTTTTTAAACCAGAAGATAAGGGTGATGCCATTGTGATCCAAGCCACTGAACACTACCGGAGTGAATGTCTGAGACTGCTGGGCGATGAGCACAACAATGAAAAACTTAAGTAAGATCCAGCAGAAATTTCTGAGGACTACGATTAGCAGTATGGTAGAGCAAGCCCTAGGCACAACTGGATCTCAAAGAAAGAAGGGGATTTCCTTAATAGAAACCAGGTCCTCTGTGCTTCTACACTATCCAGAAAATTCACAAGAACCTCGAGACAACCCCAAGCAGATCAATATTATCAGGAATAAATTCCATTCTGGAACCCCTTTCCCGTTTTGCAGATGCCTTTTTGAGACCCATAGTCCAAAACACAGACACTTATCTTAAAGATATGAAAGATGTACTACGTCTCATTAAAGACAGACCTTTTGACCCAGAAAGTGAGATACTAATAGGATTGGAAATGGAGAGCCTATACACTAGTCTCCCTCACCCTGATACATTACGTATAATTGAGGAGGCCATTTTTGACATAGACTGGGAGTGGCAGACACAACAAAATGTGGTTATGTAATGCTGCTATTGGGCTCTAAGATTACATTTCTTTGAGTTTGAGGGAACCTTGTACCTTCAGAAACATGGGACCAGCATAGGAAGTTCCTTCACTCAGAGTTTAGCTGGCCTCTATGTCTACCATCTCGAGAAACAGAGGATCCTGTGCCATGTCAACCCATGCAGAGAGAATATAAAAATATGGAAAAGGTACATTGACAATATACTGGTCATATAGAAAGAGGAAGGAGCACTGGTTGGGCCCTTCTTAGAATGGCTGAATAGACACGACAAGTTCGTGAGATTCACCCACACAGTAAGCAAGGAAAAACTGGTCTTTTTGGATTTTAGTATTATAGCTACCTAAGGCACCTTAAAGACAACCACTCATGAAAAACCATCAACCAAGAACTGTTTACTCTTGTACGATAGTACCCACCCTGTCACCTAAGAGAGAACCTCCTCTTCAGAAAGTTCCTATGATTGAGAAGGAACTGTTCAGAGGTAGATGATTACAAGGAACATGCTCAAAGGTTAGCATCCAAGCTGGAGGCAAGAAAATACCCCCCCCCCCACAATAAACACCCTCCCCAGCTCCTCTGGCTGCTGCTGCCTCTGCCTTTGCTGGTTGAATTGAGAGTCTCCTGACTGTCAGTTCGAGGCCCTCCTCCGCCTGCAGGGTCGTCCCTGCTCCTCATCCCTGGTGGTCTAGTCGCCGCACAAGTATATCCTTTTCTTTCTCTTTGTCGCTCTTTCACTCTTGCGTTTTCTGCATTTTTCTTCTATCATCCCTTGTTTTTCTTTTTCCTTTCTCCCGTCTTTCCTCTGCCTTGCGAAGCACCTCTCCCGCAGTCCTGCCTCCCAGCTGACTGCTCTCCCAGACCCCTCTGTGCAGAGGATGTGCACAGCAGGTGTGCTGCTGGCACGCCAAAGGCAAGCCCATCCGTGCCTGGACTGTGCCCAGTGCCAGGATCACTGAATCTCTATTAAACCACCCCTGGACTGCCTTCGTTACAACTCAGAGACCCTCCTCTGCCTCAACACAGGACGTCTCAACAACTGCTGCACCATCTTCCCCAAGGACACCCACAGACCTTTTACCAGCAGGAATTGCAATTTTAGTGCCAAACCGAAGGTACTCTCTGCACACAAATATCAGGAATAAGGCCATGTGCAGCCAGATCCCACCGAAACTCCGCTGCATGGCTCTGCGGCACTTTATGCGCACCACTTGTCATCCCCTCTTGTTCCAAAGGTGGCCATCAGCGTCGTCTGCCCTGTGGCAAAGATCATAGAGCTGCAGGTTCAGGACATTGGTGGACAAGATGCACTTATCAGTGCTATTCCATGAAGGGACAACAATTCCCATGTTTTCAGAGGCAGCAGCCATCTTGGGGTGTGGCAGGCCTATAAAGCCTAGCCACACCCAAGCACGTTGCACACTATTTTGAAGACTTCAATGCAGTCAGACCTCGTGGGGGTTTCTCTGAGAAGAGCAGAGTTCCTGCATGGCAGAGTGACATCCAATCGAAGTATCCTTGTTTCCATGATGAATTCAAAAACGAGTAGGTCATACTCGTAGCAGTAAGGCCTTGATGAATCCAATTTTGGAGGAAGTCGTTACTTCCAGAAATAAAGCACCCCTTAGCACAACGAGCAAAGCATTTTCAGGTTCCAGAGTACAGCGGCCTTGGCGCGATGATCAAAGGCGTTTCAGAGCACAGGTGTAAAGCGCTCTTTGCACAGCAATTCAAGGGCTTCAGTTCACAGATGTAAAGCGCTCTTGACACGGCAATTCAAGTGCTTCAGTTGACAGGTGTAAAGCACTCTTGGCATGACAATTCAAGCGCTTCAGTCCACAGGTGTGAAGCGCTCTTGGCACAGTAATTCAAGCGCTTCAGTCCACAGATGTAAAGCGCTCTTGGCACGGCAATCAAAGCGCTTCAATCCACAGGAGTAAAAGGCTTTTGGCACAACAATCAAAGTGATTTAGGCCACATGAGTAAAGCGCCCCTTAGCATAACGTGCGTAGCGCTTCAAGCAAGACAAGTAAAAGTGCTTCCTGGTATTATAAGTAAAGCGCTTCAAGTTCAATGAGTAAAAGCTTTTCGGCCTTTATAGTTGTGAATGTGAAAGTATTTTTGGAGACAAGCAAATCATAGTTTGCATTATTGTTTGGAAAGCATAATGTGAAAAGCATATTTAATTGTTTGAGATTTTCTAGGTCATGATCAAAGGTTTATGTTATGAATTCATAGATGTTACAAGATCGATATTCTGAGTATGATCATAGTCCAAACTTCTTGCCATCTCTTGGTTCTGAGGTTGTAGTTTATTCTTGTTCCAAGTTTCGCATTTAGTCAAGAGTCTATTGATAAGTTACATTTCTATGAATGAGTAAGTGCATATTTGTTCTAACCTTTTCTTTTCAGATCTCTCTCCCTGCTGTTCCCTACCCTAATTCCCTTCCCCCGACTGGCTTCATCATAACTCTGTGCTATAATAGCGTTCTGAGTTGGTGACGCCGGAAGGTGGGCCTTTTGCTCAGCAATGTGCAGATCCCGAGAAAAGGACACTGTGACAACAAAGATACCAACAACCTCCACAACCCTATCAACTGCCTGCTCCCGAACACCCGCTTCCTCCACAAACATGCCACCAAATTCTGGGACCTGATCGACACCACCCGACCGGATATCGCCTTCCTCACCGAGACCTGGGCCAACCCCACCTCGGGTCCAGACATCGTCATCACCATTTGCAATGGTTACAGCATCCTAAGGAGGGACAGGCCCTGCCGCCTGGGCAGAGGACTCGCCATCGTAAACAAGTCCTCACTACGTGTCAAGGCCATCCATGAAGGACACTGCACCTCCATGGAACACCTTCACTTCCTTGTCCACTCCAACCACAACTCCTCCACCTGTGGCACCCTAGTGTACAGGCCACACGGCCCCCGCCCAGCTTTCATAGACGAGGTCGTAGACATCGCTACACCCCTGGCATCATTCGACTACCTACTCCTCGGAGACCTGAAATTCCACCTCGAGGACCGCACCGACCCAAACACCACCACTCTATTCGACAGCCTCGCCACCCTTGGTCTCTGACAGCTGGTCTCCACACCCACACACATCACAGGACAAACAATGGACCCCATCATCACCTCAAGCTACCGGATCACCATCAAGACCATCTCCACCCAGACTGGACCGACCACCATTGCATACACTTCACAATCACTGCACTCAGCAGCCACACCTGCACCTCTGCACCTCCAGGACCCCCCACAGGAAATGGAATTAATTCACTGAGTAACCCACCCTCATTGCTCACCAAATCCCTCCCTTCCCCCCTCTGATAACTACGACACAGCAGTGCGCAATCTCAACACATGGATCACCGAATGCACCGACTTTCTAGCCCCTCACCAGCTGACATCAGCCAAACGCGTACCTAAGAAGGCCAGCTGGTTCAGCACTGAACTCCAACGTTTAGATGTTTAGAGGAAAAATTGACATTTAGAGAAAATTGGAGGAACAGCCAATCCAGCAAAGACCTCGCCTCATTCAGAGCCGCATCCGCCATCAGCCAAAGAAAAATCAAGAACCATGGAAGGATGTACTCTGGGAGCGCATCAACTCCTCAACAAATAACTTGAAGGAACTCTTCTCAGTCATCAAGGAGTTCACACATCCCCCTTCCGAAGCCACGAGCATCCCCCCATCATAGGACCTCTGCGACAAACTCGCCTCCTTTTACCACCAGAAGAACCTGGACATCTATGACAGCTTCCTCCCCCTAAACCCACCCAGACCAACTACGGCTGGTCCACTCTCACCACAGACGAAACATCATAAACAGGACCCACTCCGGAGCCCCCTCGGATCCCTGCCTGCACCACATATACATCAGAGCCAGCGCATTCATCGCCCCAAGCTTTATAACAGAATTAACTGCTCCATCAGCAAGGGCACCTTCCCTGAGGACTGGAAACACGCCGAAATACGCCCTCTCCTGAAGAAACCTTTTGCTGACCCATCAGAACTAAAGAATTTCCGGCCAACTCACTGCTCCCCTACCCCGCCAATGTACTTGAGAAAGCAATCAACGCACAACTATTCAATTTCATCAAGGCCAACAACTCCCTGGACAGCTCCCAATCCGGCTTCTGCAGCAATCATAGCATGGAGACAGCACTCCTGGCAGTCACCAACGACATCTGATTACTCCTAGCCTGCGGCCACATTGCAGCACTCCTACTCCTTGACCTCTCAGCAGCTTTCGACACGGTCTCCCACAGCAGTCTGCGCACCAGACTCCACAACATAGGAATCCGCAGAAGAGCCTGGAATGGAACCACTCCTTCCTCTCTGGGAGGACGCAGAGGGTCAGACTCTCTCCTTACACTTCCAGACCCACAGGAGTCAACTGCGGAGTCCCCCAAGGATCCTCACTGAGTCCCACACTGTGCAACGTATACATGGCTCCTCTAGCTACCATCATCAGAAACCACAGTATGAACATTGTGTCATATGCCGATGACACACAACTCATCATTTCCCTCATTGAAGACCCGTACACGGCCAAAAGGAACTTTCACTCAGGAATGGAAGCAGTCACCACCTGGATGAGAGAAAAATGCATCAAGCTTAACTCCAACAAGAGGGAGCTCATCATCTCTGGAAATGCCACCTCTGCCTGGGACGACTCCTTGTGGCCTACATCCCTCAGTGACCCCTCTGCACCGACCAAGTTCGCCCGCAACTTAGGCATCATTCTCAACTTCTGCCTATCTATGACCCGCCAGGTGAACTCTGTTGATTTCTCCTTCTGGCACACTCTCTGCAAACTTTGGAAGATCTTCAGATGGATCCCAGCAGACTGTCACAGGACAGTCACCCACGCCTTAGTCACTAGCAAGATTGACTATGGCAATGCCCTCTACGCCGGCACCTCAACTTGGCAAATCAAAAAACTTCATCTCACCCAGAACGCCAGCGCCAGACTCATTCTGGGCCTCCCTCGCTGAGAACACATCTCTCAAAACCTGAGGACCCTACACTGGCTCCCGGTTGAGAAGCGAATCAACATCAAGCTTCTCATCTACACGTACAAGGCCATACACAATGCAGGACCAGCCTACCTGAACCACTGCATCTCCTTCCACACCCCGCCAGATCCCTCTGCTCTTCCCAGATGGCCCTGGCCACTGTTCCTTGCATCCGCAAAACCACCGCCGGAGGATGATCTTTCACCTACACGGCAGCAAAGAGCTGGAACAACCTCCCCCTGAATCTCAGACAAACACGGCCCCTTCCCTCCAGCCACAGTGCTTTGAGACCCTCACGGGTGAGTAACTGCGCATTACAAATATTGATTGATTGATCAATCAAGCCATGAAACAAGCTTGCAATAACAACAGAGAAGCTCTATTACATACCCCTCCTCAAAAAGAAAGGGAGGAGAGACCGAGATGCATTACGACATTCAATACAGCTTCCAACCAAGTGAGCAAACAAACACTGGAGTATCCTCAATAGTGGTTCATTGAATATTCGTAAACCTATGTTCTCACATAAATGCGGAAAAAGTCTTAGAGATATTCTTGTGCACCCCCTTTCACAACATACACACAAGAAACCAGACGGAGCAAATCACTTTCCCCCACCTACAGGACACTATCCATGTGGTGGTTGTAGTGTATGCCACCTGACAAAAGTCACTAAAATGGTTACTTTCAATGACAATATGACATGGGACATCAGAGAATTTACTAACTGCAACATTTGAGTAGTGTATCTGATCACTTGCCTCTGTAACTTACATTACTTTGTGATGGCCTCCCTCAAGGATAGGACTAGGATCTGAGAACATTGCAGCAACCTTAGGGTGGATGGGCCACCACGAAAATGTACACTCACTACACAGAGAAAGTGCACACAGTAGAGGACTACCAGTGGGCCATTCCGGAACATCAAAAAGACATGAATAAATGTGAATCCAGACTTTTTGAAAGAGAACAACGGTGGGCCTTTAGATTACACACACACCAGAAAGGATTGAATGAGCATATCCCATGGAGCCAGCTGATGAAGTAGTAACACTATAAGTGTAGTTGCCTTGTGAGTGTAACATCTCTTCTTTTGAATTTGTACATCTAACAGGATGCGTTGTTTTCATAGGTTTTAAAATAAACCAGTTGGGTCTGCTACAAGTTGGTTGTATACTCTAAAAGGCAGCCTCTGGCACACCTAGAAGAGAGGCCTCCGCGGGCCTCTTAGTACATAGCTATTATATGTTTTTCATCCCCATCCCATCCGCAATGCCATGACTGTTTCATCCCCTTAGCACCCTTTTATATCCCCTCCATGAGAGCAGTCTCCCCTGAGGCAATCTCAGGACACCTCATTCGAAGGAGTCCTCCTAAACCTCCCGAGGGCCAGGGTAATCCGCCATCTTGAAAATTCAGCAGTCTAGTGCTGCTATGCATACACGTGACCCAACACGTAGCAGTTTATCAGACATGCTCCCACAGATGCCGGTAACATTCAGACCCTGGGGAAGTGAGGAATAGGTAACTAGCTGGAGTGTCGCTTTGATGAAGTAAGTGCAACCTTGACTTCTCTTCACCGTGTCATTGACGCTGGCCAGGAGAGGAGTAGAGTATATTTTAATACCTTATTGAACCTTTAGAGTGTGACTACAAGCACATTCCCCCTCCTGGCGGATCTACGATAGCATAACCAGCATTTTATTGAGTATGTCACACATGTAACAAGTGTGTTATTCTGTGTGCTTTACGTGTTTCTATGTGTAGTTTGTCTTGTAATGTCCATTATGAAGAATTATCGGCAGCCATCACTCAACCATTGAAAACCATGTGTGCTCTTCATGTTTATGGTGAAGTTTGCTCAGTTTTGGCACCACACCCACAAGCATTAAATTGTGTACGCCGGCCCAGTATTCCACAGGGCTATGATAGCCATAATCCATTATGTCTCTACATGTATCACTTTGATGATACCACATAAGATAGGTATAATGTACTTTACCATTTAGCATGCAAAATATGTGCTCACACAAGTAATATTTATATAAATAGTTGAACCAAGGAGTCATCCTTGGTCCTGAAGAAGAGCCTAGGAGTAAGGCTCTGAAACATGTAGACCAGGACTACAGGTACATTGTATACCCTACTTCGATATAACCCCCTTTTTAATCATACTGCCACTAGGTGATCTATTAAATTATTGGAATTTGCTAGGAGGGAGGTATTTTTAACTTTTCAAGGACCACACCACTCCTATCCCTTACCTGAATCACATTGACGGGACAACATCAGTGCTCCCACGTATTCCATAGGTCACAGCATGTCCCCTTCTGTAGCGGAACAGGAGGAACCCATTGATGAAGCATGCCACCAAGGGCTAACCCTTTCTGGAGGAAAACCCTTTTTTCCATATCCATTCTGTTGGGACTCCCCTTCTGCTGGGTCTTTTTGAGTGTTACTCTGTCATCAAAACTGCTGGGATAATACAGCACAGCATTGAATGGGGGGGTCACCATATTCTTGGCCACTTTCTCGTCATTTGAGAATGAGCAAGAAATAGAAAGCCTTCTCAACAAACAAGGGTAGAAGAGCTTGATTGGTTCTGCATGCTCTGCAATCTTCACAGTAGACTACCCAATCTATTGTCTAAGGGCCTCTTTATGAGTTTGGTGGTTGGGCTGCCATACTGCCAAGTTGGCGGTCCCAAAAAGACTGCCATGTTTGCGGTCTTCCAGACTGCCCTATTACAAGTTACACAGGCAGGACCAATGACTTCCAACCTAAAAAGGCAAACCGAAAGTGGCATGGAACTCCAGCCCCAACAGCCCTGTGACCAATCACTGACGGTATTACAAGTCCAAGGTCGCAGTGGTGGGTACCCTTGGTGGTCAGCCACTGGCGGTCCGAACCACAGAGGTCAGCAAAGTAATATGCAATTGCACATCGGATGCATTTGAAAACATTGCTGACACACATTGCCACACTGGACACACCTGCAAAGGACACACCCCTTCGCAGACTACAATCCTCTGCATATTCACAGCAAAAGTAAGCAAGAGGGAACGCTTAAAAAATTTAACTCCATAGAAGAGGCACACCTTCAATTTATTTGAAACATTCCATACCACAGTCAGTCACACCCTTTTGCACTTCTTCTCTTTAGTAAGTCACTGTCCCCTGTAATATATTTTTCTTTTTTTACAGCCAAGCCACATATAAAGAAAAAATCACATCTCACTAATGAAGATTTAAGAGTCATGGTGGATGAAATCATAAGAGTAGAGCCACAATTGTTTGGAACCCGAGTCTAGCACACTAATCTCAGTAGAAAAATGAAAATGTGGGATAGGTAAGTTGACAGAGTGAATGCTGTAGGTCTCACCTTGAGCACAAATGAGGAGAGCAGGAACAGGTGGAACAACCTCAGTGTAAAGGTCCATTCTCTAGTCTCCAGGCAGCAGCTGTAGGTCATGAAGACTGGCAGTGGCACTCCCACCCACTCCTGCCTTGCAACTCCATCCCTGGGAGGAGAAGATCTTAGCCATCATGTACTTGGAGGAGTAGAGTCTGGTAAGTCACAACACAAAAACCTGTCACAAACAAGTTATGTCATGCATGCTCAATGCTCACCTTTTGCCACCATCACTGTCACTCCATTCACCAGCCCAGCATTACACAATTGAGATAGACTCACCTGTGGGAACATCATCTATGTATAATGTATGTATTAGAGGGACTAGCATGACTTTGAGTTCCAGCAGGCACTGTTCCTGCAACTCCAAAAACCAGACCTGTGTCCTCTGCTCCAAAGACCCCTGTCTGTCAACTCCTAATTGAAGTAGACTCACCTGGGATGATAACTTTTGTATAGTGGGTGCAGTACAGGGGCTGACATGAGTGCTAAGGCCAGGAGGCACTGTTACTGTTACTCCACTTAGCCAGCCCAGTGTCCACTGCTCCAAAGACCCCTGTTTGTTGACTCCCAATTGAAGTAGACTCACCTAGGAGGATGACAGTTGTATAGTGGGTATAGTACAGGGACTGACATGACTGCTAAGAACAGGAGGCACTGTTATTGTTACTCCACTCACCAAGCCCAGTGTTCACTGCTCCAAAGACCCCTGTTTGTCAACTCCCAATTTAAGTTTACTCTCCTGGGAGGACAACATTTATATAGTGTGTGTAGTACAGGGACTGAGATGACTACAACTCCAAGCAGACACTGTTTCTGTAACTCCAAGTACCCAGCCAGAGGGCACTTGCTCAAAAACATCTGTTAGTGAACTCTCAATTGAAGTGTGCTCACTAGAGGAAGAGCATTGGTCAAGTGTGTGTACTAGAGTGAGTGACATGACTGCAACTCACAGCAGGCCCTGTATCAGTAACTCCAAAACACCTGCACAGTGTTCTCTTCTCCAAAGGCCACTGTTTGTCAATTACAAAATGAAGTTAACTCACCTGGGGGGATAACATTTGTCAAGTAATGGGGAGTAGTGAGAGTGAGAAGACTGCAACTCCCAGTAGGCACTGTTCCTCCAACTCCTGCACACTATACCAGTGTTCTTTCCTCAAAAGACCCCTGTGTCTTAACTCTTTATTGAAGTGTACTAACCTGGGAGGAAAAAATTTGTAAAGCGTGTGGAGTAGAAGGATTCTTGTTTTTGGAAAAGAAAACACCAACACAGTGTGTTCTATAGTCCAAGGACCCCTGTGTCTTAACTCTCAGTTGAAATGTACTGACCTGTGAGGATGCAGTTTGTACGGTGTGTGTAGTACAGATAGTTACATGACTGTAACTCACAGATGGATATCTTAATGTCACTCCAATCACCAGTCCAGTGTCCACTTTGCCAAAGACTCCTGTTTATGAAATCACATAAGAGGTATACTTACCGAGGGGATGACATTTCTCAAGTGTATGAAGTAGAGGGAGTGACATGACTGCTAAGGCCAGGATGCTCTGTTTCACCAATTTCAAACACAAACCCAGTGCACTCAATGGAAGTTCACTCTCCTGAGACGATCACATGTGTATAGTGTTGGAAACTATTGGGAGTGACCTGAATGTAAAGCCCAATGGGCCCTGTTTTGCTAACTGCAATCACCAACCCATTGTCCACTTGCCCCAATTCATCTGTTAGTGAACTCACAAAGGAAGTTATTGACCTGGGAGAATAACAGTTGGCTAGTGTTGGGAACTAGTGAGAAGTACCTGAATGTAAAGCCCAATGGGCCCTATTTTGCTGACTCCAATCAACAGCCCAGTGTCCACTTGCACTAATACATCTGTTAGTGAACTCATAAAGGAAGTGTACTCACCTGGGAGGGTAACATTTGGCTAGTGTTGGGAACTGGGGAGTGACCTGAATGCACCTCCCAGGAGGCACTGTTCAAGGCACTCCAAATAGCAGAACAGGGGTCACTTGACCAAAAAAAACTTACCTGATCACTCTCAAATGATGTTCACTCACCTGGGTGAGACCATGCTCAACGCAGAGATGTGGCTGACCACCTAGCTCAATCCTGAACGGTTAGGCCAAAATGAAACTATTGAGGGCAGGAAGGACAATTCACCCAGTGAGCAACATAAACGAACAACAAGATCTCAAGATGCACAATCAGAATGGTTTTGACTGCAGACACATTCGCTATGCACTGGCCACCTGGAGAGTTCAGTCACATATACAACAAACTCCTGGGTCAGCCTGCATAAAAATCACCTAGGCCTCAAAACGGTCCAATACACAGTTTTTCCTCCTCTGGTAGCAAGATGTATTTCTCTGCCCACCCTCCCAATTGCTAATGAACAGGTAAATTCAGCAGCTGCTTGACTCAAATGAAATTGTCATGCTTCACAAATGTCAGGTCAATAAAAACAATAGCACGGGTACCTGTCGCAATAGGATAATCTGCAAATCAACTATGTACATGGGCTTTGCAAAATATCACTGTAAATATTTGGAGGTAGATGTCACACTACAACTAGTAACATTGCATCTTTCACATCAACAGGTCGAGCTGCCACTGGGCATACAGAGTCCACAGACGAGACTGTCACTACCCCCATGGATAAAGCCCTCAGTGATGACAACACTCCTGGATGTCTGGACGTAGAGGATGGTTTAGGCCCACCTGGACAACCTGATCAGACCCAAACAGTGAGTCTTACTGTGGCCACATCAACACCTTCTAGCCTGGTTGCCTCGAACTCATAGGCAGCCATTCACCCATCAACTTGTGTCCCTAGGACAGTGGCAATCATCTTGTGCCCCAGTCCAGGATCCTGAGTCATAGCACAACACCTTGGACAGGGATGGTCCTGGAACCAGTAGTTGGAGGTACCCTGTGACAAGGGCATAGGCCCGTGGGGTGGGGTGATTGGGAGGGATGTTATGGGCCACCGGGGTGAGGCCCCTGGGGGTGCTCTTGGCCAGGATACCATCAGCCAAGTCTTGGGGGTCTATTAGGAGTTCCAGGGCATGATGGGCCTGGTACTTTCTGAACTCCGGGAGATGAAACAGTTGCACTGGGACAGCCATAGGGATATACTTCAACAGTGTGAGGCCACCAATACCAACCTGGCCTCTGTAACAAGGGTGTTAAGAAACATTAGCAGTACCCTGATCAGGGATCATCAGCAATACTCTACCCCTTCCTTTGGTGCAGCAACACCAGGCCCTACTTAATCAGTGTCAGCCAATGGAAGGGAGGCCCTGTCAGGGGAAGAACCCACCCCAGACACCCCTGCCTCTGTAACAGCAGCTTTCTCCACGCAAGTGGGGACGTCCAGCTAAGAATCAAGGAGGTGCAGATGGCCAGACACTGATTACTGCCAGCAAGTGACCACTTCCTAAAGGAACTCCTTTGTGTGCCACATATTCACTCTATTGACTGTTCTTCAACCACCTCCCATTTCCTATGAGTGTAGTACACTCAACTTTGGACTTCCTCCATGACTGAACCCTTCACTTTATCTGTTCCGTCATATTCCTTATTTCAATTCCATACCTAAATTCACAATAAATGCTTGCTTCAGCTTCAACTGTTGCTATATAGATATAGATATAGAGATGAAAGACCATGTGAAGTTAATGATGAAGATACAGGATACTAGCATAAGGAAGGATTTGTTACAGGTACAGTATACTGCTAAGTATTACAACCAACACACAAAAACACAATGGTACTAGTGTTTGGTCACACCAAGCATTTTATTTCACTGTACAGCACAAAAGGCTGTCCATATGTCTGAACTGTCATAGCCAAGAATTGCTGACTCATATTGTGTCAAGGTAGATTTATGGAGGTGCAACCCCCCAGATCATAGAAGGAAGTGCCTTGTCAGACATTGTCCTGTAGAATAGGCAAAAGGAGAAGTGAATGGTGTCACCAGTTTGAGCCTTATCACATACCAAAACCAAGTTATCCAACATCACTTAAACCAAGATACAGACAGAGGACAGTACAACAGTCCCTGATCACAGGCCCATCATAATCCAATGATCATGAATCTGGTGGTATAACACAAACATATGTCAGTGTTGTGCACAGGTGCTGTGGCCTGCAATGATGACACATATCTACAGCTACATATAGGTCATACAAGAAGAGTGCTTAGCCTATGTGAGGGGTGACTGCCTGGCTTGCACTTGATGACAACATATGTCATGCCTGCATAATCTCACACATGATAGAATCAGCCCAACACAGCACAATAAATAAATATACAGACCTTACACCCAAACACTGTTCAAGCTGCCTTGGCACAGGTCTCATATACCCCAAATCTGTGACCTACATTACCTGGGACAATCCATGCCCACTTCCTATGTCAGAACATCATCAGATACCTGCCAATGTCACAACTCTGAAATGCCCACATGAGGATGTCATGGTGAAGGTACTTGCACAAACACAAAACAAGGAGAATAGATTTGAAAACAAAATGATTATGCAAATCACATAGAAAGCATCTGTAAATGTGGTCACATTACAATGAGACTGACACAAACAAAGCAGCTACATCAAGGTGGGGATGTGTCAAAGGCTAACTCTTCAAGCACCCTTAGCTGAGTATCACATAGCATTAGCTCCCCAGTGTTTTGCCAACATACTCTTCTCCAAACAATTCTGACAACTACAGTTCTTCATAGCATAACAGTCATTACATCACATGACATACTTACACTCAGGAAAAGTAGTTGTTGATGAGATCTTCCCACAAGTCATCTCCTTCCTCTTCATCACTGCCATCTTCACTTGGTATTTCTGGAGGCTCACCTGGTGCCACTGCAGGCTCCCACTCCTCTTGGATATTCCTTCATAGGGCAATGTTGTGGAACATGCAACAGGGCGCAATGATCTGACACACTTTATCAGGTGAATAGAGGAGGAATCCACCAGTGCAGTCCAGACACCTAAATCTGGCCTACAGGAGCCCAAAAGCCCGCTCCACTAACCGCCTTTTTCTTCCATGAGCCACATTGAAGCAGACTTCCCCTGACGTAGTTGGATTCCTTATTTGCATCAACAACCAAGGACGGATTGGACATGCAGAGTCTCCTGTTAAGTAATGGGAGATATGTGCAACTATGAGTCCCTCTTATCAGAATTGTCGCACCAGACATTGCACACACACAAATAGAACTGATGTTATTCACCTACCAGCCAGGCCCTCTCTGGGTACAGTCATGACATCAGCTAGGGGATAGTGCTGGTCCGCATAAGGAAGGCATCATTGACTGAACCTGGATAAGAGGCAGAGACCTGTGAAATGTGTAGTTTCACCAAACACACAACTTGGACATTGATGGAATGGAAATTCTTTCTGTTGTGGTACACCTGTTTATTGGCACACGGTGGGACCAAGCCAACAAGTGTGCCATCAATAGCCCCAACCACATGTGGGATGCGTGCAAAATAAAAAAAGCCAGCCTTCACATGGGCTAAATCCTCATGTCGGGGAAACTGGATGTAGCTGTCAATGTCTTTCAAAATTGCTGGGAGGACATCTTTCAGCACCAGACTGAACATAGGTTGGGACATACCACCAGTTTGGGCCACTGTATGTTGGAAGGACCATGTGGCTGAGAAGTTCAACACTGAAATACCTTGTACAATGGGTGGAATGCTGGTTGGATAACTAATAGCTGCTATCAGATCTGGCTCCAGCTACCGTCATGAGCTCACTATTGTTTGTCGATTCAGATGATAGAGGAGTATGACGTGGCATTCTTCCTTAGTCTGAATGTCTGGCAGTGGATGGAAGACAGGTGGTTGTTGCATACTCCCTCGCCCTGGGTACCTGTATATGACAAGAAATGAGTTCTGACATTATTCATTGTGTCCACAGCAACATACATGATGCATGTCAAGGATAACATGTGACAAGACAATTTAGAATGGATAGACATGTCAAACAGTACTCACCACAGCTGCTAATTACACAAGGGTCCGTGTTACTCCCATGGTTTGCCACCCGTGTACACATCATGCATCTGTTTATTGGCACACGGTGGGACCAAGCCACAAGTCAAAATAAATCAAAATTGTGCATCACAAATGCCACTCAGAATGTGACTGGATGTCCTGAGCAAACAAAATGAACTTTGACGGGGGTGGAGTGTGCCCCACTGTAAATTGCCATCTGAGTCCTGCAACATGTTACAGTGGGTTTCAGTAGTAGGACCAATATGACAAGACAGAATAAGCAGGTTTTTGTGCCCAAAACATTATTTTTGGAGGTCTGACACAGTTTTGAAAGCCCGATCCTGCATTTCAGGCCTCTAAAATGGTGGCTTCCTGACCTACTCCACTGGATATTAGGAACCGGCCGCAATTGTCGGCGGACGTCATCATGGCGGTAGGCAGTTGCAACCACAGTGGGCACAGCCATAGACTAACGTTGTTGCCAGTGGCGGTCACAGACCAATGGGTGTGTCAGCCTGCGATGACAACCACGTACTTGGTGGACGTGACCGTCATGTTCTGTAAGATCCCTCACTTGACTCCTGACACTGCTGCCAGCAACACCTCCATTACCAAGCTGCTAGGTACCACCTCTGGGAGCAATCATGCCAGGTCCAGCAGGTGATAGGGTCCCTGCCCTCTTACCAGAAGAGTTGGAAAAGCTGGTGACTGAGGTCTTACCCCTGCATGGACAGCTCTATGGTGCACCAGAGGAGCAGGTAAGTGCCTCATATGCACAGTTTTCTCTGTACTTCACCATCCTTTCCCTACTCACAGGCTAGAGTGTGCCCATAAGTACCATATTGAATACTCATGTGCATGTAGGTGCAGTCTGTATGGCATCAATGGGAGAAGCAATGCTGAGGTATTGATGGCCAGTGTCATATGTTGAGTTCATTCACATTGTTGTGTGTGTGTTTTTGTGCTCTCTGATACACCTGATGCACAGAACTAGGTGAGGTGACATGACAGCCATAAACTGACTTCTCTTTCTTATGAGACAACATGTATGTACATGACAACATGAGCTGACTGTGCATGTTGTAGGAATCACTTATGAGTAATGTGAGTTAGGTGTATGTTGCCACAGAGATTTCTTCACACATCCCAGTATGGGTCCTAGTCTAGACTGAGGGGAGTCACTTTGGCACTGTGACCACTACCTGTACCCCTGCAGATCCTGTCATGTGGCTAATATGAGGCTCTGTTGTATTATGCTGCCCAGAATTACTCATTCCTTTGATTAGATTGGGAATGGGTACAGGGGTGGGTTACTGATCTGTGACAGATGTGCACTTAGCATCATTGCCAATGTGTGTCTCTGACTCCTGACAGGCTTACTCCCACATTCCTGTTGTCACCTTCATACAGGCCATATTTGTCCTCTGCAGGATCATTGAATACCTGACATTTCCACAATGCAGACAGTGTTTTGATTCCTGAGAGACTATGATATGTCACATCTCAGAAACTGGACAATGCATACCTTTGTCTGTTGGATGCCATCTCTGTAGGATGGACACATATCTCCAAAAACATTGTCTGTGTTACAGATACATAACAATGTACCCCAACCCCTGAAGTAGCATGGGTATGCATTTGTAATTGCAAATGTCCACACATGGACATGGTAGACACTTTCTGTGCCCATCATGCCAGTCCCTTCATTGCTATCCATGTGTAGCCTGCAGGGACTGTATGCAGGGAGTCATTCTCACAGAGTGTGGATGTGTTGGTCCATTCATGCTTAAGGAGTCTACCTTGCAGAAGCCACAGAGGTGTGTCTTGTCTCATAGTGGCTCACATCTCAGTCAGGTTGCTGGAGCATGCCCCACAAGATGTCAGTAAGCCTGCCTAGCCATTGTAGGGTGTGAGCATGGTGGTGGTAGGTTGGTCTGTAGATTGAGATATGTATGTCTGTAGTCATGGGCCTGAACTCATTGGCTTGTATGTGTCTCACTTGGGGAGTATTGACAAATTTGAAAACTTCAAGCTCGATGTAACTGACATGCATGTGACTCAACCATTTGTGTTGAAACTTGTGATCATGATCTCTTGATTTGTCTATGGCATCCATGCAGGTCAACGCCCATCCACAGCCAGCGGAGCATCCACTACAAAAAGAGGAGGGAGGGCCAGAGATGCTGTGCTCAGAAGATTGCGGAGGCCCAGCTGGAGCTGTCCTCCCAATTTGGGCGAGGTGCCTGTTGCAGCATGACCCCCCTAATTGTCTGCATTCTGGCGGTGGCCTATCCAGAGCTTGATGGATCTTTGAGAGCAGCACAACAGCCACTAGGGGGTGATTACAGGGCATATTCCTGCCTGTCACATTGCCAAGTGATTGAGTGAGGTTCTGACTGCCCCCCCTGACAATTAGGGCTGAGCCATGTGTCACACAGTAGATGAGAGATTGTTTGTGCTGACATGCCATCTGTTTTATACTGATGTGCTTTGCCTTTGGAACCAGGGACCTAGGACAAAACTGGGTAGAATCCTCAAACCACTTGCTCTGAAAGGAACACATATGGCTGTGTACAGTTATCAATCATGTACTGTTTTTGAACGTAGTGTGTGTATTTTCTTTGCAACAGACCACTACTCCTCAGTGTTCCAGGCCAAATGTAAGTAGATGATGGATCACTGTCCTCAGCCATGTGTCTGTGTAAATGTGTTTGTTGGTATCTGCCTCCCAGAAGCTTGTTTCCTTTAGTGCATGACGTGTGCTGGTGTCTCACTGCAGTATGTAAATTTAAGGCGTCCAACATATATGTGACAGGGCTTACATTGTGCTTTGGATGCAGCTATAGATCACTCGGTAAATGGGGAATGTACATTGACATGAATTATGTGACATCACTGTTGTCAACATTCCTTGTGCCTACATGTCAGGATGTGCCCCTTTCTCTTTAGAAAACATTTGTAAGCTGCAGTTTCATACATTGTCTGCCTATGTAGATGTGATGGTATCTGTATTCCCTCATATATATGTTCATGGCAAATTAATCATGGAATAGTACTTTTACAATAGGGTTACATTTCAGGTTGTGCCACATACAGGAGTGTGTCACCAATGTGTATTGTCTGACACATTCCTTCATGCATCATAGTATGTCGTTTGGCATGTACAACTGCATGAGCAATGAGGGACATGACAGGTTAGCCTAGCGTTTAGAGCCACGATGTGAATAGCTATGACCTTGATGTGGCATTAGGTGGAAAATACACTGCACATGTGTAATGGTTAAGGTATGTGCCCTGACTGTTGGCTTGCATCATTGAGTGACTTGCTGTTATGTTTTGAACATGTGTTTGGGTACATGCATTTCTCCAAAAACAGACATATGTGTTTGCATGGCTAAGATGGGGCAGTGATGTAACTTCCCATTGGGCAACGTATTGAGGGCCTTCTACAAGTCCTTGCAACTTCCGTGTCTCTCTCTAACATGCAAAGGTCTAATGGCTTGTACTGAGGCACATGAGAAAGTCTGAGTGTGAGTGGTGCCAGACATTTGTGGTGATTACCCTGGGGCTTGCTGATTCATTAAGTTGTGTATTTTGAGGACAACTCTCTCTGACATGATGAACATGATGGCTACAGTGCTCATTTCCATGCCTAACTGAGTAACATTAATACTCCCTCCTTGACTCTATTAGGACAAATATCACTTGGCGAAGTGCACATTGTTGATATGTTTGCAGCGTGACATTGGTGTGTTCATGTCACCTTCTCTAGGGTATTGTACTTTCCTCATCAACATTGCTGAATTTTGGAGCATCACTTCTTACTGTTAGGTCATTATGTATGTTACAAACAGATGTGTGCATGACCTTGTGTGGGACTTGTTGAAATGGAATTTGCACTGGCCTACTATGTATGTTCAATGGGACAAAGCTTTAAGGGTTATGAGGTCTCCTAGTTGTTGAATGGTTATTGTGATTGCACAAATTCAGCCAAGTAATTCTAGATGTCTGAGATCCAGAATTTCCTGCGAGCAACCTTTGATGGCAACATGTGCCATACCATATGCATGCATGCATATGGTATGGCACATGTATGGTCCACTTAGGTGGAGATTGTTGCTGGGGCCTACTTGACATCATGGTAAGGTTTTCTAATCACAGTTGTTGTTCAACTTTTATCATGGACATGGAATTACCCTATTCCTCTTTGTCTTGGCAGCATCAGCACTGGCAAGTTAAGGAGATGGGGCAGAGCCAAGTGAGAAAATATATCTGGCCTTGGGACCTCAGGTCAGAACACCACTGACACAGAGGGACCAGTGGCCTGGAGGGCAAGGGGAGTGCTGTGGGGGAGACCAGATCTCTATACTCAACATCATCGGATTCCTCCTTGAGTGGCCACTCACTAGGGGTGGAAGACCCATTGGGGCATCCCCCAGTACCATCCTCATCTGCCACCCCCAGTTCTAACACCACCCTCCCTGTTGCTCCCCACAAGTTGGCCGTGCCCGCTCACCCAAGAGGGTGGGCATCTCCTTTGCCACAGGTACCACCACCCCAGCCCCTGTTACCCTGCTCCCTTCAGTGAGGAGGCTATTGACCTGAGAAGTATCTCTGTGAGTCAGTCAGCCATTGTGAATGCCATCCAGGGATTGGCTACCCAACTACAACAAACCAATGCATTCCTGGACTGCATTCATGGAGTAATGGGTGGCCTATAGGGATCTTTTTCAGGCTCTGGCTGCTCACTGATGGCAGCCAGTCACACCCCACCTTCCGCCCCACCTCCAATTCCCTCTTCCCAATCCAAATCCTCATTTCCCCTACCTACCCAAAGCACACAGACAGATCCGCAGGCACCCACATCAGCAGCCAAGAGGAGTATACATAAACACCACAAAACATACTGGCAAGCACACAAACAACAGCCACCCACAGACACAACAACAGTCACAACTTCGCTAGACACCCCCACCGTAATACACACTACACACAGCATACCCACAGGCACCACACCAACAGTCAGTGACACACCCACCACACCACTCATACCCACAGACACCACCCCAGCAGACCCCCCAATCATCCACCACATGCACCAAACCAGCAGACACCACAACAACAGGCACACAGACATCCACCACATCCAGCATACCCCCAATCACCACCCCAACAGACATACACACATTTCCACCACTCCATCTTCTGGCACCTCCGCCTCCATGACGGGCCCCAAGACACACAAATGCACTCACTCACTCACCCAACAGACACCCACCACACACGAGCATACCTCTCAGAAGCACGCACCCATGACACCCACACCAGCACAACCTAAAACCACTCCCTCAACATCCAAATTCTGACCCCCTTCTGATGACCACCCCTGTGTCCCTAAGATTTTTTGTTTGACCTGGAGCTTTGCACTGACTGCAGCCAGTCACCCCCACCTTCCGTCCCCCCTCCAATTCCCTCTTCCCAAGCCAAATCCTCCTTTCCCCACCCTACCCAAAGCACACAGACAGATCTGCAGGCATCCATATCAACAGCCAAGAGGAGCACACACAAACACAAGCACCACAAAACATACCGGCAAGCACATAAACAGCAGCCATCCAGAGACAAAACAAAAGTCCCAACTTCCCTGGACTCCCCCACCAAAACACACATGACATCCAGCATACCCACAAGCACCATGCCAACAGTCAGTGAGACACCCACCACACCCATCATACCCACAGACACCACCCCAGCAGACCCCCAGTCATCCACCACAAGCACCACACCCACAGACACCACCACAAAAGACACACAGACATCCACCACGTCCAGCATACCCCAGTCACCACCCCAACAGACATACACACATATCTACCACTCCATCTCCTGGCATCCCGGCCTCCATGATGGGTCCCAAGACACACAAATGTACTCACTCACTCACCCAACAGACACCCACCACAGACAAGCATACCTCCCAGAAGCACGCACCCATGACACCCACACCAGCACAGCCTACAACCACTGCCTCAACATCCAAATTCTGACCCCCTTCTAATGACCATCTCTGTGTCCCTAGGAAAGATTTTTGGTTTGACCTGGACCTTTGCACTGACAGAAGCCCGCCACCCCCACCTTCCTCCCCCCCTCCAATTCCCTCTTCCCAAACCAAATCTTCCTTTCCCCTACCTACCCAAAGCACACAGACAGATCTGCAGGCATCCACATCAACAGCCAAGAGGAGCACACACAAACACAAGCACCACAAAACATACCGGCAAGCTCGTAAACACCAGCCATCCACAGACACAACAAAAGTCACAACTTCCCTGGACACCCCCACCAAAACACACATGACATCCAGCATACCCACAGGCACCACACCAACAGTCAGTGAGACACCCACCACACCCATCATACCTACAGGCACCACCCCAGCAGACCCCCAGTCATCCACCACAAGCACCACACCCACAGACACCACAACAACAGACAGCCACTACATCCAGCATACCCCCAGTCACCACGCCAACAGACACACACACATATCCACCACTCAATCTCCTGGCACCTCTGCCTCCATGATGGGGCCCAAGACACACAGATGCACTCACTCACTCACCCAACAGACACCCACCACACACAAGCATACCTCCAAGAAGCACGCACAATGACACCCACACCAGCACAGCCTGCAACCACTCTCTCAACATCCAAATCCTGACCCCTTTCTGATGACCATCCCTGTGTCCCTAAGAAAGATTTTTTGTTTGACCTGGACCTTTGCACTGACTGCAGCAAGTCACCCTTATCTTCCACCCCCTCCAAGTCCCTCTTCCCAAACCAAATCCTCCTTTCCCCTACCTACCCAAAGCACACAGACAGATCTGCAGGCATCCACATCAACAGCCAAGAGGAGCACACACAAACAAAAGCACCACAAAACATACCGGCAAGCTCATAAACACCAGCCATCCACAGACACAACAAAAGTCACAACTTCCATGGACACCCCCACCAAAACACACACGACATCCAGCATACCCACAGGCACCACACCAACAGTCAGTGAAACACCCACCACACCCATCATACCCCCACACACCACCTCAGCAGACCCCCATTCATCCACCACAAGCACCACACCCACAGACACCACAACAACAGACACACAGACATCCACCACGTCCAGCATACCTGCAGTCACCACCCCAACAGACACACACACACACACACACACACACATACAGCACTCCATCTCCTAGCACCTCCACCTGGATGGTGGGCCCCAAGACACACAAATTCACTCACTCACCCCCCAACAGACACCCACCACACACAAGCATTCCTCCCAGAAGCACACACCCACAACATCCGCACCAACACAGCCTACCACCACTCCCTCATCCTCCAAATCCCAACCCCTCTTCTGATGACCGTCCCGTGTCCCTGAGAAAGTTTTTAGTTTGACCTGGACCTTTGCCCTGTTGCCTCCACCCCTTCCCCAAAGCCAAAAGGTGCACACCCAGCACCCATCCCATCCCTTCCACCCCCATGGCCTCACCTGACCCCTGCAAACACCCATACCCCTGAAGAACAAGCCCATTTCTCCCAAAAAAAAGACCATCCCTCCCAAGCCCAAATGGTCCCCTGAAATTCGACCCCTCCATCCCCTGGATAATGCCTGAGGTGTCTGCCTGTCCACTTGATGCCCCTTTCTTTGGCGGTACCCTGGCAGTACTGGGAGTCAAGTGTAAGCACATCAATGTGCGTGGACAACTTATTATGGACTGCCAATGACCTTGGACATTTCCCATCTGGTTTTGAAATAAACCCAAGGAGTTGTTTTGTTTTGGGTACACATTTGTCCTGCAATTCCTTTTCTACATTAATGTTGTTACTTAGTGGCTTATGTTGCATGGCTACATTGTGTGTTTTTCAGCCTGCTTGTTGGTCCATTTGCTGTTGTTTGCAGTATCTGACTTTGTGGGCAGTGCTGTTGTCCCCCAAGAGAAGGTTATATGTTGAGTGTATGGATATGTGGGTGTAAATGCAATGCTGGTTTAATGGCATTGTGTAAGGTTTGGTATGGTAAGTATTTCATCCTGTTTTATCCAATGTGAGCAATCATGGCGTTAGACTTGTCTCCCTGATATGGCGTATATAGTCATCTGATGTGTCAGCTTGAGTTTTGTTTGTGCAGGCAAGGAGTGTTTTCAGTAGTGCTACCCCTGTTTGCAATGGACTGTGCATGTGCCCATTTATGTGTGTTTACCCTGAAGCTACTTTATGTAGATGTATGTCCCATGCAGTTTGAGCTGTATATGCTTTGTTCACTTGCAATACCACATCATGCAGATGGGTGTGACATTTGGGTCTAGTACTGTTTGTCCCTGTGACACATATAAGGCCAGTTCCTCTGCACATGTTGTTTGAGGGACCTGTGGAAAGTGATATGTGTCCCAGTGCAGCCTCCTTCCCTGTGTGTTTCTGATGGCCCCATCCCTATTGTTCAGGTATTATTAGCATATTGCTCTTTTCTGTTTGTCTCTCTGTGTACTGTGCATGCCATTGTCCTTCCATTGTGCTGTGATGTATGTGATGTATGTGCCCATTTCAAGGCTGTTTAATGGTAGTGTTGTTTGTGTTCCATGCTACATCGACACATATGTGTGTTGTATGTGACGACAGTACCCGGCCATAGTGGAATATGAGTGTGTGAGTTGTATTTGTATATGTGATGTTTGTGTGTTGTTGGTGATGTGTGAGACAATGATGTGTAGGTTTCACTGTCACTCTGCCTGAGATGTGTGGCAGTTTGTTTTTGTGTAGTGTTGCAGTGCAGTGTCGGTGGGCTGCCCAAAGGGGGTGTTTTTTTTACTGTGGATATGTGTGTCTTTATGTATGTTTTGGACTGTGTACAGGATGTAACGTGTACTTGACGCCCATGGTTGTGCCCCCGATATGATGTGGACGACGGCACTACATTGTGCTTTTAAGGTTAATGATACAGGTAGGTGTGTAATTATGGTCGATTGTGCCCACAGCGGCATTGACTTGATGGTCCTTCAATGAGCAGCAGCAGTGACAGGACATGCGTGATGAGCTCCATGGCAGCACCAGATGTGTAAGGCTGCCTGCATGTGAGTGTCTCCCTTTATACTGTCCATTTCTGCCTTCTGAGATGTGGTTGTTGGCCCGCCATGGTCAAATTGGTGGTGTACAACCTCATAATGTGTCCAGTGGAAACTGTATTTCTACCGGCCTGTTTGTGCTGCCTCGTGACCCTGGTGGTCTGTACTGCCTGGCAGTGCTGGGAGGACTGCAGCGGTCTGTGCCTTCATAGGCCCATATGTCTTGTAATACAGTAATATGACCGCCATCCCGCGGCGGTCAGACTGCCCCCACAGTGGTCCAGGGACCTCCAAACTCATAATGGGGCCCTAGTCTTACAGTAGCAATGCACAGGGTATAATAAAGTTTGGGGAGAGGTACAGCTTAGCCAAGTGGAAGAAAGCTTAGGCTACAGATTAGTACAGAAACAGGAGGAAATCAGCTATCAAATCAAGAAATATGGAAAAAAGAATAATGCAGGGTGGGATAACAAGAATAAACATTGAATAGAATGAAGAGTATTTGAAAAAAGTCACAGTGTGAGAGAAAGAAGAAAATACTAATCTAATGAGGAGAGGTAAAAGTTAGAGAATTGAATATTAACAAGAACGTACTGGGGCCAGCAGAGCGGTCTGCCACGGCTGCATCACTGGTGGTGAAACTTCCACCCACTGCATCACAGGTGGTGGCACCCCCTTCGTCCCGACCCTCTAATGCCCTTGGGTGCTGATGTAAAAAATAAAGAAGATATAAAAAAAAGATGAGTGGTACAGTCTATCTCCTAAAAAGTAACAGTAACACATTGACATTGTAATTTTCTAAATCAAATTGCCCAATACCTCTATGATCCTAATTTTCAACACCTTACCAAAGCCCTATTTCAAATTGCCTAAACTATATTTGGATATACAAACGCATTGTAACAAATTATCTTTACTTCGCAAATCGCATTCGCAACCCACTTTGAGGGTCAATTCAGTCACTGTCCTTTTTCAATGCATAGGTGCATGTATAGAACACTGGAAGATTACTTGGGACTGTATGAGCAACGTAAAAAGAAAGAAACAGCGAAGTCTAGCCCACTGATATATGTATAACTACTAATATCACAGTACCACTATCTTAGTGTCAGGACAGGAGGTCAGAGGAATCAACATAACTTCTTAAACAATCAGCCCAAGCGAGTGCCTACAGCAATGAGCAGAACTAGGTAGGACAGATCACATGGCTTGCTCAAATTGGATCACATAATGTTTGTGATGTTATGTTACCTGAACTTAATTTACCTCTGAATGTGAGCAGAAAAACAATTACCATTGTAGGGCACAACAAAATTAGTAATAATTACTAGTACTTGCTAAGCTCCACATCCTGGACGCCCAGCAGAACAAGCAGGTCCCTCTACCTGTCAAGAATATCTGGCCACCGATGCATCAGCTGCTGCTGGGTGCACTGAATCCCATTGCATCAGCGGATGCAACAGCGCACCCTCTCCCACAGCAGCTGATGCTACTGACCCTGGTGCCTGCTGCCAGTATAGAAGGGAGGTGGTGCTGCACACAAAAAAACAAGTGCAGCCACCTTCACATTGTCAAAAATGGTGCGAGGCTGCCCATAGGGTATGCGGTTCGCTGAACTCCCTGCACTGGTGCTGACTCATCCCCCATGTTCTGCGATGGTACTGGGTGGAAGAATATAAAAAAAAACAGGGGGAATTAAGGAATAGAAATGGAGAAATTAAGTTAGAGGAAAACTACTAAAGGTTAAAAAGTCATAGAAAATTTAAAAAAAAGAGGCAAAAACATAAAATACACCAAAGCAAACAGATACACTAAGGAAATAAATGTAAAACAGGGAGGATTAGATGGATAAAGTAAGGATGGCTAAGATAAAGTAGGGATTACAAAGTAAACTCAGCACCTTGCACAGAATAGAAAAAACAAGATGGCTGCATGCACTGGGGACCACGTGCTGCCGTTCGTTCTTGTATCGCAATGTGAAGTGTGCTACTCGCACCAATCAGTATCAATAGGCGGCCGAGCCCAATTCTCCAAACTCCGCCCGGGCCTAGTCACAAATAGACCTATGTTATGAACATTAATAAGGTAGGTCTCAGTTTGCGACCCATTGGAAAATAGCAGAAATCACAGGGATGGTGGCCTGAAGGGTCAGTAGAGCACGATGTCTGTGATTTCTTTTAAATCAAGCAATTTTTTTGTTGAAGTGCTGCCAGTTTTCCTTAAAGGAAAAAGGATGTTTTTAAAAACAAAATGTTTTAAGAGTAGATAGTGGTCTGTGGGACCACTGCCGGCTCTCCAAAAATATTTCTGCAACCATTCTCAAAGGAAAAAGAGGCCCTTGAGGTCCCAGTCCCATTTGTAAATGGGTTACCACCAACTTTGAGTTGGTGATAAAGTGCCAATGATTTGCAACCATGTTTCAGTGGCAAAACATTTGTATATACCATTCAGATTCTGTAATAGGAAGGGATGCCCTCAACATGCCCCTTCCAAAAACTGAACTGCAAAGCCCAATTTGTTGTTCAATAACATGTTACCAAAACATAATTTGGGCTCAGTAAACCCCCAAAACAATTTTTCCAGTCCCAAATGGCCCAATTATGCGAATCAGCCTGTTTGAGACTGAAAACATGCTTTGTACATCTGGCCCAAAGTTACTAAAGATTCAGAAATCAGATTTCCTATGAAGTGATGTGTTAATCTTAATAAAGGATGCAGCAGCTTGGCCCAGCAACATGAATATATCCTAGGTGGAATTCTGCGACATCCATGAATTGTGACATCCATATGTCCATGTTAAACTGTTCCATCAATTTATTGTTTCAATCCTACTCCCATTGTTGCCCTCTAGTCAATAATTGGAAAGTATGCACTTTTATTTCCCTTCCTATATTGGTTGCATTTTTCCAGTAGGTGACAAGCCAGTGCTACAGAATGCTCCTTGAATAAAGAAATAAACAGGACAGGCTCATGTTTTTACCAATCTGGATGGAGAAAAATGATGTCTTCACTAATTTTACCTTCCTGTTTTTTAACACACAACCAGTGTACCTTTTGTAATTTCTTTCCATTACTTGCTTGTTTCCTGCACTATTGTCTGTCCTTCATCAGAGCTCCCTTCCAGCAATGTGCTTTTCTTAATTAAAATCTGTCCCCACCTCAGCTTTCTTCTAAATTTCGCCAGCATCTTCATTCTTTCCGAGAAAAACACTCTCCACCACAACTATTCCACACAATGGCCTGCCAACGTTAACAATCAAGGCACTACCATATTCTTGTTCTCTTGTAGATGGCAAATTTGACTACTTTCTGTCACTCTTCCTGATTAATGGCAAACCTTAACTTCTTGCAATGCTGTTTAACCTATTCTCAGAACATGAGCTGAGCAGATCAACTCCAACAGCCACATACCAAAGGGACTATTCTCCACTCCTGGTTTTTATGATATCCTGTATCTCTAATTACATACTCCAACTCTAGTCCCAGGTGTTTGTTTGTGGCTGTGGATGTCTAGTTGCATGTGTGTGTATATGTGTGTATATCAAAGCAAAAGGAATCAATGTTTAGTGTATGATGGTGCGTGTATGTGTGAGTGTGTGTATGTGTTTGTGTATGTGTTTATAAAAGTGTGTTAATGCATAGTTCTCTGCTTTTGACCCAATATGTGTATGTGAATTAACATATTGGTTGTAGCTTTGGCTCAAAGTTTGCAAGGCCTCTTTCAGCGGAGAGCAGTAATGAGACATCCATTAGATGGTGGTTGGTGAGTCTTCCACTGTCCTCTCTAAAGCTCTGTCTCCTTCAGAATGCAGGAGAAGTTGGAGTTTTTTTATGCTACAACCACCACCAACTCTATCATCAGAACTTACCAAATTGTGGACTCCATGCCTCTGGAAATGGCATCCTTCACGTAGGGTTCCACCTTGTAAAACACATCTGGTCCTAGGAAGAATGGTTTTAGGGTTATCACTCACATGCTTGAAAGAAATCCCACATCATAGAGCTAGTTATTTTACCCACATCATAGACCCTCACTTTGGAAAACCTAACTATAGTTATAATAATATAGATGTCAGTGCCCACTTGGTCCTCATCGCCCATTGAAACTTTTATGGGCTCTTGTGGATTACAGTGGTGGACACTAGGTGAAGGAGAAACCCAACACACATCCCTCCATGCATTCAAGAACACACACATACATGCACAGATTTACAGTATAAGCACGCCCAAGCGCACTACTGCCACATGTCAGGAAACCATATTTGCACATACACACTTGTACCGCTAACACGTCTACAGGTATTCCCTCTCATGCAACAGCCACATGCCAGAAAGGTGCACATTCCCCGAAACAGAACCACCCAATTGGTGGTTCTCAAGTCATGCAAGACTTGGAAGTCTCAGGGGCCATCTTGCAGCAACGGGCCATAAGTTGCAATGCCTGGAGCCATCCCTTGCTTGGCAATCCAGCACGTGAACCAGCAACATGTCCGTATACCCAAGTCGGCTTCCTCCAAGTCCTGCGCAGCTCCAGAATCAGCCTCCAGTGCTCAGGGATGGCAGTTCTAAGTCTTGTAACAATCAACTGTAAAACAAAAAAGAAGAAAGCTAAGTAGAACTTTAAATCAAGCGACATTGCTAATAAGGGCTTTGAAACACTAGGAAAATTAAAGACTTGCATTTAAGGCACAACCAAAGAGACTTCCAGCCGCAAGGCGAGGACTTTGGAAGTTCCTCCCATATTTGTATTGCTGTAGAGCATTGGGCCTGAATATCAGCACTGGATGTTGGATGATAGCAAGCCTTATTTTGGAAACTCATAAGTCAGATTGAGGCCCTGAACACCACTCAATACCGGGCAGTTCATTGGCATGCCTTGTGGTGGTATTGCAATTTCTATCCTTATTAATGTGTGATAGGGTGAGTGAAAAGGACCACATAGTGAATAAATAGTGAGTGGGGAAAACCCAAAGACAACCATAGAAGTCTCCTTTTAACCAGCGCTGGGCTCTGATTGTAAGAGCTTAAACCCCTCAAATATCCTCTGTGCTTGGCTCTGACTAAAAGGGCTTCAAACCCTTAAAAAACCCTAGCTCCTGGTCAGGTTGGACCTAATCCAAGACATATCAGCAAGGCATCATGAACCAGCAAGATCCATAGATCTCCGAGTACACAGCTTCATTAATACCGCATCAGGTACTAAGAACTTTACAGCACAATCTGTCACACCACACATAATCAGATGCGTTGTTGTTTGTTCTAATAATACTCTTTCTTCCAGGATCACAGGAATCCCAGAGGTACTGATCCTTCACACTGGTTCATGACACGGTGTTCCGTTAGCAGATATTCCAGAGGGTAGACAGTGGCAGATTCAGAGTGGGCACTCAAGCATATTCTCTTCTACTTGCCTTGTTTTCTTCCCCCCTTTTCCCGCTGTTCTTCCTCCCAGGTGGTTGAACGCTCATCAGAATTTGCACCATTAGGCATCGGAGGAATAAACCTCAGAACATCACTTCTGCTGGGTATGACAAGCTAAGGTCAGTACTTTCCTTAATATCTCACACAGTACTGAGTTGCCTGACAACAGATGAAGGCCATCATGCTGATAATAATGCCTTTATGTTTTTCCCTTGAACTGACTCTTGCCATAAATAATAGATCCATTTAGGTGGAAAAGTGTTTCAATCCAACTCAGTATTTCATTCGTTATTAATATGTATGGTACAAGCTTTTCATATTAGTAATTTTCTATTCATGTGAGTATACATTTTTATAAATTTGCAAAAAAAGTAGATCAGGCTGCTTATTTTTTAAATACATTTTGCAATAAAAAAAGACTTACATGTATGAACAAACTATTGCACTTTATTAGATGTCATGAGGTTAATGTAATCTGAATGCCCTCTGATTTGATAATATTACATTTTCTGTTTTAATCAGCACCATAGTTGGCAACTAGATGCTGTTTGGGGTGAACATTAGTTTCATACATAGGACTAAATGTAGATTATAATGTAGTGTTCATGCCTTTCCTGGTTTGTAAATTGTCTGGTGTGTTTAGATGCAATACCTGCATCTCTTAGTCACTCACAGGTACTGTCCATACATTCTTTATTAAGCTTTGATGATAAATTAGAGGAACTTGCACAGGACCCTTTTTTACAAATGACAAACTAGCCACACTAGCAAACATTGTATTAAAGTACTTATGAGTAAATGTATTCACTTAGAATGTTTAAAGAAACAATATGGCCTGATTGTGGGAGGGGACACATTCACAAACATATTTATACAATAGGAAGATACACAGAGGATTACAAATTCTTATCTTACCCCCATTTGAGGAACTTGAACATAAAATATTGAAGGAGTGGGAAGACAGTATTCAGCATGCATCCCATGCGATGATGCTTATAGTTATTAAACATACTAAGAAAAGAAGTAGAACAACTTAAATTAGAGATTGTTAGAAGTTAGAGAATGAGATCGACAAAATGAATTAGAACTACAAGGCTGCATTTAAATGACAAAAAAATAAATAAAAAGATGATAGATGCCCATAAATATGTTAATGTTCCACTTGCCAAAGAAATTGAAGTTGTGAGGATGGAAACAGTCGAAACAGGCAGAGTAAGCAGCGGTTCCCTATCATCAATAGCGAGCAATTAACTGACTGGCAAAAATCAGAATGTTCCCATACTGCAAGGGTCCTCATCTTTTTCAGACAAGGTAAGACATTTCAGCATGCTAAGCAAATAACCATGAGGAGAACAAAAACACAGTGAAAAGGTAGAAAACAAAGAGGTCAAAAAAACAGAGAAGACAGGAATACAACTCACTTGAAAAAGAATTATGGGCCAACAATGGACAAGATCACAAATTGATCATGGAGTTACCACTGCTGGTGTGAATTCACCAAATAATAATGGTACTAAATAGCATGAGCTAATTAACCTCTCGATTGAAGAACTACAAATAATGTGGAAATTAACGTGTTACGAAAAGGATTGAGTTTTCATCCCTCAGAGTTTGTTGACGCCCTTGATTTACATGTTGATTTGTGTAACGTTGTATGTTTATTGAAATGAAACGATTATTTCAATCAAACTAGTGATATGCCTGTAGCTACCTCATTTAAGCTTATTCCACCTGCACATACCCTCTGTGATATACAGGACTTGCAACTCTTTCGTTCTTCAGAAAATGATGAATATTTAAGTTCAGAGGTGCTGCTAAACATGCTCGACATCACTGAGGATGTCAGCAATTAATGTGGGTTGAAAGCAAACATCACAGCAACATAGATATGCTTTGTCAAAGAGTTATCAATATTTATTTTTTGGACTAAAATAAAAAAATGACTCATTTCTGATAATTACTATAGAGATGTAGTTGAACATAACCCCTGGTTTATCTGTCTTTATATTCTGCCAAAAATACAAAGGAAGGCAAAGTTCCCACTTGACAAACTGATGTTGGTATTAATTTTCACTGTGAATACGTGGCTTAGAGGCTCCAGATCTTTGTAAGTAATCCCATTGTATTTCCAGGAAGACATTGTAAACAAGCTTGATAATATGACCTGTGGTTAATAACATGACGTTTGTAACATTCAATGTTGCTTATTTATACACAAACATTAAGAAGGAATTTGTATTGAGAGGCTTAGAATAATTTCTTAGTGAGAGGCATGTAAGGAATTTACATAAATAGCTTTCATTTAAATGCACAAAATCTTTGCAAAATTACACCAAATTAAGTATAAGTATGCAAAATGCAAATTTGTGATTTAGTACTACATTTTACCTGAAGGCATGTCCTTGCAGCTTTTTTTGATGCCATTACGCATTTTGAGCTTAAAAATACCCAGCACAAAGAACAACAGCTGCTTGAGTTCTGTTGTTCCCGTACCTTCACTGTACATTTTCGCAGAGAATAATGCATTTCACTGTAAATTCTTGCAGTGAAAGATGCTTAATTATGTGATGTAGCATAATTTGTGGAATTTTGCATAACAAACTTAACGTGAAATTTCCAAAATTACATTGGCTTAATTACAGTTTCCCCAAAGTCTACTCAATATTCAGGAGGCTGACAGCTATGAGCATAGTTGCATGATCACAGAAATGATTATCATCCTTTTAAAGAATCTTTTATTACATGGTAATTAATGGTACCATTAGCTAAAAGGTACCATAATGTGTTCCAAGTTTGCTTCCTTCTAGCGCCAATCTTTTTATGGGATTGTATCAGAGAGAGCATGCCTGGGTTAGTCATGCTTCCACCTGAACAGATTACATCTTGTTCTGGGTGGATATATCAATTACATCATTTATGGGTCTGAACTAAAAACCAATTGATTGAATATTATGGTATTCTAAATGATAATCCATTTAATATACTTCTGGCCATTGGTTCCAACCATAAGAGTATTAACTTTTAAAATTTGTAATTCTACATACATAATGGTCAAACTAAGAGAAAACGAATTTGAAAATCAACAGCATGCAATAACATTTTACATGCATCCAATGCCCATGTGAGATAAGTCATTAACAGTATACACGCAATGGGGAAATTAGTTATGTTTAAGGCATTTGAAGTGAACAATAAATCTTTTGTGAACATATCATAGTGACTAAAACCAGATTTGTTGAGAGAAGAGATAATAGGTAATGGTTGGGTAATGCTGAGAGTAGAGTACATATGGTATGTAGAAAGGAAACGTTAAACAAAACTACTGGTGCAAACATGCAATAGGCACCATTGGCTTTCATCACCAATGTTTAGTGACCAAATATTCACAATTTTCAAGAAACATTGCCCTGCTAGTGCTGGCAATAACAGGTATTAAAGAAGAGATACCTGACAAACTAAAAGTAATTTTTCATAGAGGTAACAATGTTAGAAATCAGCTGTATACTAGTTACATCACACCTGAGCTCAATGTGGATAATTGGTTACCAGTAAAGCCTCATGAATTTTCCCTTGCAATGAATGCAACATGTGGATGCATGGAAAAAGAAAAGAATCTAAATTAATATACAGTACTGAATGTGAATGTGAAATCGGAAATTGAATTGTTTGCAATACACACTTTTCAATCTATGTCATTGACTCAATTGTATATTGATTTACATGGGAAGTACCATTCAATCTCTGAAGCGACGTATTTAAAAACAATTTTTGGTTTAATTGCACTGATGATATTCCCTTACACAATAGAGTTTGGTAATACGGAATTACTTTTGAGAAAAAATGGATCTGCCCATTGAGATGTACAGACAGAGCTACAACACATCTCATTAGTTTCACTGAGTTTTAGAAATGTGGTTACTATGGCCCTCAGCATGAGTTTGATGGTTTTTAGACCACCAAACTCTCGGTGGCTGTTGGACCGCCACACTCCTGATTCAAACCCTGGTGGTTGGACTACTAGGAGACCGCCGCCACAGCCAGGATCATTGATCCTGACAGGGTTGTGGCGGTTGAAGTTGTGGTCAGTCACAGCGGTGCCAATTGCAGCACCGCTGTGCTGCTCATGACTTTGGTTTCCACCAGCATTTCCATGGCAGTTACGCCTCCATGGAAAGGCTGGTGGAAAGCCAGTGCTGGGGGCCACAAGGATGCCTCTGCATTGCCGATGTCCATGGCATGGGCAATGCAGGGGCCCCCGTGCCAGCACCCTTGGAATGCTCACTGTCTGCTATTCAGACAGTGTGCCGAGGGTGCTGGTGTGCAACGGCATTGGCCATGGAGGCCAAAGCCGTCTCACTGTTTCCACGGGGCTGACCGACAGAAAAGTCGTAATACCATGTTTCCACTAGTCAGCCTAGTGGAAACATCATAATACGACGGGTGCGAGGTCACCTTTTATGATAGCGGCCCCACCCCACGGCTTTGGCTGTCTGACGGTCAGACTATCAAAGTTATAACGAGGCACTTTCTTTTTACCTCCTACCCAGAGCTGATTAAAAATGTGCATCTTTCTATCTCTTAAGTAATATATTTGTTATCACCATATTATTTTGACGTTATTTTTTACAAACTACATTTGGAAATGTTTTACACAAAATATATTATCACTGTAGATCGCGACCATAACAGTATGTCCTAATTTTCACCCTTATCTATATCGGTAACATATTTTAATATGTTAGTAGTGTTGTAGTATGGCCAGAAACATGATTTATTGTACAAGGCATAATATTGTTCTCAAATATTTATGTTCATTTAAATATTTAATCGCCTGGATTATGATAGCAGTGTCAATATAGAGACTGTAGTAAAACTCATTGTACAATGTTTCCAAATTATCTGATTCTTAGATCAATCAGTAAAAATGGGAGCCAATATTTTACTTTGGTTTTATGTACATGGCCAAGCAGCACTAACTATCACTTTGAGCAAGTGATTAGAACTATGAATTGTTGTTGAGGTAGTGCATATAAGATGACTTACCATGTAAGGTTAACAACTATGCCATTTCTTTAAAGTATGCATATTCAATTGTAAAATTAAGTGGTTTGTTTAATTAGTTTGATCAAACCACTATCAAATGTGATGTTAATGGATGTATGGAGAAAAGTTTTATATAATTTTGCTATAACCAATTGTTTAGCAATAGCCTTCAACATAGTACTATGGTTTTTCAAAATGGCAACTAAATTAAATTTATGGGAATGGTCTGATATTACTGTTATTGTTTTATTTGCAGCTTCAACATAATGTAAACCAGAATAGACTAGAAACAGTATCATAGAGAGGCCTATACTTTTTGGACGGTCATTATATTGGGAATTAGTTGTTATTACTATTTCTTATGGGTGACCACTTCTGTGTGTCTAATTGAATTTAGGGTGGTGTACTAGCTTTTAGTGAAATCTATAAAATGAAGTAGTAACACAAACACTGAATAAAATGGAGTGCCACTTGTACACATTCAAGGTTTCAAAATGGTGCAGGTTTGTATCCTTATACCGAAGAAGGTTACTCTGTTAGCAATCTAAGTGTGATGGAATTGTCCAATAACTTAGGTTCCATAAGTAATCTGATCCACTTTCTATACATGAGGAGGTTCCAATATGACACCTACATATTGAATGCCAACTTTATATGTGCAATGGTGATAATGCATTCAGGTGAACTCTCTTCTATTAAGCATGGCTTACTTTTTCTTCAGCAAGTGATGGTATCAGAACATGACATTCTTGCAATATGACTCACTTTCACAATTTGAGCACTCAATAACTTATTTTTTTCTTCAGCAAAACTTTAAATTAGAATTTGCTGATTTTGAAGTCGAATGCACTTGCATAACTCTGATAATTGAGTGAGATAATACTTACTATGTACCATATGTAGGCATTACATGCAATTGAACGGACTAATACTTTGTACATTGTGTGCTAATTTGTGGAGTCAATAATCCACCTAGATCACATAACAGTTAACAATGTTTATCAATTTTATATATTTTTTTAAGCAGCTTTAAATTTTTGCCTTTTTTTGTTTTGCAAGGGTGCCTTGGTATGTTTTATAATGATTGTCTAGTGTTAGACCTGGAAACCTGGTTTCCCCCTGACATTTTGCTGGCTTTAGAATTCTGGGCACTTTACCACTGCTGATCAGTGATAAAGTGCATGTGCTCTTTCCCTAAAACATGATAACATTGGCCTAGCCACAATCGGCAGATTTAATTCATTTGTAAATCCCTACGAAAGTGCACTACCTGTGCCCAGGCCTGTAAATTAAATGCTACTAGTGGGCCTGCAGCACTGATTGTGCCACCCACTTTAGTAAGCCTTTAAACATGTCTCAGGCCTGCCATTGCAGGGCCTTTGTGTGCAGTTTTAAACTGCCATGTCCACCTGGCAAGCTAACTCACTTGCAAGGCTCAAACCTTCCTGTTTAATAGATATAAGTCATCCCTAGGTAAGCCTTGGAGAATATGTATTTTTAAGTTTTACACGTCCAGGTAGTGAAAAATTCTTACCTTTTTTTTCACTATTTCAAGGCCTATCTCACCAATTGGTTAGCATTGGGATTGCTTTATTACATTTTTTAAGTGTAATTTCCAATTGGGACCAGACAGATATTTCAAGTTTAATGTGTGTGGAACCACAATTTGAAATCACAATGTATGGTAAAGTTGGATTTAAGTAGCAAGTCTGAAAATGCCACTTTTAGAAAGTTTGCATTTTTTTACTTTAAACCATTCTGTGCCTCTCTCTTTCTCAGAATACACATCTGGGTGGGTGTTAGCTGGGCTCTTGTGCATTCCCTCTACACAGCCACACACAAAGGGAGCTTAGGTGTCCGTGATAGGCCATCCACCTCCTGATAGGCCACTAACGTCTCAATGGGTCATCCTGGACTGGATGGGAGGGAGGAGCTGACACTTACAACTGAATAAGCTGGGTCCTGAGCCCTCACAAAGGGCAGCATAACCACCTGCAGTGTGTATGGAGCCAGGGCAGGAAGGGCAGGAACTCTGTGCATGTCAAAGGCCTCTCTTTGAAGCCTCCTTCACTTCAAGGGCACGACTGGGTATACGTACTGGACATCAGACACCATCAAGTCAGTACATTACTGAACCTGAGGACCTTCTGCCAGGAAAAAGGACTTCAGTGGTCAGCGGACTGTCACTCTGTTGGAACTCTGCTGGACTTGCTGGGCTCCTGCTTTGCTGCCCGCCTTGCCTGGGAGTGAGAAGGACTGGACCTGCATCTCTACATCCCCAGAACCAAAGTAAATCCAAGTGCTTGCTGGCTTGCCTCCTCTTCTGAAGTCTCAAGGACATCAAAGATTTCACTCACCTCTGCTACAGCTTCTGGACTGTGCCAAATGTGAGTCCTACCCTGTCAAGTGGTGCCAATCCAGGCCCTTGGAAGTGGGTTCTGCAGCTGCTTTCTGCAGAAATCCACGCATCATTGTCACTGCACCTCTCGAAACTGCTGCATCTCTCATTGACGCTAATGCATCTCCGCTGCCACTGAGGGCTACGCATTGCCTCCATCGCAAGGGGTTTGACACTGCACCACTGTCTGAGAATCAATGGCTGTGGGGCTAGACAGCGACACATCCCCTAACTGCACAAATGGGAATCGATGCATCATCTCCACGTCGTCTCCTCTGCCCCTCGCATCAGATCTTCAATATCAACACAACTCTCCATACATGGTTCTCTTTCAGCAGGAAAAAGTTAGTCCCTGGAATCGTCCTGTGTTCCATCACAGTCAGCCTGAACTATAGATTTACCCCATTCTAGCATGACCTGAAAACCCCGGTTTAAGCATGACATTTACAAATATTCTTTAAACAATTCATATCTCGACTTCTAATTATTAGATTTTTGCTAATTTGTTCTTGTTTTGTTCATTAAATTAAACTCTATTTCTCTAACATGGTGTGGATTGTTTTTGTGTTGTGTTTTCACTGGAACAGCAGCACAGGTTCCTCAGCAATCCTGGCACTGCTTTCATGCTAAACCTAGCATGAAAGCAGCACCAGGATTGGTGTGACTGGCTCGGACTGTCGCTCAGACACTGCCCTTGGGTTTGTGCCTGAGACGGCCGGCCAAACACACATGTGCACTTAGGTGTACTCTCTCCTCCTCCCCCCTCCCACCTTCCATGACCCAGCCCACTTCTCCCTGCACTGCTGCCTCCTGAGTCAGCAGATGAAATATAAAATAATAGTAGGTATTTTTTTATTTTTCATTTCTTGGCCAGGGGTGTGATGCTCCACCGCCATTGCGGAGGAGCTGCCCCTGGGTACCTCATCATGCAATAGACAACACAAATTAAGAAATATAGTTGATTTTGAACTATGGATACCTTTTCTGCCAATTACACCTCACTGGGATGTCATCTATTGTACTGATTACAGAATGGTGCTTTAGAGACTTGTGGTATATGTGCTATTTTCTTTTTTGTTTCAAGATACGGTCTAAATACAAGTAATGGAAACTGAACAGCATGTTCATATACTAAAAGGATAAGGTAGTTCATTAACTAGGGACCTCTTAGAGGTGCCTGTGCTGGAATTCATTCATTGAGAATCAACAAACCTGTCATAGATCACAATGAGAATACTTCTGAATTTTTGCTGTTCCTTCTCTCAACTTTATATGCTATTGATTATATGTATATGCCTATATTCACTGGCATTCTCTAGTCATCTGGTTATGGAACATGTTGTTCATGCTCCGGTTGCAATTCAGAGTCAGACCCTGTGTGATTTTCTTTTTAGAACCTGGTGATAAGTTACCTTTTCATCAAAAATTCAATAACAATTTTCTGTATAGGAGTGCCTCACATGAGTGACCACCATAAGCCACCAACCCGCTCATGGCGCTGGGCTCTGAAAAAGTATCAAACAAGGGCACAGGGTCTGACCCTGAATTTCAGTCGGAGCATGACCTCACCCTATAGATGACACTTGTCTGAGAGTGATGTTCTATATATTTGTATTGACTTTTTGGTGGGTGTGACATGTACTAGGGACTTTGTTGTTAGGATTGGCTTTTGAGTGGAGGGCGCCCTTGGTATTCCTTTAGTCTCTCTGCAGCTCCTTCTGTGCATGACAAATATATGCCCACCTGAACTTCATAGATACTTCAATATAGACCTTGTGCCAAGCAATGGAAACATGCTTTGTAGGGCAAAGCCTTCATAGAAACTGGGTACAGGAGGCCAATATATGTGGTGATTACCGTATTCTGCAAAATACAAGTAACTGTCTGTGGGTGTAGGCATTCACTGCTCTAAATTTTGAGGGAGAATCTTCTAACATTGTCTCTTGTGCTTACATTTGCTCTGCATGCAGCTTTTCTCCTTTTTCTGCTCTTGAGATCGGTGGGGGGGGGGGGTACTTTCAAATATGGCTATGGGTCAGCTTTTGCGTGCAGGAGCAAAATGGTTGCCTTTTTTGCAGTTATGACCTTTGTGGCTTATTGCACTGCAGGTGCCACGTGCAGGAATGGACCTCTACATCAACAGCACAACATTTCACCATTGCTCAAATTTTAAGCAGGTTTAACTTTCTCTTTCGCCCGCTTTGGTCGTTTGAAGTATTTGGGTGATCGTTTTATCCTTCTCAGTTTCCATGTTGGAAGCACGAGTTTCACATGGTGCCTGCCTTTAAAACAACCACTCCTCAGTAGCAAGAGTCCAAGGTGTGTTACCCAGGAGTAAACCGATGCTGACAGCGGGGAGGGGTCTGTTGCTCGCAGAATGTCCAATGAACAGCGGATTTTGCCACGATAACTGGTGATTACAATAAATGCACATCCCGTTAAACCGACTTTGCTAGCAGCAGGGTTGCAGGCCACCTTGTAGCCAATTGTTGTCATCCGTTTAGTAGGATGTGATTTTACTGGAAACAAAAGACACGGAAAATGAGCAAGTAGGACATTCATTGTATTCCCCATCCCTTTATTTACAGTGCAGGCCACCACCTGCTGGTTTCTTTCACCTTGCCCCACTCCTGACTAGTTCTTCCTTCTTTCCTCAGGCACAGCCTCTTCTTTGCCCTTCCTTCTTATTTTTGTGTCACGTGTGCGTGTGTGTGTGTTGGGTGGGGGGCGGGCAAGATAAACATTAAACCACCAAGACCTTCTTGATTTTAAAATGTCCATTAAGATCGTTGAATATTTTAGTTAACTTACCAGGTTGCCTTTAAAGAAAGGAGGGAGGATAGCACGGGTCAGGGCATTGCTCTGTATTTTCATCAACAGCAGGGTGGGTGGGGGCACCAGTTATCAGTTAGTAATCTGATATCTGTAGAATTCGGGTCTCCCAACCTCTTTTGAAAGGATATTCCGCCGGGTGTAGAGTATAGAAGAATTATTCAGTGAGTGTAACGCCAAAGGTAGACAGGGGACCAGCGGAAGCCGGGGAATTCGGCCCGGTGTCGGTTAGCCTCATTTTCGCGACTGCGGGAGCGGTGTTCTCGCTTTGAAAGGAAAGAAGAAACGAAAGAAGGAACAAAGTGAATAATACAATTAAGTATTGATCAAAGGCGCGTGTAAACACGGTGACGAGGCAGACCTACTGCATGTTCGATAGCTAGCTATGGAAGATTAAACCCATGCTTCTGTGCAGACAAAGATAAAACTTTAACAGGAAATATTGATCAGTTCTGCAGAACGAAGGGAAAGCCAAAGACAGCCCTCGGCAATATGTCCTTATTTGTGGAGTGCGCACTTGTGCACCGGTAAAAATCTGTTCCAGATGAGAGGCTGTACACAGGGAGACGGGTTGCGATTCTTTACAACCTTTTAGGTGGAGCTACCAAGGTGACACAATAGGTAGAACATGCTTACCGCAGGAGGCAGGAGCCAAGGGTGCAAAGTCACCGACGCAGGCAAATCCTCCTCTAAAGCACTACCTTGCAGTCATTGTTACTCAGCTGAATATCTTTTTTATCACTTCAATTTAGAACATCATAACACATCGGAATCGATAAAACACGCGCCCTTATCTTATTTTGCTTTACCTGTTTAATTCCCCCTATCTTCTTCAGCCTATATTATACGATGCAGAGGTTGAAGCCTGAAAATAAGGAATCGGAAAACAACATTTCTATTTAAATTTGTAAATCAGAAATTCATGAAGTAAATGTATTTTGATCTGACACGCCGTTTGATCATGGACAGCTTTAACTATTTGACATGTATGTAAGTAATACAATATTTGGAATGGTGGCAGCGCTTCAAAGGAATGCCTACCTACTTGAAAGCAATAGGTATTTTCTGCCAAAGGTGTACACAGAGGAGAGTCATCAAAACCAATAAATATAGGTTTAACGACACTCTCCTGCCATCCTCCCCTACTACTCTCAAGGCTCATGCCACCTTCACAATCATTTCCACTACAAGTGTGCCATCTAAGGGCAGCCCTCTGTAGTGGTGAAAGAGAGGTACCATGCCCCCCTCCCCCAAAACAAAAAACACCTCCTTGCATGCGGACGTCGTCACTCACTTCACCTGACTGCAAGGTGATCTGCAGGCGAGTTGCCTTCTGAACAGAGTGCTTTGAATCAGCTGCTCCACATTTCACTGAATGTGCGGTCCCCAGGGCAGCGCGAGTTCACAGCTGCCCTGGGGCAGTTCATTCACTGTAATAGAGCACACCGCTGTTTGCGCCAGGCACACCTGTTTAAAGGTGCACTTTGGTGCATACAGTGCACCTTAGATTAATACAGCCCCTGGTGCGCTTCGTGCAATTGGTTCAAGGAATTCACAGAAGGCCAGGTCAGGCTATTTTAGATCTGGCTTACAGTGAAGTCCTGGAGATGTTTGCACTGTTGCTGCCAAGTTATGGCTTTTTATTTTTAATGACCGGTGTACGGTGCTTCGTAAATCAATTTTGCTCTGCGTTTGTGTCAGTTTTTCAGCATATGATATATTTTCCATCAGACAGTTCACTGTCACTGTCATTTGCAACACTTTGCCAGTGTATTGTGCTTAGAGGCCCCAGTGTCCTTACAGCTCTTCTCCATCTGTAAGGATCTGACCTCCTATCGACACAGATTGACTAACTCTTGTTTTCAACAGAAGCGAGCAATAGGGTAGCTGTACTTAGTGGCATCTTTGGGGCGGATGAGGGGGTCTGTGCTCTGCTGCAATTTTCCTGAACTCTCCTTCTGCTCTTCAACCACAAGTGCCAACCGTCCTATATGTTGCGGGTTTGTCCTACATTCCAGGCTGTTGTCCTGCAGCGCACACAGATACTACTGGATGACAATTCTCACTCTTTCAGCCATTTGTGAGTTGTAAAAGAGGTGCCTCTTTGTAGCAGAGAGGGAAGAGCTGAATCAAAGGAGGGGTTATGCACATTGCAGCTTCAGCATCAGGTTGAGCTGTAGAGATGCAAATACAGTCTCCTTCCATTACACAGTCCCGAATGTGTGAATGAAAACCACGCCTGGGTGCTAGGAATATGCTTTGGGGTTTATTTCTTCAATGAAGCCCTTTTCAACGTGTTCATATAAATAGTCATATTAGTGGACAGAGACACAGAGTATGAGTTGCTCAAGATCAAACAGTTTGTTAAAGTAGGAGACTCAAAACTGCAGCACACTACTCCTGGCGCCAAAGGCTACACCAAGAGGCAGGCAAATTCCATAACACTGGGTATAACCCCTCGACAAGGTATTGTCCTCTCCTCATTTTCAATCACACACCTACTAATATCTATCACATATCAGCCGATATAGAAGAATACGTTCAACAAGTGATCGTGAAAGAAAACAAAATTTAGCAAAATGTGGAAGATAGGATTAAATGCCATGTTGCCAGATTCTGCAGCTTCCTATTCGCCAGAACAAAATTAAGGTAGCAGAAATGATGGCAGCAAGGCAAGGGGACTATTCTTCCCAAACAAATGTCACTGTGTCCTGGGCTCCTCACAGCTTTAGAACACAGTGTTTATTTCCAGCACGTTTAGGTGAAAAGGTGAAAACAAGATTAGAAGTCAGGTATTCTAGATACATGTCTAAAACATATCCATCGGATTGCATTTAGTTCTGTGTTGTTTGCTCACATCGGTGACGTGCGTTCCTTTGTAAGGGGTCCTGACAAGCTCCTTCATAGCATTCACTACTTATATTAAGGATGTCTCCGAGCTACTCGTTGTTTTCTTACAATGAGAAAAGATATAAGTAGATTGCAAGACATTTTCTTTGGGTAGGCTACTGCTGGCACTACACATTACCTGTGGGAGTGCAGTGCCTATTCTCATGGTCTGGTCCCTAAAATGTAACATGGTTATACGCCTTTGGGTTAAGAGGTACCTGTGTCTCCCACTTCAACGAATTGATTGCTTTTGGGAAAATCACACTCATGTAGGTGCATCTGTTCACTAAGCTGCCCACTAATCAAAACATGAGCTGCGGCAGATGTGACAGCGAAGAAATGCACTGTCTGTAGAAAGGTGGCACATGGAAGAGATACTGAGATAGTGCAAAGATGGCACAGTGAATAGATGATAGGCATGTGGAGAGATGTAGCACTGTTGATATGCAGAGGATGTAGTGAGATGTGATGGTAATAAAACGCAGGGGCTGTGGAGAAGTTATGGGGACCTGGTGTGATGTTGTAGCTGGGGAGACAAAGTGAATTGAAAGGAAGAGGGTGATGGGGAGAGTTGGAGCTTTGGAGCAACGAAGATTTGCTGATACTGTAGATAGATGTGACAGTGGAGAGGTACCGGGGTGAGAAGGCAAGAAATAAAGAAGAGATGCTGTTTGTGGCATTATGTTCAAGTGAAAAGAGGCAGGGACAGAGGATGGGGTAGGCACTGCAGTTTAAAAAATGGTCGTAAGGTCCATAAAAGGTGCTGTAGGGTTTTGTATAATAATGATTTGACATTGTGTAATGTTCTCATATTTTTACTTCGAGCATTCAAGTTCTCCTTATGTCATTTCTGCCTCAGTAAAAACGTTATTGCTTCCATTAAAAGATTAGTAGAAAACCTCATGACACCAAAAGAGAACAATGTCCAGTCCTCAGCTTTCCTTTTACAAACTCGTGGAAATCCTGTAGTACAGTCTAAATATGATCATTAATTGACATCAAGCCAAAAACTATCACAAAAAATTATGATTTGTAATACAATGGCCAGGACTGGAGCATTGCGTCATTATTGGCATGCGGTCTACTGGTTATCTTAATACTGAGTGGTGTTCCTGTGTTGTTTGGTTCATTACAATTGGGGTTAAGCTGGTACAAGTCTAACGTTTTGATTTGAGACACCTTGTTATTCAGTACAAATTTTGCTCAGATCTAGAAAATGATACAAAATATACTTGACAACAGATCCCATAACACGGCGTGACAAAAAACAGACCTGGTGTTTGCATGCTGGGTCTTGTCTACATCCACAGCATATTTGAAAACAACAACAAATGACAACCAACCACAAAAGCCAATAACAAATGACAGCAACCAACAACAACCAACCACACCAAAATAACTTTCCAAAACAACAAATAAACCACTACCACCAGCACTATCAGCACCTAAAACGCAAGCTGAGCACTACATTAACTTGTTCTTATGGACAAAAGTTGAATAATTCAACATCTGCTGCCTCCCCCAACTTTCCTCTTAAAGTGTGAGATAGAAAAGTACACATTTTGGAGCAATGCCACAGTCCATATGTTGAAAAAAACACACTGTAAGAAAGTGGATTAATAGTTGGAAGTGGATGATGTTCCATCACAAGTAATGATATCATTATACTTATTAGTTCCAGTAAAGGTTTCAGTCATTTAAACCTGAGGTGGTTGCCCTTAACCCATCTCTAGGTACGATCTACAGTCAACAACAATGAAGTGCAGGATGAATACAGCAAACAGGTTTAACCCAGTTGGGAGGTTTTACTACATGACGTAGGGCCTGATTATGAGTTTGGCAGCCGCACTGCCGTACTGCAGTGGCAGCGGCCCCAAGAAGACCGCTGAACCGGCAGTCTCTGACATACTGTATAACAATGTTACAAATGGTCTAGCGGCGGTGTTCCTGATCGCGGTGGAAGCGGTCAGCAATACAATATATATATATATTTTTATATGTATCGATGCAGGTGTGTCAATTTTGACCTAATAATCCCAAAATGTACACGTACACATGACATGTGTAAAAATACTTTGTGGAAGTACCATACCAGCGCTGGAGTATGGGCCATATATGCCCAGTTCAGTCAATGGCACAAAATGCAAAGGGAACTTACCTGGATTTTATTGGGCAATTTGTTTTTGATGGAATTGCTGATGTGAAGGGGGCATTAGACAAAGGGGTCCACGTGGGAGACTGAAGGGAAAAGAAGGGAATAAGGGAGCTAGCACCCTATATCCTTCTCAAAGCAGGTGGTCTCCCAGCCACATTCAGCTTGACATGAAAGCACATTGTGATCCGGACTGTGGCCCCCTTCTCTGCGCAGCCCTGTGAGAGCTGCTATTCCCCAGCCACTGTCATGGTGGTTGGCAAAATGCTGGCAGTGTGGGTGGGGATCCAGAAGTCTCTAGTTTAGCAAACTGCCAACATTGTGATTCAGCTAGTGGGCCACCTAGTCAAGGTCAGGGTTTCCACTGCCACTGTGACAGTGGTGACAAGACCACCAAATTCTTAACAGGTCCTATGTTTATGAAATTGAAGTCAGAAATTCTCAGTGTGGAAAGGCAGCAGGTTGTGGCCAAGAAGAGCTCCTTGAGGCTGGATTGCCATAGGACAATATCCCTATAAAGCTGTTGTCATTTGGCAGAAAAGCTCACTGTAGAAAAAATTGAAAATGTGTGCCCAAAAAAGGTCCTTTAATGGCCAGATACTTTTGCCACCTTTGCATGATGAAGAGTTCTACCCTGGGACTCAGTCAGCTTTTGGACCTCTGATTCCTTCAGTGGGGCAAAGCTACAAGCTCCTCAAGGCTAGATACACTCTCTGCAAAGTCAACAGTTATGGTACTGCGGAAAGAAGCAACCTGAATCTTTAGCCCAGCTGTAAAGTACTTTCGTCAGAGTGACATGCAGGGTTTGTTCCGGTCCTCCTGAGGTCTTTGGATCCAAACAGTTTCTAAGTCACGTGTTTCTCTGGATGTTAGGAGGAGTACACTTTGACACAGCAAAGGGTCCCAGGACCTTCGAACAGCACGGGGGGTCAAGACTCACTGAAGCAGAATCCATCAGCAGGGCCTAGGGTAGTTCCAGTTGGAAATGGTCAGCTGGATTCTACAGGAAAAGGGCTTCAAGCAGCTTCTTGTGTCCCTGTAATTTACCAGGGGTTCAGCCAGCTGACCATTGGGGTCCACCTCTTTGTTCTGGGTACAAGTGGAGCAGGTGCAGCCTTTTGGGCTCCTCATATGTTTTTCCAACAGATGCAGTCCCTTTGCTGTCTTCCACAGGTCCAGTAGTGTTCTTAAGAGTGCCCAGAGGTGTCACATTTATGCTTGGCACTAGTCACTGGGTGGGGGTGCCTCCTGACCCCTCCCTAAAAAAAGGAAAATGTTCCCATTGGTAACCCTTCCAATTTTTGCAGTGGGTTCTATGTGTCCTACTGCAAACAATCCCCCAGTGTCTCTCTCTAGCTAAAACCAAGTTGGCAGAGCCGTTCTTCCCCCTGTGAAGCACTCCTGTGCACACCCCAGAGGTATGACCATGGAAATTAGCAACCCCTCCCCTGCAGTCACTGCAAAATAATTCTGAAGGCAATTGCTCTCTTATAGGGACTGGTGCTTGCTGACTAGGCAGATAAAAGAGGGCCCTGTCCAGGAGCTGAATAACATTTGCCTGTGACAGCATAGGACTCTGTGAAGTAAATCAAGTTCTTGGACACAGCCCTTATGGTCATTCTTCCAGACGAACAGAACACCTCCCCACACTTAAGGTCTTTTTTCTCAGCTCTAGGGGCAATTTCATACCTTATCAAGAAGCTACTCAGCAATCAGGTGATAGTTGAAGCTTCAGCAAATTGGCCTCTAGAGGATTTAGGCAGGCACAAAGTAAATTTGACAAGAACATTTTCTAGAAATAAAGGGGCATATATATACTCTGTTTGCGCCGGATTTGCGTCGTTTTTTTTGACGCAATTCCGACGCAAAACTAACTCCATATTTATACTTTGGCGTTAGATGCGTCTAGCGCCAAAGTCCATGGAGTTTGCGTCATTTTTTAGCGTGGACACCTACTTTGCGTTAATGATATGCAAGGTAGTCGTTCCTGTCTAAAAAATTGACTCCGAGGCATGTGCGCCGTATTTACACTCCCGGGCAAAATTCACGCCCGGGAGTGGGCGGGTAAAAAAAAATGACATCCAGCCGCTTTTGCGCCATTTTTTAGCGCCTGGACAAGGCAGGCGTTAAGGGACCTGTGGGCTCGTAAGGAGCCCAGAGGTGCCCTCCCATGCCCCCAGGGACACCCCCTGCCACCCTTGCCCACCCCAGGAGGACACCCAAGGCTGAAGGGACCCATCCCAGGGACATTAAGGTAAGTTCAGGTAAGTATTTGATTTTTATTTTTTTGTGGCATAGGGGGGCCTGATTTGTGCCCCCCTACATGCCACTATGCCCAATGACCATGCCCAGGGGACAGAAGTCCCCTGGGCATGGCCATTGGGCAAGGGGGCATGACTCCTGTCTTTGCTAAGACAGGAGTCATTTCAATGGGGGTTGGGAGTCGAAAAATCTGGCGCAAATCGGGTTGAGGCGAAAAATTTGCCTCAGCCTGACTTGCCCCATTTTTTGGCGCCCCAGCTCCATATCCCCCTACGCCAGCGCTGCCTGGTGTACGTCATTTTTTTTCACGCACATCAGGCAGCGCCGGCGGCTAACTCCGGCTAACGTCATTGAATAAATACGGCGCCCGCATGGCGCTTCAGAATGGCGTTAGCCGGCGCTAATTTTTTTGACGCAAAACTGCGTTAGCGCAGTTTTGCGTCAAAAAGTATAAATATGGCCCAAAATATTGCAAATCCAACTTCACCAGTGAATGGGGCTTGCAATAATAATTTTAAAAACTTAAAAAATGAATTTTGTAGCTGGGTGATTTTGCTGGTGAGACAATTATTAAATTTAACACTCTATCCCAATGCTTTTATATTGGACAGCTAACTCTGCTGCAGTGACCATAGCTTTTGGGGACTTTTCACTCTAAAGACATTCTTAAAATTTAATATTTACACACCCTACTTTTAAATGCCATGTACCCAGCCTTGAGGGCATTAGGACCTCCTTAGAGGTGACTTATTAATATTTAAAAGAAAGGATTAGCCTGTCTATAGGGTGTACTTTGACAGGTCAGGTTTGCAGTTTAATATTGCACAGACAGCCTACTTTAGTGGGTAGCACAATTGCTGCTGCAGTCCACTAGTGACATTTAACTTATAGGCCACGGGTACACTTTGTACAATATACCAGGGACTTATAGGGAAGGTAATTATGCCAATTAGGAGTGTAGACATTTTCTACATGTTTTAGGGGTCAGAGCAGACTCCCAGTGCACAGAGCCAAAACACCAGCAGCATCAGTTCAAAAAATGGGGGTGATAATGCAAACAAAGGCATGTTCCTATTCTCACATATAAACAAGTTGCAATGCAAGGAATAGAGGTGAGAAAGTCAAGGAGGATTGCATGTTGACTTGTTGAGCACTGTGGAATTACAGTTTGAAGACATTGTCAACACTGCCATCTCCCACAAGCTAAGTGTACCCTCATTAACGTTTGGCAAAAGCGAAGGGCATAGTTTAACAAGTCATAACAGAGGTTGCAGTGAACAAGTTGTTTATGAAATACAATATTTGAGTGAAGAAAATAAGTGGATGTTTGTAAGAAAATGTATTTATCAGACTATTTCTGATCTATGAGAGAAAGAATATTACATTTATGTGAATAGAAGATAAATAAGTGCAATATAATGGGGAAAAAGGAAGTGCATTGTATCCTGATTCGAAAAATCATCACAGGAACATGGAGGCTGAATAGCATCTTTATGGGCTAACTGTGGATCAGCTAAATGCCCTGGCAAAAGATTTAATTTAAACCTTATTAATAAAAAACACTGTTGGGGCGATCTCACTACCCCAAGATGAGGCTCTATCCCACTGACCGTTCTCAATATACCATATGACTGAACCATAATCTCAACTCCTCCTCCTCACTCACGGCTTTGGCCCAGTCCCAAAATTGCTTTTTAATCCATGCAATATCTTTCTTTTTAATTTGTTCCGGCTGCTCAAAGTACCTAGAACAACCCAATTCTACAGTGAGTCTCTAATATAGCGCAACCATGCAATGCAACAACCTTTATCAAGGACTAAGCAATCCCTAATAATTATCTGATTCGACCAGACTTGAAACCATGTCACAATAGGTGCTAAAGCCAACCTTTCTGCAATATAGTACAATCCCAGTTCTTCATGGACAATTAAAGTAGGGGTAGACTGAGGGAGACAAAGTAACCTCCTTGCAAAGGCATTCTCAACTCTCTGATCTCTCAACCATCCTTATAACCCCATATCCCACTACTATAGGTCACTGTAGTCACACACTTAGCTGCATAAACCTTGAGCAAAGCCTGAATCCTTTGAGACCCTAATCCACCTGCAAATTCAAAAAGCGCAGCCACTGCCCTGGCTAAAGCATTTCTCTTAACCCGCCTTTGTGGCACCCACAAGTCAGTCTCATTATCCGCATATACCAGAGCCGGGATCAACAACAAAGACCCCTGGAATGTCCCTTGTAGCTGAACTTAACACCGCACACATGATATTAATATATAGAGTGCTGTAAGAGACACTTTATGATTTTACCTCACCACTGTCATTAATCCCTGGTGAAGGTCATGCAAAAATTAAACAAGACTGGTATCTATCCCCATATCAATTAACATGGATTAAAGCTTGGCTCTGTTGACCCGGTCAAAAGCCGATGCCAGATCAATGAATGCTAAATACAACCTTTCCTGTTTAGCCACTGTGTACTTGCCAACTATCAAATTCAAGTTCAAACACTGATCAAGGGTACCCCACCCCATCCTGAATTCATTCTGAAAGCAATAAATAACTTACCTTTCCTTTAACCAATCCGACAGCCTTGTCTGAATTACCCTGCCCAAAATGTTTGTAGAAGAGTCAGTTAATGAGATTGGTTTATAACAACTAGGATCAGACTGAACCCCTTTCTTAAACACTGGAATATCGACTAAACAACAGGAAGAAGATGGGAGACCCTTTCTCCAAGCTGCAATAAAAGCAAAGGCTAAAACCTTTGCCCAAATCTCAGTTTTGTGGCAAAACAAACCAGCAGGTACCCCATCAGGCCCAGGGGCCTCATTGTTTGACATAGCTACTATGGCAGCCCTGACTTCCTCCTCAGTAAACCAGGAGCCCATTTCTTCATTATGCCTATGCTGGACCAACCAGAAGTCCATTCCTTTGTTAGTCCTATGCTGAACCAACAATGTTGAACAGTTCATAGTACTGCCATAGAGGTTAGAAAAATGCTTAACCCACCCAACTGTTGGGATGGTACAATACATGGCCCTATTCTTTCCCCCACTAAAAAAGGGAGATTAATAAGTTCCCAGAATATACAACTATTTTTTAGGAAAAGGGACTTCACCACATCTTTCCACGTAATTTTGGTCCTATCTCTTGGCTCCTCGATAAGCGCACATTTAAAACTACAAAGGGCTTTGGTGCAAGTAGTGTCAAACCACCTCTCGCCAGGAAATTGCCTCAGTTTCCCAGTGACCGTAAGCTTAACATTAATCTGCCTGCAGATCCTAGTAAAAGTTTCCATCACCAAGCCATCATTCCAATCAGTGTTCAAACACTGATCAATATCAGACTTACATATATGGCACAGAATATCTAAAAAAGAGGCATGGGGAATCATGCACCACTCTAATCTGCGCCCATGGTCCTGGGAAACAATCTCATCATGAGAGGGGTCCCTTCTCACAGACATATCATGTTGAGTGCCCCATTCCACAAGAAGAACAAACAGATTATGATCACTAAAAGCTGACCATTGAACATCAATTCCCTGGCCAAACTTCAGTAGAAAGGAAGAGACAAAAACATAATCAATGACTGCACTAGCCCCTCTCCCTTTAAAAGGCAGCACGGAGGGCCCATCCAGCAATTCCCTTAAATGTGCCATTCTATGGGCTGCCAACACTTCCTTCGAAATCCTCCCTTCTAATAAATCCTCAAAATGAGGACATTACACAAAATCATCTTCAGTGGTGAGTACTGCTTCCAAGCAGTTAGCTGGGTATAAAAGCAGATTAAAGTCCCCCACTTGAATGGAATAACAAGGGTGTCGCGTAGGCTTTCATTATCCTAATGAAACTACTGGATTTGGGCGGCAGAATCACTTGCACTGTTGAGGACTGAGCCTGGACCCACTACAGGTGACACTTGTCGGGCTTATCCAGGTTTTGTTCTGGCTAACTAGAAGTGCCTCATCTCCACCCAAGAGCAGGGATGATTGAGCAACCGAGGGCATGATACAGTTGACTCCTCAGGGAAATCGTGGTCACTCAGATCTCAGCCATTGCTCTCAGGTACATTAGTCTCACATATACAAGGACAATCAGAGGCAGAATATAATTCAATAAGGTTTTATTGAAGTAACTGCATCTTAGATAATAAAGCATGTAATGCAATAACTAGGACGATGAAGCCTGACAAGATAAAAATTGTGACATGGAGAGTTAAGCATAAAAATAACGCTACCATATTGTCACTACGATTGTTAAGAATAGTCTTACCTAGGCTATGTTAGAGCACAGCGTGTTAAGCTCTAAATCTGCCCTTCAGGTTCCCCTGGGAAGACATCATCCTTCATTCCTGAGCAAGAGGCCTTTGGTCTACATAAGCAGCTGCAGTGAAGCACTCAGCAATCAACATACAGTCGTGGTCATCTGGCTGGAATCTCCCTCTAACGTACATGGGTCAAAGTAGTGTTTTTTTAATAAAACAGCTGATGTTCCAAGAAAGGATCCTCACGTAAGAGTGTGTATGTTTCTGTGAACATTAGAGACAAAGTGCACCACTTTTGCCAGAAACCTATCTTACTGCAGCCTTGAGAAAAGCACAGAGTGAAAGAAATTTCTTGTTTAAGAATGCAGTGCTGGCCTAGGCAAAGAACAGCTAGATAGAGAAAATAAAACAAGACCACAAATGTGGCTACTGTTAAAATAATAAAAATGAAGCTGAATAAAATATGTCTAGGTTAAAGTGCACAGCGGCAGGCCTAGTTTGCTAAAATAACGTGTATGAAGCTATAACTAAAATGGCCACACCATAAGGGTTGTTATGCTACCCAGCCAAAGAATCTAAGGCGAGACATAGAACTCCTAGCTGTTCAATGGGGACTCCCCTCTCATAAGAATGATAAAGATTTAGGACCATAATGCTTGAGGAACCCTAAAAAGCTAATATAACAGCCTGCAAGTGCCTGGCTCCAAAGTCCACCTGGGACCATTTAAGCTAAGGGAGCTCAACAACAATAAACCATATTGTGCTCTACCAAAATGAGCCGGCTTGGCAGGGACTGAGAAGGTGCTATCTAGGAAAAAAAGTGACTCAACATCCCAAGTCTCTTGCATAGCCACAAATGTCAAACTCCTTTAATTTGCCCAGCCAAGCTTGATCCTCTCTTTTACCTCTCAGCCCACTATATTCCAACTACAAAACTCAAAATAGGGGATTGCTTAATCACAAGCCCAGTCGGTGAACTGGCCCCACTTCCCGTGGAATCCCTGAGGCCTAAATTCTGTCAGTCATTAAGATCCAAATCCTCCAAAGGTTAAAACCTGTTGCTACGTTTCAACAGCACCGAACATCCCTCACTCAAATAGGCGGAGTCTCTTTTCCTAGCAAGGTGTGAGGGATTGCATGATGTTAAGGAGAGTTTAGCACCTAGAGGTAAAAGAAGCCTAAAGGAAGACATTTTTTGCCGAACCCCAAACCTGCTACTGAAAAGTGGGAGAGCAGCCAACTGGCTATTTCCTGGTACCTAAAATTCAACACCATACAGTCCCCTGCAAAGAGTTTTTCCCTTGTGCCTACCCACCCCACCTGCCTGCCCATGATGATGTTCCCACAGTAATAATCCATCAAACGCCCCTTCCCACTACACCAATGTTTAGCTTTGCAGATAGGATCACAAGTAGATTCCTCAACCCCTGATGAGGGCCATTCACCAGAATAACAATCTATGGGGTAACAGCCAGGTGGAGCTGTAACCTAGGTAGGGTTGATAGCTGTGCAATATATGTATGATTAATTGGGTTCCAAACCCAGAGGCATCCCCCATCCTTCTTAGCCATGGGTACTAATGTGGAAAACACCTTAGTCTGGTGATCACGTGGGACCCTTGAACCATACTTCTGTGCCTGGTCCTGATGTGACAACCCTTGATTAATACCCACTTCTGGCCCCAGTTGTAATGGGCTTTGTATATAAACCTTGCAACACCGCTGGTTATGTTGGTCCCCTACCTCCACAATGCCTAGCAGGAGGCTGCTTCTCACCCACAGGCACTGTAGCATCAATTGTTACTGGTTGCAATGAGTTCCCATTGGAAGACAAGGGATGCATAATATGGGTAAACTCTAAAAAGATTTGATTAAAGACAGTCAAACTCTAATGGGTCTAAATGGGTGATCAATATTGACTCAAACCATTTAAAAATATTGTCCAATTCAACCTCACCAAGTGTAAAGGAGAGTGAATCCTTAGTAGGTCCAGAAAGTGACAGATGCTCACTTTCCTCCCCATATCAGGGCCCTTGCTTCGTCCATGTAGAGGCTGGTTCTGTCTGCTCCTTTCCTGCAAGGCCCCCACCCGTCTCCAGGGGAGACTAACTCACCCAGCAACCCTGAACTCGTCATGTCTAATGGAGCCCCTCCCCCTCTATGACCTTCTCCCTGCCACCCTGCTAATTACCCCAGATATTAGAGCACTCATGATAACTTTTATAACATCATTGATAATATCACTGTAACAGTTGCTGTAAAATTATTTTAAAAAAAACTGTGCATAGCGGGAGACACAAGTTATAGTTACCTTAGGGCACGAGTTATAGTCACTTGAAATAACTCTACCTAAAACAGGTGAATTTCTATGGTTTTGTAAGTTTAAAATGTGAGCCTACCGTTCCTGTAACCTTTCGTTTTTTAATTGAATTTCTATGTTTTTTTCAAAACTATAATGCCCTTGTAACCTTTGTTTTCAGCAGTCAATATACATATATATCTATATATATATATATATATTAGTAAATGTAAAGATTAAACAAAAATTGAAAATTTATATTTTTAATAGTTGTGTTACTTTATACATATCTGTTTATATATATATATATATATATATATATATATATATAGAAACATACAAAGATATTGATAGGTTAGGTAACTCCTTCCTAACAGATATCCTGTCCACCAAAATCTAAATCCCATTATATTCTATGGGATTTACAGTTTGGCCGTTGTGATTAATTAACCTGCCTGTCAATATCTAAATTAGACCCTTAGCATTAAACAATATTTTTTCTATATTTTTGTACTTAAAATCTATGTATATATTATAAGGATAGGAAATTGATATTTTTGCAAATAATTTTTTTGTCATGATATTTCTGTTACACAATTTTTTGGGATTCTACTATTATGTCTGTGATCCATCCTGACAAAGTGGAAATACAGGATAAAGAAAAAATATATATATATACATACTGATAGATAGCTAGATTGACAGATGTACATACAAATATATATATTTCTGTATATCTATCTATAAATATCTATATATATAAGTATATTTACATATATACATACATACTCATATAAATGTACATATATTGCCTAGTGAGTTGTATGCCACAACCACGCATAATGGATCAATGCATGCCTTAACAGTGCGGTCATAACCACAACTGTATCTTTTCCACCCATGCCTTTGCCACGCATGCCTTTACCAGAAATTTTGATGTAAAAGTATGCTTAGTAAAGGAATATGTAGAAATGGCATGCGTGATTGTGTTTTACAACCCCCCTCTTAACCTAAGAAACTACTGCAAACACCCACCTGCCCTGAGGCCCAAAACCACCCTCACCCCTAAAAACATCCCCCAAAAAACCCTCTCCTCTGTTTACATAAAAAACTACCTGATGAGCCCCGCCTGTCCTGAGCTCTAAAACCTCCCCCACCCTAAACACTAAACTACTCGACACCCCTCACCCGCCCTTCACTCTAAAAACATCCCCCACCCTCTGAGTCCTAAACACTTACCCCAACTCCCACCCACCCTAAGCCCTAAAAAATAGACTACCCCAACCCCCCACTCCCACCCCTAAAAAATAATCTACCCCGAAAGCCCTAAATCCACCCCACTGATAAAAACTACCCCCAAACCCTGCCTCAGCCCCACTTACCTCACTGCGTCCTTTTTTATCATTCCTCCTCTCCTCTCCACCCTTCCACTCCTCTAAAAAATAAACTACCCCAAACCCCAACCTTGCACCCAAAAGTAAACTACCCCAACCCTTTTCACCCATTCTAAGCCCTAAAAAATAAACTAAAATTACACCAAATTTGGCAGAAAAGTAGCTCTTGATTCAGAAAGTGACCTTTTTGTTATTTGGTGTATATCTGTTCAGTTGTTTTTGGAAAATTAAAGAAAATACAAATTTGTACATATAGGGACACAAAGGCTCTGTGAACCCTCCTGATCTAGTGCTGAGATCTATTTGGCTGACAATACTTCAACAAGGAGTGTTGACAGGCCATGTTGGGACTCAGCTTCAGCCAAGTCCCAGAAAAAAGTAAAAAAATAAGAAAAGGGGTCAAGGCAGAGTCACCCTGACACCTTAGCTCTGGTGCTAGTGTCTGAGAAGGACCCACCAGGGCTCAAAAAGCATTTTTTGAAAATTTCAGCATGGTTCTGTGGATCCACCAAATTTTTAAAAAAACAAGCGCAGGCTCTTCGTTTGTAAACAGCCCCCAGGTGGGCCAGGTCTGGGCCAAGTACATTTTTAATTGGGGGCCACCCGCTCACCCTGCAGCCCCGGGACCGCTGCCTCACTGGGGCTTTTGAAAAAATTGATGCCGGGCTGCTTGACTCCCCCCCCCACAGCCCCAGGGACCACCACCTACCTGGGACAGAAGAAGAAATCAAATGTGGGGGGTGCTCGACCCCCTCACAGCCCCAATGACCTCCATCTCCCAGGACTACAATAAAAGAGTGAAGGGGTCTGTTTCGGACCCCTGAGCCCCAGGGACCATCATCTACCGGAGCAATGCTTGCTGGGGGGTGGCCAATATGGCCCCACTCATGGAGCCAATAATGGCCTGGGAACCACTACCCTCCAGTGCAGAGTCCTGCTATGTCCTGGGGTGCCCTCCACCGGGACATAGTTGTTTTCTTTTGCTTGGAAGGAGCTGAGAGCTCCCACTAATCAATAGCAAAGAAAGTCCGCTTTCTGATAGCAGAAGCCGTCCAACAGCTCCCGCTGGCTGAAAGTGGAGTTTTCATCTATTTCCCTGCACGCAAATATGCGTGCAGAGAAACAGATGTAAATATTGCTCCCACAAGCAGGGAGCTGCTTTTTAAAGCAGCTCCCTGCTTGTGGAAGCCGTGCAGGCTTCTGCAGGATGTGGGGAGCTGTCTAGGACCATGGGGGACTTCAGGCTCCCCCTGTGGTCCTGTCACTCTCTCTGTCTCTCTTCCATTGCATAATGGGATAGAAAAAAGAGAGATTATCATTGCAATGGTCTCTCCATGCACTGACTTCTAAGTGTTAGACTAGCAAGATGTTTGATACAAATGTTATAGTTCTGTTTGGATGCAGAGCGGAACAGAGTAACTTCTGGGCTAATTGTCAAGGTCCTGTGCTGTCACTCAGTAGGCTGAAGGTTCAAATATTAGTATTGCCTGGCAGTGTTTTTTCCTTTTTTAGTAGTGTTTTGAAATATTTCATTCTAAGTATATCATTCATCAAAACCTGAAAAGCTCTCTAGCTCTCTGCTTCTCTTTCTCTTGCTTTCTTAATTTCTCTTTTTCAATCTCTTTCTCCCACTTACACACCCGCTCAGATCCTTACTCACCGACTCATAGACCTACTCAGACACTCATGCACCCACTCAAAGACCCACTCAGATCTTCCATTGCACATGGACATAGGCCGTGCACAGTGTGGGGTTGGGTGCAGTGCTAAATGTGAGCCAATGGTTTCTGGTGCGGGGCACCAGCACTTATTTTTTAAGGCTGGCACATTTTTTTCTTCCTTGAGTATTTACTGCGAGCAAAAGACACGTGGAAAAGATGAAGGAACAGAAAAACGCTCCACAAAGGGAGAAAGATAGACAGCTGCAAAAGTGAGCTGAAGAGGCAGGGAGTGGCTGTAAATGGATTAAGGAGGCCTGAGATGGCTTTAGGGTTACGATACCTCAGTATTCCGTGCGTGCACATTGAATTGCAGCAGCCGCGTGTTTCAGAGGAGAGCATTGTGCACTGGCACGTTTTTATTTACAAATTATGAACTGGTTGGGTGGTTAGTGGGGTTGGCTGCAGGTACTTTGGCCATGCATGGCGAGGTTTGGATTAACATATAGTAGTGAAAAATACTTTATGTTAAATAAAACATATAAATTCACTGAAAAAATCAAAGCGACGATCTAGTTAGGAAGTATAATAAAAAAAAACTTAGAAATCCATAGTTAGGTCTGAATTTACTCACACAAAACCAAAAAAAAATTCAGCAGTTATAGTTAGAGTTATTTCAAGTTACTACAACTCACAGCCTAAGGTGACTATAATTCCTGCATGACTCTCACAGGATTGGAAAAAAAATGGCAGCGGGCCACATTTATTTGTTATAAACCTTGTGGAGACCATCCGGGGCTGTGTTTATAAAGGGGAGGGGGATGTGAGGCCCACCACCTGAGCCTCAAGTGACCTCAGGGAGGCTACCCCCATGGCCAACATTAATTGTTATGGGGAGAGGGGCATGCAGCCTCTTTCCTTAAGCCATTAGGGGTCCAGAGGAGCACACCTTGTGGCTTAAAATTCAGAAAATAGTGAGGGGACCGCATGGCCCCCTTCCCAAAGCCTTGAAAGGCCCCGCTGAGTCCATCTTGGGGCTGATTCTTTTAACCGAGGCGGCCGCTTGGCCCTACTCCCTGAACAATTAATGGCCCCAGTTAGACCACCCTATGGCAAGCTCAGCAGCTACGTCCCAGGCTGCCAATCCCCTGCACATAGCAATTTCCTTGCCCACAGCAGAGGTGCAGAGAAACTTGTGTTTGCTCTCATCATGGAACAAAAACCAGCAATTAATACATTAGTTAAAACAACTTATGAATATGTTTAAGTAGGTATGAAAGCAAGGACCACTAGGCCATGATCTTTAGAAAGTGCATGCAGAAGATGAAATCAACATGTTTAAAGTAAAGGCATTTAGAGACAGCAAATACAGTTTTTAACAAATGAAACCTAAGGCCAAGACATGACAATTCACAGCCAGAAAATGTAAATTTAAATTACAATGCGTGTTCCAATAGTGAAAAGGCCAGGCAGCTCCAAAGTAAATAATACAGAGAGTAACAAGTTACATATTTAACCAGGTATTTAAAAAGTTAACATGCACTTTTCTGTGATCAATTATCATTTTCAATTGCACACTTGCCAAAATAGAAATTCCGTGGCTCTAACGTGAATTGTGAAACCCACTGTGATGTATCTGACCAGAGTCCACATCAAGGCCAATCTAATAGACCAGGCCCCTTTTAGAAACCTTGATGGAGTAAATACAACTGATTCTGTTCTATCAGATTTTAGTAGGTGCAGGGCTAATGTGCACTGCTTCATGCCTAACTTGTGACACAGAGGAAGGATCCACCTAAATCTCAGGGTTTTATACTTGTGGCAATTTAATAGGAAGTGTACCTCAGTCTTCAGAGGTTTGGGACAGAAAGGACAATGCCCTGCAGCTCCCCATCCTTTTCCCACTTAAATGTAAAAACCCTAAGTGGCAATGTGTCAACTTGGAAGCGGATATACAAGGTCTTTGCCTCAGAGGGGATGATTCTGTGAAGAAATCATTTGAATTGTGGGATACATTGTGGCTTTAGCATTTGTCCATCAGTACATTTGTCCTCGACTCATGCCATACCTCGTGGAGGACATACTCCTGTAGTTTCCCTTAACCGATTTAGCTGAGTTGTTTCTCATCTTACTGGGATCTTCCCATATATCTTCTAGCTTTAACTGACTAAACAAAGTTTACATGGCTTTCAGTCAGGGAACAGTATAACACTTATCTAGTATGATTAACTCCTACAGCGCAGCTTTAGAGGGGCCAACTCCTGGGTTGCCCACATTCTGACCCAATAGGTGTTCAAGATGGGCAATATGATTGATCATCTTGCGATTCCAATCCCACCTTAAAGGTATTAGTGGTGTATCAGCTTTGTCATTCAGGCGTGATATCACAAATGTATTTTCTGTAATATTTAATAGCAAAATGTCCCAGAAGCCCCAAATTTCTAGCCCATACAGTGCCCCTCCCAAAGCTGCAGCTCTATAAACCTTAAGGGCTAGGGACACATCCATGTTGGTCGATGCTTTGTATTACCTAACAATAGCTGATGAATTATGGGATAGTATGGAATTAATTTTTTATAGCTGAAAATCCCTAGAGAGCTTGTCTTCAAGCCTGACTATAAAGATTCAATACTCCTAATCTGACTGATGATTGATCCATCTAGAGTCATTTCATTCCTGAATGTATGGTATGGATTTATGGCCATAAACATGAGATTTCCATCGCCATCTCCGGGCCCCTACACTTGCTGAATCCCACAAAATAACTTAGCAGTTCTTATAGGCTTTGCTGGTTCCTTCTCTACAGGGAGTGCAGAATTATTAGGCAAATGAGTATTTTGACCACATCATCCTCTTTATGCATGTTGTCTGACTCCAAGCTGTATAGGCTCGAAAGCCTACTACCAATTAAGCATATTAGGTGATGTGCATCTCTGTAATGAGAAGGGGTGTGGTCTAATGACATCAACACCCTATATCAGGTGTGCATAATTATTAGGCAACTTCCTTTCCTTTGGCAAAATGGGTCAAAAGAAGGACTTGACAGGCTCAGAAAAGTCAAAAATAGTGAGATATCTTGCAGAGGGATGCAGCACTCTTAAAATTGCAAAGCTTCTGAAGCGTGATCATCGAACAATCAAGCGTTTCATTCAAAATAGTCAACAGGGTCGCAAGAAGCGTGTGGAAAAACCAAGGCGCAAAATAACTGCCCATGAACTGAGAAAAGTCAAGCGTGCAGCTGCCACAATGCCACTTGCCACCAGTTTGGCCATATTTCAGAGCTGCAACATCACTGGAGTGCCCAAAAGCACAAGGTGTGCAATACTCAGAGACATGGCCAAGGTAAGAAAGGCTGAAAGACGACCACCACTGAACAAGACACACAAGCTGAAACGTCAAGACTGGGCCAAGAAATATCTCAGGACTGATTTTTCTAAGGTTTTATGGACTGATGAAATGAGAGTGAGTCTTGATGGGCCAGATGGATGGGCCCGTGGCTGGATTGGTAAAGGGCAGAGAGCTCCAGTCCGACTCAGACGCCAGCAAGGTGGAGGTGGAGTACTGGTTTGGGCTGGTATCATCAAAGATGAGCTTGTGGGGCCTTTTCGGGTTGAGGATGGAGTCAAGCTCAACTCCCAGTCCTACTGCCAGTTCCTGGAAGACACCTTCTTCAAGCAGTGGTACAGGAAGAAGTCTGCATCCTTCAAGAAAAACATGATTTTCATGCAGGACAATGCTCCATCACACGCGTCCAAGTACTCCACAGCGTGGCTGGCAAGAAAGGGTATAAAAGAAGGAAATCTAATGACATGGCCTCCTTGTTCACCTGATCTGAACCCCATTGAGAACCTGTGGTCCATCATCAAATGTGAGATTTACAAGGAGGGAAAACAGTACACCTCTCTGAACAGTGTCTGGGAGGCTGTGGTTGCTGCTGCACGCAATGTTGATGGTGAACAGATCAAAACACTGACAGAATCCATGGATGGCAGGCTTTTGAGTGTCCTTGCAAAGAAAGGCGGCTATATTGGTCACTGATTTGTTTTTGTTTTGTTTTTGAATGTCAGAAATGTATATTTGTGAATGTTGAGATGTTATATTGGTTTCACTGGTAATAATAAATAATTGAAATGGGTATATATTTTTTTTTGTTAAGTTGCCTAATAATTATGCACAGTAATAGTCACCTGCACACACAGATATCCCCCTAACATAGCTAAAACTAAAAACAAACTAAAAACTACTTCCAAAAATATTCAGCTTTGATATTAATGAGTTTTTTGGGTTCATTGAGAACATGGTTGTTGTTCAATAATAAAATTAATCCTCAAAAATACAACTTGCCTAATAATTCTGCACTCCCTGTATACATGGACTAATGCAAACTGTCCCTTGGTGTTGGGTTCAGGACTCTGGCCCTTCCAATTAGATAATACGATGACTTTGGTGACAGGTTCCAAATTTAGAGCTTGACCAGTTACTTAGGGCCTTCCTCTTCTATTATCCCCTATGATGAAGTCTATGCACCGTGGAGACGTACCAGAAGGAATAGGATTTGAGGAACGCAACAGCCACGTTAAGGGGAATCTTAAGGAAGGTATTAGGTGCTTTGAATTACCTGTTGTGTGACATAACCAATGTATCTTTATACCTGATTCGGGTCGCGCCTCACTTTCTGTTACAGGGAGTGAATCTAAATGTGATAATACCGGGGAACATGTGCTACCCACCCTTAATTTGTGTGCCATTTTTGGGGAGAAAACGGGTCCCTTGTTACTCTTGAGAGGAGTAGCCAGGGGTGATTTCATTTTAATACACATCTTTGAGGTATTACAAAGTGTTCCTCTGTGTTCCAGAGCAATTAGGCCTTCATTGATTTTGTTATTGACAAATCGTAGAGAAGTATGGTCAAAAGTGTTGTGCGCCCCGCATTAGCACCTACTACTATAATGTTGTTCCTAAATACCCATCTATAGTTGCGAACTTTGCAACCAGTGGCTAGTTTTATTGGCTAATGAGTCTCTATTTTCAGTGGACCCCAGATTCAATTCAGGGACATTTGTCACAAAAAAGTGTGTCCAATTTGAACAATGGTGCTTCTCTCACTCTGCATGCAAGGCAACAAAGCTGGGAGATACGGTTCTGTCTGTCTATCTTCAAAGGGTCAATCAATGAGGTTCTCAGGGGCACCTGGGTTTCTCTTTGAACTGTATGCTCTTAACCTCCCTCCTTTTGCTCACTGGGCATTTGGTAAAGCATCACCTTGTGTATTGCATTGGAATCCCTTATAGTGTTGGGATTAATAAGCTGATGGAAGGCGCGGATGACACTGCCAGCTGTAACTGGGATGTTTGAGACACAGCCCACATAAGGGTCAGGTTCAACTGTGATGATATGTCTAAGTAATCCATACCTCCCCTTCTTTTTAAGATTATCCAATAGTACAGTCAATTTGTCCTCCTTCTCTGTCAGAGTGTATATAAGGAAGGTGACAGCTTTTCTTGACTCACCTATCTCTTCCCTTAGGTGCATCAATTGGGCCTCATCTGCACTACCAACTATAGGTTGATTTCAACTAACCTGTGGAACTTAGTACTGGGTCACCTATAGTGGGATGGTCCTCTCAGAGCCAAAACCTGTTTGTAGTCTCAACATTGACCATTAATAGGGTTGGTTGGTTTTCGGTCCGCCCAGTGCCAGAGTCTACCTTAACCAGCAATGCACTTGATAATGCCCTGCAACCATTTTTTGGACAGAAGACCCTACTGCTGCAGTCTTGCTTAAGTTTGGAAATGGTTTGCTTAAATAAGGCTTTGGGCCTGATGTAGAGTTTGACAGAGGGGTTACTCCATTGGTTGCTGGATAGAGTAACACCTGTGCCAAACTCGAAATCAGGCCCTTTATGTCCGTGTTCTTGGCCTTGGTCTCCTTTATCCTTCTCACTCAACAAACCCTCAACTAACTCTATAAAAACCTTGGGGTATTCAGGATACAATTTTCCACAGTATGCTTTGCTTGCATTTTGGCCTTTCCAGTCTCTCCAGCATTATCCATAGTATTGTGTTTCCCCACCCCTTAGTTTAAGAGGGAAAAGACAACAGCCAAAAAAAATTGAACAGGGACCACAGATGAACTCCTAAATAAAAACCAGACAATTAACAGACATGGTGGGACCAATGCACTCAAAGAATATAAAATTGCCACAAGGGGTAAACGCTATCGCTGGACTGACTACGATGCCAGATGCATTGCCAGGGGTTTCAATATATATACTGGGGGCCAACAATTTCTCCCCCCGATAAAGCAGAATGAGGCAGTTACAAGCCTGCTTACACAAAAGTCACTTCCTTAGTGGTAAATACAGTGGGGCAGCTACAGCAGACCCTTGCAGCAAATCAATTTAGCCTTCGTGAGCGAATGGGCTGTGGTCACATATATTGTACAGTGACTGGGTGTAAGCAGCACCTTTTTGCGGGAAGACCAAGAGAGGTAGTCCAGTCCAGCCTTTTCCTGCACTGATGGGCACAGATGGGCCTGCTCTTGGCCCGGTCATCAACCAGGCTGTGCCAGGACACGTCCCATGGGGCTCGATGAACAAATACATTTTGCAGTGCTTCCTCAGAGGTAGCTCCCCCTCCAGCAACAAGTGCTGTCTGGGGGTTGAAGTCCCCCCTCTAGAGAGCGATGCAGGAGCCCTGTGAGGCTCTATAAACAAAAATGCTTTGTAGCCTTCCTCAGAGGTAACCCCTCCTCTAGTAACATGGGCAGTCTGGGGTTTGAAATCTCTCCTCCATAGAGCTGTTTGCTCCCACTTGGTGGGAGTATTTTTAAAGACCAAGTCCTCTCCCAGCTTGTGGGAGCTTCAAAAATGTTACCGCCCCCTGGGAACAGACTTTAGATATGTTTCCCTGCCTGCAGTGATGTCACTTGAGATGTCATTAGTGATGTATATAAATTATGTGATAGAACATGACATGAGTGATGTTGTATGTGAGGTCATCAGCAGTGCATGACGGAGGCGCAAGTTATAGCTAGTTATACTACCAAAAACTGGTCAATTTCTATGTTTTTTTTAGTTCAAAATATTAATTAGAAACAGGGTTTCTGGTTGTCTATGGTATGGACCTAAGCCAGGCAGAATCCTCCACTCCAGTCAGAGCAAGTAAGTTACACACCAAAGATAACCTGTGCTCACCCTCTGGTAGCTTGGTACAGAGGAGGCAAGTTTATTATCAGAGCCAATGTGTAAACCATGTGCACAACACATTCACACCAGTGACTCAATGAATACACCACAAAAGAGACTCTACACAGGCATATTTAAAAAAGATATACTATATTATAAGTAAAACAAGACCAAAGATACACAAATCATAAATATTGTGTGTATTATGCAAATTCTGAGAGAGTACTCATTATCCTGGTAATGCAAGAATCACCACAATCATAACATCAGTGAAAACGTAGGGCATGAAAATGCATCAGGTTAATGAAAAGGGTACATTTACCACTACATTAGTGCAAATAATGCAAGTTGATTTTGAGGCAAAACACTTGATGCGCTACATGTCACAATACATACATGGATCATCAGATACTCCCATAAGAGTGTAGGAGGCATAACCTCTGCTTTCCTGTTAGAGGCTATACAGTAGCAATGGATCCCATGTGGGGCACAGAAGCACCTGTGCACCTATCAGTTGTATTACTGTACTTTCAAGACCCAATTGATATATAGTACATAGTACACAGAATTGTCAGGCTATGAACGTTTCACAGCTAACAGACATTAGATAGGTACATCCTTTGCCCATCTGGTCATCGTCCTGAACCAGGCATTATCACCATGCACAGAATCACCCTTAGGAAAAGCTGATTGAGGCCTCAAGATCGTGCCAACAAGGTAATCCCAGGCAGTTAGTACCTGTATCGGGGGCAGAGTCCTATTCTCCTTGGGATCCTCCACAGAGGTCTCCCCTGTAACTTAATGCCCCAGGGACGAATTGAGTTTTGCGCCCCTCCTGCCAAGGAACAGAGGAGTGGGACACAGATTCATTGCTTCTCCCATGCCCACTCACCTTTCGTATTCAGCAGGGGCATGGGAGGAGCGTCACGTCTCCTTCTGCTGGCCGGCTCAACATCTGGTGGATCGCAGGAGCAGAGGGCTACCAGGGCATCTCAGGTCACAGGAGACCGCCTACTGAAGGGCCTGTAGGTATACCGGTTTCTTCAGTTCCGGCCTTGCTGGTCTGGTTCCTCATAGCGCTATTCAGGGGGCAAAGCCTTGATGACAGCCCTCATGCCTGGCCCACCCTTTGGATGCTGATCAATGCATAGCGGTGGAGGTGGAAATGCCTGCATAGTCTTCTCTTCGGTCTCTTGCTCTGGGGACAAGATAAGGTGCTTTCAGATGTTGGAGTAATACCAAGCACTCAGCATGCACAAAGGACAAGAAAAGAGATGAGATAGCAATAAAGGAGCACTACAGAACCGCTCCTAGCTCAGTTCATGATACAAGTTGGCAGAAGTGCTCACCACATGCTGAGAGATAGCATAGGAAATAAAGACAGCGCTCACCACTTGCTCCTTTTTGAGAATGAAGTGAAAGTGTATAGCGCTCACCATGCACTAGTTTGAGGCAGAAAAGGAGCAGGATCAGATGAATCCTTTGAGCAGCGCAGAATACTCCTTACTGTGGTTCGGTCCCAGTTCCAAAAGTGCTCTCAAAACATAGGGTCAGAGCCTCTCCAGGACTACAATAAAAGAGTGAAATGGTCTGTTTCTGACCTCTGAGACCAAGGGACCATCACCTACCCCGAGGCAAATGCCTTTGATGTAGGGGTGACTTCAAAGGAATCCTTTCATATGTGCAACAACCCCTTTCAACCTAGCCCTGGCTCTAGAATCAGTAGGGAGTAAATCAGCCCTTTGTGTGAGGGCAGGACACAGCCTATACAATTGTAAAGTGAGAACAACCTCTCCCTCTCCCAGCCCTGGAAAATTATCAGTATGCAGATGAACGCAGATGTATACCCTGTCACACCCGGGCCCTTCCTGTGTTGTGACTGCCTAGAAAGTATGCTGAAAGTGTAACTGTCACTCATCCCGAGACCTGGATTGGAGTCAGGCTGCAAAGCACATTGAGTTATAAGCACAAAGAAATGCCCACTTTCTACAAGTGACATTTCTAAAATACTAATGTAAAATCCAACTACACCAGTAAGGTGGATTTCTCTCTACGATTCCAAACATATTAAACATGGCAACATTACTCCTTTCAGATAGAAAATTGCCACTTAATGGTATATAAGGGAATTTCCAATGCTAAACTACGAGAGGAGCATCCCTCACAGTAGTTAAAAATAAAATAGGCTGTTTGTCACTACTAGGACATGCAAAACATAAAGGTACATGTCCTATATTTTACTTAAACAGTACCTTGCCCTGGGGCTACCTAGGGCCTACCCTAAGGGTGACATAGCTATAATAAAAGGGGAGTTTATGCCTTGGTATATAGTTTTAAATGCAAAGTCAAGGTGGCAGCAAACTGCGTATACTGGCTCTGCAGTGGCAGGACTGAGACAAGTTTGAAAAGCTAGTAGGATTTAATTTACTGGCACTGGGTATATGGTATACCACTTTGCAGAAGACTTACAAGTAACTTAAGTGTGCCAAAGAGGTGTAAACAATCATACCATGTTTTAGGAGAGAAAGCACATGGACTTTAGCACAGATTAGCAGTGGTAAAGTGCCATTTTTTTTTCAAAAGACTTACCGTTCATGCGGCCGCCACAGTCTCCTGCCCCCTTACTTGTTGCTCCTTCCCTGTTCTGGTGCTAAAGCTAGCATGAAAGCAGCATCAGGATTGGTCTGAGTGGCTCAGACTGCTACTCAGACACAACCCTGGGGACTGCGCAATTTCTCCGGCCTAAGATGGACGGCCAAACACATATGCACAGTTAGTGCACTCCATTCCTCATCCCCCCTCCCATGACCCAGACCCACCCTTACCTTACCCCTAAGTTGGGGGGACCACAAAGTCATCACCTTCTCTGCTTTTTCAGGAATTTTCAAGCTCTCCAGTGGCTGGAGCTTTTGCTGTACAGCCAGGAGTAGTCTTCTACGGTTCCTGTGGATGATAACATTTTAGAAGGCCTAAAAAGTATGATTCACTGTTCAAGTAGTTACGCTGCAATACTTTTTCACTATGCTGTTTTAGTATGAGGTATTCTAGGGGTTGTTCTGGCCATTATAGTTACTGTCAGGTATATGAAAGGATGAACAAACACTGAGTTTATTCCTCATAAATGTTTTTTGGGTTTTCATTATGATTGCTTATGTTTTTATTGATTCATCATCACTGTAATTATGACAATGATTCTCCCAAAGTAATATAGTTATTATACAATGACTGTTGCAACTCACTTGATGTTCTTGGATCATCCGTTCATACCATTGATTACACAATGTCATTTATGGTATGGTCCATCTGCCAATGCATACGTGTAAATTACTAAGTAGTATTTAGTATTGTGTATGTAATTTTTCCTTTTTCAAAAGAAAAAGTACTGACTGGGCAATCATATATTGAGTGTTATTATTGTGTGACAGTGATTGATAATTGTTAGCCTACACCACCTCCCTCGAGTAGCCCTTAGACTGCTCCCCCTCTATACTCTGTGAGAGTCAAGTGCTGCAATGGAGTGTTTGGTTCAAAACGAAAGGTTAAAGTAACATTATATTTAGTTGAATATGTCAGTGACAGCTCTAATGTTTGAACTCAACAAACCACAGAACTTCACCATTCGGAAAACAAAGTCGTTTTCAAGATGCAGAGACAGTGATGAAATAAATATTTTCCATAACTGAGGAAAAATGACAGGATTGGGATTTTCTGGAGAAGAGAAAAGGCTAAATTCCACATGTGGACCATTCGCTTGCAGCCCATCTAGCAAATCTACTCGAAATTCAGGAAAGTATACATTGAATTCGCTCAACGAGAACGTATGTGTTGCGCTTTGGTTATACACTGAACAAGAAACTATCTAGAATCTGAAGTCTGGATTATATATCTTTTAAATAATTGACCATTTGCAAAAAAAGAAGTATTACTATGAAGAATCATTTCTCTGCAGACAAAATACATAACTATTTTTTAATTCAGTACCAAAGTTTAGGAAGCACAAACTCACCAAGGAAAACTCAAAGACTGCTTTTCACCCATCATTATGCAGCGATAAACGAAAACCTTCACTAAAGACCCAAGAGACATATTAGAGAGGATTAATTTCCATAGGTGTTGCACGATTACTTGGCTAATAAAAATATTGCTGTTGCGCATTTGTAGAAAAAAAGAATGCTGTTCATCTGTCCCAACATATTAACGTGTATTATTGGCAAGCAGGTTGATATTTAATTTCAATATGTGTTAAAAAAAAGTTCAAAAACATGGAAACATTTCATTTTCTTTTTTACATGAAGTTAAGCCCTGAAAATAGTTTCACAGCTAACTAATTATGTGTGCAATTCAGATTTCGTTTTAGTTGTTTTTATTTGGTTGCTTCATATCACTCTAATCTATTAATTTGGGGCTACTTCAAAGCACCTTTGGATGCTATGAATAGAAAGAAATACATAAGCAAATTGCAGAATTCTAAAAACATAGACAGTCATAGCAGTGCGCGTAGTGCATCAGGTTTGTAGGCAGAACAGTGAGCTGACACCACCCATCAAGATGTACACACGATTTACATACATTACAGAGACAACTAATCACGGTCATCGGCCTCACTTCTCTAGCTCTTTTCCTCACTAATGCATTGTTTTCCCTCATAAACAAACTCAGTGAATATTCTGCAGTGCATGGAGCATATCTAGTGGGTCTAACCCTTATGCGTTTGCCTGCACAGAGGAAATCGGAGTGAAAGGCAATGCTTCCAGTACAAATCCTACGGTTTGCAATGCGGATCCACTTCTGCAGCGTGTTATGAGACTGTGCATAGCTCTAGGTAGTCTGTTTCTGCACCAGCTCCAAGAAAGACACCAGAAGCAGGAAAATATTAGTATAGTTCTGCGCTGCATTTTCTCCTATGCATGATGCAGAGCAGCAAAAATTTGACACTGCGCTGCATAAATTCTTAGTGAATCTGCCCACCTCAGACAAGTCCACTTTCATATTTCACTCACTGAATTTTGCTACTGCTCATTACCAACAAGAGTCCAATTCTAGACAGAGATTCTCCCATGACTTTCTTAAGTCTTACAGAGTGCCCTAAAACTAGGATAGGTGAGTTTCATGCATTTATACTTAATATCAAGAGATGTTTCATCTTAATTATGGTGTCTGTACTCTGTCTTAGGTAACTTGACACTGAAGGTACTAAGGCCCATATTTATACTTTTTGACGCAAATCAGCGCTAGTGCAGATTTGCGCCATAAGGTTTTCTGCCGGCTAACACCATTCCAACGCGCCAGCCCGGTGCCTTATTTATGGAATGAAGTTAGCCTGCGCTGCGGCCTGGTTAGCGTAAAAATAAATTACGGTACCCGTGCAGCGGAGGCAAAGGGAAGACTGGGGGTTGTGTGCCAAAGAATGGTGCAAGTCAGGTTAGAGTAAAAAATATTGGCTCTAACCTGACTAGCGCCATTTTTTGATGCACAACCCCCATGAAATGACTCCTGTCTTAACAAAGACAGGAGCCATGCCCCCCCGCCCAATGGCCATGCCCAGGGGACTTTTGTCCCCTGGGTGTGGCCATTGTGCACAGTGGCATGTAGGGGGGCCCAATTTAGGCCCCCCATGCCACTTAATAAAAAAATATATATATACTTACCTGCACTTTCCTGCACTCATCATGGATGGGTCCCCCCATCTATAGGTGTCCTCCAGGGGTGGGCGAGATTGGCAGGGGGTGTCCCTGGATGCAGGGAAGGGCACCTGTGGCCTGCTTCCATGGTCTCCCACCATGGAAATGAACACACAGGTCCCTTAACACCTGCCTTGACCCAGGGGTTAAAAAAGGGGTGCAAATATGGCTGGGTGCCTTCTTTTAAGGCCCGCCTCCTCCTGTGCGTCATTTTGACACCGGAGGATAAATAAGGCGCACATGCCTTAGAGTCATTTTTTTCCACGGGAACGCCTACCTTGCATGTCATTAGCGCAAGGTAGGTTTTCACGTACAAAAAATTACTCAGACTCCAGAACTTTGGTGCTAGATGGGTCTAGCGCCAAAGTATAAATATGGAGTTCGGTTTGCGCCAAAATAAATTATGCAAATCAGGTGCAAACAGAGTATAAATATGGGCCTAGCAGTGGCTAAAAGAAGTGTGTTACTTGCCTTTGGACAAATGAGAATGCTCTAAAAACAACTTTAGTGAATAAAAGGTTGAAAAGCATGCTGTTTAATAGTGGTCAATAAAATGTCTAACACTAAGGCCCTCATCGTGACATTGGTGGTAAATCCCACTTACCGCCATGGTGACGGCCACCAACATACCGACACAGTGGCAAATATCCATTTCAGAGATTATGACACACGCACAACAACCCAACAGAATACTGCCACATACACAAACCCGCCAGCCCAAAGGTCAGTGTTAAACTGTCTGTACCAACACCCATACCATTATGCCCAAAAAACAACGCCCACTACATCATGAACCACAAATCACCACAGCAGACATTCAATGGCGCTAATGCATTGGCGGTACACTCTGGCGCGCTCAGGATGGACACCCAAATATTAAACCACACAACATTGGCCAATACCAAAAACATACACCTAACACTGATACACACACCACACCCACCCACCCACAGTACTATAAAACACACACCCACATTACCCACAACCCCTCATGAATCAAAGCAATTGCCACCAAGACCACTGAGTCAACTAGACACACACACCATATACACCATACATCCCTCATGCACACCACATCACACAGCCCAGCACATTACTCAACACCCTCACACCAACACACACCACACAACACCCATGTCACCACTAAGGCACCCCCGTTTCACTGATGAGAAGTTAAGGGGCATGGTGGAGGAAATTGTCAGGGTAGAGCCACAGCTGCTTGGAGCACAGGTACAGCAGATATCCATTGCCAGGAAGATGGAGCTATGGCAGAAAATCGTGGATAGTGTGAACGCCGTGGGACAGCATCCAAGAACAAGGGACAACATCAGGAAGAGGTGGAATGACCTATGAGGGAAGGTACATTTCGTGGCAGCAAGGCACCAGCTCACCATACAGAGGACTGGCGGTGGACCCCCACCTCCTCCCCCACAGTTCACAGCATGGGAGGAGCAAGTCTTGTCAATCCTGCATCCTGAGGGACTCACTGGAGTAGCCGGAGGACTGGACACTGATGAGTCAATACTTACCACTTATAACCCCCCATACCTGCATGCCATCTCACCTCCTCACCCTCACTCCCATCACTCCACTCCATCCCACGCACTGCGCATACACAGCTGACTAACCCCAATGCCAAGCCCTGCATGCTATACCAATGCATGGACAGCCCTCCCAGCCCTGCATGGGCACCCATCACCAAAGCATGCACAGCATAGGGGAACTAACAAGCCCACAATACATCACCAAACACAATCAAAGGAGGCAGGGCAACAGCAACAATAGAGGGGAAGCTAGGGATGTACAATATGTCACAGGCATGAAGCATAATGCATCACTTACATCTCCGCAGGTGCCCCAGCGAATGTCAGTGGAGAGGAAGTGCCATGACTATCGAGTCCCTCAACAGAAGATGCCCCCAGTCATGACAGTAACTTTGGACTTCTAGATCTGTATCAACAACCTAGCTCATCAGGGACCACTGGACAGTCGGTCACCCCAGCCCACTTCCTGTCCACCACAGAGCCTCCCCCATCAGTATCATCAGTATCCAACACCACAGCACCCACCCAGTGTCCCCATACCTCTGTCCCCAGGACACGTCAATCAGCATTGTGGCCACCTGACCAAGGACCCCATTCCACACCTCGCCCCCAAGACAACCTGGGGTCAGTGTCAGTGGGCACACCGTTCAGGGGACAGGGGCACAGGGGAACATGAACACTGGGAGAGGACAGGCCCAGGAAACCAACTCTCCAGGAGGCACTCACCAAGATGCTGGGGGCCTACCAACAATCCCAGGACATGATGGCCCAGATCCTTGACAACATGTGGCTGCAGGAGGAACACCATCAGGCGATTAGGGAGGACTTGCAGGCCCTCAACACCACCATGATCTCCATAGCAGGGGTGCTGACAGACATGGCCAACATCATGAGGGAATCAGCAGCACAGCAGCTGGCCCCTACCACTAACCAGCCTATTGACCAGCCCTCCACTTCTGCTGCAGCTAGTGGGCAGGAAGCCCCGCCATTGGACCCACAGGCCACCAGCACCCCTCCGCCTGCAGAAGGTGAACCACCTCATAAACGTTCCCTGTGACCCAGACAGAAGCCAGACACACTTGCCAAGACCAAGACCTCTGCCAGGAAATAAGACTCTCCTGATTGTCCCCCTTGTGTCCCACCCTGTCACCTTGTCCACTTTTAACTGCCTTTGTTCCCCTTCCTATGGCCTCCTGGACACTGGACCTGTCCTACAAACAGACTGGAATGATACCCTGGACTTTCCTCTACCATCACCCCATCCAAGTGCACTTTTCCCTCAGTTTTATAGCACTACAATAAACACCCTTGAACACAACTTCACTGATAGTATTTTATGTGTTGAAAATGTGCATTTAGGGGAACAGTCACATCTAGTGCAAATGATATGAACACTGTGATAGCATACAAGTAATGGCCTGTAACTGTCTGTAGTAAACACATCAGGACACTGTTGTCATATCACCAATATCTGTAAAATTACAAGCCATAGGTGACAGTAAGTTGAGATGCAAAGGAAGTGAATGTCTTCATGCTGTAGTCACACAGATGAAATCAATAGTCAGTACTATGATCAGTTCCACTGTCTCACCTGTGTGTCATTGGAAGTATTGACGTATAACTGATGTCCTGTTGTCCACATCCTCATCCTCTGCCTCCTCATCCTCACTGTCCTCAGGGTCCACTGCTGACACAGGGGCATCTCCAGTCTCCTCCTCCTGCAGAAAAGCCACATGTTGTTTGAGGGCCAGGTTGTGCAACATGCAGCATGCCACTACTATCTGACAGACCTTCCCGGGTGAGTGGCACGGGGATCCACCTTTCAGATGGAGGCACCTGAACCTGGCCTTCAGGAGGCCGAAGGTCCTTTCGATTATTCTTCTGGTTTGCCCACGTGCCTCATTATAATGGTTCTCAGCCTCTGTCATGACATTCCTCACAGGGGTCAGGAGCCACAATAGGTTTGGGTAGCCAGAGTCACCTGAAAGTATTGAGGGACAAACATTAGCCTTACAGAATGCTATGGGGATAACACCTGAAGGCATACACTGAAATACAGTGGATGGGGATTCTAGCTCACCTATTAGCCAAACCCTGTGCCTCTGTAGTTGGGCCATCACAGTTGGGATGCTGCTATTTCTCAGGACAAAGGCATCATGCACCGACCCGGGATACTAGGCAGTACCGTGGGAGATGTACTGGTCCGCCAGGCACACCGTTTGCACATTCATTGAGTGGAAACTCTTCTGATTCCTGAATACCTGTTCATTCTGGCCAGGGGGGACAAACGCAATATGTGTACAGTCAATCGCCCCAATAATATTGGGGAAATGCCCCATTGCATAGAACCCTCCTTCACAGTGGCCAAATCTTCCACCTGGGGGAAAGCAATATAGCTGCACATGTATTTCACCAAAGCACACAATACCCTTACCAGCACGATTGAGAACATTGGCTGTGACATTCCTGCTGCCAAGCCCACTGTCACTTGGAAAGAACCAGTTGCCAGGAAATGGAGCACTGATAACACTTGCACAAAAGGGGAAATCCCAGTGCTGATATCAGGTCAGACTCCAATTGGGCACACAGCTCTGTGATTGTGGCCCTCTCCAGTCCATAGGGTGAGTATAATGTGCCTGTCCTCCAGTGTACCCAAGTCTACAAGTCGTCTGTACACGGGGTTGTCTCCTCCTCTTTATCTGCAGTGGTAGGTATCCAAGGGACACAAGAGTGAGTAGGCTGTCACAATTTTAACAATGGAACCACCACCTAGGTGTACATACATCATTAATGTGATGGGACGGTGCCAATGGCAATGTATGTGCAATTCTAGGCAATGACGCAGTTATGGATAATCTAATCGTTGTCCACCACCATGAAATTGCTACCGCCTGTCCTGTATCTAGGGGCAGGTGGAAGTGAGGTAACTCCATCGACGTTGGTTGTCGTGGCGGAAGACGGTCTTGCACCGCCATGCAATTCCTCATTGGCTAATATGGGGCTCTATGGAGTACAGTGGCCAATGGGGATCAGCAACGGCGGTGATGGTGTACATCGCCGCAGACGTGACCCCCATTTTCTATCTAAATCCTCACTTGATTCCTGACTTTCCATAGGACAACACCTACACTGCGTGTGCTGCTGTGACCTGTGTCTGGGACATACCATGGCCCGTGTGACTGGGGAAAGGGCCCCTGGCTTCACTTTGATGGAGTTGGAGCGACTGATGAATGGGGTCCTACCCCAGTATGGACTGCTGTATGGGCCTCCAGACCAACAGGTGAGTACACCTTGGGCACAATGCATGTGGAAAGGGTGCATGTCGATGTGTGTGCAAGCATCGTGTCATCGGGAGGGGGGGGATGTCTGGTGGTAGTGTACATGGTGGGCGCCGGGCGATGTGTGTGCCAGTGGAGATGGAAATGGGATTGGTGGGCTATATGTGTGGATTGTATGTGTAATGGTGTCCTCCCGTCTGCATCACCTCTGCAGATCAGCGCCCATCAAAAGAAGGGATTGGGGCATGCTATCGCCAAGGACGTGCAGGCTCTGGGGGTCTACAGCAGGCAGAGAACCCACTGTTGGAAAAAGTGGAAGGACCTGAGATGCTAGGCACAGAGACCGCAGAGGCCCAGCTGGGGATGGCCTACCAATGAGGAAGGGGTGCCCATCGAACCTGACCCCCCTGATGGCCCGCATACTGGCGATGGCTTACCCAGATCTGGATGGGCACTTGAGGGCATCACAGCAGCCACAAGGTGGTGAGTACAGTGCATGTTACAACAATAATTGGTAGGTGGCATGGGATTCGGGTGGTGGATGTGAGTTAGTGGGTGTCCCTTAATGCCAGGTCAGACATTGCAGTGTGACCCAGCTCAAGGGAAATGGGTGTATAGAAAATCCAGGTAACTTAGCTAGGTTGCATTCCATGTCAGACAGGGCTTAGTGGGTCCCAGGAGGGGTGCAGTTGGTGGTGGTTGGCCTTCATCTTGCTGTGGCATCTAGCCAATTGAATTCCAGTGCAATGCATAGTGCCCAATCCTGATCCCTGTGTGTGACGGTACTGTGTATCCCAACTGTGGTGTTGGTGCTATAATTGACCCAGCGCTCTCTTTCTCTCCCTCCCCCCTTTCTGCTTCTGTCATCCTGTTCATGTGTGCATTAGCATCATCTGGTGGAGGAACAGGAGTACCGGCAACAGAGGGAGCTGCATTCCACAGGACCCAGGAGGCAGAGTCCACCGATGCCGAGGGAATAAGTGGGACAGAGGGTGAGGGGAGCACCACGGCGGAGACAGGAGGTGACAACACAGACTCTGATTCCTCCTCCAGTGGGAGCTCCCTGTTGGTGGCAGACACCTCTGTGACCACCCCAGCTGCAGATACAGCTGCCATTCGCCGTTCCAGCACCTCCCTCCCAATAGCCTCTCGGCGAGTTGCCTTTGCCCGCTCACCCAGGAGGGTGGGCATCTCTTTTGCCCCAGGCACCTCGGGCCCTGCCCCAGTAAGCCCTGCTGCCCTGAGTGAGGAGGCTATTGACCTCCTGAGATCCATCTCTTTAGGGCAGTCAACCATTGTGAATGCCACCCAGGGGCTGGCATCCCAGATGCAGCATTGCAATGCATTCCCGGAGGGCATCCACGGTGGATTGGCAGCCTCATCTCTGATGGCAGTCATTGTCCATGTTCCTACCACCCCCATCCAACTACCATTTCCCAGTCCCAGTCTCCTGAACCCCAACCCATCCCATGCACATATATAGACAAGCATGCACACAAGACATCAGACAAGAGTGGCACAGTCAAACACAGGCACCACACTTCAGTCCACAAGCACTCACACAAACAACAGACAGTTGTACACACAACCACATCCACTGCCTCCACTGTCTCCCCCTCCTCCTCCTCCACCTCCCTCACAGTCATGTCCACACTCATACCTGCATGCACTGCTTCAACATCCATCACCAGCATCACCACACCAAGTAGCACACACACCTCACTAGCAGACACCTCCACAACATCCATCCACACATCATCTGTGTCCTCTTCCACCCTGTCTGTCCCCCGAAAGGATACAGACGCAGGCACTCAGACACCCAACAGCCATCCACCTTACATTAGCACACTGCCCATGCACCCGCACCCAAGTCTGGCAGACGTACACCTCCAACAAGCACTCCCTCAACCTCCACTCCCATCCCTACTCCCTCATCCCGCCCCACCTTCCCTAAGAAGCCTTTCCTTGCCCAACTTGACCTCTTCCCTTCCTCGTCCAGCCCGTAAAAGCAGGGTCCCAAGGATCCAGCCCAGCACCTCAGCCAAACAGTCCACAGGGACAGTGGAGGCACCTCCTAGTCATGGAGGCAAGACAGTGAAGGATCCCACCCCACCAGCCTGGAAGGGGAAGGATCCCACTCCACAAACCTGGAAGGGGAAGGATCCCTCTCCACCAACCAGGAAAGGGAAGAAGCCCTCACCTCCAGCTGAGACACAGCAGCCCTTGCCTCCAAAAGAGGCTGCCCAGGAGGCCCCTTCCCTTGCTGAGACACAGCAGCCCTCATCTCCTGCAGAAGCTGGCAGGATACCACTACCACCCGTGGGCACGGGCCCTCATCCCCTGCTGAGACACTGCAGCCCTTGCCTCCAGCAGAGGCTTCCCAGGAGGCACCTTCCCCAGCTGAGACACAGCAACCCTCACCTCCTGCAGATGCTGCCCAGGAGGCACATTCCCCAGCTGAGACACAGCAGCCCTCACCTCCAGAGGCTGGCAGGGTACCTACACCATCACCACCACCAGTGGTCACGGTGTCCTCACCTCCAGCTGAGACAATGCCGCCCTCACCTCCAGCAGAGGGCATGTAGGCCACCCTCCAGGGACTGCTGTACAACAAGTGGGCAAGTTCCCCACCTGAGAGACTGTGACCTTGCACTCTCCAGCAATGAGTAATGGGCATGGAACCCCTTCCAGAACCAGTGGATAAATACCCCACCTCAGAGACTGTGGCCTTGCACTCCCCAGCAAAGGATAATGGGTATGGAGCCCCCTCCAGAATAAGTGGGCAAGGTCCCGACTTCAGCTGAGGTGCCCCCTCACCCCCCTCCCCCTGAGGTTCTTGCCTACTTCCAAAATGATGCCCATGCACAGTTCTGTGCGGATGTTGACAGGAAACAAGTTGGGCGTTGGACTGTGTCCTGTGCCCTGTGGCCATGTGGGCCCTTTGTACTTTGAACTGGGCATTGACCCTTTCTGGACAATTGTACATATCTCTTTTGTTGGACCTGACTTTTTGACAGGGTCATCCCCAAACCTTTTTCCTCCTTCCTCCTATTTTTTCTGACCTGCTGTTGTTGGCTTTTGAACTCTGGACACTTTACCACTGCTAACCAGTGTTAAAGTGCATATGCTCTCTGTATGAATTGTACTGTTGATTGGTTTATCCATAATTGGCTATTTGATTTACTTGTAAGACCCTAGTAGGGTACACTATATGTGCCTAGGGCCTGTAGATTAAATGCTACTAGTGGGCCTGCAGCACTGGTTGTGCCACCCACTTCAGTAGCCCCTTAACCCTGTCTCAGGCCTGCCATTATAAGGCCTGTGTGTGCAGTTTCACTGCCACTTCGACTTGGCATTTAAAAGTACTTGCCAAACCTAAAACTCCCCTTTTTCTAAATATAAGTCACTCCTAATGTGTGCCCTAGGTAACCCCTAGAGCAGGGTGCTGTGTGGGTAAAAGGCAGAACCTGTACCTGTGTAGTTTATGTGTCCTGGTAGTGTAAAACTCCTAAATTCGTTTTTACACTACTGTGAGGCCTACTCCCTTCATAGGCTAACATTGGGGCTGCCCTCATACATTGTTGAAGTGGCAGCTGATGATCTGAAAGGAGCAGGAAGGCCATATTTAGTATGGCCAGAATGGTAATACAAAATCCTGTTGACTGGTGAAGTCGGATTTAATATTGCTATTCTAGAAATGCCACTTTTAGAAAGTGAGCATTTCTTTGCACTTAAATCTTTCTGTGCCTTACAATCCACGTCTGGCTAGGTTTAGTTGACAGCTCCTTGTGCATTCACTCAGACACACCCCAAACACAGGGTACTCAGCCTCACTTGCAGACATCTGCATTTTGAATGGGTCTTCCTGGGCTGGGATGGTGGAGGGCCTGCCCTCACACAAAGGACTGCTGCACCCCCTACTGGGACCCTGGCAGACAGGATTGAACTGAAAGGGGACCTGGTGCAGTTCTTAGCCACTCTTTGAAGTCACCCCCACTTCAAAGGCGGCACAATTTAGTATAAAACAGGGCCTCTGCAATACCTCACCAGACACTTGCTGGAGTAGAAACCTGGCCCAGAACCTGCATCCTGCCAAGAAGAACTGCCTGGCTGCTCAAAGGACTCACCTGTCTGCTGTCTACAAAGGACTGCTGCCTTGCTGTTGGCCTGCTGCCTTGCTGAACTTTTTGCTGGCTGTAAAAGTGCTCTCCAAGGGCTTGGATAGAGCTTGCCTCCTGTTCCCTGAAGTCTTAGGACCAAAAAGACTTCTCTTTTTCATTTCGACTCTTCATGCACCAACATTTTCGACGCACACCTTGTTCCACGGTGAAAAATTCACTGCACGGCGATCCAGAAAGACGCCACTTGACGCGATGCCTGCGGTGCGACCGGAACTTCGACGCACGGCCTCGCATGGACAATGCCACCTGACTTCCAGAGGGGAAAATCGACGCGACACCTGCCGTGAGAAAGGAAATTCCACGCACAGCCTCCCAGAATGATGTGCAGCCGGGAAACAAGCCAAAGAATCCACGCACAGACCCTGGGACATCTGGTAATCCCTTGAACCATAGAAGGAGACGGTCCGCGTGCCGGAAAACGACGCACGACTTCCCCGAGTGAAAAATAACGACGCAAGTCCGTGTGTGAAGGGGCGCAACCGACGCACACACCATTTTTCCTCCCGTAGAACGACGCACGTTTCCCCGCGTGAAAAATAACGACGCAAGTCCGTGTGTGAAGGGGCGTAACCGATGCACACACCATTTTTCCACGCATCTCCTCTTCTGCGGCCCTCTGCGGAGATTTTCCACTCCAAACTAGGTACTTTGTGCTTGAAAGAGACTTTGTTTACTTTTTAAAGACTTAAGACACTTCATATCACTTTTTAGTGATATCTTTACAAAGTCATATTGCATCTTTGATCGTTTTGACCTGCAAATACCCAGATAAATATTATATATTTTTCTAAACACTGTGTGGTGTATTTTTGTGGTGCAATATTATGTTATTGTATGATTTATTTCACAAATGCTTTACACATTGCATTCTAAGTTAAGCCTGACTGCTCGTGCCAAGCTACCAGAGGGTGGGCACAGGATAATTTGGATTGGGTGTGGCTTACCCTGACTAGAGTGAGGGTTCTTGCTTGGACAGAGGGTAACCTGATGCCAACCAAAAACCCCATTTCTAACATCTTTGTTATCCAATTGGTTCATATGGTGGCTGTTCCCATTCAATACATTCTCAGTACTGCCTTACTGTGGTCCTTGCATTATTATGATGTGTGTCCTGTGCCATTGTATTTCGTCTGCAGCTAGTTGTGTGTATGGTGTGTGTGAATGGTGTGTGTTGTATGTGTGGGTGTGTGTGTCACTCTCCTGTTCCTCCCTCATGTGCTAGGGGACTGTACTCACTGCCGTCATCTTTGTCGGAGTTGGTGTTCCAGGTGGAGCATGGCGTAGAAGAGCATTGGGAAGACTTGAAGTCCCGGTTCCATGGTGGTGTTGATCTTCTCTGTGTCTCTGTTGGTGAGTCATTGGTCTTCTGTGATGTGTTTCCGCCAGGCTTTTGATGGCATTGGTACCGTCCAGGAAATCGTAGCGGATTGCAGTGTCATGATATGGTGGGCGGTACCTTGTCTTCCGCCTGGCTGTTGGTGGCTACCGCCGTGGTGTGTGGTATTAACCCCCTGGCAGATGGTGTTGTACATTGGCTGTCTATGGGAGTTCTCAACGCCAGCCTGTTGACGTTATTACTGGCACTTTAACAGTCACCGCCAATGTCATAATGACTACCTAAATTTGTTACTGAAATTATCCAGCTTTCACACTTTTTTAGATAAATTAGCCAGCAGACACCTGAAGGCCTTATGGAATACTCCTAATGGTCCTTTTGTTTCAAAAGACATCTGAGACATATATATATATATATATACATATATACACACACAAATATGGGCTTGGGTGAAGGATTCTAAAGATGGATATCACAATTAATTACAAAATCTAATTAGAATTAAAGTTATGTGGACAAAGGAATTTTGTTCACACTTTTTGTACTAGTGTACATTTCTATATTTACTTTTTCCAAAAAAACATACTTCACACTTAACCTTCTTTGTTAGACTTTTCGAATATAATATTTTGAGGAATACTTCCCAACCATTTTTATGTATTCACCTACATCTAACTTCGGGGGTTGAACAGTAGAAAGATGGAGGCATACGAAAGAAATTGATACGTCAGTTAATCCAGTACACTGGCAGAGGTGGAGCAAAAGAAAACTGTTCCGATAATTCATCAACATAAATGGCGGCGGGTGAAGGAGCACCGTAGATGCAGATAAGGCAATTTGGCCTGGCATGGTGGTCTAGAGACAGAAGCTCTTTTAATGAGCTGGATACTCCAGTGTCAAAGTCTGTGGCGTCATTTATTTTAGAACCCGAACTAATGTAGATATCAGTCCCTAGACGAACGGAGGTCTCACGTGATGCTCTTCCCTGTAAAAACATCACTAGTATAGAACACTGATTTCGGGAGGACCACAGAAAAAATGTTTCGTTTCCAATAAACATAATATATTCGTACATGAAGAAAGCACACAGTTTCACTATTGTATAACAGAGAGAGACATTTGTGAAAATTTTATTTCTTCTGGAGACATACAGAATAATATTTTTTCGAAAAGATTTTATTAAAATTGTTAATTTCATCAAGATTGTAATCAACAACAATATAATCTTTTTCGGAAAGTTGTGTACAGGGGACCAGGTAGATTAAATTCATGGGCTTTATAATCTAGCATTTTCTTCTGAGATTTCGATAATGAACTTACATATCTGGAGTTATGTTTACAACGTGACACAAAATCATACTTAGCTTCATGCAAATTGGCACAGGATATGGACATTTTCAGCTTTAGCTGTACAGGCGAGAATCTCAACATCCCATGGTCGTTGTCCAGAATAACATGTGAAATTAGGTTGGCCTTCTCAGTCTGGCTCCCAGTGTGTATGTATGGTATGCCTGCACTTAGGCTAGGATAGCCTTCATTCACAAAATCAACAGCACCAATTAGGTCATCCATAATATTCTATAACTTCTGACCTCACTGGCAGACTAAGGAAAAGTTGGACTATTATAGTGTATAATCTTGAAATGGTTTAGCGCCGTGAATCGCCTTCAAATGCATAATGTCCAACCCTCTAGTTTGTGCATGAGTTTATGATGCATGTCACAGGCATGTAGTACAGGTGTACTGAAGTGCAACTAAGTATGTTATCACGATTGAATCTTTTTATTTAAACATTATTCAGCAATTTTAAAACATTGTCCAAACTATATAATCGACAACACGTGCTTTGCAACTGATGGTTTTGATGCGATATCAGGGCAAAAAACACTACACTTCTTGTGCTGCGAAGTCTCAAAAATACATCATATAACATTAACTTTCTCATGAACCAGTACGCTTTATAAAGAATTACTTTTTGCATAGCCATTCCCAATGAAATCACATGTCTGTATGAGCAGTCTATATTGATTACTGCTCGGTCACAGTAACCCTCCCACTTTGTTCAATGTGTTTGAAAAGCATTTTCATATAGTTGAAATACTTTTGAATGAAAGAAGATTTAATAGCGATAGCATGCTTTGGTGCTCTTGAGCACTTCTGTGATGAATGCCAGAAACAAAATCACTATTTAAGTGTTTTAACTAACCTGCTTTATTTTACATTTGAGGTGGCCCCACCATTAAGTACGTTTAAGGTGGTCCGAAAGTGGTAAAGGCAGATAGTAAATAGAAATTTCTCAAAGCATGTTTGAAGACATTGTGGGTCCAACAATGGATCACAGTCCCCAATATCAAGCTCCTCTCTAGCTCATATAAATCATACATCCTTGAATAAAGATCATATTTAATGAAACATAGACTCATTATAGATTGTGGGATAAAAAAGAATTGTTTTGAGACTGTTAACTGTGCTATTGTCTGTACCTAACAGTTTATTCAAAATGGTGTTGCATTCTTTTTTGATGTTACCATGACCTTTTAGCTTCTCTTGAAATACATGATAGTCCTTCACAGCTTGTGTTCTGCGTAACTGGTGAAACTAGCAAAGACTGAGGGGCATATTTATACTCCGTTTGCGCCGAATTAGCGTCGTTTTTTTTGACGCAAATTCGGCGCAAAACTAACGCCATATTTATACTTTGGCGTTAGACGCGTCTAGCGCCAAAGTATGAGGAAAGAGCGTCATTTTTTTGCGTGAACGCCTTCCTTGCGTTAATGAGATGCAAGGTAGGCGTTCCCGTCCAAAAAAATGACTGCGACACAAATGCGTCGTATTTATACTCCCGGGCAAAAATCACGCCCGGGAGTAGGCGGGGCAAAAAACCCCGCATTTGCGCCTCTTTTTAACGCCTGGGTCAGGGCAGGCGTTAAGGGACCTGTGGGCTCAAAATGAGCCCACAGCTGCCCTCCCATGCCCCCAGGGACCCCCCCTGCCACCCTTGCCCACCCCAGGAGGACACCCAAGGATGGAGGGACCCATCCCAGGGACATTCAGGTAAGTTCAGGTAAGTATAATTTTTTATTTTTTTTATATATTTTTTTGGCATAGGGGGGCCTGATTTGTGCCCCCCTACATGCCTCAATGCCCAATGACCATGCCCAGGGGACATAAGTCCCCTGGGCATGGCCATTGGGCAAGGGGGCATGACTCCTGTCTTTACTAAGACAGGAGTCATGTAAATGGCGTCTGGGCGTCGTTAAAAATGGCGCAAATCGGGTGGAGGCGATTTTTTAGCGTCAAGTTGACTTGCACCATTTTTAAGACGCCCTAACGCCATTTTCCCCAACGCCGGCGCTGCCTGGTGTACGTGGTTTTTTTCCACGCACACCAGGCAGCGCCGGTCTGCTAGCGCCAGCTGACGCCATTCAATAAATACGGCGCCCGCATGGCGCTTCAGAATGGCGTTAGCCGGCGCTAAACTTTTTGACGCTAAACTGCGTTAGCGCAGTTTAGCGTCAAAAAGTATAAATACGGGCCTGAGTGTCTCGAGGTGGTGATGCTCAGTTGTCCTTCTGTCATTTCTAATTACTTGTCTCCTTTCAATTTTCTTCCAGTAGTTGACGATCTGCCCTATCTTCTCCAATGACAATTGATTTTTAGCTACAATTTTCACATTAGAAGCAACATTACACTTAATTTGTTTTAGATATTGTGTTCATCTGGACATATAATTTCAAGGGGATTTTTAAGCTTCGTTTAATTTATCAATACTAATTTCGCTGGATGCTATGCAGTTGATACTGATCTGTTCCTTGAAATATTTTTTTCACTGAATATTAGAAATAAATGTTGAGTCAGTTGCTGACATATAGGAGGCATCTTTTCATTCATGCACCCTTTTGCCACGGGCCAATGCAATATTTTTGTCCTTAAGGGTCAATGTTCTAATATTGTGACACTTACATAAAATGGTTGTTGTACAGCATTGTTTTATTTCCCCTCTGTTTACATCAAAATGGCTGACTTGGTCTACATAAAGCAAGTTATACTATAAACAGACAAATTATTTGCTTACATAATGCTTTCAGAAGATACAGCTTCTACTTTTATTTATTTGTTTGACAGTTTTATGTAGCGCATGACTGCCGTGAGGTGTATATAAACATATTAACAACAAAAAAGTAACCGAGCAAACAAGAAGAATAGGGGAGTGATCAGAGGGAATGGAAGTAGATGGAATCAAAAAGCAGGAAGCATACAAAGAGGAGGAAGGCAAGAGAAACAGAAGAAGAGAATGGTGCCGACGAGAGGGGAGAGTCAGAAGGAGAAAATGCAGGGATGATAGGGAAGGAAGAAAGGGGAGTGTGTGAGATGGAAGGAAGAGTTGGGTTACGTAAGTTCGAAGTTAACAGACAGTAGAAAGGTTCAATGGAAGGTTTGTTCCAGTTGCCTGGAGAAGGAAAGATCCAGAGTAGGGAAAGTAAGCAGGAGTGGGGCTAGGTCACGAGAATTGGTAAGGTGAAGCACATAGAAAGAACATGGTGGGAGCGGGAGAGGTGGTAAAAAGTAGGAAGAGGTGAGGAGGGGAAAGCTAAGGAGGGTATGAAAGAGGATAGGGAAGAAGGGGAAAAGGAGGAGGAGAGATGGGAGGGTGGATGAACAGGGAGTGGGACAAGCGCTGGCAGGCAGAAGGGTGACAGGTAGAGGGATAGGATCAAGCAAACAGGGCAGGCCGGCAGGGTGTTTTTTTTTTAGGGAAGAGATAGTGAGGGGGCAGAAAGGGAAGAAGCACGAGCAAGATGGGGACAGGTAGGGATTAGGGGTCAGAGTGGGCAGCAGTTTAGAGGTATTTAGAGAGGAGAAAGAACATAAGAACACAAGCTTTCAGTGACAGATGGGTCATTGTGTCAGATACACCATGAAGAAATCAGTCTGAAGAGATTGATCTGATGTCTTTAGGAGACCACAGATAAACTTATAGGTAAGTTTGGTCCTGTTACCGTTAGTGAAACAATAAGAGATCATGATTATATATTTACTTTTTTGGAAACGCGAGTATTTAGATGAAGCTATATGTTGCAGAATTTTCTTCAGCAGCAACTATTTTTTGCCAATATTGATACATTACACTAATGTTGACAAACCATATTAATTCCCTTGTTTAGGTATTGTAATTAACCTAGAGCTTCTTTTGTCAGGTTAGCACTTTGAATGATTTAAAGGGATAGGATAAAAGTGGGGTGAGGCAGCTGCAGCTGTAGAGGGAGCTTTACAGGATGGCAGTGTTCTCTCAGAGGTGAATTAAATTGGTGTTTCAAAATGTAGACCCCTGTAAAATGACAGGAACCTTCCTCAAATAATTTAGAAGGCTGGATCTAGACATTTCTGTATAGAACAAATCTAGCCAAAGATAGTAGAACTCTCTGTACAATGCTAGAGCTGTGGTCAGAAGTTTAAAGAAGGTTTCAGGTTTCTGATATGTGTACATTTTCGTGGTTCTCGCAAGTGATACATGATGATACAACAATTAACTACTTTAAGGAGCAATGCAATTTTTTAATGTATACATTGAAGGGGTAGGACCCTCCATAAGAGGTCAAGGAGGTAGATGGTCATGTTGTCCCTGAAGTCCTCCCTTTGATTAGGATTCTTTTAGCTGTCAAAGGTATAATTGTGACATCAGTTCTGTTAGGTGGCAATGCTGCTAAGAAAAGCCTGTGGGTAGGTAGGACAAAATTAGAAAATGACAGTTTCACTTGATGGCTATAATCAGCAAGGATCAACTAGACCAATTACAAAGAGGATTCCCCTCTACCCATAAAATAATGTGACCTTTGGAGGAGGGTCATGTGTGCCAAGATAGATGAATACTAACTAGGGTATACATACGTCTTAGCTAATGATATTATAATTAACAGATAATAAAGTACTCTAGAAATAAAATAAAGGGTTACTAGTTTAATGAGGAATGCAGAAAAACGAACTGGATTGCTACATGTCATCTTCATTACACCCAGGTATTTCCAGTAAAACACACTGATCAAAGTGCCCAAGCACAATCTCAAAAGACTGACAGTTGCACAATGTCAGTATTAGAATGGTTCTTTCCATCCTTCCTATGGAAATCCTTTTAATTCCATATCACTAAAATGTAAAACGGCTATTGATAATTCGTGACAGTGCAGAGAATAAAAAATCCATAGACAATTTCATTAAAAAAAATCCACATATGACCAAAATGTTTTAAAGAGAAACAATGAAGACACCAAGTATCGACTTTTTGAAATGTTCTCAAACCTATTCCTTCAAATGAAACAGGAATTTGTAAAATAGCCCTTACTTAAGGATAGGTTTCAACAAGTGAAGAACATTTGTGTACTGGTATTGTAGATATGCAGATGTGCATCATGTTGAAATTTAGGTATTTTCAATAATTCTCTGTATAATGGGGTGCAAAACAGCCTATTTGTTTTCAGGTATGAAAAGCCATCCACTCTGACAGTGACTGTTACATATGGCTCTAGCCTCTAGCTTGAATACACTGGATTCAAATCAAGTACACCTCAGTGCTATGATGCAACACTAGTTCACAAAAACTGTTTTATACACACACACACACACACACACACACATATATATATATATATATATATATATATATATATATATATATATATATATATATATATATAAATATAAATATATGTATAGCATTTATGAGGCCCTAGTGGTGGCACACTTCACCACCGAAGTGTCATTTTTTTATGCAGCCTTGCATGTGTGTCTTTTCATGGCCTTCTATATATGGACCCCTTTCATGCATAACCCTGCTTTAAAGGGCCGTTCCAGGGGTGCTACATGGGCTGTTCCCATGCAACACCCATGGATCCAGAAGGAATCTGACGCATTCCCAGATTTACAAGTCTGAGAATGTATCATATTCCTATGCTACCTCAGGGGTGGCGTAAGATCTTCTATCTGAGGTGCATTCTGCAGCACACATAGAAATAGGAAAACACCTATTTTGCTTGTTTATCTGCAAAAACAATCATCCCCACAACTCAGGCACCTTTGCACCATGGTGCAAGGGTGCCTGCATTGGCACATGGCAGATATTTGTGCACCAGTGAAGGGGGAGAGGACAGAAATCCACCATGTCTTGTAGATACAGCACATTTCTGCCCTTTCCCAGTGGCACCGCCCTGCAACACAGACCTTGTAAATGAGGCCTTAGAGTTTTATTTTACATTTTCGACACAGAACAGAGTCCATGTTATTTATGGCTTCCCTATTACTACTCTGCCTGTGTGTGTAGTTGTTGAAAGCAGGGGCAGTTGATTTTGACTGCCATACATAGAATGAAATTTTAGGTGGGTTACAGGAATGTTTTTCACCTAGGAGTTCTGAGAAACAACAAAGACAACTGAAGCTTCACTCTTGTCTATTTGTTTATTATCACTCAGAACCCCACTGTGAAGAACATCCCCTAATTCAATGTTACCCATCTATAATTCTATCTATCACACATAATCTTAGAAGTTAAACTAGATTTTCTATTTGTCTGGATCAAGCATAATGGAAACTCTAATTCCTTGGTGCTCAGAATTTGCTGTGAACTCATAAATGTGTCTTAGATGTTCAAACATGAATTACCAAGCTTTTAAACACATGCATTAACATTGAGGCTTGAAATCTTAACAATCTATTTATTCTGTTCAAAGAATTGTGAAGTGTATGAATTATAGAGCAGGTACTGAAACCTCTCCTTGGGAATGAAAACTAATGGAATGAACAGTTTCAAAGATTTTTTTCATAAAAACCTACAGAAAGTTCTAGGGAAAACTTCACAAATTCATGAAGTTGCAAAGTTTTATGCTAGTCTACTTGTGTGAAAATTCTGATTTTTGCACCAATTTATGTTGCAAACATAAACTTGCTGAGAAAAACGCTGCATAGAATTGCATGCCATTGCTAATATGCATAGAAGAATGTAATCAAGTACAAACTTGCTGAGAAAAAATCTGCACACGTTTCTATTTCGTTTTGATTAGAGTGGAAATGATCTCATAAAGCATTGAACTTTGTTTGCAAAACACAGAAGGTTTGCATGGGCTAAGAGTAACATACCAAGAAAGCCCATCTCTAAGTAGTGAATATCAGGAAGTTAGCAAAACCTTGCAGATGCACAAAATAACTTTCAAACATTAATTGAAAACTAGGAAGAGCAATTGGTAGATATGCTTCTTCCTGGGAAGAAAAGGCAAAATATAGACATTACTGAAGAAAAGGGAACTCATCTTAAGTTTCTTTATCTTTTTATTTTAATTTTTAATTACCATCATTTATGGGCATGCTACTTAAGACAGTGGTTTTAACACACATACCGTAAATCACACAGTATAACAAGCAAACAGAAAAAAAGGTTATTACATGGTAACACAGTGTTAATGAGAGTGAGACATGCTATTACGTAGGCCCTCTTTACAAGTGACCTGCTGTTTGGTGAAATATTTATTTCATCTGATTAATCACAGTACTGCTGGGGTTTGTATCAATTGGGTTTGTTAAATAGCATCAATTACAAACAAGTGTTTTTTCCTGATTATGGCGATTAAGATGCACTCTTTGCAACTTACTACACCAAAATTGGCATTACCTGGTAGTTATTAGCATCTTTAGTGTCCACGGGATAAAGTTTATTGGCAAAAGTTGCACCCTGATTACTGTCAATTCTGTCACTATCGCTATGTCTGCATTAGTAAAACTGGTGGGCATAAGAATGTATTGCTACTGATATTTAAATGCCACGCATTGTTGACACTGTAAATTTGCTACTTGTTTCTGGTAAAATGATAAATAAAGTTAAAAAATATATATAATAGGATTGAGTTAAATTTTAATTAAGCTGAAGTAAAAAGAGTAATTTTGGTAATTTTGTGTTCGTCCTGTGATGGGAAATTATCAAAATTATCTCATTACCATTGCTCGCATAAATTAGTGCAATGTGGGGCAAAAATGCATACTGCTAGAGCACAACAAGAACAGAGCGAGAGCAACTGCTTGCTGCTGCTGTTCATGTTATGTTGCATTTAGTACTATTTACTCAGTGCATAAAGTTTCCTTGGGCACATATTGGATGCAGGGTGACATTCACCATGCTAATTAGTGCAAGCTTGTGTAATTATGCTTCAGGGAATTACATGAGTTACACCAACTGCTTAATTTGTAAAAGAAGGAATGCTGGTGGCCAAAACTCTGCTCTTAAATGTTGCTATGCCAAAAATCAAAGTCTTAAATCTTAAACCACTTTGTGCCTTTTAATTCACTACTACAGGGAGTGCAGAATTATTAGGCAAGTTGTATTTTTGAGGATTAATTTTATTATTGAACAACAACCATGTTCTCAATGAACCCAAAAAACTCATTAATATCAAAGCTGAATATTTTTGGAAGTAGTTTTTAGTTTGTTTTTAGTTTTAGCTATGTTAGGGGGATATCTGTGTGTGCAGGTGACTATTACTGTGCATAATTATTAGGCAACTTAACAAAAAAATATATATACCCATTTCAATTATTTATTATTACCAGTGAAACCAATATAACATCTCAACATTCACAAATATACATTTCTGACATTCAAAAACAAAACAAAAACAAATCAGTGACCAATATAGCCACCTTTCTTTGCAAGGACACTCAAAAGCCTGCCATCCATGGATTCTGTCAGTGTTTTGATCTGTTCACCATCAACATTGCGTGCAGCAGCAACCACAGCCTCCCAGACACTGTTCAGAGAGGTGTACTGTTTTCCCTCCTTGTAAATCTCACATTTGATGATGGACCACAGGTTCTCAATGGGGTTCAGATCAGGTGAACAAGGAGGCCACGTCATTAGATTTCCTTCTTTTATACCCTTTCTTGCCAGCCACGCTGTGGAGTACTTGGACGCGTGTGATGGAGCATTGTCCTGCATGAAAATCATGTTTTTCTTGAAGGATGCAGACTTCTTCCTGTACCACTGCTTGAAGAAGGTGTCTTCCAGGAACTGGCAGTAGGACTGGGAGTTGAGCTTGACTCCATCCTCAACCCGAAAAGGCCCCACAAGCTCATCTTTGATGATACCAGCCCAAACCAGTACTCCACCTCCACCTTGCTGGCGTCTGAGTCGGACTGGAGCTCTCTGCCCTTTACCAATCCAGCCACGGGCCCATCCATCTGGCCCATCAAGACTCACTCTCATTTCATCAGTCCATAAAACCTTAGAAAAATCAGTCTTGAGATATTTCTTGGCCCAGTCTTGACGTTTCAGCTTGTGTGTCTTGTTCAGTGGTGGTCGTCTTTCAGCCTTTCTTACCTTGGCTATGTCTCTGAGTATTGCACACCTTGTGCTTTTGGGCACTCCAGTGATGTTGCAGCTCTGAAATATGGCCAAACTGGTGGCAAGTGGCATCGTGGCAGCTGCACACTTGACTTTTCTCAGTTCATGGGCAGTTATTTTACGCCTTGGTTTTTCCACACGCTTCTTGCGACCCTGTTGACTATTTTGAATGAAACGCTTGATTGTTCGATGATCACGCTTCAGAAGCTTTGCAATTTTAAGAGTGCTGCATCCCTCTGCAAGATATCTCACTATTTTTGACTTTTCTGAGCCTGTCAAGTCCTTCGTTTGACCCATTTTGCCAAAGGAAAGGAAGTTGCCTAATAATTATGCACACCTGATATAGGGTGTTGATGTCATTAGACCACACCCCTTCTCATTACAGAGATGCACATCACCTAATATGCTTAATTGGTAGTAGGCTTTCGAGCCTATACAGCTTGGAGTAAGACAACATGCATAAAGAGGATGATGTGGTCAAAATACTCATTTGCCTAATAATTCTGCACTCCCTGTAGACACTACCTGTCCCTTTACCTTACTCTTGATATTTCCTGCTTTCTCCCTTTCTGATGTATTTTCTGTCTTTCTCTTTCCCTCTATTGTCTTTGTAAACATCTGATGCAGTAAAATAAGTGCTGCTCCCCTTAAATGAGTGCCGGTGGCCCCCACCGGGAATCACCAGCCCAAATTAAGCATTGGTTATGCCCACTCTTACTAATAACATGACATTTTCACCATGTTAAATTCTTCCAGGTTTGGCATTTTTAAAATGTAACAGTCCATGCAAACTTTATAACACTCAGGAAACACCTGGGGCCAGATGTAGCAAAGGTTTTTACCCATTCTGTGTCTATGGGAAAAAGTGTTAGTACATATGGCCCCTGGTCCGATGTGATTTACATTACTTGAAATTCTGTTTCCCTGTGCAAACAGGGATCTGAGGATGAGTCAGAAAAGAGTGGTTTGATCAAGGATCAGAAAACAGCAGGCCACTCATAAAGAGAGCCTAGGACTTTAAGATAAATAAAATACAGTGTAAAAGTAGCAACATGTTTTATGAAGCGTATGCAATACATTTAATTACATTTATAATTACATTAGGCATTTAACATTTGTTTAGGTCTGATATTTTAATTGTAGTTTATTGTAATTAATATGAATATAATGACTAAGGGCCTGATTTAGAACCTTGTGGGGGGAGAACTCCATCACATACGTGATGGATATCCCATCTGCTGTATTACAGTCCCCATGGGACCATAATACGGCAGATGAGATATCCATCACATTTGTGACGAAGTAACCCCCTCCACCAGGGTCTAAATCAGGTACTAAATATTTAAGATAGCTGACATTACTAAATCAAGCATTTCACATGTATTAGGGTTATGGCTAAGTTTATTATTTTTAGCTTAATTGAAACTGAACTGATAACTGTTCATGTAATTACACAGTTCAAATTTGTTAGAATTCACTGTATTTTATTTTCAGTTAATCTAGTTGAATTCATGTTATTATAATTAGGTTCTGATGTACAGAGACATGACTTGCACCAGAAGCTTCCCTGCATCTGTCCAGCTGGCCTGCTGCCTGGACCTGCAACTACACCTACCTGAGCCCTACCCCTTCCCTGGAGTGTGTTCCTAATCCTCAAGAGGTGCCCCCTCAGGTCCTGGATCCTTGGTGAGGCATCAGTTGTGCTCCCCCTTCAAAGAAAGAAGGAATACCAAGGTTTAGGGCTCTTTGTGACCACAAACAGGCCTGCTTGCACCAAGATCTTGTCACCTGTGCGGCCTGCCAATGTCAAAATCCAGTGAACCTGACTTTTCACGCCACAGTGAACACCAATGGCGCCCAGCAATGCAAGATCTGCACTTCTCGCTACAGCACTGACAACTATAGTGACCACCAGCAGGGGAGTAATGGTGACTTAGGTAATGATGTGCAGGTCATTGTGTCAAGCTAACGAGGAAGGTGAGATATGCGCAACAGCAAGGATATAGATTGTAATCTCTCTAATGCCATGGAACTTCAGAGTTACTGCTATGGTCTCTAATCTGTTAGTACCAACATGTTTAGATGTATTCTGTACACTTTTTTATAAGTTAAAGACATTCTCGGCATAACCAAAAGTGACCACAGTGTTCACACCAGGGGTCTCTCTGTAACCACCCACCATTGGCAGCAGTTGACCTTTGAATGTAGTGGGGCAAACCTCTGATCCTATACAATTTCCAAACAAGCAAAGTAATATATCTGACAGTGTTGAAGGGGGCCCTTGGTTGGAATACAATGGGATAAAGTAGTGCATGTTGCAGTATATTTTTCAAATACATTTGTGAAAAACCCGTAGCCTTTGAAAAGTCCTGACCCACCCCGGAAGTGTTGAAGGTTCACGTGTTCTAAGGTAATTTTGAGAAAAGCATGGCAAAATGATGCATTTTCAGCACAATTTTCCTACCACAGTTCCTAAAGAACCATTATTAAAACAAGCATACTTAGTACACCTCGCATTCACATCAATGCTTCTCTGACACACTCTGATACACCTAGCCTTGCTTTTTTTTCTTCTGTGTATTTTGTTGAATTCTTATTTTTTATAAATTATTTTAGTATTGAACATACATGGCAATATTTAGAAAGAGCTAAGTATGAAATTAAGTGAAAACACTTGTGGGAACTTAAATTTTCATATTAATTTATGTTGAAGTGGAAACAATTTTTAGAGTGAGACATTTAAAACACACACAGGTTCTCACCTGCATGTGTAAATGTGCAGAGCATCTGACTGATTTTGCCTACCTTCTACTGAGTGCCTGAGAAAAGGTTTGCATCCGACTTTTACCAAAGCTCTTTCCCTCAGTCCATGTTCCATGGACACTGAACTCACACAGTTTCCTTCCCACCAAATTTCCTGCGCTTGTGAGGCTTGGAGCATCACATGTACGGTGTGTTTAACAGTGTAGAATCTTATTCAGCCTGGTGCTCCAAATCAAGAGCTTTGCCATTCAGTATTCAAATAGGAGCTGAAATGCATGGTGAAGGCCCACCTCCTCACAGAGCACAACATATCCTTGCTATAAATTTCCAAACTGCTTATCTGCTTTGTCAGCTGCGCTTTAGGACAATCAAGACATTCGCTATTTGTGTGCATTTTTTCTCCTGTCAATTGAACAGTGTGAAGTCATGTTATTCATAATGCCAGGCTCTCAGACTGACAGTGTAATAACTAGATGGGCATCTACCAAATGCCCTTATGAGTGAGCCACCACTACAATTGAAGGGAGTAGAATTGTTTCTGCTGTTTCTCCTAGGCAATTACTTATTTTCATAATAATGTTGTCATGTGTTTTTGCGACACTTGCATCTTCCTTGCCAGCCAGAGAAACTTCTGGAGGGTTCAGCCTCCACTGGCAAATAAGAAAGAATGCTACTCCAGTTGTTACATACATTTGAAGTACTTTTGTAATAGAGTGGTCTCCTCCCTTCAGTAAAAACTTCCTCCAAATAATTCCAGGCTGTTGGTTGCTGCAGGAAATGGATACAATAAGTCAAAGAATCTTTATTTCGGCCCAATGGCCATAAACAAAACATGCATAAAATACCTAAAACAATATAAATATAAAATATTGATTACAATTTACAATTCATACAAAAAACCAGCAAAATACATTATAATAAAAGAGGAAAGATAAAATACACATAGGGAAATTAACATATACAAAGAGGGGAGAGCACAGATCCTCAAGTGGGCACCTTTTTTGCCTTAACCTCCACATGCACATCAGGTACTACAAGACAGCAAATACGATACACTTCCTGGTGTCACTTCCAAGTATTCTAAACAAATCCCCAAGTTGCAACAAACTGGAAACATCCACTTCTTCCTATACCCATGATATGATGGACAAAATCAAACTACATGTTTAACCACCTCTAACACTCCAGAACAAAAGGGGCAAGTTCTAATAGAGACAGATTTGTCACACTTCCATGCAACAATAAAGACACGGATGGGCAAAGTCCCTTAATGAATGGGCAAAGTCCGTAAAGGGAGGACATAGATACACAACTGAAAATCCCTCATACTGGTACCCAGGTATGATTTGTTGGGGAGTTGCCTCTCCACCACCATAGCCCTTGGTATCTCCTACTCTCCAAATGTCTGCTGTCCTTTCAGCTTGGGAGTCGCCTCTGACCAAAGGAGTTAAAATATAAACTAGACCCCAAGGGAAAATATGTCCAAAAATATGAATGGAACACAGATATGATAAAAACATTAAAATACTATAAAAGGCAAACAATGGGAGAACCCTATTACACAGGGCTGGCCTTTGTTCCTCTCAACATCAACTTTTTTTTTAACTCAGTTCCATTGAGTAACATAAAGTGGAGAGTATTGTCCTTCAATTTGGCCATCAAGTGAGATGAAATATCCATGAGACATGGGGCACATTGTGTTAAAGAAACAATGGGGCAAATTGAGTGGGTTGGGTCACCAAGGACATCAAGCTACTGCACCATTGCCAACGCAGTTCATTTTATCTACTGCATTCCAACAATGCCAAATGATAGGCACAAGTGCACTTTATGTCTGCAAAAAAATATAGTGCTGAAAGGAAATAATGGTCACTGGTTGGAGAGGTATACACATTTGCACAGATGCCATTCCAGATTTTGTTTTAAATGTTTAAAAAAAAATTGGCAGTTAACAAACGTTGCAAAGGTGCATGGGTGAAAATGAAATGATTCCTATCCCCAAGGTACCCTAACACATGCCCTGTCCTCCTCCACCACCTAAACATGAAACTCCACCATTTCAGGTTCTTTTGAGGGACTGGGAAGTTATATGTCCTCAGTCTATGGTCGTGAGAGTTGAAATGACCACTTAACAATTAAAAACATTGAAATGATAAGATATACAATAGGACAGGTGATACCCCATTGGCAGTTGATTGCGTCAAGCCTTTCGAGGTTTCTAGGTAGGCTGGACTGGAAGCATTTCCCCTAAATACTGTCAGCGAGCGTAGTTCAATGGATGCTAGTTGCCAGCAGAAAATAACAAAACCAACATGTAAAGCTTTTAACAGTGTGGAGAAGGTGCGGAATGGCATACAAATGTTCCCTTAAGCTCAATATTAATGATAATTATTCAACCTTCTCATGGGGAAAGATCAGCAGCCTGTTATCACCAGTCTGAGCCCAGTGAAGAGAAAGCGGGCATTAGCCACAGGGCATTATTATGAAAGGAAAGAATAGTGCATAAAGAATGTTGGTTACTCCTACATCACATCAGACATCACCGTACTTACTATGCTTATTCGCCCTTTCTGTTTCCAGGGAGAAATTGACCATAATCATTGCTCTCTGACATCGGTCCTTGAGTACGTACAATAGCCACTGTAGAACAGGGAGAAATATAAGTTATAATTATACTCTTAATGGATTAAGCAATATCTAGGTGCACTGGAGCAATATGATATAGTTTTTAGGGTATGTTGAACAGAGAAATAAAAGGCTGATGATATGATGGAGATGGTGCACTCTGGAACAGGATCTCTCCTTTCCACTTTAATGTCAGCCATCTCATTTCATCCAATGAGGCAGGATGCAGTTACCCATATATGTCACTCAGGAGTCCTGAAAATCCAATTAGAAAGGGAAATGTTCATACAAAATGGTTAACCGAATTGAAGGTTAGTCCATCTTTTTCCCTTAGGGAGTGCAATCATGAGCTTTCTCTCCTGATCTGGAAACACAGAAGATAGGCGTCCAAGAAACACAAAGAATGGTCATGATTATAAAGATATAGGTAAACCATAAGGGCAGTATGAGTAGGAGCAAACTGACATAATGCATGCTACACTCATCGTCAACATTAGCTTGTCACCTTTCAGCCTACATGGGTCTCTGAGTATGAGTATCGGAATATGGGTATTCAAGACTAGCCTGCCTAACAAGAAAGCTAGCCAGCAGGAACAATTTATTTTTCTATATACAAATAATGAGGAAGGCTTACCCCCACTGTTCATGGTGTTTGCCCTACAGTGATTTGTGCATATGATTTCATATTAAATGGATGCCTGTAAAATAAGTCATGCTATTCTCCCTATACTGCTCACTAAGATATTTGATGAAAGCAGTTGGTCCCTTGTCTGTCATGTCTTCTATGTCTCAAGGGTATGGCCCTCATTACAACCCTGGTGGTTGGTGATTAAAGCAGCGGTAATACCGCCAACAGGGTGGCAGTAAATACCGCCAAATTACGACCATGTTGGAAACTGCTCAGACAGACAGCCACTTTAACACACCAACCAAAAGGGCGGAATCAACAAGCACTACGGCGGTAACCGCCTACAGCCAGGCAGAAGACAATGTTCAGCCCACTGTATTATGACACACCAATCCACCACCTTTTCGGGCCGGTACCAATGACATCAAAAGCCTGGCGGAACTACTGCACAGAAGGGAAACGACTCACATGTGGAGAGTCAGGGAACAACCACGCCGCCATGGAGCCCGAGCTGCATGTCTTCCCAATGCTCTTCTCTGTGCTTCTCCACTACGAACACCAACGACGGCGAAGATGACCACGGCGAGTACAGCCGCCTAGCACACAGGGGAGGGAGGGAGGAAAAAGACAGTGACACACACCGCAACCCCCCACCCCCAACGTCATACACACAAGCAAATGCAATAACATAACATATTTATCATGTACCCCTCAGGAATAATGCAAGGACAACTCCAATAGATAAAAATGAATGTAATAAGATAAAATAGTAGAAATATGTGCATCCAAATCAAAAAGTATATACATATTTACAAATGAAGGAACACTGCCCAATCCTCAATGTTCGTGGGCCACAGGGCCACATTACAAAGTCCAAGGCCCCATATTACTCCTGCAACAACACGGAGAGAACACTGCAGGGGCATCAGGTCTATAATAGGCAGGCACCTCAGGGGGACGGGGAACAGGGGGCACCTCAGCCGGCAGATGGAACAATGCCACTGGTCCTGGAGGGGGCAACATGCCCATTACTCTGTCCTGGGGAGTGCAAGGCCACAGTCTCTCAAGTGGGTGACTTTCCCACATGCTCTGAAGGCGTCAACAAGCCCATTACTCTGTCCTAGGGAGTGCAAGGCCACAGTCTCTCAAGTGAGTGACTTGCCCACATGCTCTGGAGGGGACATCGTGCCCTGTGAGCTTCCTCCTGGGGAGGATGGGGTGAGTGGATGGCATCTCCACTGGTTCTGGAGGGGACATTGTGCCCTGTGATGCAGATCTTGGGGAGTGCAAGGTCAAAGTCTCTCAGGTGGGTGTCATACCCACTGGATTTGCAGGGGGCAGGCCGCACAACAGCCCATGGATGAAGGTCTACAGAGTGTCCATCTGCGGTGACGGCTGTTCAGTGGTGGCAGTGGTGCTGTTGGTGGTGGTGGGGGGAGGCTCCAGCCCAACCCCTTAAAACCTTGAACGGCTGCCCACTGGTGCTGCTGCTGCTGCTCCTGCTCCTGGGGTGGGAAAGCTTCAGCCCATCCCCTGCAGCCTCTGACGGCTGCCCACTAGTGCTGCTGCTGGTAGTGGTGGGGGAGGGCTCCAGCCCATCCTCTGCAGCCTCGGATGGCTGACCAATGGTGCTGGTGGTGGTGGCAGTGCTGGTGGTTGTGCTGCTGGTGGAGCTGGTGGTGGGGGTGGGGAGAGGCTCCATCCCATCCCCTGCAGCCTCAGACGGCTGCCCAATTGTGCTGGTGGTGGTGCTGCTGCTAGTAGTGGTGGGGGGAGGCTCCAACCATCCCCTGCAGCCTCGCACGGCTGCCCAATGGTGCTAGTGGTGGTGCTGGTGGCGGTGCTGCTGGCAGAGCTGGGGGTGGTGTTGGGGGGAGGCTCCAGCCCATCCCCTCCAGCCTCGAATGGCTGCCCAATGGTGCTGGTGGTGTTGCTGCTGGTAGTGGTGGGGGGGCTCCAGCCCATCCCCTGCAGTCTCGGACGGCTGCCTAATGGTGCTGGTGGTGGTGCTGGTGGCGGTGCTGCTGGCGGAGCTGGTGGTGGTGTTAAAGGGAGGCTCCAGGCCATCCCCTGCAGCCTCAGTAAGGCAGTGGAGTGGGTGGCTGAGGTGCTTGCCTGGGTTTTTGCCACCCTGGCCTGATCTGAAGGACGGGGGTAGGGGTAGGGAAGAGGTCAATGGTGGAGAGGAAAAGCTGCTTAGGGAGTTTGGGGTGGGAAGAGGGAGAAGGGTTGGGAGTGGAGGAAGAGGGAGTGGTTGTAGGAGGTGTCAGTCTGCTGTGTTTTGGTGCAGGTGCTGGATGTTGTTGTGAGGTGGATGGCTGTTGTGTGTCTGAGTGCTTGCGTTTATGTACTTTGGGAGGAGGGGCACAGACACAGTTGGAGACGATACAGGGGATGTGTGCATAGATGTGGGGTGGTGACTGCCAATGAGGTGTATGATCTGATAGGAGTGTTGTTGATGGGGGTAGTGGATGAGGATGTAGTGTAGTGTATGCAGGTGTGAGTGTCGACACAACTGGGATGGAGGTGAAAGAAGAGGAGGAGGGGGCCACAGTAGAGGCAGTGGATGTTGGTATGTCTGCATCTGGATGGTGTTTGTGTGAGTGCCTGTGGGATGAAGTGTGGTGCTTGCGTTTGCTATGTCCACTCTTGCGTGTTGTCCTGTGTGCATGCTCATCTGCCTGTGTGCTTGGGATAGGTAGGGGTTGAGGGGAATAGGATTGGGTACAGGAAGTTGGAGGGGGGAGGGTGGAAGCAGGGACAAAGGATCCCATCAGAGAGGAGGCAGGACCCTGGATTGATCTTTGTTGTGCCGCCAAGCCAGTGTGAATGCCTCCAGAAATGCATTGAACTGTTGCATTTGGGCTTCCAGCCCCTGGATGGCATTCACAATGGTTGACTGCCCAACAGAGATGGATCGCAGGAGGTCTATAGCCTCCTCACTCAGGGCAGCAGGGCTAACTGGGGCAGGGCCTGAGGTGCCTGGGATGAAGGAGATGCCCACCCTCCTGGGTGAGTGGGCACGGAACACATGCTGAGGGGCTGCTGGGAGGGCGGTGCTGGTATAGGGGTAGCGGTTGCACCTGTAACTGGGGTGGGTACAGAGGTGTCCGCCACCACCAGTGAGCTTCCATCAAAGGAGGTATCTGTGTCTGAACTGTCCCGACCAGTCTCCGCCGTGGTGCTACCCTCACCCTCCCTCCCACTGGTGCCCTCACCGTCGGTGGACCTGGCCTCCTGGGTCCTGTGGGATGCTGCTCCCTCCATCTCAGTTGCCTCTGCTCCTCCTCCAGATTATGCTAATGCATATAAGGACAGGATAACAAAACAAAAAGGGGGGAAAGACACAAAGGATACACTTGGTCAGTGGTGGCACCAACAACACCGTTGGCGTACACAACACACTCACACACAGGGGGCAGCCCTACGCAATAGGCAATGCACTACCAGTTACAATGCTAGTCACCAGGTCATGGGTAGGGACACACACTACCAACTGCAGCATACCTGAGACCCACACACCCCTGGTCAGTAGTAGATGTCTACTAGCAAGGTTGGAAGAATTTCACATCAGATCCCTGCCCTACATGGGACCTACTCTGCAATGTCAGGCCTGGCCTAGGGGCACCCACAGGCCCACATCCCCCAAGTCTTAGTAGCCGGAGAAACGGCTTTCGCAGTAGTGGAATTGTAAAATCGCAGGATAGCACCTGACCTGTGCTGGAGAAGTGCGGTGCTTTTATCAATCTGGGCCTCCCACTGCATATTATCTGTAACTCTTACTCCCAGATAGTCTATTGAACGTACCTTACGTAAGGGAGCCCCATTTAGTGTAATAGTGCATCTCCTATCAGGGCCCAAACTTAGGGGCATATTTATACTCTGTTTGTGCCGAATGTGTGTCAAAATTTTTGACGCACGTTCGGTGCAAACCTTGCCCCATATTTAAACTATGACGCCCGACCCCGTGGACGTCAAAAAACCTCTGTGTGCTCCATTTTTTGGATGCGGGAAGCCCCCTTGCGTTAATGAAATGCATGGTAGGCGTTCCCTTCCAAAAAATGAGTTTAATGTCTGTGTGCCTTATTTATACTCCTGCGTCATTTTGATGCACAGGAGGGGGCGGGCCTTCAAAAACGGCGCACAGCCTGATGTGCGCCGTTTTTTAACGCCTGGGTGAGGGCAGGCGTTAAGAGACCTGTGGGCTCACTTCCATGGTCTCTGACCATGGAAGCAGTCCAGAGGTGCCCTTCCCTGCCCCCAGGGACACCCCCTGCCACCCTCGCCCACCCCAGGAGGACACCGATTGATGGGGGAACCCATCCCAGGTAAGTACAGGTAAGTTGAGGTAAGTATTATTTTTTAATTTTTTAAAGTGGCATGGGGGGGCCTAGTTTGGGCCCCCCTACATGCCACTGTGCCAAACGTCTGCGCCCAGGAGACAGAAGTCCCTTTGCTAAGACAGGAGTCATTGCAATGGGGGTTGTGTGTCAAAAAATGGTGCAAGTCCGGTTTGAGCCATGATTTTTGACTCAAATCTTACTTGCACCATTTTTTGATGCACAAATCCCATTTTCCCCAAGCCGGCCCTGCCTGGTTTGAGTCATCTTTTTTTACTCTGACCAGCCCGCAGTCAATCCTTAAATAAGGTGCCCGCATTGCGGGTAGGAATGGCGGTAGCCGGCAGTAACATTTTTTACGCAAACCAGCGCTGGCGTTGGTTTGCGTCAAAGGTATTAATATGGGCCTTAGTTTAGTTTTACTGCCATTAAGTTCCAATCCATGGTCCACACAAAAAGCACTAACCCTATCCACCAAAATCTGAAGACCCATAGGGGTTTTAGAAATCAGAAGTGAATCATCAGAAAATAATAAGATAGGAATTTTTTGATCATTCAAGGAGGGGGCATCGTTTTGGCAGGCTGACACAATTTGCACCACTTCGTTAATAAACAAAGTAAAAAGAGTAGGTGCAAGGTCACAAACTTGTCACACCCCCCGCCGGATATCTATATGATCCGTCAGCTCTCCTTGGTGCCCCATCTCACCTGGGCATAGGTATTCTCATGCAACCGTTGTATTAGATGTACTATATTCTCTTGGATGCCAATTATATACAAAACTTCCTATAACTTCTCTCTAGGGACCAGGTCAAAGGCAGATCTGAGATCCACAAAGGCAACATATACATTTTGTTTTGCTAAGATGACATATTTTCAAAATAGGAGGATCAGCTTAAAAACCTGATCCATCGTACTAGTTTTTGAACGAAAACCTGCCTGGAGTGGGGATAGTACCTGATTATCATGAACCCATTCCAAGAGCCTATCCAGTAATTGCTTTGCAAATTTATTTTTTAAGGTTATCAACGAGGCTAATTGGTCTGTAATTTGCAGCGGACCCACACCGCCCTTTTTATAAATTGGAATTATTTCCGCCCCATGCCAAGTTTCAGGGATAGAACTTCCTGCTGCTTTAGCATTTGATAGCGTGTTTATGTACCAGGACCAAATAACAGGTTCAGATTTAAACAGATCCCCCGGTATCTTGTCAGGGCCTGGTGCCTTGGCCGATTTTAGCGAGTTAATAGCAGCTACAGTTTCCACCATTGAGAAGACTTTAATCTCTACAGAGCTGTCAATGAATGTTTTACAATCATTTGTCCAGAGACAATGGTGTAGAATCCTGTAACAAAGGTAAAGCAGAAAACTTGGAGAAATGGTCCACCCATCTTTCAGGCTGGATATGAGTAGAGATAGTGCCATTGCCCCCTCTATATCTATTGGCCAGCAGCTTCCAGAAGGTCCCATTATCTTTATGTTTGATTGCATCCAGCAGACTCTGCCAAATAATGTCTTCCCAACCTTTTATTAAGTCTAGCGATTCTAATTGCCCCCTGTGAATGAGTCCTAATGGCTGATTTTAGATTTAACTTGGCATTGGAACAATCCTTATTAAACCCATCCAAACCATTAACTTTGGTATTATCAGAGGGGTACCTGATGGTAATTTCCATATAACAAATACCCTGTAAAATCCTTACCATTTCTTCATGGATACTCAGAATTGGAATGTCATTGGCCTCATACTCCTCAAAACCTGACAACAGTTTTGAGAAAGATGAATGCATTTTCTTAACCAAATAAGGATTTGACATTACTTTGGGCCAGCTAACACGAGTTTGCCTGTGATTCAAAAGCGGACTCAGAACCTCGGAAATCTGAGTATTTTGAACTCTCCTAAACACATTACTAAATAAGGTAAGGAGTAAAGGGTTGTGGTCGCTGTCATGGCGAGGTTCTACCTTCATATCTATAGAGAGAGACCAAAGCCTAAAATCCACCAAAAAATAAACAATAACACTGGAGGAAGGCCCTCGCATAAAGGTGGGTGCAATATTTAAATCAGATCTAGTACTGCCATTGCATGCTCTTAGTCCAAATCTAAAACAGAGGGACGACAACTGTGAAGCAGCACAAGAGCCAATACATTGAACATTCTCTTTCAATTGGGGGATGCCCCAAAGTTCATCCTCCTCAGTCATCAGATTACTGTTAAGATTATTGGGTTCAAAGGTACAGTTCATATCCCCTGCAACTACTAATTTAATTGACGAATGCAGGGACTCCATATATTCAGCTAACTGGGCAGGTGTTTGAGACTCTGGGGGTTATTCTAACTTTGGAGGAGTGTTAATCCGTCCCAGAAGTGACGGTAAAGTGACGGATATACCACCAGCCGTATTACGAGTTCCATAGGATATAATGGACTCGTAATACGGCTGGTGGTAAATCCGTCACTTTTCCGTCACTTTTGGGACGGATTAACACCTCCTCCAAAGTTATAATAACCCCCTCTGTGCCTCGGGAAAAAGACCTTGCATACACATTGATCATATTAATTTTAAAATCAGGTTGAAATACAAGTTGAACACCCAATAAATCTTGCAAATTAATACGTAACGCTGAATGGTCACATTTTAAATTCTTATTCAGCAGGATCATGAGACCCCCCCTTTAGGTCTACCAAAACCTCCAGATGCAGGTTGGGCACAGAAAAGTATGTCACAAACCCATCTAAAAATATCAGCTCTTCAGGCCAGGTTTCCTGAAATAAACATATATCCTGCTTATTAATAAAACTGGCCCACTCCGGGTCTCCCAGCTTTTTGCCAATCCCTGCCAAATTCCAGGACATAATATAGAGATCCGAGCAGGATATGTGGATCCTGGGTCTAAGATGTGATACATTCTCTGAATTACCAATCAACTCTTCGCAACTGGCCCCAGAAGCTACAATAGGGTTCCTTGAAGAAAAAGCATTAGATAGTCATTCTATTTCAGATAGTGAATGAAGAGGATTCTCTGTCATGTTTGGGACACAGCTTCTACCAGAATCCTGGCCCTCTCCAGAGAGGCCATCACATAAGGTGGGGAAACTTCTTATACTGCCCTGGGGTGGAGAGGATTGAAGTCTGATACCAGATCCTCTAGAAGCCCTCAAATAACAAGTGCATATATCAAAGTTGATAAGGTTATCCACCAAAAGATTAACTACAAGGAGAATAGAAATGAAATCAAACTATAATCCTGGTTGACTATGTCTACCCACCTCGAGGATATCAGCCCGAATGACAGAAAGGCAATTCCTCTGCATTTGTAACTAATAAATCACCTTATTTATAAGGGAATACTGTGTTTCTCTAAAATCAATGGGTAACCTAGGCACCCCCACCATATAAATAAAGCCACCTTTTCTCCTCCATCCTCGGCCCCCATTCTTGTTGGCCTCTTGAGATGACCTTAAAGAGCCAGAGGGGAGGAATTTAGATGGTCCCGCATGCACCTGAGCTCCAATTTCTCCCCGTGAAACCTTGGTAGAATCTATATGTTGGGTTATAAACCGCTTCCCTGATCCGCAGGTAAACCCATTTTTGGGGTCTGAATTATGTATCCAACCAGATGGTACTTGCACAATAGGGCAACTCTCTTTACTATTTGCTACCATACTGCCAGGACTTACATTTGAAACTGTACATGTGGGGGGCTTAACCACTTTGGCACAGATTTCAATTACAGATTGAGCGGTAAACGCCACATCTGAAGCAAAGATAGGTTTGCCCGCGCAAGACCGCTGACAATTACACACTACCCTCTGTGCATATTCTCCCACAAATTTGTTCAGGACTAATAATACCAAGTTCTTTAAATCGTCTAACTTCTGTGAAATGGTTACCAGGTCGAGTACTCCATTTGATTGTGCTTGTCTGTCCTGAGACAAGGGTAAGTGGGGTATAGAATTCCCTCCTTTGTGTTCTACATAAGATGTGTGCAAATTACATTCTAAGGATTTGCTAAATTCTGTTAGGGCAGCATAGCGATTAGAGCATGGAATATCAGAAGAAACCAAAACCTCGGTGCTTAAAGAAGACGAAGATGCTTTATCCCCAGTTTGAGGGCACTCGACGGGCTCATCACACAGGGGAATGCTCGACATAGAGGAAGGTGTTGGTATCTGAGCAGATGGGGGAGTATGAAGTTCAGCCTCCATGGTCAAATGAGACATTTGTGGCCTTTTCCTAAAAAAGTCAGGGATCTTCTTATATGAGATGGTATCATGGCTTATAGGAGTTGGAATAGAAGTGCTTCTCAACATAGCTTCCACCTTTTCAAATAAAGTACCTATTGCTTCAAGGCGATTACTGCTATTATTGGGATGTCCAGTCGCTTTGTCAATTGACCGTTTCTTAGATTTCTTGATACCAGAGTGTTGCACAGGAATATCTGCTACCTTCCGTTTCCCCATAACTAGTCAATCTAACATTAAAATAAGAAGAAAGGAAAAGAAAAAACCATCAGCCACCTTACCAAAGGCGCTAACTTCCCAAGGCTTACAGAATCGGCCCAGCCCAGGCTCAAACAGGCGATGACGGGGGAAGACGGACCCGTATTGGCCCGGTCTTCGCCCGGGCATGTGCCCAGGCGCGTCCCGCACTGCACTTCCCGCGTGCGCGTTCATATGCCCCTAATGTAGGCCCAAGTGTGCAGGGAATGCTGGGGGGTGTAGTTCCTTCCCCCAGCAACACAGTCTCTCCTCTTGATTAGAGTTCCCGCGCTGCGCGTTCCTATGCCCCTAATGTAGGCCCAAGGGTGCAGGGAATGCTGAGGGGTGTGGTTCCTTCCCCCAGCAACACAGTCTCTCCTCTTGATTAACGCGTCCTGTGCTGCACATTCCTATGCCCCTAATGTAGGCCCAAGGGTGCAATGGGTTATAATGTTGTAGGAGTAGTTCTGTGGCGTAACGGTGTGGGTTTTGATACCACCAGTTTATGGTTGACCTTTTGGCTGACGGGTGTGTCTAAATAGTGACGGATTGGTGTATGTGTGTCATAATATGGTTAGCGGTATGTGGCGGTAGTCAGCATGGCGATAAGTGGGATTTACCACCAATGTCATAATGAGGGCCTATGTCTGCTCAGGCTAGAATCCCCACCTATTTATCAATTTCTCTTTAGCCCTGAATAAAGCTGTTTGGCTTTATCTAACAACCTGGTCTGTCAAATCTCTGACTATTACCATGCTAATGCCACTGTTGTTCAGGCCCTCAGAACTGTCAAGCTACGTTCTTGTTGGGCCTACTAAAGCAAAATGAGGAAAGTTCACAGTCAACCTTTGATGAAAAATCCCTTTATAACTCTTCTGAGCAACTGCAATAAAAAAGCAGGGTGAAATCAAAAGAGAATGTCTGGGTTAAATCTTTCTCATGATTTGTGGGACCAGTCTAATCTCTGGGAGACATTTGAGTGAGTTGACAAACCCTGGGGATGTCTGAGGCAGATTCAGGATTTGTAGAATTTATCATAATTCTCAAACCGATTTTATAGAGATTTAGGAGAGTCACAGCAAACTTAGAATTGGGGATGCGCATCTAATATGTTTATGTTTAGGTCTGGCTACTGACAGTTTTGATTTCACGAAACCTCATTTTAACAAGTCCTTAACAAAGTAATATAAGGAGAGGTAGAGGTAGATGAGGAGAGAATTCATTCTGGGTCAGCCCCATCCATACACTACATTTTGTGCGTTTTTCATGCTATGCCATTGCTTCAAAGACTGTCCATCAAGCGTGCGGCATTTCAAGGATTTATATTGTCTAATTGGGCCTCTCAGCACGTCTCATTACAAAAGGTAAAGGTACAAGTGTAGATCCACTGACACGTAGATCTGCTGTGATAGCAAGTGTCCACTTTCTTGTTATTCAACATTTCTGAGAAGAGAAAAGATTGATATCTAGGTGTGATCTAACATGTCTCCACCCCCTCCAACGACGGGTGGATATTCCTACTGTCAGGAATCCCCAAGGTGCCTCCTGCGTTATCTGTCAGCATCCACAGGGATTAGGGTTAAATCATATCTCTGTTCTTGGTTAAACCTTCATGTTTCTAAGTAAACATAATGTGCTGAGTTACACAATTGGTTTTATCAATGCTTGTTTTACCAATGCTTGTTTGCTAATGTGAGCAGGTATAGACATGTGCTTCTAATTGGGTGTGGTGTAGACATGTGCTTCTAATTGGGTGTGGTGACTCATCCACTTGTGGAAACTCAACTGCTTTCTTGATTGGCTATAAATAGCAGAGTGAAGCATGCGTCCTTGCTTGGCTTTGTTTTGCTTCCTGATCTCAGCATCTGATTTTGCAGTCCAGCCCCTGCTTTCATCCTCGTATTCAGGACTTTTGAGGCAGTTCTTTTCTTCATTCCTGTACCAGCTGACACCAGGCATTCCTCCAGCACTCTGGAAAAGACTGCATCTAAGTGACTAGTATTCTCCAGGGAGTTTGTTCTTTGAGCGCAGCGCTTTCCTAGAACAGCTGGTGTATTTCAGACCTCGTATTTTGAGTGCTTATCTAGAAGAGACTAATGCATTTCTGAACATACTACATTATTATTGTAGTTACTTGCCTAAATGTGCTTCAGGAAATCTGCTCGAGCTCAAGTACTACAGAAAAATTTTAAAAGAACATTTATGTGACTTTTTTTCCCTAATATCATAACTTTTGGATTTAAATTGTGTCATTCATGACTGTGTTTCAGGTTTGAGGAATTTGCCTTTGAAGGGTTTTTCACACACACGGTGAAACCAGACCAAACTGTGCCTCCCTAACTGTTTAAACCCAGAGTGGACATTTGTATTTCTTGGATTGTTTTTGTTCCTTTTAGTTTAACCCTATGCATGCAGGAAAGTTGTGATATAATTAATGCCCTTGTTTGTCTTTCTTGTGCATGATAAGTGCAACCACAGTTCTAATTGTAGTGTGCAACAGTGAATCTCTGTGAAGCCAGCCCTAGTGTTGCAGTACTTATGGTTATTGTAGTCAGTTTGGGTTTTTGGTAATGCAGTGTTGGTAATTGTGCCAACGGTTATTATTATTATCAAAGAAAAGTGCTGAAGCATCCTGGTGTTCTTCTACCGTGCCTGTGCCCATATCAGAAAGAGAGATTCCATTTCAAGGAAGTTGAGTGCACTAACTCTACTATCACTCTGTCAACAATAACCTGCCCCCCAAAGAGGCTGGACCAGAAAGACGCAGCATTGTTTTGTCTCTTTCTCTTCCACTCCCCCTTTCCGTTTGGGACACATGCCGGGGTTTCTGTGTCCACCAGGAAGTGCTGAGAGGTGTTCCAGGAGGTCAGGGGGCATACCATCGCCACTGCAGACATCCTGCCTTTCAGGTGAGTGGCCCCGTCTCAACACCTATGATTCCTATGATTCGATTTACAGGTGTAAATTTACTTTTCCATCTGTTGGTTTTATCACCACTGCGGCGGCGATCCTGGTATGAGAAAGTGAAGGTAAATTTAATTATTTGTGTTTTAGAACATAATAATAATGTTAAACATGAATGTAAAATAATGCATTAAAATGAATACTTAATAAAAGAAAGGGTTACAACACATTAAGTATTCAATTGCATTTTTGATGATTTTAAAATAATGTAAATATATTAATTACATGTTTAAATATTATGTTTTAAAAATAATTAAAAATCCATATCATTTACGTTTAGATTTTTGCATGATTCATAGTAAACTTGATAATAACACTTAAATATTTTTATAATTTAAATACTTGTATATGTTTAAAAATGAGTTAAATAGTTTCACTTGTTTTACAATAAAGTGTATTAGTTGTGTAACATTAATCAATAATTATACTTAACGCTAACCCTAAATACAAACATATGTTCATAACATTTAACTGGGGAAGTAATTTTAATCATTTAACATTAATTCCTATGGGGTCTCAGTTTACTTCCAATTTCTCTGGGAGTATGTTGAAGTACGGTTGGTTGGCCATGTGTGGTGCTTGGTTTACTCCAAAGCTGGACTGGAGTATGTTTAAGCTTGTTTTGACACTATTAGGGCCGTAGAAAATTAGGAGTAATTATTCCAGGTTGCCCACCAACTCTTAATCCCTCCCACATTTACCACAAAAACATATACCTACATGTACAGCGATTTCCTCCACTGTGGTGGAGAGAGCTGTAAAGAAAAGATAAAAGAAAAAGAGGTGGAGACCTCCAAAAGTAGATTTGTGAATGCAATTTGTAGCAAGCAAATACTACTGTTGGAGTACCACATTAAGTAATCCAAAATTACTTTTGTGAATCAGGCCCATTATGTTTTAATAAAATGCCGGCAACATGATGTGCAGCTTCCAAGTTATAGTCAGTGTGTGCTCTTTGAAGTACTTATTTTGCTGACATGGTGACATTTTTATTGATGATTTATGTTTTTTTGTTAATGAAGTGCTTGCTTTTTGGATGCCTCAGCCCGCCATAAAGTCAAAGTGCAGATCATAGATCTTTCTTGTGTGTTCATGTGTTTCACTTGCTGTCATAACACCATGTTGGATTTAGGGCTTTTTTTGTTCATTTCAAAAGAACACACATAGCTAGGCTCCTTTAAAGAAACAATGAAAACTGTCCCTTTGCCAAAAGTGTCTACTATGTAATATTTTTCTTTATAAGTCTTTTAAGTTCACAACTTACAACATGAAGTTGCCCAGACATGGGTCCCGTGCTCACTGCACCACTGGTTTCAAGCTAACCAAGATACCTTAAAGCCGTTCACAGGATGCTTGTTTCTGGTCCAGGGAGGTCCTGGCTTGGCAGTTGGAGTTGGACTGTTCCCATGGGGAACAATATCAAGACTGATTTGCAAATGGCTGTGTCCAAACTTGAGTGGTGTGGTGAGCAAACAATCTGATGGATTAACCCCAGATCTGTGACTTAGTGTGAATGTTTGATTTGTTCCACATTCCGTCCATCATCTGTTCTTTTTGCTTTTGTTGCCCTAAGTGGGAAGGGTATGCCCAGAGGTAGCCCCGTGCTTACTGTGCCACTGATTTTAAGCTAGCCTGGCTGATATGGGGTGATACCCTGACAATGGTCTCAGAGTGCTTGTTTCCGGTTCAGGGAGGACCTGGCTTGGCAGTTCAGGCTGGACTGTTCACATGGGGAGCGGGATCAAGACTGATTTGCAAATGACTGGGTCCTGATTGGGGTGGTGTGGTGAGCAAAAAAACGGATGGATTAAACCCAGATCTCTGACAGGGGTAAATGTTTGATTTGTTCCACATTCCATCCATCATCATATTCGTGTATACCAAGATGTTACTTCTTTATGGGCATCTTTCCTAGGACAGCTGGGTGCAACCCTCACACAAATGTCTGTTTACTCAGTTCTTGTTGAGTCTATATTTTTCAGCTCTATATTTTATAGTGGCCTTCATACGGGCTCTCTTCATAGGGGCCCTCTTTAAAATTGAGAAGGGGTACTGTCCTGGTACTGTTCTAATACATCCTCCTTCAAGCCTCTGCCAGGAGAATAATCGGGCAGACATCATCATGGTGATATAAGCACTACTATGCTGATGTCACTCTTCTGTGCATCAGCTATGCTGTGGGGCCAATCTGGAAATATCTGGCTCACATTACTTTATGGCCACCTGCACCCTGTGAGCTTGGAATTTCTTAGGATTCTCCAGCTCACAGCTGAGTGTGCACATCATTACTTCCATTGTGCAGGCTACGTTCCTTGAAAGCAAACTCTCCCACCAAAAAATTGAATCTGGGAAAATCCCTCATTGGTCCAATGCAAACTAAGCATTTCCCTTTTACCTGGAGTCATTTTGCACCATAGAGAAACTAATAGTGTGTATAGATTGAGAAGATACCTCAGAGTAAGGAAATGACAGTACCCATTCCTGTCTCCAGGAAATCAGGGAACCCTGTGTGCCCTCCTTCATGGAATGGCACATATGTATCCCAGATCACGGGTCAAATCTAAGGGCTTCCTGTGGTGCGGCAAAGAGGCTACAGGGGCTGCTGCCACCCAGGAGAATCTACTCCACCTAGCCATGTGGAAATAGGCAGCAAGTATCACTACTCAAATCCAAAATGACAGAAGAATGGAATGCTGATGGAGGAGGAATAATTTGTTTTTTCTGGTAATTTGCACCTCCGTGGCTGGCAGCAGGAAGTGACAAGGTCAAAAGAAAAGCACAGTGTGGGAACATGTAAAAATAAATCTTTATCGACAAAAAGCTCTTCCATAACCAGAAAAAAGTGATTTTTAAATTTCAAAACTCTACACTTAAATGAGTTATCACAATAAATAAAGGAAAGTAAAAAATTGGCTATTGGGTGGTTAGTAATTGTAAAGAAAATATATGCCACCACACAAATATGGTAATGTAAATATAAAGCATTAAGGCCCAGATTTAAGAGGGCTTAACGCCATTCTAACGACACATTAGTGTAATTTTTTATGCTAATGTGGCGTTAGATGGCCAAAAACACTGTGCCAAATGCAATGCATGCATTGTGCCACTTTGTAACCCTTTGCACCAGGAATAATGTATGCAAAGGGGGTGTTCCCCTATTAGGGGGGCTGCAAAAAGGGCACAACAAAATCTAAGAGATTTATTTTCATAATTTTTTCAAAACTTTTAAAGCCTGCTCTGAGCAGACATTAAAAGGAGGCTCCAATTAGTTCCAATGGGCCTCTGGGTGCTTTGCAGGGTTTCGGTCCATATTTTTAATGCTAATCCTGCAAAGCGCTGAACTAGCGTAAAAAAGCGGATGCTAGTTCCCTAACTACTGCCATGGTGCACTGTTTATTAAATGCGGTGCACACATGATGGCGTTAGGAGGCTGTTAATGGGTGCAAGAAAAGTGACGCTGCACTAGGTGCAGCGCCACTTTTCATAAATATGCCGAAAAGAAACAAAACTGCAGTCCCTTGCAATAACTATATTTTTGGTTAAGACCAGAGGGGTAACGCAGGCCCCTGTAGTCTCTGCGGTGCAGGGAGCCCCCAACTGTTCATGGGCATCCAAAAGCTTCAGGAGCCTCCATTCATTTCCCAGCCATTGAATATCTGTCAGATATGGGAGACTAAGAGAGCCCTTTTCACATTCTGCAGTGGTGCCCCACCATTTTGTCTCACACCACTGGTTATGACCACCACCCATGTAGACTAAGGCCTTATTTAAAGTTTGATGGATGAACTATTCAACCACAAATGTGGTGAATATCCCTCTGCTTTATTACAAGTGTGTCATAGCCAATGGTACATTTAATATGGTGGACAGGATATATTTTGCCTTTTGGCAGAGACCACCCATTCGCCAAACTCTAAATAAGGCCCTAGATTTGGAGACTGATTGAGTACTCTTGTGATGAGCTTCAGGCTGAGGTCTGATGTACTATTCAGTTGTGATCCTGGTCACTTTCAGACAATAATGGGCATATTTATACTCTGTTTGTGCTGTATTTGCATCATTTTTTTACGCAAATCCAGCGCAAATTTATCTCCATATTTCTATATTGGCGCTAGACATGTCTAGCACCAAAATATTGGAGTTAAAGTCATTTTATTCCTGCGGAAAACTACCTCGCGTCAATGAGATGCAAGGTAGGCATTCCCAGACAAAAACTGACTCTAAGGCCCTATCGCCTTATTTATCCTCCCCTGCAAAAATCACGCAAGGGAGGAGGAGGGCCTTAAATAAAGGTGCTAAGCCTGCTTAGCGTCATTATTTAAAGCCTGGGTATGGGCAGACATTAGGGAACCTGTGGGCCTTTTTCCATGTTCAGAGACCATGGAAACAGCCCACAGGTGCCCTTAACTGCCCCCAGGGATACCCCACCCACCCGCACCCACACCTGGAAGAAACCTAAGGATGGGGGGAACCATCCCAGGTAAGTCCAGGTAGGCATTTAGGGGGTGATTCTAACATTGGCGGGCGGCGGAGGCCGCCCGCCAATGTTCCCCCGTCAAAATACCGCTCTGCGGTCACAAGACCGCTGAGGGTATTTTGAAATTTGCCCTGGGCTGGCGGGCGGCCGCCAAAAGGCCGCCCGCCAGCCCAGGGCAAATCTACCTTCCCACGAGGACGCCGGCTCCGAATGGAGCCGGCGTAGTGGGAAGGTGCGACGGGTGCAGTTGCACCCGTCGTGTATTTCAGTGTCTGCTTTGCAGACACTGAAATAGACAGTGGGGCCCTCTTACGGGGGCCCCTGCAGTGCCCATGCCATGGGCATGGGCACTGCAGGAGCCCCCAGGGGCCCCGCGGCACCCCCTACCGCCATCCTGTTCCTGGCGGGTCTCAGGATGGCGGTAGGGGGTGTCAGAATCCCCATGGCTGCGGAGCGCGCTCTGCAGCCATGGAGGATTCACCCGAGCAGCGTAAAGTCGGCGGGAGACCGCCGACTTTCCATTTCTGACCGCGGCTGAACCGCCGCGGTCAGAATGCTCGAGGGAGCACCGCCAGCCTGTTGGCGGTGCTCCCGTGGTCGGTGACCCTGGCGGTCACCGGCCGCCAGGGTCAGAATGACCTCCTTAATTTTTTCAAAGTGCCATAGGGGGGCCTAACTTTGGACCCCATAATGACACTGTCCCCGATGGCCATGCCCAGGGGACATATGTCCACTGGGCATGGCCATTGGGCTGGGGGCATGACTCCTGTCTTAACTGAGACAGGAGTCATGTCCATGGGGTTTTAACATTGCAAAATGATGCTAGTCTGGGCAGAGGCATTTTTTTTGCCTCAGCCTGTACAAGCGTCATCCTATGACACTAAACACCCTGTTCCCCCTATGCCTCCTGCATCTGGCTAGCGTCCTTCTCTATGATGCCCGGCTGGCGTCTCGTTATGACGCTAGCCGGCAGGTAAACTTTTTGATGCTGAAGTATAAATATGGGCCTTAGAAACTAACAGACAGTGTGATCTCTGTGTCAGGGCAGTGGTCCATTGTGGGAAATCTAAGCTGTCTTCTGCTAGGTAGTGTGCTGTAGGTTTAAATTGTCTCAAGTTACAGGAAACAAGAGGCGGGTCTGTTACAGACTACAGACTACAGAGAGCAGGCACTTCATGAGGAGGAGCTTGCCAGTTCCAAAAACGGGAACATAGAGATGATGGCTCTGAGTCATGGGCATGTGTCCCTTCAGTAGGATGTCTCGCTCACTAAAAGCTGTATTGAGTGGGACTAAAATGCCAACCCCAGCACAGTTAGGTTCTGTATAAAAAAAGAGTATATTTTATCATGTTTAGTTACTTGTGCACAGATGAATTTACATCTCTTAAAACATATTCAAGGAATACATGTGGGTGTATTATCATGGGCTTGGCTGGCTCAGCGCACTGTTAAGCGCCTGTTTCTATGCACCTACAATCATTATTCCAATCCAGCGACCCCTGCTGAGTCCTTACTTGAAGCGGGGGACCCCAGCCTAAACATTGTCAATGATTTGAACTGCAAAACAATACACAAAAATGCAGAAACAAGCATTCATCAGTCACATCCACAAATGATAACGCATTTTATTTAATTTTCAAATATAAATAGTTTAATTTTAATAGGAAGTTTGGAGCCTTTCGAAATTCAATTGAAACCATAACCCTACCATATTATATTCTGTTTGATGAACCTGCACTGCTCCCACGAATGAATCTGACCTTACTAATGTTTAGCCTCCAATTTCAAATTCCTTGAGATTTACAGTCGGTTATAACATTTTCAACTGTACATTTAGCCACTTTATATTTATTTTGTTAATCTGCTAATATTATTTCATCTTCTAAGCAGGACCCCAGGGGTTTTCAGACCACAGGTTGGTCACTACTGTGCCAGTGGGCGGTTGGTGGGGTCACCTTCTATATAGAGAAACCATGGCGACATGGAAATGGGCGGGGGGACTCATTTGTTAGTCACGTATTTTCTCCTGCTGCCCTCATTGTTTTTTAATATTGTTAAAAGCTGCTGTTCACAATTCAATGGCTTGCGCTTATTTAACCTCTATATTTCTACACGGATATGTTATGCACACGTTCGACCATCAGCTATCACCTTTAGAATTTTCGCCGAATATCTGAGCACTCAGATGGAGTAATTACAGAGCATAAACTCTACCAGCTTGTGCTGAGTTTTTTAGCTGTACAAATTCTCACTAAGATGCACATAAGCAGCGTGCGCTGAGGTAAAGCTGTAGCTCCACAGGGCACAGCTGGCCTCCCATTTTCTCAGCCCTGCGCGAGCGCATCCATTCATCATAGGGCCCCAGGTTACACATTTGTTAGTGGCGTTCTGTTTTGCCCAGTTCCTTTTAGCAGCGGCAGTGATAACTTATGACAGGACAGACCAATGCTCATATTTTATCTTTAACAGACAAAAACACACAAAAAATAGCCATAGAACATCACATTTGTGACAAAAAACAAGTGGAATAACTTCCGCCTTGGATGATCAAATTAGACGTTGAATGACCGCAAAGGAAATCATGAGGTCAAAGAGTATGTTAGGGACTCAATTATATATCAGTACTGTGTCAATGTGAGAACTGCAAGAAAGCCGAACAAACCATCATGAGATGCCATACATAATCTAGTCGGGAACTTTCTAAGACACGCTGCAGGATGGCAGGTCAACAATATATTACCTTTTTTATCACTTGTTGCTGTTGACTGCATCTTCTAAGTTGCGAAAAGGGATTTATGAACTGTCTCCTTTTGAGAAAGGTCCTTCAGGAAGGGCATTTTATCGTTTGTCCTTCTCTGTGAATTATCGAATGCGACGTGTGTGTTATTCGCAATTTCTCATTCTGTGATTTAGGGCGAGCTGTTTACAGCCAGCCACAATTCAGCAACAATTTTACTTAAAGTGCACTAGAGAATCAACTGTACATTTAGCCACTCGAAGGGGTGGGAAGGACAAGAGACAGGTCAAGGGTTGAATGCGATCTACGAAAAGGTGTTGTGCTGAGCGATGGGCAGAAAACGAAGGCGGGGAAATTGTGGGAAAGAAGACCTAATATTTAAAGAATAAGATAACATTTTGCGGTATGGTGAGGGGTGGACAGTGCCCAAGAAAACATAATAGGTGAAAAGGGAAGGTCGAAGTTGCCTGATAAGGAGAGAGGGAAAGGTATAGTGGCCGAAAAAGCATGTGATTGAACAACTAAAGAGTATATGAAATAGAGTTAGTAAAATGGAAAATGATACGTGGGCATCTTGAGAGAGAAGAGATGGGGCTGTAAAGAGTCAGGCGATTAACGTTGTTCTCTGTGGTCAAGAATAAGTTGAGGGAGGTAAGAGAAGAACCATGAGAAATTTGTAAAATCAAGAGCTAAGAATATGAATTGGAGGGGATGCATGATGATTTAAAACAAATATTTTTTTATATTGCATGTTGCACAGTTCATAACAATCATATGTGTTGTGTTTCATTTGTCCTTTGTCTATGTTCTAAGATGCACAGCTTTGGTTTACTAAGCCCAACATCCCATCCAATGACTCCTACAATATCTGTCACTCCCTTGTGACTCCTACTAATGCCCACATTGCGAATTTCCTGTTGACTCTGAAGGGGGATTCCGGGTCCGAAACTAATGATTCCAGCCAGTAGATGACCATGAGATAACATAGATCACTTCTGGGATTAGGTAATAACCTGCCAGACGAAGAATTACTAGATCTTTAGGCAGAGGTTTTGACCAGTTGCAGGAAATGTTATTCTCTGAGAAAGTATTAAACAGGAGCGGGGAGTACAGTGGATTGCTCTTGAGGCTGTGGAGGTGGGGAGATGGCAGCCCATGAAGGAAAGGCTCCTGTGCTGTTGGGGAAAGATCATATGGAATCCTTGATTCTCAATGGGGAGTGAAGAGGGAACAAGGTCTAAGTCTCCGCTCACTATCTAACTGAAGTCTGGATGGTATTACCAGGGTCAGAACGCATCAAGTAATACAGGGTCAGTATTCCTGCACCTGGGAATCTCAGGTATAGAAGCACAGACCAACGGTCAATTAGCTGAAACAGTCTTTCCTGGGGATAATATTCTGGCCAACTCATAGTTGGAGACCTTCATCTGCTTTAAACACTTCTAAAAGTGTAAGTGTGTCATAGTCTTCAGTGTGATTGTTCAGTAACCTGAGCATCAAATGTATGAATTATTGGGCGAGAGAGAATTATAATTGGTTTAACTGGAATCACAAATATGTGACTGCTGTTCCACTCTCCCTTTGATATTTCATCTTATGCATTATCTATAAATCAGCAAAGCTAGGCTCCATTGACTTGAGTGAGATTAAGGGATCAGAATGCTTATGTGTCAGAATATCATACTATTAATGTCGACTAACATACATAGTGTGCCCTAAATATAGATCACAAAATATTATACCATTAGGTGTAGACTTTCTATTATTAACTCCAGTGGAGTGATAGGTTCACAAACTAAGTTTAGGACATGATATTTCTTTCAGACAATATTTTTTGCTGATGATGTTCTGAGTACTACATTATTCTTGCATTCCAGGGGACAGGATGAGCTGAAATAGGTCGCTGAGACCTGGAGAAGTGAATCAGAGCCCAAAAAACAGCTAGGGAGCACTGTTCTTGTTTGTGCACAGTTCATGAGCCCTTTTCAAACAATTTCTATTCCATTGTAGAAGTCACTACCTACATTATCATCTTCATCGACTCATATCTCAGTGGTTTCTCTTGCTACTCTTCTAAAAATGCTCCTACCATTCTAATTAATCTCTGATTGAACAATTCCCACACCCAGGTACTTTGCGTACGTAAAATGTCTGTCACCGTCCACATATATTATATCCAATTCCAGATGCTTACTACCTGTAAATAGGTGCGCAGGAACAGTGCACCTTATTACAATTAAAGCACTGCCTTCAGGGCAGCAGTGTACCCACACCTGCTCTGGGGGCACCACATTCAGTGAAAAATGGAGCAGTTATCTACAAGCCTGTGTCTGTGCCTGTGTTGCCTGTACTTTAAAGAGGGGACAAAGAACACCTAGTAGGTAGGTGCAGTGAGTGAAGGGGAAATTCTGGGAAGTCCATGGGACCCCTGTGCCTCCTTCAGAGGGCTGGCTTAAAAAGGTGCAGTGACAGTGCTCCACCTTTTTGTGGTGCACTATCAGTGCATCTCTGAAAGGGCTGGTTCGCCTCTGCGCCAGCATCCATAATATGATGCAGGTGCAGAGATAAAGGGGCCAATTACTACTTTGGCTGTCCGATCCTCCGACCGCCAAAGCTGCGAGGGTGAGACAAGCCAGAGGCCTCCTCCCCATCGTGTTAGATGTCCACCAGGCTGACCGGCAGAAATGTCGTATTGTGACATTTCTGTGGGCAGCCTGGTGGAAACAGTGTGGCGGCCTTGGCCTCAGCTCCCTTAGGGAGCCAAGGCCAATGCTATTGCACACCAGCACCCTCGGAACACGCACTGTCTTCTGAGCAGCCAGTGTGCATTCCGAGTGTGCTGGCAGGGGTGCCCTGCACTGGCCACAGTATGGTCATGGGCAGTGCAGGGGACCCCTTGTGGCCCCAGAACTGGACATCTACCAACCTTTTCATGGCAGTGCAATTGCCATGGAAAGGCTGGTGGAAAGTGGAGTAATGATGAGCATGGTGGTGCCACCATGGGCACTACCGTGGCTGACCATGACTCTGACCGTCGCCAACACATCGGGATCCACGATCCAGGCGATGGCAGCAGCCTCCTGGCAGTCCAACCGCCAGTATTCTAATCTGGTGGTTAAACAGTCAGAACTGCGGCAGTCTAACCGCCACATCAGTTTGCCCATCCTCAGACCACCAAACTCGTAATCGGCCCTAAAGTGATTCCCTCATTTACATGGGGCTATGCCTCCGGTACTACATGTTCCCCACTACTATCAGTATTACAGAAAGGGTTGCACAAGCGTCTGAGGACCATTTTGTAATACCATAGTGCCCAGAGGGTACACAATGTGGGTACAGATGCCATTTGCGCCCCCAGGAAACTATGGGGGTGATTCTAACTTCGGCGGGCGGCGGAGGCCGCCCGCCAAAGTTCGCCCACCAAAATACCGCTCCGCGGTCGAAAGACCGCTGAGGGTATTTTGGGATTTGCCCTGGGCTGGCGGGCGGCCGCCAAAAGGCCGCCCGCCAGCCCAGGGCAAATCAACCTTTCCACGAGGACGCCGGCTCAGAATTGAGCCGGCGTAGTGGGAAGGTGCGACGGGTGCAGTGGCACCCGTCGCGTATTTCAGTGTCTGCATAGCAGACACTGAAATACTTTGTGGGGCCCTCTTACGGGGGCCCCTGCAGTGCCCATGCCATTGGCATGGGCACTGCAGGGGCCCCCAGGGGCCCCGCGGCACCCCCTACCGCCATCCTGTTCCTGGCGGGAGACCCGCCAGTAACAGGATGGCGGTAGGGGGTGTCAGAATCCCCATGGCGGCGGAGCGCGCTCCGCCGCCATGGAGGATTCTGCAGGGCAGCGGGAAACCGGCGGGAGACCGCCGGTTTCCCGCATCTGACTGCGGCGAATGCCCTGCGGGGCACCGCCGGTCTGTCGGCGGTGCTCCCGCCGACCCTGGCCCCGGCGGTCTCTGACCGCCGGGGTCAGAATGACCCCCTATGTGTAATATGACCTCTGAAGATTAACTAATTATTGCAGATTTTAGGAGGTAGTAAGCATCTGGAATTGGATATAGTCGAGTGGGGAGGGTGACAGGAATTTTGGGAGCACAAAGAAAGTGCCAGGGAGCACAAAATAGGAAATTGAGGAAGGATGAATTATTAGCCTTTAGGACAAAAGATTGTCTTCTGTGTCTGTGATAAAAGCATCTGATCATTGCAGAGAAAGTTAAGCCTTTATAAGCACTGGTTACGTGTGGTGCTGATGGGGTGAGTACTAGAAATTGGGTTTCTGGTTTTATGTACCCTGTCCAAGCAGGAACCACAGTCCTAGTCAGAGTAAGTCACAAAAAAAACCTGTGTGCACCCTGTGGTAGCTTGGTAAAGAGCAGTCAGGCTTACCATTAGAAGCAACGTGTAAAGTATTTGTGCAACACTCCAAACAATAAAACAGTGACAAACCACACAAAAAGAAACCACATCCGATTAGAAAAATATAACTTAAGTCAATACATAAAACAAGACCAAAGCCACAAAAATCCAATAAGTAGAACTTGAGTTATGAACATTTTTAAAGAATAAACTGTGGAAATTAGGTTAGAAGCAAGAAGAGCCAATCAAGGTTATCTGATTGCGCAGGACTGGGTTAAAGTCAAGCGTTCAGGATGTCTGCCATGGAGCATGGGCTGGATAGCAGGACCAACTTAAGCCTGCTGAAAAAAGTACCTTTATCCTGGTTACATCATCGTCAAGGAAGATGCGAAGTGCAGCTGAGACGATGCATCTGTATCGATCCCACAACAGAAGTAGATGCTTTAGTTTTCTCCACACAAAGTCATTGATGTTTCTGTTCTGAAGTCATTGCACTGGTCCTGAAGAAGATGCCTCGGTTCTGTTCCTGTAACAGAGGATGCGTCCATTTGAAGGGTGATGAACTGGTTCCGAAGACAATGCAATGGGCACGCTCCATGTTGTGTTGAGGATGCACAGCTTACGATCCATCAGAAGGCGAAGGTGAGCCAGTTCCAATCCCTGCAAGAGCAAAGATGTCCTGGCTCTGATGAGAATGCATGGGTTAAATTAACAAGCACCCTAGGCCTTATTTCTAAGGGTCAAGGTCTGGGGTGGCACCACTTGGCAGAGCAGAGTCACAGCTGGCAGAGTCCAGGTGCAGATGCAGGTAATTTGGAAGTCTTTTATGTCCCTGAGATGTCAGAAAACAGGAGACCGGTCAGCTGGTAGTTGAAGTCATTTTTGGTTGTTGCCTGGAGAGATGCAGGTCCAGTCCTTCTCATTCCCAAGCAAGCAAGATAGAAGCAGCAGGCAGCAGGTCAGCAAAGCAGGAGTCCAGCAGAGCGGCGGTCCTTGTAACAGCACAGCTTTCCTTCTTCCTGACAGAGTATCCACAGGTCCACAAATGTATTGAGTTGGTAGGTTCAGAGGTCCTGTACTTATACCCAGTTTGGCCTTTGAAGTGGGAGAGACTTCAAATAATGCATTTGAAGGGCACAGAGGCTTTGTTATTCCTTCCCTGGCTCCAGAATCCCTACAGGGGGTTATGCAGCCCTTTGTGGGGGACAGGATACAGTCTATTCAGGGGTAGGGTTGAGGCCATGCCTAGCTCCTCCCTCATTTCCTAGGCCTTTCTGAAGTGAAAAATGGCTTGGAGAGTTGTTCACTACCAAGACTTGTAAAACTTAAAAGTACATGTCCTGCTTTTTAACTACTTTGCACTCTGCATCTGCATGGTCTATGGCCTACTTTAGGGGTGACATATATATAAAAAGGGAAAGCTTGGGCCCCCCAACAAGGTTATTTTGTGAAGGCGACATAGCAGTGTAATCTGCACATACAAACTCTGCAATGGCAGACCTGAGTCATGGTTATGGGTCTACATACGTTGGTGGCACAATTAGTGCTGCAAGTAATTTACAGACCCTGGGCCCATGCAGAATTTACAGGCTCTGGGTACATGTAGAGCACTGTACTAGTGTAAGAAAACAGGGCTTTGTGTAGATGTGCCCCAATTTTTTGCCCTCATTTGGACTACTAGATGTTGGTTTTCTGACTTTGATTGTGATGTCGGCTCTGCCAAGCAGACCCTGGGGCAGTGCTCTGTTTAAAAGGAATAAGGTAATTGGTGGCATTAGAATTGGTTCTGACAGCCTATGTGTAAGTCCCTAATATAATGTAGGGCATGTAGGTTTAGAGACCCCAGTGGATTTAATGCACTTAAGTGGGCACTGCTGTGGTGTCTTCTCTCATTTAAAGCCAGCCCTGCCTTACAGTCTGCTTTTAATAATGTTTTGTATTCCCTGGTGATGGAAAAACCTCCCAATTTCGTTTTTCTCTTTTGTAGCACTGCTAGCTCCAGAGGCTAACATCGGAAGGCTCTATAAAACTTTACTAAAGTTTAACTTTTGACAGGAATGAGCTAGAACACTGATTGAAAGTGTCAAAATAATAGTTACAATCGATCCACTATCTTGCCAAGGTTATGTTTATTATACCTATTATAGGAAAGGAGATTTAGAACTGCTTTTCTAAAGTTACTTAAAACGTCCCTGTAATGGCCTCTTCTGATTAGTCAGCATTTGACAGGCTGAGCCAAGCTGCTCTGATGAGGTGTGAAGAGGCCTGGGGTGAAAGAAAGAGACCATCTGGGGGGAGGAGATCTGCTGCTGCAGAAGCCTGTACAAGAAGGAGGTTGGGTAGCTAAACTGGTCTTCAAAGGAGGAGAGACAGATAGTACAGGAACTAGGCCCACCTCCACTTCCTGCACCTCCAGCTAGATTGGAGCCCCTGTAATCTAATTAGGAGAGGGGCTAGAAGGGGAGTGTAGGGAAAAGTGCCACACCTGTGGGTTAGGTTAGCCAGACCTGAATTCCACGAAGAGATTTTCTCTAATTAGAGTTTTGATAAAAAGTTCACTCTGGGACAGAAATATGTCACACCTCCCAGGAAGTGGTCCTCACAGAGGGTAGAAACTGGAACCCCATTGATTGGGGGTTCTCCCTCTTTGTCAGCCCAGACTGACAAATAAGTATGGGAGGGCAGCACAACACCTCATATCCCTGCCTGGAAATATCAGGAGAAGAAGGTCTTTCCTTCTGAACCCCTGGTCTGCACCCCAAGGGGACTGCACTCATAAGGACTGCACCTCCTACACACTTTGGACTTCACAAAAGAGGACTTTGCCTGGCTTCTAAAGGAAAAAGGTGTTGACTCCCTGAAGCAACAGGTACAAAAGAGCTACCAAGAGTCACCTGCATCACCTCCTGCAAGGACAAGCCCAGCGGACTAGGTCTACTGGACTTTAAAGGATTTGTCCAGGTGCAATGTGGGAATTGTAGTCCCAAATCTCCAAGAGGAAACTCAGAGCTTCTGGTGTTATGGACCATCAAAGACCTAAAGGAAATACCCAGGAAGAAGAACCAGAAGTTTAGAAACATTTGGACAACGTTTGTCAAAAAGCTCAAAAAGTTGACTGACCCTGTTGTTGAGAGTCAAGCCGGCGATGTCAAACCGCAACTTGGCCTGACTTCCAGATTTGGACGATTGAAAGATCCAGAGTTCTTCAAAATTGACAACAAAGACCTCCAGGACTCACCGAGGATGACTGCTCAATGTTGAGAGGAAAAGCTTCAAAAAAAGTGACTACGTGGTGAGGTTAAATCTTGACAGGCGCTAAAGGCTGATTGTACCGGCCACCGCTTCACCGTAGTCAGCCTAAAATGTTGACTTTGTCCCAGGCCACAGTGACCAGATAGCCATGGTTGGCTGTTTTCATGTTTTGGTGCTAGAAAACACATTATTTACTTAATCTTTACAAATGTGTAACTCTGGTCCCCTACAGTGAATGTTTGTCATTTTGGTGTCCTTTTGAAGATAAACAAAACTATCTATTTTTATAACTTGGTGTCGGATTTTTATTGTGTGTTGTGTCTTACTTAGTCACTGTTTTGTTGATATTAAATGCTTTACACACCTGTCTCCTGAGTAAAGCTTGACTGCTAGTCAGCCAAGATACTAAGGGTTGAACAATGATTCATTTATTGAGACTTTGACTAGATCTTATTTGGGATTGTGCAGTTATTACTAGCTGTAGGTACCTACCTGCATCTACTAATAAACCACTTTCCAACAACTAGGGATGTATAAGTAAATTAAATATGCTGATTGGGGATAAGCCAATATTACTGAGAGCACATGTAGTTTAGCACTGGTTAGCAGTGGTAGAGTGCACATAGTCCTAAAGGCAGCACAAATGAGTTCAGAAAGTTGAAAGAAGTAGGAAAAAAAGTTGGGGGAAAGACCACCCAAAGCTGTCAGGTCTAACATGCACCCCCCAGCTGAAAGTGTGTCGAGCTACCTAACCCCTTGGGAGTTTTCTTCGCTAAGGCAGAAGAACCTGGAGAGACCATTAGCATTGGCGTGATCTCATCCACTTTAAGGTCCATTCCTGTTAGGGAGATGGATAACCTTAACAGTTTGGGATTTTCACCCCTCATCTGCATGGGCCATCGGAAGGACCAGTGGTCTGTCTGAATCTAGAAATGGTTTCAAATAGGTAGTGTCTCAGCTTCTTTAGTACCCAGACCCACAAAAGCTTCTCTCTCAATCACAGTCCATCTCTGTTTCTGTGGAAGTAGCCTCCTTGTGAGGAAGGCTACCAGTGGGTCCAGGCCCTCTTCATTCAGATGTGCTAAGACCACCCCTATGCCATGCTCTAAAGCATCCATCTACACAATGAATTATTTGTAATAAACAGTGTTGGACTGGGCTACTGGAGGGCTCAAACACCCCTAATTCCAGCAACTTGGAGACCTCCTCCTTGATACTGGCCCTCCCCTTCCCTGACAAACTGTAAATTTTGTTATTTACAGGTGGACTGTCTCCTATGTCAATGTCATACATTCACAAGGTTGTGAGTCCAGGGATGAGAGAGAACAGAGAAGCAAACTGTCCCAGTAACTGGTAATGGTTGCTCTAGTGCTCCAGGGTCAGGGAGGCAGAGAATTTGACACACTTTATTGCCCCATGGCAGTCCTGTTCAGAGAGGAGGCCAGTGACAGGTTCACTCTCCTCTTCCACTCCCTCATCTAACACAAGGAGTTTTCTCAATTTGGACCTCTCAAAGTGAGGCTTCAGTCTGTTGACATGGAGTACCCTTAGAGGACTCCTAGGGGTCGGGTGATCCAAAAAGTAGGTGGACTCCCCTTTCTGCATCTTTGCTTCATATGGGCTGGTCCAGCAGTCCTGGAGAGCTCTCAGCTCTACTGACTCTATAACCCACACCTTCTGGCCAGAATGAAACTCCTCCAGTGCGGCCTTCTTGCCGTACCAGAGTTTCAAGACCTTTTGGCTGGTCTCAAGGTTGTTTTTAACCTTCTTCCAGAAGCAGTGCATCTGGTTGCAGAGGGCCAGCATGTAGCTGACCACATCCTGAGGGGTTTCCTGGTAGTTTGCTCCCCACAGTCGTTGACAAGGCTGAGATGTCCCCTAACAGGATGGCCATAGAGGAGTTCAAAGGGACTGAACCTTACTCCTTTCTGTGGCCTTTTCCTGCAGGCAAAGAGAAGTCATGGCAAGAGGGTGTCCCACTTATGCCCTATTGGATTGAGGTAGACCCATAATCATGTCCTTTAAGGTCTTGTTGAATTTCTCTACAAGGCCAATGGTTTGGGGGTGATAGGGTGTGGTGAATTTGTAGGTTTTACCACACTCATCCCACATGGACTTCATGTACGCGGTCATCACATTAGTGCTTCTCTGAGGCACTACCTCCTTGGATAGCCCCACAAGGGTAAAGATCTACATCAGAGCTCTGGTGACCACAGGTTCAGTCACTGATCTCAGAGGGATTGCCTCTGGGAAGCGGGTGGCATGGGCCTCCAAGACTGGGACAAACCTGTTGCCTAAGACTGTCTTGGGGTCCAATAGTCCTGGCCCCTTAATATACCTCTGTAAAAAAATTGTTGTCCAGAGATTTTAATTTTGTATTTGTGTTTTTGTATCAATAGAGAAGTAAGTTAGCTTAAGTAGACATTGCTAATCCAGGCTGATTTCTTTCTAATAATGGTGGATGTATTGTAGTGATGACGCAATATTTCATCAACCATGAGACCTATATACTTCATTTTGGTGTCAAAACATAGGTTTTGGGGGCCAAGTAGTCTTATAGAGACAGAAAATAACTCCTTAGAGCAACCCTTCCACCATTTTCCAAAATGGCAGCTCTATAATAATTTGTTTTAGCCATCATATTGGGAATGTATTTTAAAATTGTTTTTGTGTCAGGTTTTCCGTTGATTCAAATTCGGAAAGATTAGTGAAGCAGGTGGTAGGAGAGGACCTTTACCTCCTGACACAGTGTTGGTAACTACAACATCTGAGGACTCCTTCAACAAAGAAAACCATGTCATATGCCAAACTAATCCAAAAGAAAAGCTAGCATGAACTGCGGATGGACAGAAGAGAGTTTGAGATGCTTCAGAAATATGACAAGACGCAGTTCACAATAGATTGAAACCAATGGGTGAAGAGGATCACATATTTTATCAATGTGACAACAAGTGCTACAAGGCACATACAATGGAAAAAAGCCTGGAAAAAATTTGTAAAAAAAAAAGCAAAAACCAGTGAATCACAACAAGAATCTAAGTCTTCTGAGAAAGGGATGACAACCAAACCCAATGCCGACCCACTTACCAATAACTGATTAGAAAGCAAAGGACCTTCAATGTGTTATCTGTGGTTCAGCTAGAACAAGGGCCACATGGATTGAAGAAAAGACAAAGTACAGAGTATGTGAGTCTCAAACTGCAAACATGTTTTTATTTGCAGCTAGTTTCTTCCAAGACAAAGATTTTAGCCGAGTAGCTGATCTAAACAGTAAGGTAAATGTATTTGCAGCGGATTTGTATGCCTACCCAACCTGCATGCATGCATACAATCCAAGATATGAATGTACAATGAGCTCCCAGCTGCAAGGTAATCGCCAGTCTTCAGTTAGGTTTGCACTCTTTGAAAAAGCAAATTAAGTTGTAAAGCCACTCTTGAGTGTTGGCTACTGGTTCACACTCAGTGAGATCAGAGAAATAATGGTCAACATTGATGAACCTGTATTGATCCATAATAATGAAAGGACATTTTCTGGTAAGAATGTACAATGATAACATTCTTTTTTGTCAGTCTGTTCAGCTGATTTAACTCCTGAAGTTCTTGATGCCAAACTAAGATCACAGGGTGCAGTAAAATCAGTAGGATCCATTTTAGGAAACGTCCTGAAAGATTTTGATTTTGGACTTGGTGACAAATTTTGTGATGCCCTAGAGCTCCGCAAATCATGGGAGTCAATAAGAATGCCTGATGTCTTAAAATTGTTTACATCATTGTTTAATATCAGCAAAGCAAAACTGTTACAAACTAAACTAAAGTTCTTGAGCTGGGAACAGAAGCTGACAACATTGATGATGGCTTTGAAGATATAAGTGAAGAAGTGAAAGACAATCCCATGCACCAACTGGGTTATGCTGTGCAAATCTACTGTCTTTTCCAATCATGTTTTATGAATTACATCATGGCAAAAAGAAAACTCACATAATGAGTGCCCACACAATCTATGACAAGAGCAAAAATAAAGAGCTAATCACTTCAATGAATAGGATTGGTGTATCAACAAGTTATAATGACATAGTACGGAGCAGGAACTTGCTAGCAGCTCATGCTGTTAATTCTTGTGAATCAGACAGCACACCACTTCTAAGTCACTTTACCAGCAATGGATTTACAATTGCTGCTCTTGATAATTTAGATTTTGAAGACAGCTCTTCTTTGTGTGGAACATCCACCACACATGATACTGCTATGGTGCTTTTTCAATACTGTACCAATGAAGTAGCTGTACCAATGAATCTGTGTCAGCTGCAAGCATAAACAAATGAAACTGCAAACTTATAACCCAACTGCCTTGCCAATGTGTGCAAAATGACTACAGGCTATCAACATGTCTCAGTTTACCAGAAAGGTTCAAAGTGGCTGAGGACATGGAGCTTCTTCTACCTGATGCTGCAGTCCGCAATGCTGATTTAACTTGAATGTATCATATTGCTTATTTGGTGCAGATTGAATGATGAAGAAAAGCCAGTTCCTCTGTGGGCTGGAATTTAAGCTCTGATCTCCCAGAATACCATCCCACTGAAGAAGGTTGGGTTTTTACCAATAATATCATCTCCAGTCACAAACTACGCAGCAGTATACTCAGCTCTAAAAAATATGTCTAAAATGTGCATTCCCAGCTTGAAGACCAGCCTATCATGCCAATTGTCTGCAATGAAGGTGTTTTCCATATTGTAGCTGACATTTGTATGAGCAATGCAGTAGAATTTGTTTATTTTTATCCAATGATGGGCAGTGTCCACATGACAAAAGTTGCTTTGCGGAGTGCAGGAAGTTATCTCAGTGGATGTGGCATAGACGATGCACTTATTGAGGCTGAAATCTTCAGAAGCAAAACTATCCGGTCAGTATTGGACAGAACTCATTATGTTTGTCCCAAGATATGCTCATCATATCTGTGGCTATAGAAACATTGTGTTGGAATGCTTTCTGGAACAAGAATGACAAATTGGGGTTTGCATATCTTATCTCAGAAGTCAACAAGGCACAGGGTGCACTTCATTCAAAAGACATAATGCAAAGCCAGACAATGTTCAGAACACTCAGGCAGATATTTATACTTTTTAATGCAAGACTCAATTTGCACAATTTTGCATCAAAAAGTATAGTGCAGGCTCGCGCCAGTCCATGATGCCAGCCGGGTGCCAAATTTATGGAATGGCACAACCCGGCGCAAAGGGTCGGCTAACGTCATGAAAAATGACTTTAGCCGGGTGTGGGTGGTGGTGTGGGGGAAGGGGATTTTGCACCAAAAACATTGCATTAGGCTGGTTGGTGTAAATAAAATTACTCTAACCAGTAGGGGGTAATTTCTTGACAAAAAAACATCCACAGCACATGAGTCCTGTCTTATAAAAGACAGGAGTCATGCTCACCACCCGAATGGCCAGCACAGGGGTCAAGGGCACCCTGGGCATGGCCATTGCACCCTGTGCCATGTATGAGGGTCCATTTCAGGACCCCCACTGGTACTTTAAAAAACAATACTTACCTCTACTTACCCTACTTACCTGGAATGGGGTCCCCCATCCTCTGGTGTGGGTAGGGGTGTTCCTGGGGCTTGGGGATGGCACCTGTGGGCTCTTTCCATGGTGTTTGACCATGAAAATGGGTCCACAGGTTCCCTAAAGCCTGATCTGACCAAGGCATCAAATAATGGCGCTAAGCAGGCTTAGCGCCAATATTTTGACGTTAGACTAGTCAAGCATCAAAATATAAATATGGAGTTAAGTTTGTGCTGAATTAGTGTTCAAAAAAGTATGTTAATTCAGTGCAAACAGAGTATAAATCTGGGCCTCCGTTTAAAATCAGAAAACGTGAAACCAAGCTCGTACAGATTTAAAATCAGAACTTTGCAAGTACTGGGAAAATGTTTTACACATGATAGCTCTAGTGGAAAACGTGGTACATGCTGATGAGGAAGGTGGTTGGGAGCTGCACGTGAAGACTGTGAAGTCACTGATTACTGTGTTTTGTGAATTTGATTACATGGACTACCTGAGATATGGGTCTTAGAATTTGGAACGAGTGAAGAAGCTAGAGGTGGAAAAACCATACCTCACCACAAAATTCATCCAGAGACATTTTGTGGTGAAAGAAAGAAAGGGAAGTTTCAATGCTGTGGCTCCAGATATAAAACTGAAACAGATGATCCAGACATCACAGAAATGCACCAAGGAAATTGTTGTCAGACACGTAAAAGTGGATATGTTGCTCAATGCCAGCTAGTTTACCATGAAGTCCTTTCTATTTGCATTGTTTTCAGGGGGATGGCAAATTCAAAATAATGGACCATAGTGAAACTGTTCCTCACAACAAACTTGTGGGAAAGTCAGGGGAATGTTTTAATAAACATGTTGAAGCCTTCTTCATTTCATACAGCAGCAAGGAAAATGCTTTGAAATGTCCGAGCCTGTGCAACTATGCAACTTCATGACCAAACAATATGTGGAAAACAATATAAAGATACGTCTACTAGATATCCTGGAACATGGATCAGAACTATACACAGAACTAAAGTATGAGAGATTTGTATTGAAAGAGAAAAAGCTGTTTGACAAATTCGCTAAAGCTGAACTTCCAAGCTTTAATTGCCAAAGTAAGATGTAGTGAATCTTAGTTTGTTTTAATGGGATACAGGAGTTAGCTTAGCCTTTGACTTGCAGACTTGTGCACCCGTCTCCTAGTGACTTTTACCCTACTTAGCTAGCTCTGTTTTAGCACATTTATTTAATTAAATCTTTTAAGATGGATGCCTTGTTTTTAGTTAGGCCCATGTTTTAGTGTGTGTTATCAATGCCACAGCTCTAAGGCGTCAATATGAAGCGACAAATATAAATGAAGTGTAGGTGTTCACTTGAGGTACTTTCCCTCTTCATGCTTTTGAGGGAATTGTTTATCTACATTACCATCCCAAGCATGCCTTATTATCTGTTGTTTGGGAACAGACCTAGGTCAGGGGTTCAAGCAGATCTGTATAAATACTCCTCACTTAAACAGAGAGTCAGAGGGATTCCGACCAGATGCCATCGCTGCTATCGATGCTGCAAGTCGCCTTCACACTTACCCAGTCTTGTGTCCTTACGGATTCTGAGCTAGAGACTTCATTCCAAGGTAACAAGGGTTGGGGCTCTTCTTATGGACATGGCATTGGCAGATTAGGTTTAACATACATAGCTCTCTTTTAGGTTAGAGTTTATGCCTATCATGCTAGGGTATTAGGACATATTTCATATTTCTTGTCTTCTCATGGTATTGCAAGATGATGGGGTCTTTGTATTAATATCCTGTCTTTACCATTCTGTGTCTTGCACTGTTCATTTTCCTAATCATTGTAGCCTATGCAACTTATCACAGTATGCAGTTTTGCTATATAAAACCCATTGAAACTTTACTGCATCTTCTTCATTGCCTGTGTTTGATTGAGACATGTTGTTTATATGAGAAAGGGGTAATCTCCGTTTAACCATGACACTTTTGAGTCCATGCATCAATGCTGCCACAATTCACCTTTTACTGTTTTGGTTTCTGGAGAGGTGCTGCTTGTGAGCCAGGAGGGTTGGGATGACAGTTTTGACTTGTTGTAGGACTGGCATAGTCACCTACAGACATAAATACTGTCATCCTTAAACCAGCAGTCTTGCCTAGAGCAAGAGTCCAACTACAACAAAGAGTTTCATCCAACCACCCACTACAAAATAGGTTACAAAAGAACAACTTTAGCAAGCACATAGAGACATGGATGTGACAAAAGAAAGGGGCAAATTTAGCAAGGACATTCTGTTGCTGGTTCTTCTTCCCACAAACTCATCATTTGATGGGGATGCTGCAACCAAACCAGTGAAGCACAAACTTGTACAAGAGCATGAAAAAAACCTTTCACCTAAAGAATTTCAATTAAAAAAGGTGTCCATATTGCAAACTGCTGTTGTTGTGGACTATATGTCACAATTGTGAATGGTCAAGATTTCATTTACGAAAAACTTCGGGGAGACGTTCAGACTGTTCTACCGATATCAAAGTCAGCATGCACCATGCAAGAACTGCACATTGTCTTTGACAGTTATTTTGAACTACCTGTCAAAGCATGTGAGATAATTAAACAAATGTCAAGTGGAACATTTGACCTTGCCTGCATCAAAAATTCGACACCTATATCTCAGCAACGTGATAAATTCTGGTCATCAACATCAAACAAGTTAAACTTAGAGATGTTAACTCACCAAAACATTGCTGATGCTTCATTGAACAATTTCCAATTATTTCAAGTGGAATGATTGTCAAGGAGGAGTTGGTGCTGCAGCGATATATTCAAATGGTACGGGCCATATTATTCAAGAACTTAACAGCAAATTGGAGGAAGCGGACCTTCGTGTTGTGTCACATGTTGAGTGGGCTGTTCAAAATGGTACGGGCCATATTGTTCAAGAACTTCACAGCAAATTGGAGGAAGCAGACCTTCGTATTGTGTCACATGTTGAGTAGGCTGTTCGAATCAGTGCCAATCGAGTCACTCTGGTGTCAAATGACACAGACATAATTTGGGGGATATTAAGATTTGTTGCAATATTCATAAGTCAAGGATTTTCAGAGTTATGGATATGTTATTAAACAGGTGAGAAAGACATTTAATCCTACTTCATAATATGCACAAGAAACTTGACCCAGAGTTGCTCAGTGTTATTATCAAGGCACATATTCTTACGGATGAAGACACTATGAGCAACATTGGAACACAGCTTGGAGCTTTAACTGCTGAACCTGTGAAGTTTATAAAAGGATTTGCTGAGACTGAAGAAGAAAGTGACTTTAAAGACATAGAAAAATACCTTGTGCCTGTGTGGAAAGCGAGTTCTGACTTTCACACATTTGATGATCTTCGGTTCAGGGAGTTCAAGTGATCAGTCTTGCTAACTGACCTTCCACCGACGTCATATTCTGTGCATGGACACATCAAAAGAGCATTCTACTTGATCAGAAGATGTGTAGATGTTTTGAATCATGCATGTGTAGAGAAAGATCCATGTGAATTTGTTTGGGAAGATATTGATGGGGTGCTAAAACCTACAAAATTTCTAAAGCTTGTACCCACAGAGTATACACGTTCATGTACTTGCAAAACCTGCACTACAAAAAAATGTCCCTGTCAATATGCTTTTCCTAAATGTTCAACATTCCAAAAATGTTCAATGAACGATTGCTGAAACAAATAAATAAAGTGAACTACAAAAATGTGTGTAAAACAGGAGTGATAAACATTATTTTCTTCATATTCCGATCATAAACATTGTTTGGTATAAATAAAAGGATTAAAAATCCTTATTATTTGTTTCATTTCTTTCTATGTCTCTTCTTCCTCTATTATAGCTACCATTTTGGAAAATGGCAGAAGGGTTGCTCCGAGGAGTTATTTTCTGTCTCTATAAGACTACTTGTGTTTTGACATCAAAATGAAGTATATTAGTCTCATGGCTCCTGAAATATCACATCATCATTGCAACACATCCGCCATTTTTAAAAATGTTGTTGAGAAAAAATCGACCTGGATCAACAATGTCTACCCAAGCTAAATTACTTCTCTAATGATGCCAAAACACAATCAAAAATAAAAATCAACATGTTTTTTATGGAGGTACATCACGAGGCCAGGATTACAAGGGTCTCGTCACACCCTTTCAAAGGGAGTGCCAATGACTGGGTAGAGGAGCAAGGAAGCTTTTTGTTTTGCTTTTTCCCTGTCTTCTCACTGGCCTGGCAGGTAAGACAGGACCTGCAGAGTGCATGGAAGGCTGTCCTCATTCAGGGCCAATAGAAGTGAAAAGCAAGCCTGGCAAAAGTCTTTTCTTGCCTCAAATGTCCTGCCAGAGGTATGTCATGAGCCAAACTCAGTAGGAAGGCCCTGTACACTGGGGGAGCACTAGCACACAGGCTGCCCCAGTACCAAGAGCCTCAGGCTCATTATATAGGAGATCATTCTCCCTGTAGATTAGGTGATCCTCAGGGGCTCTGCCTGCAGCATGGGCTGAGACCTGCCACCTCAATCCTTCAAGAGTGGGACACTCCTTCTGCGCTTTGCAGAATTCCTCCCTGATGGACCCACCCTCAACCTGCCAGCCAGCAAGCTCATGTAGATCACCAAGAGCAGCACTGTTCTCCCTGGTTGGCTGGGGGGCCTCCTCCTCAGAGACCCTGCCAATCTCTACTGTGGGAACTTCAGGGTTAGATATCCTGCATCCCTTACCGTTTTCCTTGGCAGCTGTCTGGGCCATTGTTCCTCGTTCCAGATGCCCTTGACCCCCTTTCCGGGAAGCCATGGACCATGTAGTCATACAGACCCACTCAGCCAATCCAAACATTTCCAAATTTGACCTGAGCTCTACCTCCCTCCAGGGAGTGTGTGCCAGGTCATTGCTGAGCAAACAATCAAAAGGCATGGCAGGGGACATAGGTACTTTCAAATAACATGAGGACCCCATGAGGACCCCACCCACTCAAAGGGAACCAGAGCCACTGGTAGATGGCTCTCATCATTGTCACTGACTATGACTTGGTGGAATGTGTTTGGTACACTCTGCTCTGCAGACACCATCTGGCACTTTACTCTGGTCATGCTGGCTCCCGTGTCTTGCAGAGCCTCCACCTGTTGCTCATTAATGGTGACCCACGGCTTATGCTTGGAAGTATTAGCATACATATGTCCCTACAAAAAGAACTGCTTAGCTCCCTGTAGAGAGTCTGGAGCCAGGCAGGAAAGGAGTACCTCTGTGTGCTTCAAAGTACTTCAAAGCACTTCAAATGCACCCTGTCAAAGTAGGAACCACAATCCTAGTCAGGGCAAGTCACAAACTCACCCTAAAGTAACCTGGGCTCACCCTCTGGTAGGTTGGCACAGAGCAAACAGGCTTAACCTAAGAGACAATGTGTAAAATATTTGTGCAACACTACAAACAGTAAAACAGTGAAAACACCATACAAAAATATACTACTCCTGGTTAGAAAAATATAACTTAATTTTATAAATAAAGCAAAGCCAAAATGAGAAAAATCCAATAAGTAAAGCTTACGTTTTTAAAGAATAAACTGTAGAAAAGTGCTTAGAAACAAGAAGTGTCATTTGGGGATATCTGGTTGCACCAGACCGGGACAAATGTTTTCAGGCCGACTGCAATAGAGCCTGGGCCAGATACTGGGACCCGCTTAGGCCTGCTGAAGAAAAGTTCCTTCATCCTGGTTGTGTCAATGTCATGAAAGCTATGAGGTGCAGCAGAGGTGATGCATCGGTTTCAATCTCTCAACAGAAGGAGGTGTGCCAGTCTTCTCCACGCAAATTGGGTGATGCTCTGGTTTTAAGTGCAATGCACTTGTACTGAAGGTGATGTGTCATTTCTGCTCATGTAGCAGAGGATGCATTGACTTCAAGGGCGATGCGCTGGTATGAAAGGTGATGTGCTGTGCCCGCTCAACACAGAGATGAGGATGCATTGGTTCCAATCCACGCACAGGCAAGGTTATGCTAGTTTGATCCCCGCAATGGCAAAGATGCACCATTTGTAATGAGGATACATGGGCTGACTGAAGAAGCACAGTAGTACTTCCAAGGGTCCAGGGCCAGGGTGGCACCACTAGGCAGGGTACACCCACAGCTGACAGAATCCAGGTGCAGATGCAGGGAGGTTGGAAGTCTTTTATGTCTCTGAGACTTCAGAAAACAGGAGACCAGTCAGCTGGGCATTGGATTATTTCTAGGTTCTGAGATGGAGAGGTGCAGGTCCGGTCTTTCTCACTCCAGGGCAAGAGGCAGCAGGGCAGCACAGCAAAGCAGGAGCCAAGCAGAGTAGCACTCTAGCAGTGTTGCAGTCCTTGTAGCAGCACTGCAGTCCTTCTTCCTGGCAGAGTATCCACAGATCCAGAATTGTACTGAGTTGGTGGTGTAATTGGTCCAGTACTTATACCCAGTTTGGCCTTTGAAGGGGAAGAGACTTCAAAGACAGACCTTTGAAGTGCACAGAGGTCCTGTCCCTCCTGCCCTGGCTCCAGACTCCCTACAGGGGGTTGTGGGGAAATGACCCAGCCTATTCAGATGTAAGTATGAGGCTGTGCCTAACTCCTCCCTCCTGCCCAGAATCGCCCATCAGGATGTGGGTGGCACACCTGGTCACACCTAAGCTCCAGATGTGTGTGGGTGTCTAGAAGAAATATACAAAGTGCAGCTGTCACCCCACCCTAGACATGTGATCAGAGACAAGCAGCAGGAACAAAATGGCTAAAGTATTCAACTGCACCCAAAGGTTGTGATTCCAATAATTGTGATTCCAAAGGCAACAAACTGGAAAAACATATCTCTTCCAGATTTTGCATTACATTTAGAAGATGTAATAAGATAATTACAATGTTATCCTATGAGAGAGAAACACATTGCTGTAGTGAAAAAAATACTAGGTTGTGTTTCACTAACAGGACATGGAAAACTTGAATGTACATGTCCTGCTTTTTAAATACTTTGCACCCTGCCCTCTGAGTTGTGCAGGGCCTACTTCAGGGTGACATATGTTTGTATAGGGATGGTTTGGGCCTGGCAACAGGGTTATTTGCAGGAGTTTATTCACTTCAGGGGTTTAATCTTATTTGAACCGGGCCACTTGGATTCAGGACAGATGGATCATTCATCTGAAAGGGACAACTCTTTTTCTGCAGCTTAATCCTTACTGTTATTGGGTTGCCGTACGGTGAAGGAAAACAGGAAACTTCATTATATAAACATCTTTCCTTTGCTCTGTTACCCCTGATTAAAGGTTTACCCCCAAAATGCACTGGGATGCAGTTTGAAATGTACTCTACAAGCGACGTTTCAACTGTTTGATATACAGACACAAGTTCAAGTGTTAACTAACATTCGGATCATGAATTTGTTGGAACCATAATGTGAAAATAAATTTCTGTGTTCAAATACATGATAAATGTGAACGTTGTCAAATAGGAGTGATTTTTGTTTAGTATTGGGCAAGCCTTTGGGCTTACATGTGGTGCGTTCTGGGACTAGTACACCTGTCCGGTGTACTAGCTTTATGGTAAACAGGGTTATTTTGCCAGGTTGACATGGCAGTGTGAACTGGAGATACAGGCTCTGCTATGGCAGGCCTGAGTCATGTTAAGGGGCCTGCTTAGGTGGGTGGCACAATCGGTGCTGTAGGGCCACAAGTAGCATTTAATTGTCAGGTCCTGGACACATGTAGTGTACTGTAATAGGGACTGATAAATAAATTAAATATGCCATTTGGGGACAAGCCAATATTGCCATGTTTAGGAGAGAGAGTACAAGCACTTTACCACTGGTTAGCAATTGTAAAGTGCACAGAGTTCAAAGCCAACAAAATCGAGGTCAGAAAGTTGAAGGAAGTGGGCAAACGTTTGGGTGAAAGACCACCCTAAGGCTGTCAAGTCCAATAGTGAGGTATTTACTGTATTGGCTAAATACCAACACCCTGGATTGGGTAAATTACAATATGCAGAAAATACCTCCAATTCCCAGTTTACCCATTGAAAATGGGAAATTACGTGCATCATCTATTGGTGATTTTTCGCAGGTGAATCGGAGGAGATGCAATATTTTGCAAGTAATTAATAATTCAGCTTAGTCAGGCGATAGTGGAGTGCTAGATGTTTACAGGCCACAGGTAATTAGGGCGTTAGACTTTTATACCACTGCTAGCATCTGTATTATCCTGTATCAAAAAGGTGATGTTTGTCGTACACCACCCAAATGAACCTGAAAACAGTACCAATATTATGTCACAGTCCAATGTCCCTAAATTAAAAGGAACTTAATTCAGAGACCTTTCAAAACTTTTCAAAGTGTTGAAGGTTTGTTTTAGTATGAGTCAAAATCTCCTTAAATGGTTTTGCTCAAGTAATACCAGATATTGTGATGGGAATGCTTCCTGTGAAATGGTTACATGCTGGACCCAAGGCTTTATTGAGAAGTTTACAAAATGTATCTCTTGGGGAAGTTGATAAATTATTCAATTCATGTCTATGTCATAGAAAATATAATTCGTCACTTCCAGTGCCGATGCTAAACAGAAACAAACCGTGATTAAAAACATACATATCTTTGGCTTTAGATTTGAGCACCAGCTAGCTCTATTCGAGAAATTTTAACTTTACACGCCACAACCAGACTAACGTCTTATTACCTTTTTACCAATTGTCCCCTCCTAACATCTCTGATCTTAAAGCTCATTTGCTTCAAATGTCTTTCCTTTCTTCAATTCGATACTCTTAACCATTAGATGTCGAACTTAATTTGAAGTGAAAACAGGAGTTTGCCATCATCATAAGATAAACACCTTGTGTGTGAAGTTGCGAAGTTTTTCACTTTCAAATGACCTTTAATTTATGGAGAAGCTGTGATCACTATCCACAACATTTTCTGCATTAATGTTATCAGAATAAAACGTCAATTTTCGTGTACTTTGTGTTGTTACAAAAAATAGCAGACATCCATTCAGTTTCAGTTTTCAGTTTTCAAGGAAACCTGCAAGAGAAAGGTACACCTAATTTCTTGCACCAACACTTTTGATGAAATATTGTTTGTTTGCTGGGAGAAAGTACATTGGACCTTGGATGTAAACGTAGGAAAAGCTGGCATCCTGCGAATTACAAGTAAGCCTATGCTCAGGATCTAGGCATGGCTTTACTCGTGTACTTAAAATACTCCCACACAAGACAAGAACAGGTGCATAAAAAGACACGGAAACAAAAGACAATGTGGAAAGTGAAATAAATAAGGTAAACTTGCTCTTCACCGAGACATTTTGGGTGCTGCCACCTTAACATTTCTAGCTATGGTGCTCTTTGTGGTTTAGCTTTCACTCTATCTCGTTTTTTTAATTTCTTCTACTTTTACCTTCTTTGGCAACTTAATCATTTACATAACCTTGAACCGATGACATTTAGCCATTCATAAACACAGGGAGAGAGTTATGTAAAGCTCTTACTGATTAGTTTGCAATTTCTGTGCTTGAACTGGGAAATCCTTCCAAAGTGTTTCTGAAGCTCAAATTAGCCGACTCTTCATGGATGCTGCATGGGGAACCCAACCAACAAAGGACATTTAGATGTTAAACAGACACAAATTTAGGCACAGGACATGGGCACCAACTCTCCCATGACCTACTGTGACAGAAAAGAGTAGAACTAATAAACAATAAGGAATACAGGTGATGAGCCCTGCAATAAGAGATCTGAACTAAAAACGATGAGAAGCCTCCCTGAATTGGGGCACACATAAACGGGACAAGCGAGGCACAAATTCCCCAGCATTCCCCAACTCGGAAACAGGCCCACAGGGCACCCAGGCACCACAGCGCACACATATAATTTCTTCCCATCACTCAGGAAACAGTTGCCCTTCAAATATTCTTCATCACAGGCCCAGCGCCACGCGAGGAGCGGAGAATCAGGCTAGTTGTCTGCATATACCAATTGAGACGATGCCCTCCTTAAGTGCCCAGGGAACCCAAGCATGCAGTGTTAGGCCCACACTGGCCTCGAGCTTATGCCTATATAGAATAAACAATAAAGGATAAACCCACGCAGGGTGCAGCCAGAAATGATACTGTGAAACTAGAAGCGTTCCGTGAAGTGCATATTGGGGGGGTGTGTGATTGCTATATGATTTAGGTATTAGTTATTGTATTGATTTATCCTGAGCTTACAAATTGGACAATTTGTATTACATGTTGAAACATAAAATCAATAAAAATATTTAAAAAAAAAAAAAAAAGAGATCTGAACTGACTGTTCTCCTTTATTTATGTTTGGTGGATGGGAACAAAAAATGTTAACCCTGATGAACATTTCTGTTAGCCCTTTGCAAATGGTTTCTACTGTGCCCTGTGTTTGGTCAAGGGCACTTGGACTTGTTCAGTAGAAAGTTACTGGTAAATACAGAAGCCAACGAGACACCGATACCTAGTTCCTAAACTCAAATCTAATTGTCTTCCTAGGTCATTGAATGTCTAATGAATCCAGACGCTATCAACAGGATCCAGAAAGGCATATTTGTAATTAGCCAACAGGGTTTTTCATAAAGGACCAGGTGTATTCTCTTTATTCCCATATCTTCAGGATTCATTCATCCTTTAGTAAAGCCCTGCTCCCTTGCGTGTTCAAAAACATTGAGGAGGTTGAAGGGTCATTATTGCAAATGAGCTATGCCGAAGAATGGCATATGTTTAGCTAACATGGCGAATCTGGTGTCATATGTTTTATTTAAAGCAAACACGCTCTATTTATGAAGCAATTCACCTCCCGTCAACAGCTCTGACATGGTAGAAAGTAAAATGCGGCTGAATAATAGAGCGCGGCTTGTTTTCCCCGTTGTCTGGCAGCCAGACTCCAGCATTATTAAGCCCACTTACTCTGGCAGACAGCTGAGCATGTTCTCTGGAGCTCGAAATAAAACCTTCAGAAAATAGGTGAAACTTTGTCCAACACAGCCTACGTGAGACTGAGCCAGCGCAACAGCTCGCTCCAACGCACGCAGTGCTGCATACTTCTAGCAGATGGAAGCCTGATTCACCGTCGAGATGCTGGGTTTACGCCCCCTACACTTATGTAATGCTGTTCGAGTTTATTAATATATAGTACGTTTAATGTAACATTATGCGACTGTGATATAGGCACTTTTTAGAAGGAATCTGCTCCATTTTGTCCTAATAGGGCCGTCTTCCTGCATGTTCCAGCCGATGGTGCTTTCTACCTGCATCAAACGAATGAGCAGAGGTAGACACAGATCTTAATATTGTTTGTGTGGAGCGAAGGCACGGGGGTTGATATTCCTCGAATGTACCAGACTGGAGGTCGCAATGGCTGCAATTCACAAAAGCAAAAGCTTTGCAACAGCAAATCACAATGTACAAATGGCTAATTTTGAGTGGGAATTGTCTTTCTGGCTCGCAACGTACACTTTTGGACTCGCTGTGATTTGGAAGGCGTAGCGGGGCATGAAAAGGTCATCTCTTCCTCGTTCCTATTTACAACGCAATGTATGAATCAACACTTTGGAAATTTAAATGGAATGGCAGCCCATTGATAGGTTACCTGGCTGTCAAAGTAGGTGATGCTGATAGGCAGTATGAAAACGGTCCGATACTGGCAACTTCCAATTAGTGAATCACAGCTGGGTGGTTGCTGGGAGCACACAGTGGTCCAGGATACCAATGCCAGCTCCTAACGGTGCAATTCTCAGAATGGCTATTTTATTCTTTGACTCTATTCCACACCCCTTAAAGGGATGAGACTGAAATCAAAGGAAAAACATGCATTTTGTCAACATGAATGCACAAATTGAGTTTCTTGTGTCCCTATCAGGCCTTCATCCCAAACAGTTGTCAAAGGACTACTGCTTTTTGCATTTTAACAAGGCACAACTTTTTGCAACTCCTTGTGAATGGTGGACTTGAACTGTGACTGATTTCATACGTCAGCCAAAGCACATCACTGAGTTCGTCTCACAAAGCGATTGTGATGCAAAAAGTAGAAATTGTTTTGCAACCCAGCCCTTGTACATTGACCCTTGGTAACCTAATGAGGGTGTGCAGGTTGAGAAAGGAGTTATAGAAGTCAACCTTTCCTATAGAAATCGTTAAAGGATCCATTTAAATCCACGCTCTGGACTTGAGTGGTCAACCGGATAAAGGTAGCTTAGGGAAGAGATAATAGCAGACTCCCACTCTGATACCAGGGTACATATAGTGCCACACCTACTCTTTGGCACCCATGATCCAGCTCAGGGAATCAGCAGGAGGCACTGGGCCCACCGGTTTCAGGGCTCCATAGAACCCCAGTCATAGATATTTTCTTTACAACCAAACAGGAGATGTGGGGCCTACTTTCCTTGTTTGCATGAGTGCCCATTGCTACCTTACCATGTGGCTTCCCCATTGGTGTGGTATTCCCATAGACTTTTTGCCTTCACTACCCTGATGTTTCTGAATCCGCTTTTGTTGGCATTAGTCCTCTGCACTTCATCCCCTCTAACACAGTGTAACATGTTTGTGCTCTCTCCATTAAACATGGTAAAATTGGTATACACTTAATTGGAACTTTTAATTTATCTGTAATTCCCTAGTACATGGTACTACATGTACCCACAGCCAGTAAATGAAATGCTACTTGTGGGAAGAAAACCCTCATTGTGCCTTCCACTAGAGTAGCATTGTTAAATACGTCTTGGGTCTATCACTGCGTAGTTTTCAACTGCAATTTCAACCTGTCAAAAACAAACCCTTGCCAGGCCTAAACCTTCCATTGTAATATGTATAAATCAATCCTACAGTGGGCCCCAAAGGCTCATAGGACAGGGTGCCCAGTATTTAAAAAGAAGGACATGTGCATTTAAGTTTTACATTTTCTGACAGTGAAAAACTCCTACAGTCATTTTTCATTATAGCAAGGCTGTCTCTCCCATAAACTAACAAAGTGTTACCTTATTATTAGGGGTGGGTGGAGTGTGTGGAGTTGCGCTACACAAAACTCTGCGACATTGCCAAAAAAACTCTGCCACACTGTGCAGAGAACCGCAAGTTCTCTGTAGCACCAATTAACTTTGATTTTGACGGCAAATGCAACGCTACATACATAATTGCATGGAAAATTGTGCACTAACTGCACCATGCGGTTCACAAGGGCAACGCCATCTTGTTTTTCAATCTGTTTATGGTGCTGGGCCTGTTTTTCCATCCCTTTTTCATCCATTTAATCCTCCACCCTCCTAATCTATCTAGCCCACATTTTTATTTATTTTATTAGCCTCTTTTATATAGAACTATATTTTTTAAACTTTTTTCCTTTTTTTTCGTGACTTTTTGTCTTTTTGTTTTTTATTCCCTTATTCATTCCCTTTTTCTTCTCATCACTTGTTCCCTTCAACCAACACCACCCAGCACTAAGGCATATTATAGCAGCAGTCACCTACCTTGTGGACAACGGTGCATCCTCACCTCATCTTCAGCAAGGGGGAGGTGGCAGCACCAGTTTTTTTGTGTGCGGCGCCACAACCCCTTAATGCTGACAGCAGGTGGTAGGCCTAGCTCAGGGAACCTCCTTTGGGAGTGTCGACTGAGGTGGGGGAGGGTGCACCGGCTGGTTCATTGGCACACTGGGAGCCAGCGCACCCAGCAGCAGGTGATGCAACATTGGGCGGACATCATCAACTCCAAACAGGAACTGCTTGACCTGCTGGGAGTCAAGGTGTTGGGGCTTGGTGAGCAATAGTTATTTATTTTTATTTATTGCTATGTGTGTTGTTGTTCCACAATGTAAGTCGCTGTGTTGACTCACCCTGCTACAGTGAAATGTGCCATGGGTGTTATGGTGGAAAACTCCTCTGGCAATTCATGTTTTGCAGGAAGGTATCCCTTCCTGGACAAAACAATCATCCTATCAATGCAGGCACCCTTGAAACATGTTGTGGGGTGCCTGCATTGGTTCATGGCAGCCCATTGTGCGCCAACAAAGAGGAAAAGAAGGACAGGAATGCATCATATCTATTGTAGATACAGCACATACCTGCCCTCTCCTTTTGATGCAGGAAAGTGCTGCCAGAAGGCTTGTGGCACTGCCCTGCGTCAAAAGTTTGTAAGTAATAATATGGCTTGTACTTTAGGAAATTTGAGTAGGGCTTAGGTATAGGAATGTAAAAGTAATAGGTCAACTTGAGTTGAGTCCATTATCTTGGCAATCTGATATAGAAAAGTACAATGTTACAGTATTTGCCCCACACGCTTGTCAAAAAATATTTTTGGGAAGATTAACTGTATCACTAATCTTTTATTTTTATCTTCTTTATTTCTTACCTCAGCACCCAAGGGGAAGAAAAGGGCAACATATTCTGCAGGTCCGGAAGGCGAGAGTGCCAGTACTTCCAGGGCCACCACCATTGCGGATGCTGGCGGATCAGCCCCAGTAAGTCTTCCTGTTATATTATTTCTATTTCCCTACTTTTATTTTTATTTTTCACCTCTCCTCATTTAAAATATTTTTTTCTTTTAGTTTTACTGTGCCTGTCTACTTTTTTGTACTTATTTCCGTTCTGTGTAAGCTTTGTTAAATTCTTCTTATCTCTGCATTGATCTATTTATTTACATATTTCTTCGTACCTGACTTCCTCCTCTCTGCAGTCTGTTTTAGCTTTCTTCTCCTTTGTCACTATTTACTAAGCTTAGCTTTCCCTTCTCCTCTTGTATAACTTGCGGACTGATACTTAATACCAATAGGATAGATTTTTAGGCCAGGTACCCTACCAACAAGATTGCATCCTGATGTCAGCTTTACTACAAATGTTTGTGAAGGCTTTCTTTGCCTTGCTCATGCCCATTACATTTGACAACCAAGACCTCATCATAGTTTCTCCTGGATTGACCGAAGTATTCCACCCCTTTATTGTGCTTCAGTGGCTTAGCTGAACTTTGCCAATCCTTTACAAAACGTTTGCGTTTGATGATTTGTCTACCTTGCTTTTCTAACAACAAACAAAATTCCTATAGTGAATGATAGAAGAAGATAGAATTGTAATGATCAATTGTGGTTGTATTTATTTTGTTGTAACTAAATTGGGGCCAGTGTCAGCACCAGCGGTCCAGACGTGGCAGCGGTCAGAGGGGGAGAGACGGCGTCAGCAGGGACAGGCGCTGGTAAGTCATATTGCTTTTGCTCATGGACAATTACTAATCTACTCACTGCAAGGGTGTTGCTTGTGAAGCACCGGGTTGAGCAGCTACAGTGAGGATTGAGTTCTTAATCTTAATGGCCTCTTCTCTCTGCATATCAGCAGTCAAAAGCTCAACATAATGAATGAATGGAGGCTAAAAATGATGGCTTGAAGGAAAAGCAAAAGATGGACAGCTAAAAAAAGAATAGGTAAAATGGTATATGAGTGAACGGATGTGTGGGTGAAAGTAAAAGTAAAATGCGTAGGTGAATGATTGGAGATGCATGGGTGGGTAAAGATAAATAAAGGGGGTGAAAAGATGCCTCAGTGGGTGAAGGAAGGGTGAATGAGTATGCTCGGGTGAGGAATGGCTGGATGATAATGAACAATACATGGGTAAATGCCGGGCGGATAGGTAAAAGCAGGGTGTTTGAAAATGGTTGATACTGGATGTGTGAGTCTATGGATGGAGGGGTGGTTAATTATGGATGGCTGAATTGGAACAGTGAGAGTGTAAGCTTCAATCAAATGATGGGTATCAAAGGGTGAATAGATTAGATGAATGAAAAGTTGAGTGTATAATTGCTTGGATCAAGAAGAAATAAGGAAGCTGTTGTGGAGAGGGACGTGTCTGCTGTCGTTGACCTAATTTGCTAGCTTGGTTTATATGGTTATTAAAGTTATGGTTCAAAGTGGGGGTATTTTAATTTTCTGTCTTCCCCATTAACTCCCTGTTGTTGAAGCAAGGCAGATGTGTATCCTCCCACCTATCATAGTCATTCCACCCTCTACATTAGTCACCAATACTACTATGAGTATGTAACTGCAGCATGGCAGTGTACAATAGTGATTTATGTGCAATGTGTGCATCTGCTTCAGTTAATGCAGCATTTATAAAGTTTTCAATGCATTCAAACTGAAAACGGTGTTTCCCTTCCATTACAGTGCCCACTCTGTCTCCTTCTAGTATTTCAGTCCTTTATTTTTTCCAATGCTCTGTCCCAGGCCACCCCAAAAAAATGTTAAATTCCTTTTAGCATGCATCACATTTATGTATAAGTAATAACATGTCATGGCTTCCATAACAGATTCATGCCAGTTCAAATTTTACCCTTTTGACATTTGGACGTCAACTTAACTACAGTGGGGCATATGTGGGTGACAAATGGCCCTGTAACTGTCGTGAATAATCAGCCACATCAAATGTCAATGGCCCTAAGGGACCATCAATTTACTGCTACTGTGCCACTTTACATTTTTTTAAACTGAGCAGAGGACGGGTTATAATTTGTCATTTTCCTTTTTCTTTTCTGCGATAGCTACTCCTGGCGGACATCATCATCCAGCTGACCTGGAGATAGCAGCACTGCTCTAGCAGCAGAGTCTGGAGGGCATCAGAAATTAATATTGTCATCTGGTAGCCCTCCAAAAGAAGGAGGAGACGACCAAGGCAGCTCTTATGGCCACTGGCCTAGCTCCTCCAGCCAGCAGCCAGAGCCTCTAACCTCCCAGTGGTGCCGGTGACACCATCGCAGCTGGCAGTAACCAGTTCCAGTTCCACCACAGCTGCCCCCTCACACCAGTCCCAGAACCTCATATCCCAATGCTGCGTCCTACAACACCTTGCATGACTTGACCGCTGGGTGGCACCCATTGAAGCGGCACTCAATCATGTCCAGACCCTACTCTAACTTGGACGTGCCCTCTCCGGACCCTTTTAAATTTTTTGTTTTGGTAGGAGGGACACTTGTTGTGGGTGGAGAGGATGGGAGAGAGTTTGGACGGGGTTTGAAGGTCACTTGGACTTTTTGTTGGACTTTTCGGTGATGGAGCTATTTCTTTGGGGAGGGGGGTAGGTCTGTTGAGGGTCGAAAGGGTGGATGTTCTATTTGTAAAAATAAAAGGGGATCATTTATTTTACTTTATTTATGCCTCAGTCAAATGTGTATATTGGTGTTTTAGTTTGCACTGCTGTCTTTTAGTGTAATCTGTTTTTTAAATTTGTTAAAAAAGTGCATGTCATTTACTTATATGGTTACCCTTGCTCTATTGCCCTCTGCAAGTGAACAATATTGATTATTAGTGGATGATTGCCATTGCCTATTTTGCCTAAAAAACCCGGATACACATAGACAGGTAAGACAGTATCTTTTTTTGTAGGAGTTGAAACACTAACTAAACAAGTTAACTACTTCACTCCATAGTTCTTTTCTTACCTGAATAGATGAAGCCAAGGAGTCATCTCCTTCTTACTGCAGGGGTTTTTCCCAAGATGGCATTGTAACTCCTAAGGGGGTGGTACGTGGTAGTAGTAGCAGGCTAGCATGCTAACAGGGCAACTTCACAGAAGGTACCACTCCAACTACAGGATTAATCAAAGGGTTATGCATCACTTTCAACTTGATTGAAAGAAAAGTAAAACAGAGTTAGTGGGTCATCATATCATAACTTTAGAACTGCTGAGACCAGACTACCAAAATGACAGTATTTGACACACAGCAAAGAAGAGTCAGACCTGATATGATAATAAAATCTAGAAATATAAAAGATTTCTGAGCAATGGTGGGGAGCTATAAAAACGAAATGTAGGAAATTGAATCATGGAGTCAGGAGAAGTAGGCTCAGAGTGGTTGGACCAGGTTAAGTGTTTACGGGATACACACACTAGGCATGAATGATGATGATTTAATTGGGCTGTGTGGACTATTGCTCAGGTAGAAGGCAGAAGGTCATGCAGTGCCAGTGAATTGGTGTCACTTTCACCACACACCCCCAGCAAGTGTGTGATTCATTTATAGTGTAAAATTAAGTCACACCTCAATAATTCACACAGCCTGGGGAGGATAGAGGCTCAATGAATGGATGGGAATGGGGATTTTGGGAAAGGTGTGACAAAGAAAAACTCTACACAAAAGAAACTGCAGCAATATTTATTGGTGCGCTGAGCAACACACCATCATCATTCTCTTGTGGTAGGAAAGTGGAAGCAAAGAGATAAGTATGACACAGTTCAGCTAAATGCATGCAACAAACTGTCCTTCTGCCCCAGAGAGGCCTCAGATAGTATATCCTAGATGTTATGTCTTCTATTTTTGAAAAATAGAAATGATGGAAGATTGAAGATAACCCACACAGTTCTAAAAATTATAATTGTTAAAACTTAAAAAAAGATACTGTATTGGCAAATTGGCCAATGTGCCTCTCCATTCTTCTTGGAATGTCGGTCTCTCCTGGGTGCCTGTCTGAAATCTGAAGTCTGACTCTGAACCTGTACGGTAGGTAAGCTGGAGTCTTGAGCTTTCTAGCAGGAAAGAACTAGGAGAAGGCCTACGTATTGAAAAAAACAGTAGCTGTATTATAAAGTAAAGAGGAAGGACAAAAGGAAGTAAGGTAAGCTTCATGAGGAGTCAGGAGTGTTCCAAGAAGACTCAGAGGCAGAGCATTTACATGAGGAGTTCCACGTTTGTGGCAGCAATGCAGCAAACACATACTAAGCAACATTTCCAAATCAATACACCTCTCTCCAGTTCATAAAGGTGAGTGAGTGAGTACTAGGCCCCGGAGCCTTCGCCATCATCATGATTTCTCTTTGAAGTTGATAACATTCTCCTTGTATCTGTTGAGGTAGTCCGCCCTGAGTCCTTCTATCCTTCTCTAGATTCTGAGTAACTTCGTCCCAGTCCCAAACCGAGCAAGGTAAACCTATGAAGTGCACTGCAGGTGAAATACAGATTAGAACAAATAGAGAAACAGAACTGGAGTATTTTCTGTAGATTTGTGTTTGGTAACTAAAGCGGTTTGTCTGTTCTGAGGAACCAGAAAAAACTAAGGAGTGGACCCTGCAGGTAAGTTTCAACAAATTTGAAAGGCCAATCACTTTCAGGGAAATATGATCATCCATCAGCCCCCAAACATTGCAAATCCTCAGAAAATAGTTCACCAATTTCTTGAACTCCCTCCCTCAATGTCAGCCACCATATACATCAGTCATCACTCACAAATTCACAAACACTCAATATATCACCATTCACTGGTGCAAAAAGAATTACTTTAGTACTAGTAGTAGTTACCTCTTCCATTCCAAGTACAGTGGTTTAACAAAATATCTCCTCCTTGATAGCAACTTAACTCATTGTTGCCCATTACACACAGTCTTTTTTTTAATCAATGATCTTCTAGGGCAGCCCTGCTAGGTGATGTAAAAAAAATAGGATAGGCAATGGTATGTGAGAGAGACAGGCATTGTCTCTAATGTCCTAAATGGTATGTGGGGGCTTCTTAACTGCAAACATGTCCAACTCCAATCCAGTCTACTAATATGGGACTATAAAATGGTGGGGTAGCATAAATTAGACACAAACATAATGTTCAATTTTTTTATTTATTTTTGCAAAGAAAGACAAAAAGAAGTTCTGAAAATAATTACAAAGTTTTATGGTGGCACTGGCATACTCAGTCCGAAAAGTAGAGTTTGTCCTCAAACTCTGGGGGTTCTCACAGAAGGTGGTCAACTAACACACTTGATTCTCACCAATCATCCCCTTCCTACTCCTCCTGTGGTGTTTCGGGAATGGTGTAATCAGGTGCTATAAAATCCTGGATCATTTAAATCATAGTTAATCTCTCAACGTTTTGAGGCGATAGGCTGGCCCGTCTGGCTGTTACAACTGCACCAGCTGCCCTAAAAAAACACATTCAGCAGCCATGCCTGCTACAGGACAAGCCAGGTACTTTCTTGCCAGCCTTCTGAGCTCTGGGAATTGGCGCATCTTCCCATACCAATACACCAATGGGTTTTGATCCACATAAACCTCTTTTGGGTCATCCAGATACTCCTCGAACATTGGTCATTTGTGCTGTCACCAGCTCGACGGCTTTTTCCTTCATCTCTGCATGGGACTTAAGACCAGCCACTTCAAACCAAGCCAATGCAGATGTTAGGTCTGATTCTTCTGTTGCTGTTGTTGCCGGTTTTCTAGTTGGTGGGGTTGGCAGCTGTGAGACAAGGCTGCCTTCTCTGGAAGTTGAAGGCAGGGCCCCAGAGCTGTGAAGAACTTCAACTTCCAGCCATTCTTTTCCCAGTTCTCCTGCTTGTTTAACAATCCACCTCTTCTATTATGAAAGATCCCTTTCAGTAAAAGCAATGAAAGGATTTTTTTGTAGCGTGGATCAAGTAGGCTTGCACAGATGTACTCTTTGGATGGGGAGATGTAATTTTGCAGCCTTGGATTACAAGTCAAGTGACAGTTTAGTCTATTAACCAAGACATGCACTTCTGGGTTTTCGTTACCAACCCTGAATGCAAACCTTTCAGACACCTTCTTTACCTGCTCCTGTAGCAGATGCAATAATGGGATAGCTTGGCCCATTGTACTGTCCTCCTCGCTAACTTCCCTCGTGAAATCCTCAAAAGGAAGCAGCGCCTGTGTGAGCCATTTGACAAGGCCCCATTTGTCAGAATCCATTTTCATAGCTCTCCCAATTGCATCAGCTCCTCTTTCAATGACATAATTGATCTGTTTGTACTGCTCAAACAGACATTGCAACATATAATTGGTTGAGTCCAACGTGTTGGCACCTCCTGTATCAAGGCTTTAACTGGTACTCTGTTAACACTCCGAATAATCCACAACTGTTTCCGGACTTTAAAAAAATGGCTGAAATGAGTGCAGATGCGTCTGCAAGTGGTCAGTATGTTGCTGACTATGGGCCTGATTACAACTTTGGAGGAGGTGTTAATCCGTCCCAAATGTGACGGATATACCACCAGCCGTATTACGAGTTCCATAGGAAATAATGGACTCGTAATATGGCTGGTGGTATATCCGTCACTTTACCGTCACTTTTGGGACGGATTAACACCTCCTCCAAAGTTGTAATCAGGCCCTATGTCTTCTTTGTTTAAGAAAGTCTTGCACAACCAGGTTGATGCAGTGCACCAAACACAGAACCCTGTAATATCCACCTTTCTGCCATGACCTTGACTATGTCACTGCCATTGTCTGTGGCAGCAAATCCTACTGGAAGACTTCTGGATCTAAGCCATTCAGACAACTTGCTATTAAATTCCTCCAAGATGTTTGCAGTTGAGTGTGACTTCTCCATGGCGAACATGGCTACTGTTGCATGCCACGGAACACTCTCAAACATTTCTTCAGGGCCAAGACCTGTAGATAGCTTTTGCTTTACCCCTAAAACAAATTCCAGTGTCCAGTGATGCACATGTAGTCAGTTGCCTGACAACTGGTCCACATGTCCGCCGTCAGGTGAATAGTGTGGACAACATTTTGCTGCAAAGCTTGTCCAACCAATTAAGGCACATCATGTTGCAGCGCCTGAACAGCAACTCTGACAAAATAGGTCTGGCTTGGACAACTCTGATAACATACGTCCGGCTTGGAACCTTCCATTTCAGGCAGAGGGCTGCCACAAACTCTAAGAATCCCACTCCTTTCATAAAAGAAAAAGGGAGGAGGTACAATGGTAACCAGCTTCCAATTGCACAAACGTACATAAGGGTGGTTGCAGTCATATGGCCTCACCTGCCTAAACATGCCGATACTTGGAGCCTGGATTTTTTTTCTTTTGTGGAGCCACTGATGCAGGCAACTTTTCAAATGTAGGTGGTGGTAGACTCAATGCGCGTCGTGGGGCAGTCACTGTATGGTATAGTATCTCCATCTGACTCTGAGCCTTCCTGAGCCATTGTGAGGTCACTGAGGCGGTTGATTCTGGTGCACTGCTGGGGACAGAGCTGCTTTGTGTGAGGATGATGTCATCCTCTTCTTCCTCACCTTCCACCTTGATTTGACCAGGTATAGCTGATGTTTCATTGCTTTCCTCACCTTCACCACTGCGACCATGTTGAACCATTTGTTTAAGGTGCTGCTCTCACCGGATTGCATGATGTTTTTTCATATGGGTTGTCTGGCCTCCTGTACCATAATGTAAACCAGGTTTACCTCAACGAACACTTGCCTGGCAAATGGAGCATAGGACAATAATCCCCTCCTGCTTCCTAATCGTAAAAAAAACAAAAAACTGGGGAGGAGTACTTTCTTATTGGGTAGTACGTAGTATTGAATCAAACATTGTAATGGCAAACCACACCACCTCACCATAACAAATAATACATTACAAATCAGAGACCACAACAGGCAGACCTAGCTATTTGCTTTATTTCCATTTGTTTTAGGTGACACCTGGGGTAGTCAGAGAGAGGTGCATGAGTAAATGGAATAATACTTTAAATAAAATAACCTATGGCGGCAAGGTGGTCCAGGAGAAATGGAATAATCACTAATAGAATGAATTATACTGTTGATTTGCCTGCCATGCTCCACTGACAGGGTATTGAGGAGGAAATAGAATTACACCTAATAAACTGAATCCTGCAGTGCAGCTGTGCTTCTTTAGTGGATGGATGGCTGGAGGAAAGGAATGGATCGGATGGATGGATCAACGCAAAATGCAGAATTATATAAAAAGTAGAAGAAAAAGAAAAAGTTATTAAAAAAATAAAATATAAAAACCACATTAAAAAAGAAAAAGAAAAAAGTAAAAACAATTAAGAATTATTCAAACAATAAAAAATAAAATATAAACGTGAAATAAAAATAATAATAACTTAAAATAAAAAATGTTAAAATAATATTCCAAAATAAAAGGAAAATATGGAAAGTAAATTAAAAAAATAAATTAAAAATAAAAATTCAATTAAAATTCAAAATACAAATGTAAAAAATAAAATAGAAAAAAATTAAAATAGAAACTTAAAAAACAAATTATTGATAATTAATGATGTTTGTATTGCAACCAATGTCAAAGACACACTCGCTGCACAGTTTCTGTACAAAACGGCTGCCAGCCAGCCACATGGTCAAACAACAACAAGGAGAAAGGAGGAAGCATGGAGAACAAAGAACACATCTAGGCCTATGGCAAGGGACACAGGCTGGATGGACAAAATGGCTGCCAGCCAGCCACATGGTCAAACAACAATGGAGACAACAAGGAGCAAGGAGACATGACAAACAAAGAAAACATGCAAGCCTGCATCAAGGGACACTGGCTGGATGGACAAAATGCCTGCCATCCAGCCACATAGTCAACAACAATAAGGAGCAAGGAGAAAGCACAGAGAACAAAGAGCACATGCAAGCCTATGTCAAGGGACACTTGCTGGATGGACAAAATAGCTCCCAGGTCAGGCAACAAGGAGCAAGGAGAACAAAGAACAACATATGCAAGTCAATGGCAAAGTGACACTGGCTGTATGCACAAAATGGCTGCCAGGCAACAACAAGTAGCAAGGAGGGAGCATGGAGAGCAAAGAACACATGCACACCTATGGCAAAGGGATGCTGGCTGCATGCACAGAATTGCTGCCAGCCACATGGTCAAACAACAACAAGGAGCAGGGAGAACAAAGAACAACACATGCATGCCTTTCTCAAAGGGACACTGGCTGCATGTGCAAAAAGGCTGCCATCCAGCCACATGGTCAAACAACAACAGCAAGGAGCAAGGAGGCATGGCAAAAAAGAACAAATGCAAGCCTTTGGCAAGGGACACTGGCTGGACAGACAAAATGTCTGCCAGCCAGCCACAAGGTCAAGCAACAGGGAGCAAGGAGAACAAAGAACAACATATGCAAGACAATGGCAAAGTGACACTGGCTTTACGGACAAAATGGCTGGCAGGCACATGGTCAAACAACATCCTCCTATGCCAGCAAATATTATTATCCCAAAATATATGCACTTTTTGCACATTTAAAATTAAATTGAATCAAATCAAATCCTTGCCCTAATTTAAGTTTTAAAAACATATACCCCTGAAACATTTATTTCATGCACTGATGACTACTAGTACTGGGCCGACTGGCTAAATGGCCCTTTGGCAATCTAGGTCAAATATTACAAATGTTACAAACATGTAGAAAAGGTACTGAGCTGTGAAACAATTTTCCTTTGCAAGTGGTGACAAATCATGAAATGCAAAATAAATAATAACTAGGCCCATACTTAAACTCCTGTCCACCCACAACTAAACATTGTTAAAATCAAATTAAAGTACAAAGAAATACTGGTGCATGCCCAAGCAAACAAAAAACAACACACTTATTCAGTATAGTTTTCGAACTTACTTGTGTGATTTCACAAAACCAAAGTCCTTAAATCCAAGGGTATATCCAGGAAACAAAGAGAGTGATCCTTCTACCTTGAAATCCAAGTGAAAGCGACCAGGTAATGAACAAAGCACTGGGGGGAGCCTGCTGGACAGGAACAGGAAGTTGGAATCTCTGACATACTTTCTTCCTGTTTGAAGCAAAGAATGAGGATGACCAGTCGACTTCAACAGAAAAATCTCCAAAAAAGCAACTAAGTGCCAAGGTAAAATCTTGACCAGCCCCAACTACTTATATCCGACCCACAATCCATTGTGGTTAAACTAAAACTTTGACTTGGTCCTGGTTCAGCGTGACCATATAGGGGAGGTTGGTGCTTTGTATTTTAGGCACTAGAAAGCACATTTCATTTGTAAAAATTCATAACTCTGTTTCCCTACATTCCCTACATTGGTTATTTGTCAATGTGGTGTCTTTTTGAAGATAAAACTATTCTCTTTATTTATAAAGGGTTGGATTGTTTTTTGTTTTGTCTTACTTATTTACTATTTTGTTGATATTAAATGGTTTACACACCTGTCTCTTATGTTAAACCTACTTGTCAGCCAAACTACCAAGGGTTGAACAAGGATTAATTTACTGAGACTTTGACTGGACCTTATTTTTGATTGTTGTGTTATCACTAGCTGTAGGTATCTACCTGCACCTGCAAATAAACCACTTTCAAAACCCTTAACTGTCAAGCCTGTTTTTAATTAAAAGCAGAATTCATACATCACTAGTTGAAAGGAAGACTTTATCCTACACATTCTGAAAGAAATGAACACCTTCTTTTAGAAGTCATAATAAGCACAGGAGGTATTGTGGATATGTGAGTCTTGTGCCTCAACTCTGATGAACTTACACATGGAAAACAAACCATACTTTTTGACACCCTCCTTTGAACATCTCGCATTTGATGGCTCTCCACAAACGTGAAATAACAAAATTAAGGTGAATACAGTAACTGTCACATTTTGCACGTTTGTCAGACTATGTCACAGTTAATAGAATCTTAAAAGCTTTTTTGACATTCCCTTTAGTTTTTTCTACCTTGATAGACATGTACGTTTCAGAGGTTAGGAAAATTAAGCTATTTGTGTTGTCAGCCAAATTTTTAACTACATTCATAAAGCTGTTCATGTTTTATTAGCAAATTAAAGCTTTTGTGACCCTACTTTACCGGTGGCTCCTGAGTAGATGCTTTATGAACCTTTACAAACCAAAATCACACTATACATGCTAAGTTTCTGTTCACTTTTTGTGTGGCTCAAAAGTTACTAGAAAAAAAAAACTGTATTTTCTATTGTGACTTCAACTTAACTCTATCATTTCCTTATTTAAAATAAAAAATCCTAAGCAAATTCTAAGATAAAAAGATTTTTAGACATTGCGACTGATTTTTAAATACAAATATAAATATCATTCCTCTGCAAAATGTACTTTTTTCACCCCTGTGGGGACTGCCCACACCTCCCTAAAGTTGAAAAACATGGCCTTTGGCCCCACAGATTTGCTTTCACATGCCCCCAACTTGCCTGACTGCATTGGGCTTATGTGTGGTCCCCTTCCATTAACTTATGCGTGGATGTTTCTTTCCCTCCATGTCTTGCCTGAGGGCAAACCAGGAGTAGACCTCATCGTCATAAGCATTAGAAAGGAGTATTTGCTAGGCTGACCCTCTTCCTTGCCAGAGAATGGGGATATATAGTTTCCGCATTTTACATCTTTTGAGTTGAGGCTCTTTACTGCCTCCTCTCCTTTGCATAATGGGAGTGTTTTTTTTTCTTCCCCACCCTTTACCTCAGAGTAGCGGGCTAATGTCATTTAAAAACAAGAAATAATTATGAGGCAGCTCAAACCAGCTCAGGTGCCAAATTCTAAATTACGACAAGGTTACTGAAATAGCTGTCCTATATTTGTGAAGTGTGGTACTTTGGGGCATATTTAAAAGCCCCTACTGCCATTCCAATGCCACGTTAGCATAATATTTTTACGCTAATGTGGTGTTAGAAGGCCAAAAATGCTGCACCATATTTACAAAGTGGCACAATGCATGCATTGTGCCATTTTGTAACCCTTTGTGCTACATTATGCCTATGGCAGGCCTAATGTATACAAAAGTGGAATTCCACCGTGAGGGGGCAAATATTAGGGCGCAAGCAAATCTGAGAAATTTCCTTGCACCATTTTTTTTCTACACTCATAACGCTTGCCCAGAGCAGACTTTAAAAGGAGGCTTCCATTGCTCACAATGGGCCTCTGGGTGCTTTGCAGTGTTAGTAACAGAATTTTTGAAGCTAATCCTACGAAGCGCCAGAGGGGCGTCACTAATTCAGATGCTAGTCCCCTAATTTCCGCCAAGGTGCACCGTATTTCAAATACAGGGCACACATGGTGGCATTAGTGAGGCGCTAAAGGGTGCAAGAAAAGTGGTGCTTCACTGTGTGCATCACCACTTTTCTTAAAAATGCCCCTTTGTATTTTAAATCTCTCCAGATGTTTACGGTCGCCAATAGAGATTTTTTTTAAATACACTATGCAAGAAAAAGCTATTTTTCACATGCTTAATACCTCTGTCCTCTTTTATCCACTCTGCAACAATCTAGAAATCTAATTCTAAATTCAGGTTCTAAACATGCAAAATTAGGCACAAATATATGAAAAGAGTTAGATTGAGGAAAGTACCTCAATGCAATTTTTCTACTCAAGATTGGAATTCAGGTTCAGCTGTGAATACCTGAAAAACAGTTGAACAAAAGTACACCATGCCCAGTTGACACATTGTGCCATTCTTCATTTGGAGCCTAAATAAAAACACTGTGCATGTGAGCATGTACAGGATATGTATGTTTCTTTTAATATTTTGAGATATTTGGAAAATGTAAACATTTAAAATGAGGATTTCACATTAAGTAAATGTTTTCAATGTTCTTGAACATCTGAGCATCTGACTGTTTGGAATCTCTCCAAAAGTGATTCAGATGGATTTCAGCCATTCAGCAATTCAGAGTAAATGTAGCAGTAGGAGACCTGAGCTTGCAGTATGCGTTGGGCCTGCTCTCTTAGGCAGATCTCTCCATGCCTATCAAAGAAACACATCTTCACCCTCAAGCCGTTGGATTGGCCAAGACTAGGTGGGATTTATAAATACCCCCCTTCTTTGTTCCAAGGCTCAGGTGTGAAAAATTGTCCTGTAAGACATGCCAGGAATCTGGAAAGAAATACTGTGAGGGTTCTTCGTACTTTGTAAATGAGAGCCACCCTGTGCAGAGTACTTTTTTGTTTCTTTAATGTCCCTCTCCTGCCTTGCCATACAGCCAGAGAGGGTTATATGTGCCCCCACCACCATCCCCACCAGATCCATCAGTGAAGGGGAAATGTAAGTCTACAATGGGGCAGTTACCAGCTACCCCAGGTGATTGGGCCTTCATGGCCTTGACATAAGGCTGGGAGCATTGGTAATGCCTCCCTTCTTTGCCCAAGAAAAGACAATATATTGTTTCAAAAAGAATTCCAACAGGCAAGGTAGGGACTGAGGTTTGATGTATCTTTAACATTCCTACTCTGCTGAAGGGAAGTAGTGTTGCTTCACTACGTAGTCATAGTCAATGTTGTGGAGCCAATATCTGTGCAGTTTTGGTATTGTTCAACTGGATATACTGATACACAATCCAAAGTCCTCTATGACATGCAAGATTTTGCTGTGTTAATTGAGAACAATGACACCTTTCATCTGCCCCATGAAATGCTCACAAATGAAAACAAGGCATATTGGCAGCAATTGTCTAACCTGATACCTTTTTGAGGTAAAATAGCCCAGGGACTGGACTAGGTTGGAATAAAGGGGCAATTAATTACCCCAACTTTGGGAAAGGCAGGGCTCTCACAATCAAGGCTGGGAGGAGTGGTCAAATGTAGGCAAGGTGGTGGTGGGCCAATAAATAGAAGCTTTTGCCTTTGGAGAAAGGTGGAAGGGCTCAACGAGACCCCTTGTCTCAAGGCAAAGTGGGCATAAGCCTATAATATACCTACCACATACATATAAGCAAGGTATGCAGTATGAAATCCTGTCTTCTGATAATACAGAGAAGAGTCAATCGTACATCTCTGCATGCTGCAGCAGAGGAAAAGTCAACTCATGATCACACTGAGGCAAGGAGGGTAAACCAACAATTACAAGCTTGCCCTTTGACCAAAAGGGATGGTTTTACCAGATAACCTCACCCTTACTTTCGTTATAGAACATTTTTTTTTTTTTTTTTATTTAAAACTGAGCATTTCACATCCATTGTGGGACTACAACATTTTCAGTAAATGAGCTGCAATTTGGCAGTATTTGTTATACTTTCACTATTCCCTACCTTCCCCAAGGCAGGGGTAATAGGGATTATGTTAAATTGACCTCCCTTTGAACAGGACATTGAGGTATTTGTTAGCCCTCTGCTTCCCCCAAAGGCTTGATAGGATATGATCTTCTTTGAAAGAAAAATCAATGTGTCAGATTACCTGCCAGCTTCCCTAATACCTTGCTTGCAATTACAAATAGAGCACGAGATAGCTGTTAGCTGTATAGGGCCTATTACCCATAATAAAATTGATGGAGACGAGAGCCTGGTACTGCCGTTACCAGCCCTGGTGCTGTGGAGGGAGGGAAGGACAACCACATAGCACCATTTTCTTGTGTAAAATGAAGAGTGAAGACATGCTTGGCCTTGTGGAATGTGGGGTGTACTTCAAAATATCCCTCTGAGCAGCTTTTGGCCAAATAAATCCTACAATGAACAAGTAAGTGCATTCTATAGGTAATAGTAGCCAGCATATGTACACACTATCTAGATGTAATATACCCTAACCACCAGGAAATCCTGATATAAGATCATAAAGAGCGGGTGTTTCATTTCTTGATTACCTCCTCTAACGTGTACCAGTACTGTTTCTAAACCATGAAATAAGAAGTTTTAATGAACATCCTGTGTGCCCAGTGGAAAACTCATAATGGGGCCAGTGGGAAGGCTGCCAGCACTGTGGAAGTCTACTCATTGGGAATTTGGCGGTCAGGTTTTTCCCAACGCCAAACTCATAATCAGCTCTGTTGTTTTTTTACTTAATTTACGTTACAACATGACTAACCTAAGATGGCTGCCCATGTCAGCCTACATTGAATATCATGCCATAGTTGTGAAATCCTCTTTTTATTATCATGAGAGCAGTACAGTTTGATTCTGGATGAACATAATTTAGTAACCCTGTGCTGGGTCTGACTAAGTGTAGACAGTATTCAACATAGATGACGATCTTTTTGTTTACTCCTCCTATCAGTAGTGACTGTTGTGTATAGCCATATTCTAGGATTGGTAAGTCCGACCCTGTGATTGTTAAAATACATTTACATCCTAATATTAATATAATCAACCCAGGAACGTGGATTTCCAAGTTGGCTGCCGTGCTAACTGGGAACATAGATAGACACCCTTCCTAATATTTGTATTTTATTTAACATCACACTGATTTATAATGTTAACCCTAATGATAGTGATTTGTTCTTTGAATTCTCATTTTGAAAGATTACTATGCATGTTTGTACTTTTGAACTAGCAAAGATAACCTAGAAATGCGAACTTTCAAGATCACTGATTGGGGACGTAGACTAGTCCTCTTTCTTTAGTTTGGTGTTTGAGCCAGTTCAATATGATGCTGATTCACAACACCACATAAGTTAATTGGAAATACATAGCTATGGAGCACTCTGGTAAGTTTTGCATCAGTAGATCTTTATGATGTGACTCCTTATTTTTACTTGAGTGGAAAGAATATTCACCCACTCTGCAGGATTGACATATTTATAGCCACTCACAGGAAATGCTTGGTGTTTAACATCTACTTGGTCATGGTCATCGTTATTAAAGTACACTACATTCCTTTTGTACTGAAAAAGGCCATTTATTAGGACAGGATTGCAATTCCAAACTGTTTCAACGACCAACCATGACCTTAATTTTGCACTACAACATGATAACTTTATTGAACAAAGCTTAAAATATTCCTATTTGTTTAAAGCACCTTCTCACCATACCTTCCATGATTTCCTTCCAAACACAACCCAATATTGCTTCTTCCTTCCATCCTTTCTTACCGATCCTTCACTCTGTCCCCATGCATCCCACACATTGTGCTCCCTTCTTTTCTACCTTCCTGAGGGGCGAACAAGCCTGCATCTGACTCTTCACCCGCAACGAATGCCACCTGTTCCCTTCCTGCAACCTGCCCTGAAACTGGCAAACTAACAATTGGTTACATGGTTTTGAGTAACCAGTGTACAAAACCCCCTTTTTCTTTAGGGTGGGTGGGTGGTAACCAGAAACCACTGAAGAGGAATACTCATTCCAGTAGCACCCTCTTATAATCCCCTCATCTCCCACCCTCTCCCTCTCCCCTGCCTATCCTATTCTACCACATCCTACACCACAAAGAATCCTGTGGGAAGACAAGGCTACGCCCGGCTTCCCACGGAACCTTGTCTTCCCACGGAACCCTCCATTGTTTCCTTATCCAAACTTGATGCAATGCATGTTGACGTTCGGGCACTATAACAGATTCCTAGTTATTTCTGTTAAGACTGTTTCTTTTTGGCTCAAATAACCTGTCTGCTGCACATAGGGCAATATTATTTTCAATGCCTAGAGTTGAATAATATATATTTCCATTCAATGTGATTTTACATATTTTGGAAAATCTCACATTATCAATATGCAGCATAGTTTCTAATATCAGTTTTGGAGATTTTAAATGACAAAAAATGATTCCTCCTTTTTTCAGGCCAGGCGTATTATACCAAATATATTTATGAACTGATAAGTTATTTTGGTGAGCTTTGAGTTTTGCGCTGGGCATGTTGGCTATATTTCTTATGAATACTTGCATGATCATGTTATTCTGTTTTCCCTGACTAGGGTTTAGCCAGTGTATTGATTATATTGATTACAGTAAAATAAATTACTCACTACAAGTAGTTGGTGTTATCTTTCAGTGGATAACAAATCTGTTGCTGCTTAAACTAGATGTTGGTTGTCAGGGTTCCAATTCTCACTCCTGCATGCCCCTGTAACGCACAACTTGTGTGTTAAGGAGCATGGACAACTGGGTCCTTGTTATTTTAAGGAATGGCCCCCCTCCCCAGGATTTTTGAAGTGCTTTACTGCGGTTTCATGATTCATATTTAAATTTGCATTGCCATAAATATCCATGGTGGCAGATTAACAAAGAATAATGTATTTGTTATTCACTGTTTCTGTAATTTCCCTGGTGGCAGTGGTTGCACTAAAACAGAACTCTGCACAATCCAGAAAGGCATTTGGCCGTTTGCACGTGACTTATACGGTAATGTGTTCTAACGGCCGTCACCGACCTCACCCAACCACTTCAGCACTTGCACCAACGGCCGCACATGCTTCTCACTGCAACGTGCAGACACGGTGATAAAAGGCACTTGCACTCGCATGGAGGTGCTTTATTCTCCAATTACCTGCTTCTGGTTTCATTTCCAGAGCGATTTCCAGTAAATGACTTCTTCCTCTCTCCTTGTTCGGTAGCAACTTTGGCCTCTGGGTTTTTGTGACCTTCTGCTGTCTGCAAATTCTGCTTCCTGCAAAAGAAAAGGGAAAAAGATGCAAAAGCATAGCACAGCGCCTGCATAATCATAAACCTCAGAGCCTCCGAGACAGGCATGAAGTGAATGCAAAGGTTAGGGTTGTTGCCATTCGAATGATATTGTAGGTGCTACAGACACTGGCAAAGAGGCCCCGGAGACTGTTCATGATTTATTATTACTCATTATTACGCTAGCACTAGTGCACAGAGACTTATATGATAAAAGGTCATGAAATTCTGTTTCTAGTAATACAGAAAGATGCACTTCGATGAGGTATATTGTATAAGTTTGGAACTGTATCAAATATTGTCAAAGGACTTACATAATTATTATGCAACTTTTGATGACGCCATGAGGTATACCATGTTTCCTTGTTCATAATCATACTTCAGGAGAGAGTTCCATGATATGGTGGACAGTTCAGCTGCTCCAGATGTTCCTAGTCACATGTTGCAATGCATGTTGTATACTCCAGGAACCTCTCAAGCGCAAAAATTCTAAGGAAGAACAGGGTGCAGTTTCTAAGCGATACCTTGTGCATGTAGGGGCGACATACAGACAACTTTAGACCAATTTATAATATATGGACATTCATGAGGAGGCACAGTTAATTGTTTATTTTCATTGAGAGATGCCCAGTGCAGTATCACTGCAACATCTTATGGTGCTCAAGAAGATGAGTAGTGATCAGTGCTGACGCAGTCGTGCTCTGACCAGGTGAAATCGAACCTGGTTCACGTTTCTCTCTCTCTCTGATCAATCCCATTCACCTATTCCTCTTGGGTGCTGATGCCAGTGCAGAGTCGATCATCTTACGCTGATGTTATTGCTCGGGTGGAGAGGGGATTCAGCGTCGCCCCATCTAAACCACACTTAGGTGAGTGGCACAGCCTAGAACATTGACATTAGTAACTTGAATAGTAATATGAATGTCAAGTGAGCTCTTATGTCAGCCACGTGTCATTTGTCTGTCACCATTATTATAGTTTTAAACGTTACTTTTTTATTCTTGTTTCTCACAAAAGGCTTGTTTTTTGTTGTAAAGAGCTCTGCTATGTCACATCAGGAAACACTTGGGGGCATATTTATACTCCGTTTGTGCCGAATTTGCGTCGTTTTTTTCGACGCAAATTCGACACAAAACTAACTCCATATTTATTCTTTGGCGTTAGACGCGTCTAGCGCCAAAGTTCATGGGGTTAGCGTCATTTTTTTGCGTGAACACCTTCCTTGCGTTAATGAGATGCAAGGTAGGCGTTCCCGTCTTAAAAAATTACTCCCAGGCATGTGCGTGGTATTTATACTCCCGGGCAAAAATCACGCCCGGGAGTGGGCGGGGCAAAAACCCCCGCATTTGCGCCTCTTTTTAACGCCTGGGTCAGGGCAGGCGTTAAGGGACCTGTGTGCTCAGAATGAGCCCAGAGGTGCCCTCCCCTTCCCCCAGGGACACCCCCTGCCACCCTTGCCCACCCCAGGAGGACACCCAAGGATGGAGGGACCCATCCCAGGGAAGAAAAGGTAAGTTGTGGTAAGTATTTTTTAAATATTTTTTTTGTGGCATAGGGGGGCCTGATTTGTGCCCCCCTACATGCCACTATGCCCAATGACCATGCCCAGGGGACACAAGTCACCTGGGCATGGCCATTGGGCAAGGGGGCATGACTCCTGTCTTTGCTAAGACAGGAGTCATGGTAATGACGTCTGGGCGCCCAAAACAAATGGCGCAAATCGGGTTAAGACGATTTTTTTGCCTCAGCCTGACTTGCACCATTTTGGGACGCCCAAACGCCATTTTTCCCTACGCCGGCGCTGCCTGGTGTACGTCGTTTTTTTTCACGCACACCTGGCAGCGCCGGTCGGCTAACGCCGGCTAACGCCATTCAATAAATACGGCGCCCGCATGGCGCTTCAGAATGGCGTTAGCCGGCGCTAATTTTTTTGGCGCAAAACTGCGTTAGCGCAGTTTTGCGTCAAAAAGTATAAATATGGGCCTTTATGTACTGAAATACACTCGGGTATTCAATTTTATTTCTCCATTAATATTGGATATTCTCTTCTCTCTATAAATATAGATTGACTACCCAGTTATTTTTGATTTGCAGTACTTTCAGTTCCCCTCTCAATATACACACTTCCTAGCACTACTTCTGTGGTCACTGATGATATGGTGGAGCTTGCCCTTATATACTTTGAATTACTGGTTAGATATTAATGCTCTTATGTTTATTACTCTTTCTTGTCCTGAGGAAGTTAGTTGGAATAAAATTATCCAGTGATGAAACATGTATTGATTAGCTTATGGTTACATTTACACCAAGGGATATGATTACTGTGGTTTATGAATAAAGTACATGAACAACCTTCACACAAGAGTGAGACTTTTTTTGTGACAGATCAGCTTTCTCTGTATAGACCAACTCCATGGGCTTTGGCAAAGAGCATCCGGCCCACACAAAAAGAGGGCCATAAGCTTGACATTATTTTTGCGCAATTGGATTGATCTCCAAGGTGAAAATAAAGCATCAGATCTCGGCAGATCACTCTCTCATCCTGTTTCAGGGTGTGGTGGCTGACAAGATGAGATCTCATGAAGAATACATTTGTCCTCCTCGACCTTAGGCTAGACTACCTTACAACGTACTGACTGAAACACTAGCCACTACAGCAAAATTGCCAACAGTTGACTGATTCAAGGAGGAGTATCTTGCCTAACAGAACTGGATAAAACAGGGATTAGATACTGTTCTTCCTGAAAAAAATACAACAATTTACTTTCCCATCAGCACCTTGCTACAATGATGTCTTTTGAATTGATAAGGCAGGATGCAAAAGAATAGAGAAACAATAGCGAGCTAATTATACATCCAAACTAAAATTCAGGCTTTGAAAGTCTATAAGAAGCTGATTACTTCCAAAGCAGAATATTATGAAAAGGAAATCTAAAATAATCTCAATGCAGCAAGAAAGACGTTCTGACTATTTTAAGGATAAAATCATTAAACATGGCTGGCTGCTTAAGACAAATATATACAATGCCTACACATTGTGAAAAAGTAACCACAGGTCACACAGGAGTCAGCGCCTACACTGAGTTTGAAAGCGGAATTCCAAACCTTGTTGAATTGGCCAGATGCTCCATGAAACCTTCTTAAAAACTGAAAACTCTATATCTTCAAGCTCCCCTCTAGACTATCTGCCACCTTAATCTCGAGGCAAATGTCCTCTTCCTTGGCCAATCTTCAATAGGCCATATGTAAAAAATATCTTTCTGAAGATTCAGGCACCTTCAGAATGGAAAAAGCCTATGGTAATCCCATTGTTAAAAAGGCCCATTGCTAGATCCTTACACCTGAGCAAATTCCAGCCGGTGTCCCTTTTGCCATTTCCAGCAAAGTTCATGGTGAAGTATGTCAACAAGCATCTGATTTCTTCTCATCTTGACAAGTAGTTTGGGCAGCACGGGGAACATGGTGGCCGGCAGAGACGCGGGCAGCGGAGCGTCAGAATAGAGGAGCCTGACTCGAGGAGAGGGAAGGCGGGCTAATGCTCTCATGTGTCGGCTTACCGGGGGTGTGGTGGAGGGCACAGTCGGCACTGCCGGTGCAGTGCTTTGGTCGTGTGCAGCTCTGGAGCTGTGGAAGACTCGTTTGGCTGTGGCGTGTTTCCCTCTCCGAGGGCGAAGCAGTGGCAGCAACAGCAGCAGTGGCAGAGTCAGTACAAGCACCTTGCTGACTCTGGAACAGAGAGTGGATAATGGTGCATTTGGTGCATATGCGGCCGGAGTAAAGGGAGGAAGCTCTACAGCCCAAACAGCGGAGGAGACAGTTGGTTTGGTCAGAGGCAGAGGCAGGAGGTGACGTGGGGAGAAAAGCCTCGGCAGTAGTAAAGAAACTGGTCCCACTGGGGAGGTGAACACTAAAGGTAAGAGCGGGCGCTGTGGGGAAGTAACTGGATAGTACCCAAAGGAGGTTCCGTCAGTGAGCCCGATGCGGAAAAGGTTGCTAAGTTGGTTAAAAAGGGGAAGGTAGACTCCCCTGTGATTGCAAGGCCAAAAATAACTCCCTCATTGCGGTCTTATTTCAAAATCCTCCCCTTAGTGGCGTCAGATGATTTCAGCAGGCTTATGGAAGTAGAGGAAGGGGCACAGCCCTCTGTAATTATGGCGATGGAGAAGGTGGGGGATGAAGTGAGAGTGGAAGAGACTGTAGTACTGGATAAGGGCGAAAAAATAAAAGACCAGTGCCCTGTTTCAGCGGTTAACTCGGAATCACAAGAAGAGCAGTCTGGCGAGACTCCCCCAGTAACAATGGTAAATAATAATCATGCACCAGGTATATCACAGTTATTAAGGATGGAGGACGGGGAGGGGACTGCCAGGTTCTCTCCTATGGAAGAGATGCTAACAAAGTTAGCGGAGGAGATTAAAAAGGGTTTCTCAGTGTCTGAGGCAAATCAGGCTAGTATAAAAGATGCGTGTTAAATACTGGAAACTAAATTCAATTTATTGGCTAAAAGAACTCAGTTCTTGGAAGAGACAGTGGAGTCTTTGAAAGAAGATGTAGTACAGATTAAGCAGGATTTGCGGGAATCAAGAGCTTGTGAACAAGACCTACAGGATAAGTTGGAACGGTTGGAGAATACAGCAAGGAGGAATAATTTGAGAATCCTAAATATACCGGAGGTGGTGGAAGGGAACAATATTAAGTCATATTTCGCCTCACTTATCAAGAATACCCTCCAGTTGGAAGAAAAGGAACAGGATATTGCTGCGGATATCCAGAGGATACATAGGGACCCGTTTAGGAGAGCTCCTGGTAGGAAAACACCTCGGAAGGTCTTGATTAATTTTTTGACCTCTGCTTTAAAGGAGAAGGTCCTGTTAAGAGCATTAAAACAATTTTTTTTAAGGGGGAATGATTTCTCCTTTGAAGTAAGATTGGATCTTGTGGGAAGTACCCTTAATAAACAGTGGGAACTGGGAAATCGTCTCGAGGATTGCAAGAAGTTGGGTGCTTCAGCGCAACTCAAATTCCCAGCCACCTTGCGAGTGAAGCATAGCAACAAGATGTACAATCTAAGAGATACAAAAACAGAGGATGATTTGCTAGACACGATCAGAACTGAACCATCTTAAGATATGGCTTTCTTGAAGCGCTCCTAATCTGGGGTTTATCATCCAGCCCAGTTTGAGTCAGGGATGGGTTCCCCGGGGGGGAGGGTTGGGGGCACATGGCAGGGTAGGGGGGAGCACAGGGTGGGGAGCATTAGGGAGGAAAAGAAGAAACAAATAATAAAACAAAAACCTCTTTCACCCCAGATACACCAGGATACACTACAGTTGGAAATAAGGAGAAGAAACAATGGGTGAAGATGATGAGATTCCAGGTAGAGATAGTAGCCTCCTGCAAGTTATGACATGGAATGTAAATGGGTTAAGAATAAGTGGTAGGAGAAATAGAAATTTGCAATATTTGAGGGATAATCCAGCGCACATCTTTCTTCTGCAGGAGACCCATCTGACGGGGAGCGAATGCTCTAAGTTATTTAAAGCCCAGCAGTGGGTCAGGCATGTGGTGGCCACGGAGAATACTTCTAATATTAGGGGGGTGGCCATAATTATTAAGCAGCAACTCAATGTAGTAGTGTTAAAAGCCGTAGTAGATAATATGGGTAGCTGGGCTATTGTTAAACTTCAGATTTATGACATAGTGATTACAGTGGTTGGGTTTTATGGCCCAAACTCTGATGATGTAGAACCAATGAGGAAGATGTTTTTCCACCTCTTGGACTTTCCTAGTCCAGTAATTATAGCTGGAGATTTTAAAGTGCTGTTGGATAATGACTTTGATAGATCACAAAGTGCTAGGTCTACAGTTATGTCAAAATCCCAGAGTTTCTTGAAGTCTAGGATAAGAGAACTGGGTTTGCGTGATATTTGGAGAGTAAGAGCTGGTACTCAACAGGTTTTCTCTTTTAAGAATAAGAAATACAGATACAAATCCAAGATAGATTACTTTTTGATAGATCAGGGATTAGTGGAAATGGTTGACAATTTAGAATACAAGGCTGCCCATCTGTCAGATCATTCGGCGGTGGTTTTAACAATAAATCTCATCACCAGAAGATAGGTGAGAAGGTGGACATTAGATCGAACTTTATTGTTGGAGAGCGACATTAAGGGCCTGATTACAACTTTGGAGGACGGTGTTAAACCGTCCCAAAAGTGACGGATATACCACCTACCGTATTACGAGTTCCATAGGAAATAATGGACTCCTAATACGGTAGGTGGTATATCCGCCACTTTTGGGACGTTTTAACACCGTCCTCCAAAGTTGTAATCAGGCCCTAAGTCTCAATTGTTTATAGAGACAGAAGAGTTCTTTAAGCTTAATATCGGATCAGCCTCGATAAGAATGGTGTGGGACACGTTTAAGGCGTTTTTAAGAGGCAAAATAACAAGTCTTACCGTTGCCACGAACAAGAAGTATAGGATGGAAATGAGTATATTGGAAAATAAACTGAACGAGTGCGATCGTCTAGAGATGGGTGGCACAGAATCTTTAGAAAAGCTGGAAGTCGTGAGGTCCCATCTGAACATGCAATTGGAGGCGTTATTACAGACTAGGTTAAAAAAAAAGATGGGAGGCCAGTAAATTGGCCCATTTTGAGTATGGAGAGAATCCAAGTAAATTGTTGGCTTGGAAAGCCAAGACAGACATGACAAAAAATGAAATTAGAGAGATTTTTAATCAAATGGGGCAGAGACGAACCAGCTCTCATGATATAAGGGAGGCTTTTCAATTCTTTTTTTCAGACTTATATAAGGAGGATACTGTGGTAACGAATAAAGAGGTACGAAGATGGTTGGATGCGGATACACTCCCAAAAATTACAGCTATAGAGAAGGAGACGATGGAAGAGATCAAGGCCCTCATTACAACCCTGGCTGTCAGTGTTAAAGAGGCGGTAAGACCGCCAACAGGCCGGCGGTAAAAAAATGGAATTATGACCGCGGCGGAAACCGCCAACATAGACAGCCACTTTAACACTCCGACCTCCACGGTGGTACAAACAAACAGCAAGCCGGTCACCGCCAACAGACAGGCGGAAGACAATGTACCTCCCACACCATTATGAGAGGCCAATTTGCCACCTTTTCTGGGGCGGATTCAATGCAAACAAAAACACGGCGGAAACAGGACTTGGAAGGGAAAACTCTCACCTCTACACAACTCACGAGGAACAAGGACGCCATGGAGCCGGAACTCCAAATTCTCCCTGCGATAGTCTTCCTGCTCCTCTACCAGGAGCACTACCGACAGCGGCGACGACCACGGTGAGTACTGCACCTACGACACAGGGGGGGGAGGGAAAAGAGAGTGACACACACGCACGCAACACCCCCACCCCCACCCTTACAAACAACAACACACACACCGATACATGCTGAACTGTTACATTTCCCCCTCCACCCCACCCCCCCCAGAAGAACGCAAGGACAAAAGGAAATGAGTTCAACAAATGTAATCATGAAAATTCCATTACTCAAAAATATGTATAACCTAGTAACAAATATGTGCACCAAGAATTCAAGTCCATGTACTGCACCTACATAGTCCGTGGACCACTGGGCCCAAAATTCATGGGCGAGGCCCACACTCGATACCCGATCCAAACGGAGAGAACACTGCAGGGCCATCAGATCGAAATAAAACAGGCACCTCAGGGGGAAGGGAAGGGGGGCACCTCAGCCAGATGAGTGCGCGACGCCAGCTCCACGAGGGGGCTCCATGCCCATTGATGTATCCTGGGGAGTGCAAAGCCACAGTCTCACAAGTGTCTCCAGTGGGTGGTTTGCCCACTGCTTTATCCTGGGGAGTGCAAAGCCACAGTCTCACAAGTGTCTCCAGTGGGTGGTTTGCCCACTGCTTTATCCTGGGGAGTGCAAAGCCACAGTCTCTCAAGTCTCTCCAGTGGGTGGTTTGCCCACTGCTTTATCCTGGGGAGTGCAAAGCCACAGTCTCTCAAGTCTCTCCAGTGGGTGCTTTGCCCACTGCTTTATCCTGGGGAGTACAAAGCCACAGTCTCCCAAGTGGATAACAGTCTCCACTGGTTCTGGAGGGGGCTTTGTGCCCAGAGTGCTTCATCCTGCCAAGGATAGAGGTAGTGGATGCCTTTCTCCACTGGTTCTGGAGGGGGCTTTGTGCCCAGAGTGCTTCATCCTGCCAAGGACAGAGGTAGTGGATGTGATACTCCACTGGTTCTGGAGGGGGCTTTGTGCCCAGAGTGCTTCATCCTGCCAAGGACAGAGGTAGTGGATGCCTTTCTCCACTGGTTCTGGAGGGGGCTTTGTGCCCAGAGTGGTTCATCCTGCCAAGGACAGAGGTAGTGGATCTGACACTCCACTGATGGTGGGGCAACATGGAAGCTGTCCAGGCTGCTGGAACTGACCACCGGCCTCGTACGAATGACCACTGGGGATGGCAGCCATGTCTGCGGTGGTGCCACTGGCACAGGATGTGACGTGGCCGCTGGCGGTGCTGGAGGCGGGCTCAGTGGCGGTGGTGCTTGCGGCGCTCATTGGGCAGCGGTGCTGGTGGGGGGCTCACTGAGCTTGCTGCTGGCGGCGGTGTCCTGAGCGACAGTGCTGGTGGGGGGCTCACTGAGCTTGCTGCTGGCGGCGGTGTCCTGAGCGGCGGTGCTGGTGGCGGCCTCACTGAGCTTGCTGGTGGCGGTGGTGTCCTGAGCGGCGGTGCTGGTGGCGGCCTCACTGAGCTTGCTGCTGGTGGCGGTGTCCTGAGCGGCGGTGCCCGTGGCGGCAGTGCATGTGGTGGTGCCGGTGTAGGTCTTGTTTGCCGTGCAGGTTGGTGGCGACTTCCCTTTCTTTCTCTGGCCCTTCCCCACCTCGGATGGTGGCGCAGCTGTCTTGCCACTCCCAACTGTTGTCCTGGCTGAGCCCTTGGTGGCAGGTGTTTTGGCCTTCTCCCTCCGGGCTGTGGGCAACTTCTTTTGTTTTGGAGGTGGGGGAATGTCCTTGGCCTCGCTCCTTGGGACACTGGCTGCCCTGCTGCTTGGTGCACTCCAGAAGCCGGTTACTGCTGGCACCACTGTTCCCGGTAATATGGTGGCTGAGGTGCTGGGTTGGGACCTGGAAAGGCAGGCCCTAGGGGACGGAAGAGGTGGGGGAGGTGAAGGAAAGAAGTCAAGGTTTGACAGGAAAGGTTTTTTAGACACACTGGGATGGGTAGATGGAGGGGGTTTGGGAGTGGAGGAAAAGGTAGTGGTTGTAGGAGGTGTTCGTTTGCTTACTTTGGGTGAAGGTGCATGGGCTGGAGGCTGTCATGAGGTGGATGGATGTTGGGTGGGTGTGTGACTGCGTTTGTGTAGTTTGGGAGGAGGGCTCACAGACACACTGGGAGAGGACACAGGGGATGTGTGAATGGTAGTGGCGGTGGTGAGTGCACGTGAGCGGTGTGTGGTGATGGGCGTGCTGGTGATGGAGGTAGTGGCTGAAGGTGTAGTGCATGCAGGTGTGAGTGGAGACGTGACAGGGAGGGAGGAGGGAGACGTGGAGGAGGGGGACACAGTGGAGGCAGTGGATGTTGGTATGTGTGCATGGGTATGATGCTTGTGTGAGTGCCTGTGGGATGTGTGGTGCTTATGTTTGCCAGAGCTACCCTTGTGTGCTGAGGTGTGTGCATGCTGGTCTGATGGTGTGCTTGGGATAGGCTGAGGTACTGGGGATTGGGTCTGGGAGGAGGAAGTTGGAGGTGGGTGGTTTGGACACAGGGACAATGGCTGCCATCAGTGCTGAGGCCAGAGACCGAAATGCTCGCTGTTGGGCTGCCTGGCCAGAATGAATGCCCTCCAGGTATGCATTTGTCTGTTGCAACTGCCTCTCTACACCCTGGATGGCATTCAGAATGGTAGACTGCCCAACAGTGAGGGATATGAGGAGGTCAATGGCCTCCTCACTGAGGGCAGCAGGGCTGACTGGGGCAGGGCCTGAGGTGCCTGGGGCGAAGGAGATGCCCACCCTCCTGAGTGAGCAGCCACGGGGCACACGCTGAGGGGCTGCTGGGAGGGCGGTGCTGGTAGGGGGGGTGGACGCTATACCTGTAGATGCAGTGTGCACAGAGGGGCCTGCCACTGCAAGGGAGCTCCCATCAGAGGAGGAGTCAGTGTCGCTGGTCTCAGCTCCTGTCCCCGCCGTGGAGCTCCCCTCACCCTCCGTCCCACTGGTGTATTCTGAGTCCGTAGTCTCGCCCTCCAGGGCCATGTGGGATGCAGCTCCCTCCTGCTCCGGCGGCACAGCTCCTCCGCCTGATGATGCTAATGCACACAAGAGCAGGGAGACCACAAAGAGGGGGGGGGAAAGAAAGTAGAAAGACATGTTCAGTGCATGCAATACCGCTACCGTTGGCAAACACTACAGACACAGCAGCCCTCTGCACTGCGCCATGCACTTTGAGCTCCCTAATTGATCACAGGGACATGGGATAAAAGGCCTATGCCCGATTGCTGTACACATGCAAGTCACAGGAGCCTGACTAGGTGTAGATGGCTCTTACCACTGGTGGGGATGGGGTGCCACTGAGCCTGCCTCACAAAGGGTCCTTGCCTACAAGGCTCGCCCTGGCCTAGGGGAACCCACAGCCCACCTCCCTCACCCAGACACCTCCAATGTGCGCTGAATCAGATGGATGTGAGTGTACTCACCCCCTTGTGGCTGCTGTGATGCCCTCAAGCGCCCATCCAACTCTGGATACGCCACCGCCAGGATCCGGAACATCAGGGGGTTCATGGTGCGACGGGCACCCCTCCCACATTGGGAGGCCATCCCCAGCTGGGCCTCCGCCGTCTTCTTGCTCCAGCGGCGAATGTCCTCCCATATTTTCTGGCAGTGGGTGCTCCGTCTGTGGTGGACCCCCAGGGACCGGACGTCCTTGGCTTTGGCACGCCAAATATCCTTCTTCTGGTGGGCGCTGACCTACAGGAATAGTACAGGGGAAAAGGAAAAACAATAACCGTGTGGACCATCACAGTCATTGGCCCACGTTCCTACCCTTGCCCTGACACACATCCACCTACCGTTGTTTAATGCACGCCTCATTCCCCCCCCCCTATCTCCCATCCACACCACTCCAAACAGGCATTGCCCATACAGCATGCTCACAGTGTACTCACCTGTTTGTCTGGAGGACCGTAGAGTAGCGTGTACTGGGGGAGGACCCCATCCACTAGTTTCTCCAACTCCTCCGATGTGAAGGCAGGGGCCCTTTTCCCAGACACTTGAGCCACTGTCGCTTCCAGATAGAAGTCACAGCGGCACTTGCAGTGTAGGTCCTCTCCTGTCGAAGATCAGGTATCAAGTGAGTGAACAGCGAGAAAATGTCGGTCTCGTCCGCAGCAGTGCGTACCGTCACCACCGGCGTACATCGTCATTGGCTCCTGGGACCCATAGGGTCCAATGTTAACCAATGCAGGATTGCACTGCGTCCTTCGACCGCCTACCGCGGCGGTGTACAACGCCAGCGCAGTTACCTCATATCTCCTTGTCCCACATTACAGGTCAGGCAGCCGCCATTTCAGGGGGCCACATGGCATTAATTTCAAATGAGTCACACATATATAGGCCTTGCATACACACTAAGACAGGGACATAGCGGATTGAAAAATGTGTGCAATAAAGTTGTTTATTTCATACCTCATTGTTGGCTGACCCTCTGATCGCTGTTCTCATCCATAGAGCACGTCCTCTAGGGCAGGTGAGGAGACGTGTACAGACCGCTGGTGGACCTGTCGACAATGGAAGAGCGACATGTAATAGTCACCTACAGACTTGATCGTGCCACAATCCAGGAACTGTGTGCCCGGTTGGAGCCAGAACTGATGTCAGCTATCCGCCATCCCACAGGAATCCCCCCTCTAGTGCAGGTCCTGTCAGTACTCCATTTCCTGGCAAGTGGGTCCTTTCAAACAACAGTGGCCATTGCATCAGGGATGTCACAGCCAATGTTCTCTAACGTGTTGTTCAGAGTGTTGTCTGCCCTGCTGAAACACATGCACAGCTACATAGTTTTCCCTCAGGTGGAGGATTTGCCTACAGTGAAAGGTGACTTCTATGCCCTGGGACATATCTCCAACATCATAGGTGCAATTGATGTGACGCATGTGGCCTTAGCCCCCCCCGCAGGAGTGAACAGGTGTACAGAAACCAGAAGAGTTACCATTCAATGAATGTGCAGATGGTGTGTTTGCCCGACCAGTACATCTCCCATGTGAACGCCAAGTTTCCTGGCTCAGTGCATGACGCTTACATTCTGAGGAATAGCAGCATCCCTTATGTGATGGGGCAACTCCAGAGGCACCGTGTGTGGCTAATAGGTGAGGAAATGGACCCTATACAGTGTGAATAGTTGTCTGGGTTTGTCCCTAAGGGTTAGTGTGTGTCTAACTGTTGTCCCTCGACATTTGCAGGTGACTCTGGCTACCCCAACCTTTCATGGCTACTGACCCCAGTGAGGAATCCCAGGACAAGGGCAGAGGAACGCTACAATGAGGCCCATGGACGAACTAGGAGGGTTATAGAGAGGACCTTCGGACTCCTGAAGGCCAGGTTCAGTTGCCTCCATCTGACAGGTGGTTCCCTACACTACTCACCAAAGAAGGTGTGCCAGATCATCGTGGCCTGCTGTATGCTGCACAGCTTGGCTTTGCGACGACAGGTGCCTTTTGTGCAGGAGGATAGTCATGAAGGAGGTGTTGTGGCAGCTGTGGAGCCTGTGGACAGTGAAGAGGAGGAGGCAGAAGAAGAGGACATAGACAACAGAAACAGCGTGATCCATCAATACTTCCAGTGAGACACAGGTAAAAAGACATCACTGCCTCCTACATCTGATAAAATTGTTCGACCTCTCATCTGTCTGTCACTTTCACCCAGTGTATGGACCCTGAGTTGTCACTTTCCCTTTTGATTTCACAGATGTGGGTCCCACTGTGTGACCTCTGCTATGTTACCTCATGGACTAGAGCTGTGTGACATAGGTATGTTGAAAATACAATAGACATTGCTATTTCCCTCAGTTATTGCAAATACACATTTGTGAAAGCACAGACTGACTCCAGATTGTTTTGTGATTCAAGGGTGTTTATTTAAGTGCTAAATAGTGGAGAGGGTTGTAAAATGGTCAGGGGTGATGGTGGAGGAATGTCCATGGCAGAGTCCAGTCTATTAGTCTCACAGGTGCATTGTCCAAAGGGGCATAGGAAGTGGAGCTAGGGCAGTTTAAGGATGGACAGGGTGACAAAGTGGGACAGAAGGATGACATTAAGGGTGGTTTAATTTCTTGGTGAGGTCTTGGTATTGTTCTCTGTCTTTGTCCTGGATTTCACGGACCGCTTGCAGGGTGGTTCTCCATCTGCAAGGGGGTGGGGTGCTGGTGTCGTGGTCCTGTGGCGGTGCCTCTTGTCCACTAGCGCCGGCAGAGGAGGTGGGCAGTTCATCGTCCAGGCTAGTGTCAGGGGCCCCTTGTTGTGCCACAGTGTCCCTCCTGGTGTTCATGGGGTCCTTCAGCACAACTACAATGGTGCCCAGGGTGGCATTGATGGATTTGAGTTCCTCCCTGAACCCCAAATACTGTTCCTCCTGCAGCCGCTGGGTCTCCTGAAACTTGGCCAGTACCGTTGCCGTCATCTCCTGGGAATGATGGTAGGCTCCCATGAGGTTGGAGAGGGCCTCGTGGAGAGTGGGTTCCCTGGGCCTGTCCTCCCCCTGTCGCACAGCATCCCTCCAAGTTTCCCGGTTTTCCTGTGCCTCTGTCCCCTGAACCGTGTGCCCACTACCACTGCCCTGGGTTCCCTGTAGTGGTGGACACACTGCTGCTTGACGTGTCCTGGGGACAGAGGTAGGGGCCCCCTGGGTGGGTGCTGTGCTGGTGTTACCTGAGGGGGGAGGCTCTGTGGTGGCCTGTGACTGTGTCAGGGGAACCGACTGTCCCAAGGTCCTAGATGGGCCGGGCTGGTCATCTAGATCCAGTTGGACAGAGCTGCTGTCATCACTGTGGGCCTCTTCTGTGGGTGGAGTGGACATGTCTGGAACCTCCTGTCCGGTGACATTGGGTAGGGGTCCTGCAGGGGTGGAAAGGCATGATTATTGCATCGGTGTGTGCCATGGTGTGCAATGGGTGGGTGACCCTGTACCCCAGTGCTTCCATTCCTGTGTAGGACCTTGTGTGATAATTGTTTAGGGGTCTGTGAGGGTATGTGTAGTGGACATGCATTGGTGATGGGTGTCCATGCTTTGTTGTTGCATGCAGGGCTTGGTGTTGGGATGTGTGGTTTGTGATAGTGGGACATATGTGAGGAGTTGGAGTGATGGGGGTGAGGGCGAGGGTGGGGGTATGTGATAGCATGCAGGTAGGGTGGGGGATGAAATAGTTAAAGATTGAACTTACCAGAGTCCATTCCTCCAGCTACTCCTGCGAGGCCCTCAGGATGCAGTATAGCCAAGACCTGCTCCTCCCATGTTGTTAGTTGTGGGGGAGGAGGTAGGGGTCCACCGCCAGTCCTCTGAACCGCAATGTGGTGTCTTGAGATCACAGAACGCACCTTCCCCCGTAGGTCGTTCCACCTCTTCCTGATGTCATCCCGTGTTCTTGGGTGCTGTCCCACTGCGTTGACCCTGTCCACGATTCTGCACCATAGCTCCATCTTCCTAGCTATGGTGGTGTGCTGCACCTGTGATCCGAATAGCTGTGGCTCTACCCAAATGATTTCCTTCACCATGACCCTGAGCTCCTCCTCAGAAAACCTGGGGTGTTGTTGCAGTGCCATGGGGTGGTGTGGGTGATGTGTGAGGTGGTGTGTGTTGTGATGTGTGGGGTGATGTATAGGGGTGTGTGGTGTTTTGTGCATGGATGTGTATGTGTGATGGTGTTGTGTGCCTCTGTATGCTGGTCTTGTGTTTGCTTTGCTGTCTCTTTGGCCTTCTTCAACATTTATGGTAGTGTTTGTGGGTAATGTGGGTGTGTGTTTTATATTGTATTGGGTGTGTGGGAGTGGAGTGTGTATGTGTATCAGGTGTGTGTATTTGGAATTGTCCAATGTGTTAGTTGACCTGTGTGCAGCTTTCATCATAGTCACCTTTGACATTTTTACCAGGCTGGAAGAGGGTGAGTATCAGAGGAACAGCTTGGAGTTTGCTTAAATCATATGTGGAAAAAAGCAGTTCATTTTCCTCTTTTTCTCTTCAAGTTCAGAGCAGTATGCTAAGGGGGTCCCTCAAGGATCAGCCTTAGCATATACCTAAAAGATCTGACCCAATTGGTCACAAACTTTATGAATACCAGAAGATCATATCAATTTACCATTTTACTCCTTCTCCTTCTTCTCATAACAGTATGCATTATATTACCTCTTGGCTACTTAAGAACGTCTTAAAATTAAGTGGAGACAAGAAGGAAATGTTGTGTTGTTCCATCACTAGGCCTTCTTGTGACCTGAACAAGTAATAGGTCAACAACTTCCCTTTACTGGGACCCAAGCACTCCTTTGTAGTGCTTGACTCTCTCATGGTAGCAAGGCAGGGCAGCCCAAGGCCATTCACTGGTGCAGAATAATAACACTCAATAAAGGATTGCCCACTCAGTGCTTTAAAAAAAAAAGAAGTAAAGTACATTTATTACACACGTCACTAAATACTACACATTAATTTATTTACAAATATATACATTAGGCAGATTGAATACATGACATTGCATAATCACCGTTGACCCCCCTAAAGGGTCATACAAAATTTTAAGATAAGTCCATTGGCTTGGTCAAATCAATATCAACAAACAACATGTTAAAGCATCATGACCACATTATTTTGTGTATAAATGCAATAATCAATAATAGCCATGTGTGAGTGCACTTATTGATGTTAACAAGGCATGTTCACCTTTATCAGTAATCACTGTCAACAATATTATGTGACTAAAGCATTTAAAAATGAACATAATGTATCATTAGTAGCTTTTTTATGTACTTTCAAATAATAATAATTGCAACCATGAAAACATTACCTAGAGGGCATCACTTTCTGAACACATAAAATGCAACCATAGACTCCGCCTCTTGAGAACACTTTATTACATATATCTTCCGTATACACCTTCAAGCTAGATTAAATTTAGAAATAGAACCAGCCCCTAGAGAGTGCTGCAATCCCAGCTGTAGATCAAAAGCTCCAACATCGGGAGCGCTTTAAAAAAATAGGTTAAAAATCTCAGAGGGTCAGTTGCACAAACATTATACCTGTCAGGCTGCTGTGGCATCCACAGTTCCCTACAACACCTTTCAAGTTCATTGGTGGTGCCCTTTTGTACTATAGCCATCAAAAGACCAGAAAAATATGCAAATCAAGAAGCCCCAGAGGGCACTATGAGGGGCTCCAGCCAACGGCAGTGGATATTTTATTAGCAGCTCTCCTGCTGTGCCACAAAGATTTTCTTTTGCATTTTCTTAAAATCATGGGGGTTCACGGTCCCACCCAAGCAACCACTCATGCTTCCAACAATTGACGCTGTTCAGGGAGTTCACCCCTGGGTGCCCCGCCGGCTCCTGCCTGGCAGCCTTTCTCCAGCTGCCAGGGAAGCCGGCAGCTCTATTCTCTCCTGCACTCTCTGTGGGGCAGGGTGTTGCATCTTCGTTGTCACCCCACTGCCCCCAGACACGGGCTCAGGGAGCAGAGGGGAGCACACCAGCACTGGTGGGCGGCAGTGCTTTCTCTGTGATTTTGGCTTTGGGGGTCATTTTACAGTAAATATAGCCCAGGGTTCTCAGAGGGCATAAGGGGGCCAGCCTCATTGGCCCTTGGAGAGACCCATTGGTGCTGGGGTCAACTGTGGCAGGAGTCGTTTTTGGGCATCAGGGTTTTTTCCTTCCAGTTGTCCACAGCTATCACAGTCCCAGGGCCCAGCAGCGAAGAGCACAAAAACAACAACCAAGAGAGCCTCTCCCACTTGACAAAGACTCTGTAAAGGGGGAGTGGAAGGTTCTAGAAGCCGGGCACCCATGGCCAATCCTGTGGTGCCACATCACCTCTCCACCCCTGTCCCAACCCTCTTGCACAGCATATTGGGGCAGTTCAAGAAGGCATCATTCGTGAGTCACTGGAAACTTCTGCTCCTGGGGTCTCAGCTCCGCCCATCACTGACATCACTGCCAGGGCCCTTCTACTAAAAGTTCAAAGAGTAGCCCCTTCTGTGTTGACTCCAGTTGTCTGGGCTTCCTGTTGCATTCAGGGGACTTCGGCTGCCTCCAGGACGTGAAGCTAAGAAGTGTCAATCTATATTTATGTGCCTTCAAAAATAGTAGTATATAGGTTGATATGTATTCCATGGATATTTGGACATACAACTTATTAGCTCATGGGCTGGTAATCTGGAAAACCTCACCACAGTCATAGAATCTAATGGGTAGTCCATCTAAGTTTTAACAGTTTAATTAATCTCCCTACGTGTTGATGAAACGAACTATATCTGATGACAAATGGAGGTATATAAATATGTGAAAGTGTTGGCTCACTTATATCTTCTAGATATACCACTGTCACAACCACAGTGACCCATTGACATATGTTCACATATGTTCACAGCATTGCCTTTCGTGACATCACTGCCTTTGTGCATATTTTTTTCAGATAGGGAAATGAGTCAAGCATCTAAAATCTAATTTGTTCCGGTCAGTCTTGTAATATATAATTGTGTCCAATCATGCCCAGAGTATTTAGAAACAACATATGCAGAACTCACATCATTAAAATTAAAAAAGAAAGGTGCCAGTACATGAAAGATACAATTGTTAAGTTATAATGATGAAATGCAGAATTTAACATTCAATGTGGGCAGTCTAAACAGCACACAAGAATTCAGGAGACCCTGCAGTAGGACCATCGTTAGCATACCTGTGGTGAAGAATGTGCAATGATCAGAGAAAGAAAGAATCAGAAAGATATCAATGTGTGCAGTCAAGGCAAAATGAGATTTAGAAGAGAGACACAAGGAGTATATTGGAATATAGTAATTAATAGTTTGGAAAAGGTTGCAATGAAAACACTTCATAATACATGAATACCTACATTACAAGTCAGGTGGAGTGATATTACTAGAGCAGATGCTCACACACAAAATGTTAAGTTTTTTTCTGGAAGGTGGAGTACACCTGACAACATTTGGGGCCATATTTATACTTTTTGATGCAAAACTGTGCCAACGCAGTTTTGCGTAAAACTTTTTACCACCGGCTAACGCCATTTATTTACAAATTTATACTTTAATGCACGCGGCACAAACCACAGGTGTGAGTCATTTTGTTTTATTCAAACCAATGCATCACGTTGTAAAGTAAAACGACGTTAACGTGGCAAAAATGACTGTGAGCCGGTTTATGACGTCGCAAACCGGATACGTGCCTTTTTTTTGACGCAATAGCGTAAAAAAGCGGCACAAACACAGCAAAATGAGAGCCAAAATGAATCCCAGATACTTGGACAGACCCCAGGAAGATGACAACAGACCAGGAACCGGCCAGGAGGACCCACACAAAACCCAGGAGAGGGAGAAGAAGAAAAGAATGTGTTGCTTCAGTGCAGAGGAGCAGGAAATTCTGGTGAAAGAGGTGACGGAACACCAGCACCAACTTTTTGTCACCTCAAAGTTGCCAATTAGTAGGAGAGAGGCAATGTGGCAACAAATTGTTGACAAGATAAACAGTGTGGCAGAAGTACGGAAAACAGTCATCGAGTGCAAGAAACGCTGGCATGATTGCAAGCGCAGGACCAAGGAAAAGATGGCCAGGAACAGGAAGGCAGCACTGCAGACTGGAGGTGGGAGTCCAGCACTGCAGGAGGCCCTGGACCACATGGAGGAGATGGTGGCAGCTGTCATCCCTGAGGAGATCGTCACAGAGATTCAAGGACAGGACAGCGCAGACTACCAGGAGACAACACAGATGCAGAGTAAGTCACATGGGGAATTAAAATGCACAAATGTTAACGCTGCAAGCGGGGGGGACATACCTACTACACAATGCATGTAAGTCATGATGTTCAGGGAGTGGCATGGGTAAAGGGGCATGGCACGGGGGCATGGGCTGTTCAGAGGAAACCTGGGGCACAGTACTACACTACACCAACAACCTTTGCATGGGGTTATGCTGCCATGCCAAGGATGTTGGAAAGGTAAAGCCAGTCCAGGAGGGGGGTGGTACAATTTAAAACTGGCCTGCTGTCACACAACAGCTGGTATTCTCCCTACATGAACTAGGGCTCAATTAACAGTCTCAGCCCATATCTGTAAGTGGAATTTAACAGTGACAACAGTTGCCACTACCACCTCTGCTGTGTGTGCAGGTCAAGTAGCTAATGGCAGTAACTTCCCCACGGATCAAACACACCCAAATTAGAGAGTTCAGGATGACAACATTATCAATCCCCCGTAATCAATAAAAAATTTCTAATCCTGTCAAATGTGACTGTCCATAGTTGCTACAAACATCAGCCATTGTCATAAACATTATGAGGTACACAGCACTAATGTCATACCCATGCTGCATATGTCAGGGTCCACCCTGTGCCTGGGTCACAATAGCTCCAATGACACCATGCAACATCCCAAAAGTCATACTGCTCAGACAACAGCATTGAGGGGGAGGACGTATGTCGCTGTGTAGTGAAATTCACCCTCACAGTCAGAAGAGGAAATGGAACACTGCTAGGACCATCAGTGCAATCCAATGTAGCACACATTCCCCAACATCAACATTACACTCTATCAATGCTGACATCTGTAGTGTGCCATGCCAATGCTATGCATAGTATATGCTAGGTCTCAGCAACATATAGTTGGATGTGAAATATCTGAGACTGGCTCAGTTCCAGATTGTTAAGTGTGGTGCAAGTGCCATCAGAACAACCACAGCCAGTGCAAGGCATCACCATGAGAATGGAAGTAGACAGAGGGTTGAGTAGGACAAGAAGGTGGCAATATAAAATTTGGGCAGAACCTACACCTAGAGGATGTGATGCTGACAATTCCCCAAACTGACCACACTACATGTAACATGCAGGTGGGGCATAGGCCTGGGAGAATGCTAATATTAAAGACAGGATTAATGAACAGGAACCAAGATCACATTGTGCAATATATAGGAAGGCAGGCACGTCACATTACAAATCCCACAACACAAACACACTAATTGTGCAATATCTCATTGCAGAGGACAAGGGCTCTCCTGGGGATATGCCTGTCCTGGACTTCCCTGATGACATGGATGACGAGCTGACAAACATCAGCCAGCAGACCCTTCAAGATGTCCTTGGAACCCTCCAGACTCCACCTTCAGTCGCAAGGAGGCGCACAGATACAGCAGCCATCACAGAGAACCCACCCACCACCCCAATTGTACGACCTGCCAGCTCCAACCCAGCTGAGGACTCTGACGACACTGGCACCAGCTTTGAGAGAACTGTAGTTGGAGTACAGCGGGAGCTGGCCAAGGAGGTGTGGGTGGGGATGGAAAATATGGCAGCCAGCCTAGAGGGTGTGTGTTCATGCATGATGTCACTTGCAGAACAGGCAGAAGCCATGCAAGGGCGAACATCAATCTTGCAAGAACTTGAAAAAAGTGTGAAGGAAATCAGCACAGCTGTAAGAGAGTTGACACAACACCTCCAACAACAAACTTTTCAACACGTGCGCAAATGTAATATTGACCCCCTCAGGGCCGACCTGGCTGCCTACCACAGTGATGTGGCTGCTATTCTTAAGAACCCGCAGCTCCTCCTTGCTGCAGTACTGCCCTTAATAGCCCCACAGTTGGCAGCTACCGGGATGTCTGACTCCACGTTTTCAAACCTTGAGGTGTGTGTTGCACCTTCACAACCACCACCAGCAAGGGCAGAGGAGACAACACACACATCAGAAGATAAAGACGTGGAACAGATCACCTTCACCCGTAAGAGTACCCGGTAGCACTAGTCCCTGCCACATGGCCACTTATAACCAAGGTCCTGTGCTTTGTAACATGCCAGTCTTGCAACAGCTGCTCTCAAGCACTGTTCTCCAGCCCACTGTTTATCTTGTCACTCTGCTGTGTGATTGTCTGTCACTAACTCATTGGCAAATCATGTCCCTCTGCACTGTCTGACACTTCACCCCAGCATGTCTAATGACATGTCATTTTGCACTTGTGTAGGATCACAATGGAAGGTGTCACACTAATGTACTCACAATCATGGACAATGTAAATATAGCACTACAGTTCTTTATAATAAATAGCACATACACAACCACTTTGTCTCTGTGTAATGTGACATATCAACTGTGAGGGAGATCAGTGATGTTTGCCTCATGTCAATGATTATAGAATGTCAATACAACTGCCCTGAAAGAATGTGGGCTGATAACTATGCACTGTGGTCTGGATTGTACCATCATCTGCCCTTCCTGAGGGTTAATTCTGAGGGAAATAGAAACTATACAGTATAATGATGTGTTGGACAGAATAAGTCTTCCTGGATGTGTAAACCAAAAATTAATGCCTTCAAATTTTTCTTCAAGCCAATCTTTAGGTATGTGACTTTTGACCCCAAATTTTCACTAACACACACCATACAGCAGGAATGGATGTGTATGAGTGTACGTACAAATAAGTAACCTGGCTGAACAGTGTAACTAATGAGAAGTGTGAGTTATGTATACCATACTACATGAGATCATACCACCACTCCCCCTATAAGGCTTCGATTGAACATCAGACTGCAGGCAGACGTAACACAGTGTCCTCAATACCAAATCTGGTCCCAAAGTATGTGAGATTGAAAACATACATAAAAAATTAACAACACTTTGGGACCCATAGTAACCTTGAGCGGTGGGTGCAATGGATGGCAGAATTTTAGCAAAGTAGCTCTGGTGTAGCTGCCAATGTAACAGCTCAATTGGGATTTGGTTGCAGGATGGGACATTAATGCAAATACTAAAGATACACTGTTCAGCCATGGCAAGGCCCTGATCCCCAAGCATTTGACACAAACTGTAAAGGAGTACCTAAATATTTATTAAACAGTGAAAAAAGGAAGATAAAACCTTGGGAAACACGTTAACTAACCTAACCTATCATAACTATACATTACCCACAACAGGCCCTAACTAACCTAAGCTAAACTTACTTATCACATTTAACTAAACACTCAACCCACCACCCCCCTTATAAGACGGGACACATGAAGGACAACATATACTAACCTAAACACATACTATCTTATACTAAACAAATATATGTTTTTTTGTATTTTTATATATATTTTTTTTAAACACCAAAACCCTACCATCATCCCCCACTCACCCACCCACACACAAAAAATATTAAAATTATCATACCCTCAACCCCCAACCCACTACTACTAACTAAACTAACAGCCTATTCTAACCTAACACTAAGCCCCCTAAACCCACTAATTAAAAGAACCAGGAAAGAGGAGGGAGGGGAGGGATTCAAGGCAGAGGGTATATTTTTCACAAGTTCACCCTCCGCAGGGTCTTCTTGATGGCATCCACCCTCTTATTAATTTGTCCCACCTCCTGCTGCAGCCTGTTCATTTTCCTCAACATATGCTGCATGTCACGTTGCATCCTTTGGAAATCTGCAGGGTCAATGACTGCGGCAGGGGTGGCCTGGGTGCCAGTTGTAGATGTTTGTCCGGTTGTTGGTGCCATGCTTGTAGGGGGAGGTGCAAGTGGTGCTGTCATAGGTCCAGGAGCAGTGGAGGTCGATTGTCCTGCAGTGGTGCCTGATGTGCTTGGTGCCACCTGGGTGGCAGTGGTGGTGCTGGTGGTGGCGGCTGTTGTGGACACCGAAGGGCCCCTTGGGCAAATGCCCTCCACACTCCGTAGGCTCTTTCATGCAGATAACGCCGTGCCATGTGGCGGAACTCAGACTCCACATCCAGAATGTGGCGGTAACGCATCCCCGGCACTGAAACTCACGAATCTGGATGGCATTCATATTGGCTGCTGTTAAAAAAGATAAAACCAAACATTAGGTACTTCATTGTGTGATATAGCTACTGAAGTAAATCAGACAATACATCTAATGTAGCTGAAACCGTCCATATCACTATACAGATCATAGATTCGCCCTGAGGAAGTACATGCCAACGCAGCCTACACATGTCCTATCTAACAGCACAGCAATGCTCTTAAGATGTGTAACAACTTAAATGACCTATGCATCATTGTTCAGCCATTTGTCATGTAAAAAATGCTACGAGTCCTCCACATGCGACAGGCCACCTAATGACTATCTTCTGGATGACAATCAAGGGCCACAAGATCTGTGATTTGTAAATGGAATTGCCAGGATGGAATGCAGTTGCTAATCATGAGCGCGTATTCTAGTTTGGGACAAGTGATTTACAGATTTACATGTCTGTGTACTAAACTTGGATCATCACTCCTAGGTACACATTTCATAACCCTAACCTTGTGCATCAGCGAGGGGGATGGACAAGCAACAAATACTTTCCAACATCTAGGACACCCAGGAGGTTTTGGACAGCTGTACATGGGTTTTGACAGTCCACCACAGGTAAGGAGGATGTCCAACTAGGATACACCCAAACCTTGGACAATCCCATCCACATTTATGTTTGTAAATGCAGACAATTGTCAACATAATTTAATACCACTAATACATGTCTTACAACAAGCAGATAGATGCAAGCACACATCTGGCCATGAGCTGCATGCACACCTATGACATGGTACTCAAGTGCCACATACAGGCAGCACTACATGTGGAGCTACATGTTGCTAGGAAGTCAAACATACAGTCAAACATGTTCATTAGTGAACAGGGAGGCTCAAGTCTGTGGGTAAGACTTTGGCATCCCTATTCTGTGAGATTCAGGGTCTGACTTGCTGACTAAATCATAAATATGGCCCTCTGCTAAATTTTCTTTAGAAAAAAATTAACAACAAATGTCACCCTATTCACTTGGCCATTCCTACAGTGCTGCACTACAATCCCAAAATATGACTATACGCTACTGATTGTCCAACTCAAAGATGGAAAAAAGTGATACTACACTCAAGTAACATATACGATCATTTACCAGCACATCATACCTTGCTATGTGTCCAACACACAGGAGTCAATCACACAACAGCTGCAAACACAACACAGAACTGAAATATCAGCACTTACTAGATATGTCTGGGTCCGCAAATCGAGCCACCTCTCCGATTGTGTAGGGGGCAGGTCCACCTGTAAAGCATGGAAGGGAGAAATGCGCTCAGTGTCTTTGCATTGTACAACACTTCCAAATAAAATTACTGTGTGTAACATTAAATCTGAAAGTCCAGCCTCTCAGGCATGATGATACTGCAACAGACATACCACTGCAAACATGTACAGACTCGGTCACTCCAGTGAGTGATACACACATATCTGCACACATGCAGTGGCCCTAACTATCATGTGGTGACAAACATCCTCCATCAATTGTTTGCAGACTCATTTATGGAGTGTACTCCTCTCATCATTTGTAGTAATTAGAGACAATCAAAGCCACTTTCCTAGAGCACTGCAATCCAGTCACTGAGGCATTGTGGCTTGTGCATCAAAGGACAATCATTTACTGTGTGACGCACCTGTGGGTTGATTTAAGGTCATGATTTATCATGTTTTCTATGGTCCCTTACATGTAGGGCCTGTGTTGTGTCTAGGTTACATATGTGTATACAGTGTGCCCTGAGCCACATATGCCCCCTATGACACCATAATGGCAGGGATCCTGTGCAATATTTGGTGACAGTTTGAGGCTAGCCATGGATAGACCAGTTTTAATATTTGGATACAACAAGGAGATATATGTTGACAGTGTATATTGTAGTCATCCATGACAGACTGCATGGACACAGGTGTAGTCATTGCACCTGAAATGTGTCACTCATTGCCCTGTGTACTCATTATGGGTTTAGGAAATCACAGTGAGCCACATTCATCATCTTACATTTGTCAAGTTGGTTGATCAGCGAATATACAGCAAACTGACACTGTGACATTATTAACACATGGTTTAGCAAATGTATCACTGTGTCAATCATAATGATGTAGGTCTCAATTTGTATGTACCTTCGGAATGGCAGCAGTCACAGGAATGCTGGTCTTCTGATCTTAGCATACACCCATGTCTGTGATAGCCTCCATACTGGGAAGTTAGTTATTAAACATATGCTGCACTAGATCAGCATGGGTGTGCCAAACTAAACTAGCAAAGGTTTAGTGAACTTTATATGTATGATGGAATTGGTCAAGGGTCCCTTGCACGACATCATACACGTTATGCATTGCGATCATGCATTCCCCAACATCAGGTATCCTATGATGATCCCATATTATGAGAAGTTCATGGCTATAGAGTAACACAGATGGCAAATGCATTAGCTCTGTTCCAGCTATTGTGCCCAAGACCAATGTAAAACACACAGGTACGATGAACAGAGGGCCATGGATAGTTGTTACCCCTCAATTTGTATCATTTGCTTCATTTTATGTGCCACAGCTATGGAAAGTAGCACCAAACATTTAGATATGAACCCGTCTGCATTACTTTTGACATCCATCCCTAATTTAATTGCGGCACAACCTATTCAAACTATCAGCCTAAGATGTTACCTGAGGTTAGAAATAACTTGGTACGTATGTGTCAGAATCCAGTTCAGACAGGTATCAGAAATAATTGCGGGTCACATTAATTCTTGAAAATATCTGGATTAAAAACATGTCTTTCCTGGTATGCTCACAGATCATGCCTAGAACATATGTTAGAGCCACATTTGCATCATCTATTGACATGAAGGCAGCACTAATTTACAGGCTCCAGTTGTGTTTTGTAACTCAGTGCAGCTGTTGCGTCAACAAATGGCGGTAATTTGTAGCTATTATTGTATAACTCACGGCCACTGTATGTTTAACTTGCATTCCACATGTCCAAAAACATTGCCTGCAGCATATGAACAAATATGCTACTGTCACTACAGAGCATTTAAATGTGCACATTACTCTGATTTGTACTCACCAACAGGGCCACCAATTACAATCCCCAGGTGGTCCAGCAGGTCTTGCTCCCTGGCAACAAGGTCAGCCCAACAGTGCTTTAGCTGGTGGTCATTGCGTGGTGTGTTGTATATGCGTTGCAGATGGTACAGGACCTTTGCCCACCGGAACCTCCTTACCCCTGTATCACCTGGCCACCTGCTTCTATCATCAAAGCGAGGAAGTGGCACACCAGCCAAATGAATCCCCCAGCTCTTCCTCCCCCATTCTACTGAGATGTGGCCTACCCAACATGCTTAAAAAATAAAGGAATTAAGGGGTACAGAGGATAATGAAGAGAAAGGAGGAGATGGAAATGAAAAGTAATTAACACTAAAACAGCCCAACTATCCCAAAACTAACACTACCCACAACAGACTCCCGACAGTACAAAGACAAAATTAGACACCAGAAATGACAAAAATACACTTACACAGGATACCACAGACACTTACAAAACACCAAAAGACAATATAAAGAGCACACAGGTGACAAATTCACAATATTCACAGAGAGACAAGTCCAAACACAGCCACACAGTCAAGAAAAATCACAGACTGCAAAGTGAAAGTACACCCACTGTACCAATTCTGTAAACAGGATATCCTATTACATCACTTCCTGTCTCAAATGCGGTGCGTTTTTTTTCTGATGCGTCAAAATGTTATAACGCTTACAGTCTGTGCGTCATTTTTTTTCACGCACATGCTTAGAAATTACCCTGCATCCATATTTTCAAACATGTTTCATAGTTACCAATTTCATGGAGTACAGTATGGGAATTACCGCTCAGGGCCAATGGATGTATCATGGCAGTGAGCGTCATTTTTCTACGCATATGCGGCGTTTTCTGATGCATGTGCGTCTTTTTTTACGCAAATGTGTCAAAATTTATGTCTTTTACTGGGTTTGGGTAATTTCTCAAATTTGATAGTACATGACAGCTGTAACTATACAGAGATAGGCTGTTTGCACCTACATTGTGCATTCCAGTGTATGAGTACATGAGCAGATCACACTACTGCGGACCATGATCCCCTAGTTGTTGTACCGGATTTGCACTCTTCACTGATGCAATTGATGCCCAAACTTTTGGAATACAAATTGGTATTACCCAGTTTGAGCAGGTTGTGCGTCAATAGAGGATAGCAAGGCTACGCAACTCAATACAGTAACTCATTGCCTGTGTGTCAATGTGTGTGAATTGGCTCCTACAATTTTAGTTGTCACACTGTGTGAACATCACAAGATGTATTTTCATAAAGTGCTTGTATGCACTTGTTGTCAATGGGGACAACCATCCGATGCTATTCAGTGTGGAAATGAGTAAGGAAATGTGTTTGTCATACACGTAGCAACAAATGCTGTGTGAACTTCCCAAATGTTTGGGACATAAGCATCTCCCATGACAAACCATGCACAGGATAGATAGAGGACGGTTGATCATGGCAATGTTCCAAGACTAAGCCATCACATGTCCTGGAATTTTGGATACTACTTCCTGGTCACTTGTTTCGATACTACCCATGAGTCAGGCATTTGAAAATGCTATGTGGGTACGGTATTTGTGACACTGAGTCCCAAAACCAATCCACAAATGTAATGTCACTCCACAGTTTGAGTCGCATAAATGACCTATGTTTCTCCTGTGGCTGTGGAGGACCAGCAGACCAAGCAGCACATGTTCACATATTTCCAGTGGTTAATTGCACAAAGGTGTCCAGTTCAAGTGTGTGGGCTCATGTGTAGCCTGTGTCATTATTGGGGTCCATGTTGTCACAGTCACGTGCAGGTCTAGTCATGAGTGTGTGGAGCCATTCCCTGCATTAACAAAGTATCCTTCAGAGCTGAATTGAACGAAACCGGAAGAGGAATTGTGAACACACATGGAGATAGTCCAGCTATGGCATTGAAGAAGTTTTATGAGACAGACAACAGTGAAACCTTGGTGTGCTCAAAAAGTTAATGGATCAGGAATGTTAAACCAGCAGGTTTCATAACAAAATTTGTACACAGGGTGGCCTCTAAAATTCCCACATCAGTGCCTCTGTGCTGATTAATCTCACAGCTATTCACCACGCAAGCCCCATCAATATGTTGGGGCCTATGTGAATCAGTGTGTGGACCGTCAGGGTACAAACATGTGCTGACATTTCATGCACATTTTCAAACGTTGTTTGTTGTGCTGGAGGCACAATACCCAATCCATGCATACAGCCATGGTACACTGTCACTTTTTGTCACTCATGGATACATTGAAACCCAGACAAGGGATGGGCCGTGATTAGGCTATTTGAAGACAAGTTCCACCCCATGATACAATAAGTAAACTGAATACACTATACAATGTATTTGAGTATTCATTGTAGACCTACCTGACACAATACCCCAGGAGGAAAGTGAGGGCATAGAAAACAACTATGAGACAAATGTAGCCACAGGGAACCTTTATGGTAACGCAAAGACAGGAACCAGTCAGGCCAACAGGATGCAGGGTCAATCAGGAACAAAAATGAACAAGGCAAATACACAGTGAGCAGAGTGAGACTGGGCAAAGCTGGAACAACACTGTGGAAAATATATAGGGGGTCATTCTGACCTCGGCGGTAAAAGCCGCTTACCGCCGGTCAGAAGGCTGCCACAATACCGCTGCGGTCAGCCGCCACGGACATTCTGACCCACAACTGCAAAACCTCCGAAAATCCGCCCTCCACTGCAGTCCGCCACATCAGCGGCCAGCGGTAAACTGGAGAAGACCAAACCTCCACCGCCACGCCAACAGAAATACGCCCATCCCATTATGACCGGCAAATCGACACGGCGGTCATTCAACCGCGGTATTCCATTGGCGGTAGACACCGCCGCGGTCAAAATACACCCACCTTTACAAACCCCTACCACATTGGACAATTTGAAATGCACACACCTGAAACACATACACACACCACTCCCACACATCCAATACCATATAAAACACACACCCACATCACCCACAAACCCCTACCAACAAAAACCAGAGACGAAGGAGAGAGAGACACATCAGAGAATAGATAGCCAGACACACAGAGGCACACCGCAACATCACACACCACATAGAAGCACAAAGCACCACACACCAACACACACATCATCACATACACCACCCCACACCTCATACACACCACCCCATGGCACCACAAAGGCACCCACGCTTTTCGGACCAAGAACTCCGGGTCATGGTGGAGGAGATCATAAGAGTGGAACCCCAGCTCTTCGGCTCACAGGTCCAGCACACCACCATAGCAAGGAAGGCGGAGCTCTGGCAGCGGATCGTGGACAGGGTCAACGTGGTGGGACAGCATCCCAGAAATCAAGAGGACATCTGCAAACGATGGAACGACCTACGGGGGAAGGTGCGCTCGATGGTCTCGCGACACAACATTGCAGTGCAGAAGACTGGCGGGGGACCCCCACCCACTCCACCCGAATTCACAACATGGGAGCAAGAGGTACTCAACATCCTGCATCCTGATGGCCTCGCTGGAGTACACGGAGGAATGGACTCTGGTAAGTACAAGGCCAACCACTTCACCCCCCCCCAGCATGCTAACCCCCACCCTCACCCCCAACCCCCCAGCACACATCCTCCCTGAGAATGTCTCCCCAGCACAACCCACCCAACACCAACCCCTGCATGCCACCCCCAAACTATGGACACCCATCACCTAAGCATGACCACTGCACATACCCATCACCCCCCCACAAAACACCCTCACAACACCTCCCCCAAGGGAATGCCAGCACTGGGGGACAGGGGCACCCATAAAACACAAGCTAATGCACACACAGAAACAATAACCATACCCTCTTACCCCATGCAGGACCCGAACGACAACACACCGGTCAGGAGGGACCAGAAATGTCCATCCCACCCCCGGAACAGGCCACTAGTGATGACAGCAGCTCTGTCGACCTGGAACCTGACGACCAGCCCGGACCATCGGGGACCTCTGGGCAGTCGGTTCCCCTCACCCAGACACAGGCCACTGCAGACCCAACCCCCTCTGGGAACAACCGCACAGCTCCCACCCAGCGGGCCCATGCCTCTGTCTCTAGGACAGGTCAAGCAGCGGTGTGTCTACCACTACAGGGCCCCCAGGGTAACCCACCAACCCAACAACAACAGGGACCTGGGGGCAGTGGGAGTGGGCACACCGTCCAGGGGACAGAGGCCCAGGGAAACAGGGCAACTCGGAGGGCTGCTGTGCGACGGGGGGGAGGAGAGGCCCAGGGAACCCACTCTCCAAGAGGCCCTCACCACCATCATGGCTGCCTACCTCCACTCACAAGAGACGATGGCGACGGTACTGGCCAGGTTCCAGGAGATCCAGGCACAGCAGGAGCAACGCTACATGGGGTTCAGCGACCAACTCAGCAACATCTCAACCGCTATGGGGAGCATAGTCCAGGCCCTGAACCGCATAGAGGACACGTTTCGGGACCATGTGGCATCACACAGGGCCCCTGTCACTAGCCAGGAACAGGAACAGCCTACCATCTCCGCCGGCGCTAGTGGACAGCTGCTGAACAACAACCGCCCCGCAAAAGGAGCCTGAGATAAAAAAAAACGACAGAGAAGGATGTCAAGTCCCCCGCCAGCATCACATACCCCCTGAAGTCCTCCCACTGTCCCACATTGCCACCCTGTCAAACCTTGAACTGCCCCTGCTCCATCCTGCCACAGGCATATGGACAATGCACCTGTGAGACTGAGAACTGGACTCCGCCATGGACATTACTCCACCCCCACCCATCACTGTTTCACTATCATGTACCAATATCTATGCACTAATAATAAATCACACATTGCACTGAAATCAATCAGGACTCAGCCTGTCTTATTTACAAATGTATGACACATTACATATCAATTACGTATTGTGAACATTGTGAATTACACATACCGAGGTAACTTAGCATTAGTCCATGGGCCAACCAAGCCGAGGTCACGCAGTGGCTCATACAGCACAGAAAAGGGAAGGGAAAATCAAACATCATGTTCATAGGTCTGGGGGGAAACCGACAAAGTTGAGATGCAGGAGGCTTTCAAGAAATGTAAAATGGCATGGGTGATTATTACCTGTGTGCTACTGGAAATACTGTGCTATTACTCTGTCCCTGTTGTCTGTGTCGTCCTCTGAGTCTTCCTCCTCTTCACTCTCCGCAGGCTCCACAGCTACTTCAACACCACCATCTGCACCATCCTCCTGCAGGAAAGGAACCTGACGTCGCAATGCCAGATTGTGAAGCATACAGCAGGCCACGATGATGTGGCACACCTTCTTTGGTGAGTACATCAGGGATCCCCCAGTCATGTGCAGGCACCTAAACCTGGCCTTCAGGAGGCCAAAGGTCCTTTCGATGATCCTCCTAGTTCGCCCATGGGCCTCATTGTACCGTTCCTCTGCCCTGGTCCGGGGATTCCTTACTGGGGTCAGTAGCCAAGGCATGTTGGGGTAACCAGAGTCACCTATTAGCCACACACGTTGTCTCTGTAGCTGCTCCATCACATAGGGGATGCTGCCATTTCACATCACATACGCGTCATGCACTGACCCTGGGAACTTGGCATTTACATGGGAGATGTACTGGTCAGCCAAACAGACCACCTGGACATTCATCGAATGATAACTTTTTCTGTTTCGGTACACCTGCTCATCGTCTTTTGGGGGTACCAAAGCCACATGGGTCCCATCAATGGCACCAATGATGTTGGGGATATGTCCAAGGGCATAGAAATCACCGTTCACTGTAGGCAAGTCACCCTCCTCTGGGAAAATGATGTAGCTCCGCATGAGTGTCATCAGGGCAGACAACACTCTACTCAAAATCTTTGAAAACATAGGCTGAGACATTCCAGATGACATGGCCACTGTGGTCTGGAATGACCCACTTGCCAAAAAATGGAGGACTGACAAAACCTGCACCAGAGGGGGAATCCCTGTGGGTTGGCGGATGGGGGACATCAGGGCTGGCTCCAGCTGGGCACACAGTTCATGGATAGTGGCACGGTCAAGTCTGTATCGAAGTATTATATGGCGTTCTTCCATTGTCGACAGGTCCACCAGCGGTCGGTACACGCGAGGATTCCTCCTTCTCATCCCAAGTCCCAGCGGACGGTGCCTAGGAAGGACAACATGGAGCACAGAGTCAGCCAAACCACAGGTACGTACAGACAGCTTGCACAGTTAAAGAATGGCAATGGGTTGAAAGGCGTGTATGTGTGGCAATGCAAGGCCTAGGCCTGTGTGTCGCAGTCAAAATTAAGCCATGTAGGCCCTTGAAATGGCGGCTGCCTGACCTGTGAAGTGGGACAGTGGGATGTGAGGTCAATGCGCTGGCGGGGCACACCGTGGCGGTAGGCGGTCGAAGACCGCGGCGCAAAGCCGCATTGGTTAACATTGAAGCCTATGGGTTTCAGGAGCCAATGACGAAGTGCGCCGGCGGTCGCGGTACGCACCGCCGCGGTACGCACCGCCGCGGGCGTGACCGCCATTTTCTATCTGCTTAATCACTCGAGACCTGATCATCCACAGGAGAGGACCTATACTGCAAGTGCTGCTGTGACCTCGGTCTGGAAGATACAATGGCTGCTGCGACTGGGGAAAGGGCCCCTGCCTTCACGTCTGAAGAGTTGGAGAAGCTCGTGGATGGGGTCCTCCCCCAGTATGCGCTACTCTACGGTCCTCCAGACCAACAAGTGAGTACACCGGGTGCACATGGAATGGGCTATGCCTGTGTGGATTGGGGTGGATGTAAGTTGGTGGGGTGGGGGGCGAATGAGGAGTGCAACGCCCGACAGATGAGAGCATGTGCCATATGGCAAAGTTGGTGGGGGGGGCCAATCACATCTAACACGCAGGTCATTGATGATTTCCTCCTTTCCACCCTGTACATGTCAAATAGGTCAGCGCCCATCAGAAGATCGAGATTTGGCGTGCCATCGCCAAGGAAGTCTGGAACTTGGGGGTCCACAACAGACGGGGCACCCACTGCCGCAAGAGGTGGGAGGACATCCGCCGCGGAACAAGGAAGACCGCAGAAACACTGCTGGGGATGGCCTCCCAACCTAGGAGGGGTGCCAGTCGCACCATGACCCCCCTGATGTCCCGGATCCTGGCGGTGGCCTACCCAGAATTGGATGGGCGCTTTAAGACATCACAGCAGACACAAGGGGGTGAGTATCAGCACATTCTCCTATCTTTCTGTGCAGTGGAGGCGTCTGGGTTGGGGAGGAGGGCTGTGGGTGACATTAGGCCAGGGCGCTTTCTGTAGTGTAGTCCTCTCCCTTAGGCATGGCCTTGTGCCCCCGGCCCCCACCTCGGTAGGGTGTCAAGTACATCCATTGAAGGTCCAGCATCTCCCATGTGCGCGTTTGACGTCTCTTGGCCTGTTGTCCTAGTCAGTAGTACTGAGTAGTGTACCCCGAATGCGCGGCTTAGTGCATTAGGCTCCTGTGTCTGTCCTCTCCGCCAACGGTGTTGACATTGCATGCACTCAACCTGGTCTTCTTTTTTCTCCCCCCACCCTTTCTCTTCATCTTCTTGTGCATGTGTGCATTAGCATCATCAGGCGGAGGAGATTCGGCATCGGAGCACGAGGGAGCTGCAGGACACAAGGCCCCGGTGGGCCCAGGAACAGACACCGAGGGCACCAGTGAACCGGAGGGCGAGGGGAGCACCATGACGGGGACCGCTGGTGAGAGCAGCGAAAGCGACACGTCCTCGGATGGGAGCCACCCAGCGCACCATCCCCGCCCTCCCAGCAGCCCCTCAGTCTTCGCTCCGTGCCCGTTCGCCCAGGAAGGCACGCGTCTCCTTCGCCCCAGGCACCTCAGCCCCTGCCCCTGTTGCCCCTGCTGCCCTCAGTGCGGAGCTCATTGACCTGGTAAGGACGCTCATTGTTGGGCAGACGACCCTTTTGAATGCCATCCAGGGTGTGCAAAGGGAGGTGCAACAGAGCAATGCGTACCTGGAGGGCATTCATTCGGGTCAGGCTGCCCATCAACGAGCGTTCACTGCTCTGGCCTCAGCACTGACGGCAGCCATTGTCCCTGTTTCCAGCCTCCCTCTTCTTACTGCCTCCAGCCTTTCTCTGTCTCCTGTTCCTCAGCCTATCCCATCCACACCATCAGACCAGCCTGCACACACCTCAACACCCAAGAGCAGCTCATCCAAACACAAGCACCACAGATCCCACAAACACTCACCCAAGCAACACCCAGATGCAGACATGCCAACAGCCACTGCCACCCCTGTGTCCCCCTCCTCCTCGTCTCCCTCCTCCCTCCCTGTGACGTCTACACTCACACCTGCATGCACCCCAACATCAGCCAGTGCTTCCATCACCACCTCACCCTCCAGTACAGTCCACACTCGTGCAGTCACCACCCCCACTGCCATTTACACGTCCCCTGTGTCCTCTCCCACTGTGTCTGTCACCCCCTCTTCCAAGACACACAAACGCAGGCAGCCACCCACCCAACAGCAATCCACCTGACGACAGCCTACAGCACCAGCACCTTCACCCAATGACAGCACACCTGACTCTCCTACAACCACCTTCTCTACCTCCACTTCCATCTCCACTTCTCCTACCCTTTACCTTGGCCCTAAAAAACATTTCATGGCTAACCTTGACCTCTTTCCCCCCGATGAGCTTCCCCATCCATCTTCAAAGAGTCCCAAGAGCACCGCAGCCACCACCAGCCCAGCTTCGGGTGTCACTGTTGTGCATGGGTTCTGGAGCCCACCCTTTGCCAGCAGTGACACATCGATCAGCAGCAAGGACACGTCCAGCCCCCCCCCCCCCGGCAAGAGGACCCGCAAAAACAAGGGCCGCAGTGCGAGGACCGACAGGGCTGCCCCCAAGGAGCAATGTGCGGCCACTTCACCACCCACACCATCTAGGGGAGGCAAGGGCCCGAGAGCCCCATCAAAGGAGCGGAAGGGCAGCAGGAGCGCAGAGAAGGTGGACCCCACATGCCACATCCCAGCTGGGAAGGAGGACACTAAGGAGGCCAGGAGTCCGTCCCCGAAGGGTCCAGAAACGTCACGGTCCGAGGGCGACTGAGCAGGGAGTCCAGGCCAGGTCTGGCTCCCTTGACCTGCTGGATGAGCACTGCTGAACAGGGCCCGCGGGGCAGAAGAGCACCGCTGAACAGGGCCCGCCGTGGAGAAGAGCACCGCTGAACAGGGCCCGCCGTGGAGAAGAGCACCGCTGAACAGGACCCGCCGTGGAGAAGAGCACCGCTGAACAGGGCCCGCCGTGGAGAAGAGCACCGCTGAACAGGGCCCGCCGTGAAGATAGGCACCGCTGAATAGGGCCCGCCGTGGAGAAGAGCACCGCTGAACAGGGCCCGCCGTGGAGAAGAGCACCGCTGAACAGGGCCCGCCGTGAAGATAGGCACCGCTGAACAGGGCCCGCTGTGGAGAAGAGCACCGCTGAACAGGGCCCGCCGTGGAGAAGAGCACCGCTGAACAGGGCCCGCCGTGGAGAAGAGCACTGCTGAACAGGGCCCGCCGTGGAGAAGAGCACCGCTGAACAGGGCCCGCCGTGAAGATAGGCACCGCTGAACAGGGCCCGCCGTGGAGAAGAGCACCGCTGAACAGGGCCCGCCGTGGAGAAGAGCACCGCTGAACAGGGCCCGCCGTGAAGATAGGCACCGCTGAACAGGGCCCGCCGTGGAGAAGAGCACCGCTGAACAGGGCCCGCCGTGGAGAAGAGCACCGCTGAACAGGGCCCGCCGTGAAGATAGGCACCGCTGAACAGGGCCCGCGGTGCAGAAGAGCACCGCTGAACAGGGCCCGCCGTGAAGATAGGCACCGCTGAACAGGGCCCGCGGTGCAGAAGAGCACCGCTGAACAGGGCCCCGCCGTCTCAAGCACCGCTCCGCTGGGCCCTTCATCTCAAGCACCGCTCCGCTGGGCACCGCCGTCTCAAACACCGATCCGCTGGGCCCTTCATCTCAAGCACCGCTCCGCTGGGCACCGCTGTCTCTCCACCTCTCCGCTGGGCCCTTCCTGTCAAGCACCGCTCCGCTGGGCCCTTCCTGTCAAGCACCGCTCCGCTGGGCCCTTCTTCTCAAGCACCGCTCCGCTGGGCACCGCCGTCTCAAACACCGCTCCGCTGGGCCCTTCATCTCAAGCACCGCTCCGCTGGGCACCGCCGTCTCAAACACCGCTCCGCTGGGCCCTTCACCTCAAGCACCGCTCCGCTGGGCACCGCTGTCTCTCCACCGCTCCGCTGGGCCCTTCCTGTCAAGCACTGCTCCGCTGGGCCCTTCCTGTCAAGCACCGCTCCACTGGGCCCTTCTTCTCAAGCACCGCTCCGCTGGGCACCGCCGTCTCAAACACCGCTCCATTGGGCCCTTCATCTCAAGCACCGCTCCGCTCGGCACCGCTGTCTCTCCACCTCTCCGCTGGGCCCTTCCTGTCAAGCACCGCTCCACTGGGCCCTTCCTGTCAAGCACCGCTCCGCTGGGCCCTTCTTCTCAAGCACCGCTCCGCTGGGCACCGCCGTCTCAAACACCGCTCCGCTGGGCCCTTCATCTCAAGCACCGCTCCGCTGGGCACCGCTGTCTCTCCACCTCTCCGCTGGGCCCTTCCTGTCAAGCACCGCTCCGCTGGGCCCTTCCTGTCAAGCACTGCTCCGCTGTGCCCTTCTTCTCAAGCACCGCTCCGCTGGGCACCGCCGTCTCAAACACCGCTCTGCTGGGCCCTTCATCTCAAGCACCGCTCCGCTGGGCACCACTGTCTCTCCACCTCTCCGCTGGGCCCTTCCTGTCAAGCACCGCTCCGCTGGGCCCTTCCTGTCAAGCACCGCTCCGCTGGGCCCTTCTTCTCAAGCACCGCTCCGCTGGGCACCGCCGTCTCAAACACCGCTCCGCTGGGCCCTTCATCTCAAGCACCGCTCCGCTGGGCACCGCTGTCTCTCCACCTCTCCGCTGGGCCCTTCCTGTCAAGCACCGCTCCGCTGGGCCCTTCTTCTCAAGCACCGCTCCGCTGGGCACCGCCGTCTCAAACACCGCTCCGCTGGGCCCTTCATCTCAAGCACCGCTCCGCTGGGCACCGCCGTCTCAAACACCGCTCCGCTGGGCCCTTCATCTCAAGCACCGCTCCGCTGGGCACCGCTGTCTCTCCACCGCTCCGCTGGGCCCTTCCTGTCAAGCACCGCTCCGCTGGGCACCGCTGTCTCTCCACCTCTCCGCTGGGCCCTTCATCTCAAGCACCGCTCCGCTGGGCACCGCTGTCTCTCCACCTCTCCGCTGGGCCCTTCCTGTCAAGCACCGCTCCGCTGGGCCCTTCCTGTCAAGCACCGCTCCGCTGGGCCCTTCTTCTCAAGCACCGCTCCGCTGGGCACCGCCGTCTCAAACACCGCTCCGCTGGGCCCTTCATCTCAAGCACCGCTCCGCTGGGCACCGCTGTCTCTCCACCTCTCCGCTGGGCCCTTCCTGTCAAGCACCGCTCCGCTGGGCACCGCTGTCTCTCCACCTCTCCGCTGGGCCCTTCCTGTCAAGCACCGCTCCGCTGGGCACCGCCGTCTCAATCACTGTTTATGGTTCACTGTGCCCACCATGCCTCCTCCTTGACCAGTGGAGACTGTCATCCACCTGATGGACTGTGGCTTTGCACTCCCCAGGATGGTACAGTGGGCAGCCCACCCACTGTAGTGACATTGAGAGACTGTGGCTTTGCACTCCCCAGGATGGTACAGTGGGCAGCCCACCCACTGTAGAGACATTGAGAGACTGTGGCTTTGCACTCCCCAGGATGGTACAGTGGGCAGCCCACCCACTGTAGAGACATTGAGAGACTGTGGCTTTGCACTCCCCAGGATGGTACAGTGGGCAGCCCACCCACTGTAGAGACATTGAGAGACTGTGGCTTTGCACTCCCCAGGATGGTACAGTGGGCAGCCCACCCACTGTAGAGACATTGAGAGACTGTGGCTTTGCACTCCCCAGGATGGTACAGTGGGCATGGTGGCTCCTCGTGGATCTGGCGTCGTGGACTCATGTGGCTGTGGTGCCCCCCCTTCCCTTCCCCCTGAGGTGCCTGTAGTTTTTACATCTGATGCCCCTGCAGTGTTCTCTCCAAAGGACTCAGGTCTCCTGTGTGGGCTTTGCCCTTGTTTCTCAAAACTTTGGCCCACGGACATGATGAATTCGTAGGATGTGCAGGACTTGTTACTTCAGTTATACACTGATGTGTATGTCATTAGTTTTGTTGTGAATATCTTTCATGGTTGTACGATAATTTTCCGGAGCTTTTTGGTACATAAATATTTATTACAAATTTGATTATGTCCTAGCATTTTTCTGGGGTGTTTGGGTGGTGTCACTGTGACTTGTTGCTCTGCATTGGTGTGTACATAGTTGGGGGGGGGGGGCGCATATGTGTGTGCCCGTAACCTTTCGTCCTCCCCCCTCCTGTGTGTCGTAGGTGCAGTACTCACCGTTGTCGTCTGCGCCGGACTTCGTACTCGTGGTAGATGAGAAGGTAGACGAGAGCAGGTAGGATGTTTAATTCGGGTTCCATGCTGTCCTCCTTCCTCCTGGAGTGCGTAGTGGTGAGCGTTTTCCCGTCCGTAGTCTGTTTCCGCCGTGTTTTTATCGGCGGTGCTCCCGCCCCGGAAAAGGTGGCGGATTGGTGAGTTGTGATAGTGTGGGCAGTACATTGTCTGCCGCCTGGCTGTTGGCGGTGACCGCCGCGCTGTTTGTTTGTACCGCCGTGGCGGTTGGAGTGTTAAAGTGGCTGTCTGAATCCCATATTTTTTACCGCCAGCCTGTTGGCGGGTTGGCCGCCGCTTTAACACCGACCGCCAGGGTTAGAATCACCCCCATAGTGTTTTTGTCCTGTGTGCTGCAACGTTACACAATAACCCAAGGCCTGTGTTACACAAGTGATTTATATGGCAATGCATAACAGTGATATATATATAATGGCAGTTTCTATGCCGTTCCAGGCAGCTGCAAGGGCAGTGCATGTTCAAATGGCTGGTCTGCATGGAGGTGCTAACAGGTGTGTGCAGCTTCAGTCTCTCACAAGTCCTGTAGGTGAGAATCAAGTTCAAAGGGCCAACAGTACCTTTCACATGGGAAGCAACGGACAGGTGATAACAGGTCCTACAGACTACAAGGCAGCGCATTATCTGACCAGAAGTCAATGCAGACAGATGAACAATGACTATGGCATACCATACTAAAGAGGGAAGCACACTGGAGCCAGAATGTGAGTCTGGGTGTGTGTAGATAAGGGATTATCTGGGTACAAATAGTCCATTTCCAGAGCCCTCTCGAGAAGGGTGGAGAGAGACAGAAAACATGGCAGTAGCAGGACTTATGACCTGGCATGGCATGTGCAGGGGATGTCTTGTGAGCAATGCTAGTCATACCTCGGGCACTCGTGCTATCCATTTGCTGCTTACATGGATTTCTTGTCACACATACTCCTTGCAAAGATAGCTGATGTCACACTTACTGCTGTCAAGGATCTGGTCATACATTCCTGTTACCAATGTAATAGCACATCCACTGCCTCATGTATGAGGCATTTTTTTTCCATATTGAATGATGGTGCCTTTGTTGTGTGCCATATGCTGCAATGAACCATGTTGCTAACATTTATGTGTGAAATAGCTGTCGTCCTCTGCTATTGCCCTTCAAATGTGAAATGGACAGGATATATGTCATTTACAGTGTGTGTGAAGTTGGCTGTACATTCATTCTCATCAAATGTGATGTGGATTTTTCAGTATCCTAATATGTATTTCTGCAATGCTCCATGAGGCTACACTCTGATTATGAATCTGAGGGATAATGTGATGCAAAAATGATTACCCAGACCATGATATAGTGATTAGTATAGGTGTTTAATAACATATGGTAAGACAGTGGCGATGGTGACTATAGTTAAAAGAAGTTTTGGGCAATGTGTTGTCTCCGACGCAATCCCGCAGCTGTGTTTGGATGGTCCCCCTCATGTTGGTGGACAACGTTCTCCTCTTCCTCCTCTCCTTGCAGTTGTGGGTCTGGTTCATAGAGGGGAATGTTCCTCCTCACACAAATGTTGTGCAGGATGGCACAGGTCAAAATGATTTTGCAGACCATTCCTGGTGAGTATAGGAGGCTGCCTTCGGTGATGTCGAGGCACCTGAATCTTCACTTCAGGATGCCAAAAGTCCTCTCGACTATGGTGCTTGTCCTCCGACGTGCCTCATTATAGGCACGCTCTGATGCTGTGCTTGGGTTTGCAAATGGGGTCATGATCCATGGCTGGATCCCATACCCCTGATCAGCTGAAAGAGAAAATGAGTGAGAAAATGTTGATGTTGCTTGCACCATGATTATCACTTTGCATGGCAGTTCTCTTGTGTTGTCTGTGACTCATCTGTGCTTGTGTTATTGTGTGGAATCCTAGGGTTCTAGGATGTACCATCAGCATTGGGTTGTTTCATTATCTGAACTGGTGTTTGGCTGATTGACCGGATGTCAGCGTTATTTTTGTAGAATTGCAGTACATTGTGTACTCCCTTGCATTATGTCATGTGAAAGAGGTGTCCATGTGTCTTAACTGGGGGTGACATGATACTTCCATACACAGAATCAGTTCCACAGTGGTGGTAACACGGTTGCATCTAAATGGCCTGGACATCCCATCCAATTTAACATATGCAATAGAATTTGTTAAAAATCAGTGAGACCCTTTGATTTGGCTGGGTGACAATGTACAACACATCTCCATAAGTTGCCAGCACTAAATTGTTGACAATTGACAATGCACAAATATCCCATGTGTGACAAGTTCTCTGCAGACCTCTTTCTCTGCCCTTGCCGAGTTGACTCATGTTCAAACGAGTACCTATACTACTGAACTTGGTCCAGTTCAGCTGGCTAACTTGGTTGTGAGGTTGACGTTTTGAGTGTCAGAAGGTCCATATGCCTGTACATCTGTTGTGTATATGTGTAATTGTCTCAAACCGTATGTGTAGGAATGTGCACTTTTAATATTGTTACATAATTAGGTGTTCTTAGCACAGTCCACTTGCTTATTGGTAGTGGGCAATGTCAGAGCAGGAGTGATGTGACATATTGGTACTGCCTCAATGATTCCATGTCACCTTCATTAGAGTAATCATCATCATGCTATGTGTCTCATGATGTTTGACCTTCAGCAAAACACATTGCACACCCCTTACACAGTACTTATTGTTTGAAAGGGTGTTTGATTGAGTATTACTGATGTGATATTGAAAGATTAACTTTCCAAGTTGTACTGCCAGTTGAGGCCATGTCATTATCATTGTGTTGTTTTAAATTGTCCCCTTGTGTCTGTGGAGTGGCATCTGTTGTCATTTGGATCTGTCATTTGTCCATAGGTGTGTATCCCATTGAGTGAGGATATCAAACATGACTAGCAGTGTCACAACCTCAGTGTCTTCCTGGCCACATGTCAATGTAGTGGTGTATGTGTTGTGTGTCCTACAGGGTTGCTGTGCTGTGTGTATATAAGTAGGTTTCTGTACTTACCAACAAGTAGGCCACTGCCATATCGTCCATCCTGGAAGTGTTGATTGATGATGCAATGGCGGAAGATAAATGAATCAAGTACACTCCCAGGATAATTTGCCACGATGTTGGTGATCAATCCCCGGTGATCGACAATAGCCAGCACATTGATGGAGTGTGTGTGCTTCCTGTTACGGTATAGATGTTCGGTAGCAGTAGGGCACAATGCATACATGTGTGCAGTCAATGGGACCAAGCACGTGTGGGAAGCCGTTGATTTGATAGAAGCCCTGTTTGGTCTCCTGCTGCTTCAGCTGCTTGTAGGGGAAGCTGATGTGGCGGGTGTGAGGGAGATGATGGCATCCAATACCTTGGGTAGGAAGGCAGAGAATGAAGACTGTGAGATCCGGGCAACCAGGGCACCAGTGGTTTGAAAGGAGCCACTTGCCAGCATAAGGAGGACAGCTAGCAGCTTGGCCTCTGGTGGAACGATGTGGGGTGTCTGCAAGCTGGGTGCCAACTGTGGCTCAATGCTGCGCAGCAGCTGCTGAATGGCTTGCCAGTTGAGTCTTTACCGCTGGATGATGTCTTGTTGCCGGAGTCCCAGAAGGGTTGTCCTGGTGCGGAGTATCCTCTCCTGCCTCCGCGTTGCCTTTGTGGTCCCTGCTGGTGTTGTGAAAGCTGCTGTTGTAGGTCCTGTGCTCTGCGTCTTCATGCATGCTGGATGAAAAGCACATCCATGTCTTCCTTTTGGAGCTCTGCTGTTGCTTGTGTGAGTTTTCCTTAAGTAGTGGTGCGTTTGCCCCATTTTAACGCCTGCCCTGACCCAAGTGTTAATTTTTGATGCAAATCGGGCTGTGCGCCATTTTCTGACTCCGCCTCCCGGCCGTGCGGGATTTTTGCGCAGTAGCATAAATATGGCGCACAGGTGTTTAAAACACTTTTTGGACGGGAACGCCTACCTTGCATGTCATTAACGCAAGGTAGTTTCCCGCTTCCAGAAAATGACGGACACAGCGGAATTTTGGCGTTTGCGGGGTCCGGCTTCATTGTATAAATATGGGGCAAGGTTTGTGCTGAATGTGCGTCAACATTTTTGACACACATTCAGCGCAGAGTATAAGTATGCCCCTAAGTGTGTGCAGAAACAGAGCAAACACAGAAAACTAAACCCAGAAAATCCAGATCCCACATGATTTCACTGACTTCATGTCAAGGAACTCAAAAAGGCCATTAATTGGAATTAGAGATGCAAACTTGAATAGCACCTCTATCCCTGATATCTTCACCTCTAATTACTGGCTGAGTAGTGATGTAGCCCACAGTGCTAAGTGGACTTGTAGGATAGTTTCTAATGTCTCGACATGCAATATCTAACTAGATGCTGCTGGTTGCCTTAATGCAGCCCACAAATTGCTAGCCAGGTAAATGCACATTGTTTCAAGTGGATCTCTATACCTTCAGTGTAGATACTAGTTTTACTTCCACTAGTTATCTTTGAGATGTCTGAAAATTATTTAATGCAAACTGCATTATGGCTCAGATAGAGTGAGAGCAGATGTGTTGACCTATGATGCACAGATTTTACGAATGTAGGCTTTTAGCTAAAGTAAGGACAGATTTGGTTGTGTTGTCCATTTGGTGTAACACTGCAGTTTAACAAGTGACTCTAGCAGCTGTTTTATTCTGTATCATAATAAAGACTTGTAGACCTTTCACAAACTGAGGAATGAGTTCCTGTGACTGCCTAAGCAGAGTGTACCTTTTCAAGGACAAAGCAACTGTCCCAACCTGGATAATATACTAAATAAAATTGCATGTATCTGAGAAGAGATGCTGTGAATACTAGACCTCTAACTATTAGAATAGTGAGGACATTCTCTAATGCTTAGTTTCTATTGGTTATGAGCATGTGTACCATGTGGTAATGTAATAAAAGCATGAAGATTTTGTCAAATGCCCTATAAAAGATAGAAATTTCTCTATGCTAGAAAGATACCCTTCCTGCACTCTCTGAAGGCAAATCTATGCTAAACATTGATTTGAACTCTGTACTTTCTATTGAATACAATGCCTATTGATTGAACCTTGATGGCGTAGCTTGTGCATTTCTGTATTTTAGTTATTTAAGTAAATCTTAACCTCTTCCCTGCCAGGCCTCCCTCAGGAGCCAGGCCTTTTTTTGGCTATTTGGGGCAGTTCGCGATTAGGCCCTCATAACTCTTTGTCCAGCTAGCCATGCACATTTGCATCCTTTTTTCCCAACATCGTAGGGATTCTAGAGGTACCCAGAGTTTGTGGGTTACCCTCGAGGAGACGAAGAAATTAGCCAGCCTCCTTCCAGTTAGTGACAAAAATACGTGTGAAACAAATCCTGGACAGCTAAACATTTCTGAAAATTAGACAAAATTCTAAATTCTGCCAGGGGTCTTTTGTGTAGACCCTTCAAGGTTTTCCTACAGAAAGTAACAGCTAAAATAAAAAAAATATTGAAATTGAGGTGAAAAAAAAAGCCATTATACTGTTACGTTTGCTGGACTCCTCTGGTTGCAGGGATACATAGGGCTTGTAGGTTCATCAAGAACCCTGGGTATCCAGAGCCAATAAATGATCTGCACCTTGCAATGGGTTTTCATTGTATCACAGGTATACAGCAATTCATTTGGTGAAATAAAAGAGTGAAAAATAGGTATCAAGGAAACCTTTGTATTTCCAAAATGGGCACAAGATAAGGTATTGAGAAGCAGTGGTTATTTGCACATCTCTGTATTCTGGGGTTCCCATACTAGCATGTGAATTACAGGGCATTTCTAATATAGCTGTCTTTTTTACACACTGTCTTACATTTGGAAGGAAAAAATGTAGAGGAAGACAAGCAGCAATTACACTTGTTCTTCTATTCTGTGTTCCCCCAAGTCTCCAGATAAAAATGGTACCTCACTTGCGTGGTTAGGCACAATGGCCGCAACAGGAAACGCAACATGGACACATCACATTTTACATTGAAATCTGATGTCTTTTTTGGAAAGGTCCTAGCTGTGGATTTTGGCCTCTGGCTCAGCTGGCACCTAGGGAAACCTACCAAACCTGTGCATTTTTCAAAACTAGACACTTTGGGAAATCCAGGATGGGGTGACTTGTGGGACTCTCACCAGATTCTGGACAAATCACATTTACTTAAAGAAAAACTGACCTGTTTTTTGCAAAGTGCCTAGCTGTGGATTTTGGCCTTTAGCTCAGACGCCACCCAGGGAAACCTACTAAATCTGTGCATTTTTTTAAACTAGACACCTAGGAGAATCCAGGATGGGGTGAGTTGTGGGACTCTCAATAGGTTCTGTTACCCAGAATCTTTTGCAAACCTCAAAATTTGGCAAAAAATACTTTTTCCTCACATTTATTTGAGAGAAAGTTCTGGAATCTGAGAGGAGCCACAGATTTTCTTCTACCTAGCATTCCTCTAAGTCTCCCGATAAAAATGGTACCTCACTTGTGTGGGTAGGCCTAGTGCCTCTGACAGGAAATGCCCCAAAACACTATATGGACACATCAAAATTATCAAATGCAAAACAACCTATTTTTGCGGGTGGCACCTACGTTTTTGGTCCTGGGCTCAGCAGCCATCTAGGGAAACCTACCAACCCCAGACATTTCTGAAAACTAAACACCCAAGGGAGTCCAGGGAGGTGTGACTTGCATGGATCCCCCAGTGTTCTCTTACCCAGAATCCTGAGCAAACCTCAAATTTAGCTGAAAAAAATCTAATTTTCCTACATTTCTGTGTGGGATCACCGAACCAGCACAAATGTCCTACCACTCAACGTTTCCCTCAGTCCCCCGATAAACATCATAACTCACTGTGCAGTTGGGCCAAGTGCCTGTGACAGGGAAGAGCCAAAAACATGTTGAAATTTAGGGGGAACCAAAGCAACTCCAAAAGGGCAGTTTGAAAAAAAATAATTTAGGCTGACCTGTGGGGCAGAATTTTTATCGGTATAGATGCAACAATGCTGGGTGGTAGGAATTCTGTGGATTCCTGCAGATTCCGGAAGGTTCCATCACAAAAATGTAAGAAAAATGTGTGATTTCAACCAAAGTTGGTGGTTTGCAGGGCATTGTGGGTAAGAAAATAGTGTGGGGTGCATGTGAAGCACACCACCCTGTACTCACCCGGATGTTTAGTTTTCAGATGTGTCTAGGTCTCACAGATTTTTCTACATGACAGTGTCCCAAAGACAAAAAAGTGCAGACCTCACCATTCCAAGTGGGACGATTTTGAGAGTTAGCGATGCTCTCATGGCACAAATGTAAAACCAAAACCCAAAAGCAGTCCTCTTGCTTGCTGTTGGGATAAGATCTTTTAGTGTGCGGGGAGAGTTGAAAGACTTTTACCGCCTTCAATTGGGGCGGGGTCATAACCATGCCCATACTGGTTGGTAGCCACCAACTCACTAATTTTTTTATTTTATTCCATGGCATCTAGTATGTTTTCTGCCCCCCTGGGGAGTAGATTGAGGGTAATTGTCCCATCTGCCTACCGGTGGGTAGAACAGCTTTGTCCCCATTTTTTTAGGGTGGCCCCACTTGGGGGAAGATGGGCCTTACAAAAATAGGCTGATCTACCCCCAAAGGGGGCAGAAATGGCCAAGAGTAATGCGACCCTTACCCAAGTCGCAAAACACAAATACACCTATCCCTGGTGCCTAAGTGGTTTCTGCCCACTCAGGGCAGATTGACCTAATATAAATAGGCTGGTCTGTCCCCAAGGGGGGGGCAGAAATGGCTTAAAATACATTTCTCCCCCTTGCCTATGGGGTCATTCACCATCTGTAAAAAATAAAAAATCCCTGGTGTCTAGTGGTTTCTGCCCCCCTTGGGGGCACATCAGCCTATTAAAATAGGCCGATCTGTCCCCAAGGTGGGCAAAAATGGCCTAAAATAAATTTGCCCTCCTAGGGGAGCGACCCTTGCCGACGGGATCACTCCCCTTGCGTGAAATTGGTGCAAAAAAAAACCCTGGTGTCTAGTGGTTTCTGCCCCCCATGGGGACAAATTGGCCTATGAAAAATAGGCAGATCTGCCCCCCTGAAGGTGGGCAGAAATGGCCTTAAATAAAATTTCCCCCCTTGAGGAGCGACCCTTGCCCAAGGTGCTGCCCCCCAAACAAAACACACACACACACATATCCCTGGTGCCTAAGTGGTTTCTGCCCCCCTCCCCCGGGAGCAGATCGGCCTAGTAGAATTTGTCCCCCAGGGGAATGACCCTTGCATGAAATTGACTTGAAAAACAAATCCCTGGTGTCTAGTGGTTTCTGCCCCACCCTGGGGGCAGATTGTCCTAATAGAAATAGGTCAATCTGCCCCAAGGGGGACAGAAATGGCCTAAAAACAATTTGACCCCCAGGGGAGCAATCCTTGACTAAGGGATTACTCCCCATCTGTAAACACATTTTTATTAAAAATCGCAAGTGCCTAGTGGTTTCTGCCCTCCTTGGGGTCAGATCGGCCTAAGAAAAATAGGCCGATCTGCTCCCAAGGGGGGCAGAAATGGCCTAAAAACAATTTGCCCCCCCAGGGGAGCGACCCTTGCCTAAGCGGTCGCTCCCCACGTGTACAAAATCATTTAAAAAAATGATCCCTGGTGTCTAGTGGCTTCTGCCCCCAGCCTAATTCAAATAGGCTGATCTGCCCCCAGGAGGGGCAGACCCTTGCTCAGGGGGTCGCTCCCCTAATGCTAATTTAAAAAATAAACAACATCCATGGTGTCTAGTGGGCATTTCTGCAGCCCAAACACTTCATGATCGGGCTGCGGAAATGCTCAGACAGACATGAAAGGAAAGGCCTTTTTTTTTCCTTTCATGTCCTCTGCCTGCACCCACCCCCAAATAAGAAGAGAAATGCATCACATTTCTCTTCCGATCGCGCTGGAAGCTGAGCTTCCAGTGCGATGGGGGCAGCCTCTGATGAGGTCAGCGCGCGATTGTGCGCTGATGTTATCAGATGTCACTAGGGAGGGTGGGAGGTGGGGAGGTGGAAGGGTATGCGATTCCCCTTCCATCCATGCCCAAGGGGAGGGGTGGGAGGCCCACAGGGGGCGCGCTAACGCTTCCCTCTTAGGCTAGGTGCAGGATGTATTGGTTACATCCTTGGCACCCGAGCGGTGCTGCTGAGGACATAACCGTTACGTCCACAGCACCCAAGGGGATAAAATAAACGTCCTTGTTTGTCATGCTTTGTTCTTGCCTTCAGTACTTTTGTCACCTGATTTACTAACAAGAAGATATGTCATCGCTCAAGGAGAAAGTCAAGGTATGGATTGGCAGATCGACAATAGTCAGTTGCATTCAAAGTACAGTATAGAGAATGGTAAGTTGAAAAATACAAAAATTATCTTTATCGCGTCATTTCAAAGGGAGTAAAGTGACAACCACAATATTTCCCTTATGTGTGCAGCCATTTTGCCATTTTAACATCAGAATAAGTGGGTAGTGCCTTTCAGTATCTGTTGCCAATCTGCTTTGCAAACGTTAACAAAAATGTATGAAGTTATGTAGAAAATGCAATAATATAAACGTTACGTCATCATATTAATATCAACATCGTTTACGGTTCTATCCTGTATGAATTGAACCCTACAATTATCGCACAAAATATTACAGAGAAATAAACAATTAATGTGTGGTGTGCATACGTACTAAGCATATGACCAATCTGTCAAATAATGTTTTAGTTCACATTATATGCAGAGAAAAGATCAGTGCACAATAGAAGCCTCCTAATACAGAAAGAGTTAAACTTCTCTCCACGGTACACAAAGTATTTAATGAATAATGATTGGGATACTTTTCTAAAATATCCCATCTATATTTACTATCCATCTAAGGAATAGAAAACGGTCCCTAAAGAAGGCTCAGTAGAAAGCGTTTTGGGGAGGCATTCTGCAAATCATAGGCAGAAATGACTAGAACGTTCTTGGCGTACTGCTAAGACATTATGGCCCCACCTATTAATCTATTATGAGAAATACAGAGTTATGAAGGATCATTCCAGCTGATATCACCAAATAGATAATCCAGATGGTTATGTTGCTGGGGAATAGGGCAGGAGCTGTGGAAATAAGTGAATGGCAAGCAGGAGCAACTCTTCCATTTACCTTGCCCGAGCCTGTCCACTGCTACCACTTCCTGCCCTCAACCTCCTCCTATCCACCTACACCAGCTCCCTGCTACAACTTACCTTATGTTTGTTGCAGGTGGCAAACAGAAGCATCATGCTGTGCACAATATGGAATTATGTGCACATTTTGGTCTACAAAAATGGGCACTCATGGTTATTTCCCATGGTGATTAACTTATATTAGAACATTGGAATGTTGGTAGCTCCATTGAAAACAATGGAGTGCTGCGGGCTTTTACAGGCCGGTAGAGCCCGCTACGGCGGGTTCTAAGGCTATAATTGCTTGTGAATGGCAAGATGTTACTACATGGTTCTGGTGTTTACAGGTGCGGAGTTTACATTGCATTAATAACCTGCAACTCATAATTGGTGACTGTGAATTACATGTAATTCACCCTTACTACTACCCAAAGCCTTTATCATACCAAATGTTTAAATTACAGATGCAACCCTACTCCAACATTTTTGTGTATCTTTTTCCTTCTTTACAGACCCCCACCTAGCAATGCAACTTTCCCAGACACTTTCCAGACACAGCCTCAAACCTTATTACACAAAATTCAAACCTATATTTCCTGGGAGAACGAAACATAGGGATTGACAAACATAATATGCCCCACCCCAGAACCATCCTCACTGACATAGACACACTCACCTTACAACAGCTCATTCACACCCCCGCTCATTGCAGAACACACCTTGGATGTAAAGTTCAGCAACTCAAACCTTCTCATGTTTCAGAGGATTACTTTGGTTATGTGGTCATTTCAAAGTGAGCAGGCCAACCAGTGGCTCCTCTGACCCTTGTCCACCACAAATCTATTTTCAACACTATTCTCCTAACAACATTAGCAGCCATACCAGTCAGGACGTTGACCAACAAATCGTAAATGACAAGAGTTTTTGTAGAAGACTTAAAAAAGTAAATACAACAACAAATTAAAGACAAGAAACCTGGACTCAAAACCCCAACAACAATGGATCTATAACAAATGGACAATTCCTGGGCAAACTTACAGAAAGAGCAGCCTTCACCTATTTGTCACAATTCATTACCTGCTAGAACTAAGAAGACGCAGAAATATTTCTCAAATTGGAATGCTCCAAGACATTAAAAATATTCAGCTGCATACAAGCCGCTGACCAGCGAATGATATGGAGACACCTCAAATTGAATGCCCCCAAAACTGAAATACTCAGCTGTGGTAAATGAAGAACTTATCTCCCCTCTGGACATGGCCTTATGATATAGGACCACCGCTGAAAATATACACGGAGGTAAGAAACCTTTTATTTACTATTGACTCAAAGCTGTCCATGAATGGCCAAATGAAAAAGCTATCAACATCTAACTTTTTTATATTGTAAGTGCTGCAATGCATTATCCCACACCTAGAATTCCCCCACAAGGACCATACGACAATTTCTTGTCTTGACAAAACTAGATTACACTAGTAGTCTGTATCAGTAGTTCTCAACCTTTTGACTTCTGTAGACCCCAATTACTCATTACTGGAACCTAGAGTCCCCCCCATTGAAACATTATTGGAATCAAGGGACCTCAACTATATCGTTATTG